>NC_136070.1:894013049-899115171 GCF_964261635.1 Lissotriton helveticus | reverse complement strand
AAGTCTTACATAAGCTGAACACAAGCGCAACAAATGGACAACGAGACAAGTAACTGGAAAACTGAAGCATGATCAAAGGAAAATCAGAAAAGAGTTCAATCAAGCAGAGTGGTTTGTGCTTAACAGTACTGAGAGACAAAAATCATAGATGCAGGCTCCTCGTTTTCATGCCTCTCATTGATCCCTGCCACGGCTCCCCACTGATGCAAGAGCCCAACTTAAGACTGCATGCATTACTCTTAATATACTCCATAACTCCACCCACTTCCACCTGGATCAAAAACTGGAAATCTGTGGCACTCAACGAGGATCAGGGAATACCCGACTTCCTCCTGTTCGAACTACTGACTTTTAAGGCAAGAACACTATGTGAGACAGGCAATATCTAGTGGTGGGACAAAGCTTTGGAACTCTCTCCCACCAACCCTTAGCACATTCTCTTGTTTACTCACATTTAAAAGAGAATTTGAAATCCTCCTATTTGAAAGTTCTTTTGATTAAAGTGGGGCATGTTACTCGCTGCTCCAATGTTGAGTTGACTTGCCTTTCCAGTTACGAAATATGTGCTCTCGCCGCACTTGTGGTTACTTACTGCTGATTTACTATGATGGTTTAGTAACTACTTCTTGCCCTGTAACATACCTGATGTATGAACTGTTTGTTCCTTGTTTTGCTGGTCCTAATTGGTTGCTTTTATGATAGTTTTAACCAGAACTCACTCCATGCTCTATTGTAAAGTGCTCTAATGCCTTTGGGACAAGACTGTGCTATAAAAATAAAAACTGCAATTAAAAAATAAAAAATAAATAAAAATTTGTGAGACTTCCTCCTATGTCAGTGTGTTCATGTAAAATGGTGGAACTCCCCAGCTTATATACCCCTGGTTTAGGAACTGAAAGAGCAAGACAATCATAAACCAACACTGCCGTGGAGAGACCCCCACCACCAACTAATACTTGTTTAAGGGGAAAAGTAACAACGCTTGCTCATTCGTAAACAATAACACATTCACCACCTCAAAAACACAAACCACTACTATTGCTTTGTGCTGCAGCATTCCTTTAAATTACAGAAAAACAAATTCAATCCGATTTATACATGAACGCCTCTTCACTGACAACAAATGTGTTCTTGTGTAACGTGACTGGTGCTCATGTAAAGCGCTCCAATACCTTTGGGTCGAGTTTGCGCTATATAAATCTGCAAAAATAAAAAATAACAAAGCTAGAGAGGAAGGGAAGTAAGTGGTAGGTCAGCAAAGTCGACCGGTGCTTTGCCTACAAACAAACAGCGTGAGTCCCCAACAACCCTAGAGACAACAAGTAGTGGGGGAGCCGTCCAGGACTACAGAAATACAGCTACCTTCTGTGGAGAAACGCAAATGCGTCACTAGTGGTCGGATGTCATGGGTAATGGAGAAGTCAAGATTTGGGATATTAAAAGGAGTCTGGAGAAGTGTCATCTGATAGTAGGTGTGATGGCGAAGTCAGGGTTTGTAATGTTGAGAGGTGTGGAGTGTCAGCGGTGGTTCAGAGTGTTAGCTGGTGTTTGGACAGTGGGGGCAGCTTTCAGACGTTAGCTGTCAGTGGGGGCTCACTGAATGCGACGACCCAAGGCTCTGCTGGTCAGATTGCGGTGTTTGCCCTTGGATGGGCGCCTGTGTCACTGCACGCAGAGAGCAAGGGGCACATGAAGGTTTTGGCCGAGGGTGAGGAACAAGCAGCAGGTGCTGTTGTAGCCGCCGCTTTGCATTCTGTGTATAAATAGCCCCCCCGTGCACAACTGCCCTCTCAGTACTCACCGGTATGTAGCGGTGGAACGTGCAGCACAGGCAGACAGTGAGAGGTGGTGGAGGCCGGGGGTGCCTGGGGGTAGGGACCGCCCTCGGACCCTCCCCGGGGTGGAGCTCTGAACGGATCTCCCCCACCTAACTGGTTGGAGGGGCGGGCGTAGGATGTATACAATGGGCTGCGCTCGGATGTACGTTGTTACAACGCAGGTTGTAACAACGCATACCTTTACCACGCGGCCGCTACAACGCAAGTCGTTACCACGACTTGCGTTGGAGGGCGCGGATTTAGGATTTTTATAATTTTATATTCCAACACCAGTCCCCGTAACAGTAGGGAAGGTGTTGGAATATACATTTATAAAATTCCTTATTCCACAGCGCCCTCCAGCGCAAGTCGTGGTAACGACTTGCGTTGTAACGGCCGCGTGGTAAAGGTACCGCGTGGTAAAAACTTTGTGGTAAAGGTTGTTTACCGCTGCGCTCTGACCATTGCAGTGCCCTGTGCCGTGGAGGAGCAGGGGGTGTGTGGCATGGCGGGCTGGGTGTCCCTGGGATGAGAATTATTATTATTATTCGTGTATTTTTTATTTTATTTATTTAGTGCATTTTTGGGCGTGGGGTAAGTAAAAGTGTCAGGGAGGCGTGTTCTTTCGGCCAGAGGGAGAGGGCTGTGTTGTTGTATTGTGAAGCGCTCTGACACCTTCGGGTAAAGTCCGCGCTATATAAATTCGCATAAATAAATAAAGAAATAAATACATTTATAGGGGAGGATGTATCTTCAAATATACCGTATCCAATTAGGGGGCGCTTGAAGCGCTGCCTCGCGCCGCCGTCCCGGTGTGGCACATCAGGTGCGGGAGATGTAGCCAGGCAAAGGCTGCTGAGGAAGAGAGCAGTCATCGGCACGCAGCGGAGACGCTGGCGCCGTGAGCGTGCGCGTGACCAAATCCGCGCGTGGCCAGCTCTTGTCGCTCCCTCGCCATTCAGAATGCTGGGTGCGTGGCCAGCTCTTGTCTCGTTTGTAGGCAGAAACAATTGCTATAGTTCTCTGCCGAGAACGCGCTTCGCGCGTCTCTAGGCCGAGACCTAAAAACGGAGATTGTGAGTGCGAGCCTTAGACATAAGGGGACCATTCTTACCCCATCACACTAGGGTCTGGTAAAAGTCTAGGTGATATTTGCTGTGGAAAATATATAGTTATGGGATTTACCCGATATGTCCAGAGTCCTGGTCTTTTTTTTCTTTTCTTTTTTACAACATGTAATGAAAAGCAATTTCCCACATTGTAAGCACAAGGTAGAAAGTTAAAATGCATGTTAGGATATTTCTTGAATGACACATGGTAAAATGGACTTTTTATCCACATAAAGGTATGGGCTTCTGAGATTCGTCTATAGCAAACAAGACATAAAAATAATTATCAGCTTCAACGACTACTGCTTCAGGAAGAGTCAGTGTTTTCCGATCCAGTTTTCCCAAAAGCCTTAAAACAAAGCCAGAGCCCCCAGGAATTAGTCCTTAGTCTAATGATCTTAACAAATAGACAATCTATAGAGTTCCTCCCTACCAAGAAATCCTTCAAGCAACTTGTGACTAATTTCTGTAGAGGACCCATGGGCATCCATCATTTTATTCTTCCTACTTTTTGCAAACCTTTTGCCATATATGCCCAAAGAGGTCGAGTCACCATTATTTAGTTCTAGATATACAACAGTCCCACCTATACAAGGTGCAAGACAGACGTATCACACGGAGCACTCCAAGGCATGTCATCTTCTTATCTGAACAAGCTATAAAACAATAACATAAAGCAGAGCTCAATATACTCAATAACTCCACGTACAAAAGGCAGAAAAATGAATACCCAACCTACCAAAGGTCTCACGTTTCCCTTTTACAAACAAAGCAAGATAGCAATTAGAACAAAAGACACCTAGGCCCACAAACTACACATCCACACGGGATTCAGATCAGCACATCATATACAAACCAGGCTCTCCTGGGATGTTGAAACATGTTGCATAGACACAGCAGTCCCTACAATACTCCAACAAGGGCCTCGGCTGTTTTCTTTTTACAAATTCCTTTGCAGAACTGCAATTGTCCATATGTGCAGATAATAATAATAACGGCATTTGTAAAAGCGCGAACAGCTACCTCAAGCAGAGGTGTCCCGGCGCAAAGCAAGACAGAAGAACGAGCCACAAGAATTACTCACGCTAACCTAGTCCTTAGGTTCTAGGCTAAAAAGCCAGGTTTTCAGTGCTTTCATGAAAAATGGCTCAGATTTTATTTGCCGCAAAAAGATAGGCAAGGCATTCCATAGCTTAGTAACCGCAACCATTAAGGATCTCCCTCCAATCTGCACTTTCTTAAACCTCGGAATGCATAATAGTTTTAAGGAATTCGATCTCCGGAGCCTATTCTGTTTAAAGCTACATAAGCGTTGTTTCAAGTAGCTCGGACATTTACCATGTAGGGTGCGTAAAGCAAATGTCAGGGCCTTAAATTCATTTCTCCTGGCCATGGGCAACCAGTGGAGTAACTTAATGTGCCAGGAGATATGATGGCGGAAGGGTACTCGCCTAATCATTCTTGCAGCCACATTTTGGACCATTTCGGATAGAATGTTTGTCTAGAATGTATTAGGGTAAAGAGAGAAAGGTAGAACATCTACAAAATATACTGAGAGATAATCTTCTCAATAACAAAAGTTGTACACTCCTCTATTCTCCTACCTACCTGGTGTGGTGATGGTGAGGACAAAGACAAATATTTATGGATCCACCTGGAGTAGCAAACCCAGTAAATTGGAATATAAAGTTGAAGATTTGAGAACAGCAAAATAAAATAGTCACTCTTTGTAAGGTGAGAAAAGGACTGGTAGTCTTCCAGGTTAGTAAGGACGGATAGGGTGGAAAGGACGTGGTCTGATGGGGGGGGGGGAAAGGGAGAGAGGTCAGGCCTAACTCTGTATTGCAACACGGGTGAAATATATGTAACCTATCTGAGCCTTCAGCTGGTGCCTTAAGGCTAAGGTTTGGTACAAGTTGTTCCTCGAAAGATGTTAAACACTTCTGTTCCTTCAGTCTAGAAAAACACACAGATGACAATACGCACAGTAAAAAACTCATTGTGGTGCCTAACGCCCTTCTCCCCCATAAGTGTGTGTGTTCTTTACTTTACCATTCTCAAAAGACTTGTTGCACAGTGGAGATGCCAGACAGCGGAGGGACCTTTGTGGTATAAACGATGAATGAACTGTACAAATAGTTCTGAATTCATCAACAGTTAGGAAAGCACAAATAAAGCACATTTTGTAATTCTGAAATGTGGTGGAAACAAAGATTTTGAATGCGATCAAAAACAAAGTAATAGACTTGGTGATGCGAAAGAAACAGTCGCTGAAATACGATTTCCACACACTATCGTTTCTGTGCTGCACAGTTTTAACAGTAAAACTGTAGGTCTCTGTAAATGTAGTGGTCATTTCAATGGAAAATGTGTTGCTTGCAAATGGCAGCACGCTGCCACACTATGCTTTAGTAATATATTTGCAGCAGTGTGCTCCAGTTACATACTGCATCCTTCCTTCTCTCCTGCCTAATAGATTTGCTACACATAGCTTTTTCACAATCCCTATGTCTTCCGTAATATCACATTAATGGCAGCACCCCCACTCTAAAAATTGTTCCAGCACTACTGATGCATGTCTATTGCGAAATGCCATTCACACATGAGCCCTTGATGGCACACTTCCTTTCAACTATCTGTTTCTATGCAGGTCTTGGAGAAAGCAGCATACTGTAATTTAAATAGCATTTGCTGAAATATCTGGCATGCACTTCTCAGCTTTTGCTTCAGTATTCAGTGTTAACACAAAGATACTGAAAAGACTACTCTTCATTAATGAAATATATATACTGATTAATGTCTTATCTGTAATTCACATCTCAACAAAACATTATAACAGATGTCAATAGGATCCGCTTAATACAGGACAGAGGCACATTCAGAAGATTTAAACAAAGATCTAAAACCACTCAGTGAAATAATCAAAAGCAATAAAAGAAGTCTGTGCATGGACATTAAAAACGACAATTCGAAGAACCACTCATATGCTTCTTTTACTAGCAACAATTATAGTGCAAGTCTCTACGAAGCCAGGCGGCTTTGTCAACGAGATTTCTGTAGCACTTGCTAACTTAACGGAGCTTGTTTGTAAGCATTCCCAATGTTTACAGATAAGACGTTAAAGTAATTAGGAGTATGCAAGGCCTAAGATTCCTTTTCATTGCAATTCAATAATCAAATAATTTCCTTTGCTCACTTGGCTTGCTGAAAGTAGTGATAGCAAGCAGAGGAGATTTTCCCCAGAGTTCAGTAGATGGATAGCAACTAAGATACTGCATAACACAATATTGCCAAATCTGTGTCTCTTCTACAGACTAGAGGCATAATTTAAAGGGCAATATGGAATTAAACTCGCAAATAGGCCGAGGCGGAATTTGCGGAACTGCAAAAAGTGACCAAAAAACTGTGCTGCGTGGAGTACCGCAAGTAGCGGAGTGCGTTAGGCCGCACTGTTCACGCTGATTTTTAGTGCCGGGCGTTTGTCCCACGCTGGAATATCAGTGCAAGCGGCCCCATGCGCATCGCAAGATGGCGCTGCTTCTTTCTGCCACTCTAGTAGATGTTCTACACGAGTGGCAGCTTCCTCAACATGAACGGAAGGTTTCTCAACTTGAGCGGTCGAGGCCATCCGCGACCGCCTGTGTTGAGACATCTCGCGGGGAGGTGATCTGGAGTAAAATTTTCCTCGTTCGCGAGAAAAAAAAATAGCTTTTTGGAACTCTGCATGCTGTACGGAGTGGGAAAACACTTTGCTAATGGAATTTCACGCCCAGGCCTACTTGCAAAATAAGTCTACAACTCAAAGTGTACACCATGTTCATGCTTTGTTTCACCTACACCCACCTCATATCCACCTGTCCCCTGAACACAACCCTGGAGGTATCAATGCAACTCTCTGGTGCACTGCAGGCCATACTGTTTTGCTACTGGGAAACTGTGTGTAAGTACCCTTGGTGTACAGCAACTCAAAAACACCACTGTCAAAGTCAATAGGTCCCAAAGGCAAAATATTTTGGCTTTGCCGGTGCTTGTTTGTTGATGAGGAGTGCAGCAGCCTCACCACCATCCATTTCGGATTTCAAAGGCCTGTGGTGGCCGCCCCTCACCCTCACTGTAGCACTGCTGCAACATGACCTTCAATTAATCAGCTCTTCCAAACCCTAAACATTAAATTGCAAGTGAATTAAAAAAGAAAAAAAAATCTGACAATTACATCAATTGGTGCGCAGTTTAATTCAATAAAAGCCTTATCAAAAACAATCGCATGAGCAAGGCTGCCAGTAAACCAAGCTTTTCATTCCTGCAACGGTGCGAGCGATGGATGATTTATTGGGCTTAAACATTTTGCGACATGGGCTTTCACAATTACATTTTACATGCTTAATTGTGCTTGGGTGTTAGTAATTACATTTTCTTCCCTCCTCGATTCCGTCCACCGCCCAATTTGGGTACACAGCTTTGTTCTCCGAGCGCCGGAGCTGCTTGAAATGGATGGAGGTGTCAGTAGGCAGGTGTCAAACGGTTTAGTGGGCTGCAGTGAACCTGTTAACGTTTCAGAAAGAGAATTTAGGAGCGTGGCTGTGGGGGTGGGCGGGGTGTGACAGCTCGATGGGGAGGGATTGCGTGCAGCTAGAACATGAATCACGCAGGGCAGCCAGATAATGGCAAACCAGTTCCCTTTGTCACACTCTGAGGAGCAGGCGCGGCCCAGACGGTGAATAAAACATTGTTTTCCAAATGCAATCGAACGTGCTGGTTTGAGACGCATAAGTCAACCTCTAATCCACTGAGCAGGCGCCCGAACTTCCATAACACGCTGAACAAACACAGCAAAGTGAGAAGCATGGGCGCCCTGCATAATGCACCGCTCGGAGAGAGCAGCACAAGCCACAACATCGCAGCCGTGCCTTGCCTATGTAGCAGGGCGTAGTAAGCGGGGTGGGGCACGAGTTTTAGTTTTGGGGGTGACGAAAAGACAAATAGGCAGCCTCAGTGGCCGCTTCCCTCACACACATAACCGGTACATCACATGCTACAGCAGTGCAAGCTTGCATCCCACACAGGAGAGGCACATCAGAGGCAGCAATAGGACGAGCATTACCCCGACAGAACCAGCACAAGACAAATAGCAGTCGGTCCCTGGGCTTAATTTGAGCCGGTGGTTTCTGGCGCTCAGCACCGGCACTTAATTGGCAGCACCTGCACTAGTGACAGTCTGCCTCATGGTGGGCTCTGGGCCTGATTCAGCGTGAGCACAACAGTAGTTGGTTACTAATACAATATATGTTAAAAATGGATGATACCTGCCGCCCTTATTAATCTTATAGCTTTGGGGGCCTGGAAAAGTGTGAACTGTCACACTTGCAGGAGTGTGTTGGTAAGTAGCTGGTTTGGTGCTGTCATTGTCAGTGCTGGCAGGGGCGGTGGGTGGTGTAGGCTGCAGTGGCCTCTTGGAGAGGGTCCTGGCACTTAATTCTTTACAAATTAAGCACTGTAAGTTCTCCTCACACAGATACAGTCGAAGCACATACATGATCATTACAAGATCATCTCCTTACAAAGCACTTAAAGCATTACAAGTTCACCCCACAGGGGCAGCAACGGTCCAATCTTCCCTCATACAAGAGGCATAACATCGAAAGCAGTACAAGCTCTCCGCCCACAGAGAACATATAGATAGCATAGGAAAGACCTGTGCAAACGCCTGTCACTAAACACAGAAGGCATTTGCAGACAGTGGAACTTGCCTTTCACATTCAGAATCGCAACAGCACATGGAGCCACTGTGCAAAGTTCTCTTAGGTGCAGAACTGGTACAAATCCACATAGTACACTGCAAAATATTCCCTACTCACAGACCTGGTAGGACACAAGCCAGAGTAAAGAGCCCCAACGTAAGATACCTGCACGCTTGTATAACAAGTACAGGGATGATCTCAGTTCTGCAAGGTGCTCTCTTACCATGGTAAAGACATGTTGGAGCTGATGATTCCACACTTTTTGGCCAGTTAGATCTCTCGGCAGCGGCCAGCACTGTCACTCAGCTGACTTAGAGGTAAATGTCTAATTTGCCCATTTGATTTTCATTGTATGTCTCTGGACGCCATGTTTTAAAGATCATGAATAAAGTGCACAATTGGCTACACTTTCTAGTGCACCAAATTTGTACTCAGGCCCACAGTCAAAACAATGGTCAAAGTCATTTGGGGAGCCCTTCTAGAAAAGTCAATACAATGTGCGACGGCTGTGGAACCGCATAATTAACCTTATCAGAAATTGCTCCTTATGATTTTCATTCTCTTTGCTAGAAGTTGCAATGCTCTGTAAGGAGCAAGCCTGTGGGATTTTCTCTCTACTGATTCAAAGTCCCTGTTAGCACTGGACAATGGGCAGAAGATATATTGCTCCTGATTAAGGGCCACCGGAATATCAGAGAACAGGCCCTAACACTCTAGTATTTCTCATGTGCTGCTACTCTGCTTATCAAACTGTCTCCTTTTCTTGTACTCGATTTTGGATCTGTCCATTGACAGTTGTTAAAGCCCTTAGCCACCTTTTGCTGCACTGATATCACATGTCAGTGTTTCACCCATACCGCCTCCCCGGGAAACAACCTTTACAACGCAGTCATTACATCGCACTACCTTTACATAGCCGTCATTACATCGCAACATCCTTTACATTGCATGTCACTACGCTTGTCATTACAATGCATGTCACTACAACTCAGGCATTACATCGCAAGTCATTACAACGCATAGTACCCATATACTATCCAACACTTACCCTCCTGTTACACTCACTGGAGTTAGAATAGTCATTTTTACCCCTACACTATCCAGCACTTACCCTCCTACTGTTGCACTCACCGGAGTTAGAATAGTCATTTCTACCCCTACACTATCCAACACTTTCCCTACTGTTGCACTCACTGGAGTTAGAATAGTAATTATTACTGAGACGAAACGAGCTTAAATGGGAAACAGAACCTAACAATACCGGGATAGTTATTAACTGGGACAGGATCCACGCTTCGGCTCTTACACACAAAGTCTCACCAATTCTCTCGCAAACCAAATACATGATACTTAACAGAGTGTTTTGGACCCCACAAAAATTATTTAAACTTAATCTAAAAGATACCCCCACGTGTTGGAACTGCTCCCTAGCTGACGGTGACCTGCCGCACATGCTGTTCAATTGTCCTATGCTACACAAGTACTGGTCCAATGTCTTTTACTACATTGAACACATATTTGCCATTAAACCGAAGAGGGAATTTATCTACATAATTCTGGGGGCCATTGACCCGATGTTAATAAGAGATCATGATCGCCAACTCCTCGACCTCCTACTAACCCGGGCGTGTAAAGTGGTCCTCTGCCACTGGAAGGCAGCCTCAGAGGTCTCTTTCACTGCTTGGAAGGAGTGGTTATCCTGTATCAGAGGAGTAGACAATCCTGCTTTACACTCTTCTCCCTGGCAAGTTACCAACAAGAGACTCTGGACCTCCCTGGACATAGCCTCCTTTTCCTTTGACCCGCCGTAAATGCCCAAGTAAGCACTAGACACCCGAGAACGCCCGATGAGTGCCCACCCGGAGACATACTGCTACTCTATAGTTGCTCAACATACTACAATACTCTATCGGTATGATTTTGCAATTGCTTTGTTGAGATCCATTGTGGTTTCATAAGCCATATTCTTGACATAATATGCATGAACAAGACGGTTGCTTACATGCTGTATATTTTATTCTGGAAAACTAACTGTTAATCAAACCCACACCGAGAGCACGGGGATGCTGTTCCCTCACATCGTACTGCGGAACTGTAATCTGTTTGTCATAACCATTTCGGACACACCTACTGTAAATACGGTGTCTTCTCGTGTCGCAATGTCATCCTTATGCTTGGCTGTATACCCGTCCTATGGTGTGGCTCTGGATCGAGCGATGTGTTACTCCACTTTATTGCTTATTTATTATTTATTATCTCTCTTATTTGTTAATCTTAATTCTTATTTCTTTGATCTCAACAATGTAATGACATGATTGTATGTATTATTGGTCCACAACTGGTTCTTTTCCCCTTTCCCCTTTATTGTCTAATAAAAACGATTTGAACACAAAAAGAATAGTAATTATTACCCCTACACTATCCAACACTTACCCTACTGTTGCACTCACTGGAGTTAGAATAGTAATTATTACCCCTACACTATCCAACACTTACTCTACTGTTGCACTCACTGGAGTTAGAATAGTAATTATTACCCCTACACTATCCAACACTTACCTTAAATGCAATGTAATGGTATGCGTTGTAAAGGTATAATGCGATTTAATGGAATGCGTTGTAAAGGTTGTTTCTGAAAATGCGATGTAATGGCATGCTATGTAAAAGAATGTGTTGTAAAGGATGTTGCGATGTAAAAACTGCGTTGTAAAGGCATGCATTGTAAATGTATGCGTTGTAACGTCATACATTCCCGTGACACACACAACCTGCTGTTATGCCAAATTGACTGAGCCTGCCGGTTCCAATGAACAGGTGCTTCAAACTCTTCTTTCCTGCAGGATGGGTCAGGGCACTACCAGGGACGCAGGGGTTTATTATGGTTTGATTCTTTGAGCGATCCTTAACCTCCCTTTGGTTATAGAGTAGCTGACTTCTGCAGATCGCTTGTGTAAAGATACTAATTAGGGGACTGCCTGCACTCTTTGCACATTGGTATCCAAGATGCTGAGATAGTGCCTCTGATGTAGGGATCATGAAGCTAGCATCAGGATCGTCAAGCACATGTGACCCTTCTGGGCAAGGTACACTTTCTGTTGATTCCGCTCCTTGTCCTTCATTTAACCTCATTGCGGTGCCTGGGAGGCTTTTAAAAGACTAGCAGTGGGGCAAGATAGCAATCATGTGATGTCAGGAGGGGTCAATTGATGAGTAATGTCATTTCTGCTACCTCTGCCATTTAGCCGAATCAATTTTCATGCGCTTGTCTGTTGCTGTTAATCTTTGTGCCACTTTTTCTTCCTGTCCCTTTTTTCGTGTGCCTTTTTAGGTCGAAGCACGACCTGCATTCAATGCGTAAGCATTGATTGCAGTGTGCTTCGACAACTATTGCTACCCGTTTTTGGGAATGTGGACAGGAGAGGGTGCACGAGCGCAGATCTGCTCAGTTTTGACCTCGTGAGCGCGCACGGCGCCGTGCCCCTCTCCTGCCTCATTCCCTTGCGCAAACACTCTACACTCACGCATGCGCACATACACACACTGCATACACACACGCACCCTCCCTTAAACAGACACACGCGCACACAGACAGACAGACGCACGCACAGACACACTCAAACAGACACACACGTGTACACCCCACCCCCACTCACCCCTCCTCTCCCTCAACACACTCACCTGTTCTGGCGGTGCTCGGCGGCGGTTCTGCCTCTCGGGCGGCTGTAGCGCTTTGCGGGGCTCTCTCACCACATGAGAGCCCCGCCTTCTCCATGCGCCCGGCCTCTCTTCACCCGGTCCCCCATCTCGGGACCGGGACTGAATCCGGAGACTTCGTGGCTCTCTCTCGCTCTCTCCGCGATGGGGCGGGACTTCCGGTTGGGGCCGCGATGGGATTCGCCGGCTGCCCAACCGCTTCCGGGTCGTCGCAGGCAGCGCGGCGGCCCGGCGGGGACTTGTTCACATATTTTTGTTAGTTGCCACTTACATTGCACACCTACCGAACACAAATAATTTGTTTCAAGTGAATGCTGCTTGGTTGGACATTAGCACAAGATGTATTAAGATTCAACTTCTGACTTGCCCTTTTGGGCAGCTCCCTGTTGTCTTGTTTGTTGCATTTGTTTGTAGGATTCAACACGTTCTGGTTTCACGGTTATTTCTCCTTTGTAGTACTTTATGCATGTTTAATCCAGTGATATTGCAAACAGAACCAGTCCACGTTCATAATTTTGAAAACATGCATTTTGCATTGCTGCACGGGGTCTCTAATGAGTGCAGCACTTTGAACTGGGACTTCAGCACTGTACACCACAGGTATGCAATGCACAAAAACAACTTGGCACTAAAAATAGAAAATATGAGACTTGTGCTGTCTGCTTCTCAAAATACAAAACACCTCAGGAAGTTGATAAAAATCACAAAGGCACTTTTTTTCCTGCAGAAAACTGCCCAACAGTCTCGTTCATTGACGGTTGTAACACACCAGTCGAGGCATGGTCGCTTCTCTTGACTGCACGTTGCTTCATTATCGTGCACTAGGCTCTCTGACTTCCCGTATAGGTTTAGTTTGTTCTTGGGAAAAGACAAAGATTTTTTACTTCAAACTTATGAGTGTCAAATCTCTTCGTACGGGTTTGCCAACTCCTTGCGAAGGCTGCTGTACAATGCCAGCTAATGACCCGGATGCGGCGATCTCGTTGTGTATTCAAATACCGCGATGTTTGTATTGTCACTAATGATATGCTCATTCTGATAATGGGCACCGCAGTCTCTTAGCATGTCGCCCCTCTGGGAGACGCTGCATTTTTTTTAACTAAGTATTGTTCTGGCTTCTCTCCTTGATTGGCCCAGAAATAGCAATCGGCTGGGGAGCGGGATGACATGCCTCTTAGCGATCCCTTTTATCTTTCAGATAAGTATCAACATTGTATGCTTCCTAATGGAAGTGTAATTTAATGAAATCTATTGGGTAAACATACTTCAGATGTTCAAAGGAAGTGACACCATTTTTGCTGGCAGCCGGGCCCTGGCTGCTCGCCAGCTTGCCTCTAGCAGCTATGGAGAGAGACCCTTGCAGCCGTCGCTGCCATTCTCTCCCCACTCACCCCTGCCCCTGAATTTGATTTTTTGCGGGCAGGCGGCACTCGCTTTGTGACTTGTAACCTCAGCTGGTCAAGTGTAAAGTGGCGTTACAGATCTTTTATCTTGTGTCTGGTTTTATGTACAGTGCTGGCCGTAAAGTGAGGAGGCGCGCGCCGCACGTGCCCTGCCCTGAAGTCTGCCTCTGCCTCGTCATTAGCTTAACCTTCCAACCACACCCACAGATGCTTTTAGAAACTGGACCAAGCAGCAATGACGTGGCAATTTCTTTCATTGTTTTCGCTGCGTCTTCGTTTTGCGTTACTTACTTTACTCAGGATTGTCGTGCTGTTTGCCCAGCACACGGCCACGTTCATTTCCCAGCAGCGTCGAAGAGGGTTTCTGCGTCAGGTTGGGCAATTGATTTCCCCAACTGATGTGAGCAGTGTTTGCCTACTAGTTGGCAAGTGTATTTCCCCAGCAGCTTGCCAAGGTCTTCGTTAGGCAGTTTACCTCAGTATTTGCAAGTAGTTTACCACAGTGTTGTCCACTTGCCTGCAGCCTGTCGCAGTGTTTTGCCAGCAGATAATCACAGTATTTGCCCAACAGCTCGCCACTGTATTTGTCCTGAGGATTGCCTCATGGCGCCCAGTAGAGGCCAGTCCCTATAGTCATGGAGTACATGTTTCGTGAAGGATATGGAAGCCCCCTTCTCTCGCTCTGATTTGACTCGTACTAGTGTGACATGAAATTAAGAAGACCCCTGAGTCTTAGTGAGTCCAAATAGCCCATGTTACATACCAATAGCCCTATTGGAAATGTCATTGGGCAAACTCTAGGTGTTAATGTGCTTATGGGCAAACACAACTGTGTCATCTAGAACATGTGTGTAGATCTGGGCAACTCCAGGCCTTTCGGAACATGCTGTGGAACTGTTCGAGGCCAGACTAGAAATACTGCTTTTTGATTTATTGCAACTGTGTACTATATTATATTGGTTCTTCTAAGTTTCTATAAGGTCTTTACTATAGGGCACAATTTGAAGTCAGTATGTCCAAGTTTGCTCAATTTGCTAGGTATGGACTACTGAATATTGTTCTTCAGTGTGGGACCCTGATTAATAGTTATGAATAGTTGAATGGTCACGCTGATGTGCATGATCCCATAGCAATTTGCAACATATATTATGTATTTTTTTTAAAAGGCATATTTAAATGTACTAATATGGTACAGACTGACTGCATGTTATACTGTCCGAATTTTTTAATATATAGCCATTTTATTTAATATTCTTTATTTCGGCAATACACTATAAAATTCATATATAGCAAAATTACAAAAACAGTATAGCATTTTTGAAATTGTTAATGAAGGATACAATGGCAGGCAAGGGCATGTGAATGCAACAAAAGCAGTTATAAAATTAACAAAATGCTATCCGTCACCACATAAAACAGTAACATTGATTGTACAAATTTGAGGTAAAAAAAACACATTAGTTGTCAGAAACAAGCTGTCAGCCAATGTGCTTAGCATAGGGCTCTAATGGACTTAGCAAGCTAATGCAATAATTTACAATTTACCCAGTCCTAAGAATGGTATGGAGGGTATGTGTGCCCAGTCCTGGTGGGGATGAAGGGTGAGTTTGGCATACAACCAACTCAACAGCTACGGCCCTTTGTAGGTCTCGCCTGTCAATGCGCATGCGCATTGAGCTTGCGAAACTATAGGGGCTTAAACAGAGTTTAACTAGACTGGCGATTTGATGCAGCGCATGTGCGCTTTTAGCTCAATGCGCAAGCGCAATGAGTTAAAATGCGCGTGCACAGCATCAAATCGCCAGCTATCTGTTGCCCAGCTTGGTTCCGCCAGCAGCTCTTCCCGCTCCACCCCCTGCTGCATCAAAGGCTTTCACGGCCGGCCGGCCGTGCTTTCAGTTTCACGGCCGCCAAGCCGTGTCTCCTTTTCTGTTGCCCAGCTTGTTAATTAGAAATTGTCTCTTACTAATTACATCCCTGCTTCACAGTAGAAAGGAATGCGCATTTCCCGGCCGCTTGCATTTCCCGGCCGCTTTTAATTTCATTTCGCGGCCACTTTACTGTGTCCTTAGTTGTCTCTCTTTCTCTCAATCTGTGTCCCCTCATCTCAGCGTCTCCTTCGCCCTCCCCCCACTCACCCTCTCTTCCCACCCTCGCCCTCTCTTCCCACCCTCGCCCTCTCTTCCCACCCTCACCCTATCTCCAATTTTACTTTTAACTTCTCTCTGACCCCTCGTCTCCTCTTCCCGTGCCCCTCGTGCATGTCTGGCTGGTAATAATGGGATGTATGACGTTACAACGCATACTTTTACTCCGCATACCATTACAACGCGGTATTTACAACGAATACCGTTACAACGCATAGCGCTTAGAGGTGCTGGATAGTGGTAAGTATAATTTTCTATTCCAACTCCAGTCCCCGTGGACACTAGGGAAGGTGTTGGATAGAAAATTAAACTTATTCCCTATCATAGAGCGCCCCCCAGCGCAATGCGTTGTAATAGTATGCGGAGTAATGGTCGCGTTGTAGTGGTAGTGCGGAGTAAAAAATGCGTTGTAACAGGTGTATACCGTAATAATGGCTTGGCTACAGCCACTTGAAAGCGGCTGTAGCCAAGCCATTATTAAATTTCAGTTTAAGTGCTCTCTCCCTGTTACGCAAACTAACAAAAGAATTATAGAGTATGAAGCTGCTGCCTGATCACAACACCGGCACTTCCTTTGTTACAAATTAAGCACTAGTAGGGCGGCTGTCACTGCGTGTTTGCAGCTATACACAAATAAAATTAGGAGCGTAGCTCCACTTTAGGTCATATTTATTTTTGGTGTGTATAAGAATACGTCCACAATCACAGGCTATTAAGCACAATCAGACATTAAAACCTAGTTTCCAAACTCGTTCATTGGCAGTTTTCCCCTTTAAACAACATCGCCTCCCCCATTTGAACACTTTATGTGCTCTGTGTTAGGAAGGCTAAAAAAAAACATGCTGTGTAAAGCTGATGCCTGCTGAGAGCCCAGGCAAGAAGCCGAGGTGCTTTTCAAGAATCCATCTGTTACGTATGTCACCCTTTCTTTTCAACAGAATTTGTTTGAACCTGTTTCCCACAGCTCCCACCAGGGTGCATAGTCTCTCACTTTCTTTCTCTCTGTCTCTCCTACTCTCTTTCTCTCTCTCGCCCTCTCTCGCCCTCTCTCTCTCATTCTTTCCCTTTCTATCTCTCTCTTTCGCTACCTCCCTCTCTCTCTCTTTATCTCTCCTCACACTTTGTCTCTCCCGCTCTCTTTCTCTCTGGCTCTCTCTCCCCCTCTCTGGCTCCCTCTACTCACCTCTCTCGCTCTCCCTCCCCACTCTCTCTTTCTCAGTCTTTCCCTTTCTCTCCCTCCCTCACTTTATCTCTCCTCCCTCTCTTTCTGTCTCTCTCCTCTCTTTCTCTCTCTCCCACTCTCTCTTCCCCCTCCTTCTATTTCCCTCCCTCCCCCCTTTTTCTCTCTCTCTCCCTCTCTCTCACTCTCTCCTTTCTCTCTCATCTGTTGATCGTCCTCCCCCCACACAACCCCTTAAACACATCCCACACACACAACCCCACTCACAGAAACCCCCCCCACACACACCCCCACACACAGACCCCACACACAGACCCCCCACGCCCCACACACACACAACCCCACACACCCACAACCCCACACACACACAACCCCCCCACACACACACAACCCCACACACACTCGCACAATCCCACACACTCACACACACAACCCCCCACACTCACACACACAACCCCCCACACACTCACCCACACCCCTCCACACACACACAACCCCCCACACACACAACCCCCCACACACACAACCCCCCACACATAACCATCTATCGATCTATCTATCACCCTCACTCTATCTATCTATCGCCCTCACTCTATCGCCCTCCCTCTATCTATCGCCCTCCCTCCCTCTATCTATCGCATCCTCACAGCATCACTCAGCACCAACACAGAATCACTCAGGGCACCACAACATCACTCAGGGGCACCACAACATCACTATGCGCTACCACAGAATCACTGAACACCACAGCATTACTGAACACCACAGCATCACTCGTCGCCACCACATCACTCAGTGCCACCACAGCATCAATCTGTGCAACCATTCAACAACTGGTTCAAATATGTTCTCTCAATGTTTCAAGCTTTATTACAAATGTCACAAAAAGATGTTCATATTTCACTTCTGTTCTTGGATTTTCGTCACAATAAAATACACCGAACATAATCTTCACAAAAGTTATTTACAATAGTTAAAGCTATTGCCATTATAAATTACAATAACTTTATTTAAGTATTAAATATTTTTTTTTAAAAAGCCATTGTTATTTATAATATCAATACATCTAAGTCACGTAAATACAACACATATTGCATTACAAATGCTATAGGTGTCACATTTGCGAAAGTTAAAACTATTGGCATTGTAAATGACAAAGCTATTCATTTTGCTATTTTCAAAACCAACACATAAATAAAATATTTGTCATTTACAATACCAATACCTCAAACTTTTCTAATGCGAGACCTATTGCATTGCAAATGCTTGTTTGGTACAGGTTGTGTGCCTTGTCTGCAGGGTGCTGATAAGGTTGTTATTCATCCCACCACATTTTTTTCAATAAATGTGTCATCATGTATGTTTCTGGGTTCCTAGATTTATTTACTCCAGGCTTGACAACTGCGTGCTCTCCTTCAGATACAATCTCATGGCGTGTGTCACTGTGGCCAGTTCATCTTTCTATTAGCTGAAAGATTCAGGGTCAAACATATTTTTGGGTGATTTTCGATCTTGCAGATTGCAATCTCATCCGTTTTGTAGATCTTCAGAATTAAGAGGTATTCAGAAAAAACACTTGGAAACACTTGGAGCTCACGTTGCATCAGGAACATCCTGAACAAGTATAAAGGAAGTAAATGCAAAAAAAGTGTATTTAATTTATACCTCCTTCACTGTACCTGAAGCTGGAAAAAGTAACACACTCTTCCTTACCAAAATACCTATTTACACCAAAAGAAAAACAAAATATATACATACATATATAAAAACTCAGTAGACATCTTATACAACGAAATGCTAGTCTTTCATAGTTCTTCGTCCATATTTTCGTCTCTGATGATGCATCAGCAGGGTATCTAAAATTCTGCGGCGGTCAGATGCCACATTTCTCCGGACTTTTGCCGTATGTGTACTCCTGCACTTTAATCGCTGCATCCTTCCCCTGAAAAGTCTCCAGAAAAGAGCACATGCATAGCTTTGTGATTCAGAAATGCAAAGCCAATGACTTGTCTGTTAAATTTGTGTTCTTCATAGATTACACAGCCTCAGTAAATGTTTTGGCCTTGTTGATATTTTAGCACCAGTAGGATAAATTGGATTTCTTGCAGTATTAGGAAGGATAGGTAGGGGACATTACCCGATGTACCCACTTCTGCCTAAGCCAATGGTGATAATGTCACAGTGATTTATTTGAATAAAACAAATGCATATTGAGCAGCTACGTGGTATCGGTCAGTAGCATGCCAGTGAAATGCCAACTGCTGCTATCAGCAAATTGGTAGTTTCCAAACTTTAGTTCAGAACCGAAGATTTTATTAAACTCAGTTAAGGAATAAAACCTAGAGAGAAACCCAAAAGGAAGGACAAGAGCAGCCTAGGCCAAAGAAGCCACATGTAGTTATGATGAACCCTTGAGAGAGAACCAACACGAGAAGGAATGAAGCCTCTGAGGAGCAATAGGAAATGGATAAGAAAGTCACAAAGAGTAAGCAGGAAGCTAAACAGCAAAGCTTCTTGAAGATTCTGATGATGATGAAAAAGCTTTATTCGAGTTATACACTCATAAAAGCACACACATATAAAATTGCACATTTAAAAAACTCTAAACATACATTAACACTTGATTTCTGGATTAAAATACACAGTATAAACACATAAAATATTCACAAAAAAGTTAATATAAGCTTTCTCATAAGGTACATGAGCTAAATGCAAGTTAAAAAACCGAATCGCCCACAATGTGGACCATAACCAAAGTTAAACAATCAAAAGTTATTACGTGCATTTAGCAGCATATTATAGCTAAAATTCATAATTATCTCCCTCCAAATATTTAGCATTGCAATTCATACAAGCATATAAGCAAGAAAACGAGATTCAAAGCCTATTCGGGGATAGGAACCTCCGCCTTATGGACCAGGCCCACCCCAGGTATTTTGCCGTTCCTATTACTATGGGCAATTCGGTCGAGGAACAAATAATTCTCAGCCCCTCGACACCACTTAAGACACCAAGGTTCCTGCAAACAGGTGCCAGCCACAGTTTTCTTGGATTTACATAGGCCTCACACAAGAATAGAAAATGTGCTATACTTTCATTGGGGGCGCCACATGTCGGGCAACACGAACTACTATTGGATCCCCAGTTAGACGTCAATGACCTCAGGGGGAGTGAACCTGCCCTTAGCTGGAAAAATAATTTCCTGTCTAGTGGAACAGTTAAAGTGTCCCAATACAGTTCTAATGCAGGTCTTGTTTTAATTTCCATAAACCTACCCGCCATAGATTCTGGGGTCGCACTCCTCCAAAACTTCTGGTCAATGTGATCCCAATATACAGCTTTTATAGTTGTTTTGCTAGGGAATACTTCCCCAGAGGGATTTTCCCACAGTTGGGATAGACCAAGCTCGGCAAGAACGTCCCTAAGCTTTTTTAGCCATGTAATTTTATGGAAAACATCTGATTTAACTAGGGCAGAAAACCCCTCGGCATAGTGTCTAATTTCTGGGGTCGTCCACAACCGTCTCCAGTAGAGGATAGGCCTTAAGCAGGCACGATCACTGAGCGATCTTCTTCCTAAATCCAGGCCTAGTGGTATTAGCGGGGTACTTTGGGGAAGACTAGTTATCCCTCTCAAAAACCTGTTCTCCGATCTTTGGAGCGTATCAAACCTCTGAAAGCCCCAGACTTCAGCTCCGTAAAGGGCTGCGCCTAAGGCTTTGGCATCGTATACCATGAGAACAGGTTTAATGGGCCTGGTTTTAGATTTTGCTTGTTCCACTCGAAGCGCTCCCGAAATCTGCTGATGTTTCAAAACTGCCTTCTCAATATGTCTTGTCCAACCAAGTTTACTTGATATCTCCACCCCTAGGTAAGTAAAAACATTTACTACCTCTAGTCTAATACTGTTCAGAGATACTCTAGGTTGGACTTGACGCTTTTGCCCAAAGACCATCAGCTTAGTTTTGTTTACATTGACTTCAAGACCCCGTTCTTTACAAAACATATCGAATATATTCAAGGCTCGCTGGAGTCCTACCGGGGTTTTGGACACAATCAGGGTATCGTCGGCGAACATCAGGATCGGAACCCTGATGCCCGCCAGCGAAGGTGCGTCGACCCTCGCATCCAACATCCTATCGACAATACCATTGATGAACAAGGAGAACAACAAGGGTGCCATGGCACAACCCTGACGTACCCCCCGCTCAACGGGGAAATTGATGGAAGATTCCCCGTTCCTTCCCCACTGGACTTTAGCAAAGTTGCTTTCGTGGAGACGCATTATTAATGTGAGTAGTTCGAGTGGAACCCCTATGTTGCTCAAAACACCCCACAGCTTGCTCCTGGGCACCAGATCGAAGGCAGCCCTCAGATCTACAAATGCTACATAAAGGCTGCCTTCACCAAGGAGTACAGTCCCCCACCGTAGCATAGTGAAGCGAAAAATTTGGTCGACCGTGCTGGTTGCACGTCTAAATCCTGCCTGGTAGGGGGATAAGGCATTGTTTTCATCTACCCAGGACATAAGTTTGTCGACCACCATCTTACCCACCACTTTCTGGATAGTGGCCAGCAAACTTATGGGTCTATAATTTGCCGGTAGCGACCGATCGCCTTTCTTAAAGATCGGAATTATAATTGCCCCCTTCCAGACATCCGGGATTTTTGCCCCTTTTGCAAGGGCATTTCCGAGCACAGTCGCATATTTTGCCCACCGAACCTTATCATGCTTGAAAATGTCTGAGGGAATTCCATCCAGCCCTGGAGCTTTCCCCCCCCCGCAGTAATGAAATTACGAGTTCTGCATCTTTAGATGAGAATAGGTCTCCCTTGGAAAATACCACAGGGATTGGTTCAATGTCCGTTATATCCCTATTCTCCGCATACTGGGGTTGGAAATACTCAACCCATGAGGCTTCGTTAACATTATTATCGGGGTTGTTTGGCGTACCACCTCTGCCCCATTTCATAATTTTCCAAAAGAGTCTTGAGTCTTTTTGTCCAGAGGCCTCAAGTAACTCCTCCCAATATTCCTCGTCCCACAGCTTCTTAGCCTTACGAATATTCTCCTTATATTGTTTCCTAGCAGTACTAATCAAAGCCTTATCCCTGCTTTTGATTGCCCTGCCCAACTCCAATCTAGTTGCCCTGCACTGCTTATTAAACCACCTTGCCAATTTGATAGGTGGATTTCTATTTGCCTTAACAGATTTGATAAAATACGGTCTTATCAAAAGAAAGAATGCGTCGTGGATGTCTGCTATTAAAGAGGAACCCGGTATTACAGGGTATACTGATTCCATGGCTGTAATAGCATTATCCACCCCCAGATTAATGTGCTCTATAGTGGCTAAATTGGCCAACACATTTGGCCATTTCACCCTTCTTGAATCGTTTGCTATAACAGGTACAATTTCGCTACCTGACACTAGGTCAACAGGTGCAGCCCTCCACCATGAGTGGGTAACACTGAGTGGGTTGTGATCACTTTCTATTCTCGCCACTATCTCCATATCACCCAGGCCACACCATAGCTCGAGACTACAAATGACATAGTCGATCCTACTCTTACTATGCCCATTGTCGAATGAGCAATTTCCTCCTAGGTCACTTTTTGTCCTGCCATTAAGGGCCCTCAAGCCATATTCCAGACATAACGAATTCAACAGCAGTACATCCTTGGTCCAGCGCTTCACTGGTGGTAGGTTTAGGGTTGGTACGCCCCATAAAGCATCCTCCTCTTGGCCTATAGGATGTTCAGTATTTTCCAAAGGCTCGAAAGTCCTATTCAGGTCACCTGCCACAACCACTCTATTACCAAGAGAATTGGATTCAAGGGAGGTTGATAGAACATCGAGGGTGGGGGAATTCCCAGCACTTATCCCCCTAGCGTAAATGTTATAGATATCTATCACACCGCCCTGTCCTAGTGTAAACCTCAGTAATTGTATATCCTTACAGCCTAGATCAATAACTTTTATTTTAACTTGGGAATTCTGCTTGACCCAGGCTGTTAAGCCTCCCGCAGGCCTGCCCCTAGGACCCCGAGTTGCTGGTATACAGAAATTTAAATAACCTGGCAGGTAGATTGGATCACAAGCCCATGTTTCCTGGAATAGGCACATTTCAAACCCATTAACAAAATCTAACCAATCTTGAGACAACAATCTGGAGGCCAAACCTGCTATGTTCCATGAAAAGAACCTCCCCGCAGTATCGTCTTTGCCTGTCCCCCTTTCGGTAACTACCATGACCGGTGAATTAGTCAAGATCTCACAGTCACCGCCCTCTCCCATAGCAATATTTACACATTTGGCCACATTGACGTCATTTGTACCCAAATAGAAATGCGGACCAGAATCACCTCCCCAACCGTCCTGACAGTCCCTATTGCCCCCCCTCATACTTCCACAATCCCTATCTGGGACCTCTTCTACTAAATTACACATTGCATCCCCCTTAGATAACAAAGTTGACTCCACAACAATTTCCCTGTCCATTTGGACAACTGAGTCAAAGAGTTCAACTGAATTCCGTCAGCATCCCCATCTCATGTACCCTGCTCCACCATCAAAGTTATAAACCTGGTTATAACCATCATGTGAACGCAAGAAGGGGGCAGGGAAAGAGCTGGCCTCTACCCAAGGAGGCAGACTAGTTCTCAGTGACTCATTCCCCCCCGGATAAGATGACAAAGATCTAGGATAGAAAAAGGTCAAATCCACAACGCCAATCCCACCAATGCTAATATTCCATCCAGGTTTCGTGATTAACCCTACTACCCTTGGGTCTTGGAAGTTAATTATAATACACTCACCCCCCTGCTTTTTCAGAGTGTTCCCAATTCAATTGACCCTTCTAACCCCAATGATCAGGCCGTCCACATCTCCTGGCAGGGGTCTATTGACCCGCAGCCAATGCATGGCTTTATTTTTTAACATATCATATGTTTCCCTTTGGCCATCCGGTAGGGGTGGGACGTTAGTGAGAATGGCCACATATGGATAAGAATCAGGGGTAAGTTGAACCGGGGGAATCCGAATTAAAGGTTTATTAACATATGGTTTTGGTGGGCAGCGTTCTGGGGCAACAAGACTCAAGGGAGCACTATTTCCCACAACCATACTAGCATTATTTCCACCGGCTGCGGGGTTACCATTCCTTACATAACCGCCCCTGTTTACTGTCAGAGAGACAGGCGGCCCATTTAATCCATCAACATTCTTACCTAGATTTTTATCTGTATCTATCAGTGTACCCTGGTCACGGTCCATAGTAGATGGTAAAAGTGAACTCTTTTTGTTAGCCGCGAGGGCATCCTTAGTACTATTGGCCGTTGCGCTGATACAGCTGGTGTTAGTTCGCCCAGAGCAACTATTGTTTACAGGAGGTAGGGGTACTGCTATATTTTTTTTGTTCTGTCCCTGTTTCTGCTGAGTAGGTGCCCCACTCACAATTGGGGGAATCAATTCGGCCACCGTGACACCTAAATCCTGCTCGGCTAGCTTATTTTTTAGCCCATTCTCTCCCAATTTGTTATGGGACTTAATTAGTGATTTTACTGAAAAAAAATTATCTAAGCTAGCCTGCTCAAGATGATCTAATTGTTTTGCTAACTTCTCAAGTCTAGTCTCAAGGGGATTTAAGAGGGAGCGTATTAGTTTTTCCAGATCCAATAAATATTCCGGATGAAGCCTCATTTGCCCAGGGGCTGCTATGGTAATGGGGTTTATTTCTATTACTGATGGTGCCGGAATCATTGGGTTTTCTGCGTCTATTAGGACAACCAATTCCTCCCCCATTGTTACCCCACTAGGATTTTCGGCTGGGACATTAGTTATAGGTGTTTTAATGGCCAGCTTCCTGACCTTCCTTGCTGGATTGGGGACTAAGGATTTTTTTATGGTTGTGGCCCTCTTCCTCTTTGAGCATGTTTTGGGCTTAATAGCATGTGCTTGAACACCTGCTTTTGGTATGGCGTTTTGCCCTCTTAGTGCTATGTTAGAACCATTTAAATGCTCTGATGATAAGGTGGTAACCACTGTGTCTACAGGAGAGGTACCCAGTGGCTCATTAGATACAGATATATCATACAGTGTATCTTGTGTGAGTGGCAGTACTGTAGAAGATAGCGGGGTGACCAATGCAGGGAAACTTTGACCTATGTGTTTTTCGAGGGGATTTTTCATCAGCTCGATCGATAGCCTTCGCCCGGCGCGTCTTTCCGCCAGGGCAATCTCCCTATCGATATCTTGGGGCAGACGTTTGAAATACGAGTCTAGGGGCCCCATGACCGCCGTATCAGCCTCACCCATGGAGGTCTGTAAGGCAGAAGTATTTAAGGTGTTCGCCATAGTGCACACCCCCCAGCTATCCTCAAGTGATTAAATGATCCTAGTGAACACTGGACAAATAAATTATACCCAAACACGAGTCTGTAGATATTAAGGGGGTGGCCCAGCCCGGCCTCCTGCGGCCCCGGACGGCCACAGACGGTCCCGCCCTTGTCCCGGGCTTCTCCCGCGCGCTCTCCCGCGCTGCGGGAGTGAAATTAGTTAATATAGGACTTGCACACAAGAGGTGGAAGGGGTGGGAGGGGTCGGGGAGAGCGGCCCAGGTGATGCTGCTCCGGGCTGGCGCTCACTCCTGGGAGATGAAGTCCCTCAGGGAGCAGGCGCGCTCGCTCGCAGCCCCGTTGCAAACTTCCCTCAGCTGTCCCTTTGAAACTCCAGGCGGCAACACGAACACTCCAACGATGCGGGACCCGCAGAGCGGGTTCCGCGAGAGGTAGGCAGAAAGGCTGGAAGGCTGGTAGGCTGCAAAGTAGTCAGTCCCAATCAGTAAGCAAAATGCTAAAAATACATAAAGACGTCCCGCTCTCAATCCCAGCAGATGCGGCTTAAGAGTGCTCGGTGGAAGGGTGGGAGGGGTCGGGGAGAGCGGCCCAGGTGATGCTGCTCCGGGCTGGCGCTCACTCCTGGGAGATGAAGTCCCTCAGGGAGCAGGCGCGCTCGCTCGCAGCCCCGTTGCAAACTTCCCTCAGCTGTCCCTTTGAAACTCCAGGCGGCAACACGAACACTCCAACGATGCGGGACCCGCGGAGCGGGTTCCGCGAGAGGTAGGCAGAAAGGCTGGAAGGCTGGTAGGCTGCAAAGTAGTCAGTCCCAATCAGTAAGCAAGATGCTAAAAATACATAAAGACGTCCCGCTCTCAATCCCAGCAGATGCGGCTTAAGAGTGCTCGGTGGAAGGGTGGGAGGGGTCGGGGAGAGCGGCCCAGGTGATGCTGCTCCGGGCTGGCGCTCACTCCTGGGAGATGAAGTCCCTCAGGGAGCAGGCGCGCTCGCTCGCAGCCCCGTTGCAAACTTCCCTCAGCTGTCCCTTTGAAACTCCAGGCGGCAACACGAACACTCCAACGATGCGGGACCCGCGGAGCGGGTTCCGCGAGAGGTAGGCAGAAAGGCTGGAAGGCTGGTAGGCTGCAAAGTAGTCAGTCCCAATCAGTAAGCAAAATGCTAAAAATACATAAAGACGTCCCGCTCTCAATCCCAGCAGATGCGGCTTAAGAGTGCTCGGTGGAAGGGTGGGAGGGGTCGGGGAGAGCGGCCCAGGTGATGCTGCTCCGGGCTGGCGCTCACTCCTGGGAGATGAAGTCCCTCAGGGAGCAGGCGCGCTCGCTCGCAGCCCCGTTGCAAACTTCCCTCAGCTGTCCCTTTGAAACTCCAGGCGGCAACACGAACACTCCAACAATGCGGGACCCGCGGAGCGGGTTCCGCGAGAGGTAGGCAGAAAGGCTGGAAGGCTGGTAGGCTGCAAAGTAGTCAGTCCCAATCAGTAAGCAAGATGCTAAAAATACATAAAGACGTCCCCTTGAAGATTCTGTATAGCCTGCTATGTGGGCAAGAGGTGCGTTATACTTGCCTCCTTGTCTTTAATAAAATCTTTCATGTTCTCTGCTTCAAAGCTTGGAAAATCTCGGTTAAGGCACAATAGAGACTCTGCATAACGCGCATGGTCCAAACCCATCAAGAACCATCACCCATGTGATGATCCACTGGCCCGAGATCTAACTAAACGTAGCTGCTCTGGAGCAGAGAGCACCTCTAACGGTATCATCCAACCTCAATCCAGGAAAGCAGGCCGCCGCTGCCATAGTTTCTCATGTGGAGAGGGCGGCTAAGGATGAAATAACAAACTGAGCAAGGGACATAACCGCAGGGCTGATGCTGTTTTTTAAAGTTTCCTAAAGGAGACCAGGAGCTGAGCAGAGGAGGAGCCATTGCGATATTTTACACATGCCACTGGAACAGCACACTGTGTATAGCAGCTGCTTAGACCCTGGATTGAACGTTTGGGACCTGAGCAGCCCATCAGAAGGCTTTCTTTGTAGGCTATAGCTATTATTACAGGCCCGAAAGGGAACATTCTGTGCCGCCAGCTCCCATCTCTAGGGTGTGCTTTGGGCTCTCTAGGGTGTGCTCTGGGCTCTGGAAGTGCTGCGGAGCAGGAGATGTCTCTTACCTAAACAATAAGAGAAAAATGGCTCCATTATCCCAAGGGGCTCCCTCAGCCTTTTTTTAATGCAGTCGCCAGCTCACAGATGGCAGTCTAGACTCCTCCCCCTGCTTCAGCTGAGAGGGGCGCCCAGTGAAACAAAAGAAGAAATGTATAAACAAACACGTTATTTTTTTTTTTTAATTTGGGCTGATGCAACTTCTTCTCCACTAAATCAAATGGAGGAGTCTGGACAGGTTCTACGAACCAGCGGCTATATTAGAAGAGACTGAGGGGGAAACAACCATTACAACGCAGTCATTACAACACACTACCTTTACAATGCAACTGTTACAACGCAACTGCCTTCACATCACATGCCATTACAACGCTTACCATTACAACACATGACCTTACAATGCATTATAAGGTAAGTAATGGAGATTTTATTGTTTTAGGGCAGGTATGGCTTTAGGGGTACATGGGAATAGTAATTTTTACCCCTACTCTAGGCTACACATTCCCTACTGTTGCACTCACTGGAGTGGGAATAGTAAAATTTACCCCTATACCATCCAACACTTACCCCACTGTTGCCCTAAAAGTATTATGCGTTGTAATGGTATGCGTTGTAATGGTATGCGTTGTAATTGTAGTTTTAAAAAATGCGTTGTAAAGTCATGCGATGTAATGGTAGTCGCGATGTAAAAACTTCATTGTGAAAGCATGCGTTGTATTTGCGTTGTAACGTCATATATTCCTGAGGAAGCGTGTGGGTGGGAGAATGGAGCCAAATATTTCTCTAGCTATTAGGTAAGAAATCGCTCCTGTAATAATAGCCCTACCTGCAGCTTTTGATCCCACCCCTCCTTATTATGGGCCGTCGACTGCGGCTCGGGCCATATTTACAGAGAGGGGAATTAAAAACTGTTGCTGTCCACATGTCAGGAGAATAATGCGTAATTAACATATTTGTTAATAAGTTCACCTCAAAACAAAGAGACTAAGTGATTGAGGGGATATGTATTTATTTATTTCATTAAACCAGAGGAAAATTGCACAATCCATATTGTACTGTATGCAGTAGGAGGGAAAGTGGTAGAAAAAAAGAGAGAGGCTAGAAGACAGGACACTGACGATGTTACAAAGAAGGCAGGGCAAATAGGAGGACAAGCCTTAAGTAACAAATAGAAAATCGATTAAGTAAAGATACACAGGAAATAAATGACGGCGCTCAGCGAGTGTAGAGCATACCAAGATAGACAGGGAAATAGAACATTGCTCACAAGGCTAGGAGGGAAACGCAGACACCAGATTGGGTATTTAAAGGCAGAAGATAAAAGCTGAACCTATTTCAGTGCCTGGACCAGCAGTAAATACAAGCATTTTTTAGTGGCAGACTATTCCTTGCACTGGTGGTAACAAAAATTAGATCAGACGGAGAAGGATGCTTTTAACCAATTTAAAATATTAATTTGTGAAATGCTTGTAGCCGCCTTTTAGCAGATGCGTGGCTAGAAAAACAGTAATCAAACTTAAAATGAAATCCTAGGTCCAAATCTTGGAACATAGTAATCAAACCTAAAGCTGGAGGTCATGCAAGATATTTGAGTAAAGAGCAGGGAGAAAATGAGTGGCTGTAATTGGCATAGTTTGCATTTGGCTATAAAATCATACACTAGGTTACTGAGCATGCATGCGGTATCCGTGCATGCTCAGTAGTCAAGAAATTATTAGTATACTCAAACAGTATGTATTTATAGCGTATTTCTGTTGCACAAACCTAGCCAAAAAGCAGCAGAGCGCTATACATGGTCAAAGGCAGGCTTAAATTCGGCGGGTAATAGGAGAGGAAGCCAAGTTGTGGTCGGTTAATACACTGTGATGTGTTCTTTAAAGGGGTGAGTCTTCAGCTCTTTCCTAAATTGGAGCAGCGTTGGAGGTGGTCTTGATAGATACGGAGATGTTGTTCCAGATCCGGTGTGCATAGATAGAATAGGCCTGTTGTCTTGTTTTCTTTCTGTCCTGGCAGCAGGTGTGCCGAGAACCACCAGAAATGGTGAGTTTACCTGCAAGATTAGCAGAGTTGCTGGCTGTGATGGCTTTGTAAATGATGCTGCTGGTTTTGAAGATGGTAAGGGCTGTCTATGGGGTCCAATGGCCTTCTATCAGGGTGGCAGGAATGTTATATTTTATAAGTGTGCTTTTGCTGCCAGGTCCAAGAGAGTCTAACTCCACAAAATTGCTGATTTGGAGTTTTATATAGCGCAGACTTGACCCGAAGGTATCAGAGTACTTTACATGAGCACCAGTTGCATTACAGACAGACAGATTCATTTTTATTAGGCACGGGGAGATTCAGTGATTTGCCTAGACTCACAGGATGATGAGCATCCCTGCCGAGACTAACCCGGTTCCCCAGCTTCGAGGTCGACCGCTCTAGCTGTTAGGCCATGCCGAGGTCCTATTATCTGGAGAGGAACTATTATTTGTTCTGGTAAAGGGTAAGACCCTTTGTTATTAGTCTTTTTCTGAGATGTGTGTTTTACAGAACAGGAGATGTTTTTCTTTTCCTTGATATCAGCAGGTCCCTTGCCCATCAGCATCATACTTGAACTCTGGCACAATAACCCTCTGTGCCCCCTCCTACACAGAAACCTACAGTCCAAATAAGATCCTTTCTGAGTGGCTTACTCTTTTCCTAGCCAACAGCTGGATTCCTTCCTGGGTCCGAAAGAAATCCTCATCAATACCAGTTCTTACCCTCTCCATGGTCTTGCCAAATCACCCACCATGCGCTTAACTAAATAAAACAAGGAGGAAGGACACTGAAAATTCAGGGCCCTGGCTAAAGCATGCCTTGTACCCAAACCTGAGAGTGGAACGTATATGCATATCAGAAAGAACCTTAAACCTAAACTTTTCTGACTTGCCTACAATGAATGGGCTTCGTGGAGGCTGTGAATAAAGAATATTGAACTCCCAATCCCTCCTTTTCAAAGTGCGACGCATTACTGTGAAGTATTCCAAAGGCAGCACACAGCGCTCAACAAAAGTTCATTAAGAAAAGTTGATTGTCTAAGTGCCTCTTTTTCCACCGATGCCACAGTTTTCCAATCACTTCTCCGTGTATAGTTCTAATTTCTGACTTGAAATACTGATTTTTCTCTCAGTGATCCTTTTCATAGCACAGGGGGACACATCAGACAACGCGCCTCTCTGCTTCACGCTAGTCTCCCTCTTCTTTAACCATGCCCCTCTCTAACTACCCCACTGGGTTTGACCTCCTACTGTATGTTAACCCACGCTCTCCCTCCCTCTTTCTCCCATTAGCTGCGGTATCTAGCTCACCTCTCTATAATGTATCCATTATGCTCCTATTTTTCTCCGCGTTGCCATCTCTGAAGTATATCTCGCGTTTGTCTGCACCTCTCTGCTCTGCCTCATCTCCCGTATTAATCTACCGTGCCTCTTTCTTCTCCTCCATTCTCTCTACCTCTTCTATCTTTAACCTTCAACTCTTAACCTAATTTTGTTACTCACTTTTTTCCACCACTTACCCCCTCTGTCTCTCTTTTTCTAGCTACCACCTTACAGTCACCTCCATTACGCCTTTCTCCACTGCTCTTTCACCTCTCCACTGCTGTCTCTCGCCTGCCCATCTTTATAAATCTATATCTTCCTTGTTCTACCTCTGTTCCTTACATTTACTACCACACCTCCTCTTATTCTACCTCATCTTTCTATCACAACTCTACCCTCACCTCTTTCTACCTAGCTTCTCCCTCCACATCTCTAGCTCAGTCCAGGGCCGGCTTTAGCGCTGATGGCGCCCAGTGCGGTAATCACTTTTGGGGTCCCTACATCCCTTGACTACCTCTTCAGAATCTCTCCCTAACACCTGCAAAGGTGCCCCTCATCTTTCCTATCATAAGATATTGCTAAACACAGCCCCCCCCCTGAGGTCCCAGTGCCCCACACAACAGGTCAGTGCCCAGTGCGACCGCACCAGTCGCACTGCCCTAAAGCCAGCCCTGGCTCAGTCATTCTCTCGCTTCTTTCTTTCCGCCCATACCGATCTTCGCAGACGCTCTGCACCAAGGCACTCACTTCTTCCTTCTTTGTCTCCCCTCCCCACATGTCCCCTTATTCCTAATCAACAAACCTGATGACCTTACCCTCTCTGGCCATATAGATAGGAGAGAAGGGTAAGGATAGGGAATTAATATATCATATTTTACTTGACTGAATGGCCAAAATCCTCTAAGCAGTGTTTTGTTGTTCATTATCGCAATTTAAGTGTCTGTTGTGAGGAGCTTTTTTTTGTGACTGCAAAAAGCGGAGTCAGACGCTTGCCTGACCATAGAGTCCATGTAAGATTCAGTCACCACCTAAAAGTAATTCCTAGTTCCAATCGCTAACACAATAAGCTGTGCCACTGCTTTTATTTTCATACTGTTCTCAACAAGTCTTTCCTTAATTTCTCTCTGCTTTTTTATGTATGAAACTCAAAATGCCCAACCTCTGCCTCTGATGGGTTTGTGTTTTCCATCTTGTTGCCAGCAGATGATCTGGCACAGCAAGTTACTGTAAAAAAAGGACTACTGTTTTATATGCAGGCATATTTAGGACATCTGAGAAATCATGCACTACATGCTGCATTGTTCCCACCGGTCTCTGGATAAAACCAAAATCCTGCTGTGGAGCACATCATGATCAATTGCCCTTCTCATTTATGGCCGCCCAATGCGTGGACCTGTCTTGCTCTCTCCACAGTGATCAAACCTATAAGAATATTCAAATGCAGCAGCCCCACAACTCATCAGCTGACTTGTGCTTCCAGAAACACTCGAACAAATCTTCTTGCACCTGGCCTTCCGACTTAGTCCCTATGATATTAACTTTGGTCCGTCATGCCTATGCCAAGCTGATTGGGTCTGCCACCCTACAACCTCAGCGGACTTCAGAAAGTACTAAAAGCAGCTATCCGGCTTCTGTTCCACCTCCTGAAGGGAGACCTCGTCTCCATGGCAGTGCAGACTATCAGATTCACAGGGGCAGGTGTACGACTGTTTTTTGCGCTCGCACACAGGAATTCAGCCTGCTTGTGGCCGCAAAATTGGTCTGACCCATTCACAAAACCATATTTTGCGAGTCGCTAACCTATTAGTGGCTCGCAAAATATGGTTTGCGACTCGGTATAAGGAAAGGGCCTGCCAAGGGAGTCCCTTGCTAATAGTGTATCTAATACCAATGTATGATTGTTTTGCGACCGCATTTGGGGTCGCAAAACAATCTCAGTTTACCACCTACTTCAAGTAGGTGGTAAACCACTCTCAAACAAGAAGGGGTCCCTAGGGGAACCCTACCCTATTAGTGAATGGGTGTGAAAATATTTTTTAAGATCAGGCAGTGGTCCCAGGGACCACTGCCTGCCCTTACTGCCTACCCTTAAAAAATGAAACTGAAAAGTTTAATTTTTCTTTTTCAAATGCATCCCGTTTATCTTTGAGGAAAACTGGGTTCATTAAAAAAAAAAAACTGCTTTATTGAAAAAAGTAGCCACAGACATGGTGGTCTGCTGACCCCAGCATGCCACCATCCTTGTGAGTGCTGGCCATTCCCAATGGGGTCGCAAATTGCGCTCGCCTCATGAATATTGATGAGGCATGCAATTTGCGACCCCATTGAGAATCGTAAACGGTGTTTGAGACACTGTTGTACATTCAGTATAGCGGGTCGCAAATTGCGAGTCGCAATTCTGCGCAATTAGCGACCCGCTAAACAGAATGGTCGTACATCTGGCCCCAAAGTCATCACTAACACAATCTTCAACTCAGACTCCTGTGGGCCTTGATGTCCCTCGATCCCCCTCATGAAGTATGAGATCCAGCACACACTGCTCATTCAGATTCCAGTACATTCCTATACAAGGTAATGTGTTGAAATCGCAGGCCGCCCATGTATTGCTGAAGTACAAGCATCAGATGCATACAGTATTACAGCCTGAAGCAGGAGCCATTTCAGTGTCCCCGATTAAATAAATCTCGCAGGACAGGCAAAATGTATCACTAGCAACATTTTGAAAATCGTCACCAGCCTCAAACAGAACCCTCGCGACCTGGTCACATGACACTCAATAAAGCACTCAAAGCAGTTATGTCCTCTTCATTACGATTCCCTCTAGTTTTTGGTCGTTGGCCTAGAAGGAATTCAAGACCTATCAAACAGACTCAGAAAAGCAGATTTAAACATTATGATTCCATGATAGCCAAGTGACACAATCTGCGGAAAAAGAAAGTATAATAGAGAGAAAGAAAGCCTGCCACTTTTTCAGACCCTGAGAGAACTTTACAGATGGCAGCTACACCAGATCTGTTCTTTTTACTTCAATCATAAATAGACCGTTCACTTGATGTAGCCCTCGTGGGGCCTTCTCTTGAGTCATCTTCACAGCTTCTTAAATTAAGCTGCAACAGTGTCAGTCATGACCTTCGACCTCCCACCATAGGACCCGCACTTGTAAGGCACCCATGGCTACTCGTCCAGCTGCAGCGCTCCCTGATGTCACTGGAAAATGTTTACATACTTTTTACTGTACCAGTATTGCAACCCAAGTCCCTTTCATTTTCCGGAGCAAGAGCTTTAATTTTTTTTCTGCAGCACACCTACTGCCCCGACTCATTCCTTCCTTCAAGACTCTGTCCTATCAATGCACTAAAATCTCATTCCATTCGACAGAACCCTCTGTTGTTGCAGTTCAGGGTCCCCACTGCTTCTGGGTAGCTGTCCCCGCAATACCAATGCAAGGACCATGTTCATTCGGGACACCAGACCCGACTATCCCAGCTCCTTATTGTTATTCCTTTCTCTAGCACCCCTTGATGTCCCAATGTCTGTAACTTATTCCTTAGCACGCAACAACCTGTTTTCGCAGTACTGACACGTGACAACTTGCCTCTAAGCCTCTTCTAATCATTACTCCTTGCAATCTTAGCACGTGTTACCCCAATACTGGGACCTTATTCCTTCGCTGTTGCACCTCCTAGAAACATCAGTCCTGCAACTTCTGCAATCAGACAAACTAAAGCACCTGGGTGGTGCCAGGTTTGCTGTTCTAGCTCCCAGACTGTGGAACTCTCCCGCCAGCCCCCCCCCCCCCCTCCACCGAAATCTTATCATGCAACAGCCACCTAAGCTTCAGTAGGCTCCTTAAGACCTGGCTATTTAGACAAGCTTATGAGTAATTTCTTAGGGTCAGGCATTTCTCAGTGTAGTGCCATGAAACCAGCCCGGTGTACTGGCGCTTTACAAAATCTTTTAACATAACAGCCTGAGACCGTATTTTTAACCGCAGCAGCCCTTCTTCCTCCAGTGCTAGGTCCTCATTCCTCATGAGAATTGCTCTTGATCTCCTAGAAGCTCATTCTTTACCTGTAGCTCCATCACCAGGACTTCATTTTTTTGTACCTGCAACACTATGCCACTTGAACCTCATTCTTGAATGCAGCACCCTCTTATGTCCAAGTACTGGCCCCATACCCTTTACTGTCACCTGCCCTGTTCTTTAAGAACTGTAATTCCCCATTATGGACATCATCTGACTTAAACCCTAAGGAGGGACCGTGTCTGCAAGCACCCTAGGGTGACTAACATCCTAAAAGTCTTGTTTAGAGGTCTGCTCCACATCTTAGCATGGAAGGGCGGGGGAGCCCACCTGCGTCGCCCCGGAGGAGCGAGCGGGAAAAAGAGATCATGCCCATTTAGCTGAAACTGAATTGTAAATCAATTTATGACATTTCTCAAATACTATTCTGAGATCAAATACAGATGTAAGAAGGCAGAAGGCGGGTGCTGAGCTGAATCTTAAAATCATCTCTCGCCACCTGGCGCCCCCGCCCCCCCACGCAGCCCTCCCATCGCTGTTGCGGTAGCACAGTAATTGAGTTGAAACGTACAGAGCTTCCACTGACAGCCATTGACACTTTTATGCAAATCTCCTCAATTTAGAGGCAAAATTAATCTTTATCCTTTTTGTGTCTGTCTACACACTGATAACTTGGCGCAGAATATAAATTGGCTAATTAAGGATGCGCCACAGGAGTGATGTCAGGCCGGACGGGGATTGCCAATTCTACATTTAACTCTTTAAATGAACCAAGGTGGTCCTCTAAGGGTTTGGTTCAGTTAGAGTGGGGTAGGCGGGTGAGCTGGGTGAGGACATGGCCTGAATGGTGTGATTCGTAATCATGATGACAGAGAACAGTTTATCTGTGGTGGAGCCTTTCTCATTCATAGGCCTTGAAATGTAACCCATATATGCCTACTTTCGGCAAGATTTACGTTATATGAGTTTGAGTAGCAGGCCCAGGCTGTAGAATGATTCTCACAGGTAAGTAGCGTTTCCTTCTACTTAGTGTCTTCAGCCAAAGTGCCATTCATGGACTCTGTATCTCTGAGAGTGGCAGCGGTGCATGCAAACACAAAGGGCTCTAGGCATTTAGATAGATGGTTTTGGTGCCTATGAACAGGATTGGATCTTTGCACCGCCTGCCTTGGTTCCAGTTGTGTGTTCTTGGCTTTCATTCAAATGACTGAGTCAGACAAGTGCAGTGCACTCGGGTGTACAACATCTCACACCATGTTGTACCCTGTTATTATACATCCGAAAACTTCCAAAGACAGAGGCACTCTATCATAAAACTGGACTGCCTTTCTATTTTTGTGACAGAATCATTTGATTTCAGAGATTTCCAAAAATGATTTAGTGACAGAAACGGCCAGAAGTAGCAAATATGTGTTTCACAATCAATAATATGGTTCCTAAGAGCAAATTGACCTGTATTATGTGCCTTAATAAGTCAAGTAGGTACTCAGTGTGATTCCCAATTCATGTTTACATTGAAAATGATGTGTGTGTCACACCACTGCCTTCTACGCAATTTGATGATGAATACAGCAGCCTTTCAAGCTAGGATAAGAGTTGAACGTGTTTGATCGCGAGGATTGGTGGAGTGGGCTATCCTGTCCTGTTGTTTAGGAGCTATCGCCATCCAATGAAAGGGTTGGGAATAGTGAATGGGTCAGAGCACGGATGTTGAGGTTTCGATGCTACAGATAGTTCAGTTGGCTTGCCCAATTAGTCGCAGTTTTTTTTTGCCGGATTGCCAAAGGTGTGTAATAAATACTCAGGTGCAGAATGTTTTGTGAAATGAATTCTAGCCAGGCATAGAATGGAGTAGAGTGCATTGGCGCAGACTAGAGTTGCGTAGAGTGCCATGAACTAGAGTGGTGTAGAGTAGAGTAGAGTGTAGTGGTGTACAGTACAGTTGCGCAGAGTAGAGTGGCGTAGAATACAGCCATGCAGAGTAAAGTGTTCTTAAAGTACAGTCGTGCAGTGTAAAGTGGCATAGAGTGCAGAGGCGCAGAGTAGAGTGGCACAGAGTGCCATGAACTAGAGTGGTGTAGAGTAGAGTGCAGTGGTGTACAGTACAGTTGCGCAGAGTAGAGTGCAGTGGCATAGTGTAGAGTGGTGTGGAGTACAGTGGTGCACAGTAGAGTGCAGTGGTGTAGCCTAGAGTGGTGTTGAGTGCAGTGGTGCAGAGTAGAGTGCAGTGGTGTAGCGTAGTGGTGTGGAGTACAGTGGTGCACAGTAGAGTTCAGTGGTGTAGCATAGAGTGGTGTTGAGTACAGTGGTGTAGAGTAGAGTGCAGTGGTGTAGCGTAGAGTGGTGTAGAGTACAGTGGTGCAGAGTACAGTGGTGCAGAGTAGAAAGCAGTAGTGGCATAGAGTACAGGATGGTGGTGGGAGGCAAAAGAAGCTACATGGACGGGGATATGGGAGACAGATTGAAAACACAAGCAGTCATATGCAGTGCTTGAACACGAGGAAAAATAGTAGCTCCAAAAACGGGAGCAGTGGATGAACATAAATACTTGGTTCTAAGTCCAGGGAAGGGCTAAACACAGGACGACACAGCGGTTGCATGCCGAGATAAACTGGGACAAAGGAAATTAGGGCGACGTTGAAAGCTAACCAACTGTGTGTAAACTTGTCTCGCAGAGATAGTGCATGCGCTGTCTATACCAAACCTAAAGAGCAAAGCACCTTCCAACTCAACATGAAGGAGTCTGAAACGCTGGAGCCATATAAAATAGTGGGCATAAATTCTTACCCTGAACACATAGATTACTTGGAATCAGTCCGCTCTGTGATGCATGAAGTTTGAACAACAAGCACTCGCAAAGCCAATAGCTCTAGTCTTTGGGGATGGGAGGTGAAAGTAAGATAAAACCAGTGTTTGGGAGAAGGGATATAGAAGTAGGGACAAAATATAAAAAATTAAACCACTTACCTCCTCATAGTCTGCTGTCTCTCCTCTGTCGTTGCTTCGACCTGAAAGAAAGAAGCACCAGGCTCCTCCCATAAGCCAATCGCAATGCAGCATTATGATTGGTCTGAGCGCCATGGTTCGGAGCTCAGACGGGGACTGTGAGCCTGTGCATGTTCCCCACCAGGCTTTGTATTACAGCCTGGTGCGGAACATGCAAAGTGCCAAACAAACCGTCATGGGCACTTAGAGTGTGCAAACACTCCTCCCGGGCGTTGACACTAGCCCCGCCCTAACCCAGACCCGTAGCTACGAAAAATAAAATGTTAATAACAATGTTGTTATCATTTTATTTTTCCTGCTCTTAGAGCTGTGGGGTGACGCCCCTCCGAACTAGCGGGGGAGCCGCCCTTTACATTCATTTATGTATCAATAAAGTAGTGATACAATCAATGGATAAAGACGTTTAAAACACTGAATGAAGGACTGTATTCCGTTATGGAACAATCCATGGCTGCCTGTAGATCTTAAATGTATAAACCCTGAATGTATTTAAAAAGGTATCTGAGAGACCCGTTGTCCTTGAAGTAATTAAAAAATGTTCTATGTCATGCATCAGTGGACAGAGTTTTATAAAAAAAAAATTAAAAAACGAGGATATTTGCTTAATTTCAACAAAAATACCATGGTCAATTGCTTAATGAAATACACATTTGTGGTTGTAGCATTCACAATCGGGTTCCCAGCCGTGAGTTCATTACCCTTACGGTGATCATGTCTTGCAGACAAGTGAACTGGACTTCTAATGAGGCTAGGCAGACCTGTACAGCAAACCAGAGTGCTTGACACTAAGCTCCCGCAGAGGTGGCACCTGGTCACATATTCCCTCTTCGTAATTTTGCTGTCTGAAGTACAATACTGGTATGCTTAGACGCAGCCAATAACCTCCCCTTTGAAGGTATTTGTTTGATTCTTCATATCCAAATTGTCAGGCCTTTTTTAAGACCTAAGAAGTTGCATGTACCTCCGAGGAGTCTCAAAGGAGAGACCGCATTAGTTCCCTGTTAACCACAATGAGGGGGTAGTACTTAATTTGGGAACTGGCACATTTCCGCAACAAACTTCAACCCATAGGAAGTGAGAGAAAAAGACAAAAAAGGAGCAAGAACAAGATGGAAAAACAATGACAAATGGAGAAAACATGGATGAAAAAACACATGTCTAGTAGTGGTTAAAAGAGCAATGAAGTGGAACCTAGATTATGCATTATGTTAGGACGTTGTCCTGCTGTACACCGAATGTTTCAAGGTGAATGCCACAGTTATGTACGGAGAAATCTTGATTTAGGGAGCCACCATTTTTTAGAATCCTATAGTTTTTACTCCATTGGTGCCTCTCACAGAGTGTTACAAAGCTTAAATTTAGGCGGTAACCTAGCCTAGATATATTTATTTATTATTTAATTTATTTATAAAGTTTTATATATCGCGAACAAGATCCCGAAGGATATCAGAGCGCTTTACAAAGAATGGAAGGAAGGACATAAATCCAATATCGAACATCAGGTAAGAATACAAATATGGGAAATTCTGAAAGGGCATATATCTTGCCTTGCTTTTGCAGGGTGGGGGAGGTGAGGCTCTGGTATGACTACCCAACCAACTAACAGGAGAGTCTGCTAATTAAGCATCAGATGATCATAACTTAGACAAGAAATGGGCAAGCATTTCAAGGAAGCGTGTTGAATTACTCTGAGAAACAAAGACTGGTAGAGCAAATCATGTAGAACAATGATGTAAAGTAGAAAGTTCCTTGAAGATTTTTAAGTTTAATGAATGCAGAGAATGAAAAACATCTTACTTGTAACACTAGCTTTCCAGATGCAGAAACTAACAAAGCTTCAGTGAAATGCTGCATGGTGGGCATGTCCGGCCAAGTACCTTGCCAAATTGGCACACGTGATTAACCCTATGGTCAATCCAATTCTGAATCACTCCCTTGAGACAGGAGTCGTGCCTCCAGCTTGGAAGGAAGCCTTGGTCCTTCCCCTTTTAAAAAAGCCGGCACTAGATCCAGGCACTCATGCCAATTACCGTCCTATCTTGCTGCTCCCTGTTCTGGCCAAGGTGACAGAGAAGCATGTACAGGCAGTCCTGACGGACTGTGTGGAATCTCACGGCATCCTCCATCCTACTCAGTCCGGTTTTCGGGCTAACATGAGCACGGAGACGGCACTGCTTGAGGTGTCGGAAGCGATCAAGGAGGTCCAGGATAGGGGAGGAAAGGCACTGCTGGTGTTGCTAGATCTGTCGGCGGCCTTTGACACCGTTCCTCATGACCGTCTCTTGGCTAGACTCTTGGAGATTGGGTTAAGGGGAATGGTGTTTAGGTGGTTCGAGTCCTTTCTCTCGAATCGACAACAGACCGTCTGGGCCCCGCCGTACTCGGCCGCAGTACCGCCATTGGAGGTGGGAGTCCCCCAGGGGTCGATTCTAAGTCCCACCCTCTTTAATATCTATATGTCCCCTTTCGGCGGTGCTGGGCGAGGCCTATGGTGCCCAGATTGTCTCATACGCCGATGACACCCAGCTTCTCTTCACCTGTGGCAAGAATAGGGACTTTGATGGAGAGCTTATTAAGAACTGCTTGGGCGCTGTGTTCGGCTGGTTTCATATAAACCAGTTGAAATGCAACCCAGATAAATCTGAGGTCCTCTTCTTTGGGTGTCCACCGGACCCATGTTGGAAGTCCTGGTGGCCGGTTGATATCCACCCTCCCTCCACGGAGACGGGGATGGCAAATAATCTGGGAATTAAGATGGACACCGGCCTGTCCCTTAAACCACAGATTCTGGGCCTGGAGGGCCAATGCTTCAGGATACTGAGAATGCTCAGGAAATTCCTTCCTCTCCTATCCATTGCCCACAGGAAAAGTACAGTGCAAGCTTTGGTAGGTTCCAGGCTTGATTACGCCAACGTGCTCTACCTCGGCCTCTCTGACTATCTTCTCTCACGTCTGCAGGTGGTGCAGAACTCAGCCGCTCGTGCAATCTTCGGCCTCGACCGGAGGTCTCACGTTGCGGGCCTGCTGAAATCCCTCCATTGGCTTCCGATACGGAAACGCATAGAGTTCAAGACGCTGACCTTGGCATTCAAGGCACTCCATGGCTCTGGTGCATGTTACCTAAGGAAGCGGCTAGGATTTCACGCTCCATCCAGAGCACTTCGCTCTGCGTCCCTCGCACTGGCCACTGTCCCGGCAGTTAGGCGTGCTCGCATCGGGGGTCGCTCTTTTGGATACCTTGCACCCCGAGCCTGGAATGCACTGCCACTGTCACTAAGGAAATGTGTGACCCTATTGTCTTTTAGGAAGGAGTTGAAGACGTGGCTGTTTTGCAACTAACTCCCCTCTGCCACGATGGTTGTGTTGTGTTGGGTCTGACAGCGCCGGGACACTCGGTCGTGTAGCTGAGCGCTTAACAAAACTCTATATAACATAACATAACATAATTAGGTAGTTGGTGTATTTTCTGTTATAACAATACTCTCAAATGAAATAGAGTAATAGAGGACCCAGCGGGGTATAGGCTTCATGATCTTTAGTGGGGTTCTGGGTCTGTGGCATAATGTTATCCTGTGGAAAACAGAACACCAGTTGCAAGTAAAATCAACTAGATTCCACAGTTTTTTTTAAATTTATACACTGACCTCCCCTTCCAAGAACATTTTACGGTTGAACCTGGCAACATGCAGGCGATGTATACAAGACATGTTGTATTTTGTAAAAGGACTTTAATCTTCCTGCTTCTTCCCAGATTGACTTCAGCGTCGCTGTTCTTTGCTGCATCCTAATTGGTTTGCTCCCCTAATGCATCTCTTACGTTTCTACCTGAGGAGCACCGCTCAACTACAGATTAATTCCCCTTGATTAGTGGCCATCCGCTTTGAAGCAGGTACTATTTTCTACCCCCTCCCATTACTGCTGCCCTCTTTGGCAAGGTGTGTATTTTCACGCTATAGTAATTTATTTTAGGGATTTTTACATGCAATCGCTGGCTTTAACAATGATTGTTTCAATTTTCTGTCGGGACGTAGTTTCATGCTGGCATGTCAGGAGCGACTGCAGTGATACATCTTATTTTCAAAAGAACAGTGGTCCTTAGACAGAGGGGAGAATATTTAAGGGAATAAATATAGACTAGATAGAACTGTATTATTTTAAGACGTGTCCAGCCGGACAGTTTTAATGTCTTGATAAAAAATAATCACAACAAAATTTTACACAGGGTGTGATGGAAGTGGGACACCAGCCGATGTCCGACTAACCCACTAGACAAACGTACAAAACATACACAAATAATAGGCAAGAAAAGGTCATCTGAATATCATAAATTATAAGCAGATGATCCACAATATACACATATGCATGAGCAGTTATTGTCAACTATGCAATTAGTGCATTTCTGGTCGACGACGTTTCGAACCATACAACATTTTGGTTCATCCTCAGGACAGACAATGATTGCCTAAAGAAATGACAATTTCAATTTGGTCCCACAGTGGGGCAAGGCTGATATTGTGTTTACACGGAGTGAATAAACGCGGGCAGAGTCCGCGGCGAGTGCAGAATTGATCAACTGGTTCAAAGCCCTAGACGAATAATCAGAGGATAAACAATGCAGGTCCGCAATGGGGGTCCTAGCATGGCGAGAAGAATCTTGGCACCACTTGGCTCTGCCCAAGTGAGCCTCAGGGCATCACAAAACCACCTCACCATATTAACAGACCCAGTATTCTTCTAGGCAAAGCACAAAAAAAACTAAGTCAATGGCATAACGCAACACCACCAAGTTGGATTGCCTCATATTGCCTGAATTTGGCTGTGCTATTCGATAAGGTGACAACTGCCAGTGCCAACTACTTGAACAGATCATTCTTGATTTTAGCCTAATGCCCGTTTTCCATGCTGTAGTCTTTTAACCCCTTCGACGCTAATGACAAAGCCAGCTCGTCATGGGCGTTACCTGCGCTACGCGGATGACGAGCTGGCTTTGTCATAAACAGCGCGATTTTTAAAAATCAGCGCACAGCGGGAAAACGCGGTAGCGCGGTAGCGGTTAACGGATGTCATTAGTCTGTATTGTCAGTACAGCCAGGTCACATAAAAACTGTGGATAGTCCGACCACCAAATAGGCTGTGTTTTTTTGCGGTGAGTCCTCATTTTGATGCTGCACCTGTTTTTATTCTTTGTCTTTGTAAAGTTGGGCATCTTCCCTTATTGGTCCTAATGCTAACTCCACTTTGGAAGTGAGGGTACTGTTGCTACTAGGATGTGTGCGTCAGTGGGAGCTGGTCAATGGCATAACGCAACACCACCAAGTTGGATTGCCTCATATTGCCTGACTTTGGCTGTGCTATTCGATAAGGTGACAACTGCCAGTGCCAACTACTTGAACAGATCATTCTTGATTTTAGCCTAATGCCCGTTTTCCATGCTGTAGTCTTTTAACCCCTTCGACGCTAATGACAAAGCCAGCTCGTCATGGGCGTTACCTGCGCTACGCGGATGACGAGCTGGCTTTGTCATAAACAGCGCGATTTTTAAAAATCAGCGCACAGCGGGAAAACGCGGTAGCGCGGTAGCGGTTAACGGATGTCATTAATCTGTATTGTCAGTACAGCCAGGTCACATAAAAACTGTGGATAGTCCGACCACCAAATAGGCTGTGTTTTTTTGCGGTGAGTCCTCATTTTGATGCTGCACCTGTTTTTATTCTTTGTCTTTGTAAAGTTGGGCATCTTCCCTTATTGGTCCTAATGCTAACTCCACTTTGGAAGTGAGGGTACTGTTGCTACTAGGATGTGTGCGTCAGTGGGAGCTGGTCTGCACTGCGACACTATGATACCTTTTTGTGACTCAGCGGGCCAAAGGGACGCCCAATGGCGGAAAGGAGCCCGTGGGTTCGGGCGGATCTCTCATGCGAACACTAGGAGATGCTCAAGAACGCTATATCGTTGGTGGAGCTTTGGAGCAGGTGCATAATCAGAGCTACAGACTTTGGAACCAGGTTCAAGTCTGTGCATCGGCTCAACATACTGGAATTTTGGGCAAATCACTTAATCTCCCCATGCCTAAAAACGGAATCTGACTTTGCGTAATATAACTGGTGCCCTGGTAAACCGCTCCAATACCTTCGGGTCAATCTTGCCGTGTATAAAATTGCAAAAAGGAGGAGGGGGACAGTCTTTCACATCATGAGCAAACTTCCTGTACCTTTGCATTTTCACATCATTAATGGCCTCTGCCACTTGGTAAACTCGTCTCGGCTAACCAGACATCTGCAGCAGACAGCTCAAATGCAGCCATTTATTTCCATTTTATAAATGTACCGCCTAAGCATAACATTTACTTATGATAAGTGAATAACATCTCTACTTCCACTCCCTGCTTTGGTATTAGGATGACATTTTGCGACATTTAACGAGTGGTTCCAGTTTTTCACAGATTGGCACATAAAGTGTGAATTAAAAGTATAGTATTAACAACGCCAATAGGTCAGATCATTGGAAAAGATGCAGGCAGTAGCTCATCCCTCTCCACTGAACTGATTCCATCTCCTTCCTGAGCCGGGCAAAAGTTCAGAAATAATGATCCTCGTCAAGCTACGGTCACTGGTTCCGTCTGATCTCGAGAGCTCTGTTTGTGGCCCTGAAGCACGCTTCACTAGTCTGGAACAATCAATGATGACCTGTCACTCATGTTTAATTTAAAACAAGAAAAAGCAAGTGACAGGGCCCAAGGTATGCTTAGGATGCAACTGCAGCCTGCACAACCCACTGCATCTGCTGATACTGCAAAATGCCACTACCAATGGCCTGGATGTGCTGCTATTATCATTTTTTAGCTTGAATTAATTTATTAAATTGATGTGACCGATGTGCTGTACTAAAAATAGGCAGACTGGGCCACCATTACAAAGATAACACACCACATATATCAAAACCACACCACGGAATTCCATATCATGCCACAAAATTCAGCAGCAGACCGCATAATGAAGCCTCACTGCATACCATTCCACAACACAAAATGCCGTTCCACACGTAATTCCAGTACACTCAATAGCACATAATTACTATCCACATAATATCACTGCAAACTGTGCCACATAATTCTGCTACACAAGTACACTACACACCACACAATTACACCCCACACTATTCCACAACTAACAATTCCAATTTGACCCACATAATTTCACTCCAAACCAAAACACCAAGATAAGACATTGTCATTTACAACGCCAATAGCTCTAACTCCTGCAAATTTGAGGCATGTTGCAGTGCAAATGCTTGTTTATATTTCTGATCTGTCAATTTTGTATTTATTTCAACTTTATATGTAAAGGTTATTTTCCCCGAATAGCAAGACCCTCTATGTCATTGTTTTATTCAAAACCCCAATTTTTTAAGCGGCTGAGGGAAATTGTTTTTAAAGGCCAATGTCCCCTATTGCGCAATGCAAAGGGACTTGTTAATGTTTTTTCATTCTTGACTGTATGGGGTTTTTTTTCTCCGAAAACTGCTGATCTGTGTACAGTTCCTTGATTGCTTAGGGCAACAGGCTGTTAAGGTTATCAAGGTTTTTGAAAGTCTGGATAGGTTTACAGTCCTTCAAGATACAGCCTTCGAGCCCATATGAGGTGCCAGCAGAAAAGGGATTAAAAAAATAACACCTCGACAATTTAACAAATGGGATTAAAGTAAAACCATTAAATGTGAAGAAACACTCAGTTTTCTCCTCCTGGTCTTGCATTGACTGCCTCTGAGCCCTTGTGGAGGATTAAGATGGCAGACGGAATGGGCAGCTCCCCCTTCCAAATTGGAATTAAAAGGGATTTCGGTAATATGAAATGAAAAAGTATTCAATTTCCCAGAGAAGATCCGACAACCATGCCTCCCGCTCCAGGCTTCCAGCTTCTTGGCCTATAAAAATCCTCCCTCCCTCCCCCTTGCTTCTTACGTCTCTGGTACTTTCTATGACTAGCATTGAGAAGACGAGGAGAGATGAACTTCGCCCAACAGAATGGGATCTAAAGAGGAAACTGGAGGCAGTTGAAAGACTGACATCTTTCTCACTGATATTTCATTTATGCTTTTCTCTTCTCTTTTTTTTTCTCCATAAAGGGTCATTTTTTCAGAGGGATAAGTGCTGGCGGCTCGGTTGTTATGGCAACTGCTGTTAACGTTTGCTGGCCACACGAACAAAGCCAATGGCAAGAGGCTTGTTTAAAAAATGTGGTTAATGCTGCATTTCGAGGCTAATGGAGCAGATTAGCAGTGTGCCAAGAACAAGCAAGTGCATTATCTGCTTGTGGTTGGTGTTGCCCGGGTAAAGAGTTGGCACGCACAACGACTTTACGTGGACCTGGAGGCAATAGGATAGTGGGGTGTCATGAGGTCAAGTGTAAGGTTTATCAAGAAAAAACGAAAATTATCTTTCATTAATTAAGCAAAATAATTGATACAGTGATCCATTATTAGTAAATTTGGGTGCATTAACAATGCAGTGACCCGCTAATGTGTATCTAGTTGCCTATTGGCGCTTTTTAGATTATACTGACCAGCCCATGGGACTCTTGTACTCCACTTAGGACTGGGGTTATTAGTCACCAGTACAGCACCCCTACTGTAGCCTACTAAGGACTATTAGTAGTGCACTGACCAACACAGCTACCCGTTGTAGCCAAAAAGTGACTTGTAGTGATGTAGGTACCAGCCCTGCGGTCCAGTATTTGCCTACACTGTTGTCTGTGAAAAGCCTGTGAGAGCAGGCGGGTGCTTCTCCCGTGCTACATTAGCTGCTTAGAAAAATGCTATGATCTTTGGCCCGGTGGTCACATACTAGACTCCAGCACAGACCAGGCGGGGCCAAAAGACATGGCCCTATTACTGAGTGGACGCGATTGATCGGAAATTAGGGTATACTATGCAAATTATTTTGACCCTCATAGTAATTAAAGATAATTGAGACATTCTCGCCAGTCTGAGCCAGCCAGGCAGAGATAATGAAGCCATCCCAGGAAAAGGCAGCGTTGACCCTAATGTCATGCTTTTGTTATTCAGCCACCAACCCTCTTCAATTTATTCACAAAGCGAATGTCTTTTCGGACTTGTGCACTGCCTGTTCTATATGCTGGAGATGTTCTATTTTCTAATTTCGTTTTATGTCCACTTTTTAAAATTATTTAATGTAGTATTTTAGTGCAGCATTAATGCCAGCGGCAGAGGGACAAGCACTCCATGTGCTTCTTTTTCCCCTTCTTTTTTGCAATAACTTTATTTACTTTTCAAAATAATTTGGCAATACACGGTTATCAGAAGATTATGTAATCCTCTGACATTTGTTTTGTTGATACAGCAAGGAAAAGATTTGGGCATATTTGGCACCTTGGGATACAATGCACCAAACAGAAGCAAGTGATATCTCTGATAACAATCCCCACAGCTGGGTCACATAGGGGGAACATCCGGATCTGTCCTGTACTGAGTCCAGAACAAGAAAGACAGTATATTGACCGAGGACAGTGACAGAGAAGTCTAATGCTACAATATCTATAGTCAATATGTGTGGCTAGCTAGAGTGAGGCATCCACATGCACAATGTTATTTCAATGTAATAGATACCTAAAAGGACTGTCCCGTGTAGAGAAAGAAAACCATTCTCTTTACCCAGTACTGCATCTCTGAAAATCACAGACAATCACCAACAGTACGCATTCTTGAATGTTGCTTTGCATCATGATAATGTCCGCCGGATGCCTAAGACAGGGGCGGCCTTAGGCATGTGCAAGCTGTGCACCTGCACAGGGCCACCAAACCCCAGGGGCCACCACTCCAATATATATCCTTAGTATAATAATCCTCTGAGGATGGATACATATTTGCGTGGCAGCCCCTGGCAGGGATTTGGTGGCCTCCGGCTCTGTTCCACTTCCAAACACCCTGACCCCCCCTCTTCACTGGCCTCCGCACTCCACCCCGTCCGGACCCCCTCTTCCGGGGCCCCCTACCTACACTCCCTGCCCAGGGCTGCCATGAGCCTGGAGCCGCCCCTGCCCAAGAGGGCTTACACCTTGTACCGCAATACCACTTCTACCCCCACTTTATGTACTCCTAACACTTCTTGCCATCTCGCGATATTCACTTAGGTACAGACGTGTTTTTTTTTTCCTTTGGTTTTACATCACCCCCCCCTTACAGGCTGAATACAGAGCACACTTACCTATGATTCTGGGGCCATGTAACTTTAACCTAGGGTTGAGCAAAACTGAAACAAATTGTTGCAAAATATCCATCATTCTCATGATAAATTTGGATATTCTACGAATGCATTTTGTTTTGTTTGGGTGAACATTCCTTGTACAAGTATACCTAGTGTACATAAATCCCGAAATATCAGTGGAAGACTGGTTTGAGTAGAAAATGTCTTTAGGCTGCAGCATGTGGCAACAATGCATTTTTGGCTTGACCCAGTGTCCCACTGGCTAAGCACGGGAAAAAGCGTAACCGCCAGAGGAGAGAAATTGTGTGGGAAATACGCAAAGTTATGTTGGCGTAATAAAAATGTTGCATGGACTTAACCTACATGTATATCTGTATGACCCCACTGGTTTGCTCTTTCGGAATACAATAGCTCGGTAGCCTGCATAGGCTGTGTAAAGTTCTTAAGGCGAGGTTTAACTTGGAAGCAACCAAAATGCAATCTAACCACAATAGCTGCTGAGTGTGTTTTTCCAGAATTGAACAGTTGCCACTTGATCACCCCGGTGTTACTAGTCTGGTAAGGTCATTAAAAATAAATTGGATAACATTATGGCCCACCACCTTTTCTCCCAAAATAATGTTTGTATTTAGAACCATTTTTTAAATTAAACACATTTTTTGACCTCATATTGGACATACATGATGCTAAATTATTGATAGTTAATATATAATCAACAGGGACATATTCCATCAACCTTTTTAATCACAGAGTAGGTTGCACATTATTTGCCGTTACTCCTCTTTCCTTTAGTTTGTTTTATGTAAATACCCCCTAAAATATATGTACTTTCCTTCTTTTTGTGTAAATAAATTCGCTTGGCAATTGCAAATGTGCGTTTCCACACTTTGTTTTAATTCCTCATTTTCACAAGGTAAGAGTAACACTAAATATTTATCATTTTTAGGATTCTGCAGTCCTTGTTTGCCATTTGGAGCAGAACACCCCTAATACGGGGTTATGATTTGTATTTGGGGGCAATTTCTAACAAATGTGGTTAGTTCCTAGTCGTTTGTAGTCTAGGGTAACACTCTTTATTCCAAGAAAAAATTCAATAAAGAGCTTCGTAAAGACAGACAGACCTTTACGAGGTTCGAAATACAGACGATAACTTCGTGGTAGTGTGCACTGTTGAAGATTGTGCAGCGCTGTGGAGTCAGGAGACATTTACCCTGCTTTTGACTATGCTGTTTTTGGGTGGGGAGGAGGTGGGGGGGGGGAGGGGGGGGGTTGTGCACTTTCACTTGCTCTACTGTAACTCTTGTGTGACGATCCCTGTTTGCCTTGCTGCTACGTGAGGCCCATGGTGGGGATTTGGTGGTGTTGTGGCATTGGTTGCTGTTTTCTCTGCTCTTCGTACTATTGTGTATGACACCATTTTGAGCTGAATCCCTCTAAGGTATTAGTAGTGCTTGCGCTGCTGCCCTCTTCGCCATTCTGTGCTTCTGTGTGGTGGAAGCTTGAAATAGTGGTATGTAAATGCACGTGTGCTTGTGACATGATTTTAAACCCGTCAAGGGTATGAGTAACGCTTGTACTTCTGCTGTTGGTCCTGTACTTCTGTGTGGAGGAAGCTTGGAAGTGTTATGTACACGAATACGCGTTCCTTGTGCACCACCTGTTTTGTCGACTTCGTTCAAAGTTTCCTTGTTCAAAGGCTCTGGCCAAATGTACTGAAGAGCTCTAAATTCCTCACAAGGAATAAATACGTAAATACTGATGTGTGCGCTAAACTGCCTGTCGCTGGACCCTCGCCATCTTGGTGATACTGTATTAATAAGCTTGTACCATTTAATGATTGGTCGGAACAGCTGGAAGGAGCTTTGATACTTGAAAAGTAATTGGACCATACAGACATTTCCAAAGAGATTATTTTTTGGGGGGGGCTTTTGGACATCTTTTCACTCCTGGTAGAAGTATAGGAGTGCTGGGACGTTCTTCAGAGAGCATGCAGCATCAGCAGATAGTTGTATACGATTCTGACAGTTTTATCCTTGGACTCAGTTTTCCCAGAAGCAGATGGTGGATTACCAGGAGGTCGAATTGTTAGAAAAACGCATTCTAGTAAGAGAGAGAATGGAACATGACTTATTGACTCGCATAAAAAACATTTTTACACAAAAGTCTTAATTCTGATTTCTGTATCTACTTTCGTGAAGTGAAACATCAGCTCTTTGTGTCTATGATGACTTCGGGCTTGTAGAACTGGCCTTGGATCTGTGATCAGTGGCCAGCAGTGGCAGTCGACACCGATCCGGGGTGTGGTGGGAGGGTGGGGTGGGTAAGGATATCTAAAAAAGATTTTTTTGTAAATACACTTACCTGCTGCTGCGTCTCTTCCACGTCGTCTCTCCGCTGCATCGGGCCGAAGTCGCCGAACATGAAGCACATTCAGGCTCTCCTGAACCAATTGCAATGCTGCGTTGTGATTGGTCTGAGCGCCGTGGATCGGCGCTCAGACGGGGCGGGGGGCCTGGACATGTTCTCCCCCCAGGCTGTAATGCAGCCTGAGTGGAGAACATGCTAAGTGCGCATGAATGTCCGGTCCATTCGGCCAGCCAAAGCATCATGCGAACTTCAGTGTGCCCACTACTCCTCCCCATGCCTTGGTCTGTGAGTAAGGCAGCCCTGCCTGCCAAGGTGCGCCAGCAGGACAAAATAAAATGATAATACCATCAAGTGATCATTTTATTTTTCCTTTCTTTCACTGCTTCAAAGCAGTGGAGCTACGCTCTTCTACCATAGCGGAGGAGCCGCCGCTGGTGTCCAGGCAGACCCCTCAAGTAGCTCCCAGATATAGCACAGCCCCGTGTCTGTCGTTGATTGCTCCTCATATCTTCGAGCATGCAAAATAGAGGGCGGAAAAAAGCCCCTTGATAAGTCTTGAATACTTTGATGCCCTCATTAGTCTATCTAAGGTTCAATAAAACAAATGCTGAAAAATGAAGCCCATACATGCAGCCCAGTTCTTTGCATTTTTAGCATCAGGAGACCATGCTTAGGCTTCACTCCTGACTGTTCTCTGTTTTCCCCCAACATTCTTTTTTTGGTGAGCGGGAGGTTTTTTATAGATTTGTATTCTTCATTGCCCTCAGTCGTAACCTAAACTAGCTATTTACCATTGACGGTGGGATTTTAACTTCAGCTACTTAGCTATTAGTACCCATTTCTAGGAGAGTGTGGCAGAAACCCTGACTCTTGTTCATGCCTACTAAATTTTCAGAAGTACTTAAACTTCTACTAGTAAAATCCATAACCAGGGCCTGAGCCCACTAGCATTAGTACCTTGCAGAAGCAAAGTAAGGTTGAGACCGGTGAAAGACTCCATGCTCTGGGAATGAGGCTAACCAATGTTGTCCTCAATTGACCAAGCATCCTTTCTTTTGTAATGTGGTTACCCTATGTAAGAATCCTGGTCAAGCGGCATCTGCAATCCTCATCAGGGTGAGGCACAAGTCAGCCCTAAATTAACCCTCGCTCATCCCCCTAGTAGGCTGGTAGAGCAGTCAGGCTTAACTTGGAGCCAATGTGTAAAGTATTTGTGCAGCTCTTCAAACAGTAATAAAGTGAAGAACACGATACGAAAAGGATCCCACACCAAGTTAGAAAAACAGTACTTTTTAATAAATAAAAAAAGACCAAATGGCAAAAATCCAATCAGTTGAATCTGAGATATGCAGTATTAAAAATGTCAGTGAAAATAGCGCAAAAAGCACAAAGCACCAACTGTAGCTATCTGGTCGCACTCGATCAGGACAAAGTCACAAGTTTAGGGTGAACACAATGGAGCACGGGCCGCCTACAGGCACACAGTTAGGCCTGCTGAACAAAGTGCCTTAAATCCTGGCTTGTGGAGCGGTGCGAGGATCCACATCAAAGATGCATTGCACAGCAGATGGAATGCATCGTATCAGGGTATCCCCCCTCATCAGCCAGGCTAGCTTGACTGGTGGTGAATGTTTGATTTGTTCTGCATTCTGTCCATCTTTTCTGTGTCTTTTGATTTCGCTCTAAGTGCACTGGGGGCTCACTGTGCCACTGGATTCAATTTACAGGCCCAGGGCACAGGTAGTGCCATCTTACTAGGGACATACAGGTAAATTAAATATGCCAGTTAGGTATGATCCAATGTTACCATATTTTAAGGAGAGAGCACAAGCACGTTAGCACTGCTTAGCAGTGGTAACGGGTGCAGAGTCCTAAAGCCAGCAAAAATAATGTCAGCAATACAAGAGAGTTAAAGGCAAAAAGTTAAAGGCAAAATCACAGCAAGTATGACAGGTCTAACATCCTACAGGCCAAGCACCTTTTTACATCTTCATGACAGATGCCATTTGGGTTTAAATGACCAGCTGTTGATTTGTTTTACTGCCAGTAAACTAGGGAAATGGATGTGAACTTGTTCCTTCATGGTTGTCTTTAATGTGCATGGGTTTTACTATCAGTAAAATTAGTTTTTGTACACCATATGGAAACGTGTTCTCTGAAATTAATGTTGCAGTCTAAAAACGGTTGTGATCTGCACCAGCATACTGGGATATAGTACCCACAAATATATATATATATATATATATATATATATATATATATATATATATATATATATATATATATATATATATATATATATATATATATATATATATATATACATTCACATACATGCACTGTAAGAAGGTATTTTTTGGTGCCCGTGATGCATTGTCTTGTTCTCTTGCTATACGTGATACCCTTAAGTATACAAAGAGTGCTACAAGAGTAAATCCTGCCTTTACCATCACTTTTATTTGTATTCCCGGCTTCATATAGCTCTTTAAGAAAATGCATGGCTTCCTCTCTAAATGTGAAGACTGTCTCTTTTTGGTAATAGAGGCACACTGTGGCGAACCTTCGCTTCAAGGATTCCTCTTTAAAATATCCACATTATTCTCTACCGTGAGTGTCTTGAGTCAGAAGCGGGCCTGAGTCTGTGTTTAAGTGTCAAACGTTGCCTTTCTGTATCTGGCCAATAACTATCACAAGCCTTTCCTCCAACAAGTGAAGTCCCACTTCTTCCCCCTGTAAGTCTAGATGTTTTTGTGTCACCAGCTGAGGGTGGGGTTGGAATGGCAAGGTTGTTGGGTGCTCTGGTGCATCTAGACTGTTTATGCTGTACCAAATACTGATACTCTTGGGCCAGCAGCGACCTCATTGTCGTTTCCATGAGATGACCCGTAATTCCCCTCTATGAATGTTTGTGTCCCACTGTAATATCTATCCATGCCTCTAATTTTACTCTTGACAATAATGGGTCTTCTTTATGAGAGCCCCAGTGTTCAGGGAGAGGCCTCATTTTTAAGGAGAGAAAACTAGCTGTGTTTTTTGAATGAATGAATGGGGAATTTACACAGTGCATAACTACTCCAAAGAGTGTCTTGGCGCTAGACGGTAACAGACCCTAGGTACACGCCTCATGACACAAGCCTTACTGCCTCACAGAAAAAAGACAGGCTTTAAGTTTCCTGCGGAATACATTATAGGAACTAGCAGTGGTGGGGTTGGGGTGAGTGAGGTTAAACATACCTTGCCCCTGACCGTGGGAGAGAGCTGTGCTTTAGACTTGTGGTTTAGTAACGGTGTTAGTAGAGAAACAAGCCTGGTCATTGAACATGGAGGGGAGAACTGAACCGTGGTACTTTGCATGGGGGGGGGGGGGGGGAGGGGGCTGGGATATGTTTGTGTGTCTCTGTGTGAGAGAGATGGGGGAGAGACGGCTTTGGTACCTAGCACAGTGGGAGGGATTGGGACATGGACTTAGGTACAGTGTGAGATAATCCTTCTATGCTTTGGTACTGTTGACATGTTTGAGATGCTTTGGGTCTGTTGAAATGTTTGAGATGCCTCAGTGCTGTTAAAATGTTTGAGATGCTTCAGGGCTGATTAAAGGTGTGAGATGCTTCAGTGCTGTTGAAATTTTTGAGATGCTTCGGTTCTGTTTAAATGTTTGAGATGCTTTGGTGCTGTTGACATGTTTCGGTGCTGATTAAATGTTTGAGATGCTTCGAGTCTGTTGAAATGTTTGAGATGCTTCGGTGCTGTTGAAATTTTGAGATGCTTCGGTGCTCATGAAATGTTTGAGATTAAAGTGTTTTGAGATGCTTTGATACTGGTAAGATGTTTGAGATGCTTTGGTGCTGTTGACATGTTTGAGAAGCTTTTTTACTGTTAAAGTATTTTGAGATGCTTTGATATAGGTAAGATGTTTGAGATGCTTTGGGCTGTTGACAAGTTTGAGATGCTTTCCTTTAAGATAAAAGTGTACTGTTAAAATGTTTGCGTTTCTTTTCAAATGCTTGACAAGGTTGCCTTGGCATTAGCTCGCTTGTCCTCTGATGGGCACCCACCTCCGCTCCGCCAGCCCCACACTGCAGCAGAGCTCAATTTGTCGTTGAAATATTTACTTCCTTAATGCAATCATCTTGGTCGTCTGCCACCGCGCCTCCCGCGGGCCGACAACTTGCCAAGCTTCCCAGAAACCACCAGCATATTTCTCTCCCTGACAGCCACGACGGGCGCACTGAGCCGTCCGCCTTCTGCCTGTCTCCATCTGCCGCCTTGTTTGTCTGCGGCGCGCACCAAGCCGTGCCTGTTTGTGTTTTTGATTGGCCGTCCTGCATCGTAAACTCCTTCTCTCTGCTTGTCTCTAGCTCCACCGGTGCATGGCGACGGCGCAGAAGGCCGCCGAGAAGCTCTTCCAGTTCTATCGCGACTCCGTGAGGCGGCGATACTCCAAGTCGTGACACCACCGCCTGCAGCAGTGCCTTCTCGCCCGGATGTTTCTATTGTCATGTGGCCTTTGCACTGGACCAGTCTTGGCAGAGTGGAGGGGTGATGCGGGATACACGAGAGCGAAGGATTTTCAATTCCTCGTTACAAGTTCAGTGCTAAATTCCGATTCCAGTCCAAATATGCTTGTCCAATTATTAGTTTGATTTCAGCATTGCCAAAGGTTCCAACAGCCAGCTTTGTGTTTGAGTTGATTTTTTTCATGTTTTTGTATCCATTTCTCATTTATGACCCCTGATTTTCCTAGCGCAACCGCCCTGCGATAGCGGTGCTCTTGAAAACAACGCATCTTAAAGCAATTCATGTGTTTTCATGCAGCGCAACTGGCAGGTTTGTACAGCACTTTTTGAAACTGAAGTAGGCCCACCAGCATCGGGTCACTATCATCTTTATTTTGCACTGCCCTGGCGCAAATTGGGTCTCTGTTATTTATTTTGTGCGTCTTCAGTGTGTTCGTTAATTCGAAAACTCTCAGAGTTAGTGCTACAGCAAAGATCGAAGGGAAAATACAGTTGCGGGTTTCCATTTTCTGCACTGCACCGGCGCAGAAAAGGGTCTAAGCATTTCTTTTTCACGGCTTCACACTAACTCAAAGCATCTCCGAGTTAGTGCATACTGTCTGCAGGCAACGCGCTAGACTGGGATATTTCTCGAGTTAATGCATGCGCTGAAGACAGGGAAGAGACCTGCACAGACCCTTTCTACACTGTGCAGCAGCGAAAACAGGATCATAATGCGACCTGGACGCAATGAATGCTTTGTATTTCCAATCTCTGCTGTCTGTAGCCCACCTGCTAACTTGGACACATATTTCAAGTTAAAGGATCCACTGGAGATGCCAAAAAATGCACAGACCCATTCGAGATAGTCCACCTCCCCAGCAATACTCTGTCATGCTTTGCAACCACCGAGTGTGCAGTCTGGCAGTATTGTAGTGCTAACATGGCCCAAAGAGGCAAGGGTAATGAGGGGTAAAATCATGAGATTCTTAAAGATCCTGTACGTAGGCTTCATGGCGCTACTTTGCACAATTCCACTGATATCAAGATTACACTTTGGCATATGTGGACGTTTGTATAGTCATGCATTTTCCCTATGTGTGTGAGTTTGTTCCATGTTTTTAAGTTGTCCCGGATTTGTTTCCATTCCAGAAGAAATGGGCAGCCCAGGTGTCTGCATGTGTCCAAGAGCCCTTTTCAGGCTAGTGTAATTATGCAAAGTGGCCTTCAACGCATCACTGCTTATAGCAGTGCTTGAGGCTCAGACCAGGTAAGACAGTTGAACCTGAAGATTGGCTCATTATTTGCCCATCCTCCCCACACCCTTGCTGTATAGCCAGGCAGTACATTAAAAGATGCCATTCCTTAATCCTTGCATCACAGACATGCCACTTACGCAAACCTCCACGCAGTGGCCACATCATAATTTAGGCCTATAGTCTGTAGATCATTTGAAACAGTGAAGTGGCTTTCATGCTTGAATAAGAGCAACAATCTTCCTAATCACAACTTATTCAGACGAAATAAAAAACATCAGTTGATACCTTTATATGTGATAGGCACGTGGATTTGCACCTCTGCCCCATCAACTTGATTACCAATGAGGCCACCTGGTACATGCTGAATGTAAATAATTTGAAGAAAACCCGTTCACCCTTTTGCTATTGAGCTGGATCTCGATAAAATGCAGTCTTGCTATATTTTATCCGTACATGTAATTTTATAGTTTTCAATAGCAGTAATAATTGTAACTGAAGAACGACACTTTTGTTAGGGACAACACAGATAAAAGGGCTAAAGCAGCTCGGAAAAATATGTTACTTGTGTGCAAATGTTACCTTCTCTTATTCCCTGAAAAAGTTTACAGTATAAACTTCATATAGGTCCTGGCAGAGAAAGATTAGTATAATGTTCAGCACAAATGCAGGGTTTTTTTGGTAACATTTCATGTGAGACATACAATCCCATGTAACCAGGGCTAGAGGTCTTGTCTTAGTCTAAATTGCATCTGTTATTTCGTCGCATTAATAAACAGTGTCTGTAAATGAAACTGAATATCTGCTTGTATTCTGTTCCTTCTGCATCGATAATTTCTTTCCACAGGCAATCAATATGCCCTCCAATGAAGAAGATACGTAAAAAACAGGTATGGGTCTTTGGTCTCAACCAACGAACACCAAAAACAGGAATAGATGAAATCACGCTGCTACTAGTACATCACCACAAGGCATTTCAGACGACGGCCAGTGAAGGAATCCTTAAGAACAGGGTTGGAAGACACTGGCAGCTTGTAAGGCCATACTAATGGCAGTCAGATTTCACTTTTTGCATCAGCCCATAATGTGACCCTAATCCGCTACAACCAGTGACAAGTTCAACGATTTTACTCTTGAAGTTTCAACACAGACAGTGGTCCTTGGAAATCTTCATAAGAACAGTAGAAAATAAACTGTCCATAAAAAGTGATTTAGAGTGAATTGGAGAAAATGAAGCCACAGGGTGGAAAATGATAGAAGGGACGAAAGAAGCAGGATGTACACAACAATAATAAAACAAATGTGAATAAGGAGAGTGCAGGCCAAATCGGCACGCTTCATGACCTTATGCACCCCACTCTGTGTGCAATCACCAAATTACTGGTGACCCAAGCTAAAGAGTAAACTCCAGGAAGAGGAGAAATACATACTAGCTTGACTCAACATCTGTTTGAACCCACAAGAAAAGGATGTCCAAAAAATAGGTGGCAAAGATACGGCTGAATCTTGACTCCCATTAGTTGAGATCCTGTGCAAGGAAGGAGATTGTTTTAGGACCACACACTAATGTGTTTTTGCCTTACAAGATGGACAGAAAAACATAGGTTAGCCTGTCTTTGGTTTAGATTTAGAGTTATGCAGCGGCAGGATATTCAACAAAAAGTGGCCGATGACCCATCAGCCATATTTATTATAATGGATACACTCAAATGTGTATACTTTAAATGGGGAAGATGGGGCACCCACAAACTCTAAGTGAGGTATCTGACCTCTTAATCACCTGAAATGGAAGACTTCATCCCAAGAGGTTCGTGAGCGGAATCTCCAGGTCTGTCTGATTTGCTGACCTATGAAATGCCATAAGGGATTTGAAAATTTGAGTTTCCCAGAAATGCACCTAAGAGGAGGAGATAGATTCTCTCCCTGACTGTGAATGTCGTGTCACACCAACTCTAGAGCTCAGAAAGACACATACTTAAGCCCTTTAAGTCTGAATCATCAAAAGGCTTTCACAAACCTCATAGACTGAGCACGACCCCATAAAACATTCAACCACCTCTGAGTGACTCGCTAAAAGTCAGAAAGTCAAGGGACATTGTATAAAAAAAGTTATTTTTTAAGGGTTTAAAAATATGTGACGTTCTTGAAAGATGCCTGAGCCACATTTATACTCTCAGAACTGCATAAGGGAATCCATCTTGGGTCTGCAGGCAAGTACATTTTTGTTGCACCTGTGACACAAGATCTTTTGAAGAGATCAATATCATCTGATAGAAGTCACAAATGTAGCCCTGCCCCTATCACCTGCTGAAGCCTCGTGTACAAAATGGGGTTGGTGTTTTCCTTTTTGGAGCTGATGAAATTCTCATTTATGTGTCAGGAGAATGTGAAAACTAACCAAAAGTGGCAAGATCATTTTTAACCAAGGTCAGTGCAGCCAAATCTGAAGCTGCCATCACCGAAGCCATTCCTTGAGAGAGTCTTGTTAATTGTTGCAACATGGGTAACCATGTATAATCCATTTGTCTCCATTCTGGATGGATAATAAGGAAACACCAGCGTCCATTGCGACTAAAAGCCTTTGGATGCTGGTCATTTAAAAAGTTCACAGACATGACTTTGAAAGAGTGTCCAAGTGGATTCTGAATTGACACGAATAACTGAAGGTGAACTCACTAGGCATCTGTGACCTTGAAATACCTGGAAAGCAAACGTGCCATCTGTTAACTAATCACTCGTAGGGCGTTCATGGACTTCCAGGTGTGTTTATTTGACAACAGTGGTACGGATATTCTGGCGTATTGGTTTTCTTTCAATCATATAAACTCTGGGTTTTTCCCACTTGGGTACATTCAGTTTTCTATTTCTTCTCTTCTGAGAATTGTCACTGTTGCGAGTAGAAGGGTTCCCCTTCCAAAGCTTAGTATTGAGTGAAAAATAAGCCAAGATTTGGCCCATCAATCTTTGACAGCGAGGATCTCCTTTAACACCATCCTCCAAAGTATGGTCTTTACCGTGTGGAGAGCCCCTTTTGGCCAGCTGCCTTCATTTCCTGTACTATTTTCTCACACTCTTTGTGTGTTTCTGCAAGTGTCTTTACCACCAGGGTTGGGCTAGACCAGACAATAATAACAGGCAGCAAAATGAAAGTGGTCCAATATTAAAGAATCCTATAGCTAAAAAAAACTGGTCTCCACTTCCGCATTAAGGGCACTTTTGAACTTGTATTGATGTGCTGTAAAGGTGTTCTCCACAGACCTGGAGATTTCATGCATTTTTGTTTGTTGCAGGCGATGCTGGTAGCAAACGTCAGGGAAATTGAGAGTAAAAAAGCGGCACAACATACCATACAACAGGTTAAAAAAAATCCAAAAAATTTCCCACACTTCGACCTTTCCGACCAGCTCTTCTGGCAGTGCCAGATTGCCTTACCAGGCCAGTCCCTTCATGTTCACCACCATCTAACCTGTCATTCATATAGGGTGAAGGGGCGGTGGTAAAATACAGGTACTCAACCTTTCTCCCTGATAGGCTGACTGCTGATAGACATGGCCTCTGTGGTCTGCGGAGTGGTCCTCATTCACGATGATCCCAGGAAGACCCGCTAATTCCTGCACCGTCCCCTTTTAGTACTGACTGCCATTTTCTATCACTGGTTGAGCGTCTTGGTGGCCTCAACTGTCAATGGTACAGAAAGGCAGTGCCTCAAGCTAAATTTGCCTAACTTCATGCTCAGATCAGGAGTTAGCAAATGGGAGGACCATCCACTCTCAAAACCTCCATGTACCATCTCCACTCTGCCCCCAAAAGCTGATGGCATCTGTGACATCTCCGGTGAGAGACATGTCGACTCTACAGTATGTAACAGTGTTTTGTGCATGTTGTGGGTGTATGGAAACCGCCCAAGTAAAGACCTGCACTCCTTCTGAGGTCCATCATACTATGGTCCCAAAGGAGGCATGGCCTAAGACACTAGGTCTGTGGCACTCCATGCCTCAATGTCACATTGCATTTCCCTGGTGAAAAGGAACACGGAAATCTGATGGATAATACTGATGTCACAAATTGATGTGGCAGATGGGACAGGACTTGTGGTCAGAATGCACTAACCTGAGTTCTGGATCGAACTAGAGCAATGCACTGTTTCTCATTCCTCCGTATTCACAGCCAACCATAAGCAGCAGGGATATGTTGGTTAACCGTAACCTTTCAAGAAGGGCATGGGATAAGATCGAAAAAGACACTGGATAGCCCCACTCTGATAAGTCCCTTTGCAAGATGCTAACTTCTGCTGGTGTATAGAGGAGATCTAAAATCAGGATTAAGGTCTTTGATTCCTTATTTCTGCATAGAAGAACCTAACATTTTCTGTAACAAATGATACATCTTCAGAATGAATCTATGCCACATACTCTCTTCTTCTCTAACTGATAACCTATCATATTTATGTAATTGGTGTGTCAACCAGCATAACCTCACTCCCCTCCCTTAAAAGTCACCTTCTTTGTTTTTGTAAGTAAAACCTCTCTGGTTTGGGTAGACTGTCAAATGAGTTTCTTAAACTGTTATGAAAATAAACATTCATCAACGCATCACTTTCCTAAGCATAAAACACTGCCCTAAATACAGTGTAACCATCATGAAAATATAAAGTACCTTTTAGGGTGATAAGGATTCTTAACATTCCTCAAGGGATCTACGAACCAAATGAGTAACAAAAATTGGAAGTTTGTACTCCTCCAAGATTATCTATGAAATAATAGTTTAAAATATTCAAATGTTAAATCCAATTAATCTCTTCGGTATACTTCTCCATATTCAGCTTTGACTTCAAACCTGCCTCCATGAGGTAAATAATCACTCTGCCATAACAAGGCATCTCAAGTGCCTAGTAAGGATGCTCTGGCCCGTTCTTCTACTCAATATCGTAAAAATAGCCATCATTTACAAATGTGAGAGTTCTGTGACTGCATGGGGATATATAGCTACTTAGATTGCGTTCAACCGGAACAATCATAGCAGTAGTGAGTTCGGAGTACAAGTTTAAAGCCTTGGCATATATGTTCAATCAAGATCAAGGCCGGTACAGTCCCTCAATATCTGCAAAATCTTGTTCATCCCTACCAATCCTCTCGTTCGTTACGCTCTTCTACCCAGGGAAAATTCTCGATTCCCAGAGTCAATCTTACGAGGACTGGAGGTCGCTCGTTTTCCTACTTAGGTCCTTCCCTGTGGAACTCTCTCCCCACAACACTTCGAAGTGAAACATCATATGCAAGCTTTCATAAACTTTTAAAAACGTGGTTGTTTAATCAGTAATTTTTGATCTCTGCTGCTTCTGTTTTCTTCAAGTCGGCGTTGGGAAACCCTTGTTGGGTAGCTGTACGCTAAAAAGAAAGTACAACACTTGGTGAGCATGCAAGCGTGCAATGGCAACTTTAAAGCAAAGATCATGACACCTCTTAGGCAGTGGATATTTCTCACCACTGACTCATTGTCCATCCTAAGGATGGTAAGGACTAAACTCTAGGGGGGATTGTTTGTGTTTCTTGTTTAAAAACCAAAAATAAAGTTTAAAAAAAAAAGCTTTGTTTTTTGCCAGTTTTGGATTAAAAACAAGTCCGCCTGAATCTGTAAGTCATTGATGTGAAAGCATAGTTCTGAGTAGTGGCTGACCTTTGAGGCTCACAAGCCTAGATTGCTTGCACTTCTAGGTTCAGAGTGACATTACCATTATCCGAGGTCCCGTGGTCAGTGTTGTCACTAAATTCTTAATATAGCACATGTGCAGTTATCACTGGAATTGCCTGAATGAAACTAGTCTGCTGGAAAACAACATGACCAAGGATCTGCAACCAAATGTTTGAGAAAAGATTAAACCCTCTGGCCTTTTCCAATTCTTGGTTTTGGGTGCCAGGTACCCACTGGTGAACGAGATTTGTTAAAACTGAGATTGTGCATTTTACAAGGAGAAACCTCTCGTACCTGTCTGTGGGGGTCCTTTAGCGAAAGCTTGTGACATGGGCAAAAGGTGTACATGTGCATTATGTTAAAGTTGGAGTTTCTTACAAGCAAGATGTCAGTCATTGTAGGGTGCTGTTTCAAAGATTCATTCTCATTCATACAGGTAAAATATATCCCTGGAACAAAGCGGCCCGAAAGACAGATCAGTCGGGTATCTCTGTTATACTTTGTTATGAGTATCTTTTGCAAAATTTAAATATGAGAGCCCAAATGATTGCATCAAATTAGTCATAGAGGCCATATAGGTTGAAAAAGGTGGGAAACAGCCTTTTCAACGAGGTTTTTACCACGTTTTCCCTTTAGCACGCATTTTTTACCACGTACATGCATTTACTACACACTCCTTTACCACATAAGTTGGGGGGCGTGGAGGGTGTCTCCCCACAAATGCATTGTTTTTATATATATATATATATATAAGCAATGCGTGGTAAAGGCATGCGTTGGCAAAAACATATCTGTTCTAAAAAGAAATGTGGGGTGAAAAATGCGTTGTAAAGACATGCAGAGTATTTCCTTGTGTTGTGCCATCATACAACCAAAAAAGGTTGGTGCTAATGCCAAGGTTTGGAGGACTCCGCTATTCACTCATACACTAAAGAACTGTAAGTTAAATGGTGCATTAGGTTTGGTCTGACAAAAAGAGTGTATTAGATAGAGAACGAAGCAACTTATTCTTGCCTCCTGAAGCCTAGAAAGAAAGATGCTGTTATTGATTGTCTTAAATTCCCTTGGTATATCAAGGAGAACAAGGGCACTGACTCACCGTCTTAATCTCCGAGTTGGCGGAGAGCATCCAAGTTGTTAGTTAATAACGATTCTTTTTCCCAGTCTGACCCGAAATCTGCTTGACCTGGATCATGGACCGTGCTGAACTCCAAATGTGTCTGATTTTGGCAAATGGATGCTTCCATCAGCAATTTAGTTGGGAAATGCAGAACCGATATTGCTTTGTAGTTAGATACTTATTCAGTTGTTCCATTCCTTGAGTGGAAGCACCTGTGCTATTAGGATTCGACGCATTTGTGATTGAGAGCTACGAGAATAGGATGTGCCATCAGTTATTTACATGACGCTGCAGGTATCCGTTAAGATGGAAAGCAGAATAAATATTGTTGAGCTAAGAGAATATGCCTTTTCAAAGTTCAATAGGAGAATATTTTCCATTCTGACATGCTGACTCTGAGAACCATTATTTTAGGATAAAGGTGCACAGGAGAACACATTTTAAGATAGTTTGAATCGATGTAAGCATAGATCTTTTAAGTTTAATCTGTAAAAAGGTGTTATGAAAATGATTTTCATAGAACGTTTCGATTTTACAGAATTTTGTCATTCTCAATAAATTCAGTGAACACGTAATCTCTCCTTACCATCTTAGCCATGTTTTCATCTGATTTGCAAAACTGGGTGTATATGGACTTTGAGCTATTTGAGTAAGTAGCTTGCCTTTTGAAGCCACATGATAATTTTGTATGGTTAGCTTTAAAAAAAATCTATCGTGAAAGTGGATGGTTAAGTATTTAGCAGATAAACCTTACTTTCTTGTAATAGAAAGGGGTTGCTCAAACCCCAGGCTAGAATGAATATATTCAAACAAAGCTACACAGTCTAAAAGAACGATTCTAGGCAAGGAGCTTTCATTCAGCAGGATCGATCCATATGCCTAAATGTTTCCATCATCTCATCCCTATTCCTGTAAGAAAGCTTAGTCTGCTGGGGAGTGTGAATTTTAAAAATACAAACTGGGGGGGCACTACCAACCAGAATATAAGATCCTTAATTATTGCCCGGCGATGTCGCCTCTTGAACCCACAAAGAAGTTAAACTATTGAAGAGGCAGGCGCTGGAGACTGGAAGGCAGGAAACAAGGTTTTTATTCGCTCCGGAGGAGAACACAACGAAAACGGACAGAAGGTATCGTTCTGAGGTGCTCTAACTGCATCCCTGAGGCCTGGCCTCTTATATCCACATTTATGACTTTATTGCAGATTACACATACATGTTTAAAGCTTTGATGTATGGAAAAGACATTCTCGGAACTCCCCTTTGGGCCTGTTCCCACACACATTTACAGTTGAAGTCCCCACCCTAGTCACAACAGGTGATGAGCATCGCGCAGCTGGATAATCCGCCGATTCACGGAATGTGGGGAGTTTGATCGTATCTCATGGGGTGGGGGCTTTGATCAACCCGGGGATTCTTTGATGGGGGAAGCTTTCTATTGTACGGGGAGGGGCAAGGATGGTATCGGCAGAGCTGGGTGTCGACTTGGGAACGGGGAGGACAAAACGGGCACACGGGGAAAAAGGGGTTTGCATCTAAGGGCCGGAGATCATGAAAGGAAAGCAGGGAGGCGTCGTGCTGGGAACAGGATGAGGGCCTGGGGCAGAGCAGCGCCGGAGAGGGGTTTATGACTCAAGGCAGGTGCAAGCAGGGGGTGGTCAGCGTGCGGGCTTAGCGAAGGCAAAGGGCTATGTCAGGGGCTTGCGGCATGCAAAAGGGTTTGTTCTGATCGGGGCATCTTAAAATGTCGGGCGCGCACGACAAAAGTGTGGCATCAGGGAAGAGGCAAGATGGCGCAGATAATGTTCACCAAAACGCACTAATTTTCCACAGTCCTCCCTTTAACATATTCAAGACATCTTGCCGGTTCATTTTCTATTCGGTTCTACTGTGGTGGGCATGAGAAAGAAAACGGTAGGAACCCTAGATGGAAAAGAGTTGTAAACAATACATTTTGAGGTTTCTAGGGTTTTTTTTAGGAGGTGCACCTATTTGATAAAGCAGGAAAGTCATAGGAATGAAATACAAAAACGGCGAGCAGCAAGTACATATCATAACGTGAACTGGCAGGTTAATACATGTTTCAGATTCGGATTGGAGCAGGATCAATACAATGGCGGCTGGGAGAGAAATGAGGCGTAGCAAAACGGTGGTTGAGGATGTCGAATGTTCGAAGTTTTATGAGTTCTCATTGTTCTTTGTGGTCTTTCGTTGGCGCTGTTGAGCACCGGCGGTGGAGCTACAAGTCCAGCTCTGTTCTAAGTTCTGCGTTGCAGGGCACGACCCTTTCCTCGCGTTTCTGGTCAGAAAGGTCCTTTTCGCCCTGTGTCCTTTGAGGTGATTGTCAGAAAGTTCCGATGGAAGAAGAGCGTTCAAAACAGTCCATAGGGTAGGTCAGAGGAAAAAGGGGGATGGAGCAAGGCCAAATTGGGAACAAACTAGGGGAACGAGAGACTTCAAATGGGCGGGCGTGCGACGGAATTCAGAGAGCGGGGATTTGTCGAAAGGCACTGGACGTCGAGCAGGGGCATCAGGTCGACCCTTTCTTTTCATGCTGCCGAAAACAGTGCCTCGTCCTGCAGCTCCTTTCAGTCGTGGTCTCGCCTTGGCTAATGTCGCAGGTGTCCCTTAGTCTGCAGTCGGGCCTCGTGCTCCCACATCCGGTCCTTCTCTCCTCCAACAGCAGTACCCTTAAACAAGTTTGAAAAGACAGTCTTTAGAAAATTTGCAGATGAAGATAATCAAAAAGTCTATTTCTCTCCCAGCTCCAGGCAAAGAATGAAAATGTCCGTTATATTTAACGTTCACAACTGGCATATGAATGACCGGTGGCGGACCTGTTGGATTTACTATGACTTTCCTTCATAATCATTTATTACAGGCATGACAGTTCATCTGATGGTAACCCACCTTCGGGAGACAAATCTGGCAAAGATATGCCGTTCTCTAGAGTTTCACATTTACAAAAGGGTACAGTGAGTCGTCAACATGGTACTACACAGGTATTTTGCTGAGAGACGAACATGGCTAAGCATTTCCTTTCTATCGGTGCATCCTGTTTTTCAACTACTGCGGGGTTCATTTTGATGATTTCTTTACCTTGGTCTAGTCTGTTAACCTTGTAAAACATCATTCTGGGTCCTACGTAACCTTTTACAGCCCGGTTACTTAACTAGGAAGGACAGGGGTTTTATGGGAAACAACCAGGGACATAGACAGGGGAGGTAACGGGGGTGATCGTTTTTCTGGTTTGGGTATTGCGACGATTCGGGGAGGGGAGGGTCGCGTATTCTGAGGTCCTTGTTTTATACTATAGGAGCCGTTGACATGTAGTTCCCTTATTTCGGGCCAGATTAGGGAACCTCTGTCGTCTTACCTGTCCTTTCCCTTATGGCCCAACCTGGGTTCATTGACTTCTAGCGGAAAAGGAGAGGTAATGACGCGGCCTCAGGGTGATTGTATTAAGGACGAGCGTTTGTGCAAATACTGACGGTATTTGAAGCCAATTAGGTGGTGTGCTAGGGGTGGCAATCTGCCAATTTCGGGGCTAACCACTTGGAAGAGTGGTAGTGCAAAAATAGAGAGAGAGAGAGAGAGAGAGAGAGTGAGAGAGAGAGAGAGGGAGAGGGAGAGAGAGAGAGAGAGAGAGAGAGAGAGAGAGAGAGAGAGAGAGAGAGAGTGCAACGGCAGGCTAAATAGTACACGTGCAACAGAGAGGGCGGCAGTGCATTCAAGAAAGGCTATTTAGTGCATTACACAGTAAAGGGTATTCACGAGTCCGCGTTAGAATCTTGTAATCATGCAGTTTGAGCATTAGACAGGGTAGAGGGGACGTGCTTTGAGAAAAGGAAAGAAGAAAAAGGAGGTACCATTTTGTCGCACTTTCTCGCATTCTCGGTCCTTTGACCAGTTGGGTCAACGCCTCAGTCACACACACACACATTCCCTCACAGTTTCGCATCATACGTGACGTGGGTTCATTCGTCCGGTCTGGTTTAAGGGTGATCACTTTTTATCAGGTTGTGCTAATTTTTCGGGTTTGTTCGATACGTGAGTAGTTTGCAGGCGTGCTTAGACACCACCCTGCGGCGCTAGTCCGTTTCGTGTATTTAGACATGGCAAGGTCTCAGATCTTCGCCACACCTTGGCTGTAATCTCTGATGTAACCTGCAGAGGGAGGAAAAAAAGGGGGGGGGGTGGGGGAGACAGCATTCGCGCGCATTCAAATACATGGATTCATAAGTCCTTTACTTACCTCTTACTCGTCTTTCCTCCTTGGGGCAGGGTCCCCGGGGATATAGTTTTCGGAGTCGGGGGGGGGTAGTGTGTTCATGTAGGGCGTGTGCGGGGAAACATAAAAAGGAAACCAGAGGTGCCTAGTGCGAGGTATCTAGTCAAAGGATATATCTCACTATCGGGATCCTTAAACCTCTTTCAACGCCGTGGCGTTCTAAAGTTCTTCGGTTCTTGGGTCCCTGCTACTTTGGAACGTTGTACTTTACAATATTTACATTATTTCATTTCACCCTCCTTTTACATTCCCTCATTTACACCATTCGTTTTACCCATCCTTGGAAGTCGCGGTCTTCCTCTACGCGAGAGTTCATGAGTCAGTCGCGTACTTTTAAGACGGAGTGTCGTGTTGTCGATCCGATCCGTCCTCCAGGGCTGGGCAACCATCTTCCTTTAACCTTAAAGAGAGAGCAGAGTAGGGTGCACAGAAAAAGAACTTTCCTACCCATCCCATATTGTTTTAAAATAAAGCATGCAATACCCGTCCATAGTTTCAAAGACTTTATTTTGCAAATTCATTTCAGCATATGGATTAGGAGGGTGTGGTCGTATTTGGTCGGTCGTGGCAATGGCTAAAGTGCGTACAGTGGGGGGTGTCGTTTGCAACAATAAAAACATCGGAAAGTTTTACTCATTCATTTGTAAGAGACTAAAACGTCTATTAATTGGCTGGGGGTTCGGGGGCATATATTTTCATAATTTAGAAGCATAATCATAACAGTTGTAATCAGATTTCCTATATGCATACCGTACGTGTGCATCGTAAATGAGGTTTACATCAGTTATAAAAATATAATACATTGTACATTCGTAATCAACATTTGTAACGGGGATCTTTTCACACTATTCGTCGAGTGAGTTCTCTTCGTCTTTTCTAGCCAAGTGTACAAAGGATCATATAAAATCTCAGAACATCAAGTTTATATTAGTGCGAAGGAACACCACGAGGTGTTCGTAAGTTCCGATCGATACCAGCGCCATTTTGGGCGGGGCCGGCACAGTCCGGAAGCAGCATCAGGGGGAAATGTTTCCATTACTGGCAGTTTGGACCAGAGTCCTTTTCGGCAGTTCTAGAATTCACGCTAACAGAAGGTGTGGCAATGTCATGTTTGTTTCGTTGGCGATCAAGGCAGCCGTCCCTTACCGGAAACCTGCAAAGGCCGAAGGTTCCGCCGGGGACCTTTGTATGATCTTCAAGGCTGCGGAGATGCTGTCGGAGATGGGGGCTCGTGCTCCATGGGACAAATGTTCGAGTTGTATGGCTGGCCAAAGTTACTCTAGTGGCCGGGGCCCGCCTTCCAGCGGATCCAGACGCCATTTTGAGGCCCTACAGGGGCCACTCTCGTCGAGTTTGCAAGAATGGAAGAGACCCTTCGGAGTGAAAGGAAGAGGTCCCTGTTTTGTGAGAGCGGGACGTTCAGCTGGGGTGCAGCTGTGATGCCCCCACCTGGGGGGCGAGGGAGACTCGTTCACATCGTCTCCTTCTCCCGGTGCACTCCATGCCGCTCCTTTTCATCGCCCCGCATGAAGGCCTCTCCACATCCGGTGTTCCCCAAGCGCCACCATTGTACGTTCGGTGCTGCGCAAATACTGGGGTGCCACCATGGTGTGTCCGGTGCTGTGGAAGTATGGGCACCATCGCCTGACTGGGGGTGTTCGGCGTCGGGCTGGGGGCTGGGAAACCTCCTACCGGTGGAAGTGGGAGAGGCTCGTCCGCGTCGCCTCTCCCTCCCAGCCCAACTTGGACAAATTGTTGTGGAGGTACGTGCAGGACATCCCGCCGTCCAGGACTGCTGCGGCTGTGACGGAAGAGAAAAGGAAGAGGTGCCTCGCTCTCCTCTTGGACATGTGGCGGGACTACCTTAGTCTTTCCAGGCCCGTTGCGGCCGGCCAAGGAGACATGTGGCGGGACTACCTGCAAATGCCCAGGCTGCGGGCTCCTGCCTCTCCTCCGGCTCCCCCATACGTTAAGATTTCCTGACCAAGAGTTGGCGGCGGGGCTCGCCTTATATGGGTTGCCGTTGGTTGGGCGTAGCCGTAACCCTGCCCTACTTTGGAAGGTTCCAGAATGGGGGGGGGGCGAATGTTCTGTTTGACTTTCATTTTCTACAGTTTATCGTTATTATTCCTTGTTTGTTGTGTTAAATTAAAAGTTCAAGTTTATTAATGGTCTACGGATTTTGTTTTACCATTTCTTTCTTTCCAGGTTGCTTTGATGCTAGGTTTCTGCTAACAGAGGTCGAGTAACACGGAAACACGTGTAGAGGGATGACGCAGATTTGTACATTACATACACACAAACTCAGACGGGGGACAGTACAAGTACGACATACAAAGACCCAAGACAAATATAAAAACAGTTATTGGTCATAATTATCTCTTTCCGTCTGTGAATTTTAAACGAGGCTGGGTTCCCGTCTTGACATTGCCCGACCTAGGAGAACTTGAGCACGCCGCTGAGATTTTCCTGGCGAAATCTGTGCCATCGGGCATAATCAAACGTGGTGGTTCTGTCTGGTCTGTCTATGTAAGTCGGGTTCTTCTCTGTCTCACGCCTTTTCTCGTACTGTCGGTCTGTCGTTCTTGTCGGCCCTTTGCCTTTACTCACGCTCAGTAGAGTCGGGCATTGGGCTTTCCAGTGTCCGACATACCTACAAAAAGCGCATTGGTCTGACCCTAAGTCTGGTCGTCCTTTGCATAGTGTCGGGGGATAAGTTGTGGGTAGCGGTGTCCTGGGGTTGTCCTGTCGGTATATTTCCCTACTTGGTTTATCCTCGTCTTTTCTCTGTCGTTTCGTAGCCTCTCTGCGCCACATACCGAGACTGTCGAGCATAATTGGCGTCGTCTTATTATTTCGAAAGGCTATTTCTAACGTTTCTATTTTATCAAGGTCAAAGGATCCTGCCAGTGGCCACTGTTTGTCTTGGCTATCTTCGGTATACCTGTGCCATAATTTATTATAAGCTATGGTGACTAACCCATAGTTTATGAACATGTCCTTATTAGGGGTGCCTTCTAGTGGAGCTATATGGTCCACCTCTAACACCCGGTCCGGGCTAAACAGGCTATTTATCAATGGGGAGAAGACAGACATGACGGCTCGTAACGAGGGACTAAAAAGTCAGCACTGCCTATCTTATCACTAGGTGCAAAGACTAGACAGAATATTTCTATTCTACGTTGTTTGCAGGTAGTGAATACCTCATGGATCAAAAAAAATATAAAACCAAACGACCAATAAATAACAATGGGGAGAATGAGTAGGTCCGCAAAGATCTGCGTTACCTACCCTTTTCACTATCTGCAAAAAGGGTGGTCTCTTCCCTGCTTGCAGACAGGGAATCTCCAGGAAACAATAGTTTTTTGAACAACAGTTCAGTTTCAAGCAATTATTGAGTGGGGGAGAAAAAGAACAAGCACGGCTGCTACCCTACCTATCCTCCACTGCTTGCAAAGGGAGAGAGAGCCTGTTGCTTCTCCGTTTGCAGACAGTGAATCTCTAAATAAAAATAAACAAAGCAATACTAGTATTTTGAACAATCAAGCAATCAAAACAAATTTCGATTTGTCGTGGCAACACGACCTTACCCGGACCATGTGGACAGTTTCTTGTCTTCCGAATCCAGCGCCCGATCGTCCTCTTTTTCTCTTATTTCTCACGGCACTCCTGATGGTTCCCAGTCAGGACCGTAGATCACTCGAGAGAGGTCTGTTCGGAACTAGTGAAGTTCGGATGATCGGCTGCCAGACGAGGGTCTATTGGGCAAGAGCTCTCCCGATCGTTGCAGTCGTTCACTCTGTCGTCGGGACCTCTCCCACTGGATCCACGAGTCGCTGATGGGCCCCACGCTTGGGACGCCAATTGTGAATTTTAAAAATACAAACTGGGGGGGCACTACCAACCAGAATATAAGATCCTTAATTATTGCCCGGCGATGTCGCCTCTTGAACCCACAAAGAAGTTAAACTATTGAAGAGGCAGGCGCTGGAGACTGGAAGGCAGGAAACAAGGTTTTTATTTGCTCCGGAGGAGAACACAACGAAAACGGACAGAAGGTATCGTTCTGAGGTGCTCTAACTGCATCCCTGAGGCCTGGCCTCTTATATCCACATTTATGACTTTATTGCAGATTACACATACATGTTTAAAGCTTTGATGTATGGAAAAGACATTCTCGGAACTCCCCTTTGGGCCTGTTCCCACACACATTTACAGTTGAAGTCCCCACCCTAGTCACAACAGGTGATGAGCATCGCGCAGCTGGATAATCCGCCGATTCACGGAATGTGGGGAGTTTGATCGGATCTCATGGGGTGGGGGCTTTGATCAACCCGGGGATTCTTTGATGGGGGAAGCTTTCTATTGTACGGGGAGGGGCAAGGATGGTATCGGCAGAGCTGGGTGTCGACTTGGGAACGGGGAGGACAAAACGGGCACACGGGGAAAAAGGGGTTTGCATCTAAGGGCCGGAGATCATGAAAGGAAAGCAGGGAGGCGTCGTGCTGGGAACAGGATGAGGGCCTGGGGCAGAGCAGCGCCGGAGAGGGGTTTATGACTCAAGGCAGGTGCAAGCAGGGGGTGGTCAGCGTGCGGGCTTAGCGAAGGCAAAGGGCTATGTCAGGGGCTTGCGGCATGCAAAAGGGTTTGTTCTGATCGGGGCATCTTAAAATGGCGGGCGCGCACGACAAAAGTGTGGCATCAGGGAAGAGGCAAGATGGCGCAGATAATGTTCACCAAAACGCACTAATTTTCCACAGTAGGATTGGTTGAGCAATTAAAAATGAATGGCAGAATGATGTTAGTCCATTCCCTGGGAGCTCAAATATTCTGTAGAAAAAACAAATTGAGTGCACGGCCTTGAAGTGTTCTTTGTCACACAGAAGTTTGGTTATGTTCAGTGCATCCAGGTTTCAAGATGAATATTATCAGGTTCTTTCCATTGCAAATCTCCTAAAACAATTATATTTGAAACAAGACATGGAGAGTTCCCTACAGAATCAGTCAGATCGTTAGCAAATCTGGGTGAGGTCAACGAGTAATTTAAGATAAAATGACCAATGACGGAGAAATAGAGGGTTTTGACTGTAGATTACTACTAGACACCAACTCCAACCAGAAAGGCGATTAGCCCATACACAATAAAAACAATTGCTAGAGCTTATGCTTCAAGGCAGAACAGAACATGTCAAATTGTACGAAGAAATATCTGCAAAGAGTGGAATAATAACAGAAGACTGCAATGACAAAAGTTGGTCTTAAATGCCATATTCACTTGCTACTTTCGTAAAAGAGGTTAGGTAAAGTGTTTGTAATCAAGCTTGTTAAGATAAAAAAGGGTCCACATATAGCCAGTATAACCAGTTCACCTCACGTTTTTACTTTAACCATTCCAGCTCTCAAACGGTCAAAAATCTTTTGGCCTCGTTTAATTTGACACAACATTAGTACATTCTGGTGATTTCAGTAGTTGCTAGTTGTTTTTCTAGCTGCACAGTGACTATGTCAACCCCCTGCGTCTCTCTCGGTCTCTCCCCTCCCTGGATACATAAGTATTATGTCTTTGCTTATATCTTTATGCATCCTGTTATCCTGCGATGTTATGCAATCTTTCTTTTCCTTTGTGGATGTAAAGCGCTCTGATACCTACGGGTCTAGCTAGCGCTATATTAAACTCTATAAATAAATGAAAATAGAAGACCATGTCCCTTTGCCTGCACTCTATTTGTGTCATACTAGTCAGCAAAACTGTTAATGCATGTGTTGAATACAACAGTTGGTTCCCTCTATTCTCTCTTCTCAATTTCCTGCCTAATAAACCACAGATTGGCCAGGAGGCCACAAGGCGTTCTGCAACGCGAGTTCCAAGTTATATGATCGATACACTAAGAGCGTAACCCTCGTTATCTGTGATGTCACTCTAACCCCTCTATGGAAATCAACCCTAATGTTTATACTTACATGTGTGGTCTAGAGATGTGGAGGCGGAATAGTCGAGATCGCCAGGGGTCACACGTGTCCTGTTTTATTGCTAGGATGACCTCATTCTGAGGACATAACCCTGTATATTGATAAAGTTCGGTCAATAGGAACAGCCCTTTCCACTGTGAGATGGCCTCACGCTGCATTCCATTCTCTTGCAGTGGTGGGTGAAGAAAGACTACCTGCAACCCCACAAAGGTACAATATAAAATATGAGTTGTTTGGGAAAATCTGGAACTTAATTATCTAAATGTATAATTTCCTTTTATGTCCACGTGAAGGCATAGGATTGCGCCCAGACTGCAGCGTCAAGTCTCAACTTCCTGATTACATGATTGTTGGTTGACTGATGTGTGGATTAGAGTGAGTATCTTTGGAAAGTGATTTCTACAACTCAAATGTTCTAAATATCAATCCATGAGGGGTGTTCTACTTCAGTGATGTCCGATCAGCAGATACTCGGCCCCATCCCTCTCTTATAGCCCCCAGCCATTCATAGCCTAATTCCTCACACCATAAAGGGTAATTCCTGTCAAAAACTCCAAGACTATTTTAAATACCAAAGGTTCTCAAAGGAGAAGGACATCTCCTTATATTGTCTTTCCTATGCACACCCTGTCCTAGACCGGGCACGCTGCTATTCTGCATTAGCAGCCCTCTGCTCTACAGCACCTCACTGTTTGGGAACTGTAGTTTATTTATTTATTTAGTTATGCATTTATAAAGCGGGCAGATACCCAACAGGGCCTCCCGGCACTTAAACATGTGGAGGCAAGGTAACTTAGGCAATAGGCACACATTGGAGAAAAAAAGAATCAAACCAGGTCGCTGAACAGAGTTTTTAAACGCTTACAGAAAGCTAGCAGAGAATGACAATTCTTGTGGTCAATTGGGAGGGCATTCCAGAGCTTGGGGTACAGGTAAAACAAGCATTTACAATGCAATGGTCTTGGCATCATTAAAGGTAGACCTATTGGCATTGCTCATGACATTTTTTTTTAAATCATAAAAAATGGCATTGTTATTTACATTGCCAATAGCTTAATAAAATGGCGTTGTCATTTACAATGCCAATAGCTTAGTTGCTCGCAAATGCATGACCTATTGCATTTACACCCACACAAAGCCACACACACAAAGCCACCCACACACACATACAGAGCCACCCACACAGAGCCACCCACACAGAGCCAATCACACAGAGTCATTCACATAGATCCCCCTACACAGAGCCACCCACACATAGAGCCACCTACAAAAAAAGCTATCCACACAAAGCCACACACACACACAGAGCCACACACACACAGAGCCACAGACTCACACACACACAGAGCCCCACACACACACATAGCCCCCCCCACACACACAGAGCCCCCCCCACACACAGAGCCCCGCCCACACACACACAGAGCCCCCCACACACACAGAGCCCCACATACACACCCAGAGCCCCACATACACACACAGGAGAGGAAGCACAGTGAGAGGGCAGGAAAGCAAGCACAGCCAGGGGGCAGGGGAGCAAGCACAGCCAGGGGGCAGGGGAGCAAGCACAGCCAGGGGGCAGGGGAGCAAGCACTGCCAGGGGGCAGGGGAGCAAGCGCAGCCGGGGGCAGGGGAGCAAGCACAGCCAGGGGGCAGGGAAGCAAGCACAGACAGGGGGCAGGGAAGCAAGCACAGTGAGGGGAGCAAGCACAGCCAGGGGGGCAGGGAAGCAAGCACAGCCAGGGGGCAGGGAAGCAAGCACAGCCAGGGGGGCAGGGAAGCAAGCACAGCGAGGGGGCAGGGAAGCAAGCACAGCGAGGGGGCAGATAAGCAAGCACAGCGAGGGGGGCAGGGAAGCAAACACAGCCAGGGGGCAGGGAAGCAAACACAGCCAGGGGGCAGGGAAGCAAACACAGCCAGGGGGCAGGGAAGCAAGCACAGACAGGGGACAGGGAAGCAAACACAGCCAGGGGGCAAGGAAGCAAACACAGCCAGGGGGCAAGGAAGCAAACACAGCCAGGGGGCAGGGAAGCAAACACAGCCAGGGGGCAGGGAAGCAAACACAGCCAGGGGGCAGGGAAGCAAACACAGCCACGGGGCAGGGAATATATGCTCTCTTTTCCTGGGATGCAATGACATGCACGCACACATATTTGGTAACCCTATAAATGTGCATATATGAAAAAATACATAGCTTGATTCATAAAGATAATATAAATTATGAAATGACACACGCACATAGTTATATATTTAAGAAAGAAACGCAGGAAGAAAAGAAAGAAAGAAAGAAAAAAAGAAATGAAGGAAGGAAGGAAGATGGAGCGTGGGAGGGAGAGAGGGAGTATGAAAGAGTCTTTCAGAAACTGAAAAAATGCTTAATTGCATACGACACTTTTTCAACCCAAGCCTCGAGAAAGTAATTCATTCCAGTGTTTATTGTAAACATGCCTCATGTGGTGTTGATAAAAAGCCTTATTTGCTTGATTCAATATTTCGTCCACTTGTGCCCCCTATAGATATCAGTGACCGTACCATATTAGTTGCCAAATCGACCTAACGGCGAAAAGCTCTGTAATTTTTTTTAACAAGTTATTAAATATGCTCTCTAAAACGGTATCTTCTTCGATAAATAACATGAGCAGATACCGTTCTAAGTGGCACATTGCATTCACACAACATCTGTACGGGTGGAAGCCTCGGAGCTACAGGTGCTTCCAGACGGGTATGGAAGTCACCTGGGATTTTTACATGCCCACACTAACACACTTTCACTGTCTCTGTTTTGAAAGCCTTAAAAAATGCGGATTGGTTGGATTTTAAAAAAAAATGCCATTAACCATCTGCCCTCATCTTTTTTTCCAGTCTCATTTAAGTCTCCCTCAGCTTGATTATTGAGAAATCTGAAGTTTGCACCCCCAGTCTTATTGACCAAGAGATGCCCCTGCTCGTAGGGTGTTGGATGCAGACTGGTGGAGGAGGGGGGCAGGCACTAGTTATCAGGAGTAAATGGCTGTTATTTATTTTATCCAGAGGTGTCAGAGCGCTTTACATTAGAACGAAGAAAGTTAAATAAGGAATGAGTCTTATAGGTACTCCTGGTGGAATTGACATATCAACAAGTTGCAGATACAATCAGGATCACAAAAACGAAAGGCTGTTAGGTACTGTGCCGTGGGGTGGTGAATCGAGGGTCGGGTAGTGCTCACCAGGAAGTGGGCAGGGTATTAGTTATCAATGGGTAATCAGGGTTGTTAATCTCCGGTGGGGGTGTTAGAGGCACGAGTAACCTGGAGTAAATACCTGTTAGGTTCTGGGTCGTGGGGTTGGTGACTTGAGGGTCGGGTAGTACTGAGGATAACTGTGGCTGATGACTGATATGAAGTCAGTGGGAGTCTCGTCAGAGGCGGCCGTGAAACAGAAAATGGAGTGTTCATTAGGATGCATTTCTATGGCTGATAACTGGAGGCTGTCCTTAAACAAAACAAAACCCTCCCAGTGATAGCGAGTCTTCCCCAGGGAGGGGGCGGTTCTCCCTCCTCACCAGCTCATGTCGATCTGGAGCCCCTGCACTTCCGCCTTCGACTCTTCCTGAGTTCTATACAACAATTTCTGTACTTGTGCCACCCACACCGGAAGTGACGTAACAAACAGATGGCTTCCCACATCAGTAAAGGAGGAGCCCGTGAACCACCTCTATGGAAACCTGGCCACACGGTCCGAAGGAGGAGGTGGTGTGTAAAAAGAGCAGCAAAGAAACATTAGTGTATTTTACACCAGAGGGCCCGAGTTACTCGTTTAAGCTCTCTAGCATCTAGTGATACCAGCACTCTTACACCGCTATTGCTGCCTGTATAGATGTTAATCTGCCCATCCTTGTTTCTCATGGGAAATTATAACTAGCATGTTATTTTCCAGTAAAACTCAATGGAAAATTAAGGCGTGCCTCTTCGTTTCCTTTCAGAATCAATATATTTATTATGTTTAAAAACGGTCAACCTTATTTCAAATAAAAACCTCGTATTCAGTGCATGCCGATGGCTGTTCCTAGGAGGAGAGGCCAGGAGGCAGGTGGACACCCTCGGCCCTTCACCTCGCGCCCGCCTCGATCCCTCACCTGTGCGCGTGACAGCCACGCACCTCTTCCCGCGTCCCTTCTGCACTTCCCATCCGCCTCGAGGCCTATCTCCCAGCCCTACACCTGAGCGGGGCCCCTCCCACCAGATACTGTTTCTGTTCGAGCTCACTGTTCTCTTTCAGACCCGCACCTGAGCAGCCCCCCAACTGCTGATCTATCCCCACACTCGAGCAGTCTCAGGGTGCCCCTCTCACTGCCCCCCGCACCTGGGCAGGCGAACCTCTCCTCCAGTGGCGGTGCCTCCGTGGGGGGCAGGCCTCCACTCAATTTTCGGCAACAAGGCAGACCCTCTCCATTAAGTGTGTGGTCGTGGGAGACGGGTAAGTGAAATGCTTTTCTCTGTCTTTTGGGGGGGTTAAGGTTGGGGGCTGAGGTTTGGAGTGGGAGGGGTCAGTCATGGAGTGCGTGCTTTGTGAATCTCTCCGCTGACTGTGTGAAATTTCTGTTGCCTCAGTGCCTGCCTGTACCAGCGAGGGGTTGAGTAAGGTGTACACATTGAGCCACAGAAGCACACGATGTACCGAGCTCTGCTGGAGGAAGGTCACACTGGTGGCACTGCTGGAAGTAGCTCCCTGCGGGTTGTGCTGATCCGACAGGGCTCTGCTGGGGGATGTTCACGCTGCCGTGCATGCAGTGTAGTAACAGACCGGGGCAGAAAATAAGAGACAGACCCACCTTCAAACGGAGCCGGTGGCAGCAGTGATCTCCGGGCGCCCAGGGGACAGGAGGGTGGGGGACTGGGTAGAAGAGGCGGCGGCATAAGACGATCAATCCTCACCTCACCGCAGACGAGAAAAAATTGCGCCCGCCAGCTTCCGATTTTTTCAGATTCGGGGGCGTGGTTTTGCTGTTTTGAGTGACAGACGTCACTGTCTACCAAACACCAAACATTACGCCCCCAAATCCGAAAAAGACGGGGCTAAATCGGAGTGACGCATCTCTCCTCCAATGGCTGGCCTCCGTTTAGGAAGCCAGCCAATGGAGGAGAGAGGGGCCAGGGAGGCGGGTTCTAAAGCCCTACTAAGAATCATTAAATCTCCTCCCCAGACTGCGCAAGCGCAGCCTTTAGGTCCTCGACCTAAAAAAGAGTGACCACTCATATGGACAAGTCGAAACCTGGGAACTGAAAACAGTGTGAGGCTGGAGGATCTCAAATGTCGAGCTGGCACATAACATGTTACCTATTTTTTAATATAGGAGGGGGCAAGGCCACACTTGGCATGAAACATGTAACAAAGGGCCTTGAACTCAATGCGTTTAATGACTTTAAGGCAATGGAGTTGGTGGAGCAGAGGAGACGCAGTGGCGCATGTAGGCAGATGGAAAAGAAGACGAGCAGCTGCATTTTAAATGACCTGCAACCGATGTACTGAGGCTTTATCTGCACCCAGATACAGCACATTGCCATAGGCCCTCCTGGATATCACCAGAGCCCGCAGAACCGTTCTCTGAGTTGCTGGTGGAATTAGCCAGAGGATTGTTTTGATCCATCTAAGAACAGCAAAGCAGGATGCAGTAACCCTGAACTCCTGAGGTTTAAGGGAAAGATTTTTATCAATAATAAAACCCAGGCTTTTGACTTTAGGGACAGAGGCAGGCACAGGGGCCAGAGTGTCAGGCCAGAGTTTGATTGCCCAAAGCTCAGGGCTATTATCCAGAAGAAGCACCTCAGTTTTGGTGCCGTTTAGCTTTAGAGCGTTACTGGTCAGCCATAAGGAAACCTTCCTCAGGCCAAGCTGAAGCAGGGAAGGTGTGGAGTTCTGTATTTTAGAATGTACACGTGTTGCTAGGTTAGAATGTTAATATTTGAAGTAGCGGGAGACAGAGCTATGAAGCTGATGGAGGAGGAAGCTGGAGGTACCTGCTGTTAACTTCAATAAAGAATTATCCTTTTCATCTTGAGTGGACTACATCTTTACACTACCAACGAGGTGAACCCAATCTGCGCAGGGGTCAGACAACGAGAGTACGTCCACACCTGGATTATATATATAAAAAATATATATTTACGGAAGTTGATCTCCTCATCGTAAGTAAACTTCTTCTGAGTGCTTGTTTAAAAAACTGGATTGGATCTGTTCTCAGCGAACGTCCCTTATGCAAAGCTTTAAGCTGCTGAAGAACACTACGCCAAGTGAAAGAAACTGAGAGGCTCATTCTATGTTATACGATTTACTCGGAAGATCTGAGTAGCCTACGAGGAGAGCTGTGAAAGCTGTGAGTAAATCGGAAGATCTGAGTAGCCTGCGAGGAGAGCTGTGAGTAAATCAGAAGATCTGAGTGGCCTGCGGGGAGAGCTTTGAGTAAATCGGAAGATTGAGTGGCCGAGTAATTTCCGTTTCTTTGGTGTAAGCGTATTGGAGAAACTTTGAAACACTGGATTTCAATCTTTGGTTTGCGAAGATTGGTTAATTGGTAGTCGCAGGCCGTTTGACTCAAAAGTAAGCCTTTACTCAACGTTTGTTTGGAACCTTACCAGTGCTTAAGAGACGCGCTGCCTGCTTTCTAACTCCGATCTCTTCACCTTATATCAACGTCTATTTCCTTTAGAAACTTGACGTTGATGACGCAGCGTGGCGGCCATTTTCAAGACTTGGGAAGATCTTCATAAGGAAACACTGAAACCACGATGTTCTTTATTAAGGAAATCAACAAAGGAGGATTTTCTTCATCCACGTTAAATCAACAGTTACCATAAACGAAGCGCTGCTGAAGGAAAACATTTTTCACAAGGTTTTTATTTTAATTTATTATGTTAGTTTGTTTCGTGTAACTAACATTGTTTTATTGCAGATGGACTGTGATATATGAATGAGAGCTCTACATTAATGTTGTAATTGTAAGCCATACATTGTTGGTTCATTTAAAATTAGTGGTTATACCTTAAGTATTGTTTAATGGCTGATCAAGTTTTGACTGCGCCTCCTTCTTTCCTTCCAAACCCAGGGGAGCATATTATTCCATGGAAAGAATGGAAAAAATAGTTTCTAACGTACATTTTAGCTACAGGTGCAGACAAATATGGGCCGGTGTGCAAACAAGTCATTTTACTCCATAATTTAGGTGTGGAAGGGCGTTGCTTATATGAGAACCTTCCTGAAGTTTCACTTGTTGTAGGTGACTGTCAGCCTAGCAATGTGTATGACGGGAGCATGCTAATGTTGTATTCAAGATTCACTACTAAGATAAATGTAGTACTTGAGAGGCATAAATTCTTCTGTAGAATTCAAAAAGTAGATGAAGATATTGCAACTTATGTCGCTGCTTTGAGAGGACTATCTGTAACTTGTCACTTTGAAAAATTGGCGGATTCTCTCATACGAGACCAAATAGTAAGATGCACTAATAACAAAAGGGTGCGTGAGAAATTACTCATAAAAGACCCTACCTTAGAGGAAGCTGTACAAATAGCTAAAGGACTTGAGCATACTGATTTGTGGATTAAGGTAATGGATAAGAGCACCAATTCGATTATAGCTAAAGACTCTAAAGCAACATCGTCTAAGGGATCTGAGATTCATGCATGTATTGATGAGACCAAAACCATAAAACCAGTTGGTAAATCATAATCTAAACCCCTTAACAAAATCCCTGATACTCACCGTTCAGACATTTAGAAACTAAGCACTCATTGTATGTCCCTGGCAATGGAGATCTAAATAGCCTTTGCTTCTTTAGAATTCAAGCGCAAAGTGAGAAACACAGGTAAGAGACAGAAACACGTACTGCTTGGGCTGGTGGTGGTAGAATCACATTGGGCGAGTGGAGGAAAGCAACGGGAGGATGGGATTGACGTAACATGGTGTTGCAGGTGGTGGAGCAAACTAATGGGGAGAGGGAACAGCATAAAGCGGGGCAAGGAAAGGCAAATGGGCGAGAGAGCATCAGGATCCGGCGGGTGAAGCACACAGGCAAAAAAGAGAGTGCAACAAGGAGCACAGAGGGGGAGACAATAAGAGAAACACCCCAGGGGAACAACTGGAAAACATATTGTTGGAAAATTGGTTATTGGTAGGGGCAAATGTAGGTCTGCCACTGGCAATAAGGCCACTAACACATGGTAGGACCCAGCATAGGTCTTAGAAAATTATTCCTATGCTCAACTCTTGGTAACGTGGCTGCAAGCATACAGGCTTAACCTCAAAGACAGGTATGTAAAGCAGTCAAAAACACCATTACAGTAAATAATTAGGACACAACAACAATTTATAAAAATCGGTAATATTTGTATCTTTTAAATTACACCAAAATGAAAAAATCTACTGTAGGGAACCAGAGATGAATTTTTAAAGATTAGTCACTTTCTAGTGCTTAGAAACGAACGGTGCCCCTTTTAGTCATTTTGTTTTCTCTGACACTGACACACCTTTAGAAACTGTTCTGGAGAATATCTCACCACTGTGCGGCCTTCTCCTGCAGGCTGGGTCCAGTTAGAACTCCTTCATGAAGTTCTGCTTGCGGGTCCCAAAGTATCCAACACACAATCCAAGGTTCTGGAATCTCCAAGAGGGTCCTTGAAAGTGTGAAACTTCAATTCCGCAATCCACTTGAACAAAACTCTTACAAATCCACTGGTACTCCAGGTTGAGAATTCTTAATGGGGCTGTCGAGGTGAGCTCTGTTAACCTGTAGCTTGCAGGGAGTCTACCGAGTCCTTTTGCAGCAAGGTAATCCACAGGGCTGCAGTTTCACTTGGTGCAGTCTTCAGAGGTTAGGCCTTAGAGTTCCTTGCACAGCAAAATCTTTTCAGCAGGGCACTTCTTGCTTCATTCAGTTTCAAGCAGCAGATCTGGAGGGCTCTGCCCCTCTCAGATACTTATTCAAAATTCTCAGTCAAGCAATAGGTCACTTTTGACCAATGAGAGCAAGGCAACTTCTCATAGTTATAACCACATCCTGTTGAGTGTGGCATTATTTTGTCCCAGAGTGCATCATTCTTTCAAATCCATAATGGCTGATTTTCCAGCAAGGAGGTAAGAGCTGGCTAAACACACCCCCTGGGATGGCTTATTTTAATGGACTCTCCCCCTACCACCTGCATATACCTGCCTTAAGCCTAGCCCGAACTCTGGGTCAAGAGTGTCAGAGTGAAACTGAAACCCAAGCCTCCCCTCTGCCTTTGAAGAGCATAGTTTACGACTCCACCTCCTGGCCTGGCATTACTATAGACCAGCACAATGCCCTCCCAGCAGAGTGGTTCTTTATCACCTCTTCAAAGTGTTGTGTATGAATTTAGGACCCTAGTGTAATTTTCCCGATTCATGCCCATATATAGGTATAAATCACATTATCCTTATATAGGCATAGAAATCATAACCATATTTAGACTTCGCCTATGCAGTCCAAATACGGCATGGCTACTTCCACTAGTTCCGAAAATCCATAACGATTACTTGGAAAAACCCGCCTTCAGAAGTCAGGGACTTCCCCTTGCTTGAACATTGATTTATCCAAGAACTCATGAAGTGTTCAAAGAACTGAGTCTTTGATGACGTTATGTCCAACCTTACGTCAAACAAGGCACCTTCAAGGTATAAATATACCCACACTTGCCCAGGCAAACACACAGTGGTTTGGAGCAGTTCTACTTGACCGACGCCCTGCTACAGCAAGTGCCGAAGGAAGCCGACCCTCCAGCAGACACACTGAGAGATATGCTGTCTTTTCTCTTGCCGAGAAATCCAGCTCCAGTGTTTCCAAGCTACCCTTGCGGGTTGTTGGGAAATCGAGTCCTGAGAGAGAGATACCAGACCTCCTTCATTCTAAACCAAGGTTCAGAGCTGATTAGACCCATAGAGAATTCTTGGATAGATTCTTGGCAAAAGAATACTGAAACTAAGCTACACCTCACTTACTTCTTCCCTTGTACTAGACCAAGGTTAGGTACACCGGGGTAGGCGTATTTTAGAAGCATCAGTTGAGTACTTTTAGTCTTTAATTATTAATATATGTATTCTATGTATTTTATGGCTTAGAAACCATATCATGCTTTTACAGTATTATTTTATAATACTCTTCGTACTGTACGCATTGTACTTTGCAACCAGTATTACGATTGTAGCAGTTCATTTCCTCTGCGTGAGAAAGAAGACTGTTCAATAAATACTTTTTATTGAAAACGCCCGTCTCTCTATTTCTCTGCACCTCTGGTGAAATAAAGCATGCACGATTGACTGAGTGAAATAACGATCTATTGTTTCCGTGACTCTGGAGATACATTTCTTATTCTTCGGAAACAAAGTTGTCATGTTTATGCGGTTATCAGAAACAAATCCCTTCTTGTGTGTTCAAGAAAGTTTCTAGTGATCTCTGAGCTAGCTGGCACTCACAATTAAGTCTAGTATATTCGATAGAGACATAGTAGGCCTAAGTCCTACGTCAAATATATAGGATATATTATTCCAATGCGCAGAGCCTATTGGGAATATAGGAACTACACTACATGGCGCCCAACGTTTGGTAAGGCGATAATTTAACGCTAGATACTAGAGTAACTCAGTCGTGCTTTTCACACAGACCCCTTTTTCCCGTAAAATACTCCAAAAGACGTCTGGAGTGGGTAAGAAGGATATAATATCCACCAAAACTGAGTAGGACGAAAATCCTATGTATTAGTTTTTGGTTTGTTCAACGTTGAAGGATACAGTGTTCCAAAATATTGTGCACCTAATCTTTGTTTCCTTGAAACTTGCTCTGCAAACTTTCGGTCAACAAAATGACGGAGAGTGACAGCGAAAGGGAGAGAGCTGTAGTAGCAGCTCAGGCAGTCTTAGACGACGCAAATCTCCATCAAAATAACCCGGATGCTATACTCATCCCGGCAAATATAAGGAAAACAATCACTATAAAACATATGTAAATGTAAATGTATTGCGACTTATATAGCGCACGTATCACCCCCAAGGCATCAAGGCGCTTGCTTAGGGAACCCGTCCTGGTATTCCCCTGTGAGATACCCCGGCAGGGTATCCACAAGGTGAAAGCCAGGCATCCCGCCGCGAGGGGCCGTAGTGGAGATTAAGCAAGCTATTGCCCAGAGTCGCAGAGTGTGACCCCGTGAGTCGAGTAGGCACCGGAGCGAGAATTGTCGAGTCCGTGTAATTTTTGAGCCCGAGACCCGCCGAGGCGGGGAATCGAACCCTGGTCCACAGCCGATCTCAGCTTCCGGGTCTGCCGCCTCTAACCACTGAGCCACGCTTCTCCACATATAGAAAATGGAGTATCATCGAGAGGTGGTAAAGTAATATTTGGTATAGAGGTACATGAATATCGGCAGACAGAGGTATTTGATTAATGGATCCTGTTTCCTGCAGCAAATGCAGTAACACACGAGTTCCACTACTACAAACCTCCAGCGGAATACGTTCCTTTCAAGGACGTTGAAATTCCGCTAACTTACCAAGAGCCTCAGCTCTGGTTTAATGGCGTCCTACAACATCAAAATCACATTACCAGGCTCGGTCCACTAGGTAGACCAGAAGCAACATGGCCGGTACTAGCCAGCTATACACCACATCCTGACATTGAAAGAATGACAGGTCCAGAACTATTATCTCAGCTGAAATAGTTAATTAAAATACATAGACAATTGGTTCAATATGTCATGCGGACTTTAACAGTCCAACCTGCTGTAAGGATTCCACAGCACACCCCTCATCAGGGGAACACAAACAAAATTACACCACAGACTATACAGTCAGTAATCGGTAAATTACCCACAAAACGAGAACAAATTCCGTTCTGGTTAGCCCAAAAAATTACTCAAATAGAGGCAGTATTCCCTGATAGTACACCTCATGAGAAACACAAAATTCTGACAATCTGTTTACCAATGGGGATTGCACCACATGTGGAGGACTGTGACACTTGGGGTACAGTCTTTGCTTCAATCTACACAAAAACACATGGTGTTCCGTCTATGGCGGTAATACCAGAAGTACTAAGACAGATTCAAAATGAATACGGACCAGAACCTGCCTTAAATCTTGGTATGAAGCTACTGAAAGATTTCAAAAGGTCTCGGCTATATTGTTAGCCAACATTAAAGGTGAAGCAGCATCTGTGGCAATCTGCCAAAAGCTAAAAGAAACAGATATTACTGAGCAACCATATGAGCTTGCCAGAATTATTGAAAAGTCCTATGAAGAACTAGGTAGAGATAGTTTGAGTGGAAATCAGTAAAACCCCAACTAACTGAAAATCCTGAAAAAGTTTTTATTAAAAATAATCTCACTACTCCTAAGAAGAAGTGGGAAAACACCAAACAGACAGTTCCTAAAGAGAAGCGTTCCCAGTTAAGAGGAAGGTCTCCTCAACAGGAGCCCTCTGAAAAGAGATATAACCTTAGAAATAGGGATAATTTGAGAAAACCTGATAGATCTCAAGATATTGATACACGTTCCTCTCGTACCTTTCAGACTTCCTCGCAGAAATCCGAAAGAAGAGGATGATCAGAACAAAAAGAAGAATGCGTGAAGTCCAAAGACGAACAGCACGTTCCAAAAAAATAAGAAAACTCAATTCACCAAGAAGAAAGTAGCAAGTCTAAAGATCAGGCATGCTGAGGATCTTGAGGACACAACTCAAGAACGGGGAGTGGGCCCAGACAATGCTAGACAGCGCAGCAGAGGTCACCATAGCTCGCAAGATCCTAAAGGATCATCTGGAGACAGTGGACTTGAATGAATGCATTCAAGTTGAAACTGCCGACACCAGGGTTTGTGTACCCCATAAGTTATATGAAGTAACACTCCGGATGGAGGGGGACATAACTAGGAAAATAAAGGCACTCTTTTGAAGGGAAGCTATCTAAGGGTTATGACATTCTTCTAGCTGAATAAGACTGGCCACCTGAATTTGTCAGGGATTGCCCACATGGCGAAGAGATAATTATGCCAGCCTTCTCAAATCACATTCCAATTCATAAAAAATACACCTATGCCAGAATATGGGCTGTAGCCCAGGCTCCAGCATTATACAAAAATCATGTAGGATGGGTTGAGGACTCTCCTCATCATAAAATCCAATTAAAAAATCAACCTACTGCACAAAGGCAGTATCCAGTTAAGCAACAAGCTAAAAAACAAGTCATGGAGATCTTAGATCAACTTGAATACCAAGGGGTGATTGAAACATGCACCTCATCTATGAACAATCCTTTGTTTCCTGTCTCCAAGCCAGACAATACAAATCGTCTAGTTTTGGATTACAGACACTTAAACTCTTGTTGCAAAACTTTTGCAGTACAAAATGCACACTGATGAATAATATTGTGCGGAAAAAATATAAAACTACATTAGATATTTCTATGGTTTCTTCTGTCAAAACATTGCACCAGAAAGTAGGTACTTGACCACTTTCTCAATAATGGGGACAATTTTGCCGTCTCCCCCAGGGATTCAAGAATAGTCCAGGGATTATTTTCAGCCAGAGTAACAGACTTACTACAAACGTATGATGATGAGGCATTATCTTATGTCGATGACATATATCTTACAGGCGATGATTTGGACGTGCACTTGAAAAGAGTGAACACCATAATACTTGGATTCGCTACTGAAGGGTACCAATTCAATTTTAAGAAATCACGAATTGCCCACCTCAATGTCCTATTCTTAGGATACGAGTTATCAAGTGAAGGCAAAAGCCTGGCAGCCAACTTTCTAGAGAAATGTGCGCTGCTTCAACCTCCAAAAATGCTGAAAAACTTAGTCAATTCTAGGTTTCCTGAATGTTGGTAGAACTTATGTTCTAAATTACGCAGAAAGGGTTAGACCTCTCTATGAACTAATAAAACCTGATTTAAAACAACGAATTGGACTCAAGAACACACAGAAATTTTGCGTTCAGTGCAAACTGACATGTTAAGAAAAACACAGTTACAAACATGCGACAACGTGCGCAATCTTGTAATCCGAATCATCCCAGGGAGATGCGGATTCACATACCTAACCTTTAATGAAGTTGAAAAGGTACCAATAGCATACAAATTACACTTGTGCAAACAAGCTGAAATGAAATTCACTTCTACAGAGAAGACTATGACAGAGGTTCAAACTGCAGTAGCAAAAGAGAGAGCTCTTGCGCAGGGTAAACGCATAATGATCGTTACACCTGTACCTGCCTTAGAGGCTGTGACAAAAGCGAGAATTCCAAATGCTAAGGCTTTACATCCAAGATGGATACAATGGGTTAACTCTCTTGCTGCAACAGACGTTGTAATACGTTTTTGACCCATACTTGAAGACACAAGAATTTCTCCAATACGAACAAGAATGTCCTCTGCTGACTGAAATTCTGCCTCTAGAACATTACGGATGTATAATCAGCACCCCCAATTGCACAGCCTGCAATTGGGGGTAAACAAGCCTATAGTGTTGCGTGCGCGATTGTTAAAGGTCGCTGGCGCGAAGGTAAATTTTGACCTATGGTCACAAAAACTCAATCACTCTGAGACTGTACAGCTCATCGAGTTGAACTACAGGCTTTCAAGATGGCGCTTGAGAATACCGATCACGAATTCCCCACACTTATAGTGTGCGATTCGTATTACTGCGTCCAGTCTTACAATGAATATCTGCAGAACTGGGTTCAAAACGGTTTCAAAGACGCAAAAGGTGGCACAATTAAGCATAAAATGCTTTGGGAACAAGTATTTTTATTACAGAAAGAACTACAAAAGACTCATGTGATTCATACACTGAGTCGTCAGCGTGATGGTGTTCACATTGCAGGGAATTCATTGGCTGATGAGGCCACGAAGGCAGCTGTGCTACGTATCTGCAATCACTCGTTCAAAAACAAAAATAGACAGCGAAATAATGCAAGCTGTCACCGCTTCAGTAAAAGACAGTGGTAAAACACTCCCGAAAGGCTTTCCAGTAAAGTACTCGTATATAACTGATACAAATAATGTTCCTTTTGCTCGAATCCCTGGAGTGGGGGATAGGGCAATCCCAAACATGGAACATAGGTTAGGACTAATCTTAGCAGCACATGAAGGACTAGCATCTGCACACGCAGAAATTTCCGCCACAGTGTCATTATTAAAACAGAGATATTGGTGGCCGCGCATGAGGAAACAAACTAGAAAATATGTTCTAGAATGTGAAATCTGCCAGAAAATGAAAGTTTCTACAGTGAAACGACCAAAAAAGCATTGAAAAACTGGAAAGATTACCATTAACCGTTTCTGAGAAACCTGTCTTGGAATGGATAATACATGGCACCATCACAATACCAGTGACGATTTTCCAATTTCAGTATTGCTTACAACATATACCAGCAGGCCTGTATGAAAGGTTGGGTAAAGGATACATTAAGTCAACCTGGAATTTACCATACACACACAAATGTTGGAGTGGTGAAAGGAAGTGTTTCTTAGCGGAAAAAATTGTAAGAACTCACTAAGCGGTACACTTTTGTGTCAGGGTATTCGTTTACACGGAGCCTGTGAGGGTTCTTCAAATAACCTCTCTTGCCACCTGCACGGTTCACCAGCAGCAGTGATAGAACCAATTTTCAGGCAGCTTTCCAATGGCAGCTACATTATGCTCAATGATCACAGCTGTTGTGGCATGTTACCAGGAAAAGCGTATCTAGTTAGTGTGTCAGCCAGGGACACTTGTATGCAAGTATTGTATCCAAAAAGCAAGACAGACAGGGAGTCGGCGTTATGGCCTTCACTGAATATCTCTTCTATACGAATTGATACTTTAAGCAGAATGAAAGCCATTCTTTTGCAAACAACTGTGCCACTGTCCTCGTCTACAGAAACGTATGATCTGCAAGTTGCAAGGAATACTGCAGAGCTACATGCATTATAATCAACAAACTGCCCAGTACATTTCGCTGAAATGTTAGGTCAAATCTTAAACATGTCTGATACCAGCGGTATTGCACATGTATTTAAGATGATTTTTTCGGGACTGTTAGCACCCTTTGAAGCAGTCCTGGGCATTTTTCCTAACTTCGTCCACTCTGTGATCGGTGGCCTGCCTCTTATTTTGGGACTCGTAGCAGTGATCTTATTTTTATTCCTACTGCTCCGTTATGGCAAATCCGGCCACCAATGATACCCAAGCCGGCATGGAACATGTGCTACAGGTGATGAGGTACTGTGACAGAATAACACAGGTCCTTGGCTTGGCTCGTTTAAGAGATCTGAATACCACTTGGTTTCTTTCATTCAGACCAATCTGGCAAGATTGCATCTTACCTGTTCTACGATGCCTGCTTTGTGGAGATGAATGCGTGTTAGATGTTTGTCTAACACTACTATCGGTTGCGCCAACGGATGCAGACGCATTACTGGGTCCGGTAACGGCTCACGTGTTGTGTTGCCCCCAACGGCTACCTATCCTGATGACGTGTTTTCACAAAGACAAGGGAACCCGAAAGGTATGCTATAGGGACCTTGGGCAGTATCAATTTACAAAAAACAGTGGTCCCTACATGTGGACAAGATAACATACAAAAATCATTAATCATACACCTGATAAGTAGTATGTCTTTTGTCCAGCCGGACAAGAAAATTTATTTTAAATGTTCTGGTTGATAAAGTGAATTTTAAGAACCAAAAAAGATAACAAGTGGGCACAGCCGTGACCCACAACAGTCAAGACAAAACAACAAAGAAATGGCCAAAAGGGCAAAGCGAAAATCTGTCTGTATACTTGTGGTCAGTGCTACAGACTCAATCTCTTAAACATAACCATACCATTGCATCAAATAATATAGCATTATCATATTGCATATGGGGTTTTTTAGTCGACGACGTTTCGATGCCTTTTTACATTTGTGACATCATCATCAGGACAAGAATTATCAACATTATTGTTTTGTACAACAGTTATTAACACAATGCCTATTGTCGCATTACTATACATGAAGGAAATGGGAGGCAAGGGAAAACAGGAAATATATATCAGTTTAGGCATGTTGGAGACAGTTTTATAAAAAAAAACGAGTGACTTGAGAATTGCGGCGAATGAAGAGGTGAAGATTGTGACCTAGGAGGTGTTCAGGCATGCGTGTGGTTGGACGGAGCGGGTAATCGGCGAGTGAAGGGGATAGTGATATAAACACGAGTTTAAGGTCTCTATTGAGATCAATGGGATGTGAGGTAGAAATAATTTAAACAATATTGGCTTGCTGGCTAAGTGGTCGTTCTGGTGATCGAATGGAAATAAGTCTAAGGCAATTGCATGGCTGGGTCGTGAATGACGTGAAGAAATAATGTGACTAGGTCTCTGGATGTGACAATAATCGCGGGCGGTGGCAGGAGAAAGAACCGAGTAACCTACATGTTGGTTTCCTCGTAGGTTCAGGAATACTGATGAGTAAACGCTGATAGATGTGCTTTCTGAGGAAAAAAAGGTGTGGGGTTAGTGATTCCGGTCGTCTGTCTTAGGCGGAGTGCCGGAGTCAGGGGGTAGGACATATTTACCTTTCACATCAAGTCCAGGGCTTCCATCAGGTTTGTATGGATTTGCCAGGAAAGGAGTGTGATGGCTCAATCTAAACAAACGGAGCGGGGTAGGAGAGTTAGATACCTGCAATGCAGTGTATCAGATTGCTCCATGCTTAATTACCAAAGGGCAAGAGTCACTTACTTGTGATGGCCGGAGCGCTATGGCGAACACGGCAGTCCGATGGGATCGATCTTCCGGTCAGCCAGAGGAACAGGCTTTTCAAGCCACATGGTCCGTGGAAACCGATGAGGGACTTACTGTGACTTGGTATCTGGTGGAGAATGTGCAGCAGTGAGGCGGCCATTTTGGAGTGGTGAAAAGATCATTGTGATTGTGCGAGACTAATAGTGCAGCATGCACTAAGGGCAACAGGTGACTTTCTAAAAACGGTTTTCATTAACATAATGACATATGACAAAGATTACAATAAGGAGGTCAAGTCTTCAAGGCGGTTGAGGCCTTTTCTGATACTGTCAGTTTTTAAAATCCAATGCAGTTCCTCTTTATTGAGCAATTGGGAAAGGTCCGCTCCTCTGGGAGATGGTTTGATGATAGAAACAACTGTCCAAAGTAATTTTTCCTCGCTGTGGCCTTTTTCATAGAAATGTTCCTCAAGTGGTGCATTGGCTGTGTTACACCGGATCCTGCTTCGATGTTGGCCGATTCTTAGTTTTACTTTTTGACTCATCTGCCCTATATAGATAAGCATGCAGGGACAGAGAATTGCATATACCAAATTCGCAGAGTTACAGTTGGAAAAGTATCTGCGGTCAAATTTAATAGTGCCATATTCAAAAGACTTTCCTTCAATGGTAGAGTCACAATAAATGCAATTCCCACATTTTGAATGGCCTGTTAACGATGGGAGGCCCCATGCATCATTTATAGTAGTTTTTAGGGGTTGTATAGGCAGAGATGCTCTTACTAAGTGGTCTTTAATGTTCTTGGCCCATTTAAAAGCAAACATTGGACGTTCTATTGTCAATTGCCCCGCGTTAAGAACTGGCCAATGTTTGAGCACACTCTTTCTGATTGCATTGGAAGCTGGGGAAAATGTGGTGACACATATGAGTTTATTTTGATCTTTTTTCTCCTTTGGTTCCAAAAGGGTTCCCCTTGGGCAATACCAGGCCCTTTTCAGAGAGTGGCGCACTAACTTGCGAGGGTAGCCTCTATTTCTGAGTTTGCGGCTGAGGGTTTTTGCTTCAGTGAAATAATCCTCTTTGAAATAGCAGTTGCGCCTAATGCATAGAAACTGGGAGAAAGGCAGGGAATCACGCAAGGCTCTCGGGTGATGGCTAGTGTACTCTAAGAGAGTGTTACATTTAGTGGGCTTTCGGTGTAGGGTGGTGGTGAGCTGACCTTCAGTGTGTCTTATTTCTAGGTCTAAGAATGGGATAGAATCCTTACTAGTCGATAAGGTATATTTGAGGCCTCCACTATTGTTGTTAAGCCAGTGTTGGAAAGATGTGAGGTTATCAAGTGATTCAGTCCATAGTAAAAAAATGTTGTCAATGTAGCGTTTCCACATTGTGATGCCATTGTGTAAAGGATTGGACGCATTCAGAATGTTGTTGGTCTCCAAGTAGTCCATGTACAGAATAGCCAGGTTAGGGGCAAAAATTGCTCCCATGGAGGTACCCCTAACCTGGCCATAAAACTGTCCTTCGAAAACGAAAAAGTTCTTCGTCAAGCAAATTTCCAGTAACTGGAGGATAAAGTTAGATGGGACATTATGTGGACGTGTCCGTGTCTCTAACACCCCTTCAATCACACGAAGGGATTCATATTGGGGGATATTAGTATATAGTGATTCCACATCCAGCGTGCACATGGTGCTGGATGTGGGATCAAATGGATAGTCTTCGATCATGTTAATCATAGCCATACTGTCTTTGATATAGCATGTGGTATCCGGTACAAATGGCTTGATAAAGAAATCTATATAGTGGCCCAATGGTTCAAGAATTGAGCCGCACCCAGATACTATGAGGCGGCCTGGTGGAGATTGTGGGTTCTTGTGGACTTTCGGGAGGCAGTAGATCACAGGGATGCGGGGAGATTTAATGTTAAGGAAATCAAATTCCCTTTTAGACAGGAAGCCTAGGTCAAGTGCCTCTGAAGTAACTTTAGTAATCATGTCCTGAATCTCAGCAGTGGGATTGCGAGGGAGTCTACAATAATGCTCATGGTTGCTCAACTGACGCATTATCTCCTCTATATACAGATTGACATCTTGGATCACAATGCCCCCGCCTTTGTCAGCAGGTTTTATTATCAATGACTGGTTGTTTTTCAAGGAGGCAATGGCATTTTTTCATCTAACGTGATGTTATAAGGTATAAAAGACCTCTTGTTTTCTAGGTCAGTAAGGTCCTTAAGAACTAGTTTTTCAAAAGTGGGAATCTCTGGCGGGATCATGCCAGTGGTGGGGGAGAATTTGGACGGTGGTTTGAAGGGAGTGTTGCCAGGTTTGGAAGGGGAGGGATTCAGAAGGAAAAAACTGTGAAGGCGAATTTTCCTAAAGAACCGCAACAGTTCCACCTGTACATCTTGAAAATTAGGGCGTACTGTGGGAACAAATGACAGGCCTCTGCTCAATAGTGAGACTTCATTACTGGACAGAATGTGTTCATTGAGGTTGAAAATGGGTAAGAGACCGGTCTCTAAGTCAGTGATGTTGTCATTGGCAGTATGACCTGACGTGGTTACCAGCGGTAATGCTGTCTGCGTGTGAAACGTTCGCCTGGAGGGTTCGCTGGTTTTTGCCATGTCGGGGGCTGCTTTCCTCTGCCCCTTGGTTGACCTCGACCTCCCTCTAAAAAAGTACGGTTAGAGGGGCCTGGGCTATCGCTTTGGTCTGATTGTCCTGAAGAATCAGCTGAGCTGTCAGTGAAGCCAACAAACTGTTGCCTCCTGTTGAATCTTCCCCAGGGTCTTTGATTTTGTGGGCCGTTGTAAGGGCGAGTGGTGTAGTAATCTTTGGCAAGATAGGGGTACGTTCTCTCTTGGTTAAAGTTTTTGATATTGCGTACTTTGTTTGTTTTTTGTTTAATTCAATTTTATGAAAATCTTCGATAGTTTTATTGATTTTTTCAAGACGTTTACTGGTTTCTGAGCTGGTATTATTGTCCTTAATCTGTTTCTCCAGTTCTGTTATTTCTGTATTTAGTTTTTGGAGCTCTTCAGTAGCAATGTCAATCCCGAGCACCATCCAGTGCCGGAAGTATGTGGTGCTTATGTAGCTGAAACCATTCAGGTATTTTGGATTATTGGTAAAAACCCCTGGTACATTGCGTACTTGTAGCCCTAATGGGATTGTGTTGGATTTGAGGTAGTCAGTTAGGAGTCTGATCATTAAAAGTAGCCGTAACTCCTTTTTCTTCAGTTTCTCTAGGTTATCTGCTAGGGTAGTGCTGGACCCAGATGGTGTTTCTGCTGTGTCAGAGAGGAGAGAGGGGCCTCCTAAAATTTTGTTGATGTATTCTAAGTCATATAATGGAGGGTGAGGATCAGACATGCCTATTAAAGAAGATCCAGGAGGGGGGGAAAGATGTGGGGAGGAGAAACTTTACAATAACGAGTGAACAGTACAGGGGTGGACAAGGTGGACCCACTTGCGAGGAAGGGGCTAGGAATTACCTGAATCCCTTGCAATCCGGCGATTGCGCTAACTATGTTTTCACAAAGACAAGGGAACCCGAAAGGTATGCCATAGGGACCTTGGGCAGTATCAATTTACAAAAAACAGTGGTCCCTACATGTGGACAAGATAACATACAAAAATCATTAATCATACACCTGATAACTAGTATGTCTTTTGTCCAGCCGGACAAGAACATTTATTTTAAATGTTCTGGTTGATAAAGTGAATTTTAAGAACCAAAAAAGATAACAAGTGGGCACAGCCGTGACCCACAACAGTAAAAAAAAAAAAAACTATCCTGATGACTGCATTCATTGAGATCTCATCGGCAAATCCAACAGGAGGTGAGATACCGGATCAACAGGCACACAGGTACCATCTGCTATGAACATTGCAAACGCAGCAACTGACGCTGACGGCGATGCTTCACATCTGTGCACAATTGATCTACTTAATGAAGTAGTTCCACTTTCACCTACTGTGGTAGACGATTTCTTTGCCAGCTTAGACTATTTGCTGACAGCGAGAATAACTTTTGAAATCTGCACACAGTGTTCCATGAACTCTGAATTTGGCCTTCACTTTTCATAACAATCCTTCCAAAAGCCTTTGGTACTCTATTTTTTCTACGGCTAATTTTGACTTTTTCCCAAAGAACTTAAAATAATTTTTTTTGAGGGGCACAAGTAGAACTATTCTTAGAGAACAAGAAATTCTTTAAATACTTCCTAAAGAGGCGATATTTGACTTGTCCTTAGAAACAACAACATGCTATATATTCTGCTATGGAATGGTCTTGACCTTTTATTCTGTAACTTAGAGCCATTTCATAAATGTTATTACATGATTCATTCAGTTAGCTTTGCCATCGTCATACTTCATGTTTTGAATAACGCCTTTTGCTTTTAAATGCGTACTATACAAATGCTCATTTTTCGTGTGCAACCTTATCAAATGCATTTTGTGTATTTTGGGTGGAATTGTAAACACATGCTTTAGATACGTTTTTAGTGCCACTGAGAGAGATGCTGTCTTTTCTCTTGCCGAGAAATCCAGCTCCAGTGTTTCCAAGCTACCCATGCGGGTTGTTGGGAAATCGAGTCCTGAGAGAGAGATACCAGACCTCCTTCATTTTAAACCAAGGTTCGGAGCTGATTAGACCCTTAGAGAATTCTTGGATAGATTTTTGGCAAAAGAATACTGAAACTAAGCTACACCTCACTTACTTCTTCCCTTGTACTAGACCTAGGTTAGGTACACAGGGGTAGGCATATTTTAGAAGTACCAGTTGAGTACTTTTAGTCTTTATTTATTAATGTATGTATTCTATGTATTTTATGGCTTAGAAACCATATCATGCTTTTACAGTATTATTTTATAATACTCTTCGTACTGTACGCATTGTACTTTGCAACCAGTATTACGATTGTAGCAGTTCATTTCCTCTGCATGAGAAAGAAGACTGTTCAATAAATACTTTTTATTGAAAACGTCCGTCCGTCCGAAGCATGCACAATTGAGTGAAATAACTATCTATTGTTTCCGCAACTCTAGAGATACATTTCTTATTCTTGGGAAACAAAGTGGTCATGTTTATGCGGTTATCAGAAACGAATCCCTTCTTGTGTATTCAAGAAAGTTTCTAGTGATCTCTGAGCTAGCTGGCACTCACAATTAAGTCTAGTATATTCGATAGAGACCTAGTAGACCTAAGTCCTACGTCAAATCTATAGGATATATTATTCCAATGTTCAGAGCCTATTGGGAATATAGGAACTAAACTACAAAAGCAGCCTTGCTAATCCTCTTATCTCTGACCAATCAGGGCAGACCACTGGAAGGCTGAATTTGGACTTACAAACAAGAAAGTCTTTTAACTTCTTGTATGTACACTTTAGGAGAAATTCAACAATATACTATTGTTGGATTTACTACTACCATTCTGGTAAGTCTTTGAATGGTCCGGCTAGTCCTCTCCTATCAATATTTATTAATCAATAACTTCTTACCATGTTAACCTATGGGCCATGGGGTTTGCAATGGGGAAAATGACTTGGGACAGTTTTCTAACACCAGGGCTAATAAAACATATTTTATAAGTATTTCCCTAATCTCTACAGGGCCCCCACCCCCTGTACAACTAAGGGAGACTTTAGGGGTTCTGAATCTGCAGAAATATTGCAGATCCTCCTTACCCAGTTCTTCTAGCACCAGTCGAATTTGAGCAGCTCTTTAATACAATGTGGGAAGTGAAATTTCACTTTACCCAGGCATATAAAAACTCATTTTATAAGGGTGTACCTTATAGATAACTGACCACCCACCCCAGGGATACCGAGGGGTTACCCTGAGGGTTCTTAATATGCATAAACATTGTAGTTTTTCATTTTTAAGTACCCCTACCCCCAAAGTCAAGTGTGGGCACAATTTAAGGTTTAAAAGCAGTCCTGGCAACCTGTGCTGCTTTTAAACTGACCTCAGGCTTCAGCACTCACCCATGCTGGTGCAGAAAATCTGCTGGCCTCTAAACTGCCATGCCCCAGTATACTGGGGACTTCTAGGTAGCTTCAATCCCATGCCCTATTGTATACTAGGGGCTTATGGGGTAGGTCATGCCAATTACAGGGGTACCCCACCATACCATAGTGTACCCTAGTGTATGTTGGGTGTCATAACTGTATTCTAATGTGTTCCTTTTAGCTTGGCACTGGCCCTGGCCTGGTTAAACAGAGCAAAACCAAAGGAAATGATGGACGGAGCGTTGACAATACAAGCACTCGCCCCCAGTCAACTGATCTGTGTTTAATCCATCACCATTCTGTTGCCCACTCTGCCACCCCAGTTCAGACATGGCCATATGCAAATCAGTCTGACCCTGTGCCTCATGGGAACAGTCCAGCCCGAACTGCCAAGCCATGCCTTCCCTGGACCGGAAACAAGCTTCCCAGGACCGGTTTCTGGCATTGCAGCCGTCTTCAGCCGGGCTTGCTTGAATCCAGTGGCAAAGTGAGCAAGGGACTCACTCTCTCTCTTCCAAATAGGAAAGCAGATTGATTTTCCTTATGGGGAGCAGCATGTTAGCTGCTCCCCATAAGGAAATGCAATGCCGGCTCCTGCAGGATGCGGGGAGCCGGATGGGACCGTGGGGGGATTGGGGACCCCCCCCACAGTCCCCAACGGAGTGGGCCAGCCCCCGGGGACGGGGTCTCCGGGGCTATTAGTGGCCCGGGAGGGGGGCACACGGCCCTCCTCCCCAAAAATAAAACAATTTTAAAAATAGAATAAAAAAAGGGACGGCCCCGGGGGATGGGGTCCCCGAGGCAGACTATGGCCTCAGGAGGGGGGCCACAGGGCTCCCTTCCAAATATTTTATTTAAAAAGAAAAAAAAATTGGGGCAGGCCCTGGGGGATGGGGTCCCCAGGGCCCAAAAAATATATATTTTAAAAGGATCGCGGCTGGAGGCCACGCCCCCTTATTTCACTCATACAAAACCATTGAAATTCCCACGTTATAGTTAGTTGTACTAACTATAACTCGCGCGCCCGCAATCCACTGCTGATGATGTCACATATTACATCATTCATGACATGATCAGTTAGTACAACTAACTATAAAGTGGGAATTTCAATGGTTTTGTACGAGTGAAATGTCTAACTAACTATAACACCCCTAAAACCTATGTTTTTTTTCAGTGAATTTCTAAGGTTTTTTAAATGCTAATTCCTAACTATAACATGTCTGAAACCTATGTTTTTTCAGTGAATATATATATATATATATATATATTGCATGTGATCAAGGCCGCCTGGACGGCCGAAACGCATCTTGACCTTTGCAAAAAGAAATAAAATAATGCACTAACAATTGGGTCCACGCTCGTGATTTCGCATGCATGCGAGGTTGATCTGTGAGGTATTGCAGATATATTGTTTTTTAAAATAAATTTTATTTATATTTATTTATTTATTTTTTATTTATTGAAGTTTTGTATAGCGCTAGCTGGACCCGAGAGTATCAGAGCGCTTCACAGCAAATAGAGAAATGCAACAGGAAAAATAAACATAGAAAAACCCGAATCAGGAACATCAGGTAGGGAATAGAGTCTGTAAAACAACAACTTGGGCGCAAAATGGGACGGAGTTCAAGAGCGAAACAATCGGCTCTGGATCAAGAGAGATATCGGACTTCACCAGCAGGCGTGGAGTTCTCGTTAAGCAGTGGAGCGTTCAAGGAAGAGGGCTTTGAGTAGCGATTTGAATTGCGGGAATGAGGCGGTCATTCTGATGTGGGGGGGATGGCGTTCCAGATCCTGGGAGCATTCCCTGCAAAGGATTTATTTGAGGTATTGCGTTTCTGTGATTTCAGAGGGATGAGTAGTAGTGTGTTGGAGCTTCTGAGGTTCCTGGTTTGACCCGCCCTTTTGAGTTTGGAGGTCAGGTATTCTGTTTTGCCTGTATGCAGGGCTTTATGTGTGAGGCAGGCTGTGCGTAAGTTGGCTCGTTGGTCGATTGGGAGCCATTTCAGTTCTTTGAGTGCCGGAGAGATGTGGTCATATTTCTTTGTTCCTGTGACTATTCTTGCTGCTGCGTTGAGGGTGGAGGAGAGAGGACCCAAGTGCGACTTGGCTGTTCCGGTCAGTACAGCGATGCCATAGTCAATTCTGGAGAGCACAAGTGCCTGCGTGGCCTGTTTCAGATCTTTGGGGGGGAGGAAGGGTTTAATTTTATAGAGAAGTTTCAGGTTCGAGAGTAATTCCTAGGGATTTTGCGGAGTCCGTTGGCGTTATAGAGACATTGAGGGCATTTAAGGCTTTGAGCCATTCCAATAATTGTGGGTTTTCATCTTTGTTCGAGATTAGGAGTACTTCCGTTTTCTCTTCGTTCAGTTTGAGGTGGTTGGCTGAGAGCCAGTGTTGGACCTCCAAGAGTGTAGCATTTAATCTGTGGATGTCTGCGATCGAAGTGGTTTCTAAATAGAGTTGAGTTTCATCCGCGTAAAGGTGGAAGGGGATGTTGTATTTCCTGAGAAGTGAGGTGAGGGGTTCCATGTAAATGTTGAAGAGTTGTGGGGAGAGTACTGATCCTTGAGGGACTCCTCTGCTGAGGGGGAGGGGGTCTGATTCGAAGCTGTTGATCTTTATTCTTTGAGTGCGGTTGTTAAGAAAGGAGGAGAACCATTTTAGGACTGTCTTTTCGATGCCCGCTCTCTCTCCGAGGACATTAAGTAGGAGGGTATGATCTACTGTGTTGAACGCTGCCGAGAGATTAAGGAGAATGAGAAGGCTACAATGGTTGGAGTCGAGTGACATGTGCAGATCATCAAGAACATTTAGGTTTGCGGTTTCAGTACTGCAGCCTTTCCTGAACCCTGATTGGAGAGGATCCAGTAGGTTAGAATTCTCTAGATGTTGGTTTAATTGTGAAAGCACACATCTTTCCAGAATTTTGGCTAGGAACGGAAGGTTCGAGACTGGCCTGAAGTTGTTCATGTCCATGAGGCCAAGGCCAGGTTTTTTCAACAGAGGTGTGACTTGTCCTAGTTTAAGGCAGTCAGGGATGTGGCCCTCGCTCAAGGAGCTATTGATGATCTTGCTCCAGATTGGGGCTAGAGTGAGCTTCAAATCCTTGGTCAGTCTCGAGGGAAGTTGATCGAGGGAGTGAGATGAGGGTTTCGCAGTGGCGATAAGATTGCTTATCATTTCTTCCTTGACGGGCTGGAAGGAAGACCAGCGGATAGACGGGGTTATTGTGGGGGTGGCGTTGGTTGCAGGACTCAAGCTGAAGGAACGATCAATTTTGGCGATTTTTTTCATTGAAAAAGCTTGCGAAGTTGTCGCACTGTGCCTTGGACGCCCCTAAGTTGGCTGCCTTAGGAATGGAGGTTTGGTTCCTAATGATGTTGAAGAGTTCTTTGGGGCGGTTTTTGGCATTATCTAATGCAAAGCAGAAGAAGGAAGATTTTTTGCTTTTGATGTGGGTATAGTAGTTTTTGCGTGCTGCCTTGAGTTGGCCCCGATGGATGGCGGAGGGGTTGTGTCTCCAGGTTCTTTCCAAAGATCTTAGGTGTCTTCTTTCATCATTAATGTCAGTAGAGAACCATGACCTAGAGGGAATGCTTCTGGTTTTTTTTAGTTTCAGAGGTGCCAGCTGACCCAGGGCGAGCTCAAGGTTGGAGTGGTAGAGCGAGGTGAGTTCCGAGGTTGAGAGGGACTCTGTCGTGTTCGGGAGGAGAGTGCTGAGTCCTTCTTCAAGCTTGTCTCGGGGGACTCTGGAGGTGTTCCTGACCCACTTAGGGGGGCTTGAGTGGGTGGGAGGGATAGGGCCGGCTGGATGATATGAAAAAGAATGATGTGGTGGTCTGACCAGTCCACCGGGATGATGTGGTCAATCGAGACTTCATTTTTGTTCGCAATGATGGCATCCAGGGTCGCTCCTCTGTAATGCGTTTCTTCTGAGCAGTGTTGGATCAAATCGTTGTCTTGCAGAAGGGTGTTGAGAGATTGAATCAGCGGGTTATTGGAATCGTTCCATCTTAGGTTGAGGTCGCCCAAAATGAAGCTGTTGTCGATATTAAGTGCAGATTGGGTGATCAGATCTGACAACTGTGCTCTAAATTTGTTGGAGTTGCCTGGGGATGGTAGAGGAGATGGCATTGACGTGAGCTATGACTGTGAGAATTGATGTTGACCGACAGGCATTCGGAGGGGGCCTGTACAGCTCCTTATATATATATTAAAAAAAACACCCTGAACCCCAAAAAATACCCACCACCCCAAAACCCTAACACACCCTGAACCCTAAAACCTTAAATGCACCCTGAACCCTAAAAATTCACCCTACACCTCAAAACCCTAAATCGCCCTGACCCCTAAAATTACCCCTGCACCCCAAAATCTAAACGCACCCTGAACCCCAAAAATACCCTTGCACCCTAAAACCTTAAACAAACCCTGAACCCCAAAAATACCCCTGCACCCCAAAACTTTAAATGCATCCTGAATGCCCAAAATACCCCTGCTCCCCAAAACCCTAAACACACCCAAAACCCTTAAATTTCTCCTACACCTCAAAACCCTAACCCACCCTGAACCCCCCAAATTACCCCTGCACCCCAAAATCTAAATGCACCCTGAACCCTAAAAATACCCCTGCACCCCAAAACCCTAAACGCACCCTGAACCCTTAAAATTACTCCTACACCTCGAAACCCTTACCCACCCTGACCCCCAAAATTACCCCTGCACCCCAAAACCTAAATGCACCCTGAACCTCAAAAATATAACACATCCTGAACTCAAAAAATACCCCTGCACCCCAAAACCTAAACGCACCCTGAATGCCAGAAATACCCCTGCACCGGAAAACCCTAAACGCACACTGAACCCTAAAATTTCCCCCCTACACCCCAAAACCCAAATGCACCCTGGACCCCAAAATTACCCTGGCACCCCAAAACCTAAACGTACCCTGAACCCCAAAATACCCCTGCACCCGAAAATCCTAACCCAGCCTGATCCCCAAAATTACCCCCGCACCCCAAACCTAAATGCACCTGAACCCCAAAAATACCCCTGCACCCCAAAACCCTAAACACACCCTGAACCCTAAAAATTCCCCCCTACACCCCAAACCCCAAATGCACCCTGAACCCAAAATTACCCGGCACCCCAAAACCTAAACGCACCCTGAACCCCAAAAATACCCCTGCACCCAAAAATCCTAACCCACCCTGATCCCCAAAATTACCTCTGCACCCCAAAACACACCCTGAACCCCAAAAATACGCCTGCACCCCAAAATCTTAAACGCACCCTGAACCCCAAAGATACCCTTGCACCCCAAAACCTTAAACACACCCTGAACCCTAAAAATACCCCCTACACCCCAACCCACCCTAAAAATATCCCAGTACCTCAAAACCAAAAGGCACCCTGAACCCTAAAATTACCCCCTACACTCAGACCCCTAAAATTACCCCAGCACCCAAAACCTAAACGCACCCTGAACCCCAACAATATCCCTGCATCCCAACACCCTAACCCACCTTGAACCCTAAAATTACCCCAGCACCCCAAAACCTTAAACACACCCTGAATCCTAAAAATACCCCCTACATCCCAAAACCCTAACCCACCCTGACCCCAACACCAAACCCTACACTTACCTGATACTTACATTTAAAAAACATATGCTTTTACCATTCATGCATTTACAACAAATTTCTTTGTAAAAGCATGTGTGGTAAAAGCATATAAAATGTAATGCCATGTGTTGTAATTGCATTGCGAAGTCATGGTAGATGCGTTTGTCAAGGTATGCGGGGTGATGGTGTGCGGGATAAAAGATTTGTGGTAATGGTTGTTTACCGTGGTCGCTTCCATTGACAATGCTGGGGAGCGCTGCCCTTTTTTAAATGATGTAAAGTACTACAGGAGTATGACCCATAAACCACGTTGATATTAGGGTAGGGACATAAGGATAAGCAAACAGTATCTCAACTGGTGTTATTGTAGAAGGCAATTAAACATGTATGCGTAAAGCATTACGTGGACAGAAACAAGGAGACTCAAATAGTTTTTGAAACGTGCTCATGGCATCGTATAATTAAAGAACAAAGAAAATTAGGGTATACAGTTGTAACAGCACTGTACGTAAATAAATAATAATAAAACAACCCGAATTGGACTTGGTGCTAGGCATGTGTAAGTGACACAAAAGGTGGCGACGCAAGTGACAATTGGGATCAGCAGGAACGGCGCATGGTGTCAAGATGCTTGAATATATACAGTGAATCAAGTGAACAATGTGGCTCCAAATGAATTACAATGCGAAAGTCTTTGGCAAATTTGATGGATACATTTGAACGAGCCACACTGGGGGATGCGCCATCTATTGCGCTGAACGGTCGACGACGTTTCGATCCTCTTGAGTCAGGATCATCTTCAGGACCGGGTTGTAAATGCAAACGGTGCTGTACAGGGAGGGAAGGAAGAGGGTAAGGGTGGGGAAGGATGGTGGAAGACGGGCGCTGGACCGATAGGTAGTTGGTATAAGGAGGGAGATGTATCCGAGGGTGGGGCTAGCTGTGTGCCTGAGGGTAGAGAGGGTGTGTTGGAATAGGGGGTGGCAGGATGTGAAGTGATCGGTAAACAAGCAGGTGTTAATTCGGTGAAGGAGTGTGGTGTGTTGGGTACCGAACGGGCAGAGGGTCTTGAAGGTTAATAAAGACACCTGGGGAGTCAAGGTAGACATGTGGACTGTGGACAATGAGGGTTAGAGATATAGGTGAAAGAGGAATGATACAGAGCATTGTAGGCAGAATGAGGGAGGAGGTAAACAGCCCGACGGTGTGTAGCCTGTGAGAAGAAGTGATATGAGGCATGTGCCATCGTGTCTAGGTCAGACGAGTATGGGCCTTGGGATTGTGACTGGAACGCAGATAGCAGGTCATTTGGAGAGGGTAATGGACAGAGTTCAAGCACAGTTTGCCTGGTAGGAGTAGACGGGATCAAGACGGCTCAAAGTCGAGTCGGGCGATTAGCGTCTTGTGAGAAACTGGGGAAGAGGCAATGAGAGGCCGGACGTGATTGAAAAGGTTTGTGGATGCAAGGTGGCAACATCTGATTACCTGGTTGCGGAAAGGGTTTCACGCAATGGGTGCCAAAAAACTATTTTGAAGGCGGAATATCCCCAATTCGGTTCAGAGGGCGATGCCTTGAATAAGTGAACCTGGCATATTAAAAAATGGCAGCCATGAGCTAAGAGAAGTTTTGTTATGGGTGACATAGGGCTGCGAGTGGGTGTGTGACTGAGGGGTTGTAAGGCTTACCTTCGACTGAACGAAGCAGCGAGGAACGGCTTATACTCGCCACGTCTGTGTGCAGAGTGCCGTTGCCAAGGGAACCGGTCGTTAAGAAAGCACGGCCACTTCCGGGATGGGGCGTGGCGTGGTCACATGGGCGACGCATACCGAGAGGCGAGTGACGCGCGTGGGCAGTGAAAAGGGAGGAAGGGAGGAAGGGAGGAAGGGAGGAAGGGAGGAAGGGAGGAGGGAAGGAGGGGAGGGAAGGGAGGTGGTATCAAAGCGAAACCTGGGGAACAATAAAGCATTTCAATTCCGTTAGTACATAGATGTTCAACGATCAGTTACATTTAAACCAATGAAAGTTAGATTGAAAGTCACAGTGGGGGAACAACTAAAAGTATATAAAACAAACATGTTCATGTGCGGATAAAAAAGGTACAATTGGGATAAAGGGACAAGTATATACAGTATTACAGATAGTGTCAGTCATGTAGTTCATTAAGGTACATTACGGCAATTGAACACCGGTGGGTTTAACATGACTGTACCTAAACCAGAGACTAAAGAGGGGGTAAAGAAGAAATAAAGGGAATGGAATCGCCTGAGGTGTATGAAAGGCGGGTAAGAATGGCAGTCAAAGTTCAGTGTCTATGGAGCAATGGAAAGTTAGATAGAAATGGTACTGTTCCATTCATCAATTGTGTTAAGGCCATGATTCACTGAGTTACATAAAGTAATCCATTTACATTCGCACCTGTTGAGGAGGGTTTTGATATCACCCCCCCCTAGTTGACAGGGTTGGCTTGTCTATCACCTGCCAGATGATGTCAGTATTTTGGTGGTTCTTTTCCAAGTAGTGTGTGACCAAAGGTGCGGTGAGGACTTTGCAATTGATATAGCTTTTATGTTGAATGATTCTCTGCTTGACCATCTGCGTGGTCTGCCCCACACAGATCATGTCGCATGGGCAGCGGATGGCATAGACAACGTTCTGTGACCTGCAGTTGGTGTGGTTCCTGAGTTTGTACGTTTTGTCATTAAATTTGAAATCCTTGGTATTCAGAGTGAGGTCGCACACACTGTAATTGTGGCATTTGTAGTGTCCAATGATAGGTGCGAGTCCCCAGGAGGCAGTGATGGTATGTTTGTCCGCTGGTTTATCTGGCCATGTGATCGCGTGCACGAGATGCGAGGCTAGATTATTTCCGCACTGGTAGGAGAAGAATGTTGGTTCTCTGAAGGGTTTGAAGGGGCGTAGCAATGTCCAGTTGTTCTTTATAATCTCTGAGATTTGGTTGCTGCATGGGCTGAATTTGGAGACAAAAGGTATTCTCATCATGGGTTTTTTAGGTTGTGGTGTAAGGAGATGATCCCGATGATAATACCAAGCCCTCTTCGGTGCTCTAGTGATGAGGCGTTTGGGGTATCCTCTGTTGCTGAGTTTGTTGATGAGGATGTCAGACTCATGAAAGTAGTCTTTGCGCCATTTACAATTCCTTCTAATGCGTAAGAACTGGCCGTAGGGGAGGGCGACTCGGAGCACTCGTGGAGGGTAGCTGGTGTATTGTAAGAGGGTGTTTCTCTCTGTTGGCTTGCGATGTAGGCATGTACCTAATTTGTCATCTTCGGCATGTATGATAACATCCAAGAAAGGTAGGTCATTGTTTTTGCAGTCACTGGTAAATTTGAGGTGGTTTCGTGATTGATTGAACCAATCAATGAAGGGGTTTAAAGTTTCTGTTGTTCCATTCCAGAGGAGAAGAATGTCATCGATAAAGCGACGCCAGAGATTGATATTGCCAAAGAAGGGATTGTGGGCGGTAAGGATATGTGTTTTTTCCATGTTGTGGACAAAACAAATCGCAAAGTTTGGGGCAAAGCAAGTGCCCATGGAGACACCCTTGACTTGTAAATAGAAGGTGTCACGGTAGAGAAAGTAATTGTTCTCAAGGGCGGTTTGTAGGAGGTCCATTATGAATTTGGTTGGGATAAGGGTGAGTCGGGGTCTAGTTTCGAGGAGTAACTTCATGACTTCAAGGCCTTCGCAGTGCGGAATGTTCGTGTATAATGATTCTATGTCCAATCCAACCATCAGGTCCGTCTTGGTATTGAAAGGTCTGTCTTATATGGTGATGATCAGATCCATGGTGTCCCGGATGAATGTATCTGTGATGGGGACTGTTAGAACTGGCTATTTCTGGTAGGCTAAGGCTGATGCCAAAGCCAGGCAGAAACCACCATTCTACTCAGGGCAAGGGAGTCACACGCCAAGATAACCCCTGCTCACCCCCTTGGTAGCTTGGCACGAGCAGTAAGGCTAAACTCGGAGGCAATGTGTAAAGCATTTGCGCCAGCACACAACAGCAACAACATCCTAGGCAGACCACAAAAGGAACTCCACACAAGGTTATATGAAAATAACTTCTGTATTGTCAAAACCACATCAGATAGAAATCACACATGTACATTGTGCCAACTGGCACGGGCAATATTCACAAGGGATTATTCACAAGACAGGGCCACATGGGCCACTGTCATAATCAGCACTTAGTAGAAATAGAAATACTGTCAGAAATTAGAATAAAAGGATATAAAATCACTGTAGCACAAATTAGCAAGAATAGCACACAACCAGTAACTACTGGTAACAGGTAAGTACCACCTACGCAACCCTAACCACCTTAGGAGAATGTCACGCAGGGGACCAGGACCTCACTAGGACCACCTGTACTAGAAAGAACAACCACCTAAGAATAACATACATTTAGGGGTATCAGCAAGAACACATTACACATGATGCATCAAACATTCAGAGGTGTAGGGAAAAAGGTAAACACATGATGTATAAAAACACATTCAGCGGTGTAATAATAAGGCACATGATGCATTATAAACACATTCAGAGGTGCAGGGAAGGGAAAACACATGATGCATAAACCAACACATTCAGAGGTGTAAAATCAAGGAAGATCATGATGCATAAAAACATTCAGAGGTGCCAGACCATAACTCAATAGCACAAAAACATATGATGCATGAAAACACATTCAGAGGTGAAATAAAACCACACAATTGCGCAAAACTTACATAAGGCAAATACCATCACATAGATCTCACATTGCGCCTAAATAAAGTCACATACCAGCCCCCATCTAATAAAGGGACTAAAGTGCCCTGTGTCCAGAATGTCAGGGCGCGCTGCCAATGCAGCGCCAGTCAGGGGTGCGCCACTGGCGCAAAACCTAAACGGTGCAGGTGCCCACTACTTGCTGGGCACCTGGGAACAATCACAAGACCTAAACGCTGCAGCTGGCCCTAAGTGCTGCGCAGCTGTGACTGGCCGGGCACCTCTGTGCCATCTCTGTCCCTCTCAGGGACTCACTCTCCATCTTGCGCCTAAACGGTGCAACTGCCCACTAATTGCTGGGCAGCTGGAGACAAACTGCGACGGGGCCCTCACTGGCCCTTGGACACATCTGCGCCATCGGTTGGAGCCACACAGGCTCTGGAACTATGTGTCCCCAGGGGCCCTCTAGGAAAGGTCAATGGCCCCCTAAATCACGCTGGAGCCTCAGGGGCTCTGAAAAGGACAATGGTGCTCTCACTGGCACTAGAACTACACAAGCCCAGGAGGGGACGGGCATCGACAATATGCCCCGAGGTGTCCCGGGAGCCATCTAGGCTCCTTAAACAAATATGGCCTGCGTTGGAGCCACACGGGGCTCAAAAAGAAAACATGCCCCACTGTTGGAGCTCCTCTCGGGGGACTTAGTAACCTATGCCCCCAAGAGCCCTCTCAGGGCTTTACACACCAATGTGGGCATAGGAGCCTCAGGCTCCGTTGAAACGTTGGGGCGGCCCACTGCCATTTGGGGCCGCCCTACCTCCACTCTCACCCATGGGCCGCTCTCCGGCACCAACAGCAGCCGCACGGAGCCCCCCCCCCCCAGCCCTTCAGACTCACCGGGCTGTCTCTTGTGCGGGGCTCCTCCGGGCGGTGGCTTCTCTGCTGGGCGGCGGCTCTCCTTCGCCGGCGCTTCCTTCTCTTCCCGGGGCTCCCTCAGCACACGGGAGCCCCAGCAGCAGGCCACGCTTCTCCTCTCGGCGCGGCGGGGGCCGCCAGCATCTCCGGTCTCCCTCTCCCTATGGGAGACCAGCAACTACGCCACGGCTTCCCCCAGGCAGGGGGAAGTGGATCCGAGTCCCTCCCGGCCCCGCCCACAGTCAGGCGGGCGCGGGCCGGACTTCCGGTTTTGCTCTCTGCGGCCCCGGGCAGCGGCGGTGATCCCACGGGGACATTACCGAGGGGTGGGCACCCTCGGTTTCAAAATAAAATATAGCCGCGGGGTGGCACCCGCTAAATAATTAAATAAATGCGGGCAAGGTCGCAGGGTAGGCACCTGCCAATCCTCACGCAAAATGCGTGACGGCGACACGCTCGCACTAGAGCAAAAAGCGCTCTCAAGCGCTATGGGACTGAATAAAGCGCTTCCATCGCGCTGGGGGCACTGACAGCCCCACAAGACCCCAGAGATGACCCCTACATCAAGAAGGGTCACAGGCAGCTCAGGATTCAAGGGCAAGGTCCTGGGCAGCCACTACTAACAAGCAAAAAGGTCCCAGCAGTCCTGGAGGGGTAAAAGTAGAGCAAAAACAGCTCCCTGCAAATAAGAGTCCTCCAGCATCCAGGAAAGTCCATCAGGTGTCCAGGGGCTGGGCAGGGCCCAGGGATTCCCCTGGGCCTAAGCAGCAGCACGCCCCTGGCAAGATTCAAGTCCAAAAACAAGAACAAATTGTAAGGGGACACAGCCCCTTTTTATACTGTAAATTCCTTTGTCTAGCAGGGTGCAGGCAGTGTGAGAACCAGCTAGAACTGGTTATAGGGAACTTCTTTCAGGGTGAGGGGCATAGGCGACAGTCGCCCAGCAGGAGGTGGAGCCAGCATTGTGGCAGGCAGGCACAGCCCTATTCACTCCTAGGTGCCATCTCCTCCCACTTCCCTGGCAGCAGATGCAGCCTTTCATCCACGGGCTGACTCAGACAACCTCCTGGGGCTCCCCAGCCCCTGCCACCCTCAAACCAGACAGTCAATCCACAAGCAGGTCCAGGCACTCTTGGGCCAGGCTCACCAGCCAATCACACGCCAGGTACAAATTACACAAATATGCCACTTTCTAGAAGTGGCACTTCTCCACTAGACACAATCATGCCGCATATACCATTGCACAGCATTCAATCTCACGAGTTCGCACATACCAAACTCGACCCTGCACTCCCCACACATCAGGAACTACCATGGGCATACATATTCCCCATTCATTCCTATGGGAGGGCAGGTCACTCACCACACATACACAGAGAGCTCACGCACTTTACATTGTACCACAGTGAAAAAGTGCGCAGAGACCTAAAATCACCAACACCAGGTCACAGAAACAGGCTAGGAAAAAGCAAAAAGTTTCGGGGTGAACCTGCCAAAAGGGCCAGGTCCAACAGGGACAAACTCTTTAATGATGGCATCGATATATTTGCCAAGCGGTACCAGAATGGACCTTATCCCAACCACCTGTCGGTCCCTTGCGCCAGCGCCCGTCTTCCACCTTCCTTCCCCACCCATACCCTGCTGATCACAATTGTCACTTGCGTCACCAGCTTTTGTGTCACTTACACATTCCGAGCACCAAGTTCAATTCGAGTTGTTATATTATTTATTTACGTACAGTGCTGTTACAACTGTATACCCTAATTTTCTTTGTTCTTTAATGACACGATGCCATGAGCATGTTTAAAAAACGAATTGAGTCTCCTTGTTTGTGTCCACATAATGCTTTACACATACATGTTTAATCTCCTTCTACAATAACACCAGTTGAGATATTGTTTTCTTATCCTTTTTAAAATGATGGCATTGCCCAAATTTCTTTACGCCCTGCAAAATACCCCTTTCCCTGTACCTGAGTCGTATTTCAGGGCAATAAAGGCGTAAGTGCGCAGCCTCCTATGGGACGGGAAACCAGCGCAGATAGCTATGAATAAACTAGTCAAGGGATGGTATTATGGTGGCATAGCACTCCCAAACATACAGACATACCTCTGAGCTTCACAGTTGATTGTGCTTAACCAGTGGCTTCACTCCCTCCAGACTGAGCCGGCGTTTAACATGTATAGACACATGTTGGGGGCGTGAGGGGTCATGAGGGTGCTCTATACTAAAACCCACAAGACAGACCTCATAGGCCCTACTGCGCACACAATTCACATATGGCACACAGTTCGTAAAAAACTGGGGTAACGCAGTCAACCCCTCTCTGGCAGACCCAAAAACTAGGCAGACTGAGCGGTTGCAAGTGATTTAAACAATGGAACACAATAGGCATTTCAAAAGTGGGGAACCTATGGAGCAAGGAGAGAGTTATTACATTTGCACAGTTACAAGATAAATATGAGATGGCACCCACAGAACTGTTCCGCTATCTCCAAATCAGACACGCACTTGCAGCCGTTATTTTGACAGACACTGTTGGAAGGGCGAGATTTTGATCGATACCTTAGCACTATTGATCTAAACCTCGATCTGGTCGACTGAACCTTTGTTGCCTGTCTTTAAGGTACAAGGTACATCTATTTCCAAGTTAGTTCACCCAATAAAGGACTCTGCTCCCAAAGATCACAAACAACTTCTAGCTTTCAAAAGTTTATTGTAAGGATATGATAAGCTGCAAATACAGGCATCTCAGAATGAGATTCACGAGGTACACAGGTCCAATTACATACATGTGCTCTCGGAAAGCCCTCAGACGAGCAACGGAAATCACTAACACAAGTTCTAAGAATAATAAAGCTATCAGCATTGACGCATATCTCTCCTTCATTTAAGTTGGAGGAAAACGCACAGGTTAGGCTGTCCCTACCCTGCTCTAGATGGTATCCCTACTTAACCAAATCCCAACCTAACAAAGGTGTCAGCAATGGATGACCCCCAAGGGAAGTCACCCACTCTAAGTCTCTTGGTGAAAACCTATAGTTCTCCAGTCATGACCCCTCTCTGCCTACCCATCCGCTCTCTAAAGGGTCCTCAGGTATCTGCTCTAACTCCACCCAGGGGTGCTGTCCCTAATACAAAACAGTCAACAACATTTGAGACGCCCCTTTCGAGACGCCCCTCACGTGGTGTAGCTTCTGGCTTTTTCCATGATGCTTTGTATTGGGCCTCATACGTTAGAGTTGACCTTGCTTCTCAGACTCTTCTCCGGCCCGCTGATACCCCTTAAACATTCCAGAACCCTCCTCCATGTCTGGGCCGTCTACTGAACAGACCTCTATTCATTCATTTATAATTGGATCCCCCCTTTTCCTGTGCAGACAGATATCTGCAGCCAAGAACCCAACTCTCATAGACTTCTAAAAAGGCTTGCAACATTTCTCAGCCCAGACATGTACGTGTAAATCAACGTTAAAACATTTCAGGCCTACAATATTTCTCATAATGATTATAGCATTCAACTTCTTCATTAATTAAAGCATGTTAATACTCTTATTCTATTATTCAGTAAACATTTTTATAAATCCTGGCCCATTAATGCAATGACCAAAACATTAATACAATCTGTGTCGTGAAAAGAAACACCTTCCCTTTCCCTCCAGCTCTGGCCCTGAGGCCTACCACATTCTGCGTTTAACCACAGACCATCTTACATTTTAACAGCTACACGACATAGATTCAAAAATAATCACATCTACTAAAATCATATAATGTCACACATTTCTGTATTAGTTCCACTTCTACTTAAATCTCTACATTAGCTATACATTTAGAATATAATTGCAGATACTATTAGCACTCATGGCATTTCTCCTCATGATTTGTGCTTACTACAGGTAAGTGTGATGTACTCATACATTTAGGTCAGTTTGCGCTCTCTCAGTTCCCCCCTTTGATGACCTCTCGGGGTCATCACTAACATTTAGACTGCAGTTATTGCTGGCATTCTCTGCGCTTCCAGAGCCCTCAGGCTCCTGTACTGATTATCTTGTATGGCAGCCAATCTCTGCAGCTGCTCTCTTTGGGCCCTTTCTGACCTTCTTGCTCTGTACCATTTGAATACCCTCACCAATCCCCACAACATGATCCCACAGATCAATATTATGATGACAGGTTTTAGAATATACCACACAAAGCTTTTGCCTAAGGTGGAAATCCACCCACCAACTGCACTCATTCCGTGGCCCACCTTTTCCCAGACATTTTCTTTACTCAAGTCTTCGATCTCCTTGTGAATATCAGTTATGTTCCTAATAACCTTCTCAAGGGGTTTTGAATTGTCTGGAATGTAAGTGCAACATTCCTGGACCTTCAAAGCCTTACAGACTCCGCCCTCTTTTGCTAGTAGGACATCTAATGCAAGACGGTTCTGAAGAACCATAGCCCTTATCGATTGCATCTCTCCTTCTACCAGCATTAAGGACTGAGCAGTGCTGGCAGACAACCTGTCGACAACTGTTGCCAGTCGTCTAATTTTAACATCATTAAGGATTACTCCCAAAAGAGGGAACATAGCTCCAAAGACATCTCCAACCATTTCTGCATCACCTATATCTCTCCTTCCCCTCGAAGATGTCTTGCCCTCAATGATCACTAAGTCTTGTGCATGATATATTTTGGGGAAGACAATTGCTAAGTAACATGATCCATACCAGTTGTCAGGTAGTCTCACGTAGGCATTTCTTCCACATACAAAATACACATTTGGAATCACTTGCATTCCCTTCAGGAAATCTTTAGTATAGTACTCTATGTTGAAAGCATGTTCACAGTCGACTTCTCCAACGTATACATTTTCATAATACGTTTTGGCTCGGTGAAGACATAGCTTTCCTCTCTGCGTTTTATCTAAAGCTATTGGACCACTACTACCCTTTCTCTTGTGTGCCTTTTCTTCCTCGGTCCAATCTGTTTTCCATTGTCCTGATTTTTTCAAAATCTTTTGTCTCCTGTAACGATCATCCACCTGCCCTATGAACTTCTTCTCGACTTCTGACACCTTGCATGTCAGGTTATTTCTACGGGCATGTGAAGTGTCTAAGGTAATCCAAGGAATGAAGAACTTGGCCAATCTGTCTTCACTCTTCCAGTAGTCCCATTTGTTCATCTGCTTATAATTTGGGACTTCTGGCAACACTGAATCATAATTGGAGAAATAGTATTCAAAACTATCTCTCTCATAAAATATACTAAGCAATAAGCTACATGTAATGCCATACGTCAGCGGGAGGTGATGATATCGAATTCCCTCGTCTACAGACGCCGGCAACTGCATGCAGACGTAGCAATCCTTAACCTCCATGGCATCCACGTATTCATATAAGAGTTTAGCATAAGCATTTGACCTAAAGTCTCCTTGGGACTCATCTACGTGTAACCTGCGGGCTTCTGCAGCTAATAACGCTTTCTCTTGAGTGTTTTCCCCTTTTTCACCAGCAACAGTGGGTGTAAGCGTTTCTACAGATTTCACATCAGTTACCTTTGCCTCTTCCTCATGTCCCTTTACATAAGAAATTGTTACCACTAAAGCTATTAATATTATCACTCCTACTATTAGTGTACCTATTATACATTTAGCTCTGCGGTTCTGGGTGCCGGCCTCCATTTCGTCAGACAATATGGCTCTCTCTTATCTTAGCAAAAAGTTCTTTTCCTCTCGTTCCTTTACAGTCTCTTTTTAATCCTTTTGTCTTTAGAATCCACACAACTGGAAGCTGACAACCTTCTTCGCAAAAGTCCTTTAACAGTTCAAACAAGACAACCCTAGCCCTTCTCCATCAACTCAAGGGAAGTTCCCTAATATTCTCTGCTTCCTGGGCGCTAGGTAATCTTCTTTTTCTGGTTGCTTTATTTACAAAGTCCTTAACAATCTACTATCAGATTTGTTGTTGCAGCTTCAATAGCATAGTTCAATATTTCCAAACGAAGATTGTGCTCTTCATGTGCTGTTATCGTTGTACCAAAGTCGGGGAATTGCAATTCTGAAAGAAACATGTGTTTTAACTTGCTGAGGCGGGGAGGTCTGGGGAGCATGAATGTTAGTGACCCTTCTTGTTCGACACCGGGTACCAACAGTCGTATTTCCACGGTGATAATGGGCTCAGAACTGGACACCACCACCGCTCGGATCCTCCCTGTCTCCGGTTTCACAGACATTTGTCGCCAGATATGTCCACTCAGGTGTGGAGTATCTTCTGTTAGGCACACGCACTCTTCTTGACCTTCTTCGGTCTGGTGCTTCAGCGCCCTGAGCACCTTCTTCCGGGTCTGAGTCTTCTGATATCGGAGGAAGGGTTACTTCTGGAGTTGACCTCAGGCTAGAGCTCCTTCTTTGCGGCCAATTTGCTTCTCCACGTGCCCTTCTACTCCTTCTCCTTCTTGTCTGTTCTCTCTCTCTCTCAGACCTGTCTGTGTCTGACTCGTACTCCCAGCTACTTTCTCCTTCTGTAGCGTCGTCTGTTTCACTGTTGTACTGACCGTCCTCAGCTTGGTCAGACTCTTCCCCTGCTTCCGCTGGCACCTCTACAGCTTGGCTAGCCCCCTCTATGGCTTCTCGGTCCTCTGCTGGACGTCTATCCGAGAGAGGAGCTGTTTCTTCCAGAGGTGCTGGAACCCTTCGCGTATGTGACGCGTGGATCCAATTGGGCAGGCCTCCCACCTTCACAGCTGTGTTCGTGATCAGGATGATCTGGAAGGGCCCACGCCAACGAACATCCAGACAGCTTCTTCTCACGTGTTTTTTCACCAGGACCCAGTCCCCAGGATACAGGTCATGGCACGGGCCCTGGCACGCTGGAACCTCGGCAGCCTGCACCTGAAGGGACACAGAACGAATGGCGTCAGACAGCCCCTTACAATAGTCCAGGATCATATCATCTGTGATATTTAACAGTGCAGCAGTTGGGACAGATGGCAGCCTCATTGCTCTCCCCATTAACACCTCATGTGGTGATAACCCTGTTCTTCTGTCTGGGGTACTACGAAGGCTCATGAGGACCAATGGCAAGGCGTCAGGCCAACTCAGGGTCGTTGAGGAGCACACTTTCGCTATCCTGGCCTTGATCGTGCCATTGATCTGCTCCACAATCCCTGAGGCTTCTGGTCGGTAACTGCAATGCAACTTTTGATCTATGTTTAGTGCTACACAAATCATCTTCACAAGCTCGCTGTTAAAATGCGTTCCCCTATCTGATTCCAAAAAGGCCGGCACCCCGAAGCGCGGAATGAGTTCTCTAAGCAGTATCTTGGCCACTGTGAGGGTGTCGCACCTACGTGTAGGGTATGCCTCAACCCATCTGGAGAACACACAAACAACCACCAGGACATAGCGGAGGCGGTTGCATCTTGGCATTTCAATGAAATCTATCTGCATTCTGTTGAATGGACCTCCAGACCTTCCTATGTGACTCAGTGTAACTGGTGTTCTTTTTCCTACGTTCAGCTGCTGACAGGTCACACAACGCTGGCACACTGCTTCTGCTGCTATTCTAAACTTAGGATTGTACCAAGTCTGTCTAAACACTCTCAGCATAGCATCTCTCCCTAAGTGTACGGGACCATGTATGAGTCGGGCCATAGGACTCACCATCTCATTGGGCAACACTGCTCTGCCGTCTGCTGAGACCCAAAAATGGGACTCACCCATTACACATCCTGCCTTTTCCCATGTTTCCTTTTCAATATCAGGGGCATTTTCTTGCATGTTTGACAGTTCATCCCAAGTATCAACAGTTTCCAATATCATGGCTAATTCAGTTCTTACATTTATTCCGCCCACTTCCACCTCTGTGAAAGAGTACCCTTGCTCCGCGCAATACCGCGCAACTTCATCTGCATATCTATTGCCTTTCGAAACAAAGTCCTCATTTCTGGTATGTGCGGTGCACTTTACAACTGCGATACCTGCTGGGCATTGCAACGCCTCTAACAACAGGCGCACAAACTCTCCATTGCGAATGGGAGAGCCTGAAGAGGTCATGAACCCTCTTTGAGACCATAACTGCCCGTAATCATGAACTACCCCATAACCATATTGGCTGTCGGTGTATATGGTGACTCGAATCTGATTGCTTGCTAAGCAAGCACGTGTCAGGGCAATAATCTCGGCTACCTGAGCGGAGTGTACTCCTTCCAGGCACCCAGCTTCCACAACTCCAGCAATTGTACAAACAGCGTAAGCCGCTCTCAACTGCCCAACTTCGTCTCTTACACATGAGCCATCGACAAAGAAAATTTCATCTGGGTCGGTCAGTGGCTCATCTACGATGTCGGGTCTGGGTTTGGTGCATAGTTCAGTCACATCGAGGCAGTCATGGTCTGTACATTCATCATCATCCTCGATATCATTTGGGAGTGGCATCAAGGTGGCAGGGTTCAAAACAGAGCATCTCTTGAGGGTCACATTCTCTGCAGCAAGAATAACTTGCTCATATCGCGTGAGCCTGCTGTTGGTCAGATGCTGTGTTTTGGTCCTGGTCATCAACAGTTCAACAGAATGGGGCACGCACACCTCTAACGGGTGCCCCATGACGATATTTTCACATCTTTCAATGCTGACACCCGTTGCAGCAACGGATTTGAGACATCCGGGCAACGCTGCGGCTACTGGGTCTAAAGTAGCCGAGAAATAAGCAACTGGTCTACGGGCATTCCCATGGATTTGGACCAACACAGACAACGCACAACCCTCTCTCTCACAACAGTAAAGAAAAAATTGTTTATTGTAATCAGGCATTCCCAATGCCGGAGCACGACACAGGTCCTCTCGCAGCTGTAAGAATGCCATCAAACAGTCTTTGTCCCATGGTACCGGATCGCTCACCTCCTTGTGCGTCAGTTTTTGCAAGGGTTTTGCTTTCAGTGAAAAGTTCGCGATCCACTGTCGGCAATAACCCACCATCCCTAGAAACATCCTGACCTCTCTCTGTGTCTTAGGCGCATTCATTTTCATGATCGCCTCTATCCTGTCTGGTGACACCATTCGTTTGCCTTTCTCTATTCTGTGTCCTAAGTACTGCACTTCTGTCAGGCAGTACTGCAATTTTCCCGGGGACACCTTGTGCCCATTGGCAGCTAGGTGATTTAACAAAGCAATGGAGTCCTCCCTGCAAGCTTCTTCTGTTTCTGACGCCACGAGGAGGTCGTCTATGTACTGGACCAGAACTGACTTCTGGGGCAGCACTAGACTTTCAAGATTTTTCTTCAAAAGCTGGTTAAAGATCGATGGACTCTCTGTATACCCCTGAGGGATACGACACCATGTTAGGACGCGATTTTCCAGCTTAAATGCGAAAAGAAAATGGCTTTCTTCGTCCAGAGGGATCGAAAAGAAAGCCTGACAAAGATCGATCACTGTGAACCACTCTGCTTGAAATGGAATCTGAAACAGTATCACTGATGGATTCGGTACCACTGGACAACACGAAACGACTATGTTATTAATCTTTCGAAGGTCCTGCACTATCCGAAATTTCCCATTTGGTTTCTGCAGACCCATAATCGGGGAGTTGCATGGACTACCCACGATTTCTTTCAGTATTCCCTGTTTAATCATGGACTCGATCACGGGTTTTATGCCTGCAATCGTTTCTGGAGTCAATTTATATTGGGGTGTTCTTGGGAACTCAGCATGCGGTTTCACTACAATTTTCACTGGGTCCACCCCTTTGACCAAACCTATCTCTTCCCCAGTGAAATCCCATACTTCTGGTGCCACTGTCTCCCTCAAGTCCCAGGGGAGCTCATCTACTGTCAAAGTAGGGTACAGCTCCACGCATATCCTTGAGTTTGCAACTTTGAAATCTGCGTCATCATCATTGGTCAATACCTCCACTCCCTGAGGTGTACAGTATATTGTACAATTCAATTTACACAACAGGTCTCTCCCTAGCAGACACACAGGGCTTGAATCGCAAACCACAAATTGGTGCTCATCGCTGTACTTCCCTATTTTCACCTGTACCGGTTCTGTCAATTGGCTGGTTATTCTCCTATTTGCGACCCCTACCACTTGTATGGTCTCTCCAGACATGGGCAGGTCTGGAACTGCAGCTGATCTGATCGTGGACCTAGTGGCTCCTGTGTCCACCAGAAATGTCGTAGGGCACCCTGCTACTTCTGCTTCGACATAGGGTCCCCTCTGGTCCACCTCTAAGGCTGCCCCAAGGGTGCAGTCTTCTCTTTCCACTCTTTGTCCGGTTAATGGGTCCACATAATAGCACTCTTCACCTTCCACAAACAGGGGCATTTGTCTATAGGTCTTACCCACAGTCCCTACTCGAGGAGGCTGCGGGAACTGGGCTCGGGGAGGAGCCCCCCCCCCTTTGAGCACCTTTCCTTGGTATGGCGTCACCCCTCTTGTAGGTGCGCTCTGGACCTCTTCCTCCTCTATCTCTTGTTCTCCTATCTCTACATTGTAGGGACACTCGCGTTTCCAATGCCCCACCTCGTTACACTGGTGGCACCTAGTCGTTTTCTTCAAGGCAGCTATGTCTATTCTGGGTCTAAAGGTAGGACTCTCTTCATTGCCCTTGTTCTGACTGTACTGCTTCTTTCCTCCTGTACCTGTTCCTTGCTGCTGTTGCTGCGGTCCCCCCTTTCCTGCTGCCTGCATCTGCACCACCATCAACTTTTCTTTTAGTTTCTTAGCCTTGGAGTCTATCTCATCACAGCAGTACCTGGCATATCTCAGTATTTCATCTAGGGGTTTACTTTGCCAACAAATCGAGTGTTGCTGAATCATTAAACTAATATCCGGTCTCAGTCCCAGGACGAACTTGGACACAAATTGCCCTATGTCCTTTGGATCCATTACATCCAAGCCGCTATACTGTTTAAACGCCTTCAGCAATCTCTCGTAATATTCGTGGACTGTCTCTTTGGGTTCCTGTCTGGTTCGGTCTATTCTGACCCAATCTATGTCTTGCATTGGCACTTTCTCTTTCAGCCAAGTCATCACTCTCTCGAATTTTGCCATCACAATCTCGGACGGCCCATTAGTCTTAGCATCTCTCTCTGGCTCCGTTGTGGGCCACTCAGCGCTAACCTTGCATGCTGTCCACAGATCTCCTGGTACTACAATGTCAAACAGCGTGTTCAGATCTATCCATAGGACCTTTGAGATTTTTACAAACCTCTCGACTTGCTTGTACCACTCCACAGGGTTTTCCCGCAATTTGGGGAAGGAGGTGGTAAAAGCAGCTAAATCTCCCCTACTCCAAGGGACATGCACATAGTTCCCATTTGCGACTTCCCGCAAAGGGTATGCCTCTATTCCCTGCAGTCCTGGTGTCATACCAAGCGTGCTTCTCCTGCCGGTCCCTTTCTTGGACCACCTCTCTTCCCACTTATCTAGTGCCCTCCATGTCCTTATTCCAGCGATCAGTTCCCTTATGTGCGTTTTCAGCCCAATCGTTCTCCTCTCATCTAGGTCTCGATCTGTGTAATGTAGCCTGTGGTTACCCTGTAATGCTTTGGTTCTTGACAGATCCACCATATATTTGCCTGCTAGTTCGACTAACTTCTCATGGACTGCTCTCGCCTTTCGAGTGATGTCCTTTGCCATATACAGTATTTCATCCTGTTCATACATTTCCATTCTTTCTAAAGGCAGGGTACCATCTACCATGTCATCCAGATCTGACCTTAAGCTGGCGACATCAAGTCTCTTGGCTTTTATTTCAGCTCGCAATGTGTCTTTTGAAGGGGGCTCACTGGTCTCCCTACCATCCCAACTTCGAGCTCTGCGTTTGGGCTCGGGAGAGTTAATGGGTGCCCTCCCTTGCTCCCATCTCTCCAGGTCCCATGCTCGGCCATCCGATCTTGGAAGGTGATGGAACACGGGCCTGTTACCCCCACTCTTTCTCTGCCCACTCTCTTCTTCTTCTCTCCTTTCACCGTGCGCCTCTCTGTTATTTTCCCTCTGGTCGCTACTCTCCCTTTGCCTCGTATCGCTCAGTATCCGACACGATCCTTCCTGGTTCCCCATATTCCCTGGGCTGCGCTCATTTCCGTCATCACAGGGACTATGGTGCGACCTCTCACAACTCCCATTCAGTTCTCTGGTGCCGGGCACACAGTGTGGACACTTAAAGCTGTTTCTGTACTCTTGCGCTCTCCTCTCCCCTTCACTGAGTATTGGGCGCGCCACCCCTCCACTCCCGGGGCCCCCGTTTTCCAGGTCTGTTCTATCTCCACTCCGGGCCCAATGGGTGACTCCCCTACTCTCTCTCTCTCTACAGTCCCACTCCGGGCTACTCTCCCCAGCCCCGCAGTGAGTCCGAGCTCGGCTGTCCTGACTTTCCCTTTCAGCTTCCGCAGCTATGATGTTCTTTTGAGCCTTCACTGCCTCATCCCACTGCTTCATGTACTCATTTAGCTCTTGAAAGGATTTTCGTCCAGATCCCCTCAGATCCACTGGCCATCTAGGGCCCCCAGGATCTCCTCCTGGGTCCCCTACTGTGTGCATCGGGGTGCTCCACTCTCTGGGTATCGGCATCTGACTTGGGGAATTAATCGTATCGTTCCTTCTTGCCTTCTCTGCTCTTTCTCTGTCCTTCCGTACCCGTTCTTCCCCTCTTGCTCTCTCTTGGTCATATATCGATATTATAGGACCTATGGTAACAGGTACCTGTAGTGCATCTGGTAATGTGTAGGATGTGGCGCTTTCCGTTTCCGGCGCTCTTTGTACCACAAACCTCCCAACTACCTGTTGCACCTGACTAGGCTGGGACAGCTCTTTCTTTGCCTCAGGATCCCACTCTGAACTGGGAAGCGGTCTATGCTCTCCTGCATTGCCCCCCTTTTCTCCTTCTGTATGCTCGACCTCTCCCCCTGCTCTATTATACGGGGGTGGCCTGTCTGTCAATAATCTGTTTATCAGGCTGTCCTCTGTTTCGCTCTCATCATCTTCTTCTAGGGGGCTTTTATTTACGGGCACCTCTAATACTGGGTACAGTTTATTTACTTCCAGGTTATGCACTCTCCATCTTTTAGCATCCGCATCCCACCTGGCATCCTGCACTGCCCTTACCGATCGTTTCACCCTTTCTTGTCGTCTGTTCATATTCTTTTCATGCGCTGCCCTAATCCATGCTTCAAGGGCTTCAAACTGGGTCGGTCTAGGCAAGGGTCTTATTGAGGTCATGACTGATTTTAATCGATGTAACACCTCTAATCTGAACGTCCCGTACTTCGGGAACGTCAGTTCCTCATTTCCTTCCGTAATCTTACTCCATTCTGATATCCAGAGGATCGTATGCAACCCAACATTCACTGCCATGTAACGAGCTGGCGTACCCTCCGGCGGGGCTTCTTCCCCTTCATACGATCCCCGCTTCTCTTTTTTAAACACCGCTTTCAACCATTTAAAACACTTCATAATTATGCGCACAATATCCAGCCTCGCTACTCTGTTTACTTCCTGATGACAATCCACCAATCCTGTCGCGGCTTTGCTGACTTGGCCTATCGCAGCGCGGTCTTTCTCCGGTCTGCCAATCACGTCGCGACACTTTCTGACGTCACTTTTCTCCGCTTCGCAGCAGCACCCCTCCTTTCTCAACTCGTCTCCCGGTTATGCATGCGTCCCATTCATACACCGAAAAATGACTACTTCCGACCAAGCGGTCACTTCTCTCGACTGTACGTCCACAGTCTATATGTAATTGTCAACGTAACTGACGAAATGTCTATCGTCTCTCTGATAGGTTGCTTATACACACAGTAACTTCCGACCAGCGTCCGTTACTCACGCACTCACTCTTACGTTCCCCCTATCTCGGTCTTTCGGGTGATCAATGGTACCTCATGACCCCCTTCACACTAGTTGACAATTACTCTGGGTGTCCGATACACCCGAACCACTTAAGCTCTCCTTGAACTTAAGATTTCCACCGGTTGCGCGCGCTCACAACCTGTTCCCCAGTCACTCTACAGACATTCAACTCCGCCAGACATTACAACATAGATACAATACAAAACACCGCAATCTAACACGCATAACCCTTTATACTCACTCTCGACCGATACTGCTGCTTTTTCTGTCTCACGTCATCCGGATCTTCTTCGGCGGGCTGTTCTTCCGATCATCGATTTCTATGGGCCTTGGGGTAAGCTAACGTGGCCTAGGTTACCGTCCTCAAGAAGGCAACCATCCTCTATAGCTACCAACTGGAAGGGCGAGATTTTGATCGATACCTTAGCACTATTGATCTAAACCTCGATCTGGTCGACTGAACCTTTGTTGCCTGTCTTTAAGGTACAAGGTACATCTATTTCCAAGTTAGTTCACCCAATAAAGGACTCTGCTCCCAAAGATCACAAACAACTTCTAGCTTTCAAAAGTTTATTGTAAGGATATGATAAGCTGCAAATACAGGCATCTCAGAATGAGATTCACGAGGTACACAGGTCCAATTACATACATGTGCTCTCGGAAAGCCCTCAGACGAGCAACGGAAATCACTAACACAAGTTCTAAGAATAATAAAGCTATCAGCATTGACGCATATCTCTCCTTCATTTAAGTTGGAGGAAAACGCACAGGTTAGGCTGTCCCTACCCTGCTCTAGATGGTATCCCTACTTAACCAAATCCCAACCTAACAAAGGTGTCAGCAATGGATGACCCCCAAGGGAAGTCACCCACTCTAAGTCTCTTGGTGAAAACCTATAGTTCTCCAGTCATGACCCCTCTCTGCCTACCCATCCGCTCTCTAAAGGGTCCTCAGGTATCTGCTCTAACTCCACCCAGGGGTGCTGTCCCTAATACAAAACAGTCAACAACATTTGAGACGCCCCTTTCGAGACGCCCCTCACGTGGTGTAGCTTCTGGCTTTTTCCATGATGCTTTGTATTGGGCCTCATACGTTAGAGTTGACCTTGCTTCTCAGACTCTTCTCCGGCCCGCTGATACCCCTTAAACATTCCAGAACCCTCCTCCATGTCTGGGCCGTCTACTGAACAGACCTCTATTCATTCATTTATAATTGGATCCCCCCTTTTCCTGTGCAGACAGATATCTGCAGCCAAGAACCCAACTCTCATAGACTTCTAAAAAGGCTTGCAACATTTCTCAGCCCAGACATGTACGTGTAAATCAACGTTAAAACATTTCAGGCCTACAATATTTCTCATAATGATTATAGCATTCAACTTCTTCATTAATTAAAGCATGTTAATACTCTTATTCTATTATTCAGTAAACATTTTTATAAATCCTGGCCCATTAATGCAATGACCAAAACATTAATACAATCTGTGTCGTGAAAAGAAACACCTTCCCTTTCCCTCCAGCTCTGGCCCTGAGGCCTACCACATTCTGCGTTTAACCACAGACCATCTTACATTTTAACAGCTACACGACATAGATTCAAAAATAATCACATCTACTAAAATCATATAATGTCACACATTTCTGTATTAGTTCCACTTCTACTTAAATCTCTACATTAGCTATACATTTAGAATATAATTGCAGATACTATTAGCACTCATGGCATTTCTCCTCATGATTTGTGCTTACTACAGGTAAGTGTGATGTACTCATACATTTAGGTCAGTTTGCGCTCTCTCACTGTCCTACCAGAGGCCTCTCCACTTGACGACCGCCTACTCACAGAGCGTATTGGAAAAAGCGCCATTTCGCAAACTTATAAGAAAATAATTACCAATCAGGCTGACCCCACACGGAGTCTCCGTGAGAGATGGAAGGCAGACATAGGAGAGTTAGATGGCTCGGACTAGCAGGAAGCGCTGGAGGTAGACATAACGTCAAAACTGCGACTGGTGCAACTTAAAGTCCTCCACAGGACATATTTCACTAGGGTATTACTAGCCAAAGTGGGGAAGATGGATACTCCACTCTTCTTGCAACAATGTGGGGAAATAGGTACTTTCTTTCACACCATATGGGACTGCCCTGCTATCAAAGTTTACTGGGGAACAGTTATGGACACAATAACACGAGTCGCCGGAGCTCCAGCTCTGCTGGACCCCAGACGATGTCTACTGAACATAGGAGATGTTACAGTTAATCGCAGGACCCAAGATTGGGCAACCCTGGGCATGACCATAGATAACCGTAATGTCACTAGGCTCCTGAGAGCACAGAATGCGCCGACATACAGGGAATGGTGTAATGGCATGGACTGGGCCATGGTGGCTGAAAAAACTGTGTATATACACAGGGACTGTCCCACGAAATGGGAGCAGGTGTGGGGAGGATGGAATCAATTTAGAGGGAATATCTGTACAATGCTGGCAGCGGAATTCTCGACAGATGAAAGTGCTTAAGGAGTTATGACAGTTGATAAGAATATGGGCGATGGTGATCTCTTCAAAACTGTATTTAAATCCTAGGAAAATATCGGTTGTGATGTAAAGAAGGACTTTCTGTGCACCTATTCACTACTCTATGGGCGATATTGCTCGCAAGTTGTTTGTGTAAGAAAAATACATTTTTTTTTTAAATATTGATTTGTATGTGTCCTGTGTACATACATTTCAGCCGGTGGATCTGATTCTTGAAATACATGTACAACGTTGTCATACAACTTAACTCTGATCTTCAAATACCATGCACACAAATCTCTATCGCTGCACCTCAAGCGTGACCTAAAAATACATGCAGCTCTTCTAGAGCACCTAAATCCTTTTTATTGAGTATTTTTTATTGATTTTCCTCAATACCTTTGCACTCAGCTGTGCCAGTGTTCCTAATTCCTAACCTGTACATCTCTTAACAGAACTACCAGTGCACCTCACCTTTAAATGTGCAAATGCAAGTATCCTGGTGATTTTTAGTCCTGAACACAATGCTCTCCCCTTGTACAAGTGATGAGCATTTAGGAACCCGGAATGAACAGGAGCATTAAGGACCTGAGATGAGCAAAGAGCCTTGAGAATTTAAATTCTGTAGACCTCTTACTGGGAACCTGAGTGTGAGTAAGACCCTATGGTACTTGGGGTTTCGCAGGAGTCACAAAGTTCTTGCAGTTTTTTGGAGCCTTAGGGTGAGCAGCACACCATAAGGTTTAGGGTAAACAAAAGACTCATGGAAACAAAAGATAAACAGGGTCCCTAATGAGGTGAGGGTGAGCAGGATCTTCAAGGTCAGAGAAAGCAAGATCTACTATGCCTAAGGTTGAATAGGGCTATTGGGAGACATGAGGGCAAGAAGGACTGCACGGGCACCTGAGTGAGAAGGGTGTTTGGGATCTGAGTCTTGCATACCTTAGGTATTTGGGTGCTTTGGGGAATAAGTGATAAAGAGTAAGGTTCTCGCAGCATGAGTGACTGACAGTATTTATATTGGGCTCTATACCCCAAAGTGTCTCTTGGTGCTATTGGTCTGTGAGGATGCAGAGAACTCTCCAGATCTACAGATGAATATGATCCTATGGGGACCTGTTCCTCACTTCCCAGTGACCAACAGGACCTGTTGGTCACTGGGAAGGGATGTATGATGTTACAACGCATACTTTTACAACGCCTACCTTTACATCGTAAGTTTTACAACGCATACCATTACAACGCATAATGCTTTTGGGCGCTGGATAGTGAATAGTTTAATTTACTATTCCAACTCCAGTCCCCGTGGATAGTAGGGAAGGTTATTGGATAGTAAATTAACCTATTCCCTATGCTAGAGCGCCCCCCAGAGCAATGCGTTGTAATAGTTTGCGTTGTAAAAGTTTTGTTGTAATGGTAGTTCGTTGTAAAAGTTTTGTTGTAAAGGTTGTATACCCTGGGAAGTGAGGAATAGGAATTTAAAGGTCCGGCGGGAAACTGGACATTCAGGCGCTAGGATGAGCAGCAGATTCTGGGACCTGAGCTGAGAAAGAAAAGAATAGCTCTGAAGATGAGCGTCAAGAGACCTGAGTGAGGTGCATTAGAAGGAACAATTGTATTTTTTTGTCTTGACCGAATTACTTTTCTACAATCTTTAAAACCCTTCATTTATCAGAAAAATGTCCTAACATTAGCCTATGATCCCACCCAAAGAAGTGCTTTTCGAAACACTGAGATCTGCAAATGTGGACCACTTTTTTGGATTCGTGGTCCCAATCCGAAACTTGCCTGCCCGCCAGAAACGTGTTTAACCCCTTCGATGCTGATGACGGAGCGGTTCCGTCATCAGCATCGGTTGGGCTGTGCTGATGACGGAACCGCTCCGTCATCAGTACAGCCCTGGGGGAGAGCGCTGGCGCTCCCCCCCCCCCCCCCCGTGCGGCGATCTTTTTTTTTTTTTGCAGGGGTGGCAGCGGAAGACTTTCCGCTGCCACCCCTGGCCCCCCACGCTTCCTGGTGACGTCAGCGCGCACAGCGCGCACCGACGTCATCAGGAAGCGCTGGACGCGCTGGAAGCCATTTGTTTCCAGCGCGTCCAGCAACAAGGTGCGTGTTTGCTGCTCTGGTGGGGCGGGGGGGCCGTTTTTCAGTGCCTTGAGGCATCGGGGGGGAGGAAACTGTGTTTCCTCTCCACTGATGTCCCAATGCACGGCATTCCTGGTGCACGATCGCGCACAGCGTCGCGATCGTGCACCAGGAATGCCCCACTAGACACCAGGGATGTGATTGGGGGCAATAACGTTGTGCAGGAAGCGACCCCTTGGGCAAGGGTCGCTTCCTTTTTGGCCCAGATTATTTTTTAGACTTTTCTGCCCCCCCTGGGGCAGATCGGCCGTTTTGTTTGGCCGATCTGCACCCAGGGGCCCACTAGACACCAGGGATTGCTTGTGTTTGTATTTTTTGTGTGCAGGAAGCGACCCCTTGGGCAAGGGTCGCTTCCTTAGGGGGCCAAATAATGTTTTAGACTTTTCTGCCCCCCCTGGGGCAGATCGGCCGTTTTGTTTGGCCGATCTGCACCCAGGGGGGGGCAGAAAAGCCCACTAGACACCAGGGATTGTTTTTTTATTTATAAAGGAAGCGACCCCTTGGGCAAGGGTCGCTTCCTTAGGGGGATAAAATATTTTTCAGACTTTTCTGCCCCCCCCCCCTGGGGCAGATCGGCCGTTTTTTCGGCCGATCAGCACCCAGGGGGAGCAGAAAAGCCCACTAGACACCAGGGATTGTTTTTTATTTATAAAGGAAGCGACCCCTTGGGCAAGGGTCGCTTCCTTAGGGGGATAAAATATTTTTCAGACTTTTCTGCCCCCCCTGGGGCAGATCGGCCGTTTTTTCGGCCGATCTGCACCCAGGGGGAGCAGAAAAGCCCACTAGTCACCAGGGATTTGTTTTTTATTTGAAAAGGAAGCGACCCCTTGGGGAAGGGTCGCTTCCTAGTGGCCCTAATATTTTGTTATACTTTTCTGCCCCAGGGGGGGAATAGAAAAGCCCACTAGACTCCAGGGTTATTTTTTTTTATAGGGAGCGACCCCTTGGCCAAGGGTTGCTTCCTTGGGCCCATTTGTTTTCAGTATGTTCTGCCGTGTCTTTATTTGGCCTCTCTGCCCTCCGTAGGGTTGCTTCCAGAGGGCCCACGTTTATAATGATTTATAATCTTCCCCCCTTGGGGACAGACACCCCATTTGTGACATACCCTGTGACATAGCCTGTTGTAATGTGTGTTGTTTTTGTTTCTTCTAATGTGTATTGTTTTTTTTTCTCTTTAGATTGTTGCAGTGTGCGGTTCTGTTACTGGTGGTTCTGTTGTTCTGCTGTTTCTGTAGTTGCATGTGTTTGGTAAGAGACCTTTTTTTGTTCAATTGTAATGTAATTGTTTATTTTGCAAAGTGTGTAGTAATACGAGTATGTGTTGTTGCTGTTTGTTGTGATTGTAAAACATGTTTTGCATTTGTTTTTGATGTGTCCTTCTGTAGATGTAAGGTTTTTTTTTTCTTCTTTCTAGTGGGATATCGTTGCCTATTTGCTGTGTCTTTGCAGAGTAGGTGCTGGTGAGTGTAGTTGTGTCTTGTAAGTGAATTGTATATTTTTTCTAAATATATTTTTGGGTGAAAAAGTCTTACATTTTTATCTTACTTTGCGCAGTGTTGGGGTTGTTGAGTTGTTTGTGCAGACTCCTTTATTTGTAAGGATAATGGCTAGCCGCCGGATTACTGCTCAGCAAGTTGTTGGAATGCTTTTTGATTCTTCCTCTGACCATGGTCCAGAGTCTGACTCTGATTCTGAGCCAGAGGTGGGAGGTGAAGATTCAGGTAGTGAGTTTTCTCTACACATGGCTTCATCTGATGATGAAGACACTTTGAGTGCTGATGAAGCTACTTTTGGTGTGGATGATGTGCCTGTGGTTGGGGAGGACATTGCTGTGTTTACGGTTTTGGAGGACATGGTTGTGCCTGTGGTTGCGGAGGACAGTGATGTGCCAATTGTGCGGCAAGAAACATCTGGGCTGCAGCCTGGGGCTGCTAGACTTCCAGTTGTGTTGTGAGACAAGAGTTAGCTGGGCGGCGGTCTGCGGCTGCAAGACTTGACGATGAAAGTTCTGACCTCTGGGTTGCACCAGTCATGGTGCAGCCGGCATTGCCTGAATTTACTGGTGTTCCAGGGTGTAGGGTGAACACTGAAAACTTTTTGCCTATTGATTTTTTCAAGTTGTTTATGGATGATGTATTTTTGGCAGAGATTGTAGAGCAGACTAATTTGTATGCTGAAATTTTTTTGAGGGTGAACAGTGCCAGCCTTAAGCCCCACGCTAGAGCTACCCGGTGGACTCCCACCAATTTGGAGGAGATGAAAAAGTTTTTGGGTTTAACTCTTTTGATGGGCTTGCTTAGGAAACCATCAATGGCTTCATATTGGTCTACTAGTCCCTTGATGGCAACAGCTATATTTCCGGCAGTCATGACTCGTGATAGGTATTTGCTTCTGCTGCGGATGATGCATTTTGTTGACAATAGTCTTGCTTTGCCACGAGATCACCCTGATTGTGACCGTCTTTTCAAGATTCGGCCTGTCATTGATCATTTGGTTGATCGATTTTCTGAGATCTTTTATCCTGGGAAAGAAATTGCAGTGGATGAGTCTTTGCTGTTGTTCAAGGGCCGCTTGGTATTTCGGCAATACATTCCTAGTAAGAGGGCACGCTATGGAATCAAACTGTATATGCTGTGTGACAGTGAGACTGGATATGTCTCTAATTTCAGGGTGTACACTGGTAAGGAATCCAGGATTAACCCCCCTGGTTGTCCGTCGACTTTTGGAGTGACTGAGAAAATTGTGTGGGAACTTGGTCGTGGATTTTTTAACAAAGGCCATCATTTGTATGTCGATAACTTCTACACTGGTGTGCGGTTGTTCAGGGAATTGGCCAAAGTGGACACTGTTGCTTGTGGCACAATCCGCTCAAACTGTAAAGGTTTCCCAAAAGAACTTGTTTGTCGAAAGCTTGCTCGGGGACAGTGCAGTGCTTTGCGTTGTGAGGAGCTTCTAGCTGTGAAGTTTACAGACAGGAGAGATGTCTACATGTTGACTACAATACATGATGAAAGCACTGAACCGCGGAATGTTTGGGGTCAGGTTGCAGAAGTGCGCAAACCTGTGTGCATACTGGACTACAATAAGTACATGGGTGGTGTTGACAGAGTTGATCAGAGGTTGGAACCGTATGCTGCTCTTCGTAAGGCTTACATTTGGTACAAGAAGTTGGCTATCCATCTTTTCCACTTGGCAACCTTTAATGCTTTTATTGTGTTCCAGAAATCTTGTCCCCAGTCAAAGTTGACTTTTGTAAAGTTTCAGGAGTCTGTAATAGGCAGCCTTGTTTTAGTGGAACAGGCAAGTGTTCCTAGAGTTGGAGTGGTGGAGGATGTTGCCAGATTGAAAGATCGCCACTTTCCTGATACAATTCCTCCTACAACCTCAAAAGACTTTCCCAGTCGGAGATGTAGAGTCTGTTGGCGAAGAGGTTTGCGGAAGGAGGTTCGCATGTACTGCCCCGACTGCCCTTCAAACCCCGGGCTGTGTGTACCTGCTTGTTTTAGATTGTACCACACGCAAAAGAATTTTTGGGAGTATCAATGAGTGGTAAAGTGAACTGGTTGGTCTTTATTCTGTAATAGTTATTGTTCAGTTTCAAAGTTTGTATTTGTGTAGTCTTTTTAGATTTAGTTGTCGAGTTAGTAGATTTGTATCAATTTGCAATTTGTTTTTGTTTCTCTTTTGTTTTAAAAAAAAACTAAAGTATGATGTTGGTTTGCGTGTAGTGTCCATTGTCTGACTGTGTGCATGGTTTGGCGCTTGACTGCCGGTGTCTGTGGACTGGTGCTTGTCTGGCGGTGTTTGCGGACTGGTGCTTGACTGGCGGTGTGCGTGGTCTGGTGTTTGGTTGGCGGTGTGCGTGCTCTTGCGCTTGCCTGGTGTTGTGTTTGGATTTGTCTTTGGCTGGTGGTGTTCGTGGAGGGGTGCTTGACTGGTGGTGTGTGTGGAGGGGCGCTTGGCTGGTGGTGTGCATGGAGTACAATGGTGAAAATGTTAAGTCCACCAGCTTTTGCAAGAGGGGTTACCTGGGTTTTTGGCCCCGTGCGAGACAGCCATCTAGGGAAACCTACCAATCCCACACATTTCTGAAAAGTAGACACCCGGGGGCTTCCAAGGAGGTATGGCTTACGTGGATCCTCCAACGTTCCTTTACCCAGAATCCCTTGCAAACCTCATTTTTTGCTTGGAAAAAATCCGTTTTTTCACACGTTTTAGTGTGGGGAAGCGTGGCATCACTGGGCTCACACAAATTACCTCTCACCCAGCGTTCCTCAAGGTCTCCCGATAAAAATGGTACCTCACTTGCGTGGGTAGGCATAGCGGCTGCTTTAGGAAAAGGCCCAATTCATACTGTGGAGACCAAAACATTACCTTTAGCCAAATAATCTTATTTTTTGAGGGGGTCACCTGAGCTTTTGGCCCGGGGCTTGGCAGGCATCTTTGGAAACTACCAAACCCAAACAGTTCTGAGAACTAGACACCCGGGGGAGTCCAGGGAGGTATGGCATGCGTGGGTCCCCCAATGTTTTCCTACCCAGAAACCCCTGCAAACCTGAAATTTTGGTCAAAAAACCCACTTTTCCATACTTTTTTGGGTGGGATCTCACTGCCGGGACAAATGTCCTACCACCCAGTGTTTCCCTTGTTCTCCCGAGTAAAATGATACCTCACTTGTGTGGGTGGGCCAAAGGCATGTGACTCAGGCTGGGGTGCTTAATTTGTAAAACTTAAATATGACTAAAAACTACTTTTTTCAAAATTCATTTTTGGCATGTTCTGCTTTGGGGCACCCACACAAGTGAGGTATCCTTTTACTCGGGAGAACAAGGGGAACGCAGGGTGGTAGGACCTTTTTGCCGGCATGGCGATCCCACGCCAAAAAGTTTGGAAAAGTGCTATTTTTACCTAATTTTAAGGTTTGCAAGGAGTTCTGGGTAGGAAAACATTGGGGGACCCACGCATGCCATACCTCCCTGGACTCTCCCGGGTGTCTAGTTTTCAGAACTGTTTGGGTTTGCTACTTTCCAAAGAATACCACCCAGCCCCGGGCCACAAACTCAGGTGCCCCCCCCCCAAAATCAAAGTTATATTGCTTCAGGGTATTTTATATTCACCACCGTACGATTTGGACCTTTTCCTGTTGCAGCCACTATGGCTACCCATGCAAGTGAGGTACCGTTTTTATCGGGAGACCTGGGGGAACGCTTGGTGGGAGGTAATTTGTGTGAGACCAGTGATGCCACGCTTTCCCAGACTACACTGTGTGAAAAAATTGATTTTTTTCTGCTAAAATTGAGGTTTGCAAGGGATTCTGGGTAAAGGAACGTTGGAGGATCCACGCAAGCCATACCTCCTTGGAAGCCCCCGGGTGTCTACTTTTCAGAAATGTGTGGGTTTGGTAGGTTTCCATAGATGGCTGTCTCGCACGGGGCCAGAAACCCAGTTAACCCCTCTTGCAAAAGCTGGTGAATTTAACAATGGTGAAAATGTTAAGTCCACCGGCTTTTGCAAGAGGGGTTACCTGGGTTTTGGGCCCCGTGCGAGACAGCCATCTAGGGAAACCTACCAATCCCACACATTTCTGAAAAGTAGACACCCGGGGGCTTCCAAGGAGGTATGGCTTGCGTGGATCCTCCAACGTTCCTTTACCCAGAATCCCTTGCAAACCTCATTTTTTGCTTGGAAAAAATCAGTTTTTTTCACACGTTTTAGTGTGGGAAAGCGTGGCATCACTGGGCTCACACAAATTACCTCCCACCCAGCGTTCCCCAAGGTCTCCTGATAAAAATGGTACCTCACTTGTGTGGGTAGGCATAGCGGCTGCTTTAGGAAAAGGTCCAATTCATACTGTGGAGACCAAAACATTACCTTTAGCCAAATAATCTTATTTTTTGAGGGGGTCACCTGAGCTTTTGGCCCGGGGCTTGGCAGGCATCTTTGGAAGCTACCAAACCCAAACAGTTCTGAGAACTAGACACCCGGGGGAGTCCAGGGAGGTATGGCATGCGTGGGTCCCCCAATGTTTTCCTACCCAGAAACCCCTGCAAACCTGAAATTTTGGTCAAAAAACCCACTTTTCCATACTTTTTTGGGTGGGATCTCGCTGCCGGGACAAATGTCCTACCACCCAGCGTTTCCCTTGTTCTCCCGAGTAAAATGATACCTCACTTGTGTGGGTGGGCCAAAGGCATGTGACTCAGGCTGGGGTGCTTAATTTGTAAAACTTAAATATGACTAAAAACTACTTTTTTCAAAATTCATTTTTGGCGTGTTCTGCTTTGGGGCACCCACACAAGTGAGGTATCCTTTTACTCGGGAGAACAAGGGGAACGCAGGGTGGTAAGACCTTTTTGCCGGCACAGCGATCCCACGCCAAAAAGTTTGGAAAAGTGCTATTTTTACCTAATTTTAAGGTTTGCAAGGAGTTCTGGGTAGGAAAACATTGGGGGACCCACGCATGCCATACCTCCCTGGACTCTCCCGGGTGTCTAGTTTTCAGAACTGTTTGGGTTTGCTACTTTCCAAAGAATACCACCCAGCCCCGGGACAAAAACTCAGGTGCCCCCCCCAAAATCAAAGTTATATTGCTTCAGGGTATTTTATATTCACCACCGTACGATTTGGACCTTTTCCTGTTGCAGCCACTATGGCTACCCACGCAAGTGAGGTACCATTTTTATCGGGAGCCCTGGGGGAACGCTGGGTGGGAGGTAATTTGTGTGAGACCAGTGATGCCACGCTTTCCCAGACTACAACGTGTGAACAAATTGATTTTTTTTCTGCTAAAATTGAGGTTTGCAAGGGATTCTGGGTAAAGGAACGTTGGAGGATCCACGCAAGCCATACCTCCTTGGAAGCCCCCGGGTGTCTACTTTTCAGAAATGTGTGGGTTTGGTAGGTTTCCATAGATGGCTGTCTCGCACGGGGCCAGAAACCCAGGTAACCCCTCTTGCAAAAGCTGGTGAATTTAACAATGGTGAAAATGTTAAGTCCACCAGCTTTTGCAAGAGGGGTTACCTGGGTTTTGGGCCCCGTGCGAGACAGCCATCTAGGGAAACCTACCAATCCCACACATTTCTGAAAAGTAGACACCCGGGGGCTTCCAAGGAGGTATGGCTTGCGTGGATCCTCCAACGTTCCTTTACCCAGAATCCCTTGCAAACCTCATTTTTTGCTTGGAAAAAATCAGTTTTTTCACACGTTTTAGTGTGGGAAAGCGTGGCATCACTGGGCTCACACAAATTACCTCCCACCCAGCGTTCCCCAAGGTCTCCTGATAAAAATGGTACCTCACTTGCGTGGGTAGGCATAGCGGCTGCTTTAGGAAAAGGCCCAATTCATACTGTGGAGACCAAAACATTACCTTTAGCCAAATAATCTTATTTTTTGAGGGGGTCACCTGAGCTTTTGGCCCGGGGCTTGGCAGGCATCTTTGGAAACTACCAAACCCAAACAGTTCTGAGAACTAGACACCCGGGGGAGTCCAGGGAGGTATGGCATGCGTGGGTCCCCCAATGTTTTCCTACCCAGAAACCCCTGCAAACCTGACATTTTGGTCAAAAACCCCACTTTTCCATACTTTTTTGGGTGGGATCTCGCTGCCGGGACAAATGTCCTACCACCCAGCGTTTCCCTTGTTCTCCCGAGTAAAATGATACCTCACTTGTGTGGGTGGGCCAAAGGCATGTGACTCAGGCTGGGGTGCTTAATTTGTAAAACTTAAATATGACTAAAAACTACTTTTTTCACAATTCATTTTTGGCGTGTTCTGCTTTGGGACACCCACACAAGTGAGGTATCCTTTTACTCGGGAGAACAAGGGAAACGCAGGGTGGTAGGACCTTTTTGCCGGCACTGCGATCCCACGCCAAAAAGTTTGGAAAAGTGCTATTTTTACCTAATTTTAAGGTTTGAAAGGAGTTCTGGGTAGGAAAACATTGGGGGACCCATGCATGCCATACCTCCCTGGACTCCCCCGGGTGTCTAGTTTTCAGAACTGTTTGGGTTTGCTACTTTGCAAAGAATACCACCCAGCCCCGGGCCACAAACTCAGGTGCCCCCCCCAAAATCAAAGTTATATTGCTTCAGGGTATTTTATATTCACCACCGTACGATTTGGACCTTTTCCTGTTGCAGCCACTATGGCTACCCATGCAAGTGAGGTACCGTTTTTATCGGGAGACCTGGGGGAACGCTTGGTGGGAGGTAATTTGTGTGAGACCAGTGATGCCACGCTTTCCCAGACTACACTGTGTGAAAAAATTGATTTTTTTCTGCTAAAATTAAGGTTTGCAAGGGATTCTGGGTAAAGGAACGTTGGAGGATCCACGCAAGCCATACCTCCTTGGAAGCCCCCGGGTGTCTACTTTTCAGAAATGTGTGGGTTTGGTAGGTTTCCATAGATGGCTGTCTCGCACGGGGCCAGAAACCCAGGTAACCCCTCTTGCAAAAGCTGGTGAATTTAACAATGGTGAAAATGTTAAGTCCACCGGCTTTTGCAAGAGGGGTTACCTGGGTTTTGGGCCCCGTGCGAGACAGCCATCTAGGGAAACCTACCAATCCCACACATTTCTGAAAAGTAGACACCCGGGGGCTTCCAAGGAGGTATGGCTTGCGTGGATCCTCCAACGTTCCTTTACCCAGAATCCCTTGCAAACCTCATTTTTTGCTTGGAAAAAATCAGTTTTTTCACACGTTTTAGTGTGGGAAAGCGTGGGATCACTGGGCTCACACAAATTACCTCCCACCCAGCGTTCCCCAAGGTCTCCTGATAAAAATGGTACCTCACTTGCGTGGGTAGGCATAGCGGCTGCTTTAGGAAAAGGCCCAATTCATACTGTGGAGACCAAAACATTACCTTTAGCCAAATAATCTTATTTTTTGAGGGGGTCACCTGAGCTTTTGGCCCGGGGCTTGGCAGGCATCTTTGGAAACTACCAAACCCAAACAGTTCTGAGAACTAGACACCCGGGGGAGTCCAGGGAGGTATGGCATGCGTGGGTCCCCCAATGTTTTCCTACCCAGAAACCCCTGCAAACCTGAAATTTTGGTCAAAAAACCCACTTTTCCATACTTTTTTGGGTGGGATCTCGCTGCCGGGACAAATGTCCTACCACCCATCGTTTCCCTTGTTCTCCCGAGTAAAATGATACCTCACTTGTGTGGGTGGGCCAAAGGCATGTGACTCAGGCTGGGGTGCTTAATTTGCAAAACTTAAATATGACTAAAAACTACTTTTTTCAAAATTCATTTTTGGCGTGTTCTGCTTTGGGGCACCCACACAAGTGAGGTATCCTTTTACTCGGGAGAACAAGGGGAACGCAGGGTGGTAAGACCTTTTTGCCGGCACGGCGATCCCACGCCAAAAAGTTTGGAAAAGTGCTATTTTTACCTAATTTTAAGGTTTGCAAGGAGTTCTGGGTAGGAAAACATTGGGGGACCCACGCATGCCATACCTCCCTGGACTCTCCCGGGTGTCTAGTTTTCAGAACTGTTTGGGTTTGCTACTTTCCAAAGAATACCACCCAGCCCCGGGCCAAAAACTCAGGTGCCCCCCCCAAAATCAAAGTTATATTGCTTCAGGGTATTTTATATTCACCACCGTACGATTTGGACCTTTTCCTGTTGCAGCCACTATGGCTACCCACGCAAGTGAGGTACCGTTTTTATCGGGAGCCCTGGGGGAACGCTGGGTGGGAGGTAATTTGTGTGAGACCAGTGATGCCACGCTTTCCCAGACTACAACGTGTGAACAAATTGATTTTTTTTCTGCTAAAATTGAGGTTTGCAAGGGATTCTGGGTAAAGGAACGTTGGAGGATCCACGCAAGCCATACCTCCTTGGAAGCCCCCGGGTGTCTACTTTTCAGAAATGTGTGGGTTTGGTAGGTTTCCATAGATGGCTGTCTCGCACGGGGCCAGAAACCCAGGTAACCCCTCTTGCAAAAGCTGGTGAATTTAACAATGGTGAAAATGTTAAGTCCACCAGCTTTTGCAAGAGGGGTTACCTGGGTTTTTGGCCCCGTGCGAGACAGCTATCTAGGGAAACCTACCAATCCCACACATTTCTGAAAAGTAGACACCCGGGGGCTTCCAAGGAGGTATGGCTTGCGTGGATCCTCCAACGTTCCTTTACCCAGAATCCCTTGCAAACCTCATTTTTTGCTTGGAAAAAATCAGTTTTTTCACACGTTTTAGTGTGGGAAAGCATGGCATCACTGGGCTCACACAAATTACCTCCCACCCAGCGTTCCCCAAGGTCTCCCGATAAAAATGGTACCTCACTTGCGTGGGTAGGCATAGCGGCTGCTTTAGGAAAAGGCCCAATTCATACTGTGGAGACCAAAACATTACCTTTAGCCAAATAATCTTATTTTTTGAGGGGGTCACCTGAGCTTTTGGCCCGGGGCTTGGCAGGCATCTTAGGAAACTACCAAACCCAAACAGTTCTGAGAACTAGACACCCGGGGGAGTCCAGGGAGGTATGGCATGCGTGGGTCCCCCAATGTTTTCCTACCCAGAAACCCCTGCAAACCTGAAATTTTGGTCAAAAAACCCACTTTTCCATACTTTTGTGGGTGGGATCTCGCTGCCGGGACAAATGTCCTACCACCCAGCGTTTCTCTTGTTCTCCCGAGTAAAATGATACCTCACTTGTGTGGGTGGGCCAAAGTCATGTGACTCAGGCTGGGGTGCTTAATTTGTAAAACTTAAATATGACTAAAAACTACTTTTTTCACAATTCATTTTTGGCGTGTTCTGCTTTGGGACACCCACACAAGTGAGGTATCCTTTTACTCGGGAGAACAAGGGGAACGCAGGGTGGTAGGACATTTTTGCCGGCACGGCGATCCCACGCCAAAAAGTTTGGAAAAGTGCTATTTTTACCTAATTTTAAGGTTTGAAAGGAGTTCTGGGTAGGAAAACATTGGGGGACCCATGCATGCCATACCTCCCTGGACTCCCCCGGGTGTCTAGTTTTCAGAACTGTTTGGGTTTGCTACTTTGCAAAGAATACCACCGAGCCCCGGGCCACAAACTCAGATGCCCCCCCCCCCAAAAAATCAAGGTAGTTTTGCAATAAGGTAATGTAAATTCACCACCGTACGATTTGAACCGTTTCCTGTTGCAGCCACTATGTCTATCCACGCAAGTGAGGTACCATTTTTTTCGGGAGACCTGGGGGCACGCTGGGTGGGTGGAAATTTGTTGATCCACGCAGATTCCAGAACTTTCCACCACAGAAATGTGAGGAAAATGCGTTTGTTTGGTCACATTTTTATGTTTGCAAGGGATTCTGGGTAACAAAACCTGGGTGTAGGCAGACGAGTCACCCCATCCTGAATTGCCCTGGGTGTCTAGTTTTAAAAAATGTATAGGTTTGCTAGATTTCCCTAGGTGCTGGCAGAGCTACGGCGCAAAAACAAAAGGTAGTCTTTTTGTCTGAAACGTGCTAAATTTCACTGGGAAATTGAGGTGCGACCATGCTGCGTTTTGCGCTGTTTCATGTCGCAGCCACTATGCCTACCCATGCAAGTGAGGTACCATTTTTTTCGGGAGACCTGGGGGCACGCTGGGTGGGTGGAAATTTGTTGATCCACGCAGATTCCAGAACTTTCCACCACAGAAATGTGAGGAAAATGTGTTTTTTTGGTCAAATGTTTAGGTTTGCAAGGGATTCTGGGTAACAAAACCTGGGGGTAGGCAGACGAGTCACCCCATCCTGAATTGCCCTGGGTGTCTAGTTTTCAAAAATGTATAGGGTTGCTAGATTTCCCTAGGTGCTGGCAGAGCTACGGCGCAAAAACTAAAGGTAGTCTTTTTGTCCGAAACGTGCTAAATTTCACTGGGAAATTGAGGTGCGACCATGCTGCGTTTTGCGCTGTTTCATGTCGCAGCCACTATGCCTACCCACGCAAGTGAGGTACCATTTTTTTCGGGAGACCTGGGGGCACGCTGGGTGGGTGGAAATTTGTTGATCCACGCAGATTCCAGAACTTTCCACCACAGAAATGTGAGGAAAATGTGTTTTTTTGGTCAAATATTTATGTTTGCAAGGGATTCTGGGTAACAAAACCTGGGGGTAGGCAGACGAGTCACCCCATCCTGAATTGCCCTGGGTGTCTAGTTTTCAAAAATGTATAGGGTTGCTAGATTTCCCTAGATGCTGGCAGAGCTACGGCGCAAAAACAAAAAGTAGTCTTTTTGTCCGAAACGTGCTAAATTTCACTGGGAAATTGAGGTGCGACCATGCTGCGTTTTGCGCTGTTTCATGTCGCAGCCACTATGCCTACCCACGCAAGTGAGGTACCATTTTTTTGGGGAGACCTGGGGGCACGCTGGGTGGGTGGAAATGTGTTGATCCACGCAGATTCCAGAACTTTCCACCACAGAAATGTGAAGAAAATGTGTTTATTTGGTCAAATTTTTATGTTTGCAAGGGATTCTGGGTAACAAAACCTGGGGGTAGGCAGACGAGTCACCCCATCCTGAATTCCCCTGGGTGTCTAGTTTTCAAAAATGTATAGGTTTGCTAGGTTTCCCTAGGTGCTGGCTGAGCTACGGCTCAAAAACAAAAGGTAGTCTCTTTGTCCAAAGAACGTAAAATTTCACTGGGAAATTGAGGTGCGACCACGTTGCATTTTGTGCCGTTTCCTGTCGTAGGCACAAGGACGACCCACACAAGTGAGGTACCGTTTTTATCGGGAGACCTGGGGGAACGCTGGGTGGGTGGAAATTTGTTGATCCACGCAGATTCCAGAACTTTCCACCACAGAAATGTGAGGAAAATGTGTTTATTTTGTCAAAATCTTAGCTTTGCAAGGGATTCTGGGTAACAAAACCTGGTGGTAGGCAGTCGAGTCACCCCATCCTGAATTCCCCTGCGTGTCTACTTTTCAAAAATGTATAGGTTTGCTAGGTTTCTCTAGGTGCAGGCAGAGCTAGGGTGCAAAAACTACAGGTAGGCACTTTGCCAAAAAAGGGTCAATTTGTAACTGCAAAATGTAGGTGTGACCACGTTGCATTTTGCGCCGTTTCCTGTCGCAGGCACAAAGCCGACCCACACAAGTGAGGTACCGTTTTTATCGGGACACTTGGGGTAATTCAGATTTGTAAATCAACTGTTATTACCAATTGAGCTTTCATGCATTTCTCCCTTTCAATGAAAGACATTGTGTAAAAAAAAAATCTTTATGAAAAATGACCAATAATTCTCATGCTAGTATGAGTATTCCCAACTTTGAAAATGTGCAATTATATACTGTTTCTGAACTCTATAATTTGTACCCAATTCAGAAATACATAGGTGTCTTTCATACAGATTATTCCATGTATACATTTTCCAAGACAAAGTGCACTATACCCAGTAAATGAAAAAATACCATTGCAAGTTGCTGCTCAGTTTTTGGATCTGGGTTCGTCGGGTTCTTGGTGAAACTACAAGTCCTATATATCCCCACAACCAGGAAGGTCTAACAAATGTAACGGTATATTGCTTTCCAAGAGCTGTCAAAATTAGAAAAAGTTATAGGTGAAAACGTTGAGACAAAAGGCTGTTTTTTTCAACAAAATTTCAAATATTCCAATATCTAACTGTTAGTTTCTATAACGAAACCTTCATGGATTTAGACAAATGACCCCTTTCTGAATTCATAATTTTGTCTACTTTTCGAAAATGTAAAGCTTTCCAGGATCCATTATTGCTTTCAAACTAATTTCTACCATTAACTGGAAGGAGGTGGAAAGCTCTAAAAATAGCAAAAATAGACTATGTCCCAGAAAAATGCCAAAACTGAGTGAAAAATTTCGGGTCTCTGACAAAAGACTGTCATTCCCTGAAAGCTGAGAAAATTGAGATTTCAGCCCCACAAACCTTTTTGTGATACCATTTTCAGGGAAAAACCCAGAGGCTTTCATTTGCAGCCCGTTTTCCCCATTTTTCTGAAAAAAACAAAAAAATCACTATATTTTGGTTAATTTCTGGGAGCCCTCCAAGGGAATCCACAAACCCTGGGCGCCTTTAGAATCCACATGATGTTGGAAGAAAAGGACGCAAATTTGGCGCGGATACCTTATGTGGTCAAAACGTTACAAGGGCCTAAGCGCGCACTACTCCAAAACGCCAAAAAAAGGCTTAGCACAGGAGGGGAAAAGGCCTAGCAGCGAAGGGGTTAAGTCGGGCTTTCCGCCTGATTTTACTGCGTAGCGATCCTTTCGGCCTTGAGAAGTCGCGAGCGATGATTCACGCGGCGCGCGGATGCTTTCAGGAGCGCTCACCTTCACGCGCCCATCAGTAGCCTCATCATCGCCCTGCGGGTCACGCGCTCGGCTGACAGCTGGGCCGCCGATTCCCGCTCACGACGGAAAGGTCTCTAGTCAGAGAGAGAACCCTCTCGCTCAGGGAGGGCGCTCGGCGTTTTTAGTGCCCTGCCGCACGAATGCCAGGTCTGGTAAGGCTGGCTAAAGAAACATCTTCATAGCTGTCAAGAGGCCTTATTAATTATGTATGGATTGCTGTACATGCACTCGGCTTGTCCGGTTAGTCTAATAGACATTTCTGAATGCCACGGGGTGTCCTAAATGCCTGAACTTCTGCAAAGAACAGAACTGCTTGTTTTTTTTTGTTTCATCTGTGTCCTGCCTGTCTGTGAATGGTATTTTACTTGTGTAGAAATAGATGTTTTTTTTCCTTCGTTGAGTTTCTTTAGCAGTATGTGATGGTTTTTCTACAAAAAAAGGAGATATGGGCAGTGGACCACTTTCACAACTACACAGCACCAACTCAAAAGTCACCAATATTCCTATACATTCAATCTTTCAAATAGCGTGCAAATTTCAAATACTCCCTGCCCTGAGAGTATATCCCAAATCCTTGGGAAAACCAATGTTTTGCCAAACTATGAAAAGCACCGCCAACAAATTTTAAATCTCCACCATGTATGGTTAGTAAAATCTAGGAGCAGTAAATGTTTCAAATCAAAAGACGCTGTATCCGTAAATGCAAAAAAGTTCAAGATCGTGATATTGTGATTTGGAAGATCAAGACGCCTGACTACACTTATTGCGCCCTGAAGAAGTTCCGCTTGACGGAACGAAACGCGTTGGCTGGCATTTCAATTGGATCAATAAAGGAATCTTGAACTTTTTTGCATTTACGGATACAGCGTCTTTTGATTTGAAACATTTACTGCTCCTAGATTTTACTAACCATACATGGTGGAGATTTAAAATTTGTTGGCGGTGCTTTTCATAGTTTGGCAAAGTATGTGATGGTATTCATGCACCACTGACCCTGTATACAGGGCGGCGTGAAGGCTTAACATGGGCCGTAGAATCACAACCTAAAAGGTGTGGGGACGATAGGTACATTCTAAAGTGATTGATGCCATATATTTCCCCACAACCTGTCTGCATAGGGCATCCTGATGCTTCAGTATGGTAACAGTAGGGCAGGAGCAGAGGAGGAGCTATTCTAAATGGCAAATGTCAACTTTAAATGAGGGTTTCTGTTGTTCAGTCTGCAACAGAAGGCTAACCTCCCAAACGTCCTTGACTTTTCAGAGTAACATGCATAACTAGTCAAGTCCTAGATTGAAGGAGGGGGTGTGAAGGGTGAGACTAGATGCCATGTGTATATCACAGTCCTCGGATAGACAGCTCAGTCTGTGCTTTCATTCTGAATAAAAAGGACAAAACTTTAATAACACTGTGAATTACCTAAATATATGTTCAATAAAATAATATCCTACTGTGTAAATCACACTCAACAAACGAGGCAATAAAGTGACACAAAAGAAATACAATTGCAATAATGGGCACTTCTCTTTTGAAACAGTATTTACTGGTGTGGCTCACGAACTGATTGTGAATGGGCTGCTGCTAACAAAGCAACTGAGAGGGCCTGCAAAATTCCTGCAGAATTCCTGCCAAAATGGTAACTCTTACATCGCAGTTTTGTGACCACTAGTGGATCACGATAACTAGGAAAATTACAGATAACGAGAAGGTGACTTCAAGCATTTGTACCAATCCTTATGCTAGGATCTTCTTTCAAATTATGGCTTTCCTGCCTGTACCTACAGTTTAAAGTGTTGATGGCCTTACATGAGTGTCCTATCAATGATTTAATAAATGGAGGTGAAAGGGACTTTTGTGACCACAGTAATTTGAGGTCCTGGTTTGTATTTGCAGTGCCCACCGATTTAGAATTTAATTGGTCTGGTGTGTTCAGATAATAATAATCCACATTTGTATAGCGCACAATCACCCGTTAGGGTCTCTAGGCGCTGGGGGCCGTCGGGGAGATTAAGCAAGCTATTGCCCAGAGTCGCATGGTGCTGGGCTAACCTGCCGCCGGAGCTGGGGATCGAACCCTGATCCCCAGATTCCAGCGTCAGTCGCCCTGGCCGCGGCGCCACACCTCTTGTGTTGCCTGTGTCTAAATTATTTTCTTTGGTCCTACTAGCCTCCCATTTGGAAACTCTTCTTCTAAGCACATCCTCAGGTTCAATTGGATATGGCCATATCTTTTAGACATCAGGTTCAGACCACTGCTGAAACTTGTTACTCACTTCTAAAATCTCTAGGGGAGATCTTGAAATAGCTTCTGTTTTCTACCCGTAAAGACATTGTGCATGCATTTATCACATCTAGACTGGATTACGCCAATGTACTTTATCTTGAAGCCCCTCAGGAGTTGGTTAAAGACCTTTAGCAACTTCAGAAGCCCACCTTGTCTTAAACATCCCTAAAAGGCAGTTCATCTAGCAAGTTCAGAAACAACTACATTGGTTACCCGCCAAGTTTAGAATCAAATGCAAACCACTTATTATTACCCACAGGATATTTCATAATAACAACCCTCAGTATATTTAGGATAAAATAAAATAAATATCTTCCTGCTAGGGCATTCTGCTCTGGTAATCGAAATCTGTTATGCATTCCTAAAGAGCATAAAGCCAGAGCAAAGGGCAGAACATTTTCCATCCTGGTACCTTGCCTCTGGAATTCTCTACCGGATCATCTTCGTTTTGTCCCCAAGGAAAGTTTGTTCAAGGCTCCCTTGAAGACTTTCTTGGTTCATGAGGTGTGATTTAGGTCTACTCTTTCTGTCCATACAGCGCCAGGACACTTCTTGTGAAGCAGCAGCTGCGCTCTATACATTTATATTCATTAATTTATCTTGCCATAAGCCAATTTAAGGAGCCATGAACCCTACCCATACATAATCAATTTAAGTATGAGATCATCAGATTATTTTAGGGAGGAATTTCTAGGATTGAATGTACAATTAAATAGAAGGCAGAAGCCACATTATGCCTTAAAGTGCTGTGTTTCACACAATAAAGCGTAAGGACAGGGGAATCCAGTCAACGCTCGGAGGCTTGGGCAATTCAAACAGTAGCAAGTGAAGGTGCCTAATTAGATCACAAACAAACATTTTCAATTGAAACGGTCAATAAATGCGTTTTGTGCTTCTTCTGACTCATTTATTGACAGTTTCAATTGAAAATTTCGGTTTGTGATCTAATTAGACTCAACCACAGAGAAATTCCTTGACGAATAACTACAGAATATTTTCCTGTAAGCAAAATCCCTTGTAGGCACCTTTACTTGCTAGTGTTTCACACAAAGCACCACACTCTTTTTCTCTCTGCGATATTTTGCTAGATTCAGAGGCCTGAGCTGATTTTACAGTCTACATTGATGTACATAGGTTCAAAGCAGGGATTCAGGATTATCGGTAACAAAGAGGTTTCATACTTCCTTCACTATCACCTTGGATGTGCACTGGCTGCATGCCATGCTTTAACCACTGAGCCTTTTCCCATCTCTGAAAAGCTGTAGTTTTTGTGGGTCCAGCGGTAGCTACTCTGTCACTTCCCTACCCACCGTGATCACAACCCCCTTCATCTTCTTTCTTCTGAATTTCCTCTACCCTGTCATGCCCATTCTGTCACAGGGATCTGTCCCATACCTTAGAATACCCCGGCCTTCTTGTATACATCTTCCATCTACTTTCTTTGCTCTCATTACATGCCACTCCTAAACTCTGCTTATATGCAAAAGATTCTTTTGGTGATGAATTTGTGTTGGCGACTGCTGGAGGTGGGCAGTGGGGTTCATTTTTGGGGACTGAGACTTATTTACCTGTTATCACACTTTGACCCAGGGCAAGCTAGAGAAATGATAAATCTTGGAAAAGAAAGCAGGGGTGAAAAAAAACTTGTAAGAGTGGGATAAAGAGACAAAGTGTAGGATGGTGATAGAAAGAACTATGAGGCAGAATGGAGACTAGACAGCCTAAGTATTCAGCTGCGAGTTCCTAAGAAACAGTTTGGCTGCCGCCAAGAATTCAAGCAGCGGCGTTGAGCAGGAGACGCCTTGAACTGCATTTGCATTCCTGCATGACACTTTTCCTCATTAAATTGTTTTTAAATTCTACGAAATGGTGATTGATGACAGCACCCCATTTGGGGTTGATTGAATACAGAACTACCAGCCCCATAATGCTTTGTAATTATCTATTTTAGAGTTATGGCAATAAAAGAGGGAAAACGCTGGTCGTCAGCACGTCATCAATTTTGAATTGGAGGCTGCCCATGAGGAAGGGCAGTTTGCCTGAAACGTGTCGGCAGCAGATTTGAGGGATTGTGTTTGCTGAACCTGTGCGATCCTGAGTGTGCCTCCACCCTAGGGGTAACCTTGTTTTTGGAATCTAAGTGACCGGCCCCTGTCACGGATGGCACCACTGCAACAACATTGTGGGTCCGCTGCCGCCAAGAATTCAAGCGGCGGCGTTGAGCAGGAGACGCCTTGAACTGCATTTGCATTCCCGCATGACACTTTTTCCCATTAAATTGTTTTTAAGTTCTACAAATGGTGATTGCCCCATTTGGGGTTGATTGAATACAGAACTACCAGCCCCATAATGCTTTGTAATTATCTATTTTAGAGTTATGGCAATAAAAGAGGGAAAACACTGGTCGTCTGCACGTCATCAATTTTGAATCGGAGGCTGCCCATGAGGAAGGGCGGTTTGCCCGAAACGCGTCTTCAGCAAATTTAAAGGGTTGTGTTGGCTAGACCTCTGCGATCCTGAGTGTGCCTCCACCCTAGGGGTAACCTTGTTTTGGGAATCTAAGTGACCGACCCCGGTCACGGATGGCACCACTGCAACGACATTGCAGGTCCGCAGCACCCGAGAATTCAAGTGGTGACGTTGAGCAGAAGACCCCTTGAACTGCATTTGCATTCCCGCATGACACTTTTCCCCATTAAATTGTTTTTAAATTCCACTAATGGTGATTGATGACGGCACCCCATTTGGGGTTGATTGAATACAGAACTACCGGCCCCATAATGCTTTGTAATTATCTATTTTAGAGTTATGGCAATAAAAGAGGGAAAACCTGGTCGTCTGCACGTCATCAATTTTGAATCGGCAGCTGCCCATAAGGAAGGGCGGTTTGCCCGAAACGCGTCGGCAGCAGATTTGAGGGGTTGTGTTTGCTGGATTTGTGCGATCCTGAATGTGCCTCCACCCTAGGGTTAACCTTGTTTTTGGAATATATATATATATATATATATATATATATATATTCACTGAAAAAACCATAGGTTATAGACCATATATAGTTAGGAATTAGCATTTACAAAACCTTGAAAATTCACTGAAAAAACCATAGGTTATAGACCATATATAGTTAGGAATTAGCATTTAAAAAACCTTTTTTTACTCACACAAAACCATTGAAATTCCATATATAGTTAGTTGTACTAACTATATATCGCGCACCCGCAATCCACTGCTGATCATGTCACATATTACATCATTCATGACATGGTCAGTGACATCACTGATGACATCACTGATGACATCTCAAATGACATCACTGATGACATCACTGATTACATCTCAAATGACATCACTGATGACATCTCAAATGACATCACTGATAACATCTCAAATGACATCACTGATGACATCACTGATGACATCTCATTTGACATTACTGATCACATCACTGATGACATCTCATTTGACATTACTGATCACATCACTGATGACATCATTCATGTGATAATACGATGAACCTCTTCAGACTCTAATATAACCTTAGATACACTCAGTGTAAACAGACACTCACAGACTGTCACTCATCCATGGAGTTACTCACACACCTAGTCAGTCATGCAAAGAATCAATCACACCTCCATTTCCTCAACTATACAGTTATACACACCTTACTTATTCAAACATATACTAACACATATTTACTCTCTTTTACAATGCCTGATACAAGTTCACAATGATCAATACAGCCTCTCACACATTCACTGGCTCTTATGCACAGTTATTTATATATGTCAACTGTCACATGTACTGTGTTTTACATATGTACTTACTTTGTCATGTAGCACTGAGATATCCATTCACTCACCAATGCACTCAGTCAACCGCCCATACAGGTGTTTCTACATGCACTTTTGAACCCATACATCTAGTGAATCAACTGCTCACACATCTATGCACAGAGTCATACACCTCCCAGCCACCCACACACACACACTCAGTCTCCCATACAAATACTTGGGCAACCAATCAATAACCCATATACTTACTCATATAGCTACTGATCAACACATGCAGCAGTTTACAGAACAACAGACGTAATGATGCACAAATTAAGACAGTTTAGTCACTAACCCATGCACTCAGTGACACACATTTATTCACTCACTCATACAGTCAGTCATGCACCTACTAAATCCTTCATTCAGACACTTATACATCCACTCATTCTTCAATATGTAAGACATATTTTAACTTTACAGAAACATACAGTCACTGGATGTTGTCATCAGTGATGTCATCAGTGATGTCATTTGAGATGTCATCAGTGATGTCATCAGTGATGTCATTTGAGATGTCATCAGTGATGTCATCAGTGATGTCACTGACCATGTCATGAATGATGTAATATGTGACATGATCAGCAGTGGATTGCGGGTGCGCGATATATAGTTAGTACAACTAACTATATATGGAATTTCAATGGTTTTGTGTGAGTAAAAAAAGGTTTTTTAAATGCTAATTCCTAACTATATATGGTCTATAACCTATGTTTTTTTCAGTGAATTTTCAAGGTTTTGTAAATGCTAATTCCTAACTATATATGGTCTATAACCTATGGTTTTTTCAGTGAATTTCATTGGTTTTTTAAAAGCTAATATCTATAGCTGTAAAATGTATTCTTCTTTAAATCAAAAAATATATTTTATATGTTTATTAATAATTTTTTTTATTATTATTTTTTTTTGTTCGCTCCCGGTTCGCGAACCGGGAAGCTTCCCGTTAGCTCAATTTGGTGCTGCGACCCGGTCCGCGAACCGGTAAACATTCCGTTTGGGCAACTGCCGCGTTAGAAATCAACATCGTGACGCGTCGCGGAAGCGCGACGTATCACGTTGTTGCGTAATGCGTCTTATGACGCGCCGCGTTAGCGCACCCGGAAGTGCTCCGGTACGCGAACTGAGACGCGAAGCGCAGCTCCCCGGAAGCGATCCGGGGCGCGTCGCGAAAGCGCGACGTATCGCGTTGCCGCGTAATGCGTCTTATGACGCGCCGCGTTAGCGCACCCGGAAGTGCTCCGGAGCGCGAACCGAGGCGCGAAGCGCAGCTCCCCGGAAGCGATCCGGGGCGCGTTCCGCAGCGCGTAACATAGGCGTAACAGGTCATGTGACTTGTTAATACAACTTTTCATTGGTTCATTTCACTTTTGGTTTCCTAATGATGTAAGGCTAGGTCAGGTGACCTAAAAATAACACTTTTCATTGGTTTAGAACTATTTTTTTCCCAAATGATGAAAGCCCCCACCTTTTTTCTCACTCTAACTTTCAACTTTGTGAAAGGAAGACCTATTTTGCTCAGTGGAAAATGGCTTCACTAGTAGCTGCAGCTGGTGCACCCCCACCACCACCACCACCTCCTCATAGGAAGAGAGGACCACCTCCACAGTTCCTTCCCAACACAGAGGAGGAAGAGGATCAAGAAGAGGAAGAGGAAATACAGGGAACACAGTTTTTACAAGAGGAGCCCCGGGTATCTCATCATAAAAATAGTTTCATTTGGCAGTTTTTTTCTTTTCCTGAAGGACAGAAAAAAGTTAATGCTCGGTATGTGACGTGCCTCATATGCAAAGAGGACTTATCTAGAGGCACAGATAAGAAGTATAGTTACGGCAACTATACTATGCACCGTCACATGCTGAGGTGGCATCCACTAAATTACAGCCGGGCACAGATGCGTGACCTCCAGGACAACCCACCAACTCCTGTGGCCAGGACATCGGCACAGGTATCTCTGTCGGGGCCAGAGGCACGGGAAACAGTGCCAAACATTCAGGATAACTTTATCCACATGAAGATTGTCTGTTTATATTGCGGTACCTTACTCTCATGTGCCAATATGAGCATTAACTTAATAAACAGAGCATTTGAAAACCAAAAGTGCTCTAAACGCCCCCAAAAAAAATTTTTTTTTTGCTCCTGTTGAGCCCTTTCCAATGCCTGTTTTTTGTTGTTTCCCCCCCAAAAAACCAAAAAAAACATAAAATTGTTCAAAAAATTTAAAAAAAAACAAAAAATGTTAAAAAAAAAAACAAAAAAAAAAACAACTAAAACATTAAAAAAAAAGTTCTTTTCAGAACTACCTCCCCTTTATAAAAAAAATTGCTAGAATGTTTATCACTCTGGCAAACTCTATTTCTTTTGGTTCGCTTCCCGGTTCGCTCGCCGGTACGCGAACCAAAAAAAATTTACAAAAAAAAAAGAAGAGTAAGTATAAGGGAAGTAAACAGAGAGTAATGTTAAAAGAAAGACAGCTATAGGGACTAAACCAGAGATACTGTTTAATAGATTTATTTACCGAAGAAAAGATGGAAGAGGATATAATTGTGAAAAACAAAATAGATAAGGAAATGAAAGAAAAAAAGGAGAGTAGAAGAATAACACAGAAGAGTTTCTTAGAGAATGTGAGTGAATGTTCAAAATAAGATTAAAACATGTGGAATAACAGAGAGAAAAAACAGAAAGCAGAAAAGAAGAAGTAACAGAAAAAGAATAATTGAAACAGCAAAGAAATGTAAATAACATAGGCCCATATTATCAACATAGGCAATAAAAGTTTTGCAGCTTTTATCGGCAGAAATGTGTTGCTAAAGCCGCTTTTGCGGCAGAAAACTGCCGCTAAAACCGCTTTTGCAGCAGTTTTCTGCCGATAAACACAGCAATAATTTTATTGGCTCTGTTCATAATATGCCCCTTAGTGTGCTTCAACTACACAGAGAAAGCATAATGAACAAGTACTGAAAGAGTGATCAGTCAAAGACACTAAGAGTAATAGAGACGGAGTGAGTGAACAAGAGTGAGGAACTATGAGAAGAGAGGGACTGAGAAAAGGAGTGGAAGGAGTAGAGTAAGTAAGTAATAGAGAAAGGAATGAGGGAAGTAGCAAAGGCAGGAAAGTGAGGGTTAAAGAAATGAAGCAGTGGAACTAATAGTAGTTAAATGTGATAGAAATGTAATGAAAAGAGTACAAAACATTTACCTTATAATTGTCGTTAACTTAGTCACTTGTTATTTTTATACTTTCAATCTGTGAAAGAGAGAACAAACATTTGAAAAATATTAAAACATGTATTTAAAAATTAGAAAAGACAAGGGAAAAGATTGAAGGACAAACAGTTTTTCAACAACTTTGACACTTACAGAAGCTTCTGCTTCTCCAGGCCCCCTACACAGTCCTAAAGATATACATTTTAAACTAACAGTATCTTGATGCAGATGAAGTGAGGCCTATCTTGGAACATGGTGCATCTTTTGCACTGCTGTTGTCTCACAAAAGTGACGCAATGGCAGCGCAAAAGAGGTGCACAATCATCATAAAACTGTTCCTAACATTTTAAATGATTGTTTCAAGATGGCAATAAGGTGTGTCCTATCCAGACGTTTGTTTCAGGTGAGGCCTACTCAGGGTTGCAGATGAAATTTACGCTTGTTGAAGAGTACAGAGGAGATAATACATGTGCAGGCCTACCAATAAAGTTCAGACCTCCTCTGTTTCCCTGGACAAGCCTAAACTTCATCTGCACAATGTGATTCGTAATGTTAGGAAACACAGGTAATGTATTTGAAAAACGTGCAATTTCTTTTGCTCATTTCACAATCACATCACTTGTGTTTCCTTTGGTTAGGTATCTCATTGTGCAGATGTAGTCCAGCATATGAAAGAGTACGCACTGCATGCAACAACTTTGACACTTACTGAAGCCTCAGCTTCTGCATGCCCCCTACACAGTTTTAAATGTATATCATAAATACAAAAAGTACAGAATTAATTATACATGTTAAATGGTTTATTTTTGCTGTTCTCAGAATTTATCAAATTTCACTAAAAACAGTGACTTGAAGGTATTCATCATATAACAGCGGGGAAAAAAAACACAATCAAAATGATTGTGTTTAAAAAACCCATATAACATAACCAATCAGAAATCAGAACTCCTCAAAAGTAACTTACTTTCCATGACGTCGAAGGATGTCCTATGAACAGCTTACACTCGGTTGTGCTGTTTTTATTTTCAGCCCGCCACTTTCTGAAAGAAAACCTCCATCGTTTTGAAAAATATGTTACATACAATAAATGACTTCTCGCTCTCTACCACATGTTTCCACAAGGCCAAATCATGTAAGAGCCATTTATAACTCTTGGAATTCTTGTAAGCAAATCCCGTCATTTTGTATTTCCGCAACTTTCAGAAAGAAAACGTTCAAGATCACTTTCACAATCCTGGACTAGTAATATCTTACCCTTCTTGCTCACTCATGTTCTACATTTCCTATGACACTGATACTGCTTACTATGAAGCAGACTTACACTACCTCTATGACTACTACAATTATTTAATTGTCTACATCACTTTTAATCACAAAGCAATATAAAACAGTAGATAAAATTATATCAACCCCTAGAATCATTATACGCCAGTTACCTACCCTAAATTCTCTTTTCTGAAAACAGAAAGTAAGAATATTTTTAAATATAAAGGCAACATTGTATCGTAGTCAAATGGGAATAATTTCCGAAACAGCAACATTTTTTACATTTTAAGCTGTGTAATAAGCGGATCTGTCAAATGACCATCATGCCATATAATAGCTGCAGTTACAAATGTTCTTCCTAAAATCAACGACTGTGTAGCCACAACATTTGTAATTAAAGTTGAAGACTTACTTTCATCAGGTTTATATAGTTGGATTTTTAAAATGACATTATAATCAAAAGTTTGGACCAATAATCTAGACAGCATTGCAGACTTACATTCCCTCTACTCCATGTTTTGATTGGCTGCTTGAATTAGCTTATAAAAAGAAACAGTTTTTCTGAACTCATTCAAAGTGCAGTTATTTTTCCATGACGTCAAGTGTTATGGTAAGAAGACCGTTTGCTTTGGGAAATACTCTGTTGTCCTTCAACTAATCTGTGCCCACCACTTTCTGTAAGAAAATCTTCTTTTTTTCCAGGAACTATTTAATACTCAAAAATAACTTATGTCTCTGTACTACACTTATCCTCAAGGCCAAATCGTGTAGAAGCCATTAGAACCTCTTGAAATTCCTCAGAGCACATCCCGAGATTCTTTCCCTAAAATTTTGGTTTTAAAAACACCAGGTAAGAATTTTTAAGGTCATACGGCAATTTTTTTTTGAAAGTTAAAACAGAATCGTTGCAGAATGACCAGCCGTTTCTAGACTTTAAATAAGCTGTGTAATGTCCTGATGTTATTGAAGGACCGTCATGATATATAATTGCTGCAGTTACAAAAGTCCTTCCTGATATTGACAACTGCGAAGCTACAATTTTTTTTATTAAAGTTGTCAATTTTGTTCCATCAGGCCTACATCGTTGGAACATTAAAATGACATACTGGCCATATGTTCGTATAAATAATGTTGGCATCATTTCAGATTTACATTGGCTACACTCCATGTTGTGATCAGCTGCTTTTACTAGCTTATTAAAGAACACTGATTTACTGTCTGGCAAAGTTAAATATATAAATCTTTCTGAGTCTACACTAGTAGTACTTGATACCCTACAGTTCTCGCAGTCATGCTGCCATTGATAAGAAAGCCCAAACAGGTGATCTACATCTACACCTTCAGCATGCAATACATCAAGCATATACATTAAAAACTCCTGACAATCTTGCTGAATATTTTGAGAGAATTGTGTTTGACCTGAACATCTGTCTAACAGATTTCGAATTTCAGACACACTTTCTATTTTTGTTCTATCAGTGCTACATTTCTCTAACACAGAATTTAACAAACTGCAAAATCTGTGATCCGAATTGACCACAATCTCTTCTTTTACATTTTCTAGAGAAAACAAAACATTAACCACTACATTAGCATAGCAGTTGACACCAGAACTGTTTTCAAATTGAAAACCAACAACATCTTCAACAGAATCCTTTTTCTTTCTGCTTATAATTTCAGGTTCATCGACTTTTCGTCTTTTTGCTACAACCTCCCTAGTATTGGTCACATTTCTTCGTTTCCGGCCTACCACACGTTTCTCAAACAAAGGATATTGAGGCAAATGTGGCGCATACTCTCTTCTTAACCTATTGTATTCCTTAACACAATCTAGATCCGCACAAATGTTTGTGACATCACACTCAATCAAGTACAATCCCGATAAAGTTCTAACTCGTGACAATGCCACATATGCCATACCCTCCTTGAACACAGAACTGCCAATATTCACCAATGCACTGTCTACACTTAAACCTTGTGATTTATGGATTGTCACCGCATATGCCAAGCAAACAGGAAACTGCTTACGGCGAACATATAAGTCTTTTACAAGCAAAAATCCAGCAGAACAACGACCAATTAGCTGTACTTCCTCAATGCCATCAAATTTAATTTTTAAAAATTCAATTCCATCTCTATTTCTGTATTTCACAAAATCAACAACATTACCCATTGATCCATTTACCAGACCTCTTTCAACATGTAAATTCCTTCTTAAAATTATACGGCAATTTAAGCACACATTCAGAGTCTTTTCAAAACCTGCAGTTTTAGATATAGTCTTCTCTAATGAATCCAATTTTGTTTTCAAATTCTCAGACAAAATAATTGTTGATCCCATATGCTCTACTCTGTCAATAGCTTCCAGTTTCACAATCTCTTGGTTTTCTAAATGCAACATTTTGTTGTTGAAGATGGCACATTCTGCAAGAGTTGGCATCAAACATATTCCAGATTTCTTCTCAGTAATTTTCTGAAAAATATTCTCAGGCACAACGTCTTCTTCTGGATATAAATTTGACAGTAATCGTGCATGTAAAGCTTGTTTCCCATGCTCGGTCACTTTTCCAATTCTAACATCTTGTAGAATATTCTTGTAAACTTCATCCTTCGCCTGACGCATATTTTCATGCAGTTCAGCATAATTGAAGTTTAACCATATATTGACGTTGCCAATGCTCCCTAGGCACTTCCTGGTATCTTCATGCGTGAGCATTTTGAACACAGGTTGTCCTTTCACTGGTGTCAGCTGCAGAAGATCTCCGAAAACAATGATGTGTTTGCCACCAAATAACACATCGTACTCTGTTTTAAGAACTTCTTGCATTCTCAAATGCACAAAGGCAAGCATGACATTGGAAACCATGCTTACTTCGTCAATGATAAGAAGTTTCATTTTCCTCAAGACTCTTGAAACTTCACAACAAGCATCTCCAGATAACTTGTGGTATTGTAATTTGTTATCATGCTCCACTGGCAGCATCAGTAGACGATGCAAAGTAATACCTTTAATGTTATGTGCTGCCAGTCCAGTTGGAGCGGTGACAACACAAGACAGCGATGACTCAGTCCTTTCCTTCAAATAACATGAAATTGCTTTAATGAGGAAACTCTTTCCAGTTCCCGCTTCTCCACTCACGTACAGTCGGACAGGCTTCAACGACGTACATGAGCACTCTTTCTTCTCATGACTTAATCCATGATCAATTTGCTTGGTAACTTCGTCATATATTTTCCTCTGCTCAACGTTGAGTTGTCTTTCCAAGTCTTCTAAGTTAACCGCATCCTCCTGAGCATGTGCCATGGCTCTTTCCACTTCATTCATGGCAGTGGCAGCTTCATTTTCGATAACAGGTCCTCCTAGTAGATTCTGACTCAATGAAACAGAACTCTGACTGTCCTGAGAACTGTCTCTGGCAATCTCGGCTGCAATCGTTGCTTCCTGCTCGATTTCCGCATTCAACATTTCTACATATTTGGGAAAAGCAGGACATTCTATGGTCTCCTTGGCGGCAGTGAAAGAGTCTTCGTAACAGAGGAAATCTCCAAGCAGTTCCTCTTCTGCACGCCAAGGCTTGAAAAGTTGCAAAAGTGCTAAATAGAAAAACTCCTTTTTTTCAGGAGATATGCCACTCAATTTTCGATGGTTTACCAAGTGGCATTTTCTTTGCTTGACCAGACATCCCTCACTTCCAATTACAGCATACACTCCTTTATCAATATCTTTTTTGATGTTCCTCTTGAATATGTAATTTTGTAGAACCTCATACAGACAAACATTCTCGAGGTGACTGCTTCGATTTGGATAATATGTATCCAACATGTTGGTCTTCAAAATGTCGGTACTGTTTGGCTCCTTTTCTGCCAAATACTCAATTTCCCGCACAGGTTTCAGAACTCGATTACGCGTTGCAGCAAGACCAAGACTCGCCCAAACGATACTCCTAGATTTGGCATAGAGACTTGCTGAAGACAACCGGTCAGAACATTCGTAAGCTCCGATTTCTCGATGCGACAACATCTTCAGACTGAAACTGTACAACTTCTTACTGAGGCTCTTTTCATGGGAAATGTCCTCCCACATATCCTTCAATTCTGTCTTTTCTTTTTTGGTGATGTAAGATGTCACATACCGAGCCACAGCCATACAGTTATCAGCCACAAACTGTATATCCATGTTAGCATTCCATATGGACAAAATCACTGGGTTGTAGTCGTTGATGTACTTGGACTCTTCGTTCCTCTTCAAATTGTATGTGTTTTTAGGTGATTTCTTCATCACATTATGTCGCAGCGAAGACATCAAACTGTTCACTCTTCCTTTAGAAATCACCGGTCGTGGAAAGGCGAAACGACATTTGGTGTAGAACTTGTCCTTGTTTCTGAATTTACGACGACAGTACTTTCCGCAACGATGGCTTTGGAAGCGTAGAACTTGTTCTCTTAGGCTTTTGTCCTCCTTTGCGTTTGGAACAGCACATGTAGAATACTGTTCTATGAAACTCATCACTAGTCTTCTGGATCTGTTCCAAATTTAGGTGCATCCTTGATCCACAGCAGCATATGTATATGAGGAGCACCTCTTGCTTGGTACTCCTTTCTCCAGAAGAAATCCAACACCTCTCCAAGAGGTGGATTCTTCTTATTCATGATGAAAGACATCATAGCTTCAAATCTATGATTGAAGTACCTGCATACATTCACTGGATCCAAAGAGCACAGTTCTCCGGGTGTCTTGAATTCGATGTTTTCGATGTTTCCATTTGCCTCTCGGAGAAATTCAAGTAAGTCTTCCCAGCCATACTCGGCACAGCTCAGAGTGAGGAACCATGTGGGAGTTCCTAAGTTCCTCAGCATACATTTTAAATCACCATGACGACGGTACCAGTACTCATTAGTACCACGCTGACACGCCATGAGATTAATCAGGTGACAATCCAAAATACTGTCTTGGACATTGACTTTATTCATAAAGTCACTTGCCGAGATGTTTTGCATCTGTATACCACTTTTCAAGATGTGGTTCACTGCATATGACAGTCCAGACAGATCGCTTTCAAACAGGAGATGAAACAAATAGGGAATGCATTGTCGAAACCTAGCATCTTCTGCATACAATCGTAAAGTCCGGTATTCAGAAGCAGGAATTTGATGAGGTCGCTCATCATATCTTCCTCCTTGACCTGTTGGAAATAGCTGTGGGAGACACCGAGCTTCCAAACTTTCCTCCCAGACACTAATGGGACTCCCTTTGGCTTGTTTCATTTGAAACAACTCAATAGCATTCCCCATGACTTCCTTGGAATGCAAAGGATGAACACTATAATGTTCATATATTTCTTCACTTTTAGAGGGTTCTACTTTCTCAATTTGACCAGCACACAAATCGCTATCCTCTTCCTCACTTACTTCCTCTTCTGCAACATATACATTCTTATAGTACTTATTATTTTTTTTCAAATACAATGTTGCCTTTTTGACTTTCCTAACATCCACTAAATCTTGCCATATTTTTTTATTCTTTGTCGGAACCCCATTAACTAAGATAACCAGAGGTTCCTCTTCCACTTTTTCTACTCCAATTGTGTTAATGTTTTTCTTCAAATCTAGAGGCAAATAAACAACTCTTCCCTTTAATCCTCTCTGTAAATCTGATGGAGGCAATTTCCCTGTCTTTGGCTCCATTCTTACAAGAGCCTGAAAGGGATGGATACTTTGAATCAAAATAGATTCATAAGTATTTAAATCCTTCAATTCAGAAGGAATCTCAACCAATTCCAGATTATTATGAACCGCTCTAGCAGGCATCTGGTTTTGATTTAATTTATTACAACAATAAGTACACACACGTTGATCCGATCCCAAATCAAAACAATTTTCTACCATCAAGTATGTAGCGAAATCCTTCCATTCACTATTATTTTCCCTTTCACTTTTTGCATATAAATCCACTAACTTAGTCTGATTCTTATAATAAGTGCGTCGACAACACACACAAGTGAAATTAGGCCTCTCACTTGATTTCACCTGAAACGTGGCAATTTCCTCCTGAAAATTATCTGTACTGGAAACCTGTACACTATCTTCCACATTACCCTCTTCTTCTGGGTCAATTTCAACATTCTCCTCTTTACTTCCAAAGTAACAAAACTCAATTTCTTCACACATATTCTTCACATCTATTTCAGAACCATGCAAAAGAGCAGCGCATATTTGTTTAAGCATAACTGCTGGACTCTTAGCATAATACAACATTCTAACTAATTTCCTCACTTTATTATGATGCACTGCTAGCATCCTGAAATGATGAAAAACACTCTGGCATACTCTCCTGGAAAGACAAGCCAGTGAATGACCATGCAAACCTGTCACTTCTCTCACTCTGCAAGGATCTAATTCTTGCAACAACTTCATTTTCTGCTTCAAACTTTTCTTATTAAATGTCCGTACAAAATCACAAAGCAAATTGATGGAATCCTGTCGCACACTGCAAATACTACTACACTTCCAGGTGTACACAGGTCCCTTAGGACGTCTTCCTAAAACCTCATTACCTAACATCTCTTCTGCCTCTGTTGTCACAAGTTTTTCTTTTTCAACTGGACAACCATCTTTCACCTCATAAGCTCGACCGCTGGTGTCAACTGCATGCACCAAATCATTATCCTGGAAATAACTCTCCTCATTGAAAAATGCCTCACAACTTGAACTATGCATCCATTCTCCGGAAAAAACTTCACAAAAATTACTACGATTAACTATTCTCTTCCATCTACTATTTCTTTTGAAATCATAAATTGCCTTGTTTAGCTTCCTAATTCTATTGATTATCAAAATAAATAACTTTCGTTTAATTTCAAATGCCTGATCAATAACTTTCTCAACTTTTTTTTTCTCTTATAAAAAACCACTTTCTGTTGACCTTTCTTAATATTTTTTAACAAATTGCCAATTATCCTGTTGCGGAACATTCGTTTACGAATGTCCCTAAACTGTTGTTTCCTTCTACTATCATGCACAGAGTTAGCTCTTGCTCTAGCAGTAACATTTTTGATTGGCCTTTCCTTTCCGTTTAAATTGCTTCTCTTTTTCTGGACAAAAACATTTTCTGTAGTACTACTTTTTTTTCTAGAAATGTTTCTTATGAATGTTTTCGTGGTCTTACCCGCTGCTTTCTTGGTGACTTGACGATTTTTTATTGTAGAGGACTGCTGCAGTAAATGATGGACCTGCTGTCTTTGACGTTTTGTAGCCTTTCTCATTCTATCCTTAGTTGGCATTCTCAAAATTTGAAATGATCTGCAGTTGAATCTGTGGTAAAATATAATAAAAAATGTTATTAACCACTATTACCAAACAGTAAATCAATAACAGTCATCAAAAACTTAACACACTACTTGACATTTTTACATAGAATATTTTTTAGTGCTTTGGCAAATTTAGAATACACAAATAGCAGAAAAGAAATGGAATTCTTCTTCATTTTACCTGTCCTGTTTTATATGTGAATCTGATCTAATTTTATGAGCATATTTTAATATTTTATTGAAGACACTACACATAACCTGTTTTTGAAGGTGTGTTTAATTTTAAATGAAACGGTTTACATTTTTACTTTTCATTTATTGTAAATTTTAAAAATAAATGTTTATAGTTCCATAGGCTCAAGCAGGTCAGCTTCCCACCCTATGTCATACAATTCTGACAAATCGGCATCCTCATCATGTTCTTCATCATCCTCAGGATTTAAATCATCCAAGGGATCTACTTCCACTGACGTTTTCAATTACAAGTTCAATGATGAGGTCGAGATCAACTGATTGCTGATTGTCACTCATGGTTGATGTTGTCGTTATCTTTAAAGAAAGAGAACAACAATGAGATGTTGCAGAGTAAGAGACAAATCTCAGAGATTATAATAGTAAAATTGTTTAACAAGAGTAACATTTTGCAGCTATTATTTAGCCATGTCCAGCGATGCTGAGGAGGTGAGGCCTATGTCCAAGTTTTCAGTGAACAGGACTCATCTCTTCTTAACCTTGGATAAGCCTCACCGACTCTGTGTCCCCTGCTCATACTTAAATGTACAGGGGCAGATTTATGCTAAGTGGCGCATCCCCACGGATGCACCAGTTAATGTGCACCGCTGCTCTGCCACCCATAGTGTGCCGCATTTACAATGTGGAGCACCATTGAGCAAAAACAGCACAGATGCGTCACGCATCTGTGCCGCAAAAGCAGCACATTGCAGGAATCACGTCATAAGCGCGACATGTCTACTGCAATGCACAGGAGGAAGCCTCACATTGCATGGTGCATCACTTCTTAGGCCTGTTTCAAACAGGCGTAAGGATTTGATTCAGCAATGCTATAAAGCTGACTCAGTGAAATCTTCTAAATTTCACTGTGTTCGTTTTACAGGGCTTTCATGCAAATTAATGCATACCTTGCAACAAAACACCTATATGAAAACTGACGCAGGTTTCATGTGGCACAGGACTTTACAGCATGACACATCTGCCTAGATGCATCAAGTTGTAAATATGTCGCCACATAGCAAATCTTTTGCACCGCCGCTGCGTCACAAAAGTGACGCAAAAGAGACATACACCTATCATAAATCTGTCCCTAACATTTTAAATGATTGATTCAAGATTACGATAAAGTGTGGCCTATCCAGAGGTTTGTTTGAGGTGAGGCCTACTCAGGGTTGCAGATGAAATTTATGCTTGTTGAAGAGTACAGAGGAGATAATACATGTGAAGGCCTACCAATGAAGTAAGTCATAGCCACTTCACTCTTGAACAAAGGCCAGACCTTTTCTGTGTCCGTGGACAGACCTAAACTTCATCTGCACAATGTCATTCGTAAACTTAGGAAACACAGGTGATGTAATTGAAAAATGTGGAGTTTCTTTTCCTCATTTCACAATCACATCACCTGTGTTTCCTTTGCTTAGGTATCTCATAGTGCAGATGGACTCTAGCATATCAAAGAGTACACATAAGTTGAGCAGTGTATACAACAATTTTGACATTTACAGAAGATTCAGCTTCTTATCTTGTTGGAGATGAAATGAGGCCTGTCTTGCAACATGGTGCATCTTTTGCATCACTGCTGCATCGGTTTCATGTGGCACGGGACTTTACAGCATGACACATCTGCCTAGATGCATCAAGTTGTAAATATGTCACCACATAGCAAATCTTTTGCACCGCCGCTGCGTCACAAAAGTGACGCACAGTGACGCAAAAGAGGCATACACCTATCATAAATCTGTCCCTAACATTTTATCTGATTGATTCAGGATGACGATAAGGTGTGGCCTATCCAGAGGTTTGTTTAAGGTGAGGCCTACTCAGGGTTGCAGATGAAATTTACGCTTGTTGAAGAGTACAGAGGAGATAATACATGTGAAAGCCTACCAATGAAGTAAGTCATGTCCACTTCACTCTTGAACAAAGGCCAGACCTCTTCTGTGTCCGTGGACAGGCCTAAACCTCATCTGCACAATGTCATTCGTAAACTTAGGAAACACAGGTGATGTAATTGAAAAATGTGGAGTTTCTTTTCCTCATTTCACAATCACATCACCTGTGTTTCCTTTGCTTAGGTATCTCATAGTGCAGATGGACTCTAGCATATCAAAGAGTACACATAAGTTGAGCAGTGTATACAACAATTTTCACATTTACAGAAGATTCAGCTTCTTATCTTGTTGGAGATGAAATGAGGCCTGTCTTGCAACATGGTGCATCTTTTGCATCACTGCTGCATCGGTTTCATGTGGCACGGGACTTTACAGCATGACACATCTGCCTAGATGCATCAAGTTGTAAATATGTCGCCACATAGCAAATCTTTTGCACCGCCGCTGCGTCATAAAAGTCACGCACAGTGACGCAAAATAAGCTTACACCTATCATAAATCTGTCCCTAACATTTTAAATGATTGATTCAGGATGACGATAAAGTGTGGCCTATCCAGAGGTTTGTTTGAGGTGAGGCCTACTCAGGGTTGCAGATGAAATTTACGCTTGTTGAAGAGTACAGAGGAGATAATACATGTGAAGGCCTACCAATGAAGTAAGTCATGTCCACTTCACTCTTGAACAAAGGCCAGACCTTTTCTGTGTCCGTGGACAGACCTAAACTTCATCTGCACAATGTCATTCGTAAACTTAGGAAACACAGGTGATGTAATTGAAAAATGTGGAGTTTCTTTTCCTCATTTCACAATCACATCACCTGTGTTTCCTTTGCTTAGGTATCTCATAGTGCAGATGGACTCTAGCATATCAAAGAGTACACATAAGTTGAGCAGTGAATACAACAATTTTGACATTTACAGAAGATTCAGCTTCTTGTTGGAGATGAAATGAGGCCTGTCTTGCAACATGGTGCATCTTTTGCATCACTGCTGCATCGGTTTCATGTGGCACGGGACTTTACAGCATGACACATCTGCCTAGATGCATCAAGTTGTAAATATGTCACCACATAGCAAATATTTTGCACCGCCGCTGCGTCACAAAAGTGACACACAGTGACGCAAAAGAGGCATACACCTATCATAAATCTGTCCCTAACATTTTAAATGATTGATTCAGGATGACGATAAGGTGTGGCCTATCCAGAGGTTTGTTTAAGGTGAGGCCTACTCAGGGTTGCAGATAAAATTTACGCTTGTTGAAGAGTACAGAGGAGATAATACATGTGAAAGCCTACCAATGAAGTAAGTCAGGTCCACTTCACTCTTGAACAAAGGCCAGACCTCTTCTGTGTCCGTGGACAGGCCTAAACCTCATCTGCACAATGTCATTCGTAAACTTAGGAAACACAGGTGATGTAATTGAAAAATGTGGAGTTTCTTTTCCTCATTTCACAATCACATCACCTGTGTTTCCTTTGCTTAGGTATCTCATAGTGCAGATGGACTCTAGCATATCAAAGAGTACACATAAGTTGAGCAGTGTATACAACAATTTTCACATTTACAGAAGATTCAGCTTCTTATCTTGTTGGAGATGAAATGAGGCCTGTCTTGCAACATGGTGCATGTTTTGCATCACTGCTGCATCAGTTTCATGTGGCACGGGACTTTACAGCATGACACATCTGCCTAGATGCATCAAGTTGTAAATATGTCGCCACATAGCAAATCTTTTGCACCGCCGCTGCGTCACAAAAGTCACGCACAGTGACGCAAAATAAGCTTACACCTATCATAAATCTGTCCCTAACATTTTAAATGATTGATTCAGGATGACGATAAAGTGTGGCCTATCCAGAGGTTTGTTGAGGTGAGGCCTACTCAGGGTTGCAGATGAAATTTACGCTTTTTGAAGAGTACAGAGGAGATAATACATGTGAAGGCCTACCAATGAAGTAAGTCATGTCCACTTCACTCTTGAACAAAGGCCAGACATTTTCTGTGTCCGTGGACAGACCTAAACCTCATCTGCACAATGTCATTCGTAAACTTAGGAAACACATGTGATGTAATTGAAAAATGTGGAGTTTCTTTTCCTCATTTCACAATCACATCACCTGTGTTTCCTTTGCTTAGGTATCTCATAGTGCAGTTGGAGTCTAGCATATCAAAGACTACACAGAAGGTTAGAACTGTATGGAACATGGCTATGTAAGTCAAATAATCAAAATCTAAATTTGCCAAGCACACATGGGGGCGTATTTACAAGGACCTTGCACCACAGGGAAAGGTCTTAAATTAAAATGGGAAAAATAACATCAGAGAGACTCAAAGGCCTTATAAATATGCCCCAAGCAACCTATGAAGCTCTAGCATTACATATCAAGAAACCTAATTGATTTCAAAAATCGTTTTTAAACACATCATCTAAATAAATGATATACCTACATTCATCGGGAAGTGACTTAAAATGCCCTAAGACACATGAAAGCGTTTTTTTTTAAGCCCTTGCTCCATTTTTAGATCACTTTTAACATGGCTATGTAAGTCAAATAATCAAGATCTAAATTTGCCAAGCACAGATGGGGGCGTATTTACAAGGACCTTGCACCACAGGGAAAGGTCTTACATTAAAATGGGAAAAATAACATCAGAGAGACTCAAAGGCCTTATAAATATGCCCCAAGCAACCTATGAACCTCTAGCATTACATATCAAGAAACCTAATTGATTTCAAAAAACGTTTTTAAACACAACTTGTAAAGCAATTATATTCATACATTCATGGGGAAGTTACTTAAAATACCCTAAGACACATGAAAGCGTTTTTTTTAAGCCCTTGCTCCATTTTTAGATCACTTTTAACATGGCTATGTAAGTCAAATAATCAAGATCTAAATTTGCCAAGCACAGATGGGGGCGTATTTACAAGGACCTTGCACCACAGGGAAAGGTCTTAAATTAAAATGGGAAAAATAACATCAGAGAGACACAAAGGCCTTATAAATATGCCCCAAGCAACCTATGAAGCTCTAGCAGTACATATCAAGAAACCTAATTGATTTAAAAAAACTTTTTTAAACACAACTTGTAAAGCAATTATATTCATACATTCATGCGGAAGTGAGTTAAAATACCCTAAGACACATGAAAGCATTTTTGTAAGACCCTTGCACTATTTTAGCGTCACTTTTAACATGGCTATGTAACACAAAGAAACAAAATCTATTTGTAAAACACTTGACACAAATCAAAATTTTAAATACACAACTTTCTTCATAATGTTCTCCCTAAACCATACTATTCTCTATCTAAATTAAATGAATCTTTTCTCACCTTAGCAAATACTTTATGAGTTTCAAAACAGTCTCAGAAACACACCAAGTTGTCTTTAGCAGAGCAAAAGGTATGCACTCCAGAGTCTGCAGCCATAAAAAGCACAGAAAACCTGTAATTCATCACACATATCTCTCATGTCACCCAATCAAAACTCTTCCCTCACTTTTTTCAAATCAACACCCTTCCCCCCTCTGCCCTTTCTGCCTTTTTTGCATAGCAACCACCTCCTGAAAGACCTCTGATGTTTGCAAGTTCACACAACAATGTTTCAATTGAACTCTGAACTCTCAGTGCACCTGCGTATCCAGTGCAATCTTTCATTAAATGATTTTTTCTTGACCATTCAAATTACATCTTTCAAAGAACTCATCCATGCACCCTAACTTTCTGTTTTCAGCAATCAAAATCCACCAATCACTGCTACTGCTTCATTAACACAGAAACTCCACAGTTTTTTCATTTTAAACTCTTATTTTTCCAACTGCCATTTCATTGCCACACTTCATCTGACTGCAGCAGAACCTTCTCTCACCATGTTTTCTGTCTGGATTGTTGGACATAGTTACATCTACTGGGCTCAAAGGTATGCTGAGAACAGAAATGTACCTAACCTCAATTTACAAGATGTGGAAATTAAGTGGTTTGGCCACAGAGGATTAAAATGTCACCAATTGATACCATTGGTGAAAACCTTTATGCATTTGCCTAAACCTGACCTGTTAATTGTGCACTGTGGAGGAAATGACTTGGGCACTTTGACTGGTGTAGGTCTGGAAATGCTTTTAAAGGACACCTTTGAGCAATTGATGGCACTTTTTCCTCAAACTGCCTTGGTATATTCTAATATATGCCAAAGACAGAAATGGAGGTGGTCGAACCAATTTTGTCCACAAATTGAGAAGTCGAGGAAGCATGTAAACAAATCTGTTTCAGCTTACATGAGAGACCATGGAATGGGCTCCATGTACAACAATAACTTGCGTTACTACATGCAAGATATCTACAGAGGAGATGGAGTTCACTTCTCAGATGAGGGCAACAGAGTTTTCATTTTGAATTTAAGACTGTGCATTGGTACCTACTTATAAGTACCTAAATGTACCATAAACCCAAAAGCTCTTCTCAGAGCTACCCTACATCTGATCACTCACAATTATTATTTTACTCTAACTTTTTTCACAAATTTTCAACAAAGTACGCTCCCCGGAGCGCTACCCGGTACGCGAACCGGAAGCTAACCGCGCGAATTTTTTTTAAAAAATGTTTTTTTTCCGCACATATGGGCCTCCTCAGCCACCCTCAGAAAACCTAGGGGGTCAAGATACGTCTACCGTGCCCCCTTCTACCCATTCTGAACATTATTTGCCCTCCATCTTGTATTTTAATTCGACCGAAACACAAAATGGTGGACTCCCGTAACGCTGCAGGTTCGCGTACCGGGGCGCTCACCGGGAAGCGCTCCATTAAAAAAGGTGGGAAAGTAATTTACAGAAGAAACCCTGGAGACACTTTCACCAAATATAGATTTGCTCATACTACATACCAATCCCTACCATTTTCACAAATTTGGTTGGAATTCCATTTAGCCATTTAGCCTGTAGACCTCTCTAAATACCCCGAGGTAAATTACTTCACAAAACACATCTGAAGTGTTGGAATTGACAACCAATTAAAATGTTACTTTCATTTTCTATTTTTTTTTACCTGACATTTGATTGGTTATGTACCTGAATATATATAAAGGAAGAGAAGGAAACATAGCCATTTTGACTACTACTTCCTGGTGTACATTTCAATAGGATTTTCACTAATAACTTCAACTTCTTTTTAAAGGTAAGTTGTTATTTTAAAAACTGAAGTATATTGTGCACTTTAAGTTAATATGGTAAACTTTTTCTGATAGTTATATACTATCCCTCTGTAGTAGTTATAGATTTAGATAGACTTCTCTGTTATAGTTATGGATGGAGTTAGGCTTCTCTTGTATAATTATGAATTTACTTACGTTAAATCACATACACTTTTTTATATTCCAACTTCCACTCTGATACTATACACTGCCCAAAGATAAATTCACTGTTAAAAACTGCCTATCTAAAATTAATCCCAACAGTGCCCTATCTCTACTAATATATATTTTTTTTATGCAAATTTCAGGCAAAATGGAAGGCGAACAGAAAGTTTCATTTGAAATTGTCCTTGCAGAGACCAACCAAGAAATCATTGATCCAAATGACATTGAATTTATGGATGAAACTTGGGACCAAAAACTACTGCAATGTGTGCAATCAGTAGATGTCCTCCTTGAAAATGAGGACATTTTACACACTCAAACATTACAAGCTATGTTCAATGAAAATAACGACATTTCAGACAGTGAAATGTTAGACATTTTATTACATTTTGAAACACAATCACAATAATAAATAATTGCTTAAAAAATAAAGAAATAAAAAAAATCAACAAAACAAACAATCAATTAACATACAATATTTGAAAAGTCTATCATTCTTTTTTCCTTATAGTACGCTCCCCGGACCGACATTTCAGACAGTGAAATGTTAAACATTTTATTAAATTTTGAAACACAATCACAATAATAAATAATTGCTTAAAAAATAAAGAAATAAAAAAAATCAACAAAACAAACAATCAATTAACATACAATATTTGAAAAGTCTATCATTCTTTTTTCCTTATAGTACGCTCCCCGGACCGCTTCCCTGTTCGCGAACCGGGCGCTCCCCACGCAAAAAAAACATTTTTTTTTTTTTTTGCCCCACGGGGCCCTTTTAAAGCCTCCACATCAAACCTAGGGGGTCAGGGAGGATCTACTATGCCCCCTTATGGTCATTTCCCCCTTTGTTTTGGCCTCCTCTTGTCTCTCGATCCTACCGAGAGACAAGATGGCGGCCGCTCCGGACTGTTTAGAATGTTGACAGACACCGGAGAGCCAATCAGCTTCGCTACGCGAAGTTCCGTTACGCGTCAAGTACGCGAACCGGAGCGCTACCCGGAACGCGCTTACAGATATATATCTTTTTTTGAACGTTAATTTCTCAAAATCCACTGGAGCACATATCTTGAGACCTAGCAAAGGCACATCGGGCTAACAGTCCCTACAATTTTGCCAAGTTTCGTGCAAATCCATTCAGCCGTTCGGGCTAAAAGTGAGGCCAACCGCCCTATGGAAATTAACATGGGAAAAACACGTTTTGGGACCCCCCTTTTTTCTCAGCCCCCCCTTGACAACCCCCCCCAAATTTTCAGTGGCTGCTCAGAAACAAAATGTTCCATTTTCCTGAAAATTTCAGCCAATTCCGTTCACAAACGCCAAAGTTATTAGACATAGAATTTTCAAAAATCCCATAGAGAAAAAATCCTAACTATATATACCTACTGGCGACCGCCAGTAGGTAATATATGTATATATATATTACCTACTGGCGGTCGCCAGTAGGTAGTTATAGTTAGGACCTAGTTTCCATAGGAAATCCGCAACATTCTATTGGGAATAACTTTGGCGCCGGTGGACGAATTTTCGCGAATTTCTCAAATTAGGTGGCCAGCTCCGCTCCGCTTCGTCCCTGAAAATTTGGGGGGGATTCGTGAAGCGGGAGCCGAGATAAAAGGGGGATCCCAAAACATGTTTTCTCCATGTTAATTTCCATAGGGCGGTTGGACTCACTTTTAGCCCGAACGGCTGAATGGATTTCCACCAAACTTGGCAAAATTGTAGGGACTGGTAGCCCGATGTGCCTTTGCTATGTCTCAAGATATGTGCTCCAGAGGATTTTGAGTAATTTAGGTTAAAAAAAAATATATATCTATAAGCGCGCCCCGGTACGCGCACCGGGGAGCGCACCCGGCGCGTAACGCGAGTTCGCGCGCGGAAAGCTGATTGGCTCTCGGGTGTCTGTCAACATTCCAAACAGTCCGGAGCACCCGCCATCTTGTGTCTTGGTAGGATCGAGACACAAGAGGTGGCAAAAACAAAGGGGGAAATGACCATAAGGGGGCAGGGTAGACCCCCCCTGACCCCCTAGGTTTGATGTGGGGGCCATAAAAGGGCCCCGCGGGGCAAAAAAAAAAAATAATTTTCGATTTTCGCGGGGGAGCGCCCGGTACGCGCACCGGGGAGTGTACCAAGGGGAAAACCCAATGAAACAGTAAAATAATAATTGAAAGTGCTTAGAGGTAGGGTAGCTCTGCATAGAGTTGTTGTGTTGTGTGGGTGATTTAAGTACCAGCATGTAGTTACCAATGCAGAGTCTTAAATTCAATGTGCACCGTCTCCTCTGTAGATAATTTGCATGTTGTTACAGAAGTTATTGTGGTATATGGAATCCATACCATAGTCTGTCAGGAAAGCAGAAACAGATCCTTTAAGGACTCCCTGAGAAGGCCTAGGGGATCATGGGTAGTCTACCCTGCTCCCTTATGATGTTTTCAAGTATTACATTTTATTCTCTTCTGAATCTACACAAAATTGGCAGTGATATGGTGCATTAGAGACAGAGAGTGAGAGAAAGGAGGCAGGAGATGAAAAAGAGATGTGAAAAACACATTGGAGATAATATAGTGGGAGAAAGGAAGTAACTATGAGCAAACTTACTATGTAACACAAAAAAGTTGCACAGTATACTGTAAGTCTCAATTTATATTATAATCATTTTGGTAGTATTTAATGAATTACATATAAAAATGAATAAGTCTCGAACAATTTTTAATTATTAAATATACATTTATTGTTGAGATTGTTCATAATTTAATAACACTTCTAACATTACATCATCCGGAATGTCCTCCAAATTTTCATTACATGATTCAAATGATTCAAGACAGTCAATTAGTTGTTGATCCTCAGACTCATCCATGAAATCAAAGTCTTCGTTAAGAATATCTTTATCCATAATTCCAAAAGAAATTGTATTGCTCTCCTCTTTACCTTCCATTTTTGCTGTAAATTGCATAAAAAATAACTATATCAGTAGAGTTAGGGCACTGTTGGGTTTAAGTTCAGACAGGTACTTCTGAGTTTTTAACAGTGAAGTTATCTTTGGGCAGTGTTTGGGATCAGGCAGGAAGTAGAAATATAAAAAAGTGCATGTGATGAAGCCTAAGTAAATTCATAATTATACCAGAGAAGCCTAACTCAATCCATGACTCTAACAGAGAAGCCTATCTCAATCTATAACTATAACAGAGGGACAGTAAAAAACTATCAGAAAACGTTTTTCCAATTTAAGTTAAAGTGCAGAACATAGTTGCCCTTACAAATTAACAACTTACCTTTCAGAAAGGAGTTGATGTTTTCAGAGGAAATCTTTTATAAATGTACCTCAGGTAGTACTAGTCAAAATGGCCGTGTTTCTCTCTCATTTTTCATATATATTCATGTTCATAATCAATGAAATGTCAGCACATAAAAATACAAAATGAAAGTAACATTTTCATTGGTTGCAAATTCTAACACTTTCATATGTGTTTTAGTCATGTAATTTACCTCAGGATATTTAGACAGGGCTACAGCCCAAATGGCTCAATGGAATTCCACCAAATTTGGGAAAATGGTAGGGACGGTTATGTAGTAGGGCCTATTCTATATATGGTGAAAGTCTCTCCAGTGGTTTTTAAGTAAATTGACTTCCAAACATTTTTAAGGGCGCTCACCGGTGCGCGCCCCGGTACTCGTACCGGCATCGCTACGGGAGTCCTCCATCTTGTGTTTCGGTAGATTTGAGACACAAGATGGAGGACAAACAACGTTGGGAATGGGTAAAAGGGGACACGGTAGACACCCGGTGACCCCCTAGGTTTTCTGAGGGGGGCTTAGGAGGCCCATATAGGCCAAAAAAAAAAATAATAATTCGCGAGGGGAGTGCCCGGTACGCGTACCGGTGAGCGTACCGGGGAGCGTACTTTGGTGAAAAACAGTGAAAAAAGTTAGAGTAAAATAATCATTTGGAGTGATCAGAGGTAGGGTAGCCCTGAAAAGAGCTTTTGGGTTCTGTGGCTTATTTAGGTACCTACAAGTAGGTTCCAATGCACAGTCTTAAATTTAGGAGGAATATTCTATTCCCCTCATCTGACAAGTGCACACCATCTCCTCTGTAGATATCTTGCATGTTGTAACGCAAGTTATTGTTGTATATTGAACCTATTCCATAGTCTCTCATGTAAGCAGAAACAGATTTATTCACATGTTTCCGTGCTTTCTCAAATTGTGGACAAAATTGGTTGGACCACTTCCATTTCTGTCTTTGGCATATATTGGAAAATACCAAGGCAGTTTGAGGAAAAAGTGCCATCAATTACTCAAAGGTGTCCTTTACAAGCATTTCCAGACCTACCCCAGTCAAAGTGCCTAAGTCATTTCCACCACAGTGCAGAATTATGAGGTGAGGGTGTGGCAGATGCAAAAAGGTTTTCACCAATGGTATTAATTGATGACATCTCAATCCTCTCTGGCCAATCCATTTGATGTTCACATTTGGTAAATCACGGTTGTGAAAATTTCTGGTAGCTGCATACCTTTGAGCCCAGTGGATGTAGCTATGTCCAATAATCCAGACAGAATACATGGTAAGAGGAGGTTCTGGTGCAGTCAGATGAAGTGTGAGAATGAAATGGCAGTTGGAACAGTAGGAGTTTGCAAAAAAACTGTGGAGTTTCAGTGCTCTTGAATCAGAAGCCATGATTGCTGGATTCAGATAGTTGAAAACTGAAAGTTAGGGTGCATGGTTCTGTTTTGTGAAAGAAGCAATTTGAATGGTTAAGAAAAAGTCATTTAAAGAAACATTGCACTGGATAAGCTGGTGTATTGAGAGGTCAAACATCCTTGCTAAGTTCAATTGCAACATTGTAGAATAAACTTTTAAACCTGAGAGCTCAGTGAGGAGGGAGTTGCTATGGTAACAGGTAGAAAGGGCTGAGGGGGGGGAGGGTGTTGGTTTGAAAATAGAGAGGGAAGAGTTTTGATTGGTTACCATGAGGAATATGTGTGTAGAATTAGAGGTTCTCTGTGCCATTCATGGTTGCAGTGCTTGGAGTGCATACCTTTTGCTCTGCTAAAGAAATATTGGTGTGTGTGTCTGACACTGTCTCAATCTCCCAAAGCATTTGTAAAGGTGAGTAATGATTCATTTAATATAGATAGAGACTTGTATACTCTATGGAGAAGATTTAGAAGCAAATTGTGTTTTTTTAATGTTGCTTTGTGTCATGTTTTTTGAAAATGCTTGGTAAAAAGTTTTTAGTGCATAGAGGAATTGTATTTTGTAAAATTGTGATGTTTCAGTAGTGACATGGAATGCTTGTACATAGGACCTGTGCAGTGTTTCTTAAATGTGATGTGAAAAACGATTTTGGGGAAAATGAATGGCTTTTACATTTTTGAGAAGGAATAAATAGTGTCTGCATGCTTAAAGAAATAAATTTGACCCTTTCACAATGATGTTACCTGTGTTGACTCAGAGTAGGAAGCACATTGAGTTTCTTTGCTGTTGGTTTGTGTCATTTTTTTGATAATGGTTGGTATCAACATTTGCAAGATAGAGGATTTGTATTTTGTGAAATAGTGAGGTTTCAGTAGAGAAATTGAATGCTTGTACATAGGACCTGTGCTCTGTTTCTAAAATGTTATTTAAAAAACGATTTTGGGGCAAATCAATGGCTTTTAGATTTTTGAGAAGGAATAAATAGTGTCTGCATGATTAAATAAATATATTTGAACCTTTCACAATGATGTCACCTGTGTTACCTCAGATTAGGAAGCACATTGAGCTTCTTTGCTGTTGGTTTGTGTCATGTTTTTTGATAATGCTTGGTATCAACATTTGCAAGATAGAGGATTTGTATTTTGTGAAATAGTGAGGTTTCAGTAGTGAAATTGAATGATTGTACATAGGACCTGTGTTGTGTTTCTTAAATGTGATGTGAAAAACGATTTTGGGGAAAATGAATGGCTTTTACATTTTTGAGAAGGAATAAATAGTGTCTGCATGATTAAAGAAATACATTTGAACCTTTTACAATGATGTCACCTGTGTTACCTCATACTAGGAAGCACATTGAGCTTCTTTGCTGTTGGTTTGTGTCATGTTTTTTGATAATGCTTGGTATCAACATTTGCAAGATAGAGGATTTGTATTTTGTGAAATAGTGAGGTTTCAGTAGTGAAATTGAATGCTTGTACATAGGACCTGTGCTGTGTTTCTTAAATGTGATGTGAAAAATGATTTTGGGGAAAATGAATGGCTTTTACATTTTTGAGAAGGAATAAATAGTGTCTGCATGATTAAAGAAATACATTTGAACCCTTTACAATTATGTCACCTGTGTTACCTCATACTAGGAAGCACATTGAGCTTCTTTGCTGTTGGTTTGTGTCATGTTTTTTGATAATGCTTGGTATCAACATTTGCAAGATAGAGGATTTGTATTTTGTGAAATAGTGAGGTTTCAGTAGTGAAATTGAATGCTTGTACATAGGACCTGTGCTGTGTTCCTTAAATGTGATGTGAAAAACGATTTTGGGGAAAATTAATGGCTTTTACATTTTTGAGAAGGAATAAATAGTGTCTGCATGATTAAAGAAATACATTTATACCTTTTACAATGATGTCACCTGTGTTACCTCATACTAGGAAGCACATAGAGCTTCTTTGCTGTTGGTTTGTGTCATGTTTTTTGAGAATGCTTGGTATCAATATTTGCAAGATAGAGGATTTGTATTTTGTGAAATATTGAGGTTTCAGTAGTGAAATTGAATGCTTGTACATAGGACCTGTGCTGTGTTTCTTAAATGTGATGTGAAAAAACGTTTTTGGGGAAATGAATGGCTTTTACATTTTTGAGAAGGAATAAATAGTGTCTGCATGATTAAAGAAATACATTTGAACCTTTCACAATGATGTCACCTGTGTTACCTCACACTAGGAAGCACATTGAGCTTCTTTGCTGTTGGTTTGTGTCATGTTTTTTGATTATGCTTGGTATCAACATTTGCAAGATAGAGGATTTGTATTTTGTGAAATAGTGAGGTTTCAGTAGTGAAATTGAATGCTTGTACATAGGACCTGTGCTGTGTTTGTTAAATGTGATGTGAAAAAAGATTTTGGGGAAAATGAATGGCTTTTACATTTTTGAGAAGGAATAAATAGTGTCTGCATGATTAAAGAAATACATTTGAACCTTTTACAATGATGTCACCTGTGTTACCTCATACTAGGAAGCACATTGAGCTTCTTTGCTGTTGGTTTGTGTCATGTTTTTTGATAATGCTTGGTATCAACATTTGCAAGATAGAGGATTTGTATTTTGTGAAATAGTGAGGTTTCAGTAGTGAAATTGAATGCTTGTACATAGGACCTGTGCTGTGTTTCTTAAATGTGATGTGAAAAACGATTTTGGGGAAAATGAATGGCTTTTACATTTTTGAGAAGAAATAATTAGTGTCTGCATGATTAAAGAAATAAATTTGAACCTTTCACAATGATGTCACCTGTGTTACCTCATACTAGGAAGCACATTGAGCCTCTTTGCTGTTGGTTTGTGTCATGTTTTTTGATAATGCTTGGTATCAACATTTGCAAGATAGAGGATTTGTATTTTGTGAAATAGTGAGGTTTCAGTAGTGAAATTGAATGCTTGTACATAGGACCTGCGCTCTGTTTCTAAAATGTTATTTAAAAAACGATTTTGAGGAAAATCAATGGCTTTTAGATTTTTGAGGTTGCCAGCAGCAAGGAGAATATTTGCCACTTACTCGATACGCTGAACCCTTGGTATCGCCGCTTTACTTTCCCCTGCCGGGATTTCGACTGACGCCACCACACTTTGCTGCCCAGCTGCCGTTCCACTCCGCCGCTAGCGCCGCTGGTCACCAGGCGCTGCCGCAGAGTGGGGGGAACTGTGGACTACACTACCCAGGAGGCTTCAGCTGGGACACGCCTCCAAACACGACGGGAGGCGCTTGAAAAAGGCGTCACATCTCCCGCCTCGCGGGACACGCGCGGGCGGTCGCCGGGATAAGCCCGGGCAAAGGGCGGGCCCTCTACGGCCCTCATCGGCCAGAAGAGACTGGACTGGGCCAGTAATCCTGATCAAATTTTCGAGCTGTACATATCTGCCACTTGACTATCTGTACGCCACCAAAGGGTGGGTAGCTTGAATAGATCTTGCTTACTTTATTGTACTCATTGAGCAGGGTTTTTTGTCCTACAAAGGTGGCTACATCTATTTGAGACGGTCACCTCAAGAGATACTTTATAATTAGCATGGAGATGCGTGAGACAAGAAGCAGGGCAGTAGCGGGGAGGAAGAAATTAACAGGCACTCTAAACGATTTCATTGTAAGAACAAATACACTGATAGACGAGGGGATCTCTTTGATAGAAAGAAGGGTATCGCAGGACCTGGCTTCTGCAAAACCGTCCTCTATGGGCCATTTTGCCAATGTACGGAGCCCTAACAGACCAGAGAGTGATATATTACTTATGGACGTGATTAGTACAGCTGTTTCTCAAACCCCTAATCCTACTCAGACTCCCCTTGTTCATACCTTACCATCCCCCCAGCCATCTACTAGTGTCTTGATACATATAGCAGCCTCACCTAAAGATAAAAATGTCGTGTTACAGGGGGTAAAGGAAGGGGCAATTCCTAAAAAGAAAGTGAACCAAAATATGCCTATTCAACCCCGTGGTAAAGATTTATCCAAAGATACAAGTAATGCGCTTATTGCTACTGATACTGATATACACGGAGAAAACGGCCTGCCCCCCAACATACTGTCCTTAGCTATTTTAGATGACACCATATTGGACGACTCAATGGCTGATTTAATCTCCAATAGCCCTAGAAATAGTTCCCTAGAGGGAAGTGTTAATACTAGCAGGGGACAAGAGAGTACAATGTTATATATGCTAGAGACTGTAATGAAAACTCTATTAACCCCACTGACATAAATTCTCCAGGAGATTGAGAAACAAATTCAAGAATTGAAGAGAGACACACATATGCAGTATGATACTCTGGCCAAACGGATAGCCGATTTAAGTGCGCCCAAGACCAAAGCCATAGCAACAACATCTAATAATTCTGGCCCTATATTGGCAAAGGGCGCCCCAAATAGCACCTCATCAAGTACAACTAAACCTGAAAAAGGTAAACTCCCTAGTAAACAGCTATTAAAAACTCAATCACTACTTAAAAGCTCAGCCCCACCTGCTAAGAAAGTATCAGCTCCACAAACTCCTGTCCAATTACCTGATAAAGGCCAACCAGCTAAAACTGATGTGCGTAGAAGTATAAATCTACCTCCAAGAGCATCACCATATGTTGTGGTTCTAACTGGGGTCCCGGAACTGGGAGCACAATCCACTGAAACCAATGGGGCACTCTTAAATAAGGTTTTCCATTGGCTTAACAATAATTACCCTCTCCCGCCAGCTACTAGCAGCAACATTTTGATGGTAGAAAGGGTACCGTGGATTGGGTATAACAGAAAAAAGGCACAGGGTGACTGTGTGGTGATAACTTTTGAAAATCCCCGCACCGTGGAGTACATCACAACGAGGGCCCCTAGAAACTATGACTTGTCCATCGTGGCTAGGGCATTACCCTATTTCTACTCTCAAGGGTAACATCCGGATAGCAGATGGAGCTGGACTAGGGACAGCCGTTATCCAAGGGGTGGAAATGGTGTAGATAGGAATCATTATAATACACAATGGGGAGGGGTGAATGAAGATGGGTGGACCGTGGTGAAACGTAGGGAGAGGATTCCTCATTTCTTCCCGCGAAGGCAGGACCCAGGATGGTTTGGACATCAGCAATTTCCTCCCCCACTTACCCCATGCCATAATCGTTTTGATTGTCTTGAAATGGTGGATTGACTCCCAGAGGCGGAAGAGGTATCTAAGCCACCTATTCCTGTAAGCCGGGGGGAGATTAACTCATCAGGGCATGATGTGTCACGCGAAATTCGAGTGGAGCCCACGATAACACAAGGGAGGCTGGGTGGCCAAGCAGGGGATGTAGTAGAGGTGTTGTCTAAAGAAGATTTTTGTAAGGTGGTCTTTTGGAATGTGGCAGGCATTAAACAAAAAGTCCTTAATCCATCCTGGGATGATGTAATTACTGGTGTAGCCATTTTAGCCCTACAAGAAACTTGGGTCATTGCACCAATACATTTAAATGGCTACAAAACCTATTTTACTCCTGCGGTGGGGGGTTCATATGGAAGACCTAAGGGAGGATTGATAACGTATATATCTAACTTGTTAGTATATGATAAGATTTCTTTCTCCCCTGGATCCAGTTATTACCAAAAGATAGTGATAGACACAAGGAAGGGTCTTAGGATTGTCTTTTTAAATTTCTATAATAACCTTCCAAGTAGCATGATTAAGGAAGTACTAGCTATGTTAACTGAAGATATACAATCTGAAATTGATAAAAAAAAGGGGTAAAGTAATGATATTATGGGGGGGTGACTTTAACTGCTCATTGTGCAAAAAGGGTCAAAAGGGTATATGCGGCCTGATGTTGGAACAGAATATTAATTTAACGCATTTCGAACATACCCTATTTGGAGATTTAGTCAACGAGATGATTTTTAACTATGATTTTGGGTTTACGAATGAGATAGCCCACCACCCAACGTCATTTGCTCCAACTTTTGTGGGTAGGGGGGCCTCGACTATCATTGATTTTAGTCTCTGTACAAATTCATTGTTTTTGGAGATCTACTGCAGTTGACTCCAGTGAAAGGACAACCAGTGTTTAAAATGGTCACGCATGAAGATACCAGGAAGTGCCTAGGAAGCATTGGAAACGTTAATATATGGTTAAATTTCAAATATGCAGAACTACTTCAAAATATGCGACAGGCAAAGGATGAAGATTATAAAAATATTCTACAAGATGTAAGAATCAGAAAAGTAAGTGAGCATGGGAAAGAAGCTTTACATGCACGATTAATTTCAAATTTGTATCCAAATGAAAACATTCTTCCAGAGAATATTTTTAAGAAAATTAACGAGAACAAATCTGGGATATGTTTGATGCCAACTCTGAAAGAATGTTCCATCTTCAACAACAAAATGTTAAAGTTAGAAAATGAAGAGATTGTGAAACTGGAAGCTATAGATAAAATAGAGCATATGGGAGCAACAATTATTTGGTCAGAAAATTTGAAATCAAAATTGGATTAATTAGAGAAGACTATATCCAAAACTGCTGGTTTTGAAAAGACTCTGAATGTGTGTTTAAATTGTCGTATCATTTTGAGAAGGAATTTAAATGTTGAAAGAGGTCTGGTAAATGGAGCAATGGGTCATGTTGTTGATTTTGTGAATTACAAAAATAGAGATGGAATTGAAATTTTAAAAATTAAATTTGATGGCATTGACGAAATAGAACAAATTTGTCGTTGTTCAGCTAGATTTTTGCTTGTGAAAGACTTATATGTTCGCCGAAAACAGTTTCCTGTTTGTTTGGCATATGCGGTGACAATTCATAAATCTCAAGGTTTAAGTGTAGATAGTGCTTTGGTGAACATTGGAAGTTATGTGTTTAAAGAGGGTATGGCATATGTGGCATTATCACGAGTCAGAACTTTATCAGGATTGTACTTGATTGAGTGTGATGAACCAAAGATTTGTGCAGATCTAGATTGTGTTAAAGAATACAATAGGTTAAGAAGAGAGTATGCTCCACATTTGCCTCAATATCCTCTGTTTGAAAAACGTGTGGTAGGCCGAAAAAGAAGAAATGAGAATAATTGCAGTGAGGTAGTAGCAAAAAGACAAAAAGTAGATGAAACTGTAATTGTAAGCAGAAAGAAAAAGGATTCTGTTGAAGATGTTGTTGGATTTCAGTTTGAAAACAGTTCTGGTGTCAACTGCTATGCTAATGTAGTGGTTAATGTTGTTTTTTTTCTTCAAAATTTACAAGAACAGATTGTTGAAAATCGGGATCAAACATTCTGCTGTTTATTGAATTCTGTGTTTCAGAAATGTAGCAGTGATAGAGCAAAAATAGAAAGTGTTTCAGAAATTCGAAATCTTCTAGACATATGTTCTGGTCAAAATCAATTTTCACAGAATATTCAACAGGATTGTCAGGAATTTTTAATGTATATGTTTGATGTATTGGAAGATGAAGGTGTAGATATAAAAAATCTTTTTAGCCTTTCTTATCAATGGCAGCATGACTGCGACAACTGTAGTTTATCAAGTAGTACTACAATAGACACTGAAAGATTTATATATTTGACTTTACCAGACTGCAAATCAGTGTCTTTTAATAATCTAGTTAAAGTAGCTGATCACAATATGGTGTGTACCCAATGTAAGTCTGCAATGCTGTCCACATTATTTTTACAAACATATGGTAAATATGTCATTTTAATGTTCCAACGATGTAGACCTGATGGAAGTAAATTGTCAACTTCTATTAAAAAGTTTGTGGCTTCTCAGTTATCAATATCAGGAAGAACTTTTGCAACTGTAGCTATTATTTATCATGACGGTCCTTCAACAACATCAGGGCATTACACATGCTATTTAAAATGTCGAAAAGGTTGGACTATCTGTAATGACACTCATTTGACTTTCCAACAACGTTTGCCTTTTGACTTAAAAAATTCATACCTAGTGTTTTTAGAACCAAAATTTAAGTAAAGGTAATTGCCCTATGAAGACGGGAGCAGTTAATAAAAGTTAGTTTGCTGTTTAAAATTATATTGTGAGTAACAGTGATGAAGATAATATAAAAATTATAGTTCTCATAAAGGTATGGTAAGTGGATCGCATAGTAAGTGATATCAGTATTATAGGAAATGTTCAACATGAGAGAGCCAGAGATGGAATTATGAATATTTAAATATTGTGAAAATGTTGTTTGAGCCTTTCTTTCAGAACGTCAGGAAAACGTTAATTTTAGAGTTTGTTTTAAGTAATTTGAAAATATACTGATACATCTGACACTATTTGGCCTTAAGGAAAGGTGAAGGAATGAGCAAAGAGTCATGACTGAACAGAAGGAGTATATGAAAACATTGAAACATATTTCAGATGTTCTTGGAGGTTGTTTTCTAGAGAGTCGATGAAATGGAATTTTTAGAGAACAGCAGAGTACCTTCCAACGTAAAGGACCTTCATGATGTACTATTTGGCCTAAAGGAAAAGTAAGTGAATCAAAGATTAGTGTACATATGTGATTTGTAAGTTTATATGTTTTTTTAAACACAATCTTTTTGATTGTGTTTTTTTTTCCCGCTGTCATATGATGAATGTTAGATCTGGGGGTCTCTAGTTGGCAGAGGCAGGTACCACTGTCCAAATAGGGACCCTTGCTTCTTGTCAGGGCAAGGAGATAACCTTCTGAGATAACCCCTGCTCACCCTCTAGGTAGCTTGGCACGAGCAGTCTAGGCTAACCAGAGGCAATGCGTAAAGTATTTGTACCAACACTCACAGTAACACAGTGAAAACACCACAAACTGACTCCACAACAGTTTAGAAAAATAAAGGTATTTTAATCTAAACTACACAAGACCAAAACGACAAAAATCCAACATACACAGTTCAAGATTATGGTTTCAAAAAGAGTTCTTAAGGTTGCGTTAAAGTTCTTCAAGTTGCGGTAAAATAAACCACAGATGCGTGAAAAGTTCACAGTTGCGTCACGTTTACTCACAGTACCTTTAGTTGCAACAAAGTTCCAAAAGCAGAAGCTGGTGCGGTGGAAAACAAGCGATGCGTTGCTCCTGAGACCCTGGGGAGGCGATGCGACAGCCCCGCTGCAGCAGCGGGCGTGTTGCGACGAATCCGGTCTGTATGGGGAGGAAGGCCACTTGTATGGATTCCGGTGCGTAGGTTCCGTAGGAAGTCTGTTCTCGCAAAGGCACGATGCGACGATCTCGTAGGGGCTGCGACGATCTCCGGGCGACGATGCGCGGTCCAGCGGGGATCCTCTCTCTCGCAGCTCCTCGATGCGTTGATTCTGCGACGACACTCGCAGCGACGTGATGCGACCCGCAAGCAAGCGGTGCGGCGATCTCACCCAGCGACGACAGGCTCTGCGACGATACTCGCAGCGATGTTCAATTCTCCCGCACCGGTCTGGTGCGTCCCGCAAAAGAAGGATGCGACGGCTGTGGCAGCGGCGTCAGGCGCTGCGACGATCTCGACCTTCGTAGCGGCGGGAAACTTCTCGCACTGTCGGGGATGCGCTCCGCAAGCGAGCGATGCGACACTTTTCAAGTTCAAAAGTCTCTCAAGCTTAGTTTCAAGCTTCCCAGCTCAGGTACAACTTCCAGAGGCCGCACAACTGGATCAAGCACTCTAGGAAGGACAGAACTCTCTCAGCAGAGTTCAGGGAAGCTGGGGGTGAAGTCCTTTTGTTCCTGGGACTTCAAAACAGGGAGCCAGCTCTTCTCAGGCCCTTGGAGATTCCTTCAAGACAGGGGACACAGCACACAGCAAAGTCCTTCCCCTCTCCTTGGCAGCAAAGCAACAGGTCAGTCCAGCAGAGCAACAGCAGGACAATCTTCCTTCTTCAGTTTCAGCTTTCTCCTTGGCAGAGGTTCCTTCTTGATTTCCAGGATGATCTAATTTTCTGTTGTCAGGGATCCGGTACTTATACCCCTAAAGTCTTTGTTCTCTTGGTGCATGTGGGCCCTGAGCCCGGTCTAAACCAGTTCTGGGTGGATCCTGAGCACTTTGTTTTGCTGGCTGCATCTTTCCTTTCAGAGTGAGGGGCAGGGTCCTCAGCCGCCCAGCAGGGGGGTGGAGCCAGCATTGTGGAAGGCAGGCACAGCCCTATTCAGCCCAGGTGCTAACTCCTCCCACCACTCCAGTTGCAACTGCAGTCATTCAGCCTAGTGCTGACTCATCCATCCTGCTGGGGAATTCCCCAGCCCCTGTCACTCACAAACCAGACAGTCAATACACAAACAGCCCAAGGCACACAGAAGGGTTAGACAAGAGAACAGCAACTTTCTAAAAGTGCTGTTCTCAAACACAGGATCTAAAACAATCTTTCCTAAAAGATGTGTTATTAAATTCTGAGTTCAGGGATACTAGATACTTATGTCCTATCTTGTTCCTATGAGAAGAAATGCTGTTAACCACTGTAGCCAGCATCCCCCAAGTTAATCTATGGAGCAAGATAACCTTACAATAGTGAAAAACGAAAATGGCTGTAATTCACTACCAGAACATGTTACCTGCACCAGTACATGCTCTACCTTTCACATACACTGCACCCTGCCCAGGGGGGTACCTTGGGCCTTCCATAGGGGTGGCTGATGTGCACGAAAAGGGAAGGGTTAGGCCTGGTCAGTGGGGACACTGACCAGGAGGACATGGCAGTTCTAAACCGCCCATAGGCACTGCAGTGGCAGGCCTGAGACACCATTTTAGAGCTACTCCTGTGGGTGGCACAATCAGTGCTGCAGGCCCACTAGTAGCATTTGTCATCACCAGCCCTGGCACACCCAGTGCACTTTACTAGGGACTTCATAGTGATACAAATATGCCAAACATGTATATTCAATCAGAATAATAATTTACACAGGGAGCACTTACACTCTGGCACTGATCAGCAGTGGCAGAGTGTCCAAAGCATCTAAACCAGCAAAAACGAAATCCAGCACAGCATCAAAAATACAGGAGGTAGAGGCAAAAAGATAGGGGGAAACCACGCCAAAGATGCCAGGTCTAACACGTGTCCCCTCCAGCTGAAAGTGGGGAGAACTACCCACCCTCTTGGGAGTTCTCTTCACTAAGGCGGAAAAACCTGGACAGACCATCAGCGTTGGCGTGTTCTGTACCAGGGCGGTGTTCCACCGTAAAGTCCATTCCCTGTAGGGAGATGGACCACCTCAACAGCTTTGGATTCTCACCCCTCATCTGCATTAACCATCTGAGGGGCCTGTGGTCGGTCTGAACATGGAAGTGAGTCCCAAACAGGTAGGGCCTCAACTTTTTCAGAGCCCAGACCACAGCAAATGCTTCTCTCTCAATCGCACTCCACCTCTGTTCCCTGGGGAGTAGTCTCCTGCTAATGAAGGCTACCGGCTGGTCTCCTCCCTCCTCAGTGATTTGTGAGAGTACTGCTCCCACACCATGCTCTGAAGCGTCTGTCTGAACTATGAACTCATTGGAAAAGTCAGGTGCCTTGAGCACCGGCGCTGTGCACATAGCAGTTTTCAGGGTTTCAAAAGCAGTTTGGCAGGCGTCAGTCCAGTCAACTCTTTTGGGTAACTTCTTGGAAGTGAGTTCTGTCAAGGGGGCGACAATGGTGCCATATCCCTTGACAAACCGTCGGTAATACCCGGTGAGTCCTAAAAAGGCCCTCACCTCTGTCTGGGTCTTGGGGGGCTCCCAAGCCAGAATGGTATCAATCTTGGCCTGTAGGGGCGCCACCTGGCCGCTCCCCACCTGGTGTCCCAAATACACCACAGATCCCTGCCCTATCTGGCACTTGCTGGCCTTGATAGTGAGGCCTGCTCTTTGCAGAGCCTTCAACACTTCGCAGAGGTGTTGCAGGTGTTCCTCCCACGTGGAGCTGAACACAGCAATGTCATCCAGGTATGCGGCGCTGAATTCCTCCAGCCCGGTCAGTACCTGGTTAACCAGTCTCTGGAATGTGGCAGGGGCATTCTTCAACCCAAAGGGCATGACACGGAACTGGAAGTGCCCCTCTGGCATTGAAAATGCATACCTCTCTTTGGCCCCATCAGTTAAGGCAATCTGCCAGTACCCCGAAGTCAAATCAAATGTACTGAGGTACTGGGCAGCTCCCAACCGATCCACGAGCTCATCAGCTCTGGGGATGGGGTGCGCATCAGTCTTCGTGACCGCATTGAGCCCACGGTAGTCCACGCAAAACCGGAGTTCTGGAGGGCCACCGGGGGTAGCAGCTTTCTTGGGTACCAAGACCACTGGGCTAGCCCAGGGGCTGCTGGAGGGCTCAATCACCCCTAGCGCCAACATCTTGGAAACCTCTTCCTTGATGCTGGCCCTGACCTTGTCAGCTACCCTGTAAAATTTCTGTTTCACAGGCAGACTGTCTCCAGTGTCCACATCATGGACGCACCAGTTGGTGACTCCTGGGGTCAGGGAGAACAGGGAGGAGAACTGACCCACCACTTGGCGACAGTCACTCTGCTGTTCTGGGGTCAGGGTGGGCGAGAGGACCACACCATCCACTGACCCATCTTGCTCCTTAACTGCCAGGAGGTCAGGGAGAGGATCACTATCCTCTTCCATTCCTGCATCTGTAGCCAGGAGCATGGTTACTTCAGACCTCTTAAAGTGCGGTTTGAGGCGGTTCACATGCAAGACTCTCAGGGGCTGCCTGGGAGTCTTCAGGTTAACCAGGTAGGTTACCTCACTCTTCCTTTCCACCACCTCATATGGCCCAGTCCACTTGTCTTGGAGCGCACAAGGCTCCACTGGCGCCATCACCCACACTTCCTGCCCAGGTTGAAATTCGACCAGAGTGGTATTCTGGTCATACCATCTTTTCATTTCTTCCTGGCTTGCTTCCAGGTTCGCCTGAGCGAGCTTCCTGAAGCGTTGTGTCTGGTTGCGGATGGCCAGCACATAGCTGAACACATCCTGGGGGGTTTTCCCACGGGACTTTTCCCAACCCTCCTTCACCAGTGAGAGAGGTCCTCTAACAGGGTGGCCATACAGGAGTTCAAAGGGACTGAACCCTAAGGACTTCTGAGGCACCTCCCTGTAGGCAAACAACAGGCATGGTAATAAGACGTCCCACTTGCGTCTCATGGGCTCTGCTAGGCCCATAATCATACCTTTTAGGGTCCGGTTGAACCTTTCAACCAACCCATTTCCTTGAGGGTGGTAAGGAGTGGTGAACTTATAAGTTACCCCACACTCCTCCCACAGAGACTTCATGTACTTAGAGATGAAGTTGGTACCCCGGTCGGAGACCACCTCTCTGGGGAACCCCACACGGGAAAAGATCCCCATCAATGCACGGCCCACCACGGATGCTGTGATTGTCCTGAGAGGGACTGCCTCCGGGTACCGAGTGGCATGGTCCACCAAGACCAGGATGAACCTGTTGCCTAAGGCCGTCTTGGGGTCCAGGGGCCCTGCGATGTCTATGCCCACCCGCTCAAAAGGGGTGCTCACCACTGGGAAGGGCTGAAGGGGGGCCTTCAGCTTCATTCCAGTCTTGCCACTGGCTTGACAGGTTTGGCAAGATCTGCAAAAGGAACCAACGTGCTTTCTTATCTGGGGCCAGTGAAAGTGGGTGACAAGCCGGTTTAGGGTCTTGTCTTGCCCCAGATGTCCTGCAAGAGGCACATCATGAGCCAGACCCATTAGGAAGTTTCTGAAGCGCTCGGGTACCACCAGCACACGTGCTGCACCGGGCTCAGCAAACTTAGGCTCACTATACAACAAGTCATCTTCCCAGTAGATAAAGTGATCTCTGGCTGCTCCACCTGCTGCCTGGTCTACAGCCTGTTGCCGCAGACCCTCAAGGGAAGGGCATTCTTTCTGCGCCTGGCAGAATTCCTCCCTGGAGGGACCACCTTCTTGCTGCCAATGGGTCAGCTCAGGCAATTCTCCCAGTTCAGCTACCTGTTCCCCTGTAGGTTCCAGGGCATCCCCCTCGGGTTCTGCTCCTTCCTGGACCGTGGGAACGGCTGGGGCTGGTTTCCCGCTCCCTCTTCCTCTCCTGGCAGGTCTCTGGGCCACTGTTTCAGGCTCCAGTTCTGCTGACTCCCCCCTACTGGCTGTCATAGCACGTGTGGACGCACAGATCCACGCAGGCAAACCCAACATCTCCAAGTGAGTTCTGTGTTCTACATCCTTCCATGGAGAACTCTCCAGGTCGTTACCTAACAGACAGTCTACAGGCAAGGCATCACTGACAACTACCTCCAAAAGACCAGAGACTCCCCCCCCATTCAAAGAGAACACGCGCCAGCTTGCTGAGGCGCACTGAACTGTCAGCTGCCACTACAGGGCGGAGTACACCAGGGATGATTTGCTCTTCAGACACCCACTGACACCTCACGGATGTCACGCTGGCTCCTGTGTCTCTCAGAGCCTCAATCTCCCTCCCATTGATGGTCACCTTCTGCCCATATTTCTTAGTGTTAGAGGGCAGTAAGGTTTCTTGGACCACCTCTTGGTCTCCTAGAGAGACAAGGGTCATAACTGCTAGCTCCCCCCAATCACTAGAAACCAAATCCCCTCCCAAAGCTACACTAGCTAACGCTGGGGCGGGGGCACCAGTGGGTGCTTGCTTCTTCTTGGGACATTTTGGAGCTATGTGGCCCACCTCATTGCAGTGATAGCAGGTAGGTGGGCCCCTTTTGTCTTTATTGTCCCGCCTGCCCTTAGAGGGCCATGGCTGTTTAGGTTTGGGGGGTTGGGATTCCTTTCCCTGGGAACTATTTTGGGGCCCTTCTGAGAACTCCTTTTGATTACCCTTGTCCCCCGCACTCTTCTGCTGGGGACCCTGCCCACCTTTCCTTTAGCTGTGGTACCCACAATTCCTCTGTGGACCCTGGTACTGGTCCAGCGGTCCGCCTCCTTAGCAAGCTCAATGGGGTCGGTCAGCTTGCTGTCTAAAAGATGCTGGCGCAGCTCTGGAACACAAAGACTACTCAAGTGCTCCCAACTGATTAAATGCAACAACCCCTTAAAATCAGTTACTTTACTGCCCTTCATCCAACCTTCCAGTGCACGCGAGTACAAATTCACACACTCCATCCAAGTCTCAGACTCTCTCTTCTTGGAGTTCCTAAACTGCAGTCTGTACTGATCTGGGGTAAGGCCATACCTGAGACATAAGGCCTCCTTCATATTGGGGTAGGTCATGGCACCTGCTAATTCTAAGGGCTCTAGAGCACTCCTCCCAGAAGCCTCAAAATGTTTCCACAGGCCCGCCCCCCAATGCTGATCATGCACACCATTCATCTTCAATGCAATTTCATACGAAGTGAACCAGGCATAAATATCCTCACCCCTATGGTAATTCTGTACCAGGTCCTTGGGAATATATACTTTACCCCCATGCACTGGCTGCGCGCTGCCACCATTTGAACTGGCATCCACCTCCTTGGCTTTAAGATCCAGTTCTTTCATGCTCAACTCATGAGCCAAAAGCAATTTCTTTTCCTCTAGGGCACGAGCCTCTCTCTTGTCTTCCGCTGCCCTTTCTTTCTCCAATTCCAATTGCCTCAGTTTCATTTTCATGACTTCCAAGTCATACTCTCTGATTTTCTTGTAACTCTTCTGGGGAGAGGCCCCTACCGGAGTGGTTGCTGCCAGCTCCTGGGCCTACTCTGCCCACTGGCAACTCTGTGCTTTGAAAACCATTTTCTACATCCACATCATCTCCTTCTTGTGCCTCCCAATGGGCTTTCAAGATTCTCTGCAGCTCCTCCTTTCTGTAGGCGCTTTTTATGGGGCACTCAAACTCAAGGCAGAATTTCCTTAGTTGCTCAACTTTGTATGAACACAAATCCTCAATGCAAAACTCTAATTCTGCTTCTGCCCCCTCACTGAGTGCCTTTCCTTTCGCAGACATGATGCTTTGAAGAGTTACTCAAAAATAGAAAAATGAAAACCAAAAACCAGTAGTATGCGGTGGCGTAGTGGTCTGCACTCACTAGTGCTGTACACCAATTACTGTGGGTCAAGTACAAATACAAGTTCAAATCCCACCGCCTGACCACCAATGTTAGATATGGGGGTCTCTAGTTGGCAGAGGTAGGTACCACTGTCCAAATAGGGACCCTTGCTTCTTGTCAGGGCAAGGAGATAACCTTCTGAGATAACCCCTGCTCACCCTCTAGGTAGCTTGGCACGAGCAGTCTAGGCTAACCAGAGGCAATGCGTAAAGTATTTGTACCAACACTCACAGTAACACAGTGAAAACACCACAAGCTGACTCCACAACAGTTTAGAAAAATAAAGGTATTTTAATCTAAACTACACAAGACCAAAACGACAAATATCCAACATACACAGTTCAAGATTATGGTTTCAAAAAGAGTTCTTAAGGTTGCGTTAAAGTTCTTCAAGTTGCGGTAAAATAAACCACAGATGCGTGAAAAGTTCACAGTTGCGTCACGTTTACTCACAGTACCTTTAGTTGCAACAAAGTTCCAAAAGCAGAAGCTGGTGCGGTGGAAAACAAGCGATGCGTTGCTCCTGAGACCTTGGGGAGGCGATGCGACAGCCCCGCTGCAGCAGCGGGCGTGTTGTGACGAATCCGGTCTGTATGGGGAGGAAGGCCACTTGTATGGATTCCGGTGCGTAGGTTCCGTAGGAAGTCTGTTCTCGCAAAGGCACGATGCGACGATCTCGTAGGGGCTGCGACGATCTCCGGAGCGACGATGCGCGGTCCAGCGGGGATCCTCTCTCTCGCAGCTCCTCGATGCGTTGATTCTGCGACGATACTCGCAGCGACGTGATGCGACCCGCAAGCAAGCGGTGCAGCGATCTCACCCAGCGACGACAGGCTCTGTGACGATACTCGCAGCGATGTTCAATTCTCCGCACCGGTCTGGTGCGTCCCGCAAACGAAGGATGCGACGGCTCTGGCAGCGGCGTCAGGCGCTGCGACGATCTCGACCTTCGTAGCGGCGGGAAACTTCTCGCACTGTCGGGGATGCGCTCCGTAAGCGAGCGATGCGACACTTTTCAAGTTCAAAAGTCTCTCAAGCTTAGTTTCAAGCTTCCCAGCTCAGGTACAACTTCCAGAGGCCCCACAACTGGATCAAGCACTCTAGGAAGGACAGAACTCTCTCAGCAGAGTTCAGGGAAGCTGGGGGTGAAGTCCTTTTGTTCCTGGGACTTCAAAACAGGGAGCCAGCTCTTCTCAGGCCCTTGGAGATTCCTTCAAGACAGGGGACACAGCACACAGCAAAGTCCTTCCCCTCTCCTTGGCAGCAAAGCAACAGGTCAGTCCAGCAGAGCAACAGCAGGACAATCTTCCTTCTTCAGTTTCAGCTTTCTCCTTGGCAGAGGTTCCTTCTTGATTTCCAGGATGATCTAATTTTCTGTTGTCAGGGATCCTGTACTTATACCCCTAAAGTCTTTGTTCTCTTGGTGCATGTGAGCCCTGAGCCCGGTCTAAACCAGTTCTGGATGGATCCTGAGCACTTTGTTTTGCTGGCTGCATCTTTCCTTTCAGAGTGAGGGGCAGGGTCCTCAGCCGCCCAGCAGGGGGGTGGAGCCAGCATTGTGGAAGGCAGGCACAGCCCTATTCAGCCCAGGTGCTAACTCCTCCCACCACTCCAGTTGCAACTGCAGTCATTCAGCCTAGTGCTGACTCATCCATCCTGCTGGGGAATTCCCCAGCCCCTGTCACTCACAAACCAGACAGTCAATACACAAACAGCCCAAGGCACACAGAAGGGTTAGACAAGAGAACAGCAACTTTCTAAAAGTGCTGTTCTCAAACACAGGATCTAAAAACAATCTTTCCTAAAAGATGTGTTATTAAATTCTGAGTTCAGGGATACTAGATACTTATGTCCTATCTTGTTCCTATGAGAAGAAATGCTGTTAACCACTGTAGCCAGCATCCCCCATGTTAATCTATGGAGCAAGATAACCTTACAATAGTGAAAAACGAAAATGGCTGTAATTCACTACCAGAACATGTTACCTGCACCAGTACATGCTCTACCTTTCACATACACTGCACCCTGCCCAGGGGGGTACCTTGGGCCTTCCATAGGGGTGGCTGATGTGCACGAAAAGGGAAGGGTTAGGCCTGGTCAGTGGGGACACTGACCAGGAGGACATGGCAGTTCTAAACCGCCCATAGGCACTGCAGTGGCAGGCCTGAGACACCATTTTAGAGCTACTCCTGTGGGTGGCACAATCAGTGCTGCAGGCCCACTAGTAGCATTTGTCATCACCAGCCCTGGCACACCCAGTGCACTTTACTAGGGACTTCATAGTGATACAAATATGCCAAACATGTATATTCAATCAGAATAATAATTTACACAGGGAGCACTTACACTCTGGCACTGATCAGCAGTGGCAGAGTGTCCAAAGCATCTAAACCAGCAAAAACGCAATCCAGCACAGCATCAAAAATACAGGAGGTAGAGGCAAAAAGATAGGGGGAAACCACGCCAAAGATGCCAGGTCTAACAATGAATAGTTTGAACTCACTGTTTTTAGTGAAATTCAATATGTTCTGAGAACAGCAAAAATAAACTATCTAACATGTTGTATAAATTATTCTATAGTTTGTATTGTGTAATTTATATTGTATTCCCATTGTCTCACACTCACTTTCCTTTTTCCTCTCTCTTTCAGCTCTCTTTACTCACTCACACTGCCTTTCTCTCACTCTGTTTCACACCCATTCATTTACTGCACTTCTTTCACAACCCCTCATTTCCATTTCAACTGTCTGCATCCCCTCTCTCCCTTGCACCACTTTTCAGCTTTCAGTCTCTCTGCTTTACTTCCCTTTTCCGTCTTTTCCTCCTTTGCTCTTTTAGTAATTCCTCTTTACTCACTCACTAGTATTGTCGCACTCTGTCACTATAACTCACCCACTCTCCCTCACTTATCTTTGTTTGCTCCTTTCTTTTGACCTCTTCTCTCTATTTTCCGTTCACTACCTCTATGTCCTCAGTCCCTCACTCTCCTTGTGTTATGTTCACTTGTGTTTATCTACCTTCTATCATTTCTCTTACAACAACTTCACTGATTCTCTCTCATCGTTCTTCACCCCATTTCTTTTAGTCCGGTTCCATTACTACCCCTCATTTCCTATCTTCCAATGTCCTTCTCTTTACTTTCATCACCGAATCACTTTCTCTAAGTAACACTGCTTTAGTCTTTTTCTCCTCTCTTTCCTTCTTTTGCTCCCTTACTCATTTCCTTTCCTCACTCATTGTACTCCACTTCACTAAGTCTTTCCCTTAGTCTCTCTGTCTACTAACTTCCTCACTCCTTTTCCCTCAATCCTTCTATATTATCCTCTCTCCCTTCATCCCTTCACTCTATGACTCTCCTTCACTTACTCTGTCATCTTCCATTCCTCATTCTTCTAAATGCATCCTTAATTAGACTCCTTTCCCGCTCAGTCATTATCTTTTTACTTACTTCTGTTTCCTGATTTAGTTTTGCTAACTCACATTCTTTTAGTATCTTTCTTACCTTCAGTTCATTTCTCTCTTCTTCTCTTCCTCTCTGTCAGTGAATCTATAAGCCTTACTCTTAGTAATTTGCTCTCCTTCTATTTTTTTCCCTCTTTTTTTCCTTCTACATTACTTTATTTCTCTTTCTGTGTGTCCTTCACTCTTACTTTATTTCTTAATACACTGTTATGATTTTTAACCTCTTCATTTGTATCTTTTATTTTAAAATATATATTTTACAAATTATAACTTATTTTTTCTTCTCTCTTTCACAGATACAAAGTGTAGTAAAAAAATGTAATTAAAGTTACATTAATTATATGATAAGTGTGACTAAAAAATGTAGTTTATCATCACCTTTTGCTTTAACCTCACTATTATTCTCTCACCCTACCTCACTCCTGTTTCCTTACTCTGCTTCCCTCACTTATTCTTATCCTCCATGTTTACTCCTCTTTCCCTTACTCTCCTACGGCATTCAACTTCTTTCAGTCCCCCTGCTTTACTTCCCTTAACCTCTGTTCCTTTCCTTCGCTCCCTCACTCATTCCCTTACTCATTTACTTCACTCCTCTCACTCCTTCTCTCAGTCCGTCTGTCCTCACAGTTCCTCACTTCCGTTCCCTCACTCTGTCTCTCTTACCGTCGCTATCTCTGTCCCCTCACTCTGTCACTACTCTTTCGTCATGCTCGCTCCCTACAACTCACCCACACTCCCTTACTTACCTTCCTTTGCTGCTTCACTCAGACCTTTTCAGTTACTCCTTCCTTTACTCTCTCTGTCCTTTCTCTCTGTCACTCCCCATGTCTTACCCTTATTCACTTTTATCCATCCTCTTTCACCCCTCTTTACTTACACTCACTGCTCTTTTCTCACCCTCCCTCACCGTTGTTCATTTACTCCGGTTCCGTCACAACCCCTCATTCCCCATCGTTTACTGTCCTTCCTTTTACTTTCAACACCCACTCACATTCTCCCAGTTCCTCTGTTTTAGTCTTCTTCCTCTCTGTTCCCTTCTTTTGCTCCCTTATTCATTTTCCTTTTCTCACTTACACCCTATTACACCTTCTCTCTGTCTTACTATCTAATACACAGTCCCTCTGTGTTGCTCCCTCTAGCTCTCTTTCTCTTAACAGCACTCTCTCTGTGTCCTTCCCTCATGCTCACTCCTTCATTAATTTTTTTTTCTTTTTTTTTGGTGCGCGCCCCGGTACGTGCACCCCAGAGAAAAAAGAATGACAGAGATTTTTCAAAAATATAGCATTTTTTTATAAATTGGAGGTAGTTCTAAAAAGAACTGTTTTTTTAATTCTTTTTGTTGTTTTATATTTTTTTTGTTTTTTGAACATTTTTTACTTTTTTTGGCTTTTTTGAACTATTTTATATTTTTTTTGATATTTTATGGGGAGAAACAAAAAACAGGGAATTGTAAACGGCTCAACTGGAGCAAAAAAAAAAATCAGGAAAAAATTATGGTTTTTTGGGACAATTGTGGTTGTCACCAGCAAGGACGATGAGCTTTAGGCTCTGCTCACCATAGGTGATGGTCTTACCACAAAAAATACATGTGACCCTGAATTCACCAAACCGTGCTTGTATGTTTGGGATCATCTCCCTTGTCTCTGGTCCCGATGGAGTGGGTTGCTTTCTTTTGGAGGTGCTGGGTGAAGATTGGGGAAGGTTACTGGCCAGTTCTCTCACCTCTGCAGCAGCATAGTTGTTGGGATGCTTGCGCTGCATATGCCGAATCATGGTGAAATTGCCAAATGAATATTTCTTATTAGGGTTCCCCCTTGAAAGTTCCATGCCACAGGTTCGGCAAGTCACCTTTGCCGCATTCACTTTCTTCTTGCCCTCTGGGATAGAAAAAAACTCCCATACAATGTGCTCCTTTGGCCTATATGGGGTATTGTCTTCTGGCAGGAATGTCCTTCTCCCCTCCTCCTCTTCCTCCTCCTCTTCTTCTTCTTGACCACCAATGTGATGTTGTGGTGGTCCTCTTGGTGGTGGTGGTGGTGCAGATGCTCCAGCTGCTGCTGCTACTGTAGCCATTTTAAAGTACAAACGATTAGTCACAGATCTCCAAACAGGTCTTCCTCAGTCAAAGGACAAAGTCAGAATAAGGAAAAAAGGTGGGGGCTTTCATAATTTGGAAAAAAAAACTGTCCTGGACCAATGAAAAGTGTTATTTTCAGGTCACATGACCCGGACTTTCATCATTTGGAAACCAAAACTGTTCTGCACCAATGAAAAGTGTTATTTTCAGGTCACATGACCCGACGCGCTTACGCTAAGCGCCCAGGGGCGCGCCTGGCGTCGCGCCCCGGGGTGCTCTGGCGGCGCTTACGTTGCGCGATCGTATGCACTCGGGTGCTTCCGGGTGCGCTTACGCAGTGCGTCATATGACGCATCACGCGGCTACGTGATACGTCACGATGTTGTTTTCGTTCGCGGCAATAGCGCTAACGGGACGCTCATCGGTACGCGCCCCGGGGCGCGCCGTAACACTGCACTCACTGGTGAGCGCATCGGTACGCGCCCCGGGAGCGCTCCGGGGCAAAAAAATAAAATTACATTTTAAAAAAACCATTAAAAAAAAAGTATTACATAATTATAAAATATAAAATTCATTATAAAAAATATTACATTTCATACCTATAGAGATTTGCTATTAAAAACCTATGAAATTCACTGAAAAAACCATAGGTTTCACACCAGTTATAGTTAGGAATTAGCATTTAAAAAACCTATTAAATTCACTGAAAAAACCATTGGTTTCACACCAATTATAGTTAGCTGGAAATTTTACTCGCATAAAACCATTGAAATTCCCACGTTATAGTTAGTTGGACTCACTATAACTAACGCGTGTAATGCACTGCTGATGACGTCACATATTACATCACTCATGACATGGTCAGTGACATCACTCGTTCAGGTGAGTTGTGAGACGTGGCTGTACTTGACTCTGTCGATGGATGTGAAAATGGGGTCAAGCGTGTGTCCTGTGATGTAGGTAGTGTTGGTGACCAGTTGCTTGAGGCCGATGCTGCTCATGCTTTACAGGAGGTTGTGTGTGTTGCTGGGATCACCAAGATGGAAGTTAACCCCTTCTGTGCCTATGACGAGCTGGACTCGTCATGGAGCACAGTGACCGTGTGCCCATGACGAGTCCAGCTCGTCATGACACCCACCCACGGGGGAAGCGCTGGCGCTCCCCCCCGTGGGTAGTCAATCCGGGTATTTTTACTGGGGAAGACCTTCCCCTGCCTCCCCGCCCCCCCCTCTGCGTCATCAATGATATCAGCGCGCGAGCCACGCTGACGTCACTGGAGGTTTCCCTTTCTCCTCCGACGCACAGGAAGCCATTTGCTTCCTGCGCGTCGGAGAAGAAACAGGTAAGTTTGGGGCTGGGGAGGGAGGGGGGGTTTACTAAAAGAGGCATCGAGGAAAAGGAAAGGGTTTTCCTTTCCCCCGATGCCTCTTTTGTCCATTCCTGCTGTGCGATCGTGCGGCAGGAATGCCCCACTAGAGCCAGGGATTTTTTGGGGGGTTTGTTTGTTGGGGGAAGCAGCCCTTGGGCAAGGGTCGCCCCCCCCCCCCCCTTATGGGGATACATATTTTGGATTTGTTAATAAAAAAAAAATGCCCACAGGGAATGTTTGTTGGGGAGTGGCCCCTTGGGCAAGGGTCACTCCCCTTAGGGGGCCATTTTGTTTTAGTTTGGGGGAGCGGCCCCTTTGGCAAGGGTCGCTCCCCTTATGGGGGTGATCATTTAGGCTTTGTCTGCCCCCTGAGGGGGCAGATTCCTTTTAAAATTTAAAAATAATGCCCACTGGACCACTAGGGATTGTTTGTTGGAGAGGGCCCCTTGGGCAAGGATCGCCCCCCCCCCCTTATGGGGATATATATTTTGGATTTATCTTCCCCCCTGGGGGGGCAGATTTCTTAATTTTTATTAAAAATATGCCCACAGGGAGTGTTTGTTGGGGAGTGGCCCCTCGGGCAAGGGTCACTCCCCTTAAGGGGCCATGTTGTTTTAATTTGGGGGATCGGCCCCTTTGGCAAGGGTCGCTCCTCTTATGGGAGTGATAATTTAGGCTTTGTCTGCCCCCCCCTCCCCTGAGGGGGCAGATTTCTTTAAAATTTAAAAAATAATAGGGGGCCATGTTTTTTTTAGTTTGGGGGAGCGGCCCCTTTGGCAAGGGTCACTCCCCTAATGGGGGTAATAATATAGTCTTTGCCTGCCCCCCTGGGGGGGGCAGAAGTCACTCCCCTTAAGGGGCCATGTTGTTTTAGTTTGAGGGATCGGCCCCTTTGGCAAGGGTCGCTCCTCTTATGGGAGTGATAATTTAGGCTTTGTCTGCCCCCCCCCCTCCCCTGAGGGGGCAGATTTCTTTAAAATTTTAAAAATAATAGGGGGCCATGTTTTTTTTAGTTTGGGGGAGCGGCCCCTTTGGCAAGGGTCACTCCCCTAATGGGGGTAATAATATAGTCTTTGCCTGCCCCCCTGGGGGGGGCAGAAGTCACTCCCCTTAAGGGGCCATGTTGTTTTAGTTTGGGGGATCGGCCCCTTTGGCAAGGGTCGCTCCTCTTATGGGAGTGATAATTTAGGCTTTGTCTGCCCCCCCCTCCCCTGAGGGGGCAGATTTCTTTAAAATTTAAAAAATAATAGGGGGCCATGTTTTTTTTAGTTTGGGGGAGCGGCCCCTTTGGCAAGGGTCACTCCCCTAATGGGGGTAATAATATAGTCTTTGCCTGCCCCCCTGGGGGGGGCAGAAGTCACTCCCCTTAAGGGGCCATGTTGTTTTAGTTTGAGGGATCGGCCCCTTTGGCAAGGGTCGCTCCTCTTATGGGAGTGATAATTTAGGCTTTGTCTGCCCCCCCCCTCCCCTGAGGGGGCAGATTTCTTTAAAATTTTAAAAATAATAGGGGGCCATATTTTTTTTAGTTTGGGGGAGCGGCCCCTTTGGCAAGGGTCACTCCCCTAATGGGGGTAATAATTTAGTCTTTGCCTGCCCCCCTGGGGGGGGCAGATGTCTTAGAAAATTATTTTAAAATGCCCACTGGACCACCCAGGAGTGTTTGTTGGGGAGTGGCCCCTTGGGCAAGGGTCACTCTCCTTTGGGGGCTATATTCTTGGCTGTCTGCCCCCATGGGGGGGGGCAGATTTTGCCATTTTTTAATCTAGGGCCCACTAGGCCTCCTGGGTGGAGAGTGACCCCTTGTGCAAGGGTCGCTCTCCTTTGGGCTCAATATTTGTGGCTGTCTCTGGTCCCCAGGGGCCCAGATCGCTATGTTTTTTTTTTAGTTAGGCCCACTAGACCACCTGGAATTTGTTTGCGGGGAGTGGTCCCTTGGGCAAGGGTCGCTCCCCTCTGGGGAGCATTAATTAATTTGTAGTGCCACTAGGCCACCAGGGTTGCTTTATCTTTGGGAGCCGCCCCTTGGACATGGGTCGCTCCCCTTTGTGGGAGGATGATTGTTGCCATTTCTGCTCTCTTTGGGTGGCAGAATCGCAGTATGTGTTTAGGCCCATCTGCCCCCAAGGAGAGCAGAAGCCACTAGACACCAGCCTTTTTTTGTGTTGGGGAGTGGCCTCAAGGGCAAGGGTTGCTCCCCTTTTACGGGGTGAATATTTAATTTATACTCTTAGGCCCACCTACCCCATATCTTGGCTGCTGGATTGGTGTGGACTGGTGCATTATTTGCCTATGTGATTGTAGTGTTTTTTTCTCCTTTTTATTCTAGTGTAAAGCTTTTGCTTCCTGTTTGCGGTTTCGACAGTGGTTGTTCTGCAGTTTTGCGTAGTTGCATTTTTTTGGTAAGAAAAACATTTTTGTTGTATTTACTCCTAATGAATATTATTGTAATGTATAAATTAATTTTTTTGTAAGTGGTGTCAAAATGGCAGCATATTTAGTTAGTGTTTTGAGCAACAAATTCTTTGTGCTGTGTTTTGCATGGTCTTATGTGTATTTCTTTTCTCTTTCTTTTTTAGGGGGATATTGTTGATCCATACTGTGTCTTTGCAGAATAGGTGGTGGCGAGTTTAGCTGCCTCTGGCAAGTGAGTGGGATTGTTTTTGAGTAAATATGTGTTTTTGATAAAGGTGCTTTTTGTTTATTACTTATTTTTCAAAGTGTTTGTTGTTGTTGTCTTTTTTGACAAGTTACCTTTATTAGTAGGCATTATGGCTAGTCGTAGAATGACTGCTCAGTAGGTGGTTGGTATGCTTCTTGAATCTTCCTCTGAGCATGATTATGAGACTGACAGTGCGTCTTAGGGAGAGGAGGCAGGGGAAGATTCTGGCAGTGAGTTTTCTCTCCACATGGAATCATCGGATGATGAAGGTTCTCTCAGTGCAGATGAAGGTACTCTTGGTGTGGACGAAGCAACTCTCAGTGCAGATGAAGTGCCTGTTTTAGAGGAGGAAACTGCTGTGCCGATGGTGCAAGAGGCATCTGGATTGCAGCCTGAGGCTGCTAGGCTTTCTACTGGAAGTGTTGGACTCTGGGTTGATCCAAACATGGTGCAGCCGGTGTTGCATGCCTTTAGCAGTGATGCAGGGTGTAGAGTGGATTGTGAACATTTTATGCCTATTCAGTTTTTTCAGTTGTTTATGGATGATGTATTTTTGGGTGAGATTGTTGCCCAGACTAATTTGTATGCTGAACAGTTTTTGAGGGTCAAGAGTGACAAACTTAGGCCCCAGTCTAGAGCTACCTGGTGGACTCCCACAAATCTGGAAGAGATTAAGAAGTTTTTGGGTTTGACTTTTTTGATGGGTGTGGTAAGGAAGCAAACCTGGCTTCATATTGGTCTACTAGCCCCTTGTTTGCAACAGCCATATTTCCTGCAGTTATGACTCGTAATGGGTATTTACTTTTGCTACGTATGCTGCATTTTGTTGATAATTCTATGGCGTTGCCACGAGATCACCCTGACTGTGACCGTCTTTTTAAGATTCAGCCAGTTCCTGATCAATTTGTAGATCGATTTTCTGAGATCTATACTCCTGGGAAAGAAATATCTATTGATGAGTCTTTGGTCTTGTTCAAGGGCTGTTTGGTTTTTAGGCAGTACATCCATAGCAGAGGCCACGCTATGGAATAAAGCTGTATATGTTGTCTGAGAGTCGGACAGGATATGTTTTTCATTTTCGTGTGTACACTGGTAGAGATTCTACTATTGATCCCCCAGGTTGTCCGTCCACTTTTGGAGTTTCAGAGAAAATTGTGTGGGATCTTGCTAGAAGACTGTTTAACAGAGGCCACCATTTGTACCTTGATAACTTCTACAAAGCTGTGCAATTATTTAAGGAATTGTTTAAAATGGACACTTTTGCATGTGGCACAATCTGCTCTAACCATAAAGGTTATCAGAAAGAGCTTGTTTGCAAAAACCTTGAGACGGGACAGTGCAGTTCTTTGCGTAGTGATGAACTACTAGCTGTGAAATATGTGGACAGGAGGGATGTGTACATGCTGACTGCCATCCATGATGAGAGTACTTCACCTGTGGCTGTTTGGGGTCAGGTTGCTGAAGTGCGCAAACCTGTGTGCATTCTAGACTACAATAAGCACATGGGTGGTGTTGACAGAGTAGATTAGAGTTTGGAACCTTACACTGCTATTCGGAAGGCTTATGTTTGGTATAAAAAGTTGGCCATCCATGTCTTTGAATTAGCAAGTTTCAATGCTTTTATTGTGTTCAAGGAGTGTTCTCCTGCGTCAAAGTTGACATTTCTTCAGTTTCAGCACTCTGTAATAGCTAGCCTTGTTCTTGTGGAACAGGCAAGTGTTCCTAGATTTGGAGTGGTGGAGGATGTGGCTCGATTGAAAGATCACCACTTTCCTGATTACATTCCTCCCACATCTTCAAAAGACTTTTCCACTAGGAGATGAAGAGTCTGTTGGCGAAGAGGTTTGCGGAAGGAGTCTCGCCTTTTCTGCCCCGGGTGTCCTTCTAACCCTGGGCTGTGTGTGCCTGCTTGTTTTAGAGCGTACCACGCGCAAAATACATTTTGGGAGCATCCATGAGTGGTAAAGTGAACTGCCTGGTCTGTATTGTTAAAAAAAATATATTCTGTTTCAAGGTTGGCATTAGTGCAATGTATTTAGTTTCAGATTTTGTGTTAGTAGATTTATATCTATTTGCAATTTGTTTGTGTTTTTTTTCTATATAAAATCCTAAATGTGATGGCGGTGTGTGTAGACTGGCGCTTGGCTGACGGTGTGCGTGGACTTGCGCTTGGCTGGCGGTGTGCGTGGAGTGGCGCTTGGCTGGCGGTCTGCGTGGAGTGGCGCTTGGTTGGCGGTGTGCGTGGAGTGGCGCTTAGTTGGCAGTGTGTGTGTAGTGGGCTTGGTTGGCGGTGTGCGTGGACTGGCGGTTGGCTGGAGATGTGCGTGGACTGGCGCTTGGCTGGAGGTGTGCCTGGACTGGCGCTTGGCTGGAGGTGTGTGTGGACTGGCGCTTGGCTGGTGGTGTGCGTGGACTGGTGCTTGGCTGGAAGTGTGCGTGGAGTGGCGCTTGGCTGGCGGTGTGCGTGGAGTGGTGCTTGGCTGGCGGTGTGCGTGGACTGGCGCTTGGCTGGAGGTGTGTGTGGAGTGGCGCTTGGTTGGCGGTGTGCATGGACTGGTGCTTGGCTGGTGGTGTGCTTAGACTAGCGGTCGTCACAAAAGCAAAAACAACAGGTGATGGACAGAATGCAGAACAATGTCATACATTCACCCCAGTACAGAGATCTGGGCCTAAATCCATCGTTTTTTTGCTCACCATCTGAGCATACCCGTCCCACTCGGGGTGACAAAAGCAAAAACAACTAGCGGTCGGCTGGCGGTGTGTGAGTAGTGCCTTGCTGCTGGTCACTACACACACTGCTAGCTGAGCGCCACTCCACGCAATCCATCAGTTTGTGAAGTTGCTGTGTCAGGAATGTGTTTCTGGCTTGTTTTCTATTTGACATCTCACCTAATCCCTGCTTATACATGCAAATTCTTGCTTTTTCTCCATTCTATTATTAAGTATCTTCCCCACAGGAGCCATTGTTTTCTTTAAAATACTTATTTACCCTGGCTCCGTTGTGAGTAGGGTTCCCTTGTTCCTTCATTTACGTGTCAGGAATGTGGGCGTGTGGAAGTGATGGGCCCTTGAATGGCGTTGTCTGCTGGTGTGAGTGTTGTAATGTGATGGGCCCGCGGCTGGCGGCGTGAATGTTTTGTAAGTGTCACACGTATGAAAGGTGTATGAATGGCCTGTAAAGAGGTTGGTGCCATGTCGTGGCTTTACAGCTCACGAGCTGGGAGTCACTGGTTCGTTGTTTGTCCAATTAATTATTGACAGTACATTTCATTTTTGGGAAATCTCTTGGTAATACAATTTTATATACTGAACCATCACTCGCCCTCGTGCCAGATTCAACCAGTATGTGTGTGTGTTTGAGGAATAGATGGCTGTGCAGGAATCTTTGTCTTTTTAGTCTCTCTGCCAAGGTGTACATTCCATCTAAGAATAACCTACCAACTGTTAACCCATGGGAGTACATGGTGATGTCTCTCTTGTGAATTCCAACAAATGATCTTATCCACAATGTCCTGAAAACTTAAAAATGTCTGTCTCATTGTCCTTGTAATATTGTGCCTAAAATCTCACGCTGCAGAAATAAACAATTATGTCAAAACAATTTGGTTGTGCAAGGGGGGTCACCTGGTTTTTTGGTCCTGTGCTCTGCGGGCATCTAGGGAGACCTAACAAGCCCATACATTTCTGAAAACTAGACACTTGGGGCTTCCAAGGAGGTATGGCTTGCGTGGATCCCCCAATGTTTCCTTACCCAGAATCCCTTGCAAACCTCAAATTTAGCTGAAAAAAATCACTTTTTTCACACATTTTGGTGTGGGAAAGTTGTGGCATCACTTGGCTCACACAAATTTCCCACCACCCAGCGTTCCCCCAGGTCTCCCGATAAAAATGGTGCCTCACTCGTGTGGGAGGCTCACGTAGCCGCGACAGGCAAGGGCCCAAAACGTAGTGAGGAGACATCAAAATTTCCTATCTCAAAACCACCTGGTTTTACAAGGGGTGTCACCTGGGTTTTTGGCCCAGTGCTCGGCGGCCATCTAGGGAAACGTACCAAGCCACATATTTCTGAAAACTAGACACCCGGGGGCTTCCAGGGAGGTATGGCTTGCGTGGATCCCCCAACGTTTCCTTACCCAGAATCCCTTGCAAACCTCAATATTTGTTGAAAAAATCAGTAAAACGTAGTGAGGCGACATAATTAATGTCACCTCACTATGTTTTGGGCCCTTGCCTGTCGCGGGTACTTGGGCCTCCCACACGAGTGAGGCACCATTTTATCGGGACACCTGGGGGAACGCTGGGTGATAGGAAATTTGTGTGAGCCCGGTGATATCACACTTTCACACACAAAAATGTGTGAAAAAATAGATTTTTTTCAGCTAAAATTGAGGTTTGAAGGGATTCTGGGAAAGGAAACGTTGAGGGATCCACGCAAGCCATACCTCCTTGGTAGCCCCCATGTGTCTACTTTCCAGAAATGTGTGGGTTTGGTAGGTTTCCTTAGGTGCCGGCAGAGCTAGGGTTAGAAAACTACAGCTAGGCAAAAAAAGGGTAATTTTTCACTGCGAAATTGAGGTGTGACCACGTTGCGTTTTGTGCCGTTTCCTGTCACAGGCACTAGGCTGACCCACACAAGTGAGGTACCATTTTTCTCAGAAGACTTTGAGGAACGCAGGTTGGGTAGAAATCTGTGGATCAATGCAGATTCCAGAACTTTCTACCACAGAAATGTGGTGAAAATTTGTTTTTGGATAATGTTTTAGGTTTGCAAGGGTTTCAGGGTAACAGAACCTGATGGGAGGCAGTCAAGTTACCCCATCCTGCATTTCCCTGGGTGTCTAGTTTTCAAAAATGTATAGGTTTGCTAGGTTTCCCTAGGTGCCGCCAGAGCTAGGGTTAAAAAACTACAGCTAGGCACTTTGCAAAAAAGGGTCATTTTTCACTGCGAAATTGAGGTGTGACCACGTTGCGTTTTGCGCCGTTTCCTGATGCAGGCAGTAGGCCGACCCACACAAGTGAGGTACCATTTTTCTTGGAAGACTTTGGGGAACGCGGGGTGGAAGTAAATTTGTGGATACATGCAGATTCCAGAACTTTCCACCACAGAAATGTGGGGAAAACGTGTTTCTTTGGACAATTATTTAGGTTTGCAAGGGTTTCTGGGTAACAGAACCTGGTGGGAGGCAGTCAAGTTATCCCATCCTGCATTCCCCTGGGTGTCTAGTTTTAAAAAATGTATAGGTTTGCTAGGTTTCCGTAGGTGCCGGCAGAGCTAGGGTTTAAAAAGTACAGCTAGGCATTTTGCAAAATAAAGGGTCATTTTTCACTGCGAAATTGAGGTGTGACCATGTTGTGTTTTGCACCGTTCCCTGTCGCAGGCACTAGGCCGACCCACACCCTACCATTTTTCTCGTAAGACTTTGGGGAACGCGGGGTGGAAGGAAATTTGTGGATCCCCGCAGATTCCAGTACTTTCCACCAAAGAAAGGTGGGGATAAATGTGTTTTTTGACAATTTTTTACGTTTGCAAGGGATTCTGTGTAACAGAACCTGGCGGGAAGCAGTCAAGTCACCCCTTCCTGGATTCCCATGGGTGTCTTCTATTAAAAAATATATAGGTTTGCTAGGTTTCCCTAGGTGCCGGCAGAGCCAGGATACAAAAACTAGAGCTAGGCACTTTGCCAAAAAAGGGCCATTTTTCACTGCGAGATTGAGGTGTGACCACGTTGCGTTATTTGCTGTTTCCTGTCGCGGGCACTAGGCTGACCTACACAAGTGAGGTACCTTTTTTTTGTAAGACTTTGGGGCACGCAGGGTGGGTAGAAATGTGTGGATCCACTCAGATTCCAACACTTTCCACCACAGAAATGTGGGGAAAATGTGTGTTTTTTGACAATTGTTTAGGCTTGCAAGGGATTCTGGTAGTCAAGTCACCCCATCCTGGATTCCCCTGGGTGTCTAGTTTTCAAAAATGTATAGGTTTGCTAGGTTTCCCTTGGTGCCAGCAGAGATAGGGTTAAAAAACGACAGCTACACACTTCGCAAAAAAAGGGTACTTTTTCGTTGTGAAAATGTGATTTGTTCACGTTGCGTTTTGAGCCCTTTCCAGTCGTGGACACTATGCCTACCCACACAAGTGAGGTACCATTTGTATCGGGAGACTTATGGTAATTCAGATTTGTAAAGCAACTGTTATTACCTATTGAGTTTTGATGCATTTCTGCCTTCCAAATGAAAGACATTGTGTAAAAAAGAAGTCATTTTGAAAAATAACCAATAATTCTCATGCTAGTATGAGTATTCCCAATTTTGAAAATGTGCTAATATGTCCTGTTTCTAAACTCTATAATTTGTACCCATTTCAGAAATACATAGGTGTCTTTCATACCGATTTTTCCATTAATACATTTTCACACAATAATTGCTATATACCCGGTAAATAATAAAAAGCCATTGCAAATTGCTACTCAGTTTTTGACTCTGGGTTCATCTGGTTTTTGGTGAACCTACAAGTCCTATATATCCCCACAACCAGGAAGGTCCAGCGGATGTAACGGTATATTGCTTTCAAAGAGCTGTCATAATTACAAGAAGTTACAGGTGAAAACGTTGACACAAAAGGCTGTTTTTTTCAACTAATTTTCAATGTTCGTTTCTATAAAGAAACCTTGATGGATCTACAAAAATGACCCCTTTCTGAATTTAGAATGTTGTCTACTTTTTTAAAATGCATAGCTTTCCAGGATCCATTATTGCTTTCATACTCATTTTTACCATTAACTGGAAGGAGGTTGAAAGCACTACAAATTGCAAAAATAGGCTATGTCCCAGAAAAATGCCAAAACTGTGTAAAAAATGTTGGTTTTCTGACAAAAGACTGTCATTTCCTAAAAGCTGGGTAAATGTTGATTTCAGCCCCACAAACCCTTTTCTGATAACATTTGCAGGGAAAAACCCAGACGCTTTCATTTGTAGCCCCTTTTTCCCATTTTTCACCAAAAAAACAAAATGTTGCTGTATTTTGGGTCATTTCTGTGACCCCTCTAGGGGAATCCACAAACCATGAGTACCTTTATAATCCCCATGATGTTGGAAGAAAAGGACGTCAATTTGGCGTGGATACCTTATGTGGTCAAAACGTTACAGGGGCCTCAGCGCGCACTACCCCAAATAGCCAAAAAAAGGCGTGGCACAGGAGGGGGAAAAGGCCTGGCAGCGAAGGGGTTAAGATCCCCTAGTATTTAGTTATTTATTTATTTATCTAGAGGCGTATATAGCGCTGGCTAGACCCGGAGGTATCAGAGCGCTTTACATAAGGAACAGCATAGCAACATAGCGAGTAACAAAGGTATAATAAATTAAAACATTTGTTGCAACAGAAATTACACAGGATGGGGGAAAAGAATAGAAGTCAGAGAATAGGTGAGAGGCGAGAAGGGAACCTGAGAGGGGAGGGAGTAAAGGCAGTCCAGCGAAAAAGAGAAAAGCCTTCGAGGGTCGTCAGGGGAGTCAGGAGGGAAGAAGGGACGGGCAAAGGTCAAACAAGATGGCGGGTCCGGATCAAGGGAATCGACAGAGCCTATCACCAAAAATGATGGGAAACACAAAAGTCACGGAAATCATATATCCAGAAGTAAAAAACCCAGAGAGCATAACTACATAGAGTACAATCGGAGGGGGACGCAGCCACAAAACTCTAGGCGACCCGAAGGCTGTAAGATGCATGCCTAGGCTCTGGACCATGGGGGCATCGGTGTAGACGATCCACAGACAAAGATACGGGGAAGCCAGCTGGAAGTTAGGGACGCAGGGTGGGGGTGCCTCCCAGGCTCATGATGATACTGAAAAGCCCGGTAGCGTCACACTGCAGCGTCGAGTAGGTTCACTACCACTGCACTCATGTGTCCCTGATGTCCCATCGGAGGCGAGGCTGGAGGGCGGGTAGTAAGGGAAGAAACTGCGGTCGTGCTCGGAGAGGCCGGGGGATGATCAGGAGGGGTGAGCCTCGTCCCCGCTCTTTACCAGCCATCCAGGGAGCTCCACAAGGGGTAATCACAGTTAAGACTGGCTCCGTAGTCAGCCGAGGCATCAGCGATTCACCGGACTACAGGGGGAGGGAGACAAGTAAAGGAGGAACGATGGGACATGTCTGCTGTCCAGCTAGGTAGGTGACGTGGCATTGTGCTGGGGCCAGTCTCCCCTTAAGCTGGCGATGCAGCTCCACCGGGCAATGACCATGTTGCTCGACTCGCCAGGTTTGAGTAAAGATCATGAAAACGTCCGACGTCCAGAGACGGGAGACAAAGGAGAAACGGAGACCGCTGCAGACGAGCAATCACCAGGTGAGAAAAAGAGACCAAGAGGGGGTGGAAAAGTTGGGGATTTAAGCCAAAAAGGCTATCCCTGGCCAGGAGCTCTCGGCCGGAGCTCCTCACCTGTTGGCCATTTTATTATTTTAAAAAGTAAGATGTAGTGCTCAGAGTCGATGAGGATCGTGGCGATGAGGTCAGGAATGGCTGGTCTTGGTGGTCTGTAGGTGTTGGTGCCTCTGATGGTGCTTTTTCCGTATGTGAGGAGTTGGAAGCTGAGATGTTCCATTCAAGCACGTAACTGCAACTGTCTCTATTTATGCAGAAATAGCGCGCCCCCTGATGGGCTGCTCAGAATCAGTCTGCACTTCTTGATTCTTTCACAACGAGTCCTAGAAGAAGAAAAGATATTTCGAAACGAGTCGGCAAAGGGTTGCTTTGACTGTGAAAGGGAGCTGGTTTGCGCCATCTGTACCGTTTGAATGGGGCTGGAGCTTGGAGCCATGCATTCATGTTAGAGTGCACCTCAAGCCTATCAGAGCCAAGCCTGAGCGTGAATATATATATATACACACATATATATGGAATGGAATGGAATGGAATGGAAGGAGTTCTTATATAGCGCAGACTGTCCCCCTACGGGTTTCCTGGCGGTTCAACCGAAAAAGAAAAACCATTCAGCAACTGGCTTCAGGCACTCTTAAAAGAAGAAGGATCAGACCCGAGGGAAGAGCCATGTTTTAATGCTCTTCCTGAACTCAGACAAGGAGTCTATTTGTCTAATATTCAGAGGAAGTTTGTTCCAAAGGAGGGCAGCGGTCACACTGAAGGCCCTTCCTCCCATCCTAGATCTTTTGAACCTGGGAGTTACCAACAAGCTGGCATTTGAGGAGCGAAGCTGTCTTTTGGGATGGTACCAGGAAAAATGTTCTTGCAGGGGAATGGGGCCCAAGTCATGTACCGCTCTGTGAGCCAGGCACAATGCCTTAAATTGGACCCTTTCCTTAATAGGCAGCCAGTGAAGTTCCCTCCGAGCTTGTGTAGATGAGGCGCTGCGCTGCCTGTTTAATGCAATTTTTGCTGCTGCAGACTGGACTGTCTGCAAGCCCTGGAAAATATATTGTGGAGTTCGCAGATATAGGGAGTTGCAGTAGTCCAGCCTGCTAAGCACCGTGCTTCTCACCACCATTGGACGCAATTCTTCCGGTATTAGTGGGAGCAGCTGTCGCAGCACACACAGCACCGAAAAGCACACCCTAGCAGTCTGGTTGGCCTGCGATTCCATTTGGAGATTCTCATCAATCAGGACCCCCAGATTGCGTAGTGTGCTAACTGGTGTCAATGGTTCCTCCTCCGGGGTTAGTCTCAACTCAAAAGTGATATAGTTAGACGGCTTAGCAGAGGAGCAGTATACTACCTCAGTTTTGCTACTGTTAAACTGTAGAGAATTTTCTCGGAGCCAGCTGGCAGTGCTACGCATACACTGTTGGAAAGTTTCCATAGATACTACATGTTTACCTTCCAAGGAGAAGGCCAACTGAGTGTCGTTGGCATAGTTAATTAAATCGACTCCAAATGATTTATTAATAGGAAACAGTGGCTGAAGGTAGACATTAAAAAGTATGGGGCTAATCTCTGAGCCTTGCGGTACCCCGTAGGCTACTGGAGTTTTACTAGAAGTAAACGGAGCCATGGATACCATCTGATGTCTCCCGGTTAAATAAGACCGCAGCCACTGCAGGGCCTGCCCTGTCACCCCTATCCTTTCCAATCTCTTCAATAGGATAGGTTGGCTTACCGTATCGAAAGCTGCCGACATATCGAAAAGCACTAGGACAGAGGCATTCCCGTTGTCGGCCCGCATGCGCAGATTGTCCAGCATAGTTACCAAGGCCATTTCAGTCCCATGCCCTGGGCGGAACGCGAATTGGTCCCTGTCCAGGATTTGATTATCCTCCAAAAAGTTGGATAGTATCTTACTTACTGCTTTCTCCATGATTTTGATCGGGTAGGGCAGAAGGGAGATGGGTCTGAAATTGGCCGGTTTCATTGGGTCCAGGGGAGTCACCACCGCCTGTTTCCACTTCTCCGAGACTGTCCCAGTCTTCAGAGATTGGTTGCAAATTTGTCGCACCTAGGGAAAAGATCCTTGTCCAAATGTTTTTCCAAATTTCAGTAAAAGTTTGGAAGTTGTCCAGGGTCACTATTTGCCCCTGATTCTTAACCTCCATCTCATGGGGGCTATTGGCGACGTCATTGTTACTCGTGGGGTGAAGGATGCGAACGATTTTGATGATTTTTTCATCAAATAAGGAGGCAATCTCGTCACACAATCTTTGTGAGGCCACCACGTTATTACTAAGGAAGGTTGGTGAAGAGAGCTCCTTAATTATCTTGAACTGGGCTTTTGTCCCGTTTGACGACTGGACTATAGAGGTGGCGTAGAAATCTGCTTTGGACCTGATAATGAGTTCCTTATATTTCAGTTGTATTATTTTCAGCTCATTTTTATCTGAAGACAGATATTTCTTCCTCCATTTCCTCTCCGCCTGCTTGCAGGAGAGGCGTAGCTGTTTTAAGCCTTCGTTATAACATGGGGTTGACACTCTCTTCCTGTTCTTTAATTTCTTTATTGGTACTGCCTGGTCCAGGATGTTAGTTATATAAGTACAGTAGGTATTGTAATTTTACTCAACTGTATCAGTGGGGTTAAAATAGGTTACACCCGGGGGGACCTCAGGAGTCTTAACTCTCTCAAGTTTGGACCATTCTCTCCCTCTCCGATAGGTAGCTGGAGGATTAATTTTGTCCTCAAGACTGAATTGTTTGATCTTAAAAAGGATTAAATAGTGATCAGTCCAGTTTTGTGGGGCTATATTGAGTCTTCAGTCTCATCTTGATTGGCAAATATAAGATCAAGCATATGGCCTCCCTGATGGGTGGAATGATTTATCAGCTGCTGTAGGTTGAGGTTTGCACAGGTGTGTTTCAAATCCCTAAAATGGTTACCCAGTCTCCCATCATCTCTCAGATTGAAATTGCCCAAGATTATCATTTTAGAATGAGAGAGCGTTAAGTTCGTGATAGTGTCAAATAAGGTTTGAAAGTGCGTGTTATCTCCTGGGGGCCTGTAGCATATCAGTCCTGTCAATATGCTGCTGCTGGTTTCTTGCAATGTGAACCCCATGAGCTCTATCCCTCAATTACATCTGTCTTCAGGGCCACAAAGTTCATTCTTCCCAAAATATCATCCCTACCCCTTCCCCTCTGCCCACTGGTCTTGGTTTGTGCAGAGTTTTATAACCGGATGGACAAGCCAGGGCCAGTTCCACCACAGACTCTGCCTTCGTCCATGTTTCCGTTAAGAATAAGGCATCCATTTTCCAATCTTCAATCATCATTGATACCTCTGTGTGGTGTTTGACTAGGGAGCGGCTATTAATTAGTCCACATATAAGTTGCTTCCCCTCATTGGCCACAGAGGTTGACAGTGGCTTGCATCCCCCACTGCCTCTCTTACCTAAGCTTAGCAGCGTTTCTCTGGAGTATGTCTTGCTCCCCCTATATATATCACTTTCCCTTGGTTCCTTTTGCCGGGAACTGCAGTGCTCTTGGTGCCGGTTCATTAACCCAGCGGCAGAACCACGCCGCTTTAAACATCCATACCAACTCTTTCCGTGATGAAAAGAAACGCGAGGACGAACTCGCGTACTTTATTTTTCCATTTTTATTGCCATCCTTTAAATCATGAGGACTTTTGCAAGCAGACAGGCACAGATGCCTGCCGGCTTGAAAATAATATCTTTTATTCCGTAGGCCATTTAATACCTTATTCTGGAGACAATCAATACTCTATAGTGGAATTATTTGACATCTTAGGCGGAGACCAATGGCCGGCTAACAGATAATGAACTCCAAATTCTGAAGACCAGGCAGCAATTTATATTAGAGGGCTGGATGGCAGCCCATATCTGAGACTGGAATACGATGGGCATCTTCAATTGGATGTCAATGACCAATATATAATAGAGGCCAGTTATAGTTATTTATATAGCGCTGTATCACCCATGAGGGTATCTCGGCGCTTAGGCTGTGGAACCCTTCCTGGCTCTCCCTGTGAGGGGCAGAGCCAGGCATCCCAGCGCTGGTGGGGCCGTTGTTGTGGAGATTAAGCAAGTTATTGCCCAGAGTTGCAGCGTGGGGCCCACGATTAGAGAAGGCGCCAAAGTGAGAATTATTGAGTCCGCGGACATTGATCCTAGACCCTGCCGCGTCAGGAATTGAACCCTGGTCCGGGGCCTGATCTCTGCTTCAGGGTCTGCCGCCTCTAACCAGTGAGCCACACTTCTCCAGGACATCTCATACCTACCAAGAGTGAAAATACATATTTTATGCAATAACAAAACATGTCTTATTTTAGAAATCCATATACACTTGAGGGCTCCCACACTGTCAGCCAGTTTGACATACAATTGTACAGTTGTTTCCAAGCAGCACTTCAAAGTGTTTTACACGCTCATCCTCATGTTGGGAGAGTGTATGTTTCATGCTTAGGACTAAAACAACTTCTAAACGTTGGGAAACTGAATTATGGGTGTGCAATGAACAACCTTCAAAGTGTGGGAAGACTCTGTTTTCCTCACCTGTTGCTTTATATGTTATTTAATAAACAGGGCTCCATGTAGGATGCTGGGGCTTAAAGCTTATTACTGAGAATGGCAGTGATACCTTTTGAGCTGCGATTGGGAGCCTGGAATAAATAACTGAAAATCTACTTTCCCCAGGAATGTCACATCTATTCAGTTCCTGTCTCACCGCCCATAAGCCGTAAACCAGAGTAATTGGCAGCAATATTCCCCTATAAACCACAAAAAAGTTCAGATACTCACCTTCTGAGACAGAATTGTTCTATTCTTGGATAAAACTAGTGGTGTGGGAATGAAGGCAAAGGGTTTGAGAGCTGGGAGATAGTGGGAATGGATTTCCTCCATCACTATTTCTTTTTCATATTAGAGCTGCATGGGAGCCTAGCCGTATGAAGGATAAAAGGACTAGGCCCACGCGATATTTTTGCATGCACAAAATCTTGCTAAATGTATGCTTCTTGTGTTTTTCTTTTCGTCCTGGTTCCGCTTTTTCGCATAATTGGTTCCTGTTGGAGGTTGGTTAGGGCACATAGTTTCTCCTTGGAACTGGGTGCTGCCATTGCAAAACATTTTATGCTGAAAACAGTTTTCTGCTTGTATCTCGTATAATTTTTGTAGGTGACTAATGCTTTGCATACAGTTGTCAGGCACATGACCAGCAAAATGTATTTTGTGTAATATGCATCTTTTTTGCACAACTGACGCAAATTACATTGGGATAAAATTTCACAATTTCACCTACCACTATATAGAATCTGACGTTGTCAGCAACAGACATATCAAACTGATAGCCACAGAAAGAGGCTTTTGACTCTTTTAATAAAGTTGTCTTCAGGTTTAGCTTAAACAGGAGCAATCCACGTTTGGGTCTCAGGTGGGAACCTCTGCCCAGACTTCACCTTTAACGCTATGACTTTGGGGGGCATTTTATTACATTTTTTATATTTTAACTAGTAAAATGCATCATAAATAAAGGCGAAGAGCAGCAATTAAACAGAATTTACAAAGGTCCCAAACTCAAAAAGGATTGCAAGTGTAGCATGAGACACGGCGTTAATCGAAGACACAGGTAGGAACGCTGTATGCTACAAATAGGAAAATGAGTTGGAAAATACGCCTACTTTATGGGTGTAGTAAGTAATATTTTTCTAAAGTGCCTGAATGCTGAGGCGTCTTAGTGCTAACATGCTATCACTGATCAGGTATAAGAGGAAACTTACTTGACGCTGGAAACAAAGAGCCAGGTATTCAAGGATTTTCTAGAACACTGCCTATTTGTTTGAGACCTCAATGAAAAAGGCATGAAATTCCACAACTTACTAGCCAAATAATAAAAACTTCTGCCAATACAATTTGTCTTCTTTACCTTAGGAATAGCTACCAACCTGGTGGTAGATGGTCTTAAGTAACGTCGAGGGACGTGCCATGTAAGGGACTTCTGGAGAATAGAAGGTCCAGATCCATGCAGAGCCTTATGTACAATGCATAAGTCCTGAAACATGACCCTATCCTGAACAGGCAACCAGTGGAAGTCCCTAATGATCTTCGATATTGAACAGAATTTTGAAACTCAAGAGTCAGCGAGCTGTTGCCTTCTGCAGAGACTGAAGCTTTGATTGCAGGCGCTTATGTATTGCCAAATAATGAGCGTTACAATAGTCTATCTTTGACAGAACCAAGGTGACTATTACCATTTTTGGCATATCTGATAGAATGAATCCAAAGATCTTTTTTAGTATCTTCATCAGACAAAAACATGAAGATGTAATATGATTAATCTGTTCTGAAAAACAAAGTTGATCGTCGAACATGACTCTAAGATTTTTCACTTTTGAACTGGAGATGGACACGGACCTGAATCTACCAGCCACTAAGAACCTTTCCAAAAAGTGGTGTAATTTCGAAAGAGTATCACCTCTGTTTTCTTAGTATTTTGCTTGAGACAATTTTCCTGCATCCAGCCTGTGATGTGTGCCAGATAGTTGTTAAATTTTTTGGCCACACCGTCTACCTCAGATATAATTTATACCCCTTTCTGCATTTCATCAGCATAGGACATTGCAGAAAAAATGTGAGATTGAATGAGTTGTGCCAAGGGGGTCACATAGAAGTTAAATAATGTAGGGGATAATGATGATCCATGAGGCACCCTACAAGGACAGAGAGTTTGAGGTATGCCCTCTAAACACCCCTGTCTATTCTTCATTTGACAGAAAAGAACGGAGTAAGGTCAGAGCTGCACCCTTAATCCCTAGTTTCTCCAGTCGGTTGACAAGCACTTGCTGGTTAACCGTATCAAACGCAGCTGAGAGGTCCAGCAAGATGAGTGCAGCCCTCTCTACCTTATCCACCTGCATTCAAATCTCCTCAGAAACTGCAATTAATGCTGATTCTGTACAGTGCTGTGGCCTAAATCTGTGTTGGGATGAATCCAAATGATCACTCGCCTCCAAAAAGGCCATCAGATCTTTATTTACAGCTTTTTCTAAGATCTTTGTAGGAAGCAGTAGGCAAGATCAGACCAGTAGTTGTTGACCTCTGCTGGATCGTGGGATGGTTTATTCAAGATAGGGGGTCCTAGTGTTTTTTCCATGCTGTTGGAAAATGCCCTGCGATAAGTACTTTAGTGCGTGTTCTCACCCCTACCCTCTTCTCGTTGTTCATAAATAATGTTATCTCATACTACATCGATTATCCTACGGACGCCTCTACTCTTGCTGGATCTAGGGTTCCTCTTTTAATGTTTGCAGACGATACTCTGATTCTGTCTAAAACTCAAGCTGGTCTGCAAAGAGCCCTCGACCACTTCAGTCTTTTTTGTAATGACCATGACCTAGTACTCAATGTTGACAAGACTTAGTTCATGGTCTTACACAAACATAAAAATGTGAGAGCTAGACTGGAAATGAATAATTCGTCCTTGGAACAAACCGATTCCTTTACATATCTGGGCGTAACTATGGGCAAAAGGATGAACTAGAAGCCACAGACGGATCTGTTAGTCGTGAGGCACAACCAACTAGCAGGGGCCCTTTTAAAAGAACACCGATTATCCCAAACTAAACCAGTAGCTCCTGCTAGAACTATCCATCAAGGGAAGGTCAGAGCCTCAATTATTTATGGCGCTGAACTTTGGGGCTTTGAAAATCTAGTTCCATTAGTCCAAGCACAAAACAGGTTTCTGAGGGCACTAACCGGCCTCCCACAATCAACACCACTCAGACCACTACATGCAGATCTGGGTTGTATCTCCTTTGAGGAAGCTGCAGGCTTTAGACCTCTCGCCTATTAGCGAAGACTTTGGACTACCCCGGAGTTAGCTCCTTATGCGCAAGCAGTTAAGCACACAAGAGATGCTGACAAATCTAACAAAATCCCATGGCTGCAAAAGATCAAGGTCACCCTATTGGATATGGGCCTCGCCCACCTCTGGGAGAACCCTAAAGGGAATGATTTCCCCTCAAAAACAGACTTTAAAGCCATATACAGAGATATGGTTAGCCAAAAGTCTTTGTCTCGGGTGAACGGTGCTTCCCTAACTGGTATCTTTCTGGATCACAAAATAGAATTCAGGCTGGAGCCCAGGTGACAGGAAACTCTACCACCAATTTAGAGTGGGCTCTCTCCCCCTAAAAACTTTTACTAAAAAATGGGGGACCAATCAAGACACCAAATGTTATTTCTGCCTATGTGAGGAAGAGACCTTATTGCATGTTCTGTTTGTGTGCCCTGCTTACAAGGGCCTTCGTCATAAATGGCTGAAGCCGGTTTGTACTTTACTAGGCACAAGATCTTCTCAAACAGCTTTGCGTATCCCAAAAACCGATACTAGTATAGTAAGTATTGTAATTTTACTCAACTGTATCAGTGGGGTTAAAATAGGTTACACCCGGGGGGGCCTCAGGAGTCTTAACTCTCTCAAGTTTGGACCATTCTCTCCCTCTCCGATAGGTAGCTGGAGGATTAATTTTGTCCTCAAGACAGAATTGTTTGATCTTAAAAAGGATTAAATAGTGATCAGTCCAGTTTTGTGGGGCTATATTGAGTCTTCAGTCTCATCTTGATTGGCAAATATAAGATCAAGCATATGGCCTCCCTGATGGATGGGATGATTTATCAGCTGCTGTAGGTTGAGGTTTGCACAGGTGTGTTTCAAATCCCTAGGATGGTCACCCAGTCTCCCATCATCTCTCAGATTGAAATCGCCCAAGATTATAATTTTAGAATGAGAGAGCGTTAAGTTCGTGATAGTGTCAAATAAGGTTTGAAAGTGCGTGTTATCTCCTGGGGGCCTGTAGCATATCAGTCCTGTCAATATGCTGCCGCTGGTTACTTGCAATGTGAACCCCATGAGCTCTATCCGTTCAATTACATCTGTCTTCAGGGCCACAAAGTTCATTTCTTCCCGAAATATCATCCCTACCACTCCCCCTATGCCCACTGATCTTGGTTTGTGCAGAGTTTTAAAACCGGCTGGACAAGCCAGGGCCAGTTCCACCACAGACTCGGCCTTCGTCCATGTTTCCGTTAAGAATAAGGCATCCATTTTCCAATCTTCAATCATCATTGATACCTCTGCTTGGTGTTTGACTAGGGAGCGGCTATTAATTAGTCCACAGATAAGTTGCTTCCCCTCATTGCCCACAGAGGTAGACAGTGACTTGCATCCCCCACTGTCTCTCTTACCTAAGCTTAGCAGCGTTTCTCTGGAGTATGTCTTGCTCCCCCTATATATATATCACTTTCCCTTGGTTCCTTTTGCCGGGAACTGCAGTGCTCTTGGTGCCGGTTCGTTAACCCCTGCGGCAGAACCACGCTGCTTTAAACATCCATACCAACTCTTTCCGTGATGAAAAGAAACGCGAGGACGAACTCGCGTACTTTATTTTTCCATTTTAATTGCCATCCTTTAAATCATGAGGACTTTTGCAAGCCGGCAGGCACAGATGCCTGCCGGCTTGAAAAAGTCCTCATGATTTAAAGGATGGCAATAAAAATGGAAAAATAAAGTACTCGAGTTCGTCCCAGCGTTTCTTTCCATCACGGAAAGAATTGGTATGGATATATATATATATATATATATATATATATATTATATTTAGAGATTAAACTCTAGATGAAACACCTATGTGTCTGACAACCATACAGAATACATTGAACAGTCAGCACTCTGAGGCCTTGCTGGGGGTATGAAGCGCTATTCAAATGCAACAATATTATACAACTTCATATCATTCTACTTACATGTTTCCAATCAGAGGTGTCTAATTGAATTTTAACGATACAGATGAGTCTAAGTGAGTAATTAATCACACAGTTATAGAGGCGATTTGCATGCCTACTTTACTTGTTATATTTATGGTCATGTTTTAGCAGATAAGCTAACAATTTCGTACCGAATTTGCTACAGACGTTTCCTCACTGATGGAAAGGCGGGATTTTACCTCTAGAGGCTGCTTACCATTCTCCAGAGTCCCGTCACAGGTCGACTAGACCTTTTTACCTGTCATAGAGTGAATTAGGCAATCTTTTCATATGGAAAATAAACAAATTTTAAAAATCCCAATTGCTTCCCCCAAGAACCACTGACCAAACTAAGTTTGAAAGGTTTATTACATAACCAAAAATAACTGCAGGTACAAACACCTCAGCAAGAGGTTCAAAAGGTAAACAGGCACTAATACAAACATAATCCTACGGAAAAGTCTCAAGCGACTGATGAATAATACGAGGATCAATTCCAGAATCATCAGACTGAACAGAATTGCTATAACCTGAGTTCTAGTACTCATTGGGATAATAGACATAAGTTCAAATTAGTCTGTCCCTACTCTATACTAGGTGACATCCCTACTTAACAACAGTCCATTCTAGCAAAAGGTGTCAGCCGTGGTGACTTCCAAAGAAGTTCACCACGTCCTCTGAAATCAGGTGAATGACACGCCATCAGGTACGCCCCTCTCGGAGGTGTTAACTTCGAAACTTTCCAGTATGGCTCTCTTCCATCTTTGTCCATGCAGACGTCCTTGGGTACCAGACTCTTCATCGCCTCTAGTTGCTTCTTCAAATTCCTGGTCTACTCCTCCATGTCTGAGTCTAGCATTTCTAACTCTCATACACAATGGGCCCTTCTACTCTATAATCTACTTGGTGATGCACCTGCAAAGGAATATACGCAAATAGGCTCACAGTCTAATAATGTTGCAACCTCTTCTAAAAGCCTCTTTTATAAAACATTTCCACATCTAAATGCTAAGCAAAACTTTCGAACAGGCCTGCATCCATTCTATGAACTAGGCCTCAGCTCGATTTAAAGGCCCAACAGTTTACATTAGTCACTAGGCCTCCAACCTTAACAGCAAATGCATTTTCTTAGTTTAAGCTAATTGTTCAAATATAAAGGCACAGTTAATTTCCATAAGCAGATCTAAATGCACAATAGTGCTTGTTTAACGCATTTCTCGTTAATGAAAGATTTGATCCTAACGACATTTCTAGGTTATACAGCAAGTGTGGATGTAATTCATAACCGTGGCTCTCCAGATTTCTAATACCAGTTACTCTAGTTCTCCCTCCCACATTACATCTAAGCATGATTAAAGTCCTCTATATATACGGGTGCTGACTACTTGTACATATGATGCACCCCTACAAATTTCTCTGTAAATGGCGCTCTCTCAGTTTCCCCCTTTGATGACCCGTGTCATCACCCTCTTACATCATCCTCAGGGTAAGAACCAACTATACCGAGCTTGTGGCCATTTTCCCTCGCTTGAGCATTTCCAACGCTCTCAAGCTGCGGTATTGACTGTCCTGCAGCCTCCCCATTCGCATCTCTTGCGCTCTCATTGATCTCGCCAGTCTATTGGACTTTTACCACTTGTACAATCTTACCAAACCCCACAACCCAATCACACATGCCACTGCTATGATAAGGGGTTTCAGTACAAACCCAAGGAAAGTCTTCCCCAAATTGGCAAACCAGTTTCCAACTTTCCCAAATCCTTTGCCAACCGTCTCCCACGCATTCTCTTGTGTCAAGTCCTCAATTTCATAATGGATTGCAGTAATGTTGCTTATATATTTCTCCAGATCCTTAGAATTGTCTGGTATATAAGTGCAACATTCTTGGACCTTCAATCGTTTACAGACCCCGCCCTCTTTCGCTAGAATGACGTCTAGGGCAAGACGGTTCTGTAAAACCATTGTCCTAATCGACAACATCTCACCCTCAACCAGCACTAATGACTTAGCTGTATTCATTGACAATTCATCCACTACAGTTGCCAATCGCCGTATCTTTATGTCATTTAAAATGACACCCAACATAGGTATCGCTGCTCCAAACACATCTCCCACAATTGCTTCAGCACTTTCCCCTCGCTTTCCCCTCCTTTGAGGCCCTCCCTCTAAGAGTGCAAAATCTTCTGTATGATAAATCTTGGGAAAGATAATTGCTAGATAGCAAGTTCCATACCACTTCTCTGGCAACCTCACATACGCATTCCTTCCGCAAACAAAATATACAGTAGGAATCACTTGCACCACGCTCTTCAGGATATCTTTGGTGTAATATTCCAATGTGAAGGTGTGTTCACACGTAGTATGACCCACATACACATTTTCATAATACGTCTGTGGTCTGTGAAGACACAACTTCCCCTTCTGCACTTCATCCTGAGCTATTGGACTATAACTCCCTCTTGACTTATGCTGCTTCTCTTCCTCCGTCCAATCTACCTTGCCTTGCCCTGAATCTCGCAACTGTTTTTGCTTCGTGTACCTATCTTCCACTTGCTCAATGAACTTCTTCTCCGTTTCAGATAATGAGCAGGTCAAGGTGTGTCGGTGTGTATACGGTGTGTCTAGCTCCTGGGTGGGAATGAAAAAATATCCAAGTCTGTCCTCTGATTTATAATAATCCCACTTGTTCAAATGCTTGTAATTCGGGACTTCTGGTAACACAGCATCATAATTCGAAAAGAAATATTCAAAATGATTTCGCCCATAAAGTATACTAATCAGCAAACTACATGAAATTCCATATGTCAAGGGAAGGTGATGGTATCTAATGCCCTCATCTACTGAAGCTGGCAATTGCATACACACATAACAGTCCTTCGCATCCATCGCATCAATGTATTCATACAATAGCTTTGCATATGCATTCTGTCCAAAGTTCCCCTTAGACAGATCTGTATGTAGCCTGCGACTTTCTGCAGCTAACAAAGCCTTCTCTCTTCGCTCTCTTTCTTCTTTCTGACTAGGGGTGGTAGGTGTCGGTGTCCCCCCAGCCTTCTCTACCTGTTCGTGTGGTGCAAAATAGGAAACTAAAACTACTATAGCTATAAGGAGTATCACTCCTCCTAAAAGAGTGCCTATTATGTACTTGGCTCTACGATTCGGGTTTCCAGGCGCCATGGTCTCAGCACAAAATAGTTTGTTCTCGGAAAGTACCCCAAAAGTCTCTTTCTTTGCTATTTGAGTCTCTCGAACCACCTCGGAAAGCAGAAATCCCCATTTTCAGTTCTTCTTTTGCTTCAACAATAGACAGCCCTAACCCTTCTCCGTCCTCTGTGGAAAGTCCCTAACTTTGTTCTTCTTCCACTCGGCCATGGTTAGGTTCAACAGCTATTTACAAAGTCTTTTCAACGTCTTTTCAAGTCTTTAATAATCAATGATGATACTGGATCCGATTGCCTGCAACACATAGTCTAAAAGTTCCATGCGGAGCACAACTGCGTCATAAGCTGGTATATCCGGACCAAATGTAGGAAAAATCAGTCTATCCAGAAGTAAATCACGTATCTTGCTTAGGTAAGGGGGATTGGGAATGGTGAGTGTTAGTACTCCTTCAATTTCAAGTCCAGGTACTAACAGTATCACTTCCAGCTTAACATTTGGGATCGTACTGGTCACCGCCACTGACCTCACCCTCCCGGACCTCAGTACCCCTGGCATTTGTGAAAGGGTAGGTCCACTCTGGAGTGGCGTATCTTCAGCAAGGTACTCTCACCCTCCTTGACCTTCTCGGACCCCTTTGCTCAGCTCCTTGTTCTCCCTCTTCCGGATCTGATTCTTCGGACACAGGGGCAAGATCTATTTCGGAAGCCAATCTCACATTCATTCGCCTCCGTCTCTCGGGCCAATGATCCTCTGCACTTCTTGCCTTTCTGTTTCTCGTTTGCACACCCTGTTCGTCTCCACTGTCAACCTCCTCTGCGCTCAGATCACCTTCTCCGCCACTTCCTCCTTCTGAGGCAGATTCTGTGTCACTTTCGTCTTGGCTGTTTCCTGCCTGATCCGGGGAGTCCCCAACTTCTACAGGCACCCCCACAGCTGGACTTGCCCCCTCTGATGAATCTTCTTCTTCGTTATTATTTTCATCTACGAGAGGAGCTGTTCCCTCCGCGGGTGCTGGGACTCGTCGGGTGTGAGAAGCATGGACCCAATTTGGCAATCCGCCACACTTCACAGCAGTAGTAGTGACTAGAATCACTTGAAAAGGGCCTCTCCAACGTACATCCAGGCAGCTCTTCCGCACGTGCTTCCGCACCAGGACCCAGTCACCAGGGCAGAGGTCGTGACAAAGGTCGCTAGAAGCCGGGATTTCAGTAGCCTGCACCTGAAGAGACACAGAACGTATGACGTCAGAAAGTCCCCTGCAGTAATCAAGGATCAGGTCATCTGTGATATTCAGCAAAGCAGTTGTAGGAATAGATGGCAGCCTCATAGCCCTCCCCATCAGCACTTCATGAGGTGAAAGCCCTGTCCTCCTGTCTGGGGTACTACGCATACTCATTAGTACCAACGGCAATGCGTCGGGCCACTTCAGGGATGTGGATCAGCACACTTTTGCCATTTGGGCTTTAAGGGTTCCATTTATTTGCTCCACTATGCCAGAAGCCTCTGGGCGGTAGCTACAATGCAGTCTCTGGTCAATGTTCAGGGCAGAGCAGAGCATCTTCACAACTTCGCTATTAAAGTGCTTTCCTCTGTCCGATTCCAAAGAGGTCGGAACCCCGAATCGTGGCACCAATTCCCTCAACAATAGTTTCGCTACTGTGAGTGTATCGCACCTACGAGTGGGATATGCCTCAACCGATCTAGAGAACACACACACAATCACTAAGACATACCTGAGGCGATTGCACCTCGGCATCTCACTGAAATCTATCTGCATCCTATAGAAAGGTCCGCCGGACCTCCCAATGTGACTCAATGTAACAGGAGTTCTTTTCCCAACATTCAGCTGTTGACAGGTTACACATCTCTGACATACTGCTTCCGCAGCCTGTCTAAATTTTGGATTGTACCACGTTTGTCTGAACACACGCACCATCGCATCCCTTCCTAGATGCACAGGACCATGTATCTGTCGTGCCATTGCACTCACCAACACATTTGGCAACACAGCTCGTCCATCTGCCGAAACCCACATCTCCAACTCTCCCTTGACACAACCAGCCGATTCCCACACCCTTGTTTCATAATCTGACACTTGTCCCTGCATGTCTCTCAACTCCTCCCATGTGTCTGCCACCTCAAGCATCATGCTTAGTTCGGTTCTTTCCCTTGGCCCCTCAATAGTTTGTTCGGTAAAGGAGTATCCCTGCTCCGCACAGTATCGTGCAACTTCATCAGCATAACGATTCCCCATTGTCACAAAATCCGTACCTTTGGTATGGGCTGTACATTTTACCACGGCTATCTCTGCAGGACCTTGCAAGGCCTCCAGCAATAACCTGATAAATTCGCCATTCCTTATTGGGGAGCCCGATGATGTCATGTAGCCCCTTTGAGACCACAATTGACCGAAGTCATGATCCACCCCAAACCCATATTGGCTGTCAGTGAATATGGTGATCCGAACCCCGTTGGCTGCCAAACAGGCACGCGTCAACGCAATTATCTCAGCCACCTGCGCGGAGTGTACTCCTTCCAGACAAGCGGCTTCAATTATTCCAGAAATAGTACAGACCGCAAAAACTGCTCTCAACTGACCAGTATTGTCTCTTACACATGAGCCATCCACAAAGTAAATTTCATCAGGGTCTGTTAATGGCTCATCAACAATATCCGGTCTAGGTTTGGTGCACAGTTCAGTCACATCAAGACAATCATGGTCTTCCCAATCATCTTCTATATCATTTGGTAATGGCAACAAAGTAGCAGGATTCAAGACAGAGCACCTCCTGAGAGTCACATTCTCCGCAGCAAGTATAACCTGCTCGTAGCGTGTGAGTCTGTTGTTGGTCAAGTGCTGCGTCTTGGTCCTGGTCATCAACAATTCCACAGAATGAGGTACATGCACTGTCAGTGGATATCCTATCACGATACTTTCACATCTTTCAATGCTGACACCTGTTGCAGCAACGGATTTGAGACATCCGGGCAATGCTGAGGCTACTGGATCTAAGGTAGCCGAGAAATATGCAACTGGTCTACGGACTCCTCCATGATCTTGCACTAAGACTGCCAATGCACACCCCTCTCTCTCGCAGCAGAACAATGCAAATGATTTGGTGTAATCGGGCATTCCCAGAGCTGGAGCGCGACACAGGTCCTCTCGCAGCTCAAGAAAGGCCATCATACAATCTGTGTCCCATGGTACCGGATCACTCACGTCCTTGTGCGTCAGTTTCTGCAATGGTTTCGCCTTCAGGGAAAAGTTAGCAATCCACTGTCGGCAGTAGCCAACCATACCTAAGAACATCCTAACCTCTCTTTGTGTCGAGGGCACAGTCATTCTCATGATAGTCTCAATCCTGTCAGGGGACACCTTTCTCTTTCCTTTCTCTAATCTGTGACCCAGATACTGCACTTCTTGCAGGCAGTAATGTAATTTGCTGGAGGACACCTTGTGTCCATTCTCTCCCAAGTGGTTCAACAAGGCAATGGTGTCAATCCTGCAAGCATCTTCTGTGTCTGACGCAACAAGGAAGTCGTCTATATACTGCACAAGAACAGAGTTCTGCGGCAGTACCAGACTTTCAAGATTCCTTTTCAGCAACTGATTAAAGATCGATGGGCTCTCTGTATACCCTTGGGGCATACGACACCACGTTAATACGCGACTCTCTATTTTGAACGCAAAAAGAAATTGGCTCTCCTCGTGCAATGGGATGGAAAAGAAAGCCTGACACAAATCAATCACAGAAAACCATTCAGCTTCGAACGGTATCTGAAACAGTATCACTGATGGATTCGGTACCACTGGACAGCATGGAACAACTATGTTGTTAACCTTTCGTAAATCCTGCACAATCCTGAACTTCCCACTTGGCTTCTGCAACCCCATTATCGGAGCGTTACAGGGACTGCCCATAACCTCCTTTAGGATTCCCTGTCTAATCATGGACTCAATCACGGGTCTTATCCCTGCAATTGTTTCCGGAGTCAACTTGTACTGGGGTGTCCTTGGGAATTCAGCATTCGGCTTCACTTGAATTCTAACTGGCTCTACGCCTTTGATCAACCCGATTTCCTCCCCTGTAAAGTCCCACACCTGTGGTGAGACTGTATCTCTCAGGTTCCAAGGGAGTTCTTCCACCGTCAGAGCAGGGTACAGTTCAATGCACACATGCGTATTTGCAACCTTAAAATCTGCATCGTCATCGTTTGTCTGCAACTCAACTCCCTTGGGGGTACAATAGATGGTGCAATTGAGTTTACACAAGAGATCCCTTCCTAACAGGCACACAGGACTTGAATCACACACTACGAACTGGTGTCTATCTCTGAAACTTCCAATCTTCACAGGGACTGGCTCAGTCAGGGGGTTTGTCATTCTTCTGTTTGCAACTCCTACAACTTGTATGGTCTGTCCTGAAAGGGGTAAGTTGGGGACTACCGCAGACCGCACAGTGGAGCGAGAGGCACCCGTGTCAACCAGAAAGGTGGTGGGATGTCCATCTACATTTGCCTCTACAAACGGTCCTCTCTGATCCACCTCCAGTACTGCTCCAAGAGTACAGCCCTCCTCCCCATCCACATACCGTCCGGTCACTGGGTCAAATTGGTAACACTCGTCCCCTTCCACTATGAAAGGCATCTGCTTGTATACCTTGTTCCCTATTGAAATCTTCGGTGGCTGGGGAACCGGAGCCCTAGGGGCTGGGGCCCCCCCTTTCGTCGTCTGGAATTTTGTCACCGTCACCTTCCGCACTGGATGGGCTTGGACTTCCTCCTCCTCCTCCTCCTGTACCTGATTATCTGGGTTATGGGGGCACTCGCGTCTCCAATGCCCGATCTCATTACATTGGTGGCACTTGGTCGTCTTTTTCAGGGTCGCTATATCTACCCTTGGTCTCGGACCTTCCTCGTTGTCCCTCTTCTGTCCCCCTGATTTCCTTCCCAAGGTGCCATTGCCTGACTGACCCTGTCCTCCCGATTGCATCTGTACTAACATCAGTTTGTCCTTTAGCTTCCTTGTCTTCGAGTCTATCTCGTCATTGCAATACCTCGCATATCTCAAGATCTCAACCAGAGGCTTGTTTTGCCAACAGATTAAACGTTGCTGTATCATAAGGCAAATATCAGGCCTCCGTCCCAGAACAAATTTGGATACGAACTGTCCCATGTCCTTTGGGTCCATCACATCTAACCCACTGTACTGCTTAAAAATCTGCAATAGCCTCTCGTAATATTCATGCTCTGTTTCCTTTGGTTCCTGCCTAGTCTGATCTATTTTTACCCAATCAATGTCCTGTGGAGGTACCTTGGTCTTTAGCCACGTGATCGCTTGCTCATACTTTGCCATCACCCTGGGTGACGGCCCATTTGTGGCAGCATCTCGCTCTGGCTCCGCTGTGGGCCATTCAACACTGACCTTACATGCTATCCACAAATCACCTGGAACCACAATGTCAAACAGCGTGTTCAAATCAATCCACAGCACCTTTGAGATTTTAACAAACCTCTCTACCTGCTTGTACCATTCCACTGGACTCTCACGCAACTTTGGAAATGTGTTCGTAAAGGCAGCCAGATCTCCCCTACTCCAGAGTACATGTACATAACCCCCATGAGCCACCTCCCGCAAGGGGTACGCTTCTGTATGCATCAATCCTCCTCCCGGGGATGTCTCAATAGCATTTCGTCTAACCGTCTTCTTCTTTGACCACCTTTCTTCCCACTTCTCCAAATTTGACCACGTTCGGATTCCCACAATCAGTTCCCTGATGTTGGTTTTTAATCCGATCACCCTCTTTTCTTCTAGATCTTGGTCTGAGTACTGCAACCTATGGCCACCTTGTAGCGCTTTCGTCTTTGTTAAATCCACAGCATACTTATTCGCTAGTTCAGAGAGTTTCTCATGGGCTGTCCTAGCTCTCCGGGTAACATCTTTAGCCACAAACAACAGCTCATCTGGTTCATAGAGTTCGATTCTTTCTAGTGGCAATGTACCTTCCACTATTTCCTCCACTTCTGATTTTAACCTCAGCACATCTATCCTTCTTGCCTTAATTGCAGCCCTCAATGTACCTTGACTAGAAGTCCCATTAGAGTCCCTCCCGCCACAGTCCTGACTCTCTCGTCTATTTTCTTCAGGTGTGTTAGGGGGAACCCTTCTGTTTTCCCAGCCTTCATGGTCCCACTCTTGTCGGCTGTCTCCGGAGGTGTGGTGGGATGCCCCCCTATTCTCCACACTTCCGCGTTCCCATTCCTGTCTGCTTTCACCAGGTGCGCAGTGGGACACCCTCCTACGTTCCTGGTTCTCGGACCCAAACACATTCCTCGATCTATCGCTCTGAGTGTCCACAATGGTCTCCCAAGTTCTCAAATCTGGCCTTAATTCCCTCATCGGCCTCGGTCCCCTCAGATCCATTGGTCCTCTCCAACCCATGTGCTCCTCTGAGGAGTCTGCTGATGCTGCCAAGGGAGTGCTTCTTTCTACGGGCTTTGGCAATTGTTTCCACCCATCTGCCACGTTACTCCTGTCCTCACTGAAACATCTCTCGCTCTCTCTTTGTGGTGAACTCTCGCATTGTTTCTGTTCTGGATTGTACACGGATACTATGGGACCTATGGTAACTGGTACCGTAAGAGCGTCTGGCAGTTTCTGAGAGTTGACGCCCTCTTCTACCCGAACTTTTTGCACTGTAAACCTTCCCACTACTCTCGCCACTGGGGAAGGTGGAGGTACCTTTTTCCCTTCTTCTGGGCAAAACTTGTCCCCTAAGGTACTTGCCTCACTCACCATTTTTCCCCCTCCATCCCCGTCCGAGACTCCCCAGTTCTTTGCTGGTTTTTGCGTTCCTTCCAACTCAGGATTGTATGGAGGTGGTCTCTCTGACAACAGCCTCTCTATCAGGCTGTCGTCCGTCTCACTGTCTTCATCCTCCGTACTTTTCCTCTGTGCATCCCCTGTCTTTTCCAGCAATGGGTACAACCTATCCCCTTCTATGGTCTGTACCCTCCACCTCTTGGCCAATGCATCCCATCTCGCATCTTGAACCGCCCTAACTGATCGTTTCACCCTCTCTTGTCTCCTATCTCTGTTCCGTTCATGGGCTGCCCTGATCCATACGTTTAGTGCTTCGAACTGTGTTGGTCTGGGCAAGGGTCGCAACGCAGCCATAATCGCTTTCAGCTGATACAACACCTCTAATCTAAACGTTCCATATTTAGGAAATGTCAATTCTTCGTTTCCATCTGTCATCTTACACCAGGTACTAAGCCACAATATGGTGTGTAACCCAACATTCGTTGCCATATAATAAGCTGGAGTATCCTCGGGTGGAGCCTCCTCCCCACCCCGAGGTTCTATCCTGTTGTCGCCCTTGAAACATTTCCGCAACAATTTAAAACATTTCATGATGAAATCCACAACGTTTCCTTGTTTACAGCACTCGTTTACTTCCTGATGACAATCTACCAATCCCAGCGCGGCTTCTCACTAACCGCCCTATCCCAGCACGGCTCCACGCTAGCCGACCAATCCCAGCGCGGCTCTTTCTGACGTCACTCGCCTCCGTTTCGCAGCAGTTCCCCTCCTCTCTCCGTTCTTCTCGCGGTCTCTTATGCGTCCCAATCATACACTGAAAATGATTACTTCCGACCAAGCAACCACTTCCTTGACTATACGGCTACAGTCTAACTGTAATTGTCACCAAACCGGCAAATGTCTGTCCGCGAACGACCGGACAATCGCCTCAGCTGATAGGTTACAAACTCACGGCAACTTCCGACCAGCGTCCGTTACCCACGCACTCACACATTCATTCCCCCTATCTCGGTCCTGCGGGCGATCAATGGTACCTCATGACCCCCTTAACAATGGTCGACAATTACTTTGGGTGTTCGATACACCCGAACCACTTAAACTCCCCTTGAGCTTAAGATTTTCTCTGGTTGCGCGCGCTCACAACCTGATCTCTTTCACACTACAGGCACTCAACTCCGCAAGACAATACAACATACAACACAACATAACCGCAATGTAACAACGCATGACCCTTTTCATACTCACTCTCCTCCGACCTGCTGCTTTCTGCCGTACTGTCACTTTTCGTCAGTTTCCGTGGAACTCCATCCGTCCGCAGCTTTCTGGACACTCTTCATTGCTTCTCTATGGGCCTCGGGGAAATCTCAACCTAATTCTAGATTACCCTCACTCCAGAAGATAAACCATCCTACTCTGCTACCAACTGGAAAGGCGGGATTTTACCTCTAGAGGCTGCTTACCATTCTCCAGAGTCCCGTCACAGGTCGACTAGACCTTTTTACCTGTCATAGAGTGAATTAGGCAATCTTTTCATATGGAAAATAAACGAATTTTAAAAATCCCAATTGCTTCCCCCAAGATCCACTGACCAAACTAAGTTTGAAAGGTTTATTACATAACCAAAAATAACTGCAGGTACAAACACCTCAGCAAGAGGTTCAAAAGGTAAACAGGCACTAATACAAACATAATCCTACGGAAAAGTCTCAAGCGACTGATAAATAATACGAGGATCAATTCCAGAATCATCAGACTGAACAGAATCGCTATAACCTGAGTTCTAGTACTCATTGGGATAATAGACATAAGTTCAAATTAGTCTGTCCCTACTCTATACTAGGTGACATCCCTACTTAACAACAGTCCATTCTAGCAAAAGGTGTCAGCCGTGGTGACTTCCAAAGAAGTTCACCCACGTCCTCTGAAATCAGGTGTAATTCTCAATCCTAGCTAAGCTCCTTGCCATCCGACTGCTCTCTCTAGCTCCTCAGCCTATCTGCTCTACCTCCACCCTCGGGGTGCTGTCCCTAATACGAAACCCCACAATGTGAATGACACGCCTTCAGGTACGCCCCTCTCGGAGGTGTTATCTTCGAAACTTTCCAGTATGGCTCTCTTCCATCTTTGTCCATGCAGACGTCCTTGGGTCCCAGACTCTTCATCGCCTCTAGTTGCTTCTTCAAATTCCTGGTCTACTCCTCCATGTCTGAGTCTAGCATTTCTAACTCTCATACACAATGGGCCCTTCTACTCTATAATCTACTTGGTGATGCACCTGCAAAGGAATATACGCAAATAGGCTCACAGTCTAATAATGTTGCAACCTCTTCTAAAAGCCTCTTTTATAAGACATTTCCACATCTAAATGCTAAGCAAAACTTTCGAACAGGTCTGCATCCATTCTATGAACTAGGCCTCAGCTCGATTTAAAGGCCCAACAGTTTACATTAGTCACTAGGCCTCCAACCTTAACAGCAAATGCATTTTCTTAGTTTAAGCTAATTGTTCAAATATAAAGGCACCGTTAATTTCCATAAGCAGATCTAAATGCACTATAGTGCTCGTTTAACGCACTTCTCGTTAATGAAAGATTTCCTCCTAACGACATTTCTAGGTTATACAGCAAGTGTGGATGTAATTCATAACCGTGGCTCTCCAGATTTCTAATACCAGTTACTCTAGTTCTCCATCCCACATTACATCTAAGCATGATTAAAGTCCTCTATATATACGGGTGCTGACTACTTGTACATATGATGCACCCCTACAAATTTCTCTGTAAATGGCGCTCTCTCACTGATGTGTGAGTGGATTGTTGACATTATTTGGATAATTTACAGTGGTGCTGGGATCCATTTTATGAATTTTATTACATTTCTATAACTCGAAATAAACATAGGAAGAAGAAGCTTCCCGTGTACAGTGAGGAGACAGGTGAGTACTTTTTCCTAATGATCAGAGATGTTTTTAAACCACTAATCATTATGTGTGGAGAGTTCACAGTCAGATGAGATCACTGGAAGCGACTACATTTCTCCAAGCTGGCTACATGAGCTGAAATGGTAATTAATGCTTTGCTGTGGGATTCAAACAGTAGTTTATTCTGAAGGCAGTCGGGTTTTTATCATGGAATGCCAACTAATCTTTTATTCCGTAGGCCATTTAATACCTTATTCTGGAGACAATCAATACTCTATAGTGGAATTATTTGACATCTTAAGCGGAGACCAATGGCCTGCTAGTAGATAATGAACTCCAAATTCTGAAGACCAGGCAGCAATTTATATTAGAGGGCTGGATGGCAGCCCATATCTGAGACTGGAATACGATGGGCATCTTCAATTGGATGTCAATGACCAATATGTAATAGAGGCCAGGACCTCTCATACCAAGAGTGAAAATACATATTTTATGCAATAACAAAACATGTCTTATTTTAGAAATCCATATACACTTGAGGGCTCCCACACTGTTAGCCAGTTTGACATACAATTGTACAGTTGTTTCCAAGCAGCACTTCAAAGTGTTTTACACGCTCATCCTCATGTTGGGAGAGTGTATGTTTCATGCTTAGGACTAAAACAACTTCTAAATGTTGGGAAACTGAATTATGGGTGTGCAATGAACAACCTTAAAAGTGTGGGAAGACTCTGTTTTCCTCAGCTGTTGCTTTATATGTTATTTAATAAACAGGGCTCCATGTAGGATGCTGGGGCTTAAAGCTTATTACTGAGAATGGCAGTGATACCTTTTGAGCTGCGATTGGGAGCCTGGAATAAATAACTGAAAATCTACTTTCCCCAGGAATGTCACATCTATTCAGTTCCTGCCTCACCACCCATAAGCCGTAAACCAGAGTAATTGGCAGCAATATTCCCTTATACACCACAAAAACGTTCAGGTACTCACCTTCTGAGACAGAATTGTTCTGTTCTTGGATAAAACTGGTGGTGTGGGAATGAAGGCAAAGGGTTTGAGAGCTGGGAGATGGTGGGAATGGATTTCCTCCATCACTATTTCTTTTTCATATTAGAGCTGCATGGGAGCCTAGCCGTATAAAGGATAAAAGGACTAGGCCCACGCAATATTTTTGCATGCACAAAATCTTGCTAAATTCATGCGTCTTGTGTTTTTCTTTTCGTCCTGGTTCCGCTTTTTCGCATAATTGGTTCCTGTTGGAGGTTCGTTAGGGCACATAATTTCTCCTTGGAACTGAGTGCTGCCATTGCAAAACATTTTATGCTGAAAACAGTTTCCTGTTTGTATCTTGTATAATTTTTGTATGTGACTAATGCTTTGCATACAGTTGTCAGGCACATGACCAGCAACATGTATTTTGTGTAATATGCATATTTTTTGCACAACTGACGCAAATTACATTGGGATAACATTTCACATTTTCACCTACCACTATATAGAATCTGACGTTGTCAGCAACAGACATATCAAACTGATTGCCACAGAAAGAGGCTTTTGACTCTTTTAATAAAGTTGACTTCAGGTTTAGCTTAAACAAGAGTAGTCCACGTTTGGGTCTCAGGTGGGAACCTCTGCCCAGACTTCACCTTTAACGCTGTGACTTTGGGGGGCATTTTATTACATTTTTGATATTTTAACTAGTAAAATGCAGCATAAATAAAGGCGAAGAGCAGCAATGAAACAGAATTTACAAAGGTCCCAAACTCAAAAAGGATTGCAAGTGTAGCGTGAGACACGGCGTTAATCGAAGACACAGGTAGGAACGCTGTATGCTACAAATAGGAAAATGAGTTGGAAAATACGCCTACTTTATGGGTGTAGTAAGTAAGTAATATGTGAGATTGAATGAGTTGTGCCAAGGGGGTCACATAGAAGTTAAATAATGTAGGGGATAATGATGATCCCTGAGGCACCCTACAAGGAAAGAGAGTTTGAGGTATGCCCTCTAAACACCCCTGTCTATTCTATATTTGACAGAAAAGAACGGAGTAAGGTCAGAGCTGCACCCTTAATCCCTAGTTTCTCCAGTCGGTTGACAAGCACTTGCTGGTTAACCGTATCAAACGCGGCTGAGAGGTCCAGCAAGATGAGTGCAGCCCTCTCTCCCTTATGCACCTGCATTCAAATCTCCTCAGAAACTGCAATTAACACTGATTTTGTACAGTGCTGTGGCCTAAAGCTGTGTTGGGATGAATCCAAACGAACATTGGCCTCCAAAAAGGCCATCAGATCTTCATTTACAGCTTTTTCTAAGATCTTTGTTGGAAGCGGTAGGCAAGTTCAGACCGGTAGTTGTTGACCTCTGCTAGATCGTGGGATGGTTTATTCAAGATAGGGGGTACTAGTGCTTTTTCCATGCTGTTGGAAAATGCCCTGCAACAAGTACTTTAGTGTGTGTTCTCGCCCCTACCCTCTTCTCGTTGTTCATAAATAATGTTATCTCATACTACATCGATTATCCTACGGACGCCCCTACACTTGCTGGATCGAGGGTTCCTCTTTTAATGTTTGCAGACGATTCTCTGATTCTGTCTAAAACTCAAGCTGGTCTCCAAAGAGCCCTCGACCACTTCAGTCTTTTTTGTAATGACCATGACCTAGTAGTCAATGTTCACAAGACTAAGTTCATGGTCTTACACAAACATAAAAATGTGAGAGCTAGATGGGAAATGAATAATTCGTCCTTGGAACAAACCGATTCCTTTACATATCTGGGCGTAACTATGGGCAAAAGGATCAACTGGAAGCCACAGACGGATCTGTTAGTCTTAAGGCACAACCAACTAGCAGGGGCCCTTTTAAAAGAACACTGATTATCCCAAACTAAACCAGTATCTCCTACTAGAACTATCTATCAAGGGAAGGTCAGAGCCTCAATTATTTATGGCGGTGAACTTTGGGGCTTTGAAAATCTAGTTCCATTAGTCCAAGCACAAAACAGGTTTCAGAGGGCACTGACCGGCCTCCCACAATCAACACCACTCAGACCACTACATGCAGATCTGGGTTGTATCTCCTTTGAGGAAGCTGCGGGCTTTAGACCTCTCGCCTATTGGCGAAGACTTTGGACTACCCCGGAGTTTGTTCCTTATGCGCAAGCAGTTAAGCACACAAGAGATGCTGACAAATCTAACAAAATCCCATGGGTGCAAAAGATCAAGGTCACCCTATTGGAAATGGGCCTCGCCCACCTCTGAGAGGACCCTGAAGGGAATGATTTCCCCTCAAAAACAGACTTTAAAGCCATATACAGGGATATGGTTAGCCAAAAGTCTTTGTCTCCGGTGAACGGTGCTTCCCTAACTGGTATCTTTCTGGATCACAAAATAGAATTCAGGCTGGAGCCTAGGTGACAGGAAACTCTACCACCAATTTAGAGTGGTCTCTCTCCCCCTAAAAGCTTTTACTAAAAAATGGGGGATCAATCAAGACACCAAATGTTATTTCTGCCTATGTGAGGAAGAGACCTTATTGCATGTTCTGTTTGTGTGCCCTGCTTACAAGGGCCCTCGTCATAAATGGCTCAAGCCGGTTTGTACTTTACTAGGCACAAGATCTTCTCAAACAGCTTTGCGTATCCTAAAAACCGATACTAGTGAAGTCATAGTTATTGCTATGGCCAAGTTCTGGAGTTGGACGTCGGCCCTTAGAAGGACTAGTTTGCAGGGGTCTACGTAACATGATAATTCTGAGTGCACTGTGTTCTTAGCTTCTTCAATCTACTTGCTCATAAGAATTACATTTGCTGCTAAAACATTGTAATATGGATATAATGTTTATTTTATGTTTTTTATCCGGTTTTTTAGAGGAAAGGATATATAACTATTTTATATTAATTTTATTGCTGATATGTGCTTAGAGTTTTAAAATAATTCGATGATGAGCTGTTTATTATCTTTTTAGCAAAAGTTATTATGTATTTTTTTATTTGCCGTGTTATGTGTCTTTTATGATTACTCATGATCGAATAAAGACGAATTTGAATTTGAAGTACTTTATTTAAAAGTACGACAAGATACGCTGCAATGGTATGACATCATTTGCTTTGTATCTCTTCATATTTAACTTGACTGAGGAGCTTTGCCTTACTGCTTATGTCTCCTTAGGCATCGGCTACAATGCATGTCCCCATCGGCTACAGTGCATTTTCTGTTAAATCCATGTGGTGATAGGCCTCCATGGTTCTCCCTTCTCTCAGTGTTTGCAGTGTCTGCCTGTTGGTAGCCTTGGCCCATGGCAGAGTATCAAAGCAGGCCCTCCACAATCTAGTTGTGTGGTTTGATTGCCCCTCACAAACGAATGATAATTCAAAGACAAGGTGCACAGGTCATTGCCTTCAAATTTATAAGAGTCGGCTGGGTATGCAAAACCATTTAGAAACAGTTTTTGCGGTGTGCAGGAAGAGTCTGTTCTTGGAAGATCACCCATGTCCTAATAACAGGGTGGCTCTAGGAACCGACACTGACATGACAGGATATGGCTCTAAACCTCATTTATGGTCAAGACTGGGCACTTATCTGAAATTGCCTGCGGAATCTCATTGGTCACAGTTTTACCGGCCGAGTGAAAGTCATATTAGGGAATTGTGATGAGAAAGTGGGGACGTGGGAGAGTAACCTTTTTTTTCTCTGAATAAATGACGTCATCTGCCCATATAAATTGAAGTAATATTTCTTCATATGACAAATAAAAATACCTCCGAATTCGTGCAAAAGGAGATGTTTTCTGTTCCTTATCAAGCTTACAGTTCTTGAAAGAATTCCCGCTGTCTGAGGATATTAAAAACACATTTCTGCTACACACATTGCCTTATTGCATTGAAGATGTCCTATCGATTGGCGGAAGCCGGGTGGAGGTCACTCCAGCAGTGTGCACAGTTAAACAGTTAATAGTGTTCTGTCTTCCAGAAATATAGAATTATTTTAAATGTAATGTGTGAAATTAACATGACTTTGAGGCTAGAGAAAGAGTGGTATTAGAGTGTCTGCTATTCTGCGTCTTCATTGACTTTTAAAGGGCCCATGTAGTGTAGAGATAAAAAGCACAGTTCTCTCAACCCAGTCCTACATCTGTCACAGTCACCAGCATTAGGCATTCTACAGCATTGCTTTGTTTGATGATATGGGCTGAATTATGAGATGCATTGTGCATCATTCAACCCTTGTCGGTAACTTCAAAGCTTCCTCAGATATAGCTGACATGGAGGATGGCAAAGAAGCAATCAGATTGCTGTATAGTCGTCAGAGCAAGTTCTGATCAACCCTTTTTTTTCAAGCAAAGAGCTTTATATTGGCCCTCGGTCCACCTCCTTGTACTTGAAGAGCATCCTTTCATTAGAGGTGCATTAGAAATGTTCCAGTAGGCTCCTATAGAAAACTAGCTGTTAGCAGAAAGAAGGATGAGCTCGTCTCTGTACCAAAATCAGCCATAACTTGTAATTTGGTTTACATATCTTACCAAGAAATCTAGAGTAGTCAGGAATCCTAACGTATTTCAGTTTGGAATTTATATGTCTACAATTATATTTGGTTTAATACATAGTTATTCATTACATCTGTAGAACGTTTTTCCAACTATGTTGGCCAAAAGTTATCAGTTTTAGAGTAAGTTGTACTGACTGGAAAGCTAATTAATTAATGCATCACCTAATGGACCATCACATTTTTCCCTCAGGGAAGCAAGAACAGTTATATATTAATTAGAAAACAGTGGATGGATGAGAGAAACTCAAAACACAACTGACAAATGGTGGTGCGACAAGAGATCTGTGTCACAGCAGAAAACAAAACGTTTCATTAGTCCTGCACCAGGAAATCTAAACGCATTTGGCAGTACAATGCCAGGAGATCTAATACCCACCACTTTTCCTGTGTAGGAGGCCATCTCAGTGATGCTGTACATGTTTTCCTGGGGCTGTTCGCTAACACATGCAGCAAAGTCAGTAATGCCGATTGGCTGGTAATTTATTCCAGGGGAATGCTCAGAACCGGAGTCTCACACTATTATGACAACGGGCTATTTATTTCCACGGTCTTCTACTGCACTCAGGGACTACTGCACAGTGGCATTGTGCTACCCAATTATTCGAGAGGCATGTGTACTACCAGAGAGTTTTTTGTTTTAATCAAAGGGATTCCCAGAGCCCATGGGGTTCCCAACACCAAAGTGCTGCTCAGCTATGGCCAGAATTGACTCCCTGCAATTGTACAGCTCAGTTTTGACAGATGACCCTTCACTACCTATGTCACTGCTTCATTATACCAGAGTGCAACTACAGTTATTCAAGTGTCTCCCAGTACTATAGTGAAACTTATGGAAACTGCTTAATGTGCCTGCCACTGCTCAATGTCGTAGGCAGCTCTGGGTGCTTATAGCAGCTTGCAGTTGAATTACTCCAAGGGTCTTCTGTATGCCACAGTGTTGATCAGATGTGCTTGGAAAATTCATTGAGCTGCTGCTTTCACCCCCAATGCCTCTTATGGGTAGTCTCAAACCCAGTGTTTTTAGGGATGTACGTGTGCCGGTAAAGGAGGTAATGGGCATGCTGAAGAGTGTATTCAACAAAGCTTTATTCGGTTGTGAAAAAACAGCCATAAAAGCACAATATATTAACAGATACATAAAAAATACGATTAAAAAGATGTAGTCAGCATGATAAAATATCATAAGGATAACAATCTCAAAATTAGCACCATACAGTTCTCTTGAGCTTCCATCATTTGAAGAGCAGACAAATAGTTTTCTTAGGGTATAACTCCTAGCAAGAGAGCTGCAATGTAAAATGTATAACGTGCTAATTACAGAGAATCTCAAGATAGAAAAGGAGAAGCCCATACTACTTGTTAGTTACTCCAGGTTCTGTCTATGTTTAACAACCAGCTTTAGGAATTTTGCTATCTGTTTGGCAAAAGGTTCAGCGTCTAGAAATTGAAGGGCGAGGAATGCCGGGCGGCACCTGCGTAGGCCAAAGACTTTTAAAAGCGGTATTAACCACTGTTTCCTCAGATCCTGATCAAATTTACAAAACAGTGTTGTATGGATCGTCGTTTGAGGAGAAACTTCATCACAAGGACAAAGTTTTAACGGTTTTTCCCAAGTGTTAATTTTTGGAAAAGTGACCAGGGGATGAAAGATGTTTAGTCTGAACCTAGTTAGCAAGAATCTATCATAACCCGACAGATTATAAATTAGATAGGGCTGAACCGCCAAAGTTGTTTGAATTTGTAGCGAGTGTTGCACTGTAGCTTTGCAGACCTCACTAGACAGTCTAAGAGATTCTAAGTGAGCCAGGCAGATTTTTTTAACTGTTTTCTCGGTATTATGGTGTTTAAGGTAGGGGAATGATAATATTGTAACATGCCAAGGTCGCCGAGTAATTTCTTAATATAAGCGATCCAGGCAATCGTTTGGGCCTTATCTAGGGAAATACAATCCTCTATGAACCCCTGACACAGAGTAGTTTCGCTAGACGACCAAATGGGATGCCATAAGAGAAGGGGTTGGATCCTGATCAAGTCTGTTATATAAGGCAGACCCACCTCCAGATGACCTGCATAGGTCGAAGTACCCCGCGGGAGTGCCAATAGAAATCTCAGAAAGATGTTTTCTATCCTTTGCACCTCCTCGACCTTGGCGTATCCCCAAACGCCAGCCTCGTACGTCACACTGGATATACATTTTGCCCTGTAGATTTCCAAAAGTTCTAGTGTAGGACGTCTACCCAATTTATTAGCAAAGTTAGCTAAGGCAGCTGTTGTCCTCGTAAATGTAAGTTTTCTGGATTCAATGGCATACTTCCAGGAACATTTATGGTCAAATACAATGCCTAAATAAGGATACGTGGTTGTGCTCTCTAATTTTTGGTTTTCAATGTACATGGCCTTAATGTTCTTGCTTTTAATCCTCGAACCAGCAGACATAACAAATGTTTTTTTAATGTTAATCTTCAGGTCGAGGTTGGCCATGAAGGTATAGTATTTCACGAGAGCACGCTGTAGTTCCATGGGGGTACGGGCTAGGATTACAGCGTCGTCCGCATAGAGTAAAACCGGTATAGGGAGATTGTTTATCTTGGGCTGGTCCTGGGACCCCTTTATCATGGCTTTTTCCAGGCCGTTAGTATATAAATTGAATAGAAAAGGGGCCAGGACACAGCCCTGCCTTACCCCGCGCTCCACTCTGAACGACTTTGTGAACTCCCCCCCAGGCCGTATCTGACTCTAGCTGTGGCGTCTGAGTAGAGTTCACGTAAGAAAGTTATAAGTGAGTTCTCTTTTCCCATGTCCGCTAAGGTACTCCACAGCTTGTTGTGGTTGATGCAGTCAAAAGCTGCTGAGAGATCGAGGTATGCCATATACAGTGCCCCCCCTTTAGTGTTTACATATATAATTAGGGATAAATTAAGGGCTTGCTCTGTTGTTCCCAAGCCCTCACGAAACCCAAATTGCAGATCGGATAGAACTTTGTTGTCTAATGCCCACTCTTGGAGGCGCTCTAAAATAACGCGGCCAACCACTTTCCCCAGTGAATCCAACAGGGAAATAGGCCGGTAGCAAGATAGTGATTGGCGGTCCCCTTTTTTAAAGATGGGCACGAGAACTGATTGGGACCACGAGTGATTGAGACCCAGGGCACAGGACGCTTGAAGGATCCTAGTTAGAATTGGCGACCATAGATCCTTGTTAAATGTAAAAAGATCGATGGGAACCCCTTCGGGTCCAGGCGCTTTACCATCAGGGCAAGCTCCACCTCCTCAAGGGAAATATGAATAGGCAACGGAAAAGGTGTTGAATTTAACCCAGCTGCAATTGACTGTGTTGCGGTTGGTGGAAGGCTGAATATCTGCTCAAAATAGTCAACCCAGACCTGTTCATCAATCGCAATGTCAATACTGGGATTAGCCGTTGTATCTGCTAGAAATGGGGACTTCACAACCTTCCAGAAGGCGGCGCTGTCCCTCAGGGTACATGATCTATGCAGTTGGTCCCAGAGGTCTTTTTTCAGAGTGTTCTTCCTACATTTCAAGGCCTGATTATAGTTCTTCCTGAGAGCTGCAATTTCCTTAGTATCTCTGTCCTTTTTGTTTAAGGCTACTTTTAGGTTCTGATAGGCTTTGGTGCAAGAACTATCAAACCAGCCCTTAGTTCGAGTTTTGCCAATTTTTGTTTTAACGAAAAGGATTTCCTTTATTGTTACCAACAATTTAGAAAAATTTGCCATAATACCCTCGTTGGTGGTGGCTGGGTCAAGGCATTTATCGATCGCTGGTCTTAGGTTTGAGATCAGTCTTGCTGTGATGCTCAGCGGTTCCACTTTTTCCCACCTTAATGAATAGCCATTTAATCTGTCTTGTGTTAGGTTGTTTTGGCCGAGGTTCGTCTTGATGTTAAACCTCTCACGTTTCTTAATGGTTTTTTGGGTGATACTGTTTGGGTAGTGGTCGCTGATAGTGATGTCATGGGTTTTACAATTAAGTAGTTCTTTTCCCGCTATCACAGAGATAAAAATGAAATCGATTGCACTTGGCCTGCCTCTACCATTAAAAGTAGGTGTAACGGGTATTGGAGGGTACAGTAAATCATTAACAAGGGCAAGCTCTAGGCCACACATGGTTTTGTTCAGGCAAAGCCCGACTAAAGTATGGGGAAAGTGGGTAACCGGGTCGCCATTTTCATCAGCGATGCCACAGACTATATTTGTGCTCTGCGTACAAAGAGTTTGGTTAAAATCCCCGCCCCATATTATTACCAACTCTTTATGTACCTTATTAGATACGTCCTGGGCGCAGGAATATATTTCCTTTATAACTTTTATTAGATCGTCCACAGGGAGGTTATTATAAAAATTCACAATTACTAGGGCATTAGTGTTATTCTGATGGAGAATAAGTATTTGGAAATTTAAATCCAATCAGATGGGAACTATGCTTGTAAATTGAAGGATATTAGATACAAAAGTGTTAAGTCCTCCTTTTGCTCTGCCAGAGATAGAAGGTAGTGCAGGAGAGAAATACCTCTTGTAACCCTCAATGTGTAATTCGGATGGCGCCCATGTTTCCTGTAGGCATAAAATACTAAAGTTGTGAACAAAATCCAGCCAGATGTCATTCGCAACCTTTGCACGAAGACCAGCAACATTCCAGAATAGTATTTTCGGGGATGGCTCGTCCTTGTTTATTACAGGTTCGAGATCCATTCCCATAATTTCCTTAAAATGGCTGATCTGGGTGATATTAACGGGATCTTCGTTATTAGCAGCACCAAGTTTGTCTGAATTATCTAGGCGTACACAGGGGGTAGATATGGCGGTCGTGGTATTAGAAAACAGACCCTCCGACTGAAGTCAGTCCACCCTTTCCAGTTCGGAGAGCTTATCAAAATAATTAAAAGTTGGTATGTTGTATCTAATTCTAGTCCCTTCCATCATTTTCGCGTTTGCTAAACCCCTGTGACAGATGTTTGTCGGCAAAGGGATGGGTTGGGTATAAAAATAACTCAAATCCCTAGTGCGGATTTCGCTCCCACCAAACTGGGCAGGCCAGTTACATATGTGTTGGACCCCCTGCCTGTCCCTAAAGTTGATAACAATACAGTCTCCAGGGAAATCCTTTCTTCTATGGCCCAGCCAGCTTAACCTTCTAGCAAAAAGTATTTCCCCTGGTGTATCAAAAGGGAGGGGCCTATTCTTGTTTAGCCAGTATGCGGCTTTATTTCTCAGCTCAAGGTAGGATTCTGATTTTTCTTGGGGCAACTCCGGGACACCAACTAGGACTACGGTGTATGGTGCTGATTGTGGGGGAGGTCAATGTGTGGAAATAACCTCTTTGGTTTAGTAGTCAGGGAAGAATCCTTGGCTGCATAGATGTTATTATTCGGCAATCACGGAGAATCTGCGACATTGTGCTTGGGGGCCTCCTCTATTTCCAAGTCCTTAACTTCAGCCGCCCTCAGGGCCCCCTGTAAAGGCCTACCCGTGCTTTCAGTGTTCCTAGTTGTTTGAACAGCTAGGGGCCTACGATCAGGTGATGGCTGGATAGTTTTATTAGTACCAGTTTTTTGGGCTCTAGGGTGCGACTGAGGATCTGTAGCCTTTATATGTGTGCTATTCATTTGTTGCCCTGGGGTAATAGGGCTGTTTTCTATTACATGCTCCAGACCATCTATTTTTTTGCCTATGCGCTTTACCCTTTCCAGAAGTGGAGCCATTAAGGATTTCATAAGAATTTCGATTTTATCCAGGAGTCCCTCGTTGGGTAAGGAAAAGGGTGGGAAAGTAACTGGCTTTTCTATGATTGAAACATAGGGACCCCTGTCATTGGTTGATGTAGATGCAGTGTCAGGAACGTTGTTATTAGCATTTTTCCCTTTTGTTGCATTAGGTTTAGCAGTAACTTTCTTCTGCTTGTTGACACCTGCTTTCCCCTTAACCTTTGTTACAGTTAAACTTTCGCTGTTTATGTGGTTTCACTTTCGCCTAGCCTTCTGTCCTCTAGTTGTTACCCACGAGCCGCCATTATTCATACTCGGAGACGAGGCAGAAAGCGAGATTAAACTTAATGGCGTGTCAGAGGATCCAATACCTATAGGGTCCTCTGCCTGGAGAGGTGAATCAATAGAAGTCTCGTTTAGGAAAGGATTGGGAGTCATGGATAGCCTTGTTGGTAAGGGTGTGGACTCAGGTGACACATTGACCATTGTAGGGACAGTATCCTGGGTTATTGAAATGTGGTGAGCCCTTGGGAGAGCAACAAAAGATTGCGCCAATATCGAGTCCTGAGAGTTAATAGTGAACGTCGATATGTTAGTAGATGGCAAAGGTGGAAGGGAACCAGCAGGAAGGGAAAGGCGGCGTTCTGTATTTTCAATGGCGTTAGCTACCACCACAATGGTTTTCTGCAGCATACGATCTATTGCTGTCAGACTTGGTAGAGGAGGATTTGGGACTGGTTTTTGCTTTGGGACAGGGACAGGTAACACAGGATTAATCTTCCCCATGTTTAACCACTACGTATATGGGAGTTAGTATTGTTGGCATACATGCTGTGGTGTAGACAAGGGCTAGCAAATACAACTCTGTGAGAAATTACTCAATAAAAAGTACTAGAAGATAGAACTCATTTTCCTATATACGACGATAGATATATATGTTAAATTACTCCTTTTACAGTGATTACTAGGTCACAGGGAACCTGCCAAAAGTAACAAGCGTAACAGTCTATAGAAGCACCAGTTCACAATACTTAGAGGCGTGGCCCGACCCGACCTCTCCCGGCCACTAACGGCCACTAACAGTCCCGCCCTTGTCCCGGGCTTCTCCCGGCGCGTCCCGCGCACGTCCTCGCGGGGCGAGGGACCTGACGAGTCTTTATGCGCCTCCTGGCGCTGTCACTGGTCACGTCGGTGTGCCCCAAGGGATCCTGGGGCTTGTAGGCAGGAGGTGGACCGGCGGAGCAATGCCCGGCCGGTCGTTCGGTGTGCAGGGGGGGGTGAAGCCAAGCCCGGCCGCAGGGAAGGAACAGCAGACACAACAAGTGGCGGAAGGCAAGGAACAGCCCCAAAAATAGCGTCTAGAAAACACCTGAAGAGTGAATTACATGGAAGCTTTCATTGTGACTGTTGAGGATTATGTTGAGGGTGCAATCATGCACCTTTCCGCCGTGGTCACCACTGCAGCAATGCCTCTTGTAGTGCCTGGCATCACCAACTCCTCCTCATGGATTTCATGGACTGAGCCCTGGCAATCGTGCCCACTTTTCCATCCAGCTTAAAATCAGACATTGGAAACATCTTATGGGGATTTGTGGTAATACGTTCCTGCAGAGATAGCGGTAACTCTTAAGCCATTGGTGCCTGCTTTTTGCCAGGAGCTTAAAAAGCTGCAGTGATAGGCCACCTTTAAAACTTCTGCATACATATAGCTCCTACTACAGTTACTTGAGTCTGCTGCCTAGCCGTTGGCTCAGTGTATTCTTCCTTAAGCAAATTCATTACAACAACGAAGCACAAATATAACATAAACATCCATGTGATAAAAAGCTTTGTAAACAGTGGAATTACCATGAGCTGATTTACACTGCATCGCAGGCTGTTTCACTTGGATTTCATCCCTGAATTTTTCACAGAAAATTAACACCACCTAAAGCAGGTGGCAAGTCAGTTTAGGCTCTCAGAACTAACTAATTGCCTTCTAGTATCATAAACGTGAATGAAATGTTGCAGTCACTCAGCATTGAAATCGCCATAGCACATGTTATTTATCCATCACTTTATTCATGCAATCCAACAGGATTTAGAGGAAAAATACCAAATGATAAATTATATCGGGGAAGGAAAAAGAGAAGGCCTCTGAGGTTAATATATAATATAAGGGTCAGCCCACACATTTCACAACCTCACTGCAACCAAATGAGACCTCTACAGCATCATATTCATACTGTGCCTCAAAGAGGACGACCTATAACCCAACATAGGCATACTTGGTAAACTGCTAGTAGTCTTCCACTCTGTGCCACGGGTGCCTGTCACATGTTGCCCTGGCAGATGTCATCTCACAAAACAGCCAGGTAGGCCAAATGCCTGACCTTCCTAGGTAATCATTTCTGTGAGCTTGGGCTTGTTGAACAGGCGGATCCTTTTGTTGTCATTCTGTTATCCCTCCCAAGGTGTAAACCTGTTTCTCCATAAGTCTGCTCCAAATGTTCCAACACTGTTGTCATAGTAGTGAATGCATTCTGAATGCCCAGATTGCTGATTGCCATGTGTTGTTTAATGGTCAAGGTGGGCACAGCAAAATGTGTCATGGCAGGACTCAAGTTTGATCTCTTATGTGCCTCTTGCCATCCTTTCCAGTGCAGGATACTCTGTTCTTCGTTGCTGTCTCTCAAAGAGTTTAAAGTTAAGACGACTGCCTGAATGAACTGAATAATTCATGCTCGATAAGCTTGTAAATAGTTAAAATTAATTGAATCCAACATTGAATTTTTGGTCAAAGCCCCGGTGGGTTTTGATCTTTCTTTTAAATAAATGTTGCTGGTCCTGGATAATGAAAGTCAACGCATTATGGCCTCCTTAGGACAGTGTGGGACCGGTATCGCCCAAGCTACAAATGATTCAGACCAGTATAAGGAGCCTTCCGGAGAGGAAACTCCTAGTGACAATTCGAGTTTAGGGCCAATGGCAAACAAATGTGTCTGTGGAGACCACAGACTGGCACGGGGTGAATCGTCCTTTCCAGATGTCCGGTGCTGTGAACTGCAACTCTCCCTTATTAGTAACCTGTCATTGTTGTGTGGAAGTTATCTGGAATCTAAAATGGATCACATCTGCAATTCTCAAACTCTCCTTAATTCCTTGCTCTGCGGTGGGCGCGTAAGTCTCTAGAATGAACAGCTGAAGCTCACATCTTGTACAAAACAACAATCCAAGAATGCTCTAAACAAGCCTCTCCATTCCTCCCAACACATCTCACACAATGAATTTATGGACCTGGTCAAAGCAAGCAGGCCTGCCGGTAGCCCTTCTGACACCTGTCCGCCACAAACTTTCAAGACAATTCTTTTAACAACCTCTGCTGCCACTCTAGTAAGAAGAATCATCAACGTCTCCTTAACTACTGAAATATTTCCAGAAGAACTCAAAAAGTCATACATACGCCCTTTACTGAAGAAAACAAACTTGGACCCTCTGAACCCTAACAACTACAGACCCATTACAAATGGACCGTTCCTGGGCAAACTGATAGAAAGAGCAGCGTTCACCCAGATGTCACAATTCATTGAAGAGAATGACATACTTTCAGACTTCCAAACAGGATTCCGTCCTGGAAGAGGCACTGAACCTGCCCTCCTTGCCATCTGGGATGACCTAAAGAATACAGTTGAGCGCAACGGGGTTGCTGCGCTACTCCTCTTGGACCTCTCAGCTGCCTTTGGCACGGTTGACCATGACACTCTGAAACAAAGACTCTATGAAGCCGGCATAGAGGGAACTGCTCTAGACTGGATTGCATCCTACCTTTGAAACAGAACTAATGTCATCCATACCCCACCTTTCTCGTCCAAACCGTACTCCACCAAAGCAGGGGTCCCTCAAGATTCTATCATCTCGCCCATGCTTTTCAACATCTACATGAAGTCATTACCAGTACTGATCAATAAATGTCCCCTCATGTGCTATAACTATAACTATAACTATAACCCACAGCAGACCCCACCGACCTCAAGAACTACCGTCCCATCTCGCTCCTCCCGTTCCCGGCCAAAGTCATCGAGAAGACCGTCAACAAACAGCTGGCCGCCTTCCTCGAGACGAACGGATCCCTCGACCCCTCACAGTCTGGCTTCCGAGCGAACCACAGCACCGAGACCGCCCTCATCGCGGCCACCGATGACATACGAACTCTGATGGACGACGGAGAGACAGCGGCCCTCATCCTCCTGGACCTCTCCGCGGCTTTCGACACTGTCTGCCACCGCACTCTAATACAGCGCCTCGGCAACATCGGAATCCAGGACAAGGCACTGGAATGGATCGTCTCCTTTCTCGCCGGAAGAACACAAAGAGTCCGCCTACCACCGTACAAGTCAGAGGCCACCAAAGTCATCTGCGGCGTCCCTCAAGGATCCTCACTGAGCCCCACCCTCTTCAACGTCTACATGAGCCCCCTCGCGGCCATCGCACGCCAACACAACCTCAACATAATCTCCTACGCCGACGACACCCAGCTGATCCTCTCCCTGACCAACGACCCCGCCACCGCCAGAGCCAACCTGCACGAAGGGATGAGAGAGGTAGCTGAATGGATGACGACCAGCCGCCTGAAACTGAACTCGGACAAGACGGAGGTCCTCATCCTGGGCTCCGCGCCCTCCGCCTGGGACGACTCCTGGTGGCCCCCCGCCCTGGGCACCGCACCCAAACCGACGGACCACGCACGCAACCTGGGCTTCATCCTGGACTCCTCCCTCTCCATGACCAGACAAGTAAACGCCGTCTCCTCGTCTTGCTTCAACATCCTGCGCATGCTACGCAAGATCTTCCGGTGGATCCCCACCGAGACAAGGAAGACGGTCACCCAGGCCCTCGTCACCAGCCGACTGGACTACGGCAACGCCCTCTACGCCGGAACCACCGCCAAGCTCCAGAAGAGACTCCAGCGGATCCAGAACGCCTCGGCCAGACTCATCCTCGACATCCCCCGACGCAGCCACATCTCCGGACACCTGAGAGATCTACATTGGCTCCCGGTCAACAAGAGAATCACCTTCCGTCTCCTCACCCACGCACACAAAGCCCTACACAACCAAGGCCCGAGCTACCTCAACAACCGGATCAACTTCTACACCCCCAAGCGCCTCCTCAGATCAACTAGCCACGCCCTCGCCGCCGTCCCCCGCATCCGAAGAGCGACAACAGGAGGAAGGTCCTTCTCCTACCTGGCCGCCAAGACCTGGAACTCACTCCCAACCGACCTGCGCCTGACCCAAGACCACCTCTCCTTCAGGAAGAAGCTCAAGACCTGGCTGTTCGAGCAGTAACGGCACCCCCCCCCCCCCACACCAGCGCCTTGAGACCCTACGGGTGAGTAGTGCGCTATATAAATGACCTGATTGATTGATTGAACTATGCAGATGACACACAAATACTCCTTCAACTGGAATGCCCCAAAGACATTGGAAAATCACCAATTTTCAGCTGTCTCAGAGCCGTGGATCAGTGGATGACCTGGAGCCATCTCAAATTGAATGCTTCAAAAACTGAAATACTCACGAATGGCGATTGGAAACATTACAACCCGCTTGCCACATGGCCTGATGAACTGGGATCACTTCCTAAAGTATCGAAGGAAGTAAGAAACCTGAGAATGACCATGGACTCCAAGCTGTCGATGAATGCCCAAGTGGATAAACTAGCAAGATCAAGCTTTGCTGCTATAAAAACGCTGCGACGAATTTTCCCTCATTTGGGATTTCCGCACAAGGTCCAAGCTCCCATCTCCCTTGTTCTGTCCAAACTCGATTGCGCCAATAGCCTCTACCACGGATCACCTTTAACCATCATGAAAAGACTACAACGGATTTAGAACTCGGCTGCCAGACTACTCTTGCATATCAAACCGCGAGACCACATCTACCTTGCCTTGAAAGCCCTGCATTGGTTACCGGTTGCCAGAAGATCCACGTTCAAGCTGCTTTGTATCACCCACAAAGCAATACATGGAATGGGGCCACTCTTCATCAGGAATAAAATCACCAAACACATTCAACAAAGGAACCTCCGCTCTAAAGGAGCATCTCGCCTCAAAATCCCATCATACAAGAAAAAAACCATAGGCGGCACATCCTTCTCTGTTCAAACGGCCAAACTATGGAACTCTTTACCCCCCAACATAAGGTCCACCGACAACCATCTGATTTCAGAAAACTACTCAAGATTTGGGTCTTCCCCACATAAGCACCATAGGCAAACAGAAATGTACAGCATATCCCTCTGTATACAAGCATTTGTTTTCACTAAAGATATGTACCTATCTTTGTGTATTACTTTGTATAAACATGTAAAATAATTATGTTGTTGAGAGAAAAATAATAATAATAATAAATAACTAAAAATCATCTTTGGTCTACATGTACATACTTCCATTGTGCATCTTGTACCTTCCATGTACTTGGATCTTTGTGCCTGTTACTTTTCTCCTGAAAAAGCATAACCAATGCACTACCCTATTTCTCATCCGGTGCCTCTATCAATATCTTTAATCTACATATACTTACCTCCTTTATGTATCTATATACTTCCAATGTAATTATGGATCTATATATGTATCACTCTCTTCTAATTTAGCATTTCCAATGCACTACCCTATTTCTCAGCCTATACTTCGCTCAATATATCTTCTAGCCCAACCTTCTGACTCATCTCAAACTTCTTCTACTACTTCTTCCAATGCACTACCCTATCTTTCATCCTATAAATCGATCAATATATCCTCTACATCCACTCTCTCATTTATCCCAAACCCATACCACTACTATGATTGCCAAAATAACCCTTTCTAGACTCTCTCCTACTCTACCTCTCCTTGCATCATCTGACACCTCTTTTACTATACCGATCTCCTAAAACAAACCTTTCTAAACTCTTTCCTCTGAGTCCTCCCCTCCATAACTCTTTTTTACTCATCCAAAAGCCTCCTCCTACTGTTAAGACCTAAACAATGTTTTTTTTTTAAATTAAAAAATCCTTCACTCTTTTATCCCTCCACTATACTTTTCAATCAAAATGAACAGACTAACATGTTCACTTCTCAAATTTCATATTAAACTATACTAATATACAACCCAAATAACTGAATAACATATCCACTACTCAAATTACTTAATATTTTTTACTATACTAATTTTCAACAGTAATTCTTTATGGGTTCCGGAGTGGCGTGCTACTCGCCAGAAAAGCGCTTCAACACCTATCAGGGGTAACAAGTGCTATATGAATGCAAATCTTTCTTCCCCTTTTATCCCTCCGCTGTCCTTCTCACTTCAAGTAACTGACTAATATCCACCGATGAAATTACTTCATATTTCAACATATTAATTCACCACTAATCCTTGGTAGGCTGCCTGAATAGCGTGCGTCAACAAGCGCTATATAACTACAAACCTTTGTCCTCCTCTATCCTTCTGCTATCATTCCAAATCCAAATAACTGACTAACCTATCCACCACTTAAAATGTACTTGCATGTTTCACTATACTAATTCAAAACTAATCCTCTATGGGTCCGCTGAAAAAGCGCTTTGACGCCTCGTCAGGTGTAGTAAGCGCTATATAAATGCAATTACAATACAATACAATACATATATTGGCCTGTTTAGATGGGTAGTTTCTGTCCACTTTCTGCAGTGTGGCAGTGAATCAAGCATATATATGTACATAGCTTATTGTAGTTGCTGCAGTGGGGTGAGTAGATTAACCTTTGGTGAAACACTCTATAGATGCAGGCTGTTCAACATCTAGGATACTGTGCCCTGCATCCAGAGTCAGTTCAGTTTCAGTTCAGTAAAACTTTATTCGGTCTATTACAACCATCAAAGTAACCAATTAATAAAACAACTCATAATAAAATCCAGGATATACGGCTTCTAAACATCATCTAAAAACCGACCATCCCCACATCCTCACACACAAAACATTAAAAACCAGCTTTTTTTTTATTTCTAAAACACACAATTTCAATTTAAAATTCTGAAATATAAAATGTATGTTACCACATGATTTTTAGTCTTATGTTTCTCCGTCGCCTATTACGCTTGGCCTAAACCTCTCAATGATCATTACATTTTAGGAACTCCTTAACTTTTTTGATATATTTACCCATGGCACAAGCTATGTCCAGATTGGCCATTTTCAGTAAAAGGTTTACTGCTTGTAACCTATTTTTAATATCATACTTTTTAAAAATCGGTCATAAAAATTGTATTCACAGTTCTAACAACTTCTGACAATCTAATAAAATATGTATGATATTACAAGTTGTTCCTAAAGTGCAAGTACATTTAACCTTCATTATTTAGCATAAAGCTTTTTACCTCTTTACTCACATAACATGGATTTACCCCAATTCTTAGTCTTAGCACTTCACGCCTTAACTGAGAAATGGGTAGCCTGTCCATATAAGGAAAATGTTGATCTTTTTGCCTCACTCTGACCATATGGAGAACTGAGCTTTTCCTAGAAAGATAGTCTTGATCCTGTGCTCGGGAGACTTCAGACCCCAGCATCTTAAGCTCTCTATTATTGATCTCAGACTGCAGGGACTGGGGTCACAGTTCAATCTTTAACTGACAGTAAGCTTTGCGAACTATAACCCTAGTTTCTTTTGCCCAGGTTAAATCACTTTTTATAATTTCATTCTGGCACCATTGTGAGATTTTAAGATCTTGACCCAAGCTCACACGTTGCCAGAATCGTAGTAGGGCCATGCACGTTATAAGACCCCATGAGGTGGTTCCCAGTTCAAGCCTCACTGCCTGTACCATAGAAGATTTGGGCAGAGAAAAGAGATTTTTCAAACTGTTTCCCTCCTCAACATCCCAGCTATTTTTGCCACTCAGATATAATATCTCTGCACCATACAAAAATTGAGGTGGCACCATGGCTGAATAAGCTTTTAGAACTGGTCTATCCGACATTTCCCCATACACACCATTAAATCTTTTTAATCCCTTCAACGAGGCCGAAGTCCTCAGTTTTAGTGCCTCCAGGCGAGTGTCCCAATGCAAATTTCTTTGAAACCACATCCCCAGGTATATATATTCAGTTACTTTTTCCAATTTTTCATTGCCTAGATACCAGGAGAACCTAGTTTTCCTTCTACCGAAACATAAAATCTTAGTCTTCTCCATATTAACTACAAGTTTTTTGACTTGGCAATATTCTTTAAAACCTATGTAATTTTCGTTGTAGACCGATCTCTGTCTGGTCCATAATTACAAGGTCATCCGCATAGAGTAGACACGTGATATGTTTCCCATCTACTTTCAGGCTTACCCCCCTTGGATTGCATAGAGTTTGTGGCAGATCTGCAATAAACATGAAAAAGAGCAGAGGGGCCAGAACACACCCCTGTCTCAGCCCGTTGCCAATTTCGATTTTCTGTGATAAACCTCCATCTGCATATAAGATTATCTGGGCCCAATTTTCTGAATGCAGGGCTCGAATCAGGCTCAGTATGCCGTTGGGGATATTATAACCTATCAGGGTCGACCACAGCTGCCCCCGGTCCACCAGGTCAAATGCTGCGCTGAAGTCCACAAAGCAGCAAAAGAGGCTGCCTCTCTGCTCAATCGACTTCCGCGCTATTGCCCATAGAGCAAAGCAGTGGTCCACCGTTGAGTGACCCTCCTTAAACCCTCCCTGTTCTGGGGGCACAATCTGATTATCTACTACCCACTCTTTTAGTAATCCCAAGATTACTTTGGCGAATACCTTTTCTCCTACATCCAAAAGGTTTAATAATCTGTAGTTCTTAGGAGCATTTACGTCGCCTTTTTTGTGGATAGGTCTAACGATTGCTCCTTTCCAGTTATCTGGCACAATCCCTGTGTTGAGGATCCCCTGAAACATATATGCAAAGAACTCAGCCCACCAATCTGGGTTAGTTTTCAACACTAAGGCCGGCAAATTATCTGGCCCAGCTGCACGGGTTAAATTTAAGCTAGAGATAATCATCCTAATGTGGCTTTGGGTAAAATGCTCTCTTAACTCTTCTCTCACACTTGGCCATACTAATGTTCTTACTCTATCATCAATTGGCCACTTCCCGTAGATATCTTTCAGATAATCCACCCATTTATCCTCGGGAACCGAACACTGCAAAGAGGCCTGAGCTTTACCGGAGCTTTCTTGCACCAACTTCCAGAAGCCCTTCACATTCTTATCTTCAATTGCCTCTAGCAAATTTGAACAGCATCTATCTTTAAAGTTTCTCTTTTTATTTCTGATAATTGTTTTATATTTAACTTTAGCTTCCGAAGGTCAGTTAAACGTTTTACATTAAATCGGCCTCTAAGTCTTCTTTCCTTTTGCCTGATACAAGCTTTCGCTTTACGGCATTCCTCGTCGTACTAGGGTCTGTTATTAATGTTTAATCTTTTACTCCTTGCTTCTCCAGGTTTACCATATTTAAGTTTTACCCTTAAACATTCTACCAATTGGCTTATTAAATTTGCGTACCAGGCATTATCATTCTCATGTGGCAATTTTTCTAATACAATTATCTGCTGACCACCACTTAATTTTGTAATGTGCTCATCTGTTATACGGGTCGTGAGCCGCTTAGGATATTCAACCTGTACTTGGAGGACTTGTTCCCTCTGTCTACCCCTTTTTGCATATAATTTAGTCAGCAGAGGATAATGATCACTCCCTTCCACCCTGACCACTTCGAAATATTTGATTAATTCGAAGCTCCAAGCATGTGTATAAACATAATCTATCGGGCACGGTTGCTGGCCGAGCGTGAATGTACAACTTGCCGGCCGGTCAGATTCTATGCTACCATTTGCGCATAAAAGGCCCATAGACCCCAACAATTGACCTAGGGCCATATCTTGATGTGAAATTTCTCCGCTGGGGAACATAGCAGACCCTATATTATAGTCTTTTAGTAATTTTCTACTCCAAGAGTCTATTCTCTGGGGATCTAATCTGTGGTTAAAATCCCCCAGCATTAGAAACGCATCATGTGGGTAGGAATCACATATCTTATCCAAATCCTTTGTTAATTTTTCCAGGTTCACCTTATAGTCATCTTTCCCCCTCTGGATGTATACATTAATAATACATATACCTTCATAACAAGGATCTTCATTCAGAGTCAATACTCTACTCCCTAATGCCCACTTACAACTTAAATCGAGGTTTTCTATTTTTCTGGCAATTTTAATGGACACCAATGTCAGTAGACCACCTGAAGGTCTACCACAAGGATTCTTCCTTGCGGCCTTCGAATGGTGGGCAAACCCCTCCATACCCGTAGTTTCAGTGGCGAGGGTTTCATTGCACAACCAGGTCTCTTGCAGACACACAATATCAGTACTCTTTAGAATATTAGAAAAGCTCTCTTGGGACACTATTCTTTTATAGCCATTTATATTCCAAGAAATGATGGTCAAGCTGTGTGACATCCCGAGCTCCTAGTCAATTTCACTCAGGCCCCCCTCTTCCTCATAGTCCACTGATGTTAAGGCTCTATATCTGTTCCCAGCTAATATAGCAACATCATCATCACTCCTTAACCCCTTCGACGCTCATGACGAGCTGGGCTCGGCATGAGGTAGCCTCCTCGCACGCTCATGACGAGCCCAGCTCGTCATGAATAATGGGTTTTTGTAAAGCCCAGCACAGGACAAGAATATCGACCGCACGCATGCGGTTAAATCATTTGGGGATATAGTAATTTCCAATCCTACCCCTGCAGTGATTAATGCATCCAGGGTCCTGAGGACGTCTTCTAGTGCTGATGGCTTACTACTTCAAGTACTTCATTGAGTCGTTCAACAGTGAGGTGTGGTGTAACACTACTTATGGTTCTTTGCTATCTTCATGATTACCTCCGTGATGCTTTACTTCAGGAAGAATGTGGACTGGCTCGAAATCATCCTTATGAATGAGGAGTGGCTGGGGTTACTGTATCTCTTCTATACACCTGGGGTTGACTGCTAGAGATGTGCCAGCGTCTCTCTTTATAACTTAAGACAGGGAACCTTCCTCTCTGTGTAGATGACTTTATGTCTCCCACTGGACTGTGGTCAAACTGAGTTTAGGAAGATGGTCTTGTTGCACGCTGCTTATATTTTTGCTTGTTGGAAGATGGTGGCAGGCATAAATGACTGCAGGATGTTTGGTCCTAGTCTTCAGGCCTTTTGATACTTTTTTGAATATGGATGCACAACTGCAGGAGTTTTTGTTCAGGATTTATATATTGATGCAACCCCCTTCTCTGCCCATGCTCGTAACAAGTTACATAAAGCATGTCAGTGTAACATTTGACAGTGTGCACTGTGCATCTTTCCGTATGTTGTGGTGTGAGATGGTGAAGCAGTACATTAATTACTTTGTTTCTGTGTGATTTTGCTCCTATCACGATTCTGTGGATTCCCACCACAGATACAATGTCCATCACATTCTGGGCATTTATCATGGATGCGTTCTCAAGAAAGGCACTAACCCGCTGCCTCCACTTGCGGATCATCGTTACTGCTGGTTGTCTACAAGTGTTCAGTTGAGCAATTAGATTGTACTTAGTAAATCACTAGGCAATTTATTCTGTATTTTAGGACATGATTTGGTTGGTTAAAATGTTACAGTTTTAATGTGTTCTGGTGTGAATGAAATAGCGTGAGGGAAGTATGATAGGTAACAGTATAGATGTGAAATACTAGCATGTGTGGAGTGCTGGGTGTCCCGTTATAAATCTATCATCATTTGAAATACACTTAAGTATGTCTATGATAAATGGAATCTGTGATTCATACTAATGTGATATAAATTATGATAATGTACTTTTGCTATGCAAAATATAAAAACTAAATGCTATTTAAAAAGAAAAATTTCTGTAACAATAAATTAATTTTGAGACTGTCTGATTCATGAATATATATTATTGATTTAAATAACTAGAGTTATACTTATATGAAATTTGTGGAGTTGGCAAACTTTGTTCTTCTGTGCTCTGCTATCCTCTGGTATTGCCTACTTTAAATCCTCTTTGCAGGGGCCCTCTCATGTTTAGTACGCTGACAGACATCTTACCAGACGTCATATGCATGAACTCATTGGCTTATATGTCCTGTCCTGTCTGTGAGGTAAGCTTGCTTTGCTGTCACCCATGTCAGGGAAAGCTTGAAGTGCTGTTTATGCCAGAGCTGTACCATTACATGTTTGCATGCTACGACAGGTACATAAATAATTGAATTTCGTGACTTTCTACAGTCTTTGCGATTAGCCCCAACAAAAAATCCTTAACTTCTAACATACAATGCCAAGAGTACTCAGAGTTCTCCGTGGCTCACAATATAAAAGTTAGAAGACCACTGATCTAGGGTCTGTGGGTTATTATGCCAAGTGAGGGAAGCAGGCAACTGGAGTGGCTTGGTGACCTTTACATGCTGACAATTTATATGTATGCATTGAACGTCCATGTATTGCCAAGACACTACTAATGAATACTGGTGAAGCCAGTCATTAATCTGTGATGCTGGTAGTCTCCATCAACATTTCTTTAAATGTGGCAGTGGCTGCTGAGAGGCTTTGCCCCTCTATTCTAATCAATGTATGTTTCTCTTTGTGTTTAGGGTTTGCCTGAACAGGAGGTCAGTGAAATCTATTAATAACAAATGGAAAGCTTAAAATGGGCTTAGAGCCATCCCATGAATTACTACCACTTACCATTGGTTGGTGTTAGGAATGAGGGTCTCTAGTTGGCAGAGGTTTGCACCCTGTTCAAGTAGGGACCCTTACTCTAATCAGGGTAAAGGAGTCACACAGCTAAGATAACCCCTGCTCACCCCTTTGGTAGCTTGGCACAAGCAGTCTGGCTTATCTCAGAGGCAATGTGTAAAGCATTTGTACATAAACACAGTAACACAGTGAAAACACTACAAAAGGAGTCCACACCAGAGAAGAAGGATAGGCAATATTTATCAGAATGAAACAAGACCAAAACAACAAAAATCCAACATACACAAGTAAAGATATCACTTTTAAAAGATTCAAAACAGTTCAGTCCATAGGAAGCTATGGATGCGTCACTTTTATCACAAAGTACCTGGGATGTGTCAAAATCAAAGACAAAAACAGGTTCAGGGGAGGCGAGGTTCCAGAAAAGCAAAGCGATGGGTCGATTCCTTACTCCCAGGGGAGGTGATGCGTTGGTTCCTTACTGCCAGTTGAGGTGATGCGGCGATTCAATACTGCAGTTCAGGTGAGGTAATGCAGTGATTCCTTACTGTTAGGGGAGGTGAGGCATCAATTCCTTACTATGAGGGGAGGTGATGAGTTGATCTCCAGACACACGGCTTCTGCTCTTTACTGCTGAGTCATGTTGATCAAGAACTTGGCACACAGGGACGATGTGTTGAAAATCCAGATGTGCTGGCTCAATGCATCGGAACAGGTGTTGCACCAATTTCCCAGCTGTGAAGCAGGTGATGCATCGATTTCTTCAGCCGCACAGCAGAGTCTGCGCTGGAGTTGGAGCATGCACCATGGACGTCGGTGACTCCTTGCTCGGGACTTGGGTTGCAGCAATCTTTCAGCAGTATGGCAGGCGCTGCATGAATTCTTTGGTTGCACGGCGGCAATACATTGTTTTTTCTACTGCACAGCAGTGCTGTGTTGGAAAAACAGGCGCTGAGAGTTGATGCATGGATATTCTTGGTTTCTTAGCAGCAAAACCACCTCCAAGGGCCCAGAACCGGAATAGGCACCACTTTCCAGGTCAGAACTCCCAGCAGAGGAGTTCAGAGACTGCAGATGAAATCTTTGATGGGCCTGAGACTTCTTAACAGGAGAAAGCACACACAAGCCCTTGGAGAATCTTGGAAGTAGGGTGTAGAAAGCAAAGTTCAGTCCTTTCACTCCCAGGACAGAAGCAGAAAGCAACAGTCCAGCACAACAAAGCAACAGACGGAGTGGCAGTTCCCCTCCTACAGCACCCAGCTCCTCTTCCTGACAGAATGTCCTCTTAGTCCAGAAGTGTTCTGAAGTTATGGAGTTACAGCTCCAGTACTTATACCAGTTTCTGCCTTTGAAGTAGGCCAACTTTAAAGCAAAGTATTTTTAGTTCACAAGGCCCTGCCTTTTCCTGGCCTGGATCCAGACACACTACAGGGGGGTGGAGACAGCTTTGTGTGAGGACAGGCACATCACTATTCAGGTGCTAGTGACAACTCCTTTCACCACTCTAGCTCGGAAGACCCATATGCCTGGCTTTGGGCCATCAGGATATGCAGGGCACACCTCAGGTCCCCTTGTGTGACTGTCTAGAGTGAATGCACAAACAGCCCAACTGTCATCCTCTCTCAGATGTTGATTCCACAGGCAGGCAGAGGCACACAATGGCAAAGCAAAAAATGCCCTCTTTCTAAAAAGTGGCAGATTCAAACATGTAATTTAAAAAACAACGTCAGTAAAATATGTTTCTTTAAATTGTGAGTTCAGAGACCTCAATCTCCAAATCTCTATCTCTATCTCTATCTATAAGTGGGTGCACTTGCCAGGTCGACATAGCAGTTTAAAACTGCACACATATAGACACTGCAGTGGTAGGTCTGAGACATGTTTGTAGGGCTACTCGTGTGGATGGCACAATCAGTGCTGCAGGCCCACTAGTGGGATTTGATATACAGACCCTGGGCACACCTGGCGTACTTTACTAGGGACTTACTAGTAAATCTAATATGCAATCATTAATGAACCAATTACCAATACAGAGAGCATATACACTTAACTCTGGTTAACAGTGGCAAAGTGCCCAGAGTACTAAAACAAACAAAAACAGGTCAGAAAAAAATAGGAGGAAAAGGCAAAAGGTTTGGGGATAACCCTTCAAAAAGGGCCAGGTCCAACAATTGGCGTAAGTGTTACTCTTGTTTTCTTGCTTCTCATTCATCAGCACCTCCTGCTCGCCCCCGACTTCCTCATGGGGCTTTGTGTTTATCCCTGCTGTAGAGCATGGGCCAAGTTCAGCTTCCTGTCTGCAGTCAGTGTCCTTCAGGTACGTTTTTTGTGGCTTTTTTTACATGCAGTCTTGTAGTGTGCATGTGTCTGTAGTTCCTCTCCTTCACCCTGCCCTTCTCCCACTGTTGCTGCTCCCTGCCTTGTGGTGCTTCCCCATCCTCCTCCTGCTGTCCGTTGTTTCTTCCCCCACCCTCCTACTGCTGTCCATCCTGCTGTCTGTGGTTTCTTTGCACCTACCCCCCTTCCCTCTGTCTGTGCTTGATTTCTCACCACTCCGCCCTACTCCTACTGTCCGTGTTTGATTTCTCATCCCCTGCCCTCTGTGGTTGCTTGATTTACAACCCCTTCCCACTGTCCGTGCTTTATTTTCACCCTACCTTCTCCCACTGTCCACACTTTACTTTCCATCAGTCCCTGCCCTCCGTCCGTCGTCTGTACTTGATTTGCCACCACCTCGCACTGCTGTGCAGCATGTCTAAAATAACAATTGACAAAGCCAATAGGTGCTTGTTGACCTGTGTCAATGATTGACGCTCACCCGTCCTCCGGTAATATGAGTTTCCTGCCCCTGACTTCCTAACAGGACAAGAGAAAGCTGCCAACGTGTTACCCTGTAAACAGCTCCATCTCCTCCCCCCTACCTGCATCCCAAACATGTAGCAATTGTGAATTCATTTGTGATCTGCCACGAGAATAGTGTTGGTGGTAGCAGCTCATTAAAACGCCAGAAGGGTAGTTGATAAGCAGAGAACCTTAAAATGCTTTCCCTTCATTAAAAATAGATCCAGCAAAAAGGCAACGCATCCGAGCTGGAGGCTGCAAGGAGTGATGCTGCCTTACAGATGTGCGGCGCAGGCTGGGGGAGACAGGGATGTGCTATACAAAAGGGACAGTAGCGACGGGAGCTGTATAATGTGTATGCAAAGGCTTATCAGAAAATAGGGCAAGCACCAGAATGCAAATGCTTCTGAAAGGCAGGTAGGGTTAGAGCTCTATAAATCATGTGGCAGGCTCGCTTCTCTCAGGACTGTGGCAGGCCACCGATGATGGTGCACTCTCTTTTCGGATTCTTTTAGTGGCCAGTATTTCCATAAACATACAACCCCACGTATTTGGGACTAATTGGGGCTGATTCACAGAACTAACTTAAGACAAAATCCTAAACTTACTACTTTTGGTATTCACAGAAGTTAGGATTTTGTCTTAAGTTTGTCTTAAGACAGACTTAAGACAGACTTAAGTTAGGATTTTGTCTTAAGTCTGTCTTAAGTCTGTCTTAAGACAAACTTAAGACAAAATCCTAACTTCTGTGAATACCAAAAGTAGTAAGTTTAGGATTTTGTCTTAAGTTAGTTCTGTGAATCGGGCCCATTGTGCGGGCCCTAATTTACGGGGTGCACATCTGAATTTCAAGGGGTTTAACACTGTCATTTACTAGTTCTCGGCTGGTGGTAAATGGAGCAGAGTAGAGTTCCTGGGTCCGCTTGTAATTGAGGCCTTAGTGTTACTAGAACAAGAAATGTACGGGAGATAATGCGACTTAAATGGTCCAGTCTAGCTGGAATTGTATTTTTTTAAATAAAAAATGTTTCTACGTTGTTGATGTTTTGCTTATTTTTTCGGCATCATCTCAGATAGAGAAATTATCGCATGATGTTGCCAGTTTACAGATGCTTTACCGCCTCTGGCTTTGCTTTAGCGGGCGTGCGTGGGAAGTGCTGATTCAATGTCACATTCGCTTCGCTTTAGAGACATTGTCTGGGATTCTCTGGAGTACCGTTCGTACAGGAAAGCAGTTGTATTTCCATTTTTTTTATTCTTCAAAAGGGTGGGTGGGTTTGCGCTGCATTTTTCTTGCAAGTGCTACATCGTTGCCAGCCATGCAGAAGTCTTTAGTTGCAGTTGCAGATATCGCGATATTATTGACCTCTGTGCTTTAAGTGGGTTAAAAAAGGATGGCAAGTTTCTACGAGAGGCATTGCCTAAGAAGCTTAGCTAGGAATCCTTTACAAGAACCTTGTCCTTGAAATTATCACTGTGGGCTAAAATGTATGGACTCAGATCCTGTTTGCCATAGTAGGCTACTAGACCAGTTTTTGATGCCCCTGTTTGTGATACCTGGGGCCTAATTACGATCGACCGCCATCGCAGCGGTTAGGAAACCGACCTACATGTATCCAGCTGTTCTACCTGCCTAATTAAGATGCGACCGCCGTTTAGGTGGTCGGAAACATCCCCTTTTCCTATTGCATCTTGTGCTGTGGCCCAGAAAAATGCCTCAGAACCAGCCTCAGTGGAAAAGGGGATGTTTTGAAACATCCATGCCCCGCATGCCAGGCACCATTTGGTGCCTGGCACATGGGGCATGGATGTTTGGGGGGGCACCACGTAGCAGAGGCCCATGGGAGATGAGGGTCTGCTAGTGTCCTCCAAAGTTCCTCTCCGACAGCCTTTCCATGATGGTCAGACCGCCATGGAAAGGCTGTTGGAAAGGGACATCGTAATGTCTATGGCGGTGCCTGTGCAGGCACGTCCCTATTGTAGGGATTACAATCCGACTGTTGGATGCATTGGTTGGCCCCCCTGACTGCAGTGGTCGCACCGACTGCATCATAATGCAGTGGTCGGACCGCTATGCTGGATGACGGTCGGACCGCCACCCTAATCAGGCCATTGGTATTTACTCCAATTATATCACACTAGGAGCTTATACACCACCCAGACCAATGATTGATATTACTGATTTTTATGCAGAATCAGATAAATGAGCACTCCCACTCTTTCCTTTGCATTAGTTTCTGCTGCAATATCTTTCCGAGTTATTCACTAATGTCCTTTTTCTCCAGTTTATCCCTCTCATTCCTAGTGACAATTCAGTTTTCCCTCCAAATTTCTCCTCTTCTCTGTGCTAAGACCTGTATGTTAAAACAGTGCACCCCCAGCCACCTTTTGTGTTCACACGCCAGTGAAACCAGCCCCCCTGCCTCCCCCCCAGCAACAGGGATATTCTACATCAGAGGGTGCTTCTGTGAGCTGTTTAAACTGTGTTTACTAGGGACTGTGCACTTCATTTTTTGGCCAGGTTGAGGGGGTAAAGTTTTATTCAAACAGTATTGTTAGATTTCAAGTTAGTGAGGCCTTTACCTGCAGAAGTTCAAAGTGTGGATTGAACCTGTCTGTCTCCTGGGAGATTCTGAACAGGAAAAGTAGCTTCCAACTCCCTGGCCAGCAAACCTTGTCTGAGGTCGCTAGGACCTTATATGGTCTGCTAGTGGTTGGTACATATGTACACTGATTGGTGGTTGTATCTGACTTTTCTATTGGATAAGGGTTAGTGTCCTCATTGGTTGGGTATTTGAGGGTTCTGATTGGTTTCTGGGTCTGTGATTTAATCAATGTAGGGTTGGGACTAGGGCTAGGGTTAGGATTTCTATTGGAAGTAGGGACTAGGGCTTCCTATGTTATTGGTTGTTGGGAGAAGGGTGGACTAGGGCTAGGGTTATACCTTTAATTGAAAGTAGTGATTAGGGCTTCTGGTGTGATTGGTTGCTGGACTAGTTGTGGGACTAAGAGTAGGGTTAGGCTTTCTATTGAAAGTAGGGACTAGGGCTTCCTGTACCATTGGTTCTTGGACTTGGGTTGGGACTACTGGTAGGGCTATAGCCTCTATTGGACGTAGAGATCAGGGTTTTTGAACTGATTGGGTGCTTGGACTAGGGCTAAGATTGGCTGTAAGGTCCTGGTCTCCTTTTGGTTCTAGATTTTAGGGCTAGTGTTGTGATTGGATAGTGTTAGGGCTAGGGTTCCCATTGGCTAAAGGGGTCACCTGATTACTAGCGCCTTAAAAGGCCAGGGTTAGGGCGTCTCAGTCCGGGCGTCCTGGCTAAGGGCAGAGAGGACAAGGGCAGCTGCCTGTTTGAGCCTGTTAAGGGCGGAGAGGACAAGGGCAGCTGCCTGTTTGAGCCTGTTAAGGGCGGAGAGGACAAGGGCAGCTGCCTGTTTGAGCCTGTTAAGGGCGGAGAGGACAAGGGCAGCTGCCTGTTTGAGCCTGTTAAGGACAGAGAGGACAAGGGCAGCTGCCTGTTTGAGCCTGTTCGAGACTAACCAGGACCAGGGCCAGAAATGCTGCCTAATATACTTGCCTCCTTCATGTATCTATATACTTTCAATGTACTTATGGATCTATATATTTATCACTTTCTTCTAATTTAGCATTTCCAATGCACTACCCTTTCTCTCATCCTATACATTTATCAATATATTCTCTACATCCACTCTCATTCATCCCAAACCCCATACTACTACTATGATCCCCAAAATAACCCTTTCTAGACTCTCCTACTCTACCCCTCCTTGTATCATCTGACACCTCTTTCTACTATACCTATACCCCAAGACAAACCTTTCTAAGCTCTCCCCTCCAAAACTCCTTTTCACTCATCCAAAGCCTCCTGCTACTGCTAAGACCTAAAATCAAAACAAAAAAGAATCCTTCACTCTTTTATCCCTCCACTATCCTTTTCAATCAAAATTAACAGACTAACATGTTCACTTCTCAAATTTCATATTCAACTATACTAATTCACCACTAATCCTTTATGGGTTCCGGAGTGGCGTGTTACTCGCCATAAAAGCGCTTGAACACTCATCAGGGGTAACAAGTGCTATATGAATGCAAACCTTTCTTCCCCTTTTAGCCCTCCGTTATCCTTCTCACTCAAAATAACTGACTAATATCCACCACTCAAATTACTTTCATATTTCACCATACTAATTCACCACTAATCCTTTATGGGTACAGGAGTAGCGTGCTTCAACACCCCATCGAGGGTAACAAGCACTATATAAATACAAACCTTATTTCCTCCTCTATCCTTCTGTTATCATTCCAAATCCAAATAATTGACTTACCTATCCACCACTTAAAATGTACTTGCATGTTTCACTATACTAATTCAACACTAATCCTCAATGGGTCCTGGAGTAGCGTGCTACTCGCCGAAAAAGCGCTTCGACGCCTCGTCAGGGGTAGTAAGTGCTATATAAATGCAATTATAATTACAATATAAGTTACTCTGTATTTGTGCAATGGTGCTCTCATTATTTTGTTTGGCTGATTGAATCGATTAAGTCTTGGTCATTCTTGTTTGTTTATGCCTGGGCATTTGTTGCTAATTTACCCCTTTATTGTTTTTGTGACACTACCCCACTTCCCTTGTTGTTTTATCTTTGCTCTCCGTGATGGAAATTAAAATGCTTATTTTTCCATAAGAACTGAAGGACACAGTTGTTATATTTTGTGTTAATGTGATTTCATTTGTAATTGTTGATAGGGAACTCTGTCTCTTTATAGTTATAGCTGTTATAAATGTCAATTAACATCAGCAACAGCCATGAAGTATTCCAACAATGTCAAAGTCTGCAGTCGGCAGTCAGAAAAACACAACTTTACCTTGTCACTGACTTTGCTCCTTCCCCTTTTCTCCTTGAAAGACTCCTATGATGCCAAAGCGGTCCTGGCAGTACAAGCGTTCTAGGGGGGGGGCGGGGTATAATTCTTCCAGTAATCAGCAGAGTGAAGGTGCGGGCGTTCTAAGAAGGCGTGAAAAAACAACAAAGCCTCGTTCACAAGAAAATGGTCTTTTAAACACCTGTGAAGTACTCGGGTGTAGCTGCGATAAGCTCAACAAGCATTGTCAAAGCCAATAGGTCGAGCATTAATAATGCTTCAATGTGATAGAATATTAATCCCAGGCTTAATGGTATTCCCAAAAGTCAGACACACTTACTTGCCAATCAATTAACAAATCTGCAACTAAGAATCAAAAGTTATAATCCTTTACTTTTGTGAAATCATTGATTTGGCAGTCCTTTGCTTTATAAACTCATTAGTGCAAAGCAATTATGTGCTTAGTTTCAATAGAGGATGTAAGTTGTGTGGGTGTAAAATGGTAGGCAGCGCATGAAAAGACCTCCGCCGTTGCTTCAGAAGTGGGTTTGCAAGCACTATGGCACGGAATTAGCAACAGACAACCACTTAAAGCTCTTTGCACAAGTCCAGAACCCTCCCTCAGTGCTTTCAAAGGGTAGGTACTGTGAAGTCCCAAGTACCAGCCCTTCTTTAATTCGGAAGGGAGAGTATCAGCACTTCTCATCTTTGGTCCAATACTTTAATGGGAGAATACTGCCACTACTCAGTGGCAAAGAGGTGCTCTAGCATAGTGAGTACTCACGCTTCTATATTTCCATTTCAAGTACTGTCCTCTCCCTCTTACAGATGAGGCCATTTCCGACCCCCTGGTCAAAGAAGTGTGACCCCTCCAGATCTTCTAGTGGGCCAGGTCCCTCTGGGTCCAAGATCCGGTAGTAATTAAAAACGGACATTATAAGGGCCCTATCAGGCCATATTTTCATGACTTTAACGTTACTGGCAAAAACACATATCGATTTTCTAGATACTGAATTTAAAACTTGTTATGATCATCAATTTCAGAGATTTCATTCCTTTTTATATTCCGTATGTTTTACTTAATCTTGTATTCTATGTTTGTTTGCGAATTCCAGGATGCTGTGTTTCTTTATTTTTTCTTCATGTAGCATAGTAATCTTGTATACTGCATACTTTGAACGGAGTCCCACCATAACAGGTCATGATTGGGAACTCTGGAGTTGAAGGCCTGTTTCTCACAGTATCTGTCAGTGAGTGAGAAAAATGTTCAGAATACTGGGCCATTCAATCCTTGGCTTCTGTGCAGAGGTCACGTGCTCCAGTTGCAACTGTGATTTTGTGCAAGTAGGTATGAAGGAGGTACACGCTTGTCAAAATATTGAGGGGGTGAAAATGAAAGAAAATTCATTGCATGCAGGTGAGTGGGTGTGTTGCATGTTTGAGGGTGTTGCAGTGAGGGAGATACGAGGAAGTGCATTGAGTTTAGAGTGAAAAGAGGGCGCTAAAGAGGAAAGAGATGAGGTGCAGATGGACGAGATGTGAAGAGGCAAAGCTTAGGGGAGGAGCCGAGACGGACGGACGGACGTGGATCGTCTCGGCTCCCGGTCCGCGCGCTGCTCCGGCCTGGAGCCCAGCGTCTTAAGGAAGCCCTCCACGATGCTCACGCTCCCTAACTGAAGCGGAAGGTGTGGGGCACCTGCAGGGCTGCCCCGATCGCTGCTGGTGCCACTGGAGCGGCGTTGATTGCTCCCGATCCCTGCCTCGGACCCAACATGGCGGCCACCCGTTACCAGCCCGGGCTCAACAATGACGAGGAGCGGAGCCTAAGGCGTCCTGCCGGGGGCGAGTCTGACAGGCTCTGGACACCCGAGCGGTACGTAGGGCTCTAGCCGCGTCCTCCGCTGCCACCCGCCGAGACTCTGTGGTATTCCAGGGGCACACCAGAAAAGGGCCGGTGATTGACGGTGGCGCCCTCTGCTGACGACGGCGCCGCCTCGAGACCATCCTCACTCACCAGCTCCGCGGGCCTACCTCCGCTCTCCGCGACAGACGGGCCTGGGCCCGAGGGCAGAGATGTGCCCCCCCCTTGCTGACCGCGCTGCTTCGCGCCAACGGTGCCTGACTCCAAGATGGCGCCCTTGGGGACACGCTTCCTACGACTGGCAGCCACAGGCTCCAGGGACACCAACGCATGACAGGGCCGATGAACCCACACACAACTCTCCGGGAACCAGCGCGACCGCATCCATAGCGTTAACACGGCCTTCACCCAACACGCTCAACGTCACCACCCGCATTGTGATTAACTGGGCTCTGGTGAGAGGCCCCTCCTTCCCTTCAAACCTTGTTTCAAACTTTGCTGCCTCCCATCTCTGCCTGGGCGCCTGTGGTCTTTCTCCCCTGACCCTCTGGTCTCCGGACTGATCTCCTCTGCCCCATCTCATCTTGAACGATGAGGCTGCGACTTTGCTGCGGACTGCCCTTCTCCCCCTGGACCTGCTGGCTATGTCAGCCCTCTTCCTAGACTTTTGGACTTGGACCTTTGTGCTCCCCGCCATTTTCTCTGTATGACTCGCCTCTTCTTCTACCTTTCTCCTCCGCCATTTTAGCGATCTCTGACCTCCCCCTCTGTCCTTTCGACTTTCCTATTGTCTCTCCTGTTGCCTCTGACACACTCCTCACTGTCTTATTCACCACTATCTTCTTCCCTCTCTCGTTTATCTCACGTGCCTGCCCTTCTCTGTGACTCTTAGATTATATCCAGTCCTATCCCTTCCCTATGTATATAGAGATAACTCTAATCACTAGTATATGCTGTAGACCGTTGTGCTCTCCACCATTCCTATGTGACTCTTAGAGTATATCCAGTCATATCCCTTCCCTATGTATATAGAGATAACTCTAATCACTAGTATATGCTGTAGAATGTTGTGCTCTCCACCATTCCTATGTGACTCTTAGAGTATATCCAGTCATATCCCTTCCCTATGTATATAGAGATAACTCTAACGACTAGCCTCCTATGTGACTGTTAGAGTATGTCCATGTGTATCCCTTCCCTATGTATATAGAGATAACTCTAACGACTAGTCTCCTATGTGACTCTTGGAGTATATCCATGTGTATCCCTTCCCTATGTATATAGAGATAACTCTAACGACTAGTCTCCTATGTGACTTTTAGAGTATATCCATGTGTATCCCCTCCCTATGTTGATAGAGATATCACTAGTATAGGCCTAGAGTATATCCATTTGTATCTCCTCCATGTGTGATTTTATCTCTTTTACATTTGGAATTTTTTCTGTTTGTACCTTTTTTGTAACGCATGTAATCCTAAGTCCGTATGCTTTCAACTGGTTCTTATGTAATGCAAAAATTTGCAATCTTTTTACGCATCTAACCGTCAGTCCTTATGTTTTCAACTGGATCCTATGTAAAGCGCTCTGACACCTTTGGGTAAAGTTTGCGCTATATAAAATTGCACAAATAAATAAATAAATAAAAAGAGAAAAAGGACATACATGCCAGAGTGAACATGACAGGAGTGATTGAGACATTCTGAAGACAACTACCCCTCCCTCATGCCTCAGCATTGTTTAATTAATAGTTTTGTACTTTCAGGTTGAAAACATTTCCAAGATTAATTATTTACCACATAATTATTGTTGTTACTCATTTCTCTCAATCAAATAACAATCATTGACAAAACCAATAATCCTGGCTGGTGTTATGTGTAAGTCAATTGTATTATATAACTGGATGCAATAATGGAAAGCTCAGAGGCATCAAAATACCGGTCAGGTATGTAAATCACAAAAATGTAGTTTACATGTTTAAGTCACGCCATTAATTACATAGGCTACACCCATTTTAGAGACCCGATAGACTTTTTTTTCCATCCCACTCAAAGCCCTGGACCCATTCTCGGGACACCCCGGCCTTTTAAAGAGGCCTGGTTAATGAGTCTGTGATCCGTTGCAGTATTGCATTTTTGGATGATTTGCATGAGGCAATTAAACAAGGTCAACACCTCATCAAAGAAGACCACTTCCGGGGTGATGCAGAGCACTGCAGCTATACAGGAAGTAATAAGAACACCTAACCCTGTTCGCAGAGCACCATTCATGCAAAAGATTTTCGGTTACGCAGGAAGCTCCCTGGCCTTTGAGTCCCCTGCGATCGAAACAGGCGCATTGGTTTATTGGAAGCATTTTTTTTTCATCTAAATTAATGGCAATGGTTATAGCTTAAAAGTGTTGTGATACAGAGAGCGCTTTACATTTGCAACTGCGCGTGGCATTTTACCCCGTTACTTAACGGCTGACAAAACGTGCTGTTCATGTAAACAGGGTTATTTCCAAGTTCAGGAAGTTAGAAAGCAGGCTGCAGCTGGTGCGCCTGGGGAGCGCACATGAAGGGGTGACCTCCCTCGTACGTGACCGGATGGGACCCGCACGGGCGCACACCTGCTCAGCGCACCCAGGGGACCAAGCAGGTGAGTCTCTGCGTGCAAACCCCCAGGCTAACGGGAGAAAATTATGAATCCGTGAACTTGGGGGCCATTGCTGTAATTCAGACCCCCACTAATAATAAGCGGCCAGCCACACCACAGTGTACCACAGTTACAGAGCCATACATGGAACCGCCTCTGCCTCCCGAGAAGCTGATAACGGAATAAGGGCATAAACACCAAGCAGCGCCCTGCGGAGCACTCACCAGTCTGCTGTAGCGCCGCGCGGATCTCCAACGCCCAGCTGTGCACCGACTCCCAGCTGTCCTCGGATGCAGCGGTGGCAGAGGGCTGAGATCTGTCAGTAATCCTTTGACTGAGATGCTAGTGTCCTCCCGTGACCCGGCAGGACAACAGGTCTCCCCATGCCCGGATCTGCGGCTTCACACCCCTCCAGTGCCCGGGTTCACTGTCATGGCGTGCAAGGACCTCAGTGGTGTTTACAAACACTAATAATAAAGACAACAGGAGGTACTCTAATGTAAACAAGCTGTCGCCATGACGCAAATGAAAACAAATAGTGCTTACCCCTTAGTTAAAGGAGAATGTACGCCGCAAGTAAAGCACAGGAAGTCCAGCGAGGGCCGCCAGTCCAGGAGCAGCGGCTGCCGGGCGGGGCCCGCGCACATAACTAGTGGTGCGCGCGCACCATAGAGGAGCGGGGGGAGGGAGCACGGCAGCGAGGCTAACGTTGAGTGACGGCCGCCGCCGTGCTGTGATTGGCCAGCGCCCGCCCGGAAGAAGAAGGGTCGTCCTCCCGCGGCCTGGGGCTCCCATGGAGTGTGGAGAGCCCGGGGCCACCAGCCGAAAGGAGACACAGCTTTGCGGGGCTCCCATGTACTGGAGGGAGCCCCGGCAGAGGAACCAGCAAGCATTGTTGGACAGCGGAGGGGGCGCGAGGCACATTGTTGGTGCCTGCCCCCACCGCGAGAGCCACAGACGTCCTGCTGCCGTCAGAGGAGCCCCCCCATTGCAGTCGGTGAGTGTTTAAAGGCGGGGGGGGAGAAAAAGGCGCTCGTATCGTCGTTGGAGAGGTGCGACGGAGGCGGTCACGCTCTTTAGGCAGGACGGCACGATCACGCCCGTGCTGAGAGAGGTGCTGTGAGAGACAGGAGATGTTGAATGCGCGCACGACCTGATCGGATTATGGCAGGCGGCGTGTGCACATCTCTTGTCGCTCCCTGTACCTCCTTGAAAGCAAAAACGATTGCAATAGAGTCTTGCAGCGACGATCGCTTCGCGATCGGTTCGCAGGTGCGAGACCTAAAAAGCTTTGTATGAATCACACGTTAATTCTGTTTGTGGAAAAATCCTAACAATACTATTTTGGTGTAAGCTGTCTGCCACTAGAACCTATCAGATTCCTGAAACCTGAATGGTAACACTGCTATGTGACCCTCTGCGATGTTTTTGTGTGCTGGGAAGGTGAAAGTGCTATATCTTTTAATTTCTCCCATAGCACTTCAAAGTCCATGACATATGACTGTGAGCTGCATCGGACAGGAGTAGAAAATCGGCCCAGGTACCAAAATAAAAATGACCCCTATAGGAAGAGAGTATTATGCAGTGAGGTTTGTTAGGCTTCACTATACAATACTCTCACAATATCTCAAAATAGGTCCTTTGGACTCGACTCGATGTGAAGGAAATCTGACATACATTTATTGAAATACAACAGATTGTGATAAAAATTTAGACACCAAAATGAAGCCAATTGAATTAGTATACCCGAAGTTGAGGATTTTAGAAGGAAAAATAAATCAGTGCAAATCAATACTGCAAAACGTTATCATTGCGGTCAATGGTAAAAAGCACTAGTAACAATCGGTCTATTGAAGGCCGAGTTATGTGGAACCCACTGGGGGGGTAGGTGATGCGGGTCCTAGGATCAGTCCACAACAGTCAGTTGAATTTTACCTGGCTCCTAGGGCACGGGTGCAGAGTTGCTCTGGCTGTCCCTGGTAATGAAGTGGGAACCGCAGGGGAGCTGGTTTTATCGCTCAGATGGTGCTGGTGAGGAAACAAAAGCAAAAAGTAAACAACGGGGCCACTGAGGTGAGGTGGTTGGTTGAAGCTGCTGTGATGTTCCCTTGGACTGCACCATTGAGTGAAGGTAGTGGTAGCCAGACTGGCCACAAACAAGCCATGGCAGGGTAAGGTAAGCGTGAAAATATTTTGATGTCTGGAGGTCTGGGGATAATGGTAGCCACCTGAAACTTGCTGGAGGTCAGGACTGTGTTTCCCACAATGCACTGGACTATTTACTTTTGGGCGATCCCTCGGAGGGCCCGATGGCTAGCGATTCATTGGTTCCGGCAGTGTGCTTTTACCTGTGGGCGGCAGGGGACTAGTGACACTAATCCAAGGGAGTCTGGAGTTGCCTTTGGCTTTCAAAGGGGTTCCTCTGTCTGGGGGAACCAGTTTTGGTCCAGGACAAGTTGCAGTCATGCAGTTGCAGGGTGGTTGCCACGGGTGCAGAGTATCGCACCTTTATTTTGTGCGGGTCCTGAAGTCACAGACTCAGGTCTCATCTTTGTCCTCTGTTGCAATTTGAACCAGAACTGACGTTCTGGTGCTGGGGTGCCTATTGATAATCTACCCCTGTGGTGACCACATCCGGGGGGGGGGGGATGCCACCTTTGCTACCCCGAACCCTCTATTCTGCCACTTACAAATTTGCAGGAGCCTTCCTTGGCTGTACAGACCAGGTAGGCCACACGGCTTGCCTTCTGGGGGTTTATACCTCCTGACTACATCATTTTCCTGCCTGCCGAAATGTACCTGGGGGCAGGAGGGTGGCTATTTCCTAGTCTTGGAGGCAGCCTGGTGGCATATCAGAGGCAGTGTAAGCTTTGAAGCTCATCACCCTGAAGTGCCACGTCACTAGCCATCCTGTCGGGTAGGGAGGCATCATCTCCTTCCTGGTGACACCTTTGTTTCTGACTCCAGGGAGTGTTCATACCTCCTTGCAGGGGGTCAGATTCAAGTCTTGGCGGCGGCAGCTGTGGGCTGTCAGCCAGGGCACGGGAAAGGCTGGGGCAACCAGGCAGGTAACCTCTAAGGTAGCCCCCTGGGTGCATGTCACACCAAATCTGACATGGGAATCATGTCAGGGGTGATGAGACAAGTTGTTTTATACCAAACATGTCATATTTCAGTGGGACCATAATGGAGCTGGCAACTTCGGGGTGCCCAGGTGCCATCCCATTTTATCCTAAGGCCCCTGATCAATTATACTAGCTCTTAATGGATAGAGGCTACTATAAGGACATATAAGCATGCACGTATATGTCCATACCTTTAATGCACTCTGTCTCCCAGGCTCAGCAGGCCTACCTTAGGGGTAACTGGCATATATTAAAAATAGTGCTTTGACCTTGCAAAACATGGTAAGGGCAAATTCGAGTTCGAGCAATTTGTACTGCTCATGCAGTCTGCTAAGGCAGGATTACAGTCATCTGTTTCCCTGGGTCACTCATGGTGGCAAAACAGTGCTTCCCTTTAACGCCCATGACCTGGGTACCACTGGTATACCTTACCAAGGACATATAAGGGGGTTAAAGTACTAACCAATTGGGTTACCATTTCACATGTTTCAGATTTAGGGAGAGAGCAGTGGCACTAGGGCCTGGTTCAATCAATCAATTAGGGATTTATAGAGCGCACTGCTCACTCGTAAGGGTCTCAAGCTGCTGGGGAGGGGGGTTTGGGCAGCTCTTAGGTCATTCAAAGAGCCAGGTCTTGAGGTCCTTTCTGAAGGCTTGCAGTGTCGGGCTTCATCTGATGCTGAGGGGGAATTTGTTCCAGGTCTTGGCCGCGATGTAGGAGAAGGATCTGCCTCCTGTTCTGGCTCTATGGATGCAGGGAATTTCAGCCAAGGCTAGTTCGGAGGAGCGGAGGTTTCTCTTGGGGACGTGGAAGGAGATTCTATCATTGAGGTATTGGGGCCTGTGTGGTGGAGGGGTTTGTAGGTGTGTGTGAGCAGCTTGAAGGTCACTCTTTTTCCGAAGGGGAGCCAGTGGAGGATTCGGGGGTGCTGGTTGATGTGGTTGTGTCGTGGGAGACTAAGGAGGAGTCTGGCTGCGGCGTTCTGAATGGTCTGGAGTTTGTGAAGGAGAGTTTTGTTGATTCTGGCTTAGAGAGCGCTTCTGTAGTCCAGCCTGCTGGTGATGAGTGCATGGGTGATGGTCATCCTGGATTGGGGAGATTCATTTGAAGGTCTTGCGGAGTATGCAGAGGGTGTTGAAGAATGTGGAGGATACAGTGTTGATCTGTCGGTTCATGGTGAGAGAGGAGTCGAGTATGATGCCAAGGTTGAGGGCATAGTCCATGGGGTTGGGAAGGTTTCTGAGGGCAGGGGGCCACCAGGTGTCATCCCACATGGTGGAGGTAGATCCGGGGTTGAGGACTTCCGTTTTCTCCGAGTTGAGCTTCAGGTAGCTGATTCTCATCCAGAATGCGACGTCCTTAATTCCTTCCTGGAACCTGTCCCTGGTGATGTCTGGTTCTTTGGTGAGGGAGAGGATGAGCTGAGTGTCGTCGGCGTAGGATACTATGCTGAGTCCATATTTTCTTACGATGGTTGCGAGGGAGGCCATGTAGATATTGAAGAAAGTGGGGCTGAGGGAGGATCCTTGGGGTACTCCACATCTTATCTCTGTGGGTTTGGAGAGGAAGGGCGGGAGTCGTATCTTTTGTGTTCTGCCGGAGAGGAAAGAGAGTATCCATCCTAAGGCAGTTCCCTGTCTTGGTCATCGAAGTTGTTGTAGAGTGTTCTGATCTTGTGGTGGAAGAAAGTGCTGAGTTTGTTGAAGAGGTCCTGGAAGGGAGGGACAGCTGAAATTTCGTTGTGGGGTCTGCTGAATTCCTGTATGATGTTGAAGAGTTCCTTGGAGTTGTGGGAGTTGGAGAGGATTCTGTCCTGAATGAAGTTTCTCTTCGTAAATCTGATGAGTTGGTGGTGTGCCATCTTGGCGGATCTGTAGGCGGTGAGTGCTTCAGGGGTTTTGCAATTTCTCCATGCTTTCTTCAGTCGTTAGCACGATTGCTGGGATTCTTGGAGATCTGTGGTGAACCAGCAGGCTTTCATGTTGTCTCGTCTATCGGAGTTCTGGAGTGGGGCGAGCATGTTTGCGCGGTCGGCGATCCGTTGGTGGAGGTCGTTGGCGGAGGTCGTTGGCTGCAGAGTTGGCATCGGTCATGGTGGGGGGAGGAGTGCGGCTGAGGGCGGAGGTGAGGTGCTCTTTGGTGATCTTGCTCCAGTATCCAGGAGGCAAGGCGTTGGCTTGTATGCAGTGGGTTTCGAGAAGGAGAAGTGGACACAGTGGTGGTTCGGCCAGTGAGGTTGCGTGGTGTGACTGAAGCGAAAGTTGTTTCCTCCGGCAAAGATGGGGTCGAGAGTTTGACCCGCCGTGTGGGTGGGGGTGGTGACAAGTTGCTTCAGTCCGATGTTGGCGAGGTTCTCAAGGAGGGAGGTGGAGTTGGGGTCGCTTCGGTTGTCAAGGTGGAAATTCGGATCTCCGAGCATTACATACTCCATGGAGGCGAGGGCATGGGGTGCAATGTAGTCTGCGATGGTGTATGTGAACAGGGAGTGGGGTCCTGGAGGTCTGTAGGCAAGAGTTCCACGTAGAGTCATTGTGGGGTTGGGCTGGATCTGGAAATGGATGAGTTCCATGGGGGGGTGAGGTGTCGTTCAAGATGGAAGTTTTCAGTCGGAGGGAGCTTTTGTGGATGATGGCAAGGCCTCCTCCAGGGTTGGTGGGGCGGTCTTTCCTCAGGTTCTTGTACCCATCGGGGATGGCGGATGCGATGTTGGGAGCGGAGCTGGCATTGGTCCAAGTCTCTGAGAGGAAGGCAACGTCAGGCAACAGGGTGTTGAGGAGGTCCCATATTTCTGCTGCGTGTCTATGCAGGGAGTGTACGTTGAGGAGGATGCTGCTCAGGGGTTTGGCAGTAGCTGTCTGGGTCCGGAGGTGGGTGAAGGTGTGGCAGAAGTGTTGGCAGAATGGACCTTGGGCATTGCTCGGCGTAGAGAGATGGCAGTTGTTATTGCGTCCAGGGTTGAGTGCTGGAGAGTACTGGAGTTGTAGCGGTGTGGGGTGGGAGGACCAGGGTCCCTGGTGTTGGTCGTGGTCGGGTCACGGACGAGCTTTCCTAAGCGCACCTTTGGCACTCCAGCGGTGCGTCTGCTGAGCACAGCAGTTGCCATTAAGTAGGGGTTGGGAGAGCAGCTGGGAGGCGGGAACACCCAGGGGGGAGGGGCTGCGGGGGCAGCACCAGTAGGGGGGAAAAAAGGAGGCAAACAGGAAAAAAGGCAAAGGACAGAAAAAGGAAAAATAAAAAGGAGACCAGACAGAAAAAAAGGCTGGTAGAGTGGACCAGCAGAAGAGCAAGGCTTTCCACTGAACCACCAGGGATGAGGTGCAGGCAGGAGCCTGAGAATGGAGGAGGGCCTCAAACACCTACCTGGAACCAGAAAGGCGCAGGGGGCAGAGACTCAAGGACGGAGTTGCATGAGGGGAGAGTAGTTTCCCTGACCAGGAGGTCAGAGGTCTTGCTCCAGTACATGTTCAGAGTCATAACCCTCAGCACTGGGTCACAAAAGTGTGGGAGTGACCATACAAAAAGGACACTTTCCTACAGCCCCATTAGCAAATCAGATATTTTTACAAAGTTGCTCACGTTTGCAAATTGGGGCTGTAAGAAAGTGAGTTGTTGGTTGAGTGGAGCGTGAGCCCTGGCCAGGCAGCAGCCACAATCCTTGTCAGGGTGAGGCAAAATCCAACCCTGAATTAACCTGTTCATAACCCTCTAGTAGCTTGACGCAGAGCACTTAGACTTAACTTAAGGCAATTTGTAAAGTATTTGTGCAACACTTCCATTAGTAATAAAGTGGAAACACCACACAGAAAGTATCCCACACCAGGTTAGAAAATAGAGTGATTTTAAATAAATAAAACAAGACCAAAATGACACAAATCCAATCAGTAGAACTGGTGATATTCAATTTAAAAGATTTCAGTAAAAGTAACAACAAAAACCCACAGAGCACCAACTGTGGATATCGGATCGCGCCGGACCAGGACTAGGACACAAGTTCAGGCCAAGCGAGATGGATCGCCGCTACAGGAACCCAGTTAGGCTGAATGAACACAAGTACCTTTAATCCTGGTTTGTGGAGCATTGCATAGATACACGTCGAAGATACGTTGGGCAGCATAAGCGATGCATGGGTTTGGAGGAGTGGCAAGGCTGCAATGCAAGGTCCTGTGCCATCATCAATGATCCCGCCGACGAGGGCTTGAGGGCTTGCAATGCGATGTCCGTCATCAAGGATGCATCGTGCCGTTGGGGAGATGTTTCGGATTCTAGAGACTGCATTGCAGAGTCTGGCGTTGTCATAGAGGTTGCCGTCAACGGGAAATGAGAGGGTCTGCACCAAGGATGCATTGCACATCAGCAGTTCTGATGTGGATGTGATGCAATGTGGATCTTTATGACAGGCTGATCTAGGCAACAGCGACGATGCATCGTTTCTGCTCAGGGTTGCACCGCATGGCAGATCCGATGCATTGGTTCCACTGGATCCACAGAGGCTGGCAGAGCACCTTAGGCCCACTTGCAAGGGTCCAGGGCTGGGGAGGCACCGCTTGGCAGGGTAGACTCATAGATGGCAGAGTCAAGGTGCTGTGTTCAAGGTGGTCACAGCCTTCTTTCCCTGAGGGTGGAGACAGCTTTGTGAGAGGCAGCCACAGTCCATTCAGGTGCAAGCAACAATTCCTCCCACTAGTCTAAATGCAGCCAGGTTTTCTCTGTGGCAACTGAAACACCTAGTTCCAGAAGTTGGTACTCAGAGGATTTTGAAATCTTTGTTGTTCCTGATACTTCTTGAACATGGGGCAAACTCTACCTTAAGCCCATAGAGACACTTGGAAAGAAGTTGCAAAGAGTTCAGTCCAGTCTTTTCTCTTCCAGACAGAAGCAGCTACTGCAGGTCAACACAGCAAAGCACACAACAAAGTGGCAGGCTCTCCTCACAGCTTCTCCAGCTCTTCTTCTTCACAGGTTCCTTGATCCAAAAGAGTTCTAAAGTTCTGGGGTCAGGGCCTCAATATTGATACCACATTTTCCCTTGAAGTTGGTACAAACAATTTCTTCTGGCACACATAAACCAGTTCTGCCTGGCTCAGGCCAGGTTCACCACAGAGTGTGGAAACAGCTTTGTGAGAGGCAGCCACAGTCCATTCAAGTGCAAGCAACAATTCCTCCCACTGGTCTAAAGGCAATTAGGTCTATTCAGCCTGGCTATGAGTCACCCAGGAAAGGCAGGGCACACCTCAACTCCCTCACTTGTGTCTGTCTAGTGTGAATGTGCAAACCAGCCCCTGACAGTCTAAAACTCAGACAGTGAATACACAAACAGGCAGAGCCACATAGATGTTAGACAAGAACATACCCACTTTCTAAAAGTGGTTTTTCATAAACCAAATATAAAAGTTATCTTTACTAAAAGATGTATTTTTAAATGCTGAGTTCAGGTATACTAAACTCCATTAATTTTTCTATCAGCTCCCACTGGCAAGCTACATTTGTAAACAGGGCCGGACTGGGAACCAAAACCGGCTCTGGCAAAGTGCTCGGCCGGCTCCCCCTCTTCCCCCTGGGGGAGGGGGGGGATGCCACCGAGCTCTTTACCAGGGCCGCTTTTCCGCCGAATTTGTTACAGGGCTGATTTTGCAGCTTTGCTGCAAAAACGGCCCTGTCACAAAAACGGCCCCCAGGGACCCAAAAACAGCCCTCACCCTTGCGGCCGACCGGGGAATTGCCCGGTGCCCGCAACGGCCAGTCCGGGCCTGTTTGTAAAGTGTTACCAAGCAGCTCCCATGTTAACCTATGGAAGAGATAGCTTTTCAACAGTGAAAACGAAATACATAGTATTTCACTATTACGACATGCAAAAATACACCACATGTCCTACCTATTTAATACACTGCACTCTGCCGATGGAGGTGTGACTTAGATGTAAGAAAAGGGAAGGGCCTGGCACTTGCCAGGTCAACATGGCAGTTAAAAATTGCACGCAGATACTGCAGTGGCTGGTCTCAGACACCTTTGAAAAGCTACTTGTATGGATGGAACAATCAGTGTTGTAGGCTCACTAGTAGCATTTGATTTACAGGCTCTGGGCACCCACAGTGCACTGTACTAGGGACTTAGTAATAAATCTAATAAGCCAATTATGGAAATACCAATCCATAAACATGATTTACATATACAGCATATGCACTTTAGCACTGATTAGCAGTGCCCAGCGTCCTAATACCAATGAAAAAAAGGTCAAACACGAGAGGGCAAAAAGTCTGGGGGTGAACCCACTGAAAAAGCTAACAAGGGAGAAATTCCGTTGGATCATACTGAGCATCCTGAGTGGAACAACTATGTGACACCAACACCAGCATCTCCTTCTCCTCTTACAGTGGATTCTCTACCTGTGGATATTGGTAGTTTCCATGACTTGCTTAAAAGAGCGTCTTAGCGCTTCGACCTCTCACTTCCAGCAAATCATACAGAGTGCTTCCTCTACGATTTTAAGGCAGGAACTCAGCACACAACTCATGCTATTCCAATTATAGACTTCATCTGGCAAGAGGACTTAAAACGAATGAAGTTCCCAGCATCAGTAGCAGCTGTTATATCATAACTGGATAAAAAAAACAAAGCCCCGGAGAATTCACCTACATACATCATTGGTCAGCCTAGACCGGACTCGGTCATCATGCAGGCCGCTCAGAGAAGAATGAATCACCCTTCCTTGCCGTGCACGATGCTTCTGGATGAATGAGTGAATGAATGAATGAAAAAGTATTTGTAAAGCACATAGCTACCCTGAGGCCTTCCAGCGCTAATAGCAGCAGTGGACAGAGAAGACAGCTTATCATTGTAAAGAAGGTTGCACACTTGATTATATAAGGAAAAGATTCTGTGCTATGGTGGTGACCTCAATAAGAGTCTCCAATGCTCTTGTCATCCTCGCGAGATACGACCATCAGATGTGGTCTGATATGGCATCTCTATTAGAGTATCGCCCATAGGACAAGAAGATGTAGGCCCAGGAAAATGTAATGGAAAGATAAAAGATCATTGATGTAGCCATGGACGTTTCATCCACTGCCTTCGAGCAAATGACTGGAGCAACAGTTTTGTGGCATGAAGGTAGGCTTAAGGCAACTGCATTCCGTCTGGAGGTGCAAGCCATAATACTCAACATGCCTTTTGATGGGGAGAACCTGTCTGGGAAACATGTCGATGATGGACTACAGTCTAAAAAGTCTAATACGAAGACGGTTAGATCACTTGGCACCCTACAGCAGAGGCATTTCCAGCCCTTTCAGGGCAGGGGTAGAGGCCAATTTAATACTAGACCACAGTTCCAGTAGAGGTTTCAGCTCTACTTACAGCAGGGTTTTCGATCTCAATATTCTGCCCAGTCCTACAGACCAACCACAACGTCCATGTATTCCAGACAGTCAATGCACCGCCATCCTTCAGCTAGAGGAAAGTCACAGGATACTACAAGGAGGCAACTGCTGCAATGCAGAATCCTGTCACCTCAATCCCACATTATTTAGGCAACCCTCTTTTCAAATTCTTCAAACACTGGAAGCTCATCTCTTCTGACAGGTGGGTTTTAGACGTAATCCAGCACAGCCACACCCTGTGATTTGTTCAAAAGCCTCCAAATCTACCTCTGTGCAAGGTATCGCATCGTCATCTTCCCATTCTAAGGAAGTAGATTTGATTGCTTCTTTCCAAGAAGACAATAGAAAAGGTGCCATTCAATCAGCTCAACCAAGGTTTCATCAGGAAGAAGTCAGGAAAGTGGAGGCAGGTGATGGATCTGAGGGCCCAAACATGTTAATTAAAAGGCAGCCCTTCAGGATGTTATCTCTTCAAGAGATTCTGCAATTGGTGGATGCAGGAGATTACGTTTCATCCCTTAAGCTACTGGACTCATACTTCTGTATTCCTATACATACAAAGCAGGTTCAAGGTGGCAGGGTGCCATTACAAGTTCACAGTGCTCCCTTTCGGGCTAAAGTCAGTGCCTAGATTATTCACAAAATGTATGGCGCCAGTGGAAGCATTTCACAGGCGCTCAGGTCAACAGGTTTCCCAACACTTCGCATTCAACAAAAAAGTCAACAGAGACTTGCATGAGGCTGTTCAAATCCCTAGGCCTCAAGCTCAATGAGGAAAAATTCTCCCTCATTCCTTGCAGATGAGCAGTGTTCCTAGAATGAGACTAGTGAAAGCTTTTCCCACAGAAGAGAGAATTTCCCTCTTGCAAACTCTCACGGACTCCCTTTCTGCAAAATACTTCACTTCTGTAATGACATACAAGTCCATATTGGGATAATGTCATCCTGCATCCCATTGATTCCGAACTGTCAACTTGATGCAGCCTCTTCAGGAATATATTGATGCACAGTGGACTCAGTTCCGCTGATCTTTCGAGGACAGAATTTCAATAACTCTGAAGATGAGATTGACAATGTCCTGTTGGATGATCAGGAAAAATTTCTCGTAGGGCCTCTCTTTACTTCCTGTGAAACTGCATGTGGCGGTGGCAATGGACACCTATCTTGACCGAGGAAGAGCCCATCTACAGGACTTAGAGGTTCACAAGAAGTGGTCCAGTCAGGAAGCACCACCTCACATAAACCTTCTAGAGCTGAAGGCGGTGTTTCTTGGTATTTGGGCTTTTCTACTCAGGCTCCGCAACTCTTCAGTACTGGTGAGAACAGGCAACACTACCACCATGATTTATCTCACCAAAGAAGGAGGAACAAAGTCACAGGTTCTGTCGGCCAAGTGCAAAAATATGGGAATGGTTGATAATCAACAGCGTCTCTCCCAAAATAGAACACGTCCTGAAAGTATAGACAGAGGTAGGAGCTCAAGAAGAGACAGTTTCAGAGGGTTGTCCAGGCTTGGAGGACTTCAACTCCGGATCTTTTTGCCACTTCTCTCAACAAAAAGTGCAAATTATTCTCCAGCAGATACCCTCAGCCAGGATCTTGGGGGGAATGCTTTCCACTTCTCTTGAATGGGGACTTTTGCAGACGTGTTTCCCCCATTTTCACTTCTTCCAAAAGTCATTTAAAAAAGTCAAAAAAGAACCTTGCTGTCTAATTCTCATTGCCCCACCGTGGCCAAGACAGTATTAGTTCACTGAGTTTCTTCACCTATCAGAGTGCCCACGCATTGAGTTTCAGAAAACAGAGGATCTCCTTTTAATGAACCAGGGCCAAGTAGCTCACCCACAGGTTTGAACTCTCCACTTACTGGCCTGGATCCTCACACTACTGAAGTTGGAGCTAGGGGTCTCTCTGAAGAATGTGCTTCAATACTTGATAAGTCTTGCGCTCCTTCTACAAACAAATACTATTCTGCAAAGTGGGAAAGATTTTGCTCATGGTGTGCTTCTCAGTCTTGTTATCCTTTATCCTCTACACCTGAGCAGATTCTTCCATATCTGCTGCATCTAGTCAAATCAGGACTCCCATGCATCCATAAGGGTGTATTTAGCGTCACTTTCTAGATTCATGCGACGTTCTGGACGATTATCTTCATGGTCTAATAGACTGGTCAAGGAGTTTAGGAAGGGTCTATTTCGGGCCAACCTGCCTGTCAAGCCTCCTCCGGGACTATGGAAATTGAACACAGTCTTATCGTAATGTATGCGATCTCCTTTTGAGCCCATTCACAAGTCTGAGTTGAAGTTCATTTCATGGAAGGTGACATTTCTCTTAGCTATCACGTCTGAAAGGCGAATAATCAAAATTTAGGCTCTCACAATTAAACCTTAGCTACAGTTTAAGAAGACTTAGCCATTCCGGGCACAAATCCATCATTCATCCGGAAAGTGTTGTCTGCTTTTCATCTTATTGAGCACATTATTTTGCCTTCCTTCTTCTCTAATCGTGTTCATCTGTGGAAAGGCCTTACATTATCTAGACATTAAACACTGTTAAAAGTTCTAACTACAAAGGACAAAACATTTCAGGGAGTCAGATCTACTGCTCATTTCCTTCTCATCTCCAAGAAAGAGTCATGTCGCAGCTAGCATTGCTCACTGGGTCTCTGCAATGATAGCCTTCTGTCATGAGAAAGACAGACGTCCGCTGGCTGCTAAGGTGAAGGCTCGTTTAACCTGGACGTTTGAAGCCTTTTCAGCCCTGTTTGCAGGAGTATCTCAGCCCGACATCTGCAGGGCAGCCACGTGGGTCAATGCCCACTCCTTCACAAGGCACTACTGCCTGGATTCATGGACTAAAACTGACGTGGCAGTCAGAAAGGCTACATTATGATACCTGTTTCTATAAGGTATGCAGCTTTTATTATCGGACCATGTCTGTTTTTCTGTATGTCTTTTCTCGAATGATTTCAGTTATGGATATTATTATTATTATTATTATTATTGTTGCTTGCTACAGTGCTGTTTATTCAATGCCTGTTTACAGTATCAGTCTGCTTAGTTTAAATCTTCTTAGTAAAAGTTTTGCCATATTTTATTTTATTTTTTATTTTAAAGGTTTTATATAGCGCTGCCTAGACCCGGGGGTATCAGAGCACTTTACATGAATATCAGATCATAGGTACAGGTTACATCGTTACAGAGGTTACACAGCTGTTAGAGCACGGCAACATAGTTACTTGTAAGGTCGAGATAAACAATAAGCACAAATACGTAAGGGGAAAAGCAGGCAAGGGGAGAGATTCAGGGGAGGGGGTAGGAGCAGGGGAAGTAGACAGATAATGAAGGCGGGAAAGAGGAGAGGAGGGTGAAAGACACCGCATGGACCTTACCTTAGTTTTCCTTACCCGCCTCCATTCTTAACTTGATACTGTTAACTAGTCTGAGTCAAGCAAATGAATCATTAAAAGATACAATACTGAAGAAAAAACAAGTTACTTACTTGTACACTGTGGTTCTCTTGTATCGATATCTCTCATAGATTCACACTCGACCCTCCCTCTTCCCCATTAAGGCTCACCATTTCAGACCTCTTATGATTGTTTTACACTCATGCTTGAAATCTGAGGTATTGTGGCTCTGCAGGGGAAAAGTGCGTCTGGGTCTGAGCTCTGACTGATTGAAGTTTGGGTCTATTAAAAAAATGGGATACAGCTAACAGTGTGCATTGATTTTACTATGGCTGTCAATGCTAATGCTTTGGCACTACTTTTAATACTGTTACCATGGGACTACCACGACGACGACAGGGAAGATTCAAGCATGTGAATCTATAACATACATCATTACTGGAGAACCACATTGTACAGGTTAGTAACTTGTTTTTTTGTATTCATTTCAGTTCACCAATTTTTGACTAGCCACTAAGGCCAAGATTTTCAAAGGTTTTGCATTGGGTTTGCATTACTCTTTTAACACAAACCAGATGCAGAAACTTTTTGGGGATTTACAAATAAGAATTTGCATTGGTTTGTAAGGAAAAGTAATGCAAACCATTGTGAAGCACTGCTTTACATTACTTAGCATCAAGCTTTTAGATGTGAAACCCTATCTACTAACATTAGTAGACAGGGTTTTGCACCAATAAATAATACTGCTGGAAAGCAGCCATTAAGAGAAGAATTGTTTTAATTGCTCCTTTCTTTTCTAACTTTGCATGTGTGCAGCACTGTACAGCACACTTACATAGTAGGAAAAGTCTTAAAACATGTCTTGTGATAGTATTTTGCACTGGAAGGGTACCCAGAACAAAACATATGCTAGACTCTCATACACACAACTTGCACTATGGTCAAAGGTGTGTCAATGGTGCCTGGCAGCAAAACTCTGTGCCAGCGCTATAGCAAAGGGAGAATATCTCTGTAGATATTGTGCTCTCCTGTTCTCTTCTTGTGACATGTCACAGCGCAGCATCTTTGGGTGTTGTGCTGCACTGCCTGGCATCTCTGTAAAGCTGGCCCAACATCCTGTGTCTGTGACTAAATTGTCAACTTATTACTTAGCAAGAGTGTGTCTTTCCTAGGACTCAGACTTGCTTCTGATGTCTCTATCTGATAGAGATCTCTAGCCGCAGATTCCATTCCTTTGAATTTCCCCAGGCATCAGACTAGATCCAGAAGATTTTTTTGTGAGCAGTTCCAGTAGGTGCTGTGGATGAGCGCCGAGCGTCGTCATCGTCCGTGCCGGAGGTAACATCCACGTCACCTATATAGGCGCCACCTCAGCGTGCTGACATCAGTTATTTTCTTTCCACGCTAGCCAGCACTGATCCAGAGAAGAGCTACCCTGCTGTCAGTTTATGTCAGGATTTTTGTGATATTTGTCGATGTTTTTGGAGTTTTTTTCCTCCTGGTGTTTCGAGGATGTCAGTGAGGAAAACAGGTTTCAAACACGGTGGTGATTGTTATTGCACCATGTTGGTGATGGACCCACAACTTGTCTGTTTGTGGTGTCTGGAGCACGACCGCAACTCCAAATCATGCTCCAATTGCTGGGCCATAGTTTTTAGGGAGTGTTTCCTGAAGCTGCTGGGGCCCCGACATGTGACTCAGTGGAAGTCATGTTTTTGGTCAAACCGAAGGTCCCAGAACTGTTCCAGAAGTCCTAAGTCCTGGTCGTCTCACTTGAACTTTTCGGGGTATTCAGATAGAAGACCTGGTCTGTTGGATGACGTGATGAAGGAACGTTGGTGTTTGAGGCCTGGCTCTTTAGAACCTGTGCCTTGGCAGATTCTGCTCCTTCCTAGTTTTCCAGGAGCCAGAGTGACCTCTGCTCACATTAAATCATTTTATGAGGCCATGTGTCTCATATTTGAGCTGCTGGAGCCCTCTGGTGTGCCTTCAGGCACTGCGGGTGGAAGGGGGGCCCCATCTGGTTTTGCACTGGCAGCTCTGACCCCGGCTCCAATGGGCCCCCATTGATCGGGTCATGGATCAGGAATGGCACCGTAATGGTACTCTTACCTTCCCCGGCACCCACCGGCGGTGCCAGCCTCATTGTGATCCCCAAATCCGGCACAGAGCTACGTCAACCAATTCCGATTCCAGTGCCACCAGGACCACCATGTCCCAGGTCGGAGCGGGAGCCCTATACTGAAGGGCTAGGCCTTGGGGCGGAATGGGAGGGGTTGCTGGACCCTTTAGAATACCAGCCTCATGATCAGGATATGGACCGGTGTGTAGATCTGAATGATTACAGTGAACTGGATACATCTCCAGATACTGGCATGCTTTCTCCCCTTACCATGGCTAGGGAGGAGGGAGCATCATATGGAATGGTGGTGCGCAGGGTGACTGAGGTTCTCAACCTTTAGTTGCCCTCAGTGGCAGCCAATACCAAAATCTTGACAGAGGTACTGCAGCAGGAGTCTCTTCCTCTGAACCCCTACTCCTAAGTAACAAAGTGATCACTGACGTCCTTCTGTGGACCTGGTCCAAACCCAGCACAGGGGCTCCTGTGAATAGGACTATTGCCCACTGCCACCCCCCCTGCTCCAGAGGACCCAAATTTCCTCACCCAACACCCTACCCTGGAGAGCTTGGTGGTCCAAGCTTCCACTTCCAAGGCACGTTCCCTGCCGCTCCCCCGGACAGGGAAACCAAGAGGCTGGACCACTTGGGAGAGAAAATGTTTTCTTCCACCAGCCTTGCATTGCGGTCAGTAAACACCACATGCTTATTGGACTGTTACTCTCACACGCTGTGCAAAACTGTTGCACAAGCACTGCCATAGGTCCCAGGGGAGACTAGGGACATTCTCTCCCAAGCAGTCACAGACAGGAGAGACGCAGCAAAGTTCAGTATGCACTGTGGATTGGACATGACCAACTCGCTGGGCAAAGTGGTTTCCTTGACAGTGGCCCTTGGACGCCACATCTGGCTGAGAATGTTTCGCTATTCGGGGGATGTCCAGGCTTCCCTCACAGACATACCCTTCAATGGCACCAATCTCCTTGAGATAAGGCAGACTCTGCACTGGAGCACTTTTTTTTTTTTGCAGACTTTTATATAGCGCGAACTAGACCCGAACTGAATCAGGTATCAGAGCGCTTTACATAGCACCAGTTACGTTACATGAGGACACGCATTCATTTTAGGCACTTCAAGGACTTGCCGGCTACAGCCACGTCCTTGGGCCTCTTGGCTGCCCCATGTTATCCCCAGTCTGTCTTTCACTCCTTTCATGGCCATGGAAGGGGCTTTTAACTATGCCAACCCTAGCCACTGAACTGTGCAAGCTTCCCAGCCTCCGTGTGGACAAGGGCACGGTTCTTACCAGACTTGTCCATCATGCACCCTTGTTGGGTCCAGCCACCAAACTCTGGCAGTCTCCAAACCTTCCTAATCTTGCCCTTTAAGTTCAAGGGGGTCCAGTTGGTACAGATCCGCCATCACCTCCCCCACTGGCAGTCCCTAACTTGGACAGGTGAGTTTTACAGATCGTCCAAAGGGGCTACTCCCTCCTCTTTGAGACACCACCTCCCTCCATGCCACCATCTAACGATCGGCTGACGGAGGGTCACTTGTCCCTGCTCCGCGAGGACATCATGGCTCTCTTGGCCAAGGGAGTCACAGAGAGGGTTCCAGTGGCAGAAGTAGGTTGTGGTTGCTTTTCCTGCTACTTTATGGTTCCCAGAAAGGACAAGGGTCTTCATCCTATCCTAGATCTCAGAGTCCTCAACTACTTCCTCAAAAAGGAGAAGTTCAAGATGCTCACATTGGCTCAGGTCTTGTCTGCCATGGACCCAGGAGATTGGGTGGTAGTGTTGGACTTGACGGAAGACTATTTTCACATTCCTGTCCTGCTTGCCCATTAGCGCTACCTGCAGTTTATGGTAGGCCATGAGCATTTTCAGTTAACCATTCTCCGTTTTGGCTATGTCAGCACCCCAAAAGCTGTTCACCAAGGTGATAGCGGTGGCTGCAGCTCATCTGCGCAGGTCAGGGGTGCCAGTCTTCCCCTATCTCGACAACTGGCTGATGAAAGCCGACTCGCTCCAACCTGTCGTCACCCACCTTCAGGCTACGGAGAACTTCCTGCATTCGCTCTTGTTCACTATCAACACTGTGAAGTCTCACCTGACACCCTCTCAGACTCTCTCTTTCATTGGAGCTGTTCTAGACACAGAAACAGTGCAGTTTCTGGTTTATTCTCACGAGCGACTATTCCAGGAAATTCAGGCTTTAGTACAGATGTTTCAGCCTCTATCCTGGGTTTAAATTGTGATGTATTCCTATAGGTTCTGTATCGATCCCCCTATTCCTGACCCTATTCTGGTTAACAAGTTAACTAGCAGCCATCCCATGAGGCAGAAAACCCCCATGATGCAGAAACCGTTATCTGATTAAGCCACACTACGGCACAGGAACGTGTTATCTGATTAGGTCATAACGCTTGCCATCTAATTAGACAAGCGATATTCCTCCAGCCCCTGATAAGGCATACGGAGTTCTCAAAACAAATCAAACCTATGACAACCTGGGAAAAACCCTGCGGCCATTGTTTTGATTTCACCGAGAACTTCAGCAAAAGAATGTGCTAACGACCAAGTCGTATGACATCCTTATTGACGTATCTATGTCCATCCTTACGTCAATCTCGGCACCTTAAAGGTATAAATATTACCGATATTGCCCTATGCAAACACACGCGGTGGTGACGAGATCGGAGCAGCCAGACTTGCCGAAGCCCAGAGCAGAGCAGACCCCGCTGGCGCAGCCCCGCCTTCCTGACGCGCTGAAAACGAGACGCTGCTTTCTCCTGCCGAGAAATCCAGCTCCGGCGCTTCCGAGCAGCCCTCGCAGGCAGCTTGGAATATCGAGACCAGAGACGAGAGATACCATCCCTCATTCATCCTAGATTCCAGGTACGGAACTGAATAACCCCTCGCAGAGAATTCTTGAGTCAGTCACTTGGCAAAACAAACTTAACTTAAACTGCTACTTTCTATTCCCGCCCACGTATTAGGCTTAGGTCAGGTACACCGGGGTAGGCGTAGTTAGAAACACCAGTTGAGTACGATTAGTCAAATGTGTATGTATATATATATTTTATCCATTTTAAACCTGCATATGGCTTAGAAACCATATAAATGTTTTTACAGTATTATTTTATACTTCTGCTTTTATTGTATGCACTTTACTTAACCATAAGTATTGCGATAATATCGATCCATTTCTCTTGTACGAGAAAAGAGACTGATCAATAAATACCATCTTTTATTGAACACGCCCGTCTCTTCCTTTTCTCTACAACCTGGTGAGACTAAGAATGCACGTACTGACTGAGTAAAATAAGTCGTCTTTTGTTTTCACACGACTCTAGAGATACACTCTTGATTAGGGGAGAGCAAAGTTGTCATGTTCTATGGTTGTCAGAAACTAAATCCCTTCTTGTCTATCCAGGGAGGTTCAACTCCTCCTTGCCTATTCGAGAAAGTTTCTAGTGAACTCTGAGCTAGCTGGCAAACCCAAAACTTTAAGTCTAATATCGACAGTAGTAGACCTAGTTAACGTCTGGTCTAGGCCTATACTATTGAAGGTATTATTCCAATGCGCAGAGCCTATTGGGATAATAGGAACTACACTACATGGCGCCCAACGCGTTTGGATAAGGCGATAAAACTAACGTAAGACATTTAGAGTAACTCAGTCGTGCTTTTTCACTCGGACCCCCTTTTTCCCATAATACTCCAAAGACGTCTGGAGTGGCTGAAAGGTAATATCCGCCAGACCTCGCAGGAGGAAACTCCTATGTATGGTTCTTGGTTTAGTCAACGTTGAAGGATACACTGTTCCAAAATATTGTGCATCTAATCTTTGTTTCCATAAGAACCTGATCTGCAAACAAACAAAATAACCTTCTGGACAGTACAATGTCAGACAGTGAAGGAGAAAGGGAGGCCGCTAGAATAGCAGCTGAACTCGTAGCAGCTGATACTGCTATGCAAGACGCAGACCCGGATATAATACTCATCCCGGTCAACACAAGAAAATCTATAACTTTAAAACTTATAGAAAATGGACTGACACCTAGAGGTGGCACAGTCATATTCGTAATAGAGGCACACGAATATCGGCAGACAGAGGTGTTCTATTCATGGATACACTTTCCAGCAGCAAAGGCTGTAACAAAGGTCTTCCACTACTACAAAACAGAGGAACCTCCTGAGGAGTACACTCCTTTCGAGGAGGTGGAAGTACCACTTAAATTTCAAGAGCACCTCCTCTTGTTTAATGGCACCCTAAAACACAATAATCACATCACCAGGCTCGGTCCCTTAGGTAGACCAGGAGCAACGTGGCCGGTCCTAGCCGGATACACACCACATTCAGACATTGAAAGAATGCCTGTACCAGAGCTGTTAACACAGCTGAAACAATTAATAAAGTTACATAGACAATTAGTCCAGTATGTAATGCGGACTTCAACAATCCAACCAGCAATTAAAATTCCACAGCTGACCCCTCATCAGGGGAACACAAATAAAATTACACCACAGAACATACAATCCTGCCTGGGTAAAGTACCAGCTAAACGGGAACAAATACCATTCTGGTTAGCACAAAAAAACCACCCAAATAGAGGCGGTGTTTCCAGACACCACCCCATTAGAAAAACACAGGATTCTGACTATCTGTCTTCCAATGGGAATCGCACCACACGTGGAGGACTGTGACACTTGGGGTACAGTCTTTGCTTCCATCTACACAAAAACGCACGGTGTTCCATCCATCTCGGTAATACCAGATGTGCTAAAACAAATTCAAGATGAATACGGTCCAGAACCCGCTTTAACTCTTGGTATGAAATTACTAAAAGACTTCAAGCAGGTCTCGGCTATATTATTAGCTAACATCAAGGGAGAAGCAGCAAACGTGGCGATCCGCCAGAGGTTAAAAGAGACAGATATAGGAGACCAACCAGCTGAAATTGCCAGAATCATAGAAAAGTCCTATGAGGAACTAGGTAGAGATAGTTTAGGTGGAATACCAGTAAAACCACAACTGATTGAAAGTCCTGAAAAAATATTTTTTAATAATAATTCAACATCACAAAAAAAGAGCTGGGATGGAAACAAACAATCCAATCCTAAAGAAAAGAAATTCCAGTCCAGAGGAAGGTCTCCTCGGCGGAGAGAAAGATCTCCGAACCTAAGACACAGGTCACCCCAAAGTGACCCCTCTGGGAAAAGATATAACCTTAGAAATAGGGATAATATAAAGAAGCCTGATAGATATCAAGACATTGATACACGTCCCTCTCAATCTTTTCAGACTTCCTCGCAGAAATCGGAAAGAAGAGGACGATCAGAACAAAGAGAAGAGCACGCCAAGTCCAAAGACAAGGAACCTGCTCATCTAAAAAAGAAATTACAATTTCCAAAAAAGAAGGTAGCCAGCATTAAAGTAGTTAACAATGCCGAGAATACTGAGGACACAACTGAAAAACGGAGAATGGGCTCAGACAATGCTAGACAGCGCAGCAGAAGTGAGCATAGCTCGCAAAGTCCTTATGAATCATCTGGAGACAGTGGACACGAATGAATACCTTCAAGTGGAAACTGCAGACACCAGAGTTAGCAAACCTCACAAAATATATGAAATAACTTTACGTATAGAAGGGGATAAGACTAGAAAAATAAGGGGACTATTTTGGGATAATCTCTCCAAGGGCTATGACATCCTTCTAGCTGAAAAAGACTGGCCACCAGAGTTTGTCAGGGACTGCCCTCATGGCGAAGAAATAATTATGCCTGCCTTCTCAAATCATATCCCAATTCATAAAAAATACACACTTGCTAGAAAGTGGGCAGTAGCTCAAGCTCCTGCTTTATATAAAAATCATGTAGGATGGGATGAGGACTCTCCTCCTCACAAAATCCAGTTAAAATCACAACCTACTGCACAAAGACAGTACCCAATTAAGCAAGAAGCTAAAAAACAGGTAAAAGAAATCCTAGATCAATTAGAATACCAGGGGGTGATTGAAACTTGCACCTCACAAATGAACAACCCTTTGTTTCCGGTCTCCAAACCAGACAATTCATATCGTCTAGTTTTGGATTACCGACACCTTAACTCATGTTGCAAAACTTTTGCAGTGCAAAACTCACATAGTGCTGCACTAATGAATAACATAGTGCGCAAAAAATACAAAACAACATTAGACATCTCTAATGGATTCTTTTGTCAAAACATAGCACCAGAGAGCAGATATTTGTCTGCGTTCTCAATAAATGGCACTCAAAAACAATTCTGTCGGTTAGCCCAGGGGTACAAGAACAGCCCAGGAGTATTCTCAGCGAGAGTAACAGAATTATTACAAACATATGACGAAGAGGCATTATCTTATGTCGACGACATATACCTAACAGATGATGACTTGGATACTCACTTGAAGAGAGTGAACACCATAATACTTGGGTTCGCAGCAGAGGGTTACAAATTCAACTTTAAAAAATCTAGAATTGCCCATCTAACAGTCCTGTTCTTAGGATATGAATTATCAAGTGAAGGCAAAAGCCTGGCTGACAATTTCCTAGAGAAATGTGCCGTACTCCAAGCACCTAGAACACTAAAAAACCTACAGTCAATTCTAGGCTTCCTAAATTTCGGAAGAACATACATTGCAAATTACGCAGAAAGGGTCAAGCCCCTTTATGATCTAATAAAACCTGAATTTAAAAGAACCAATTGGACTCAAACACACACAGAAATTTTGAGATCCTTACAAACAGACATGTTAATTAAAACAAAATTAGAAACACGTGATAACACACGCAATCTTGTGATTCGAGTCATCCCAGGAAGATGCGGATTCACATACCTGACCTCTAATGAGGGAGAAAAGGTACCAATTGCATTCAAATCACACTTGTACACTAAAGCTGAAATGAAATTCAGCCCAACGGAAAAAATTCTAACTGCAACACAGACAGCTATAGCAAAAGAACGAGCCCTGGCACAAGGTAAACGAATAATAATCGTGACACCGATACCAGCCCTAGAGGCTGTAACAAAAGCAAGCATTCCGAATGCTAAAGCGCTCCATCCGAGATGGATACGATGGGCTAATTCTCTTGCTGCAACAGACGTGGCATACGAATTTGATACTAACTTAAAAACACAAGAATTTCTCCAATATGAATTCGAATGTCCTCCGCCGACCGAAATTCTGCCTCTAGAACATTACGGCTGTATAATATATACAGACAGATCAGCACAACCCGCAGTGGGGGGTAAACAAGCTTACAGTGCTGCGTGCGCGATTGTTAAAGGTCACTGGCACGAAGGGAAATTTAAACCAACGGTCACCAAAACACAATCTCTGGGAGATTGTACAGCTCAGCGAGCTGAACTACTTGCATTCAAGATGGCGCTTGAAAATACAGATCGAGAATTCCCCACACTCATTGTGTGCGATTCGTATTATTGCGTTCAGTCTTACAATGAATACTTGCAGATCTGGCTTCAGAATGGTTTTAAGGATGCAAAAGGAGGCACAATCAAGCATAAAATGCTTTGGGAACAAGTAGTTCTATTACAAAAAGAACTACCAAAGACTCACGTGACACACTCACTGAGTCATCAGCGTGATGGCGTTCACGTTGCAGGGAATTCATTGGCTGAGAAAGCCACAGCGGTAGCAACTGAATCGGCTTCCGTAGCTAGGAAAAAGCGTACAATAAAATACATTGACGGTGAAACAGTGCTGGCGGTGAAAACGTCATCAAAAGGCGACTGCTCAGCACTACCGATCAACTATCCACTCAATTATACATACATAATCGATGCAAACTCCGTCCCTTTTGCTCGAATCCCTGGAGTGGGGGATAGAGTAATTCCAAACATGGATAGGAGAACTTTGTTAATTGTAGACGCACACATAGGCGAGGGTCTCAGACACCTCAAACTAAAAGATTCTCTGGAAGAACTACAATCAGTGTACTGGTGGCCAGGTATGAGCCTGCAGCATGACATTTTTTGTAAAAAAATGCCCGGACTGCAACAGAGATCGCAGTGGCGAGAGAAACGGTATACTACCTTGGCGTTTCACTCCAGAAAGAATCAACAGTAAAAAGCAAAGCGTCCGATTAACATATACAGGCTAGTTTCCACTTATAATGTAGATCCCCAGCACTCGGCTGACGTCTGGACTGTTATACAAAGATTTGCGAGTCTAAATGGCATATACGCTAGGAGCATGCTACGTTTGACCAATGTTTTCACTTTAGCCCTCAAGCTTGTGGGAAAGCTCGGCCAAATGAGCATAGCATAGCAGGATTCTTCTCACTTCCTTCCTGAGGGATACGGGATGGTGTAAAGAAAAAACCAAGGCATAAAGCTATCTATAACGGAAAGGATATTAGGTTCGGGAGCTGGGTGGATCAAACATCTAATAAGTGTCCAACGTAGTCTAAATAACCTGCCAAGAAATTCTCTGAAGGGATTCAGTCCGTACGAATTAGTATTTGGAACTAGGATGTTAGTCTTAGACCTCGACAGTCAGACTTCAGTGGTGAAGGAAAAAAGCTTTGATATCAAAGATCGTTTGGCTATTTTGCAGGACTTAAACGAAACAAGAAAAGACCTGAGCAACATAAAGTTGAAACAGCAGCCAACAACCACTGAAGAACCACCACCTGTCCCAGCAAGACCTGTCTGGATTCCAAAAGTCGGGGATCTAGTCAGGGAAAAGATCGCGGTAAAGAAGGAATTTGGGCCTTCTTACAGAAAAGCAGTTCCTGTCTTGTCTATCAACGGGACAAGATCAGTTGTACTACCGCCGCTTGCTGGTAAAAAGGAGAACCGAGTTGTATCCATCGACCTGGTAAAACCACAATCATGTGGCCGATAACAAATAGTAGGCCAAGTGGACTCCCGATAAATAGTAGAACACCAAGGTTTGCTACAAATACAGAGGTCCAAACTAAGAGGCTAATCACATTCGAAACGCCTACAGAACAACTACAAGGACTATGCAACAATGCAATGGAACTTAAACCTCTGAAAACCCAAATAAAAACATTTAGTAAAGACACACCAACCTACAATGAAGTAACAAACGAATATGCAAGAAACAATAATCCTGAAGCAATTGGAACAATTGACAGAACTGCATCCGGCTACTTCATAAACTTCGATGATTCCTCTGAAGACCTCAGTGAATCAAAAACACAGCCATCAACAAAAACCTTTAAAGATAAAGCTAAAGAACTTTTGAAACAACTGAAAGAAACATATCTGATTTCTCCATGGATTGAATTTTGGGTGGGCTTTGGTGCATTTATCCTCATACTTTGGCTCATCATGGTACTAACTTTGGGACGCTTCATTGAGGGAAAATATGCTAAAATGGACACAGCAAGTCAGAAAATCAACTTAATCCTCAAGCCACACACATCTTCACACGTCGAGAAAAGAGAACTTTCTTCAGTCAACTTCACAGCCAATCCTATACCGGGTGGGGTAGCATGGGACAACACTGACTACGAAATTTATGGTCCGGTTGAGATCCTGAAATATCCACACCAAATTAAGATCTCGTTGAGTGACTTTGTAAAACCAAGCTCATTTGCTGATGATTGGGACTTTGAAAGTATAAATAATATGATGTCTGACTTAGTGATGTCTGCTAAATTTACCAAACATGATTATTTGCAGGGTTCGACAAATTATGATAGTATGTACTGTTACAACCACTATGGTAACCATTTTCTACATAAATCTGCACAACCTAGAAATGTTTTAAATTATAATCAATGGGAACATTGTGCAACCCCTCCAAAAGGAAGCTCAAGAACCTTTTATGACAAATATCCATACTTTTCAGGTTTTAACACAAGTAATGCTGAAACATTTTATTTCAAATTGTCAAATAAGACAGGGACAAAGACCATGATAACAAACACGAAATTGATATATTCAGACTCATTTTTTGAACAAATGAATACTTTTGGTTTTGATTATTGGGACAAAAATGTTGAAGTAAAAAGTGTTTGGGGTACAAAAGAATGGCAAGTACAAGGTATAGAATCATTGTTTAGAGCCTGCATGATCCCAGAACAAATTATATTTTTAAATGACACTGTTCAACAAACTACCTGTCTTGGCCTAGCCAAAATCAAAGACTTAAATAAACCGTCTATTCCAAAACCAACAATGAACAGCAATAGCTCTACAGATGAAGAGATAGACGTAAATTATGTATTAAACCAAAACAGAACACATCCAGATTGGAAACAGTGGTTGATCTGGCCCACAGATACTAATAACTGTCAAGACAGATTCCTGAACAAAACACAGGGGTTCAAATTGACCAGGCCAGACCCTAGATATTCCCAAAGACAACACCCAGGGATAATAACAACCTACAGTGTGGGCAAATTATGCCACACTGACAGAAATTACGCAAAACCTAACTTTACTTACTGATGGTGCTGACTTGCGTGATTTCATTATGGGACCACGCAAACAGCGTCAAAAACGCTTCATAGCAGCCTCTGTATATGCAGCATACAACGAGGCCTGGAAGGTGACTCAAATTGAGACAGCAGAAAGAATACGGGAAATTGACCGTATTAATTTGGAAAAATCACTTTCTGTAGTGGACAATGGGTTAATGACTCTGTCCTCCAGAATTTTTTCTTTGGACAGCATTGTGTCTTCAGCAATCGACATAATATCGCAAGACTTACTGTTGTTACAACACGGTCAGTCTCAATTGCGTTCTATTGTACAGCTTGGCTGGACGTTACAAAATCTGCGTTCAGGCTATGTGCCTTGGCGTTTAATCAACACAACGTCACTATTCAATATCTTTAACCTTACTGATAAACAAATCAGTATGGCACAAAAGGGTGCTGATTATACAATCCTGAGCATTGAGAAACTCGAGAGATTACCAGTGACAATGTCAGAACGACCTGTCAGTGAATGGATAATACATGGGATAATTAATATTCCAATATCAACCTTCAGGTTTCAATACTGCCAAAAATATATACAGGCTGGCATGTTCGAAAAATTGGGAAAAGGGTACATTAAGACAACATGGAACTTGCCCTATTCACATGCATGTGTCAGTAATAAAGGACAGAAAGTGTTTCTTAGTGGCAATAATTGTGCGATGTCACTAAGCGGTACACTTCTGTGTAATGGAATTAGTTTGCATGGAGCCTGTGAAGGGAACTCAAATAACCTTTCATGTCACCAGCTAGGCGCACCTGCAACAAAGATAGAACCATTCTTTCAAAGACTCTACAATGGGAGTTACATTCTAATTGTGGATCACAGATGTTGTAGTCTTATGCCCGGGACTCCTTATCTCGTAACTACGACTGCGAAGGTCAAGTGCTGTGGACGCTTATTGTTCCCCAGCTCCTTTCCAGACAGGGAGGCAAGGGCATGGCCCAACTTGAAAATTACTTCTATTCAAATAGACACTTTAAGCAGAATGAAAACAGTGCTTCTTCAGACGCCAACCAGGCTCACGTCATCAAAAGAAACGTATGATCTCCTAGTCGCAAGGACGACTGCAGAGATTCACTCATTGTTATCAACTAATTCCCCCATACATTTCGCAGAAATCCTGAATGAAATCTTAAATATTTCTGATACCAGTGGAGTCTCAAAAGTATTTAAGACAGTATTTTCGATGGCATTAACACCATTCAAAGCCATACTGGGTATTTTTCCAGATTTCGTCCATTCGATTTTTGGCGGATTTCCCCTCATTTTAGGACTAATTGCAGGAATCCTATTCCTAGTCCTTATATTTCGTTATGGCAAACCGTGTCACAGACAAAACACCTGCGACAAGGGAAGAAACAATCCGAGCCATTGGATACCGGGACCGGATATCAAAAATCCTGGGACTTTCCCGGCTTAGAGACCTGAACATGACTTGGTTTCTTTCATTTCGACCAATGTGGCATCGATGTGTTTTACCTGTATTAAGGTGCCTGCTATGCGGAGAAGAATGCGTGTTGGACACCTGTCTGACGCTACAATCAGATGCGCCAATGGATGCAGAAACATTGTTGAGTCCGATAAAGGCTCATGCTTTGTGCTGCCCTCAACGGCTACCAATCCTGATGAAGGCATTCGTGGAATCTTCACCACTACGATTGAGGGGTAGTGAAGTTCAAGATGAAAGCAGCATCGATCAGGTACGACCTTCTGTCAGCAATATTAATCAAAACGTCAATGGAGACAATCATGCGCATGAATGCATGGTTACATCCTTTTCCGAGTTAGTGGAACTCTCACAGGAAGCTGTTGACAGCTTTTTCGACAGTCTAAATGATATGATGTTCTCACCAGAACAGAAATAGAGACTTTTGAGCAAGCTCGCACACGGCGTTCCCTGAATTTGGCCTTCAACTTTAATAACAGAATACCATGAACAATTTTCCCTCCAGTTCACGGACAGCAATTTTTTCAGCAGCCCCAAAATATTTTTACGATTTATCGGGACACTTATCTTCTGCTTAAAGTAAGAACTATTCTTAGAGAACTAAAATTTCTATTTTTAGATACTTTTTAGACATTAGCTGCCCGCTGGTATGTTCATAATTATTTTATTCTGTGATGGAATGGTCTCGAACCTTTCTTCTGTATTAAGAGCCATTTCATGTGTAAATTCTCATATACCAATTAGCAATAATGTATACAAATGCGTGATTACCTTAGCAATATTCTACAGCTTGAGTGCATATAATACATGTGACTGCTTTTTCCGTATATTTGATAATTTCAAAATGCATTTTATGTATTTTGGGGTGGTGAGGTATACATAATACTCTACAGTATGTTTTACTATGCCTAGATTCATAAATATGTCCATAGTTAGCGTGGAGTGGGTGTGATGTATTCCTATAGGTTCTGTATCGATCCCCCTATTCCTGACCCTATTCTGGTTAACAAGTTAACTAGCAGCCATCCCATGAGGCAGAAAACCCCCATGATGCAGAAACCGTTATCTGATTAAGCCACACTACGGCACAGGAACGTGTTATCTGATTAGGTCATAACGCTTGCCATCTAATTAGACAAGCGATATTCCTCCAGCCCCTGATAAGGCATACGGAGTTCTCAAAACAAATCAAACCTATGACAACCTGGGAAAAACCCTGCGGCCATTGTTTTGATTTCACCGAGAACTTCAGCAAAAGAATGTGCTAACGACCAAGTCGTATGACATCCTTATTGACGTATCTATGTCCATCCTTACGTCAATCTCGGCACCTTAAAGGTATAAATATTACCGATATTGCCCTATGCAAACACACGCGGTGGTGACGAGATCGGAGCAGCCAGACTTGCCGAAGCCCAGAGCAGAGCAGACCCCGCTGGCGCAGCCCCGCCTTCCTGACGCGCTGAAAACGAGACGCTGCTTTCTCCTGCCGAGAAATCCAGCTTCGGCGCTTCCGAGCAGCCCTCGCAGGCAGCTTGGAATATCGAGACCAGAGACGAGAGATACCATCCCTCATTCATCCTAGATTCCAGGTACGGAACTGAATAACCCCTCGCAGAGAATTCTTGAGTCAGTCACTTGGCAAAACAAACTTAACTTAAACTGCTACTTTCTATTCCCGCCCACGTATTAGGCTTAGGTCAGGTACACCGGGGTAGGCGTAGTTAGAAACACCAGTTGAGTACGATTAGTCAAATGTGTATGTATATATATATTTTATCCATTTTAAACCTGCATATGGCTTAGAAACCATATAAATGTTTTTACAGTATTATTTTATACTTCTGCTTTTATTGTATGCACTTTACTTAACCATAAGTATTGCGATAATATCGATCCATTTCTCTTGTACGAGAAAAGAGACTGATCAATAAATACCATCTTTTATTGAACACGCCCGTCTCTTCCTTTTCTCTACAACCTGGTGAGACTAAGAATGCACGTACTGACTGAGTAAAATAAGTCGTCTTTTGTTTTCACACGACTCTAGAGATACACTCTTGATTAGGGGAGAGCAAAGTTGTCATGTTCTATGGTTGTCAGAAACTAAATCCCTTCTTGTCTATCCAGAGAGGTTCAACTCCTCCTTGCCTATTCGAGAAAGTTTCTAGTGAACTCTGAGCTAGCTGGCAAACCCAAAACTTTAAGTCTAATATCGACAGTAGTAGACCTAGTTAACGTCTGGTCTAGGCCTATACTATTGAAGGTATTATTCCAATGCGCAGAGCCTATTGGGATAATAGGAACTACACTACAAAATGAGACGACTCTGAGGCTGCTGGGCCTCATGGCTCTGGATCCAGCTGTCGGCACATGGCATATGAGGGCTCTGCAGTGGGACCTGAAGTTCCAGTGTGCGCAGCATCAGGGGACTCTCTCTGGCATGGTCCAGATCTCAGAGGGAACTGCAAGCGGCCTGCAGTGATGGCTAACAAAACGCAAATGGATCAGAGGCCGACCCCCTCTTCCTTCCCCAGCCAGACCTCACAGCAGTGACTAATGCGTTACTCCTGGGATGGGGCGGCCACCTGGAAGAGGTGGAGATGAGAGGAGTCCGGTCTCTGGCGGAATCCTGACTTCATATCAGCATGCTGGAGCTCTGTGAGATCCAACTTGCATTGAGAGCCTTTCTACCCTCTATCAAAGGAAGACTTGTGCAGTTGTTCACAGACAACACCACTGCCATGTGGTACATCAGCAGGGTGGGGTTGTGGACCATTTGGTTAGAGACCCTCCGTATCATGACATAGTGTCACGGTTCGCGGCATTGCCGCGGCCGGCCATTCCCGCATACACACATGGGAGGCCGAAATACTCACTTCCGGCCGGAAGTCAAGTACCCGGTCTAGTCCCGGGCAGCAGAGCACCGAAGCACTTCCGGGGGAAAACGCATAATCATCGCGTTTCCCGCCGGCTTGGTGCTTCGGATTCCGGATTCCACCTTGTCAAGTCCTGCCTGTCCAGTTCGGAGACGAGCCGTGCTGGAGCGCTGCTCGGCTGACACGTCAGCCGCCCTTTGGAGCCCTCTTTATCCTCGGCTGACACTGAAGGAGGCAAGCCGCGCTGGAGCGCTACTTTGCCTCTAGACTCCACCATTAAGGAGCGCTTGTTGTTCCTTCTCCTGGGGGTTCCAGGAAAGTGCCCGTTTTTGTGTTATTAACCCTTGATGCGCAGGAGCGCCTCGAGGGTGTTTATGGACCTGGATTGTGTTTTGGGGCTAGTACTTACGGTTTCTCACCGCGCAGGAGCGCTAAAGGGAAACAACTCAGCCTACTGACTTGGGTTTCCGAGCAGAGATGCCACAGGTTGAGTGATTGCTTACCATTTTCAGCTACACGCGCAGGAGCGCTTTCTTTTTGTTTTAGCTTGGGTGAAACACGCAGGAGCGCTTTCTTTAGTTTATGAACTTGGCGAAAATGCGCAGGAGCGCCTTGAACTTCGCTATTCACAGCCGGAGCTGTTCTCATCTGGGGACCTTCCTTCCCGGGAGCATTGGTGAGTCCTCAAGGGGTGCCAAGGTCTGTGTGTGTATGTGGGGGGTGGTTCTTTTTCGGGTCTGATACAGTCCCTGATCTATCTTCTTTGGTTTCCAGTTGACACCGGAACGCCCCGCCAGCTCCACGCCATCCTTAACCCTACACCCTGGCTCCCATCCCTGCGTCCATCTCATCCCTGCTGGGTTTTGCCTTCCACGAGGGTCAGGTGGGTACAGGGACGGGTGTTCTTGTCGTCTCTGCGGAATCGCGTCACAAGCAAAGGTAAGACTTGTGGGGCGCCTTGACACATAGCTGGAACAGCAGGGCATTTCCCTGGTAGCTCAACACCTGACAGGTTCCCTGAATGTCAGGGCAGACAAACTCAACCATTGACGCCTTGCAGATCATGAATGGCATCTCTGCCCAGAGGTGGCGCAAGGTCCCTTTCAGCATTGTAAAAGCCTTGGTTAAATCTGTTCAACTCCGCTGGGAATGTGCAATGTCAGCAGTTTTGCACGCTGGAGTTTCCATGGCGGCTCTTGCTCAGAGATGCTTTTTGTCTTGAGTTGAGCTCAGGCCTCCTGTACACCTTTCTGCAAATACCACTCCTGCCGAGAGTTCTCAAAAAGATCAAGAACGCCCAGGCCCAAGTAATCCTTATGGCTCCAGACTGAGCATGTAGAGTCTGGTATCCCGAGCTTCTGAACATGTGTGTCAATCCTTCCATCAGGCTGCCCCTTTGGGATGATCTTCTGTTGCAGCAGAAGGGCAGGGTCTTCTACCTGAACCTGTCCACTCTCCGCCTTCTTGCATGAAGATTGAGTGGCGGCAGTTACTGCTATCGACCTTCCGCTCAAAGACTGCAACTTTATTTGTGTAGCCATGCGTCCCACCAAAATGGCAGTTCGAAACAATTTGTGGCATGGTGTTCATCGAAACAAATTGATCCCCTTTCTGCCCCTCTTTCTGAGGTACTGTTAGTTATTCTTTTCTTGCCCAGCAGGGCTCTTTTCTGGGCACTTTCAAGGGCTATCGATCTTCTCTTTTTGCCGTCTTGCGACCAGACCAACCCTCCCTTTTCAAGTCTCCTATTGTAATTAGGTTTTTGAGGATTCTTGTACATCGTCCCCCTTTCCGTTTTATTATGCTTCAGTGGAACCTTAACTTGGTTCTCATATTCTCATTGTGTGCTGCTTTTGAGCCTTTGCACAATTGTTCCCTCAGGGTGCTCACCATCAAAACAGCCTTTCTTGAGGTGATTACATCGGCCTGGGAAGTGAGTGAGTTGCAGGCTTTGTCTTCCAAGCCTTCATTCTTCTCAGTTTATCCAGACATTCTGATGCTTTGCGCTAGGGCCTCTTTCCTGCCGAAAGTGGTAATGCCATTTCATGTGGGTTAATCTGTCACATTGCCCACTTTCTACGCTCCCCCACATCCCTCTAAGGAAGAGGAACAAATCCACCTTCTTGACCCAAAAAGAGTGTTGTTGTTCTACCAGTGTCCATGCACAAGAGTTGTGGGTGGGCGGCTAACTCTTCTTGGGGTATGTTGGCACAAAAAAAGGTTGGGCGGTGCAGGAACAGACATCTCTAGATGATTCTTTCTCTGCATCAAGTGCTGCTAAGTACTAGCCAAGAAGCAGCATCCTAAACGCTTACGGGCTCATTCCACCAGAGCTAAAGCTGCAACCACTGTGTTAGCCTGTGGAGTCCCAGTCCTGGACATCTGCCAAGCAGCAAGTGGGCTTCCCTGCACATGTTTACTAAGCATTACTGCCTGGACAGTCAGGTTAACAGGGATGGGCAATTTGCCCGTTCGGTCCTGCAGGACTTCCTAGATTAAATTTGTCTGCAGACCCTCCACTGGGGATGGTATTGCTTGGGCATCTATTCAAAGGTAAGGAATCTGCAGCTAGCAGTTTCTAGTGGATGAAAAAGTTACTTACCTTTGGCAACGGCTTATCAGGAAGAGACTATATCTTGCCGCGGATTCCTTACCAACCCACCCGTCCTCCTTGCTCTGCAGACAGATCTCTAGTTGTTAATGAATCAGCATAGGTTGTGTGATGCCATTCTAATCTGTATTTATAATTCACAATTTTTCACTTTTAAGTTTGGGACTAGAGAACTGTCAATGATTTGTTGTTTTTTGGAAATCTGATTTTGGATCTATTAGTGCATGTATGTGGTGACTTCTGCCTATGGTACAATCTCAGGTCCAGGTTGCTTTGATATACCCTGAGCAATCTGACAAGAAAGAGGGACAAGGAGAAAATCCCTTAATTAGTTACTGATATTCTTCAAGACGATTAGTCTTACCCTTCCAATTCACAGTTGTTGCGTTCCACTCTCCCTCATCAAAGGGCCTATTCAAGGCTCCAATCAGCTGGTGTAAGGAGTGGTGCATAAGCCCTTGGAAGTGCTATTTAAAATTTGCATAGTCCACTTGTAGTACTCCGCGGAGTATAGGGGGCACCACAAACGTCTTCCCAAATGTTTGTCAGGCTGCCAGGAGTGCAGCAGTCTCCAAGGGAGCCCTACTAAAGTGTTTTACAAAGTGAGCCTAACTCTCCTGGGAGGTTAAATGGCGGCCTCCATGAGAGTTTTCACTCATTTCGAAGGGTATTTAGAGTTTTATCATTTGCTCAGAGGCGCTGGTATGTGGAGATTTCTGTTAGTGGGTCTTAAGGATATGCTCACAGCATGGAGAAAGTAAAAGAAAAACTCATGCTTATATTTTCTTGAAGTTGTAATACTTTATTGGCAATTATGCCTTATATGTTATAATGAAAGTCATAAGAATGTTGTATTGATTTCCTCAGGTTAAAAGTGAGTCATTACATGTTCTAATGAATTTCATTGTAAGGTGGTGTCCTGAGCAGCTTTAATGATGTTGTATTTGTCTGGTGTTAGATTTGGGGTTCTCTAGTTGGCACAGGTAGGTACTTGTGACAAATAGGGACCCTTGCATCTAGTCAGGGTCAAGGGGTACACTGCTAAAATAACCCCTGCTCACCCCCTTGGTAGCTTGGCATGAGCAGGCAGGCTTATCTCAGAGGCAGTGTGTAAAGCATTTGTGAACACATACAGTAATCAAGTGACAACACTACAGATGGATGCCACACAAGTTTTATATAAAAAATAGAATTCTATATATAGATTTAACACAAGACCATAAACGACAAAAATCCACAATACTGTACTTAAAATGGTAGTTTTAGCTTAGTTCTCTTTAGTTCTTGAAATGCGACACTTTGAGTCAATGTACCTTAAGATGCGACACGCAGGGCAACGTGTTGCAAAGATGGAAATGCGGCAAGATTCGGTGCAAAGAAAGAAAGACTTCAAGTTCTTCCTGATGCGGCACACTTCTCCGATGTTGCGAGAAGTCTCGGCTCGATGCGTCAGCTGCAGTGGTGACACCCTTGTTCAGTGATGCGACGACAGCAGCTTTGGCTGTGACACTCTTCTCCGACGTTGCGGGACGCTTCAGCACAATGCAACACCCTCTACGCCGGAATCACAGCAAAATTACAGAAAAAACTCCAACGCATCCAAAACGCATCAGCGAGACTCATATTAGACGTCCCTCGCCAAGATCACATCTCCGGACACTTAAAAGACCTCCACTGGCTTCCCGTCAACAAAAGAATTACTTTCCGCCTTCTCACCCACGCACACAAAGCCCTCTACAATCTAGGACCCGAATGCCTCAACACTCGACTGTCATTCTACAAACCCACCCGCCAACTAAGATCGTCCAATCAAGCCCTCGCCGCAGTCCCGCGCATCCGAAGATCCACCATGGGTGACAGATCATTCTCATTCCTTGCTGCCAAGACCTGGAACTCACTCCCCACTCACCTCCGCCTTACTCAAAACCACATCGCCTTCAGAAAAGAACTTAAAACATGGCTATTCGACAAATAACGATCCCCTCCCCAAGCGCCTTGAGACCCTCTGGGTGAGTAGTGCGCTATACAAATGCTTGAACTTGAACTTGAACTTGAATGCGACAACTACAGCGGCGACATTCAAGATGTGGCGGCAGCAGCTCCGACGGCGGCACGCTTCTCCGTGGATGCAAGACGCTTTTCTTGATGCGGTGCAATACGACAGCTACAGCGGCGACATCCACGATGCGACGGCAGCAGCAGGGACGGCTACATGCTTCCTCTTCGTTACAAGACGCTTCTCTCGATGAGTGCAATATGACAGATACAGCGGCGACATGCACGATGCGACAGCAGCAGCAGCGACTGTGACACACTTCTTCCTCTTGAGTCGCGCTTCCAGCTCCTTGCAACACGCAATCCCTCAGAAGGCCCAAAGCAGCAGCAGGTACTTCAAAAGAACTCTGGGGAGCTGGGGGTGAAGTCTGTTGTCCCTGAGACTTCAGCGGGAGGCAAGCTCTGTTCCAAGCCCTTGGCGATCCTTACAAGTTGATGAAAGTACACAAAGTCCCTTTCTCCTCTCTTTGGCAGTCAGGCAACCACTGCAGGCCAATCCCCCAAGTAGCACTTCAGCGTAGGGATAGTCTCTCCTCGGTTTTTTTCAGGTTCCTCTCCTCAGCAAAGTTTCTTCTTGTTGTCCAAAAGTGATCTAATTTCTTGGGATCAGGGTCCCAATATTTATACCCCAAAATCCTTTGTCCTTTGAGGGCAGAGGGGCCTTTGCCCAGTCCAAACCAGTTCTGGAGCACTCTGTTTACATGACTCCTTCTTTCCTTTCACAGTGCAGGGCAGAAACATCAGACGCACCAGAGGAGGTGGAGCCAGCATTGTGGAGGAAAGGCACAACCCTGGAGCATTCTGTTGACATGACTCCTTCGCTCCTTTCACAGTGCATGGCATAGACATCAGACGCACCACAGGGGGTGGAGCCGGCATTGTGGAGGGAAGGCACAGCCCTATTCAGGTCCCAGGTGCAACTCCTCCCACCCATCTACATGCAGATCTCTCTATTCAGCCCTGTGCCGACCCACCCTGTCTCTTGGAACTCCCCAGCCTTGGCACTCAAACTCCAGACAAGGAATACACAACCTAGCAGAGGCAGGCGAGGATAGTTAGACAAGGAAATACCTACTTTCTAAAAGTGGTATTTTCAAATACAGAATGTTAAAACCAACTTCACTAAAAGATGTATTTTATCATTCTGAGTTCGGGCATACTAAACTCGAATTCCTACCATATTCCCTGAGTCAGTTAGGATTATAAAATGTAATAAGCTAATTGCCCATTCTTGCCTATGGAGAACAGGTAGCCTTGCAATAGTGAAAAACGAAAATGACTGTAATTCACTATTAGGACATGCCACTCACACCAGGGCATGTCCTACCTTATACTTAAATTGCACCCTGCCTTTGGGCCTACCATAGGGGTGTCTGGTATGAAGAAACGGGAAGGTGTAGGGACTAGCAAGTGGGTGCACTTGCTCAGTCAGCATGGCAGTACCAGACTGCACACAGGCTCTGCAATGGCAGGCCTTAGACAGGGTCAAGACTGATTCGCTTATGGCTGGGTCCAAACTGGAATGGCATGGTGAGCAAAAAAACGATGGATTTAGGCCCAGATCTCTGTACTGGGGTGAATGTATGACATTGTTCTGCATTCTGTCCATCAATTGTTCTTTTTGCATTTGAGAAACATACAACAGGAATTGGGGGTTCACAGAGAAGAAGATAGGAGGGTTGAAGAGGGAAAGCAGCATATGGACTGCATGGCGGAGAAGTACAAGATGGGGAGAACACCACTGAACCACACCAGTTAGAGTAAAATGGAGTGCAAGGTGGGGGGAAACACAGGTGAGAGAGAGCAGAAAATCTCACGGACATGGAGGGGGAGAATAGCACTCAAGAGAGACAGCTAGAAAACATGTCTACTTATGGAGTGATTAAACAAAAAGAAACCAGAGAGAGAGAACAGGCTAGAGAGAAAAGAAGATGGACGAGGGAGTGCAACATGGAGCGGGAGGGTAAAAAGAATCACACGAGACAGACAGCTGAAAAAAAACATGCACACTCGTAAGGAAAATGAAAAAAGGAGCTGCTTACATTTGAGCAGTGGAAGGACAGCAGTAAAGAGGCTATGCTCCAATGGGTGGACTAAGACATTATAGACAAGCCAGGCAAATTATCAAATAAGACACAAGCAAATGAGACTAACAATAAGGCCAGCCATTGGTGTCAATGGATGGTCTTTAAGCCTACTGTCAGATCTTGGTAAGCTGACGATATGTCTTCTGCCACCAGGCAGCTTGCACTGTCCGGTAGGCTTAACCTAAAAAAGATACTCAATTGAAGACATTTTGGTTTAGGTGCACTGAGGGTTAAAAGAGAGCCTCCAGGCATCCTAGCCCCTATCCGTACCCTTTGGGCATGCAAAGCACAACCTGGATGCACAGGTCTTGATGCAGCGATTGTCGCTTTTTGTCCTGGTGTTGACACAAAGTATCAGGATGGTTTGGTGTAGCTAGAGTCGATTCTGGCAAGACAACAGGTGACAGAATCTAACCTGCACCGGCGTAGTATCCTCCTGTAGGCGCCATGCAGCAGCCCCGTCCCAGGGGCAGTGCTCACACCCACCCCACACCCATCCAATCCAGGCGTCACCAGTCAGGTGACCCTGCTAATAAAAGGGGCCAGGAGCACGTGCTATAGCCAATTATGCACCCATCCCACATTCCCACTAGTGTCCATGTCACTAGAAAGCGAAGCACAACAATCATAATATGTCAAAACTATAATAGTACAGCGTGGCATCAAATTTACTTCGAGGTTTTGGGACCAACATTTAATTGTAATGGCAATTGAGATGCCAGACAGCCGACCACAATCCAGTTTGAACGAATGCCAAGATAATCTTCAGACAAACTGTAATTCACACACCACACACGATACAGCCACCTCAACGTCGGTCAAATAAATAATCAACATGCTCAATGCAAGTGGAAGCGTTACATACCTACGCATTGCAAGCGCTGGATATAACAAAGCTAATAGACACGTTTGGAAAAGTTAAGAAGGTTTAAAAGACGAATGATATACCCCATACTTTCGATTTAATGAAACAATCTGTTTTTTACGTATTCGCGATTTATGACACGAACGGCAAATACCTGGTGGTAGCGCTGGAATCTTCAGCACGCCGGGTGGGGGGGGGGGGGGGGCGCTCTGAAGAGCGGCAACAGCTCTGAAGAGCGGCAACACTCTTTCAAAGTTCGCGAAGCCTCAGTGCAAACAGCCGCCTGTCGAGTTATTCCCCGAGAGCGCTGCGCCGGATTATGTTGAGATCGGATGTGTAGACTCTGCCTTCTGAATAAATCCCTTTTAATTCTGAAGAAGCTGCGCAGCCTAGTTCATTAAAGCTATTCAGAAGCTGCTCCCTTCCTCAGGGAAAGCTCTTCCTGAGAGGGCAGGCCCGCCTCTCATCTGCTGCTAGCTTGACTCGGCATGTTAGGGGACCTAAGAAGGGCGGGAGTCTGTGGTGTTGCCATGGAATTCAATTGGTAATAGCTAATTTGCGCATGAAATGTACCCCTTGGTGCATATGTTTCCTTTATTCCGTTTGCCATGTGATTTGGGGTAAGAGGTTCAGTTTGGAGATTTTGGGTGATCAGCATCTCTTTTTTTCAAGAAGAGTTGATGGGCAGTTATCTCTTCCACAGGCATTGAGGGAGGTAAGGTGGCCATGTACTGACATCTGCGGACCTATATGGAACTGCCTTTCCTATAGCGCCTGAGCTGCTCAATGGAGACCATGGTTTTGGGCAGGTGAAAGGGCTGCTAGGCACGTGAGAATTCTCCTGTCGTGCTAGGGCTGTGGGTTTTCTGGATGTTTGCCCGTTGGATCTGGAGAGGGATGGCGAGGGAGCCTTGTGATGCTGCAGGGGTCAGGCCATGGATTTGGAGCACCTCAACCTGCAGGGATGTTCCCTGAGTGGTACTACAGCACTGTTGATACCAGGCTTCAGGGAGGGCCCAGGAACATCTGGGCCTCTGATCGTGAAAGGGCAAGGATAGGAAAGTAGGACTGCAGCATGGGCCATACTGGTGTCCACTGGCATCCAGGGTCCTGTGGGCCAGTGAAGTCACCTGGGACTTCCATAGGCACTCAGGAAAATTCTTTAAGAGGGACAACTTCCACACCCTGGGAGTGGTATGCCTTTGTGGTACACAGACTCTCATTGGTCTTTGTTAGCAACATCCCCATGAAGATTGACGGGGAAGGGGCTAGGCACATTGGGAGGGCAACAGAAATATAAGGCAGGTTTTCACTCTCTTGTCACCGCTAGCCAGAGAAGAACACTTAAGAACATACATTGTTGCAGAAGCTGAGAGGCCAAGGAGAGACATGCAGGGATCAGCTCACCTACATTGTTACCGCTATTTCGGAGATGAACACCAGAATCAGACTGTTCTCAAAGCTGCAGACTTAGGTATACACTTCACCCACCCCAAAGACAAGACCCAGAGACCGCTAGATTTCTAATTTGATGGTTTATATCTACTGAGGCTTGCTGTAACAAGCGTCGATCGACTGTTAGTTTACAGTTTCGAAGCCAGAGAGGGACTGAAGTAGAGTGCAATTTCCTAGAATTGCGCATAGTCACCACCTGTGAGGCAGGGAGGGTTCCCTGTCTTCAGACACGTAGTCATCACACATTCTGATGGATGCTTCTATTGCAGGGTTCTCTCCTTTAGAATATCTCCAGGCTGCAGAGTGGATCAGGAGATTTTTCACAGCAGTACTTCAGTACTCCGGTGGATGGCATCGTGTGGCTCTGCCGTGACGATGTAACACCCTGGAAGTGGCGGTGCAGAGCTGCATGTAAATGCCACCCATGCAAGGTGATGTCGGTTCCTTTCTTTCTGCACATTCTGAAGCAGATCTGGAAATTCACTCTTAACTTTGTCAGCCTTCCAATTACTCAACATTTTTGATAGCCAGCTAGGGAATGATGTCCCCAATGAAAAAACAGGATTGAAACTGTGCCGATCCTGTAAGAAGCATATGCCAGGCACATAACCGCACAAGGTATGTCTTTGGTGCCTAGGCTCTGTTCACAACTCTAAGTTGTATGACATTTGTGCCTTTGTACATTCAAAGGTGATAAAGGACTGAACGGTGAAGCTTAATATTTGCAAACACAAGAAGAGATCATGGCCCAAGCATAGGTCTCGCCTATCTAAGTTGCAGGCCCATTATAGGACCTGGTCATGAGGGTGGGCCAGTAGGTCTGCTTTCTGCTCAAGGTCTTCCAATAAGTAAAACAAAAAATTCAAGCACAAGCATAAACATACTCCATCCCATCACTAGAACTCCAATGAAAAGACACAAGGATGTTAAGATTGAAAGCACACCTCTTTGAAGTCCCCAGATTCTAAACAAATTCTGCAGTTGGTCTTGGTGTTTCCCAGGCTGTCATCATCCCTGCAGCAGAGAAGGCCATTTGGAAATTCCTTTGCCTTTTCTGGCTCCCCTTTGAGCCCCAACTGGGTCTCCAGTTAGAAAAGTGTTGTGGGTGCCCCCACCCATGCCACCTGCCCTCTTGGGTTGCCTACCAACCTATACCAAATCCAATACCGACCTCTATTCTGGGATCGTGGTCCACATTGGTTTACGCTGCACTGGCTCTGACACAGACTCCACTGATGCCAGTAGAAGGCCTGGTTCCAAGCTGATCTTGGAATACGCCCATCGGCCTGATGTAGGCCGATGTTGCGCTATGAAATGACTAAAGCGAAACAGGTTGCCATTCAGCACAAATTAAATCTGAGTCCTTTTCTTTGCCACCATTACCATTAAAGGCCCTTTCTCTTTCTGATTCTTACCCAGTACAGGAGTCACATTTTGCCCCTCAGAACACTGATGATGATGAGGAATGGGATAATTTACTCTCCCTACTTTATAATGATGATGCAGTATACAAAGACTTGCCAAATGGCAGTGGTCTAGATACATCTCTAGAAACATAGCTTCATCGCCACATGTGCCACAAATAGAAGAAAATACACAATTTGCAGTGCCGTTTCTGAGGGAATTGAGACACTAGTGCCCCAACACAAGCATTCTGGCTTTCATTCTTCAATCAGGCTACACTTCATCTGAGCCCTTCCTGTCATTTAAAGAAGCTCTTACTGGTGCTCTTTTGGCTACTTGTTCAAAACCATGTTCATGTCTGCCAGTTAATCAATGGTGGCTTGGCAAAATAGACCAGCTCCCTGTGATCCAGAATTTCTAATCAAACACCCTACACAGTAGAGCTGGATAGTTAATGTTTCAGCAAATAAGGTCAATCCAACATTTTTTCATACATATCCTCTGGAAAAGGAATTCAAAATAATTTATGCTTTTGGGAGCAGAATGTTTTCATCACCTAGCTTGGCCCTCAGGTCCTTCAGTGTGATTTGCTTAGTGGACAGTTACAGACATGCATTAAAAACAATGGTCAGCGAGATTTTGCTGGTGGTTCCAGAAGACTTCACAGAAGGGCTTCACTGGCCCAGACAATATGGGGCAGACAGGATGCAGGAAAATATGTACTGCAGGTTCACCTGGACTTTACTGACTGCATTAACAGAATATTGGCGCTAGTGTCGTGCTCAGAAGGCATGGCTAGATATGTTCAACTGGGTTTTAAGTTGACATGCTTTCTGGATTTGCATTTTGATGGGTCTAGGCTCTTCTGTGAAAAGGGTGATTTGGTATTAGAACATGTAGCGCCTTAGCACTATCTTTGAGATTATTGTAACCAGCAAAGCAATTTCCCCACGAGTTCAGGCAATTTAGAAGCTGCTCCAGAGGGCTAGGCTACAGGTAATTCCATCCCACCAAACGGATGTACAGCTGCCAGCCAGTCCTTTCAAAGCCATGGACATGGCACCAGCTGGAATAGTGCAGCCCAGCTGGAACACGAGACTTCCAGTTTATCCTTCCCTGCTACAGTGGCTGCCAACCTGCTTTAGTTTGCCATCTGTGGCTCGTGCCAGGCCGGTAGGAGGCAGATCTATCATTTCCTTCCCTGCTGGAGATCCATCACGTCTGACAGATGGGTCTTACAGATTGTTCTAGAGGGCTAAGCCCTACCCTTCATTTACTCCCCACCCCAGCTTCCTCCCACTCCAGAGCACATTTCAGAGGAGTACTCTGTGAACCTGTTACAGGAGGTAAATCTTTTACTCTTCAAGGGTGGCATCAAAAGGATACCAGACTCGGAAAAATGCAAGGGGTACTAATTATGCTACTTCCTCTGCCCAAAAACGGATGGGGGCCTCAAACCAATTCCGGACTTCCACCTATTGAAGGCCTTTCAGCAGAAGGATAAATGCAAAATGCTGATGCGGGTTAAGATCCTCTTTGTCCTGGACCCAGGATACTGGGTTGTGTGCTTGAAATTGCAGGAAGCGTACTTTCATATACCAGTTCCCAGTCCCACAAGCGTTATCTGTGGTTCGAGATGGGTCAATTTGCCATGCTCCTCTTCGGCCTTACCTCAGCGTCTCGGGTGTGTGTGATGGTGGTGGTTGCTGCCCTTCTTTGGAGTTCATGAGTATTCCTGTACCGTGATGGGTGGCAGTTAAAGAGTGGCTCACCTCAATTAATCAATCAATCAATCAATCAATCAAAAGGTTCTTGTAGCGCATGATTTTTCACTCCAGGGGAGTGGGGACTCCAGGTGCTAGGTCCTGACGTCCTTGGTCGAATAGCCATGTCTTGAGCATCTTTCCGAATTCTTCCCGTGAAGGACAGGTACGTAGGTGAAGGGGGAGGTCATTCCATGACTTGGCAGTGAGGTAGGAGAATAAATGACCTCCGCAGGGAGGGGGAGTAGAGTTCCTTGGTGGGTCAATGGAACGTTAGGCGGTGATTTATGTAGATGGGCCAGAGTCGTGGATTGCTTAGTTGGCGTCAGTGAGAATGTTGAAGAGACATCACTTCTGTATGGGGAGCCAGTGGTGGGCTCAGAGGTGGAGGACAGTGCTGGTTCTTCTGAGGAGGTTGAGGACAAGTCTCGCTGCGGTGTTCTAGTTGAGATGGAGGCAGCTGAGCACTTATTTGGTGGTTCTGGAGTAGAGTGCGTTACCGTAGTCAAGGTGACTGGAGATGAGGGCTTAGGTGACTGTTTTCCTGGTGGCTATGGGGATCCAGCGGAAGATCTTGTGGAGCATGCAGAGGGTGTGGAAGCAGGAGGAGACAGCACTGACTTGGTTCTTCATGGTTAGTTGGCTGTCCAGGATGATTCCGAGGATGCGTGTGTGGTTGGAGGGAGCAGGAGCGGGGCCCCAGTGCGGAGGGCCACCAAGAGTCATCCCAGGGGGAGGGTTTTTTCTGAAGATGAGTAACTCAGTTTTCTCAGAGTTGAGATTCAGTCAGTTTGCCTTCCTCCAGCTGGTGATGTCGAGCAAGGTGTCCTGGAAGTTGGCTCTGGTGGTGTTGGTGTCTTCTGTGAGGGAAAGGATGAGCTGCGTGTCATTGGTGTATGAGATGATGTTGAGTCTGTGGGTGCAAACGATTTCTGCCAGAGGTGTCATGTAGGTGTTGAAGAGGATGGGGCTGAGGGAGGATCCCTCGGGGATGCCGCAGATGATGTTCTTGGGTTTGAAGAAAAAAGGTGGTAGGTGTATTCTCTGTGTAGAGCAGGAGAGGAAGGAGGCTATCCAGTTGAGAGCTTTGCCTTGGATGCCCATGTCTGGTGATGAGGGTGTGATGGGGGACAGTGTAGAAGGCTGCCAAGAGGTTGAGAAGGATGGTGGTGGTGTTTTGGGTTGAGAGTTGGTCCCAGTCAGATAGACCGTGGGTTTTGGTGGAGCTGGTGAGAGCGCAGAGGTGTTTGAAGTCAGTGGGTTGGGGGTCAAAGTTGCTGTAAATGTCTGTGATCTTCTGGTGTAAGAAGTCCGTTAGGGTGTCTCAGAGGGCTTGGGAGAGGTGAATTGAGTTTTTGGTGGCAGCTGGGCTGGAGAACTCTCTGAGGATGGTGAAGAGCTCTTTGGCGTGGTTGGTGCTAGCCTCGATGCAGTTGGTGAGGGTGTTCTTCTTGGTCTCCCTCGGGTGGTGATGATATTTGACGAGGGTGTATCTGAATGAGCTGAAATTAGAGGGGATCTTGTTGGAAGGACGTTTCCCCAGTTTCTTATAGTTGCGTTTGAGGGCCTCTGGTTGGGGGGGTGAACCAGCTGGTGTGAATAGCTGGTCTGATGCAGGTAGTGTCTTTCATGGGGGCAATGGTGTCTGCAGTGGCAGAGATCCAGTTTGAGAAGTTCTGGACTTTGAGTTCAAGGTTGTCAGAGGGGTCAAGACTGGTTGTTCTGAAGATAGAGGTCCAGAGGGGTTCAGTGACATTGTTTCGCTTTAGGCGGGGTCGGGAAGGAGGTCTGGTAGTGGGTTCTTGGGAGCCAGTGAGGATGAAGTGGACAATGTGGTTGTCTGTCCAGGTCAGTTTGGTCGTGTGGGAGAACTTGATTCTGTCACTGGAGGAGAAGAAGGGGTCCAGAGTGTGTCCTGCGATGTGCAAGGGGGTGGAGACCAACTGTAAGAGGTGTAACTGTGGGGGAGGGAGGGCCGGGGTCCTGGCGCTGGGCGTGGTCCATGCATGGATGGGCGCAGACAAGCTTAGTCAGTCATATACCATCTTCATACAATGGCTAAACTCCTGACATTGTTGGGATCCATTATCATTGATGCAAAGTCTCACCTAGGCCCTTCCCATGGATCCCTTTCACTGGGTCAATCCTGGCCACAGTGGCATTGATCCGCAGCAGCAAGTCCAGGACATTGAGGATATTATCCTGGTATTCCAGGCTCAGTCCTGGAGGACTCCTGGCATCATGCATCCTCATCATCCATCCCAAACGCCAGGTGGCCCATGCAAGCTTTTCAGTGAAACCTCAGATCCCAGTTGGCTATCATCTGGGCTGTCACTCTCACTACATTCAGATCTCGAAGGAGACATTGTAGGATCTGTAGTGTTGGCTGGCAGATGACAGTCTAAATTGCGGCAGTCCACTCTCCCTTCCTTATCCAGAATTAACAGTTCTAACATATGCATCACTGCTGGGTTGGGGGTGTAAGAAATTAGAGTATTAGACGAAAGGGGTGAGAACCCACTTCAAATAACAGTCCTTGTCAGAGTGAACCACTACAGTCACTATATAAACTTGTGCTTAGTCCTTTGGAAGCTTTTCACAAAGTTGTCAGGCTTAACTTAGAAGCAATGCATAACGTATTTATGCAAACAGCAATAAAGTGAAAATAAAACAGAAGAAAAATCCCAAAATGATGTAAAAGTACAGAAAATGTTAATAAATAAAATGACAACAAAACAAGAAAAATCTAATACGTAGAACTTGAGATATAACATTTTAAAGTTTGAATACAAAATAGCGACAAAAAGCACAAAGCCCCAGCCGTGGTTATCTGGTCGTGCTAGACTGAATCAAAGTCAAATGTAAAGTTGGGCCCCGATGGAGTGGGGGTTGGATACAGGGATCAGGTTCATCCTGGTGGAAAGTTTACCTTCTGACTTAGAAATATTTATGTAGTAAAAGTAGTTGTTGACGAGTTGCCGGCAAGGCAAGCTGAAAGCTGCATCTGAAGTGGGGATCAACGATGATGGGTTGCTAAGGAGTGGGGATCCAATTCAGTCAGCAATGAAGTCGGGAACATTTCTAGTGGGTGAAGCCCATAGTCTGTGCCCCAGAAGGCCTTGACATTAATGGGTTGCTTTTCAGCATTAGTTCAGATGAAACCCTCTACGTTCGGACTTGGAAAGTTTTGTGAAAGTCAGATCTCCAGTGAGGCAAACCAGCAAGCTGAGGCTAAACAATGACTTGATGGCTGCAGCTTCGAAGGCAGTTCTGGTCTCCGATGGTTCTCTAGGCAGAAACTTGGCAACAAGTTTTTAAGTGCCAGATCTTGCAGTTTGGTGACAGGAGGAGTACACACAAACACCAGGCAAGGGTCAATGACGTGGGGGGCACCACTTGGGGGTTAGGACTCATTCCAAGAGAGGCCAGCAGCAGGGTTCAGGAGAGGTCCAGTTGGTACTGGTTAGCTGGGCAGTTGCAGGAAAAGGGTCGTTGGACCATGTTATGTCCCTGTAGCTCAAACAGTAGATCAGCCAATTGGCCCTTGAAGTCACTTCTGGGGTTGTATGTCAAGGCACATAGATCCAGTCTTCTTTCAGGTTCTTCAGACAGCAGGGCAGTCATTCTTCTGATTTTTCACAGTCCAGGAGTGTTCTGAGGGGAGATACTGATGATGCCACGTTTATGCGCAGTGCCAGCCTGTGGGCAGGGTGAATTCATTTCCACTCACTAAACAATGGGGTAAAAGTTCCCAGGGATGACCCTACACACTGTTGTCGCACTTTGTGTGTTTTACTGTAAGCTATCCCACAGTACCCTTCTTTCCTTAAAAATCAGCATAGAAAAAACTGTCTTCCCCTTTTCAGAGCTCCCTGTGCTCATCCAGGGGTGTGGCCATGGAAATGGCCATACCCTCCCCTGTGGTCACTTCAAGCCATTTCTTGGGCAACTCCCCCTCCCCCTACCCCCCACTGAGTTTGTAGTCAAGCTAACTATCAAGATAAAAGAAAAGCAGGTCTAGAATTGCGCTATCTCTGCAAGTGACATGTTAGGCATAGTTTGAAGCTCAGTAAAGGGATGGACACATCCCCCAGGCCATCCTGCTCAAGGAAGAAAAACAACTTCCCACACCCAAGCCCTCTGTCTGGGAGCAATCCACATCTCATTACAAAGGAGCCATCGGCAATTAGATAACACCTGACACTGGCAGAAAGGCCCATTTGGCTTTGGCAGGAAAATGAAAACTTTCTAAAAGTGTAATTTCCAAAATAGTACAGTATAATCTGACTTGACCATTATTTTTATTTTTATTTTATAACTTTATTCGGTTAAACAGCAATAACCATAAAAGTACAAAACATAAAAATCATTGCAAGGAAATGTCATACATGGTACATCATAAGAAGACAATATTACACATAAAGGCTTATTAAAATGTGTCCATACAAATAGATTTCTGTAATATAAAAACTTTTTAAAAAAATTCTGAGATAGTTACAACAGTTAATACTGTGTCCAGTCTCTGTAATTCTAAAAATGCTGGGCGACATCGATTAAAATTCATTTCCTTTAAAATCGGGATAATCAGTTTCCTGCGTGGTATTATATAAAATTTACAAAAAAATAAAATATGAATATCAGATTGGGCTGAAGAGTCATCACATGGACACTCAACTAAATCATGAGACCAGCTGTTCATGACAGGGAAACTCAAAAGTCTAAAAAGGATGTTTAACCTAAAACGTGTCAGGACAAACCTCTCATGATTAGACATGTACAAGGTTAAATATGGCTGTAATTTGTCCTGAGTTAATATCAGTTGGTGTAAAAATACAGTCTTTTTCTTTACTTCCTCCTTAGCTCTTTTCTCTTCAAGGTACTCCATGCATTGTTGTTTCAATAACTTCCTCCGGAGATTTACCATTGTGAGTGGATCATCATAATAATTTTGGCAATCAATTTAAAAAAGAAAGCGTTTCACATACAGAAGCCATTTGATCCTACTCACATGTTCTAAGTTTAAAACGTCCGTCAGAATTGCACGGTTCAATACACACTCATTGGTTATCCAGACCCTATGCCAAAGAAGTATAGGTTGGATTTTGATTGTATCTTCAATGTGTGGCTGGCCAAGTTCCGTGTGGCAAATGTAAGTCGAGACACTCTCAGGTACAGCTAAGATGTGCCTCAAAAACATGTTTTCCACTATTTGGATGGAATTTGTATTGGCATATCCCCAGAGACCAAAGCCATGGAGAGCCACTGATATACATGTCGCATTAAAAATTGTTAAGATTTCCCTGATTGGTTTTTTACCCATTTTTTTATAACGTTTTTTAGGGCCATTTTTTGATTTCGTAAACAGGTGGCTTCTTGCTTTTACAGCACTTGCCCATGTACCAGACTCATGGAACAAAATACCTAAATAAGGGAAGGTTTTAGTGGAATCCAGGGGACTGTTGTTTATATACATAATTTTCCTCCGTCTACTCCTCCCTGTGCCACAAAACATGGAGAACGTTTTTGAACAATTTATTCTTAGATCCAGATTTGTCATAAAATTATTAAAAGATGTTATCAGACCCTGTAGGGCAATGGGTGTCCGTGCCATTATGACCGCATCATCTGCATACATGAGTGCAGGGATTGATCTTTTATCTACCATGGGCATATCCCGGCACTCATGCAACAGGGTTCTTTCAAGGCCATTAATATATAGTAGAAATAAAAAGGGGGCAAGGACGCACCCCTGTCGTACCCCACGGCCTATCCCAAAGGATCTAGTGCATTCTCCATCCTTCCCATAACGAACAACTGCTGTGGCACCAAGATATAGTTCCCTCAAAAAACAAATGATATTTTCTTCCACCCCTAAATTTTCTAATATTGCCCAAAGTTTACTGTGGGAAACTCAATCGAATGCTGACTTTAATTCAACAAATGTAAAATAAATACAATCCCCCCTCACTCTGGTATATTTTTGATGCATAATAAATAAATTTAAACCCTGCTCTATTGTTCCAACTCCCTTCTGGAAGCCGTATTGCAGGTCGCTGATTATCCCGTTATCCTCTGCCCAGCTTTGGAGTCTCCCTAAAATAACTCTTCCAAGGATCTTTATGGATGCATCTAGAAGGGATATTGGTTGATAGCATGCACAATTTTGCCTATCTCCCTTCTTAAATATTACTGAGGTAAACCAGGAGGCATTTAAACCCCTCTCAAAGGCAGCATTAAAAAGTTGTACTAGTATAGGCCCCCATAGCTCAGAATTATGTTTAAATACATCTGCTGGGATGCCATCCGGGCCTGCAGCTTTTCCGCCCTTAGTTGTTTTAATGCTCGACATAACTTCTTTCAGGGTTATAACCATAATAATACCCTTGCCCTTTTCTTCTCCGGGTATATCTGATAGCAATTAGTAAGTCCCTTGTACAGGGCTATACAGCTCGGAGAAGTGGTTAACCCATTCGTCCTCCGTAATTGCTAATTCTATACATGCTTTTGTAACATCGTAGAGAAAGGGGGCATTTACCGCTTTCCAGAAAGCGGAAGGATCTCTGGAAAGCGAAGCCTCACAAAGGGATTCCCAGGCATCCCTTTTTATTGCAGCTTTTCGATTTTTCAATGCCTCATTATAGATTTTCCTCAACCCTCTAACCAGTGGAAGGTCACGTGGATTTTCATGTAAGGCATTTTTGAGATTAGAGAGTGCCTTTGTGCATGCAGAATCAAACCATCTCCTATTGGTTTTCCCCCGGTTCTTAGACTCAACCCACAAATATCCTTGAAAGAGGATGCAATGAAATTAAAATGTTTAATTATGGACTGACTGTCTGCTTGCTCATCCAGACAAGTCAAAAAACGTTCTGAGCATTTAGTCAACAATTTTTCCAAGAATTTTTCTGGAGCCAATTTGCTCCATTTAAGAAAGTAGCCATTTTGCCTTCCAAGTGTCACATCTGGGACTAGCTGCTTACTGACCGTTCCCTATTTAAATCTCGAAACGGGTTCTCAATCTCCAAGGTTAACGGTCGATGGTCACTCAGTACGACGTCAAGAGTCTTAAATTCTTTAATCTTACATCCATACCTGGTAGGGAATAATATAAAATCAATTATAGTGGACGCTCCCCTACCAATAAAAGTCGGGAAAAAGGGGGATCCTTTTTTACCAATTTCATTTACAAACCCCAGATCACAAGAAAACAATATGCCATTTAATAAATCTCCACATATAGTAGGCTCAAAGTGAGTGAGGCCAGTATCCTGGTCCAGCATAAGACCACAAATACCTTGTCGTCTCCGTTTACAAAGAGTACAATTAAAATCCCCCCCCAAATGACCGATACTTCTTCTATACCTCTGTCCATTTCATGTTTTAAATCAGCCCCCAGCATTTTTATAGTCTGAACAATATCAATCCTTGCAATGTTATTATAAAAATTTATAATGACAACACTGGCGGCCTGGGGGTGAGTTTTTGTATTGTCAACACTCCGTCCATCACCACCTTTGGCCTTATTTATGCCCGTCTTCACCAGCTGATAATAACTGTTATGAGATAAAAATGTTACTTTCTCATATTTGAGCTGGTTGGACAGGTACATGCACAAATCACCCTTAGCCCTGCCAAATGGCCCCTGCACTGCTGGTGTAAACATAGTTTTATATCCAGAGATGTGTATGGGCTCTATTAACCATGTTTCCTGTAGGCCCATGATGTCAAACCCATTTACGATGCTTCCCCATATGGTGTTATTTATTTTAGATTTGAATCCTGCCACATTCCAGAAAATAAGGCGACATGTTTCCTTCTTTTCAATAGTGCTAATAGTGTTCCAATGTAGAGTAGCCGCCACTGGGGTTTCCACCCCAAACCTATCGCCAATTTCCTCTAGACCACTAGATATTCCACCATCTCCTACCTTAACTACTACAGTTTCAGGGATGTGCTTGGTCGATTTCCCCTCTTGCGAGATACTTCTTTCTGGGGGGACAAGATCTACACAATTTAAGTCATCCATCCCGTCGCAAGGCATAAGTACTTCTATGTTCCCCTTGTCTATCATATTACCTTTCACAATGGGTTTTACATAGGGGCCGGGATTATCGCTAGTAAGTCAGTCGACCGCTTCTAGGCTTGAGAGAAGATCAAATTGGTTAAATGTTGGAATATTATAACCATGTAGGGCAGGACCTAAAGTACTCCCAGGATGAGTGTTTCTATTTGGCATCTTTCTAGGGGCAAATGCGATGGTCTGGGGTAAAAATTGTCTAGTTCCCACGTTACTATTCCTCCATCTCCAATTTGTGTATGCCAACTTTGGAGGTATGGAATCACTCGTTTGTCCCTAAAGTTTACTTTGACCAGGTCTCCCTCTATATCCTTAGTCATATGACCTAATCACCCCACCCTTCTGACATTTAAGATTTTCCCGTCAATGTTAGGTGGAAGCGGTCTATTTTTACTTAGCCAAAAGGCTACTTTATTTTTTAATTCCTGATACCCTTCAGTTTTCCCAATAGGAAGCTCAGGAACCCCTGACAGAACACTCACATAGGGGGCCGCCTCTGGTGGTAAATCAATGTGAGTGGTAGTTCTATTTGATCTTCCCAGGACGATGCCTTGTCTGTCTGATGTTTTCTGTTTATTTATCTGCCTTTATGGAATTTGCGATGCGGATTGCGTTCTCAGCTCCGTGGCTACCCCTAAGCCCTTATCCCTAATAATACCCAGGGAATTGTTAACTGCAGGGCACTTCTCTATATCTGGTTGTCCAGGCTGAATATTAGGCTTATTGATGGTGGTAGTTTGTTGAACCACCCTTAGGCCATTTCCGATCCCCACACCCTGTGGTGCAGCTACCAGGGTCTTAGAATTGTCCACTTCTCTTACAAAATTATTCAACGTACTAGAATTTTCTTCCACTAGTTTCTCTATGTGATCTAATTTTGAATTTATCATCCTGGTTCTCTCCAGTAAGGGTAACATTAAAGATTTAACTAAAATTTCTATTTTTCCCAACAACCCCGCATCATCTATACCGCAATTGGGGAAGTGTAAGATGGGATCCGAGATGGCTCTATCCGGAGTATAGGATTGTGCAACAACATGCAGAACCGGGCTGTTACTATTTTTCTTTTGGATTTTGGCCAAGGAACCCTTCTGGGAACCGCCCCCTCTTTTCCGTTTACTGTATTTAGATTTAACTGATGGGCCCTGTTTCTGAACTATTAAGGAGGGGCTATGTGGCAGGGAGGAATTTAAAACTCTATAATTTAACCTGGTAGAGGCCGTACTAGCTGTAGATGTATTTAACATACTTGGCCCTGCTGTATTATCGGGGACTAACAGCATGGGATTGGGACTAGAGCCCTGAGCAGCTAAAGGATCAACTAGTCTTAATGGTTCAGGGGAGATCACCGACCCAATAGGGCCTAGAGACGAACGCTTACCCGTTATAAGATCTAGGGACAAGCGCTGCTCTGTGAGAGCTATTTCTTTTTCTCAAATTACAGTTGCCTGTTTAAAAAATTGGTCCAAGGTTCCTGTAGCCACCCCGCCCGTGGATGAAAGAGTAGCATTTCTTTCCTTCCCAGATCGTTGCGACATAGTGACCGGTGCCTGGTGGTTTTACAACCGGTATCGACACAAAGCAATTATAAGAGACTTAAAGACAAATATTAAATTCTGAAAACTCAACACCATACCATGGTTTTCAGAGGGGGGCCCAGCCCGGCCTTAAACGACCTTGGACGGCCTTAGATGGCCCGCCCTTTGCCCGGGCTTCGCCCGGCGCACGCCCGCGCGCGTCCCGCGATAGCGGTTGAGGGCGTTACTAAATAGGAGGAGGAGGGGGCGGGAAGAGGCACCAGGAGCGCAAGATCACAAAGCGCTAGTACCTCTGATCCTCGCAGTCCCGCTCCCCCTTGAAAGCCCAAGTTCAAAGGTTTTAAGCCAGCAGCAGTTCCGATTTAAAGTGCAGCATAAACTATTCAACGGCCACAGTTCCAGGCAAGATGCGATATGGGCAGCAAGTATCCAAGTCGTCCCTCGACTGCGAGCGGCTCCCACGTAGCGGGGGCCGCGAGTTGTATTTCAAGATCAGCAGGGCGGAGGGGGCGGGAAGAGGCACCAGGTGCGCAAGATCACAAAGTGCTAGTACCTCTGGTCTTCACAGTCCCGCTCCCCCTTGAAAGCCCAAGTTCAAAGGTTTTAAGCCAGAAGCAGTTCCGATTTAAAGTGCAGCATAAACTATTCAACGGCCACAGTTCCAGGCAAGATGCGATATGGGCAGCAAGTATCCAAGTCGTCCCTCGACTGCGGTGGCATAGTGAGTGCTGGAGCCTGCTAGCAGCATTTAATATACAGACCTGGGGTATATGTAGTACCATATACTAGGGACATACAAGTAAATTCAATAAGCTTACTTTGACTTATTGTCAAAATCCTGTGCTTTTCCACAGGTGCAGTTATGGAAAAACAGCTTTGAGCTGCCCAAATTTCTCGGCAAGCCAATAAGGAAGCTCATCCTTATTTTGGGGATGCTTGCCCATTATGGAATTAACCATCAAAGTAACAATGTTACCATGTTTAACAGAAAGAGCACAAACACTTTACCACTAGTCAGCAGGAGTAGAGTGCGCAGAGTCCTATGGCTATCAAAAACAGGTTTAGTAAGAGAAGGCAAACATTTGTGGGAATACCATGCAAAAGATGCCCATTTCCAATAGGGGCAACCTGGGAGACCTGGAGGTCCTTGTTTAAGTAATCTGTTGTGGTGAGTTTTTTTAAAGGTTTGATCCACATGTAGCCCCAAACTATTTGTGAGGGCTCAGTGTGACTTTAACCTGGTCTTGCCATTTCTCATGTGTACTGCATTAGAGCCTATGCACAGATGCTCCTTAAGACTCTTTTTATTAAAAACAGTTTCCCTTATTGCCGTTACATCAGTGTGCCACTTAAGTGAACTGCAAGCATAGTCGGTACAACTTCTCTCTAGCATCGTCTTTCAGGACAGAAGAAGGACATGAGCAGCTTTCCTGTCTAAAGTTGTGCCACCCTTCCATGTTGGCCAGTTGGTCCCTCTGCCACTGTTTTAAGCTTCACCTCACCCCTCAAAGGAGTAGGAGAGATTTAATCAGCTAGATCTGAGTTGGGCAGTACGGTTTTAAATTGACAGCATGAAAGGGCAGGTAGATGTCCAGCATCTCTTTGTGTTTTCAGGTGCAGAGGTTCAAATCCCAGGGGGTCCACTCAGCTTTTCACCCTTCTGAGGTTGATAAAAATGAGTACCATTCAGTTGAGTAACAATAAACATCTGTTATTCAGTGCCAGATACCCTTGGGTGAACATGCACTTTATAAAAACAGATGTTATGTTGTTATGACTGTGTCTGTAGCTAACCTGATTGCATGTCAATTTGAATCTGATCAAGGCAAAGTTACATTTGCCTGCCATTTGCTTCTTTCTCAGACAAAGGCACCATCTTTGCGGCTTGCTCTGTTGATGGATTTACATCCTGTAGCAGTTTCCCTGGTTTAGTGGGAAGCTGCAGTTGGGCAATTGCCCACAGGGCACCCAGTGGTACGACAAAATGTGTGAAAGCTTTGTCAACCTTCCTGTGTTATTGGGCATGCCACTACCAGTCTAAAAGTTTAGCACCTATTTTAAGAAATCTATGTGTCGAATTTATACCCCCCTGCATTGATTTTAAGTCTTGCACTAGACAGCTTTAGCTTGGTTAAAAATCTCTTGTGGACCATACCAACAACTTACAGTGGGTTAGAGCCCGCCCATTGCCTGCCATTGGTTAGTTTCATTCTCACTCTCATTTACTTACTTCAAAATTAGTGGCGTGCCATCCTCTTCAGTGGCGTCACTAGGGGGGTGCGGGGGGGGTGCGGCCCGCACCGGGTGACACCAACACATGGGGTGACACCAATCTGCACTGCAGCCTCGCCTCTGCTCTCACATTTACTGTCGCTCCCTGTGCAAGCTTGTTCCTCATGCTGTTCACACTCGCCAGCGTCTCACAGGAGATCTGCAATGCTTGACTGCAATTTTCTTTGCTCACAATGCAACTCTATAGCAGCCTAGCTCATCTGAGAGTGCATGGTTTCCTATTTTTCAGTATCTTGCAGTCTTCAGTTTTCCAGTGAACAAGTTCCAAATTTCAGTTTGCTCTTCACTACAGTGCCACCTGTTGCTCGCACTCTTGTTTATACAAATCCAGGGAAGACAGATGGAGTAAGAGAGAGAGGGAGACAGAGGGAGCTAGAGGGAGTAATACAGAGAGAGGGAGCTAGAGAGAGCAAGACAGAGAGAGAGGGAACAAGAGGGAGCAACAAAGGGAGAGAGGGAGCTAGAGAGAGTAAGACAGAGAGAGAAGGAGATAAAGGGAGTAAGACAGAGAGAGAGAGGGAGCTAGGGAGTAAGACAGAGAGAGAGAGCTAGAGTGAGAAAGACAGAGAGAGAGGGAGCTAGAGGGAGTAAGACAGAGAGAGGGAGACAGAGGTAGCTAGAGGAAGTAAGACAGAGAGAGAGGGAACTAGACAGAGAGAGGGAGCTAGAGGGAGTAAGATAGAGAGAGAGGGAGCTAGAGGGAGCAAGACAGAGAGAGAGGGAGCTAGAGAGAATAAGAGAGAGGGAGCTAGAGGGAGCAAGACAGAGAGAGACAGAGCTAGAGGGAGTAAGACAGAGAGAGGGAGCTAGAGGGAGTAAGATAGAGAGAGATGGAGCTAGAGGGAGCAAGACAGAGAGAGGGAGCTAGAGGGAATAAGAGAGAGGGAGCTGGAGGGAGCAAGACAGAGAGAGAGGGAGCTAGAGGGAGTCTGACAGAGAGAGGGAGCTAGAGAGAGCAAGACAGAGAGAGAGGGAGCTAGACAGAGAGAGGGAGGTAGAGGGAGTAAGACAGAGAGAGAGGGAGACAGAGGGAGTTAGAGGGAGCAAGACAGAGAGAGAGGGAGCTAGAGGGAGTCTGACAGAGAGAGGGCGCTAGAGAGAGCAAGACAGAGAGAGAGGGAGCTAGACAGAGAGGGGGAGCTAGAGGGAGTAAGATAGAGAGAGAGGGAGCTAGAGGGAGGAAGACAGCGAGAGAGGGAGCTAGAGGGAGTGAGAGAGAGAGAGGGAGCTAGAGGGAGGAAGACAGAGAGAGAGGGAGCTAGAGGGAGTACGACAGAGAGAGAGGGAGCTAGAGGGAGTAAGACAGAGAGAGAGGGAGCTAGAGGGAGTAAGACAGAGAGAGAGGGAGACAGAGGGAGCTAGAGGGAGCAAGAGAAAGGGAGCTAGAGGGAGCTAGACAGAGAGAGGGAGCTAGAGGGAGTAAGACAGAGAGAGGGAGCTAGAGAGAGTAAAACAGAGCGAGGGAGCTAGAGGGAGCTCCAGGGAGTAAGATAGAGAGAGAGGGAGCTAGAGGGAGTAAGATAGAGAGAGAGGGAGCTAGAGCGAGCAAGACAGATAGAGAGGGAGCTAGAGGGAGTAAGATAGAGAGAGAGGGAGCTAGAGTGAGCAAGACAGAGAGAGAGGGAGCTAGAGAGAGTAAGAGAGAGAGAGGGAGCTAGAGGGAGCAAGACAGGGAGAGGGAGCTAGAGGGACTAAGACGGAGAGAGAGAGGGAGCTAGAGGGAGTAAGACAGAGAGAGAGGGAACTAGACGGAGCAAGTCAGAGAGAGAGGGAGCTAGAGGGAGCAAGACAGAGAGGGAGCTAGAGGGAGTAAGAGAGAGGGAGCTAGAGGGAGTAAGACAGACCAAGAGGGAGCTAGAGGGAGTAAGAGAGAGAGAGGGGGAGCTAGAGGGAGTAAGACAGAGAGGGAGACAGAGGGAGCTAGAGGGAGAAAGACAGGGAGAGAGGCAGCTAGACAGAGAGATGGAGCTAGAGGGATTAAGATAGAGAGAGAGGGAGCTAGAGGGAGCAAGACAGAGGGAGAGGGAGCTAGAGGGAGTAAGAGAGAGAGAGAGGGAGCTAGAGGGAGCTAAACAGAGAGAGGGAGCTAGAGGGAGTAAGACAGAGAGAGAGGGAGCTAGAGGGAGTAAGACAGAGAGAGGGGGAGCTAGAGGGAGTAAGACAGAGAGAGGGAGACAGAGGGAGCTAGAGGGAGCAAGACAGAGAGAGAGGGAGCTAGACAGACTGAGGGAGCTAGAGGGAGTAAGACAGAGAGAGAGTGAGCTAGAGGGCACTAGACAGAGAGATGGAGCTAGAGGGAGTAAGAGAGAGAGAGGGAGGTAGAGGGAGCAAGACAGAGTGATAGGAAGCTAGAGGGAGTAAGACAGAGAGAGAGAGAGCTAGAGGGAGCAAGACAGAGAGAGAGGGGGCAGAGGGAGTAAGAGAGAGGGGGCTAGAGGGAGTAAGACAGAGAGAGAGGGAGGGAGCTAGAGGGAGTAAAACAGAGAGAGGGAGCTAGAGGGAGCAAGACAGAGAGAGAGAGAGAGAGAGAGAGAGAGGGAGCTAGAGGGAGTAAAACAGAGAGAGGGAGCTAGAGGGAGCAAGACAGAGAGAGAGAGAGGGGGCTAGGGGGAGTAAAACAGAGAGAGGGAGCTAGAGGGAGCAAGACAGAGAGAGAGGGAGCTAGAGGGAGTAAGAGGGAGAGAGGGAGCTAGAGGGAGTAAGAGAGAGAGCGGGAGCCAGAGGGAGTAAGAGAGAGAGAGCGGAGCTAGAGGGAGTAAGACAGAGAGAGGGAGCTAGAGGGAGTAAGACAGAGAGAGGGGGAGCTAGAGGGAGTAAGACAGAGAGAGAGGCAGCTAGAAGGAGTAAGAGAGGGAGCTAGAGGGAGCAAGACAGAGAGAGGGAGCTAGAGGGAGTAAGACAGAGGGAGAGGGAGCTAGAGGGAGTAAGACAGAGGGAGAGGGAGCTAGAGGGAGTAAGTCAGAGAGAGAGGGAGCTAGAGGGAATAAGACATAGAGAGGGAACCAGAGGGAGCTAGATGGAGCTAGACAGAGAGAGGGAGCTAGAGGGAGCTAGACAGAGAGAGGGAGCTAGAGGGAGTAAGACAGAGAGAGAGAGGGAGCTAGAGGGAGTAAGACAGAGAGAGGGAGACAGAGGGAGCTAGAGGGAGCAAGACAGAGAGAGGGGAGCTAGACATACAGAGGGAGCTAGAGGGAGTAAGACAGAGAGAGTGAGCTAGAGGGCGCTAGACAGAGAGAGGGAGCTAGAAGGAGTAAAAGAGAGAGAGGGAGCTAGAGGGAGCAAGACAGAGTGAGAGGGAGCTAGAGGGAGTAAGACAGAGAGAGAGCTAGAGGGAGCAAGTCAGAGAGAGAGGGGGCTAGAGGGAGTAAGAGAGAGAGAGGGAGCTAGAGGGAGTAAGAGAGAGGGGGCTAGAGGGAGTAAGACAGAGAGAGGGAGCTAGAGGGAGTAAGAGAGAGAGAGCGGGAGCTAGAGGGAGTAAGACAGAGAGAGGGAGCTAGAGGGAATAAAACAGGGAGCTAGAGGGAGTAAGACAGAGAGAGAGGGAGCTAGAGGGAGCAAGACAGAGAGAGGGAGCTAGAGGGAGTAAGACAGAGGGAGAGGGAGCTAGAGGGAGTAAGACAGAGACCGAGGGAGCTAGAGGGAGTAAGACAAAGAGAGAGGGAACGAGAGGAAGCTAGAGGGACTAAGACAGAGAGAGGGAGCTAGAGGGAGCTAGACAGAGAGAGGGAGCTAGAGGGAGTAAGACAGTACCTAGCGCCGTACATTTCCGACAGAGGTGGTCCATGCGGTAAGTCGTGAGGGGGTGACACCATGAGTTACCCGCACCGGGTGACACCAACCCCAGTGACGTTTTTTCCTCCCCTGATGCAAAGCCTCTTTAGCATTCTTTAGATTGGATGACTTGTAATCCTTCACTGCTCAATTTCAGGGATCTATTTTTTGTTTTTTCCGACCTGAAAGCACAAGGAGTTTAGTATCGTGAACTTACAGTGAGTGGGCTTGGATCCCACCATTCCTTTCTATTGGCTTTATTGTCACTCTGCTTAACTTGTTTATTTTCTCGTTGTCTTGTTTGGGTTTGCCATTCTCATTTGTTTTTGCCTGTCACCTAAAGCATTGCCCCTTTACTTGTGTCCTTCCACCACTCACTTTTCAGATACAACAGTTTTCATTTTGATGAAGCACTACATGAGAGGGCATGTATTTTTCAGTTGTCTTCATCGTGCACTTCTCTTTCCCCCTCTGCCATGATCTGTGTTGCTCTCTGTTACACGTGTGATTCTCCTCCATGCCCTACCACGCTGGGTTTGCCCTCGTGTTCTTCTTCCCTGTTTTGCTTATTGCTCTCTTGGTCGTGTGCTTTTCACTCGAGTGCTGCTCCTCCCAATCCCTGTTACTGTCACAACTCTCCCCCTCCCCATTGCTGCCCCTCCCCACACCGCAGCCTTTATTCAGCTGACCAGTAGGCAAACCGGTGATAGCATAGCCACTTTAAAAACATATTTTTCTACTTCTAATTCTTATTCCTTTTTACTGATCCATCAAGGAACAGTTAATAAATAAATGCTGGCAGACATATGTTGTTGGTGCACATGAGTAATAGAACATTCGTCATTACTGTATTCTACTTTTTTCTTTTTTCTAGCTTTTTGACATGCTGCTTGCTGATGCATTACAAAATGGTTGAAAGGCAGTGTAAAACTTATGTTTTTGCTTTCAGCTCGCAGGGAGAGTGCATATGCTTTCTAGCTCTCTCCCTTGTATTCTGCTTCCATCAATTACAGGGCCCCATTCGCTTCATGTTGCGCCATCACCTTTACCCCTAAGCTTTCCACTGCCTATTTCATCCCTCCCTTTCTTTTTTAATTTGTTTTGGCCTCTCTATGGGCCTAGCATCAAGTGCCTTTGTTGCTCCCTTGCCCCCTACTTCCTCCCGCCTGCTTGATTTGCTTCCAATAGATCTGAAATTTAAAAGTTCTCAAATGCAGCAAAAATTATTCTCTTTTTTTAAATACACATTCAAATGACTTCTGCTATCTTAATTCTGTAAAAAAAAAATGAAAAATTGCACTGGCATGTTTGCCTCAGTGCTTCTGTGCACGCAAGCTATGAACATCATTTAGATATTGCCAGGGGTTGCAGCTGCGACGCTTGGCTTATCTTCTTCCACCTCTGGACTCAGAGACAGCAAAATCAATGCATAGAACACCGGGTCAGATCGCCTTTATGGGCATTGGGGCTTCAACCACCTTTTTTTATCCATTTGTTAAAATAATTATTCTATTAGTGAATGTTAATCATTATTAGTGAAATAAAAATGGAGCCCTTCGCTGATAGCTGAAGTAAGTAAATAATTATTCTAATGTATGTTGGTTTTGCATGCTTCACGAGTGAGAGTGTGTTTGTGTGAGAGAGACAACATGTATATGTGTGAACTTTTGTGTATGTGTGAGTGAAAGTGTATCAGAGTCAGTAACAGGTAACAGGTAGTGAGTAAAAATGAGTGAGATTTGGTTTCAGTACATGAGCATGAATAAGAGTGATGGCAAGTGGGAGTGGGTGAGTGAGAATGAATAAGAATGAGTGTGAGTGGGTGAATGTACGTGAGCATGAGTAAGAATGTGGTGTTGTGCTTGCTAGTCCGCCATTGGCCGTTGCATACTGAAAGTGATTCTTCACTTGGAGAGGCACCCATAGCAAAAATACTGACACTGGCATACCGAAGGTATTTTTGGCATATTGGGAACACATGGTAAAATACTTGTACTGGCATATTGGAGGCAGTTCTTGACATATGTGTCTCCCTTGGAAAAATGCTGGGGCTGGCATACTTGAGAGAATATTTGGCATGGAGGCAACAGTGGCTAAATGTTAGTAGCCCATTGGAAGCAATTTTAGTAATAAGGGAGAACAATGATGGAATATGGGAGGGGGCAATCATGACAAAGTGCTGACCTTGATATAGTAGAGGTACTTTTTGACTTAAGAGTCCCTCATGGTATAGGAACAGAATCACTAGCATAATTCTGCCATGTTGAATATATGGTTTGGCCTTGCTTGATACCCACGCAAATGAGGTGCACCGATGACAAAATGCTGGACATTGCACAATGGAGATTATATTGGAAACACTGGGGCACCTACAGCACAGCTTGAAAAAACATTGTTTCAATTCTGGCGGAGGGTACCGTTTCATTGGCTTGGCACATCATAAAAGAACTTGAATATTTAATGAGCGCTCTTTTGCAACATATGGATTTTTAGCAAATTTATGTGAACATTGTGCTTTAAAAAGCACCATTGGCCCGCTACTTTTCAAAACACTATCAGTGGAGAACACGCGGAGCCCTTATGGAAAAGGTCTTGCTCACTCACTTGCTACATTTCCGGGCAAGTATTACACCCCCTCCACTTTCATAGATAATGTCAGTATTTTGATATAGGTGGTGGCTAAAGAACGCATGTGTTAATTATCGTGATCTCATCAAGGGTACGATCATGTGACATCACTTCCTATGAAAGAGTCAGCGTCATGGATCATATGATGTCACATCCTGTGATGTCATTGAGGTCCAAAGTTGTATGATGTCTCTTCTACTACCCCCGATATTTTGGTGAATCAACGTCCAGGGTGCAACTGTGGTGACACATACGCACACATATGTCATTACGCAAGCATGTGCATAGTGAATGACGGTGGCTGTCTCATCATGCCCTTTTTTTCTTTTCTCTTTTACCAACGCTCCACCGTTGGCCAAGTCAATAGATCAAAAAGGCAATGCTTGTTACTCATTATGCTCAGGTTCACCTTTCTAGTGACCACACAGTAGTGCAAAATGTGCTGTCTATCTGCAGCAATGTTCTTTTTCTTCAGTTACACCCTATAATGCGCCTAGTGTTGTGCATTTGTTTCTGGTTACTCTTGATATGAGGGGCAGCACAGTGCCATGTGGTGCTGTGAAGTATTGTCACTTGTGTACACTGGAAGAGATTATGGTGTACCCAGGAACCGCCAGAACTATGTATCTTATTTTAAGGGAAACACTGTCTGTATAGTATCACACGGTGGAATTAGTATCTGAAGAGGTTTGTGTACATGAGAATCTGACATTGGATGCATTTAATCTGAAGCAGGTTGGGGTTGATCCCCGGGCTGCAGAGAAACCCTGATGGACCGAGTGACTGCTGATAGAGAGGTTGCAATGTATGTTCAGTCAGCACTGGTCCAGCAGCAGGAGAAATGTAGTCCAGTTGGTGATCCTTTCCTACAAGGACTACTGCACTTCTCTTTCTCTTAGTCTCGCTGCCTATTTTATCACTTTCCTTGTCTAAATTCAGCACAAGCAGAGCACCTTTTTCCCCCCACTCCAGTTTCATGTTTTCACTACATTGGTTGCCAGCCCACAAACTTGTCAGCTTCAATTTCCTTTGTCTGGTTCGCCGTGCATTTCACCATCTGGATCTCCAGTTTCTTAAATCCAAATTTGTTCATTTTTGTCCCCTACATTCCTTACATTCTTCCTCGCTTTGTCTGCTATCTCTACACAAATTTCGTTAGTCCTCCATCGGAAATCGCTCATTTTCTATCCTTGTCTCCAAATTATGGGATTTATTTCCTTTTCTCTTAGGCTTACCCACGACCACCTATTCTTCCACAAAATTATTGAAAGCCAACCTATTCCCGATGTCAGTTTCACCACTTCATCCTATTCTTTTCTCGCTACTCCCTCATTAATACCAAGTTGCCCTATGGCTGACAGTACACTTTATATATGTGCTAACATAGAATAGTAACAATCGGAGCTGTAACTATGCACATGAGAACACAATACATGAGGATCTAGAGATGGAGATGTACTATATTAGCCACAGTACTGCATTTTCTATTCAAAACAGATAACTATCATCTCACCATTACCTTCCTGGAAGCAGTTTCTTTATCTGTCAAGACATGCACCCACTACTAAGTCCATTTTTTAAATTTTTTATAAAGACCTTTATTGTACACTTTCATAATAACACAGCTTGTGGCCTACAACCCCACGGGCCGGCCCCGTTGTTTCGTAGTGTGTGTATCGTTGTTTGAGTTAACACAGCCGTTCAGCCGACAACCCTGGGGTCCGGCGGCACTTCAAGTTCAAGTGTACACAGTTCAAACCGTTCCTGTATCAGATAACTCTAAGATCCATGGCCTTTCAATTTTTTTGTGTTTTCTTTAAGTTCTTTAACTTGTAAACCAACAGACACGTCAACATATTACATGACTACAGTTCCACAAAGTGTATAAGGACAACATATTTCGATATCACAATTATTGCTTTTACTGTGTAGACACCTCCTACATTCTATTTCAGGTAACAGGGTATTACTTGTAATCTCAATCCCCTTCTAGCTCTTCTTCAGAGCTGGCATCGTCATTCTCTGGCAATGGATCACACAGGTCCCCTCTATACTTATTCCATGGCGACCAGACCTTACTCCATTTACGCGGGCAGGCTCTGTTTACATACACTGCTCGCTCTGTAAACATTATCAGGTCTAGGTTCCTGCTCCACTGTGCTAACATAGGTATGTCAGGTGCGCCCCATTTTTGTGCTATGTCCCGTTTTGCCACCATAATTGCTAATGTGCCCCATATTTGACCATACCTAGATAGGTCATTTGGATCCCAAATGTTCAGTAAACATTTACGCGGCTCAGGAGGCAAAGATATGTGCAGTGCTTGTGACATTGTGCGCATCACCTGGCGCCAATAGGCGGCAATCCGGGGGCAATCCCAGAGGGTATGGAAGAACGTACCCTCCTCCCCACAGTCTCGAAGGCAGTAGGGATGCGAAGCTCTTTGCAATTTATGTAGTGTGGTTCTCGTATAGTATATACGGTGCAAGATTTTTAATTGTACTAGCCTGAGTTTTGTAGAAATGCCCACCTCTCTTGGCGATGCCAGCGCCTCGTTCCATTCAGTCTCATCCATTTCTCCTAGTTCTTCCACCCATCTCTCGCGCAGTTTCAGCATAGGGTCAGCTAGATTGTTCAGTAGTTTTTTGTAGGTAAGGGAAGTGTCGCTACATTGCATGTAGTCCGTGAGCAGTCTATCCTCTAGTGGCGAGGATTCCGGGACTTCAGTGCCTGGAGGTAGCGCCTGTAGCAGTCCGTGTCGTATCTGTACATATCTATAGGTTTCGTTGGGACCTAAGTCATTTTGCTGCCGAAGACTTGAGAACGGCAGTACAGTTCCCTTGTCCCAGAGGTCTCCTACCGTAGATATACCTATGTTGTCCCACTGTGTAAATAAATCCTTTACTTCTTCTCAGCTGACCCAGCGCCTTAGTGTCCCATAGCGGGGTAAGCTTAGTAATTACACCCTTCCACCCTAGTTTTGTCTGTGCCGCATAACACAACAGTGCCGTGTGTTTCGTGGGGCCTAATAACCGTGTCGCCCGACCTCTGTCGTAGAGCGCCAAAAGCATTCTCTCTGTGCCTAGTTGAGATCTATCTGCCCTGTACGCTGGGTCATCTCGGGGCGCGTGTATCCAGTAGTTGATGATTTTAAGTTGGGCAGCCCAATAGTATAATTGCAGGTTTGGCAACGCGATCCCTCCCTCAAACCAACTTTTATTCAGCTCCGGCATGTGCAATACGTGCTGGCTTGCCGCTCCATAGTAGATTGGACACCAGCGTTGTGACCTGTCGGAAATATCTCGGCAGGACCGGATAGGGTGAGTTTTGTAAGGCATAGAGGAATCTTGGGAGAGCCATCATTTTGTACAGTGCTGCCCTCCCGAGGAGCGTCAACAGCAGCGCAGCCCAATGTTTGACGCCGGTACGGAGTCGGGTCAGGGGCGGGACAAGGTTCTTTTCAAAGAAATCTGATTCGTTGTTAGTTACATGAATACCAAGGTATTTGAATGAGGATGTGGTCAGTTGCAACGGCAATTTGCGTCGAGCTGGGGCGAAGGTTCTTTAGGACATAAAGGACTGCTTTCGACCAATTGAGAGTGTATCCTGATGTCTTCCCGTAGCCATCGCACAATGTCAGTAGGGCTGGTACACTTCTGTCCGGGTCAGTCAAATAAACCAACATGTCGTCGGCATATAAGGACACTCGGTCCTCCCATCCCTCTTTCCACGCAATGCCCTTTAATAACGGAGTGGTTCGAATCAGTGCCGCCAGGGGTTCCAGGACCGTGGCAAACAATAAGGGGGAGAGGGGGCATCCCTGTCGGGTCCCCCTCGCCAGCTGAAACGTACGTGAGATGTGACCGTTGGCTGACACGTGTGCCACCGGGTTCGTATACAACAGTCGCACCCATGCAATATAGTTGGGGCCAAAACCCATTCGCGTCAGGACTGCAAAGAGGTGGCCCCACTCCACCATGTCAAACGCCATACTGGCATCCAATGACAGGATCACAGCTGGTTCCGTTAACAACGTGGCCCGTGCCAACAACCTGCACCCGCCGTAGATTGAGCGTCGTGCTCCTGTGTGGCATAAAGCCTGACTCATGGGGGTGTATCAATAATGGGAGGTGAACCATCAACCTTGTGGCTAATAACTTCGCAAGGATTTTAACTTCTGCATTAAGGAGAGAGATCGGGCGATATGATGTGCAGGCTGACGGCGGCTTATCAGGCTTTGGGATCACCACTATTGTGGCTGTCCGTTGATCTAGTGGTAGTTCCATATTCTCTCGACTGTCCCTGTACATGGCCAATAAAGGCGGGCTCAGTGTATCTGGCATTATTTTATACCACTCTATAGGGATCCCATTTGGGCCCACTGCTTTTCCTGAATGAATTGCTTGGATGGCGAGCTGAATTTCTTCAACAGAGAGATCCGTTTCTAGATCTCGAACTGCTTCTTGTGGTAGAGTTTGAATCTCTATATGGGCCAGTGCGTCTAATGCTGTGTTTTCGGTGATTCCCTGTTCTGGGGTGTATACCTTCTCAAAATGGTCCACTAGTGTGTCTACAATCTCTTCCGGGTGTATCTGCAGACGGCCTGTACTGGTGTATAGCTGTTGAATGCCTCTATGACTCCCCTCCCTCCTCTCCAACCAGGCCAACAGCTTCCCGGCTTTATCTCCTACCTCGTAAATTTTATGAGCTGTAGCTGACATGTTATCAAGTACTTGCAGTCGGAGATGTTCCTTATGTCTCTGTTGGCAGAGCTGCAAAGTTTGGGCTGTGTCTATCGTGGGGTTTGCTGCATGGGACTCGTCGGCAGCCTGGACGGACCGCTCCAGCTCCGAAAGTTCTTGTCTCCGAGTTTTTTTGTGCCCTGCAATGGAGGCCACGGCTTGGCCACGGAGGACTGTCTTGTACGCCTCCTATAAAGTCGAGGGGGAGCGTACGGATGCTGTCTTTTCAGCGAAATAAAACTTGGTCGCTGTCTTCAGAGCCTTCCTGATACCCGGGATTTTTAAAAAGTTAGGATATATTGGATATATCCTTTTGCGAGTTTTGGCCCGACTGTGTAGTGTCAGGACTACTGGTGAATGATCTGATATGCCCCTGGGTTGTATTTCTATGGTTTCCACGTCTTGTATACCGTCTCCCAACCCTAGGAGGTAGTCTATACGAGAGAGGCTGTTGTGTACTGTTGAATGGTAGGTGTATTGTCTCATGGTTGGGTGCTTGTGTCGCCAGATATCTACCAGGCCCATGGCCTCTAGGAAGCCGTGTAAATTGGTGGAGTTGGGTGTGTGCGCCCTCATCGGGAATTTATCTAGCGCCGGATCAACCACTGCGTTGAAGTCACCCCCTATGAAGGTGTCTCCTGCCGGGAGGTTAAGTAAAAATTCTCCTAATGCCGGAAGTGCCACTTTCTGAAGTGCCGGCGGAATATAGACTGAGACAATGTTCAGCAGGCGGCCCTCCCATTGACCGTGTATCGATGCAAATCTGCCCTGATCGTCTATTTTGCAGTGTTTGAAGATGAAGGGGGAGGTCTTTTTCAACAGTATACCCGTTCCCCTGGATCCAGAGGAGAATTCAGAGTGTGCCACCATCTTATAGCCTCTGCGGTCCAGTGCTTGACATGCTCTACCTGTGAGGTGTGTTTCCTGCAGTAAGGCCAAATGTGGGCGCTGGCGCTTGAGTGTTTGCATTACCAGACCTCTCTTGATCTTGTCTCCCAGACCCCGTACGTTCCATGTCATCACCTTTAGAGGTGGGACTGTTGTATGGTGCAGTGCATCGCTATGCGCGGTATCTCGTGAGTGTTGTGACATCGGGAGGTAGTGTAAGTGCGCACTTCTGTGACTTCACTAAGGGTACTGCGAATCGAACGGCCCTGTGAGTAGTACATGTGTTCTCTTCGTTATGTCGTGTCGTTACGTGTAAAACTTGAACAAGAACAAACAAAGTCCCCTTCCCTATCCCCCTCCCTGCCCCCCTGTTGTACGGACATAGAACCGCCCGCCTCCCCAACTTAGCAGAGTGCTTATGCCCCACCCAACCCATTGTACTTGCTTGCGGGGGTAAGAAGTTCCGTGGTGACAGTGGCCCCATCTCCCCTCCTTCGCTTCATCCCGGTTGGAGCCCGAGGGCAACACGTCCACCTTGTTAGACTATTGTCACAGAGCTGCGCCGGCCGAGTCTTCAGGATTCTGGTTATTGTTCGTCATCCACCCGTCCCGTGCCTGAGGCAGGGTCTGAGTCACGCCTTGTTGACGTTTGTGAGTTCGTGTGGATCTCGGTTTGCTGGTGTCGCTGGCCTCTGCCCGTGCAACGGGGCGGTTCCACCCGCCGCCATCCCTCCAGCCAGTCTCGTGCCGCCTCAGGTGTGTCGAAGAACCACGTTTTGTGATTATCTACTACTCTCAGTTTTGCCGGGAACAGCATGGAGTAAGGCAGTTCTTTCGCTCTTAGGGCCTTTTTAACGTCTGTAAAGGTTTTCCGCCGCCGCGCCACATCAGCCGTGTAATCCGGAAAAAAGGCAATGGTGGAGTTATGCAGTTTAATAGGAGGTGAGGTCCGTGCCGACTGGAGAATGGTGTCCCGGTCTCGGAAGTTGAAGAGTCTAGCCAATACCGGTCTTGGTGGGGCCCCCGGTTTCGGTACTTCACCGGGGACCCGATGGGCCCTTTCGACGGAGAAGAAGTGTGAAAGTCCCTTTGGCTGCAATTTTGTCTTAATTAAATCCTCGATATAAAGGTCCATTGCTCGCTTGCCTTCCGATTCCGGTATTCCCAGGATTCGTACATTGTTTCTTGGTGAACGCCCTTCCTGATCATCCAGCTTGTCCTGGAGCTTCCTGGTGACTGTCTCCATGCGTTCCATTGCTAGCTGAAGTTCCGAGGTGTCCACGACCAGAGATTTTGTAACCACTTCAACCTGGGCCACTCGCTCCGTCATTTTGTGCAAGTCCGCCCTTAAAAGGCCAACGTCGGTTGAGATGGATCCCTCTGTAGTCTGCACATTGGATAGTGTTCTCATCAGATCTTCCAACGTTACCTTCTTGGTGCCATCGTTGTCCGGGCTCTTTCCTGTGGAGGGGCGTCCGTCCGTCTGCTGTGTGGCAGGCTTGTCGTATGCGAATTTGTCCAGCTTTGACTGCGTCGCGTTTCCTTTCGTGCCCCTGCCTGCCATGGCTTGTGTCCCTTCAGTGCCGCCGAGCCCGGCCAATCTTGTGTCGGTGTTTGACGTTGATCCGGTATGTCTGGGCCTGGGCACCGGCAGCGGCGTCTTGGCGCTTCGCGGGAGGTTCGTCCGGACACGTGAGTCAAGATGGCGACTTGTCGTGGGGCTCAGGCGAGGTTATGGATGGCAACACCCCGGTGGAGTATTAGTCCTGGCTCTCCAGTGGCATGTGTTCGGCAGGACCCTTCCCGCACTTCCAAACCCGGCCTTTCCACGGTGGCCCACGTTTTCTGGGTGTTGTGTGCCTCCCTCAATCCTGTGCCCGCCCGAGGTTGCCTCACTGTGCCACCTGCTCACCCGGTTGTCCTCAGCGTCCCCCGCTTAGGCCCTTCGTCTGTCGTTGCGGCTGGCAAGCGTCATTTCATGCCACCGTTATTCTGGATGGGTCGATTTGCCAAAATTCTGCCGCCCTGCGTGCGCTCCCGGCTCCTTGTAGCAGTGTGGCACTTCCCTGGGTCTCTGGCGTGTGTGTCGCGCTTCTCCGCTCTCCGCTGCACCTGTGCGTTCCAGGGGGCCAGGGGGAGGCGGATTCGATCACTGGCAGCAGGGTATAGGCAGTAGCGGTTTTCCACAGCCCCACCCCTGCCCGAAAACAGCAACGCAATTACTTCTGCGACGGGGCTTCTCCCCGCCGCTCCGGCAAATCTGGTGCCTGTGGGGGTGAACAGAGGATCTTCACCCCCGGGGTCGAGGGACGCTTGTCTCGAGCACTTCTCACCGCCACCGGCCAAGAATAATCGCGGGCACACCTCTCAGCGGGCACTTCCGACGGGGGCTCCCGGTTCACGAGAACTTCCGCCCGGGCAGACCGCAACTTCAGCCCGGCGTCTCGAAGGCGGAGCAAGGCCACACCGCTCACGTCTCTCCGACTCCGGCCCACAACGTCGGATCTTCGCCTGGATTGCGGCGGACGGTGCCTCTCGGTCTCACTCCCCGGAACCCACCGTCGGAGGTAAAAAATCTTTCGGATAAATGACCGGATAAGTTTAATGAGGCCGCTTAGGTCACGGAGCTCTTCTGCTACGCAGCCATTGGGATCGGCTGCCAGCCACGCCCCCTACTAAGTCCATTTTTGTGTTAACCAAAAAACATCCTGCTTGGCTGATTCTTTTTTTTTAATTAATTTGCATTTTTAACCAACAGAAACATATTTGGCACTTCATCAGCGATTAACCATACTCCTTTGGGCTCCCCCGCTTTCTGACCTACCCACCACAGTAACCAGACCACAATCCACAGCATATCAGGACCCCGCACCCACCCCCGCACAGCTGTTCATATGGTCCATTAATCAATCATCAGTCCCCTGCAGTCTTGGGCTCTGGGCCACCCCTCAGTGTCCCAAAACACGGCCAACTCCAGCGGGACCCCTAGTACGTCAATCTGGGCCCAGCCCCCCATCAAGGTCATGATAAGATCTCCACTTCCTCCACACTCTTCGAAATTTCTTGGGACAACCCCTTGCCTTATAGATGACCCTTTCCGCCACCATATACATATCCATACCCCGTCTCCACTCCTCCACCCGGGGTGGTGACGGCGCTCCCCAGTCACTCGCTACGTCTCTCTTTGCCACCACCAGGGCCAACATAGCGAAGATCAGGTGTAAGCGGCTCAGGTCCACATCAGCAGTGATACCTAGCAGGATAAACTTAGGTTCCATTGGAAGCTCAGTCTCCAGCACCTCACCCAATTCACCCAGTATCTGTGTCCAGTAAGTGTGGATAACAGGGCATTCCCATAGGATATGATAAAAATACCCCTGCGGGTGTCTACTTCGAAGAGAACAAGAATCACTGACCCGCCCCATGTGGTGTAGCCAGGCTCTATTGTAGTAAGCCCTATGTAGTATCTTGTATTGAATAAGTCGTAACCGTGACTTTATTGCCACCTCCCTGTGGTGCATTAGGGCTGCTTCCCAGTCTACCATGTCCATCTCACCCACATCCTGTTCCTAGGCCCTCAGTTCCCCAGTCCATCAGGTGTGTTATTATTCAGGGTCTTGTACATCAGGGATACCAGTTTGGTGGGTACCTGTTCCTGCAACAGACGCCCCTCTAACGGGGCATACTCTGGCAGGGTAGAGGAAAGCGCCGGTTCAGCCCTCCATACATGTTGTAGTTGTGCATATTTAAGGAACTTTGTGGGACGGAGGCGACACTCCGTCTTCAGGGTTTGGTAGGATTTAAGTTCCCCTCGTGCCACCAGGTCCCCCAATGTGGAAATTCCAATGTCGTCCCACCCCTTAAACCCTCTGAGTTTGTGGAGCTCCTTCAGCCAAGAGCAAGACCATATCGGTGTCTGTTTTGTAGGCTTATGCATCCACCCCATCATCTTCGTCGCCCTGTCCCAGACTTCTATGGTTATTTGCGTGGCCGGGAGTAGTCGCCTCTTCCCAAGTCCCCCATATAAGTAGTGCAAACTAGTACGCTTTGCCATAGTGTCCTGTTCCAGACGGCATGTAGAGTGGTCAGCCGAGGCATGAAGCCAGTCATTGATCAGCGCTAAATGCTCAGCCCAATAGTAGGCCTCTGGGTCCGGTAGAGAAATCCCCCCATTATACTGGTTTCTCTGGAGCATGGCAAGGGTTATTCTGGGTTGCTTCCCCAGCCACAACAAGGAGCACAATTCTGCATGTATCATCGTGAATGTGTGCCTGGGGAGCGGGAAATATTCGTTTTGTAGGGCATACAGGAAACGAGGTAGCGTGATCATTTTAAACATTGCGGCTTTCCTAGTATTGTGAGAGGAAGTACTTTCCACCTAAGAGCATCCTCCACAAAGTTTGCCAGTACCAGTGAAATGTTCTTTTGATAGGACGCGGTTCTGTCTGTAGTCAAGTATATACCTAAGTAAGTAAACCCCTCCCAAGTAACCTGAAGTGCCCTAGGTAGGGGGGGGGGCATGGTACCTCCTTTCGTGGGCTATACAAGATTGATTTATGCCAGTTTATTGAATATCCCGAAAAGGAGCCATACCGGTCCAGGAGTCGGAATAGAGCGGGGACTGTAGTGTCTGGCTGGGTGACATAAAGTAATATATCATCCGCATTCAGCGAGATTTTCTATTCCTGGTTATCCGTTTGGGATATCCGGAATCCTGTTACCTCAGCCTTCTGCCGAACTGCACAGGCCATGATTTCAATGGTGAGGGCGAAGAGCAGCGGGGACAGAGGGCATCCCTGCCATGTCCCCCTCCTGATAGGGAAGTCCTCCGAGAGGATCCCGTTCACCTTAACTCGGGCTCTAGGATCATCATATAGGAGTCCCACCCACTTACGAAAGTTAGGGCCAACGGCAAACTTTATCAGGGCTGCCTCCAGGAAAGGCCGGTGGACCACGTGAATTGCTTTTTCTGTGTCCAAGGAGAGGAACAGATGTGGAGCCTCCCACCCCACCACCTCCATGAGCCAATTATGAGTCCGCCTCAAATTTTGCCTGGTCGCTCTGTCCGGTAAGAATCCAGTCTGGTCCTGGTATACCAGGCTCGAAATTACCTGACGTAGGCGGAGAGCCAAGATCGTTGCCAGGAGAGTCACCTCCACGTTCAGGAGAGAGATTGGGCGGTAGGACGCACAGTCCTTCGTGGGCCTGCCTTGTTTATATATGGGTACGATCGTGGCCATCCGCAAATCAAGTGGGACAGTACCCTCCTGGGCTGCATCTTGGAACAGCGCAAGTAGGTGGGCCATCAATAACTCAGCCCCCTTTTTAAAAAATTCCGCCGGCAGTCCGTTAGGGCCCGGGGACTTTCCCAGTCGCAGTCTGGCTATGGCTTGCCTGATTTCCGTGGCCGTGATAACCACTTCTAGGGCTTCCCTATCCTCATCTGCTAGGGTCAAGGTGGAAACCTCAGCCAGGTAGGCCTTGATCTCATCCAACTCACCGAGATCTCTGGCCTTATAGAAATCACCAAAGTATGCAGCAAAAGTCCGCACAATCTGGGCATATCCCCTCTGCAGGTGCCCCTGCTGATCCACCACACCCTCTATTCACCTGGCATCCTGTTCTTTAAGACTCAGCCACGCTAGGAGCTTCCTGGACTTATCCCCCACGTCGTTCAGTCGATTTCCGTCTCTCCCAAGCAATTCGGTTTTGGGCCCTATCTCGGAGCACCGTTTTATATGCCTCCCACACTACCACACCTGATTGGACCAAGCCTACATTTTCAGCAAAGTACACTTTTGTGTCTGCTCTAAGGCCCCGCATGAGCTCCGCATTCTGTATATCCCATGCCACCAGTCTCCATCCTCCTCTCCAGACCCCGGCCGTCCCACCTATCTTAGCCACGAGGGACGAGTGGTCCGAGATTCCCCGTGCCAGATATTCAGCTTCCACAGCCGCCCAAATACATGTCGTGGGAGGAAGATATAGCCAAGTCTCGAATGTACCTTATGTGCCTCTGAGTAACATGAGTAGCCCCTGGTGCCTGGATGCAGCCACCGCCAAACGTCAGTCAGACCCAGTGTCTCTATGACCCTAGCCAGTGGTGTAGTCGGGGGACCGTCTGCCCGGCTTCCTGAGCGGTCTAGGAGGTGGACATTACATCATTAAAGTCGCCACCTACAATGTGTATTGTGTCTGATGTATCTAACAGGTTCTCAGCCAGCCCGGAGAGGGTCCTGGCCTGGAGCTTTGGAGGAGCGTAAATCGAGACTACCGTGACCCTCCAATGCCCACATGTCCCTGTGACTGCCGCATATGTCCCCTGGGGTCTGTCCAGATCCGCTTCGTCACAAAGGGGGGAGATTTCCTAATCAAGTTAGCTACTCCCCGGGAGCCGGTTGTGTACCCCGCATGAGCCAGGACCTTGTAGGGTCCTCTCACCAGAAAACCACATTTCGTACCCTTCAAGTGGGTTTCCTGGAGTAAGGCAATGTCAGAGTGTGCCCTTTTCACATATGCCTGCACTAATCCTCTCTTAACCTTGTCCCCCAAGCCATTCACATTCCACGTGAGTACCCTATAGGGGCCAGTTGCTAGACTCCCATCGCGGGGCTGTGATCAGTCAGGGAAGCCATGCAGGCGTTTAGTGAAAGTGTACCTCCTGCGGTGGGTGGTCGGCAGGCGCGTCTCTCTGTTGTGCCCCTTGAGTGTTGTGCCAACTAATGAAATAACATAGGAACCAAAACATCCTCAACCAGAAAACAATCGCGCTCCCCGCTCTCGCCCACCCCACCTCCTTGCGATCCCTCCAGCCATCTAGGCAGGAAGCAGACTTCCAGGGTAGGCAGAGGCCTGTCGCCCTCCCCAGACCAACTTACTCCACAGATACAACCTCCTGCGGGTTCCCCAACACCATCCAAACAAAGTTCACCAAATAATAGAACAGAAACTGTAGTACTAAGGAGACAAGAATAGAGTGAAACAAAAAAAGTAAAAAAGAGTCCAGATCAGCAGAAAAAGCGAGGAAAACCAGAAAGAGGGGGTGTGCATATCCAGCCTGCCTGCTCCGGCAGAGTTAATCGTATCCGCGGTCATCCCAGCAGACCCTTGTTCAAGAGTTGGAGTCCCAGGGGGTCATTCTTCGACGGTCCCGCCTCTGTCAGCGCCCCCTGTTCCAGAGCCCCCTGTTCCAGAGCCAGTATTTCCGCCGCCAAGGGGTTTGGCAATGGGCCCATCCTCTCATCCCCTTCAGACGACGAGTGTCCACTTTCAGTGCCTGCACCCTTCTCGATTTCGTTGCCCAGCTGGAGCCACCCAGAGGAACGGTGTACATGGGCGCTTGCCGAGAGCCGGGAATCCAGGGATCCGCCCGTGCGACGTCTCCGTCTGCCAGTACCCTTCGGGGCATACGGGGAGATATCCAAGACACTGCCTTTTCTCAACTGTCTGGGGCGGAGCCTGCGCTGCGAGTCCATGGCCCGGCCCCCCTCAGCCCCAGAGGGTGCTCCATCACCCTCCCGCATCTCCGGGTGTCCCGGGGGGGGGACGCTCCTCCAGCCACTGCAAGGCCTCCTCCGGCGTTTGGAAGAAGTGGGCTTTTCCCAGAAATAGGACCTTCAATTTCGCAGGGAAGAGCAGCATACATTGTATCTTGCGTTCTCTCAGTTTAGCTTTTACAGAGTCAAAAGTACGCCTTTGTTTTTGCACCTCCCGACTGTAGTCGGAAAAATCATGATACGGGCGTTCTCATGTCATATCTCACCTAGCTTCTGCGCCTCTCTGAGTATCATGTCCCTATCCAGGAAGTTGAGGAAGCGTGCCATGATGGGCCATGGCTGGGCGCCCTCTGGTGGTCTGGCTAGCAGGGCCCGATGGGCCCTTTCTATGACAAAGCAGGAGGGGAAATTGTTGGCTGGGAAGGTGTCCCGTAACCAGGCATGGAGAAACTCTGGCATGTTGTCCCTTTCAATACCTTCTCTAAAACCCACAAAGTGTAGATTGTTCCGCCGGGCTCTGTTTTCTGCATCATCCACCCTCCACAGCAGCTCCCTGTGAGAGGACTGGAGTTCCTGCGCATTCTTGCAGAGGTCATGGACCGAATCTTCCATCTCGCCCAGCCGTGTCTCAGTCTCCATGACCCGTCCAGCCAAGTTCCTGAGGTCCTGCCGTAAAAGCGTCACCTCCGGCCCTCCAGCGCCAACTTGGATGCCTGGATAGACTGGAAGAGGGTATCCGTGTCTGAACGGGTGCCCGCTTGTTCCTCCTGAGCGGGGGGGAGGACTTTCGCACACTGGTCCATCTTGTCCTGGCGTGGCTGTTTCGGGTCCCTGTCTCTACCCATGTTGTGTTCGGATAGACTTAGGCGTAAGCGCAAGTTCTTTTCCACCTCCACCTGCGTTGCTGGCCCAGTCAATCTTCACCCGTACCTCTTGGGTATACCGTCCGATGGGTCTACAGGCGGTGCCCCCCTACAAAGCGGCAGGGCCACAGGACAGAGGAGGGGGGCCCGGCGCAGTCTCGTCAAGGCTCCGGGACATACATCCACAGGCAGGAGGAAAACGAGTCGCTTATCAGATCCATTAGTCCTATACCCAATGCCTGTGCCTGTATACAGCCCGAACCCCCAGCGGGCTCCTCCACTGCCCCCAGTCAATATTGTACCTCTGAGTGACCCGCTGAAGGGTGCTCCGGGCCTCTGAATCCTCCCAGGCGGGTGGCAATGGTCCGTCTCAGCCCCTAGAGGCCAGATAGTGCAGCCCGGTCTCCCGCTCTGATTGCAGGGCCAGGCGCCAGGCCCATCTCATAGGGTGACTTTCGCAGCGCCCCCCTCCAGTGGTGCCGGTGACTTGGGGGCCACCACAGCCAGTCCCCGGGTCACCTCCTCCTCCTGACCAGGGCAGACAGCGCTGACTTGGGTGATGACAGGCTGGGGGGCCAGAGGAGGTCTCAGTTGTTAGGGGGGCCCAGGAACAGCCCAACCCCCATAGAGTGTAGACCACGGCCCTGTTGTGTCCGCAAGGCAGGGCCAATGTCCGCAAACCGGGCCCCTCTATATCCTTAACCGCGAGCTGGTTAAGGATATAGAGGTGGGGTGTAAGAGTCTAGGGGCCTAGTACGGCTCTCTCGCGTGAGGGAGGGGCACAGGGAGCGTTAGTGCCGCACACTCCGCGGTAGCAGCAATTCCCACAGCCGCCCCCCGCACCTCACCTCCAGTCCAGCTCCTTTCCGCCGATGCCCCGGCTCTCACGGTGCCCACAGACGTCGGTGGGGGGGGAGAGGTCCCCTCTCCGCAGCACTCCTTCCTCCCGGCGCGGCTCACAGACCCAACAGCTCTGGGGCCACCCACCTCTTCAGTCCCCTCCTGGGGAAGTGCACTCAGTCCCGTGGGGCCCCATCACTGTCACAGTCTCTCTGCCGCAGCCCTCCGTGTGCCGCACCACTCTGCCTGGTGGCGGGACTTAGCACCGCTGCTTCAGGTCCACACCGCGGTCACGGGTCTTCACGGCAGCCTGTCCGTAATCCCAGTTCCCCGACTCTTCACTCAACCCCCGCCGCAATCATCAGTCCTCGCCGGACGGTGGATGAGGGGGGCCCTCCATGGTTACACCGCAGCTCTCCAGAATCCTCCCTCAGCCTCGGAGGCCCTGGCCCCAACACCAACACGCCAGTCACTTGGCCAGCGGGTATTCGCCTAACGGGGCAGCTGCAGCGTACATTCGCCTCGCCTCACCGGTGCTCCAGGCTCAGCGCGAAACCTCTAGCCCTCAGCCGCTGCCCGGCGCCATCTTGGGGCTTATCAGCTCGTCTAGGCCCATTCAGATTCCGGGCTGCTCCATGTCGGATCCCCACACAATCCTCCCGCTGTTCGTCGCGAGTGAAAGCAGGGCACCTCTCACAACTTTTCCTGTGTTCTCCGGGTCAGCTGGGCACCGGAATCTTTTGTCGGATCATGTATTTTGCCGAAGCGCGGCAAGAACACGTCTCACCAGGCCATACTGTTGGCCACGCCCCCCTGCTTGGCAGATTCTTGCCTTTCCTCTGAAGAGGCTGTAAAGTAAGTTGTGGCGCTACAATATCCATTTTATCTCTCTCAGTGAGATAGTGTTTAGTCTCATAATACAGACTAGTAAGCCGGGTCTGGTGGCTCAGTGGACTAATGCGTCCATTGCAGGGCCTTGTGTTCGACCTCATGGTCACAGGTTCAAATCCCGGCGGGTCCACTCAGCCTTTCATCCATCTGAGGTCGATAAAATGAGTACCATTGAGTTGGATAACAATAAACATCTGTTATTCAGCGCCAAGACACTTATGGGTAATCGTGCGCTTTACAAATACACCTGTTATGTTTTCTGGTTATCCAGGGTATGGGCTGACTGACCTGCGGAGTGACTCCCTTGACTATTGTATGACTTGGACCGAGGGCAAGACATTTGCTACTGTACTTAGGTATGCTCTGGTGACCTTGCTGTGTTAAGATGGCCAGGACCAGGCATTTGTATTGGTGACACTGACGTGTGGTCAAAATAGCAGATTCAGGCTCATGATTCATTGGTGGCTGAAGAAACCAGCACCTCTCTAAGACATTGTTCATGTGAAAATGTCATGCTTATTCAGTGGGTAGCAGTTTTTTAGGTGCTATAGCCCTGTAATGGATGTGGTGAGGCAAATAGAAGTTGCGGTGGATGCCTTGGGACACAATTTAACACAAGTAATATTGGGTTTCTTACTTATCATGTAGTGTTTTGGCAAAATATTAAAATATTGATTCTAAAATTTCGTGTGACTTGAATAAAATGTCAAAAATATTGTAACTACCAAAATATTGTGGAACTGAACATTGAAGATAAGAATATCGTTTTTTTGGTATATGATTTAAAAAAATAATAATGTTGTTTTTAATATTCGTTACCTTATTATAGTTTTAATAAAGATCGTTTTTTTCATAAATTTAATATATTATAGTTAATATATCACTTTTAGTTGTTGTTATAATTGTTAATCATTTTTTTAAAATATAGTATGTAATTTTAAATGTGTATTTTTTTTATATACAAACTATATACAAGTAATTTATAATGTAGTATCCGGTTGTTGGGTTTGCCAGTGAATAGAGTGGGCGCTAATTAAATTATAATTAATTTGATTTTATTGTTAATACATTTATTATGTTATTCAAATATTCAACAGATCATCAAGTATTTCATGCAATGTGTTAATTTTAATACATTAATTAATACATTTGTTAAAATAATTTATTTTCTTTGTAGTGGGTTACATATATAGGTGAATAGGGTAGTAAGCTAATTAATGTATCATTAATTGATTTACTTGTTAATGGTGTTTTTATTGTAAATTAAATATTTAGTTGATAATTATGTAAATGGTTTAATTGCCTTTTGCTTTATGAATTTAAGCTTGAGTTGTAAATGTTAATGTATATTTAAATATTGTATTTTTGTTAATAGTTTGTTAGTATCAGGTTGTTAGGTTTGTAGGGGAATATGGGGGGAGTTAATTAAATTAATATTTATTTAATTTGCATGTTAGTATTTTTCTGTAAATATGTTTTTCACTGATTATGTATTTAGTAAATTGTTTACTTTTTAGTGGAGGTTTAATGTATTTTTCTTAATCATTGTATTATCTTTTCTAATGTTTTAAACAATTTATATTTGAAGGGAGCATGGTTAGTTTGTTGGGGAATATTTTGAAGTTGTTATATTTTAAAATTCATTTTTATTCTTATTAAATGGTTAATTGATAATTTGTTGTGTTTCAATCAATCAATCAATCAATGCATTTCTAAAGCGTGCTACATACCCGTGAGGGTCTCAAGGCGGTAGGGGGGGGAGGGGGGGTGGGCTGCTACTGATCGAAGAGCCAGGTCTTGAGAAGTCTCCTGAAGGTCAGCAGGTCCTGGGTCTGTCGTAGGCTGGTGGGGAGAGTGTTCCAGGTCTTGGCGGCGAGGTAGGAGAAGGATCTGCCGCCGGCGGTGGCTTTCCGGATGCGAGGAACTGTGGCGAGGGCGAGGTTGGCTGAGCGGAGGCTTCGGGTGGGGGTGTGGAAGCTGAGTCAGTTGTTGAGGTATGTAGGTCCGGTGTTCTGTAGTGCCTTGTGTGCGTGGATGAGGAGCTTGAAGGTGATCCTCTTGTTGACGGGGAGCCAGTGCAGGCCTCTCAGGTGGGGTGCGATGTGTCTGCGTCGGGGGACGTCGAAGATCAGTCGTGCCGAGGCATTCTGGATTAGTTGAACCCGTCTCAGGAGCTTGGTTGTTGTTCCTGAGTAGAGGGCGTTCCCATAGTTGAGTCTGCTGGTGACGAGGGCGTGGGTGATGGTTTTTCTCGTGTCGGGGGGATCCATTTGAAGATCCTGCGGAGCATTCGAAGGGTGTTGAAGCAGGACGTGGAGACAGCGTTGACTTGCCTGGTCATGGAAAGGGTGGAGTCGAGGATGACCCCCAGATTGCGTGCGTGGTCTGTGGGTTCCGGGGCTGTGCCTAGCGATGTGGGCCACCAAGAGTCGTCCCAGGCTGATGGGGTGGGTCCGAGAATGAGGACCTCCGTCTTGTCTGAGTTCAGCTTCAGTCTGCTGTCCTTCATACAGTCGGCTAAGGCCTTCATTCCTCTGTGGAGGTTGGCTTTGGCGGTGTGGGGGTCTTCGGTGAGGGATATGATCAGCTGGGTGTCGTCGGGGTAGGAGATGATGTTGAGGTTGTGTTGTCGTGCGACGTGGGTGAGCGGTGCCATGTAGATATTGAATAGCGTCGGGCTGAGGGAGGATCCCTGTGGGACGCCGCAGATGATATTGGTGGTTTTTGAGCGGAAGGGTGGGAGGCGGACACTCTGGGTTCTGCCGGAGAGGAAGGATGTGGTCCCTTGATTTCCTGCGTCGTGGAGGCGTGCTGATAGGGTTCGGTGGCAGACCGTATCAAAGGCTGCTGATAGGTCTAGGAGGATGAGGGCGGCTGTTTCTCCTTTGTCCATCGGGATCCTGATGTCATCTGTGGCGGCAATGAGGGCGGTCTTGGTGCTGTGGTTGCTACGAAAGCCGGATTGGGAAGGGTCCAGGATGTTGTTGTCTTCGAGGTAGCGGGTCAGCTGTTTGTTGACAATCTTCTCTGTTACTTTTGCCGGGAACGGGAGCAGGGAGATGGTCCGGAAGTTCTTGAGGTCTTTGGGGTCCGCCTTGGGCTTCTTCAGAAGGGCATTGATCTCGGTGTGCTTCCAGCTTTCCGGGAAGTTTGCTGTCTCGAAGGAGCTGTTGATTGTTTTCCGGAGGTGGGGTGCGATGGTTGTGCTGGCTTTGTTGAAGATGTGGTGAGGGTAGGGGTCGGATGGGGATCCGGAGTGGATGGAGTTCATGGTTTTGATGGTGTCTTCGTCGCTGACGTGGGACCAGGCGGTCAGGCGGCTGGTGCGGGTGGTGATCGCAGGGGTGGTGGTCTCGGTGGTGGGTGCGGGGGTGTCGGAGTTGAAGCTGTCGTGGATGTTGGCGATCTTGCGGTAAAAGACGGTGGCCAGGGAGTCGCACAAGTCTTGCGATGGTGAGATGTCGTTGGTGTTGGAGCTGGGGTTGGAGAGTTCTTTCACGATGCTGAAGAGCTCTTTGGTTTTGTGGGCGTTGTTGTCTAAGCTGTCCTTGAAGGCGGTCCTCTTGGCGGTCCTGATGAGTTGGTGGTGTCTGCGGGTGGGCTGTGTGGCTGTCTGGTGTTCGGTCGTGGAGCCATTTCTTATCCAGCTTCCGACAGGTGCGCTTGGAGATCCGGAGGTCTTCGGTGAACCAGGCGGCTTTCTTGTTAGTGTGGTTGGTTGTGGAGGTCTTGAGAGGGGCGAGGGTGTTGGCGCAGTCGTTGATCCATTGTTTGAGGTTGGTCGCGGCGATGTCTGGGTCGGTGGGGTCGGCGGGTGGTCTCAGGGCGAGGGTGGTAGTCAGTTGGTCCTTGGTGATCTTGCCCCAGCAGCGATGTGGTAACTGTTGGGTGTGGTGGTGTGTGGTGGGTTTCCTGAAGGTGAAGTGGACGCATCTGTGGTCGGTCCAGTGGGGTTTGGTGGTGTGGTTGAAGGAGACGTGGGGGCTTGTGGAGAAGATGGGGTCCAGCGTGTGTCCAGCGGCGATCAGGGTGGTGGAGTTGGCGTCGTTGTTGTTCTCAAGGTGGAAGTTCAGGTCCCCGAGGAGGATGTAGTCCGTGGAATCGAGGGCGTGGGTGCTGACGAGGTCGGCGATGGTGTCGCAGAACTGTGGTCGTGGTCTGGGTGGTCTGTAGACGAGTGTTCGTCGGAGGGTGGTGTTGCGGTTAGTGTGGATCTGGAAGTGCATGTGCTCGGCGGTGGTGAGGGTGTCGTCGGTTTTTGTCGAGACTCTGAGGGTGTCCTTGTGGATGATGGCGATTCCCCCTCCAACTCCGTTGGTGCGGTCTCTGCGGGAGATCTTGTAGCCCTGTGGTATGGCTATGGCGATGTCCGGTGCTGAGGTGGTGTTCAGCCAGGTCTTTGTCAGGAAGGCGACGTCGGGAGTGGTGGAGTCTAGGAGGTCCCAGAGTTCGATGGCGTGCTTGCAAGCGGAGCGGGTGTTGAGGAGGATGCAGCAGAGGTGGTTGGGTACTCTGGTTGATGGTTTGGCGGGCCAAATGCTGGTGAAGCTGTAGTTCCGGCAGGCGGAGGGCCATTTGGTGCGCTTCGGGGTGGCCTGGTAGCAGGGGTGGTCTCGTCCGGTGTTGAGTGCGTGGAGGGTGCTGGAGTCGTAGTGCAGTCTGGTATTGCGGGGGGCGGGGTCCAGGGGTTCTGGTGCTGGGATCAGTCCAGGCACGGACAGGCGCAGACGATCTTGCCTTTGGCGCGCCAGCGGCGCGCCCGCTGCGTGCTTCCATGCGGCGCCCTCCATAAGAGGCCAAGTGGGAGGGAGGAGCAGCTGGGAGGCAGGAGCGGGGCGGCCAATGGGCGAGGGCACAGGACACAGAGGGAAAAAAGGGGAAAAATGGGCGGGGCCACGGGGAGCAGCGGCGAGAAGCAGGGAGCGGGGGGGCACAGAGGGCAAGGGCGCAAGGAACGACAATCAGAGGAACAAAAATGCAAAATAAACAGCCAGGTATGGGGAAGAACAGCAACAGAGGAACACAATACAAAAAAAACAGTCAGGTATGAGGAAGAAAAAACTATACAGAACCAATGAACAGGTCCCAGGGGCACACCAGCGGCGAACCCTTGGCAGCAGCAGCAGGGGGACAGTCACGGGCAACCAGGAGGGGCGGTGCGGCGTGGGGAGTGACCAGAGGTCAGGTCACACTCACTGCCGCGCGGCGTCCTCCATAAGAGGCCAAGTAGGAGCAGCTGGGAGGCGGGAGCGGGTGGCCAAAAGGTGAGGGCACAGAAGGAAAAAGGGGGTGGGCCGCGGGGAGCAGCAGCGGGCAGCGGGGAACGTGGGGGGCACAGATGGCAAGGGCGCAAGGAACGGCAATCAGAGGAACAAAAATGCAAAATAAACAGCCAGGTATGGGCAGGGCCGGACTGGGACCAAAACCGCCCGGCAAAGTGCTCGGCCGCCCCAACCCCCGCTGCCCCCCCCCCCACTCGGTGCCGCTGAGCTCTTTGCCGGGGCCGGTTTTCGGCCGGTTTTGTTACAGGGGCGATTTTGAGGCTATGCTGCAAAAACGGCCCTGTAACAAAATCGGCCCCCAGGAGCCCAAAACCAACCCCTACCCATGCGGCGCACCGGGGGATTGCCCAGTGCCCGCTACGGCCAGTCCGGCCCTGGGTATGGCGAAGAACGGCAACAGAGGAACACAATACAAAATAAACAGTCAGGTATGGGGAAGAAAAAACGATACAGAACCAACGAACAGGTCCCAGGGGCACACCAGTGGCGAACCCTTGGCAGCAGCAGCAGTGAGACAGTCACGGGCAACCAGGAGGGGCCGTGCGGCGTGGGGAGTGACCAGAGGTCAAAGAATGTACTATGTACGTTTTTTTTTATTTGCTCATTAAGTTATTGGTAGACTTTCCTGTTTTCATTTTCTATTTTTTGTAAATTCTGGTGTTTTTTCCCAGTGTTTTCAATACCTTAAAGAAACAATGGTTATCAGTGGTTACACATTTTTGTGCCATTAAAAATGTCAGAACATGTGTTTTTCTGTTGTTTATGGAATATTTCTCTTTTCTTATTTCTTGCTTCTGCACTGATAGTGCATGTGTATAGAAATCGTGTGTACAGGGTATATGAGGTCCAAATACATTTTCTTCTTTAGTGAGTCTTTGGTCATGTGCGATCTCTCTTTCCTTCCCATGTAATTGTTTATCTGTGAAAAGGCCCTCTCAACATTGGCACTTGAGACGGGTTAAACAGCTAGTACACAATTTACTAATTCTGGTTACTGACCTAGTTTTCCATGCCAATACTGGTGCAGATGAAGATTGCGATTCTCTGGGACAGGTCCTGCAACATATGCGTTGAACTGGGCGCATATGCTCTCAATTATAGAAACAGTCAGAAAGGAAACAGTACTTTTCAAAGTCTGGAGTAAATTCCCTTTACGGAAGGGATTTAGAAATTGTGCAGAGTACCTCAGTGAGGCTTCATTGACTTCAAATGCCATGATTGGTGAAGGGACATTTCTATGCATCATTGAAAGCCATTTCTCATACACTATTAAATAACATTTCCTGAATTGCTCTTCAACATTTCTTTGCTTGCTAAGTGGCAATAATTCCAACATGGAGCATGTTGAAGTGCTAAGTCACTTAAAGTGTCGTCCAGCCTACTCTCAAGGAGATGTTTCCCATCTACAACAATTACACTGAACATTTGGTAGACAAGGGTGTTTTCAGACTCTAGTTTTTTTATTATGTACTCTACAGCAGTCATGTTTTTCTGTAAAAACCTAAGAATGCAGTACACTGTACTGTTTTCACATCACTATCAATATGTGACCAAAGATCCTCACATTTCTTGCCTTTGGCATCATCACTAAGCAAAACTTCTTTAACCGGTCACCACATTGATAATATAGCATTCACAACCTCTAGGACTGAGAACTACTGGCTAAATATATCTGTATTTAAATATATCTTTCTTTAATGCCACACAAAGCACAAAATGAAAAATATTTGCATTTCAGTTCTACCGCATAATGAAACAGTGCACCAGAATGGACTACAAAGTCAATAGCATTCTTCATTAACTCTGAAGATTGTAAAGATGCTTTCATCATGCCATCTAGCAAGTGGCAAGGGTGACTTAAAGGGAAGCAATTCCGCTCAGGTATCGATTTTGACTGGTCATTATACAACCTCTTCATATACATAGCTAAATTACTGCAAATACAAACAATATCACTCCAATCTGTGTTAAACTTGGTAAAAACATTTTGCAGCAGCATTCAAGTGAAAGTGAGTTCCATGTTTTCAAAATGTCTGGTGTCATGTTTTCACCACTATCTCAGATGCTTGGTGACAACACTATTTTCACATATACCTGTCACTACACCTTGCATTGAATATTCAAAACATGGGTTGTTTGGCAATTCACCTACTATCAATACTAACTCGCTAGAAAAGGAGGCTGATGTATGAAAGTGTTTCACACATTCTCTGTCTGTGGGTAAATGTGATTGTACATATTGGGAAAGATTCTAATGAAACCAGCAATTTTACCTATCAGTGAAATCAAACTTAGCCAAAATATCAAATATGATTTTGATATTTCCTGATTCTCTACAGTTTATGAAATAATTAAAAAGACCTAAAGCATGCTTCTAAACTCATCATCTTTAGACCAAAGACCATAAGCTTGGAAAAAGCAAAAGGAAGAGAAAACATTATTTTAGTGACATCCCTAAACAACAAAACTCAAGCAGAATAATGTTAGCCCAGTCTTTCTTGCTGATCCCTTGTATAACAAAGTTGCATTGTATTGGTCCCTTCAGAAAGAAATAAAAACGACTCTTTCACTCAACTTTTCCTTTCATTGAATGGAATTTAGTTTGTTGTTGCGAAGGTGTTTTTTGGTGTTTATATGTTTACACTCGTGATGGCTATTTTCCTTTCGGTTGGGTTTTATCAGTTATTATTGGTTTAAACCTAAAACAGGATAAACTAGTTCTCCAGTATTGGGGTGTCTTTCATAGATTCACATGCTTGAATATTCCCCGTCGTCGAAGTGGGAGCCCCACGGTAAATAAAATAGCAATAAAACCAATCATATATGTATATAAAAACATAATTACATACATTCTAAAACCATAAATACTCATAAGTACCAAGGTTAGGATTAACACATAGGAATACATTAAAAGAAAAGAGCACTTTCGTAGCATATCCTTGTCATTATGCTAGTCCGAACTACAGCCATTCAGGCGCAAGCACCCCTCTAGAACCTTCTCCTCAGAGGCTCAGGCCCTCAGATTTTCTACCGCACGTCGTGTGAAGGGAGTCTCCCTGAGCTCTGCTCAGTTTTGTCAATTTCTTTGTGGATTTCTACAGTTTTTGGGATGTCATCAAGTAAGAAGTCTCTGTTTCGACCATGTGCTTCTTGTGGGAAATTGCGGCTCTTCTCAGAGGACCCTCACAAGAAGTGTATTTACTGCCTCTATCCAGAGCATGAGGTAGGTAAATGTAAAATTTGCAGGACTTTCTCAACCGAGACATTTAAGGACAGGGAAGGGCGTCTTCTCCTGTTGTTGCAGAGGTTGAAGGATAAGGATTCACCTCTTTCTGATGCAGAAAGCCTTGCGTCAGTTGTGTCTAGAGCCACTTCTAAGCGTAGCAGTGTGTAGGACTTGCCATCTCCATTCCTAAAGAAGAGGAAGCTTCAACTCCAGAAGGCTCCTGCTGTGTCTCCACCTCTACCTGCTACGCCTACGCCCTCGAGATCTGACTCTCAGGCGTCCACGGCTCCTTCTATGCATGTTTCCTCTAAAAAAAACTTGCTAAATCATCGACGGGAGCGTCGATGGTCTGTTCGACGACGAGACCTGCCGTCTCTAGCTCTCTGACGACGTCAGTGACGACGACTTGTGCCAGCGGGTCGTCGACGGTGGCTGCGTCGACGTTGTCAGTGTTGACTATGGTGTGTGTGAGCTTCAAATCTGTCTCATCAACGATTCCGATCTCCTCGTTGACGTCTAAAAAAAGAGTCTCGTCGACGTCAAAATCTTCTTCGACGCCTTCTGTGAAGAGAGCCTCTTCGTCGGTGGGTGCTCCGTCGACGACAGCTCCGTCGACGACTGTTTCGGTGGCGGCGGCTCCGTCAACAGCGGATTCGTCGACGACGGTGGTATCGGCGTCGAAGGTGGTTGTCCCATCGACGGAGTTACTGTTGTTGACGTTTACCATCGCATCATTGCCTCTGGTGCCAATTTCATCATCTGGTTCTGGGACTGCTGCTGTTGACCCTCTGCTCCAACATCGACATGTGTCTTTGGATCAACTTCTGATTCCACGTCACTCTCAGCCTCCATCTTCTCGTTTTGCCACAGGTTCAGAGCATGACTCTGGTTCGGATAAGGAGGAAGATGATAGATTTCGGGCAGCTCGAAGCCCTTCGGAGCTACTCATAAAATGTCAGGACTACGAGGACGATCAGGAAGATCATTACTTCCATGAGGAGGAACCTTCTACTCAGGTTCCCACAGCACAAATACCGCTCTCCCTCATTTCTAATCTCCAATACATGTTTGAGGACTATAATAGAACTATAATAGATGATTTCCACCGTCTCACCATGGATCTCCTCAGCCTACGGTGCCTGCAACTACAGCGGCTCCTTCCTCTACTGAACTGCCAAGGCCATCTGTGCCATCGGCACCATCTGCACCATTTATTCAGATTCAGGCAACTGTTTATGAGGATGATGACGTTCGCCCAGATCGGGAAGACGGCGAAGTTGATGATGATGATGCGACCATGGTGGATTGGGAGAATTATCAGATCCAGACACTGTCGCCGCCTCCATCGGGTCCAGGGGATTCCCCCCCCTGTTGATATAGCTGGTTTTCACCAACTTATGGAACGTGCGGCGCTGCGCTTTAAACTCCCTATGGTTCTGAAGGATGTGGACTGTTTTCTTTATGATTTCAAGAGTCAACCTCTTAAACAGGTCCGTGCAGTGCCCATAATTGACTTTATCTGGAATGAGGGTGTCAAACTGATGCAGACACCAAATTCTATTCCGGCGCTTCTTTCTCTTTTGGAGAAGAAATATAGGGCGCCTCAGGGTTCTCCAGCTTGCCTGGTAGCACAGCCTAAACCCGATTCTGTGATCACCCATGCCACACAGCGCAGTTCCAGGAATCTGTCTTCTCCTATTACCTCACCTCTTGACCGTGAAGGACGTCGTCTTGATGCCATTGGGTGAAAATTTTCCACTATGGCTTCTACCACCATGAGGGCTGCAAATTTTCTGGCCATTTTGGGTCGCTACTACCACCAGATGTGGTCGGATATGTCTTCTTTTATCAACCTAATTCCTGAGCCCTCCAGAGCAGAGGCTCAAGATTCTTCAGGAGGGAGAGAGAGCGTCATCAGAGATTATCGACTGCTCTGTGGACATTGCGTGCACTGGTTTTCGTTAGCTTGTGGGGGCAGCTGTTTTACGTCGTCAGGGCTGGCTTTGTTCCACCTCTTTTCGCCAGGCGGTTCAGGCGAAAATCCTCAACATGCCCTATGACTGCGAATCCCTCTTTGGCCAGTATGTGGACGACACACTTCAAACCATCAAAAAGGACACCGAGACGGCTCGTGCCCTAGGCACTTTGCAGTTTTGCAAGCATCCTTTTCGTGGTGCACGCGGACGCGGCACCTCCTCTTCTTTTCGCGGCCAATCCAACCAGTACCGCTCCTACGGTCAAGGAAATCAGAGATATTCCTCCCAGTCACAGCAGTCCTATCGGCAACAGTCTACCAAGTCGTACAGAGGAAAGTCTTCCTACAGAGGCTCCACTTCTAAGAAGCATGACTTGCCTCCCCCGGTCAAAGTTAGAGGTCGAATCTTCCTTTTCTTTTCCAATTAGTCTTCAATCACTTCGGACTGTTGGGTGCTGGACATTGTGTCAAAAGGCCATGCTTTTGAGTTTGTCAAGTTCCCGCCAAACACTTCTCCAACTGGTTCACCTCTGGCTCACCTCAAGGAGTTCTTTAAACAAATTCGACTCATGATTCAGAGAGGTGCCATCGAAGTGGTTCCCAAGTCTCAGAAGGGGATGGGATTCTATTCCCGTTTTTTCCTAGTCCTCAAGAAGTCCGGCGAATGGCGTCCGATCCTCGACTTAAGGGCCCTAAACAAGTACCTGAAGTGCCAATCCTTCCGCATGCTCACGTTCGTGGAAATTCTCCGCCTTCTCTCGAAGGGTGACTTCCTGACCACCATCGATCTCCAGGACACCTATTTCCACGTGCCGATACTTCCAAGACACCGGAAGTACTTGCGCTTCCGGGTAGGGCGCAGAGATTTTCAATTCAAGGTTCTGCCTTTCGGCCTTCGCTCCGCCTCTCGCGTCTTCACGAATGTCCTGGCCCCGGTGGTGGCACATCTACGTTTGAAGGGCGTTCAAATCTTTCCCTACCTGGACGACTGTCTCATCAAGTCGCAATCTTGTCATCAGGCGTCTCTGGACACTCAATTCTGTCAGACTCTATTCCACTCCCTCGGTCTGTCCATTAACACCGAGAAGTCTCAGGTCGATCCAGCTCCCTGCAGGACCTTTCTAGACGCCACTCTGAATACTTCGCTGGCAAAGGCATTCGTGTCTCACAAACGTCAGCTGCAGATTCTACGCATAGTGGCTCTCCTCGGTTTAAAAGGGTCCATTTCAGTTTGTGTATTGAAATCTTTTCTCGGGATGGCGTCCTCCTGCATCTCCCTGATCCCAAATTGCAGGCTCAAGAGTCGCCCAATTCAGGAGGAACTGGACAAACAGTGGCATCATGTCACCGGCTCTTTCAACGATTTGGTCCTGGTGACCGCTCGGATGAGGTCCGCACTCCAGTGGTGGGCTCAACTGTCCCACATCGCTGCCGGTACTTCTTTCCTAACCATTGCTCCAGAGATCGTCCTCACCACGGATGCCTCCCTGGAAGGTTGGGGCGCACATCTTCAGGGGCTATCCATAAAGGGCAAGTGGACCCTGTCTCAACATTCCTGGCACATCAACAGACTGGAACTAATGGCCATTTTCCTTGCGCTCAAGTCTTTCCGTCTTCTGCTTCAGGGAGAATCAGTGCTCATCCAAACCGACAACACCACCAGTATGCCCTATGTAAACAAACAGGGCGGCACCAAGTCACCGCTCCTCTCTCAGCTGGCACAGAGCATCTGGGACTGGGCACTCCGTCACCAAATTACCCTGACAGAGGTTCACCTACCAGGCATCTCCAACATCCTAGCGGATTCTCTCAGCAGGTCCACATCCTCGACCCACGAGTGGGAGTTGCATCAGCCGACTCTGGACTTCATCTTTCAGCTGTGGGGTCGCCCGAACATGGATCTTTTTGCGAGCCCTGTGAACCGGAAATGCCCATCTTATGCAAAAAAAAAGAAAAATCTTATGCAAGCTGGCTTCCCCATCAAGGGTCGTGCGGGAATGCCCTTTTGATGGATTGGTGCAATCTATTCGCCTACGCTTTTCTGTCGATCCCGTTGGTTACTCGAGTGTTGAGGAAAATGCGAAGACAGCCATGCCACATTCTCCTGATCGCTCCCAGATGGCCTCGACAAGCGTGGTTCTCGGAACTGCTGCTTCTCTCACAGTGCGAACCCATCCTCCTTCGTCCTCGAGCAGATCTCCTCACAATGGACAAGGGTCAGATCTGCCATCCGGACTCTTTCTCTCTCAAATTATCGGCCTGGAACCTGAGCACCTTGAATTTGCCCACTTGAATATTTCGCCAGCATGTAGAGACGTTCTTGCCAATGCGAGAGCTCCGTCCACAGTAAAGACTTACAGGCTAAAGTGGAAAAGGTTCTGTCACTGGTGTGCATCTACCAACATCCATCCCGTGCACTCTTCTCCTGCTCAGCTTCTGCCGTTCTTTCTGCAGATGGCTCAATCAGGACTTTCCCACTCCACTTTGAAAGTCTTCCTAGCAGCAATATCTAGTTTTTGGCAGAATGGGTCTTTCTCTCTCTACTCTTCCAGAGTAATTCGCCAGTTTTTCAAGGGACTGTTTAGGATGTTTCCACCCATTCGGCGTCCTCCTCCTACCTGGCGTCTCAATGTTGTTTTGGCGCAATTGATGAAGGCGCCTTTTGAGCCCATCCACAAAGCATATTTGAAATTTTTGATCTGGAATGTTGCCCTTCTTCTCGCCTTGACCTCCTCTCGTCGTGTGAGTGATATCCACGCCTTTACCATTCAGTCTCCTTTCCTTCAATACAAATCGGACGGTGTTGTGCTTCGCACCAACCCGGCATTCATGCCTAAGGTGCCAACTGATTTTCACCTCAATGAACCAGTGTTCTTAAAGTCTTTCTTCGCTAATCCCCAATCTGCGGCGGAGCAACGTTTGCATTCATTAGACGTTAAGAGATGCCTTAAATTCTACATCGATTCAAAAAGGGGGTGGTGATGGACAGAGTATCTGAATTAAGCAGAACACTCCTACCCAGTCAAAAGATCAGGGCTTGATCCATCACCGTTTTTTAGCTCACTGCACCATCCCAGTTCAGAACCTGGCTACATGCAAATTAGTCTGTCCCTGGCCCAGTACATCATGGGAACAGGGCAGACCAAACTACCAAGCCAATTCTTTACTGGAAAGGAAACAAGCTTCCGGGGACCGGTTTCTGGCATTACAGCCGTCTTCGGCCCGGCTTGCTTGAATCCTGATGGTGCAGTGAGCAAGGGACTCACATCTGAGCATACCCTTCCACACTTGTGGTGGCCAAAACGATTCAAAAAGGGGGTGGTGATGGACAGAGTATCTGAATTAAGCAGAACACTCCTACCCAGTCAAAAGATCAGGGCTTGATCCATCACCGTTTTTTAGCTCACTGCACCATCCCAGTTCAGAACCTGGCTACATGCAAATTAGTCTGTCCCTGGCCCAGTGCATCATGGGAACAGGGCAGACCAAACTACCAAGCCAATTCTTTACTGGAAAGGAAACAAGCTTCCGGGGACCGGTTTCTGGCATTACAGCCATCTTCGGCCCGGCTTGCTTTAATCCTGATGGTGCAGTGAGCAAGGGACTCACATCTGAGCATACCCTTCCACACTTGTGGTGGCCAAAACGATTCAAAAAGAGGGTGGTGATGGACAGAGTATCTGAATTAAGCAGAACACTCCTACCCAGTCAAAAGATCAGGGCTTGATCCATCACCGTTTTTTAGCTCACTGCACCATCCCAGTTCAGAACCTGGCTACATGCAAATTAGTCTGTCCCTGGCCCAGTGCATCATGGGAACAGGGCAGACCAAACTACCAAGCCAATTCTTTACTGGAAAGGAAACAAGCTTCCGGGGACCGGTTTCTGGCATTACAGCCGTCTTCGGCCCGGCTTGCTTGAATCCTGATGGTGCAGTGAGCAAGGGACTCACATCTGAGCATACCCTTCCACCCTTGTGGTGGCCAAAACGATTCAAAAAGGGGGTGGTGATGGACAGAGTATCTGAATTAAGCAGAACACTCCTACCCAGTCAAAAGATCAGGGCTTGATCCATCACCGTTTTTTAGCTCACTGCACCATCCCAGTTTAGAACCTGGCTACATGCAAATTAGTCTGTCCCTGGCCCAGTGCATCATGGGAACAGGGCAGACCAAACTACCTAGCCAATTCTTTACTGGAAAGGAAACAAGCTTCCGGGGACCGGTTTCTGGCATTACAGCCGTCTTCGGCCCTGCTTGCTTGAATCCTGATGGTGCAGTGAGCAAGGGACTCACATCTGAGCATACCCTTCCACACTTGTGGTGGCCAAAACGATTCAAAAAGGGGGTGGTGATGGACAGAGTATCTGAATTAAGCAGAACACTCCTACCCAGTCAAAAGATCAGGGCTTGATCCATCACCGTTTTTTAGCTCACTGCACCATCCCGGTGATGGATCAAGCCCTGATCTGTTGACTGGGTAGGAGTGTTCTGATTAACTCAGATACTCTGTCCATCACCACCCCCTTTTTGAAATTATTTTAGCCACCATGAGTGTGGAAGGGTATGCTCAGACATGAGTCCCTTGCTCACTGCACCATCAGGATTCAAGCAAGCCGGGCCGAAGACGGCTGTAATGCCAGAAACCGGTCCCCGGAAGCTTGTTTCCTTTCCAGTGACTAATTTGCATATAGCCAGGTTCTGAACTGGGATGGTGCAGTGAGCTAAAAAACGGTGATGGATCAAGCCCTGATCTGTTGACTGGGTAGGAGTGTTCTGATTAACTCAGATACTCTGTCCATCACCACCCCCTTTTTGAAATTAAATTCTACATCAACAGGACAGCGCCCTTTCGTAGGTCTGATCAACTGTTTGTTGCTTACGGGCGCATGTGCAAAGGGCGTTCTGTTACCAAGCCAACTATTGCTCGTTGGATTTCTTCAGCAATCTCATTCTGTCATCAGAAGGTCGGCACGCCTCTTCAATGTACAGTGAGAGCTCATTCCACCCGGGCGATGTCATCCTCTATGGCCCTGTTTGCTGGTGTGCCGATTCACCAAATATGTCGAGCAGCCACGTGGTCCAGCAGGCATACTGTCACAAAGCACTACTGTCTTGTGACGATCAATGAAGCTGATACGGCAGTGGGCCAAGCGGTGCTTCGCAATCTTTTTAAATAAGGTGAGCCTCTTGCTTTCCCTCCGCCTGTATGGTTTTTACTATTATATGTCTGGCAGCATTATGTCATTTTCATTGCATTTTTATGCTAATGCACTGCTATTTTGTCTTGCGGCCAGCTATTACTGCTCACTATTCTATTCAAGCATGTGAATCTATGAAAGACACCCCAATACTGGAGAAGAACAATTGTTACTTACCTGTAAACGGTGGTTCTCCATTATTGGTGTCTTTCATAGATTCACATGTGACCCCCCCACCTCCCCTCAGAGGCTCGCTTCTCCTCCTAGACTCTTTTGTCACTCTTGTGCTATGAAAATCTGAGGGCCTGAGCCTCTGAGGAGAATGTTCTAGAGGGGTGCTTCCGCCTGATTGGCTGTAGTTCGGACTAGCATAATATGGATATGCTAAGAAAGTGCTTTTTTCTTTTAATGTATTCCTATGTGTTAATGCTAACCTTGGTACTTATGAGTATTTATGGTTTTAGAATGTTTGTAATTATGTTTTTATATACATATGATTGGTTTTATTGCTATTTTATTTACCGTGGGGTTCCCACTTCGACGACGGGGAATATTCAAGCATGTGAATCTATGAAAGACACCAATAATGGAGGACCACCGTTTACAGGTAAGTAACAATTGTTCTTATTGGTAAGTATTTTTTAATAACAATGTATGTGAATTTGTTTTGCAAGTCAAGTTTGAAATTGCATATTGATATAAATGTTTTATTGTTTACATTTTCAGTGAATTTTATGATAACTGAATTGCAATTGAGACGCTCACAGGTGAGTAGCTGTGCTGTGCAAGCCCCTGATTGATTGATTTAATAGTTTTCTGTTCTCATGTATTTAAGTGTTTTGAGGAAATAATTAGGAGTTAGAATGTTATATGTAATCTCTTTTAAGTGCAACACTGTCCTTACTGTTGCTTAGACTGGAGTGGGAATAGTAAATATAACACCTCCTAAGTCCAACACTGTCATCCCTACTATTGCTTAGACTGGAGTGGGAATTGTAAATGTAATCCCTCTGAAGTCCAACACTTTCTCTACTGTTGCTTACATTGGAGTGGGAATAGTAAATCTACCTCCTTCTGAAAGATAATACTTTGTCTACTGTTGTTTAGATTGGAGTGGGAAGAGTAAATGTAACCTTCATATGTCCAACACTTTCCCTACTTTTGAATGGATTGGAGTAGGAATTTCTGGTAACTATAACGTGTGTCCTAAGGTGACTATAACTTGCACCCCTTCCATGCACAGTTTTCTTACAATTATTTCACTGCAAGTGTTGCACTGATATTATCAAGCCTCTTCCATGAGCATCGGCTGGAGAGGGTTCGGGAGATTACCCGACGCGAAGTAGAATCCGCCATTGATAAATTACAACCTAATAAAGCGCCAGGCTTAGATAAGTTACCCGGGGATCTTTTCCGGAAGGAACCGAAAATTTGGGCCCTGTATCTGTGTGCCCTGTTCAATGCTATTCTAAAGGGCATGGATCCACCGGATACTTGGCTAGGGGCAGAGATAGTTCCGATATACAAAAAAGGCTGCCCCCTGTTACCGTTCAATTATAGGCCCATTAGCCTAATAGATACCACTCAAAAACTTATGGGACGGGTTATTTTAGATAGAGTTTAGGGATGGATTGAGGAGAAAGAGATCCTGAGCCCCTTCCAGGCTGGTTTTAGGATGAAGAAATCAACTATTGATCAGATATTCAGACTTCAGGTCCTATACTGGAAGTCGGTGAGTGTGGAGGGTGGAAGCCTCTACCTCATCTTCGTTGACCTGAAGTCTGATTTTGATCTAGTTCCTAGAGAAAAGTTGTGGAAGGTACTGCATGATCTTGGAATCCCACCATACCTTTTGGATGTGCTGGTGAGGTTACACAGGAAGACTTATGCACAAGTTAGGAGTTGGAAGCATGGAGAACTGTCAGCACGCTTCCCGGTGAAACAGGGAGTCCGCCAGGGGTGTGTTTTGGCACCAACTTTATTTTGCCTCTATATCAATGGGCTTATAGACCACTTACTTGGAGTTAAAGATAACGATGCTCCTAGGTTAGTCTCGGGGAGGGTGCCTGCGTTGATGTTTGTGGACGACACTTTGTTGTTGTCCAAAACATCAACGGGCATCTAGGGTACTTTGGATGGCTTTGCTGATTTCTGTATCTCGAGAGGCCTGGAGATCAATCTATCCAAGACCAATTATATGATCTTCAACCCTCCCAGGTCCACTCGCCCGAATCCAGCACTAGATGGTACTCCCCTGGAGAGAGTGAAGACTTTTGAGAATTTGGGCATCACTTTATCGGAACAGTTTGAGTGGGAGACCCAAATAGCTAGGGCATCCTTAAAGTTAACTCAAATAGCGGGGGGGGGGATAATGAAAATGTACAGACTGTCCAAGTTCAAGCCAGATGCCCCTAGTATTGAAATCTATAAAGTACAGGCTAGGGCGGCTACTCTATACGGGGCTGAACTCTGGGGGCACCATAGCCCCGCCAACCTCATGAAGGTAGAGCACGCATTCATGAGGAATTTGGTGGGACTTCCATGTAGTACTCCTCTTCTACCCCTCCGCATGGACTTAGGCCTATCACCCATTGAAGAGGAAGCTGTGCTAAGGCCACTGATGTATTGGAGAAGACTTTGGGTAGTTCCTGAGTTATCGTCTTATAGAGATGAATTTAGGGAGGTCTTGCCAAATCTGAGCAGCAGGAAAATCCCATAGCTTAGTCACATAAGGACACTCTGTAATAGAATAGGAAGGTCGGAGCTCTGGGAAGCACCAGATATAGCGTGCCCATCAACACCTAGGGCAGATCTGGTGCAGCATTATAGGCATCACAATCTGTCGACCCTTCAAGCAAGTTCCACTGTTGGTCGCTTGACAACAGAGTTCTTCCAAGTGAAAGTGGAATATGAAAAAGAAGAGTTTCTAGACTTGATTTACCCGCCTGCGGCTAGAAAACTATACATGCAATTCAGACTAGGTACTCTCCCTCTTAAGTCGTTTACTAGCAAATGGGACAATGAAAAGAATAATGAATGTCCAATATGTAAATATAAGCTAGAGTCGGAAATTCATGTCTTTTTTATTTGTCCTGCATATTATGAACCATGCAAACGATGGGTAATTCCAATTTGTAAAAACTTGGGTTTTAGACACTGGTCTCAAACTTTTAGGGTTTTAAAGTATGATACTCTTCCCCCCTTTGTTCTTGCCGTCTCGCGTTTCTTGAACGGGATGTGGCACAAGCGGAGGAGTATTTTAAAATAATTATCTTTGGAACTGTATACTTGTTCACTATGGAAAGAAAAGCATGAAGGCATTGATGTATTCGTATATATGGAATCTCCTTTTAACTTAGATATTATCATCGATAACTTTTAATGAATTGTGATTCTGTGTTACAAATGGGATGGCTGAAGCGTTGTTTTATTCTGGAAAATAACTGTAAATAGGTTTGTCTTATATTGTTTTATGTTATTTATCAACTTGGTGTTGTTTGTATGTATGTTATAATGTGCTTTTATGGTCTGATGTGACCGAAATAAAGTTATCAATTGGATTGGATATTATCAATGATGTCATAGAAGATATAATGAGTGATGTATGTATGGGGTAATTAGCTGTGCATGGTGAGTACGCAAGCTATAGTTACTTTAGGGTACGAGTTATAGCTACTAGGGGTGGCAGCATGTTTCATTCCTCCCTTGGAATTGGCAGAAATTTGGCAAATCCGAGTTATTCTTGTAACATGAAGCTCAGGCCAAATTCTGCCAATTGCCATGTGATGACATTTTGTTCCTGCAAAGCTCTAGAAATGAGAGTGTGAGCGGGATTTGGTGTCCCCAAGCAATATTTTCTAATGTGGGCAGTCACGAAAGAGGTCTGCTTCTTGAGTAGATTTGCTGCCGCTAAAGTAGATTGTCTACTAGAGCGACATCAAAATCAACTCGATTGGCTGCACACTCATGCACACTGTATGGTGCCATTCTCGCTGAGTTTTTATTTAACTATGAAAATTCCATGGAGTGAAACTCTGCAGGATCTGCCCACCCCTAATAGTTACCAGAGATAACTATACCTGGTGAATTTCTAAAGTTTTGTACCGTTAAAACGTTACGTTGTCACTGATATTCTCACCTAACTATAATGTTACTTTAAGCTTTGGTTTCTTGTGTGAATTTCTAGTGTTTTTTTAAAAATAAAGTAATATTTTTCTACCATATGTAAAGTCAACCCCGCTGTGCACAGCCTTTGGTTGCGTGTGGTGGGGGGTCTGGCTACAGAGCCTGGCCTGAGCCAGGTCCTGCGTCCAACCCTCTGCAGGCAACCAACCCAATGCTGTGCATGGCCTTTCGCTGTGCGTAGTGGGGATTGGCTGCAGGACCTGGACTATGGCCTGGCCCTGCATTCATCCCCCTACAGGCAGCCAAGCCCATGCTGCGCACAGCTTTTGACCATGCTTAGAGTGGGGTTGGCCGTAGGGCTTGGCCTCCAACTCATTAACCCATCTCTCTCCCCAATCCATTTTGGGCCCCGGAGACTCCATCCTCTGAGTCCTTTTTTTAAAGGGGAGTTGGTGTGAGGCACCCCTCCCTAGCCACTTTGGGTCCCGGGGTCCTCAGCTACAGTGCCAAAACAAATTTGTGATGGGAAACCAGAAAGGGCCCACAGGACCTAACCTCCAGGGCCTCTGGGAGAAGGGGGTGCACAAGCCCCTTCCCCGAGCCAATAGTGGCCCTGGGACCCCATCTCCTGGGGCCTTTACTTTATTACAGGAGATGGGGTGCATAACCCACTTCCCCGACCCCAGGGACCCCATCCCCTAGGGCCAAATGCTATAATAATGGGGGGTCACGAAGCCCCCCTACCTGAGCCTTATTAGGCCCTGGGGACCCTAACCACTGGCGGCCCATTGTCATAATAAGGGGGGTCACATAACCCCCACCCAAAGCTTATTGTAGCCCTGGAGACCCCATCCCCCTGGGCCTGTCCTAAATACAGATGCCTGCCCCAGTGCCTGCTTGTGGCACCAACCAACCAGGAAGTTGAGGGCCACGGGGGAGTGCCAGGGCCTCCATGGCCCCACCTGGTCCCCGCACACTATGGGAGCCTGCATTGCTCCGATTCGGCAGGAGCAGCTATTTCTGTATGCTCCCAGTGGGCAGTAACAATCACCACCCAGTGGTAGCATTTTTAAAGCAGCAGGGAAGGCGTGTTTGCTTCCGGCAGCAGGAGATTTAAAAATGCTCCCGCAGGGCGAGAACATATGTTTTTCTGCCTGCACTGATTCGGGCAGGGAAACTACTGTATGCTGGGGGTGGGTTCCCTGGGACATAGTCTGTCAGCCAGCTCTAGAGAATAAGGTCCCCATGGACCTTAAGAGGCTCAGAAAGGCCCCCCCTCCCCATATTTATTGATTCGGCTTTGGGGATGGGGTCTTTAGGGACTTTTCAAGCATGAGGAGGAAGGTCACATGGCCCCTCCTCTTTTTAAATAATCAAAGGAGGAATCAGGAGAGATATTTAAGGAGGTCCGACACCAAAACTCCTCCTGGATTAACATAACATAACATAACATTTCAATGGGGCAGTTCCTTTTGAGGGACACATTCGACCCACATCAGCATGGAATCAGTTGCCTGACCATAAGGATTACAAGGGATACAAGTGGTCAGATCGCAGTGCCCTCACACACCCAGTAGGGTGTCATGTTTCATCGTAGGGTGCTCCTCGCTAAGCCAGCGCTGCAATGCTAGGTATTTCTTTTTGGGGCATGGCCTCGGAGCGAAATGGCTGCATAGCTGAGAGGCTCAGTTCTACCGAGCTTGTTCAAGATGAATCCCATCCATTAATCAGCTGTAATCGTTGCTGAAACTGTTACCAACTGCTTCGGAACCTCCATAGAGTGACCCGGTCATGGAACGGACGAAATCAGGCGAAGGAAAGCGGAGATCGGCCCAAATCTGTACTGAGCAGAGCCAACAATGCTGCAGCTGAAGAGGAGGAGGGGCGCTGTGAGTTTCAAGGCAGCGGCAAACGTCTGAAGGTCGTGATTGCTGGGACGGACCCCCAGAAACCTAGCCCGCTCAACATCTGAAACGGAATCCAACGACGGGTCTGTGTACTGCCCAAGCCCTGCAAAGAGGTATGGTGAGGGAGAGTGATATTGGTACGAGGCGCCTTACCCTAAGATGGATAACATATGGAGAGCCTTGCCAGCAGGGGGGACACAGAGCGGTTGAGCAGGGGTTCTTCCTTTTTGTCCGGGGAATGAGAGAAATGAGCTGATTCTCTAACCTTTTTACTTACATGCATGGGCTACGAAGCAGTACCTAGTCTGGTGATTTCATCTGCCTGACTCTAAGATGGCGCCTGGGAAGCAATAATTTGTCCCATTTTGGGCCCACACTCTCAGTTAAGTGACACAGCAACGTATGGGGAAAGATGGTGAAAGAACAATGATCATATAAGCTCTGTAACCTCGATGCTAACCTATGACCGAGGCAAGGGGTGGCTCTGCCCCTGTGGACACCGGCTTTCACTGCAGGAAAGGCTGTAGGTAACGCCCAAGCCCGCCTGACCCTAAAATGGCGCCTGGTGCAGTTCGAACCCAAGCCCAGCAAATCGATGAGGCCGTACCCCGAGGGGTAGTACTCAGTTTCAGGTCAGCAGGATAGCTGAGTAGCGGTGGGCGACGTCCATGCCGTTCAGAGGGTATCAATTCGACAGCACTTACAGTGGAAATTGACCAGACCTCGCGCACTTACCCCACCTTCCACCCCTCCTCCGGCTCACCCATCATGACAGTGAACCCGTGAATATTGCCACCTACTGTGGAAACTTAACATTTTGGCCGATATCCGTTGGAGCTACTTTGATAGCTATACTGGAGATGGGCTGTGGACTTCCTCCTCGGCCGTCACCTACTCAGCTGGACATTGGACAGACATTCCCTTCGTCTCACGGCCGTATTTCCTGCCTCATTACCCTTTTACACTACTCCCCTTACCCTTCCACAAGCCACCAACCAACAGATATAACTCGCAATTGATGTATCATTTGTAACATTGTGTAACTTGTAACTAAGGTAACTTCCTCATGTAAAGCGCTCTGATACTCCGGGTCTCAAATAAAAAATCAAAAAAATGCTTGAACCGTAAACTCTGTTAGATGAGTGCATGTAAGTGGTCTCAAAAATAGGGTGGCGAAGAAGAGTGAGAGTAAAAGAGTCTAAGGGATCCTTGGAAGTATTTATAGGGTAATGGTCCCTTGACACAGTAAAAACAAGGGTGCTATCCTGAGGGCATAATGTACCCTAATAGCTAACACGTGAAAAGGTATGGTGGGGTCGACATGTTTCATGCCTTTTTGCCAAGAGGGTCCATCAGCATTTCATCAGGACCGAAGATATTTTTTCTACCCTATATGTTAAGGTTCGGCCCACATGAATGTCATGAGTGTCCACTAAAGTAGAAAATACAGCACCTGCGTCGATGCAGTGGGGAAGATTCCACCTAAGAAAAGGGAAAATTAGGATATATGTGTAGTAGTCAAGGGGGGTTACCTTCAGACTTGAAAGACATTGGCACATATAGTATTCAAAATATGGTTATTGTACGTGCACAACCAATTAGTATTAAGGCTGTATTTGTTTGTATCGTGTCTCCTGAGAATCACTCACTGAACCAGAACCAGAGTGATGAAAGTAGATAATGGCTGCATCCCCATATCCATAGGGGTATGTCCCCAGAGCACTGGTGTTGAATCCTCTGTACGAGGTTAATAACACTGAAAATAATTTCAGTAAATGCGGCACTCAAAGAGTTAGATTGTTGATATTCACATATTGATGCTTCACAACATGAATTCAATTTCTTCAGTAAACAACAACATTTAATTTGAACCAACAAAGATGATTCACACTTCCATCATCCCAATGCATTTCGGCAAAAAGGCCTTTGTCAAGGGAACATCTGTAACTAATCAAAAGTTGGACCACTCAGAATTCAGGAAGATTCAACACCAGTGCCCTGGGAACATACCCCAATGTATATGGGGATGAAGCCAATGGCACATATAGTGTTATGGTCATTAGTTTGTGGCACTTCCTGTGTAGCGAATGCTCAGTTGAAAACAAAGTTTTTTCAGGAAAGAGAACATATATATATATATAGATATATATCCAGCTCGCAATTTCTCCTCCTCACAAAGAAAAAGAACGGCACTCACTGGGCTTCATTCTTATGGTGTTATATAGTACAAGGGATACCCAAAGGAGCAGTAAGTGAGGGACCTTGGGTGCATATATTATTTCAAGGAACAGTGGTCCCTAACAAGCGCAAAATAATGAAAAATCATATAGATCAAAATTGAAATCCATATAGTCTGTCCAGCCGGACAGGGTTTAATAACAAGAATGTAGGTATAGTCAGTAAATTCAGTACAATATCAAAAGTGGGACACAGCCTGTATCCTACTACTGTACAAAGACATTTGTGACATACATAGACAAGTGAGGCAAGCATAGGCAGTCTGCATATATTCCAGGTTTTGCAGACAAATATTTACAAAGAATACACTGTTGTGATTTAGTAAATAATAAAATCAAATCATCCAGTGTAGAATGTCGACGGCGTTTCGATCCCTTTCAAGTATAGCGGGATCATCAACAGGACATTAACCATTCATGCCTTTAAATTACTGAAACCACAGTCAAGCCCGAACATATATGTGAACCATACAAATAAACCACAGTACAATAATAACAATAATGAAGTCGGGAGGGAAAAGAACGGGGTGGGTAATAGGGAGGAAAGGTACAAAGAACCATGAGAATTACATTCATATGAAAATTAAAGAACAACAAATAATACAAATTATTGGACAAGTCTGACACGTTCACTGATCCTTGTATTCGAGCATTACCATTAGAACACACTTATTACCGTCGATTTACGTGAACCATAACCGGCAAGTGAGCGTTAGGTAAGGGATACGAACAGTGAGGATTCCAATGTGAGATTAAAAGGTGAGATTAAAAACCACTGCTGGTAAAGATTCTGACACGAGGGTAGAGCTAAAAAGTGGTGGACCCGTGCAAATGACCGAGAGCATAATTGTAATGAGTAGGCAAAATGGGCCCGCCGTGTTATTATGGCCGGAACACCTAATTTGTGCAGTGAGAAGCCGGGTACAAGAAATGATGGTGGGCCCGTGCATTTAACCTGGAGCATAATTTGAAAGAGTGGGCAAAAAGTGCTCGCCGAGTGAGTGAGGCCGATACACGAGAGGAAGCCAGGCTTACCACAATGGTATGCGGTTCTCAAATCTATCAGAGTCCGCTGTTCGTAATTGGAAACAGAGACCTAAAGGATCCAGAAAATTACAGCGTGAAAGAGCCGCGCTGGTTCTGTGAAAAATAACAGCCGCACCACAGACACGAGAGAGAGGCGCTTACCGCAATTGCAGGTCTGCTGGGAACGGGGATTCAATGGTAGCCCCTGTAGAGCAGAGCGGGAGAGTGAATTAGAATCGAGCCGCATGAAGTAAAAGACGGCTACGAAACTGAGGGGTAGGGAGGGGTTCTTACCGGGGAATTGCCGCGATGGGATTCCGCTGCCAAAAAGCCGATGCTGATGTGGACAATGGAGTGTAGGAGAATACTGCGTTAAAAGGATAGGGCGGTCATGTGATCATGGCCACGTGACCAGGGGGCCTACTGGAGCACGGATGGAAGCACTGGTTGGGGAAACTGAGGCGGCCATCTTAGACTGTGCACTTAATTACAGTGAAGGAGTGATTCAATAAAAAGTGCAGGACGTTTATAGGCGAGTGACGAATAAATTGTGCACGGATTAAGAGATGGAGAAAAATAAAGCATAACATAACAGCAATTTCTCCAGTATTAGGGGTGTCTTTCATAGATTCACATGCTTGAATATTCCCCGTCGTCGAAGTGGGAGTCCCACAGTACATAAATAGCAGTAATATATGCATGTATACATGAGAAATATCATAAATAAAATATACTTACATATAATGCAATAGAAATGTAAACTTGAAAAAAGTACCATAGAACAGAATAGGCCCATTGAAAAGCCCAAGGGAGAATTCACTTTAGTAGCATATTAGAGTCATTATGTGTTGGTCCACATTCCAGCCAATCAGGCTGTAGCCTCCTCTAGAACCTTCTCCTCAGAAGCCCAAGTCCTCAGATTTTCTACCGCACGTCGTGTGAAGGGAGTCTCCCTGAGCTCTGCTCAGTTTTCACCAGTTCTAGCTGTTTTTCTCTTCAGAAATGTCTTCTACTAAGAAAACCTTGTTCAAGGCTTGTTCATCCTGTGGTAAATTACGCCTTTTTCATGAGGACCCACACAGTAAGTGTATTTACTGTCTTTACCCGGATCATAATGCCTCTACCTGCAAGTTCTGTCGCACTTTTCCCCCTAAAACATTGTGGGATAGAGAGGCCCGTCTCCTTCTGTGGCTACAGAAGTTGAAAACTTCAGGAAATGAGGTTTCTGATGCTGAGAGTCTGTCATCTGGATTTTCAAAATCCTCTCAGAAGCGTGGGTCTGAGACTGAAGTACCCTCTCCTTTTCTTAAGAAGAGTAGAATGTTGGGATCTTTCAAGGATGTCTCCCCACAGGACTTGCTTCAGGGCGCGCCTACGGGACCTGGCTCTCTGGCGTCTAAACCCAAAACTATGCCCTCCTCTTCAAAAACAGGCACTGGCTCGTCGACGGGCTCATCGACGCGTCCGTCGACGTCTTCAGCGACTACTAAGTCAGTCATGGCTGTTTCTACGTCGACGACCACTTGTTCCCTGTCAACCAGCTCTACAACGACGATGACCATCTCGTCGACGAGCAGCCAAGAGGTGAGACCCATCTCGTCTATTATTAAGATCTCGTCGACGATCAAACCGTCGACGAAGAAGTCATCGTCGACGCGCCTTCCATCGACGAGTCCTCCGTCGACGAAGAACATGCCATCATCGTCGACGACTACTCCGACGACGGGATCTTCCTTGTCGACGATTGCTTCGTCGACGCCTGCCTCGTCGACGGTACCAACTTCGTCGACGATGGCCACTCAGTCGACGACTGGTCCGTCAACGGCTACTTTCTCGTCACCGAAAGCATCTTCGTCGACGGCGAAGACTGCAACCTCGTCCACGGCGTCGTCGACGACCAAAAAATCATCGTCGACCAAAAGTAAGCTGCCAATTCATACGCCTGTTTCTGCGGCAACGGCGCAAGATCGACAGGGTGGTGCTAAGACTGTGGAGATCTCGTCGACGGGCTCGTTGACGTCGCATCAACCCCTACAGACTACTACCACCTTTAAAGTGGTTACGGCCTCGTTTCTCAAGACTGTTCCGCTCATTCAGTTAAGTCCGGTAAGGAGTGGATCTCAGCCTCCGGAGAAATTGTTTCAGTCTGGAGAAGAGGAATCCGGAAATGACTCTGAAATGGATCAAACCTATGAGCCAGCATCCAGTCCTTCTGAATTACACATTAAGTGTCAGGATTACACTGACGAGGATGAGGATGAAAATAATAACGTCGAAGATGGGAATGAACTTTTTCCAATTGATGTGGCAGCACCAACTACTTACGAACAGGTTACACAAATTCCTTTGTCTTTGGTGCAAAACCTGCAACATATGCTGGACGACTACAATCGTAGATTTCCACCGTCGTTGCCTATTTCTCCAGCACCTCAAGCGCCCCGGTCTCAGTCTCCAACGCCTCGATCTAAGTCTCCAGCTCCTCGACCTCAGTCTCCAGCACCCCGACCTCCGTCTCCAGCGCCTCGACCTCAAGCTCCGGCGCCTGTTGCACCTACGTCTCCATCGGGTGTTTGTCCTGATACCGATAATGGGAACCAAACTCCTCATAACACTGGGGATAACGACACCGATGATGACATGCAAGATTGGGACAATTATAGGGCACAGACGCCTTCTACTCCACCGGCATCGCCAAGAGCTTCACCGCCAGTAGATATCGCGAGTTTTCATAACCTTATGGTTCGTGCTGCGAAAAGGTTCCACTTAACAATCGAGGCGCAGCAAACTGATTGTTTTTTATACGATTTTAAGGACTTACCTCAGAAGCAAACGCATGCCATTCCTATAATAGACCACATATGGGAAGAAGGTCTAAGGTTAATGGAACGTCCTAATTCCATACCAGCTGTTCTGCCCAGATTGGACAAAAAATACAAAGCGCCTCCTACTTCTCCGGCCTGTTTGGTTTCTCAACCTAAAGCGGATTCTGTAATCACTCAGGCGGCACAAAAAAGATCTCGAAATCCGGCCATACCTCTGACATCTCCGCCTGATTAGGATGGCCGGAAATTAGACTCAATTGGTCAAACATTTACCACAATGGCAGCAACAACTGTGAGAGCATCCAACGCCTTGGCTATTCTAGGTCGCTACGACCGTCAAATGTGGTCTGAGATTGCTGGTCTGATCCCTCAGATGCCCGGTTCCATCAGGGATGAAGCGCAGGCCATCGTTCTCGAAGGAGAAAACATTTCGGCAGAAATAATTGACTGTGCCGTCGATATATCCTCCACTGGTTTCCGGCAACTAGCGGGTGCTGCAGTCTTGCGCCGTCAAGGCTGGCTAAAATCAACCACCTTCCGTCCGGAGGTTCAATCCAGGGTTTTGGATTTACCCTACGATGGTGAATCTTTATTCGGTAAACATGTCGATGATGCTTTGGAACTAATAAAGAAGGACACGGACACAGCAAAGTCCTTGACAACACTACAATATGGGAAAAGGCCATTTCGTGGGGCACGCGGTAGAGGAGGAGGAACCTCTACTTTTCGTGGAACAGGCCAATATCGATCATACACCTACAATAACAGACAGAGGGGCTCCTATCAGTCCCAGGGTCGTTCATCCACCTCCAGACCATACCAGCGTAAGTCCAATTACAGAGGTGGTGCGAACAACAACAAAAAACAGTGACAATCCCAAATTTTACCCTCTGGCGATTGTACATCTTGGAGGTCAGATCTCAAAGTTCTTCTACAATTGGTCCAACATTACCACCGACCGATGGGTCTTGGACGTTGTTTCAAATGGACATACCCTGGAATTCACGAAATTCCCCCCACTCGTCCACCTTCGGGTCCACCTTCTCCCCATTTCAAGGAACTGTTGGCTCAGGTGAAGCTAATGATCAAGAAAGGAGCCATAGAAGTGGTACCGCAAGGTCAACGCGGCAGGGGATTTTATTCCCGTTTCTTTCTAGTAAAGAAAAAATCAGGAGAGTGGCGTCCCATCTTAGATTTGAGGGCTCTGAACAAGTTCATCGCATCAAAGACTTTTCAGATGCTAACCCTGCTTCAAATCTTGAATTTCCTCATTCCAGGAGAGTTCTTTTCAACAATAGACCTTCAAGATGCATATTTCCATGTACCTATTCACCCCAGGCACAGGAAATATCTCCGTTTTACAGTCGGCCAATTTCATTATCAATTCAAGGTCCTACCATTCGGCCTTCGATCAGCACCGAGGGTATTTACCAAATTTCTCACCCCGGTTGCTGCCTACCTGCGTCTACAGGGAATCCAGTTCTATCCGTATCTGGACGATTGCCTAATAAAGGCCAAGACTTTTCAGTTAACGGAACAGCACACTCAAGTCTGCATATCCCTCTTCGAAACGTTGGGTTTGTCCATCAATTACCAAAAGTCACACTTTCAACCATCTCAACAGCGAGACTTTCTAGGAGCCTCGCTCGATTCTCGGCTGGGGCAAGTGTTCGTTTCTCAGGAGAGACAAGATCGAATGATAAAGAAAGTACAGTTCCTACAGTCAAGACAGTACGTTTCTGCCGGATGTACAAATCATTCCTTGGCATGGCTTCTTCGTGCATTCAGCTAATTCCCAACTGCAGACTGCACATGAGAGTTCTACAGGAGGAACTAGACAAGCAGTGGAAGCAGATATCGGGGTCGTTCGAAGACAAGATCCACCTAACGCCCCGCATTCAAAGCGCTTTGGAGTGGTGGGCTCATCCTCCAAACATAGCGACAGGTCGTTCATTCAGAGACGAACCACCAACACTTACGATGACAACAGACGCTTCCCTAGAAGGTTGGGGGGCACATCTCGACGGGATGTCCGTAAAGGGGAAATGGACGGCGTCTCAGCGCACTTGGCACATAAATCGCTTGGAGCTACTGGCGATTTTCTTGGTCTTGAAGTCCTTTCAGAGGTTGGTGCAAGGACAAACATTGCTGGTGAGGACGGACAACACCACCAGCATGCACTACATCAACAAACAGGGCGGCACAAGGTCTCTCGTGCTGTCACAACTGGCACAGGAAATATGGGATTGGGCTATCCAGCGGCAAATACATCTCACAGCTGTCCATGTGCCAGGTGTGGCCAATGTTCTGGCGGACTTGCTCAGCAGAGCCGTCTCGGACAACCACGAATGGGAAATCAATCGTCCAACGCTGGATTTCGTCTTCCGACAGTGGGGCAGACCACAATTGGATCTCTTTGCAACTGCTCTCAACAGGAAGTGTCAACGATTTGCGAGCTGGCATCCACACAAGGAGTCGAGCGGGAATGCCTTTTCAATAGACTGGTCGAACGACTTCATCTATGCATTTCCTCCACTTCCGCTCATTCCTCGCCTGTTGCACAGAATGAGGTTCCAACAGTGTCGAATAATCCGGATCGCACCCAAATGGCCGAGACGTCCTTGGTTTTCGGATCTTCTTCTGTTCTCTCTGACAAATCCGATACAATTGCATCCTCTGCCACATCTTCTCACGATGCAGCAAGGTCAGATATGCCATCCGGATCCAGCATATCTCCAACTTCATGCTTGGAACCTGAGTACAATGAATTTGCACACATGAATATCGACAAGGATTGTAGGATGGTGCTAGCAAGTGCTCGCGCTCCGTCTACCATCAAAACTTACCAGCTAAAGTGGAAGCGTTTCTGTGCTTGGTGTTCCACTAAAACCCTGGATCCCATGTGTGCTCAGCCTGAGCAGATCTTACCTTTCTTCCTGTCATTAGCAAGATCAGGACTATCACACTCCACTCTAAAGGTGTTTCTAGCTGCAATTTCTCGTTTTCGCCATGATGGCGTAACATCTTTGTACTCCTCCAGAATAATTAGACAATTCTTCAAGGGCCTCTTTCGGATGTTCCCACCAATCCGTCGGCCTCCACCTACTTGGCGTCTGAATTTAGTTTTGTCTCAACTACTTTTGCCTCCATTCGAGCCCATCCATTCTAAAATTCCTCACTTGGAAAGTGGCTCTTTTGCTTGCTCTGACTTCATCCAGGCGCGTCAGCGACATCCAAGCATTTACTATACAACCACCGTTTCTACAGTTCTCCAACGAGGCTGTTACTTTGAGAACAAATCCCAGTTTTATTCCTAAGGTTCCCAGTGACTTCCATCTCAATGAACCAATTGTTCTTAAAACTTTCTTTCCTGCACCACAATCTGCAGCGGATTGCTCTTTGCACACTCTGGATGTGAAATGTTGCCTCAAGTTTTACATTCAACGCACAGCAACATTTAGAAAGACAAATCAACTATTTGTAGCATATGGCCCAGTGTGCAAAGGTCAATCTGTAACCAAACAGACTATCACCAGATGGATATCGTCTGCCATATCCTACTGTCATCAACTGGCCGGCAAGCCCCTTCCTGCTCCAGCTCGAGCTCATTCCACGAGAGCTGTGTCGACTTCTGCTGCCCTCTTTGCGGGGGTACCTCTGAGACACATCTGCAGAGCTGCTACTTGGTCTAGCAGCCATACTTTTACGAAGCACTACTGCCTGCAATCAACAGATGCCGCGGATGCGGCAGTAGGTCAAGCGGTGCTGCGGAATCTTTTCCGATAAAGGTGAGCCTCTGTTGCTACCCGCCTCCAGTCATAAAGGTTTTTCTCATGATTTTTGGTATTTATTGCTTATTAAGTGATATGTTTTGCCAGGAATTTAATTGTTTATTTCCTTTATGACTAATGTATGATTTACTGCTTTCTACTCTTATTCAAGCATGTGAATCTATGAAAGACACCCCTAATACTGGAGAAGAACAAAAGTTACTTACCTGTAAACTGTGGTTCTCCAGTATTGGTGTCTTTCATAGATTCACATGCGACCCTCCCATCCTCCCCTCAGAGGCTCTCTTCTCCTCAGGCATTTATACTTACTTGTGCTACGAAAATCTGAGGACTTGGGCTTCTGAGGAGAAGGTTCTAGAGGAGGCTACAGCCTGATTGGCTGGAATGTGGACCAACACATAATGACTCTAATATGTTACTAAAGTGAATTCTCCCTTGGGCTTTTCAATGGGCCTATTCTGTTCTATGGTACTTTTTTCAAGTTTACATTTCTATTGCATTATATGTATGTGTTAGAACCTGAGATGCCAGGTCACCTAGGGTAGCCTGGCCTAGGGGTAAGACATGCAATTTCTAGAGGCACAGTGTGAAGGTTGCAGACCACCCAGCAGTAAATCCACGCAATAGCACTTAAAAAGGACACTACACCAATTTGTTAGAAAAATATGAGCTGTTTTATAAAAATAATGTATTCTGTTCTCTTATACTTTCAGAATTCACAATTAAATACACTGCAGAATATCAGATCATAAATCACAGTACATTAAGTACCCTGCAGAATGTCAGGTGATAAATCACAATACTGTTGAAGTTGTAAAATCAAATCAGTACTCAGCATTAACAGTGTTTTACATTGAACTCATCACTTTGAAGATGTGGTCTTCTCTGACACACCTAAACTTTAACCCTCTCCACACCTTAGATCATGGAAGGATGAATTAGCCTCCCTCTGTTCTAACTTCCTGCAGTAGAATAATGCATTAGAGACATTTAAATCAACTCAAAATGGTAATTTACAATTGAATAAACATTACACCTTCGAGATTATAACTTTCCCTGTACTTTGTCAGGACCAGAGGTTCGCTCCCTAGCACCAGCCTGGTCCTAGTCCAGTCAATCGGCAGTCTCTGCTCTTAAGAGGGACACCTCTCAGCCTCTACTTCCCCTGCTTACTCCTCCTTACTTGTATTCTGTATCACTTGAGGCAGGGCAAAGGAGCTGAACGCTGGGGAGGCCCACCGCTTCCCCTTCCGATTCAAACCAGCTCTCTCAGGGGCGCGGGAGCAGAACAGAGGAGACTCCACACTCGCGCTCCACCGCCGAGGGAATTCAGACGCTTCTCCTCACTCGGGGCTCACGCGCGCACACTTCTGGGCATGCGCGGGGAATTCACGCTACTCCTCACTTCCAGACCCGCCTCCGCTCCCGCCTACCTCCGCGCTGGCTCCGCTGGCGAGACGCTACACCTTCCGGCCTGCTCGGCCCTCGTCCCCTCTTACACCAAGGAAGTGGAAACACCAGGGGGCATGCGCGGTAGCGCTGACAGCCTTGAAACTTTGAGTCACTGCACAATGCCGCGACCGGTGCCCCCGGGGGCCCCGCAGACGGCGATTTCCGCGCCGCTTCAGGAAACCGGTGCCCTTCACTTTCCAAGCGCCTCCTCAGTCACGATCCGGCGCCGATCTCTCCCGGCCACTGCTCCCTCAGCGCCCACTTCACACCAGGTGAGAGATGTCTCACTTTGGGGGGATTGGACGAGGAGACAGTCGCTGAGACCAGGGCAGGGTGATTTGAAGAGCTAAATAAGAGGATGGGGCCACAAGATTTAACCCTCCACTGCTAGAGGGAATCACAGCAGAATTCCTTTCACTGGGCAGAGGACTGCGCTCCGCAGCGCCACAGTCTCCTTCTCCTGTAGTTTTCCCCTGTATAATTTAGACAAGGGCAAGTTAGGCGCCCAGGGTCTCCAGTAACCCTCAACAGCAGGGCCAGGACAAGTAACCAAAAGGGGAGTAGTGGGGTGGATCGATAAGGCAGCTTCCCAGTCCAAGAGGTCAACCCTATGTCTAACCTTTTCCCACCCTTAGCTACAGCCTGTCCTCCAGCTGACTTCCACAGGTAGACAAAATGGCTGCCCCGCATTCCGCCTTTTATAGGCTGCCCCTCAGTGGTCCAGAATGGACCAGAAGGTTCTGGAATGCCCTATGCTGGTCTATGGGTAAGTTCTGGACTTGGCAGTTAGGGCAGTTGGTAGCCACCATTTTGTGGTTCCAACTTTCCCTGTCAGAACAGGCCTCTGGGCCTGAGGTAAAAGATTATGAGGGGAAAAAGAACACCTATCCCCTTGACCAACACCTATAAAAAGTAGTAGACACAAAATTATTAAGGGGATGAGGGGCAAAAAGGGGACAAAATAAATAATAATGAGGAGGGACTACGCAAAAAATCCAGACAGGTCTAACACGCGTCCCCCCCAGCTGAAAGTGGGGAGAACTACCCAACCCCTTGGGAGTCCTCTTCACTAAGGCGGAAATACCTGGAGAGACCGTCTGCATTGGCGTGGTCCACTCCAGGCCGATGTTCCACCCGGAAGTCCATTCCCTGTAGGGAGATGGACCACCTCAACAGCTTGGGATTTTCCCCCTTCATTTGCATCAGCCAACGAAGGGGGCGGTGGTCAGTCTGAACCAGGAAGTGCGAGCCAAAGAGGTATGGCCGCAGCTTCTTCAGAGCCCACACCACCGCAAAAGCTTCCCTCTCAATTGCACTCCACTTCTGTTCCCGGGGAAGCAGTCTCCTGGATAAGAAGACTACAGGCTGATCCAGGCCCTCTTCATTTAGTTGTGATAACACTGCCCCAATGCCATGTTCGGATGCATCTGTTTGGACAATGAACTCCTTGGAGAAATCGGGAGCCTTCAGGACCGGTGCTTCACACATTGCCTGCTTCAACTTTTCAAAGGCTTGCTGACAAGCCTTTGTCCAAACTACCCGTCGAGGTTGTTTCTTGGAGGTGAGCTCTGTGAGGGGCGCTACAATAGTGCCATACCCCTTCACAAAGCGACGGTAGTAACCTGTGAGGCCCAGGAAAGCTCGGACCTCAGTCTGTGTCTTGGGGGGTTCCCAGGCCATGATTGCCTCAATCTTTGCCTGCAGGGGCTGCACTGACCCCCTACCCACCAAGTGTCCAAGGTACACAACCGACGCCTGCCCAATCTGGCATTTGCTAGCCTTGATTGTCAATCCAGCCTTTTTCAGGGCCTGGAGAACTGCTTGCAAATGTTGCAAATGGTCCTCCCAACTGCTACTGAAGACAGCAATGTCATCCAGGTAAGCAGCAGAGAAACTCTCCATTCCAGAGAGGACCTGGTTCACCAGCCGCTGAAATGTGGCAGGGGCGTTCTTGAGCCCAAAGGGCATCACACAGAACTGGAAGTGTCCCTCAGGCGTGGAGAAGGCTGACCTTTCCTTTGCTCCATCTGTCAAGGAGATCTGCCAGTACCCTGAAGTGAGGTCAAAGGTACTTAGGTATTGGGCAGCTCCTAGCCGGTCAATTAACTCATCCGCCCTAGGGATTGGATGAGCATCAGTCTTTGTAACTGAGTTCAGTCCTCGGTAATCCACGCAGAACCTCAGTTCTGGTGTGGTGCCCGGTGGGGCGGCTTTTGGGACTAGCACCACCGGACTGGACCAAGGGCTGCTGGAAGGTTCTATCACTCCTAGCTCCAACATCTTGGCAACTTCGCCATGGATGCTAGCCTTCACCTTGTCCGACAGCCTGTAGGTCTTGGACTTCACTGGGGGGCTGTCTCCTGTGTCCACATCATGGGTACACAGGTGGGTTCTTCCCGGGACAAGGGAGAACAGCGAAGAGTACTGCCCCAATACCTGGCGGCAATCCTCTCGTTGCTCAGGAGTTAGGGATGGGGAGAGAATCACTCCCTCCACCGACCCATCCTTCTCTTGACATGAAAAGAGATCTGGGAGAGGCTCGCTTTCTGCTTCCTCAGCACCATCAGTCACCAACATCAGGATGACCTCTGGCCTCTCATGGTGGGGTTTGAGGCGATTGGCATGCAGCACCCGTAGGGGCTGCCGCGGGGTCTTAAGATCCACCAAGTAAGTGGCCTTACCCTTCTTCTCCAACACCTCAAATGGGCCTGTCCAACGATCTTGAAGGGCACTTAGCTCTCCAGGTTCCATCACCCATACTTTCTGGCCAGGCTCCAACTCCACCGGGTGAGCATTTTGGTCGTACCATTCCTTCATGACTGCCTGACTGGCCTCCAAGTTGTCAGAAGCCTGCTTCCACAACTTGGCCATCTGGCTTCTGAAGTCCAACATGTAGCTCACCACATCCTGAGGAGGTTTTCTGGGAGACTTCTCCCATCCATCCTTCACCAGGCTGAGAGGCCCACGCACAGGGTGCCCATACAACAATTCAAAAGGGCTGAAGCCCACTCCCTTCTGCGGCACCTCTCTGTAAGAGAACAGCAAGCAAGGCAGGAGGACGTCCCACTTCCTCCGTAAGCTCTCCGGCAGACTTCTTATCATGCCCTTCAGGGTCTTATTAAACCTCTCAACCAGTCCATTGGACTGGGGGTGATAAGGAGTGGTGAACCGGTAGGTCACTCCACACTCCTTCCACATCGTCCGCATGTAAGCTGACAGGAAGTTGGTCCCCCTGTCGGACACAACCTCCTTTGGGAATCCTACACGGGTAAAGATTCCCATCAGGGCCCTAGCCACCACAGGTGCAGTAACAGTCCTCAGAGGGATGGCCTCTGGGTACCGTGTGGCATGATCCACCAGAACCAGGATAAACCTGTGACCAGCTGTTGTTGGTGGATCCAATGGCCCTACAATGTCGATGCCCACCCTTTCGAAGGGGGTGCTAACGACAGGAAGTGGTTCCAGGGGAGCCTTTAGCTTCACCCCTGTTTTCCCACTAGCCTGGCAGGATACACATGTCCTACAGTATGTGTTGGACGCCACTTTCATCTGAGGCCAGTAGAAGTGGAGGACAAGCCGTGCAAAGGTCTTGTCCTGGCCTAAGTGTCCTGCCAGTGGTATCGCATGAGCCAATTCCAGCAGAAAGGCTCAGTATTGCTGCGGGACCACCAAGGCCCTTGATGAGCCAGGTAGAGGTACCTTAGGTTCACTGTAGAGGAGGCCATCCTCCCAGTAAATATGGTGGTGTCCCGTAGCATCACCTGCTGCCTGGGCTTCAGCCTGACGCCTCAGTCCCTCAAGGGTAGGGCACTCCCTCTGCCCCTTACAGAATTCCTCTCTGGTAGGACCTCCCTCCACATGCCATTCAGCAGCGATGGGTAAATCCTCCAGAGAGTCTACTCCCCCCTCCATGGACTCCTGGCCTACCACCGCAGGTGGCCGATCTGTCACATGGGGCGTGGAAGCCGAAGCAGGCTGTCCCTGTCTCCGAGTCTGTCCCTTTTTGGCAGCGGGTTGGGCCATTGTTCCAGGCTCCAACCCAGGCGAACTCCCTCTCCGGGCAGTCGCAGACCGTGTGCTTACACAGGCCCAGTCAGGTGTACCCAGCATCGCAGAATGCGTCCGGTATTCCACCTCTCTCCAAGTGTTGTGCTCCATGTCATTCCCCAACAGACAATCAACTGGCACGGCAGGGCTTACGGCAACTCGAAGTGAACCTGCAACCCCTTCCCACTCAAAGGGAACCTCAGCCACTGGATAGTGGCCCATTCTGCCGTCAGCCATCGCGGCGGGGTGGAGTACATTAGGAACAACCTGCTCTGGAGACACCAGTTGACTTCTCACCATAGTCATACTGGCTCCTGTATCTCTCAGAGCCTCCCCTCTTTGGCCATTGATGGTAACCCATTGCCCATACTTTGTAGTATTTGGGGGCACCTGGATCTTTGGAACCATCTCCCGCTCTCCCAGGGACACTAAGGTGACACCCGCCCACTCACCCCCCTTATCTAAGGGCAACTCCTCCCCGAGCGCTACACTAGCTACTCCCGGTGACTTTCCTCTGGTGGGAGGAGGTGGTCTCTTTGGGCATCTGACATCTCCCTTATAATGTCCAACACCACCACATTCAAAACAGTGGAGAACCCTTGGCTGCTGGCTTTGGCCAGGATTAGGGTTTCTGGGCGGGTTTGCCCTAGGGGTGAAACCTGCTCCCTTACCTTGGAAATTATTTTGGGGACCTTTGGAGAACTCCTTCTTTTTATCTCCTCCCTCCTTCTTCTGGGGGGCGCCCTGTCCGGCTTTTTGAGAATCCCCTCCAGTCCCCTTTGAGGACACCCGGATACTTGCCCAAGTGTCCGCCTCCTCTGCAAGCTTCCGGGGATCGGTCAGCTTGCTGTCCACCAGGTGTTGGCGCAACTCGGGAAAACATTTCTCGAGGAGGTGTTCTTTCAAAAATAGATTGTACAGCCCCTCATAATCTTTCACCTCGCTGCCCTTGACCCAACCCTCAAAAGCTTTCTTGGCGTAGTCTAAAAAGTCTACCCAATTCTGGGTACTCAGTTTGTGACTTCCCCTGAATTTCTGTCTGTACCTTTCAGGGGTAAGTCCAAACTTTTTCACCAGTGCCACCTTCATCGTAGGGTAGTGGGTTTGCTCATCCTGCTCCAGAGCCAACAAGGTGTCTCTGCCAGCAGGTGGCATGTATTTATACAGCCCACCTCCGCAGTGAGTTTCTAAGATCCCATGAGCCCTTAGAGAAACTTCGTAGGCGGCCAGCTATTTGGCAATGTCATCTCCTGGGGTGTAACTAGCGATGACATCTTTGGGTAAATAGGGTCTGGGTTCCCTGGTGTTCACTTTATTTTCGCTGCCACCATTATCAGGATTGGGAGACCTTCTTAATAAGGCTTGTAGGTCCATCTCTTTGATGGTTCGCTCATGAGCTAACCTCCTTTCCTCCCTTTCCATATCCATCCTAGCTAATTCCAACCTTGTTCTCCTCTCCTCCCTCCTATCTTCTAGCTCGGCGTCAGTTAAACCCCTGTCTGAGACACTGCTGCCCGCCCTCGAAGGTATCCTGGGACCTGTCAGCAGATTCCCCCTTCCAGCTTGGTTCAACAACGCAGCCTCAAGGACAGTGTCCCCGTCACCCTCTTCAGTTTCTGGTTCCTCCCTTAAATGAGCTTCCACCCATGCCCTGATGCTTGTCAGCAACTCTCCTTTCTTGGCACCTTTATTAAAAAATACCCCTTGATGCTGACACCAATCTCTGAGTTGAGCCACCGTATTGGCTTCTAGCTCTTTAAAATTCAATTCCATCTTTCACTATGGAATAAAATCAACTCACAGGAGAAAACCAAGAAGTGACCTGAGGTTAACCTCCACCCACCACCAGAAATAAATTTAGAAAAAACAAAATTCAAATTAGGAGGGCCGCAAGGAGAAAACTCCTGGTGTAGGTCAGTGTATTGCGTTGAATTACTAATGAGTAGCTGCAACCAAGTCAGTATCCCACCGCTAGGCACCAAATATTAGAACCTGAGATGCCAGGTCACCTAGGGTAGCCTGACCTAGGGGTAAGACATGCAATTTCTAGAGGCACAGTATGAAGGTTGCAGACCACCCAGCAGTAAATCCACGCAAAAGCACTTAAAAAGGACACTACACCAATTTGTTAGAAAAATATGAGCTGTTTTATAAAAATAATGTATTCTGTTCTCTTATACTTTCAGAATTCACAATTAAATACACTGCAGAATATCAGATCATAAATCACAGTACATTAAGTACCCTGCAGAATGTCAGGTGATAAATCACAATACTGTTGAAGTTGTAAAATCAAATCAGTACTCAGCATTAACAGTGTTTTACATTGAACTCATCACTTTGAAGATGTGGTCTTCTCTGACACACCTAAACTTTAACCCTCTCCACACCTTAGATCATGGAAGGATGAATTAGCCTCCCTCTGTTCTAACTTCCTGCAGTAGAATAATGCATTAGAGACATTTAAATCAACTCAAAATGGTAATTTACAATTGAATAAACATTACACCTTCGAGATTATAACTTTCCCTGTACTTTGTCAGGACCAGAGGGTCGCTCCCTAGCACCAGCCTGGTCCTAGTCCAGTCAATCGGCAGTCTCTGCTCTTAAGAGGGACACCTCTCAGCCTCTACTTCCCCTGCTTACTCCTCCTTACCTGTATTCTGTATCACTTGAGGCAGGGCAAAGGAGCTGAACGCTGGGGAGGCCCACCGCTTCCCCTTCCGATTCAAACCAGCTCTCTCAGGGGCGCGGGAGCAGAACAGAGGAGACTCCACACTCGCGCTCCACCGCCGAGGGAATTCAGACGCTTCTCCTCACTCGGGGCTCACGCGCGCACACTTCTGGGCATGCGCGGGGAATTCACGCTACTCCTCACTTCCAGACCCGCCTCCGCTCCCGCCTACCTCCGCGCTGGCTCCGCTGGCGAGACGCTACACCTTCCGGCCTGCTCGGCCCTCGTCCCCTCTTACACCAAGGAAGTGGAAACACCAGGGGGCATGCGCGGTAGCGCTGACAGCCTTGAAACTTTGAGTCACTGCACAATGCCGCGACCGGTGCCCCCGGGGGCCCCGCAGACGGCGATTTCCGCGCCGCTTCAGGGAACCGGTGCCCTTCACTTTCCGAGCGCCTCCTCAGTCACGATCCGGCGCCGATCTCTCCCGGCCACTGCTCCCTCAGCGCCCACTTCACAGCAGGTGAGAGATGTCTCACTTTGGGGGGATTGGACGAGGAGACAGTCGCTGAGACCAGGGCAGGGTGATTTGAAGAGCTAAATAAGAGGATGGGGCCACAAGATTTAACCCTCCACTGCTAGAGGGAATCACAGCAGAATTCCTTTCACTGGGCAGAGGACTGCGCTCCGCAGCGCCACAGTCTCCTTCTCCTGTAATTTTCCCCTGTATAATTTAGACAAGGGCAAGTTAGGCGCCCAGGGTCTCCAGTAACCCTCAACAGCGGGCCCAGGACAAGTAACCAAAAGGGGAGTAGTGGGGTGGATCGATAAGGCAGCTTCCCAGTCCAGGAGGTCAACCCTATGTCTAACCTTTTCCCACCCTTAGCTACAGCCTGTCCTCCAGCTGACTTCCACAGGTAGACAAAATGGCTGCCCCGCATTCCGCCTTTTATAGGCTGCCCCTCAGTGGTCCAGAATGGACCAGAAGGTTCTGGAATGCCCTATGCTGGTCTATGGGTAAGTTCTGGACTTGGCAGTTAGGGCAGTTGGTAGCCACCATTTTGTGGTTCCAACTTTCCCTGTCAGAACAGGCCTCTGGGCCTGAGGTAAAAGATTATGAGGGGAAAAAGAACACCTATCCCCTTGACCAACACCTATAAAAAGTAGTAGACACAAAATTATTAAGGGGATGAGGGGCAAAAAGGGGACAAAATAAATAATAATGAGGAGGGACTACGCAAAAAATCCAGACAGGTCTAACAGTATGTATATTTTATTTATGATATTTCTCATGTATACATGCATATATTACTGCTATTTATGTACCGTGGGACTCCCACTTCGACGGCGGGGAATATTCAAGCATGTGAATCTATGAAAGACACCAATACTGGAGAACCACAGTTTACAGGTAAGTAACTTTTGTTCTTGTATGTACATTGAACCCAATAGCAAGGCTAAGCAGCCTTATTAATTGATTAATTTATTTGCTCCAATCCTGAAGTTCATTTCTAAAAAGGAGTAATGTTCAGGTTCAGGGATTATAGGAGCGAGGTCCAGTTCTCAAGTCTGTTAAGTCCAGTGTGGATACTTTTAGTTCGAAGTATCCATTTCAACTCCTCTTTATTCAAAAGTACACTCAAGTCACCTCCTCTTGGTGGACTTTTCACCACATCAATAATTGTCCATTTCAGATCCATTTCCGTATGTTTCTTCTCCACAAAGTGTTCAACTAATGGCGCGTTGGGTGTCTTGCACCGAATTCGGCTTTTGTGTTGGCCGATTCGCAGGCGTGCCTTTTGAGTAGTTTGTCCTATATATATCAGTTCACAAGGACAAAAGATTGCATAAATTATATTGACACTATTACAGTTAGTGAAGTGTTGTCTGTGAAAAATAATTGACCCGTACATAAAATCTTTTCCTTTAATTGTACAATCACAGACAATGCAGGAGCCGCATTTGACATGTCCAGTTAACGGTGGGAGTCCCCACAGTTCATCGATAGTACCCTTGGTATTTTCAGAGGGAAAAGCGGCTCTCAACAGATGTTCTTTTATGTTTTTTGCCTTTTTAAATGTAAAAAGAGGACGTTCTAGGCTCAGACAACCTGCATTAAGCGTAGGCCAATGGGTAGTGATACTTTTTTTGATGGCATTTGAAACTGGGGTAAAAGTTGTGACACAAACTAATCGATTCTGTATTTTTTTCTCTTTAGGTTCCAGTAAGGTCTCTCTGGGACAGTACCAGGCCCGTTTCATTGAAATAGTCTTTTTTATGAAAACAGTTTCTTCGGATACGGAGAAACTGTGAGTAGGGAAGGGAGTCTCTCAGTGCCCTGGGGTGATGGCTTTGGTAACTAAGCAAGGTGTTGCGTTCGGTCGGCTTGCGGTAAAGGCTGGTAACCAATTTGCCATCATTATCAAGGATGTTAAGATCAAGAAAGGGAATTTGCTGTTGATTAGTGGACAAGGTGAATTGAAGACCATTACAATTATTGTTCAACCAGTGTTGAAATTGTAACAGTCCGGGGGGAGGAGTCAAGATGGCGGGCTGAAGCCGCCAGGTGAAGGCTGCTACATGGAACTGCTCCGCCGCGACTCAGATATGTTTTGCTGAAACTCAAACAATTTGGCTGATTTCGATAGCCTTTGAAGCGAGAGGAGAGAAAAAGCATTGGGAATAGTGGCGCCATTTCGAAAACTCACCGCCGCAACTTTGCTCGCTCGCTGAGTGGGGCTTCTCCACCTCACGGCAAGATCCGATGTTCCTGACGGTGCTCCACCTAAGCAGGGGTTTTCTCCGCTCCTGGACACTCGCCAGAGCTTGTTTCACTCGCACGCCGACGAGGCTGCTCAGTGGGGCGGGTTACAGATCCTGTTTGTCTCCTCTGCAGCTGTGTGCACGCCTGAGGCTGCGCTCTGTGCTACAGGCGCCGAATAGTTTGGAGTGCGCGGAGCCGATGTCAACGAGGCAGACGCGTTCTACAAGAAGCCGGCAAGTTGTCAAGACGGCGAAACAAGGAAAAACAGGTACGATGGCAGCAGTGGCGCCAGGCGGATTTAATACTCCACTAGTAGAGCACTCGGCGAAGACTAAACCAATCAAGTGTGTTAGTGATAGTGATAAAAACAAGAATGAAAAGCAAAAAAACTCTGATATGCTAGACCGAGAAATAAACAGCGAACTTGAACCAATGCTTGTGCAGGATAAGAATGGAGGAACTACTCTAACGGGACAAAAAGCGCGCAAAGAGTCTGTGATAGAAGTAGAGGTGGAGTCAGAAGAGCAGGCAGATTTAAACAAAAACTCAGAAAACAGCGCGAATGAAGCTTTGATTGAAGCTCTGATGGCAACCACTATAGCAGAGAAAGTGGAAAACAGGAGTAGAAATAAGGGTTCTGATAAACTTTCTAGAGTAAATAAAGCAATACTTTCTTTAGAAAATCAACTAAATTTTGAAGATGTTACAACAAATGAAACTCAAACGGGTACGGAGAAGACAGGCGAAGAAGGGACCTTAGCTGAAAATACTAGCCCAAAAAAGACGCAAGATATCACGCTTAAAAATGGAGGGGACTTAGTGGAACTAAACACTAAAATCAATGCACAAACGAATAAGTGTAAAATGGGGGGAAAAAAAGTAGGAGATGGTTCAAGTCAAGAAAATATCGGGCTAACAGACGAGGACCCCAATCTGGAATATGAGGAAATAACAGACGAGGAAGAAACAGATGGCACCCCTAAAATTTAAACTAACACTAGCAAACCAATTGGTTCAAGGAAAACCAGAATGAAGGCTAAAAACAAACAAAAAAATATAACCCTCAAACCACTAACTAGAGAACCAGTTGGAAACAAGAAAAGCCGCTTAATTGATGATAGTCCACTGAGAAGATGGATTGAAGCTAAGGGTGGAGTAAAGAATATGTCTCTAAGACTTTCTGGCACAAGCCCCGAAGACGAGCACAACTCTCAGGGGTGCAACAAAGTACGTATAATGGAATCCTTAAAGAAATCAACATTTGTGAACCACGAATCATCAACCCCCCCAGGCGAAACTAGCGCAAACACAAATAATGAAAATAACGATGGTGCTACCTCGACGATTACCTTCACCTCCACTTTTACTAACAACATTGAACTCGACGAATCTGTGGACATTAGCATTAACTCTCAAGATACAACAGCTAACTCTAATATGACTAGGGAGGACCCGGGCTATATACTTACAAGTTTAAAATCAACTAAAACAATGTCAGTGGATAACTTAGTGGGACAGCCTGATATGGTAAACAATGCGACAGAGGAAGCAGACATGAGCACCGCTCCTTTGGACGCTAATAACCCGCTGGCAAAGACAACTCATATGGACCTTCTCAATCTAACTTCATCTCAGGTTCAAACACATGCACAAGATACACCACCACTACAAGACTTATCAAAAACTTCATCAAATACTATATCAAATACTATATCTATGGAATCAATTATGCAAACTCTTCTTGCACAAAGGACGGAGAGTCAACAGCAGTATTTACAGCTAAGAGAAGACAACACTCAGATACAAGTCTGCATGAGAGAAATTTGTCAAAGTTTGGGTGGGGTCACAAAAGAAATAGATGACATAAAACAACGTATAGTAGAAGTGGAAGAAGGTGCTAGTAGAATAGAAACAACAGCAAAACAGAACGCCTCAAGGGTCTCTAAACTGGAAGCTAAAGTAGAGGACTTGGAAAATCGAGCTCGGAGACAAAATCTCAGACTATTTGGAATTCCAGAAGGAATGGAGTGGACCGACCCGAGATCTTTTCTGGTGAAACTATTTCAAAGGGCCTTTAGTGATCTATCCGATTGGGACTGGGACTCCCAATTACAGAGAGTACATAGACTGCCTTTGTTTCAAAAAAACTAAAATAGTAAATTCCCTAGACCATTTTTGATTTATTTTGGGAATTTTCTATTGAAGCAAGCTGTCTCACTCAAAGCCAGACCTAATAAGCCTGTAACAATTAACAACCTAACTTTTTTCGTGAAGTCAGACCTAAGCAAAGGCACAATGGATAGACGATGGGAACTTCGGAAAATGATTGACTCTTTCAAAGACTTAGGGTGCATGGCCTATCTCCAAGAACCTGCACGTCTCAAAGTTATACGCAATGGTCAAGTGGTATTCTTTACCGAACCCGAAGCGGCAGAACAAGCTCTGGAAAAGATTTCTTTGGAAAAAGAAAAAGGAAAAGAGGATAACTGAACAAAAAAATTAGAATTCATTAATAATGACACTATTTCTTTTCCAGACTTATTGCTGATATAATACCCAAATAACCTTTGGCTTATTTTATCTCTTACTTTCTCATTTCATTCCCTTACCTTTAATCTCTTTCTTTTGTGTGCTGGCTTACGTATACTCTTCTTTTTCTAGGTGTGGTCAAATATAGACATACATATGATGCGGCTGGGGCAGTTTTTCATGTAAGCCCCTTCACTACGCTGCCTATACAGCGGCAGCAGAAGATAGAGGGGTGCTCCCCCCTAAGGGACGTGAGGGTGCGAGGGTGGGGGGGGGGGTCTCAGCAAGGGAGGGGGTGGTAAAGGGTGGGGAGAAAAAATTTGGAAAAAGTTTATTGCAAGAATCGATTCTGTCTTAAAGAACACTAGCAGTATGTGGTTAAAAAAGAAGGTATCAACAGAGGGGAATCAATTATACGGGAGAAACTCTACGATATTATAAATGCTTAAATTAAGACTATTAAGTTGGAATGTAGATGGTCTAAATAGTAAAATTAAAAGGAACTTAGTACAAGAAGAGATTAAAATGTACAATCCAAACTTTGTGCTACTTTCAGAAACTCACATTAAATATCAGGACAGAAAACTGCTTTCTCAGATGGGTTATCAATTGGTTGTATGCTCCACGCTGAATGCGACTATTAGAGGGGTAGCCATTTTAAAACAAAGAGGAACTCGATTTGATACAATTAAAACTGCTTCAGATGCTCGGGGCAGGTGGGCAATTGCGCAGATGCAAGGCGATAACAAAAAATCTGTACTATGTGTGGTATATGGACCTAATATTGATGATCCCAAAGTATTTGAAGAATTAAGTATAGAGCTACTTGAATGGGAGGGAGAAAGTATAATTGCTGGGGATTTTAATTGTGTTATTAACTATAAAATAGATTCTACCGGGCAAAGTAATCTTAATAGAATGCATAAAGTTAGATCAGCAATTATAGAATTAGCTAGACTAAACAATCTGAAAGATTTATGGCGCTCTAAACACCCTCTGATAGCAGGTTACACCCACTATTCTGCGCCGCATAGATCGTGCTCTAGAATAGACATGATATGGGCATCGGACCAAATAGTAGATAATTGTGAAATTGAAATATGCCCAAAAATTACTTCAGACCATAACCCTCTGCTACTTGAATTTGTAATAATAGATCAAATAAAAGAAACACGAAATTTTACATTCCCAAGGTACCTACTGGCTGATACTAGGTTCATAACACTTCTAAAAAAACATATACAAGAGTTTATACTACTAAATATTAATTCGGCTAGTATTAATACTGTATGGGATACCTGCAAATGTAGCATTAGGGGGTTTGCTCAACAATATATACTGAGGTCAAACGCTGAGAGTCGTCGAGCTAATAAGAGAATTACTTCTACTATATTATATACTGAACAACAACTTGCTGACGCTACGCGACACTCAAAAAATGCTATTGATGAGATCAGATTAAAGTTAGCTGAATTACAGGCAGGATTAAAAAAACTTTAAGAGAAAGATATAGTGCAAAAATACATAAATATAAATTTGCTCAATATGAAGGTGGGGATCGTATAGGCAAAGTACTTGCTTATAAAACTGCGGATAAAAAAGCTAAAACTAAAATTAAGGCAATAATAGGAGCAGATCAAGGCATTTATGAACAAGCAGATCAAATATTAAATTAATTTGTTAAATATTACCAAAATCTCTATACCCCCGATAATATACCCTCTAAAAGCACAATAACACAGTACCTTAATAAACACATAACAACACAAAGGGTGTTAAATATAGAAGCTCTCCAGCAATTAAACTAAAAAATACCATCATTTGAAATAAAACGTGCAATCTACGCTTTACCGCTAGGGAAGGCAGTCGGAGAGGACTGTCTGCCTTTGGACATATATAAATCTTGTGCCCAAGAACTACTACCACTGTTAGAAAATGTGATAAACTCAATTCTTTTATCTAAACAAGCACCATCATCTTGGAAAATTGCCAAAATAATCTTTTTCCTCAAAAAAGGCAAACCCGAAAAAGAGTGCGGTTCATACCGCCAAATTTCTTTGCTTAATTCAGATGCTAAAATTTTCTCTAAAATTCTCGCCAACCGCCTTGCCCCTATTATGCCTGATATGGTCAACTCACAACAGCACGGCTTTGTAATGGGTAGAGATACCACCGCCCATGTAAATATGGCAATTACAGCCTTTGATGTGGCTGAAACTATTCACACCCCACTCGGCATGATCATGTTAGATGCGGAAAAGGCATTTGACCGAGTGGGGTGGGAATACTTGTGGGAAGTATTAAAGAAAATGGGAATATCTGGACCTTATTTGGATTGGGCAAGCTCACTATACGATGAACCACTGGCTAAGATAAGCTATGGGGGTAAAGATTCTGTTAATTTTAAGATAGGAAGAGGAACAAGGCAAGGTTGCCCCCTTTCGCCATTACTTTTTGCTCTTTCTCTTGAACCTTTTTTAAATGCATTAAACGATCAGGTTAATATCATTCCGGTTAACCACGGGGAAAAATCCCTCAAATTAACAGCTTTTGCCGATGATATTGCAATATATACAATAGACATAAATAAAGCAATGCCCGGGATTATTAACGAAGCGGAAAAATTTGGAAAAGTATCTGGGTACAAACTCAACGTGAGTAAAACACAAATTATTGTTAACTACACCCCTGACGAACCTATATACGATATCTGCCAAAATGCTACATATTTAGGAATTAAGTTAGCTGCTAATGTGGGAAAAATACTAAACATGAACTATGAAGCTTTCCTAAAAGAAACTACTTTAAGTTTTAAAAAATGGCACAAGATACCGCTTAGTTTAATAGGACGACTTAATTTGATAAAAATTAAGGTATTACCCAAACTACTTTACCTATTCAGGGCTATACCACTTCAACCTAATAAACTCTTCTTTAAAAAACTAGATGGCATATGCAGCAACTTTTTATGGGGGTACAAAAAAGCACGAAGGGCTATTAATCTTCTGAAATTGCCAACATCTAAAGGGGGACTCGCTTTTCCGGATTTTAATCTCTACTTTCTAGCTACCTTTTTTCGTCGAATAAGGAGTTTAATAAAGAACGAAATTCCACTATTTTTTCACGAATACATGTTAGGAACTGAAAGTAAACAATTCTTACTTCGGGCACACGACCCAAATGATTTTAAACGGGTTAAATTCAAGACGGCTAAGCACATCAAAAAAATCTGGGATCAAATTTTGTCCATAAGCAAAAGCTCATTTATTAATGCCGAACTTAGACTCTGGAATAATCCAGGTCTTCCTGGGATTTTTTCTGATGGGACAGGAAACCGATGGATCAGACATGGAATAAATACACTCGGAGACCTTTATGGATTAAATGGTATGTTAGATTTTGAAAGCCTGAAAACAACAAACGGTATAACTAATGATATGTACTTTAAATACAGACAAATAAGAGATTTCCTCTATTGCAAAATGAAAATAGCGGAAGTTACTCAATCGGACCTATTGGAGTGTATATATTCCGATAAAACAAAATCACTAATAAAATTGGGCTATCAACACTTAGTTAAGGGTAAGTGTGATGATACGATTAAAATTGCATTAAAATGGTCTGGTAGACTCAATATGGATATAAATCCTACACAGATTGCAACGGCACTATCCCATCTAAATAACATAGTACACTCTTCCAACCTTAGATTGCAACTCTATAGAACAATTTCAGAACTTTACTATACACCACAAAGATTATCTACCTGGACACAGGGGAATTCAGCAACAGATAAAACTAAATGTCCAAAATGTGACTTATATGCGGCTGGAATTGAACATATGCTATTTTCCTGTCCCGCATTATCTATATATTGGAACGGAATAATGGAAATCCTAAAAGATAAACATATAACAATTCCGGTACTCTCTGTACATTTAGTTTTATTAGATATTCAAGAAATGTATTGTCTTAATAAAGATCTCATAACCATTCTTTTTGCTTGTGCAAGATTAGTTATAGCAAGAACATGGATATCTAATGATCCTCCTAATGTTTCAGATTGGTGTGCTTTGGTTAGCGAAATAAGAATTATGGAACTTACATTAGCTAAACATAGAGGCCCAAAAGCCTCTAAAAAAAAAGAAAAGATTTGGAAAAAAATTTTTGAACTATAAAAGTGGAAATTTCTATTTACCAGTGACTATCTACTATTTTGGGCATTTCTTTTAGCTAGTTAAAAAGCACTCCGTTTCTTTTCCTCTTGTTTTCTTATTTTCTCTGCTGATCTTCTTTTATATTGTAAAACCTAATACAAAGCTAATACTATGTCAATTTATTGTCACATGATTTAATGTATTTTTTTTATTTTTTCTTCTGTCTTATCTTGCAATAATAAACATATTAAAAAAAAAAAAATTGTAAAAGATGGTCTCGGGAGTCACGCCTTGCTTAGTTACCAAAGCCATCACCCCAGGGCACTGAGAGACTCCCTTCCCTACTCACAGTTTCTCCGTATCCAAAGAAACTGTTTTCATAAAGAAGACTATTTCAAAGAAGCAGGTACTCTTAGCGATAAGCTTCTAGCTAGAGGATACCCCAGGAAACTCATCCATCGCTCAATGAAACGGGCCTGGTACTGTCCCAGAGAGACCTTACTGGAACCTAAAGGGAAAAAAATACAGAATCGATTAGTTTGTGTCACAACTTTTACCCCAGTTTCAAATGCCATCAAAAAAAGTATCACTACCCATTGGCCTACACTTAATGCAGGTTGTCTGAGCCTAGAACCTCCTCTTTTTGCATTTAAAAAGGCCAAAAACATAAAAGAACATCTGGTGAGAGCCGCTATTCCCTCTGAAAATACCAAGGGCACTATCGATGAACTGTGGGGACTCCCACCGTTAACTGGACATGTCAAATGCGGCTCCTGCATTGTCTGTGATTGTACAATTGAAGGAAAAGATTTTATGTACGGGTCAATTATTTTTCACAGACAACACTTCACTAACTGTAATAGTGTCAATATAATTTATGCAATCTTTTGTCCTTGTGAACTGATATATATAGGACAAACTACTCAAAAGGCACGCCTGCGAATCGGCCAACACAAAAGCCGAATTCGGTGCAAGACACCCAACGCGCCATTAGTTGAACACTTTGTGGAGAAGAAACATACGGAAATGGATCTGAAATGGACAATTATTGATGTGGTGAAAAGTCCACCAAGAGGAGGTGACTTGAGTGTACTTTTGAATAAAGAGGAGTTGAAATGGATACTTCGAACTAAAAGTATCCACACTGGACTTAACAGACTTGAGGACTGGACCTCGCTCTTATAATCCCTGAACCTGAACATTACTCCTTTTTAGAAATGAACTTCAGGATTGGAGCAAATAAATTAATCAATTAATAAGGCTGCTTAGCCTTGCTATTGGGTTCAATGTACATATAAATTGCTGTTATGTTGTGCTTTATTTTTCTCCCTCTCTTAATCCGTGCACAATTTATTCGTCACTCGCCTATAAACGTCCTGCACTTTTTATTGAATCACTCCTTCACTGTAATTAAGTGCACAGTCTAAGATGGCCACCTCAGTTTCCCCAACCAGTGCTACCATCCGTGCTCCAGTAGGCCCCCTGGTCACGTGGCCATGATCACATGACCGCCCTATCCTTTTAACGCAGTATTCTCCTACACTCCATTGTCCACATCAGCATCGGCTTTTTGGCAGCGGAATCCCATCGCGGCAATTCCCCGGTAAGAACCCCTCCCTACCGCTCAGTTTCGTAGCCGTCTTTTACTTCATGCGGCTCGATTCTAATTCACTCTCCCGCTCTGCTCTACAGGGGCTACCATTGAATCCCCGTTCCCAGCAGACCTGCAATTGCGGTAAGCGCCTCTCTCTCGTGTCTGTGGCGCGGCTGTTATTTTTCACAGAACCAGCGCGGCTCTTTCACGCTGTAATTTCTGGATCCTTTAGGTCTCTGTTTCCAATTACGAACAGCGGACTCTGATAGATTTGAGAACCGCATACCATTGTGGCAAGCCTGGCTTCCTCTCGTGTATCGGCCTCACTCACTCGGCGAGCACTTTTTGCCCACTCTTTCAAATTATGCTCCAGGTTAAATGCACGGGCCCACCATAATTTCTTGTACCCGGCTTCTCACTGCACAAATTCGTGTTCCGGCCATAATAACACGGCGGGCCCATTTTGCCTACTCATTACAATTATGCTCTCGGTCATTTGCACGGGTCCACCACTTTTTAGCTCTACCCTCGTGTCAGAATCTTTACCAGCAGTGGTTTTTAATCTCACCTTTTAATCTCACATTGGAATCCTCACTCTTCGTATCCCTTACCTAACGCTCACTTGCCGGTTATGGTTCACGTAAATTGACGGTAATAAGTGTGTTCTAATGGTAATGCTCGAATACAAGGATCAGTGAACGTGTCAGACTTGTCCAATATTTTGTATTATTTGTTGTTCTTTAATTTTCATATGAATGTAATTCTCATGGTTCTTTGTACCTTTCCTCCCTATTACCCACCCCGTTCTTTTCCCTCCCGACTTCATTATTGTTATTATTGTACTGTGGTTTATTTGTATGGTTCACATATATGTTCGGGCTTGACTGTGGTTTTAGTAATTTAAAGGCATGAATGGTTAATGTCCTGATGATGATCCCGCTAAACTTGAAAGGGATCGAAACGCCGTCGACATTCTACACTGGATGATTTGATTTTATTATTTACTAAATCACAACAGTGTATTCTTTGTAAATATTTGTCTGCAAAACCTGGAATATATGCAGACTGCCTATGCTTGCCTCACTTGTCTATGTATGTCACAAATGTCTTTGTACAGTAGTAGGATACAGGCTGTGTCCCACTTTTGATATTGTACTGAATTTACTGACTATACCTACATTCTTGTTATTAAACCCTGTCCGGCTGGACAGACTATATGGATTTCAGTTTTGATCTATATGATTTTTCATTATTTTGCGCTTGTTAGGGACCACTGTTCCTTGAAATAATTCATTCTTATGGCAGCAGCTTTATTTCAACAGACGCGTTTCGGAAATCTTTTCCTTCGTCAGTGTTATTAAAAGTGTAAACTTGCGGGCGCCATTTTTAAAGGAAATGCATTCAAGTATGGCAATCAACAAAGGACTAGCGCACCAACAAATTCCGCGGGCGCCATCTTTAAAAAGAATCATATGGTTTTTGCGTATAATGGTATCTGCGTGAATATCAGTTAAAATACCAACATTTTCACAATCATATTGAGTGACACAATTATAATCGCATATAATCTAGCCTTGGATCGGCAATTACAACCATTTTTAAGCCGGTTGCAAAGCTACTTATTGACCTTTGTTGCCATATAGTTAAAGCCGTAATCGGCTGTAAGGTCATATTTTCCTCTAATTTCATGAAAACAAAGAAGAAAGAAAACGGTATTTTACAGAAATAGAAATAGAATTAAAGATTAGAATTAAACGTTTCTCTTCCTATATGCAATATTTATTCTATTGTACATTAAACAATTAGTTCCCGAGGTGAACCGCCAACTCTTCCCCACAATTCAATCCATTTGGGGTTTTTGTGCCCATATCAATGATATAACGTGATTCCAACCTCCTCAATTTTAAAACTCTATCCCCACCTCTCACATGTGGGGGTACACAATCAGTGCTGAAATATTTCAACAGATCCCTGTTGCTGTTCAGTGAAACACTACATGCCCCATCAGGCATTGCAGCAGCACGAGTTGGGAGGAGCTGCTGTAGGGACATGTGGTGATAATAAAAACCGAGGAAGGAGTAATTGCGAGCCTCAGTGTTGTTTGTAAGCTGCCCAGGCAGAAGGGGCCGCAGTGCCCTGAAACCCGTTGGCGAACAATAATTAAAGGAGGTGAATCGCGGCGAGCTGCATTACACGCCGGCTGGCTGGGGTGATGTTGTGTGCCCTGTTAAAGCTTAGGGCATTTTGGTGAATTATATATATATATACACACATATATATATATATATATATATATATATATATATATATATATATATATATATATATATATATATATATATATATATATATATATATATATATATATATATATATTATTTATTTATATTTTTTTAATTTTTTTTTAGACAAGATCAGAACAACTAACTAATAAGTGGCTATAGTATTCAGGACCTGACCTATAAAATGAAAGTATGTATATAAAGGATAAATGTTTATTGTTGTTAATAGGTTTTAAATCACGCACTTTAATCACTTTAGTAATTTGCTATTTAAAGTCATTGTGAATGCATGAATACATATGCACTAAAAGATGGCCACCGCCTTTTTAATGTACGAACCTTCTGTTATGTTGATGAATTAATTCAGGCTTGGTGGGCTTTAAAATGGCGACTGATCACAAACACAAGCTGACACTGACGAAGCTTTGATAGCGAAACGCATCTGTCTGGGGTGAGGGGGTTTGCAATAAAGCATTTCTACACATCGATTACCTGTGTGCTTGCCATTTTTCTGACATCACAGAGTTGGAGCGTGTTGCAATATGTATATATATATATATATATATATATATATATATATATATATATATATATTCATTTATTCATTTAATTATTTTACCTAATGGATGTTGGCAGTAGGTAGTTATAGTTTGGACCATGTTTTCATAGTTAAAGCGCTTTTTTTTTGACTTGCCTTTATCTCTGGCGCCGTTTGATGAATCTTCACGAACTTTTCCCAAAACATATGGAAAGTTTCGGGGTGATCTGTCATATGGGGGACAAGAAAAAGGGAGGGGGGTCATAAAAAGATGCATTTCCTGTGTTAGGTCCCATAGGATTTGTCAACACGCCTACAGCTCGAACCGCTGGAATGATTTACACCAAATTTGGCAGAAAGATAGATTTGGTTACATAAATTCAGCTTTACGTTATTTGGTGTAAATCTGTGCAGTAGTTTTTGAGAAAGTTAAGAGAATGCATTTAGTTATATCTGTGGTCATGGGTCCTTCGCGATTAATCACAAAAAATTTAGAGCTCGTGCAGGGAAATGCAGAGCTTTGATTGGCTTTCAACAGTTCAACCAGGAAGTGCTGGCAGCCATCTTGGGACTCCTCATCTGCCAGTCCCAAAAAAAAGTTTAAACAAAAAAAGAAAAGGGGGTAGGGTATGAATACCCTGACTCCCTAAAGTTGGCTCCGTAAGGATAAAAAGCATTTTTAAGACAATTTGCTGGAAATGTACGAAATTCGTGAAATTTGCTGGGGAAAAAAACAAGCACAGGCTTCCACGCTTGTTTTTCATTAACTCGCCGGGTGGCTCAGGTCCCAGAAGTATATCCTAAAAATATGAGGGGGTGCATGGGCCCCCCTCCTAGGGCTTATCAAGGCCCTGGGGACCAAAACTCAGAGGGCAAAAGTGATTAAAGGATTGCAGGGGGGCATGTGCCCCCCGCAGCCCCAGGGACCGGCCCCTCCCTGGGGCACTGTTTATAATGTAGGAATTTGAGATGTCATCAGTGATGTCACTGACCATGTAATGAGGGATGTAATATATGAGGTCATAAGCTGTACATTGTAGGGGTGTAAGCTATAGTTAACTCAGCTAGCTATAACTGCAGAATTTCTCTGGTGTTGTATGACTGAAATGTCAGTCTAACTATAATGTCCATGTAACCTTTGGTTTACATATTCATATATATAGTGAAAATACCAAGTTTAATAAACGTCTGATAACCACGACCCCAGACGCGCTTAGGAGTCGCGAGGCAGTGGCGGAATTAATGTTTGATGATGCCCCCAGCACTGAAGACCCATCACAAGGGGAGAATACTAACATCAGGGAAAAGTTAAAAAAATTTGAAAAATGCATGCGCATGGAGCAAGCTAAATGGTGGGAGAACAAGTCATTGAGCGATATTTAGAAGTTGGACGCATCCCTAGGAGGTTGCGCATAAAGATCGCCCCAAGCTACTGGAACCCAGATCCCACCATGTTGAGAGAGTGGGCTGATTGCAACCTCGAATCATCGAGGCGCCTAGTTGCAATATTGGTGAACTATGCGGAAAGTGATAGGGCAAAGCTACAATTTCAAATGGATGAATTACATTCTGAAATTGCCAAAATAGAGGTTACGCCAACAATAACTAAATACCGTGAGGACATGATGGCCAGGCTGCAAAAGGAAGAAAAAAATAATAAAAAAACGAAAAACTTATACATTTCAGCAATATAAACAGGATTACGAGCAGGGACAGGTATTTACCTTCGCTAAGAAATACGACACACTTAAAATCTCCAAAGGTACATCTCAACACGCAAAAACTAGCGGGCATGAATTAGCAATGTCTTCGACTTCAATGTCAGATCTGAGCTCGGCGGTTGAGAGTGAGGCGGAAATATATCAAAGTGCAAGTACAGTGAGATTGGGGTTTCACAAACTTTTGCTGGGGGAAGAAGTGAACTGCCTGAGACAGGACAGGAAACAGACACAGAGACCCCGCAAACAGCAAAATCAACCAAACAGAAACGTAACAAGAAACGAGGAGAACGGCCCAGATGCAACTGGAAGCACAAGCAATACCAAAAAAAAAACAATACAAAAAGAAATGGCAACGAAAGTAAATGGTGTCAATAAAACAAATACAGCTGTGAATTTATCTCCCATGGTATTAACTAAAGCAGAAACCCACATGGTCAGCGACTAGCTGCCGCCTCCCCCCCAAACCGGCACCCAACACCCAGAAACGTGGACACGAGACTTCTTTACTTTTTGGAAGGCGGGCGCTAGTCGCCCGGCCGTATTTATTAAGATATGAAATTAAAAAAGGTTTTAATTGCATGATCAACAATTTATACAAAAATCAGCAGGACATTAGATACAAATTTTTGTCAACAAGTTTGAGAGCCTGACCTTAACAAAAACTCTAATACATGTTGTTTCCTAACCGAGTCTAACATCCTCATCTTGATTTTTGTACATTTCTGGCCATATGGCAAGGTCACTACCGGTGTCAGGTCCTACAAGCTGCGCCTCCCCTAGAGACGTGCGCATGCGCAGTGTTACCCCGGGAATTGCCCGGTCTACGCCCTGAACTCCATTTACCCACTAAAGGAGGGCCCTTACTCTGCGCCATCCGGTGACGTCATGAGTATACGCGCGCGGGGTGGCTACCAGCCTAAGGAAAGCGTGAACTACTCCTACCCGCGCTCCTTTGCAGCATCAATTACCTTGCCCCTGGAGTTCTAGGAGTGGCCCGCAGGCCCCTCCCCCTGGGCGGGAACCTCCATAGGATGATGCCCGCCCCCTCAGACCTCAAATATGTGCTCACCGATAATGACCTTACCGCATGCCCCATACCTAATAAATACGACGACCTATGGGAAAAATTCTAAAGGACAGCTACACTGGCTAATAAATAACAGCATCACCGTAAAGCTACAAAGGGAAAAGGGGCCTAAAGACACTTGGCATCAAAGAAAAATACTTCACACACAGTTTGCTAAAAAGGGAAAAAATTCCTAATCACAAAGCATCATCAAAATATACCGACAGATCCATTTCTACTACCATGTAAGACATGTGGACAGTACCTTCACAAACTTACCATTAACCAGACATAATGAATGCCACAAGACTTTTGTTCCAAGGGATGGTGGGTGGGAAAACAAAGAAGCCCCGAGCGCGGGGCACACCGTGCTGTGAGGGAGCGTCCAGGGACAAGGGGGTCTCCTGGGCGCTCCCCACCTCTTTATTCTCCAGGGGCCAGGCGGGGGGGGCACGCCCCCCCGGCCCGCCCCTCCTGTAGCCCGCCCCCCCTGACCCGGACCTTCTACCTGGTATCCGGGTCAGGGAGGCCGCCGGCCAATCGGTGGTGGGTCGCGCCCCCCAGGGCCCGCCCCCACCACCGAGAGACACCAAGGGGAAAGGGGGGGAGACGGTCGCTGCGCCGCCATGCGTGCGGGGGGGCCGAGGGCCCCCCCTTTTCAAATGTTAGAATTAGGCCTGTCGTATTGCCCGGAAAAAAGCTTTGACTATGCTAGAACACGGGTGGATGTGTTTCAATTTATACGAAAATTAAAACTTAAAAAATATCATTTAACAAATCCCAACAAATAAAGAATGGAACAAGCTGCACCTCAACGTCAAGTGCAAAGTCAGGAGCAAATAAATCCTATAACGGTGCAGATGCAGAACTTTTGGCTAATCTACAAGATCTGATGCAAGAGAATACAGCAATTGATGATGGTGCAAGTAGCCCAAATGACGGAATTTTTTGCTCAATACCAACTAATTTTAAACCCAGATCTACTTTCCAGCCTCTAATGATCATAGATTTGTTAGATATATTTGGAGATTTGGTGACAAATGAAGTAAAGATTCTTAAATCAAAAACGGCTAGGCAACAAAAAAGACTCACTCACCATCAAATTGCTTACAATAAATTAATGACAAAATTGCAAGACAATGAACAGATTATCACAAGAAACTCTGACAAAGGAGGGAACGTTGTAATCTGCCCTCGCAAAGACTATATGCAAGAGGCACTCCCAACAACTGGATGATCCTAACTGCTATAAAAAAAATTTAACTTGCAAATAGTATGTACTTCATGGAATGATTACTATTCGAAATTAAATGCATGGCGCAGTCCCAGACTATGAAGCATGGATTAACTGATATTTCTAAAGAATGAGTTTCCGGTGATGCCGGCCATAGATTTTATCCCTAAACTGCACAAAAAATGCAACATCCCCTCCAGAAAGACCAATAATTTCGGCCATAGGTGGGTTATTGGAGAACTATACATAGACATTTTTTTTCTTCAAGATTATGTAAAAATGGCAGCCGAAGAAGATGGCCGCACATTAGGAGAGCTGCTGTAGCAGAAACACCAACTACACCCACAATCCGGCACCATCCGAGCATCTGAGCAGCACCTACCGTCTGTGAAACTGCGGGGAGGCTGCGGATGGCTTCTTGGCCCTGTAATAGCTGCATACAGCGATATCACCAGGCAGTTGATCTGGGGCCCGGGCTGTGAGAATGTGGCCATTGGAAAATGGCGCCCGCTGCTGCCGTGAGCTGTCACTGAAGCCTGTGCTTTACGGGGACCAGACGAGGCTGCTGGGTCCGTGGACGTTGGGGGCAGCCGGGCGTTCTATTCCTATCTGGAAGGCGGGGAACATCGAGTAGAAGAGAAGCGCTGTGAGTGTTGGGGTCGAGTGCGGTACGGCTGGCCCGGATAAAGACTTGTGCGGAGGCGGTTTGCGGTGCCTGGGGGCGCTGCAGGGAAGACCGCAGTGCCCAGACGAAAGAAGGTCAGTGCGACTTGACAGCGGAGGCCTGGGTGGGCGTGGCCGGGCCTGAAGAGCACGGACGCAGCAGCGGGGCCCACGCGGGGGCTGAGGAGTGAGGGGCAGGCCTGGCGCAGCATTGGAGATAGACAGCGGACGGCCCTGAGTGTTACGAGGGTCTACTAAGGCCTGAGTGAGGCTGAACTTGGCTGAGGTGGCAGTGAGAGGAGTGATGTGGGCCGGCACCACTAGACCCAAAGCAGGTGAAAAGGCGGTGACGGCCGCGGCAAGGTGGCGTCTGGAGCGCCCACGGGTCCCCAAGTCTGGTGCCAGGACTGATTGCGGCACGGTATTGCAAGCACTGGCCCGCACTCCATCGGCCATTTGGTGTCTTCTGTGGTGTTAACAGATCCCTGGGTCTAGCGGAGGTCCTAGTGCTGCGCATCAGTGTTCCCCCCGGCATCTTTGGGCCTGATCTGTGCCTGGGCCCGCGTGCATGCACCGGTCTGGGACGGGAAGCGAGCTGCTGGATTGTGGCCAGATTTAGTGGCCATATGGACTGAGAGTAGCCTAGAGACATTGTGCGCGGAAGGGGGGCCCATACTCAGCGGCCACCGCATAAAATCCAAAGGTGCCGGTAACACCCCGGAGATTGTCCTGGGGTTGGCCCGGGTGTGGGGAACAGCGGGCTGAACCAACTGCCCTGGGTGGATCTCAAGAACATGGTCTGCAACAGACTGCTGGCGCAGGGCCAGGCTGACCACATAGATAAATATACGATCAGCATGGGGAGGGAGGATGATCATCAAGGAGGGAGCCAGCGATGCGAGGCGACAACTGATGGGCCCGACCCATCGCTGAAGGACATCATGTTGGCCATTATGGAGATGCGTGGCACCATAAAAGAGATGCGGGGCACCATGGAGCCCAAGCTGGACTCTGAGACTGAAGAAGTCAATTTACTCCGCGCGGACTTTGGCAAGATGTCGGACAAGGTCGCTGAGGCTGAAAGTGGCATCGGCAGTTTGCAATCTAAAACAAAGAGACTTGAGGAGCAGGTAGCCACGCTAACGAAAAACGAAGCTGACATTGCCGCCCGCCTGGAGGATCAGGAAGGCCGGGCGCGGCGCAATAATATCCATATTGTGGTCGTTTTGGCGGACATGGAGGGCCCGTCCACGGTCTGGTTTGTGGAGGATCTTATACTCAAGCACCTCAAGCCGAAGCGCCTATCTAACTTCTTCTCGGTGGAAAGAGTTCACCGTGCACTGGGGAGAAGGCCCAAGCCTGGGGCCCCTCCACGCACCATTATTGCCCGTATCCTTAACTATAGAGACCAGGATGCCATCCTGCAGACATCCAGGGTGTTGGGGGACCTGCATCTGGACCAGCAGTCTCCAACCGGTCCATCGCGAGCTACCGGTAGCTCCCCGAGGCCCCGTGAGCAGCTCGCAATTTAATTTTTAGTTGTTAGTCCTTTATAGTCTTCATTGTTGTTTGGGCCGTTTTTTAAGAGCCGTTGCCCGCCCTCAGCCGAACCAACTGCTCTGTTTTGCCTAAGCTTAACTGGGGCAGTTGGGGCGGGCTGAAGAGGATGACGTTATACGTATCTGAGTAATTGACGTAGCCCATCCACTCTCCCTGCCTTTAAGAGCCTGGCACCGTGCTTTACATCGTGTGCAACGTGTGCACTGCTGGAATGGAGCTGCTCCCACTGCCTTTAGGAGCCTTGCACCACGCTTACATCCTATGCGACGTGCGCATTACGGGTGCGGAGCAGCAGGGGCTGAAGAGCTTGTTGCCGTGCAAGTGGCATGACACAGGCAGGATTGAACTGTTACCCCCCCCCCCCCCCCCCCCCCTATCAGTGCCTGCACCACTTGTCTTTTCCAGTCAGACTCCGAGTCTTTCGGTAGGTAAGTCCTGTCTTGAATTAGTTGCTGCACCCTCGCCACTGAATAATTGTTAGCCCCTGCCCTAGCCTTAGTCTTTCTCAGCCCCAGGCGCCAAAAATATTCGTTCCCAGAGCCACTATCAATAAAGAGGAGAGGGTGTGTTGTGGAGAGGGTGAGGAGGGGGAGAAGAGATTGACGATGCACGCGTGAATTAAAAAAATGTATGCAATGAATAGGCAGACATGCCACTCTGCACATGAGCTGCTGGCTACTGAAACAGGCAAACATGGTGGCTGAATATTTGAAGTGCAGCAGAGAGCGGGATCTCTGTATGTGAGGTGAAGGGTCAGATAAACATGAGGCTATGTTAGGTGTAGAGAACACTCTGATATTGCAAATGTGGGGCACAGGGAGGGGGTCACTTAAGAATCTGCCGTTGAGGGGAACGGGTTGGCACACATGATGATGACAAGCAGAGATGAACCTGTGCATGTGAGGTGCAGGGAACAAATTTACATGACAGGGAATGTGAGGTGCAGCTACAGAGGCTGTACATGTGCAAAGCAGGGAGGCATTCATGAGGCTGTGCATTTGAATTACAAGGACAAGCTGACATGATGCTTTGTCTGTGAGGAGCAGGGAGTCAGACGACTACATGTAAGATACGGGTAACAAACGTATGACATCATATGTGAGATGCAAGGAGCAGGCACGCACGAGGCTGTACATGTGGGGTACATGGAAAACCCAGTTTCTCCTGCTGTTCAATAAGTGTTGTGCTCCAAGGTATTGTTTTTAAGAGCACATTAAACTCAATATGGGGATACTGAGACACCTTCAGTACCAGCCTCCATCTTCCTATTGCCAGGGATCAGAACCCCATACTCAGCTGCCCAGTCTAATCAGGGAGGAGCTTTTGTCCCTTTATAACAGCATCCAGGTGTTTTCCTTTCCCCTCCAACACTCTCTGCTTTGTTTGTGGATCAACTGGAGAGTGTACCACTTGAGTGCGAGGGTGACTTGCGATGTTTTAGAAATCGAAGATGGTATGAGTACTATGGAATCATTGAAATAAAGCAGCCTTTTTTTAAGCATTTCATGTGCCCTAGCGTAAAATTTGCCACATGAACATATATTCTAGTGAACTCTAAGTATTGTTCAAACTACAGTAGGGGCTCTAAAGAAATTAGACTTAAACTCAATGAAGCTGGGTGTGGGGGGTCCCTCGAAAAAATGTGCGCGTTGCTTCAGCTTTAGTAGCTCACGACGATTTTCACTGATCAGAAGAAGCTCTCACTACCAAAAAGGTTCGAGACCCCTGATCTGGACAATACCATGATTCGTTTTTCCCCGGATTTTATGCTCAACGTACAGTGCCAGCGTGGATCGGTTGAAGGGGTCAAGAGGGCCATCAGGGATCAAGGAATAGAGTACATGATGCTATACCCTTCACGTCTCAAGATCCTGGACAGTGAAATAGTGTTCTTTTTCGACTCGGATTACGACGCTTGCCTCACAACCGTGCTGGTCAGGGGACCCAGAACAGCAACAGCCAATCATGAGAGCCCCAGCACATTGAGCAGACACTGATCAAGTGACTGGAGTGGTAATGTGGACATGGGGCAATGTTGTTAAGGAAGGTAAGGGAGGCGATGTGCCTCCGGGGTTCCGGTTTATTGAAGGTGGTCGGACGAGAGGGTCCAGGGCTGTGTACTCTTCAACAGCTGTAAGGTTTGGGCTCACATTGTGTTTATGGTTCAACGTTGCAAGGCCTCCGGCATTGGTTCATTGTGTTGGGGGGGAGGGAACTGGGGGGGTAGGGTCCGCGCAGCGGGTTTCTACCATGGGGGGTGCACTCCATCACTTAAGTATGTCTTCTTCTGTGGATGCAGGTTTGTGTTCTCGCATTCTGTTGATATGGGGTTGACGGGGCGACAGGCACTCTGCATGTTTAAGAGGTGGGTGGTTGGGGACCCACTTAGAAGGGAGGCAGGACGGGGGGTACAGGTTGGGGGGGAGGGTTTTGTGGGAATGTTTGTGTGGCTCATGGTGTTTTCAATTCAAACGTATGTTTGTTAGCTTACAACGGCAAGCAGTGGCATGTGGGAGATCCGAAACAGTATACGTTCTTGTACTCCAATGGGTGACCTGTCACGGATAAGGATCTGGTTGTGGAACGTTAATGGCTTGGGCAATAAAATAAAGCACACTCTGGTCCTGCAGTATGTCAAACGTCACGCCCCGGACATAGTTCTCCTACAAGAGACTCATTTGCGGGGCAACGCGTGCAGGGCATTGGACCGGTTTGGCTACAGGATGGTGGCCCACTAGAGGTTCACGTCTGGCTCCAGGGGGGTGGGGATTCTCGTCCGTATAGCCCTTCCATTGGTGGTCACGGCACGTGGGAGGCGACTCTGGATGTATGGTGGCGGCCAAATGGGAGGGTCGCACGCTAGTGTTTAGCTCCTGCTATATCCCACCCGGACTGCATGCCCTGACATATGTCAAACTTGGGTTCCACCTGGCGGATCTTCCGTGGGGTACTCTAGTACAGGGAGGAGACACTAACGCGGTCATGGATGCGGACCTCGACTGCTCAGGGGAGAGGCTGGGTAATAGGGGGAAAGCAGGTTTGCGAAGCTTTACCACAGCCATGGGACATAGCGACATATGGCGTGTACATCACCCCACACAAAGACACTACACTTTTTACTCTGCTAGACATGGGTCCTTCTCCAGAATAGATCACCTCTTGGCCCGGGGTGACCAATTGGGCGAATTTGCGGACTCCTGCATAATGGCCCGGGGAATCTCAGATCATTCACCGGTGGGTGTCACTCTTAAAGGGGCGGTAACGGCCAGGGCGAACGTACCGAGGATAGACCCATGGCACCTTAAAGATGATTCTATAGTCGATAAGTTGTGGGAGGGCTCCCAACTATACTTTGCCGAGAACCAGGGCTCGGTTGATTCCCAGTTAACCTTGTGGGAAGCATTTAAAACAGTCTTGAGGGGCCAGGTTCAGGCGCTTATTGGCGCTCAAAAGAAGGAAGAATCACTTCAGATCGTAGAGTTGGAGCGGGAAGTTGAGGTGCTGGAACGGGGTGTAGGTATGACCCCCTCGGTGGAGCAGAGTCACAAGCTTGCCCTCAAGCAAAAGGAACTTCACTCATTGGCTGAGGGTGAGGCGTGCGCCTATTCTCTTGCCACGCAACATCGGATATATGATGCCGGGGATAAAAGCATGAAGCTATTAGCATGGCTCAAGCGTAGGGACCGTGAGTGATCCTGGGTCACGGAAGTGAGGAACGAGTTGGGCTCCTTGGTATCGGCTGGAATTGACATAGTGGGGGCCTTCGCGTCTTACTATGAGAGGGTGTACACCCCGGTATGCACCCAATCGGAATCTGACTGTGAGGAGTTCCTACGGGATTTTGCCCATCCCACGTTATCCCAGGAGTAGACGGACAGCCTAGAGGCGGACCTTATGGTCCTGGAACTGGGTGATGCCCTTAACGCACTTCAGGCTGGGAAAACGCAGGAAATCTACAAGAGGCAAGCCAATGTCGTGACTAAACCCCTAAGGCGAATGTTCCTTGAAGCGAGAAAAATGGGAAGGCTCCCGCCTGATCAGCGGGAGGCCACGATTGTTGTCATCCGCAAGGCCGGGAAACCGGCTGACCAATGCTCGTCTTATCGACTTATATAACTCCTCAATGTGGAGGTCAAGGTTTTGGCTAAAGCCATGGCGATGTAACTGCTCTCAGTTCTGCCTGACTTGATACATGTGGATCAGTCGGGGTTCATGCCCCGCAGGAGCACTCGGCATAACTTACGGTGGCTCTACAGGGTTCTGTATATGACGAAGGATGTGGACGACAACCAAACAGCGTTGATGGCGCTGGACGCCTCAATGGCCTTTGACAGCATCGAATGGCCGTACTTATTCATGGGCCTGCAATGTCTGGGCTTCGGGCTGGTCTTCTGCAGCTGGGTGCATCTGTTGTATGAGCAGCTGTTTTCAAGGATGAGGGTAAACGGAGTGATGTCTCGGACGTTTTCCTTTACGGCGGGGTACCAGGCAGGGGTGCCCTTTGTCCCCTTTCCTCTTCGCCTTGGCTCTGGAGCCGCTGGTCCACTGGATTCGAAGAGACCGGTCTTACGGGGGCCTGGCGGTTATGAATGAGTGGGAGGAGAGTATATCTCGATACACCGACGACATCGTCCTCTACATGACCAGACCCTACCACTCAATGGCGCAGTGCTCCATCTCTTCGAACTATTTGATAGTTACTCCAGCTACATGATTAATTGGGCCAAATCTTTGATATATCCACTCTTGGGTTCTCCCCCGCTGGTCCCGACTCGGTGTCCAGCCTTGGTCGTTACTGAGGGATTTAAATACCTCAGGGTGTATGTCACTAGGGACATGGCGGAGTTCTTCAAGAAAAACCTAGAGCCGCATCAGGCGCGGTTAGCTTCGGATGTCGCTCACTGGCGGTCCTTGCCTCTCACCCTGATGGGACGCACCGCACTCTTCAAAATGTTGGCGTGCCTCCTCTATATCTTGCAGAACATGCCATATCCGGTCTCGGGGGGGGGGTCCGGCGCATATCCCAGGCCCTGAGAATGCTGCTCTGGAACCCAAGAATAGCATTGCGTAAGCTCACAAGGGGGGTGTACGATGGAGGGCTGGCTCTACCGGACGTCCAGTTGTATTACTGGGCATCTCAGCTGCAGGTGATTAACGATTGGATGTACGTGGCGGGGTCAGAACCGGCCTATAGGTTGGATAGATATGCCATGCCGGGGGGCAATTGTGAACCTATTTTGTACTCGCGAAAGAATCATAGGGATTTACCTTTGCATATGGGAGTGGTGCTTCAGTGCTGGAGGGAGGCCAATAAATTCCTGGGGTGGGCGTTCACTATAACGGGTAGGACCCCGCTTTTGGTTTGGGGACTAGATAACGGAGGTGAAGAGACTAGCCGGCTTCAAAGGCTGGAAGCTGATTGGGATTGAATACCTGGGTGATGTCTGGAAGGGGGTCGCCCCTAGGTCCTTCCACTATCTCAAAAACGAGTATCAAATGCATGACTCCCAACACTACCACTACTTGCGTCACGCGCACGCTCTATGCACCCATATCCACACAGACACTTCAGTCCCGAAGTACTCGCCTATGAAGGGTAGGCTCCTGCTTGGCCCCATCTTAGAGAAGCCCACATCCACTTTCTATCGCAAACTCATAAATAATATGGCTGACACCCTGGTGTCCCTGCGGGCGAAATGGGAGGAAGATATCTGCAGCCTGGAAGAAGACGATTGGCAGGACACCCTGCAGAGCCCACGCGAAATCGCGATACGGATTAGGTTCCGTCTTGTCCAGTTTAAAATCTTGCACCGGGTGTATTACCCGCAAACTCACCTGTTCTCCTGGGGTAGGAGCCTGTCTCCCTTGTATGTGAGGGGTTGTCAGGGGGAGGGTACTTTCTTCCATATCCTCTGGGATTGTCCGAATGTGGTACCTTTCTGGACCAGGGTGGCCCGTACTATGGAGGTAGTAGTGGGGTCGCCAGTCCCGGTGGAACCTAGGTGGCTTCCATTAATGATTAAAGGACCGACGGACTGGTCCAGGTACGATGAGATCTGGCTGGCCTTGGCGGCCGGCATGGTGAAAAGGAATATAGCCAGGTGTTGGGGCGCGCCAGAGGCCCCATAATGGGGCCAGTGGAATCGAGACTTAGATTGGTGCCAGAGGGCAGAGGAGACAATCTGCAAGGCCAGGGGGTGCATGAAGAAATGGAGGAGGATCTGGGGTCCCTGGTGCAAGTACCGAGCCTTGCGGGGGGGTGCGGGATAAGAGTGACAATGGTTGTGGTTCTGTGATACTGTACTGTATGCCTTTGAATGTACAATGAATTGCTATCAAATTTCATGCCAATTGAACACTGCTATGTATTTTCTGTGTCATCAAGCAAAGTTAATAAAAAGATTTAAAAAAAAAAAAGATTATGTAAAAATGTTACCTTCCTTTGTTCAGGATTCAAGTGATTTTCTCGGACAATTGAATGAATTTACATTGGATCCAAGCTATTTAGTCATGTGTCTATATGTAACGTCGCTCTATACGAGCATCCATCATCAAGATGGGATGAGAGCTATTGAATTTTATTTAAACTCTAGACCTCTACATCTGGCGCATCACAACAAAATGCTCTGCGATGATTCTATATTGTCTAAACAATACCTATTTCTTTTTTGCCAACCAGGTGTATCGAAAAATAAGAGGAGTAGCTATGGGAGCTTGTTTCTCCCTTAGCTACTCCTGCCTCCATATGGGTTGGTGGGAGGAAATGGTGCTCAATAGAGATCACAAGGCAGACGTAGACAATCACATTAGGATTTGGCTACGCTATATAGATGATTTATTCGTATTATGGCAAGGCACAAAATAATCAGCACAGAACTTTGTAAACAGCATTAACCAGAACAATGTTAATCTACATTTTACCTCTAACATCAGTAGTACTAGTGTATGTTTCCTAGACGTGGAAGTATATATTAAGACCAACAGAGTTGAAACAAAACTTCACTGAAAACCAACTGCAGGAAACAGCACATTACATGCTCCCATTAGATTCCTCAAAACCGTGGCCCCTGTCATCGTCCCCACGGTCATGGAGCTTATTAATAGCTCACTTGCCCAGGGATCTGTTCCTGCCAGCTGGAAGAGCGCCGTGGTAAAAGCACTCCTAAAAAAACCCCAGCTCGATCCAGCAGATATGGCAAACTACCGACCAATATCACTCCTTCCGGCAATCAGCAAGGTAGCTGAGAAACTGGTCAACGGACAATTGTCCCAGTTCTTTGAAATAAACAACGTCCTACGGGAATCCCAAACTGGATTTCGCCCGGGTCATGGCACAGATACTGCCCTCCTCGCCGTCATCGAGGAGGCAAGGCGCATACTGGATTCAGGAGGGTCAGTGGCAGTGATCCTCCTGGATCTCAGTGCAGCCTTCGACACAGTTAACCATCGTGTCCTTCTCCACCGACTCGCGGCAGCAGGGATCACCGGGACGGCACTCAGCTGGATAGAATCCTTCCTCACCGGACGCACGTTCCAGGTATGGGACGGCAATTACCACTCATCCACCCTCCCCCTCACAAGCGGGGTCCCTCAGGGATCTTCCCTGAGCCCGACGCTTTTTAATGCATATATGGCCCCTCTTGAAGACGTGGTGACACCATTTGACATAAAAATGGTAAGCTACGCTGATGACACTCAACTGGTCGTCTCCTTATCCCAACTAGTCGACCACCCAGAGAACCTGGCCAACTGTCTCACACAAATCCACAGCTGGATGAGTGATTCATCATTAAAATTAAATGGGTCTAAGACGGAAGTGATGCTCCTGGGAAAACAATGGGCGACCATCCCCCCAACAGTCTGGCCTGACGTGTACGGAGAAATCCCTCCTCCGAAGCGTGAAATCAAAACCCTTGGAGTGTGGCTAGAACCTGAGCTCACCATGAAGACGCAAGCGGCCAAAACTGCGGGGACCTGTTTTGGGCTCATGCGTACTACCCGTAAGATTCTCCCCTTATTACCACCTGCTTCCAGGAAACTCCTTATCCAGGGACTAGTATTGTCCCGTCTGGATTATAGCAACATGGTCTACCTCGGAGCCCCAGAGGCCACATTGACGAGACTGCAGCGGACAGAGAACGCTGCGGCACATCTGCTCATGAACCTTCCCTCGAGAGTGTCAGCAAAACCAGCCCTCAAGGCCCTGCACTGGCTCCCTGTGCGCCAAAGGGTGGAATTCAAAGCCATGTGCACGACACACAAACTAATCAACGGATCTGGCCCTGCGATCCTCAGCAGCTTGGTCACCCCCTACAAAGCATCCAGATCCCTCCGTTTGGAGAATGAGCACTTAGCCAACATCCCCAAATCCAAAAGGACACGCACAGGAGGACGACGATTCTCGGTTCAAGCGGCCATGGGATGGAACTCCCTCCCACGCACCCTCAGACTGGAATCCAGTTTCCTGGTTTTTCGCAAAAAACTGAAAACGCACCTATTCCCGAAATAAATGTCCCTCCTCCCTTCCCTTCCCTCAATGGATATCAGCCTTTTTACAGCGCGGGATTGCCCTTGGGTCACCAGGCGCTATACAAATCGCTAAATAAATAAAAATAATGCGTCTAGTCAACATCCACGCCATCTCATCCATAGTATACCCTAAAGCTAAGGATTGGCCGCATATGTAGTCAAGAAGAAGACATTGTAGAAGCCCAAAAGATGAGCAAACTGAAGTTTCTAGAACAAAGCTATAAGGAGAACACCTTGGACATAACTATTGATACAGCCAACAAAATCAATAGAAAGGAACTATTGATGAAGAAGTCTTCCGTTCAGAAGATTGACACTGAAACCAGTAGGGAACAAAACACCCTGCATAGAATAATCAATAAAAACTGGCCAGTGGCTAAAAGTGACCTTGTCATTGGAAAATGGTTGCCAAAGAATCCAAGCATCACATTTCGCAAATCTAAATCCATGAGGGAGAATCTTGTGAAAAGTTGCCCAGAAGTGATCAAAACCACGAACTGGCTTAGCAAACGTAAAGGATTTGTAAAATGCCAAACAAGTAGGGCATGTAAAGATAGGAAAAACAAAACAATGTATACCACCCCATTCTCTGAAGTTCCCAAGAAAATCACAACATTTCTTACATGACGTACTGAATGTGTGGTCTATGTGTTGGTTTGCTCTTGTGGGCTGCAGTATGTGGGCAGTACCAAGTTGCAGGCCCACAAACGTATACTGCAGCACATGAGAGCCATCACCAAAAATGACCATACATACCCCATTGTACAGCATTTTAAAGAGAATCATGCCAGTAGTCTTGACCATCTATCGTACTTTTTGATTCACTCTATTCCAATTTTGAGGAGAGGGGGAAATAGAGAAGCAAAATTAAGACGCTTGGAAACCCAGTATATCATAGAACTGGATACCAAGACCCCCAATGAACACAATTCCAGTGAGGATTTCCATACATGCTTATACTAATTACATAATTAGAGCATAACCACTCCTCAAATCACAATCAGTCCCTTATCTGTCTATCACACATTTGTATATTTGTTCTTTGAACTACCCTGATCAGAACTATCATCCAAATACCCAGCTGGTTGCCTACAAGCATTTATGCTATGATAACATTTGCAAACTGGATTTTTGATTAAAAATCTGTACATTTTTTTAAACTTAGTTAAAAAGAGACCAAGGGACAGGGGCTGTTCCAGGTAAACACATGTTAGTTTTATTAAAGCACTTAAGCACTTTTTAAAATAAAGTTTGAGGGTAACTTCAGCATAAGAGATAGGTAGGCCAAATGGAAATTAATTGGGCCGGGCTAAAACTCTGCGATCAGTAATCGGGAAATGTTTTATCAATGTAAATATTTTATTATATATGTTCTATGTATTTTACTGACTTAATCATTGTTTTTTTATATAAATTTATTAACCAATTTGAAACAGAAACATAAAGTTTTTAATATGTCTTTACAACATACAAAAGACTTTGTCCATTTCTATCTCGGCGGGGATAGCACTGTGCTAATCCTATGCTTAAAGACTTTGATAGAAAAGCAGACATTTGAGGTGAGCAGATCTAGAGTGTCGCTGGTGTAGAGAGTGCTCTATACAGGAGCTGCTTTCCACCTAAACTTGAGAACTACCCAGAGTTCTCTGATTTATTCATCACTCTATGCCTGAAAGGGTATTTGTTTGACTTATACTGGGTGTTCCTTTGTGTCTGGACAAAGCTATACCTCTCTGAAGAGCTCTAATTAGAGCGAAACACTGTGTCAAGGGTTGCTCTTATTCATTTCAGGTTGGCTTGGTTGGTATTTTACCAATTCAAAGCTGTAATACAGTGCCTGGAGTGGTAAATTAATTTTGTCATTGTACAGCTCGGCAAGGACATCACTGTGCTAGTCCTATGCTTAAAGACTTTGCTGTAGAAATTACAAAATAATTTGTCCCATTCTATCTCGGCGTGGATAGCACTATGCTAATCCTACGCATGAATACTTTGATAGAAAAGCAGACATTTAAGGTGAGCAGATCTAGAGTGTTGCTGGTGTTGAGAGTGCTCTATAAAAGAGCTGCTTTCCACCTAAAATTGAGAACTACCGAGTCCTCTGCTTCTTTTTTGCACACAATATATATATATATATATATATATATATATATATATATATATATATATATATATATATATATATATATATATATTGATGCACAAATCTCCTTCCAACCGAAAGAAGACAGCGACCCAGGAGGAAAAGGTAGGAAGCACTGGTTTATTGACACAGATGCGAATGCATTTCGGCAGCCTATCTGCCTTCCTCAGCGCCAAAAGCGTCCTACCAGTGAAATGTCACGCTGCAAGTAAGTCCCTCATTTCAACGCTTGCTAATGCAAGCCAGCTCCACCCCTTTGGTGAATTCCCCGCACCTGTGTGCAGTCCCGAGTGTAGCGCAGGACTGCAGATCCCAAAATGCAGCGTAATGGAGACTGGGAACCTCGGTCAGGAGAATGGCGTAAGTGATGACAATGTCATTACGGGGGGGGGGGCAGGGAACAGCGTGAGCCCCTTAGGATGCTGTGATGGAAATCCCGCTTTGGTGTGCCAACTGTCCAGTGCCTCCTCCGGTCCCCCAATACCGTCACAGCCACGTCAACCAGAGAGTCCATAAAGCAGTGGATGAACCACAGTGTGTTCTACCCGGCATGGGATTAACAATCCCAAAACTGCTCGCTCTCCTCCTCGGTTTCGATGGCGGGCTCCCAGCCTTTCCAACCAACGCTGGCAAAACAAACCGAACTGCAGGAGTCCGAATCCCAGTGAAGCCGGTTGTCCAAGGCGTGACGGGGGTCATCTATAAATATCAAGGAAGGTCCTTTCATTGAAAATATATATATTTATCACTGAAAAAATCAAAGGTTACAGGTACATTATAGTTAGGATACAGAATTTAAAAAACATAGAAACTCAAACACACCAAAGTTTAGATGGACGTTATGGTTAGGCTCAGAAAGTGATGGTGCAACTACAACACCGCAAGATCAATCTGACACGATTTCGTTAACCTCCATCAACTCATTGACCTCTAACGATTCTGAAGATAATCATACATCTGTGCAACCTAGTTTGTCTAGTCTGGCCAGTTTTTCCTTAATTGATTAACTAAATTTTGTCAACGAGGACCGGCGATATTCCCTGCGCTCCCGCAATCCTCCGTCCAAGCCGGTAAATCAAGCAGCAAAAACCGGCGCAAGGAAACGAAAACACAAACAAAAATATATCGCAAACAAAGACCAAAAGGAATTGGAGAAAGTGACTGACATCACGGAAAACACAGTGGTAAATCTTACTGATACTATTCTTACTAAAGCTGAGGAGCAGTTGTTATCGTTAGGTTTGAGTTTCTGTCCTAGCAATAGATTTTCATATAATCAAACACGCATTGATGTTTACAAGTTCATCAGAAAGATTAAATTAATGAAATATTTTAAGTTGAACTCTGAACGTAAAAAAACGTCAAGTGATCCAACAAATGGGGATGGTTTAACATCAATGCAAGCTGCAGACTCGGGTGGCTTACAAAATCTCTATGACTTGGCATATGAAGATGATTCGCAACCGGGCCCCACTGTAAGCCAGGTTCTCACTGTCAATTCACCTGCCCCCAGCCCTTTCAAACCTAAATCAACGTTTCTTCCTCTTATGCCTAGAGATGCATTGGACGTTTTTAGTGACAGGGTGATTACCGAACTGAAAATTCTAAATCGCAAAGTTCTGAGTAAAACTAGACAAACAAACTACTTTAACATTCAGTACCATCAATTGGTGAAAAAATTGCAAAGTAATTGTGAGGTGATAGTTAAAAACTCGGATAAAGGAGGAAATACTGTACTTTGGGCACAAACTGATTATCTTATTGAGGCTAACCGACATCTCTCAGATTCATTATGCTATACAATATCTAGTCAGCATGTTATGATTAATACTGAAGTTACTACCCACAAGAGATTACTAAATTGGTATAAGTCAGGTTTAATCTCTAAGAATGAGTTCAAATTTCTAAATGTTGAAAATCCCATTGTTCCATTCTTGTATTTCCTTCCTAAAATACATAAGTTGGTATCCCCTGTACCTGGGCGCCCAATCATCTCGGCTATTGGTAGTATTAACGAAAAGATTTCCAAATATGTTAATTTTTTTCTCCAACCCCGTATGATTTCTTTACCCTCGTTTCTTAAAGATACCACAGATTTTCTTAACAAGGTGACAAATGTATGTTGGCATTCTGAGTATATATTTTTGGTAATGGACATTGAGTCATTGTATACCTCAATTAACCACTCTCAGGGGTTGCATGCTGCAGAGTATTACTTAAATAAGCGTGACATGATTTTTCGAGCACACAACACAATGCTGTTGGAAATGATACAGATTTGTTTGACTTCAAATTATTTCAAATTCCAAGGCAAAATTTACCAACAATTGCGCGGTGTGGCAATGGGTTCGTGCTTCTCCCCCAGTTATTCATGTTTACATGTTGGCTGGTGGGAGGAGCGCGTGCTCAGAGTCACACATGCCAAATGGTTGCCAGACATTTCCCACTACTGGCGCTACATCGATGATGTGTGTATTTTTTGGAAAGGAACTGTAACAGAGGCTAAGTCTTTTGTTAATGAAATCAACAACAATGAATTAAACCTAAAATTCACGGCATCTATCAACAATGAGGTAGCAGAATTCTTGGATGTTCAATTGTATGTGGAGAATGCTGAGTTAAAAACCAAACTTTTCCGCAAATCTACAGCGGGAAACTCCATATTGCATGCCCATAGTGCGCATCCCATCCACACTATTAATAGCATCCCTTATGGCGAATTCATTCGAATTCGACGAATTTGTAGTGATGTAACAGCTGCTAATATTTGCTTAGACTCTTCTGTAGAGAGGTTCCTTAGAAGGGGTTACACCAAGAAAGTATTAGAGCAGGCTCTTACTAAATCAAAGTCCATTGATTGCAATACTCTGTTGAACCTTAAGTCTACCATTTCAGATCTTGAAACGGATTGCTCCATTAGACTAATTACTACTTTTAGTTCGCAAGAGAGAGCAATTCGTCGCATTATTTGTTCTGAATGGCCAATTGTCCTGACTGACAATATTTTGAATCCAGTTCTTCCAGATTTGCCGGCTATTACATTTAGAAGAGCACCTTCAATGCGTGATGCTCTGGACAGACCAATGCCGGAAGTTCTGCCAAAAAAACCTTGGTTCCATAAAACTGGTTTCTTTAAATGCACTTCTTGTCGCGCATGCTCCTTTGCCCGTAATTCAACATACTATACATCGGCTTTTAGCGACATAAAAATTCCTATAAAAGAACATCTGACTTGCAGGTCAGACTTTGCAGTCTATAAATTAAAATGTACCTGCAATTTGGAATATATTGGGAGCACTAAACTCCCCGTGCATAAGCGTATTTTACAGCATATACGCGCAATTGTGAATAGCAATAGTGACTATCCTGTCGCAAGACATTTTAAGGCTGTTCACAACAACCAGTTAAAAGACCTAGAATACACTGTCTTATGCTCAGTACCAGTCCCCGGCCGGGGCGGTGATCGTGAACGTTTGCTAAGACAGAAAGAAGCACACTTTATTCTCTCACTCAATACCAGAGCTCCCAACGGTTTGAATATTACAGAAGATTTACATGTCTTTCTGTAATTCATCTAAGATTGTGAACCATGGGCATCCTATCTGAATCTGTGATAAATCACATCTTTACAATACCGCAATTACCTGTTTTGTTTATTTATTTATTTATTTAGCTTATATAGCGCAACAGCTACCCAACAAAGGGTTTCCCGGCGCTATGATTCAGTAGTAAATGACAGGACCGGCAATTTAGATGTTGAATAGCCAAGTTTTTAAGGCCTTCCTGAATTTCATATAGCTCGCCTCAGAGCGCAGTGCATGTGGCATAGTATTCCACAGTGAGGGGCCAAGGAAGGCAAAGGATTTTCCACCCATGCATGATAGTTTTATTTTAGGGATAACAAAATTGTGGGCTGTTGTCGATCTCAAAGCCCGAGAAGGGAGGTAAGGGCGGACTAGATTTTGTAAGTACTTAGGGGCTTTTTAGTGGAGATCTTGTGCATGAAGCATAGGGATTTAAATTTGATCCGGTTCTCTATTCTCAACCAATGCAGCTCTCGGATGTATTTGGAGGTGGATGAAAAAATGGGGATTTTCCATAACAGTCTCGCCGCTGCATTCTGCACTGTTTGCAATCTGCGGATCGTTGCCTTTTTTGCCCCCAGATATAACACATTGCCGTAATCAAGCCTAGATGTTATTAGGGCATTGATGACCGTTTTTTTAGTGTGTTCTGGTAGCATCCAGCAGATTTATTTTAGCCACTTTAGAATTGCGAAACAAGTGGCCGATGTTTTCACAGCTTGCTGGTGCATATTCAACGAGTCATCGACAATGAAGCCTAGATTACGAGCCTGTGTGGTTGGAATCGGGGGGGTACCCATTTCTGATGGCCAATGTTGGGGCCCCCAAAGTTCTTTATTTTTTCCTAGGACAATTAACTCGGTTTTATCACCGTTTAATTTGAGGAAGTTTTCTTGCATCCACCCTGCAATCTTTTCCAATCCTAGTTTTAAGGTAGAGGGATTATCGCTTCCCGCGGAGGAAAGAGAGAAGAGAAGCTGAGAATCGTCAGCATAGGAGAACATCAGCAATCCAGTCTCTTCTACTACTTTTGCGAGCGGACTCATGTACAAGTTAAAAAGTAGCGGGCTTAAAATTGAGCCTTGCGGTAATCCGTATTTAAAAGTCAGGGTATCTGAACAGGCAGATTGAGAGAAGACTTGGAAAGTTCTATGCTCTAACAATGATTTTATCCAATTTAAGGCAGCGCCACAAATGCCTATCGAATGGAGTATCCGCATTAGTACCGCATGTGACACCGTGTCAAATGCGGCACTGAGGTCAAGAAGTACAAGTGCCACCGTTTCGCCTCTATCTATCAAAGCTCGGATATTCTCTGTAACACCTAACAAGGTAGTCTCAGTAGAGAAGCCTGAGCGAAAGCCTGACTGATGGGAGGGCAGCAGGTCGTACATGGTTATAAAATCTGTGAGAGATCGGTGAACGTGTTTCTCCAGAATCTTAGCAAAAATGGGGAGGAGGGAGATTGGTCGGAAGTTTGGGGCAGATTTGGATCAGCAGCAGCTTTCTTTAACATTGGATGGATCATTGCATGTTTCCATTCATCTGGTACATGTTCTTCCTGCAGGGATGTATTTAAAACGTCGGTGATAATAGACATAGCTTTCCTACTAAGTTGTTTTAGGACAGAGCATGGTAACGGGTCTCTTGGTGAGCCTGATTTGATCGTATTAAGTAGGTCAATAACAGTATCGATGTTGAGCATAGGCCAGTTTTCAAGTGAGGCAGTATGAATGTCACAGGCATTCGAGCCTAGTATACCAGTTTGATTGCTCGGTCTGTCAGGGGAGGAGGTATGAACATCCATATTAGCTTTATTATATTCATTTTGTGCTTGTTCGATACTCTGATATATTTTATCCACTTTGTTTACAAAGAAAGTAGCTAGTTGGTCACACTGTGTTTTATTGAGGTCAGGTGGGGTTTGTGAAGTATTTGAGCCAGCCAGCTCTTTCACTATTTTAAAAAGTGTTTTAGATTGATTTAAGGCCTCTGTGATTTTGGTACATACAAATTCTGCTTTAGCTTTGCTACACATCATTTGATAGTGTGTTATTTTTATTTTATATTCCTTCTTAGCTTCCAGGGAGTAGGTCTTCCTCCACTGACGTTCAGCATTTTTACATGTGGTTTTTTCTTGCTTTAGAGATTAATTGAACCATGGGGCAAGGGGGCGCTGATTATGACCTTTTAACTTTGTTTTGGGCAGACATGAGTCGATGGCTGTCATAAGCCATGTTTGGACAGATGTCGAAAGATTTTGCACCCTTGATTTAGTGCAGGGTGAGGTGTCTTCCAAAAAAGTATTCAGGATATTAATATCTAATCTTTTCCATTTTCTAACAACATGGGTTGGAACCGGTGTTATGTCCTTATTTGACAGTTGTACTCGAAATGAGAATTTAATGGGAAAATGGTCTGACCAAGGAATGGGTAAGGCAGGGAAGGTGTCCATATCAGTAATATTGGAAAAAAATTGAATCCAATAAGTGACCAGCGATATGTGTAGGACCAGAGTTTTTCAAAGTTAGGTTAAGAGACGCAAGATCAGCAATAAGTTCGGTGGCATTTGTGCAGTCCTTTTTGTCCAGATGTAAATTCAAATCACCAATAATTGTGAAGTTAGCAGCCTTCATTACTAAGGGGCCCATAAGTTCTGACATATTGATCATCCAGTTAGATGCCGCACCTGGCGGTCCATAAATAAGTGCTCCTGAAAAAGTGAAATTTGGGGCAAGTATAATTTTAAAAATGGCACCTTCACATCCGGCGCATGGGAGTTTCTTAATATCACAGTTGTAGATTTAAAAAAAAATAATTGCTATGCCTCCTCCTAACTTGTTTTTCCGGTCAAGTCGTGTAATCGCATATGAATCCGGGAGAGCCATGAGAACATCAGGTCAGGAGCTTTCCTGGAGCCAAGTTTTAGTTATGAACAAGGCGTCAGGAGCCTCATCTAATAGTAGGTTAAATATCTCAGTCTTGTGTTTTGGTAGGGAACGGCAATTCAGGCTAAGAAATGTAAATAATCCTGAATCAAAATTAGGATATTTCCTATTGATTCTATCCTCCATAATTTTCGTCCCAACAGAGTTTATAGCAAGAGTACAATTGTGGCAAACATTATTCTCCCTGTCTAACTCAGCTGTCAATTTATCTCTATTGACTTTTGTATATTGCGGCTTTTTTATTGGGTATTTTTATCTGATTACATTCTTATATTTGAACTGTTTTTGACGCATTGATTTGCATCTCAGTCTTGCAATGTTCAACATTTTGCAATTTATTGCTAATTTAGAAAATGGCGAGATTATGGTTTTGTTTTCTAAGCTTCTCTGCTGTTGCTTTCGACAATTATGCTTATGGTTACACTGTTTATTTATGATTAAGCACGTTTAAGTCATGTCTTTTTTTACAAATGTATTTCTTGTTTAATTTTAGGCCATATTTTGCAACATGATTTTCTTCTGCCAACCAAAATGATCGAATCTAAAGAAAAATTCCCTTTGGACTACATTTATTTCTGTATCATGACGTGAATCATTGATGATGGACTTTTCCAATGTGGATTCGACTCTAAAAGCTTATTGAGTTTTTGCTCATTCTGTGCACTATATCATATTGTACTTTTGATTATGACACTTGTCGATCATCTTTTGACATTCATCTTTTTTTATGTATACGAGTCATGAATTTAATCTATAAATAATGGATATATTCATGTACAAATGATTTTTATTGAGGATGGACACATACATTTGTAGATAAGATTTAAATATTGTTGAAATTTATGCCCATTCTCGATATTTGATTTGATCATATATTTAGACTACGACACTTGTCGGTTGTTCCCCATTTTCATATGAGATGAATTGTTTTCATATATATAATGTACATAGTAATTCAACTGCACTTTACAAAATGTCTTTTGATATCGAGCAAACCAATGTATAGCACTTTTGTGAGTCCACAAGGGTAAATGGTTTTAAGGCATCACTACATTTTTCTTGTGCAATATGGCGCTCACTTTAGTCTTTTCTTTATTTTTTTCATTAGACTTTTTTTTTGTCTAAATCAAATCACCTGTGCACTTACTATAAATTGTGGTCACTCCCCGGGGCGCGTTATGTGAACAAGCTCCTTTTAGGAGTGAAACGCGTCATGGACGACACCATGTCTTTTTATTTCATCTGTGTGAAATAAATACTTATTTTTCACTGGATAATATCGTTGCTGATTCTTTTTGCCTGATTTAAAAGGAAAAGTCACGTTAAGAGGTCCTTACCTGATCTTCTTTTCACCGCGGACTGGTGAAACAGGAACATTGTTATATATATCTATATATATATATATTATATACATACAAATGACTTTGTCCATTTCTATCTCGGCGGGGATAGCACTGTGCTAATCCTATGCTTAAAGACTTTGATAGAAAAGCAGACATTTGAGGTGAGCAGATCTAGAGTGTCGCTGGTGTAGAGAGTGCTCTAAACAGGAGCTGCTTTCCACCTAAACTTGAGAACTACCCAGAGTTCTCTGCTTCTTTTTTGCATAATGTATTCATCACTCTATGCCTGAAAGGGTATTTGTTTGACTTATACTGGGTGTTCCTTTGTGTCTGGACAAAGCTATACCTTTCTGAAGAGCTCTAATTAGAGCGAAACACTGTGTCAAGGGTTGCTTTTATTCATTTCAGGTTGGCTTGGTTGGTATTTTACCAAGTCAAAGCTGTAATACAGTGCCTGGAGTGGTAAATGAATTTTGTCATTTTACAGCTCGGCAAGGACATCACTGTGCTAGTCCTATGCTTAAAGACTTTGCTGTAGAAATGACAAAATAATTTGTCCCATTCTATCTCGGCGTGGATAGCACTATGCTAATCCTATGCATGAATACTTTGATAGAAAAGCAGACATTTAAGGTGAGCAGATCTAGAGTGTTGCTGGTGTTGAGAGTGCTCTATAAAGGAGCTGCTTTCCACCTAAAATTGAGAACTACCCAGAGTTCTCTGCTTCTTTTTTGCACACATATATATATATATATATATATATATATATATATATATATATATATATATATATACATACATATATATATACATACATATATATATATGTATATATCAAGGAAGGTCCTTTCATTGAAAATATATATATTTATCACTGAAAAAATCAAAGGTTACAGGTACATTATAGTTAGGATGCAGAATTTAAAAAACATAGAAACTCAAAAACACCAAAGTTTAGATGGACGTTATGGTTAGGTTCAGATTTCACACATACAAAACCATAGAAATTCAGCAGTTATAGTTACCTGAGCTAACTATAACTTACGCCCCACAATACACTGCTTATGACCTCCCATCTTACATCACACATGACATGGTAAGTGACATCACTGATAACATCTAAAATTACATAGCTGATGCCATCGTCCAGTGAGTGTAAATGTTTTGTAAATGTTTCTTATACTTGAGGATATAAAATAAGTTACATTATTATTCTTTCAGCACTACCAATGAGTGATAAAATATCTAACATAGGTCATCTGAGTTGCTGTGTGACTGTCCGTATCCATGTGCGAGTGGCTATATGAGGGTGTGAGTGGGTGTGTGATTGTCTGTATGAGTGAATAAGTAGGTGTGTGAGTAGCTGTGAGGGTGAGTGAGTGGCTGTGTGATTGGCTTTATTGGTGAGTGAGTGGATGTATGAGTGAGTGAGTGGCTGCTTGAGTGAGTGAGTGGCTGCTTGAGTGTGTGTGTGGGTGTGTCAGTGGCTGTATTGTACAGTGATTGTCTGTGTGAGTAGCTGTATGGGTAAATGAGAGGCTGTATGCATCTGTGAATGTGTATGTAAGTGGTTGTGTGGGTGATTGAATGGGTGTGTGAGTGGCTGCATGCATGAGTGAGTGACTGTGTAGCTGCATGGGTGAGTGGCTATGTGAGTGGCTGTATGGGTGAGTGAGTGGCTTAATGGATGAGTGGGTATGTGAGCGGCTCTATGGATCATACGGTGTGTGTGTGGGTATATGAGAGGTTGTATGGTGGTGTAAGTGGGTGTGTGAGTAGTTCTGTGGGTGATGTTTTCCGTGATGTCATTTGAAAAGTTATCAGTAACCTTTGGTTTAAACACACACATATATATATATATATATATATATATATATATATATATATATATATATATATATATATATATATATATATATATTAATATATATTCTATCTATATTTATATGCAAAATAGGAAGCAGAGAACTCTGGGTAGGTCCCACATCTAGCTGGAGAGAAGCTCCTATATAGAGCACCCTGCAACACCACTCTGAATCTGCTCACCCAAATGTCTGTTTTTCTAGCAAAGGTTTTAACAATAGGGTTAGCACAGTGCCATCCACACCAAGCTAGAAAGGGGCAAAAGGCTTTGCAGCTTGCCCTTTATAGGAGCTGCTCTCCATCTAAATTTGGGAACTTCCCAGAGTTCTCTGCTTTCTATATTAGATAATGTATGCAGCACTCAAAGCCTGAAAGGGTATTGTTTTGTATGGTCTCTCCCCAGACCTCTAGGACTCGTTATTTAATATAGCTTTAGTGGCACCCTTGTGTGTTAGTGTCCGTGACTTGATAAGTCGTATGTATATGTATATATGTATATAATTTTATTTATTTTTGTAGGTAAATTTGTACTTGTTCCCCAAAGTCCTGAGGAGGCCTTAAACTGTCTGATAGGCCAAAACGTGTCGACAGTCATTATAAAGCGACACCCTATAAATGTGGAATTAATTGGTGGAAATATTCTACGAGCGCAATCAAAAAAAGAAGCATAAAGACATTTTAGCTTCCTAGGCTCGATTATTATATGGTGATTGTGAGGATGGAATTATGGTTGTATAAGATAATACCATGAATTTCCTTGTTTAAAATATTGGGCTCCAGTAGAACCCTTGTAAATAGGGTATTTACAAAGTTTCTGTTGCTTTGGTCATGTTTATGGTTTGTTGCACAGTGTAAATATTGTGTATAGATATAGGATAACTGTATATAAATGTGTATGAAATGAAAAAATGAAGATAATTGAAAACAATATCCTTTGAAAAGAAAAATTGGTTAACTAAAATAAGCTGAAGAAACTAACTTCCTTTGTTTGTGTTTTATTTAATTGTATATTGTTTCTGATGGCTATGAGATGAACAAAAAGTAATATGTGTAGATTTATTCTATGTGGAAATTTTAAAAAAAAACTGTGGATAGATCATTTGCAGTATCTGTCTCTAATTAATAGGTTTCTTTAAAAGAATACCAGAGGCATCATTGTATTTAGTTTGTTCTCCCCAGTATATCAGCAGAACAAATAAGGGTAGTGGTAGGAAAGTGTAGAAACAAAACAGGGAGATAAAATGCTCCTACTTCTTTCCTGTCCATGCTTCGGGTACATGTCTGTATCTTGCTTTATTTAGGGGCCCTGTGCATTTCTAGGGATAAGAATGTGCAGCTGATATTTCACTCTCCAGATTTTTTATCTTACATTCCTCTCTTTTTTCATACTCTGTTTCACTCTGGGTTCTCCTGTTCATAATAAGGAAAAAACTCCAGAGGTTGATTTTTAGCCTAAGGATAAATTAATGCAGATGGTGCATAGGTTGAAATGTCTCAGGTTCATCTGAAAAATCCCAGTTTGGTTCTGGGTGAAAAGAAGCCTAACTTTATTGGGACTCTGATGCCAGTTTCACTGCAAGTCTACCTCAAACATCCACTGATCATTGAATTGACTAACTGTTTTCAAGAATGGAGACAGAGTGAGGCTCCATTCCATGCACAAGTGAACCCCACATTGCTCAACTGAATCTTCAATAGTTTGGTTTAACCATGTTCATCGTTGGTTGACAATTCATAATCCATAGATAACCATGGTTTTGTCAATGAACATAAAGTGAGGGCTAATCCACTTTGCCCAGGATGAGATTGAACCTCCTCAATTACTGAACCTTTACTCTACACTGGTTTGTCTTTCATGTCAATGGCATTTCAGGGAAAGTATTCTCTGACTGTGTATCAGAAGGACTATTAATACAGTGCAGAGGCACACTCAACAGTAGAATTGGATATAGTACCAAAAGAACAAACACAGGCACAGAGAGGTAATAGCAATCCCTGGTCATACACTTTGATTTACTGCCTGGAAACGTTTTGCTAGGAGGTAGTTCCAGCACTAGAGAAATCTCAGAACTGGGTGTGCTTGACACCACCATCCTTGAGTCTGACTTCAGATTTTGAGGAACAGGAGTTCACGCTGGAGTCCTTGGTTTAATTACACGTTTTTAACCCTTAAGAGTCAACGCCTTACTGATTGTTTCCTAACATGATTCCTACACTTCAAGGCTGTCTCCATCTCTAAGATATGTGGGGCATTAGGGGGCCAGTTTGGATAATTCTGATCCTTTGGATCAGAATGACCTGGATATTTAGTTGGATTGAGTTGTCCCTCTTAGGGCACACCAACATGCTCTCATCCCTTCTAGGTTGATTTCATTTCTATGTGCTTTGAGAGCCACGCAGGGAATGTGTTCTGACTGCAATGGGACCAGCCCTCAACTGGCCATGATGTCATGGGTACACCTTATGTACTAAAGACCCTAACCCTCCACGGAAATCCCTGGCAGTTGTGTATTAATCATGCCTCTCTCTCACCTGGCAATAACAGCATCAGTCTAGCCCCACTTCTGGAACCCTCAGGAGGACCCTCTGGGATATGTGAAGTACCAGTGCTCTCCCATTCCTCATAATAGGCCAACCTGTCAGATTGGGAGAAGCACCCAGTCCGTCACCCCAGTGCCAGCAGATGGAGCATGAACAATTAACCTAACCAAGCTGTGGTTTTTAGTACTTAGGGGCCTATTTGGATGACGTGGGGACTTAGTCTGCCTGCCATCCTATTGGTCATTGGGACTGCCCGCCATAAGGGCGGGGGTCCCGTAGGGGGTACTAGGATGCACTGTGGCAGGCGCATCCTGCATTTTGAGGGGCCCATTAGGATGGCGGGCGGATTGCCCCCACCAGGCTGGTGGTAGCCACCGCTGGCCTGGCGGGGGCAATCCGCTCGCCAGCTGCACTGAAATTACCCCCCGCCACATTAGGATGGGTGGGGGGTCCGCGGCGGACGGAAAGACCGTCCGCCGCTTTTTTGCCCCGGTCGCCTTGCCGCCATGGCGGGAAAGGTTTAATATGGTGTTAGACACCGCCAGCCATATTATGATGGGTAAAAACAGATGTCTTTCCGTGGAGAGGTGGGGGGTGCACACGGGGGGGTACCTGTGGTACCCCCCTGCATTTGCATTAACAAAGTGGCAGGCACTGCGCGGTGCCTGCCTCTTTGTTAATGCAAATGCATTCGTACATTTTTAGCATTGTGGCCGGCGGTGCTGAGAGCACCGCCCCCCACAATGCTAAAATTGCAGGATGCGCCCTCCACAGTGGCGGGCGCATCCTAATACCCCCTACGGGACCCCCGCCCTTATGGCGGGTGGTCCCAATGACCAGTAGGATGGCGGGCGGACTAAGTTCGCCCGTCATCCTAATAGGCCCCTTAGCATTGTGGCGGGCAGTGCTCTCAGCACCGCCCGCCACAATGCTAAAAATGCACGAATGCATTTGCATTAACAAAGCGGAAGGCACCGCGCGGTGGATTCTTAGAAATGATACTTCAATACAGTGCTGCAGCCACCACAAATACATCAACCTACTGTACACTTGATGCTTTGCAAATTATCAAAGTAAATAAAAAAATATGTTGTTCCACTGAACTGACTTCATCTGTGAGTAGCAAATTATTTCATGATATCTTTGTCACTTTTTCTGCCTGAGAATGCCTGTCTGCTATGCAGACTAAGGGGCTGATGTATTACCATTTTGCACTGGGTTTGATTGTGTTGCAAAACTAACCTACCAACATATAAGGGATTTGTGTAAAAAAAAAAAAAAATGCTTGCTTGAGAATCACATTCCAAACCTTTCCGAATTTGCTTGTCTGCTGCACTGTAAAGCACACATCCAAAGTGGGAAAAGATTTCAAGTTTCTCTAGGCATAGTGCTTTGTACAGGAAGGGTACCTCTCTAGTCAAAACCTATAACAGATATCAGGCATGGACCCAATCACTATGGTACAAAGGTGTGTGTGTGGTGCTAGGGAGCCTCATTGTGCACGAGTGTTAGGGGAGAGCAGGCAAGCACTATATCTTAGCAGTGCTTTCCTGCTCTGTTCTTGTCATGAAACGCATGAGGTGAGTTCATTTCTGTCATGAGTACCCAGCAGGCACTAATGAATGAGGGATATTCTAAAGTAAATGTGTTTACAATGGGAAATAAACTGGAGCTAGACAGGAATGCCACCTTTTCAGAAGGGTTGAAGAAAAAATTGTAGCACTCTGGTATGTCACCCAAGAGTTAGCTGTCTGTCAGTTCGGAAATGACTAATTAATCTAAGTCTGCTCACATTTATAAACTTTCTGAATAAACATGGACAACTTGCATATATACCAATACCTGGACCATATTATAGATGGGTAGCTTGATGATGCCCATGGATAGTTTCTATCTCAACCAGTAACTATATCCCCAATTAAAGTGGCCATTGATGACTTAGATGGACGTAAAGCACAAGGGGCCTTATTTATTAAAGCCTTGCGCCACCGGTGCGTCACTTTTAAAATGGGAAAAAGTGACGCACCGGCGGCGCAAGGCCTTCATAAATAAGGCCCAAGGAGTGGATTGCCTCGTAATGGAATTTTATAAGTAGTACACAACTTTACTTGCACCTAACCTGTTAGCAGTCTGTGAAGAAGAAGCATTAGTGGAGCAGTCGCACCCAGCAACGATCAGAAAAGCTATAATTATGACTTTGCCAAAGATAGTTTGTTATTTCAGTCCCACAAACCCTTATCACTTGTCAACTTAGCCGACAGAATTCTTTCTAGATAAATTGCCGGGTGACTCACTCTGAAATGAAATGATTACACACGTGTATAGCGAACGACTACCCGTAGGCATCTCGGCGCTTGTACGAATACCGCCGAGGAACCCTTCCTGGCCTTTCCCTGTGAGGAGCCCACTCCTGGGCACCCCCAAGGTGAAGTCAGGCATCCTCAGCATTGTTGGCGCAGTTGTAGAGATTAAGCAAGCTATTGCCCAGAGGTGCAGAGTGGGACTCATGATTAGAATAGGCACAGAGGCAAAAATGATCAGGTCCGAGGAAATTGATCCCGAGACCCGCTGAGGCGGGAATTGAACCCTGGTCCCGGCCAGACTACTACATCAGGGTCTGCCGCTCTAACCATTGAGCCACACTTCTCTACATAAGGAAGGGAATGCTTTTACCATACCAAGTGGTATTTATATCAGGGCAGACAATATTGCATAATCTGTATATCCTATTTTCACTGATCCATCAATTGAAAGTAGAGCTTGAGTAGTCTTAGTGTTTCTTGATGTTGAGAAAGCTTTTTACATGTTAGAGTACCCATCTTTGATGACAACTTTACAGAGACTAGGGGTGGGTCCTTTAAATGCTCAGACTCATTAATAGTTTATGCACTAAACCCACTACTAGGGTTGGGGTAACATATTTATGTCTCCTCCCTTTGAGGTCAATAGGGGAAATGGCACAGGAGTTCCCACTTTTCCGTATCCTCTGTGATGGAGTGGTTGAACCGCTAGTCTTCTCTCTACAAGAATATCAAACACAAAGGGGTTTGGCATTCACTAATACAAGACTGCTGGTAATAATGTATTGCTGGCATCCTTCTCTATATCAAACGCAGAGACATGAATCCCTACCCTGTCATTAATGCACCTAGAATGTGTGTATTTCTGTAAATGTAATAAATTGGGAGAAAGCTTAGGTATTCCTGCTGCTGCCAGCTTTGATTTGGGTGGAAATGGAATATTGATTATGGTGGTCAACAAACCGAGTTAACTAATTTGGGGATTAAAATTCATAATGACTGTGGTGAGTGATTACTGATAACTAAGGCTCATTGATAGGTAGGTTGATTGCTTAGTGTGAGAAATTGGGATGATTGATTGAAGAGTGGTGACCCCTGTTCTAACACCAGACATCTAATCGCACAAGACCGGGTCAAAGTATACAAATTAGGCAGACTGCCTTGGAACGCGGGTCGCATGCAAAGAGTAGATTGGGCCCAGTCAGTGCTTACCTTTATACTTATAAGACATTTTTAAGTAAAAGTTCTGAGAAGGTAAAGTTCAGCGGGGGAGGCTGCAAGTGGTGTCTGAGGAGGAGGCACCGTCAGGGAGCCACTGGATGAAGTTTCAGTGAAGATTTCTACATTTGGATTTAGCGTCTTTTTTGTAATCAAAAGACTTCTGTGGGATGAAGCAAGAGGCTGTAGCTGACGAGAGTTCCAGGAGGCTGAATACCCCTTTGCTAACAGACCACTGAACAGGATTTGCTGCTGTGGAGAAAAACGTAGTGGGAGCTTCCACGACGTTAAGCTGACCAGAAATGCACCTTAGGCGGATACACGAGCAGGTTGGTCCCAATCTTCACTCAGTTATCAGAGCAATTTTAGCAAAACATTTTCAAAGTCTCAAGTTTGGGATTTTGCCTATCTGTAACACCACAAACAAGGGTCCAGGAATGGAGGTGTATGACTTGGGAGTTCAGGACTTACTCAGGCTGGGTTCAGGTGCGGGTTCAAGATGGTGGGAACTTGTTTTGGCCCTGTGGCTTAGAACAGGAGGCCAACAAACTAGCTCCTGGAGTCACTCTGGTAGTCCTGGGTTCAAGTGATGAAGCAGAGCTCAACAGCAGGGCTGATCTCTGAGGGTATAAGACAGGCTCCAGGCAGCAACGCTGTCCTTCCTGGTGCAGCAAAGCAGTCTTGTAGGGTACACAGCAGGCAACAGCAGCAAGCAGTCCACTGGGAGTCCTGAAAGTGAACTGAAGAGTGGCTCTAAGGGTCCTATTTTTATACCAGGTGCGTGCTTTGAAGTAAGAAGTTTCTAGAAAATTTCCTTTGAAATTTTCTGACTCCCCCGCCCTGGCTGCAAACTGGCTGCAGAGACAATGCAGTGATAAGAAGTCCTTTGTGTGAAGGCAGAGCACAGGCTATTAAGTTACAAGTGGGGCTGTGCCCAGCTCCACCACCCATCCTGCCAGTCGATGGCCCATTCAGGCACACCTCATTTCTCTATGACTGTCTTGGAGGATTTCACAAAGTCCAACTGCCAAATACACCCAGTCATGTGGCCTAGGACAGGCTGTAGGCACCAAACAGCAAAGGGCAGGAAAATACCAACTTTGTAAAAGTGCTGCAGCAGAATGCTGAATCAATAAAACATTCACCCCAGTCAAGAGATCTGGGTTAAATCCATTGATCTTTTGCTCACTACGCCACTCCAGTTTGGACCCAGCCATATGCAAATCAGACCCTTGCTCGTTGTGCCACCGGATTCAAGCTAGCCTGGCTGATGAGGGGTCTTACCCTGAAACCGGTCCCAGGATGCTTGTTTCAGGTTGAGGGAGGACCTGGCTTGGCAGTTGGGCTTGGATTGTTCCCATAAGGAGCAGGGTAAAGACTGATTTGCATATGGCTGGGTCCAAACTGGGGTGGCATAGTGAGAAAGAAGGATGGATTTAACCCTGATCTCTTGACTGGGGGTGAATGTTTTCTTTCATTCAGCATTCCATTCATCATTTGTTGCCGCAGCACTTTTTGCCCTTAATGGGTGTGTATGCCCAGTCATGAGTCCTTTGCTCACTCTGCCACTGCATTCAAGCTACCCTGGTTGATAAGTGGTGTTACTCTGAAACCGGTCTCAGGACGTTTGTTTCCGGTCCAGGGAGGACCTGGCTAGGCAGTTCGGGTTGGACTGCTCCAATGAGGAGCAGGTTGAAGACTGATTTGCATATGGCTGGGTCCAAACTGGGGTGGCATGATGAGAAAAAGAACAATGAATTTAACCAAGACTTCTTGACTGGTTGGAATTGTTTGATTCATCCAGCATTCCTTCCGTCATTTGTTGCCGCAGCACTTTTTGCCCTATGTGGGATGGGTATGCCCAGACGTGGGTCCCTTGCTTGCTGTGCCACTGGATTCAAGCTAGTCTGGCTGATGAGTGGTGATACCCCGAAACCTGTCCCAGGATGCTCATATCTGGTCCAGGGAGTACCCAGCTTAGCAGTTTGGGCTGGACTGTTCACATGAGGAGCAGGGTCAAGACTGATTTGCATATGACTAGGTCCAAACTTGGGTAGCATAGTAAGAAAAAGAATGATGGATTTAACTCAGATCTCTAGACTGGGTTGAATGCTTGATTCATTCAGCATTCCGTCTATCATTTGTTGCCGCAGCACTTTTTGCCCTAAGTGGGATGGCTATGCCATGTTCGCTGTGTCACTGGATTTCAGCTAGCCTGGCTGATGAGTGGTCTTACCCTGATACCGGTCCCAGGAGGCTTGTTTCTGGTCCAGGGAGGACCCAACTTCCCAGTTTGGGCTGAACTGTTCCCATGAGGAGCAGGGTCACGGCGGATATGCATATGGCTGGGTCCAAACTGGGGTAGCGTAGTGAGCAAAAGAACAATAGATTTATCCAAGATCTCTTGACTGGGGATGAATGATTGATTCAGTCAATATTCCATCTACCATTTGTTGCCACCATACTTTTCGCCCTATATGGGATGCAGATGCCCAGACGAGGGTCCCTTGGTTGTCGTGCCACTGAATTGAAGCTGGCTTGGCTGATGAGGGGTCTTACCCCAAAACCGGTCCCAGGATACTTGTTTGCAGTCCAGGGAGGACCAGGCTGGGTATTTCGGGCTGGACTGTTCCCATGAGGAGCAGGGTCAAGACTGATTTGCATATGGCTGGGTCCAACTGGGGTGGCATAGTGAGCACAATAACATTGGATTTAACACAGATTTCTTGACTGAGTAGGAATGTTTGATTCATTCAGTATTCTGTCCATCATTTGTTGCTGCAGCACTTTTCGTCCTATGTTGGATGGTTATGCCCAGACATGGGTCCCTTGCTTGCTGTGTTTCTGGATTCAAGCTAGCCTGGCTGATGAGGGGTGTTACCCCGAAACTGGTCCCAGGATGCTTGTTTCCAGTCCAGGGAGGACTCAGCTTGGCAGTTTGGGCTGACTATTTCCATGAGGAGCAGGGTCAAGACTGATTTGAATATGGCTAGGTCCAAACTGGGGTGGCATAGTGGGCAAAAGATTGAGGGATTTAACTCAGAGGTCTTGACTGGGGGTGAATGTTTGATTCACTCAGCATTCCGTCCATCATTTGTTGCTGCAACACTTTTCTCCTTAACGGGGATGGATATGTCCAGATGTGGGTCCCTTGTATGCTGTGTTACTGGATTCAAGCTAACCTGGCTGATGAGGGGTGTTACCCCGAAACCGGTCCCAGGATGCTGGTTTCTAGTCCAGGGGCGACCTGGCTTGGTCGTTCGGGCTGGATTGATTTACATATGGCTGGGTCCAAACTGGGGTGGCATAGTGAGCAAAACAACAATGAATTTAACCCAGATCTCTTGACTGGGGGTGTGCATTTGATTCATTTACTATTCAGTCCATCATTTGTTGCTGCAACTTTCTAAAAGTGGCATTTTTTAAATTCGAATTTAAAATCCGACTTTACCATTAACAAGGATTTTTAATTACAATTTCATATATACCAAACATGACATGCTTACCTGTTCCCAGTCAAAAGTTAGTATTCATTAGATGTAATAACGCAACCCTATGTTATCCTATGTCAAAGGTAAGCCACACAGTAGTAAAAACAAATTTGGGAGTTTTTCACCACCAGGACGTGTACAACTTAAAAGTACATCTCCAACCTTTAAATTATAATGCACCATGCCCTCTGGGCTACCTAGGGCCTACCTTAGGAGTGACGTATATGAATAAAAGGGGAGCTTCAGGCTTGGCAAAGGGGTTATATTGCCAACTCAAACAGGTATTTTAAAACTGCATTCAGGCTGCAATGGCAGCCTGGTACATGTTTTAAGGGGCTACTTAATTTTCAGGCAACAATAAGTGCTGGAGGCCCACTAGTTGTGATACCAAAGGAGATGATGAACGGAGCACTTGAGCAAATCAAACGCTCACCCCCAGTCAACTGATCTGGGTTTACTCCATCATCATTCTTTAGCTCACTCCACCACCCCAGTTCAGACATGGCCATATGCAAATCAGTCTGACCCTGTGCCTCATGGGAACAGTCCAGCCCGAACTGCCAAGCCATGTCTTCCCTGGACCGGAAACAAGCATCCTGGGACCAGTTTCGGGTTCATAACCCTCATCAGCCAGGCTATCTTGAATCCAGTGGCAAAGTGAGCAAGGGACCCACATCTAAGCATACCCTGCCAAATTAGTGCGAACAAAGTGATACCAAAGAGGATGATGGATGGAGCGCTTGAGCAAATCAAACACTCACCCCAGTCAACTGATCTGGGTTTAATCCATCATCATTCTTTAGCTCACTCCACCACCCAAGTTCAGACATGGCCATATGCAAATCAGTCTGACCCTTTGCCTCATGGGAACAGTCCAGCCCGAACTGCCAAGCCATGTCTTCCCTGGACCGGAAACAAGCATCCTGGGACCGTTTCGGGTTCATAACCCTCATCAGCCAGGCTATCTTGAATCCAGTGGCAAAGTGAGCAAGGGACCCACGTCCGGACATACCCTGCCAACTTAGAGCGAACAAAGTGATACCAAAGGGGATGATGTACGGAGCGCTTGAGCAAATCAAACGCTCACCCCCAGTCAACTGATCTGGGTTTAATCCATCATCATTGTTTAGCTCACTCCACCACCCCAGTTCAGACATGGCAAATCAGTGTCACCCTGTGCCTCATGGGAACAGTCCAGCCAGAACTGCCAAGCCATGTCCTCCCTGGACCGGAAACAAGCATCCTGGGACCGGTTTCGGGTTCATAACCCTCATCAGCTAGGCTATCTTGAATCCAGTGGCAAAGTGAGCAAGGGACCCACGTCTGGGCATACCCTGCCAACTTAGGGCGAACACAGTGATACCAAAGGGGATGATGGACGGAGCGCTTGAGCAAATCAAACACTAACCCCAGTCAACTGATCTGGGTTTAATCCATCATCATTCTTTAGCTCACTCCACCACCCCAGTTCAGACATGGCCATCTGCAAATCAGTCTGCCCCTGTGCCTCATGGGAACAGTCCAGCCCGAAATGCCAAGCCATTTCTACCCTGGACCGGAAACAAGCATCATGGGACCGGTTTCCGGTTCATAACCCTCATCAGCCAAACTATCTTGAATCCAGTGGTAAAGAGGCACAGGGTCAGACTAATTTGCATATGGCCATGTCTGAACTGGGGTGGTGGAGGGAGCTAAAGAATGATGATGGATTAAACCCAGATCAGTTGACTGGGGGTGAGTGTTTGATTTGCTCAAACGCTCCGTCCATCATCGCCTTTGGTATCGCTTTGTTCGCCCTATGTTTGCAGGGTATGCCAAGACGTGGGTCTCTTGCTCACTCTGCCACTGGATTCAGAATAGCCTGGCTGATGAGGGTTATGAACCTGTAACCGGTCCCAGGATGCTTGTTTCTGGTCCAGGGAGGACATGGCTTTGCAATTCGGTCTGGACTGTTCCCATGAGGCACAGGGTCAGACTAATTTGCATGTGGCCGTGTCTGAACTAGGCTGGTGGAGTGACCTAAAGAATGATGATGGATTAAACCCAGATCAGTTAAATGGGGATGAGTGTTTGATTTGCTCAAACGCTCTGTCCATCATTCCCTTTGGTATCGCTTTGTTCGCCCTAAGTTTGCAGGGTATGTCCAGACGTGGGTCCCTTGCTCACTCTGCCACTGGATTCAGAATAGCCTGGCTGATGAGGGTTATGAACCTGAAACTGGTCCCAGGATGCTTGTTTCCGGTCCAGGGAAAACATGGCTTGGCAGTTCGGGATGGACTGTTCCCATGAGGCACAGGGTTAGACTAATTTGCATATGGCCATGTCTGAACTGGGGTGGTGGAGTGAGCTAAACTATGATGATGGATTAAACCCAGATCAGTTGACTGGGGGTGAGTGTTTGATTTGCTCAAACGCTCCGTCCTTCATCCCCTTTGGTATCGCAAAGTCCCACTAGTAGCATTTAAGTTACAGGCACTAGGGATATGGTATACCACTCTACATGGGACTTAGAAGCTAATTAAATATGTCAAACAGGTATAAGACAATTTGAAGCCAATTTTATCATCTTTAGGGGAGTGACCACAAGTACTTTACCACTGGTTAGCAATGGTAAAGTGCACAGAGTCCTAAGGCCAGCAAAAACGAACTTCAGCAAACAAATTGAGGGAAAAGGGCAAAAGGCTTGGGGTAAGACCAGCCTAAGGCTTACAGGTCTAACGCCAAGGCAGACTAATCTATTGTGGGCAGAATTGCCCTAAAAAAGACATTTGTCTTAACTAAATTCTTACACCTCCTGGTAAATGTTCCGATACCATTGAACAGAGTTTTTTCTCTCACCTGCAGTCAGTTTTGTCTTAATTATTTTGGAAAATAAACTCATATTTTGGTATGTAAATGCATTTATTCTCACTTGCTATATTTTGGTTTTGTTTTACCCACACTCCACCTAGCTCTTTAACCCCTTAACCATAGCGGTAATTCCGCCGCGGCGCTGGGGGCAAGGGGGTCGTGCGGCGCCCCCATGCTCGTGACGGAACCACTCCGTAACGTGCCACTGGCGCGCTGTGCTCCTGATGGAGTGGTTCCGTCACAGCCCCGCCCGCTCATTAAAAGCACCACGCAGGCGCGGAATTGGTGCAGCGTAGGCAGGGTGGCCGCGCCGTGACGGAACCACTCCGTCACTAGCACAGCGCGCCCATGGCTCGTGACGGAGTGGTTTCGTCACGAGCACAGAAGGGGTTAAAGGGATCAATTAATAGAAGGTACACAGCAAACAGTATTACCAAACTAAGGAGGGCCGCTATATTCACTGATACAGTGGCTTCCACCCATTGGGCATGGTATGAGGGGGAGAATATTTCTGGACACACCCAACTATATTCATCAATAATCCTGCTTCAGAAGAGCCCTATGCTGCCTCTGCCAGCTGACAAATACTCAAAAAGCCCAATAGGGAGAGCAAACACAATGTAGAGTCGAAATAACCACACTACAAAGCGCAAACCTCACAATTTGAACCTCTGAAGCAACTTATACTCACACAAGGTGCTAGATGTTGGGTTTTGATACCCTGTGGTGTGCTGGAGACCATTAGAGGTGATTGATGTCTTGGTGACAACTATTGTATTGTATTGTATTGTGACTTGCTTATATATAGCGCTTACTACCCCGGACAAGGCGTTGAAGCGCTTTTTCGGTGAGTAGCACCCTGCTCCGGGACCCATAAAGGATTAGTGTTGAATTAGTATTGTGAAATATGAAAGTAATTAAAGTGGTGGATAGGTTAGTCAGTTATTTGGATTCGGAAGGATAACGGAAGGATAGAAGAGGAAAAAAGGTTTGTTTTTTTATAGCGCTTGTTACCCCTGATGGGGTGTTGAAGCTTTTTTTTTTTTTAGCAGTAGCATGCTACTCCAGAAACACATTAAGGATTAGTGGTGAATTAGTATGGTGAAATGTGAAAGTAATTTAAGCGGTGGATATTATTCAGTTATTTGGAGTGAGAAGGATATCGGAGGGATAGAAAGGGGAGAAAAGTTTGCATTCATATAGCGCTTGTTACCCCTGATGGGGTGTGGAAGCGCTTTTTGGCGAGTAGCACGATACTCCGGAACCCATAAAGGATTAGTGTTGAAAATTAGTGTAGTGAAATATGATGTAATTTGAGTGGTGAATATGTTATTCAGTTATTTGGATAGAGAAGGGTAGCGGCAGGATAGAAGAGGGAAAGAGGTTTGTATTTATATAGCGCTTGCTACCCCTGATGGGGTTCGAAGCGCTTTTTTTGGTGAGTAGCACGCTACTCTGGAACCCATAAAGATTAGTGTTGAAATAGTATAGTGAAATATGAAAGTAAATTGGATGGTGGATATGTTAGTCAGTTATTTGGATTGAGAAGGGTTGGGAAAGGGTAGAAAAGGGATAAGGATTGCATTTATATAGCGCCTGTAACCCTGATGGGGTGTTGAAGCGCTTTATTGGTGAGCAGCATGCTACTCCGGAACCTGTAAAGGATTACTGTTGAAAATTAGTATAGTGAAATATGAAGTAATTTGAGTGGTGGATATGTTATTCTGTTATTTGGATAGGGAAGGGTAGCGGCAGGATAGAAGAGGGAAAGAGGTTTGTATTTATATAGCGCTTGCTACCCCTGATGGGGTTAGAAGCGCTTTTTTGGTGAGTAGCACGCTACTCTGGAACCCATAAGGATTAGTGTTGAATTAGTATAGTGAAATAATAAAGTAATTTGAGTAGTGGATATGTTAGTCAGTTATTTGGATTGAGAAGGGTTGGTTAAGGGTAGAAAATGGAGAAGGTTTGCATTTATATAGCGCTTGTAAGCCTGATGGGGCGTTGAAGTGCTTTATTGGCGAGTAGCACGCTACTCCGGAACCCATAAAGGATTATTGTTGAAAATTAGTATAGTGAAATATGAAAGTAGTTTGAGTGGTGGATGTGTTATTCAGTTGGATAGAGAAAGGTAGAGGAGGGATAGAAGAGGGAAAAAATTGCATTTATATCATGCTTGTTTACCTCTGATGGGGTGTTGAAGTGCTTTTTTGGTGAATAGCACGCTACTCTGGGACCCATAAAGGATTAGTGGTGAATTAGTATAGTGGAAAATGAAATTTGGGAAGTGAACATGTTAGTCTGTTAATTTGATTGAAAAGGATAGCGGAAGGATAGGAGAGTGAAGGATTTTTATTTTTTCTGAGGTCATAGCAATAGGAGGAGGCTTTTGGATGAGTAAAAGGGGTTGTGGAGGGGAAGGGTCAGAGGGAAGAGTTTAGACAGGTTTGTTTTGGGGATTGGTATAGTAAAAGGGGTGTCAGATGATGCAAGGAGGGGTAGAGTAAGGGAGTCTCTAGAAAGGGTTATTTTGTGGATCATCGTAGTGGTATGGGGTTTGGGATGAATGAGAGAGTGGGTGTAAAGGATATATTGAGAGAAGTATAGGGTGAGAAATACGGTAGTGCTTTGGAATTCCTGAATTAGAAGAAAGTGATAAATATATAGATCCATAAGTACATTGAAAGTATATAGATGCATAAAGGAGGGTAGGTATATGTAGATTAAAGATATTGATTGAGGTACAGGATGAGAAATAGGGTAGTGCATTGGATATGCTTTTCAGGAGGAGAGTAACAAACACACAGATCCAAGTACATGGAAGTACTTGCTGCCATCGCACGCCAACACAACCTCAACATCATCTCCTACGCCGATGACACCCAGCTGATCCTCTCCCTCACCAGAGACCCAGACACCGCCAGAACCAGCCTACACGAAGGGATGAAAGACGTCGCCCAGTGGATGAAGAACAGCCGCCTGAAACTGAACTCAGACAAGACGGAAGTCCTCATCCTAGTGTGATGTATTCCTATAGGTTCTGTATCGATCCCCCTATTCCTGGCCCTATTCTGGTTAACAAGTTAACTAGCAGCCAGCCCATGATGCTGAAAACCCCCATGATGCAGGAACCGTTATCTGATAAAGCCACACTACGGCACAGGAACGTGTTATCTGATTAGGTCATAACGCTTGCCATCTAATTAGACAAGCGATATTCCTCCAGCCCCTGATAAGGCATACGGAGTTCTCAAAACAAATCAAACCTATGACAACCTGGGAAAAACCCTGCGGCCATTGTTTTGATTTCATCGAGAACTTCAGCAAAAGAATGTGCTAACGACCAAGTCGTATGACATCCTTATTGACGTATCTATGTCCATCCTTACGTCAATCTCGGCACCTTAAAGGTATAAATATTACCGATATTGCCCTATGCAAACACACGCGGTGGTGACGAGATCGGAGCAGCCAGATTTGCCGAAGCCCAGAGCAGAGCAGACCCCGCTGGCGCAGCCCCGCCTTCCTGACGCGCTGAGAACGACACGCTGCTTTTCTCCTGCCGAGAAATCCAGCTCCGGCGCTTCCGGGTAGCCCTCGCAGGCAGCCTGGAATATCGAGACCAGAGACGAGAGATACCATCCCTCATTCATCCTAGATTCCAGGTACAGAACTGAATAACCCCTCGCAGAGAATTCTTTAGTCAGTCACTTGGCAAAACAAACTTAACTTAAACTGTAACTCTCTATCCCTGCCCACGTATTAGGCTTAGGTCAGGTACACGGGGTAGGCGTAGTTAGAAACACCAGTTGAGTACGATTAGTCAAATGTATAGGTGTATGTATATATTTTATCCATTTGAAACCTTCATATGGCTTAGAAACCATATCCATGTTTTTACAGTATTATTTTATACTTCTGCTTTTAATGTATGCACTTTACTTAACCATAAGTATTGCGATAATATCGATCCATTTCTCTTGTACGAGAAAAGAGACTGATCAATAAATAACATCTTTTATTGAACACGCCCGTCTCTTCCTTTTCTCTACAATCTGGTGAGACTAAGAATGCACGTACTGACTGAGTAAAATAAGTCGTCTTTTGTTTTCACACGACTCTAGAGATACACTCTTGATTAGGGGAGAGCAAAGTTGTCATGTTCTATGGTTGTCAGAAACTAAATCCCTTCTTGTCTATCCAGGGAGGTTCAACTCCTCCTTGCCTATTCGAGAAAGTTTCTAGTGAACTCTGAGCTAGCTGGCAAACCCAAAACTTTAAGTCTAATATTGACAGTAGTAGACCTAGTTAACGTCTGGTCTAGGCCTATACTATTGAAGGTATTATTCCAATGCGCAGAGCCTATTGGGATAATAGGAACTACACTACATGGCGCCCAACTCGTTTGGATAAGGCGATAAAACTAACGTAAGACATTTAGAGTAACTCAGTCGTGCTTTTTCACTCAGACCCCTTTTTCCCATAATACTCCAAAGACGTCTGGAGTGGGCGAAATGTAATATCCGCCAGACCTCGCAGGAGGGAACTCCTATGTAAGGTTCTTGGTTTAGTCAACGTTGAAGGATACACTGTTCCAAAAAAATTGTGCATCTAATCTTTGTTTCCATAAGAAACCTGATCTGCAAACAAACAAAATAACCTTCCTGTCGGTAAAATGGCAGACAGTGATGATGAAAGAGAGACAGTTAGAATAGCAACTGAACTCGCAGCAGCTGATACTGCTATGCAAGACGCAGACCAGGATATAATACTCATCCCGGTCATCAAAAGGAAATCTATAGCCTTAAAACTTATAGAAAACGGACTTACACCTAGAGGTGGCACAGTCATATTCGTAATTGAGGCACACGAATATCGGCAGACAGAGGTATACTATTCATGGATACATTTTCCAGCAGCAAATGCTGTAACAAAGTACTTTCACTATTACAAAACAGAGGAACCTCCTGATACGTACACTCCTTTTGAGGAGGTGGAAGTACCACTTAAATTTCAAGAGCATCTGCTCTTATTTAATGGCGCCCTAAAACATAATAATCACATCACCAGGCTCGGTCCCTTAGGTAGACCAGGAGCAACGTGGCCGGTCCTAGCCGGATACACACCACATCCAGACATCGAAAGAATGCCTGGACCAGAGCTGTTAATACAGCTGAAACAATTAATAAAGATACATAGACAATTAGTCCAATATGTGATGCGGACTTCAACAATACAACCAGCAATTAAAATTCCACAGCTGACCCCTCACCAGGGGAACACAAATAAAATTACACCACAGAACATACAGTCCTGCCTAGGTAAAGTACCGGCTAAACGGGAACAAATACCATTCTGGCTAGCACAAAAAATCACCCAAATAGAGGCGGTGTTTCCAGACACCACCCCGTTAGAAAAACACAGGATTCTGACTATCTGTCTTCCCATGGGAATCGCACCACACGTGGAGGACTGTGACACTTGGGGTACAGTCTTTGCTTCCATTTACACAAAAACGCACGGTGTTCCATCCATTTCGGTAATACCAGATGTGCTAAAACAAATTCAAGATGAATACGGTCCAGAACCCGCTTTAACTCTTGGTATGAAATTACTAAAAGACTTCAAGCAGGTCTCGGCTATATTATTAGCCAACATCAAGGGAGAAGCAGCAAACGTGGCGATCCGCCAAAGGTTAAAAGAGACAGATATAGCAGACCAACCAGCTGAAATTGCCAGAATCATAGAAAAATCCTATGAGGAACTAGGTAGAGATAGTTTCGGTGGAATACCAGTAAAACCGCAACTGATTGAAAGTCCTGAAAAAATATTTTTTAATAACAATTCAACATCACAAAAAAAGAGCTGGGATGGAAACAAACAATCCAATCCTAAAGAAAAGAAATTCCAGTCCAGAGGAAGGTCTCCTAGGCGGAGAGAAAAATCTCCTAACCAAAGACACAGGTCACCCCAAAGTGACCCCTCTGGGAAAAGATATAACCTTAGGAATAGGGATAATATAAAAAAGCCTGATAGATATCAAGACATTGATACACGTCCCTCTCAATCTTTTCAGACTTCCTCGCAGAAATCAGAAAGAAGAGGACGATCAGAACAAAGGGAAGAGCACGCCAAGTCCAAAGACAAGGAACCTGCTCATCTGAAAAAGAAATTACAATTTCCAAAAAAGAAGGTAGCCAGCATTAAAATAGTTAACAATGCCGAGAATACTGAGGACACAACTGAAAAACGGAGAATGGGCTCAGACAGTGCTAGACAGCGCAGCAGAAGTGAGCATAGCTCGCAAAGTCCTTATGAATCATCTGGAGACAGTGGACACGAATGAATACCTTCAAGTGGAAACTGCAGACACCAGAGTTAGCAAACCTCACAAAATATATGAAATAACTTTACGTATAGAAGGGGATAAGACTAGAAAAATAAGGGGACTATTTTGGGATAATCTCTCCAAGGGCTATGACATCCTTCTAGCTGAAAAAGACTGGCCACCAGAGTTTGTCAGGGACTGCCCTCATGGCGAAGAAATAATTGTGCCTGCCTTCTCAAATCATATCCCAATTCATAAAAAATACACACTTGCTAGAAAGTGGGCAGTAACTCAAGCTCCTGCTTTATATAAAAATCATGTAGGATGGGATGAGGACTCTCCTCCTCACAAAATCCAGTTAAAATCACAACCTACTGCACAAAGGCAGTACCCAATTAAGCAAGAAGCTAAAAAACGGGTAAAAGAAATCATAGATCAACTAGAATACCAGGGGGTGATTGAAACTTGCACCTCACAAATGAACAACCCTTTGTTTCCGGTCTCCAAACCAGACAATTTATACCGTCTAGTTTTGGATTACCGACACCTTAACTCATGTTGCAAAACTTTTGCAGTGCAAAACTCGCATAGTGCTGCACTAATGAATAACATAGTGCGCAAAAAATACAAAACAACATTAGACATCTATAATGGATTCTTTTGTCAAAACATAGCACCAGAGAGCAGATATTTGTCTGCGTTCTCAATAAATGGCACTCAAAAACAATTCTGTTGGTTAGCCCAGGGGTACAAGAACAGCCCGGGAGTATTCTCAGCGAGAGTAACAGAATTACTACAAACATATGATGACGAAGCATTATCTTATGTCGATGACATTTATTTAACAGATGATGACTTGGATACTCACCTGAAAAGAGTGAACACCATAATACTTGGGTTCGCAGCAGAGGGTTACAAATTCAACTTTAAAAAATCCAGAATTGCCCATCTGACAGTCCTGTTCTTAGGATATGAATTATCAAGTGAAGGCAAAAGCCTGGCTGACAATTTCCTAGAGAAATGTGCCGTACTCCAAGCACCTAGAACACTAAAAAACCTACAGTCAATTCTAGGCTTCCTAAATTTCGGAAGAACATACATTGCAAATTACGCAGAAAGGGTCAAACCCCTTTATGATCTAATAAAACCAGATTTTAAAAGAAACAATTGGACTCAAATACACACAGAAATTCTGAGATCCTTACAAACAGACATGTTAATTAAAACAAAATTAGAAACACGTGATAACACACGCAATCTTGTGATTCGAGTCATCCCAGGAAGATGCGGATTCACATACCTGACCTCTAATGAGGGAGAAAAGGTACCAATTGCATTCAAGTCACACTTGTACACTAAGGCTGAAATGAAATTTAGCCCAACGGAAAAAATTCTAACTGCAACACAGACAGCTATAGCAAAAGAGCGAGCCCTGGCACAAGATAAACGAATAATAATCGTGACACCGATACCAGCCCTAGAGGCTGTAACAAAAGCAAGCATTCCGAATGCTAAAGCGCTCCATCCGAGATGGATGCAATGGGCTAATTCTCTTGCTGCAACAGACGTGGCATACGAATTCGATCCTAACTTAAAAACACAAGAATTTCTCCAATATGAATTCGAATGTCCTCCGCCGACCGAAATTCTGCCTCTAGAACATTACGGCTGTATAATATAAACAGACGGATCAGCACAACCCGCAGTGGGGGGTAAACAAGCTTACAGTGCTGCGTGCGCGATTGTTAAAGGTCGCTGGCACGAAGGGAAATTTAAACCAGCGGTCACTAAAACAGAATCTCTAGGAGATTGTACAGCTCAGCGAGCTGAACTACTAGCATTCAAGATGGCGCTTGAAAATACCGATCGAGAATTCCCCACACTCATAGTGTGCGATTCGTATTATTGCGTTCAGTCTTACAATGAATACTTGCAGATCTGGCTTCAGAATGGCTTCAAGGATGCAAAAGGAGGCACAATCAAGCATAAAATGCTCTGGGAACAAGTAGTTCAATTACAAAAAGAACTACCAAAGACTCACGTGATACATACACTGAGTCATCAGCGTGATGGCGTTCACGTTGCAGGGAATTCATTGGCTGATGAGGCCGCGAAGGCAGCTGTGCAAACGGCTTCCGTAGCTGCCATCAAACGGTCAAAAACAAAAATAGACAGCGAAATATTACAGGCTGTCAGCGCTACAGAAAAGGATTCGATAGAAACACTCCCGAAAGGCTTTCCCGTAAAATACTCATACATAACTGATGCAAACAATGTTCCTTTTGCTCGAATCCCTGGAGTGGGGGATAGGGCAATTCCAAACATGGAACATAGGTTAGGACTGATAATAGCGGCACACGAAGGGCTTGCTTCTATACATGCTGGCGTCTCAGCCACAGTATCGTTATTAAAACAGAGATACTGGTGGCCACAAATGAGAAGACAAACAAGGAACTATGTTTTAGAATGTGAAATATGTCAAAGAATGAAAGTATCAACGGTGAGACGACCAGCACAGACGCCCCTTCTAATCTCAGATAAACCATTAGCCTGTGTTTATCTGGACCACTGTGGTCCCTTACAAAGGGATGGTAACTATAAATATATCTTGGTCGCAGTGGATTCATGCACGAGATTCATATGGATGTGGCCCCAGCGATCGGCTGACGCCAGAACTGTTATAAAAGATTTGCGAGTCTTTATCGGCACATACGCAATTGGCATGCTGCATTCTGACCGGGGTCCTGCTTTTAGCTCTCGAGCTTATAAGGAGGCCATGGTCAGCATGGGCGTTACATTGCGGTACTCTTGTCCATTTCACCCTGAGGGGAACGGAATTGTTGAAAGAAAAAACCGTGACATAAAGCAATCTATAACAGCAAAGGTATTAGGTTCGGGAGCTGGGTGGGTCAAACATCTAATAAGTGTCCAACGTAGTCTAAATAACCTGCCAAGAAATTCTCTGAAGGGATTCAGTCCGTACGAATTATTATTTGGAACTAGGATGTTAATCTCTGACCTTGACAGTCAGACTTCAGTGGTGAAGGAAAAAAGCTTTGATATCAAAGATCGTTTGGCTATTTTGCAGGACTTAAACGAAACAAGAAAAGACCTGAGCAACATAAAGTTGAAACAACAGCCAACAACCACTGAAGAACCACCACCTGTCCCAGCAAGACCTGTCTGGATTCCAAAAGTCGGGGATCTAGTCAGGGAAAAGATCGCGGTAAAGAAGGAATTTGGGCCTTCTTACAGAAAAGCAGTTCCTGTCTTGTCTATCAACGGGACCAGATCAGTTGTACTACCGCCGCTTGCTGGTAAAAAGGAGAACCGAGTTGTATCCATCGACCTGGTAAAACCACAATCATGTGGCCGATAACAAATGGTAGGCCAAGTGGACTCCCAATAAGTAGCAGAACACCAAGGTTTGCTACCGGTACAGAGGTCCTAACTAAGAGGCTAATCACATTCGAAACGCCTACACAAGAACAACAAGGACTATGCAACAATGCAATGGAACTTAAACCTCTGAAAACCCAAATAAAAACATTTAGCAGAGACACACCAACATACAATGAAGTAACAAACGAATATGCAAGAAACAGTGATCCTGAAGCAATTGGAACAATTGACAGAACTGCATCCGGCTACTTCATAAACTTCGATGATTCCTCTGAAGACCTCAGTGAATCAAAGACACAGCCATCAACAAAAACCTTTAAAGATAAAGCTAAAGAACTTTTGAAACAACTGAAAGAAACATATCTAATCTCTCCATGGATTGAATTCTGGGTGGGTTTTGGTGCATTTATCCTCATACTTTGGCTCATCATGGTACTAACTTTGGGACGCTTCATTGAGGGAAAATATGCCAAAATGGACACAGCAAGTCAGAAAATCAACTTGATCCTCAAACCACACACATCTTCACACGTCGAGAAAAGAGAACTTTCTTCAGTCAACTTCACAGCCAATCCTATACCGGGTGGGGTAGCATGGGACAACACTGACTACGAAATCTATGGTCCGGTTGAAATCCTGAAATATCCACACCAAATTAAGATCTCATTGAGTGACTTTGTAAAACCAAGCTCATTTGCTGATGATTGGGACTTCGAAAGTATAAATAATATGATGTCTGACCTAGTGATGTCTGCTAAATTTACCAAACATGATTATTTGCAGGCTTCAACTAATTATGATAGCATGTACTGTTATAACCACTATGGTAACCATTTTCTACATAGATCTGCACAACCTAGAAATGTTTTAAATTATAATCAATGGGAACATTGTGCAACCCCTCCAAAAAGAAGCTCAAGAACCTTTTATGACAAATATCCATATTTTTCAGGTTTTAACACAAGTAATGCTGAAACTTTTTATTTCAAATTGTCAAATAAGACAGGGACAAAAACCATGATAACAAACACGAAATTGATATATTCAGACTCATTCTTTGAAAAAATGAATACTTTTGGTTTTGATTATTGGGACAAAAATGTTGAAGTGAAAAGTGTTTGGGGTACAAAAGAATGGCAAGTACAAGGTATAGATTCTTTGTTTAGAGCCTGCATGATCCCAGAACAAATTATATTTTTAAATGACACTGTTCAACAGACCACCTGTCTTGGCCTAGCCAAAATCAAAGACTTAAATAAACCGTCTATTCCAAAACCAACAATGTACAGCAATAACTCTACAGATCAGGAGATAGACGTAAACTATGTATTAAACCAAAACAGAACCCATCCTGATTGGAAACAGTGGTTGATCTGGCCCACAGATACTAATAACTGTCAAGACATATTCCTGAACAAAACACAGGGGTTCAAATTGACCAGGCCAGACCCTAGATATTCCCAAAGACAACACCCAGGGATAATCACCACCTACAGTGTGGGCAAATTATGCCTTCAATGGCTACAAACTTCCACACTGGCAGAAATTAAGCAACACCTAACTTTACTTACTGATGGTGCTGACTTGCGTGATTTCATTATGGGACCACGCAAACAGCGTCAAAAACGTTTCATAGCAGCCTCTGTATATGCAGCATACAACGAGGCCTGGAAGGTGACTCAAATTGAAACAGCAGAAAGAATAAGGGAAATTGACCGTATTAATTTGGAAAAATCGCTTTCTGTAGTGGACAATGGGTTAATGACTCTGTCCTCCAGAATTTTTTCTTTGGACAGCATTGTGTCTTCAGCAATCGACATAATATCGCAAGACTTACTGTTGTTACAACACGGTCAGTCTCAACTGCGTTCTATTGTACAGCTTGGCTGGACGTTACAAAATCTGCGTTCAGGCTATGTGCCTTGGCGTTTAATCAACACAGCGTCACTATTCAATATCTTTAACCTTACTGATAAACAAATCAGTATGGCACAAAAGGGAGCTGATTATACAATCCTGAGCATTGAGAAACACGAAAGATTACCAGTGACAATGTCAGAGCGACCTGTCAGTGAATGGATAATACATGGGATAATTAATATTCCAATATCTACCTTCAGGTTTCAATACTGCCAAAAATATATACAGGCTGGCATGTACGAAAAATTAGGAAAAGGGTACATTAAAACAACATGGAACTTGCCCTATTCACATGCATGTGTCAGTAATAAAGGCCAGAAAGTGTTTCTTAGTGGCAATAATTGTGCAATGTCACTAAGCGGTACACTTCTGTGTAATGAAATTAGTTTGCACGGAGCCTGTGAAGGGAACTCAAATAACCTTTCATGTCACCAGCAAGGCGCACCTGCAACAGAGATAGAACCATTCTTTCAAAGACTCTACAATGGGAGTTACATTCTAATTGTAGATCGCAGATGTTGTAGTCTTATGCCCGGGACTCCTTATCTCGTAACTACGACTGCGAAGGTCAAGTGCTGTGGACACTCATTGTTCCCCAGCTCCTTTCCAGACAGGGAGGCAAGGGCATGGCCCAACTTGAAAATTACTTCTATTCGAATAGATACTTTGAGCAGAATGAAAACAGTGCTTCTTCAGACGCCGACCAGGCTCACGTCATCAAAAGAAACGTATGATCTCCTAGTCGAAAGGACGACTGCAGAGATACACTCTTTGTTATCAACTAATTCCCCCATACATTTCGCAGAAATCCTGAATGAAATCTTAAATATTTCTGATACCAGTGGAGTCTCACAAGTATTTAAGACAGTATTTTCGATGGCATTAACACCATTCAAAGCCATACTGGGTATTTTTCCAGATTTCGTCCATTCGATTTTTGGCGGACTTCCCCTCATTTTGGGACTAATTGCAGGAATCCTATTCTTGGTCCTAATATTTCGTTATGGCAAACCATGTCACAGACAAAACACCTGCGACAAGGGAAGAAACAATCCGAGCCATTGGATACCGGGACCGGATATCAAAAATCCTGGGACTATCCCGGCTTAGAGACCTGAACATGACTTGGTTTCTATCATTTCGACCAATGTGGCATCGATGTGTTTTACCTGTATTAAGGTGCCTGCTATGCGGAGAAGAATGCGTGTTAGACACCTGTCTGACGCTACAATCGGATGCGCCAATGGATGCAGAACCATTGTTGAGTCCGATAAAGGCTCATGCTTTGTCCTGCCCTCAACGGCTACCAATCCTGATGACGGCATTCGTGGAAGCTTCACCATCACGATTAAGGGGTAGTGAAGTTCAAGATGAAAGCAGCATCGATCAGGTACGACCTTCTGTCATCAATCCAAATCAAAACACAAGTGGAGACAATCATGCGAACGAATGCATGGTTACCCCTTTTTCCGAGTTAGTGGAACTCTCCCAGGAAGCTGTTGACTGCTTTTTCGACAGTCTAAATGATATGATGTTCTCACCAGAGCAGAAATAGAGACTTTTGAGCAAGCTCGTACACGGCGTTCCCTGAATTTGGCCTTCAACTTTAATAACAGAATACCATGAACAATTTTCCCTCCAGTTCACGGACAGCAATTTTTTCAGCAGCCCCAAAAATATTTTTACGATTTTTTCGGGACACTTATCTTCTGCTTAAAGTAAGAACTATTCTTAGAGAACTAAAATTTCTATTTTTAGATACTTTATAGACATTAGCTGCCCGCTGGTATGTTCATAATTATTTTATTCTGTGATGAAATGGTCTCGAACCTTTTTTCTGTATTAAGAGCCATTTCATGTGTAAATTCTCATATACCAATTAGCAATAATGTATACATATGCGTGATTACTTTAGCATTATTCTACAGCTTGAGTGCATATATTACATATGACTGCCTTTTTCCGTATATTTGATAATTTCAAAATGCATTCATGTATTTTGGGGTGGTAAGGTATACACTATACTCTACAGTATGTTTTACTATGCCTAGATTAGTAAATATGTCCATAGTTAGCGTGGAGTGGGTGTGATGTATTCCTATAGGTTCTGTATCGATCCCCCTATTCCTGGCCCTATTCTGGTTAACAAGTTAACTAGCAGCCAGCCCATGATGCTGAAAACCCCCATGATGCAGGAACCGTTATCTGATAAAGCCACACTACGGCACAGGAACGTGTTATCTGATTAGGTCATAACGCTTGCCATCTAATTAGACAAGCGATATTCCTCCAGCCCCTGATAAGGCATACGGAGTTCTCAAAACAAATCAAACCTATGACAACCTGGGAAAAACCCTGCGGCCATTGTTTTGATTTCATCGAGAACTTCAGCAAAAGAATGTGCTAACGACCAAGTCGTATGACATCCTTATTGACGTATCTATGTCCATCCTTACGTCAATCTCGGCACCTTAAAGGTATAAATATTACCGATATTGCCCTATGCAAACACACGCGGTGGTGACGAGATCGGAGCAGCCAGACTTGCCGAAGCCCAGAGCAGAGCAGACCCCGCTGGCGCAGCCCCGCCTTCCTGACGCGCTGAGAAAAACACGCTGCTTTTCTCCTGCCGAGAAATCCAGCTCCGGCGCTTCCGGGTAGCCCTCGCAGGCAGCCTGGAATATCGAGACCAGAGATGAGAGATACCATCCCTCATTCATCCTAGATTCCAGGTACAGAACTGAATAACCCCTCGCAGAGAATTCTTTAGTCAGTCACTTGGCAAAACAAACTTAACTTAAACTGTAACTCTCTATCCCTGCCCACGTATTAGGCTTAGGTCAGGTACACTGGGTAGGCGTAGTTAGAAACACCAGTTGAGTACGATTAGTCAAATGTATAGGTGTATGTATATATTTTATCCATTTTAAACCTTCATATGGCTTAGAAACCATATCCATGTTTTTACAGTATTATTTTATACTTCTGCTTTTAATGTATGCACTTTACTTAACCATATGTATTGTGATAATATCGATCCATTTCTCTTGTACGAGAAAAGAGACTGATCAATAAATAACATCTTTTATTGAACACGCCCGTCTCTTCCTTTTCTCTACAATCTGGTGAGACTAAGAATGCACGTACTGACTGAGTAAAATAAGTCGTCTTTTGTTTTCACACGACTCTAGAGATACACTCTTGATTAGGGGAGAGCAAAGTTGTCATGTTCTATGGTTGTCAGAAACTAAATCCCTTCTTGTCTATCCAGGGAGGTTCAACTCCTCCTTGCCTATTCGAGAAAGTTTCTAGTGAACTCTGAGCTAGCTGGCAAACCCAAAACTTTAAGTCTAATATCGACAGTAGTAGACCTAGTTAACGTCTGGTCTAGGCCTATACTATTGAAGGTATTATTCCAATGCGCAGAGCCTATTGGGATAATAGGAACTATACTACACTAGGACCATCACCCTCCGCCTGGGACGACTCCTGGTGGCCCCCAGCCCTGGGCACCGCTCCCAAGCCAACAGACCACGCACGCAACCTAGGCTTCATCCTGGACTCCTCCCTCTCGATGACCAGACAAGTCAACGCCGTCTCCTCATCATGCTTCCACATCCTCCGCATGCTTCGCAAGATCTTCCGATGGATCCCAACCGAAACCAGGAAGACGGTCACCCAGGCCCTCGTCACCAGCCGACTGGACTACAGAAACACCCTCTACACCGGAACCACAGCCAAGCTACAGAAAAGACTCCAACGCATCCAGAACGCCTCCGCCCGACTCATACTGGACGTCCCCCGACGCAGCCACATCTCCGGCCACCTTAGGGACCTGCACTGGCTCCCCGTCAACAAGAGGATAACGTTCAGACTCCTCACCCATGCACACAAGTCTCTCCACGACCTGGGCCCCAAGTACCTCAACGACCGCCTGACCTTCTACACGCCCGCCCGCCAGCTACGGTCCACCAGCCTCGCCCTCGCCGCCGTACCACGCATCCGAAGAGCCACCGTCGGAGGCAGATCCTTCTCCTACCTGGCGGCCAAGACATGGAAATCCCTCCCCATCCACCTTCGGCTGACCCAGGACCACCTCGCCTTCCGGAGACAACTCAAGACCTGGCTGTTCGAGCAGTAGCGGACCCCCCCCCCCCCCAAGCGCCTTGAGACCCTTCCGGGTGAGTAGTGCGCTATACAAGTGTTATGATTGATTGATTGATTGACATAGATGCACAATGGAAAACGTACAAGTAGACCAAAGATGCACCAGATAAACTCTGGTTTTCAAGTGTAATTGTACTTTATTTATTTTTTTCATAATTATTCTACATGTTTATAAAAAGCAATACAGAAAGATAGGTCCATATCTATAGTAAAAATAAATGATTATATACATAGGGATATGCTGTAAATTTCTACTTGTGTATGGTGCTTATGTGGGGAAGAGCCAATTCTTGAGTAGTTTTCTGAAGATAAGGTGGATGTCCATGGATCTGATATTGGGGTAGAGAGTTCCATAGTTTGGCTGCTAGAACAGAGAAGGATGTGCCACCAATTTATTTATTTATTCATTTATAAGTTTTGTATAGCGCGAACATGACCCATGTGGGTATCAGAGCGCTTTACATAAGTTGAGGAAGAAATAGGCACACAGCTCAAAGAGACAATGCAAGGTACAAGTAGGACAATGTGCAACAAGAGCAAAAATTACATAATGGAGGGAAATAGGGAGAAGGCTATGGTAGCAAGAAGATAAGGACAATATCCATCAAGAACAAAAGGGACATTATGGCAGGCAACAATAGGTCGCAACAGAGGACATGTAATATTTAGGATATCCAAAAAGTCTCGAGGTAAGGGGAGCAAAGTTTCTAGATCAGTGCATTGTTCATTAGTAGTGCTTTCACTTCCCTTTTGAAGGTAAGAGTGGATGGAATAAGCCTTGTCTCCACTGGCAGGGCGTTCCAGATTCTCGGGGCTGTGCCTGAAAAATGTACGATTGTAGGTTTTAAGCTTATTGAATTTCTTTGGCTTGAGCAGCAAGGTTCCGGTGCTCCTTGTGGGCCTGGAGCCCCCAGAAAGTTGCAGCTTATTTGCCAGGTAGAGTGGGGTATTAAAGTGAAGAGCTCTATGAGTAATACAAGCAATCTTTAATTGGATCCTTGCCTCAAAAGGAAGCCAGTTGAGTGATTTCAGGTCCGGCGAGATCTTCTTGGAACCCGTGATGAGTCTCATAGCCGCATTTAGCGAAGCTCTGATGGGGGCTAAGCTGAGTTTCGGTAGTCCGCATAAAGTAGCACTGCCATATTCTAGTCTGGAGATGACCAGTGCTTGCACTGCCGATTTGAAGTACTCATGGGGCAGGTAGGGTTTGAGTTTTCTTAGGATGTACATCTGGAAGTTCGCTCCTTTGGTAGATGCTCTGATGTGATCTTGCATGTTTAGGTTTATATCAAGCAGAATTCCCAGTGATTTCATGGAGTCAATGAGGTGTGGTTTGCAGTTGAGCGTGGTGAGATTAGAGAGATATTTCATAACAGTGGGGGTTTGCCTAGCCGGTGCAATGAGGAGAAATAACGCCTTGAGGGCGTTCAGTTTGAGGTGGTTGGAGGTAAGCCAGTTTAGGATTTTGAGCAGGGTTCCGTTGAGAACATTGATGTCTTCGGGGTAGGACATTTTCATGTATAGTTGGGTGTCATCGGCGTACATGTGATATTGGATGTTAGAGGCTTTAAGAATTACCGTCAGTGGTTCCAGGAAAAGGTTAAAAAGCGTGGGGGAGAGTGAGGACCCTTGTGGAACACCCAGCACGCAGGGACTGGGGTTGGATAGAGTCTGATTGGATTTGACTCTTTGAGTTCTATTGCTGAGAAAAGAGGCAAACCATTTAAGGACCATGCCAAATAGTCCCATTCTGCATTCAAGGAGTTGAAGAAGATTGTCTTGCTTGACAGAGTCGAATGCAGATGAGAGATCGAGAAGAATTAGTAGGCAGGCCTCATTCTGGTCCAGTAAACTGTTTCAGTACAGTGGCCAGTGCGGAAACCCGATTGGAAGTGGTTGAGGAGCTGGAATTGTTCAATGTGTCTGCACAGTTGTTCATGAACACATTTCTCCAGTAGTTTAGCCAGGGTAGGAATGTTTGTGATTGGTCTCTAATTATTCAGGTCTTCTGGGTCAGCTGAGGTTTTTTTAAGGATGAGAAGCACTAGGCCCTCCTACAGGCAGTCCGGGATCTCGCCCTGACGGAGAGAGGCGTTTATGATCTTGTACCAGAGCGGTGCTAATGAGTCTATCATTTCTTTAAAGAAGTTGGGGGGGATGGGGTCATTGAAGTGGTTTGAGGGTTTTATGGTCGAGAGAGTGTTGAGGATGGTAATGTCATCGAGGGGTGTGAATTGACTTCAAGAGGCATTGTTTTTGGGAGAGCAAACAGACTGGCTGAGGGGGGCGTGGAGAGTGTGGAGGCATGAGGGGGTGAGATTAAGAGTGCAGCAGACAGATTCAATCTTGTTTGACTTTTCTAGGAAGAAGTCAGCAACTGCTTCGCAATTTGGCTGCAGGCGTGCTAATTGCTGAGATTGGGTGGGTGCGTTTTTGGATTGTGTTTTAATCAGCTCAAATAGTCATTTTGGGCGATTTCTTGCTTTGTCAAGTTGGGATTTGAAGAAGGAAAGTTTTGTGGTTCTACTTCTTTTGAGTCTTAGGATTTTTAGAAATTCCGTGGAGGGAGTGGATCTCCAAGTGCATTCAGCTAGTCTAAGGCTGGGTCTGTCCGCGTTTAGGTTGTCGTTGAACCAAGGTTTGGAATCCTTGATGGGTATTCTTTTTTGTTGCGGGGGGCCGTAGCATTCAGCGCAGAGAGTATGGCATTATAATAGTGCTCAGTGAGGTCGTGCATATTGGTTATCTTTGCAGGCGGTGGAAGGGAGTCATTGCAGTGCGCTATGAGATCATTAGCACCAGTGTTGAGAAGCGATCTTTTCCAGTGTTTTAATTTGAGTGGTTGTGATCTATTAGGGATCCAGCATTCAAGGATGAGGAAGTTGATATAGTGATGGTCCGACCTGTCACAGGGAAGAATATATTTGAGATGAATGGTGTTGGGGTTGGAAATGATTAGATCAAGTGAAAAACTCCAGATCTCCAAACGAACATGCCGGAAGCTGGTGAAGAAATGGCTCCATGACCGCGCACCAGATTGCCACGCCCACAAGGACGCCATCTGCAGACACCACCACCTCATCAGAACAGCCAAGAGATCGTCCTTCAAAGCCCGACTGGATAGCAATGCACAGGACAGCAAAGAACTTTTCAACATAGTGAAGGAACTCTCCAATCACAGCGCAAACACCAATGACATCCCACCCTCGCAAGATCTGTGCGACTCACTGGCCACCTTCTTCCATCGCAAGATCACCGACATCCATGACAGTTTCAACTCCTCACCCGCCCCAACTGTAACAGACCACACCACGAACGCCTCCCGCACCAACCAGCTGACCTCCTGGTCCCACGTCAACGACGAAGAGACAAGCAAGGTCATGAACTCCATCCACTCACGATCTCCGTCAGACCCCTGCCCACACCACGTTTTCAACAAAGCTGACGTGACCATCGCACCCCAAATATGGAAGATCATCAACATCTCCTTCGACACAGCGACATTCCCGGAAAGCTGGAAGCACGCCAAAATCAACGCCCTCCTCAAGAAGCCCAAGGCGGACCCCAAAGACCTCAAGAACTTCCGGCCCATCTCCGTGCTCCCCTTCCCGGCGAAGGTCATCGAGAAAATCACCAACACGCAGCTCACCCGCCACCTCGAGGACAACAACATCCTAGATCCATCCCAGTCCGGATTCAGACACAACCACAGCATCGAGACTGCCCTCATCGCCGCTACAGACGACATCAGGCACCAGCTAGGCAACAGCAAAACCTTCAGCCCTTATCCTCCTGGACCGGTCAGCCGCTTTCGACACGGTCTGCCACCGCACACGATAAAAACACGCCTCCAAGAAGTCAGAATCCAGAAGAAGGCCCTGGACTGGACCATGTCCTTCCTCGCCGGCAGAACCCAGAGAGTCCGCCTCCCCCCTTCCTATCCGCAGCCACCGACATCATCTGCGGCGTACCCCAGGGTTCATCCCGACCCTGTTTAATGTCTACATGGCCCCCCTCGCAGAAGTGGCCCGCCAACACAACCTGAACATCATCTCCTACGCCAACGACACCCAGCTCATCCTCTCTCTCACCAAGGACCCGCACACCACCAAAACCAACCTCCACGAGGGAATGAAGGCTTTCGCCCAGTGGATGAGGAGCAGCCGACTGAAACTGAACTCGGACAAGACGGAGGTCCTCATCTTACGTCCCACCCCCTCCACGTGGGACGACTCCTGGTGGCCGATCGAACTGGGAGCAGCTCCAACACCCACGGACCACGCACGCAACCTAGGATCTACGATTCATCCTCGATTCCTCCCTCTCCATGTCGAAGCAGGTCAACGCCATCTCCTCTTCCTGCTACAACACCCTCTGCATGCTTCGCAGGATCTAAAAGTGGATCCCGACCGAAACAAGAAGAACTGTGACCCAAGCCCTCGTCAGCAGCAGGCTGGACCACGGCAACGCACTCTATGCAGGGATCCCGACAAAACACCTGCAACGACTACAACACATCCAGAACGCCTCAGCCCGATTGATCCTTAACGTTCCCCGCCGCAGCCACAGTGATGACCTCCCACCTAAGAGACCTGCACTGGCTCCCCGTCAGCAAGAGGATCACCTTCAAACTTCTCACCCACGCACACAAAGCACTCCACAACACCGGACCAGCCTACCTGAACGACAGACTCAACTTCTACACCCCCGCCCGCCCGCCAGCTCTGCTCCACCAGCCTCGCCCTGGCCACCGTCCCGCGCATCCAACGAATGACCTCCGGTAGCAGATCCTTCTCCTACCTCGCCGCTAAGACCTGGAACACCCTCCGCACCCATCTACGGCAGACCCAAGACCTGCTCACCTTCAGAAGGCTTCTCAAGACCTGGCTCTTTGAGCAGTAGCAGCACTCCACTCCTCAGCGCCTTGAGACCCTCACGGGTAAGTAGTGCGCTCTACAAGTTCACTGATTGATTGATTTAGAGAGTTGCGGAAGATGCAGGCTATGCCACCTCCTATTTTCTTGACGCGGTCTAGTCTGATAATGTGTGGCTGGGAGGGACTAGTGTGTTGAGGATAGGGCCAGAGGAGTCATTGAGACAGGTTTCTGTGAGGACAAGGTGGTCCTGTTCTTGGTCAAGGATGAGATCTGCAAGGTCTGCAGCATGTCTAACCGCTGACCTGCAGTTTAGTAACATGCAGTTCAGGTGAGGTTTGTGCAGGCTATCAGTGAGAGGTGGGTGTGTGAAGGGGATCTGTATGAGATTATTGATGTTTAGGGAATTGGTGTTCAATTTGGGTGCTCTGTAAGGGTTAGGTGTGATGCTGGGGGCAGGTAGTGGGTCAGTATGTGCTGATCTAGAAAGGTCTGAGGTGAGTGAATGCGGAGAGGTGTACGATCTGAGCAGGGAGATAATATTTGGTTCAGAAAGAGGATTCAGGGACCTGGAGGGTCTAGATGGGGCATTCGGGTGGGGGTGGTGTTCCAGTTCTGGACTGAGAGGGTTCCTGGAGGTTCTAGCTGGCGCTTTAGAATAGGGGTTGGCATTCCAGTTCTGGACTGGGGGTTTCAACTGAACCCTATGCGGGGTCTTTTTTTCATATATCTTGGGATTTTGAGGTGAGGTGCCATTTTAGAGTGGAGGTTCCTTTGTTGAATGTGTTTTTGTGATTTTATTCCTGATGAAGAGTGGTTCCATTCTATGTATTGCTTTGTGGGTGATACAAAGCAGCTTGAACGTGGATCTTCTGGCTTTCTTAACCAATGCAGGGCTTTCAAGTTAGGTGAGATGTGGTATCGCGATTTGATATGCAAGAGAAGTCTGGCAGCCGAGTTCTGAATCCGGTGTAGGTTTTTCATGGTCGTTAAAGGGGATCCGTGGTAGAGGCTATTGGAGTAATCGAGTTTAGACAGAACCAGAGAGATGGTAGCTTGGACCTTGTGTTGAAATCCCAAATGAGGGAAAATTTGTTGCAGCGTTTTTATAGTGACAAAGCTTGATCTTGCTGGGTTTTCCACTTGGGCATTCATCGATAGCTTGGAGTCCATGGTCATTCTGAGGTTTCTTACTTCCTTCCATACTTTAGGTGGTGATCCCAGTTCATCAGGCCAGGCGGCAAGCGGGTCATAATGTTTCCAATCGTCACACGTGAGTATTTCCGCTTTGGAAGCATTCAATTTGAGGTGGCTCCAAGTCATCCACTGAACCATGGCTCTGAGACAACTGACAATTGGGGAGTTTCCAATGTCTTTGGGGCATTCCAGTTGAAGGAGTATTTATGTGTCATCTACATAGTTATAGCATGTGAGGTGAATTGATTGATCAGAACCGGTAATGACTTTATGTAGATGTTGAAAAGCATGGGCGAGATGATAGAGCCTTGAGGGACCCCTGATCATGGGAGGTAGATTTAGGGTAGGAACCCATTAAAGACTGCTGGAACTAGTGTTGCTACCTCACAGCATCTATTTTCGTGAATAACAGAAACATATTGTTGCATTTCAAATTCGTTTAAAATATATATTGAATCAAATCTAATCCTGGGGAGGCGGCCGGAGTTGGCATTCTTGCTGGCGACTCTGAACTGAGTGGGCTGCCTGTTGCTTCAGTTCCACCCCCCACGTGCAGTGAAATCCCCACTCTCACGCATGAGAGAAGTCAGTCTCGAGACGAGCAAGAAGGGGTTGGTACTCTAGTGCTCCAGGAATCTGTGACGGGAGAGAATGACCTCATCTCCGGCGTTGTTACAGCTGTGACGGATCCAGTTCTTAAGATCTTCAGCTGGAACATCGCGGGAATTGATAGGAAGCTGGAGTTGCCTGAGTGGAGTGCCCTTGTGGAGGGATACTCCATTTGTATATTCCAGGAGACATGGGCCATGGAGCCCTGTCACAAGGTGGGCTATTCAACGTACTTTGTTCCCGCAGTTATGTCTCAGGCAGGGAGGGGGCGCCCCTCGGGGGCCTCCTCATCTGGGTTGCAGTCCCCCTGGACTGTAGGGTGGAGGAACATCCCACAAATTCTCCTGACATCCTTAACATCATGCTGAAGGATTCCCGGGGTCGCCTTCTCCTAGACATTTTCAATGTCTATGCTAGAGGTACAAGGGGGGGAGTACAGTCGGCCACCATTGCACTTCTGGAAGACCTGCTAAGACAACGGCCAAGGAACTCGAGCACTATGGTGGCGGGCGATTTTAACTGTACGTTCGAGCCCCTGGGCCTTGATGATATGTTAGGCATGGAGGAGGAGGATGCGAGAAGGGGGATTCCGGCCCTGGTTCTGCCCCCCATTAAGAAGTGGACGCAAGTGGCGTTACAGATCAATGGACTAAATTTGGAATTTGATCTGAGGGCGGTAAACGGGAGGTCCAAATCTGACTTGCAGGGTGCACATACATATAATAGGCCCAATCATACATCAAGAATAGATTATATTCTTCTTGATGTATGTTTTTGGAGCACCCTGAGCGACATGAAGATTATTGAGAGTACTGATAGCGATCATAATCTCCTGTCTCTCGGCCTGTCTCCAGGGTGGTTAAGGGATAAGGCCAGGTCCCAACAACCCTTGCCGGCACTTAATACCCAGAGGCTCAATGTATCCAACTGTGGGAGGCGGTTAAAATGGCCCAAGATCGCCCTGTCCAGTGAGAAACTTTCTACCATAGGGGCCCTACTGGCTGAGGCTCAGAGTAATTTGAGTCTATTGCCTAGTGCACCCAGGGAGGTCACACAGGTTTTTTGTGCCCTAACTGGGGCACTGGGCAAACTCTTTGTTTCACCCAGCGGCGCCCGGGGTATGTCCAACAGGAAAGATCCCTGGCCACTCTACGGAGACAGTGATCTTGGCCGTGCTGGATGCCCTGAGGGACGGTGTTGACAGGGGCACCCCCCAGGCCCTGGTATTGTTAGATCTGTCAGCCGCTTTCGACACGGTGGATCACAACATCCTTCTCCGCCGTGTCGAGCAGGCTGGCATCCAGGGCCTGGCTCTGGCCTGGGTCAGATCCTTCCTGACGGGCAGGTCTCAGACCCTAAGCCTGGGTGCTTTCAGGGCTCCTAGAGAGCATTTGCTCTGTGGGGTCCCCCAGGGTTCTTCTCTGTCTCCTCTTCTTTTCAATCTTTATCTTCGCCCCCTTCTTCTCTCTCTAAGGCTGTGGGACGTCACCGTGTTTAATTACGCGGACGACCTGCAGCTTATCTTCTCTCTTAATTCCCCCTCTGCTATTCCCAACTTTCAGTCAGCTATGTCCCATATTCTCCAGTGGATGGGCCATAACCAGCTAAAGTTGAACCCCGGTAAGACGGAGCTCCTCCTTCCTGGTAGGAGCTCCACTTTCTGGGGGCCCCAATTCTGGCCGGTGGAATTGGGCCCTTCTCCCACCCCTGTGGCTTCGGTGAAGAGCTTGGGGGTCACTATTGACTCCGCCCTATCCCTAGGGCCGCAGGTGGCGACCGTGGTCTCGTCCTGCATCTACCAACTGCGCAGGATCAGGAAAGTGGCATATCTTTTGACACCCGATGCCCTCCTGCAGGTCATCATGGCCCTCGTCCTCTCCCGCCTGGATTTTTCCAACTCGATCTACCATGGTCTGCCTAAAACATCGGTGGGCAGACTACAGGTGGTCCAAAATCAGGCGGCGAGACTGGCCTTAGGGATCCCCAAGTGGCAATCTGCCAAGCCCCTTCTCGTCAAACTCCACTGGCTCCCTGTTGCTTCTAGGGCAGCCTTCAAGATCGGCTGCCTCACTTTCAAATCTTTGGCTGGTCTCTGTCCCACCTTTGTAAAATCTCTCATCCGACCCTATTGCCCGTCCCGCAATTTGAGATCTTCCCATCTTCACTTCCTGACTGTTCCCTCTTATAAGCTCTGCAGATCCGGGGGCCGGAGATTTGCATACCTGGCCCCCAAGCTTTGGAACTCTTTCCCCCTCTCCCTTAAAATTTCTAACTCTCTGACACTTTTTCGTAAATCTTTAAAAACTTGGCTTTTTCCCCAATCTGGTTAATTTCTCTGCCTCCTCTACTTCTAACCAGCGCCAGGAAACCCATGGTGTCAGTGCGCTCTATAAGCATCCCTTACGATACGATACGATACGACAAAACACGGTTGGTACACAACTAAATGCAGGTCCCGAAAAACGGCCCTGATAGAGGTCGTTAAATCCAAGTCCCCAATAGCTGTTAGAACAGCCAGGAAGGACTATTCTCTGACCATAAAGGCGGCGAAAAAGGAGTGGGAGGAGAAGTTCTGGGAAGATCTTTTGGTTGCAAGTAAGGGAAAGGATGCAAGGGGCTTTTGGAGTCTGATTAGGAACAAGAGTAAGCCAGATGGGTCACTTGTTACTTGCAACATCCCTGCTCAGCTCTGGTATACTCACTTTGAGGCCCTGTATTCTCATCCTGAAGGGACTCTTAGCGATTCCTTTTTCTTGGAGAATGATACAATGGTCAGTGACATGGACGACTTCACTGAGAGGGAGGGGGAGGCAGTAATTAAGTCCCTGGTCCCACTAAAGGCTGAGGGGCCGGACGGGATACCCGGTGATTTGCTTCGTGCCAATTCAAAGGCATGGGGTAAATTGATCGCCACGTTATTAAACGCAATCATGAGGGGCGCACTGGTACCTGATTCCTGGAAGGGGGCGGAGGTTGTCCCGATTTTTAAAAAGGGGTGTCGGGACAACCCCGCCAACTACAGGCCAATCAGCCTAATTGACTCTTCCCAAAGGTGGCGTTTGGGGAGGGTACTCCAATGGGTTGAGGAGCATAAGATACTGTCTGACTTCCAGGCGGGTTTTCGTTCAGGTACGGGGACGATAGAACAAGCATTCAGGTTGTCCCTCCTGTACTGGAAGGTGGTGGTGCTGGGCAAGGGCAGTCTTTATTTGGCCTTCATTGACCTGAAGACTGCCTTTGACCTAGTGCCAAGGGAGGAGCTATGGAGGGTTTTGCAGGGGTTGGAACTACCCGCCTACATCCTGTCGCTTCTTGTTAAACTTCACTCTGATAACTATGCACAGGTGCGGTGGGGTAAGAATGGGGAGAAAACCAACAGAATCCCAGTGCAAAGGCGTGTCCGCCAGGGTTGTGTGCTGGCTCCCACACTTTTTTCATTATATGTGAATGGTGTGGTTGAGCATCTGCTCAAGGAACCTGCAGATGCTCCGTCCCTGGCGGGCACACGGATCCCCACCCTGCTTTTTGCCGATGATACCTTGCTCATCGCTAAAACACCGCAGGGTCTCCAAAAGCTCCTTACCCGCTTCCAGGAGTTCTGTTCCCTTAGGGGTCTTATAATTAACGTTGATAAGACCAAATTCCTGACTATGAACCCGCCCAAAAAATTAGGGCCACCTCCGATTTTAAACTCCGTCCCGCTGGAGAGGGTCCTTGAGTTTGACTATTTGGGGATTCGCCTCAGTAACTTCATGAGCTGGACCCCACACATCCACAAGATGTTGCTTAATCACAAAAGGGTGACTGGTGCCATTCTCAGGGAACATCGTTTTACCCCTAAACATTGTATCTCCCCAGCTATAGATATTTACAAAGCCAGAGGGGTGGCAGCGGCTTTGTATGGGGCGGAGTTGTGGGGTTCCACAAACCTGGAGGTATTGGGCAAGGCAGAAAGCAAATTCCTGAAAGAACTCTTGCTACTCCCATCAAGTACACCCACAGTCCCAGTGCTTCTCGACATGGGTTGCAAATCGATCATGGACCAGGCGCGATTGCGGCCTCTGCTTTTGTGGGCCCGCCTGTGGAGGGTTCCGGAGCTAACTTCCTACGCAGCAGGTCTGTCTGAGGTAATTGCAATGGAAGGATGGCATCGAATCAAATGGCTAGGAGACATTAAGAGCCATTTAGTGGAGTTGGGCTTGGAAGAATGCTGGGCTACTCGTTCTGCCCCTCCAAAAGCCACCTTGAGGAAGATATATTGGGATTGGGTAGCCACCAAACTTATTCGCAATCCTCGCCACTGCAACTCGACCGCAGCATTCCTGAGAATCAAAGATGTGGTATCCTATGAGCCCTACTTGGACTTAATTTCCATCCCCCTGGACAGGGCTCTTTATTTCAAACTCAGAGTGGGTACCTTACCTTTGGCCGACTTGGTGTCCAGGTGGAGATCTTCCACCTCCCAGCCCTCAGCTTTCTGTGCGGTGTGTTTGACAAGGGTTGAGACGGTGGCACATTTCTTTTTTTAATGTCCTGACTACCGTGCCCCAAGGAAACGCTGGCTACTACCTCTATGCAGGCTCCTTGGCACAAGACAGCATCTGGTGGCCCTCCGCATTTTATTGACCGATACATCCCCTTTTATTGTCTGTGCTGTCTCCAAATTTTTTAAATGGGCTTGGATGATATGAGCAAAAAGGCTTTCCATCTCAATTTAATCCTATTTTAATTATTTATTGCTCTTTTTTTCTGACTGTTTTATGAATTATAACTGTATGACATTATAAGCCCTGAAATTGTATTTTGTAATGTATTGCTTTTAAGATATTTACGTATCGAAATAAAGCTTTTACAACACAAAATAAAATATATACTACATATTGGTGTTCCGATTCTCTTTTTTTATCTGGCCTGGCAGTTCAAACTGTACTTTTGGAGCCCAACCAAGTCTGATTTGTATATAGTTGCTCCCCATCTAGAGTGGCAAAATGATCCAAAATAGGTTGAACGAACTACATCCGAGTAGTTGCTGATACTTTTTAAACATATTTTATTGCTATTTTGACAAAATACAACGTTGCAGTTCAAACTAAACTTCTACTTCCACACCCCAACTTGTGCATCATTGTTCATAAACATACATGACTTCTACATAATTGTTCTTTACCAAAAGAACAGGTCTAAATATATGCACACGTTTCACAATCAAACACAGATTCTGTCGCTGTAACGCCCTTTGTGCCTTCTGGACTGTAATACAACTTATGTTCCTTTTCCATTTTACATAGTCTGATAGTGTTATGACGGATTTTTAACTTCAGGACCTGGCCTTCGTGATTATTACACTTCCAGGCCCATGGCAGTGAAGCATGCCAGCATTGAAAGAGTACATATAATAGAAATGCTCTTGCATGTAGCCTGGCTTTACAACCAATCCCGCCTCGTTTCAAATATAGATTTTTATTCTCTGTAACAGAAGCGCTTTTCGTCATTGAATAGTAAACCTGGCCTGTTTACGGTTTTGTTAATGGGGATCAACCTGAAATTATTTGTTTTACTAAAATGAATTATTTTCCTGATTGCTGTGCTTGTGAGCTTCTTCCAATGTTAATTACAAATAACAATAGTCCTATCAGAGATTAGATGGATCAACACTTGGGTGCAATCGGAAACAACTAGGGGGCATATTTACCAAGGGTGGCGATATTGAATTATGGCCGCTAAGCGACGATAATTCCATCGCCCTATTACCAAGCTGTCGCTAACACCAGTTAGCGACAGCTTGTAGGCGATAGCGAGCGGTTTGGGGCCCGCTTTACATGTCAGCGATATTTATCGCTAATGACATGCAAAGTGGGCGTACCCAACCAGTTAGCGACTGAAAGCAGTCACTAACCTCACCATCGCCTATTACCAAGAAAGGCGAAGCGATGGAAATATTCGCGCTAAGCGCGAATATCGCCAAACACTAACACCTGCAAATACCAGTTCTTAGCCATGTTATCCAATGGGAGGTGGATAACATGGCTAACAGCATTTGCACGCTAATGTGTGAACACCGCTGGTTTTCCAGCGATATTCACACTAACGCCTGCAATATTATCGCTTTTGAGATAAACGTTGGTAATAGGACGTTATCTCAGCGATAATACTGGGCGAAGCGCAGCGTTAAACAAACTAACGCTAAGCTCAGTTAGCGATAAATATTGCTAACTGTTGGTAATATGCCCCTATCTTCGTAGGCTCAGAACCAGATTCTGCGCATATCCATGGGTAATTTGAGCTAGCTGGCACTGCTGGAGAGGAGTTCGTTTTCATGTATACTTAGGTCAGATGTACGAACAGACTGGTCACAAGAAGTTGTTGCAAATTTGGCACTTTTTTTAGGCCTGGTCTTTAATTTTGCAATGCGTCCTTTTTACAAATAGGTTGTATAAAAAATCTCCAGTCCAAAGAATGGTGGCCTGCAAGAAACCGCAGACACCCGTTCCTGTGTTTGCATTCACAAACGGGAAACTTTTTTTAAAGGAACTTGTGTTCCTTAAGGAAGTGACGGCCAGCAATTTAAGCAGTGAGGGGGTAGACAGAAAATCACTCACGCACATACACACTCACTCACACCTATGCATTCACATATGTGCGCACACACACACATCCGTTTACTACAAATGCCAAATAGTCATATATTATATCCAGTATGTGTGTATGTATGAATGAGTGTATATTATATGTTGAAATACATCAGATTTTTTTTTGCTGAACACGACATGTAGACAGATAAAGTCATTCAAACTGTATTATATTGATCCCTATGTTTCAAGCTTCTGTCAGGAAAACCTGTTCTAGAGGGAAAGTTTGGGATGAATCAGTATCCAATTCTTAATGTTTGAGGAGAAGTTATAGAATGACACTAAACGTGATGGTGCTGGTTCAAATATATGTATTGGTGAAAGATGATTCTACTACACGGATTCTGTTTGGCAGAGCATGAAAGCACTGATTTGTAATGTTTTCCTGTATTAGGAAGGTTTTCTATTGTAGCAGTCTAGTGTTTCTGAGAAGAATCTACTTGAGGATAAGATAGGCTAATAACCAAGTTTCACAGAAATTGAACTACAGGGCTAGACAGGATTGTCTGTGATATGATGATATGATAAAAGGGATTTGTATAGCGCTCGTTCACCAACGGTTTCTTGGCGCTGGGGTAAGGAAGTGTGAGCAGAGGGGAGGGTGTGAGTTATAGATCATAGGCCTGGGAGAACAGCCAAGTTTTGAGAGATTTCCTGAACATGGGGTAGGACTCCATTTAGCGCAATGTGGGTGGCAGTGAATTCCAGAACTGGGGAGCTAGGGCCGCAAATCTCAGCCCCCGTGCTTCTTGCGCTTGAAGACAAGGGGTGTCAAGAGGTTCGCGTTGGCAGAACGGAGGGTACGGCGGGGGATGTAGCGCTGGACCCTATTTGCGATGAAATCTGGCCCATGGGATGAAAGAGCTCTGTGGGTCAGGCAGCCAATCTTGAAGAGGCAGCGTTGCGCCACGGGGAGCCAGTGAAGGCCCTTAAGGAGAGATTTGGCCCGGTGTGACTTGGGTAGGTCATGTACAAGTCTGGCCGCCTGGTTCTGGGCCAGCTGATGCCTCTGCAGCTGATATGCAGGAATCCCGGCGTACAGGGAGTTGGAGTAGTCAATTTGTGACATTACTAGGGCCAAGGTGACCCGAACCGGGGACTCAAAGGAGAGGAATTTGCTAATTTTTCGGATCCTGCGCAAATGAAAGAAACAGGAAGAGACTACGGAATTGACTTGGGTCTTAAGGGTGAGGTCGCTGCTAATGGTGACTCCAAGGCTTTTGACTGCTCCAGCGGGGGTAGGTGGAGGGCCCAGAATGGGTGGCCAGAAGCTGGGGTTCCAGGGATTGGATGAGGGCCTAATGAGTACTAGCTCGGTTTTGTTTGGGTTTAATTTAAGTTGGCTTGTGTTCATCCATGATCGGATGAACGTCAAGGTGGACTGGAAGGATTCGATTACAGGGGGAGAGGGATCGATGGTGAAGACAAGCTGAATGTCATCAGCATAGTTGAAGATGACTACGTCCCTCTTCCGCAGGTCTGTTATTAGTGGCCGGATGTAAAGGTTAAATAGGACCGGGGAGATGGAGGAGCCCTGAGGAACTCCGCAGGTAAGTTCCTTTTTTCCAACGTGAGGTCGGATAAGCGAACGGCTTGGTGGCGATTACTAAGAAAGGAGGAGATCCATTTTAGGGGAATACCATGGATGACGGCGTCTTCGACACGTTCGACCAAAAGTTCATGGTCGACGGTGTCGAAGGCAGCCGACAGATCCAGGAGGACAAGTGCCTGCGAGATGTTATGGTCCGCGCCTCGTCTCAGCTCATCGTGGACGGCTAGTAGAATGGATTCTGTGGAGTGCTCTGTGTAGCATCCTGCTACAATAACCACAGACACTATGGTGTGTTATTACTGGAGCTTTATTCTCTCGCAACTACCCTCGTCCCTGTCCCTACTCTGACTGCCCTTTCCTCTTCTGTCCCCTCCTCTTCCCCTCTGCCCACCTAGCTCCGCCCACCCCAACTACTGAACTGCTAACTTCATTACATCTCCCCTTTTCTTAATAAAGCAACAAATGAAAGAAATAGAGATTAGTCCATCTCTGCAATCAGTCTCTTGGGAGGCCGCACGTGACGGCGGGGTCTCGCTGGTGTGGACACGACAACTTCAGGCGAGAGTTCTTCTGTAGGTGAAGGTTCGGTGTCAGGTGCAACAGTCCCAGGGTTGTCCCTGCTTGCAGGTGTGGGGACCACAGGGGTATTTTCAGGGATCTCAGGAGAGCACTTCTTGAAATGAGAAGCGTTGCGGGTGACTCTTCGTGTCTTGCATTCGGCTGTCACCATGGTGCCCTTTTGTTGGGTGATTGTTAGGGGCTCGTCTTTGAAACGACAATCAGTCTTGTGGCGTTGTTCCTGTTTGACAACAACTCTGTCACCTTCCTCCAGGGAGGGGGACCGGGCCCTTCGCCTGCGGTCCGCATACTCTTTCATCTTAGCCTTGCGGTGTCGATCGGTTATGGCCATGTCTCTGTGTTGTTGGTCCGACGGAGGTTTTCTCAAGGCTCCGTCCCATGTGGGGATCCGATTCCTCATTGTCCTCCCCAGCATGAGGGTCGCGGGGCATTGGCCCGTTGTGGAATGGGGAGTGGTCCTGTAGGCACTAAGGACCTCGTTTAGTGCTGACTGAAGATCTTTCTTTTCGGCCGTGGCTTGCTGGAATGTTCTCTTGATGGTGGACATAAATCTTTCCACAGTGCCGTTGGCCTGAGGCCAGAGTGGTGTGACTTTGCGATGTTGAAAGTCCATGTGTTTCGCAAAATCGCTGAACTCATGACTATTGAATGGGGGCCCGTTATCCGTCTTGATGACCCGGGGGACACCCCAAGTTGCGAAGACTTCTTCGAGCACCTTGAGGGTGCAGGCGGCACTGGTGGATGATATGAACTGGGCCACTGGGAATCTGGAGTATTCGTCCAGGATGACAACTACATACTTCCCGGAGTGCAGAGGGCCATAAAAGTCCATGGCGACTTCTTGCCATACTCCATTAGGCAATGGGGTCATCTGTAGGGGTGCGGGTGGATTACTGTGGCTGGTCAGTTGACATGGGTGGCAGTCTTTCAATGTGTCCTCAACCATCTGGTCGAGGGCGGGGAACCAGACACGTTCTCTCAGTGCTCTCTTGGTGGAGACGACTCCTCGATGGCCTTCGTGGGCCAAATCAATTACTCCTTGTCTCAGTGCCGTTGGTATAACAAGTCTGTGGTCTCTGAGGAGGAGGTCGTCACTGGTTACAGAGAGTTCGTCGGAGACATGCCGGAAGGCTTGTAGTTCTTTCTTGACAGCAGGACTTTCCTCTTCCTCCTGCGGGTGATATCTCCACCTGTTGGTCCGGGTGCGCTCTATCACTGCTTGTAAGGTGCTGTCTTGGCTGGTCGCTTCCCGAATGGCGTGCATGGGGATGGCTGGTGGACGAGCATGATTGGTCACGAAATGAATGTATTCTTCCGCAATGGAAGGTATAGTCTCTGATGAGTCTCGGGGGTGGCGAGACATATAATCGGCCGGATTCTCATCCTTCCCCGGTTTGTGAATAATTGAGAATGTGTACTCTTGCAGTCGCAAGCCCCATCTCTCAATCCTGGGGGGCATTTTGCACTTAGGATTGCCATAGATCGTGACAAGTGCCTGATGGTCAGTTATGAGCGTGAAATGCTTCCCATAAATGAAGATGTGGAAATGTTCGCACGCCCACACGACGGCCAGGCTCTCCTTTTCCGGCTGGGAGTATCGTTTCTCAGGGTCTGTTAAGCTCCTGCTGGCATAGGCGATGATCCTCCTCTGATCCGACTCATGGTCGTACTGTGCCAGGATGGCCCCCAAGCCCACCGGGCTTGCGTCCACGGTGATGTCCGTTTTCCTCCTAGGATTGAAATAGGAGAGGCATTTGGCTGATTCCACAGCGTGTTTGATGTCCTTGAAGGCACGCTCGCACTCCGGAGTCCACACAAATTTCGCACCAGCTTTCGTGAGGAGCCTCAGAGGGTGACTCACGGTGGCGTAGTCACGAATGTAGCGGGCGCAGTAGCTGGCCATCCCAAGAAAAGAACGCAAGTCGTTGACGTCTGCCGGACTCTTGGTGTTGTTGAGCGTGGCGATTTTGTCCGGGTCCGGTTTCATGCCACTCGCAGAGAAGATGTGTCCGAAAAACTTCAGGGTCGACTGATGAAACTCACACTTCTCTTTGTTGAGAGTTAACCCAGCTTCCATCAGAGCGAGGCAGACACGATCAAGGGCGGTGTCATGCTCCTGCGTGTCCGAGCCGTAGACCAGGATGTCATCGCTGTAATTAAGCGCGTTGGGGATGTGGTGGATGACAAGACGTATGGCCTCCTGGAAGATCTCGGCAGCTGATGAGACGCCAAAACTGAGGCGTTTGTAGCGGAAAAGACCAAGATGGGTGGCAAATGTCGTGATGGGGCGGGAGCTGTCGTCAAGCTCGAGCTGATGGTAGCCCTTGTTCAGGTCCAGTTTTGAGAACACGGTTGCCCCGTTGAGGGCCGTGATCATGTCGCTCAGGAGAGGGCCTGGGTGTCGCTCCCTCTCAATTGCTTGGTTCGGCAGGCGCATGTCCACACAGAGACGGACTTTGTTTTGGGAGCCTTTCTTGGGGACAATAACCACCGGGGACACCCATGGAGTGGGGCCCGCAGTGCGCTCAATGATGTCTGCGTCCAAAAGTTCCTGCAGTTCATGTTCAACTGCGGATTGCAAGTGGAACGGCACTCTTCTCGGGTGTTGGGCCACTGGTTTGATTTGCTCGTTAATATGCAGGTGGATCTGACGGCCCTTCAGCTTCCCCAGACCTCGGAAGAGGGAAGGGAACTTTCCGGCGCAGTCCGAGATGTCATGGACGTTGAAGAGGATGTGCACCAGTTGAAGACGTTCCGCCGTGGGGAGGCTCAGCAGACAGTCAGCCTCAGGACCTTTGATCACGTGGATAACCGCTGGGATGGAGAGCTTGCCATGCGTTAGGGTGGTGTCAAACTTGCCCAAACATTGGAGAGGTTTCTTCGCCATCCAGGTGTAGACACGGACAGGTGCAAAATGCAAACGTGGTTTGGGGTCCATACGGTCGTGTTCAGCAACAGATATGTAGTTAAGCGATGCTCCGCTGTCCATCATGAACTTAGCGGCATGGTTGCCCACTTTGATGTTGAGGCGTGGATAACGTTTGAACTGATCATGGTCAGCAAAGTTGACATATTCGGTGGTGTAAGAAGAATGCCTGGATGAGGATGATCTTGAGTCTCTTGAGGGGGAACGACGGTCCCATCGGGAGCGCCGAGAGTCATGACTCGAATGTGAGGACGTGGGAGATCCAGGAGGCTCTTCCTGAACTGCTCTGATGTGATGACGTTTGGCCTCCGTTCGTGAGGGCCGCTGCGACCCTTCCTGTCTGCCGCCATCGTTGCGTTTCTCTTTGTGGTAATCCCCACACATGGCCTCAAAGTGGTTGGACCGTCCACATTTCCGGCACCGTTGGCCCATGGCAGGGCAGGAGTCAATGTGAGGATAGTCGTACCCGCACCTGAAACATCGCCTCGTGCGTTCAGGTCGGCGATCTCTCCTATCGGATTCCTTTCTTCTGTAGTCCGGGCGTCGCCTGGGTGAGTACTTGGAGCGCCTCGATCTGTCTCGCGGGTGACGTCTTCCACTGTCGCGCCGATCCTGACGTCCCTGCCGTCTCTCAGTGATGCGGTTGGCGTGCTCACGGCTGGTACTGGGCCCTGTTTCAATTTCCGCCGCATTCTCTTCGGCCTGGTCGTACAGTCGGGAGTTTTCTTCGATTTCTGCAAGTTCTTGTGGTTTTCTCAGCAGTCGCCGTCTCAGCGACTCCGAGTGACACCCTGTGATTATCTGAGATTTGATGGCTGCATCCGGCGAGAAGTTGGTAAAGTCACAATGTTGGGACTGCCTCCGCAGCCGATGAATGAAGGAGCTCAGTGGTTCTTCCTTACCCTGGCGCTGCTGGTGGAATTTATGTCTCTCATAGTCGACGTTTCTTTTATGCAGAAAGCGATTGTTCAGAACAGTTCTCACTTTATCATATGTATCACCATCTGTGGCTGGAATCTCTCGTACGATCTTGCTTATTTCACGCCCCCCTAGATTGCGAAGGGCTATGATCTTGTCCTTGTCTGGTTCAATTTTGGACCCCTCAATGTAGTCCTCAAAGTCCTCGAGCCATTCTTGCCATTTTAGTCCCATGCTGCTTCCTGTTGTGACTGACAGTGGCTCCGGGGCGCGCAGGTGGGTGCCTCCCTTGACGTCCTTCTGCGCGGGAGGGTTAGACATCGTGGCACTGAGCTTTGACGCTTGCGTCGGCCTCTTGCGTCAGCGACTGACGTGCGTTTCCAAGTTTTGTCACTTGTAGCTAGCAATGCTTGTTTGTCCCTTGCGACTGTCAATGCTTGTTTTTCCTCTCTGCTTCCTTTCACTGCTTCCAATGCTTGTTTTCCTTTCTTTTATATGTATTTTTTTTGATGCCTGACTTCAAAATGGCCGCCTCTATTTTGCCCAGGGAGGGCGTCCCAGAAATCGCCTGACTTAAAGATGGCCGCCGCTAGGGGAGTCTCGTGTCTCACAAAGTTTCAATCAGGCTTTCATTCTCCACTTGGCACTCACCGGCAGCCAGACTCTTCATACAGCTCGCCCTCCGCACCTCTTCAGACGCTCCTCGGACACTGGAGCGGTCAGACGCGATCCAGGCGAGCTCCCGGTTCACCGCGTGGCAGGTAGGCGATGTCTCACGCATCGGGGGTGAGCTTTTCTTCCGTTTTTGGCGCGAACAGCGCTCGTTCAGCACCGCTTGACAGGCGGTCTCCGTGGGGTGCCGTCCTCCACGCTAGGGCACTTTCTCCTCTCTCTTGGGGTCTGGCAGAGTCAGGGTAGGCTCCTGGCTTCTGCTCCTGCCGCACTGGCTGGTCACCGCGCTCTTCCTGCACAGGTCGCGTTTTAGCGCGAAGAGGTCTCTTCTACCTCGGGCGTTGAGACGCTTGGTGCCTCGGCTCCCTCTTGAGTCCCTCTCAACTGCTGGGGGGGGACAGGGTCACCTGCTACTGGCCTCACGTGGCAGGGCGCAATTTCGTCCTTCTGGTCAGCGTCTCCTGCTCCTCGAGGCGAGCTGGGGACAGGGCTCTCTCGTGAGGGTCTGTGGGGTTCAAGCGCATCCCATCCTCGTCGCCAGCTGTAGCATCCTGCTACAATAACCACAGACACTATGGTGTGTTATTACTGGAGCTTTATTCTCTCGCAACTACCCTCGTCCCTGTCCCTACTCTGACTGCCCCTTCCTCTTCTGTCCCCTCCTCTTCCCCTCTGCCCACCTAGCTCCGCCCACCCCAACTACTGAACTGCTAACTTCATTACACTCTGGTCTGTTTCAGCCCATGTGACTCTGTGGAGTAGTGATGCTGTCTGAAATTCTAAGAAGGTTGCCACAGGTTGATTGGTGAGCATTGTCACTCTGCCAGCTAAAACAATTATTAAAAAAAGATCACCCTGAGTGCTCAAGAGTAGTCTGCACTTGTTGATAGTACTAAAAGACTGCATTTTCCTATGCCTGCCAGCTGTGGCAGCAGGAGGCCTAGCATAAAAAGTGTGCAGTTAGGAAAAGAATCCACACATCATGTGAGAGCTCTTGGCAGAGGAATCACAACCTGAGAGGACATGGCCGAGTAAATCGGGCTGGACTGTTCCAATTAGAGCTGGGTCCATACTGAGGTGGCATGTTTGGCAAAAAAACTGATGGGTTGGAATGCTACCCTGAGCGATTGCCAGTGGTTAGACTTATTGCAAGCATTCCTCTCATAACCTTCTTGGTTCAGGGAGGACCTTGCCTGGCAGTTTTGGCTAGACTGTTCCTATTGGAGCAGGGTCTGAATTGCATATGGCTGCGTCCTAAGCTATTGCCAGGGGTTAGACTTATTGCAAACATTCCTTCTAGCATCTTTTGTGTGATAGTGTCACAACCACCAATAACTGTTCACACTGAAGTACAGGCAGCTCCTGAAGCTCTGTGTTCCACCTATAAGACTATCATGAATAATTCACATGTGGGTGCAGTTTTGGCTGAACCTTGCCCTGATAAAGCCATTTGCATTCAATAGTTGGTATGTTTTAAAACTCAGAACGGAGATTTTCCAAAATGTGTATTTACATATACCATTCAGCAATAATACCCTTGACATTTCCCTTTGCTAGACCTAGTGAATGTCTTTGTTTGACTTTGACATAAATAACACAACTCATTGCTTCACAACTTGTATTTTCGTTTCCTTGTTTAGAATTATTTCACTTTAAAAAGTTTAAGATACATTTACACATTTTATCATTTTTATTTTCGAATGCCTATATAGCCAGACCTAAAGTACAGTTTTTCTTCTCCATATACAATTATTTGACCACAGAAGAAAAGAGGACATTGCCTTGTAAGCCCTAATTTACCATCAGCAATGTACAGTCTTCTCAGAGGCACAATGTGTTATTTTCTTAATTACTATTTGAATTCGTACCCAGCAATCGATATCAGTACATAAGACAAGACTGCGTATCTGGAAAGAGATTGTTCCTGTCAGTAGTTTGTTAGCAAAATCAGTATATTACAATTTATTTCCAATTTGAATGAAGGGAATTCGTTCTCCTCCTTCATCTCTTAAAATGTTAACCATACCATTATCTTACAATCCATGAAAAATAAAGCACAAGTTGCAAACTCTTAAAACCGGGCAGCGAAATAAAACTCCTTGTCCTGTCTACACAATGGTTGACTTAAAGGCAACCTACTGTGCACCTATCACATGAAATATCAAGTCCTAACTTAAAAGCAACCTGTAAACTGTTTTCATAGGATACTTCAAAGTGGAACACTGAGTAAATTATGTTTACAGTGAAATGTGAGTGTTCCACTTCCTGACCCAAACCTTGTTCCCCCTTTAATCCAGTATTAGTTTGATTCTGTTTCCAGATAGCATATAGTAGCACCACCAGAGAGGAATGTCCACACCATGAATCCAATGTTGACACCAAGCTGGAAACCCCTAATCAATGCAGATTATACAATCATAGGTAAAGCCCGGAGGTCTGGGTTTAATGTGATAAAGCATGCAGCACTAGCACATTAATGAGTGACACACAGGAGAGGGAGTCAGCAGGAGAAGACGGAAAGGGCTATAGATGTTAAATAGTTCCTTTGTGCAGTTCAATGCAAACATGGAGTGGGGATGGAATGATTCACACAAAGAGCCAGTAGCATTGGGTGAGAAATAATTACCCAAAATCAAGTGCAGATTGTGCCACTATTTAAAGACAAAGTTTACATGGAAAAAAGACTGTACAGTCTTAGACAATTCTTTTAAATCTGGGCAGTGTAATTCATATTACATTCAGCTCTGATTTCTACTTTCAAAACAAGAATATTCTGTGTGGCTGGGTTAGCACCTTATCTGTGCTGCTGATTCTTCAATTGGAAGTTCTGAAAAGACTTGTAATTAATATAATTCTTCTCTCTTTCTCGGCCAAGGACATTTTCCCCAATCCCTTCCAGCAGAGTACTACTCTCATCATCGAATACTTCACAATAAAACGCAGTTGCCTCCCATGAAGCTAATCCCCAGTGGATTCAAATCCGACTCCGAATGGTGATGATTTCCTTAATCCCGATGGCACTTCGAGTAGCCAAATGTATTGCCAGCCAAAGCTGTAAATCAGAATCAGGATTCAATTTGCATTATAGGCTGCTAATGTCAAGACCGAAAGGCACTGTAATTGGCATTGAATCTGTGCATCCACCCAGGTTTTCACTGAACTGCTGACAGCCTCCATCAAAGGCTGCCATGTCAGCTGGTCAGCGAGCGTGCCACTGTACTTGTACTTGTCCTGGAGGGTTGGTCTGGAGCAAAGCCCAGATATTGGCTTCAGTTATTCGAGTGTTACAGGAACTCCAGCCCAGCGTGACAAATAGTATACAGGATAATAGCATAATTGGTTCAGTGGGGGTATGATGATGGAACCATTGCTAATTTTATTTCTAGGCAACTAGGGATTGAAGCAAGATTCAGTCAAAAGTTCTACACAAGTGATTCTTTCTCTCTGAGACCTTGTGCCTGATACAAAAAAAATATATAAATCTAGACTCGTATGTTTACATAAACCTTCGGATGTAGCTTTTCTAACTTCTAGAATTTGCAAGAATACTTCTAGGATTATGCGGCAGTCGCAGCTTTCAAGGACTACTCACAGTCATACACAGTTACTCATGGGTAATTAAACATGGCATAACAATTATGTGCATGGAAATGATTACTGGCATTTGCAGTGCCAAAGGCTGTTGCCTATAAGGAAAATAAGTTTCCCATGAAGAAAGCAGTTCTCATACCTCCCCACCAATTTTGAGGTTGTTCCTTTCCTGCTACCCTGTAAGAAGATTTCAAAATTGTCCTTGATAGAAGTAAATCCCCCCACACAACAATTGACAGTGGATATGGACCAAGATATACCCATAAACTCACAATTGCTGACTCCCCATCCCAGGGAGAAGATGTACTCAAATGTAATAATACACCATGCCATACCGGTATATAAAATTATGTATAAATAAATCAGTTTACAAGTACAAATTGAGGTTCAGCAGTTTGCAAAAGTAAATGTGTACTGGTTAGTAAGGCCATTTGCACACCTCTGTTAAAATGAGATGTACAAATATCTTTGTGAATTGGACTACCAGTGCTGACAGACACTGACTGAGACTGTGCAAGGTTGTTCCCTTCCTGCAACCCTGTAAGAAGATTTTAAAATTGTCCTTGATAGAAGTAAATCCCCAAACACAACAATTGATAGTGGGTATGGACCAAGAAATACCCATAAACTCACAATTGCTGACTCCCCATCCCAGGGAGAAGAATTACTCAAATATAATAATACACCATGCCATACCGGTATAAAATTATGTATAAATAAATCAGTTTACAAGTACAAATTGAGGTTCAGCAGTTTGCAAAAGTAAATGTGCACTGGTAAATAAGGCCATTTGCACACCTCTGTTAAAATGAGATATACAAATATCTTTGTGAATTGGACTACCAGTGCTGACAAACTCTGACTGAGACTGTGCTTTTCCTTCTAATTCCTTCTGAGGAAGCACATCTACATACACATTTGTTTCTGGATTAAACATTGTTTTTTCCCATTAATCGAATTGAAAATCTTCTGTTCTTTAGCGTAGGTGGTCCTGGTAAGTGCTTTTGTTGCCAAGTAGGTATTACCTTACTGTGAGGAGTTCAGCAGAGCACAACTGTGTTGAACCTATTGTTTTTTTTATTTCAAATCACTTTATTACATTTTATGTATAAAACTGAAGACAGGATAAACATTACAGTTCTTTCAGTTTGCATAAGTAGTTTAGTTGGTTAGAAAACGCCTACTTACCTTTTTCCATTTTGAATTTCATGTTGTAGAACGTATATATATTGCCTGCATTCACCGGTTGGAGAAAGAGGTCAGGAAAATACAATCCGACCCACTCGAATCCTGTGAATACCTCAGTCTCAGTATACGATCTGCAGATAATTAAAGGTGCAACCTGCATGCGATTTACCACCCACCAGGAAATAACGCTACCTTCATAGACCAGTTAATGGAGATCATCAGCTAACTCCAACATTCACTCTAATAACATATTCCTAGATGATTTTAATTTACATTGGGACAACAATAATGACAAACAGGTCAACGCATTTAAAGATTTTTAACAGATCAAAACCTTACCTAAGCCAGCACACAGCCAACACACTCGAAAGGGACAATCTTAGACTGGATAATCTCGAGAATCAAGGATACTACAATCCACTCAATTGTTCCTTGCAATTGGTCGGATCAACATGCCATAACCTTCCTGATACCCACCTTGAAAAAGAACAAGACCACACAGCTTATGAAAGTCAGAAAGTGGACTTGGGACACCAAAGACTCCAATATTGAGCTACTAGTAGCAAGATGTGAGAAGGACCTAAATCCGCCTAACAACTTGCTGAATGTGAACAAACTCACGGATCACTACACTACGTCATAGTTAACTCCACCATGCCACTAAAACTGAAAAGAGTCACAGAGAAAGATACAACCCCATGGTTTGATGGGACACTTAATGAAGATAGGCGTAAACTAAGACTTGCAGAAAGAAAATGGAGACAGCACCCATCATCCCCACAGCTGAAATCTCTCAGAAAAATCAGAAACGAGTACAATGCCAATGCCAAAAAGGAATTCTTTAGATCAGAACTGGACAACGCCAAAAACAGACCACGGAAACTATTCGAGATGTTAAGGCAACAATCCAATAGGTTGGCCAAATCTGCCCAAGAAACTACTCAGACACAACTGAGCTGCAAAGAATTCGCAACATTCTTCACCGACAAGGCCAACACGCTAAAAAGAAAGCTCAGGATGGCAGCCGACAACCTTCCCAGTCAACCACCCCCACTGAACAAGGCTACCATGACAAACAATCATGATAGGGCGAAAAACAAGGCACAATGGGCAACCTATATGAGCAGAATACTATTGCCAAACCTCTCTCGGATATCAAACCTAATAACCACTACAATGACCCACTCCCCTCTAAATGCCTAAAAAGAATCAACCATATCGTCGTCCCAATATGGACAAAAACAAATCAATGCCTCACTATCTGAGGGTATCCTTCCAGAATACCTAAAAACAGGTCAAGTCCTCCCCATCATCAAAAAACCTACAGCGGACCCAGCAGAGCCAAATAACTTTCGCCCAGTAACCAATATTCCATTAATTGCCAAACTAATTGAGACATGTGCGCAAAATCAACTGAGCCATCACATCGCTAATTTCAAGCTACTGGACGACTGCCAATCAGGATTCAGAACAGGCCACAGTACGGAAACAGCGATACTACATATAGTGGATAATGCGCTACAGGCCCTGGATCACAATCAAACATGTCTACTAGTCCTTCTTGACCTGTCGTCTGCATTTGACACGGTAAATCATGAAAAATTACTAGCCAGGCTTCATGACAGTATGGGTCTATCTGGAAATGTTCAGAAACGGTTTGAATCTGTCAGGGGCTGAGGCGAATTGCGCCTACCTTACAAACGGGAACTGAATCTCCCGAACTACAACTCCCAGAAGGCCTTCTGGGGGAACCAGGATGATTTAACCACATTTGGTGCTAGGAGCGTCGTACGTGATTCTGACTGCTGTTTTTTTCCGGTTCGCTTCAGAGCGGCTGCTCCGAAGCCTCCTACTTCGTGTACCTTCCTTATTTGGATCCTGTGGGGGTTCTCTGACTAAAGATTGTGAGGCTGCTAGCTCCCTACCGAGTGAGCTGACGATAGCGCTTTCGCTCGGCTGAGCGTGAACGCGAAGGTAGCATTCCTGTTGGGGGACTATCAGGCTCCTTCTCCGGATCTTTTGGATCCATTTCTCTCGGCTGAGCGTTTGCTTGTTTCTGCTTGAATTCCGTCCCGCCGGCAACTCTACGGAGTCTCCAAGGTACTGTTCTCTTTGCTCTCCGGCTGTGGGTTGAACAGCCAGGATTCTTTCATTGCCTGCTACTACAAGTCAGTAAGCTCCCCCTTGCCAGTTCAGGGGCTTGTTGTTTTGCATTCAGGATTCATTTCAGAATTACCAAGACTGAATAGCTGATTCATGAACAGGTTTCTTGGAGTCTCAATATTATGGTTTTCTTCTATTATTCTTTGGAGCAAGCAGGAGAACATTGAACTCTGTCTATTGGATTATTCTTACCTTAAGAGTTTGTTCCTGTGCTGGAGTTGGTCTTTCTTTTGGGATAAAGGGTGTGTGACAGTTGGTACGTATGAAAGGACAGGAGAGTGCATACACAGCTCAGGAAGGTTAACTGGTGTATAACCTGTGTTTTATATTATAGATGTGAATACCTTCTTAACGAAAGAGAAGTATCTTATCCAAGAGAGAATAGGGGTTCACCTCGTGGATGATTCTTGCTTATGGTATGTTTCTGACTCTAGTGAGAATAATATGAGAGTAGCCAGACGGAGAGAGGTGTTGTATTAATTCTGTGTTTGTGTCATTACAGGTTGTCCCTTCCACTGCTGTCCTTACCCTACCCTTCCCTCGCTTGATTGCCTTTATCCTCTGTAGTTGTTATAGTCAGAGTGTGGTGACCTCAGGAGGTGGACCCCTTTTGAGCATCACTCTGATCCTGAGGAAGCTGGTACCCGTGACAGAATCCTTCCTTCAGAACAGAACACAAAGATTCCTGGTCAACCAGACCCTGACCCCATCATGCCTGAATTCAATTGGAGTTCCTCAAGGATCTACACTATCTCTGCCACTATTCAACCTGTATGTCGAACCCCTTACAGAAATTCTCCGAGAAGCAAACATATCCTATCACATGTACACGGATGACACTCAGATCTACATCAAGATCGCAACACTGGAATACATCAAGTTAATAAATGAGGCCTTAAAAGTGTCATTACACTGGTTAACTAGCAATCATCTGAAACTAAATGCGCAAAAAACAGAATTCCTATTAATGTCACTTCCAAAGAACCCCACAGAATTTAAGGAATGGACCAAACTGATCACAGCACTAAACTGCACCCCTATTCTAGTTAACTTAGTGAAATCACTAGGAATCACACTGGATAAGAACCTAGACATGAAAGCCCACATCAAATCAATGGCAAGAAGTGCCCGGTTTCACTTAAACTATATTAGAAAAATGAAACCACTCATTTCTATGGCAGACCTCAAATTGGCAGTCCAGTCTTTAGTTATTTCAAGGATTGAATATGGATGTACAACTTTAGCATGTCTCAATGCGGCCACAAGAATCATTACTGGATCTAGAAAATATGACCATATCTCCCCACACCTGAAAGCCTTAAACTGTTTACCATATGAAGCCAGAATACAACTTCAACTGGCATGTATTACCCACAAAGTGCTCCACTACAAAACACCAAGGTACCTAGCCCTTAAAATTGAGCTATCAGGGGAAGCAGACCAGCCAGGAGTGCCAGAGAGCTGCTGCTGAAACCACCCATCTTTCGGAAGAAGAAAACATGACAGAGCTTTCTCTGGAGCAGCCCTCAAAATCTGGAACTCTCTCCCTCCAAACATTAGAAACATTCCAAACACAGCAACATTCAAGAGGGATTCGAAGATCTTCCTAATGAGCAAGTTCCTTCCTTAAGCAAGACTGTTCATCACCAACACCGTGATATAGGTGTTACCAACACAGAACAACAATGTATGTAGAGATAAAGTTACCAGTTAAGCTGAGAATAGTCTTTAATGGTACAGTACTACTCGGGACTTGTTTTGATGCAGAAATTCATGGTAAAAGACACTTCGGAACCATTAGTATAGGAATACTGTTACGCCTTGTACACTAATCAGTTCCAAAAAGTGTTATTTGAAACCAAGAAGATAGACATGTTCAGGAATATTAGATATATATGATACTGCTGCTATTCAAGTTGTATCTCAAACCTATATATATATGTTATTGTTGCTATACAAGCTGTTCTCAAACCTACCTCATGTAACTGTAAAGTGCTCTGATAGGGTCATGTCTGCGCTATATAAAACTCTATAAGTAAGTTAAAAATATGTATATAGCATCTTGTGAAAGAACTGTCCATTTTCCTTCTAACTCAGAAATATTCAGGTCGCCTACTCCTTGCAGACATTGCAGTTGTTGCAATGTGAAGTGTTATACCACTAATAACAAACCCTAGAGCAAAATCACAGATGTTATAGCTAGAAGTATAAGGCAGATGTTTCCAGGATTGTGCCAATCATTATTGGAGTTTAGGTGGGAACATATTCATCCATTTTTTTCTTTCAAGCAAGATAGGCTATTTTTCCAGGAAAATGGTTTTATTCTAACATCTTACTTCCTTTCTAAAAATGTGCTTGTCTAAATTGAATTTATGAGTTTAAATATTTCCCTCTGTGAGCGTAATTTTCCATGTTGTATCCGCAGAAAATGAACTTACTAGTGTAAGTTTATTCACTCACAAGTAACTAACTACACTACAATACACTTAATATTACGTTACTACATGCTCCATGCACCATTAATCTTCATATATTTGTGGCGAGTTATAACAATTTGCTGGCCATATTCCCACCCTCAACATGATTGAGAATGGTCCGATACATAGTTACACCTGACTCAGGGGTAAATATGTATCCTTGTTTCAAAGAGGGATAACATGTCCTTTAAGTTGGTGAGAGCCTAAAGGAAGGGGTGTTTTCACAAGGAAAAATAGTTTTCTCATGGTGGAAAAAAAGTAATGTGTAGTTGCATTTAAACATGCATAAATGCAAACCTTTTACATGTGTGCTAAAATGCTTTCACATTTAAGTAACTTTGGAATTGACAAACTAATTGCACAACGTAAGTTTAGAAATACTCCATAAAACTGCAACAATCACAACTTCTCATAGTTCTCCTAGAATTCCAAAATGTTTGGAAATTGTACTATTTAATACCATGTAGGTGGAAGTCTACAGACGTATTGTTCAATGTTCTTTTATTTTTTTAGAATTGCTGTCTATGTAGTTGTACCACTTTGGATATGAACTGAGGGCCACAAATGCAATATGAGTTCAGCAACCCTATTGCTCAGGGAAATCCAGAGTGCTCTGCATGAGCATTGTTAAAAATTAAAAACATAAGTACCAATTTACAATGATGTTGCTGTGAATAGACTTATTCTAGTACTAGAATATGTGTGACTCTTTCGGGTAGATGTGACTCATTCTCGTACAAATATTGCTGTAAGTATGTGTGACTCATTCTAGTACAACTATTGGTCTGCCCCTGAAATGCCGCAGTAAACTAGAAGTACTACAAGAGAAAGGCAAAGTGAAATCTTTAATCATGCTAAAAATCCTGCTGAACAGGAACTAGAGGCAGACATCATTAGCAACAATCTTGAAGATGAGCACCAATTTCTGAAGGAACACAATCCAGACTGAAAATGTGCAAAGCCTTGTTTTTCCGTAAATGTTTTTGAACTGAATTTATCGTTGGCTATGTGACTTCAAGCTGTCCAGAGATTACTTGTCAGGTGGGTCAAGGACGTCGACTTCGCTTGTTGTCTGCCAGCATGCTGCGGTAATTGTATTTTATCTAGTGCATTAATCATGTATATTTTCTTTGCAGATGGATACCGATGAAAGGCAAGAAAAACGACAGAAGAAGAAGGAGCTCCCTCGGTTCATCCAGAGATGTTGCAAGCAGACCTCTTCTGGGAAGTGTGATCTATTATTCACACTCAGAGCCCGCGCATCAGAATCCCTTCTGAGAGAAAGACATAAAAGCATTGGAAGTTTTGGAGGAATAGATTTCCAAGAATTTTTTTAAAACTTGCTCGAAAGAGGAAAGATCAGATACTCAATTCAAGTTTTTTACGTTTAAATATTTTAGTAAAGAGTTTTTCTTCTCAATCTAGGGCTGTTGGGTAAAGTGCACTGAGAGCCTATTGTAAGATTTACTGTCATCAGGAAAGTACAGACTGTGCGTTTACAATTACCTCCTGTTTACAAATAAAATGAAATAAAATACCTCTGAAGAGATTTCTGCAACTGGTTCCACATGTAATATTCTATATTCAACCCTGGACGATGGCTCATTGTAGTAAGCGCCTTCTGTAACCTGAACATTCATATTCTGGCGTGACCGACTTTGCTTTTCATTTTTCTGAGGTTGATAAATTGACTAACGGCGAGAAGCGTAATTATTACATTATTTTTTAGCAAGACAATTTAGTGGGTTGCTTGTGTGCTGTAAAAATGGTGAGTTTTGGACATATGTCTGTGATGAAATCCCCTAAGAGAAAAAGTGCAGCCTCACCTGCGGTCTTGTTAATAAGTTGGCATCAACTGGGCAAACAGGATGGAGCATCTTGCTTAACTTTTGTATTTGTTTTTTTAATTTATATCCAGCCAAACTTTTTATTTAAAAAAAAATGGCCAACCAAATGTCATATGTACCCTGTTGTGTGCTAATGGCGATGACAGCCAATGTATCTACCTATACGAGTCTGGCACCACTAACATCTCACAATCGCGCTGAAGATTGGTAGGAAGTCAATTGGCTCCAGTTGCACTAAACACTCCTCTACTCTTGAAATTCGTTGGGTCTGCTCTCCAGAACGCATTAAATGAACATGTTCCAAATACTCTCCTGGTTGCTCAAAACACTGTTGTGATCTTTCTAGTGATCCAACCCACTTAGCGTGCTCCTGCTAATAAAACATTCTAATGTGATATCCACCAAGGAACTTGTACCAAAACATTTCGAGGATCAAATTCTAATTTTTCTTTACCTCCATTGCTGCTAGTATGGTGGAATGAGTCTTTATACAAAAGCTATTTCTGTACAGCAAATGCTATCAATGCCTCTGTGACCTTTTCAAACAAAAGGACTTCTAAATTCTTGTCAATAAACGTTTCAGCGAAGAGAAGTAAAAAGGTTTCTAAATAGAAAACACAATATGGAGAATTGAAAGTCAGACAGTAAGATGCCTTCAGTAAGTTGGTGAGTTGACCCTGTCTCAGCATGCATTACATCCTTTCACTTGCACAGCGTGGATGAAGTTATATTGTGCAGAGATTGTGTTTTTGAATCCAAAACAACTCTTTCAGTACAGTGGAAGGCAGTACACACTGCGCACAGCATCACCAGGCCTACCAAGTGCATTGTGCTGGTTGAAGTTCCTAGTCATTTAAGCAATGACAAGTAGAAAGTGTTCACCATCAATATTGCTGCTGCCAGTGCTGGACATCCCTAAACACATACGCCTTGGTCATTCTCATTGGTTAACAGAGAGTAGCCATATACGTTTTGGGAAATTTATTATGTTCCTTACAATTTCTCTGTCACAGTACCATACCAAGCATACAGGTGCATCCCCTAACTCACTGCCAAACTACACTAGGAGGAACCTTACAATTAGATTGGGGACAAACTGTTGGCATATTATCACCAGTTCTGCCAAGCGCATTCTGGGTGTTGGCGTTCCTGGCAATTTAAATACTCGCAAAGTAGAAATTGATTGCCATCAGTGATAGCGCAGGCAGTGCTTGCTCAACTGAGAATATGGTTTTTGGTAATTGCCAGTCAACAGAATATTGATGCCAGGTTTAATATTTGTGGGTTCTTGAAATGGAGAAACTGATATAAATCTAAAAACAAATGTACAATTTCACATCTGCGGGGGAAAAGGGTGAGACGGGCAATCCTGAGTCTCATAGTTCATTCCTAAATCGCATTCCTTGTCTGACTCATGTACCCGCATATCCAAGGGACATGGAGATGAAGTCTTCAATACAAATCTCTCGGTACAGAGTCCAGCATACGGATAACACGCAGCACCTGAGCGCTTCAGGGACTGGAGACAAAGTGCCAAAGTAGGTGAAGGGATACAAAGTGCTGCAAGATAATGAAAGAAAAGTAATTTTGGTCTTATATACCTAAAAATTGGATTCAAGTCAAGGAGCTAATAGAAATTTAAACTGAGCATGCTTAAACAAAACTAATGTCTACAGCATGAGCCAAAACGTAGTGACAAATATGGAAACAGATCAAGGAACAAATATAATTTTGAAATATAAAAAATAAACAATGGAGCATGTTTAAACAGAACTAGTGCCTGCAGCGTGGGACAAAAGGCAGTGACGGGTTTAACTTACCATAATCCAGTCATAGTATATATTTAAGCATGGGTCACACTTTCCCACTGCGACAGAATCAAGTTCTCTGAAGGTCCGTCAAGTTATATTTATCATAAAGTTCCTCAATTATCCCTATCTCGATGGTCACCCCAGTAACTAACCTAGGTATGAAATTCCACAAACACTCTTATAACAATATTTAGCTACCATGGGAAAAAGTACTACTTGTTTTTAGAATGAAGACCAAGAGCTGGTAAACGTAGGACTTTGAGCCGTTTCCAGAGAATAATTTGTTGAGTAAATATCTAAACAACTATTAATGTAACATTTTATGTTTGCAATCCAACTACTTTACCTTTTAATAGATTGAATATGGTAGGAGTGGGATGGGGAGGTTTCCATCTAAAAAGCAACCATTTTTAATAATTGAATTGGAATAAAAGCACACAAATGTAATGTTTCCATATATGGAAGAATGAGTAAGAGAGAAAGAAAGAGAAAATGAGAGAGACTGCGAGTGTGAAAGGGAGATTTTCACATAATTCTTTCATTTACTGTTCTTTGCTGATGACATCATGTAAGGTCAGTGGCATGCTTGACACAATTGCTTTTCCCTTTTGCTACACCACATGGTATCCACTGACTTAACAGTGACTTACTTTGCATCACATCTTTTTGGCTCTACAATTCTTCAAGCAGACCCAATTGTATATACGGTTAGTGCCACCTTCATAGCGTTTGTAAATTCTATTTTATGAATTGTTGAAGATAAAAAATATTAAGTTTGCTTTCATAAACTGGAGGAGTAATCCCCAAAGCTGACATTTTCTAAAGTAAACGGTGTGTGCAAACTTCCCACAAAAAAACTTAAAACCACTGATGTATTTTACGAATATTTTAATTGGTCCTTAGTAAGCTTAGTCCCAGGCTTTCCTGTTAGACTATGGAGAGAGATGAATCATTCATAAAAAGCATTCTGACCGACTCAGTGTCGAAACCGTTTCCGACCGAATCGGATTCGGGGAGTCCGACCGACCAATTATGATGATTCCGAACACCGTTTGGTCAGACTCCCATTGACTTCAATGGGAGCCTGTGTTCAGACCGACAATACAGGCTCCCATTGAATAAAGGGGTGGTTGTGGAAAACCTTGCAGTCTGTGGGTGGCACCCAATGGTGCCTGCCACACTGTGCATGGTTGGAAAGAGGGGACTCATGGGTAAGCCCACGGGCCCCAACCAGAGGCCTCCGGGTGGAGGGGGGCCTGCTACGGGTCCCCAAAGTCTGTTTCTGACAGCAGATACATGTTGGAACAAACAATTCAGAAAGGCTGTCCGAATCCTGACATCGTAATCTGTAGCCAGAAACGCGGTCCACAGACCTGTTCAAGTCGGCTCTGATCGACTCGGTTTCTCTGAATGCCTTTCGGAACCGAGTCGGAACCAAGTTGGAAAGTCCGAACAGTTTCCGGCTATCGTAATCGGTCAGTCTGAGAAGTTTTCAAGTCGGTCTGAAACGCGGGTTCCGACACAGATTCGGACAAACCAAATGCCGTTCCGAGCCTTTCTGACTGAAAATGTAATGAGGCCCTAAAAATATCATTTTATAACTAGAGATAAGTTAAATTGAGCAAAAAAATAATATGGACAAACTGTTATATGTTTACCCACTGAGCAGGGTATATGAGGAAGGAAAGCGAAGCAAGGTAAAGGTTTCATTTTGGAAAACTAAGAGATCTTAACCCAGTGCCATGAGATGAGATAAACAAACATGGTACATATGTGAGTATGTCTGTAACTTGCATACATCCATAGAACAAGGGGGAAGTGAGATTCCAACAGTAATGGAATAGATAAAAAATGCAAAATATTATGGTCTGAGTCCAGAAAACAAATGCTGAGTGCGCCCTTAGACATTAATGGTTAGGGGGATAGCTAGAAGAAGCGAGTAACCAAGGGCAAATGGAGAACAAGTGACCATTGACATCACTGTTATAAATGGTTGCAGTGATGACAATTAGATAGAGCAATGTGTCATGTGGGCATTCCACCAGCTGAGCTATCCGTATTCGAAGGCCTTTAAGCCATACACATGTGCATATGGAGAGAACATTTCTTTTTACATTTTCAGAAATGGGTTTGAACAATTTGTTTACAAAATAGCCAGACTTCAGGTACACTTGATATGTATTGCAGATTAGATGATAGAGACCAGCGCACAGCTATAGTAATGTGTTTCCACAGACCAGATTGCACGCTTATAGATTCTGAAATAGGATAGCAAAAAAAACGTTATTAGATCTCTGGAATAATACACGAAAGCAATTAAAATAAAGGTCCTTTAAGAAGAGGCTAGGACAACATACACCAGGCCCGGTGAGTTCTCCAGTCCTTGAGCTTAGGTGATCCCATGTGTCTCAAGCCGATGAGGTGCCCAGAAACAAAGATCTAATGTTCACACAAGAGGAGCATCTGTTCACTGAGGGAGCAATATTATTCACTAGGGAAGCACCCATGTGTGCAATATAGGAACAGTTGTTTATATATATGTTGCCTAAAACTAAATGTATTATAACGTATTTCAACGAAGCTTCACTGCCATCATATTCCAAGAAGCCTCAGATATCTCCTTTCTCAATAAACCTTAGACTGGCTATTTAGCTGAAATTGTTTCAGCTTTGGCTCATTTTTCTCAGGAAACAGCCTTTACAACACAACCGTTACCATGCAATACCATTACCACTGATCCTTAACGAAGCATTTGTCTTCAACATGCATGTCTTTACCACACATATATCTTTACAATGGATACCTTTGCAACAGAAGTATTAGTATTTCACAGGTAAGCATAAAGGACCAAATTACTAGTTCAGCGGACCAATGGTGGCTGTCCTGCCACCGCCATATTGATCATGAAAACAAACCAACTGCCAATATGATGAACATTTGTGGATCTTAATTAACCAGGCGCAAGATCAATAAATCAATGCAACCTTACACTACTCAAAAGCATTTACTTTAATAGCACCTGTTCTTTTAAATTTCTCGTTTTTTTTTTAAGACACAATAGTACTTCATATACAACATTTCTTTTCAAATTAACCGCAACAAAAATAAAAAGAACAGAAAAAAATGAATTTACGACACAAACACAAACTAATTTCACTCCCAGTTAATCCTCAATCATTCATACCACAATCCCCATTCACCAGTAACTCACAACCTGCACACAATCGTATGCCCGCTCCTTGGGTCCCTGGATTTAATCTTAAACTGGTGGACGAAGGTGTTAAAAGCAAACAAAGCAAAAGTTGTTAACCTCCTTAGTTGTGCACACCATCTACTCTCAGAATATTCCCAGTTCCAACAAAAAATTATTTACAAGTGCACAACATGACCATCCTAATTTAAACAAACAATTGTTTGGTGAAAAAAGAAGAACGAGGGTCAACGTGTTTCGAACCCACGTGTTTCCGGGGTTCTCTTCAGGACCAAAGACACTGTAGGACAAAAAAAGAAGAAATAAAAGGATTTGTACTTTTAAAAAAAGGCCTTTTCATTATCGTGCGCTACCATCAAAATTCACTTTCTCCAACCAAGCTCTTAACAAATTTAACTCTCACAAATGATGGAAGTTTCTACAAGGGTATGTGCTGCAAAGCCACTGCATAGAAAAGAAGAAATAGACAAAAAAGTCCTGTGAGAAATTAGGTCTAGCTCGTGATTTTCAGGAAAAAACGCCTCAACAGCAGACACTTACTTTGATTGATTCAATACCGGATTGTGGTGTAAACAACCGCCATTGCCGAAGCATGCATCTTGTTGTGAAATCATTTTCTGTAACACCCAAATCTACAAAAGAGACCGCAGAGGGCTATAATTTGTGTATTGGTACAGAAACTCCTTTCGTGGCCATTGTATCGATTAACATTACATGTACCTTTAAAGCCACTGGGTGCTGGGTTGGTACCGAGCAAAAATTATTCAGTGGCTCGATTAATTTCCAGCCTTTTGCCACTAGAAAGAAAAACACAAGCAGATTAGTCGGCTCATGATGCTGCGGATCTGGATGAACTTTCCCACGTCTAAACTGCTCCAAACCGTAACGCAGCGACTACTTTCGCATTTGTCTCAACAACTCTCTCTATTCCTGCACCAACGGCGGGGCGTATGTTGCGCTAGTCTCTGTTTCCCCTTGCATGCGGAGCATTCGCTCGGCATTCTGGGGGATTCCGCACAGAATTGTGGAAAATGTAGTTCATTTGCAATGGCAAGCAAAATTCTCAGTACCAAATGAAAAAAGTATCAGGCATCTCTAATCACATTCCAAGGAATTAGCCCCGGGTTTGTGGGAGATGTAGTCTGTTTGCAAAGGCAGACAAAATTCCTCTGTATTACCAGCGGTAACAATGGAAACATTGTCAGGCGTATCAAAAAAGTTATCCTGTGGAGCTGTGGTCCACCTCAGACAACCACCTACATTTATATAGTTCCTACAGGTCATTTAAGCACAGCAATGTCAAATTTAACAATAAGCATTGCTTCTCTTTGAGAGAATTTTAAATCCATATCCCCTCTTCTAGGATCACATTCGATCTTTGAAATAATTGTCCACTGCAAATCTCTTTCCGTATGCGATTTTTTGTTCCAATGGTTCACCAAGGGAGCAGTTTCCACATTTCTTGTAAGGTGAGATTTGTGTTGTGTAATCCTTTGGCGTGCTTCTTGGTTTGTTTTTCCTCTGTACAACAGTGAACATGGACATGTGATCCCATAAATGACGTATTTCGTCTTACAGTTTGTGAATGCATCATGCTTCCAATGAATGCCATTGTGAGTAAACAATGCTCCTTCCGTTGTTTGTTCACTGCATAAACATGTGCCTCACTTATGATGTCCTGTTACAGGTGTTAGCCCCATCAGTTTTCTCAAAGATGGTTTAGGGGTCTTTTTACTGCTGCCCTAACTATATGGTTTGATATGCTCCTTTCCTTTTTAAATGCAAACAATGGGCCATTTGAAAAAGCCGGATCCAGGTTCTTTATTAGATGACAGTTCTGGTTAGTGACTTTTTTTTAGATTGTTCGAATTTGGACAGAAGGTTGTGACACAGACTTGACGTTGCATTGGAGGTTTTTCAAGTTTGTTTAGCAGTGTCTCCCTGGGTGTCCACCAAGCTTGCTTCATAGCTGATTTCACTCATTTTTTTGGATACCCGCGATCCCGTAATCTCTCAACCAGGTTGTTGGCATGTAAGGTATATTCGTCTTTGTAAAAACAATTACGACGAATCCTTAAAAACTGTCCGTACGGTACATTTTCCCTCAAACTTCTAGGGTGATTACTGGAGAACAAAGGGGACTTATTTCTATCTGTAGATTTTTTGCACAATGTTGTGACTAGTCCACCCTCTGCTGGATACATTTGTACATCAAGGAATGGCATTTTATATGCTGTATGATTTATGCTGAGCTTGATATCTGATGTTCTTTGATTTAACCACTCGTAGAAGTCCATTAGTTGTTCCACACTTCCTGTCCATACCATGAAAATATCGTCGATGAAACGTAACCATGTTGTTATGTACTGTTTGAATGGATTATTGTTATAGACAAACTTGTCTTCGTACATCGACATGAACAGTATAGCTAATTCTGGGGCGAAGGGGCCCCCCATCGATAATCCTTTTGTCTGAAAAAAGAGCTCATCTCCAAAAGCAAAGTAATTTTTCTTGAGAGCAATTGCTTCCAGTCAAGAATAAATTCTGTTGGAACTTTAACTGGTTTAGGTCTTTTTTTCCAGAAAATATGCCAAAGCTTCATCCTGTGGAATTTGGGTATCTAATGAAGTGACATCAAGTGTCACCCTTATATCTTTCTCAGTTTCAAAGCTTCATCCTGTGGAATTTGGGTATCTAATGAAGTGACATCTAGTGTCACACTTATATCTTTCTCAGTTTCAAACGGAACATCCTTGAGTTTGTTAATGAAATCCGTCGTGTCTTGAAGATAAGATACAACTTCAACCGTAAAGGCCTTCAAGAAGTAATCTTACGTATTTTGAGATTGGCTCAATCAGACACTCACATCCGGAGACTATTGGTCTCCCTGGAGGACTAGGTTGTTCTTGTGGACTTAAGGTAAAACATAAAATACTGGAACTCTAGGATGTTTGTTCTGCAGAAAGTTGTATTCTTTTGGGCCCAAAATGCCTTGTTCAAAGCCCACTTTCAGAATGGCAAAAAGATGGCCTTGAAGTACAAGTGTGGGATCTTTTGGAGTTCTTTTATAACAACCAGGATCATTCAATTGTCTAAGAACCTCAGTAGTGTACTCTGATGTTCCCAAAACCACAATTGAACCCCCTTTATCCGCTTGTTTAATGGTGACCGAGGATTCATTTTTAAGTGACACTAAGGCCTCCCGTTGTTCCTTTGTGATATTGTGTTTCACATATTTAGTTCTTTTCTCCATATGTGAGATGGCAGAAAGTACAGTTTTTTCAAACAAGACTACTTACTTTGGTATCTTATTTCCAGGTGGGCTAAATGTTGATTTTTTTCGAAGTCTTGTAACTTCATTTGAAACAGCTAGATCATTTGCTGTGAAGAACATTTTGTAAACACATTTTTTGGCAAAATTCAATAGTTTCAGTTTTCATTTTTATTAAATCCGTCTTTTTAGTCAGGACAAAGGTAAGTCCTTTATTCAGGATGCTTTCTTCTGCCTTAGTAAGCATTTTTCCACACAGTTTAAAGATTGGGGAAGGACCTAGTTTTTGTGGTCATCTCCCAAGGCTGATTGTTGAATCTGGTTTGCCCTATTGGTTTTTGCTGGCTTTGAGGCATTTTGCGCCGCATTATTAGTGGGGTGGTCAGACTGCCACAGAACAGCTGCAACTGCTGGGAATACATGATACCGCGGTGGAGGCGCAGCAGTCAGGCAGAGTAATATGCGGGTGGGGCCGCTGCAACACTGCCAAGCATATTACAAGTTGCTTTTTTGCCCTCATTTGCATGATGGTGAGCCCGCCATGGAAAGGTTGGTGGAGAGGCAATGCTGCTTTTGGGCCTGGGGGTGCATGCATGGGAGTACATGGTGTGCCCCCCTGGTTTTGCACCCCCAAGTTCCTCCACGGGAAGAAATGCACGACATGGTGCATTTCTTCTCATGCAGTAATGTGTTGTGGCAGTGCCTTTTTAAGGCTCTCCTTTGAACCTTAGAAAGGCTCCACTGTGGGACCGCAGCAGCACCCTCTGACTGACTTGGATTCAGTCGGAATTCGGCAGATGGTCTCACTACAGGTTTAGCGGTCCTCGTGCGGAGCGCTGGAGTTGCGCCTGCGGGAGGGCTGCAAACTTGAAATTTGTCCCAAAGTCTTTTTTATATATATATATATATATGTATATATATATATATATATATATATATGTATATATATATATATATATATATATATATATATATATCACCAACAGTCCTGAATCAAGCTACTGCTTGCTTGACCATCCCAGGTACAGACCACAAATGCGCAGAAAATTCAATTTAATGAGTGCTTTATTCCTCCGTGTGTCAGCATGATGCATTTCGGCTGTGTCACCACAGCCTTGTTCTATATATATATATATATATATATATATATATATATATATATATATATATATATATATATATATATATATATATATATATATATATCCATTAGGGCAAGGGCGTTTTGGAGGTTAGGGTTGGTAGGGGTATTTGGGTAGCAAGGGAATTTTTAGGGTTAAGGATGGGCAGGGGTATTTGGGTGGCAAGGATATTTTTAGGGTTTAGGGTGGGTAAGGGTATTTAGGTGGCAAGGTCATTTTTAGGGTTTAGGGTGGGTACAGGTATTTGGGTGGCAATGGTATTTCTAGGGTTTAAGGTGCGAAAGGGTATTTAGGTGGCAAGGGTATTTTTATGGTTTAAGGTGGGTAAGGGTATTTAGGTGGCAAGGGTATTTTTAGGGTTTGATTTGGGCTGGAGTGGGAACAGTAAATGTAGCTCCTTTACTGTGCAACACCTTCCTCAAATTGGTTAGATTGGAGTGGGAACAGTAAATGTAACCCCTTTAGTGTCCTACACATTCCCCAAATTGATTTAAATTGCAGTGGGAATAGTAAATGTCACCCCTTTAGTGTCTGACACATTCCTCAAATTGATTTGAACTGGAGTGGGAACAGTAAATATAACACCTTTACTGTGCAACACCTTTCTCAAATTGGTTAGATTGGAGTGGGAACAGTAAATGTAACCCCTTTAGTGTCAAACACTTTCCCCAGATTGTTTTAGATTGGAGTGGGAAAAATAAATATCACCCCTTTAGTGCCCAACGCCTTCCCCAAATTGGTTTAGAATTGAGTGGACATAGGGAATTTAACCCCTTTAGTGTCCAACACTTTCCCCAAATTGGTTTAGATTAGAGAGGTAATAGTAAATGTTACCCCTTTAGTGTCCAAAATCTTACACAAATTGGTTTAAATTGGAGTGGAAAGAATAAATATCACCCCTTTATAGTCCCCCTACCTTCCCCAAATTGGTTTAAATTGGAGTGGAGATAGCATATGTAACCCCTTTCGTGTCCAACACCTTCCCCAAATTGGTTTAGATTGGAGTGGGAATAGTAAATGTAACTCCTTTAGTGTCCATCATTTTCCCCAAATTGGTTTACGCTGGACTGGGAATAGTAAATGTAAACCGTTTAGTGTCTAGCATTTTCCCCAAATTGGTTTACATTGGACTGGGAATAGTAAATGTAACCCCTTTAGTGTCCAATGCCTCCCCCCAGTATGGTTGGATTGGAGTAGGAATAGTAAATGTAACCACTTTGGTGTCTATAAATGTTGTACTTACATTTTTATATTGTAGAAATAGTTTGTGTTATTCTATTACTATTATTGGTTATTAGAAATATAATACAAAATTATTAATTGTAGATGTGTATGCAATGATATTATTATCATTATCCGAGTCTGTGTTGCTGCTCGAAACGCCGGATTGATTCCGATTTGAAAGTTAGCGCAATTCATTAACCCCTTGCTGACGCGGACCAGACAAGAAACTACCGAAATATATTTTTCCTCTGGCTGGGATTTCAGTTCCCACCCTCAGACGTTGGAACATGTGAGCACCGTTTGTGCACCGCTTCGTGGGCACCTCAATTCCAGCCCAACAGCTGGTTGAAGTACAGAAATCCTGCCCGGTCGAGTGTAACCGATACTACGGCTATTCTTACGCCATTGAGCAGAATCATTACCCCCAGTCCCTGTCCTGAAGAGAACCTGTAACAACTCCGGTTCGAAACGCGTCGACACCTCCACCCTGTGGTAAACCTCCATGGGTGCCACTAGGACATAACTACACCGATTCCTTTGGACCCTAGTTGTGCAACCCGCTTCTAAAAACTAACCACAGGCTTGGTTGACAGGCAGGCATTCCATTCCATCTCCCCGCCTGTCCCATGGTTTCACAGTCTGTAGGACTGGTTCACATTCACTTTATACTTCAAAGTTTTGCACTGTATATAACTACAATTAATATTGTTCACTGAATTTTGTATTGTTTTTGGTGTGTTTTGCTCACTAATGTGGCTTCATTCACTTTTGTATGTATTGTATATTTGTAAATTCTGTATATTTGTAGATATTGCCATCAGTAATCCACTGTCATAACAGTCGTTTTGTTTGCGTTCATGTCCTAGATTCCTTAAAATTTGAGTCTCATTAGAAAATAAATTTGATTTGGGATTCTCTCCCGGCGGTCGCGTGGTATATCTCTGACTACGTGGCTGAAAGTTGTTGTTGATAATTATCCTGTCCAGCCACCCTGTTCTGTTTTCCTTGTTGCTGAGATCCGGGCTGGGCAGACGTAGGATCCAAAACCTTCACTGTTCTACAGTAGGATATTATTAATGACATTGTTTTATGTAATAAAGAGATCATATTTTTATCTTTTATTTATGTTTTCAAACTTTCGTAATTGCATATTTTTAACCAAATTTATTGCGTCAAAACAAACATTTCTACAAAGTTAAGTAAATAAAACATTTCTTTAAAATTTTTATTAATAAAATAATATGACTTTTATATATACTTTTCAACTTTTATTTTATTTTATTAACATTTCGTAACTTTTTTAATATACATATTTTCAATATTAATTAATCTTATGTTTTTAAGTATATATTAAATAATTATATATATATTTTATACTATTATTTAGTATATACTTTATACATTTTATAATAAAATATATTGACATGTTTTATATGTTTAGTATTTTTTTTAAACATTTTTATAACTTTTTTCTGCATTTTTGCAATATTTCCCATAAATTTTCTATGGAGAGATAGTCTTTTTTTTAGTTTAATTTAGAGGCCAATTTTCTACACCTACCTTCTATTTTGTAATCTATTCTAGGGGGATCCAGCCCGGAAAACTGGGTTGGATCCCCCTAGGCACAAACCTTCACCCTATAAAAGAAGGGTTTGAATCCGTTTGTATTATGGGATAAAAAAACACTAGTCGAAGTTTGCTATCCAATAGTTCTATTTAATGGACTTCATTTCAATCCATCATCGTACATGTTCAATGGTGATAATCATTATCCATTTATCTTTTCAAATGTAATCCAATGCATTTCGGGCATGGTGCCCTTCATCAGGGATCACTCTATAATTAAACAAAGTATGCAGTGATGCAGCTAGGAAACCATCCAAATATATAAAAAATATAAAATTAATATGAACAAAACCCACATTTTCAGTTAGTGGTATTAAGTGAGTAATTGCGATGAACAGTGCTGAAAAAGGAGAATCACAAAGAGCACCCAAACACTCGGAGTACAACTATGAGAGGGAAGAAGGACAAAATGAAGAAACCCACGAAAGAAACTTAGTGATCAATATCTCTGAAAATCACTTCAGTACCATCAAATTGCGGACAAACCAGAAGGGTACTTCTTTTGTCCCCATTTACAATACCAATCATTTAGAGCTAGAGATTAGTTTATTCAAGCTCATGCACAACATGAGACTAGGAATTGTTTTTTAAAACATCACAGAATTCCAATTGAGCAATGAGAATGATCTACTACGTGGATTGCGACCAAAAAGTACAAATATGCCACTGATCAGCCACAAGAGATTAGACATCTTTGAAAACTTGGTCAAACAAGACTTAATCAAACTCATCTTCTCCAAAACTTCCAAACACAACAATCTAACAAACAAAGAACGTGAAGTTCTCAAAAAATAGCTAACAATCCTCTCATCATCTGTCAAAGAGCAGATAATGGTGGAGCTTTGGTTATCATGAACTCTACAAATTACACATCAGAAGTGGAAAAACATATTAATGATCAACTAGCCTACACAAAACTTGACATGAATCCAAGCAAACAATTTTTAAAGATCTTACAGGATTTAATAGCTAAAGCAGTCAACAATAGAGTAACCAATGAAAAAGTTAAAGAAATTCCACACTTAAAATAACCCGAAAAGCCCCATGATATACATGCTGCCAAAAATCCACAAAGATCTTCACAATCCACCATTCCGACTAATACTTTCAACCAGTGACAGTATACATGGGCCAGTTGGACAATTCCTCGACCGCTACCTCCAGCCAAGTGTAATAAAGATGAATAGCTTCATTCATGACACCACCGACATCTTGACAAAACTGCAACAAATTCAGATATCTCATATGAAATCAACTTTACTTTGCACCACTGACGTCAAGTCATTGTACACATCCATACCCCACCAACTCGGCATTGAAGCAATTGAACAGATACTACTACAGACAGACTTGGATCAAGACTTACAATTATTCCTCGAGGAATTGTTGAATTGTTCACTTTACCAAAGCTATTTTAAGTGGAAAGACAATTGGTTTCTTCAGTTGAGTGGAACTTCAATGGGCAATTGCACAGCACCGGCGTACCCCAATATCTTTATGAGTCATTTTGAGGAGGAAAACATGCTATCTAAAGAGATTTGGAAAACCCACACCAGACTGTTCATGAGGTTCATCGACAATATTCTTCTTTTATGAACAGGACCATACACACTACTCAAGAAGGCTTTGATTGAACTCAACTCAATTAACAACAGAATCCAATTCACATTCAATATCCAACCAGAACAGATTACATTCTTAGATGTTCAAATCACTAAAAATCTCAATGGTTTTGAGACAGATCTTTTCAGAAAGAAAACTGACAGGAACAACATTCTCCACTATAACAGCTTTCACCAACAACAACTTAAAGAACATTTACCATATTCACAACTTTTACGTGTCAAAAGAATAGTTTCCAATCCCATCAGACTCAATGATCAGACAGAAGAAAACGTTATCACGATTTGCCCAGCGAGGCTATCCCAAAACCATCTTAGACCAAACCCAGCTCCTAAGCCAAACAAAAACACGTGATGAACTGATGAGAAACACACCAAAATGAACCCAAAACCGCATGGTAGTTGTGTCAAGAAACAGTGGGAGATGGAACCAGACTTTAAAAACCTGTTTAATCAACCACCAACCTTTACATATAAAAGAGAAAAAGACACCCAACATACTACATTCAAGGGCACTCAACCTTGCTACAATTGCAACAATTGTAATAACATTATCTCAGGAACCAAAATGACACATCCCAGAAAGGGTACCACTATCAGTTTAAAAGTTTCGGCTACATGCGAGTCTAAAAACTTGCTCTACCTTTTGAAATGCCTGTGTGGAATTGTTTATGCAGGGACGACTGAAAGGAAAATCAGGATAAGGCTTTGTTGTATTCCGCTTTAGGTGTTAGTATATAGGTTTTCCTGATACATGTACTTATATAGGCACAATTACCATTGCCCTTATATAGGCATAAGATCCCAGTCCTTATTTAGGCATTAGCCATGCTATCCAAATACAGGCATGGTCACCTACATCCGTCCACCCCAAGGTCACAACGAGTTCTTAGAAACCAGACCCTTAGGCTGTTGGGAGTTTCCCTAGCCTAGGACTATTGATTTCTCCAAGAACTCATTTATTATTCATGAACTGCTATACCCTAAGGGTTCATTCCTGACGTCTTCCTCAGCCCGACTTTACGTCAATGCTAACATTCCTAAGCACCCTCCAGGTATAAATATACCTTCCCTTACCATGGCAAACCACGGCTCGGCTGCACAGCTCGATACGGCTCGTCACGTCAAGTTCAGAAGATGCTGTCATCCCTGCTCGCAGAGAATCTAGCTTCCAGTGTTCTGACTCCCTTCGCGGAGTGTTAGAGTTCGAGACTCGGAAAAGAGATTCCAACCTCTTTCATTCCAAGGTATGGAGCTGACTAGAACCTAGAGGTAATCTTGGCATACAAACTTAGCATACGAACTATAGCATACCATAATATATAATAGAGCACCTACTTCTTACCTTGTACTACACTCAGGTTAGGTACACGGGCGTAGAACTAGTTACAGAACGCATCATATGAGTACTTGCATTTTAGCATGTGTTATTTATGTATATGTACATGAATATGTGTCATAGCTAAAAGACAATGTTATTGCGGTAGTATTCATTTCTACTGCTTACGCTGTACATAATATATCTCGCATACTGTCTTATAATTGTAACAGCACATATCTCTTACACGCGAAATACGACTGTTCAATAAATCCTGTTTATTGAAACGCCCGTCTATTCTTTCTCTGTAACTTTGCAGAAACTAAGCTTGCACGATTAGCTGAGTGAAACTGTTATCTATTGTTTTCACGATTCTGAGAGTGTTCAGATTCTAAAGGGAAACAAACTTGTCATCTTTATGCGGTTGCCAGAAACTACTCCCTTCTTTTTTACAAGGCGTTTCTAGTGGCCTCTGATTTAGCTGGCACACAAAGTAATTAAGTTTAATATACTCGATAGGGGCATACTGACCTCAGTCCTATGCCAAACCTATAGTGTATATTATTCCAATGTGCAGAGCCTATTAGGGAAAAAGGAACTACACTACAGCTTAATGAACACAAAAGTAATATTCGCACTAAAAACACAAAGTCAACAGTAGATTGTTATTTCATTGAACACAGACACAACATCAGTCAACTAAATACATTATTTTGGAAACCATTGATAAAATTGAAGGAAGAAATAACACTAAGTCCCTACTTCAAAGAGAAAACGTTTGGATCCGAAAGCTAGATGCCCTTAAACCTGACGGAATGAACGACAGGATGGAGTTCCAACGTTACTTATAATACACAGGCTCATTTAATCAGGAAATTATGACTTATACCCATTCTCTATGTCTGTTTACTTTCCCTCCCCTGATTTCTTTTTTATTATCACACATTATCTTTATTATTATTATTCTCATTGACTTTTTTCGACCATTCCACCTACTCTGCTATACACCGAACTCAATGATAGCATAGACACAACTAGTTTGTTACTATAATTGATAATGGATCATTTTAAGATCTAGTAAGGATTTTTCTGATTATCACGTTTGTCACTTCAAAATGGAATGATTGTATTCTGTTATTATTGTTCTTTTACGTCACTGAGTACTCTTTGCATGCCTTTTCTCACTAACTTCATATTTTACAAGGTGGCCAACACCGTTGGAGGTATTTCCACCCCACTCCTACTTTCGTGTCTATCCAGACACATGTAACTTAAAAAAAAACTGTTGGTCATGGCGGTCTCATTATCAACCTTACAGCGATACCCAAAATTGCTCCTGCACGTCCATCTAGGATGTATGACACGCCAAGTAAGTTTGGACTTGTGAGACTGTCAATTTACTTTATTAAAAACTCGAATGTACGTCGCCCTTAAAATATCACTACTTAAATTTTCACCTACAAACTTGAAAGCATGCCACACAGGACATCATGTTTTAATACAAACTTAACACAGTTACATCGTCTTTTTAGAGCACTTCCTCATTTAATTTCATTTGGATTTCCTAATTCTAAATGAGTGCACTACCATAACGTGACTTCATCTTTTCATGTATACGATTAACCGCACCAGTTTCACTGTGACAGCCCTTGGCGCACTGACTCATCTTAATGCTTATTCTATTCCATTCACCCTCGAACAAAGTATCCTATGAGATTGCTATTCTCCTTTTTCAGCACTGTTCATCGCAATTACGCACTTAATACCATAAACTGAAAATGTGGGTTTTGTTTATATTAATTTTGTGTATTTTTGGATGGTTTCCTAGCTGTATCACTGCATATTTTGTTTAATTATAGAGTGATCCCTGATGAGGGGCGCCATGCATTGGATTACATTTGAAAAGATAAATGGATAATGATTATCGCCATGGAACATGTAGTCCATTAAATGGAACTATTGGATAGCAAACTTCGACTACTGTTTTTTTTATCACATAATACCAAAGGACTCACACCCTTCTTCCAATGGGACTGCCATCAGAGTGGTCTCAAGAATACCGCCAAGGCTGTGGTGAGCCCGCCCGCCAGATTTGAGTGTAATCCAGGGTGGGGGGCGGGCGATGCAGCAGCAGTCTCACCGCATCTTCTGTTTAGGCTCATAGGAGAGCCTAACCAGGATACTGCTGCCATGAGAGTGCCTGCAGCACATTCCAGCACAGTGTGGGATGCACTATATGGTGTATGCCATACTGTGCAGGCATGAGGGCACCCCAGGACCAGAATCGGCTGAGGGCCCTGCTAGGGCCCCCTAACCTGCATATCCACCATCCTTTTCATGGCGGGTTACTCAACCATGAAAAGGACGGTGGATATGCAGGTCATAATAAGCTCAGTGGTGCCAGCATCGATACTGCCAGCATATTCAGTCCATTCTCAGACCGCCGCCACAGCGGGATCCTTGATGCCAGCAGAGGCTGCTGACTTGTGGTGGTCCCACTGCAAGACTCCTAATACAGTGGTTGGATCAACACTGTGGTGCTGGTCGGGCCACCACAGCAATTATAATTAGGCCCTAATTGTATTGTGTATGTTTTTTTGGGCGAGTGATGTGTTTTTGTGTACCATTGCCATTGGGATTTTTTTTTTCTTCAGGAAATCATTTTTGATTTATATCTATTTATTATTTACCAATGCTTTTTAATTTGAATTCCTTTTTTTCGGTTTTCCTAGAGTGTTTCTTTTTCTACTACACTTTTCAGGTATTTACGGTTCCTACATACTTTGGATTGCTTTGACCGAATTTTAGTGAATTAGTTTCATTTATTATTATTATTTTTTTTTTTTGGACAATATGCTTCCTATTTTCTTGTGGATTACTATTTATAAAACTTAGATACAGAAAAATCTGCCTCTACAGTACAATAAGTATTATTTATTTTATTTCCTTTTTTTGGGGAATGCGATTTAAAATATTTGCATTAATATTATGTGATTGTTATGTAGAAATGTTTGTGTACGTGTTGAAATTATTTTATGTGACGGATTGAGTTTTTTTCCAGTTTTCTAGTTGGTGTTTGTTATATTTTATTTTAAATAATTGATGTGACCGAACACTGTTCAGTCGGATTCCCATTGTTCTCTATGGGAGATGGTGTCAAAGACATAAACAGGCCCTAATGCAGGTTCCTATAGAGAAATGGGGATGTGTGTAAAACCCTGCACCCTGTGGCAGGCACCCCATGGTACCTGCCACAGGGTGCAGGATTTACAGGGGGGTACCCTAGGTACCCCCTCAACCACCAACAGTAGGCCGAGAAGGCAAGTGGGCCCTGCTAGGGCCCCCCAAAGTTGTTTTCCAACAGCCTTTCCTTGTTTGAAAGCCCAGCACGTAAAGGCTGTGGAAAACTGACATTGCATTCCCGACGGCGGAAACACTGTCCATAGGGGATCCGGATTATGGTGCAGTTATGACCGGCTGGAAGACTCCGAGAGCCGGTCAGAACTGAGTCGGAATGATCAGCCGGTGTACGTTCTGACCGCTGACATTGTAATTGGTCGGTTGGACCGCAAATTCACTGTCTTGGTCAGAAAGCTTCCAACTAGCGGTCGAAGGCTTTCTGACCGATATCGTAATCGGCCCCTGAATGTAGATTTTTGGAGGTGTCTCCATATACTTTGAGTTAAATTATAGTAACAGCCTTGTATGGCTGCATGGGGTACATTTTTAGAATGGTTTAAATGATGGCCTGCTCAAAGTCTATGATTATCTTTTGGGGGTAGTAATTATTTGTTTTGTGTTTGATATAGTTTAAGGAGCTTGTAGTAAGTGCTGCTTTGTTTATTTGGTAGAAGACCATATGTAAAAGGGATTTTTGTGTTTTGATATTCAGCAACAATGGTGTATATCTAAGTTAATAGTGTGTGACACATTTTGAAGGTCCCATCCAGCATCCATGTGTCCATTGTCTCAGGTTTAGTAAGTTATCTTATGTAGAGAACATTAGGATTGTTTTTCTTTGTTTGGGTTGTCATGTAAAAAGAAAGGATCCTCATTATGTGTCACTGTTAAGTGTGCAGGTATGTGCATGTCTTGGTATCTTCTAGGGGCAGGTGGGGTATCATTGGTGTCTCTTCTAGTTCAAGTAACTAAATGTTATAAAGTGGGGATAAGTTGTGGTAGGCATGTTATGTGTTCAGGGACTTTAGGTAGTATATCTTAAAGAATTCTGCTTGTGGGTCTGTAGGAGTTAGTGCTTGCGTCTCATATCTTGCAATATCTCTCCTACTTCTGTTTCTGTTACATTTGGGTGGTGGTTGTGCTTTCCTAAATTAATTACAACATAATCTTTTGCAGTTGCTCTCCTATAGCATGCTTTAGAATAATATTTACTACATTTCCAGTTTATAGTTTCTGTTGATACAGTTTCTTGGCTGTAGGTATAGCCCCTGTGATTTAGTAACTGCTATCCTTTCTTCAAAGTGATATACTTTGCGGCTTATGTAATTGTATCTAAAAGTAAGGTAAATGTATGAATGGATAGAATACTTTCATGTTCTGTATATTTATTTTATACATTTAAAATTATGCAATCACTTTATTTTGTATACTTACATGCATATTGTGTATAGTTGTTTCTAGCAATTTTACAGCTTTTCCATTGGGGATGTTCTTATGTGGAGCTGGTCCTTTGTTTTCTGATGGATGAAAAAAGAATCATAAGTTTCACTTTGAATGTTAATTTGTTGTTTGTTTGTAAATGTTGAGTTCATTAGGTTTATTTTTGCTCACTATTTGGGAGACTTTATATTTTTGTAATATTTTATGTATATTTTCTTTCTTATATCTTTTAGATAGTTGTCATTTTCAGGCAGTTTATCATTGTTTCCAGGCATGAGTTGTTCCTTTTAGGTAGTCTATGTAAAAATTATGTGTGATTTCAGAATTTTAAGTTTAATAACAATTATGTTTTAGTGTAAATATAAGTTATATTCACTTGGATGAGTAGTTGCTGAAATGTATATATTTTATTCTGTATTGTTTTGGTGAGAAAATCCGACGGAGTTTCCTCATCTTGCAGAAGTTTTCATTTTTAAAGTAGTTAGTTGTTTAAATTAGTGTGACTTTTATATTGTTAATTTAATTGTTTGACTTTATTGGTCAAAGTTGTTTATAGTTATATTTCATTGGTTAGTTGAGTTTCATTTAGAATTTATTTTTGTTCATTTGGTGCTTCTTTGGTAAACGCTAATTTAGGTAATATTTGATGTATAATACATAGTTTACTACTTTTGAACTGGTTATTATATATATATATATATATATATATATATATTCACTGAAAAAACCATAGGTTATAGACCATATATAGTTAGGAATTAGCATTTAAAAAACCTTATTTTACTCACACAAAACCATTGAAATTCCATATATAGTTAGTTGTACTAACTATATATCGCGCACCCGCAATCCACTGCTGATCATGTCACATATTACATCATTCATGACATGGTCAGTGACATCACTGATGACATCACTGATGACATCTCAAATGACATCACTGATGACATCACTGATGACATCTCAAATGACATCACTGATGACATCACTGATGACAACATCCAGTGACTGTATGTTTCTGTAAAGTTAAAATATGTCTTACATATTGAAGAATGAGTGGATTTATAAGTGTCTGGATGAAGGATTTATTAGGTGCATGACTGACTGTATGAGTGACTGATTAAATGTGTCTCACTGAGTGCATGGGTTAGTGACTAAACTGTCTTAATTTGTGCATCATTATGTCTGTTGTTCTGTAAACTGCTGCATGTGTTGATCAGTACCTATATGAGTAACTATATGGGTTATTGGTTGATTGCCCAAGTATTTGTATGGGAGACTGAGTGTGTGTGTGGGTGGCTGGGAGGTGTATAACTCTGTGCATAGATGTGTGAGCAGTTGATTCACTAGATGTATGGGTTCAAAAGTGCATGTGGAAACACCTGTATGGGCGGTTGACTGTGTGCATGAGTGTATTGGTGAGTGAATGGATATCTCAGTGCTACATGTCAAAGTAAGTACATATGTAAAACAAAGTACATGTGAGAGTTGGCATATATAAATAACTGTGCATGAGAGCTAGTGAATGTGTGAGTGGCTGTATGGATCATTGTGAAATTGTATCAGGGATTGTATAAGAGAGTAAATATGTGTTAGTATATGTTTGAATAAGTAAGGTGTGTATAACTGTATAGTTGAGGAAATGGAGGTGTGATTGATTCTTTCCATGACTGACTAGGTGTGTGAGTAACTCCATGGATGAGTGACAGTCTGTGAGTGTCTGTTTACACTGAGTGTATCTAAGGTTATATTAGAGTCTGAAGAGGTTCATCGTATTATCACATGAATGATGTCATCAGTGATGTGATCAGTAATGTCAAATGAGATGTCATCAGTGATGTCATCAGTGATGTCATTTGAGATGTCATCAGTGATGTCATCAGTGATGTCATCAGTGATGTCATTTGAGATGCCGTTAGAGATGTCATCAGTGATGTCATTTGAGATGTCATCAGTGATGTCATTTGAGATGTCATCAGTGATGTCATCAGTGATGTCACTGACCATGTCATGAATGATGTAATATGTGACATGATCAGCAGTGAATTGCGGGTGCGCGACATATAGTTAGTACAACTAACTATATATGGAATTTCAATGGTTTTGTGTGAGTAAAATAAGGTTTTTTAAATGCTAATTCCTAACTATATATGGTCTATAACCTATGGTTTTTTCAGTGAATTTTCAAGGTTTTGTAAATGCTAATTCCTAACTATATATGGTCTATAACCTATGGTTTTTTCAGTGAATTTCATTGGTTTTTTAAAAGCTAATATCTATAGCTGTAAAATGTATTCTTCTTTAAATCCAAAAATATATTTTATATGTTTATTAATAATTTTTTTTAAAAATATTTTTTTTTATTCGCTCCCGGTTCGCGAACCGGGAAGCTTCCCGTTAGCTCATCTTGATGCCGCGACCCAGTCCGCGAACCGGTAAAGGTTCCGTTTGCGCAACTGCCGCGTTAGAAATCAACATCGTGACGCGTCGCGGAAGCGCGACGTATCACGTTGTCGCGTAATGCGTCTTATGACGCGCCGCGTTTGCGCACCCGGAAGTGCTCCGGTACGCGAACTGAGACGCGAAGCGCAGCTCCCCGGAAGCGATCCCCGGCGCGTCGCGAAAGCGCAACGTATCGCGTTGCCGCGTAATGCGTATTATGACGTGCCGCGTTAGCGCACCCGGAAGTGCTCCGGAGCGCGAACCGAGGCGCAAAGCGCAGCGACCCGGAAGCGATCCGGGGCGCGATCCGCAGCGCGTAACTTAAGCGTAAGAGGTCATGTGACTTGTTAATAAAACTTTTCATTGGTTCATTTCACTTTTGGTTTCATAATGATGTAAGCCTAGGTCAGGTGACCTAAAAATAACACTTTTCATTGGTTTAGAACTATTGTTTTTCCCAAATGATGAAAACCCCTCCTTCTTTCCTCACTCTGACTTTCATCTTTGTGAGAGGAAGACCTTCTTTGACAGTTGAGCAATGGCTTCATTAGTTGCTTCAGCTGGTGCACCCCCACCACCACCTCCACCTCCTCATGGGAAGAGAGGACCACCTCCCCAGTTTATCAGCAACACAGAGGAGGAAGAGGATGAACTAGAGGAAGAGGAGACCGAAGGACCACAGTTCTTACAAGAGGTGTCCCGGGTTTCCCATCGGAAAGCAAGTTTTATTTGGCAGTTTTTTAAAATCCCTCGAGGGCAGAAGAAAGTAAATGCTAAGTATGTCACCTGCCTCATTTGTAAAGACCAGTTATCTAGAGGCACTGATAAAAAGTATAGCTTCGGTAACTATACCATGCATCGTCACATGAGCAGGTGGCATCCATTGAACTACAGCCAAGCAGAGATGCGTGACCTGCAGGATAACCCAACAACAACTCCTGTGGCCAGGTCAACATCACAGATATCGTTGACAGGAGCAGAGGCACGGGAAACCGTGCCAAACATTCAGGAGAACTTTGTTCATATCAAATTTACCTGCTTGTATTGCGGTGCATTGCTGTCATGTGGTAACATGAGCATTAATTTAATCAACCTAGCTTATAACAATCACAATTGCCCTAACCGCCCCAGACAGTAATTTTTTTTTTTGCTCCTGTTGAGCCCTTTTCAATGCCTGTTTTTTGTTGTTTCCCCTCCATCAAAAACAAAAAAAAACATATAACTGTTCAAAAAATACAAAAAAAACAAAAAATGTTCAGAAAAATAAAACAAAAATATAAAACAACAAAAACATTAAAAAAAAGTTCTTTTCAGAACTACCTCCCCTTTCAAAAAAAATTGCTAGAATGTTTAGCACTCTGGCAAGCTCTATTTCTTTTAGTTCGCTTCCCCGTTCGCTTCCCGGTTCGCGAACCGGGAGCGAACCAAAAATATAAAAAAAAAAAAAAAAGAAGAGTAAGTATAAGGGAAGTAAACAGAGAGTAATGTTAAAAGAAAGACAGCTATAGGGAGTAAACCAGAGATACTGTTTAATAGATCTATTTACCGAAGGAAAGATGGAAGAGGGTATAATTGTGAAAAACAAAATAGATAAGGAAGTGAAAGAAAAAAAAGAGAGTAGAACAATAACAAAGAAGAGTTTCTTGGAGAATGTGAGTGAATGTTCAAAATAAGATTAAAACATGTGGAATAACAGAGAGAAAAAACAGAAAACAGAAAAGAAAAAATAACAGAAAAGATTAATTGAAACAGCAAAGAAATGTAAATAACATAAAGCCATATCATCAACATAGGCAATAAAAGTTATGCAGCTTTTATCGGCAGAAATGTGTCGCTAAAGCCGCTTTTGCGGCGGAAAACTGCCGCTAAAACCACTTTTGCAACAGTTTTCTGCCAATAAAAACAGCAATAATTTTATTGGCTGTGTTCATAATATGCCCCTCAGTGTGCTTCAACTACACAGAAAAAGCATAATGAACAAGTAGTGAAAGAGTGATCAGTCAAAGACACTAAGAGTAATAGAGACGGAGTGAGTGAACAAGAGTGAGGAACTATGAGAAGAGAGGGACTGGGAAAAGGAGTGGAAGGAGTAGAGTAAGTAGGTAATAGAGAAAGGAATGAGGGAAGTAGCAAAGGCAGGAAACTGAGGGTTAAAGAAATGAAGCTGTCGAACTACTAGTAGGTGAATGTGATAGAAATGTAACGAAAAGAGTACAAAACATTTACCTTATAATTGTCGTTAACTTACTCACTTTTTGTTTTTATACTTTCAATCTGTGAAAGAGAGAACAAACATTTGAAAAATATTAAAACATGTATTTAAAAATTAGAAAAGACAAGGGAAAAGATTGAAGGACAAACAGAGTTTCTTTTCCTCATTTCACAATCACATCACCTGTGTTGCCTTTGGTTAGGTATCTCATAGTGCAGATGGAGTCTAGCATATCAAAGAGTACATAGAAGTTGAGCAGTATATACAACAATTTTGACATTTACAGAAGACTGAGCTTCTTATCTTGTTGGAGATGAAGTCAGGCCTGTCTTGCAACATGGTGCATCTTTTGCATCACTGCTGCATCGGTTTCATGTGGCACGGTTTTTTTACAGCATGACACATCTGCCTAGATGCATCAATTTGTAATTTTGTCGCCTCATAGCAAATCTTTTGCACCGCCGCTGCATCACAAAAGTGACGCACAGTGGCGCAAAAGAGGCATACACCTATCATAAATCTGTCCCTAACATTTGAAATGATTGATTCAGGATGACGATAAGGTGTGGCCTCTCCAGAGGTTTGTTTAAGATGAGGCCTACTCAGGATTGTATATCAAATTTATGCTTGTTGAAGAATACAGAGGAGATAATACATGTGAAGGCCTACCAATGAAGTAAATCATGTCCACTTCACTCTTGAACAAAGGCCAGACCTCTTCTGTGTCCATGGACAGACCTAAACTTCATCTGCACAATGTCATTCGTAAACTTAGGAAACACAGGTGATGTAATTGAAAAATGTGGAGTTTCTTTTCCTCATTTCACAATCACATCACCTGTGTTGCCTTTGCTTAGGTATCTCATAGTGCAGATGTAGTGCAGCATATTAAACAGTACCCAGAAGTGCAGCACTGCATGCAACAACTTTGACACTTACAAAAGCTTCAGCTTCTGCATGCCCCCTACACAGTGCTAATTATATACATTTTAAACTGATGGTATCTTGCTGGAGATGACTGAAACCTATCTTGCAACATGGTGCATCTTTTACACAAAAGTGACCCACAATGGAGCAAAAGAGGCGCACGGCCACCATAAATCTGACCCTAACATTTTAAATGATTGTTTCAAGATGCCAATAAGGTGTAACCTATCCACAGATTTGTTTCAGGTAAGTCCTACTCAGGGTTGCAGATGGAATTTAGGTTTGTTGAAGAATACAGAGGAGATAATACATGTGGAGGCCTACCAACGAAGTGAGTCATGTCCACTGCACTCTTGAACAAATGTCAGACCTCCTCTGTCTCCAGGAACAGGCCTAAACCTCATCTACACAATGTGATGTGTAATGTTAGGAAACACAGGTAATATAATTGAAAAACGTGCAATTTTTTTTGCTCATTCCACAATCATATCACCTGTGTTTCCTTTGCTTAGGTATCTCATTGTGGAAATGTAGTCTATCATATGAAAGACTACGTAGAATATGAGCACTGTATGCAACAACTTTGACACTTACAGAAGCCTCTCCTTCTCCATGCCTCCTACACAGTTCTAAATGTACATCATAAATGCAAACAGTACAGAATTAATTATATATGTTAAATGGTTTATTTTTGCTGTTCTCAGAATGTATCAAATTTCAATAAAAACAGTGACTTGAAGGTATTCATCATATAACAGCGGGGAAAAAAAACCACAATCAAAATGATTGTGTTTAAAAAACCCATACAACATAACAAATCAGAATTCAGAACTCCTTAAAGTTAACTTACTTTCCATGACGTCGAAGGATGTCCTATGAACAGCTTACACTCTGTTGTGCTGTTATTACTTTCAGACCGCCACTTTCTGAAAGAAAACCTCCATCGTTTTGAAAAACATGTTACATACAATAAATGACTTCTTGCTCTCTACCACACGTTTCCACAAGGCCAAATCATGTCAGAGCCATGTATAACTCTTAGAATTCTTGTAAGCCAATCCCGTCATGTTGTATTTCCGCAACTTTCACAATTAAAATGTTGAAGATCATTTTCACAATCCTGGACTAGTAATATCTTCCCCTTCTTGCTCAGTCATGTTCTACATTTCCTATGACACTGATACTGCTTACTATGAAGCAGACTTACACTATCTCTATGACTACTACAATTATTTAATTCTCTACATCACTTTTAATCACGAAGCAATATAAAACAGTAGACAGCATTGCAGACTTACATTCCCTCTACTCCATGTTTTGATTGGCTGCTTCAATTTGCTTATAAAAAGAAACAGTTTTTCTGAATTCATTCAAAGTGCAGTTATTTCTCCATGACGTCCAGTGTTATGGTAAGAAGTTATGTCTCTGTACTACACTTATCCTCAAGGCCAAATCGTGTAGGAGCCATTAGAACTTCTTGAAATTCCTCAGAGCACATCCCGAGATTCTTTCCCTAAAATTTTGGTTTTAAAAACACCAGGTAAGAGTTTTTAAGGTCATACGGCATTTTTTTTTTAAAAATTAAAACAGAATCATTGCAGAATGACCAGCCATTTCTAGACTTTAAATAAGCTGTGTAATGTCCTGATGTTATTGAAGGACCGTCATGATATATAATTGCTGCAGTTACAAAAGTCCTTCCTGATATTGACAACTGTGAAGCCACAACATTTTAATTAAAGTTGTCAATTTTGTTCCATCAGGCCTACATCGTTGGAACATTAAAATAACATACTGGCCATATGTTCGTATAAATAATGTGGACATCATTTCAGATTTACATTGGCTACACTCCATGTTGTGATCAGCTGCTTTTACTAGTTTATTAAAAGAGACTGATTTGCTGTCTGGCAAAGTTAAATATATAAATCTTTCTGAGTCTACACTAGTAGTACTTGATACCCTACAGTTCTCGCAGTCATGCTGCCATTGATAAGAAAGCCCAAACAGGTGATCTACATCTACACCTTCAGCATGCAATACATCAAGCATATACATTAAAAACTCCTGACAATCTTGCTGAATATTTTGAGAGAATTGTGTTTGGCCTGAACATCTGTCTAACAGATTTCGAATTTCAGACACACTTTCTATTTTTGTTCTATCAGTGCTACATTTGTCTAACACAGAATTTAACAAACTGCAAAATCTTTGATCAGAATTGACCACAATCTCTTCTTTTACATTTTCTAGAGAAAACAAAACATTAACCACTACATTAGCATAGCAGTTGACACCAGAACTGTTTTCAAATTGAAAACCAACAACATCTTCAACAGAATCCTTTTTGTTTCTGCTTATAATTTCAGGTTCATCGACTTTTCGTCTTTTTGCTACAACCTCCCCAGTATTGGTCACATTTCTTCGTTTCCGGCCTACCACACGTTTCTCAAACAAAGGATATTGAGGCAAATGTGGCGCATACTCTCTTCTTAACCTATTGTATTCCTTAACACAATCTAGATCCGCACAAATGTTTGTGACATCACACTCAATCAAGTACAATCCCGATAAAGTTCTAACTCGTGACAATGCCACATATGCCATACCCTCCTTGAACACAGAACTGCCAATATTCACCAATGCACTATCTACACTTAAACCTTGCGATTTATGGATTGTCACCGCATATGCCAAGCAAACAGGAAACTGCTTACGGCGAACATATAAGTCTTTTACAAGCAAAAATCTAGCAGAACAACGACCAATTAGCTGTACTTCCTCAATGCCATCAACTTTAATTTTTAAAAATTCAATTCCATCTCTATTTCTGTATTTTACAAAATCAACAACATTACCCATTGATCCATTTACCAGACCTCTTTCTACATGTAAATTCCTTCTTAAAATTATACGGCAGTTCAAGCACACATTCAGAGTCTTTTCAAAACCTGCAGTTTTAGATATAGTCTTCTCTAATGAATCCAATTTTGTTTTCAATTCTCAGACAAAATAATTGTTGATCCCATATGCTCTACTCTGTCAATAGCTTCCAGTTTCACAATCTCTTGCTTTTCTAAATGCAACATTTTGTTGTTGAATTTGGCACATTCTGCAAGAGTTGGCATCAAACATATTCCAGATTTCTTCTCAGTAATTTTCTGAAAAATATTCTCAGGCACAACATCTTGTTCTGGATATAAATTTGACAGTAATCGTGCATGTAAAGCTTCTTTCCCATGCTCGGTCACTTTTCCAATTCTAACATCTTGTAGAAGAGTCTTGTAAACTTCATCCTTCGCCTGACGCATATTTTCATGCAGTTCAGCATAATTGAAGTTTAACCATATATTGACGTTGCCAATGCTCCCTAGGCACTTCCTGGTATCTTCATGCGTGAGCATTTTGAACACAGGTTGCCCTTTCACTGGTGTCAGCTGCAGAAGATCTCCGAAAACAATGATGTGTTTGCCACCAAATAACACATCATACTCTGTTTTGAGAACTTCTTGCATTCTCAAATGCACAAAGGCAAGCATGACATTGGAAACCATGCTTACTTCGTCAATGATAAGAAGTTTCATTTTCCTCAAGATTCTTGAAACTTCACAACAAGCATCTCCAGATAGCTTGTGATATTGTAATTTGTTGTCATGCTCCACTGGCAGCATCAGTAAACGATGTAAAGTAATCCCTTTAATGTTATGTGCTGCCAGTCCAGTTGGAGCGGTGACAACACAAGACAGCGTTGACTCAGTCCTTTCCTGCAAATAACATGAAATTGCTTTAATGAGGAAACTTTTTTCAGTTCCCGCTTCTCCACTCACGTACAGTCGGACAGGCTTCAACGACGTACATGAGCACACTTTCTTCTCATGACTTAATCCATGATCAATTTGCATGGTAACTTCGTCATATATTTTCCTCTGCTCAACGTTGAGTTGTCTTTCCAACTCTTCTAAGTTAACCGCATCCTCCTGAGCATGTGCCATGGCTCTTTTCACTTCATTCATAGCAGTGGCAGCTTCATTTTCGATAACAGGTCCTCCTAGTGGATCCTGACTCAATGAAGCAGAACGCTGACTGTCCTGAGAACTGTCTCTGGCAATCTCGGCTGCAATCGTTGCTTCCTGCTCAATTTCCACATTCAACATTTCTACATATTTGGGAAAAGCAGGACATTCTATGGTCTCCTTGGCAGCATTGAAAGAGTCTTCGCAACAGAGGAAATCTCCAAGCAGTTCCTCTTCTGCACGCCAAGGCTTGAAAAGTTGCAAAAGTGCTAAATAGAAAAACTCCTTTTTTTCAGGAGATTCGCCACTCAATTTTCGATGGTTTACCAAGTGGCATTTTCTTTGCTTGACCAGACATCCCTCACTTCCTATTACAGCATACACTCCTTTCTCAGTATCTTCTTTGATGTTCCTCTTGAATATGTAATTTTGAAGAACCTCATACAGACAAACATTCTCGAGGTGACTGCTTCGATTTGGATAATATGTATCCAACATGTTGGTCTTCAAAATGTCGGTACTGTTTGGCTCCTTTTCCGCCAAATACTCAATTTCCCGCACAGGTTTCAGAACTCGATTACGCGTTGCAGCAAGACCAAGACTCGCCCAAACGATACTCCTTGATTTGGCATAGAGACTTGCTGAAGACAACCGGTCAGAACATTCGTAAGCTCCGATTTCTCGATGCGACAACATCTTCAGATTGAAACTGTACAACTTCTTACTGAGGCTCTTTTCATGGGAAATGTCCTCCCACATATCCTTCAATTCTGTCTTCTCTTTTTTGGTGATGTAAGATGTCACATACCGAGCCACAGCCATACAGTTATCAGCCACAAACTGTATATCCATGTTAGCATTCCACATGGACAAAATCACCGGGTTGTAGTCGTTGATGTACTTGGACTCTTCGTTCCTCTTCAAATTGTATGTGTTTTAGGTGATTTCTTCATCACATTATGTCGCAGCGAAGACATCAAACTGTTTACTCTTCCTTTAGAAATCACCGGTCGTGGAAAGCCGAAACGACATTTGGTGTAGAACTTGTCCTTGTTTCGGAATTTACGACGACAGTACTTTCCACATCGATGGCTTTGGAAACGTAGAACTTTTTCTCTTAGGCTTTTCTTCTCCTTTGCGTTTGGAACAGCACACGTAGAATACTGTTGTATGAAACTCATCACTGAGTCTTCTGGATCCGTTCCAAATTTAGGTGCATCCTTGATCCACAGCAGCATATGTATATGAGGAGCACCTCTTGCTTGGTACTCCTTTCTCCAGAAGAAATCCAACACCTCTCCAAGAGGTGGATTCTTCTTATTCATGATGAAAGACATCATAGCTTCAAATCTATGATTGAAGTACCTGCATACATTGACTGGATCCAAAGAGCACAGTTCTCCGGGTGTCTTGAATTCGATGTTTTCGATGTTTCCATTTGCCTCTCGTAGAAATTCAAGTAAGTCTTCCCAGCCATACTCGGCACAGCTCAGAGTGAGGAACCATGTGGGAGTTCCTAAGTTCCTCAGCATACATTTTAAATCACCATGACGACGGTACCAGTACTCATTAGTACCACGCTGACACGCCATGAGATTAATCAGGTGAGAATCCAAAATACTGTCTTGGACATTGACTTTATCCATAAAGTCACTTGCCGAGATGTTTTGCATGTGTATACCACTTTTCAAGATGTGGTTCACTGCATATGACAGTCCAGACAGATCGCTTTCAAACAGGAGATGAAACAAATAGGGAATGCATTGTCGAAACCTAGCATCTCCTGCATACAATTGCAAAGTCCGGTATTCAGAAGCAGGAATTTGATGAGGTCGCTCATCATATCTTCCTCCCTGACCTGTTGGAAAAAGCTGTGGGAAACACCGAGCTTCCAAATTTTCCTCCCAAACACTAATGGGACTCCCTTTGGCTTGTTTCATTTGAAACAACTCAATAGCATTCCCCATGACTTCCTTGGAATGCAAAGGATGAACACTATAATGTTCATATATTTCTTCACTAGTACAGGGTTCTACTTTCTCAATTTGACCAGCACACAAATCGCTATCCTCTTCCTCACTTACTTCCTCTTCTGCAACATATACATTCTTATAGTATTTATTATTTTTTTTCAAATACAATGTTGCCTTTTTAACTTTCCTAACATCCACTAAATCTTGCCATATTTTCTTATTCTTTGTCGGAACCCCATTAACTAAGATAACCAGAGGTTCCTCTTCCACTTTTTCTACTCCAATTGTGTTAATGTTTTTCTTCAAATCTAGAGGCAAATAAACAACTCTTCCCTTTAATCCTCTCTGTAAATCTGATGGAGGCAATTTTCCTGTCTTTGGCTCCATTCTTACAATAGCCTGAAAGGGATGGATACTTTGAATCAAAATAGATTCATAAGTATTTAAATCCTTCAATTCAGAAGGAATCTCAACCAATTCCAGATTATTATGAACTGCTCTAGCAGGCATCTGGTTTTGATTTAATTTGTTACAACAATAAGTACACACACGTTTATCCAATCCCAAATCAAAACAATTTTCTACCATCAAGTATGTTGTGAAATCCTTCCATTCACTATTATTTTCCCTTTCACTTTTTGCATATAAATCCACTAACTTAGTCTGATTCTTATAATAAGTGCGTCGACAACACACACAAGTGAAATTTGGCCTCTCACTTGATTTCACCTGAAACGTCGCAATTTCCCTCTGGAAATTATCTGTACTGGAAACCTGTACACTATCTTCCACATTACCCTCTTCTTCTTGGTCAATTTCAACATTCTCCTCTTTACTTCCAAAGTAACAAAACTCAATTTCTTCACATATATTCTTCACATCTATTTCAGAACCATGCAAAAGAGCAGCGCATAATTGTTTAAGCATAATTGCTGGACTCTTAGCATAATACAACATTCTAACTAATTTCCTCACTTTATTATGATGCACTGCTAGCATCCTGAAATGATGAAAAACACTCTGGCATACTCTCCTGGAAAGACAAGCCAGTGAATGACCATGCAAACCTGTCACTTCTCTCACTCTGCAAGGATCTAATTCTTGCAACAACTTCATTTTCTGCTTCAAACTTTTCTTATTAAATGACCGTACAAAATCACAAAGCAAATTGATGGAATCCTGTCGCACACTGCAAATACTACTACACTTCCAGGTGTACACAGGACCCTTAGGACGTCTTCCTAAAACCTCATTACCTAACACCTCTTCTGTCTCTGTTGTCACAAGTTTTTCTTTTTCAACTGGACAACCATCTTTCACTTCATAAGCTCGACCACTGGTGTCAACTGCATGCACCAAATCATTATCCTGGAAATAACTCTCCTCATTAAAAAATGCCTCACAGCTTGAACTATGCATCCATTCTCCAGAAAAAATTTCCCAAAAATTACTACAATTAACTATTCTCTTCCATCTACTATTTCTTTTGAAATCATAAATTGCCTTGTTTAGCTTCCTAATTCTATTGATTATCAAAATAAATAACTTACATTTAATTTCAAATGCCTGATCAATAACTTTCTCAACTATTTTTTTCTCTTATAAAAAACCACTTTCTGTTGACCTTTCTTAATATTTTTTAACAAATTGCCAATTATTCTGTTGCGGAACATTCGTTTACGAATGTCGCTAAACTGTTGTTTCCTTCTACTATCATGCACAGAGTTATCTCTTGCTCTAGCAGTAACATTTTTCATTGGCCTTTCCTTTCCGTTTAAATTGCTTCTCTTTTTCTGGACTGAAACATTTTCTGTAGTAATATTTTTTTTACTACAGATATTTCTTATGAATGTTTTTGTATTCTTACCCGGTGCTTTCTTGGTGACTTGACAAATCTTTTTGTTAGAGGACTGCTGCTTTTTTTCATTGACCTGCTGTCTTTGACGTTTTGCAGCCTTTCTCAGTCTTTCTTTGGTTGGCATGCTGAAATCTTGAAATGATCTGCAGTTGAATATGTGGTAAAATATAATAAAAAATGTTATTAACCACTATTACCAAACAGTAAATCAATAACAGTCATCAAAAACTTAACACACTACTTGACATTTTTACATAGAAGATTTTTTAGTGCTTGGCAAATTTAGAATACAGAAATAGCAGAAAAGAAATGGAATTTATATTCATTTTACCTGTGCTGTTTTAAATGTGAATCTGATCTAATTTTATGAGCATATTTTAATATTTTATTGAAGACACTACACATAACCTGTTTTTGAAGGTGTCTTTATTTTTAAATGAAACGGTTTACATTTTTACTTTTCATTTATTATGAATTTTTAAAATAAATGTTTATAGTTCCATAGGCTCAAGCACGTCAGCTTCCCATCCTATGTCATACAATTCTGACAAATCTGCATCCTCATCACGTTCTTCTTCATCCTCAGGATTTAAATCCTCCAAGGGATCAACATCCACTGATGTTTCAATTACGAGTTCAATGATGAGGTCGAAATCAACTGATTGCTGATTGTCGCTCATGTTGATGTTGTATTTATCTTTAAAGAAAGATAACAACAATGAGATGTTGCAGAGTAAGAGACAAATCTCAGAGATTATAATAGTAAAATTGTTTAACAAGAGTAACATTTTGCAGCTATTATTTAGCCATGTCCAGCGATGCTGAGGAGGTGAAGCCTATGTCCAATTTTTCAGTGAACAGGACTCATCTCTTCTTAACCTTGGATAAGCCTCACCGACTCTGTGTCCCCTGCACATACTTAAATGTAAAGGGGCAGATTTATGTTAACTGGCACATCCCCAGGGATGCACCAATTAACGTGCACCGCTGCTCTGCCACCCATGGTGTGCCGCATTTACAATCAGATAGGACAAAGCTGCGTCAAAACCCTGCGCCTGCTTGAAGCAGGCATAGGTCTTGACGCAGCATTGTGGAGATGGGGCACCCCTGAGCCTTGCTGGAGCTGCATCGCACTTGCGATACAACTCCAGCAATGCGCCACCTTTACGGCACAGATGCGTCACGCATCTGTGCCGTTTTTGCCCCATGGTGCGCCGCATTGTAAATGCAGCACACCATGGGTGGCGGAACAGCGGCGCAGGATGACTGGCACATCCCTGGTGATGCGCCAGTCATCACAAATCTATCCCTAAGCTTCTTATCTTGTTGGAGATGAACCGCCATATGTATCATCAAACTATTTTGCATTTCCTAAATAGCGAATTTTAAGGAATCGCTATTTAGGAAATGCAAAACGGTATGTATGTACAAAATCGGTATTAAATAGCGATTCTTTACCATTCCTAATTTGCGATGAGCAACTTGCTAATTGCAAATTACCCATTCATTTCCATGGGCCAGGAGGCCCATAGGAATGGAGGTGCAATTTGCGATTAGCAATTAGCTAATCGCAAATTAGGAATTTTTCCAAGGGTGCAGGGGTATCTCAAGAACACCCTGCTGCACCCCCTGAAAAAGAAATTTGGGGGCATATGGCGCACATACATGCCCTAAGGGCATGTATGGGCGTCATATGGCACCTTTTGTTTTTTGGAAAAAAAGCTTTTTGAAAAGAATTTGCAAATTACCACCAACTAGAAGTTGGTGGTAATTTGCAAATCCTTAATGGCATTTTTTGCATATTTTTTGTTTGATACATTGCATTTAAGGAATCGCAAAATTTGCAAATCCTTAAGTGCAATCGCAAAATAAGGAATAGCAAATTTTGCTATTCCTTATTTTGCATCAAACTTGTTTGATACATACCATTTGTCTAATTAGCATTCGCAAAGGCCGAAATTCGCAGAATTTCGGCCTTTGCGAATGCTAATTAGCTTGATACATATGGCCCCAAGTGAGGCCTGTCTTGCAACATGGTGCATCTTTTGCATCACTGCTGCATCGGTTTCATGTGGCACGGTTTTTTTTACAGCATGACACATCTGCCTAAATGCATCAATTTGTAATTTTGTCGCCTCATAGCAAATCTTTTGCACCGCCGCTGCATCACAAAAGTGACGCACAGTGGCGCAAAAGAGGCATACACCTATCATAAATCTGTCCCTAGCATTTTAAATGATTAATTCAGGATGACGATAAGGTGTGGCCTATCCAGAGGTTTGTTTAAGGTGAGGCCTACTCAGGGTTGCAGATCAAAGTTACGCTTGTTGAAGAATACAGAGGAGATAATACATGTAAAGGCCTACCAATGAAGTAAGTGATGTCCACTTCATTGCGCCAGTCATCATAAATCTATCCCTAAGCTTCTTATCTTGTTAGAGATGAACCGCCATATGTATCATCAAACTATTTTGCATTTCCTAAATAGCGAATTTTAAGGAATAAATAGCGATTCTTTACCATTCCTAATTTGCGATGAGCAAATTGCTAATTGCAAATTACCCATTCATTTCCATGGGCCAGGAGGCCCATAGGAATGAAGGTGCAATTTGCGATTAGCAATTAGCTAATCGCAAATTAGGAATTTTTCCAAGGGTGCAGGGGTGTCTCAAGAACACCCTGCTGCACCCCTGAAAAAGAAATTTGGGGGCATATGGCGCACATAAATTTTAGAAACATTCCTTTATCTCAAAAACGATTTTCAAGTCATAATTTGAAAACACTGCCCACGGGGAAATGACTTAAAATGTCCTTAAGACACATGAAAGCGTTTTTTTAAAGCCTTTGCAGCATTTTTGGGTCACTTTTAACATGGCTATGTAACTCAAACAATCAAAATCTAAATTTACCATGCACAGGTGGGAGCATATTTACAAGGAATTTGCTCCACAGGGAAAGGTCTTTTAATTTAATATGGGAAAAATAACATCAGAGACACTAAAATGCCTTATAAAGAAGCATACACCATTATGTCCTTGTCATAAATTTTAAAAGCATTTTAAAACATTTACAATCAGATAGGACAAAGCTGCGTCAAAACCCTGCGCCTGCTTGAAGCAGGCATAGGTCTTGACGCAGCATTGTGGAGATGGGGCACCCCTGAGCCTTGCTGGAGCTGCATCGCACTTGCGATACAACTCCAGCAATGCGCCACCTTTACGGCACAGATGCGTCACGCATCTGTGCCGTTTTTGCCCCAGGGTGCGCCGCATTGTAAATGCAGCACACCATGGGTGGCGGAACAGCGGCGCAGAATGACTGGCACATCCCTGGTGATGCGCCAGTCATCATAAATATATCCCTAAGCTTCTTATCTTGTTGGAGATGAACCGCCATATGTATCATCAAACTATTTTGCATTTCCTAAATAGCGAATTTTAAGGAATCGCTATTTAGGAAATGCAAAACGGTATGTATGTACAAAATCGGTATTAAATAGCGATTCTTTACCATTCCTAATTTGCGATGAGCAAATTGCTAATTGCAAATTACCCATTCATTTCCATGAGCCAGGAGGCCCATAGGAATGAAGGTGCAATTTGCGATTAGCAATTAGCTAATCGCAAATTAGGAATTTTTCCAAGGGTGCAGGGGTGTCTCAAGAACACCCTGCTGCACCCCTGAAAAAGAAATTTGGGGGCATATGGCGCACATAAATTTTAAAAACATTCCTTTACCTCAAAAACGATTTTCAAGTCATAATTTGAAAACACTGCCCACGGGGAAATGACTTAAAATGTCCTTAAGACACATGAAAGTGTTTTTTTAAAGCCTTTGCAACTTTTTTGGGTCACTTTTAACATGGCTATGTAAGTCAAACAATCAAAATCTAAATTTGCCAAGCACAGGTGGGAGCATATTTACAAGGAATTTGCACCACGGGGAAAGGTCTTTTAATTTAATATGGGAAAAATAACATCAGAGACACTAAAATGCCTTACAAAGAAGCATACACCATTATGACCTTGTCATAAATTTTAAAAGCATTCCTTTACCTCAAAAACGATTTTCAAGTCATAATTTCAAAACACTGCACATGGGGAAATGACTTAAAATGTCCTTAAGACACATGAAAGCGTTTTTTTAAAGCCTTTGCAGCATTTTTGGGTCACTTTTAACATGGCTATGTAACTCAAACAATCAAAATCTAAATTTACCATACACAGGTGGGAGCATATTTACAAGGAATTTGCTCCACGGGGAAAGGTCTTTTAATTTAATATGGGAAAAATAACATCAGAGACACTGAAATGCCTTATAAAGAAGCATACACCATTATGTCCTTGTCATAAATTTAAAAACCATTCCTTTTCCTCAAAAACGATTTTCAAGTGATAATTTGAAAACACTCCACATGGGGAAATGACTTAAAATGTCCTTAAGACACATGAAAGCGTTTTTTGATTGCCTTTGCAGCATGTTTGGGTCACTTTTAACATGGCTATGTAACACAAACAATCAAAATCTAAATTTGCCATGCACAGGTGGGAGCATATTTACAAGGAATTTGCTCCACAGGGAAAGGTATTACATTAAAATGGGAAAAATAACATCAGAGACACTGAAATGCCTTATAAAGAAGCATACACCATTATGTCCTTGTCATAAATTTTATAACCATTCCTTTTCCTCAAAAACGATTTTCAAGTCATAATTTGAAAACACTCCACAGCTCCTATGCACAAAAACACCCTGTCAGTACTAATACTTCACATTTTCTCCAATTACAATTTCTCAAAGAAACATAATCTATTTGTAAAACACTTGAGACAAAGCAACATTTTAAAAACACAACTTTCTTCATAATTTTCTCCTTAAAGCACACTATTCTCTATCTAAATTAAAGAAATCTTTTCTCACCTTAGCAAATACTTTATGAGTTTCAAAACAGTCTCAGAAACACACCAATTTGTCTTCAGCAGAGCAAAAGGTATGCACTCCAGAGTCTGCAGCTATCAAAAGCACAGAAATGCTGTAATTCTTCACACATATCTCTCATGTCACCCAATCAAAACTCTTCCCTCACTTTTTTCAAATCAAAACCCTTCCCCCCTCTGCCCTCTCTGCCTTTTTTGCATAGCAACCACCTCTTGGAAGACCTCTGGTGTTTGCAAGTTCACACAACAATGTTTCAATTGAACTCTGAACTCTCAGTGCACCTGCATATCAGTGCAATCTTTCATTTAATGATTTTTTATTGACCATTCAAAATACATCTTTCAAAGAACTCATCCATGCACCCTAACTTTCTGTTTTCAGCAATCAAAATCAACCAATCACTGTTACTGCTTCATTAACACAGAAACTCCACAATTTTTTTCATTTTAAACTCTTATTTTTTCAACTGCCATTTCATTGCCACACTTCATCTGACTGCAGCAGAACCTTCTCTCACCATGTTTTCTGTCTGGATTGTTGGACATAGTTACATCTATTGGGCTCAGAGGTATGCTGAGAACAGAAATTTACCTAACCTCAATTTACAAGATGTGGAAATTAAGTGGTTTGGCCACAGAGGATTAAAATGTCACCAATTGATACCATTGGTGAAAACCTTTATGCATTTGCCAAAACCTGACCTGTTAATTGTGCACTGTGGAGGTAATGATTTGGGCACTTTGACTGGGGTAGGTCTGGAAATGCTTTTAAAGGACACCTTTGAGCAATTGATGGCACTTTTTCCTCAAACTGCCTTGGTATATTCAAATATATGCCAAAGACAGAAATGGAGGTGGTCAAACCAATTTTGTCCACAAATTGAGAAGTCGAGGAAGCATGTAAACAAATCTGTTTCAGCTTACATGAGAGACCATGGAATGGGCTCCATGTACAACAATAACTTGCGTTTCTACATGCAAGATATCTACAGAGGAGATGGAGTTCACTTCTCAGATGAGGGCAACAGAATTTTCATTCTGAATTTAAGACTGTGCATTGGTACCTACTTATAAGTACCTAAATGTACCATAAACCCAAAAGCTCTTCTCAGAGCTACCCTACATCTGATCACTCACAATTATTATTTTTCTCTAACTTTTTTCACTAATTTTCAACAAAGTACGCTCCCCGGGGTGCTACCCGGTACGCGAACCGGAAGCTAACCTCGTGAAATTTAAAAAAAAAAAAAAAAATTCGCACATATAAGCCTCCTCAGCCACCCTCAGAAAACCTAGGGGGTCAAGATAAGTCTACCGTGCCCCCTTCTACCCATTCTGAACATTATTTGCCCTCCATCTTGTATCTTAAGTCGACCGAAACACAAAATGGTGGACTCCCGTTACGCTTCAGGTTCGCGTACCGGGGCGATCGCCAGTTCGCGTACCGGGTCGCTCCCTGGGAAGCGCACCATCAAAAAAGGTGGGAAAGTAATTTACAGAAAAACGACTGGAGACACTCTCACCAAATATAGATTAGCTCATACTACATACCAATCCCTATCATTTTCACAAATTTGATTGAAATTCCATTTAGTCATTTAGCCTGTAGACCTCTCTAAATACCGTGAGGTAAATTACTTCACAAAACACATCTGAAGTGTTGGAATTGACAACCAATGAAAATGTTACTTTCATTTTCTACTTTTTTTTACCTGACATTTGATTCGTTATATACCTGAATATATTTAAAGGAAGAGAAGGGAACACAGCCATTTTGACTACTACTTCTTGGTGTACATTTCAATTGGATTTTCACTAATCACTTCAACTTCTTTGTAAAGGTAAGTTGTTATTTTAAAAACTGAAGTATATTGTGCACTATAAGTTAATATGGTAAACTTTTTCTGATAGTTACATACTATCCCTCTGTAGTAGTTATAGATTTAGATAGACTTCTCTGTTATAGTTATGGATGGAGTTAGGCTTCTCTTGTATAATTATGAATTTACTTACGTTAAATCACATACACTTTTTTATATTCCTACTTCCACTCTGATACTATACACTGGCCAAAGATAAATTCACTGATAAAAACTACCTATCTAAAATTAATCCCAACAGTGCCCTATCTCTACTAATATATATTTTTTTTATCCAAATTTCAGGCAAAATGGAAGGCGAACACAAAGTTTCATTTCAAATTGTCCTGCAAGAGAGAAGCCAAGAAATAATTGATCCAAATTATATAGAATTTATGGATGAAACTTGGGACCAAGAACTACTGCAATGTGTGCAAGCAGTAGATGACCTCCTTCAAAATGAGGACATTTTACACCCTCAGAGATTACAAACTATGTTCAATGAAAATAATGACATTTCAGACAGTGAAATGTTAGAAAGTTTATTAAATTTTGAAACACAATCACAATAATAAATAATTGCTTAAAAAATAAAGAAATTAAAAAATAATCAACAAAACCAACAATCAATTAACATACAGTATTTGAAAAGTCTATCATTCTTTTTTCCTTATAGTACGCTCCCCAGAACGCTTCCCGGTTCGCGAACCGGGCGCTCCCCACGCAAAAAAAAAAAAAAAAAAAAATTATTTTTTTGCCCTGCGGGGCCCTTTTAAAGCCTCCACATCAAACTTAGGGGGTCAGAGGGGATCTACTATGCCCCCTTATGGTCATTTCCCCCTTTGTTTTGGCCTCCTCTTGTCTCTCGATCCTACCGAGAGACAAGATGGCGGCCGCTCCGGACTGTTTAGAATGTTGACAGACACCGGAGAGCCAATCATCTTCGCTTCGCGAAGTTTCGTTACGCGTCAAGTACGCGAACCGGAGCGCTGCCCAGAGCGCGCTTACAGATATATATCTTTTTTTGAACGTTAATTTCTCAAAATCCACTGGAGCACATATATTGAGACCTAGCAAAGGCACATCGGGCTAACAGTCCCTACAATTTTGCCAAGTTTCGTGCAAATCCATTCAGCCGTTCGGGCTAAAAGTGAGGCCAACCGCCCTATGGAAATTAACATTGGAAAAACACGTTTTGGGACCCCCCTTTTTTCTCGGCCCCCCCTTGACGAACCCCCCCCCCAAATTTTCAGGGGCTGCTCAGAAACAAAATGTTCCATTTTCCTGAAAATTTCAGCCAATTCCGTCCACAAACGCCAAAGTTATTAGACATAGAATTTTCTAAAATCCCATAGGGAAAAAATCCTAACTATATATACCTACTGGCGACCGCCAGTAGGTAATATCTATATATATATATATCACTCCCAACACGCCTTCACTCCAAATTTCTCATGAACAGACGAGCGTGGACCCGGTATTTTAAGTTCATTCTTTATTCAGCCAGTGCCGCCATAACGCGTTTCTGGAGATCTCTCCCTTGATCACATGACAGCTTACAGGCATTTCCAATCGCTTTTTAACACCATCACTGCTGATGGAATTCCCCTCCTGTGCTGGTCCCGATTTATTCCCATTGTTCATGACGAGCTCAGCTCGTCATAAGCACAGGAGCACTGTACTGCATGACGAGCTGAGCTTGTCATGAGCATCGAAGGGGTTAAAGTGCAAGTGCAGTGCAGCCAATGAATAAACATAGTGGAAAGACTTAATGTGAGTCCATTTACTGGGTCAAATAAAAGGTATACGCATTTTATACCCATAATATTTAAATTATGACCTAAGAATCTCCAGATTACCAGAAAATATTATCAAGGAAAAGCATAACATGAGATTCACAAAAAATTATAATAACGGATTATATATATATATATATATATATATATATATATATATATATATATATATATATATATATATTCACTGAAAAAACCATAGGTTATAGACCATATATAGTTAGGAATTAGCATTTAAAAAACCTTATTTTACTCACACAAAACCATTGAAATTCCATATATAGTTAGTTGCACTAACTATATATCGCGCACCCGTAATCCACTGCTGATGATGTCACATATTACATCATTCATGACATGGTCAGTGACATCACTGATGACATCACTGATGACATCTCAAATGACATCACTGATGACAACATCCAGTGATTATGTGTTTCTGTAAAGTTTAAATATGTTTTACATATTGAAGAATGAGTGGATGTATAAGCGTCTCAATGAAGGTTTTAGTAGGTGCGTGATTGACTGTATGAGTGAGTGATTAAATGCGTCTTACTAAATGCACGGGTTAGTGACTAAACTGTCTGAAAGTGTGCATCAGCATGTCTGTTGTTGTGCAAGCTGCTGCATGTGTTGATCAGTAGCTATATAAGTAGCTATATGGGTTATTGATTGGTTGCACAAGTATTTGTATGGGAGACTGAGTGTGTGTATGACTGGCTGGGAGGTGTGTGACTCTGTGCAGATCAATGTGTACTTGTATCAGTGATTCTATAAGAGAGTAAGTATGTGTTAGTATATGTTTTAAAATGTAAGGTACTCTATGTTTAACTGTGTAGATTAGAAAATGGAACTGTGATTGATTCTTTACAGGACTGACTAGGTGTGTGAGTAACTCCATGGATGAGTGGCAGAGTGTGAGTGTCTGTATAGGTGTATGAGTGCATATGATAGTGTTGTAAAGATGAGTGATTGTATGTATGAATGATTGTATGGGTGAATGAGTGAATGTGTGTGTAGACGTAGGAATCAGTGAGTGGGTATGTAGTAACTAGTATTGGTGTGTCAATGGTTTCAAAAATTATACTCTGTATTTAACACTGGGTGTAACAGAGGTTATATTAAAGTGTGAGGAGATGCATTGTATTGTCACATTAATGATATCATCATTGATGTGACCATTGATGTCAAATGAGATATCATCAGTGATGTCATTTGAGATGTCATCAGTGATGTCATCAGTGATGTCACTGACCATGTCATGAATGATGTAATATGTGACATCATCAGCAGTGGATTACGGGTGCGCGATATATAGTTAGTGCAACTAACTATATATGGAATTTCAATGGTTTTGTGTGAGTAAAATAAGGTTTTTTAAATGCTAATTCCTAACTATATATGGTCTATAACCTATGGTTTTTTCAGTGAATTTTCAAGGTTTTGTAAATGCTAATTCCTAACTATATATGGTCTATAACCTATGGTTTTTTCTGTGAATTTCATTGGTTTTTTAACAGCTAATATCTGTAGCTGTAAAATGTATTCTTCTTTAAATCCAAAAATATATTTTATATGTTTATGAATAATTTTTTTTTTAAAATATTTTTTTTTCTTCGTTCCCGCTTCGCGAATCGGGAAGCTTCCCGTTAGCTGACCTTGATGCCGCGAAATAGACCGCGAGCCGGTAAACGTTTCTTTACCGCAACTGCCGCGTTAGAAAACAACATCGTGACGCCTCCCGTCCGCATGACGTTTCGCGTTGTCGCGTGATACGTCATATGACGTGCTACGTTAGCGAACTCGTACGCTTACCGAGTCGCAAAGCACAGGTTTCTGGAAGCAAACCGGGAGGCCCTGCAAAGCGCGTAACGTAAACACAGCAGGTCATGTGACTTGGTAATAACACTTTTCATTGGTTCATTTCACTTTCGGTTTCCTAATGATGTAAGACTAGGTCATATGATCTAAAATGAACACTTTTCATTGGTTGAGAACTATTTTTTTTCCCAAATGGTGAAAATCCCTCCTTCTTTCCTCACTCTGACTTTCATCATTGTGAGAGAAAGACCCTTTGTTACCAGTGAGCAATGGCTTCTTTACTAGCTTCAGCTGGTGCTTCCCCACCACCTCCACCACATCCAAGGAAGAGTGGACCACCTGCTAAAGTTATAATTCAGCAAGAAGAGGAAGAAGAGGAACAGGACGACCTAGATAATCTCCCTATTATGGCCAGAAGATCTGTTGTACCGGAAGTAACGGGACCAGAGGGCAGGGAGATGGTGCCAAATATACAAACGAGATTTCGTGAAGTAAAACAAGTCTGCGTACATTGCAGTGGAATCATTTGCTACGCAGAAAGTAGCATCACTCTGATCAACAGAGCTATTAACAATCATGCTCATGTTTGTCCGAAACTCCCCAAACAATAAATTCTTTTTTTTGTTTTCTTCCTCCTGTTGAGCCCTTTACAATGAATCGTTTTCGTTGCCCCCTCCGAAAAAAAAACAAAAAAAATATAAAACTGTTCAGAAAAATTCAAAAAAAGTAAAAAAATGTTCAGAAAAATAATAAAAAAAATATAAAACAACAAAAACAATTTAAAAAAAAGTTCTTTTCAGAACTACCTCCCCGTTATAAAAAAATTGGTACAATATTTGCAACTGTGCCAACCTCTATTTCTCTTAGTTCGCTTCCCAGTTCGCTCCCCGGTACTCGAACCGGAAGCGAACCAAAAAAATTTTTTTATAAAAAAGAACAGTAAGTATAAGGGAAGGAAACAGACAGTTATGTTAAAAGAAAGACAGCTATAGGGGAGTAAACTAGAGATACTATTACCCGTAATCCACTGCTGATGATGTCACATATTACATCATTCATGACATGCTCAGTGACATCATCAGCAGAGGATTGCGGGTAACAGTATCCCTAGTTTATTCCCTATAGCTGTGTTTCTTTTAACATAACTGTCTGTTTCCTTCCCTTATACTTACTGTTCTTTTAAAAAAAAATTTTTTAGATCTGTCAGAAACAGTGAAAGTAATGAAATATAAAAGACTACGTAGAATATGAGCACTGTATGCAACAACTTTGACACTGACAGAAGCCTCACCTTCTCCATGCCTCCTACACAGTTCTACATGTACATCATAAATGCAAACAGAACAGAATTAATTATACATGTTAAATGGTTTATTTTTGCTGTTCTCAGAATGTATCAAATTTCACTAAAACAGTGACTTGAAGGTATTCATCATATAACAGCGGGGAAAAAAAAACACAATCAAAATGATTGTGTTTAAAAAACCCATACATTACAAATCAGAATTCAGAACTCCTTAAAGTTAACTTACTTTCCATGACGGCCAAGGATGTCCTATGAACAGCTTACACTCTGTTGTGCTGTTATTACTTTCAACCCGCCACTTTCTGAAAGAAAACCTCCATCGTTTTCAAAAACATGTTACATACAATAAATGACTTCTCGCTCTCTACCACACGATTCCACAAGGCCAAATCGTGTCAGAGCCATGTATAACTCTTGGATTTCTTGTAAGCCAATCCCGTCTTTTCGCATTTCCGCAACTTTCAGAATTAAAATGTTGAAGATCATTTACACAATCCTGGACTAGTAATATCTTCCCCTTCTTGCTCAATCATGTTCTACATTTCCTATCACACTGATACTGCTTACTATGAAGCAGACTTACACTACCTTTATGACTAGTACAATTATTTAATTCTCTACATCACTTTTAATCACAAAGCAATGTAAAACAGTAGACAGCATTGCAGACTTACATTCCCTCTACTCCATGTTTTGATTCGCTGCTTCAATTAGCTTATAAAAAGAAATCGTTTTTCTGAACTCATTCAAAGTGCACGTATTTCTCAATAACGTCCAGTGTTATGGTAAAAAGTTATGTCTCTGTACTACACTTATCCTCAAGGCCAAATAGTGTAGGAGCCATGAGAACTTCTTGAAATTCCTCAGAGCACATCCCGAGATTCTTTCCCTAAAATTTTGGTTTTAAAAACACCAGGTAAGAGTTTTTAAGGTCATATGGCAATTTTTTTTTGAAAATTAAAACAGAATCATTGCAGAATGACCAGCCATTTCTACACTTTAAATAAGCTGTATAATGTCCTGATGTTATTGAAGGACCATCATGATATATAATTGCTACAGTTACAAAAGTCCTTCCTGATATTGACAACTGTGAAGCCACAAAATTTTTAATTAAAGTTGTCAATTTTGTTCCATCAGGCCTACATCGTTGGAACATTAAAATGACATACTGGCCATATGTTCGTATAAATAAAGTGGACATCATTTCAGATTTACATTGGCTACACTCCATGTTGTGATCAGCTGCTTTTACTAGCTTATTAAAAGAGACTGATTTACTGTCTGGCAAAGTTAAATATATAAATCTTTCTGAGTCTACACTAGTAGTAGCTGATACCCTACAGTTCTCGCAGTCATGCTGCCATTGATAAGAAAGCCCAAACAGGTGATCTACATCTACACCTTCATCATGCAATACATCAAGCATATACATTAAAAACTCCTGACAATCTTGCTGACTATTTTGAGAGAATTGTGTTTGGCCTGAACATCTGTCTAACAGATTTCGAATTTCAGACACACTTTCTATGTTTGTTCTATCAGTGCTACATTTCTCTAACACAGAATTTAACAAACTGCAAAATCTTTGATCCGAATTGACCACAATCTGTTCTTTTAAAGTTTCTAGAGAAAAGACAACATTAACCACTACATTAGCATAGCAGTTGACACCAGAACTGTTTTCAAATTGAAAACCAACAACATCTTCAACAGAATCCTTTTTGTTTCTGCTTATAATTTCAGGTTCATCAACTTTTCGTCTTTTTGCTACAACCTCCCCAGTATTGGTCACATTTCTTCGTTTCCGGCCTACCACACGTTTCTCAAACAAAGGATACTGAGGCAAATGTGGCGCATACTCTCTTCTCAACCTATTGTATTCCTTAACACAATCTAGATCCGCACAAATGTTTGTGACATCACACTCAATCAAGTACAATCCCGATAAAGTCCTAACTCGTGACAATGCCACATATGCCATACCCTCCTTGAACACAGAACTGCCAATATTCACCAATGCACAGTCTACACTTAAACCTTGCGATTTATGGATTGTCACCGCATATGCCAAGCAAACAGGAAACTGCTTACGACGAACATATAAGTCTTTTACAAGCAAAAATCTAGCAGAACAACGAGCAATTAGCTGTACTTCCTCAATGCCATCAAATTTAATTTTTAAAAATTCAATTCCATCTCTATTTCTGTATTTCACAAAATCAACAACATTACCCATTGATCCATTTACCAGACCTCTTTCAACATGTAAATTCCTTCTTAAAATTATACGGCAGTTCAAGCACACATTCAGAGTCTTTTCAAAACCCGCAGTTTTAGATATACTCTTCTCTAATGAATCCAATTTTGTTTTCAGATTCTCAGACAAAATAATTGTTGATCCCATATGCTCTACTCTGTCAATAGCTTCCAATTTCACAATCTCTTGCTTTTCTAAATGCAACATTTTGTTGTTGAATTTGGCACATTCTGCAAGAGTTGGCATCAAACATATTCCAGATTTTTTCTCAGTAACTTTCTGAAAAATATTCTCAGGCACAACATCTTCGTCTGGATATAAATTTGTCAGTAATCGTGCATGTAAAGCTTCTTTCCCATGCTCGGTCACTTTTCCAATTCTAACATCTTGTAGAATAGTCTTGTAAACTTCATCCTTTGCCTGACGCATATTTTCATGCAGTTCAGCATAATTGAAGTTTAACCATATATTGACGTTGCCAATACTCCCTAAGCACTTCCTGGTATCTTCATGCGTGAGCATTTTGAACACAGGTTGCCCTTTCACTGGTGTCAGCTGCAGAAGATCTCCAAAAACAATGATGTGTTTGCCACCAAATAACACATCATACTCTGTTTTGAGAACTTCTTGCATTCTCAAATGCACAAAGGCAAGCATAACATTGGAAACCATGCTTACTTCGTCAATGATAAGAAGTTTCATTTTCCTCAAGACTCTTGAAACTTCAAAACAAGCATCTCCAGATAGCTTGTGATATTCTAATTTGTTGTCATGCTCCACTGGCAGCATCAGTAAACGATGTAAAGTAATCCCTTTAATGTTATGTGCTGCCAGTCCAGTTGGAGCGGTGACAACACAAGACAGCGATGACTCTGTCCTTTCCTGCAAATAACATGAAATTGCTTTAATAAGGAAACTTTTTCCAGTTCCCGCTTCTCCACTCACGTACAGTCGGACAGGCTTCAACGACGTACATGAGCACTCTTTCTTATCATGACTTAATCCATGATCAATTTGCATGGTAAGTTCATCATATATTTTCCTCTGCTCAACGTTGAGTTGTCTTTCCAACTCTTCTAAGTTAACCGCATCCTCCTGAGCATGTGCCATGGCTCTTTCCACTTCATTCATAGCAGTGGCAGCTTCATTTTCGATAAGAGGTCCTCCTAGTGGATCCTGACTCAATGAAGCAGAACTCTGACTGTCCTGAGAACTGTCTCTGGCAATCTCGGCTGCAATCGTTGCTTCCTGCTCAATTTCCACATTCAACATTTCTACATATTTGGGAAAAGCAGGACATTCTATGGTCTCCTTGGCAGCATTGAAAGAGTCTTCGTAACAGAGGAAATCTCCAAGCAGTTCCTCTTCTGCACGCCAAGGCTTAAAAAGTTGCAAAAGTGCTAAATAGAAAAACTCCTTTTTTTCAGGAGATTCGCCACTCAATTTTCGATGGTTTATCAAGTGGCATTTTCTTTGCTTGACCAGACATCCCTCACTTCCTATTACAGCATACACTCCTTTCTCAGTATCTTCTTTGATGTTCCTCTTGAATATGTAATTTTGCAGAACCTCATACAGACAAACATTCTCGAGGTGACTGCTTCGATTTGGATAATATGTATCCAACATGTTGCTCTTCAAAATGTCGGTACTGTTTGGCTCCTTTTCCGCCAAATACTCAATTTCCCGCACAGGTTTCAGAACTCGATTACGCGTTGCAGCAAGACCAACACTCGCCCAAACGATACTCCTGGACTTGGCATAGAGACTTGCTGAAGACAACCGGTCAGAACATTCGTAAGCTCCGATTTCTCGATGCGACAACATCTTCAGACTGAAACTGTACAACTTCTTGCTGAGGCTCTTTTCATGGGAAATGTCCTCCCACATATCCTTCAATTCTGTCTTCTCTTTTTTGGTGATGTAAGATGTCACATACCTAGCCACAGCCATACAGTTATCAGCCACAAACTGTATATCCATGTTAGCATTCCACATGGACAAAATCACCGGGTTGTAGTCGTTGATGTACTTAGACTCTTCGTTCCTCTTCAAATTGTATGTGTTTTTAGGTGATTTCTTCATCACATTATGTCGCAGCGAAGACATCAAACTGTTCACTCTTCCTTTAGAAATCACCGATCGTGGAAAGCCGAAACGACATTTGGTGTAGAACTTGTCTTTGTTCCGGAATTTACGACGACAGTACTTTCCACATCGATGGCTTTGGAAACGTAGAACTTTTTCTCTTAGGCTTTTTTTCTCCTTTGCGTTTGGAACAGCACACATAGAATACTGTTCTATGAAACTCATCACTGAGTCGTCTGCATCCGTTCCAAATTTAGGTGCATCCTTGATCCACAGCAACATATGTATATGAGGAGCACCTCTTGCTTGGTACTCCTTCCTCCAGAAGAAATCCAACACCTCTCCAAGAGGTGGATTCTTCTTATTCATGATGAAAGACATCATACCTTCAAATCTATGATTGAAGTACCTACATACATTGACTGGATCCAAAGAGCACAGTTCTCCGGGTGTCTTGAATTCGATGTTTTCTACGTTAGCATTTGCCTCTCGTAGAAATTCAAGTAAGTCTTCCCAGCCATACTCAGCACAGCTCAAAGTGAGGAACCATGTGGGAGTTCCTAAGTTCCTCAGCATACATTTTAAATCACCATGACGACGGTACCAGTACTCATTAGTACCACGCTGACACGCCATGAGATTAATCAGGTGAGAATCCAAAATACTGTCTTGGACATTGACTTTATCCATAAAGTCACTTGCCGAGATGTTTTGCATGTGTATACCACTTTTCAAGATGTGGTTCACTGCATATGACAGTCCAGACAGATCGCTTTCAAACAGGAGATGAAACAAATAAGGAATGCATTGTCGAAACCTAGGATCTCCTGCATACAATCGCAAAGTCCGGTATTCAGAAGCAGGAATTTGATGAGGTCGCTCATCATATCTTCCTCCCTGACCTGTTGGAAAAAGCTGTGGGAAACACCGAGCTTCCAAACTTTCCTCCCAAACACTAATGGGACTCCCTTTCGCTTGTTTCATTTGAAACAACTCAATAGCATTCCCCATGACTTCCTTGGAATGCAAAGGATGAACACTATAATGTTCATATATTTCTTCACTAGTACAGGGTTCTACTTTCTCAATTTGACCAGCACACAAATCGCTATCCTCTTCCTCACTTACTTCCTCTTCTGCAACATATACATTTTTATAGTATTTATTATATTTTTTCAAATACAATGTTGCCCTTTTGACTTTCCTAACATCTACTAAATCTTGCCATATTTTCTTATTCTTTGTCGGAACCCCATTAACTAAGATAACCAGAGGTTCCTCTTCCACTTTTTCTACTCCAATTGTGTTAATGTTTTTCTTCAAATCTAGAGGCAAATAAACAACTCTTCCCTTTAATCCTCTCTGTAAATCTGATGGAGGCAATTTCCCTGTCTTTGGCTCCATTCTTACAATAGCCTGAAAGGGATGGATACTTTGAATCAAAATAGATTCATAAGTATTTAAATCCTTCAATTCAGAAGGAATTTCAACCAATTCCAGATTATTATGAACTGCTCTAGCAGGCATCTGGTTTTGATTTAATTTGTTACAACAATAAGTACACACACGTTGATCCAATCCCAAATCAAAACAATTTTCTACCATCAAGTATGTTGTAAAATCCTTCCATTCACTATTATTTTCCCTTTCACTTTTTCCATATAAATCCACTAACTTAGTCTGATTCTTATAATAAGTGCGTCGACAACACACACAAGTGAAATTTGGCCTCTCACTTGATTTCACCTCAAACGTCGCAATTTCCCTCTGGAAATTATCTGTACTGGAAACCTGTACACTATCTTCCACATTACTCTCTTCTTCTTGGTCAATTTCAACATTCTCCTCTTTACTTCCAAAGTAACAAAACTCAATTTCTTCACATATATTCTTCACATCTATTTCAGAACCATGCAAAAGAGCAGCGCATAATTGTTTTAGCATAATTGCTGGACTCTTAGCATAATACAACATTCTAACTAATTTCCTCACTTTATTATGATGCACTGCTAGCATCCTGAAATGATGAAAAACACTCTGGCATACTCTCCTGGAAAGACAAGCCAGTGAATGACCATGCAAACCTATCACTTCTCTCACTCTGCAAGGATCTAATTCTTGCAACAACTTCATTTTCTGCTTCAAACTTTTCTTACTAAATGACCGTATAAAATCACAAAGCAAATTGATGGAATCCTGTCGTACACTGCAAATACTACTACACTTCCAGGTGTACACAGGACCCTTAGGACGTCTCCCTAAAACCTCATTACCTAACACCTCTTCTATCTCTGTTCTCACAAGTTTTTCTTTTTCAACTGGACAACCATCTTTCACTTCATAAGCTCGACCACTGGTGTCAACTGCATGCACCAAATCATTATCCTGGAAATAACTCTCCTCATTAAAAAATGCCTCAGAGCTTGAACTATGCATCCATTCTCCAGAAAAAACTTCACAAAAATTACTACGATTAACTATTCTCTTCCATCTACTATTTCTTTTGAAATCATAAATTACCTTGTTTAGCTTCCTAATTCTATTGATTGTCAAAATAAATAACTTACGTTTAATTTCAAATGCCTGATCAATAACTTTCTCAACTATTTTTTTTCTCTTATAAAAAAACACTTTCTGCTGACCTTTCTTAATATTTTTTAACAAATTCCCAATTATCCTGTTGCGGAACATTCGTTTACGAATATCCCTAAACTGTTGTTTCCTTCTACTTTCATGCATAGAGTTATCTCTTACTCTAGCAGTAACATTTCTCATTGGCCTTTCCTTACCATTTGAATTCGGTCTCCTTTTCTGGAGTGAAACATTTTCTGTAGTAATATTTTTTTTACTACACATATTTCTTATGACTGTTTTTCGACTCTTACCCGGTGCTTTCTTGGTGACTTGACAAATCTTTTTGTTAGAGGACTGCTGCAATATTCCATGCTCCTGCTGTCTTTGACGTTTTCCAGCCTTTCTTACTCTTTCTTTGCTAGGCATCCTAAAATCTTGAAATAATGTGCAGTTGAATCTGTGGTAAAATATAATAAAAAATGTTATTAACCACTATTACCCAACAGTAAATTAATAACAGTCATCAAAAACTTAACACACTACTTAAGTATATAATATACTGAAGCCTATCTCCAATTTTTCACTGAACAGGACTCATCTCTTCTTAACCTTGGATAAACCTCACCTACTCTGTGTCCCCTGCACATAATTAAATGTAAAGGGGCAGATTTATATTAACTAGCACATCCCCAGGGATGCACCAGTTAACGTGCACCGCTGCTCTGCCACCCACGGTGTGCCGCATTTACAATCAGATAGGACAAAGCTACATCAAAACCCTGCGCCTGCTTGAAGCAGGCATAGATCTTGACGCAGGTAGGCTGAAAGCTAAAGCAACAACTAAGTGTCGTGTGCAGAAGTTACAAAAAAGGAAAAATGGCGTTTAAACCAGTAATGAGACCATGCTAACGTAATACAGAGTAAAAATATCCAGGATCTACATCAGTTTGGGGTTCACGAACCTGGCAGGTACAAGGCACTGAGGCTTTCCACCGTGCATGTCTCATCCCAAAACATATGTTGTTTGTGAATGAAACAATTTCCCAGACCAAATGCTTTGGATTGGCTACTTCTAAAAAATTAAACACCCCTACTATCCCGGAGTTAGAGGAATACGATGGTTGGAGTAATTTTACTCGTTGTCTATTAAAGATTTACAGGCCCTACTCCGTAATTCTTCCTTTAACATTTCCAGTATAAATCCAAAAGGTTGACTGCTTTGGCAACGTGCCTTATCCACGGTTTAATAACGCTGCCTTTTGCTTTATATAAGTTTTCAAATTGTATGAAATATATACCAATAGGTCGTTATTAACCTTTAGGTAGTGGTTTTCTTCATCAAGTCTGGTCGCTTCCATACACATACAGATTTTCAAAGATGATCAAGAACTTTATCTGAATGGAGAGGAATGCACTGAGACGCCAGATCATTCACTAATGTGTAGGCACAGACAGTTACACGGTTCATGCAACAAACACCGACCAAATATGGCTTGCGTGTTGCAAGGCACGCCAGTTCCTGCTATCATCCCCACGTTCAAGTTCTTGGAAAATGGTAGTTATTTGATGCTCAATAATGAAGATTGTTCTGGGTTAATTAAAAGTATTCATTTTATCGTAACAGTAAATGAACGGGTTATTTGCTGCAGAAATGTTCTATTTCCTCCCACACATGAACATAGGGAGTTTTCAATCTGGCCACAAATACCAACCTTGGGAGCACATTTCAACAGCATGGCAAGAATAAGAGCTCTTTTGTCTCAGAGAGAGGTGGCCTTGAGTTCGGCCCGTGAAACTTTCGTGCTTCACATAGCGAACACCCGTACAGAGGTGCAGACCCTTTTAAATACAGAATCGACTTTGCATTTCAGCAAGATTACCCATTCATTTCCATGCAGCAGGAGGCCCATAGGAATGAAGGTGCAATTTGCGATTAGCAATTACCTCATCGCAAATTACGAATTTTTCCGACGGTGCAGGGGTATCTCAAGAACACCCTGCTGCACCCCTGAAAAAAAAAATTGGGGTCATATGGCGCACATAAATTTTGAAAACATTCCTTTACCTCAAAAACGATTTTCAACTCATAATTTGAAAACACTGCACATGGGGAAATGACTTAAAATGTCCTTAAGACACATAAAAGCATTTTTTGATTGCCTTTGCAGCATGTTTCAGTCACCTTTAACATGCCTATGTAACGGAAACATTCAAAATCTAAATTTGCCATGCACAGGTGGGAGCATATTTACAAGCAATTTGCTCCACAGACAAACTTCTTACATTGAAATGGGAAAGACTCTCAATTACCTTATAAAGAAGCAGACACCATTATGTCCTTCTCATCAATATTAAAACCATTGCTTTTTCTCAAAAACGATTTACAAGTCATAATTTGAAAACACTCCACAGCTCCTATGCACATAAAAGCCCTGTCAGTACTAATACTTCACATTTTCTCCAATTACAATTTCTCAAACAAACAAAATCTATTTGTGAAACACTTGAGACAAAGCAACATTTGAAAAACACAACTTTCTTCATAATTTTCTCCTTAAAGCACACTATTTTCTATCTAAATTAAAGAAATTTTTTCTCACCTTAGCAAGTACTTTGAGTTTCAAAACAGTCTCAGAAACACACCAATTTGTCTTCAGCAGAGCAAAAGGTATGCACTCCAGAGTCTGCAGCTATCAAAAGCACAGAAATGCTGTAATTCCTCACACAGATCTCTCATGTCACCCAATCAAAACTCTTCCCTCACTTTTTTCAAAGCAAAACCCTTCCCCCCTCTGCCCCCTCTCTGCTTTTTCTGCATAGCAACCACCTCTTGCAAGACCTCTCACACAACAATGTTGCAATTGAACTCTGAACTCTCAGTGCCCCTGCATATCCAAAGCATTCTTTCATTTAATGATTTTTTCTTCGCCACTCAAAATACATCTTTCAACGAACTCATCCATGCACACTAACTTTCTGTTTTCAGCAATCAAAATCCACCAATCACTCTTACTGCTTCATTAACACAGAAACTCCTCAGTTTTTTTCATTTTACACTCTCATTTTTTCAACTGCCATTTCATTGCCACACTTCATCTGACTGCAGGAGAACCTTCTCTCGCCATGTTTTCTGTCTGGATTGTTGGACATAGCTACATCTATTGGGCTCAAAGGTACGCTGAAAACAGGAATTTACCTAACCTCAATTTACAAGATGTGGAAATTAAGTGGTTTGGCCACAGAGGATTAAAATGTCACCAATTGATACCATTGGTGAAAACCTTTATGCATTTGCCAAAACCTGACCTGTTAATTGTGCACTGTGGAGGTAATGATTTGGGCACTTTGACTGGGGTAGGTCTGGAAATGCTTTTAAAGGACACCTTTGAGCAATTGATGGCACTTTTTCCTCAGACTGCCTTGGTATATTCAAATATATGCCAAAGACAGAAATGGAGGTGGTCGAACCAATTTTGTCCACAAATTGAGAAATCGAGGAAGCATGTAAACAAATCTGTTTCAGCTTACATGAGAGACCATGGAATGGGCTCCCTGTACAACAATAACTTGCGTTACTACATGCAAGATATCTACAGAGGAGATGGAGTTCACTTCTCAGATGAGGGCAACAGAGTTTTCACTCTGAATTTAAGAATGTGCATTGGTACCTACTTATAAGTACCTAAATGTACCATAAACCCAAAAGCTCTTCTCAGAGCTACCCTACATCTGATCACTCACAATTATTATTGTACTCTAACTTTTTTCACTAATTTTCAAGAAAGTACGCTCCCCAGAACGCTTCCCGGTTCGCGAACCGAGCGCACTCCACGCAAAAAAACTAAAAAAACGGTATATATTTTTTTGCCCTGCGAGAACCTTTCAAAGCCTCCACATCAAACCTAGGGGGTCAGGGACGATCTACTATGCCCCCTTATGGTCATTTGCCCCTTCGCTTTGGCCTCCTCTTGTCTCTCGATCCTACCGAGAGACAAGATGGCGGCCGCTACGGACTGTTTGGAATGTTTACAGACGCCGAAAAACCAATCAGCTTCGCAAACCTCCGTAACGCGAAAAGTACGCGAAGCGGAGCGCTGTTACAGATATATATCTTTTTTTGAACGTTAATTTCTCAAAATCCACTGGAGCACATATATTGAGACCTAGCAAAGGCACATCGGGCTACCAGTCCCTACAATTTTGCCAAGTTTCGTGCAAATCCATTCAGCCGTTCGATTATTATTATTATTTTTTTTTTTGCCCCGCGGGGCCCTTTTAAAACCTCCACATCAAACCTAGGGGGTCAGCGAGGATCTACTATTCCCCCTTATGGTCATTTGCCCCTTCGCTTTCGCCTCCTCTTGTCTCTCGATCCTACCGAGAGACAAGATGGCGGCCGCTACGGACTGTTTGGAATGTTGACAGACGCCGGAGAACCAATCAGCTTCGCTTCACAAAGCTCCGTTGCGCGAAAAGTCCGCGAACCAGACCGCTGCCTGGTCCGCGCTTACAGATATATATCTTTTTTTAAACGTTAATTTCTCAAAATCCACTGGAGCACATATATTGAGACCTACAAAAGGCACATCGGGCTACCAGTCCCTACAATTTTGCCAAGTTTCGTGCAAATCCATTCAGCCGTTCGGGCTAAAAGTGAGGCCAACCGCCCTATGGAAATTAACATGGGAAAAACGCGTTTTGGGACCCCCCTTTTTTCTCGGCCCCCCCTTGACGAACCCCCCCCAAATTTTCAAAGGCTGCTCAGAAACAAAATGTGCCATTTTCCTGAAAATTTCAGCCAATTCCGTCCACAAACGGCAAAGTTATTAGACATAGAATTTTCAAAAAACCCATAGAGAAAAAATCCTAACTATATATACCTACTGGCGACCGCCAGTAGGTAATATATTCCTTCAAACGCAATTTCAGCAAAAAAGCATGGCGCACACGGTCTCGTATATTTTCAAATTATTTTATTCTGCTCCCCTTGGCAGAAAACACCTTTCGGCCATAGTGGCCTTTGTCAATGTATATATTTGTATATATTAATATTCAGGTTGAAGTTTAAATGTTTCTAGTTTATGATTGTGTTGTTTGGGGGTTTAATTATAGTTTGGTTACATATTTTTTGGGGTGAAAAGAAAATGTAATTAGTTTTGTTTAATTTAAGTATGTGAATAAAATGTTTTTTAAAGTAATTATTTTATGTTCAAAATTTATTTTAATATATTTATTAGGGATTATTTAGTTATTTTGGTGATATTATTGTCATCAATTTTGTGTATTTCGATTTTTTTTAAATATTATATTTTTATTTGAAGGCAATAATTTTTTTGTATCTGCAATTTTTGTTTTTGATATAGTAAAAAATGGATATTTTTAACAACAATATTTTTGTTCTCCATATTTGTACTTTTACTAGTTAAGTATATGAAGGTTATATTTTTGTGATCAATATTCAATTTCTGAATGAAACATGGCAGTCAGTGGGAACAACATGGAAGCCCAATCAGATGTAACTGACCGCGAGCTTCTGACACCAGGCGGCAATGAGTAACCTAAATGACTTCATGAGATGGATGATTCTTCGGGGAGGAGCCAGGGAGCCATCGAGCAGATGTCCCAATTAGTTGACACTCAAGAAAGGCGGTGTCTTCCTCCCAGCTGTGTTGGGTGCGTACTGCTGAAAGCTGGTCCTGGGGGTGCTTCACGTCTCTCTGGTGCCGGATAGGCAGAGTCAACACAAGCTCTGTACTACCAGCACACAGTGCACAGGAAATTACAGCAGCTTCTCCAAATGAAGGTCAGTTCACAGACAAGTATTGCAACGATGTATAGAAGTGGAGTATTGAGAAGGGCAGACGGTACTGGGAGCAGTTAATGGAAACAAATGAAGTGAATGAAGGCACGCAGAGAGTGCTAAGAACGGCAGGTCCAGTGGAAGCCCCATGAAAGGAAGTAGACCTGACAACTATTACTACGGGTGCAACAAAAGTGAATGGGAGAAGGGACCAGAAGGGGAAGCAATATTCCCTAAGGTCCTCCAATTTCTTAGGAAATAACCCTCAAGTGAATACAACACCTGAAATAAGAGAACGGGGAAATAAGGGGTTAGTAGATAGGAACCTCCAAATCTCCACCATAAATGACCTGCAGGTAGGGACTGTTAGTGGAGCAGTCAAGGGTGGAAAACCCTGTGAGACAAGCAAAATGTATGAGGAAAACACCATCTCTGCGTTCGTATTTCAGGGTCAAGTCAAACAAAGATACCCACACCTCTATTCTAAGCCTGGCGAAGGAAGGGCCACCTAAGCGGAAAGAGGTAGATGTCAGAAATGGTAGTGACTGTGGAAAAGAGATGGACAAAGTCAGGGAAAACAGTGTAGGAAAAGAGAAAGACACTTTAGCAGTCAAAATACTAACAAGAAATGTTTTCACCCCTCTTATGGTGCAAGAATTAGGAGAGCAAGGAGAAATAGAGGGGGGTGGAGAACTACACGAGTCCATCACACATCCCAGGCCTGAGGTGAGAGAGGGTTGAAAGTTACCATCAAACACTTGAAAGTCAGGAAGGAAACTCCTGCGAGGTGCTCATGGTAAAAAAGGTAGAAGGTAGCAAATGGTACAGATGATAGGATAGCTATGCTATCGGTGGAGATTAAAGACTGTTTCACAGTATCAGAAGTAAACCTGCGGGAAATTAAAGTAACCTGTTCAAAGTTAGAAGGGAAGATTGATGGTTTAGCACAGCACACAGAAGTACTAGGAAGCAAATACTACTACAAAGTAGATCCAGGGCTTGAAATGGAAGGGGAAATACCCCACTGAGAATCTAAAGAGGTTGGAAAATAGTGCGAGGAGGAATAATATCAGAATCCTAAATATTGCCCAAGAAGCGGTAGGGAATGACCTGAAGGCATTTGTGGTAAAACTAATAAAAGAGGCGCTCCTGCAGGCCACTGGAATGGTTCATGTGAGGTTAGAAATACAGACAGCACACAGAGGCTCTTTCAAGTTAAACCCAGGGAGAAGGAAACCTCACAGAATCCTTGTTAATTTTTTATCGTACCTCGTTAAAGAGAGGGTTTTAATATCTGCCCTAAGGTAGAAAAACCTTAACGCACAAGGTGCTTCATTCTCTATGGTATCCGACATTTCTCGGTCCTCCTTAGATAGGCAGTGGGAGCTTGGTAAGCGAATGGAGGCACTAAAGAAATCTGGAGTAAGTGTTCAACTCAAGATCCCAGTGCTGTTGAAGGTCATGAGTAATATTAAAATTCACAGTTTTACTGACCCTGAATAAGTCAATGAATTTCTGCAAAGTTTAAAAGCAGGTGAGTAAGAATCTTAAAATATAAAGGGCCCGATTCACAGAACTAACTTAAGACAAAATCCTAAACTTACTAGTTTCGGTATTCACAGAAGTTAGGATTTTGTCTTAAGTTTGTCTTAAGACAGACTTAAGACAGACTAAAGTTAGGATTGTGTCTTAAGTCTGTCTTAAGTCTGTCTTAAGACAAACTTAAGGCAAAATCCTAACTTCTGTGAATACCAAAAGTAGTAAGTTTAGGATGTTGTCTTAAGTTTGTTCTCTGAATCGGGCCCATAGTGTGTTAAAGTGTATAAAATATAGTTTTTTATGCCTAAGATTTTAGAGGAGTGGGCTCTCGTGGGAGGTGATCAGAGGGAGGTGCACAAGATGGGGAGCATAGGGGAAAATTAAAAGAAATTGAGTCATCACACTAAGTTTAACTGGAGCATGAAATACCCTGAACTTATTTTTAGTCCAGTTGGCAGGGTGGGAGCAGGTGAAGGAATTGGGGGTCAACAGGAGCTATTGCTACAGATGATGTGTTAGAATGTGACTGGCCTCAGGGTCAAAAGGAAACAACACCAGATTTTGAGTTATTTAATAGACAGAGGTGCAGTTGTTATATTGCAGCCAGAAACGAATTTACTAAGAACCCAATGCAGAGAGTTGATGTGGAAGCAGAGCTGGGTTGAGCAGGTGATTGCAACGGACCAGACACATTGTGCTGAGGAGGTGGCAGGCATAATTAGGGCTAAAACAGGTGGTAAAAAGCAGGACAGATGAAGGGGGGCATTATGCCACTGTTGAGATTATGATACAGAAAGATCGTTTTACTATAACCAGCTATTATGGGCCTAATGTTGATGACAAAACACCTCTAAGGCAACTCTTTGCAGCCCTATTGGATTTTCATTCTCCAATATTCATAGGGGGGAATTTCAACATTATTTTAAATAATGTCCTAGACAGGCAATCACTGCGATCTCAGGTGAACTTCCCGAGAACGAATGCGAGCTCAGCTCCTCTCCCTGATGGAAGATTTCTCACGGAACAGGGAGGGAAAACGTAGGGACTACACCTCTCTAAGCAAACAAGCATTTGCAATGCAATAGGTCTCGCAGTTACTTGAGTTTGATCTATTGGTATTGTAAATGACAAAGCCCTTTATGTTTTTAAAATGAAAACAAAAATAAAAGGCATTGTTATTTGCAATGGTAATAGCTCAAACTCTCGTGAATGCGAGACCTATTGCATTGCAAATGCTTGTTTTTACATATTTCTATAGCACAAACTCAACTCAAAGGTATCGGTGCGCTTTACACGAGCACCATATTTACATGACACATTCAGGCAGGGGGAGATTGAGTGATTTGCCCAGAATCACAGGATGTGGACGCGACCCGAGGCTCTAACCCTGGTCTCCAGCACCAAGGTCGGGCGTTTATGCTGATGGACCACGTCCTCTCAAGTGTGAGCTAGTGCATATGCTGTGCTTGTACGTGAGTAAGAAGTGAGTGGGTGACAGCGCACAAGCCTTTGTATGAGCACGTGTGAATGCGTGATGCTGTTTTCATTAGTGTGATCTGTGCCTGTGTGAATGTTGGGGTGCATGTGACCGGTGACGTAGAAATACCCCCCACCCTGCGGTTGGGGCGGGCTACCGGCATTGTACGCGGGTGGCGGCGGGCCCCTGGCTGAGCTGGGAGCCCCCCATGTATCTTGTAGGCATGACCCCTCAAGTTTACTTACCACTGCTTGTTAAGCCAGCTGTTTAAAAATATTTTAGTCCGGACACAAAATGCAAGCCAGATGTATTGATTTTGCCAGTGCTTTTTTAAAGTTAGTTTTAACATTCGTTAGATTGCTATTCGTTCCCCTTAGCCAACTCTCCCCCAGATGCGACAGAAGTTCCCTTGTAAGTTTTCTAACTGGGCGGCTGAATACGTGTTTCATTGGCAGCAGCTCGGGGGGGGGGGGGGGTTTGTGCCGGGGGCTCATTTCCATACTAACCGGATGGGCCTGGGGAATATAGAGCCTAGAACAAACCTTCCAAGAGGGGGGGGGGGGGCACGGGAGATAGTGAATGCCGAAAACAGCTACTCTTTGCAGGGCTCCTCATTAACAGCTGTTATGTTCACTCATCTGTGGAACGCACTTTATCGACTTCAAAAGGATGAACGGCTAAGCCGGCCAAGCCAGCTTTGAATGTGTATTATCTGGTGCTTTCACCGACCACATTTCTTTACTAGCAGAGCCCGTATGGATCGGTGCTTTCAAAAGGACTTTTTGCAGAGGCCAGAGCAGCATTACAGTGTTGGAGGCGAGAGCGCTTGGAGCTGAGTAGCATCCATGCTCCCATCTATAGCAGCGGAGGGGTCGGACGGTGGCCTGGTGGTCTCAGCCTGCAGCAAGAGGCAGAATCCGTCCAAGCAATCCCTCGGGCACCCTAATATTCACCATATATGAGGGCAAGAGAGCGAGGTCAGGCTTCCAAACCCAATGCAGAGGAGTGAAATGATAAAATATACTCACTTCATAGAGAGCGTGCTCCCAAAACACAGCGTCTCAACCAACATACATGTAGACTTATGGCATGCACGTGTCTAAGTATGAGCACGTGTAAATGTAAGAAATGTATGGCGCTCAGTCTGACAGCAAAGCACAGCAAACCGAACACAGCAAGTCTAGAACATTTTGTAATGAACAATTTCCCACCAAAGATTCATTGACTAAAACGCCCTCCTCGGATGGGCCTCTCGGAGCTACAACAAGCTCTTGGCATCACGAGATTAAAAGGAAAGCTAACACTTTCGGAAGGGCTAAATCTAAGCGGGGAGCGCAATTGAGTGGGGGCCAGCCATGTCTTCAGGGACTTCGAAGGGAGTAGTTTTCGGAACAATGCTCTTGCCGTGGGGTGTGGAAACAGTACGCAGGTTTTCTAACACCAACTGCAATAATTAAACCAGTTGGGAGAGCTGCGCAAAACAAAACAAAGGCGCCCTGCAAGAAGCACCATAAAGCGGATACTGCGTCAGAAAATAAACGCAAGCTACAGGAAGGGCATGGATGGGGACTGAAAGTTTTTGCTTTCTGTACCGAAAAATGTTTTATTGCAGTGATGCACAGTAAATACACACAACGTCCAAAAGTGAAAAGCAACTTCAAATGACCCAGTGTTCTGCCTGCATTCTAACAACATTTCAGCATCTGGCTACTGCGTGTAATGATCCAAGTGAGTCGGTGGAGGGGCGTGGGGGAGCAGGGGACTGACCTTTGCAGTCGCGGTGAACTGTGCAAGATATGGGGGTGATGCCAGCAAGAGACCGGAAGCCCATATTGATGAAACATCACGAATGTGGGAGCAGGAAAGGGAAGCGGGTGAACCGAGATTAGCGAAAGAGAAGTGAGAGTGATGGAGCAGATTTCATCTGCAGTCAGGCATTGTTTTATTTTTTGTGCTACAGACAGACTGCATTTAAATTGCCACGCACATTTTGGTGCAAGTTAAAAACATGGCACATGAAAAATATGAAAGTGAGGCCTATTCAGTCTGAAATGCTTTTGCTGAATTAACATGTGTTTTTTTGCAATGTAGAGAAAAGTGGCCTTTTTAGCTTTGAAGATTAATAGAATGTGTTTTTCTCTTCCCAGCCCATCCCATGCAATCTAAAATTCAATATTTCTGTCTTAAAAGACTTTGACTTGTTGCATATTTTGATAAACCTTTTCAGTTAATAACACCTCTTTTTATAATGTGTGTGAATTAATAATGCACAAACACTACACAGGGGGCTAAATGCTTTTTGCATGAAAAGCTATCTAAAACACTAATGCATGTTGCTGTGTGCACTATATTAATTGTGCGTGCTTTTAAATTTTACACTAAATGCATGAAAATGCTATGTTGCACATTTCACATTTATTTTGCATGTTGTCATAAATAATAGAAAAGCTGCTTTTCACTAATAGCTTGGCTAGGTAAACATTTATAAGGGGTATTAGTGTGAGGGAGGGAAACATAATGGGCTGATTTACATGAAATTAATATTATCTTTGTGTTTGTTTTATTTTTGGGGCCTACACAAAACATGGCTGCCTGTGAATCCAGCAAGGCTATGGCATGCAATTTTACTGAAAAGGGAGCATGCGCAGACTGTACCAGCTTTCCTAAAGGAGTCAAGGACACTTTGAACTTTGTACATTCTTGTGATTCTGCCAATGTACCAGTGTTAGTTAAAAGTGTCCATCATACTACGCTGTGGAAGGAAGGAAGGAGAATTAGAATGAAACATTTTTCTTAGTAAATGTTGCAAATGTTTATAAATGTAGTTATTCATGTATGCTTCTTTTGTTAAAACTGGTAAAGTCAGGATTTTAGAATGAGTCAGGGGAGTGTCAACTCATGCCATCATGACTGACCAATCACGTACAGGTTTTCCTGAAAGATGCTACATCTTTGTGTAGTCTGCCAATAATTAGGGTATAAAATAATGTCCTTTCTGGATGGGGGCTGACGTTCTCAGCTCAGCTGGCTTCTTGCTCATTTTGGCTTAGGCTTTGCTTCATTCTATGGGTTAGGAACGAGATTTTCACAGGTGCAGCCTTGGGCGTCCGAGGAGAGTCAGGGGAGGTTTCTTGCTTCCACGTCATATATTGGCACTTCAGGCCACATTCCTTTGAGGCCTGTGAAGGAGGGGCTGCTTTCCTCTTTAGACACAGACAGACAGAGAGTGCAGTGGATCAGGATAGAATTAGATGCTAAACTTTAAGTTTATGCTTTGACTAATTAATTAGGTCTGAAAAGATTTATTTGTCTTATGCATTTATTTCTCTTAATGGGAGATTTTTGCCAACTATTTAATTATTGATTAGCTTTGCAAGACTATTTTTCTTAGAAACTCTTTAAGAATTTTGACTGATATTTTGCGCCACATTTTCATAACTACATGTAATGCTTATATGCAGACTGTAATGTGTTCTGTATTATTGATATTTTCCTGTTTTCCAAATTCTGTAACCTAATTGATATTTTACTAATAAATAAAGGGTCAGAGAAAAACTTAACTTTTGACTAGAAAATAAAACCCTTTAAAACACTCAACAACTCTCTTTATTGGCTTGAATATTAATTGCATTTTTTACTATTCATGATTATTTAAAGTCTCCTGAAGGTAATACATGGTGTGAAGGGCCCAACACCTTTTGAGCGGTAAATTAGAGGTAGCATGAGGGTTTTGCATTGAGAAACTACCAGAAGAAATTACCGCTCCATCAAGAGCAGCCGGGATTATCAGCATCATGAGCCCAGACCGGAGGGAAGGGAAACAGTATGGGTGAGAGAGGAGGAAGAACCGAACCGGGACTGGTGAGGATTGCAGTAAGAAAAGAGGGGAACCCGCAGATCATAGACCAAAGCAGGATCTCTAAAAAAAGAAACATGGCCGAAAGAAATAAAGAATCGCCCGTGAAGCAGGGGGTGGGGGATTGGAACCCTTTGATGTAGCTCACGGCCTGGCAGCCGTGAAAAAAAGCAATTAGGGGGGAGGAGAAGTGAGGCCAGCGCGCACTGCGCATGCTAGGGAAGCCTGTGGGAGGGAGGCTGGTTGCTTTGATGTGGGGAAATGCGTGTGCTTGTCTTCACGTGAACTGTTGGAAATCCGGCCGTTGGTTTGAGAACCTATTTTGGCCACTAAAATTCTCCCCTATCCATTCCTGCGGAATGGGATAGGCTCGACCTAAAAATACAGTCATCTTTTGAGGCAAGATTTCTTTCTTGTACTAAGCAGCAAGATGGTAAAAGTTCGGAGACTGGAGCACTTGCTTATTTATCTCTCTGATCATGCCACTATAATTATTCATGTTGCTCTATCGGTTTATAAAAAGGCAACACAATAGACATTAGACAGTAAACTTCTTTACCATACAGATAATGTGTTGGAGATTCAGGTGAGAACAGGTGAGTTCTTTGAACATAACAGGGGAACAGCAAGGATAAAAGTTGTGTAGAATGCATATAAGGCTTACTTGAGGGGGATGTTTCAAAATTTGAGAGAAACCCCTTAATGGCCAGGGGAATAGGGTACTTATGACAGTAAAAAGAAATTTTTCCTTGGCACACTTATTCACGTAGTACAACCACGAATGGTTGCTGGGGCCGCCCAAGCTATTAGCCACTAGATCGTTTTACTATCTAGTACACTCACACAACAGTACATTGACTCATGTTTTATTTTTTATAAAAATGCATTGTTTACAGTTACAGAATAAGATTAAAAACAATTCATTATATGCCTATAATAAAGCCACATAAACAATTTCATAGAATGCAATACTAATACATATAAAGATAAAAACCGTAATTAATTAATAATGACACTCATGTAGTTAAAAAACTAGAACAATTTTACAAAAAGGGGAGAGACATACAAAGACATATACAATTTGTCATTGGGTATTGCACATTTTGAGACCTAGCATAAATATAACCAAATCCTGGACTTATTTCGTTCTTTGTCTACAGGTTGGGTTTGGTCCCTTGATTGTGCAAAAGAGGCGTCGGCGTGTTTCGATGGGTTGTGCTAATATTCTACCATCTTTGTCAAGACTGACTAATGAGTCTCTCCTTTAGTTGGGCACTGGTTGGTTGCCACAGATACACAAACTCCTGTTTACATAGTACAGGCTCCTGTTGTTGTGGGTTTCCTAATCAGAACCATTCAGACCTTCTTAGTGCTCTGTTCTTTCATCTCTTGGTTGTCCTTAACTCCTTAGAAGCCGCCTTGTTTTTGTGTCTAAACACTTGTTTGTCGCAATTCACTTCCTTCTATTTTGTGATGTTGTATTTATATGTAGTCCAATGGTGGGTCTTCTATTTGGTTATGCCCCTCCGTCTTAGGTTAAAAAACGATTTTTTGTCAGTTATCTATCTTGCCGCATATCTCCAGATGTTAGAGGCTTTTATCTGGGATGGGTACTGTTTGTTGGTTTGTCTCATATGCTCCAGCTCTTGTGTTCCACACCCCGTGCTGTTTTCCAACGTCCTCTGAGTCACCGGCCACGTCCCATTTTCGACGGGACGCAGAGGAGGTTCGAAAACAGCGCGGGGTGTGGAACACAAGAGCTGGAGCATATGAGACAAACCAGCAAACAGTACCCACCCCAGATAAAAGCCTCTAACATCTGGAGATATGCGGCAAGATAGATAACTGACAAAAAATCGTTTTTTAACCTAAGACGGAGGGGCATAACCAAATAGAAGACCCACCATTGGACTACATATAAATACAACATCACAAAATAGAAGGAAGTGAATTGCGACAAACAAGTGTTTAGACACAAAAACAAGGCGGCTTCTAAGGAGTTAAGGACAACCAAGAGATGAAAGAACAGAGCACTATGAAGGTCTGAATGGTTCTGATTAGGAAACCCACAACAACAGGAGCCTGTACTATGTAAACAGGAGTTTGTGTATCTGTGGCAACCAACCAGTGCCCAACTAAAGGAGAGACTCATTAGTCAGTCTTGACAAAGATGGTAGAATATTAGCACAACCCATCGAAACGCGTCGACGCCTCTTTTACACAATCAAGGGACCAAACCCAACCTGTAGACAAAGAACGAAATAAGTCCATGATTTGGTTATATTTATGCTAGGTCTCAAAATGTGCAATACCCAATGATAAATTGTATATGTCTTTGTATGTCTCTCCACTTTTTGTAAAATTGTTCTAGTTTTTTAACTACATGAGTGTCATTATTAATTAATTACGGTTTTTATCTTTATGTGTATTAGTATTGCATTCTATGAAATTGTTTATGTGGCTTTATTATAGGCATATAATGAATTGTTTTTAATCTTTTTCTGTAACTGTAAACAATGCATTTTTATAAAAATAAAACATGAGTCAATGTACTGTTGTGTGAGTGTACTAGATAGTAAAGGGATCTAGTGGCTAATAGCTTGGGCGGCCCCAGCAACCATTCGTGGTTGTACTACGTGAATAAGTGTGCCAAGGAAACATTTCTTTTTACTTGAGGGGGATACTGTGAAGCCTAGTGAAGTCCAAGAAAGGAAAAGAAAGAGGTTAGATGACTCTGTACGAGGAAGAACTGGTAAGGGTGGAAAGAAGGTTGATGTCAGCAGAGATAGACGAAAGTGATAAGAAGAAAATAGAACAAGAATTATACCAATGTAAAGCACATTTTAGTGCAAGAATAGAAAGCAAGGAGAAACAGCAACGCTGAGCCAGTAAAGTAAGGAGTTTTGAATATGGAGAAATCTGTGGGAAAATGTTGCCATGAATGGCAAAAATAGACAGAAATAGGAACTACATAAAATGAATACAAGATGAGGGAACAAAGACACTCCTAAAGGACAGCCCAGGGAGGACAAACGCTAGTGAACATTTATTAGGAACTATAGTCATCGTTTGAAGTTGGTAGTGATATGTTGTATTATTATTTGATTGTACGGTATGATGTATTTCGACTACAAGATGAGTAATCGGAACCGGTTTTCGGTTCCGCTCCTGAACATTTAGGAATGCTACCTGGAGTTATGGTATTGCTGCCGATTGGTGAACTGGCTCGAACCATGATGTCTACCTATATATCGCATATATGTTAAATATTGCAAAATGCTATTAAAAATACTTTAAAAAAAAAAGAATGGGCAGCCCAGGGATAAAAATGGACATTTGTGAACTTTTTCCATAAGTTATACGCAGAACCAACTACCATAGATTTAGACCAAGTATGAGAATGGATGGACATTATGTCTTCGCTGAGAGACGTGGCATTGATGTAGGGTCCTGGCTAGTGAGAAGCCTTGCCAGAGCTGTTTGGAACCAGGCATTCATTACTGTTCGGATTAGGCCCTCCAACACGGGCCGCGGTGTATTTTGCACGGACACGCCATTGAGAACAGGGGCCGCTTTTGCCAATTGTCTTTATCTGGGGATGAATGCCATCGGGTAAAATATTTTGTGACAAACTTTTAGAATCTCTCTACACCCTCCGGATTTTGGATAGGAGGATCTAGCAGTCTCATACTTATTTACAAAATACAGAAGGGCGCCCTCCATCACGGTTTCATACATATCGCAATGAAATATATAAAAAATACATGGCTACCTGATGAAGGCTCAGCCGAAACGCGTGTAGACTGTATATACATTTTTTAGCCATGAAATTTTGTGATGATTTTAAATGTTTGATGTAAATGGATTGCACCAGATATGTTTTTTTTTTTTTTACTATTTTTTATTAACAACTTACATGAAAGCAATGACGGTCACCACAGTTGTACATCTGAGTCATTTAAGTGCACCAGAAAAGACACAGTATTAATAGGTTTCACAGCAGCAGAACAATCAAGACTTACGGAGAGTGACAGCCCTAGACCACGGCCTCAGCGCTGGAACGTCGAGGCTGAGGAGGCTCACAGATGTTACCCCTGAAATCGTTCCAGTTTGACCATACCACTCCCCATTTTTGAGGGCACCATCGCGCCATATATCCAGTCTTTTCTTGCAGCATACACCAGTCTATGTCTTTTTTTCCACTCGTTGAGCTTCGGTGGTGTGGGAGCTCCCCATAGTCTTGCGATATTCCTTTTGGCTACCACTTGCCCCAGAATAACCCAGAGCCTCCCTTTCGCTGGTAGGTCTGTTGGCACCCAGATATTCAGGAGGCACCTCTTTGCCTCTGGTCGCAGTTCTACCCCCCAGACTTCCTGCATGCATTGTACCACACGTCTCCAGTATCTCTGCACCACTGGGCACTCCCATACTATGTGAAAGAAGGAGCCTGTTTCACCACAGCCCCACCTACAAATCCCATCCTCTCTTCTTCCCATCAGCTGTAGCCTAGTGCAGGAGATATAGACCCTGTGTAGTATTTTGAGTTGGATGAGCCTTAGCCTGGACGAAATCGCCACCTCCTTGGGGGAGGCTAGCGCACTCCTCCATTCCTCCTCATCAATCTCCAGCCCGTCTGCCTCCCACCTCCCCTTAAGGGCCATAAGTAGGTCAGGGAAATTGTTTATCAGCTTTTTATATGTGAGGGAGATGGCGTGTTCCGGCATGTGCCCATCCAGCAGTCTGTCCTCAAGTGGAGAGGCTTGTGGGGGTGTGGTCCCTGGCGGGATGTTCGTCTGGAGGGAGTGTCTTACTTGCATATACCGGAAAACTCTGTTTGTGCGAGATCGTATGTGTCTTGTAGGTAGGCGAAGGATCTGACCCCGTCGGGACCCCAAAGATCTTTAATTTGAGAGATACCGATAAGGTCCCAGTTCTGGAACCCCTTTGTTTGCCCCAGGTTGCCCAACTTTTCTGATGCCCATAGTGGAGTGGCCATGGTGAGAGTGTTGAACCAACCCATTTTCCGCTGGGCCATGTGCCATATTTGCACCGAGTGTTTCGTCGGCCCTGTGAGCATGTATTTACCGGGTCTGGAATAGAGTGCTGCTTCATAATTCCCGCCAGGGTGTAGCCATCTGTCCATTCCATACCCTGGTTCATTACCGTTGCAGTATGTTCCTTGGTTAATAGCGGAGAGGTGAGCAGCCCAGTAGTACTCACGAATATCTGGGAGCGCTATCCCTCCGTCGTACCACCCCAGTGTTAATTTTTGTAATGCTAGTCTAGGCATGCCGGACCAAAGCAAATCCCGTTGTGCGGCTTCTACGGCTGTAAAATAAGAGTTTGGTACCCAGTCAGGATAATTCTGAAGGGCGTAGAGGAACCTCGGTAAGGCCATCATTTTAAAAAGGGCCGCGCGGCCCAGCAGGGACAGCAGGAGTTTTTGCCAGGTGGTGGCGTCACGCTTGAGCCGCTGAAGGGGTGGAATTAGATTTCGTTCGTACATCTTGGCCTTATCTTTGGAGACAAAGACCCCCAGGTATTTAAAACCGTCCTCAGCCCCGGGGTGCTGCCGTGGAGGACGTAAAGGTGAGATTTGCTCCAGTTGATCCGGAACCCGGAGTTTTTCCCAAAATTCGTAAAGAGATCAAGGGCCGCCGTGATGGACCTCCGGGGTCGCGATAGATAGAGGAGGATGTCATCAGCATATAATGAGATACTATCCTCCCAGCTGTCCGCCCATCGTAGCCCTTTAAGAAATACGTCCTGCCTGATCCATGCGGTGACTGGCTCCAGGGAAAGGGCAAACAGGTAAGGGGAGAGCGGGCAACCCTGCCGGGTCTCCCTCTCCAGGACAAAGTCCTCAGAGACTTTATTATTAACAACTACTTGGGCTAGTGGCTCCGTGTATAGGAGAAGGACCCATGCAATGAAGTTCGGGCCGAAGCCCAGTTTACGGAGCACCGCCATCATGTTTGGCCATTCTAGGATATCCAATGCCATGGTGGCATCAACTGAAACCACCACCGCATCTTTTTGTAAAGTGTGGCACCTCCCCATCAAACCATTAAGGCGACGAAGGTTGAGCGCCATGTTTCGGTGGGGCATGAAGCCCGATTGGTCCGGGTGGACCAAAGTGGGCAAGACCGGCTGGAGCCTATTGGCCAGAGTTTTGGCCAATATTTTCGGCTCTGCGTTCAGCAGTGAAATAGGTCTGTACGATGAGCAGGACTCTCTCGGTTTCCCTTCTTTCGGTATGGCCACAATAGTGGCCAGGCATTGATCTTGTGGCAGGAACCTCTCCGCTTTGCTTTCGTCAAACATTTGTTTGAGATAGGGACTGAGGGCATCAGGCTTAAGCTTCTAAAGCTCAATTGGGAGACCGTTGGGTCCAAGAGCTTTACCTGGACGGAGGTCTTTAATGGCCCGCTCCAACTCGGCTGTGCAGAGTGGGACTTCCAGGGCGTCCTGTTCAACTTCTGAAAGGCATGGCATATGGATGTCTGCTAGTGAGGCTACAGAATCTTCCTCCGGGCGGTCTGATCCCCTACTATACATCTGCTTGAAGTGCCGTGCAAACTCTGCGGCAATCTCATGGGGTTCCGTTACCACAGCTCCCGAAGCTGTCTGGATCTCAGGTACCACTTTATTCCCCTGTTGTTTTTTATCAAGCCATGCGATGAGCTTGCCAGCTTTATCGCCTTGGTCATATATTCTGCCTTCCCTATCTCTAGCAACGGTCTTAGCCGCCTCCGTCGCCAGCGCCCTATACTCCACAGTTTTAAGGCGCAGCCGATGCTGCGTCCCTGGTTCCCGCAAACACAACAATGATGGACAGAATGTGGATCAATGTCACACATTCACCCCAGTCCAAAGATCTGGGCCCAAATCCATCGTTTTTCCACTCCACACCACCCTGGGTTAGACAATGGCGATATGCAAATCAGCGCTGACCCTGTGCCCCATGGGAACAGTCCAGTCCGAACTACAAAAGCCATGTCCTTCCCAGAACGGAAACAAGCATCCGAGGACCGGACCGGTTTCGAGGTAACACCTCTCATCAGCCCGGCTAGCTTGATTCCAGTGGTGTGGAGTGCCTGGGACTCACGTCTGAGCATCCCCAGTACACTTAGAGCGGTACCTGCAAACACAACAATGATGGACAGAATGTGGATCAATGTCACACATTCACCCCAGTCCAAAGATCTGGGCCCAAATCCATCGTTTTTCCACTCCACACCACCCTGGGTTAGACAATGGCGATATGCAAATCAGCGCTGACCCTGTGCCCCATGGGAACAGTCCAGTCCGAACTACAAAAGCCATGTCCTTCCCAGAACGGAAACAAGCATCCGAGGACCGGACCGGTTTCGAGGTAACACCTCTCATCAGCCCGGCTAGCTTGATTCCAGTGGTGTGGAGTGCCTGGGACTCACGTCTGAGCATCCCCAGTACACTTAGAGCGGTACCTGCAAACACAACAATGATGGACAGAATGTGGATCAATGTCACACATTCACCCCAGTCCAAAGATCTGGGCCCAAATCCATCGTTTTTCCACTCCACACCACCCTGGGTTAGACAATGGCGATATGCAAATCAGCGCTGACCCTGTGCCCCATGGGAACAGTCCAGTCCGAACTACAAAAGCCATGTCCTTCCCAGAACGGAAACAAGCATCCGAGGACCGGACCGGTTTCGAGGTAACACCTCTCATCAGCCCGGCTAGCTTGATTCCAGTGGTGTGGAGTGCCTGGGACTCACGTCTGAGCATCCCCAGTACACTTAGAGCGGTACCTGCAAACACAACAATGATGGACAGAATGTGGATCAATGTCACACATTCACCCCAGTCCAAAGATCTGGGCCCAAATCCATCGTTTTTCCACTCCACACCACCCTGGGTTAGACAATGGCGATATGCAAATCAGCGCTGACCCTGTGCCCCATGGGAACAGTCCAGTCCGAACTACAAAAGCCATGTCCTTCCCAGAACGGAAACAAGCATCCGAGGACCGGACCGGTTTCGAGGTAACACCTCTCATCAGCCCGGCTAGCTTGATTCCAGTGGTGTGGAGTGCCTGGGACTCACGTCTGAGCATCCCCAGTACACTTAGAGCGGTACCTGCAAACACAACAATGATGGACAGAATGTGGATCAATGTCACACATTCACCCCAGTCCAAAGATCTGGGCCCAAATCCATCGTTTTTCCACTCCACACCACCCTGGGTTAGACAATGGCGATATGCAAATCAGCGCTGACCCTGTGCCCCATGGGAACAGTCCAGTCCGAACTACAAAAGCCATGTCCTTCCCAGAACGGAAACAAGCATCCGAGGACCGGACCGGTTTCGAGGTAACACCTCTCATCAGCCCGGCTAGCTTGATTCCAGTGGTGTGGAGTGCCTGGGACTCACGTCTGAGCATCCCCAGTACACTTAGAGCGGTACCTGCAAACACAACAATGATGGACAGAATGTGGATCAATGTCACACATTCACCCCAGTCCAAAGATCTGGGCCCAAATCCATCGTTTTTCCACTCCACACCACCCTGGGTTAGACAATGGCGATATGCAAATCAGCGCTGACCCTGTGCCCCATGGGAACAGTCCAGTCCGAACTACAAAAGCCATGTCCTTCCCAGAACGGAAACAAGCATCCGAGGACCGGACCGGTTTCGAGGTAACACCTCTCATCAGCCCGGCTAGCTTGATTCCAGTGGTGTGGAGTGCCTGGGACTCACGTCTGAGCATCCCCAGTACACTTAGAGCGGTACCTGCAAACACAACAATGATGGACAGAATGTGGATCAATGTCACACATTCACCCCAGTCCAAAGATCTGGGCCCAAATCCATCGTTTTTCCACTCCACACCACCCTGGGTTAGACAATGGCGATATGCAAATCAGCGCTGACCCTGTGCCCCATGGGAACAGTCCAGTCCGAACTACAAAAGCCATGTCCTTCCCAGAACGGAAACAAGCATCCGAGGACCGGACCGGTTTCGAGGTAACACCTCTCATCAGCCCGGCTAGCTTGATTCCAGTGGTGTGGAGTGCCTGGGACTCACGTCTGAGCATCCCCAGTACACTTAGAGCGGTACCTGCAAACACAACAATGATGGACAGAATGTGGATCAATGTCACACATTCACCCCAGTCCAAAGATCTGGGCCCAAATCCATCGTTTTTCCACTCCACACCACCCTGGGTTAGACAATGGCGATATGCAAATCAGCGCTGACCCTGTGCCCCATGGGAACAGTCCAGTCCGAACTACAAAAGCCATGTCCTTCCCAGAACGGAAACAAGCATCCGAGGACCGGACCGGTTTCGAGGTTCCCGGTCAGACCGCGCAGCCTCTTCCAGCGCCCTAGGTCTGTTTCGACAGAAGCGATCTGCGCCTCCCTATCTTTGCGACGGCCGGCAATAGCCGACAGGGCCTCTCCTCTATGTACAGTTTTAAAAGCCTCCCACAGTGTTACAGAAGAGCTCACCGACCCATCATTGTTTTCGAAGTATCGGGTTATAGAGAGGATTAGCATTTTTCTGAGCTCCTCGTTTCAGAGATACCAAGAATTAATGGGTTTTAGGCAGCCCTCCCGTCTAGTCCGGACTGTGATATGTGCCCAAACTGATGAGTGGTATGAGATACCCCTAGCTAGGTGTGTGGCGTTTTGAATGACCGTATCGTGATGCAGTGGAGTGAGGATGTAGTCCAGGCGGGAGAAGGAGTGGTGTGGGCCGGAGAAGAACGTGTATTGTTTGTCAGCCGGATGTGCCAGTCGGCATATGTCCGTCAGCCCAAAGGCCTCCAGGAAGTCAGCCAGCCATTTTTGCCCTTGGGGTATATCCCTGGGTGGGTGCCTGTCTAAGGTCCCTGAGACCACTGCGTTGAAATCTCCTCCGACTATCAGCTGACCGTCCGGGAGGGAGAGTAGGAGTTTGCCCAGGTCTAGGTAGGATTGAGTTTGGAGACCGGGTGGGATATAGGTGGAAAGCAGATTTAATCTGCGACCCTTCCATCTCCCTGACAGCGCTGCGATCTACAAGGAGGGGCAGAGAACGGCGTAGAAGGATTCCCACACCCCTGGAGCCTGAGGTGAAGCCGGAGTGGACCGGCACAGTATATCCCCATCTACTAAGGGCATGACACGTGTTACCCGTCAAGTGAGTTTCTTGCAGTAGTACTGCGTCGGGGACATGGGCGTCCGCAGGGGGGGGCAAGGAGGGGCACTTGCCCCCCCCTGGGTCACCCAGCCCACCATGCTGGTGCCGTGGTGGGGGTGCAATTCTTTTTTTGTAAAACTGTCCCAGATCTTGCTGTGACACTGGAATGGACAGATTTTTAACTTTGTGAGCAGGCCTCTTCATCATATATTTTAAGCCAGCAGCACCACATCCCTATCATGACGAGTGCTGCACCACCTATCTCATGCTGTAAAGAACTGCGTATACCCCCCCAAGGCGGTGTTTGTCTCCAGTTCCTGCTTGATGAGCGGGAAAACTGTTGCTGATCGGCAAGATCAATAGAGAAGGTCCGGACCTCCCTGCTCCCACAGCTTCAAGTAAGTCATAACCTGTTTTCTGTCTCTGTCTAGCTCCTCACTTGCTGAAAACCGTGACTTGTCTCCAAGAACTGCCTCTTACCCTCTCCTTTCTCCTTTGCTTCATTTGTTCCCCTGTGAAATCGATCTAAAAAGGAAGTAAAAACTATTGCTGGGAATGTCTTTTTCTGACATTTTCCTATCCAAAGTGCTGCCTCGGAATGGACGTTACCACGATCTATGTGCACCCACTACACCAGACACTTTATTTATGAAAATACATGCCAGCCGGACATCTATATAGGGATTCCGCTTTGAGAAGGTACTCTCACTGCAGAGATATGCTATGTACATGGCAGTCACACCTGCTTCATAGAATGCTCAGTACAGCACTCTCTCCCGTACACCATATGATATGTGTAAATATTTTGCTTGAATAGCACTTAGGTGAATCTTTTTGATCTGACTATGTGAATGTTTTAACCACAGTCCTCGGAACAATTGACGCTTGCATTGTAAAAGGACGGAGTCTGGCTCTGAATGCGCCTCGGTCCCACGCAGAGCAACACCACAGCGGCCAGATGCACTTGGGGACACGTGGAGGCTTCAGAGGAAACGAGCCTAGACGTCCCCATGGTAAAGGGAGGCTGGAAACCTAGCACCCTGGCTTTCACCCTCACCCCCTTGTGGTAGGGTTTCCAGTAATGCGTATTTTAAGCCGAGCGTGGACGGGACTTTGAGGCTAGGGCGCAGTTCACTGAGGGTGTGGGCACCTGCCCTCGGCACTTGTCCGTTGGGGCTGTGTGTGAGGGCCGGACCCAACAGAGGGAAGGAGTGACCAGGAAGGGGCCTACTCAGAGCTCCAGCAAACTACTGCCCTGGTACTGACAGGGGACAGACACCTGTGTGAGCAACGCTTCCACCTTAGGGGGCAGGAGGCCAGGAAGGTGTGTGCTCTGAGCTCCTACCACAGTCCTGAACCAGAGTGTCTGGAAGGGGGTGGGGGTTGGGTAAGGGGAGGAACATGCCCTTGGCACCCCGTAGATGGTGCAGTGTGTGTGTCTCCCATCCACCCTTTTACTATTTCTACACCACTCTCAACTCTGATGACCAACCCGCAGTTATGTTGTTTTTATTTATTTTAATGTGCGCTGCATACACACGTGCATGGACTGTTTGTTAGGTGCGATGCCCTATTACCTCAGCCTCTTTTGATAAGATTATTGTTATGCTATGTTATAGGGAATTTATTGAGCGCACGTACACCAAAGGTCTCTTGGCGCTGAATTGGTAACTACCCCAGAAGCAGTCTCTGTGGCTCTTTGCACACACACAGATAGACATGAGTGCACATAGTGTACATATTACACAGAATATCTATAGATGAGGAATACTTGTGGAGCTTAGCAGTGCCATCGAGGCAGCCTGTCTGTCACGTGGACAGGAATGACCTAGGAATTTGAGAGAGCTTGAAAATAGCAAGAGGGGCAATCAGAGCTACAAGGCTCCTCCTGCGCCCCAGTGTTTTTTGTGCCCCGCCTGGCACACATCATGTCGGAGGATGGTGAGGATGTTAACATTTTGCCCACCCCCGGAAACATTTCTGCGGACGCCAGCGTTTAACAAACTGCAAGACAATGGTTCTTTTGAGCCTATCTCCCAGCCCGTTAACATTCCAACTAAGGACCGTAAGGCTCTTATCCCATTACTAGCCATATCTGTTACTGTGTGGGAAGACATATCCGTGTATTCTGGTGCATCTCTCGACCCTGTTCAAGTTGTCCTGGTGTGACCGTGGAAAACCCCATCCCCCGTCCCCCCCACCCGTCCCCTCCCCCCGCACTCCCAAACCTGTGCAAAGATAAATGGTAACACATTTCAGTTTCAACTCTTCCAAATGTTCTCCCATGTCTCCCTCCACTCCCACCCACCACATCCCCGCCTCCCCCCTGTCCACCCTAAAGGCACCTGATCCCTTATATCTAACCAGATATGTTTTTAGTGTTTATTTCTACAATAAAAGGATTTTTCTGAAGTGTGTAAGTGCACCATTGTACATTTGGCGATCTATGAAATCAATGAATTTAGACATCCAATAGAAATTGACTAAATGTGTATGATATCAATTGTAGTCTATTGATTGTACAGATACATATATCTATATGGTGCCATGGTGTCACATCTCTGTACTTATATATAAATAAAATACAAAAAGGAAAATAAAATAATAATACAAATATTTTTGAATTAATAAATTATGAATTTATGTTTTCATGTCCATTGGGGTCAGTATTTTTTTGCTCAATAGAGTATGGGTTCACTTGTTGAATTGTTTCCTATAAACCTTTGTACATGTATGGAAATCAAAGGGTTACCTTCCCTCTCTTTAGAGCACCAGGAGTTTCAATCAAGAGATTAGTGGGTCAGAGGTGTTGGTAGCAATTAAAAAGCTAAAGTGGGAGAAGGCAGCAGGCCGGATGGAGTCCCGAAGGAAATCTATTTTACATTAGTTGACAAGATAGTTCCTTTTTCGATTACCTTGTTTAATTAATGTTAATTAATTAATTTTGTTGGACGGTTCTTCTCTCCCCCATCCTGAAATGAGGCAACTTTTTCTTTTATCTTGAAGCCAGGCAAAACCCCCCAAGAGTATTAGTCATATCAACCCATATCCCTGATAAATTACGACTACAAGGTGTTTACACAGACAATTAGCAAGGATATTTGCAAAGTAGCTGGCAGGGCCAAAAGTGCTTTTGCTAGGAAGGCATCTGAGAGAGTTAACACATAGTCTAATTGTCAATATTTATATTGCAACTTTGTGCTCATTACCCTTGGCCATTCTCACTGTCAATGCAGCCAAAGCTTTTGACCAGGTTCATTGGGAATATTTTATGTTGGTCCTTAATCACCTGGAGGATCGAGGCTCAATATTTGAGGTCCTTTGAAAAATGTATAGCTTCCCTACAGCGAGAGTCCTGGTCAACAGTTCCTTATCTGCAGTGATTTACATCATGAGCCGGGTCTGGTGGCTCAGTGGAATAATGCATCCACTGCAGGGGCTTGTGTTTGACCTCATGGTCACAGGTTCAAATCCCAGCAGGTCCACTCCATCCATATGATGTCAATAAAATGAGTACCGTTGAGTAACAAAAAACATCAGTTATTCAGCACCAAGAGACCTATGGGTGAAGGTGCGCTTTACAAATACACATTATGTTATGAGAGGAACTAGGCAGGGGTACTCTTTATCTACACTTCTGTTGGTTTTATATGTAGAATGAATGGCGCAAAGTTTAAGATTGAACACAGTCATAGTCCCATTCAGGTGTGGGGAAATAAGTAGGAAGGTAGCGCTCTATACGGATGACCTCATTTTATAATACTTTGGACGTTACTCAATAACTGTCTCACATAGAGCAACAAAAATAATGAGACTAAGACTGAGGTAATGCCTGGTTTTGGTCCATTTGTGACTGCTGGTAGGTAAGACAATTGCAAGCATTTAAGCACGGGCAGTGGACATAAACCCAAAGTAGATATTGTTTGGGGTGGGGGGTGACATGCCTAAGAAGGGCTCAAACTATCATGAACTATGAGAGAAAAGTTGTTGTTTTTTGGGGCCTCGAGGCAAGGAGAGAGGTATGCAGGAAGTTGTCCCTGCCGGAGCCCACTACATGGTCAGACTGGTGGAGATCAGGGATCTGCATTTACAGGATCAATAAGAAAATGGAGGGTAATAAGGACCACCCCACAGCTTTTCCAAATGTGTCCCTCTAGAAAGGGCGTGGGAAATAAATAATTTCCAATCATTATACTTCCATTGCTGATGTCAGTATAATGACTACTGGGTGTCACATAGAGAGCACTGGCCCTTGACTATAATCTCTGGTGAGCATTGGAGGCTAAATTATCTTGGGTATGTGCTTATTCGAGGTAAAATGAGGACCAAAACCAAATATTTAATTTCCAATATTTTTGTGTTTCAATATTGTATGCATTGATAATATGTTGGTGATCCTATTTTTTTTACTACAATAGAATTATCATCTTGACTTCATGAACATATTTGAATCTGTTCTCTACTTTGTTTTAGAGTTCCAGGTCCACTTAATTTCTCTTTTAATTTATTGTAAAGCACTTTGATAATACAGTGAGCATTATTCATGCTGTATCGGACTTTGAAATAAATATATAAAAATTACTATCAGCTTAAAAAAAAATTCTCTGAAGAAGGCACTGCCAAAGTTTCAGACTGGCACAGATTCCTTTCACCAGGAGAATAAATAGTAATGTCCACTCTATTTATGATGGTTGTGAAACAAAAAAGAAGACCAGGTCAAGGTGGGTTTATGCCATACCAGTAACTAAGAAACAGGAAGTGCATGCGTGCAAAGTAGAGTCACCAAAAGGCTTCAGTATAGTCCCATCAGACCACCCTTGCGGCGGAGTCTCGTCATGTGGGAAATAGTTGACTGATCCAAACACCGCCCTGACCATCAAGTAATGGTGCGGATGAGGATAGGCACACTGTAGCCATTTTGTTGCTCAAGGGATGGGACTAATGTGGTGCAGTGCTTAAATAACAGTGAATAATAAAACTAACTACTTCAGCAAACCATATATTATTTAAGATCTGTCTGAGTGTCAGGATTAAAATTACGCCTAGTAGCTGGAAAATTAGGCTACACTATGGCGCTGTGCAGATCGGTCGACATGTTTCAGCCAATAAGAGAAATGCTCTGGCTTTCTTCAGGACCTATAAAGATGTTTAGCTACTGCAACTAGAATAGGGTGTAAGTGCAGACATTACAGAATTATACATATAATGATACATATAACTACCAGTAACTTGGAACCCCAATGTACACTGGAGAAAGAGAAAAATATCTTCTTCCTAAAAGAGACAAAAAAATAATGACAAACAATTGTTTAACACGCATGAACCCCCCGTCTACCCAACAACTGCATGGACAAAAACCCTGCAAGAAACATTTGTGTTCTGCATTATAATGAGCATACTATCTCAGTCACTTAGAGGAATTTCCTCACAGTGATACTCACCCATCTTTGTGTGGGTGAAGACCTCACCTCACCCGGCAACCGCTCGGGAGAATGAGGCCCCGCTCTATAGTGTAGAAATAAAGGGACACAGTAAGTACACAGATCCTCTGTGCCCAGCCAAATAGCACTACACAAATAACCTAATAAACGTGTGTTAGATGACCAATTCACCCCGCTCATGCCGACTACTATTCCAGACTTGAAACTAGCATGACTTATGTCATAAGTGGATTTAAATGGATTTTAGGGGAGGATGGCATAGGTTAAAGACATATTAGAATGCTGACCCAGGCCGCTACGTGCATACCCTTATATTCATGAAGAGATCATCAAATGGTCATAGGGTGTGGTGATAATCATAGGGTGACCACTATTCATCTAGTCAATCCTAGTCCATACACCCTCCAGACTACCCTCACTCCCAACTGTTGTGCGAGAACGACAAGAGAGTCAGGAGCCTTACCTGTCCGTCGTTACCTCTTGTTCTGTGACCGAGCGGAAGTGGAGGCAAAGAATGACCTGCCTCACTTCCTTATAAATCGTGCCTAATTGGTTAACTAGCCACATGCGATGTCCAATAGAAAACCCTTCTGCCACGAAGATCTAGATCTAAGCCGTTATATACGTTAAACATCTGCATATCTTGGATAGTTCCCAAATATCTATACCGCCATACATTGCACAACCGTGTTTACTGGATGTACTCGGCGTTTGTTCTTAAAACCGCTACTTTAGTGCGCATGCGCCGTCAGCGTTGCGGTCGTAATATTATAAACTCGTTGAATTGTTTGCAAAGACATTTTTGCCGGTGACAACGTGTGAGTTACTTGTGTAGATGCGGGCTCCACAGTTTGAACATGGTGTGGACCCGTTTTTTAGGACAGCCAAGTTACACCGACAAACACATCGACGCAAGCCCCTAGTGTAAAAAGGAGAAAGGGAAAGGGGAACTCTAACGCGCATGCCCTGAGGCAGGAAGCAGTGTTCGCCTGAGCATGCGCAAGTTAGATGTCCAAATCCAGCATGTCCCCGCAATGCCATAACAGCTGTGCTAGGCACCACAAAAGTCAACGAAAACATTCATTCTTAGTAATAGGCATTGGTACAACTATGTCCAAGCCTCTTCTGTTTATCTTCAGGGAACGTGATTCCTAATACAGATTTTGTATTTATTGAAATACTCAAAACGTATAATACAGGATGTGGCCAGAAAATGTGGTTTGAAGTCATGGGGTCACTTTTAATCAAAGATGATGTCCTACTTGCATCATGTGCTCGATGAGACAGGGAAGACCATGCATGATGTGCACAATCTCTAAAGTTCTTATCTACTAGGTCAATAAGAAGTATAATGACTTCTAAATCAAGTTTCAATCTAGGACACGTCACCAAAAGGGGGCGAAAAAGACAGCACACACAATTAAATTAGGTGAGCAATTAATGTGTAAACGAAAATGCGTTTACAACCATGGACCCGCAACCAGAAGGTTGCTCAAATACTAAACAAGAAATAGGTGTGGGGGGGGTCAAAGGGAAATATTTACCGACCTGTCAACTCACTCCCTTACTGCAATACTTGTGAAACAAAAAAGAAGACCAGGTCAAGGTGGGTTTATGCCATACCAGTAACTAAGAAACAGGAAGTGCATGCGTGCAAAGTAGAGTCACCAAAAGGCTTCAGTATAGTCCCATCAGACCACCCTTGCGGCGGAGTCTCGTCATGTGGGAAATAGTTGACTGATCCAAACACCGCCCTGACCATCAAGTAATGGTGCGGATGAGGATAGGCACACTGTAGCCATTTTGTTGCTCAAGGGATGGGACTAATGTGGTGCAGTGCTTAAATAACAGTGAATAATAAAACTAACTACTTCAGCAAACCATATATTATTTAAGATCTGTCTGAGTGTCAGGATTAAAATTACGCCTAGTAGCTGGAAAATTAGGCTACACTATGGCGCTGTGCAGATCGGTCGACATGTTTCAGCCAATAAGAGAAATGCTCTGGCTTTCTTCAGGACCTATAAAGATGTTTAGCTACTGCAACTAGAATAGGGTGTAAGTGCAGACATTACAGAATTATACATATAATGATACATATAACTACCAGTAACTTGGAACCCCAATGTACACTGGAGAAAGAGAAAAATATCTTCTTCCTAAAAGAGACAAAAAAATAATGACAAACAATTGTTTAACACGCATGAACCCCCCGTCTACCCAACAACTGCATGGACAAAAACCCTGCAAGAAACATTTGTGTTCTGCATTATAATGAGCATACTATCTCAGTCACTTAGAGGAATTTCCTCACAGTGATACTCACCCATCTTTGTGTGGGTGAAGACCTCACCTCACATGGCAACCGCTCGGGAGAATGAGGCCCCGCTCTATAGTGTAGAAATAAAGGGACACAGTAAGTACACAGATCCTCTGTGCCCAGCCAAATAGCACTACACAAATAACCTAATAAACGTGTGTTAGATGACCAATTCACCCCGCTCATGCCGACTACTATTCCAGACTTGAAACTAGCATGACTTATGTCATAAGTGGATTTAAATGGATTTTAGGGGAGGATGGCATAGGTTAAAGACATATTAGAATGCTGACCCAGGCCGCTACGTGCATACCCTTATATTCATGAAGAGATCATCAAATGGTCATAGGGTGTGGTGATAATCATAGGGTGACCACTATTCATCTAGTCAATCCTAGTCCATACACCCTCCAGACTACCCTCACTCCCAACTGTTGTGCGAGAACGACAAGAGAGTCAGGAGCCTTACCTGTCCGTCGTTACCTCTTGTTCTGTGACCGAGCGGAAGTGGAGGCAAAGAATGACCTGCCTCACTTCCTTATAAATCGTGCCTAATTGGTTAACTAGCCACATGCGATGTCCAATAGAAAACCCTTCTGCCACGAAGATCTAGATCTAAGCCGTTATATACGTTAAACATCTGCATATCTTGGATAGTTCCCAAATATCTATACCGCCATACATTGCACAACCGTGTTTACTGGATGTACTCGGCGTTTGTTCTTAAAACCGCTACTTTAGTGCGCATGCGCCGTCAGCGTTGCGGTCGTAATATTATAAACTCGTTGAATTGTTTGCAAAGAAATTATTGCCGGTGACAACGTGTGAGTTACTTGTGTAGATGCGGGCTCCACAGTTTGAACATGGTGTGGACCCGTTTTTTAGGACAGCCAAGTTACACCGACAAACACATCGACGCAAGCCCCACTCTATTTATGATGTCAGTATGCATATTTTGAGTCTTATGTGCTGTTATAATTTAAATTCCCAACTTATAATAGTCTTGAAATTAGAGCTCATTTTCAGACTGTCTTTTCTTTCCCTTCCATTTCTGGCTCACGTAATCTCCATCATACATTCTTCACAAAGCTGTATAATCCTGTATGAATCTTGCATGAATGGCTTTTCTGGCATACTTTCGCCTGCTTTCTCTTTGTGCGAAAAAGTTAAATATTTTCTTTAATGCGTTTTCTTTTGAGCAAATTACCAAGGTTGCTTTTTTTGCCAAATTCTGCTGTATAATTTTTTTGTTTGTGGTTTTCTATAACACAGACAAGACCCAATGGGTGACATAGCCCAACTGTGGGATTAGGGTATACAATGGTGAAGTATCAGGTGAACAGTTTGAACGAGATAATAAGTGGCAAAAATATCTGGAGAATATACAGGAGGGTTACAATAACTTTAAGTATGGACTGTACAATATGGACATGGAGATAAATAGGCAAGCATTATTTTAATAACAATGCACTATAACAGACCGTAACATTTTAGCAGTTCTGTTAGGTTACCACATAGTATAAGAAACACAACGTTTATAACAAAATCATTGTTACTATGGTGGTGAAATATTGTTCACCCTCACCTCACTCCTACCTTTTAAAGGGGTTTGAATCCATACCTCATCCAAAGGAATGGCTGGGGAGGAATGTTCTGCAACAATTATTATTGTTTTCTCTGTTTTTGGTTATCTAACCAGGCTCTTTTCCATTAAACACTATCTTATATTCTGCAGTTTATTTTATTTTTTAAGGCCCATTTCAGACATTAGGGGGTCGAGTCCGATTAGAGAAAAAGCGCTCCGAATAGCTGTTCAGAGCGTTTTTCCTGTACAAATCGTACCCTGCAACGTCCCCCGTATGTACGACAAAGTAGGATTTGTACCAGGAGCTGTACTCCGTACGAGTCGTACGAGACACCGTACGACTCTAATCTCCGTACGATTCTCCCTCGGAACCCGCTGTACGCGACATCTGTACGGTTCGCGGCTGGTTTTTATGACCCAGCAAGTACGATACGTGTCGGGTATGCACCGTACAACCCTTTTTCTACAGGAGCTGAAAACAGCCGTAAAAGCAGAGTACGCACCGAAACAGGTACGGAACGGCCCCCCTGGGTACGGGGTGTACGCCCCATGATCGCAGGGGTACGCACCTTACCCCTGCGATCATGGGGTGTACGAGCCGTACCCCCATTGTACGATCGGTGTACGAGCCGTACCCCCATTGTACGATCGGTGTACAAGCCGTACCCCCATTGTACGATCAGTGACAAGCCGTACCCCCATTGTACGATGGGTGTACGAGCCGTACCCCCATTGTACGATCGTTGTATGTGCCATACCCCCATTCTACGATCGGTGTACGAGCCGTACCCCCATTGTACGATGGGGGTACGGCTCGTACACCCCATGATCACAGGGGTACGGTGCGTACCCCTGCCATTATGGGGGGTACGGACCGTACGGTGTGTATGTGTTTGTGTGCTTTTCCGTACGACTCGCCCTTACCTGACGTGGTCCGTACGAATCGCGTCCTCATACCCCGGTCCGGATCGTACTCATCGGGTCGTACGGCATGTGTACGAGTCGTACGGTAGGTGTACGAGTCGTACGGTTCACGGTTTCAGCCTTGCAATACGTACGGATCGCGACGATTCGGACGGATACACGGAATACGGATCGTACTTCGCGACTCGGACGGACGGGTACGATTCGTACGGAGAGGGCTCTGGATACAAATCGTACGGACGGTTGTTTTCCCGAATCGGAATCGACCCCAAGATCTATTTGACCAGCCTCGTTCAGTGTCTGGCTTGAGACTTTGTCAATCAGCTCTTGGCTCAGCCAAGTGCAGAGGTCCTCTCTCACCTAATGCTATTGGCTGTTAAGATAGGATGCATCCTTCTGCGTCCACGTTAGTGCTTGCATTGACCTGCATGAGGGGCTACTTTACAAATGTAATGCTCTCTATCCATTCATGCTAGCTTCCTCTCCTGTTGCTTACTCTAATTTTCTAAAGCTACATGTGTTGGAACATTAAACACAGACGTTTTAGCATTGCTAATGATTGTATTCTTTCATATTTTGAAAATATTAAACCACATCTTCCTCATCTGGACTAATTTCTTGGTCTACTGTTTTCTGGTTCATCTCCTATGAATCATTATTACATATCCCCTGAGAGAAGTTGGCCTGGTATATGATGTCCACTATTTTAGTGGGCACCTTGCACCAGTCCAAACGGCCCTTATTGATGGTAGGTTGTAAAGTCAACCTTATAGAAAGCTATCCTAGTGGTAGCTGTGGAGAGCAGCCTTCAGGCTAAGACTTAGAAGCGAGTTAAGCAAGTTGTTTTACCAGTTGTAATCTCTTGATCGATCAAATGAAAGTACACCACACAAGGTATATATCAAATATATATGTATTTATTTCTAAACACAACCCCTCTGGACTCTTTATGAGATCGGAGTTAAAAGTACAATACAAGGAACTTAATTAGCATACGATAAGTTGCACCGTATACGTTTTGCCCTGGGGGCCTCACAAATCATATACTAAAATAGTGGTATAAGAACCATGTGAGGGATAGAAAGCAGGCCTAGGGCTTGTAGAACCGCTGGGGCAACCAGGAACCACCCAAGGTAGGGATGCAGGAGGCCCACGGGGGACGCGTGCAGTGTCTAAACACAGCGGCGGATCACCATTGACTTTCTATGGAGAACAAACAAGTAACAATTTTAAAGAATAAGGGCACTTAGAGGTGAACTACGATGGAACCCTTTTAGACAAGGACACTTCGAGAGTCAAGACCCACGGGAGCACCGAAGTACTCGTGTTACCTCACCCAAGGAAGCCGGGTGCAGATGTGTCTTTTGGTGTTGGGTTTTGTAGTTGATTCCAATAGAGAGCTGCGAAGAAATGCTGCAGGCGACCAGAGGAAAAGTGTCCGGGTGGATCCAAGGGTGGATCGGAGATGGGAAGAACTTGAAAGCAGAGGGGACAGAGTCTGGGTCACTAGCCAGTGACCAGGATGGCGGGAAGTAGATGCCAGCCGATGTTGGGTGATTTCAGGTGAAAGAGGTGAAGCTTGACTTTTCAGCCACGAGGACTAGGAGGCGTTAACGACAACCAGGAGCAGGATTCGAGCTGTCCCACAAAAGAGGTTGAGTGCTGCCATGTTGGAATCCAGATTGGATCCAACAAGCCTTGGCAACAGCAACCCATGCAAGATGAGAAGATTTGCTTTGGTTCAGACAAGCAAGGTCTGGGGGACTCCTCCTTTGGAGGGGAGTCAGAGCACGTCTGGGGCAACCAGGAAAGCTCAAGAAACAATGGATTGGCCTTCGTAGGGGCTCAGTAGCCAACAGACTAGGAACCGCGAAGGTGCGTCAAGCTGAAATGTACAAAGCGGGTCCACGGAACACTCGTGGAGTGTAGGCCTCTGAGCTTTGGTGCAAAAGGTACTCGGGGAAGGGGCTTCAAACACCCTAATGTACAACTTCGGGATACCTTGGAAAGTAGGTGCAGTAGCAAAAGTGCAGGATGTCCAGGAGTTCCGGTCCCATGTCTCTTGTGTCAGCTAGAGGTTTCAGCTTTGCTGGGATCTCAGGTCAGCCTCAGAGATGTCTGGAAGTCTATGTCCTGTGCTGCAGATTTTTCGGGATCCGGCGGGAGCCTCGAAAATGCAGACCTGCAAAGATGCTATTGGTGCCTGTTTTAACAGGGTGGTCACTCCTTGACCACAAGGGGGATTTATTCCGTCTTCCAGTCGATATGGAATGTTGAAGGTCCAAGATATATGTTGCAGAGATTCGTCCAGGGTAATCTAAAGTCCTAGGGACTGGGCTCCTATTCTTATAGTAAGTTTAGGGGTTGGACTAACTCTAGGGTCCCACCTATGGGAGGACCTGGGGAGGGGGTGGTTAAAACCCTTCCCCTTTGTCCAGTTTCATGCCAGAGCTGGGGCAGAGTGCCCCAGCAACCGTTTGAACTGAGAAATGCATGGAGCACCTTGTGTGCCCCAGGCAGTGTCTGAAAAGCATTCACCGAATGCATCCCACCCTGCCCCAATACACTAAAGCCTGTCTGGGGAGGTGCTAGCACCTCCCTGGACAGGAAACCTATTGTCCAGGCCTCCCCTGCCAGAGTTTCATCCAGCAGCAGGATGCAGACTCGTGTACGTGGCAGCAGCATCTATTTTGTGATGCTGGGGCTCTAACTTTAACCGGGTGTACCAGTGCGTACATGTCTTTTCCCTCTAGAAGGGTGGAATACTACCCCCCGCTGCCAGAACTGGCGGGCGGGGGTAGTATTCCAAGGTGTTTGACACCAAACACAACATGTTTTGATAACGCCAAACCAAAGTTGGCATTAACCACTAGGATTATAATGCTCTTAAGAGTATATGGTATGGCTATATCATAGAACAGCTATAAGGAGATGGTTCAGAAAGCTGCAGAGGGGCTGAGCTCATGCTCAAAACTAAGCACTCTGACTTCAGGATTGTCAAGGCCTGCCATAGGAGTGACTTATAGGTTAATATGTGTCTATATGTAAAGGTAGATATAGGTATACTATATCTAAGTAAGTGGTGCTTATACCACCTTACCCAGGCTGCAAGTGCAGACCTGTGGTGCCATTTTGGAAGGCTAACCAGGGGAGGCATAATACATGCTTCAGCCCCTGGTAGGCCTCTGGGGTACCTCTGCTCTGGGTGCCTAATGTACCATATACAGGGACTCACAAGGGTAACCCAGTAGCCAATCTGGTATGTACCTAAAGTACATGGAATCCATTTTTATAGAGAAAGCAGATAGACTGGGGACCTGAATAGCAGGATCCCAGTCCAACTACGTCGAAAACCGACAAAACACCAGGCAAAAAGTGGGGGTAACCATACAGTCAGATTCCACCTTCCTACATCCTCCTTTATTGGTATCCTCACCTAATTTGACGTTGCATCACTTTATTAGCCTTCACCCACTATGAGATGTGCTACCCTAAGCCTTTTGAGTGTTCACGACCCACCATTTGCCTCCTCACACTTTCACTACTTGTCCTCATTGTTTGCTAAACTGTGGTACGTCCTCCATCAGAAAATAGTTTATTCTGGCCCTCAACATTATTAAAAGTCGACTGAAAAGCATGTTTATCCCTAGGCTTTCCTTCACCAGCTGCTATTCTCCTCACGTTTCTTTAGTCTAAATGATTCTACCCTTATGTCTCATATGGGCAAGCAATTAGAAAAGAAGAGCTGTGCTAATGAAATGAATAAATAATAGGCTTAAATCAATAAGAAATGAATTCTTATGGTCTACTCACCTGTCGCAGGAAATTACACTGGAGAATTAATCTCCATTCACTCAGTATTCGGCTGTGTACATTTCAATGGTGACTCATTGTAAGCAATTATAGCTAATATAACTCATCTGAAGTGCTTGTTTCGTGAAGAAGAAGTTCCAGTTTGTTGATATAGTTAGGTCTACGTTTCCACAGGAAATGTCCTTTTAGTGTTTTACTAATAACTTTGGCACCATTTGATGCCATCAGTGATTTCATGAATGATATAATTTGAGATGACTCTAGTGCCCAAGGTGAAGAACCTGGGATTTGTGGTGAATGAAAAGTTTTCTATGAAACCCCAGGTGACGAAGGTGGAAGCTACATGCTTCACAGTCCTGAAATGGCTCATCAGGGGTAGAGTCTGCAATTTAACCAATTCAAAGCTGTAATACTTTGCCTGGAGTGGTAAAATGATTTTGTTGTTTTACAGCTTGGTGTGGTTAGCACTGTGTTAATCCTTTGTTTAAAGACCTTGCTGTAGAAATGGGGAAAGACATATCAACGCCCTACCACTGGAGCGGTTAGCGCTCTAGTCGCAGGAACTCCAGGGCTATTTAGGCAGAGTGTATCGGTGGGTGCGCTGCAGTAGGGAGGACGATGGCAATGTCTCTCCCGATCCGCTCCTTGCCACAGGTAGAATTCTAGTGTTCCTCTTGCTGACGCTAATTTTAAAACGTGAATTTTAACTCTGAAATTTCAACTGTTTCGTGCAATACTGACTGCAACTTTGATCGTATTTTAATAATACTCTATCTGTGCCATTTGGGAATTATAAGGGGGGCTTGGCACTCACCGGACCCAACAGGACGCCTGGGCTCAGTCACTACTCCTGCCCGCCCCGGTCCGACGCGGTAGCCAGTACCGTTGCGCGGAGGGCGGATCAGGGAGAGCCAGGCACTTCCGCCCTACCACTGGAGCGGTTAGCGCTCTAGTCGCAGGAAATCCAGGGCTATTTAGCCCTCGCCCACAGTTGCCTAGTCTATGATGAATCATTGCATCAATTTATAGCTGCAAAACATCACTGTCATAGTTCTTTTACAATCCCATTCAGGCCAAGTGGCCCTATTACTGATTCTAATCTCCCAAAATGGTTAAAGTGCCAAGTGTAAAGTGCAAAGTGCAAGAAAAAATAGTGCAAGAAAAAAAATTATACAAAAAAAGAGATAAACAGATTATAAAAGCAATTATTTCATAAGTAACTTAACCAAGCATAACCACTATCTATATCTAAAAAATTCTAAATCCTGCTACTGAAAAGAGCCTGCCCGGACAGACACCTATCTATGTGATAAATTCTATATACAGGTATACAAATCCTCTCTGTCATTTAATCCATTAGGATTCTTCGTGTTCAGCTCCAATATATATCTCGTCTCTAGTAGACGGAGTTTGGCCTCACGATCTCCTCCTCTCCTGGAAGCCAACACTGTGTCGATGACATAATATTGGAGCTGGGAGGGATTCCCTGAGTTTATTGATTCAAAGTGCCTGGCAACCGGGTAAGCCTGGTCGTGTCCCACGATCGCCCATATGTGTTGGAGTATCCGTTTGTGGTCGGGCAGTCGGGTGCTTCCAACATACCTCAACGCACACGGACACTCCAACACATATACTGCACAATCCGTCCTGCATGGTAATCTTTTGTTTATTGAAATTGGTTCCTGTCTGAAGGGGCTACTGTAGTGTGTCCTATTGCTGCCATACCTACAAGCCTTGCACTGAGGACAGGTCTTAAAGCCCGTGCTCAGGGATAACCAAGTGGTGGAGAGTTTAGGTTCCAGAGTGTTCCTAACAAGAGCTTTTGCCATGGAAGGCGATCTGCAGAAGGTGAGCTGAGGCTTATTGGCTACCTTATGTCCAATAATTGGATCACTTTTAACCAGGTTCCAATTCTTGTACAAGATCTTTCTTAATTCACCATGTTGGCGATTATAAGTTAATATAATACGCGATGGTACATTGGGAATCTGACCCTCGACTGCATCCACCTTTTCCTTAGGAAGCATTGCCTCATATCTGGTGATAGAACGCGTACGATTAATGGCTTTCACGAGGCATTCATTGGAGTATCCTCTGGCCAGAAAACGTTTTCTGCTCTCTTCCTGCGCAACTGCACATTCTGCATCTGTGCTACAGATTCTTCTGATCCGAAGCATCTCCCCGTAGGGGATGCTTCGGATCAGATGTGCCGGATGGTGACTGGCAGCATGCAGAACCGTGTTGCCGGCAGTGGGCTTTCTATACAATTTAGTTGCCAAGATATTACTGTCAACATAGACCTCCACATCTGAGAAACACAGTGAATTGGAACTGATATTACATGTAAAATTCAAATTATTCCTGTTCTTGTTCAATTCTTCAACAAATGCCATGGCACTATCTTGGGTGCCCCTCCAGATGAAAAATAAATCATCTATGAATCGTAGATAGAGGATGATGTTGTTATTAGCAATTTCCAGGATTTGGCCATAGAGGACCCGCTCCTCCCACAGCCCCATGTGCAAGCACTCATAGCTGGGGGAGAAGCAGGCCCCCATAGCCACACCTCTGACCTGTTGATAAATGGCATTGTTGAAAAAGAAAAAAATCTGTTCCAGACACATCTGTGTCATGTTCAATAACATCCTATTGTGGCTTGACAAATTTGCAGGGCGTTTGTCGAGGTAATATTCCATGGCTTGCAGTCCATCACAGTGTTTTATGGAAGTGTACAATGATGAGACATCAAGAGTCGTTAGCCATAAATCAGGGCCTCAAGGTAACCCCTCCACTTTACGTAGAAAATCAAAAGAATCCTTCACATAGGAACTCAAAGATTTCACTGCATCTTGAAGAAAAAAATCGATGTATTTGGACACATTTTCAATCGAACTATCAATAGCCGAGATGATGGGCCGACCTGGTGGTCTGTCGGCCCCCTTATGGATCTTGGGGATCAGATAGAAGGACGGGACCACCGGATGTTCTTTTCTCAAATAACGGAACTCGTCCTCTGATAAAAGGCCAGTGCTCCTCCAGGCCTGCAACTTCGAGTATTGATCCACCCATGCCGCCTTTAGATTTTGGATACTACTTCTTCGGTAGCAAGAAAGGTCCCCCAGTTGGGCTTCCGCCTCCCTTAGGTACATTTGTCGAGGCCACAAGACGACATTTCCGCCCTTATCAGCCTGTTTCACTATTATATCGTGATTCAATGCCAATTTGCTGATAAGTTGATTATAACATCTATTTTGCTTACTGATGCAAAATCTTCTTTTGTTGGTGGTGGTGTACAATTTCTTTAGGTCCTGCACCACAATCTACTGATAGGTGTCTAAATTATCATGTACCATTACAGGTTGAAATTTGGACTTTGGCTTGAAGGTAGTGTTGCACTGGTTTATGGGCTCCATAATGGCACAATCCCCAAATTGCATAGATGCTTGCTGCTCATTTTGTAGTGCCCAAATCTCCTCAAAGGAATTCTGATCTTCACTGTCTACCATCTGGGGACTATGTATTGATACAGGCTGATTTTTCTTTTTAGGTTGAAGTAGGAAGAACTTGCTCAATTTAAGTTTGTGGGTGAACCTATAAATGTCCATTCTAGGGTCTGCATAGTTCATATTGCAAGGTGGACAATATGATAATCCTAAGTTCAGGACAGCCGTCTCCCCCGCAGTGAGCTTGAGGTCAGTCAAATGTATTACTGTTCTTGATTCTGTTGGTTCGCGTTCTTCTTCTGGAACCGGTTCCAATGACCTCGTTTCCCCTGCTTGCATCCACTTGCATTTGCGGGCATGGCATTTTCTCCGCTCGCTCCGCTTGGTATTTGCCCTTTGTTTTTTGCGCCAGTAGGTGCTCTTGGCCTCAGTGTTTCTCACCGATCCTGGCACAGACAGTTGACTTCTTGTGCCAGGGATAGTTTTATAAACCCTAAATTCGGGTTCCTTGCTGGATCCACCTCTGGATCACTTCTGCAGCCGACCTGAAGTCTGAGGCTGAGCCAGATGTAACCGATGTTTCACTAGTTGTGCGCTGGGCTGTTCTGTTTCCTTTTGCCCTAGCCTTCACAGCGTCATACTGTCGCGCAACTGTAAAAACTTGCCTGTTTTGATAGTCAATGCGGTCTCTTTTAAATTTGAAGGCTTTTCTCTTTTTAATAACCTTTTCCTCCTTATTGAGCCTGACCATCATATAATTTCTCATTTTCGTTGTTTGGTCTGTTATTTCATGTTTGGCTAATTCATGCTCCAATGAATCAATTTCCCCCTGCAATTTAATGCGGTCACTTTCTGCATATTTGACCAATATATGCAATAGTTTGCTGGAGGACTCCAGGTTTGTCTCCGCCCACTCCGTCAGCATTGCAGGGTCAGGATTATCATAGCTCGGGCTATGGTGATGCGTATTCCCCTGGGTACACGTCCAACTTGTAGGTAACATGAAAGAGACCGGTGCTCCCACCACTTGGACTGTTCCGAGCGCATTACCTGCTCTAATTTCCTGAACAAGCCCCTCGTGGTGGGGCTCCCGGTATTGTGGCTTGCTGGTATTGTACTCGTCGATCCCCCGGCTGGGGAATCGAGAAACATGCAATTTGCTGCCTCTGCTCGACTGCGCAGTACGTCAGCGGACATGATTTTATGCACTTTAAATATCTGGCAATGTTCTTTGCTGTACCTTAAACGGCTCCGGGACTTTAACAAATATTCTACCCGGTGCCACGCTCACTCCCCACTGATAATTCTGACGGTCCTACCTGGGTCCAATTGTCAGGAATACGCTCCGGGGCCCCAGGGCGGAACACTCTGACTTCTTACCCCCAGGCAGACGATACACGGCTTCTCAGGGGCTCTTAGCAGCTTGCTCCTCACCGGAGACCGTAACGTTCTGAAACCCGGAAGGATTCCGGATCAGTTGCTTCCTTCCTCGTTGCCCTTGCTCAGGGAGGGGTCAAGCTCGTACCATGAAAGCCTTTGGTACTTAGGTATCCTGGAAATTGTCACACAGCGCCCGCTGTGAAATCCACAAAATGACGAAGAGTAGACCCTTCAATAGCTGGTGCAGTGATTTTATTTATTTCATCAATGCCAGCACGCCCGCCATGACGCGTTTCGCCTCAGGAAGAAGCTTGATCACATGACATACTGCTAACCCGGGAGGTAGACTTTTAAAGGGACAGTGCATAGCCATTGGCCGCCAACATAGACAACATACTGTGCAAAATACGCAAATAAATACATATTATATCTTATGTAATCAGCAGCATATTGGGACCTAATGAGTATAAAAAACATTGTAATTGTATACATTAAATAGCAATGTGTAGAACATTAATAAAAGCCATAGTGACTGTTATCAAATTAAAACTACATTCCTATCTACACATTTGTAAATATGGGGTCAAAACCAATTCATTTGTATGACCTGCCAGCTCTTTGAATTATTTTTTTATGGGTTCACTCTCACAATGCTGCCGCACAGTTGCCTAGTCTATGATGAATCATTGCATCAATTTATAGCTGCAAAACATCACTGTCATAGTTCTTTACAATCCCATTCAGGCCAAGTGGCCCTATTACTGATTCTAATCTCCCAAAATGGTTAAAGTGCCTAGTGTAAAGTGCAAAGTGCAAGAAAAAATAGTTCAAGAAAAAAAATTATACAAATAAAGAGACAAACAGATTATAAAAACAATTATTTCATAAGTAACTTAACCAAGCATAACCACTATCTATATCTAAAAAATTCTGAATCCTACTACTGAAAAGAGCCTGCCCGGACAGACACCTATCTATTTGATGAATTCTATATACAGGTATACAAATCCTCTCTGTCATTTAATCCATTAGGATTCTTCGTGTTCAGCACCAATATATATCTTGTCTCTAGGAGACGGAGTTTGGCCTCACGATCTCCTCCTCTCCTGGAAGCCACCACTGTGTCGATGACATAATATTGGAGCTGGGAGGGATTCCCTGAGTGTATTGATTCAAAGTGCCTGGCAACCGGGTTAGCCTGGTCGTGTCCCACGATCGCCCGTATGTGTTGAAGTATCCGTTTACATACATACATACATACATACATACATAAATATATATATATATATATATTCACTGAAAAAACCATAGGTTATAGACCATATATAGTTAGGAATTAGCATTTAAAAAACCTTATTTTACTCACACAAAACCATTGAAATTCCATATATAGTTAGTTGCACTAACTATATATCGCGCACCCGCAATCCACTGCTGATCATGTCACATATTACATCATTCATGACATGGTCAGTGACATCACTGATGACATCACTGATGACATCTCACATGACATTACTGATGACATCACTGATGACATCTCATTTGACATCATTCTTGTGCTAATACGATAAACCTCTTCAGACTCTAATAAAACCTTAGATACACTCAGTGTATACAGACACTCACACACTGTTACTCATCCATGGAGTTACTCACACACCTAGTCAGTCATGCAAAGAATCAATCACACCTCTATTTCCTCAACTATACAGTTATACACACCTTACTTATTCAAACATATACTAACACATATTTACTCTCTTATACAATCCCTGATACAAGTTCACAATGATCCATACAGCCACTCACACATTCAGTGGCTCTCATGCACAGTTATTTATATATGCCAACTCTCACATGTACTGTGTTTTACATATGTACTTACTATGACATGTAGCATTGACATATCCATTCACTCATCAATACACTCATGCACACAGTCAACCGCCCATGTAGCTGTTTCCACATGCACTCTTGAACTCATACACCTAGTGAATCAACTGCTCACACATCTATGCACAGAGTCACACACCTCCCAGCCACCCCCACACAAACTCAATCTCCCATACAAATACTTGGGCAACCAATCAATAACATATGTAGCCTCTCGTATAGCTAATGATCCACACATGCAGCAGTTTACATCACAACAGACATACTGAAGCAAACATTCAGGCAGTTTAGTCACTAACCCATGCATTTAGTACGACACATTTATTCACTCACTCATACAGTCAGTCACGCACCTACTAAATCCTTCATCGAGACACTTATACATCCACTCATTCTTCAATATATCTAACATATTTAAACTTTACAGAAACACACAGTCACTGGATGATGTCATCAGTGATGTCATCAGTGATGTCATCAGTGATGTCACTGACCATGTCATGAATGATGTAATATGTGACATGATCAGCAGTGGATTGCGGGTGCGCGATATATAGTTAGTGCAACTAACTATATATGGAATTTCAATGGTTTTGTGTGAGTAAAATAAGGTTTTTTAAATGCTAATTCCTAACTATATATGGTCTATAACCTATGGTTTTTTCAGTGAATTTCAATGGTTTTTTAATAGCAAATATCATAAGCTGTCGAATGTCAAGTACGTGGTAAGTAAAAACATTTTCGTGTTTATGCACACTGATCTGCTTTGAATGCTGCCCCCCACCCCTCATTTCTATTAGGAGTACTCTCTCTTTGCAGATAGTGAAGGGTAGTTAACGCAGGCCTTTGCCCCCGTTGTAATCCGTCGTGCCTGCTTCTCTCTCCATTTGATTGATTGTTCTCTTTGGTTCATTCTCTATTTACAAACAAGCACAGAGTCGCAATACTCTGTTTAGTCTTTGCAGATAGCGAAAAATCGTGTAAAAAAAGAAAAGGAATCGAGCAAAATCAGTAGGCCACTAATGGGATCTCTTTTTGACCTCCCTAAAATAGAAACATTAGGAACAACCTGTTGATAATACCAATGTGTATGTACATAAGCGGCGTTCATTTGTGTTCACAGTACCCCTTCTTGATTGTTTGAATCGAGCATTGAATTGTTCGAAGTTGGTTCTCTTAAGAATCTTCTCTGCCTGCAAACGAGGAAGAATAGGAATATTCTCTCTCCCTTTGCAGATAGTGAAGGGTAGGTAACGCAAACCTTTAACACGTCGTGCCTATTTTGTTCCTCATTGATTGATTGTTTCCCCAAACATTGACTGTTTGGGAATTGGTTCTTTTTGGAGGTATTCCCTGTTTGCAAATATACGTAGGAAAATCTTTGCAAATAGTGAAAGGGTACGTAATGCGGACCTTTCTCCCCCGTTGTAATCTGTCATGCCTATCTACTCCCCACTGATTGATGCACCTGTTTCACCCGGACCATTTACTAGAGATACGTCATCTGGCCCGACCAGAGAGCACCCCTAGTGAAAAGGACATATGCAATAATAACGAAGTGATCACTGTATCCTGTTAACAGAAACTTTAGCATGAAACAACCTGGAAAGAAAAGAATAGGAAAACGAAAATCAGTAGGCCACTGATGAACATAAACTTTTATTAAACAACGAACAAAGAAACGATAACATAACGTAATGATAAAACCTATTAATGTCCTAGAAACAAGAAAACGTTAGAAATATGCCAGTGGTGAGAGACCAGAAAAACAGTAAGAGAAACCAAATCACCCCTCGCTGTCCCACCGCCTGCCACGCCAAAAAAATCGATAGACTAGGGAAAATGCAAGTCAGTAGAACATCCGCCCCCACTCTGGAAACTTCCAAGGTGGGGCAGGGTTGCGGCTACGCCCAGCCGGGAGCAGCCCATATAAGGCGGATCCTGCTGCCACGCCTCGGCCAGGAGATCCTAACGTAGGGTGTAGCCGGAGGAGAGGCCGAGGCCAGCGGGACCCGGCCAGGGGATTGCCTTTACAACGCTGAAGAGTTTCAGGGGGGGGGAATGTCTCCTCGACCCTCCCCTCTCTCTCCCAGTCCGGCCGCGGTGGCCCTTGAGAGTTGCAGGTAGTCCCGCCACATGCTCTTCCGTTCCGGCCACCAACGGTCGGGGGGCCGAGGCCGACGAGATCCGGCTGCAGCCGATAAACCAAGAAACCCGTTCATGGGGCCAGAGCCAGGGGCGTCCGGCCGACATCCACCGGAAGCCCGGCCCGAAGACGGACGGGACACTTCTTCTCTCTTGAATAATGGCTGCGACAACACTGGGGGGGGATGTCTTGCACATGCCTCCGACCCCCCCCCCCCTCGTCCTCATCGCCTGGTCCGGCCATAACAAATCTCAAGCGAGACGCCGTGGGGTGCACTGGGAGGGAGAGACGATGCGAACAGGCCTCTCCCGCCTCCCCAGTGGAGGCTTCCCACCTGCACCCTCGGCGCTCCAAGCGCCCGGAAAAGGGTTCTTCCACTGTGGCGATGCTGCAACGTCTCGCCCGGCAGGGTGGAGCCCGTCCGCTCATTTGACCCCGCGATCGCCAGTAGCTACCGAACTCTCAAAATGGCGGTCGACCTGGCAAGAGCGGGCCCAGCATAAAGAAATGGCCCGGTCACTGGTTGACTCCACCACCGTAGTCCTCCACGACCTTGAAGATTCTACAGGAGCCGCGGGAGTCTCCGACCCCCGCAGACACCCCCGATGGGGAATGACTGCCATAATCGCCCGTGGAGTGACGAAACTGTATCCGCGGGACGTCGGCGCTCCCATGCTGGCGCCAGCCTCACTTTGAATTACTAGAATCCTGCAGACCTCAGTTCCGGTGAAAGCACAGTGTGACCCGGTAGGAAAAATTGTTGCACCCCCTCCCCTTTTTGACTGATAGTTCAAACCACCGATCCTTTCCTTTGCCCTTTTAACGGAACTTTGGACTGCCTCCCCCTCTTTTACATTTTCTAGAGAAAACAAAACATTAACCACTACATTAGCATAGCAGTTGACACCAGAACTGTTTTCAAATTGAAAACCAACAACATCTTCAACAGAATCCTTTTTGTTTCTGCTGTGACCCTGCTACAGCACAGGCATTGTCCCCAGCAGTAATTCTGCAATGCCGGTAAGAATAGCTGTGGTGCCTACTGGACTCACTCACCCCCGCGGCGCCCCACGCCGTTATTTGCTGGGCGGCAACTTACTAGACATCACTTTCGTGCCATCTAGATTTCAGCGCGTTCTGCTGCCTTGGAACTATTCGCACAACAGACTGCTACTGACCACCCACCCCCAGGCAACATCTTCTGAATTTTCATAATTTGAAAGAACTAGTAACATGTCCTCATCAGGAATTCAAAAGAAATTGCCACGGTCTCTTCGTTGTTTAAATGTTTTTACTGTTTTTGTTTTGTTGTATATATTTATATGTTATTAAAGTTTTATATTCCTACTACTTTGTTGGAGTGCTATATATTTTTAATGTGACACATAATTGTAAAAACTTTGATGTACAAAGAGTCATTCCTGGAATCTTCCGCTTCAGGCTCGGTCCCCTCCACAATCACAATACAGGATGGTTTTCAGATAGTAGGAACACGTGTGGTGTGACGGATCTCATCGGGTGTGGGCCTTGATCTACTATAACTCCTTTAAAGAGGGGTGATTCTTTACAGCTGGAGCCATAAACTACATCTGCAGGGCTAGCTGATAGCCTGGACAATCGGACACAGAGGAAGAGGAGTGTCAGAGGGTGCGGTAGTGAATAGGGCGAAAAGGAGGTGTCGGGCGGGCACAGAGTGTGATTCTCAGGGAAGAGCAGCGCAGATGGGGGGAGGTTTATTGCCCATGCATAAGACAGAGAGCGGGGGTGACCAGTGCCTGGGGAAGATGCTTGCGAGGGTGGGGAGCCATGCTACGAATCGACAGCGTGCAGAGAGTGGGTCTGGTCAAGGCATCTAAAATGGCTGCCGTGCACGACAAAAGTGTGGCATTTCAAAAAAGGCAAGATGGCGCAAACAATGTTTTTCAACACTTCCTCATTTCCTTCGAATCGAACGTTAACAGACGTTGGTGCATATTACCAAAGTTAAGCGATATTTATCGCTAACGATGCTTACCAACGAATTTTTTACCGCTAAGCATCGTCAGAAATTATCGAAGATAAACCTTGCTATTATCAAGGTTTATCGCAAATGCGATAAAAACGGCCGCAATGCATGAATATCGCTAAAAAGTCAGCGATATTCATGCATTACCGAGCTAATGCTCTTAGCCATGTTATCCACCTCCCATTGGATAACATGGCAAAGAACTGCTCAGGGCAGGTATAACTTTTTGGAGATATTCGCGCTTAGCGCGAATATCTCCAAAAGTTGGTAATAGGAGATAGATATCTTGCATGTTGTAATGCAAATTATTGTGGTATATGGAACTCATACCATAATCTCTCAGGAAAGCAGAAACTGATCCTTTTGGGACTGCCTGAAAAGGCCTACGGGGTGAGGGGTACTCTACTTTGCCCCCTTTTCACGTTCCGAACTATTTTATTTTACTCTCTTCTGTAATTACACAAAATAGCAGCGATAAGATGCATCGGAGACACACAGTGAGAGAAAGGAGGCCGGAGATGAAGAAGAGATGTCAAATACACATTGGAGATAATATAGTGGCAGAAGGGAAGTAAATATGAGTAAACTTACCATGTAACATAAAAATGTTGCACTCTATACTATAAGTCTCATTTTATACTACAATCACTTCGCTACAACCTCATAAATTAAAAATAAAAATGAATAATGTCTCAAACAATTTTTGATTTCTAAATATAAATTTATTCTTCAGAATTTTCTAAATTTGAAAGAACTAGTAACATGTCCTCATCAGCAATTTCCTCATGAAAAGTCTGCAATGATGATTCTTGTAACTCTATGGTCTCCAAACATTCGATAAATTCGCCATCAACAGATTGATCAAAAAAATCATTCAAGTCATCTCCTCCTTGTGACAATATTTCATTATTGGTGCTGTCAATTTCAATCAATGTAGTGGAATCATTCAAGTCATCTCCTCCTTGTGACAATATTTCATTATTGGTGCTCTCAATTTCAATCAATGTAGTGGAATCATTCAAGTCATCTCCTCGTGACAATATTTCATTATTGGTGCTCTCAATTTCAAACAATGTAGTGGAATCATTCAAGTCATCTCCTCCTTGTGACAATATTTCATTATTGGTGCTGTCCATTTCAATCAATCTAATGGAATCATACAAGTCATCTCCTCCTTGTGACAATATTTCATTATTGGTGCTCTCAATTTCAATCAATGTAGTGGAATCATTCAAGTCATCTCCTCCTTGTGACAATATTTCATTATTGGTGCTGTCCATTTCAATCAATCTAATGGAATCATACAAGTCATCTCCTCCATGTAACAATATTTCATTATTGGTGCTCTCAATTTCAATCAATGTAGTGGACAATTCAAAAGAAATTGCCACGGTCTCTTCATTGTGAGCCATTTTATTTTGAAATTGCTTGCTGTAAATTGCAGAAAAAAATAATCACTTTCATTTATCGTTTTTAGTAATACATAATATAAAACTAACTTTATCAAGTATTTAGTATAACAGAAAGGACTGCAAATAAATAACAGAAAACATTTTTCAAATTATCTTCAAGTGTACAACATAGTTCCCCTTACAAATTAACAACTCACCTTTTTAAAAGTAGGAGAAGTGTTAGTACTGTGTAAATCAAACACCAGAAATTCACCACCAAAAATTCCTCACAAATGTACCTCAGACAGTAGTATCACAAAATGGCTGTGGTTTCCTCTCATTTGACATATATACATAACCAATTAACTTTCATCACACACAAATACAAAACCAAAGTAACATTTTAATTGGTTCTAAATTTCAACACTTTCAAATGTGTTTTCCCCATGCAATTTTCCATAGGACATTTACATACGTCTACAGCCTGAATGGCTGAACGGAATTACACCAAACTTGGCAAAATGGTACATCAAACCTAAGAGGTCAGGAAGGATCTACTATGCCCCCTTATGGTCATTTCCCCCTTCGCTTTGGCCTCCTTTTGTCTCTCGATCCTACCGAGAGACAAGATGGCGGCCGCTACGGACTGTTTGGAATGTTGACAGACGCCGGAGAACCAATCAGCTTCGCAAAGCTCCGTAACGCGAAAAGTACGCGAAGCGGAGCGCTGTTACAGATATATATCTTTTTTTGAACGTTAATTTCTCAAAATCCACTGGAGCACATATATTGAGACCTAGCAAAGGCACATCGGGCTACCAGTCCCTAATATTTTGCCAAGTTTCGTGCAAATCCATTCAGCCGTTCGATTATTGACATTTAGATACGTCTACAGCCTGAATGGCTGAACGGAATTACACCAAACTTGGCAAAATGGTACATCAAACCTAAGAGGTCAGGGAGGATCTACTATGCCCCCTTATCGTCATTTGCCCCTTCCCTTTCGGCTCCTCTTGTCTCTCGATCCAACCGAGAGACAAGATGGCGGCCGCTACGGACTGTTTGGAATGTTGACAGACGCCGGAGAACCAATCAGCTTCGCTTCACAAAGCTCCGTTGCGCGCAAAGTACGCGAACTGGAACGCTGCCCGGTCCGCTGTTACAGATATATATCTTTTTTTAAACGTTAATTTCTCAAAATCCACTGGAGCACATATATTGAGACCTACAAAAGGCACATCGGGCTACCAGTCCCTACAATTTTGCCAAGTTTCGTGCAAATCCATTCAGCCGTTCGGGCTAAAAGTGAGGCCAACCGCCCTATGGAAAAATCAATGTTAAAAACACGTTTTGGGACCCCCCTTTTTTCTCGACCCCCCTGGACGAACCCCCCCCCCAATTTTCAGGGGCTGCTCAGAAACAAAATGTGCCATTTTCCTGAAAATTTCAGCCAATTCCGTCCACAAACGCCAAAGTTATTAGACATAGAATTTTCAAAAAACCCATAGAGAAAAAATCCTAACTATATATACCTACTGGCGACCGCCAGTAGGTAATATATATATATATATATATATATATACATATAGGCAAAGTCCTCTCTGAACCAAAGAAGGAGAGACCACACAGGGGAGTCTGCGGAGGGGGTTCTTTTAATGCCAAATTAAAAACAAATATCAGGGCGGATGCATTTCGGCGTAGATTAGCCTTCGTCAGCGCCAGATGGTTTTGCAGGAGGCAGGCAGTGTGATCGGTTTAAATACCTCTCCCCCTCCTGTCCGGTGAAAAGGTAGCTCCGTCCCCCAAGCAGCATGTGTTGTTAATTGCTGGTCGAGTCTATCTGTAGGACGCACAGTGCATCAATACTACAAAGTCCAGAATGCTGTGGGCTGGTCTCACATTGCAACGGGGGTGGATGGAATTAAGAGGGCCGTTTTCACCTGTAAAGTTCATGGCTGTAGCCTCCTCTGCTCCCCGAACTGCACACACCACAAGGTCCCGGCAGTCCATTAGGCAGGGGTAGGACTGGCAATCCAGCTCACCCGACGTGGGGCACAATGGCTCTCAACACTGACATTTCTCTTGCCGGATCCATGGGTGGGTGCCAGACCATCCCAGTACCCTGGGAAAGAATTTTTTTCCACTGAAGCGGAATGCCAGCTCGTTCCGGACCACTTTAAAGTGCAGGGGTCTCTCAAAGCGCGTTACTGGAGCTCGCGCAAATTGAATGAGCAAAGTCCTCTCTGAACCAAAGAAGGAGAGACCACACAGGGGAGTCTGCGGAGGGGGTTCTTTTAATGCCAAATTAAAACCAAATATCAGGGCGGATGCATTTCGGCGTAGATTAGCCTTCGTCAGCGCCAGATGGTTTTGCAGGAGGCAGGCACTGTGATCGGTTTAAATACCTCTCCCCTCCTGTCCGGTGAAAAGGTAGCTCCGCCCCCCAAGCAGCAAGTGTTGTTAATTGCTGGTCGAGTCTCACTGTAGGACGCACAGTGCGTCAATACTACAAAGTCCAGAAGGCTGTGGGCTGGTCTCACATTGCAACGGGGGTGGATGGAATTAAGCGGGCCGTTTTCACCTGTAAAGTTCATGGCTGTAGCCTCCTCTACTCCCTGAACTGCACACACCACAAAGTCCCGGCAGTCCATTAGGCAGGGGTAGGACTGGCAATCCAGCTCACCCGACGTGGGGCACAATGGCTCTCAACACTGCCATTTCTCTTGCCGGATCCATGGGTGGGTACCAGACCGTCCCAGTACCCTGGGAACGAAAATGTTTCCACTGAAGCGGAAAGCCAGCTCGGTCCGGACCACGTTAAAGTGTAGGGGCCTCTCAAAGCGCGTTACTGGAGCTCGCGCAAATTGAATGAGCAAAGTCCTCTCTGAACCAAAGAAGGAGAGACCACACAGGGGAGTCTGCGGAGGGGGTTCTTTTAATGCCAAATTAAAACCAAATATCAGGGCGGATGCATTTCGGCGTAGATTAGCCTTCGTCAGCGCCAGATGGTTTTGCAGGAGGCAGGCAGTGTGATCGGTTTAAATACCTCTCCCCCTCCTGTCCGGTGAAAAGGTAGCTCTGCCCCCCAAGCAGCATGTGTTGTTAATTGGTGGTCGAGTCTCACTGTAGGACGCACAGTGCGTCAATACTACAAAGTCCAGAATGCTGTGGGCTGGTCTCACATTGCAACGGGGGTGGATGGAATTAAGCGGGCCGTTTTCACCTGTAAAGTTCATGGCTGTAGCCTCCTCTGCTCCCCGAACTGCACACACCACAAAGTCCCGGCAGTCCATTAGGCAGGGGTAGGACTGGCAATCCAGCTCACCCGACGTGGGGCACAATGGCTCTCAACACTGCCATTTCTCTTGCCGGATCCATGGGTGGGTACCAGACCGTCCCAGTACCCTGGGAACGGAAACTTTTCCACTGAAGCGGAAAGCCAGCTCGGTCCGGACCACTTTAAAGTGCAGGGGTCTCTCAAAGCGCGTTACAGGAGCTCGCGCAAATTGAATGAGCAAAGTATATATATATATATATATATATATTACCTACTGGCGGTCGCCAGTAGGTATATATAGTTAGGATTTTTTCTCTATGGGATTTTTGAAAATTCTATGTCTAATAACTTTGGCGTTTGTGGACGGAATTGGCTGAAATTTTCAGGAAAATGGCACATTTTGTTTCTGAGCAGCCCTTGAAAATTTGGGGGGGGTTTGTCAAGGGGGGGGCCGAGAAAAAAGGGGGGTCCCAAAACGTGTTTTTAACATTGAGTTTTCCATAGGGCGGTTGGCCTCACTTTTAGCCCGAACGGCTGAATGGATTTGCACGAAACTTGGCAAAATTGTAGGGACTGGTAGCCCGATGTGCCTTTTGTAGGTCTCAATATATGTGCTCCAGGGGATTTTGAGAAATTAACGTTTAAAAAAAGATATATATCTGTAACAGCGGACCTGGCAGCGTCCCAGGACGCGTACTTTACGCGCAACGGAGCTTTGTGAAGCGAAGCTGATTGGTTCTCCGGCGTCTGTCAACATTCCAAAAAGTCCGTAGCGGCCGCCATCTTGTCTCTCGGTAGGATCGAGAGACAAGAGGAGGTCAAAACAAAGGGGGAAATAACTATAAGGGGGCATAGTAGATCCTCGCTGACCCCCTAGGTTTGATGTGGAGGTTTTAAAAGGGCCCCGCGGGGCAAAAATAATAATAATAATAATAATCGAACGGCTGAATGGATTTGCACGAAACTTGGCAAAATATTAGGGACTGGTAGCCCGATGTGCCTTTGCTAGGTCTCAATATATGTGCTCCAGTGGATTTTGAGAAATTAACGTTCAAAAAAAGATATATATCTGTAACAGCGCTCCGCTTCGCGTAACGGAGGTTTGCGAAGCTGATTGGTCATTCTGTCACTGGGCTATAGTTGGGCTACATCTGGCTGATATTTGGGCTACATTTGTTTTTTTGTGTGTCTGGCGGCCATCTTTGGGCTACATTGGGCTACATTGGGCTTCATTGGGCTACATTGGGCTACATTTGGGCTCCAACATATATATAGGCCAATGTAGCCCAATATATATTTTTCAAAGTTAATTTTCGTAAAAACCACTGGAGCATATATCTTGAGACATAGCAAAGGCACATCGGGCTACCAGTCCCTACAATTTTGCCAAGTTTCGTGGAAATCCATTCAGCCGTTCGAGCTAAAAGTGAGTCCAACCGCCTATGGAAATGAAGGAAATGAATGGGTAATTTGTAATTAGCAAATAGCTAATCGCAAACTAGGAATGGTAAAGAATCGCTATTTATTCCTTAAAGTTCGCTATTTAGGAAATGCAAAAAACTTTGATGATACATATGGCGGTTCATCTCTAACAAGATAAGAAGCATAGGGATACATTTATGATGACTGGCGCATCACCAGGGATGTGTTAGTCATTCTGTGCCGCTGTTCCGTCACCTATGGTGTGCTGCATTTACAATGCGGCGCATCATGGGGCAAAAACAGCACAGATGCGTGATGTATCTGTGCCGTAAAGGTGGCGCATTGCTGGAGTTGTATCGCAAGTGTGATGAAGCTCCAGCAAGGGTCGGGGTGCCCCTGTCGCAGGGTTTCTGTTCTCACACAGAACTGTGGACAGAGGATTGGAACCTCGGCGAATTAGGGTGTCCCAAAACTCACGTTAGTAATCAAAAACTCCTTAGCAAGCTAGGTACAGTGTCACATTGGATATAACAAACTCTCAATGTTTAGACAATCCAGAATATGAACTTATAGTACCTCAGGATACGTGGAACTCATGAACAGTCGGTCGTTATATATTTCTTAGAAACCAGAACATGGAGTTAAGAAGAACACATGTGTATTTGAAATGTTTATTTACTAATGCCGTCTTCTCAGGCGTAGTATCTTAGATAATACAAGTACACATATTATCAGTAGCAAAATTACCAGCATAGTTACTAGTACATAAAAAGCGAATGGTGATAGTATGTTAACATGCTGTAAATGAATAAGAGTTAGCAACACTTATAAGCAGCCGCGGGCCGTGGAGGGAGTTACGGTGAGGCAGGGAGGCGGGGAGGGGGAGAAGCAGGGTGGAGAATACAAGTACACATATTATCAGTAGCAAAATTACCAGCATAGTTACTAGTACATAAAAAGCGAATGGTGACAGTATGTTAACATGCTGTAAATGAATAAGAGTTAGCAACACTTATAAGCAGCCGCGGGCCGTGGAGGGAGTTACGGTGGGGCAGGGAGGCGGGGAGGGGGAGGGGCAAGGTAGAGAGGGCTCCACCCTGCTTCTCCCCCTCCCCGCCTCCCTGCCTCACCGTAACTCCCTCCACGGCCCGCGGCTGCTTATATCTCACCCTCCCTAATACACATATTATATTATTTGCTAAGAAGGTCTCTTTGTGTTGGTTTAGGGCGTGCCCATACTTTAGTGTCTTAGATTTGAAGGAATCACATCAGCATACACCAGCTCTCTCTTCATGTGAACCGCATCAACTGTTGTGTATGTGTGTTCGGCAAAGCAATATAAAACCCGCCTCATGCCCAGAATTGGCAGAAGTTGCACTTATGTTATGAGTATGAAGTCGTGGAGATCAGACCTCATAACAATTCTGTATCGTGTTGTTCTTGAAACTTTAGCACTCGCTGTACAGATATAGTTTAACAAGCAAAGCAGATAGTAGAGCAATAACATATTATTCTCATGTAAACCACGATGAACTACTAGGTGGAAAGCTAAAGCAACAACTAAGTGTCGTGTGCAGAAGTTGCAAAAAAGGAAAAATGGCGTTTAAACCGGTAATGAGCCCATGCTAACTTAACACGGTGTAAAGATATCCAGGACCTAGATGACACCTCCCCATGATCCGAAAACGAACTGAATAAGATAATAGAAGTGCCATCTCATGAGAGCAGATTGCAAGTTTATATGTGGACGGTCCGCAAGGTAAAGCATTAAAAACTAGGAAAATTTAATGCTAAAGAAAAATAAAACAGCCAAGTACTTTATCGAGTCTTAAGCCAATAGGCAAGGTAAATAATAAAAACTTGACAAATAAGTCAATGAATTGTCAATGAAATGCTAGTACTCAGCATATCAAACATGAAAAAGGTCTATGACATAACTGTGTATGCAAAATAAGCTGCAACAGCCTCCAATAGGAAGTCACCGTCTTCATCCGAAAACAGTTCAGCCATCCAATTTAAAAGCGGAAAAGAACATACGTGCTCTCCCAGCACCGGATCCTCTATCACCATCAGAGGACAGCTCGGTGGGTTTTCAAGAAAGCTCTGTTCCAAGAAAGACTGTGCTGCCGCCAGTAAATTCCAGGGACCAAGTAGTCCATGCATCAATGCCACAGCCATAATCCTTTCGCCAGGACAAACCAACTCGTGAGTAATGATAGGAGTCATCAGCTGATTAAAGTCGACGTCAGGAGAAACCGGTCCGCAGAGACACAAATCAATGGCCCAATCGAAATCACAGGTCAGGCAGTGAAATACAGGCTGGACACAGGTGAAGTAGGAGAATCGAAAAGATAATCCATATGCCGTGCTTAATATCGCCAACGGCATTGTGCCATAATATTCTAGCATGCGATTGCGGAACAGTGTCAGCAGCTGCAGGGTGGGAGGTTGCATAGGAGGGACATCCATATTTAAAAATGTAAAAAAGCACAAGAGCGTCCGCTGGTAATGCAAGTAAAAATGCCAATCCACGAACCAGAGTGGAGAAAATAGAATGAAAGGAAGCAGGGATGACTCCAAAGATTTTCTCAAATGAAGTCACGAGACCACTGGTAACAACTTTAAAAAAGTGCGCCAGGGTCTTTGTGGAGGATGCGTTAAAGATAGTCGGAACCATCTTGCTGAAATTGAAAGGCAAATCTGAATTGAAAAGGGTCTGCACCTCTGTACGGGTGTTCGCTATGTGAAGCACGAAAGTTTCACGGGCCGAACTCAAGGCCACCTCTCTCTGAGACAAAAGAGCTCTTATTCTTGCCATGCCGTTGAAATCTGTCCCAAGGTTGGTATTTGTGGCCAGATTGAAAACTCCCTATGTTCATGTGTGGGAGGAAATAGAACATTTCTGCAGCAAATAACCCGTTCACTTACTGTTACGATAAAAGGAATACTTTTAATTAACTCAGAACAATCTTCATTATTGAGCATCAAATATCTACCATTTTCCAACAACTTGAACGTGGGGATGATAGCAGGAACTGGCGTGCCTTGCAACACGTAAGCCATATTTGGTCGGTGTTTGTTGCATGAACCGTGTAACTGTATGTGCCTACACATTAGTGAATGATCTGGCGTCTCAGTGCATTCCTCTCCATTCAGATAAACTTCTTGATCATCTTTGAAACATCTGTATGTGTATGGAAGCGACCAGACCTCATGAAGAAAAGCACTACCTAAAGGTTCATAACGACCTATTGGTATATTTCATACAATTTGAAAACTTATATAAAGCAAAAGGCAGCGTTATTAAACCGTGGATAAGGCACGTTGCCAAAAAACCCGCAATCCTCTGCTGATGATGTCACTGAGCATGTCATGAATGATGTAATATGTGACATCATCAGCAGTGGATTACGGGTAATAGTATCTCTAGTTTACTCCCCTATAGCTGTCTTTCTTTTAACATAAGTGTCTGTTTCCTTCCCTTATACTTACTGTTTTTGGTTCGCTTCTGGTTCGCGTACCGGCGAGCGAACTGGGAAGCGAACTAAGAGAAATAGAGGTTGGCACAGTTCCAAATATTGTACCAATTTTTTAATAACGGGGAGGTAGTTCTGAAAAGAACTTTTTTTTTATTGTTTTTGTTGTTTTATATTTTTTTTATTATTTTTCGGAACATTTTTTTACTTTTTTTGAATTTTTCTGAACAGTTTTATATTTTTTTGGGTTTTTCTTGGAGGGGGCAATGAAAACGATTCATTGTAAAGGGCTCAACAGGAGCAACAAAACAAAAAAAGAAGTATTTATTATTTTGGGCGTTTCGTACAAACTTGCATATGATAGTCAATAGCTCTGTTGATCAGAGTGATGCTTTTTTCTCCGTAGGAAATGAATCCATCGCAAAATACGCAGATGTGTTTTACTTCACCAAATTTCATTTGTATATTTGGCACCATCTCCCTGCCCTCTGGTCCCGTTACTTCCGGTACAACAGATCTTCTGGCCATAATAGGGAGATTATCTAGGTCGTTCCGAAACTGTGCAGCACTGTAGTTGTTAGGATGCCACCTAGTCATATGGCAATGCATTGTGTAGTTTCCGAAACTGTATTTTTTCTCGGTTCCTCTGGACAGTCTATCTTGACATATAAGGCAAGTTACGTATCTTGCATTTACTTTTTTCTGACCTTTGGGAATTTAAAAAAATTGCCAAATGAAGTTTTCTTTCCGGTGAGACGTCCTGGGCTGCTCAGGCAAAAACTGCCTCTCTTCGTGCTCGTCGTCCTGTTCCTCTTCTTCTTCTTCTTGTTGAATTATAACTTGAGCAGGTGGTCCACTCTTCCTTGGATGTGGTGGAGGTGGTGGGGAAGCACCAGCTGAAGCTACTAAAGAAGCCATTGCTCAGTGATCACAAAGGGTCTTTCTCTCACAATGATGAAAGTCAGAGTGAGGAAAGAAGGAGGGATTTTCATCATTTGGGAAAAACAAGAGTTCTCAACCAATCAAAAGTGTTCATTTTAGATTATATGACCTAGTCTTACATTATTAGGAAACCAAAAGTGAAATGAACCAATGAAAAGTGTTATTACCAAGTCACATGACTTGCTGTGTTTACGTTAAGCGCTTTGCAGGGCCTCCCGGTTTGCTTCCAGAAACCTGCGCTTTGCGACTCGCTTCGCGTACCAGTTCGCTAACGTAGCACGTCATATGACGTATCACGCGACAACGTGAAACGTCATGCGGACGGGAGGCGTCACGATGTTGTTTTCTAACGCGGCACTTGCGGTAAAGAAACGTTTACCGGCTCGCGGTCTATTTCGCGGCATCAAGGTCAGCTAACGGGAAGCTTCCCGATTCGCGAAGCGGGAACGAAGAAAAAAAAATATTAAAAAAAAAAATATTCATAAACATATAAAATATATTTTTGGATTTAAAGAAGAATACATTTTACAGCTACAGATATTAGCTGTTAAAAAACCAATGAAATTCACAGAAAAAACCATAGGTTATAGACCATATATAGTTAGGAATTAGCATTTACAAAACCTTGAAAATTCACTGAAAAACCATAGGTTATAGACCATATATAGTTAGGAATTAGCATTTAGAAAACCTTATTTTACTCACACAAAACCATTGAAATTCCATATATAGTTAGTTGCACTAACTATATATCGCGCACCCGCAATCCACTGCTGATGATGTCACATATTACATCATCAACATAAATGGAGGTTCCCCAATGCACTGTATAACAGGGAGGGGGAATTCGCACAGAAAAAGAGAGTCCCTGTAAGGGGTAGCAGGCAAGGATTGCTGTGGCTGAAACTCAGGGGGAATAATTTTGACCTATAACTACTGACTCAACAAACATCAGTATCAAACTCAAGGGTATGCAGTGCACTGTGACTAAATCAAATGATGATGAAGAAATTTATAAAAATATGAAAAAGTTTATTCATATATACCTCCCATTTGGGTTACAATCTATTACAAAGTTTAAAACTTTCTTACAATACCATTCCGGATAGTACCACATATGAAAAATCTACAATTAAAACAAGATTTCAATAAAAAAGGTCTTAACAAAAGGTCGACGCGGCGTTTCGGTGTCACTTTATCTCGGCACCTTCATCAGGACATTTAAGACTTTTGACTTTGTATCTGAAAATTACGGTTGAGGAAGCTTTTCAATTGCTGTCCATTTAGCGTACTTTCTCTGGCGATGACATGGTCAGTGACATCACACCTGGATTCGGTATTTTACCACACAATAGGATTGTGTGGTAAAATACCGACTCTTAAGGGCCTGTGGCACTCTCAGGAGTGTCAGCTACATATGGATTTACCGATTCGGTAAATATACCGATTCGGTATTTTACAGAATCGGTATATTTACCGAATCGGTAAAATTACCGATTCTTATAATAACATGCACCTACATCTGAAAACCCAAATACCGGTAGGTAACGGCCGAAATCGGCCGTTACCGACCGGTATTTGGGCTCCTACATCTGGCCCTAGATCACTAAATATCGGGTAGGCTGAACAGTCTGATATTTCATAAATGGACATAAAGTTCCTCATACTGATATAAACCATGCGGCTAGATGTAGGTAATTCCCATTTACAGACTCTTAAATACCGAATCGTTAAAATTCGGTATTTAAGAGTCTGTAAATGGGAAGGGGGCAGATTTAGGTAATTCCGAATTCAGGAATACCGAATCTGTAAGATTCGGTATTTACTGATTCGGTATTCCTATGGGCCTTGAAGCCCATAGGAATCAATGGGCAATACCGATTCGGTATTTACCGAATCGGTAAATACCGAATCCTGCAAGGGTGCAGGGGGTGTCACTTTGACACCCTCTAGCACCCCAAGTACAGGCTTGTGTGACATGTGGCACACAAACATGCCCTCCTACATCTGGCCCTAGATCACTAAATATCGGGTAGGCTGAACAGTCTGATATTTCATAAATGGACATAAAGTTCCTCATACTGATATAAACCATGCGGCATGTACGTGCGTAATGCGAGAATATGGCGTGATTCTTTTTGTCTCAGTCTCTTTTCACGGTTACCACCTCTCACATGTTGCTCCACCGGTTTGGTGTGATATTTGCGCGTCAGCCAGAGACGCGATAGAGGCCCTGTACTACAAGCAGGCTGGGGCTTTACTGGTTCTGCATCCGCAGCTGTGTATTGTCCAAGGTATTGGGAATGCCCCGCCCGCCTCACAGCACAAGTTCAACAAGGGCCGCTGCCAGTAGCAGCCTGTGACTTCACAGGAGGTGACATTCACTGCAATGGGAACCTACGGCCCGGTGGACACTTGACTGGGGGGCTGGTACGTATGTGGGAGCCTGAGGAAACACTGGGACTAAACTTACCTGGACTTTTAAATTACTGCGTCTCACTCTCCACAGCTCCAGCCTACACAGGCATTATTTTATCAGGAGACCCCTCGCAACACCTTAACAGGAATGAAGTATGCTGTGAGTTGCAGTCTGTCACCGTACTGCTTCTCGATGTGCGGACACATGACCAGGGGCAGGAAGCACTCCCACCAATGGGTGAGTGCAGGACACTTGAAAGGCGTGGCTGCAAAAAGACCTTAAGAGCAGCTGCATCTGAGGAAGGCAAGATAACGCCGAAATGCATTATGCCATAACGCTGTCCATTAAAGAAGGTGTTTCTTCAGGATTCCCCGTGTGGCCTCTACCTCTGCTTCCTGGAGGGGTTTGGTGTGAGATATATTTTTTGATTTGCTTATATCCTTGGCGCCGGTTGATGAATCTTCATGAAAGACTTTGGCCCTCATTTTGATGTCAGTCAGCTCGCTGCCTGACACCATGGCGGTCAGGCGACCGACAGGTAGGTGGCAATCTAACTGCCCAGTTAGATGTGTCTGCCGGCTGATGTGCGGAAAAGTTATTCATAACAGTGCGGTTTGTGCTGCAGCCCCATAACAGGGCACATCTATTCTTTCTATAAATTAGTTGATGGCCATCATGGTGATACGGCGGGATTTCTCCTCTAGAGTCTGCTTCTCATTCTCTAGAATCCCATCACAGGTCGACTGGACCTTTTTACCTGTCATGGAGTGAATAAGGCAACCTAGTTGACACTAAACAGATCAAATTCAAAATACCCAATTGCTTTCCCCAAAGAACCACTGACTAAAGACTGAATTTAGAAGGTTTATTACATAACCAAAAATAACTGGAGATACAGCCACCTCAGCAAGAGGTTCAACAGATAAACAGGTACTAATACAAACATAATCCTACGGAAAAGTCTCAGTCGGCTAATGAACAGAACGAGAATTAATTCCAGGACCATCAGGCTAAACAAAATTGCTATCACTTGAGTTCTGGTACTCATCAGGATAATAGACATAAATTCAGGTTAGTCTGTCCCTACTCTATACTAGATGACATCCCTACTCAACAACCGCCAGTCCTATCCAAAAGGTGTCAGCCATGGTGACTTCCAGGTGAAGTTCGCCCACATTCTCTTAGACTATCATTCTTGACTTGCATCTATGCCCTTTGCCCATCTGACCGCTCTCTCTAGCTCCTCAGCTCGTCTGCTCTGTCTCCACCCTCGGGGCACTGTCCCTAATACCAAACCCCACAATGTTAACGTCACGCCTCCTGGTACGCCCCTCAAGAAGGTGTTGAGTTCGGTATTTTCCCACATGGCATGAGTCCATTCTTGTCCGTTCAGACGTCCTTGTGTCTCAGGCTCTTCACCCTTTCAAGTTGCTTCTGTAAATTCCCAATCTACTCCTCCATGTCTGAGTCTAGCATCCTAACGCTTATACACAAAGGGCCCTTCTACTCTACTATCTGCTTGATGAGGCGCCTGCAAAGAAATACGCACATAACTCACAGTCTACAAATGTTGCAACAATTCTAAAAGGTTTTTCATAAGCAGTTCTATCATTTATATGTTTAAGCAAGACATTTTCATACAGGCCTGCGCCATTTCCATTTACTAGGCCTCTGCTGGTTATAGGCCCAACGCTTTACATTAGCACTTTCTTGGTTCACTTAGGCCTCCAACCTTAACGTCAAAAGCACTTGCTCTCATCTTAAACTAATTATCTAGCACATAAAGCATGATTATACATTTCGCTATAGTTCATCCAAAGGCACATTATTAATTTATTAAACACTTCTATTATGAATGAAAGCTTTCATTTCAAATACTTCTACATTGCAGTAAGCATGGAATTGCACCTTGTAACGCTAGTTCTACACATTTCAGATGTCAATTCATTCAAATGCTTTGTCATATATCGCATCTAAACATGATTAAAGGTCCTCTATATATCCGGGTGCTGACTACTTGTACATATGGTGCACCTCTGCAAAATTCACTTTACATGGCGCTCTCTCAGTTCCCCCCTTTGATGACCTGTGTCATCACCACCCTCACATCATACTCAGGGTAAGAACTGAGCTAAACGGAGCTTGTGGCCATGTTACCTCGCTTGAGCATCTCCAATGCTCTCAAACTGCGGTATTGACTGTCTTGCATCCTTTCCATTCGCATCTCTTGCGCTCTCATTGATCTCGCCAATCTGTTCGATTTGTACCATTTGTACAACCTCACTAGTCCCCACAAAGCAATCACACATGCCACTGCTATAATGAGGGGTTTCAGTACAAATCCCAGGAAACCCTTCCCTATGTTAGCAAACCAGTTTCCAACCTTTCCAAATCCCTTGTCAACGGTCTCCCATGTATTCTCTGGGGTCAAATCCTCAATCTCATAATGGATTGCAGTAATGTTGGATATATATGTCTCCAGATCCTTAGAGTTGTCTGGGATATAAGTGCAACATTCCTGAACCTTTAAACGTTTACAGACTCCGCCCTCTTTTGCTAGGATGACGTCTAGAGCAAGACGGTTCTGTAAAACCATTGTCCTTATCGACAACATCTCACCCTCAACCAGCACCAATGACTCATTGACAGTTCATCTACGACCGTTGCCAACCGCCTTATCTTGATGTCATTAAAAATTACTCCTAGCATGCGTATCGCTGCTCCAAACACGTCTCCAATTATTGCTCCCCCACTCTCCCTCCGCTTCACCCTCCTCTGAGACTCTCCCTCTAAGAGAGCAAAATCCTCAGTGTGGTAAATTTTGGGAAAGATAATTGGCAGGTAACACGTTCCATACCACTTCTCTGGCAATCTCACATACGCATTCCTTCCGCAGACAAAATACACAGTAGGAATCACCTGAACCACGCTCTTCAGGAAGTCCTTTGTATAATACTCTAATGTGAAGGTGTGGTTACACGTGGTCTGACCCACGTACACATTTTCATAATACGTCTGTGGCCGATGAAGACATAACTTTCCTTTCTGTACTACATCTAGAGCTATTGGGCCATAACTCCCCCTTGACTTATGCTGTTTCTCTTCTTCAGTCCAATCTACCTTGCCTTGACCTGAATCTCGCAACTTCTTTTGCTTCGTGTATCTATCTTCCACTTGCTCAATGAACTTCTTCTCTATCTCGGATAGTGAACAGGTCAAGTTGTGTCGGTGTGCATATGGAGTGTCTAACTCTTGAGTGGGAATGAAAAAATATCCAAGTCTGTCCTCTGACTTATAATAGTCCCACTTGTTCAAATGCTTGTAATTCGGGACCTCTGGTAACACAGCATCATAATTCGAAAAGAAATATTCAAAATGATTTCGCCCATATAGGATACTAATCAGCAAACTACAGGATATCCCATATGTCAATGGAAGGTGATGGTATCTGATACCCTCATCTACGGAAGCTGGCAATTGCATACACACGTAACAGTCCTTCGCATCCATCACATCAATGTATTCATACAGCAACTTTGCATAAGCGTTCTGTCCAAAATTTCCCTTAGACAGATCTGTATGTAACCTACGACTCTCTGCAGCCAGCAAGGCCTTCTCTCTTCTTTCTCTCTCTTCCTTCTGGCTAGGGGTAATAGGTGTCGGTGCCCCCCGAGCCTTCTCTACTTGTTTGTGTGGTGCAAAATAGGAAACGGAAACTACTATAACTATGAGGAGAATCACTACAGCTAAAAGAGTGCCTACTATGCACTTGGCTCTACGATTCGGGTTCCCAGGCGCCATGGTCTCAGCACGAAGCAGTTTGTTCTCGGAAAACACCCAAAGTCTCTTTCTCTGCTATTCGAGTTTCCTGAACCACATCTGGCAGCTTGAAAATTCTGTTTCAGTTCTTCTTTTGCTTCAATCAACAGACAGCCTAAACCCTTCTCCGTCTTCTGTGGAAAGTCCCTAAATTTGTTCTTCTTCCACTTGGCTCTAGGTTAAGTTAACAGCTATTGACAAAGTCTTTTCAAAAGTCTTTCAAGCAATTCAAAGTTCAAGCAAAGATCCAAACTCAAATTCAAAGTTCAAAGTTCTCAATAGTCGATGATTATACTTGATCCGATTGCCTGCAGCACATAATCTCAAAGTTCCATATGGAGCACAACTTCATCATAGACTGGCATGTCCGGAACAAAGGTAGGGAAAATCAATCTATCCAGGAGTAAATCACGTATCTTGCTTAGGAGAGGGGGATTAGGAATAGTGAGTGTCAGTATACCTTCAATTTCAAGTCTAGGTACCAACAACATCACTTCCAGCTTAACATTGGGAATTGTGCTGATCACCGTCACTGTCCTCACCCTCCCGGACCTCAGTACTCCTGGCATTGGTAGCCCTAGCATTTGCAAAAGGGTAGGTCCACTCTGGAGTAGCGTATCTTCCGCAAGGTACTCGCACTCTCCTTGACCTTCTCGGACCCCTTTGCTCAGCTTCTCCTTCTTCCCCTTCCAGATCAGATTCTTCAGACACAGGGGCAAATTCTCTTTCAGAAGCCAGTCTCACATTTCTTCGCCTCTGTCTCTCAGGCCAGTGAGCTTCTGCACCTCTTGCTCGTCTGCTTCTTGTTTGCACACCCTGTTCGTCCCCACTCGCAGGCTCTTCTGCACTCAGATCACCTTCTCCGCCACTTCCCTCTTCTTGGGCAGATTCGGTGTCACTGTCGTCGTGACCATATACAGCCTGACTCGGGGAATCCCCAACTTCCACAGGCACCTCCACAGCTTGACTTGTCCCCTCACCGGGATCTTCTTCTTCGTTATTGTTTTCGTCTATGAGGGGAGCTGTTCCCTCCTTGGGTGCTGGAGCTCGTCGGGTGTGAGAAGCATGGACCCAATTTGGCAGTCCACCAACTTTCACAGATGTCGTGGTTATTAGGATAACCTGGAACGGACCTCTCCAACGCACATCCAGGCAGTTTTTCCTGACGTGTTTTCGCACGAAGACCCAGTCTCCTGGACACAGGTCGTGACAAAGGTCGCTAGAAGCCGGAATTTCAGCAGCCTGCACCTGAAGGGACACAGAACGCATGACATCAGAAAGTCCCCTGCAATAGTCAAGAATGACATCATCTGTGATATTCAGCAAAGCAGTCGTAGGAATCGATGGCAATCTCATAGCCCTCCCCATCAATATTTCGTGAGGAGAGAGCCCTGTCCTCCTATCCGGGGTACTACGCATACTCATTAGTACCAACGGCAGTGCATCGGGCCACTTCAGGGATGTAGATGAGCACACCTTTGCCATTCGGGCTTTCAAGGTCCCATTTATCTGCTCTACAATGCCAGACGCCTCTGTACGGTAGCTACAATGCAGTCTTTGATCAATGTTCAGGGCAGTGCAAAGCATCTTCACAACTTCACTATTAAAATGTTTTCCTCGGTCCGATTCCAGAGAGGTCGGGACCCCGAATCGTGGCACCAATTCCCTCTGCAATAGTTTGGCTACCGTGAGTGTATCGCACCTACGAGTGGGATATGCCTCAACCCATCTAGAAAACACACACGCAATCACCAGGACATACCTAAGGCTATTGCACCTCGGCATTTCAATGAAATCTATTTGCATCCTGTAGAAAGGTCCGCCGGACCTTCCATTGTGACTCAGTGTAACTGGTGTTCTTTTTCCCACATTTATCTGTTGACACGTTACACACCTCTGGCACACTGCTTCTGCAGCCTGTCTAAACTTTGGGTTGAACCATGTCTGCCTGAACACACGACACATCGCATCCCTTCCCAGATGCACAGGACCATGTATCTGTCGTGCCATTGCACTCACCAACTGATTCGGCAACACAGCTCTTCCATCTGCAGAAACCCACATGTCCAAGTCTCCCTTGACACAACCAGCCAATGTCCACACCCTTTTCTCATATTCTGACGCTTGCCCTTGCATGTCTCTCAATTCTTCCCAAGTGTCTGCCATCTCAAGCATCATGCTTAGTTCAGTCCTTTCCCTTGGTCCTTCAATGCTTTGTTCGGTAAAAGAATAACCTTGCTCCGCACAATAGCGTGCAACTTCATCAGCATATTTATTTCCCATTGTCACAAAGTCACTTCCTCTTGTATGAGCTGTACATTTCACCACTGCTATTGCTGCAGGACCCTGCAAAGCCTCCAGCAATAACCTGATGAACTCGCCATTTCTGATTGGGGAGCCTGATGATGTCATGTAACCCCTCTGGGACCACAACTGACCGAAGTCATGAACCACCCCAAATCCATATTGGCTGTCGGTGAAGATGGTGATCCGAATTCCATTGGCTGCCAAACAGGCACGCGTCAATGCAACTATCTCAGCCACCTGCGCGGAGTGTACTCCTTCCAAGCAGGCTGCTTCAATTACTCCAGAAATGGTACAAACAGCAAACGCTGCTCTCAGCTGACCAGTATTGTCTCTTATGCATGAGCCGTCGACAAAGTAAATTTCATCAGGGTCTGTCAACGGCACATCAACAATATCCGGCCTAGGTTTGGTACACAGTTCAGTTACATCAAGACAATCATGATCTTCCCAATCATCATCTATATCATTAGGTAATGGCAACAAGGTAGCAGGATTCAAGACAGAGCACCTTCTAAGAGTCACATTCTCCGCCGCAAGTATAACCTGCTCGTAGCGTGTGAGCCTATTGTTGGTCAGGTGCTGCGTCCTGGTCCGGGTCATCAGCAATTCTACAGAATGCGGTGCATGCACTGTCAGTGGATATCCCATCACTATACTTTCGCATCTTTCAATGCTGACACCTGTTGCAGCAACGGATTTGAGACATCCGGGCAACGCTGCGGCTACTGGATCTAGGGTAGCCGAAAAGTATGCAACTGGTCTACGGACTCCTCCATGATCTTGCACTAAAACTGCCAATGCACATCCCCCTCTTTCACAGCAGAATAATGCAAATGATTTATTGTAATCAGGCATTCCCAGAGCCGGAGCCCGACACAAGTCCTCTCTCAACTCAAGAAAAGCCATCATACAGTCTGAGTCCCATGGTACCGGATCACTCACGTCCTTGTGCGTCAGTTTCTGCAAGGGTTTCGCCTTCAGGGAAAAGTTAACAATCCATTGTCTGCAGTAGCTAACCATGCCCAAGAACATTCTAACCTCTCTTTGGGTCGAGGGCACGTTCATTCTCATGATTGTTTCGATCCTGTCAGGCGACACCTTCCTTCTTCCCTGCTCTATCCTGTGACCCAGATACTGCACTTCTTGCAGGCAGTACTGCAACTTGTTGGGGTACACCTTGTGTCCGTTCCTTCCCAGATGGTTCAGCAAGGCAATGGTATCAATCCTACATGCATCTTCGGTGTCTGACGCAACAAGGAGGTCGTCTATGTACTGTACGAGAACTGAGTTCTGTGGCAGTACCAGACTCTCCAAATTCCTTTTCAGCAACTGATTAAAGATCGATGGACTCTCTGTATACCCTTGAGGAATACGACACCATGTTAAAACGCGACTCTCTATTTTGAACGCAAAAAGAAATTGGCTTTCTTCATGCAATGGGATGGAAAAGAAGGCTTGACACAAATCAATCACAGAAAACCATTCAGCTTGGAACGGTATCTGGAACAATATCACTGATGGATTCGGTACCACTGGACAGCATGGGACGACAATGTTGTTAATCTTTCGCAAATCCTGCACTATCCTGAATTTGCCACTTGGCTTCTGCAGACCCATTATCGGAGAGTTACAGGGACTGCCCATAACCTCCTTCAGGATCCCTTGTCTAATCATGGACTCAATCAGGGGTTTTATACCTGCAAGTGTATCTGGGGTCAATTTGTACTGTGGTGTTCTCGGGAATTCAGCATTTGGTCTCAATTGGATTCTGACAGGCTCTACCCCTTTTATCAGTCCAATCTCTTCTCCTGTAAAGTCCCACACCTCCGGCGAGACTGAATCCCTCAAATCCCATGGGAGTTCATCCACAGTTATGGCAGGGTACAATTCAATACACACCTGTGTATTTGCAACCTTAAAATCCGCATCGTCATCATTAGTCTGCAATTCTACTCCCTTGGGGGTACAATAGATGGTGCAATTAAGTTTACACAAAAGATCTCTTTCTAACAGACACACAGGGCTTGAATCACACACCACGAACTGGTGTCGATCCCTAAAACTTCCAATCTTCACAGGGACCGGCTCAGTCAGGGGGTTTGTCATTCTTCTGTTTGCTACTCCTACCACTTGTGTGGTCTGTCCTGAGAGGGGTAAGTTGGGGACTACCGCAGACCGCACAGTGGAGCGAGAAGCGCCCGTGTCAACCAAGAAGGTGATGGGATGTCCATCTACGTCTGCCTCCACAAACGGTCCTCTCTGATCTACCTCCAGCACTGCTCCAAGGGTACAACCCTCTTCCCCATCCTGGTACCGACCTGTCACTGGGTCAAAGTAATAGCACTCATCCCCCTCGACTATGAAAGGCATCTGGTGGTATACCTTGTTCCCTGCTGAAATCTTTGGTGGCTGGGGAACCTGAGCTCTAGGGGCTGAAGACCCCCCTTTCGTCATCTGAGGCTTAGGCACTGCCACCTTTCGTGCCGGAGGGGCTTGGACTTCCTCCTCCTCCTGCTCCTGTACCTGATTTTCTGGGTTATAGGGACACTCGCGTCTCCAATGCCCAACCTCGTGACATTGATGACACCTGGTCGTCTTCTTCAGGGCCTCTATGTCTATCCTAGGTCTCGGACCTTCCTCCCCGTCTTTCTTCTGCCCCCCTGATCTCCTTCCCATGGTGCTATTTCCTGACTGACCCTGTCCTCCTGCTTGCATCTGGACTAACATTAGTTTATCCTTAAGCTTCTTTGTCTTCGAGTCTATCTCATCACTGCAGTATCTTGCATATCTCAAAATCTCGTCTAGAGGTTTGTTTTGCCAACAAATCAAATGCTGCTGTATCATAAGGCAGATATCAGGCCTCAATCCCAGCACAAACTTGGATACGAACTGTCCCATATCCTTCGGATCCATCACATCTAATCCGCTGTACTGCTTGAAGATCAGCAATAGCCTCTCATAAAATTCATGCACTGTCTCTTTAGGTTCCTGTCTTGTACGGTCTATTTTTACCCGATCAATGTCTTGTGGTGGTACTTTAGTTTTTAGCCACGTGATCGCCTGCTCGTACTTTGCCATCACCCTAGGTGACGGCCCATTTGTGGCACTATCTCTCTCTGGCTCCGCAGTGGGCCATTCGACACTGACTTTGCATGCTATCCATAAATCACTTGGAACCACAATATCAAACAGTGTGTTCAAATCAATCCACAGCACCTTAGAAATTTTAACAAACCTCTCTACCTGCTTGTACCATTCCACTGGACTCTCTCTCAACTTTGGAAATGTGTTTGTAAAAGCAGCCAGGTCTCCCCTGCTCCAGGGTACATGTACATATCCCCCATGAGCCACCTCCCGCAAGGGGTACGCTTCAGCGTGCATCAACCCTCCTCCCAGGGATGTCTCGATAACGCTCCGCCTGACTGTCTTTTTCTTTGACCATCTTTCCTCCCATTTCTCCAACTGGGACCATGTCCGGATTCCCATTATCAGTTCCCTAATATGGGTTTTTAATCCGATCACCCTCTTTTCTTCTAGATCTTGATCTGAATACTGTAACCTGTGGCCCCCCTGTAGGGCTTTTGTTTTTGTCAAGTCTACCACATACTTGTTTGCCAATTCAGAAAGTTTCTCATGAGCTGTCCTAGCCTTTCGAGTAACATCTTTTGCCACAAACAACAACTCATCTGGTTCGTAAAGTTCAATCCTTTCTAGTGGCAGTGTACCTTCCACTATTTCCTCTACTTCTGATTTTAATCTCAGCACATCTAACCTCCTTGCCTTTATTGCCGCTCTCAGTGTGCCTTGGCTAGAGGTTTCCTTAGAGTCCCTTCCGCCACCTTCCTGACTCCCTCTCCTGTTCTCTTCAGGTGTATTAGGAGGAACCCTTCTACCTTCGCAACTCTTACAGTCCCACTCCTGCCGCCTATCTCCGGAGGAATGATGAGACGTCTCCCTGCTCCCCACACCTCAGTTTTCCCACTCCTGCCTGCTTTCGCTAGCTGCACAGTGAGAACCCATCCTATTCTCTTCGTTCTCTGACCCAAACACATTCCTTGCTCTGTCGCTCTGGGTGTCTACAATTGTTTCCCAAGTTCTCAAATCTGGCCTTAACTCCCTCATCGACCTCGGCCTTGGTCCTCTCAAATCCATCGAATCCCTCCAACCTCTTTCCTCCTCTGAGGAGTCTGCCGATGCCACCAAAGGGGTGCTTCGTTCTACCGGTCTGGGTAATGTCTTCCACCCATCTGCTGTATCAGTTCTGCCTTCACTAGCACTCCTCTCGCTCCCCATCTTTAGCGGACTCTCACCTTGGGTCCGTTCTGGATTGTACACTGAAACTATAGGACCTATGGTAACAGGTACCGTCAGGGCATCTGGCAATTTCTGAGAATGGACACCCTCTTCTACCCTAATTTTCTGTACTGTAAACCGTCCGACTACTCTCGACACTGGGGAGGGTGGGGGTGCCCTTTCTCCCTTTTCTGGGGTAAACTTGTCCCCTTGGGTTTCCCATCCGTTCCCCATTGGGCCCCCACCTTCCCCTACTGGTGCTTCCCAGTGCTTTGTCGATGCTTGCGTTCCCTGCAACTCTGGATTGTATGGGGGTGGCCTTTCCGACAACAGTCTCTCTATCAGGCTGTCGTCTGTCTCGCTTTCCTCATCCTCTGTACTCTTTTTCTGCCCATCGCCTGCACTTTCCAGCAATGGATACAACTTCTCTACTGCAATGGTCTGCACCCTCCATCTCTTTTCCATGGCATCCCATCTTGCATCTTGAACCGCCCTTACCGAGCGTTTCACTCTTTCTTGTCTCCTATCTCTGTTCCTGTCGTGGGCTGCCCTTATCCATGCGTTTAGTGCTTCGAACTGTGTTGGTCTGGGCAAAGGTCGCAATGCAGCCATAATCGCTTTCAACTGGTATAACACTTCTAGTCTAAACGTTCCATATTTAGGAAAAGTCAATTCCTCGTTTCCATCTGTCATCTTACACCAATTATCGAGCCACAATATGGTATGCAACCCAACATTCGTTGCCATGTAGTTAGCTGGAGTATCCTCGGGTGGAGCCTCCTCCCCACCCCGAGGTTCTATCCTGTTTTCTCTTTTGAACCATTTTCGCAATACCATAAAACATTTCATAATTAAAACAACACGTTTCCTTGTTTACAACACTCGCTGTACTTCCTGATGACAATCCACCAATCCCAGCGCGGCTTCACGCCAACCGCCCTATCACAGCGCGGCTTCACACTAACCGCCCTATCACAGCGCGGCTCCTTCTGACATCACTCGCCTCCGTTTCGCAGCAGTTCCCCTCCTCTCTCCGTTCGTCTCGCGGTCTCTCATGCGTCCCAATCATACACTGAAAATGATTACTTCCGACCAAGCAACCACTTCCCTGACTGTACGGCCACAGTCTAACTGTAATTGTCACCAACTGGCAAATTTCTGTCTGCGAACGACCGGACACTCGCCACTCTGATAGGTTACAAGTTCACGGTAACTTCCGACCAGCGTCCGTTACCCACACACTCACACACACGTTCCCCCTATCTCGGTCTTGTGGGCGATCAATGGTACCTCATGACCCCCTTTCACAATGGTCGACAATTACTTTGGGTGTTTGATACACCCGAACCACTTAAACTGCCCTTAAGCTTAAGATTATCACCGGTTGCGCTCGCTCACAACCTGTCCTCTTTCACACTACAGACATTCAGCTCCGCAAGACAATACACATACAATACAACATGACACCGCAATCTAACAACGCATGACCCTTTTCATACTCACTCTCCTCCGACCTGCTGCTGTCTGCCGCACTGTTACTCTCCGTCAGATTCCATGGAACGCCATCCGCCATCCGCGATTTTCTGGACACTCATCCTTGGGTTCTATGGGCCTCAGGGAAATCTCGACCTACTTCTAGCTTACCCTCACTCAGAAGATAACCATCCTACACTGCTACCAATTGATAGAGTCTGCTTCTCATTCTCTAGAATCCCTTCACAGGTCGACTGGACCTTTTTACCTGTCATGGAGTGAATAAGGCAACCTAGTTGACACTAAACAGATCAAATTCAAAATACCCAATTGCTTTCCCCAAAGAACCACTGACTAAAGACTGAATTTAGAAGGTTTATTACATAACCAAAAATAACTGGAGATACAGGCACCTCAGCAAGAGTTTCAACAGATAAACAGGTACTAATACAAACATAATCCTACGGAAAAGTCTCAGTCGGCTAATGAACAGAACGAGAATTAATTCCAGGACCATCAGGCTAAACAAAATTGCTATCACTTGAGTACTGGTACTCATCAGGATAATAGACATAAATTCAGGTTAGTCTGTCCCTACTCTATACTAGATGACATCCCTACTCAACAACCGCCAGTCCTATCCAAAAGATGTCAGCCGTGGTGACTTCCAGGTGAAGTTCGCCCACATTCTCTTAGACTATCATTCTTGACTTGCATCTATGCCCTTTGCCCATCTGACCGCTCTCTCTAGCTCCTCAGCTCGTCTGCTCTGTCTCCACCCTCGGGGCACTGTCCCTAATACCAAACCCCACAATGTTAACGTCACGCCTCCTGGTACGCCCCTCAAGAAGGTGTTGAGTTCGGTATTTTCCCACATGGCATGAGTCCATTCTTGTCCGTTCAGACGTCCTTGGGTCTCAGGCTCTTCACCCTTTCAAGTTGCTTCTGTAAATTCCCAATCTACTCCTCCATGTCTGAGTCTAGCATCCTAACGCTTATACACAATGGGCCCTTCTACTCTACTATCTGCTTGATGAGGCGCCTGCAAAGAAATACGCACATAACTCACAGTCTACAAATGTTGCAACAATTCTAAAAGGTCTTTCATAAGCAGTTCTATCATTTATATGTTTAAGCAAGACATTTTCATACCGGCCTGCGCCATTTCCATTTACTAGGCCTCTGCTGGTTATAGGCCCAACGCTTTACATTAGCACTTTCTTGGTTCACTTAGGCCTCCAACCTTAACGACAAAAGCATTTGCTCTCATCTTAAACTAATTATCTAGCACATAAAGCATGATTATACATTTCGCTATAGTTCATCCAAAGGCACATTATTAATCTATTAAACACTTCTATTATTAATGAAAGCTTTCATTTCAAATACTTCTACATTGCAGTAAGCATGGAATTGCACCTTGTAACGCTAGTTCTACACATTTCAGATGTCAATGCTTTGTCATATATCGCATCTAAACATATGATTAAAGGTCCTCTATATATCCGGGTGCTGACTACTTGTACATATGGTGCACCACTACAAAATTCACTTTACATGGCGCTCTCTCAGTTGGTCGCCTCTGTTGCCCTATCCTATTTAAAATAGGCGCCTGAAGCAAGGCTCAAAGTGACGCATGCAGCTGCGGAACGTAAATAAAACCTGTTGCCATTCAGTCTTACCGCATTCATACAGGTCTTCATTACCCCTTTGAGTTACCAACATGTACATAATGAATGCATTAACTCTCACCTTGCCTGCAGCGTGCCTAGCACTAATAAGTACGTGCTCACCTGACATCTGTCTTGTGATTTCTACCACCATGCTGCCATTATTATACTCATCACTTGATCCCTTTTTAATTATTCAGGCTCCGCAGCTGCACGCATGACTTAGGGCCAGATGTAGGTAGGCTTTTACCGGTCGGTAACGGCCGAATTCGGCCGTTACCGACCGGTAAATGGAATTTGAGATGTAGGGGGCATATTTTTACAGAATCGGTAAATTTACCGATCGGTAAATTTACCGATTCTGTAAAATACCGAATCGGTATTTTTACCGATTCAGTAAATTTGATATGTAGGTGGGACTCTTTTGAGTCCCACAAGCCTTACCGAATCGGTATTTTACCATCAAATTCAATTTGATGGTAAAATACTGATTCCGGTGTGCATGCACATGTGTGCATGCACACCTGTGCCATATGACAGGCAGACCTGCCCTTTGGGCATGTATGCCTGCCACATGGCACCCGAACCTGTTTTGGGGGTGCTGGAGGGTGTCAAAGTGACACCCCCTGCCCCCTTGTGCAATTCGGTATTTACCGATTCGGTAAATACCGAATCGGTAATGCCCATTCATTCCTATGGGCTTCAAAGCCCATAGGAATGAATGGGCATTACCGGTCGGTATTTACCGAATCGGTAAATACCGAATATTACCGATTCGGTAAATGCACATCTGGATTTACCTACATCTCGGTACTTCTATTTTACCGATTCATAAATACCGAATCGGTAAAATTCGGTATTTATGAGTCGGTAAAATAGATTTACCTACATCTGGCCCTTAGAGCCTTATTTTTAGGTGCCAATTCTTCCATAGAGCATGCTTACCACTTTTAGAGTCCTAGGGCCAGATGTAGGTCGGCCAATACCGGTCGGTAATGGTCAAAATCACCGAATTTCGGCCGTTACCGAAAGGTATTGGGAATTTGTAATGTAGGAGCCCAAAAAATACCGATTCGATAAATACGAATCGCTAAATACTGAATCGGATGTTACCGTCGGTATTTACCGATTCGGTATATACCGAATTGGTATATGATATGTAGCAAGCACATCTAAGAGTGCTCATGTGTATTAAGGATTCGGTATTTACCAGCAACTAATAGTTGGTGGTAAATATCGAAAACCTTGAAAAAAGCAAATTTGTGCTTTTTTCAACTGTGCCATGTGGCAGACATGTATGGGCATGTATGTGTGCCACATGTGCACCCATGCACTATACAGGGGTGCAACAGGGTGTCAATGTGCCACCCTGCCACCCTTGTAAGTCTACCCCCTATTACCGATTCAGTATTTACCGAATCGGTAATTCTCATTCATTCCTATGGGCCTCCAGGCCCATAGGAATGAATGGGGAATACCGAATCGGTATTTACCAAATGTTACCGATTCAGTAAAATTTACCGAATCATTAGCTACATATCATTTACCGATTCTAAAATACCGAATCGTTAAAATTCGGTATTTTAGAATCGGTAAATGATATTTACCTACATCTGGCCCAAGGTCTTTCGGCAAACTGCTGATTTATTCGTTCAACTATATCTGTCAGATACCCCACAAGGCTTACCTTTGCTTGTGAAGTGGTTCCGCAGAGACGACAAGAGCCACCGCCCCTGTCCCCACCTAACCCCGTGCAGAATTGAAAACCCGGCAGGGAGTAGATGGACCCAGGGAAGGGAGCCAAACAATAGGGGGGAAGGATGACAGGAGGCTTGTGGCTGTAGACACTTGATGAGGCAGTGGTCAACAGCTGGGGAGACAAGAGAGACCAGGTTAGAGGGTTCCCGCACCTCCCACGTCCTATTCCCACAATCCACTCATATACAGAAGACCATACCACTAGACCACTCACCAAGGCAAATGAAGACAGAAGAACTCGCAACCAAGAGGGAAATATAACATGAGCGCTCCTGCGCAGAACAGAGTTAATGTAACAGGCGGTTGTTAGGCCTGCACAACCAATCCTATGTCATCGCGAACATGTGTCTTTGAGGTACTGGGTTTTTAAGAACCGGCACAGAACCGGCAACCCAGCGGTGTCAGGGTACACCCAGAGACCTCGAGTCCTTCCTGATTCAGACCACAGAAACTCAGAGTCTTCTAGGTGAAGTCAAGGATCGATTTTATTGGCTTCAACCAAGGTAACAAGTGTCCTAGAAGTACAACACACGGGAAGTATATTCTCAGGAGACTGCTCGAATTCACAAAACCAAGCTTCTCTTTTTATACAAAATATTCAGCTTCAGGCAAACATTCTGGAATTTACAATATCCTATTAGCATTTTCTAGTTACAAAGGAAAGGCAGAGTCATGATGACATGTCCATATTTCACTTCATCCAGCCCAAAATAAATTACCCGGCAAGGTCCGGTAGTTCCATCAGATATCAGTGGACCCCCAATAAAAACGGGCACCTCCCCATCTTAAAGCAAGTGAGAGGAAAGATGTGAGCAAGATTCGGCAGGGTGTGTGTGCGATAAGAAGGCTTTATGGCTTGTGGAGCCTTGATGTTATCTTGTTCGGCCACTGGAGAGGAACTGACCTAACAGGTTCGGCCTGGGGCAATGGTTCCAACTTGCACAGGTCATAGGAAAGTCGATTAAGGTGTACGTGTCCTTTTGGGATCGAATCTAACTGGATTAAGGCCTATGTAAAGGGCAACACACAAAATGGCTGCCGTATACAAAATGGAAGCCAAGGGTTCAAAACGATAATGACGATTTCGAGGTGAAATCGTCACTCGAATGTACTGAAAATACTTGTACATAGTGTACTCGTCATTTTCGGTCTTTTGATACCAAATTCGTCATGTTTCGACGAAGTATAATTCTCGAGTCCAGAATTATTACACAAGTCCAGAATCTTCAGAACCACATCTTAGCACATATGGTATGCACCTATAGTTAGCGCACCTGCGCTATTGAAGGAGCCAAACTCAGGTGTCTTTGCACTAGATGGCAAATGAAATGTGAAAAGCGCCCCAGCGCTATGAACATAGGTAAGTACCCGCACTCCTGTGCGTTAGTAGCAAAGAATAAGGGGAAGACAGTACCCCCGAGTTTGTCCTAAGGACCTAAAAGCGCTCCAGCGCGGATAACAGCTATAACAAAAGAAAGCGCTCCTGCGCTACAAATGTAAAGTACCTGGTAGCGCTGTGGCGCTAGGAGAACCCCGTAACATGAGCCCTTCAGCGAGATGATGTCAGTGCAGGCTCCGGCGGGAGCAGAATGAAGGCCGGAGGGCAGATGAACGTCGGCGCTAGTAGCGCTTGCAGGACAAGTGGGTGTGGTGACAAAAGTGCAGGCTCCGGCTGACGGAACACCAAGGAAAGCCGAAGGTGAAGCGTTCCCGGCTCGAGCAGCTCCCAGCTCGGAGTGTTCGCAAGACACAAACCTGGAATCGTAAAGAATCCAAAGCGCCGACCCGGCGGGAATCGCTGGTCTTAAGCGATTCCCCCGGAAGCGCTGCAGGCAACAGAGAGGCTAGCGAAAGGCTAGACCGGGACTCTACTTCCGCCCAGAAGGGAGGGTCTCGGTCTCCTGTATCGAGCGGCAGAACCCTCCCGGGATCGGCAATTGCCGAACATGACAATATCCTACTCTTGACCTGATTCCTTCTGGGTTTATTTTAGGTTCAGCAGCAGCATGCATCACTTTGAGCCTTGCTTCAGGAACCTATTCAACCATTGAGCATGCTTACCACCTTTAGAGTCATAGTTCCCATTTAAACTGCTGTCTCATGCGCACACTTGACTCGTTCAACTGTATCTCCCATAGCCGCATGTGGGCTTGTGCATTCCGCCCACCTAGTTATATCATTAAACATTCCCTTAAACACCCCCACCCTTCGTTGTCACATATATGGGTGCATGTATGGGTGCAACTGCTCCAGGCACCATTTGAGGACTATTTAGCCACACTGTGGTATGTTTTATCTCAGCTGATGTTCAGCCATTTTCACCACAGTTTTTAACCGTGCTGCCCCTTGATGTGATTCTTCAACATCTTGGACAAACCAGTCTTGGCCATTACTCCTTTGCATCAGGACCTCGCATGATTCATTCCTTTTATGAATCCAACTGACGTTGGACCATACCTTGAAGACAGTTGAGGTTCCCATTATCATTCTTCTGGTTGGTCCTTGTTCACCTACCACATTGGTCCTTTCCCAAATGTCAATCACACCAATCTAATACGTCCCTTTAATTGTGCAGGCTGTCCCTGTGTTCCTTTCGTCCTGAGGAACACCCTCCTTGATTTGCACACATTTGGGTCTAAATGTCGACGCACATGCCATAATCCTGACCATATCCTCTCTGCTCCACGCCAAAAGGAAACTCAAATCCCAAGCGGTGTAGAGATTTATGTACCTAGGGATGGATGTCATCTGAATGATCATTTTTAACCAGCAATGTATCACTGTATATTCCTTTTCACAACCAGCACTTATTTGCACCTTTTCACCTTAGCACTTGCGCCGTTTTGGTTATTTCTTGTGGCAGCCTCTTAGTGTCATCTACACACTATAAAATGTCGAAAGAAAAAAAGTGGAAATGTTCTCTCTCTGTTTCAATATATTCCTATTATTTACTCAAGATTGGTGTGTTCCATTGTTTTCCTTTTTGCCATTTAACTGCAATGACACAAATGTTTGATTAGATTTTCATCTTTTCTAAATGTTATTTATTCATTAAGTAAGAAAATCAGTTGGGTACCTGACAGAACCAACATTACCCTATATGTTCACACCCAGGTCCTGAGGGGCACTGGGTTACCCCATTATACTAGATGTCATTACGAAGTTGGGCGGACTTAAGCCCGCCGACACTGTCTAGCTCCTGGTACTGACCGCCTAATTAGGATGCAACAGAACAGTGTTCACATTCCTACATTTCCCTATGGGAGCATGCATTATGGCCATAATACATGATCCCATAGGGAAATGGGAGGTACTGTTCATCGCTGCACCTCAAGGTGCCTGCCACGTGGTTCAGGGATCACCTGGAGGCACCATAGGTGCCCCTCAGTCCCCAACCAGAGGCTGCACACACAAGGGGGCCCTGCTGGGTGCCCTAAACACGCTTTCCAACATAGTTTCCATGTCGACAGGCCAACATGGAAACCATGTCAGAAACCGTGCATCCTAATCCCAAAGACGGAAAGGCACACCCTTTGGGAATCCGAGCCGGTTTCGACTGGCCGACGTGCTCCTTGAGCCCTTTGGAAGCCAGCCAGAATGACCTGCCAGTTTATTTTCTGACCGCCAGCATTGTAATGCGGCAGTCGGAAAGTCAACCGAGGGGGGCCGATTACGATGTGGCCCGGAAGGCTTCGGTCGAAGCCTTTCTGGGCCGCATTGTAATCGGCCTCTTAGTGAGAAACAGGGAAAGTGGATAGGAGAGAGAAAAAGATGGAAGAGAGAGAGAGAGCTAAAAAGAATGCAAAGTCTAATTACACTTCTTTTGAAACTATTCAATTGATATAGGTCCTTTACACAATGATATATAATTCACATTTGATTTATAATAAGACTGACAAGTTAATGTCACTCTAATGTAGACACCCAAGTTAAAATATACTATGTGGAAATTGTCATCTATAGGGCTATATATTGTGAGAATAATTATGGTTCTCACATTTCTCCAGTGATTTACACTGGTTGTTAGCCCAAAATCACATTCCTGACTTTGAAGCATTAATCTGTGTACAACTGTGCAACCTGTATCCCAGGAAGCAGACTTGGAAGCTGTGCGTTGGCGGTATGGAAACTGATCTATAAAGCTTCCTTTTACTAGTGAGATGTGGGTGGGTTACCATGAAAGGTGACAGGCTCCAGAATCTAAAAGGAATTATGCTAAAGATGAAAAACTGTCATTTAGAAAGAGCCTAAGACCCTGACTTTTTCACCAGCATTACTCAGCTGATGTGTATGATTGGTCTTCCTGAAAGGTATTTGTTCTGTGCTGCTGCTCTCATCTGACCACTTACGCACATTATCATCCACAATAGTTTGGTGGAACTGTTGATGCACCACTAATGTAATTCAGAAGCTCATCTTAGATTCAACACAAGAAGCTTTAACTAGTGGGCTGTCTATATTGTGTCAGGTGCTAACACGTGGGATGGAAGCTGTGTATATATTAGGTACAGTGCACTGTATTTTGTAGTGTTGGATTTTTATAACCTTACTCTTCTTTATTTTTTTAATCTAAATGTATTTTTGCATTTGTCTTTGTGTTTCTAATAGCCACAGTCTGAATATGGTACAGCGCAGCAAACAAAGGTTACGAAACTCAGATCACAAATCAATAATGCAAGGGTTGCCTTGTACATGAGCACCTACCTTGTGAACTTCAATAGGTGTATTTAAATCAAGCTGTAAGCCATATATTCTTTTTCTAAATAGGATTTCATTCAAACTACATTATAAAAATATTTGTGGAACACTTTTTGGAAGCTTGATTTCTACATAGTGTTCCTACTCAGTATTAGATCTTGAGTTCTAAGATGTGAGGTGAATAGAGCCACTGATTACGGAAGAACCTGGCCTTCAGTGATTAGGAGATTTTTGGGTTCTTCCAGGAATATGACAGATGCAGGTAGCACACTCCATCAGGTGGAAACATGGCGGCAAAAGGGTACAGATGCTCATTTTATATATTAAGGAGCTCCCACATCACTAGATGTTATACCTAAAATGTGTTTTTTAAAGTATAGTTTATTCATGTAGTGGGGCAAATGTACATAACAATTTATGAGTATGTGAAGTAGTTCTACAGGAGTTTTCTTTTACATACTCTAGAATATCTTTGTGAATCCTCACCAAAACATCTGACTCCCTATTAGTAAAAGTGCAAAGAGGGCATAGTCCTTTCAGTTTTAACTAATTACACATGAATATTCATTTTTGTAAGAGTACATAAAAGAGAACTCCAGTAGTTCTCTTTTATGTACTATTATATGCCTTTGTGAGTTGGTAGCTAAGTGAGCTGTCTTAATGAATGTCAATCTATCTAATACAAAAGCTCTAAGCTAAATAGAAATGAGTACCGTTGTTTCATGAAAACGTAATTTGGTTTGCCATATTACAACAGTCTGGGTGGTGAGACTTGCGCCCAAGAAAGATGGCGGTGTCCTGCTAGCTCTCCGTGGAGTGACGGGACAAATTTCTGCTGCAGAGGCGGTTGTCTTTGATACCACCTGCTGTTTTCTACAATGGAGGAAATGCGGAAAATCTTCCTAAACTGCTACATATGCTGAATCTCCGCCTTTGAACATACAATTTGCTCACAGACTTGGCCATGTACCTCACACAGCATCTACTTCCTAAGAGGCCTCAATGTGTTATACTTAATCTTTTGAGTACACAGAACTGCTTAAAGTTTTGTCAGCTGCTGGATTTAGGAAATAGATTGTATAGTCTGGCAATAAAGCATGCTTTTCCCGGGATTACACTAAACATATGGCAGATAGCCGCAAATATTTTTTTCTCCAAGAGGCTTTCACTCTGATACCTTGGAGCCCGTTTTGGTCTGTTTCACCCATGTCTGTTCAAGGTCACCTATAATAACAAAACTTACACCTATGAGGACCCAGCACATCTGAGGGCTTTTCCTCAGGAGGTCAATGTGGGATTCATGGATACTTCCAATTCTACCAAGACTTGAGATGTTTTCTGTTTTATTATTGTTGTAGCCTGCTATACTTTATTGAGGCATCTTTTGTGCTTATTATACATATGATGTTATGTTAGTCTTTTCACTTCGCTTTAGTATTCATTTATAAATTATTCTATTCTACTCATCTCTACATTTCTCTTTGCAGGTTTTCCCCCCAAAATTATCTTGTTACTTGACTATCCCAGTTAGTCTTCCTCCATCATCAACCTTCTCCCTGGAGCTCGGATGTGTCGTCTTTTCGTGTGGTCTCAACACCCCCTGTCTTCTTTGAAAATATCTTTAGGTATGTTCTCTCTCACACATGTCCTACAATTTATTTTTACATTCTTTTGTGTTTCTCAGATCCTCAGCTTATTCTCTAACTTATTCTCTCTTTGTATACTTCTCTTCCATTTTCTGAGATAGTTTTCCATTTCGCTCATCTTCTTTTCTTTCTTTTTTTGTCTTGTGTTGCCTTCCACTTGGTTCACCTTATATGTTCTTCCTTCATGATCAAATACACTTTTTCAAGTTTTTATTGTATGCCATTAAAAATGGTATCCTGGCATTTCAAGGGCATGGGTTTACCAATTAAAAGTCAGCAGCTTTTGACCTATTTTTCACATCTTAATGCTGATATTGCTCTTATCAAGGAAACACACCTTACTGAAACTGAATCTACAGACCTGAAGTGAGAGTGGGTGGGTAATGTTTTCTTTTCACCAGGTTACAGTAAGAAAAATGGTGGTGCCAGGAATTTGATTCCGTGGGAAGATGGTTACACACATGTTTTTGATTAATAATGTCCCAGTTTCTATCTTTAATCTATATGGCCCTACTAGTCTAAACAGCCAATTCTGGTCTGATATGACTCAAAAATGTTTACAACGCCCTGATGACCATTTTATTTTTGCAGGAGATTGTAACCAGATTGTTGACCCTTTTAGCAGCAGAAATCTTTCTCTACTTATGTACTCTACAAATCTCAGAAATTGTTTATCAAAGCGATTACACAGCTCACACTAACAGATGCTTGGTGTTAGAACTGGGATTTCTGGTTGGCTAAGGCTTGCGCCAAAGCCAGGCAGAAACCACCATTCTAGTCAGGGCAAGGGAGTCACACGCCAAGATAACCCCTGCTCACCCCCTTGGTAGCTTGGCACGGGCAGATAGGCTTATCCCGGAGGCAATGTGTAAAGCATTTGCGCACGCACACAACAGCAACAACATCCTAGGCACACCACAAAAGGAACTCCACACAAAGTTATATAAAAATAACTTTTGTATTATCAAAAACACATCAGATAGTATCACACAATATACATTGTGCCAACTGGCACGGGCAATATTCACACGGGATTATTTACATAGGACAGTGCCATGTGGGCCACTGTCAGGAACAAGCACTTGTTAGAACTAATACTTAGAACAGTTGTAGAACACACTGACAATTGTAGAACACCACCAGTAACCACTGGTAAAGGTAGGTACACACTACGCAATACTAATAACCATAGGCCTAGATCACGCAGGGACACAAACTCACTAGTATAACATACTAGGCAAAGCAAACTTCTAAGCATGAGCACCTTTAGAAGTATAACACAAGCATAAAGGCAAAGCACATTATGCAGCAATCACATTAGGCCTAACCAGTATAACTACAGTAGGCAATCCCTCACTAGTCTGAACACATTAGACTCTGCCTCCTAAGAATAAATCACATTTAGGGGCGTAACTCACAGAGTGAAAACATCTCAATAGCATAAACCTACATAGGTAAAACAACCTCAATCATAAACTAAAGTTTTAGAGGTATCAGATACAGGGTGCGCCAAACATACTATAAACAATACATTTCCTAGCACCACATCACTCTAGCCCATAAATCACATTAGGCAATTATCATCACAACCATAGTGGAAAATCACATTGCGCGAAAATCACTTTAGGGCCTTGCGCCCTATCCACATACCAGCCCCCCTGGCCAACTGGCCATCTCATGAAGGGGCTCAAATGCCCTATGTCCAGAATGTCAGGGCGCGCTGCCATCGCAGCGCCAGTCAGTGGTGCACCACTGGCGCAAACCTAAACGTTGCAGCTGCCCACTACTTGCTGGGCAGATGATAACAATCACAAGGGCCTAAATGCTGCAGCTGGCACTAAGTGCTGTGCAGCTGTGAAAGGCCAAGGGAGGGGCGAAGGGAGCGCGAATCACTCCTGGATTCACAAAGAACAGGTCCCCTTAAAAGAAATAAAAACCTAAACGGTGCAGCTGCCCACTACTTGCTGGGCAGCTGGAAAGCAAGCTGCGACAGGGGCCCTCACTGGCCCTTAGGAGCAAAGACTGCCCACAGGCTCTCACTAGCCCCTTTAAACAAAATTGCGTCAAACTGAGCCACCTGGCTCTAAGAATACTGCCACTAGGAGCACTCCAGCTCTTAAACGAATTGTGCACCCATCATAGACAGAGCACTAGCCCCCAGACACTGGTGTCTTAAATAACTGTGCCCCCAGGGAGTCACTCAGGCTCTAAACAAATGTGCGCAGGCTAGAGCCACACGGGGGTCTGTAAATAAAGTTGTCCCCAAACATTGGAGCCACAGGGCTCGAAAACAAATGTGCCCCCGGAGCCATCTAGGTTCTGCAAACAATTGTGCCCCCGTTGGGGCTCTCTTCATTGCTCGCCATGTCGTTGGAGCGGCCCTCTGCGATGTGGGACCGCTCAGGCACTCGTACACGAAATAAGGCTTCCCCCGAGCCCCCCTAATCAATTAGCATGGGCCCCTCCGGGCCCGGGCTACAACTATGGCCAGGAAAGAGCCACCCAGGGCTCTTTAAGCAAAGACTGCCATCCAAGGGAGCGGCCCGCTGCCACGTGGGGCCGCCCGGGAGACCAACAGGGCCAACTCCCTCCTTACCGGCATTACTCACCGGCTCTTGAGGCGGCCGGTCTCCTCGGGTGGCGGCAGGACGTCTCTGGCGACTTTGGCTGGCAGCGCGGCACCTGCAGGGCTCTCCCTCAGTCCTGGTCCTCTCTCTCGCTGCTGCTCTCCTTCCTCATGCAGGGCTCCCTCCAGCACACGAGACCCCTGCTGGAACCGGCCACGCTACCTTGGTTGCCGCACCGGCCAATTAGAGCGCGGCGGCGGGTGGGACTTCCTCTGAAAACCGGAAGTCCCGCCCCGCGTCAGGCACTACGGGGCCTGACTTCCTGTATGCGGCGCGAGGGCCGCGGCGGTGATCTCCGGGTCACAGAGAGGGGTAGGCACCCTTGAGGTTTAAAATAAAAGTAGAAACGGGGTGGGCACCCGTTAAGGCGCCTATAATAAGGGGTGGCACCCTTAAATAAAAATATATAACTGTGGGCCCACTGCAGGGTGGGCACCTGTGAAAACCCCACCTGGAGGGGGGAACCCCTAAGAGGGGGATTCCCTCGATATGAGCTGCAGCGCCGTGCTGCTCAGCCCCCAGGCTCTCCCTTCTCTAGGGAAAGTAAATCAAAAGCGCGCCCAGTCCAAAAATAAGGCGCAGGAAGGCTGCTGAAGGTCCTGACCAGGGCAAACGCAGCCAGTAAGGTCCCAGAAATCCTGGAGATCAAAGGATGGAGCAACACAGCTCCTAGCAAGGAAAATCCTCCAGGCATCCAAGTCCAGGGGCTGGGCAGGGCCCAGGGAGGCAAGCCTTCCCCTGGGCCCCAGCAGCAGCACGCCCCTGGTAGATTCTAGTTAGGAAAAACAAGAACATTTTCATGGGGTCACAGCCCCCTTTTTATATAGCAAAATCCTTTGTCTGTGGCTACAGGGTGAAGGGAAAACCAGATGCAACTGGTTTTGGAGCACTGTGTGGTGCTCAGCCCCTCTTCCCATTCACTAGTCAGGCTAGGGTCATCAGTCGCACCACAGGGTGCGGAGCCAGCATTGTGTGGGGAAAGCCCAGCCCTATTCAGGTCCCAGGTGTACTCCTCCCTCACATCAATCATGCAGATCTACCATTCACCACCGGGGCAGACCCATCCTGACTTCTGGAGCCAGGCACACCAGCCAGCTCCAGCCAATCACAAGCCAGCACATTCAATGCACAGACACACCAACTTCTAGAAGTGGCACTTCCACTCTAGAACCATTAAAGCTGCACACATCATCGCGCAGCATTCAGTCTCAAGCGTTCGCACATACCAAACTGAAGCCTGCACTCCCCACACATCAGGAACTACCATGGACACACATATTCCCCATGCATTCCTATGGGAGGGCAGGCCACTCACCAAACATACACAGAGAGCTCACGCACTTTACACTGTACCACAGTGAAAAAGTGCTCTACCTTTGGGCTACACCGGGGTCAGAGGCGAGGATTCCCTCCGTCTGCACCCCCTTCCAGTTCCATGATCACAAGTGAGTCCCAGTATGCCTCAGGCTAGACAGAGCACACACCAGCGGCGTATCAGCGACACACTCTCCTCCAGTACTCCCTATCACAGTGGGATTCTCAGTATGTCCCAGGCTAGACAGAGCACACGCCTGCGGCGTATCAGCAACACACTTTCCTCCCAACTGTTGAGGACCCTGTCACAGACGCTCTTCCCTCCAGGTCAGGCTACCTGAACCTGGCCTCCCCCTCCTTGGGGAACGACCTCCAGAGGCCCCACAAATGGTCAAGCCCTCTAGACGGTCAAATGCCCAGTGAACCAGGATTTCACGGGGAGCACGCATGCCCCCCTAATGGTGACACATAACTACTGTGTTGTGTGACAGTCTGCCTGGCCCTAACCTCGCGACCTCCTGTCCACCTGACAGGGCACAGAGATCCCCCAGGACACAAGTGGCATCACCATGGTCACTCACTGGTGGCCCAGCCCTTCTGGCTGGCCCCTGACCCACCGGTTCTTCGACTGGGGACTCTTTCCCCATCTCACTCCTCAACCAGGACTTCTGTACCCTCCACTTAGGAGCGGTACTGCCCAACACCAGGACTGCCGGAGTTCTGGTTACAGACACTCCCTGTCCTCTAGACACAGGAAGATCCTCCTCAAATAACCTGTAAGTACAGCCTAGGCCCCTGACCTGGTGCTCCCTTAGGGAACCCTCCAGGCCCTGAGACAGGGTTTCGGGCCACCGTGGGACACACCGTCCCACACTCACGCCACCTCCATTGAGACAGGACATGAGCCCCTACACCCTCCTCATTCTACTGGGACCCAGCTGGGCTACACATGAACCTCTTCCCCTACACAGGATCATCAGATACACAAGCCATTCCTTTTGGAATCACTCCCCAATGCCTCTGCAAGAAATCTAGCACACCGCCAGATGTCCACCTTCTCGTCCAGTGCCTCTGCAGGACCTCCTGCACACCACCAGAGGTACACCTCCCGTGCAAGCTCCTTTTATCACAAAAAAACTCACACCAACTCCTCCTGTTCAACACATCACTCATCCACACACTCCCCCTCTCGACTGCTGAGACAGTTCCTCACTGCCCCTGACTCTCAACCTGTACCCCTCTTACTGAGCACCAGGCACCATACTCTGGGAACTGGGAATGGGACCTCACGCACTGGACACATTTTAGCTGCCACCACTGGATCTTACCATACTTTGGAATTCAGACACACACACTATACTCAGGGGATAACCACCCTACCGAGCTAGCCATTTCTCCTCCACACTCCCTCTCTTCCATCTACCCACACCTCTGGGGACAGGAACAGGGAATGGGCTCTGGACTCAGCAAGGGATTCCTTATCTATGGCAACCTCCCCCTCTACTGGCGTCCCGCCCTGTCATTTTCTCTCTTCTGCCACTAAACATAAAAGCGCATGAACATCATTTGAAAATGACCCTCTTGAGGAAAAACTAAATCATAAACAATAATCCCAAACATGTGACTATCTAGAGTTTTGTAATGTAGCCAGTTGTCGCTGTGGTACTGCGCAAACACAAGTCCTAATCCTCACCGCTGATCAACAATGTTAGAACTGGGATTTCTGGTTGGCTAAGGCTTGCGCCAAAGCCAGGCAGAAACCACCATTCTAGTCAGGGCAAGGGAGTCACACGCCAAGATAACCCCTGCTCACCCCCTTGGTAGCTTGGCACGAGCAGACAGGCTTATCCCGGAGGCAATGTGTAAAGCATTTGCGCACGCACACAACAGCAACAACATCCTAGGCACACCACAAAAGGAACTCCACACAAGGTTATATAAAAATAACTTTTGTATTATCAAAAACACATCAGATAGTATCACACAATATACATTGTGCCAACTGGCACGGGCAATATCACACGGGATTATTTACATAGGGCAGTGCCACGTGGGCCACTGTCAGGAACAAGCACTTGTTAGAACTAGTACTTAAAACAGTTGTAGCACAAACTGACATTTGTAGAACACCACCAGTAACCACTGGTAAAGGTAAGTACACACTACGCAATACTAATAACCATAGGCCTAGATCACGCAGGGACACAAGCTCACTAGTATAACATACTAGGCAAAGCAAACTTCTAAGCATGAGCACCTTTAGAAGTATAACACAAGCATAAAGGCAGAGCACATTACGCAGCAATCACATTAGGCCTAACCAGTATAACAACAGTAGGCAATCTCTCACTAGTCTAAGCACATTAGACTCTGCCTCCTAAGAATAAATCACATTTGGGGCGAAACTCACAGAGTGAAAACATCTCAATAGCATAAACCTACATAGGTAAAACAACCTCAATCATAAACTAAAGTTTTAGAGGTATCAGATACAGGGTGCGCCAAACATACTATAAACAATACATTTCCTAGCACCACATCACTCTAGCCCATAAATCACATTAGGCAATTATCATCACAACCATAGTGGAAAATCACATTGCGCAAAAATCACTTTAGGGCCTTGCGCCCTATCCACATACCAGCCCCCCTGGCCAACTGGCCATCTCAAGAAGGGGCTCAAATGCCCTGTGTCCAGAATGTCAGGGTGTGCTGCCATCGCAGCGCCAGTCAGTGGTGCGCTGCTGGCGCAAACCTAACCGTTGCAGCTGCCCACTACTTGCTGGGCAGCTGAGAACAATCACAAGGGCCTAAACGCTGCGGCTGGCACTAAGTGCTGCGCAGCTGTGAAAGGCCATGGTAGGGGTGAAGGGAGTGCGACTCACTCCTGGATTCACAACGAACAGGTCCCCTTAAAAGAAATAAAAGCTTAAACAGTGCAGCTGCCCACTACTTGCTGGGCAGCTGGAAAGCAAACTGCGACAGGGGCCCTCACTGGCCCTTAGGAGCAAAGACTGCCCACAGGCTCTCACTAGCCCCTTTAAACAAAATTGCGCCAAACTGAGCCACCTGGCTCTAAGAATACTGCCACTAGGAGCACTCCAGCTCCTAAACGAATTGTGCACCCATCATAGACAGAGCACTGGCCCCCAGACACTGGTGTCTTAAATAACTGTGTGCCCAGGGAGCCACTCAGGCTCTAAACAAATGTGCGCAGGCTAGAGCCACACGGGGCTCTGTAAATAAAGTTGTCCCCAAACGTTGGAGCCATGGGGCTCTAAAACAAATGTGCCCCCGGAGCCATCTAGGCTCTGCAAACAACTGTGCCCCATGGGGGCTCTCTTGGTCGCTCGCCATGTTGTTGGAGCGGCCCTCTGCCATGTGGGACCGCTCAGGCACTTGTACACGAAATAAGGCTTCCCCCGAGCCCCCCTAATTAATGAGCATGGGCCCCTCCGGGCCCGGGGCTACAACTATGGCCATGAAAGAGCCACCCAGGGCTCTTTACGCAAAGACTGCCATCCGTGGTAGCGACCCGCTGCCACGTGGGTCTGCCCGGGAGACCAACAGGGCCAACTCCCTCCTTACCAGCATTACTCACGGGCTCTTGAGGCCGGTCTCCTCCAGTGGCGACAGGACATCTCTGGCGACTCCGGCGGGCAGCGCGGCACCTGCGGGGCTCTCCCTCAGTCCTGGGAGCCCCGCGCGGGTGGCACCATGGTCCTCTTTCTCGCGGCTGCTCTCTTTCCTCATGCAGGGCTCCCTCCAGCACACGGGAGCCCTGCTGGAACCGGCCACGCTACCTTGGTTGCCCCTTTTCCGGCCGCACCGGCCAATTAGAGCGTGGCGGCGGGCGGGACTTCCTCCAAAAACCGGAAGTCCTGCCCCGCGTCAGGCACTACGGTGCCTGACTTCCTGTATGCGGCGCGAGGGTCGCGGTGGTGATCGCCGGGGCACAGAGAGGGGTAGGCACCCTCGAGGTTTAAAATAAAGTTAGAAATGGGGTGGGCACCCGTTAAGGCACCTATAAAAAGGGGTGGCACACTTAAATAAAAATATATAACTGTGGGCACAATGCAGGGTGGGCACCTGCGAAAACACCACCTGGATGGGCTGCAGCGCTGTGCTGCTCAGCCCCCAGGCTCTCCCTTCTCTAGGGAAAGTAAATCAAAAGCGCGCCCTATCCAAAAATAAGGCGCAGGAAGGCTGCTGAAGGTCCTGGCCAGGGCAAAAGCAGCCAGTAAGGTCCCAGAAATCCTGGAGATCAAAGGATGGAGCAACACAGCTCCCAGCAAGGAAAATCCTCCAGGCATCCAAGTCCAGGGGCTGGGCAGGGCCCAGGGAGGCAAGCCTTCCCCTTGGCCCCAGCAGCAGCACGCCCCTGGTAGATTCTAGTTAGGAAAAACAAGAACATTTTCATGGGGTCACAGCCCCCTTTTTATACAGCAAAATCCTTTGTCTGTGCCTACAGGGTGAAGGGAAAACCAGATGCAACTGCTTTTGGAGCACTGTGTGGTGCTCAGCCCCTCTTCCCATTCACTAGTCAGGCTAGGGTTATCAGTCGCACCACAGGGGGCGGAGCCAGCATTGTGTGGGGAAAGCCCAGCCCTATTCAGGTCCCAGGTGTACTCCTCCCTCACATCAATCATGCAGATCTCCCATTCACCACAGGGGAAGACCCATCCTGACTTCTGGAGCCAGGCACACCAGCCAGCTCCAGCCAATCACAAGCCAGCACATTCAATGCACAGACACACCCACTTCTAGAAGTGGCACTTCCACACTAGACACATTAAAGCCGCACACATCATCGCGCAGCATTCAGTCTCACGAGTTCGCGCATACCAAACTCAAGCCTGCACTCCCCACACATCAGGAACTACCATGGACACACATATTCCCCATGCATTCCTATGGGAGGGTGTAGAGATCTTCACAACAACAAGTACTTACTTGCACCTACTGAGGTGAACCACTCATGTACTATACGTACCAGAATCCTTAGGGGTGATCCGGAGGAGGGGCTAGCGGTGTGCGATCCATTGCGATTGATTCCACAGTGAAAAAGTGCGCAGAGGCCTAAAATCACCAACACCAGGTTACAGAAATAGGCTAGGAAAAAGCACAAAAAAAAGTTTGGGGTGAACCTGCCAAAAGGGCCAGGTCCAACACTTGGAGACTTTCCAATCCTACTTTGCGTGAATACACTTAGGGGCTTATTTGATAGCGGGCGGACTTGCGTCTGCCTGACACTCCACAGAAACGGGACCGTCTAATCACGATGCAACCGCACATTGTGCGGTTGCACACTCCCATTCCTCTATGGGAGCTTGTGTTAACATTATTACAATATGCACACAATATTGTGCTACTGGACCATACACGAATTGGGATTGAAAAAGCCCTGTATGGTCTCCACAAATATAATGAAGTAAATAAATTGATAGTTAATGAGCCGATGACAAAAATTGTTGTATTCGGACAAAGCATTAAGAAAGGAAGCGCCACCTGGAGCCTGGGTTCCCTGACCATCCAAAGGTCAAATGTCTATAATTATCTGGGCGTCTGGCTGTCAGCAAAGGGGGGACGCAAAATCCATCTGGGTCTCCTGAAAACAAAGTCAGCACTGATCAATACAAGATTAAGCCAGCTAAACACAACCTTAGACAACCCTTCTGCTATACCCATTTGACGGATCTTTCAGGCCTCTCTCATGCCAGCACTAACCTACGGTCAGGAGGCCTTCCCAGAAGTTTCCACAAAATTACTTGACAAATCGAAACTCCAAGACTGGAAGAGAATTTTTAAACTCCTGACTTATACAAGAGGCTACTTGATAAGATTAGAACTTGGCCTTGAGGCACAAATATTGTCTCACATGGGAGCATTTTTAAAATACTATTACAGGATCATTAAGGCATTGTCAAACACTTGGAAATTCATTCTTCAACATATTTTTATCACAAAGCCAAAACTATGGTCGAATTATTTATCCAAAGCAGCGGATACAGTTCAAATAGACTTGTCCTTGCTAAACAACAAACTGTTGTCACACTTGGCTCTTAAAAAAATTCTCAAACGACAAGCCAAAGTACAGACAATACTCGCCGATCTGGCAAAACTAAAATCCAAGAGCTTGCCGGCATTCACTGCAGTGGCTGCCTTATATGATACTGTCCACCCGCCACAACATAGACCAGAGCAATACCTCCGACACGCAATCAGAAGGACATGCCTACAAGAATTCATGGCTGCAAGGTTGAGGTACCTACAAATCAAAGACTTGAGTACCAAATGGCACTCCCTTTCCTTGATTACTAAGTGCAAACGATGTCGATATCAAATGGAAACTTTTAACCACTTGCTGTGCTTCTGTCTTGTTCTTTTCAAAGCTTGTCCTGCCTTGCTAACACCTTTGTTCCTTGAAAATGGGATACAAACCTGAAATGAGGCCCTGAACTTGGTTTTTAATATAGTGGAGCCATACGACCTCCCAAAATTTGGCAAGTATATTTTCCTGTTACAAGCAGCTTTTAAAGACGCTGTTAAATTGGACTAACATCCTAACCAACAACATGAAGCATCACAGACGTTATCTGTGTCTTGTAAAAACGAGATATAACACGTTAGATTTGAATGCGTGTGAGTACAGCTATGTACATTTAGTCCATATTGCTCTTAGTAAATATTCACTCCCAGATATCATCTGTCATTTTTAGCCCCCTGGTAGGATATTCAATTTATTTTTATTTTTTTGTGGTTCGTAAGAGTTTTATTAGCATTCATCATCAGTACAGTCAGTTCGCCTACAACCCGGAGGCCGGCTACATTTCCAATCATTCGTTATGCAGTAATTCACACAGCTATTTAGCCGACAACCAGCGGTCTGGCAGCGACAATATCGGAGTATTCCATACATTTAAAGAAATACCATTACTGAGTATCAGTGCCTCTCACTTTTGTATTTTATAAACGAACTAAAACTCTTGATACAGTAGAATGAAGAACAATCTATAGCTCTGCCCTGCACATATGACCTGCTCTCCGGCGGTTATGCTCTTCCCCTCGTGTTAGATGTTTGTGCAGGTATGCCCTCTCAGAAGTCCGCCCCATCATGTAAACTCGCTAAGGAGTCCCCTAGGTTCACATTTATCACCATTATTCATCTGAATCCTCCCCATCTGAACTGTCCGTGTCATCTTCTGCCAGAGGGTCACATATGTCTCCCCGGTATTTATTCCAGGGTGTCCAGACGGCATTCCATTTACGCGGGTTAGCCCTCTTTTTGTACACCGCCCTTTCAGTCACCATAGTCATATCCATGTTCTTGCACCACTGGCCTAGTGTAGGTGTCTCTGCTGCCCCCCACTTCTGTGCTATATCCCGTTTCGCTACCATGCATCCTACCGTCGCCCATACCCTCCCCTGGCGTGTGAGGTCTGTCGGTCCCCATACATGTAGTAAGGCCATACCAGGATCTGGCACCAGTGTCGTGGCAAGTGTCTGTGAGATGGTGCGCACTATACACCTCCAGTAGTCTGCAATTTTCGGGCACTCCCAGAGTGTATGCAGGAAGGTACCCTCCCCACCACACCCTCTCAGGCAGTGCGGGTTATCGTCTCTGTGTAATTTATGTAAGGTTGTTCTTGTGAAGTATATGCGGTGTAGGACCTTCAGTTGGACCAGACGGAACCTTGCCGAGATGCCCGCCTCCCTAGGGGAGGCTAGCGCCGCATTCCATTCAGTTTCGTCCATGTCACCCAGCTCTTCTACCCACTTCTCCCGCAATTTGAGTAAGGGGTCCGGCAGATTATGTAGTATCTTACGGTATGTGAGGGAAGTGGCGCCCGTTTGCATTAATTCTGTTAGCAGTCTGTCTTCTAACGGCAATGACTCCGGAACCGTGGTCCCCGTTGGTATTGCAGTCATGAGTGCGTGCCGAATTTGGATATAGTGATATGTTTCAGTGGGGCCTAGTTTGTAGGTCTGTTGTGAAAACGGGACCACACCACCCGCCGCCCACAGGTCTCCCACCGTAGATATACCTATGGTGTCCCATGCATCGAAACCTTTGGACTGTCTCAGGCTACCGAGCGCCCTGGTGTCCCACAAGGGCGTCATTTTTGTTATGACTCCCCTCCATTTAAGCTTTGCCTGTGCGCTGTGCCAGAGAGTCACTGTGTGTTTGGTCGGCACTAGAAGCTTATTCGCCTTTCCTCTATGATACAGCGGGGCGAGCAAGCCCGGCATTCCTAGCTGATGTCTATCCGCCATGTAAGCCGGGTCGTTCTGTGGGGCATGAAGCCATCGATTAATGACTTTCAGTTGCGCCGCCCAATAGTACAGTTGCATGTGAGGCAGGGCTATCCCTCCATCATACCAGCCTCTAGTGAGCTTCACATGCGCTATTCGTGGCGGGCGCTCGTCCCACAATAGGCTGTTCACCACCGCCGTCACTTGTCGGATATAACTTGTGGGCACTACGCCAGGGGCATTCTCTAGTATATACAAGAATTGAGGCAGCGCCAGCATTTTGAATAGCGCCGCTCTTCCTAACAACGTCAGTGGAAGGGTCTTCCAGTGCCTGACGTCTCCCTTCAGTCTAGTCAATGGAGGCAGTAAGTTTTTCGCATAAAAGACTGTAGCGTCACGCGTGACGTGTATACCCAGATACTTAAAGGATGAGTCCACTGTCTGCAAGGGGCAGTCAGCCGGTAGTGTGGGGGGAGGACCCTTCAGTACGTACATGACAGATTTGGTCCAATTTATCATATAGCCCGATGTCCGTCCGTGTGCCTCACATAGTGTCAGTAGTAGTGGGATCCCCTCTTCGGGGTCCGTGAGGTATATCAACATATCATCAGCGTAGAGGGAAACTCTGTCTTCCCAGTCATTCCCCACGCGATCCCCCGCAGCATCGGAGTGGCTCTAAGTACCACAGCCAGCGGTTCGTGGACTAGAGCAAAGAGTAACGGCGAGAGCGGGCATCCCTGCCTCGTTCCCCTGTTCAGCGGTATCTCACGGGAGATATGGCCATTTGCCGTCACTCGTGCCACTGGATCAGTATATAAAAGACGCACCCAGGCTATATATTTCGGACCAAAGCCCATATGAGCCAGTACCGCGAGGAGGTAGCCCCATTCCACCATATCAAATGCCATCCTGGCATCCAAGGATAGAATGGCCGTCGGTGCAGTCAACAATGAGGCTCGGGCTATTGCACCATGGACTCTCCTGAGGTTCAATGCCGTGCTTCTGTGTGGCATGAAGCCTGATTGGTCCGGGTGTATCAGCTGGGCGAGGTGTGGCATCAACCTGGTGGCCAGGAGTTTTGCTAGTATTTTGGCCTCTATATTGAGGAGTGAGATCGGGCGGTAGGATCCGCATTCTTCGGGTGGCTTGCCAGGTTTCGGGATTGCCACAATGGTGGCTTGTCGCTGATCATGGGGCAACACCCCTCTGGCTAAACTGTCTTCGTACATAGCTAACAGGTGCGGGCTCAGCGTATCCGACATCACTTTGCACCATTCAATCGGGGCCCCGCTGGGGCCCATTGCTTTCCCGGAGTGTATCATGTTTATGGCCTCTTGGACTTCCTCCACTGTGAAGTCGGAGTCAATTTCATCCACAGCTTCCTGTGACAAAGTTGGTGTCGGCACATTGTGTAATGCTGCCTCCGCCATCTCCGTCGTGACTTTATTTTCGGGGGTATACACCTCCTGAAAGTGATCCGCCAGTAGGTCTACTATCGCCTCTGGTCGCGTGTGTAGCTCCCCGCCCCTATCTCGTAGTTGCAGCACACTCCTGGCTCCTCCCCCCTTCTTTTCCAGCCAGGCCAGGAGCTTGCTGGCCTTATCCCCTACATCATATATTGTCTGCGTTGTAGCCATTAGGTGTTCCAGAGCCCTCCTCTTCCGGTGGTCAGTGTGGAGTTGTTGACTTAACCGTAGGGAGTGTAGGGTGGCAAGTGACGGATCCGTCATGTGTGCTGCGTGCGCCTCAGCCAGGTGGAGTTCCAATTGCGCGGTTTCTTGTTCCTGTGTGCGTCTGTACCCTCCTATAGTCGATATAGCTTGACCCCTGAGAACCATTTTATACGCTTCCCAAAGGGTGGTGGGGGAGTCTACCGAAGCCACATTTTCCTTAAAATAGTCATGGGTCACTTTTTACAGCTGCTTTTTTATCATTGGGATTGCTAGATATCCTGGGCGCAGCTGGTACAGTCGTATATACGCCCTTTCCGGACACGATAGCGTGAGGGTCAAGGGAGAGTGGTCAGATATACCCCTCGGTTTGATTTGAACTGCATCTATGCTGAGGCGACCCTCCCCCAATGTGAAGAAGTAATCAATGCGTGATAGGCTGTTATGTGTCGCTGAGTAATATGTGTATTGTTGTTCACTGGGGTGCATAGTACGCCATACATCTACCAATCCCTGTGATTCCACAAACTCGCTGAATCGGGAGGTGGCTGGGGCACGGTGCCGCACAGGGAATTTGTCCTGAGTGTTATGGATGACAGCATTAAAGTCACCCCCCATGATCATGTCTCCCTCCGGGAGCTCCAGTAGGAACTTCCCTAATGCAGGAAACGCCACGCTGTGTAGTGCTGGGGGGATGTAAACCGATACTACAGTCAGTGGCTTACCCTCTCATTGGCCCCAGGCTGCCGCGAATCTGCCCTGGTCGTCCGTTTTCGTGGAGGCGAGCAAGAACGGGGATGACTTACGCAGTAGAATACCCGTCCCTCTCGATCCCGAGGTAAAGTCAGAATGTACTATCATTTGGTATCCTTTCCTATTTAATGCCTGACTAGCAGTGCCCACCAAGTGTGTCTCCTGGAGTATTTAGCACTAGTGCTGGATTAGCTCTTTTAATGCCATGTACCACTAATCCCCTCTTGATTTTGTCCCCCAATCCTCTTACATTCCAGGTCATAATTTGCAGTGGGGCCACCTGTACCAGTTGGGGGCCTACCCCTGGAACGTCAGCCTGTTAAGTGTGTGCCATGGTGCAATTCCGGGTGCAGCCATCACGGCCGCCACTAGGGAATACCTATACATGTAACGTGAAACAACAGTATCTATACGCAGAGCTATCTCGCAGTGTGTTCCTTCATCCTGCATTAAACATTCAACAACCCCCTGTATTGAGGTGTAAACTTGTAAACTCAATCCCTCTTGAACAACCCCCCTCCCTGCCCTCATGCCAAACGGACTCAGAACTGTCCGCCCCCCCAACCTAGCAGAGTGCTCATCCCCCAACTTGAATTCAATACTTGCTCGTTGAGGTGAGGAATGCCCCATGATCGGCGGCCTCTCGTGCTCCTCTCGTGGGCCCTACGCCCGTTATCCAAGGCAGTCTCTCAGGCAAACACCCCGTGCGCCAACTGACCCCAATCATCGGGTGACTATTGTCCCGTGTCAGAGTCCTTCTCTTCTCTGTCTGATCTCGATGAGCGTTCCCCTCTCGTGTGATCCGGGGTCAGCGATCTCGTGCGACCCTCCGCGGTGCGGTCAGTGTTTGTCTTACCCACTCTAGGTTGCCGGGCAGCCGGCCTCCATCCATCACGCCACTCTCGTGCCATCTCAGGGGTGTCAAAGAACCAAGTCTTATTTTCCGCAACTATCCGCAGAGGATATTCAATTTTAACTGTATTTGTCTTGCATTGAAGACATCACGCACCTTTACAATCCTAGCACTTTCTTGACATTAATGATATGGTTTTAGTTTCAATTTTGTTTATGAATTGGAAATTTTATGCCTACAATGAAATTAATCAGAATTTTTAAGCTCTTGCATATAATGTATTTGATTGACACGTTTCGGTACATTAATTGTAAATGATTTGAATTAATTAAGCAATAAAGGATTTTTGACTGACAAAAAAAAAGCTTGAGTTACAGCCGTAAATCAGCCATAACACAAGCTCCGATAGAGGAATCGGAGTCTGTGTTCATCCATGCACCCTGTGGCAGGCACCTCAAGGCGCCTGCTACAAGGTGCAAGGAGCAACAACGGGGCACCTATGGCGCCCCCTCTGCCCCAACCGAGGCTGATAACAGAAGGGGACCCTGCTAGGGGCCCCCAAACACCCTTTCCGACAGAGTTACCATGTCGGAAAGGCCGGCATGGAAACCCTGCCAAAAATGGTGCATTGTAATCCAGAAGGCAGAAATGCCTTCCGTTTGGATTACGGCCGGTCTCCGACTGGCAGATGGGCTCCTGAAGCCCATCGGAAGCCAACTGGAATGACTGGTTTCAAATCTGGCCAGTTGTATCATAATCATCCAGTCGGAATTGAAACCGAGGATGAGTGTTGAAAAGCCTCTGACGAGGTCTTAGGCTTTCCGACACTCATCGTAGCCGGCCCCTTAATATTATCCCCTCATTTGTCTCATTACAAAGAAATGCAAAGATTTACATCAATGCAAAAATTGCAGGCCCAATACCCTTGTCAATATCGATTATAAAATATTTCCTAAAACTTTAGCTCTTCATCTGTAATCCTTTTTACATAAAATGCTTAGCAAAGAACATTTTGGATTTGCCAAGGGACATTATATAACTGATAACACATGCTTATTTTTTTACATTCCTTCCATATCTCAACACTTACTTCATTCTTAAGCAGCTATTACTCTAGATGCTGAAAAGGCTTTTGATTGCGTAAACAGGTTTTTTATTTTTCATCCTTTAAAATGGTTTGGCTTTGGGCCAAAAACCATTTCTCTTATTTCTCTTCTCTATACCTCCCTCCAAGTAGCCATTTTTGCTAATGGGCATACTTCCTCCTATTTCACTGTGGACTGAGTTGCATACCAAGGCAGCCCTCTTTCACCTTTTCTCTTTAATCTGGAACTTCAATCTTTCCTTTCCAGAATTAGACACAATTCAGATATACATTGTTTTTCATGAAATAACAAAAACCTATTAAAACAGCAGTCTATGCAGATGATATTCTTTTATTTATATTCCAACCTCAAGTTTCACTTCCTGCCTTTCTTCAGGATGTCTCTCTTTATTCTGTTGTCTCATACTATAAACTAAACCACGATCAATGCAAAATCTTAACCGTAAACAAAATCACCTTCAGGCATCATTTTTCAGCCACTAATTTTCCCAGAAACATGTCCAAAGTTATTTACTTAGGGTTATGGTTCGCCCAGTTGCTTAAAACCTCTATTTCTTTGAGCCTGGAGGAATGCAAACATAAAATAACCACCCTGGTCAATCGCTGGCACGATTTGAATCTTTCTTGGTCGGGTCACATATACAATATTAAAGTTATGATAGTTCCTATCGTTCTCTACACTATTTCCATCATCCCTATTTCTATTTCTTTTTAAAAATTTGAGCCAATCAATTCCATACTCTCACTTTTCTTGCAGAATGGGAAGAAATCTTGTGTATCTCTAATGAAATTAAAACATCCTAAATCAGATGGTGGCGTTAATTTACCTGATTTTCAGAACTTTCATTCAGCTTTTATATTGAAACAATCTGTTCACAGGATCTTAGAGTCAAATGACTACTCTTCTTTATGGGTACAATTGGAGAATTCTTTTCTCTCTCCCTTTTCTTTCGGTGAATATTTGGCTTTCTCTATAAAACCTCATATCTTATACTCACACATTTTTAAACATCTTTGCTTTCTTTTATAACCTTTGATGTTTTATGATCTTATTGATGTTCCCTCATTCCTTAACTAGCTACAGTAGAATTACGAAGCGTAATACAAAATGCAGTTTGGGAATAGGCCCTTCAGGTGATGAAAATAGGACTTGGAGCTTGCACAAACATATGGGGCCAATAAGGATTGGTTACCTAAGATGAAATTAAGGTACCTCCCTGGCTGTAATAGAATGAAGCCAGGGCTCAAGAAAAAAGATGAAATGCAGGTTCAAATAGATATTCATCACCTCCAAAACCTAGGAACTTTCTTTTGCAGCATTGAACCTTAACCAATTTGCCTACAGACAGCAAATAATATTTTCTAATAGCTTTACAATTGCCATTCAGTCACAATATACGTTTGGGTATGACATTTTCTGGAGTTTTAGGTACAAGCATTAGCTCAGTTGTAGCTGAAATCGGTGAAAATGACCATTATAAAGGAGATGCGAGTAAAGAACACTAGCAGAATTAACATGCGAGTGGGACGCATCTAATTTCAAATGATGCAATAGACCACATGAGAGCACCCAGATGGAAAGGAAGCTATATTAGGACCATATATTTTTAAAAAACATTATTTTAGTCCACTTGTTTCATGAGCAATTGATGAACCACAGTGTCAAACACATAAGACGGATTTTGTAAAGTAATTGCCATGATACTGGTAACATCAACATCCCTTGACAAGGTAACTATAGCTCGTGCCCCCAGCATGCACCCTTTTCTTATCAATAATTTTACTGTAAAAGTTACAGCGATATTATTAATTATTTGATAGGCGATGTCATCATTGATGTAATATGCGGGGTAATTAGCAGGGCACGGCGAGGGCGCAAGTGATCGATACCTTAGGACACGAGTTATAGTTTCTTGAGATAAGTATAACTATAACTGTTGAATTTCTATGTCTTTGTGTGTGTAAAATCTGAACCTAAATATAACATCTGTGTAACCTTCGTTTTTTTCAGTGAATTTCTATATTTTTTTTAATATTAAGTAATGTTTAATTACTTTACATTCATCCAACCCTCGCTGCATGGGGCCTGGCTGCCGTACACACCCAACCCACTCCACATATGGCATTTGGCCATGCGCAGTGGGTGCTGGCCGCAGCTAACCCCACCTGTGGACACCTAACCCAACGCCACGCTCAGCCTTTGGCAGTGCTCATCAGGGGTGCGCTGCAGCCAAATCCCCATGCACACTCAAACCTGCACTGTTCACTGCAGGGCCTGGCCCTGCAGGCAACCCCCGCGGGCACCAACCCATGCGTCCTGCATGGACTTTAGCCATGAGCTGTGGGGGATGGCTGCAGGGCCTGGCCTGTGACCAGGCCCCGTATTCAACCATCCAAGGGACCCACCCCTGCGGCTCACATGGCATTCGGCTGTGCATGGTAGTGGGCCGGCCGCAGGGCCTGATCTGTTGCCGGGCCCGGTGGACCACTGCCCATAGTTAGGCAACCCAGAAGAGGAGCACACAGCCCCCTCAGCCTATAATGGCCCCGGTGACCCCACAGCCCGGGGCCACCGAATAACAGAAACAGGAGGTGGGCCATGTGGCACACTTCCCAGGCCGTTATTGGCCCCGGAGACCCCAACCCCCGGGACCCAGTCAATTAGTTTAAGGAGAGGGAGGCCGCATGGCCCCCTCTCAAGGCAGATTGTGGCCCCAAGGTCCCCATCCCCTGGGGCTCGGCCATTTTATCCTAGACACACTAGCCCCACCCAGGTCCCTGGGTGTGCATTTTAAAAGGGAGAGGGGGGCTGCCACTTGTTGCTGAGTACCATGGCCTCACCCAAGGGACCCAGTGTGCAATTTTTAGGATCGTTAGGGGAGCCGCAATTCCCCCGTGGTCCCTACCAGCTCCCCACCTCCGGCTGGAGCCATCATTGCTCCTGCAGACAGGGATCAGCAATAAATGCTGCTCTCCATGTGCAGGAGCAATCCTTTCATCGGTTTTCGTGCCCACTTGACAGTGGGCAGGAAAACAAATGAAAAGTCCGCTCCCAGTAAACAGGAGCAGATTTCCTGCTCTCGCCCCCTAGGAGCAGACTTACAGCTACTTCTTGCTTGACAGAAGGTGTCAAAGCTCCTACCAAGCAAGAGCAAACAACTATGTCCCGAGGGTGGGCATCTCAGGACATAGGAAGCCAGCAGTTGGGGGGTAGTGGTCCCCAGGGCAATTAATGGCTCCAGGAGTGGGGGCCGCACAGCCCCCTTCCTTTTGTTTATTTAGGACCAGCCCAGGGTAGGTGGTGTCCCCGGGGCCATAAACAACCCAGGAGGAAAGCTGGGTGGCCCACCTCCCAGTTAAAATGTGGCCATGCCCTGAGGAGTTGGTGGTCCCGGGACCAAATATATCTTGGGGGGTAGCCACACTGACCACTTCCTCTTTGAAAATTCCCTTCACCCCCAGGAAAATGGTGGTCTCCAGGGCAATTTAGTAGTAGGGAAGGGGGTCTGTGTAGCTACCCTCTAATATTAAGACCAAGCCCCAGGGAGATGGTGGTCCCCGGGGCAGTAAAAGGCCTACGGAGAGGGGCCTCGCAGCCCACTTGATAAATGTACATTGGACTAAACCCAGGGAGGTGGTGGTCACGGGCCCATATTTGCCATGGGGGGGCTGCATGCACCCTTCCACCCCATAATATATATGTTAAAATGCCCCCAGGACCTGGTTTACCTGGGAGCTCACATACGAACAAGCCCGGGTGACAGTGCTTGTTTTTTAAAACTTTTTCAGGGATTCGCAGATCACTGCGATCTTTTCCATAGAAATAAATGCTTTTTTGGCCATGGAGGGGTCTCTGTGGAACCCCATCGCCATGTCTAGGGGGTCATGGTGTTCCTACCCTTCCTGCTTCTCTTTTTTTTAAAGTATGGGTACTTTCTACTGGCTAATCAGTAAGTGCTACCTCGTTGGGTAAATGTATAGTGCGTTTACTACACTGCATCTGCGTAAAGGGCCAGAAGATGTGTCTCCACTATCTTGTGAAGTTGCTGTGTTGTCTATAAGGGAGGAATGTGTTGTTTTATGTTTATATAGTTTGCATGCGATATGTGGATGAATGATATAAGGGAAGCGCGCTGGGGACTGTGGAACCAGGAATGGATAGAGCGTGAGTGAAGTATAGGTGATAGTGGAACTGGGTCCGTGAAAACAGTGTCGGTTGGTGCTTTGGAGATGTTCATTACCAGTGCTGCTGCTCTTCATGTACAAGACTACTTACAAATATTACAAATTCTCACCACGGTTCCTGTTTTCCTTGCTGGGCACTTCCACCATGTATTTTCTAGCTCTCTCCCTCATGTGCTGCTTACCCGCTTCAAGTCTGTTGCTTCCCACCCGACCACCCCCTCCCAACCCCCCCACAGCTTGTCTGTGAAAGTACAGAAACAAGAATATTTTTGCTGGGGTATGGCTGTAGACCCAACTTCAGTGGTTGTTTTTTGTTTTAACTCCTGCATTCCACATATTACATGCAAGCACAAGCTTTAAAACACAAGAGCATTTATGGAGCTGAGGAAAGGGCCATCTGCTACACACACTTAGGTGGCACCTGAGGCAGAAGGTGAACTTAGCATGACTCCTAGCAAGCGCTTCCTTACATTCTAAAATGTCCTTATTATTTTTTTAATTCTGTTCGGACTTTCCTTAATGAAAAGTGTTTGAAAAATAAACTGACATTTGAAAAGATTGAATTTAATGTACAGGTTTGTGTTAACAATTGATATGTTTGCTTTTCCTTCTTGTTTCATCATTTTACTTATGCTTATTTCTTTTATTTTTTTAAACAATACTTTACAGACAAACATTGGCATAGCCAACAGCTCGGCACTCTTATTATAAGGGGAGGCCTATTGGATTTGCCAGTGCTTGTTATGACCATAGAGCTGAGATTGAATACTTTAGTATAGTTTTTAGATGAAAGTATCAAGTAGATATTTACTGAATTGTGTTGTATGCAAATGTATGTGTTTTTTTGTTGTTTTTGAACCGAAATAAACTAATATAGATTGAATGACGGATCAAGTGTTCACTTGCATATATACAGAAATTAAACACCATAAAAAAACATTGAAAGTAGAAAACATGCAAATGCCCGCTGCTGTAAGATTGTGTGATCCTGCGAATAATGTGCACATATTGGAGCTATAAATGAGCATGCCATACCATACACATCCACCAAAGCTCTTGTACCTAAAAGGGGTCACATTGAACAACCGGAGCATTGCACCAACATGACAACACAAACTTCACACTCAGTATAGGACTATCACTTTTCAAAAGAAATCTGTTGTGACACTTTGGGGGGAAATTAGAGAAGGTGAAATGGGGGCGTACATCCCGTAAATCAATAACATGCGATGACAAAATATATAGAGAATGCATCATAGAATCTGGTCTTGCAAAAGATTATTGATCCATCCTTACAGATCAGGACCAGTAGCAAACTGGCAGAGGCACAGTGATGGCTCATTGACAAAGTGATTAACAAAACAAGTGGAGCTCAAGACTGCCAGCAGTGGAGGTATGTTGCAAGGATCACACACACACATACCCCAAAACTACTGTTAAAATAAGACAGAGAAGGACAGACCTTTCAAAAATGGGCCTTATGAAAAGGGGTCTCAGGACACCTATCACTATGCTTTGTGGCTTCTCCAGTGACCGTGTGTGCCTGTTACTTTGGAGCTGGGCATGAAAAAAAAAAAATCTGCCGCTCGCGAATTTGCAAATTTTTGGCAATTTCGCGAGATTCGCAGATTGCGAAATTGCCGAAAATCCGCAAATTTCGCGAGCGTAGCGGATTTTTGGCCCATGCTTATTTTTTTTACCTTTTTGTTAGGACTTGGCTGAGTCCGAGTCCCAAAATGGTTGCCAACACTTTCTGGTTGAAGTGTCGCCTGCCAATCAGATCTCAACATAAGATTTGTTGGATTCGTGGAGTATCTGCGCTATAAAAATTTGTTTTTCCTTTAATATCTCAAAAACTACTGAACGGATTTAAACCAGATCCCAAACAGCATGCTTTCTGGACCAAGATCTAACTTGCTGCCAAACTTGGTATAATTCTGTTCAGCGGTTCAGACTGTAGTCATGCTTAAAATCCCTTTGGGAATTAACATGGGAAACACACTTCTTTTCCCTCCTTTTTTTTGGTCCCCGCTTGATGACCACCCCAAAACATATCGTGCACAACTAGACTCACGTGGGCACTTTTTTGGGAACATTTCATGAAGATTCATCAAACGGCTCTAAAGATATAGACAAGTCCAAAAAAACTAGGAACTAACTATAACTATCTACTGGTGACCGCCAGTAGGTAATAGGTATATTAGAGGATCTATGGGAGTTAGCCAATGAAAATTGTACCCGAGGACTGAACACGGGACTTGATGTTACACTGACCGGACCCACCACACCCTTCAAACCAGCATCCAAATTCTATCCTATCACAATAAGAGGTTCAATAGCTATTTTTCAAGAACAGCTGGTAAAAGGAATAAAAAAACTCAACTACAAAGTACCAAAAAACATAAAATTAATCGGGCGGAATTACAATACGATCAACTGATCAAAAAAAGTTAAAGACTAATCCTGATGTCATCATACGTAATGCGGACAAAGGAGGGAATCTAGTCCTGTGGGGCAAGAAAGACTATACACAAGAGGCCATGACCCAACTGGCAGATACAGCTTGCTACTGCAGGAGTGACCAAATGGAATTAAAAGCAACAATATGGAACATATAACATGAAATTGGCAGCCTAGAGAAATGGTGGACTAATCACAACTGATGAATTCAAATTTCTTAAGAATGATAAACCGGTGACTCCCATTCTCTATTTTATTCCAAAAATCCACAAAAATGCACTAAAACCGCCAGGAAGGCCAATAATATTGGCACGAAATAGTCTTCTTGAAAAGACTTCACAATATGTGGACTATTTCCTCCAGGAAGCACTGCAAAGGTTGCCCTCATATGTTAGGGACACAAGTGACTTCCTCCATAAGATACAGCATATAGATAGGCAACAGGATTAACTTTTAATAACTTTGGATGTAACATCTTTGTATACATTGATAAATCATCAGGATGGTGTAAGAGCTCTCCAGCATTACCTAGGAAGAAGGACACCTGATCTTGTTGAACACAACAAAATGCTCCATATGGTTGAGTTTTGCTTACATAACAATATTTTTCTATTTCAAAATACCATGTATAAGCAACGACGTGGAGTTGCCATGGGTGCCAGCTTCTCCCCCAGCTATGCTTGTTTGCATATGGGCTGGTGGGAGAAGCTGGTACTCAAGAAGCGGCACACTGCAACTGTTAAAACTAACATCAAAATGGAGAACATGGCGGCCGCGTAGTGCGCAGGTCGCAAGCTATGCTGTTCCCTGTATGTGATGCAATGCGGTATGTCCGGTAATCTATGGAGATAGGCTCCAGCTTTTGAATTAAAGAGTTAGGAAAAAACGGAAACTAATCCGCCTTACCACCGGGACTGCTCTGGAACCACCGCTTTCATCCCCGATTTCGGATGCTGGCCCGGGCTTTTTTTCGTCCGCCCTGGAGCTCAGGAAGAGCCGCAGGGTTGCCGCACGAGGATTCCTCAGATTGGGTGGTGGTAGTGTCAGCACATGCGCTGCACCAGCCCGATCTGGAACACGGAGTGGCGGCAGAGAGGAACTGCCTGCCGACGCCATTGATAGTAGTGAAGTCCAGGACATAAAAGGTAGGGGGGCCAGTGGGGGGGCATTTGTGGTGTTCTAGGAGGGCAGAGAGTTGCAGAGGCTGCCAGAGGGATTGTAGATAGTCATATCTTGCCACAGAGGCTGGATCTAGTGTTTTCATCAGCTCCTGCCTCCCCCTCTCCTTCTCCCACTCCCATTCCCACAACAAGCACTCCAAAAACCCCAAAATGTCTCCCTTTATTAAAATCTAAGAAGGAGCCTATGAGGGAAGTAAAAAAAAGGGGCAAAAAACAGAAACATATAGAATCATTACCGGGCCCAAAACCAAAAATTACTTCCTCTCTGCGCAAATGTTTTTAAAGTGCAACCGACAGTATTATCTTCGGAGAGAAAGGGTAGGTAATCAACAGGGCGTATCTTTCTATTATAAAAAATATCATCCAGAATAGACTACTTTTTAGAAGACTGGAGCCTTAGGGAAGATATTCCACATATTGAGTATAAACCAGTACATCTTTCAGATCACTCTGCAGTTTTATTAACATTAAAAAATAATACCAGCTGTCAGGAAAAGAGGTGGACCCTTGATCGCACAATACTGATCAATAGTGAGATAATAGGTAAATTGAAAGAGGAGGTTTGGGAGTTTATCGCAATTAATAGTGGTTCAGCTGCAAATGCAATAGTTTGGGACACCTTAAAACATTAATTAGAGGAAAGATCCCTAGTGCAACCTGCTATAGAAACAAATAAGTACAAAAGGGAAAATAACAGGGCTTGAGGAAAAAAATGAGCAATTGAATATAAAGTTGAAAGGCATAGTCTCGAGGCAAGATGGCTGCCGTGGGGAAGGCTGTGTAGGCAGCTAGTTCCCTCGCTCCTGGCGTTTTTGTTGTGAAGGGAAGAAGAAATTCAGCTACTTTCCGTGTCTAATCACTACAAGAGTCGACTTTGCGATTCTCTGCCAATTCTGTTGATTCTTTTAACCAGCGGGGTCATTTTACCTGCAGATGAGTACGCTGGAACACGTTGGTCGATTCCGGCCGGTTGATGCCATTACCACAGGCTGCCCCGGGTCGGGCTGCTTAGAGACGGAGACGGAGCCGGAGCTGTGCGGAGCCTGAGAGGCGTTTACCATTTCCGCTTACTACCTTCGGGGCCGGACTCGGAGCTCCGCAGCTGTAGAGAGGCGTCGGCTGTTTCCCGGAGGGCTGCCGTATTGGCAAGACTGTTTGGTGGCTGACGCTGATTTCTTCAATGGTCGACCGGCGTCAGACAGACAGAGCCTTGGAGGTAGAGCACCCCAAACTGGTGGAAGACAAGTGCATTACGCTATACTTGCATATAGCTCTAACAAATTGCTATAAATTACCCCTGCAACAAACTATCCCTGCGACAGGCGGAGTTCACGAATGCTACTAAATTTCTCTGAGCTCCGACGGCGGTCTCCGCTGTGGCGCGCTACACTTTGTCTCTTTTGGGTACAGAGTAGCGTTTTTCCTGGCAGAGGGGGCTCACGAAAGAAAAAGAGGACGCCGCTTCCATCCTCTATTGCAACACGCAGCAGCAAGAAAAACGACCTTGGGCCCAAGCTGAAGGACGTGGGACAAGTGAACGAGGAGATCGCGATGGCAGAGGTAACACCACTGATCCCTGGTAAAATCGCTACAAAACAGGGTAAGAGTTCTAACAAGGGGGCTGCTACTAAATCAAATGAAATACCTGGTATGAAAAGCACTGTATTACAAACATTACCAGACCTGTTTGAAAAGCATGCTGCTAAAAAGAAAACTATTGATAATGGCATGGATAATCAAAGCACCGATTTAACTGCTACACAATCTTCTAATCAACCATCTATAAGTGGCGACAATCAGAATAAGGTTAATAATCCCTTAACTTCGATAACAGCTCCGATACCGATTGACTCTCTGAGGAAGGGTACTATGGGAATTGTAGTCCCAGGCGGAGCCATTACCAATCGATCATGCTCACTTCCATCATTATCACTGTTATCAAACGATTTATTTAGTGATCCACGAATTGAAAAAGAAACTATCGCGCAGCAACACAATCAGGAGCTTCCTGAAAACTTTTACTCTCTGTCAGATCTCTCATCCGATGAAGCGACAGGCTTAAATAAAGATTGGGCAGACCTTAGTTGTGAGAGTCTATCTGCCGTCGGAGAGATTAGCTCCAGCCCTGATAATACTAATGCGGCTACCATTATTAAAAAGAGGCTGAAGAAGAAAAGATCTTTTCGTGCAGCGAGTAAAGAGACTATTCTCAGGCCACTAAACGGCGTGAACTCCCTATCTCCCAATTTAATATCTACCGCTTCTGCTGCTGATGATACTTTAGGGCCTAGTCATAATGGTATACCTGACCCAACTTTGCCACCAGACAATAACGAAGAGATCACACTGAAAACAATATTTGATACTATGATGACTCACAGGGCAGAAAGTAAGGCCGAGAATCAACGCACGCAAATGACATGTGCCAAAGTTAAGAATGCAGTACGCCGTGCAATCAAATTATGTTCAGAGACCGCTGATAGGGTCACTGAAGCAGAGGTCAGGATATCCGTGCTGGAAGAAGAATGCATGACCCAAAGACAAGAAGTGGGAGACTTCAAAGCACAAAAGGATGATCTATCTGACAAGTTAGCCAGCTTGGAAAACCAGGCCCGCAGAAGTAACTTGCGCTTTTTGGGAATCCCTGAAAATAAAGAAGGAGGCGACCCGAGGCGGTTCATTATCAATTTATTAAATGATGCTTTTCCAGAAATCACTGATTGGGACTGGGCTCGGGAAATACAACGAGCACATAGATTCCCTTTTACTGCAAGGAAACCGCGCCAAGGTCAAGAAAGCTATCCCAGGGCCATCTTGGTGTCATTTAATAACTTTCTTGCTCGTGAAGTCATCTATGCAAATGCAAGACCAGATAAGAAAGCGGATGGTCTAGGCTGTCAGTTTTTCGTGCGACCAGACTATTGCCAAGCTACTGTGGCTCAACGTTGGCATTTGAAGCAATTAATTCCTGATTTTCAGAAGAAGGAAGTAGCAGTATTTCTTCAAGGTCCTGCAAAACTTAAAACTATATTCAAAGGTCAAACAAAATATTTCATTTCTACAATTAAAGCTAAGGAGTACTTGGACTCTCTCTGAATGATCTTGATGAACTCAGATGTATAGTATGAAAATTTCAGAAATTGCGTCTAGTAATTATATTGATTAATAATTATTTCAATGCAGGACTATTATGCTTTTTCTTATCTAAACTTTTCTAAACTCTTCTTATTCTTCTTTTGAATTTTCTTCTTCTCTTACTTTTCTTCTTTTTCTTTTTTTTTTTTCTTCTATCTTTGGTAAAGACGCTAGGGGTTGGGGACACGGCATCCATATGTTTCAGGAACTGATAGTTCCTGTGCCTCCTATAGTGGGGAGGGTGGGGGGAGGGGCTTTGGGGTCAAGGGTGGGGGTGGGTATGGGCAGCGGGTGGTGGTGGGGGTGTAAGGCAGAGGTGTTCAATGCAGGGATGGTTATAAGGCATTTAAATCATAATATAGACGAGCAAATGTTTGTGATGATGGTCAACAATCGTTCTTTTACACTGTTTTTGAAATGTATAAAAGGCTGAAAATATGTACTATTAATATTAATGGTCTCAATGATTTAAAGAAGATTGCCATGTTTCGTACAATGCTTCAAACTCTGAATATTGACTTGTTATGTATTCAGGAAACTCACATCTCATGGGATAAACGCTTTCTCTTGAATAATTTGGGATTAGAAGTTTTGATTACATCTAAACAAATGGGTATCAAGAGAGGCGTTGCAATTTGTATGCGAAAGGGAGTAGGGAAGTGTGTAAAAACATCTTCTGATAAATGGGGGAGATGGGGGCTTGCTGAACTAAAAATTGGTAGCTGCAGATTTACTCTATGTTGTTTGTATGGCCCCAATCTGGATGACGCTGAATTATTTAATTCTATGAATACAGAGCTATCCACTTGGACACAACCGATAATAGTGTGTGGGGACCTTAATATCCATATACCAGCCGATTGGAACATCAAATCAGGAAAGAGATATATGGGTCGTAAGATTCAAGTCTATAAAGCTCTTAGAGATCTGGTATTAAGTAACGGGCTAACCGATGTTTGGAATAAACTTCATTATAATGACCCTGGTTATACTTTCTTCTCTATTCCCCATCGAAAATTTGTCCGTTTAGATTATTTTTTTGTATCCTCAGTTTTTCTGGAGAAAATCCGCATTGAAATATTACCACAGGTCATTTCAGATCATAATCCCATAATTGCAGAGATTCAATTCCCTACTGACTGTCAAAACCTAAATAGATCTTGGTCATTCCAGAGAGGTTTACTATTAGACGAAGAGTACCTCCAGTTTATGGTTACAATTATTAAAGATTATTTTCTTATAAACAATGATTCTGCCTCCCCACAGGTAGTCTGGGATTCTTTTAAATCCGTTGTACGGGGGGAGACAATTAGTTTTGCAAATTACAGGAGGCAAAAAAATCAAAAAGACTTCAAGGATAGGCTAAACAAGGTCAGGTTGGCTGAGCTCGAATTATCTACCGCTTGTAAAAACAATGTTAGTATAGAGGATGTACAAACTCGACTAACTATTGAACGTTCAGGACTCCGTATACATATCGCCGAAGAAGTAGCTGTAAAATTTAAACAATATAAAACTGAACGTTATGAACTCAGCGAACGTACGGGGAAAATCTTAGCACAGCGCGTACGTCAAAAATCTTCTTTTAATGAAATACAATGTGTCAAAGACATTAATGGGGTCTTTCAAGAAAATAAGGAAGGAATACTAGACGCATTTCATGGCTTTTACAAGATGCTGTATAACGATCATAACAATGAAGTTGACAAGACTCTTAATCCCATAAACTATCTTCAAAATTCTAATCAACTTTCATTGTGTACAGACGATATCGATCTCTTCGCTAGGCCAATAAGCTGGGAAGAGATTGAAAAGGCTATTTTGAGTCTTGCTGCTGGCAAAGCCATGGGGTCCGATCAGATACCTCTTGAATTTTATCGGACGTTTAGACATTTGTTGAAGACAGAATTATTAAAAATTTTCAATGTAGCATTTCAAGATAAACCTCCTGATTCTTGGTCTACTGCCATTATAGTTGTTTTTGTAAAAAAGAACAAGGATCCAAAGGAACTTGGCTCGTATCGTCCCATTTCCCTTATCACGGCAGATAGCAAGATATATTCTAAAATTCTCGCCAATAGATTAAATGACGTCATGGCCGGTTTGGTTTCTCACATTCAACATGGGTTTATTAAACATAGGGATACTACAGATCACGTTAAACGTGTTATTGCACTGTTGGATTGGGCCCAAGCAAAGGAATCCCCAGTCGGAGTGATCTTACTCGATGCTGAAAAAGCGTTTGATAGAGTAGACTGGGGGTTCCTTTGGTCGGTGTTAGAATGGAAGGGTTTCCCATCACAATTTATCAAAGCTGTACAGTCACTTTATTTTAATGCAAAAGGAGTAATAAGACTAGGCACGGATACTTCCAGACCATTTTCCATCACTAGGGGGACCAGACAAGGCTGTCCCTGTTCTCCACTTTTATTTGCACTTTATTTAGAACCTTATTTGAACAGATTAATTACAGAACCTGGCATCCCACCAGTCCGACTCCATGAAGTAGATCACAAAGTCTTAGCATACGCAGACGATGTGGCCATTGTAACTTCCGACTCTTCCACTGCTTTACCCAAAATAATTGAAGTTGCTAGCGAATTTGGTAAATTTTCTGGTTATAAATTGAATGTTTCAAAAACCCAAATCATACATTCTAAAACTGGTACACCCACTGATCTTCCAATAAATTCCACTGCTACATACCTCGGTGTAACTTTATCTCCCAAAATAGACGACATTGTCGGACTAAACCTGGACCCTTTACTTTTATCCACTAATAGGACTTTAGAAAGGATAAATAATTTACATTTATCTCTATTTGGACGGACCAATGTTATTAAGATGTTAATTTTTCCAAAATTTCTTTATTTTTTTCGTACTATTCCTCTATTTTTTTCTATGTCTCTTTTTAATAAAATAGATAGGATGTTGTCCAGATTTCTATGGGGGTACCGTCGGTCAAGAAGATCTCTTAAGTGGTGTACTCTTCCGCAAGGGCGAGCTGGGTTGGGATTTCCGAATTTTAGGATATACTATTGGGCTATTACTCTTAAAACTATCAAGGTTTTACTATTCCATAATCATGCTAACGAAACCTTTAAGGCACCTTCTATTTTTGAAATGCTTATGGGTGACCATGTGTGCCAATCGTTACTGATATTTATGGAGTCGAGCTATTACAAAAAAACGAAATTTAAGATCTTTCTCTCTGCTTTCTTGGCTTGGAGACAAATGAATAAAGCTTTACGGATTATTCCCAAATATAATTTTTACACACCTATTTGTTGCAATATTTCACTATCAGGGATTTCTCAAAGTATCCCTATTCATCGATCTCGTCTGGGACCGATCCACTCAATTGGGCAACTGTACTTAGATGGGACTCTAATGTCCTTCTCCGAACTCCAAGACACATTTGGTCTTTCTAGAAATGATTTTTTTAAATATCTACAAATCCGTAGTTTTTTGGAAAAAAAAAACCTTCTATATAGTGATGTAATGGAGACTAATGATGTCTTGGAGAGTGGTAGGAAGGATGGCCGTATTGGCACAGTTTATCAGTTAATGATTAATAGGCTGCATGATGATCTCGATCAACAAGCCCAGAAATGGGAGAGGAAACTGTCTATAGTAGGGATAGACTTGGCAAGGGCATTCGAGATCAGTAACACAATACTAATCAACAGCTCTCTTAAAAGCCAACACTATATGGCTTCTTTAGATCTTTATTATACACCTGCTAAACTGGTTAAATGGAAAGCTACGAAAGGTATCAATTGTAGCCGTTGTGGAATTTTAGCAGCAGACTCATGTCATATGTTCTTCAGTTGCCCCAAACTTACTGTATATAAAAATAAGATAGAAAAATTTTTGACCAATTTGCTCAATGTTAATATCAAATTATGCCCTTCTGTTACTATCTTTGGTGTATATTTTCCATCCGAGAGTTTATCTGTTGATCAAGAACACTTTCTTTTCATTGGAATGTCTATTTATCGCTTTTGTATTACTTCAAGATGGCTAGATGGTGATCCACCATCATTTGAACAATGGTTAGGAAAGTTGTTAGACATTTATCGAATGGACAATGCAGTCTACAAATTGAAAGGACGGAGAAAGAAGACATTTGCCAGGAAGTTATGGTTTCCTATTGATAATTGGATTTAATTTAACCATGACCACATCTGGAAAGAGAGAGCATTTGAGTTATATGTTTTAATTTCTGTCATTGAGTGTCATTGCCTTATTGTTGTACTTTGTTCCATCCTTATATCTGTTCTGCCTCTGCCATTGAAAAAAAAAATAAATAAAAAAAAAAAAAAAAGAAAGGCATAGTCTCAGAAGAGTAAAAGGCAGATCTAGAGAAGAAACGGCTAGCACTGAAAAACCAAATATCAGAGATTCTCCAAATAAGGGTTAAAAATAGGTGGGAAGCTAGTAAACTAGCCCACTTTGAATATGGAGAGGGAGCAAGTAAACTTCTAGCCTGGAAGGTCAAGACAGATCTGAATAAGAACAGGATTGGGAGATCAAAGAAGACCACTCTAATATTGTTCTAAACAGAGACACGGACATTAGGGAAGCCTTTAAAGAGTTTTATCGTATCCAATACACAGAAGAGAAAGACGCATTATTGGCTGCCGAGATAGAGGGATGGCTAGCGGATTCAATCCAACCAATAGATCTTAACCAACAAGATCTCTTAAATCAAGCGATTACTCAAGAGGAAGTAATCAGGGCTATTCAATCAAGTAGGGGGGTAAAGCAGCCGAGCCCGATGGCATTCCCATGGAGCTCTATAAAACGCTAGTAGAAGTACTATCGCCTATATTGACAACAGTTATGGGTGAAGTGCTAGAACAGAGCATGCAGTTACCGAAATCTTGGAATGAGGGTACAGTTATTCTGATCCTAAAACCAGATAAAGATCAGACGGTTTGTGAGTCGTACAGACCGATATCACTTCTAACTACAAAATCTTCTAAAAAATATTGGCTAGAAGACTAGCCAAATTGTCAGGCTACGCAATACATGAAGAGCAGAGAGGATTTGTGAAGGGGAAGTACTTGCAGAAACTCACTTATGAATTAATCGGAGCTATTGATATAGCGACATCTTTCAATACTCCCTTAGCAATAACAACATTGGATGCCTCAAAAGCTTTCGACAAGGTGAGATGGTCTTACCTATTAGCTGTATTAAAAAGATATAACCTTGGCGATAAATTCTGTAGAGCTACACAGTTAATATATAAGGAGCCTGTAGCAAGGGTTTTAGTAAATGGGAAGTTATCCTCACCTTTTAAGATACTCAGGGGCACAAGACAGGGCTGCCCCCACTCCCCGCTACTTTTTAATTATTATATGGAGCCTTTTGCATTCAGACTGAGAAGTGCATCTGATATCCCTCCATTTCAACAGGGAAATTGGGTTAGAAAGGTTGCGCTTTATGCCGATGAACTCATCTGATCTGAGCACTGCCTTACCCACCATTCTAAGAATAGTGCTACAATTTGGAGAAGTGTTGGGGTACTCAGTCAATGAGCATAAAACAGAAAACATGGTATGGAATCAAGTAAGCACCAACCCCCAGGTGAAAAGGGAAATGCCATATCTTGGGCTAAGGATAGTTCAGTATAGTAATGAAATTGCGGAAACTAATTTGAGGAGGGTCTTTAAAAAGATCATTCAATTAATGAAGAGCTGGGTGCACCTTCCGGTAACGATCTTAGGAAGAGTCAGTCTGGTAAAAATACCATATTGCCAAAGATAACTTTTTTGTTTAATTCCATATCCATTATACTTCAACAAAATTACTATACATAAAATTCAGCAGGTGATAAATTCATTTATCTGGGCAAACAAAGGGATGAGGATTTCCTGCAAAAAGTTGCGGAGGAGGAGGGAAAAGGGAGGCTTAACATTGCCTGACATACAATACTATGCATGGGCCTTCCAGTTAAATATTGCTAGAATTTGGAGAAGTGTTGGGGTACTCAGTCAATGAGCATAAAACAGAAATCATGGTATGGAATCAAGCAAGCACCAACCCCCAGGTTAAAAGGGAAATGCGATATCTTGGGCTAAGGATAGTTCAGTATATTAATGAAATTGCGGAAAATAATTTGAGGAGGGGCTCTACAGAGATCATTTAATAAATGAGGAGCTGGGTGCACCTTCCGATAACGATCGTAGGAAGAGACAGTCTGGTAAAAATACCATATTGCCAAAGATAACTTTTTTGTTTAATTCCATACCATTACACTTCAACAAAATTACTATACATAAAATTCAACAGGCGATAAATTCATTTATCTGGGCAAACAAAGGGATTTGGATTTCCTGGAAAAAGTTGCGGAGGAGGAGAGAAAAGGGAGTCTTAACATTGCCTGACATACAATACTATGCATGGGCCTTCCAGTTAAAAAACTCTAGAATGCTAGCAAAGTCACCAGATGGCTCTATAATAGGTTCAATGTTTTTAGCAATGTTAAAACCATCCAGAGTAAATACAGTAGGATTCCTTTTTAAATTTGGAGGCCCAAATTCTTTTAAAAAATCAAACTAAAGGTGCTTCAATCGATGGCGCAAATGTGGTATTACATTAGACGCCAATCGAAACTAAATGACTACTCTTACTTTGCTCCAGTTTGGGAATCACCAGAGACCCCTGAGTGCCTAGACGATATACTGGCGGCACCCACCAAAAACGCCAACCTTAATGTTTTGGGGGACTTGACCAGGGAAGGGGACTTGTTACATTGGCAAGATCTTAATGGGTTGACGAAAAATACACTGTCAAAGTTTAAATATGTTCCATTAAGAAGCTGGCAGCAAAATAGAAAACAGACACTTGGCTTTGGCAACATATTAGAGGAGAAACTGGTAACAAAACCCAGCGGAATCAAGGAAGTAGCATTTTGGTACTGGCACCTTATGGAGACCATGGACGGAGAGTTTACGCTGGTGAGGAATTGTGGGGAACATACTTGCCGTGGGAGCAACAGCAGAATATTTGGCAAGTATCTATGCGCACACTTTACCTCACTGTTAAACCTGCTTTTTTAAGAAGGAACCACCTTTTTTCGCTCCACAGGGCTTATATATCACATGAAAAGCTATCAAAGATGCGGAACGGGAGTTGAACAAGTTGTGGTAAATGTGGTTTCTAAAAAGTGTCGTACGTGCACATGTTCTATCAATGTCCTGAGATCGGAGGCTTTTGGGACAAAGTGGAGTCATCATTGTCAAGTATTTTGAACCAGCAAATAAAGGTAAGCCTGTCTTTGGTCATATTTGGAGTGGGGGATGTTTTTACGGGCCACTCAAGAAATCTGCTGTTTTATGCTATGCTACTTGCAAGAAGAGAGATCTGTCGTAAATGGGTGAGCAACACATCCCCGCAGCACTCTGAATGGTTAGAATTCCTTGTGTATATGTCCGGGATGGATTTATTAGGAAAAAAATTAAGAAGAAAGATTTTTGGAAATTGTTGTTGGCATGAATCGAGTCCCCAGATATGATGGTGTAGAATTTGAAGAGTATAGTGGATCAAGAACATAGTTATGTCCAATGATTACACCGGCATTTCTACTCTGGTCTACTCTGGTCTGCTAAAGAGTTATTTTTTCCTCGACATTCCGAATTATAAAGCAGCGCCGGTGTATGCCCTTACACCGAGAGAGAGATATAGCCGCTCGAAGGAATATGCCCCCCATTGTAGTAAGCCCAACTGTGGTCAGTATCTTTCTCAGTTAAAGGGCTGAAAAAATTGGACATAGGAACCTTGTAAGGTGAAAGAGGACAAAAAAAAGGAAACAAAAACTAACATCAAATGCTGGTTACGTTTCATTGATGATTTGTTTTTGATTTGGCAAGGCAATGTGGAAGAAGCTAAATATGTTATCACAGAGTTGAATTCAAATGACCTCAATCTGCACTTTACATCTAACATTAGTTCAACCTCCATTAACTTTTTGGATGTAGAAATGTACATTCATGCAGGTAACCTGGAAACCAAGCTTCATTGAAAGCCCACGGCGGGCAATGCAATACTGCACACCAGCAGTTTTCACCTGCAACCTCTTATTCAAAGCATCACCTATGGGGAGATGCTATGTCTAAGAAGGATTTGTAGCCAGGAGGATGAACTAAAGAACGCGCAACAAGTTTGTGCTAGCAGATTCAGAGCTAGGGGGTATTCTAACAAATGTATTGACCAGGCCATAAAGAAAAGTAGAGAGCAGGCAAGGGACGATCTGATGGGAGGGGCCAACAAAAAAGAAGAACAATCTCCAAAACTCTCCACTTTCAGATTCATCCTCAAATATAGTAAACAGGACAAGCCACTAAAAAAAGATCATTAGGAAAAATTGGCCTTTAATTCTAGACGATCCTGGAATCGGCCATACCCTACCCAAGCAGGCATCCATAACTTATACTAGAGCCACCTCAATGAGGGATGTCCTGGTCAAAAATGATCCTGATATGCAGCCTAAGAACACCTGGCTATCACAAAGGAAGGGTTTTTTCTGCTGTAAAACATGCAAAGCATGTCAGCAAGACGTCCTGCACTACCCCCTTCTGTGCCCTTAAATATGTAGGAAGCCCGATACCATAGGGACACAAACGCATACTTCAACATATCAAGCCACTAAATAAAGATCATTAGGAAAAATTGGCCTTTAATTCTAGACGATCCTGGAATCGGCCATACCCTACCCAAGCAGGCATCCATAACGTATACTAGAGCCACCTCAATGAGGGATGTCCTGGTCAAAAATGATCCTTATATGCAGCCTAAGAACACCTGGCTATCACAAAGGAAGGGTTTTTTCTGCTGTAAAACATGCAAAGCATGTCAGCAAGACGTCCTGCACTACCCCCTTCTGTGCCCTTAAATATGTAGGAAGCCCGATACCTTAGGGACACAAACGCATACTTCAACATATCAGGGCCATCAAAAACATACACCGTGGCGAGACACTTTGGGGAGAAACACAACGCAGACTCCAAAGAACCTAAATATTTTTTAATCGATGCTATCCCACCGTACAAACGAGTTGGGGATAGGGAAAAGGCACTCAGAAGGTTGGAAACCAGATACATTTTAGACCTAGACAGTAAACAGCCTGGAGGCCTTAATATTACTGAGGAACTTTATACTTATTATCAAGATAATAAGTTAGCTATTTACCCAATTGTACCATTCAGAAACACAAATATTAAAAATGTAAACTAGAGATTAAATATTGGGTAAACAGGATTAACAGCAAGTGATAGCTAACAATATGATGTAGAAAATTATTTCAATATGCTGCATTAGAGCCCCCTTTCAGTCAAACATCACTAGACGAAATGTTTTTACACTTATTTCTACACGTTTTACATGGTTTTTAGGGATAATTTATACACTGGTATTTATCATTTTAGCACAGGTTTTAGAATAAGTAACATTCCAAAAAAGTAAATTTTTATGAATTGGGATTCTATATCCAAGTACTGTAATTCTTAACCAATGATATATATATATATGTATATAATTATGTATATGAGTTGAGATGACAGGGTATTTAAACCTGGACGTAACAATGAGTTTTTAATATTTGATGTCAACAGCCATGTTTGAGGATTTTCGGGTATGTATACCAATATTATTTAATGAAATTTAGTTAAATGGCAAGTTACTCATTAAGAGCAATAGCAACAGCACAATATTTTGTTCATGTTCATGCTGAATTTTGCACTTTATAGGCACTTTTCACTTTAAGGGTAAACAACACTAAAAAGGTAAAAAAGAAAAAAAGTAAAAACTATTCAAATGTGAAAAAAATGGCTGTGTATATAAAACAGGATGTGACCAAAATGCGCATCAAGTGATCAAGGCACTTGTAGTGCCGAAACGCACTATGCTGCTAGCGCAGATGGTGGACTCATCAAAATAAAGAAATCTGCACCTTACCTGTGGTCCGTGCTCCGTACTTGATCTGAGAAGCAGTGGGAGTTTTCTGGATATATATATATATATATAGCCTCAAAGACTATGCAAATCTTTCTCAAAGATTTCTGAATGCGTATGTTAACAGCAATGCAGTGTTTGGCTGGCTGCAAAAAGAAAGTTGTGGGCTCCATTTTATTTAAGTGGACAAGGTCCCAGGGGGTGAAAATAAATGTTGAAAATTATATAAGGTGTGAGGGTACAGGTACTTTGACCCCATGGGTGTGATAAAGGGGTCTTTGAGGGATCCCAATGTGAAAAAGACATTTAATCACAATTTTCCCCCCTTGTGCGATATTCATGAATTTGTCGCAGCACTCAGCATGGACCCTGTGTAATGTTGTCACGTATTTGCGAATATTGCATGGTAAGTTTTAAAAATGCGTTCACATATTCGCTCAGCCACTAATGTACTCACTCAGAGACCCATTCACACTGTTACACCCAGTTACACACCCACTCAGAGACTCATGCACTCACAGAGCCACTCAGACACTCATGCACTTACTCACAGACCCACTCAGAGATTCATGCACCTACCCACAGACCCACTCAGAGACTCACACACCCACTCAGGGACTTATGCACCAACTCACCCACCCAGTCAGACACTCACTCACCTACTCACAGACCTACTCAGAGACTTATGCACCCACTCACACACTCACTCAGACATTAAAACACCCACTCACAACCCCACTAAGAGACTCATGCACCTACTCATAGACTCAACCAGAAACTCATACACCCACACACAGACCCACACAGAGACTCATTCACCCACTCACAAACACATTGAGACAGTCATGCACCCACTCATAGATCCACTTAGAGAGTCACACACCCACACACAGACCCACACAGAGACTCATTCACCAACTCATAGATGCACCAGGACACATGCATTCAGTCACACACTCACTCAGACGACACTCATGCAATAATTCACAGACCCATTCAGACACTAGCGTACCCTCTCATAGACCCACTCACAGACTCAAGCACCAACTCGCAGACTCACTCAGACACTTGCACACTGACTCAGAGACTCATTCAGGCACTCATGCACCCACTCACAGACCCACTCAGAGAATCATGCATCCACTCACAAACTCAGTCAGAGACTCATGCACCCACTCACAGATCCTGTCAGATATGTATGCACCCACTCACAGACCCACTCAGAGACTCACACACTCATTCGCAGACCCACTCACACACCCACTCCCAGACCCACTCAGAGACTCACCCGTCTATACAGCACTTATACACACATATTCACCTACCCATATAGCCACTTAGCCACCCACTCACAGATCCATACAGTCACTCACACATCCACTCACAGACCATACAGCCACTCACACCCACAAAACCACTCACACACATGCTCACAGATGCACACAGTCACTCACACACCCACTCTCCGACTTATGCAAACACTCACATACACACTGGCAAAGGTTACAGTTAGGAAATAAAATTATTTTAAAAACCTTAGAAATTCACTAAAAACAGAGGTTATAGGGACAATATGGTTAGGAAATAGGATTTAAAAAACCTTAGAAATTCACTGAACAAACCAAAGGTTACAGGGACGTAAAAGTTAGGAAATAGAATTAAAAAAAAACAATAGAAAATTCAATTAAAATAACAAAGGCTACAGGAATGTTATTGTTAGTCTCAGATTTCACGAGTTCAGAACCAGTGAAATTCAACAGTTATAGTTACCTGAGCTAACTATAAGCTACGCCCCACAGTGCACTGTGTATGACCTCACATATTACATCACTCATAGTATGGTCAATGACATCACTCATGACATTGCAAATGACACCAATGATTTTTTTTTAACAAACATTATTGCCTTTTACAAATCTATCTCCCTAATCGCTGTGCCATCTTTACAGGTTGACATTTTGCAATCTCAGATTGTCTCATTATACACATCTCTTACGCGTACCAATTATAGTTGCATTATCATTGTTTCTAGCATTGCCATGTTATCTCATCTTCATATTCGTATTTCGTCCTGCTCCCCCGTCCCCAAACCCCAAACAATCTTAGGCACAACTACCCCCCACCCTCCCTTGCACTGCTGTCTCCTATGGTCACCGGATGAGCCCTATCGATCACTTCCGTTGCCCCTTGTTGTGTATTTCTGTGTCACTCTGTCACCCCTTCCTGTTCTATTCCACCTCAGTGCTTAGGCTTCTAAGGGTCCTCATCTCCTGGTATCTGCTCTATTTCCCCCTCCTGATTCTGCCTTCATTGACTCCCCTGTTGTGATGGCCCCTCAGAGGTAGTGGCTTCAGACCCAGGGTCATCGCTCCTCATTTCTTCCATCAGCACCTCCCATGCCTGAGTCCTAAATGACACCACTGATGATATCACTGACGGCATCAACTACAGAACCACTAACACACCCACTCATACCCATTCATCCTCACATAAACCCAATCACATACCCAAACAATTACTCACACACTCATTGACAGATCTATACAACCACTCACACACCCACTCACTCACCCTTACAGCCATTCACACACCCGCTCAATCACCCATAAAGAAATTCACATAGCTCCTCACTCCCCCATACAGGTAATCACACTTAGCACGAGCACTTAGCATAAGCTTGTTGCAGGATGCTCTCTGCTTTGCAAACTTTACTATGTAAATGTATAATGCTTAGTGCCACGCTGTACTTTCACACAGAACCTGCTGTTTTTGCATTCTGTTCTTTACAGGGATTCAGTCTGAACACTGTATACAAGGTCAAAAGGCAATGCCTCTTGTTATTCTGTTTCAGTCAGCCTCTAGCACTTTGACAAAACACACAAATTCAGCTGTTGTTTGGGAACACATACTTTTTGTCATATAGGCATGCACAGACATGCAAATTCGGACTTGGAGAGAGATTTTTTACTGAAGAAATTGTGACAACACTTGAGATGTAGAACTTTCATCTGTGCATGCAAAGGTACGGGGTCCGCCCCAAGCACCCAGAGATCTTCTGATATATAATCACCTTGCTTCCATAGAAGGGGAGGGGGTTAGTTTACCCTGTCTAAATACCATGACAGCTCCTTTTCTGATTTATGGATTACTTACTATGCTGACTATATTTGTATTAGGCATGTTCTTACTTATAGTGGCACATTTACTGCATACAAGAGCACAATAGTTAAAACAAATATTTTAAACTTTTCTTGTGTCTCTGTCAGATCTTATTGTGGACAAGTACGAGTGTGAGAGCGAAAGGGTGTGTTCTGTCACTGCGAATTCTGACCGGGTTGGAGTGTTGTGTTCTAGGATGTCAAATCACTTGTTCCTCTGTGAATGAGTTGGTGGGCAAGTGAGACAGTATAGCTAGTCGGTCCTGGGCTCTTAGGTACTAAGGTGGTAGGATGGCTCAGTCCCTGCCTACAAAGGTTCTGTGAGCCCAAGCATAGTTCTGTGATTTCACAGAAATGTTGTAACACACTCACCCATATAGCCACTCACAATGCCACTTATTTACCAGTACAGCTAATCACACACCCACATATTTACCCATATAACCACTCAAACACCAACTCACTTACCCATACATCCATTGACACAGCCACTTACTCACCCATACATCCACTCACACAGCCACTTACTCACCCATACAACTACTCACACACCCACAGAACCACTTACATACCCCTTCACACATGCATGCAACCACACTCTCCAATGTAGCCATTCTCTCCCACTCACTTACCTATACACACACTCAAACATCTACTCATTCACCCATACATCCACTTTCACATCCAGTCACTCACCCATATGGCCACTCATACAGCCTCTCGGTTACCCATACAGCCACTCACACACACTCTCACATGCCAATGCAGCCACTCACACAGCTACTTACGAACCCATACAGCTACTCACATACCAACTAACACATCCATACAGCCACCCACACACCCACTCACAGACCCATGCAGCCGCTCAGACACCAACTCACACACTGATACAGACAGTCACACAGCCACTCAGATGACATATTTTAGAAATACTATCACTTATTAGCAGTGCAAAAAGAATAGTAACATCACGTATGCAGAAAATAAGTATCTATCTTTAAGCCTCACAAACACATACAAAACACTAACAATCACTGGATGATGTCATCACTAATGTCATTTGAGATGTCATCAGTGATTTCACTGACCTTGTCATGAGTGATGTAATATGTGAGGTCATAAGCAGCTCATTGCGGCGTTGTAAATTATAGTTTGCTCAGGTTACTCTAACAGCTGAATTTCACTAGTTTTGTACAGGGGAAATCTGAGCCTCACTAAAACGTACCTGTAACCTTTGTTTTTTTCAGGGAAAAAAATATATATGTGTATACATGTATATATAAGTAAAAACAATGGTAACCCACTTGAGACGCACATGAGCTAGGATGAAAGGTTACCAGCCTTTCATAAAAAGGTATGGACACAGTTCAGCATGCCAGTAAATTGGAAACAGCCTTATTGAAGCCTGATGCGTTTCGAGTATTTTCTTCTTCAGAGGCTCAATGTAAGGTGCGTGCTTTGGCAAACACTCTCCTCCATTATGTATGCATGATGGCACGCCCCCATTGGGGCAGCTCGAATGAGACTGTGAGTAGGCATTGTGGGAGTTGAAGTGTTCAAAATCTTTTCCGTTCATTAGCACACTGTCATTTCTGTTTTGTAACGATACAGGCTCAAGATGAGCCCCAGCAGGTGAAAGAGTCCTCAATCCTACATACCAGGTCCACGTTGAGGGTGGTGAATCCGATCCTTGTGGCCCCCTTTGGTTCTTGTCACACAAACCTCAACACCAACAGGTTAGACTGTGGCAATACTCTCTTAGGATGAATCTCCAAACAGCTACTATAAAGACTCCAAACCATGCAGAATGCAGATGCAAGACTCATACTCGACCTCCCACGCTGCACCCACATCACAACCATACCTCAGGAAGCTTCACTTGCTCCCCGTTCACAAGTGCAGCCAATTCAAACTTCTCATGTACACATACAAAGCTCTACACAGCACAGAACCAGAATACCTGTACAGTCACATACACTTTAACCCACCAGACACCAATGCTCTGCCTCACATTCACACACACTCCCTGCGTCTGCTAAAGCAAAACGGGAGTTCTCTCATTCTCCTACATCACACCCCAAACATGAAACAATCTCCCTCAACACATCAGAGCATCCTCCTCACTTCTTGAGATCTGCAAAAAGCTGAATACCTGGCTCTTCATATAAGCACCTTGCGAACACCACCCCTACACACCTTGCCCAAATGCCTGGATACCCTCTCAGGTAAATAGTGCACTACAGAACTCAACATAACATAACACAACATAGCACAACATGACATGACATGACATAACAACTTAAAAGACACACAATTGTGAACATGACAAAATATTACAGAATCAGTATCAAATACAACTATATTTAAAAATAACTTACTGAACACTTATTTTTTTTTATTCTTACCTGCATATTCTGTACCACAATATTCTTGTCACCACAATATTGCTTTGACAATATGTGTTTCTGACGATAATCATGAGGTTATATTAATGTCATGCACCACATACACAAACATATACCACAAGCTGTTATATGAATTAAGAGCTACCACACCTACATGTATAAGCTAAGCAGGCTGTATAAAATGTACCCAGGTGCTATACACATAAATCCACACATTGCAGAGGAGCTGTATTCCTAGAAGGTACACTGTCGTGGGTGATGCCGACAGTACAACATTTGCAAACATAATATAAAACACTATATTACTAACAAGGTTCCACACATATCCAGGGAGGCACTAAGCAGGGGCTAACCAGCCTGACAGAATTAGACATTATGCAATAAAATAGAGCCCAGTGTGCTTGAAAACCATATAATGCATCTGCTACAAGTGGGTACAACATAGGATATGATGTACATGAACCTGTACCATAACGTGCAATATGAGTAACAAGTTAATGCATACCTCAAATGCAAACACTTAAAAGGCACTTAAAACATGAACCTGGGGCTGTACAGCTACATCCACACACAAAAACCCAAACCAGGCCCATGCAGTTGTGAAGCTTGGGTTGTGCTGGCCATAATATTTTCCACTACATGCGATATCATGTTATCCAACATATTCCATAAAGCACTATGGACAAACGTTGCGGCCAAATACCGGTCGGTAACGCCGAAATTCGCAGAATTTCAGCGTTACCGATCGGTATTTAGCCATGTGCAATGTAGGTAACACTGAACGCCATCGCAAATAAGGAATCGGTAAAAATAAGGGAAACCAGTTACCGATTCCTTAATTTTTGATTAGCAGACACCGAAACCCCTAAATACTGAATCGGTTAATAAGAAATACTTAAATAATCGCAAATCCGAAGTACCAAAAATCGGTAATACCAAATTTTTGAATTTTCGGTATTTAGGAGTCACTAATTACCGCTGACTCAAAGCAGGTGGTAATAAGGTGCACTGCATTTAAACAGCCCCAAAATGCAACAGTGTGAACGCAATGGCGGCCCTCTACGTAATTGCAAGGCGGCTACGTTTGCAAGCAGCAGGACTGAGGATCTGGAGATGTGAGGAGCACGTGTATAGACTGCACGTTACACTCTTCCAACTGACTGAGGCTGAAATCAATGAGAGGTGCAGGCAACACCCCCAAACCATCCTAGACCTGATACGGGACCTGCACCCACTCCTGGAGCATCAGACACCAAGGGCGCACGCTATACCTACACATGTTCAGGTGCTCTGTAGCCTGCACCTACTTGCATCAGGAGGTTACCAGGGGGTGATAGCTGTGGCAGGTGGTGTGTTACAGAGTTGCCTGTCCCATTTCTTCAACTCTTTCGTAGATGCCATGATGCAAAGAATGTATCACTACATACACTTCCCCCGCACACAGGCGGAACTGCAGAAGACAAAGCTGGATTTTTACCTGAAGACAGCTGTAATGCCAGAAACCGGTCCTCGGAAGCTTGTTTCCGGTCCAGGGAAGGCATGGCTTGGCAGTTCGGACTGGACTGTTCCCATGAGGCACAGGGTCAGAATGATTTGCATATAGCCATGTCTGAACTAGGATGGCAGAGTGGGCTAAAGAACGGTGATGGATCAAACCCAGATCTTTTGACTGGGTGTGAGTGTTTGATTGGTTCAGATGCTCCGTCCATCACCACCCCCTTTTGTACCGCTTTGGCCACCATAAGTGTGGCAGGGTATGCTCAGACGTGAGTCCCTTGCTCACTTTGCCACTGGATTCAAGCAAGCCGGGCTGAAGACGGCTGTAATGCCAGAAACCGGTCCTCGGAAGCTTGTTTCCGGTCCAGGGAAGGCATGGCTTGGCAGTTCGGGCTGGACTGTTCCCATGAGGCACAGGGTCAGACTGATTTGCATATAGCCATGTCTGAACTGGGGTGGCAGAGTGGGCTAAAGAACGGTGATGGATCAAACCCAGATCTTTTGACGGGGTGTGAGTGTTTGATTGGTTCAGATGCTCCGTCCATCACCACCCCCTTTTGTACCGCTTTGGCCGCCATAAGTGTGGCAGGGTATGCTCAGACGTGAGTCCCTTGCTCACTTTGCCACTGGATTCAAACAAGCCGGGCTGAAGACGGCTGTAATGCCAGAAACCGGTCCTCGAAGCTTGTTTCCGGTCCAGGGAAGGCATGGCTTGGCAGTTCGGGCTGGACTGTTCCCATGAGGCACAGGGTCAGACTGATTTGCATATAGCCATGTCTGAACTGGGGTGGCAGAGTGGGCTAAAGAACGGTGATGGATCAAACCCAGATCTTTTGACTGGGTGTGAGTGTTTGATTGGTTCAGATGCTCCGTCCATCACCACCCCCTTTTGTACCACTTTGGCCGCCATAAGTGTGGCAGGGTATGCTCAGACGTGAGTGCCTTGCTCACTTTGCCACAGAATTCAAGCAAGCCGGGCTGAAGACGGCTGTAATGCTAGATACCGGTCCTCGGAAGCTTGTTTCCGGTCCAGGGAAGGCATGGCTTGGCAGTTCGGGCTGGACTGTTCCCATGAGGCACAGGGTCAGACTGATTTGCATATAGCCATGTCTGAACTGGGGTGGCAGAGTGGGTTAAAGAACGGTGATGGATCAAACTCAGATCTTTTGACTGGGTGTGAGTGTTTGATTGGTTCAGATGCTCCGTCCATCACCACCCCCTTTTGTACCGGATTTGTACCAAAAGGCACAGTTCGCACATGTAATAGGGTGCGTTGATGGGACACACATACCAATCTGCCCAACTGCAGCTACAGAGTATATATAACGGAACCGCAAATCTACACATTCCATCCACGTGCAGGTGATATGTGATGCGGACCACATCATCACTGACATTGTGGCCACATTTCCAGGGAGTACCCATGACTCCTACATATTCGGGAACAGTGGGATCAACACATGTCTGGCTGGGGGTGAATTTGGAGAAGGATACCTGCTAGGTAAATCAATGTGAACCACCCTGATGCATACCTTGGATGACTGTGTTGGTGACTCATATTAATGGCATTTCCTTTCTCACTTAGGTGACAGCGCATATGCCGTGTCACCTCAACCCATCCACACCAAGTTAGAGTAGATACAATGTGGCACATAAAAGCACGCGCAACGTTGTGGAGTGCACCTTCGGACTCTTAAAAAGCAGGTTCCGCTGCCTCCACAAAAGTGGAGGCGCATGTCAGTACCACCCCATCATCTGCTGTAAAATAATAGCAACATGTGCCATGCTGCATAACCTTGCCACAAAGAAAGGAGCAACAGTGGGACTAACTGACTCTGAGGACGAGGATGAGGACTGTCCACAGCCAGAGCACAGTGCAGCAGGTGTGGCAGCAGCACCAGATGGGAGACACAGACGGGCAGAGATAATACACAACTATTTCTGAGTAAGTAAGGAGACACAGCCAGTTACTGTAAGTGAGTGACGGTGTTTAATTGTCATAGCACACCACCACAACATGAAGGGCTTCACATGCCAGGCCAAATTTGAATGCAGATTACAAAACCAAAAAGGGTTACATCACCCATGTTGGTAAACCATGTGATGGCTGGCATTACTTCCTGCGCCCACGCGCAGCACTGCTGCGTTCCTTGGGCACACTGTCCTCACTGGCAGTCTGTCCTGTGGCAGCTCTGTGACGTTAGCTGCACCTCCTGGACCCTGTTATAGGGGGCGTGATGCTACTGTGGCTAGTAGCCTCTTCACTATCCCCCCATCACCTGTAGTGGCAACCTGGTTTGTCTGTAGCACTTCTAGTTCACTGGTCACTGTGTCCAGCCCCCTTGCCACGTCACAGCTGCAGTGGGCCATCTCCTCCTGCATGGCCACCGAGCGCCTGCAGAGCAGAGAGAGGGCAGTGGAGAGGCGGTTCATCGCCTTGGTGTAGTTGTCAAGTTTTTGCCTCTCCCTGCACCTAGACAAACGGTCCTCATCCAATTTGCTGCACAGAAGCCTCACTGCATCGGACATGTCACTCATGCACTAGCCACAGTATTGTTCATGCTATTGATGCCCTTCTCGATTCGCAGCATGTGCCCATTCAATTGTACCACCTACCGCTGGACTGACCATATCGCTTTGCCTTGCAGGCGCTACACCTTGAGCATGTTCCGCTCAAGATCGGCAAACACACTCTGATCCTCGCCCTGTGAAGCTGGACTGGCTGCCCTTGCCCTGCGGCGTCTGGCATCTGTGTGGGGGCACTCGGTGGGGGACTGTGAGCATGCACTGTTGGCATCCACAGCCACCGTGGACTGTTGGCCTCCCATGATATCCTCCTCGGACACCTCCATCTGCTGGAGACTGGCCACTGGATGCCTACTGGCTCTCGCTGCTGGTGACGTTTATGGTGGCGGTGGTGATGCTGGTGATGGTTGTGATAGTGATGGTGGTGGTGGTGGTGGCGGTAGTGGTGGTGGTGGTGTGTCCTGCAGGTGACAGGACCTCGTCCTCCTGTGTCCTCTCTCTCCTGGGTGCCTTTCCTGTGCTCCCCTCTGCAGCCCTGCACGATGGCTCACCTGTGGAGACAGAATGTACATTTGCTCACTTATCTGGCAGCATTTGGGTAATAATAAATTTCATGCCTGCCAATCAAACTGACTGTCCTCTGCTTGCTAATTGCTGATGTGTGTCACATGCCTTTGGGTTCAGTGGACTGACTGTTCTGACTTGTGTTACTTCTGACTAAATCTCCCATAATGCATTGCTGGTTTTTAGTAAAACATGTACTGGAGTGGGATTCACAATGCCTCATTGGGGATTGGGGTTAGGGAGTGGGGGGCACAGCATGCAGTGCATGCATCTTACCTTGCTTGTTGCCAGCTCTGGCTGAGCTGTCTGCATCCCCAATCCCACTCATACTCTCCGACTGGAGGGTGGACTCGACGAGGAGATCCAGGGCAGTTGGTGCAGGTGCTGTGTTTCTCCCTCCACCTGTCAGGTTGGCTTGCTTCTTTCTTTCTGCCAGCCTCTTCTTTGCACGCTTCCTCATGTCATACCAGCGTTTTTTGAGTTCCTCAATGAAGCGCTGGGTTACTCCTATGGCATTGATCTTTTCTTAGATGACCAGCCATATCTGCCTCTTCTGGGATTCAGGTATGTGCAGAGACTGTTTCTCAAACAGTTTGTTGTGGTCCTTTGTGACATCCTCAATAAGGACCTCCAGCTCCCTCTCACTGAATTTATGTTTTCTCTTGCGTTCAGCTGCCTCCTTCTCCCTCTCCTGGTTGTCCATATTTGCTCAGTGTTGTCAGCAAAAAGTTAGAAGAGTTGCTCCTGGCTTGTTTGCTGTGCTCCCTGCCTCTCAAACAGCTTCAGGATCAGTGCAGCTGCATGGGTGTGGCCACTTCCTGGTTGTTAGGTAATGAGGAAGCACAGGATTGGCTGATTCGACAATTACCGATTTTTTTAAATTACTGATTCGTTAATTACTGAATCAGTATTAAAGATTCGGTGATACCGATTCGGTAATGGGGAATCAGTAATTATTTTTACTGATTCATTCCGACTCGCTAATTTTTACCGATTATGAGGAGAAGCTACGCTAGCAACCAAGATGGCCGCATAAGCTCCCGGCTCCGCCGACCTCCGCCAGTAGCTCGTAAATCCTGGTATTTATCCTGAATTTGCACCGGACTCCCGGGTGACTGAGGTGTTCCTGAATCTAAAGGTGCAATCCCGAGATTTCCATCTTCCCGAATGATGAAGATATGCCGTGTTTTTATTCTCGGCCTAACCCAGTGTTGAAGCCGGGGCCTCGATTTCTAACCCATCCGGGTTGGAGTTGAACAACATCGGCGGCGGGACTTGGGCGGCGTCCGGTCTCCCGAAGTGGAGAATATCCTGACTGACTTGGATGGCGAGACTGTCGTCGGTTGATTCCGAAGATACAGCGGCGTGTCGTGCCGGTCGCTGTGGTCGGGGGTCCGTTGCCTGGAGGCTCTGCTAGGCTCCCGTGGTCGACGGGCTTGGATCCTCGCCGGCGGCGAAGGTGTCGATATCGTGAAATTGAGAGCGCCCGCTGTTGCCATCGGCCCCTCCTGTGCCTGATACCCCGGAGTAGTTGACCTCCGGGGTTCAAGACCTGATCTGTCGCTTTGCGAGAGGGGATGGAGCGGGTGGAATATACGCCGTCGCTGCGGAGCGTAATGGCCGCTATTGGGGCGCTCCACTCGCAGGTCACTGCCATCATCCAGAAAATGGTCGTAACAGTTGACAATATCTGCCTGAGACCGGACTACGACCCCTCGATAGGTTTGAAACAAGCAGTGTTACCCGCGGAGCAGGTTAAGCCTGAGACTGAGGGTCCCGTGCGGAGCCAGATTTGGTGTTTTCTGTCGGCTCCCAAATACCAGCTAGCGAGCCTGGGACTACCATAAGCTCATCATGCGCAAGACCAATACCGCCCAAGATGGACATAGACGATCTTATACTCCATAATAAGTTCCTCAGTGACTATCGGAGTAATTCATTATCCTTTTTCGTCCAGTTGGCTCAATCACATTCTTGTGTCTTCCCTTTGGTGGACAGTTATCTCCGTCGGACTTGTGGACTTCGAGTACTAATATCCTGGTTTCGATCCTACTGTATTGACTTTCACTTTTTGGAACATTTGGCTACTTCAATTGAAATGGCGGTTCGAGCGGAGAGGGCTCGCATGAAAAATCGGAGTGGCCAGGGTTGAATTCGACTGTCTGGGTTTGATAAAATGGCTTCATTTTCTACGGGACTTGTAACCTATAATGATGTGGAAGTCGGGTGGTTTCTACAAACTCCCCCGGTTGGCTTGTAATTGTAGCTTTAAATTGTCTTGAATATATTTAGGGGTGGGTTGCTTCTGGCGGGGGGTAAGGGAGACCGGGGGCCTGTTTAATATCTCCTCCTCCATTCTTTTCCTTCTTTTAGGGTTAGTTCTTTGGCGACAGGCACGCTGCTAGTGGGGTTAGGCCGTAGCCATTGCAGGGGTGCAGGGTGGGGGGTTTGAGTTTTTTTTTTTTTTTTTTTATTTTATTTAGTTCTATGGCCTTTGTTTTTTCCCTTTTCTTTTTTTTCTTTTTACGAGAGGTGGGTTGTCTATCCTGAATCGAATTTTCTCTCTTATCTGGGTGTCTACTCTGGTCCTAAATATCCTGAATCGTGGGTGGGCGGGTCCTACAGACTGATACTTACCGAGGTTGTTGATTATTCTGTCTCTCCTTTTTCATATGCTTGTCGACGTTGACATCTCATACTCCTGTGTATTGATTCTCTGCATTGGCCTCTTCACCTACATACGGTTGTAATCTATTCTATTGTATGGCACCTGATATTTGTAATGTTTCCTCTTGTTTTTCTTCAATAAAAAATTTTTTGTAACAAATCTGTAATTTTTACCGATTTTTTACATACATATGAAATACCGAGTTCTTAATAGCGAATCGGTAAAATTCGCTATTAAGGACTCGGTATTTCACAATTACCTACATCTGGCCTTATATGACTATTGAGACCAGATGCACCTCTATGGAGAAGCTAATGAGGTGCAAAGACCTACTTAAAGTTCACATGGGAGAAAGGTATGCCTTTACATGTCCAACAGGGATACACAACACACAAATATCATATTTAATGTCTGAACAACAAACACAGACAGATTATCAGGAATATTTAACTACTCCGATGCATCTAAGCCATGTACGAAAAGCAACAGCCATATTCATTCTCATTCTATATTTTCACTTGATTGGTGGTCTTAAAAGGACTTTTAAGGATGGAAGGATGAGAAAACAGAAGGAAAAACAGGAATGCTCAGCAATTGCACATTTGGCAGCCACAGCCGGAATGCCATAGCATCCTCTACAGCCTTCGAATAGAGCCTGGCTTGCCAGATGTCACAAACCTCACTAAAAAAAAGCATAATCCGCATCTCTAAACCTTGTGGTTTGTGTGTCAGACACCTCTGCCAGCTTGTATACCCTCTGTACAGTTGCACTTGCAGGGGCAGCAACAGAAGAAGACGGGGGCACCATCCTGATCCTCTACATAATGCTGTGGTGTTCGTGACCAACCTAACAATCTTCACAACTATTGATTTTTCTCCTTCAATTCCAGAGAGGCTGATGCATACTGTGCAGTAGGCAATCCCAAAGACGTGCCTGTATGTTATTTGACATGGCAGCTGTGGTCCAGTGATAAGGTCCTTGCACATTAACGTACTTCATCAGAAAACCATAAACACAGCAAATGACTTGCTCCAGCATTCAGCATTCTTGTGGGTCACAAACATGTCCACACCCAGGACCTCTACCATCATGGTCAGCAGGAGGTTCCCCATCAGCAAGAGAGTGCGCTACTTCATTCCCCCCTCCCCTTGCTAATGCACCCACATGTGCTGCATATCTGTTCACAACAAAAGGAGCTACAGCAAAGTCAACCTCACCAGGGGCATAAGACAGAACCCATCAAATCCCACAGGGTTGGGGTGGGGATGGCAGGTTACCCCATCCAGAAGGCACCCCCCCCACACCTCATTCCTCCAGTCTTCTCTGCAGAATGCTTGCAGCTACAGAAACATGCTTGGGAAACAGCAATGCTTTCCCCAGCAGAAAGTTACAAACGTGCACCATTGTTGATTGAATGTTGCTAGTTAAGAGGACCCAGCAGAAAGGTGCCTCATGACTCTCACTGTCAGAACTAGTGAAAGAGAGAGAGACAGAGCTGTGGAGCTGAGCCATGGTTGTAACAAACAGCCTGCAGACCCCGATGGGAGGTGGGCACTTGCTGTTCACTGGGACCCATGTTGAAAAGCAGATTTTGAAAGGGTGCAAGACACTAGCCGCTTAGCCTAGCCTGCTCTATAGTGCTCTCACCACGTGCAAGTTGCTGCCCTCCACTGAACGGACTCACAAGAGAGACACAACTTCACTTGTAGAACTTTATCTTTATTTACACAGCTTCAGTGAGAAAAGGGAACCATAGTTAAGCAGACATTATAGTTAGGAGAATACAGGACATAAGATCAGTACAAAACAACTCAAAGATTGTACAAGCAATACAACAATTGTGCATAGTGCCAAGTGGTGGATGCCATGTTCATAGGGTGGTGAGGCAAGGGAGGAGTACAATTTTTTTAATTAAACACTTACTTTGAGGCACGGTGTGGCGCGACCTCCTTCTCCACTGGTCCTCTCCCTTCCAGGCAGGCTCTAATGCGGGACCAGGAAACTGCTCTAACTAATCCTGGCTCTGCTCTCACAGCACGAGAGCAGTGCCAGGATTGATTGGAGCGGCCTCTCTCAGTGCTCCTAAGAGCACTGGAGGCCTGCTCTTTCTCTAACCCAGCTGCCTAAGAACGCTAGGTCAGAGAACTTTAGAATGCACATGTCTGGCTGGCCGTTGCAAGCGACCGGCCAAACAGACATGCACATTTTAAAACACACTGCTCCCTGCTGCCCCCACTTGGCACAGCAGCACTGGCTCACCCCGTCTTGTTACTCAGTTCAATAGGGCCGGTTGCTCAAAAATAAAACAGTAATAAATAAGCGTTATTACTATTTTATTTTTCTGCTCAGGCCTGTGGGACGATGCTCCTCCATTCAAATAGAGGAGCCACACCTTATAGTGCCAGAAGGCCCCTATTCCTTTCCATCTCTCCATCTCCCATGTCCTGAACCAAGGACATCCCGGGGATTATTGGCATGCATACCTTAGTAGCAGCTTACACTTACACTCTGTCTCTCAGTGGGATGGGCAGTACCCACAGTTCTGTACCAACACATACACCAGGTCATCGCATAACACTCAGTGCCTGCCGATGTACCTGCCAGCAGGCAAATCCCCACAAAATATTAAGCTCCAGTCATTCCTGGGTAGGGCAGAAAGGTGTAGAACCACCAGCAGGTCAGTCCCCCTCCTGTCTGCCCAGTGCCCACACAAATGAACACCCCTCCAAGAGGTCCGTTTAGTAAATCAGTGCCAATTTTTGGGTAGCCCCCTTTTTCTGCTGCTAGAAATTCCACCCCAGGGCGAGGAGGTCACTGGCGAACTCACCCTCCCCTGCCGCCACTAGAGGGTTTTGGTAATGACTTCAAAGATTGTGCAAATGCAGACCGAAGAGCTTGCATCCCTCAGATGGCAAATGCACCCCATCACTAATACTCCTGCCTCCAGCTTTGTCCATGGGATATGTGAACACTGGCTGACTGACCAGCAACCAACTGGATGGAGGCCATACCACAACCTAAAAGTGTAACTATTAGACAATCCTAGGAACATCTCGATTTGATCTAGCATTGTAAGTATCCCACCAGATCTCAGTTTCTCCCACCCTTGCTCAACCGCCTTTGTCCCTGAGTGGAAGTTCCCTTCTGTGCCCCTTGGCATCTGATTAGCTTACCTGGAAATCCATAACCCAAGGATGGAAGCTGCCACTGGCCACTTGCTCTGTCTCTTGGAAGCCAGAGTCATTGTCACTAGAGGGTGCCTACTAACCCTGCCTATACATAAACAGTTAAATAATTTCTTTGTAATGTGAAATTGTATTGAATGACACTGAAGCTTGTGGCCTGAACCACTTGGCCCCACTGACCCGGGCCTGATCTTCAATTAGTCCAAGTGTACTTAGCAAGTATTGGGTTGCCCTTTATCTGTAGAGCCTCATTGTATCCTTACCCCCTTTTATCCTTAAGCAGATAGCCATAAATTTGCACCTCATCTGATAATGGCTCCTAGTACTACATTGGGCGCCCCCATTGCTGGAAACGGGCTGAAGGTTTGTTGTTGTACATCCTATGACCGCCTTACCTAAGGATCCCTAATGATTCCCGATAAGGTCTTTTAATTTACCTTGGCACTCCAAGGGAAAGCAACTGGACCTCTGAGGGAACCTGGCTCTACCTGATCACCCAGAGACACTCTTTTGGGCATAGCCTACTTTCAAATTGGTGCTGCAGACTTGCTCTCTTCTCCTTAGCTAGGCCCACTTTCTTTTATCAGAGAATTGTGGGTGAATATGCATAAAGGATGGTGAAACCCCCACTTCCACTTTTCATAGGACAAACAGGCTTTGGCTTGATGTTAACGTAGCATCATGAGGTGGGGTAAATGTGTGAGAGCATGGGGGCCTCACGAAGAGTCGCTCCAAATACCTTACTACTACAGAGCTTTTTAAAAGTACTCAGTCGGAGTCAATGCATGCCTTTACAGGTTGAGCGATCAGGATACCTGCTGCTGGACACTGATATCACTTTGCAGTCCCTGCTACCACCTCTCTGTTTAGCGTGCACCATCTTGAGCTGGGGTGAGACGTACCCCTTCTTGTATCACCTAAGTAAACCCATTGTCTGAACTGAGTGACATGTCCAGAGTTGCAGGCTACCCCTTGTGAATCAGCAGAACAGGAATATGTATTGCTCCTGGGGTCAATGAACTACCTGTTCCTGCTATGAAGAGTCACATACTCGCTGGGTTTAGCAAAATAGATTGCAAATTGACATGAAGTTGACAGAGGTTACTCCTTATTTGAGGGATGGTGCCTTATCTTTGCACAGTGAGGACTCATGGCAAGAGGTCCCTCATGGCTACAGAACAGCTGACTCCTACTATGATAATGAGCTGCAGGCTGCCTAGCTATCCAGCACCTGAGATGGTGCCTGTAAATGTAAACTCACTACTGCCTCCAACATGAACCACTCTAAAGAGGCTGACCACTTGTCTAACCCAGATCATACCATGACCAATTTTGTTATCCAGTGCAAGATTAGGTAACTCAGCTTAGGCCTTGCTAACTCATTCGCTTTTGACCATTGTGTGATGCTACACTCTATGATGGTCTGTAAACGTGCTTCGACAGATCCTATGACCACCAGTGAAGAATGCAATATATTCAGTTCAAAACCGACATGGTCTGTAACTCCAACTCTCTGTTACGAATAATGGAGGAGGATATCCTATTCCTTGGACCTTAAAATTGAAGGACATTTCGGCCCCATCCATCTTGTGTTTGAAGGGAACTTCATACAGCTAACATGCTTTCATGCTTTCTATAATCCTTACCCCCTCCCCCACTACATTGGTCTTCAGAAATAAATTCTGCACAGCAAGGATAACACCATCTGTTCAGACCTACATATCCTTTTTTATGAAAACCCATTCTTTGCATGCATCGCCATTATTCAATGCTGTGTTTCTGCAAAGCACAGTCCCACCCCATGAACAAAAATCCTAACACTTTATGGCCCTGATTTTGATGTTGGTTGGAAAGCCTCAGGCCTGCAGTTGGAGGTTTTACGACTGACATCTTCGGTTTCAATTTCGACCGTCGTATTACAAATACAGTGGTCGGAATTGAAACCAGAAGGTAATTCCGGCTGACTTCTGATGGCGCAAGGAGCCCATTGGCTAGTCTGAATCGGCACGTCATCTCTTAAGGATGGAATTTACGCCGTCAGGATTATGATGTTGGTTTCCAAACGGCCTTTCATGTTGGACTTTCTACATGAAAAGCCTGTCGGAAAGAGACTTTGGGGCCCCTAGCAGGGCCCTCTTGCCTCAGTGGCCTCGAGTCAGGGGACTGGGGGGCACCATAGGTGCCCCCTGTTATTCCTTGCACTGTGTGGCAGGCACCACGAGCTGCCTGTCACGCGGTGCAGGGATTAACAAAAACTCCCATTTCTCTAAGGGAGCTTGTGCTGCGGCTGGTTTTCGACCGCTGCACAAGCTCCCAGATGGTGGTGTGCCCATGGGCAGACACACTAACAACAACCCATGGCTCGCCTGTTCTAGGGTCCCCCTTTTGTGCCAGGGACCACAAATTTAAATAAAAACTCAGGAAACTCCTGATTCTTTATGGGACGGGGACCCCAAATTTAAATAAAAATGTGGGGTGCCCTAATTAGCCTTACCAATATTGACGTTTTTCTAAAATGCTGCCAAATATCTGAAGTTGATTTATAAAAAAAGATTACCCTGAATGTTGTCGATGCCGAGACTCGAATCCACCTCGTAACTTGGCATGATCTTGACCAAAGTTTTCACACACTTTGCCTGAGCGCCTGGGGATATTAAGTTACTAGCCCAGAATATTGAGCCCCCCCCGCCACCCACGGGAGGATTATTTCCTATTATTGTTGATTGCGAGGCTCCCTGGCTCATTCCAATTAAATAGTTGCTAGTAATACCAACCGCTCCCCCTTTTAAAAGGAAGATAGCAGCCCATGGCCCTGCTCTATGAGGCGGTGAAATACTAAGTAACATCTTGTCAACTGTCTACGGTAGTCCTCTCACGTTACCAGTCTTTCCCAGAGAGCTTTTCCATGCCTCACTCAGACTGATGTGACTCTTCCCACCTGCCCCCTTCAGGACAAGCAGTCACCGCAGTACTTTGCCGCCAAGTTGCTTTACTTAGCCAGACAGATTTCTTATTTGGATTTTTTTCGATCCCACCCAGCGAATTAGTTCTGGAGGGTCACCTATTTTATTTTAGTTATTTTATATTTTTAGAAGAACATTACACAATCTCATTTGTGTATATCTTGAAAAGAACACTTATCAAACAGTGAAGATATATATACAAACAAGTGAAATGTGCATGAATATACAAGTGCTATACAAGTGTTTAAAAAGTATTGTCAATTGATACAAACAACACCAAAAGCAATGAATCAAATAACTAATAATTAATTCACATTGGAAACCAGTCCTTTACGTTAGATACAATAAAACAGGCGGAAAAAACAGCAATACAACAACGTATCCTGCCTGTCTATCTAAGCCAAGGGAAAAAAATAAATTGATGGGTTGCAAAGCTAGGGAAAACACAGTGTATATTTTAGCAGCCCTAGTGGCACCCTTGTTCTGCTTCCGAGGCTCAGGGTCAACGCGTTTCGAACCACGACGTTGTTACGGGTTCTCCTCAGGACATGGACTGGAGGAGGTCCAAACTGCGTATAGCGTTCACGCTATACGCCGCCCGCCCTCGAGGAGAACAGACCGATCCAGGCAAACGGTTGGTGTCGATGTCTCAGCGCACGAGCCTTTTCTAAGTAAACCGCTCTGAATCATGTACCTTTGACACGCATGGCAGATGCTTGAGTCACGCCGCGGGCGCACCATTAAGTTGTTGGCCCCCGCAGATTATTTTAAATTATTGCTCCACGTGATTCCACCCTACCTATCTGAGTTCCTAGCATCCCTCCACACAGTGACAGAACTGCGGCACGTGAAAGATACCTCACTCCACCTCTACCACCCCTGAGTGATTACTCCAAACAATTTCCAGTTTGGACCTCCTCCAGTCCATGTCCTGAGGAGAACCCGTAACAACGTCGTGGTTCGAAACGCGTTGACCCTGAGCCTCGGAAGCAGAACAAGGGTGCCACTAGGGCTGCTAAAATATACACTGTGTTTTCCCTAGCTTTGCAACCCATCAATTTATTTTTTTTCCCTTGGCTTAGATAGACAGGCAGGATACGTTGTTGTATTGCTGTTTTTTCCGCCTGTTTTATTGTATCTAACGTAAAGGACTGGTTTCCAATGTGAATTAATTATTAGTTATTTGATTCATTGCTTTTGGTGTTGTTTGTATCAATTGACAATACTTTTTAAACACTTGTATAGCACTTGTATATTCATGCACATTTCACTTGTTTGTATATATATCTTCACTGTTTGATAAGTGTTCTTTTCAAGATATACACAAATGAGATTGTGTAATGTTCTTCTAAAAATATAAAATAACTAAAATAAAATAGGTGACCCTCCAGAACTAATTCGCTGGGTGGGATCGAAAAAAATCCAAATAAGAAATCTGTCTGGCTATTTTGTTGTGTTTTGCATATGTGAGTGGTCCAAGCCAGTTCAGATATAGGACCCTAACCCTGCTTTTTGCTCAAGTTGCTTTACTTAGGCACTAGTCTCTTGATAAATAAACCTTAAAACAACATTACCTAGTTAGTAACTAATATTTAACATTGAAAGCTTGTCATCTGGCCTCCAAAAATAAACACTGCTGCAGAGAGTTTTGACAATTTGACTACCATCAAATTTTCAAATGAACTCTTGAAATTACTCAGATCTTGTCCCAATCATGTGCCCCAAAGTTTTTGAAGTCCGTCTAAAAAGCCTTTTTATAATAAATGGAATAGTATCATAAATTATCTTTTTCTCGTTTAGCATATACGTTCAGAGCTCATAAATCAAAACCATTTAGCTTAGCCTCGGATTACCATAAAAATCCCACTTTTTACCCGGTAGACTATAAATGTTCTAGGTAATAGGATTACGACAATTAGCAATCATGTAAAATTCTGCATGTTTCCAAATTTTTCTACAACGTCGGGCTGGTAGAAAAGGCAAATAGCATGAGGCAAACCCTTACCTTGAATTTTAAACTAACACAGAGGTGAATGATAAACCACGCCATCTTACTTGACCACGTAAGACAAATCTTATATATCCCCTTGTGAAAGCAGAATTTAAAACCCCACACTCTTGCCCTGGTCAGGATCAAACCCACAGTGGGCCGGTCCCAAACTCTATTGCACTGTCACTAAGCCATCCTGGAATCACTTCCCAATAGGCCAAAGGGGCATGAGAAATGTATTACCTGCCACAAATTAAAGCTGATTGCCTTACCCACTAAATCAGAACACCATGCGTGACCTGGGAGCCTCTCATATATATGTGCTGGCCTTCTGAAAGCTTTTGCAGTGCTGTTGCCGCCATCTTGGCGAGGTGCGCCACCTCATCATAGACACAAAGAGAAAACAAAAAAAATGCTCAGTGAACTTATGTGTGCATCACGGAAGCGTGTTCCCCCGATAGGTCGCACATATCCTGAATCAAGACAAATTAACAGCTGTCTTCATCGGGGTAGCCCATGGCCATAAGCAGGGGCAGATGGTGTGACCGACCTGGACATGAATATCATCAGTAGAGGCTGCATGTCCTCCACTGCCTCTGGAGACTGCCCTTGACCCGGGCTAACTTTAAAAGGCAGGGGCTACAGCGTAGAATGAAACAGCATTTTCTTTGCTCAAATTGCCTTTCTGAAAGGTCAACTTGTTCGATTTGTTTTATAAAATTAACAAGTACATGCATTGGATGGAAGGCATACACCCAACAAAAGTAGGCAGACAGGTGTTTGACCACCCCAACTCACCGGTTCCTGCTGCTACTCAACACAGCCTGCACTGCTTTCACGACATAGACATATTTGAGGAACGCTATATTTGCTGTTGATTTCCAGAGCAGAACGCAAACCCTTTTCCCAACCGAGTCTACAAGGTCCACCTTCTATATTATATCTCCCTGTTATATCATCAGACAAGGAGTATAGTGTGCGCGAAAAATAACAACAAACAGAAGTGTTTCCAGAGCTTGAGCCAAGTAGGTAATACTTGACCATGCATGTGGCTATGCTAAGCCAGTCCCACCTCAACACGCCCCACCATCAACCGTGCTCACCTTGAAAACATTTTGCAGCCGATAGACCACAACTCCAGACTTGTGATCCTTTATGCTGGAGCGCAGTGGAGAGGAAAAGAGGCCGACCCCTTGCCTCTTGATGCCTTAAATGTTCCAGTTCCGGGGGCCTTCATAAGACGTCATGACCCTCCTTCATGGCGAAACACCCAATGGACTTTCCGCCTTGGCTCCTGCCCGTGGAGCGACTAATGGCGCCCCTCCGCTATTTGCAGGGGGCGCCTGGCCAGGAGACAGGGCTGGAGGGTTATCTTCCCAGTTTCCTCTAACCGGTCACGGTCAGGGGCGTACCATGCGTACCTGCAGTCCCTGAAGTAAAGGGGGCACCCAATCATTCAAGGGGCCCCCATTCAGCCCAAAGCCAATGAATATGTGGAAGACATGGGTATCTCAGTGACCCCTCATCGTATTTTACAGGAGGCCCCTTCATTTTGTGTTACGTCACTGGCCCTTCATTTTTTTTTCCGTTCCCTTCCTTAAAAGGGGATGCCAGGTCTCAGCAAACTGCAAGGAGGTGAGGAAGACAGCATTGGTTAATTCACACCCAGGGCTACAGACACATGTATTTCTCACTTTTTCCCCCCAGAGTTTTATATAGCGCAAACTAGACCTGAAGGTATCAGAGCACCAGTTGCGTTACAGATGTACTCATTCATTTTTTGTTAGGCACGGGAGATTAAGTGATTTGCCAAGAATCACAGGATGTTGAGCGTCCCTGCCAAAATTTGAACCTGCTTCCCCAGCTTCGAGGTGCATGCCCTAGCCGTTAGGCCACATCCTCTCCCCTAGGTTCTAATGTCCTCATTCTCCTAAAAGCAAAAATAATGACAAGAACAGATTTTGTCAGTCGTGGAGTATAAGCCACACTTTAACCTTAAAGTAAAAAAGGCCGGTTCTGCAAACATCAACTTACTTTTCTTAATTGTAAAAATTGACACAATATAGCTCATACCAACTCTAACAAGAGAAAGGAAATCATTTTATTGAATCAAATTAGAGACGAGCTCCCAGTGTTCAGCAATTATTTCAAACTAGAGCACAGTTCATGTCCATTGTCTTCACTTACTTACATGAAGACATGGGACATGAATTATGCCCTATTTGAAATAACTGCTGAATGCCGGGCCGCTGAAGATGAGATACTTTAAGCTTTCTAAAGGCAGTATTATCTAACGATTTTCTATGGTTTTCAGATGAAAGGAGGAAAAAGCATACTGAGGTCAGATGGGAGCCAGTCTGGGTTTAAAAATAGTCAAAATGGAAAGTAATCATCACCGGCTATTTCAAAAGGTACATCCTTTTCCCTGAGAAAACATACGCTTCCAGAGAGTAACAGTCATATCTATCTATCTATCTATCTATCTATCTATCTATCTATCTATCTATCTATCTATCTATCTATCTACCTACCTACCTACCTACCTACCTACCTACCTACCTACCTACCTACCTACCTACCTACCTACCTAGCTAGCTAGCTCTCTCTCTCTCTCTCTCTCTCTCTCTCTCTCTCTCTCTCTATCTATCTATCTATCTATCTATCTATCTATCTATCTATCTATCTATCTATCTATCTTTGTGTAGATGCTTCCTCGCAAGGCATAGCTCTGTTCACAACCACTTCGATCTACATATTAATATAGATATGTATACATGGCAGGCACAGTGCCAATTCTCAGGAGTGTAGTTCAGCAGGACATTATGATGAATGTGGCTAGATAGCGAGGAGATGGGGACATTACCATGTAGAATATTTATTGTACGATTATTTTTGGCTTCCGTTAAAATGGCAGCTGCCTACCCGCCCCCCCCCCCCCCCCCCCCCCCCCCGTAGTCCCCATCTGCCAGCCCAGCCTCCCCCCCTCTGCGCCGCATCCGTGCTGCGCGCGGGGGGTGATCTTACAAGCAGCAGTCCATTCGCTCCCAATTTGCTCTACATATGTTGAATCAACCCCTGGACAAGAGGTTGAAGTAATTTCTCCCTGATGTAACGAGGCTGCCAGTCACGTCCCAGGATAACAGTTTGATTCCAAGACGGCCATTCCGGGAGCAAGTGTATTAGAGAGAACAAATGGCTTTGTTACAGCGAGAGGTGCACCTGGCCCAGTTCAGGAGCTCTCCAGGGAGCGGCAAAGCAATTTTTCTGCAGCGCTATTTCCAGCAACTCGGTGAAAAATCTTTTAGCTAGAGATGTATAAGTGTGTATCCCAGGCAGGTCCGTGAGTAATGCTGAGTTTGAAGATATTCAGGGTTAAATATTTAACAGGAGCGTGAGCACAGTGAGAGACATCTAGAGCAGATCATTCCTATGCAGGCGTCTGAGGGGGATATTCAGAATAAAATGTCGGCGTGCGGTGTTACTCCAAAATTGGTAACACCAGGCTCCAACATTTTTAAACGCAGAGATGCGCCATTTTACAAAAATGAATAATTTCCTGCACATAAACAATCTTTAAAGGCGATTTGCTGTTTCTATGTAAGCTGCAGAATGAGGCACACATAGCAAGAGCAAAATACGAGGAGAAATTTCTCTTCATATCACCATCCTAAGACCAGGTTTTACCTGACCTTACTTTTTGGCACTTCCCCATCCTTGTTATTATGGAGCAGTGTCAAAAAGCAATGGGTGTAACGGCGGAACGCCCACTGCTACATCCATTGCATGCCCCTTTCATGCTAAGTGAAGCGTGAAAAGGCACCTTATTTACAACGCTTCTGTGTAAATCAGGGGAAGGGTATATCACCACCTGAACATCACTAAAAGTGACATTCTGGTGGTGATATTCCCTTGTAAATATGCCCCTGAGTATGTGGAGAGACCTAATAGTAGGCTGTCTGGGCAAAGGAATCTGAGGATGCCTGAACAAGAAAGGCAAACCCACCCACAGGCAAGGTCTTGAACTACCTGAGAGATAATTAGAGTGGCACATCCCCTTTCAGATCCCGAGCTGGGTGAGACAGTAGTAGAAGACACAGAAGTGGGGAAAGGCCACCATGAGGGAGATTCCTGGTTTTGTAGGGGATAACTGTAAGGGGTCGTTCATGTGCAGGCCTGAGCACATGTGGGACAACTAGAGAATCTAAAATATATGCTGGAACCTATGCTAATGGGATAGTCAGCATAAAATAACCTTTGTATCAATGACATGGCCTCTAAATATTTCTAGGGGACAGAATCTGAATCTGGACTCGGATCAAGCGAGAGACGATTCAACTGCACATGAATATATGCAGTGAGTTCTTCATGGAATGGGAGAATCTGAGAACCTATCACAGGACCTATCTGTTGAGCACTGTTAAAACGTAATACAGAGAGATCATTAACTTGCAGTGATTTTCTACCTTCATGCTAAATATTTTTCTGTGAGCCAAGTTAGCTGTCCTTTCATTAGCCTCCTCTACTGTACCTGTCGGGTGTCTCAAAGATCTCCCCTTTAGCACTGTATTTTTATTTATACAATAAACCACTGATTTAGTGTAGTGGCTGTCACCTACGTATTTCCACCTTGCTCAGATGACACCAGCTCTTTCCGTTTATTAAAATATCTGGATCCAATTCCTTCATTTCATCTATTAAAAACTGCCCACATTATTTTCCATCTGAAATAAGGGCCTCATTTACTACATTTTGATGCACGGCAGCTCAGCAAGCCTTCCTGCTGTGCTGCCGTGGGTCAAAATAAATGGGCAGGAATGTGCCTTATCTACAAGATAAGGTGCATTCCTGTCCTTCTCCTCTGTGTCAGCTCACAAACAGCAGCCGTGCGCCAACGTAGACACCGTTGCGTCATGTTGCAAGGACGCCTTGGTTGCATGGATGATTGTTTTTGTGCAGGAAGGGATATCTTCCTGCACAAAAACAATAATTGATGGCATTTCCCTCTTTCTATGCGTGCTGCAAAAAAGGTATGGGATGTGGGCATAGAAAATCCAATAGACAAGTCTTTGAGAAGCAATTGTGATGTGGCCTTGAGGTGCCTATGAGAGGAAAACTTCAGAAACCAATGGAGTTGAAGATTGAGCAACAAGGGACCTAAGCCTGACATGTCCTTAAGATAAAGTGTTGTTAGCCTAATGCAGGAGGGATTAGAAAGGATTTAAGGTGAGTGCTGAAGAAGAGGGTCAAAGACTTCAGTGGAATGAAGTCCACTGGTATCCATAGCAACAAGAGATAAAGCCATCATATGATGAAATATTCACCAACAATGTGAAAAACCTCAAGCAGTAATTATTTCTGTCCTATGAGCCATGCATAGTAAATAAAGAAAAGTTTTTAGGTCTGACAAAACACTGTCTGTTTTGAGACATGTTGTTAGCTGCTAGTGCGCCTGCCAATTGCTTACAATTGTTTAGCTTCATTGCCATTCTCATTTGGGTGCTTCATATTTGCTGGCTTCAGTAGGCTTTCCTTTCTCTTCTTGTATTTGCCCCTCCCCTGGAGTACTAATGCATTACTTGTGTCCTTCCACTGCTCATTTTTCAGGTGCTACTCTTTTCTTTTTATTTAAGCATTCTACAAAAGTGTGTTTTTTTCCAGGCGTCTCCCTTGTGAATTTTCTCCCTCGGTGTTCCTCTTGCCCTCCCTCAGCTGCCTTTTTTGCTTTCTCTCTGTCCACCTTCCTTTACTGTTATTGCTTCCTCATCACTCCCTTACCGGTTTTCTCCCCCAACCCTGCCTGCTCACTTTCCATTGTCTGTTTGTTTCCCCAGCCTCCTGACCAGCCCTACATTGTGGCGCCTCCATTGTTGGTGTAAGTTCTCATCACTTCCTGCCTGCCCTCCATGGTCTTTCTGCTTCCGCATGCCATCCTATCTGACCTCTGTTGGTAGGGTGCTTTCCAAGCCCAAATCACCCACCCCCATTTTGAGCTTGCTTCTCCAGACCCTCCCATCTGCCCTACATTGTTAGCTTGTTTCTCCAGACCCTTTAACTCACACTCCATTATCTACTTGCTTCCTTATCCCCTGCCGCCCACCCTCGATTGACAGTTTGTTGCCCCAGCCGCTCCCGCCAGCACACCATTGCCACCTTGCTTCCCTAACCACTCTCATCCGCCACTTCCGCAGCCACTCCTGCCCACCATCTGTTGTTAGCTTGCTGCCCCAGCCTCTCCTGCTTACCATACAATGTCAGCCCGCTTCCCTAGCTCCTACTGCCCAGCCTTCATTCTCAAATTGCTTTCCCATTCCCTCCTGCCCACCCTCCTTTGTCAACTTGTTGACCCAGTCCCTAACGCCCACCCATCATTGGTGGCGTACTCTCTCAGTCACTCCCACCTGCCCTCAATTCTCAGCATGCTGCCCCATCCCCTTGTGCCTGCCCTCCATTGTCATCTTGTTCTCCCAGGCCCACCCTCTGTTGTCAACTTACTCTCCCAACCCCTTTGCCTATCCTCGTTGTCAGCTTGCTGCCTCAGCCTCTCCCCTGCCCTTCATTCTCAGTTTTCACCACCATCCCCTCCAGCCCACTCGCTATTGTCAGCTTGCTTCATCATCCCCTCTCACCCTCCCTCAATTATCAGCTTGCTGCCACGGCCTGACTGAGAACAGCAACCAGGCCTGGCTGATTGCTGCTCGATCAGCCCGGGGTTGTTGGGGCTGTGCTAGTGAGAAGCACCCCTCCCACTTTTGTTAAGGAAGCAGATATAGCAGCACTGCCGCAAAACCAGCCCCCAGTAACAAAACTGGTCCCCCACGGGTCCAAAACCGTCCCACATCCCTCGGGCCCACTGGGGAAATGCCTGGTGCCCACTACTACCAGTCCGGCCCTGCTTGCTACCCCAGCCCCTGCTGTCCATATTCCATTATCAGCTTGCTGTCCCATCCGCTCCCACACATTTTCGGTTGTTGGCTTGCTTCCCCAGCCACTCCGGCCCACACTCCATTGTCTGTGAGCTTCCCCATTGTCTCTTGCATGTCCTTCCCTCCCCCCTCATCCTTCTCTCCCACCCTCCTTCCCTCTATGTTGCCTCATCCAGCAACTCACACCTCCTTGTGTTTGTTCATGTGTTTTTTGTAATTAAAAAATAGTGTGTTAGCGCTGACCGAGTCATAGCACGTTTTAGGTCTGTCGTAGAGACAGCATTAGCTGACTTGCCGGCCTCACATTTCTAAGACATATCACACAAAAAGATATACATGTACAGAGGCTCCCAATCAACAGTGACTGTCTTTTGTTCTTGAACATCTATGCATACAGTTAAAAATAGCTCACCATGAATAAAACTTTTTGGACAGTTGTACTCCCCAGTGAGTGCTATTCCCTATGTTTAGTAGGGTGTCATCTACCATTTCCATAACACTCAAGACATTTATTGTAAGCTGCAATGTTGACCTATCAATATCAACAAACGTTGGTGTATTTATTTATCCTTTAGAAAAACGAGCACAAGGCATTAGAGTAAGAAGAGTGTGCATGCAGATTTCTATCTTAAAGCCACATCCCCTCAGTATGTCATCTCTATTCCAGTCTTCTGTGAGGATCTCTATTGGTAATACTGTGTAATTGCAGCTTGCCATTTAGCTCTCCATTGTACTCTTCAGTGAGGACCTCTATTGGTAGTATAGCACAACTGCAGCTTGCCATCTGCCTCTCCAATGTACTCTTGTACATGTGAAATCTGTAATACAAGAAATAATAAATAGAAATAACACAACCACAGTTCTTTGTCAGCTCAGAAGATGGTAGATTTATTAAGAACAACAAAACACCAAATACGTGTGACACGGAGACAATCAGCATAGAAGCCTGAATGTCCAAAGAGTTGATGTGTTTGGCATACTTTATAGACATAAACCACAAAAACCACCCATATGACACGTAGCAAGAATTATTATACGTGGCACCGTCCACCATGATTATTACAGCCAATGGACAAAGATCTGTAACAAGAAATCTCCTTGTAAGGTCCGACACATACATACTGTAGCTAACCATGTGATCTGAATGGGCAGTATTGGGGTCAGTCAATCAAATGCAAGCTGTCATGGCTTGGTATATTTCCATCCAAAACTGCAACATAAGCAAGGAGGCGAGTGATGTTGCAAAATCTGTTATTGCTAAAAGAATATTGTGCAAGCGGTGTGTCACGTATCTCGTCTGGGCATAGAGAAATGCAAGGGCAGCATTTCTCTGATCTGTGAAAGGGCAGAACTACCCAAGATGGAGGATTTGGATATAGGCTAAGCTAATAGGGCCTGAAGCTACAACATTTGGTATCAAAATCTAAGATGGCTTCTTCACTCTACTGTGAGGAACTCTATTGGCGCTATAGACCAACTGAAGCTTTCCATCTCCATTGCACTGTTATGTAAGGATATCTATTGGTAGTCTAGCACAACCTCAGTTTTCCATCTCCTTTGCACTCCTAAGTGAGGACCTCCATTGGTAGTAGAGTGCAAAACATTTTCCAGCTACATTTTAATACTCTTCTGTGAAAACCTCTGTTGGTAATACAGTGCAACATGTATGCATACACTTAAAAAACGAATCCCTATCAATAAAATGTTTTAAGCACTCCTACTCCCTTGTTTACTGGTAGTCTATGTTTTCAGTAGAATATTATTAACTACTTTCTTAACAGTCAAAATATTTCTTGTAAGTTGCAATGTTGATTCATAACTATCAACCAGTTGTGATATATTTTTTCATTGTTCAGAAGAAAATAGCTTGACTGTATGTGGAAATGTATGTGGAAATGTGTTGGTTGAAGCAATACCCCTCAGATTTGTGATTGACATATAGGCCTCCAGATATAACATTTTTACACACTTGTAGTTCTCAGTGACTGCTAGTCCCTATGTATAGACACAAGACATATGAGTTGCAGTGTTGACACATCACTATCAACCAGTTTTGGTATATTTACTTGTCATTTAAAAAAAAATGATCACAAGGCATTAGAGTAGCAAGAGAGTATACGTGCACATTTCTGGGTTGAATCCATACACTTTCTGCTTTGTTATTGACAGTCCAAGCAATAATAAATAACTTGAGTGGGACCAGTTTAAGGAACTGCAGCAGCTTTCTGATGCACTGGTGTTACTGTTCTGTGTATTCATTGAGTGCCAAAATTCCAGGTTGTTAGAGTCATCCTGGAGTAGTTGTGCAGTTGCCATTCTCCAATGGGGTGCACAGTGCACATTCTAATTCCTTAAAAGAAAGGAAAAGTTTAACAGTGAAACTCAGTTCATGACAGATGTTATCTTGCTGGTGATTATTTTTTGTGTATTGCCTTTTGCATAACTCAATCTTCCAAAGGATAAGTAGACACGCAGGACGGGCTATGATACTATTGCACCCATCTGTGAAATCCTCTGCTGGTAGTAGAGTGCAACAAGCTTTCCATCTCCATTGCACTCGTCTATGCGGACCTCTATTGGTAGTAAGTATGGGTGAAATTTGCGAATTCGAGGTCAGCAAAATCTGCGAATTTGTGCGAACTTGCGGATTTTTAAATTTTTGCGTGTTCGGTGGGTTTTTTTTCAGCACGGCTACCGCGAACTTACCCATGCGGTCGTTTTTGGGCGTGCCCATCTTGTTCGCGGGAAGAAAACAACTCGGCAAACTCAGAATCAAGGTAAGTCAACGCAGCGCGCGCAAGATTGTATTTTTGAAGCGCGAATATGCAAAAAAATTTCACAAACTTGCGAATTGCGGATTGTTTGGCAATCTCACGCGATTCGCGGACCGCAAAATTGCCAAAAATCCGCAAATTCCGCAAGCGGAACGAATTTTCAGCCCATGCTTAATTGGTAGTCCAGTGCAACTGCAGCTTTCCATCTCCTTAGAGCTGGTCTGTAAGAACCTCTATTGGTAGAATTGCACAACAGCAGCTTCCAATTCCCATTTTATTCTTCTATGACAACATCTTTTGGCTATATAGCCAAACTTCAGGGTTAATAGAATGATATTCTCCTTAGAGCACATCTGTTAACTGTATAGCGAATCTGCATCTTTTCGGGTTCTAACTTCGTTACCACTCAGACGCTCCAGGTAAAACGAGGAGCAGCCTTTTACATCTTTGGGTTGTGTGGGAACTCATGTCTCCTAGTGCACGATGCCGAAAGGAAATAAAACAACCCTTCTGCAGGTCAAAACAAAAATGGCTTTATATATACAATTCATGAACTAGATAAATAATGAAATGTGCGCTGACAGTGTCTGCTTTTCAGACATGAACTAATTTCTCAAGCCTTGCTCAAAAAGCAAAAGGACACATCTAAGCAAATAAAAGGATGTGAGAAGAAAATCATGCTGTGGGGTGATCCAAGATGTATTTAACAATGTCTCAAGCCAATATTGGAACAAGGCTGACTTGAAGTACGTATTGCATATGTTTGCCAACATGGTACAGTCACAATTAAATTGACGAACCTATTACTGGTGCAAGCACTATTCCACATGAAACCTAAAAACATATTTTCTCATTAAATGTGTAATGCATTCAACATTGCCATATAATAGACCCAGTTGAGGCCAGACCTATTGGCTTTGCCAATGCTTATTTTACATTATTGTTATCCATGTTGCACACCAGCAGCGTTGCTCACAGCGTGGCTAAAAATCATTGCAAAAGCAAATAGCTCGCAGGGCGAGAGATCTACTGGCTTTGCCAATGCTTGTTTAAAGACTTGCCGCAAGGTAAGAATATAGCACCTCCGCAAGGCATGCAACTCCATTACTCTCTAAGACATGTGCAGTGTTTGCAATTATTTCGGCCTTTGTCAGCAAGTATGGTACAGAAAAAACTGTCGGAAATGCTTAAGCCAACGCATCTTAACCACTCAGAATTCTTTTGTATGACATTCCACGACATTATTTTTAGCTCGTCTTCGCTACTTAAAAAGGAGCCAACCATATGCAAATCAGATATGACCCGTCACTAAAGGAGCAGTCCAGCCCGAGCATAGTAGGATAATTTAGGTACAGTACAAGGAGGCTGGATCTGATGACCAGATAAAGCGTCTCGTGCCTCAATGTGTAACTCTTTGTGCGCCAGCGGAGATGACGAACCTTCTCGCATGTTCGGCAGCGCAGGTGCTGATGGCGGCACAGTTTCTGATCACCCCCTCTGGATGTGCTTCCCGGCCCACGTTATGATTTATGGTGCCAGTTTTACTAACCGGTGTGGGTAGGCAGGAGGGGGGCTGTATTCTTTCTAAAGGTTTCTTTTTTATTCTCTTCCGGGAAAACACACGCCTAGAGAGCAGCCTCAGCCCCTGGTGTTTTATTTTAAAATTCTAAATATATTCGTCTCTTGACGACTTTCATTAGGCCCCTGCCTCTGCCCGTGTGTTAACATTTCTCCCTCTGCTTGAGCGAGCACAGCAGCATTGTGGGAACAGACGTGTGAGTCTGTGATGGGTTGTTTTCTCATTAGCTTCCACATATAACACGTGGATGGTTTATGTGTCCATTAACTGCATTTGCATTTCACACGGTGTGTATGTGTCTGATCCTGAGGGCGATTTTAAGTGTTTACAATTCCAACAGCCAGTGGGTGTGTGGACTCCATACCTATTGACTGCCATTGAAATTTAAAAGCCGTCGCCAAGATACGTGCTCCAAACAAAACACATTTTTTTTAATAAACATTTTTATTTGCATTTTCTCATGATACAACATTACGGTCACATCATCTTCGGTCCCCACTCCCTTCCCCTCAACCCCCCATCCCCCCAGAGTCTCATCAGATAATGTCTTCCAGTTCATACCACCCATAGAATGCCCGGATGGATCCGGGGCGGTTTGCTAGTCCCGGTTCCCGGGTTTCCGTAGGAGAGATCGGTGGTCCTTTATATGTCCATCCACCTTCTGCCCCATCTTACACCCCCCATCTATCCCATGAAATTTTCTCCATTTCCCCCATACTCTGCCAAATTTCTTGGGGCAACCTCTCGCCTTGTATGTGACCCTTTCCCCGCCATAGGAAAACACATTTTTGTCACTGGAGCGCTACTCGCCCACTAAAGAAAGAGGGTGGCCTTCTGCTTTTCCTTGTTGTTTGGTGGCACCCAGTCATGGAAACCTAAACTGGTGGTCACCATTTGGCTGGCTGTGTCACTGATGTTTTTTGTGATACGATAAAGCAAGAATCTGGTTTTGGGGTGCTGTTCTCATAATATGCCACTGGAATCAAGCTATCCTGGCTGATGAGGGCTGAAAGCCTGAAACCGGTCCAAAGATGCTTGTTTCCAGTCCAGGGAGGACCTGGTTTGGCAGCTCGGGCTTGACTGTTCTCATGGGGCACAGGGTCAAGACTGATTTGCATATGGCTGGGTTCAAACTGGAATGGCATGGGGTGAATGTATGACATTGTTCTGCATTATGTCCATCAACTGTTGTTATTGCACTCATAATATTATCACCAGCGCCACATTAAGATGTTTGGGGGAAGCAGTTACATTTTGTTAAATTTGTTTAAGGTACTCTCTAGACAGATTTTAGATTAAATATGAAAATGGTAACGTGGGGGATACATTCAGCAAAAGAAGGGTCGAGGGAAGAATGCTTTTGTAGTCATATTCCTGCGGGTGGATTCCATTGTCTGGCATGTGATGTATCTGGAACCCTCTACCAGCTTCAGTGAATGATAACCCTTGTTCAGAATACATTTTGGGAATACCTGTACACCATTCAGTTGAGCTGCCATGTCATTAGCACTTGAACCAAGGTGTCTTTCCTGTCCAATTGCTTTGTTAGATTGGTGCATGTCTACACCTTACCACTTTCATTCTTGGTACTGCAAATGTTGGTGACTCCAATTGTGCGGCACCTTTCAAATCTTCAATAATTTCAAGTGCCAGCAGAGACTTTTGTTCTTCTATAGTCCCTTGTTGATTGACAGTGGTCCTGCAATGGGTTCAAGCAAAAGCATGAACAGCCTTATTTATGCGTAATTTCACTTGAAAGTACTTCAGGTTCTCTAGGTCATTGAGTAGTCTGTACAAACTGTTTTCAATTGACAGGAATGCCTTTGTGTCTGTATCCAGCATGTAATTGAATTATAGGCCCATCACATCTGCTGCTTCAAAACTTATCAAGAAGTATGCAGGCATTTTCCATTGTAGCTCATGAATCAGTGCTAAAATCTGTAAATTCTTGCATGAAACCATCGAAAATGGCCTTACCACTTGAACAATGTGACTTAACCCACGTATAGATATACTGTCTGCTGCTTGTAGTTCATGTTGGTGGATTTTGACATATTCTTGTATGCGTCTGCACACATCGGCTTCAGTTAAGCCCGCTGTCAAAGATGTAGCGAGCTCTGTGCCCACCCATTGGTAGTTTGGAGTGCGCCATTTCTTCTGTCTCTGTGTGCCAGCCTTGTTTATTTCGGTCACTTGGCTGATAGCACCGGCTAGTCTGTATATATTTGCTGTATGAAGGCTCTATTAGGCATGCACCAGGTATTTCATAGTCAAACACGTGTCCTTGAGAAGTGAGTGACTTAGATCTAGACCCCCTACCCCAAATGTTGTAGGTAGCCACTTTGAGCTCCAGTTTGTAGAATAGTATATTGAGCTTGCTCCAGTACAAGTGCATTCATCACTGTTAAGAGCACATTTGGGGAGATAGTTCTCAAATAATCACTCACCATTGGGGGCACCCATGTGCTCCAATCTCCCTGAGATCATGTAGAGCTAGCCATCAACTTCATTATCGGATAAGGACAACGATTCAACAAAGCAGATGTCTGTGACCTCTGTGACTTCATTAACGTTGTTTCCACTTCACATGCAGTTTGTCTGCCTGTCTTTATTTTGCTAGTGCCAATTCTCATTTTCAGTTTCATCTTACTTAATTTTTCCATGCACACTATAAATGTGACCAATAACGGGTCACTGGCATTTGTGTGAGTAGTCTTGCACACACCCAAAACACTTGTTCAATTCCGCAGGTGGTTTATGCCCAGCGTTCAGCTGTTTGTTAGGTTTACCATGAGACTTCCTGCCCTTTTTGTTGGCCATTGGCATGACTTTTTAACAATGCAGGTGGTCTCAGTGCTGGTTGCCTATTTTTCTGCTCTGTCATCGGCCCATTTGGTGAATGACCACAAGTGTTTTGTCAGTAGTTGTTCTTGAGAAAACTTTGAAAGGCCCCCAATAACGATCCAGAGATGTATGGATTCTTCTGCATTGAACTAATAGAGCTACTGCCTCTTCAAATTAGTCAAAGGATTTTAACTGCGTCACCATTTTCCCCCAAGAATGGGCATAAGGGGCATATCAAGGAAGAATAGGGGTTTCAGGAATGAGCTGCATTGTACGAGCAGAGTTTCGTGCCACTCACTTAAGCAGTGTTTTATTTCTCTTTTGGTTTACTCTTGCTTTGTTTCTCAATGTTTTTCATTTATCTATTTTACATCTCTACTGTTCAATTTCCTTTCAAACAACCATGTGATTACTGCATTATACTCCCAATATGGCCGCAATGCCCAGTGGTCTTCATCCCAGCATGCCAGGGATTACTGCAAAAGGGCTGTGCCGAGTGTCTGGGGCTGCACCATGTGTGTGGCAAGATGGCCTCTGCGAAAATTACAGGCACCCGGTGGTCAGTCCATCCTTTTGATTTTTTCACTGACCCCTTCATCCTGGCTTTGGTAAAGATAAATCCACTTTCGACTGCAACCTTCCAGAAACTCGGTAATGTATGTGTTTCTAGGGGTAGAGTGCTACAACTCACCCAGGATGCCCACCCTCTTCCTCCTCTACTGTGTCATGTCCCAGATCCTGCAGCGGCCACCAGGCACCATACTGGGGACGTGGTAGGGGATATCTGACTTTCTTCTTCTGCCTGTTTTGCTTAATCCAACAACAGTTTGCACTGAGGCTGGTGGAGGCAGCAGGAGCAATGTGGGGAGGCTGTTTCCCACATTTGATGGGTGTGTCAGGAATTGCCTGGCCTCGAAGAAAGAGGGAAACGCGTATGAAGGCAAAGTGGAAAATGGTAATGCACTTACCTTTTATCTCTTTGTTGGTGAGCTGAAGTGCGCGGTGCTAAATCCACCTTTGTTGCCAATTGTCATGTCCAAGAGATCCCCACAGTATGACATGAAAGAAGATACTGACAATTATCATAATGTCCAACTAATCTTTATTAAACCTACCCTCCAGGGTCGATCTGGGACACAAAATAGGCTGGGGCGGCAAAAGAATAGTGGCTCCCCATTAGTGAATTAGGATGCTTCAAAAGTGGCCCAAATTTGCAAATTGGGGCAGTTTTGAACTTGTGGAGACACAGGAGACAATGTGGGCTTGCTGCAGGCAATGTTTGTATTCATATTAGGGAAATCAAGAGTAAAAACAGATCCAACAGATTATAAAACAGGCCCATAGACTGTCAGACAACAGGCCCACACACTGACCTGTCAGACCAGCCCATCAGGCACTGCCTAATTACCCTATAGGTTTTACTGACCCTGTTACCCTCTATGCACTTTCATTCATATATGAATGGTGGGCTAGCCTCAGAGCGTGCAATCCATTCTCTATCTTTCTCTTGACTAGCCCTTATCTTCTTGACCACTGCCTCTTCCTCTTCATCCCTGGTTGAAGTGGGCATCATTCTCGAGTCTGAGATTATACCCATTAAAAAAAAGAATAACATGGATCCATAAATCCTCTCAAATTATAGGCCCATCTTTCTACTCCTGCTTTAGGTACGCTGCTGGATGGCTTAATCAATAAACAACTGACTAATAATCTTGAAGTGAACCAAATTCCGGATCCCTCACAACAGACTCCACACAGATATGGCAGTGGCAGATCTGAGTCAGATTTAAAGGCTGCTTATGTGGGTGGGACAATCAGTGCTACAGGCCCACTAGAATCATTTGATTTACAGGCCCTGGACACACACAGTGCAATGTACTAAGGACTAACTAGTAAATCAAATATTCCAATCATGGAATCACTAATCCGTAACAATAATTTGCAATGGGAGCACTTGCATATCATTTGCATATAGCTGGGTCTGAACTGAGATGGCGAAGTGAGCTAAAGAATGATGATGGATTCAACCCAGATCTGTGACTGGGGGTGAGTGTCTGAAAAGTTGCAGTGCTCCATCCATCATGTCATTGTGTTTGCTTAACACTTGCACTTTGGCACCGAACATCAGTGGCAAAGTGCCCGAAGCATCTAGACTAGAAAAAACGTAGTCCAATACACAGTAAATACGCAGGAGCCCAAGTAAAAAATACAGGGTGTTAGAACTGGGGGTCTCTAGTTGGCTGAGGTAGGTACCTTAGTCCAAATATGGACCCTTGCTTCTAGTCAGGGAAAGGAGGGACACCCTCTTAGATATTCCCCCTGGTAGCTTAGCACGAGCAGCCAGGCTTATCTCCAAGACAATGTGTAAAGTATTTGCAACCACACTCCCAATAACACGATGATAACACCACAAATGGACACCACGCTGTTTTTTATAAAAATAGCAGTATCTTTATCAAAAAGAATATGATGAGACCAAACAAAAGAAATCCAACACATGCGTATTTGTAATCTTTCACTTTGCTGGTTATTAGATCAGCAATCACTTATAGGTTATTGCTGTATTAATGAGCAGTTCACAATGATCTCCTGCAGTCCTAATGCAATGCTATGCAGTTTGTAATGCAGTTCGTAGTGTAGCAATGACACCGTCCTAGATGCACATACTAATGCAGTTCGTAATGCAGGAATAATGCAGTTTGTAATGCAAGAGTAATGCGATTCGTAATGCAAGAATAATGCAGTTCATAGGCAAGAATAAGGCAGTTCGTAATGCAAGAATCAGGCAGTTCGTAATGCAAGAATAATGAGATTTGTGATGCAAGAATCAAGCAGTTCGTAATGCAAGAATAATGCGATTCGTAGTGCAAAAATCAGGCAGTTCGTAATGCAAGAATAATGTAGTTCGTTATGCAAAAATGTGGCAGTTCGTAATGCAAGGAATAATGCATACGCCAATCTGCGCAGTCAACTCGGCCCCTACTAGGCCCCAACACCAGAGACAAGGGTCATAAGATTAAAGGGGTGGCCCCGGTACTGCTGGGCAAGTACGGGCCGCTCGGGGAATCAGCGCGTCTAACGCAGTGTAGCGGGAGAGAGCTCGGAACACTTCTGTACTCCTCCCCAGGCCACACATGCTTGGGGCTCCCGACCGGAGTCCAATCCTTACCTGGGGTGGTGGGCTGCCCCGCTATCTCTCTCCCCGCTTGTCGGACGTCCTGCTGGGCGGCCGGATGACGTTCAGCTCCGATGTTAGGCGGCTCTGTAGCCGGACGGGTTACGGCACTGCCTTCTCCTTTGTTGACGATCTTGGGCAGATTCCTCTTGGTGAACAACAATCACAATCCCTTTCACCTTGCAACTTTCTTAGCTTCAAGAAATCCCTGTAGCATGTTGCGGCACCAGCCGGTAGCAGTGATCCTCACTCACAGCCTCAGTTACGATGACTGCTCAAACCACAAACAGCAATATAGGAGCATGGACGATGTTTCATGCTGCGGGGCACTGCGATCACGGGGCACCTCGTAAACAGTACCACGGACCACACGGCAGTCTTCCAGAAATCCTGTAGCACATTGCGGCTTGGGCCAGCGGCGGTGATCCTCACTCACAGCCTCAGTTACGATGACGGCTCGGGCCTCAAACAGCAATACAGCAGCGTGGACGATGTTTCATGCTGTGGGGGCAATGCGATCACGGGGCACCTCGTAAACAGTACCACTGACAACACAGCAATCTCAGGCGTGCAAAAGCACCACACACCAAGCATCGCTGAGACACGGTTGGAAACTTTTATGTTCCCTAGTTTCCACAACAGGGGACCAGCTCTCCTCGGGCCCTTGGAGACACGCTACTGCAGGACACAGCACACAGCAAAGTCCTCATAGCAGGGGAACACAGCACACAGCAAAGTCCTTTGTCCACGCCTTAGTCAAATTAGCAAACTGCAGGCCAGCCCCAGAACACACAGCAAGGGCAGTCCTTCTCTTCAGTCTCTTCAGATGTTCTTTGGCAGAGGTTCCTCTTGATCACAAAGTAGGTTCAATCTGGATTTCAGTCTTGAGTTCAGAAGTTTCAGCTCTCACACTTATACCCCTAAATGCATTTGAAGTCTTTGTGTTCAGGGGGCTCTGACCCCAGTCCAAACCAGACCTGGGTGTCTTTCTGCCAGTGCACACCCTCTTCCTTTGCTAGTGCAGGTCTGGACCCCAGACGCTCAGCAGGAGGTGGAGCCATTCTTTTGTGGCAGCAACACAGCCCTATTCACATCCAGGGGGCTACTCCTCCCCCCTCACATCAAATGCAGGCCGGCCTGTTGCTGTCTCACCTACCCCTCTCTGAGGTCAGGACACTCCCCAGACCCTGTCACATCCAAACCCAGATGATCAATACACAAACAGGCAGAGGCAAACAGGATGGTTTATGACAAGAAGCCAGCCACTTCTAAAAGCGTGGTTTCTAAACACACAATTCAAAAACCATCTTCACAAAAAGATGTGTTATTAAATTCTGCGTTCAGGCACACTAAACTCCATCTCTCCATCTCATGCCTATTGGAAGATATGCTGGAAACATGTGACACAGCATTCCCCATTTTATCCTATGGGCAAGATGGCCTTGCAACAGTGAAAAACGAATCTGGCATTATTTCACTTACAGGACATGGGTACACACCTCAGTACATGTCCTACCTTTTTTCATACACTGCACCCTTCCCAGGGGGTACCTTGGGCCTATTATAGGGATGTCTGATGTGCATAAAAAGGGAAGGTAAGGCCTGGCAAGTGGGTGCATTTGTCATGACAACAAGGCAGTTAACAAACTGCACGCAGGCACTGCAGTGGCAGGCCTGAGATCTCTTTTTAAGGCTACTTGTGTGGGTGGCCCAATTAGTGCTTCAGGCCCATTAGTAGCATTTGCATTACCAGCCCTGGCACACATAGTGCACTTTGCTAGTAAGACAAACATACCAATTATGGACAACCAATTAACATAACACTTTATACAGGCAACACTTGCACTTTGACACTGATCAGCAGTGGCAAAGTGCCCAAAGCATCTAAGTCGGCAATATTATGTCAGGAAAAGGTCTAGGAGGAAGGCCAAAAGTTTAAGGAATTTTAGCCAAAAAGGGCCAAGTCCAACACAGGGTAAACCCGCGCCAATAGTGCCAGGTCTAACTGTTGTTAACCCAAATATGTTTGTCTTGAGTTGATGTAGTGCACTACAATAGACTCATTGGGTGGATTATGAGATTGGGAGAGCTCACACTCACTTGACCTAATATCTCGTTTGAAAACAAGAAATACTTACAAAAATATGGCACGTCTATGGGAAGCAGGTTCGATCCCAGCGTGGCTTGTCTTTGAATAGCATGTTTATGGTGTAGCAACATTGATAACTTATTTGTATGTCACAAACTTACATTATTCTACCCTGGGAAGGTGTTCCATGGGAGGAGCGTGGGTGTTCCAATGCATGCAACCATGGGTTTTGGCGTATTCCCAGATTTGCTAGACTGATAAACCTGGGATTCCGTCAAAATGCTGTGCCTTCCCAGGGGAGGTGCAACAAAGAGAAATATCTTTATTTCTCCTCTTTGTTTCCTATTTTCTAAGTGTACCAAATAATGCAATATATTTATAATGAGGAAAAAGCTTCAGGGGCAGGAATGCACCATATATTGACGTATGTGGTGCATTTCTGCCCTCTTCCTTTCATGCAGCGCAGCAAGTTGTCTTGCTGCATTGCGTTGTTTGAAAGTTTGATAAATCTGGCCCTTGGTGTTTAGGACTTGTGTATGTGGGATCAGGACATGGTGCCCATGAAAACCACAGAGTCCTGGCTCATATTAAAATCAAACCCTTACAGATCAAAAACTGACACCAGCATTTCCTGGTCACACATGTCAACCTTATCCCTCCAGATCAAAATTTTGCTCAGCACAGCACATCCTAGCATCACAATGCAAGAAAAACCCTACATTTGTCCATGAGAAGCATCAAGCCCGTCGTACTCAATGGTATCAATTCTTATGTTAAGGGAGCAACACCTATTAGAATGGGCGGCAGGACCCTATGTGCAAGGGCTGTTGTTTACTTATGTACAGGATAGCGCGTTACTGCAGAGTGCTGCTTTTCTTAGTACACAGGCAATGCAGATCAAAACTGAAAGCTACATTTTCAAGCCTCACAGCTAAATCCTTGCACATCAGAATTAAAAGTTAATTTCTAGCACCCCGACAATAAAAGCATTGCACATCAAAACTGAAAGATGCATTTCTAAGTCCTGCAATACAAACAAAGCCCTGCACATCAGAAGCAGAAGTTATGTTTCCTTGCCCCAGAACCAAAATCATGCACATCAAAGCAGTATGCCCATCTTCATACACCAACCACATGCCTGCCGATCTGAACTGAAAACAAGCCCTGGCTCCAGAATGCAACAGAATCTCTGCAGATCTAAGCAACATGTTCTGACAGTGATCCGTATATAAATAAATTAAGGTGACAGAAAACCACATATGACACGTCTAGTCTGTTTTTTCTGTCTGCTTTCTTTGCTCTTATGTAAGGCATATGCACTTCTGGAAAAAGGAATCCAAATACTGGATATATGGTCTTCTTTTCTGAATGGTATCAAATCAGTCGGACAGGAGAAGAAAATAGGGAGGAAACGAAGGGAAAGGAAAGAGCACAAAAAATGGATGGAAAAGAGAGTAAAGGGGAAGGAGAGAAAAATGCAGAAGATGTTACATTGTCATCATACATATTGTGCCTATTACTTTTAGAATGGCACCACAACACCTTGTTCTCAGCACCATTAAAATGAAGCTCAGAGTGGGCCTATGGTTGGGAGAACTGGTGGAGAGGAGGAGTAGAGACATAGGAGTGGGAGATCCACCACAACGTTTTCAGTGTGCAATCCGTAAAGGAGTTGCTTGTTCAGCTTAAAAATAAAAAAAAAAACAGTTTCACCAAATACGACTTTTTAAAGAAAAGTACACACTAAACAGTCATAGTGGACTAAAAAGTAACACATAAAAAAATATTTCTGATGCACGGCTAATTTGAAGCGCAAATAGTGCATGTAATGTACTTTTGCGCTCATCAGGGGCAAAGCTTCAGCTTTCTGAAATAAAGTTAAGCCATTTTATGCGTAAAAAACAAACACTTCTCATAACAGAATATAAAATCTGGAACCCGTTGTTATCTCTTCTGATTTATCCTCTCTTCCCAGTAAGTATATTAAGTATCCACCTAAAAATTCGTACAAATAAATCACCGGTCACCTTGAAAATAGCGAGCCAAGTTCTCGGTGGCCATTAAGATGTGGATGGAGGTTGTGACAGTGGCGTAGCAAAGGGGGGAGCGGGCCACCCCATTTGGCATGAGTTTTGGGGGCGGCAGCCGGATCCCCCCCTTACCTGTGGTGGTTGTCGCGGGGCAGCAGCCGCAGGAATCGCCAGCACGCCTCCTCCCCTTCAGCCAAAGGGAGTAGCACACGCAGGGGCCGCACCTGGGCGGCCTAAGGCCCAGCCTACGCTACTGGTTTGTGAGGGAGAAAGAGAAGCTATACTTTCTTGCTTCTGGCAACAGGATTGGTAATGCCATTTCTGACTTTTAAAAGGAAGGGATAAAGGAAGAGACAACTTCGAGGAATCTTACAGGCCCTGTTCTCACAACTTATTTAAAAAAATCTCATCGTCACATATATTGCTGCTGACTGTTCGTTATTTCTATAGATATCTTTAATTGACCGTTTTTCAAATTGCTACATGTAGTGGTATGGTTACTTCAGAAGTAGATAAACGTGTGAGGAAGTGTGGAAGGTTACAGCCTTTTCGGATGGTTTAAAGTTTGAATCTGATGTTCTTCCGTAGTGACCCTTGAATCATTAAAAAATCAATGGGGATATTAAAAATAAAGTGTCTAAGCGTATTGTGCAGGGCCACACTATATTTACAACAAACTTAGCAGCCCAGCGCAGGGCCCCTTGTACCATAGTGCAAGAGTATCTGCTTCGCGGGGGAAGATTGTTTATATGCAGGAAGGTCCCCTTTCCTGCACATAAACAATCTTTAAATGCTGTTTTGTAACTTCTTTGTGTGCTGCTTAATGCAGGACACATAGATGTTGCAAATCGACATTCAAAAAAAAGAATTGTTTATGTGCAGGAAGGGGGTCCATAAACAATCATAGCAATTTGCAGTTTCTATATGTGCTGCACAAGGCAGCACACTTGGAAACAGGAAAAACAAGGAGAAATAAAGCATTTCTCCACGTTTGACCTGTTTAAGACCAGGTTTTCCCTGGTCTTAATTTTGGTGCTGATTCCTATTTACGCTGCCCTTGTAAATAGGAAGCAGCGTCAAAACCAATAGGTGTTGTTGGGGAACGCCCACCGCAACACCCATTGCCCCCCCTTCATGTTAAATACAGCTTGAAAGGATGCCTTATTTACAAGGCAGCGTTGTAAATAAGGCGAGGCCCCTATCGCCATCATAACATCACTGAAAGTGAAGGTGGTGGTGATAGGGGCTTGTAAATTTGCCCCCAATTGTCAACAGAAAACGTTGCATGCAGCTTTTGAAGAAGAAATGCTTAATATGTAACTGTGGTACCATGTTAGTAGACTGGCTCTTACATGTATGACGGTGGAAGAGATGTGCAGAAGGAAACAAGAATACACAGCCTTGCTGTTGGGTAGCCCGAGGTATTCAGCAGCACAGTCCTAAAAAAAACTCTGGCCCCCTGCACCTTTTTCAAATGAAGCACTGCTGAGAGCACAGGCACGCCTCTGTGCATGTTATAATAGGCTCAGCCTCAGGACGCCAAAGCCTCCAGAGAACATTACACAAACATGTATGTTGCGCCTGTATCTATAAATTAAACTTCAGCAATGGAGTTGGATTGGGAGCATGGGAAACATTGAAGCATGCTGCATACAAACCTAGTTGTGATTTACTTCTAGCTTAATTGAGTTGGGTGCTGAGAAGCATGGGTAGAAAATTCAAGTTGCAGCTATGGAGACAATAATATAACCACACAAAACGTGATCCTGTTAGAAGTCTTGGTATAGATTGGCAGGAAGAGAAATTTATGTAACCTGTGCCAGCGATTGGTGAGGTGAGGGCCTTAGTCACACGAAAGGATCAAACCCTCTGGCCCACATTTTTTCTTGTACCCATGAGCAGACTGGTCTCGAGGTTTACCCTGCAGCGACTTGTCCCCAGGCTCCACCAGGGGTCTTTCCTCTGTTTGACTCTGGACTTCCTTAGGTAAAGGGACTCTTTGGATGAAGGAGAGGTCTGAACTACAAAGAACACCCAAGATCGTGGTTTTTAGTGGGAAGGAAACTCAAAAACAACAACAAAGGAGCGTCAGAAAAATTCAGAGGAAAAAGCAAGCATGTAGTACCACTCACAATCACACTTGACTATGAGGGAAACCTCTTAGGGTTATTCAGAAGGCCCTCACCCACCATCCTGGTTGGTGACATGCTTCATCATTGGGCCCCACCAGGAGTGGCCGAATGCCACCCTTGTGTGCTGCAACGCCAGATTACTGCGGAGCTGGTTTTTGTGAAATGTGAATGTTGAAGTGATTTAAAAATGTACCAAATGTGTCAAAAATAGAATTTTAATGGTTTTGCCAATTGGACATGGATAAAAATAGTGTGGGATAAAGGACCAAAATTAAAAGTCCAGATTTATCCTGTGTTGTTAGTCAACATTTTTCAGCCGCAAAGATAGGGGTATATCGGGCATTCGTCAGGACCAGTGAGGTGAGAAAATTGTGATACTAATAGTAGACCCTGGTGCTAAGACCCACCCTAGCCTGGGGTGAAGTGTTAAAAGAAAATATATCAAAAAACCACTTTATCTAGATTCCGTTTTGTTAGAGTGGAACCGAGTTTATTCTGTCAAACATAAACAAAGACAAACAGACACAACATAAAAAACAAATAAGGTTAAATGTATCAATTACTGTTGTCTTAAAGATAAAAAATAGGAACATGCTGCAGTGCTCTCGGGGAGTGCTAGTAGCCATAACAGGTCCAAAGGTGAACTGAGTAACTATGTGCACGTAGTGGTTACTATTAGCCCGTGGAGCTGTCGGGGCTGCTGTCTATCACAGACACAGTTCACTGATCGTAAAGAGAAGGGCATTTAAATGGTGAGTTTGTAATGCCCGCTTCATTGTTACATGGTGGCCGGTGTCTACACTATAGGTAAATCACCTATATAGCCTCCGTGTTTATGGGCAAAAAGAGGGGGTTAAAGTACTGGTAAACATAGAACCATCCTTACAAAACGTGCTGTGTAGTCACGCAACATGGGTCTCAGGAGGGGGGGTGGGAACAATATGGTACACCCTGCAAAGGAAAGGAAAAAAACGCCAGGGCTTGGCTATATCATCAAAACGAAGAGAAGCGGTACTTATCTACTGAGCGGCTGCTTGTCTCGTTCGATTCATACGCCCTCAATGTTCGGCATCCGTTCGGTACCTAGGTGAACCCTCAAATGCCTGGACCCTGAGGATTGGCGTCAAAGCAGAATTGAGGGTTAATATGGGATGGAGAGCTTGATTCGCTCACTCGTCAGGTCACGTAGAGAGGGGGCGTGAAAAACATTAAAGGTGTATTCTGACCTACGATAGACTATGATCGCGGTCATGTAGTCGGGCACTGGGCCAATCACATATCTACTTGAGGCCGGCACATTACCCGGCTCGAATGCTAGGCGTTGTCATAGCAATCCCAAAAGTAAGAGGCAGCGGGTTCGTGAAACCCGAGCGAGCAAGAAGCAAAACAAAAAATTTTAATGGGAAGGGCCAGGAGGTTTTTTAAGTCCAAGAGACTCCCGTTCAGTAGGTTAGGGGGTGATTACGATGGCGGACAGATTTCAGTCCATCTGCCATCGTACACGGGACTGGGACCACCCACCTTCAATCCGGCGGTCCTAAAGGGCCAATTACAATTCAACCGCCACCATAGCTGTCTCAATGCCCATATTTTACATTGGGGAGGGTGCTGCTGGGTGCAGCATCCGCTGCAATGTAAAAATGGGACATTTTACATATCCCTGCACTAAGTGGCAGGCACCATGCAGTGCCTGCCACATGGTGCAGGGATATGTGAGGGGGCACCTATGGTGCCCCCCAACACTCAAAGAAATGTGCCGGGGGAGGTGGGCCCGCTGCTGGCCCCCAATGTTCATCCCCGCCAGCCTTTTCTTGGCGGGTAAACCGCCATGGAAAGGCTGGCGGAGAGGAACATCCTAATCCATACGGCAGTGTCTTGTAGTCACCACCACCAATGCAGGGATTGGGAGGCCCTCTTCCGCACTGGGGGTCTCAAGTAGCCCGTCGGAAGCGTGGTGGTCGGAGTTTACGACCGTCATGGAACCGCCATCGTAATGCGACGGGTGGGGAATGGCCTTCCGATGGAGGTGAAACCGCCCCCCTCAGCCTGTCAGTGGTGGTCTTGCTGTCATCGTAATGGCCCCCTTAGTGAGGATGTCATGGGTCCTCTTTGACTGCTGTTTGGGTTGAGAAAGTAATCACTGTCAGGGCTCAACAGGCCTTTCAGAGCTCTGGGTCCTGATGCAACTGCAAGTGCCGCACCATTGGTAGCTACGCTCCTGCACCCAGTCATCTCTCTTTGTCTCTGCTCTCTTCCGCGACTACACAAAGCAGCAATTTGACAATCCTGCCTCGTTACTTTTTCATAGATTCCAAACCGCTCAGCTTTATTTTGCTTGTCTCCACTTGTATTCTGTTTAGGAAAATAGTTAAGCTCAGCACCATGCGACCATGGTGCGATTCACGCTGGAGTTCGGAACCCACAGGTGGATAGCAGTTTCTTGCCTTTGGTAATAAAAAGACAATACGGCTTGAAGAGCTTCAAACATGGGTGTTTTTTGTTTTCTTGAGGAATGGATCTCACTTTAGGGGCATGCACCACGGGCCAGTATAGGTGCCCTTGGGACACAGTTTGTGTTTTTTTTGCGCAGTACTAATTTATGTACAGCACCAAAGACATTGCAGCTATTTTATATTCTCGTGTTTCTTCGATAAAGTGTATATTTTACTCAGAATTTCAGCAAATGTAGTTAACTGGCGAACGGTTACAAAGAGTTATTAAGCAATGCAGTGCTTCCGGTAACTACAGCTGATCATTTTTCTTTGTTTTTTCAGCATCCATTTGTTGTGAAGTTAGCACACCAGTAGTTGGGAGTAGGAGGAGCTAGGGGGCCAGAGGAAGAGGAGGAGTGGACGCAGGATATGGTTGGTTAGAGCAGGGACAAGGCAGGGAGCAGAAGCAAGTAATAAGGATCCAGTTAAAGTAATTGCATGTGCATGTGCTTATTGTAGCAGGATGCTACAACTGGCGACGAGGGTGGGATAGATGTCAGCCCCCCTGCACCCAAAGCGCTGAGAAGACGCCCTGCCCGAGCAGCTCTGAAAACGCTGCTGGTCACCGCCTGGAGATCGAGAAAACGAGCGCCAAACTGCGTGAAGGTAAAGCAGTCTGTCGCGCTAAAAATAGCCTCACGCTGGAAGCGTGTGCCTGGTGTGGAGAGCCTGTGTGCAGGGATCGGGAGCCTACTCCGACCCTGTGAAGTGCCCAGAGCGGTGAGAAGAGTGCCCCTGAAGTGTGGACGGCGTCCACAACGTGCCGCCAGCAAGCGCTGCTGCGAGCGCTGAAATCCGAGCCCGGGAGACATCGGACGTCGGAAAACCTCACGCCCGATGCGTGAGGTTTAGGAGGCCATCGGCGAAGACGACCGGGAACTGCGGAGGCGAGCCGGGAGCCTACCCCGATCTCACCTGATGTCCGTAGTGGTGGTGGAGAAGTGAATCCTGGCGTGGACTGCCCCAGAAGCCGACCGCCGGTGAGTCCTGAATACCCCCGAGTGAATGAGCCTGGAGAGCTAGCCTCGTGTGTGCCTGCAAGGACGGCGGCCATTTTGAAGTCAGGCGCTGGGGAGAAAACAAGCATTGGCAAAGCAAACAAGCATTGGCGACTGCAAGAAACAAGCATTGGCAAAGCAAACAAGCATTGGCGACTGCAAGAAACAAGCATTGGCAAAGCAAACAAGCATTGGCGACTGAAAGAAACAAGCATTGGCGAAGCAAACAAGCATTGGCGACTGCAAGGAACAAGCATTGGCGAAGTAAACAAGCATTGGCGACTGAAAGAAACAAGCAGTGGAAAATAAATAAGCACTGGCGAAGACAAGTGAGATCGCTGCAAAATGGCTGACGAGGATGTTCAACTTCCACCCAGTGGATCGCTTTTGCGAGCACCCGCCCCTATCAAGGTAACAACGGAAGGGAGCATGGGCCCCAAATGGCAAGAGTGGCTGGAAGAGTTTGAAGACTATATTGAAGGTTCGGATATCACTGATGAGAAAAAGAAACTGATTGCTCTGCGCAACCTGGCGGGGCGAGAGATAGTCAAAATACTCAAAGACCTGCCCGCTACCGACGTAGATACTTATGTTAAAGCATGTGAGGTCCTGAATAAAAAGTTTCTTCACAAGCGAAATGTAGACTATGAACGACACACATTTCACTCCGCTAGGCAAGGGAAGGATGAGCCCATGAGTGCATTCATGGTGCGTCTGCGGAGACTAGCCAAGTACTTTGAATTTGATTCCTTCTCTACAGATGCTGCCATCAAATCTCAAATATTAGACGGATGTCATTCGGATCAACTTAGGAGGCGACTACTGAGGAAACCACATGGATTGGATGAAATAGAGGAAATGACACGAGCTTATGATCAGGCGGAGAAGTACGCAGCCGTCATGGAAACGGAACACAAAGGGAGTCATGAACAGGCGCGACGCGTACACGCCAGGAGTGACAGTCGAAGAAGCTCTAGAGACAAACAATGGAGGTCGCACACGTCCTCCCGTCAAGAACAATCAGGCTATCAACGTCGAGAACCATGGAAGAAGGAGAGAAGATTGGAAAGAGTGAGAAAGTGCTACCGATGTGGGTATGATTACCCTCATGTGGACAGCTGCCCGGCCATGGGCCAGAGATGTCGAAAGTGTGGTCGCACTAACCACTTCGAAGCAATGTGTGGGGACTACAACAAAGAAAAACGAAGTGGCCACTCAGGTACTACACGATCTGACACACGAAGCAGAGCCCCAAGAGTGTCGCGGTCCGACACTCGAAGACACCATGCGCGAGCTGTCCAAGATCAGAAGGAACAGTCCCCTGGATCGTCACATTCCAGCAGAGAGTCACGTCGGTCTCGGTGGGAGAGGAGGTCACCTTCCAGAGAATCCAGACCTTCGTCCCGAGACTCTGCCTACACCATTGAATACCTGAATTTGGCAGCAGATCCGGACCAGCTTAAGAGATACCCTCGGCTGGACATCAAAGTTGGAAATCACGACTCAAAGTTTGTGCTAGACTCTGGTGCCTCCTTAAACTACATTCCAGTTACTGAATATGAAAGGATGAGTCCACGACCTCCCCTGACATTTGCACCCGTGAGGGTTTTCAGGTGGATGGCTAAGAAGCCACTTCCCTGCCTAGGGAAGTTCTCAACGACGCTTACACACGACAACATAACTATATCAGCGGTCATCCATGTTATCAAAGGCCCTGAAGCAGACTGTCTTTTGAGCCTACCAACTGCTGAACGGCTTCACCTGGTAGAAATTCTTTTCAAAGTTAGCGACATCCGAGACGTGACTCGCCTGTTTCCCAGGTTGTTTCAAGGTTTGGGCAAATTGAAAGACTGTCAAGTGCGACTACACATCAATGAACAAGTCAGGCCTGTCGCCCAACACCCTCGGCGGGTACCATTTCACCTACAGGCCGCTGTTGAGGAAGAACTCCAAGATTTGTTAGCTGCGGACATCATCGAACGCACTGATGGCCCGACCCCATGGGTTTCGCCAGTCGTCATCGTCCCCAAAAAGGGCACGGCCAACAAAGTCAGACTCTGTGTGGACATGCGCCTGCCCAACACTGCAATAGAACGAGAGCGACACCCGTGGCCACACTTGAGCGACATGATCGCAGCACTTAATGGAGCCACTGTGTTTTCCAAATTGGATTTGAATAAAGGTTACCATCAATTGGAATTGGAAGCAGGGTCTAGATATATCACCACCTTTGCAACTCACCTGGGGTTGTTTAGATATAAAAGACTGAGCTTCGGTGTGTCCTCGGCGGCCGAGATATTTCAGGAAATGATTCGGCAAGTCATTCAAAATATTCCAAACATGCTCAACTATAGCGATGACATCCTTGTCTATGGTTCTGACGTCAGAGAACACGACATTGCACTCAATCGTGTCTGCCATGCCCTATTGGCGGCCAACTTGACTCTGAACAAAGAAAAATGCGAATTTCACCAGGCCACGCTGAAGTTCTTCGGTCACATCTTTTCTGGTGCCGGCATGAAACCTGATCCTGACAAAATTGTGACTTTAAACAACACCAAGAGTCCCCGAGATGTCAGCGACCTCAGGTCGTTCCTGGGAATGGCCAGTTATTGTGCTCGCTACATTAGGGACTACGCTACGATCAGCCACCCCCTCCGCATGCTAACCAAACAGGGTCAGCCTTTTGAATGGACTCCCCAATGTGAGCAGGCATTCAAGGAAATCAAGAAAGCGGTGGAATCGGCGAATCACTTATCATATTTCAACCCAAAGCGAAAAACTGAAATAACTGTAGATGCAAGTCCGGTGGGACTTGGAGCGATCCTGGCACAGTATGAAAATGACTCAGATCAACGCCGCATCATTGCCTACGCGAGTCGTAGTCTGACTGAGCCGGAACGAGCCTACTCCCAACCCGAAAAAGAGAGCCTAGCCGTGGTATGGGCATGTGAACATTTTCATGTCTTTATTTATGGCAAACATTTCACCCTAATTATGTTATGTTATGTTATGTTATGTTAAGCTGTTTTATAACGCGCACAATTACTGCCGGAGTATCCTGGCGCGATTACAGATCATCAAGCTCTCATCACCATCTATGGAAATCCAAGATCCAAGATGCCCCCGAGGATCGAAAGGTGGGGCCTACGGTTACAAGAATATACCTTCACTATACTTCACAAACCAGGGAAGTCTGAAAATCCAGCGGACTACATGTCCCGGCATCCTCTTCCATCATCAGCTTCCAAATCCTCCATTGCGGAAGAGTACATTCATTTTGTAACAGATCAAGCTCTTCCTCCAGCTATTCCTATGGAGACCATTCGAGAGATTACAGCACAGGATGTCATCTTGCAGAAAGTCCTTCACAAAATCCGCAACAATCGATGGAGGCATGATCCTCAGGACGATAAAGCCGATTCCTTGACCCAACGTGAACCACAAGCCTTCCGGCATGTGAGTGGTGAGCTGTCGGTCACGACTGATGGCATACTGTTGCGTGATCAGAGGATTGTAATTCCTACTCAACTGAGACAAGGAGTGGTTGCTCTTGCACATGAAGGGCATCGAGGAATAGTGTCGACCAAACGAGCACTAAGGGAACGAGTGTGGTTTCCGTTCCTCGATCAACTAGTGGAAGCCACCTTGAAAGATTGCCATCTCTGCCAACTCACCAGCAAGAGCGATCCTCCAGCACCCTTACATATGACCACCCTGCCCAGTGGTGTGTGGCAAGAAATCGCCATAGACTTTTATGGACCCCTGTCATCGGGCAAATATGTGCTGGCCATCATCGATGAGTATTCCAGATACCCCATTGCCTGTTTTGTGTCATCCACGAACACTGCCAGTACTCTTAAAGTCCTTGATGAAGTCTTTGCAACGTGGGGAGTTTCCAAGATCGTTAAATCAGACAACGGGCCTCCCTTCAACGGAAATGACTTTGCTGCTTTTGCGAAGCACCTAGACTTTCATCACCGCAGGATTACGCCTCTCTGGCCACAGGCGAATGGGACAATTGAGAGGTTCATGGCCACGCTCAAAAAGACCTTCCAACATGCTACCGTGGAAGGGAGAGACTTGCAAACAGCACTCAATGAGGTCCTTCGAGCTTACCGTACAACTCCTCATGCTATGACTGGCCAATGCCCGGCGACTCTCATGCTGGGACGTCCCATGAGGAATCGCATTCCCACGTGGGATGGAGCCCTGGAAGCATCATCATCTGAGAAGGACCCGTGTGAAATAAGAGCCACTGATGATCGCAACAAAAGAAAAATGAAGGCCTACGCAGACCACCGGAGGAGAGCAAGGTCATTATCATTACATGAAGGGGACAATGTTATCGTCAAGCAAGAGACGCAGAAAAAGACTGACTGTCCATTCAAGGATGAACCATTGGTGGTCACCAGAAGGAAAGGGACTATGGTAACTGCGGAGTCCGAGCAGCGGCGAGTTACGAGAAACATCTCGCACTTTAAGAAACTGCCACCAGACACCTCAAGAACCATGATGAGTGACATGGACAATCCCAGAGTGGAAGAACCACATTCAAATGGTCAAGAGAACATTGCTCCGATCATTGAGACACTGAGTACCGATAGTCTGAGAGCCAGGTCGCCACGACCTCATCGTGACGTACGTCCACCCAAGAGACTGATCGAGGAGATGGACTAAGAAGTCAGTATGTTCTGTTTGTTTTGTTACAAAGGGGGGAGATGTTGTGAAGTTAGCACACCAGTAGTTGGGAGTGGGAGGAGCTAGGGGGCCAGAGGAAGAGGAGGAGTGGACGCAGGATATGGTTGGTTAGAGCAGGGACAAGGCAGGGAGCAGAAGCAAGTAATAAAGATCCAGTTAAAGTAATTGCATGTGTATGTGCTTATTGTAGCAGGATGCTACACCATTGATGAGGGGGCCCACCTGTTCAAGATGGCGGCAAACTAACCCAAAAACTGTAGAGGGACACGGAAGCAGGTAAGCAACGACACGGAATGAAGCTAACAGTGTAATGTTTGGGATAAGGAATTACTGCTGTTTGAAGTACACAAGCTCAGGGATAGCTTAATGATTTTGAGGGACAGGGCCAAATGTATTTGGGGCCTCTTGTTCGGAATAGCTTTGAATTTATTATCCAATTAAAGCTATTTCATGCCCTCTTTGGTCAGGTACCTGACACACTGACAGACACACTGGTCGAATTTCTAAATGTATTTCCATCTAATATTCCGGGATCGTGAGGTGTGTTTTCAATATTGTAATACAGCAGGAGATCACTAATATTATTGGAAATAATCTGTGACCCTCTCCCCTTTAGAATATGTGAGGAACAGGTTGGCCTGGAAACTATTTTCTAATGGCTGTTGCATGGTCTTGAAAAGCATAAACACAACAATTGTCTGCAAAATGTCTGTAACAGACTTCCACGCATTGAAAATAAATTAAGGGAAAACAGTATTTAAAACCATCTATGTTTAAGAATTACTCAAGGTCATCAGGGCAGGACTGTCTGCAAAACTGAGCAAGCTCTATAAGGGGTTCCCTGAAATGCTGGGGTACTGGGCTAGAGGCCACTTTGCCCATGCCTTAAAACAGGACGTACGACATTAGCAAGCATTCATGTACAATGCATGCGTTACCATGCCTCAATTACAGTGCAGTGCCTTTACCATTCATTGCCTTTACCTCGCAAACCTTTACCGCTCATATACCTATAGCGCGCATGCATTTACAAGTAAGGTAAGTATATGTAAGGTAATTGAAACACACACACACACACACACACACACATATATATATATATATATATATATATATATATATATATATATATATATATATATATATATATATACATAGCGGACCTGCTGCAATAAAGATTTCTGAAAAAAGATACACCGTCTAGAGTGCCCACGTTTGTCCCGTGTCACTGGAGGAAATTGTAAATATATGTATAGGTAAAGGGACCATTGACCAATGGCTAAACCTACATATGGTGGGTGCTAAATACACAATTTGCAAAAAAGGGTCATATGTACATGGCGTTTATGGACCTATCAGCCTCATGCGATTGTGTGGCCCATAGTAAGTTAGTCCCATGGGAATTATACTGCAATCATCAATTTTATTAGGCAGCTTTATGCATGGGCCCCAGCTAGTGTAAGGTTTGGCAGATCTGGGTAATATACTAAGCCATTTGGCATTAAGGGTGGAGTGAGACAAGGATGCGTGCTTGCTACATTCTTGCTTTCCCTGTACACCAATAGGGTGGAAAATGCCCTAGGAAAATGCACTAAGGAGGTACCATATATTGAAGGTGGTAAGCTCCCGATTCTCCTCCATGCTCATGGCACGCACTCCTAGAGCACTGCAAAGTCTCATAGAGAAATGTGCTAGGTTCATGCTTTCCCTGGACCTGCATGTCAACCAGTCCAAATCATTTGTATTAATCTCAGGTTCACCATCAAAGAAGTGCCCAGTATTTTATCTTGTCCAGCGCAGTGTGGAGGTGGTTGACTCCTTTCCATATCTCGGAGTCTTATTTGACGGGAATTCTTCATACAAACGTATGGTGAACAATAGAGCTCTGCATCTGGAGATGGATGTTGCAGCTGTCTTTACATTTTCAAAGAAGGTAGGGAACAAACCTACTCCTGAAATGCTACAGATTCATTCCTCTAAAACTAAGGTGGCAGCCACCTACGGGGCGGCAGAATAGGGCATAACAAACACAGATTTTTTACAATGCGTAGAAGATGTCTTGGCTAAAAGGCTACTTTCCTTGCCTTAAAGCTGTTCCAATTTTGCATGCCATAATGATTTGGGATTCTCTTATATTAGTGATGCTGTTAAATGTGCCCCTATGTTATTGTGGCTTTCTATTTGGAAGAGTGAGACATTGATTTTAGATCAAGCAGTATAAAAGGATTTCCCTAAATTGGATCATGCCCCGGGGACCTCATCCCCCTGGGCCCGGCCACAAGTGCAAAGGGACTAGAGGCTACTGGGCCCCCGGCTCTGAGACATTAATGGCTCTGGAGACCCCTTCTCTCAGGGCTGGCTCATATGCCATGTCCGGCGGTGCCCTCCTCCCAGTGCATAGAGGTTCCTCCACCCACTCTGGCATGAGTTGGGAAACCTGTTTTTGCTCACGCTTGGCAGGAGCTATTTCAAATCTTTTACCAAATGGATGAAAAATGCTCCCACTCTTTGAGAGCGGACTTTAGAACTGTTTCCCTGCTCACAGTCATACGAGCAGGGATACAGATCTAAATATTGCAACCAGCCTGCAGGGAGCACCATTATTAGCTTCTCCCTGTGGGAGGGAGCAATTATGTCTCCCACTAGATGCAGGGAGTTTGCTGGGGGCTTGTGGCTCCCCCATTGACCCCTAATGATAGAGTGGTGAGTGCCCTAGGTGGGCACCATGGCACCCACCCTTTGTTGGCTAGGCCCCAGAAGATGGAACCCCGGTGCTAAAATCAGCCTGGGAAGGGGGACTTGTTCTCTCTTCCCCTTAAATATGTTGTTGGGCACCAGAGGATGCGTCCGTCTCGGGGGATGAGGTCACAGGGGGGCAAAATCGTCCTGGAGAGAGGGGCTGGGCAGGGAAAATGAATTTGACATTTTTACTGCCCTGTAAACCCTACCTTAGCAGGGGCTACCTCCTTTTTGAAGATGTCATCAGTGATGTAATTTAAGATGTCATCAGTAATGTCACTGATCATGTAATGAGTGATGTGATATGTGAGGTTATAAGCAGTGCATTGCAGGGGGTGTAAGTTTTATTTAGCTCAGGTAACAATAAATGCTGAATTTCTATAGTTTTGTGTATGTAAAGTCTGAAACATTTGGTATTTTCAGTGAGTTTATAGGTTTAAAAAAATATTCTATTTCCTAACTGTAATTGTGGGAGAGGTGTGGCGCCGCGGCCAGGGCGACTGACGCTGGAATCTGGGGACCACGGTTCGATCCCCGGCTCCGGCGGCAGGTTAGCCCAGCACCATGTGACTCTGGGCAATAGCTCGCTTAATCTTCCCGACGGCCCCCAGCGCCTAGAGACCCTTACGGGTGTTGTGCGCTTTACAAATGTGGACTTTACTAATATCCCTGTAACGTTTGTTTTTTCAGTAAATTTCAACTGTTTTTAATGGTATTTCCTAACTATAACATCCTTGTAACTGTTTTATATAAAAGAAGTCCATGAGTCATGGATATATTTATGGTTGCTTTATTCAGGATAGTTACAGGTCTAGTTCTTAAGATGATAATTAAGAGACCCCACCAGGAGTGACCTCCCTGTCACTCAGCCTGCCTCCAACTGCCCTTAGGCTCAGGCAAAACCCCCAACATTCTATGATGTCACTAGGAAATATCACAGTGACATCAAGAGAGCAACAAGGAAATACAAAGCTAAGAGAAAGAGACAAAGTCCCTGTACAACAGTAACCTTTGGCTTTAAAAGTGAATTTGACCGTTTTTAAAAATATAAATTGTACTACAATTTGACCCACAAGTTCAATTTACTAATATACATTTTCACAAGCTTATAAATACATTGTATTCACACATTCATTCTTTTTATATATTTTGAAACAAAAAACAAAAAAATTAAGAGAAGGTAACTAATGTGGTCTTTCTGTGAATGCAACGCAGCAAGGCTTATTTTAAAATCCATTTTATGGATCTGTTCACAACAAAACGCACACATCCAGTTCTAAAACAACAACACATTTAATACAAACATATGCTATTGCAATTTCTGTAAGTTTGTCACTGACTGTGTGAGTGGCTGTGTGGGTGTGTAAGTGACTATATGGTTATGTGAGTGACTGTGTGGGTATGTAGGTGGGTGTTGGAGAGGCTTTGTGGGTGGGTGTGTGAGTGGATGCATGGGTGTGTGAGTGGTTTTGTGGGTCTGTGAGTGGGAATGTGAGCAGTTTTGTGGGTATGTGAATGGGTGTGTGAGTGGCTGTATGGTAGTGTGAGTGGGTGTGTGAGTGGATGTGTGGGTGTGTACGTGGGTGTGTGAGTGGCTATGTGGGTCTGTGAGTGGTGGGGAGCCATTCTAAACAGTGCAGCACGCATTTGAACTTCAAGCATCTCTTGGAGGAAACTAATAGTTATTTATATCTAGATTGAAACTTTATTTAGGCGATCTTAACCTAAAGTCAATTTCAAAGGGCAATGATAATTTGGGTTTATTTAACAGTCTCAAATGACATCCTTTTGGCTGAAGATGATTTGTCCAATGCAGGTTGTGAATGATTCTCCTTTTGAAGAAGAAGTTAGAATGAACACTTTCTTTTCTTTGAAGCCACAATCCCTTCGGGATTAATAAACCGCTAAGTGGCACTACAGTTAGCTACAGCTCTTTGCAAGGACCAAACTGGATAGGACAGAGAAGCAGTTTACCACAATACTCCTAGGCTTGTCAAACAACAAAGAATTGCTAGAAATCTTAGCATTCTTAGAATGCTTAGAAGGCCAAGGCTATAAATTTCAAAGCGTAATCAATCCCTACCCATCTACCAAAAACACATAGATTGTTTTGAAGTCTTATGGATTCTGAAAAATTATTTTGGACTACTGAAATTGTATAATATATGCAGTAAAAATACACCTTTTAAATGTATAATGATGCTACTTACAGACAAAAAATGTAAAAGCCCATGTATTGTACCTAATAGTTTCTTCACAAGACATATAGTACCGGAGTCATAATATTCAACAGTCTTTACATTGAGAAGAACATAATATTTTTCCAGGTGTTTACTTCATGTGTATTATTAATATTTAAACTTGCTACCATACACAACTCCATCCCAGAGGAGCATCTTGGCGCTGTACACAGCAGGTTGGCATGATTAGTCACCAGAGATTTAGAGAGAAACATTACTCACGGTTTCAATAGCTTTTTGAATTGAGCATGGTCCTTACATAACCGAATAGACAAGGTAAGTTTATTCCAGTAAAATAGAGCCAGATGGGAGAATGGTTTACTGGCGAATCTGTCCATTCTGATACAAGGTATTATTAGATAAGACTTGTTAGAAGATCTTAAGTCACAAGAGGGCTGATACAGGCAAAGCTTGGAATGCAAATTAGTGACCAAGGCCTTAATTAAGGCTTTCTGTGTCAAGCAACATATTTTGAAGAAGACACTTTTTTATGGGCAATGCAACATATCTTGAAGAAAATGCTTTTTTATGGGCAGCCAATGCAGGTCCCTTAAAATTGAGGCCATGGAAGTACGGTGAGGCAAGTTACAAATTAGTCAGGCTGCAGTCTTCTGCACTACTTGGAGTTTTGATACCAAGATTTCATTAGCTACTCCTAGAAGTGCATTACCATAGTCCAGGCAGTTGGGGATAAAAGCTTCTACTAGAGACTTTCTGTATTTGGGGCGGGGTGAGCAACCTTAAAAGACTCATGGTGGCGTACCAGATAACACAAATAGAGTCAACCTGGGATTTCATCGATAAAGATTGATTGTTTTTGATCCCCAGATTGTTTCTACCTGTTTGGGGGCGGGGGCTGAGCCAAGCTCAAGCAGCTAGCAGTCAGCTGACCAATTTGCCAGGGCCTTGACAAAAAGTGGAATCTCTATTTTTCTCTGTTCAACTAAAGATTGGTCATCCATGTCGCAATTTCATGCACAGTGAATAAACAGTGACTAAACTTTCCCGGAATAAGGTTCAAAGGAGATAAGCAATTGCGTATAATCCACATAGGATAGGATCTCAAATGCATACATTTTCACTATCTGTGCTAGAGGCGCCATGCATATGTTAAAAAGAGTCTGGCTCAGGCAGGAACCCTGTGGAAGTCCTTTGCTGATTCTTAAGGTTTTGGGCCCAAAGGAGCCAAGACAGGTGTTTTTGGTTCAGTTGTCTAAAAAATCCTTTAACCAGAGCAAGGCACTGCCACATATACCAGCCTCATACAGCCCATGGATAAGAATGGAATGAGAGACCATGTCAAAGACCGCAGAAGGACCGGCATGATTGCGGTCTCATTATCTAGAGAAAGTCTGATGTTAAAAGAGACTGTTACCAGAGCTGTCGCTGTACTTTGGGATCCTCTGAACCCTGACTGAGTTATCTAAGATTTTATGCTCTTCCAGAAATGACAATTGGGAGTTGACATACCCTTCTAGCACTTTGGACAGTGATAGTAGTAAGGAAATAGGGTGATAGTTAGAAAGAACCTCAAAATAGTCCAGGGTCTTCTCATACTTGAGAAGCTTCTACAAGAAGATATATGTTCAATATCAAATGTTGATAACCTTTACTGTACTGAAAATCCCTTAGGTGAAATAAAATATTTACCAGACTTGCCGCAGCAGGATAAAATATATTTCAGGAAATCAAAGATTTGTTTTAGAATGTGATTCTCCCAGACTATGAATTGCCCTGTGAAGCAAAGGGACAGGTCATGAATACTTAGAAAAATTTGCCACATCAGAGTCCCCTAACTCATGTCTCAAATTTCAAGCATTAATAAGTTTCTAAACTTTGATCACACATATCTACAACAAAAAGAATGAAACCATTTTACCTGTTTATTAACCTCATATTCATAGAAAAGAATTGAACTGAACATATAGTCATACTTCCATACTGAAGGAGTTATAAAGGGAAATGGTTGCCTGTGCATAGTTGCAGACCCACAATAATGAACATGACTTGTGGCTTGATTTAGAGTCTGGCAAGCAGAGTACCTCCAAACCTTTGTCCGCATGCCTCATTTAGAGATGGACAGACCGCCAGTGTTACATTGATGTAGCCTCCATTGGCTCTGACTGGTTAAAACTTTCCTTGACAGACCAATGGAGTGGAAGCTGCCTTAGGAAATACATTACATTGCTCCCCATCCCCCTTATTTAGAATGGAATGTGTAATTTCTTTAGAATAACCCCCACACTCAGAGAGACATCTTCTATTGTCATTCGTTTCCTGTTTTGCAGCAGCATACTACCACTGTGGGAGTTTGTTTCTGAAAAACAAAAACTTTGTAAAATCAAAATCGACAGCAGCCATCCACCAAACTTTTTCTACATTGAAAATAACTACTGTGACAGATGTTCCTTTTAATGTGCAGAGATGAATGCTGGGCTGGATGCCATCTCTAAAGGGCAGCTGGTAGTCAGTGACCTCCACCACCCTGACAGATAGAACACCACCAGCCATACATTAAACCAAGCCCTTGTTAATGAGTGTGATTCTGAGTCAGCCAGATTTATATTACTGTAGTGTATAATGAAGATCAGACCACACTATTAACCAATAAAGAAAGGTCAGCAGCAAGGGGGTTAGAAAATTTCAACTATGTTGCCAATCCTTATATTTGAAATTGTAACCAAGGGTAACAGACCTAATTCTAGAGCTCAAAAGATTAGATAGGTGCAATGGTCTTTGACATATACAAGTTCTGACATTAAGTTTGAATTTGAAGCAGCATTAAGTTTTTCCAATAACAACAAGAATTTTCACATACATAATATGCCAGTCCTCAATACAAGTACCACACAGAGTTGTATACTGATGGCTATGTGTAGCCAGTGGTCGGCATCAAACAACAAGATTCTGCTGCTTTCACAATTGAACAAGCAGTGGTGAATGTGGAGTATAGGATCAGTCGAGTTCATGTCAAATCTCTGGGATTCCCCCATATATTAAGTGTAAATCAGTGCATTACTTTTAACTGTACAGACAGCAGACCCAGCAGTTCTCAAACTGATTGTTCATTCTGTGTGCAAGGTTACAATGTAGAGCTTGTGCATGACTACAAAGACAAAGGCCTTGATTATAAGTATAAGTGGTAATTATTGCAAATGATAAATAATGATACCACGAAGGACATTATTTATCGAGTGCGGTAAATACTACGTTTTACGAGTTTGTGTGGAATAACCTGTGGATTTTGCTCTGTAATGCAACATGAGCTGTATGATACAGTAATACCATATTGTTTTTCTCCATTAAAATTTGACAGGTTTGACCTAGTGAAATTTTAAGATAGTTGAGCTATTTAATGCATCTTATAAATATCGGGTGAGTTAAATACCTAACAACAGGTAATTCCTACCCAGGCGCAAAAATGGGTTTACGCACGGGTCGGAATAAGCCGCACAACTCGTATTCAGGGCCTACAGGGGAAAACAACAATCTCCTGCAGATGTCCGGTACATCTATCTCTCTGAATCCCCTCACAGTTCAGAGGTGGGTGTTTCATGTGCACAAATTTTGGACCAGATGTCATTTGCTCCATTGCAAGCAATCTAGTGCTGGCAATAATTGTGTTGAAGGGGCTGCCCATTTAGGAGTGCGATCACTGATTGGCATTTCAAAACAGAAAAACCTTTAAATGCTTTTCATGTCCTGGATGAAACCCCCAATCATGTGGGGAACATTTGTAATGTAAGAACTGAAATGACCCCACATTTTTTTCCCTGAAGTGACATCCACGTTTCATGAAAAAAACATTACAGGAGGGAATATGTATAGCAGCGGTTGGTATCTTTAAATTTGGCCACCTGGAGGCAGAACTCTGCTGTTCAGTAGCTTGGCTGACAAAGTTAAAATTACCTTGTAGTATCCACCTCCAGCTTCGACTCTAACTGATGATCAGCGAAGCAGTGTTCTTTGGAGATCATAGCAGACTGAAGGGAGGAAGGTGACATCAGAAAGAGAGACATAGATTCCTGCTTCTCCTACATGTAAAACATATATAATGTTGCACTAAGAAGAAGGTAAATATGAATGTGTATGCCCCATGCAAGTGTGCCTCTTTTATTCTATCCTATTGAATATCCTACCGGATGCTAGTTAAAAAACACCAGAGATTAATGTGGGGCTTTTTCTGTGTTTATGTATCAAGAGAGAGAGAGAGGACCAGAAAGCTAGTCCTTATCCCCGGGGTTTATATAATGTTAATCAAAAGAAGACTAGCTTATACATTTAGAAATAGAAGTGACTCAGGTATGTTTTGTCATGGGAGCATCTGGTTGGTATGCTCATGAAGCCCTCACCCACCAACCTAGTTGGTGGCATGCTTCATCATTGGGCCCACCCAGTGACACCTAGCGTGTCCCGGGTGTGCTTCGACGCCTGATTACAGCGGAGCTGGTATGTCACTGAGTGTGCGGTGATGAATGTTGTGCTGTTAAAACGGCTTGACGATGGTCCCAGTACCCATGGGTAAATTAGACTTTAATACCTGGGCCACCGTCAGCGGCCCGTGGTCAACAGAAAGCAGCCGAGCGCCCGCGCTAGCACCATGACTCAACATTTTGAGTCTGTCTACTCTGTCCTCCCCCACACAGATGTTAGCAATAATCCAATTACCCATGGTATAAAACGCTGTGCGATACCGGCCACTCTGCACCGGTATGCGAAGGAGGCACAACAGGTCCAGAGCGGATCCTGACCAGAAAAGCTGTGAGTATAGCTGAACAACCATCACGACCACGGGTAAGCGCTACCTTCTCTCCCTTACAGGTCTCCTAATCATAGTGGCCAAAACCTTTGTTCTTTACAGGGTCATCCCCCTGCCTCTTCACAACCATGAAGCACAATGCAGCTTAAACTAGCGTAAGCAACAACCTTGCGTCCTTTCTTCACAGATATGCACTATGGTTGTTTTTTACCGTGTTTTAGCCACTCCACCCCCGAACTACAAGTGCGAACTTCACCCTAATGGTACCACCAATACCATTACACCAATAGCCGCCTATAGCCTGCACATTTACCGCTATGAAGCCGGCTTTCAGATGTATACAATGCAGTACATTGAATTGACTCTTCTTTTCCCTCTGTATGTTCTGTCTTTGTCTTTTCTGTTACATGTACAGGTGTCCAGAGAAGGGAATCCCCCCTCTCACACATAGATAAACACTTTAGGGCGTGTATACACATAGTCTGAATAACACACCCACTAGTTTAATTCACATACACTTTATTTTATTTAGTCCTGAAGAAAGCCAGCTTATTCATAAGGCACTGGCTGAAACATGTTGGCTTACCACGGATGTTGGAGGTCGTAACTTGCCACCAACATCCAACAGCCTTATTTTTAACCGCTGACGGTGGCCCAGGTATTAAAGTCTAATTTACCCACGGGTACTGGGACCATCGCCAAGCCGTTTTAACATCACAACATTCATCACTGCACACTCAGCGACATACCAGCTCCGCTGTAATCAGGCGTCGAAGCACACCCGGGACACGCTAGGTGTCACTGGGTGGGCCCAATGATGAAGCATGCCACCAACTAGGTTGGTGGGTGAGGGCTTCATGAGCTTTTTCTGTGTTCACATCGCGAGACTGTTGGACGCACTACTTTCTTATTAGTGAAATGATGGTGTGAAAGCTAGATATTAGTTATACTAAAATCTCATAAGGTGATACTCTGTAATTAATCAGGAATTTAGATCAATAACTTGTTTATGTAGATAGTAATTAACCAGGAGTAAATAAAAAAAACTTGTTTATGTAGATAGCATTAGGTATAGTCATTGTGCCATTATATAGTGTTGTAAATCAGAGATAGTACTATTACTCAATTTGTTGTACTTGAGAACTTACACAGAAAATATAAAAGGCCGAATGGCTGAGTAACCCAATGGTAGCCAACAGTGACTAGGGATAGATAGGACCACATTACTACAGGCAAAAAAAAATTTTTGCCTATAACTTTGGTGGTATTTGACGAATGTTCGCAAAAATATCTTCCGTCCCACCAAAAAATGTCATCTACTTCAGCTCCTTCTTGGAAAGTATCAGGGTAATCTGTCAAGTGGGGGTGAGAAAAAACAGGGGTCCCAAAGCGCATTTACCCCATTCAATTTCTCATAGGAAAAAAGAACATTGATACCGCAAAAAATGTATGTATATAGAAGGCTGTGAAGGATTCTCAAACATAACAGGTCTAAAGCTACCACCAAATGAACAGAGTTGTGCCGGCAGCCATTTTAGAACTCGGGGACTCAGTCTCCTCACCAACAAGAAATAAAAGGAAAAACATATAGAGGGTAGGGTATGAATATCCTGCACCCCGAGGTCTAGTGGGGGGTCCTACCCAGGGCCAAAATGTAATTTTTTTCTTACAGCACAGATCTGCGATAGCATTTAAAAACAAACTGGTGGGCTTCCGCCCTTTTATATTTTAATCCTCCTTGAGTAGGCCAGGCCGGGGGGGAGGGGATTGGTGTATATAGTTTTTTGGGGGAGAGCGCATGTGGCCCCACTTTCCTAGCCTTCTGAAGATGCAGGGGGTTCCCATCCCACAGGACTGTTTATATATTTAGGGGAGGGAATGTGTGGCACTAGTCCTCGGAGTCAATACTTGCAATTATTGGGAGGGAGGTGATCAGCCTCCTCCCTGAGCCTCTAGAAAGCCCAGTTGACCCCACTATTTTGGGCCATTTTCAACTTTAGGGGTAGGGACACCTTCCTCAGGAGTTGATACCTTTAATTAAAGGGAGGCTAGCGTGCAGGCCCCCGCCTCAAGCTTTTAGCAGGTGCCAGGGAGCCCATTTAGTGGGCTAAAAGTGCATTCTTTTGGCTCGTCATTTTGTCCCATGTCACAATTTGATTATGTTGAAGTGTTTACATTCACGTAAACTAAAACGGAGAAATGGTACAGTACTAGAGGCAGACAGGGAGTAAGAAAATACAAGAGCCTAAACATTCATATTATGAGATTAGTGATGTGGATACTCCCCTGACCTTGACTGGATTGCATCATGATGTGTTGAGTGAAGGGGATCCATACCGTAGGTTGGACGATCTAGGAGTGGAAGTGGGGTGGAGCTATCCCAGTAGTTTTATACCTGAATCAACTTTTGAAGCCAATATGCCTTATGGTTCTATAGATGCCGTTCATGATGTAGTCACTTGTGAACTTAAAAGACTACGAAGAAACACAAAGAAGTGCAGGTTTAACTGGAGTGAGTGGAAAGCCCTTAAAACTTTGCAGAGTCAGAAGGATATGGTTATCAAAACTTCCGATAAGGGAGAGAATCTGGGGGCATATTATCAAGGGAGTTTATCTCCGCTTTTTTGGCTTTAAAAGCCAAATAAGCGGAGATAAAATTATCTCCCTATTACCTAGCTGTCGCTAACACCAGTTAGCGACAGCTAGTAGGAGATAGCGACCATCTTGGGCCCCACTTTGCATGTCAGTGATATTTATCACTAATGACATGCAAAGTGGGCGTGCCAAGATGTTAGCGACTGGAAACAGTCGCTAACATCGCTATCTCCTATTACCAATTTTTGGAGATATAAGCGCTAAGCGCGAATATCTCCAAAAGCTAACACCTGCCCTGAGCAGTTCTTAGCCATGTTATCCAATGGGAGGTGGATAACATGGCTAAGAGCATTAGCTCAGTAATGCATGAATATCGCTGACTTTTCAACGATATTCATGCATTGCGGCCGTTTTTTATCGCATTTGCGATAAAATATACCAAGGTTTATTTACGATAAAAATCGCCGCAGCTCAGCGGTAAAATTTTGTCTCTAACTAAGCAATAGCGATAATTATCGCTATTGCTTGGTAATATGCCCCCTGGTGTTGTTACCCAGAACAATGTACCTGAAGGAGGGTGAAAGGCAATTGAGTGACACTACATGCTATTTAAGAATTGCTAGGAATTAAGTGAGTCACACCAAATCTATGTATAATGAACTTGTTTAATGAAGAGAGAGGATGCAGTGTCCTTCCTCAAAAAGTCTAATAAAAACAAAAACATATAGGGGGCAGGGTATGGACACTCTGACCCTCCCTAATTCTGATGGAGCGTCCAAGAGGGACACACCTGAGGTCCAAAAATGTAATCTTTTTTTTTAGCGAAGGATCCGCAGATCCGCAGTAGTGTTAAAAAACAAAATTACGGGCTTCCGCCCTTTCATATTTGGAGTGGGCCTTGGCCCCATGGACCGGCGCATATAGGTTTTTTGGGGAGGGGGTGTGTGGCCCCATCCATGAGCCTATAAGACACTGGGAACACTCCCCCGGGGTCGATAACTTCAATTATTGGGGGGAAACATTTGGCCCCTCTCACTGAGCCTTTAGAAGGCCAGCTGACCCCACCCTCAGGGGCTGTGTTTAAAGTTAGGAGAGGGGGCTGGGGAGATGACAGGGGCTGTGGGGGCCTTGTGGCTCCCCCCCCCCCATAGCTACAAATGTAATACAAAGTTTGGGTGTTCCATGTGAGACCAGGACACCCAAAAATATATATAAACCTAAGCAAAAGAATAATATAAAAGCAGCAGGAACCACTCATTTAATATTCACTGCACTAGGAAAGGAGTGACCCATAATGCCCTGTTAGGTCTTTTAAACTATATTATTTATTCTTGGGGCAGGGGCCCCACCAACTATTTTGTTTTAGGGTGTGGAGGGCTGCAGAGAAAACAGCAGCTCTACAAGAATATTAAAAACACACAGTAAGTCTCCTGGGTCATTGAGTCAATTAACCCAGGAGAGCTTGCCATTTTTTTTAATGCACTGTAACTTGGAGCTGTATGCTCTTCAGCTGGACTACATGGATTCCTTGTGGTTGGCTCTATGGCTACAGGTTAGGACCCAAACACATTAAAAAAAGACTCAAAGACATGCTTGTTTTTTTAAAATAATGCTTTATTGAAAAATATTTAGTGCCAATCACTATTATTAAAATTAGCAATGTGTACATTTATAGAATATACTTACACATTTGATTATAGTTATGGGTGACTTTTTGACAAAGCTAATTGGTCTCCTTTATTTATGTTGATTTGCTGACCCCTTGATAAAGCTAGTGGACTCACAACTTATATTTTGGTATTCTGACACTTTGTCAAAGCCACTAGGTCGGCCTTACTTAAAATAACACCCTTTATATTGTTAGATCACATTGTCAGCTGTATGCAGCGGTGAAGGTGCCAACCCCATGCCACGTATGGCCGGAAGCCATGCACAGCGAGAGGTTAGGCACTCAAAGGGGGTTGGGCGCATAGTGATGGACATTTTCAGTCAAAAACGTTATTTCGATTTTGGCAAAGAGGATAACCACATGCCGGTTTTCTAAACTAACAACAATCGCCCTGTAACTTCATGATATAGCAATAAATAATTAAAATCTTAGTTAGCACCAATTTAACAGAACATTTTAAAATTTCATATCCGCAATTAATATTTATACAGTAAAGTGCAAGTGAGAAAATAACTACAACACTTAGTCAAATGGAAGTAAGCCAGTTGTTTTGTTTTTCCAGTGTATCACCCATACCCAGCCCAAAAACTTTGCAAAAGCGATGACAATAGGACCCTCCAAAGATTTTTTTTTTTGTATGTTCTTATATAGCGCTCGAATCACCCGGAGGCATCTCGGCGCTTGCCTTGGGAACCCGTCCTGGCTTTTCCCTGTGAGATAGCCCCTACAGGGCATCCCCAAGGTGAAAGCCAGGCATCCCGCTGCGGGGGGCCGTTGTGGAGATTAAGCAAGCTTAATGCCCAGAGTTGCAGAGTGAGAACCCATGATTAGAGCAGGCACCGAAGCGAGAATTATCGAGTCCGTGGACATTTGAGCTCAAGACCCCGCCGCGTCGGGAATTGAACCCTGGTCCCGGGTCTGACCTCTGCTCCAGGGTCTGCCTGCTCTAACCAGTGAGCCACACTCCTCCAGATGATTTCAGGATCCTAAAAGCATCGGTGCTAGACCTGGTTCCTAAGTTTAGAGCAATGGGTTTCAGCCATCTAGACCTTCGTTTGTAATACAATGGACATACAAAAAAGATATGTGGCTCTGATTCCTTCATATCCTCACAAAAGCGACAGTTGCTGCGATGGACATTTTACTTTACGTTAAAAAAACATAGAAATTCATTAAAAAAAACATAAGATAAAGCAACGATATAGTTAGGAATTGTAATAATATTTTACTTTAATTAAAAAGAAACATTTGAAATTCACTGAATAAACCAAAGGTTAAAGGGACAGTTAGTTGACAAGGTTAGTTAAAACACATAATTTGAGATGTATAAAACCACTGAAATTCAGCAGTTACAATTATCTCAAGTAACTATAACGAGTAACCTAAAGCAGGTATAGCTCGCACACTCTCCATGCACAGCCAATCACTTCACATATTACATTACTCATGACATGTTCTATAAAATCAGTGATAACAGCACTGCGGTGTTGCTAACAACACTGCGCATCAGTTTGTTCTTTATTTCATTCACCTCAGATTACATCCATTTCGTTTTGTGCCTTTCTGTGCATAGGACAGAGTTATCACTGCGACTGACACCTCTATAATCTTTGCCTTATTTGTGAGCTTTTCCTTTGCAACTCTGTCCTAATTTATTGCAGTATTGTTGTAAAAAATTGGGAGCATGATACCATGTCACTGTACTCTCTGTATTTTCTTTCATTGCGGGTTGTTCGTGATTTTGATATCTATTACTTCAATGTTATATAGCTTACATATTTGTAAAGCAAACGCTTTAATTGTATTGGCCTATAAGGTGTCTGTCATAAGCACATGACATCCTTTGGGCATGTGTCAGATTACCTGTACCTCCGTATGGTCAACCCTGCATTCATCTGAATTACACCTTTTTCAAGGTTGTATGTCATTACAACGCGGGCTTTTACCCTGCATGCCATTACAACGCGGGATTACAACGAAAGTTGTTACAACGACTTTCGCTGGAGGGCGCTGGATAGTGGAATAGTTTAATTTTCTATTCCAACTCCAGCCCACGTTGACAGTAGGGAAGGTGTTGGATAGAAAATTAAACTATTCCCTATCCAACAGCGCCCTCCAGCAAAAGTCGTTGTAACGACTTTCATTGTAATCCCCGCGTTGTAATGGTAGTGCTGGGTAATCCTCGCGTTGTAATGGCTGTTCTCCCTTTTGCAATATATCCAGACAAATATTTTGTAACAAATCTTTATCCTGGGCTGATATTATTTGTCTCACATCTATGGTTCCTCTATGGTCCCTCCTCTGCCCCCCCACTCATTTATCTATTAGTTTTCTCTAAGAGTAACATATATTTTGTAATATATTTCTGCACTCTCCAGATGGGGCCTTTTTGTTGGCGAACATTCTTTTTTGCTGTTTTTGTTCTCTGTAATGCCTCTGTTAATCCTTGGATTGAAGCTCTGTCTAACTTGCCATCAACTTTCAGAATGCTTGCATACGTTTAATGATGGAAGTCTGATTTTATATTACAATGGATAGTACGCATTTGGATCTTTTGATGTTATTAGGTATGTCTGCAAAACGTTTATTGTGAAATTGTAGATGTCATTTTTAATGAGGCTCATGTTCCCTCCTGCTCTAAGAATGTACACTAAGGGAATATTTTGTTTGTCTTAATTGACTGATGAACATGCAGTCAATTCCTTAGATTCACATCTCATTTGTAAATTTCAATTTTTGCTGCACTGAACCACCGCAGAGGATAGGAGTACTTTGTAAAAGGATAGCCCACAATCGCATTAATGGCAGCCTCAGCGCATGAGGAGAAATGAGAAGCTTTGATAAGCTGTTCATGCTCTCTTGAATTCTCCAATCTAGCAATCTTTCCTCCATTTCTCCCTTGTGGGTCTCCTGATGTTTAGGTAGAACTGACAGGAAGGATTGATAAGAAACTAGGACAGATTACTATTTGAGCTCGTCTTGCAGTGGTGTGTATTTTACTATTAGCATTCCTGCCTGTCGCCTCATTTATATGGCATGCAGTGCTTGTGCCAACTCTCCATTAATGTCCCTCAAGCACACACGTACATTGCCATGTGCCCCTTTGTGTTGAAAGCGTGTGCTTGTTCTCCTAGTGTGTCCAATTTGGTGTGTTTCTTGTGTTGGGCAGGATCTATCTGTGTGCCACTCTCAAACTGAAAATTTGTGCAATATTTCCTTATGTCCCTTTTTTTGATTCACATATATAAAGTGTTAGGGCCCTATTTACGAGAAACTAACGCAGTGCGGTGCAGCAAGTCATTTTTGCTGTGCAGTGCTGTGTTAGTTTTGAAGCACAGGGATGTGACATATTTACAACAATATGTTTCATCTCTGTGCTTTTCCCTGTGCTGGCACACAAACTACAGCCATGCGCCGGCACCCTTGCACGTAAATATGGAAATGCATCAGAGGACATGGGTGCTGCGTGGGAACACCCACAGCCACACTCATGCCACTCTCCTATCATGCAAAGTGTTGGTTGAAAAGGGACAATATTTACAAGCACATGTAAAGCCACGCAGGGTGGCTTTATGCATGCTGGTAAATATCACGCGGCAGGTTGCACCGACGGTGCGTCACAAAACGTGACACTCCGGATGCGCAAGGGGCTTGTAAATAAGCCCCATAGTTTATAAAGTGCCAGTTATATGTCCATATGTCCTGTTTCTGAGTACAATATTTTCCTTTGTGACCATTTTCTATTTCTGCAAGTGCAAAATATCTCCGCGTGTGAGGTTGATGTCCAGTCTGCAGTAGTAAAAAAGCTACATTGGTTTCATAAAACGCCACAACATATTTCTGCCAAACAAGACCAGGTTAGTATGGTACAAACTAACAACTAAAGGTACTTGAGAGCTCCTTTGCTTTCTGTTTGTTGGTGATAGCATGCTAATGGCATAACTCGTGTTTGATTATAACTGTACAATACATAAACACTGTCAAAAATATCATTAAGTGAGAAAACAATAAAGAGTGCCCAGACCACCTGGCATGAGAAAAATTGAATTGAGGGAAAACCTAAATATGAAAATAATACGGAAGTGTGGTTCATAGAAATACCTATCCCCCATGGCGATCTTATTTCCCCATAGAAATAGTGACAAGCATTTGCAATGCAATAGGTCTCACATTTGTTAAACTTAGAGCTGTTGGCATTGAAAATGACAATGTTTTTCACTTTTTTTTTATTTGCATTGGAGTCATTATATTTGCATAGCACTATTGCCAATGGTATAAAAAAGCAAAAGTAAAAAATGTAATTTCCAAAGCTAACAGTTCTAACTTTAACAAATGCGAGACCGATTGCCTTGAAAAAGCAATCGGTTCGCATTTGTTGGAGTTGAAGTTATTGGCGTTATAAATGCCAATGGTTTTTACCTAGCCATGTTGTAGGGTGCAGTACCATATGTGGCCAAAATAGGTCTCATCGGACCTCTTTAGGCCACTTATGGTACTGCACCCTACGGAGGATATGGTAACTCTACCCTACCCATAATGCATTGTATGCAAGACAGTACCACAAGTACAAACAAATAGCTAAGTCCATGTATACAATTAGTAGATTTGAAATGTGACAAAATAATTATTATATTAATTCCAGATTAGGTTGTACTCTGTGTGGACTGATGAAGGGAAATTTATAGAAGGTCTCATATAAATGTGAGATGTACTAGTGAGTAAAGTAACCACTGCCAGACTTGGTTAGGACCAAGCGTTTGTTGTGCCTGAAGCCCTTTAAGAAAATAGTGCTCTGAGGCTGTAATTAAAACCTAGGGAGTAACAACACATGTAACAGAGGGTGTTCTCATGGGAGCTTACAAGAAGAGACTACTAAGCCTATTGACCAATGAAAAAAACTATTTACAGAGAACAGGGACAGGAGCCAAATAAAAATATGGGTGGAAAGTTGGTGGATCTTTTTGCCCATATCCTGAATACAGCATGTCTCAAAGGTGAGACCTAAAAAGGGCATTCAGTTAATGTAAAACATCACTAGGAAGCAATAAATGAATCACGAGGGAAAATGGAAAAAAATTAGTAGGTCTGAAAGAATAAAACTAGAATATTGATTGACAAAGTTAAAACGTTCTGGCTACTAATCATGTTTTAAAGTTAAACAAATTTTCTGAACCGTGAAATAGCAACGTTTAAACTGAAAATTGTATGATTCCAAACCTAGTTGCCGTGCAGGGCTGTGTTGGTGCATCTCGACAGCCACTAACTTTTTTTTCTCAGTGGTGCTGCCCTATGTCTCCTTCCCCTGCTGCTGGAGGTCCAAGGATCGAATTCTGGCAGAAAGGAAGGAATGAATAAATTAATACATGAAAAATATATTGCAGGATTAATTAAATAAATTGCAAACATTTTAAAACCAATCTTTGAAACATACAGTTTAAATCGTAGCAAACATAGTAAGAACAGTCTTCATGACATTCAGGGCCAGATTTACATACATTTTGTGCTGTGCTTGCATCACAAAAGTGACATAAACTGGCACAAATTGTTTTGCTGTATACTTTGTTTCAAAAAACAGCAAATCGCTGATGTAAAGTACAATCTAGCATGTTATCACAATATTAAAAATAATTAAGTCATATATAAAAAAAGTCAAAATTTAATCAAAAAACAGACTGTTTTTTGATTAAATTTTGACTTTTTTTTATATATGACTGTATAACTGGAGTTATGAGTTTTTTAATTATTTTTAATATTGTGATAACATGCTAGATTGTAACCCTATTGGGAGGTGAATAAATCATCATTGATTATTTTTTAAGACACAAATCTCTTCTTGTTTGGTACACTCAAGTGTGTTTGAAAGTTCATTCTAACAGGGTGTAATGGCACCAACTGGCGCATAGCACCTACAGATTGGTATAGAATAGACCCCCCTAACCCAGACCACCCCTAGTAACTTTACATCAGCGATTTGCTGTTTTTTGAAACAGGGTTTTCTTGATATTTCTACTGTTTAATCCCCCTCCCTGTTGCACAAACCCAGGGGTACCTCCAATTGTTTTTGCTTATTTGCTGTATACTTACCAGCACAAACAAAACTTGTTTTCACTGGAAAGTTGCCTAAAAGTAACACAAAGCAGTGCAAAGCACTGCTTTGCGTTGTTTAGTGGCAAGGGGGCATTACATGTGTGGTACAGGTGTGTTCCCAAGCAATCACCTATGCTTTTTGAAGCAAAAACCTATCTACCAAAAATTTGAGATGGGGTTTGTGTCAAAAACTAACACCACTTGAAATCTGGAATTGAAAGGAGAAATGTTTTCATTTTTCCTTTCTTTTCCGACTTTGTATATGTGCTGCAATGTACAGCACACATGCAAAGCTGGAAACATTTTAAAAGTTTAAAGCACCGTTGATAAAATGGTGGCACAGGAATACTAGAGGCAGTACTTGCATATAGGATATCCTCGGAAAAATGCTAGTATTGGCACTCTGTAGGTAAATTTTGGCATAGAGCACCCATGAAAAATTGTCAGCGATGGCACATTGAAAGAAATTGTTGTCATATGGGAAGACCACTGTGGCAAGGTCGTGGGACAATCCGTGACAAAATATGGTCATTGACATATTAGACATAACCTTTGACATAAGGGAACTCCATAGTGCAAGAGAAGCAGTATTTGGAACATTCTTGCATGGCATATTGTACGTAATGTTTGGTAAAAGTGGCACCATGGCAAAATGGTGGTCCCAGCAATGGAGGAAGGGTTTGCCATAAGGGGGCACATATATGGGATTTTTTTTAAACATAATTGAATGAACTCATGGAATCTGTCTGGTTTCAGTTTGTTGACACACCATGAAAGGACTTGAATATTTAGTGCATTAAAATGCACTAGCGAAGCCCATTTTTTTCAAAGTTTTCTCAGGGAAGAGAAACACCCACTCTTTATTCTCCCCCAGTAGAATGTATTATATTAATTATGCAATTATGTAACTTCAGCAATGTTAGTTATTGCAATGTCATCAGGATTTTGGTTATGTGACATCACTTCTTGAAACAACACAGGTTCAAAGGTTGTATGATGTCACTTGCTGTGACATCAATTAGGTCAAAGGGTGTATGATGTCACTTCCACTACCCCAGGCATTTTGGTGAATTGACATCCATGGAGAGAGGTTACTCATTAAGGAAATTTGTACCCTTGCCCTTTGGGCACAATCTCAAATCTTGTAAACAGACACAATGCACATTCTTCCTCTCCCAGCTAGTTCTTGGCAACTAAATGTCCTCCAAAGTAATTGGGTGATTTGAAGTTTGAAGAACTGTCAAGCATACTTGATGAATGAAATTCAAGGTGTGAACCCTGGTTCCCATGCTCCGTTACTTGCCTAGCTACACCTCCATTGGTACAGAAATCCTAAGCATAGAACGGACACTCTGTGCCCTCTTCCTATGGCCAAATCTTATCGGTCTGCTTTATCTTTTTCCGGTTGACAACCTGCAAGTCTGTTGGAGATACTCCACCTTTTAACCTTTAACAAAATAAAAGATGGTCTTGAATACTGCCAAGTCTGATTTCCAGCACCTGACAGTAATCCAACCATTCCACTAATCACTTTCTGTTTAATTTGTGTTTTATTTGTGCGAGTCTCCCTAATTAGGAGAGGTATGGCCAGAAAAGTAGCATGGGACTTAAGCTGTTCTTTATTGTTAAGTGTGAGAATGGGCTTGACATGCCTGTGTTCTTCTTCAGAAGAAACATGGCCTAGAAATTCAGTCTGTCCTGTTCCTTTTGTGGCTGAGCCAAGCCAGATTTGCATATAGTTGGTTGCTGTCAATAATGACACATGTAGTTAGAAAACAATGGACTAAAATGCAGTCCAGGTGATTAATGATGGTCAAAATTAATGCAAGGATTCCAGCTATCGGTTTTTATGATTTTTTGCAATTTTTGTAAGTAGGAAGGGAATGCCAAGATGTGGGTCCCAAGCTCGCTTTGCCCTAAGAGTTAAGTTGCATTTCACTGAGGCGGCCCACGAATGCTAAATGCCTGGGATTTCGTGAGTCTTCATTCAAAAACTATGTAACTTAGCAATATGGGTGGACTGTTATTGTTTTATGGGGCTAAGCCTGATTTGCTTGTAATTGCATAGATGAGCGAAACACTATGGTATGGAATTTTCTCCAGAATGATTAATAGCAGCTGAGGTTAATTCTGGCATTCCACCCACAACTTTTTGTGCCACCAATTTATTAGAGATGCTCAATAGCTGAAAGAACGTACAGCCAAATTGTAGCTCCACTGATATTTTAGGGCTGCTAATGCCAGGGTGTGAAGTGACTGACGGTTGATAACAGTGTTATGTTATGTTATGTTAATAGGAATTTTTAGAGCACGCGGTCACCTAATGGTTTCATGGCGCTGATTGAGTTAGGCAGGAGGTTGGGCAGAGGGCAGTTACACAAGTGCCTGTACGTACAGCCAGGTCTTTAACAGTCGTCTGAACTCTAGTAGGTTGTTGCATTTCCGGATTACTAGTGGCAGTGAGTTCCAGAGTTTTGGAGCCAGATAAGAGAACCTACAGCCACCCTGGGGTTTAAGCCGAAAAGTGGGGGTGGACAAAAGCTGAAGGTGGGCCGAACGTAGGTTACGGGATGGAACGTGTCTTGCTATCAGGCCGTTGATGAATTTGGGACTTTTCCCATGTAGGGCCTTGAAAATGATACATCCTGACTTAAAAGCCACACGTTGGGCAATAGGAAGCCAATTAAGCTTATCCAGCAGGGATCTGGCAGATATCCATTTCGGTTGCTTGTAGATGAGCCTGGCGGCCTGATTTTGTATCATTTGGAGATGTTTAAGTAGGAATGAGGGAAGGCCAAGATAGATTGAGTTAGAAAAGTCGAGGCGGGAAAGCACTAAGGCGGTGACTACCTGGATGAGAGCTGAGTGGCTAAGAAGATGGGAGATTTTCCTTATCTTACGTAGCTGAAATAGACAGGAAGAGACCACTGTCCCTATCTGGCCACTGAGTGATAGGTCGGCATTAATAATGACCCCCAGACTTCTCACAGATAGGGAAGGGAGAGGAGGGGGCCCCAGTTCTGCCGGCCAGTAGTGAGGGCCCCAGAGAAGTGCACTCTTCCCAGGCAAGACTAATTCGGTCTTGCCTGGGTTGAGCTTCAGATGATTGCGGTCCATCCAGCACTGGATATGGAGCATAGTAGTTTGGGATTGATGAATAGAATCAGAAGAATTGTCTAATGTAAAGATGAGCTGAAGGTCATCTGCATAATTATAGGTAATTACCTTCAGATGTTTGAGAGAATGAATCAAAGGTCGGAGATACAGATTGAAGAGGAGGGGGGAAAGAGAGGAGCCCTGAGGGACTCCGCAAGAGATAGCAACCTCAGGGGCGGTAAAAGGGGCAAGACGAACTGCCTGGGTTCTACCTTCAAGGAAGGATTTAATCCAGAGGTAGGCAGGGCCCTGTATGCCAGCTTGTTTGACATGGTCGAGCAGAATTTCATGATCGACCGTGTCAAACGCGGCCGATAAATCCAGTAACACCAAAGCTTGTGCGTCCCCTTTATCAGCATTGGCTCTGATGGTGTCAAGTAGGGCCAGGATCACTGACTCAGTGGAATGGAAAGGCCGGAATCCCGCCTGGCATGGCTCCAAATACTCGGATTTCTCAATAAAATGAGATAAGCTCGTAGTAACATGGGCCTCCAGAATCTTAGCCAGATAAGGGAGGAGAGAGATAGGCCGGTAGTTGGAAGGGTCTGTGGAGTCAGCCTCGGGTTTTTGAAGCAGAGGAACTACTACTGCATTCTTCAAGGCGCTAGGGACTTTCCCCTGTATAAGAGACTCGTTAAGAAAAGGTAGCACACTGTGAGGTAGGGTGGAAAAAATATCCCTCATGATGTGGGGGGGGGCAGGGGTCATTAGGAGAGCCGGATTTGACACGCATCAATAACTCCGCAAGAGTCAAAGGGCAGATGGCGGGTGTAGGAGAGTAGGGTCTGCAATCCTATGATCACCCAGATTTTTTGCTTTTTGCTGCACTGGTTTACGACTTTCCCTGGCTGTGGGCCTGCTAATCAGACCCACAGCCTAGCTGTTCTCTCTATCCAAATTGTACTCAGGTACTGAATTGGCCCTGGGCCCTCTCCAAGTCCCTGTACCCAGGGCTGAGGTGCACCCAGAAGTCTCCCAGGGGCTGAAGCATGTATTGTGCCACCCCTGGATTGACTAACTAAAACTGACACAACTGGCTGCACGACAGCTGGGGCAAGGTGGTGTACTCACCCTTTGCTTTAGATATAGTATACCTATATCTAACCCTAAAATGGACACACAGATCTCCTATCAGTCACTCCTATGGCAGGCCTTAACAATCCTGAAGGCAGAGTGCTTGGAATCGTGTGAGATGGTGCTCTGGCATGAGCTGAGCCTGTCTGCGGCTTTCGGGATCCATCCCTTAGCCGTTTCCATGATATCGCATACCATATACTCTTAAGTGCATTATAATCCTCGCGGTTATGTGCCAACTCTGGTATCGCTTTATCAAAACATGTCGAGTAAGGTGTCATACGAATTGGAATACTAACCCCTCGCCAATTCTGGCGACGGGGTTAGCATTCCACCCTTCTAGAGGGACACGACATGCATGTAACCTATAACCCGGTTAAAAGTCAGACAGAGCCTTAGCATCCACAAAATGGATGCTGCCACCGAGACACAAGTCTGCCCTCCTGCTGCTGGGAGTCCTCCCAGAGCAGGAGATAAGGACAAAGGGTTTCCTGCCAGGGGCGGTGCCAGCACCATCCCAGACAGGGTTTTGTGTATTGTAGGTAGGCAGGGCTTTAGAGGAAGGTGACTGCACGTGGCACCCCGGTGCTCACTGTGCATAGGCTGGCTGGAACCAGTTCCAGGGTCACTCCAGACCCTGTGCTGGGGAAAAGCCCGCCAAGGAAGTGGGTGTAACCACCCCCCTCCTAGTCCCACCCATAGGGCAGGACTTAGTCGCGTGCCAGCCCCTTTTTACAGGATAAAGGTAGAGACTGGCCCCCTTCCAAATCAGATCATCTTTGAATCCTGAAACTACTTTCTGCGAAAGGAACTCAAGACTTCTTCCTAAGATTTCTCTCTTGTGACTAAGGAGTAGTCACCCTGCATCCGCAGGCACCATCTAAGAACACTTCGGTCTGCTGCAAGTCCTTCCTCCGGAATCCGACTGCCCAGCTCGACGAGAACCGGCTTCCCTGGCACCTCTGACCTCTACCCACCTCTACAGCCCAGCTGAGAACCGTGGGTGCGACGAGACCTCAAGGGACCGGCCATCTGCAAGACTGCACGACTTCTTTCCAGCAAGCCCGCCGAGTGAATTCCTGGTGAGTGCTTTGGGGTCCGAGAAGCCCCCACCTCCCAGTTGATTGTTTGTTGGGCAATGATTTGGAGTCATCACAATGGTCAGAAGTGGAGCAGAGGACTCACATGGAGATGTTAGGCTTGCCAGCACATGTGCTTGCTGTGACTAGGTCACAGGCCAGAAGATGCCCCACTGAACAGGTGCTGGATCCTGAAATTATGGACCAGACACCTCCCAAGAAGAAGAGCAGTAAGGGTAAGGCTTTGCCTTCCCCCTTGCCCCAGGTTGAGGATCAAGTCTCTGAGGAGGCTGATCTAGAAGAGCTGAGGGAAACTGAGCCTAAAGAGCTTGAACTTGATCAAGTTGAGTTTCTGGGCTCAGGGGGACCCTCCAGAGCAGACCTGGGGAAGGAACAGTTGAGCTGCCCTTCCCTTGAACCCCTCAGACAGCAGGCTGCTGCTGAGGCTGCAGGGAATGCCACAGGTGCCCACAGGGTATACTGGGAAGATGGACTCCTGTACTCTGAGTCAAGAGACCCCAAGCCTGGTGCAACCAGGAGGCTGGTCATCCCCTTGTCTCTGAGAGGTTTCCTTCTCACCTTGGCCCATGAGATTCCCCTTGCAGGTCATTTAGGTCAGACAAAGACTTGGGACAGGCTTGTCTCACACTTTCACTGGCCCCATATGAATGAGAATACCAAGGAGTTTTGTCGCTCATGTGTCACTTGCCAAGCCAGTGGTAAGTCAGGTGGCACAACAAAGGCCCCCCTCATACCACTACCTGTGGTGGGGGTTCCCTTTGAAAGAGTGGGGATTGACATTGTTGGTCCAATGGAACCCCAGACAGCATCAGGACACAAGTTTATACTGGTGGTGGTGGACCATGCCACCAGGTATCCTGAGGCTATTCCCCTTAGGACCACTACAGCCCCTGTAGTGGCAAGAGCCCTAGTTGGAGTGTTCTCCAGAGTGGGTTTCCCTAAGGAGGTCGTTTCTGACAGAGGTACAAACTTCATGTCAGGATATCTGACTGCCATGTGGAAAGAGTGTGGTGTGAACTACAAGTTCACCACACCCTATCATCCACAATGCAATGGGCTTGTTGAGAGATTCAACAGGACCCTGAAAGGGATGATTCATGGACTACCTGAAACTCTTAGGAGAAGATGGGATGTCCTGATCCCCTGCCTCTTGTTTGCTTACAGAGAGGTCCCACAGAAGGGGGTTGGCTACAGCCCTTTTGAGCTTCTGTATGGGCATCCTGTAAGAGGACCCCTGTGTTTGGTGAAGGAAGGATGGGAGAGACCTCTCAAAAAGCCTGCAACCAACATAGTGGACTATGTACTTGGTCTCCGCTCCAGGATGGCTGAGTACATGGAAAAGGCATCCAAAAACCTTGAGGCCAGCCAGGAACTTCAAAAAGCTTGGCATGACCAAAAGGCTGTACTGACTGTGTACCAGCCAGGACAGAAGGTGTGGGTGCTGGAGCCAGTGGCCCCAGCAGCTCTGAAAGACAAATGGTCTGGGCCCCACACCATCATTGAGCAAAAGGGAGAGGTTACCTACTTGGTGGACCTTGGAACTCCCAGGAGCCCTCTCAGAGTGCTCCATGTTAACAGGCTCAAGGCATATGTTGACAGGAAGGACATGAGCTTGCTCATGGCCACAGATGAGGGACAGGAGGAAGAGAGTGACCCTCTCCCAGACCTGCTCACTCAGAATCCTGATGATGGATCAGTTGATGGTGTTGTCTTTTGTGGCAGCCTCACTGAACATCAGCAACAGGATTGCAGGCAAGTCTTGCAATCCTTCAGACATATGTTCTCTCTGACACCCCGCCAAACTGATTGGTGTACCCATGATGTTGACACTGGAGACAGTCTGCCTGTCAAGAGTAAAATCTACAGACAGCCTGATCATGTTAGAGACTGCATCAAAACTGAAGTGCAGAAAATGTTGGAACTGGGAGTCATTGAGCCCTCAGATAGCCCTTGGGCTAGCCCAGTAGTTCTAGTGCCAAAGCCTCACACCCAGGGTGGTAAGAGAGAGATGAGGTTTTGCGTAGACTACAGAGGCCTCAATGCAGTCACTAAGACTGATGCCCACCCAATACCAAGAGCAGATGAGCTTATAGATAGATTGGCTTCTGCCAACTTCTTAAGCACATTTGATTTGACAGCTGGGTATTGGCAAATCAGGTTAGCTGAGGAAGCCAAACCTAAGACAGCATTTTCTACCCCTGGAGGGCATTATCAATTTGTGGTAATGCCCTTTGGACTGAAAAATGCACCTGCCACCTTCCAAAGGTTGGTGACTCAAGTCCTCACTGGGCTGGATGACTTCTGTGCAGCTTATCTTGACGATATTGCTGTCTTTAGCTCCACCTGGGAGGATCACCTGGTCCACCTGAGGAAAGTGTTAGAGGCCCTGCAAAAGGCAGGCCTCACTATCAAGGCCACAAAGTGCCAGATAGGGCAGTCACAGGTTGTATACCTGGGCCACCTTGTAGGTGGAGGCCAGGTTCAGCCACTGGAGAGTAAGATACAGGCCATCAAGGACTGGACTCCTCCAATCACCCAGACTCAGGTTCGAGCTTTCTTGGGCCTGACTGGGTACTATAGGAAGTTTGTCAGAAATTATGGGTCCATAGTGACCCCCCTTAATGACCTGACAAGCAAGAAGATGCCAAAGAAAGTTCAGTGGACAGCAAGCTGTCAGAAAGCATTCAATGACCTAAAGCAGGCCATGTGCACAGCACCTATCCTCAAGAGTCCAGATTACTCCAAGCCATTCATTGTCCAAACAGATGCTTCTGAGTTGGGTGTGGGAGCTGTTCTGTCTCAACTGAATTTTGATGGTAATGATCAGCCTATTGCTTTCATTAGTAGAAGGTTGACACCCAGAGAGAAAAATTGGTCAGCTATTGAGAGGGAGGCCTTTGCTGTGGTCTGGGCCCTGAAGAAGCTGAGGGCCTACTTGTTTGGCACTCACTTCACCATTCAGACAGACCATAAGCCCCTCTTGTGGCTAAATCAGATGAAGGGTGAAAACCCCAAACTGCTTAGGTGGTCCATTTCCCTACAGGGGATGGATTTTACAGTGGAGCATAGACCTGGGACTGATCACAGCAATGCTGATGGGCTCTCCAGGTATTTCCACTTAGAGCAAGAAGACTCACCTGGTCAAGGTTAGTTTATTGTCCCAAAGTTTGGGGGGGGGGTCATGTAGGAGAGTAGGGTCTGCAATCCTATGATCACCCAGATTTTTTGCTTTTTGCTGCACTGGTTTACGACTTTCCCTGGCTGTGGGCCTGCTAATCAGACCCACAGCCTAGCTGTTCTCTCTATCCAAATTGTACTCAGGTACTGAATTGGCCCTGGGCCCTCTCCAAGTCCCTGTACCCAGGGCTGAGGTGCACCCAGAAGTCTCCCAGGGGCTGAAGCATGTATTGTGCCACCCCTGGATTGACTAACTAAAACTGACACAACTGGCTGCACGACAGCTGGGGCAAGGTGGTGTACTCACCCTTTGCTTTAGATATAGTATACCTATATCTAACCCTAAAATGGACACACAGATCTCCTATCAGTCACTCCTATGGCAGGCCTTAACAATCCTGAAGGCAGAGTGCTTGGAATCGTGTGAGATGGTGCTCTGGCATGAGCTGAGCCTGTCTGCGGCTTTCGGGATCCATCCCTTAGCCGTTTCCATGATATCGCATACCATATACTCTTAAGTGCATTATAATCCTCGCGGTTATGTGCCAACTCTGGTATCGCTTTATCAAAACATGTCGAGTAAGGTGTCATACGAATTGGAATACTAACCCCTCGCCAATTCTGGCGACGGGGTTAGCATTCCACCCTTCTAGAGGGACACGACATGCATGTAACCTATAACCCGGTTAAAAGTCAGACAGAGCCTTAGCATCCACAAAATGGATGCTGCCACCGAGACACAAGTCTGCCCTCCTGCTGCTGGGAGTCCTCCCAGAGCAGGAGATAAGGACAAAGGGTTTCCTGCCAGGGGCGGTGCCAGCACCGTCCCAGACAGGGTTTTGTGTATTGTAGGTAGGCAGGGCTTTAGAGGAAGGTGACTGCACGTGGCACCCCGGTGCTCACTGTGCATAGGCTGGCTGGAACCAGTTCCAGGGTCACTCCAGACCCTGTGCTGGGGAAAAGCCCGCCAAGGAAGTGGGTGTAACCACCCCCCTCCTAGTCCCACCCATAGGGCAGGACTTAGTCGCGTGCCAGCCCCTTTTTACAGGATAAAGGTAGAGACTGGCCCCCTTCCAAATCAGATCATCTTTGAATCCTGAAACTACTTTCTGCGAAAGGAACTCAAGACTTCTTCCTAAGATTTCTCCCTTGTGACTAAGGAGTAGTCACCCTGCATCCGCAGGCACCATCTAAGAACACTGCGGTCTGCTGCAAGTCCTTCCTCCGGAATCCGACTGCCCAGCTCGACGAGAACCGGCTTCCCTGGCACCTCTGACCTCTACCCACCTCTACAGCCCAGCTGAGAACCGTGGGTGCGACGAGACCTCAAGGGACCGGCCATCTGCAAGACTGCACGACTTCTTTCCAGCAAGCCCCCCGAGTGAATTCCTGGTGAGTGCTTTGGGGTCCGAGAAGCCCCCACCCTGAGCAGCTCCAGCACCGAAGAGCAGCCCCCCAGCATCTCCACGATCTGCGTGGGGCCCTTCTGCTTTTTACTGCTCACCGCGTTGTTTGGCTACTAGCCCGCTGGCTTGTGGCCTTCCAGACGACGCCCGACGACATTTCTGCTGCTGGTCTGGTTGCTCCAGACTGGCCCTTGCTTCCCTCCATCGGAGAAGTAACCTGGACCCTCCTGGTCCACTCAAGACGCCATTTTAGGTCCACCGCGTGGGCCTTGCATTTGCCAAGACTTGTTGCCCAATCCTGGGTCCAGCGATGTCGACAGCAAGAACCTTCGTGGGACAGCTCGCACCTCCATCCTGGTCGCCGACAACGCCTCCTGGTCCGAGAGACTGCAGAGCCCAGCAGCGCCCACTCACCTGACTGCGGTGACTTCGCCCGGTGCCATCCTGGTGCCCACTTAATCACTGGCTAGTGATTCAAGAACTTGGTCCCCTCTGCTTTCAGGTTTTCTTCTTCCTTGATCCAGGCTTGGATCCATCGAACTTTTCTTCACTGGTCGCCTGCCAGCAACTTCTTCCTTCCAGGCTCCTGGTCCGGCAACGAGATCCCCGACGTCTTTTCAGACCTATGCAGCTGCAGCCCCTGGGCTAGGTAACTTCGGCACTTCGGTGTCCCAGCATAGCCTCACTATCCTAGGGTCAGGATCCACTGTCGTTTTCTTCCTACCAGGTCGGGTTCGCCCGTGAACACTAACTTTGCCTTTACTAGCCTCCATAGACTTTGTCCCGCATCCCCCGTGAGAGTGCACACTCTGCACCCGAGTCCCCTGGGTCTCCTAGTAGTAATCTAACGATTCCCTAGTCCAGTCCTAGCGATTCCAAAGCCTATTAGAACTGTTACTTACCTGCTAGTAATTCGCATTCCACTTTTAAAGTATATGGTTTTTCGTGCCCCTCGGGCATTTGTGTATAACGTGCTAACTTAAGTATTTTCGTAAGCGTTTTGTTGTGTGCCTAGCACCCTGTCCTCATAAAGAGTACAGGGTTGTTGTGATTCTAATAAATACACTGTTTATTTTCATAACACTTGTGTGGTGTCCTTTCACTGGGTGTTCAAGGGGTAATGTGATGGTAAAACAGCTGGCTTAACACGCCCTCTAGAGTCTTAGCCTTAGACTGCTCGTATCCATGCTACTAGGATAGCTGGTCTATAAGGTTGACTTACAACCAATCATCAATAAGGGTTGTTTGGACTGATATATAGTGATCACTAGAATAGTGAGCACTGCACATCAGGCCAACTTCTCACATTGGTGAGCAGCGGTTGGGATTTGAGCTTGCTGTTGTTTTACCACACATGCCCTAAGAATATCTTGTGAAAGATCACATAAGTACTAAAGGTACATATAACTTAGCTTAGAATACTCTGAGTTCTACTGAACCAGCTGTTGTAGCTCCTAGGGCCTAGCACACCCTAAAACTACAACTCTAGCAAGGGATCAGTAGGCAAACATATAGTGTAGGTAAGTGCACCACTTACACCTCACTAGAAAAGCATGTCTACCCAGGGAGAATCTACTGAGACTCCCCTGGTCAGTGTTGACCCTCCACAGGTCACTTCAAGATATGCAGCTCTCAGTTTCCAGGAGATGAGACAAATCTGTGTCTCCAGAAAACTGAAGCAGGGGTCTAACCCCACCATTCCCTTTCTGATAGGTCTCTTAGAGACATATGATGCCAGAAAGCTCTCTCAGTTACATGAGAGCATGCCAGCCTTAGAGGGAACCTCTGGGGATCCAGACCTCCCCAACACTGATTCAGCAGTTGAGGAGGAGGATCAAGAGGTACTCTCTGGGGATGAGGTAGACAAAGGTCTTGAGGTAGTCAGAAGGCTAACTAGGACCAACTTAGACTTACTTGGGCTAGGATCTGGGGGCCCCCCAGTACTAACCCGAAGTGGGCCTAACCTTGGAGTTAGGAGAGATAGATCTCTTTCTAGGGACTCCAATAGATCTCTGCACTCTAATGCCTCTTCTCAGGGGAGAAGGAATCCTCCACAGAGGAGATTTACTTCCCCCCAGAGAAAGGAGCATGAAGCTAGGATGAGACAAGCTGAACTGAGGATTGAAAGGGAAGAAATTGCCCTGGCCAAAGAGAAGCTTGCCCTGGCAAGAGAGCAGCAGATGAGTGGGCTAGCTCCCACTGGTGGCAGCAATCTCCCAAGAGATAGAGAGAAGGGTTTAGATACTAAACACCTGACTAAAATAGTGCCCCCCTTTAAGCAAGGGGATGATATCCAGAAATGGATGGCTGCTCTGGAGAGGGCCTGCACTGTGCAGGGCATTCCCCAGAGTCAGTGGGCAGCTATACTGTGGCTCTCCTTTGATGGTAAAGGTAGAGATAAGCTCCTCACTACAAGAGTGGAGGATGCTAACAATTACCAGGTCCTGAAGAATACACTGGTTGATGGGTTTGGTTTAACCACTGAGCAGTACAGGTTGCTGTTCAGAGACACCCAGAAAACTCAGTCTCAGGACTGGTCTGATTTTGTGGATTGTGCCACTAAGGCTTTGGAGGGCTGGTTGCTGGGTAGCAAGGTTACAGATTACACAGGATTGTATAATCTAATGATGAGAGAACAAATTTTAAACAATTGTCAGAACCAGTTGCTGCACCAGCACCTTGTTGATTCAGATCTGACCTCTCCCCAAGAATTGGGAAAGAAGGCAGACAAATGGGTCAGGACAAGGATCAAGCAGAACCAGAACCAGAACCAGGGTGGTCAGAAGAAAGCAGACCAGAAGGGTAATGTTAAGAATGAGCAAAATGACCAGAAGTCTTCACCAGGTCCCCAACAAACCAAAGAGGGTGGGGGTCAGGCTTCCCAGAAGAAGAAGACTCAAGAAGGCCAGTCAAAAAGGTGGTGCCAGTACTGCAAAAGTAAATCTCACTGGTTTAGTGAGTGCACCAAAAGAGGAGGACAAACTCCTGCCACTACAGCTCCTAAAGCAACTGCACCCCCTAGTACAGTCAGTAGTGGTAGTGTCACTCCCAAGGCATTAGTTGGGTTAACCTTGGGTACTGAGGGGTCTGACAACTTAGTTGGCACACTCACTCAGGCTGTCCTTGTCTGTACAGGGGATATGGATATGTCCCCTGAGATAAGTCCCAATACTTTGGGCAAATACAGGCAGACACCTTTGATTAATGGCAAAATGGCTCAGGCCTATAGGGACACTTGTGCCAGTGTCACCATGGTGACACCTAACTTTGTGGACCCTGGACAGATCATGCCAGGTACTGATTTCCTGGTGACCAATGCCAGCAATGTCACTACTAGTCATAGTGTGGCAATTGTGGCTTTCTCCTGGGGTGGAGTGAAGGGACAAAAGAAAGTTGTAGTCAGTTCAAACCTCCCAGTTGATTGTTTGTTGGGCAATGATTTGGAGTCATCACAATGGTCAGAAGTGGAGCAGAGGACTCACATGGAGATGTTAGGCTTGCCAGCACATGTGCTTGCTGTGACTAGGTCACAGGCCAGAAGATGCCCCACTGAACAGGTGCTGGATCCTGAAATTATGGACCAGACACCTCCCAAGAAGAAGAGCAGTAAGGGTAAGGCTTTGCCTTCCCCCTTGCCCCAGGTTGAGGATCAAGTCTCTGAGGAGGCTGATCTAGAAGAGCTGAGGGAAACTGAGCCTAAAGAGCTTGAACTTGATCAAGTTGAGTTTCTGGGCTCAGGGGGACCCTCCAGAGCAGACCTGGGGAAGGAACAGTTGAGCTGCCCTTCCCTTGAACCCCTCAGACAGCAGGCTGCTGCTGAGGCTGCAGGGAATGCCACAGGTGCCCACAGGGTATACTGGGAAGATGGACTCCTGTACTCTGAGTCAAGAGACCCCAAGCCTGGTGCAACCAGGAGGCTGGTCATCCCCTTGTCTCTGAGAGGTTTCCTTCTCACCTTGGCCCATGAGATTCCCCTTGCAGGTCATTTAGGTCAGACAAAGACTTGGGACAGGCTTGTCTCACACTTTCACTGGCCCCATATGAATGAGAATACCAAGGAGTTTTGTCGCTCATGTGTCACTTGCCAAGCCAGTGGTAAGTCAGGTGGCACAACAAAGGCCCCCCTCATACCACTACCTGTGGTGGGGGTTCCCTTTGAAAGAGTGGGGATTGACATTGTTGGTCCAATGGAACCCCAGACAGCATCAGGACACAAGTTTATACTGGTGGTGGTGGACCATGCCACCAGGTATCCTGAGGCTATTCCCCTTAGGACCACTACAGCCCCTGTAGTGGCAAGAGCCCTAGTTGGAGTGTTCTCCAGAGTGGGTTTCCCTAAGGAGGTCGTTTCTGACAGAGGTACAAACTTCATGTCAGGATATCTGACTGCCATGTGGAAAGAGTGTGGTGTGAACTACAAGTTCACCACACCCTATCATCCACAATGCAATGGGCTTGTTGAGAGATTCAACAGGACCCTGAAAGGGATGATTCATGGACTACCTGAAACTCTTAGGAGAAGATGGGATGTCCTGATCCCCTGCCTCTTGTTTGCTTACAGAGAGGTCCCACAGAAGGGGGTTGGCTACAGCCCTTTTGAGCTTCTGTATGGGCATCCTGTAAGAGGACCCCTGTGTTTGGTGAAGGAAGGATGGGAGAGACCTCTCAAAAAGCCTGCAACCAACATAGTGGACTATGTACTTGGTCTCCGCTCCAGGATGGCTGAGTACATGGAAAAGGCATCCAAAAACCTTGAGGCCAGCCAGGAACTTCAAAAAGCTTGGCATGACCAAAAGGCTGTACTGACTGTGTACCAGCCAGGACAGAAGGTGTGGGTGCTGGAGCCAGTGGCCCCAGCAGCTCTGAAAGACAAATGGTCTGGGCCCCACACCATCATTGAGCAAAAGGGAGAGGTTACCTACTTGGTGGACCTTGGAACTCCCAGGAGCCCTCTCAGAGTGCTCCATGTTAACAGGCTCAAGGCATATGTTGACAGGAAGGACATGAGCTTGCTCATGGCCACAGATGAGGGACAGGAGGAAGAGAGTGACCCTCTCCCAGACCTGCTCACTCAGAATCCTGATGATGGATCAGTTGATGGTGTTGTCTTTTGTGGCAGCCTCACTGAACATCAGCAACAGGATTGCAGGCAAGTCTTGCAATCCTTCAGACATATGTTCTCTCTGACACCCCGCCAAACTGATTGGTGTACCCATGATGTTGACACTGGAGACAGTCTGCCTGTCAAGAGTAAAATCTACAGACAGCCTGATCATGTTAGAGACTGCATCAAAACTGAAGTGCAGAAAATGTTGGAACTGGGAGTCATTGAGCCCTCAGATAGCCCTTGGGCTAGCCCAGTAGTTCTAGTGCCAAAGCCTCACACCCAGGGTGGTAAGAGAGAGATGAGGTTTTGCGTAGACTACAGAGGCCTCAATGCAGTCACTAAGACTGATGCCCACCCAATACCAAGAGCAGATGAGCTTATAGATAGATTGGCTTCTGCCAACTTCTTAAGCACATTTGATTTGACAGCTGGGTATTGGCAAATCAGGTTAGCTGAGGAAGCCAAACCTAAGACAGCATTTTCTACCCCTGGAGGGCATTATCAATTTGTGGTAATGCCCTTTGGACTGAAAAATGCACCTGCCACCTTCCAAAGGTTGGTGACTCAAGTCCTCACTGGGCTGGATGACTTCTGTGCAGCTTATCTTGACGATATTGCTGTCTTTAGCTCCACCTGGGAGGATCACCTGGTCCACCTGAGGAAAGTGTTAGAGGCCCTGCAAAAGGCAGGCCTCACTATCAAGGCCACAAAGTGCCAGATAGGGCAGTCACAGGTTGTATACCTGGGCCACCTTGTAGGTGGAGGCCAGGTTCAGCCACTGGAGAGTAAGATACAGGCCATCAAGGACTGGACTCCTCCAATCACCCAGACTCAGGTTCGAGCTTTCTTGGGCCTGACTGGGTACTATAGGAAGTTTGTCAGAAATTATGGGTCCATAGTGACCCCCCTTAATGACCTGACAAGCAAGAAGATGCCAAAGAAAGTTCAGTGGACAGCAAGCTGTCAGAAAGCATTCAATGACCTAAAGCAGGCCATGTGCACAGCACCTATCCTCAAGAGTCCAGATTACTCCAAGCCATTCATTGTCCAAACAGATGCTTCTGAGTTGGGTGTGGGAGCTGTTCTGTCTCAACTGAATTTTGATGGTAATGATCAGCCTATTGCTTTCATTAGTAGAAGGTTGACACCCAGAGAGAAAAATTGGTCAGCTATTGAGAGGGAGGCCTTTGCTGTGGTCTGGGCCCTGAAGAAGCTGAGGGCCTACTTGTTTGGCACTCACTTCACCATTCAGACAGACCATAAGCCCCTCTTGTGGCTAAATCAGATGAAGGGTGAAAACCCCAAACTGCTTAGGTGGTCCATTTCCCTACAGGGGATGGATTTTACAGTGGAGCATAGACCTGGGACTGATCACAGCAATGCTGATGGGCTCTCCAGGTATTTCCACTTAGAGCAAGAAGACTCACCTGGTCAAGGTTAGTTTATTGTCCCAAAGTTTGGGGGGGGGTCATGTAGGAGAGTAGGGTCTGCAATCCTATGATCACCCAGATTTTTTGCTTTTTGCTGCACTGGTTTACGACTTTCCCTGGCTGTGGGCCTGCTAATCAGACCCACAGCCTAGCTGTTCTCTCTATCCAAATTGTACTCAGGTACTGAATTGGCCCTGGGCCCTCTCCAAGTCCCTGTACCCAGGGCTGAGGTGCACCCAGAAGTCTCCCAGGGGCTGAAGCATGTATTGTGCCACCCCTGGATTGACTAACTAAAACTGACACAACTGGCTGCACGACAGCTGGGGCAAGGTGGTGTACTCACCCTTTGCTTTAGATATAGTATACCTATATCTAACCCTAAAATGGACACACAGATCTCCTATCAGTCACTCCTATGGCAGGCCTTAACAATCCTGAAGGCAGAGTGCTTGGAATCGTGTGAGATGGTGCTCTGGCATGAGCTGAGCCTGTCTGCGGCTTTCGGGATCCATCCCTTAGCCGTTTCCATGATATCGCATACCATATACTCTTAAGTGCATTATAATCCTCGCGGTTATGTGCCAACTCTGGTATCGCTTTATCAAAACATGTCGAGTAAGGTGTCATACGAATTGGAATACTAACCCCTCGCCAATTCTGGCGACGGGGTTAGCATTCCACCCTTCTAGAGGGACACGACATGCATGTAACCTATAACCCGGTTAAAAGTCAGACAGAGCCTTAGCATCCACAAAATGGATGCTGCCACCGAGACACAAGTCTGCCCTCCTGCTGCTGGGAGTCCTCCCAGAGCAGGAGATAAGGACAAAGGGTTTCCTGCCAGGGGCGGTGCCAGCACCGTCCCAGACAGGGTTTTGTGTATTGTAGGTAGGCAGGGCTTTAGAGGAAGGTGACTGCACGTGGCACCCCGGTGCTCACTGTGCATAGGCTGGCTGGAACCAGTTCCAGGGTCACTCCAGACCCTGTGCTGGGGAAAAGCCCGCCAAGGAAGTGGGTGTAACCACCCCCCTCCTAGTCCCACCCATAGGGCAGGACTTAGTCGCGTGCCAGCCCCTTTTTACAGGATAAAGGTAGAGACTGGCCCCCTTCCAAATCAGATCATCTTTGAATCCTGAAACTACTTTCTGCGAAAGGAACTCAAGACTTCTTCCTAAGATTTCTCCCTTGTGACTAAGGAGTAGTCACCCTGCATCCGCAGGCACCATCTAAGAACACTGCGGTCTGCTGCAAGTCCTTCCTCCGGAATCCGACTGCCCAGCTCGACGAGAACCGGCTTCCCTGGCACCTCTGACCTCTACCCACCTCTACAGCCCAGCTGAGAACCGTGGGTGCGACGAGACCTCAAGGGACCGGCCATCTGCAAGACTGCACGACTTCTTTCCAGCAAGCCCCCCGAGTGAATTCCTGGTGAGTGCTTTGGGGTCCGAGAAGCCCCCACCCTGAGCAGCTCCAGCACCGAAGAGCAGCCCCCCAGCATCTCCACGATCTGCGTGGGGCCCTTCTGCTTTTTACTGCTCACCGCGTTGTTTGGCTACTAGCCCGCTGGCTTGTGGCCTTCCTGACGACGCCCGACGACATTTCTGCTGCTGGTCTGGTTGCTCCAGACTGGCCCTTGCTTCCCTCCATCGGAGAAGTAACCTGGACCCTCCTGGTCCACTCAAGACGCCATTTTAGGTCCACCGCGTGGGCCTTGCATTTGCCAAGACTTGTTGCCCAATCCTGGGTCCAGCGACGTCGACAGCAAGAACCTTCGTGGGACAGCTCGCACCTCCATCCTGGTCGCCGACAACGCCTCCTGGTCCGAGAGACTGCAGAGCCCAGCAGCGCCCACTCACCTGACTGCGGTGACTTCGCCCGGTGCCATCCTGGTGCCCACTTAATCACTGGCTAGTGATTCAAGAACTTGGTCCCCTCTGCTTTCAGGTTTTCTTCTTCCTTGATCCAGGCTTGGATCCATCGAACTTTTCTTCACTGGTCGCCTGCCAGCAACTTCTTCCTTCCAGGCTCCTGGTCCGGCAACGAGATCCCCGACGTCTTTTCAGACCTATGCAGCTGCAGCCCCTGGGCTAGGTAACTTCGGCACTTCGGTGTCCCAGCATAGCCTCACTATCCTAGGGTCAGGATCCACTGTCGTTTTCTTCCTACCAGGTCGGGTTCGCCCGTGAACACTAACTTTGCCTTTACTAGCCTCCATAGACTTTGTCCCGCATCCCGCGTGAGAGTGCACACTCTGCACCCGAGTCCCCTGGGTCTCCTAGTAGTAATCTAACGATTCCCTAGTCCAGTCCTAGCGATTCCAAAGCCTATTAGAACTGTTACTTACCTGCTAGTAATTCGCATTCCACTTTTAAAGTATATGGTTTTTCGTGCCCCTCGGGCATTTGTGTATAACGTGCTAACTTAAGTATTTTCGTAAGAGTTTTGTTGTGTGCCTAGCACCCTGTCCTCATAAAGAGTACAGGGTTGTTGTGATTCTAATAAATACACTGTTTATTTTCATAACACTTGTGTGGTGTCCTTTCACTGGGTGTTCAAGGGGTAATGTGATGGTAAAACAGCTGGCTTAACACGCCCTCTAGAGTCTAAGCCTTAGACTGCTCGTATCCATGCTACTAGGATAGCTGGTCTATAAGGTTGACTTACAACCAATCATCAATAAGGGTTGTTTGGACTGATATATAGTGATCACTAGAATAGTGAGCACTGCACATCAGGTCAACTTCTCACAGCGGGAAAAAGATCAAAAGTAGATGCATTAGTAGCCAGAGTGTCTGCAGAATCCCTTATTGACGTGATGGCAATATTGGCTTTGATGGTAGATATTTTGTCTATAAAAAAATCGTTCAGGGAGTTGTATAGGACTTGGGTGGGCAACTGGCTTGGAAGAGTCCTATTGACATTACATAGGTCATTGACTATAGAGAAGATTTCCTTGGACTTATTTTGGGCAGCGGATATTCTGTGGGAGACATAAGCCCGTTTAGCTCCCAGGATAGCTGTCTTGTATTCTCTGCGAGCAAGTAGGAACTGAAGTCTGTCTTCGGAGGAGAAGCGTACTCTCCATTTCCTTTCTTTTTGGCGAAGTTCAAGTTTCTGTTTTCTCAGCTCTGCTGAGAACCATTTGTGAGCGTCCGAATGACGGGGACGGGTAAATTTGGTAAAGGGGGCATGAACATTGCTGGCAGCAGGAGCCATGTAGACAAGTTTGCTTCCATAAGGTTGACATCAGGAATAGACAGAGATGTAGAGCTGGCCAATGTGTCGATGAAAGCGTGTTTGTCGAGGGCCCTCAATTTTCTCAAAAGTCCACCTTTAATGGGGTGGAGCTTAGATTTAAGAAGCAAGGAAATATTGAATTGTATTAAATGGTGATCTGACCATATACAAGGGGAAATAGTCAGACGGGATAACGTCATATTGGTAGACCAGATTTGATCCAATGCGTGGCCCTTTATATGGGTAGCAGAGAAGATATGTTGAGTGAAATTCAGGTTTTGTAATAAATCAGCTAGTTCTGCAACATGGGGCCCCCTGAAGCATCATTAAACCAGTAATTCAGATCCCCTATGAGTAGGACGTTGGAGAAGTTTGTAGCCAAATTGGCCAGTTGTTCGCTTAGGGAGATGGGAAAGTTAGGCATGGGCTGGGGGGGACGGTAGAGCAGGACAAAGATAAGAGCACCAGAGCCAGAATCAAGTTTAATAACAAGGTTTTCTACGGCTGGAAGCACCAAGGGAGATATCGAAGTAAGCTTGTGGTTTTATTTTTTGATGCATTCCTAGATCTAACAAACAAGGCAAACCTGGGGATGAGCCAAAAATACATGCCTCCCCAGATGAGGCGTAACGAGGAGCAATATCCTTAGTTCTCCTTGTTGCTTTCTCTTTCTATATGTGCTGCAGTCTGCAGCACCCATTGAGGAAAATGCCTCTATGGATTGCTTTTGTGCAGGAAGGTGCACCCTCCTGCACAAAACAATCTTGCCTACAACACAGGCACCCTTGCACCATGGTGCAAGGGTGCCTGTGTTGGCACTAGGATGCCGAAATGGCACCATTGCAAGGGAAAAGGATAGGCATGTGCCTTATTGAATTAATATGGTTCATTCCTGTCCTTTCCCTGTGATGCAGTGCAGCACAGTAAGGTAACTTGCTACGTTGCCCTGTGCCACAATTATCGTAAATATGCCCCAAAGTGTATTGAGTGCTGTTGACTGGGTCTTACTGTAATTAAGTCTGTAGCTCATTCCACCTTCTCGCATCTGCATTGACTACTAGTTTAACTGCCCCATGAAAGCCAATATTTCAAAAGCAGTAACTTTGCTATTAAATTGGACTGCGTTAGTGTTTTTTGCCTAAAGACGGCAGTTATTTGTGTTCATGGCTAAGAGTTAGTGAGAGAACCATGCAGACATGTTGATCAAAAAAACTGTGTTGATGACAAGTCATTTTGGTGTGTTAGTGGGGTTTTTTTGCTAGACGGGAAGTAAAAAGGTGTTTTACATCACATTACTCATTGTAGTACACATTGTGTGAGAAGGTACAGCTATCAGACAAGCGCTGATTTGAGTTTTGTATTCAAAGGTGGTGTGATGTATGTTTTGTACCTGGTAGTCCGAGCTTCAAATGTTTTAATTTAGTAATATGCCAGGGACTTTGCAAAATGGTGTTCCTTTCATTAATTGTTGTGTTTCTTATGAAATTAAGTTCATACACAACACCAAAGAATAAACCTTAGATGAAAAATGGCACTGATACTACCCACTCCTTCATACAGAACTAGCAGCATAGGTGGAAGCATCTTCTTGGTGCAAAGATGCATAGTAAAGAACACCCGCTCAAGACAATAAGGATGATCAGCAACCACTTAAAAGTTTGGCTTTTCCACAAACATGACGCAACCTCTAGAAGAGTGCATATGATCTCTCTGATACGTGGATCAACATGCTCCAAGACCGTTCATACCAAGGCCATAGTGGGTGAAGCCTGCAGTGCCTCGGGGTAGACTACAAAGCTAAATAAGTGCTCAGATTCTATCTCACAACAGTGTGAACTGCAAAAAGATGTTAGAAGGTGCTCCTAAAAGTGGACCACCGAGGGATCAACTTTGTGTACGACAAGTACATGCTTGCGCAGCTGCACACATCTCGCCAACCCACACGCTTGTGCAGTGTTAAGGCCCTGCACAATATCTCTACCATGCCTTCCTATCTCACTCACTGTAACAGGTACTACATTATCAACTCCTCTTGAAAAAGATGAAACGTTTTGAAATGAATCCCTAGAAGCTGTTGTTGGAACAAACCTGTGTTGGAGCAGAAATACCACAGTAATCTCTCTTTGGAAAATCTAGGAAATCTGACACCATTACCTCTGATTACGGTTACCCTTGTTTCCACTTAAGGTCGATAGATCTTTGCTACCGTTTTTGACCAGGGAGCTCCTACATAAACATGAACAATTAATAAAATGCAAATAAACTTTTCATCCAATAATGAGAGTTGTGAGTAGTTTTAAAGGGATTTATTTTCTATTCAAGAATCTCTGACTCTTCATTCAGGAGTCAGGTATCAATCAGGCTGCAGAATTGATAGTAGAAAATGTAAGTTAGTACAAGCATAATAAATTGGATTACAAGCGTTCCATAAAGGATGAAATAATTCCTATTTTAGGACAATGAGGCACAACTGATGTCAGTCAGGGCTCATGAAGGGTTCTAGAAGCTAAAGCATGCTTAGCCTTTAAGATAAATCAATTATTAATAATTGCAGAATCTTCCATGAAGAGAAATCAAGCATAGAACACACAAGCCATGGCAAAACATGTTAGTCAAAGCAAAAGTCAGAATGGAACTAAACCTACATCTAATATGCCTACGTCTGCCTCCGTTCTGCTCTCCATCAAGATCTGCCCTCTCCTTCCCTGCATCTGCAACTCACTTCTGCTCTCCTCACTTCATTTCTTCGTCGGAGTCTGAAACTCCTCTGCTACCTCACATCTCTAAATCTGTCTGTATGTCTCTCTCAAAGGGCTACAAAAGTCTTCCTGCAAGTGTTCTGAAAAGTGTTTTGGAAAGTGTTCTGAAACTCCTAACTAGGAATGCGTTCATCAAAGAATAGGGGGGCATATTATCAAGGGGGTTTATCTCTGCTTTTTTGTCTTTAAAAGCCAAGAAAGCGGAGATAAAATTATCTCCCTATTACCTAGCTGTCGCTAACACAAGTTAGCGACAGCTAGTAGGAGATAGCGATTATCTTGGGCCCCACATTGCATGTCAGTGATATTTATCACTAATGACATGCAAAGTGGGCGTGCCAAGATGTTAGCGACTGGAAACAGTCGCTAACATCACTATCTCCTATTACCAACTTATGGAGATATTCGCGCTAAGCGCGAATATCTCCAAAAGGTAACACCTGCCCCTGAGCAGTTCTTAGCCATGTTATCCAATGGTAGGTGGATAACATGGCTAAGAGCATTAGCTCGGTAATGCATGAATATCGCTGACTTTTCAGCGATATTCATGCATTGCGGCCGTTTTTTATCGCATTTGCGATAAACCTTGGTAATACCAAGGTTTATCTGCGATAAAAATCGCCGCAGCTCAGCGGTACATTTTTGTCTCTAACCAAGCAATAGCTATAATTATCGCTATTGCTTGGTGATATGCCCCAATGTTACAAAGCATGTAGCAAGACTTTGTCTTCCTCCAACTGAAATCCAGCATTCTCCAAAAGGATGCCTGCACCCATTGGCAGATTTCTTACCTCATCTCTCAGACAGGCAAAGATCCTTCTCATTGCATATTCTGCATTTTATTTAATACAACTTCATCTCCTAACCTTCCTTTTAAAAGATACATTTTATTTATAACTAAACTCATAGCATGAGCTGCAAAAGAACCCTTTTAATTAATCAAGAAACATTAAACATGGTAATGAACTTTTAAAATACCTGTGTTTTCTATTCTCACTAAAGCAAAGAATTAAATGAAGCTTTGTATAACATTTTCAACAACTGCAGAGATAAAACTCAGGTCGAGGTCACAGCTGTAAATTATGTCAGAAAAAAATTCCTTTGCTTGTCATGAAGGCCAACAGAAACTCTGAGAGCAAGAGCTGAATTACAAGTGGTTCTGTTTTCTACATTATAAAATGTAGTGTTCATTCTAATACAAGTTTTATTCTACTAATGCACATTTAACATTTTTGCAAGTTAAAATCACATTTTCATAGTGAGAACAAAATCTAACTAAACACATTTAAGTCAAACTATGAATTACTTGTGCAATGATTTACACGAGTTGCTAAATGGAAAGCGTCTGACTAAAGTCAGTGAAATTCAGAGCTCATGTTTTCACTTTTTAGCACGAAATGCCTGCGTGTCACTTTCTTAAATGCAGTTTTTCATTTCTGAAGCCCAGTGTTGCTACATTTTAAAGCACATGTTTAGGCTCTTTCATCTGTTCAAGGAACTAACAGCCTGATTCATCATTCTCCCGTTTTGCGAGCCCCTAATAGCGATTCATAAGGAATCGCTATTAAGGACTTGCAAAACGGGATTCATGTAGGAATTGCAAAAAATATTGCGATTCCTACATGTTCCTTATTTGCGATTAGCAAATTGCTAATCGCAAATAAGGATGCGATTTCAAGGGTGCAGGGGTGTCCAAAGGACACCCTGTAGCACCCCTGAAATGTAATCTACATTGGTGTTGCGCACACACATGTCCTAAGGACATGTCTGTGTGTAACATGCAACTTAGAAAAATGCATTTAAATGCATTTTTCTAAGATTTTGCTATTTACCGAGAGGTCTGACCTCTCGGTAAATAGCGGCCCAAAATTGCAATTTCGCAATTTTAAAATGATTCATGAATTGCATTTAAGGAATCTCAAATAGAGATTCCTTAAATGCAATTCTTCGCAAATGTGCGAATTCTTTAATAGCGAATTTTGCATTTGGGATGATGAATCCCAAATGCAAAAATTGCACTCGCAAAAGGCAAGATTCTGAGAATCTTGCCCTTTGCAAGTGCAATTTAGCTTGATGAATCAGGCTGAAAGAGATTTGCCATCAAGTTTCTGAACGGCGCATATTCTTTTGACATGCATTCCTTGCAGCTACTGATGGAGCTAGCAACTGTAAACAATGGACTGTATTGAGAGAGAGATTGAGGGCAAGATATATCAAAGGTTTGTTTCGCCCATACAAGGAAAAGCAGGGCGACATTAAACCTAGAATAACCATTGCACGAATTTAAGGTTACAGAATGCACAATCCATGGTAGCAATTTAAAGATACATTATGATCTCAACGAAAGCCAATGTAGAACCATACCTTGTCTGGGTCACTAATCCTGTATATCACTGTTATCTTTCTCTTTTCAGACTTTCATTATATATTTTAAAGTGTCCTTCCCAGTTCAATGTGTTTGGACACATGACCTTCCCCCCTGTCAGTGTAACCAAACTACTAACAAAGCACTTGTCACTTTGTTTTGTTCTGCTTATTATATGCGGCCCCTTGACATGAATTTTAAGACCTGTTCTATGGATATCCAACCTGAGTTACCATGTGGATGGGCTGACTTTTTTTTACAAAATCTCAGAGTGATAGATGTGTGTTTTGCCATTCTCAACTTTATCAGGAAAGTGGTAGCTATTAGACATAGATATAAGAGGATCCCACTTTGATACTGAGGCCAGCTTCCCACCTCTGTAATTGTATTTTAAGATCTTTTAGCTTTCTAACTTGCTGAATGTTTTAAGATGTTAAAATGGTCCTTGACACATTGCCTTTTTTTCAATAAGCCTGAAGATCTGCTCTTTGGATAAAAGTATTTTTAGCTCTTTTTTTATGGAAGAATGATGTTCTTGCAATCAAATATTCTATGAAAAGTAATTGCACTGTACATTTTTACATGTGACATTCATGTTTTTTTTGCTGAATAAAGTTTGATTTGATGCAACGTGCCTTGCGTTACTTTCCCCCAGGGAGGCATTCCATGGGTGGAGCATGGGTGTACCCACACATTGACCCATGGATTTTGGTGCTTTCCCAGATTTACCATGAGTGGTGACCTGGGAATGCGTTTAAATGCTATGCCTTCCCTGGGAAGGTGGAACGAAGAAAAATATCATTATTTCCCTTGATTGTTTCTTCTTTCTACATGTGCTGCAATCAGCAACACATGTAGAAGAGGAAAAAGCATCAAAAAATTGTTTTTGTGCAGGAAGGTGCCTCTTCCTGCACAAAGAAACATTGGGACATATTACCAACGATTAGCGATATTTATCGCTAACTAGGCTTAGCAACTAATTTTTTATCGCTAAGCATCGCCGGAAATTTTCGCTGAGATAATGTGCTATTAGCAACGTTTATCTCCAAAGCGATAAATTTTCCGGCGATAGCGTGAATATCGCTGAGAATACAGCGATATTCCCGCCTTAGCGACAAAATGCTCTTAGCCATGTTATCCACCTCCCATTGGATAACATGGCTAAGAACTGGTCAGAGCAGGCGTTAGTTTTTGGCGATAGCGGGAATATTTCCATCGCTACGCCTGCCTTGCTAATAGGCGATAGCGACGTTACCGACTGCTTTCAGTCGCTAACAGGTTGGGTACGCCCACTTTGCATGTCATTAGCGATAAATATCGCTGACATGCAAAGCAGGACCCAAACCGCTCGCTATCGCCTAAAGCTGTCGCTAACTGCTGTTAGCGACAGCTTGCTAATAGAGCGATAGAATTATCGCCGCTTAGCGGCAGAAAACGGCCGCTAAAACGGCAATAATTGCCTATCGCCCTGCTTGGTAATATCCCCCATTGTGTCTGCAACACAGACACCTTTGCATTATGATGCAAAGGTCCCTGTGTTGGTGCTAGGCAGCCAAAAGTGTGGCAGCACAAGGAGAGAGCAGGAATGTGCCATATCTTGAAAGATATGGCACATTCCAGCCCTCTCACTTTTATGCAGTGCAGTGTAGCAAGGTGTCTTGCTGCGTTGAGTGAATAAATGATAAATATGACCCTAAGCTTTTATTGAAGAGGTTTGCCCCGTTGCAGGCACAATTACACGTGCTAAACAGTGTTTGTAACATTTAACCAGCAAACGATTGAAGGTTCTCAAATGATATGAGGAAACAAATTAAAGAAGTTGCTGGCCTGGTGGATATGAACCTACTAAAAATCAATAACATGATTCTTTGTGCTATGAGGAGTCAGTAGACACAGCACTCATCCAGGATATGTTCTGGCGAACATAATATAATCACATTCATTCATTTTAAGAGAACTTTAGCTGGGAAAATATTGAGAGCCCGAACATGTAGACTTTTTTTGCAGAGATTGAAATCCAGGCTGAAAAGAAAAACTTGTGTAATAAATGCATTGACACAGATATATATATATATATATATATATATATATATATATATATATATAGGTCCTCATGGGGAGACACCACCGGGTCATGGCGGAACAGATTGTTCAATGGTATCGCTACATTGATGATATCTTTTTAATTTGGCGCGGTACCGAAACGGAAGCCTTAGATTTCATTAGGCAGCTTAACATCAATGCATTCAATCTGGAATTCACTCACTTTATGAGCCAGGAGAGTGTGTGTTTCTTGGATGTTCAGGTCCTGATTAAAAATAACAAACTGCAAACTACACTGTTCCGTAAACCAACTGCTGGGAACACTGTTCTCCACGCTAGGAGTCATCACCCTGCACACCTGATTCGCGAATCAGACGTATCTGCAGTAAGGACGAACAGTGTAGACAGGCACAGGATGACAGCAAGGCACGGTTTGTAGCCAGAGGGTACTCTTTGAATACCATCAATTCAGCAATCAGAAAAGTTAATGCCATGTCAAGGGAGGATGCTTTGCAAACCCGGCCGGGTATAAGACAGGAGACTGCGAATAGTGATCAACCAACTAGATTGGTGTTGACTTTTAATCAGCAATTCCAGGCTTTACGTAAAATCGTCTTTAAGAACTGGAATCTTGTCAACAATGATCCTATCATAGGCCACTTGATGCCATCCAAGCCTAGCTTTTCATGTAAAAGGGCATTCTCACTGAGGGAAGCACTGGTTAAACCCAGCCCTGAGGTGATCACAGTGACCCCTTGGTTTAAAGCTATTAAGGGCTTTAAGAAGTGTTCATCCTGTAAAGCCTGCCAACATGGCATCAATAAAACTCAATACTTGACTCCTTTTTCTGAAATCCCCCGGCAGATTACCAAACAACTCACGTGCAAGTGAGAGTAGACAGTTTATGTGCTGGAGTGTCCCTGTGCCCTGCAATATGTGGGTAGTTCCAAGTTGCAGGTGCACAAAAGGATTCTCCAGCACATCAGGGCAATTAACACCGAGTACCCCTCTTACCCAGTGGCGCGTCATTTTAAGGAACACCATGGCAAACAGAGTCATCTTCTGAGATATTTTGCCATTGACGCAATCCCACCCTTACGCAGAGGTGGCAATAGGGAGGCAAAGTTACGGGCCATAGAACCAGATATATTCTCGATCTGGATACTAGGTCTCCTATGGGTTTCAACACAAGTGTTGATTTCCATACACACTTATAATTTGACCTTCGCAACTGTTCCCTCTGCCAACGTGACTATCGTTAGTCCCTAACCCCATTGTACTCTGACGGGAGGCAGCTGTCTTTCCATGAAGAGACCTCTTTAGCAAGGATTTGTTAAAGCTAGGACACATGTCACAAATCGAGTTATATAAACTGTAAATTCCACACTTGCTCGTTGTGGCGGCTATCCCATGGTTGCCAAGAATAATATATGAAATTATGAAAGTGTACCCCAAGTTCATCCTAATAGGGGGTCTTTTAACACTTTTTGTTTTTGAAATTACACTTTTACCACTCACACTTTCTCCTTTGGTTTTTGTATAGCATGAAATTGGTGGGTAATTTGAGGATTTCAATCCCAATGTGATTAGAAAAAACTAGTTAGTTTATTTTTAGGTGACTGACACACAGCTTACGCGATTAGATTACATTACCCACTTGGGTTTTATTCTCTTGGTTATACACAGGCATTGGTTTTGGTAATATTAGCGGGAACGCTATGAAAGCTTATAACAGAGTTTGTAATATTTTTCAGCACTGTGTGGTTTTCTTTTTCCAAAATTAATTTCATTCTATTTAGGTAAGGGTGTATATAATTGATTTTATAAAATGCCATGAAATCTCTTTTCCGGTACAGAAATGCCTCTGCTTTTGTGATTAATTAATGATGTTCGTGTATTCCACTTTTAAGCTGTTTACTATGTCTATCACCATGTATTGAAATCCACCAATCATGTTTTAACATTTGCGGCACTTGCACTTTAAAAAACTTGTGTCCCTCCCTTAACGTCATGTGATCAAGGCCTCTGAGAAGGCCGAAACGTTATGCTGGTGGCGATTCTGAAAATCTAAATAAAATATTCATTCACCTCAGCCTGGGTCAACTTTTGTTTTTTGGACCGGCGATACCTGATGACTACGGGCTACGCTGGTTCTCTTGAGACGAGTGCGAGTTTTATATATATATATATATATATATATATATATATATATATATATATATATATATATTACCTACTGGCGGTCGCCAGTAGGTATATATAGTTAGGATTTTTTCTCTATGGGATTTTTGAAAATTCTATGTCTAATAACTTTGGCGTTTGTGGACGGAATTGGCTGAAATTTTCAGGAAAATTGCACATTTTGTTTCTGAGCAGCCCCTGAAAATTTTGGGGGGGTTCGTCAAGGGGGGGCCGAGAAAAAAGGGGGGTCCCAAAACGCGTTTTTCCCATGTTAATTTCCATAGGGCGGTTGGCCTCACTTTTAGCCCGAACGGCTGAATGGATTTGCACGAAACTTGGCAAAATTGTAGGGACTGGTAGCCCGATGTGCCTTTTGTAGGTCTCAATATATGTGCTCCAGTGGATTTTGAGAAATTAACGTTTAAAAAAAGATATATATCTGTAACAGCGGACCTGGCAGCGTCCCAGGACGCGTACTTTTCGCGCAACGGAGCTTTGTGAAGCGAAGCTGATTGGTTCTCCGGCGTCTGTCAACATTCCAAACAGTCCGTAGCGGCCGCCATCTTGTCTCTCGGTAGGATCGAGAGACAAGAGGAGGCGAAAGCGAAGGGGCAAATGACCATAAGGGGGAATAGTAGATCCTCGCTGACCCCCTAGGTTTGATGTGGAGGTTTTAAAAGGGCCCCGCGGGGCAAAAAAAAATAAAATAATAATAATCGAACGGCTGAATGGATTTGCACGAAACTTGGCAAAATTGTAGGGACTGGTAGCCCGATGTGCCTTTGCTAGGTCTCAATATATGTGCTCCAGTGGATTTTGAGAAATTAACGTTCAAAAAAAGATATATATCTGTAACAGCGCTCCGCTTCGCGTACTTTTCGCGTTATGGAGGTTTGCGAAGCTGATTGGTTTTTCGGCGTCTGTAAACATTCCAAACAGTCCGTAGCGGCCGCCATCTTGTCTCTCGGTAGGATCGAGAGACAAGAGGAGGCCAAAGCGAAGGGGCAAATGACCATAAGGGGGCATAGTAGATCGTCCCTGACCCCCTAGGTTTGATGTGGAGGCTTTGAAGGGGTCTCGCAGGGCAAAAAAAAATATACCGTTTTTTTAGTTTTTTTGCGTGGAGTGCGCCCGGTTCGCGAACCGGGAAGCGTTCTGGGGAGCGTACTTTCTTGAAAATTAGTGAAAAAAGTTAGAGTAAAATAATAATTGTGAGTGATCGGATGTAGGGTAGCTCTGAGAAGAGCTTTTGGGTTTATGGTACATTTAGGTACTTATAAGTAGGTACCAATGCACATTCTTAAATTCAGAGTGAAAACTCTGTTGCCCTCATCTGAGAAGTGAACTCCATCTCCTCTGTAGATATCTTGCATGTAGTAACGCAAGTTATTGTTGTACAGGGAGCCCATTCCATGGTCTCTCATGTAAGCTGAAACAGATTTGTTTACATGCTTCCTCGACTTCTCAATTTGTGGACAAAATTGGTTCGACCACCTCCATTTCTGTCTTTGGCATATATTTGAATATACCAAGGCAGTCTGAGGAAAAAGTGCCATCAATTGCTCAAAGGTGTCCTTTAAAAGCATTTCCAGACCTACCCCAGTCAAAGTGCCCAAATCATTACCTCCACAGTGCACAATTAACAGGTCAGGTTTTGGCAAATGCATAAAGGTTTTCACCAATGGTATCAATTGGTGACATTTTAATCCTCTGTGGCCAAACCACTTAATTTCCACATCTTGTAAATTGAGGTTAGGTAAATTCCTGTTTTCAGCGTACCTTTGAGCCCAATATATGTAACTATGTCCAACAATCCAGACAGAAAACATGGTGAGAGAAGGTTCTGCTGCAGTCAGATGAAGTGTGGCAATGAAATGGCAGTTGAAAAAATGAGAGTGTAAAATGAAAAAAACTGAGGAGTTTCTGTGTTAATGAAGCAGTAAGAGTGATTGGTGGATTTTGATTGCTGAAAACAGAAAGTTAGTGTGCATGGATGAGTTCGTTGAAAGATGTATTTTGAGTGGCGAAGAAAAAATCATTAAATGAAAGAATGCTCTGGATATGCAGGTGCACTGAGAGTTCAGAGTTCAATTGCAACATTGTTGTGTGAGAGGTCTTGCAAGAGGTGGTTGCTATGCAGAAAAAGCAGAGAGGGGGCAGAGGGGGGAAGGGTTTTGCTTTGAAAAAAAGTGAGGGAAGAGTTTTGATTGGGTGACATGAGAGATATGTGTGAGGAATTACAGCATTTCTGTGCTTTTGATAGCTGCAGACTCTGGAGTGCATACCTTTTGCTCTGCTGAAGACAAATTGGTGTGTTTCTGAGACTGTTTTGAAACTCAAAGTATTTGCTAAGGTGAGAAAAGATTTCTTTAATTTAGATAGAAAATAGTGTGCTTTAAGGAGAAAATTATGAAGAAAGTTGTGTTTTTCAAATGTTGTTTTGTCTCAAGTGTTTCACAAATAGATTTTGTTTCTTTGAGAAATTGTAATTGGAGAAAATGTGAAGTATTAGTACTGACAGGGCTTTTATGTGCATAGGAGCTGTGGAGTGTTTTCAAATTATGACTTGTAAATCGTTTTTGAGAAAAAGCAATGGTTTTAATATTGATGAGAAGGACATAATGGTGTCTGCTTCTTTATAAGGTAATTGAGAGTCTCTGATGTTATTTTTCCCATTTCAATGTAAGAAGTTTGTCTGTGGAGCAAATTGCTTGTAAATATGCTCCCACCTGTGCATGGCAAATTTAGATTTTGAATGTTTCCGTTACATAGGCATGTTAAAGGTGACTGAAACATGCTGCAAAGGCAATCAAAAATGCTTTTATGTGTCTTAAGGACATTTTAAGTCATTTCCCCATGTGCAGTGTTTTCAAATTATGAGTTGAAAATCGTTTTTGAGGTAAAGGAATGTTTTCAAAATTTATGTGCGCCATATGACCCCAAATTTCTTTTTCAGGGGTGCAGCAGGGTGTTCTTGAGACACCCCTGCACCGTCGGAAAAATTCGTAATTTGCGATGAGGTAATTGCTAATCGCAAATTGCACCTTCATTCCTATGGGCCTCCTGCTGCATGGAAATGAATGGGTAATTTGTAATTAGCAAATAGCTCATCGCAAACTAGGAATGGTAAAGAATCGCTATTTATTCCTTAAAGTTCGCTATTTAGGAAATGCAAAAAACTTTGATGATACATATGGCGGTTTATCTCTAACAAGATAAGAAGCATAGGGATAGATTTATGATGACTGGCGCATCACCAGGGATGTGTTAGTCATTCTGTGCCGCTGTTCCGTCACCTATGGTGTGCTGCATTTACAATGCGGCGCATCATGGGGCAAAAACAGCACAGATGCGTGACGTATTTGTGCCGTAAAGTTGGCGCATTGCTGGAGTTGTATCGCAAGTGTGATGAAGCTCCAGTAAGGTTGAGGGGTGCCCCTGTCGCAGGGTTTCTGTTCTGACACAGAACTGTGGACAGAGGATTGGAACCTCGGCGAATTAGGGTGTCCCAAAACTCACCTTAGTAATCAAAACCCCTTAGCAAGCTAGGTGCAGTGTCACATTGGATATAACAAACTCTCAATGTTTAGACAATCCAGAATATCAACTTATAGTACCTCAGGATACGTGGAACTCATGAACAGTCGGTCGTTATATATTTCTTAGAAACGAGAACATGGAGTTAAGAAGAACACATGTGTATTTGAAATGTTTATTTACTAATGCCGTCTTCTCAGGCGTAGTATCTTAGATTATACAAGTACACATATTATCAGTAGCAAAATTACCAGCATAGTCAATAGTACATAAAAAGCGAATGGTGACAGTATGTTAACATGCTGTAAATGAATAAGAGTTAGCAACACTTATAAGCAGCCGCGGGCCGTGGAGGGAGTTACGGTGGGCAGGGAGGCGGGGAGGGGGAGGGGCAGGGTGGAGAGGGCTCCACCCTGCCCCTCCCCCTCCCCGCATCCCTGCCCCACCGTAACTCCCTCCACGGCCCGCGGCTGCTTATATCTCACCCTCCCTAATACACATAATATATTATTTGCTAAGAAGGTCTCTTTGTGTTGGTTTAGGGCGTGCCGATACTTTAGTGTCTTAGATTTGAAGGAATCACATCAGCATAGAAAAGATAATCCATATGTCGTGCTTAATATCGCCAACGGCATTGTGCCATAATATTCTAGCATGCGATTGCGGAACAGTGTCAGCAGTTGCAGGGCGGGAGCTTGCACAGGAGGGACATCCATATTTAAAAATGTAAAAAAGCACAAGAGCGTCCGCTGGTAATGCAAGTAAAAATGGGAATCCACGAAGCAGAGTGGAAAAAATAGAATGTAAGAAAGCAGGGATGACTCCAAAGATTTTCTCAAATGAAGTCACGAGACCACTGGTAACAATTTTAAAAAAGTGCGCCAGGCCCTTTGTGGAGGACGCGTTAGAGATAGTCCGAACCATCTTGCTGAAATGGAAAGGCGAATCTGTATTTAAAAGGGTCTGCACCTCTGTACGGGTGTTCGCTGTGTGAAGCACGAAAGTTTCACGGGCCGAACTCAAGGCCACCTCTCTCTGAGACAAAATAGCTCTTATTCTTGCCATGCCGTTGAAATGTGCTGCCAAGGTTGGTATTTGTGGCCAGATTGAAAACTCCCTATGTTCATGTGTGGGAGGAAATAGAACATTTCTGCAGCAAATAACCCGTTCATTTACTGTTACGATAAAATGAATACTTTTAATTAACCCAGAACAATCTTCATTATTGAGCATCAAATAACTACCATTTTCCAAGAACTTGAACGTGGGGATGATAGCAGGAACTGGTGTGCCTTGCAACACGCAAGCCATATTTGGTCGGTGTTTGTTGCATGAACCGTGTAACTGTATGTGCCTACACATTAGTGAATGATCTGGCGTCTCAGTGCATTCCTCTCCATTCAGATAAAGTTCTTGATCATCTTTGAAAATCTGTATGTGTATGGAAGCGACCAGACTTCATGAAGAAAACCACTACCTAAAGGTTAATAACGACCTATTGGTATATATTTCATACAATTTGAAAACTTATATAAAGCAAAAGGCAGCGTTATTAAACCGTGGATAAGGCACGTTGCCAAAGCAGTCAACCTTTTGGATTTATACTGGAAATGTTAAAGGAAGAATTACGGAGTAGGGCCTGTAAATCTTTAATAGACAACGAGTAAAATTACTCCAACCATCATATTCCTCTAACTCCGGGATAGTAGGGGTGTTTAATTTTTTAGAAGTAGCCAATCCAAAGCATTTGGTCTGGGAAATTGTTTCATTCACAAACCACATATGTTTTGGGATGAGACATGCACGGTGGAAAGCCTCAGTGCCTTGTACCTGCCAGGTTCGTGAACCCCAAACTGATGTAGATCCTGGATATTTTTACTCTGTATTACGTTAGCATGGTCTCATTACTGGTTTAAACGCCATTTTTCCTTTTTTGTAACTTCTGCACACGACACTTAGTTGTTGCTTTAGCTTTCAGCCTAACTGCGTCAAGATCTATGCCTGCTTCAAGCAGGCGCAGGGTTTTGATGTAGCTTTGTCCTATCTGATTGTAAATGCGGCACACCGTGGGTGGCAGAGCAGCGGTGCACGTTAACTGGTGCATCCCTGGGGATGTGCTAGTTAATATAAATCTGCCCCTTTACATTTAATTATGTGCAGGGGACACAGAGTAGGTGAGGTTTATCCAAGGTTAAGAAGAGATGAGTCCTGTTCAGTGAAAAATTGGAGATAGGCTTCAGTATATTATATACTTAAGTAGTGTGTTAAGTTTTTGATGACTGTTATTAATTTACTGTTGGGTAATAGTGGTTAATAACATGTTTTATTATATTTTACCACAGATTCAACTGCAGATTATTTCAAGATTTTAGGATGCCTAGCAAAGAAAGAGTAAGAAAGGCTGCAAAACGTCAAAGACAGCAGGACCATGGAATAATGCAGCAGTCCTCTAACAAAAAGATTTGTCAAGTCACCAAGAAAGCACCGGGTAAGAGTCGAAAAACAGTCATAAGAAATATGTGTAGTAAAAAAAATATTACTACAGAAAATGTTTCAGTCCAGAAAAGGAGAAAGAATTCAAATGGTAAGGAAAGGCCAATGAGAAATGTTACTGCTAGAGTAAGAGATAACTCTATGCATGAAAGTAGAAGGAAACAACAGTTTAGGGATATTCGTAAACGAATGTTCCGCAACAGGATAATTGGGAATTTGTTAAAAAATATTAAGAAAGGTCAGCAGAAAGTGGTTTTTTATAAGAGAAAAAAAATAGTTGAGAAAGTTATTGATCAGGCATTTGAAATTAAACGTAAGTTATTTATTTTGACAATCAATAGAATTAGGAAGCTAAACAAGGTAATTTATGATTTCAAAAGAAATAGTAGATGGAAGAGAATAGTTAATCGTAGTAATTTTTGTGAAGTTTTTTCTGGAGAATGGATGCATAGTTCAAGCTCTGAGGCATTTTTTAATGAGGAGAGTTATTTCCAGGATAATGATTTGGTGCATGCAGTTGACACCAGTGGTCGAGCTTATGAAGTGAAAGATGGTTGTCCAGTTGAAAAAGAAAAACTTGTGAGAACAGAGATAGAAGAGGTGTTAGGTAATGAGGTTTTAGGGAGACGTCCTAAGGGTCCTGTGTACACCTGGAAGTGTAGTAGTATTTGCAGTGTACGACAGGATTACATCAATTTGCTTTGTGATTTTATACGGTCATTTAGTAAGAAAAGTTTGAAGCAGAAAATGAAGTTGTTGCAAGAATTAGATCCTTGCAGAGTGAGAGAAGTGATAGGTTTGCATGGTCATTCACTGGCTTGTCTTTCCAGGAGAGTATGCCAGAGTGTTTTTCATCATTTCAGGATGCTAGCAGTGCATCATAATAAAGTGAGGAAATTAGTTAGAATGTTGTATTATGCTAAGAGTCCAGCAATTATGCTTAAACAATTATGCGCTGCTCTTTTGCATGGTTCTGAAATAGATGTGAAGAATATATGTGAAGAAATTGAGTTTTGTTACTTTGGAAGTAAAGAGGAGAATGTTGAAATTGACCAAGAAGAAGAGAGTAATGTGGAAGATAGTGTACAGGTTTCCAGTACAGATAATTTCCAGAGGGAAATTGCGACGTTTGAGGTGAAATCAAGTGAGAGGCCAAATTTCACTTGTGTGTGTTGTCGACGCACTTATTATAAGAATCAGACTAAGTTAGTGGATTTATATGGAAAAAGTGAAAGGGAAAATAATAGTGAATGGAAGGATTTTACAACATACTTGATGGTAGAAAATTGTTTTGATTTGGGATTGGATCAACGTGTGTGTACTTATTGTTGTAACAAATTAAATCAAAACCAGATGCCTGCTAGAGCAGTTCATAATAATCTGGAATTGGTTGAGATTCCTTCTGAATTGAAGGATTTAAATACTTATGAATCTATTTTGATTCAAAGTATCCATCCCTTTCAGGCTATTGTAAGAATGGAGCCAAAGACAGGGAAATTGCCTCCATCAGATTTACAGAGAGGATTAAAGGGAAGAGTTGTTTATTTGCCTCTAGATTTGAAGAAAAACATTAACACAATTGGAGTAGAAAAAGTGGAAGAGGAACCTCTTGTTATCTTAGTTAATGGGGTTCCGACAAAGAATAAGAAAATATGGCAAGATTTAGTAGATGTTAGGAAAGTCAAAAGGGCAACATTGTATTTGAAAAAATATAATAAATACTATAAAAATGTATATGTTGCAGAAGAGGAAGTAAGTGAGGAAGAGGATAGCGATTTGTGTGCTGGTCAAATTGAGAAAGTAGAACCCTGTACTAGTGAAGAAATATATGAACATTATAGTGTTCATCCTTTGCATTCCAAGGAAGTCATGGGGAATGCTATTGAGTTGTTTCAAATGAAACAAGCGAAAGGGAGTCCCATTAGTGTTTGGGAGGAAAGTTTGGAAGCTCGGTGTTTCCCACAGCTTTTTCCAACAGGTCAGGGAGGAAGATATGATGAGCGACCTCATCAAATTCCTGCTTCTGAATACCGGACTTTGCGATTGTATGCAGGAGATCCTAGGTTTCGACAATGCATTCCTTATTTGTTTCATCTCCTGTTTGAAAGCGATCTGTCTGGACTGTCATATGCAGTGAACCACATCTTGAAAAGTGGTATACACATGCAAAACATCTCGGCAAGTGACTTTATGGATAAAGTCAATGTCCAAGACAGTATTTTGGATTCTCACCTGATTAATCTCATGGCGTGTCAGCGTGGTACTAATGAGTACTGGTACCGTCGTCATGGTGATTTAAAATGTATGCTGAGGAACTTAGGAACTCCCACATGGTTCCTCACTTTGAGCTGTGCTGAGTATGGCTGGGAAGACTTACTTGAATTTCTACGAGAGGCAAATGCTAACGTAGAAAACATCGAATTCAAGACACCCGGAGAACTGTGCTCTTTGGATCCAGTCAATGTATGTAGGTACTTCAATCATAGATTTGAAGGTATGATGTCTTTCATCATGAATAAGAAGAATCCACCTCTTGGAGAGGTGTTGGATTTCTTCTGGAGGAAGGAGTACCAAGCAAGAGGTGCTCCTCATATACATATGTTGCTGTGGATCAAGGATGCACCTAAATTTGGAACGGATGCAGACGACTCAGTGATGAGTTTCATAGAACAGTATTCTACGTGTGCTGTTCCAAACGCAAAGGAGAAAAAAAGCCTAAGAGAAAAAGTTCTACGTTTCCAAAGCCATCGATGTGGAAAGTACTGTCGTCGTAAATTCCGGAACAAAGACAAGTTCTACACCAAATGTCGTTTCGGCTTTCCACGATCGGTGATTTCTAAAGGAAGAGTGAACAGTTTGATGTCTTCGCTGCGACATAATGTGATGAAGAAATCACCTAAAAACACATACAATTTGAAGAGGAACGAAGAGTCTAAGTACATCAACGACTACAACCCGGTGATTTTGTCCATGTGGAATGCTAACATGGATATACAGTTTGTGGCTGATAACTGTATGGCTGTGGCTCGGTATGTGACATCTTACATCACCAAAAAAGAGAAGACAGAATTGAAGGATATGTGGGAGGACATTTCCCATGAAAAGAGCCTCAGCAAGAAGTTGTACAGTTTCAGTCTGAAGATGTTGTTGCATCGAGAAATCGGAGCTTACGAATGTTCTGACCGGTTGTCTTCAGCAAGTCTCTATGCCAAGTCCAGGAGTATCGTTTGGGCGAGTGTTGGTCTTGCTGCAACGCGTAATCGAGTTCTGAAACCTGTGCGGGAAATTGAGTATTTGGCGGAAAAGGAGCCAAACAGTACCGACATTTTGAAGAGCAACATGTTGGATACATATTATCCAAATCGAAGCAGTCACCTCGAGAATGTTTGTCTGTATGAGGTTCTGCAAAATTACATATTCAAGAGGAACATCAAAGAAGATACTGAGAAAGGAGTGTATGCTGTAATAGGAAGTGAGGGATGTCTGGTCAAGCAAAGAAAATGCCACTTGATAAACCATCGAAAATTGAGTGGCGAATCTCCTGAAAAAAAGGAGTTTTTCTATTTAGCACTTTTGCAACTTTTTAAGCCTTGGCGTGCAGAAGAGGAACTGCTTGGAGATTTCCTTTGTTACGAAGACTCATTCAATGCTGCCAAGGAGACCATAGAATGTCCTGCTTTTCCCAAATATGTAGAAATGTTGAATGTGGAAATTGAGCAGGAAGCAACGATTGCAGCCGAGATTGCCAGAGACAGTTCTCAGGACAGTCAGAGTTCTGCTTCATTGAGTCAGGATCCACTAGGAGGACCTCTTATCGAAAATGAAGCTGCCACTGCTATGAATGAAGTGGAAAGAGCCATGGCACATGCTCAGGAGGATGTGGTTAACTTAGAAGAGTTGGAAAGACAACTCAACGTTGAGCAGAGGAAAATATATGACGAACTTACCATGCAAATTGATCATGGATTAAGTCATGACAAGAAAGAGTGCTCATGTACGTCGTTGAAGCCTGTCCGACTGTACGTGAGTGGAGAAGCGGGAACTGGAAAAAGTTTCCTTATTAAAGCAATTTCATGTTATTTGCAGGAAAGGACAGAGTCATCGCTGTCTTGTGTTGTCACCGCTCCAACTGGACTGGCAGCACATAACATTAAAGGGATTACTTTACATCGTTTACTGATGCTGCCAGTGGAGCATGACAACAAATTAGAATATCACAAGCTATCTGGAGATGCTTGTTTTGAAGTTTCAAGAGTCTTGAGGAAAATGAAACTTCTTATCATTGACGAAGTAAGCATGGTTTCCAATGTCATGCTTGCCTTTGTGCATTTGAGAATGCAAGAAGTTCTCAAAACAGAGTATGATGTGTTATTTGGTGGCAAACACATCATTGTTTTCGGAGATCTTCTGCAGCTGACACCAGTGAAAGGGCAACCTGTGTTCAAAATGCTCACGCATGAAGATACCAGGAAGTGCTTAGGGAGTATTGGCAACGTCAATATATGGTTAAACTTCAATTATGCTGAACTGCATGAAAATATGCGTCAGGCAAAGGATGAAGTTTACAAGACTATTCTACAAGATGTTAGAATTGGAAAAGTGAACGAGCATGGGAAAGAAGCTTTACATGCATGATTACTGACAAATTTATATCCAGACGAAGATGTTGTGCCTGAGAATATTTTTCAGAAAGTTACTGAGAAAAAATCTGGAATATGTTTGATGCCAACTCTTGCAGAATGTGCCAAATTCAACAACAAAATGTTGCATTTAGAAAAGCAAGAGATTGTGAAATTGGAAGCTATTGACAGAGTAGAGCATATGGGATCAACAATTATTTTGTCTGAGAATCTGAAAACAAAATTGGATTCATTAGAGAAGAGTATATCTAAAACTGCGGGTTTTGAAAAGACTCTGAATGTGTGCTTGAACTGCCGTATAATTTTAAGAAGGAATTTACATGTTGAAAGAGGTCTGGTAAATGGATCAATGGGTAATGTTGTTGATTTTGTGAAATACAGAAATAGAGATGGAATTGAATTTTTAAAAATTAAATTTGATGGCATTGAGGAAGTACAGCTAATTGCTCGTTGTTCTGCTAGATTTTTGCTTGTAAAAGACTTATATGTTCGTCGTAAGCAGTTTCCTGTTTGCTTGGCATATGCGGTGACAATCCATAAATCGCAAGGTTTAAGTGTAGACTGTGCATTGGTGAATATTGGCAGTTCTGTGTTCAAGGAGGGTATGGCATATGTGGCATTGTCACGAGTTAGGACTTTATCGGGATTGTACTTGATTGAGTGTGATGTCACAAACATTTGTGCGTATCTAGATTGTGTTAAGGAATACAATAGGTTGAGAAGAGAGTATGCGCCACATTTGCCTCAGTATCCTTTGTTTGAGAAACGTGTGGTAGGCCGGAAACGAAGAAATGTGACCAATACTGGGGAGGTTGTAGCAAAAAGACGAAAAGTCGATGAACCTGAAATTATAAGCAGAAACAAAAAGGATTCTGTTGAAGATGTTGTTGGTTTTCAATTTGAAAACAGTTCTGGTGTCAACTGCTATGCTAATGTAGTGGTTAATGTTTTGTTTTCTCTACAAAATGTAAAAGAAGAGATTGTGGTCAATTCTGATCAAAGATTTTGCAGTTTGTTAAATTCTGTGTTAGAGAAATGTAGCACTGATAGAACAAACATAGAAAGTGTGTCTGAAATTCGAAATCTGTTAGACAGATGTTCAGGCCAAACACAATTCTCTCAAAATAGTCAGCAAGATTGTCAGGAGTTTTTAATGTATATGCTTGATGTATTGTATGCTGAAGGTGTAGATGTAGATCATCTGTTTGGGCTTTCTTATCAATGGCAGCATGACTGCGAGAACTGTAGGGTATCAAGTAGTACTAGTGTAGACTCAGAAAGATTTATATATTTAACTTTGCCAGACAGTAAATCAGTCTCTTTTAATAAGCTAGTAAAAGCAGCTGATCACAATATGGAGTGTAGGCAATGTAAATCTGAAATGATGTCCACATTATTTATACGAACATATGGCCAGTATGTCATTTTAATGTTCCAACGATGTAGGCCTGATGGAACAAAATTGACAACTTTAATTAAAATTTTTGTGGCTTCACAGTTGTCAATATCAGGAAGGACTTTTGTAACTGTAGCAATTATATATCATGATGGTTCTTCAATAACATCAGGACATTATACAGCTTATTTAAAGTGTAGAAATGGCTGGTCATTCTGCAATGATTCTGTTTTAATTTTCCAAAATAAATTGCCATATGACCTTAAAAACTGTTACCTGGTGTTTTTAAAACCAAACTTTTAGGGAAAGAATCTCGGGATGTGCTCTGAGGAATTTCAAGAAGTTCTCATGGCTCCTACACTATTTGGCCTTGAAGATAAGTGTAGTACAGAGACATAACTTTTTACCATAACACTGGACGTTATTGAGAAATACGTGCACTTTGAATGAGTTCAGAAAAACGATTTCTTTTTATAAGCTAATTGAAGCAGCGAATCAAAACATGGAGTAGAGGGAATGTAAGTCTGCAATGCTGTCTACTGTTTTACATTGCTTTGTGATTAAAAGTGATGTAGAGAATTAAATAATTGTACTAGTCATAAAGGTAGTGTAAGTCTGCTTCATAGTAAGCAGTATCAGTGTGATAGGAAATGTAGAACATGATTGAGCAAGAAGGGGAAGATATTACTAGTCCAGGATTGTGTAAATGATCTTCAACATTTTAATTCTGAAAGTTGCGGAAATGCGAAAAGACGGGATTGGCTAACAAGAATTCCAAGAGTTATACATGGCTCTGACAAGATTTGGCCTTGTGGAATCTTGTGGTAGAGAGCAAGAAGTCATTTATTGTATGTAACATGTTTTTGAAAACGATGGAGGTTTTCTTTCAGAAAGTGGCGGGTTGAAAGTAATAACAGCACAACAGAGTGTAAGCTGTTCATAGGACATCCTTGGCCGTCATGGAAAGTAAGTTAACTTTAAGGAGTTCTGAATTCTGATTTGTAATGTTGTATGGGTTTTTTAAACACAATCATTTTGATTGTGTTTTTTTTTCCCCGCTGTTATATGATGAATACCTTCAAGTCACTGTTTTAGTGAAATTTGATACATTCTGAGAACAGCAAAAATAAACCATTTAACATGTATAATTAATTCTGTTCTGTTTGCATTTATGATGTACATGTAGAACTGTGTAGGAGGCATGGAGAAGGTGAGGCTTCTGTAAGTGTCAAAGTTGTTGCATACAGTGCTCATATTCTACGTAGTCTTTTATATTTCATTACTTTCACTGTTTCTGACTGATCTAAAATTTTTTTTTTAAAAAGAACAGTAAGTATAAGGGAAGGAAACAGACAGTTATGTTAAAAGAAACACAGCTATAGGGAATAAACTAGGGATACTGTTACCCGCAATCCTCTGCTGATGATGTCACTGAGCATGTCATGAATGATGTAATATGTGACATCATCAGCAGTGGATTACGGGTAATAGTATCTCTAGTTTACTCCCCTATAGCTGTCTTTCTTTTAACATAACTGTCTGTTTCCTTCCCTTATACTTACTGTTCTTTTTTAAAAAAAAAAAATTTTTGGTTCGCTTCCGGTTCGCGTACCGGGGAGCGAACTGGGAAGCGAACTAAGAGAAATAGAGGTTGGCACAGTTGCAAATATTGTACCAATTTTTTAATAACGGGGAGGTAGTCCTGAAAAGAACTTTTTTTTAAATTGTTTTTGTTGTTTTATATTTTTTTTATTATTTTTCTGAACATTTTTTTACTTTTTTTGAATTTTTCTGAACAGTTTTATATTTTTTTTGTTTTTTTTTCGGAGGGGGCAACGAAAACGATTCATTGTAAAGGGCTCAACAGGAGCAAGAAAACAAAAAAAAAGAATTTATTGTTTGGGGAGTTTCGGACAAACATGAGCATGATTGTCAATAGCTCTGTTGATCAGAGTGATGCTACTTTCTCCGTAGCAAATGAATCCACTGCAATGTACGCAGACTTGTTTTACTTCACGAAATCTCGTTTGTATATTTGGCACCATCTCCCTGCCCTCTGGTCCCGTTACTTCCGGTACAACAGATCTTCTGGCCATAATAGGGAGATTATCTAGGTCGTCCTGTTCCTCTTCTTCCTCTTCTTGCTGAATTATAACTTTAGCAGGTGGTCCACTCTTCCTTGGATGTGGTGGAGGTGGTGGGGAAGCACCAGCTGAAGCTAGTAAAGAAGCCATTGCTCACTGGTAACAAAGGGTCTTTCTCTCACAATGATGAAAGTCAGAGTGAGGAAAGAAGGAGGGATTTTCACCATTTGGGAAAAAAAATAGTTCTCAACCAATGAAAAGTGTTCATTTTAGATCATATGACCTAGTCTTACATCATTAGGAAACCGAAAGTGAAATGAACCAATGAAAATTGTTATTACCAAGTCACATGACCTGCTGTGTTTACGTTACGCGCTTTGCAGGGCCTCCCGGTTTGCTTCCAGAAACCTGTGCTTTGCGACTCGGTAAGCGTACGAGTTCGCTAACGTAGCACGTCATATGACGTATCACGCGACAACGCGAAACGTCATGCGGACGGGACGCGTCACGATGTTGTTTTCTAACGCGGCAGTTGCGGTAAAGAAACGTTTACCGGCTCGCGGTCTATTTCGCGGCATCAAGGTCAGCTAACGGGAAGCTTCCCGATTCGCGAAGCGGGAACGAAGAAAAAAAAATATTTTAAAAAAAAGTTATTAATAAACATATAAAATATATTTTTGGATTTAAAGAAGAATACATTTTACAGCTACAGATATTAGCTGTTAAAAAACCAATGAAATTCACTGAAAAAACCATAGGTTATAGACCATATATAGTTAGGAATTAGCATTTACAAAACCTTGAAAATTCACTGAAAAAACCATAGGTTATAGACCATATATAGTTAGGAATTAGCATTTAAAAAACCTTATTTTACTCACACAAAACCATTGAAATTCCATATATAGTTAGTTGCACTAACTATATATCGCGCACCCGCAATCCACTGCTGATGATGTCACATATTACATCATTCATGACATGGTCAGTGACATCACTGATGACATCACTGATGACATCTCAAATGACATCACTGATGACATCTTACTTGACATCAATGATCACATCACTGATGATATCATTCATGTGATAATACAATGCATCTCCTCACACTCTAATATAACCTCCGTTACACCCAGTGTTAAATAGAGAGTATCATTTTTGAAACCATTGACACACCAATACTAGTTACTACATACGCACTCACTGATTCCTATGTCTACACACACATTCACTCATACAATCATTCATACATACAATCACTCATCTTTACAACACTATCATATGCACTCATACACCTATACAGACACTCACACTCTGCCACTCATCCATGGAGTTACTCACACACCTAGTCAGTCCTGAAAAGAATCAATCACACTTCCATTTTCTCATCTATACAGTTAAACACAGAACACCTTACATTTTTGAAACATATACTAACACATAGTTACTCTCTTATAGAATCACTGATACAAGTACACATTGATCTGCACAGAGTCACACACCTCCCAGCCAGCCATACACACACTCAGTCTCCCATACAAATACTTGTGCAACCAATCAATAACCCATATAGCTACTTATATAGCTACTGATCAACACATGCAGCAGCTTGCACAACAACAGACATACTGATGCACACTTTTAGACAGTTTAGTCACTAACCCGTGCATTCAGTAAGACGCATTTAATCACTCACTCATACAGTCAATCACGCACCTACTAAAACCTTCATTCAGACACTTATACATCCACTCATTCTTCAATATGTAAAACATATTTAAACTTTACAGAAACACATAATCACTGGATGTTGTCATCAGTGATGTCATCAGTGATGTCACTGACCATGTCATGAATGATGTAATATGTGACATCATCAGCAGTGGATTGCGGGTGCGCGATATATAGTTAGTGCAACTAACTATATATGGAATTTCAATGGTTTTGTGTGAGTAAAATAAGGTTTTTTAAATGCTAATTCCTAACTATATATGGTCTATAACCTATGGTTTTTTCAGTGAATATATATATAACTCGCACTCGTCTCAAGAGATTGTCATAATCATTATCAAAAATATTTAAAAACACTTAATCATATTGTTTATTAAAACATATACATTTCAAAATTAAAAATTAAAAACATGTTTATCGAAAGAATCAAATATGATGTTCTTATTAAACAACTTGTCGATGCGGCGTTTCGGTGTTTTACAGTATCTGCACCTTCTTCAGGACATGGATTGTAATTAATAAAAACATCTAATAGATCTCATCAAGAGACCTCCTAATATCTGTCTTGTTCAGATTTTCTGAGCTCGCTGGTAATTCAAGCTCGAAAAAGTGTTTATTTCCTGAGTCAATCTCTTTATGTTCTTATCGGATAAGACTTGACCTTTTGTTGCGGTATTTCTTAAATTACTCAGTGGTTTCTTCTTTACTGGTCTTGAAGAGCGGAACCCAAGAGGGAAGGACGTGTATACAGCAGCTTCCAGCTTAACTAAATCTTAGAGAACAGAAACTGCCATAGAAGATTCCCAAATTAAATTAAGGGATCAGGAGAAGAATTAGCAGGCAATGCTTAAAGCTTCCAGAATTGAAAAAGAAAGTTGTAAGGCTTAACACGTCCTTCCAAAAATTCACCCATAATTAATAGAGCAAATACTTCATAACTTGGCACACGACCAGTGAAGAAGAAACCACTGAGTAATTTAAGAAATACATATTTGATTCTTTCAATAAACATGTTTTTAATTTTTAATTTTTAATTTATTATTTTTGAAATGTATATGTTTTAATAAACAATATGATTACGTGTTTTTAAATATTTTTTATAATGATTATGACAGTGTATTGGTGACTTAAGAACAATAACAATAAAAAAAGATATATATCACATTCTGGTATTTTAGTTACATGCTTTACGTATGGAATGACAATGTATAGAACCTGAGTTTTGTAAATTTGGTAACCTGGGTAAAGTCTGTCCCTACACCACATCCCCTTCTCACAAGAAGATAGGGAGTGCATAGGATCTCTTCACTACATGATACGTGAAAAAGGGAATTTTCTGTTGTTTGAACCTATTCACCCATTCCTTTTCCAGAAAAAGGGAATCTCCCTCCATATTTAAACCGGTATTACTTAACATACATTTCTATTTACTGCAGGTATTTATCACTGATGTTCAGGCCAGGTGTGTCCTTGCAGCGAGGTAAGGCAGCAGGCATAGCTATGGTGAAGCAAAATGACTGCCTAACACCACAAAAATAGCCTTTCATAAGTGTATCGTAGCTATTCCAGTAGGCAAGTTTCGACTTTGCCTAGAAAGCTGAAAATCGTTTCACTATTCTCGCTGGTGTCTTATGACAAACAAATGCCATTAAAATTTAATTAGACAGCCATGATACTTTTCATGGTCACCTAACTCTTCTTGGGCAGAAAACAGTCAAGGTTTCCTCTGGGGGGGGGGGTATATGAGTTAGAATCTGAGACAACAATGTATTTAATTTATTTTACTCGACCTGAAGGTATTGGAGTATTTTACACGTGACTACCAGTTACAAGGTGACATATATTCGTTTTTAAGTCTCGCCTACAAAGCGCATTCGCTGTTTGTTCGAGATATTTTTTTTTTTTTACTTTTTATTCATTTAACAGATAGACAATGATGACATAATCACAATAATCACATTTTACAGTTAGATCACATGTTTGAATACCTTGTTGCTATCACTCAAGAGTAATCTATATGTCCTATAGTTTCCAATATTCAGCTAAGCAGTTCCCATCGAGCCCACCTTCCCCCCTATTCCTCATCTGAACTATCCGAGTCTAGATCTGGTATTGGGTCGCATATGTCCACTCTATAAGCGTTCCAAGCCGTCCACATTTTTGTCCACTTCCTTGGGCTTTTACGGTTTGCGTACACTGTTCTTTCCGCTATCATAATGAGATCCATATCTCTGCACCAGGTCTCTAGCGATGGCAAGTCTACCGCTGCCCACTTCTGCGCAATGTTCCTTTTTGCCACCTTGAGCCCCAGGGTGACCCACGTATGACCATGGCGCGTGAGATCATTAGGCTCCCATATGTTGAGTAGACATCTGCGTGGCTCTGGCAGCAATGACACCTCCATCACCTGCAATACGAGATATGTTTTTTGTATGAGTGAGCTTGGAAGCCACCCACTAGTAGGCCTCATTGCCACTCTCTTTTGCCTGCTTCTTATTAGTCAGCAGCCTTAGGCTTCCTTCCTTTTACTTTTCATGGGTTTGTCACTCTCCTGAAGCATGGACCCATTAATTGTGTCCTTCCATTGCTCTTCTTCTAGGTGCTACTTTTATATTTGGGATTAAGCACTCTACCAGGAGTGCGTCCCTCGAGAACGTCTAGCACTTCCCTCCCTCTTTGTGTAGTTGCTTGCCCCCACCCACCCTGCTTTTGATGCCTGTGCTATTGCTTATCTGCGGAGGATCCCTCACACCCTCCGTTGTCTCTGTGCTTCCTCCTGCCCTTCCATCCCTCTGTTGTCCGTCCTGCCCCAAACCCTTTCCACCCTCTGTTGTCCATGTTGCCGCTCCGACTCCACATCCCTCCCTCCGTTTTGCATCCCACATTTCCTCCTAATTAAAAAAAACAAGCTTTGGCCTAGCTAATAGGTCTTGCCTTTAGGACCTTATAAGTGTTTAATCATACAACACATTATCCTGGGTGCTGTGCCATCAAGGATTGAAGAGCTATACAAATCTCATGTTGCAAGGTAGAACAGAAATAATACACCACAGAACGACTGTGCGTACACTTAATTTTTATATACCATTACTTAGGCAAAGCTCCCTCCAGTAAAGACAACAGATCTGGGTGTAAGTTTCTATATGGTGTGCTGTTCATACAAGCTGCAGGACCAGAGCACAGCAGACTGTTACTAGAGTAAGATCAAATCTAAAAGAAGGTTGTGGTGCAGTCTGGTGGAAACACTGCTGATCTTGTATCTCATGAGATGTAGGTTTTAGATACTAGAGCAGGAATGTGCCATATCTTGATAGATATGTCACATTCCTGCCCTCTCACTTTTATGCAGTGCAGTGTAGCAAGGTGTCTTGCTGCGTTGAGTGAATAAATGATAAATATGACCCTAAACTTTTATTGCAGAGGTTTCCTCCATTGCAGGCACAATTACACGTGCTAAACAGCGTTTGTAACCTTTAACCAGCAAGCGATTGAAGGTTCTCAAATGCTATTAGGAAACAAATTAAAGAAGTTGCTGGCCTGGTGGATTTGAACCTACTAGAATCAATAACATGATTCTTTGTGCTATGTGGAGTCAGTAGACACAGCACTCATCCAGGATATGTTCTGGCGAACATAATATAATCACATTCATTCATTTTAAGAGAACTTGGCTGGGAAAATATTGAGAGCCCGAACATGTAGACTTTTTTTGAAGAGATTGAAATCCAGGCTGAAAAGAAAAACTTGTGTGATAAATGCATTGACACAGATATATATATATATATATATATATATATATATATATATATATATATATATATATATATATATATATATATATATATATATATATATATATATATATATATATATATATATTCCTTAACACCCTTCCACCAGACGCTGCTCCTCTTTGCCACGGGTGCCTCTCTCTGCACAGTGGGGTGCGTGTTTATTTCCCAACACTCGGTCAATGTTTCCCTTGACCGATTTCCAACAGAGGGCACTCAAAGCCGTTTCACGCAGTCCATTTCGCCATATTTTATTGTAGTACTGCAAAGTTTAAAGTTAACAAACGCGTTTCGGCGTTGCCGCCTTCGTCAGTGTTAACATTACACAAAAAATAAGAGAATTTAAATAAAGTTGTGAGTGACACTAGGTCACGTGCATTAAAACTAAACATAAAAAACGGAACAACATATCTGATTCGATCCATTATAGCGGCCATCTTTGAGTGATCAAAACAAGAGAAACATTCATCAATATATCGATCTTATTCAAGTAATCATTATTTACAATTCAAGAAACTCCCTTTATTCGCGGGTTTCAATATTGCATTTCATAAGATTATTCGATAAATTCATTTGTGTGTATCAAGCTTGTAGCTATCATATTCTTGTAAGTTTAGGATGCTCCTCACATTTGTTGGCTATAAGTGCTGTGTCCGATATGCAACGTTTTTACAACCTTGCCCTAATGGGCATATATTTATCATGGAATTATTGCTACGTGTTGCATTTTTCATTTTCGAGGGGAGAGGGGACGATGCGTTAAGAGAGGGGAAAAGGGAAAGAATTCAGGAATAAGATATGTAGTACTGAGAGTCTACTAGGTTATTGTCCCAATTTGTTGTTATATTTATAATCAGAGATATTTCATTTAAATGGTGATCTAACCTATGTGAAACCACATCTCCTCGTTATTTAGACCTCCTGGAGTCTTTGTTTGGAGCTTAATGATATATCTGGATTCTAGAGTATGAAGCCTTTTTACCCAGTCTCCCCCCCTTTCAGATTTCACAATCTGATCAAGGATGAAGAAGGTGAGTAAGTTGCTATTGTTTTGGTGTTCCTTCTCAAAATGGCATGCAACAGGATAACTCTGATCCTTGTTATTAATGGCTCTCATGTGCTCCAAAATTCTCAATTTTGTCTGTTTTGTGGTGCTCCCCACATATTGTTTCCCGTAGGGGCACACCAGACAATATACCGTGAAGTCTGAATTACAATTTAAAAGTTTGGAGATAGTGGTTTTATTATCTCTCCCAGGGACTGGATACTCTTTGACCTTGTGGCAATTTTTACATGCTTTACACTTCATGCATGGATGAAATCCCACAATGGGAGCCCTTTTCTTCTTTTTGGGCTCGTAGTGGCTATTCACTAGATGATCTTTCAAAATATTTCCCTTCCGATATGTCACTAAGGGATATTCAGGTAGTAGTTTACCCACCACACTGTCAGACTGGAGAATATTCCAGTTTCTTTTTAGAATTTGGAAAACCTCTGAGGACTTCTCTGTGAAATTTGTTATTAGCCTTACTTTCTGATCTTGGGTCTTTGGCTTGTCTATCAATAGTTCATTTCTTGTTATTGCATTACATTTTACTTCCGCTTGATCTAAGATCCCTTTACAGTAACCCCTTTGCTCAAATCTGTTTCTAGATTCCATTCTCGCATTTTCATATTCCTCTTGTGTGGAGCAGTTTCGCTTAATTCTAAGAAATTCCCCCAGAGGGATATTATTGACTACACTTCTTGGATGGCAGCTTCCCGCATGCAGGATAGTATTTCCTGCTGTTGGTTTGCTGTATAGAGCAGTTTGCAGATTATTGCCCTCCACGTATACCCTTAGATCTTGGTAGAAGACCTCTTTTTTACTGATATTGCTCGTAAAGCTGAGATTGTGTTGATCGACATTTAGGATCTTAATATACTCCTCAGCCTCACCTTGTGTACCCCGCCACAAGATGAAGAGATCATCAATGTAGCGGGTCCACAAAGCGATCTTAGCCATCCATTTTTCGTTGGTACCCGCCCAGGCCACGTGCTTCTCCCACCAACCCACGGATAAATTTGCGTAGCTGGGGGCCAAGCACGTGCCCATCGCGGTACCCTGCAGTTGTAAGTATAGTTGTCCTGAAAATAGGAAGATGTTATTATTCAAACAAAATTTAGTCAATTCAATCAACATGCGATTATGAGTCCGATGTTTCAATGCTCTGTTTTCCAGAAAGAAGTTCATAGCCTGTAACCCATCCTCGTGCCTTATTGAGGTGTACAGGCTTGTGATGTCAAGGGTTATGAGTAACATGTCCTCTTCCCATCTTGTTCCTTGAATAATTCTTAAAAAGTCTTTTGTGTCCCTTAGATAGGAGCTCAAATCTTTTACCAGGGGCGAAATGAAATGATCAATATATGTGGACGTGTTCTCTAATAAGCTATTCTTAGCTGATACAATTGGCCGGCCTGGTGGCCAAATTTTGCTCTTGTGCACCTTAGGTAGATGGTAGAATGTTGCTAATTGGGGGTGGTCACATTTCAAATTTTGCCAGTCTTCCTGGTCCAATATTCCTTCATCTTGCCATTTTGTAATCAGAATGTTGAATTCAGAAATGTTCTCAAGGTACTTTTGTCTTTTGATTGGTACATAGTGTTCCTTTTTCCCCAACTGTGATAGTGCTTCGTCCTCATATTGTAGTTTATTAAGGATGACCACATTTCCACCTTTGTCACTTGGTTTGATGATTATATTTTCATCTTCTCTTAGGCTTTTGATTGTCTCCCATTGCTTTTTATTTAGATTCCTTTTTCCACTATTGAATTTCTTTTTCTGCAAATTCTTTATTTCCTTAATTATTACTTCCTGATAGGTATCAATTGCATCATATGCTGTTCTTGGAATGAATTTGGATTTTGTTTTCATTTTACTCTTACATCCTCGCTGAGAAATCCCAACTTCGTCCAGCATTTGTGTTGGGTTCCTCTCTGGGTCAGATTGAAAGTCAAATTCTTCAACTAGATCATGTGCCGTTCGTATGGCTCCAAGGTCTCTTCCTGTTAATTCCTCAAAAAGAGCAGTCTCCAAACTTTTAAATTGTAATTCAGACTTCACAGTATATTGTCTAGTGTGCCCCTGCGGGAAACAATATGTGGGGAGCACCACGAAACAGACAAAATTGAGAATTTTGGAGCACATGAGAGCCATTAATAACAAGGATCAGAGTTATCCTGTTGCACACCATTTTGAGAAGGAACACCAAAGCAATAGCAACTTACCCATCTTCTTCATCCTTGATCAGATTGTGAAATCTGAAAGGGGGGGAGATTGGGTAAAAAGGCTTCGTACTCTAGAATCCAGATATATCATTAAGCTCCAAAGACTCCAGGAGGTCTAAATAACGAGGAGGAGATGTGGGTTCACATAGGTTAGATCACCATTTAAATGAAATATCTCTGATTATAAATATAACAACAAATTGGGACAATAACCTAGTAGACTCTCAGTACTACATATCTTATTCCTAAATTCTTTCCCTTTTCCCCTCTCTTAACGCATCGTCCCCTCTCCCTTTGAAAATGAAAAATGCAACGTGTAGCAATAATTCCATGATAAATATATGCCCATTAGGGCAAGATTGTAAAAACGTTGCGTATTGGACACAGCACTTATGGCCAACAAATGTGAGGAGCATCCTAAACTTACAAGAATATGATAGCTACAAGCTTGATACACACAAATGAATTAATCAAATAATCTTATGAAATGCAATATTGAAACCCACAAATAGAGGGAGTTTCTTGAATTGTAAATAATGATTACTTGAATAAGATCGATATATTGATGAATGTTTCTCTTGTTTTGATCACTCAAAGAAGGCCGCCATAATGGATCGAATCAGATATGTTGTTCCGTTTTTTATGTTTAGTTTTAATGCACGTGACCTAGTGTCACTCACAACTTTATTTAAATTCACTTATTTTTTGTGTAATGTTAATACTGACGAAGGCGGCAACGCTGAAACGCGTTTGTTAACTTTAAACTTTGCAGTACTAAAATAAAATATGGCGAAATGGACTGCGTGAAACGGCTTTGAGTGCCCTCTGTTGGAAATCGGTCAAGAGAAACATTGACCGAGTGTTGGGAAATAAACACGCACCCCACTGTGCGTAGAGAGGCACCCGTGGCAAAGAGGAGCAGCGTCTGGTGGAAGGGTGTTAAGGAATCAAATTGTCGTTTTTGCCCCGCCGGTAACAGCGTGGGACGAACAAGGAACACGGCGCACATTTGTGAAAGAGAACCAACGGAGGAAAACTCACCGCGGAAGACGCCGACCGGGACCTAGGAGAAATCCAGGGAACTGAGAAACGTCGAGTCGGTGAGTGGACGGCATCCTATTTCATTACCGGCTAACCACGTTAAGCTGCATACGACAGTCACAGCCATAATATAACAAGCATTAGGAATGCATTAGGGCTCGGGTTTGTTTGAGTTAGAGATAATGGCATTGTAAATGGCAATGTGTTTTATAGTAATATAGAAAAAACAACGGTCCTAAACCTATTAATTATGGTTATTGCATTAATCTATTATGATGCCCACAGTTTTTTATATACGTAAAGCAACCACAGCCAGTCTGCTCTATTGTACTCCAGTTGCTTGGTACCACGAGATAAACCTACACCACGGTTAAAGAAAATACTTTTAATTTTTGATTTTCATTTTTTGGCAGTTCATTTTATACACAATATATCTTTTCAGAATATATAAAAACAGAGTGGCTGCCCAAAAAGAGCGTGCAAAGAAAAGCGTGATCAGGAGTGTGAGACAGATAAACCGAAAGGAAAATTCACAATAGTGGTCAGAAAGTATTCACATTGTTTGACAAACAATACTGGACCTATGATTTGCCGTATTGAGTACCTGGCCAAACCTTTTTAACTTTTTTGTTATCAAAACATCGTTGCATCCAGACATATAAGTCCTAGAGTTTTTTGCACTATATACAAAGTTTTTAAATAGTTGGTCCAAGGTTTATATAAAAGTAGCGTCGACGTTTCGACTCGTCTTATGCCCAACCGGTGATTTGAACCTGGGGATTGCGAAAAGGATTCTCATCTCACTTATGTTGAGAGGGCACAATACCTCATGTATGCATCATGGCGGAGTAATCTTGGTATAATTGTCATGCGATCGAATTCTTATTTGAAGGGCTCCTGTTGATAATATCAGGTAGCTTCTTAACGTGATTCCGAGGCGTATAGATAAACAGGCCTTGATTTAGATAGGGCTCCTACTCATGTTAAGGTCAGGTAGCTTCTTGACGATTTTTCAAGCGGTATGTACAGCCAAGCCTCAGTGTGTGCGAGGACGCCGCCATGATGCGTACATGAGGTATTGTGCCCTCTCAACATAAGTGAGGAGAGAATCCTTTTTAAGGAGATTTGATGGGTAGTTGTAACTATGGACCTCCTCCTTTTGTTTTCTCACCTTTAAAGGGGTTATTATTATCCCTTGGTTGCCCCTGTCTGTTTTTCCAGTCCTGATGAAGACTCGCAATCCCCAGGTTCAAATCACCGGTTGGGCATAAGATGAGTCGAAACGTCGACGCTACTTTTATATAAACCTTGGACCAACTATTTAAAAACTTTGTATATAGTGCAAAAAACTCTAGGACTTATATGTCTGGATGCAATGATGTTTTGTTTACAAAAAAGTTAAAAAGGTTTGGCCAGGTACTCAATACGGCAAATCATAGGTCCAGTATTGTTTGTCAAACAATGTGAATACTTTCTGACCACTATTGTGAATTTTCCTTTCGGTTTATCTGTCTCACACTCCTGATCACGCTTTTCTTTGCACGCTCTTTTTGGGCAACCACTCTGTTTTTATCTATTCTGAAAAGATATATTGTGTATAAAATGAACTGCCAAAAAATAAAAATCAAAAATTAAAAGTATTTTCTTTAACCGTGGTGTAGGTTTATCTCGTGGTACCAAGCAACTGGAGTACAATAGAGCAGACTGGCTGTGGTTGCTCTACGTATATAAAAAACTGTGGGCATCATAATTGATTAATGCAAGAACCATAATTAATAGGTTTAGGACCGTTGTTTTTTCTATATTACTATATACCCAGGTCCATACCTTATGGGTCACCCCATTTTTCTTAATAGCAATGTGTTTTAGGCATGTGTTTTGGAGTGGAAGCATGTGGTGTTTGTTGGAGATATGTGTGTTTGATTGGAATGTTATCAATGGTGGCATGCTGTACTTTAACGCATTATCTTTAAAAGGTAAAGTGCAGCATAGTGCAATAGGTACAATATTAATTGGTGGATGCGTTATCAATTGGTTTGTGCATTGATGGGTGGTGAATGTGTGTGCCTGTAGGAATTGTGCAGTGATGGCTGTTGGTGTGTGTGTTTGGTGGAAGCGTGTTATGGTGGCTTGAGGTGGGTATGACTGGTGGTAGCGTGCAGTAAGAGCTGTTACTGAGTGTGGCTGTCAAGCGTACAGAGCTGGATGGTAATGCGTGTGGTTGGTGAAAGGGTGCACTGACAGCTGTTGATGATTGTACCCATTGAAAGAGTGGCTGGTGCACTGTCAGCTGTTGGTGTGTGTGTGTGTTTGGTGAAAGTTGCACTGACATTGTTTGTTGTGTGCGTGGGTGTTTAGCGGCACTGATGCATGGTCGTGTTTTTTTTGGTGAAAGCGTACATTGATGGTTGTTGGTGTTTGTGCCTGGTGAAAGCATTCATTGACGGCTGGGGGTGTGTTGTTGTGTGTGTTGTTTTGTGTGTAGTGGTGAGTGTGTGGTGGTGAGTCTGTGGGGGTGAGCCTGGGGAGGTGAGTGTGTGGTGGTGAGTGTTTTGTGGTGAGCGGTGATGAGTGTGTAGTGTTGAGAGAGTGAGGTGTGTGTGGTTTGTGTGTGTGTTATGTGTGTGTGGTGTGTGTATGGTGTGTGTGTGTGGTGTGTGTGTGGTGTATGTGTGTGTGGTGTGTATATGGTGTGTGTGGTCTTATGTGTGTGGTGTTATGTATGTATGTGGGGGACTTAGTTTGAGTGTTCATTTCCTGCACACTCACACACTGCCCCTACACATTCACACACTGCTCACCCTGCACACTCACACTGTTCACCCTGAATAGTCACACACTGTTCATCCTGCACACTCACACACTGTCGCCCTGCACACTTACACACTGTTCACCCTGCACACTCACACTGTTTACCATGCACACTCACACTGTTTACCCTGCACACTCACACACTGCAGTCACTGTCACTCTGCAGTCACTGTTACTCTACAGTCACACTCACTCTGCAGTCAGTCTGCACTCACTCTGCACTCACTGTCACTCTGCACTTTCACTGTCACTCTCGCACTCACTCTGCACTCACTGTCACTCTCGCACTCACTCTGCACTCACTGTCACTCTCGCACTCACTCTGCACTCACACTCACTCTCGCACTCACTCTGCACTCCCTATACACTGTTCACCCTGCACACTCACACTGTTTACCCTGCACACTCACACACTGCAGTCACTGTCACTCTGCAGTCACTGTTACTCTGCAGTCACACTCACTCTGCAGTCAGTCTGCACTCACTGTCACTCTGCACTCACTCTGCACTCACTGTCACTCTACACTCACTGTCACTCTGCACTCACTGTCACTCTCGCACTCACTTTGCACTCACTGTCACTCTCGCACTCACTTTGCACTCACTGTCACTCTCGCACTCACTCTGCACTCACTGTCACTCTCGCACTCACTCTGCACTCACAGTAACTCTCGCACTCACTCTGCACTCACTACACACTGTTCACCCTGCACACTCACACTGTTTACCCTGCACACTCACACACTGCAGTCACTGTCACTCTGCAGTCACTGTTACTCTGCAGTCACACTCACTCTGCAGTCAGTCTGCACTCACTGTCACCCTGCACTCACTCTGCACTCACTGTCACTCTACACTCACTGTCACTCTGCACTCACTGTCACTCTCGCACTCACTTTGCACTCACTGTCACTCTCGCACTCACTCTGCACTCACTGTCACTCTCGCACTCACTCTGCACTCACTGTCACTCTCGCACTCACTCTGCACTCACACTCACTCTCGCACTCACTTTGCACTACCTATACACTGTTCACCCTGCACACTCACACTGTTTACCCTGCACACTCACACACTGCAGTCACTGTCACTCTGCAGTCACTGTTACTCTGCAGTCACACTCACTCTGCAGTCAGTCTGCACTCACTGTCACTCTGCACTCACTCTGCACTCACTGTCACTCTACCCTCACTGTCACTCTGCACTCACTGTCACTCTCACATTCACTTTGCACTCACTGTCACTCTCGCACTCACTCTGCACTCACTGTCACTCTTGCACTCACTCTGCACTCACAGTAACTCTCGCACTCACTCTGCACTCACTACACACTGTTCACCCTGCACACTCACACTGTTTACCCTGCACACTCACACACTGCAGTCACTGTGACCAGTGCCTATGTGTGCGAGCAGTGCCGGTGTGTGTGAGCAGCCTGTGTGTGTATGTAGTGCCTGTGTGTGTGAACAGTGCCTGTGTGTGTGAGCAGTGTATGTGTTTGTGAGCAGTGTCTGTGTGCGTAAACAGTGCCTGTGTGTGAACAGTGCCTGTGTGTGAACAGTGCGCCTGTGTGTGTGCGCAGTGCCGGTGTGTGTATGTAGTGCCTGTGTGTGTCAACAGTGCCTATGTGTGCGAGCAGTGTCAGTGTGTGTGAGCAGCCTGTGTGTGTATGTACCGCCTGTGTGTGTGAACAGTGCCTATGTGTGCGCACAGTGCCGGTGTCTGTGAAAAGTGCCTGTGTGTGTGAGCAGTGTCCGTGTGTGTCAACAGTGTTTGTGTGTGTGAGCAGTGCCTGTGTATCCCTGCACCTAAAATCAACCTATTTGTCATGAGGCCCAAGGTTAGACACACAAGCACAACTGTTGCAACACGGCTGCTCGGACCCTCCATGCAGAAACACATTCCTGCTCTCGGAGGTTTTAGTTTTTTTGCTGAACAAGACATGAGCCCCTTTGATGAGATGAGGAGAATGCGGCAAAATGTGGGACTGTTCGTAAGCCAGTGAAAAGATTTCCGTTTCGTACCTGGACGTTACTGTCTCCAATACAAACGCACTTACATACTTTGTGGGGTAATGAAGCCTGTGTGTCTCATTGTCGGCGCACGACCAAGCCAGCTCTTCAAAGGCCAACACTTACACATGAAAGGATGCAGACGAATGCGCGCCGACCAAACTCACTGCAGACTGGTGAACGCGCCCCGCACATCTGGGTTCAATTGCCTCGGCACCCTGACAGCTCGTAATTGACAATTTATTGCACTCCCCTGCGCGTAACCGCACAGAAAATGCAGGAAGTGCACAAACTAAAATCCATGTGGCCTATTGCGTGAAGGCTACTAGAAACACAGCACTGCGAGGACCAATTAGCATGCAGATGCCAAAATAAACGACGGAAAAATCTCGCGCAGTGAGGAATTTTTACTTCACTATTCTGAGCCCCGTATCAATACGGCTCGGAGCTCCGCCCCACTTCTGACGAAGTGGTGACGTAGGCCGAGCCCTAAAAATTGGGTACTGCAATATAGAATGTTTTCGGACACAGAGAGGGAGGAAGCTGCAGAGAGCTTATTTATCAATAAAATGGAATTAAGGAGTCAAAAAACCACCCAGGAAAACAAAACGACTCCTAGCACATTGAAAAGTCTATACGCCACCTTGGAGAAAACATACGAAAAATAAATTCGAAAGTGGTGGGAGGCCACAAGCCTGCAAAAATACCTGGATGTTGGCCGTGTTCCGAGAGGACTGCACATTTTTATTGTACCATCATATGAGAATCCAAATATAGCGTTACTACAAGAATGGTCGGAGTTTATGACAGAAGTAACACAAGTAATGCTGAAGATATTGGTAAAACATGCATGGAGTGACAGAATAAAATTACAGGAGGAGATTAAAGAGATCGAAAAAAAGATCAGTGGGGAGAAAGATACAAAAAAGAGTGATGAACTGCGCCAACTAATGAAACAACGTCTAATTGATTACGAAGCAGTAATTAAACTGAGGAAGCAGACCAATTTATACAGGATGAAAAAGATAATGCGAATGGATGAATCTTAACCTTCGCTAAAAAATATGATGCTCCCCGTAAAAATCTGAAATCTGGCAAGGCGCCAATCACAATACACTTGAGTACATCAGAATCAGAAGTTTCAGAAGACGAAACAACTCGCGTTGATAAGGACGGTGAAGTAGGTCCATCAACTCGTGTTGATAAGGATAGTGGTGAAGAAGGTCCGTCATCATCTTTTTTCAGGAGTACGAGTTGATGCGAGGTCTAAGACAAAGACCTGCTCCAAGAACGCATCCCCGAGAAGCAATAGGAGGAAGACGAGGAGGGGCCAAAAGAACCGAAACAGGATGCTCCACCCCGATTGTAACTCGCAGCAAGCGGGTGGGACGGTGGAATTGAATGAAACAACAACCACCAAAAAGACAATAGTCAATCTGTCTGACAGGGAGCTGTCAGACACATAATTGACAGTGTTACAATTGGGCCTCACCTTCTGTCCAACACTAGCCTTCGATTATACGCAAATGCGTATAGATCTCTATAAGTTCATAAGGAAAATAAAACATATGAAGATCCATATCCTGCATCCCAAGAAAGGAACATCAGAAATGCCAGAAGAGACTGCTCTTTTTGATGAATTAACAGGAAGAGACCTTGGAGCCATACGAATGGCACATGATCTAGTTGAATAATTTGACTTTCAATCTGACCCAGAGATGAACCCAACACAAATGCTGGACGAAGTTGGGATTTCTAAGCAAGGATGTAAGAGTAAAATGAAAACAAAATCCAAATTCATTCCAAGAACAGGCTCGTGGGGGCAAAACAACTCACTCACCTGCATTTCCTGAGGGGAGAGGACCCGCGGACATTCCCGCTCTCCCTCGCTGCCGTTTGTTGGGCGTACGGCCGCCGTGTAGGGATAGCGGTGCTGAGACTACATTTCCCAGCGTCCCCTGCTTCCCTGATGGGGACGCTGAAACGCCGCCTCACCATCCCGCGCCCGGAGGCGCATAAAGACGAGCAGCTCCTGCGGTGGAGCGGGGACTCAGGCTCGTGGGGGCAAAACAACTCACTCACCTGCATTTCCTGAGGGGAGAGGACCCGGGACGTTCCCGCTCTCCCTCGCTGCCGTTTGTTGGGCGTACGGCTGCCGTGTAGGGAGAGCGGTACTGAGACTACATTTCCCAGCGTCCCCTGCTTCCCTGATGGGGACGCTGAAACGCCGCCTCACAATCCCGCGCCCGGAGGTGCATAAAGACGAGCAGCTCCTCCCGTGTCGCAGGACGCGTGCGGGCGATGCCGGGCGAAGCCTGGGCAGAGGGCGGGCCGTCTGGGGCCATCCGGGGCCGGAAGAGGCAGGGCAGGGCCAATCCCTTGACATCACGCAATGGGTAAGCGAAAGAAAACATTACTGACTGATGAGGGGGGAAAGAAGGCTAAGTTACCTAGACACTCTGAGTCTATCATTTCTTACCTGTCATCTGCTGTGGGCGCGTTGTCTAAGGAAATTGCGAATGCCAAACTTGAACTGGGCTTATCGGCCACCCTATCTCCCACGCTCTCACTATCTTCTGTCACCAAACATGCTCCTGTTATCCCCCTTGAACCTAAGGTGGTCATATCCAATGTGAACTTGCCGTTGATACAAACTGTTTGTTCTCCACAAGGAAATTCTGTGGTCCCGAACTCGTCATTGAGCCAACAAACCACTGTCAGTGCTGTTACACGGAACTCGGAGAGGCTGGAGTTTACCGAGGGTACCCCATTTGTACCCCCTGGTCCTGACATTAATCTGGGAGACCAGTTAGAGACATTGTTCCTTGCTCGGATTGAGCCTTTGCTAGTGGGGATCGCTAAGGACATAGTGGACACACTGAACACTTGCCTTTCTGGGTTATTGAAAAAATGCTCATTAATTGATAAACTGGTTAATGATCTTACCCCAGTCTTACATTCTGTCACAGGGGTCGCCCAACTTGATTCTGGTAGAGGTTCGGTGGTCACAACCCCAGAACCGGCTTCTTCTAGCTCTGGGTCGCTTGCAACTATGGAGGGCGAAGGAAATCCTCAGAGCGCTAATACAGCCGCAGGCGCAGGACGCCACAGGACAGGATCTCAAGGGAGTGTTAGTCATCCACTTAACCCACCCAACCCAGGCCCGAGCAAGAGGGACAGGGGAAGTAAATCGATTCTTGATTTACTCCCGGCGGCCGCGCCACTGGTGGCCATATTTGTTGGCGTACCCCCATTAGTAGAGGGAACGACAGAATCAACGGCTGATTTAATAATTAAGGCTAAGTCTTGGTGTGCAGATGCTAGTAGTGGTGGGACTCGAGTGGCTGACAGGATCATATTCGCTAACAGGGTGGGCTGGATCGGGAAACGACCAAAGTTAGCACAGGGGGACTGTGTTGTTATCAATTTTGACAGCCCTGACATGGCTGATAGACTTTTATGGGACAGCTCTGATGTTAGGGGAGGAGATCAGATGAGACCAATCCCCCTGGGGTTCTTCTACCCACCACCTATGACTCAAACCAGGCCTAACTACTCAGCGCAAGTAAGAAGGAGCCCAAACAATGAAGTCGGTGGGACAGGGCAAGTGGGTTACGTACAGTACACACACTCTAAACCAAGGCGGGACCTTATCCAGAGAGTCCCAATTATACAATCTACGCACAAAGTAAGGAGTTTGATGGGCTACCCCTGAGAAATCGTTTTTCTCCCCTATCTGACATCGAGGAAATTGATTGACAGTCAACCATTCCACTGTCCGATAGTGTTAGTACCATCTCCCCTGTTGACCACGGGCTTTGCAAACTGGTCAGTTGGAACATAGCTGGCTCCAGATCAAAGAGGGCTGATGTTGCCTGGACTGGGTACATCAGCAGCCATGACATAATAGCGTGCCAAGAAACTTGGGATACCTCCCCAAACTTCTGGCTGGATGGTTTTACCACATTTGCAATTCCAGCTGTACCGAGCATAGCCGGCAGATCAAAGGGAGGCTTATACCTCTTATTCTCATTGAATCTCAAGGGCACTTTTAAGATGATCCCAAATGGATCACCAAACTTACTAATCGTAGAGTGGGCTGTATCACATAGCTGCAAAATTGTAATATTAAATTTTTATAATTCTTGGGACAGGGCCAATGGAAATGACCACATAGGTGCTCTGGACCACGCTCTTATTATACTCAGTCAAAACAAAAGTTACACTAATTTCGAATTTATCTTATTAGCTGATTTTAACGTTCATCCATGTGGTGACCCGTGTTTTTTAAGTGAACAGGAGGGTCTGCTAGGCAAAAGGGACCCCCATTTTGAGCACACTAAATCGGGGGAGGCCCTTGAGGAGTTGCTTGCCAATCATAATTTGTATGAAGCCTGCATCTCAGAGGGAGGGATAAGAACTGTCATGTTTAAAGGTTCTGACCCCGGTACCATTCTGGATTATGTCTTCATGACCCCGGGCATATTACATAGGGCTGTGTTCTACAACGCCATAGTCTCTACCTAAAGTGATCACAACCCGGTCTTGCTTAAGTTACTCTGGGAAGACCACATGGGATTTAAACCTCGTCCTGACATTCCGGGGCCTGCCCTACGCCCTGTAGATCAAGGGAGAAGACTTAAATGGGCCAACGTAGTACCGGGGAACTTTATGGATGACCTATTTCTCACCATTGAGGGGTATATAACAACTTGCCAGCACCGCTGTGCTTCTGCACCAGAGATCACGGGGGCATTTGAGTGTATTTGTGTCCAAATCTCGGGAGCATTGACGGCCAAGCCATCTCAGATGGTGGATAAGAAACACAGATGGTTTGACACAAAATGCTCTAAAGCCCATAAGGCGTTAATGGCAGCCCTAAAAACCTCCCCGAGAGACAGGTTAGCGGTAGCCTCGTTGAGAAAGGAATATAAGGCAATAATCAACGAGAGGAAAAAGGACATAAAAAACTCGGCCTGGGAAAAACTAATGTCTACTGACATACTTCGCGACAGCTCTCAGTTTTGGGTCATAGTTAACCAACCCCTCTTTTTAGAGGTGGACAACACGGTCTTGGATTGTGTTGTTCCAGACGAAAAGTGGATTAGCCACTTTAGAGAGGTATATGGTGACAACGAGCCTGGTGCCCCCAAAAAGCCATGGACGGCCTTGGAGTGCGCTCCCCTAACCTTTAACCAAGCCGAGGTAGAGAGAGCTATTTTGGAGACCTCTAAGAATAAAGCTCCGGGGCCGGACGGGGTCCCGGCTGACTTCTACAGGTACTCCCCTAAATTGTGGGCAGGGGTTTTAACCTACGTTTTTACAGCTGCAAATGAAAACATTTTCCCTAGTAGCTGGTCCACTTCAATCATCGTGCCCATTTTCAAAAAGGGCCAACGCAATGACCCAGGGTGTTATAGGCCCATTTCCCTCCTAGACTCTGCAATTAAGATCTTAGGCAGAGATCTTGTTATTCAAACTTAGAGGCAATATCGAGGGGTGTGGGGGCCTATCAAATATCCAGTACGGTTTCAGGGCAAAAAGAGGTACCTTGGACCAGTGTTCCAGCCTTCACCTGTTAATATCCAAGTATACGGTTGCCAAGGAGGGATCCTTGTTCTTGGCCTTCATGGACCTCTCCTCGGCATTCGACTTGGTGAACAGGTCAAAACTATTGGAAATCTTATTGGTGTCTGGGATTGACAAATCACTTGTGAATTTCATGGCATCTTTGCACCAGGACCTGTTTGCCACAGTGCGGGTTACGAAGGAAGGCAGGTGCACCGATCATTTTAAATCAGAGAGAGGAGTCCGCCAGGGCTGCATCCTGGCACCCCTCCTCTTTACCATCTATATAAACGGTCTGGGTAAACATCTTGAGGCTCTGGAGGGTGAGGTCCCGCGTGTAGGAGAAGTTAACATCCCGGCTCTCCTATACGCGGACGATGCAGTCCTGATAGCTAGCACTGGGCTGGGCCTTCAGCGTTTATTGGCATCATTTGGTGCCTTCATGGGCCATCTTGATTTAAAAATTAACGCGAAGAAGTCCCACACGATGGCGGTGGGCCACCACAGAAATAGGGGTAAGCCTATATCCTTCTTCTGCAAGGGCGAGGCAGTGTCCAGGGTGACAGTTTTTCCTTATCTTGGGGTTAGTTTTGATGACAAGGGCTCATGAGGACCTCAAATTAAGATCAAAAGTTTATCTTTGGCGAGGGCCTCCTCAGCCCTTCTAGGATTTGCAAACAGGTTAGGGGCCAGGCCCATGGAGGCACTTTTAAAAATGTACAATCCTAAGTGTATATCTGTTGTTATGTTTGGGTCTTCACTGTGGGGGTACGTTTCTCAGGACGCAATACAAACAGTGGAAAACAAATTCCTGAGACGCCTTCTCTCTTCCCTCAGTCTACCCCTACCTTTTATATTCATGGGGAGGTGGGCCTAGACTATGTTACCGATAAACTTAGACTGGCTCCTTTATTATTTTGGTTAAAGACCTGGTTAAATGATGAATTAACCCTCAACCATGCTATTTTACACAATGTTATGACCCTGGACTATGTAAAGAGAATAGCCTGGCTGGAGTACATGAGACATACTTTCTTACAGCTAGGACGTCCGGAACTTTTTAATTCCCCTTCCTGCATCAAGAGGGAGGATATCAAATGGACCAAAGTGATCTTTATGGAAAGGGCCAGATTGACTCGGGAGGCGCGAGAATTGAATAAACCCACCGTCAGATCACATTATTTGCTGCTGAGTTCCCCTTCTCTTGAGCCCTATCTCAAAAGTGTAACTAAGCCCTTCCATAGACATTTGTTAATAAAATTTAGATTTAATTTAATCAATTATTCCCTAGGCAGTTACCCGTTCTGGAGTAAACCAGAAGAGGGCCCTCCGTGTAAATGTGATGATTTTTCCCACCAGGACACTATGCATTTTACTATGTTTTGCAGCTTATATTCGGATGCTAGGAAAAAATATATGGTCCCAATTCTTAGAGAGGCCGGCTTTGTTCAAGTTAGACCGGCTCTAGTTTACTTAATGTCCTTGGGCAGTACTACCATCATATTTGGAGTAGCCAGCTTTTTGGTGGCGGTTCACAGAACGAAAACAAATTTGGTGGCATTGGGGGACCTTACCTAAGCTCTTTAAGCTGCACTTCAATTATCATTTATTTGTATTGCCTCTGTGTCCTAGTGTTGTATATAATTCACTTGCCTGGTCGTTGTAAATCTATGTATCATGTAAATTTGTAAATTTGTATTTAAATGTTTTAAAGTCTTTTATGATTTTTAACAAATCGAATACAGTGAACTTGACTGACTGACTGACATTCCAAGAACAGCATATGATGCAATTGATACCTATCAGGAAGTAATAATTGAGGAAATAAAGAATTTGCAGAAAAAGAAATTCAATAGTGGAAAAAGAAATCTAAATAAAAAGCAATGGGAGACAATCAAAAGCCTAAGAGAAGATGAAAATATAATCATCAAACCAAGTGACAAAGGTGGAAATGTGGTAATCCTTAATAAACTACAATATGAGGACGAGGCACTATCACAGTTGGAGAAGAAGGAACACTATGTACCAATCAAAAGACAAAAGTACCTTGAGAGCATTTCTGAATTCAATATTCTGATTACAAAATGGTGAGATGAAGGAATATTGGACCAGGAGAGCTGGCAACATTTGAAATGTGACCACCCCCAATTAGCAACATTCTACCATCTACCTAAGGTGCACAAGAGCAAAATTTGGCCACCAGGCCGGCCAATTGTATCAGCTAAAAATAGCTTATTAGAGAACACGTCCACATATATTGATCATTTCATTTCGCCCCTGGTAAAAGATTTGAGCTCCTATCTAAGGGACACAAAAGACTTAAGAATTATTCAAGGAACAAGATGGGAAGAGGACATGTTACTCATAACCCTTGACATTACAAGCCTATACACCTCAATAAGGCATGAGGATGGGTTACAGGCTATGAACTTCTTTCTGGAAAACAGAGCATTGAAACATCAGACTCATAATCGCATGTTGATTGAATTGACTAAATTTTGTTTGAATAATAACATCTTGCTATTTTCAGGACAACTATACTTACAACTGCAGGGTACCGTGATGGGCACGTGCTTTGCCCCCAGCTACGTCAATTTATTCGTGGGTTGGTGGAAGAAGAACCTGGCCTGGGCGGGTACCAACGAAAAATGGATGGATAAGATCGCTTTGTGGACCCGCTACATTGATGATCTCTTCATCTTGTGGCGGGGTACACAAGGTGAGGCAGAGGAGTATATTAAGATCCTAAATGTCAATCAACACAATCTCAGCTTTACGAGCAATATCAGTAAAAAAGAGGTCTTCTATCTAGATCTAAGGGTATACGTGGAGGACAATAATCTTCAAACTGCTCTATACCGCAAACCAACAGCAGGAAATACTATCCTGCATGCGGGAAGCTGCCATCCAGAAGTGTAGTCAATAATATCCCTCTGGGGGAATTTCTTAATATGAAGCGAAACTGCTCCACACGAGAGGAATATGAAAATGCGAGAATAGACTCTAGAAAGAGATTTGAGCAAAGGGGTTACTGTAAAGGGATCTTAGATCAAGCGGAAGTGAAATGTAATGCAATAACAAGAAATGAACTATTGATAGACAAACCAAATACCCAAGATCAGAAAGTAAGGCTAATAACAAATTTCACAGAGAAGTCCTCAGAGGTTTTCCAAATTCTAAAAAGAAACTGGAATATTCTCTTGTCTGACAGTGTAGTGGGTAAACTACTACCTGAATATCCCTTAGTGACATATCGGAAGGGAAATACTTTGAAAGATCATCTAGTGAATAGCCACTACGAGCCCAAAAAGAAGATAAGGGCTCCCATTGTGAGATTTTATCCATGCATGAAGTGTAAAGCATGTAAAAATTGCCACAAGGTCAGAGTATCCAGTCCCTGGGAGAGATAATAAATCCACTATCTCCAAACTTTGAAATTGTAATTCAGACTTCACGGTATATTGTCTGGTGTGCCCCTGCGGGAAACAATATGTGGGGAGCACCATGAAACAGACAAAATCGAGAATTTTGGAGCACATGAGAGCCATTAATAACAAGGATCAGATTTATCCTGTTGCACGCCATTTTGAGAAGGAAAACCAAAGCAATAGCAACTTACTCACCTTCTTCATCCTTGATCAGATTGTGAAATCTGAAAGGGGGGGGAGATTGGGTAAAAGGGCTTTGTACGCTAGAATCCAGATATATCATTAGGCTCCAAACAAAGACTCCAGGAGGTCTGAATAACGAGGAGGAGATGTGGGTTCACATAGGTTAGATCACCATTTAAATGAAATATCTCTGATTATAAATATAACAACAAATTGGGACAATAACCTAGTAGACTCTCAGAACTGCATATCTTATTCCTGAATTCTTTCCCTTTTCCCCTCTCCTAATGCATCGTCCCCTCTACCTTCGAAAATGAAAAATGTAAGGTGTAGCAATAATTCCATGATAAATATATGCCCATTAGGGCAAGATTGTAAAAACGTTGCGTATCGGACACAGCACTTATGGCCAACAAATGTGAGGAGCATCCTTAACTTACAAGAATATGATAGCTACAAGCTTGATACACACAAATGAATTAATCGAATAATGTTATGAAATGCAATATTGAAACCCGCGAATAGAGGGAGTTTCTTGAATTGTAAATAATGATTACTAGAATAAGATCGATATATTGATGAATGTTTCTCTTGTTTTGATCGCTCAAAGATGGCCGCCATAATGGATCGAATCAGATATGTTGTTCCATTTTTTATGTTTAGTTTTAATGCACATGACCTAGTGTCACTCACAACTTTATTTAAATTCACTTATTTTTTGTGTAATGTTAACACTGACGAAGGCGGGAACGCCGAAACGCGTTTTTTAACTCTAAACTTTGCAGCACTAAAATAAAATATGGCGAAATGGACTGCGTGAAACGGCTTTGAGTGCCCTCTGTTGGAAATCGGTCAAGGGAAACATTGACCGAGTATTGGGAAATATATATATATATATGTAGGTATTACTTAACAACAGAAAATTCCCTTTTCCACTGATTATGTAGGGGAGAGATCCTATGCACTCCCTATCTTCTTGTGAGAAGGGGATGTGGTGTAGGGGCAGAGTTTACCCAGGTTACCAAATTTACAAAACTCAGGTTCTATACATTGTCATTCCATACGTAAAGCAAATCAAATGTAACTAAAATACCAGAATGTGATATATATCTTCTTTTATTATTATTGTTCTTAAGTCACCAATACATTGTCATAATCATTATCAAAAATATTTAACAAACGCTTAATCATATTGTTTATTAAAACATATACATTTCAAAATTAAAAATTAAAAACATGTTTATCGAAAGAATCAAATATGATGTTCTTATTAAACAACTTGTCGATGCGGCGTTTCGGTGTTTTACGGTATCTGCACCTTCTTCAGGACATTGATTGTAATTAATAAAAACATCTAATAGATCTCATCAAGAGACCTCCTAATATCTGTCTTGTTCGGATTTTCTGAGCTCGCTGGTAATTCAAGCTCGAAAAAGTGTTTATTTCCTTGAGTCAATCTCTTTATGTTCTTATCGGATAAGACTTGACCTTTTGTTGCGGTATTTCTTAAATTACTCAGTGGTTTCTTCTTCACTGGTCTTGAAGAGCGGAACCCAAGAGGGAAGGACGTGTATACAGCAGCTTCCAGCCTAACTAAATCTTAAAGAACAGAAACTGCCATAGAAGATTCCCAAATTAAATTAAGGGATGAGGAGAAGAATTAGCAGGCAATGCTTAAAGCTTCTAGAATTGAAAAAGAAATTTGTAAGGCTTAACACGTCCTTCCAAAAATTCACCCATAATTAATAGAGCAAATACTTCACAACTTGGCACAAGACCAGTGAAGAAGAAACCACTGAGTAATTTAAGAAATACAAGTTGTTCCATAAGAACATCATATTTGATTATTTCGATAAACATGTTTTTAATTTTTAATTTTGAAATGTATATGTTTTAATAAACAATATGATTAAGTGTTTTTAAATATTTTTGATAATGATTATGACAATGTATTGGTGACTTAAGAACAATAACAATAAAAAAAAGATATATATCACATTCTGGTATTTTAGTTACATTTGATTTGCTTTACGTATGGAATGACAATGTATAGAACCTGAGTTATGTTAATTTGGTAACCTGAGTAAAGTCTGTCCCTACACCACATCCCCTTCTCACAAGAAGATAGGGAGTGCATAGGATCTCTCCCCTACATGATCCGTGGAAAAGGGAATTTTATGTTGTTTGAACCTATTCACCCATTCCTTTTCCAGAAAAAGGGAATCTCCCTCCATATTTAAACCGGTATTACTTAACATACATTTCTATTTACTGCAGGTATTTATCACTGATGTTCAGGCCAGGTGTGTCCTTGGAGCGAGGTAAGGCAGCAGGCATAGCCATGGTGAAGCAAAATGACTGCCTAACACCACAAAAATAGCCTTTTATAAGTGTATCGTAGCTATTCCAGTAGGCATGTTTCGACTTTGCCTAGAAAGCTGAAAATCGTTGCACTGTTCTCGCTGGTTTCTTAGGACAAACAAATGCCATTACACTTTAATTAGACAGCCATGATACTTTTCCTGGTCACCTAATTCTTCTTGGGCAGAAAACAGTCAAGGTTTCCTCTGGGGGGGGGGGTATATGAGTTAGAATCTGAGACAACAATTTATTTAATTTATTTTACTCGACCTGAAGGTATTGGAGTATTTTACACGTGTCTTCCAGTTACAAGGTGACATATATTAGTTTTTAGGGCTCACCTACAAAGCGCATTCGCTGTTTGTTCGAGATATGTTTTTAAAAAACACTTTTTATTCATTTAACAGATAGGCAATGATGACATAATCACAATAATCACATTTTACAGTTAGATCACATGTTTGAACACCTTGTTGCTATCACTCAAGAGTAATCTATGTGTCCTATAGTTTCCAATATTCAGCTAAGCAGTTCCCATCGAGCCCACCTTCCCCCCTAATCCTCATCTGAACTATCCGAGTCTAAATCTGGTATTGGGTCGCATATGTCCCCCCTATAAGCGTTCCAAGCCGCCCAAATTTTTGTCCACTTCCTTGGGCTTTGCGTACACTGTTCTTTCCGCTATCATAGTGAGATCCATATCTCTGCACCAAGTCTCTAGCGATGGCAAGTGTACCGCTCCCCACTTTTGCACAATGTTCCTTTTTGCCACCATGAGCCCCAGGGTGACCCACTTTTGACCATGGTGCGTGAGATCATTAGGCTCCCATATGTTGAGTAGACATCTGCGTGGCTCTGGCAACAACGACACCTCCATCACCTTAGATACGAGATATGTTTTTTGTATGAGTGAGCTTGGAAGCCACCCACTAGTAGGCCTCATTGCCACTCTCTTTTGCCTGCTTCTTATTAGTCAGCAGCCTTAGGCTTCCTTCCTTTTCCTTTTCATGGGTTTGTCACTCTCCTGAAGCATGGACCCATTAATTGTGTCCTTCTATTGCTCTTCTTCTAGGTGCTACTTTTATATTTGGGATTAAGCACTCTACCAGGAGTGCGTCCCTCGAGAACATCTAGCACTTCCCCCCTCTTTGTGTAGTTGCTTGCCCCCACCCACCCTGCTTTTGATGCCTGTGTTATTGCTTATCTCCGGGAGATGCCTCACACCCTCCGTTGTCTCTGTGCTTCCTCCTACCCTTCCATCCCCCTGTTGTCCGTCCTGCCTCAAACCCTTTCCACCCTCTGTTGTCCATGTTGCCGCTTCGACTCCACATCCCTCCCTCCGTTTTGCATGACAACCCACATTTCCTCCTAATTAAAAAAAACAAGCTTTGGCATAGCTAATAGGTCTTGCCTTTAGGACCTTATAAGTGTTTAATCATACAACACATTATCCTGGGTGCTGTGCCATCAAGGATTGAAGAGCTATACAAATCTCATGTTGCAAGGTAGAACAGAAATAATACACCACAGAACGACTGTGCGTACACTTAATTTTTATATTCCATTACTTAGTCAAAGCTCCCTCCAGTAAAGACAACAGATCTGGATGTAAGTTTCTATATGTTGTGCTGTTCATACAAGCTGCAGGACCAGAGCACAGCAGTCTGTTACTAGTAGAAGATCAAATCCAAAAGAAGGTTGTGGTGCAGTCTGGTGGAAACACTGCTGATCTTGTATCTCATGAGATGTAGGTTTTAGATACTAGACAAATCATCAAGTTGTGTCTAATTGTGAAAATTGCGACCATCCTATGGCTCAATATGTGTTTCATTGTGTAATGATTAAATAGGTGACTAGGTAGAGAGAAACACCTCACTCTTCATGGTTTTACCTTGCATTTCACATCGGGCCTGCCTGACATTGAGGGGCTTATTTACAAGCTCATTGCTCCTCTGGTATGTCACTTTTTTTGACACACCAGTGGTGCAGTGTACCTGCCCATATTTACAATGTCACGTAAAGCCACCCTGCATGGTTTTTCATGGTCCGTAAATATGGCCCTCATTCACGCATTACTCTGCATGAAAGTAGCATTCCATAGGTTTTGCTGTAGGCGTTCTCATTGAACCTGATACATCCTCAGATTTACAAAGTTTTGTAAACCTGGGAATGCGTCAGATTCCTACGCCTCCCCAGGGGAGATGTAAGTGACACGCAGGGCTGGCTTTAGTGCTAGTGCCACCCGGGGCGACAATGTTTGTTGGTGCCCCCCTTTCTGTGGTGGACGAGGTGACCACCTCCACCACAGATTCCCTCACCACTACCTTTTAACAGTGCCCCTCAAAATTCCATAGCCATTCTCTTTCAGATGCATTTAATTAGTTATAAAGCGTCACTCATACCAGTGTAGGGTGTCACAGCACTTTGCATCACACACACATTACACAAAGACAATCAATCATATATGTGAAAATCAGTGTATAGGAAGTATTACATAAGCCAAAGAACTACATGGTGAAGGAGTGACATGTCATCCATACTGATATGCAGTATAGTTTAAGAGTGGTTGGCCTGGAGAAGCACAAACTCAGAATTTAAAACAGAACACCTTAATTGGGGGCACTCTTTAATAATGTGAATCGACTTTTACCCAAATGAACCCTTTTTACAACATTAATCTATGCTCTAATCTACACTTTGCAGTGTGCATGCAATTCTTTGATGACAGCTAATAATTCACTTTTTTATGTTAGGATTTTAGGAAGGTGTCCCTTTCTGCACAAAAACAATCACCAATGGCACAAAGGTGACTGCATTGGCACATGGCAGCCCATTGTGCACCAGCACAGGGAAAAGGACAGGAATGCACCATATCTCATAGATATGGTGCATTCCTGCCCTTTTCTTTTGATGCACGGAAGCGCAACAGTAAGGCTTGCTGTGCTGCCATGCGTCAAAATATTGTAAGTGAGGCCCCGAGTCTGCAACTAACTAACCTATATGTGATCACAACTTACCTCTTCGTTTGTGCTCAGATTAGGAATGCCAGAACCTTGCTATGATTATTCATATGTAGGCAGTTAGAACTTACACCTTTTCTGCTGTACGCCATTTATGCATATGTCAATTCCAGAATTCCTACAGAAACCCAAATATTTGGATATCGTTGTCCAACACGTCATCAATGAGCCAGGTCACTTAAGACGGTATTGGAATACATTCCTGGACAATGCACGACTTCTAAACAATTGACTTGTGCGACGTCATCACAGAAAGGTAATAAATGGACTACCAAAACACACAAGATGATGGTCGGAATGTTGCACAATTGCAAAACATTCACCCCCAGTCACAGATCTCAGTTTAATCCATCGTTATTTTGCTCACCAAGCCACCGCAGTTCAGACATGGCATATGCAAATCAGTCTTGACCCTGTGCCTCATGGGAACAGTCCAGCCCGAACTGCCAAGCCATGTCTTCCCTCGACCAGAATCAAGCATCCTAGGACCGGTTTCTGGCTATCAGCTGTCTTCAGCCAGGATAGCTTGACTCCAGTGGCTTAGTGAGCACGGGACCCACGTCTGGGCATACCCTTCCCACATAGGGTGAACAGCAAAACACACAAGATGATTGACGGAATGTTGCACAATGGCAAAACATTTACCTCCAGTCACAGATCTGGGTTTAAACCATCATTATTTTGCTCACCAAGCCATCCCAGTTCAGACATGGCCATATGCAAATCAATCTTGACCCTGTACCTCATGGGAACAGTCCAGCCCGAACTGCCAAGCCATGTCTTCCCTGGACCAGAATCAAGCATCCTAGGACCGGTTTCTGGCTATCAGCCGCTTTCAGCCAGGATAGCTTAACTCCAGTGGCTTAGTGAGCATGGGACCCACGTCTGGGCATACCCTTCCCAGATAGGGTGAACAGCAAAACACACAAGATGATGGGCGGTATGTTGCACAATAGCAAAACATTCACCCCCAGTCACAGATCTGGGTTTAATCCATCGTTATTTCGCTCACCAAGCCACCCCAGTTCAGACATGGCCATATGAAAATCAGTATTTACCCTGTGCCTCATGGGAATAGTCCAGCCCGAACTGCCAAGCCATGTCTTCCCTTGACCGGAATCAAGCATCCTAGGACCGGTTTCTGGCTATCAGCCGTCTTCAGCCAGGATACCACCAATTTAAATAAAGTAACATTTGTTCTTTATAGAAATGAAAACACAATAGAATCGTGGTAAGCTACATAAAAATACATTATTTTGAAGGTCACACTCATTAAGTTTTTTAAGCCAGCTCTGTCGCCCTTACAATCAACATCATTCGTACTCATTTTCATTTGCACCTCAACGCATATTTTGAACACTAACATATGATCTATGATGTGTATAAAGCAAGTTTAACTGTGCACCCACCTTTTATGTTTAAAGGGGATCTGGTGATACCACTGTTTTGGAGTGTTCTGATGAGATTTTGCACTGTTTATCAGGAACTTACAGAGGTGCACTAATTATGTGAAATTCGCCTGTCGCAAATGTTTGACGTTTTAATTATGTGACTCAATCCTTTTAACTGTGAGTCACGGATTCTGGTATACAGGTAGAAAGCAGCGTTTTAAGTGGTTCAAGAGGATGACAAAATTGTGCAGGGCATGCCTTAAGAATGAGAGGTGCATGTGAGAGGTGGGGCGCGCGTCATGCATACATGCCAACATTTTTAGAAGAGGAAAGTGGGTGATTTAAAAAAATTGGGAGAATGTATTCTTCCCAGTGACTTATATTCAAGTGAAGGCAAATTCAAGCGGGAGAGAGACCGGGGAACGGACCTCAGGGAGAAGCTGATATGCCACTCCCTGTTTTTTCAGCCGCCACACGATACTAAAACATGAAAGCAGACCTGTAGTTAAAAGTCACAGGGCCTCCAAATAAAAATAATTAAATGAAATAAAATCTGCGCTGGCTCCAAAAGCACATGCGCTACCGCCTCGAAAGGAATAATTGGAAAGTGAAACATAAAGTGTGGCATCCATGAAGCAGGCGCTATGGTGACCAAAGCCACGTGGGCTTCAAAAGCATATCATTAACCAAAGTTTGTTTACACATGCTACCTTCTGGTTGCAAAATGGAAATGCTGTATCCTGAGCTTGCTTCGCTCGAATAACACAAAAAAAACACATTCCGAAAACACACGATGAGAAGTAAAAAAAATAGTGTGCCAATACTGAATTAAATAAACAGGAGTAAATGAGTACATTTAATAGGGCCAGTCGCAACTGGCAGGGAATCAAATGCCAAAAGGAGGGATAAATACAACCTATGCACCATTTAAAAAACTGGTTTTCAGAATGGCACACAAAATAACCAATAACAAATGATGGGCTTGCTTGAAGCTCACAGAGTAGATACAGCATGTCTCAAAGAGACAGTGTAAGGCTGCCTAGGCGAGACCTAAAAAAGTGCTATGACGTGATCAGCGCTTCCTGCATCATAGTGCTTTTTCTTAATTTCGGGCATGCTGCCCAGCACAGTATGGAATGCTATCTGCAAGGTAAAGGAGCAGTGAGTTTGCACCCACTCTGAGCGGTTCATAAATATTTTTAACTGTTTATCCATTACAAAAATGTGATTCCAGTCTTGTTACCAAGAAAATGGCCATACAATGCATGCAGGTCATCTGCACTGGCATTTATGCAATCCGTTCAATGTCTCTTTCGCAGCACACTACTCGGGTTGATCACTTTTCTGTAGAGGCTTTGAGCCTTTCTGTAGACTAGACACAGCTGCTGAACTTTAATAAATGAAAGTGAGGCAATCTTAGTGTATAAATGCGCAGTGTGCTAATACAAAAGTAATGTTTGTGTTTGCATACCGGAGCTTGAAAGTTACAGCACACTTTGCAAGCATAGCAAAGCAGAGGGGAGAAATAAAACAAAAACCCTCACACCTGAGTAAATATTAGATACTGAGGTAAGATTATTGAACTTGGTTCCAGTCTTCAATAGATGCATAGTTGATGCTTTTTAAAAATTATGAAATGTTCGAAGAAAATATGATTATCAAATGGAGGTCAAATACACTTTCATTACGTATGAGCAGTATCCTTTTTGAAAACAGGAACTTCTTAATTAGTGTCTTCCATGGATTTTGTGTGTAATTTTTTGTATTGTATCTGAAGCGTAGGCAAACTTGGAATAGGCACTGCTGATTTTAACCACTATTAGAACAAGCACTGGAAAAGCCAACAGGTCTTGCCAATGTGAGATTTATTGGCTATGTCAATTTTTTTTGCCTTCTGTACAGCATGGCTGAAAGTCAGAAAAGAAGTGCTATGATGAAGACTGCGTTGACCACTTCATAGCATTTTTAAATTTTAATTTCAACCAGGCGGACAGTAGCTGCACTAACAACATGGTAAAAAGAACATTGTCAAAGTCAAATAGCTGAATTATTTGACTGTATCGAAGATTTGCAAGCTATGTTGTACAGCAGTGTGGCTGCTGTGCAGCATGGTTGAAAGTGTAAAAAAGAAACATTATGATGCTACCAGCATTGACTGCATCCTAGAACTTTTTAAAATGTACTTTTAATCATGCTGCACAGCAGCTGTGCTGCTGTACAACATAGCTTAGAAAAATAGACAAAGCCAACAGATCTTGCATATGCAAGACCTAATGGCTTTGCCAATGTGCTTTTTTTCAGGCAAGGGGAGATGATGTGATGGCCCAGAAACGAAGGATGGTGAACTGAAGCAGAAACTCCTACCCGGTTCCTCAGTAACAGAGTTGGCAGTTCTAGTTGTAACTTCACATTCTCTCCCCATGACATATTAAATATAACTTAATGCACTCAATGTGTAGTCATTGCTATATCTTTGAAGAAGAATAGGGATTTCATGTACAGGTAACTAAAAAGAACAGTTAAAGTTAAGAAACAGGAAAATAAAAGGCACCAGCACTTCTGGGGCCATAAAATGACAGCACACATGTTTACAGCATTTACTTCCTACCCACTAGATTTTCTGTAACATCTATTGCCAGTGTTATAAAATGGGTCTGCATACAGGTGAACTTAGAGGCGGCCTGGCTCCTTGGGATTACTATACCATTGGTAAACATATTCCCAACAAAAGGGACAGACTTGTCAAGCAAAACGAATACAGGGCTGCAACTTTGCCAAGATACAAATTGTACTATGTATTAATGGCCTCTGGGTCATGGTTCAACACTGGAGAACTAAGTGTGCTGATGCCACAGTTGATGAGTTTCCAGTTAGAAATAGTAACATTCCTTCAGTTAAAGTCTTCAAAAGAAAAACTCAAAAAGCCCTTTTGCAGTCAAGATTGTTTGGATTCCCCTTGGACTAAGGGCAATCTTTAGACAAATGATTCTCCAGTTCTGTACTTTCAAGTCTCTGAGGGGCATATTTACTAGTAAAGTGGCGAAGCATGTCATTAAGCCAAGAAAGCTAACAAAACGCTCTGTTACTTTAGAAACGACGGGCTGCACCATATTTACAAGACTCCTTGAGTGGTTCTACGGATTGGTATTCATTCAGCTGGGCCTTGTACTGGCTTTCCAGTGGTACGGTGCAGCTTCCCTCCATGCTGGGTAGTCCAGCTCAACACCCCTGCCCACAGATCATAGCACGAGGTTTTTCAGGCATGGGCCATCAGAGAGTTAGCAACTATCAGTAGCAGTTTCCTAGAATAAAGTTGTTGTGCTAGAGTGGCAGTATTTACAGCACAAAGGAGACAAGGGCCCACCCAAAATCTACCTTTTTAAATACCAATTTGGTCTCCAAACAAGGGGAAAGTGCATATTTCTTCTAGCCATCATCTTTTTGTCAGTTTTAGGATGACTAATTCAGATCAGACCAGTTCAGACTGGTCGAGCTATTGATGTGGATTATTAACCGACCGACAACAGAATAACTTAGTCAGTAGGACTGGGTGGTCTGAGCTTCAGATTTTCAGACAATAATGCTGGGATATCATGTTAATTATTATATGAGAAGCAATGCATCGGGGCATCATGGCCAAAGGAAAGGAGTGCGGATTGTGAGTGGTACATACAACAATACCCATGTTTTAAGACCTTCAAAACAGGAAAGTGTATTTGTGTTTTTGTCTGAGAGAGTATTTAAAAATCACAGGTAAAATTTGATAGACACCTTGCATTATCCAACTGAAAGCTCCTGTACCCAACTATTTACTAAATAATACATTTATCAGGGCGGTGTAACACCTCAAACACCCCCTGAAGCTTCGCCTCTGCAGACAGACCAAACAGAAGGCCACCATTGCCAGGTAACAGAGAGCCTCAGAGGAAAAAGGCACTGGGGCAAGAGTTTCACTGCAACAGGGGAAACGTAGGGTCTGAATTAGAGTTTGACAAACAGGGTACTCCTACCCAATGGCAACAGTGTACTCTGTTTGTCAAAGTATCCGTCCTCCCACCATATTTTGAATTGGGCTGACTACCAGGGTTTTGCCAGAAGAATAACATTTACTCCATTGGCATAAACCTTCGCATGCCAGTCTGAGGGAGTATGGGCCATCAGAGATAAGCCATCCTACCATCTGCCCTATTTTCAGGGAAAGACAAATGCCTCTTTTATACTGTCTGTCAGTGTCAGGAATTTCCTGGTGGTGAGTGACAGTAAAAATAAAATATGACCACATTATTTGTCCCCTGACCGTATACCTTCCCCAACCTGTGAAATATCACGTTTTACATGGGAGTACAGAAGATCCATTGGACAAATAGATGCTGCATTAGAAGGATCACAGGAAGAAGTACTAATGGGCAATTTTCCTGTGGACCTGAACTGGTGGTGAGTGGCACCTCCATGCAACTGTAACTTTTGCCTGGCATATGAGAGATATTTACTGAAGATCTGGATATTTTTTATCAAAGCAGATTGTGTAAAAACATTTTTGTTTCTCTGAGTTATTTTGGGAGTTTTACCTTCTTTCAGTGTCAACATGTAATGTACTCTTATTGCCTTGGGCATCTTTTATAGTTTGGTTCAGCAAGCCTTTTTTTCTTTTTCTACTTCTCAAAACCTGACTTTTATCTATAAGTATTTAAACTAGCTTTTGCTATAACGTGTCATCGTAAATTAGATTGTCTTCACTTCAGTTTCCTATTAAATTGGCATCTCCTTTATGAACATAGTGTAGACCTTTTTACACCCTTCAATTTCTTAACATTATTGTTGTTTTGGTCATTGCCTCACTTTTATTACCTACATTTCTCTGAGGAAATGTTTGCTGTGTGAACCAGCTAGCAAGGGTGAGCCAGGTATTTTTCACAGAAGCTAGTTTTCCTATCAAGTCAGATTATGCTGCTCTGAGAGCTCAGCTAAAACATAGGTTAACAATAAATTGCCCCCATACAAATTATTTTATAAATCGGGCACACAGATGAAATCTGGAAGTCTCTCTAATCATTTTTAGCAATGATTCACTAATGAGTACATTCACATTTTCTGGCTCTGTTCCTTGTGCCTGTTTTCATTTTATATTGCTTATTCTAAGTTTAAAAAAAGATATTATGGACACATGGCTGGGCAACAAGCATGGAGAATGTTTCATGCAGAGCTACCAAGGTACGAATTCCATGTGGCCAATAGACATACTGGAGTTACCCATCCATGTGTGAATTATTTGCAGTTTAACCTACCCCCTTCCTTGCCTTTACTCCTGTATACTTTTCACATCCCAGTCCTCTACCTCACGTTGCTTCTTCTCCCAATGTAAGTCTTATGATGCCAACCTCATTGGCCATCCTTTCCTCTATCTTTCTATAGTCACTTTCCCATTACATAAGTTCTCCTCCTGCTCCACAGTAAGGACACATGGAGAGGGGCCCTTTTTCAACCTCTTTAGAACTTTCCTACCTTACTTATTATAGGTTGCCAACTCACTAAATTACCATCAGCTTCCATCTATGTCCCTAGTTATAATTCTATCACTAGAAGTCTCTGTCCTCCAAGTGTGATGTTCAAGCTGCACCCATTCTTTGAAGGGGAGGTAACCTATGCTTATACTAGTTCCTGTTGCCCCAGCCACCAACCACCAACGGTGAACCTTATTGTAGGACAAAGAGAAGGGTATGCTCGTTCTAACAAATGTAATTTTTGTAAAATGCTTTTAATTGAGAATTTGTTATTTCAGAAGGGAGTTAACCTATGTTTTTTTCTACTTGGGACTGGGCGTTTGGATATATGCAAAAATATTCTCCCTTTACAAAGGTAAAAACCTCTGACAGACCACAATTTCCCACACTTACTCAATTACACAGGGTTGGAGATTTTAGAAACATTTTAAAAACAGTTTTCGTTCCATTTCTAGGTCTGGGCTAACAAAATGTTACCTTTTTTGCCACAGCTCATGTATTCACATGGTCATATCTTTATTGAAAACAACTTCATTAAGAGTGGACTATCCTGGAAATTATCATTCTATATCCTTCTTCCTTAATATAATAAAACAATTGGAAAATGTGGCATTCTGTCAACTTCAGTCTTTCATTGAATTAAACAACCTGTTAAACTCAGTTCAAGCTTATTTCAGACCAGGCTAGAGTACAGAGGTAGTGGTACAATCGGTGCTGGATAATCTTAATCGTTCATCTGATAATGGAGAGTTATAAACCCTATTTTTATTAGATTTAAGCATAACATTTGATACCATTGATAACTCTCTTCTTACAAGACCTCGTATGTTTTGTTTGATGCAACCAACTGGATAGATTCTGTTTTTTGTCAGATCTCTATCAAACATTTTTTGTCTAGTCAATAATCAACAACCTCTGTAAATTGAGGAGTTCCACAGTCATAAATTATATCTCCTACACAGTGTTGAATATGTAAATTGATTCAAAATCTGGACGTACAATTCTATGATTATGCTGATGACAAATTCTTTCCAAATTGGCATTGAGAAATGGAAATCCCACTAACTCCAATACTAATATTAACATGCATTAAAATCTTAATTTTGAGTGCTCTTGGATTGGCTACCAATTTATTAGACTGAATCCCATCAAGATAGAATTAATTTTTTGGGGGAACTTTACAGGAAATTGACACCCACTTTCTGTCCTCCACTCCTACCAATAAAAAATGTGAATAATTTGGGTATTATTTTAGATGCGAGTCTGTGTGTAGACCCCAAGTAGCAAAGTTTTCTAGCACTTGCTTGTGGCACCTCAAGTTGCTAAAAAATATTTATACTAACATTTGCTGTTTAACTTTCAAAAAAAGTCTCGGCAGGTGTCAGCTGATTCAAAGTGAAGCTGCTCATTTAATTTCTAACTGTACTTACAAGGATCATATAATATCTGTTTTATGTCAGCTTCATTAGTTCATTGGTTACTTGTTGAATACAAAACTTGCTTCAAGTCTTTAGCCATCCTTCATAAGGTTCTTTATGGACAGGACCCTTCTTATCAAGCTGATAAAGTTCACATCCATTCTCCATCTCGTGCTTTACTCTGTTGTACAAAACGTTTGTTGAACTAACACCTTTGGTCGAAAAGCTTTTTCCTTTGCAGCTGTCAGGGAGTGGGACCTTCTTCCATTACCCCCAACATTCACAAATCTCACTTGATTTTTTCAGAAATAAGTTTAAAAACCTTGGGGCATATTTACAAGAGAATGGCAGAGTATGGCGTTAAGCACAACATGCTAATGCCACACTCTGCCATTCTGAAAATGCAGGGATGCACTGTATTTGCAAAGATATGGTGCACCCCTGCGTTTTCCCTAGCGCTGGTGCTAAAGTAAGCTGCTTAGCACCATAGCAGGGTGCAAGGGAGCCTGATTGAGGGAATGATTGTTTATGTGCAGGAAGGTGTCCCTTCCTGCACATAAACAATCATTCATGGTTTTTTTTGTTTCTATATGTGCTGCATGTGTACTGCACAATGCAGCACACATAGTAACAGCAAAAACGAGGAGAAATAAAGCATTTCTCCTCATTTTTCTCTGGTCTTAATTTTGGCACTGGCTCCCATTTACGTCACCCTTGTAAGTAGGGGGCAGCATCAAAATCAATGGGTGTTGGGGCAGAACACCCACCACAACACCCATTGCCCACCCCTTTCACGCTAAGTATAGAGTGAAAGGGAGCCTTATTTACAAGGTGGAGTTAAGCCACATTAGGTGGCTTAACACCACCTTGTAAATAAGGCGAAACCCCTATTGCCCCAGGAACGTCGTTAAAAGTGACCCTCCTTTGGCGATAGGGGCTTGTAAATATGCCCCCTTGTTGTTTATGATAGCCTTCAATCCATCATAATTGTCTTCATCAACATGAGCACTGTTTTCAGTCAAGTGTTGTTGCTTTAACTCCATGAACCTTCAGCGTCTGCTGCGCTTAAGAAACATAACATAATATAACACAAAACCTATTGAAAAGCAGCATAGAACAACAATCGCTGTCCCTTGCTTGATTTTCTTCTTCAGAGCATTTAATTGAGCAATAGTTGATTCAGCCACACATAAAGCAGTCCTGCTACTCATAACTGAGAGATATTTTGTTAATGCAGATCCATATCTTAAAAGGTAGGGCATGGCTTTGCATGGTGTAATCCTGTGATAGGTATTTGAAAAGGTCTATAACTAGTAAATAAAACTGAAACTAAATAGATGAATACTACTATAGTGTAAGCCCACTAACTCTAGTACTAAATCACCAGATGCATAGATATATTCTGATTTCTTTTATTTTTCACATATATATATATATATATATTTTATATACACGTTTTTTTTACAATATAAAGAAGATAAATAGACATTTCATAGATAGTGATCAATGAATGTTTCAAATAGTGTTGACAGACAAATCTAAAAATTACATAGCAAATGCATAAATGAGCATACGACAAGGAGTGATGGAGGCAACGTGGTAGGTAGCACACAGGCAAAGCGGTGGGTGACACACTACACGCGTTTCGGCTTAGGAAGCCTTCATCAGGTGACCCGTCTTTGGCAATGCGGAAGTAGCTCAAGATGAGAGGGAATTCAAACTTAAAAACATGTAAATCGTCAAAGGCTCGTGTTCCAAAATAAGGATGTAGTCACACACTGATATAGAGAGAAGGATGCAATCTACAGTCCTCGTGATGATGACGAGGATGTATACGTGAATTCTTCTGAGATGGTAAGCGGTGCTCGAAATATTGTGATGTTCAGGAAACTAATCCAGATGAAGATATCAAAGTGGACTTTCAATCTTAAAATGAGATCTCTTAATGGAAGCCGAGGGCCACTAAGATGTATTCCAACAAGGGATCTATAGCCCGTCTGTTATAAAGCAGGATATGGCCCTCATGTTCACTGGTGCTCTGCAGAAATTCGCCAAACACGGCGAGGGAAATGTAATCCTGTGATAGGTGCATAGGAAGTGCCTTTTACATTGTGAACTCTAACTGTCTGACAAATGTAATCGGGAGGGGATCTAAGTTGTGACCTATGAGGCAAATGCAATAGCACAGGGGCTTACTTTATGAACTGTGTGACAAACACATTGGGAGAAGGCTAACATAATTTAACACAAAGAGACCATGTAACATAGATTTTCAGTTCAGGATGGGATAAAGAGGTCTGGTTTTCATTGTCTACATTTGTAATTTTATGTTTAATATTTAGTTTTGCATGAATGAAAGTAGTTTATCTTTTTTATTTATTTATTTTTGCAATTTGTTAAGCGCGAACGAATACCCGTAGGCGTCTCGGCGCTAGATAATTCACCTAATTCTCCCCAAAAGGCTCATAAAGGTTGGTTGTCATAATTAGTGATTAAAAAGCCAGGTCTTCAATCTTTTGCGAAACTGCAGAAGCGAGGGGCATGTCCTGATGTGCTGCGGCAAGGTGTTCCATAATTTAGGTGCCGCGACTGAAAAGCAGCGGTCACCCCATGAAACTGTTTTAGATCGTGGGACCACCAGTTGGTTAAGAGTGGCAGATCGGAGCTGTCTAGCCGGTTTATAGGGTATTAACTGATCCTTGAAGTAACGTGGTCCTTGGTCATGAAGTGTCTTATATAGTATGCACAATGATTTAAATTTGATCCAATTACGGATTGTCAGCCAATGGTATTTCTTGATGGTATCTGATATAGGCGAAAACTTGGGTGTTCCCGAGAGCAGACGTACTGCTGCATTCTGTATTATCTGAAGCTTATTGGTTACCCTGACCTGGGTGTTTAAAAATACGCCATTACAATAATCAAGAGACGATAACACTAAGGAGCTAACCAGTGTTTTGGCGGCCGCATCTGGCAGAAACTGGATGATTTTTCTGATCAATCTTAGTTTGTGATGGGCTGTTGCCGCTACTCTGTTTGCATGTGCTACAAAGTTGAGGTCCGCATCAAAGATTACTCCCAAGTTCCTAACCTTGAGGGCTGGACTAGGGGGGGCTCCAAAGGCTGATGTCCACCAGTTTGCTGACCAGTCTGGTAAAAGGGGTCCAAAGATAAGCACCTCCGTCTTATGGGAGTTGAGTTTAAGGCAGTTGGATGCCATCCACTCTCCGATTGCTAGCATTCCGCGTTGGAAACACTCTGCCACCTCAGGTCCGTCGTCTTTAATGGCTAAAACCAATTGAGTGTCATCAGCGTAAGAGGTTATGCTCATCCCATATGCTTTGATGACATTAGCATTTTTAAAGTAAACCATTTACTGGACATCTATTTATTTAGTTTTACTGTATGCTCTTCCTCACTGCCCTAAAGGACAAGCGTTTAACAGATTTACATTGCTGTCTGATTGAACCCAACAATATCTCCTGGACACCGAAGGTGAAACATTACATTTGTTCCAATTTGCCCACTTTCAAACATTTCCCACATCAACTACAATGGAGGTGGATTGTTATTCCCCAGTGCCCAAAAACAGCCCTAATACTGTCAATCTCTCCCAAGGCCCAGTGATGGTGCACTGCCTGCTCCAACAACTGTAGTAGCTGTCAGCACTGAATAAATAGTAATAGTGCATCATGCCGTATGTGTCAGCAGCAGCACAAGCAATATACTGTGATATGGCACGCTGTTGCATCCTCCTCACAAACATGCAGCAAAGACAATAGGTCTGGCTGATAACTGAGATTGCTTCCTGATTGGTTGGTGGGTTTGTTTGCTTGGTAATGTGAAAGAGCTAGTGGGGTTATACAAGAATAAGTTAATGGGGTGATAGACGCATGAGTGTAGAGATGAGTGAGTCCGTGGGTGATGAGGTTTGGAGTGCATGGGCAGATGGATGAGTAATTGCATGGAAGGAAGCATGCAGACATCTACAGATACAAGCCAAAGTTATTTGCTGGAAAATAATCTTACCTCTACATTGTTAGAAATGGGGGTCTCTAGTTGGCAGAGGTAGGTACCTCGGTCCAAGTAGGTACCCTTCTTCCTAGTCAGGGTAAGAGAGTTACACTCCTAAAATAACCCCTGCTCACCCCCTTAGTAGCTTGGCACAAGCAGTCAGGCTTATCGTAGAGACAGTGTGTAAAGCATTTGCACATAACTAACAGTAATACAGTAAAAAACAAGACCAAGATGATAAAAATCCAAGATACAGTTACTTAAAAATATGCTTTGGAAAAATACTTTAGAAATATAGGGCCAGATTGTGAGAAGTTGGCCTGATATATAGAGCTCACTATTCTAGTGATCACTTTGTATCATACCAAACAACCCTTATTGATGATTGGTTGTAAGTCAACCTTATTAGACCAGCTATCCTAGTAGCGTGGACAAGAGCAGTCTTTAGGCTAAACTCTAGAGGGCGTGTTAAGCCAGCTGTTTTACCATCACATATACCCCTTGAACACCAAGTGAAAGGACACCACACAAGTTGTTATAAAAATATAGGATATTTATTAATAACAAGTCTACCCTGAACTCTTTATGAGTCAGGGAGCTAAGCACAATACAAAACTCTTACGAAAATACTTCAAGTTGCACAATTTACACAAATGCCCGAGGGGCACGAAAAACCATATACTTTAAAAGTGAAATGCGAAATACTAGCAGGTAAGTAACAAGATCCAGAGGCTTCAGGATCGCTAGGACTACACTACTGAACCTTAAAATTACGAGCAGGAGGCCTAGGGAGATCAGGTGCAGAGTGTGCACTCTCACACGGGATGCGGGAAGAAGTCTATGGATGCTAGCGTTTCTAAAGTTACTGTTTCCGGACGAATCCGACTAGGTAGACTGAAAACGAAAAAGGATCTGGACACTTAGATAGTGGACCTACGTTGGAGCACCAAAATGCTCGGGTTACCTAACCCAGGGGCTGCGGCTGCATAGGGTTCAAAAGACGTCGGAAATCCTCGTTACAGTCTATGGAGCCTGAAAGAAGAAGTTGCTGGCAGGCGACCAGTGAAGATGTTCGGAGGGATCCAAGCCTGGATCGATGATGGAGATGACCTGAAAGCAGAGGGGACTCAGTTGTTAATCACTAGCCAGTGATTATGTGGGCACCAGGATGGCACCGGATGAAGTTACCTCGACCAGGTGAGTGGGCGACGCTGGACTCTGCAGTCACACGGGCCAGTAGGCGTTGTCGGCGTCCAGGCTGGAGGTGCGAGCTGTCCCACGAGGCTGTCGGCTGTCGGCGATGCTGGACTTAAGATTTGAGCAGCAAACCTTGGCAAAGGCAAGCCCACGCGGTGGAGTCAAAATGGCGTCTGGAGTGGACCAGGAGGGTCCAGGGTACTTCTTGTTGGACAAGAAGCAAGGGCCAGTCTAGGGGACCTAGACCAGCGGTGCAAACGTCGTGGTACGTCGTCAAAAGGGTCACTAGCCAACAGGCAAGTGACCGGACAACGTGGCAAGCAGCAAAGAAGCAGAAGGGCCCCACGCAGACCTCGTGGATGCTGGGGGGCTGGATTTCGGTGCTGGAGCTGCTTAGGGTTAGGGCTTCTCAAACCGCAGTGCACTTACTCGAGGGTCTCTCGGGGGTCGTGCTGGTGAAGCGTCGTGCAGGTCTTGAAGATGGCCGGTCCCACGGGTCTCGTCACACCCACGAATCTCAGCTGGGCTGGATGATGTAGGTAGAGGTCAGAGATGGCAGGGAATCCGGGTCTTGTCGAGCTGGGCAGTCTTGATCCGGAGGATGGACGTGCAGCAAACCGCAAGAGCTTCGATGGTGCCTGCTGGTGCAGGGTGGCTACTCCTTAGCCACAAGGGAGAGTCTTCAGAGATGACAAGAGTTCCTTTCGTGGAAAGTAATTCAAGTTTCAAGATGATCTAATTTGGGAAGGGGGCCTGCTCCTACCTTTATCCAAAGAAAAGGGTCTGGCACACGACTAGGTCCTGCCCTATGGGTGGGACCAGGAGGGGGGTGGTTACACCCCTCTCCTTTGTCCGGTCTCTCCCAGCTCAGGGGCTGGGGTGCCCCAGGAACTGGTTTGAGCCGGCCTATGCACAGTGAGCACCGGGGTGCCACTTGCAGTCACCTTCCTTTCAGCCCTGCCTACCTGGGATACACAAAATCCTGTCTGGGATGGTGCTAGCACCGCCCCTGACAGGAAACCCTTTGTCCAGGCCTCCGTTGCTGGAAGGACTCCCAGCAGCAGGAGGGCAGACTTGTGTCTCGGTGGCAGCATCCATTTTGTGGAGCTGAGGCTGTGTCTGACTTTAACCGGGGTTCACAGTTACATACATGTCATGTCCCTCTAGAAGGGTGGAATGCTAACCCCATCGCCAGAATTGGCGATGTTGGTATATGATATAGCGTTATCATGGAACAGCTATTTGGACTTGGTTCCGCAACCTGCAAACGGGCTCAGCTCATGCCAGAGCACCATCTCACATAATTCCAAGCACTCTGCCTTCAGGATTGATAAGGCCTGCCATAGGAGTGACTGATAGGAATATATGTGTCCATTTTAAGTTTAGATATAGGTATACTATATCTAAAGCAAAGGGTGATTACACCACCTTGCCCCAGCTGTCATGCAGCCAGTTGTGTCTGTTTGGGTGGCCAGCCAGGGGTGGCATAATACATGCTTCAGCCCCTGGTAGGCCCTGGGTACACCTATGCCCTGGATACCTAAAGTATGCTGTACAGGGACTGATAAGGTGGCCCAGTACCAATTGGTAAAATGCACCTAAGGTACATGGTTGTAATTTAGAGAGAGAACAGCTAGGCTGTGGGTCTGATTAGCAGGCCCACAGCCAGGGAAAGTCGTAAATCAGTGAAGCAAAAAGCAAAAATCTGGGGTGGCCATGGGATTGCAGACCCCACTCTCCTACACAGATGTGCAACTCGCAATTGCGAGGCGCTATTTGGCATGTACAACAGTGTGTTTGACACTGTTTGCGATTCCCAATGGAGTTGCAAATTGCGAGGCTCATGAATATTAATGAGCCTCTCGCAATTTGCGAGCCCATTGGGAATGACACACCCTCCCAGGGATGGTGGTCTGCTGGGCTCAGCAGACCACCATGTCTAGGACTGCTTTTAAATAAAGCAGTTTTCTTTTTAAAGGCATCCCGTTTTCCTTATAGAAAACAGGATGCATTTAAAAAATGATGAAACGTTTTTGTTTCATTTTTTAAGGACAGATCTTGGTCCCTTGGACCACTGCCTGCCCTTAAAAAATATTTTTAGAGACAGTCACAAAGTAGAAGGAGTCCCCTTCCAAATTGTGACTGCATTACCACCCTCTTGAAAAGGAGGGTAATTTGCAAGTGTTTTCCGATCACAATTGCGGTCACAAAACATTCATACATTCCTTTGCCGACGCTATTAGGAAGGGAACGTCCCTCTCAATAGCGAGTCACAATTCCTAAATAGCGAGGTGTAAATAAATTGCGACGCACTATTTAGGAATTGCACATGGCCCTGGGTCATTTTGCATGCACAAATGGGTCACAAACCCGTTTGCCCATGCAATTCAGAGTCATACATCTGGCCCTTAGTTCCTTGAAGTCAGTAGCTCCGTGCACTGAAAACAACAGAATCCAACTGTTCCGTCTGACCGCGTTGGTCAGGGATTTCGGCAGACTCATAAACAGTACCTTTTGTGTTGCGGTCGACTCAGTGGTGCAGGCAGGTCAAGGCAACCGCCACAGTTGTGATGTGAAGCAGAGTGGTGCAGCGTGTGATGTCTTCAAGTCGCAGCTCAGTGACGGTCACCCATCGGTGTTGGTGATACTAGGGCTGCAATGCCGAGTGAAGGCAATGCTCGATGCAGTGCTGACAGATCACGGTCCAGAGCTGATTGCTGGGAGCTGACGTTGGTCGGTCCGGACTGCGGTGTGTGATGAGGCTGTGTGTCGTGAGACTCATGAGCAGTGCCCCCAAGCCACGATGAGGTCATGGAGGTCATGGCGTCAGTGAGACCAGGGTGGCAAAGTGAAGTGAGGCTGTGCAAATTGCGGTGTCCCCAGGCCACGGTGCAAGCAGCGGCTCGGTGGCGGAGGTTGTTGTCTTTGGTGAGAACAGGGTTGCAGTGCGAAATGTGGTCAGTGCCCTCTGCTGTGCCTTCAGAACATGGAATCAAAGTCAAAAGAAATATCCCTGGATTAACTGTTGGAAATTAGTTACCTACCCTTATTAACACCTGACTATGACTCAAGTATATTGTTTAAAGATTTGGCCACAGACTAAAATGTAACGTTTACACGCTTTCTTTATTAACCACATCAGCGCGGCGCAGATTCCTGCGCCGTGCTGAACGTTCTAATGAGCCAACGGGCTCATGACGGAACGGTTCCGTCATGAACACAGGCCAACCGACGCTCATGACGGAACCGTTCCGTCATGAGCATCGAAGGGGTCAAAAATTCTCTCAATTAACATGGTATTTTCCTTAACATAAGGAACCAAAAACAATATTAAAATTTCAGAAAAGACCTTTCCTGAAAGACAGTTAATACAAACATCTCATAATATACAGTAAAAATTAATAAAACATTCATCAATACAGTGAAATTTAACAGTGTGCATCAAAAAGAACGAGACAGACCCGCGGTTGAGCAGGAGGTGGAGAGCACAAAGAACATGTCCAGTTCATATAATCTCACCGAATGACTGACCTGAAAGTCGATACCCAAGGTGTTACCGCGGTGAACGTAATACATTTGAAGACAACAGAACCCTGTATCAACATCTAAGAAACTTATAATTACCAGATCTTCGAGAAAATCAGTACAGCATATGAGAATCGCAAAGGAAATGATTATATAGAACTGATAAAAGTTCCAAAAAGGATATCACTCTAATCGTTCCCAGTGAGGTGGTGAGGGGATGAGCTTTAAATCTGGAAAAATTAGTACACATTTCCCCACCAAGTATCCCGAAAATTCAAGACCTACAATAAAGAAGGATACCACTATCAAGATATTGATGACCCCAATTAAACTTGTCCTGAAGAAGGTGTAACCATATCCACGGCTAAAACACCGAAACGCTTCGACGCTCCATGCTCATAGAATCCAAGTAAAGCCTGGGGGTTTCCATAAATACGCCAATTTTGGACATTGGAACCCTCACACAAGCGATTTAAAGGCTATTAGATCTGACTATCCTGTAGCAACATTCGTTGATCCATTGAAAATAGGGGGGTTACTTGTCTGTTTTTTACAATTAGTCCTGTGTAATTAGTCTGTGATAAATGTTTTTTTGAAGCACACTGTATAATGTCACTGTATTGATGAATGTTTTATTAATTTTTACTGTATATTATGAGATGTTTGTATTAACTGTCTTTCAGGAAAACGGTATTTTCTGAAATTTTAATATTGTTTTTAGTTCCTTATGTTAAGGAAAATACCATGTTAAGTGAGAGAATTTTTAATAAAGAAAGCGTGTAAACGTTACATTTTAGTCTGTGGCCAAATCTTTAAACAATATACTTGAGTCATAGTCAGGTGTTAATAAGGGTAGGTAACTAATTTCCAACAGTTAATCCAGGGATATTTCTTTTGACTTTAATTGTCTGCAGTACCCTGTTCCCTGGAACAAGTGGGGTCTTCTCTCTTTTGTTAATCTTCAGAACATGGAGCAAGTGATGGACTCGGTCATGGAGTTGGCTACTTTGTCCCCTCTGTGACAACTGAAACAACGGTTCCAGAAGCAGTAGCTAGAGGTCGGTGAAGTCTTTGCAGTCCCTGAGACCTCAGAAGAGGAGGCAAGATCTACTTCAAGCAACAAGAGGAGAAAGTTCAGTCTAGTCCTTTCCCAGGCTGAGGCAGAAGCAGCAGCTGCAGGACAACCCATCAAAGCAACAACACAGCAAAGGGGCAGTACTCCTCCTGGCAGTTCTTCCAGCTCTTCTTCTTGGCAGGTTCCTTGATTCCAGCGAGTTCTAAAGTTCTGGGGTTTGGGCCCCCATATTTATACTCAGTTTCTCTTTGTTCTCTCAGGCTGAGAGACTCTGGGCTCAATCCAAACCAGTTCTTTCCTCTGTGGTCCAGCGTCCCAGCAGGAGGTAGAGACAGAATTTTGTAAGGCAGAACAGGCCTATTCAGGTGCAAAAAAATCTCCTCCCACTTCTCTAAATGCAGCCCAGGTCTATTCAGCTCAGCCATGACTCATCCAGGAAGGGCAGGACAAATCTCACCCCCCCCAGTGGTTGTCTTCAGTGAATGCACATCCCCAGCCCTGTCACTCCAATGCCAATAAATCCACAAAACCAACTGAGGCACACCGGATGGCTAAGCAAGAAAATACCTACTTTCTTAAAGTGGTATTTTCAAACACAGAACATAAAAATCATCTTTACTAAAAGATGCATTTTTACATTTTGAGTCCAGGCATACCAAACTCCATTTCCTTATCTTGTCCCCATGGGAAGATATGTTTGAGATGTTATAAGCAACTCCAATTCTATGCTAAGGGACAGATAGCCTTGCAATAGTGAAAAATGAAATACACTGTAATTCACCACCAGGACATGTCACAGACACCAGTACATGTCTTACCTTTAACATACACAGCATCCTGCCCACAGGGCTACCTTACGGGTGACTTACATGTAAGAGAAGGGAAGATTAGGGCCTGACAAGAGGGTGCACTTGCCCGGTCAACATGGCAGTTCTGGACTGTGCGCAGATACTGAAATGGAAGGTCGGAGATAGCTTTACAGAGCTACTTCTGTGGGTGGCACAATCAGTGCTGCAGGCACACTAGTATCATTTGATTTACAGGCCCTGGCACTCTCAGTGCACTTTACTAGGGACTTACTAGTAAGTCAAATATACCAATCATGGAAACACCAACCCATAACACAATTTACAACAGGTACACTTGCACTTTAACACTGAACAGCAGTGAGAAAGTGCGCAGATACATAAAACCAGCAAAAACAGATTCAAAACTGTGACGGCAGAAAGCAAAAAGCCTGGGGAAACAAGTCATAGGGTGCCAGGTTTAACATACATGCACTGTTCCTAACCCAATCCTCCTCTCCAAATGCTTAATAGCTTTTTCCTCGGATTTCAAATCACTTTTTCTTAAACATATTTCCTTCCACACAAAGCTCTACGGAAATTAATACTATTGCTTTAATTTACACTTGCTCTTACATGATGGTATGGTTGTGAAATTACAGAAAATGTTAAAGTATCCTTTTGTTGTTTTTTCTTCTCATGTAAAATGTTATTTCCATGCAAGTATTTATTTCCCCCCACACCTCCTATGAAATGGGGCATATCATTGCACTTTTCCTCACTTATGCACTGATTTAGAGTTTTTATAGTGGATTTTCCATCCTGCCACCAAATGTCGGGACCAGATATGTACCCATAAAGTAGGGGTACATTTTCAACAACTACATAAATTACCACCCTCTTCCATGCTTGGGGTGTTTCCCAGCATGGTAGAAGTAATCAATTTTACATTAGGTGAACGTCCGCCATCATTGAGGGTATCTCCTAAAATTAACTTCACCACCCACGGTGGCACTCTAATTCAGCGTTGACTCACAACTTGCACTCAATGCTGGAGCTTCTGTAAGGCAGAGGTGTGCCATCGTTGGCAATCTTAATAGGGAAGTTGTGCTGCCTAAGGTGCAAAGAGAAATCTTTTTTTTCCACAGTGCATTTCATGTTACCTCCCTCCGCTAAACGAGCCACTTAGTGCACCTGAATAAATGCAAAGAGTTAAAACTTATATTTTAAATTGTTTAAAAGATCTTTTTGTATAGTTAAAATTTCTATGAAAAAAATGCTTTTCCACGAAAACGCTTTTTCTTTCATTAAATGGTGAATATTGATTTCTTCAACTGTTCTAGAGCTCACTTGAAACTCACTGAGCCTGATAACAAGTGGCCTCTTACTGTCCCTTGTTCGTGCAGGGATTAAAATTATACCTGATACGATGTTTATCACAGCCAGTAATTACTTGGTGCGATAAACTTTCATTACATTTCGTCAGGGCAAACCAGCCATAATATATTAGGAGGAAAGGGCCTGTATTTGCCAGGACATGCAAGTTTTAGTGTGGTGCACCAAAACCTGCATGTTATTTCCCAAAAAGTCAGAATATGTGTAATAATCACATTTTGTTTGATTTTAATGTGCTCTATAATTATTCACAAACAACATGTTCCACTCGTAATCAGGTTCCAAAGATTCAAGGTCAGTGATTGGTTGTCCCAGAACAAATTTGCTAAATTATGCAATACACATACAGCCAGATTCATCAAGGCAAAATCGGCTCGCAAAGGGCCAGATTCTGAGAATCTGGCGCTTTGCGAGCGCTATTTTTGCATTTGAGATTCATCATCCCAAATGCAAAAATCGCAATTTTAAAAATAGCTAAATTGCGAATAATTGCATTTAAGGAATCTCAATTTGCGATTCATTAAATGCAATTCATGAACCATTTTAAAATTGCGAATTCGCAATCTGGGGCCGCTATTTACCGCGAAGTCTAACTACGTGGTAAATAGTGAAAACTTAGAAAAATGCACTTCAGTGCATTTTTGTAAGTTGTATGTTACACACACACATGTCCTTTGGACATGTGTGTGTGCAACACCAGTGTACCTTACCATTTCAGGGGTGCTACAGGGTGTCCTTTGGACACCTTGGCACAATTGAATTCGCTTCCTTATTTGCGATGCGCTAATTGCTAATCGCAAATAAGGAATGACTCCCCATTCATTCCTAAGGGCCTTTAGGCCCATAGGAATGAATGGGAAAGCCATTCCTTATTTGCGATTAGCAATTACCGAATCGCAAATAAGGAAGCAGTAGAAATCGCAAAAAATATTGCGATTTCTACATGCATCCCGTTTTGCGAGTATGTAATAGCGATTCCTTAAAAATCACTATTAAGGACTCGCAAAACGGGACTTTGATGAATCTGGGGGAATCTCATTAGTTTCGTACCAACACCTCGATGGTAAAACCTATTTGACCATTGGGTACTCCCCACAACTAGCCCTTCACAGACTTTGAAAAGGGGGCTGGTATTCGGAGGGAACTTTACCTAATGCAACTGCTTGAATGAAGCATTTCGACGCCTCGTCAGGGGTAGTAAATGCTATTTAAATGCAATCACAATGACAGTGATGATATTGCTAGCATTATTAGTCAATATTAAAACCCAGTGCACTGGCTGTGTCACCCTCAGCCAAGCATTTAGGTCAGTGCTTAATTTGTTATTTAGATCACTTTAGCTTGCACCACGCCTTGCTCCTGCCTGTGCTGCCAATGACAGCACCAACACAACCACTAACCATCACACTCCTACAAGTGTCATAATTCGGACTACTCCAGGTGTCCGCAAGCTATAAGAATGTTTTTTTGAAGGGTGGGGGGCAGGGATAAATCAGTCTTAATCCATATAGAATGGATAAACAGGTTGTTGTGCTCATCTTTCAATTGGATAGATAGCGCCACCATGTGGCAGAGTGTCATATGTGTGGATGGTGGCAATTAAGTGCCATGCCGAGCACCGGAAACCACTGGCTCAAATTAAGCACTGATTAGATCCATGCAGTAGGTATGGATGTCCCTCTGAGTGGTCAATAACTCTAAAATCAACAAAAGATGCTCAGATTTCGTAATACTTTGATTTGATAATTGGATTTTTTACACACTGTACTGCTAGGATTCATGTATGCAACACTGCGCCGATGTTATGTTTCAGAAAACGGAAAAGACTGACAGTATGTTAAAAATGTTATGCACACTGTGATATCTGAACCAGTCATGAATAAAGAGTTTAAAAAAAAAAAAGATGCTCAGATTTCTGACAGGAAAGATGAGTAAGTGCACTTCCTGTGTTCTTGTGTTACTTGTGTGTATTTCATTGCATTCTGCTCTTTTTCACGTATGGCATTTATAATTGTTTATCTGTATAGTTCATCTAGAAGCAGCCACCGACGAGACGGGCAATTCATCTACTCAGAATCAAAAGCAGTGAAGTCTCGCGGTTAAGAGGCTTGATTGGCCGAGCTTCAAAGTCTAGATACGCGGCTATATAAATCTGGCCCCTAAGGGAGCCCTGTTTATCGAATGGAGGTCAAGGAAGAGCAAACTGAGAAAGAAATCTTCAGTAGAGGCTGGCAGGGTAAATGAATCTAGACAGAGGCCGACTGGCACAGGCTGACTTCACGTTACTGAGAGGCCTTTAAACTAAAAGGGGGGTCAGGAGAGTTTTCAAGATATGGGTTGATATCCAGCTGATGTTCCAGGCCTGTGCCCTACTTGTAGGCTGTGTACTGCACACTCAGCGGGTGAGAAAGGCTGCTTTCGAGATGGCATGCTGACACCGCCTAAAAAACCTCCTACTGGCTGCCAGGAGCGGGAGTAGGCATCAAACTGTTCAGTGCTTTATGAGATATCGAACTCCCAATATCCTTCATCCGAAGGATAAAAACAATGTAAAATTCATCCATATTTTTATTTGACGATACAAACATATTTTTAAGCAAGCATTGGCAATGCCAGTCTGGCTCCATCAAGCCAGACCTAGTAATCCATATACATTAATGACTGCCTTCCTACCATCTCTGCTGTTGCCAGAGAAAAACGCCATTAGTTGTCTAAAACAGTTTAATAGCATTATAATGTCATGTGTGTGCCCCTGAAAGTCAAAGCTCAGGCAGCTGGATAATTAAACAAAATGAACACATCTGTGTGGAGGGAAACCTCGCCTTTTGTGAGAAAGCACAAAACATCTGCCCAATCAAAACATGTACTTCTGGTTCCCAACGTGTGGGAGGAGCCAAATTCCTTTTTCCTGGTGAATCTCAAATAATTGTCTGGCGACAGCAGCCCTATTAACTCAGATCATAAAAAACGACTGCCTTGTTCCATAATACATATCCTACTTCCCATAGAATCTGCAGATGTGCAGGATGAAGCGCTACATACATTATTTACTAGTTTTCATTGCTGATGTAATGTAGTGTTCAATTTACAATGAAAAGCATAACACAACTCAAGTCTAAATTGCATAAAAAAGTTGATAGGCACATTCCTCAGTTATACCTATTACTAAAAGGCACCCTTCTCCACAGCAGAGAGTCTGTAATCCAAAGTCTTCAAGCATTTAGGTTGATGAAGCACAATTTTCTAGAACTTTGGGGTCTTATGTAGTAGTCAAACAGATTGCACCACTAGTAGTAGGAATGTTTATGTATCAGCTGAAAGTGTATTCTGAGAGTGATATCAGAACAACAAAGTCAGATTATAATGAAACCCATTTGGCTCCACAAAAACAAGGATGGTTTCCAAACCAAACCATTTATTTTTATTAACACATTTATTAACAAATTAGTCAAAGTTACAGGCTTTATTCATTTGGTCAGCTCTCAGACTAAGCATTTAGTGGCAGATTTACTAACAAGTCAGCAAAGACAACTTGCTTTGGTGCATTGCGTGACAAGGAAAGGGTATGAATCTCCTTGCGCTAGCACACTGAGTGCAGAAAAAGTGGTCCCAGTATACAATCTTTAAGGAATGTATGACACAAAATACCCTCAGCATTGAGAAGGCACACATCAATGCTCGGCCCTCCAGCCTTCATATGCTTCCCGCTTTTCCTCTCTGACATACGAGAGCACAAGGCCCCTTCTTCCTAGGCACGAAAAACCACACAAGATGCCTGCATTAGTAGTTTCTGGCTTTATTTAACTGCATCCCCGCCTCCCGTGGCCATGTGATTTGATAGTTGACCCCCTGGGCATTATGGGGCACGAAGTTCTGCATGCAGGTGACAATTTCCTTTCAGTAAGTTCGAGTGTGCTTTTAAATTAAAGTTCCATTTTCTCCTCTTAGTGAGTTCCAGAGATGGATATGCAGGAAAATGTGCAACTTAGAGCATTGCGCTGTTGAAAGTTCGGAAGAGTTCTGAACTTCAGCCTCGTGCAGCCGGTAAGTGACGTCTCCACTTTTACTATTGCATAAATATTGTGCCCGGAAAAGAGGAGGGGGGTAGCGGGGGAGGTAAGTAATTTGGTGAAGGATAGAGTAGTGTAAACAGTTCAGAAGATTGGTGCAGTCACACAATTGACAGTTGATGTCCAAAAAGCATATTCTTTAGCCACATAGGAAATTGAACCGTTATTGACCTTGCCTATACAATAAAACACAGTAACAATAGTCTGTTGTTTGTGGGCTGGTATAAGTAAAGAAAGTCGCGTTTAGACCCCCGTATAGCGTAGGTCGATTTCCAACTTACTATGGTGTCTTCCTCAGGACTCAGTCGTGGGAGGGGGTGTGGTGGGGCACCTAAGTTTAAATGAAAATAAAATAAATGGGAGAAATTGCAAAAGTTAAAGCAAAAGCTATGGGCCAAAAGCTCCAAATAATTACCAAAGAGAAGCCCTATACAAAGGGCTGAGATTCAGGAAGGTTGGGCACATAGGCTCCGGGGAACAGAGAGCGCGCTAACAACAAATCTGTAAATGTCAGATTTAAAAAACCTAACCCAGGGAATTCCGCTGAATGCGCGAAAAAACAAGACCCCTGTCTTTGTTGAGTCCCCTCACTCACCCAGGGTTGCCCCTAGGTGACATGCTTCATCATTGGGGCCATCCCAAACAGCTGCTGCTTGGGGCGTGCAGCGACTTGCAGAACTATCTAGGAGCACTCTTTTGTGATTAAATGTGTAGTGCAGTGTCTGTGGAGTGGTGAATGTAATGTTAAAAATAGCTAGCTAGTGAGCTACTATTTTATTCTTGCTCCTAGTTGGTAAGGATAAAAAGGGGTTAAATAGTAAGGAAAATATATAACTGTTATGTGTATACAGTCCCTAATATTCGGTCTACATGTTTTGAGGTATCCCCTAAACATCTTCTTCAGGACCACACGGGGCCCAGCCCCATGCGTGCCACTCCTTGTGAACACCTATAATAAAGTGAGGATGCACACCTAATGTGTCAGCACCCAATTCAAAATACATTTGGTTTAGTCTTTGACTCGTAGTATTTATGCTTTGGCAATACTATGCCTCATGGTCGGCCGGGGTAGAGGGGCTTGCAGTTATACCTTTGTCAAAGCACACCGCCATCTAATAACACCTACTGGCATCTGGGTGAACTGAGTAGTTCCTCACCGCAATTGAGAGTTCTAAAAGTGAACACCACTGTCTTTTCTGTATCACTATGTTTTTGGGATTGAATAGCCCCTAAAACTGTGGAACTAGCATCGACAGTCACAATAGACCTGAGAGATATATCAAAGGGAGACAATACGCCTGCCCCACATATTTCCTTTTTTTATCTTCATGAAAATCTCTTCTTGCCTTGTTCTCACTTAAAATTGCAACCTTTCCGCAATAAGATTTTTAAGCTTTCAGTTTTATCTCCAAACCCCTTCTCAAACTTAGAATAATATTCAACAAAATCCATAAAAGATCTCAAATAAGCTCTATTGCAGGGTGCGGGAGCCCACTCAATAGCTTCTAACAAGTTCGCTTTGGGTTTAGCACCATCAGCTGTCATTGTATATCACAAGTACTCGACTTGCTGCTCCAGAAATGTACACTTCACTCTTTTAAGGGTTAAGCTCATGCCCGCAATTCTCTGTAGGGCCTGCCTAAGGACCATATTGTGTTGTTGTATAGTTTCGCCAAAAATCAAAATATCATCCTGAAAAAAATATATAGTAAGCAATCTTCAAGTCCAACTTAGAAAACTACTTACCACCTTTCAACATTAGTACCATTTCATTTATATTGGGAAGAGGGTACATGTCCTCTATTACATTTTGATTAAGGGATCTAATGGCAACACAAAGTCTAAGGCATCCGTCAGCCTTCTTGGTGATAACACAGGTGATACCCATCTAGACTCCTCAACTGGTTCTATAACACCTTCATCAAGCATGTCTTGAATATGTTTTTTTTACTTCCTCCCATACTACTACTGGCACTCTTTTAACTTTGTGTTTCACAGGTACTGCTAATTCCCTCAACTCTATCTTGTGTGCATAACCCTTAAGTTCTTCCTGACTACCTCTAAAAATGTGCTTCACTCCCTCCAAAATGTCAGAAATAGACTCATCCTCAACTACCATAATCTGAGAGGGTGCACTTGCATTAATAATGATGTGCATGTACACCTTCCATCGAATACTCCTTCCACTGAACTCAATGTCAAAATCCATGTTAACCAAAATGTCTATAGATTCCTCTTGATAACCACCAGGGGATGTATCTTTGGGTAGTAATGTTCTATCATGCCACTCACAATCAAACATACTACAAGGAATGATAGTATACATTGACTCTGGGTCAACCATGAGTTGTCCCTTACGACCATAAATTTCAAACTTAGCTTTAGGCTGATGAATCCTTTTACCTTCACAGTCACATTCACCTTCTGCACACAAAATCCTGTCGCCTTCATGGTTACACTCTTGTGTCTCCAGAGAAATTGTAGACACTTTACCCCGCCCAGTTGAGTTACACATCGTAATAAAATGACCAACCTGGCCACATTTTTTACACTGTTTGTTGTTGGCCCAACAATATTTTGCATCAGCTGTATGAACCATGCTCCCACATGAGTTACAGTTAGTCCAACTAACTATAGCAGAGAAATTTCAATGGTTTTGTATGAGTAAAATGTCCAGCTAACTATAACACCCCTGAAACCTATGTTTTTTTCAATGAATTTCTAAGGTTTTTTAAAGGATAATTCCTAACCATAACCTGCTTGAAATCTATGTTTTTTTCAGTGAATTTCAAACGTTTTTTAAATGATATTTCCTAACTATAACCTGCCTGAAACCTATGTTTTTTTTCAGTGGATTTCAAAGGTTTTTTAAATGACAATTCCTAATGTGCCTCCTCAATACAGGCCTATAGCGAACTCAGCGCACAGCACCGCAGACATATGTCTGTATCGACTACTACCTTCGATATACACTGCGGACAGCAGGGTTCACAACTTGAATTCAGATTTGGATCTACACTACGGACAGCATTGAAGTTAGCCTTGATTTATGTAAGACAGAGACAATTCTACTCTATGTCCTCAGACTTTGTTAAAATAAGTGATAAAAATTCTTCATCGATATCTGTGCTGACTACTGCCTTCGATCTACAATGCGGTCAGTAGAGTTTACAACTTGATACCAGTGGTGCATCAGCACTACAGACGACATTGAATTCAGTCTCGATTTATTTAAGGCAGAGACAATTGTACTATGTCCTCAGATTTTGTTAAAGTATGTCACAAAAAAGCATTCCTCGATGTCTATGTCAACTACTGCCTTCGATCTACACTGTGGACAGCAGGGTTCACAACTTGAATTCAGCTTTGGATCTACACTACGGACAGCATTGAATCAAGCCTTGCTTTATTTAAGGTAGAGACAATTGTACTCTATGTCTTCTGATTTTGTAAAAGGATGTGACAAAAAGCATTTGTCTATAACTGTACTGACTACTGCCTTCCATCTACACTATGGACAGCAGGGTTCACAACTTGAATTCAGCTTTGCATCTACACTACGGACACCATTGAATTAAGCCTTTCTTTATATATTGCAGAGACAATTGTACTATATGTCTTCAGATTTTGATAACTCCTTGTGTGCTCATGACGAACTCAGCTCGTCATGAGGCACAATGGCCGTGTGCTGATGACAAGCTGAGCTCGTCATGACACGCGTGGTGCTCACACGCGGGGCTAATTCCCCCACGGTGCTGAGTGTTCTAAAAAATGGGCGTGGTCATGACGAGCTCAGCTCGTTATAGCGCCACCATGCAGCGTGACAAGCTGAGCTTGTCGCAAGCACCGTGGTGCTGCACGCGCCTCCCTCCCCCCAGCCCCGCGGGGGAATTGGCCCAGCGGCAAAGGGGCTAAAGGATGTGACAAAAAGCATTCCTCGATGTCTGTGTCAACTACTGCCTTCGATCTACACTGCGGATAGCAGGGTTCACAACTTGAATTCAGTTTTCCATCTACACTACGGACAGCATTAAAGTTAGCCTTGACTTATGTAAGGCAGAGACAATTTTGTTAAAGGATGCCACAAAAAACATTCCTCAATAGCTATACTGACTACTGCCTTCAAATGTACACTGCGATTAGCATAGCTTACCACTTGATATCAGGGTCGCATCAGCACTACAGACAACATTTAATTCAGTCTCGATTTATTTAAGGCAGAGACAATTGTACTGTGTCCTCAGATTTTGTTTAAGTATGTGACAAAAAAAGCATTCCTCGTTGTCTGTGTCAACTACTGCCTTCGATCTACACTGTGGACAGCAGGGTTCACAACTTGAATTCAGCTTTGCATCTACACTACGGACAGTAAGAAATTCAGCCTTGATTTATTTAAGGCAGAGACAATTCTACTGTATGTGTTCTGATTTTGGTAAAATAAGTGAAAAAAATAAATTGTTGATATCTCTGTTGACTACTGCCTTCGATCTACAGTGCGGACAGCAGAGTTCACAACTTAAATTCAGCTTTGAATCTATACTATAACCATATTGACTCAGATGTCTTATTTAAAGAAAATATATCATAGTTGTTGGAGATCTACTGCAACTTAGTCCCGTAAAAGGACAAAAAGTATTTATAAGAAAACTTGATTTTATTAACATTGTTGCTTCAGGTGCCACTAGCTCTGTGTACCACTTATCATTGCTGGTTGCACCCACGCTAAATTACCAATACTGTGCAGCTCTACTCAATGCCACATGGCCGTGGGCTCTTGCTAACCGCTGCCTCCTGCCTACACTGCGGTCATCAGAACTCACAATTAAATAGACTATTGATTCATTATTTGCAGAGTACAATACCAAACTAAGTATAACACCTATCAAGCCTATACAATATCCCTTTAGTATGCTTCCTTTTAAAAACTTCTTTTTTATCAGTTATAGATTTAGTTGAATAGTTAAAATTCACGCTGCAAGTGCAAAGGCACACTTAATGGCAATCTACACTGCAGACAACACAGATCCCAATTTGAACTTCACTTTTTCTTCATTGGAAACCTGAATTTCTTTTTTGGAGACAAAAACAGCTACACCACAGGAAGAATCATCTGATTCTGATCATTTTGTTGCTGAAGAATTGATAACCATCGATGGTACTCCCCCCCCCCCTCAAGGTACATGCAGTCCAGTATGCAACAGTCAACGCTTTGAGTGCAGCCCGTTCAGACCACGCATCATCGCAGGGTGAGCACACGCTAAACACCAGACGTACCGCTAACTCAGTACACCATAAACAATCACCACGAGGCTTTAAGGCAAAATTCAGTAGTAAAAAAACATTACCCCAGTGCGGCCTGCCCGGACCACGCATCATCACAGCTTATGTACACGCTCAGTCTCAAAGGTACTACTAACTCAGTGCACCATAATTCATCGCCACATGACATTCAAGCAGAATTCAACTGACTCTTCATTCATTATTTAAAGAGTGCACTACCAAACAAAGTATAACGTCCCTCAAACCTTCACAATATCCCTTTAGTAGCCTTCCTTCAAAAACTTATTTCAGTCCTAGGTTTAGTTGAAAAACAAAATTCATGCTGTAAGTCCAAAGGCAGACTCAATGGTAGTCTACACTGCGGACACCACAGGTCACAACTTGAACTATAATGTCCCTGAAACATACATATTTCGACAATGTATTCCATACATGTTTCATCTTTTATTTCATTCGCGATTACAAATGATGCAGTCCAGTGGGCAACACGCTGAGCACCATACGTACCACTAACTCAGCGCATCATAAATAATTGCCACGTGGCCTTATTACGGCGAAATTCAGTTGCCAAAAGACATTCTTACCAGTGGGCTCTGCTTGGACCACGCATCATCGCAGGCTCCACACAAACCGATCCTACCTTAGTGCACTACAACTCATGAACCCTTTACGATAGAATCTTCTGTGTATTATTTCACATACAGTGCTTCTACCTTTGTACAGCAGAAGTCATAAAGCGTTTATGATTAAATCTCTGTGTATGATATCATGATTACTATTCTACTTGTTTTCAACAGTAACGTAATAAAATGGAGTCGAGCACATGTGCCCCGACCCAATTCAACTATATCTGTGTCTGTGTACTTATTATGTTTGTAAAATGCTGCTCCTGCGCCCTACCATATTATATTGTGCTGTAAACAGCGTATGCAACCATCTTACCTCAGCCAATAACAAAAACTTTGATTATATAACTTTCTCTTGCTCATTCTACAAATACGAACGTACAAAGTAGATCATTACAATATTGCAAAGAAACTGTATAGTCAATTAATAGGTGTGTGCTATTTCTTGTTTTGGTATTTTTAGCATATTTACATAGCGCGATGTCGACCCAAAACTATATCAACCATTTACATGAGCACCGCATTTACAGTACATTTTCAGGCATGCGTAGATTACGTCATTACTCTACAATAACAGGATGTGGATGCGACTCTGAGCCTCGAACACTGAACCACGTACATAGCTCCGGAGTCATCGTTCACAACCTCGCGCAGCACTGGCATACGTCAGTCCAGCCCACTCTGTTTACACTACCAGGAAAGCACAAACACGCTACATGGTCCAGATTTCCACTGTAGTGATTTCTTATTTGCAGGTCTAGTTGTCAGAACGGCACACACAGACACTCCCTCATGGCATACACCCATACCACACCCATCCAGCACATGCGTCCCTACACACGTGACCCTACCAATAAAAAAAACGGGGCGCACATGCTCTTCACCATTTTAGAGTTGCTCCCATCGCAAGCACTGTGATGGCCCATCCTAGTGGTTCGGAGGCCTCATGTAGGCCCGAACCACCGTGCAGGGGGGCCCACCACTACGTGCGTGGCCTCTTTGGTCACTGAGTTTGTGGTACCGCAAGGACTCAGGGGGGGAGCAACCTGCGATGATGATGGGAGCACGAGTATGTCCTTTGCCATAGCGATATCAAGACTCAGCACCATATGTGAGACTTCTACGTGGCAGAGCGGGACTGCATGATGTAGAAGGTGCCCTGTCCATGAAAAGGTGAGCAGTGAGGCCTGGTTGCGCAGCGGAGGGAGTAGATGGGGTGCAGCAGACTGCATACAAAAAGGCGATGTATCGATTTAGGCATACGCAGTCCTATATACCGTATCTTATTACATTTGATTTTTTTTTCCAATAGCAGGAAAGTTTTTATAATTGGTCAAATGTCCGGCGCTCGTGATGATTGAAACCACGCGTATCACTGCCCACCACTTGCTTTCACAACCGGATAAAAAACATTACTACTATACTAATTGTTCAAAAATCGAAGACTATTAAACAAGTTGGAACTGTACAAATAGTTATTTTTTTAAATGTGGGAGGGAAGGTGTGTGAAAGGGCAATGTAATCATACTCCACATTAAGATAGTAACAATTACCAATCATAACATCTTTCTTTTACTATCTTTTAGATGTAGAGCTTCAGGGTGCATTATGTCCCGGCACGTGGTGAAAGACACACCGGTGACAGAAAGGTGAGCTGTGAATATTATTTTCAGTCACTCGCTCACTTCTTCTCTCCTTTGATAAAGAAATGACGCACAATGTAATCTTCTTTTTTATCTAACAGGTTGTGTTTCACAAATTGGAGTCTCCCCCAACAACTCCAAAGCTCAACGTTCGAGGATTCTGCAATGATGCATGGCCATCGTAACAACGTCTGAGAAGGCTGCTTCAACACGTGGTGCACCCTCTTTGAATCACGCCAATGGCAGAAGGTGAGCAAAGAAGATTGTTTCCGAAGCAACGAGAAGTCACCTGTGGGCGGAGAGAGTAGGTATTGTGCAGCAGCTTGACTGCGTAGAAATGTACAATTACCTCCGGGCAGTGAGAATGGATAGCTTGCAACAGTCCGAGGGGCAGATTTACAAGCCCCTTGCGCCACTTTTGCGTCATTTTTAACATGGGAAAAGTGACGCACAACTGGCACAAGGAGCTTGTAAATCTGCACCTGAGTGCGCAAGAAAAGGCACTCACCTCCGGACTCTGAGAGTCAATGGGGTGCAACAGTCTGGGTACGCAGTAATGAAAACTCACTGCAATGCAGTGGGAGTGCATGGGGTATAGTACTCTGGGAGAAAAAGAGCGCACATACATCTCCTTGCAGTGGAAGTTGATGTAATACAGTATTCTGAGTGTGCAAAGCAGAAATATACTTGTGCAGTTGTATGTACTCTGCTATTACTAACTCTATACTATTTTTCAGATTACTAAACTTGAGGGTGCACTATGAACCAGCACGTGCTTGGACACACAACGGAGGCAAAAAGGTGAACTACGAAGATTTTCTCCAGTATTAACACTACCTCTCCTGCTCCATCTATTACGTTCTCTCTCTCACACTTTTAGTGTCGTTTTTTTTCTCTCTTTCTCTCTCTACCCTCTCTTACTTTGTTTCTCTTTCTCTTTTAAGGATATGGACGCTGCTGTCCACTCTGCCGATAAAAATATTCAAGGCTGAATTTAATACAGTCTGCAGTGTAGAACCAAAGCAGACTTCAAGTTGTGAACTCTGTTCGCCACAGTGTTTACACAAGGTAAGCAGAGCAGCCTAGATACACAATGCCTCCAATTAAATGCGTTCAAAATAAACTATATTGTCCTGCATAATTACGTGATCTCTCACCTAATTCTGTCTCATATCTCAATGATTTTAAAGACCTGTTGGTCCATACTGTAAATCTGACGCAGTAGACACTTCCCTACTGACACCTCTTCAACGCGGGCCTATGGGAGAGGTGGAATGTATCAGGCACACTGCAGACATGCAAATAACCAAATATTGCCAACGGTTACCTTAATTTGTGATCTTTGACCTCATTCGGTCACATTGATCTAATTTCAAACACCTATTTTCATTTTTGTTTTGCAGGTTACCTACCCTCCTTCCATTGGAGTCCATCTCACATTTTGTTTATTATATTGTTATGTTAAAGTTATGTTTCTAGTTATTTATTATATTGTTATCTTAAACTTACATTTCTAGTTATTTATTGTTGTTTTAATAAAAGTTAATAAAAAAAGAATATACGTCTTCTTTTTCTGACAACATTTCACTATTATTTAGTGTGATAATCATATGCTTAGAAAACATTAAGCAAATAAAAATAGAAATTATGTTTATAACTAGAAGTATAATACTGAAGCTAAGACTTTACCAGCTCTTTACCAGAATCTGTAGCTTCGATTAACGGTTCCCATGGAAAATTTTAGAAACTCCAGCACAGTAACTGTTTGGATTAGAAACAATGTGTGGTGAACTTGTAACCTGTGTGCTCACTTAAGTGTTCCATGAACTGTTACTATGGTAACAGGCACTAAGCAGTTTGGGGGTAGGGTTGAAAGGTACTGGCTGTACAGAAACCATTACCCAGGATCCTCTACATGACAGAGAAGACAGCAAAGTAAGACTGAACACTGTGTAGCAGATTTACAAGCCCCTTGCGCCACTTTTGTGTCACTTTTCCCATGCTAAAAGTGATGCAATAGTGGCACAAGGGACTTGTAAATCTGCCCCTATGTACATTACCAGCAAAAGAGGTACACAACTCTTCGAATTCTTTATCAATCACAATTAGACAGTGCTGCTTCACGATTCACAATGCACTTCACTAAATACTTTGTGCCTATTTAAATGGGAGACGGGATTGTCGACATCCCAAAACTTAGGGGCATTTTTACAACAACGGCGTTAAACATGCTTAAGTCTACTTCGGAACAGATGTTAGGATCCAACATAAACTGCAATTAGTGAGAGTTTTGCATTCGGTCCTCAAATCCAGGGCCGCCTTGTAAATACAACGCTATTGTCATACCTCCCTCTTCCTTTTTATATTCTCATAGAAACACCTACCTTGCCACTGAGAACACCTACATTGCAACTCATTGGAGATACGAGGCAAGCCCTTAGCAAACCGGCTGCTAACACGCTTTAATACAACTTAGCGTCAATTAGTAAATAGGGCAATATCATTTTCACCGCATTTTTGGCTTTTTTTAAAAAATTGCGGCAAAATGGCACTTGTTAATATGCCCTCAAGCTTGCTATGACACAGTGGCCCTCCCAGGTAGCTAATTTCTAAACAAACACAGGAGCCCCCGCTTCGTTTGTATTTTTATCCATGCACCCAACGCACATTTCTCAGTTTTTTCACAACAAAAAATAAAAAAAAATTGGACCCTAGGGGTCCTTGTGGGACCCCCTAAGCAGGTCTAGATGATCAAAATATTACTTACATGCCCCCTTTATACTTTTTGAACACTTGTCCCACTATTTTCTAGATCCTCGCTTCTACCGAGGCATAAAATGGCTGCCAACACTTCCTGGTTTCGAATGTTGACAACCACTTGACAGTCAATTAGCGCGTGATCGGGATGGTGCACTTAGAGTGCGCGCAAGATGTGCGGATCCACCGAGGCCATAGATATATACGAACTTTTAATTGTAATTTTCTCAGGAACTACTGAACGGATTTACACCATTTAAGCAAAAGGCACGAGTCTGAACCAAAGTCTACCACTTTGTCAAATTTGGTGTGATTCCGTTCAGCCGTTCGGCTGTAGCCGTGATAAACGGTTCCTATGGAAAATTGCATGGGGAAAACACGTTTTGGGACCCCCTTTTTTCTCCGCCCCATGCTTTAAATGCAATATTTTAGGCCCCGGGATTTTTCCTACCCATGTAGCTAATTTTTAAACAAGCACAGGAGTCCGCGCTTCGTTTTTTTTTTTTACGGCGGATCCATGCACCCAGCGCACATGTCGCTGTTTTTTCAACACAAAAAAATATATATATTTTTTGGGCCCTAGGGGTCCTTGTGAGACCCCCTAAGCAGGTCTAGAGGGTCAAAATATTTCTTACCTGCCCCCTTTATACATTTTGAACACTTCTTCCACTAATTTCTAGATCCTCGCTTCTACCGAGGCACAAAATGGCTGCCAACACTTCTTGGTTTCGAATGTTGACAACCACTTGACAGCCAATCAGCATTCTGTGCGTGATCGGGACGGTGCGCTTATAATCCACAAAAGGTGCGCGGATCCACCGAGGCCAAAGAAATTTGCCAAATTTGGTGTAATTTGTTAAGCCGTTCGGGCTGTAGCCGCGATGTACGGTACCTATGGAAAACTGCATTGGGAAAATAAGTTTTGGACCCCCCTTTTTTCTCAGCCCCCTCTTCACGAATCACCCCAAGACTTTTAGTATAGGAGCGGACCAGAGCGCCCCACCAGTTTTGAAAATTTCGAGAAGATTCGTTAACCGGCGCCAAAGTTATTCCAAATAGAATGTTGCGGATCTCCTATGGAAAATAGGTCCTAACTATAACTACCGATTGGCGACCGCCAATAAGTAATATAGATACTTAAGGATCTATATATTATATATATCTATATGTACAGTGTCTTGGGGATAGGAGTTGGCCTAACGGCTAGGGCAGTCGACCTCAAATCTGGCGAACCATGTTTGAGTCTCGGCAAGGACGCACAACATACTGTGATTCTGGGCAAATCACGTAATCTCCCCGTGCCTAACAAAAAAATTAAGGTGTCCTCATGTAACGCAACTGGGGCCCATGTAAAGCGTTCTGATACCCGATACCTTTGGGTAAAGACTGCGCTATATAAAACTCCGTAAAAAAAAGTTCACATTATGAAATATATTTATGTCAAGAAATTCACATATCTAGATACATACATATAATCATATTAAATGTTTATACACACAGAGATATGCTGTACATTTGTGTTTGAGTATGGTGGTTATGTAGGAAAGAGCCAACTCTTTATTTTTTTTCTGAAGATAAGATAGATATGTGTGGATCTTATGTTTTGGGGTAATGAATTCCATAGTTTGCTGCTTGAAAAGAGAAAGATGTGCCACTTATGTTTTTTTTCTTGTATGGTGGTACTTTTAGGTCAGGTGCCAATCTGGAGTGGAGGTTCGTTTGTTGAATGTATTTGGTGATTTTTTCCTGATGAAAAGCGGTCCAGTTCCATGAATTGCTTGTGGGTGATACAAAGCAGCTTAAATGTGGATCTTATGGTAACTGGTAACCAATGTAGGACCCTCAAGGTAGGGGGATGTGGGGTTGTGGCTTTACATGTAGGAGTAGTTTGGCATCAGAGTTCTGAATCTGTTGTAGTCTTTTCATAGTTGATAAAGATGATCCGTGATAGAGGCCGTTGGCGTAATCAAGTTTACACAGTGCAAGAGAGACAGTGGCTTAGACCTTGTGTGGAAATCCCAGGTGGGGGAAGATGCATCACAGAGTTTTCATAGTTATGAAGTTTGATCTTGCTAATTTGCCCACTTGGGCGTTCACTGATAACTTGGAGTCCATGGGAATTCCAAGCTTTCGTCCTCAGATATTTTAGGAGGTGGTCCCAGATCATCATGCCTTTGAAAAATGGGTCATAATTTTTCCACTCGCCACATGTGAGTCTTTCCATTTTGGAAGCATTACATTTGCGATGGCTTAATGTCATCTACTGATCAATGGCTCTAAGGCAACTGAAGATTTGTGAGTTTCCAATGTCATTAGGACTTTCCAGTTTAGGGAGCGTGTGTGTCATGTGCATAGTTATAGCATGTGAGCTGAAATTCATTGATGATTGCCGGTAATGACTTCATGTAGATGTTGAAAAGCATGGGTGAGATGATAGAGCCTTGAGGGACCTCTGCTTTTGTGAAGTATGGTTTGGATGAAAAAGGTGGAGAATGGATGACTTTTGCTCTGTTTTGAAGGTAGGATGTGATCCAGTTGAGAGCATTTCCCTCTATGCCAGTGTCATAGAGCTTTGGATTAGAGTATCATGGTCAACTGTGTTGAAGGCAGCTGAGAGGTACAAGAGAAGTAGTACAGCACCCTGTTGTCCATCAGAGTGACTTGGACCGCTCCCAGAAAGCCACTAGAATACATCCAGGCATGTTGTGCAATGTGACAGCCATGCCCACGGCTCATGTTTCAGTATCTACAGAAACCAAACACACTTCAGAAACAGTGCTGAGTAACTTTAACCAATGTGGAAAAGGATTTCTGTATGTATTCATAGAGTGTTTTCCTAAAATGGAGGAAAGTTTCCGTGACTGTAGCAGGTGACTGTAAGATTTCTTGCAAAATGTCTCAGGCACTGTTAAAGTATTTCTGAATGTGAAATTTTGTGAAACAAATAATTTGTTAATAGTAATGATTTTTCCCATTAATATAGTCAAAACCAATGAATTAATAATGTTGCACTTAAAACAATTTTATTTAGAGATTTAGAAGTGTTTAATAGTGTAATTTAGTTATGGCAAGTTTTCATAGACGCACTATTTTATTAAAATTGATGCTGTATTTAAAGTTCTATTCAACTTGCTCTTGCTCATCACCCCTCCCAATCAATTTGCTATGCAAGCCTTCTCTCCCCACAGTTTTTGCGGAGCACAGGACACTGTGACACAATTGTTTTTTTCCTTTTGAGAGCATGTATTGAGAATTACGTTTTTCATCATGTTCCTAATGTAACTTTATGAAGGACATTTTTACTGGATGTTCTGATGTAGGCTTGCTACCACACTAGTGTGTCAATCTTTGTTTGAGAATCTCTCACATTGTGTTGTACATTTCGGAATGATGTTGTTGTGGAAGCTAATGGAAGATTTTCTCTAATTCCTCTTTCTAACTGGGTTAGTGCTAAAATATTTCTATGATGGTTGTGATGCACTGTGGTTACTCTTGGATTATTCACCACAAGCTCAGCACTTGCCTCTGCTTGACTTTGAGACCCTTCTTGGCTTAGAGGCACTTTTTGATTTTGAGGCGATTGGGTGCACTCCTCTCGCCTCTCTGCCCCATTGGGTGGTCAGAAGTTCAATTCTGTAAATCAGTGGTTGCTGTCACTGCTTTTTCACCACTGTGTCTTACTGGTTGAGTTCGAGATACGTGCACCCAGTTAAGCAGGCCACCACAATTGACCGCAGTGTTGGTAACCAAGATGACCTAGAATGAGCCACACTAATGGGATTCCAGGCACGATTTTTGGACGTGCTTCTTCGCCAAGACCCATTCTCCAGCATTAAGGGCATTGCATTGCTTCTGACTCAGAAGGACAGTTGCCACTTTGACCAAGTGTGAGACAGAAGGCACCACATCAGCTATTCCTTTGCTGTAGTCGAGAACTAGATCATCTGAAATATTCACAAACGCATTAGCATGCACAGCAAGCTACCTCAGGGCCCTCCCCATGAGGATTTCATGCTGCAACAATCCTGTCCATGATCGGGGTACTAGGGAGACATATCAACACCAGAGGTAATGCACTTGACCACTTAAGGGATGTAGACACACATACTTTTACAGGACAGGATTTCAGTGTCCCATTGATGGCTGGTAACTACAATGCAGTCTCTGCTCCACTCGGAAGGTTCCTGTTGTAAACTGTCGTTCATGCGTAGCATGAAAGGGAGACTTTGTCCACCTTTCCTTCCTTTGCGTAGACCCCCTAACATGAACCCTCCACTCCCTATAGCGATGTTCGAAAGACATACTCTCACTCGCCCCTCTATGGAGCACTTCAAACCCTTTGGAAGTGACCCCTGACCTTCCCCATCCCATTCTGCCTCAGAGGTAAAGGCCTCCGTCCTTTTCATCCTGACATTCAGGCCTCCTTTTTTTCACAGGACCTTCACAAACCCAAAAGAATGGGGACTCAAGATCTCAGGTTCTTTTCAGATTTGGTGGCCATCTTGGACGTGGTACAATAAAGACTGTGCCCAGGCCTGGGCATGGCTTTGAGCCTTCAGAGAAGATGTTCAAGCTCCTGATTTACCACTCAAACGTACTGAGTATTGACTCCAGCGATGCTCCAGTTCCAATGGTCAGAATCTTTGAAAGTTTCTCAGCAATTTCTTTGGCTCTTCAGCTGCAGTCTTCTTTGCTTGCCCAGCTCTTCTGTCACCTGAAAGAAAAAAGCAAAAGAACAATAAAATAAAAACATTTTGCTCTCAGAAAGTCAGTGCACTGAACCAATTCTGTGGACATTACAAACTTCAAAAAAACTATTGAGACTAAACACAAGAGAAGATTTTGAACAGTGTGAAACAGGCCATTTGAGCGGCAAAGCAGGATATTTGTTTTTGTGGACTAATTCGACACTTTGTGTTGAATCCTTGGATTTCACATGCCATGTAACCTATGAAGGAATAGGGAGTGATTGAGTACTTGAGAATGTGAGTACACTTGATCACAATGCAATAAATCTAGAGTGACTGAGAGATACAATTCTGAAACCTATGATATAACTGCTGATTTTGGTAATTCATTCTAGAGGATTTGCGTGCACAGAATTGAAAGAGACCCTGTCAGAGAACGTAGGGGTCTATTACAATGGCGGTCAGAAACCACCCCGACCATCATGGTTGCGGAAATCAACCGTCTTCCGGTTTCGCTGCAAAACCGGTGGTCCAATTATGATCAACCGTCAAACTAAACCAACCGCGGTAGACCGAGGGCACCAAGGGCCCGTAGCATGCGGAAAAGGCAAAATTCCATCCGCGCCAGTCAGATCCGTGGCGGAAACACACCAACCCGCCGCCAGGACTGCAGAGAGACCGCACGGGAAATTATGATATCCCTGATGTGACTGCGGTACGTTCCGCTGTATCCGACCGCCACGGTCGTAAACAGTGATGAATTGGAGAGCCGGCGGAAGGCCTGTAGCACAGACATTGCTGCAGAAGCTCCATGAAAAATATGGCAGTCGACAAGAATAGCACTAGAAGGCCACCAACTACACACAGCAAACTAGCCTGGCCCACTAAAACACCTAACACATCCCAAAGACACACCCCCATGGCAAATTCAACAAGTACCATTCACAGGACAACCCACACAACACACCTAACAGCAATACCTCATCTTTACACACCCACATAGCTGAGCATAAAACCAGCCCCGTCCCTGACCTGAATCCTTTGCTATAGTCTACAACTGAAGGGCTCAACACCACAGGACAAAGGAGAGGCAAACCTGCACACAGCACGCCAGCACAACAACACACACACACACACACACACACCACCTACACCACCCCCACCGCCCTCACAACTGCACCCTAAAACATTACACATTGCACAGCACACACCATGGCACCACAGAACATGCCCAAATTCGCAGAGGGTGGGTTGTCAGTCATGGTAGATGAGACAATCATAGTAGAACCACAAGTGTTTTGTAGCCTGGTCCAACAGACACCATTAGCCACAAGAGCACAAATGTGGGCAAGGATAGTCGACAAGGTCAATGCAGTAGGGACCACCCCATGTTCCAGAAATGAAATCATGAAGCGGTGGAATGATCTGAAGAGGGTTGTTAAAGAAAAGAGGAACAAGAACTGTGAGCTGGCTCAGAGGACTGGCGGTGGCCCTCCCATCCCACCAAAAACATTCACAGCATGGGAGGAGAAGTTGCTTACCATACTGCATCCAGAGAGTCTCACAGGAATACCCGGGGGAGTGCAAGCTGGTAAGAACACACAAATGTAAACCATTACACTTGCATGTACTGTCTTGCACAACTACAAAGCTACACCTCCTAGGCCCAAGTACATCCATATGCACCACAATATCCAAAACAGGTCTCACAGGCTGAACATCCACTCCATCTAAATCACCCCAAAGGTAGCCTGCAACATTCATAGGGATGCATGTGTATAGACACCCTGCACTCCAACTCCCACCATGCCACCTGTCCCATCCCTGTGCAGGAAGGAGAACTCCCCCACCCAGAAGCACGAGTCAGCCATTGCAGTGTTCACCCTCACCGAACAGGTAGGTAGCCATCTTCCCAGGTCATGCTGTTTGGGGGTGGGAGGCCTGCCCCACTATTCCCACCATGCCCCCTGTCCCACCTCTGAGCAGGATGGAGCACTCCCTCCCACCCAGAAGCATGTGTCAGCCATTGCAGTGTTCATCCTCACTTAACAGGTAGGTAGCCATCTTCCCAGGGAAGGCAGTTTGGGGGTGGAAGGCCTGCACTATTACTTCAACCATGCCCCCTGTCCCACCCTCAGCAGGATGGAGCATTCCCTCCCACCCAGAAGCATGTGGCAGCCATTGCAGTGTTCACCTTCATCTAACAGGTAGGTATCCATCTTCCCAGGTTGTGCTGTTTGGGGGTGGGAGGCCTGCCCCACTATTCTCACTATGCCCCCTGTCCCACCTCTGAGCAGGATGGAGTACTCCCTCCCACCCAGAAGCATGTGTCAGCCATTGCAGTGTTCATCCTCACTTAACAGGTAGGTAGCCATCTTCCCAGGGAAGGCAGTTTGGGGGTGGAAGGCCTGCACTACAACTACCACCATGTCTCCTGTTCTACCCCTCATCAGGATGAAGCACTCCCTCCCTAGCCAGAAGCATGTGCCAGCCATTGCAGTGTTCACCCTCACCTAACAGGTAGGTAGCCATCTTTCCATAGGGGCTTTTTGGGGGTGGGAGGCTTGTACTATTACTCCAACCATGCCCCCTGTCCCACCTCTGAGCAGGATGGAGCACTCCCTACCACCCGGAAGCATGTGGCAGCCAATACATTGTTCACCTTCACCTAACAGGTAAGTAGCCATCTTCCCAGGGAGGGGCATGTGTGTGTGTGGGAGGCCTGCACTACATCTCCCAACAGTCCCCCTTGTCCCACCCCTGAGCAGACAATGCCCAGCAAAATCACAGGTGACATGTAAGGTAGTAAATGCCAATGTTACTAATCATATTCAACAACATGGCATGTGTAGTCAGCAGTGGGGTTAAGGTTACATTGGCATTGAGTGCAGTTCATGTGTCCAATGTGCACTGTTGAGACCTGGCCATTGGCCATACACACTGCATTACATGTTTATTGGTGCTGTCAAGGTGATCTGTCACCCAAATCACAGTCACCGGCTCAAATGCATGGCAGCTATTCTGCGGTAGCAACTGCCTGGCCACTGCGGTGTATCCCAGACAATACACAATACACAATTGCGGTAGTGATAGTGATGTGAGTATGGTCAAATGCCGGTTGGCATGCACGCCACCCAAATCCCGGTCATCCATACCAATGTATGGCACACAAATCACGTGGGCAACCGCCTGGCCACTGCGATGTGTCCCAGACAATATACAATACACAATCGCGGGAGTGATAGTGATGTGAGTATGGCCAAATGGCGGTTGGCATGCACCGCCACCCAAATCCCGGTCATTCGTACCAATGTATGGCACACAAATCGCATTAGCAACCACCTGGCCACTGTGCTGTGTCCCAGACAATACACAATAGCGGTAGTGATAGGTATACACACTTGGTCAAATGGCGGTTGGCATGCACCGCCACCCAAATCCCGGTCATCCATAGCAATGTATGGCACAAAAATCATGGTAGCAACTGCCTGGCCATTGTGGTGTGCCCCAGACAATACACAATACACAATTGCAGTAGTGATAGTGATGTGAGTATGGTCAAAAGGGGGTTGGCATGCACCACCACCCAAATCCCAGCCATCCATAGCAATGTATGGCACACAAATCGCGGTAGCAACCGCCTGGCCACTGGTGTGTGTCCCAGACAATATATAATACGCAGTTGCGGTAGTGATAGGCAAATACACTTGGTCAAATGGTGGTTGGCATGCACCACCACCCAAATCCTGTCATCCATAGCAATGTATGGCACACAAATCGCGGTAGCAACCGCCTGGCCACTGGTGTGTTTCCCAGACAATATATAATACGCAATTGCGGTAGTGATAGGCAAATACACTTGGTCAAATGGCGGTTGGCATGCACCACCACCCAAATCCTGTCATCCATAGCATTGTATGGCACACAAATCGCAGTAGCAACTGCCTGGCCACTGTGGTGTGTCCCAGACAATACACAATACACAATCGCAGTAGTGATAGGCATATACACTTGGTCAAATGGTGGTTGGCATGCACCACCACCTAAATCCCGATCATTCATAGCAATGTATGGCACACAAATCGCGGTAGTGACCGCCTGGCCCCTGCGGTGTGTCACCGCCATGGACCATGCCCTTACAGCCAATGGGAACCGCAACCATGGTACACTAATGCAATTTTAAAAATTGCAGGAGGCGTGCCCTGCCATCGCGCAGCCTGTCATTGGATGCAATTGAAAAATGCATGACAGCGGTAGCGATGCCTCGCCCCTGGGGTGTGTCATTGCGTCATTGCCATGGACCATGTCCTTACAGCCAATGGGAACCACAATCGCGGTAGACTATTGCAATTTTGAAAATCGTGGAAGGCGTGCTCTGCCACTGTGCAGATGCAATTGAAAAATGAACGACCGCGGTAGGGACCCCTGGCCTCTGCGGTGTGTCACCGTCATGGACCATGCCCTTACAGTCAATGGGAACCGCAATTGCGGTAGACTATTACAATTTTGAAAATTGCGGTAGCAGAGATGGTCATTTGATGCATTTGAAAAAGGCTGACCTGGAACACCAACTGCAGCAGCTTAGAATCACTGAAACTGCCTCAGGGGGCTATATATGTGTGGGAGAGAGCCCCACATTTTCACAGCTTCCAGAGCCTGCTGCCTGTCACCCCTCACCAATACCTGCTGCTGCTCCTGTCTCCAGATCCTGCTGCCTGCCTCCCCTCATCACCACCTGCTGCTGCTGCTGCTCCTGTCTCCTGGATACTGTGATGGCGAGGACTGAGAAGTTCCAGGCCAGTCCCTTTACCACGGAGGAGCTGGAGGTCCTGGTGGACAAGGTGCTCACACAGTATCTGAGGCTATATGGTGCTCCAAATGTCATGGTAAGTGTTTCAGAGTAGAAGTGAGAGTGCATGGGGTTACACATGACGTTCATCTGCTGCAGTAAGTGCCTGAAAGTGTGGGGTTGAGTCATGCACTGCCTAGCATGCTTTCCCCAGGGGAAAGGGGTATGTAGGCTACTTCATACGTTTCCCTGCATGCACATCAAGATTTGAGGGACTTGTATCGTTTTGTCAGCCAGAGAAAGGTGCAGCAAGTTGGTAATGCTGGAGTCAGGACAGTAATTGCTTGTGTGTATGGATGGGGGGGTCCCTGATGTCATTCAGAGGCATATCTGAGGCCTTAGCATGGGTTTACATCCAGAGGGTAGTGGTGGAATTGTTTGTGACTCAAAATCTGCATCAGCCATGGCTCAGCACTATGCTCAGGACTTTAATACCAGAGGGTGACTCTCCTGGGGGTCATTCACCTATGACGCAGCAGATTGTCGTACTTTCATGCACAGCCCCTTCAATACCACCAGCATGTGTCCTGACTGGCATGTGTAGGCAGTATTTTGACTCCCATATTGTCCCTTCATGTGACATTTCTGATGCCCTACTTTGGACCTCAGTGTGATCCCACATGGCCTGCACAGTCACTTCCCAATCAGACTAGGACACATCACTGAATGTACAGAGTGTAACATGTGTGTGGTTTGCTGGACTCTCCATTAAAGAGCCATCTCAGCCCTGTGGAGTGCACACAACAGGCCTTGTGAGTGGGGTGTGGGATTGCAAGGTCATGTCCCTCATGTGACCTCCATGACCCAGTGAGCCATTCACAGGTATAGGACATTGTTGGCTGCACAGTGTTGGACACAGTGACTCGGGCCGTAAACATATATTGAAATGTGATGTATGTCTGGCTCACCCTCAGACTGGATAGTAGATGTGGGCAGCCTACACATGACTTCCTGTGCTGGCATCCTGCATGTGTCAGAGATGGCCAGGTACTGTGTCCACCCTCATGCTTGCATGCATTTTGTATGATCCTCCCATGCAAATGTGCCATATGAGATGCAGTATTGTCTCAGCTCGACACGTCTGTGAAGTTGGGCTGAGTTAGTATCATGCACCTGTACTGAGAAATAGTGGTACAGGACACTGTCACTGATTTCTCCCCCTCTTGCCTCCCATGCCTGCAGCTCAAAGCCCACCAGCGTGAGGCCGTGTAGAGGGCCATAGCATGGAAGGTGCAGTCTCTGGGTGTCTCCAACTGACGGCGCACCCACTGTCACAAGAGATGGGATTTTATCAAAAAAAGAGAGGGACCCTTGGTTTCCCAAAGGATTAGGGTTCATGCAAGAACTTTGTAAAAATTATCCTCTGGGTTCAATTCAATTCTTCAACACTCATTCACATAATTATATTACACACTCCTTAATCCCCTTCTACCACAAATATTGCACTCTAAATCACCCAAGTATTGGCACAAAATCTCTAAGCCTTTATAAAAATCATTGTAAATTTATTATATCAGAAGTTCATAAAAACATTCTATGAGTTCCAAACATCATATTCACTTTTGCATCTTAAAAACACATAAAAAAACACATAAAAAATCACATATGGGTAAACAAAATAACATTTAAACATAAGCCAAACATCCTTCGAGAGTTTGTATAGACAGTACTCTTTGTCATTAGATGCCACAATTGAATGCTGTTTCACAATTTTGTATCCTAAACACCCCATTAGTCACCACATGTTTGTGACCATCTAAGGTGATAGTACAGCAATTAAGTTTGTGGCCCAACTGGTTGCGTCGACGCGTTTCGAAGGTTTTCTCTTATGACACCTTCTTTTTCAAGACTGTAACTTTTACTTCTGTCTTTGTATAATTTTCTGTTGTTATTTGTGTGGCCCCCTCTGTCCCACTTTTAGCGATATGTTTCTTCTCAGACATAATTAAATATAGTGGCGATGTGTGCCCCAGGTCTGTGAAATCTTGTTCTTCTAGCTCATTCATCTTTTAAGAAGCTTCTTAAAAGATGAGTGTGCGTAATAGCCACCACTAGAGAAAGATTTTAAACTACGAAACATTGGCGAGTCTACCTTGACACTCAAGCTTTTCAATAAAGTCAGAGGTCAGTCACTTAATAGATATGAGTGCCAAGCTAGAAGAACAGGATTTCACAGACCTAGGACACACGTTGCCACTATATTTAATTATATCTGAGAAGAAGCATATCGCTACAAGTGGGACAGAGGGGGCCACACAAATAACAACAGAAAATTATACAAAGACGGGAGTAAAAGTTACAGTCTTGAAAAAGAAGGTGTCATAAGATAAAACCTTCGAAACGCGTCGATGCAACCAGTTGGGCCACACATTTAATTGCTCTACTATCACCTTAGATGGTCACAAACATGTTATTATACGAAGACGGGAGTAAAAGTTACAGTCTTGAAAAAGAAGGTGTCATAAGAGAAAACCTTCGAAACTCGTCGACGCAACCAGTTGGGCCACACATTTAATTGCTGTACTATCACCTTAGATGGTCACAAACATGTGGTAACTAATGGGGTGTTTAGGACACAAAATTGAGAAACAGAATTCAATTGTGGCATCTAATGACAAAGAGTACTGTCTATACAAACTCTCGTAGGATATTTGGGTTATGTTTAAATGTTATTTTGTTTACCAATATGTGATCTGTTATGTTTTTTTATGTGTTTTTAAGATGCAAAAGTGACTATGATGTTTGGAACTCATAGAATGTTTTTATGAACTTCTGATATAATACATTTACAGTGATTTGTATAAACATTTAGAGATTTTGTGCCAATACTTGGGTGATTTAGAGTGCAATATTTGCGGTAGAAGGGGATTAAGGAGTGTGTAATATAATTATGTGAATGAGTGTTGAAGAATTGAATCGAACCCATAGAATAATTTTTACAAGAGGGGGGATGACATCTGCCGGCTGAGCAAGAACGTGGCCAAGATCACACTGGGACTGCTCCCTCGGACTGGCAGGTTGGCGAGCCGGAGCATGACACCACTAATGGCCTGCATCTTAGCTGTGACACAGCCTGAGCTGGATGCACATTTGAAGGAGTATCAGCAGCAAGATGGGGGTGAGTATTCTGGGAAGGGTGACTTTGGTGGTGAGTGGCTGCATGTGTTTTAAGCCTGGGCCAGCGCTGCTCTCTGTGATGTTGGTAGTGTGCTGCAGTGGCTTATAAGTGGCCTCTGTGTTGTGTGCAGCTGTCATGCATTTGCCCTACGTGCACTTTCTCATGTCGTTGGAGTAATGCTCGTTGACATTGCATTCTGAGTGGTAGACTTCTGTAATGTAAATGTAGTTGAGCTTATATAGCGCACAGCTACCCGCAGTGGGTTTCCCGGCGCTTGCTTAGGGAACCCTTCCTGGTATTCCCCTGTGAGATAGCAGGGTATCCACAAGGTGAAAGTCAGCCATCCCGCCACGAGGGGCCGTTGTGGAGATTAAGCAAGCTATTGCCCAGAGTCGCAGAGTGTGAACCCGTGAGTCGAGGAGGCACCGAAGCGAGAATTATCGAGTCCGTGGAATTTTTAGCCCAAGACCCGCCGAGGCGGGGAATTGAACCCTGGTCCAGGACCGATCTCAGCTTCTGGGTCTGCTGCCTCTACCCCCTGAGCCACACTTCTCCACATTGTATGGTGGCATTGTATGCATTGGGTTAGTTAGGGACATCCCATGGAAGGGAACAGCAGTGTGCATCATCTGAGTGTGCATTCCTCAATATTTGCATTGCCTTACATCAGATTTGTGGGGACTAGACGTCTGACACCAATGTGCAACTATAGTTGTGCCCCAAAGTACGACCTGGTGGATGGCATGTGCTCATGACCATTGTTAACTGTTATGTTTGAGTCTGTGTCAGTGTTGTCCACCTCTGCTCCCTCCTGATGTGAGGGTGGTAGCATGCTTTGAGGTAAATTTTTGCCCCCCCTCAGGGCCCTGGGTGGGCTCATAGGGATTTGTGTGTCTGGTTACATGGAGCCACCGGTAGGGTATTTGACTGTGTGGTCATCACATGGCCCACGTCTGCCACGTTTGAATGATGACACGCAAAATCGAATTTTGTATTGATTTGGCTCATTGTGGTGTGCAACATGGAGATATTGTCATCTTGCTTAGTGCATTGCTTGCATATGATGTTTGTGTTAATGCCACTAAACTGACCCAACGTATCTATCTCTTGCAGCATCTCCCATGGACCCAGAGGGACAGGGGATGGACATCAGTGGTGAGGCATCAAGCATGACTGCTACACACATGCACAGTGACACAGATGTGACTAGCGCCTCGTAGGGGGACAGGAGTCTGCTTGAGGAATCACAGCCAGAGACACCAACCTCAACGTTATCTAACGCCATTGGTGATGCATCTACGTTGGCAGGCACAGGGAGCAGGGACTCTGCCTCCTCTTCTACCACACAGTGTTCGGTGCCCACCCTCCCACCTACATCCACTAGTGCTGCCCTTGTTCGCACCAGTAAGAAGGGAAGAGTGTCCTTCACCCCAGGCACCGCTGCCCCTGCCCCTATCCCCCCTGCTGCCATCAGTGCTGAGTATGTGGACCTTTTGCGCCAGCTGTGTGGGCCAGACAACTCTCCTCAATGCCTTCCTAGACCATGACAAAAATTGGCACAGGTCATTGCTTTCATGGAGGGCATACATTCAGACGTGGGTGGGCTACACCGGACTGTCCAGTCTTTGTCCTCTGCAGTGACGGCAGCCATTCAACTGGCATGTTCGCAGAGTTCAGCTCCAGTCCCTTTGGCCACCCCCTTGCCAGTAGCTACTTCTGAGGATAGCAGCCAGACACTACAGGTCTCAAGGGCAAGATACAGCACACACAGCACACAGCAGCAGCAGCCCAAGTTATTCAGGGTGCAGACACCTTCCCCACAGAAAACTAAAGCCACCCCAGAGCGCAAAGGCAAAGGAACTTCAGGCGACACCCAGGACCATAAAGCCAAGAAGCAGGCTCTTATGACTCAGAGGCATCCCCAGCTAAGGACTCCCCTGTCCACTAAGCATCTCATAAAGACAAGCAGACACACTTACGGTGCCCGCTGAGAAGCGGTTGCCTGCTAAGAGTACACCTAAAAAGAATTCCAAGGAAGATTCACCCACATCTACTCCCATCCAGAGCCCTGTGAAGCAGGTTAAGGATAGCACTGTAGGGGGTACACCTGATAAACAGGGGATTGAGGGGCAGAGGCAAGGCCAGACCAAGCGCACCACTGGATCCAGCATGTCCCCAGAGGGAGGGCCACTGGCTACACCTATTGCAGCCTTGGTGGAGAGTGTGCCTTTTGTCCCTGCACCCCTTACCACTCCTACCAAGACAGGGAAGCCATTTTGAATCCCCAAGAAGTGGAAGGGCACCCCTCCACATTCTCCCACCCACACTGTATCTCAGGGCAGCATGACTCCACCTCCACGTGCCCCCACATCTGGGCCAAGCAGCCCTCCGGCTTCCATTGCCACTGAGACCTCTACTACAGCTGGGCCGCTTTCCCCCCTCTCCATTCCTCCAACTGTCCCCGACACTCAGCCACCTCCCAGTCCAACTGACAGCCAAGTCTGAGTGGAAGTCCCCCTCACACACCTGTCTCTCCCAAAGCGGTACCTGGACTGCACATTGTTACCCCCTGACTGTGTTGCTGACCATGGCAGGGTACAGTATCACCCCTTCCCTGTGCAAGTTCTCGTGTTACTGCTCTGCACCCTGGACTGGCTACTGGCCTTGTATTCACAAATGTGTGCCTCTTCCCTGTGCAGGATCTCATGTACTTACTCTGCACCCCGGACTGGCTACTGGTCTTGTGTTCACTGATGTTTGCCCCTTCCCTGTGCAGGATCACATGTAACTGCTCTGCACCTTGGACTCGCTACTGGCCTTGTGTTCACTGATGTGTGCCCTTTCCCTGTGCATGATCTCATGTACTTACTTTGCACCCTGGACTGGCTACTGGCCTTGTGTTCAATGATGCAGGCCCCTTCCCTGTGCAGGATCTCCTGTACTTACTCTGTACCCTGGACTGGCTACTGGCCTTGTGTTTACTGATGTTGCCCCTTCCCTGTGCAGGATCTCATGTAACTGCTCTGGACCTTGGACTGACTACTGGCCTTGTGTTCACTGATGTTTGCCCCTTCCGTGTGCAGGATCTCATGTAACTGCTCTGCACTTTGTACTGGCCACTGACCTTGCACTTGTCTAATGTATGTGCCTATCTGTGTGATATGTGAATGAAGACAGTTACTCCTGTTGTCTGCCTTGTCAGTGTCCTTGCTAAATAAAGGTTTTTTGTGTGGTTATGGTTTAATGTGACACATTCTCTATAAGCCACTTCAACATTGCCAAGGGCCTGTTTCATTTTTCAGGGTTATGCAGAGGTGACAGGCACTTCAGTTCTTCTTGACTCTCGGGCTTGGGGCTGCAATGCTGTTGCTTTGTGATGAACTACTGTTACCATATTCACTGTTTGTTCCTGTTAGCTATTTTGTACACATGTCATGTTTGTATGCACTGCCAGCACGAAGTGGGATTCTATCCACAGGTTTTCAGGGTGGCTGGCCAGGGTCATCACGGATGTATGATCTTTCTTGATATGTGAACAGCAGTGTTGGTGTATGCTCATCTTGTGATGGCTAGTCATTCTAGTCACATGGGTGAATTTCTATGTGTGCACTTGTTTGGTCATGAAGTGTGCAGTGTGAATGGGGTGGCTTTGTCAGTGGTGTTGATGTGTGTGTGCTCCTGCAATGTCAACTGCACACATGTGGAGTCCAGGAGTTGGGTGCCTGTTATTTGAACTGGTCAGCCCTGTGCTTGTGAATGTGTGCACATGTTGGATTTGTAGCTTGTGCACTGTGCAGCGCGTTGGCATACCCTTGCACTTCTGGGGGACACCTACTTGTTGTTAGTGGCAATTGTGAGTATGCAGAGTGTATGACTGCCAAGTCAGTGTTATTTTTTGTTGTTCAGCCACGTGTCCTGATACTGTTTGTACTCACTGTGTAGCCATGCTCAGCCACACTGACCTTGTGGGTGTGTTTTCTGATGCATTGCAGTCACTTTTGACTCCATTATTGCATGTGAGGTATGGAGTGATACCATCCCCTAACTGTGCCTCTGATGCCTACCCATTATGAGTGTGCACTCCATCTATTTTTGTGTGGTGCACTCCTGACCTGTCCACTACTGTCTTACACACCACCGCACTCTCATGTCAGCTGTCCCCTTGGGTTGCCAGTGTGTGTGCATACCCATTGCTTCATTTGTTAAACTATGCTTTGTGATGCTGTTCTGTGCACAGGACCAATGTGCCATTCAGGACTGTTTTGCAATTGTTTTTATGTAATTTTCTTATCTTGTCTTGCCGACATGGTTGCTCATATGCAGTTCAACTGTTAGGGCTGCACAGTCCTCTGGTCATGTTGTTTTCACCTGTGTGTTCCAGACTTGTGCATCTGTGGGTGTTGTGTTGGCTGTGCGTGTTTGCTGAGGTACTGCTTCCCTTCCTGAGTGTGATGTTGTCTGTGTGCTGTGCTGATTAGTGTTGGGGGGTTCATGGTGTGTCACTCATGTCTGTGTCCAACTGGTATGTTTGGTGTGCACGCACTGCTTGTCGTGCATGCAGTCCTGTGAGTGTATGTTGACTTGTCCTTGCCTGGTGTGCCCCCCGATATCATGCTGTGTTTGCAATGTGATGTATTAGCATGTGCATCTGTTGTGTGTTTGATGTGGATGTGTGCAGTGTTTGGCCTGTGTTTTCTCTTGGAGCTGACAGATGCTGTGTGTGTGATGTTCTATTTGTATGTCAGTGTGTGTGTTTTGTTAGTGGGTTGTGATTCATGAAGATGTGTGTTGCAGTGTGGTCTGCATTACTTGTGTGTCTATCACATGCACTTAGAGCTAATCTTGTTCCTGGGCTTGTTTTGGGTGCATCCTTCTGGGTTTCTCATCTCATTTGTGACTTGTCATTTGTCAGGATTGTGCATGTGCATGCTTGTGGTACACTATGACACAATGTTGACTTGATGGGAGGTGTGGTCTGTCTGTCTGTGTTTCATTGTAGGCCCATTGGGCCTAGTTTATGTCTATGATTGTTTTGAGATGATGCATTTCTTGTCTGTGTTGGGGTATGTTTAGGCTTTCCTGTTTTCAGTTTCTATTTTTGGTAAATTCTGGTGGGGGTTTTTTCAGTGTTTTCAATATCTTAAAAAACAGTTGTTATCAGTGGTTACACATTTTCGTGCCACTAAAACTAACAGAAAAAGTGTTTTTCCGGTGTTAATGGAACGTTTTGCTTTTATTATTGCTTGCTTTCTGCACTGCAAGAACATGGTATATAGACAGTGTACTTATAGTGCATATGAGGTCCAAATTGATTTTTGCAAATTAATCTTATTGTAGTACACCATACAATACTTCTTCAGTGAGTCGTTGGGTCATGTGCGCTTGCTCTTTCCTTACCATGTAATCTTCTGTGAAAAGGCCCTCTCAGCATTCATAGCCCCTTGGGCTGAGAACCATCAGCTAAGGGACACACTTGGGATGACTCTTTTTTTGATGCCACATAAAGCATGAAATGATAAATATTTGCATTTTAGTTCCTGTACATAAGAAAACAATGCACCAGAATGGACTAAAAAGTCAATATCATCCCTCATTAACTCTGAAGATGGTAAAGATGCTTTCAGCATACCATCTAACAATTGGCAAGGATCTCCTACAGGGAATCACTTCAGGTCGGGTATAAATTTTGACAGGTCATCACACAACTTTTTTATATACGTAGCTGAATCACTGCAAATACAAACAATATCACTACAATCTTTGTTGAACTTGGAAAGAACCTTTTTTGCAGAGCATTACAAGTGACACTGAGTTCAATGCTTTCTAAATGTCTGGTATCATGTTTTCACCACTATCCCAGATGCTTGGTGATATATATACTTGTCACTATACCTTGCATTGAATGTTTAAAGCCTGAGGTGTTGGCAATTCACCTACTATCAATGCTGACCAACTAGAAACTATGGTCTGATGTATTAAGGGTTTTTACGCATTCTCTGTGGGTAAATGTGATGACACATATTAGGAAAGATTTTTATGAAACCAGCCATTTTACCGATCAGTGAAAGAATCAAATGCAGCCAAAATATCAAATATGAGTTTGATATTTTCTGATTCTCTACAGTTTATAAAATAATTAAACTAAACCTAAAACATGAAACTAAACCCTGCATCTTTAGATCAAAGGCCACAAAACTGAAAAAAGTAAAAGGAAGAAGAAACAATATTTTAGTGGCATCCCTAAAGAACAAAACTCAAGCAGAATACTGTTAGCCAGTCTTCCTTACTGCTAGCTTGTATAACAAAGTTACATTGTATTGACACCTTCAGGAAGAAAAAAATGACTTTCACTCTCTTTTTCCTTTCTTTGAATGGCATTTAGTTTGTGGTTGTGCAGGTGTTTTTTCAGTGTTTATATGTTTTCACCGGTGAGGGCTATTTATCTTTCAGTGGGGTTTTATCAGTTATTATAGGTTTAAACCTAAAACCCCACAGCCTAGGTATGTTATATGAGCATTGTTCCTGGGTGATGATGTTGTGTACTCCTGTTCTGTCTGTGCTCCCATTGCTTTTCCACTGTTTGACTGCACAGGTCTGGTCTTGTTGTCCTTCTGTGTATGTTGTTTGTGTTTGAGTTTGAGTTTGAGTTTAAGGAATTTGTAGAGCGCGCATACACCAAACGGTTTCTTGGCGCTGTGTAAAAGCTGCTACTCAGGGGGCAAAAAGATTGAAGGATACGGCAATTTAAGAGGGGAAGGCTTGGGTAAACAGAAAGGTTTTGAGGCCTTTACGGAACAAGGGGTACTGGGAACAGGATCTCAAGTGGAGTGGGAGAGAATTCCAAAAAGCGGGAGCCGTGGTAGAAAATTTGGAACCTCCCCACTTTTCCCGTTTGAAGCGAGGGACCACAAGGAGATGATGGGTAGCAGAACGCAGTTCTCTAGGGGGAATGTAGTCTTGAATGGCTGTGTTAATGAAGGACGGGGCAGAGCCAGTCCGGGCTTTAAAGATGGTACAGCCAAGCTTGAATAAGGCACGCTGCCGGACTGGGAGCCAGTGAAGGGAAACGAGCAGGGGTGTGACATGTTGTGATTTAGGTAGATTAAAAACCAGTCGAGCGGCCTGGTTTTGAACCAGTTGGAGGCGCCTCACGAGGTACGCCTCACGAGGTACGCAGGCATGCCATGATAAAGGGCATTGCCATAGTCCAGGCGAGACGTCACCATGGCCATTTGTGTGGTTTGTGTTTGGCTTTTATTTTTGTGCCAGCATTGGCTCAGGCATACCTAAGTGTGTGTGATGTTTGTGTATGCCCCCCAGGGAGTGTGATTGTTTGTCAGTGTATTGACTGGACATTATTGGCACCCTTCTGTGTGTGTGACACTGGTGTTGTGTGCTGCAGGTGTGAGGTTGGGGGATGAGTGAAGGATCCTACTTATGTTTGACAGTCATGGAGTGTGTCCATGGGACCTGTGTGGTGTGCACATACACCTGTCAAGTAGTTGCATGCAGATGTGTGGCTGCTCACTGTGAGGCTTCAGAAACTTCCTTTCATCCCTGAGCCTATGCATGGTTTACCTTGCTGTCTCCTGAGTTGTTGCACAGAGGTAACTGTGGTTTGGTTTTACTCTTGCACCAGCCAAGTGTGAGTTAACGTGCTCAGGGAGTTATGTTTTACTTCTCTTGCATGTGATGTACACATGCTTAGTGGTTGTGTCCTTGGACTTTCATTTGTGTGCACCTCACTTAAGCCTGCCTATTTGTTGTCCTTCGTTGCTGCTGACATCTGGTCTGTGCATGTGGCTGTGTGTCAGTGAGGGGTATGTGTGTGTTACTTGACAGACTGTGTGTCCAGTTGGATGGTTGTTCACTATCCACTGATGACAGTAGGATGTTTCCAGAAACATCCTGTCTCCCTGTATGGATGGATGGTTACTTTCTTTTTAAAAAACAGATATTCTCTCCTGAGACACCATCCTGTGTCCGTTCTCAATAGGATTTTCAAGATACAGGTCTTCCTTCTGACAGTACTTCAACTTGCTTGAGCGGACTTTATGTTCATTCTTGTTGGCCAAATGATTCAAAAGGGCAATAGTATCTTGTGTGCATGCTTCTTGTGACATCGATGCCACTAATAGTTTGTCAATGTACCTGACTAGGCCTGAGTTGCACGGTAACTTCAGAGTCTCCAGAATACTGATCAAGATCTAGTTAAAGATCGGGGGACTCTCTGTATAACCTTGTGGAATTTAGCACACTGCCAGATTTGTATTTTGTAACTAGAATGCAAAGAGATACTGTCTTTCTTCATGCAATGGGATGGAAAAGAATGCTTGACACACATCAATCACTATGAACAACTCAGCTTCACATGGTATTTGAAACATTATTACAGCAGGATTCCGTACCATGGGACAACAATATTAATAATTATCCTCAAATCCTTAAATATTCTATATTTGCCATTAGGCTTCTGCAGGCCTTTGATCAGGAAATTACATGGACTCCCCAAGATCTCATTTAAAATGTCCTGTTCTATCATGGACTCAATCACTGGGGTAAACCCAGCCACCATTTCTGGTGAGAGATTGTACTGGGGCATTTCAAGATACTCTGCATCCAGTTTGAGTTTATTCACACTGGTTCTACACCCTTTATGATGCCAATATCCTTACCAGAGTACAAACTGGAACACCCAATTGTTCAAATTTCCTCACCACCATGCATGAGGTGTTCATAAAAGGTTAGCGTCTTGGTTAGTTTGATTGATCTTCAAACACACAATCTCTTTCTGTGGGAACTTAGTTTTCAAAAAATGTTACTTGATCATACTTCAACATGGCTTTGCAAATGAGGCATTTCTCTGAAGTATTCTCGGGATTCTGCATTTGGCCACTGTATCAACACTGCATTCAGCCCCAAAATTTCTAAAAACCACAATATCAAAAAACGATATCCAAATCTTCCCACTACACTTCTGAAATCTTCGCAAACCACTCACCTTTGTGTACCACACATCAGGATTCTCTGTAAATTTTAGTCATTGATTTGTAAATGTAGCAAGAGCACCATGACTCCAGAGCATATTGCATACCCTGCTCCTTTCACCTCTCTCTTCTAGATATTCAGTGGAGTGAGCTAAAGAATGATGATGGATTAAACCCAGATCAGTTGACTGGGGGCGAGTGTTTGATTTGGTCAAACGCTCCGTCTATCATCCCCTTTGGTATCGATTTGTTCGCCCTAAGTTGGCAGGGTATGCCCAGATGTGGGTCCCTTGCTCACTTTGACACTGGATTCAAGATAGCCTGGCTGATGAGGGTTATGAACCTGAAACCGGTCCCAGGATGCTTGTTTCCAGTCCAGGGAAGACAAGGCTTGGCAGTTCGGGCTGGACTGTTCCCATGAGGCACAGGGTCATACTGATTTGCATATGGCCATGTCTGAACTGGGGTGGTGGAGTGAGCTAAAGCATGATGATGGATTAAACCCCGATCAGTTGACTGGGGGCGAGTGTTTGATTTGCTCAAACGCTCCGTCAATCATCTCCTTTGGTATCGCTGTGTTTGAGAGATGGGTAAGGGTCCCACTGCCAATCAAAATCATGTTTCAAAATGAGGAAACAGCCAATCAAGCTGTTACTGGCTTTTTCACAGTTTGGGGATTCAGAGGTATATTTCAGTCTGAAGGAGAAAACATTTTTTCTGAGCAGGGCAGGCTGGCCTTGCTCCTACTATGATTTTGTATTTACAGTAAGGTGCTTCTTCCACTACACTTGATATGAATGATAACATGAAGCAGTTTCTTTCAGAGTTAACTTTTGTGACTACTGCAAGAGCCTTCCGGGGTCTTCAGCTTTTTTATACAAATATCCTTGCTTCCAGTGACCTCAAACCAGCAATTGCAGCATCTACATATTATCTAGCAAATCTCATCAATAACCGCAAGCATTGTTCCTGACGGAGAAAGCTTTGTTGTTTGGCATTTGCTTAGGGCACTGCTGCCACTTGTACAACCTCCTAGCGCTCAATGCATATTGTTGGGTCCAAATAAAACACATTAAAACACTTGCTTCCAATAAGAGCTGGATTGCCTTCCATCAGAGCACCAGTTACTCTTCCAATATTATAGTCCTTATTTAAAATGGAGAGAGGGCATTTCCAGCAGGTATTTCCCAAGCTTTGGCAATGACAACACCAACACATCCCAATTGTAGGGAGCAAATATACACTTATAATTGCAGCTTGTTATGGGGCATGGACTCAGTGCTTAATTTGAGCTGATGGTTTCCGGTGTGCGGCACCAGCACTTAATTGTCAACACTATACTTACTACAGTCTGCTTGCTACTTGGTGGAGCTGCTTATCTAATTTAGAGATGAGCAGAACAAAGGTTGTTTATGAATACAATATGCATTAAAAATTACTAATACCTGCCTCCCCAGCCATTCCTTTAGCTTTGTGTACCTAGAATAATCTGAACTGTCGCAATTGCAGATGAGAAATATGGTTAGTAATTGTTTTGGCAGCAATGACAGGGTCAATAGGTGGTGCAAGCTGCAGTGGCCTCTTAGTCAGGGCCTTGGCAATTATTATTTTACAAATTAAGCACTGGGTGGTGTACATATGTGCTATAAATCTCTTGGCAAAGCTGATCCATGCAAGGTGTCTTTCCAGTTGTAATATTTTAAAAGTAGTACTCATGGAAGGCCTTATTAATTTCCTCCTGAGAGTGCCACATATTAACTTGCTCTTCTCTTATTGCTGCTAGTGGGGTGCCTCTATTCTCTTTTTTATTCAGTGATGCTAGCAACCTACTGACCCCATTTCCCTCGGTATAGGTCCTTGCCATGTATGATTTATAACCGAAACAGCAATGTCCTTCTATTAAGGTATTATTCGCAAGCAAGCCCGAGAATCTAATAAACCTTTTTTGTGCTAGCTCCCACATCTCATCCATCAGCCCTATTGCTCATTCCTAGTTCATATTTATCGTTTTGCATCCATTATTCATCATCCTTACTTCTCATGTTTCATCCATCATCCTTATTTCTCATACATCAAACTCTACTTCTCATCCTTACTTTTCATCTATCAGCTGTCATTCCTCCTTCTCATCTGTAATCCCTACTTCACATAATTATTTCTGCTCACCGAACACCCATCATTTTCATCTCTACTTCTCATCCATTGTTCAACATCCCTGCTCTTCCATCACCCATATTTCTTATCATCATCCATCATTCCTAGTTCTCACCCTTACTTCACATCATGCATCTCATTCCTTGCCTCTACTTTTCATCCATCAGCTAAACTTCTTGTCAATACTTCAAAATCTTCATATATTCTGCCTGTTCTAATTTCTACTTCTCATTCCTCATCATGATTCCTACTTCTCATCCATCATCTTTAAATTTCATCCCCACTTCTCATCCCTCATCTCTCAGTTATCATTCTCTTTCCTCATCCAAATACACTTTCAATGTTCTGTAATACCACCTCACACTTATTGGTTGGCAACAACCAATCAAAGTAACAAGTGTGGGCAACATTCTATTGACCTATCCATTAAACGACAGCTTTCTCACCTGCACATGCTAGTTGAGGGCAGAGGAGAGTAATTGCCACTTTGTGCATGTGTCTAGGAAATTCATTTTTACATATGGATCTGTCGAAAAATCCAATAGGTTGCAGAGGACAAGTGGCTTATTGGGCTTGGATCGTAAATCAATACTTGGATAAAGAGCTATATGAGTTCATCCTAAACCTTATCTATTTTCTGTTTTATACCTAACAAAGAAAAGATTTTTATCTGATGCTGGATTTAGCTGTGAGACATGAATTTATGGTTTCCTTGCAGGATGAAGATTTCAGACCTGGCTGGGCTTCATATCCTGGTCATAATTACAGCTCTCCAAAGGACCTCAAGAGGCTTTCAAGCAGGAAGTGCAAGATTTGGACAGAGCATAAATGTAAGATAAATGAAGTTTCAATAAAAAATTAAATTCTAGCTTGCCTTTTACACTTAAAATTATAGCCATGTCCGGTTTGTCATTATCATGCTTCACATGAAAACTCACAATGTCAGCAGCATGCATTATAGAGGGTTACTTTTATTAATTGCTCTTAGATTACTTGTATTTAATTATTTTATGATATAGTTGAAATAAACATTGGCATCAGAGAGAAAGTTAGCCGATTAGGGATACTCTCCCACCTTTCTGTTATCTTTTTTCATGTTACCATGCTGCATTTGAACAATGGGCCTGATTAGGTTGTTGGGCAGACCGTCTCCAACAGACCATCATTGGCAGTGCGCCTGACAGCCCGGATAGAGGTCCAACTGCCACGATCGGAGGACCGGACAAACGCCTTAGGCAGACTCAAGTAGCCCGTCAGGGCGTCAGCCAAACGGTAATCCCAACAATGAGGATGGTGCCTGCGGAGGCACCGCCGTAGGGATTACCATGTCCATTTCCCTCTGCCTTTACATGGTGGTTCGGCTGCCATGTAGAGGCATACGGAAAGGGACTTTGAGGGCCCCTAATAGGGCCCTTTTTCCCCATGGGCCTCTCCAATAGGGTCCAGGGGGCACATGTCACCCCCACGGTGCGTGGATGTTTGCAATATGCCTTTTTCCATTGCGGCTTGTGCTGCGGTCCTTTTTCAAGCCACAATGAAAAAAAGGCATTATTCTAACCGCGTACACGGCAGTCGCATTGTAAGTTGTCGGATGGAACTGCTGACTACATGTCGGGTGGTTCCATTCCTGTGGCGATGGCAGTCTGACGCTCATCAGACCACCATCGTAATCAAGCTCTATGTTCTGACATCTTCCGCCCTGTGTTTTACATATATTGTTTTTGAAAAGCAGCTGATTGAAAGTCTATTTCTAATGACATGCATCAAGTTCTTGGTAGGCCTCAGATATACATATGTTTGCCATTTTTAAGTCTGTCACCCCTTGATTTTGATATTTTCTCATCATAATTTATCTTTTTTGCACCAATCTGTTTCACAGATATTTCTAGCTACTTGTGTATTTGTTGACACCTGCGTTTCGTATTATAGAAACAGTTTTTTTTTGCTGGTATTCTCAATTTACGGCTGTATTTGTAGGACTTCAAGCCTAGTTTTGGGTCTGCAACATTGTAATTCATTACTGATCAATGCAAAAATATACTAAATTGCTAGAAATATCTGTGTGAAAGCTATCTCACAACAAAATTGACATATTCAGGGGAACTCTCGAAATGAGGAAGTATGAGGTTTCAAAAATTACAATAATATGCATATTTGAGACCTACTATGAATGTGATGCAGGCCATTACAAATAACTCTAACCCAAGTTACATTAAAAAAATATATATATACATGGATATATATATATATATATATATATATATATATATATTCACTGAAAAAACCATAGGTTTGACACCAGTTATAGTTAGCTGGAAATTTTACTCGCATAAAACCAATGAAATTCCCACGTTATAGTTAGTTGGACTCACTATAACTTGCACGTGCAATGCACTGCTGATGATGTCACATATTACATCACTCATGACATGGTCAGTGACATCACTCATGACATCACTGATGACACTATCCAGTGAATGTGTGTCTTTTAAAAAAAAATATGTGTTATATATGTATATGTAAAAGTTGATGGAAGAATAAATGTTTAAATAAGTGATTACTTGGATGTTTTTTTTTAAATTGATTGGTCTTAGTGAATACATATATTAGAGAGTAATGTTTAAATATTTAAATATATGTATTAGTGTTTCACTTTGTGTATAAGTGGTTGCATGGGTTGGTGAGTAGCTACATGTGTATGTATATGGGTTATTAGATGTTTTTGTTAGTATCAGTATGAGTGTTTGTATGGTTTGGTGGGGGTATTACTTAACACATAGATGCATGAATGACTGACTCTCTCTTTGTATGTGTTTTGAAGACAGCATATGAGCAGGACTGTATGGGTGGAAGAGTGTGTATATGTGTGTGTTAGTGAGTGAATGACTGTCTCACTAGTGTCTTTATCAGTAACTACATATGTTTTAATCTAATATATGTGAATATTGATGTATATAAGTGAGTATATGTGAGAGAAAGAGATTGTAAGAGTTCCTGTTTAGATAAGTATGTGTTTCTATAAGTGATTATTTAAGAGAGTAAGTATGTGTAAGTTTCCATAGAAGTAAGGTGGTTGTGTGTGTATAGCTGTATATGCAAATAAATGGATGTTCAATAGTTTATTTGCATGTGTGAATATGTGTGAGAGTATCTTTTGGATGACTGTCGGTGTGTAACAGGATGTATAGGTGTATCACTACATATCATGAGTGAGTATATGTACGAGTGACTATATAGAACTGTTGATCAATGAGTGGATGTGTATATAGATGGTGGAATTATTGAATTGGTAGTTGTAACTGGTATGGGTATCTCCATTTTTTTGAAAATTTTAGTTTCTATTTTTGAATATGTGTTTCAAGGGTTACATTACAGTGAAAAGAGGTCTGTCACTCTGTCACAAGGATGGTGTCATCAGTGATGTCATGACTGATGTCACTGACCATGTCATGAGTGATGTAATATGTGACGTCATCAGCAGTGCATTGCACGCGCAAGTTATAGTGAGTCCAACTAACTATAACGTGGGAATTTCATTGGTTTTATACATCTGGCTGATATTTGGGCTACATTTGGTTGTTTTTTTGTCTCTGGTGGCCATCTTTGGGCTACATTGGGCGACATTGGGCTACATTGGGCTACATTTGGGCTCTAACATATATATAGCCCAATGTAGCCCAATATATATTTTTTCAAAGTTAATTTTCTCAGCAACTACTGAACAGATTTACACCATTCATAGAAAAGCGTAATCTGCGAGCCGGACTCTACCTTTCTACCAAATTTCTTATAAATCCATTCAGCCGTTCGAGCTGTAGCCGTGTCTAAACGTCCTATGGAAAATAACATGGGGAAAACACATTTTGGGACCCCCTTTTATCTCAGCCCCCACCTGACGAATCCCCCCAAACTTTCAGGGAAGGAGCGGAGCGGAGCAGGCCATCTTCTTTGAGAAATTCGCAAAGATTTGTCCACCGGCGCCAAAGTTATTCTCAATAGAATGTTGCGGATTTCCTATGGAAACTAGGTCCTAACTATAACTACCTACTGGCGACCGCCAGTAGGTAATATATATATATATATATATATATATATATTCACTGAAAAAACCATAGATTATAGACCATATATAGTTAGGAATTAGCATTTAAGAAACCTTTTTTTTACTCACACAAAACCATTGAAATTCCATATATAGTTAGTTGCACTAACTATATATCGCGCACCCGCAATCCACTGCTGATGATGTCACATATTACATCATTCATGACATGTTCAGTGACATCACTGATGACATCACTGATGACATCTCAAATGACATCACTGATGACATCACTGATGACATCATCCATTGACTGTGTGTTTCTGTAAAGTTTAAATATGTTTTACATATTGAAAAATGAGTAGATGTAGAAGTGCCTAAATAAAAGATTTAGTAGGTGCTTGACTGACTGTATGAGTGAGTGATTAAATGTGTCTCACTGAGTGCATGGGTTAGTGACTAAACTGTCTTAATTTGTGCATCATTATGTCTGTTGTTCTGTAAAGTGCTGCATGTGTTGATCAGTAGCTATATGAGTAACTATATGGGTTATTGATTGATTGTCCAAGTATTTGTATGGGAGACTGAGTGTGTGTGTGGCTGGCTGGGAGATGTGTGACTCTGTGCAGATCAATGTGTTCTTGTATCAATGATTGTGTCGTGTATTTCTATAGGTTCTGAATCGATCCCCCTATTCCTGACCCTATTCTGGTTAAACTTACTAGCTAGTTAACTAACAGTCAGCCCATGAGGCAAGAAATCCCCCATGATGCAGATACCGTTATCTGACGCAGTCACACTACGGCACAGGAACGTGTTATCTGATTAGGTCATAACGCTTGAGATCTAATTAGACAAGCGATATTCCTCCAGCCCCTGATAAGGCATACGACGTTCTCATAACAAATCAAACCTATGACAACCTGGATAATCCGTGCGGCCATTGTTTTGATTTCACAGAGAACTTTAGTAAAGAATGTGCTAACGAGCAAGTCGTATGACATCTTTATTGACGTACCTATGTCCATCCTTACGTCAATCCCGGCACCTTTAAGGTATAAATATTGCCGACCTTGCCCTATGCAGAACACACGCGTGGTGACAAGACGGAGCAGCCATACTTGCCGAAGCAGAGAGCCGAAGCAGACCCCGCAGGCAGCAGCCCCGCCTTCCTGACGCGCTGAGAGACGCGCTGCTATCTCAAGCCGAGAGACCCAGCACCGGCGCTTCTGGGCAGCCCTCGCAGGCAGCCTGGAATATCGAGAGCAGAGAAAGAGATACCATTCCTCATTCATCCTAAATTCCAGGTACAGAACTGAATAACCCCTCCTAGAGAATTCTTTAGTTATTCACTTGGCAAAAACAAACTTAACTTAAACTGTAACTTTCTATTCCCGCCCACGTATTAGACTTAGGTCAGGTACACGGGGTAGGCGTATTTAGAAACACCAGTTGAGTACGTTTAGTCAAATGTATATGTGTATGTAAATATATTTTAATCATTTTAAACATCATATGGCTCAGAAACCATATCAATGTTTTTACAGTATTATTTTATACTATTGCTTCTAATGTATGCACTTTACTTAACTATAAGTATCGCAATAATTTCGATCCATTTCTCTTGTACGAGAAAAGAGACTGATCAATAAATAACATCTTTTATTGAACACGCCCGTCTCTTCCTTTTCTCTACATTCTGATGAGACTAAGAATGCACGTACTGACTGAGTAAAATAATTGCCTTGTGCTCACACGACTCTTGAGATTGACTCTTGATTAGGGGAGAGCAAAGTTGTCATGTTCTATGGTTGTCAGAAACTAAATCCCTTCTTGTCTAATCAGGGAAGTTAATCCTTCCTTGAACATTCGAGAAAGTTTCTAGCGAACTCTGAGCTTAGCTGGCAAACCCAAAAATTAAGTCTAGTATCGACAGTAGTAGACCTAGTTAACGTCTGGCCTAGGCCTTTACTGCTGTAGGTACTATTCCAATGCGCAGAGCCTATTGGGAAAATAGGAGCTACACTACATGGCGCCCAACGTGTTTGGAAAGGGCGATAAAACTAACGTAAGACATTTAGAGTAACTCAGTCGTGCTTTCTCACTCAGACCCCTTTTCCCAAATACTCCAAAGACGTCTGGAGTGGGTGAAAGGTTATAATATCCTCCAAAACCTCGCAGGAGGGAACTCCTATGTATGGTTCTTGGTCTAGTCAACGTTGAAGGATAAAACAGTTCCAAAATATTGTGCACCTAATCTCTGTTTCCATAAAGAAACCTGATCTGCAAATAAACATAATACCATCCTGTCAGCAAAATGGACAGCGATGAAGAACGAGAGGTTACTAGATTAGCTACTGAAATAGCAGATGCTGATGCTACCATGCAAGCAGCAGACGCGGATATAATACTCATTCCGGTCGCCAAAAGGAGATCTATAACCTTAAAACTTATAGAAAATGGACTGACACCTAGAGGTGGCACAGTCATATTCGTAATCGAGGCACACGAATATCGGCAGACAGAGGTATACTATACATGGATACATTTTCCAGCAGCTAATACTATAACAAAGTACTTCCACTATTACAAAGTAGAGGAACCTCCTAATGAGTACACTCCTTTCGAGGAGGTGGAAGTACCACTCAAATTCCAAGAGCATTTGCTCTTATTTGATGGCGCCCTAAAACATAATAATCACATTACAAGGCTCGGTCCTTTAGGAAGACCAGGAGCAACGTGGCCGGTCTTAGCCGGATACACACCATATCCAGACATCGAAAGAATGCCTGCAGCAGAGCTGTTAATACAGCTAAAACAACTACTAAAAATTCACAGACAATTAGTTCAGTATGTAATGCGGACTTCAACAATACAGCCAGCGATTAAACTTCCACAGCTGACCCCTCACCAGGGGAACACAAATAAAATTACACCACAGAACATCCAATCCTGCCTAGGTAAAGTTCCAGCTAAACGGGAACAGATACCATTCTGGTTGGCACAGAAAATTACCCAAATAGAGGCGGTGTTTCCTGACACCACCCCATTAGAAAAACACAGGATTCTGACTATATGTCTCCCAATGGGAATCGCACCACACATTGAGGACTGTGACACTTGGGGTACAGTCTTTGCTTCCATCTACACAAAAACGCACGGTGTTCCATCCATTTCGGTAATACCAGATGTGCTAAAACAAATTCAAGATGAATATGGTCCAGAACCTGCTTTAACTCTTGGTATGAAATTACTAAAAGACTTCAAGCAGGTCTCGGCTATATTACTAGCCAACATAAAGGGTGAAGCAGCAAACGTGGCGATCCGCCAGAGGTTAAAAGAGACAGATATAGCAGACCAACCAGCTGAAATTGCCAGAATCATAGAAAAATCCTATGAAGAACTAGGCAGAGATAGTCTAGGTGGAATACCAGTAAAACCGCAACTGACTACAAGTCCAGAAAAAATGTTTTTTAATAATAATAATAATTCACCAAAAAAGAACTGGGATGGAAACAAACAATCCAATCCAAAAGAAAAGAAATTTCAGTCCAGAGGAAGGTCTCCTAGGCGAAGAGAGAAATCTCCAAACCCGAGACAAAGGTCACCTCAGAGTGAACCCTCTGGGAATAGATATAACCTTAGAAATAGGGATAATATTAAAAAACCTGATAGATATCAAGACATTGATACACGTCCCTCTCAATCTTTTCAGAATTCCTCGCAGAAATCGGAAAGAAGAGGACGATCAGAAGAGCACGCCAAGTCCAAAGACAAGGAACCTGCTCAACTGAAAAAGAAATCACAATTTCCAAAAAAGAAGGTAGCCAGTATCAAGGTAGTTAACAATGCCGAGAATACTGAGGACACAACTGAAAAACGGAGAATGGGCTCAGACAATGCTAGACAGCGCAGCAGAGGTGAGCATAGCTCGCAAAGTCCTTATGGATCATCTGGAGACAGTGGACACGAATGAATACCTTCAAGTGGAAACTGCAGATACCAGAGTTAGCAAGCCCCACAAAATATACGAGATAACATTACGTATAGAGGGAGATAAGACTAGGAAAATAAGGGGACTATTTTGGGATAACCTATCCAAAGGCTATGACATCCTTCTAGCTGAAAAAGACTGGCCACCAGAGTTTGTCAGGGAGTGCCCTCATGGCGAAGAAGTAATTATGCCTGCCTTCTCGAATCAAATACCGATTCATAAAAAATATACACTTGCTAGAAAGTGGGCAGTGGCCTTAGCACCTGCTTTATATAAAAATCATGTAGGATGGGATGAGGATTCTCCTCCTCACAAAATCCAGTTAAAATCACAACCTACTGCACAAAGGCAGTACCCAATTAAGCAAGAAGCTAAAAAACAAGTAAATGAAATACTAGATCAGCTAGAATACCAGGGGGTGATTGAAACTTGCACCTCACAAATGAACAATCCTTTGTTTCCGGTCTCCAAACCAGACAATTCGTACCGTCTAGTTTTGGATTACCGACACCTTAACACATGTTGCAAAACTTTTGCAGTGCAAAACTCACACAGTGCTGCACTAATGAATAACATAGTGCGCAAAAAATACAAAACAACCTTGGACATCTCCAACGGATTCTTTTGTCAAAACATAGCACCAGAGAGCAGATATTTAACTGCATTCTCAGTAAATGGCACTCAAAAACAATTCTGTCGGTTAGCCCAGGGGTACAAGAACAGCCCGGGGGTATTCTCAGCGAGAGTAACAGAATTACTACAACTATATGATGATGAAGCATTATCTTATGTCGATGACATTTACTTAACAGATGATGACTTGGAGACTCACTTGAAAAGAGTGAACACCATAATACTTGGTTTCGCTGCAGAGGGTTACAAATTCAACTTCAAAAAATCCAGAATTGCCCATCTGACGGTCCTATTCTTAGGATATGAGTTATCAAGTGAAGGCAAAAGCCTGGCAGACAATTTCCTAGAGAAATGTGCCGTAATCCAAGCTCCTAAAACACTAAAAAACCTACAGTCAATTCTAGGCTTCCTAAATTTCGGAAGAACATATATTGCAAATTACGCAGAAAGGGTCAAACCCCTTTATGATCTAATTAAACCAGACTTTAAAAGATCCAGTTGGACTCAAGCACACACAGAAATTTTGAGATCCTTACAAACAGACATGCTAATTAAAACAAAATTAGAAACCCGTGATAATACACGCAACCTTGTGATCCGAGTCATCCCAGGGAGATGCGGATTCACATACCTAACCTCTAATGAGGGAGATAAGGTAGCAACTGCATTCAAATCACATTTGTACACAAAAGCTGAACAGAGATTCAACAACAAAGGAAAAATTGTTCAAGCAGTTCAAACCGCAATAGCTAGAGAAAAAGACATAGCTGACGGTAGACATATCACAGTCAGAACAGCAGAATCAGCCTTTGAGGCATTAACAACACCGTGTAATTTACCAACAACAACATTGGATCCAGAATGGTTACAATGGGTAAATTCAATCACAACGGACAAAGTATATTACTTCTTTGATCCAGAACTAGAAGAATTAAAAAATCTAAAATATGAAAAAACGTATCCTCTGCCAATCGACATTCTGCCTCTACGACACTACGCCTGTGTAATCTATACAGACGGACATGCTCAACCCTCCGTTTGGGGAGAACATGCATACAATCCCACATGTGAGATTACAAAAGAAGTGTGGCACGGAGGTAAACTAAGACCTCTATTAACAAAATCACACTCAGTAGAAACTAATTCAGAACTACAAACTGAAATATTAGCTTTGAAAATGGCGCTAGATAATGCGGATCGCGAATTCCCGACACTTATAGTGTCAGATTCATATTTCTGCGTCAAAGCATATAACAAGGATTTGCAGACCTGGATTCAGAACGATTACAAAGATGACACGGATGCACCAATAAAGCAGAGACTGCTCTGGGAACAGGTAGCTCTTTTGAAAAAAGAACTACCAAAGACTCACGTGACACACTCACTGAGTCACCAGCGTGATGGCGTTCACGTTGTAGGGAATTCATTGGCTGAAACAGCCGCAGCGGCAGCCAGTAAACCGGCTCCCGTAGATCGAAAAAAGCGTACATTAAAATACATTGACGGCGAAACATTGCTGGCAGTAAAAACGTCATCAAAAGGCGACTGCTCGGCGTTACCGATCAACTATCCACTCAATTACACATACATCATAGATGCAAACTCCATTCCTTTTGCTCGAATCCCTGGAGTGGGGGATAGAGTGATTCCAAACATGGACAGGAGAAACTTGTTAATCGCAGACGCACACATGGGCGAGGGTCTCAGACACCTTAAATTAAAAGATTCTCTGGAAGAATTACAATCACGGTACTGGTGGCCAGGCATGAGCCTGCACTACACCATGTTTGTAAAAAACTGCCCAAACTACAACAGAGATCGCAGTGGGGAGAGAAGCAGTTTAATACCTCGTCGTATCAGGGCAGATAAACATCACCACTAAAAAGAATGGCTTGCGATTAACATATACAGGCTAGTTTCCACTTATAATGTAGATCCACAGCACTCGGCTGACGTCCGGACTGTTATACAAGATTTGCGAGTCTAAATGGCATATACGCTAAGAGCATGCTACGTTCGACCATTTTTTTTCTTTTTCTCAGGCAATCCAGCCTGGGGGGGGGAAAGAATGGCCAAATGAGCACAGCCCAGCGGGAATCTTCTCACTTCCTTCCTGAGGGTATAGGATGGTGTAAAGAAAAAACCAAGACAGAAAGCAATCTATAATAGAAAGGATATTAGGTTCGGGAGCTGGGTGGGTCAAACATCTAATAAGTGTCCAACGTAGTCTAAATAACTTGCCAAGAAATTCTCTGAAGGGATTCAGTCCGTACGAATTATTATTCGGAACTAGGATGTTGATCTCTGACCTTGATAGTCAGACTTCAGTGGTAACAGAAAAAAGCTTTGATGTCAAAGACCGTTTGGCTATTTTGCAGGACTTAAACAAAACAAGAAAAGACCTGAGCAACATACAGTTGAAAGAACAGCCAACGACCACTGAAGATTCACCACCTGTCCCAGCAAGACCTGTCTGGATTCCAAAAGTCGGGGATCTAGTCAGGGAGAAGATCGCGGTAAAGAAGGAATTTGGGCCTTCTTACAGAAAAGCAGTTCCTGTATTGTCTGTCAACGGGACAAGATCAGTTGTACTACCGCCACTTGCTGGAAAAAAGGAGAACCGAGTTGTATCCATCGACCTGGTAAAACCACAACATGTGGCCGATAACCAACGGTAGGCCAAGTGGACTCCCAATAAGTAGCAGAACACCAAGGTTTGCTACCAGTACAGAGGTCCTATCAAAGAGGCTCATCACATTCGAAACGCCTACAGAAGAACAACAAGGACTATGCAACAATGCAATAGAACTAAGACCTCTGAAAACCCAAATAAAGACATTTAGCAGAGACACACCAATCTATACAGAAGTACCAAGTGAAAATGCAAGAAACAAAAATCCTGAACCAATTGGAACAATTGACAGAACTGCATCCGGTTACTTCATCAACTTCGATGATTCCTCTGACGGTTTCAGCGAACAAAAGACACAGCCATCATCAAAATCCTTTAAAGACAAAGCGAGGGAACTTTTGAAACAACTAAAAGAAACATATCTGATTTCTCCATGGATTGAATTTTGGGTGGGTTTTGGTGCATTTATCCTCATACTTTGGCTCATCATGGTATTTACCTTGGGACGCTTCATTGAGGGAAAATATGCTAAAATGGACACAGCAAGTCAGAACATCAACTTGGTCCTCAAACCACACACATCTTCACACGTCGAGAAACGAGAACTTTCTTCAGAACTTTCTTCAGCCAACTTCACAGCAATTCCAATACCTGGTGGGGTAGCCTGGGACAACACTGACTATGAAATTTATGGTCCGGTCGAGATCCTGAAATATCCACACCAAATTAAGATCTCTTTGAGTGACTTTGCAAAACCAAACACATTTGCTGATGATTGGGACTTTGAAAGTATTAACAATATGATGTCTGACTTAGTAATGTCTGCTAAATTTACAAAACATGATTATTTGCAGGGTTCTACAAATTATGACAGCATGTACTGCTATAACCATTATGGTAACCATTTCGTGCATAAATGTGCACAACCTAGAAATGTTTTAAGTTATAATCAATGGGAACATTGTGCTACACCTCCAAAAGGGAGCTCTAGAACCGTTTATGACAAATATTCATATTTTTCAGGTTTTAACATAACTAATGCTGAAACATTTTATTACAAATTGTCAAACAAGACAGGGATGAAAACAATGATAACCAACACAAAATTGATATATTCAGATTCTTTCTTTGAAAAAATGAATACTTTTGGATTTGATTATTGGGACAAAAATGTTGATTTGAAAAGTGTTTGGGGTACAAAAGAATGGCAAGTACAGGGTTTAGAAGCTTTGTTTAGAGCCTGCATGATCCCAGAACAAATGATATTTTTAAATGACACCGTTCAACAAACCACCTGTCTTGGCCTAGCAAAAATCAAAGATTTAAATAACCTGTCTATTCCAAAGCCAACAATGTTTAGCAATAACTCTGATATAGACATAAACCATATACTTAACCAAAACAGAACACATCCTGATTGGAAACAATGGTTGATCTGGCCCACAGATACAAATAACTGTCAAGATAGATTCCTGAATAAAACACAGGGTTTCAAAATGACCAGGCCAGACCCTAGATATCCTCAAAGACATCACCCAGGGATAATAACAACCTACAGTGTGGGCAAATTATGCCTTCAATGGCTACAAACTTCCACACTGCCTGAAATTAAGCAACACCTAACTTTACTTACTGATGGTGCTGACTTGCGTGATTTCATACTGGGACCACGCAAACAGCGTCATAAGCGTTTCATAGCAGCCTCTGTATATGCAGCATACAATGAGGCCTGGAAGGTTACTCAAATTGAGACAGCAGAAAGAATACGGGAAATTGACCGTATTAATTTGGAAAAATCACTTTCTGTAGTGGACAATGGGTTAATGACTCTGTCCTCCAGAATTTTTTCATTGGACAGCATTGTGTCTTCAGCAATCGATATATTATCGCAAGACTTACTGTTATTACAACATGGTCAGTCACAATTGCGTTCTATTGTACAGCTTGGCTGGACGTTACAAAATCTGCGTTCAGGCTACGTGCCTTGGCGTTTAATCAACACAACGTCACTATTCCAAATCTTTAACCTTACTGATAGACAAATCGGTATGGCGCAGAAGGGTGCTGATTATACAATCTTGAGCATTGAAAAACTAGAAAGATTACCAATGACAATGTCAGAACGACCTGTCAGTGAATGGATAATCCACGGAATCATAAATATTCCAATCTCAACCTTCAGGTTTCAATACTGCCAAAAATATATACAGGCTGGCATGTACGAGAAATTGGGAAAGGGGTACCTTAAAACAACTTGGAACCTGCCCTATTCACATGCATGTGTCAGTAACAAAGGACAGAAAGTGTTTCTTAGTGGCAACAATTGTGCTATGTCACTAAGCGGCACGCTTCTGTGTAACGGTATTAGTTTGCACGGAGCCTGTGAAGGGAATTCATACAACCTTTCATGTCACCAGCAAGGCGCACCTGCAACTGAAATAGAACCATTCATTCAAAGACTCTATAATGGGAGTTACATTCTTATTGTAGACCGCAGATGCTGTAGTCTTATGCCCGGGACTCCTTATCTCGTCACTACGACGGCGAAGGTCAAGTGCTGTGGACGTTCTTTGTTCCCCAGCTCCTTTCCAGACAGGGAGGCAAGGGCATGGCCCGGTCTGAAAATTACTTCTATTCGAATAGACACTTTAAGCAGAATGAAAACAGTGCTTCTTCAGACGCCTACAAGGCTCACGTCATCTAAAGAAACGTATGATCTACAAGTCGCAAGGACGACTGCAGAGATACATACATTATTATCAACCAATTCCCCCGTACATTTCGCGGAAATCCTGAGCGAAATCTTAAATATTTCTGATACCACTGGGGTCTCAAAGGTATTTAAGACAGTATTTTCGATGGCATTAACACCATTCAAAGCCATACTGGGTATTTTTCCAGATTTCGTCCATTCGATTTTTGGCGGACTTCCCCTGATCCTAGGACTAATTGCAGGAATCCTATTCCTGGTCCTTATTTTTCGTTATGGCAACCCATGTCACAGAACAAAATCTCACGACAATGGAAGATACGATCCTAGCCATTGGATACCGGGACCGGATATCAAAAATCCTGGGACTCTCCCGGCTTAGAGACCTAAACATGACTTGGTTTCTATCATTTCGACCAATGTGGCAAAGGTGTGTTTTACCTGTACTAAGGTGTCTGCTATGCGGAGAAGAATGCGTGTTAGACACCTGTCTGACGCTACAATCGGATGCGCCGGTGGATGCAGATACACTGTTGGTTCCTACCAAGGTTCACGCACTGTGCTGCCCTCAAAGGCTGCCAATTCTGATGACGGCATTCCTGGAATCTTCACCACTGCGATTGAAGAGTAGTGAAGTTCAAGATGAAAGCAGCATCGAACAGGTACGACCTTCTGTCAGCAATGCAAATCAGAATGTCAATGGAGACAATCATGCGCACGAATGCATGGTTACCCCTATTTCCGACTTAGAGGAACTTTCCCATGAAGCTGTTGACAGTTTTTTCGAAAGCCTGAATGATATGATGTTCTCTCCGGAACAGAAATAGAGACTTTTGAGTAAACTCGCACACGGCGTTCCCTGAATTCGGCCTTCTACTTTAAAAATAAAGTCACATGAACAATTACAATCCAGTTCACGGACAGCAACTTTTTTCAGCAAGCCCCTAAAATATTTTTCTATATATTTTTTCCCGGGACACTGATCGTCTGCTTAAAGTAAGAAACTATTCCTAGAGAACTAAGATTTCTATTTTTTTTTAGATACTTTATAGACTTTATATAGACTTTAGCTGCCCACTGGTATGTTCACAATATATTTTATGTGATGAAATGGTTTCGACTTTTTTTCTGTATAGCCATATTAAGAGCCATTTCATGAGTATTTCTCATATACCAACAAGCAATAATGCATAACAATGCGTGTTTACTTTTGCATTTAATTCATAGTTTAAGTGCATACAATATATATGACTGCAATTTTTCAGTATATTTGAAAATTTCAAAATGCATTTATGTATTTTGGGGTGGTAAGGTATACACTATTCTCTATAGTTTGTTGTACTATGTTATACTATGCATAGATTAGTAGATATGACCATAGTTAGCGTGGAGTGGGTGTCGTGTATTTCTATAGGTTCTGAATCGATCCCCCTATTCCTGACCCTATTCTGGTTAAACTTACTAGCTAGTTAACTAACAGTCAGCCCATGAGGCAAGAAATCCCCCATGATGCAGATACCGTTATCTGACGCAGTCACACTACGGCACAGGAACGTGTTATCTGATTAGGTCATAACGCTTGAGATCTAATTAGACAAGCGATATTCCTCCAGCCCCTGATAAGGCATACGACGTTCTCATAACAAATCAAACCTATGACAACCTGGATAATCCGTGCGGCCATTGTTTTGATTTCACAGAGAACTTTAGTAAAGAATGTGCTAACGAGCAAGTCGTATGACATCTTTATTGACGTACCTATGTCCATCCTTACGTCAATCCCGGCACCTTTAAGGTATAAATATTGCCGACCTTGCCCTATGCAAAACACACGCGTGGTGACAAGACGGAGCAGCCATACTTGCCGAAGCAGAGAGCCGAAGCAGACCCCGCAGGCAGCAGCCCCGCCTTCCTGACGCGCTGAGAGACGCGCTGCTATCTCAAGCCGAGAGACCCAGCACCGGCGCTTCTGGGCAGCCCTCGCAGGCAGCCTGGAATATCGAGAGCAGAGAAAGAGATACCATTCCTCATTCATCCTAAATTCCAGGTACAGAACTGAATAACCCCTCCTAGAGAATTCTTTAGTTATTCACTTGGCAAAAACAAACTTAACTTAAACTGTAACTTTCTATTCCCGCCCACGTATTAGACTTAGGTCAGGTACACGGGGTAGGCGTATTTAGAAACACCAGTTGAGTACGTTTAGTCAAATGTATATGTGTATGTAAATATATTTTAATCATTTTAAACATCATATGGCTCAGAAACCATATCAATGTTTTTACAGTATTATTTTATACTATTGCTTCTAATGTATGCACTTTACTTAACTATAAGTATCGCAATAATTTCGATCCATTTCTCTTGTACGAGAAAAGAGACTGATCAATAAATAACATCTTTTATTGAACACGCCCGTCTCTTCCTTTTCTCTACATTCTGATGAGACTAAGAATGCACGTACTGACTGAGTAAAATAATTGCCTTGTGCTCACACGACTCTTGAGATTGACTCTTGATTAGGGGAGAGCAAAGTTGTCATGTTCTATGGTTGTCAGAAACTAAATCCCTTCTTGTCTAATCAGGGAAGTTAATCCTTCCTTGAACATTCGAGAAAGTTTCTAGCGAACTCTGAGCTTAGCTGGCAAACCCAAAAATTAAGTCTAGTATCGACAGTAGTAGACCTAGTTAACGTCTGGCCTAGGCCTTTACTGCTGTAGGTACTATTCCAATGCGCAGAGCCTATTGGGAAAATAGGAGCTACACTACAATTGTATAAGAGAGTAAGTATGTGTTAGTATATGTTTGAAAATGTAAGGTACTCTATGTTTAACTGTATAGATTAGAAAATGGAAGTGTGATTGATTCTTTACAGGACTGACTAGGTGTGTGAGTAACTCCATGGATGAGTGGCAGAGTGTGAGTGTCTGTATAGGTGTATGAGTGCATATGATAGTGTTGTAAAGATGAGTGATTGTATGTATGAATGATTGTATGGGTGAATGAGTGAATGTGTGTGTAGACGTAGGAATCAGTGAGTGCGTATGTAGTAACTAGTATTGGTGTGTCAATGGTTTAAAAAATTATATTCTGTATTTAACACTGGGTGTAACAGAGGTTATATTAAAGTGTGAGGAGATGCATTATATTGTTACATGAATGATGTCATCAGTGATGTCATTTGAGATGTCATCAGTGATGTCATCAGTGATGTCATTTGAGATGTTATCACTGATGTCATTTGAGATGTCATCAGAGATGTCATCAGTGATGTCATTTGAGATGTCATCAGTGATGTCATCAGTGATGTCATTTGAGATGTCATCAGTGATGTCACTGACCATGTCATGAATGATGTAATATGTGACATCATCAGCAGTGGATTGCGGGTGCGCGATATATAGTTAGTGCAACTAACTATATATGGAATTTCAATGGTTTTGTGTGAGTAAAAAAAAGGTTTCTTAAATGCTAATTCCTAACTATATATGGTCTATAACCTATGGTTTTTTCAGTGAATTTTCAAGGTTTTGTAAATGCTAATTCCTAACTATATATGGTCTATAACCTATGGTTTTTTCAGTGAATTTCATTGTTTTTTTAAAAGCTAATATCTATAGCTGTAAAATGTATTCTTCTTTAAATCAAAAAATATATTTTATATGTTTATTAATAATTTTTTTTATTATTATTATTTTTTGTTCGCTCCCGGTTCGCGAACCGGGAAGCTTCCCGTTAGCTCAATTTGGTGCCGCGACCCGGTCCGCGAACCAGTAAACGTTCCGTTCGCGCAACTGTCGCGTTAGAAATCAACATCGTGACGCGTCGCGGAAGCGCGACGTATCACGTTGTCGCGTAATGCGTCTTATGACGCGCCGCGTTAGCGCACCCGGAAGTGCTCCGGAGCGCGAACCGAGGCGCGAAGCGCAGCTGCCCGGAAGCGATCCGGGGCGCGTTCCGCAGCGCGTAACATAAGCGTAACAGGTCATGTGACTTGTTAATAAAACTTTTCATTGGTTCATTTCACTTTTGGTTTCCTAATGATGTAAGGCTAGGTCATGTGACCTAAAAATAACACTTTTCATTGGTTTAGACCTATTTTTTTTCCAAAATAATGAAAACCCCTCCTTCTTTCCTCACTCTGACTTTCATCTTTGTGAGCTGAAGACCCTTTGTGATCACTGAGCAATGGCTTCATTAGTAGCTTCAGCTGGTGCACCCCCACCACCACCACCACCTCCTCATAGGAAGAGAGGACCACCTCCACAGTTCATTACCAACACAGAGGAGGAAGAGGATGAAGAAGAGGAAGAGGAGATACAGGGAACACAGTTTTTACAAGAGGAGCCCCGGGTATCTCATCATAAAACTAGTTTCATTTGGCAGTTTTTTTCTTTTCCTGAAGGACAGAAAAAAGTTAATGCTCGATATGTCACGTGCCTGATATGTAAAGAGGACTTATCTAGAGGCACAGAAAAGAAGTATAGTTACGGCAACTATACTATGCACCGTCACATGGTGAGGTGGCATCCACTAAATTACAGCCGGGCAGAGATGCGTGACCTTCAGGATAACCCACCAACTCCTGTGGCCAGGACATCAACACAGATATCTCTGTCGGGGCCAGAGGCACGGGAAACAGTGCCAAACATTCAGGAAAACTTTGTCCACATAAAGATGGTCTGTTTATATTGCGGTACATTACTCTCATGTGGCAATATGAGCATTAACTTAATAAACAGAGCATTTGAAAACCACAAGTGCTCTAAACGCCCCAGAAAATAAAAAAATGTTTTGCTCCTGTTGAGCCCTTTCCAATGCCTGTTTTTTGTTGTTTCCCCTCCAAAAAAAAACAAAAAAAACATAAAACTGTTCAAAAAATACAAAAAAAACAAAAAATGTTCAGAATTTTTTTTTTTATAAAACAACAAAAACATTAAAAAAAAGTTCTTTTCAGAACTATCTCCCCTTTATAAAAAAATTGCTAGAATGTTTAGCACTCTGCAAGCTCTATTTCTTTTGGTTCGCTTCCCGGTTCGCTCGCCGGTACGCAAACTGGGAGCGAACCAAAAAAAAAAAAAAAAAAAGAAGAGTAAGTATAAGGGAAGTAAACAGAGAGTAATGTTAAAAGAAAGACAGCTATAGAGACTAAACCAGAGATACTGTTTAATAGATTTATTTAGCGAAGAAAAGAGGGAAGAGGATATAATTCTGAAAAACAAAATAGATAAGGAAGTGAAAGAAAAAAAGGAGAGTAGAAGAATAACAAAGAAGAGTTTGTTAGAGAATGTGAGTGAATGTTCAAAATAAGATTAAAACATGTGGAATAACAGAGAGAAAAAACAGAAAGCAGAAAAGAAGAAGTAACAGAAAAAGAATAATTGAAACAGCAAAGAAATGTAAATAACATAGGGGCATATTATTAACATAGGCGATAAAAGTTTTGCAGCTTTTATCGGCAGAAATGTGTCGCTAAAGCCGCTTTTGCGGCAGAAAACTGCCGCTAAAACCGCTTTTGCAGCAGTTTTCTGCCGATAAAAACAGCAATAATTTTATTGGCTGTGTTCATAATATGCCCCTTAGTGTGCTTCAACTACACAGAGAAAGCATAATGAACAAGTAGTGAAAGAGTGATCAGTCAAAGACACTAAGAGTAATAGAGACGGAGTGAGTGAACAAGAGTGAGGAACTATGAGAAGAGAGGGACTGAGAAAAGGAGTGGAAGGAGTAGAGTAAGTAAGTAATAGAGAAAGGAATGAGGGAAGTAGCAAAGGCAGGAAAGTGAGGGTTAAAGAAATGAAGCAGTGGAACTAATAGTAGTTAAATGTGATAGAAATGTAATGAAAAGAGTACAAAACATTTACCTTATAATTGTCGTTAACTTAGTCACTTGTTATATTTATACTTTCAATCTGTGAAAGAGAGAACAAACATTTGAAAAATATTAAAACATGTATTTAAAAATTAGAAAAGACAAGGGAAAAGATTGAAGGACAAACAGTTTTTCAACAACTTTGACACTTATAGAAGCTTCTGCTTCTCCAGGCCCCCTACACAGTCCTAAAGATATACATTTTAAACTAACAGTATCTTGATGCAGATGAAGTGAGGCCTATCTTGGAACATGGTGCATCTTTTGCACTGCTGTTGTCTCACAAAAGTGACGCAATGGCAGCGCAAAAGAGGTGCACAATCATCATAAAACTGTTCCTAACATTTTAAATGATTGTTTCAGGATGGCAATAAGGTGTGTCCTATCCAGACGTTTCTTTCAGGTGAGGCCTACTCAGGGTTGCAGATCAAATTTAGCCTTGTTGAAGAGTACAGAGGAGATAATATATGTGAAGGCCTACCAATGAAGTAAGTCATGTCCACTTCACTCTTGAACAAAGGCCAGACCTCTTCTATGTCCGTGGACAGACCTAAACCTCATCTGCACAATGTCATTCGTAAACTTAGGAAACACAGGTGATGTAATTGAAAAATGTGGAGTTTCTTTTCCTCATTTCACAATCACATCACCTGTGTTTCCTTTGCTTAGGTATCTCATTGTGCAGATGTAGTCCAGCATATGAAAGAGTACGCACTGCATGCAACAACTTTGACACTTACTGAAGCCTCAGCTTCTCCATAACTCCTACACAGTCCTAATTATATACATTTTAAACTGACGGTATCTTGCTGGAAAAGAACTGAGGCATATCTTACAACATGGTGCATCTTTTACACAAAAGTGACGGAACAGCGGCGTAAAAGAGGCACACAGCCTTCATAAAACTGCCCTTAACATTTTAAATGATTGTTTCTAGATGCTGATAAGGTGTAACCTATCCACAGATTTGTTTCAGGTAAGTCCAACTCAGGGTTGCAGATGAAATTTAGGCTTGTTGAAGAGTATAGAGGACATAATACATGTGCAGGCCTACTAATGAAGTGAGTCATGCCCACTGCACTCTTGAACCAATGTCAGACCTCCTCTGTCTCCTGGAACAGGCCTAAACCTCATCTACACAATGTGATGTGTAATGTTAGGAAACACAGGTAATATAATAGAAAAACGTGCAATTGTTTTTGCTCATTCCACAATCACATCACCTGTGTTTCCTTTGCTTAGGTATCTCATTGTGGAAATGTAGTCTATCATATGAAAGACTTCGTAAAATGTGAGCACTGTATGCAACAACTTTGACACTTACAGAAGCCTCACCTTCTCCATGCCTCCTACACAGTTCTAAATGTACATCATAAATACAAACAGTACAGAATTAATTATACATGTTAAATGGTTTATTTTTGCTGTTCTCAGAATGTATCAAATTTCACTAAAAACAGTGAGTTGAAGGTATTCATCATATAACAGCGGGGAAAAAAAACACAATCAAAATGATTGTGTTTAAAAAACCCATATAACATAACCAATCAGAAATCAGAACTCCTCAAGAGTAACTTACTTTCCATGACGTCGAAGGATGTCCTATGAACAGCTTACACTCGGTTGTGCTGTTTTTATTTTCAGCCCGCCACTTTCTGAAAGAAAACCTCCATCGTTTTGAGAAATATGTTACATACAATAAATGACTTCTCGCTCTCTACCACACGTTTCCACAAGGCCAAATCATGTAAGAGCCATTTATAACTCTTGGAATTCTTGTAAGCAAATCCCGTCATTTTCTATTTCCGCAACTTTCAGAAAGAAAACGTTCAAGATCACTTTCACAATCCTAGACTAATAATATCTTACCCTTCTTGCTCAGTCATGTTCTACATTTCCTATGACACTGATACTGCTTACTATGAAGCAGACTTACACTACCTCTATGACTACTACAATTATTTAATTCTCTACATCACTTTTAATCACAAAGCAATATAAAACAGTAGATAAAATTATATCAACCTCTAGAATCATTATACGCCAGTTACCTACCCTAAATTCTCTTTTCTGAAAACAGAAAGTAAGAATATTTTTAAGTAAAAAGGCAACATTGTATCATAGTCAAATGGCAATATTTTCCGAAACAGCAATTTTTTTTACATTTTATATAAGCTGTGTAATAAGCGGATCTTGTCAAATGTCCATCATGCCATATAATAGCTGCAGTTACAAATGTTCTTCCTAAAATTAACGACTGTGTAGCCACAACATTTGTAATTAAAGTTGAAGACTTACTTTCATCAGGTTTATATACTTGGATTTTTAAAATGACATTATAATCAAAAGTTTGGACCAATAATCTAGACAGCATTGCAGACTTACATTCCCTCTACTCCATGTTTTGATTCGCTGCTTGAATTAGCTTATAAAAAAGAAACAGTTTTTCTGAACTCATTCAAAGTGCAGTTATTTTTCCATAAAGTCAAGTGTTATGGTAAGAAGACCGTTTGCTTTGGGAAATACTCTGTTGTCCCTCAACTAATCTGTGCCCACCACTTTCTGTAAGAAAATCTTCTTTTTTTCCAGGAACTATTTAATACTCAAAAATAACTTATGTCTCTGTACTATACTTATCCTCAAGGCCAAATTGTGTAGGAGCCATTAGAACCTCTTGAAATTCCTCAGAGCACATCCCGAGACTCTTTCCCTAAAATTTTGGTTTTAAAAACACCAGGTAAGAATTTTTAAGGTCATACGGCAATTTTTTTTTGAAAGTTAAAACAGAATCGTTGCAGAATGACCAGCCGTTTCTAGACTTTAAATAAGCTGTGTAATGTCCTGATGTTATTGAAGGACCGTCATGATATATAATTGCTGCAGTTACAAAAGTCCTTCCTGATATTGACAACTGTGAAGCCACAAAATTTTTCATTAAAGTTGTCAATTTTGTTCCATCAGGCCTACATCGTTGGAACATTAAAATGACATACTGGCCATATGTTCGTATAAATAATGTTGACATCATTTCAGATTTACATTGGCTACACTCCATGTTGTGATCAGCTGCTTTTACTAGCTTATTAAAGGACACTGATTTACTGTCTGGCAAAGTTAAATATATAAATCTTTCTGAGTCTACACTAGTAGTACTTGATACCCTACAGTTCTCGCAGTCCTGCTGCCATTGATAAGAAAGCCCAAACAGGTGATCTACATCTACATCTTCAGCATGCAATACATCAAGCATATACATTAAAAACTCCTGACAATCTTGCTGAATATTTTGAGAGAATTGTGTTTGACCTGAACATCTGTCTAACAGATTTCGAATTTCAGACACACTTTCTATTTTTGTTCTATCAGTGCTACATTTCTCTAACACAGAATTTAACAAACTGCAAAATCTGTGATCCGAATTGACCACAATCTCTTCTTTTACATTTTCTAGAGAAAACAAAACATTAACCACTACATTAGCATAGCAGTTGACACCAGAACTGTTTTCAAATTGAAAACCAACAACATCTTCAACAGAATCCATTTTCTTTCTGCTTATAATTTCAGGTTCATCAACTTTTCGTCTTTTTGCTACAACCTCCCTAGTATTGTCGTGTATTTCTATAGGTTCTGAATCGATCCCCCTATTCCTGACCCTATTCTGGTTAAACTTACTAGCTAGTTAACTAACAGTCAGCCCATGAGGCAAGAAATCCCCCATGATGCAGATACCGTTATCTGACGCAGTCACACTACGGCACAGGAACGTGTTATCTGATTAGGTCATAACGCTTGAGATCTAATTAGACAAGCGATATTCCTCCAGCCCCTGATAAGGCATACGACGTTCTCATAACAAATCAAACCTATGACAACCTGGATAATCCGTGCGGCCATTGTTTTGATTTCACAGAGAACTTTAGTAAAGAATGTGCTAACGAGCAAGTCGTATGACATCTTTATTGACGTACCTATGTCCATCCTTACGTCAATCCCGGCACCTTTAAGGTATAAATATTGCCGACCTTGCCCTATGCAAAACACACGCGTGGTGACAAGACGGAGCAGCCATACTTGCCGAAGCCGAGAGCAGAAGCAGATCCCGCAGGCAACAGCCCCGCCTTCCTGACGCGCTGAGAGATGCGCTGCTATCTCAAGCCGAGAGACCCAGCACCGGCGCTTCCGGGTAGCCCTCGCAGGCAGCCTGGAATATCGAGAGCAGAGAAAGAGATACCATTCCTCATTCATCCTAAATTCCAGGTACAGAACTGAATAACCCCTCCTAGAGAATTCTTTAGTTATTCACTTGGCAAAAACAAACTTAACTTAAACTGTAACTTTCTATTCCCGCCCACGTATTAGACTTAGGTCAGGTACACGGGGTAGGCGTATTTAGAAACACCAGTTGAGCACGTTTAGTCAAATGTATATGTGTATGTAAATATATTTTAATCATTTTAAAACATCATATGGCTCAGAAACCATATCAATGTTTTTACAGTATTATTTTATACTATTGCTTTTAATGTATGCACTTTACTTAACAATAAGTATTGCAATAATATCGATCCATTTCTCTTGTACGAGAAAAGAGACTGATCAATAAATAACATCTTTTATTGAACACGCCCGTCTCTTCCTTTTCTCTACATTCTGATGAGACTAAGAATGCACGTACTGACTGAGTAAAATAATTGCCTTGTGCTCACACGACTCATGAGATTGACTCTTGATTAGGGGAGAGCAAAGTTGTCATGTTCTATGGTTGTCAGAAACTAAATCCCTTCTTGTCTAATCAGGGAAGTTAATCCTTCCTTGAACATTCGAGAAAGTTTCTAGCGAACTCTGAGCTTAGCTGGCAAACCCAAAAATTAAGTCTAGTATCGACAGTAGTAGACCTAGTTAACGTCTGGTCTAGGCCTTTACTGCTGTAGGTACTATTCCAATGCGCAGAGCCTATTGGGAAAATAGGAACTACACTACATGGCGCCCAACGCGTTTGGAAAGGGCGATAAAACTAACGTAAGACATTTAGAGTAACTCAGTCGTGCTTTCTCACTCAGACCCCTTTTCCCAAATACTCCAAAGACGTCTGGAGTGGGTGAAAGGTTATAATATCCTCCAAAACCTCGCAGGAGGGAACTCCTATGTATGGTTCTTGGTCTAGTCAACGTTGAAGGATAAAACAGTTCCAAAATATTGTGCATCTAATCTCTGTTTCCATAAAGAAACCTGATCTGCAAATAAACATAATACCATCCTGTCAGCAAAATGGACAGCGATGAAGAACGAGAGGTTACTAGATTAGCTACTGAAATAGCAGATGCTGATGCTACCATGCAAGCAGCAGACGCGGATATAATACTCATTCCGGTCGCCAAAAGGAGATCTATAACCTTAAAACTTATAGAAAATGGACTGACACCTAGAGGTGGCACAGTCATATTCGTAATCGAGGCACACGAATATCGGCAGACAGAGGTATACTATACATGGATACATTTTCCAGCAGCTAATACTATAACAAAGTACTTCCACTATTACAAAGTAGAGGAACCTCCTAATGAGTACACTCCTTTCGAGGAGGTGGAAGTACCACTCAAATTCCAAGAGCATTTGCTCTTATTTGATGGCGCCCTAAAACATAATAATCACATTACAAGGCTCGGTCCTTTAGGAAGACCAGGAGCAACGTGGCCGGTCTTAGCCGGATACACACCATATCCAGACATCGAAAGAATGCCTGCAGCAGAGCTGTTAATACAGCTAAAACAACTACTAAAAATTCACAGACAATTAGTTCAGTATGTAATGCGGACTTCAACAATTCAGCCAGCGATTAAACTTCCACAGCTGACCCCTCACCAGGGGAACACAAATAAAATTACACCACAGAACATCCAATCCTGCCTAGGTAAAGTTCCAGCTAAACGGGAACAGATACCATTCTGGTTGGCACAGAAAATTACCCAAATAGAGGCGGTGTTTCCTGACACCACCCCATTAGAAAAACACAGGATTCTGACTATATGTCTCCCAATGGGAATCGCACCACACATTGAGGACTGTGACACTTGGGGTACAGTCTTTGCTTCCATCTACACAAAAATGCACGGTGTTCCATCCATTTCGGTAATACCAGATGTGCTAAAACAAATTCAAGATGAATACGGTCCAGAACCTGCTTTAACTCTTGGTATGAAATTACTAAAAGACTTCAAGCAGGTCTCGGCTATATTACTAGCCAACATAAAGGGTGAAGCAGCAAACGTGGCGATCCGCCAGAGGTTAAAAGAGACAGATATAGCAGACCAACCAGCTGAAATTGCCAGAATCATAGAAAAATCCTATGAAGAACTAGGCAGAGATAGTCTAGGTGGAATACCAGTAAAACCGCAACTGACTACAAGTCCAGAAAAAATGTTTTTTAATAATAATAATAATTCATCAAAAAAGAACTGGGATGGAAACAAACAATCCAATCCAAAAGAAAAGAAATTCCAGTCCAGAGGAAGGTCTCCTAGGCGAAGAGAGAAATCTCCAAACCCAAGACAAAGGTCACCTCAGAGTGAACCCTCTGGGAATAGATATAACCTTAGAAATAGGGATAATATTAAAAAACCTGATAGATATCAAGACATTGATACACGTCCCTCTCAATCTTTTCAGAATTCCTCGCAGAAATCGGAAAGAAGAGGACGATCAGAAGAGCACGCCAAGTCCAAAGACAAGGAACCTGCTCAACTGAAAAAGAAATCACAATTTCCAAAAAAGAAGGTAGCCAGTATCAAGGTAGTTAACAATGCCGAGAATACTGAGGACACAACTGAAAAACGGAGAATGGGCTCAGACAATGCTAGACAGCGCAGCAGAGGTGAGCATAGCTCGCAAAGTCCTTATGGATCATCTGGAGACAGTGGACACGAATGAATACCTTCAAGTGGAAACTGCAGATACCAGAGTTAGCAAGCCCCACAAAATATACGAGATAACATTACGTATAGAGGGAGATAAGACTAGGAAAATAAGGGGACTATTTTGGGATAACCTATCCAAAGGCTATGACATCCTTTTAGCTGAAAAAGACTGGCCACCAGAGTTTGTCAGGGAGTGCCCTCATGGCGAAGAAGTAATTATGCCTGCCTTCTCGAATCAAATACCGATTCATAAAAAATATACACTTGCTAGAAAGTGGGCAGTGGCCTTAGCACCTGCTTTATATAAAAATCATGTAGGATGGGATGAGGATTCTCCTCCTCACAAAATCCAGTTAAAATCACAACCTACTGCACAAAGGCAGTACCCAATTAAGCAAGAAGCTAAAAAACAAGTAAATGAAATACTAGATCAGCTAGAATACCAGGGGGTGATTGAAACTTGCACCTCACAAATGAACAATCCTTTGTTTCCGGTCTCCAAACCAGACAATTCGTACCGTCTAGTTTTGGATTACCAACACCTTAACACATGTTGCAAAACTTTTGCAGTGCAAAACTCACACAGTGCTGCACTAATGAATAACATAGTGCGCAAAAAATACAAAACAACCTTGGACATCTCCAACGGATTCTTTTGTCAAAACATAGCACCAGAGAGCAGATATTTAACTGCATTCTCAGTAAATGGCACTCAAAAACAATTCTGTCGGTTAGCCCAGGGGTACAAGAACAGCCCGGGGGTATTCTCAGCGAGAGTAACAGAATTACTACAACTATATGATGATGAAGCATTATCTTATGTCGATGACATTTACTTAACAGATGATGACTTGGAGACTCACTTGAAAAGAGTGAACACCATAATACTTGGTTTCGCTGCAGAGGGTTACAAATTCAACTTCAAAAAGTCCAGAATTGCCCATCTGACGGTCCTATTCTTAGGATATGAGTTATCAAGTGAAGGCAAAAGCCTGGCAGACAATTTCCTAGAGAAATGTGCCGTAATCCAAGCTCCTAAAACACTAAAAAACCTACAGTCAATTCTAGGCTTCCTAAATTTCGGAAGAACATATATTGCAAATTACGCAGAAAGGGTCAAACCCCTTTATGATCTAATTAAACCAGACTTTAAAAGATCCAGTTGGACTCAAGCACACACAGACATTTTGAGATCCTTACAAACAGACATGCTAATTAAAACAAAATTAGAAACCCGTGATAATACACGCAACCTTGTGATCCGAGTCATCCCAGGGAGATGCGGATTCACATACCTGACTTCTAATGAAGGAGATAAGGTACCAATTGCATTCAAATCACATTTGTACACAAAAGCTGAACAGAGATTCAACAACAAAGGAAAAATTGTTCAAGCAGTTCAAACCGCAATAGCTAGAGAAAAAGACATAGCTGACGGTAGACATATCACAGTCAGAACAGCAGAATCAGCCTTTGAGGCATTAACAACACCGTGTAATTTACCAACAACAACATTGGATCCAGAATGGTTACAATGGGTAAATTCAATCACAACGGACAAAGTATATTACTTCTTTGATCCAGAATTAGAAGAATTAAAAAATCTAAAATATGAAAAAACGTATCCTCTGCCAATCGACATTCTGCCTCTACGACACTACGCCTGTGTAATCTATACAGACGGACATGCTCAACCCTCCGTTTGGGGAGAACATGCATACAATCCCACATGTGAGATTACAAAAGAAGTGTGGCACGGAGGTAAACTAAGACCTCTATTAACAAAATCACACTCAGTAGAAACTAATTCAGAACTACAAACTGAAATATTAGCTTTGAAAATGGCGCTAGATAATGCGGATCGCGAATTCCCGACACTTATAGTGTCAGATTCATATTTCTGCGTCAAAGCATATAACAAGGATTTGCAGACCTGGATTCAGAACGATTACAAAGATGACACGGATGCACCAATAAAGCAGAGACTGCTCTGGGAACAGGTAGCTCTTTTGAAAAAAGAACTACCAAAGACTCACGTGACACACTCACTGAGTCACCAGCGTGATGGCGTTCACGTTGTAGGGAATTCATTGGCTGAAACAGCCGCAGCGGCAGCCAGTAAACCGGCTCCCGTAGATCGAAAAAAGCGTACATTAAAATACATTGACGGCGAAACATTGCTGGCAGTAAAAACGTCATCAAAAGGCGACTGCTCGGCGTTACCGATCAACTATCCACTCAATTACACATACATAATCGATGCAAACTCCATTCCTTTTGCTCGAATCCCTGGAGTGGGGGATAGAGTGATTCCAAACATGGACAGGAGAAACTTGTTAATCGCAGACGCACACATAGGCGAGGGTCTCAGACACCTTAAATTAAAAGATTCTCTGGAAGAATTACAATCACGGTACTGGTGGCCAGGCATGAGCCTGCACTACACCATGTTTGTAAAAAACTGCCCAAACTGCAACAGAGATCGCAGTGGGGAGAGAAGCAGTTTAATACCTCGTCGTATCAAGGCAGATAACATCACCACTAAAAAGAATGGCTTGCGATTAACATATACAGGCTAGTTCCCACTTATAATGTAGATCCACAGCACTCGGCTGACGTCCGGACTGTTATACAAGATTTGCGAGTCTAAATGGCATATACGCTAAGAGCATGCTACGTTCGACCATTTTTTTTTTCTTCTTTTTCTCAGGCAATCCAGCCTGGGGGGGGGAAAGAATGGCCAAATGAGCACAGCCCAGCGGGAATCTTCTCACTTCCTTCCTGAGGGTATGGGATGGTGTAAAGAAAAAACCAAGACAGAAAGCAATCTATAATAGAAAGGATATTAGGTTCGGGAGCTGGGTGGGTCAAACATCTAATAAGTGTCCAACGTAGTCTAAATAACTTGCCAAGAAATTCTCTGAAGGGATTCAGTCCGTACGAATTATTATTCGGAACTAGGATGTTGATCTCTGACCTTGATAGTCAGACTTCAGTGGTAACAGAAAAAAGCTTTGATGTCAAAGACCGTTTGGCTATTTTGCAGGACTTAAACAAAACAAGAAAAGACCTGAGCAACATACAGTTGAAAGAACAGCCAACAACCACTGAAGAATCACCACCTGTCCCAGCAAGACCTGTCTGGATTCCAAAAGTCGGGGATCTAGTCAGGGAGAAGATCGCGGTAAAGAAGGAATTTGGGCCTTCTTACAGAAAAGCAGTTCCTGTCTTGTCTGTCAACGGGACAAGATCAGTTGTACTACCGCCACTTGCTGGAAAAAAGGAGAACCGAGTTGTATCCATCGACCTGGTAAAACCACAACATGTGGCCGATAACCAACGGTAGGCCAAGTGGACTCCCAATAAGTAGCAGAACACCAAGGTTTGCTACCAGTACAGAGGTCCTATCAAAGAGGCTCATCACATTCGAAACGCCTACAGAAGAACAACAAGGACTATGCAACAATGCAATAGAACTAAGACCTCTGAAAACCCAAATAAAGACATTTAGCAGAGACACACCAATCTATACAGAAGTACCAAGTGAAAATGCAAGAAACAAAAATCCTGAACCAATTGGAACAATTGACAGAACTGCATCCGGTTACTTCATCAACTTCGATGATTCCTCTGACGGTTTCAGCGAACAAAAGACACAGCCATCATCAAAATCCTTTAAAGACAAAGCGAGGGAACTTTTGAAACAACTAAAAGAAACAAATCTGATTTCTCCATGGATTGAATTTTGGGTGGGTTTTGGTGCATTTATCCTCATACTTTGGCTCATCATGGTATTTACCTTGGGACGCTTCATTGAGGGAAAATATGCTAAAATGGACACAGCAAGTCAGAACATCAACTTGGTCCTCAAACCACACACATCTTCACACGTCGAGAAACGAGAACTTTCTTCAGAACTTTCTTCAGCCAACTTCACAGCAATTCCAATACCTGGTGGGGTAGCCTGGGACAACACTGACTATGAAATTTATGGTCCGGTCGAGATCCTGAAATATCCACACCAAATTAAGATCTCTTTGAGTGACTTTGCAAAACCAAACTCATTTGCTGATGATTGGGACTTTGAAAGTATTAACAATATGATGTCTGACTTAGTAATGTCTGCTAAATTTACAAAACATGATTATTTGCAGGGTTCTACAAATTATGACAGCATGTACTGCTATAACCATTATGGTAACCATTTCTTGCATAAATCTGCACAACCTAGAAATGTTTTAAGTTATAATCAATGGGAACATTGTGCTACACCTCCAAAAGGGAGCTCTAGAACCGTTTATGACAAATATTCATATTTTTCAGGTTTTAACATAACTAATGCTGAAACATTTTATTACAAATTGTCAAACAAGACAGGGATGAAAACCATGATAACCAACACAAAATTGATTTATTCTGATTCATTCTTTGAAAAAATGAATACTTTTGGATTCGATTATTGGGACAAAAATGTTGATTTGAAAAGTGTTTGGGGTACAAAAGAATGGCAAGTACAGGGTTTAGAAGCTTTGTTTAGAGCCTGCATGATCCCAGAACAAATGATATTTTTAAATGACACCGTTCAACAAACCACCTGTCTTGGCCTAGCAAAAATCAAAGATTTAAATAACCCGTCTATTCCAAAGCCAACAATGTTTAGCAATAACTCTGATATAGACATAAACCATATACTTAACCAAAACAGAACACATCCTGATTGGAAACAATGGTTGATCTGGCCCACAGATACAAATAACTGTCAAGATAGATTCCTGAATAAAACACAGGGTTTCAAAATGAACAGGCCAGACCCTAGATATCCTCAAAGACATCACCCAGGGATAATAACAACCTACAGTGTGGGCAAATTATGCCTTCAATGGCTACAGACTTCCACACTGCCTGAAATTAAGCAACACCTAACTTTACTTACTGATGGTGCTGACTTGCGTGATTTCATAATGGGACCACGCAAACAGCGTCAAAAGCGTTTCATAGCAGCCTCTGTATATGCAGCATACAATGAGGCCTGGAAGGTTACTCAAATTGAGACAGCAGAAAGAATACGGGAAATTGACCGTATCAATTTGGAAAAATCACTTTCTGTAGTGGACAATGGGTTAATGACTCTGTCCTCCAGAATATTTTCATTGGACAGCATTGTGTCTTCAGCAATCGATATATTATCGCAAGACTTACTGTTATTACAACATGGTCAGTCACAATTGCGTTCTATTGTACAGCTTGGCTGGACGTTACAAAATCTGCGTTCTGGCTATGTGCCTTGGCGTTTAATCAACACAACGTCACTATTCCAAATCTTTAACCTTACTGATAGACAAATCGGTATGGCGCAGAAGGGTGCTGATTATACAATCTTGAGCATTGAAAAACTAGAAAGATTACCGTTGACAATGTCAGAACGACCTGTCAGTGAATGGATAATCCACGGAATCATAAATATTCCAATCTCAACCTTCAGGTTTCAATACTGCCAAAAATATATACAGGCTGGCATGTACGAGAAATTGGGAAAGGGGTACCTTAAAACAACTTGGAACCTGCCCTATTCACATGCATGTGTCAGTAACAAAGGACAGAAAGTGTTTCTTAGTGGCAACAATTGTGCTATGTCACTAAGCGGCACGCTTCTGTGTAACGGTATTAGTTTGCACGGAGCCTGTGAAGGGAATTCATACAACCTTTCATGTCACCAGCAAGGCGCACCTGCAACTGAAATAGAACCATTCTTTCAAAGACTCTATAATGGGAGTTACATCCTTATTGTAGACCTCAGATGTTGTAGTCTTATGCCCGGGACTCCTTATCTCGTCACTACGACGGCGAAAGTCAAGTGCTGTGGACGTTCTTTGTTCCCCAGCTCCTTTCCAGACAGGGAGGCAAGGGCATGGCCCGGTCTGAAAATTACTTGTATTCGAATAGACACTTTAAGCAGAATGAAAACAGTGCTTCTTCAGACGCCTACAAGGCTCACGTCATCTAAAGAAACGTATGATCTACAAGTCGCAAGGACGACTGCAGAGATACATACATTATTATCAACCAATTCCCCCGTACATTTCGCGGAAATCCTGAGCGAAATCTTAAATATTTCTGATACCACTGGGGTCTCAAAGGTATTTAAGACAGTATTTTCGATGGCATTAACACCATTCAAAGCCATACTGGGTATTTTTCCAGATTTCGTCCATTCGATTTTTGGCGGACTTCCCCTGATCCTAGGACTAATTGCAGGAATCCTATTCCTGGTCCTTATTTTTCGTTATGGCAACCCATGTCACAGATCAAACTCTCGCGACAATGGAAGATACGATCCTAGCCATTGGATACCGGGACCGGATATCAAAAATCCTGGGACTCTCCCGGCTTAGAGACCTAAACATGACTTGGTTTCTATCATTTCGACCAATGTGGCAAAGGTGTGTTTTACCTGTACTAAGGTGTCTGCTATGCGGAGAAGAATGCGTGTTAGACACCTGTCTGACGCTACAATCGGATGCGCCGGTGGATGCAGATACACTGTTGGTTCCTACCAAGGTTCACGCACTGTGCTGCCCTCAAAGGCTGCCAATTCTGATGACGGCATTCCTGGAATCTTCACCACTGCGATTGAAGAGTAGTGAAGTTCAAGATGAAAGCAGCATCGAACAGGTACGACCTTCTGTCAGCAATGCAAATCACACGGCGTTCCCTGAATTCGGCCTTCAACTTTAAAAATAAAGTCACATGAACAATTACAATCCAGTTCACGGACAGCAACTTTTTTCAGCAAGCCCCTAAAATATTTTTCTATATATTTTTTCCCGGGACACTGATCTTCTGCTTAAAGTAAGAAACTATTCCTAGAGAACTAAGATTTCTATTTTTTTAGATACTTTATAGACTTTATATAGACTTTAGCTGCCCACTGGTATGTTCACAATATATTTTATGTGATGAAATGGTTTCGACTTTTTTCTGTATAGCCATATTAAGAGCCATTTCATGTGTATTTCTCATATACCAACAAGCAATAATGCATAACAATGCGTGTTTACTTTTGCATTTAATCCATAGCTTAAGTGCATACAATATATATGACTGCAATTTTTCAGTATATTTGAAAATTTCGAAATGCATTTATGTATTTTGGGGTGGTAAGGTATACACTATACTCTATAGTATGTTGTACTATGTTATACTATGCATAGATTAGTAGATATGACCATAGTTAGCGTGGAGTGGGTGTCGTGTATTTCTATAGGTTCTGAATCGATCCCCCTATTCCTGACCCTATTCTGGTTAAACTTACTAGCTAGTTAACTAACAGTCAGCCCATGAGGCAAGAAATCCCCCATGATGCAGATACCGTTATCTGACGCAGTCACACTACGGCACAGGAACGTGTTATCTGATTAGGTCATAACGCTTGAGATCTAATTAGACAAGCGATATTCCTCCAGCCCCTGATAAGGCATACGACGTTCTCATAACAAATCAAACCTATCACAACCTGGATAATCCGTGCGGCCATTGTTTTGATTTCACAGAGAACTTTAGTAAAGAATGTGCTAACGAGCAAGTCGTATGACATCTTTATTGACGTACCTATGTCCATCCTTACGTCAATCCCGGCACCTTTAAGGTATAAATATTGCCGACCTTGCCCTATGCAAAACACACGCGTGGTGATAAGACGGAGCAGCCATACTTGCCGAAGCCGAGAGCAGAAGCAGACCCCGCAGGCAACAGCCCCGCCTTCCTGACGCGCTGAGAGACGCGCTGCTATCTCAAGCCGAGAGACCCAGCACCGGCGCTTCCGGGTAGCCCTCGCAGGCAGCCTGGAATATCGAGAGCAGAGAAAGAGATACCATTCCTCATTCATCCTAAATTCCAGGTACAGAACTGAATAACCCCTCCTAGAGAATTCTTTAGTTATTCACTTGGCAAAAACAAACTTAACTTAAACTGTAACTTTCTATTCCCGCCCACGTATTAGACTTAGGTCAGGTACACGGGGTAGGCGTATTTAGAAACACCAGTTGAGCACGTTTAGTCAAATGTATATGTGTATGTAAATATATTTTAATCATTTTAAAACATCATATGGCTCAGAAACCATATCAATGTTTTTACAGTATTATTTTATACTATTGCTTTTAATGTATGCACTTTACTTAACAATAAGTATTGCAATAATATCGATCCATTTCTCTTGTACGAGAAAAGAGACTGATCAATAAATAACATCTTTTATTGAACACGCCCGTCTCTTCCTTTTCTCTACATTCTGATGAGACTAAGAATGCACGTACTGACTGAGTAAAATAATTGCCTTGTGCTCACACGACTCATGAGATTGACTCTTGATTAGGGGAGAGCAAAGTTGTCATGTTCTATGGTTGTCAGAAACTAAATCCCTTCTTGTCTAATCAGGGAAGTTAATCCTTCCTTGAACATTCGAGAAAGTTTCTAGCGAACTCTGAGCTTAGCTGGCAAACCCAAAAATTAAGTCTAGTATCGACAGTAGTAGACCTAGTTAACGTCTGGTCTAGGCCTTTACTGCTGTAGGTACTATTCCAATGCGCAGAGCCTATTGGGAAAATAGGAACTACACTACAGTATTGGTCACATTTCTTCGTTTCCGGCCTACCACACGTTTCTCAAACAAAGGATATTGAGGCAAATGTGGCGCATACTCTCTTTTTAACCTATTGTATTCCTTAAAACAATCTAGATCCGCACAAATGTGTGTGACATCACACTCAATCAAGTACAATCCCGATAAAGTTCTAACTCGTGACAATGCCACATATGCCATACCCTCCTTGAACACAGAACTGCCAATATTCACCAATGCACTGTCTACACTTAAACCTTGTGATTTATGGATTGTCACCGCATATGCCAAGCAAACAGGAAACTGCTTACGGCGAACATATAAGTCTTTTACAAGCAAAAATCTAGCAGAGCAACGACCAATTAGCTGTACTTCCTCAATGCCATCAAATTTAATTTTTAAAAATTCAATTCCATCTCTATTTCTGTATTTCACAAAATCAACAACATTACCCATTGATCCATTTACCAGACCTCTTTCAACATGTAAATTCCTTCTTAAAATTATAAGGCAATTTAAGCACACATTCAGAGTCTTTTCAAAACCTGCAGTTTTAGATATAGTCTTCTCTAATGAATCCAATTTTGTTTTCAAATTCTCAGACAAAATAATTGTTGATCCCATATGCTCTACTCTGTCAATAGCTTCCAGTTTCACAATCTCTTGGTTTTCTAAATGCAACATTTTGTTGTTGAAGATGGCACATTCTGCAAGAGTTGGCATCAAACATATTCCAGATTTCTTCTCAGTAATTTTCTGAAAAATATTCTCAGGCACAACGTCTTGTTCTGGATATAAATTTGACAGTAATCGTGCATGTAAAGCTTCTTTCCCATGCTCGGTCACTTTTCCAATTCTAACATCTTGCAGAATATTCTTGTAAACTTCATCCTTCACCTGACGCATATTTTCATGCAGTTCAGCATAATTGAAGTTTAACCATATATTGACGTTGCCAATGCTCCCTAGGCACTTCCTGGTATCTTCATGCATGAGCATTTTGAACACAGGTTGTCCTTTCACTGGTGTCAGCTGCAGAAGATCTCCGAAAACAATGATGTGTTTGCCACCAAATACTACATCATACTCTGTTTTAAGAACTTCTTGCATTCTCAAATGCACAAAGGCAAGCATGACATTGGAAACCATGCTTACTTCGTCAATGATAAGAAGTTTCATTTTCCTCAAGACTCTTGAAACTTCACAACAAGCATCTCCAGATAACTTGTGGTATTGTAATTTGTTATCATGCTCCACTGGCAGCATCAGTAGACGATGCAAAGTAATACCTTTAATGTTATGTGCTGCCAGTCCAGTTGGAGCAGTGACAACACAAGACAGCAATGACTCAGTCCTTTCCTTCAAATAACATGAAATTGCTTTAATGAGGAAACTCTTTCCAGTTCCCGCTTCTCCACTCACGTACAGTCGGACAGGCTTCAACGACGTACATGAGCACTCTTTCTTCTCATGACTTAATCCATGATCAATTTGCTTGGTAACTTCGTCATATATTTTCCTCTGCTCAACGTTGAGTTGTCTTTCCAAGTCTTCTAAGTTAACCGCATCCTCCTGAGCATGTGCCATGGCTCTTTCCACTTCATTCATAGCAGTGGCAGCTTCATTTTCGATAACAGGTCCTCCTAGTGGATCCTGACTCAATGAAACAGAACTCTGACTGTCCTGAGAACTGTCTCTGGCAATCTCGGCTGCAATCGTTGCTTCCTGCTCGATTTCCGCATTCAACATTTCTACATATTTGGGAAAAGCAGGACATTCTATGGTCTCCTTGGCGGCAGTGAAAGAGTCTTCGTAACAGAGGAAATCTCCAAGCAGTTCCTCTTCTGCACGCCAAGGCTTGAAAAGTTGCAAAAGTGCTAAATAGAAAAACTCCTTTTTTTCAGAAGATTCGCCACTCAATTTTCGATGGTTTACCAAGTGGCATTTTCTTTGCTTGACCAGACATCCCTCACTTCCAATTACAGCATACACTCCTTTATCAATATCTTCTTTGATGTTCCTCTTGAATATGTAATTTTGTAGAACCTCATACAGACAAACATTCTCAAGGTGACTGCTTCGATTTGGATAATATGTATCCAACATGTTGGTCTTCAAAATGTCAGTACTGTTTGGCTCCTTTTCCGCCAAATACTCAATTTCCCGCACAGGTTTCAGAACTCGATTACGCGTTGCAGCAAGACCAAGACTCGCCCAAACGATACTCCTAGATTTGGCATAGAGACTTGCTGAAGACAACCGGTCAGAACATTCGTAAGCTCTGATTTCTCGATGCGACAACATCTTCAGACTGAAACTGTACAACTTATTACTGAGGCTCTTTTCATGGGAAATGTCCTCCCACATATCCTTCAATTCTGTCTTTTCTTTTTTGGTGATGTAAGATGTCACATACCGAGCCACAGCCATACAGTTATCAGCCACAAACTGTATATCCATGTTAGCATTCCACATGGACAAAATCACTGGGTTGTAGTCGTTGATGTACTTGGACTCTTCATTCCTCTTCAAATTGTATGTGTTTTTAGGTGATTTCTTCATCACATTATGTCGCAGCGAAGACATCAAACTGTTCACTCTTCCTTTAGAAATCACCGGTCGTGGAAAGGCGAAACGACATTTGGTGTAGAACTTGTCCTTGTTTCTGAATTTACGACGACAGTACTTTCCGCAACGATGGCTTTGGAAGCGTAGAACTTGTTCTCTTAGACTTTTGTCCTCCTTTGCGTTTGGAACAGCACATGTAGAATACTGTTCTATAAAACTCATCACTAAGTCTTCTGGATCTGTTCCAAATTTAGGTGCATCCTTGATCCACAGCAGCATATGTATATGAGGAGCACCTCTTGCTTGGTACTCCTTTCTCCAGAAGAAATCCAACACCTCTCCAAGAGGTGGATTCTTCTTATTCATGATGAAAGACATCATAGCTTCAAATCTATGATTGAAGTACCTGCATACACTCACTGGATCCAAAGAGCACAGTTCTCCGGGTGTCTTGAATTCGATGTTTTCGATGTTTCCATTTGCCTCTCGTAGAAATTCAAGTAAGTCTTCCCAGCCATACTCGGCACAGCTCAGAGTGAGGAACCATGTGGGAGTTACTAAGTTCCTCAGCATACATTTTAAATCACCATGACGACGGTACCAGTACTCATTAGTACCACGCTGACACGCCATGAGATTAATCAGGTGACAATCCAAAATACTGTCTTGGACATTGACTTTATCCATAAAGTCACTTGCCGAGATGTTTTGCATCTGTATACCACTTTTCAAGATGTGGTTCACGGCATATGACAGTCCAGACAGATCGCTTTCAAACAGGAGATGAAACAAATAGGGAATGCATTGTCGAAACCTAGCATCTTCTGCATACAATCGTAAAGTCCGGTATTCAGAAGCAGGAATTTGATGAGGTCGCTCATCATATCTTCCTCCTTGACCTGTTGGAAATAGCTGTGGGAAACACCGAGCTTCCAAACTTTCCTCCCAGACACTAATGGGACTCCCTTTGGCTTGTTTCATTTGAAACAACTCAATAGCATTCCCCATGACTTCCTTGGAATGCAAAGGATGAACACTATAATGTTCATATATTTCTTCACTTTTAGAGGGTTCTACTTTCTCAATTTGACCAGCACACAAATCGCTATCCTCTTCCTCACTTACTTCCTCTTCTACAACATATACATTCTTATAGTACTTATTATTTTTTTTCAAATACAATGTTGCCTTTTTGACTTTCCTAACATCTACTAAATCTTGCCATATTTTCTTACTCTTTGTCGGAACCCCGTTAACTAAGATAACCAGAGGTTCCTCTTCCACTTTTTCTACTCCAATTGTGTTAATGTTTTTCTTCAAATCTAGAGGCAAATAAACAACTCTTCCCTTTAATCCTCTCTGTAAATCTGATGGAGGCAATTTCCCTGTCTTTGGCTCCATTCTTACAATAGCCTGAAAGGGATGGATACTTTGAATCAAAATAGATTCATAAGTATTTAAATCCTTCAATTCAGAAGGAATCTCAACCAATTCCAGATTATTATGAACCGCTCTAGCAGGCATCTGGTTTTGATTTAATTTATTACAACAATAAGTACACACACGTTGATCCGATCCCAAATCAAAACAATTTTCTACCATCAAGTATGTTGCGAAATCCTTCCATTCACTATTATTTTCCCTTTCACTTTTTGCATATAAATCCACTAACTTAGTCTGATTCTTATAATAAGTGCGTCGACAACACACACAAGTGAAATTAGGCCTCTCACTTGATTTCACCTGAAACGTGGCAATTTCCTTCTGAAAATTATCTGTACTGGAAACCTGTACACTATCTTCCACATTACCCTCTTCTTCTGGGTCAATTTCAACATTCTCCTCTTTACTTCCAAAGTAACAAAACTCAATTTCTTCACACATATTCTTCACATCTATTTCAGAACCATGCAAAAGAGCAGCGCATAATTGTTTAAGCATAACTGATGGACTCTTAGCATAATACAACATTCTAACTAATTTCCTCACTTTATTATGATGCACTGCTAGCATCCTGAAATGATGAAAAACACTCTGGCATACTCTCCTGGAAAGACAAGCCAGTGAATGACCATGCAAACCTGTCACTCCTCTCACTCTGCAAGGATCTAATTCTTGCAACAACTTCATTTTCTGCTTCAAAGTTTTCTTATTAAATGTCTGTACAAAATCACAAAGCAAATTGATGGAATCCTGTCGCACACTGCAAATACTACTACACTTCCAGGTGTACACAGGTCCCTTAGGACGTCTTCCTAAAACCTCATTACCTAACATCTCTTCTGCCTCTGTTGTCACAAGTTTTTCTTTTTCAACTGGACAACCATCTTTCACCTCATAAGCTCGACCGCTGGTGTCAACTGCATGCACCAAATCATTATCCTGGAAATAACTCTCCTCATTGAAAAATGCCTCACAACTTGAACTATGCATCCATTCTCCGGAAAAAACTTCACAAAAATTACTACGATTAACTATTCTCTTCCATCTACTATTTCTTTTGAAATCATAAATTGCCTTGTTTAGCTTCCTAATTCTATTGATTATCAAAATAAATAACTTTCGTTTAATTTCAAATGCCTGATCAATAACTTTCTCAACTTTTTTTTTCTCTTATAAAAAACAACTTTCTGTTGACCTTTCTTAATATTTTTTAACAAATTGCCAATTATCCTGTTGCGGAACATTCGTTTACGAATGTCCCTAAACTGTTGTTTCCTTCTACTATCATGCACAGAGTTATCTCTTGCTCTAGCAGTAACATTTTTGACTGGCCTTTCCTTTCCGTTTAAATTGCTTCTCTTTTTCTGGACATTTTCTGTAGTACTACTTTTTTTTCTAGAAATGTTTCTTATGAATGTTTTCGTGGTCTTACCCGGTGCTTTCTTGGTGACTTGACGATTTTTTATTGTAGAGGACTGCTGCAGTAAATGATGGACCTGCTGTCTTTGACATTTTGTAGCCTTTCTCATTCTATCCTTAGTTGGCATTCTCAAAATTTGAAATGATCTGCAGTTGAATCTGTGGTAAAATATAATAAAAAATGTTATTAACCACTATTACCAAACAGTAAATCAATAACAGTCATCAAAAACTTAACACACTACTTGACATTTTTACATAGAATATTTTTTAGTGCTTTGGCAAATTTAGAATACACAAATATCAGAAAAGAAATGCAATTCTTTTTCATTTTACCTGTCCTGTTTTATATGTGAATCTGATCTAATTTTATGAGCATATTTTAATATTTTATTGAAGACACTACACATAACCTGTTTTTGAAGGTGTGTTTAATTTTAAATGAAACGGTTTACATTTTTACTTTTCATTTATTGTTCATTTTTAAAAATAAATGTTTATAGTTCCATAGGCTCAAGCAGGTCAGCTTCCCACCCTATGTCATACAATTCTGACAAATCGGCATCCTCATCATGTTCTTCATCATCCTCAGGATTTAAATCATCCAAGGGATCTACTTCCACTGACGTTTCAATTACAAGTTCAATGATGAGGTCGAGATCAACTGATTGCTGATTGTCACTCATGGTTGATGTTGTCGTTATCTTTAAAGAAAGAGAACAACAATGAGATGTTGCAGAGTAAGAGACAAATCTCAGAGATTATAATAGTAAAATTGTTTAACAAGAGTAACATTTTGCAGCTATTATTTAGCCATGTCCAGCGATGCTGAGGAGGTGAGGCCTATGTCCAACTTTTCAGTGAACAGGACTCATCTCTTCTTAACCTTGGATAAGCCTCACCGACTCTGTGTCCCCTGCTCATACTTAAATGTACAGGGGCAGATTTATGCTAAGTGGCGCATCCCCATGGATGCACCAGTTAATGTGCACCGCTGCACTGCCACCCATAGTGTGCCGCATTTACAATGTGAAGCACCATTGAGCAAAAACAGCACAGATGCGTCACACATCTGTGCCGCAAAAGCAGCACATTGCAGGAATCTTGCATAAGCGCGACATGTCTACTGCAATGCACAGGAGGAAGCCTCACATTGCATGGTGCATCACTTCTTATGCCTGTTTCAAACAGGCGTAAGGATATGATTCAGCAATGCTATAAAGCTGACTCAGTGAAATCTTCTAAATTTCACTGTGTTAGTTTTACAGGGCTTTCATGCAAATTAATGCATACCTTGCAACAAAACACCTATATGAAAACTGACGCAGGTTTCATGTGGCACAGGACTTTACAGCATGACACATCTGCCTAGATGCATCAAGTTGTAAATATGTCGCCACATAGCAAATCTTTTGCACCGCCGCTGCGTCACAAAAGTGACGCAAAAGAGACATACACCTATCATAAATCTGTCCCTAACATTTTAAATGATTGATTCAAGATTAAGATAAAGTGTGGCCTATTCAGAGGTTTGTTTGAGGTGAGGCCTACTCAGGGTTGCAGATGAAATTTACGCTTGTTGAAGAGTACAGAGGAGATAATACATGTGAAGGCCTACCAATGAAGTAAGTCATATCCACTTCACTCTTGAACAAAGGCCAGATCTCTTCTGTGTCCGTGGACAGGCCTAAACCTCATCTGCACAATGTCATTCGTAAACTTAGGAAACACAGGTGATGTAATTGAAAAATGTGGAGTTTCTTTTCCTCATTTCACAATCACATCACCTGTGTTTCCTTTGCTTAGGTATCTCATAGTGCAGATGGAGTCTAGCATATCAAAGAGTACACAGAATTTCAGTAGTGTATACAACAATTTTGACATTTACAGAAGATTCAGCTTCTTATCTTGTTGGAGATGAAGTGAGACCTGTCTTGCAACATGGTTCATCTTTTGCATCACTGCTGCATCGGTTTCATGTGGCACGGGACTTTAGAGCATGACACATCTGCCTAGATGCATCAAGTTGTAAATATGTCGCCACATAGCAAATCTTTTGCACCGCCGCTGCGTCACAAAAGTGACGCACAGTGACGCACAAGAGGCATACACCTATCATAAATCTGTCCCTAACATTTTAAATGATTGATTCAGGATGACGATAAGGTGTGGCCTATCCAGAGGTTTGTTTAAGGTGAGGCCTACTCAGGGTTGCAGATGAAATTTACGCTTGTTGAAGAGTACAGAGGAGATAATACATGTGAAGGCCTACCAATGAAGTAAGTCATGTCCACTTCACTCTTGAACAAAGGCCAGACCTCTTCTGTGTCCGTGGACAGACCTAAACCTCATCTACACAATGTCATTCGTAAACTTAGGAAACACAGGTGATGTAATTGAAAAATGTGGAGTTTCTTTTCCTCATTTCACAATCACATCACCTGTGTTTCCTTTGCTTAGGTATCTCATAGTGCAGATGGAGTCTAGCATATCAAAGAGTACACATAAGTTGAGCAGTGTATACAACAATTTTGACATTTACAGAAGATTCAGCTTCTTATCTTGTTGAAGATGAAATGAGGCCTGTCTTGCAACATGGTGCATCTTTTGCATCACTGCTGCATCGGTTTCATGTGGCACGGGACTTTACAGCTTGATACATCTGCCTAGATGCATCAAGTTGTAAATATGTCGCCACATAGCAAATATTTTGCACCGCCGCTGCGTCACAAAAGTCACACACAGTGACGCAAAATAAGCTTACACCTATCATAAATCTGTCCCTAACATTTTAAATGATTGATTCAGGATGACGATAAAGTGTGGCCTATCCAGAGGTTTGTTTGAGGTGAGGCCTACTCAGGGTTGCAGATGAAATTTACGCTTGTTGAAGAGTACAGAGGAGATAATACATGTGAAGGCCTACCAATGAAGTAAGTCATGTCCACTTCACTCTTGAACAAAGGCCAGACCTTTTCTGTATGCTGCTGCATCGGTTTCATGTGGCACGGGACTTTACAGCATGACACACCTGCCTAGATGCATCAAGTTTTAAATATGTCGCCACATAGCAAATATTTTGCACCGCCGTTGCGTCACAAAAGTCACACACAGTGACGCAAAATAAGCTTACACCTATCATAAATCTGTCCTAACATTTTAAATGATTGATTCAGGATGACGATAAAGTGTGGCCTATCCAGAGGTTTGTTTGAGGTGAGGCCTACTCAGGGTTGCAGATGAAATTTACGCTTGTTGAAGAGTACAGAGGAGATAATACATGTGAAGGCCTACCAATGAAGTAAGTCATGTCCACTTCACTCCTGAACAAAGGCCAGACCTTTTCTGTATCCGTGGACAGACCTAAACCTCATCTGCACAATGTCATTCGTAAACTTAGGAAACACAGGTGATGTAATTGAAAAATGTGGAGTTTCTTTTCCTCATTTCACAATCACATCACCTGTGTTTCCTTTGCTTAGGTATCTCATAGTGCAGATGGACTCTAGCATATCAAAGAGTACATATAAGTTGAGCAGTGTATACAACAATTTTGACATTTACAGAAGATTCAGCTTCTTATCTTGTTGGAGATGAAATGAGGCCTGTCTTGCAACATGGTGCATCTTTTGCATCACTGCTGCATCAGTTTCATGTGGCACGGGACTTTACAGCATGACACATCTGCCTAAATGCATCAAGTTGTAAATATGTCACCACATAGCAAATCTTTTGCACCGCCGCTGCGTCACAAAAGTGACGCACAGTGACGCAAAAGAGGCATACACCTATCATAAATCTGTCCCTAACATTTTAAATGATTGATTCAGGATGACGATAAGGTGTGGCCTATCCAGAGGTTTGTTTAAGGTGAGGCCTACTCAGGGTTGCAGATGAAATTTACGCTTGTTGAAGAGTACAGAGGAGATAATACATGTGAAGGCCTACCAATGAAGTAAGTCATGTCCACTTCACTCTTGAACAAAGGCCAGACCTCTTCTGTGTCCGTGGACAGACTTAAACCTCATCTACACAATGTCATTTGTAAACTTAGGAAACACAGGTGATGTAATTGAAAAATGTGGAGTTTCTTTTCCTCATTTCACAATCACATCACCTGTGTTTCCTTTGCTTAGGTATCTCATAGTGCAGATGGAGTCTAGCATATCAAAGAGTACACATAAGTTGAGCAGTGTATACAACAATTTTGACATTTACAGAAGATTCAGCTTCTTATCTTGTTGGAGATGAAATGAGGCCTGTCTTGCAACATGGTGCATCTTTTGCATCACTGCTGCATCGGTTTCATGTGGCACAGGACTTTACAGCTTGACACATCTGCCTAGATGCATCAAGTTGTAAATATGTCGCCACATAGCAAATATTTTGCACCGCCGCTGCGTCACAAAAGTCACACACAGTGACGCAAAATAAGCTTACACCTATCATAAATCTGTCCCTAACATTTTAAATGATTGATTCAGGATGACGATAAAGTGTGGCCTATCCAGAGGTTTGTTTGAGGTGAGGCCTACTCAGGGTTGCAGATGAAATTTACGCTTGTTGAAGAGTACAGAGGAGATAATACATGTGAAGGCCTACCAATGAAGTAAGTCATGTCCACTGCACTCTTGAACAAAGGCCAGACCTTTTCTGTATGCTGCTGCATCGGTTTCATGTGGCACGGGACTTTACAGCATGACACACCTGCCTAGATGCATCAAGTTTTAAATATGTCGCCACATAGCAAATATTTTGCACCGCCGCTGCGTCACAAAAGTCACACACAGTGACGCAAAATAAGCTTACACCTATCATAAATCTGTCCCTAACATTTTAAATGATTGATTCAGGATGACGATAAAGTGTGGCCTATCCAGAGGTTTGTTTGAGGTGAGGCCTACTCAGGGTTGCAGATGAAATTTACGCTTGTTGAAGAGTACAGAGGAGATAATACATGTGAAGGCCTACCAATGAAGTAAGTCATGTCCACTTCACTCTTGAACAAAGGCCAGACCTTTTCTGTATGCTGCTGCATCGGTTTCATGTGGCACGGGACTTTACAGCATGACACACCTGCCTAGATGCATCAAGTTTTAAATATGTCGCCACATAGCAAATATTTTGCACCGCCGCTGCGTCACAAAAGTCACACACAGTGACGCAAAATAAGCTTACACCTATCATAAATCTGTCCCTAACATTTTAAATGATTGATTCAGGATGACGATAAAGTGTGGCCTATCCAGAGGTTTGTTTGAGGTGAGGCCTACTCAGGGTTGCAGATGAAATTTACGCTTGTTGAAGAGTACAGAGGAGATAATACATGTGAAGGCCTACCAATGAAGTAAGTCATGTCCACTTCACTCCTGAACAAAGGCCAGACCTTTTCTGTATCCGTGGACAGACCTAAACCTCATCTGCACAATGTCATTCGTAAACTTAGGAAACACAGGTGATGTAATTGAAAAATGTGGAGTTTCTTTTCCTCATTTCACAATCACATCACCTGTGTTTCCTTTGCTTAGGTATCTCATAGTGCAGATGGACTCTAGCATATCAAAGAGTACACATAAGTTGAGCAGTGTATACAACAATTTTGACATTTACAGAAGATTCAGCTTCTTATCTTGTTGGAGATGAAATGAGGCCTGTCTTGCAACATGGTGCATCTTTTGCATCACTGCTGCATCAGTTTCATGTGGCACGGGACTTTACAGCATGACACATCTGCCTAAATGCATCAAGTTGTAAATATGTCACCACATAGCAAATCTTTTGCACCGCCGCTGCGTCACAAAAGTGACGCACAGTGACGCAAAAGAGGCATACACCTATCATAAATCTGTCCCTAACATTTTAAAAGATTGATTCAGGATGACGATAAGGTGTGGCCTATCCAGAGGTTTGTTTAAGGTGAGGCCTACTCAGGGTTGCAGATGAAATTTACGCTTGTTGAAGAGTACAGAGGAGATAATACATGTGAAGGCCTACCAATGAAGTAAGTCATATCCACTTCACTCTTGAACAAAGGCCAGACCTCTTCTGTGTCCGTGGACAGACCTAAACCTCATCTGCACAATGTCATTCGTAAACTTAGGAAACACAGGTGATGTAATTGAAAAATGTGGAGTTTCTTTTCCTCATTTCACAATCACATCCCCTGTGTTTCCTTTGCTTAGGTATCTCATAGTGCAGATGGACTCTAGCATATCAAAGAGTACACATAAGTTGAGCAGTGTATACAACAATTTTGACATTTACAGAGGATTCAGCTTCTTATCTTGTTGGAGATGAAATGAGGCCTGTCTTGCAACATGGTGCATCTTTTGCATCACTGCTGCATCGGTTTCATGTGGCACAGGACTTTACAGCATGACACATCTGCCTAAATGCATCAAGTTGTAAATATGTCACCACATAGCAAATCTTTTGCACCGCCGCTGCGTCACAAAAGTGACGCACAGTGACGCAAAAGAGGCATACACCTATCATAAATCGTTTTTTTTAAGCCCTTGCTCCATTTTTAGATCACTTTTAACATGGCTATGTAAGTCAAATAATCAAGATCTAAATTTGCCAAGCACAGATGGGGGCGTATTTACAAGGACTTTGCACCACAGGGAAAGGTCTTAAATTAAAATGGGAAAAATAACATCAGAGAGACTCAAAGGCCTTATAAATATGCCCCAAGCAACCTATCAACCTCTAGCATTACATATCAACAAACCTAATTGTATTCAAAAAACGTTTTTAAACACAACTTGTAAAGCAATTATATTCATACATTCAAGGGGAAATGACTTAAAATGGCCTAAGACACATGAAAGCGTTTTTATTAAGTCCCTTGCAACATTTTTGGGTCACTTTTAACATGGCTATGTTAGTCAAAGAATTAAAATCTAAATTTGCCAAGCACAGATGGGGGCGTATTTACAAGGACCTTGCACCACGGGGAAAGGTCTTAAATTAAAATGGGAAAAATTACATCAAAGGAAGTCAAAAGCCTTGAAAATATGCCCCAAGCAACCTATGAAACTCTAGCAGTACATATCAAGAAACCTAATTGATTTCAAAAAACGTTTTTAAACACATCTTGTTAAACAATTATATTCATACATACATGGGGAACTGAGTTAAAATACCCTAAGACACATGAAAGCATTTTTGTAAGACCCTTGCACTTTTTTTGCATCACTTTTAACATGGCTATGTAACACAAAGAAACAAAATCTATTTGTAAAACACTTGACACAAAGCAACATTTTAAATACACAACTTTCTTCATAATTTTCTCCCTAAACCATACTATTCTCTACCTAAATTAAATGAATCTTTTCTCACCTTAGCAAATACTTTATGAGTTTCAAAACAGTCTCAGAAACACACCAAATTGTCTTTAGCAGAGCAAAAGGTATGCACTCCAGAGTCTGCAGCTATGAAAAGCACAGAAATGCTGTAACTCATCACACATATCTCTCATGTCACCCAATCAAAACTCTTCACTCACTTTTTTCAAATCAACACCCTCCCCCCTCTGGCCTTTCTGCCTTTTTTGCATAGCAACCACCTCCTGAAAGACCTCTCATGTTTGCAAATTCACACAACAATGTTTCAATTGAACTCTGAACTCTCAGTGCACCTGCGTATCCAGTGCAATCTTTCATTAAATGATTTTTTCTTGACCATTTAAATTACATCTTTCAAACAACACATCCATGCACCCTAACTTTCTGTTTTCAGCAATCAAAATCCACCAATCACTGCTACTGCTTCCTTAACACAGAAACTCCACAGTTTTTTTCATTTTAAACTCTTATTTTTCCAACTGCCATTTCATTGCCACACTTCATCTGACTGCAGCAGAACCTTCTCTCACCATGTTTTCTGTCTGGATTGTTGGACATAGTTACATCTACTGGGCTCAAAGGTATGCTGAGAACAGAAATTTACCTAACCTCAATTTACAAGATGTGGAAATTAAGTGGTTTGGCCACAGAGGATAAAAATTTCACCAATTGATACCATTGGTGAAAACCTTTATGCATTTGCCTAAACCTGACCTGTTAATTTTGCCCTGTGGAGGTAATGACTTGGGCACTTTGACTGGTGTAGGTCTGGAAATGCTTTTAAAGGACACCTTTGAGCAATTGATGGCACTTTTTCCTCAAACTGCCTTGGTATATTCAAATATATGCCAAAGACAGAAATGGAGGTGGTCGAACCAATTTTGTCCACAAATTGAGAAGTCGAGGAAGCATGTAAACAAATCTGTTTCAGCTTACATGAGAGACCATGGAATGGGCTCCATGTACAACAATAACTTGCGTTACTACATGCAAGATATCTACAGAGGAGATGGAGTTCACTTCTCAGATGAGGGCAACAGAGTTTTCATTTTGAATTTAAGACTGTGCATTGGTACCTACTTATAAGTACCTAAATGTACCATAAACCCAAAAGCTCTTCTCAGAGCTACCCTACATCTGATCACTCACAATTATTATTTTACTCTAACTTTTTTCACAAATTTTCAACAAAGTACGCTCCCCGGAGAGCTACCCGGTACGCGAACCGGAAGCTAACCGCGCGAAATTAAAAAAAAAAATGTTTTTTTTCCGCACATATGGGCCTCCTCAGCCACCCTCAGAAAACCTAGGGGGTCAAAATACGTCTACCGTGCCCCCTTCTACCCATTCTGAACATTATTTGCCCTACATCTTGTATTTTAATTCGACCGAAACACAAAATGGTGGACTCCCGTAACGCTGCAGGTTCGCGTACCGGGGCGCTCACCGGGAAGCGCTCCATCAAAAAAGGTGGGAATGTAATTTACAGAAGAAACCCTGGAGACACTTTCACCAAATATAGATTTGCTCATACTACATACCAATCCCTACCATTTTCACAAATTTGGTTGGAATTCCATTTAGCCATTTAGCCTGTAGACCTCTCTAAATACCCTGAGGTAAATTACTTCACAAAACACATCTGAAGTGTTGGAATTCACAACCAATTAAAATGTTACTTTCATTTTCTATTTTTTTTTACCTGACATTTGATTGGTTATGTACCTGAATATATATAAAGGAAGAGAAGGAAACACATCCATTTTGACTACTACTTCCTGGTGTACATTTCAATAGGATTTTCACTAATAACTTCAACTTCTTTTTAAAGGTAAGTTGTTATTTTAAAAACTGAACTATATTGTGCACTTTAAGTTAATATGGTAAACTTTTTCTGATAGTTATATACTATCCCTCTGTAGTAGTTATACATTTAGATAGACTTCTCTGTTATAGTTATGGATGGAGTTAGGCTTGTCTTGTATAATTATGAATTTACTTACGTTAAATCACATACACTTTTTTATATTCCTACTTCCACTCTGATACTATACACTGCCCAAAGATAAATTCACTGTTAAAAACTGCCTATCTAAAATTAATCCCAACAGTGCCCTATCTCTACTAATATATTTTTTTTTAATGCAAATTTCAGGCAAAATGGAAGGCGAACAGAAAATTTCATTTGAAATTCTCCTTGCAGAGACCAACCAAGAAATCATTGATCCAAATGACATTGATTTTATGGATGAAACGTGGGACCAAGAACTACTGCAATGTGTGCAATCAGTAGATGTCCTCCTTGAAAATGAGGACATTTTACACACTCAAACATTACAAGCTATGTTCAATGAAAATAACGACATTTCAGACAGTGAAATGTTAGACATTTTATTAAATTTTGAAACACAATCACAATAATAAATAATTGCTTAAAAAATAAAGAAATAAAAAAAATCAACAAAACAAACAATCAATTAACATACAATATTTGAAAAGTCTATCATTCTTTTTTCCTTATAGTACGCTCCCGCCGGGGCCCTTTTAAAGCCTCCACATCAAACCTAGGGGGTCAGGGAGGATCTACTATGCCCCCTTATGGTCATTTCCCCCTTTGTTTTGGCCTCCTCTTGTCTCTCGATCCTACCGAGAGACAAGATGGCGGCCGCTCCGGACTGTTTAGAATGTTGACAGACACCGGAGAGCCAATCAGCTTCGCTACGCGAAGTTCCGTTACGCGTCAAGTACGTGAACCGGAGCGCTACCCGGAACGCGCTTTCAGATATATATCGTTTTTTGAACGTTAATTTCTCAAAATCCACTGGATCACATATATTGCGACCTAGCAAAGGCACATCGGGCTACCAGTCCCTACAATTTTGCCAAGTTTCGTGCAAATCCATTCAGCCGTTCAGGCTAAAAGTGAGGCCAACCGCCCTATGGAAATTAACATGGGAAAAACACGTTTTGGGACCCCCCTTTTTTCTCAGCCCCCCCTTGGCAACCCCCCCCCCCCCCCAAATTGCTCAGAAACAAAAGGTTCCATTTTCCTGAAAATTTCAGCCAATTCCGTCCACAAACGCCAAAGTTATTAGACATAGAATTTTCAAAAATCCCATAGAGAAAAAATCCTAACTATATATACCTACTGGCGACCGCCAGTAGGTAATATATATATATATATATATATATATATATATATACATATATATATATATATATATATATATACGATAGGGAAGAAGAGATCGAAATACAGTAATGCAGCTCAGTTCAGATGCAGCACAGTTCCATGAAAAAGACAACATGAATTTGGTGAGTTTCCCTAATTGGTTAAAATGTTCCTTAATGCAAATGTTTACTTTAAATAAACATTAAAATAATTGAATGCATGTACTCCATGAGCAAGTAATTAAGGCTAACATCACAATCCATGCTGCTGACATTAACATTAAGGATTTTTAAATGATGCACTGTAAAAAAAAAAGGTAATCATGTAAGTGAACTAACTTTAAATTGAAAAGGCGTCCTAGAATTTATTTTAATTGAATCTGCATTTACCTTGAACTTTCCTCTGTCCACGCATTGCTTTTCCTGGTTTCCAATACAATTGAAGTCATTTAGAGAGCTGTAATTATGATCAGGACAGGAAGTCCAGCCAGGCCTAACATCGGTAAATGGGAAGGAAATAATAAAACAAAACACCTCTTACAGCCAAAGGCAACATGCGACATTTTCTTTGCTATGTATGAAACTGAAAAAGGTAAGGTTTAGAATGAACTCATGTACCTCTTTCTCCAAGTGTTGATTTATTATGGCCAGGATGCTCCTACTTAATCCTGACCATTTTAGCTTTCACCAGAGGATTGTGTAAACTAAAAATCACTTACTTAAACATGCAAATGTTGCACAGCTTTGCTCTCCCTGGATGTACACCCTAGTTGTAATTCCGCTCTGTCCTTAAACAGAAAATGCAAATAAGAAGTCCTTCAGTGGCTAGACCTATAGAATTCAGACCACTGTTTTAACTCAATCGGCTGTTACCAACAATTTAGCGTGAAAGGCTGTCTCAGCTGTTTGAAAATGTGCTGGCAATAGTGAGATGAAGAACGAGAAGGATAGGTGAGGGATGATTGATGAAAGATGAGGTATGCGAAACAGGTATGAGGGATGATGGATAAAAAGTAGGGATAATACCTGATGGATGAAAAGCAGGGTTGATAGTCAGGATGAGTGATGAGAAGCTGGGATGAAAGATGAATGAAAAAGGAAGGCAAAGTAGTGATGCAAGGTGAAAAGTAGCAAATAGAAGTAGGTATGATGAAGGAGAAGTATGAGTGAGGGTAGAGAAGTAGGGGTGAGGGATGAGAAGTAGGGGTGAGGGATGTGAAGTAGGGATAATACTGAGGTATGATGGAAGAGAAACATGTGTTTTGTGGAGGGATGATGAATGAAGAGTAGGGATGAAGATTAAGAAGTATGAAAAGTGGAAATAATAGATGAAACCTGAACCTCAGGTTCAAAGAACATATATTGTCACCTCCTTTGATGTCATTAAATAATGAATGTGGAATAGACGTCCATGATGAAATGTGTCCACAGTCGTCACTTTTTGAACACCATTCATCCAAAAGCCCCATGAAAGAGTCACTGGAACTTTAACTCTGGGCCCAGGTTACTTTTGAAACCTAGGGGGCTGATTAGGATGGCGGGCAGACTTCTGTCCGCCTGCCACTCTATCGAAAATCGGGACCGCCCGACAGGCTGTCAGCAGTCCCGACATAGGCATTGCAATGCGACTGCCACCATGGCGGTCGCAATGCCTATACTTTGTATTGTGGCAGGTGCTGCTGGCTGCAGCACCTGCCGCAATGCAAAATAGGGACACTGCACATATCCCTGCACTGCGTGGCAGGCATCATGCGGTGCCTGCCACATAGTGCAGGGACATGTAGGGGGATCCATAGGTGCCCCCCATTGTCCACTTTGGAGGGCCCGGGGGAAGGGGGGCCCGCTATGGGCTCCCAAAGCACCTTTCCACCAGCTTTTCATGGCAGGTTAACCACCATGAAAAGGTGGGCGGAAAGGGACATTGTAATTTTTCCGGCCATGGTAGGGACTATGACCCCCTCTGCTGCACATTCGGGCTTAAGGAGCCCATTGGATGCATGGCGGTCAGTCTTTCCGATTGCCAACACACCGTCCGCCATCGTAATGTGGTGGGCAGTGATACAGTCACCGATGGCACCACCACTGATGGGCTGTCGGTGGCGGTCTCACCCGCCATCGTAATCGGGTTCTGGGTTCATCCATTTCCAGTAGGCTTGGAATTTCAGCTCAGTTATAAGTGGTGGGTTTTAGTGATCTTAAAAGGTTCTTTGCTTTGGAGACTTTTTGCAAATTCTCAGGAACTTGGGAGCTGATTTAGATTTCGGTGGAGAGGGTGCTCTGTTGTGACGGTGCACCCTCTATTCCAAACTGAAGGTACGCCCACCTGATTTAAAGACAGACGGACCATATGTATATGAGCAATGGAGGCTACTCAGTCTCTGTCTCTGACACACTCCTCCAACGGCCCGACAGCACAAGTACTGCCTGAGATTTGGTGATAAGACCACCTGCCCAATTTTGGATATTTGGACAAAATATTGAGTTGTAAATATAGTCAAACAGAACTATCAGAAAAAAAGTATTGCAATAAAAAAATTGTGATGCAGAAATATTGTTGTCAATAATATCGATTTCTTTAATGTAAGTGATGTTGTTAAGAATGTTGTTTCTAATCTAGTTTTAAAAAAAATATTAGTAAAAAATTTCGTATTTTAATTAGATTTGTGTTTTAGTTAATATGTTCATTTTATGCGTTATTATTGTTTGTATAATTTGTAATAATATTTAACAACATATATTTTGTAATTTGAAGTGAATTATCATTTTTAATTTAGTTGTTAATAGTAATTTATAGTTTCATAGTGGGTTGCTAGGTTTGTAGGGGTATAGGGTGGGAAGTTCATTAAGTATTAAGTAATTAACAATTAATAATTTATTTAATTTATTATACATCATGAAAATTGTGTAATAATTCTATATTTTTTTCTATTTCAGGTGTAGGCTGCTGGGTTTGTAGAGCCATAGGGTGAGGAATTAATTTAGTAATAATTAAGAATTAATTATTACATTATTATTAATTATCCAATATTTTATTAATTATGTAAATTGTGGAATACCTTTATATATTAGCTATAGTTTAGGACTGGAATGTGGGTTTGTAGGGATGTTGGGCGGGAGGAAGGGTCATTAACTATCAATTATTTATGAATTAAATATTTAATTGATAATTCATTATGTACATTATGTAATATGGATCTATTTTAGTTATATTTTAGTTGCGGGTCACTAGGTTTTTAGAGGTATAGGGTGGGATGCTTAGTAATAATTAACAAGCAAATATTAATTAATTAGTTAATTATCAAATAAGTAAATTGTGTTATACTTCTTTATTTTAGTTATATATTGACATGTGGGCTGCTGGTCTTGTGTTGGTATAGAGTGGGAAGTTACTTGAGTGATAAATAAATAGCAATATTTCAATTAATAATGAATTTTTATTTGTTTAATAATCAAGTAAATTCTTTCATTGTTTTTTATTTTTTAAGTATATAACTTTTTTTAGTTGATGAATAAAGCTGATATAAAGAGTTTTATATTTGTTGTAAATTAATAGGGTTATTCAAATAAGTAATGTATTTGAACTGAAGCACTTGCCCTACTGTTGCACAGACTGGAGTGGTAAGAGTAAATGTAACCCCTCCAAAGTACGACGCTTTCCCTGATGTTGCACAGACTGGATGGGGAATAGAACATTTAATTCCTCCGAAGTCCAACACACTCTCTACTGTTGCACAGACTGGAGGGGTATATTAAATCTTACCTATCCAAAGTCCAACACTTTCCCTACTGTTGGAATGGTAAAGGTAAACTCTTCGAAGTCCAATGCTATCACTACTGTTGCACAGACTGGAGTGGGAATAGTACATTTGATCCCTTTGAAGTACAATGCTTTCTCTACTGTTGCACAGACTAGATTGGTCATAATAAATAAAACCCCTCTGAAGTCCAACGCTTTCCCTACTATTGCACAGACTAGAGTAGGAAAAATAAATCTTACCCCTCCCAAGTCCAATACTTTCCCTACTGTTGATCTACTTGGAGTGGGAATAGCAAATGTAATCTTTCTTTAGTCCTTAGAGAAAGCCAAATAATAAAACCGGATCCTTCAGGTTTTGTAGATCAACCTCCTTATGGGCAATCAGGGATGAGGCTGAAATAGGTAGATATTAGAAACGTTTTAGGAACATATTTTCCTCTACCTGGAGGGGGGTTACTCAGGATATAACCCCACAATCCTACCTCAAAAGTAGCAGTGGAAACCCCTCTAGCCTTGTATATATCTACCATCTTCTTAACGGGTTGGCTACCAAATTTATAGGAAAACCTAAAAATCCTTTGACAATTTCTGCTTACACAAATGCGCCTTCACGCTTCGATAAGGTCACTCGACTGCACCCCTCGCCTCCGGGCTGTCACCTTGTAGCTTGCAAGAACTGTTCCCCCTGCATTCGAAAAAGCTGATGTGTTTTGAGGCTTTGGCACCTCTTCTTCCTGGGCTCCACAGAACAGCACTGAAAATCTCCTGTTGATTATTACCACATGCTTTTTTATTGCGCAGTTTGCCAATCACGGTGTACCTTAATTTTGCAATGCATTGTGGGACTAAAAGTCTTTAACAGGAGACAAATTAATAACTTGAAGTAAGCACAGTGTCTATTCGTAATTCGCAAAACTAATACCTGAGTAGGTAGGGGATTTGTAATTGCTTGCTGTCATTTTTGCGGGGTGCAGTGCTGACGAATTTGAATAGTTCAGGTTCTCAACCTTCTCATATGCGCGCATACGCTGAGAATGGTGCTCCTTACCAGGACTCAGCCAGCCCTAGAAGATATGTTTACACAAATGCGCCTTTTTGCTTTGATAAGGTCATTCGACTGCACCCCTACCCTCCGGACTGTCACCTCCTGTAGCTTACAAGAACTGTTCCCACTGCATTCGAAAAAGCCGATGCATTTCGAGGCTATGGCGCCTCTTCTTCCTGGGCTCCACAGAACAGCACTGAAAATCTCCAGTTGATTATTACCACATGCTTTTTTATTGCGCAGTTTGCCAATCACGGCGTACCTTCAGTTTGCACTGCATTGTGGGACTAAAAGTATTTAACAGGAGACAAATTAATAACTTGTAGTAAGCTCAGTGTCAATTCGTAATTCGTAAAATTAACACCTTGAGTAGGTAGGGGATTTGTAATTGCTTGCTGTCATTTTCGCGGGGTGCAGTGCTGACGAATTTGAATAGTTCAGGTTCTCAGCCTTCTCATATGCGTGCATACGCTGAGAATGGTGCTCCTTATATATTTACACAAATGCGCCTTCAAGCTTCGATAAGGACACTGAGCTTACTACAAGTTATTAAATTGTTTCCTTTTAAAGACTTTTAGTCCTACAATGCAGTGCAAAATTAAGGTGCGCCGTGATTGGCAAACTGTGCAATAAAAAAGCATGTGGTAATAATCAACAGGAGATTTTCAGTGCTGTTCGGTGGAGCCCAGGAAGAAGAGGCACCATAGCCTCGAAACGCGTCAGCTTTTTCGAATGCAGGGGGAACAGTTCTTGCAAGCTACACGAGGTGACAGCCCGGAGGGGAGGGGTGCAGTTGAGTGACCTTATCGAAGAGTGAAGGCGCATTTGTTTAATTATATATATATATATATATATATATATATATATATATATATATATATATATATATATATATATATATATAAGTAATCGGACTCCTCACAGGTTAGAAAGGAGAAGAGGCCACAGAGTGAAGTAAGCAGGAGCCGTTTAATGATGGACAGCGTTGCAATATGCATTTCGGCGAATAGCCTTCTTCAGTTGCTGTTACTGTCACGTGATCACCCCGCCTGCACCTTTGAAGTGTACAATATCACCCTCATTGGAAGGTGAATATGATCCCGCCCCCAAGTCACATGTTGATTACACCATGGTGGCACAAATGAGACTTCAACTCCCAGAAAGCAATATTTCTGGCGAGTATATCGTGGGGACGGCAAATGTAGTAAGGGACAAAGATGCAGTGATGAAAAGAGGTTTTGCTCGTCAAATGAAAGTCACACATACTCCTTCCAGTCCCCAACAGTCCAAACCTCTAGTGAATTGCCGCCAGGAAATAAGCCAAGTGTGGAGCCGAAATTACAGTGAATTCGACTCCTCGTTCGGTGACGAGCTGCCGCTGGCAGTGGGCTGAGGCGAACAAGACGCTTGAGGCGGGCAGGAAATGATCCGGGAAACGGAGAAACAAACAAGCCTTTACAGCTGGTGCCAGCACGTTCCTGCCGCTTGTAGAACCGGAGCCTCCAGCGCACCTCTGGCATGTGCGCGAAATAGATAAGTAATCGGACTCCTCACAGGTTAGAAAGGAGAAGAGGCCACAGAGGGAAGTAAGCAGGAGCCGTTTAATGATGGACAGCGTTGCAATATGCATTTCGGCGAATAGCCTTCTTCAGTTGCTGTTACTGTCACGTGATCACCCCGCCTGCACCTTTGAAGTGTCCAATATCACCCTCATTGGAAGGTATATATTATTTTTTTTTGTTCGCTCCAACTTGCCATAAAACAGCATGCGTGCACTCCCTGTGAAAAAAAGGCACCATCTGTCAAGGTCTGCTTCCAAACGATTTATTATGCATCAGTCAAGAAAACACCGTACGCGTTTAAGCGTTGACCGTCACGGGTAACTTTTTCCGACATATGCATTCGTATATGAACCAAACATTACAGATTACGTGCAACGTGAAACAATGAACATAGAAAGCGGACTCCAGAAACTGTCGTCCATATTGGAGTGGTAAACTCCACAATCATTGTGCACAGAAAAGTGACACATTCATCTATTTCCTCATATATTTGCCATCAGTTCGCCTGAATAACAGAAGATGGTCACAATGATTTATAGAATTCTTTTTTGGTAACAGACATATTAATATACATTCGTGACTTGTCAAGTTACCATTATTATTATCACAGCGAACCGACAATAATCTTGTTCATGCCTTTGCACTTTCATAATCAATCCAATTAATATTTTTCATTTCTCTTTTTACTCTTGAGCCATTATGTACTGCCAATATGTAACAGCTGTACAAACTAATAATACCTCATGATTATTAATAGAAAGAATAGTGATCATACAGTCATGGAGATAACAACATTCCCCTTTTCCCCAAATCTATCTGATGCAATTTTTTACAATTTTTCAAACACGATTTTCACCCCAGTGGGTGAAACTTATTATTATATCTTATGCAAAATGCAACAATACATACATATAAAATCATATAATACAACCCAAGTAGGTTAAGGGAAATAACAGACTCCGTAATACCAGATATCAGATATTCAGCCCATAATTTACATGTGTATACCAGACCGCAGTATACTAAGTCTATTCATAATTCATAATCAAGAGTTAGTTCTTATTTCCAGAAAGTTCTTCCACCTACATGGATAGAAAGAAAGAAAAGGAAGGGAGAAACACAAATTTTTATAGCCAGTTGCCATTGCCGATACAGTTTCCACATAATTATTCTAGTGACACTAGTGCAAGTGAATTAAAATCCAATTAAAATCTCTACAGAATCATCGTTATTAAGACTATTTACAGTTAATGATAATATACACATTATCCAACTGAAAATTGGAAGGCATTGCAAAGAAACAAATGGAAGAATAACAAACCAAATTTCACATTTTAAATATGATAAGCACCAATTCTGTAATTGATAGTGACCAGATCTACCTGTACACAAGATAACAATGTACTTATTCTCCCAAGTGCCAGGACAGTTCTTCCTCACAATTTAGCCCCCCTGGGATCTTGGTGTCCAGTTCCATAATGAACCTGGACTCAAGTTGACGTAATTTGCGAATCCTGTCACCACCCCTTTTAGAAGGAACCACTCTGTCAATGACAAAAAGTTTTAGCAAATTACGATTACTTTTTTTAAATTCTTCGAAGTGCCTAGCCACAGGGGACAGTTTGTCTTTATGTTTGAGGGACCTCATATGCTCCAAGACCCGCTTTTTCGCAGCAAACATCGTGCTACCCATATATTTTTTTCACAAGGGCAAATCAACACATAAACGCAATAGTCTGAAAGACAGGTAAGATGTTTTTCTAATAGTCTTTCTGTACCAGTAGTTGGATAGTACACGTTTTTAATATTCGTACTGTCTCTGCATGCTTTGCATGACCTGCAGGTAAAAAAACTTGTACACCTCCATCAGCAATTTTTTTACATGAAACATCATTGCTGCAAAGTTTGTCCTTCAAGGAGTCTGCCTTTCTATACGTGATCTTAGGAAACTCACTGATCACGTCCTCTAGTGTTGATTCTGTTTTAAGAACTTTCCAATGTCTATTAAGACATTAACGTACCTGCCAGGAGCCTGAATTAAAAGTTTAAATGAATCTAACAAACTTCTCATCTTCTGAATCTTTCTTCTCCATAGGGTCTAATAGCTCAACCTGTGTAAACTTAGCCGCTTTAGTCTGAGCTTGCAAAATTACATTAGAATCATAGCCCCGCTCCAAAAATCTTCTCTTCATGCATGCACACTCAGCATTGAAGTCCACTTCTGTACTACAGTTTCTTAGCGCCCGGAGAAATTCCCCATAGGGGATACTGCATATCAAAGTGCTAGGATGGTTGCTTTCTCCGTGTAGAAGAGTATTTCCCGCTGCTGTTTTGCGGTATAATTTCGAGATCAATTTATTGTCTACAACTTCCACACATACATCCAAAAACTCAATCTTTCGATCACTTATAGTCCCCTCAAATTTAAAGTTGCTCTCATTCCCATTAAGTTCTGAAATGAAGTCCTCAGCTTGCATTTGTGAACCTTCCCAAATGATGAAAAGGTCATCAATATACCGCAGCCATAACTGCACATGGCTGTGGTATTGTTCCGGCACTCTGGACACTTGCTGCTCCCAGTTATCCATGAAAAGATTGGCGTAACTGGGAGCTAAAGAAAGTGCCCATAGCAGTCCCCTGTTTCTGTCTATTTTTTCACAAGGAGTGCACGTGTGCTGTTTTATGGCATGGTGGAGCGAACATGCGAGTGACCACAGCGCCTTCCCTAGGCCTGGTCACCACCTCCTGCCTCCCGCTGACGCCGACCGCACCTGAGCGACCCAGCCCGCAGTACCGGCCGCCAGAGCGCCCCAGCCACCGCAGAGCCGGCCGCCAAAGCGCCCCAACCACCGCAGAACCGCCGCTCGCCAAGACTTTTCCCGCCGCTGCCTCCCTGCGGCCACGCCCCCCGACGCCCATTCACCGCCACCCAGCTGACCCGCCCTCCCGGCTCCTAACTTAAGGGGACCGCGGACAGCTCTCCTCAGTGACCACAGCGCCTTCCCTAGGCCTGGTCACCGCCTCCTGCCTCCCGCTGACGCCGACCGCACCTGAGCGACCCAGCCCGCAGTACCGGCCGCCAGAGCGCCCCAGCCACCGCAGAGCCGGCCGCCAGAGCGCCCCAACCACCGCAGAGCCGCCGCTCGCCCAGACTTTTCCCGCCACTGCCTCCCTGCGGCCACGCCCCCCGACGCCCATTCGCCGCCACCCAGCTGACTCGCCCTCCCGGCTCCTAACTTATGTCGCCCACTCCCATGCGCAGCGTTGACACACAGCGGGCGTGCCAATTGTGCGCCAAAGGCACGCCAAAGGCAAGCCCGTCTGCGCCCGTCCACGCCTGGACCGCGCCCAGCACCAGGACCCCTGGTCCCAACCGCCGATGCAAGACCACACGACGAACCTACGACGCCGCCACCCTCAACGCACTCAATGCCGGCCGGAACCATGCCTGCTACCGAGCCACCCCGAGATGCACCCACGGACCCTGCGCCTGCCAAGCCTGCCGTTTCACCTGCTACCGGACCTGCCCCACCCCCGCCAAGCCCAGCACCAGCAGCAACCACCTGAAGTGCATCCTGCTCAACACCCGCTCCGTCCACAGGCACGCCGTAGAACTCTGGGACCTGCTCGACACAACAGCACCGGACGTCGCCTTCCTCACCGAAACCTGGATGAACGCCTCCTCGGCGCCCGACATCGCCATAGCCATCCCGGACGGATACAAGATCACCCGGAAGGACCGCGTCAACCAGACGGGAGGAGGCATCGCCATCATACACAAGAACACCATCCGCATCTCAACTAACTCCGACGAAACCTTCACAGCCGCCGAACACCTGCACTTCCAGATACACACTGACCCCAAGACCACCCTCCGCGGCACCCTCATCTACAGACCACCGGGACCACGCGCACAAGTGTGGCTCACTGGTTAGAGGAGGCAGACCTGGAAGCAGAGGTCAGCCCGGGACCAGGGTTCAATTCCCGGCTCGGCGGGGTCTTGAGTCCTAAAATGTCCATGGACTTGACAATTCTCGCTCCGGTGCCTACTCGATTCACGGGTTCACACTCTGCGACTCTGGGCAATAGCTTGCTTAATCTCCACAACGGCCCCTCGCGGCGGGATGCCTGGCTTTCACCTTGTGGATACCCTGCCGGGGTTATCTCACAGGGGAATACCAGGACGGGTTCCCTAAGCAAGCGCTTAGAAACCGCTAGGTGATTTGCGCTATATAAATTCCTGTACATTTACATTTACATTTACAATTCAGCGAGGACATCGCAGACTTCATCAGCCCGCACGCCCTTACCTCCGCCGACTACATCCTCCTAGGGGACCTCAACTTTCACCTGGAGAACAACAACGACAGAAACACCACCGCCCTGCTGGACAACCTCGCCAACCTCGAACTCAAGCAACTGGTGAACACCCCCACCCACTATGCCGGCCACACGCTTGACCCCGTCTTCTCATCCAGCAAGCACATCTCCTTCAGCCACGCCACCGGACTCCACTGGACCGACCACAGCTGCGTCCACTTCAGCTTCAGAAGAACCACGGCCCACCACCACCCGTAACAGGTCCCCTGCCGAAGCTGGAGCAAGATCACCTCCGAGCAGCTCACCGCTTCCCTCAGCCAGAACACTCCGACCAGCACAACGGACCCCAACGAAGCAGCCAGCAACCTCGCCAAGTGGCTGACCGCCTGCGCCGATGACCTCGCACCACTAAAGAACCCTCCCAGCAGACCCAGCAGCAAGAAAACCCCCTGGTTCACCGACGAACTCAAGGAATCCAAGAAGAACTGCTGCACCCTCGAGAAAGCCTGGCGGCTCGACCACACCACAGACAACAGGACCGCCCTCAAGCACGCTATCCGCAAACACCATCAGCTGATCCGCACCACCAAGAAGACGGCACTCAAAGAACGACTGGACAACAGCACCCACGACAGCAAGGAACTCTTCAGCATCGTCAAAGAGTTCTCCAACCCCAGCGCCGGAAACAACGACATCACTCCCTCGCAAGACCTCTGCAACTCACTCGCCTCGTTCTTCCACCGCAAGATCGCCGACATACACAACAGCTTCGACGCACTGACCACGCACCCTACCACCGAACCAGCACCCGCCACCACCACCCTCTGCAACTGGACCCCGATCAGCACAGAAGACACCACCCGCACGATGAACTCCATCCACTGCGGATCACCAACCGACCCGTGCCCACACCACGTCTTCAACAAAGCCGACGCCACCATCGCAACCCATCTCCGAGACACCATCAACTCCTCCTTCCCCACCGCCACCTTCCCGGAGAGCTGGAAGCACGCCGAGCTGACCGCCCTCCTGAAGAAACCAACGGCGGACCCCACCGACCTCAAGAACTACCGTCCCATCTCGCTCCTTCCTTTTCCGGCCAAAGTCATCGAGAAGACCGTCAACAAACAGCTTGCCGCCTTCCTCGAGACGAACGGATCCCTCGACCCCTCGCAGTCCGGGTTTCGGGCCAACCACAGCACCGAGACCGCCCTAATCGCAGCCACCGACGACGGGGAAACAGCGGCCCTCATCCTCCTTGACCTCTCTGCAGCATTCGACACCGTCTGCCACCGCACCCTAGTGAAGCGCCTCAGCAACGTTGGAATCCGAGAGAAAGCGCTGGAGTGGATCATCTCGTTCCTCACCGGAAGAACCCAGAGAGTCCGCCTCCCTCCGTTCATATCCGAGGCCACCGAAGTCATCTGCGGCGTACCACAAGGATCTTCACTCAGCCCAACCCTCTTCAACGTCTACATGAGCCCCCTCGCAGCCATCGCACGCCAGCACAAACTCAACATCATCTCCTACGCCGATGACACCCAGCTCATCCTCTCCCTCACCAACGACACCACCACCGCCAGAGCCAACCTACACGAAGGGATGAAAGACGTCGCCGACTGGATGAGAATCAGCCGCCTTAAACTGAGCTCAGACAAGACAGAAGTCCTCATCCTGGGATCATCATCCTCCACCTGGGACGACTTCTGGTGGCCCCCGGCCCTGGGCACCGCTCCCAAACCAACGGACCACGCACGAAACCTGGGCTTCATCCTGGACTCCTCCCTGTCAATGACCAGACAAGTCAACGCCGTCTCATCCTCGTGCTTCAACACCCTGCGAATGCTCCACAAGATCTTCAGATGGTTCCCACGGAAACCAGGAAGACCGTCACCCAGGCACTCGTCACCAGCCGACTAGACTACGGGAACACCCTCTACGCCGGAACCACAGCCAAACTTAAAAAAAGACTCCAACGCATCCAGAACGCCTCCGCACGACTCATCCTCGACATCCCCCGACACAGCCACATCACCGGACACCTGAGAGACCTGCACTGGCTCCCCGTCAGCAAGAGAATCATGTTCAGACTCCTCACCCACGCTCACAAGGCTCTCCACAACCTGGGCCCCAAGTACCTCAACGACCGCATGACCTTCTACACGCCCACCCCCCAGCTACGATCGACCAGCCACGCACTTGCCACCGTACCACGCATCCGCAGAGCCACCGCCGGAGGAAGATCCTTCTCCTACCTGGCAGCCAAGACTTAGAACTCCCTCCCCACCCACCTTCGGCGAACCCAAGACCATCTCTCCTTCAGGAAGCAGCTCAAGACCTGGCTGTTCGAGCAGTAACTTACCCCTACCCCAGCGCCTTGAGAACCACCCGGGTGAGTAGCGCGCTTTACAAATGCCTTGATTGATTGATTGGTTGAACATTTGTTAGGGTAACCCTGGACCCTATGTGCACCAATATATATATATATATATATATATATATATATATATATATATATATATTACCTACTGGCGGTCGCCAGTAGGTATATATAGTTAGGATTTTTTCTCTATGGGTTTTTTGAAAATTCTATGTCTAATAACTTTGGCGTTTGTGGACGGAATTGGCTGAAATTTTCAGGAAAATGGCACATTTTGTTTCTGAGCAGCCCCTGAAAATTGGGGGGGGTTTCGTCCAGGGGGGGTCGAGAAAAAAGGGGGGTCCCAAAACGTGTTTTTAACATTGAGTTTTCCATAGGGCGGTTGGCCTCACTTTTAGCCCGAACGGCTGAATGGATTTGCACGAAACTTGGCAAAATTGTAGGGACTGGTAGCCCGATGTGCCTTTTGTAGGTCTCAATATATGTGCTCCAGTGGATTTTGAGAAATTAACGTTTAAAAAAAGATATATATCTGTAACAGCGGACTGGGCAGCGGCCCAGGACGCGTACTTTTCGCGCAACGGAGCTTTGTGAAGCGAAGCTGATTGGTTCTCCGGCGTCTGTCAACATTCCAAACAGTCCGTAGCGGCCGCCATCTTGTCTCTCGGTAGGATCGAGAGACAAGAGGAGGTCAAAACAAAGGGGGAAATAACTATAAGGGGGCATAGTAGATCCTCGCTGACCCCCTAGGTTTGATGTGGAGGTTTTAAAAGGGCCCCGCGGGGCAAAAAAAAATAATAATAATAATAATCGAACGGCTGAATGGATTTGCACGAAACTTGGCAAAATTGTAGGGACTGGTAGCCCGATGTGCCTTTGCTAGGTCTCAATATATGTGCTTCAGTGGATTTTGAGAAATTAACGTTCAAAAAAAGATATATATCTGTAACAGCGCACCGCTTCGCGTACTTTTCGCGTTACGGAGCTTTGCGAAGCGAAGCTGATTGGCTCTCCGGTGTCTGTAAACATTCCAAACAGTACGTAGCGGCCGCCATCTTGTCTCTCGGTAGGATCGAGAGACAAGAGGAGGCCAAAGCGAAGGGGCAAATGACCATAAGGGGGCATAGTAGATCCTCGCTGACCCCCTAGGTTTGATGTGGAGGTTTTAAAAGGGCCCCGCGGGGCAAAAAAAAAAATAATAATAATAATCGAACGGCTGATGACCATAAGGGGGCATAGTAGATCCTCGCTGACCCCCTAGGTTTGATGTGGAGGTTTTAAAAGGGCCCCGCGGGGCAAAAAAAAATAATAATAATAATAATCGAACGGCTGAATGGATTTGCACGAAACTTGGTAAAATATTAGGGACTGGTAGCCCGATGTGCCTTTGCTATGTCTCAATATATGTGCTTCAGTGCATTTTGAGAAATTAACGTTCAAAAACAAGATATATATCTGTAACAGCGCTCCGCTTCGCGGAGATAAAATTATATGTGTATTACCTAGCTGTTGCTAACACCAGTTAGCGACGGCTAGTAGGAGATAGCGACCATCTTGGGTCCCACTTTGCATGTGAGTGATATTTATCACTAATGACATGCAAAGTGGGCATGCCAAGATGTTAGCGACTGGAAACAGTCGCTAACATCGCTATCTCCTATTATCAACTTTTGGAAATATTCGAGATAAGCGCGAATATCTCCAAAAAGTAACAGCTGCCCTGAGCAGTTCTTAGCCATGTTATCCAATGGGAGGTGGATAACATGGCTAAGAGCATTAGCTCGGTAATGCATGAATATCGCGGAGTTTTCAGCGACATTAATGCATTGCGCTCGTTTTTTATCGTATTTGCGATAAACCTTGATAATAGCAAGGTTTATCTGCGATAATTTCTGACGGTAAAAAAATCTTTGCAATGCATCGTTAGGGATAAATATCGCTTAACTTTGGTAATATGCCCCAACGTCTGTTAACGTTCGATTCGAAGGAAATCAGGAATTGTTGAAAAACATTGTGTGCGCCATCTTGTCTTTTTTCAAATGCCACACTTTTGTCGTGCACGGCAGCCATTTTAGATGCCTTGACCAGATCCACTCTGTGAACGCTGTCGATCCTTACCATGGCTCCCCACCCTCGCAAGCATCTCCCCCAGGCAGTGGTCACCCCCGCTCTCTGTTTTATGCATGGGTAATAAACCTCCCCCCATCTGCGCTGTTCTTCCCTGAGAATCACACCCTGTGCCCGCCCGACACCTCCCTTTCGCCCTATTCACTACCGCACCCTCTGACACTCCTTTTCCTCTGTGTCCGATTGTCCAGGCCGGTCCTAGGCTATCAGCTAGCCCTGCAGATGTAGTTTATGGCCACAGCTGTAAAGAATCACCCGTCTTCAAAGGAGTTATAGTAGATCAAGGCCCACACTCGATGAGATCCGTCACAGCAGAAGCGTTGCTATTATCTGAAAACCATCCTGTATTGTGATTGGGGAGGGGACCGAGCGTGAAGCGGAAGATTCCAGGGATGACTCTTTGTACATCAAAGTTTTTACAATTATGTGTCACATTAAAAATATATAGCACTCCGACAAAGTAGTAAGATTATAAAACTTTAATAATTTATAAATATATACAAGAAAACAAAAATAGTAATAACATATAAACATTTTTAGAGAAAAACAACGAAGTAGCGGTCGGCTGTGCGAATAGTCCCAACGCAGCACAACGTCCAGATTTCCGGCGTGGGGCGTCGCGGGGGGTGGGTGATCAGTAGCAAACTGTTGTGCGAATAGTTCCAAGGCAGCAGAACGCGCCGAAATCTAGATGACACAAAAGTGATGTCTAGTAAGTTGCCACCCAGCAAATAACGGCGTGGGGCGTCGCGGGGGGTGGGTCATCAGTAGCAAACTGTTGTGCGAATAGTTCCAAGGCAGCAGAACGATGGCACCAAGGTGATGTCCAGTAAGTTGCCGCACTGGTTTTGGTATCCTACAATGCTGCTCCGAATAACGGCGTGGGGCGCCCCGGGGGAGGCGGCGTGAACGGGCCTCTCCAGGTGGAGTGTCATCTGTTGTAGTGGGGCGCCCCTTTACCGTTTCAGTTGCCATTCCGTCCGCTTTTGGTCCACTGTGTCAAAATCCGCCATTCAGCTGAGTTGCGCCCACTCTTGCGGTGCAGCGATAGGCGGCTGCCACAGGACTCTCAAAATGGCGGCAGGCTGTTTCCTTTTTGGGCCTGGTCCACTGAAATGGCCCTGGGACACCTTGGAAATCGGACGCTTGTCTGCTAGGTCTTGGACCCCATTCTCGAAAGCGTCCCCTCCGCCTTGAGAATTCATCAAAAGTTTTGGGGGCCCCGACTCCTGCAGGCTTCTGGTGGGGAGCGGCTGCCATGATTGCTCGCGGAATGACCACGACGGAGCTACGAGATGGTGGTGCTCTCATGGTGACGCCAGCTTCAGTCTGAAACATCCAGAAACAAGGTGGGGCTTTCATCGTTTGGGGGGAAAAAAAAGTTTTCATCCAATGAAAAGTGTTGTTTTTAGGTCATATGATCAAGCCTTCCATCATTAGGAAACCAAAAGTAAAATGAACCAATGAAAAGTTTTATAAAGAAGTCACATGACCTGTTATGCGGCATAGGGTATAAAATGTGGAGAAAATACGTTGGCACGTGAGGCGGTGTCAGTAGCGGACCGATGTGCGAATAGGCCGAAGGCAACACAACGCGCCAAGATCCGGATGGCATCGAGGTGGTGTCATAGTTGAGAGTTCTGAGCAGCGGTTGTAACACTGTCTGAAGCTTATTTGCAGCTGCTGCAGCTTCACTACGCGCGAAGATCCGGATGGCACCGAGGTGGTGTGTAGGAAGTTGCCGCACTGGTGTGGCCATCCTACAATGCTGAAAGTCGGCGTGGGGCGCCCCGTTGGCCTGTGAGTTTGCGTCAGTAGCGGACCGATGTGCGAATAGGCCGAAGGCAGCACAACGCGCCAAGATCCGGATGGCACCGAGGTGGTGTCTAGTAAGTTGTCGCACTTCTGTGGCCATCCTACAATGTTGAAAGTCGGCGTGGGGCGCCCCGTTGGCCTGTGAGATGGTGTCAGTAGCGGACTGATGTGTGAATGGGGCTAAAGGCAGCGCAACAATATTTTCTACTATATTTCCGGTGTAGAAGAGACCACAAGGCGCTGAGATGCCAAGATCCGGATGGCACCGAGGTGGTGTCTTGCAAGTTGTGGTACTGGTGTGGCCATCCTACAATGCTGAAAGTCGGCGTGGGGCGCCCCGTTGGCCTGTGAGATGGCGTCAGTAGCGGACCGATGTGCGAATAGGCCGAAGGCAGCACAACAATATTTTCTGACTGACACCACAAGGCGCTGAGATGCCAAGATCCGGATGGCACCGAGGTGATGTCTAAGTTGCGGACTGGTGTGCGAATGGGGCCAAAGGCAGCGTAACAATATTTTTTGTATGGAAGATACCACTAGGCGTTGAGATGCCAAGATTCGGATGGCACTGAGGTGATGTCTAGCAAGTTGGTGTGGTCATCCTACAATGCTGAAACTCGGCGTGGGTCACCCCATTAGCCTGTGAGATGGCGTCAGTAGCGGACCGATGTGCGAATAGGCCGAAGGCAGCACAACGCGCCAAGATCCGGATGTCACCGTGGTGGTTTCATAGTTGAGAGGCACTTCATCTGCAGTGGGGCGCCGAGATCCGGATGGCACCGAGGTGATGTCTAGCAAGTTGCTGTACTTGTGTGGTCATCCTACAATGCTGAAACTCGGCGTGGGTCGCCCCATTAGCCTGTGAGATAGCAGTTCTTTGGATTTGCGAATAGGCCGAAGGCAGCACAACAATATTTTCTGACTGACACCACAAGGCGCTGAGATGCCAAGATCCGGATGGCACCGAGGTGATGTCTAAGTTGCGGACTGGTGTGCGAATGGGGCCAAAGGCAGCGTAACAATATTTTTTGTATGGAAGATACCACTAGGCGTTGAGATGCCAAGATTCGGATGGCACTGAGGTGATGTCTAGCAAGTTGCTGTGGTCATCCTACAATGCTGAAACTCGGCGTGGGTCACCCCATTAGCCTGTGAGATGGCGTCAGTAGCGGACCGATGTGCGAATAGGCCGAAGGCAGCACAACGCGCCAAGATCCGGATGTCACCGTGGTGGTTTCATAGTTGAGAGGCACTTCATCTGCAGTGGGGCGCCGAGATCCGGATGGCACCGAGGTGATGTCTAGCAAGTTGCTGTACTTGTGTGGTCATCCTACAATGCTGAAACTCGGCGTGGGTCGCCCCATTAGCCTGTGAGATAGCAGTTCTTTGGATTTGGGCCTGGCTCGTCTGCTGTAGTGGGGCGCCCCTTTACCGTTTCAGTTGCCATTCAGCTGAGTTTCGGCTGCTCTTGATGCTACAGCGACAGGCGGCTGCAACAGGACTCTCAAAATGGCGGCCTGTTCTTTGGATTTGGGCCTGGTCCACTAAAATGGCCCTGGGACACCTTAGAACTCGGACGCTCGATTTTTTTTTCCTTTCCTGTACATGCAAAAAAAGGTAAATGCCCGGTACGTTACACGCTTCATCTGCCACGATGAACTCTCTAGAGGAACCGAAAAAAAATATAGTTGTGGTAACTATACCATGCATCGTCATATGGAGAGGTGGCAACAATTAATTATAGTGCTGCATAAAAGAGAGATTTGGAGGAGAACCCCTGACCTGCTAGTACATTCATCAAAGAAGTGGCACTGAGAGCTTCAGAGGCAAGGGAAACGGTCCCAAATATTTAGAAGAACTTTGGAAAGATTAAAATGACATGTTTAGATTGTGGCAAATTTATTTCATGTGGACATCTGAGTGTTACTCTAATAAATACAGCATATGAACATCATCATAGTCGATGGTTGGTAGAGACATTTTGACTATATCCTGGACCTGCCCGTCCTCGCCCAAAATGGCGCCAGAATAAATGGGACTCGTAACTCCTTGTTGTGTACTGGTTGCAGAACCTTGAAATCACGAGATACGTATGCAGTTTTGAAGCACATGGCGGGCGGGGACGAGAATTGATTGAATATTTCGACATCCCTATTGATATTAAGTTCTGATGTGTTATTGATTACTGTACTGTTGAAAGTTCGAATTAACGTCACCCATGGTACTTGCCCGCAAATGTATATCTAGATAATTTTATTGTAACTGGCCCTGTCGTATTTTAATTATAAAATGTACGTCCACCGATTCCGTAACTGTTAGACACCTTAGTTCTTGCAACCTAATGGCCCGCCCGTTACGTTCCTCTACAGTGTAAATGTCTATTCATCATATACGATTACAGTTTGCTCCGTGGCCGGCCCACGTGGTTATAGGCTCGTATTTGTATAATGAAATTTTCACAATAAAGGTTTTTAAAAGAAAACATGGTAGTAGTATATACATTGGTAAAGTTTTTAATAATAGTCACTGTTTTAGAATCATTAAAAGGCAAGTGAAATAAAGCAGACCAATTACATGAAGGGTAAAAGGTATAATACGAAGGAACGCAGTAAAGATAAATGGTCAAGGGCTGTTGTGTTTTCTATTCCTGCAACATAAAGTGATCGATAAGAATCTCATATTCAGGCGTATCGGCGACTAAGACAGCAGGTCGACCCTCTTTTGCTCAACGGCTCCGTCATGGGACGAAGAAACGCTCTTTTTCTCGAAAAAAGAATATATTTTACTTGCAGGACAGTTGTAAAATTTCCGGGAAAGTACATTAGCCTGGAACATTATAACATATATTTAAGAAAAAATAATGTTCGGAAGTAATGAAAAGCGTAATTTTTAGGTCATATGATCAAGTCTTTCATCATTACAATAAGAAAAGTAAAATGAACCAATGAAAAGTTTTATTAACAAGTCACATGACTTGTTATGCTTACGTTACGCGCTGCGCGCCCCGGATGACTTCCGGATGCGCTAACGCGGCGCGTCATATGACGCATTACGCGACAACGCAGGTACAGAATATAGTCAAAATGTCTCCACCAACCAGCGGTCGGAACACAACCCCTTTCAGCAGGCTAAATAGTTCTGTTAAATGACAACAGAAGGGACAGGCAACAAGAACCATCAGTCAAAGAGGGGAGGGCTAGTTCTTCTCTACCGGGTTACATTGGGGCGCTACCGGAACTGATCGAATTGGTAGTCTACAGTGTTTCTGGATGTTTCAGACTGAAGCTGGGGTTAGCATGAGAGCAGCACCATTTCGTAGCTCCGTCGTGGTCATTCCGCAACCAATCATGGCAGCCGTTCTTTATCGTTATTTTGGGCGGGGTGGGTGGCGGAGCCGAGCTGTTTTGCAGCCATCATTGTGTGGAGTTCAGTTCATCTCACTAGTTTTGTATTTGTCATGAGGGGTTGTTCCTAATGTTTCTATTTTTGCGAGGTCAAAAAGAGATCCCATTAGTGGCCTACTGATTTTGCTCGATTCTTTTTCTTTTTTTTTACACGATTTTTCGTTATCTGCAAAGACTAAACAGAGTATTGCGACTCTGTGTTTGTTTGTAAATAGAGAATGAACCAAAGAGAACTAATTCTAAAACAGTAAATACTTGGATAACAATGAATCAAATGGAGAGAGAAGCAGGCACGACGGATTACAATGGGGGCAAAGACCTGCGTTAACTACCTTTCACTATCTGCAAAGAGAGAGTACTCCTAATAGAAATGAGGGGGGGGGGCACCATTCAAAGCAGATCAGTGTGCATAAACACGAAAATGTTTTCACTTACCACGTACTTGACATTCGACAGCTTATGATATTTGCTATTAAAAAACCATTGAAATTCACTGAAAAAACCATAGGTTATAGACCATATATAGTTAGGAATTAGCATTTACAAAACTTTGAAAATTCACTGAAAAAACCATAGGTTATAGACCATATATAGTTAGGAATTAGCATTTAAAAAACCTTATTTTACTCACACAAAACCATTGAAATTCCATATATAGTTAGTTGCACTAACTATATATCGCGCACCTGCAATCCACTGCTGATGATGTCACATATTACATCATTCATGACATGGTCAGTGACATCACTGATGACATCACTGATGACATCTCAAATGACATCACTGATGACATCACTGATGACAACATCCAGTGACTGTATGTTTCTGTAAAGTTAAAATGTGTCTTACATATTGAAGAATGAGTGGAAGTATAAGTGTCTGGACAAAGGATTTAGTAGGTGCATGACTGAATGCATGAGTGAGTGATTAAATGTGTCTCACTGAGTGCATGGGTTAGTGACTAAAGTGTCTTAATTTGTGCATCATTATGTCTGTTGTTCTGTAAACTGCTGCATGTTTTGATCAGTAGCTATATGATTAACTATATGGGTTACTGATTGATTGTCCAAGTATTTGTATGGGAGACTGAGTGTGTGTGTGGCTGGCTGGGAGGTGTGTGACTCTGTGCAGATCAATGTGTACTTGTATCAATGATTGTATAACAAGGTAAGTATGTGTTAGTATATGTTTGAAAATGTAAGGTGCTCTATGTTTAACTGTATAGACAAGAAAATGGAAGTGTCATTGATTCTTTACAGGACTGACTAGGTGTGTGAGTAACTCCATGGATGAGTGGCAGACTGTGAGTGTCTGTATAGGTGTATGAGTGCATATGATAGTGTTGTAAAGATGAGTGATTGTATGTATGAATGATAGTATGGGTGAATGAGTGAAGGTGTGTGTAGACGTAGGAATCAGTGAGTGTGTATGTAGTAACTAGTATTGGTGTGTCAATGGTTTCAAAAATTATATTCTGTATTTAACACTGGGTGAAACAGAGGTTATATTAAAATGTGAGGAGATGCATTGTATTGTCACATGAATGATATCATCAGTGATGTGGTCATTGATGTCAAATGAGATGTCATCAGTGATGTCATCAGTGATGTCATTTGAGATGTCATCAGTGATGTCATCAGTGATGTCACTGACCATGTCATGAATGATGTAATATGTGACATCATCAGCAGTGGATTGCAGGTGCGCGATATATAGTTAGTGCAACTAACTATATATGGAATTTCAATGGTTTTGTGTGAGTAAAATAAGGTTTTTTAAATGCTAATTCCTAACTATATATGGTCTATAACCTATGGTTTTTTCAGTGAATATATATATATATATATATATATATTACCTACTGGCGGTCGCCAGTAGGTATATATAGTTAGGATTTTTTCCCTATGGGATTTTTGAAAATTCTATGTCTAATAACTTTGGCGTTTGTGGACGGAATTGGCTGAAATTTTCAGGAAAATGGCACATTTTGTTTCTGAGCAGCCCCTGAAAATTTTGGGGGGGTTCGTCAAGGGGGGGGCCGAGAAAAAAGGGGGGTCCCAAAACGCGTTTTTCCCATGTTAATTTCCATAGGGCGGTTGGCCTCACTTTTAGCCCGAACGGCTGAATGGATTTGCACAAAACTTGGCAAAATTGTAGGGACTGGTAGCCCGATGTGCCTTTTGTAGGTCTCAATATATGTGCTCCAGTGGATTTTGAGAAATTAACGTTTAAAAAAAGATATATATCTGTAACAGCGGACCGGGCAGCGCCCCAGGACGCGTACTTTTCGCGCAACGGAGCTTTGTGAAGCGAAGCTGATTGGTTCTCCGGCGTCTGTCAACATTCCAAACAGTCCGTAGCGGCCGCCATCTTGTCTCTCGGTAGGATCGAGAGACAAGAGGAGGCCAAAGCGAAGGGGCAAATGACCATAAGGGGGCATAGTACATTGTCGCTGACCCCCTAGGTTTGATGTGGAGGTTTTAAAAGGGCCCCGCGGGGCAAAAAAAAAAAAAAATAATAATAATCGAACAGCTGAATGGATTTGCACGAAACTTGGCAAAGTTGTAGGGACTGGTAGCCCGATGTGCCTTTGCTAGATCTCAATATATGTGCTCCAGTGGATTTTGAGAAATTAACGTTCAAAAAAAGATATATATCTGTAACAGCGCACCGCTTCGCGTACTTTTCGCGTTACGGAGCTTTGCGAAGCGAAGCTGATTGGCTCTCCGGTGTCTGTAAACATTCCAAACAGTCCGTAGCGGCCGCCATCTTGTCTCTCGGTAGGATCGAACAGCTGAATGGATTTGCACGAAACTTGGCAAAATTGTAGGGACTGGTAGCCCGATGTGCCTTTGCTAGGTCTCAATATATGTGCTTCAGTGCATTTTGAGAAATTAACGTTCAGAAACAAGATATATATCTGTAACAGCGCTCCGCGGAGATAAAATTATATGTGTATTACCTAGCTGTTGCTAACACCAGTTAGCGACGGCTAGTAGAAGATAGCGACCATCTTGGGCCCCACTTTGCATGTGAGTGATATTTATCACTAATGACATGCAAAGTGGGCATGCCAAGATGTTAGCGACTGGAAACAGTCACTAACATCGCTATCTCCTATTATCAACTTTTGGAAATATTCGAGATAAGCGCGAATATCTCCAAAAGCTACCACCTGCCCTGAGCAGTTCTTAGCCATGTTATCCAATGGGAGGTGGATAACATGGCTAAGAGCATTAGCTCGGTAATGCATGAATATCGCTGAGTTTTCAGCGATATTAATGCATTGCGGTCGTTTTTTATCGTATTTCCGATAAACCTTGATAATAGCAAGGTTTATCTGCGATAATTTCTGACGGTAAAAAAATCGTTGCTAAGCATCGTTAGGGATAAATATCGCTTAACTTTGGTAATATGCCCCAACGTCTGTTAACGTTCGATTCGAAGGAAATCAGGAAGTGTTGAAAAACATTGTCTGCGCCATCTTGTCTTTTTTCAAATGCCACACTTTTGTCGTGCACGGCAGCCATTTTAGATGCCTTGACCAGACCCACTCTGTGCACGCTGTCGATCCTTAGCATGGCTCCCCACCCTCGCAAGCATCTCCCCCAGGCAGTGGTCACCCCCGCTCTCTGTCTTATGCATGGGTAATAAACCTCCCCCCATCTGCGCTGCTCTTCCCTGAGAATCACACCCTGTGCCCGCCCGACACCTCCCTTTCGCCCTATTCACTACCGCACCCTCTGACACTCCTTTTCCTCTGTGTCCGATTGTCCAGGCTGGTCCTAGGGTATCAGCTAGCCCTGCAGATGTAGTTTATGGCCACAGCTGTAAAGAATCACCCCTCTTCAAAGGAGTTATAGTAGATCAAGGCCCACACTCGATGAGATCCGTCACAGCAGAAGCGTTGCTATTATCTGAAAACCATCCTGTATTGTGATTGGGGAGGGGACCGAGCCTGAAGCGGAAGATTCCAGGGATGACTCTTTGTACATCAAAGTTTTTACAATTATGTGTCACATTAAAAATATATAGCACTCCGACAAAGTAGTAAGATTATAAAACTTTAATAATTTATAAATATATACAAGAAAACAAAAATAGTAATAACATATAAACATTTTTTGGGGAAAACAACGAAGTAGCGGTCGGCTGTGCGAATAGTCCCAACGCAGCACAACGTCCAGATTTCCGGCGTGGGGCGTCGCGGGGGGTGGGTCATCAGTAGCAAACTGTTGTGCGAATAGTTCCAAGGCAGCAGAACGCGCTGAAATCTAGATGACACGAAAGTGATGTCTAGTAAGTTGCCACCCAGCAAATAACGGCATGGGGCGTCGCGGGGGGTGAGTCATCAGTAGCAAACTGTTGCGCGAATAGTTCCAAGGCAGCAGAACGATGGCACCAAGGTGATGTCCAGTAAGTTGCCGCACTGGTTTTGGTATCCTACAATGCTGCTCCGAATAACGGCGTGGGGCGCTCCGGGGGAGGCGGCGTGAACGGGCCTCTCCAGGTGGAGTGTCATCTGTTGTAGTGGGGCGCCCCTTTACCGTTTCAGTTGCCATTCCGTCCGTTTTTGGTCCACTGTGTCAAAAGCCGCAATTCAGCTGAGTTGCGCCCACTCTTGCGGTGCAGCGATAGGCGGCTGTCACAGGACTCTCAAAATGGCGGCAGGCTGTTTCCTTTTTGGGCCTGGTCCACTGAAATGGCCCTGGGACACCTTGGAAATCGGACGCTTGTCTGCTAGGTCTTGGACCCCATTCTCGAAAGCGTCCCCTCCGCCTTGAGAATTCATCAAAAGTTTTGGGGGCTCCGACTCCTGCAGGCTTCTGGTGGGGAGCGGCTGCCATGATTGCTCGCGGAATGACCACGACTGAGCTACGAGATGGTGGTGCTCTCATGCTGACGCCAGCTTCAGTCTGAAACATCCAGAAACAAGGTGGGGCTTTCATCGTTTGGGAAAAAAAAAAGTTTTCATCCAATGAAAAGTGTTGTTTTTAGGTCACATGATCAAGCCTTCCATCATTAGGAAACCAAAAGTAAAATGAACCAATGAAAAGTTTTATAAACAAGTCACATGACCTGTTATGCGGCATAGGGTGTAAAATGCGGAGAAAATACGTTGGCACGTGAGGCGGCGTCAGTAGTGGACCGATGTGCGAATAGGCCGAAGGCAACACAACGCGCCAAGATCCGGATGGCACCGAGGTGGTGTCCAGCAAGTTGCAGCACTGGTGTGGCCATCCTACAATGCTGAAAGTCGGCGTGGGGCGCCCCGTTGGCCTGTGAGTTTGCGTCAGTAGCGGACCGATGTGCGAATAGGCCGAAGGCAGCACAACGCGCCAAGATCCGGATGGCACCGAGGTGGTGTCTAGTAAGTTGCCGCACTGGTGTGGCCATCCTACAATGCTGAAAGTCGGCGTGGGGCGCCCCGTTGGACTGTGAGATGGCGTCAGTAGCGGACCGATGTGTGAATGGGGCCGAAGGCAGCGCAACAATATTTTCAGAATAGAAGACACCACTAGGCGCTGAGATGCCAAGATCCGGATGGCACCGAGGTGGTGTGTAGCAAGTTGCCGCACTGGTGTGGCCATCCTACAATGCTGAAAGTCGGCGTGGGGCGCCCCGTTGGCCTGTGAGTTTGCGTCAGTAGCGGACCGATGTGCGAATAGGCCGAAGGCAGCACAACGCGCCAAGATCCGGATGGCACCGAGGTGGTGTCTAGTAAGTTGTCGCACTTCTGTGGCCATCCTACAATGTTGAAAGTCGGCGTGGGGCGCCCCGTTGGCCTGTGAGATGGCGTCAGTAGCGGACCGATGTGCGAATGGGGCCAAAGGCAGCGCAACAATATTTTCTGATTTGAAGACACCACAAGGCGCTGAGATGCCAAGATCCGGATGGCACCGAGGTGGTGTCTAGCAAGTTGTGGCACTGGTGTGGCCATCGTACAATGGTAAAAGTCGGCGTGGGGCGCCCTGTTGGCCTGTGAGATGGTGTCAGTAGCGGACTGATGTGTGAATGGGGCCAAAGGCAGCGCAACAATATTTTCTACAATATTTTCGGAGTAGAAGACACCACAAGGCGCTGAGATGCCAAGATCCGGATGGCACCGAGGTGATGTCTAAGTTGCGGACCGATGTGCGAATGGGGCCAAAGGCAGCTCAACAATATTTTCTGAAGAGAATACACCACAAGGCGCTGAGATGCCAAGATCCGGATGGCACCGAGGTGATGTCTAAGTTGAGGACCGATGTGCGAATGGGGCCAAAGGTAGCGTAACAAGATTTTCTGTATGGAAGATACCACTAGGCGTTGAGATGCCAAGATTCGGATGGCACCGAGGTGATGTCTAGCAAGTTGTGCCACTGGTGTGGCCATCGTACAATGGTAAAAGTCGGCGTGGGGCGCCCTATTGGCCTGTGAGATGGTGTCAGTAGCGGACTGATGTGCGAATGGGGCCAAAGGCAGTGCAACAATATTTTCTGACTGAAACCACAAGGCGCTGAGATGCCAAGATCCGGATGGCACCGAGGTGATGTCTAAGTTGCGGACTGATGTGCGAATGGGGCCAAAGGCAGCGTAACAATATTTTCTGTATGGAAGATACCACTAGGCGTTGAGATGCCAAGATTCGGATGGCACCGAGGTGATGTCTAGCAAGTTGGTGTGGTCATCCTACAATGCTGAAACTCGGCGTGGGTCACCCCATTAGCCTGTGAGATGGCGTCAGTAGCGGACCGATGTGCGAATAGGCCGAAGGCAGCACAACGCGCCAAGATCCGGATGTCACCGTGGTGGTTTCATAGTTGAGAGGCACTTCATCTGCAGTGGGGCGCCGAGATCCGGATGGCACCGAGGTGATGTCTAGCAAGTTGCTGTACTGGTGTGGTCATCCTACAATGCTGAAATGTAGTGGGGCGCCCATTTACCGTTTCAGTTGCCATTCAGCTGAGTTTCGGCTGCTCTTGATGCTACAGCGACAGGCGGCTGCAAGAGGACTCTCAAAATGGCGGCCTGTTCTTTGGATTTGGGCCTGGTCCACTAAAATGGCCCTGGGACACCTTAGAACTCGGACGCTCGATTTTTTTTTCCTTTCCTGTACATGCAAAAAAAGGTAAATGCCCGGTACGTTACACGCTTCATCTGCCACGATGAACTCTCCAGAGGAACCGAAAAAAAATATAGTTGTGGTAACTATACCATGCATCGTCATATGGAGAGGTGGCACCAATTAATTATAGTGCTGCATAAAAGAGAGATTTGGAGGAGAACCCCTGACCTGCTAGTACATTCATCAAAGAAGTGGCACTGAGAGCTTCAGTGGCAAGGGAAACGGTCCCAAATATTTAGAAGAACTTTGGAAAGATTAAAATGACATGTTTAGATTGTGGTAAATTAATTTCATGTGGACAGATGAGTGTTACTCTAATAAATACAGCATATGAACATCATCATAGTCGATGGTTGGTAGAGACATTTTGACTATATCCTGGACCTGCCCGTCCTCGCCTAAAATGGCGCCGGAATAAATGGGACTCGTAACTCCTTGTTGTGTACTGGTTGCAGAACCTTGAAATCACGAGATACGTATGCAGTTTTGAAGCACATGGCGGGCGGGGACGAGAATTGATTGAATATTTCGACATCCCTATTGATATTAAGTTCTGATGTGTTATTGATTACTGTACTGTTGAAAATTCGAATTAACGTCACCCATGGTACTTGCCCGCAAATGTATATCTAGATAATTTTATTGTAACTGGCCCTGTCGTATTTTAATTATAAAATGTACGTCCACCGATTCCGTAACTGTTAGACACCTTAGTTCTTGCAACCTAATGGCCCGCCCGTTACGTTCCTCTACAGTGTAAATGTCTATTCATCATATACGATTACAGTTTGCTCCGTGGCAGGCCCACGTGGTTATAGGCTCGTATTTGTATAATGAAATTTTCACAATAAAGGTTTTTAAAAGAAAACATGGTAGTAGTATATACATTGGTAAAGTTTTTAATAATAGTCACTGTTTTAGAATCATTAAAAGGCAAGTGAAATAAAGCAGACCAATTACATGAAGGGTAAAAGGTATAATACGAAGGAACGCAGTAAAGATAAATGGTCAAGGGCTGTTGTGTTTTCTATTCCTGCAACATAAAGTGATCGATAAGAATCTCATATTCAGGCGTATCGGCGACTAAGACAGCAGGTCGACCCTCTTTTGCTCAACGGCTCCGTCATGGGACGAAGAAACGCTCTTTTTCTCGAAAAAAGAATATATTTTACTTGCAGGACAGTTGTAAAATTTCCGGGAAAGTACATTAGCCTGGAACATTATAACATATATTTAAGAAAAAATAGTGTTCGGAAGTAATGAAAAGCGTAATTTTTAGGTCATATGACCAAGCCTTTCATCATTACAATAAGAAAAGTAAAAAGAACCAATGAAAAGTTTTACTAACAAGTCACATGACTTGTTATGCTTACGTTACGCGCTGCGCGCCCCGGATGACTTCCGGATGCGCTAACGCGGCGCGTCATATGACGCATTACGCGACAACGCAGGTCCAGAATATAGTCAAAATGTCTCCACCAACCAGCGGTCGAAACACAACCCCTTTCAGCAGGCTAAATAGTTCTGTTAAATGACAACAGAAGGGACAGGCAACAAGAACCATCAGTCAAAGAGGGGGGGGCTAGTTCTTCTCTACCGGGTTACATTGGGGCGCTACCGGAACTGATCGAATTGGTAGTCTACAGTGTTTCTGGATGTTTCAGACTGAAGCTGGGGTTAGCATGAGAGCACCACCATTTCGTAGCTCTGTTGTGGCCATTCCGCAACCAATCATGGCAGCCGCTCTTTATCGTTATTTTGGGCAGGGTGGGTGGCGGAGCCGAGCTGTTTTGCAGCCATCATTGTGTGGAGTTCAGTTCATCTCACTAGTTTTGTATTTGTCATGAGGGGTTGTTCCTAATGTTTCTATTTTAGCGAGGTCAAAAAGAGATCCCATTAGTGGCCTACTGATTTTACTCGATTCCTTTTCTTTTTTTTTACACGATTTTTCGTTATCTGCAAAGACTAAACAGAGTATTGCGACTCTGTGTTTGTTTGTAAATAGAGAATGAACAAAAGAGAACTAATTCTAAAACAGTAAATACTTGGATAACAATCAATCAAATGGAGAGAGAAGCAGGCACGACGGATTACAACGGGGGCAAAGGCCTGCGTTAACTACCTTTCACTATCTGCAAAGAGAGAGTACTCCTAATAGAAATGAGGGGGGGGGGGGGCACCATTCAAAGCAGATCAGTGTGCATAAACACGAAAATGTTTTCACTTACCACGTACTTGACATTCGACAGCTTATGATATTTGCTATTAAAAAACCATTGAAATTCACTGAAAAAACCATAGGTTATAGACCATATATAGTTAGGAATTAGCATTTACTAAACCTTGAAAATTCACTGAAAAAACCATAGGTTATAGACCATATATAGTTAGGAATTAGCATTTAAAAAACCTTATTTTACTCACACAAAACCATTGAAATTCCATATATAGTTAGTTGCACTAACTATATATCGCGCACCCGCAATCCACTGCTGATGACATCTCAAATGACATCACTGATGACATCACTGATGACATCATCCAGTGACTGTGTGTTTCTGTAAAGTTTAAATATGTTTTACATATTGAAGAATGAGTAGATGTATAACTGTCTGGACGAAGGATTTAGTAGGTGCATGACTGAATGTATGAGTGAGTGATTAAATGTGTCTCACTGAGTGCATGGGTTAGTGACTAAACTGTCTTAATTTGTGCATCATTATGTATGTTGTTCTGTAAACTGCTGCATGTGTTGATCAGTAGCTATATGATTAACTATATGGGTTATTGATTGATTGTCCAAGTATTTGTATGGGAGACTGAGTGTGTGTGTGGCTGGCTGGGAGGTGTGTGACTCTGTGCAGATCAATGTGTACTTGTATCAATGATTGTATAAGAAAGTAAGTATGTGTTAGTATATGTTTGAAAATGTAAGGTGCTCTATGTTTTACTGTATAGACAAGAAAATGGAAGTGTGATTGATTCTTTACAGGACTGACTAGGTGTGTGAGTAACTCCATGGATGAGTGGCAGAGTGTGAGTGTCTGTATAGGTGTATGAGTGCATATGATAGTGTTGTAAAGATGAGTGATTGTATGTATGAATGATTGTATGGGTGAATGAGTGAATGTGTGTGTAGACGTAGGAATCAGTGAGTACGTATGTAGTAACTAGTATTGGTGTGTCAATGGTTTCAAAAATTATACTCTGTATTTAACACTGGGTGAAACAGAGGTTATATTAAAATGTGAGGAGATGCATTGTATTGTCACATGAATGATATCATCAGTGATGTGGTCATTGATGTAAAATGAGATGTCATCAGTGATGTCATTTGAGATGTCATCAGTGATGTCATCAGTGATGTCACTGACCATGTCATGAATGATGTAATATGTGACATCATCAGCAGTGGATTGCGGGTGCGCGATATATAGTTAGTGCAACTAACTATATATGGAATTTCAATGGTTTTGTGTGAGTAAAATAAGGTTTTTTAAATGCTAATTCCTAACTATATATGGTCTATAACCTATGGTTTTTTCAGTGAATTTTCAAGGTTTAGTAAATGCTAATTCCTAACTATATATGGTCTATAACCTATGGTTTTTTCAGTGAATATATATATATATATATATATATTTTGTTTTTTCTTCAAAAAGAACTGGCATATCCTCCATACTGATAATACACTGAAAGTTCACATTCCGGAACGCCCTCCAATCACATATAAAAGATGCCCTTCAATTGGAGACCATTTAATACATAGCCATTTCACTAAATTTAACATAACACAGAATAAACTTGGGATTAATGGCTTTTTTCCATGCCGGTAATGTAAAGCCTGTAAATTCAGCAAAAAAGTTACCACTTTCGAAGGTGGGCCAGGGGACCCTAGGCCCATTAGAACAATCAAACAGTTTTATAACTGTAATTCAGAATACACAATCTACTGTCTCATCTGTCCATGTAAAAAAAGATATATTGGCAGCACTAAGAACCCCACAAAAAAACGAATACTAGAACACATGCGGGCCATCTCAAATAAAGACCCGACCTACCCCGTCGCAAGACATTTGAACTATGCCATCAAAGTAACAGGGATCTGTTACAGTATTACTGTATCGACGGGGTAGATAAACATGAAAGGGGAGGAGACAGGTTGAAAAAACTTAGAACCAAAGAGTCCCGTTATATCATAGAGTTACAAAGTATGAGTCCGGTTGGACTCAACAATGACGAAGAACTTTGGACCCACCTTGATTAATAAGTGATACGGCTATATCAAGTGAAAATATACCAGCCTCACTGTGTAAATAGAGATACATCTTTAGCTCCCTGAATTCCTCCACATAAAAAACTACTGCTCAAAATGAAATATAAAAGAAAAAAGACTTATATAGCAGTTAGTCTTTCCTAGACATACATGAAATAATAAGCCCATCCAGGGCTCAATTCTGAAACCATAACAGGTCTTATGACAGAGAAATTGGTCCTTATTTACTGATTATCTGTAGACACTTTCCATGTTCTTTTCTGTCCCTGCTATGGTTAAGACTAGAACAGGCGATATATATTGAACACAATGAATTTCTTGTATATAATATATGCCTGTTCAAGAAGTGTATTTATATATATATATTTTTTTTTGATTCCGCAATTTTGGTTGAAATTATGTTCAGTTTTGCACTTGCACTTTACAAATGAATTCATGAGTTTTGTATATTATATTTACCCACTATAAGATGGTCGCCAAACAAATTACACCATTGGGGTTGGTGGAATGTCCATCTTCTATCTTCATGGCTATGACGATACATGGTGGGTTTAAATTGGTTGTGTGTCACAATTATAATCGACATTGAAAAAGCCGCGAGGCGAAACGCGTCTGTCGATGGGGGGAGAAGGTTAAGCACCGAATAAAGCATTTCAAAAGCTTTAAATCAGACTCCGTGTGTGCCTTTCATTTTTCCGCAAGCTGTAGGAGCGCCTGCTGTGTTGAATATATATATATATATATATATATATATATATATATATATATATATATATATATATATATATATATATATATATATATATATATATATATATATATATATATATATATTTATATATATATATATTACTTTCTTCCGACAGTTCCAAATATACCGGACACCAAAAACAGACACGGACCCGAGATAAGTGCAATAAATATTTTCATTGCATAGTCGTCAAAACGCGTTTCGGCTATCGCGAGCCTTGTTCACTTGTCATGGTGGTACTTTTCTGTGCCTTTTTAATGTGACCGTGCAAATAGTAATAGCATCACGTGACCAGCAATACAATGGACATAGAAGAAATCCATATATATCGTAGCTATCTATTGTAGTACAGTACTTTATGATGTTAAAATCAAAGAAAAAGTTCTATAATTAGAATTCACATTAGGACATGTAGACATGTAGACCGGATTGTAAGCATTCACAATTTAAAATGATAGTGGTAAATTACATTGTTTAGAATGCCCTTGCGTAATGTGTACCAGCAAATGAATGAATTGCTTGTTGAGCTGCTTCTAATCTATCAAAAAATCCTTGATAGGGCACCACAATTAAACTCAATACTACGACAGCATTAAATCTTAAATTATACGATGTACTTGTAGGTCCAAAATCCACTGGTAAAAGTGATTGAGCGCATAGTATGTGCTAAAAAAAGTGCCAATGTGCAGATTAATATTTGTTCCTGTTAGTGATTTCTATAGCAAGTGATCCTGTTTTTCAAAAATTGTCTCATATAAGTACAAAATGTCAAGTATGCTCCGTACTCTGTAAACCTAGAATTTTAATCCTGTTTAAAACTCAATTTTTTATGAAAATTATCGCTGAAATAGTAAGAGGCATGGACCATCCAAGTATTGGATGGTTGTAGCGGGTGTATCAAAATAGATCTCGAGATATCATAGGGGGGATTTAGACCCCCTAATTTGTGAGTATGTTGTGGTATCTTTTGTAGAAGTCCAAATTCTGTGGTTGGGATAAGACATATCTACTGGATCATGTAATATGTGCTGTTTTCAAACCATGATCTGGAGGTGTTGTGCAAAGTTAATGTGCAAACTAGGCTTGTACAAATATGCTGTAAAAAGGTGCTTGAACCCAAAGACCACACCATAAATAAATATATACTTCATGAGCAATATACATATCAATAAATAAATATATACCTGTACAAATACATCATAAATATATAAATATTAACAGCTAAAATACATAAAATGGATGTGAGCTAATGGTGTGCCTCCTAAACTGGTATTCTAACTCTTGAAGATCAAGGTTGTTATGATAACCAACAGCAATAAGCGTGAGCACATGTGGCCTGACCGAATTGAAATATGACATTACAGGCATGTGTAAAGATCTTCGGTGATATTAAGGCCCCTTGGGTACTTGGTGTCTAGTTGTAAAATATACCTAGTTCCCAGTTTACTCAGTTTGTGGTCCCTGTCTCCACCTCGTCTGCTAGGGGGTACTGCGTCAATCACAAAATAGCTCAGTTCTTTATTATTTGACTGATGGAAGTCCCTGAAGTGTCGAGCTACTGGATATGTTTTATCCTGATTTGTGATTGTGCGAAGAAATAAATGGCATATTCAGTTTTGCAAGTTAATAGTTTTGTTAGTCAGTATTTCCAGCCACTGAACGGTGTGGAGTAGGTATCTGTGTTAACGCCATGAATGCATGTGTTGCACGTCTTGCACTTAAAGAATCCCTTGTGAGTCTGTAACCAGGTGGAATTCTCAATGATCTCAGGATTAGTTGTAACCAAACTGTCTCTCATAGGTGGGGCTTTACTGTAGGTAATGGACACGCTCTGCGGTAACAGGGGTGCAATCACTGGATCATTGAGCACCAACGGCCAACTAGATTGAACGATCTTGTGAATCGCTTTGTGTTGTCTGCTATAGCCCATGATTAAATGAAACTCATTGGTGATCTGGCCAGTACCAGATGTTTTCTGTGAGTTAGGGACATTATCCAGTTGTTTACCCCGAAGAAGCTCATCCCTATTCATGGTTATAGATTTGGAGATGGCTTGATTTATAATTTTGGAGGAGTATCCCCTATCTAAAAGTCTGGATTTACTGAGTTTTTAGGCTTTTTTCAGAACAGCCTCTTTGCTGCATACCCGTCTAAGCCGCAGCATCCCCCCATACGGGATGCTGTTGATCAAATGTTTACATATATATATATATAGTTTAAAATATATACAAATCTAAATCTTAAATCTTAAACATTTCATATGTTACATTAAAATAAAGTAAATTAAAGAAATAATATTTAATATTTAATATTATATATGAATGTATAATAAAAAACACAGACATATGTGTGTGAGTGTATGTCTATATGTATGTATATATGATGTACCACTATTAAAAAAATATATCTCTTACAGTATATATATATTTTTTTACATGAACTAGAAAAAGAACATACATATATATAATATATATATATATATATATATATATATATATATATATATATATATGTGCTTTATTTAGAACAATAACCCCCTATATATATATATATATATATATATATATATATATATATATATATATATATATATATTACCTACTGGCGGTCGCCAGTAGGTATATATAGTTAGGATTTTTTCTCTATGGGTTTTTTGAAAATTCTATGTCTAATAACTTTGGCGTTTGTGGACGGAATTGGCTGAAATTTTCAGGAAAATGGCACATTTTGTTTCTGAGCAGCCCTTGAAAATTTGGGGGGGGTTCGTCAAGGGGGGGCCGAGAAAAAAGGGGGGTCCCAAAACGTGTTTTTAACATTGAGTTTTCCATAGGGCGGTTGGCCTCACTTTTAGCCCGAACGGCTGAATGGATTTGCACGAAACTTGGCAAAATTGTAGGGACTGGTAGCCCGATGTGCCTTTTGTAGGTCTCAATATATGTGCTCCAGTGGATTTTGAGAAATTAACGTTTAAAAAAAGATATATATCTGTAACAGCGGACCGGGCAGCGTCCCAGGACGCGTACTTTTCGCGCAACGGAGCTTTGTGAAGCGAAGCTGATTGGTTCTCCGGCGTCTGTCAACATTCCAAACAGTCCGTAGCGGCCGCCATCTTGTCTCTCGGTAGGATCGAGAGACAAGAGGAGGCGAAAGCGAAGGGGCAAATGACCATAAGGGGGAATAGTAGATCCTCGCTGACCCCCTAGGTTTGATGTGGAGGTTTTAAAAGGGCCCCGCGGGGCAAAAAAAAATAATAATAATAATAATCGAACGGCTGAATGGATTTGCACGAAACTTGGTAAAATATTAGGGACTGGTAGCCCGATGTGCCTTTGCTAGGTCTCAATATATGTGCTCCAGTGGATTTTGAGAAATTAACGTTCAAAAAAAGATATATATCTGTAACAGCGCTCCGCTTCGCGTACTTTTCGCGTTACGGAGCTTTGCGAAGCTGATTGGTTCTCCGGCGTCTGTCAACATTCCAAACAGTCCGTAGCGGCCGCCATCTTGTCTCTCGGTAGGATTGAGAGACAAGAGGAGGCCAAAGCGAAGGGGGAAATGACCATAAGGGGGCATAGTAGATCCTTCCTGACCTCTTAGGTTTGATGTACCATTTTGCCAAGTTTGGTGTAATTCCGTTCAGCCATTCAGGCTGTAGACGTATGTAAATGTCCTATGGAAAATTGCATGGGGAAAACACATTTGAAAGTGTTGAAATTTAGAACCAATTAAAATGTTACTTTGGTTTTGTATTTGTGTGTGATGAAAGTTAATTGGTTATGTATATATGTCAAATGAGAGGAAACCACAGCCATTTTGTGATACTACTGTCTGAGGTACATTTGTGAGGAATTTTTGGTGGTGAATTTCTGGTGTTTGATTTACACAGTACTAACACTTCTGCTACTTTTAAAAAGGTGAGTTGTTAATTTGTAAGGGGAACTATGTTGTACACTTGAAGATAATTTGAAAAATGTTTTCTGTTATTTATTTGCAGTCCTTCTGTTATACTAAATACTTGATGAAGTTAGTTTTATATTATGTATTACTAAAAACGATAAATGAAAGTGATTATTTTTTTCTGCAATTTACAGCAAGCAATTTCAAAATAAAATGGCTCACAATGAAGAGACCGTGGCAATTTCTTTTGAATTGTCCACTACATTGATTGAAATTGAGAGCACCAATAATGAAATATTGTCACAAGGAGGACATGACTTGTATGATTCCATTAGATTGATTGAAATGGACAGCACCAAGAATGAAATATTGTCACAAGGAGATGACTTGAATGATTCCACTACATTGATTGAAATTGAGAGCACCAGTAATGAAATATTGTCACAAGGAGGAGATGGCTTGTATGATTCCATTAGATTGATTGAAATGGACAGGACCAATAATGAAATATTGTCACAAGGAGGAGATGACTTGAATGATTCCACTACATTGATTGAAATTGAGAGCACCAATAATGAAATATTGTCACGAGGAGATGACTTGAATGATTCCACTACATTGATTGAAATGGACAGCACCAATAATGAAATATTGTCAGAAGGAGGAGATGACTTGAATGATTTTTTTGATCAATCTCTTGATGGCGAATTTATCGAGTGTTTGGAGACCATAGAGTTACAAGAATCATCATTGCAGACTTTTAATGAGGAGATTCCAGATGAGATGATTGAAGAGGAAATTACTGATGAGGACATGTTACTAGTTGTTTCAAATTTAGAAAATTCTGAAGAATAAATTTATATTTAGAAATCAAAAATTGTTTGAGACATTATTTATTTTTATTTTTAATTTATGAGGTTGTAGCGAAGTGATTGTAGTATAAAATGAGACTTATAGTATAGAGTGCAACATTTTTATGTTACATGGTAAGTTTACTCATATTTACTTCCCTTCTGCCACTATATTATCTCCAATGTGTATTTGACATGTCTTCTTCATCTCCGGCCTCCTTTCTCTCACTGTGTGTCTCCGATGCATCTTATCGCTGGTATTTTGTGTAATTACAGAAGAGAGTAAAATAAAATAGTTCGGAACGTGAAAAGGGGGCAAAGTAGAGTACTCCTCACCCCCTAGGCCTTTTTAGGCGGTCCCAAAAGGATCAGTTTCTGCTTTCCTGAGAGATTATGGTATGAGTTCCATATACCACAATAACTTGCATTACAACATGCAAGATATCTATCTCCTATTACCAACTTTTGGAGATATTCGCGCTAAGCGCGAATATCTCCAAAAAGTAACACCTGCCCTGAGCAGTTCTTAGCCATGTTATCCAATGGGAGGTGGATAACATGGCTAAGAGTATTAGCTCGGTAATGCATGAATATCGCTGAGTTTTTAGCGATATTCATGCATTGCGGCCGTTTATTATCGCATTTGCGATAAACCTTGATAATAGTAAGGTTTATCTTCGATAATTTCTGACGATGCTTAGTGGTAAAAAATTGGTTGGTAAGCATCGTTAGCGATAAATATCGCTTAACTTTGGTAATATGCCCCAACGTCTGTTAACGTTCGATTCGAAGGAAATGAGGAAGTGTTGAAAAACATTGTCTGCGCCATCTTGCCTTTTTTGAAATGCCACACTTTTGTCGTGCACGGCAGCCATTTTAGATGTCTTGACCAGACCCACTCTCTGCACGCTGTCGATTCGTAGCATGGCTCCTCACCCTCGCAAGCATCTTCCCCAGGCACTGGTCACCCCCGCTCTCTGTCTTATGCATGGGCAATAAACCTCCCCCCATCTGCGCTGCTCTTCCCTGAGAATCACACTGTGCCCGCCCGACACCTCCCTTTCGCCCTATTCACTACCGCACCCTGTGACACTCCTCTTCCTCTGTGTCCGATTGTCCAGGCTATCAGCTAGCCCTGCAGATGTAGTTTATGGCCCCAGCTGTAAAGAATCACCCCTCTTCAAAGGAGTTATAGTAGATCAAGGCCCACACCCGATGAGATCCGTCACACCACACGTGTTCCTACTATCTGAAAACTATCCTGTATTGTGATTGGGGAGGGGACCGAGCCTGAAGCGGAAGATTCCAGGAATGACTCTTTGTACATCAAAGTTTTTACAATTATGTGTCACATAAAAAATATATAGCACTCCAACAAAGTAGTAGGAATATAAAACTTTAATAACATATAAATATATACAACAAAACAAAAACAGTAAAAACATTTAAACAACGAAGAGACCGTGGCAATTTCTTTTGAATTATCCAATAGATTTATTGAAATTGACAGCACCAATAATGAAATATTCTTGTCAGTAGCGGTCTGTTGTGCGAATAGTTCCAAGGCAGCAGAACGCGCTGAAATCTGGATGTCACGAAGGTGATGTCTAGCAAGTTGCCGCCCAGCAAATAACGGCGTGGGGCGCCGCGGGGGTGAGTGAGTCCAGTAGGCACCACAGCTATTCTTACCGGCATTGCAGAATTACTGCTGGGGACAATGCCTGTGCTGGAGCAGGGTCACAGCAGAAACAAAAAGGATTCTGTTGAAGATGTTGTTGGTTTTCAATTTGAAAACAGTTCTGGTGTCAACTGCTATGCTAATGTAGTGGTTAATGTTTTGTTTTCTCTAGAAAATGTAAAAGAGGGGGAGGCAGTCCAAAGTTCCGTTAAAAGGGCAAAGGAAAGGATCGGTGGTTTGAACTATCAGTCAAAAAGGGGAGGGGGTGCAACAATTTTTCCTACCGGGTCACACTGTGCTTTCACCGGAAGTGAGGTCTGCAGGATTCTAGTAATTCAAAGTGAGGCTGGCGCCGACGTCCCGCGGATACAGTTTCGTCACTCCACGGGTGATCATGGCAGTCATTCCCCATCGGGGGTGGGAGACTCCCGCGGCTCCTCTAGAATCTTCAAGGTCGTGGAGGACTACGGTGGTGGAGTCAACCAGTGACCGGGCCATTTCTTTATGCTGGGCCCGCTCTTGCCAGGTCGACCGCCATTTTGAGAGTTCGGTAGCTACTGGCGATCGCGGGGTCAAATGAGCGGACGGGCTCCACCCTGCCGGGCGAGACGTTGCAGCATGGCCACAGTGGAAGAACTCTTTTCCGGGCGCCTGGACCGCTGAGGGTGCAGCTGGGAAGCCTCCACTGGGGAGGCGGGAGAGGCCTGTTCGCACCGTCTCTCCCTCCCAGTGCACCCCACGGCGTCTCGCTTGAGATTTGTTATGGCCGGACCAGGCGATGAGGACGAGGGGGGGGTCGGAGGCATGTGCAAGACATCCCCCCCCAGTGTTGTCGCAGCCATTATAAAAGAAAGAAGTGTCCCGTCCGTCTTCGGGCCGGGCTTCCGGTGGATGTCGGCCGGACGCCCCTGGCTCTGGCCCCATGAACGGGTTTCTTGGTTTATCGGCTGCAGCCGGATTCCGTCGGCCTCGGCCCCCCGACCGTTGGTGGCCGGACCGGAAGAGCATGTGGCGGGACTACCTGCAACTCTCAAGGGCCACCGCGGCCGGACTGGGAGAGAGAGGGGAGGGTCGAGGAGACATTCCCCCCCCCTGCAACTGTTCAGCGTTGTAAAGGCAATCCCCTGGCCGGGTCCCGTTGGTCTCGGCCTCTCCTCCGGCTACACCCTACGTTAGGATCTCCTGGCCGAGGCGTGGCAGCAGGACCTGCCTTATATGGGCTGCTCCCGGCTGGGCGTAGCCGGAACCCTGCCCCACCTTGGAAGTTTCCAGAGTGGGGGCGGATGTTCTACTGACTTGCATTTTCCCTAGTCTATCGATTTTTTTGGCGTGGCAGGCGGTGGGACAGCGAGGGGTGATTTGGTTTCTCTTACTGTTTTTCTGGTCTCTCACCACTGGCATATTTTAACGTTTTCTTGTTTCTAGGACATTAATAGGTTTTATCATTACGTTATGTTATCGTTTCTTTGTTCGTTGTTTAATAAAAGTTCATGTTCATCAGTGGCCTACTGATTTTCGTTTTCCTATTCTTTTCTTTCCAGGTTGTTTCATGCTAAAGTTTCTGTTAACAGGATACAGTGATCACTTCGTTATTATTGCATATGTCCTTTTCACTAGGGGTGCTCTCTGGTCGGGCCAGATGACGTATGTCTAGTAAATGGTCCGGGTGAAACAGGTGCATCAATCAGTGGGGAGTAGATAGGCATGACAGATTACAACGGGGGAGAAAGGTCCGCATTACGTACCCTTTCACTACTTGCAAAGATTTTCCTACGTTTATTTGCAAACAGGGAATACCTCCAAAAAGAACTAATTCCCAAACAGTCAATGTTCGGACAATCAATCAATCAATGAGGAATGAAATAGGTACGACGTGTTAAAGGCTTGCGTTACCTACCCTTCACTATCTGCAAAGGGAGAGAGAATATTCCTATTCTTCCTCGTTTGCAGGTAGAGAAGATCCTTAAGAGAATTAACATCGAACAATTCAATGCTCGATTGAAACAATCAACAAGGGGTACTGTGAACACAAATGAACGCCGCTTATGTACATACGCATTGCTATTTTCAACAGGTTGTTCCTAATGTTTCTATTTTAGCGAGGTCAAAAAGAGATCCCATTAGTGGCCTACTGATTTTGCTCGATTCCTTTTGTTTTTTTACACGATTTTTCGCTATCTGCAAAGACTAAACAGAGTATTGCGACTCTGTGCTTGTTTGTAAATAGAGAATGAACCAAAGAGAACAATCAATCAAATGGAGAGAGAAGCAGGCACGACGGATTACAAAGGGGGAAAGGGCTGCGTTAACTACCCTTCACTATCTGCAAAGAGAGAGTACTCCTAATAGAAATGAGGGGTGGGGGGCAGCAATCAAAGCAGATCAGTGTGCATAAACACGAAAAAAAAAATTCTTACCACGTACTTGACATTCGACAGCTTATGATATTTGCTATTAAAAAACCATTGAAATTCACTGAAAAAACCATAGGTTATAGACCATATATAGTTAGGAATTAGCATTTACAAAACCTTGAAAATTCACTGAAAAAACCATAGGTTATAGACCATATATAGTTAGGAATTAGCATTTAAAAAACCTTATTTTACTCACACAAAACCATTGAAATTCCATATATAGTTAGTTGCACTAACTATATATTGCGCACCCGCAATCCACTGCTGATGATGTCACATATTACATCATTCATGACATGGTCAGTGACATCACTGATGACATCACTGATGACATCTCAAATGACATCACTGATGACATCTCATTTGACATCAATGACCACATCACTGATGATATCATTCATGTGACAATACAATGCATCTCCTCACATTTTAATATAACCTCTGTTTCACCCAGTGTTAAAAACAGAGTATAATTTTTGAAACCATTGACACACCAATACTAGTTACTACATACGTACTCACTGATTCCTACGTCTACACACACATTCACTCATTCACCCATACAATCATTCATACATACAATCACTCATGTTTACAACACAATCATATGCACTCATACACCTATACAGACACTCACACTCTGCCACTCATCCATGGAGTTACTCACACACCTAGTCAGTCCTGTAAAGAATCAATCACACTTCCATTTTCTACTCTATACAGTTAAACATAGAGCACCTTACGTTTTCAACCATATACTAACACATACTTACTCTCTTATACAATCATTGATACAAGTACACATTGATCTGTACAGAGTCACACACCTCCCAGCCAGCCACACACACACTCAGTCTCCCATGCAAATACTTGGGCAATCAATCAATAACCCATATAGTTACTCATATAGCTACTGATCAACACATGCAGCAGTTTACAGAACAACAGACATAATGATGCACAAATTAAGACAGTTTAGTCACTAACCCATGCACTCAGTGAGACACATTTAATCACTCACTCATACATTCAGTCATGCACCTACTAAATCCTTCGTCCAGACACTTATACATCCACTCATTCTTCAATATGTAAGACATATTTTAACTTTACAGAAACATAGTCACTGGATGTTGTCATCAGTGATGTCACTGACCATGTCATGAATGATGTAATATGTGACATCATCAGCAGTGGATTGCGGGTGCGCAATATATAGTTAGTGCAACTAACTATATATGGAATTTCAATGGTTTTGTGTGAGTAAAATAAGGTTTTTTAAATGCTAATTCCTAACTATATATGGTCTATAACCTATGGTTTTTTCAGTGAATTTTCAAGGTTTTGTAAATGCTAATTCCTAACTATATATGGTCTATAACCTATGGTTTTTTCAGTGAATATATATATATATTAGCTCCAAAGTCCCAGGAAAATAAATCCAAAAGGAAGGCAGCACACTCAGGGGAGGTTTCACATAAGATTTAATGAGGAAACCAACAGCAACGACGCGTTTCGCCTTAGGGCTTTGTCAAGTTGTGCAGAGAGCCGAGGCGTGCGTCGGTTTAAAAGCGGACAACATGCAAATTCAAATGTCAAGAAATCAAGATAGGACTGTGCTAACACAAACTTGGTCGCCATATTGGAACGGGGTGTAATACAATACAGGCTGTAGAAACATAATGCCTCACATGTATGCCTGAACCAAATATAATGTATGATTACCAAACTATCTAAGTTCTGAATGAACATGGAAAGCGCAGTCACAGCAATAAATATTGACATAATACTTTCGCCCTGTATGGGCATGCGTGGAGAACTGGATGCGGATATTTTACGAAGTGAACAAAACCACAATCACATAATGCGATGTGTGGCACACAATAGAGCCCCGAATGGACACACAATTAATGCTAAATAGATAAGTATATGCATACAAATTGCAAAAAATCAAAGAGCATTAAAGACTACATTCTATCAATATCACAACTCATAGCATCAATTATGTAGCATCTAGTCAAAACCCCACAATAATGTCATCCTGGATGGATAATACATGACATATGAGCATGTGTCACAAAATACATTAAATATCATGTATACAAATTTAAAAAGTAATCTATATGTTACACATAAAACCACTAAGGCACAGTCAGGAAATATGGAGAAAATGATATTAAGAACAGAAACACGGCCAATCAGCCCAAATGAACTGATAATTCTTCATGCATATTTAGGCCAAGCGGATGCTTGCATTGTAAGTCAATTATATATCTAGATTCCAGTCGTCTCAGTCTAAGTAGACGATCGCCCCCCCTAATGCTTAAAGGTACATTATCTATGCATATATAAGTTAACAGATCCCTGTTACTCTTATGCATTTTGGCAAAATGCCTGGCCACTGGGTAAGTCTCATCCTTTTTAGCGATTGCACGCATATGTTCAAGTATCCTAAGTTTTACTGCATTGGTCGTGCTCCCGATATAATTCAGACCGCACGGACATGTTAGGCAATAAATGGCATATGACGTGGAACATGTTAAAAATTTATTTATTCTTTTGGGGATGGTCACACCAGGTATTTTGTAAGTAAGCGACCAATGCAGTAAAACTTAGGATACTTGAACATATGCGTGCAATCGCTAAAAAGGATGAGACTTACCCAGTGGCCAGGCATTTTGCCAAAATGCATAAGAGTAACAGGGATCTGTTAACTTATATATGCATAGATAATGTACCTTTAAGCATTAGGGGGGGCGATCGTCTACTTAGACTGAGACGACTGGAATCTAGATATATAATTGACTTACAATGCAAGCATCCGCTTGGCCTAAATATGCATGAAGAATTATCAGTTCATTTGGGCTGATTGGCCGTGTTTCTGTTCTTAATATCATTTTCTCCATATTTCCTGACTGTGCCTTAGTGGTTTTATGTGTAACATATAGATTACTTTTTAAATTTGTATACATGATATTTAATGTATTTTGTGACACATGCTCATAAGTCATGTATTATCCATCCAGGATGACATTATTGTGGGGTTTTGACTAGATGCTACATAATTGATGCTATGAGTTGTGATATTGATAGAATGTAGTCTTTAATGCTCTTTGATTTTTTGCAATTTGTATGCATATACTTATCTATTTAGCATTAATTGTGTGCCCATTCGGGGCTCTATTGTGTGCCACACATCGCATTATGTGATTGTGGTTTTGTTCACTTCGTAAAATATCCGCATCCAGTTCTCCACGCATGCCCATACAGGGCGAAAGTATTATGTCAATATTTATTGCTGTGACTGCGCTTTCCATGTTCATTCAGAACTTAGATAGTTTGGTAATCATACATTATATTTGGTTCAGGCATACATGTGAGGCATTATGTTTCTACAGCCTGTATTGTATTACACCCCGTTCCAATATGGCGACCAAGTTTGTGTTAGCACAGTCCTATCTTGATTTCTTGACATTTGAATTTGCATGTTGTCCGCTTTTAAACCGACGCACGCCTCGGCTCTCTGCACAACTTGACAAAGCCCTAAGGCGAAACGCGTCGTTGCTGTTGGTTTCCTCATTAAATCTTATGTGAAACCTCCCCTGAGTGTGCTGCCTTCCTTTTGGATTTATTTTCCTGGGACTTTGGAGCTAATTTGGAACCCGGGCACACCCCCGTTCTGGCGTGCACCCACTCGTGTAGTGCAACTGGTTGGTGTTTGAAGCTTGTTGGATTTGTTACCGGTTGCACCGAGTTTGCCCCTATATTTCACGCATTGCCACATACCCGGAACTGCTGCTGTGGACTATATGAACTATTTCAACAGGCAGCTTATCGGTTTGCGGGTAAGGCGCAGTGTGCGCATTTAAAGACTTTGTTCTTCTCAACACTGCGGGCTTATTACTCAGAGTGAAAGGGGACTATACAGCACTAACCTATAGGTAGTTGCGGCTGCACTACCTTCAAAATGTTTTGCGAAGCAGAGAGGAGAGAGGCGGAACAAGGAATGTTCAAAAATAAAAAGAAGTCCGATGGTCTACAAAAGGCTGGTGGAAGTCAAGCCAATGGGGGGAACACATCCGTACATTCCAAATTGATCGCACTAGAACGTTTATACGAACGTGAGATCAGGAAGTGGTGGGAGGCAACCTCATTACAGAACTACATTGAGGTTGACCGGGTCCCCAGAGGCTTGCGGATATATACGATTCCGGCGTATGAAAATCCGGACCCCAAATTGCTAGATGCATGGGCAGAGCATACCGCCGCATCATGCAAAGGGAGTCTACAAATCCTAGTACGCTTTGCCTGGAGTGACCGCGAAAAAGCTTTGGCACAAATCAAGGAAATTGAAGATGAATTACTTAAAGAAGAAGACCAGGAGACCCTGGGAGATAAACGTGAACTACTTAAAAAGCGTTTGAAAAAATATGAACAAAAAATAAAACAAAGAAAAGAGGAAAAATTTGAAAGGGACGAGAATGATTATCGAATGGGGAGAGTGTTAACTTTTGCGAAAAAGTATGACAACACTAGAAGGCAACTAAAAAATAAGAAAAAAACGGGAGTCCCCACTACTGCTGAATCAGTTACTTCTGAGTCTGACGTTAATCCAGACGATATAGCCAGTGAAGATGGCAGTGAGGAAGCTTCTCCTTTTCAAGTGGAATACCAAGTAATGCGCAACAACCAACTAGAGGGTGGAAGAGGGAAGCCCCCGGACAACCAAGGATCAAGAGGAAGACGCGGCGGGGGGGCCGTTGGAAGAAATCCTTTAAGCTCTCCGCCTGTGACCCGCAGCATGAAAAAGTTCTTCAAGAAACGGAACTGAATGGTATCCAAGAGTCCACTAACCCCCAGGAGAATTTAACCATCATTAACCTAACAGAGAGAGTGTTAACGAATGAAGAAAATTCAACACTCCAATTAGGTTTATCTTTCTGTCCACGTCGAAATTTTGAATTTGCTCAAACGCGCATTGATATTTTTAAATTTGTGAGGAAATTAAAGCTGCACAAATTCTTTAAACTCAAACCACCCAGTGAACGCAATGTGGCGAGTAAACCTGCGGAGGATACAGAACTTATTTGCAGCGAGCTACGAGGTCTTAGAGCAGTAGAAGGCCTCCGTTTGGAAAGCAATACGAATGGTGATGGTGAGGTAACCAACACTCAGATGCTTGATAATTGGGATGTACAACAAAAAGGCGGGGCCAGTGATTTTAAACCGGTCTCGTCATTCATGCCGGTCATGGGTGCCGATGCCATTGATATCTTTTCGGATGCTGTGTTGAGGGATCTCATCAGACTGCGCATCACCAGTAAATATAAACCCAAAAACGATAACTTTTCCAAAACTCAACAGCTTGCACTTACGACTCTATGTGAAAACTCAGGGTTGGTAATAAAGCCTTCCGATAAAGGGGGGAACATTGTTTTACTCACTGCGACACAATATGAAACAGAGGCTTGCCGCCTGTTGGGAGACACCAAGACTTATGCCACTGTGAATGCAACAGCATACAATCTAAGTGTTGCTAATTATCATGAGATGATATCCAGATGGCATAATGCGAACATGCTAAATACAGACGAATATTTATTCTTAAGGTGTCTTAGTCCTGTGATCCCCACCTTTTATTACCTGCCCAAGGTTCATAAAGATTTGTTAAATCCCCCTGGTAGGCCTATTGTTGCTTCTAATGGTGGCTTGACGGAGAATCTCTCCATGTATGTAGACTCATTTTTGTCTCCTTTGGTGATGTCCCTGAAATCGTATCTTAGAGATACTAAACATTTTCTAAATTGTGTTGAAGAAATTGTCTGGAAGGATACATATTGTATGTTGGTGCTTGACATCGCCAGTCTATACACGTGTATAGTTCATGGTGATGGTCTCAAAGCGATGGCTAGCTTCTTGGATAAACGGCCCATAAGATTCTATGAGCACAACAAGATGCTAATGGAATTCATGATGTTTAGCCTTAATAATAAAATTTTTTTATTTGGCAAGCAATTGTATCAGCAGATGTCGGGTGTGGCGATGGGAGCCTGCTCCGCCCCCAGCTTCGCGAACCTTTTCGTGGGGTGGTGGGAGGAGCAGGCATCCTGGAGCGAGAAATACCCCGAGTGGAATAGCCGAATAATAAGGTGGCATCGCTATATAGATGATTTATTCATCATATTAGAATGTCCCATAGATACTGCCAATAGCTTTGTAGACGCCCTTAATGATAATGACATCAATTTGAAATTTTCAGGACAAATTAGCACCACGTCAGTAGATTATCTTGATCTTACCATATACATAGACGACTGTGGTTGCATTCAGACTAAACTTTTTAGAAAAGAAACGGCGGGCAATTCCACTTTGTTCGCTACAAGTAGCCATCCCCGACAATTAGTGGAGAGTATACCGTATGGGGAGCTACTGAGAATACGCAGAAATAACTCTAGTGATACCGATTTTGAGAGAGCAGCTCGGGCAAGCATGCAAAGGTTTAAAACTAGGGGCTATGGCGACAATGTGCTTAGTAAGGCCTATGAGAGGGTAAAAAAAAATGAAACGTCAAGAATTGTTGAAAACAAAAAATCAGAACAAAGCCAAAAATTGTAAATTTCGATTAATAACGACCTTTTCTCATAATGCAGGCCAGATTAAACAAATTCTTAAGAAAAATTGGAACATCTTATTGTCGGATAATACCATCAAAGCAGATTTACCACCTAACCCCCTTATTACATTTAGAAAAGCGAGATCTTTAAAAAATCATCTGGTTTCCAGTCATTATTCTGCTCCTGAAAACACCCCTAAGTTGCCAGTACTTAATGGTTTTTATCCATGTGGCCGATGTAAGGCCTGCAAATTCAGTAAGCGGACGCTTACTTACAAAATACCTGGTGTGACCATCCCCAAAAGAATAAATACATTTTTAACATGTTCCACGTCATATGCCATTTATTGCCTAACATGTCCGTGCGGTCTGAATTATATCGGGAGCACGACCAATGCAGTAAAACTTAGGATACTTGAACATATGCGTGCAATCGCTAAAAAGGATGAGACTTACCCAGTGGCCAGGCATTTTGCCAAAATGCATAAGAGTAACAGGGATCTGTTAACTTATATATGCATAGATAATGTACCTTTAAGCATTAGGGGGGGCGATCGTCTACTTAGACTGAGACGACTGGAATCTAGATATATAATTGACTTACAATGCAAGCATCCGCTTGGCCTAAATATGCATGAAGAATTATCAGTTCATTTGGGCTGATTGGCCGTGTTTCTGTTCTTAATATCATTTTCTCCATATTTCCTGACTGTGCCTTAGTGGTTTTATGTGTAACATATAGATTACTTTTTAAATTTGTATACATGATATTTAATGTATTTTGTGACACATGCTCATATGTCATGTATTATCCATCCAGGATGACATTATTGTGGGGTTTTGACTAGATGCTACATAATTGATGCTATGAGTTGTGATATTGATAGAATGTAGTCTTTAATGCTCTTTGATTTTTTGCAATTTGTATGCATATACTTATCTATTTAGCATTAATTGTGTGCCCATTCGGGGCTCTATTGTGTGCCACACATCGCATTATGTGATTGTGGTTTTGTTCACTTCGTAAAATATCCGCATCCAGTTCTCCACGCATGCCCATACAGGGCGAAAGTATTATGTCAATATTTATTGCTGTGACTGCGCTTTCCATGTTCATTCAGAACTTAGATAGTTTGGTAATCATACATTATATTTGGTTCAGGCATACATGTGAGGCATTATGTTTCTACAGCCTGTATTGTATTACACCCCGTTCCAATATGGCGACCAAGTTTGTGTTAGCACAGTCCTATCTTGATTTCTTGACATTTGAATTTGCATGTTGTCCGCTTTTAAACCGACGCACGCCTCGGCTCTCTGCACAACTTGACAAAGCCCTAAGGCGAAACGCGTTGTTGCTGTTGGTTTCCTCATTAAATCTTATGTGAAACCTCCCCTGAGTGTGCTGCCTTCCTTTTGGATTTATTTTCCTGGGACTTTGGAGCTAATTTTGAACCCGGGCACACCCCCGTTCTGGCGTGCACCCACTCGTGTAGTGCAACTGGTTGGTGTTTGAAGCTTGTTTATATATATACATATATATACATATATATATATACAGGAAAATGGGCCGCACTTGATTCAGGTTGCTTAATGATATTTTATTTATTTTCTCGCAAAGGCATCATTTCATCTCTGCAGGCACAGATGCGCAATCTCCTACGCGTTTCGGCATTGCAAATGCCTTGTTCACGGTAATGCGCTGCAATTTCAATGTTAACCTTTAACCATGAGTACTGTTACGTCATTTCCTCTACATGTCCTCTAACCTAGAGTTTTCTGGGACATGTAGTTCAATGGCCAAACGAAGTACATTCAGCCTTAACTAAACAGACATACATTTCTCATTATCTTGGGAGTATTGCAACAGAAAAAAAATTATCATTTTAAAATTCAATTGTTTTGTGAACCCCACTGTTCATGATGTGTCCTTCCTTAGTTGAGAATCAACACTTTTTAGAGTGAATAGTGTCAAACAGGTGTTTCATTTTACTGCATGATTTGCATTCTTGTTGCACAATCCAAATATTATCGTGTGTACTCCACCTTTGTGATTCAAAATATATAACCAAACCAAATCAAACTATGTCAACGTGTTTTTTCCTTTTTTCTTTTTTCTTTGTTTGGCAATCCTTGCTGGAATGTGCTAATCCTCTGCAACTCTAGGTCACTTTTTGCATCGATGTTTTGTTTATATATGAATATTTATTGGCATTTGGTCTTTTTAGCTAGATTTTCACCTGTCATGATTTTTTTTTTTTTTTCCTTTCCCTTTTTTCATCTTGTGATCCACTGTTGGTCTTGATTGACCATGAATTAATGGGTTTTTTTCTGTCCCAAAACTTTATTGTTCATAAATGAATATACAATTCCTCTGATTGATTCAGTCAAAATGGGGTCATGCTCCTTGTATTGATGATATGTCGCGATTCCTTTTGGCGGAGAATTTTCTCACATTTGGGTGCAACATTTCCACCCCATAGAATTTTAGGCCCGTCCAATCACTTTTATGTGCTACTTCCATGTGCTTGGCAATTGCGTTGCTTTTATCCTTATTTTTAGTTGCACGCACATGTTCAAGTATTCTTTTTTTAAGTTCACATGTGGTGCTCCCAACATATCTTAATGCACATGGGCACTCTATGACGTAAACCACATATTTACTTTTGCAGGTGATTAGCTCACGGATTAACCAAGGTTTTTTGCTGTTCGCCATTTGAACCTCTTGAGTTGGTTTCGCTATTTGACAGACCTTACAGTTGACACATTTTGCAAAGCCTTTTTTTTGGAGCCAACTTTCCTTTCGGTTTGTGCCAAAGTGGCTGTGGATTAAATGGTCCTTTAAATTGCGTGCTCTACGGTATGTTACCGTTGGGTTGTTTCCCACAATTTTTGACACAGTATTGTCCAATTTTAAGATCTTCCAGTTTTTTCGCAATATGGACATTATGGCCTTTGATTCATGTGTGTAATCCATAATTAATCTGATCTCTCCTCCAGATATGAGGTCTTCAGTTACTTTTAGAGCTTCTTTCTCATTTAAACACTCATCCTGTGATTTGTCATTGGCCCGTGTCCAACCTTTTATGATGATATTTCGGTAACAATTTCTCTTCTGAAATCTCCTCTTAGCAGTTTTGCTGTGTTTTTCCCATTCGGTTTGTTCACTGCATATTCTCCGTATCCAGAGAAATTCTCTGTATGGTATGCTTGTTTTGAGGGATGTTTGGTGAAAGCTTGAGGCTAGCAACGTTGAATTTGTTGCAGTGCTCTTTCTGTGAAGAGTGGTTTGGAGCTTATTGCCACTGACATAGATCTCAATGTCCAGGAATATTATTCATTGATTGCTCATTTCAAATGTGAATTTTAAATTGTTCAGACTCACATTGAGAATATCAAAGTATTCTTGAAATTCAGCGTTGGTCCCGTTCCATATGATAAGTAGATCGTCAATGAATCTAGTCCAACATATATATAGATATATATATTACCTACTGGCAGTCGCCAGTAGGTAATTATAGTTTGGAAATCCGCAATATTCTATCTGAAATAACTTTGGCGCCGGTTGACGAATCTTCGCGAAATTTTCAAAACTGGTGGGGCGCTCCGGTCCGCTCCTATCCAGATAGTCTTGGGGTGATTTGTGAAGCGGGGGCTGAGAAAAAAGGGGGTCCTAAAAAATGTGTTTTCCCCATGCAATTTTCCATAGGTGCCATTCATTGCGGCTACAGCCCGAACGGCTGAACGGAATCACACAAAATTTAGCAAAGTTGTAGTCCTTGGTTCAGATTGGTGCCTTTTGCTTATATGGTGTAAATCAGTTCAATAGTTCCTGAGAAAATTACAATTAAAAGTACATATATATCTATCGCCTCGGTGGATGTGCGGATTATAATTGCACCGTCCCGATCACGTGCAGAATGCTGATTGGCTGTCAAGTGGTTGTCAACATTCGTAACCAGGAAGTGTTGGCAGCCATTTTGTGCCTCAGTAGAAGCGAGGATCTAGAAAGTGGATCTAGTGGAACAAGTGTTTAAAACATATAAAGGGGGCAGGTAAGAAATATTTTGACCCTCTAGACCTGCTTAGGGGGTCCCACAAGGACTACTAGGGCCCATAAAAGAGTTTTTTGTTGTTGAAAAAACTGGGAAATGTGCGGTGGGTGCATTGATCCGCCGTAAAACAAATAAAAACGAAACATTGGCTCCTGTGCTTGTTTAAAAATTAGCTACGTGGGAAGGAGAAATCCAGGGGTCTAAAATATTGCATTTGAAGCAGGGGCCGAGAAAAAAGGGGGTCCCAAAACGTATTTTTCCCATGCAATTTTCCATAGGAACCGTTCATCACGGCTACAGCCCGAATGGCTGAACGGAATTAAAGCAAATTTGGCAAAGTGGTAGTTCTTGGTTCAAACTAGTGCCTTTTGCTTAAATGGTGTAAATCCGTTCAGTAGTTCCTGAGAAAATTACAATTAAAAATACATATATATCTATGACCTCGGTGGATCTGCGCATCTTGCGCGCACTGTAAGAGCACCGTCCCGATCGCGCACTGAATGCTAATTGGCTGTCAAGTGGTTGTTAACATTCGAAACCAGGAATTGTTGGCAGCCATTTTGTGCCTCGGTAAAAGCGAGGATCTAGAAATTAGTGGGACAAGTGTTCAAAAGTTATAAAGGGATCATGTAAGAAATATTTTGATCATCTAGACCTGCTTATGGGGTCCCGAATTTTTTTAATGTTTTTTTGGGAAAAATTGAGAAATGTGCGTTGGGTGGATGGATCTGCAGTGATAAAAATAAAAACGAAGCGGGGGCTCCTGTACTTGTTTAAGCATTAGCTACCTGGGAGGGCCAATTCTCGAGGTCTAAAATATTACATTTGATGGGGGTCCAGAGGGGCCCTGTAGCCCGGGAGCGTCACTCCTCGGTGCTACAAAATAACTGGGTGAGGGAGCTCAAAGGTCCATCTAAGCCCCGGGGATTAACACCCTCTGGGGTTTTTTAGATTTTGGGAGGGAGGCCACGTGGTCTCCATTCTGGAACAGTCGAAAGCCTTGGGGAACACCACCCCCTAGGAGCGGCTCCTGCTGTGTCTCAGGGTGTCTACCCCGGGACACTGCTGTTTGCTACGGCAGGGCGGGAGTCTAAGTTCCTGCTGTATCATAGCAAACTTGAGGACATATTAACAAGTGCCATTTTGCCACAATTTAAAAAAAAAAGCAAAAAATTCAGTGAAAATGATATCGCCCTATTTACAAGGTGACGCTAAGATGCATTAATGCATGTTAGAAGCCAGTTTGCAAAGGGCTCGCCTCGAATCTCCAATGATTGCAATGTAGGTGTTCTCAGTGGGAAGGTAGGTGTTTCTATGAGAATATAAAAAGGAAGAGGGAGGTATGACAACAGCGTTGTATTTACAAGGCGGCCCTGGATTTGAGGACCGATAGGAAAACTGTCGCTAATTGCGGTTTATGTCAGATCCCAACATCTGTTCTGAAGTAGACTTATACATGTTTAATATGCAAGGTGGATTGATATGTTAAGTGCACAGTTTTATATCAACAAGGTTTTCACTTGCGAACATGAATTTTCGCTGTATTTCTCGCGATATTGGGGGCATATTTACAAGGACAGCGTTAAAATTATTGTCGCTTTAGCGTTAGGAAAGTATCGCTAAATTTGTTGTGGTTTCCTGGAAGTGTAAGCGGAGTGCCCTGGCCTGATGTATGCCAGAGCTGCGCAAGGCTGTGAACCATGATTCCGGAGCTATGGCCGTGGTTCCGTCGTGAGCTATATGAGAAATCAACTGATTCGGGTGTCCGTGTTGTAGTGCTGACGTCACCCAGGTCTTAAACACAAATGTGTCCTTATATCTGTAAAGTACTACAGCATGGCCAACATGGAAGGTACAGGGTATCACTGACCCTATATTCATCCATAGTTGCACACAAAAAAGATGGTAGACATGACGTATTTCTGAGAATATCAATGTTTGTTGTACATTCAGTGGAGTGTTGTAGCTGTAGTAATACGGGGCTGTGAAAGCTTTAGGATGCAGTTTTTGGCACATGAAGGGCAGCTAATATATATACGTATGTGGTGATTCAGGTACACTGTCGAACATGGTGCTGGAAATCAGTGTTCGAGCCTCCGAGTAGCGTCCACATCCTGTTATTGAAGAGAAATGACGTAATCTACACCTGCCTAAAAATCTACTGTAAATACGGTGCTCATGTAAATTGCTGAGATAGTTTTGGGTCGACTACGTGCTATATAAATATGTACACACTCACTTTTTTCTACGCAAACACTATTTTCTATTAAAATCTTTTCTAAAGTGTTGCCCCAAATTCTTAATAATATAAGAGGGCATGATTTACTTTCAGATAAAGTAGAATAGAAGTGCTACTACAAACACTCCCTCACTACTTCATCTTTCTTTTTTGTTTTTTGTACATTTCTTTTCAATTACTCTTTATGAAAACATTGTGACTGTTAAAAAAAGATTATTTTATTATTTTTAATTGACATTAATATATTTTTTCATGTTTACTGCTTGCAACAATAAACCTCCAGTTCTTCATGAGTGAAAATACGTCACAGTACTACACAATATACAAACCGATACACCCATTTTCACTCTAAAAGAAAAAGAGAATTACTTGATAATTTTTTTTTATTTGTACATATTTCAAACCTTCTTTTTTCTGCGTCTTCGTAGTATTTTCAATTCACAACAATAATACATGAACTGTTCTTACGTCATTTTCTTTCTAAAGTACAATTATACTTTTACACACTACATTTATAAATTATAATAATATACTTGCATTAGAAAAATATATAAAGCATAAACCTATACTATTAATTTACCTCTCTTTAACATTTTTTCCTCCTTCCGTCGACATACATCCAACTCCTATGTAGGGGACATAATGTTTTATATATTACAATATATACATTAACTGTATGTTCCCTCTGAGGAAATGGACGATAAACTGAAGATGAATCCGACGATCGTAAACTTTATCTTGCTCGTAATTTGGTTACCCATAATTAAATCACAGAAATAAAAGTAATCATCCTACGGGTGTGGTTTATATACGTTTTGGTTATTGAAGTCACTATGGAACCAATTTAGTGCTCCTCCCATTTTTATGTCACGTTTTTCAGTTGACACGTGCTGACATTTCCACTGTTTAACTTGCGCACGTGTTTTTGTAAAAGTGAAATTTGTTAAACAGTTTTAGTTTCGTTTTATATCCTCATACGTATTCGCTCTTTCTTTTTCTTTTAATTCTTTCTCTCTTTTATTATATGAGTATTAAAATAAATATCACAAACAAAGGTGCTCAGCACATACCAATATATTTAGAGTATCAAAAAGGTGATGTAATACAATCTATGAGAGTGCAATCTAATATCAGTCACAATCGTAATAAGTACGCTCCCAAAGCCCAATAAATTTGCTGAAAACTTCGTGTTATCAAAACTATTCTTCTTTCTATATTTTGATAGATGATATTTTCATTCAATTGTTAAAAACATGATACATGATCATAGCCGACGCCGGGCATTTCGACTCCATGAGTCTTCTTCAAGGCTTTATTTTTATTCCTGTGTTCTTACTTTCCAACGAGTCTTACTCAAAAAAAAAAAAGACCCAATGGTTTAATTTGCGTATTCCTATCTCTGGTGAAATCGTGCCTGCCACAGAGCAAAGATAAATATTCTCCCAAAGTGACGCAGTTTAGCCTCAGTATGTTTCACAGTAGTATCTGTCTCAATTAATTATCGATGCAGCAAGGCGTACCGTCCGATGTCCAAATTTGTAACATTTCAGGCAAGAAAGAAGAAAAGTTTAGATAAAATGAAGTTTTCAGCAAATTTATTGGACTTTGGGAGCGTACGTATTATTTATTTATTTATTTTTGACATTTGTACAGCGCTCTGTTACCCGTAGGTGTCCTGGCGCTCTGAAAACTCCACAGGCACAGTCGATTAAGGCTTAATTAGTGAAAAGCCAGGTCTTAAGGGCTCTCCTGAAAGCCATAAGATCCGGCATCTTTCTAAGAGCCAGAGGTAGGGCATTACAGGCCTTGGCTGCTCCCAGCACAAAGCTTCTGCCTCCCCACCGCACTTTCCTAATGTGAGGATTGTGACTGATATTAGATTGCACTCTCATAGATTGTATTACATCACCTTTTTGATACTCTAAATATATTGGTATGTGCTGAGCAGCTTTGTTTGTGGTATTTATTTTAATACTCATATAATAAAAGAGAGAAAGAATTTAAAAAAAAGCAAGAGTGAATACGTACGCTCCCAAAGCCCAATAAATTTGCTGAAAACTTCGTTTTATCTAAACTTTTCTTCTTTCTTGCCTGAAATGTTACAAATTCGGACATCGGACGGTACGCCTTGCTGCATCGATAATTAATTGAGACAGATACTACTGTGAAACATACTGAGGCTAAACTGCGTCACTTTGGGAGAATATTTATCTTTGCTCTGTGGCAGGCATGATTTCACCAGAGATAGGAATACGCAAATTAAACCATTGGGTGTTTTTTTTTTTAGAAAGACTCGTTGGAAAGTAGGAACACAGGATTAAAAATAAAGCCTTGAAGAAGACTCATGGAGTCGAAACGCCCGGCGTCGGCTATGATCATGTATCATGTTTTTAACAATTGAATGAAAATATCATCTATCAAAATAAAAAAAGAAGAAAAGTTTTGATAAAACAAAGATTTCAGCAAATTTATTGGGCTTTGTGAGCGTACTTATTATGATTGTGACTGATATTAGATTGCACTCTCATAGATTGTATTACATCACCTTTTTGATACTCTAAATATATTGGTATGTGCTGAGCACCTTTGTTTGTGGAATTAATTTTGGTTTTCCAAAATATCAAGGGAGCCAGGGAGGTCAGGTTCCCAGCTCGTGCACTACCACCACTCTGTTTATATTACCTATAACTTTTTTTAAAAAACAGTGCAGGTCTAGGGTGCCTTGACCTTTTTTCTCTTGTGTTTTTATTAAAATAAATACCTTTGTATTTATTGTTTAAAACAAGTATATTTATTGGTTACTGAATACAGTTTCTGTCCACAATTTTAATACACTTCCCCATCCAAAACCCCTATTATCCTTATTTTTTTTAAAAGATCCAACTAGTTTTTTTTAAATTTATTTGAGTATTAAAATAAATACATTATTGTTGATGTGTGAGTTCATTCACTTATACACAGTTGATTGCCACATCTCTGAATATGTTGAGGTATCTGGTGGGATAGTTGGCCCCCAGGGACCCAAAGGATTGAGGAGGAATTAATTCTCTAACTTAAAACGCCCCACAGGTCGTGTTTGCAGACATGTCACCTCAGGCCACGTCCCCTTCCTTCACCACTGTGCCCCGTTGTGGGTTTTAAGTTGGGGAATTAATTATTTTTTTAATGCCGAGGGTCCCTGAGGGCCAAATAGCCCAATAGGTATCTCCAGTATGCGCCAAGGAGCTGTGTTGTAGACAGGTGATCAGAGGTCATGCCCCTTTTTAGACCTCTCTGCAACACAGCTCTGTGGCTCCTATTGGAGGTACCTAGTGGGTAGTTTGACCCTAGGGACCCTCTAAAATCAGCCAAACTACGAATTCCGATTTACTCACCTGTTATCAGGAGATACCTCAGTGCTTCATCTTTGAGCCTATGAGCCTAGTACTGATCCTGAAAAGTAATTCTAACCGTACTTACCAGTAACTTGAATTTCCTAACATAGGCTAACATTGACTGGTTTCACTTGGAAATTCTTCTAAGTGTGGAGTTTTCAAACTTTAAAATATTCACCTAAGATCATTTGAACAACGAATTCCGATTTACTCACCTGTTATCAGGAGAGAACCCAGTGCTGCATCTTTTAGCCAGCACTGACCCTGAAAAGTAATACTAAGCGTACTTACCAGTAACTTGTATATCTTTCCATAGGAAGCCATTGTCTGGTTTTCACAAGAAAAGATTCTAAGCGTCGATTTTCACAAACTACAAATATTCCTTAAAAATCGACTGTATAACTTAAAAACATTCTTTAACTGTTTACAGGAGATGCAGCAGTGCTAGATCCAGGATCCACCACTGAGTAAGAAAAAGTACCAATAACTTACCTGCTAAGTGAATTTCTCCTATAGGATAATATTGGTAATTCTATGTGGAAAAGTTTCTAAGTGTCAACTTTGAAAATACAATAATATTCCTTAAAAATCACTACTGTAACCAAAACGATATTACTCAACTGTTTACAGGAGATGTCCCAGGACTAAATCTAGGAGCCAGTCTCGTGGTTAGAAAAGTAATCCTTAAAGTAACTAATTGCATTTAACTAGAAATTCCCATTGAGCTCAACGTTGCTTTGTGTTTGAAATTGTGTTGCCCATTGCAACAACTGTAACTACTGTACTTAAAAGTCTATTGACTATTTGCAAAGTATTTAAACTAAAGTAATTCATTCTGAGAAAGTATATTTTGTAGTATAATGTATAATGTAATTATAATGTAATTTATAAAATAAAATATCTAAAATTAAATAGTTTAAAAAAGTGTAGTAAATCAGTATAAAAAAATAAATATAACATTAGTACATTTAAAAATTGTCATTTACAAAACCTTTGAAATTCACTGAAAAAAACATAGGTTTTAGGGGTTTTATAGTTAGCTGGACATTTCACTCGTTCAAAACCATTGAAATTCCTCCGTTATAGTTGGTTCTGCTAACTATAACTCGCGTGCCCAAAAATCCACTGCTGATGATGTCACATATTACATCATTCATGACATGGTCAGTGACATCACTGATGACATCATTGATGACATCTCAAATGACATCACTGATGACATCACTGATAACATCATCCTCGTGACAATCAGATACACCTCATCATACACTAGTATAACCTTTCATCACTCACTGTAAAATAAAGAGTACCATATTTGAATCCATTGACACAGCAATACAAGTATCTAAAAACCCACTCAGTGATTCCTAGATCTAGACACACACACATCTAATCAATTACCTATACATTTACTCATACATGCTAACAAAGATCAATAGAACACTATCAACTATACTTATACACCTATATCGATAGAACACAGCAGCACACATCCTATTCAGCAGTCGTCCTACTCACTTTTGCAAACAATGTATCATATTCACATTACTCAGCTACACACTTATACAATTAGCACTTCATTTATACATATACATAGTAACTCATAGTTAGTGTGTTATGAAATCACTATTACAAGTATACAGTTATCTATACGGTCACTCATGCAATCAATGAGTCTTATGTATATTTATTTATATACAACAACTATCACATACACTGCCTTTTATTTTTTCTAGTTTGTTGGACATGTACCATTGAGAAAAATATTTGCTCATCACCACATCCATAAAGATATTCACTCACCCAAACAACTGTTTCCACATGCAGTCTTAACCTCGTATACCTACTTAATCTACTATTCACACATGTTTGGGCAGTGACACACACCCCACCGATTCACACACACATTCACTCTTCCATACAAATACTCAGTTAACTAATCAATAAGTAATATAGACATTCACATAGCTAGTAACCAATTGGTGCAGCAGTTTACACAGCAACTGACAAAGTGAACAGATATTCACACAGTTTAGTCACTATCCAATATATTTAGTCAGACACAATAAATTAGTCAAGTAAACAGTCAATCACACTGCTACTAAATCCTCCATCCAGATATTTATATTTATATATCCATTCATTCTTCATTGCAGATTGCTATATATATAATACAAATTTAAATAACGAACCAAACCACTTTCACTGGATGATGTCATCAGTGATGTTATTTGAGATGTAATCAGTGATGTCATCAGTGATGTCACTGACCATGTCATGAATGATGTAATATGTGACATCATCAGCAGTGGATTGTGGGCGCACAAGTTATAGTTAGCAGAGCTAACTATAACGGAGGAATTTCAATATTTCAATGGTTTTGTACGAGTGAAATATCCAGCTAACTATAACACCCCTAAAACCTATGGTTTTTTAAGTGAATTTCGAAGGTTTTTTTAAATGCTAATTCCTAACTATAACATGTCTGAAATCTATGGTTTTTTCAGTGAATTTCAAAGGTTTTGTAAATGACAATTTTAAAATGTTTTAGTTCTTATATTTTTATTTTTTTATACTAATTTACAAATTTTTTTTAACTATTTATTTTTAGATATTTTATTTTGTAAATTACATTATAATTACATTATACATTATATTACAAAATATACTTTCTCAGAATGAATGACTTTAGTTTAAATACTTTGCAAATAGGCAATAGAGTTTACAGTAAAGTAGTTACAGTTGTTGCAATGGACAACACAATATCAAACACAATGCAACATTGAGCTTAACGGGAATTTCTAGCCACAGGACTGGATCCTAGATTAAGTCCTGGGACATCTCCTGTAAACAGTTGAGTAAAAGCGTTTTGGTTACAGTAGTGATTTTTAAGGACTATTATTGTATTTTAAAAGCTGACACTTAAAATGTTTCACATAGAATAACCAATGTTATCCTATGGGAGGAAATTCACTTAGCAGGTAAGTAGTGTTATTGTTACTTTTTCTTACTCAGTGGTGGATCCTGGATCCAGCACTGGTGCATCTCCTGTAAACAGTTGAAAGAATGTGTTTAAGTCATACAGGCAAATTTTAAGGGATTTTTGTAGTTTGTGAAAATCGACACTTAGAAACTTTTCTGGTGAAAACCAGACAATGGATTCCTACGGAAGGAAATACAAGTTACTGGTGAGTATGGTTAGAATTACTTTTCAGGGGTATACACCTGTTACAACGCATTTTTTACTCCGCACTACCATTACAACGCGACTTTTACTCCGCATACCGTTACAACGCATTGCGCTGGGGGGCGCTGTAGGATAGGGAATAAGTTTAATTTTCTATCCAACACCTTCCCTAGTGTCCACGGGGACTGGTGTTGGAATAGAAAATTATACTTACCACTATCCAGCGCCCCAAGGCGCTATGCGTTGTAACGGTATGCGGAGTAAAAGTCGCGTTGTAATGGTCTGCGGAGTAATAGTATGCGTTATAACGTCATACATCCCTTTTCAGGATCAGTACTAGGCTCAAAGTTGCAGCTCTGCGGCCACTCCTGATAACAGGTGAGTACATCGGAATTCGTAGTTCTGCTTATTTTATAGCAATATTTTAAAGTTCCAAAACTCCACACTTCGAAACTTTTCTGATGAAAACCACACAATGGATTCCTATGGAAGGAAATACAAGTTACTGGTAAATACGGTTAGAATTACTTTTTAGAATCAGTACTGGGCTCAAAGAAGCAGCACTGAGGTCTCTCCTGATAACAGGTGAGTAAATCGGAATTCATAGTTCGGCTAATTTTAGAGGAATATTTTTAATTTCCAAAAGTTCACACTTGGGGTCGATTCCGATCCGGTAAAAAGCGCTCCGAATTGCCGTTCGGAGCGTTTTTCCCCGTACGAATCGTACCCGTAAGCGTCCCCGTACGAATCAGCAAGTACGATCCCAATCAAAAGCGTCACTCCGTACGCCTCGTAAAAAACGCCGTGCAAATCGAAAGTCCATACGAATTGCAGTCGGCTGACGCTCCAAGCTACGTCCGAACATAAATAAACCACGTCTTCCGAACCAGGATGTACGATCCGTGTTGAACACACTCCGTACAGCTCTTTTTCTACGAGAGCTCAAAACTACCGTAAAACCAGACTCCGGCACGAACCGCACCCCGGTACGCGACAAGCAGGACATGAACGCCATCGTCCGTGTCATCCCAATCCTGTATGGCCACCACCTCGTACATAGAAACCGACGACGGCGCAGAAGGTGAGTACAACGAAGTCCAACATACCTGTACGTGGTGCCACACGCGCACATCTCCATTGCACGACTGTAATGTCTGGGTACCTTGCGTCACACACTCCCGCACATCACCAGTGTAATACTGAGACGTGCCGCACCTACGTCATCGACCTCGGGGTACGGTACGCCACCGAACATCAACAGTGCAATACCGAGACATGCCGCACCTACGTCATCGACCTCGGGGTACGGTATGTCACCGCACATCAACAGTGTAATACAGAGACGTGCCGCACCTACGTCATCGACCTCGGGGTACGGGACGTCACCGCACATCAACAGTGTAATACGGAGACGTGCCGCACCTACGTCATCGACCTCGGGGTACGGTACGTCACCGCACTTCAACAGTATAATACGGAGACGTACAGCACCTACGTCATTGACCTCGGGGTACGGTACGTCACCGCATATCAACAGTGTAATACGGAGACGTGCAGCACCTATGTCATCGACCTCGGGGTACGGTACATCACCGCACATCAACAGTGTAATACGAAGACGTGCTGCACCTACGTCATCAACCTCGGGGTACGGTACGCCACCGCACATCAACAGTGTAATACGGAGACGTGCCGCACCTACGTCATCGACCTCGGGGTACGGTACGTCACCGCACATCAACAGTGTAATACGGAGACGTGCCGCACCTACGTCATCGACCTCGGGGTACGGGACGTCACCGCACATCAACAGTGTAATACGGAGAAGTGCCGCACCTATGTCATCGACCTCGGGGTACGGTACGTTACCGCACATCAACAGTGTAATACGGAGACGTGCCGCACCTACGTCATCGACCTCGGGATACGGTACGTCACCGCACATCAACAGTGTAATACGGAGACGTGCCACACCTACGTCATCGACCTCGGGGTACGGTACGTCACCGCACATCAACAGTGTAATACGGAGACGTGCCGCACCTACGTCATCTTACGTCATCGACCTCAGGGTACGGTACGCCACCGCACATCACCAGTGTAATACGGAGACGTGCCGCACCTACGCCATCGACCTCGGGGTACGGTACGCCACCGCACATCACCAGTGTAATATGGAGACGTGCCGCACCTATGTCATCGACCTCGGAGTACGGTACGCGACCGCACATCACCAGTGTAATACGGAGACGTGTGGGACATACGTCTGCTATGTCAGTGTAAGTGTAAGAGGTGTGTAGAAAACACACCCAGCAGTGCCCAGCATTAGAGTGTGTGTGTGGCTAAGACCCCCACCAGTGCCCACCAGTGCCCAGCAGTGTCCAGCATTAGAGTGTGTGTGTGGCTAAGACCCCCACCAGTGCCCAGCAGTGTCCAGCATTAGAGTGTGTGTGTGGCTAAGACCCCCACCAGTGCCCACCAGTGCCCAGCATTAGAGTGTGTGTGTGGCTAAGACCCCCACCAGTGCCCACCAGTGCCCAGCATCAGAGTGTGTGTGTGGCTAAGACCCCCACCAGTGCCCAGCATCAGAGTGTGTGTGTGGCTAAGACCCCCACCAGTGCCCAGCATCAGAGTGTGTGTGTGGCTAAGACCCCCACCAGTGCCCACCAGTGCCCAGCATTAGAGTGTGTGTGTGGCTAAGACCACCACCAGTGCCCAGCAGTGTCCAGCATTAGAGTGTGTGTGTGGCTAAGACCCCCACCAGTGCCCAGCATTAGAGTGTGTGTGTGGCTAAGACCCCCACCAGTGCCCACCAGTGCCCAGCATTAGTGTGTGTGTGTGGCTAAGACCTCCACCAGTGCCCACCAGTGCACAGCAGTGTCCAACATTAGAGTGTGTGTGTGGCTAAGACCCCCACCAGTGCCCAGCAGTGTCCAGCATTAGAATGTGTGTGTGGCTAAGACCCCCACCAGTGCCCACCAGTGCCCAGCATTAGAGTGTGTGTGTGGCTAAGACCCCCACCAGTGCCCAGCATTAGAGTGTGTGTGTGGCTAAGACCCCCACCAGTGCCCAGCATCAGAGTGTGTGTGTGGCTAAGACCCCCACCAGTGCCCACCAGTGCCCAGCATCAGAGTGTGTGTGTGGCTAAGACCCCCACCAGTGCCCACCAGTGCCCAGCAGTGTCCAGCATTAGAGTGTGTGTGTGGCTAAGACCCCCACCAGTGCCCAGCAGTGTCCAGCATTAGAGTGTGTGTGTGGCTAAGACCCCCACCAGTGCCCACCAGTGCCCAGCATTGGAGTGTGTGTGTGGCTAAGACCCCCGCCAGTACCCAGCATTAGAGTGTGTGTGTGGCTAAGACTCCCACCAGTGCCCAGCATTAGAGTGTGTGTATGGCTAAGACCCCCACCAGTGCAAACCAGTGTCCAGCATTAGAGTGTGTGTGTGGCTAAGACCCCCACCAGTGCCTACCAGTGCCCAGCAGTGTCCAGCATTAGAGTGTGTGTGTGGCTAAGACCACCACCAGTGCCCAGCAGTGTCCAGCATTAGAGTGTGGGTGTGGCTAAGACTCCCACCAGTGCCCAGCAATAGAGTGTGTGTGTGTGTCTAAGACCCCCACCAGTGCCCAGCATTAGATTGTGTGTGTGGCTAAGACCCCCACCAGTGCACACCAGTGCCCAGCATTAGAGTGTGTGTGTGGCTAAGACCCCCACCAGTGCCCACCAGTGCCCAGCAGTGTCCAGCATTAGAGTGTGTGTGTGGCTAAGACCCCCACCAGTGCCCAGCAGTGTCCAGCATTAGAGTGTGTGTGTGGCTAAGACCCCCACCAGTGCCCACCAGTGCCCAGCATTAAAGTGTGTGTGTGGCTAAGACCCCCACCAGTGCCCAGCATTAGAGTGTGTGTGTGGGGCTAAGACCCCCACCAGTGCCCACCGGTGCCCAGCATCAGAGTGCATGTGCGGCTAAGACCCCCACCAGTGCCCAGCATCAGAGTGTGTGTGTGGCTAAGACCCCCACCAGTGCCCACCAGTGCCCAGCATCAGAGTGTGTGTATGGCTAAGACCCCACCAGTGCCCAGCAGTGCCCAGCCGTTAAATCAAAAACATACCGTTGTTAACCTCATTACCATCAGGAGATAGACACATGTTAACATACCCAAATTTGAACATCACACCAGCTCCCAGGCACACAGCAGTCACAGACATTATCAGACAAACTAAAGTTCAGAAACTGAAATAAATAGCTTTATTTAGCTGGTTCAAAATTGAAAACGCAAATAAGAGTCCTTGCTCATAAAAGGCCAATGGCCAGTCCAAACAAGTCAGAATAACAGTTTGTGCTTTCATGGATGTGCTCACACCCAAACTTGCCTGCACATGGAGTTCAATCCGCTGTGGTAACTTTGGGGACATCATCTGTGGAATCCTCCGGCACCGCATGGACAGGAGAGGGAAGGACAGGTGGAGTGGGTGCGGGTGTTGTGGATTCATCCAGACTGGCCGGTGCATCGCTGAAAGTAGCAAGATAAACTTGGCTGCACACTTCAGCCAGATTGGAAAAACTACCACCTGAACCCGGGACACATTGGGGGTGGAGGTAGAGGGCTGTGAGTCTGTTCTCCTGGGTCTGTGGATGCGTGTGTGAGGTGTGTCCCCTCTCCCTGTGGATGTGCCTACATCCCCTTGAGATTGTGTGCATGGAGATTTGAGCTTCTTCTGCCGTGTGGGTGTGCTGGGTGTGTCTAGTGTTGTGTCTGACCTGTGGCGTCTGCGTGTATGTTGGGTAGGTATGTGAGAGGCAGAGGTGGATGGGTCTGAAGGATGGGGGGGACAGATGCTGCTGGGTGTACAGAGCTGCCATCAGTGTTGACTCTATGGCAGCCACACTCCGACGTAGATCAGACATGGCAGATGACATGCCCTCCATGAACGACAACAACTGTGTAATGAGTCATGTATGTCCATGGAGGACAGTCAACATGGATGTCTGACCTACTACAATCTGCCGGAGTAGGTCCACAGACTCAGCACTGAGGGCAGCAGGGGACACAGGGGCAGGGACTGCGGTGCCGGGAACAAAGGAGACACGGGGCTAGCACGGACCCAAGGGACACTAACAACTGGGAGGGTGGAGATGGTACTGGAGGAGGGGAGGCCAGCCAAAGATGAAGAAGTGACCATTGCTGCATATTCCCCCTCCTCCTGAGTCTGATTCGGAGCCGTCCGCATGGTAGGATATGTCAGTCACATGTGGTCTGGCCTGCAGACTCTCCTCACCCTCCGTGCCACTGCCTTCCTCTGACTCCTCAAAGCTGGTGGCACTGTCGCTGGGTCCCTCTGCCTGGTCCGCGCCTGTGTCTCCTCCAGATTCTGATGATGATGCTGTTGGCAAGGAGAATAAGAAAAACATATCAGTCACCTGAACACAACAGACATATCAGCTACAAATCATTTGGGCACATTTATAAACATGGCATGCATCATGAGTCACATGCCACTGAACTCTGCACAATGCTAAGTCTAGTTTTGGTCAATTGTAAGAGAGACAACGCTCAATGTATAGTAGGATACAAGCAACAGGCAAGGCAAAAACTTGTATGAGAGACACAATGATGAGCCACTGCCTGACAACAGGATAGCTGATGATGCATCACAGTTCATTTGCCCACCCTGCCACCCAAATCCAGACCTGGTCATGTTTGATTTGCTCTGACCTTGTGCCACATGGGAAAAGTCCTGCCTGAACTGCCATGTGATGCCATCCTGGGACCTGAACCAAGTGTCCCATCACCTCACACTGGCATCACAGCTGTCTACACCCAAAGCCACATTATGTGGCTGACCATCAATATTATTTACAAACAACATGCAACATATTTAGAGAATATGCACACACGCACTGCCCAGTGTGAGTATGCACAAGCCAAAATGAGTGCACATGTACAGTGTGCACCTGTAGCTAACACATGACAATTAGAAAGTGTACCATGGAGAAAGGCCACTGAGGCTGACTCATGCAGAAAACACATGTTGAGACTCGAGATCAGTGCCAAAATATGAAGAAGGGCAGACACAGTGCACATGTGGTGCTACATGTAAGGTACCAACAGGTGTCACAGACCCTCCTCCAACATGATGATGTGCAAAGGAAGATGCATACTAAGACATTGCACCATAGGAGTACATGTGAAAAACAATCATTAGCCAAAGCGCTGGTCAAATGTGGAGTAGGGCAAGGCATGTAAAGAAGCAGCTGCTGAAACTGGGACATTCTTATGCCAATGTATTAAGTGCCTGTCTGACCACACGACTCCAACTATGGGAGTGTTACCATGCCTCGGAGCACTGCAGGTAGCATGTGACACACATGACAACAAACAGACATGTACCTACTCCCTTCTTGCTGCTGTCCCTGCTGCAACTGCCTATGGAGGTCTGGGAACACCACTTCCAGGACCCGGAGCATGTGGGGGGTGAGGTGGCGGGTGCCGCCATGCCGGCGTGGAGCTTCCAGCTTCAGCTGTACTCTGGCGATGCGGCGGGTCCAGCACCGGATGTCCTGCCACCTCTTCTTGATGTTTCTGAGCCTCCTGCGAGGCCCCCCTCACTCCTGACAGCCCTGGCGATGGCCACCCAGATTTCACCCTTCTCATAGGCAGATACCTGTCACGAATGTAAAGTAAATGAACATCAGTACACCTGGTCCATGTTTCAAAGACACACATATGTGCACAAAATACTTGAGGACAACAGGGCATCGGATGCTCCACACATTTGCATTATTGTCCAGGAGTATGTGGCCTGTGAGCAAACACAACTGCATTACATGCCATTTAAAGGCTACAGATGACATGAGGGGTGCAAACCACTCTTTGAGCATGGCACTCACTGAACAATATATGCTACATCTGGGTGCACTGCAGCACGTGACATGCTGTCACACACCCCACTACAACAAAGAACCCTCTTGAAACAACACTGTACACCCTGGCACTCACTCCCAACAACATAGCATCTATCCACTACACATACACAGTGGCTATAATGTCACACACGCAATAGGTGCACACTCCAAGGTATTGCACACATCACTCACCTGCTCCTCTGGTCTCCCATACAGCTTGCTGTAGTTAGGCAGGAGGGCTTCCAGCAGGGCCTTGTTCTCACCATCACTGAATGCAGGTGCCCTCTCCATGCTCAGCTAATCAGGGTCCAGAGGATACAGAGACAGCAGCTGTGTTTACCACTCCAATGTTGTGCAGGCAAGTGCCCTCACACAGCCACATGCTGCCTTATATTTGTGCTGCAGAGGGTCTGTGAGTCCAAGGAGTAGCGTGTGATAGGCCACCATAGGTAGCATCCTATGTTTCATCCAATCCCATCACACATAAGGCCATGACACACATATGCATGGTTTGAAAACTGAGCCAGAGCTGAACAGCAACTTTTGCAACATTGTATACTTTTGCCCAACTGAATTTTCTAGAACACCTGTAGGAGGCTCAAATCTCTCTGTATCCATGACAACCTGGTTGCATTCTTATCATTCCACTGTTCCCCTAGATGTTCCCTATATATTTATTTGAATAGCCACACAAGTACGGTGCCATTGCCGTTGCAAATGCAACCCATTCAATGGTGAAATGAGGCGTACACACGCACGTACCATTGGGGTACGCTGTGCTCGCATATGGCTAAAATGCAATAGGGAAATGAGGCGTACACACGCACGTACCATTGGGGTACGCTGTGCTCACGTATGGCTACATTGCAATAGGGAAACGAGGCGTACACACGCACGTACCATTGGGGCACGCTGTGCTCGCATATGGCTAAAATGCAATAGGGAAACGAGGCTTACACACGCAAGTACCATTGGGGTATGCTGTGCTCGCGTATGGCTAAAATGCAATAGGGAAACAAGGCCTACACACGCACGTACCATTGGGGTACGCTGTGCTCGCGTATGGCTACATTGCAATAGGGAAACGAGGCGTACACATGCACTTACCATTGGGGTACGCTGTGCACTCGTATGGCTACAATGCAATAGGGCAACGAGGCCTACATACGCACGTACCACTGGGGTACGCTGTGCTCGCGTATGGCTACATTGCAATAGGGAAACAAGGCGTACACACGCACGTACCATTGGGGTATGATCTGCTTGCGTATGGCTAAAATGCAATAGGGAAACGAGGCCTACACATGCACGTACCATTGAGGTACGCTGTGCTCGTGTATGGCTAAAATGCAATAGGGAAACGAGGCGTACACACGCACGTACCATTGGGGTACGCTGTGCTCGCATATGGCTAAAATGCAATAGGGAAACGAGGCCTACACACGCACGTACCATTGGGGTACGCTGTGCTCGTGTATGACTACATTGCAATAGGGAAACAAGGCGTACACACGCACTTACCATTGGGGTACAGTGCGTCAGACGTGCTCAAGTGAACGCTTGTGTAGGCTGCGTTCCTGACCTCCTTCATGTCACCATTGGGAGAGTGACTCCAGGAAATCACATTGCAGGGATATAGTCTACACTCATGTTGACGATGTGGATGCATACATCAGCATGGCATCCTTACATCAGCATGCCCCAGGTGTGGCAGACATTGAAGAAGCACAGGGACTGTGACCTTGTGGCTCAGTTGATGTGTGAAGAGCTGTTGAGACATGTCATTAATCATTTTGCACATGTGTATCACATACATTCAACACTTCGCACCTGAGTAACGTCTGCAACATATTGTGATGCACATCAACACTGGAATGGCACACCATTCAGTACAGGGAACTGTCACATGATGACAGCAACATGCCCACTGTCACAGAGATCGAATTGACGCACAGCATGACCCTTTGTGACCACGTCATGTGTGTGCCATGTGCGACATTGTGCATGCTGTTTGCATATGAAATAAACAGGTCAGTATTATATTCCTCACCTTAGAATATCCCCAAGTGTCATACTGGATATGCCAATTTCCGCTTAGCAGTACACTTGTGTGTCGTTAGGCATCTCCTGCGGCTCCGCGTGTGTCGTTGGTGTTGTGTGCGCCGTGATGACGTTGTCTGAGTACTCATACATCGCCTCTGCGTGCTCACGTCAGGTCCTCTTTTTTCACACCACCAGCGCTGTTCCCGTATAAGTGTAACCGTACTCATTTTTCTTTTTCAAATCATAGTACGATCACTTCTGACCATTTAACTTGGATTGTCCGACTCAGGACGGTGCCAATAAGGATGGCTGTTTCCAAGCCTGTGAGGATTGCGACCGACTCATGTCGGTGACTGACCCTCACCATCAGTGTCTCCACTGTTTTGACGTCAAGCACGACAACAAGAGCTGCTCCGACTGCCGGGACCAGACATATGAAGCTAGGTGTGAGTGGTCCCACAAGCGGCTCGGACTCCAGCAGTTGGCCCTGCACCGCAATAGCGTATGGTCTGGACGTAGGTCGAGTGCCTGGGCGTGGGTGTTGAGACATCAGAGCCCCGGGATTTGACATCAGTCCTCCAGGGCAAAGTCGTCAGGTAACCACAAGAAGTCAAAGAGACGTCATCGCACTTCAAACTCACCACAATGCACGTGCAATGCTGCATGGGATTCGGGTGACACCGCCCACGCGGCTCCGTCAGATTTGCAGCTGTCGTAGCCTGCACCACGACCTCCGGTCCCTGGCCAGCATGCGACGCAGGAGGAGTAAGTGCGCTTCCTCATTGCCATGATGTCCCTCACTCCACCGACAGGCTACGCCGTGGCTTAGGGCCCAGTGGACCCGTCTGGGGGCACTAGCGGGTCTGGTGCTTTGCCCCTGACGCCGTCACTTGCTTTGGCTCTGACGCTGGCGGCGCCTTCGTCCCGGCCCCGCTGGGACAGACAGGATCCGATTGGTGATCCTGGTCCTCGCTGGTTCACCTCACAACCTCACCGGGAACAGTCACCCAGGTGTCACCCTTGGCCCCGTCCTCGGGTGGTGCTGTCCCCGATACCAATCACTATACAGCTCCGGCGTGGGAACTGCGTGGCAGAACACCGCTTTTAATGCTGCATGGGGAGTTAAACTTCAACGAGCCGGGCACAGCTTATGACAACCCTGATTATCAGGGAATGAGTGATAAGGAGTACTGGGAGGGTTCTGAAGACCCACTGACACGTGAGTGTCAGTCCCAAGACGACAGGACAGGTGGACTGGGGGATGCGAGTGGTCTGGACACCTCACCAGACACTGGTAATATCTCTACTCCAAACGTGTCTTTGGATGAGCGGGCAACGTACAGTGTTGTGTTTACGTGGGCGGCCGAAGCCTTGCCCCTTCATCTCCCCGTTGCGGCCGTGAGGACCAACCTCCTCACTGAGGTCCTTAAACTGCAGTCAAGCTCGGCTGAGCCTCTGCAGCCGTTTCATGAGGCATTCACTGATGCTATATATTGGCCACCATGTCCAGGCCCGCTGCAGGTTTGGCTGTAGATAGGCACGTTGCCAGACGCCCACACCCCTCCCCGGACGACCCATGTTTCTTGTCCTCCCACCCCACCCCAGAGAGCATGGGCATCCAGGCCTCCAAATCACAGACCGCATTCCCATTTGCTCCGCTGGACAGGGTATCCAAGAGGTATGAGCAGTACGTAAAGATGGTATCATCCTCCCTGAGTCTGGGACTGAGGTCTTCCAACATCACATGCCTCTTTGTCCGCTACACACACTCTCTGTGGGACACGGTTGTGGAACTGCTGCAAGAGTGTGCGTTGTAGGTATGGGCAATACTTGGCCAAACCCTTGTAGAATGCTGATCTGCGGCACGGTATTCGATCCGGTGTGGGCTGGATAGCACCGACTCACTGGGCAAAGCGATGGCATCCACGGAGGTAATTTGTTGCAAAGCCTGGTATGTATTCCAAGTTAGGAATATGGTACTAACTACTGTTCCTTACAGATATTTCATTACAAAAGGTAAGTAACTAGTTCATACTGTTCAGAGTATCTGCTGTAGGAGCATCTCTGTTGGGTCCTTGCCGTGATGACAGGGTTTCAAATGTACGCACACCATGCCACTTGTGCAAATGAACCGCTCATATGTGTGATGGCATCACAGACCATTTGTCAAAAATCAAACATTTCTGCTGTCTGATGATGTCCATGTAATAGTTTGGGAAATATCACACCGCAATAGGAATATGTCAGATCTGTGCAAATGATTGCACATGTGATGTGGGTGTGTGTATTGCTGTCAGCTGTCTGGATGTGCAGACAACCTCCTAATGCAATTCACGTGACGTGTGTCACTGACGTGATACACTGTCATGCTCACTCAGACCTTCCCATCAGATCATTTGTATGCATGTCATATCCATTCCACAGACCACAGGTCTTTTACTTTTCACGGAGGAGTGGCTGGCAGCTGGCACATGTTTCCTCAGTGTGTATCCCACGCCACACTCAAAATTGTCTAGAATTGTTGAAGCAGTGTTGCTTGTGCCATGTACATTGTTATTGTCTTAGTCTGACAGTTGTACACATTTTCTACTAAATATGGTTTGCAGGGCACCCCCTCTGGAAAGGCCGTTGCAAGACTTGGAAGCCATGAGGGAACGTAATTGCATACGGCGTTACCGCTTCGGCAGACAGTTGATCAAGGACCTGACGGACAGGCTGGAAGATCACCTGCAACCACGACACAGGTATCCAACTGCGCTGACACCCAAGGTAAAGGTGATGGCAGCCCTACATTTCTTTGCCACAGGTACGTTCCAATTTACCATAGCTGATGTGGGAGGGATGTCTCAGACAATGGTTAGTCCAATTGGTCGCACACTGCTTGTCCTATCAGCGTGTTGCCCCAAGGTATTGTGGTCCATGAAGTAAGCATCAGTGGGTGCGCCTCTGCCAGAGTCTTGAGCAAAAATCACTGTCGCATTGGCCATTCCTGGACACGTGTTTTGAGGTTGTTACCTCTCGTCAGCAGGGAATAGGCATATATGTAGGGGTGCTGCGTAGGCTGCCAAAAAAATATTCTCAGGTCCGGTACCACTCGTGGCACGCAGGTGCGTAACCCGGGCTCGTCAGCCCCACCAGCTCAAGGGAGCTTGAATATAAAAGTAAGTCCAATTGGTCGCACACTGCTTGTCCTATCAGCGTGTTGCCCCAAAGTATTGTGGTCCATGAAGTAAGCATCAGCGGGTGCGCCTCTGCCAGAGTCTTGAGCAAAAATCACTGTTGCGTTGGCCATCCCTGGACACGTGTTTCGAGGTTGTTACCTCTCATCAGCAGGGAATAGGCATATATGTAGGGGTGCTGCGTAGGCTGCCAACAAATATTCTCAGGTCCGGGTATTGAGTATGTTGCTGCACATTGATGAATTCATTACATTCCCTACTCCAGAACAGTTGACACATGTCAAGGGGGAATTCTATGCCCTGGGACGCATGCCACATGTAATTGGTGCAATTGATGGTACACATGTTACTCTGGTGCCACCACAGGCTCAGGAGCAAGTGTACCGCAACAGGAAACACTACCACTCGATAAATGCCCTGGTGGTGTGTCTTGCCAACATGATTATCTCACATGTTTCTGCACGTTTTCCAGGATCGTGCCACGATGCTTTCATCATGAGCCGTAGCAGGGTACCACAGATGATGCTGCAGCTGCACAACCACCGGGCATGTCTTGTTGATGGGTAAACTCTGTCAGCTATGTATGTCAGTATGTCAAAACTTCATGGACTGCATCATATTACACACTCATTTCCATGATGTCAATTTGCAGGAGACGCAGGATATCCAAACATGCCGTGGCTAATGACTCCGCTACGCAACCCCAGGACAGCTGCAGACCAGCGGTACAACAATGCTCATGGGAAGACCAGGCGGGTGATCGAGCGAACATTTGGACTCCTGAAGAGCCAGTTCAGGTGCCTGGACAAGACAGGCAGAGCCCTCCAATACACCCCACGCAAGGTGTGTGACATCTTCACCGTGTGCTGCATGCTACACAACATGGCAGTGGAGAAGGCCGTGCCACTCTACCTTGATCCTGATGAGCTGGTACATCCGCCCGTTGAGGATGAAGGCCTTGCCCAGGATGCCAGTGATGAGGAGGATGAAGATGATATCCGGAGTCACCTCATCCGCAACTTCTTTTCATAATGGTGAGTCATACGTGCATTTTGGTAAAACATGTACTATAGAGTCGCATGGGTAGCATGCTGTGTATGCAACTGACTGTATGCAATGTCACTTGGATGTTTGTTGTCCAGTGTCACACAGGTGTAGATGTAATGCAACACACATACGTGCTATGTGTGTACTTGGAATGTACAGGTATACTACAACATCAGGCTATTCAACAGGACAATGTCAGAATGACATTATACGGAACTTGACCCCTTGTGTGCCTCTCATCCCCAGCTCGCCCTGCCTGTTGTCCGTTGGTGTCATCGTGGTCAGCCTGCTATTGCTCATTATGATTGCAACGTCAGCCGAATCAATGGAGCATGCATGGACATGTGGAGAAGTCAATTTGGGTAAGGACTCATATGAGGCTGTTTAGCGTTGGTATGGTTTCAAATGTGTGGTACATGTTCATGCGCATGTTGTTAGACCATGCATACATGCAACAACATCATGTTTCTTATTACATGTATGCCCACTCCCATGACAGGATAGTCACCCCATCTGACAGTCATCTGTTGTAGTTTTAGACTCGGGTGAATGAATCAATGTGTGTAGACATTGACACTGCAACATTGCATATACCATGGTTTGACATTGTGTTAGAGGTCACAACCATGGACTCTGTGGGGGATTGCAGCCTCACTGTGTGCATTAGAATGTGTCTGGTTCCTCACCTCCACCTTGTGGGCCAGTCCAGTTTGTTTACCACAAAACCATGTCGTGTAGGTGTGGCCCAGTGTATGTTCCACATGTTAAGACAACTGTCCTGTGATTCTGTTCGCATGGATGCATTGCCCCTTGTTGCAGTATGTCATGTCACTGTCATGTCGTTACCTCAGTGCAGGTTGAGAATACTGCTACGCCAGCCTTCACAGTGAGTAGCAGTTCTGTTTTAATTCACATGATGCCATGTATGTTTAGCATTAGACATGACAATGTTGGGATGATGCATATGTGAATTATTGTGTTGCACCAGTGGAGTGCGGTCATTCACGTGATTCTCTTGTCCCGTGCAGCATTTCTGTGCGATGGTAGGGTATCATTATGTGGCTTGGATCAACATCACTTGCTGTTGAGTTATTTTCAACCTGCTTGTCATGTTTAGCATAGTGATGCAAAGTTGATAGAGCAAAAGACTGGCTACAGAGTGCCTTCATTGCATGTAGGTCATTAGCTTCCTCATTAGCTTCCATTAGCTTCCTCATCATATGTGACCGCAACACCATCAGCCTGCTCGACAACCTCGCCAACCTCGGACTCAAGCAACTGGTGACCACCCCCACCCACCTCGCCGGACACACACTCGACGCCGTCTTCTCATCCAGCAAAGACGTCACCTTCAGCCACGCAACAGGACTCCACTGGACGGACCACAGCTGCGTCCACTTCAGCTTCTAAAGAACGACGATCCACCACCACCAGCAACAGGTTGCCCGAAGAAGCTGGAACAAGATCACAGCCGACCAGCTCACCGCTTCCCTGAGCCAGCACCCCCCCGCCAGCTCAGCGAACCCCAGCCAGGCCGCCGACAACCTCACGAAGTGGATCAACAACGGCGCGGACGACCTCGCCCCTCTGAGAACCCCGCCCAGCAGACCCTGCAGCAGAAAAACACCATGGTTCACCGACGAACTCAAGAGCTCCAAGAAGAACTGTCGAGCCCTCGAGAAAGTCTGGAGAAGGGAACCAACGACGGACAACATGACCACCCTCAAGCTCGCCACCCGGAAACACCACCAACTGATCCGCGCCACCAAGAAAAATACATACAAGGACTGGCTGGACAACAACACACACAACTGCAAGGAACTCTTCAACATCGTGAAAGAGCTCTCCAACCCCAACGCCGGAAACAATGACATCACCCCGTCGCAAGACCTCTGCAACTCCCTCGCGTCCTACTTCCACAACAAGATCGCGGACATACACAACAGCTTCAGCAACCAACCAACGCAAGCCACAACCGCAACAACGCCACCCACCACCACCCTCCGCACCTGGACTCCGATCAGCACCGAAGACACCATCCGCACAATGAGCTCCATCCATTCCGGATCTCCGACTGACCTCTGCCCTCACCACGTCTTCAACAAGGCCGACGCTGTCATCGCACCCCACCTGCGGGACATCATCAACACCTCCTTCGACACCGCCACCTTCCCTGAGAGCTGGAAGCACGCCGAACTCAGCGCTCTTCTCAAGAAACCCACAGCAGACCCCACCGACCTCAAGAACTACCGTCCCATCTCGCTCCTCCCGTTCCCGGCCAAAGTCATCGAGAAGACCGTCAACAAACAGCTGGCCGCCTTCCTCGAGACGAATGGATCCCTCGACCCTTCACAGTCTGGCTTCCGAGCGAACCACAGCACCGAGACCGCCCTCATCGCTGCCACCGATGACATACGAACTCTGATGGACAACGGAGAAACAGCGGCCCTCATCCTCCTGGACCTCTCCGCGGCTTTCGACACTGTCTGCCACCGCACCCTAGTACAGCGCCTCGGCAACATCGGAATCCAGGACAAGGCACTGGAATGGATCACCTCCTTCCTCGACGGAAGAACACAGAGAGTCCGCCTACCACCGTACAAGTCAGAGGCCACCAAAGTCATCTGCGGCGTCCCTCAAGGATCCTCACTGAGCCCCACCCTCTTCAACGTCTACATGAGCCCCCTCGCGGCCATCGCACGCCAACACAACCTCAACATAATCTCCTACGCCGACGACACCCAGCTGATCCTCTCCCTGACCAACGACCCCGCCACCGCCAGAGCCAACCTGCACGAAGGGATGAGAGAGGTAGCCGAATGGATGACGACCAGCCGCCTGAAACTGAACTCGGACAAGACGGAGGTCCTCATCCTGGGCTCCTCGCCCTCCGCCTGGGACGACTCCTGGTGGCCCCCCGCCCTGGGCACCGCACCCAAACCGACGGACCACGCACGCAACCTGGGCTTCATCCTGGACTCCTCCCTCTCCATGAGCAGACAAGTCAACGCCGTCTCCTCGTCCTGCTTCAACATCCTGCGCATGCTACGTAAGATCTTCCGGTGGATCCCCACCGAGACGAGGAAGACGGTCACCCAGGCCCTCGTCACCAGCCGACTGGACTACGGCAACGCCCTCTACGCCGGAACCACCGCCAAGCTCCAGAAGAGACTCCAGCGGATCCAGAACGCCTCGGCCAGACTCATCCTCGACATCCCCAGACGCAGCCACATCTCCGGACACCTGAGAGATCTGCATTGGCTCCCGGTCAACAAGAGAATCACCTTCCGTCTCCTCACCCACACGCACAAAGCCCTACACGACCAAGGACCGAGCTACCTCAACAACCGGATCAACTTCTACACTCCCAAGCGCCTCCTCAGATCAACCAGCCACGCCCTCGCCGCCGTCCCCCGCATCCGAAGAGCGACAACAGGAGGAAGGTCCTTCTCCTACCTGGCCGCCAAGACCTGGAACTCACTCCCAACCGACCTGCGCCTGACCCAAGACCACCTCTCCTTCAGGAAGAAGCTCAAGACCTGGCTGTTCGAGCAGTAACGGCACCCCCCCCCCCCCAACCCAGCGCCTTGAGACCCTACGGGTGAGTAGCGCGCTCTATAAATGACCTGATTGATTGATTGATTGATTGATTCTTACAGCTGTTGTGGGTGATGACAAGTTTGCCTACATGGCCCTTACGGGTACACATAATCAAATACAGATATTACACTTTGCGTAAGTAGCATTGCCACATGTTTTATTTTGTTTGTAGGGTCCACATCATCAGAGACAATGAATTAGTTTTTGTCCACCTAGATCTCATTGCATAGTAGCTGACTTGTGAGCGTTACACAAGACTCAAATAGATGACGGACTGTACTAGGTTTTATGTGTCCGTGTTACAGCATCGGATCTCATGTGATAGCATGATGAGTCATCTCTGATTGGCTACAGTCGTTACACTTCACAGGTGTGACTGGTACAGTGTATCTCATGAGGTATTTTTAGTGTCAGTGACATGAGAAACTACTCCTAATGGTGATTTGCCTCTGTTTCAGGTCTCCCTCCCTGCAGTTCCCATCCTCTCCTTCCCTCGCCTGATCACCCTTTTGTGTCTGTCATTTGTACTCAGACCAAGGGGCTATTTGGAGGTGGAACCCTTTGAGCATCACACCACTCTGATGAAGAAAGGTACGGCCGCCAGTCCCTGACAGGCTTGTAGCGAATAGTTCTGCTGCATTACAGGTGACATCATTCATAGACTTTTTTTGTCTTCTTGCCAATGCCAATGACCATGTATGTTTGATAATGCTCCATGGGCTCACAAGGTAAATCATCATGTTGTGCATGACGTGTGATTTCAACTGAATATTGTGCCTCCTTGATGTCAACGCACATGTCCTTCTAATGTGCATGTATACTATATGGCATGAAGTAAGCTTATGCTTGTTATGTGTTTACGTGTACAGTGACTACATGCATGGTGTTGGTTAAGGCTAAAATACTATATTGTGTGTGAGGTAGATGGCTGTGTAGCTGCTGTTTAGCTTGGAACACACTAGCTGTAGTCTACACCTGCTGACACTGTGTAACCTGTGCCCCACTTGTCCCTAAGGGGCCTGATCCAGTGACCGTGATCTTTGGTGATTACTGTGCCATTTTATTTGCAGTGACCCTGAGTGAAGCAGACACTCCTGCATTCACATACACATGTCACTTTGTGGCTTGCCAATGCCCTTGTGGTATGTGCTTGTTTTGCAAGTTATCACACCCCTCCTGCCGTCATGTCTTCACTCATTCCTGCTGCTGAATACACAGCCACAATGCAGCGCACACTATCCAGGACCACACACGCCTACAGGATACCCTTCCTTCCATCCATTTGTAGAGCATGCTCCAGCCACCCTACACACAGAGAACACCAGACAATCATCCTCCTGGTATCACGATGCCTCAAACTCAGCCATTACAGCTTCTATGCCTGTGTGTACAACACATACTGGCAAGACTATGCTGAGCCACATGACAGTGTGTCTACGTACCACCAGGTCATGTGCCTTGTACAGCACACACACACACCTTCCATAGGCACAATATTGTACAGTGTTACCTTGTCAACACCACAGCAGCAAAAATCGGCTTCCTTACAGTCACGTGGCAGTACACGACCTGGTCACACCACTTCAACATAGCCGTCACAGTCAGTCAAGTAGCCACAGGGGACACACACCATGACCACGTCTCTTGGGTGTGGTGTGATGTGGCCGTTCTGGTGTAGATAATTGTCAGACGTGGGTAGTTGTTCTGGATGCGTTGCACCCATCACAGGAGTATAGTACTTGTAGCTCCATAGGGGGAGGTCACCTAATCAGGTAAGCTTGGGTAGAGTGCTACAGCCCATTGCCCACAGTCTGTCCTGCCACCCTTGTCCTGTGCGCCATTCATCACATCCACAGTACAGCATCATGCTGATGATAGTTCACATACCTGAGGACACAGATGTAGGTACTCTCTACGTGGACAACTAGTTTTGTCACACTGATCTATACACCTCAAAGTGACTCTCCTGGGCCTGGCTGTTATTGCAGTTTTGTGATCCTAACCCACCTCCAGCATTTACTATCCCTCACAGGTGTGTCTTTCCATCCATGTATCTAGTTGTTAGGAATTTGTGACCGAGGTGTGTCCTCACCCGGACTCAGATCCAAGTGTGTGGATGGCTGCAGTTTGTTGAATACCCTTGCATTTCATACATTTGCACACACATATCATTTTATACTGTGGGTACAAGATAACTCACCAAATGCGTATGATGTTTAGAATATTTATTGGGTGATCTTATGCAGGAAACGTGAAGAGGTGCTGTACAGACAGGGGGGGAATCCAAAGTTCACTGCTGGAGATGAGATGCCTTACAGTTTGAGTCAACAGAGTCCAGGCCACAGTGCTTGGCATCATTGGGCAGACTGTGACCAGCAAGTCCATGTGGGAGAGTCTCATAGTTGATGCTGTTGCACCCAAGGGCAATATGCCAGGTCAGGTGTCCTGGGAGTTGTGCATGGCCCACTGCCTCTCAACGTCTTAGCCGTGGACGACCCTTCTTCCTTGGGGGACCCTCACGTGCAGGCATGGATTATGCATGGGACGCTACGTCAGACAGTTACTCCTCCTCCTCCTCCCTCCCTGTGGCTGGTGTTGCACTTTGCCTTGATGTAGCTGGCCTGGTGACACAGGGAGGGTGCTGCATGTTGGCAGCAATCTGACGTAGTGATTGGCTCATTTCCCGATGCACCGTCAAGAGCTCAGCCAGACTTGCCTCCACCCGTACATAATGTTGGTCTTGCCTGGCATTTTGCTCAGCCTGCTGTTCTTTCACCTGGTTGAGGGCCTCTGCTAGCTGGCTTACCTCCCTGCTGTCCCGCCGGTATGCCTCCAGGATGTTAGTCAGTTCAGGCATACCGGGCCCTGCAGCTGACTGGCCAGAATCTCGCCTCCGCCTTGCACCACTCCCATCACCCTGACCCACATGAGCAGGGCCTGCACTTGTGGGCACATCCGATCGACGGGCCCCCCGAGTGCTGGCAGGGTGGAGGTTGTCTGCCACCTCAGGGGTGCCCGACAAAGGGTGTCCCTCATTTTCAGACTGGCTCTCTGGTGGATCATGGGCAGGGCTCTGACCTGTCTGCTGGGATGTGGTGGGAATAGTTCCGGTGGTTGGCACAGATGTCGCTGGTACAGTTGCTGCAGTGGTTTGGGATCCAGAGGAGCCAGGTTGGTTGGGGTCATCCACAGTGCGTTGAGTGGCGTCGCTGTCGGTGGGGTCAGGGTCCTGCTGAGCCTGGAACTGGGATCCTTCTCCCCCCTGGTTGGGGGGGTCTCCACGCGTTGCCCTGTGTGTGGGAGAGACAGACACTGTTAATGCACTATCAAGTGACATCTTAATTAGTTAGCCATTATGAGCATCACAGTTCCACAAGCTTTACATTGTTGTCATTGTTCAGTTGTGTATGTAGTGGTAGTAAATTGGCATGTACTCTGGGGTATTTTCCTTCTTCCATTCTCTTGACAATGACTGACACAGCCATTGCTGTGTCTTGTCTTGCCGGCACAACACATATACAGCAGTGCTCTGGTTCACGCAACATCCAGGATACGGTGTTAATCCTTATGTCTGCGTCAAGCATGCACAGAGTTTAGATGCAACATGTTCATGTAAGAGACAGAGCATTATTTTTTGGGATAAATTCTTCTACTTTGGATAGGTGTTGCTGTTCCGTGATGGCCAACCAATGCCAACACCCCTGGACCTGTACACCCACTTCTAGATCATGGCTTTAGAACGTGGAACTTCTCCCAGATGCATCACCTTGTCAATACCCATGTCCATGTTGGTACTTAAGTGCATCCACAACGTTCATGAGATGGGGCACGTGCATTGTGTGAGAGGCACAATGGACTGGAGCATCTGCAATGTGCATGTAAAAGTTGTATGCATATTCATATGAGTGAGTGTTTAGTTGTGGTACATGACAATTGGGACAGTGTTGCACTCCATTGCCTGTCCCCAGGGGATGAGTTTCTGTAAGGGGGTGTATGCAGGCCATGCTAGTAGTTTGCGTGTGATATGCAAGCGTCCATCCTTCATGATTTGGCTGTCCCCTCATGTAGCATGCTGGCATAATCATGGTTGTGTGTTCCTGCACAGGATGTGTGACCTTGTCCTGGTGTTTGTGTTTGCAATGATCACAGGAGGGACTTGTGCTGCCTACACCTGTGTCCATTGTGTACTACAGAGCTTTCCAAACTGTGTGTCCTGACACAGTACAGTGTCGCCTGCAAACGGTGGGTGTGTCGCAGGTACTTAGTACATGACTGCTGGTAATTCAGAGACATCCCTAAACACTCTGCTCTATGGTCTTTATAAGGCCTGTGCAGTGCTTGGGTGCAACTGTGTGTGTGCCCAGGGAGCTGGGGTGAGGTGACAGACGGAGGAACACTGAGGGATGGATACAGAGGGAGGGAGGGACACAGAGGGAGGGAGGGAGATAGAGGGAGGGAGGGAGACAGAGAGAGGGAGACAGAGGGAGAGGGAGACAGAGGGAGGGAGACAGAGGGAGAGGGAGACAGGGATGGAGGGAGTCAGAGGGAGGGAGGGAGACAGAGGGAGGGAGATAGAGGGAGGAGGGCAACAGAGGGATGGAGACAGGGATGGAGGGAGTCAGAGGGATGGAGAGAGACAGAGGGAGGGAGACATAGGGAGAGGGAGACAGAGAGAGAGGGCGACAAGGATTGAGGGAGTCAGAGGGAGGGAGGGAGACAGAGGGAGGGAGGGAGACAGAGGGTGACAGACAGAGGGAGACAGTCAGAGGGAGGGAGACAGACAGAGGGAGGAGGGCAACAGAGGGATGGAGACAGGTTGTTTGTGCTTGCTCGCTTGCTACACTGCCTTACTGTGTCACAAAATGATGCATCTCCAAAAGGTGTGTCAGCAACATGAAATTGTTTATGAGCTGTGGTCTACTATCTTGTGTGATATTTCCCTATCCCTGTGCATTGGGCATGGTGCTTGGGTGTGTCCCTGGGACATATGGGATGGGAGCAGCCTCCTACCCTACACCTTCCACCCTTTGTGCCTCCCCCTTGCAACTACCCCCATTCGGTTGTGTACTGCTGGGACTCATGGCTTCCCACCCCATGCTGCTGGGCACTGTTGTCAGTCCACCCATGTAACATGTGTTTTTTGTACACTCACCAGACTCAACGGCTCCTTCAATTCCGTGTACTCCCACCGGTGGTAGCAGGGCCATTACTTTCTCCTCCCAGGGCTGGTATACAGGAGGTCTGCGGGGACCATCACCTCCAGTGTAGTGTGCATTGGCGAAGTCCTGGTCCATTTTCTTCTTCTTTTTTAGGAAGAAGGAAATTAGCACCGGGTTATGTGCATATATTTACATCACACTGGTGAACGCTAAAAGTAATAAAGTCAATGCCTAATTGAACTTTGTATGAAAATATTTTTCTTTTATTTTATTATGATTATAAACTTAATTCGGATATTTGAGACAATTGATAACTAAATATATAATTTTTTTACATGTGTATAATACAAATTAGTGCTTTACAATTCAAAACAAACACAAGATAAATTGTTCCAAATAATACAGAATTAATTCCCCTTCAACGCGTTTCGGCTGTTAGCCTTCCTCAGGAATTCTGTATATGCAAGTTGATACTTTTGGCAAGGCTAAAGAGAGCCTTGGATAATTTCTTTGTCCGGAAACTCTCAGTCCAATTGTAACTGGTTGGCGATTCTGTAATATTTTCTTTTAACAAGGCTGGCAAAGGCCTTGGATAATGTCTGTGTACGCAAACACTCGATTGGATTCTATCCGGTGATATTTCTGTAAATTTCTGGGGCCACCTTAAAATGCGCCGAGATGGAGGGTAAAAGATAATGGCGATCCCCAATTCTTAATATAAGGGGCAAACCACGCTGTGATGGATCTCAGTTGGAGTGGTAAACTCCCATCATGAAGCGCGGGGCTGCAAAGATTCGAAAGCTCGGTAGCACCCTGCCGTGCGGCGGTCTCCTGGAAAATTTTCTTCTTCACCATCTTCCGCAGATCATAGTACCTGGACTGGCATTCCGCCCTAGTGCGTCTGATGGGTGCAACAGCATTGACCCGGTCTACGATCCTCTCCCACAGGTGTGTTCTTTCAGCCATGCTGGTCTGTCTGACCAATGCGCCAAACAGCTGTGGCTGGACTCTGATGACTTCATCTGTAAGTATCTCATTCTCCGGGTTAGTGAACTTTGGATTCTTGGTTGTGGTCATGGTGTGGGGTGTATGTGATTTAGGGGGTGATGGTGTATATGGATGAGGGTGTGTGGGTCTGATTGTGAAGGGGGTGTTGTGGGTGTAGATGAGATAGGGTGTATGTGTGAAGGTGTGTGGCTGCAATTGTTGGTGAGATGTCTGTGTCTTCGCAAGAATGGGTATGTTGCAAAGGATGATGGGTTGTATGTGTGGACCCTTTTATTGGTCAATTAGTGGGTGTGGCTTAATTTGAATTGGTGGTGTGTGTGTTATATGGGGTGGGTGTTAGTGTTGACCTCTGTTTGCCTGTTTGGCTGTGACCAGGACATTGTTTCTCAATGGTGTGTACACCGGAGACATGTTCAGTGTTGTTGTGCGACTCGTTAGCAAAGTCCTTGTGCTGGTTTAGGTGTTGGCGTTATGTGTGCGTGTCGTACTTGTGCGTGCAGGTGAGTTGTACGGGCCGTTGGCGGGTGGGGGGGTTTGCGTAGGCTTGATGGGGGGTGCGTGTCGTACTTGTGCGTGCGGGTGAGTTGTACGGGCCGTTGGCGGGTGGGGGGTTCGCGTAGGCTTGATGGGGGTATGCGTGTCGTACTTGTGCGTGCGGTTGACTTGTACGGGCTGTTGGCGGGTGGGGGGGTTCACGTAGGGTTGATGGGGGGTGTGCGTGTCGTACTTGTGCGTGCGGTTGACTTGTATGGGCCGTTGGCGGGTGGGGGTTCGCGTAGGCTTGATGGGGGGTGCGTGTCGTACTTGTGCGTGCGGTTGACTTGTACGGGCCGTTGGCGGGTGGGGGGGTTCGCGTAGGCTTGATGGGGGTTGTGCGTGTCGTACTTGTGCATGCGGTTGATTTGTACGGGCCGTTGGTGGGTGGGGGGGTTCGCGTAGGCTTGATGGGGGTGTGCGTGTCGTACTTGTGCGTGCGGTTGACTTGTACGGGCCGTTGGCGGGTGGGGGGGTTCGCATAGGCGTGAGGGTGGGTGCGTGTCGTACTTGTGCGTGTGGGTGAGTTGTACGGGCTGTTGGCGGGTGGGGGGGTTCGCGTGGGCTTGATGGGGGGGTGTGCGTGTCATACTTGTGTGTGCGGGTGAGTTGTACGGGCCGTTGGCGGGTGGGGGGGTTCGCGTAGGCTTGATGGGGGTGTGCGTGTCGTACTTGTACATGCGGTTGACTTGTACGGGCCGTTGGTGGGTGGGGGGGTTTGCGTAGGCTTGAGGGGGGGTGTGTGTCGTACTTGTGCATGCGGGTGAGTTGTACGGGTCGTTGGCGGGTGGGGGGGTTCGCGTGGGCTTGATGGGGGGTGTGCGTGTTGTACTTGTGCGTGCAGGTGAGTTGTACGGGCCGTTGGTGGGTGGGGAGGTTCGTGTAGGCTTGATGGGGTTGTGTGTGTGTCGTACTTGTGCGTGCGGTTGACTTGTACGGGCCGTTGGCTGGTGGGGGGTTCGCGTAGGCTTGATGGGGGGTGCGTGTCGTACTTGTGCGTGCGGGTGAGGTGTACGGGCTGTTGGCGGGTGTGGGGTTCGCGTAGGCTTGATCGAGGGGTACACGTGTGGTATGTGTTGATGCCGCTTGCTGTGAGGCGAATAATCCCGTACGAATCAATCTTCATGCGCGAACACTTTGGGCCGTACGAATCGCGGACAGGCTTTTCGTACAGGATCGTACTAGTGTGTTTGTGCGGCCTGGTTACAAATCGTACGGTAGGATTCACAATGCTTATTAGTACGGGTCATCGACTGTGGTTCGTACGGTTCGCTGATATTCGTACGGCAATCGACGGAAATGGATCGGAATTCGCAGGTCGGACGGTAATTTCCCATTCGTACGGATTCGGATACGAATATGAATCGTATGGCGGAATATTTTACCGGATCGGAATCGACGCCCTAGAAGAATTTCCAAGTGAAAGCAGTCAATGTTAGCCTATGGAAGGAATTTTAAGTAGCTTGTAAGTACGGTTAAAATTACTTTTCAGGATCAGTACTGGGCTCAAAGTTGCAGCACTGAGGTCACTCCAGATAACAGGTGAGTAAATCGGAATTTGTAGTTCGGCTGATTTTAGAGGAATATTTGTACGTTTCAAAAATCCACACTTAGAAACTTTTCTGGTGAAAACCACACAATGGATTCCTATGGAAGGAAATAAAAGTTACTGGTAAGTACGGTTAGAATTACTTTTCAGGATCATTACTGGGCTCAAAGAAGCAGCACAGAGGTCTCTCCTAATAACAGGTGAGTAAATCGGAATTCGTAGTTCGGCAGATTTTAGAGGAATATTTGCACAATGGTGAAGGAAGGGGGTGGGGTCTGAGGTGCCATGTGTGCAAACACGCCCTGTGGCACGTTTTAAGTTGGGGAATTAATTCCTCTTCAATCCTGAGGTCCCCTGGGGGCCAACTAGTCCACCAGGTACCTCCAGTATGCGCTAGGGAGCTGTGTTGCAGAGAGGTGTTCAGAGGCCACACCCGTTTTTACAACACTCTGCCACGCAGCTCCGTGGCCCTTACTGGAGGTACCTGGTGGGCTAGTTGCCCCCCAGGGGACCTCAGGATTGAAGAGGAATTATCTCCCCAACTTAAACCGCGCCACAGGGCGTGTTTGCACACATATCACCTCAGGTCCCGCCCCCTACCTTCACCACTGTGAAAACCCACCCCATGGCGCGTTCTAAGTTGGGGGATTAAGTCCCTTTGAATACTGAGGGTCCCTGGTGTCCAACTAGCCCACCAGGTACCTCCAGTAAGCGCCACGGTGCTGCATTGCACAGTGTTATAAAAAGTAAGCATGGGCGAAATCTGCGAAATCGCGGTCCGCGAAATCGTGCGGATTCATGCAAAATTGTGAATTTTTGGTTTTTTGCGTGTTCGCGGGGCTTTTTGCGTGTTTGCGGGGCTTTTTACGTGTTCGCGGGACGCTTGCACGGCGAAGTTACCCATGCAGTCGTGTATGGGCACAGCACCCTCTGGTTCCTCACTGCCACCCTCTGGTTCATCACTGCCACCCTTTGGTTCATCACAGCATCCTCTGGTTCACCCCTGTCACCCTCAGGTTCAGCACTCACCACTGCCACCCTCTGGTTCACCAGTGCCACCCTCTGGTACATCAATGCCACCCTCTGGTTCATTACTGCCACCCTCTGGTTCGCCACTGCCACCCTCTGGTTCATCACTGCCACCCTCTGGTTTGCCACTGCCACCCTCTGGATCATCACTGTCCACCTCTGGTTCATCACTGCCACCCTCTGGTTCATCACAGCACCCTCTGGTTCACCAGTGCCACCCTCTGGTTCATCATTGCCACCCTCCGGTTCACCACTGCCACCCTCTGGTTCATCACTGCCACCCTCTGGTTCATCACAGCACCCTCTGGTTCACCACTGCTGCCACCCTCTGGTTCAGCACTCACCACTGCCACCCTCTGGTTCATTACAGCACCCTCTGGTTCACCACTGTCACCCTCTAGTTCACCACTACCACCCTCTTGTTCACCACTGCCACCCTCTGGTTCATCACTGCCACCCTCTGGTTCATTACTGCCACCCTCTGGTTCGCCACTGCCACCCTCAGGATCATCACTGCCACCCTCCGGTTCATTACTGCCACCCTTTGGTTTGTCATTGCCACCCTCTGGATCATCACTGTCCCCCTCTGGTTCATCACTGCCACCCTGTGGTTCAGCACAGCACCCTCTGGTTCACCAGTGCCACCTTCTGGTTCATCACTGCCACCCTCTGGTTCACCACTGCCACCCTCTGGTTCATCACTGCCACCCTCTGGTTCAGCACTCACCATTGCCACCCTCTGGTTCATCACAGCACCCTCTGGTTCACCACTGCCACCCTCTGGTTCACCACTGCCACCCTCTGGTTCACCCCTGCCACCCTCAGGTTCAGCACTCACCACTGCCACCCTCTGGTTCATCACAGCCTCCTCTGGTTCATCACTGCCACCCTCTGGTTCACCCCTGCCACCCTCTGGTTCAGCACTCACCACTGCCACCCTCTGGTTCATCACAGCCTCCTCTGGTTCATCACTGCCACCCTCTGGTTCACCACTGCCACCCTCAGGATCATCACTGCCACCCTCTGGTTCATCACTGCCTCCCTCTGGTTTGCCACTGCCACCCTCTGGATCATCACTGTCCCCCTCTGGTTCATCACTGCCACCCTCTGGTTCATCACAGCACCCTCTGGTTCACCAGTGCCACCCTCTGGTACATCACTGCCACCCTCTGGTTCACCACTGCCACACTCTGGTTCATCACTGACACCCTCTGGTTTGCCACTGCCACCCTCTGGATCATCACTGCCACCCTCTGGTTCATCACAGCACCCTCTGGTTCACCAGTGCCACCCTCTGGTTCATCACTGCCACCCTCTGGTTCACGACTGCCACTCTCTGGTTCATCACTGCCACCCTCTGGTTCATCACAGCACCCTCTGGTTCACCACTGACACCCTCTGGTTCACTCCTGCCACCCTCTGGTTCACCACTACCACCCTCTTGTTCACCACTGTAGATTATGGGGGAAAGCACACCAGCCCAGCCTCAACTGAGATGAATTAATTTGGGGCTGGTTAATGTGTCACTGAATTTGTGCTTCAAGTCTGGCACCTGCTTCCTTAGCTGTAAGTGCTTCCTGTTGCAGTTATTTTTTTTACATGAGCATTGTGCCATACTTGTAACTATTCTGTGACCCTGCTTTGAGGGTCAGAGCAGGGTCAGAGAATAGTTGCAAGTAGGCAACTGAACTCTGGAGGGGCCCCTCAGGAAGCACTACAGGGAATGGTTACAAATTAGCTTGAACTTTTGCACCTGCTAAGTGCTTTCAGTTTTCCCAAAATTGTTTTTCTGCCATTTCGCGAGATTCGTGGGGCGCGAATTCGTGCGAAATCGAACTTGCAATCCGCGAGTTCGTGCAAATTTGCGGATTTCTTTTTTTGCGTGTTCGCGCGGTTTTTTGCTTATTCGCAGACCGCTTGCAGCGCACCGACCCCGAGGTTGCCCATGCGGTCGTGTATGGGCGCGGCCATCTTGTTTGCGTGACGTGTTTCCATTTCCGGGCGCTAGTTGCATGTTCGTGTCGTATGCGGCGCGCGATTACGTGTTCGCGGGTGTTGTCACGTGCTCGCGGGGGAAATATCGCGCAAACTTACCCACGCGGTCCTCTATGGGTGCGGCCTTCTTGTTTTTCATTCACTGCTATGGTTTTGGGCATGCTACCTTACTATCCATCTTACATCTTTGTAATCCTATGTTTTTTTGAACTTTTTTTTGCTTATTATCTCTCTCTTCAATTTCCTACATCTATATTTTGTTTTTTTTAAACTTTTTGTTACTTTATTACCTACTTTATTTCTTTCGCTCTCTCTCTTATTTTTTTCACACCTATTCTTCTTTCCTTCTTTTTGTGTCCGGGACCATGGCTGAGGGAGGCGACAAGGGCAAGGGGAAGGGCCCAGCACCCCGTACTCGGCTCCCTTGCGGGCGTTTGAGGGGGGAGGAAGTCCAGGCCAGGGAGATCTTCTCTGCGGCGGAGGTGGCCGCCTTGATGGTTTTTGTCCAAGTCCACCTCCCTAAGACCGTGGCAGCAGGTGGGCGGATTGCTTCCGGTTACGGCCTCCGGGAGCGTCGCCAGCTGTGGGAGAAGGTGTGCCGGCGCATGTATAAGGAGTCTGGGGTCCGGCGCACCTACCAGCAAGTGACGCACCGGTGGAGTGACATCCTGGACCGGGAGCATGACATGCTCTACCTGCTAGGATTGGAGATCCCTGGCCTTGGTAAGTAGCTATTTAATAACTACTTTGTTCCCGTCTGCTCTGTTATATTGCTAATCTATTTTCTTCCTGAAGAGTACGAATGCTGCTGATTCGATTACATTGCAGGTAAATTAATGTTTCAATAGCTTCTGTCTTTGCAGGTGCTCGCCTGGTTATTGGCATTGCTACCATGCTTACTTGTTTGCAACTTTTTAGTCATTTGAGAGCATTACTGCGTAATGCTAGAGACAGTAGACTCAAGTCTAGTCCTTCTTTGTACTCCTGCTGCTGCCACTTTGAAGAGATAGTGGTGGATTGATACGTTGAGTATCTTATTTATTACTTGTTATAGGACATTTGTTAGTGGTCTGCAATCATGATGACGGACTGTGTCTGTCACGAGACGTCTCGTGCTGCTGAGTGATGGCAGTCGTAGTAGAACCTTTTTGTTGTTGATGTAGTTACTGAATTACATAACTTTCCTATTAGACGGTCTGTGAATCCTGCAATACTGTACTACTATCCTCCTAGTTGACCAGATCAGATGCAATTGATGTTAAATTGTTTCCCCAACATAATTTTAGATTGAGTACAAAGAAATCAAATATTTTCAAAAAAACAATCATCCATGTTGTGTTTCTTTATTTCATGATCACCAGCACCTCCCAGGGGCAAGGCACCGGCGGCGACAGAGACTCCGGTGGCAGAAGGTGGAGAGGCTCAGTCCCTTGCAGGCTCTTCTGCTGGCCCCAGTAAGTTGTTCTATTCTTATATTAATACTTATATTTCCCTAACTTTTACAGCTTCTATTCATTACAAACTGGTTCCTAATAATTCTATGTTTTAAAAAATAGTCTTTGATCTTCTTCTAATGTAGACTACTTTCTACATTCTTATCCTGCCTCTACCATCACTCTCTGTGCTACTACTATTTACAATTATGAGTCGGTCTGTGTAGGTAGCTAAGCTTGCCCATTTGGCAAACGGTGTGAAACAAAACTCTGATACAGCAATAGCTCTAGGCACTGAATGCAGTCCTCTGGGTTGGCCTTGCTGTCTATTCCAGTCTTCTTAATGTAAGTGCTTTGACAATTTCCAACAACAAAATGTCACTGTTTACACCAAGTAAAAGGTAGCAGTTGCCTTTTTGATTTGAGAGGAGCACATCTCATAGGGAAGCACCGATTACAGCGGATATATCGCATCGCTCTGACAGTGCATCGCTGCTGTTACATCGTGCACGACATCAAATCGCATGTCAACAGGACGCATGCAAGTGCATCGCATTTGCATGTACATCGTTGACCATTACATCGGAATCCGGGCATTTAAGTGCATCGCATGAATCCGGGCATGTTTATTTAACAAGAGACTTTTCCCATTACATCGGAATCTACCATTACGGGCATTTGTTTATTTAACAGATATGAAAAATACCGGCTTGTTTATTTAACAAGAGACATGAGAAAAAATACCGGCTTGTTTATTTAAGAAGAGACTTTTCCCATTACATCGGAATCCGGGGATTTGCGAGCCATTTCTTTACCGGGCATAGGCATTTGTTTATTTAACAGATATGAAAAATACCGGCTTGTTTATTTAAGAAGAGACTTTTCCCATTACATCAGAATCCGGGGATATTTGTTTATTTAAGAGACTTTTGGTTTGGGCCATTTCTTTACTTGAAACATTAACAGATATGCAAAATGTACGGCATACTTTACATTAAGTGGCTTGTTTATTTAGGACACTTTTGCGAGTGTATGGGAGCTGGTGGATGGATGGATGGATGGGTGTATGGGTGGATGGATGCATGGATGGGTGCTGGGGGATGGATGGATGGATGAATGGATCGATAGGTGTATGGGTGTATGGGAGCTGGCGGATGGATGGATGGATGGATGGGTGTATGGGTGGATGGATGCATGGATGGGTGCTGGGGGATGGATGGATGGATGGATGAATGGATCGATGGGTGTATGGGTGTATGGGAGCTGGTGGATGGATGGATGGATGGATGGGTGTATGGGTGGATGGATGCATGGATGGGTGCTGGGGGATGGATGGATGGATGGATGGGTGTATGGGTGGACATACAAAAGATGGATGGATGGATGGGTGTATGGGTGTTCTTCAAATGTTTCTTCTATCTAGTGTCACTTTTGATCCCACTTAGCCAATGTCATGTCTCACCTATGGGCCCCTCTCCACCTGCCTCCCCAGCTCACCTCTATCCCGACGGTCCCACCACACCTCTGCCCCTCTTACCTCGCTGTCTCATCTCACCTCTGGCCCCCATCCCCACTATGTCCCTTGTCATCTGTCCCCCGCCCCCTGCTGTCCTACCTCACGTCTGGCCATCTTTCCTCTGTAGCTGCTTTGCAACACCATCCCAACTGCCCTATCTCCGACTCCACTCCTCCCCTCAGCATTTTCTCTCCTCTCCCCCCTCCCCAGTTACCACGTGTCACAGAGAGACACCCTCTCCCTTAGAGGTGTGCATTGCAAGCTGCCCACTTTCCCTGACTCTCCTACGGCTGCCTTCCACCACTGTCCCCCTCACCTCGAGTCCCACTCCCCCACTCTCTTGCTCCTGTGACCCACCTCACCCCAATCCTATCCCACCTCCTGGCACAGCCCTCCTGAAGATTAGTGGCACCTCTGACCCCTTCCTCACAGAGTGTGTCTCCTCGGACTCCTATTACACGGTAGTTCTCCTCACCCCATGCCCAGTACTCCCACTGCCCCATCTCACCTTGTGAGCTGACCGCCTTCCCTTCAGTCCAGGTTATCCTCTGTCCCTCCTCACTGGCCTGTCTCACCTATCGCCCTCACAGCCTCCTGTAGTCCACCTCCACCCGCTGTCCCATCTCACCTATAGCCTTCTGACCACCCCTCCTCGGCTGTCTCCTCTCACTTCTGACCCCACCCACATCTTCTTGTCCCACCTCTTGTTCCCTCTTCCCTCATAACCCTGTGTCTCTTCTGTTCATCCCCCTGTAGACCCCTCTCACATCTGAACCCACCTTTCACTGTCTTTCACACCTCTGCCCCCGGCCCTTGTGCACCATCTCACACTGCTGCCCTGTCGGATCACCTCTACCCGTCCTCTCTCTCCCATGTCATCTCTGGTGCCCTGCCCCGGCAGTTGTCCACCCTCCACCCACTGGCTGCTCTCCGCCTGCTGTCACTATTCATCTCTGGCCTCCCTCGCTCTTCTCGCCTGGGCCTCTCTTCCCCTATAGAGCAGTCTCATGGCTGCCTCACTTCCCTCAGCCCCCGGCCTGATTTTGCCCCCTCCCTCGCTGTCTCTGCTCAGAGCAGCCCTCCCCTGTCTCCGCTCACCTCTATCTCCATGTCCCTGCGGCCTCTCACACCTGCACAAAGATGTAAGATTTACTACATTTCTGGCGCGGACAGAAGGCCTTGTGGAGAGCCGAGCCAGGGCAGGACTTGGCTCCAAAAGCCAAAGCTCGAGCCGAGACATCAACAGATGTAAATCAGGCAACAAATGTCATGAAACATATGACCGACTGTTTACATTTGAAAAAAAGAATGGTTTTCAAAATTGCTCTGTCAAGTACGGGAAACACCCATCACATAACACAGAAATAGCTGGACTGCCTCTCAGAGCGCCTTAATCATTAGCGAGCTCAGACCCAATGCAAGCAAGGTAAATCCTTCATTACATCGATGTAAATGTGGCGCGATGTAAAGTCGGCGATGTGAAACGCTGGCCAATTACACGGCCGCATTTGCGTCGCAACAACGTTCGATGAAAAAGATGCCGCTGTGATCGCCCATACGATGTAAGTGCTGCGATGTAAACGCCCGCGAGATAATTGTCGGCGATGGATGGTCATACAACCCATCTCATACCGCTAGTGTTTCAGGGACTATTCTGCACACAAAGAAGTATGGACAAGATAAATAGGACATTGTTGATGATAGGTGCAGTTCGACTTTCGACATACCTCAGTCCGAACAGAAGTTGAACCCCCAATCCCCTGACCGACTATCTAGAATGTCTGACCAATGATTTTACGACCCAGAAGAACAGAAGAAGACTACCTCCGAGTCCCTGCCTATCTGAGTCACTGAAACATGACGCAAGTGCAGTAGTTCAAACCTTTCTGCTCACTCACTCGTAAACAAAAACCACACAGTGTTTGTTAGTTTTAAAGTTTTATTTTCAATTAAGAAATGAAAACGTAGTATTCTGATGGGTGAAGATGACGTTAGTGTTTAAACAACATTCCCATGAATGAAATTAGTATGGCTCAAACTTAATAATAGTTAACAGACACATGAAATTATTAGAATAACTGTGCGGGAGCCCCACCTTCTTTAAAGTACTTAAAGTACTGCTGGTGATGACTTAGTAGTAGTTGGTGAATCGTCTGGCAGCAGGGCAATGGAATCTTCTTTCTGTAATGAGAAAAATGGTGCACGTTAAGCAAGCATTCATCAGTTGTCTTAAGAAGAAGTGTAGCATTTAATGGAATAAGCATATAAAAGGTTAACACCCTCCCCAAAACCGTTACTTTTTTCAATCCCAGTAATAATAAATGTGTTATGTAACATTTTCTTCCATTACGAGACAAAATAGGGGGTTGTGTATGGCATCTGAAAATATGACATGTTTTTCATAGACATCACAGCATCTGATGCGGCACAGATGACCACCAGTGCCGGGGCCAGGAGTGCGGAGGGGTCCACTCTGGATGCGGCGGTGCCAACAGGAGGAGCTGGGGGGAAGACTCAGCGGCGGCGGACGGTGGTAAGTTATTATACTCCTTACTTATTGAAACTTTTTTGAGTAGGCTCGCAAAGGAGTGTATGATGTACTGTACAGTAGTACACTGTACACTAGTATAAGTACACTGTACTGTCAAGAACATTTACTAATTTAGAACTACATTTTGGGCTATCACGGAGAAGACAGTCAACCTTGACTTTTAATAGCATTAGCCGCGGTACTTCTCTGGTAACCTATGGCACCCTCTATTTCACTTCAACTCAGCTGGCAAATTTTTATTGTGAAGCCAAGTCATATCAGATGTAGTTTAGGAATGTGAAGAACGAAAAGTTAAAGAAGGGTGAAACGAAGGACGAGCGAGTCTTAATATTTATGACTGTAAAGAATGGTTTTGTTGAATACAATTCAACATAAGAAGACGGCGGTTTCCAAAATATAATGAAAAGGGTGTTAGTTGGTTGTTGACAAAAATAAATTTTGGTACATTTGAGACATTAAGAAGAATCATAGACGTACTTTGGAAGCCTGGATGTGATCTTCTTTATCCTCCTCGTCGATAGCAGAGGTGTATGATGTGGTAGAGCAGACGCTGAGTGGATGAAGTATGGCCAGTGGCAGTGCCACCCCTATAGAAAAGTAAGACATTCCTATCCCCACCTGCATGTACTGCTTAAAGTACTGCGAGTCTGCATCATCATGACCTGTGTCTGTATTTCTTGGGTGAAAGCTGAGTGAGCTGCCATTATGGCGGCTACCACAAGTTCACGTACCAGTAATTTCTTTTGAAAAACAAGAGAAAAAAAGTAAAAAAGGCATTTTTTTAGTACTCTCTGACTATGTATGTAGTAGTGAGTCCACCTATAGTGCTGCTAGTGGAATTCCTGAAACTCACAGTGTCACAGGCTTACAAAGACGGCGGAAAGATACATGCCAAAATGTTATACTGTGTTTGCTACTTGCTGGTGTTACTGAGTGTCAACCTTCCGTTGAATTATTTTGACTTTATGTTAAAGACTATTGGCTACAGTATTTTTCTTTCTTTCTTCATAGATGCTACTCCCAAAAAGCTCACCCGTAAGGAGATGGCTGTCCGGGCCAGGGCCCGTAAGCTGGAGGCTATTTGTGCCGAGTATCGGCGGTTGTGGGCACGGGAGCATGAGGAGACATCAACATCTACATCCTCCTCCACTGGGAAAGTTTGGTAGAGAGGAAAAAACACAGCATGGACAAACAACAAATGAAGAGAAACAAATCTTTGGGTTTGAAGACATTGATAAATCTTTAAAGGGACATAAAGGAAGTGCACTACTGCATTCCAGAAGTTGTTTACTAAATGGATGGTTAAGTTACTGAAAAGTAGTACTACTACTTACTGCAACTTACTAGTAACTACGAAGAAACACGTTGACAGTATAGGGCTGCAGTCATTACGCAATTTCACTTGCCTCTCTGCCCTCAGAGAGAATAAACACTTAGAACATGAAATTAGTGTTAAACATAGCAAAGACGTATCAAATAGCTGGAGGGATGAATTTGAAGCAGAGATCAAACAAACGCACAGAGTCACACTCGTAGAAGTAAGTTCAAGTTCACAAGATTATCATTTAAAAGATAAGGAGAATTTTGGATACTGTTACTGTTTTTTGTAGTTGTCCCGTTGAATTTGGGAAGTTGATGCATCCAGCCATTCCTCTTATTCGCGGTACTCCTTCATTCCATTGGATGCTCCGTCGATCAATCTTGGTGACCAGACACACTGTCCACTGCCTGCCTGATGCGGATTTGCGGATCGCTAGCCTGAGTAGTACATCGATGGCACAGGGTAAAAGCCTGCCTGTAATTGATGATGGAAAAACACAACAGTAAGTGATAAATACACCTCGGAGAAACAAATATATAAGGCACGCTGTGTAGTGCAAAAATTATACTTTCACTTTCAGAGATGACAATCCCCAAAATCTAGAACACCCCACATTACCCTCCCAAAAACGTGCAGAATACTGCTGCTACCTCGCAGAGGCCTAATTTCAAATCGTGCCAAAACGCACTCTGAAAGTATGCCCTAAACCCCCCGTTCCCACCATGGATTTTCTTCTAACCACTTGCAATCAAAATTAGATATTCCAACAAGTATTCCAAGACCCCACCCAGTCGTAAAAATCTAGAACACCCCCAAACACATGCAATACAATACTGCTAACCCTAACGAGCCCTAAGTTAAGAATAGTGCCAAACGCTTTCTTTAACTAGGCCAAATCCCCCCTTTCCAACCATGGATTTTTTTCAAACCACTTGCAACCAAAATTACACATTCCCACGAGTGCTCTAAGACCCCAGAACCCAGTTGCAAAAATCTAGAACACCCCCAAACACATGCAATACTGCTGCTAACCCTAACAAGCCCTAAGTTAAAAAAAAGTGCCAAAACGCTTTTCAGCATGGATTTTCTCCAAACCACTTTTATCATGTATTAGACCTTCTCAGCAATGCCCCAAGACCCGCCAACCCACCCGCAAAAAAGCAGAACACCCCCAAACAGGCAAAAAGCAAAAATGGAAAATCTCATACTTAGAATATTTTCTGCCTTCTTTCAATTCTGCCCAAACGCGCTGTGCAGCTAGGTCATAACTCCACTTTTCCACCATGGATTTCCTGAAAAACAAATGCAATCAAAATTAGACTGTGCCAGCAGTGCTCCCAGACCCCAAAACCCACCCCCAAACACCATGAACCCCCCAAACAGCCCCCAAAAACAGGCAAGTGAGCAAAAACTGAAAAAATATTTCACCATGGATTTTGTCCAAACCACTTGATTCCGATATTAGACCTTCCCAGCAATGCCCCAAAGACCCGCCAACCTACCCGCAAAAAACTAGAAGACCCCCAAATAGGCAAAAAGCAAAAATACAAAAACGGGCACTAAGAAATATTTTGGCCTCATTCCAAAAACACTCCGTGCGCGCTCTGCAGCTAGGCCCTAACTCCACTTTGCCCCCATGAATTTTCTTCAAACCACTTGCAATCAAAACTACCCATACCCAGCGTTGCTACAAGACCCCCCAACCCACCCCCAAACACCAGGAACCCCCCAAGCAGGCCCCCAAAGACAAGCAAGTGAGCAAAAACACAAAAACTTTTTCACCTCCGATTTCCTTCAAACCACTTGTATCCGGTATTAGACCTTCCCAGCAATGCCCCCAGACCCGTCAACCCAGGGGAAAACAAGTAGAAAACCCCCAAACAGCCATAAAGCAAAAATACAAAAATGGGGACAGAAATTTTTAGGCATATTTCCAAAATCACTCCGTGCGCGCTCTGCAGCTAGGCCCTAACTCCCCTTTGCCACCATGGATTTGCTTCAAACCTCTTGCAATCAAAAGTATTCATACCCAGTGTTGCTCCAAGACCCCAAAACCCACCCCCAAACACCAGGAACCCCCCAAACAGGCCCCCAAAAACACAAAAGTGAGCGAAAACTCTAAAAAGTGAAAAACCTTTTCACCATGTATTTTATCCAAAACAGTTTTATCCGGTATTAGACCTTCCTAGCAATGTCCCCAGACCCATCAACCCAGGTGAAAAAAAGTAGAAGACCCCCAAACAGCCAAAAAGCAAAACCGGAAAAACTCACACTTAGAAATATTTAGGCCTCATTCCAAAACCACTCCAAGCGCGCTGTGCAGCTAGGCCATAACTCCCGTTTTCCACCATGGATTTCCTGAAAAACAAATGCAATCAAAATTAGACTGTGCCAGCAGTGCTCCCAGATCCCAAAACCCATCCCCAAACACCAGGAACCCCCCCAAACAGCACCCCAAAGACAAGCAAGTGAGCAAAAACGCAAAAACTTTTTCACCTCCGATTTTCTCCAAAACACTTTTATCCGGTATTAGACCTTCCGAGCTATGCCCCCAGACCCCTGCAGCCACCTGCCAAAAAGCAGAACACCCCCAAAGAGGCAAAAAGCAAAAATGGGCCTACCTTCAATTCAGTCCAAATACGCTCTGCAGCTAGGCCCTAACTCCCCTTTTCCACCATGGATTTCCTGAAAAACAAGTGCAATCAACATTAGACTGTGCCAGCAGTGCTCCCAGACCCCAAAACCCACCCACAGAAACCTAGAAGCCCCCCAAACAGCCCCCCAAAAACATGCAATACTGGTATATTCAAAACATGGCAAATTGCGCTGTTCACAAAACATTGCTGTTTTCAGCACTTCCACTACTACGATCATGTTGAAACTCACATGGACAGTCACTTGTTCCTGCGATTCACAAGAATCTCAGCAAGGTAGAACAAAATCGAACCACTGCGCTCTTTGAAGAAGAAGAAGAAGAAGGTCTTCGACTAGTTTTCACTTAGTTTTCACCCAAACACACGCGCCCGCAAAACACCCAAAGAGGCCAAAATTCTGACAATTCTGGACCAAAGAACACCAAAAACCCCTAAAACATTGCCAACATCATTATGAATGAGCTTGCATTGGGCCCGAGCCCTAGAATCAGCGTGAACCATACCAACTTAATCCCAAAAACCCTAGTAAATCGCACTGACTGAACCCTAAACCGTAGATTTGCTTTGTCTGTCTGTGTCATAGAGCCTAGGTATGCTACATCAGGAGGATGCTTCACTCAGTGGTGCCTGCCTTGACCGTCTGCATGGCCCTGCCGCAAGCATGTCCCAAAAATCCGTTCCGCTCAAGAATTTGCGATTTTTCGATACTTTCGCGAGATTTGCGAAATACCGAAAAATAGCAAATTTTGCAAACATAACGGATGTTTGGCCCAAGCTTGAGGTAGTGCCATGCAGAGGGTCAAGGCAGGCACCACTGAGTGAAGCAACCTGATGTAGTATACCTAGGCTCTTTGTCAGACAGACAAAGCATATCTAATTGTATGCAGCAAGCCACATAGCCCCAATTTTACATGAACTGCTGTCTGGAGTGGACTCTGCCTGGCATAACAACAACAGTACACTGCCTCGCCCTCGACCAATACATACCACGAATAGACAGACATGTAGTCCTGCTGTAGTAGTTGGTGTAGACTGGTTTACCTGTTTGCCACTCAAGAATTGGCCATTGTTCTTCTGTAAATCGACGCTGATGATCCATCCATCCCAGTGAGTGACTGTAAAGAAAAAATATATATTATTTAATCAATCATCATGGTATATTGGCAAGTGAGTCCGCTCCAAGGTCATTTTACATATGTTGTGAAATGCAATATAGTGGCCCCTGAATTTGAAGTCCAATTTTAATCAAACAAGGTAAAAAAAACAGAGTTGTTGACATGAGGTACAATTACTGTGTGAAAGATTAAATAATAACTAAGACAAGACATATGAATCATCATTTCATGCACAAAAAACAAACAGCAATTGGTTTCATCAGAGCCAGACAGCCATTGCTGTCCACCGCATGCCATCTTCTCAATTATTCATTACCTGTTCTACTTTTTGTCCGTATCTTCTTCGGAAAGTGAGGGCCCACAGAGCAGCCTCTCCTGTCAATATCAGAAGTAACTCTGTCAGCAATCAGCAAGCATGATAGTCAGTCAGTAATTTCAGTCCCACTTGAGGGGACTTGTCGTAATCCATCCATCTGCCTTGAGGGAAATGGATAGGTGGAGTCTGGAGGAGGAGTATAAAGGAGCATGATTGAGTTGTGAACTTGTGAACCTCAGGAATGCAGACTGAAGCACCTTCAAATCAATAAGGAATATAAGATGAAGACAGTGCTGCTGATGGACTTGTTGTGATTAGGTGATTAGAGTTTTGTTGTGGTAAAAGTTGCAAAACAAAGAAAGACACACAGGAATAAAAGTGAATAAGGACGAAAAAAAGGAAGTCATTTTCAGGGCTCAGTGTCAGGGAAGTAGAGCTCGTCCTCAAACTCCATGAATTGAGACAGGAGTAGGTCAGGTAACAGAGAAGAACTTCCGTCACCTAAGTCGGTATCCTCTTGTTCCTGCGTGCATTCACGTACTTTGTAATCTGGTGGTATCAAGTGTTGATTCATCTTGATCAGTGTTAACCTCTCCACATTTTTGGCCAAGAGGCGGGTCCTTTTTGAAGTTACAATGGCACCAGCAGCACTGAAAACACGTTCAGAAGGCACGCTTGTGAGTGGGCATAACAAATAATTTATAGCCAGGTTGGCGATCAGTGGCCATAGATCCATTTTCCTGTACCAATACAGCAATGGGTTCGTATTAGCAAAGACCTGTGTTGGCTCATCCAGATAGGCCTGCACCATCAGCTCAAGGTTCTCCACGGTTGCTCCACTTTGCGTACCATCTGTGGCCTTCTCAGCACTGGAACAAAGAAACCCTTTACGAGTTAGCCAATCCGCTTCCGACAATATTATGGCTGGGCCTGGTGCAGGTGAGGATGATGATACGGTTGCTGCTGGTGTCGTTAACGGCTGTGAGGGAAAGTGACTCCCTTCGCCCACAGATTCAGAAGTAGAACTTGACGCTGCATGGCCAGCTGATTCAGTTGGACTTCTGACGGCTCCTTGAATTTTCTGCCGATCTTTTTCGAACCGACTGGCTGACACAGCTAGCCAATGTTTGTACTTTGAAACATCGGCTTCATCAAAAGGAATGAATTCTTTGCTGACCACTGCCTTTTTGTACCGTGGATCCAGAATAGTGGCACAAATGTAATGTTGTTCTGTATGTATGTTTTGAAGCCTTTCATTGGCAACTAGGCAGCTTAATAAGTTCTCCGCCAACCAATATGCATCTTGCTTTCCAACATCATCTCTGAGCGTTGAAGACACGTCCTTCAGTTGGTGCTCTAGCATGACCAACAATGGGATAGCTTTGCTCAAAGAACAGTCCTCCCTGCTGACTTCTCGCGTGAAGACCTCAAAAGGACGAAGCATGTCTGTCAGGCTTTTAACTAGATTCCATTCCTCCAACTCTAGCCTCTTGTCTTTATGATCAGAACCTAGTTTAAAGACTTGGGGCCAGATGTAGGTAGCCAAATACCGGTCGGTAACGGCCGATTTCGGCCGTTACCGGCCGGTATTTGGCTATTGAGATGTAGGGGGACGGAAACAGGGCAAATCGGTAATTTTACCGATTCGGTAAATATACCGGTCGGTAAATTTACCGACCGGTATTTTTACAGAATCGGTAAAATTGATATGTAGGTGGGACTCTTCTGAGTCCCACAAGGCCTACAAAATCGGTATTTTACCATCAAATTCAATTTGATGGTAAAATACCGATTCATGTGTGCATGCACATGTGTGCATGCACACCTGTGCCATATGACAGGCAGACCTGCCCTTAGGGCAGGTATGCCTGCCACATGGCCCCCGAACCTTTTTTGGGGGTGCTAGAGGGTGTCAAAGTGACACCCCCTGCACCCTTGTCAAAATCGGTATTTACCGATTCGGTAAATACCGACCGGTAATGCCCCATTCATTCCTATGGGCTTCAAAGCCCATAGGAATGAATGGAGCATTACCGGTCGGTATTTACCGAATCGGTAAATACAGATATTTACCGATTCGGTAAATGGAACATCTGGATGTTCCTACATACCCCCCCTTCTTATTTACCGATTCTTAATTACCGAATCGGTAAAATTCGGTAATTAAGAATCGGTAAATAAGTTTTACCTACATCTGGGCCATAGTCATTAATTACCATGCACTGCTCAGACAGACGCTCAAGCATGTAAAAGGTTGATTTCCAACGTGTTGCCACCTTCTGGATGAGTCCTTTGACTGGCACTTTACGTTCATGTTGAATGCTCCTCAGCTCCTTCCGGGCCTTAAAAGAATGGCTGAAATGTGTGCAGATTTTTCGGCAGGTGGTCAGTAACTTTTTGACTGTGTTTTCAGTTTTCAAGAAATCTTGCACAACCAGGTTTATACAGTGCGCCAAACACGGCACTCTGAAATATTGACCCTCCTGCATGGCCTTAACTATATTACTGCCATTATCCATGGAAACATAACCAACTATGCGATTTCTTGGTAGCAGCCATTCAGGGACCTTACTGTTAAACTCCTCCAAAATGTTTTTTTCAGTATGAGTTTTCTCCATGGCAAACACGGCTAATGTTGCATGTTTCCGAGTAGCTTGAAAAACTGTGTCCAGGTCAACAACTGCACTTGACTTGTCTCTAACCCCTGCCAAAGACCCTGCAAAATAGACCCAGTGTGCAGTGATGCACATGTAATCAAGGGCTTGGCAACTGGTCCACATGTCTGTTGTCAAGTGGATAGTGTGAACAGCACTCTTCTGCAAAGCTGCCCCAATCACCTCCAGCACATTTTGATGTAGTGCTGGAACCGCAATTCTGGCAAAATAGGACCAGCTAGGAACCTTTCATTTAGGGCAGACTGCTGCCGCTAATTCTAGAAACCCCACCCCTTCCATGAAAGAAAAAGGGAGAAGGTCCAGCGCTAGCATTTTAGCCAGCTTTGTGTTATACAGACGTACCGTTGGGTGGTTGCGTTCAAATGGCACCTCCGACCACAACATTTGGCGAATGGTGGGCTGGATCATTTTACGTGATGATGATGATGATGATGACGTCTTCAAACCAGTTAGGCCCATTGATGTAGTTTTTCGAATAGGTTTCTCACCCACACTCTTAGTGTGCCTCATAGATGTTGCAGGGGTAGAGGGTGTGGGCGATACCACTGCAGTGCTGCTGCCAGCAGAACTGGGTGTACCAGAAAAAATGTCTGTCGCTTCTTGACTTCCCCCCTGCACAATCAGACCCTCGTCAGCATCAGATGCAATGTGAATGGATACATTTGGATCAGTTCTACTTTGGTCTTCCTGGATTTTCCTTAGGTGCGCATCCCACTGGATAGTGTGGTGTTTTTGGAGATGACCTCTCTGGCCTCCGGTACCATAGTTGGTACCAAGCTTACCCCGACTAACTAATACTTTACAAATCGAACAAACAGCCATGTTTTCCGCCCTTTGGCTAACAGTAAAGAAGTCCCAAACTGGGGACTGGTGATGTCTGCTGAAGGTGGAGGTGCTACTTTGACTTTCAATGCCAGATGAAGTGGAGGATGGGCGTGGCTGAATTCGTTTCTGTTGTTCACTTACAGCACCACTACTTGAGGTCGAGCTGGATGGAGGTCCATGCCGGCCCTTCTGACTAAAAAAGATGGGAGCTGTAGGTCGTGTTGGTGTTGTAGTTAATGGTGGTGGTACCAGTGCCACGCCGCCCATATCGCGCTCAGCAGCCATTCGGGCTAGGGTGAAAATGTCTGTCTGCTGCATGCCTGCTGGGGCTGGAGTGATGACTGTGATGACTGGGTCATCGTCAGATTGTTCATCAGCAGCAGAAGACACCACTTCTTGTTCGTCGTCATCAACCATAAGTGGAAGCTTTGCGGGAGCCTTCCTTTTAGGCTTAGCTACCTTTGTCGGCTCATGGCATAACTCACTCTCAGACTGCATGGCTGGATTCCAATCACGATCAAGGTCATCAGAAGGAAGGGGGCTTGAAGAAGAACTTGTAGTAGTATCCCTCCTTGACCTTTTTCTTGCTGGGGATCTGGAAGACAATGGATAATCATCATCAGGAGGAGTGGCTTCCTCGGATGATACCTCATCTTGAATATCAATTTCCTGATGTGCCCCTACTTCTGGAGGAACAAGCGTTGTAGGCAGTTGTGCCGCTCCATGAACCTCTAGTTGCACCTCTCCATGCACCTGTCCATGCGCCTCTCCTTGCAGCTCTACTTCCGCCTCTACTTGCGCCTCTCCTTGCGGCTCTACTTGCGCCTCTCCTTGCGGCTCTACTTACGCCTCTCCTTGCGCCTCTCCTTGCCAATGTACTTGCGCTTGTATTAGTTGCATGTGTGGTTGTCGTTGCGGCTGTGGTTGTTGAACACTCGTCAGCTGAGTTACACCCGGCGTTGATTGGATGGTACTTTCTTGTGATGAGCCAACATCACTGGTCGATGGTGATTGAACAACCAAAGTGGCTGCCGCCGCAGCACTCATGGTCTTGGACCTAAGTTTGCATGGTGGCACTGAGCCCAATGAAGCGGAGGTGCTGCTTCCAGCTTGGTCCCCGGCGGACACCACTGCTGCTGCAGGCTTATTTTTTTTTTCCAAAAAAAGGTGTCGGTGGGCCCACCAGTCTCCTTGGTAGGTGGTGCCACTTGCTTCTTCTGCTCCTTCTTACTGGCAGTGGCACTGGAAACTTTTTTCGCTGAGGCGCTACGGACAACTTTCTTTGGGGCCATCTTCTTGAGATGTCAGAACAGCAGGCCGCAGTTGCACGAGTTGCAGAGTTGTCTTGTCTGTGGCCACACGTTATGTCACGTGACGTTGTGCTGCACACACCGCTGAAGGACTTCTTCCTGGCACTGGTGGTTCTCTTGTGCGCCTAAAAGCAATGGAAGCCAGAGGAACATCAGATATACACCCCCAAAAATCGAAAAACACATAAAAATCACCACAATCCAATGCCATCCATGCCCTCAATGATGTTTAAATTCAAGACACCCCACAAAAAGACTAGGCCCATGCACCACGGAGTAACCCTGGGCATAATGGATGAAAGCAAGGCAAAATGGGTGCAGGCCTGAGCACACTGCCTGCCTTCAAAATGGCCCCTTGACCCCCACCACATGGCCTGGCCCTGCCTGTACCAGCCCTCAAAATGGCCCCCACCCACATGGCCTTGCCCCATCAACACCCCAAAAAATCGAAAAACACATAAAAATCACCACAATCCAATGCCATCCATGCCCTCAATGATGTTTACATTCAAGACACCCCACAGAAAGACTTGGCCCATGCACCACTGAGTAACCCTGGGAATAATGGATGAAAGCAAGGCAAAATGGGTGCAGGCCTGAGCACACTGCCTGCCTTCAAAATGGCCCCTTGACCCCCACCACATGGCCAGGCCCTGCCTGTACCAGCCTTCAAAATGGGCCCCACCCACATGGCCATGCCCCATCAACACCCCCAAAAAATCGAAAAACACATAAAAATCACCACACTCCAATGCCATCCATGCCCTCAATGATGTTTACATTCAAGACACCCCACAGAAAGACTTGGCCCATGCACCACTTAGTACCCTGGGCATAATGGATGAAAGCAAGGCAAAATGGGTGCAGGACTGAGCACACTGCCTGACTTCAAAATGGCCTCTTGACCCCCACCACATGGCCAGGCCCTGCCTGTACCAGCCCTCAAAATGGCCCCCACCCACATGGCCATGCCCCATCAACACCCCAACAAATCAAAAAACACATAAAAATCACCACAATCCAATGCCATCCATGCCCTCAATGATGTTTACATTCAAGACACCCCACAGAAAGACTTGGCCCATGCACCACTGAGTAACCCTGGGCATAATGGATGAAAGCAAGGCAAAATGGGTGCAGGCCTGAGCACACTGCCTGCCTTCAAAATGGCCCCTTGACCCCCACCACATGGCCAGACCCTGCCTGTACCAGCCCTCAAAATGGCCCCCACCCACATGGCCATGGCCCATCAACACCCCAAAAAAATCAAAAAACACATAAAAATCACCACAATCCAATGCCATCCATGCCCTCAATGATATTTAAATTCAAGACACCCCACAGAAAGACTAGGCCCATGCACCACTGAGTAACCCTGGGCATAATGGATGAAAGCAAGGCAAAATGGGTGCAGGCCTGAGCACACTGCCTGCCTTCAAAATGGCCCCTTGACCCCCATCACATGGCCAGGCCCTGCCTGAACCAGCCCTCAAAATGACCCCCACCCACATGGCCATGCCCCATCAACACCCCAAAAAATCAAAAAACACATAAAAAATCACCACAATCCAATGCCATACGTTGCCCTCAATGATGTTTACATTCAAGACACCCCACAGAAAGACTTGGTCCATGCACCACTCACTACCCCTGGGCCTCCTGGCTAGTGAGGCTTTACAGGCACCCCAAAAAAAACAAAAAAAACAACATATAACAGTGAGCTAAAATTCCATGACATGGATGAGAATTTAGTTTAAAAAAAATCACAGAAACAGTTGTATCATGCCTAGGCCCTGGGCCTACTGGATACTGTGGCTACCCACCACAATATATATTTTGTTAAAGTTGTGAAAAAAGTTCTAGAACTGGAGTTGCCTCAACTGCAATGCCCCAAACAAACAACACCAACTTACCTGTAAAATCTCAAGTCCAAAAGTGATCCAAACTCCAAAGTCCAAAAAGTCCTCAAATACAAATATCCAGCAGCAGCAGCCACAAAAGGTAATCCTTCCAGCTCCACAGCCAAATGAAAAGTGAGCAGGACATGGACAAAGCACTGGGAGGAGCCTGCTGGACAGGAACAGGAAGTTGAAGATTCTGGGGCACTTCCTTCCTCCCACCCCACCCCAAAAAATGGACTCCTGCACCAAAAGGTGTAGCCAAATGTCAATCTGAGGAGTTATTCTGATCAAAATCATCATTTCCACAAGGTTTCTGCTTCCTGCGGTGGATTTCTTGTGCAGAATTGCAATTTTTGCAATTTCGGGAACGCGAGCTGTTCAAACCTCCCGCCGGAAGTCAACTGCCCGCCGTCGCGGGCCTTTATGACGTACTCGCATTGTCAAACTCTCGCCGTGCAAGATGGCAAGCCGCGATAATGTAATGGCGTTTGAAAAACTCTCACGCGATCACGCAGCAAGATCGAAAATGGCGCAGCACACGCAAAACCGGGAGAAAAACAACTCGCCGCGCACGCGATATTGTATTTTTCAAGCGCGACCAAGCAAAACAATTCGTAGATCGCGAAATCGTCAAAAATCCGCAAATTCGCCCGCGAAACGGATTTTACGCCCAGGGCGTGGCCTCTAAACACCTCTATGCAACACAGCTCCCTGGAGCATACTGGAGGTACCTGGTGGGCTAGTTGGCCCCCAGGGACCCCCAGTAGCGCAGGGGTATTAATAACCCCAATTTAAAAAGTGCCACAGAGCGCATTTGCAGAGTGTGTTTGTGTGGGGGCCGGGCCTAGGGCCGATCACGTCTTTTTTTGGTTTTTTGAAAGGGGGGTTGTGTGGCCCCCTTCCTTTTATGTTTTTGTGGCCCTGGGGTCCCAATCCCCCAAGGGCTCACCCCCAAATTAAATTTTGTTTAAAAAAATCACGGGAAAGGGGCGGCGTGGCCCCCCCCTCCCTTGGCCAATTCTGGGCCCCGGGGACCCCATCCCCCGGGGCATGGCCAAATTTGTATATATTTATATGGAAGGGGACTGCATAGCCCCACTCCTCATGCAACTTAAGGCCCCGGGGACCACATCCCCAGGGGCAGCCTTTGACTTTTTTTTCTGTTTTTTTTACTTAATGGCGGAGGGGGGCCACGTGGCCCCCCTCCTGGGCCACTTATGGCCCCGGGGACTCCATCCCCAGGGGCCTGGCCTCTCGTTGGGGACTGTGAGGGGTCCCCAATACCCCCACGGTCCCGCCGGCTCCCCGCCTCCTGCGGGAGCTTGCATTGCTTTTCCTTATGGGGAGCAGCTAACATGCTGCTCCCCATATGGAAAAGCAATCTGCTTTGCTTCATTGAAGTGAGAGCAGGTTTCCCTGCTCTCGCTTCAATGAAGCAAAGCAGTTTGCAATGGCAGGGTGGGTGTCGCGAGGCTCCCGCCCTGCCATTGCAAACAGCAGTGTCCTGGGGGTGGGCACCCCGGGACACTGCAGAAGCCGGCCCTGGGGGTGATGGTCCCCAAGGCCTGCACAATGCTCCAGGAGGGGGCCACGCGGCCCCCTCCCACATTTGTTTTAAGTTGCGGTACCCAGGGCTGGGGGGGCCTCAGAGTACCCCCACACCTAATTTTTTGTAGCCCCGGGGGTGGCGGTCTCAGGAGCTGGAGGGGGCTGAGAGCCCCCTCAGCCAAATTGAATAAGCCCCGGGGGTGGCGGTCCCCGGGGCTGGGGGGCCCTCAGATTTACCCCACACCCAATTTTTTGTAGCCCCGGGGGGTGGCAGTCTCCGGAGCTAGGGGGCCTGAGAGCCCCCTCACCCAAATAGAATAAGCCCCAGGGGGTGGTGGCCCCTGGGGCTGGGGGGGGCCTTAGAGCCCCCCCACATTGAATAAGCCCCGGGGGTGGCGGTCCCCGGGGCTGGGGGGGCCTGAGAGCACCCCCACCCAAATTGAATAAGCCCCAGGGGTGGTGGTCCCCGGGGCCAGGGGCCCCTTTGGGGCCCCCATAACATCTAAAACATTGCCCCTGGTATTTGACCCACCCGGGGGCTAACTAGCAACGAAGCGCGGAAGTCCGCGCTTCATTTTCTTCTTTTTAATTTTGGCCGAAATTTGCGCTGGGTGCGCAAATCTTGCCGATTTCTTTTTTTAAAAAAATGTTTTTTTTGGTCCTGGGGGTCCGCAAGGACCCCCTGAGCAGGCCTAGGGGGTCAGGGTGTTTCTACCCTGCCCCCTTTTTGCGTTTTGCGAAGTTTTTTCTTTGGCTGCCAACACTTCCTGATTTTGACAGTTGTCAGCCAATTAGCATTCAGCTTGTGCACGGCAGGGTGCTTGTAGGCTGCGCGGAGGGTACGCGGATAGTACGCGGATCCTCCGCGCCCATAGATATATCTGTACTTTTAACTGTCATTTTCTCAGTAACTACTGAATGGATTTACACAAAATAAGCAAAAGGCACAATTCTGAACCAAGGACTACCTCTTTGCCAAATTTGGTGTAATTCCATTCAGGAGTTCGGGCTGTAGCTGCGGCTAAAGGTCCTATGGGAAATTGCATGGGGAAAATGCGCCTTTTTTCTCGGCCCCCGCTTGATGAATCATCGTGAAACTTTCAGGATAGGAGCGGACCGGAGCTGGCCAAAAGTTTGGAAAATTGTTTCCAAATTCGTCAATCGGCGCCAAAGTTATTCCAAATAGAATGTTGCGGATTTCCAATGGATAATATGTCCTAACTATAACTATCTACTGGCGACCTCCAGTAGATTTTATATATATATATATATATATATATATATGAAAACAACTGTTTCTTCCCACTTGCGAAGAAAATTTCACAGACTACTCACGATGCTTCAAAGGTTTATTTAGCACGAAATCAGCAGCTCACTACCTAAGGTCGTCGTGTATATATATATATATATATATATATATATATATATATATTCACAGAAAAAACCATAGGTTATAGACCATATATAGTTAGGAATTAGCATTTACAAAACCTTGAAAATTCACTGAAAAAACCATAGGTTATAGACCATATATAGTTAGGAAATAGCATTTAGAAAACCTTATTTTACTCACACAAAACCATTGAAATTCCATATATAGTTAGTTGCACTAACTATATATCGCGCACCTGCAATCCACTGCTGATGATGTCACATATTACATCATTCATGACATGGTCAGTGACATCACTGATGACATCACTGATGACATCTCAAATGACATCACTGATGACATCACTGATGACATCTCATTTGACATTACTGATCACATCACTGATGACATCATTCATGTGATGATACAATGAACCTCTTCAGACTCTAATATAACCTTAGATACACTCAGTGTAAACAGACACTCACAGACTGTCACTCATCCATGGAGTTACTCACACACCTAGTCAGTCTTGCAAAGAATCAATCACACCTCGATTTCCTCAACTATATAGTTATACACACCTTACTTATTGGAACATATAATAACACATATTTACTCTGTTATACAATCCCTGATACAAGTTCACAATAATCCATACAGCCACTCACACATTCACTGGCTCTTATGCACAGTTATTTATATATGTCAACTATCACATGTACTGTGTTTTACATATGTACTTACTTTGACATGTAGCACTGAGATATCCATTCACTCACCAATACACTCATGCACACAGTCAACCGCCCATACAGATGTTTCCACATGCACTTTTGAACCCATACATCTAGTGAATCAACTGCTCACACATCTATGCACAGAGTCATACACCTCCCAGACACCCACACACACACTCAGTCTCCCATACAAATACTTGGGCAACTAATCAATAACCCATATAGTTAGTCATATAGCTAATGATCAACACATGCATCAGATTACAAAACAACAGACACAATGATGCACAATTTAAAACAGTTTAGTCACTAACCCATGCACTCAGTGAGACACATTTAATCACTCACTTATACAGTCAGTCATGCACCTACTAAATCCTTCATCCAGACACTTATACATCCACTCATTCTTCAATATGTAAGACATATTTTAACTTTACAGAAGCATACAGTCACTGGATGTTGTCATCAGTGATGTCATCAGTGATGTCATTTGAGATGTCATCAGTGATGTCATCAGTGATGTCACTGACCATGTCATGAATGATGTAATATGTGACATCATCAGCAGTGGATTGCAGGTGCGCGATATATAGTTAGTGCAACTAACTATATATGGAATTTCAATGGTTTTGTGTGAGTAAAATAAGGTTTTCTAAATGCTATTTCCTAACTATATATGGTCTATAACCTATGGTTTTTTCAGTGAATTTTCAAGGTTTTGTAAATGCTAATTCCTAACTATATATGGTCTATAACCTATGGTTTTTTCTGTGAATTTCATTGGTTTTTTAACAGCTAATATCTGTAGCTGTAAAATGTATTCTTCTTTAAATCCAAAAATATATTTTATATGTTTATGAATAATTTTTTTTTAAAATATTTTTTTTTCTTCGTTCCCGCTTCGCGAATCGGGAAGCTTCCCGTTAGCTGACCTTGATGCCGCGAAATAGACCGCGAGCCGGTAAACGTTTCTTTACCGCAAGTGCCGCGTTAGAAAACAACATCGTGACGCCTCCCGTCCGCATGACGTTTCACGTTGTCGCGTGATACGTCATATGACGTGCTACGTTAGCGAACTGGTACGCGAAGCGAGTCGCAAAGCGCAGGTTTCTGGAAGCAAACCGGGAGGCCCTGCAAAGCGCTTAACGTAAACACAGCAAGTCATGTGACTTGGTAATAACACTTTTCATTGGTTCATTTCACTTTTGGTTTCCTAATGATGTAAGACTAGGTCATATAATCTAAAATGAACACTTTTGATTGGTTGAGAACTCTTGTTTTTCCCAAATGATGAAAATCCCTCCTTCTTTCCTCACTCTGACTTTCATCATTGTGAGAGAAAGACCCTTTGTGATCACTGAGCAATGGCTTCTTTAGTAGCTTCAGCTGGTGCTTCCCCACCACCTCCACCACATCCAAGGAAGAGTGGACCACCTGCTCAAGTTGTAATTCAACAAGAAGAAGAAGAAGAGGAACAGGAGGACGAGCACGAAGAGAGGCAGTTTTTGCCTGAGCAGCCCAAGACGTCTCACCGGAAAGAAAACTTCATTTGGCAATTTTTTAAAATTCCCAAAGGTCAGAAAAAAGTAAATGCAAGATACGTAACTTGCCTTATATGTCAAGATAGACTGTCCAGAGGGACCGACAAAAAATACAGTTTCGGAAACTACACAATGCATCGCCATATGACTAGGTGGCATCCTAACAACTACAGTGCTGCACAGTTTCGGAACGACCTAGATAATCTCCCTATTATGGCCAGAAGATCTGTTGTACCGGAAGTAACGGGACCAGAGGGCAGGGAGATGGTGCCAAATATACAAATGAGATTTGGTGAAGTAAAACACACCTGCGTATTTTGCGATGGATTCATTTCCTACGGAGAAAGAAGCATCACTCTGATCAACAGAGCTATTGACTATCATATGCAAGTTTGTCCGAAACGCCCAAAATAATAAATACTTCTTTTTTTTGTTTTGTTGCTCCTGTTGAGCCCTTTACAATGAATCGTTTTCATTGCCCCCTCCAAGAAAAACCCAAAAAAATATAAAACTGTTCCGAAAAATTCAAAAACAGTAAAAAAATGTTCAGAAAAATAAAAAAAAAAGTTCTTTTCAGAACTACCTCCCCGTTATTAAAAAATTGGTACAATATTTGGAACTGTGCCAACCTCTATTTCTCTTAGTTCGCTTCCTAGTTCGCTCGCTGGTACGCGAACTGGAAGCGAACCAAAAACAGTAAGTATAAGGGAAGGAAACACACACTTATGTTAAAAGAAAGACAGCTATAGGGGAGTAAACTAGAGATACTATTACCCATAATCCACTACTGATGATGTCACATATTACATCATTCATGACATGCTCAGTGACATCATCAGCAGAGGATTGCGGGTTTTTTGGCAACATGCCTTATCCACGGTTTAATAACGCTGCCTTTTGCTTTATATAAGTTTTCAAATTGTATGAAATATATACCAATAGGTCTTTATGAACCTTTAGGTAGTGCTTTTGTTCATGAGGTCTGGTCGCTTCCATACACATACAGATGTTTCAAAGATGATCAAGAAGTTTATCTGAATGGAGAGGAATGCACTGAGACGCCAGATCATTCACTAATGTGTAGGCACATACAGTTACACGATTCATGCAACAAACACCGACCAAATATGGCTTGCGTGTTGCAAGGCACGCCAGTTCCTGCTATCATCCCCACGTTCAAGTTGTTGGAAAATGGTAGTTATTTGATGCTCAATAATGAAGATTGTTCTGAGTTAATTAAAAAGTATTCCTTTTATCGTAACAGTAAGTGAACGGGTTATTTGCTGCAGAAATGTTCTATTTCCTCCCACACATGAACATAGGGAGTTTTCAATCTGGCCACAAATACCAACCTTGGGACACGTTTCAACGGCATGACAAGAATAAGAGCTCTTTTGTCTCAGAGAGAGGTGGCCTTGAGTTCGGCCCGTGAAACTTTCGTACTTCACATAGCGAACACCCGTACACAGGTTTGCCTTTCAATTTCAGCAACATGTTTCCGACTATCTTTAACGCATCCTCCACAAAATCCCTGGCACACTTTTTTAAAGTTGTTACCAGTGGTCTCGTGACTTCATTTGAGAAAATCTTTGGAGTCATCCCTGCTCCCTTTCATTCCATTTTCTCCACTCTGCTTCGTGGATTGCATTTTTACTTGCATTACCAGCGGACGCTCTTGTGCTTTTTTACATTTTTAAATATGGATGTCCCTCCTATGCAACCGCTGCAGCTGCTGACACTGTTCCGCAATCGCATGCTAGAATATTATGGCACAATGCCGTTGGCGATATTAAGCACGGCATATGGATTATCTTTTCGGTTCTCCTACTTCACCTGTGTCCAGCCTGTATTTCACTGCCTGACCTGTGATTTCGATTGGGCCATTGATTTGTGTCTCTGCGGACCGGTTTCTCCTGACGTCGACTTTAATCAGCTGATGACTCCTATCATTACTCACGAGTTGATTTGTCCTGGCGAAAGGATTATGGCTGTGGCATTGATGCATGGACTACTTGGTCCCTGGAATTTACTGGCGGCAGCACAGTCTTTCTTGGAACACAGCTTTCTTGAAAACCCACCGAGCTGTCCTCTGATGGTGATAGAGGATCCGGTGCTGGGAGAGCACGTATGTTCTTTTCCGCTTTTAAATTGGATGGCTGAACTGTTTTCGGATGAAGACGGTGACTTCCTATTGGAGGCTGTTGCAGCTTATTTTGCATACACAGTTATGTCATAGACCTTTTTCATGTTTCATATGCTGAGTACTAGCATTTCATTGACAATTCATTGACTTATTTGTCAAGTTTTTATTATTTACCTTGCCTATTGGCTTAAGACTCGATAAAGTACTTGGCTGTTTTATTTTTCTTTAGCATTGAATTTTCCTAGTTTTTAATGCTTTACCTTGCGGACCGTCCACATATAAACTTGCAATCTGCTCTCATGAGATGGCACTTCTATTATCTTATTCAGTTCGTTTCCGGATCATGAGGAGGTGTCATCTAGGTCCTGGATATCTTTACACCGTGTTAAGTTAGCATGGGCTCATTACCGGTTTAAACGCCATTTTTCCTTTTTTGCAACTTCTGCACACGACACTTAGTTGTTGCTTTAGCTTTCCACCTAGTAGTTCATCGTGGTTTACATGAGAATAATATGTTATTGGTCTACTATCTGCTTTACTTGTTAAACTATATCTGTACAGCGAGTGCTAAAGTTTCAAGAACAACACGATACAGAATTGTTATGAGGTCTGATCTCCACGACTTCATACTCATAACATAAGTGCAACTTCTGCCAATTCTGGGCATGAGGCGGGTTTTATATTGCTTTGCCGAACACACATACACAACAGTTGATGCGGTTCACATGAAGAGAGAGCTGGTGTATGCTGATGTGATTCCTTCAAATGTAAGACACTAAAGTATGGACACGCCCTAAACCAACACAAAGAGACCTTCTTAGCAAATAATATAATATGTGTATTAGGGAGGGTGAGATATAAGCAGCCGCGGGCCGTGGAGGGAGTTACGATGGGGCAGGGAGGCGGGGAGGGGGAGAAGCAGGGTGGAGCCCTCTCTACCTTGCCCCTCCCCCTCCCCGCCTCCCTGCCCCACCGTAACTCCCTCCACGGCCCGCGGCTGCTTATAAGTGTTGCTAACTCTTATTCATTTACAGCATGTTAACATACTGTCACCATTCGCTTTTTATGTACTAGTAACTATGCTGGTAATTTTGCTACTGATAATATGTGTACTTGTATTCTCCACCCTGCTTCTCCCCCTCCCCGCCTCCCTGCCTCACCGTAACTCCCTCCACGGCCCGCGGCTGCTTATAAGTGTTGCTAACTCTTATTCATTTACAGCATGTTAACATACTATCACCATTCACTTTTTATGTACTAGTAACTATGCTGGTAATTTTGCTACTGATAATATGTGTACTTTTATTATCTAAGGTACTACGCCTGAGAAGACGGCATTAGTAAATAAACATTTCAAATACACATGTGTTCTTCTTAACTCCATGTTCTGGTTTCTAAGAAATATATAACGACCGACTGTTCATGAGTTCCACGTATCCTGAGGTACTATAAGTTCATATTCTGGATTGTCTAAACATTGAGAGTTTGTTATATCCAATGTGACACTGTACCTAGCTTGCTAAATAGTTTTTGATTACTAACGTGAGTTTTGGGACACCCTAATTCGCCGAGGTTCCAATCCTCTGTCCACAGTTCTGTGTGAGAACAGAAACCCTGCGACAAGGGCACCCCCGACCCTTGCTGGAGCTTCATCACACTTGCGATACAACTCCAGCAATGCGCCACCTTTACGGCACAGATACATCACGCATCTGTGCTGTTTTTGCCCCATGATGCGCCGCATTGTAAATGCAGCACACCATAGGTGACGGAACAGCGGCACAGAATGACTAACACATCCCTGGTGATGCGCCAGTCATCATAAATCTATCCCTATGCTTCTTATCTTGTTAGAGATGAACCGCCATATGTATCATAAAAGTTATTTGCATTTCCTAAATAGCGAACTTTAAGGAATAAATAGCGATTCTTTACCATTCCTAGTTTGCGATGAGCTATTTGCTAATTAGCCGAATGTAGCCCAATGAAGCCCAATGTAGCCCAATGTAGCCCAAAGATGGCCGCCAGACACACAAAAAAACAAATGTAGCCCAAATATCAGCCAGATGTAGCCCAACTATAGCCCAGTGACAGAATGACCAATCAGCTTCGCAAACCTCCGTTACGCGAAGCGGAGCGCTGTTACAGATATATATCTTTTTTTGAACGTTAATTTCTCAAAATCCACTGGAGCACATATATTGAGACCTAGCAAAGGCACATCGGGCTACCAGTCCCTAATATTTTGCCAAGTTTCGTGCAAATCCATTCAGCCGTTCAATTATTATTTTTATTATTTTTTTTTGCCCCGCGGGGCCCTTTTAAAACCTCCACATCAAACCTAGGGGGTCAGCGAGGATCTACTATGCCCCCTTATAGTTATTTCCCCCTTTGTTTTGACCTCCTCTTGTCTCTCGATCCTACCGAGAGACAAGATGGCGGCCGCTACGGACTGTTTGGAATGTTGACAGACGCCGGAGAACCAATCAGCTTCGCTTCACAAAGCTCCGTTGCGCGAAAAGTCCGCGAACCAGAGCGCTAACCGGTCCGCTGTTACAGATATATATCTTTTTTTAAACGTTAATTTCTCAAAATCCACTGGAGCACATATATTGAGACCTACAAAAGGCACATCGGGCTACCAGTCCCTACAATTTTGCCAAGTTTCGTGCAAATCCATTCAGCCGTTCGGGCTAAAAGTGAGGCCAACCGCCCTATGGAAAACTCAATGTTAAAAACACGTTTTGGGACCCCCCTTTTTTCTCGGCCCCCACTGGACGAACCCCCCCCAAATTTTCAAGGGCTGCTCAGAAACAAAATGTGCCATTTTCCTGAAAATTTCAGCCGATTCCGTCCACAAACGCCAAAGTTATTAGACATAGAATTTTCAAAAAACCCATAGAGAAAAAATCCTAACTATATATACCTACTGGCGACCGCCAGTAGGTAATATATATATATATATATATAAATATATAGTTTCTGACCAATACCAAAGGTTAAAATAATGTTGTAATTAGGAGACAACTTCTGTGACAATGTAATGTTTTAAACTAAAAGAAAACACAGAAATTCGCCAGTTATAGTTATTTCAAGTAATTATAACTAGTGCCCTAAGGTAACTATAACTCGCGCCCTTGCCATGCGCTGCTAATTACCCCACATAATACATCACTCATGACATCTTTTATAAAATCACTGATAATGTCACTGCAACATTTGCAATAATGTGCGAGTTATAGGTACTTAAGATAACTATTACTGTGGAATGTCAATGTTTTTTTTGTTTACATTGTCACTGAAACTCTCACCTAACTATAATGCTACATTAATGTTTGCTTTTTTCACTGCATCCATCCCATTGCAAGCAGCTAACCCACCTTCTAGCATGGCCTTTCTGAAATATGTTGCATACAGCTGGTCGGGCAGGACCTGGACAATCTCTCCCGGGGCGATTAGTCAAAAAAGAGGAGCATTTGCAGGCACTGCGGACCCCACCCCCCAGGGCCATATTTGTTTTTTAGCAGGAAGAGGGAGGCACACGGCCCACATCTCTGAGTCATTGCAGGCCCTAGAGGCCCCATCCCCTGGGGCCTTATTTTTTATAAAGGGGAGAGTGGTGCATGGCCTCCTCCTCAAGCCATGCCATGCCATGAGTATGTTTTTCGGCCCAGGGGGGATGGGGTTCCGTGGCCTCTACAAGCTCGGGAGGGGGCCATGCTCTCTCCACCCTTTTCAAAGTGTCCTGGACTCCATCACATTTTTATAAAATGTAGGTTTTTCTCATTTTTCATTTTTTTATAATGGGACTCCCGCAGGATCACTGCTTTCTAAAAATATATATATATCTTGGCCCCACTGGAGACTCACAAGGCCTGGGAGATGGCAAGGTATGCTTCCCCTCTTCCCCCTCATATTCTTTTTAAATGTAAACTCAGGACAGTGGACTTCTGGTCGCAAAACAGGATTACTCTACCACCAATTCAAAGCTGGTGGTAACCCATTTGAAAATGGGAAGGAGTCTGCATGAGACCTCTTCTCAAATGGGAAGAAGTCTCCATGAGACCCCTTCCCCTTTGAGAATGTGCGACAAAATATTTTTTAAGAGCAGACAGTAGTCCCATGGATCACTGCCTTCTCTTAAAATGAAACTTGAAAAAATACTTTTTTATAAACAAATAATTTTTCATATAAGGAAATAAATGCTTTATTAAAAAGTATTCACAGACTTAGGGCCAGATGTAGGTAGGCTTTTACGGGTCGGTAACGGCCGAATTCGGCCGTTACCGACCGGTAAAAGCCTTTTGAGATGTAGGAGGCATTTTACCGATTCGTTAATTACCGAATCGGTATTTACCGATTCGGTAATTACCGAATCATCATTTACCGATTCAGTATTTACCGAATCGGTAAATGATATGTAAGAAGCACTGTAAACAGTGCTTCAGGGCTTTAAGGATTCCTTATTTACCACCAACTATCAGTTGGTGGTAAATAACGAATTCCTATGTAAATGCATAAATGTGCATTTACACCTGTGCCATGTGACAGACATACATGCCCTTAGGGCATGTATGTATGCCACATGTGCACACCTGCACTAATCAGGGGTGCAGCAGGGTGTCAAAGTGACACCCTGCCACCCTTGACTATTTTACAATTTTACCGAATCGATATTTACCAATTCGGTAATTGACATTCATTCCTATGGGTCTCAAGGCCCATAGGAATGAATGGCAAATACCGAATTGGTAATTACCGATTCGGTAAATATCGAATCTTACCGATTCGATATTTTTTACCAAATTTTTTCCTACATACCATTTACCGATTCTGAAATTCCGAATCGGAAACATTCAGTATTTAAGAATCGGTAAATGGAACTTACCTATATCTGGCCCTTAGTGGTCTGTTGAGTCAAGCAGTCGACCATACCTGTGATGGTGGCAATTCATAGTGTATCCCAAATTGCTACCTACCTTATTATTATGCATCAGGTAGGCCAATTTGCGACCTTCTAGGAATTCCTATTGTAAAATAAAAAGTTTCACACATTAGGAATAATGGTTTCTAATTGCAATTCAAATATAATGGCAAATTGGAAATCGCTTTTCTTAATGTTAGAACATCCGGCCTAAAGTCCCCGAGTCCTGTAAGGGCTGCCTGAAAAATGTTGCCTTGTGTTCTACACAGCCAATCAGCACGCTTGCAGGAGCCTGATTTCCATGGGAGTGAATTTGCCCAATGAAAAAAATCCCCCTAGGACAATCAGAATGCTCTATTTTCTTTATTGGATTTGAGGGACTTTGGTGAGAGCCCCTCAAACAAAACCATCTAGATATACACATTTTTTTTATACTTAATATCTCCAAAAATGCAGATTTGCACTAACTCACAAAAAGCACGGTTTCTGGACTAAGATCTAGCTTCCTGCCAAATTTGGTGTTATTCTATTCAGCCGGTTTTGAAGTAGCATTGTTAAAATAAGTCTATGGAAAATGCATGCACTCCACTCTATGCTACTACACCCTACAACACTCTATTCCACTTTATGCTCCCCCACTGTTGTCACCCTACTCCACCGTATGCCACGCCACTCCATTCCACTCTATGACAAGTCACTCCACTCCAGTCTATGACATGGGACTACACTCACACCCATTCCATTCAAGTCCATTCTACACCATACTACTCCACTCTATGATATGGCGCCCCATTCTACTACACACCACTCCACTATAAGACACTACTCTACAGCACTCTATGACATGCCACTCTACTTCTCTCCACTCTATACCACTCCACTGTACTTTATGACACGCCACTCTACTCTACTCCACGTGACCCTATGACCTTCTATGCTACTGTACTTCAATCTACGAAACCTCTACGGTCCTCCACTGTATGACACTCTACTCCACTCTATGCAACTCTCTCTATGCCACTCCACGCCACTTTACTACACTTTACTCTATGACACACTACCTCAGTTTACTCCACTGTAAGCCTAGGCAAAACATGTGGTGTTTTACTCTGCAGAATTCTGTGGAGTTATGAAAAAAACTCTTTTAGACTCCGTGAAATTCTGCTAAGTGGTGGAAAATGCTTGTCCGGCCATTTGCATTGCTTTTTCATGCCAGTAGCTCATTCTGCACTGAAAAATCAGTGCAAATGACTCCACACAGTCATCTTATTTTCCCTGCATCTGTTCGCCTCTCCTTGCTGGCTGCCTCTTCCTCCCTCCAACCTAATCCAGTCCCATCAGTTCTTCCCTATTCCCAATGCAAACTTTTTTGTGCGTATTGTATTACTGTCACGCTTTCCTTTTTACATTTCTGTCACTTTTTGTGTACATTGTTTTACTTTCCTGGCCCTTCCTAACTGTCTGATCTCCTATTTTGCTTCTTCCCATTTCCAATCCCACACCCAGTCTACCTCCTTCCCGACTCGGTTGCAATGGTAGAAGCAGGCAGTGTTACCCGAACCCCATGTGGGCGAAGTAGAATGGCAGGACAGTGGGCCACCCTATCTTCAGTGAGGCGGAGGGGGCAACACTACTCTTCTGAGAGCAGTGCTACCTAATCCTCATGCTGGTAGTGGCTCCTGGAGGGAGTGCTGCGGGCGGTGATGCAGGGTGGGGGAGATGCAGGGTGGGGGGTGGTAAACTCCAGAACATGGCCTAACGGAGGTAAGTATACAAACAAATAAATAAAACGAATTTCATTGCGTGGGCTGCATTACCAAATGTGAAGAAGGAGACAGAACGGTAGGTGAGGGAGGTGGAAGGGACAAGGGAAGGGGATGGGAGGGGAGGTGGGAGGGAAGTGGAAGTGAAGAGGAGGAGATGGGGGAAGCAGAAGGGAAGAGCAGAGAGGAGAGGATGGGAGGGGAAGGGGAGAGGAGAGGAGGGGAAGGGTGGTAGGTAGGGAAAAGGAGAGGCAAGAGGAGGGAAGTGGAATAGATCAGAGGAGTGTAGAGGAGGAGGAGTTGGGAGGGGGGAGGGGGTGAAGGTGGAGGCAGGAGGAGGGGAGAAAAGTGAAAGTGAAGAAGGAAGGGGAGGAAGAGATGGGTAGAGGGGATAGAGGAAGGGAAGGGAAATAAAAGGGAAGAGGGAAAAGGGGATGGGAGAGAAGAGGGAAGGGAGGGGGAGGAGAGATGTGGAAGGAAGAGGGGAGTGAGAGGGACTAGAAAAGAGAGGAGTGGGAGGAGGGAAGGGAAGGGGAAATAAAAAGACAGGAGGGGGACATGGAAAGGAAGCAGAAGAGACGTGAAGGGGAGAGAAGTTGAAAGGAAGAGCAGAGAGGAAACAATGTGAGGGGAAGGGAAGGGTAGAGGGAGGGGATGGAAGATGGGAACGGAGGGGTGGGAGGGAAGGGGTGAGAAGAGAACAGGGAAGTGGAGAGGAGGTTGATAGGAGGGGTAGAGGGGGATATGATGGGAAAAGGAAGATGAGAGGAGAGGAGAGGAGGGGTTGGGACGAGGGGAGAAGAATGCAAGGGGGAAGCAAGGGGGAGTGGAGGGGAGGGAAGTGGAAGGGAAGATGTAGAGTGGTGATGGGAGAGAGGTGAAGGGGGGTTTGAAATGGTTGGAAGTGGAAAGGAAGAGGGGAGTGAGGAGAGAGAGGGGAGGAGGGGGAGGAAGGAGGATGAAAAAGGAAGAAGGCATGAGGATAGGATGGGAGTAGGCAAGTGGAAAAGAGTAGCGAGGAGGAAAGACAAGGGGTGTGGAAGAGTGGAGAAGGTAAGGGCTTCCCCTCGGAAGAGAGGGAAGGATTTGAGGGGAGGGGAGTGGAGGAAAATGGGGAGAGAGGAAGAAAGTGGGAGCGGAGTGGAGGGAAATGGGGGAGAGAGGAGGAAAGTGGGAGGGTGGAAGAAGGGATGGGAAGTGGATGGATGGGGAGGAAAGTGGAGGGAAAGTGGAGAGGGGAGCAGCAGGCGTGGGAGTGGTGAAGGTTTGGAGAGGAGGGGAAGGGGAAGGAAGTAAAAGGAAATGGGGAGGGAGACAGGAGATAAGGGGGAGGGGGAAGTGGAAGGGAAGTGGGAAGTAGTGCAGAGGGAATAGAGGAGTGTGGAGGAGGGACGAGCGAACAGGGAAGGGAAGAGTGGGGAGTAGGGATGAGGGGAGTGGAGAGAAGGGAGGTGGGAAGAGAAAGGAAAGATGAGAGTGAGGTGGAGGAAAAAGGGAGAAGAGGAGGCAGGAGGCCACGTTGCCTTCAACCACACCACGAACTCCACTGGACCGACCACCACTGCATCCATTTCACCTTCAAGAAACCAACCATGCACCACCACCTCACCCAACAGCTGCCCCGCTGCTGCTGGAGCAAAGTCACTGAGGAACAGCTGACCACCACCCTCGCCAAATACGCACCCACCGACCTCACCGACCCAGACACCGCCGCTCGCAACCTCCGACAGTGGATCGATGACTGCGCCAACACCCTCTCCCCACTCAAGAAACCCTCCAACAGCCACGCCAGCAAGAAAGCCACCTGGTTCACCAACGAACTCCAGACCTCCAAACGCGGATGCCGGAAACTGGAGAAGAAATGGCTCCACGAATGCACACCGGACAGCCACGCAGCCCACAAAGACGCCACCCGCCGACATCACCACCTCATCAGAGTAGCCAAGAGATCCTCCTTCAAAAACCGCCTGGACAACAACACACACAACAGCAAAGAACTCTTCAACATCATGAAAGAACTCTCCAACCCAAGCGCCAACGACATCCCACCCTCGCAAGAACTGTGCGACTCACTGGCCATCTTCTTCCACCGCAAGATCGCCGACATCCATGACAGCCTCAACACCATGCCCGCCCCTACTACGCCAGGCTCCACCCCCCATGCGAACACCACCCGCACCAACAGCCTGACCTCCTGGTCCAACGTCAACGACGTCGAGACTCGCATGGTCATGAACTCCATCCACTCACGTTTTTAACAAAGCAGAAGCAGCCATCGCACCCAAACTACGGAAGGTCATCAACATCTCCTTCAAAAGAGCAACATTCCCAGAAAGCTGGAAGCACGCCAAAATCAACGCCCTCCTCAAGAAGCCCAAGGCAGACCCCAAGGACCTCAAGAACTTCTGGCCCATCTCCCTGCTCCCGTTCCCGGTGAAGGTCATCAAGAAAATTTTCAACATGCAACTGACCCGCCACCTTGAAGACAACAACATCCTAGACCCATCCCAGTCCGGATTCAGACGAAACCACATCACCGAGACAGCCCTCATCGCCGCCACAGAATACATCAGGCGTCAACTAGACAACGGCGAAACATCAGCCCTCATCCTCCTGGACCAGTCAGCCGCCTTCGACACGATCTGCCACCAAACTCTAAAGACACGCCTCCAAGAAGCCGGAATCCAAGAGAAGGCCCTCGACTGGACCACGTCCTTCCTCTCCGGCAGAACCCAGAGCATCCGCCTCCCACCCTTCCGATCAAAAGCCACCGACATCATCTGCGGTGTCCCCCAGGGATTATCCCTCAGCCCGATGCTGTTCAACATCTACATGGCCCCCTCACACAAGTGGTCCGCCAGCACTACCTCCACATCATCTCCTTACCCGACGACACCCAGCTCATCCTCTCCCTCACCAAGGACCCGTACACAGCTAAAACCAACCTCCATTGGTGAATGAAGATTGTCGCCGACTGGATGAGGGGCAGCCTGCTGAAGCTGAACTCGGACAAGATGGAGGTCCTCATCCTCTGAACCACCCCCTCAGCTTGGGACGACTCCTGGTGGCCGACTACACTGGGAACAGCACCAACAACCACCGACCACGCACGCAACCTAAGATTCTTCCCCGACTCCTCCCTCTCCATGTCGAAGCAGGTCAGCGCCGTCTCCTCCTCCTGCTACAACACCCTCCCATGCTCCGCAGGATCTACAAGTGGATCCCGACCGAAACCAGAAGGACGGTGACACAGGCCCTCGTCAGCAGCAGGCTGGACTATGGCAACGCACTCTACGCAGGAATCCCAGCCAAACACCTGCGTCGACTACAACGCATCCAGAACGCCTCCGCCCGACTGATCCTCAACATCCCCTGCTGCAGCCACACCACCCCCTAGATGAGAGATCTACACTGGCTCCCCGTCGACAAGAGGATTACCTTCAAGCTCCTCACCCACGCATGCAAAGCTCTCCACTACGCCGGACCAACCTACCTGAACAGCAGACTCAGCTTCTACACCCCCATCCGCCAGCTCCGCTCCGCCAGCCTCGCCCTCGCCGCTGTCACCCGCATCCAGCGAACCACCTCCGGAGGCAGATCCTTCTCCTACCTCACCGCCAAGACCTGGAAAACCCTCCCCACCCACCTACGACAGACCCAAGACCTACTTACCTGCAGAAGACTCAAGACCTGGCTCTTTGAGCAGTAGCGGCACCCCCTCCCCTCAGCGCCTTGAGACCCTCACGGGTAGGTAGTGCGCTCTACAAGTATTCTGATTGATTGATTGATTGAGGATGGGATGGGAGTAGGCAAGTGGAAAAGAGGGGAGAGGAGGAAAGACAAGGGGTGCCGAAGAATAGAGAAGGGAAGGGGAAGGGAAGGGAAGAGAGGAGAGGATGGGAGGGGAGTGGAGGGAAGTGGGGGAGAGGAGAGGAGGAAAGTACGAGGGAGGAGGAAGCAATGGGACGGGGAAGGGTAGTGGTGGAAAGTGGAAGGGAAGGAAAGAGGAGAGGAGAGGGGAGCAGCTAGCATGGAAGTGGTGAAGGAGTAGAGAGGGGATGGCCGGGGGAGCGTAAGTGAACACTGGAAAGGAAAGAGGGTATTGGATGGAGGGAGGGGGAGGGAGTGTAAGGAGAGAGGAGAAGAGCGGCTGGGAGTGGCAGGGAAGTTGAATTGAAGAGAGGAGTGTGGAAGAGGAAAGTGGGGCAGGAGGAAAGTGGAAAGGGGGAAGTGGGAGATGGTGGAGAAGAGAGAAAGTAGTCGGGAGGAGGGAAATGGAAGGGAAGAGGAGAGTGGGGAAAGCAGTAGAAGGAAAAAAGGAAGAGGGAAGGAAATATGTGGAATGGAAGAGGGGGTGGGGAGCAGGAGGAGTGGGGAGGAGGGTAGAGGGGAGTGGAGATGAGAAGATGGAATTAGAAGTGAGAAAGGGAAGGGGGAGGGAGAAGGAAAAAGGGAGGAGGAAGGAAGGAGAAGGCGAAGATTGGATGGTATTTGATTGGAGGGGAGTAGGAAGGTGTACAGGAGGGGAGAGGAGAGGAGAGAAAAGGAAATTCAGAAGGGGGAGATGAGGAGGGGAGGGGAGAGGAGAGAAAAGGAGGAGAGACAAGAGGAGGGGAGAGGTGAGGTGGGGTGAGGGGGGTGGGAGAGGAGAGGCGCGGACAGGAGAACAGAGGTTGAAGGAGGGAATGGAAGAAGATGAGCTGGGACAACCTATGAGAGGAGGTAAAGAGAATGGAGTAGAGGAGAGGAGAAGAAAGAGGTAGGAGGATTGAAGAGGAGGGAAAGGAAGGGGAGAGGATTGAGGCAGGGAAGTGGGAAAAAGCAAGAGGAGAGGTGGGTTAGGGGGAGAGAAAATGGGTGAAGATAGTATATAAAAGTGAAAGGAGTGGCATAGAAGAGAAAGGAAAGGAATTGTAGAGATGGAGGACATAGGGGAAGTGGAGGAGTTAAAAGAGTAAGTGATGTATAGGTAATGGTACGTTAGACAATGGGTTGGTTTAAGCTTGAAAGAGATGGAGGGAGAAAGAAATTTCAGGTTGTATAACAGAGGGAATTGAACAGAGGAAGAATGTGGAGGGAAAGGAAACTGCAATGGGAATGGAAAGGAAAGAAGGAAAAAAAACAGAAAAGGTAGAAAGGTTGAAGGGGTAGGTATAGGTATAGGTAAATAAACGGCAAGGAAGAAAAGTGGATCCCGTAATGACGGTTTTGGTTATGAAAGGGAAGGAAAAGGAGAAAAAAAGGTAGAGCAATAGATGGGTTGGGTGCTGAAGGGTTCGAGGAGGATATGGGATGGGAGTAAAGGGATATGTTTAGGGGAAGAGTGTAAAGGGCATTGCTGTTGAACGAAAAGAGTGAAGTGGAAAGAAAGGAAAGGAATATGAATGTTAAGGTTGAAAGTAAGTTGCGGTGAATGAAGGTTGAAAGTAAGTTGCGGTGAATGAAGGGGAGGAAATAGGCAAGGAAGGGAAAATGTGAAGGAAATGCCAAAGAGGGAAACAATATGATAACTATACAACTGATGGGAGGGTGTGGAAAGTAAATGGAAGAAAAATAATGTCAAATGAAGGACGGGGAGAGGAGATTGAAAGAGATGAGAGGAGAGAAAGATGCAGGCAGGAATTAGAAGAATGTGTGGAATTGGGAGGGAAAAGCAGAGAAGGAACTGTAAGACACCAGGAAAGGGGTAGGGCTGGAGAGAGAAGGGAAGCAGAGAGAGAGAGAGAACGTAGATGGAAAGGGAAAAGGGACAGGAGAGAAAGGAAGTAAATACATGGGAGGAGATATTAGGTTGAGAAATGAAGGACTGGGTAGAAATAGCTGCGAGGTAAGAGAATGGGGTGAAGAAACGAAGGATTAAAGTTATAGATAAAATGAGTTTCAAGTCGGTTTCCGTTTGGTTTCGAGTGCAGTTTGGTTTTCATTTCAGTTCAGTTTGCTTCATTTACTTACGTTATTCCACTGCCCCCACCCCTAGCCCTACCCTAGCCCTACCCCTAAACCTACCCCTAGCCTATCCTTTTTGGAGCCTGCTCAGCCTCCACAGCTTTCTTCTCAGTGACCCAGCTCCTCCAGTCACCTGCAATAGTCTTCCCGGTCTGGCGTCCTTGTGTGTAGTGCTGCTGGTCCCTGGATGCCAGCCTTTTATTCCCGGGACACGTCACAATGGAGACCTTGCATCACGTCATCATACATCAGCACTGTGGGCGGTACCACGTGTTTCATGTCAGCAGGGGGGACCATGCAAATTCACAATACGATTTGTTGACGAGATCTCGCTCCTGTCACTAAAAATGATCCAGACATGAACCTTGAAAAAACACACAACAGGCAGCATGCTACCCGACATAACATCCCACACAGTAGTTTGCTTTTCTCTCTTCCTCAGTGGTAGCCTCCCCTGTGAGCTAGACCAGGGTACTGGTCTCGAGATCTCTTACGTGTTCAGATCAGCTACTGGTGGTGCTGCGAAGGCACAGCCGCCTTCAAAATTGAATTTGAAATCTTTTTTTATTAAGATAAAGAAAGAAAACAGGTTGACATTATTTCAAAAGAATTTTCGAATGTACGTTTTATTTTCCATTTTAAAATATATCCAGCATAACGCTCCTCCTCTCAAACACTTTGCACAGAGCACATTCGATTTATATTAAAGGATTGTCAAATCAATTGTAGATTGTACGTTTTTTTCCTCTTAATTACAATTAATGACATTTTCGACATAACGTTCCTCACAAACGGTCTACGTGGAGAGTATTCGCTTTATTTATTTAAAGATTCTCACTAGGCCATATCCAGATCTCTGTACCTGATCTGATCCTCTCCTCATGCCCAGTAATGTCGTTCAAACTTTTAAAAAATAGCTATTAGGAAAGACACACATATATTCTCAAATTGTGCTGTTTTAATCGACTCTCGCCTCAGGAAACCTGTGTCATTTCGGTAGTCGCCTCAATCTACTCTTGTGCTTCTGGGGATCTGGCTTCTCTTGATGGACCTGGTTCTACTGATGAGATCTGACCTGAGGCTGTGACTAGTGCAATATTGGCCTCACTTATGGGGTTTTGCAGTAGGGCCCTGCAGCAAGGCACCTTACTGTGCTGCTCTACGACAAAAGTGGAAGGGCAGGAATGCACCCTATTGAAGTAATACGGTGCATTCCTGTTTATTCTTCATGCACTTGCATCGTTTCAGCAGCCTAGCACCAACATAGGTACCCCTTGCACCATGGTGCAAGGGTGCCTAAGTTGCATATAGGATTGTTTTTGGGGAGGAAGTGACACCTTCCTGCCTAAAAGCAATCCTAAAAGGAGCTATCCTCTTTCTATGTGTGCACCAGAAAGCACCAGTCATGGAAAGAGGAAATGAGTAGAAGTAAACATATTTCTCTTCGTTATGCCTCACCTCGGGAGGCGTAAGGATCTTGGGCCAGATGTAGGAGCTCTAATACCGGTCGGAAACGGCCGATTTCGGCCGTTTCCGACCGGTATTAGGGTTTTCTAATGTAGGAGCATGCTTTACAGAATCGGTATTTTACCGAATCTGTATTTACAGATTCGGTAAAATTACCGAATCGGTAAATACAGACTCGGTAAAAATACCGATTCTGTAAAAGCACATGTAGGTAGCACATCTTTGAGTGCCGCAGGCCTTTCAGATTCGGTATTTTACCACCCAATCCAATTGGGTGTTAAAATACCGAATTCAGGTGTGCATGCACATGTGTGCATGCACACCTAGCCATGTGACAGACAGACATGCCCTTAGGGCATGTCTGTGTGCCACATGGCGCACATGCCTATTTTTGGGGTGCCAGAGGGTGTCAAAGTGACACCCCCTGCACCCTTGCAAAATTCGGTATTTACCGATTCTGTAATTACAGAATCGGTATTGCCCATTGATTCCTATGGGCTTCAAGGCCCATAGGAATCAATGGGCAATACCGATTCGGTATTTACAGATTCGGTAAATACCGAATCTTAACGATTTGGTATTTACAGAATCTGTAATACCTACATCTCCCCCCTTCATATTTACCGACTCTTAAATACCGAATCGGTAAAATTCGGTATTTAAGAGTCGGTAAATATGAATTACCTACATCTGGCCCCAGGTGCTTCCCTAGGTTCACATCACTTTGTAAATCTGTGGCAACATCAAATTTCATGGGTGTCGCGTGGGAAAACCTAACAAAACGCCCATGGAACACCTCCCGGTGACAGAGTAAGGTGACGTAGCGGTTTGTGCTGCATCACCTTACTCATGATTTATGAGGCCACTCAAAGCCACGCAGGTTAACTTTGCGTGGCTTTAAAAATTGAAATGAGAGCCCTGAGTCACACATGTACCGCCTTACGTAGGCCACTCAAAGAAAACAGAGCGTATCATCAGCGTACATCATGATTTTTAGCTGTGTATCAACCATTGGAAGACCCCGAATATCCGGGTTAGATTGTACTTTTGTATAAGGGTTTTAGCGCAGGGTGAACAACGATGGAGATGAGGGTCATCCCTGGCGGGTGCCCCTGCATACTATAATCAGGTTGGACAGGTGATTGCAGGTGTTGATCATCGTGGACTGTGTTATGAAATTGGCCAAGATAATTGGAGTTTACAAGGTTGAATGCTGTCCTCGAATCTTAAGACAGGACAGTAACATTGGTCACCTGCCTAATGTTGTCCCCCGTCTGCCTGTGCCTAATGGAGCCACTCTGAAACTGGAATATAAGCATGAACCATACCCCGCCAAATTCTTCACTAGAATCTTAGTGAATATTTTAACATCATTGTTTATGACTGTGTTTGGTCTACATGACCCACGTTGATCAGTATGGTTAGACGATTTCTGTATCATGGAAAGAGTGGACTCCATCATTGTCGGTTTCACTGAGCCAGTGTCCATGAAATAATTAAAGACTTTTGTTAAGAGAGGGACCAGCAATTCCCCGAAAGACTTGGGAAACCCTTCCGGTCCCCGGGCTTTGTTATTCAGAAGTGATTTAATAGTGGCACTCACTTCCTCATCTGTGATGAGAGGCTAATTCCTCCCCAATATCCTAGGGGATATCCGGAAAATGAACCTCAGCCAAGTACTCATTGTGTGTCAATGAGTCCATGGGTTCCCCTTAATACAGGTCCCTGTGAATATAGTCAAAAGCATCATTGATATCCTTATCGGAGATTAAGTAGGACCCCTCTGCAGTCGAGATCCCATGAATATAATTCCTGGCCTGGATCTGCCTGATTTTGTACGCCATCACTTTATCAGCTTTATTCCCTGTCTCATAATGGAGTTATTTAGTCTCCAATAATTTGTAAGCCACATCTTTATTCAGTAGGGATTCTAGTTCTCCCCAATCAATCTGTAAGTGTATCTAGATGTTGTCTGCTTGGGTTATTTTTGAAATTTGATTATTGTTTCTTCAATTTCTTATTGTTGAAGTTTGTGTAGTTGAAAAAAAGTAGTAGTGTGGGCTATAAACTCCCCTCTCATGACCGCTTTGGCTGCTTCCCAGATCGTAGCCCAGGATACCTCCTTGTTTACATTCTCGGTGAAATAGCTCTCAAGTGCCTCTTCAATATTAGAGCAAAGAACGGAGTCACTGAAAGTGATCTCATTCATTTTCCAAAAGCGGTATGACTGAGACCGTAGGGGTGTGGCAGAGAACATCACAGTGATGGATGTGTGTTCAGACAAGACCTGAGTCTCAATAAATGCTTTGTCCAACTTGGTAAAGAAGGTGGTGCACATCAGGAACAGATCAATTTCGGAAGTACAACTTGTGCACGTTAGATAAAATTAATAACCATGATAACGGGGGTGGAGATGTAGCCATATATCCACTACAATCAAATCAGCTCTTCTCTGGGTTAGAGATTGTGGGGGTGAGCCACTCCCCACAAAGAGGCAGAAACGATTCAGAGCAGGATCCAAAATCACATCTAAGTCCCTTCCTACTACCATGTGATGAGTAGAAGCAGTGGTAGGCTGGCAAAGAAAGGGGCCTTATAATCACTGGGGCCACAAATGGAGGCTATGTTTTGTGGGAGTTGGTTGTGTCAGAAGTCTGAATTATAAACCATCTCCCTCTTTGTCCCTGTGCATAGCCATCCCCTCGTTTTTGGTGAAGGCTTTGGAGTGGAATTGATCAAGATAGACGTGAGAACGGAGTCTACGGACATCTTTCACTTTCAAGTGGATCTGCTGAAGGAGTACCACGTCTGCGCACTTGGAAGACAGCCAGTGGAGTAGGGGCTTGCGCTTACAAGGTGAATTAAGGCCCTTCATATTGATGTATTAAAATGAAGTGTTGGGTCAGCTGCCATGTAGGAGAGGCTGAGAGAGGAAGTGCAGTATGGGGTACCCACTTAAACCACCCAACCCAACCAGAACCATCGAAATCCACAATGGTGGATTTGGCAAAAAGAGTACTACAAAAGAAAAGGAAAAAAGGAAAGAAAACATCAACAATAACTTCCCCCCATAGGACTGCAAACTGGTCATGACACCCCCAACCTTCACCTAAACAGCTGGCATGATAAAAGTGTCATAAATACAACAAATAAAAAGGGAAAACAACAGCAAACAATAGAGAACCACAAAAATAACTCCACAATGCAACTCCTCATTGGAGGCAGCTTGTATAAGGGATGAGAACTAAAGGGGCTAGCCCCCTACGGTATTGGGCTCCATCGCCCAATGCATTTTAATAGGTGAAGCATAACTGGTAGAAGAGCAAATGATTACAATAACTGGACACAGGAATAATATTTTCTAGCGTCATGAAATATAAGCATCTTACTGCATAATGGGGTCAGTCAGGGGCTCCCGGAAACATCTGTGGGAGCTCCCAGGTGGCAGTGCAATCAGGGCAGTTTGATCAGGCAGCAAAAGAATTAGGGAAGAGGCAAAATGCAAGAAGCATTAAGGCAGCAGCTGCCCATTTGTGGGCAAACCACAGTTCACTGTTTATGAGTTGTTGGCCGTTTGTCGATGACGTCACTGCGATCTCCAGGAACCATGCATCTTCCACTCCTGTTGGGTCGAAGGTTGTGAACTCGCAGGATGCACTACCTCCAGAGACAGTCCCAGCAGGCACACAGCCAACTATAGGGGAGCATACCAGGGATTTGTATTTGCATTGAAAAAGAATCTTGAATAGAAAGCCCCAGCGATAAGGAATGTGAAGGCTCTGAAGATGGTCTATAATGGGCTAGGATGACTTACACTTCAACAATGTGTGTGTTGATATGTCTTGATATAGTTGCATCGTTGAACCCTGATAGACCAACGAGTCGAGACTCTGGGCTCCCCTCAGAATTACATTCTTGCTGCAAAAAATGGACCCAAACAAGACAGGGGTAGGTTTGTTACGGACTTGGTATGTGTTGCAAAGTCATGCTGTGCCCTGGGCAGCCCCCAACTCTTTGCTGACTGGTACTGGTGGTAACTGACTCTGACTGACCCTGTGCTCTGCCTAACCAGGCCAAGGGCCAGTGCTATGCTGAAAGACACTTAGAATACAGTGAAAACACCTATATACACTAGGGTACACTGTGGGTTGGGGTACCCCAGTGATTCATGATCAGTAGGGGAAAGGATCACTTGTCCTGCGTAAACCAAGGTCTGCAGGTAGGTAAGTGGGTGTCTCCCAATAAAAGACCCTCATACACGTGTTTCTCTTGTATCTCGTAGCGGTATATGATGTGTCCCCGCTCATTTAAACACGTGAGTGCGTAATCCTTGGGTCAGTTTTTTGTGTGTGCACCCTCCGCCAGGAGGCTTTACCTTTGGTTAAGGCAGTAGTGATCGTGGAAAGGTGAGTGAAACGTGGTGATATATTTAAAATTGCCCAGAACAACCAGAGAGATTAACTTTAATGAGTCTGGAGTTGGACAAATATGAGTTTAATTTGTGCCGCTACGGAATCGGTTATGAATTCTAGCGCACTCCATTAGTGTAATAAAAAGGTCGACATGTTTCAGCCTTGGTCGCCAAATGGTCAATAGGCTTTCTTCAGGACCAATAAAGGTGCAGTGAATAAAAAAGGTGAAAGAATAGGTAAATTTATAACCTGATTCTTCGGGTAGTAGAAGGTCGCATTGTACCTCTACGCTTTGCAGCTTTTTGCTTCTTCGGGGAGGGAGGGCGTAAAGAGGGAGGTTGTACTCAATCCTTCTCCTCTATTCCCGCAGCATGTGCTGTCTCTGCCACTCTTCACCCGGAACTGCGGGGCAGCACATGCTGCGGGAATAGAGGAGAACAACCTCCCTCTTGACCATTTGGCGACCAAGGCTGAAACATGTCAACCTTTTTATTACACTAATGGAGGATAGCTGCACAAATTAAACTCATATTTGTCCAACTCCAGACTCATTAAAGTTAATCTCTCTGGTTGTTCTGGGCAATTTTAAATATATCACCACGTTTCACTCACCTTTCCACGATCACTACTGCCTTAACCAAAGGTAAAGCCTCCTGGCGGAGGGTGCACACACAAAAAACTGACCCAAGGATTACGCACTCACTTGTTTAAATGAGCGGGGACACATCATATACGGCTGCGAGATACAAGAGAAACACGTGTATGAGGGTCTTTTATTGGGAGACACCCACTTACCTACCTGCAGACCTTGGTTTACACAGGACAAGTGATCCTTTCCCCTACTGATCATGAGTAACTAAATGGAGACTGAAAGGATCCAATCTCTCTCTCCCCCCTCCAATTGATTGTACGTACCCCAGTGATTGGCAAGACCTACCCTATAAGGCCCTTGTACATAATAGGGCACAGGGATTGAAACTACCTCTCAGTCTCTAGTATATAATAAGGCATGGCTGTTTAGAGGCCAGCAGCCCTTTCTGCACTTGCATGTGTGCACTGCTCTTCCTGCAATCAGTTTAAAAGTAGCCCTGTATTTTTGAAAAGTAAATTGTGCCCAAACTCGACATTGGTGTTTGGGACACTTAAAAATGGATAGCCTACAATGTTTGGGCATATTAGGTACCCCCAGGGTCTTCCCTAGGTGTCCCAGGGGTGGGGGGATCAGGTATCTATAAGGAAGACACTGAAAAATGAGTTTTATATGCCCTGAGTTAAGTGAAATTGCACATTTCAATTCCCACATTGTGATAAAGTATTGCACAAACTCGACTTTGGTGCTAGGAGCACGGTGGAGCGAGGATCTGCAATATTTCTGCATATTCAGAACATCTAAAGTCTCCTCTAGGTATACCAGGGGTATGGGTCCTGTAGATATAGACAGAGTACTTACAAAATATGTTTTTATAAGATCTGGTGCTGAAAAAACTGGCCCAAGTAATTTTTCTCATTGCGAATCCCCTGCCACATAGGTTAGCATGGCAAGAAGTTATTAACTAATAACACTTGATAAGAGAAGGCTAAAAGTACCTTTCAAAGACTTCCCAGAATGGTATTAATAAACTCAACAATATGATATTGTTGAATGTCTCCTAAAATGTACATACAATAAGTTATAAGACTTTCTTATTTGTAAATCCTAATTCAGCCTCCCAGTGGTCTGTCCTGATTGGTCAGAGTTAAATGGATTAGCCAGGCTTCTTTGAAGAGGTGATAAAGAGCCTCAGGTTTAACAAGCTCTGCTGGGAGGGCAGTGTTCTGTTACACAGGAATGCCAGAACAGGGGGTTGAAGGAAATGACCCAAATAGGGTCACCCGGGTCACTCGAGACCACCTCTCCGCCTTCCAAACAAATGAAAAGTCGGTCAGACAGAAGAGAATATACACCTAAGTTTTTTATTAGTATTGAGCTGCAGCGAAGCCCAGTCTGACCAGCCTCATAAGATAGCTGCCGTGGGACTTACTTCCCCCAACCAGACATAAGATATTATAAATTTCCAAAATCCCTAATATCACGGCAGGCACTAGCAAACACAGGAGGCACAGAAGATGAGCAGAAGGATGAACTACAGCCCTGGGACTGGGTACATGTTATCTTTGCTCCAAGGTTACTTTGCCCATGCCCGCCATTCGAGAAGGTGGGAATGAGCCTATCTAACTGCAAAGGTATGCCACAATAGAGAGTACATTCATTAGCACAGCTGAACTCGACCTTGGAGAAACACGAGCAAAGGTGCTTGGAGACAGTTTTCTGCTGAGGCAAGAAGTACAAGGCAGAAGCTTAGCTTCGGTTACGAAACAGAATGGTGGTTACTAATAAAATGGTCAGACTGATTTGCATATTGCCATGTTTGAACTGGGGTGGCCGAGTGAGCTAAAGAATGGTGATGGATTAAACCCAGATCAATTGACTGGGGGTGAGTGTTTGATTTGCTCAAGCGCTCCGTCCATCATCCCCTTTTGTATCGCTTTGTTCGCCCTAAGTGTGGCAGGGTATGCTCAGACGTGAGTCCCTTGCTCACTTGGCCACTGGATTCAAGATAGCCTGGCTGATGAGGATTATGAATCAGATACCGGTCCCAGGATGCTTGTTTCCGGTCCAGGGAAGACATGGCTTGGCAATTCGGGCTGGACTGTTCCCATGAGGCACAGGGTCAGACTGATTTGCATATTGCCATGTTTGAACTGGGGTGGCCGAGTGAGCTAAAGAATGGTGATGGATTAAACCCAGATCAATTGACTGGGGGTGAGTGTTTGATTTGCTCAAGCGCTCCGTCCATCATCCCCTTTTGTATCGCTTTGTTCGCCCTAAGTGTGGCAGGGTATGCTCAGACGTGAGTCCCTTGCTCACTTGGCCACTGGATTCAAGATAGCCTGGCTGATGAGGATTATGAATCCAAAACCGGTCCCAGGATGCTTGTTTCCGGTCCAGGGAAGACATGGCATGGCAGTTCGGGTTGGACTGTTCCCATGAGGCACAGGGTCAGACTGATTTGCATATTGCCATGTTTGAACTGGGGTGGCCGAGTGAGCTAAAGAATGGTGATGGATTAAACCCAGATCAATTGACTGGGGGTGAGTGTTTGATTTGCTCAAGCGCTCCGTCCATCATCCCCTTTTGTATCGCTTTGTTCGCCCTAAGTGTGGCAGGGTATGCTCAGACGTGAGTCCCTTGCTCACTTGGCCACTGGATTCAAGATAGCCTGGCTGATGAGGATTATGAATCCGAAACCGGTCCCCGGATGCTTGTTTCCGGTCCAGGGAAGACATGGCATGGCAGTTCGGGCTGGACTGTTCCCATGAGGCACAGGGTCAGACTGATTTGCATATTGCCATGTTTGAACTGGGGTGGCCGAGTGAGCTAAAGAATGGTGATGGATTAAACCCAGATCAATTGACTGGGGGTGAGTGTTTGATTTGCTCAAGCGCTCCGTCCATCATCCCCTTTTGTATCGCTTTGTTCGCCCTAAGTGTGGCAGGGTATGCTCAGACGTGAGTCCCTTGCTCACTTGTCCAATGGATTCAAGATAGCTTGGCTAATGAGGATTATGAATCCGAAACCGGTCCCAGGATGCTTGTTTCCGGTTCAGGGAAGACATGGCATGGCAGTTCGGGCTGGACTGTTCCCATGAGGCACAGGGTCAGACTGATTTGCATATTGCCATGTTTGAACTGGGGTGGCTGAGTGAGCTAAAGAATGGTGATGGATTAAACCCAGATCAATTGACTGGGGGTGAGTGTTTGATTTGCTCAAGCGCTCCGTCCATCATCCCCTTTTGTATCGCTTTGTTCGCCCTAAGTGTGGCAGGGTATGCTCAGATGTGAGTCCCTTGCTCACTTGTCCACTGGATTCAAGATAGCTTGGCTAATGAGGATTATGAATCCAAAACCGGTCCCAGGATGCTTGTTTCCGGTTCAGGGAAGACATGGCATGGCAGTTCGGGCTGGACTGTTCCCATGAGGCACAGGGTCAGACTGATTTGCATATTGCCATGTTTGAACTGGGGTGGCTGAGTGAGCTAAAGAATGGTGATGGATTAAACCCAGATCAATTGACTGGGGGTGGTGTTTGATTTGCTCAAGCGCTCCGTCCATCATCCCCTTTTGTATTACTGATAAAATGGCACCATGAATGCTAACGTAACTTAACACAGAATAAAACAAGAACAATGGGGCAATAACATTTTCAATTTTAGCAGACCTTCCTTTTAGCATTAATTTCTAAATGTTATTATTGCCATCAGGTAAGGGCCTTACAATTCTAAAACAAAGGGAAAATACTCAAGCATAGACACCATGTTTAGCTCATTCATCTATCAGTGAGAGCGAAAACTCATTGCAAGGACAGGAAAACATCACTAATATTAAAAAATGCCCTCATCTATGCATATCATATCCTGGATGTCCTGCATCATCATGGCCTTGTTCCTAGAGTCATGCTCTGAATGTTTAGGGTGAGGTGTCAACATGTATACACAGCAGGCACAACAAGCAGGAAAACAGTCTATGCACAGACAACATGTCAGGATAACACCAGCTATGGCGATCAGGAAGATGATAATCTTCCACCCCCAAGATGCAAATAGGACCCAAATCCACCCCGTCAGAGACCACATGCCATTCTCTTGGTGTATGTCAGAGGCAAGCCTACGGAGCTTCTGCATAGCGGCATATACATTCGGAGCATGGTACGGTATGTATGCACAGCAGCTACTACCTATGACGTGGATAGTCCCACCCCTATCAGCAAGGATGACGTCTAACACCATGCGGTTTTGAAGGGCAAAGAGTCTCGTAGCTTGGAACTCAGCCATAATATTACTAAGGATCAGGCGCGGCTGGTCCATTTTGGTGGAAGGGCCCGCCTGCCCCCTTTTTCCCCATCGGAACAGTGTCTGTCAGGCTGAACAAAAGTCAGCCTGACAGACACTGTTCACTTTCAGTTTATGCAGCCAGGAGACACACATGCGCATTTAGCGCTGGCTCCTGGCTGCCTGAACTGAACTTTGCTGGGCTGAGAAAGTCACAGTTCCATTGGGCGAGACATTCTCAGCTCAGCAAAGGTGGCTGAGGCCCTCCACTTAGTGAGGAGGGATAGCGTTACTGATTGCCTCGCACCTGGGCGCTTCAGTTTTAAGCCCTGAAGCGCCCAGGTTCGAGTGTCAATCAGTGACACTTCATCATAGAGTGGGGTGGGGTCAGTAGTCTCCCTAACCCCATCCCACTCTGTGATGACGATAGGACTGCTGCCTTCCCACGTCAGCCAATGAGGGAAGGCAGCAGCCCCAAGCCTCCTGGAACCTCCGAGGCAGAGCCGAGATGAGTGAAGGTAAGTGTGATTCATTTTCGTTTTACATTGTTTTGTGCGTGCGTGCATTTATGAATGTTTGGGAAAGAGTGTTGTGAATGAATGTGTTTGTGTGTGTGTGTGTGTGTGTGTGTGTGTGTGCGCCTGGTTGTGAGTGTTATGTGAGCCTGTGTGTGTCCCGTCCACCCTCCTCCCCCCAAAACTTGCAGGCCGCCACTGGTAAAGATACCGGCTGTTGCAATTGTTCACTCTTTCGACGACCCGGGTGGGTGGACATAGGACCCAAAAAAGGGTACAATACCTTTCATGGCATCGGTGAACTGCTGCAGAGTGGTGTTTGTCTGGTCTACATTTTGAGTGTTAATGACCTTTCAAACTCAGGACAGGTATGTTCCCATACGTTACAATCGATGGTCCTTATGGTAATGGGGCGGAGCTATATCACAATACTTTGAATGGTTTTGCCTTTTCTATATGTGATGTTCGGTTGTCTTCTGACAAACTCATGTAAATCACCATCTGTAGTGGTGATTTAGTATTGTGAGTCCTAGTTATCCACTACCACCTAAACATTAGACCTGGTTACACACTAGAAACAAAGGGTTTTTCAAATGTGGACATTGCACTATGTGCAAAATTGCTTTGGATAAAGTAAAAGAGTTCAGTTTTAATGATTCTGGAACATTTGAAACTAGGACCCACATAGATTGTGCAACAAGCTATGTAGTATATGGACTCATATGTAATTGTGGCAGGGTTACGTAGGGAGTACGATAAGACCAATAAGGGAGAGAATTAGCAAACACTTTGGAGCAGTAAAGCCAGTGATGTAAGAACATTGTTTTCTGAAGAAACACGTGTTGGCTCCTTTTGAAGGCACTAACTGAAGATGAGAGTATTTGAAAACGAAGAATTGAAGAAATAAATGAATTTGAATACAACAGGAATTGGATACATCTTTTTTTTACGCGTTGGTGCTCGGGAAATTGTGTTGGCTGTTTTTGGACTGGGTTTTCCCCGTTCATTTCTGCGGGAAATAGTGGCAGCCTTCTTCCCTGGAGCACCTAATTTTGCAAATTTTTCTTTTTGTACATGAGGGAATAAGTAATAAGCTTGCGCAAGTGACCCTGCCACCTTTCTGTGTTATAATATACATTGGAAATCTAGTTCCTGGAACTCCAGCAGTCTTATTTGAGATCTTGCCACAGCAAAACATCTCCAGGCTCAAAATTATTGATAGCGCCCATGGATCCCTAAAGGCAAACTCTACATCCTAGTATTCCTTGGCATATCTGCAGCTTTCTATACTAATAATCACAGTTATCTCCTTCACACTTTTTAGTATATGATGAACAAAAAAAGCACATCACTGAACTGCTTCACAGCCTACCTGTCTCACAGAATACAATACATTGAAATAAATGATTTTCTATCTGTCCCATAGAAGTTCCATATGGAGTACCACAAGGATCTAACATATTCCCCTGTTAGTCAACTTATATGTTGTACTGTTGGGCAAGATATTATCCAGGCCAGGTTTTAACTTCTACCAGTAAGACAATTATTAACAGTTCTACCTCAAAAATAATAGCACAGATGATTTTGAAGCTCCAGCCTAATGCCTATCAAACATTATCTCATAGCATCCCAATTGAAACCTAAACTTAATCTTTAAAATACTAAAGGCCATATTACCAAGGTGAAGTATCGCCGCTTTTTCGGCGAATTGTGCCGAGAAAGCGGTGATACTTCTAGCGCCCTATTAACAAGGGCATGCTAACGCCTGCCTCAAGCCCACTTTGCATGTCAGCGAGAAACATCGCTAATGACATGCAAAGTGGGCGTTGCCACGCCCAACCACATGTAAAATGTATTTGGAGGTGGTAACACCCTATTACCAAGGCAGGCGTTGGGAGAAGGAGACCTGCGATAAACTCGTTTATCGCAGGTCTCCCAACGCCTGCTCTGATCAGGTGTTAGGCATTGATAACATGCGGGTGTGGATCATAAAGCTGAATCCACCCCCCCATATTATCAAGGCACACATTAGCGCGTGACAACAATGCTTGTTTTCACGTGCTAATGTTCCCTATCGTCGGCTATCGCCGGATTTAATATCGCCTAAGTGTTGCGCGTTGATAATGACGCGCTAACACGGCGATAAAATCCGGCTATAGGGAAATGTGCGATGTAAATTTTTTAACGCACATCTTGGTAATATGGCACTAAATTCCTTATATCATCAACCTGGCAGCTCAAAGCCCCTACCTCCTGATTTGATCGCTAAGCTAGATGCCCTCGCAGCCGTTTCGAGGTGATTACAGTTTCCAGAGTGGAAGAGGAGAAAGCCTTTTCTGGAGCCAGCGAGGATTTTAACAGGGCGTATGCCATTGGGGAGTGACTGACTTTGCTATCTACTGCTCAGAGGGCGCGGGACTGCGAGTCCCAGCAGGCGGAGCGCGAAAACCACCAGGCGCACCTGCGACTCTTCCCGCCCCCTCCCCCCTGCATATAGGAGTGCCTGTAGCCGCGCACGCGGGACGCGCGCGGGACGGAACACGGGGCGAAGCCCGGGCAAAGAGTGGGCCGTTTGAGGCCGTTCGAGGACAGTCGTGACCGGGAACGGGCCACCCCCCTTGGTCCGCTTACTCTCCCTTTCAGACTTTTCTCTGGTAAACATCGAAATTATTAGTGCCTGATGATGACCACGAGGGAAACAAGGAGCAAAAGCACCCTGGCAGCAACTGCTGCTGCCAAAGGCCCATTGGATAATTATTTTGTCAAAGCAGGGTCATTATTGATTGATGAGATTACGATCTTGGAGAGGCGTATCTCTCAAGAAATAGACTGGGTGAGAAGGTCTTCCATGGGCCCCCTGGCACAGGCAAAGAGCCCAGATAACAGACCCAAGCACACCGAGTACACTGAGTCCAATAAAGGAGTGACTAGCGAAGGAGAGTTCTCTGTGAATCCTGATCCTGATTTGATCAACTCCAGCTCCCACACCAGTACGAAGGACCTCAGTGATTTTGTCGATCTGAGTCTGTTAAATTTACCACCAGTCCAACCTCACCCCAGCTCGCTCCCCAATCCCGAACATGCTCCCGTTGTGGATATCACTAACAACAGAGATCCTATGCAGGGGGTAAGGGAAGGAGCAATCCCCAAAAGGAAAAGAGGGGCACAAAACAACGGGGGAAGGAAGGCAAAAACCCCGAAGCTCAATCCTACCTTGGAGATTACTAGTCCCGGATTGAGCACATTGGGGAATTTGTCCACGGACAGAGCTGAAGCTATGCCTATTGAGATCCCGGTTAAAGAGGCAACGGATCTTATTACCACGAACCCTCTTGAGACCTCTTGTGCATATATCACTCTTGCCGATATTGGATCCCTTTTGAGGTCTTTACTAAGTCCTCTAGAAGCACGACTAATTAAAATGGAGGCTAGGCTAGTGAATATAGAGAAATCGACGGTGCAACTAGCCGACAATTTCAAAGTACATAGCATAGCAGATATCAAGGGTGGTAGAGGGGGGGCAGAAACAAAGAACAAGAGGGGTGTCTCAGTTATCACCAAGGCAGGCAATAGTGCAGTACCCCCAGCCCAACTGGCCAAATCAACTCCCTCCCATAGTGTGACCACACAGTCAGCTCGTATTCCCAACCAGCCTACAGCTCAATTGGAGCAAACATCCCCTTCTCAAACCACGTCCAAGCACTCCACGGATAACACTCCCGTTCTTAGCCAACCCCACAAAGCAGTAGCACCAATTGATGAGGTAGCAGGCAATGCTAACAAGGCAAGAGTAGTGAACTTGCCGCCGGAGGCGAGTCCGTATACAGTAATCTTAGCGGGGGTACCCAAGTTAATAACCACTTCTATAGAATCAACCGCCTCCTTAAAGAACAAGGTGGTAAGTTGGCTATCAATGTTTAGAACTCTCCCGCAAGGTATAACGTGCGAGGTGCTCATGGTAAGAAGGGTCCCATGGGTGGGTAGTACAAGAAAATCCATCAAAGGAGACTGCGTCCTGATTAATTTCAGAGATCCCATGATTGTCTCCCACATTTGTGATGGTGTCCCGATGACCAGGGGAGCAACATCCAGTCCCTACCCCTCTCTTTCTTTTACCCTCGGCTGACATACACATGTGAGGAAGAGGATGGGGTAGACCCTTGAAGAGGGTGGGAGGGTGAGACACCAGAGGGAGAGGAGGCTTTCATCCTTCTAGAACCCTACAACAAGCGCACTTTACACCATATACGGAGGAGGAGGGTTGGGAACTGAGTTATGGGAGGGGAGGCGTTTGGAGGGGTAGAGAGAGAGGAGCTTATCGCCATCCTAGAGCCCACCACCCTATATATCTTCCCACATTTAATAGGTATAGTCATTTGGACACGGTAGATTGACAGTTTATCTGTAACCCTAGTGAGCACTATTGCTATTCCAGGGAAGGTGTCGAGCCAGATATCATATCCCCCATATTTACTACGGATCCAACGCTAGAGACTGGGCACCCCGACGTCCCATTACACAGCAAGGAGGACAATCAAACTACTGCTCGAACTACTGTTGACCCCCCCCTTCCAATCAGGGATTTAGGGGAAATAGCTGGGGGCTCAACCCAAAAAATCAGGACCCTGGGCACTGCTATTGATAACATCCCCTCCTCACCCCCAGCTTCGCACCCAAGGTCACCACCGCTGAGGATGGCATCATGGAACGTGGCTGGCATGGGCAACAAGCTGGATCAACAGGAATGGACTGCTCTTATTGACTCCAAAGACATATGCCTGTTCCAAGAAACCTGGGCGAGGGACGAGTACTCTCGCCAAGGCTTCGTGGCATTTTCCATTCCTGCGAAATGGGGGGGCAGAGGCCAACCTTCTGGAGGCCTTTCAACCTGGGTGGCTACCCACCTGGGTTGTCAGGCCGTACATCTCCCCCTGGCCTCAGAGGATATACTAGTGGTGTTGTTGGAATGGACAAACTCCCGCAGACTCGCCGTGATAAATGTATATTCAAGGCCGGTAAACATATCTTGGGAATCACCTACTATAGAGGAATTGTCAGCTTTCCTCGGTGAAATCCCTGAGGGGACTACATTTGTGATGGGTGGGGACTTGAACTCACACTTTGAGCCCCTTGCAGGCCTCTTGGATGGGTCCTCCCTGCAAGAGGATGCAAGGTGGTCAGTTCCCTCCACGGTGGCTCCACCCCCCAGAGCTGAGCTTGGACCCCTCTTGCCTTACAGATTCCTGCCCTAACCTTTAAATATGGGGTCAGAGCTTGCAATGGGCGCACTAAATCTGACATTCCGAGGAAATGCACCTATAATAGAGTAGGCAGAGAGTCATGTCTGGACTATGTCCTAGTGCAATTGTCCATGTGGTCGCATATCATAGACTTCAGGGTGATAGAAAGATCTGACAGCGACCACAATGCCCTAGAACTAGACTATGCTCTCCCTAGCCAGGAGGGCAAGGGCTATGCTACGGTGGTGTCAAATACAGGGCTTCTCCTGGAAAATAACAGAAAGAGAATAAGGTGGGAAAAATTAGTTACTAGTAGAGAGAACCTTCCTAGAATCTTGGCCAGACTCATTCCAATACTGGAAAAAGTGGGCAACCTAAGCGAGCAATCCAGCAGCCAGGAAACCCACAATTTACTGTATTTGGCACATGAAGAGCTTATCAGCACCTTGGCGGCAGACCTCTTTTATGAGGGACAAAGTAGAGGGGGCGGGAAACACCGCATTACATGGTATAATGCCTCATGCCGCAAGGCGAAGGGAGATCTCCTGTCTTGTATTAAGGAGGGCAAAAGCAGTCTGGAGATACAGGCTAGAAGAAGGGTCTACAAGAAACTCGTTACCCAGGCTAAGATGGAGTGGGACCAGGTCAAATGGGAGGAACTCTCTTGTTCGCTAGCTACGAAAGACTATCGTAAGTTCTGGAGAATTGTTAATACGGGATCCGAGCACTTACCTTCGGCTATAGAACCGAATATTGCGCCAAGGGTATGGCAAGAGCACTTCCAGTCCCTCTATACAGTGGAAGCTGGGGCTCTATGCCACCAATCCCCAACCATATCTAGCCACCCGAGGGGGACCCCTTCACAGATAAAGAGGTGCGAGCTGCTATTGCGGGACTGTCAGCAGGCAAGGCTCCTGGGTTGGATGGCCTCCCAGGTGACCTATTCAAACAAGAGCCCGATGTTTGGGCCCCCTACCTATTGACAATATTTAATGCTGTCTTGATGGGTATGGAGGTCCCTAGTACTTGGCTGGGCGCAGAGGTTGTTCCCATATTCAAAAAGGGTTCGCCTCTGCTCCCAGCCAACTACAGGCCCATCAGCCTAATAGACGTGTCCCAGAAGCTTTTTGGTAGGCTTATACTAGATCGTCTCCAGAATTGGCTCGAGGAAACAGCCATTCTGAGCCCATATCAGGTGGGATTTAGGAGGGGGGTGTCCACAACTGATCAGATATTCCGCCTAAACCTTATTTACTGGAGGACTGCACTAATCGAGGGGGGCAGCTTGTACACGGTCTTCGTGGACTTGCGAGCTGCCTTCGATTTGGTGCCAAGATCCAAACTATGGAGCGTGCTCGCTGACTTAGGGGTCCCGGTAGACATACTTGCCATCCTAATGAGATTACACCAGAATAATTTTGCACGCGTCAGGTGTGGCAGAAATGGCAATCTAACTGACAGATTCCCCGTTGATAGAGGGGTAAGACAGGGCTGTGTGCTCGCACCGACCCTGTTCTGCCTCTTTGTGAACAGGGTTATTGCCCACCTGACCAGGATTGGTGACATTGATGCTCCCAAATTGAATGTCAAAAACACAGTTGATGGACAGAATGTAGAACAATGTCATACATTCATCCCAGTACAAGGATCTGGGCCTAAATCCATCGTTTTTTTGCACTCCACACCACCCTGGGTTAGACACTGGCTATATGCAAATCAGCTCTGACCCTGTGCCTCATGGGAACAGTCCAGTCCGAACTACCAAGCCATGTCTTTCCCAGACCGGAATCAAGCATCCAAGGACCGGTTTCTGGCTATCAGCCTTCATCAGCCTGGATAGCTTGACTCCAGTGGTGTGGAGAGCCTGGGACTCACGTCTGAGCATACCCAGCCCACTCGGGGGGAAAATTGCAAAAAACACAGTTGATGGACAGAATGTAGAACAATGACATACATTCATCCCAGTACAAGGATCTGGGCCTAAATCCATCGTTTTTTTGCACTCCACACCACCCTGGGTTAGACACTGGCTATATGCAAATCAGCTCTGACCCTGTGCCTCATGGGAACAGTCCAGTCCGAACTACCAAGCCATGTCTTTCCCAGACCGGAATCAAGCATCCAAGGACCGGTTTCTGGCTATCAGCCTTCATCAGCCTGGATAGCTTGACTCCAGTGGTGTGGAGAGCCTGGGACTCACGTCTGAGCATACCCAGCCCACTCGGGGGGAAAATTGCAAAAAACACAGTTGATGGACAGAATGTAGAACAATGTCATACATTCATCCCAGTACAAGGATCTGGGCCTAAATCCATCGTTTTTTTGCACTCCACACCACCCTGGGTTAGACACTGGCTATATGCAAATCAGCTCTGACCCTGTGCCTCATGGGAACAGTCCAGTCCGAACTACCAAGCCATGTCTTTCCCAGACCGGAATCAAGCATCCAAGGACCGGTTTCTGGCTATCAGCCTTCATGAGCCTGGATAGCTTGACTCCAGTGGTGTGGAGAGCCTGGGACTCACGTCTGAGCATACCAAGCCCACTCGGGGTGAAAATTGCAAAAAACACAGTTGATGGACAGAATGTAGAACAATGTCATACATTCATCCCAGTACAAGGCTCTGGGCCTAAATCCATTGTTTTTTTGCACTCCACACCACTCTGGGTTAGACACTGGCTATCTGCAACTCAGCTCTGACCCTGTGCCTCCTGGGAACAGTCCAGTCCGAACTACCAAGCCATGTCTTTCCCAGACCGGAATCAAGCATCCAAGGACCTGTTTCTGGCTATCAGCCTTTATCAGCCTGGATAGCTTGACTCCAGTGGTGTGGAGAGCCTGGAACTCAAGTCTGAGCATACCCAGCCCACTCGGGGTGAAAATTGCAAAAAACACAGTTGATGGACAGAATGTAGAACAATGTCATACATTCATCCCAGTACAAGGATCTGGGCCTAAATCCATCGTTTTTTTGCACTCCACGCCACCCTGGGTTAGACACTGGTTATATGCAAATCAGCTCTTACCCTGTGCCTTATGGGAACAGTCCAGTTCGAACTACCAAGCCATGTCTTTCCCAGACCGGAATCAAGCATCCAAGGACCGGTTTCTGGCTATCAGCCTTCATCAGCCTGGATAGCTTGACTCCAGTGGTGTGGAGAGCCTGGGACTCACGTCCGAGCATACCCAGCCCACTCGGGGTGAAAATTGCAAAAAACACAGTTGATGGACAGAATGTAGAACAATGTCATACATTCATCCCAGTACAAGGATCTGGGCCTAAATCCATCGTTTTTTTGCACTCCACACCACCCTGGGTTAGACACTGGCTATATGCAAATCAGCTCTGACCCTGTGCCTCATGGGAACAGTCCAGTCCGAACTACCAAGCCATGTCTTTCCCAGACCGGAATCAAGCATCCAAGGACCGGTTTCTGGCTATCAGCCTTCATCAGCCTGGATAGCTTGACTCCAGTGGTGTGGAGAGCCTGGGACTCACGTCTGAGCATACCCAGCCCACTCGGGGTGAAAATTGCAAAAAAAACAGTTGATGGACAGAATGTAGAACAATGTCATACATTCATCCCAGTACAAGGATCTGGGCCTAAATCCATCGTTTTTTTGCACTCCACACCACCCTGGGCTAGACACTGGCTATATGCAAATCAGCTCTGACCCTGTGCCTCATGGGAACAGTCCAGTCCGAACTACCAAGCCATGTCTTTCCCAGACCGGAATCAAGCATCCAAGGACCTGTTTCTGGCTATCAGCCTTCATCAGCCTGGATAGCTTGACTCCAGTGGTGTGGAGAGCCTGGGACTCACGTCTGAGCATACCCAGCCCACTCGGGGTGAAAATTGCAAAAAATCACAGTTGATGGCAGCAGGGTGCCCGCTATCATGTTTGCGGACGACACCCTGCTGCTATCAAAATCCCCCATGGCAATACAACGGGTACTCGATGGGTTTCTGGAATTTTGCACGGAGAGGGGTCTCGAGATCAACGCTTCCAAAACAAAATACATGATCCTAAACCCCACCCCTTCAACACGCCCTAATCCTTCGCTTGGTTTGGTGCGATTGGAGCGGGTCTCCCCATTTGTGTACCTAGGAGTAACTTTAAATGAGAATCTGACATGGGGGACACACCAGATTAAGGCAAACATGAAACTGGTGCAGTTAGTGGGTGGCATCACTAGGATGGTGAATAAATCAACATACCGTCCACTTGGCCCTGTTATTCAAATTTACAAGTCGCAAGCACGGGGGGCAGTCACACATGGGGCTGAATTGTGGGGACACACCTCTGCCCAAAACCTGATGATCACGGAAAATAAATTCATCAGGCAGCTGGTAGCTCTTCCATCAAGCACACCGCTACTTCCTTTGAGATTAGACTTGGGAATTAGACCAATTGCAGAAGAACTGGGACTTAAACCACTAACTTTCTGGCGAAGATTATGGAGTAGCCAAGAACTCATTAATTATCGGTCCGAGCTTCAGGAGTTTTTAACTCTATCAAATGCAACCCACATCCCATGGCTAAGCTATATAAAAAGGTCATGTGAGAGTCTGGGCTTTAAAGAACATTGGACTGATCCAGTAAACGCAAGTACCAGGATCCCACGCAAAGTACTGTCAGAAGCTTATTACGACTTAAAGCTTACCATCGCTTTGGATAGCACGCGCGAGGGATCCCTGACGAATCTATTTGTTCAAAGCAAAGACTCCTATTCTCTGGAATGTGTTTTGGATGGCATGACCCCTGTCCTAACCAGGAAGTTATTGCTCCAGTGGAGATATGGTACATTCCCCCTTAGGTCATTCACTAGTTCCTGGTCTTTGCCTCCGACCACAGAGCATTGCCCGGCATGTGGGCATACCCAAGAAAACGACTTACATGTGGTCTTCTTTTGCAAAGCTTACCAAAGATGCCCTAAATATCTTTTCCAAAATTGTGAAACCATCCAAATCCCTATGTGCCAGAAAATCGCTAAATGTGCTAGATTTCAACTGAAGCTGCTCTGTAACATCAGGCCCTTCTCCCCTAAATACGAGGAAAAAGTCACTGGTGATATCTCACATAGAATAGAGGAACACTCTACTAAGCCGATTACCAAGTCTCAAGTTTTAAAATAATATCCACCATTAAGTGATCCTTGTCATGGAATGAACCTAGGGTCAGGAAATCCATTCAAAGCTGTATAGGACTTGCTCCCTTACTTCAGTTTTTAAAAGCAACGTAAAGGATCACCTATTAAAAGTTCAACAGTTTACTTATTTTTTAAAAGAGAAGTAAATTATTAATTATTACATTTAAAAAGTAATTACTAATTAATGTAATCTAACTTTTAATACTAAAAAATAATATACATATTCTTTTTTAGTATAGTGTACCTATCTATCTATCTTTCTATCTATCTATCTATCTATCTATCTATCTATCTATCTATCTATCTATCTATCTATCTATCTATCTATCTATCTATCTATCTATCTATCTATCTATATATATATGGGGCTGGAACGTTGGGGAACCGAGGAAACGCTTTGACTGTTATTTACGGGAGTTCTCCATGTTTACAACACTCCCACTCCTTGCTAGGATTTACAGCCTTGACCACAAGATCGAACTTTGGCTCCACATACGGTACTTACCATTTTACTGCATGATGGGAACTGCAGTCCAACAACTTTGAACTGCAGCTGAAACTGTTCAGCAGGTGTAGTCAGCTGACCTCCGCTAATGGGGAGGACCTGAGAATATCAAGGGTGTGAGGTGGAGTGTTCCCGGTCAAAGCTTGCGGTATCCGAAGAAGGCAACACGCCGAAATGCATCATGCCATACTAAAGCTGTCATTAAAGCGCTCCCGAAAGCTCCCTGTTGTGTCCTCTGGCTTTCTTCACGGAGGGGTCTGTTTTTTCATAGTTGACGTGCCTGCCAGCAGCACGTGAAGAGGACCCGTTCTACTAAGTGTCCTGCGAATGTTGGCGACTTGTTGTGAATTACCCGAGGAATCGGATTTTGCAGGACCGCCTCAGAGTCAGATCAGGCAAGTGGCCACTGTCAGGAACAGCCCGTGACTTCACGAGGGAATCAGGATCACGGTATCCTAGTTTCATGGCCCGGTCGGACTTTGGATTTGGGGCTGGAACGTTGGGGAACTGAGGAAACGCTTTGACTGTTATTTACGGGAGTTCTCCATGTTTACAACACTCCCACTCCTTGCTAGGATTTACAGCCTTGACCACAAGATCGAACTTTGGCTCCACATACGGTACTTACCATTTACTGCATGATGGGAACTGCAGTCCAACAACTTTGAACTGCAGCTGAAACTGTTCAGCAGGTGGAGTCAGCTGACCTCTGCTAATGGGGAGGACCTGAGAATATCAAGGGTGTGAGGTGGAGTGTTCCCGGTCAAAGCTTGCGGCATCCGAAGAAGGCAACACGCCGAAATGCATCATGCCATACTAAAGCTGTCATTAAAGCGCTCCCGAAAGCTCCCTGTTGTGTCCTCTGGCTTTCTTCACGGAGGGATCTGTTTTTTCATATATATATATATATATATATATATATATTACCTACTGGCAGTCGCCGGTAGGTATATATAGTTAAGATTTTTTTGAATAGGGATTTCTGAAAATTCTATGTTGAATACCTTTGGCGTTGATGGACGTAATTGGCTGAAATTGGCAGGAAAATGGCACATTTTGTTTCTGAGCGTCCCCTGAAAGTTTGGGGGCGTTTCGTCAAGCGGGGGCCGAGAAAAAAGGAGGGTCCCAAAACGTGTTTTTAACATTGAGTTTTCCATGGGGCGGTTGGACTCACTTTTAGCTCGAACGGCTGAATGGATTTCCACAAAACTTGGCAAAATTGTAGGGACTTGTAGCCCGATGTGCCTTTGCTATGTCTCAAGATATATGCTGCAGTGGTTTTTACGAAAATTAACTTTGAAAAATATATATTGGGCTACATTGGGCTATATATATGTTAGAGCCCAAATGTAGCCCAATGTAGCCCAATGTAGCCCAATGTAGCCCAATGTAGCCCAAAGATGGCCACCAGAGACAAAAAAAAACCAAATGTAGCCCAAATATCAGCCAGATGTAGCCCACCTATAGCCCAGTGACAGAATGTCCCAGAGTGTTCTAAAGAACAACTAGAGCGCTAACAGTCTTACTTATGACAAAAGTATGGCACACCTGAAGTCATCTTGATTGGAATAAAGTGTTAACACTTAAAACATTTAATTTGCAAAGGAACAAAATGAGGGGGTTCATTTTGCGATAGAAATTATGATTAGTGCTGAAGAAAGAAAAATTAGGGCACATTTTGAGTGGCTTCTCAAATCCTCTTATATTTCATTAAAAAAATTCTGATATGCAGTCTCCCAAGATGGCCACCAGACACAAAAGAGCCCAAATGTAGCCAAATATCAGCCAGATGTAGCCCAACTATAGCCCAATGACAGAATGTCCCAGAGTGTTCTAAAGAACAACTAGAACGCTAACAGTCTTACTTATGACAAAAGAATGGCACACCTGAAGTCATCTTGATGGGAATAAAGTGGTAACACTTAATACATTTAATTTGAAAAGGAACAAAATGAGGGGTTTCATTTTGCCATAGAAATGTTATATATATATATATATATATATATATATATATATATATTACCTACTGGCGGTCACCAGTAGGTATATATAGTTAGGATTTTTTTGAATAGGGATTTCTGAAAATTCTATGTTGAATAACTGTGGCGTTGATGGACGGAATTGGCTGAAAGTTTCAGGAAAATGGCACATTTTGTTTCTGAGCGTCCCCTGAAAGTTTGGGGGGGTTTCGTCAAGCGAGGGCCGAGAAAAAAGGGGGGTCCCAAAATGTGTTTTTAACATTGAGTTTTCCATAGGGCGGTTGGACTCACTTTTAGCTCGAACGGCTGAATGGATTTCTATGAAACTTGGCAAAATTGTAGAGACTGTTTGCCCGATGTGCCTTTGCTAGGTCTCAAGATATGTGCTCCAGTGGATTTTGAGAAATTATTATTAAAAAAAATATATATATATCTGTGACAGCGTCCCGGTTAGCGCCCCGGTTCGCGTACCAGACGCGTAATGGAACTTCGCAAGGAGAAGCGGATTGGCTCTCCGGTGACTGTCAACATTCTAAACAGTCCGGAGCGGCCGCCATCTTGTCTCTCGGTAGAATTGAGAGACAAGAGGTGGAAATAAACGAAGGGGGAAATGAATGAAAGGGGGCAAGGTAGACCCCTCCTGACCCCCTAGGATTGATGTGGGGGCTATTAAAGGGCCCCGCGGGGCAAAAAAATTAAATAATTTTTTTTTCGATTTTTCGCGGTGGAAGCGCTACCCGGTACGCGAACCGGGTAGCTCACCGGTAGCGTAACGGGAGTCCGCCATCTTGTGTTTCGGACGAATTTAGTCACAAGATGGAGGATAAACAATGTTGGGAATGGGTATAAGGTGGCACGGGAGACATATCCTGACCCCCTAGGTTTTCTGAGGGTGGCTGAGGAGGCCCATATATGTAAAAAAAAAACGGTTAGAACCCGGTCCGCGCACCGGGTAGCGTTCCGGAAAGCGTAACAAGGGGAAAACCAAGGGAAATATTAAAATAATATTTTAGAGTGCTTTGAGGTAGGGTAGCTCTGAATAGAGCTGTTGTGTTGTGTGGGTGATGTAAGTACCAACATGTAGGTACCAATGAAGAGTCTAAAATTCAATGTACACCGTCTCCTCTGTAGATATTTTGTATGTTCTAATATGGGTTATTTAAATGTAAATGTGTGGAAAAGCACTTCATGCTTTAAACAATTGTATTTTTGAACTGATTGTTCTTTTCTCTTAGTCCTCCTCTTTGTTTTTTTTCCCCACACTCTTCTTCAGCATGATAGTTTATAAATTCGTTCCCTCAAAAAATGTATATACATAAAAAAATTATATTAAATACATATAAAATATATTTTCCCTTTAAAAGAAGAATACATTTTACACCTTTTGATTTTTGCTATTAAAAAACCATTGAAATTCACTGGAAAAAACATAGGTTATAGACCATATATAGTTAGGAATTAGCATTTACAAAACCTTGAAAATACACTGAAAAAACCATAGGTTATATACCATATATAGTTAGTAATTAGCATTTACAAAACCATATTTTACTCACACAAAACCATTGAAATTCGCATATATAGTTAGTTGCACTAACTATATATCGCGCACCCGCAATCCACTGCTGATCATGTCACATATTACATCATTCATGACATGGTCAGTGACATCACTGATGACATCACTGATGACATCTCAAATGACATCACTGATGACATCACTGATGACAACATCCAGTGACTGTATGTTTCTGTAAAGTAAAAATATGTCTTACATATTGAAGAATGAGTGGATGTATAAGTGTCTGGATGAAGGATTTAGTAGGTGCATGACTGACTGTATGAATGAGTGATTAAATGTGTCTCACTGAGTGCATGGGTTAGTGACTAAACTGTCTTAATTTGTGCATCATTATGTCTGTTGTTCTGTAAACTGCTGCATGTGTTGATCAGTAGCTATATGAGTAACTATATGGGTTATTGATTGGTTGCCCAAGTATTTGTATGGGAGACTGAGTGTGTGTGTGTGTGGCTGGGAGGTGTATGACTCTGTGCATAGATGTGTGAGCAGTTGATTCCCTAGATGTATGGGTTCAAAAGTGCATGTGGAAACAGCTGTATGGGCGGTTGACTGTGTGCATGAGTGTATTGGTGAGTGAATGGATATCCCAGTGCTACATGTCAAAGTAAGTACATATGCAAAACACAGTACATGTGAGAGTTGACATATATAAATAACTGTGCATAAGAGCCAGTGAATGTGTGAGTGGCTGTATGGATCATTGTGAACTTGTATCAGGGATTGTATAAGAGAGTAAATATGTGTTAGTATATGTTTGAATAAGTAAGGTGTGTATAACTGTATAGTTGAGGAAATGGAGGTGTGATTGATTCTTTGCATGACTGACTAGGTGTGTGAGTAACTCCATGGATGAGTGTCAGTCTGTGAGTGTCTGTTTACACTGAGTGTATCTAAGGTTATATTAGAGTCTGAAGAGGTTCATCGTATTATCACATGAATGATGTCATCAGTGATGTGATCAGTAATGTCAAATGAGATGTCATCAGTGATGTCATCAGTGATGTCATTTGAGATGTCATCAGTGATGTCACCAGTGGTGTCATCAGCGATGTCATTTGAGATGTCATCAGTGATGTCATCAGTGATGTCATTTGAGATGTCATCAGTGATGTCATTTGAGATGTCATCAGTGATGTCATCAGTGATGTCACTGACCATGTCATGAATGATGTAATATGTGACATGATCAGCAGTGGATTGCGGGTGCGCGATATATAGTTAGTGCAACTAACTATATATGCGAATTTCAATGGTTTTGTGTGAGTAAAATATGGTTTTGTAAATGCTAATTCCTAACTATATATGGTCTATAACCTATGGTTTTTTCAGTGTATTTTCAAGGTTTTGTAAATGCTAATTCCTAACTATATATGGTCTATAACCTATGGTTTTTTCAGTGTATATATATATATATATATATACATATATGAAATATATATATGAAAAAACCATAGGTTTCAGGAGATATATAGTTAGGAATTCGTTTTTTAAAAACCTTTGAAATTCACTAAAAAAACTATAAGTTTTAGTGGTGTTATAGTTAGCTGGACATTTTACTCATACAAAACCAATGAAATTGCTCCTATATAGTTAGTTGTACTAACTATATTTCGCGCACCCGCAATCCACTGCTGATGATGTCACATATTAGATCATTCATGCCATGGTCAGTGACATCACTGATGACATCTCAAATGACTATGGAGGGCCACGGGGCACTGATACACGGAGCTCACCTACGTGGAGCACGCATCCTTGGATTGAGAGCAGTCGTCTTTCCAGGGGGCTCATCCAGAGCCTTTGAACAGGCAAAACATTTAATGTAAGGAGCATCCATCTATGGATTTTAAACGGACTACATCCCCCAGAAACCCTAACGCGCTGATACACAGCATAAATAATTAGGGAGATGTGGACACGCCCTGCTCCTTTGAACCACAAACAGCCTCTGAGGAAGTGAAACACGAAACGCGTCAGGCTGTGGTTTTCTGCTGAAATGGACTGCAAAGAGGGCTGCTCATGCCAATAAAGATGCTTTTACGGGGAAAAGCGGCTGTGTGCAGTGTGCTGCTTACTTTTTGGTCACCCCACGGAGCGTATATTTAAGGCGGCGGTCCTGCCGCTGAGCTGGCACCACCTCGAATCTATGGAGGGCCACGGGGCACTGATACACGGAGCTCACCTACGTGGAGCACGCATCCTTGGATTGAGAGCAGTCGTCTTTCCAGGGGGCTCATCCAGAGCCTTTGAACAGGCAAAACATTTAATGTAAGGAGCATCCATCTATGGATTTTAAACGGACTACATCCCCCAGAAACCCTAACGCGCTGATACACAGCATAAATAATTAGGGAAATGTGGACACACCCTGCTCCTTTGAACCACAAACAGCCTCTGAGGAAGTGAATCACAAAACGCGTCAGGCTGTGGTTTTCTGCTGAAATGGACTGCAAAGATGGCTGCTCATGCCAATAAAGATGCTTTTACGGGGAAAAGCGGCTGTGTGCAGTGTGCTGCTTACTTTTTGGTCACCCCACGGAGCGTATATTTAAGGCGGCGGTCCTGCCGCCGAGCTGGCACCACCTCGAATCTATGGAGGGCCACGGGGCACTGTTACACCGAGCTCACCTACGTGGAGCACGCATCCTTGGATTGAGAGCAGTCGTCTTTCCAGGGGGCTCATCCAGAGCCTTTGAACAGGCAAAACATTTAATGTAAGGAGCATCCATCTATGGATTTTAAACGGACTACATCCCCCAGAAACCCTAACGCGCTGATACACAGCATAAATAATTAGGGAGATGTGGACACGCCCTGCTCCTTTGAACCACAAACAGCCTCTGAGGAAGTGAAACACGAAACGCGTCAGGCTGTGGTTTTCTGCTGAACTGGACTGCAAAGAGGGCTGCTCATGCCAATAAAGATGCTTTTACGGGGAAAAGCGGCTGTGTGCAGTGTGCTGCTTACTTTTTGGTCACCCCACGGAGCGTATATTTAAGGCGGCGGTCCTGCCGCCGAGCTGGCACCACCTCGAATCTATGGAGGGCCACGGGGCACTGATACACGGAGCTCACCTACGTGGAGCACGCATCCTTGGATTGAGAGCAGTCGTCTTTCCAGGGGGCTCATCCAGAGCCTTTGAACAGGCAAAACATTTAATGTAAGGAGCATCCATCTATGGATTTTAAACGGACTATATCCCCCAGAAACCCTAACGCGCTGATACACAGCATAAATAATTAGGGAGATGTGGACGCGCCCTGCTCCTATGTACCACAAACAGCCTCTGAGGAAGTGAAACACGAAATGCGTCAGGCTGTGGTTTTCTGCTGAAATGGACTGCAAAGAGGGCTGCTCATGCCAATAAAGATGCTTTTACGGGGAAAAGCGGCTGTGTGCAGTGTGCTGCTTACTTTTTGGTCACCCCACGGAGCGTATATTTAAGGCGGCGGTCCTGCCGCCGAGCTGGCACCACCTCGAATCTATGGAGGGCCACGGGGCACTGATACACGGAGCTCACCTACGTGGAGCACGCATCCTTGGATTGAGAGCAGTCGTCTTTCCAGGGGGCTCATCCAGAGCCTTTGAACAGGCAAAACATTTAATGTAAGGAGCATCCATCTATGGATTTTAAACGGACTACATCCCCCAGAAACCCTAACGCGCTGATACACAGCATAAATAATTAGGGAGATGTGGACACGCCCTGCTCCTTTGAACCACAAACAGCCTCTGAGGAAGTGAAACACGAAACGCGTCAGGCTGTGGTTTTCTGCTGAAATGGACTGCAAAGAGGGCTGCTCATGCCAATAAAGATGCTTTTACGGGGAAAAGCGGCTGTGTGCTGCTTACTTTTTGGTCACCCCACGGAGCGTATATTAAAGGCGGCGGTCCTGCCGCCGAGCTGGCACCACCTCGAATCTATGGAGGGCCACGGGGCACTGATACACGGAGCTCACCTACGTGGAGCACGCATCCTTGGATTGAGGGCAGTCGTCTTTCCAGGGGGCTCATCCAGAGCCTTTGAACAGGCAAAACATTTAATGTAAGGAGCATCCATCTATGGATTTTAAACAGACTACATCCCCCAGAAACCCTAACGCGCTGATACACAGCATAAATAATTAGGGAAATGTGGACACACCCTGCTCCTTTGAACCACAAACAGCCTCTGAGGAAGTGAATCACAAAACGCGTCAGGCTGTGGTTTTCTGCTGAAATGGACTGCAAAGAGGGCTGCTCATGCCAATAAAGATGCTTTTACAGGGAAAAGCGGCTGTGTGCAGTGTGCTGCTTACTTTTTGGTCACCCCACGGAGCGTATATTTAAGGCGGCGGTCCTGCCGCCGAGCTGGCACCACCTCGAATCTATGGAGGGCCACGAGGCACTGATACACCGAGCTCACCTACGTGGAGCACGCATCCTTGGATTGAGAGCAGTCGTCTTTCCAGGGGGCTCATCCAGAGCCTTTGAACAGGCAAAACATTTAATGTAAGGAGCATCCATCTATGGATTTTAAACGGACTACATCCCCCAGAAACCCTAACGCGCTGATACACAGCATAAATAATTAGGGAGATGTGGACACGCCCTGCTCCTTTGAACCACAAACAGCCTCTGAGGAAGTGAAACACGAAACGCGTCAGGCTGTGGTTTTCTGCTGAACTGGACTGCAAAGAGGGCTGCTCATGCCAATAAAGATGCTTTTACGGGGAAAAGCGGCTGTGTGCAGTGTGCTGCTTACTTTTTGGTCACCCCACGGAGCGTATATTTAAGGCGGCTGTCCTGCCGCCGAGCTGGCACCACCTCGAATCTATGGAGGGCCACGGGGCACTGATACACGGAGCTCACCTACGTGGAGCACGCATCCTTGGATTGAGAGCAGTCGTCTTTCCAGGGGGCTCATCCAGAGCCTTTGAACAGGCAAAACATTTAATGTAAGGAGCATCCATCTATGGATTTTAAACGGACTATATCCCCCAGAAACCCTAACGCGCTGATACACAGCATAAATAATTAGGGAGATGTGGACGCGCCCTGCTCCTATGTACCACAAACAGCCTCTGAGGAAGTGAAACACGAAATGCGTCAGGCTGTGGTTTTCTGCTGAAATGGACTGCAAAGAGGGCTGCTCATGCCAATAAAGATGCTTTTACGGGGAAAAGCGGCTGTGTGCAGTGTGCTGCTTACTTTTTGGTCACCCCACGGAGCGTATATTTAAGGCGGCGGTCCTGCCGCCGAGCTGGCACCACCTCGAATCTATGGAGGGCCACGGGGCACTGATACACGGAGCTCACCTACGTGGAGCACGCATCCTTGGATTGAGAGCAGTCGTCTTTCCAGGGGGCTCATCCAGAGCCTTTGAACAGGCAAAACATTTAATGTAAGGAGCATCCATCTATGGATTTTAAACGGACTACATCCCCCAGAAACCCTAACGCGCTGATACACAGCATAAATAATTAGGGAGATGTGGACACGCCCTGCTCCTTTGAACCACAAACAGCCTCTGAGGAAGTGAAACACGAAACGCGTCAGGCTGTGGTTTTCTGCTGAAATGGACTGCAAAGAGGGCTGCTCATGCCAATAAAGATGCTTTTACGGGGAAAAGCGGCTGTGTGCTGCTTACTTTTTGGTCACCCCACGGAGCGTATATTAAAGGCGGCGGTCCTGCCGCCGAGCTGGCACCACCTCGAATCTATGGAGGGCCACGGGGCACTGATACACGGAGCTCACTTACAAGGAGCACGCATCCTTGGATTGAGGGCAGTCGTCTTTCCAGGGGGCTCATCCAGAGCCTTTGAACAGGCAAAACATTTAATGTAAGGAGCATCCATCTATGGATTTTAAACGGACTACATCCCCCAGAAACCCTAACGCGCTGATACACAGCATAAATAATTAGGGAAATGTGGACACACCCTGCTCCTTTGAACCACAAACAGCCTCTGAGGAAGTGAATCACAAAACGCGTCGGGCTGTGGTTTTCTGCTGAAATGGACTGCAAAGAGGGCTGCTCATGCCAATAAAGATGCTTTTACAGGGAAAAGCGGCTGTGTGCAGTGTGCTGCTTACTTTTTGGTCACCCCACGGAGCGTATATTTACGGCGGCGGTCCTGCCGCCGAGCTGGCACCACCTCGAATCTATGGAGGGCCACGAGGCACTGATACACCGAGCTCACCTACGTGGAGCACGCATCCTTGGATTGAGAGCAGTCGTCTTTCCAGGGGGCTCATCCAGAGCCTTTGAACAGGCAAAACATTTAATGTAAGGAGCATCCATCTATGGATTTTAAACGGACTACATCCCCCAGAAACCCTAACGCGCTGATACACAGCATAAATAATTAGGGAGATGTGGACACGCCCTGCTCCTTTGAACCACAAACAGCCTCTGAGGAAGTGAAACACAAAACGCGTCAGGCTGTGGTTTTCTGCTGAAATGGACTGCAAAGAGGGCTGCTCATGCAAATAAAGATGCTTTAACGGGGAAAAGCGGCTGTGTGCAGTGTCCTGCTTACTTTTTGGTCACCCCACGGAGCGTATATTTAAGGCGGCGGTCCTGCCGCCGAGCTGGCACCACCTCGAATCTATGGAGGGCCACGGGGCACTGATACACGGAGCTCACCTACGTGGAGCACGCATCCTTGGATTGAGAGCAGTCGTCTTTCCAGGGGGCTCATCCAGAGCCTTTGAACAGGCAAAACATTTAATGTAAGGAGCATCCATCTATGGATTTTAAACGGACTACATCCCCCAGAAACCCTAACGCGCTGATACACAGCATAAATAATTAGGGAGATGTGGACACGCCCTGCTCCTTTGAACCACAAACAGCCTCTGAGGAAGTGAAACACGAAACGCGTCAGGCTGTGGTTTTCTGCTGAAATGGACTGCAAAGAGGGCTGCTCATGCCAATAAAGATGCTTTTACGGGGAAAAGCGGCTGTGTGCAGTGTGCTGCTTACTTTTTGGTCACCCCACGGAGCGTATATTTAAGGCGGCGGTCCTGCCGCCGAGCTGGCACCACCTCGAATCTATGGAGGGCCACGGGGCACTGATACACGGAGCTCACCTACGTGGAGCACGCATCCTTGGATTGAGAGCAGTCGTCTTTCCAGGGGGCTCATCCAGTGCCTTTGAACAGGCAAAACATTTAATGTAAGGAGCATCCATCTATGGATTTTAAACGGACTACATCCCCCAGAAACCCTAACGCGCTGATACACAGCATAAATAATTAGGGAGATGTGGACACGCCCTGCTCCTTTGAACCACAAACAGCCTCTGAGGAAGTGAAACACGAAACGCGTCAGGCTGTGGTTTCCTGCTGAAATGGACTGCAAAGAGGGCTGCTCATGCCAATAAAGATGCTTTTACGGGGAAAAGCCGCTGTGTCCAGTGTGCTGCTTACTTTTTGGTCACCCCACGGAGCGTATATTTAAGGCGGCGGTCCTGCCGCCGAGCTGGCACCACATCGAATCTATGGAGGGCCACGGGGCACTGATACACGGAGCTCACCTACGTGGAGCACGCATCCTTGGATTGAGAGCAGTCGTCTTTCCAGGGGGCTCATCCAGAGCCTTTGAACAGGCAAAACATTTAATGTAAGGAGCATCCATCTATGGATTTTAAACGGACTACATCCCCCAGAAACCCTAACGCGCTGATACACAGCATAAATAATTGGGGAGATGTGGACACGCCCTGCTCCTTTGAACCACAAACAGCCTCTGAGGAAGTGAAACACGAAACGCGTCAGGCTGTGGTTTTCTGCTGAAATGGACTGCAAAGAGGGCTGCTCATGCCAATAAAGATGCTTTTACGGGGAAAAGCGGCTGTGTGCAGTGTGCTGCTTACTTTTTGGTCACCCCACGGAGCGTATATTTAAGGCGGCGGTCCTGCCGCCGAGCTGGCACCACCTCGAATCTATGGAGGGCCACGGGGCACTGATACACGGAGCTCACCTACGTGGAGCACGCATCCTTGGATTGAGAGCAGTCGTCTTTCCAGGGGGCTCATCCAGAGCCTTTGAACAGGCAAAACATTTAATGTAAGGAGCATCCATCTATGGATTTTAAATGGACTACATCCCCCAGAAACCCTAACGCGCTGATACACAGCATAAATAATTAGGGAGATGTGGACACGCCCTGCTCCTTTGAACCACAAACAGCCTCTGAGGAAGTGAAACACGAAACGCGTCAGGCTGTGGTTTTCTGCTGAAATGGACTGCAAAGAGGGCTGCTCATGCCAATAAAGATGCTTTTACGGGGAAAAGCGGCTGTGTGCAGTGTGCTGCTTACTTTTTGGTCACCCCACGGAGCGTGTATATATATATATATATATATATATATATATATATATATATATATATATATATATATATATATATATATATATATATGCATATAATGTAAAAGTCAAAATAATTGTATTTATTTAACATTATTTCTTTTGGGGTGTTATATTAAGTCCCTGTGGCAATTGATAGCTATGGAAGTGAGCTGCAGTACCTGTGAGTGACCATGTGTAGTGCGTGACTTACACCAAGGCTGGCCTGAAGTACATTTACTAATGTTTTGAGACCTTTTTACTTGTAGTAGCTTTAGAAGTGTAGCTTGTGAATAGCAATTATCTTACACTTTTGTGGATTCTTGTTTATAGGAGCCTGCCCCTTCCAAAACCCCTCCTTACTCTCTAAACACCTCATTAACCTCATTACTCCTCTCTAAACCCATCACATTTATGAGTAAGAATCTCCCATTTTCCAGGCAATTCCCCTTGTCCCTCTCACATTTACTACATGGACTTAAGTGTGCAGAAATGTCCTCACACATGGTGGAGATCTCTTCAAAGCAAAGATAGGAGAGTTAGAGATGCCCACACACAGATTTGTGTATTGCATTTTGTAAAGGTTTAGTAGTACTACTTAGAGTTTGGCGAGCCATGTAAAGATCGGGCAAGGATTACGCCAGAGGCTTGTCTCTGGCTCAGCTTGAGGTCCTATTGATCCTCAAGCCCAAAAGGAGCTGAGCTTTAATGTGGCTTCTGATAGCCACCCAAGCTCTACTATAATGCACCAACAATTCAAAACAAAACATTAAACCCAGGATGTTACAATGGAGAGAAAGAGGTAGCCATCTAGTGGGTGAATCGCATAATGTGAAACCAGACAGCCTGGAACCATTCCTAGCTTCTCTGATAGGAATAAATTGTGTAATCCTAGGCAAATATTTTATTTATGGCGCGTCCTTTGTCTTCATTATCTCATATGAGAGCACCTTCCAATACATGAGCTAAGGACGTGAGCTGTAAAAAATAATATGATGTATGAAGGTGAAACACTTCTGCATGCTAAAAAAATACCTTTTTTTAATTTTAAAGAAACTATCATATTTTGACATACTAACTTGTTGCAAAATGTATATGACAACTATTTTGAGGGCTTGGCTTGTGCATGGGCTCTTAGAGCCCAGCCAGACCCTTGTCTCGGCTCTGGGTTGCCTCCCATTTGATGGTTCACCCACCTCTAGTACTAGTAAGCAAACAATAACATGATGTTTGCGCATAGGGCCAATTATGTCAAATTATTGCAGACATTCTTCTGAACATGATGAGTTTCAAATTGCCTCCCCTATGTATTTCTTAATTCAGTTCTCTTCCACTTGCATAATTTGTCTTATTATCATTTGAAGTAAAATGCACGGTCACTCTTAGAGGCTTAGCAGCGCTATGTAAAACAAACAACTCTAAAACAAATAATGAACATTGTGGCACTTTCAAACTTCTGAGATCAATAGATCTGACACATGATGTAAGCAAGTGCGGCCGGTACAGGAAAGAGCGGTGAGGCGGAGGGTGGGGGGGAACGACAGACGGCGGAATAGGAAAATACAAGAAATAAAGCTACTTACCTTGCGCAAGGTAATTGGTTTTATTTATTTTATTTTTCCTATCCTGTAATCTGTCGACCCCCCCTCCCCCCACCCAGCCGCACCCCACTGCTCCATCACTCTTACCTGTACTTCCGCGCCTGGATGTCGGTAAGTATTACATTGTTGCTACTGGATATTTCGAAAATTTTGTGATTTTTACCAAAGAATATTTGATACACAATGAATTATATTGCGCGAAATCATTTTCGTTTTTCTATTTTTTTGGGGCTGAAGCATTTTAGGGTTTATTCTAACTAAGGGGTCCATTATGATATCGGGCGGATTGCCTCCGCCATGCTGGTGGTAGCCACCGCCAGCCTGGCGGAGGCAATCCGCCCGATATCATCACCAGATTTCCCCCCCGCCCGTCCGCCGCTTTTCCGCCCCAGTCGCCTTGCGGCCGGGGCGGAAAAGGAATAATATGGTGGCGGTGTCTAACAGAGACCACCAGCAATATTATGATGTCTGGTTTGTAGTGCCTTTCTGCGGCGGCGATGCCGCCACGGAAAGGCATGCGGTCTTCACTTTGGGGGCCCCCTGCGGGCCCCCAGAGTGAAGTACAGGTGGGGGGTGCACATGGGGGTACCTGTGGTACCCCTCTTCATTGTCATTTACAAAGCGGCAGGCACCGCGCGGTGCCTGCCGCTTTGTAAATGACAATGTGAAAGTGCATTTTCAGCATTGTGGCGGGCGGTGCAGAGAGCACCGCCCGCCACAATGCTGAAAATACAGGATGTGCCTGCCACTGTGGCGGGCACATCCTAATAGCACCACCGGGACCCCCCCCCCCTTATGGCGGGCGGTCCCGATTTATGATGGGATGACGGGCGGGCAAAGTCCGCCCGTCATCCTAATGAGGCCCTAAATGTTATTAAACTAAAATCTACTAAGTGACGATGAATATAACTGTTGCAGGGTCAAACAGTATTTCTGCTCGTGTCTTATCTCATGTGCAGTTTTCACCTATGTGAACCTCGCTCTTGCTTTTCGCAGAGGATAAGATATCTTTCCTTGGGTTTTCACGTCCTCGTAACTGTCCCCCGCCTTCCGTCTCTCTTTCCAGACCCTGCTGTGCGAGTCTCTCACAAACGACGACTGATTAGCTATTCCAGGGCCCATTGAGGACAGTGTATCTTGCAAACGCCTAGGCTGCTTTTTCATTATCATTAAACACTACGTTCTGCCTGGCTGGCAATAATATCACACCATTGTGTGGCCTTTCAAACCTCAGCAACAGACACGGCGGGGAGCCAGGTCCTCCCCATGAACAGGAACCTGTTTTTCTACTTTCACGTCTGATCGAAGGCATGCACCGAGAACGGAAGCGGGTCAGACTTCAAATCCTACCTGCTGCTTTCTTATCACTTTCCTATTTCAGCCACACACAGGAATACTCAGATAAGGAAGTAGCTGCAGCAGTGTCACAGCCTCTCGTGCTGCTCAGGGGCGGCTCTAGGCTCATGGTGGCCCTGGGCAGGGAGTGTAGGTAGTGGCCCCGAAAGAGGGGGGCTGGGCGGGGCGGGGCGGAGCGGAGCGCGGAGGCCAGTGAAGAGGGGGGGTCAGGGTGTTTGGAAGTGGAACAGAGCCGGAGGCCGCCAAAACCCTGCCAGGTGTCGCCGCACGAATATGTATCCATCCTCAGAGGATTATTATATTAGGGATATATATTGGCGTGGTGGCCCCTGGTGTTTGGTGGCCCTGTTCAGGTGCACAGCTTGCAGATGCCTAAGGCCGCCCCTGCGCTGCTGATCCACTTGGCTGAAAGGAAATGGAGGTGTCTGATCAATACATGCGCCTGTATCCCCAGTGCCATGAATAGAAGGCCCTGGGTACTCTGGGGCATATTATCAAGGGAAACATCGCCACTTTTTCGGCACATAGCATAAAAAAAGCGGCGATTTTTTTATCGCCCTATTCACAAGGACACGATAACAAGCGTTAGCGCGTGTTTTCTTGCGACTTTGCATTTCAGCGGTCAATATCACTAATGACATGCAAAGTAGGCGTTCCTGAGCACAAAAACATGGGAATCCTCGCTAACACGGCTTTGCGATATTTACAAGCCATGCAGCAGACCCGCGAAGAAATAAAAATAACCGCGCTAACCCCGGTTATTGCAGGAATGTAACGTCTGCTTTTAAATTGACTTAGGCATACTGATAATTGGAGGTGGGTTGCCAGGTGAGGTCCACACTCCCCTATCAGCAAGCTTCTCCTTAGCGCTGTGAAATCATCGCTCAATTTCCCGCGCTATTCCTGATAATCGGACTCTATCGCTGGAATTACATCGCCTGTTAGCAAAACGATGATAATACGTTGCTAACACGGCGATGTAATCCAGCAATAAAGTAAATCGCTCTAAGCGCGATTTTTATCGCATCTCCTTGATAATATGCCCCTTTGTCTCTTATTAAAATACCGTTTTTACTCTCCATTTAAAAATCTTTTCTTCTCTATTCCTCACTGAATTTTGTGAAAATTATGTTACATCCATCTCTGATCTGCATGACACGGCATCCATTTTGGAATGATGAGCTTCTTATCTGGCTTTAGTTTTGCTTAGACTCAGTACACAAGGATCTGCTGGCGATTTACAGATCGTTAGCAGCAATGTTGTGGCTGGGTTCAGGTTTATTTAACACACTGATGAGAAAGAGTAAGGCTCCTATTACATACGGCCACCTATTTGGGGGCAGATGTGATTCTGGGAAAATCTTTATAATTGGGCAAATGACTACTGTGAGTCCAGGTGTGCTCAACAACTAATGGGTAGCACCAAATTGTTGGGGGATAAGAAGCTTTTCTTCTTGTGCCAGAGGATTTGTGAAGTTCAAACACTCAAGGACAATCATTTCAAAGTATTCTTTCTGGGATATCGTGACTGGATTAAACGAAAAATGCTGAGGGTGTTGGGCGACGGACATGGGCTATTATTCCCCAGCCTTTTGATGTGGTCAATATGTTTCAGCTGTCATTTATTTTACCATGTGAGTCTGCGGCCTTCCTCAGGACCATTAAGAGTCTCTGGCTATGTTATTGCTACTCCTATGTATAAAACCAGTGCAAAACTAACATGTAAAACCTTTGCATGCCTAGGCTTTACCAATTAGTAGTTTCATCAAATGTGTGCATATTGAGGAACAGAATTTCCACATCAGCTAAATTCCATCGATTAGGCTAATTGCTTTTAATCATGGGAAGAGGCGAACACAGAAACATTTTAAGGAATGGGCTAATTGGGCTCTGGCCCAGGGTCCCAGCTTTTCTGGGTAGCCTCCATATAGAGCCAGCTCTGTTTTGCAGAGAGTCTTGTCCTGATAACAGGGCCGGACTGGGAACCGAAATCGGCCCTGGCAAAGTGCTCAGCCGGCCCCCCCTCTACCCTGGGGGTGCAACCGCACTCTTTGCCAGGGCCGGTTTTCGGCCAATTTTGTTACAGGGCCGCTTTTGCAGCTATGCTGCAAAAAACGGCCCTGTAACAAAGACGGCCCCCTGGGGCCCAAAACTGGCCCCCACCCATGCGGCCGACCGGGGGATTACCCGGTGCCTACAACGGCCAGTCCGGGCCTGCCTGATAACTGTGAATACTTATTAAGCAGATTGTTTTAAATCTAATTTTCCTTAAATTTATTTTTAATGTGGGTGATGTTTGATAGTCTTTACAGAAATTTTGCTGAGAAATGTTGGGCCTCATTTATCAGGTTTTGCCGTAGGGCAGCGCAGCAGGCCTTCCTGCTGCGCTTCCCTATGGCAAAAGAAAAGTGCAGGAATGTGCCGTATCTATAAGATACAGCGCATTCCTGTCCTTTTCCCCTGCACTGGCGCACAAAGGGCTGCTGTGCGCCAATGCAGGTACCTTTGCACCATGGTGTAAGGGTGCCTGCGTTGCAGGGATGATTATTTTTGCACGGGAAGGGAAACCTTTCTGTACAAAAATAATCACAAGGCTCCTATTACATACGGCCACCTATTTGGGGGCAGATGTGATTCTGGGAAAATCTTTATAATTGGGCAAATGACTACTGTGAGTCCAGGTGTGCTCAACAACTAATGGGTAGCACCAAATTGTTGGGGGATAAGAAGCTTTTCTTCTTGTGCCAGAGGATTTGTGAAGTTCAAACACTCAAGGACAATCATTTCAAAGTATTCTTTCTGGGATATCGTGACTGGATTAAACGAAAAATGCTGAGGGTGTTGGGCGACGGACATGGGCTATTATTCCCCAGCCTTTTGATGTGGTCAATATGTTTCAGCTGTCATTTATTTTACCATGTGAGTCTGCGGCCTTCCTCAGGACCATTAAGAGTCTCTGGCTATGTTATTGCTACTCCTATGTATAAAACCAGTGCAAAACTAACATGTAAAACCTTTGCATGCCTAGGCTTTACCAATTAGTAGTTTCATCAAATGTGTGCATATTGAGGAACAGAATTTCCACATCAGCTAAATTCCATCGATTAGGCTAATTGCTTTTAATCATGGGAAGAGGCGAACACAGAAACATTTTAAGGAATGGGCTAATTGGGCTCTGGCCCAGGGTCCCAGCTTTTCTGGGTAGCCTCCATATAGAGCCAGCTCTGTTTTGCAGAGAGTCTTGTCCTGATAACAGGGCCGGACTGGGAACCGAAATCGGCCCTGGCAAAGTGCTCAGCCGGCCCCCCCTCTACCCTGGGGGTGCAACCGCACTCTTTGCCAGGGCCGGTTTTCGGCCAATTTTGTTACAGGGCCGCTTTTGCAGCTATGCTGCAAAAAACGGCCCTGTAACAAAGACGGCCCCCTGGGGCCCAAAACCGGCCCCCACCCATGCGGCCGACCGGGGGATTACCCGGTGCCTACAACGGCCAGTCCGGGCCTGCCTGATAACTGTGAATACTTATTAAGCAGATTGTTTTAAATCTAATTTTCCTTAAATTTATTTTTAATGTGGGTGATGTTTGATAGTCTTTACAGAAATTTTGCTGAGAAATGTTGGGCCTCATTTATCAGGTTTTGCCGTAGGGCAGCGCAGCAGGCCTTCCTGCTGCGCTTCCCTATGGCAAAAGAAAAGTGCAGGAATGTGCCGTATCTATAAGATACAGCGCATTCCTGTCCTTTTCCCCTGCGCTGGCGCACAAAGGGCTGCTGTGCGCCAATGCAGGTACCTTTGCACCATGGTGTAAGGGTGCCTGCGTTGCAGGGATGATTATTTTTGCACGGGAAGGGAAACCTTTCTGTACAAAAATAATCACAAGAGGCTTTTCCTCTTTATATGTGTGTTGCAATATGCAGCACACATAGAAAAAGGAAAAACGAGGGGAGGCATAATCTTTTGGCACTGCCTCAGATTTACGATTTCTTGTAAATCTGGGGCAGTGTCAAAAGGCTATGGATGTTGCTGGGCACGCCCGCAGCAACACCCATTGCATGCCCCTATAACGCAGAACACAAGGGACTGGTATTTATAGGCAGCAGTAAGCCAAAAAAAGTGGCTTAGTTCTGCCTGATAAATATCACGCAGGCTTCTGCGCCGTGGAACGTCACAAAAAGTGACGTTCCAACAGCGCAAGGGGCCTCATAAATGAGGCCCGTTGTGTTTATGTTTCATGTAACATCCATAAAGATGTTTCCGTTAGCTCAAACCATGTCACATATGAGAAATGGGAGGGTATCACAGAGATTACCTGCAGTAATATTTGTGAACTGCTGCTGTGTTACAATATTTTAAAACATGTCCTATCAATGAATATTAGATGTAAACACATTTAGAATTTGGACCAGTGAGCCTGTGCAATGTCAGTGACTTGGACAAAGAGGGATGACAGAGCTGAAATTGGATCATAAATTCAAAGCTGTACTTAACAGGGGCCCCCAAAATACGTTTGACCCAGGGCTCCCAAAATCCTTAAAATGTACCTGGGTGAACGTTAGTCTGTAGCCACACAGCCTACAAGTGATTGGTGTTCCAGTCGATTGCAACCTTCTTGTCCCTTCACCAAGGACCCCAGTCCCTGAAGGTACTGCACATAGCTCTCCCGAGTTTCCCCTTTTATACATTTAAATAAAGATAATCTGTGACAATGAAGGTATAAATTACAGTGCACATATTTTTTAAAGGGGAGGGTAAATCGATGGACTTCATCAAAATACGATTTGGGTTAATTTTCAGGTAATCTGGATAGTCTGTGAAGATAGATTTTCAGGTGCTATGGAGAGAAGCAACAGCATATATTGGACGGAAAGAAACCCTCATTGAATAAACCCCACTTTGAGACATTGATACCCTGAAGGTGGTGGAAAACCTTGATGGCTTTGTGAAATGGGACACAATGGGAATTTCAAATCTAGGTGACCTAAGGACACATGGAGAGAGAGATGATCTCCTACGAGACCCTAAGTGGTGGCTACCAACGAGCAGCCACAGAACATTGCAGATACCCACAGATTAGACATGTCCGGCACTCGCACATCCCACAAGGTATGCAGCTGGCGTAATCCGTTCCCCTAGAAGACAGGCTGTTGATGTCCCCCTAACCCAGAGAACTGTGTATCTAGTTTATAAAATAAACTACTTAATAACTCTGCAGATGTCCTCCAAAAGCTAAAAGCAGATTGGCAAAAAGACCTTGGTGAATTTGAGAAGGAGTAATGGGAGGAGGTACTTTGAGGGCCATGTCAAATCACCATTAAAATGGGATTTCATTTGGTGCAATTCTGTGTCCTACATAAGTCATACTATTCGAGATCACACCTATATAAAATAGAGAAAAGCACTTCACAAATGTGTGTAAGGGTCTGTGGCCTTGAGAACACCTTCTTCCACATGCTTTGGGACTGCCCAAAGATACAGACCTATTGGAGGTCACTAGAGGAAGGCATGGCACAAGTGACGAGACTGCGGATGCAACGAAAAGTCAAATTGTCCGTGCTCAACATATGGGGAGAAGAGGCGGTGCCAAAATACTTGAAGCTGTGGCTGCCGCTGGGTTTGGTAGTGGTGAAGCAGACCATTTCTAGCGATGGGGGGTAGGAATGCGTGCTGTCCATAACGGAATGGGAGCAGGACATGGACTCGTGCATGATGGTGGAAAAGGTGGTCAAATAGTGGAGAGGCTACCCCAAGACATGGGAAAAAATATGGTAGGCATGGAGGGCCTACCACGGCTTATAGAGCAGCATTTAAAGGCTGCCTGACTCTTGCTTATACATTGTCCCTATCTGGAGTAGGGAAGAGGTGGGAAGTCCTAGCTACATTCTCCTGATGGGAAGGTATATTAATGTTAGATAATGCAGAAATATTGGTGATAACTGTTGTTGTTTTGGTTTATAAACTGAAAAACCCAATAAAAAGTGTTTAAAAAAAATAATTCAGTTGATATTCATCCTCAGAAATGCAAAACCTTCAGAGATCAATGACATGCGGTTTACCTTCAATTGTCATTTTATTCAGCTAGGTATTTATTTCACATTTTTCCTATCTCAGAGCACCATCTGAAATAATTACTTCAGCACCCGATAGAACATCATACTTGGCTAGCCCCGAGATTAGGATTTCAACTATCGCCTAACGTATTAAGTGGAGTTCATTCACCTATCTAAAAGTTACTCAATAGTACCTGCATGTGACCTCGGAAATACTTTATCATCGCACCAACAATGCCCAGTTTAAACATTGAGGAAAGTCTATGTATATTTGGCAGAGAAGTACCTGACAAGACTGTTTCCCGTTAATGATGTTGTGAAAGTGACTTGAGAAACTTTATTACACTTTTTAAGTTTACTTATCTTGCGTGATTGATTAAAACCGTTACACGTGATAGTAATTCATACAGATATAAGTAAAAGGTAAACAACACTTATTAATTTCAGTTCATAATTTTTTTTAAACGCTACTACTGGTCTAAAAAGTATAAACATGCTATGAGTTTAAAAAAGCACTACAAACACTAATAAAATGGACTCGACGTAATGAGTTAAAGCATAGTTTTACTGCCATACACCAATACTACCGGGCTAAAAGATAACAACAAAAAGATCAGTAAGCATGAGAACCATTATAAACACATCTAACATCTTTGTGCCAAACAGCACAGGCACCCACTTCTCATCAAGACTGCAACATTCAAACAAACAGTGTTAGTCCAGTCCTCCTTGGCAAGGTTTGCCCCCTAACTTTTTGCCTTCAGACCCCCTGTTTTGCTGGCCTTAGGACACTGACCACTTAACAACTGCTAACCAGTGCTAAAGTGCTTGTGCTCTCTCCTTAAAACATGCTAAGATTGGCTTATACTTAATCGGCATATTTGATTTACTTGTAAGCCCCTAGTAAGGGGCCGATTCCGATCTGGGTCTGAAATCACTCCGACCAAGCCGGATCCGGGTCTGACAGAGCAAGTACGATGCGGTCGTATGCTGTCGGACACGTTTCGTCGGACTTTCATTGAAGTCAATGGGAGCCAATCGTACAACACGTACATGGGCTCCCATTGATTGAATGGGTACGTTCCGGACAAGTGCCCCCCTACAGTGTGTACGCGTCAGTGCCATCCGCACCGTACATGCCGGTGTTGTGTCCGAGCCGTAAGGCTGTGGGTAACAGGATGTCCGATGCCGACCCCCAAAGACCAGCTCTGGGAGCTATTGTGAGTCGGAAGCTCCGACTCGATCTGGCTGTCCAAACCGCGCATCGTACTGGCTCGGTCGGAATTCGCCTCCATTGCGCGCCACGGTTAGCTTACGGCCGAAACGTATGGAGTGGTTCGGACCCGGAAACGATTCGGCCGGAGATTTCACGCTTGTTCGCATTGTACTTCGTCGTCCGGACCCGTGTACGAACCGGACGGAAATTCAGCCTCCGAATCCGACCCGCTAATACCGAACCGATTCGGAGCCCCTCCGACCGAGATCGGAATCGGCCCCTAAGTAGCACTTTAAATGGTGTGCAGACAGAATATTGATTTTAAAATATTGAGTTGCACAAATATCGGGTCAGCAATATTGGGGCTCAGAAATATCGACAGCAAGAATATCGTTGTCTAGAATATCGACTTAAGGTAAGTAATAGCGATTATCAAAGTGTTTAATATCGTTTGCAAAAATATAGTTGTTAAAAATATCGATTTTTTAATGAAGTATTTTACTATATGTTTTAAATGTATGTGATGTATGTTTTTTTGGATAAGAATAGCTTGTATTTTTGATTTATGTGTTACATTTTTAGTGGTTACAAATTATTTTTATTTACCTTTTGCATTTTTAGTTCTGTAGCGGGTTGTGGGTTTAAAGGAGAATAAGATGGGAAGTAATTAAATAATATTAAATTAATTGATGATTTTGTATTTATTAATATTTGTTTAATTGAGATGTTATAGTGTTAAATGTGTTGTTAATTCATATTAATTTTTTAATTTGTAAATAATTATGGTAATTGTGTCATTCATTTTAGGTGTGTGTTTTGGTGTTTATAGGTGTAAAGGGTGGGAAGTAGTTTATTTTTAATTGATGAATTAATAATTGGTTGTTAATTCAATCAATCAATCAGGGGGTTTAAAGTCCACTACTCACCCGTGAGGGTCGTAAGGTGCTGTGGGGTGGGGGGAGGTGCAGCTGCAGTCAGCTAAGAGCCAGGTGTGGAGACTCTTCCTGAAGGTGTGTAGAGTAGGGAATATCTGATGTTGACTGGGAGCTCGTTCCAGGTTTTGGCCGCGATGTAGGAGAAAGCTCTTCCACCGGTTCTGGTTCTGCGGATGTGTTGGGTTTCTGCCTGGAAAAATTTGATGGAGCAGAGGTTTCTTTTGGGTACGTGGAAGGAGACTCTTTCATTGAGGTATTGTGGTCCGGTGTTGTGGAGGGATTTGTAGGCGTGGGTGAGTAGCTTCAATCAATCAATCAATCAGGAGTTTTATAAGTGCACCACTCACCCGTGAAGGTCTCAAGGCACGGGGGCAGCAGTTCTGTATCAGTCAAAGAGCCAGGTCTTCAGAGCCTTCCTGAAGGTGTTCAAGGAGGGGGCATGTCTGATGTCAGTGGGGAGCTCATTCCACGTCTTGACAGCAATGTAGGAGAAGGATCTTCCCCCTGCTCTGGCTCTGTAGATGCGTGGGGTTTTGGCGAGGAGGAGGTTGGTGGAGCAGAGGTTACGTTTGGAAACATGGAAGGTGATTCTGTTGTTGTGGTATTGGGGTCTGGTGTTGTGAAGGCATTTGTAGGCGTAGGTGAGTATCTTGAAAGTGACTCTTTTCTCGATGGGGAGCCTGTGGAGCATGCATAGGTATTAGCTGATGTGTTTGTGTTGAGGGACCCTGAGGATAAGTCTGGCGGCGGTGTTCTGTATTGTCTGGAGTTTGCGGAGTAGAGACTTGTTAATGCCACCTTAGAGGGCGTTTCTACAGTCCAGCCTGCTGGTGATCAGTGTGTCGGTGACTGTTTTTCTTGCCTGGGGGAATCCATTTGAAGGTCTTACGGAGGATGCAGAGGGTGTTGAAGCAGATCGAGGTGACGGCGTTGACCTGTCAATTCATGGAGAGTGTGGAGTTTAGTACGATGCTGAGTTTCTTGGTGTGGTCAGTTAGGGTGGTGGGGTGCCGAGGGTTGAAGGTTAGTCTCTACTCGAAGGGGAGCCAGTGGGGATCTCATAGGTGTTGGGTGTTAATTTTTATTAAATAATTGGTAATGAATTATGGTAATTATTTAATTAATTTTAGGTGTGTGCTTTGGTATTTATAGGTGTAAAGGGTTGGAAATAACTTATGTTTAATTGATGAATTAATAGTTGGTTGGTAATTAATTATAATTAAATAATTGCCAATTATGATAATGGTGTAATTAATTTTAGGTGTCTGTTTTGGGGTTCGTAGAGATAAATGAGGTTAAGTAGTTCATTGATTGTTTAATAATAATTATTTGTTAATTGATATCAATTAGTTAAACATTTATTATGGCAATTGTGCAATTAATTTTAGGTGTGTGTTGTGGTGTTTATATGGGTAATGGCTGGGAAGTAATATGTGTTTAATTAATTAATATATAGTTAAGTAATGCTAATTAGTTGATATTTATTTTGGATAATTGTTTATTTTTTTGTGTGGTTTTTACTTTTAAAGGGGTAAAGAGTGGGTATTAAATATATTTTAATTACTTCAAAATTAGATTTTAATAAATAGTAATAGTTTTTAATTGAGAAATAAGTTTCAATTGTTTTTTATGATTTTATAGTTTAATTTAGGCATGTGTTGTGGACATTATAGTTTTAAAGGGTGTGTAGTTAATTAATGTTTATACGTTTTTTTATTAATATTTTTTAATTGATGATTGATTATGTTAATTATAGAAGTACATTTAATTTGAAATGTAGGCATTTGTTATATGTAATTAATATTATAATATGCTTTCTTTGTATATATTTATATACATAATATATTTTATTTTTTAAGTTTTAATGTTTATTTATTTTTAGAATTCTTTTTAATACGTTCTATATTTTTTTTATCTATTGGAGTGTGAATAGTAATTTCTGCCTCTCTGCTATCCAACACTTTCCTTACTGTTGCACTCACTGGAGAGGGAATAGTCATTTCTAGCCCTCTGCTATCCAACACTTTACCTACTGTTGCACTTACTGAAGTGGGAATAATACGTTTTTCCCCTCTGCTATCCAACACTTTCCCTACTGTTGCACCCACCGGAGTGGGAATAGTATATGACCCCCCCCCCCACTATCCAACACTTTCCCTACTGTTGCACTCACTGGAATGGGAATAGAAAATGTTACCCCTCCGCTATCCAACACTTTCCCTACTGTTGCACTCACTGGACTTAGAATAGTAATTTTTACCCATCTGCTATCCAACAATTTATTACATCAATGTTGTGCCAGTGAACCACGTTAAACATGTCTCAGGCATGCCATTGCAGCCTGTGTGTGTAGTTTGAAAATACCATTTCGACCTGGCAAATAAACCTTTTGCCATGCCCAAACCTCTATTTTTTTGTAATACATATAATTAACCCCTCGGGAGGACATGGACAGCTCAAAGAACAGAGTGCAGTGTATTTAAAAAGTTGGACGTATACATTTAAGTTTAGATGTCCTTGTAGCGAAAAGCTCTCAATTTCAATTTTCACGACTGCAAAGCCTACCTCATCAATAGGATAACAGTGGAGTTACCTTATTACACTCAATAAGCAGTTATTTCCAATGATGTAGAACTCCACATAGCAGCTCGTCGGAACTGACACATCACCCTTACTGCGCGGCACATCCTTGATGCCGGACTTCGCATCGCAAGCCCTGGTCGAAAGGATGATCGGCGGCGAAGCAGAATCTCGCATTTCAGCCTCGCCACATCTCAGAACCAATGTATCACATTGGCTGGCTGCATAACGCATCTTTGACGTGGACCCTCACAATGCTCCATAAAAGGTACTAGGTTCTGAAGACCTAATTGGGTCTTAGTAGAAGACCCACGTTCCATCGTGGTTTACCTGATATTGTGATTTTGTTCAGGTTCAGTACAGCCATATATTCACAGTTGGCGTTTTGTGCTTTTAGGTGCTATTTTCAATAAAATTACTGGTTGCATTTTTGTCATTTTGGTCTTGTTTTATTTATTTAACATCATTGTAGTTCTCTAACTTGGGGTGGGTTCCTTTTTGTGTTGTGTTCTTCCCTTTATTACTGTTGGAAGTATAGCACAAATACTTTGCATATTTTCTCTAAGTTAAAATGGACTGCTCTGTGGCAAATTACCAGTGGGTTGATGACGGGTTAATTTAGGGTTGGTTTGTGCCTCACCCTGACAAGGATTGTCGTTGCTGCTTGACCAGGGATCATATCCCAGTCAGCCACCAACCCAATTTCCTACACACAGGATAAGTCATTGCCTGGTAGATTAACCTAGATGCTGCCAGGCACTCTTTCATCACTGCTACCCTTTTCAGGGTTTTCTGTAAAGTTCATATAGTTTCAGTCAGTGTATCCTTTCGCTGATCGGTTGTCTGAGCACAGTGGGCCAGCTACTTGCGTAGCTTGAGGGTTGTGGGGGCCCTGGTGTGATGGTATTTGTGACCAATGGAGAGACTCTGAAGTCTATAATAGGTACACCTTAATTTATTGATGCTTTGCCTAAAAATGTAACCAATTGAACATTCAGTGTGGTGTTCTTAGGTTTCAGGATCTCAATACCAGCGAGTCGCCAGACCAGCTTTCTGAATTGTTAAATTGTCTCACAGCAGGGCCTTTCTTACCTTCTGTATGGTAAATGCAGACAATGTGAATTACTGAGTCGCTTCCACTTCTGCAACATCTTCAGGTACTTCCTTCACTCGTTCCCAGCCACTTGGGGATATTTTCTTGTGTTGGAAAGTCCCTGAACCTCAGTGCATTGATCTTGTTCTTCTTAACCCCTTCCATGCTCATGACGGAACCATTGCTTTCTAGATAGGCCAATCATTTTTGATCCCCATTGGAATTGATTACCATCCAGGTATGAGATCGGAGAAACAACCTTTACAACATGGGCTAAGCCATGCGTGCCATTTCCCTGAAAGCGCAACCACGCTTGCCTTAACCATGCATATGCCTTAATCACGCATATGTGTTGTTAAAGCATGTGAGCGGTCTAGATGCTGGAATTGGTGAACCCAGGAAGAGGAAGGATCAGGAGAGGACTTGGTGAGGTAAGTGGGGCTCTGGCCACGTTGTGGGGGGAAGGTTTTAAGGGGTAGGGTAGCTTTTACGGCTAGGGGGGTCAGGGTAGTTTTTAGGGTGGTTCAGGGTACTTTTGAGGGCTCAGGGAGGATCGGGGTACTTTTTAGGCCTCCGGAGAGTCCAGTTCTTTAGGTCTCGGTGGGGGGGGGGGGCAGGGTAGTTTTTAGAGTTAGTATGGGGTCAGGGCTCGGGGAAGATTTTAGGGCTCGAGGGTCAGGTTATTTTTAGGGCTCGGCGCAAGAACATTTTTAGGGCTTGGGGGGGTCGGAGTACTTGTTAGGGCTCTGTGGGGGTTGGGGTAGTTTTTAGGGCTCTAGGGGGTCGGGTAATGTTTTAGGTCTTGGTGGCAGAGTAGTTTTTAGGGCTCAGGGGGCGGTTTCAGATGTGAACTTTACCACACAAAACCCTTTACCAGTCAGTCCTTTAGGATAAAATTGCATGGTAAAGGCATGAGTGGTAAAGTCCTGCATGGTAATAAGCATGCATTGTTAAGATGAATTTGTGGTTAGGGCAGCGTTGTAGAGGCATGCATGGTTTAGCCATGCATGTCTCTAGCATACAACCATGAGATCCCTTTGCCAGTGAGTTTTTGTCTTCTAGCCAAGAACCTTTGACAATTGTTAAAGGTCATTTTAAATACACGCTGTGAAACATGGAGATTCTAGATTTCTCCTACTGACAATGCTGTGTTGTTGATTTCACTCCAAGTTTAGTGCCTCAGACCTTTCGATCATGCAGAGGAGAAGGTCCTACCCCTACCAGTTCACAACCGTCGTCCAAAAGCCATGTAGAATTTCATCCTCGTTGTATTTTATTTTATTTTAGTTCAAACGACACACGCTTTTAGGTAACTGTGACCTGGGTTTGCATTCTCCCCATATAAACATTGGATGGTGACCACTTCAACAACAAGCATTTGCAAAGCCAATCTGTCTTGTTTTTTGGCTTTGCCAATACAGATCTATTTGCTTTGAGAATACTTTTTGCTTACATTGTTCAGCATTGACAAATTAAATCTCTTTTTTATTACTAATGCAAATGCGTGATAACCTTAGCTGCCCAGTGTGATGACATATGAGCAGGTAGGTATCTAGATGCATGTGTGAGCATAAGTGATGACACAGCAGCCATTGTGTTTTTTATTCTGAATAGGACTGCAAAAGAGCTTTCTTAGAAAGGGGCGATCCAGCAGGGAATTTAACCTGATGGCTCTTTCAAAATGTTTTACAAATTCTAGTCAAACAGGGATGGAGGGTGGAGGAGTGATTAGAGGAATAATGGTTTTGGTAAACTGTGATCAGTGTGGGAGCAACAGAAGGAAGTGTGGTTTAGGGGATATTAACATAATGCAGAGCAGGATGAGGAATGATGAGGAAGCAACAAGAATTGGAGTGGGTGTACAATATGGAGAGCTCAGGGACAGGGGTGTGAAGGAGGAAGCAGCACAAGGGGGAGAGTAACAACACATATCCACTGCCTTGGAGTGCTAAAAGAAAATAAAGAAATAGTTTCCTGAATGTTAGGAGGAAGAACAAAAGTCATCCAATCAAACCATAGTACAGAAATTATGCTCCAGAGACGAGACAACGGTAGAATAAGGAGGAAAGCCATCAAGTAAGAAGAAGGGAAATGAAAAGGACGAAAAAGCCATCCAATCAAGAGCAATCGGCTATCCACCATGTTAATATGTTAGAATTTCTAAAAAAAAGAAATGGCACTTTGACAACAGACTGCTAAATCTGTCTGTAGGTGACACCTAAAAAGCATGAATAAATACCAGAGAGGAACATGGTTCACAAACTGAAATGACCAGACCATACACATGTAACAACAAGTCATAAAACACAAGGCCATTAGCATTGGTTTACAATGCCACTGTTAGTTGAGACGTAACAAATTAAATTCCTAAGTGTGTCCTTTTGGGCACGCAACAACACATATTAACTTCAAATATATAAATACTATATACATTTTGAACAATTTTGGTGTTTTGGTTATGTCTTTGAATTTCTGTTTTTGTTTATATAACCATGCAAATCTTTCAGAGTGCTCCCTTCCATCTCATTTAATGTTTTCCTTTCAGTATTGTTATGTAAATGAAAAAACAAATACAATTGCTGTTGATCATAGGACATTGGTTTCTGTCTCCAACTTTAGGGAACGGTAGAAAAGATAATAGAATTAGTTGAATCCCCTTCATCCTATCCGATACTGTCTCACGTTGCACTGGTGGAATTTTGCAATTCTTCTTTGGTCTGGTTCATCCATCCCAGAGACATTGATTGAGTTTATATCTTGTCAACATTGCTGTGACAAAAACAGGACTAGATCTTCCAACCATCTCCTGCTGAGTGATAAGTTTCTAGGTATGCACACACACACCCTAGTATTTTGAGCTTCACAGAGCTCCTCTCAGAACAATCAGCTTGGAAGTCTTTAAAGCAGAGCTAGGAGGCATATATTTAGCATAGATTGGGAGGGTGTGATCATAAATATTCAGTTTTTCCTGTTTGATTTCTGGTACAAAGTCTCAATCTCTACCATGACAGTTCACAATACCGTCATATTATTCACAATATTAGAACAGGTGCCTAATACATTGATGCGAAACATCATAGAGCTCTCAGAAAGGTCTAACTGTGGAATATTATGTTGGCCTCCTTACACCTGTATATCACCGGTATTAATTTGCTCAGGCATTACATCTCATACGTCATTAGTTGTCTATTTGAAATGTTAACAGTTTCTGATTTTCTTAAGAACTACTCATTGTTTAATGTTTCCACTTTAACAAGGCTTTTAATTAGTAACTACATTAACCTCAGTTGCATTCATATCTTCCCTTACCAATATTTCCTTTGCGTTTAGATGTTTTCCTCTTTTTATGTCCCTGGAGTCGATATTTCCTTTTAACTTTGGGTGTAACTCCTAGCTATTTGACATATTTTTTATACTAGATTCGAACTCAGCTGTATTTCTTACAAAGTAAGATCTTACCCACGATTTTCTTTTTATTGTATGCTGTATATGTTGTATATTCTCACTAGTCCTAGCTGTATCCTGTGGAAAGGATTATTTACTGTACCTATTCTTAGGTTATCTGTTGAAGCCCTTTTCTTTTCACTTATCCATGCTTCTCTGTTTGTCACCTTATAGACTTTGAAGCTGAGACAGACGAATATATCTATTTACAACGAATGCACTATAATGCATTCCATTACAAACGCGGTCATTAAAACGACTGCGTTGTCACAACACGAACCATTACATCGCAAGTTGTTGCAACGACTTGCTGTAGGGTCGCACTGGACTTAGGAATAGTTTAATTTACTATTCCTACCCCAGTTTGTGCAACCGCAGGGAAGGTGTTGGATTGTAAATCCAACACCAGCCTGCCCCCTACAGCAAGTCATTGAAATGACTTCCAATGTAATGGTTTGTGTTGTAACAACGCGGTTGTTGTAACGACCGCGTTGTAATGGAATGCGTTGTAGTGCACTCAATGTAAACGATGTCTCCTGAGACAGACTAGATATTTGACAAGCCCAATAGTAGGGAAGGTGTTTTGGGTTGTAACCAGTAGTTTCTACTTCAGGTATTTTCTTCAAGTACTGAAACACATTTTACTTTCTTTAATCTGTGCTTAATGCATATAATTTCCCTGTGGAGTAGCAAAACACGAAAATATTTTGTTGAGGGAGTAAATAACAGTAGAACTGCAATACAGGAATAAAGAGCTTAACACACTTTCCCATTTATCATGCTGTGCATGTCACCAGCGATGGCTCTGTGATTTGGTGATTGGTGTCAAGTTGAGCCAATTAAATCCAGTCCATGTCATTGCTCCGTTCTGCACACTTCGGACCATGCAGTGCAAATCCCCAAAAGTTGAAGCCATTCCTTAGCCTCTACAAATCATCAAAACATCTCCACAGACCTCTTACCGCCTTTGTTTTTCCATTTCTGCTGCAACAACACTTGCATCTGCACCTCTCCTGCACACCAAGATGCCTTTTTACCGCTTCTATCCTTGAGAATGGTTCAAATCCTTCGACCTCCAGGGATGGAGGCAAAGAACCCCAAGCAGAGACGAGATGATAACCACATGGAGGATAGGTGAGCTGGAGTCAGCAGGCCGTAGTGGCACTGCTGGCACCAGCAGCAACACTAGCAGCACACCTTCACACCATTTACCTAGTTTCACTGACCCACACCCACTTTTCTACACTTCCAGGTCCTCTTCAGTCCGACAAACATGCTAAGTTCTGACTGCTGCTGAGGCAATTGACCAGTCAGGTGAACGGAAATCAGCGTCGGATATCAATTCTTCATTGCCCTAAATATGAAATGGGAAATCTAATTCTTAGATGTAGAAACACATGTGAATGCCATTAAGGGGCAGTGTGGACAGGCTGAAGGACAGATACAAAATGCAATATCTGAGGAGTTGAAACAATATACCAAAGGCAACATACATTTAGCCATGAAATTAAAACAGCTGCTGAAAATAAGGGTAAGCGAAGAACCGCAGACCAACAAGTTATCTCTGGCCTTTGGCGAGTCTGTGGAGCGTTGGACCACCAAGGTAGTTTCACAATAACAGTCAGCTTATAAATCAAAACTTCCAAAACTCACAAAGTGCAAATTGGGCAACAAACGTTAGAAACAAACCAGTATTTATGTAATCACACTGTTCAACACTACATTAGCATTTGAGTTATGGACTACTATTTTCACATGCTTTAACTCTGCAACACCGTAAGTTTCACCAATTTGTTTCAAGTTAAAAAGTCTACAAATCTGGACGGGGTGTGGCTACGGCACCGGGGAAGATGGCCGCAGATCCGGTGAGCTCCGTCGGACCGTGATGTGACGGGAAACGCTCTGGGTCTCTTGGTGAATGTCCGGTCCTCACATCCACGGATTCAGGTGGCGGAACATTGGCGGCTTTGGGAAATCCCTTTATGGAGCCGCAGGGTGAGCCACGCACGTGGTGTTTCTTCATTTTTGCTTCAGCGGATCGCGTCTGAGGCGCGTCCGCCATTTTGAAGCCTGTGAAACCTCTGCTGCCCTCCTATTGTTGTGCGCTTTCTTTCACCTCCCGTCAAGATACTTTAAAGTGTAGGCGCATTTCAGCATTGACAATTTGATTGGCTTGGCAAGCTGGATAAGAAGTTTTATGTGGCAATGCAGGTTGGAGGAGCACACGCATTGGGTCTCTGAGGTAACTGCCATTTTTGAATCTCTTCAGCTCTGTGCCATCGTGTCGCCTTTCTTCATTTAAAGCAACGCTTTGTTCTGACAGATAATGTATGAGAGGAGGTCACTTTTTTGAAACATTTGCTACCCTCAAATTTCATGCTGCATCCTTTGTCTGCTATATTATGGAATAGCATATTTTTTCCTCAAATGTTCTCAATATTGGCAGCGTGTTTTCTTTCACAATTGAGGTAGAAGGCTTTTCTCCATTTCTGTAGACTTTCAACCTTATGTAGTGTTTAACTGAAACATTGCCTTTCTAAAGCAATCTACACACAAATGAGTTATCGTTTTCTTCTCATCTCTGCCTGCTACTTTGATAGTTAGAACTTTTCAACGTATCAAGTTGCATCATATCCTTCTGCTTTTCCAAATTCGCTGTGGCGTTGTCACGCACTAATCGGAATGCCTCTCAGCAACGTACAGGAACCAACCTGCCTTTGGAAGGCGTCAACCCTTTTAGTGTTCTACAAGACACCATGGATGACGCGCCAAGTGACATGCCAAATGCAAAATGCATTTCTCCTCATTCTTCTCGTTCAGCCTCAAAGCCCTCTACCAAAGCTCCTTCTTCTTCTGTTCCTACACCAGGAAAGAGAGTCAAAACAAATCCTCCTTCTCCTACCAACACGTCATCCTTCATCTCTATGGAATTGTTATTGGAGGAAATGTGCACGCTCAAGCCTTACATGACTGAAACAAACTCCTGCCTCCAGAACCTTGAAGTCAACTGGTCTAACACTGAGCAAAGGGTAGATACTCTTGAAAGAAAAATTGCTTCAGCTCAAGCAGTCATTGATCAAGTTCCCTGCGTTCATAGAGATATTGAAAATCTTAAACAGCAAGTTGAAAACGTGGAAAATCAAAATAGACATAATAATTTACGCGTTTATGGACTTGCGGAAGGCCTTGAGGGATCGAATCCCATCTCTTTTTTCCAATCATTCCTGCCTACCCTTCTTGGTCTCCCTACATCTCCTCCTTAAATATTCAACGAGCACATCGTTTAGGCTCCATCTCTCGCTCATCTGCCTCATCATCTTCTTCAGTAAAACCTAGAGGATTTATCATGTACTTTCTGGAATACACTGATCTCCTTAAAATCCTTCATGCTGCCAAGCAGAAAGGGAAAATCACCGGGAACGGTTCTAACCTTTTCTTTGCTCAAGATTACGCTAAAGTCACTGCAGATCGCTGCAAGAAGTTTTTGGAGATGAGACCTGCTCTACGTTCCTTGAATGCTCGATATGGCTTGTTCCTTCCTTGCCTCTTCAAAGTCACTTACAACAACAGGACAAGGAATTATGAAGACCCGGCGTTACTTCAACAATTTTTAGATTCCTGCAGACAAGATTCTATGGACGTCCCTCATTCATAAATATTGGGCGTTATTGTTCTACATATTAAAACGCTGTTCTATTAAGATGATTGTTTGTTCTTTTATCTTCCCTGATGTACTATGTATTTTGTGCTTTGTTTTTGTTGTAACTTATGTTGTTAATATTATCTCTTTTTGAATTCTTTTTAGATGCAGTTTTGTGAGCCCTTGATTTTATGTGTCCTTTATGTTCTACCCGGAAGTCTGTATCCCTTCGCCGCGTTCTCATGGAGTCTCCGGTCCGGTGTGCTATCTTCCTTATGTGGTTCCACCACCCCCAGTCTTATTGTTGGTTTGTGGTATGTCTTTTTGACATCTTTTTTTATTATCAATTGTTAGTTTTGTTTTCTTGTTTTTTGTTTCCTCTTTTTCTCAACTATTTCCTCTCTCCTCTCTATTCCTTCTTTTTCTCTTTATCTATCTCTGTACTTTACAGTACTCCTCTTCTGTCTACCTTTCCAATCTTTCTATTTCTGAATTTTTCTTGTAATCTTGTAATCTTTTCTTCCCTATTTTTCTTCCTCTAAGTACTCGCTACCTGATTTCTTCTGTTGTTTGCATAATGATTTTTGATGCTCTTTTTGGTAGATGCTTTTTTAATGCCTTTATATTAATTGTGCATGTTTGCTTTAAGGGTTCTTATTTAGAGTTGTAACCTGGAATGTTAAAGGAGTTAACAAACCTATAAAGAGACAATGTGTGTTAACCCATTTACCTAGATTAAATACTGATATTGCTTTAATTCAGGAAACTCACTTATCAGAAGCTGAAGCAGCCAAACTTTGAAAAGAGGGTGGGTCGGACATGTTTCTTCTTCCCCAGCCTTAGGAAAGAAAAATGGCTTGTCTATATTGTGTCATAAAAAACATCAGCTTTCAGTGGTACATCAGGAACATGATCTTGATGGTCGTTGGATGATTGTTAAGCTGCTTATTGATCAAATACCCTTAATACTGTTTAATGTTTATGCTCCTGTTAATATTGATAATATGTTTTGGAATCAGATTTCTGATAAGCTTCTTATGTTTGATGATGACTATGTTATTTTTGGAGGTCACTGTAATCAAATTCTAGACCCCATTTTAGATAGGCGTTCCTCTGTAAAATTCTCCAATACCAAGATGCATTCACAATTCACCTCTGCCATACGTCGCATAGCTTTAATTGACACTTGGAGACTTTGTAATCCAGATCTACAGGAATATACTTTCTACTCCCCCCCCACAATTCACAATCTAGAATAGATTACCTCTTCTTCAGTAAGCCCTTGTCTCAACTTCTTTCCCATGCCGAGATTGGCTCCATCCTAATATCAGACCATGCTCCAGTTTTCATAGATTTTGATTTGCTACCTTTTTTCTCCCCCTGCTGGTAGACGGCTTTTTAATAATTCGTTATTATCAGATCCCAATTTCACAGGCCAATTCTCCTCTTTTGCTTCTGAATTCTTTTCTATTAATTCTACTCCAGACACTTCTCCAGTAATGTTATGAGACTCCTTTAAGGCGGCAGCTAGAGGTTTTATCATAGATTTTGTTTCACGGAAAAATAAATTTTTTGAAGCCAAGAATGCTCAGTTATTAGCCAAAATGAAGCAACTTGAATATTGTTATTACCGTTCTAATTCTGAGGCATCACTCAAAAATCTTCTCGAGGCCAAAATCTCTTTTAATAAATCATCTACAGAAGCTGCCTCCTCTTATCTCTTCAAAAGTAGCGCCCATTATTACGTAGGCCAGAATAAAATGGGTAAACTACTTGCAAATTATTTAAAGATGCGTAGGGAACAAACTAAAATCGAATCTATACATAACAATGTTGGTGATTCGCTATTTAAAGATAATGATATTCTAAATGAATTTGTTCTTTTTTATAAAAATGTATACACGCCGGAGCAACAACCTTCCTCTGATGCACTCTCCTCTTTCATTCATTCAATACAATCTCCCCCTGCTTACGACACTGATTTTGCCTCATTAGAATTAGATATTACTTTATCTGAAATTAAACATGCAGTATTAAAATTGAAAAGGGGTAAAGCTCCCGGCCCTGACGGTTTTACTATTGAATTTTATGCTCATTTTGCATCCTTAAAACTTCTCCATCTCCTATTACTTTATCAGTCCTTTGTTAAGGATGGTTCCTCTTCAGGATCTTTTCAAGAAGCCGTGATTTGTTTAATCCCCAAAGAGAATAAAGATCCCTCTTTTTGTAAAAATTATCGTCCGATATCCTTAGTTAATCGAGACTATAAAAATGTTGCAAAGATTCTTGCTCTTCCTATTGATCCCATTTTACCAAATATTATTGGCCCGGAACAATCAGGTTTTGTCAAAGGACGCTTATCTTCAGACAACTCCAGGGTATTCTTTAATATTTTAAGTAAGGCTTCTTCTCTTGATTATCCCATTGCTGAAATAGCATTAGATGCTGAAAGAACATTTGACCGGATTGGTTGGGACTTTATGTTCCAGGCACTTAAATGGATTGGGCTTCCTGCTAAATTAATTTCTCTTATTTCATTGTTATATTCAAACTCTAAAGCCTCTATTTTTGTTAATGGGAAGTCCTCTGATTACTTTCCTCTTTTTAGAGATGTTCGTCAGGGTTGCCCTTTATCTCCTCTTTTATTTCTAAATGCTTTACAGCCTTTTTAATGAAAATTAGGTTAGATGACAGAATTACTGGCTTTAAACTTCATACTACCCATGTTAAAATGTCCGTCTACGCCGATGACATTCCTCTATACTGTTCAAATCCTTCTACTTCTCTTCCTGCTTTCCTTTCTCAGGTGGATTTCTTCTCTCAGTTATCCGGATACCGACTTAATTCGGATAAATGTGAAATCCATCCTCTAAATGTTCTCTGTCATAAGCAGGATTTTATTTCTACTGGCTTCTCTTGGAAACCCTCTAAAATTAAGTACTTGGGTCTATGGTTTTCCCCCACTATTTCAGAAACCTTAAAAGAAAATTTTGACAATCTTTCCAAAACTTTATCTGTATCTATTGATCGCTGGCACCCACTCTTCCTATCCTGGTGGGGTTGCTTGGACTCTAATAAGATGATGCTTTCTCCGCTAATTCTTTATCTTCTATCTATGATCCCAGTACACATTCCAGGTTTTTATTTAAAAAAAATGTTTTCTATATTAACCAAGTTTCTTTGGAAAAACAAATCACCCCGAATAGCTCTTAATGCTCTCAAAGCTGACAAATTCTCTGGTGGTCTCAAATTTCCTGATTTTAAATCATATCATTAGGCTTTTTCTTTGAGACAATCCTCTCTCTGGCTTTCTCCTGATCAATGTGTTCATCCTCCTATTTGGTTGACTATTGAAAAACATTTTATAGCACCCTTCCATTTTAATGAATCTCTTGCTTTTACAGATACTATTCCTTCCTTTCGTACTCAAGTGATCGCCTCTACAAGTAAAATATTACCGCCTCTTCTTCCATCTTCTTATCCTTCTTCTACCTCATTAGACCAACAACCTATTTGGCATAATCACTTGTTACGTATCAAAGGTCGTACCCTTTATTGGAAAACTTGGAGACTTAGGGGTTTAATCTGGATCTCTCAATTGGTATTTCATAATTCTCCTTTATCTTTTTCAGAACTTTAATTAAAATTTTCTTTACCTTCTTCCTCTAAATCCCAGTATGATTCTCTCCTTCCTCCTCTATTACAATACCTTCTTTCTTTACCAACTGACCCTGACATTCCTACCAGATGTTCCACTCTTTTTCCTTTATTATCTATTAATTCATTGGCTTCTTCTCTATATAGGAATTTGGTTTTCTCTTCTGATGGGCTCTAAACACAAAGGAGCCACAGGGAGATAGGACAAGGATTTATACAGGCAGCCCCCCACTCACCATAACCAACATTGCAATGTGCCTGTCCTTATATGTTCTGTGGGTTAACACCCCCAAATCATTCAAAACATCTATTTCATTAGACAGTGGGTATATTTACAGCCTCCTGTCTACTTGTGGTAATTATAGTCACTCTTTGTATAAAGTGCTACTGCTTTAAAAGACAAGGTGTGTGTGCGCACCCATTCTCCATGTGTTAATCTTGTGCCTACCTCTACCCTTCTCTAATGAAAAAAGGGGAGGGAAGGTTGGCAGTGCCTCACGGGAGCAACACCCGGGGGAGGATCTGACAGACTGGCACTCGCCTGACTCCTCACTTTCTCATCATCAGCAACTGCCAACCTGGAAAATAAAGGGGATAAAAGCTGTGCAAAAAAGAAAACTCTATGTGTTTATGTGAATGATCCCGTGATCGTGGACCTATCCTCCTATGTATGAGGTCTGGTCCCCACCACCTTAAAAAGAACTAAGCTCTACTAGCAACTCCAACTTTATTCTGTGCTGTATGGCCGTTCTAATTAAAAACAACCAACATGTTTCATCGCCATGGATTACTTTACCGGTGATTTCATCAGGTTTATATTGGGTCAGCGTGATTCCTGCACGTCTTTTTTCTTTCTCCCTTTATTGTACCAGGTCGCCTTGTGTGATCAAGCCTACCAGGCTCCCGTAGAAGACATTTGCAATGAATGAACCCCTTTGACCGTTGGTGGGTTCCTCAAACCGCCCTTCGGTCGGTATCGTTTGTGCAAGCAGCGGCGGCCTCCGCTCACCCTACTGCTTCTGATAGGACCAAGGGGAAATTTGAATTGGCCTGGGAAAAGGATCTCGCAGAATGTTCGCCTGTCCCTTTTTGGGACAAATTATGGTTAAAAATACATAAAAACATCAAGAGCAGCTAACATATCCCAGACTCTTTATTTTATTTACAAACCCCTTCTCTTTACCCCTACAATATTAGCCTCTTTTTCCACAGATTTCTCCTCAGCCTGTTGGTCATGCAAAAACACTTCAGCTGACTTAAGACACATGCTTTTTGATTTCCCCTCTCTCTCCTGTTTTTGGCTTTTAGTTTGGTCTCAAGTCAATAAAAAGTTTAACACCCAAATCCCTTTTTCCATTACCAACATCTTTTTAGGCTCCTTATCACCATCCTGGCCTCTTTCTCCTCCTAACCCCTCATTAATTGACTTTTTATTAGCGATAGCCCTGCATTTGATTACTTCAAATTGGAAGCAAGCTGATAAAGTTACTTTCAGAGCTTGGTGGAATGCGGTTTGTTTTCACCACAGAATAGACACGAACAATGTCACCCCTTTCTCTTTCTCCATTAAAAGAGATCTTTTATGGCTTCCTTTATCCTCTTATCTCATGGACATAGCTTCCGTCTCTACTACTACAGTTAATACTCCAGATGAAGTTAGGAAACCCCCATGAATCATCTGTTGTCTTTTTAACTTTTTATTTCAGATATTTATTGTTTGAAATAACTCCTTTTTCCTTTTCAACTATTATTTGTTCAGAATTTATATATTTTATGGTATATTTATTGTTGTTCTTCTTCATAAATTACTATTAAGTTTCAGGTAGTATTCTTACTTGTATTGTTATTTTATGATATTCCCTCCCCCCTTCCCCTTTTCCCTCCTCTCCCTTCCCATATATCAGTCATGGATTGTAATCTGTTTTATAACATATACTATTATTTTTTCATAGTGAGTTTTCTTACATGAAATTTTTGTTCTATGTATGTTACAATCTTTTCTTCAACAAAGTTTATCTTAAAACTAAAAAAAAGTCTACAAATCTGGAGACATTGATCTTGGGACCTTTTCCTACCTCCTTCATCGTTAGAACTCTTAGCGAGGGGTATAAAAGGTAAGTTAATGCTGCAAGTTGCGGAAATATTTGTCAACTTCAAAGGTAGCAAAATCGCTCATACGAAGCAATTTTGATTCTGGCACACATAATTGAGCAGAACTGATGTCAGTGTACGGTGCACACAATGGCAAATGTATGTATAAAATGTAGGCAAATATATTGCAGCTACACACGAATGCATGTACACGCAACCAAATCCAAACACACAGGAAAATTACACACACGTGATATAAACATGCAGAATGACTCAAACACTCATAGCCCTTAAAACACACATATGTGTCATATGTACCTTGCCAGGTAGAGAATGAAAATAGACCAAGGCTTAGAGTGCATTCCATGATTTATTCTGGGTTTGGAGTTCCAGTCCACTTCCAAGAAATCCATCTGTCAGACATTCTGTACAAACAGAACCAGCTGAGTCCTGGTGCTGAAGCCAAGCTCCGGTACAAAAAGTGCACACAATTTAATCATGGAGCCTAGTCCCGGTAGGAGGATGAGGGACTAATATGTTTATAAAGAAAGTCTTGGATTTACTGTACAGGGAGATACAAAATTCCACATTTGATGGAATTCCGAAAGGCTGAGCAGTGGTGGGGGGAGGATGGAGCTCATGGCTACAGTAAGACCTGTATCTGCCAATGTCAGTATCCAGCTCTACTCCACTTCTATAGTCCCAGTGCCTTCTCTTTTATGCAGGTGTACGTCTTTGCCTTTTCATGGCTCTTGGGGCAAATGCAAGGGTTTTGTGTTTGTGAAAAAATGTTTTTCAACTTTGCTTTGTAATGGCTCTGGCAAATGTTGGAGACACTTAAAGTTAATGCTTCATAACAGTTTAGCATTCAATTCTTGGTTAGACCAATAAAATGTATACAAAACTTCTCTAAGTATCTAAAATGCACTATAAATTGAGCTCTCCGTTCTATACATTTTCATTAATCCCAACTCCATCCTCTTCACTATCACACTTTCAAAAGAATATGACTTGTAATCATTAGCGCAGTGGCAATACACACTAGTAAAAAGTCCCCCAGTTTGTAATTAATCAGGATTAAGTTGAAAGAATTTCGAAATTTCCTACACTGTTGCATGGCACAGTTTATAATTTGACGTACAGTGAAATTCTTTATTTTTTGGTCCGCACATTTTTTTGTATTATTGTACACATATTTTTTTCTTCTTCTGCACAATATGGAAAGTGACATGAAAATGGTTTCAATGCAGCGTTTGAATAATCTTTCTAGACTGCTCTGCTGATGTTTATGCAGAGAAAAAGAGAACGTCAGTTTGAGGAGGGACTTATGCAGCACCATTTATTTATCAACTGAATGCCTTCATGGGAGAATATTTTTTGACTTTTATCCCTTCCCTTTATATAGCAAGGCATTAGAAATTGGACCCAAACTGCCTACGGTAATAGTAGAACTAAGGAAAGATTACTACATAAATTCCACTCCTAGTGAAATAACTTAAGGGCATATTATCAAGAATGGCATTAAAATTATCGCTGTTTTAGCAGCAGGAAACTGCCGCTTAAGCGGCGATAATGGGCTTGATAACATGCCCTTGTGAATTCCCATAGAAGCCTAGGTTCACACCAAAACCTGGGCTTCTATGGGAATTCACAAGGTCATATTATCAAGCTCATTATCGCCGATTTAGCAGCAGTTTCCTTCAGCTAAAGCGGTGATAATTTTAACGCTGTTCTTGATAATATGCCTCTACATTTTGAACTTTACATCCAGGTTCAGTAAACTTGGAATACCTCAAGTTTGGCACAGGTCTACTGGTGTTCACCAACTTCACCCACCTATGCCACCAGCATAATATTTCTACATTCAAAAAGTTTTCTCTAGATAATATTCCCACATATACTTTTTTGTATGACATTTCGTTAGTTAATTACTTTTTCATTGTTTTTTTTCTTCACACAAACATATTTTAATTGGAAGACGCATCATGTTATTTATTTTTTTAAATGTCACAAACTCTGTGAAGTTCACAAAAAATGTAAAGTTGGGAAAACATGTAAGACATTTCAGAGAAAAAGAAATTACAACCACGCGAAACCCATTGATTTAGCTCAATGTAACTTGTTTCATTCATTTATCTCCTTCCAGGCCACTGGGGTAAAGTCCGGTAATTTATGTGGTGTTACTTTATAATGTTTAGCTCTTTTCTGAGTGCTCCCAGTTTTGGAGCGGGAGGCAGAAGAAGACCATGGAATCCGTCTACTAACAACTGCTCCAGGGAATTTGACCGCATAATTCTGAATAACAAGTTAGGTGAAATCCCAGACCTTCTTCTTCCACAATGGACAATTTAGACTTTAGAGCACACATTCCCTTCTTTTGCTATGGATCATAGATTGCCGTGAGCAAGATGGCTGCCACCGGTATGCGAACGGTAGTCCTCCTGTCTCAGCCCCCCTGCCCATCTCATTCAATACATTCCGAATAGGGTTTAACTTGTCACTAAAAATCCCAATTCCTTTTGGAAAAGGTTTATTAAGAGATCTTTGGAAATGTGGTATTCCAGGCCAACGATTATCTCCTTTTACCAATGGAGCAAATGTTTTTTCAGATCAAACACTGTTCAGAGCAGGCACAACATCTCACTGGCTGTGATAACAGCAGGGGAATAAACTCGTCCTGGCCATGCAAGGTGTATTGACGCTGTAGGCGGGTGGGTCTGCCAGCAGAATTAGTTCAGAACTGCCCTGGGGCACATCTGGGGAGAGTATAATGGTGCAGTCCTGCCAGACATTCAGTGAGGAACTTTTAAGGAGAACAAGGAAGCCAGACCATGGATGCAGCTGGGAGCGTGATGGTGCAATTGCATCAGGCAGTCGTCACTCGTGGACAGTTGTACTGGTTCTGAGCTTTTAAAGCTCATGTATGGTGCAGGACAAGAGGCAGTAGGCAAGTAAGAGAATGAAGGCAGAACTTTGTTACAAAGAGTTGAAAAGAACGTTGAAGGGTCACATGCGGAAACATGTGTGGGTAAATTTGCAGAAGCACCTGTGTTTTCTTCAGTCATGAATCCACAGGCACTTCTAAGCACCCATTCTCGATTCATACTGATGTCACTTCCTGTGACTGCGCTTCATCGCTCTGAAGTGACCAACCAGTACCATTGAAACTTTCTGCATTGCACTGGCTGCTTCCCCCTTCGTCTCAAGTTTTTAGCTTTCACCCCCTCTGTGAGCGAGCGCCACGAGTCCCATGCTCAATGCCGGTCTCTTGAGAAAGCAAAAAGCACGCCTGGAGGGCGAGGCCTCTGCAGTTGCAGCACACATGTCCTAACAAGTGTTCTTCTCCTTGCCAATCTCTGTTAGGTGGGCACCTTATTGGACAGGTAAGCGATGAGTGCCACAATAGCGCCAATGTATGTGCAGGTGCCCAAGACAATGGATAGGACAGCCATGAAGAAAGTCTGGCGTGATGCTGTGCTGGCACCATGGTAGTCACCCTTTGCTGATGCCTTGTTGGTCTGTGGAAAGAAAACAGGATAAAAAGAAGATTAAGGGGGGAAAACTTCTGAAGTCTGGAAACAACTAAGGGGATGACTGCTAAGGGTGATTCAGAACTAATGAAAATAGCTTTTTTTAATTTTTAATTTTCTGAAATATACTTTTATGCATGCAATACAGTTGGAAGATATCCAGCTTCACATAAAATTACAATACTTATTAAACATCTCTAACAAACAATCATCCAGATTAACTCCTCAGTTCACCTTAATAATTTTAAAAAAACCTTTAAAAAACTTCTGATAGCTTCTCAATGGAAATGCCTGGGGAGGACATTGGGCTGATAAATCAACAAATAGCCATTTCATAGGCATGAATGCTAACGGGGGCAACTGCTAACTCACGAAGGCTACTCAATGGGAATGGCATTTCTAGGGGCCAACTAAAACTTGGGGAAATGACTGTTGAGTGGAAATGCCTGCCATGGAAAGTGAAAATGGCGTTTATTTGGGAGATGACTCCCATAGTGGTACATCTGCTTATTGGAGACAATTAACCAATTTTTACAGCTATTTAATGGACATTATCGATTAGGTAGTTCTGCTGTTTAATGGAGATCACTGCTCATTGAGGTGGCGTCCTTTGAATGGACACTTAAAGGGTAAAGTAAGTAACTAAAGTAAATTTATTTCAGTTAATAAAAACCATTCACAATTAAATTCCGCATACGAGCAAAACCCTCCCCAGAGTCGAGCTGCAGTACAGAAGCATTCTATCCACATCGCATGCATGCCCACCGGAGGCACCAAAACTGACTTTTCCCTGAATATCCATACTACATTTCCTCAATTTATATTTTACCTACAAGAAGTTATACCAGGCAAAAAATCCCAAGATTGGGCATACACCCTGAAGATATCCTATAGCCACTTAAAGGGTGCGGCTGCCCAGGGGGAGGAGGGTTCATATTCGGGCATACTGAGACGACCGAACTGCATGACAACTGAACACATGGAACATCTGCTTACAAAGAAAACTACACAATGGGATAGGGCAGTGCTTTAATGTGGGTAACAAGCTTTGGAGAAAAACTATATGAGCCCACAGAGGACACCTCTCAATAGATATGCCTGTCATATTGCAAAGGCTGTCTAATGCTGTTAATTGCCTTTTGCTATAAGATTTAAAATTGCTAATTTCAAAACTGATCAACATCTGACCTGGGAATTGATTATAGTATATGTTATTGAATACCATTTTCATTTTTGATCGTGATAGTTTATACGAAGAGATTTACCACAAAATGCCTTCGTTAATATTGAGTTTGCTTGCTTCTCATGCCCTCTGTTGTCTTTATGCAGTTAATGAGCGGTCTCTCTGGCTGACCATCTCCTCTCTCTTTGTTCCCACTGCATATTCTTGCTTCTTTTCCTGTAATTTTCTTGGACTAGGTGTGCGCCTATCCCGCATATCCTATCCATTATCAATCGCCTTGCTCTCTTCGCACTTAGGGCTTGATTTAGAGTTTGGCCGATGGGATACTCCGTCGCAACTGTGATGGATACCCCATCTACTGCATTGAAAGCACCATACACTATACTGCACTTGCAATAAGTGGAGGGGCTATCAAGTATGTTTTGTGACAGAGTATGCCAAACTTTAAATGAGGCCCCAAGTATCCTCTTTCAACCTTCCTATATGGATGTATGACGTTACCACGCATACTTTTACAACGCCTACCTTTACTTCGCAAGTTTTACAACGCACACCTTTACAACGCATAGTGCTTTTAGGCGCTGGATAGTGAATAGTTTAATTTACTATTCCAACTCCAGTCCCCGTGGATAGTAGGGAAGGTGTTGGATAGTACATTAAACCTATTCCCTATCCTAGAGCGCCCCCCAGCGCTATGCGTTGTAATAGTTTGCGTTGTAAAAGTTGCGTCGTAAAGGCACTGCATGGTAAAAGTTGCGTTGTAAAGGATGTTTACCTCCTATATTACAGTGTCAGGTATTGTATTGGAATATAATGTTGAATTTTCTATATTGTGTTACAAAACTTTTTATATGGAAAGTATTTATCACCAAAATAATTATCAACAACCAAAATATCATCAAGGAAAGTATAGATAAGTGCATAAATGTTTACTGCACTTGACTCCACATGTATGTACCTTGATGACGTACATGTATATCTACAAGGATGAAGATGAAATGTACGAATAGAAAAATGATACTTAATAATATAAATGTACAACCATGATATTTGAGTTGTCATTATTTTTGCAGCAACATTCCTTTTTCATCATCGTCCCTGTCCATTTTCTCCGGGTCCTTTTCCTATCATCCCTATCTTCTCCTGCCTTTCTTCTTTCACCCTTGCCTGCCTACCTTCTCACTGCCCTTCCAATCTTCACCCCTCTCGCCCCATTTTTTCTTTGTCCCAACAATCTCCTGCCTGCCTTCGCTTCCCCCTCACTATCTCCTCATCGTGCCCTCTGCCTGCTTTCCCAGTGTTAAACATCAAAAGGCTTTTAGCACCTCTAATCAGTATTCCTCTCAGCATGTGCCAAGGTGCTCGTTCAAGAACATTACTGGAATTTAATAAGCTGGGCCCAGGGCTTTGGAGGAGCTCTGCTGCACAAGATGACACTTTCAAGTGGCGTGGTTGGCATATCTCTGAGGTTGCCAGCTCAGGCAGAACCACTGCAACACTCCACAGCTCTCCACTGACCTTCATTGGTGACCAAGCTCTCATTGAAAGTTAAACACAAGCACTTGCTATGGGACTTGTCCATTACCCCTCTGTGTATCGCGGATTGATTGTGTGAGCTGCATCATAGCGCTATGCCTATCCCTAGAGTGAAGGAAATCCCACCATCAGATTCTCAATGCATTTAGCCCTTGCTCCAGAAAAAAAACTATTTTTTTTGTCTGGATTACTCACAACTCCATTAACCCCTAAAAGTGCAATATTGAGGACTCTTTGACGTGAAAATGTAGGGTCTGATCTAAATGGGGAATTTATGCTTGCAACACCCCTCACTCCTCAACCCCTTTTTAGGGATTCCTAACAAGCATAGGATGAGCAGTCTGGCATGACAATGGGGCTGCATGTATATGACCACTGTAAATAGTAAAGCAAGCGGCAATGCAACATAGGTGTATAAGTATGCATTTTATTGTATGGTAATTGCATTTATATAGCACTTACTACCCCTGACAAGGCATTGAAATGCTTTATGGCAGGCAGCACGCAGCTCAGGAACACTAGGTTAGTGGTTATTATTGTTGAATGATATTAGCATTGTGCTCTCAAGAAAACCATTCCAACTTCTTTGTGGTAGATACAATTAAACTGAGTTAGATGTGTCATTTTTATGGGGCTTACTACTCCCAGACAAGGCAGTGAAGCATTTCAAGCTGGGAAGCACTCTGCTTCAGAAACCAAGGTTAGTGGTTCATATAGTACTATTTGGTAACTGTTGGTTATCGGGACTAGCCTTTTTCTCTCAAGGGATCTATTCCATGCATGTACCTGTAAGTGGGAAGGGTTATGTGAGTTCATGCAGATGACTGGCGGGATTAGTCGATGAGCTAAATGAGATATGGTATTGTTAGGATGCAGGGATTTGGCTTTCTAAGAAGGAGAGGTTGTAATAGTTGAAATGATGAGACATTTGCAGAAATGCAATGATAGAAATTAAGGCAGAGCTACACGTATGTTCGACTAGACTATACTCCGGGAAAGGAGGCATACAGAGGATGGAATGTAAGGAGAGGGTAATTCAAAATAAAAAAGGAGAGCCAACAATCTGAAGATTTAGGTCAAGGGCAATTTTTCGTGCTGTATTTGGGAACATAGAAGAGGCTTTTTGAACCCATAAGCAATGTGAGGATATAAAACTGTAGAAAATATATAGTGCAATATTAGGCTTTCTAATGCTACTGCTAGATCACCACTTCAGCAAGGACAAATGACCAGCTCAGGGGTTGGAAGTGTATAGGGAAATATTGAGTGCTTTAGACTGTACTAAAACAAACATCAGTAACATCAAGATCATAAGAATGTGAGAGGGTATGCCAGGTAAATAATGCAAACAAGTAATTGAGACTCTGTAGATGCTGGGGTGTGTGGCTTCTGATGTTCATCCTTACGTTCTAAGTCACAGCATCAATTACAAAAGCAAATAAGGGTCGATTTATGATGCATCTGATCAAGCATAACAAAGGATAGAGGTGAGGATATTAACCCCAGACAGTAGAAGTACATTGAATCCATTCTTGTGGCTGAAGGATGGAGACCCAGACACTGAAGTGAAGAGAATGGAGACAAGGCTACCTTTAGAAGTTTCACAAGAACTTTTGTTAGCAAATGGCTGCTGATTAGTTCTACCCGACCACTGCCATTTTGGTTGATCGTGGGGTGAGGGGCGAGGCGTCAGACTAGTGAGGAACATGAAGAAGTCTTTAGGTGAGGCTTGTCCTTTTATTTGTCCCTAATTTCCTCTTCAGTAAGGCTGAATGACAACCAGGCACATATTTCTTACACTTCATAGTGCCCTTGTTGTGGGCACTCTTTTTGAAGCCAGACCCAGTGCTTCCTGCTGTAAAAAGCATCACTTTGCAAAAAGGCTGTGTCTAGATGGGAGCCTGAGCACATCACTTTACAGAGAAGTGAACCAAACCGGTTCTGTAGCACAACACAGTCTGAGAATGTACCCCCCTCTCTGTCTGCTTCCCCAACCATTTTTGTTATAATTTTACAGTTTAATATTGACATACTTAACACAATAGTTGAATTACAGACAATTTAAACAAACTTTGGACCCTGTTAGGTAAGTTGGGAGTTGGATAAAGTTAATAATTAGCCCCATTTCTGAACGCTACTTTATGACAACCTACTCTGATAACAAAGCAGTTTCCAATTGCAAGCAGTTGCTAATTTTGCTTTAAACCTGGGCCAATGTTTTTGTCTGATTGTCCAAACAAGATGTTATTTTAATGCCAAAATGCACTCATGCATTTGGTGTTTGGAGATTTTGCTGCTAAACAGCAGGCTTTAAGGGTAGGGCAGGCCTGGCCAAATTTTGTGATCAGGGTAGACGGATCCCATAGTTCACGTGGCTTGTAAGTTTGACTTGTGGCCAGAGGGTATTATGGTGATAACAAAAGATTTGAGGGCTGAATGACGTATTATAAAAGAATGACCAAAACTTATAGTATAGTAGAAAAGGAGCTTGGAAGACATTATAGCAATGTGTCCGTAAACCCATGAAAGTTGGGAGAGGATGTTAATTAATGGCCAGAGCTGATGGCTTTGAATCTGGGGAACCAGGTTTGAGTCTCGGCGTTGGCTCAACATCCTGTCTTTCTGGGCAAATTACTTCATCTCCTACCATAAATGTGTCCTTAACTGCTCATTAAAAGTGCCAGTGGTGAGCAACGGAAATCACAGGCTCAAATTAAGTACTGAGCAGCATTAAATCCTGGCTGCTGCAAACACTGGCATCGATATAGCAAGGGGGCCCTGGGTCCTTGTGCAAAAAAGGAAAAAATGCCCCCCTTATTTCTGGTTCAAGTTCAAGTTCAAGTTCAGGAATTTGTATAGCGCATTACTCACCCAGAGGGTCTCAAGGCGCTTGGGGGAGGGGGTGCGTTATTTATCGAATAGCCAGGTTTTAAGTTGCTTTCTGAAGGAGAGGTGGTTCTGTACAAGGCGGAGGTGAGTGGGGAGAGTATTCCAAGTCTTGGCCGCCAAGTAGGAGAAGGATCTTCCTCCTATGGTCGATCTGTGGATGCGCGGAAATGCAGCGAGGGCTTGATTGGAAGATCTTAGTTGGCGGGTGGGTGTGTAGAAGGACAGTCGTGTGTTGAGGCATTCGGGTCCTAGTTTGTAAAGGGCCTTGTGTGCGTGGGTGAGGAGACGGAACGTTATTCTCTTGTTGACGGAAAGCCAGTGGAGGTCTTTCAGGTGACCGGTAATGTGAGCTTGGCGAGGGATGTCCAATATGAGTCTGGCTGATGCGTTTTGGATGCGTTGGAGTTTTTTCTGTAATTTGGCTGTGGTTCCGGCGTAGAGGGTGTTTCCATAGTCCAGTCGACTAGTGACCAGTGCGTGGGTGACAGTCTTTCTTGTTTCGGTGGGGATCCAACGAAAGATTTTCTTGAGCATACGAAGTATGTTGAAGCAAGAGGATGAGACGGCGTTGGCTTGTCTGGTCATCGAGAGGGAGGAGTCTAGGATGAAGCCTAGGTTACGTGCGTGGTCTGTGGGTATGGGTGCCGTGCCCAGGGCCGATGGCCACCATGAGTCGTCCCAGGCAGAGGGGGATGATCCTAGGATGAGGACTTCCGTTTTGTCTGAGTTGAGTTTTAGGCGGCTGTTTTTCATCCATTGGGCTACTTCTTTCATGCCTTCGTGAAGATTGGTTTTGGCGGTGTTAGGGTCTTTGGTGAGGGAGAGGATCAGCTGGGTGTCGTCAGCGTAAGAGATGATGTTAAGGTTGTGTTGTCGTGCGATGGATGCGAGGGGACTCATGTAAAAGTTGAAGAGGGTGGGACTGAGAGATGATCCTTGTGGTACTCCGCAGATGACTTCGGTGGCCGCTGATCTGAATGGGGGGAGTCGGACTCTCTGGGTTCTTCCGGCGAGGAACGAGATGATCCAGTCCAAGGCTTTTCCTTGTATGCCGATGTTGCTGAGGCGTTGTATGAGGGTGCTATGGCAGACTGTGTCGAAGGCGGCGGAGAGGTCGAGTAGGATGAGGGCAACTGTTTCTCCGTTGTCCAGAAGCATTCGGATGTCGTCTGTTGCTGCAATGAGGGCGGTTTCGGTGCTGTGTTTGGCTCGGAAGCCGGATTGTGAGGTGTCGAGGGAGTTGTTGGATTCAAGGAAGGCGGCGAGCTGGCTATTGACGGCTTTCTCAATGACTTTGGCAGGGAATGGGAGGAGGGAGATGGGGCGGTAGTTCTTAAGTTCAGAGGGGTCTGCTGTGGGTTTCTTCTGGAGGGCGCTGAGTTCGGCGTGTTTCCAGCTTTCTGGGAAGGTAGCGGAGTTGAAGGAGCAGTTGATGACATCACGAAGATGGGGTGCGATGATGGAGTCTGCTTTGTTGAAGATGTGGTGGGGACAGGGGTCGGTTGGCGAACCTGAATGGATGGAGTTCATTAGGCGGATGGTGTCTTCAGTGGTGATTGGGTTCCAGGTGCTAAGGTTGTTACAGGGCGGTTTAGGTTCGGAGGTGGGAGGAGTGGGCTGTTCATTGGAAATGTTCTCAAAGCTGTTATGTATGTCGGCTATTTTGTTGTAGAAGAAGGAGGATAATGAATCGCAGAGGTCTTGGGAGGGAGTAATGTCATTTGAGGCTGCGGTGGGGTTGGTAAATTCTTTGACGATGTTGAATAGTTCCTTGCTGTTATGGGCGTTGTTGTCGAGTCGATCCTTGAATGCTGATTTCTTGGTGGATCGGATCAATTGGTGGTGTTTGCGGGTGGCTGTCTTGAAGGTGGTCAGGTTGTCAGTGGTTGGGTTTTTTCTCCATGTTTTCTCGAGAGTACGGCATAGTTTCTTGAATTTCTTAAGGTCATCGTTGAACCAGGGGGCCTTTTTGCTACCCTGTTTGGTTTGGTGGTTTTTCAAGGGTGCTAATTCGTCAACGCTGAGAGTGATCCATTGTTTGAGTTTGGTGGCAGCTTGGTTTGGGTCCGATGAGAGGGTGGGAGGGTTTTGTTTGAGCGATGTGAGGAGTTGGTCAGTGGTGATTTTGTTCCAGTTTCTTTGCGGAATAGGTTGTGGGGGGTTGTGGGTTGAGGTAGTTTTGTAGCTGAAGTGAACACAGCTGTGGTCCATCCAATGGAGAGCTGTGGTGTGATCGAAGGAGATGTGCTTGCTGGAGGTGAAGATTGGGTCGAGCGTATGTCCGGCTACATGGGTGGGGGTGTCAACGAGTTGTTTGAGTCCGAGATTGGCCAGGTTGTCCAGAAGGGTGGTGGTGTTGATGTCGTTTTTCTTTTCCAGGTGGAAGTTGAGGTCTCCCAGTAGAATGTAGTTCTCGGAGGTGATGGCGTGTGGGCTGATGAAGTCAGTGATGTCTTCGCTGAATTGTGTGCGGGTTCCTGGTGGTCTATAGATGAGGGTGCCTCTAAGTGTGGTCCTGGGGTCGGTGTGGATCTGGAAGTGGAGGTGTTCGGCGGTTGTAAGGTTATCGTCGAAGCTGGTCGTGATTCTGATGGTGTTCTTATGGATGATGGCGATGCCTCCTCCTGTTTGGTTGGTGCGGTATTTTCGGATGATCTTGTAAGCGTCCGGGATGGCAATGGCGATGTCGGGTGCTGATGATGCGTTCATCCAGGTTTCTGTAAGGAAGGCGATGTCCGGTGAAGCAGTGTCGAGTAGGTCCCGGAGATCAGTGGCGTGTTTGTGGACCGATCGGGTGTTCAGCAGGATGCACTTCAGGTGGTTAGAGTCGGAGCTGTGTTTGGAGTTAGTGGATTTGGTGTGGGTCTTGATGCAGGCGAGCTTGCAGGAGTGGCAGGCGAAGGCGAAGGCACCGTGGGTACGTCCTGGGACAGCTTTGTAGCATTGTGGTGTGCGTCCGGGGTTAAGGGCTAGGAGGGTGGCGGCGTCATACGTTATGTGGGAGTAGTGCGGTTTGCGGGGGCCAGGGGGTCCGGCGCTGGGTGCAGTCCAGGCGCGGACGGGCGTAGACGGGCTTACCTTTGGCGCGCATCGGGCGCGACCGCTGCCCGTGAACGCTGCGCGCAAATGCATCTGTCATAAGTGGATAGTGGAGGGGGGTGGGGCGAGGGAGGGGCAGCTGGGAGGCGGGATCTAGGTGGAGGGCCGGGCTGGGAGGCACAATCATCAACAACAAAATGGCAGCGAGTCAACAGCCAAACACGGCTATACTGTGACCCCAAAACGCTATGCAGAGGCAATAATTAAGCACACAGGCACAAATTACACGCGCAGGTATGGCAGCAAAGTACAATCGAGTAAACGATGAAAGCGCAGCTCAATGGTAAAGCGCTACGATACAATTGCATTCAGGAAAAGCGCTACGATACAATTGCATTCAGGCGCATAGATAAATGCAGGAGCAGTGTAAAAAAGCGCAACGATACCACTATCGGGGCAGGGCAGGGAGCAGCGTGAGGAGCGGCTGCTTCTGTGGAGCACAGGGCGGTCACTGGTTGGCAGCTAAATACTGTAATAATCAGTTCAGTGGACCTTTCAAGCTCTGGACCCGGTGCCACTGCACCTTCTGCGCCATTGATAGCTAGACTCCTGAAGATAGATCGTATAGTGTTGTCAAAACACACATGGGAAGCATGGGAAATAGTCTATTACCAAATGTGATTTGCAATTAGTGCAAACCCGTTGTATTTTTGCATCACTGATGCTTGTATGATACGTTAAACTGAGTAATATTGACACGTTAATTACTGAGGTTGGAGACTGCAAAAGTGCGGTAAGAAGTGCCCTATAAAAGCGAGTCATTATTATTATGAAGTTATTTTTATTGTTGTCACCAGTTAGCCTCTATTTATGGCCAACGATGCTCTTTTCCAAGTAGCACATGGCTGTCATTTCTGACTGGGCATGTCTTTCACATGTCCGTGGCATGCCTCTGGAGAAAGGACAGGTCATAGACATGTGTGAGTGCCCCCCCTTGGGGAAAGGCCGCCGTTCACTTAGTAATGAAATATTTCACCAAAATCTATAGTGTCCAAATGACAATCGTTAAATTGGGCAATTATGACAGGCATTATCTAGAGTGTTTAGAAACGGAGCATGAAGCGCTATACACAAGTATGCTTTGTATTATTTTTATTACATCTCCGTGTTTGCATAGAAATCTCCCTGATTCGTTTTGGTCTTCAATTATTCACAACTATGCCAAATCTCTCTAACATTGCACAAAAATAAATAATGTAAATTCAGACTTAGATGTCGAAAAATTCACGCAGCAGAGTGCAGCAACTAAAGTAGCTGTGCTGCTTTGTTTGAAAGGAAGAGAGCAGAACAGTATCTTGTCTGCTAAATGTGGTGCTATTTTTCTCTCTCCCTGCCTGGTGCACTTTAGATGGCCATGTGACAATGCACAGACCTTCGCACCATAGTGCAAGGGTGCGTGCATTCTGTAAGGAACAGATTTTGTACTGGAAGAGAGCCCTTCCAGTATTAAAACTATCCTTTAACCCCTTCACTGCGGCGGCTATTCCGCCGCAGTGTTAAGGGGGCGGGGCGGCCGCGCGGCGGGCACATGCTGGTGACAGAACTGCTCCGTCACCAGCCGCAGTTGCGCTGTGCTGATGACGGAGCGGTTCAGTCACGGCCCCGCCCGCTCAATGGAACGCTCAGCGCAGACGCGGAATCCGCGCCGCGCAGGCGTGCCGAGCGGGCCGTGACGGAACCGCTCCGTCATCAGCACAGCGCGACCGCAGCTGATGACGGAGTGGTTCCGTCACCAGCAGGGGAGGGGTTAACCTTTTTCTGCTTTGTACGTGTGCTGTACAATGCAGCACACATTAAAAGTAGGAAAAAGAAGGAAAAACAAAAACATTTCTTCTCTTTATAACTGTCTTGAGGAGGCATATGGTTTTGGGGCAAATCCCTATCTATGATTGTTTGTAGATAGGGTTTTGGCATTAAAACCCATAAGTGGTTGCATAGGAACGTCCATATGTGAACCATGGAACATCCCCATGATGAAAAGTTATGTTATGTTATATTTAATTTATACAGCGCACAGCTACTCAAAAGTGTCCCGGCGCTAGCTTCAGAAAAAGAAAAATGCACACCAATCATAGACTAAAAGAGCAACGTTTTTAGTAATGCAAAGCTGAGTATAGCACAACTTTGTGTTACCTTGGTAACTGTTTGAGATGGTAAATCCCAGCAAAACACTTTTGGGGGGATTTACTAAGATTTTACACCGTGTTTGCACCACAAAAGTGATGCAGATTGGTACAAAATCTTCTTTTTTCAATTAACTTTCCAGCACTAAACTTGTTTAGCACTGGAAATAATGTGAAAGTAATGAAAATCAGCATATAGCATTGCTTTGCATTACTTAGTGCTTACCATGGGTGGAGCATGGGTGTTCCCATGCAACCACCCAAGGTTTCCGATGCAAAACCCAATTTACTAAATAAAGTAGACCGGGTTTAGCGTCAGAAAACTGCGCCCTTTTGAAGTAGGCGCAAGGAAGAAGAAATGCTTTAATTTCTCCTTCCTTTTTGACTTTGTACTTTTGCTGCACTGAACAGCACACATACAGAGAGGGAAAATGGTTTAAGTACCCTTCCAGTACAAAAGCTATGCTCGTGTCACGGAGACACACTTGCACCATGGCGCAAAGGCATCTCCGTAGTGCACGGCAGCTGATTTCAGCGCCGGCGCTAAGGAAAGGGGATGAGAGTGCCACATTTCAGTAAATTTGGTGCTCTCCTCCTCTCTCCTTTTCATGCAGTGCAGCATTTGGGGCTGCTGCACGGCTCTGAGTGAGAAAGGGGTACACCTGGTCCCTTGTGTTGGATTTGCGATACTAAAGAAACACAAACCTGGTGCAAAGTGTTAGTAAATTTAGGCCAGAGTCTAGTATGAATAAATGAGGCAATGACGTAAACTCCCCACCTTTCTCTTCCTTAAACTTTTTCTCCAGACTGGGCTCTCTTAAACAGTTAATACATGAAATAAAATAATGACATATAATTGATCTCAAATCCAAGTCAACATTGTTGACTAGATCTGCAGTTAATATTAACTTGTTCTTTTTACATGGCTCTCAGTGCTGTCATGTTTGTATTTTTTTTTAATACTTTAACCCGTTAACCGCGGCGGTAATTCTGCCGCGGTGCGGGCGTTTCCTTGCGCGGGCGGGGCCGCGTCGGCCATTGGACGTGTGCAGCACTACGATGGTAGTGGTCGCGATGGCCAACGGCCGAAGGCAGCACGCAACGAGTTAAATACGAGGTAAATTTTTGAGAAAATGTAATGGTACACAGTTCATTGACCTCAGAAGGTGATAGGCTGCTGATCTTGCTTGAAACACATGACCTTCAGAATATGCGAGATATTATTAGCAGACAAATAAACCACCGATCCATTGTGATAGTTTGCCAGAGCTGCTGACTTTGGAGCTGGGGAACCAGGTTCGAGCCTCGGAGTTGGCACAACATTCTGTTATTCTGGGCAAATCACTTAATCTACCAAAAATGAACGTGTCCTTGTGTAACGTAACTGATGCTCATGTAAAGGGCTCCAATACCTTTAGGTCGAGTTAACACTTCATAAAACCACAAAAAAAATAAAAAAAATATATCATGTTATGTTTTATCAACAGAGACTTGAATGGTGCTGCATTACCATTAGTAAGGCCTCACAGCTCTTTTGGGCTCAAGTACCTTCACAAAGCTCAAGGATTTCATGACAAAGCTGAATCTATTTTCTGTGTTGAGCAGCATCATCAGTAGTTTGGGTGCAGAGTCATTAAGCATATATGTTTGGTGATGGTGTGTTTTAATGTGTGTAGGTCACTGGTACTCTTTTATGGATAGAGAGTTATTTTTCATCAACAGACTTTGATCCAGAGTAAATGAAAGAAATGCCAAACAGGGGTAAAAAACAACTCCACAAGTGTGAACATTCGACAGGAAGTGTGGATTGTGGTAGAACAAAGAAGAATGAGTTGGAATCACAGATAGTCATCCTTGGTATTTCACAACTCTGGCATTCGTCGACTGTGAGCTCCTGCGAAAATATTTGGGCCTCTGCACTTTTTGAGTTAAAAATAATATTTGTGTGTGTGTGTGTGCAGCGCGTGGGTACTAGGAGGAATTCACCAATTCCATTTGATAGACACAATTTTAAAAAGTGACTGTCTTGCAGAGTTACATTCAAAGAGATATTTTCTCTCTAAAATAACGCTGATCTGAGCCTTTTCTAGAAATCATTGGAGCTCAAAAATCTCTCTTCTTCAGCGACCATCTGCATACTTTCAACCTCTGTATATCACTTGCTGGATAACACTCCTTTAAAGGAAAGGGGGAGTGTTAAAAGCTAAGGGGGATAATATTATCAACAACTAGTGATATTTATCGCTAAATAAGCTTAGCGACTTTTTTTTATCGCCGCGCATCGCCAGATTTTATCGCAGAGATAACGTGCTATTAGCAACGTTTATCTCCAATGCGATAAAATATCCGGCGATAGCGGCGAAATGCGTGAATATCGCTGGGAATCCAGCGATATTCAGGCATTAACGCCAATTGGGTCTTAACCTGAATATCCAACTCCCATTGGATATACAGGTTAAGAAGTGGTCTGAGCAGGCGTTAGTTTTCAGCGATATTCGCGCTTAGCGCAAATTTTGTAAGCGCTACGCCTTCGTTGATAATAGACGATAGCGATGTTAGCGACTGCTTTCAGTCGCTAACAGGTTGGGTACGCCCACTTTGCATGTCTTTAGCAATAAATATCGCTGACATTCAAAGCGGGCCCCAAACCGCTCACTATCACCTAAAAGCTGTCGCTAACTGATGTTAGCGACAGCTTGCTAATAGGGCGATGAAATTATCGCCGATATGCGGCCGAAAACGGACGCAAAAGCGGCGATAATTTCATTTCGGCTGCCTTGGTAATATGCCCCTATATGTTTATTTTTAGTATACCTACGCTATGTGAGTGACCTTGCCTCACATACTTGGTTTTCCTAAGTAACCGTCTTTTGAGGGAATCTACTGGTCAGTCCACATCAGTGAACATCTTTTTTCTATGTTCAGTGTTAATTAATTGAACACCTCACGTTTCTTTCTGTTGTATTTATCACAGTTTAATCTCTATTCCTGCCCAGGTTTAACAATATTTCCTCCTGCAGGCCTTAGATCCTACAATGGGAGCAAAAAGGACGTAAATTGGTTGTCCCATTATCCGCAGAGATTAGCCAATTTGTTCCTATAGGGAATAGTCTGTAAAATTGAAAACAGTAATTTTGTGGACTTGCAAAGGTTTCATAATGTGTGCTAAAAGGCAAAATGGTTGGAATTGCTAGTGACACCTGCTGCAAAGCTTTCTGCAAAGTGGTAACATCAGAAAGTTTTCTAAAATGGTAAATATTGTAAACAATAATAACAATGTGTCCTGCAACTTCTGCTCAAATATTGTCGTAAATGCCTCAACAGCAGTTGTGAAAAATTCATCATTCATGCAAGTTTTATCAGTCACACAGATGTTCTGCAGTCAAAATCCCACAACAGGCCAGTAAATAATCTTCTCACTGTCCAATTTCCTTCCCCCTTAATTCTATTGATAGTCCATTTAAGGCTGCATCTACATCGCGGATAGGTTGGGGGAATGATGTGGACGCGATTGATGCATCCAACTGCTTACTCCAAGCTGAATGATGACGTTTCAATTTCAAGAAAGTGTTGCTTCCTCAGAGACTGCCTTTGATGAAGGAGTTTTAACACAACACAAAAGTAGATCAATTCTTCGTTGGCACCTGCCTAACAGCTCTTTCCACCCCTTGCACTGAGCCCGGCCTAGGTTCCGCTTGTAGGGATACAGAAAGATGATACAACAGGACTCTCTCAAAGTCATCTCCACCCCTGTGATTGCCTCGATTATTTTTTATTTCATTGTTACTTACCTTCTGGGAAAGGTAAAATGCAGCAATTCCTAAGGGCCAGAAGCAGCAGAGCATGGAGAAGACAGACAATCCCAGGTAATCCTGAGGGATTATCATAGAAAAATTGCTCTCGCTGTCGGTGTCACTCTCGCTCGATGAGTCGTTCTGGGATGCGGAGGCACGAGGAACCATAGAAAAAGGGAAAAAGGCACAAGTTATTCAATAACGTATCATAACAATGTTCTTTCATGACACTAAGGAGCTCCTCTTTTTATTCAGAACAAAAACTCGGTTTTCAAACAGAGAATGGCTGATCCAACTGTTCTCTATACAAAACGTGTACATTTCTGGGTATAAACGCGGAAACACATATTTAAAGGTAGCCTGTTTTCTGGCATGCTTTACAATTCCATATTTAACAATTACTACTTTCTGACTTTTCTGGGGGCTCTCCTAAAGGTACACATCAAACACAACTTTGCTTACTTTCAGCATTTCTCCTTTCCAATTGCTTTTCTCGGATTTTGTAGAAGTGATAGTGATGTGCCCATTTACAGCAACAAACTAAAAGTCAGGAGTACAAGGGCAAATCAGCAAAGTACGCATCCTTATTCACCACCCCGTACCACGTTTGAATGTTCCATGTAAAGTTATCAGTCTCTGCTATGGTGCTCTACTGGATTTAAAGGGTCATCTGGTGAATGGTGTCACAAAAGATCTCAAAATCCTAGCTTACAACATCCAAGAACTGAACATTTTAGAACAACTACTGTTGGTGACTGCTAGTGATGCAGGACTAAGCAAAGAAATTGATATTTTTCCCTGTACTGGACGGATCCTTTAAGAGAAATACCCTACCTCATTTGGAAAATGTGCCAGCTGACATGAGGATTTGGAATCTATTATTTAGGAGGAGCTCATACACCTCCTAGTCTTACGATGGCTCAGAGCAGCAAGAAGTATTTTATCTCAATATACCTCAGATCTAGATAACAGGAATACCTTTATGCTATTTCCCTCTGGCGAGTTTTAGTAATCTCTATCGCCCAGGCTTGGCTCTGCAATTCTTCGTTACATGGGTGATTGCCTAACATATACAACATGTTCTACATTACACCAGCTGATTCGGACTTTGAGAGGGTAAACCGAATTTCTTGTAGCTAATAACTTCCAGCTGTGTTAGGCATATCTAATTATTACCTGGGAATATTCAGTCACGCTGATTTGTCTCTGATTGTACCAGTACTTACAGTGTGGTACCCAAGGAAATATCTTAAGGGGGTTGGCCAACATTGCTTTGATGCAAATGACTAGACTTTTTCTCTGGGAGGATCATTTCAAGCTGGCTCTTCGCAGTAGTGGGCGTTTTAGGGATGAGTGGCGGGCGGGTTGAGAGCAGGGGTGGGGGCTAGAAAGAAAGAAGAGAAAAAAAGAACTTGCCTGCCGACTGCAGCCCTCTGCATCACCAGTTTTCTGCTCCTCTAATGGCTCCACTGCAGGCAGAGGATAGCAGCCTCCTTGCGGCCAATCCTAAAGCTGCTTTCATGCATGAGAGCAGCTTCAGGATTGGCCTGAGCGTCGATGATTTGCGCTCCCAGTGAGACCGGGAGCCTCTGCCTGTTGTCTCCAACCCAGCAATGCAGCTGAGTTGGAGCCAGCTCAGTGCGCATGTGTGTTTGGTGAGCCTGAGACGGCCGGCCAAACCCACATGAGCACTGATAGCAGTGCTGCCCACCACTCCCTCTCCTGACTGCCCCACGATGGCCTGCCCTCCAGGATAAAGCATGTAGAAGTTGAAAAATAAAACAATAATAAACTTGTTTTATTATTGTTTCATTTTTCAACTTTTGAAGCTGCTGGCAGGGGGCGTAGCTCGTCTGCCATAGCGGAGGAGCCGCCGCTGACTGGGCGTCTTCTGAAAACTTTGTCAGCTTCTACAGCTCAAATATAAGGCAAAATAAGTATGTATTTCCACAGTATACTTACACACACACACAAACTTATTCTCTTAGAAACAGTTTGTTTTCATAACAATATCCAGGTAAGTAAGGCATTATCAATGGAGAGAGCTGGTTCTATTGCTTCGGCTGATTTAACATTTGATACATAGGACACAGTGTGGCATTCTGGGCAGTCAGTGTTCCATTGTGGATAACGGGTACACAATTGCTAGCAGCAGTGGTGGTATTGGGGGTATCAGATGTGGCATTGTGGACATCAAGAGTTGCATTGTGAGCAGCAGGTGTGTCAGTAGGTGGGCCATTACGGTAGGTATCAGTTGTCATGGGTAGCAGGCAAGGTATTCTCAGCAGAAGGTACAAACTGTGGGTGGATGGTACAGCATTGTAGATTGCAGGAGTAATCTTGTGGGTAGTATACAGATCATTGCTGGACGAAGTAAAGCCTTGTGGGCAGGAGCAGCATGTGCAGTTAAGAGCGGTGGGGCCGTGATGGGGGGGGGGGACGACTCGGCAGAGGACCATGAAGGAAAATAATTAATTTTCCCTCCCCGTCATCTGTTGAAATACCCCCCACCCCGTCTCATCACCCCACTGCTCCGATCTGAACGGGCTGGGCTGCTTGTGGGTACAATTTGTGAGAGCACTGGTGATTGGTGTGCCATTGTGGGTAACAGGTGTCCACTTTGTCTGATGGAATTGGCCTATGGGTAGATGGTGTTGCATTGTGATTAAGGGTTTCGTCTTAGGGTGAAGGCGGGTTATTTTATTCTGCACCACAGAGGTGGCAGTATATGTAGCAGTCCTATCATCGTTGGTGGTAGTTCTGCTTTTGTTTTTTGCAGTTTTTATAAAGCATGAAGCCGGACAAAGTGCATTACAGCACTTTACGTGAGTACCAGTTACACTGCACCAGGTCAGGTTAATTTATTTTTCAGCATGGGGTGATTAAGTGATTTGCCCAAAATCGCAGGATATTCAGCCAACGCCGGGACTCGAACCTTGTTCCCCATTTCCAAAGTTGGTAGTAGAACGCTGGTGCTACAGTTAGAGTCGCGTTTTTGCACGTAGGAGGTGCAGTTTTCTGGTTAGCAAAGGCTTGTCAAGTCGTTGCATTGTGGTTAGCTGTCTGATATTGAGAGCAGGAGCTGTGACATTGTGGCCAGCCTTATGGTAATATGATTACCAAATCACTTCATGGGCCTGGTCTTCCATTTACAATCTTGCGCTTTAGTTGAAGGCAGTCCACGAGGTCTGGATCATATCAGATCTTTAAAATCGCCTCTGACTATTTCATTGATTTTCATCTCGAACCATTGTATGTAAATAAGTCATTGGGAGCAAGTGGGGTCCATCTAGGTGAGACTTATGCTGATTTTGGTGTATGAAATGTCCTGGCCAGTTATTGTGGGACCATCAATGGACATTCTTGGTCCATGTTGGTCTACAGAAGTTTAAAAAGACTTCACGTCCCAGAACACATTTTGTTATTAAATGGCTTGCTGCTCCATGTCACCCGGTGTCATCTCATCAACCTGCTGAAATAGTTGGGGGCTCTGTGGGCAGTGCTTCATTTAGGGCGATACAAAAGGGGATGATGGACGGAGCGTTTGAGCAAATCAAACACTCACCCCCAGTCAACTGATCTGGGTTTAATCCATCACCATTCTTTAGCCCACTCAGCCACCCCAGTTCAGACATGGCCATATGCAAATCAGTCTGACCCTGTGCCTCATGGAAACAGTCCAGCCCGAACTGCCAAGCCATGTCTTCCCTGGACCGGAAACAAGCATCCTGGGACTGGTTTCGGATTCATAATCCTCATCAGCCAGGCTATCTTGAATCCAGTGGCCAAGTGAGCAAGGGACTCACGTCTGAGCATACCCTGCCACACTTAGGGCGAACAAAGTGATACAAAAGGGGATGATGGACGGAGCGTTTGAGCAAATCAAACACTCATCCCCAGTCAACTGATCTGGGTTTAATCCATCACCATTCTTTAGCCCACTCAGCCACCCAGTGCTTCATTTATGCCAGTGGTTGCAAGTGGCAGGAGCCAGCCCTCGTTTTGGGGGAATGGCACTTATTTTTCATCATTAGACTTCCAGTCAAAGAAACGAAGGAAGAAAGGGGAGTAAGAAGGAGGGTTAGATGGATAGGAAAACAGTGACAAAGAAAGAAATAAGAGATAAAAAGATCCTTCAAATCTGGAATAAAGAGATAGGAAATGTAGGGTGGTGGATCAAAATGGCCAGGAGCTAGAGAAAAAAAAATATGCATCCCTAGTATTAGGCAACTCTAGTATTTGTCAGCACTGGAGGTGGGCTCTTAAGAAGTACTTTGGGCTGCTGCACTTATTTTAAAAATTAAAAAACACTGATGTGGTGATCCTGCTCACCTGCGGGTGTGTCTCGCAGATGCATTGTTGTTATGGTTTTCGCCTCCTCCACACTTCAGTGCAGTTACTTTCCTTCCTGTGCCATTCCCAAGGAGACTTTATATTCTGGGCTCGTTTTCCCCAGCATTACAGACGGCTTTTGATTCTGCACGTGCTGCAATAGCAGCAGGTGCAGAGCACTTTGTGGGATTGACGTTCAATGGGATATTGAAGATGCTGAAATGGTTGCTGATTGCCGAAACGTGTCTTCCGCACGTTTTTGAGAAAGTGATGGAATAGATCTTGTTGCTCATATTTTTCTACATTTTTTTGTATCCTTCCGCAGGCTCCTAGGGTACCGTGTCCAACCCCTGCAGCCTCGTACACAATTAGCACCAGCTGGGCACTCTGGCATATATTGTGGGTTCAGGATACGAGCCCTAACCCACAAAAAGCCATTTTGGTGGGTCCGCCCAACCTATATATGCAAAGAACTCAATATAATTTGTTTGCTTATGAAGAATATTATGTCACGATGGTGTAATACTGTAAGTGAGTAAATCGCATTTAAGGCTCCAGGGGGAATGAGGGATTATGAGCATTCCATGGCTGGGTTTCCTTTGAAAGTTTGTGTATTCCCATATACCCAGGGTAGTCCAGACCTGCCAACTTGAGAACAAAATTAGCTGTGTGATGAGGGGGCGTGGCTTTGAAGGGGCGGGGCTTTATGCCCTAACTTCTTCAGAGGGCTTTTTGCCTCTGTCCCCTGCCCCCATCCACCTCATCCTTCCACCAAAAACAACAAGATCAAAAGGTTGTTGAGGCTCCTGGGGCTGTCCTGGGGTGTTTTGCATAGACATTGCCTGCTTGCAGCCTCAAAACACGAACTAGAAATCCACTCTCAGCAGTGGTTCCAGCTTACCTTGCCTGCCATCATGTGATTTCAGCTCCTCACCGGGTGACTGTGTGAAGGGAGCCGAAATTGTGTGACACATGGTGGCACCGTGTGAGTTAGCAAGTATGGTATTCTCAAACTTTTCTCTGCCGTGGACTCATATGGAGTTGAAGTGAGAAGCCTATATGAGAAAATGTGATGGTTGCTGAAGGAGGTGGGGGTCAGAGATTCACACCTGCCTGTGCCAGGAGTAAATCACTTTCCAGAAGGGAGTGGAGGGAACACTCAAAAAGTTGTTGGGCAGGTAGGTGAAGGCGCTTCCTCCCAGGGAAAAACATTTTGCACATGAAGCAAACATGACATAGCACGACTGATTTTCCCCACATACATTTAGGCACTGTGTACAACTGTGCATATGGGAAATTCCTATGTGTAGTTGGAATTGCAAATTCACAATTTGTATACAGTAATATATCCTTGAAACCAGGCAGCAGGTTTCCAGGTGTAATCTTGGAAATCTTAGAAAATGGTCAAGATGAGTCAATAGACCCTTGGGAGGTCATAACTGCCAGGTATGATTTATTTTTTAGTTTAGAATTAGGTCCATGATATTTACAGAAAGCTGTCACTCTGTGCTGACTACATGTCAAACTTCCACCTTGCAGCTGACTATGCAATCACCATTCTGTGATATTGCAGGAGACATTGAAACATAACCTCAGACAATGCCATACTTTGACTTTCCACAAGGTGTCACTGCTGGAACCTTGCCCAAGGCCCCCTTGAGGATTTCAGCAAGTACCACTAGGTATCACTGCTGCACCAGCATCTGTATGTTCTCATCAGGATATCAGCCAATGTCATATTTTACTTGGCCGGTAGCCATGTCATAGCCTCACAAGTGACGCACATCTCCCAACAAATTCACAGTTTGCAAGGATTAGATGCTACACTTGAAAGAAAATCAGATATTGTTATATACCTGTTGATAAAACTGTACTACTTATTTCATTTATTTGAGTGAAGCTCCTAGGAAATCACGTTTGATTTATTCACTACAGCTCCTTCTGATATGCAGTCTCTTTGAGCAAGAGCTGGTGGTCTGTCTCCAGGTAGAACTCAAAAAATAGGTGGTCTTCTTATTCCTGGATCATCTGAATATTGTCTGGCCCTACAGGATCTTTAAAGAAGCAGGACTAAAACTGATTTGCAAATGGCTTGACTCTGTGGTACTGTGAGTGAAAAACGGTGAACTAAAATGCAGCCTCAGTGATGGCCAGTGGCTAAGATTAATTGAAGCACTCAATTCTTTTTTATAGAGACCCCAGCTTTGTCTAGGGAAAATATTGCACACCCTTACATGTCGGACTATGTTCAGTGTTTCTACACACTCCTACCTGCCTGCCATTGTATTCACGCCATTTTTTATTTTTTATTTGTATAGCGCAACTAATTCCCTAGGACGTCTAGGCGCTTGGCATCAAACCACATGATAACACTGAGATAACACTGGGAAACTTAAGACCTGAAATAAGAGAAGCTATAAGGTAAATAACCAAGTATTTAGACCTTTCCTAAAAAGAAAGCAGACCTGGCGAATTTTTAAGCTTAACAGGAAACCGGTTACACAATCTGGCTGTGATGTTTACAAAGCTTTTAACACCCCAGTTTGAGAGTCGGGGGTTGAACACCTCCACAAGCTTGTGTGATGAAGACTGAAGATTTCTGGAAGGGACATACCAGCAAAATCGATTAATTAGTTAGTATGGCACATGTTTATGAAGGGCTTTGAAGGCAATGCATAGTGTCTTGAAATTGATACGTTTTTCCACAGGTAGGCAGTGCAAATCCTAAAGGGCCTGCTTAGCTGAAGAAAATTTAAGAATGCCAAAAAGCAGACGAGCTGCAGAATTTTGAAGAACCTGCAGCTTGGCAAGGAGTCCCTTATGTATACCGACCAGAAGGATGTTACAATAGTCCAACCTGGACAAAACAAGTGCCTAAACCACCATTGTCTCAAAATTTTCAGTGTGGAAAACGTAGATGATGTGATCACCTTCACATCATGGGAAAAAGACAGAGTTGTATCAAAAATGACTCCCAATTCTTTTGCCTTAGTGGCTGGAGTGGGAAGGGGACCTAATTCCTGAGGCCACCAATCAGAGACCCAAAAGGACGTATCTCTGCCAAAAAGTAAAACTTCAGTTCTATTTGGGTTTAACTTGAGGCAGTTCTCTAGCATCCATCTGCTCATTGGATGCATGCAAGCTTGAAAGTTATGGGCAGTGTCCTAGATATTATTTGAAATGGAGACAATGATCTGTGTATCATCGGCATATGATACCATAGCAAAGCTGTATGATTTATTCAGTCTGGCCAGGGAGCTAACATACACGTTAAAAAGGGTGGGACTCAAAGAAGGGACCTGTGGGACCGCGAATAGGAGCTGGTTGGTGTGTGACACAGAGCCATCCAATTCCACTACTTGCTCTCGATCTGTCAGAAAAGATTTGAAAAGTGAGAGAGCTACACCTGCTATGCCTATTTCTTGGAGGCGATTTATCCGGAGGCTGTGATCTACAGTACCGAACACCACCAAGAGATCCAAAAGAATCAAGGCGGCCATACCTATATTGTCTACTGAGCGTCTAATTTTTTCTGACACAGTAATCAGAACAAGTTTACACATAAACGGTTGCCAACACATAGGTGGGAAGTCTGATAATTGGGGAAGATCGGAAACTGGGAGAATGTTGGAAGCTTTTGGTTCTGCTATCTCTACCTCACTTTGTATAAGGGGAGTGCTTACATCCTATAGGGGCCGCAGAGCAAACGCATCATAAATGCTGGATACCTTTCCACAGAAGGAAGATGCTAGGGTGTTAAAAAATGCTTGGTCTACTGCAGTATTCCAAGACTCCCGGGTACAGCTAAGTTTCTGGACCATAACAAACAGTTCTTTAGTATTGTTCTTAGCTGCTTTATTTTTCTCAGAGAAATAGTCGATTTTAGTTTTATTAATCATTTCTTTGTATTGTGTTAGTAATTACATATATATGTATTTCTCCATGGTATCATAGGATGCCTCCAACGCCTCTCTTGTCTACAACATCGCCTTTCAAAAAGCCTTAGCTCCCCAAGAGCCATGGCTCTGTAGGAGATGTTCTGCTGATTTTCCATGCTTTCTGGGGGATTGTTGCTTGTACCGATGACACAATTCAGGTGTGATAATCTGGTGATGCTGTCTCTGGGTCTTGAGATAAAAGGGGGCCTGCTATTGACCAGTTGGGTATTGAACAAAGTTCTATCTAAGCGATGCCATTGATGAAGCCTCTGCCTTTTTACTGGAAAAATGCTATTGCCAGCAATAAAAGGCATTGTAAGAGTTAGCGTAACTGCTGAATGGTCCGACCAGTGTATATGAAGAGTAGCTCTATGAGTGGGGCCTCCAGTAATCTGTTCTAAACCTACACTGGTCAACAGATCCACAAGGGCGCTAGAATCTTTGTTTTGATAATTCTCAAGGTGAAAATTAAGATAATTGAGAATGGTGTAGTCCTGAGAGTTTACTTTATGTTCAAGTAGCTGCCCCATAGTATGTATAAAATTAGTCCTTGGACTGGGAGGCCGATAAACAAGAAGACCATTGAAGGAATAGGTGTGATTAATAGCAATCTTGAAGGATAGTACTTCACAGTCAAAACCTTTAGAGATCCCTCTAAATAATGCTTTCAGATAGTCCCGATAGACTATGGCTAGTCCTCCCCCTTTTTTTTCTATACAATCTTTCCTAACAACGGAAAAACCTGACGGGATGGCCACCATCAGGTCGGGGCCAGAGGAGTCATCTGCCCAAGTTTTGACGATAAATATTATGTTCACATCTATAAGCATAAGTTCACAAACGGGGCAACTCTGTGTCCCAGCGCTGTTACAATTAAGAACAGGACCAGAACAGCACAAGCTAATATTAAATAGCTCAAGTAGCTTGCTTAGTGAAAAGGAGATCATGGTTTCTGGATAAACCCCAGAGCTTGCAGAGTGGTGAACCGGAGACCGGGCTACGAGTAATGAGGAGATCACAATAAAAAGATAAAAGACTGGCTGACAATGTTAAAAGTGTTTAAAACCGGTCCCCGTACAAACTAGCAACATGAACAAATTAACTTACATTTTACTAACTCGGCTTTAATTTACCAATTGGCTCAATTCAGCTAACCTGAGTGTATGGTTATGCTCGTCTAAAACCCTGTAAGGCTGCCCGTTCGCCTCAGGCCCTGGCTTAAATTGCTATGCCAGAGTCTGGTAACACGAGTAGTGGGGGAGGACTAGAACGTCAACCACTCAAGATGACGGCCGCCGACGTCCCAGCCAGCCTCCACCAAGCCAGAATCTCCCCACTCAGTCGGCCCAAGGAAGGCAAGCCAGAATCTCTCCACTCAGTCGGCCCAAGGAAGGGCTGTGGTGGACCGGAGTGCGGGCTATGAGTAATGAGGAGATCACAATAAAAAGGTAAAAGACTGTCTGACAATGTTAAAAGTGTTCAAAAGCGGTTCCCTGTACAAACTAGCAACATGAACAAATTAACTTTTTTACTAATTAGGCCCTCATTTACCAATTGTCTCCTTTCAGTTAACCTCAGTGTTAGATTTGGGGGTCTTTAGTTGGCAGAGGTAGGTACCTTTGACCAAATAGGGACCCTTGCGTCTAGTCAGGGTAAGGGGGTACACTCCTAAAATAACCCCTGCTCACCCTCTTGGTAGCTTGGCACGAGCAGACAGGCTTATCTCAGAGGCAGTGTGTAAAGCATTTGTGAACACATACAGTAACCCAGTGACAACACTACAGATGGACACCACACAAGTTGTAGTATAAAAGTAACTACTTTTATATAGACTTAACACAACACTACAAACGACAAAAATCCACAATACTGTACTTTAAAAATGGTGGAATTAGCTTAGTTCTCTTTAGATGTAAAATGCGACACTTTAATTTCAATGTACCTTTGGATGCGTAATGCTATATAACAAAAGTGTTGCAGGGAAGATGATGCGTTGGTTCCTTACACGCAAGAACGGTGATGTGTCGGGTCCCTACTGATGTGTAGGGGATGCGTCGGTTCTTCTCGGCGTGGGGAAGTGATGCGTCGGTTTCTTACTGCGCTTCCGTGGCGATGCGGCCTGCAACGCCGTGATGCGATGAAGATCTGGTGCAATGAAACAAAAATGGCATCTTCTCCTTGATGCGACATGATGTGTGCACGCACGATGGCCTTACGGCGACTCAGCAATTCTTCTGAGCCACGACAGGCCCTGCAACATGCTTCCCGGTGATGCGGCGGCTTCTGATGCGACGTTGATCCTCTCCTCCGGTGATGCGATGTGCTTCCTCAATGAGGCAACAGCGGCGGCACGCTTTCCTAGCGATGAAAAAATGGCGGCTGCAGCAGCGATACGCTTCTCCGATGATGTGGCGGTGTCTGCTGCGACGTCGATCCTCTTTTCCAGTGATGCGGGGTGCTTTTGCGTTGTGAAGCGAAAGCGGCAGCGGCGGTGACATGCTTCTTCTTTGTGAGTCGTGCTTCCAGCTCCTTGTGACATGCAGTCCCTCAGAAAGCCCAATACAACTGCAGGCACTTACAAAGAACTTTTGGGGAGCTGGTGGGTGAAGCCTGTTGTCCCTGAGACTTCAGCAGGAGGCAAGCTCTATCTCAAGCCCTCGGAGATACTTCACAAGTTGAATGAAAATAGCACAAAGTCCTTTCTCCTCTCTTTGGCAGTCAGGCAACCACTGCAGGCCAATCCCTCACGCTTAGGGATAGTCTCTCCTCAGTTTCTCTGGTTCCTCTCCTCAGCAAAGGTTTCTTCTTGTTTCCCAAAAGTGATCTAAAGTTCTGGGGTCTAGGTCCCCACTTTTATACTAATTTTCTCTTTGTTCTCTGAAGGCAGAGAGGCCGTTACCTAGTCCAAACCAGTTCTGGTCAGTCCTGGAGCACTTTGTTGACAAGACTCCTTTTTTCCTTTCACAGCATGGGCCAGGGACCTCAGACGCACCATAGGAGGTGGAGCAAGCATTGTGGAGGGAAGGCACAGTCATATTCAGGCCTCAGGTGCAACTCCTCCCTCCCATCTGCATGCAGATCTCTCTATTCAGCCCTGTTCTAACTCATCCTGTCTCCTGGAATCTCCCAGCCCCTGTCACTCACACTCCAGACAAGGAATACACAACCTAGCAGAGGCAGGCTTGGATGGTTAGACAAGAAAAGACCTACTTTCTAAAAGTGGTATTTTCAAACACAGAATGTTAAAACCAACTACACTAAAAGATGTTTTTTTATCATTCTGGGTTCAGGCATACTAAACTTGAGATTTTACCTAGTTCCCTGAGTCAGTTAGGTTTATAAGATGTAATATTCAAACTGTCCATTCTGGCCTATGGGGAACAGGTAGCCTTGCTATAGTGAAAAACGAAAATGGCTCTAATTCACTATTAAGAAATGCCGCAGACATCGGGGCATGCCCTTCCTTTTACCTACAATGCACCCTGCCCTTGGGTCTACCATAGGGGTGACTAATATGTAGACAAGGGAAGGTTAGGAGATCGGCAAGTGGGTGCACTTGCCCAGTCAGCATGGCAGTACCAGGCTGCCCACAGGCTCTGCAATGGCAGACCTGAGACACACTTTTACAGGCTGATTCTGTGGGTGGCACAACCAGTGCTGCAAGCCAACCAGCAGCATTTGGTTTACAAGCCCTGGGCACACTCAGTGCACTGTAATAGGGTCTGACAAGTAAACTAAACCAGCCAATCATGGAGTCACTAACCCATACATCAATTTATCATAGGGAGCACTTGCACTGTGGCACTGGACAGCAGTGGCACAGTGCCTAAAGCATCTATAACCAGCAAAAACACATGAGGCAAAAGTAAAAAGTGGAAGGGAGACCAACGCCAAGGTGCCAGGTCGAACACTCAGTGTATGGTTATGCTCGTCTTAAGCCCTGTTAGGGAACACAAGTCCACGTGGTCAAAACAAGCAGCCTCCCACAGCGGCACCATGTTCCAATTGAATAGCATGCCCCAGAAAAAGGTAAATCTTCATTTCAAATGTAGACAAAAGAAAGAACCTCATTTAGACAATCGACCATGAAACAGAAGCAACCACCAACAGCGTCCTAAGGCCACAAAACAACACCCTGTAGCTCACTGCAAAATGTCCTCTCTTGTGGGAACTTCTTAAAATTCCACATGACTGTAACCAACAATTCCCTGCAAGACAGAATGTTACCCCAACACTTCAAATTGACCCAAGATAGAACTACTGTACAACTTCACTTTCAACAAAATAACTCTACACTCCCCAAACACACACTACAAATATTGTTTAAGACAAAAAAAGCAAATCAAATGAAGTTCAAAACTTGACAAGCACCAACTCACTGCAGTATCACTTGACAAAACAAGCAATGGCAAAGCCAGTACGCCTGGGGTGTGTTTTGACTACTGACTAAAACAATAGAAAATATCTTTGTGAGTAAAAAGAGAAACAACAAAAATAACTTCTTATGTACATAACATTTCTATTAGATAAAGAACTCTGAGTGAACTTTTGAGATGTTTAATAGTCCCTGGTGCATTTCAATCCAAGCACTCCAGATGAGGCAGAATAGCATGAGGCGTAAAAGAAATACTCCCCTTTTCTGAGCCAAAGCCAATTCTGTGTATAATTTAAAGAATTGGCTGTGCTGTCAAGTCAGACTTAAAAAGGAGCACTCAAAACCTCTATTATGACCAAAATTGTTCTGTATGCAGTCACATCTTGGAGAAACAGAGATGGAGTGAAACCAACACCAGGACCCTATAATTATGGCCACTGGAATTATGTGATTCTGCAGCCTTGTTTTTTACGCATAATTATGGGGTTGCCTCATTTGCCACATAATCCGCAGAATGTAACAAAAAATGTGTTCTACCTAATACAGATCATAAGTTGCTACAAAGGCATGTGTTCATGTGCACTGGAAGGATGTTTGCCTAGGTTAACTGGTCTTCTTTCGGTTGCTTATTTCTATATTTGCTTTTGAACTGGTACGAATGAGGTGCCATTTACCCAGACAATAGTACTATGCATAAAAATAGCAAAAAAAATGAACTAATGCTACAAAAGTATGTGCCGTATTATTTTATTTTATTTTTTTTAAAACGTTTTTATTGCGGAATTAGAAACAAGACCTCAGACCAGGTCCACCAGTACACTTATGACGTCACCAAACATATAGTTGACAGGGAAATCGTACACAGCCATTCAGCCCACATCCCGGAGGTCGGGCGGCGTGTCAGGTTATATTTATAAGAAGATGTCACAGTGCTCACCCAGCGTGGGTGGTTGGTTACCAACACTATTCAGTTTCCGCTTTTTACCCCCCCAATCCAACTTTCCTTACAACATCAATCACAACCAAACAGCTTGCGGAGTCTGTTTCAGTGAGTAGTCCCTATTGCAGTGTGGTCCCACCATTTCTTCTAGTAGTGGTCAGCCTGGAGTTACACTATATTCGTCCCACGGGTTCTGCCTGAGACCTCCGGGGCCCTTGCACTGTGATCTCTCTCCAGATCCCATCTCCCGGTTCCCTCCGCAACCGTGTCGGTGTGGCTAACTACCCCTAATTAACCCTGCCCTCCCCCCTCCCCCCTCCCCATCTGCTGCTGATGCGGGTGTATTTGAGATGCAGCAGAACCTGATTACGCTACTAATCGGGAATAGCTACTGTTCATGTATGCCTCATGGAGCCCTTGTCAGTTATTGCGCTTCATCCCCATCCTCTACCATGTAATCACGCAATGCTTGAACTACCCTTTCCCATGCTCTCGCCATGTCTAAGCTCTTATCATTATCAGTCTTGCCAGCCTGTCGCATCCTAAGAATACTTTCACCGCCGGCCCATTTCAACAGCTCATTCATCCATCTCCTCACTGAGGGGCCTTCTTTAGATTTCCAATGCCAGGTAATCTCTCTCTGAGCCAACATAAGTCCCAAATCGATAAATTTGCTTGTAATTTTCGTCGTTTTTGTGTGAGGGAACCAGAGCAGCAGACACGCCGCCATATCAAAGTCTATCTCCCTGTCCGTAACCATGTTCAGGAGTTCCCCTACTTCAGGCCAGTACGTCTCCAGCCGCGGGCATCCCCACAACAAGTGGTCCAAGTCCACCTCCGGTGCCAGACACCTCGGGCACATGGCATCCTGGACCCGAAAGTACCACATAATCCTCTCCGGGGTCAGGTAAGCTCTATGTATAATGAAGAAGTGTACTTGCTGGAATCTGGCATTCCTTGTACCCTTCCATGTTCGTCTCAAAATATGTCCCCATGTCATGTCCGGTATGGGCTTGCCTATACTATCCTCCCATCTTGCCTTCAGCGCCACTAGCGGTTTCAGTCCCTCGTGTAGCATTCTAGTATGGAGGCAGGTCACCGCCTTGGTGGTGCCCGCAGCCATGACCACGTACTGGCACGCCATAGTCGTCTCAGGTTCCGCCAGCCCTTCCTTCCAGTGCTTTTGCATCGCTGTAATCACAGCTGCGTGCAGCAGAAAGTTCCCGTCCGGTAGGCCAAACTGTTCCTGCAACGTCTGGAAGGGGGCCAGTGTTCCCTCAAGGTATAGGTCTCCCACCATCTGTAGCCCCAGTTCCTCCCACTCTGATAATGGGGACTAATCGCCCCCATGCGGCAGTGCAGTCAGCATCCCTATTGGGATCTCTGGTGCATATGAACGGGTTCTGTTCGCTCTCTTCAGGCTCCTGATCCAGCAAAGTCTGAGTGTCCTTTCCTCCATCGTAAGGTCCCTCATATCTATTTTCTGTTGCATGATTATGTAGGCCAAGACATGGCGCTGGATACCGATCCCTCGGTCGAGGTCCGGACCCCTGAATTCCCTGGCCACATGCTGCGTCAATATCTGCAGTTGAGCTGGCAGATAGTATAATTCGAAGTCGGGGACTGCCATCCCCCCTTCGAGCTTGGGTCTAGTCAGGGTTCTCAACGCTACCCTGCGCCGTCCGTGGCCCCACAGGAAGCTAGTCACCATCACCTGTAGGTCTTTGAAAACGCGCTGCGGGATCCATACCGGCAATGTCCTAAAATAGTAAAGTAGCCTCGGAAGTGCCACCATTTTCAATAGCGCTATTCGGCCCAGCACAGACAAGGGGAGGGATGCCCAAAACGTCATGCAGCCCCTTAGCGCGCGCATGCACCGCCCCACATTACCTTCTAATAGGTTCGCGGTTTCGTGATATATGCGGACGCCCAAGTAAGTAAAACAGGAGGGCTCCCAGACCACTTCTAGCGCGAGGGGGGGGGGGGGGCATGTTGTGCCCTCCTGCAATGGAAAAACACAAGTCTTGGACCAGTTTACCCTGAGGCCCGACATCTTACCAAATCTAGATAGCATGTCCACTGCACCCTCCAGAGCTCGACCGGAGTCGGCTAAGTACAGTAACAGGTAATCCGCATACAGCGATATGTAATGCGACGTCGCTCCCTGCGTCACCCCATGATACATTGCGCCCGATCTTGCCAGTGCTGCCAAAGGTTCCATCGACAGTGCAAACAACAAGGGTGAGAGCGAGCACCCCTGCCTCGTCCCTCTACGTACAGAGTAAGCTGAAGATATTATCTGCCCCAGTCGTACCCTCGCTGTAGCAGAGGAGTATAGAACCCTTGTCCACTTCCTGAAACCTTCACCTATGCCGAATTTCAGCAGCACCTCATCCAGGTATTGCCACTCCAGGCTATCAAAAGCCTTTTCGATGTCAACTGACAACACCACCGGGTCATGAGGCGAGTCCCTGGCACTGTCTAGAATCTGGATCAGGCGGCGTATATTCATGGATGTGTTCCTGGTAGGGATAAACCCTGCTTGGTCCCTATGAACTAATCTTGTCATATACGGTAGGAGTCTGGTGGCCAGGATACGGCTCAAGATCTTATAATCCACCGTCAGCATGGACAGGGGTCGATAGGATGTCACGTCCAATGCCTCTCTGCCCGGTTTCAGCAGTGGGACCACCAGCGCTTCCCTCATTGTTTCGGGCAAATATCCCTTCTGTCCCGCTTCCGAATACACTACCAACAGCCTGGGTGCCAATATATCGATACATTTTACATAAAATTCAATAGGCAGGCCATCCACCCCCGGCGTTTTATTTCTGGCCATCTGTTTAATGGCCATTTTAATTTCTGACAGCGTTATGGGACCCCCTATATCCTCTGCATCTTTGACGTCCAGTACCGGCAAAGGGACAGATTCCAAATAATCACCTATCTCAGAAGCCTCCACCTCCAACTGGCATTCATAGAGATCCGTGTAGTAAGACGTAAAGCGCGTCAGGACCGCTAATTGCGAGTAAACTATGTCTCCTGTATCTGTCCTTATACTCATGATCGGGCACCCCCTAGGTTCTGGGTTGGCGAGCTTGGCAAGGAGAGTACCCACTTTATCCCTTTCCACATGTACCTTGATAGTGTACAACTTATAATCATAACATCGCAGCCGCTCAGTTTCCCTCGCCACTATTTCTTTAGCCTCAAGCAACTGCTCCTGTAGCTCTGGCCGTTCAGGTCTACGCTGCTCTAATCCCCTCAGCACATCTTCAGCCTTTACCAGATCATTCAAGAGCGATGTCCTTACATTTGAGAACCTGCCCATACATACGCCTCTCACCACCACTTTCATCGCATCCCATTCTACCGATCTCGTAGCCGCTGAGCCCTCATTTTCCCCAAAATATTGTTCAATGCCCAGCTGGACCGCGTCACTAAACACCGGATCCTCTAGTGTGTAAGGCTGTAGCCTCCATGTGGGGACCGCTGATCTCACCTGTTGCCACTGCACTGATGCCAATAAAGGATTATGATCTGATATTGTTCTAGTCAAATATTCCGTGTGAAGTACCATGGCAGCTAAAGGGCCACTGCAGAGGATCGAGTCTATTCTGACGTGCAATGCGTGTAATGCTGAGAAAAAGGAGTAATCCCTCATTTCAGGATGTTGTTCTCTCCACACATCTATTAATCCCCACCTCTCCTGGCAGTCTTTCCTCTGCGTGGCCAATCTGCACACCGTGGAGTCGGCCTATGGTGGGTGTGACCTATCAAGTTCCACATTAGTTATCGAATTAAAGTCTCCTCCCAGAATGATGGGGCCTGCCAGGAAGTGGGCCAGCGAGCTCGTTAGTTTATCAAAAAAAAGGGCCTGATCAGTGTTGGGGGCATACACACTACATAATGTTACCTCTCGACCGTACAGCCTCCCCTCTATCACCACGTATCTACCCTCAGGGTCTACCCGCTGGTTCACGACCTGAAACGGTAGCCCCGCCCTTATCCAGATCAACACCCCTCTGGCAAACGCTGAATATGTGGTACCAAACACCTGCCCACGCCACCTGTTCTGTAGCGCAGTGCATTCCTTATCGGTCAAATGAGTTTCTTGTAGCATTGCAATCTGAATGCCCCGCCTCACCAAGTGGGCATGCACTTTGTGATGTCTTACCATCGTTCGAAGTCCACGGACATTCCATGAGATGCATTTCAAATTAGGTAACGTCCCCATAGAAGTCGTCTCCGTATAGTATCAGCAACAACCCATCACCCCTCACATCGCAGCAGTTGTGTATTCCCTCCCGAACTCCCCAGAAAACTCCCCAAACCCCTCTCCCCAGGACAGGACTTAATAACCCAGCTTCAGCCCCGTTCCAAACTCGTAACACAACACACATTACACTAATCTGTGGTATCTACCACAGAAGGCCTTAAGGGCCACAAGAGGGTGAATTAGCGCCGATCCAGGGTCAGCAGAGCTCCCACCCTGCGCCCTCGATCCCATACAGCAGCCGCAGCCCCATACCTGACTGCACGTTCAGCATCTGGAGAGACTGCCCCATTACAAACGTCAGAGGTGGTCATGTCTCTAAGAGATCATTCGTTAAATAGTCCATCCGAAGTCTGTGGGGTTACCGCTGGTCCCTTCGAGCTCTCAGCTTCCGACTCGTCCCCTCCCGTTTTCAATCCCTCTTCGTCAGAGTCCGATCCTTCTGGAGTCTTCTCTTGTTGTGATCCCGTGATGATCGCCGTTGCTGCTAGTGCGCCCTTCCTGTCCGCTGCCATTTGTGCTTCCCTCATCGCTTTCTTGAGTTTATCCCGTTTACGGATGCGCTGTGATTTTCTGATCTGGGGCGGTTTCTGCGTGTCTCTTCCGCGTTTGTCAACGCGGTCCGTACCAGCACGGTAAAGCTCGAGCCATGACCAAGCTTCATCCGGAGTTTGGAAGAATTGCGTTGTCCCGTCCATGATCACTCTTAGCCTGGATGGGAAGAGCAACGAGTATTGAATTCCTTCTTCCCTCAGTTCCTTTTTCACGGCCAGGAAGGACGCCCTATTTCTCTGGACCTCCTGTGTATAATCTGGGAAGATCGTAACCTTATTATTGTCCACCTGGAATGGGCCTTGGGAGCGTGCCCTCTGAATCAGGAGGTCGCGATCTTTATAGTGCAACAGTCTTATCACCATTGGTCTAGGTGGTCGACCCAATTGGGGTGGATGGGCCGGGACCCTATGCGCTCGTTCTAGGGAGAAGAAGGGGGAGAGGTCCTCCGGTGCTACAACCGTTTTAAACCAGTTCTCCATGTAGGCCACAGCGTCTTCTCCTTCAATTTTCTCCTGAAGGCCCACTACTCTCACGTTATTCCTCCGATTGTGACTTTCGGCATCCTCCGCACGTCTCTCTAGTGTAACCAAACGGCCCAGGATATCGGTCAGTTTATGTTCTGCGGTGACCACCGCCGGCTTCAGCTCCCGCAGTAGTTGCTCGTTATCCTTTACTCTGTCTGAGAGCTTGGCATGGTCCGCCTTTAGGAGACCCAGCCCTGTAGCGACCTGCGCTATGTCCTGGTGCAGCGAGTCCTTCGCCGCAGTTATCGCTTCCAATATGCTATCTAGTCGCTGATTCAGCCTCTGCTCCTGTGTTGATGTGTCCGAAGGGATATGAGCCCCGCCATCTTGAATCAGGGTGGTCGCTTCTTCACGGCCTCGTGACATACCGGATTCGCCACCAATAGCGGCCATTATGGATCCCTCAAGCGCCGCCCCAGGGTAGCCTCAAAGGGGGTATGCTGGTCTCCCGGTGCAGGAACACTGCTTGCTGATTGCTCTCGGCGGGGCCCCGTCGCGGTCAGCTCAAGGTTCCGCTTGCGATGCCAAAGATCGTCTATCGGGCTTCATCCCTTCTCATGCGTCCTCTGAGCGCTTCTGATTCAGGGGTTCCCCATAGTGTCTGGCCGTCTACAGTGTGGATATATCATACCCTTCCACCAAGTTCCAGCAGGCGTTCAGCTGATATATAGGCAACCAACTATGTGCTCTCAACAATGTAGAGGAGTGTCTTCTCTGGTCGGTTGGGCTGCCCGCCCGCGTGTATTGCGCCGTACATATGCAATCGGCGTTACCACCATATAGAGAGGCCAGCAGTGCATCCGAACTCGCCGCCCAAAACCATCTCCCCACAGCCACTGCCTGTATTTTACGTTGGATTAGCAGGGTTCCTCCCTACATACGGCAGCAGCCATTGTCTGTCAGCAGATAGAGCCCGGGCCTGCTCTCAATCCGGGTCCGTGTCTACAGTTGCATGTGGGACCAGGGCTATTGTCCAGCGTTCCCTACGCTAGCTGCTGGATCCTTATTCTCGCTCCGTTTTCCCTAAGGAGGTCTCCGGTCGCGTCTGCAACGGCCCCGTCCGCCGCCCGATGGAGGCGTCGGGTCCTAGGTCACACTGCTCCGCTTTCGGCCACCATTGTAGGAGGGCGGGGGGGATGGGCACCGCGCTCGTTCTTCCCTCGGGCGGTGATAAACGCTCGCATCTCCCGCCGTGCGCTGAAAGTCCTCCCGTTGAGCCCCTGCTTTACTCGCCGTGTGCAGTAGACCTCCGCAGTCCGGCTCCGATCGGGCTTCTCCTCATATCACCAGCCGGCCCCTTATCTCCCTGGCGCCGCCATCTTCCTTTGTGCCAGTCCAGCCCGTCCGATATCTGGGTTCCGTCCTCAGCGCAGCTCTCGGTACCCAGGAGGCACCCAGCTGCTCACTTCCGCTTCCGCTGTGCTTCGTGCGGGGAGCCGCGCCTCAGGGAGCACCGATCGCGTGTATCTCAGGAGTAATAGCGGGATCTGGCGCGGAGCCGATCGCTCATGCTGCCATCCCGGTCGGCGACAAACCACGCCTCTCAAGTATGTGCCGTATTATGCTGCATAATTTGACTTTTCTTTCCACATAATTTAGTCAACCCTGCCACGTAATTTACTAATATGCTAATGATTGCTGCAATGTGTTTATTAATCGTATAGTTAATGTATGGTGCATATCATTTGCATAAACTAACAATACTTTATAGTTCTGAATACACTGCTGTAGTAGGTATATAGGTGGGGTCTCTGCGGGGTGTTCGCAAATTATGTAATTGTGGGTAGTGGAATGTGCTTATGTGTCACACTGCTTGATAGCAAAGGGGTCGACAAGCACTGGGCTTCTTTTTTCACTGTGTGAAGTATCTGTATCATCTCTTATGTGCCTCTAAAAGTATTGTTTAAGCTACATCCATTAGGAGCATAATTCGAAAGTTTCTTTCAACAGGTTTACATCCATAAATTGCATGTGAAAAATCTCATTGTTCATGAAAAACTGACCTTCAGTGAAACTTACTTAAACTCTTTATTTTTTAAATACACCTCTTCTTCTACCTTCTGCCTACTACTTCTGTATATAAATACCTCTAAATCTCACGGCTATCCATTTTAAGCTCTTTTTGGAAACCATAACAATAACTATAATTTCCAGCAAGCAATTGCTTCTCACTTAGCTCCCTCTAATGATCTTATCTATGTTGATAATGTATGACAAAGAAACTGGAGGAGTGCATGAATGAGCATGCAAAAGTAACCCCAATAACTAATGGATTGACTACTAACTTTGGGCTCCCGGGCAACGTGCTATTCACTGTACTACACGTCAACGCCTTGTCTGGGATAGTAGGCGCTATATAAAGGCGTTTTTAATATAATTTGGTGCTCCTTACCACATCATTTTAGTGGCTCCACCCATGATACCACACAGTGCAGGAACTCTTATGACCAAGGTTGTTAAGGCATGTGGGGGCATATTATCAAGGGGGTTTATCTCTGCTTTTTTGGCTTTAAAAGCCAAGAAAGCGGAGATAAAATTATCTCCCTATTACCTAGCTGTCGCTAACACCAGTTAGCGACAGCTAGTAGGAGATAGCGACCATCTTGGGCCCCACTTTGCATGTCAGTGATATTTATCACTAATGACATGCAAAGTGGGTGTGCCAAGATGTTAGCGACTGGAAACAGTCGCTAACATCGCTATCTCCTATTACCAACTTTTGGAGATATTCGCGCTAAGCGCGAATATCTCCAAAAACTAACACCTGCCCTGAGCAGTTCTTAGCCATGTTATCCAATGGGAGGTGGATAACATGGCTAAGAGCATTAGCTCGGTAATGCATGAATATCACTGACTTTTCAGCGATATTCATGCATTGCGGCCGTTTTTTATCGCATTTGCGATAAACCTTGATAATAGCAAGGTTTATCTGCAATAATTTCTGACGATGCTTAGCGTTAAAAAAGTCGTTGCTAAGCATCGTTAGCGATAAATATCGCTTAACGTTGGTAATATGCCCCGTGGCTCCTCCCACATGCTTGTCTGAAAGGATCGCATAGGTATTGTTTTGTAGAGACACATTTATTTTCTCTAGGGACAGCATTGCTGTTACAAAAGCAGGTGTTAGGGGAAGCATGTACAGCATGCTGAACGTTTTTGTCTGCTGATTAAAGAGTGCGTCCACATCCTTGTGAATGTTTGGGCGAGCATGGCACAATGTTCATCTTGTTTGCAAATTAATGTTTGCCTTGAGTGCCTTGTTCATTACTGTGAATTAAATAAATGGCAGCTCCCATTACAGACTGCAAGAGCAGCCAATCACAAAATGTATCGTTCTCACAAACAAGTCTTCTGAATTCTCAGTATTTGTATAAATAGCATGAATTATTATAATGTGGCATAACGCCCACAGCTGCCGGCTTTGGAACTTGGGGACCAGATTCGAGTACCGACGTCGACTCAGCATTCTGTGACTCTGAGCAAATCACCTAGGGGCATATTTATTAAAAAATCACACAGCAACTCACCTTGCTGTGCTGCGTGATAGGGAAAGGGCAGGAATGCACCATATCTAACATTACTTGGTGCCTTTATGTCTTTTCCCAGCACTGGGACACAATGTGCTGCCTAGTGCCAATTCAGGCACCCTTGCATTGTGGTGCAAGAGTACGTTCGTTTAAGCCGGAAGGGATACCTCGCTGCACACAATCTCATGAGTCATTTTTCTCTTTCTATGTATGCTGCTGAATACAGCTTACATCGAAAGAGGAAGTAACTAGGAGAAATAAAGATATTCCTAATCGTTACACCTCCCCTAGGGAGGCGTAGCATTTTGACGCATTCCCAGGTCCACCAGTAATTATAAATCTAGAAATGCTGCAAAATCCATGGGTGGTTGCATGGGAACACCCATGCTCCTCCCATGAAACATGCTCCTCCCATGAAACACCACCCTGGGGCAGAGTAACGTAACAATTTGCGCTGTATTGTGTTACTCTAGATTTATCTAGCCACGCAGGCTCACGCAAGGTGGCCTTGTGTGGCTTGTTTAATTTAACTTAAGATTTACCTTGCTCCTCTGCCCCATTGTGTTGCGCAAGGGCAGCACAACTCTTTAATGAATATATGCCCCTTAATCCCCTTGTGCCTACAATTATTTAAAAAAAAGTGATTCTGACCTTATTTAATGCTATCTGGGGCTCATGTAAAGCTCTCAAATGCCCCTGAACCAAGTTAGCGCTATGTACAAAAAGTAAAAGATAAAAAATGAGTATCGTATCCTGTGCAGACTAGAGTCTACATAGGGTGATGGTGTATGGTTCCAAGAGTAACTCGGTCCTGACACTTCACCTGCTCTCACAAGTGCTGCCTTGGGTCCGGCATCCGCGCAGTGTTGATCGGTCTATAGTATGGTCTCTGCTGACTATTAACTTAGAAACCTGTTTTATTAGTCCCAAATGTACAAGAGCAACGCTCAGGCAGAGAGTAAAGAAACATTCTAAGCACTGTAAAAGCTGAGGCTCTGTTCTGCATGGAAGCACCTAGAAGTGATCTAGGATATATTATTTCATTATTCAAATTCCCTTGAGCTCTGTCTGAGCCCCAAAACTACCTTAACATCTACATTTCTATTGATAATCCTTCAATTTCTTTTTCGACAACGTGTGGTCGTCTTGTTGTAGTCTTCAAAACACTCAATATCCTATTTTTATAAAGTAAAATACAGAACTTGGGTAATCCAGGTAAAAATGGCCCAGCACTATAGACTGCTAGGGGATGTAGTCCAAAGATGGAGGCTTTCTTCTAAATTCAGCGTTCCTTTTTATAAAGATTATATAGGTTCATCATCAATAATTTACAAAAGACTCATCCAATATATCTCATCAATACATATAAAAATTCACAAGGTGTTATGTCAAACAGCCAGCATGTTTACTAATAGTTGACATGTGTTTCGTAGCACAGAATGCTGCTTTTTCAAGATATGTAATCAAGTCAATTGGTCAATTATTGATAACGCTCAAATTAAACATTTAAAAATCAAGACTTTCAGTTGGATAATATCCAGAAGCAATAAAGTTGAGAAAGTGTTGAGTACAGTGGGGGCAAATTTGACCATCATTTAAATCCTAAAGGTTGCTAACTACTTCTCCATCAAAGTCAGTAAAGCCAGTGATTAGGCCAAAAGGCTATGCAATAGACCCCCCATCCTTATGATCACCAGGTAACCAGGAAAATGGGTGGGCTGTTGCTTTATCTTATATATTTTATAAAGCAGGAAGGCAGAATGTGGCACTTGATTTCTCCCATTTGGTTGTACTTTGTTAATTCTATTTTTTCACAGCAAATGAACATCAAACTTAAAAATGTCATCACTTGGTAACTGAAGTGTGCTCCCTTGAAAGGAACTAAGTGTAGTTTTACTGTGCAAAGCAACACTTTGATTTTTTCTCATATCACATAAAAATAATTCTAATACTCCTTAATACACCTTAAATTAAACACATTTAAAAATGTGACAGTAAACAAATTTAATATGGGTTAGCCCTGTACTGTTAACTCTATACTCCAACCCCTTATCCCAATATACTAACCTCAACAATCAAACCATATCACAGTACAACCCAAACCCTTTATCACTATATCTTTAGCCCTTTACCACATACCCTTAACTCTGTACTCTTAACTGTTTTCTTTATCCCTCTATACTTATCCTATATGCTCTTAAACCTCATTCTCCAAGTCCTTAAAAGTGTACCCTTAACCGCAAGTTCTACCCCATACCCTTCACTTTATACTCATAACCCTTAAACCCCTAATTCCTACAGTGCATACTGTTAACCCTGTTTCCTAAACCCACAAATCCTACTTGCAAAGTTCTAACCTTATATTCCAAACTCTTAATCTTATACCCTTTGCAACTAACTCAATACTTATGACTCCCATACCTCTAAATCCCAAGCCCCTATACTCAACCCCTATATATTATACTATTGATCCTGTACCTCAAAACCTTAAACCTATAGCCCAAATCTCTTACTCTATACCTTTAACCTTAAATCCTTATCCATTAACCTCATATATTTACACCCTTTACCCTTAACTCAATATCCCCGCAATTAACTCTTAACTCATAGCCCTTAACCTCTATTCCTCAAACCCTTAACCCTATACATTAAACCACACACCCATAAACCTAAAAAACCCACCCATAACCCAAATACCTTTAATTAATTGAACACAAACTCTAGGAAGTGTTCCTTTTCCAAAGCATTTGTTTCTACACCTATGAATAGAGAAATTCTATATTCAGAAGTATTTCTTTTGAAGTTTAGTGACAACACCTCCCATTTCCAGGCTGTTTTGACATAAATCACAATTGTATGTTGCAGCGGTTTCACCTTTTCCATTTGAGTTCCTCTGTTTTAAATCTATCTGGTGGCCACTGTTCACTTGGGATCACCAGGACACCAACTATGTTGATCCCCAGGTGAGCCCTAAAAACATTGGGGCTGAAGAAGAGTCCTACATTTTTTCAAAAGAGCACTCATTGGCTCCAGGCCAACTTGCATGTAGCTATCCAGCCTCACCTTTACCAAATTTGCACCCACCACCATTACCAAATTAAACCCATGTAAGTCTTTGTAATTCTGGCTCTGTTCTCCTCACCTCTAGTATTTAATGAAAATGCAAAACTGAAGCCCTGGGTATAAAAGTGTCAGGTTTACTGATGTGGTAATTTTACACCTGGAATTATCAATATCGAGTCATGAGTAACTCTGTGATACATAATTAGATGCCATTACAAGATGGGCCCTGAGAAATAGGGAATGATTGGGAAAAGCATTGTTACCTCAATAGTTTCTGATGAATATTACTGATTCTTGGCTCGTTATCAACCTCAGTATTTCAGGAGTTTTTGTTGCTGCAAGATTTGGACCGAAAATATCAGGAAGCAGTGGAATGGAGTGAAAGTTGTGCACCTGATCATCTCCCCTAGCCACTGTTGTCGCTCTAGCAATGGTGACCTGGGGTAGGCTCTACTAAGAACACCCATCAACTTAACTGGTTCAAACTGATGTGGCTTACGACTCCTGGCTCCAAAGGTTAGGAGTGCTCGACACCAAGAAGACAATGCAAACTTCTTAGTTGGGGGAGCTTTTGAGAATTTGAAAAGTGTCTAATTTTTTGGGGGCTCTGGTTTCCCACCTTGGTCACCAAAGGAGGATAAATATTGGACCCTTTCAGTCAGTACCTTGTACAATATTCGGACTTCCAGATACCTCGGTGTACTATTGCAGAGCAAGCGTGTTGGTAGTATCTCATCTCTGATGGGTTGCTGCTGTCGCTTAACAAATTCAGGGCCAGATTTGGAAGTAAAATCATCCCTGGCAAAATGTTTAAACCTGCCCCACTCTGCAGGTTGTCATAACTAAAAGGGAGCAAAGGGGCATGGTTGCTTACAGTAAGCACACCTGCTGTGAAAGCAGATTCCTAGCTTGCAGCCTTCTGGGAAAATGCGAAATGATGGAATAGCCAGTCCTGCCCTGGAAGTAGTAGACAGACACCCAGACATGAAACAACAGGATAGACATCTAACTGTTTCGAGTAGCTTTTAGCACTGTAACACCTTGCAGCACAACCAGTGAGATAGCTGACTGCTCACCAAAATCAATTAGGTGCCTATATACCCTGTACAGAAGTTGATTTTTTAAGTAAATGTCTTACGATACACAGTAAATGAAGTGTTTTTTTAAAACAAATCTACATTATGTGTAATGTTCAATTAACTACGGTGTTAACCAAGATTCACAGTGATTGAACTCAAAGTTCGGACGCCACTTACCAACTGTCTTTAAAAGCCCGCTTGATTCACGGTATATAAATGCAAACTCTTCCCTCTTCTATCCCTCCACTATCCTTTTCAATTCAAATAACAGACTGACATGTCTACCGCTCAAATTAGTTTTTTATTTCACTACACTAATTCACCAGTAATCCTTTTTGGGTTCCGGAGTAGCCTGCTACTCACTGAAAAAGCGCTCCTCGTCAGGGGTAGTAAGCGCTATATGAATGCAATTACAAATACAACACTTCTCCCCCCATGTGAACCAATGCCCGCCTCAGATCACCTACCTCTAATTCCGGGAGGTCCGTGTCCCCCACGTCGTAGGAGACTGTGTGAATGTCCTTATCTGCCAACAGTTTTTTGGAGAGGTCCCCGTTTTCCACTACCCCGCTGTCCGTGTCCACAAATGTGGTTTCAATATAGTCTTTCTTCTTCCAGTTCTGGGGCTCCCCAGACTTCCAGAGTGCTAAATCGGGGTAGAGCCCCGGTTCAGGAGAGCAGTAGGGCTCCACTGTCCTCTGCAAGGTACCTGCGTCCAGCAGTTGCTGGGTCAGTTTGCCGTTGAGCTCAGCACCGGTGTAGGCCGTGTGCGGGAAGTATTTCCAGACATGCCCTGACAAAAAGCCTGCCTTGTCTGGGAACGAGTCACTCTCCTGGATCAACAGGGCCTTCGACCCTGTGGAGTTGCTTTTCTTATCCAGCAGGGGGTGCTGAAGTTCATGGATGCTTTCCATTACGGGACCAGGACAGAACCAGATCTGTGCCAAATGCCTTACGGAGAATCAACTGTGCCAACCACTTGCCAATGGAGGCCCTCTGCTCTAACGTTGACAACCACACGCCTCATCTGTGGATTGAAATAAAAACCAAACGTTAATACTGTGTGGAATCATGTTTTACCATTTTTACCATAATAAGACACTTTGGTACATCATCTTTCTTCTTCTGTGATTCAGGTTATCACTATAATGTTTATCAATACAGTAAACCGTTGATGTATACACACAATGAATTTAAGAGCACACCAGCAATCCCCCACACACCGGCCATCTCTCTTTCTTCTGGAACATTATAAACTCGACTTGGTCTTCATGTCTATTTTTGGTCTTACACGTTCATCATTATTTTTCTTATATCTTTTCATCTTTTGTTTCAATTTCTGTCACCCTCACTTTTACTGGATGACAGCTTTAAGCATTTACCTCCCTTCCCTTAAAGAAAGTTCAGCTCTTACACTTCAGCCTCAAACCAAATACATTTTTTATTTACATTCATTATTCTTGAGCCACATTTCTGCAGGAAAATGCTTATTTCTCACTGTTTCTGCCATTTTCTCCACTCAGATCTTTCCTTGAGACTACATGGATTGACTCCTTTTATCGATCTACTGATTTTCAGAACAGAAATTACCCTATTACGAGTTTCGGCGGTACTCCATCGCCGCACCCCCGAAAAGCAGAGACTCACCGACACCCGCCATATTACAAATTATTTGTAGTCTGGCGGGCGGGTGGCGTGGTGTTCCCAAGACGGTGACCCTTTCAAAGGCCCTGGTGCCTTTTAAAAAGACACAGCTATGGGAATGCCTCACAAGATTCCTGCATGGCATGGATTTGAAAGTCCATGCCGTGCAGGAACATTTGTGCATGCACAAGTGGGGGCGGCACATGGGGCCCTGTCAGGCCTCCTTTGTTTCCTCTCCTTCAAGGTTTACATGGAGGAGGATCTTCCATGAAAACCATGGAGGAGAAGAAACTCATAATATGCATGGTGAGACCGCGTTGGTAGAGCTAAGCATATTGCGGCCTCCTGACATCCATGCCACCTCCACTGAATGGCGGTTCCCAAATCGGGCTGTCAGACCGCCATTGCAGCAGTGGCTGGACCACTACCACCGCTCCACCATGAGTCTAGCGGTCCTCTGACTGCCAGAATTGTAATCAGGCCATAATTATCTAGTCCTACTTTGGTCTATCTATATTGTACTTCAATCAGTTGGAAATGTGGCCTGTAGAATTTGCCCAATGCACCAGAGGAAGCCTTACTGATGATGTATACAACAGTAACATAACTTTTTTTCTTTAAGATAGTAAAAAGTCTGCCTCTGTGCCCTATTTCTTTCCTGATTTTTGACACTGATGTATTGTAGTGTTTGGAAATTGAGGTCTTTTGATAAAATAACCAAATTAAATGGCCTACACTATTTATTTGTAAGCAGTATCCTGCATAGGGCCTCGTTGAAGGGGTTTGAATGTTTCGTGTCATGTTTGTTTTCCTTTTGGTTCCACTTTTCTGTGTACATTTTGCTGGCTGGAAGCTGGTCCAAGACAAAAATGCCTCCCAGGAACTGTGAAAATTATGTATACTGTGAGAAACTTTCTGTTTGAACCAGTCTCCGATTGATGTTGCATGTGATTTTTGCATGTGAATCACGCCCTTGCTTCTAATTTTTATGCAGAAATGTATTTTAATTAATACGGATTGTTTACTCAAAACGAAAAGCATTTTGCAATTTGCCTAACCATGTCTAATTTGCTGGCTCCTAGCCCCTCTCACAAAGGTTGTACTGCTTCCAGACACTCCTACTACAGGTAAGACCTTAAACATACCTGCCTTAAGTCTTAAGTTCCACCTTTCTGACCACTCATCAAGTTCACCTCCCTATGACCCACACTGAGGTTGCTTTGTTTGCGTAAGGACCTGTGCGGAACAGCCCAGAAGCCCTTGTTGAAATACAAGTAACCTTGCCTCATGATTCTTCCTTGATCCAAGATCACACTTATCTAATCAAGGAACCTGTCAGTTTTGACTGACACCAGCTTCCCCTTTGGAAAGTATGCTGCCACCAAGCCTTGATCCTTCTGCTTTAGAACTTATTCCATCACTACTTCTTGCATGAACATTTTATTTCAAATCTCTGCTATCAATGTCGGGCTTACGTGCCTCTAGTTGTAAGCCTCTTCGTCATTGGTGTGTCGGTAAAAAGGGACAACACATGCTCTTTTTGAGTCCTCCTGGAGCAGTTGAAGGAAACTGCTTATTGCTGTGCCAAACCACTCCAGCATTCGTTGGATACCTGAGGAAGTTACCCTTCTCATCAACCATTGGCTTTACTATTTCCATCTTGACCACCGTACATGGGTTTCAAACTACCCTCCTGTTCCTACTGCAAATAAAGTCACAAATCATGTTTTCAGTAGTGAACACTTAAAAACCATCATGAAAATTCCAATGTCATATTCTATCCACTAGGTGTCACTGTTGAGCATATATCGGTTGCTCATACCAGGTCCTCATCAATACAATGCTTGGTCTGACTAATAGTTGGTACTGGTTATAGTTAGTTCAATAAATTCATACATACCACCAATATTGCATTGCGTAAATCAAATGACTCATCCACTACCATTCAAATTGTCAACCCCATTGAAATAGCGGGCGGTCCATGGTGTGCCAAAGGAAAGATATTTGCACAAGCATGAAACAAGAGTATATGATGATATGCATGTTTATAAGTCTACACACCTAAGCACCACCACCACTGGAGTATCTGAAGGGGCGGCATAAGGAAGCAATTTATCCGTAGGAAAGGATAATTGTGTGTTATACTGAGACTGCCAATCTGCACTTGGGATCTGGTGGAAGGTGGACATAGTGGAGAGATATTCCCTTATTATTTATTTTTACATTGCTTATCCTTACCCACAAAGATCAAATAAATTAGTAAAATCTCCTTACATGCCAAATGCAATAGGATAACAGGAAAAGCTTGAGGAATCATATGTACAAATGTGGAGGGATCAGTTGATGACTAAGCTTGTAGAGTTTGTCAGGGGATGTTGAAGTGAATGTGACAGAAAAGAGTAAGTGGGATAGAGATAGCAGAGAAGTATGAGAAAAAGCAGAAGTAAATCCTCTCCAGGACTAGACAGTGAAAAATGTGGTTTCATGGCGAGGTAATGCTAAAAAAACCTAGGACCTGGTTTAGAGTTTGGCAGTTGGCCAGCCATCTGCTTGGGCACTGGAGGTCATTAGCTCCACCACTCTGGCAGAGTACCTACCAGTCACCATATTTACAGATGTCCGTCAGCCCATTGAGGATCTTTGTGCCTGAATATTTGGTGAGGGACTACTATGTTTTAGGCAGCTGCTCAGCAAACGTTTTGTTTTCCAGAAATAAACCACTAACGTACAAATAAAAAAAAAATTACTGACACTCGGAGAACTTTCTCTAAATCAGGCTCTTAGTTGTCAGTATTTTCACAAAATTGTTGTGTATTATTTCAAAATGCTTCAGACCCTTCAATGGCCTCAATACACTTTCTAGGTGATCAAGTCAGCTGTGCATTGTTATGATGGCTATGATGGCAGAGGGCTTGTTCATGGTGTAGCCTTAGAGTAGAATATTTGGTGTTGTTTGAGGTTCGGAGGTGTGCATAAATTGTGTCTAAGCCGGCAAGTTGCAGTGCTTATGAATGAAAGTGAATGTGAAAGTGGGTAGCTTATGAGACTGCAGTTCCTGAATGCTTACAGACACTTTTTGTAAACTAGGCGAGATGCATCATGTTTTAGGCAATAGCTACATTTCTAGTGCTTTCCTGAACTCTATATGATTGTTGGACACCCTTATCACTGTAGGAACGGTGTTCCACATGTTTGATGGGTTCCCCCAAAAAACTCTTGCCATCGCAGGTTTGTCATAAGCGAGGGTGGGCGCTCCACTTGCAGTTTAGTTATTCATCATTGAGACTCTCTTTGGGCATTTACCTGCTCCTCCAATATCGTTTATCCCTCACTCAGTCAACTTCTCTGGATTACTGTCAGGTTCTCTTGATTGGCAGCTCACGCAGTGGTAGTATTGTCTATTGCAGACATACATTCAGCAAATAGACAGGTGTGCAGGCGGACAGCCCTATGTTATGTTATTATGTTATGTCGATTTGTAGAATGCACTATCAACTGGGGCTGAGCAGGTGTGAGTTTAGGCACACCTAGGGTGACTACTCGAAAAGCCGAGTCTACAGCTTCTTACGGAATGCAAGAAGGGAGGAGGAGACTCTTATGTTGGTTCATGCTTTGAGAGGGATGTAGGCGAAGACTCGACCTCCAGATCTGCTTTTCCGTATGCATGGGATATGCGAAAGAGATTCCCATCCGGATGGAGATGCAACAGCACATATAGCAAATTGATCTGGTTTGGTATGTAACTTGATGTTAATTCGACCTTTCAAGCCAGACTGCAGCAAATCGTGTTATTCCCCTCAAGCAGGGTGAGGTTGAAAGGTGAAACGGCTATGAAGACCTTTCAAAAGAAGTGAAGAGACCAATGTACACCCAAGAGCTTCCCTGAGGGAACCATGGCAGCATAGCCTAAACAACACATGGACACCCACTTGAATGTGAATGGTTGCTTTGTAGGGTATAAACACAGCCATGCACCCAGCCCACTAGTCATGGATCTTAGACATGCCCATTCTTCTCACATAAAATATACATAAACACACACTCACAGGCCCCCACACACATACTCCCTCTCTCTCTTTGTCTCATGGGTAAGGGTTGAGCTGTGGATACCATTGTGGGATTTCTCATAAATAGCATGAGACCTCAACATCCAGCATACAGAAAAATGCTTTATCCCTATTATCAAATCATATTTCAACTACAGATTCTAGCAGGGAGATTTCTCCCCAAGGGTGAAATGAAGCCTACTTCTGGAGGTACTTAATGGGCCAGACTATCATTTTTCATTCACGAAGCCTCACAGTTGAGAACTTGATGGGCGAAAATAATGCCAAAAAGAAAACTTACTGAGGTACATCTAGGGGCATACCTATCAACAGCATAGGAGTTGCACCTGAATCAGGTCCTAGGAGCCTTAGATTCCCATTTCTTTCCAATTATGACTGTTTTTACTACGGGGGCGTGGCTTAGCACGCAATGGAGACGGACGCACCCGGGTAGAGCTCCAGCTTAAGCTCCCCTACCCCGGGTCCTTTCTCCGTTAATAGTTATCCTTTCGGCCCGAAACTGCTGGCGGACCCACCCGCACCCATTCTCCACCTGCTGCTTGAATTTGGTGAACATCGGTGATGAGACCCCACTCCGAGGATGCTGGCGGCGCTGACGCCGGCCTGCCTGCGACCCGGCTGGGAGGCCTCACTGTGCAAGACCGAGGCTTTTGGCGGGCTGCTGGGCCCTGGTGTGCGGCCTGCGGCGGGCACCATCAGAGCTGGCGCGGACCTGCGGGGACGACTGGGCGACCCCTGTCGGTGCCGGGCTCGACCCCGCGCCCTACCCCACCCACGGCAGCGACACCTGTGACCCCCGAGGGCGCGGACGGGGGCGGCGAGGAGCCGTGGACGGCGGTAGCTCTACCCGGCAGTGGACCTGAGGAGCTCCGCGGACGCAGAGGTGAGCGGGAGCTTGGAACCGGAGGTGCGGCGCCGGGGGGAGGACGACATCCTTCGCCGCCCCCGCCGCGCGCTTCCCCCACCACGCACACCCAGGAGGAGGGACCCGCACTCCCGCACTAGGAGGCGCAACAACCGAGGGACACCTGGGGCCAACTACATAGCCCCCCCGCCCCCCCCCCCGGACCTGGGAGCCCCCCCCCCTGCGAACAGTATCTACTGGGGGGCCACAGACTGCCACATGCGATGCCCGGACGCGGGCAGGGACGCTAGAAAGGCGCTGAGATTGCTGGAGACGCCCGCACGCTCCCCCCCACGCTGGCGCCGAAAACAACAACAAAAAAAGGCGCGAATTCCACGAGGCGCAGGGGACGAACTGGGGAGCCCTTTCGCCCATTCTGAGGTGAGCCGCCGACCCACTTCCGCTACCCACTGCTGAGCTGAACCTGCCCGCCTGGGCGCTCCAGACCTCACAAACTTAGCGGGCGCGGACCTAGCACCCTTGCGGAGCTGAGGGCAGGCCCCACGACCCGCCTACATGACACTCGCCCCCTGAGGCCTGGAGCAGCTGCCACTACTACGGCAGGCGCCTACTGCACACCACCCGGAGGCCCGCGACCCAGACCCTTGGACAACTGCACGGACTGCACCCCTCATCACAGAAGTAGCTTGAGACCTACAGGGCTTATCCATCCTCAACGGCTGCGCGCTACTCACCTCAGCCTCTCCTCCTCCTGATAGCGGGGATCGCTTGCACGCCCTGCCTGGCCCATGTCTGGAGGGGTGATGACACGCACTGGATCAGGCACTGCGTCGATGAAGGGGAAGCAAACGAAAACAACGCCCAAGATGGACGCGGAGCACGTGGCGTCAAAACTAGACAGTGTACTGGAGGCCATGGAAAGAATGGAAGAATCCCTCCAACAGACGCGTACTTCCCTAGAGACCAGGATTGATGGAGTGGCCATTGACCTGACCCACCTTAGGGCCGACCACAAAAAACTCCAGGAACGCACCACGACGCTGGAGGGCACGGTGACAGCCTTCGAACCGAAGATAACCCAGGCGGATAAACACATACAAGATCTCCTAAACAGAGTGGAGTTTCTAGAAGACCGTGCTGAGGATGCGGAAGGATGGGCGCGAAGGAACAATATCCGCTTAGTGGGCATTCCACAGAAATGGGAAGGGACGGACCCTGCTCGCCAAGTAGAGGATTGGCTGCGTGACCTGCTACCGGAAGACATGCTCTCACCCTATTTTGTGGTGGAACGGGCCCACCGCGTGCTCACGAGACCGCTACCACCTGGCTCGAACCCTAGGCCATTCCTCCTCCGGGTACTTAACTACAGGGACTGTGATGCGATACTACGCGAGTCCAGGAAGCTGGGAGAAGTCACCATAGACAATGCTACAGTGATGTTCTTTACCGACTACACCGTGCAAGTACAAAGGCAGAGACACTCGTTCCTGGCGGTGAAGAGGCGCCTACGCCAAGCGGATCTCAAGTACTCACTGCTCTTCCCAGCCAAACTTTGAGTGATCGCACACGATAAGACGCACTTCTTCACAAGCCCGGAGGAGGAGGAGGCCTGGCTAGATGGAGGGATGCCGGACGCACCTAGGGCAGCACGAGGAACCACCACCACGGAACGGACTCGAGGACCGAGAAGACGACGCCGCCGCAGGACACCCTCATCCTCACAGAATCGGGACACGGCAACACACTCTCCGTCCATGGATCAAATTCTGAAGGACCAACGAGATGCCCCACGCAAGGTGGTGGAAATCAGCAGTTCTCCACCCCAATTGACACATCCGAACGCCAGCCCGTCCGCATCCCTAACGGATGATGAGGCGGTATACGGCCCACCGGACACCCAGTGCTCCGAGGAGCTTCCTGAAGTCACGCCTCAGACAGCAGACCTTTTCGGCTAACCAGGGGCCAAAAATCACCACGCCTTCGGAATGCAGCGCGGACACAGCCGGGCACCTGCATAGCTGCCCGCCCTTCACAGGTGACCTATGCGCCTATCTATGGACGCAGACTCCCCGGCCTGAGGGGTCAGGAACGAACCAGACACTGTGAGTAACCTTTTGCTTTTTACACTCGACCCGTCCACTCCCTGACAAGGAACCGGTGACAAGCCTGCAGTGTCGCATGTACTTGCTGCCGCTGCCCTAGCTGCTCGAGGAGAGGGATCTCCCCTGGGGGCCTCACCCCCACCACTGACACTTGGGAAAAACCACTGACACTATACCGAACAGCGGGGCCTGGGCACCCGCCGGACAGCAACGGCCTCTTCACCCACCCGGGAGGGATGCTACACTCCCCACAAACCACACTGTAACTACTACTCTCACACGAATAAGTCACACGATACCCCCTAGAACTGTATAGTTTACGAGCTCATTAGAGCGTCTGGACGGCGACATGTTGTGCAGCTGACCTTTTGGTATTTTTGATTTTGTTGTCACGTTGAGGCTACATGTTTTCCCTCTCTTCCTTACCCCTCTGTACCACTGGAGATCATTCCACACTGTGTTTAAGACTGGCAACCTTTTTGAGTTGAGGATGGGACACTGGACTTGGCGGGGAGCTGCAAGCGGGGCTTTGAGATGCGGGGAGGATGGGGGATGTTCCACGGCTGATAGATATGGCTGAAATACGAATATGCACCTGGAATGTCAGGGGAATGCACACACCGGCCAGGCGCTACCAGATCTACTCATACCTGAAAAGGCACAAGATAAACATAGCACTGCTCCAAGAATCACACCTGAATAAGACAGAGGTACACGCACTATGCCGCAGATGGCGTGGCCAACTTTATGCCACAGAATACTCCTCATTTGCTTGCGGCGCACTTATATGGGTTCATCCTGGAATACCCTGGACAGCCACTGATACCACCATAGACCAGGAGGGTAGATTTGTTGCCGCGCAAGGCAGACTGGATGGGCAGCAGATGGTTCTGGTGTCCCTATACTCACCTAACATAGATCAGGGAATCTTCCTGACGCGCCTCTCCACTGTAATGGCGACCTGGCACGCGGCTCCATGGATACTGGGTAGGGACTACAATTGCACACTTGACACAACACTGGACCGCTCCTCCCCACCCGCACTTAATGCGCCCACACGGGGCGCCACAAAAGCATTACTTGGGTGGGCTTCGCAGTGGGACCTCCATGATGTCTGGCGATCGCGCAACCCCGGAGCGCGGGGCTACTCCTATTACTCTTGCGCCCACGATCTGCATGTCCGCCTAGACAGGTTCATGGCATCCACCGAGCTCCTACCTCTAGTAACAGATGCGTGATACATGGGCCGCATGCACTCGGACCATAACCCACACTTTCTATCTATATCCTGGGAATGCCCGCGCCCCCCTGTACCCACCTAGCGACTACAACCCGCGCTACTGCTTGATGCGGCCTTCCGCGACTCCCTCATCACACGCATTGCTCAATACTTCGAGGAAAACACAGACACGGAGTCCTCCCCCCAGATAGAATGGGACGCATTCAAGGTAGTGGTCCGCGGCCACTGCTTGAGAACACAGGGGCACATAAGGCACCAACTGGAGGGCGACCTAACTAGACTAGAATCTGACTTGCTCGACCGGGAGGAGGAGGCTATTGGGGGAGATGTTGACTCGTTACAGGGGGCTCAAGCAGAACATGCGCGACTACTGGAACGACTGCGCAACATCAATTACGCAGCGCACTGGGCGAGAACACACCACCTGAGCGACAGGCCTGGCAAACTCCTGGCCTGGCTGATATCGCAGGAAAATCGCTCGACCCCAGTAACGGCTATTCATGTGGGAGGAAAGGGCTTACTATACACTCAGCGCCACATACACGAAGCGTTCACCACCCACTATGAAACACTATATCGCTCCCGACTACCAAGCCCCTGCCCTGACATTGCCGACTACCTTTCCCCCCTGCAGATGCCACAACTCATGACTGCCCAGCAGAACGAATTGGGAGCCACGCTTGACCCAGACGAGATCCGAGACGCTATATTTAACTTGTCCAACGGCAAATCCCCGGGACCGGACGGGCTCCTAGCCGAATTCTACAAGGCTAGCTCTGATATTCTCGTCCCGGAACTCCTGAAAATGTACACCGCTGCTGCGGAAGACGCGGCCTTACCCCCAACGTTAAATGAAGCCACTCTGATCTCTATCCTTAAACCTGACAAAGACGGCACACAGGTGGGCTCTTACCGTCCCCTGGAGCTACCAAACACGGACTACAAAATACAGTCTCCACATTAGCCCGCAGACTGGCCCCTCACATACCCCGACTGGTACACCAGGACTAGAACGGTTTTGTCCCAACGCGACACACCTCCCACAATATCCGCCGCCTCTTCCGGACTCAGAAGTATGCTGTCCAGCAGTGGCCCAGAGCAGGATGCCTGATATTAGACCTGGAAAAGGCCTTTGACTCGGTTGAGTGGCCGTACCTAAGAGCGGTTACTGAGAAGTGCCAGCTGGGGGATGACTACACAGCTATGGTGGGCCTCCTATATGACAAACCAACAGTTCGGGTCCGCACGGGGGCACTGCTCTCGGACGTAATTCGAGTGCGGAGAGGCACTAGACTGGACTGCCCCTTATCGCCCATACTGTTTTCACTGGCTATGGAACCCCTAGCCACAACTCTCAGGACCCAGGGACCTGAATGGGGGATACCACTGGCGGACGCCCTACATGCAGTGTCACTCTATGCAGACGACTTACTGCTGTACGTTAGAGACATTACTGATGTCCCTGCCTCCCTAACTCAAGTCTTCCGGACATTTGAGGAGATGTCGGGTCTGCGAGTCAACTGGGCTAAATCGGGGGCCTATCCCTTCAGCCCGGACACACCTGAGTGCGACATCCGCCTGGGCGGAGGGAGATTACAATGGTACCCTACCACCTTTCGGTATCTAGGTATACGAATTTATCGGGACCCAATGGACGTCCTGGAGGGGAATCTCCTGCGGACGATCGCCTCAATTAGGGCGCAAATCAGCTTCTGGAACACCTTGCCCCTCAATGTTCCTAGCCGAATAGCACTAACCAAAATGATTGTGCTGCCTAGGTTGCTGTACTATTTCGCCAATATTCCCACGCATGTGTCCAACAGAATATTTCGAGACCTGGAGGTCCTGCTGCGCAGCCTCATCTGGAATGCGGGCCGCCCCCGAGTGGCGTTGACCAAGCTGTATATGCCCACTGATTCGGGTGGCCTAGCGGTTCCTAACATGAAGCTGTACTACCTCTCGGCACAACTGCAATGGGTGATGGGGTGGCTAAGCGGCAACCATCTGGAGGACACTACCTCGGACACCGCTGCCTGGACACAAACCCAAATTTGCACGCTGTTCCATCCGCTAACCAGGGCCCCCTGCCCCTCCCAATTACACCTCGCGACAGCGCGCAAGTGCTTCCTGAGATGTCTGCGACTCACCCGGGCAACAACACCATATGCCCCGATATTGCCCCTAATGGGCACTCCCGGCCGACAGGTGCGCTGACTGAGACACGCCTGACCGCCTGGAGGCAGGCAGGTGTGGACACGCTCGGTGATCTGTATGCGGATGGAGAGCTGCTCCCTTTTGCGAATCTAGCAGCTGACACAGGCCTTCCAGCTGGCCAGTTCCTGTTACATGCGTCCCTCTTGCGCACGCTTACCACCTCCTGGGGCGACATGCAAGTGGAACCACCGATGCACACCTTTATGCAATATTTACATGTTATGGGCAACGGCCCACACATCATACACTGGCTAGCGCAAGCCCTGCAGGCACACTCGCAACCCTCAACGATGCCACTGCGGGAAAAATGGGCAGCGGACAGGGGACGGGACTGGACTGATAAGGAATGGGAGATGATCTTAGCCGGACCGACACACATTCCACGCAACCCCCCGCTTTAAAATCATTCAATTCTACATTTTACACCAAGCTTATCTCACGCCCGACAAAATCAACAGGTACTTCGCAACCACGACCGCTGCTTGTCAACGCTGCTCTCTGCATGGGGCAGACCTCTTGCACATGCTATGGCACTGCCCTGACATACGAACGTACTGGGACGAAGTCACAGCACTACTCACACACAACACTGACGAGCAGATGCCCCACACATGGGAGGCGTGCATCCTGGGATTGTACAAACGCACGAAACTTAACAAAGTGCAGGCGCGCTTCTGGGACATGGGCCTCATAACGGCGAAGCGTCTACTTACTAAACACTGGAAAGCCACAGCCCCCCCACACATTCGACACTGGTACACCTCCTTTACCATCTGGGCGCGGGCGGAAAGCACGGTCCTCCACCGGGAGGAAACCGCAAGACTTCGAAAATTCCCCATCGCTCAGCTCTGGGACGACCTCCTTAAGACATTCCAGCGCACCTGCCAGGAGCAAGGGATAACTTGACGCACCGAGCCCCGTCGCGACTGCGACGCTAACCAACGACCACAGTGACCACAGCTCTATATCCCCTCCCCCCGTGTTCATTGCTTTGCACCACGGAACACTCTGCTGCGCCTCGCCTCACACCAGTTGACCCCCCACTGGAACCCATACTGATCTCCGTCCCCCCCCTCCCCAGACCCCACTTGCCTCCCCACTTACAGAGGTTTTTTCTTTCCCACCGTTGTATAGACATAGGGGACAGTTAGCTCACTGGTCATGTTTCCCGACCAGACCCCCTCCCTTATTGCAGATGAAGATGACCGGTGCATCATACAGCTAGCAAGGAATGATCCCCTTACAGAACTCATGACGCCTGCCGACTGCTGAGCTGCGACAGCGCCCAAAGACTGCAGTAAGATGCGGGCTCGCGCCGAAACCCCACCCATATTAAGCCACGACCAGGATATGCCGCACACTTACCATCACCCCCGTCTTTTATTTTGCGACCTCCTACTCACAACACTGGAGAGACGCATGTACACCACACTGCCGGATATCCTGGTCTCCATACACAATGAGTGCACGCACACCACGCCAAGCTTAACTGTTTGCTCCTATACCTCAGTGAGCTATACCGTTACACGTTTTGCCACACCCGCGTCGGCGTTATGCACGCACGTCTGAACCACCACCCATCGACAGCTCCCCCACTATTGCTTGATCACAGCGGATTCCCAGATCCTCAGTGGGGACTTGAGTGCTGAGCACAACAGTACTAATGCTTACCTACACCTGCAATGTTTATGTTAATAATAAAAGTTAAAATGCAGACCTATCATTTATACAACTGACTGCCAGAATGTTGTACATACATGTTTGTGGATATCGCCGCCGGACCCCCGGGTTACCGGCTAAATGGCTGTGTCATTCAATTAAGGATCCACTTGACTATATATGGCCTGATCGGCCCTTGCATGCCACGAAATGTACACTGTAAGACAACATTGTTGTGCACAATAAAGGTCTTCCAAAAACAAAAAACAAAAAAAATGACTGTTTTTACTACTCAACCAGGATGTGGAGGTCCATTTTCCTATCGTGCTTTAGACCCCATGGTAGCCTTTGTATGCCAATTTCAAAAAGACAGCCAGCAGTGGTGTTTTCTCTTATTCCCACTTCCGGAGTTCTGACTGCCCACAAAACTCAATCCTTGGTAAATGCTTTCCCAATAATAGGAGGGAAAAATAATTTCCTAATTCACATTGAACTTTCCAATTCGATTAATCGTATAGGACTAGGACAGACACACCGAAAGGCTGCTTGAAAGGAGCCAGACATTTAAACGGGGAATGAATGGAAAAGAAGAATTTTGAGAAGAAGGATAGCTCAAATTGTCCTGATGAAGTTGTTATAATGGATGAAACGCATAGACTGGGTCTATATTAAATGTGATGGAATTGGATACTTAATAAAAAGAACTTAATGGAAAAAGATGCCAACATCTGGAAATTAATTGAAAAACGAGATATGGAAAGTAATTGAAAACAAAAGAGTGGCGACAGATACATGCTATTCGAATTGGAAAGTTAAATGTGAACAAGGAAATTAGGTTGCCCTCCTAATATTGTGAAAGCTTTTTTATGCCACTAGATAGGGAAAATGTGGCATGGTATATCTGCGAAAAAGAATTTTCCTCCTAAGATAGGACAAAAGCGATAAAGAGTTTTGGGCTTTTGTGCTTCCACCTAGGATAGGACAACCTACACTACGGCCTGCACAATGACCTCAATTCCAGACTCTAAATGAACAATAGATGTAACCGCTGCATCGTTTTTCTCCCTGCTAGCTCCAGACACTCAGCCTATGACCTGCTCTGATAGGACACTAGGCAGGTCCAGCTGGTACAGGTAAGAGCAGTGGGACGGGGCACGGGCGGGGTGGGGGTTAAGTCGACAGATGACAGGATATGGAAAATAAATAAATTAAACCAGTTACCTTGCCAGTGAGCGTTAGGTAAGTGGTTTTATTTATTTTATTTCCCTTATCCCATCGTCTGTTGACTCCCTTCCCTCTGCCCTGCCTCAACACTCTTACCTGTACCGGCCATGCCTGCCTCTACGGTTTAGTTAGACTTATATTACAGAACATTATTAGAGTTTGTTTACGGATTAGTTGCATGCAGTTTCCAATCTACTGATGAGAAGACAGTGGGAGTGGTGCAACTAAAATACACAAAGAGATCTGTTCCACTTTTGAAATGTTGCTACACAAAGTTCACCTGACCCCATTCGTTTGGTCCCACTATGTCACCAAATCACCGAACCTCCCTACATGCCTACCCTCCAACCCTTCCCAAAGCCAGAAAGCTCGCCATCACTGTACTAAATCTAGTAATTCTGTAAAATGACACATTTTACGCATTTTACCAGTATGTGTCTGTGCTTATAATTTTGTACTGAAGGTTGTATCTCAAGTAGAAATCTCATGCCTTGCCTCTGCGCTAGCTTACCATACAATGTCTCAGTGGAGACTCCTCTGGCAGAGGACTGTCTCGTCCCCCCCCCTGCCAGCAGCAGCAGCTGAAAAACTTGAAAAATAAAATGACAATAAAGCGTGTTTATTTTTGTTTTATCTTTCTTCATACCAGGCAGTCTAGTGGGTGGAGCCATGGGTATGACCGGCACAAGGGGGAGCGGTAGGTGCACTGCTGTCAGTGTGCATGAAGTTTTGGCTAGCCATCCCAGGTAGGTCAAACAGCTATGTGCACTGAGCTATCTCTAACCCTAGCTGCATTGCCGGGTTGGAGACAGCAGGCACGGGCTCCCAGTCTCCCTGGGAGCGAAAATCAAGGGTGCTCAGGCCATTCCTGACTCTGCTCTCATGCTGTGAGAGCAGCATCAGGATTGGCCGCAGGGCAGTCTGGGAGCCTGTGCCTGCAATGGAGTCAGAACTGCGGTGATGCAGCGGGATCAGGTGCGTTTTTTCTTTCATTTGATTTTTGTTTTGTCCTCCCGTCACCCTCCCCCCCACTTTGCCCTGACACCAGCTGCGACTGAAATGTCTATCAGTCCCTCTTATTTCCTGTCCATTCCCTCTGACAGGAAGTGATGTTCATTGACTGGGCTGCAGGTTCTCCAACATACAGAAAAGAAGGCGAAGTGGAGAAAGGAGGAACAAATATATATAACTGATTTTCAGATAGGTGACAATAAATTCTCCAATTGTTTTTGTGGCAAAGGTCCACTTCTCAATCAATCACACTTTATCAATGTCATCACTAACACAAGGGGATAAGATTACACATTTTATTTATTGTAATCAAACCAAAATATTCTCATCTCATTTCTTTTTTTTATCAAAAAGCAGAAGAAAAATAAATTTTTAAGGCAATTTTATACACTGTACACAAAAATACATACCTATGTACACGCCTATATACAATAATTACATACAAAAAACGACATATACACTTTATACAAAGAACAAAAGATATATGGTTTAATATCTTTATTCGGCAATTTTATCACCATAAAAGAGTACATATACATATACAATTCCGATTTACCAATAAAAATTTGTAAAATACATAAGAACAAGGAGATCTCATTTTGATAGATTTACAACACATCCAGATTAGTATCGGCCTGTAGGGCCCCCCGGGATTTTAATAAACGGGAGCGTGTCAGCCATACATTTCCCAAAAATTTAGCCACCCCACAGATCATGAGGGCAGACGAAGAGTCTGTTGAGAGGACACGAAGTGCCTGTTTATGGCACCTCAGCCCTAATTCCCTGCAGACAGGTTTCAGCCAATGCTTCCTCGCCCCTTTGTAGGCTGGGCATGCAAAAAACAGGTGGGCCACCGATTCCTTGGGGGCCGCACAGCCGGGGCATGTACGTGAGACAGCAACAGAGGTCGACCAACTCGCCGTGAAATCAAGTACCGGAAGCGTCCCATAGCGCAGTTTCAGGTACAGCGATCGATCCAACGGTTTAGTTATTAGGTCTAAAAAGCGTTCCAATTTCCTTACACACTTAATTGATAAAAATTGGTCCGTAAGTGAACCCACATTCATAGCCCTCGTGGCCTTACTCTGAACCCAATCCCAGTAAAGTTTTTTAATAACGGCTTTAGGTGGCGGGGATTGCGACTCCCATGCCTCTCTTAGACCCAGATTAATGGCCAAGTCTTTCAGGTTTTTAGCCATCCTATTTTATTACCTGTGTCCAGCAAGAGTAGATCGTCCATCCCTTCTGCATACTTAGCAAGCTCCTCAGTTCTTCTTAGTCGGGACCAGAAGAGCAACGGGCGGAGCCTCACCAAGTCTTTTAAAGATCTTCTGCCCAAATCTAGTCTTAGGGGGATCATTGGTGTTGAAGCGGGGAGAGCAACCACTTTCCTAAAGAAATTATTTTCTGCCACCATCAAATCTGTAACCCCTTCGAACCCCCAAAGTTCGGAGCCATATAGTGCTGAAGGAAGAATCTGTCCCTCATAGATGGCCATAACTGGAGAAACCGGTTTACTGCTTGATTCCCGGAGTTCCTTCAACGTCACCCCGGAAACTCTACGATGACTAAGGAGCATTTTGGAAAGATGATCTTTCCAGGTCATACGACTGTTTATCCGGACTCCAAGATAGTCAAAAGATGTGACCAGCTCAAGGGGGGCACTATTGAGCACGAGGTGATTTTTAAATCTTTTAGAGGGGGCAAAAGCCATCAATTTGGTTTTTGAGGTGTTGATGGTTAAGCCTCGGGTAGTACAAAAGGAGCTAAACAGGTTCAAGAGTTTTTGTAAGCCCACCGGGGATTTAGAGATTAATAGGGTATCGTCCGCGAAGAGAAGTGTGGGGATTTTCTCCCCCGCCAGGGATGGGGCGTCCGTCTCTTCCCCCTTCAGATGGTCCACAACTCCGTTTACAAATAGGGAGAAGAGGGTCGGAGCCATGACACAACCCTGGCGTACTCCTCTCCGCACAGGGATCTTATCTGTTAATTGTCCCTGCGATCCCCATCTAACCCGCGCATAATTCCCCTCATGCAGCTTCATTATTAAATACAGAAGGCTACTGGGAAACCCCATTTCACCAAGTATTTGCCAGAGTTTTGCACGAGGGACCAGGTCGAAAGCAGTCTTGAGATCTATGAAGGCCATATACAAACTGCCTTTCTTGATGGTAACCGCCTTCCAATAGATTGCAAAAAAGCGAAAGACCTGGTCCATCGTGCCAACCTTCTTTCTAAACCCCGCCTGCAAGTGGGAGAGAACATTAGCCTCCTCTATCCAGTCATCAACTCTCGAGATGATGACCCTGCCGACCACTTTCTGGATGATGTCAATCAGACTAATAGGTCTGTAGTTCGCAGGGTCATCTCTTGCCCCCTTCTTGTGTACAGTAACTACCTCGGCTCCTTTCCAGGAGTCTGGTACTTGATGACCCCTCGTGATCAGATTCATAATACTGGCAATTAGTTTGGCCCAAACTTCTGGCTCAGCCTTCAGCAAATCTCCGGGGATCCCATCCTGCCCGGCGGCTTTCTTAGGGATAAGGCGTCTGATTGCCAACAATACTTCTGAGGGCGAAAATAACAAGTCTGTATCGTCCGGTTTTGCCCCTTCACCCAACCCATTCACCCCAAAACTCGATGTTTCCTCTATGTCGCCATATAGGGATGAAAAGTGAGTAAACCATTGCTGGCTAGTTATATGAACAGCCAATGGTTGCGATTTACCCTGCCTTGTTTTGTTAATCAAATCCCAAAAGAGGTTCGGGTTCTTACTGCTTACAGCCAAGGAGAGTTCCTGCCAATGCCGTTCCTCCCACTCCCGTTTGGCCAGAAATAGTGCTTTCAGATAATCCTTCCTGGCCGCTCTAACCAGCAAGGAGTCACCCGAAAGCAGAGCTCTTGTCAGATTTTTCCTAGTGCTCTTACAATGTTCAGTATACCAAGGTTTGCAAAGAGTAGACGGCATAGCGGGAACCCTGTTACCTTTCCCCTTGGGAGTAAAGAATTGGCCCACTTGGTCTATTGTCGATTTATAGACAGAATCAAGTAAGGGGTGATGGAGATCAGTAGGCCGGTTGTCTCCCTCCCAGGTCTCTAATTTAGAGGTCAAACCCTCAATCAGGGTTTTAATGCTATCCATATCGTCCTCCCCTAGGTTGGCCTTGTCCCATTTTAATCTGCGGTTGTTATTACATGGGACCACCTCTTTAGACATTTTTAAGGAGTCACTCACCCCCCTGGCATTAAGACCCCCCCAATTGAACTTACAGCACAAGGGGTTGTGGTCACTATCCTGACTAGGAGAGACCTTCATATCAATGAGGTCCGCCCAGAATCCAACATTCATTAAGATGTAATCTATTCGGGACGGGCCTGATAGTCTATTAAAGGTCACTGCCCCTGACTGGTCGGATAAAGTCCTGCCATTAAGGGCTCTTAGTTTAAAATCCCTAGTCAGTGCGTTCAATTGAATAACCTTAGGTGACCATTTCTTAATAGAGGGGAGGGAGAGCGTTGGAATGGACCATTTCGAATCCTCCTCTTCAATTCCCAAGGGGTCATCCCCAAGGAGGGGTTCGAAAGTACAGTTAAAATCACCCCCCACAAGAATTTTAGCCGAACAAGAGCAGTTGGCTAAGGCCATTTCAAGGGCTGATAGAGTCGAAGAGGTAGAGTCACCCGGTGTCCCTCTAACGTAAACATTAAGTAGGTCAAGCCTGGCTGCATCCTCCCGTCCTCTCGCCGAAAGGTGGAGTATATCATTACAGTCCACATTGTGGCGTGTGACCCCCCAATTCAGGTCTATTTTTAACCAAACAATGAGCCCACCCGCTGGTCTGCCCTTACCTCTGCTTACAGCAGGCACAAAGTGGGTGGAAAACCCCGATTTGTGTAGCGGGACTAAGCTCCATGTTTCCTGAAAGAGGCAAACATCAAACTGCTCAATGAATGTATGCCACTCCGGGATGTCGAGCTTCCTCTTTAGCCCGGCAATGTTCCAAGATAGGAGGTTTATTACCCGTTGTCCTCTAGGAAAAGAAATGCTACCCACCACAGTCGGACTCTCATCGACCGCCCTGCACGTATGATTCCCCTCCTCCCTAACCAATGAGGTAGTGGATATAGGGCAACCAGCCATAATAGGTAGAGGCCCGGCTAGCCCAGAATCTTCAGTAAGTTCGTTGGTAATGGCCGTATGGGCGGAAAGTAAACTATCTACTCCTGCTTCTATGAACCCTCCGTTTAATCCAGTATCCTCTGCTCCATAAAGTTCATACTCACCCCCCCCAAGCCCCAGACTTCAATCGCAGTCTTCCAGCCCTGACAGCTGGGAAAACCGGTTGTAAGTATCCAACGGGGTAAAAGGTATTAGATGGTTCATCCTAGAGCCCATGTTCAGCGAATATCTATTAGGAACCGTAGACCAAGCGGAGTGTAAGTCAGGCATCCTGGTGGACTGGTGCCCATACTGGGGATGATTGTTAATATAGGGATTTATAAGGGGCGGCCTAAAAGACCGAGATCTCTTAACGTATTTAGTGGTAGTGGCTTCAAGCCTGGGATAAAAGAATGTTAAAGCCCGTGGGGTGATGCCAGTTTCTCCGTTCCCCGGTGGCCAGTTTAAGATGTAATCAACTGCCCGCGGGTCTCTAAAGTTAACCACCACTAAGTCCCCCTCTATATTTTTCATGGTACTCCCCAGCCAGTTAATCCTTCTGACATGGACTATGTCCCCATCTATATTCGGTGCTATCGGCCTATGCATCCTCAACCAGTGGATGATTTTATTCTTAAGGTCAACATATCCCTCCTTCTTATTACCTGTTAGCAGTGGCACCCCCGATAAAACCACAACGTAAGGCACAGCTTCTGGGGGGATCTCTACTTGTGGAACCCTTTTATGAGCAGATCTGCTATTTTCACCGTCCTTGACTGTATTTTGGATGTTGCTAATCGAAGCCTTTAAGAGTGGTTTGGAGGAGACGGCACCCGATGCAGTGACTGTTGCCTTTGAATGTTTAGACGGCGATGAGTTTTGTGGAGGGGGGTCATCTCTGCCCTGGGGCTGGCTAATTTGCTTAATCTGGGCGGGGACAGAAGAGATTCCAGGTTTCTTTGACGGTATAATAGGAGGGGGCCCTGTCGAGGATATAGATTGCACCACCCCACTCCCTTTGTTAATAGTGGCAGTGGACAAACTAGTTATAGCAGCTTCCAGGATGGTTAATCTAATTTCAACCCTCTTAATAGCCTCATTAATAGGGCGGAGAAGAGATCTCAACAAAAATTCCAAATTCCCTGTCGCTAGAGAGGGAAGTTGGGGTGAAGTAGCAGATGGCGTCGCACCATTGTTGTTAATTGGAGCCGCATCATGTGTATCCACTACAGCAGAACAAAGAGTCGGTATAGCCACACCCTGTGGTGTTTGATCCTGCTCTACAACTGTTGGGGCCTTGCGTGTAAAAAGAGTATTAGACCCTTTACCAAAATCGGTGTGCGATGTTTTGGCTGTGCCTGATACCACCCTTTGTTTCTTCCTTCTTTTACTAGGGGGAGGGCGGTGAATCTGGACTACAGGTAAAGACTTTATTTTATGCTGCTTGTGTTTAGAAGACTCAATAACACGGCTACTGCTAGGGGTGGGTGAGACGCTTACAATGTCCTCTGAGGGCAGAGAGGGGGTAGCTACAAAGTCTCGAAATAACAAGGGTACTCCGTCTTGGCTAGTGTTAACCTTGCTCAAATCAATCAAGTCAGTCGAATCACCCTCCCGGTTCAATACATGAAGACTATCGGAGAGGGGTCTGGATTTCATATTCTCAACTGAGCGGCGCCGCTCTGCCCTGCGCTCAGCTAAGGTAGCGTCCTTTTCCCCCTCACTCTTCTTAGAAAAGTAATTCTCCAGTGAGCCATTACGTAATTTAGGGTTTATACCCGGAGTAGCCTCTTCTGTTGCCATGTCCCTCTTGTATCGAGACACTATCCTCCAAACGGCAAGATGTAAGGGGTCAGGCCCAGCCCGGCCTCCTGCGGCCCCGGACGGCCACAGACGGTCCCGCCCTTGTCCCGGGCTTCTCCCGGCGCCCTCCCGCGCGCTCCCGCGCAGCGGGGACGACTATTTCCTTTAAGGTGGACTAGGGGGTGTGGCTGGCAGGGAGAGGAGTCCAACTGATAGGGGCGCGCGGGGACTCCTGGAACACAGAGTCCACCCGCTCTACCCTCGCAGCCCTGCCGGTGTCACAACAGCCCCTAGCAATGTTCCACACGCTGCAGACCGCGAAGCGGGACCCGCGCAGCGGGTCCGGCGAGCAGCGGCGGCCAACAGGGAAGAAACAGGGAAGAAACAGCGAAGGTCCGTAGTTCTGTGTCCGTGGCGTAGTAAAAAGTTATGAGACGCTCCCGCTGGTGTGAATGCTGATGGTAATTAAATACCGGTGAGGTTGAGGGCGCGGCCGGCAGGGAGAGGAGCCCAGCTGACAGGGGCGCGCGGGGACTCCTGGAACACAGAGTCCACCCGCTCTACCCTCGCAGCCCTGCCGGTGTCACAACAGCCCCTAGCAATGTTCCACACGCTGCAGACCGCGAAGCGGGACCCACGCAGCGGGTCCGGCGAGCAGCGGCGGCCAACAGGGAAGAAACAGGGAAGAAACAGCGAAGGTCCGTAGTTCTGTGTCCGTGGCGTAGTAAAGAGTTATGAGACGCTCCCGCTGGTGTGAATGCTGATGGTAATTAAATACCGGAGAGGTTGAGGGCGCGGCCGGCAGGGAGAGGAGCCCAGCTGACAGGGGCGCGCGGGGACTCCTGGAACACAGAGTCCACCCGCTCTACCCTCGCAGCCCTGCCGGTGTCACAACAGCCCCTAGCAATGTTCCACACGCTGCAGACCGCGAAGCGGGACCCGCGCAGCGGGTCCGGCGAGCAGCGGCGGCCAACAGGGAAGAAACAGGGAAGAAACAGCGAAGGTCCGTAGTTCTGTGTCCGTGGCGTAGTAAAAAGTTATGAGACGCTCCCCAAAAGATATATAATAAACACTTTTTTTCTTGTCTTCACCCTAAGAAACAAAGAAACGCTGAGTGCCCTCCTATTCAATCTAGGGGGTACACTGGGAGGTAGTCAGACACAACAGGTTCAACGCAAAAACCTCACAGAACCTAAATCTTTAAGTGTGTCCAATGGCATCAATTTCCCAAATTAATTCAAAACAAAGACTCCTCCATATGGAAAGTGTCAGTTCTCCAACATACAACATCCAGGGCTCCAGGGACCTTGCGGCCCTTTCTCTCAACGACACCAACGCGGGCAGGAGATTTATTTTCGATGCAATTCTTAACATCTAATTCTACTTACTATTAGAATAAAATATCACTAGAGAGGAGAGGGCACAGAAATACTCCTGTCAAAGGTATTCGTCATCGTCCTTAAAATAAGATTCAGTATATTCAAAAACGCAAATGAGTTATGTTAAATAAAGAACACAAAAAATGAAAGTTTCACAAAAGCCTATTCACTTTTATAAAGATAATTTGGCACAGTAAGAATGGGCTATAGCTCTGCCTTGTCCTCATCAAAAGCATCATTGTTCTTAAAATAATTGTAATTTCATTAACCCCTTGGGCGCGGCCGCGATTCTGCGCCTGTGCGACACATTCCGATCGTGGGTGCGGTCGTGACGGCCGGGAGCAGTCATCAGCACAGGAGCACTGTGTGCCATGACGGCTCCCGGCAGTCATCAGCATAGAAGGGGTTAAACAATCCTATTAACCAGTGCTTAATTTGTAAAATAATGATTGCTGGTGCTTAAAGCTTTACTCAGAAGCCTGCATCCAGCACAATTAGATGCCTGCCTGCCAAATACCGTTGTCTTAAATCCACCTCATTCCTCTTTAATTCACTGCTAGACATCCCCTTCCCCTTTCTTGCAGGTTCCTGCTTTCTACTTTCCTGGCAGGTTTTCTGCTTTTTCTTCTTCCCTATTTTCTCTTTCTGTGTTTTTCTCTCTCTTGCACTTGTTTAATAAGGAAAAATGAGTGTGGGGTCCAAAAAATGAGTACCCATGGTCCCCACCAGCAACCATCGGCTCAAATTAAGCACTGCATATAATATTGCTTGCAAAATAACAGTTCCCCAATTAGTCCTTTGCCCCATTTTCTGGCCTGAAAAAAACGAGAGTACACATTAGAAATGTACTGATACGTTTCACAGTAGGCTATATTAGATGTGGCCTCAGTACCTGTAAAAGTCCCCACGTTGTTGAAATTGCCTCTGAAAGGCTAACTGAGGCGCCGATTAGGATGGCGGTGAATCCACCGCCGGCCTGGAGGATGCGGATTCACCGCCGCGGCCACAGAAAACACCCACCGCCAGATTAGGATGGCGGTGGGATTGCTGTGGGACCATCCGTGGGGCGTGGAGGGCTATTTGGTGGCGGTGTCTGCAAGACACCGTCAGCCAAATTACGATGTGCATCAAAACATGCTTTTCTACGGTGGCTTTTCCACCGTGGAAAAGCATGTGGTCTTTGGTGTTTGGGGGCCCGTTGCGGGCCCCCAGGGTGTCGGGGGTGGGGGGTGCACATGGGGGGTACCTATGGTACCCCCCAGCATTTACATCCACAAAGCGGCAGGCATCGCGCAGTGCCTGCCGCGTTGTACATGTAAATGTAAAACATGCATTTTTAACTTTGCGGCGGGTGCTGCTTCAAGCAGCACCCGCCGCAAGGTTAAAGATACGGGATGTGACCGCCAGGGTGGTGGTCACATCCTAATTGCACCGGAGGGACCGCCGCTGCCCCTGCGGACGGTCCCTCCACCTCGGGGGTGGCGGACGGACGCAGGTCCGTCCGCCATCCTAATAGGCCCCTTAGTGTGCGTGGTCAGCGGCCAGCTGGACTGTCATCAGAGAGACCTGGTGAAGGTAACTCCTGAAAAGATATGTTTCAGGGACTTTCTAAGTGTATGATGCTAATGATACTTGTCCATGCAGGTCCAAAGAGAGAGAAGTCCGTAGTCAGCTCCACAGTACCTCAGAGAATGACCACTATTGTGCGTAAATAGTCCGGCCTGCGTTTGACTCAGTGTTTAGTGTATGCCGGCGGTGCACTAATTTTTGGTGATTGATACTTATTTTTCATCATCAGACTTTAACCCAGAGTGAGAGAGAGAAAGTCAGAAAAGAGAGAAAGAAGAAAGAAAAAGAAGGCGTAAAACAGCAACAAATGGAGAAACAGGGATGAAATGAACTTGCAATAGTCAGACAAAGAGACAGGAAGTGGAGGGTGGTGGAAGAAAGGGACCTGAGGTGGAATCAGGGAGGAGATATGGCTTAAAGGCCAGATCTGCTCAATTTTAGCAGTGAGGAACAAGATTCGAGTCCTCGTTTTTCCTCAACATCCCGTGGTCCAGAGAAAATCACTTGATCTACGGAGGCCTAAAAATGTATCATCTCATCTGGTCCTCATGTAAAATTCTCTAATGCCTTCGTGTCAAGTTCGCTGTATCTAAAACGTATTTTTTTTTTAAATCAAGATTAGTCAGTATAGGAATTGAGCAACCCTAGTATTCGGTAGCGCAAACACTGGCTTGTTAGAAAAAATAGACTAGGATAACCCAGTAAAGATGCACAGAACATGACAAGCGAGAGCAGCGCAATTATCTATCACATGCTATTGTACAATTAATATAATTAGGAGGAACTCCATATGTCATACATCATTATCCTTCTCCCCGGTTCAAAGGGATTCTGTATCCATGACACGGTTGGTCTATGTTCATTTGTGCTCGACTAATGAGTTGGCTAGTGTAGACTTCATAGAGCGCTGCAGCAGGCCTAACCTGCTTCTTGGGGCTACACCAGCTAAGGTCTTCCAGACCACCTCACAGAATGCCTGACTTTTTAGGAGTGTGTGAGACTTCTTTTCCTGAGGTTTTGTTGTGTCCCCAAAAAAATTCTACGGTCAATGCAGGAGGGGGGAGGGAGCGGGAGGAAGACATTTGAGCATGTCTAACATCTGAGCCCGGGCTACAGAATGCATAAAAAAATGCAACTTGGGGCTTGATTCGCAGAGAAAGTCAGAAATCTGACATTGGAGTACTACGATCCTGCAAGGGGCAGATTTACAACTCGCATGGCAAAATAATTTGGGATTTACCTTGATACGCCTGGGAAGTTGTGACAGTTGCAGCCTTCCAACATTAAACAGTAATCCTTAAATAGTTTTTGCGAATTCCTTTTTTTAATCTTTTTGCTTTGCCTGAGGTATTTTGTCGTTTCATAGAGGGTGCATTGTACACTCACATTTTAGGTAAAGTCTGCCTGTTTGGTTGAAAAAACAAAATGCAGTGAACTTACCAACATCTTTCAGATGGCATAAAACACGCCTGCTGCTTACCATTGGCTGGCTTTATTGTCACTCTCATCTAGTTTGCTTGTTATTAGTCAGTTTACCATGACCATCTTTTTTGTGTCCTTGTCCTGGTGCAGAGTCTCTTTACTTGTGTTCTTCCACTGCTCATTTTTAAAGAATTACTTTATTTCTTTTTGTTTAAGCACACCACAGAGTGCAAGAGTTCCCTAGCTGCCTCTCTCATGTGATTCTCGCCAGGCCCTGCTCCATGTGACTTTCTCTTGCCGAGCTTGTGGAGATGCACCTGTGCGCCTGTGAGAGGTACTGATACCTGCAAGAATTGTGGCAGCCTGCTCAGCCACCCCAGATGAAAATCGTTTTTTGATCTCTACTGATGATGGATAAAACCCAGAAACACAAGTGTCTAGAGATGTACAGCACTAACCTGCGCCAGCTTTGGTGGAATACCCCAGCAAAATACCAAGTAAGCATGCACTACAAACTGCATTTACCATAATACTAAGGGGTGAACTGAGCTGGGAGGTCAGCAGTGTGCTCCCACCCCTCCCTGTTTGAAAATGCTTTCCTTGTCTGTCAGCTTTTCTTCCCTCGCTCTGGTTTCTTTTCGCGTAAGCTCTGCATCAGTTAACATTTTTTCTGGATGTCTCCGATGCATGCTTCTCTGTCATTCCCACTCTATGTTGCTTTTCTTCCCTGTGTTGCTCTCCTTTGCCCGTGTGCTTCTTTTCCCTACCACACGCTATGTGTTGTTCTTGACACCAAAGTCCTTCCATGGTGTTCTCTCCCTCTTGTAATTGTAATTGCATTTATATAGTGTTTACTACCCCTGACAAGGCGTCACATCACTCTTCAACAAGTAGCACGCTACTCCGGAGCCCAAAAAGGATTAGTGGTGAACTAGTATAGGGAAATATGAAAGTAATTAGAACAGTGTACCTGTGAGTCTGTTATTTAGTGTTGAAAATGCTAGTGGAGAGCCAAAAGAGGGAGGGGCTTGCATTTATATGGCACTTGGTACCCTTGATAAGGCATCAAAAGTGCTTTTTGAGGAGTAGTATGCTACCCCGTACCCCAAATAGGATTAATGTGAGTCGACCCGTGTGAGGCCTTGTCAGCTGTTAACCACACAATGCCTTGAAGATGATTGTTGACCTTTTTTTTTTTTTTTAAACACTTTATTAGAGCAACCTGGTGCAAACCATAGTAATACAACAGACAGAGTTTGATCATAGCGTCCAATCATGCATAATCAATACAGTTCCAGGAACAGAAACGTGGCGCTAGGTAAGAAACAGTTAGGTCGCACCGTGTAGCATAACCAATGTCACAATAGGAAAATTTTCTGATAAGCAACTGAAATGCAAAGCAAACAGAAACAATAATCCAAAAGTTCAAAAAAAAAAAAAAAAGGGGGAGATATCATGCAAAAGGAACAGAGTGCGAGACCAGCACAATAGTCCGTTCCGTATCACATTAGGAGGCATCGCAGACAATGACCATATTTATCATAACAGCAAACACTGAATCATCCTACCCAGAAGGAACAGGAGTAAAACCCAAAGGCCACAGAGCGCCAACATGCCAGGGGGGCCAAGAGTAGGGTGCATCAACAAGAAAAAGGGATGTTCCAGCCCCACGTCGCAAGGGAGCAGCGTGTCGTGGCAGAGGCCTTAACTGAAGGAGTGCAGAGTGGGGTTTCTGAGGCCTAGCCCACCCCAGTAGGTAAGTTGGGGTGTAGTGACTGAGATGAAGCTTCCTTCGTCTTCCCCGCAATGTATTGGCGATATGGGACCCATATGTCCGTGGGGCGGGAGGTTGCTGGGAGTTGGTCAGAATATTCCACACTATTGATATTGCAATAAGCCACACTGCGCAGCCAAGCGGCAACGGTGGGAGCCCGTCTCGCGCACCAGTGCAGTGCTACCTCCCTCTTGGCCAGAAGGAAGCAGATCGATGCCAATTTACGTATCTTTCGGGGAAAGTCGGACATATAGCCCATCAGGGCGATCTCTGGTAAGACAGCCAATGGTAGGCCCAAAATCTCACCCAGTGTATCATGTATAGTAACCCAAAAGGTGTGGAGTTTCGGGCATGTCCAGGACAGATGGGCAAAGTCCGCCTGTGGGGCGTTGCATTTAGGGCAGGTGTGGGGGCGCGCAGGGTCGATTCTGTTGGCCATCGCTGGGGTGTGGTATAGTCGACGAAGGAATTTGAAATGAATTAGCTTGTGTCTGTTATTCATCGATACCTCCCTGGTCGTGGCACAACATGCGCCCCATTGATCGTCAGAGATTTGGGTACCCAGATCCGCTTCCCAAGCGGCACGAACCGCCTCATCCGATGATGGGAGTGAGGATAAACATAATTTGTAAAGTTTGGACACCACATGGGCCCCCGAAGTATTATGGATAATGGAAGTGAGTGCTAAAGTGTCGTCCGGTGGCAACGGGAAGGTGTGGAACGTGGAACGCATCAAGGCCTTGATTCTATCAAACACAAAGGTGTCCATGAAGGTGCGTTCCGAGAAGCGAAGGTCCTCGGAAACGGAAAGCGCGTGGCCGTCGGGGAACAAGTCACCGATCGTAGTCAGTTGGTATTTAGCTAGTGTACGACAGATCAACGTTTCGCCAGTTATGGGGAGCCAATGAGGGTTGGGTAGTGGGAGGGCATGGGAGTACAAAGTGTCAACCCGCAGTAAGCGCCTAAGTTTGTCCCAGGCCCAAGCCGTGGTGGTAAGAGGAAGTATGTCATGTGGATCGCGAGGAAGGCCCTTAGGGAGTACATTGTTCAGAGACACAGGGAGTGCGGCGTCAGCCTCAGGTTTCAAGTGTTGGATCCTGGCGTCCGGGTGGAACCAGGAGTGGGCATACGAGCACTGGGCAACCAGGTAATAGAGGTAGAAGTCCGGGACCCCAAAGCCTCCCCTCTCATATGGCAGTGTCAACGCGCTCCAAGCTAGGCGAGGACGCTTCCCACCCCAAACCAGCCTCAGCAGGGCGGTGCGCAGCTGCGCGAAAAAGACCCGAGTGAGAGGGATGGGGATGTTGTTGAATAAATACAGGAACCGGGGCAGTACCACCATTTTCACTATAGCGATGCGCCCAGCCATCGACAGGGGAAGGCGGAGCCATCTATCAGTGTTATCTTCCAGGAAATCGAGGGCTCGTCCATAATTCATGTGAATGATAGCCACGGAATCCAAGTGAATGTGAATCCCCAGGTATTTAACGGAGTCCTCGCACCATTCCAATGGGAGGGAGCAAGGCCACTTTGTAGTGGCGAGGGTTAGGGGGAACAGTTGTGACTTGTGCCAATTAACCCTGAGGCCAGAATAGTCACCAAAGCGTACAATCTCCGCCAGTAGAGGCTGCAGGTTGGTTTCTGGGGCGCGGATGTACAAAACCATGTCGTCCGCGTAGAGCGACACTAGCAGAGGCCCAGTGCGGAACTGGAGTCCCCTGTGCAAGTGCTTCTCCTGAAAGTGACGGACCAGAGGATCCATAGCCAAAATAAAAAGTAAGGGGGATAAGGGGCATCCCTGGCGGGTACCTCTAGACAGAGTGAACCTGTCGGTGATAGTACCATTGAGGCGAAGACGCGCCGTGGGAGCTGTGTAAAGCAATTCGACGGTCGCCACAAACATAGCCGGCATGCCCATCCTACACATTACTTCCAGAAAAAAAGGCCACTCAAGGGTGTCGAACGCCTTCTCAGTGTCCAGAAAGACCGCAGCCGCTGGAACGGTCGGATCAATTCTGTGTAGGACCGAGAAGACCGTTCGGAGATTCAGGGAAGTCGACCTTTGGGGCACGAAGCCAGACTGAACCGGTGAAATGATAGAATTCACTAGCAGCGCGAGCCGCATAGCGAGCACCTTGGCAAGGATTTTATAGTCTAGGTTTAGGAGTGACAGCGGTCGATAGGAGCCGCAGATCGTTGGGTCTCGGCCAGGTTTGGGTAACAAGACAATAACTGCCTCTCGGAGCGTAGGCGGGAGAACACCGGACTCCAGGGCCTCAGCGTACATCTCGACCAGGATAGGAACCAACTCCTCCTTGTATGTTTGATAAAAATCGGCTGTGAAACCGTCCAGGCCCGGCGCCGAGGAACCTTTCAGCGAGTCTATCGCTTCTGCGATCAGTTCGAGAGTAATAGGGTGCGCCAAGAAGTCTTGCATGTACTTTTCCAAGAACACCATGGCTATTTCGTTGATGTAAGGGCCAGGGTCGCGATTTACCCCCGTTAGTGCAGATTTGTAGAGATGCTTGTAATAGGACAAGAAAGTGTTGCAAATGTCGGGAGTGTTGAAGTGAGGTGTGCCATCTGGAGCCACAATCTGTGTGATGTAAGCTGCCTGCCGGGGGGGGCGCAACAGTTGTGCCAATAATCGTCCCGGTCTGTCCCCCTCGCCATATTGGCGGGCCGAATGGTACTTGCCTAAGTATTTGAGTTCCCTGTCCGCCGTGTCTCTGAACTCTAACAGGAGTTCGTTGCGTTTGGCTTCGTTAGCCGGGGAGGGGTCAGTCAGGATCCGAGATTCAATGGCCGATAGGTCAGTCTCAATGCGGGATAGGGTGGACCGTATCTCACGCAGCGCCCCTACGTGCTTGGTGATGCAGACCCCCCTGATTGTTGCTTTGAATCCCTCCCATAGTGTGGCCCACGTAGTCACGGAGCCGGTGTTGAGGTCAAAATAGTCCTCGATCGCCGAGCGGATCTCCTCCGTGAACACTGGGTCCGACAATGCACGCCCAGGGAATCTCCACTGCCTCTCATACCCACCCAACCTGGGGATCGCAAGCGCCAGAATCACCGGAGAGTGGTCAGATATGGTGCGTGGAAGCGTGCGCAAGTCAGTAACCCATCCCGCCAAGCCCGGGGACAACAGCCAGTAGTCAATCCTGGTACTCGTGTTGTGGTAGCCAGAGTGGTGCGTGAAGGACGGGGAGGCGGCATTACGGGTAACCTCAATGTCCTGTAGTGTAAAGTGGGAGCATAAATCCGCCATCGCCGCGCGGGATAATGGTTTGCGGTCAGGGGAGGGGGATGTGCTGTCCCTGCCGGGGTTCATTAACAGGTTAAAGTCGCCCCCCAACGCCAGAAGGTCAATATCTGCATGAACCAGAGACATGTGCAGGTCCGCCAGGCAGGCCGGGGAATCGACATTAGGGCCATAAACCCCCACAATGGAAACCTTGTACCCAAACAGCAGCCCGTGCAGAATCACATATCGTCCCTCCCGGTCCACCCTGCTATCAGTCAGGACAAAGGGTAAGCGTTTGTGAACCAAGACCGCCACCCCCCGAGCATATCTACTGAAGCAAGAAAACACTCTGTGTGCGCCCCAGCTCCGTGCAAAGGAGGAAGTGTCTGAGTGCACCATGTGCGTCTCCTGCAGTACTAAAATATCCACATTATGTCTCGCTGCATACTGTAAAACCTTTTTCCTTTTCCGGGTGGAGTTCAAGCCCCGGACATTCCAGGTCATCAACTTTAGTATGGAAGGTCCAGTCTGCAATCCTACTCGGGCCATAGAGCCAATCCGAAAATCGTGGGCAGAAGGCCACCCGTGAACAAACCAGTGCCATGTGTCTCGTGATCAAAATGCAGAAGAAGAAAACAACACAAAAAATACAAATAACCCCACCCCCCACCACCACCCAGCCTCCCAACAACGCGTGAGAGGCAGAACCCCCCCATTTGCATATCCAAAAGGCATAACAGCGAGTGTAATGTAGGAACAATTTGCATACAAGGTAGCACTACACAAGCTAGAAACCCCCAGAAGACACTACGAAACATATCAGCCCGCGCTAGGGGGGGAGGCAACGCTAACCCCCGGGCGGGCAATCCAACGGAACATTGAGAATGTCACAACAGGATAAACATGAAGGAACAGTAACCACTCCCGAAACCAATAAGGATCCAAGACTAAAGCGGAGTGAGCAATCAGCCCTGTCCAGCGTCTGTGAACAGGTCAGCGCTGACCTGCGTGTCCGACCGCGGGGGAGAAGTGGGCCCAGAGCCGGGAGCCGAACCAGACCCAGACTTATAAGTGTGACAGAAGTCTTGAACCTCAGCTGGAGAGTCAAAGATGCGATACCGGCCATTGATTTCCACTTTCAGTCGAGCCGGGTAGAGCATATTGTATTTTAGGCCCAGGTTACGAAGAGCCGCCTTGACGCTGGTGTATTTTCTCCGGGCCTCTTGCACCATAACTGTATAGTCCGGGAAGAACGACAGCCTGCTCCCCTGCCATCGCACCTCACCCATTTCTCGCGCCGCCCGAAGCGCGGCATCCCGGTCTCTGAAGTTCATGATCCTTGCGATGATGGGCCGGGGTAGCTGTCCCGAGCTCGGCCTAGGCCCCAATGACCTATGTGCCCTCTCCACTACAAAACCGGACGTAAATGTGTCTTTACCAAACAGTTCGATAAGGAGAGTGTCCACAAAGGTATCAAACCGGCCAATGGCAGTCGTCTCCGCCACGCCAAGGATTCTGATGTTATTGCGCCTGCCACGCGCCTCCAAATCCTCGTTTTTAATGGCAACTTCCTTTAGAATTTTCTCCACCCTCTCGAGTCTCTTTCGGGTTTTAGAGGAGTCGTCGTCAAGGTCGGATATTCTAGACTCCGCCAGGTCCAGACGCCTATCGTGGGCTTGTACTGTGGAGTTAATGGCGGATAGCTTCTGTTCAAGGCTGTCGAACCTAGTGTCCAGGGCTTTGAAACCAGCCCGCATCTCCCCCATTATAGTGGCCATCATGGACGCCGCATCTCCAGCAGGCTGTGTCGCCAGGGTTCCAGCCGCAGCGCCCGGAGGGGGGTCAGCGACAGGGAGAGCCTTGTCAAAGTTGAGAGTCTTTTGGGCCGGGTCTTTTTTCCCCATCGTGGTGGATGTGTGGCGTGGCCGCAGTCTCTGCGACAAAGGAGGTGAGCGAGGATCAATGGCAGAGGCAGGACGGCCACCAGCAACCGGGCACGCGGACAGGACAGCAGGCGAGGGCCCAAGCCGCAGTCAGGGTAGCAGGGATACAGGCAGCCAGGGAGCTCAAAATGGCGCCACGAGGATCAGTGGTAGGCCTCCCAACCAAGGCGTCAGCAGTAGCAGCTGTGCGGGGCGACGGAGGGCGGCGTGGTGTTCAGGCGCAGTGCGGGGCCGCCACATGCTACCAGGGAGCGCCCCCGGACCGACCAGCAAGCTCGCACCCCCCCTCCCCCCGGACCCCCGAACGCGCCCGCAGCACCCCCCTCCATCCCGGCCCAAGACCCAAATCCAGTCCCCGGCTCCACTCCCCGAGCAGGCCCAAACAGCTGCCCTCCCCGGGAGACCGGAACCAGGGCCTAGACGGGCCGAGCGGCCAGGGGGAAGCAGCGCGTGGAAGCGCCAGAGCCAGGGGATGAAAGGGGTGGCGGCAGGGCCGCAGTCCGCCGAGGTGCACTCACCCGACTCTCCAGCGTTGCGGGGGAGATGGCGCCAGGCACTGGAGGCCTCAGATTCCCTCCGTCGCGGCCGCGGTAATCAGCCATCCCCGCGGCTCAGGAACGTCCCCAAGGCTGCCCAGGATCATCAGGCGGCTGGACGGTGCAGTTAGTGATGGCTGGGACGTGGATCACATTCCGTTTCGTCCTATTTGGGCGCCCGCCCGGAGGAGCTTCACGGCAGTGCGGCCATTGCGGTTGCCGCCGTGGCCACCCTCGATGATTGTTGACCTTTAAGAGTTATATTGAATTTAGTAGTATTATATACATGCTCAGAATCAGGTTATTGACATTTTTACAGCTGTTTCACATTTTGCAATACGGCTAACATGGAAGGACAGTGCTGGACTTTTCACCAATAATATCAAAGAACTAAATCCTACTTGTAAATACTCCTGTGAAGATGCATAATATACAAATATTAGCCAGCAAACGGATCTGTGTATAATGTGCTGGTCACACCCTTGAACCATCCTAAGAGGGCTTAATAAGTTTGATGTAGATCACTACATGTAACCAGCAAGTCTGAGGTGCCTATTGGGGTACGATTGTTCAGTGGATTGATGTCTTTGATGCAGAAATACTTTTCACAGCAAACACAATAAGATGATGGATGGAGCACTGAAACCTTTCAGACACACCTCCAATCACTATTATACCTGGGTTGAATCCGTCATCGTTCTTTAGCTCACTTCCCTACAACAGTTCAGACCCAGTCATATGCAAATCAGTCTTGACCCTGCTCCTCATGCCTGAACTGCCAAACCAAGTCCTCCCTGGACCGGAAACAAGCATCCTAGGGTCAGTTTCGGGGTAACAGCTTCAGCCAGGTCTGAACAGTTGTGGCTAAGTGAGCTAAATAATGGTGATGGACTCAACCCAGATCTGTGACTGGGGTGAGTGTCTGTGAAAGTTCAGCGCTCCATCTATCATCCTGTTGTGTTTGCTTTGTGTGCCCTAAGTTGCCAGGGTATGCCCAGATGTGGGTCCTTTATTCACTTTTCCAGTTGATTCAAGCTGGCTGATGAGGGGTGTCACCATGCAGCTGGTCCCAGGATGCTTGTTTTCAGTCCAGGGAGGACCTTATTTGGCAATTCGAGCTGTTCTGTTCCTATAAGGAGTAGGTTCATACTGATTTGCATATGGTTGGGTCTGAATTGGGGTGGCGAAGTGAGCTAAATAACGATGATGGATTCAACCCAGATCTAATAGTGACTGAGGGGTGAGTGTCTGAAAGGTTTCAGTGCTCTGTCCATTTATGTTTGCGAAATACTTTTCATAACTTGCACATCACAAATTCAGTCCTTAACTTGTAAAAGAACAAGTTTCAGGCTCAAACTTTGGTTCAGAAGAGTGTGGCAGGCCCAAAGTTTGGTTCAGAAGATCGTGGCCGGTGCTATTGAAGGTCAAGTGCCGGATACCAAGGCTGCATAGTCGTGATTCCACTTTATGCATCTTTAATGTATCACTAAACACTGCCTGCATCTTTATCTCACTCTTGCATGTTCTTTTTTATCCCTGGTCTCTCGTTGTCACTGTTCTTCCATCTTTCTTTTCTTCTTTCATTTCATCGTATGTGTTTTTCAGTCTCTTGCTGTGAATCAATTCTGTTGAGGAAAAAATAGCACTGGTTCCTCAAAATGAGTGCTGGTGGGTTAAACCTGAGACTAACAGCTCAAATTAGGCACTACACAAATTCCACTCCTGGTGAAATAACTTAGTGGGATATACTCCTGTTGCAAACAGCTGCATGCAATCCGCAGAAGAATATGATTGAATCCTTGCATATTTTAACTCAATCTTTCCTTCTTCTGAGGTTGATAAAGTGGAAAAGTGGGTACCAAATTCATATTGTTAAGTTCTAAAAACAAATCAAGTTTGTATTGTGTGCCATATAAATTGTCATAATTAAAACAAACTATGTATCTTAAATACATACGGAGCTTGAGAAAGTAAAACACTTACATGTGTCAGTTTATATCGTGGCCAACTTGCACAGCAGCATACAGACAGAACGCCTCTTTGCTGTGGGGCTGCTGAGTCTTAAAGGTGTGACAACGTTGGGTTGTGCTGTCTTTCGCTCCCGACTCAGCCAGGGCACAACTAGCACAAAAGCAGGATTTGCTGATGGACACACTAGTGGTGGGGGAGGACACATCTTCAATCTCCATGCCCCTTCCCCCTTGCAGGCTACTGCTCAGCCTGAAAACATAACACATGGAATGTAAGCCCCTATGTCTCGTAGCATGGGCAGGCGCACCAGTACATGGTCGAAATAATCCTCCAGCATGTCTGGACAGTTCCCACACTTTCTTTACCCGCACCATTACTGGCACCCCTCCAAACGAGTAGATGCTATGAAAGGAACAGGCCTGTAAGGTAGTCTCCACTTCAACAGGAAGGCTAACACCGCATCTGCTGACTGCCAGGTAGGACCTTGCATAGACATGGCTAAGATCAGTCCTTGGAATGAAATTCCGCACCACTTGCGGAGTTTGTGGAGTATTTCCCACTTTGCGCTCCATTTAGCGTGAGTTTTTTCCTTGTTCGCGCTCGTGAACATTAAGTTGATGAGCGTGAGCGAGGAATATCCAACTCCAGACCACCTCCCGGTGATACTTCTCAATACGGACGGTCATGGATGGCCACTACCGCTCGCGTTGAGAAACCTTCCATTTGGGTAGAGGAAGTTGTCGCTCAAGTAGAAAATTTACTTGACCGGCAGAAAGAAGCAGCGCCCTCTTTCGCTACACATGGTGCCATTCATGCTGAGTTTTCCAGCATGGGACAAACATCCAGCGTTAAAATCAGTCCGGGCTGCCCCACCCGACCCACTCCGCCACTTGCGGAACCCCGCGTAGCACAGCAGAGTTTTTTGGTCACTTCGTAGAGTTCAGCAGAAATCTGCAAATTCTGCCCAGGCCTAGCTAAGATTGGACATTTTATTCAATCAATTCATTATTTATTTCAGATAAAATCCATAAAACACAGCAAAATAAGTTATACAAGTATAAAAACAATTGTTTTCAATTGAAAATAAAAAACATAAAATCACAATTCATCAAGACAAGCATAAATTGTATTTCTCTTCCACTAATACAAGCAGCACATTTGTGAACAATCTTCACTTGAGCAGCACGCCTTTACCGGGACCTCAGCTGAGGTGGTTGGGGTAATACTGTCTGTCTTGTACCAGGGGCTCCAATATTTATAAATCCTTATCTCCGGCAGCGCACGATGCCAAATTGAAAGCCAATCTTCCAAATGGGCTTGGCAAATCGTCAGAGGGAGCGGCGCATTTTTAATTCCATTAGAAAGAAATGCGCTTGCCAAGAGCCGAGCAATAAGCAAGACTATTTGCATTATAAATATAACCTCAGCAGAGAGTCACTGTGGCTCCGAGCAGAGTTCTCCTCTGTCTCCAGAGATTTGCGCTTGAGGTCACAGCAGTGGGGGAAAAACATATTTTTCTAAATTAGATTTTCGTCACCAGGACAAAACCGGAATTGAGCAGCGCAACATGTTCCAAGGCAACACACTGCTCTGCTGTGATGTATATACATGGTCCAGTTGAAGGCTAATTGTAGCCGAAACGTGTAGGCCGTCCTGTTCTTGCACGTTTTGCACATGGTGTTTTGAAAATAAATACTTTATATAAACCTACCTGCTGTTGTCCCGTGACTTCCGCTGGAAAAGAAAGGAGGCGAGAGGAATCGAAGGAATATATATATATATACATACATACATACATACATACATACACACCCACCCACACACACACGCACGCACGCACACACACACGCACGCACGCACGCACGCACACACACACACACGCACGCACGCGCACACACACACACACACACACACACATATATCTTGCTTTTTTAAGTCACTTAACCAATTTACGGCCTGATTGCGTAAATGAAATCACAGGAGACAATTTTACAGTGGCGGGGTACAATTTTGCACCAATTTTTGTGTTCTTTTGAATTTTGCTTTTGAAGTGATTAGCCAGATGAACTTTTATTTGTTCACTATTAAAGCAAAGCAAATTTCAGTTTAAAATTATCCAGCAATCTGCTACATGGCTAGGCCCATTCGGGATCCACATAGCGCAAAGTCAGTTTCATGCAATGTCAGTTTTATTCCAGCTTCTTCTTTATCATGTTGAACATCTGCACAAGCAGCGGATGAACTAAGAGGACAAAATGGGGTTGTAACATGAGAATTGCATGAAGAGTTAAACATGCGTACTGAACAGTGGTGCGCAATATTTGTGTGATTTGTTTTCGAATAATTATGTGAAAATATGTCAAAAGTACCCGAAAATACGCTTAATTATGCGAAATGAGAAACTGGCATTTGATGCTGGGCTCGAATCAGAAGAGGATTTCGTCTTGTGGCACAAGGGATACGTTGTTGCACTTAACCAAATAACACTCATTTAGCAACCTAGGAAGCATGAAAGGCTGAGATGGAAGACCAAAATTCTAAGCAAACCCTTGCATGTTACAGCAGGTAAATCAACCCCCTGAGTTACTGGATCCTGTGACTTTATGGTTCACCCACATCCATGTAGCACATTAATCCCCTGAGCTATCTTACGGACAAAGAAACTTGCAGAATGGAACCTGCAGGTCGCATGCAGATATCTGATACATGCGCATTAACCCACTGTGTTCCGTGAGAGACATAATTTCGTTCTCTGACCTTCCCAGGAGCTGGTTACAGGGAGGTTAAGAAGAATGGGTGCCAAAAAATACAGTCTATGAGGAAGGACTTAAGGATGGAGCGTTTCATTCAGAGAAGTGCCTGAGGGGCACCTTTACCCAGCCCTTGCCCATAACATATCCAGTGCTTAATTTGTTAAAAATAAGAATGGGGCCCTCGTCAAGAGACCATTGCAGCTTCCATCAGCACATTGCTCCTGTCAGAGTCGCCTTTGACTGAACCAACACAACTACTAATCATAAAACCCTACAAAAGTGACAATTCGGCTATTCCAGGCCTCCAAAGCTGTAGGAATGGCTTGGAAGGCAGGTAATAGCCATTTTAAGGTAAATTGAATCAATAACCAACTGTTGCTGTAATCGTCTCTATATCAGACAAAATGCACCACCAGGTGGCAGACTGTCATAAGCGCAGGTGTTGACAATTATGTGCGGGAGGTGAGTACCAGAACCCCTTGGCTCAAATTAAACACTGAACATATCCCCTTCTCTATCAAAATATACAAAAGCTTGCTGAGGCTGCCACCCATGTCCTGGGTTGTTTTCAAACCCCTTAGTGGCATTGATCGATAAGGGCCTCCAAAGAGGAGCTAGAGATCCACTCAGTGCAGGAGTTGCCAGCTCACTTTTCCTGTAACTGGGTGATATTTACTTTTCACCAGCTGACTGTGAGAAGAGCGTCAAAATCATGTGACACACAGGAGCACCATATGAGTTGGAAAGTCCGCGTCTCAGTCCATGTGAGAAGCTTGCTGGTAGACCAGGCCCTTTTGACAGGTTTATCCCCAAACTTTTTACCTTTTGCCTCCTATTTTTCTGGCCCTGTTTTCGTTGACTATAGGATTCTGGGCACTTTATCACTGGCGATCAGGGCTAAAGTGCATATGCTCTCTGTATAAATTGTGACATGATTAGTTATCCATGATTGGCATATCTGATGTACGTTTAAGTCCCTGGTAAAGTTCACGGTGTGTGCCAGGGCCTGTAAATCAAATGCTACTCGTGGGCTTGCAGCACTGTTTGTGCCACCCACATGAGTAGCCCTGTAAATGTCTGCCTGCACAGATGTGAACTGCCAGGTTGTCCTGGCAGGTGCACCCCCTTGCCAGGCCCAAACCTTCCCTTTTCGTACATGTCAGGCACTTCTAAGGTAGGCCCAAGGTACCCCCCTGGGCAGGGTGCAGTGTATGTGAAAGGTAGGACATGTACTAGTGTGTGTGACATGTCCTGATAGGGAAATACTGCGTATTTCGTTTTTTACTGTTGAAAGGCTATCTGTCCCATTGGCTTATCGTTAGAGTTGCACTGTAACACTTTAACATGTGTAACTTGCAATAGGGACAAGATGGGAAAATTAAGTTTAGACTCTCTGAACTCAGAATTTTTGATGCACCTTTTGGTGAAAGTGGTTTTCAAATTCTGGGTTTGAAAATGCCACTTTTAGAAAGTGGTCATTTTCTTACTTAACCATTCTGTGTGCCTATGGCTGTTTGTGTATTCAGCGTCTGGTGTGTGAACGACAGAAGCTGAGATGTGCATTCACTCTAGACAGTCACCTGGGGGGAGGGGTTGAGGTGTGCCCTGCCTTGTCTGGGTATCTCATCACAGGCCTGAATAGGCCTGGTTTACATTTAGAGTAGTGGGAGGAGTTGTAATTACACCTGAATAGTCTGTGTCTCTTTTTGCACAATGCTGTCTCCACCCCCTTTGGTTATGCTGCAGCAGTGAATGCAGAACTGGGTTCATAGGCCCTTGCCGCAAAGAGAACAAAGACATTTTGGAGTATAAGTATGTGACCTAAAACCCCAGTAAATTGGATTACTTCAAGGAACAAGAGGAACCTGCCAAGAAGAAGTTTCTGCTTCTGGCTGTGGTGGAGGAAAAAGACTGACTCTTTTTGCCCTGTTAGGGTATCCCACTTGCGAAGAATCTCCAAGGGCTTGTGTGTGCTGGCCCCCTTACTCTCCTGAGGACCAGTTGGGGAAAATCTTGGACTCTTCTGTGTCCCCCAACAAAACCACAAAGGGAGAACTGGCTCAGGGAGTCAAGAGGAACAGCTTTTGGAGGACTGCACCAAGTTAGAGGTGAGGAAGGTCACTGGAAAATGCCCCTGGTAGATAGAAGTGGTCGCCAGGAGTAGAACAAGCCCAAGGTCGTCCAGATCGGACCAACAGGGCCCAAGTTATGCCCTTTTCAAGCTTGGCAACCTTTTGACCTTACCTCACCGGGAATGCGTGGAGGTCCGCTACCGTTCAATCAGATTCCCCTGGGGTGGGCGAAGGCCCAGGGGAGAGATGCTGAGGTGATTTGTTACATCAGGAGGGGGCATGCGTGTCCCCTCTGTGCCTCCTTCTCGCCGGGGACCCCATCCCTGGGGGGACTTAAGTTAAAAGGGGACCCGGGATCTTATTGCTGGCCCCCCCTGTGTTTCCAGATGTGAGGAAGCGCCAACGCGCTTCCCTGAGAGTAAGGATAGAGGGAGGACCACTGCATCTCCCCACGTGATCCACTCTCCCTGCTCCCCATGCCCCTGTCTGGGGGAGCAGGAGGTGACCGCTGAGGACTACCTCCATACACATTGCCCGCCCCTGCAGCAGCACGCGGGGATGCTGCTGAGGGAAGGCGAGGACAGCCCTGGTTGGGCTCCCCGAACAGGCCTCCACCACAAACCAGTGCTGAGGTGCCAAGTGGGATTGGCCCCTCCACAAACCCCAGAGAAACCAGGGGAAAACAAACCTAACAAGGCAGCAGCTCTTCCGGTTCAGCAGGAGAGCCAATACTATGTTATTCACTGCACTCCTGAGTCTTGGCCCATAATGCTTTGCGAGCCTCTGTTTTTTATTGAATTTTTGCCCATAACTTTGCTTTGGGCTGGTCCTAGGAGGATGGAACTACCACCTAATCATTCAGCAGGATGTGCTCTTTCTGTTGTAGTCATCTGCTTGGTCCTTGTCCTAGGTTAGGGGGGACCCCAAAAATATCAACTTCCTCATTGTTTAATGTATTTCCAAGCTCACTTTTTTGGGGGCTATATGTTCTTCAGCATGTTAAGATAGATTTGTTTACCAAAATATTGTATTTAATTTGGTAGGATGTTCTCTTATTGGGGTATAGGTCATTGAAGAGTTATATCGTCAATGCCTAAGTGGTTAAAGCAAAGTTATTTTAAAATAACATATTGGTTAATGTGATAACAAGCACCTAGTGTGTGATTACAGTCCTATGTGGTTTACATGCATCTTTATGACAAGAGCCTAGTGGCACAGTGATTTATGTTATGTGGTCTAAAAGTGCTTTACATGCAACACAGTGACTTATGGTCTAATGTGTTTTAATTTGTATATAATACAAAGGCAAACTTTGTATAACCTTGTGTGGAGTCTCTTTTTGTAGTGTGACTAGTGTGTCACTAGTATGTGTTTGTGTGTGTTGCGCAAACGCTTTACACATTGCCTCTGATAAGCCTGACTGCTCTGCCAAACTACCAATGGGGTGAGCAGGGGTTATCTTTAACGTGGAACTCCCTTGCCCTGACTAGAGTGGTGGGTTCTACCTGGCTTAGATGCATACCCTAGCCAAGCAAAAACCCAATTTCTAACACTTGCTCATTGGTGTAGGCATCATCGATATAGTGTACACCAGCATGCAGATGAACCCTTTGTTATCAGAAGCTGTCACGCCTCTGTCACCAGCCGTGAGAGATTATCCCACGTGGAGTAACTAATCTACTTGCACACGTATGTCTCTGGGCTGTGATAGCTCTTTTGTCAGTGCCTGGAAATGGGCGCATCCTTCATGACGCAGGTAGTGTCAGGGACCCTCAGACACTTCTGTTCTCCTCTTCACATCCCTTTCTTCTGCAGTCTCTCACTGTGTTATACACTTATGCCCTTTTAATCCTCACATATTTGTCTAATCCTCCATCTGCATATCTCACACTTTTGCCCAATTACTATTGGCACATGCATGATAATTGCTCTGTGCGCTCTATAGAGAGGCCAAAGACTTGATGTGCATGTTGATGTTATACACACTGACAGTCACAGTGAGAAAGAAGCACTGCATTCTGTCTCCACTTTAGAGCTCTCAACTGTGATCTGTCATAAACACCTGCCCACTACATAAACTTACTCGAACAGCTAGAGGCAACTCTTAAAAGTATGCTCTATGCAAAAGATATATGCTGCACGAAAAAACTACAGAAACACAACACATTGAAAACAAGCATTGGCATAGCCAATAGGTCGCGCTTTTGAGACCTTATAAGTATTTAGTTATGCAGCACAATATACTTGGTGCAACAACATCAACTGTTGCATGGCTAAACACTTATAAGGTCCCAAAGGCGAGACCTACTGACTATGCCAATGCTTGTTATTTCATGGTGCAGGGCATAATTTAGTGATTACCCAAAAGTAATAACAAGCCCTCAGATTACACCTCATTCATGAAGGACTGGGACGAGGAAGAGTTGGGGGTGTTATGCCCGGACATATAAGGTACAGAGAGGTGGGAATAGGTGAAGTAGATTGAGTCTGAAAATGATGAGACAAATTTGGAAAGCAATGCATGTGAGGGAGAAATAATATTTGGTTTATGTCAATACAATAACGCAAGGGTGAGCATGTTGTGTCGTGTTTATGCACGGTTAGATGGTGTTATGAATCCCCAGGGTATGACCCTTTCAAACCTTACCCATACTGAGTTCATATATTGTATTTTTGTAGTTAAAAACCTCTTAGCAGTGATATTCAGGTATGTGTCAGTGAAATGATAAGACGTTTACAGGCTTAAATGTGAATTCTGTTAGTTTCCTGCTGCACAGTTTATGACGAGAAATTAACATAGGCTGCCTCATCTGTGCAACATCCACCAAAAATGAAAATGCGCAACGGGGGCAGCTTTTGAACAATAATACAGTTTGATTGAAACAGCCCTGCCAGTACCTTTGGTGAGAAATGCCTCACTAGAAGTTCTGATTCATGGGAAAACAATTAACTGTGCAATGTTTTATCGCAATGCTAATCCTGAGCCTCAATAACACGGAATGAGCATGGGATAAGGCAAAGAGTCTTCTTGTGTTACCAGGACCACTGGGCGTCCATTTTCAGAGCAGGAGGACTTTACTTACAGAGTCTGAGAATTTCCCACAAAGTCCTGAAATTAAAACAGTTTCCCATCACCCCTCCTGCATTATGAACGTGGTCCACTCACCCCGTGAGTGCATGCACCGTGTTTATAAACTCTTGAAAGGAGCGTGACGTGGGAAATAATCAGAGCACTGTTGCAACATGGCAACTGCTACCGGCTAATTGTGCAATTGTCCAGCAGTGAAAGGAAAGAGAACAAGCCGCGCGCCTTGCGCAGAAAGTTAAAAAAAAAAGTTTGACGAGGAGAGGAGGAGGCAGCAGGGGGAGGGGAGAGAGGAGGGGCCTGCCCCTGTTTCCCTTGTGGAAGTGAGCAGGAACCATATGTTAATTACAAACAGATGGTTTTAAAGCTCGCTCCCGCAAGGGAATCGCCAAATGTGCACACATTGCCATTCAAAGCAATGTAATGCATGCACGTTTTTGCCTGAAATACGGAATCGATTTCTAAAGGTCTCTTCCTATGCAGCACATGCGCACTGGGTAGGCGAGACCTAAAAACAAGTACACCTAGGGATTACAAGAGGAAGTAAAATATATGACATGTAAACAGGGATTGCATCGCTGACATGAAATCCTATAATTTTTTTAACAGTCATTGTTAAGAAATCAAACAGTCTTTTTGCCAGGAAAGTTAAGAAAATGAACAAAAAGTCCTATAGGACCGCATTTCAAAGTCAGTTTTTTATTTACTGCCGGGTCTGAAACGCTGCCCCCTTTAAATCCTGGAGCCATACTTTCAAAAGCATACTTTTCAACTCGTCTTATGATCAATAACGATTGTGGCACACGTCAGGAGTTTACTCGAATACACAGGCCACAATGACAGTAATGAAAGTGGACATTTAAAAACGACATGTACTAGAATGCAGTAGGGCCACATTAGTGCCCATATCTGTGACTTGCTTTAGTGTTGTCAGGTGAGAGTAATGGACCCCTTCAAACAGACTTGACACACAGGCAGACTGACCAATGTAGACATTATGGGTATTGCTCACAGACTAGTGCTTCAGAATGTCCAGTGGCAGGGCTTTAAGTGGGCTGGGTCCTGCCAGTGCTCAGCACTGGTATTTCCAAAAAGCAGGTGCTGAGACGGGTCCCCATTGGACTCTCTATTTTTGCTCTCACCCTCAGGGTGAAAAAAAAATCTTAACTCTGCAGCAGGACCACTGCTCAAAGCCTTTGTTGTAACTTCAAAGAGACTCATTATAGTTCTTGCAGGGTCTCATCTTTTCAGCACTGAAGCATTTTTAATGGTATATACAAAAAAAACGTACTTGGTGCTTATTTATCATATGCACCTAACTACCATTGACAATGCCCATAGTCCTGGCTTGTTGTAAGTGTAATGTTACTTGTTGTATTATATCTAGATGCAATGACAGAAGCAGCAAAATACTGGTCGGGCGGTACACTTTGCTAAGTTCAGATTTTTAGCTTATGTGTTTTTAAACCATGCCCTTAATTACATCAGCCACACCGCTGTGAGAGAACCCCCAGGTTTTTCTGGTGACAGACGATGACAAGCGGGGGGGGGGGGTTTGCTGGCAACAGATGACGGCGAGCGGGCGAGTTGTGCTCGCCCCCCAAAAAAGGGACGCCCGGGCCGAACCGCCCCCTCCGCCCCCCACTAGCAACGCCACTGTTCAGAGCAAAGCGTTGGATGCTAAAGGCCCTGCCATCCCAGTGATAATTGTACACCCAGTAAAATCTCGATGCTGCTCAGCCAATGGACAGGCAAGTTCAAAGTGAGATAATCAGCCTGGGTTGTCCAGAGACCAGAGAAGCAGCATATTTTGAGAGCTTCCCTGTTTTTTGTCGGTCTGTGTGCTTACAAAGACATGCCCACGGGGCGACTGGCCTTTGTAAACACTCTGGCAGCTCTGCCAGCTTTGCCAGAGTGTTGGGCATCCGAGGGGCCCGCTGAGGCGTAGGGCTGCCTGCTGCAGGCTGATAGCTCTGGGCTGCATTGAAGATAAGCCGAGCTGGTTCCACAGAGAGGTTTATGTGCGATGCATGACGACTTGAAAGAGATTCTGGCCTTCATCAGCACACAGAGCAGGCCCAGATCACCAATCATCTCTGATAGACAGTAGTGCTGGTGGAGGCGTAGTGGGATTTCTGCAGATGACGTTTCAGGCAGATCTATGAGCCTTGTGAAATCCACATACTAGAAAGAGACCTAAACATAGCACATAATCAACCGCCTCTAAGGGAGGGGGGGAATGCAAAATTATTTAGGGGTATAAAATAAATCAACAAGTTGTCAACATGAATGTTTTCTCAGTACTTGATTGACAGCACACCCAATTTTTTAAAACATACATACAGTGGGGTTTGGCTCTGCCCACAGTAGTAGTATTCTCACCTTGCTCTTACTATCGGTTATTTAGTGCCAATTTCCGCCTTTCATGAAGTACATCCGTTGGAATGTATGGGGGACTGTTTTACATCTTAAAAGTACACTGATTCATTATACCATTTGTCACATTCAGTTCTGTAGCTCCTATAAGCATTCCATACAGAAAACAATCCGTTTGCTACTTTTTCCTCAACACTAGCAACGCCTATAAGGCAAGCTTAATGTAATAAAAAGCATTTGTGCATGCAAAACAAGGAAAAAAAAACATTTGTGAATGCCAGTGTTTACAATCATTGGGCCATTAAAGTCAGACCTATTGATTTTGTCAATGCTGGTTCTATCATGGGAACGAAAATGGGACAATTGTCAAGCGACAGAAGATAGGCAATAAAAGTTAAGGAATCAATGCAACGATGGGTATAAAGAAACATCCTTTGGTTGAACCATGTCGAGAAATGAGTAGTCACAAGACTAGCAATGGGCAGGGTCTCTGCTTTAAGACATAGTCAAACAAAATGGGGGAATGCCACTGGATGCACTAGACAAATAATGACGTTAGAACAATGACAAATTCCAGGCCAACACTAGATCTTGAGGGGAAATTTGTACATGGAATAGAGAGTTTCCTTAATCAATTGTAATTTGTCACCACTAGAGCTAAGGAAGTTACATTTACATATGTCTGTTAAAGAAGAGTGCTGCCAGAGCAATGGTAACTGGAGAGTGCAAGAACTCTGACCCTGCAATGCAGGCACTCTTGTGCCTTCAAAAATAAAGAGTGACTTGATCTATGAAACTTCCGGGAGGTGTCTCAAAAGGGTACACTACCAGACGATCGAGCTCTAAATATTGTGCTAACTTAGGGGTCGATTATGATGGTGGTGAATCCGCATCCTCCGGGCCGGTGGAAGCCACTGCCGGCCCGGAGAATGCGGATTCACCGCCGCGGTCCCTGTCAACACCACCCACCAGTTTAGGATGGCGGTGGGATCAGCGGCGGACGGCAGGTCCGTCCGCCGCTGATCCGCGGGGTGTAGACCGCTATTTGGTGGCGTTGTCTGCAAGACACCGCCAGCCAAATTAGGAAGTGTGTGTAAACATGCTTTTCCGCTGCGATTTTTCCGCTGTGGAAAAGCATGTTGACCTTTGCTTCCGGGGGGCCCTTGCGGGCCCCCAGCGTGATGGGGATGGGGGGGTGGGGGTGCACATGGGGGGTACCTATGGTACCCCCCTGCATGTGCATGCACTAAGCTGCAGGCAACGCGCGGTGCCTGTTGCTTTGTGCATGCAAATGCTATGTATGCATTTTTAACATTGCGGCGGGTGCTGCTTGAAGCAGCACCCGCCGCAATGTTAAAGATACAGGATGTGACCGCCAGGGTGGCGGTCACATCATAATTGGCATGGAGGGAACGCCGCTGCCCTTGCGGACGGTCCCTCCACCTTGTCCGTCCGCCATCCTAATCGACACCAATATACTGTAACAGGAATATAGACGACTAAAATATTGTGACGATAAGTAGATATATGTAGAAAAATATACATTTACTATACTTAACTATATATGTACCTTGAGGATATAGCTATATTTTCAAAGTAAGTAAATGTGAAGTTAGGAACTATAAATCTATACTTACCTTCGCAATACGAGAGAGTCAGAGAGATAAAGTATGTTTATTAAAAATTGTTTGGGTTTTTGTATCCTAATTGGACTTTTTTAATATTTAATTGGTGTTTACATACTTTTTCTTAATTGTGTAATGTTAATTTTTACCGATACTGCTTATGTCACTGCTTTGACTTTTTTGTGTTATTTAGGTAATACTATGTTTATACTGTTTCTTTCAATCTACATTGGTCTGGACATTAAGCTTTTTATTCCTCAGTTTTTGGTACTGTGTTTCTTTATTCCTGCATCACTGTGCACTTGTGGTCACTTACCATTGGAAGTGAAACCCACACTATGAAATACTTGAACCAATGGTGTTTCAATGCCCTTTAGGCTGGAATAGTCATATTTATGGCCCAGTAACTATGCTCCCCGGAGTTACTGATAACTGGACAATCTGTCATTTCAGTGCGAAGGGGAGATTTACAGAGCATTATAGGTAGGACTGTTTTGGGCCCCCATACAAATGATGAATTACAAGAAAAATTGGTGAGTTGATCCTGATTGGCATGGTTATTCCTCATTTCTCCCCCATGAAACCTCTGGGTGAAATAACCCAAGTTCAAGGAGTTACCATGGATCTCTTAATTCCGATGGGGCTGGTACAGGGTCAGAATGGCCAGTCCAAAAAAAATAAAAAAATTTATAAAAATAAATATTTAGGCCTAGTGCCTTGAGCTGTGCATTGCTTTTCAGTCACGGGTTTTCCCTTGACTCACATATAAGCAGTCTGCCACTTGGGCATTTCCCTAACCATCAAAGAGTAAGAAGGCAGTTGATCATTATTAGGGCTCCCAGTTTTGCGCTTTTACTGATTTTTACAGCTAAATACAGATGGAAAACCATTTATTTTACTGTCTGTATTTATTTTTAAATACAGAAAAATACAGAAAATAGGCCTTCTTTGGATATTTTTTCTACTGTCAAGACTGTCAGGTCAGTAGGTGTGCAGATTGAGAGATAGGGGTGATTAAAAAAGACAATATAATTCAAAATTAAGCTTAATTAAGTGCAGAGCTACAGTTATTTATGCTATTCTACAATGCAAGTGTTTTCAGATGATGCTATTGCACTGTATAATGCCGAAAGTATACATTTATCATTCAAATAAAGGTGGAAAAGAACTATTGCAGGTTCATTTATACAGAAAACACAAAATAAAAATGGATAAATACAAAAAAATAAGCAAAAAATAAATATGGATAAATACAGACGGAAACGTCAAAAAAATAAATACCATAAAACCGGGAGCCCTAATCATTATACAATAGATGCACAGCATCTCTCCCCGCCTTCCCCCCCCACCCCCCCACCCCACACACACACATGAACGCTCTTTGTATGTGCAACTTTTCCTTAAGTAATCTCACTTTTTTGACGCATTGGTTTCCAGTAAAATACTTCAAATAACATTATCAAGAGTAAATGGGAGTGATAGACGAGGAAGTGAATTGGCATTCACGCTATGGAGAATTCAATCTATTTATGTTATCGGTTATTGTGACTAAGGATCACGCTGCATGAATCCGGTTTTGATTCTTTTCATTTGAGTAAGCAAAGGTGACTCTAGCATGGACTTCGATTCACCAAATGCCAGGAGCAGCGGAAGTGACATCACAAATTATTTGACTATAGAGGCACCATAGAAAGTGATTTCATACGACTGTATCTTTCCAGGAAGTGATGCCACGTGCCCTTAAACCTGACAACATTGCCCCAGTTGACATTGACTGAAGCTTCGTAATTACTGCAAGCTTAATATAACAACAGAAACATGGACAAATACCTATTTTTGATATCACCTATATTATCAGGCTCACATTACATGAAAAAATATGTGTGCGTCTGAAGAGGATATAGTTGTACAGAACAGCACTGGGAACCTACATTATTTATACCACAACCTGTCATGATTTAATAGTTTCCCTAGTATATATCATTAAGAGAAATGTATTCATAAATCAAAGAGAGAGTGAAAAAAGAGACTTTAAAAAGCACAATCGTGTTTAGGCGCACATGTATTAATTTATAGAGTCTATATTTTGAATATGAGCAGTGTTATTGGCTTAAATTATTGCTTGGTATTAGTACATTGGATTTATGAGCACTTGCAAGCTAATATCACGTATACATAGCACAGAGGTGAAGGTTTTATTCAAACAAAATGTATCAGGGGAGAGGATGTGGTCTTATGGCTAGAGCGGTCGACTACGAAGCTGGGGAACTGAGGGTCATATTACCTAGAAGTGCGTTAGAAAACGCACAATGCACATTCCCATATCGCCGGCTATCGCCGGATTCCATCGCTGTGATAGCGCGCAATTATCTATGCGCATCACGTAGGCAAAATGAAATCCGGCGATAGTCGGCGATATGGCACATTAGCGCATGAAAACAAACATTGTTTTCACGCGCTAATGTGCTCCTTGATAATATGGGGGGGTGGATTCAGATTTATGATCCACACCCCCATGTTATCAATGCCCTAACACCTGGTCAGAGCAGGCGTTGGGAGACCTGCGATAAACAAGTTTATCGCAGGTCTCCTTCTCCCAACGCCTGCCTTGGTAATAGGGTGTTACCACCTCCAACCACATTTTACATGTGGCTGGACGTGGGAACGCCCACTTTGCATGTCATTAGCGATGTTTGTCGCCGACATGCAAAGTGGGCTTGAGCCAGGTGTTAAAATGCCCTTGTGGATAGGGCTCTAGAAGTATCTCCGCTTTCTCGGCACATATCGTTAAAAAAAGGGGAAATACTTCCCCTTGCTAAAATGCCCCTGAGTTCGAGTCACAGCAATGACATTCTGTTATGCTGGACAAATCACTTAATCTCCCCGTGCCTAACAAAAAGAAAATGTGTGTGTCCATCTGTAACGAAAGTGGTGCTCGTGTAAAGCGCTCTGAAACCTGATATCTATGGGTCTAGTTCGCGCTATATAAAACTCCCCAAACATCAAGAATTCACAATAATGAAACATGGCAACAACTTGTTTAAAAATGTCAAAACCTAAAGTGTAATTTTCTTCTCCCAGTAGAAGCTGCACATGGTAAATGGTGTTCATCAAGAGACAGTTTACCTTCTGTTCCTGCAGAGTCTACTGGTGATCTTTGAAAGTGTTGGGGTATAATACGTGCCCGGAATTGAAGATAGTGAGCTCATCCTCTTCTCTGGATTATTCCTGGGGGATCTCCAATTGAGTATTTGTTTTTAAAAAATGGGGTCAAAACGTGAATTTGTTCACATAAATGTGTTCACATCCTATAGGCTCTGAGAGGACACTCTAGATATTGAAGTAATTTCATTTGTTGTGATCAGTAATTGAAACCTGATGCTCTACAATAGTTGACATAATTTTTTGAAAATGTGCTTTGGATCCCCATCCATCAAAAATTACCTCCTTTGTGACATGACCAGCATTTTAGCATGCCCCCCATATGCCATAGGAGCCCCCGTAGGCAAAAAATACATACAATATTCTAGTGCCAGAATTGTGCTGTTAGTGTTGTCATATAAAATAAATGACCCTTATGTCAAAAATTACCTCTATGTCAAGTCCAGCATTTTTTTTAAAGATTACCCCTCTCCCATATGCAATGGTTGTCCTCCCATATGCCCATAATTACTTTTAATGTGCCAGCAATAACATTTTGAAAGAATATGCAAAAAGGGCACATTTCTCCTGCGCCCAACTGTCGCACTGCTGAAAAGGAAATTTTTCCTGAATGAGACGCTTCCTCCAAATTTACATCATTTTTATCAATTCGTCAATCGTAGTCCAAAACCTTATGTCAGGCTTATTTCTTAATATTTCACCACCACGGAGACAGCATGTTTGCGCTTTGATGTTTTATTCAACATTTTCAAGTGCCAAACTTTGCCAATCCAGGCTTTTACGAGGGCATGTAAGGTCAAACATGTTTTGAAAGTGGTCTTATTGCAATAGCTTTCTCCCAATGCATTTCGAATCTTTACAATTCTTCATCAGGGGTTGACTAAAATGAAATCTAAAAAAATGAAATAAAAAACAATTCAACTCGCTGCTCAACCATTACTAATGTGCCTCCACCCACACCCAAATTAAACTACAAACCATTCATTGTTAACACTAAAAGTGAAACCCCCATCATGCTCACCACCTTTCCAGCTCACAAAGTAAACATCCCTAATGTTACCAACATATATATATATATATATATATATATATATATATATATATATATACATACATACATACATACATACATACATACATACATACATACATACATACATACATATATATATATATATATATATATATATATATATATATATATATATAGTGTATCTCAACTCCCTACCAACTAACAAATTCCTCAAGACACCAAACCACCCTCTTTATCTCCCATTTACCTTCTCAGCAACCACAAGGGTAGCATGACCTCATTTCACTTTTTCTTCACAAAATCTAGTTGCCTTTCCCTGCTGCTCGGGCCGTTTTTAAAGAAGGAGCACTTCCACCAGAAACCAATCAAGCCTTTTTGCGTATTCTTTCAAATTGAACTTTGATTAGGGGCATTTTCACGGCTTCTGTTCGCACGCAATTCATTCAGTGAGTTGGATTACAAGTGCAATGATTAAAGGGAAGGAGTGCAGTCGCTCAAAAATTATTCATTTGCCTAAATCAAGAATTGCCTCCAGTATGCAAGTTCCAGAATTTTCCATGGGCATCCCATATGCCAAGTATTGATTCTAGTATGCCAGTGCCAGGATTTTCTCACACGTGCCTCTCGAGCTAAGACTGTATAAAGTAAATAAGTATGACAGTGCTACCATTTTGCCAAGAGTGTCTCTATAAATCAAGAATTACCTTCAGTATGCCAGGACCAAGAGCTGACTTTTAGGTTATGTTGTGTTTGCCTTCCCAAATCGTATTCCCCTGCTTCAGATAGCTGTCCAGGGATTTGAACAGTAATGCAGGAGCCACTCTACACATGGCCTTACTTCTGTCAGCCCCCTACTCTGTGACACACCATTTGACCTACCACCGACCCCACCACCCTCTGATCATCCTTACCCTTCCCCACCCAAAATTAGGAAACAGAGATCTAGCATCCTGCTAAGCTTCCATACCACCCCCAGCATTAACTGGCCAATTCCCTTCCAATTACATAAAAGTATCTGGGCTCCTACCACCCACCCCACAAACCTCTGCAGATACTTTGAAAAAATGCCAGTCCTCCCACCACCCAATTTATCACCCTCTATGCTTTCCATCCCCCTCCCTATCCATAGCTGCACTCTCCGCACTCACACTGAGAGTGGAAATCCAGCAATGCATTGACAATGGCTCTTTGGCATGGCAGAGTTTTCTCTGTCAGTGTGGCTCAAGAAAAACCCACTGCTGACAGGGAATGTTGCAGTTGGCCCAGGAAGAGTGCCTCTCTGTTTTTCCAACATGCATTGGATCTGTGGTGAGCGGAGAGAAAAGTAAGAAGGTGGTTGAGAACGCAAGGCATGATTCCGCTACTTCAGTCCTGTGTCTGGAGAACTGCGCAAAGGGGAGGATCATAGCTGAAGAGAACGTTTTCCCTAATGGCGCAGCAACATTGTGAGACAACTTTTCCCCATTGTTGCTATGTCATAGCAGTAAATAACCGGATTTCAAAACCTGTTACACAGTTTGTGTGTCCCATGAGAGCCATACATAAAAAAGCATTGGGAAAGCCAATAGGTCTCGCCTATGCAAGAGCTATTGGCTTTGCCAATGTATTTTAGCCATGTCGTACACCAACATGGCTGCTGTTCAGCATAGCTAAAAGTTAGTAGCATAGAAGAAAGAGATGTGGAGTGTCATAGAGTGACATGGCAAAGAGTGTAGTAGTGTTGTAGAGCAGAGTGGCATAGAGTGTCATGCATTGGAGTGGCCTAGAGTGGAGTCGCGTAGAGTGGTATACAGTTGAGTGACCTAGAGTAGAGTGGACTGATGTAGAGTGGACTGATGTAGGGTGGACTGATGTAGAGTGCATTGGCATAGAGTGCAGCAGCATAGAATTCAGTAGTGATCAATGCAGCATCGTAGAATGTAGTGGAGTAAACTAGAGTGTTGCATAATAGAGTGCAGTGGCATGGAGTACAGTGGTGTAGACCAGCGTGGTGTAGAGTAGAGTGGCAAGGAATGCAGTAATGCAGAGTAGAGTGACAGAGATCAATGGTGTAAAGTGCAGTGCTGCAGAGTAGAAAATCGTATAGTGCAGTGGCGTAGAGAGCATTGGCATAGAGTGGTGTTGAGTAGAGTGACGTAGAGCGCTGCAGAATAGAGTAGAATTCAGTGGTGTGGAGTGGCATAGAGTGGAGTGCAGTGGTGTAGATGCATTGGTGTAGAGTGCTGCAGAGTATAGTGATGTAGAGTGCAGTGGCAGAGTGCATCAGCGTACAATGCAGCATTGTAAAATGCATTGTCATGGATTAAAATGGTGCATAGTAGAGTGAAGTGGTGCAGAGTAGAGTGATATGAAGTGCAGCGACAGAGTACAGTGCATAGAGTGAAGTGGTGTAGAGTAGAGTGGCATTGAATAGAGTGGGAGAGAGTGCAGTGGCATACAGTGGTGCAGAGTGGAGTGGTGCAGAGTGCAGTGGCATCGAGTGAATTGATGCATACAGTGCAGTGATGCAGAGCAGAGTGGCGTAGAGGGCATTAGCACAGAGTGCAGTAGTGCAGAGAAGAGGGGAGTAGAGCTCAGTGGCCAAGAGTGCTGTGTTGCAGAGTGGAGTGGAGGAGAGGGCAGTGGTGTAGAGTGGCATATATAACAGTGGGGCACAGTAGATTGTAGTGGTTTAGAGTAGAGTGGTGTAGAGAGAAGAGGCATAGAGTGGCGTGGTGCCGGGTAGAGTACAGTGGTGTAGAGTATAGTGGCATAGAGTGTAATGGCGTAGGGTAAAGGGGTGTAGAGTGCAGCAGCACATATGCATTGGTGAAGAGTAGATTTGAGTAATGTACAGTGGATTGGCATAGAGTTGAGTGTTACAGAGTAAAGTGCATTGGCATAGAGTGCAGTAGCATTGTGTGCAGTGTTGCAGAGTGATGTAAAGTCGAGATGTGCTGAGTGGCCAAGACAGGAGTGCAGTGGGGAAAAGTGTAGTGGCATAGAATAGAGTGGCATAGAGTGCATTGACAAAAAATAGAATGGTGTAGAGTAGAGAGCCTAGTGTGCAGTGGCATAAAGTGGACTGGTGCAGAGAGGACTGGAGAGCGGTGTGCAGTGTGCAGTGGCGTGGGGTGGTGTAAAGAGGAGTAGTGCAGAGTAGAGTGCAGAGGCATGGAGTGGTGCAGAGTACAGTGAAGCATGCCTGGTGTGGTAGCACACTGCCATTATAGACAAAACATTTTCAATTGAAACAACCATTACTTTTGCAGATACATACACGTTTACTAATAAAACCATACAGCGCACAAATGGCAGTGTGTGGAAATAGCATCACCTAGTGTATTGATGTGTTTTTATTCATATTAAAGTATATGTTTCCAACACACTTCAAAATTAGCAAAAACTGTGCTTCATTTGTACGGTCCCGATTCTGATACATTCTGAAACACTTGCACAGTTCATTGAAATGCAGTTGCTGCTAGAAATAAACCATTTCTTACCCTTTGTACCCAGCAAGTTTGACACATAAATCCTCTCACATTGAAGCCAGGGAAAGAGAAGAAAACACCAAGCTCCTTCAGAAGACAGAGCCTGACATTTGATCTCTGTCTTTGAATGCACAGCAAATGTGAAAAGATCAAGATTTACAGAAAGGAGCCCTCCTGGAATAATACAAGGGGAGTTGGTGTGAAAATGCATTGCTCATTGTGAGGGGCAAATTCATCAGGACAGCTTAAAACAAATTAATCCAGCAAATAGAAAGCCTGAACATGTGAGTTACAAATCACAAAGCCAATGGTAAGCAACAGGCAGAATGCATTCGTGAGAAGCTTTTTGAATGTCCCCAGGATGTCTTTAGCAAACCAAACATCTGCGCTGTCTGGTAGGCTGTGACATAAAAAGGTTTGTAAGTGCTTGATCAGCATTACCGGCGAGTATGGGCATTGCATCTCACAGATAAATCAAGTATGACATCTGGGCCAGAAATGCCTGTCCTTAGACTCTTGTGGCCAGCACTTCTGTAAAGATTTGTTGATCTATATATGTGCAGAGAGAGGAGTGAAGCCTCTCTTTATTGCAGGAGATGGTCAGGAAAATGTAAGAACAGATAATGAACTCGATCTAGATCCTGTCGATGTTCCAATGAGCTTACTTCACCTGTGTGTGACCATCAAGACTTGAGGAGTCCGAGAAAGGTCACTTCCAGACATAACAGTTACTATGAACTGCATGGCAGAAAGCCACTCTCTGCAGCAAGGCCAGTGCTTAAATTGCAAAAAAAACATTAGTACAGGGGCCTAATGTTTTTCTTAGAAGCCCGTCACAAGAGCTGCCACTCTACACTTCCGGTAGCATTAAGTCACACTTACAAGTTAATTTCATTCCTGCTTTCTCCCTTTATCACTGTTTTACTATCATTGTCTTCATCCTTCCATCTCCCTTTTCTGTCTTTCTCTCTTTTACTCTGGTCAAAGTCTGTTTATTAAAAAATAAGCCCCAATCCATAAAAGAAGCTAGGCAGTTTTAAGACTTCAAAGCTAGTATAGTTACCCGGCCCTTCCGGTCAACTGTAAGGCAGAATTTCCTTCATAATAATGTCCAATGAGCGAAAGATCATGCAGCTGGAAACAATGTGGCACCATGCAAATACCTCCTCCAGTGCAAGCGCGCAGTCCAGTGGAGGCAGATGTAGAAAGGGGTTTCCTCTGTGCAACCTGCCCTATTTTCACATTACGTCCTTGCCACCTGTGTCTTTTCACCTTAAGGGTAGAGGTGGACATGCCTTTGAAGGCTTGAAAGAGATGCCTAGATCGGGCTCAGCTTGAGGTCCTCTTGGACCTGTGAGTCCAAAACAAGTCAAGTTTTCTACCCACACTGTAACCTCAGGCACCAAAAATGAAATACAAACTATTATTGTTTGATGTGAAACACAAAAGAGAGACCCATTTAATGGCTCAAATGCACAATGAGAGACTAGAAAAACTACTAGAAAAACTAGGATCAATCCTGGCTTCCCCACTTGACCAGGCTGTGTGATCTTAGACAAACATTTTATTTCACCTGCCTCATTTTTCTTCATTGTTGCATGAGAGCACCTTAAAATACTTGCTTTCACATTTGATTTAATAGAATACAATGTCAATACACAGACCGGGTGCACATGACAACTAATTTGCCTCTAATTCACTAAAGGCATTTTCATCATTGGCTGTCAGATGGTAGGACTGTTTTAATAAATGCTTCTCAAGGCAGTGATATAATCAGATGCACTAAGGTGAAACGCTTCCGTATGTTAGAGAAATTCATGTACGCCCACCAGTCCCTGTCTTTCTCTTCCCCGATGTTTGAAATACTATTTATATACGTGTTTTAGCATCACTGCACACCCTGCTGTGGATTATTGTAGACATTTCTCTCTGGTATCCACCCCTTCCTCCTTTAGGATGTAGATATATGCATTAATGCTCCATGGGGATCTGTGAGAAACATGATATAATTTATGCCTGGGTAATTAGGGCGGCAACATACATTTTGCGCTCTGCATCAGCCCCCTCGGCCCCCGCCCACTCCCATATCCTCTTGTCATCTTAAAACTCTATGATAAGAGTGGTGTGCTGTAGAGCAATGGATTATTTGTGGTTTATTGCTTGCTTCAGATCACAATAAATAATGTATCATACAAAAACAATAATGAATCCAAAATAGAGGAATCTGAAAATTTATATTTTTAGGTAATAATGAAGAAACAATAAAGAACATTAAAACAATTAGAATGTCAATATTTAAAAAAGAAATAGCATTGTTGCATCAACGTAAAATATTGAAATAGCGGCTAGAGTAAGTGTTGCAAAAAGGTTTTGCTCTAGTCAGTTTAAGGCAAAGGTTTATGTCTTGTCAACTATAAGATTAAGATTTAAGGTTATGGCTAGGGTAAGTGTTAGGTTTTGAGGAAAATCTAAAATTAGGGTAAGTAAAGGGGTTACGTTTTTTTTCTTGCTGGTGGTCATTATTCAAGGCTTCCTAGCCACCTAGTGATTGACTGTGAGAGGCAGGCACACAACGCCCATTGGACCATGTCTGTCGGTTTGAGCTGGACTGATTGGGCTGGGGTTGCAGGTCCAATAGCTCAGTTAAAATCTTGCCGCACTTGGGGCGTGGCTTCATGCCCAAAGAAAATGGCAGCATCTGAGTGACTCTCCTCGGGACAGCGCGGGATGGAGTTGGCGCACTGACAGTATACTACCCAGGAGGATGGCATGTTTGTGCTCTAACTTCATAGCGGACACTAGGTAGCATATTACAGCTGTTTGCAGCTTCGGTGACCAGCGGTTAATAAGTATTGTCGGAGGCACGGTTCTCCTCACAGTAGCATTTGACAGTTTGTGACAGTGAACAGCTGAGGAAACGAGGAGGCACCTCTGCAGGTATGCGGTGTAGTTTTTCTTTGTTTTCATCAGTGCATACTGTTAGGGGCCAATCAGTGTTGCAGTAGTTCTGCTGCTCTATGGATAGACTTTACATTTCTATTTTAAAATGCTTCACCCTCAAATAAGCTCACAGTAATATGTGAAGTTCAATGCTCTTATATGAAGCTGCAGTGTTTTTGAGGCCTATTTTTCCTTTTAAGTCTAGTGGCGTTTTGTCATTGAGGAGTGAGTGTACCAAGATTGTTTTATCACATGTATCACTATTCATGTGACATTCCCTGCCTTGGGACTCTTGCTCATATGCACCACTCTAGAAGGCATTTGTTTTTCCTCTTTAAGAGTTGTGCCTGCTTCCTCACTCTCTTGTTGCGATGCAGGAAAGGAACATATACCAAGCCTAACACTGCTGACATGGTTCATGCTATTACAGAGCCAGTCACTGGGTGACCCGAAATTGTAGACATAAATATCCTGCTTATGAGTTTACACCTGCAATATTTGCTGTCGCCATAGGATATTTGAATTTTACAGGTACACTCTAACCTGGCTCGCTAAAGCTCAGTTTTTTATTCACTGCAATTTCACTAAAGATTTTTTTGCTACAATACATAAAGTACTGGGGAGTGAGTTTCATTGTCCTTATATTGTATCCTGTGTATGATAAGACTGAAAAAAACAAAATGACCTCAATTGTGCTTAGCACACAAATTTGTCAAAGACATCACTATATTCTGACAGTTCTCAAAGATGGAAGACTATGATTCTCTTCATAAAGGCAACTCCTCCTCAAGCTCTACTACAGTTTTGTTCTCCTAATGACTGGGAAAGCATCCACCAAACATCTAAAAAAAAGACCCAACCTCTCTTACAAAATCTCTTCCTATTGTGTCAATGGAATTTCTACTGGAGGAGATTCGTGCCTTGCATCCTAATATAAAGGAACCAATGCCAAACTATAACACCTCACTGATAGATGTTCTCAGATAGAAGAAAGACTTACTATGGCTGAGCAGCACATTACATCATTCGGAATAACCAGCCTTAAAGTAAATGACCTTCAAACTCAGGTTTCCTCTCTTCAGAAGCAAGTTGAAGACCTTGAAAACAGGAATAGGAGAAACAATGTATGGATTTAGGGCCTACCTGGGGGCGCTGAGGGTAATGAACCTCTCATTTTCTTTAAATTCTTTCCTCCTAAATTATTGAACATGCCAGAAGTAACTTCACTTAATATCCAACATGCTCATAGGTTAGGCAATCAACCTGCTGTTGCTTCCACTTCAAGATGACCAAGAGGAGGAGTTATTTGGAATTTTCTGGGGTATATTCACCTTCTCAATATTCTTGCAGTGGCCAGGGTAATGAAATATATTTCATGGTCCAGTAATGCTCTGCATTTCTCTCAAGAATATGCCAGGAGTTGCCAAAAGTTCTGATGAAAGACTTCTTTAATATGAGACTGGCACTTTGTTCCCTTGGTGCCCGATTTAGTCTATTCCATCCTTGCTTGTTTAAAGTCACTTATGAAAAATAAGCCAACCTCCTATGAAGATCCTGCCAGATTGAAGATTGTTATTGACACCTGCAGGATAGAGATATGGATACATGTAGACCATCTAGTTCTAGTTCATAGACTATTTTTAAATATATTTACTCTCTTTGTTGATCTTAATTATTTAATATGAGTCTTACACGTTACTTTATTGATATTTAGTTCTGAAATGTTATATTTTTTAATTATGCATTATTACAGATATTGCTCTACTAACGATATTTTCTTCCCTACAGGTACTGTCCTCTTATTTGTGACTGTCCTCGTAGCTTGTCTCATGTAGTTTGGATGTGTCATCTGTTCTATGTGGTCTCACCCCTGTCTTTACAAACTTTTTTAGGTTTATTTTATTCGTTCTTCACTATCCTATTTCTGTTCTTCGTCTCATCTTAATTTATATCTCACGTCCTTCCTTATCATCTTATACCTTTCTCCTTTCATTGTCCTTTTTTAATTCATTACTCTTCTCTACTCTTTACTTTTCATTCACTGTATTTTAAAGCCTTCTTGAACATAATGGCTGCTACATGGGTAGTATTTAGCTTCTTATATGATTTGTCTGGTCTGATCCTTTTCTTTGAAATGTTTTTATGTCTTTGAAAATTGTGTCCTGGAACATCAGAGGTTTAAATTCACCTATTAAGAGTCAATATGTATTGATGCATTTGTTAAACTTAGGGCCAATTTAGCACTAATTCAAGAATTGCACCTCACAGAAAATGAATCTTTAAAATTAAAAAGGAGTTTGGGTGAACTTTTCTTTTCACTGGGTGATGGTAAATGAAATGGAGTCATACATTTTTTTCATAAATCACTTTGTACTCTGAAGATAATGGTCGATGGCTATTCACAAAGCTATTAATAGGAAAAGTTCCAATCTAGTTATTCAATGTATTCGGCCCTACCACTGTTGATTGTTCATTTTGGTCTCATCTCACCCAGAAACTCAAGCAATAGCCTGATGATAATTGTATTCTTGCAAATGATTATAATCAAATTGTTGATCCATTCATTGAGCAGAACTCAACAGTTGCATACATCCCAAACGAAGCTCAAAAACTTTTTGTTCAAACTCTTAAACAGAAGAATTTAATAGATGCATGGAGGTTTTGTGATCCCACTTTAAGAGAATATACATATTTTTCCTCTGCTCATCAAACCCAATCATGAATAGATCATATTTACATATCCCGCCATATATACCAATGGATGTACGACGGTACAACGCGTGGTATTACCACGCGTACCGTTACAACACGTTTTTTACAAAGCAAGTCGTTACCACGACTGGCGCTGTAGGGGTGCTGGACTTAGAATAGTTAAATTTATTATTCCAACACCAGCCTACGTACAGTAGGGAAGGTGTTGGAATAGTAAATCTACTATTCCTTGTCCTTGAGCGCCCCCCAGCGCAAAAGGCGTTGTAAAAGACGAGTCGTAACTGTAGTGCGGGGTAACATCCGCGTTGAAAAGGATGTTCCCCCATACCAATCATTACACTCTGTTGATTTAGTCTCCATCTTACTCTCTGACCATGCCCCTTTACCTATACAATGAGATATTCATTTACATCTTAATTTACCAAAACTTTGGCATTTCAACACTGATTTCCCCTCATCTTTTGCTTCTTTTTTTCATGAGTATTTTCACATTAATCAAACAAACAATTTACTTTCTCACATAATTTGGGACACATTCAAGGCTGCAGCATGTGACTTCATCATTGAATTTGTGTCTAGGAAAAGGAAAAAACACGCACTTCTGCTATGGAACTTCTGTCAAACATTAAAAGGCTGGAACATTCCTATTATACCTTTAAATTGAAAGAGTGTTTATCAGACCTTATTAATAATGAACCTCAATTTAATAAAGTATCTATGGATAGTGCTTCACTGTATTTCTAAAAATCCAGTGCTAAATGTTATTGTGGTCAAAACAAGTCGGGCAAACTGTTAGCAAATTATCTTAAAATCAAAAATAATAAAATCAAAATTGATTCAATCATAGATACACAGCAGACACCAAAACATAAGGATTCTGCAATTTTAGATGAGTTTATCCAATGTTATTAATCATTGCATATGCCAGAATATTTACCTTACAATCCTGCCATAATTAAAAACCTTTCTGCTATCCAAAAGCCTTCTGATACTCAACTTGATTTTGAGATATTAGAGTCTGGTATGACACAAACAGAACTTCACGCTGCATTGAAAGTACTTAAAAATGATTGATAAAGTACCAGTCCGTATGGATTCACAGTTGAATTTTTTACACATTTTGCTCAGTTACTTCTCCCAAAATTACATACTCTAATAACCTCATTTTCACATTCACGTGAATCTTCAGGGTCTTCTATGGATGCTTTGATTGACCTTATGCCAAAGGAAGAAATGGACCCTCACTACTGCAAGAATTATAGACCTATTTCACTAGCCCATATTGATTTTTTGTGTGGATCTGTTTTATCGAATTTTGACATTAGTACAAGATAGATCATATGAAAAAGCAAGCTGTGTTGGGCTCAACAGTCAACATACAAGGCACAAAAATAAGATATAGCATTGTAACAGCTCACGTTTGGAGTTATGTACAAAGGGGTCAGGCATGTGATTGACAGATATATTTGCGGCCAGCACTAGAAGACATTTGGGGAGTGAGGGACAGGAAAAGAAGAGTAGGAAGGCAGAATGATCACATCATTGTCCACATTTTGGGTACCTTCTAGGGCACAAATGTTGGCGAATGTCCTTTGCCGCACATATGTGCAGGTACTGTCCCATGAAGCCAGTGAGTGCCAACAACAGATTCATTGTTAACGACAGAAACTAGGAACTGTACATGCAAAAGAAAAGGGGTAAAACAAATAAAAAGGAGGCGTGCCATGTGTAAACAACAAACATTTAACATTAAGCCCATAGCCCCCCCCCCTTCTTTGTGTATCCGTGCACTACTTGGTTCATAGCTCTCATGTTCCAAAACGATTGACTGTTACCCAAGGCCTAGAGTGTGTGTCGACTGAGTTCCACAGGTAGTGGGTGTCAACAAGTCGGAGATCAATGAGGCGCATACGCTGCTGTCATTCACTGGGCTAAGCACTGCCAAAGGCTGGTGTGTCAGAGAGGTTCGCAGTCAGCGTGCCCGGGCTGTGTTGTAGTGCAAGGCAGATTGTATCCCAGTATATAGAAATAGGGACCTTAAGTATTTCCAGCGTCTCCTCTGGTTTAATAGCGAGGGTCTCCGCTTTGGCCCACGCAAGCATAGAATAGCGTCAAGCTTGTATGTGTGGAGGGTCTGGCACTTTCCATCTTTTACTAATCAGTCGCTTGCCCACTATCATTCCCAGATCTATAAATCCAGACGTGACCTTCGTACTAGGGGTTTTGCAGAATTTGTGTAGTAAATATGTGGGCCAAGTGAAGGGCTGCTCCCTGTCAGTACTGTTGTGTAGCAGAGTGGCTACATACCTCCAGTATTCCCCCACTCTGGGGCAGGCCCAAAACATGTGTTGTAGATCGGCTCCTACCTCTCCACACCATGGGCACGCTGCATCTCCGCGGGGAAAGTATTGATTGATTTTCGCAGACGTGAGGTATGCTCTGTGGATAATGTGAAGCTGTATCTGACGGAAGCGCATGTTTCTGGGGATGTGTATGAAACTCTCAAGCACTCCAGCCCATTCCCTATGTGTGAGTTGGCTACCCAGGTCCACTTCCCATTTGGGCGGTGTGTGGCTTGAGCTCAGAGTGAGGCACAAACCAGCACGTCAAATGCCTGCCACGTTCCATAATGTGTAGATATTGTATGGTGAGGTGGGTTCGCAGCTCTGCCATGATATCTCCCCATTTTGCCATGAGTGAGGCCACCAGTACACGGTGAGTAAGGAACTGCCCAGGCGTTAGCCCTTCCTCTTCCACCAGGGTTGCGTAGGGTGTGAGTGTCCCATCTTGGTATAGGTCCCCCAGTGTATGGATGCCTTTGTCAAGCCATTCACGAAGTATGGGTGCCGTCAGTACCGAGTGCCCGCTGGAGGTGCCCTCATCACTAGCCCATATTTATTATAAGAACTTTTCTAAGGCTCTAGCTTTACAATTGGAATCATATCTCCCTAAATTACTTGGTAAGGAACAATCAGGCTTTGGGAAAGAAAGATACAATTTGAATAACATTTGCCTATTTTTTGACATCCTAACAAAATCGCAAAAAACACAGTTGATGGACAGAATGTAGAACAATGTCATACATTCACCCCAGTACAAGGATCTGGGCCTAAATCCATCGTTTTTGTGCACTCCACACCACCCTGGGTTAGACACTGGCTATATGCAAATCAGCTCTGACCCTGTGCCTCATGGGACAGTCCAGTCCGAACTACCAAACCATGTCTTTCCCAGACCGGAAACAAGCATCCGAGAACCGGTTTCTGGCTATCAGCCTTCTTCAGCCTGGATAGCTTGACTCCAGTGGTGTGGAGAGCCTGGGACTCACGTCTGAGCATCCCCAGCCCACTCGGGGTGAAATTGCAAAAAACACAGTTGATGGACAGAATGTAGAACAATGTCATACATTCACCCCAGTACAAGGATCTGGGCCTAAATCCATCGTTTTTTTGCACTCCACACCACCCTGGGTTAGACACTGGCTATATGCAAATCAGCTCTGACCCTGTGCCTCATGGGACAGTCCAGTCCGAACTACCAAGCCATGTCTTTCCCAGACCGGAATCAAGCATCCAAGGACCGGTTTCTGGCTATCAGCCTTCTTCAGCCTGGATAGCTTGACTCCAGTGGTGTGGAGAGCCTGGGACTCACGTCTGAGCATCCCCAGCCCACTCGGGGTGAAATTGCAAAAAACACAGTTGATGGACAGAATGTAGAACAATGTCATACATTCACCCCAGTACAAGGATCTGGGCCTAAATCCATCGTTTTTTTGCACTCCACACCACCCTGGGTTAGACACTGGCTATATGCAAATCAGCTCTGACCCTGTGCCTCATGGGACAGTCCAGTCCGAACTACCAAGCCATGTCTTTCCCAGAACGGAATCAAGCATCCAAGGACCGGTTTCTGGCTATCAGCCTTCTTCAGCCTGGATAGCCTGACTCCAGTGGTGTGGAGAGCCTGGGACTCACGTCTGAGCATCCCCAGCCCACTCGGGGTGAAATTGCAAAAAACACAGTTGATGGACAGAATGTAGAACAATGTCATACATTCACCCCAGTACAAGGATCTGGGCCTAAATCAATCGTTTTTTTGCACTCCACAACACCCTGGGTTAGACACTGGCTATATGCAAATCAGCTCTGACCCTGTGCCTCATGGGACAGTCCAGTCCGAACTACCAAGCCATGTCTTTCCCAGACCGGAATCAAGCATCCAAGGACCGGTTTCTGGCTATCAGCCTTCTTCAGCCTGGATAGCTTGACTCCAGTGGTGTGAGAGCCTGGGACTCACGTCTGAGCATCCCCAGCCCACTCGGGGTGAAATTGCAAAAAACACAGTTGATGGACAGAATGTAGAACAATGTCATACATTCACCCCAGTACAAGGATCTGGGCCTAAATCCATCGTTTTTTTGCACTCCACACCACCCTGGGTTAGACACTGGCTATATGCAAATCAGCTCTGACCCTGTGCCTCATGGGACAGTCCTGTCCGTACTACCAAGCCATGTCTTTCCCAGACCGGAATCAAGCATCCAAGGACCGGTTTCTGGCTATCAGCCTTCTTCAGCCTGGATAGCTTGACTCCAGTGGTGTGGAGAGCCTGGGACTCACGTCTGAGCATCCCCAGCCCACTCGGGGTGAAATTGCAAAAAACACAGTTGATGGACAGAATGTAGAACAATTTCATACATTCACCCCAGTACAAGGATCTGGGCCTAAATCCATCGTTTTTTTGCACTCCACACCACCCTGGGTTAGACACTGGCTATATGCAAATCAGCTCTGACCCTGTCCCTCATGGGACAGTCCAGTCCGAACTACCAAGCCATGTCTTTCCCAGACCGGAATCAAGCATCCAAGGACCGGTTTCTGGCTATTAGCCTTCTTCAGCCTGGATAGCTTGACTCCAGTGGTGTGGAGAGCCTGGGACTCACGTCTGAGCATCCCCAGCCCACTCGGGGTGAAATTGCAAAAAACACAGTTGATGGACAGAATGTAGAACAATGTCATACATTCACCCCAGTACAAGGATCTGGGCCTAAATCCATCGTTTTTTTGCACTCCACACCACCCTGGGTTAGACACTGGCTATATGCAAATCAGCTCTGACCCTGTGCCTCATGGGACAGTCCAGTCCGAACTACCAAGCCATGTCTTTCCCAGACCGGAATCAAGCATCCAAGGACCGGTTTCTGGCTATCAGCCTTCTTCAGCCTGGACAGCTTGACTCCAGTGGTGTGGAGAGCCTGGGACTCACGTCTGAGCATCCCCAGCCCACTCGGGGTGAAATTGCAAAAAACACAGTTGATGGACAGAATGTAGAACAATGTCATACATTCACCCCAGTACAAGGATCTGGGCCTAAATCCATCGTTTTTTTGCACTCCACACCACCCTGGGTTAGACACTGGCTATATGCAAATCAGCTCTGACCCTGTGCCTCATGGGACAGTCCAGTCCGAACTACCAAGCCATGTCTTTCCCAGACCGGAATCAAGCATCCAAGGACCGGTTTCTGGCTATCAGCCTTCTTCAGCCTGGATAGCTTGAATCCAGTGGTGTGGAGAGCCTGGGACTCACGTCTGAGCATCCCCAGCCCACTCGGGGTGAAATTGCAAAAAACACAGTTGATGGACAGAATGTAGAACAATGTCATACATTCACCCCAGTACAAGGATCTGGGCCTAAATCCATCGTTTTTTTGCACTCCACACCACCCTGGGTTAGACACTGGCTATATGCAAATCAGCTCTGACCCTGTGCCTCATGGGACAGTCCAGTCCGAACTACCAAGCCATGTCTTTCCCAGACCGGAATCAAGCATCCAAGGACCGGTTTCTGGCTATCAGCCTTCTTCAGCCTGGATAGCTTGACTCCAGTGGTGTGGAGAGCCTGGGACTCACGTCTGAGCAACCCCAGCCCACTCGGGGTGAAATTGCAAAAAACACAGTTGATGGACAGAATGTAGAACAATGTCATACATTCACCCCAGTACAAGGATCTGGGCCTAAATCCATCGTTTTTTGCACTCCACACCACCCTGGGTTAGACACTGGCTATATGCAAATCAGCTCTGACCCTGTGCCTCATGGGACAGTCCAGTCCGAACTACCAAGCCATGTCTTTCACAGACCGGAATCAAGCATCCAAGGACCGGTTTCTGGCTATCAGCCTTCTTCAGCCTGGATAGCTTGACTCCAGTGGTGTGGAGAGCCTGGGACTCACGTCTGAGCATCCCCAGCCCACTCGGAGTGAAATTGCAAAAAACACAGTTGATGGACAGAATGTAGAACAATGTCATACATTCACCCCAGTACAAGGATCTGGGCCTAAATCCATCGTTTTTTTGCACTCCACACCACCCTGGGTTAGACACTGGCTATATGCAAATCAGCTCTGACCCTGTGCCTCATGGGACAGTCCAGTCCGAACTACCAAGCCATGTCTTTCCCAGACCTGAATCAAGCATCCAAGGACCGGTTTCTGGCTATCAGCCTTCTTCAGCCTGGATAGCTTGACTCCAGTGGTGTGGAGAGCCTGGGACTCACGTCTGAGCATCCCCAGCCCACTCGGGGTGAAATTGCAAAAAACACAGTTGATGGACAGAATGTAGAACAATGTCATACATTCACCCCAGTACAAGGATCTGGGCCTAAATCCATCGTTTTTTTGCACTCCACACCACCCTGGGTTAGACACTGGCTATATGCAAATCAGCTCTGACCCTGTGCCTCATGGGACAGTCCAGTCCGAACTACCAAGCCATGTCTTTCCCAGACCGGAATCAAGCATCCAAGGACCGGTTTCTGGCTATCAGCCTTCTTCAGCCTGGATAGCTTGACTCCAGTGGTGTGGAGAGCCTGGGACTCACGTCTGAGCATCCCCAGCCCACTCGGGGTGAAATTGCAAAAAACACAGTTGATGGACAGAATGTAGAACAATGTCATACATTCACCCCAGTACAAGGATCTGGGCCTAAATCCATCGTTTTTTTGCACTCCACACCACCCTGGGTTAGACACTGGCTATATGCAAATCAGCTCTGACCCTGTGCCTCATCGGATAGTCCAGTCCGAACTACCAAGCCATGTCTTTCCCAGACCGGAATCAAGCATCCAAGGACCGGTTTCTGGCTATCAGCCTTCTTCAGCCTTCTTCAGCCTGGATAGCTTGACTCCAGTGGTGTGGAGAGCCTGGGACTCACGTCTGAGCATCCCCAGCCCACTCGGGGTGAAATTGCAAAAAACACAGTTGATGGACAGAATGTAGAACAATGTCATACATTCACCCCAGTACAAGGATCTGGGCCTAAATCCATCGATTTTTTGCACTCCACACCACCCTGGGTTAGACACTGGCTATATGCAAATCAGCTCTGACCCTGTGCCTCATGGGACAGTCCAGTCCGAACTACCAAGCCATGTCTTTCCCAGACCGGAATCAAGCATCCAAGGACCGGTTTCTGGCTATCAGCCTTCTTCAGCCTGGATAGCTTGACTCCAGTGGTGTGGAGAGCCTGGGACTCACGTCTGAGCATCCCCAGCCCACTCGGGGTGAAATTGCAAAAAACACAGTTGATGGACAGAATGTAGAACAATGTCATACATTCACCCCAGTACAAGGATCTGGGCCTAAATCCATCGTTTTTTTGCACTCCACACCACCCTGGGTTAGACACTGGCTATATGCAAATCAGCTCTGACCCTGTGCCTCATGGGACAGTCCAGTCCGAACTACCAAGCCATGTCTTTCCCAGACCGGAATCAAGCATCTAAGGACCGGTTTCTGGCTATCAGCCTTCTTCAGCCTGGATAGCTTGACTCCAGTGGTGTGGAGAGCCTGGGACTCACGTCTGAGCATCCCCAGCCCACTCGGGGTGAAATTGCAAAAAACACAGTTGATGGACAGAATGTAGAACAATGTCATACATTCACCCCAGTACAAGGATCTGGGCCTAAATCCATAGTTTTTTTGCACTCCACACCACCCTGGGTTAGACACTGGCTATATGCAAATCAGCTCTGACCCTGTGCCTCATGGGACAGTCCAGTCCGAACTACCAAGCCATGTCTTTCCCAGACCGGAATCAAGCATCCAAGGACCGGTTTCTGGCTATCAGCCTTCTGCAGCCTGGATAGCTTGACTCCAGTGGTGTGGAGAGCCTGGGACTCACGTCTGAGCATCCCCAGCCCACTCGGGGTGAAATTGCAAAAAACACAGTTGATGGACAGAATGTAGAACAATGTCATACATTCACCCCAGTACAAGGATCTGGGCCTAAATCCATCGTTTTTTTGCACTCCACACCACCCTGGGTTAGACACTGGCTATATGCAAATCAGCTCTGACTCTGTGCCTCAGGGAAGACATGGCTTGGCAGTTCGGGCTGGACTGTTCCCATAAGGCACAGGGTCAGACTGATTTGCATATAGCCATTTCTGAACTGGGGTGGCTGAGTGAACTAAAGAATGGTGATGGATTAAACCCAGATCAGTTGACTGGGGGTGAGTGTTTGATTTGTTCAAACGCTCCGTCCATCATCCCCTTTTGTATCGCTTTGTTCGCCCTAAGTGTGGCAGGGTATACTCAGACGTGAGTCCCTTGTTCACTTGGCCACTGGATTCAAGATAGCCTGGCTGATGAGGATTATGAATCCGAAACCGGTCCACGGATGCTTGTTTCCGGTCCAGGGAAGACATGGCTTGGCAGTTCGGGCTGGACTGTTCCCATAAGGCACAAGGTCAGACTGATTTGCATATAGCCATTTCTGAACTGGGGTGGCTGAGTGAACTAAAGAATGGTGATGGATTAAACCCAGATCAGTTGACTGGGGGTGAGTGTTTGATTTGTTCAAACGCTCCGTCCATCATCCCCTTTTGTATCGCTTTGTTTGCCCTAAGTGTGGCAGGGTATACTCAGACGTGAGTCCCTTGTTCACTTGGCCACTGGATTCAAGATAGCCTGGCTGATGAGGATTATGAATCCGAAACCGGTCCCAGGATGCTTGTTTCCGGTCCAGGGAAGACATGGCTTGGCAGTTCGGGCTGGACTGTTCCCATAAGGCACAGGGTCAGACTGATTTGCATATAGCCATTTCTGAACTGGGGTGGCTGAGTGAACTAAAGAATGGTGATGGATTAAACCCAGATCAGTTGACTGGGGGTGAGTGTTTGATTTGTTCAAACGCTCCGTCCATCATCCCCTTTTGTATCATCCTAACAAAATCTGCACATCTGTCTGAACCCCTTGCAGCTTTTGCCCTAGATGCAGAGAAAGTGTTTGAATGAGTTTACTGGCTTTTTAATTTTTCATACACTTAAATGGTTTGGATTTAGACCAAAAATAATATCTCTCATTTCTCTCCTTTATTCATTCTCATTTTTGCAAATGGCCTCACCGGTTCATATTTTACTTTAGGCAGAGGCATTTGCCAAGGATGTGCTCTGTCACCTTTTCTTTTTAATTTAAAGTTAGAATTTTTTATCAAAAATACTTCAAAATCAAGATATTCATTGATATTCTTTTAACAGTTGTCATGTTAAATTAGCAGCAGATGCTGATGATGTTTTACTATTTCTTTCACAGCCTCATTGTTCAGTCCCAGATTCTTATGTGTACTGGCCTCGTTTAGGTCGGTATCATGTTATAGGCTGAAGAATGATACATGTGAGATACTATCCTTGACTAAATATGAAAATGATCTTTTAGCCTAGAATTTTATGTGGAGTCCTCAACATATCAAATACCTTGGTTTATAGTTCACTCAATCAATTAAAACTCCAATCTCCTTGAACATAGAAAAATGCATTCAGAAGCTAGCTACATAAGCTGGTAGATGACACCCTTTACATCTCTCTTAGTGGGGCCGCCTTGACACCATTAAATTAATGCCATCATATTATATACACCCCTAATATACTATTATCTATACCACTTAAATCATTCAAAAAGTATAATTCTGTGCCTTCATCATTCCTTTGGAGTTATCAAAAACCTAGTATGTCACTGTTAAAACGAATGCGTCCAAAATAGGAAAGTGGTGCAAATTTTCCTGATTTTTATAAATACTGCAAGGCTTTTTTACTACGCTAAGCTTTACTATGGGTTGGCATTGAAAAATGCTTTATTACTTCTTTCAAGAATACTTGTATTTTACTCACAAACCACAAAGTCTTACCACCCCTATTCTTAAATAATCATGTAAGTTGTTGGAATCTATATATCCTACTCCCATGGATCTAAAACCTTTTCTTAATTCCACCATTTGGCATAATAGATTCTTACCAATAAATAATAAACCCATATATTGGAAGTCCTGGAGGAAAAGGGGCTTAACCTGTGCTTTTTTAACATGTTTTTGATTTTAATATGATATTGTGCAGTGTACTTCTTGTTTGGTTTGCTCTCTGTGAAGCACATCCTTCCCTGGGTTAAACTGTGCCATTTAATATGCTAATAAAATAAAAACAAAAATCTCTACGACTAAATGTGCGACTAAACAAATTCATAAGGAACTTCATGGAAATCCAAAATCTAGTGCACTGGTCAAAGGTAAAAGCCTCCCAGAGATCTGAGCACATGTTGAATTAGTAAGACCCTAATTTCAACCCTCATTAACCTGATGGTAGAAGCCATTGAAGGCACAATGATACTGTGGTCCTCATTAAGAGTTAAGGACTAAGTTATGTTCCCTGTGCAAACACGTTTACACAGGGTTCAGAATTCTGAGATGTGTGATAACTATGACACTCTGATGTTTTTCCTTAACAAATTCTGGCACCTGAAACCTGATTAAATCTATTGGGGGAAAAGGCAGAGAAAAAAAGTCAAAAACATGCAGAATTCAGTATGTTAAAAACCGCTTCACATTTTATGCCTTGTTTAACTGTTGAAAATTCAGAATTAGAGGTATTTACCGCAAGCAAAGAATACCTCGCTCTGGGTTATGGTATTTTCTTTTTAGGTATTTACCACCTTGTTATTGTAAGCCCATTGTGAAACCATGCTTGCTATTTACCTGTAAGTTTAAAGTAGAATTGTCATTGCTGTAGCTCCCTGTCTGGCATTATGTTTCGTGTGTAGAGAGAACCTTTTTTCATAAAACACTGACTGGTCATTGATTTATTAAATGCTATTTTGTGAATCATTGTGTTGTGAATGCCTAACTTTAACCATCTTCCTGTTTAAACTTTGCACTGCTCTTCCTCACTATCCTCAGGGGTGTATTTAGTGTTCAGTTTTGGATGTAATAGTAGGAAGAGATGAATAGACACAACTGATTCAACTGGAGCACAGTAGACATTTTTGCCCTGTGGCTTACGAGTAGTATCCATACAGGGACTCATAACTGAAGTCCTAACTGTAAAATGCACACTTCAGCTGGCTAAAGTGAGATGATCCATAGGAGTCAGCATATTGCCCTCCCGCTCTCCAGGGTCTGCAGTCTGACCTATCATGAGACACTCACTGGTATTTAGATGTCTACTGAAAGGTGTAAATGGAGACGGATTGAGAGAGAACCACTTGAAGGACAGACATCTTAAATTTTAGAAATGTCTGATCTTAAACCTCACTTCCAGAATTAGCAGGAATGGCAGTGCATGAAATTGAAAATATCCAATGCAGGTGTTGCTGTCTTTTAGTATCCACTTTGTGTCAGAACTTGGAGTACTCGACTTCTGAAAATCAAACAAGTTTGGGATTAAGATTTCCAAGGCTGTACTTTTAGCCTTCCTTGCTGCCAGCTACAAAACAGAAGACATCCGAATGTTCCAAATCACGCCTTTCCTCATGTTACAATTATTCCTGTTTGCCAAAAACATTTAAAATGCTGTTATTGTTTGTCCCACCACTCCTCCTAGTAGCCAAATTTACAAGTTACCATTCTTTCTGCAAGAGCTTTGTAATGCTATTATTTTGCCTTACTCATTCTACCATCATGAAAGATTCTAGAGAGTTTATTCACAGCTGAGTTTTATTTCATGCAATGTTGCTAAATATTTTCACAAATGATGTTACATTTTAGTAATCAGATGTTACCAATGTTCATGTGTATGCTGAGAATCTTTGTGAACGTGTAGTTTGAAGAGAATAACCAAAAAAATGTGCTCAGCTAGCTCCATTTAACGCCGTTTTTCCAAGACTTCACCTGGGAACGGACACCTAAATATCTTTTAAAAGCTGTTTTTATTAAGCCCTATTAGGGTGAGACCTATGCGGCTGTTTCAGTTTGTTTTGGAATGCACCATTTACCACTACTTGCCCAGAATCTAAAACCTAAAATTCTATTAGTTAGGTGTACAAACTAATTGTGTCTCAGAACGCACCATTTGCAATTTCTTCTGCTAAAATGTCTTAAACAAGAACCCTAAACCCACTGTACAGGATGTTAAATCTCCCATGCTGCGAACAATGTGCTACAAAATTCAATGTCTCGCACATATTGTCAAGAAAAATGACACCCAACTGTACACAATGTACCAAAACAGTGAAGAGAGTGCCCACAAATTCTTTTGACTTGGGCCCTAAATATGTCTCTGCCACTACTGGATGAAGTGTTAGTCCCGGACCACCCGAAGTTTGGGGCTGTTGGTGCCCTTGGTGTGACGCATTGTCCTACAACCTGTGAGCTATGATTGACAGTCTGTTTAAGGTTGACAATCATCTAGGAGATTGTCTAATTTGTTGTAACAGGACAGGTTCAAGAAAAGAAGGAGGATCTGATGGATTTCAAAGGGACTGTGCAATAAATTGTTAGAGGCATGGGAAGTAAAAAACGCTTCAAATATGTGAATTGGGTCGGTGGATCTTTTAGGCTTCAGGTACCTAAACTATGGAACTAAATAGCAATGCGAATCAGAGCACTGCCAACAATGCTAGGCATCAGGAAAGCTCTACAAACGTGGCTTTTTACTCTCTAAGCTCATGTTAACCACAGGGGTGCAGGTACCATTGACAACAGACTCTTTAGAGCGTTTGTGCACTCAACAAAATCCCATACATTAAATAACTAAAGAAAGTTAAATGGAACACTGATTTAAATTGGACACAACCTTATAGAAATGAGAAGGTTAAACCCTTGTCTTGGATGCCTCTTACAGAGAGGGGATTAAGTCGAGTGGGCTAGTGTACCATGTTAAACATGGCACATTCATCTAAAAGGTGAGGTTGGCAGCTCCAATGGCATCCATTTGTGATGGGAGGTCATCCTAGCTAGAGAGAGGGAGGATTCCATCCCGCAACGAGGCTGTAAACTCACTACAGAGGTCATCCTAGCTAGAGAGATGGAGGATTCCATCCCGCAACGAGGCTGTAAACTCACTACAGAGTCGGCCAGGTGTGTTATCGTGTGATATGGTATGGTAAGCAATGTCTATGGTTGCACCTGGAGATGGTAAGCTCTATGGTAAGAGTTTCCCCTTGCTGATCTCACCTATGGTGGGAGAGTGGTAACATATCTACATGCAGTACTACTTGCTGTACTCTGAAACAGAGAAAAAGTTGATATTTCATCCCACTACTAGTTAATCAAATTATTTTTATTTATTTATTTGTGGCTTTATATAGCACAGACTTCACCCATCAAGGTTTCAGAGTGCTGTACATAAGTAGGAGTGAAAACACCAGGCAGAAAATTGCTGACCGGCGGCAAATAAAAAAACAAATATTATTTACAATACATCATTTGGTGTAGGAACAATATGATTTTGGTACAGCGATGTAAAGGTAGGTATCCCCCTGCTGACAGTTTTCCTTTTGTTGAGGAATTGTCTGACCTACTCTCACAAGCCTCGATTTCCAATTCCAAAAACATTTTCCTCTGAGACTTCAATATTCACTGGAACAACAAGACTGATCCCTCGGTTAATACCCTCAATGACCTCCTCGAGGTTACAGACTTGATTCAACTTTTCCATTCACCAACACATTCTAAAGGGGCTACCCTTGATGCTATATTTACTGGTAAAGATCTGGCTTCCCTTTTGCACATTGTCCCTATTGACTGGTCGGACCATCATCTTATCCTCTTCGCGATTAACAGTGCTGCTCCTCCCCCTTCCCCCAAAAAAGCAAACATAAGAAATTAACCAGAAATCTTCACCTTATTCCTCCTGGCGAATTGGAGTATAAGATCAAAGCTAAACTTCAACCTCCCTCACAAAATGCTAATGATCTGACTGATCACTACAACAAATCCATCATTGAGGTTCTTGACCTAATTGCTCCAGCAAAATTAAAATCACAAAAAAACATCCGCAACAAATCTTAGTTAAATTCTGATCTGAATATTGAGAGACGCGCCCTCAGGATGACCAAACGCACGTAGAGACAACATCCATCCCCCCCAAGCCTTTCCCTCCTCAGAGCTGCTCCTGTTAATTATAAAAAACACATCCTCAATGAAAAGGCCTCCTTCTTCCGCACACAACTCGACCGAGCTAAGAAGAGACCTAGAGAACTACTTAGCATCATCAAAAATCAAACAGCCTCTGCTCTGCCCAAATTGACGGCCTCAACTGAAAGTTGTGAAGAAATTGCAAACTTCTTCTCTGATAAAATCGCTAAGATTGCTCTTTCCTTTGCCGCCACACCCTCCCCACCGAGTTCATCACCCCTTGCTGTGCTTCCTTCCAAGTCTCCTGTTACATCATCGCCCCCTCCTAACTCTGTCCATCTCCCCCACACCACCACCCCCCTTGAACATTCCCTCTTCAGTCAACTGTTAAAAAATAATGCATCTTGGCGTTATTTTAACCCAGTTTCTGAGCGTGATGTTCTGAACATCATCTCTAAACTTAAGCCCCCCTCTCATGCTTGTGACCCTCTCCCCGCCAACCAAGTCCAAGATTTAAAACATATAATTACACATTATTGGACTATTATCATCAACTCCTCCTTGACCTCAGGGTGTGCTCTTACTTCCCTCCAACTAGGCCAAATCTTTCCCATCCTCAAAAATCCCACTGCTGATCCCCACGACCTTAATAATTTGCGTCCTATCTCTAATCTGACTCTTCTTTCCAAGGCCCTTGAAAAATGTGCCTTGCTACAACTGGTTAAACACATTGACTCATTTAGCCTTCTGGACACTTTACAGTCAGGCTTCCGAAAAGGCTGCAGGATTAAAACTGCGATTCTCAACATTTTTGATGATATCCACCACTCCCTTGACAAGGGGGAGGCCTCCCTTCTCATTCTTCTTGACCTCTCGGCTGCTTTCGATACTGTAAACCACCCTGCCTTACTCAACACCCTCAAGGATCAGTTCGGCTTCAATGGCCCTGTTCTCAACTGGTTGACCTCCTTCTTCCAGTTCAGAACCCAACAGATTAAAATCAATAATTGTCTTTCTAAACCTAAACCAGTCTCCTTGGGTGTTCCCTAGGGCTCTATCCTCACTCCTTCTTTATTTAACCTCTTTATGGAATTCCTCACACTCATTCTCAAGCAAGCTGGAATCAATTATCACCTCGATGCCGATGATACCCAGCTCTACTATAAAATCAATTCCTATTCAGACATTCTTCACCTTAATGATGCCCTGACTAAGATCCAACAATGGTTACATCACAATCACCTTAAACTCAACCCTAAATAAACAGAAGTCATCCTCTTCGCTCCTAAAAATAATCGCTTCCAATACATCTTTGGACCCCTGATCTTAAAGCCCTGAACTGCTCCTTGTCCACCTTCAGCTCAGTTAAATCTCTCGGAATAAGTATTGATCAAAACATCAGCCTCTTGCCCCACATAAAAAACGGAGTGAAAGGTGCTCTCTTTTCTCTTGATCACCTCAAGAAAATCAAACCCTTCATTCCTGTTGACGACTTCAAATCTGTTGTCCAATCATTAGTACTCTCCAGATGGGACTATGGAAACGCCATTCTCACCGGAACACCTAAAGTCCACCTAGGCCCCAATCAAGTCAGTCCTTAATCTCGCGGCTAGACTTATCTCTGATTGCAAGAGGTTTGATTTGATCACATCTCTCCTGTCCTTAAATAACTCAAATGGCTCCCTATTGATGGCAGATCCCTTTACAAGAATGCATGCATTACACATAAAGTCTTTCATCTTCAAACCCCACTTTATCTCTCACAAAAACTCCACAAAGCGGGCCTGTGACAGAGAATTGAGGAGCACTAATTCTCTCATGCTGGTACCTCCCTTGGTTAACAAGAAGTTAACCCAATCTCGCGCTTACTCCGGAAACGCGCCTACTATCTGGAACTCACTCCCCAAAGATCTTTGTTGCAACCCCTCCTACTTCAGCTTCAAAAAAGGCCTCAAACAACATATTCTCCAGAAATTCTGGGGTCTTTAATCCCCCCACCTTACATGGTTTCTCAACCTGCCCATTTGAGTGCTACACTCCTCTCCACATTATACTTGACTTACATCCTCCCGCCTCTCTTCCTCACATATACTCCCACCCTCCTACGACTAACCCTCATACTACTTCCACCTACGCCTTCATGCTATGTATCATCTAGGTTCTGCCTTACCCTCATACTTTTCCCCCATCATCCCTTGCTACCTACGGTTGCACTATTATTCAAATCATAGTGATGGACTTCCTGTACTTCTGATCTTCCTGTCAATGTATTTACTGTTCTTCGAATTCTGATTATATTGTCTTTTAGACCCTTTTCCTTTTTGTATGAATATAATACTGTAATCTGTTTTGACTTCAAGCCCTTGTAAAGCGCTCTGATACCTCTGGGTCTAGCCAGCGCTATATAAAACTGTTTAAATAAAATAAATAAATAGTAGAGCATTCGATTAATTAAATGCAGTTTTTAGGGAATTAGCGGGTATATAAGTACAAATGGACAGCAATTAGGCAATTGTGCATTAATCAGTAAATGTGGCATAGAAGATCAAATTTAGCAGATAGAGATATGTGTAAGTGATGTAGAGTCTAGAATGTATCCTTAATTACCAAGTAAGGCCATCAAAAAATACAGGTTTAGAATAAAGCAGAGATTGGCGAGAGGCAAATTTGATTATAAAGTGGGGCTAATCAGCAAGAGAGAGCCGGATTGCAAATAATCAAGAATAGAATCACAAAAACACCGGAATATGGACAATATGACAACAACTGTGGCTTCTTCATCTGCAACTTCAGAGGTGGAAGTGCTCTATCGGAGGTGGCTGGATGGCAGATGTGCCAAAGGCAGCTCCTTTGGATCAGCCACCGGGTCTACCGGAATCCAGAGCTAATCCACCTATAAATCGTGATGGATCTAGAGTGGTGGGTTGGACGTAATTTAAGGAAGGTTTAGCATGTGAAAGATAGGAATTTGAGAAAAAGGTAAACATTATTACCCTTAAATCCTGGTAAACATTCCTCGCATGCTAGAGGGACCAGAAACGTGGGCAGTGACAATGTATCAAGATTGAAATTCACATTAGGGATGCCTGTTCCAAATAATGAAAGCACACAATTGGAAAATAATTTTCGTTTCAAAACAAATGTTTTGCATTTATTTCCACTGGCGCTGTATAGTTATTAAAATTCACATCAGAACTACCTGTTCTGAAGAGGAAGAGCACAACACTGGAAAATGCTTTTCATTTCAAAGCAATTTTCCTTCATTTGTTCCAGTTTATTTAGGATGTTTCCAGTTAAACCTGTTTTGTTTCAAGTTGAATTTTCAATGATTCATTTTTAAAAAACAGACACATATTGGGATTTTGCCAGTCCCTTCATATGTATGTTTAAATCGTTACCCCATCTATAATGTGAGACACAAATAAACATCACATTACTAACATATGTGCAAAAATCATTATACAATGTAGCTATGCCTCATCTTAAGAATGTTACTCGGCAGCCACAGATAACTGTATGTAACCTGTGTAGACCTTAGGTTCCTCTATGTTCCCCATGAAAACTGGAGTTCAACACTGCCACACTACATTCAGCACTACAAAGCTGCTGTTGCCATTAACCGCAGGGTTGTTGCTTTATCTTTTACCACTTCTGCTAGTTTTTCTTCTGATTGCAGACTTTATTCTGACTCTTTCCACCATATTATATTCTTTTTCTCAAACAGCTACCATGGCACCATGATCAAATGGCTCATACAATCTTTAGATCCACCTTGTCATCAAATAATGTTCATAAAAACATGAAAGCCTAGAAGCTCGTTTAAACCATGAGGTTACATAATCAAAAATAATTACATTCACCATTTCACGGTCTGGTAAATATCTAGTAATATCCCCTCATCTTGATAATGTGATGGAATTTCCTCACATGTTTTAAACTTCTTTGTGCTAGACTATGGCTTGATTCTATAAAAATGTTTTGCCACTTATGATCTCTGGCCATTATTATATTTTGTAGACTAATTTTGATTGACACAACGTTTGATTTGCTTAAAAAAAAAATTAAGTAAGCTTTGTGTCATGGCTCAGCCACATAAATGACATTGCTAGATTCACTGGTTGAATATTGTCTTAACTTGATTTATTTTCCCATTCTGCGATTGATTGACATTGATAACATTATTGCAGATTATGTATTCCAAGCACAGAAATGTAATGATTCTTGATGGTTGTATTGTGAACTGTTTCTTACATGTGCTTGGCACTGCTGATCTTATTAACCCGCCACTAAGAAGGTTATTCCTTGTATAAACAAAAAGTGGTGTGTTCTTACATGTGGTTGCAAAGTATGTATGCAAAGATTTTATCAAACAGAAGAACATTCCAGTTGTTACAAATTATTTTCCAAATATTATGGACTTATTAGCTGTTTAGTAAAATCATTGTAGTGGAGGATGCTAGTGGCTGTGCTTGTTCAATAGTCTGGCTAGTAGTATGTGTCTCTCGATTGCCCATTCTCTGTCTGGACATTCCATCAACGATGTTTCATTCTAGGCCCTTTGTCAAAATATCTTAATAATTTGTGACACTCTATGAGGTTAAACCTCAGTCACAACGGCTTGTGAAGGTCTTCCTCGGCTGCTTTAAACAGCCAAACAATATGTGTTTCCTCAAGCATACGAGACTTGCATTTGGCACATATCTTAATGATAATTGTTTATTTTCTTGAGAAACCTCATTGCCAGTAGCAGGTTGTGTTGTCGAAGAGCAGCGGAGCAGGGGGTCGGGGTGTTACGGACGACAAAATAAAAAATTATAATAACTAACTGTCACGCTCTTCTGCTCCTCTCCTCTGCAGGCACATGCTCCCAGACTCCACTGCAGCCAATCCTCACTCTGCTCTCATGCTGCTGGAAGCAGCATCAGGATTGAGCGCTTTCAATTTGCAATCCCAGTGAGATTGGGAGCCTGTGCCTGCTGTCTCCAACCTGGCAATGCAGATCGGGTTGGAGACATATTCAGTGCACATAACGATCTAGTTGGCCTGAGACGGCTGGCCAAACCGTCATGCGCATTGACAACAGTGCCCACCACTTCTCCTTCAGCCTGTCATCCCAGGCCCCGCCCCCATAGACTCAGCAGGAAAGTAAAAATAAAATAATAATAAAATGTGTTTATTATTGTTCTATTTTTCCTTCCCCTTCCCTACCGTTTTGAAGCAGCTGGTTGGGGGGGGGGGGGGGAGTTGACGCTCCCCTGCTATAGCGGAGGAGCAGCTGCTGCTCATTACCCATTTCTTTCTGCAGGGATATCACCTAAAGGACGTACTGTATACACTTGCTGCTCCTGATGCACCAGTGAGTGTCTGTCTCACCTCACTCAATGACTTCAGTGAATACTGCAGATTTACTGCCCACAAAGGTTAACTGTTTCACTACGCTTTTTTTCTGTAAGGAAATGTTTGCTTCTCCCTGAAAGTCTGCATGAAGTCAGGCCTTAAACAGAAGTAAGACACAACTATTCACAGAAAAAAAGCCTTAAAAGTGTGCTTTGTTTGATGCCTTTCCAAATTTACTAGACCTGGGAGCAAACAATCTATTTTATATATATATACATATATATATATATATATATATATATATATATATATATATATATATATATATATATATATATATATACACATATATATATGTATATATATATATATATATATATAATATATATATATATAATATATATATATATATTGTTCCATAAAATAGCTCTGTGTGCTCTGAAAACTCTGTAGCTACAATAAGTGTATCTATAGGTTGGAAGTCTAAAATAAGCCTATTATTGCTTGATCTCTCACAGCATGAAGGAATGTATCTCAAAAATGCACTTGAGGAAACTTTGGACTACACCTCAAAAAACCTTCAACATTATACACAGAGATTTAAAGTGTATACGTTTTCGGATTGGGAGCCAGTGGAGTTAGCATAGATGTGATTTAACCGGGTCAAATTTCCTGAGATTTGAAAATATTTCGACTGAAGGATTTACAAAAAGTTGTAGTCTCTGGCAATTGTTTTGGCAATCTGAGATATGCAGAGTTTTCATAGTCGTTGCGTGAGTAAGTAAAAGTTTTGTCTACAGTAATTTTATCGCAAGAGGAAAGAAAAGGTGTTCTACGTGTAAGGGCCTGGATGTGAAAAGTGCACATCTCAATTACTACGGAGATTTATTTCAGAAGGTTTAGCTCTGAGACTAAAATGAGCCCTAGGCCCCTCGTTAGTTCAACTGGTACAGGACGGTCCCCGATTGAAGAGGTCCATAAGGCTGTGTCCAATCAGTCATCAGCCATACAGTGGGCTTTCTGCCCTTCCAGGGGCAAAATGGGGGCAACCTCCTCTCTGCAATCTAGGGAGGCCAAATGACTGGTTTGTTCCTTTTGGCGTATGGCCGAATGCCAGAGTGCAATGCCTGTGCTCCTTTCTTATGCCCTAAATGCAAAATGCCTGGTGTTTAGTGGGCTTTCTACCCCTCTGGGAGACAGATTTTTGGCAACCTACCAAGTTGGTATACCCTTCCTATCTGCCCCTGGGGCACAGAAAGACAATTTAGTCCCTTTAGGGCTGGAGGTATGGCATGATGCCCGGATAGTCCGCCTCCCTCTTTTTTTTGTTTTGGTGCCATTTTTAATTCTATGACGTGTAGGCGGCTTTATGCCCCCATAGGACTAAATTTATGACAAACTACCTGTCTGCCCCTGGGTGAAGAAAGACTGGTTGGGCCCTTTTGGGGTGGGGTAGGATGTGGCCGATGTCAGAGTGCAACAACTGTGCCCCTTTCTTTTGCCATAAATTCAAGCTTACTGTTGTGTAGTGGGCTTTATACCCCCAAGGGCCATATTTATGGCAACCTCCCCATTTGGAACAAACTTCCTAAAAGCCCCTGGGGGAGAGGAGAAAGACACTATTGCCCCTTCTGCACCAGGAGCTATGGCTTGATGCCAGGTTAGGCTACCCCACCTTATGTTTGTTTTGGTCTCATGTTGAATTCCCTGATGAATAGCGGGCTTTCTGTTTCCCCCAGGGGAGCAGATTGGAGGTCAATCTAACTATTCATCACCTGGGGTGCAAAAAAGTCAACCGGGCCCCAGGGTGGGGGGAAGTGCATGGGCCCATGCTTGGGGGGGGGGGTCTGCTCCCCCATTACTATACTGCATAAATTCAGTCCATGGGGTCTAGGGCTATTCTTGCCCCGGGTGGGGTGGCAGATTGGGGATAATTGCCCCACCAATCCCCCCAAGGGAGGGGTATAAAGACTATTGAGCCCTTTGTTGGGGTCGGGCATGAGCCTGTCCATGGTTGTTAGCCCCAACCCCTTTGTTTTTATTTACATTTTTCCGGGTGTGGATTGTGCTTTCTTACCACTAGTGGGCAGATTGGAGGTAATCATTGGCAGAAATACTGTCTGTGCCCTCGTGAGGTGGGGGCATGGCCGTGCCCATGGTCGGCAGCCCCCACTCTGTGGGTTTTTTTCCTCTGGTGTCTAGTAAACTTTCTGACCACCCCCCATGTAGATTAGAGGTAATTGCCTCACCTGTCCTCCAAGGGGGCAGAAAGACTGTTGACCTCTTTTTGAGGTTGGGAATGGCAATACCAGGCAGGCACGACCCATATGTTATTTATTTTTTTCCATGGTGTCTAGTGCGCTTTCTTGCCCCTTCCTGCCCAAAAACAATCTTCCCAAGACGCAGGCACCCTTCCACCATGGTGCAATGGTGCCTGCACCAGCGCAGAGGAGAGCAGAGGAATGCGACATATTACTGTAAATATATCGCATTCCTGTGCTTTAGAAGGGCTGCAGGCAAAGGGCTTGTGTTGCCGTGCTGCAGCACTTCCTTGTAAATAAGACCCTAGTGTTCATTCAGTTATGTATTGCAGATAGACTACATGGGAGGTCTGATAAAGGCAGGGGCATAACACACGCCCCTGCAGCCCCTACAGCGCAAGGGAGCACCAAACTCGGGGGGGGGGGGCAGACATTTAGGGAGCCCCCATTCAGCCCAAGCCCAATTAATATTTGTAAGATGCAAGACTTGGGCGCCCCTCATCCCATTTTGCAAGGGGGGGCATCTTTTTTGCGTTACACCACTAGCGAAACGTTTGGATCGATCATCAGTAACAGTGACAATGTTTTCAGTATCTTCACTCTCTTGCGCCCACGCGCTGCTAATATTCTCCTTTGGACCAAAATTATCAATGGGGTTACCCAGTAATGTCCAGAACCTGGGTGCAATCACAGTAAACAAACAATGGTTCTGCTACATCTTATTATTCAAAAAACGGTGAATTTTATCTTTTAGTCCCCCCACCCAATGGAAGGATTGTTCAATTAATGAAAGTGAAAAACAAACTCAATACTCCCAATATTCTAAAGATTAAGAAAGACACTAACAAAAGAGTGAAATGTAAATAATTCATATATGTATAGATTTCCAGAAGCATGCCATATGGAAACACACAGTATTATTCCAAACACAATTACAAAACAAAACTCCAGTGAAATTGCAGTGCACAATACAGTTACATACACAGATCACAAAAACATTCAAAGCAACAAAAGCTAGATAGTAACCCAGACAATTGAATCATAGTCAAATTCATAAGAGGCAATCCTATGCTAGACATATAGAATTGATTGAGAAATCAAAGTTCAACATGGACTACAGCGTTTGATTTGAAATATTCTCTTTTGGGCAGACTGCTCTCCCTCCTCTGTCACCACACCCCTTCCTGTCTTCAGAATACCCTCTAGGAGTTACTGATGCGGTATTGTCTGTTTTCTCCGCCCCAGGGTATCAAACAGACAGCTGTAGAAGGTAGTGACACGGGTGCTCCCAGGAAGAAGTCGATGTAAAACACTTTCATGCACTAAAAGAACGGAACAAGGAGCATTAAAGCAGAAGACAAGGACGGTTGTGTAAAAGGGGGGGGGGGGGTGCACACAAGCCTTTCATATTCCTTGGCGACATGGCATGTGTGCCGCTGTTCATGCAAATGCAATTTCCCATACGGATAGCTGCCGCCTGCCTCTGCCAGCCTATTCCAGCGAGTACCGTATCGCTTTCTGTTTATAGTACATCGCCTGCGTCAAATCCTTGTTCTATTTGTGTGTGAATCCCCCTGGCAGCGATTAGAATATCTCAGGTACGGCGGGATCTGACACCCGCGCGCCGGGATGACTGACAGCTAACGGGCGCAGCACGTGACGTGAGGCTCGCGCGCATCTGGCGCCACAGCGACGGTCCCATAGGCGAAGACCTCCGTGTAACGCTCTACTGGGGGGCTAGTGGGAGCTCGGGGGATGAAGTCATACGCTGAAGGACTCAAATGGCGCACATGCCCCCTTACATGCGAAAACATGCAAAAACCAATACAGATGTGACCTCCCACTGTCAAACTGTGGCATTCTGTGAATTTCGTCGGGCTACCGATTATTTAACAAAAGAAGCAGCTCTGGGTATCTCTTACTTCCCCATCCCTAACAACCAGTCCAGATGCGCAAGGCTGGCTACCCACAATGCCCCTTTACTCCATCTGCTGGAATATTAGCATTTTGGAGAACATCTTTTAATTCTCTTTCCTTCCATCTTTACGCCTCTTGCACCCTTTTGGTCTTTTTGTTTCATCTCTCCTATTCACCAGGCATAATTACATAAAGCATAACATCACATAACAAAAGACGGTTCTACGTTGTGTTCCCAGACCGGCCTGTATGAACCTGGTTCAGACTAATAGCCATTGAAATGTTAGTGAAGGATGTATGTCAGTACAACGCGATCTTTACAACGCGGTTTCTACAACGCAAGTCGTTACAACGACTTGCGTTGGAGGGCGCGGATTGAGGATTATTATAATTTTATATTCCAACACCAGCCCACATAACAGTAGGGAAGGTGTTGGAATATAAAATTACAATATTCCTTAACCAACAGCGCCATCCAGAGCAAGTCGTAGTAACGACTTGCGTTGTAATGGCAGCGTGGTAAAAATAGTACGGTGTAAACACCGCGTTGTAAACAATGTTTCCCGTTAGGGGGATTATTGTTTCGAATTTGTTTTTAAAAATGTAAATGGTTTTATAGTAGTCAACCCATGCACTTAGTTTCCTTTAAACTATGCCCACACAACATAACGATGAGCCTAAACAGAGAGGAACATGTCAGCCATTATTAGTCATTTTTGAGAACGGTCCATTTTTGGAGAACCAGCAGGTTCCCTGTGCACTTGGATTTCAGAGTGGGCTCAAGCACATGACAAATGACAGCAGTTGTCACGGATGGGTTATTCTGACCTGCTTTCCTGCACGTTGTTGGGGATATGTTTTCTTCGTTTGTGGTTGCTTGCCTTATCATTTAAATGTTTTTTTTCTATAATATGTATGACTGTCAGCCGAAAGAAGGCTTCTAATAAAAAACACCTTTAATTGGATTCAGTTCTTGGTAGAAACATTCTGTCAAAATAGCCCACAAATGTTTAATGCAGAATAAACGCTTCATGCTGCTAGCAAGTGGTTCTGTTGTCACTTCTATATGAACTATTGAAAATCTATTGCCAATTGCAGATGTGGTGCTCGTGTCTCCACAACATCGGCCTATAAATTATTGAAATCCTTGTTTGTCACTCGTTTTTTCTTGTATCTCTCATTATCGAAATTTGCATTTTTTAATACATCCTTGAAAAAAGAGATGACAGTCTGCATTCAAATCAGGGAAGACAATGTATTTGAGTCGCGCGCCCATGCACTAGGGCTGCTTCTGATGCTCTGAGGAGCTACTGTCGCGACTGCAAGCGTGCTGTTCATCCTGCAGCTCTTTCACTGTGGCTTGAGCAGACACGAAACAGGCAACAAGAAAAGCGAACAGGCAGCAGGAAAAGCGAGCAGCCCCCGCCCCCAGGGGAAGTTGTGCGGAAGAGCTGCCCGAGACAAGTGTATCCATCTCTCGCGTGCCGGGGCTCTTATAGAGACAGATTGCGTCATTAGATGCGTTCCTGGGACGGCAGTAGGTTTCTTGATAAGGCACTCTGTCTGGGGAAATCGTCGATCCCATTTGATATTAAATCTGTCAGTCAGAAATCTGTGCCCCCTCAGGAGGCAGATAGAGGGTGAATCGAACAGCCTACTCTGAAAATATGACAAACATTACCAATGCCAGTAGGTTTAGCTTCCATGTGCTGCACTCTGCTGTCTCACAGGCACACCACTCACCCTGTTTTTTTTTAATTATATAGCGTGAACTTGGCCTATTGGCACGATGTGTGTACCAAATTACATTACACAAGGTCAGATTTTTTTTTAAGGCATAGGGAGGTTAAGCGCCTGATTTAGATCTTTGCGGATCTGGTCCCACCACCACTTTTTTGACGGTTTCGCTGCTCACCTACTAGGCGGTCCGGCCATTCAATTAGGATACTGCCGGGTTGATGAACGATAGTCTGTTCAAGTCCCGCCGTATCCGCCAGAATGTTCCACCTGCGTCAACGGTGTCATAGGCAAAAACGACTGTGGGAGGGAGTCCAGCCAATATTTCCGCTGGGCCCATTATGATGTGCCTTTCATTCGAGGAAACTGTGCCGGGCAAACCTCCAAACCTGAGTTGGCTGTATCAAAGGGATATGAGGTAGAAATGTACCTTTTTTTCTATTTTCCACTTCTATCATGAACCTGATTGTCCATGTTCCTCCTTTGCTGCTGCTACTTGACCACGAAGAAAATCAACTTAGTCACCGCTGGAATTGATGGTAAGTTTCTTTTTTACATGTTTCCTCATGAATTGTCTGTTTACATTTGCTGTGGACTTGTTAATTTCTAAATTGGTCTTCCATGCACATTTTTTCTTATGTGTAATGCATATGTTTTTATTTTTTCACATATGATGTTAAAATTAACACACCTGTACTAACACTTAAAAAAAGAATCAATTGTAAAATTAAAAACATGTAATGATAGCTGAGATAATCCTCTCATGTACTTTATTACAATTAAAAATAAATAAGAAGAAAAGGAGTAAGAGTAGGAGGGCTGGTATAGGAGTAGCTTTTGGAGGTAGATGGAGCTGGAGTGTGTGATGTGCTTAAGTCTGTATGTTTGGCAGAGCATGCGGGTCCGGTGTTTGTTGTGTAGGTTTGGATGTGTGTTTTTGGCTAGTGTTTGATTATCTGGTGAGTATGTATATTTGCTTTTGATTTTTGTTGTTTTGTGGGTAAATGTAAATGTCATGGTACTTATAGAGCGCACTGTCACCAGACGGTCACCTTGCGGTGTCGCCTATTCAGCTTCCTGGCGCTGATACTCATACCGCTGTGGAACCCCTCCTGGCTTTCCCTGTGAAGTGTCCACTCCTGGGCACCCCCAAGGTGAAGCCAGGCATCCTTAGCGCTGTTGGGGCCGGTGTGGAGGCTAAGCAAGCTATTGCCCAGAGTTGCAGCGTGGGGACCGTGATTAGAATAGGCACCGAGGCGAGAATTAACAGGTCCGAGGAAATTGAGCCCGAGACGCCGCTGAGGCGGGAATCGAACCCTGGTCCCTGACCAGAACTCTGCATCAGGGTCTGCCGCTCTAACCATTGAGCCACACTCTTCCATAGGTGTGCTTATATGTAGATGTGTTGGTTTTGGTGAGTGTGTTGTGCTTTTAGGTGTAGTTTCAATAGTGTGTATGTTGTTTGTGTGTTTGTGTTTATGTGTGAGCGTGATTGCTCTGCTAACATCTGTTGGAGTTGGTGCCTGCAAAGAAGTGAGTGTGCTTGATCTGGTGTGGGAGTTTGTAATTGGATTGACGAAGGGATCTGAGTTGGGGCAGATGGTTGGGAGGCTGTGGTGAGTGAGGAGGCTGCTATGCTATAAGTTAAAAAAATGCACAACACATTAGCAACAGCTAATTCAAAAACAAAAACCTACATGTCGTGTTTAGTGATACATTCGAAATTATTGCTTACCAGTCTCCACTCTACCAGGGATTCCTATCAGGGCTTCACTATGTAGGATCTGCAAGACCTTCTTTATAGTGCGAAGGGGGGGGCGGAAGAACCACCATCAGTTCTCTAGGACTCCAGGTGACGCTTGGATGTATGCATGTGATAACAATTAGCAAGAACACATCAGGTGAATGATGCTAGCATCCATCCAAAGCCACAGCAGTAGTACAATGTGGAACGAGTCCCGCGATAGACTCACTCCGTCAGGTATCTGCCACTAGGACAACACCAGCACAACTGAGAAATATAAATAGGCTTGGCACAATCCTGCTGCCCTGATGGTGATGGATTAATGTTAGCCAGCAGAGGAGTCCACCGCCTCGAAGGAGGTGAGTCGCTTACATGACAGAAAACAGTCTGTTGACGAGGACGGTGCCTCAGCCAGCCCACATCTAAATACAGTGGGTGGGAATGCATCAGCTTGATAGAGTACTTAGAACTGATGCATGGATGGATGACAAGAGTCCTGTCAAGATCTAATTCAGGCCCTAATTGATTTTCCCCGAATCACAGGATGCTAAGCGAACAGCAAGACTCAAACCAGGTTCCTTAGTTCCAAAGTCGACATCTGTTCCCTTTAGGCATTTCTCTCCCTGTGCTCACAAGGGCAAAGTGTTTCACCTCTCACCTAGGAGTGAGAGCCAAGATAGAGCATCTTTCTACTCTAGATGATGGAACATGGGCACAACCAAGAGTGCTTGAGAAGAGGAATGAAGCATGTGAGAGGTTACATAAGGCAGACTTTAAAAGCTGACCTACTGAGGAAAAGTTTCAGCAAGTGCTTTGTGCAGCATAGAAGTTAAAATATTTAATTTTATTCCCTAATAACCTATGGAAGACGTTCAACTAGAATTTAACAGAAGCGTGTTGATGTATATTAATTAACTGATGTGGCACCTGCATTTTGTACAATTTGAAAGTGACAGCTAAGATATTTAGGTGGCCCAAGCAAAACTACATTCCTATAACCAAACGGGATGAGACAGGTGCCTGGATCACTAGCTGTCAAAACCCCTTTCAGATGAGATCAAAGGGCAACTGGGTGCAACCTTGGGATTTGTGGCCTTGTACTCCTGCTGTCCCGAGGCCTGACCTTAAATGGGTCCTGGATAACCGGGCCAAGCACTATCACTTTCATCACCAAACTCTTAGTAATTGCAGGGGTTGAACAATCCAGTTCGAGAGGGAGTTATGTGTGAAGTGTGCACAGGCTGAAGACTCAAAGTACACAAAGTAATGGTAATTAGATTATTGCCCAGTCAAATTCTTGTTTTTTTAAAAAGGAGCCTTTGTATGTGATTGGGCAAAGTGTAGAATCAACACACTTACTAATCTCCACAGCCTCTTAAGACTAGCATGTTAGTACCGTCCCTGGAGGAATCGCTCAGGCCCTCGGTCCCATCCAATGTCGTTGGTTATTCCCTATCGTATACTGGAGGTGACTCCCATATGCAGCCCACGCTAGTCTCCACGTAACAAAGTCTATGTCTCGGCCTCAAGAGTTAATGCTAGCAGTGTTTAGACACTAGGCTAGTGGAAGTCACCAGCAGGCCCAATGGCCTGGAAAGCTCGTACTTGACTGATGGCAGCTGGCAATCCTGGAATGACCGGGGAGCTAATTCGCAATCTCCGCTCTCCTACCTCTGAGGGCCAGTGACCTCCTGTTTTCTTTCCCCAGTAACGCGTTGGCCTTCTCAGACCGTGCGTCAATGTTACATGTTCTCGCCTGGCTCCTGTGACAATCAGTAAGTGTTTCTCCAGGCTTCTTCGGCATGAGAAATCAGCAAAATTGCCCTAGCTCATAGTGCCCCTTCCTGCTCACGCAGAGGGTCGCCAACCTCGGCACTCAAACGGGCGATAGCCTTATCTTCACAGTGGCCCCATTTTTGGTGACACAGGGTCACTGACCTTGGTGCCAATATGGGCAATATCCCAAACATCACAGTGACTCACTTCCTGGACACACAGGGGTTGCCAACATTGGCGCACACACACAGGCGATGGTGAGAACTTCAGATGGCACCTTCTGGTCATAAGGGGATCTCTGCATTTCTTGTGCACACAAGGAAGATGACCTGCACTTCACAATGGCCCTCTTCCTGATGACATAAGGGTCACTGCCTTTGGCCAGATTGAGTGTGCTGGCCATACTCCTGCAGTGGTCAAACCAGACCGGGTGTCTCACACTTTGTTCACCGGGATTCATTCACCAGGATCCCCACTGGGCCTCACTCCCTCTAGGCGACTGCCTCCTCCTTACAGATTCCACCGGTCTTGGCAGGCAGACAGAAGGTTGGCGCACCAGGCTCAGGCAAAGTGGTCTTGACTTTTTGAGTCATGGACCCTCAAACAACTTAGATATTAGCAGACCTTGGCCCCTAGTCCTGGCTCCAGCAGCTAGAAGTCTTGGGAAACGTCTTTCTCCTGATAAACAATGTGTGGAACAACTTGTACGTCCCATACTCCAGCCTTAATAGTCTAACTCCAGACACTAATGTGATTTAATATCTGATCCTTTTTAAATTTGGATTTTGGGTGTCTGCTTCTTTGAAGTATTCTCTACTCTGCAATTCCTTTTGTCAAAGGGAAGGTCTGACACAGCAGGAATGGCTCCAATTTGGATGGATCCACAACATAGGCCAAGGGAGTAACCGAGCCTCCACTGAAATATGCCTCATAAAGGTTCAAAGCCCTGAGCCTTAATCTCTATCAAGTTTCCCTGTTCCACAGGGCCAGTCTTATCAGTTCCACCATCTCCCTGAAAATGAGCCCAGGCCTACTGACCAGTAACTCTCCCTGGAATCAAAGATACCTCTGGTGTACACAGAGATTGCTCTGCTCCTGTACCTTCAGTTTCTGCTTCCATTCCATCTCTCAGAAATATCAGCAATACACATCACCTGTCTGGAGGTTGCAGTCCTCACCTGTCCAGGCCCTATGTTTCCAAAATGGAACCCAGAGGCTCTTCCATGTTATGTACCATGCACAGGGATAAACACATCCCATCACACACACACACAAGTGAAATGCACTATCCAATTCTAACACAATCCTTGCAGGCCAAGGGTGAGCTAGATATACAGTACAAAAATGGCCAAAGGCCTGAAGGGTGGAGGGGATCTTCCACAGTATTGGAAGAGGAACACAACAGAGGGGATACGTCCTCCCAACTCAGTATCAACAATTCAAAAAAGTATTCCACCCAATAGAGATATTTGCTAGGCACAATCTTCTAGTCAGGAAGTCTCATCAGATGTTGCTAATATGAATAGGAGCAATTCCTTTTTGTATGGTAACCCTCACACACTCTAGTGGTGTCATGATTCCTGGCACTCCAGGTATCCCTTTAATATGGAGAGACGGGGCATATTAAAACAAAAATGGCAGCTCACTATATACACAGCGGATGGGTGAGCGAGTGTAGCGCGAGCCAGACACTTAGGCTCTCCTTGAGTCGCTACATATATTGTGTTCACTTTCATTACAGGTTGGATGAATCAGGACTTAACACCAACATTAAGGATAAGTATATCCAAGAGGCGAATAAGGTGGAACAGTCTTCTGCTCCACTACTTGCTTTATATTACACCTAGGGAGGGAATTTTCTCTGTCGTATGCCCTGATGAAAGCTATGGACCCATAAGGGCCTTTTACTTGCTGAAACATGTTGACAATGCTTGTAGGGTCATTGGAACATTCTTTACTTGGGATACCCTGCCCTTTTTGTTTTAATATCCCCCGTCACGCCATATTAAAGGGATATCTGGAGTACTGGGAGGATTTGTAATCTTTAACCCCCCCTGGCCTTTTCTCTAAAGTGCTCCCTGGAATACAATCAAGCCTACCCTGGCCTTTAGGAGCCAGGGTGAACCCGATGATGAAGCATGACACTACTGGAGTGTGTGAGAATTGCTCCTATTCATATTAGCAACATCTGATGACACTTCCTGACTAGAGGATTGTGCCTAGCCGATATCTCTATTGGATGGGGTGCTTTTTAGAATTGTTGAGCTAGGTATACAGACACAGAACTTTTCATGAGTGGGTCAGCAGGCCCCATTTCCACGATATGGCTCAAAAGGCCTGTTCACACTACCGATCACTATTAAACACAAACCGGGTATGCTGATACAACCATGCTCATATCACCTAACTCTTGGTAAGGGCAATAGCCTTCTATCATAACAACTGTAGTCATTGGTGTGCCCCTTACAGCCCAACAAGATTGCATTACCCTGAGCAGGTCTAGCTCATGGCACACACGCATGATCAGCATCCACACATGATAATAACTTATTACCAGGAGTCTAGATATACATGCAGCCAGGGTACTCAGGTCAGGACTGCATGTCTGTCACCATATATGGGACTTTTCTCTTCCAACATCAACCTTCTGCCTTCAACTGAGAGGAAGGAAGAAATGTCCTTGAGGTTTTCAAAAGGGAGAACATGTACCAGCAATCTTGTTATAATGAGGGATGAAGGTAAGGTCAACATTGAGAGCAGCTCCATTATTTGTTGGCCATATCAGCAGCAGCTCGCAATGGCCTAAGCGTCAGTGACTATCAAATGGAGGTCCAGGTCTAAAGATAATTCCCTAGAACCACAACCTTCATTTCATCTATATTAAACTTCAAAAGGTTGTTGGTCATCAATGTGTGACAGAAGCAAGTCATTTTCAAAGTTTATGGGATAATTAAAGTTACTAAAGGGGGTGGTGATGGACCCATGAGGCACAGGGTCAGAGCTGATTTGCATATAGCCAGTGTCTAACCCAGGGTGGTGTGGAGTGCAAAAAAACGATGGATTTAGGCCCAGATCCTTGTACTGGGGTGAATGTATGACATTGTTCTACATTCTGTCCATCAACTGTGTTTTTTGTAATTAAAGTTACTACCACTTTGCTGTATTAGGAATAGGTTATCAACAATATAATGTAAAGCTAAAAGAATTAATTAAAGCAATGAAAGTGGTTAAAAAAATATTAAAGAACTGCACAAAGTTCCCAGTAACCAATGTCTAGTTTTTTCACGTTTAAAACAGAAAAAGCGCTTCAATTTACAAACAGCTAAATCATAATCTAAAATCACAAATGCAGACATTTCAAATGAAACCTCTGTAGTACCGTTTGAACTAAAGAACTGCCAGAAGGTCTCTTAGTGTTAGCCAATGCACAGTCCCTCCCTATCGTGTTCATTAAGACTTCATAATAGGAATTTCTTCCAATCGTAATTGTCAACCGCTTCTCAAAGACAAATCCTTTCCTCTTGCACTTGTCAAAAAGTTCCCAATGTAATCCCAATTCCTGTTGCATTTGTCAAATAGTTTACAATGTCTCACCTGACTCTCAGGGTACTGAGGCAGAGCAGTCTAGAGTAGTCATCTGGAGACACTACTTTGCTACCATTTACTGTGACCAGACCTAAAAAGGGATATATGTACTAATCCCCTTCCTATTGCATTCGTGAAACAGTTGAAAATGTAAAATCCATTGTCAAATGCTTCAAAATGTAAAGCCTCTTCCTTTGCTGTTTGCCAGAGAGTTTACAAAGAATAACCTATCCCTATTGTATTTGTCAGATAGTTCCCAACATAAAACCCCTTCCTATGCCATAGTTCCTAATATAAGTCCCCTGCCCATTGCATTTGCAAGAACTTTCATTATGTAAAGCCCCTGACTATAGTTGTTGCCAGTGAGTTCACAATGTAAACTCCTTCCTATTGCAATTGGCACAGAGTTCACATTGTAAAGTCACATATGTGGTTTGTGGTAAGTAGTTCAAAGAAAACCCCTCCCTATAATGTTTTTTAGGTTGTTCGCAGTGTATATCTGTTTCCTACTGTATTGGTCATGAGGTTACACCAATGCACAACCCTTTCTACATGAGGTCTGCGTTGACAATGTCCCTGTCAGTACTGAGCAGGGCTACAGGAATTATGCTGTAGGGAAGGAAGAAATTATACGGCTAGATCGACTAAACTATGCAGTAAGAAAAGGCAAATTGAGTGGCATAATGCACCCACTTTTGAGACATTACCTTATTCTTTTTACACTGTCTGCGAAAAAGTGTTGCCTCCTTAGTAATAGTTTAATACCCACATACAGATATACGCAATTGAACAGTGACCGGCAAACCTTTCAGAAGGGCCTTCTACTACGTTTAGTAACTTTTTTTTTTAACCTTTTTTTATTGAAGTACTTGACATTTTCCTTTATTACAATCAATACAAATTAGATAATGAATTAAATTTAAACAAAAACAACATAAATTTCCAGGAGAACATATAAACAAACAGTTCCGGCATCAGACATTGAGATTGCTAACCATTATCAAATAATCAAATAGCAATTTAATCAAAATAGGATTCCCAGAATTTTATAAATTTCCTCAATCCCCCCATCCTTTGAGCAAATATCAATTCACTTTTTCTAACTCTCTTGATTTTTTTGATACCACTCATCTACGGTTGGAACCGTCTCTGACCTCCAGTACTGAAGTATCAGAGATCTGGCAACTGCTACTATGATATGCATGAGTTTCGCCAAAGGTTCAGACAATTTAAGCTCTGGATCAAATCCATATATAATTAAATTCGTATAACAGGAAACCGTAAAATTTAAATGAAAATAAAGCAAAGTAAAAATTCAGTCCCAAAATACCTTAATCTTAGGACAGTAAACCATTATATGGGACCAATTAGCTAAGTCCGGTTGACTACACCTGAAACAAGTAGATAGAGTATTACTATACATTTTCGCAATGGCTACTGGAGTACGATACAAAAGCCACTTACGAAAAAAGAGCATTCTTCGCCAATTGGCACCTCTCAGAACACTAAAATTAAATGTATTTAATGCTGTCCATGAGTTCTCAGTTAATTTAGAATTTTCATGTTTCTGCCATTTTTTAATTGCTATGATGCTTAAATTATCCTCCCTACTTTGCGCCAAGCTTTTTCTCCATTTTCCAGGATTCTTAACAAGTGGAGACCAAAAACGTTCATTGGTTAACTGTGAAAATTGTCCTATCTGTAATAAATCGATTTGAGCCAGAAATGTATAAAACAAATTATATGAACCTATCAAAAGAAAGTTTCCACATATTAGTGTGGCCATCTCATTCGGAGTCAGCCTAGCTCCGTTTTTCACAAAATTCGACAATGTTAAAAACCCAGATCTGGCCCAATTGGATATAGTTTCTAACCCCATTTTAATCCAGAAACCAGAAATAACGTCACTCAATGGAGTTACTAAGTTCAGGAGGGATAGTGAATACCTTTTCAGCATAACATCACGTTTTAAAAAAAAACAATTCAGAACCTTATATCTGACTAATTTAGGTGATTTAAAAATCGAGAGTGGGGAGGGGATTTTAGTCTCTTTACAAATTAAATCGAAGAAGAAATTAATAAATAATGCCTGACTAGATACAGGATATTTAAATCTTGACAAGTACTGTGCGAAGTATGCATAATAGTAATCTTTAAGATTAGGTAGACCAAGACCTCCTTGTTCCCTGTCTGCATATAACGTACTAATAGCAATTCGAGGCGTCTTTTTTGCCCAAACAAAGGCTGAAATTAAAGATTCGACTTTTAAGAAAAAGGAGCTAGGGAGGGAGTAAGAAATAGTGGAGAACAAAAAGTTAAATAAGGGAAGTACTGACATTTTGATTAATGCCACCCAACCTAGAATGGATAAAGGTAATGCATTCCAACGCATAAACATATCGCAAACTTTTTGAATTAGAGGGTCAAAATTTAATGTATATAAATCCCGTACTGAGGAGGAAAAATATACTCCCAAATACCTTTTAGGTCTGTTATTAATACAGCTCTGAATATCTGGGTGCAGATCGGGATTTATACCACCACAAATTAAAATCTCAGTTTTCCTTTTATTAATTCGATACACCCCCAAAGCTTTGAATTCTGCAAAGACAGAAAAGGCCTGCATTTGTGAATGTATTTCAGGTTTCAATAGCAGCATTATATCATCCGCATATAGTTTGATCTTAGCCATGGAGGCAGGAGGCGGAGAAATATCAGTGCGGTTCCTAATTGCGACTGCTAGGGGCTCGATAAAAAAGGCGAAAAGGGCAGGAGACAATGGGCAGCCTTGCCTCGTCCCCCTCTGTACTAAAATCGAGCCTACCATGGATGAATTGACAAGAATATGAGTTTTTGCACCCTGATACAGATTTTTAATTAGATTAATAATTTGTGAAGGAATGCCAAAATGCTGTAAAATAAAGAAAAGTGTATCCCAAACCATCAAATCAAAAGCCTTTTCTGCATCTAAGAGGAGAACTAAAGCCTGAACCTTTCGCGTTTCAAAATAATCTAGTGCCTCAATCAAATAGTGTGTATTGGTAATAAGTTGACGACCTGCAATAAATCCATTCTGGTCCGGTTGGATCAATTGCTGGGAGACATAATTAAAACGAATAGAAAGTAATTTGGTGACGATTTTGTAATCCGAATTAAGTAATGTAATTGCCCTATAGGAATTTGGGTCTTTAGGCTCCTTTCCCTTTTTCAAAAAACTAACCACAGTTCCATCATAAAAGGACGCTGGAATTGGGCCACCCTCCAACATGGAATTCAATAATAAAAGAATAAGTTCAGCAAGGGAGCTAAAAAACGTAACAAAAAATTCTGCAGGAAGTCCATCGGGACCACAGGCCTTACTACGTGGAAGACCCTTAACTACCACCTCTAATTCATCCCTAGAAAATGAAGTAGCCATTGTTACTTGGTCCAGATGAGAAAGAGTAGGGAGAGGATATTTGTCTAAAAAATAATTAAGTCTATATTGATCCGTAATATGATGTGAAGTGTAAATGTTTTCATAGTGGGACAACATTATGGTCCCTATCTCTTCTGAATCTGAAGTATCCAAGTCATTAATTGGGGACTTTAGGGAATGATTTATATTGGCTGCCGCTTGTTCCTTAATCTGCCATGCCAAAAATGTACTCATAAAATTACTGTGTTCATATATTTTTTGGGCCTGTCTACAAAACATTTCTTCACTTCTTGCAAATGAGTATGCACTAAGCTCGCGCTTTGCAGCGTTTAATTGATTCTGTATACTCACAGAGGGATTGTGATACTTCTGATCTATTAAGGTCTGTACTTTTTGCTGCAGTAAATTCTTTGTGTCCCTTAAAACAGCTGATTCCCTTGCGTCTCTTCCTATGACAACCCCCCGAATAAACGCCTTCAATGAATCCCATACCACATGGAGAGGGGCCGTCCCCATATTACGTCCGATATAATCCCCTATCCCATCTTTAAATGATGTAACCCATGCTTCATCAGATAGATAAGTTTTATTAAATACCCATCGCTTCGAGGTTTTCTTACTGTCCTCCAACACAAACTCAGTAATTAGCATTGCATGGTTGGAAAAGCCATTATGCAGAATCCGATAACGCCGACTTTTAAGTTTTGTAGAAGCGAGGAAGAAATCAATTTGAGAAAATGACTTAAACCTTCCCGACCAGCAAGTAAATTCCCTTTTGGAAGGATTCAAAAGACGCCAAGGGTCAACAAGATCAAGGGTGTTTACATTATTAATAATTGATCTAAAGGATTTAGGTTTCGACTGCTTTTTCCCACCAGTGGTAGAGTCTAATTTAGGATTCATAAGGATATTAAAATCCCCCCTGATGACAATATCCCCTCCTACCATCAATAGGGACTGAACCAGCTCCTCATATATCGCAGGGTTATCATTCAGGGGAGCGTAAAAGCTCACAAACGTTATAGGTAGTGGTCTATTTTTTAGTTTACAAGTGACCCAGCACCAGCGACCCTGGCCTCCCTCTTCAGTTTGAATAATCTTCGCCTCCATTTTTTTATTCAGAAAAAGTGCGGTGCCTCTCTGAGACTCAGTATAGAGAGAAAAGCCACGACAAGAAGCCCAAACTTTAAACATAGAAAAATTGGCAACTTTTGAGACGGGGATATGAATTTCTTGTAGCAGTATAACTGCAGGGTTCTCAGACAAAATCCATGTTTCTATGGCCCGCATTTTCTTATTATTATTTAGACCATTCACATTGAAAGAAATAATTTTCAATCCTGATCCAGCAGACATTTAGTCATTTACCTAAATCAAATAGCATTTTTTTTTTGTAACTTTTGATGTATTTGAGCTAGAAAAAAAAGTTTTGCTAAAATCTGCAAATCATGCAGCAAGTGATAGATTATATGACAAATGACAGACTTTGCCAGAGGTAACCAAAATACTTACCTACAACAATAATCTTCAGGAGTCCATGTTAGATAATACTTATCTAGAGGCTTTAACACAGTGCGACAACTATCCGCTCATAATGGCCTATGTCCTTAACATGTAGCTTTCACAATAAATATTTCAGGATACTTCTTTTATCATATCGTTTCCTAATACACTGATCAGACCCATACTATCTGACATAACTTTCCCAAATACCAATCAGGCCTACAGCCTCAATCAGCCGCTTGTTACCACAACCAATTCTAAAGTGTTGAGAATAAATTGTGCAAATATACACAAACTTTTCCCGTGGAAACACACAACTTCTGCCTAATCAAGTCCAGTAGAGGGAAGATCAATGTGTGGGTGGGGTCAAAGGCCCACCCTCAGTAATGTTTCTTAAATCTCTTTTTCTGTTGATCACATTAGGTAAGTGACAGCTGCGCTGCCAAGCTAGACCTCAAAAAAGCCTTTTCAATGTACTACCAGAGAGCAGGTTTGTGGTCCAGGGTCCTAGGAAAGAGGTGAGAATTAGTGAAGGCTCAGCTACGAATTAGGCAGCATTCTGTCCTAAATGACTCCAAGTGACCTGGTCAGTACCATACTGGTAATGACCATTGACACAATTTGGGCTGCTCTGTCGCTCGAAACTTCCTAGCTCTGCCCAGGACATTAATTTTTCCAGATCAATGACCCAGCAAGGTAATGATAGAAAAAGGCAAATTACTCTTGCTCCACCCTGGGACGTTAAGGTGACAGTATATCTTTTTAGTTTTGTGAATTACCAGCTCAAAAGAAAACAGGCATTACATTAAAAAATAGCAATTTTATACATGTGTAGAAAAATTACCACTTCAATCTGCTCAAATGAGAATTACATTTTAACTCCCTAAGAAATCTTTTTACTCTCAAAATCCAAATGCCCAGAGTAAAATGTTCCCAATTCAATAACATATTTGGAACCCTGGGTAGCAGGAGCAGATCCTCCCTTAGAACAGAGGCGTGTCACCCCAATACAAAAAAAATGCCCCAGAAAAGCCCCAGAGCTGAACAATGAAAAAGTAATAAAGTTTATTTAGTACTATTTTATTTTTCAGCAACCCATCCTGAACCGACTGAGTGGCTGCAGTGAGCTGTTTGCTTGTACATGTCTCTTTGGCCAGTTGTCTTGCGATGGCAAGCCAGACATACGCATTTTAAACCTCTCTAACCCAGCTTTCTAAAACAGCTGGGTCAAAAAAAAAGCACAGGCCTCAAGTGCTCTTCAGAGCACAGAGAGAAGCTGCTTCCTCCAATCCTGACCCTTCTCATAGTGTTTAACAGCATGAGAGCAGCTCCAGGATTGGTTATTGCAGTTTTCTTGGTTCCCTGTTGCAGCGTTGAGGAGAGAATACCCTAGGAATGAGGACGTGATGTGGCAAGCCTGGAAGGTAAGTGTCATTTAAAAAAAATGTTTTACTACCTCCCATATTGTGCCCGCTCCACCACTCTCCATATATGCCAGCAGCCACAGCTGGGTAGGGTATAGAAATCATCTGCATGATTTGGAAACATTTCACCTTGCGACAAACACTAACACACTATTGACACCTGTGTTTTCCCCGCTGTGAATGCAATTTTCTTCTTTTTTAAGGTGGGGGTGCCCTCCCGTGGCCCCGCTGCCCTCCCATTGTGTCCACAAGCATTTTGACACCAACAACTGCAGTACTTTTAAGCGCTGCAGTGCAGGCAGCGAAATGTTGGTCAGTCTAATAAACGCGGTCCAAAGTCAGCATACCCTGTTGTATAGATCTGTTTAATAGTATGTCAACTGTATTTTATAGCACATGCTTGACGGTTTAATGACCTCATCGCACAGCAGTTGAACATCTGTATAGTGTCCTGCTCACTTTCCAAGAAGATGTATCTTGTTAAAAGGCATAATCAACTGGACAAGAGTGAGGCAAAAATATTGAGCATTATCAGGTGGCTGGTCATCACATATTTCTATTTACAGCAGTTACAGTAGGCATTATGTAAACCTTGTTCGGAACATGGATACATTGGTGTGATACCTACGAAATTGACACCATGTTTTGTAGACTTATTGTGACCTGCACGGGTTACCGTTGCAACAAAACATTCTGAGAGGCCTAGTTGGGAGGGGTTCACTGAGCTTGATTTGCTACAACAGGAATCTTGGCCTTCTGATCTTTCAAGTCCACATTACTACTCCACCTCAGACCAACATTGAGTGCACCCTTTAGCATTTGACCCCCAGGGTAGAGAGTCACATTAATCCAAGGCTTGCTCAGAGAGGTAAGGCGGGCTTGAAACTCTGAACTCAGCAAAACAAACAATGTTATTTAATAAATCAATGTCCAGACAATAATTCTACTCACAAAAAAAGAATAATTTAACCTACATTGGACAGACCGCGAAAGCTGCACAAAACAAATTGAATGAAGACAGAATATATGAGAATAGGACATCAACCTCACCATTGGCACACTTTTTTGAGAGAAAAAATCCTAAACCAATTGAGGTTCAAGATTATTAACCAAGTCACAGTATTGCATAAACTAGGCAGCAGGCAAAAGTTACTGCAACAAAAGGAGGCATTGTGGATTGAAGAACCTTCATCATTTAACCTCAAAAGTATAAATGAAAACAATAACTAAACAAGCTTTTGGAGTTAAAATTATTAATTATACTTGGAATCTGTAATATATGTATGTATATATTCATCTAATAGGGAGAATGTAGGACTAACATAGACAAATTATTCTATATATAAAAGTACGAGATAAAGTTCATAAGCTATTTTACTTAAAAGTACATATAGCACTATAGCAACATATCAAAAGATACTGATTGACTAACTGCTTTCACACATCATGCAAGCATTTATATCCATTGGATGTTATTTGAAGAATAAGCACAACAGAATGCTAGAATAAAGAACAATGCAAACACAAGGAGATGATGTATGGAGTGCTGACATCCTTCAGACACTCATCCCCAGTCACAGATCTGGGTTGAATCCATCATCGTTCTTTAGCTCACTTGGCCACCCCAGTTTGGACCCAGCCATATGTAAATCAGTCTTGACCCTGTGCCTCAGGGGAACAGTCCAGCCCAAACTGCCAGGCCTAATCCTCCCTGGACTGGAAACAAGCATCCTGGGACCTGTTTCGGGGTAACACCCCTCATCAGCCAGGCTCGCTTGAATCCAGTGGTAAAGTGAGCAAGGGACCCACGCCTTGGCATACCCTGCCAACTTAGGTAAAACAAAGCAAACACAAGGAAATGATGGATGGAGTGCTGAAACTTTTCAGACAGTCACCCCCAGTCACAGATCTGAGTTGAATCCACCATCGTTCTTTGGTTCACTTCACCACCCCAGTTTGGACCCAGTCATATGCAAATCAGTCTTGACCCTGTGCCTCATGGGAACAGTCCAGCCTGAACTGCAAGGACAAGGCCTCCCTGGACCAGAAACAAGCCTCCAGGGACCGGTTTCGGGGTAACAACCCCATCAGCCAGGCTTGCTTGAATCCAGTGGCAAAGTGAGTAATGGACCCACGTCTGGGCATACCCTTCCAATGAAGAACAATGGCTGCCCCCAAAGGAAGAAAACTGTAGGGCTGATTACGATGCTGGTTGAACTGGCTTTCACGGTCCTGTCCGAGATGGTTGGACCGCTGCGGTCTCGCTGGAGGCGGTAGCTCCGACCACTGGATTTCGATGCATGCATCCTGTACTCTGACCGACTGCTGAAAGACCGCCAATTCCGACAGCTTTTCTCTGACCCCCAAGATGGCGGTCAGAGAAGAATAGCAGCCTTAGGGCAGTACAGGGATCTCCGATCGCAGTCTGGATTACGATGCAGGTTTCTGATACTCCGACCGTGGCGGTCAGACCAGATGTATTGAGTCGTTGGAAATGAAGGATTTGGTGTGCATACTAACCAAATCTGCTTCTCTCCAGCAGTATCTGACATGGATCCCTTCCTCCAGGTCCCCCCTACACCTTGGCAGCTGCACCCCGATGACAGCAATCCTATGGGTGCCAGAACCTAGGTAAGCTCTAATGCGGTAGGTATCCCCATTGACTGGACTGTGCACATTCCGCCACACTCCAGCATGGGGTATGTGGTGCACAAGGGATATTCCTACATATGTCATGCATGTGTGTACAATTGACATGTTTTCTGTGAGTTTTGTATGCATTTGCAGTGACATATTCAGGTATGTGTGCTCTGCTGTAGATGCGACCACCTCAGTAGCAGTGGTTGCATCATAATATGGTGGAGGGAAGCTTCCCGGCCTCTGAGGCCGGAAAAGGCTTGCGAGGACAGCGGTGAGATGGAACGTCCAACCTGCATCGTAATCAGCCCCTGTGTAAGAGGGAGATCGGTGACATGGAAACTTTCTCTAAATTTGCCTTAAATTTGATGAAAGGAAAATAGATTTGAATGAACACTAGGATATCTGATTTGACTATAAATATTAAATAATAATGTGTAAACTGCATAATGAAGCACAATTAATATATTTGCTTTGTAGGTGGTCCTTATGTTTCTAGGTTTCTTGCCTAGAAACATAAGGCAATTATTATTTTTTGTGAGAATTCTGGTAACTACAAAAACGCGGTTATTAATTGCAAGAATGCCCGCACTCTTTGCTAGCATCCCCTTTGAAAGCACCTTTCTATGTCTGTTTGGGGATTGCCAAATATTATTTGCTAAATCCATATACCTCTATAGGACCTTAAATTCTGATGAAAGGAATGAGACTGCACAAAATGTATTGTGGTAAAAACATTAAACCCAGGATACAGGCAAAACATTGAAACAAGTAAGCCTTGTAAGAAATGCAATAACAATTTTTTTAGGTATCTTTACGATCATTCAGAGCATACTGAACCTTTGTGAGCCCGCTCAAAACAATAACTTTGAGCACACAAGGCTTGATCTCATCTGCTCAAGGTTGCCCATGACCAAACTGTTTTTAGGTGACACAGGTTCCATCAGCAGGGGCATAACGTGGACCCCGGCACCCCCTGTGAATCTGGGGGGAGGGGTGTTTGGGAGGGCCACAAACTTTCACCAGGCCCACGAGGCACCCAAGTTCAATTAATATCTGTGAGATATAAATGAAACTCCAGGCGTCGTATTCCATTCTTCATGGGGATCCCATCATTTTGTGATACACCGCTGGTTCAATTGTGTGAAAAGCCAACCTGTTTCTGGATGATTAGCAGTTCATTGGATTTGTGTCACCAGATGAGGGCATTAAGAGGCAACTAAGGGACAGATGTAGGTAAATTCAATTTAGCGAGTCCTTAATAGCGACTAAGGACAGCTACTTTTGCTTATCAGACTTAGAAAATTCAAGCCAATTCCCTTGTGAAGCAGATGCAGTCAGGTAGAGGTGGTAAAGCAAGCAATGACCAGGAAGGGCAACAAGAGTCAAACAACAAATGCAAGAAACACAAAAGGTCTTCCCTGAGCACTCAAAAAAATAATAATTAGTTAATGTCCATAAGAAGTCTCTTTCCAAAAGTGTATCAGCCAGCTCATATAGTCTTCCAAATTAATGTTTATTGATCCAAATTTCAATCCAAAAAGACCAGCAGCCAACACGTGTTTGGTCGTGCATAAATCTAGCACATTTGACTTCTTCAGGGCTGACATATATTTAGCTCCAACCATCAACTCATCAATTGTCCACAAATACTCCTCAAGAGTTAATATTCCCATTTTGTGATGTCCATCGCCGTATAGTCATAAGTCTCTATCCCAATCACTCTACCCCTTAATTGGTATCAAAATTTCCCATCGAATAGTATTCTGTACACAAAAATTTTCGTCCTCCCTTCAATTCAAAGGTACACAATAAACCCTATCACGAGTACGTGATCCCGTATCCTGAAAACAGCGTCCTGTTCTCAACACAACAACCGGCGTCCTGAACAGGACACTGTTTTCAGGATACGGGATCACATACTCATGACGGGGTTTATTGTGTACCTTTGAATTGAAGGGAGGATGAACATTTCGTGTAAATATATGTCAGCCCTGAAGAAGTCAAATGTGCTAGATTTATGCACTACGAAACACATGTTGGCTGCTGTTTTCTTTGGATTGAAATTTGGATCAATAAACATTAATTTGGAAGACTGTATGAGCTGGCTGATGTATGGATACAAAATACAGAATTACGGATTGAACTGTGCCAATTGAGAAATACACTTTTGGAAAGAGACTTCTTATGGACATTAACTAATTATTATTTTTTCGAGTGCTCGGGGAAGACCTTTTGTGTTATATTGTTATCTGGATATGTGGATTGTGGTGGGGTTGTATGGTAACCAACCCCTCTTCCCTTTGGAGCACCACTGGAGACATAGCATATTGTACTTTCCCCGATCGAGTTGAGTGCCCTTTTATGTAACTGATTACCATTCAAAAAGGATTAACAAATGCAAGAATATGACACCCTGACCCGCCCATTGCTGAACTCAGCTATACTATAAATCGGGAGGCGCATAAGGAATATTCCAGTGCATTCTTAGACCAAGCAAAGCCACAGGGAAGCCTCATTTGGTATTGCCATTCACACAAAGGGAATCAAAGATGGATTCCTTGCTGCAACCAGCCAAGCACACACAAGGAGTCCACAGCAGGCACAAAGTGAACATTCGCCCTCTATAAATATCCCACACAGCTGGAACAAAAGACTCAGCTGAAAGAAATTGGCTGAAACTTTTAAACAGGGAATTCCAGTAGGCCCACTGCCCTAAAGGAATTGGGCAAAAGGGCCTTTCCCCTTCAGTGTGAATCCCTGCTGACGCCTCTAGAAATCCCGCAGATCCCTGTGAGAGGATTATAGATCACCTGGCAATCAAGAAAGTCATTAACACTTTCCTTTTCTCTGGGTAAGGTGTATTATGCAGCAGTGAGGAGGAAACCTTCACAGGTACATATATATTTTAAACTGGGATGTACATAGAGTTTTGCCATAAAAATTTGAGAAGCTCACAACTTTTAGCAAAGATTGAGAAGTTTTGAAGTTTACCTGTGTCTGTGCCACTGTAAAAATTTTATAAACATTAAAATACAATTTTCTCTGCATAATGAGGCAATTTTCAATCTAATGGAACCCAGACAAGCTGAAAAATGCATGAAACTATTTTCTCTGACAATTTACCTTTTCCCGAGCTTTCCCTTGTACTCAAGCGAAGATTTATGAATATTTAGAGGATTTTTCTATGGGAGTTTTCCAATTGCAGGGTTTTTCTATGCACAGGGGAATAACACTAACTGTTTTCTACTAAGTATATGTTATGTAGCAGAAGTTGCTGCTATATAAGAATAATTACAACATATTGTCACAAATGTCACAATATTCATGTGAACGTAGCAAAGCAAAACATTTTGCAACAGTTTTCCATAAAAAATATTTGCAACTTGTCAGACCTCTATTATAGGTACACAATGCAAATATCAAAGTTGTGAGTAAGAAGAATCTGGTGTTCAGTAGTGAAAGGGAGAGGATGTAGCCTAACGGCTAGTGTAGTTGACCTCAAATCTGGGGAACCAGGTTCGAGTCGCGGCAACCATGCTCAACATCCTGTGATTCTGGGCAAATCACTAAAGCTCCCCGTGCCTAACAAAAATGAATGTGTCCTTATGGGTGCTCATGTACAGCTACCCGATACCTTGGGTCAAGTTTGCGCTTTATAAAACTCCGGGGGAAAAAAAGGAACTGAATGTTGTATTAAAGATGCTATGAACAGCAACCTATAATTGAAATACATTATAGCTTCTGGGGCATATTAGCAAGGGGAAGTATCGCCGTTTTTTCGGCGAATTGTGCCGAGAAAGCGGCGATACTTCCAGAGCCCTATCCACAAGGGCATTCTAACGCCTGGCTCAAGCCCACTTTGCATGTCAGCGGCAAACATCGCTAATGACATGCAAAGTGGGCGTTCCCATGTCCAACCACATGTAAAATGTGGTTGGAGGTGGGAACACCCTATTATCAAGGCAGGCATTGGGAGAGGCAGACCTGCGATAAACTTGTTTATCGCAGGTCTCCCAACGCCTGATCTGACCAGGTGTTAGGCATTGATAACATGGGGGTGTGGATCAGAAAGCTGAATCCACCCCCCCCATATTATCAACGTTTGTTTTCATGCGCTAATGTGCCATATCGCAGACTATCGCCGGATTTCATTTCGCCTATGTGATACGCATTGATAATTGCGCGCTATTACGGCGAAAAAATCCGGCGATAGCCGGCGATATGAAGAAGTGCAATGTGCGTTCATTAACGCACTTCTAGGTAATATGCCCCTTGATTGTTTCGTGCTAGGTTAGTTGCCTGGGGGGTATTTGAAAAGCTGGGGCCTTTTAAGGGGTGGTGTGTAAGGGTACGGTATGTTAATGGAGGGCTCCCATCATGGTGGCGGTGGATTCTAGTCTTTCAGTCCCCAGACACAACATTTTCCTGCACATCCTAAATTAGAATGTATGGGAAAAGGACAATGTGAAACTTCTGAAAAGTGATAATACAATATTAGTAGCAAAGAAATCCATCTGTTACTTTACATTTTATCAGAGTCGTTATGCTGAGCTGAAGCATAAAGATTTGGGTAGTCAGCAAACTAAAAAAGAGATCTGGTAGGAAAGAGATGGGGAATTTAATGTCTGAGGTGCAGTGAACGAGGATTATTAGAAAGTGTCAGTCTGGATAGAGTTGAACATTTAGCTCTGTGCAACTATTTAGAATCTGATGTCCAAGAGTCCCTCGTGATAGGTTAGAGTGAGAAGATGATGAGAAAGACTAGAAATGATAGGAGACGGGGAGCATGGAGGTCATGTCTCCTAGGTGCGGCCAGTTCAGGTAAGAGCAGTGGGGTCGGGGGGCAGGTTGGGGGGATTCGACATACAATGCTGAGGCAAACAAATTTTTAAAAAAAAAGTTTTTTTTTTTTAATTTGTTTTGCTCATTGTCGTATGTCGAAGCCCCCCTCTCTTACCTGAATGGGCCACGCTTGATGTTTCCTATGTAGGAAGTATACATGGAGCGGGGAAGTGGGTCAAAGGTGGAGTCGTGGAGTAAAACTCTCTTATATTAAGGTGGGTTGGAATTGGACTTACGTTATGTTGCATTTATTTGTATAGAGCACTAATCACCTGTGAGGGTATCCAGGTGCTTGGGCAGATAGGTAGGCCGTGTACTCCCGGGGGGAGATTACTCAAAGAGCCAGGTCTTCAGCATCTTGCAGAACTCAAGAAGCGAATATCAGACTCTGATGTGCTGTGGAATGTAGTTCCAGGCTTGGGGGGAGATTTGAGAGGTAGCATGACCTCTAGATCTATTTTTGTGTTTGTGGGGTACATGTGCTAGTGAGAGTCCGTCTGATCTGAGGTGTCTGGAGGAGTGGTGGATGTGTATACCTCTAACAAGGTTGGCTGGGACTGTGCTGTGTAGTGCTTTGCATGTGTGTGTGAGTAGTTTGAATTGAGTGTGCTTGTGAATGGTGAGCCCAATAAAGTTACTTGATGTGTGGAGAGATGCGGGTGTGGGGGGATAGGTTGAGCACGAGTCTTGCGGTGGCATTTTGGATGTTTATAAACTGTTCAGGAGCTGTTGGCAGCATCCCATGTATAGTGTGTTGAAATAGTCGAGTCTGCTTGTTATCAGGGCCTGTATAACTGTTTTTCTGGTGTTCTCTAGAAGCCATTTGAAGGTTTTTGGGAGCATCCTCAGTATGTGGAAGCAAGTGGATGTCACTGTGTTTACTGACATGTAGCACCGGGACATGTGTTTGGATCATCAGGCAATGTAGTGTGAGAGCCAACAGAGGTGTGGACCATTGATACACAAGCTTGACATTGTGGTCATGAGGATGCTGTGGTCGACAGTACAAAATGCAGCAGGGAGCGGTGTGAAGGTGCATGGTGGGCAGGCATGTTGTAGGTAGTGTCAATAGAGGACTGGAATATGTTTAGTAATGTGGCAGGGATTACCAAGCTCACAGTAGGTCTTCTCACAGCGCCAGGACACCTTCGGGTAGGACCCCTTCGGCCAGTACACCTTCGGGTATCAGTCAGCGCTTTACAAATACAAATAACATTAACATTAACATTGGTGACTCCCTGAAAATGTAGAAGGACTTCCAGGTAATGTGGTGACATAGATAAAATGACGAACCATTGAGAATGTTTGGATGGGGAGGAAGGCACATAATAGAGGCAGCAGTGGCTAGATGAGATGAGGACATGGAGTGATGCTGGTGTGCAAATGCATTCAGTGGGTGCTCTCCATGTAAAGTCTTTCCTTCCAGGCATGTGCCTTTTAATAATCGGGAGGTCTGACAAGACAAATGGCGGCCTCCTTTTGGCCTTTCAGAGGCTTGCCTTGCCGGACGATTTCCCATTATCCGGATAGGTCGGTCTGCCTTTGAGAGCCATCAAACACTTAACGACTGCAGAGGATCAATGGTACCACCTCACCTTTAGTCACAAGGGTGTCGCTTTGAGGGATTTTATGCCAGACTTCAAGCAGCACCTCACTAACAAGGAGCAGGAAAGTTTAAACAAAGGCAGTGCAAATGGTTCTTTCTCAGAGTATTGAGCACAAAAATATTGTACACCAAAATACTGTGAGGCAAATATATATTGCGGAGTATAGATTTATTAATCTTAACTCCACATCAAAGTACCTTTAGACATTCACATCCTTAAGCTACATATATGTGGAGTTAAGAATAGTACATTTATACTTACCTACATTTATATACTATCACAATATTTTTGCAGTTGATATTTTGTCTACAGTGTCTTGTACCACAATATTTAGGACTCTGCATTCTTCTAATATAGCAAGCGAAGATGAAAAGTTTAATAATTCAGAAACTCACTCATTTATTTTTAAATTTAGCCAGCTTTGCAAAGTGGGAAACTGGGAACGTATTCAGAAGCGGCTGCCACCAATCTAAAGTGGTGGGAGGCACGGCTCTGGGGGGAGGGGGTGGGGGTTAGGGGAATAAAATGAAATAAAAAGACTTACCTGCAGCTGACGCAGCTGGCCGCCTCAATGCTCCTCTCCTCCCAGCAGTCCATGGCCCACAAAGAGCAGGCTCCCCACCCAATCAAGACACTGCTCTATACCTTGCATGAAAGAAGATCTGCAAATGGCCTGAGCGGGCCAGACTGACGCTCTCTAAGGCACATGTCTGTGCCTCTTCTCCATCCAGCTGTGCAACACAGCTGAGTTGGAAAAATATGTGTGCATGTCTCTTTGGTCATCCTAAAACGGCCGGCCAAACCGACATGCGCACTTACAGTGCCCCCCACTCCTCTTCCATGTCCATGGTCTGGCTCCACCCTGCCCTACACTCCATGGGCTTTGACTCAGTCAGACAGTGATTAATAAAATTATAATAAAACATGTTTATTATCATTTTATTTATCCTCTGCTGGCTCTGAGCAGTGGAGCAATGCGCCTCCGCCATTAAGGAGGAGCTGCACCTGAACATATTCTGTTTAAAAAATTGTGGGCAGAAAAGGGGCACTACCAGCAGTTGGAATGTACCTGCTACCATACAAGGCTGGGAGCACACTGCTGAGCAGCTGCTTACTGTCTGCCAGATCTGCCCTCTTTATTGTTGTAGGAAGTGTGAGGGCGGGACTTCCTGTAGTTGGGAAAAGGAAGATGCATGTGTTGAGTGGCTGCTATTGCTTTTCCCTGGTGCCACTTAAAGGACAGTGGTGACAGGGTGTTTCCTGGGAGCTTGAAGTCCTCTTTGTGTTGGGCATGTCATCCATCTGCCTGGAATGGGTCAGGTGACGAGAAGCTTAGAAACTTCGTCGATCATTGAAACGTGAAGTTTTCCTATCTTTAAGTGATTACTTCAGTGAAGCATTTCACTTAACCACCCTAAGCTGAAACATTCCAGTTTTTGCTTGGACCTCCTGGCATGGCATTTCTGGTCGACCAAAGAGAGAGGACAAGGCTGCGTTGCCTATGGTTAGGTTATATCTATAACAGCACAGACATACTTAAAGGTAATGCAAAGGAATAAAGGCTCGAACAGACTCAGGAGCATATTATCAAGGACCTGTGTTAAAATGATCGCTGTTTTATTGGCAGGAAACTGCCGATAAAACAGAGATAATGGGCTTGATAATACGCCCTTGTTAATTCCCATAGAAGCCCATGTTAACATAAGAACATGTGTGTCTATGGGAATTAACAAGGGCGTATTATCAAGCCCATTATCGCCGTTTTATCGGCAGTTTCCTGCTGATAAAATGGCGATAATTTTAACACCGGTCCTTGATAAAATGCCCCTATGTACCGTCCATACACCCTTTGTTTTGCTGCCAAGCAGAGACTCCAAAGTGTAAACAGTAAGTCCAGGCATATGCCGTCGGTCACATTCCATCGCTCACTATTCCAGAGTCCTGAACCTGCACCTCTGTCAGGAGGCAGAAACCGGTCTGAGATTCCTTGTGTCATCCAGCAACGGCTCCTCCGCAATGACTGATGAGCATCACCCCACTGAGAATGAAAAATAAAACGACAAGAACATTTTTTATTGTCATTTTATTTTTCCCTGACAGCCATTGCTGCCAGGTGTAGAGTGGGGCCAGGCAATCCTCTTGACACTAGCAAGGGACTGGGAGGAGGAGTGGAGGGCACTTGTAAGTGCGCATGTCTGTTTGGCCGGCCGTCTTAGGCTAGCCAAAGAGACATGTCACTTAAAATTTCTGGAGAAATGGCAGAGGCCCCCAGTCCATTTGTGAGCGCCTAACCAGGCTGCCCAGACCAATCCAGGTTCAGCTCTCATAGCATGAGAGCAGCGTCTGGATTGGGTGGGGAGCCTGTGCTGGCCTAGGACTTTCAGGAAAAGAGTACCGTGGAATCTGGCAGATGGAGCTGCAGCAGAAGAAGCAGGTAGGTGCATTTTTTAAAAATTATTTCCCCCTGCGCTGCCCTACCATTGAATTTTGGCAGCAGCCGCTGTTGGTGTTAACCAATTTTGCCTCCCTGCTTGGCAGGGCCAAGAACGATTTGCATATGGTTGATCCCTCTGTGTTATGGCACATTTAACCTAACAAATAATAGCGTACAATGGTACAGGAGTATTTAACAGTGGTTCGGTTTGATTCAAACATTTCCATACATCACTTTTCTGCTGTCAACACACCCCTGCTTGGGCCTGGTGCTGTGCTCCTTAGCCACTGTATCTTAAGTTGGAACAGTGCCACCTGCAACAGCTGACATAGAGCCCAGGAAGGCAGCAAAAACAATCCTATCCCAAACCCACTTGGAAGAATTTGACAGACACTCAAAATGCTAGAATATTGGGCCTTTATAAAGTCACATTTCAAACTAAAATGCCTCTTGGCCTTTCATTAAAGTAGCTTGAATATGGCCGTTGAAATGCACTCATTTACTCACCTCGAAAAGATGAAAAGTGAAGCCTGCACCATTGTGATAAAAAGCTGAGTTGACGCTGTCATGTTTCGGCGCGTCACCTGCAGGCAATGATTAACTTGTAAAAGAATGAGTGCCAGTGCCCAGAGCTCTGCCCAAAAGCATGCGGTCAGTGCAATTAACCCCTCCCCTGCTGGTGACGGAACCACTCCGTCATCAGCTGCGGTCGCGCTGTGCTGATGACGGAGCGGTTCTGTCACGGCCTGCTCGGCACGCCTGTGCGGCGCGGATTCCGCGCCTGCGCTGAGCGTTCCATTGAGCGGGCAGGGCCGTGACGGAACCGCTCCATCATGAGCACAGCGCAACCGCGGCTGGTGACGGAGCGGTTCCGTCACCAGCATGCGCCCGCCGCGCGGCCGCCCCGCCCCCTTAGCACTGCGGCGGAATAGCCGCCGCAGTGAAGGGGTTAAATGTTGGTGCGCCAAATACCAAGGTTGCATAGTGCTAAAGTAACCTGAAGCCTCTTCCATCCCCTACTAGACGCTTCCTGCCCCTTTATCTCACTCTTGCAGGTTCCTGCTTATTCCCTTTACGAGGGTTTTTCCATCTTTCTCTTCCTCCATCTTTCTGCTTTGTTTGTTTTCCCCGCTCTTGCTCTCTTAAATGTCTGATAGGGAAAAATAAGCACTTGTCCCCAAAAACGAGAGCCGGCAACCACCAGCTCAAATTAAGCACTGCCTGCACGTCGCCCACGGACATCTGCAACACTCATTCGCTTCTAAATTAACAGCAGTGTCTGCAGCAACTCTGTTCACGGCCAGGCTACTTATTCATTTATCAAGGAGTAATTAATTCATGAATTCAAGAATTAATTTCACTTTTAAGCAGAGAAGGCAGTTCCGAATCAAAGGACTCTTTGCCGTGCCCGTGTACATGTCGCATGTTGAATTGCGCGCCGTGTTGGATAAATCATGTCCTGTCGGGTTAAATAAGTCCTGAGACTGCAGACTGCAGCAGCACCAGAGCTGAGAACACAAGCTGATTGTTTGGGTAGCAGTGCTCATGAAATGGCCAATTTTCATTGCTCCGAGTGTCAGGGCACATAGAGTGGTGATGTGGCATGCAAGACACCGGCAGGCTTGGAGTGGGAAACATCATTTACTCCGAAGGCATCACCACGCATAAAGTTTACCACGCTACACTTACCACGTAAACGTTTTTCCAACGCGGGTGCCTTCCACGACGGTCTTTACCACGCAAGTACGTTCTGTGTGGGTTGGGGAGAGACGTGGTATTCCTTCCAGTCGTTCTGCGTGGGCTTGGGGGAGCAGGGGGGGAGGCTCGGGGGGCTGGGGGGGAGGCTCGGGGGCTGGGGGGGGCTCGGGGGGGCTGGGGGGGTCTCCCCCCAAAAAATAACAAGCTGTTTACATAAATAAAAAAACGCACATTATTTTTTAAGTATAAGGAAAAAACCTCCTCCAAAGACGTGCAGTGTACGTCAAAATAGCAGTCCTTTTTTTATTTTGGTAGACGTGTTTTGACGTTTGTTTCCATGGGGGATGGAAGTAAGGGCTGCTGGTGAAAGACGTGCAGGTAAGACGTTTTTTACGCGTGGTATAGTCCTTCGTTGTAAATACCAACGTGGTAAAGCCACCTGCGATGTAAAATTCGCGTGGTAAAGCCATGCGTGGTAATTGTAAGCATGGTATAATCATATATTCGCTTGGAGTTACACGGCCTTCTCTCAGTGGTGAAAGCATAATAACAATTGGGCTCTCCAAGGGTGTGCGAAATTCATTTTTTTTTCGCGAATTTTTTGAGATTTCATAACAATTTGGCGAAATGAAGCTTTGAGAGCTAAATATGATTTGCGTGTATCTCTCATGACATTTCAAACAAGCACACACTTTGCATAAAAAAAGTCTGCCGAAATACCAGAAGGAGACTGGTTTGAGTAGAAAACATCTTCTGTGCGAGCGAATCTCCCACTGCAGTAAATCATGCAATAAATCCCGGAATCCTAAATTTCCTAAATTTCACTTTTATGTGAAATAAATTTCGAATTTCACCCAGGCCTATATTTCACAAAGTATTTGCTGTCGCTTCACAGACCTTTAAATGTTAGCTGTTATGTTACCCAAATCAAATGTCAATATGCATTTTTAGCATATAGCATTTAATATCAAATTGTGTCGTATTTCTAAGGTCTGCCAAGTTTGACCAAGGGGGCAGTAGAAGCCCCAGGAGACACACATTATTTGCCCAAGGTCACACACTTTACTCAAGTGGGAAAGACATGTTCGAACACTAGTGTCCTGGTTAGAGGGTGGATGCGTTTTCACTAAGTAAAGTCTCCTCATTAGAATTTCATTGTCCATGGTGGCTCTAACAAGGTTACAGTTCGTGACCTGATGGGTGCTAATAGACCTCAGTACCAGATGCATTGGCCTGATGAGCTTTCTAACTAAAACAAGCATTGACAAAGCAAATAGGTCTAACTTTTCTGCAAAGAAAATATTGCGAAATAACGTTTTTTTTACATGATCTGTCAAACTTGCATTTTCAGATATAAGTCAACCCCGCTTTCTTTGTGAAAGCTGCAAGGTTGGCTGAATTTGCATTTGAGCTGCGCCCCAGTGGCAGGAAAAGTGGTGGTGGTGGAGGGGGCATGGTGATTAATATTAGTGGCCTCCTGGCTCAGTGGGGTTGCTAGGGATGCCAAAAGGCCCAAAGGGAATCATCAGAGGACTTACCTTTTGTTATTCGTATCAATTTATTTGTTTTGCCGTGAAGGGAAATAATGTGTCTTGCAGTGAAAAAAGGACAAAAGAAGATTGCTTATTCCATAAAATGAAGGCATGAGTTAAAGAAACGAATCTGACAAAAAAAATGTACTTTTCAGATGCGTTCCAATGGAAGTAATTTCTAGGAGGTAGAAGGATAACCCCTAAAAAGCCAATAGTCTGACGTGGAGACTAAAGTACTCCTCTTGGCTGAGCCAAGATGTGACTCACAATTTTGCAACCCAGTGGCCGAGGGAGACTCACCCACACAAGCCACTAGTTTGAAGGGGGATGAACAAAGGTTCTCTCGTCATGTACTGAATGTAAGAGGTTGGCTTTGCCAGACATGGAAACAGCCATAGCTGAGCAGGCAATGAGGTTCTTGCCAACACCAGGCTCACATGAGTGGTGGCCTTTGTGGGAAATGTTCTCCTTTTGACTTCAGGCAGAGCGCCTGGGGTCTGTAGAAATAAACATACATCCTGTCTGCTCTACACTGGCAGAGAGAATCTGTAAGTAGCCACATATGTCCAGATGGGGCCACTAAAGCTTGCTGTGCCATCAGACCCAGGTTGGGTTATTGATGAGGCATAGTTGAACTGAAACATGTCTGGCATTGCCCGTGTCCTCATATAAAGTGAACATGGCCTAGTGCACAATCCATTTTGGGACAGGCCAAGACTGATTTGCATATGGTAGGCCAAAGCTGATTTGCATATAGTAGGCCAAGACTGTTTTCCACATGGTAGGCCAACATCGATTTGCATATGGTACACCAAGACTGATTTACATATGGTTGATACCCCTCTGTAGTGACACAGTGAACAAGAAACCTGGCTTGCAGTAGAGAGAAATTGCTTGATCAAAACTCATGGTTTTGAATTGGTATCATATGCAGACGACACGCAGATTATTATATCAATCTCACGCAAAAAACAGCATTGAAGTTCAAGGAGTGCATGGGAAGTGATTGCGAATGGATGGCTGAAAACTGCCTTAAATTAAACTCGAATAAAACAGAGGTTTTACTTTTCAGCAAAGATATAGCATTTTGGTCCTCAGACTGGTGGCCATTAGAATTGGGAACTATACCCGTCCCAGTCACTAAGGCTAAAAATCTCGGAGTCAATATGGACTCCACCCTTTCCTTTCCCAGGATGTAAATATGCTTACTGCGTCTATTTATTACACCTTGAAAATCTTGAGGAAAGTACTCCTTCTATTCCAACAAACTTACAGAAAACTGTGGTGTCAGCCTTAGTGTTATCAAAACTTGACTCCTGCAATGGGCGTTTCGTTGGAGCAAACAAATCAGTGGTAGCAAAACTACAGGTACTTCAGAACTCCGCCGCAAGATTGCTCTTTGGATTAGCCAAATACACATCAGCGAAACATGCCCTCAACACTCTGCACTGGCTACCTATGGAGAAGCGCATAAGGTTTAAAGCCTTATGCATTGCCTTTAAAGCATTATAAAATGGAGGTCCTAGTTACCTGATAAAGTGCTTTAAATGGCACATCCCTGGACGTACACTTCGGTCGTCAACACTGAAGTTAGTAGCAGATCCTAAGTTCTGCCTTCAGAGATGGGGTGGTAAAAGCTTCTTCAGCATTACTACAAGATGGTGGAATAAGCTACCATTATATTGGAGGAATGCCTCGGAGTTGCTGTCTTTTAGGAAGGGACTAAAGACATGGCTCTTTACTCTGTTACCCTGCGTAAGGAGTGGAAATATGATATCTAGTGTACACTGTGTGTCGTTTTTTCAAGCGCCTAGTCGCCTATGGTAGCAGTGTGCTATATAAAGACAAATAAATAAATAAATAAGTTATACTGTCGGCAGAGAACTGAGGAAGCTGCCATTTTTGGAGGACTCTCCATCATCGCCCTCCTCTAAATTCAGCCAAAAGACATTGCTCAGAAACTGGACAGCTGCTTGCAGCAATTAAAGGTTTAGTGCTGACCAACAGCAACCCACTGAGATGACACTTCGGCTATCGATCAACTGCACCGGGCCAGCTCCCTGGAGAGAAAGAGAGTTCTCATATCGAGCTGCACCTGGAAAACTTGCATCTGTATTTGAGTCGTAAATATCGATCAGCATCGGGACAGTTCCCTGCACTAACTGGCTTTTATTATCGACAAGATTTTCAATAGCGATCTAAACCTGTACAGCTGTCATCAGAGACTGAGGCTGTCAATAACGCTCTGCACATGGATTCAGCACCCGGACAGTTCCGTACTGACTGAAGCTTGTAATATGAAGCATCACCAGGACATCGCTCTATTAAATCCGAAGCTTCCAACATGAAGCAGTGCCTGGACAGCTCCCTATAAAAACCGACGTTTTCAACGTGAATCCGTTCCTGGACAGCTCCCTAGGCTGACTGAAGCTTCAATATGAAGCAGTTCTTTTTTTTTTATTTAATGTTTTTAGTATTTTATTGGCCTTTTAGTTTTCTAATCTGCTAAATGTTTTTAAGATGTTATAAAGGCTCATAATGCATTGCCTTCTTTACTTTAATAAGTCTGAGGATCTGCTCTTTGGATACCAGTATTTTTAACTCAATTTTTATGTAAGAGTGATGTTCCAAGTACCGTATATTTTATGAAAAGTAATTGCACTATTTTTAATTTTGATATTTATGGCGTTCTGCTGAATATAGTTTGATTTGATTTGAATAAGGTCCTGGACAGCTCCCTATAAAAACCGAAGCTTTCAATATGAATCAGCATCTGGACAGCTCCCTAGACTGACTGAAGCTTGATTCTGAATCAGCTCCTGGACAGCGCCCTGTGCCGAGTGCAGTTACCGATACAAATCAGCACCTGGACAGCGCTCTGTGCAGAGTGCAGTTACCGACACAAATCAGCACCTGGGCAGCTCTCTATGGTGGCCGGAGCTTTCAATGTGGATCAGCACTTGCACAGGAATCTGCAGAAACGGAAGCTTCCAATATGAATCAGTACCTGGACAGCTTGACAGAAGCTTCTCATAAACGAATCAGCGACTGGACAGCTCCTTATACTGACGGAAACAGCAAATATGAAGCAGCACCAGGGCAACGTCCTGCAAAAGTTGAAGCTTCAACTGTGAATCAGGTCCTGGACAGCTCCATGTGGAGATGGAAGCGTCCAATATGAATCAGCTCCTGGACAGCTCCCTGTGGAGATGGAAGCGTCCAATATGAATCAGCTCCTGGACAGCTCCCTGTAGAGCTGGATCAGCACCTGGACTGCTCCCTGTGGAGATGGAAGCTTCCAATATGAATCAGCTCCTGGACTGCTCCCTGTGGAGATGGAAGCTTCCAATATGAATCCAACCGCTCCTGAGCAGCTCCCTGTGGAGATGGAAGCTTCCAATATGAATCTACCTGAGCAGCTCCCTGTGCTGCGTTGACTGAAGCGTCCAATATGCACCAGCACCTGGACAGCTCCTTGTGGAGACTGCGGACGCATCCAATATGAATTTCCCTGTGCTGCGTTTACTGAAGCGTCTAATATGCACCAGCCCTGGACAGCTCAATTCAGAGATGAAAACTTTCAATTTAGATCAGCACCTGGAGAGCTTCCTGCAGACAATCCAGGTTTAATATCGATCTGCAGTTCCAGGAATAGCAGCAGGCCTGCAGAAACACAGGTTTCTACTATCGACCAGCACCTGAAATGCACACTGCACTAAGGTTTTTAATACTGATCCGCGCTGAGATAGTTCCATGAAGAGACCTTGGAGCAGATTAAAAGGTGGGGAGTTTTCTGCCTGTCCGTTCCCTATTTGGAATTACCAATATTAGGGCACTATGATTTTGTCAGGTGTTTAAGGCAGAACATGTTATTCCAGGTGAAGTACTCCAAACCTATTTAGCCTAAATTTGTGGATTTACAGGAGACCTTGTAATCTGTATTTTGCTGGTAGCTCCAATTACCTATTAAACCAACGATGAGTAGCAAGAAGTCAAAGAGAAGTCTAACTATGTAAAAGTCAAGGGGGGGACAAAATATATTTAGCTAATAATGTGTGCTGATACAGTCACGCTTAGGGTATCCATTCTGTGTAAACAGATTCCCATCAGTCACCACACCGAATCCGCCCTACATCATCTGGGATCTTTTATACCATCAAGGTAGAGTGGAATGCCCACAGGTGACTGACAGGTCTCAACAGTTTGACCTATCCTGTGGGACCCAGTTTAGCTATCATGTGGGGTGTCTGACTTAAAAATCAGTGCCCAAATATGTGAAAAAAAGTGAGCGAACCAGTGAATTACTAAGGATGATAAAATTGGATAGTAAAGGGGAGAAAAACTTTTAATATGCCCTTCTTTACTCCCAAATTAATAAAAGAGTGTGAAGTGGTATCAACAAATAACCACTACAGAGAATAGAAGGTCGACATGTTTCTGCAGATTAGATGGATCCAAATGGTATCCTACTGCTTCTTCAGGACCATTAACACTACTGCTATTTAAAGTTTAAAAAGGTAAAAAATTACCTGAGTATAAGTTAATTCATCCTTCTCCTGAAAAAATACAAAGACAAATACATAGAAAGAGAAACACACAACAAATAGTCATGGTTAGATCGCTGTATTCACAATATCTTAAAGCAATCATCATGTGGAGAGCCACTACATGTACATCTTCAGTCGATAGATACTCATATAGGCCTCGAATACACCCCGTGTGTATACTCACTTACCTAAGTGGTAGGAGAGAAAAGCTCCACCTCACCTGGCTACAGCGCAGGTAAACGGAGCACCGCTCTAGAGGACAAATATAAACAGAGGGGACATAATGACACACAAACATATAGTTACTAGCATCACACAGCTATCAGTAGTAGAACTTATTCATTGGCTTGTCTCAGAGTATCTCGGTTATGTCAATACTGAGTATTAGAAAACAATCTAATCCAATTTTAGTAGAGGAAAAGTCCCATATTTCATACAAAAATACGGGGAAGTATGCACTGGTGATAGTACAACAAATGTCATAAGAATCAGGAAATGCATATTTACTATGCTATATAGTTTTGCCTGATTCGTTCCATATGTTAAGACTATCTATTCGCTCCGATCACTTGCGCAGATACAGTGGCCTGATTCATGCCCTAGTTTTTTGTGTTGGGGCGACCACATCGCTAAAAGCGCACAACCCTCGGTCGAGCGTCAAGGCATTAGTTCAGCCGATAACTGCCCTTTTTAGCCACACATGCGTGGTACGGTCTCTTTAAAAGGGAGCTGAATTACAAGTCATGCATGTGAGAAACAATAAAACGGCTCTCAAACACGCTCTCAAAACAGAGGTGCACTCACGGCTAAGATCGTTGTTAGTTCTGCCACTAACCTGTCCGTCGATTCTCCGGACTTCCCTCTGGGCTGTTCGGGGAGGTAAATGAACAGCCCCCAGACCGGCATTTTCAGTCTGTTTCCTGTACGAATACGGCGCATCTCATGCGTCATACCTTTGCGACGGCGAAGGCTGCTGAGAGATGTAGTTATCTCTACTTGCATGATGTAATGCTTAAGCAGTTAGAGTGAGGGGAAACGCTATCAAGTTTGAATTAAATTAACGTTCTGACATATAACGATTTACCCACATATCTCTCTTAAGCTTGGCATGCAAAGAAATATTTGTAAAAACAATCGAAGGGAAAGCCAATTGTTTATGTATACCTCGCAACAGCAGATGACAACGAATATACTAAGGTGCTCTTCATCATTGCGCATTCATTTTGACAGCCCAACAGCTTATACAAAACAAAACATTATTGACTGATTTACTATCTGGCCATGATTAGACATTTTTCCATGATGAGTGACATTATATGGACAATAATGCTCACAGTCACTGGTCCGGAGTCACCGGATATTTTCGTATCTCTAGTAGCCATGTCTAATCGAGAGTGTCTTGTAGTACAACTCATCATTTTAAACATAACAGAGATATTCAATCTTACTCATGGATCTTCACTCCAGGGATATGTAATACATGAAACCATGCATCATTATAGATCCGCTTCATGGTGGTGTTTATTAGTATTCAGAACAAGTATATAAAGCACATAAAGCTGAACCTAGGGCAAACCAGCATGATGGCAGTATCTGGGTGGATCACAAGGAATTTAAATAGTGACTTATTCCAGATATCCGCATCAGATGTGAGATAATAAATCCAGATGTAAATAAAGGTTAGTGTGGACAAGTCTCAATCACAGTATTCTCAAAGTGACATCCAAGGGATGTTTTCGTTTAGCCCGATTTTATCTGAGTTGAGCTTGTATACCCATTTCTGCTCTTTTCTAAACAAGAAATTACTAACATCAGTCACATGAGGAGGGATCAATGGTTGTTCGATCACAGTCCACCTTAGGTCGGTGGGCAGATGTCCCACTTCAATAAAATGATTAGTTAGTCTTGTTGCTTGTTTTGTACATCTGATCAAACTCTTATGTTCAGAAATTCACACTTTTATTTTACGCATAGTCATCTCTACGTATTTCATACTGCAGGGGCATGTAATCAGGTAGATGAGGTTCTCGCTGTTACAGTTCGTGAACCGTCGTTGCTGCCATGGACGCATTGTGCCAATATCGATGTGAGATGATGCTAACGTCTGGGGGCATGCTGCGCAGTTGCCGCAAGGGTGATGGCCCGTAACCGCAGGCATGTCCCACAGTGTCCCTATTGTGCGGGGGATGTTGGTTTTTGGTCTTGTGTGGACCAATTGGTCCTTCAGATTTTTTCCCGTATGAATGCAAATAGAGGCGGCTGTAGCTTTGTTGAATATGGCCACCAATTTAGGATTGGCTTTTGACGAAGCAGAAATTCAGTCCATTTTATCGGACAATCCGAGTATTCTTGATTTAATACCGACTGCCCAGGTCAATAGCGATGAAAGCTGGGCCAAGATTCTAATATTAAAAAAGAGTCAAGCTAGGATCTGTGTCCATGGGATAACTATGGCAGAGTACCTGCATGGCAACTGTGCCCCAAGTGGACTGATCGTGATGAATGCTCCACATCTGTTTTTAGATGATAAGGATTTACTGCGCGATTGGTCCCTAATCGCCTGGAAATGTACTTGTGATTGGCTTGTACTCATTATAAAAACAGCCAAAAAAGCAGCAGATAAGATCCTAGTGGAGATCCAGGTCCTCGAAGGCCAGATAAAAATGACAATAACAACTAAAGCCTTCTCCAAGCATCAGGATGAGGGAAACAAGGTGAGTAAGGAGTTTAGAGACTCCATCCTCTTTACGAAACTAGAAAAATTAAAAAAAGATCTTGCTAAGTTTGCAACAGATAAAATATATCCGTACACAAGTGATACGTATGTACCAGTGCCCTTCAATAAGAATGGACGGAAGGGAGGTTCAACTTATGGTACATCAAGTTCGGAGGAAGGGTCAAGTGACTCTGATGTTTCTAACTCTAGCAGTGCACAAAACAACAAAAGAGGAAGGGGTAGTAATAGGAGAAATTGGAGAAGCTACAGCCATGGCTTTGGTCAACCACCTTTTCCACCATGGTGGCAACCAACACCATGGGGCACGCCTACCTATCCCCCGGCGGGAGGGCCCTATGGCCCACAACAATTTTACCCGGATTACAATCAGCAACCTTTTTTAGAGTTTGGCCGGGGAAGGACGAGAGGCCGCCGCCGGTCACAACAACAAGGTCAAGTCCAGTGGAACTTACTTCCACAAACAATGGACCTGAGGAATGGGAAGAAAATCCCCCAGGAGCAACCGGGGACATCAGTAGGACCAGCCTCGTGATTAACTTGAGTTCCCACACAATGACCGACATTGAAGAACAAGTCCTGAACAGAGGGCTTGGGTTTGTTACCACAAATACTGCTGACCCTTTCCTTACTCAGATAGAGATGAGCAAGTTATTTCGGAAGATCCGTTTGCACTATTTGTTTGCCAAAAAAGAAGGACAGATGCCCAATACACTTACTAATGATGAAAACACAGGCCTCAAAAGACCGTCAACCTTTAACCCTACTACTGCAGGACTCCCCGCAAAGGTTGTAGCTTTCGGGGAGGCAGTTGATCATGACCTACAAGCTTTATTCCAGCAACGCCAAAAACCCTTCATTAATCTTAGTAAAAAAGAACAAGAGGCTCTAAAAAGTCTGGCAAACAATGAATCTGTGGTAATTAAACCCGCGGATAAGGGTGGGGCTATAGTGCTTCTAGACTCTGCGTCCTACTGTAATGAATGTTTGCGTCAACTAAATGACACAAAAGCCTACCAGAAATTGTCAACAGACCCCACAAAAAGATTAACAACTGTCATTGGTACTATTGTAGAAGAGGCTCTGGCAGAAGGATGGCTCACCAATAAAGAGGCACAGTATTTGTGTGCGGTCAACCCAGTGATGCCATACTTCTGAGTATTGCCAAAAGAACACAAACCCCAAAGGCCACCTCCTGGGTGCCCTATCATATCGGGCATAGGTTCGTTGCTTGAACCTTTATCCACATTTGTCGACTGTTTCCTTAAACCGATGGTATGTGAGATGCCGACTTTTTTGAAGGACACGAAGGATGTCCTTAGGGTTTTACCTGACATTGAATTTGACAAGGAACAGGATTATCTGGTGTCTTTTGACATGGAAAGTCTGTATACCTCCATACCTCAGACTGAAACCCTGGAAGTAGTGGAAAGTCTGTTGGAGGCCAGAGATTTAGACTCGATCACACCTGTGAGATTGATTTTGACGTTGGCCACTGTGGCCATGACAGAAAACTTTTTTAAGTTTGAGGACTCTGTCTACTTGCAGATTAGTGGGACCAGCATGGGCAGCGTTTTTGCCCCTAGTCTCGCTAATCTGTACGTACACAGTTTTGAGCAAGAACAGGTCCTCAATGACATCAACCCCTTCTTTGGATGTTTACGTCTATGGAAGCATTACATAGACAATGTGTTGGTGGTGTGGCGAGGATCAGCTGAAGATCTGAAGAATTTTCATGAATGGCTAAATGGGAGAAACCAATTCTTGAAATTTACTATCGAATATAGTAAAGAAAAGTTAGCTTTCTTAGATCTGCTAAATACCCCCACAGCTACTGGCTTACAATCCGAGATCTATCGGAAACCTATGGCCGGGTACTCTTTACTGAGTTCCGAAAGTTGTCACCCAAAAGCATTACGTGACAACCTGCCCTACGGGCGATTTCTCCGAATACAAAGGAATTGTTCTAATAAATCTGCATTTGAGGGTCATGCTAAGATCCTAGAAACACATTTGACTGAGAAAAAGTATCCCAAAAGACTGATCCGTAACTCTAAAAAGAGAGCCTCCAATAACAACAGGGAGAGCCTACTTGAATTGTTGCCCCCTAAACCCAAACAGGAGTGGATTACTTGTGTTAACACCTTCACTACACAGTCAAACCAAATACAGAAAATCATCAAGAGGCATTGGACAATTTTAAACACAGGGGCTGACACGGAAAAGCTACCGCCGCCTCTATTTGCATTCAAACGGGGACAAAATCTGAAGGACCAATTGGTCCACACAAGACCAAAAACCCCCGCACAATAGGGACACTGTGGGACATGCCTGCGGTTACGGGCCATCATCCTTGCGGCAACTGCGCAGCATGCCCCCAGACGTTAGCATCATCTCACATCGATATTGGCACAATGCGTCCATGGCAACAACGACGGTTCACGAACTGTAACAGCGAGAACCTCATCTACCTGATTACATGCCCCTGCAGTATGAAATACGTAGGGATGACTACACGTAAAATAAAAGTGCGAATTTCTGAACATAAGAGTTCGATCAGATGTACAAAACAAGCAACAAGACTAACTAATCATTTTATTGAAGTGAGACATCTGCCCACCGACCTAAGGTGGACTGTGATCGAACAACCATTGATCCCTCCTCATGTGACTGATGTTAGTAATTTCTTGTTTAGAAAAGAGCAGAAATGGGTATACAAGCTCAACTCAGATAAAATCGGGCTAAATGAAAACATCCCTTGGATGTCACTTTGAGAATACTGTGATTGAGACTTGTCCACACTAACCTTTATTTACATCTGGATTTATTATCACATATCTGATGCGGATATCTGGAATAAGTCACTATTTAAATTCCTTGTGATCCACCCAGATACTGCCATCATGCTGGTTTGCCCTAGGTTCTGCTTTATGTGCTTTATATACTTGTTCTGAATACTAATAAACACCACCATGAAGCGGATCTATAATGATGCATGGTTTCATGTATTACATATCCCTGGAGTGAAGATCCATGAGTAAGATTGAATATCTCTGTTATGTTTAAAATGATGAGTTGTACTACAAGACACTCTCGATTAGACATGGCTACTAGAGATACGAAAATATCCGGTGACTCCGGACCAGTGACTGTGAGCATTATTGTCCATATAATGTCACTCATCATGGAAAAATGTCTAATCATGATCAGATAGTAAATCAGTCAATAATGTTTTGTTTTGTATAAGCTGTTGGGCTGTCAAAATGAATGCGCAATGATGAAGAGCACCTTAGTATATTCGTTGTCATCTGCTGTTGCGAGGTATACATAAACAATTGGCTTTCCCTTCGATTGTTTTTACAAATATTTCTTTGCATGCCAAGCTTAAGAGAGATATGTGGGGAAATCGTTATATGTCAGAATGTTAATTTAATTCAAACTTGATGGCGTTTCCCCTCACTCTAACTGCTTAAGCATTACATCACGCAAGTAGAGGTAACTACACCTCCCAGCAGCCTTCACCGTCGCAAAGGTATGACGCATGAGATGCGCCGTATTCGGTACAGGAAACAGACTGAAAATGCCGGTCTGGGGGCTGTTCAGATACCTCCCCGAACAGCCCAGAGGGAAGTCTGGAGAATCGACGGACAGGTTAGTGGCAGAACTAACAACGATCTTAGCCGTGAGTGCACCTCTGTTTTGAGAGCATGTTTGAGAGTCGTTTTATTGTTTCTCACATGCATGACTTGTAATTCAGCTCCCTTTTAAAGAGACCGTACCACGCATGTGTGGCTCAAAAGGGCAGTTATCGGCTGAACTAATGCCTTGTTGCTCGACCGAGGGTTGTGCGCTTTTAGCGATGTGGTCGCCCCAACGCAAAAAACTAGGGCATGAATCAGGCCACTGTATCTGCGCAAGTGATCGGAGCGAATAGATAGTCTTAACATATGGAACGAATCAGGCAAAGCTATATAGCATAGTAAATATGCATTTCCTGATTCTTATGACATTTGTTGTACTATCACCAGTGCATACTTCCCCGTATTTTTGTATGAAATATGGGACTTTTCCTCTACTAAAATGGGATTAGATTGTTTTCTGATACTCAGTATTGACATAACCGAGATACTCTGAGACAAGCCAATGAATAAGTTCTACTACTGATAGCTGTGTGATGCTAGTAACTATATGTTTGTGTGTCATTATGTCCCCTCTGTTTATATTTGTCCTCTAGAGCGGTGCTCCATTTACCTGCGCTGTCGCCAGGTGAGGTGGAGCTTTTCTCTCCTACCACTTAGGTAAGTGAGTATACACACGGGGTGTATTCGAGGCCTATATGAGTATCTATCGACTGAAGATGTACATGTAGTGGCTCTCCACATGATGATTGCTTTAAGATATTGTGAATACAGCGATCTAACCATGACTATTTGTTGTGTGTTTCTCTTTCTATGTATTTGTCTTTGTATTTTTTCAGGAACAGGATGAAATAACTAATACTCAGGTAATTGTTTACCTTTTAAAACTTTAAATAGCAGTAGCATTAATGGTCCTGAAGAAGCAGTAGGATACCATTTGGATCCATCTAATCTGCAGAAACATGTCGACCTTCTATTCTCTGTAGTGGTTATTTGTTGATACCACTTCGCACTCTTTTATTAATTTGGGAGTAAAGAAGGGCATATTAAAAGTTTTTCTCCCCTTTACTATCCAATTTTATCATCCTTAGTAATTCACTGGTTCACTCACTTTTTTTCACATATTTGGGCACTGCTTTTTCAGTCAGACACCCCACTTGTTAGCTAAACGGGGTCCCACAGGATAGGTCAAACTCTTGAGACCTGTCAGTCACCTGTGGGCATTCCACTCTACCTTGATGGTATAAAAGATCCCAGATGATGTAGGGCGGATTCGGTGTGGTGACTGATGGGAATCTGTTTACACAGAATGGATACCCTAAGCGTGACTGTATCAGCACACATTATTAGCTAAATATATTTTGTCCCCCCCTTGACTTTTACATAATTAGACTTCTCTTTGACTTCTTGCTACTCATCGTTGGTTTAATTGTTCATGTAGGGATAGTAGCATTGTTAGGTCATTAAACTTTCCCTAGGACCCTCCTTTTCCCTGTTTTTTAAGCTCCAATTACCTGCCAAATCAGGATCACCGATGCACTCCTAATGAAGCTTTAAGTACCACTTTGCAGGTGTCACTTTCACCCCAAAATTGCTGAGGTCACAAATGGTAGATCTACCTAGCTACAAAATGGAATGTTCCCTTATTGGAAGGGAAAAAGAGAACTGACGTGTTTCCTACTCTCCTTCTAATGAGTTATCCTCTATTAGACAGGGATTGTTAGGAGTCAGTCTGTCTTGCATGCAGGCGATGATAAAACGGAGTCACGCTCTTGTACCCTTGAATCAGTGCGCACATCAAATGAATGTTATTGTACAGTTGTAGGATTATTTGTAATGCAGTATTTGTCTGCAAATCATGTGCATCATAATGCTCATAATTATTATAAACAACACAGACAGAGCTTCGTTTGTGAATTAATAAGAGCTGGTGCCAAAAGTTTTAATCAGAAGCCTGCAGCGAATATCAGGATTGCCGAATTCTGAAGCAGCAATCTTCATTCCACCTCATGACTCTTTCTTCCATTATCATACACCTGTATCTTTCGTTCTCTCCTGCGGGATCTTTTGCGTATCTCTGTTCTACCTGTCACTGTTTTTTTGTCTTTTACTTCCTCCTCATTTCCTTCTTTTATGTTCTTCTCTCTCTTGCCCTGTGCCATAGTCGGATGAGGAAAAGTGCTGGTTCCTAAAAATGTGTGACAGAGGGCCCCACCTGCCATCCCCAGCTCGAATTAAGCACTGAGCCTAATCAAGTACAAGTCAAGTTCAAGTTCATAAAGCTTTATTCGATTTTTACAATCATAAAAGCAATGTGAAAAAACAGCAACTACATCAGATACCCACTATAAAACATATATCAAGGTATGAATTTATGCACAACCCCATGAATAAGAAACAACAATTAAAACCATTAAAACCACCGGTTAAAAAAATAAAACATTAAAAACATGTACACATACCACATCATAAAAGGTTATTAATTTCAATCAACGACACTGTGCAATTAGGCGAGCCCTCAAAATCCATGCCCAGCCTAAAAATTTCGCCATAGCTAATGCAATGGGTAGTGAGGTATCGATACGCAAAATTCGCACTGAGCCTAGTCAATAATAGGCATATTAGGGCAATTGTCATGAAATGGATGTGAGGTGAAATCGTATTGTTGTCAACAATTTTACTTATATGGATGTATTAGTTCACTAAACCTTAATTATGGCTAGCTATGTGCAGTCTCCCTGCATATCTTATGCCGTCATCGGTCCAGCAGTCAAAATGTAGGCCTTCAGCATTTCCCCCTCAGTAACCAGTTAACGTATCTAACTCTGCCACACACCGGTACCTTATACTCCTTTATCATTCATGATGTCTTATGAGCGAGGATGGGTGATCATACTTGGCTCCTCCTTTGCTACAATATTGTGCAAACAATGCCCCTTTGCTGAAGCTCACAGAAGCTACAGAAGTTAATGCTACTTTTTAAGTTTTCTTTCTAAGATGGATGTCTACAAGCTCAACTTCCCTTTCAGCCACAGTTGCGACATGTCTACCAGACATATGGATATTTTTTCAGCGGGTGGGAGGCGATGTAAAAAAAAAAAGCTGAACGTACCTTATCGCCGCATCTCTCCTCTGTCGTCTCTTGCGTCGGGCTGGAAACAGGAAGCACCCAGGCTATCCTAAGCCAAACGTGTGATTGGTCTGAGAGCCGTGGTTTGGCACTCAACCAGGGAATGGGAGCCTGGGCATGTTCTCCACCTAGGCTGTAATGCAGCCTGGGTGGAGAACATAAAAAGTGCGCATGACTGTTTGGCCGGCCCGAGATGGCCAGCCAAACATTACTGCACACTTACAGAGTGTGCCCACCACTCCTCCATCTGCTCTGAGAGCAGAGCAGCCCTGCCCCACCCCGCAAAGCTGCTGCAGCAGGAAAAATAAAATTCTAATAATGTTGAGTTATTAACGTTATATTTTTCCTTTTTTGGGGTGGATTGGGGTAGATTAAAGTGGGGTAGATTGAAGTAGGGGAGTAGGGTTGATTGGCATGGTAGATTGGAGGGGGGGATTTAATTGGGGTGGGTTGGGGAGGAGTGGAGTGGAATGGGATAGATTAGAATGGGATGGGGTAGAAGGTAGTGGAGTGGGGTATATTGGGCCAGACTGTAGTGGGGAAACTGAGGTAGATTGGAGTGCAGTGGGATAGATTGATTGGAATGGGGTAGGGTAGATTGGGTTGTGTGGCGTAGATAGAGATGAGGTAGATTAGGAAAAATGGAGTGGTGGTATATGGAAGAGAATGGAGTGGAGTTGGGGTGATTAGTGTAGAGTGGAGTGGGGTAGATTAGGGTGGAGTGGAGTGGGGTAGACTGAATAGAATAGGGTACATTGGAATGGGCAGATTAGGTGGATTTGAGTAGGGTAGACTGGAATAGAGCGGGGTAGATTGGAGTGAAGTGAAGTTATAGGAGAGGGATAGATTGTGGTAGATTGGAGTGGGGTAATTTGGAGTGAGGTAGATTGGAGTAGATTTTAGTGGAGTAGGGTAGATTGGAGTGCAGCGCGATGGATTGGAATGGATTGGGGTGGATTGGAGTAGGGTAGATTGTAGTGAAGTGGGGTAGGTAGGGGTAGGGTGAAGTAAATTGTTGTAGATTGAAGTGGGGTAGATTGTGGTAGATTGGAGTGAGGTAGATTGGGGTAGAGTGCAGTGGGGTAGGTTGAAGTGGAGTAAGTAGATTGGACTGGAGTGGGGCAGATTAGAGTGGAGTGGTATAGATTGGAGTGAGTTAGATTAGGTGGATCAGGGTAGGGTAGATTGGAGAGGAGTCAGGGAGGTTGGAGTGGGGTAGACTGGGATGGGGTAGACTGGGGTGGGGTAGACTGGGGTAGATTGTGGTAGATTTGCGTGGAGTGTGGGTTGATTGGAGTTAAGTGTAGTCGGGTAAATTGGGGTGGACTAGAGTGTGGTAGAGTGGAGTGGGGTAGGGTGGAGTGGGGTAGATTGGAGTGTGGTACATTGGAGTGGGGTAGATTGTGGTAAATTGAAGTGGGTTAGACTGGGATAAATTGTAGTGGGCTAGAGTAGAGTAGATTGGAGAGGAGTGGGCATATTGTAGTGGAGTGGAGATTGGAGTGGAGTGGGGTAAATTGGGGTGGAGTGGGGTGGATTGAGTGGAGTGGAGTCAGGTAAATTGGGGTGGAGTCAGGTAGAATGGAGTCGATTAGGGTGGAGTAGAGTGTTTTAGAATGAAGTAGAATGGGATAGATTGGGATGGAGTGGGTTGGACTGGAGTAGAATGGAGTGGAGTGGGGTAGAATGAAGTGGAATAGACTTGAGTGGGGTAGATTGGGGTAGGTTTGAGTGGAGTAGGTAGATTTGAGTGGGGTATGGTAGATTGGGGTCAAGTGGAGAGGGGTAAATTGGGTTAAATTGAGTTTAGTGGTTAGACTGGAGAGGAGTGGAGCAAGGTAAATTGGGATAGATTGGAGTGTAGTGGGAAGATTGGGGTGGGGTGGAGTGGAGTGGTGTAGATTGTAGTGAAGGTGATAGATTGGAGTGTTGTAGATTGGGGTACAATGTAGTGGGGTAAATTGGATCATAGTGAAGTGGATTGGGGTAGATTGTAGTGGAGTGGGCAGATTGTAGCTGAGTGGAGATTGGAGTGGAGTGGGGCAAATTGGAGTGGGGTGAGGTATATTGGTCTGGGGTAGAGTGGAGTGGGGTAATTGAGGTAGAGTGTGGTAGATTGTGGTGGAGTCAGGTTGATTGGAGTGGATTATGGTGGATTAGGGTGGAGTGGGATAGAGTGGAGTGGGTTGGATTGGAGTAGATAACTGTGGAGTGGATTGGGGTAGATTGAAGTGGAGTGGGATAGACTGGAGTGGGGTAAATTAGGATATATTGGAGTGGAGTGGGGTTAGAATGAAGTGGGGCAGACTGTGGTATGGTAGTTTAGAGCAGAGTGGGGTAGATTTGAGTGGAGTGTGGTAGTTTGGTGAAAAGTAGAATGGGGTAAATTGGGTTAGATTGAGTGGAGTGAGGTATACTAGAGAGGAGTGGAGCAAGGTAGATTTGAATAGATTGGAGTGGAGTAGATTGAGGTGGAGTGGGGTAGATTGTAGTGAAGTGGATAGATTGGAGTGGTGTAGATTAGGGTACAATGCAGTTGAGTGGATTGAGGTAGATTGAAGTGGAGTTGGGTAGATTGAGGTAGAATGGAGTGGGATAGATTGTGGTAGAGTGGAGTGTGGTACATTGGGATAGAGTGAAGTGGAGTGGAGTGAGATAGATAGGAGTAGGGCGAGGAAGATTGGGGTGGGGTAGGTTGAGGTGGGGTAGAGTGAGATGTTGCAGATTAGATTGAGGTGCATTAGGGTAGATTGGGGCAGAGTGGAGTGGTGTTCATTGGAGTGGAGTGAGGTAGACTGGAGTAGAGTAGATTGGGGCAGATTGCACTGAAGTGCCCTAGGGTAGACTCGGGTAGATTGGAGTGGAGTGGATTGGAGTAGATTAGAGTGGGTGGGATAGACTGGGGCAGATTGGAGTGGAGTGAGATAGAATGGTGTGCAGTGGAGGGGCGTTGAGTAGAGTGGCATGTTGCATAGTGAGTGGTGTTGAGTGGAGTGGCATAGAATGGGGTGGGGTGGTACAGTGTGGAGGGGCATATAATGGGGTGGTGTGGTACAGTGTGGAGGGGCATAGAGTGGAGTGGTGTAAAGTGGAGTAGCGTAGTGGGGAACATGCATGGTGTCAATCAATCAATCAATCAGGTCATTTGTAGAGCGCACTACTCACCCGTAGGGTCTCAAGGCGCTGGGAGGGGGGGGGGGTGCCGCTACTGCTCGAACAGCCAGGTCTTGAGCTTCTTCCTGAAGGAGAGGTGGTCTTGGGTCAGGCGCAGATTGGTCGGAAGTGAGTTCCAGGTCTTGGCGGCCAGGTAGGAGAAGGATCTTCCTCCTTTTGTCGCTCTTCGGATGCGGGGGACGGCGGCGAGGGCGTGGTTGGTTGATCTGAGGAGGCGCTTGGGAGTGTAGAAGCTGATCCGGTTGTTGAGGTAGCTCGGGCCTTGGTCGTGTAGGGCTTTGTGCGCGTGGGTGAGGAGCCGGAAGGTGATTCTCTTGTTGACCGGGAGCCAGTGCAGATCTCTCAGGTGTCCGGTGATGTGGCTGCGTCGGGGGATGTCGAGGATGAGTCTCGCCGAGGCGTTCTGGATCCGCTGGAGTCTCTTCTGGAGTTTGGCCGTGGTTCCGGAGTAGAGGGCGTTGCCGTAGTCCAGTCGGCTGGTGACGAGGGCTTGGGTGACCGTCTTCCTCGTCTCGGTGGGGATCCACCGGAAGATCTTACGTAGCATGCGCAGGATGTTGAAGCATGACGAGGAGACGGCGTTGACTTGTCTGGTCATGGAGAGGGAGGAGTCCAGGATGAAGCCCAGGTTGCGTGCGTGGTCCGTCGGTTTGGGTGCGGTGCCCAGGGCGGGGGGCCACCAGGAGTCGTCCCAGGCGGAGGGCGTGGAGCCCAGGATGAGGACCTCCGTCTTGTCTGAGTTCAGTTTCAGGCGGCTGGTCGTCATCCATTCGGCTACGTCTCTCATCCCTTCGTGCAGGTTGGCTCTGGCGGTGGCGGGGTCGTTGGTCAGGGAGAGGATCAGCTGGGTGTCGTCGGCGTAGGAGATGATGTTCAGGTTGTGTTGGCGTGCGATGGCCGCGAGGGGGCTCATGTAGATGTTGAAGAGGGTTGGGCTCAGCGAGGATCCTTGGGGTACGCCGCAGATGACTTTGGTGGCCTCTGACTTGTACGGTGGTAGGCGGACTCTTTGTGTTCTTCCGTCGAGGAAGGAGGTGATCCATTCCAGTGCCTTCTCCTGGATTCCGATGTTGCTGAGGCGCTGTGCTAGGGTGCGGTGGCAGACAGTGTCGAAAGCCGCGGAGAGGTCCAGGAGGATGAGGGCCGCTGTTTCTCCGTTGTCCATCAGAGTTCGAAGGTCGTCGGTGGCGGCGATGAGGGCGGTCTCCGTGCTGTGGTTCGCTCGGAAGCCGGACTGTGAGGGGTCGAGGGATCCATTCGTCTCGAGGAAGGCGGCCAGCTGTTTGTTGACGGTCTTCTCGATGACTTTGGCCGGGAACGGGAGGAGCGAGATGGGACGGTAGTTCTTGAGGTCGGTGGGGTCTGCTGTGGGTTTCTTGAGGAGAGCGCTGATTTCGGCGTGCTTCCAGCTCTCAGGGAAGGTGGCGGAGTCGAAGGAGGTGTTGATGATGTCCCGCAGGTGGGGTGCGAGGACAGCGTCGGCCTTGTTGAAGACGTGGTGAGGGCAGGGGTCAGTCGGCGATCCGGAATGGATGGAGTTCATGGTGCGGATGGTGTCTTCGGTGCTGATCGGGGTCCAGGTGCGGAGGGTGGTGGAAGGTGGCGTCGTTGCGGTTGTGGCTTGCGTTGGTTGGTTGTTGAAGCTGTTGTGTATGTCCGTGATTTTGTTGTGGAAGTAGGACGCGAGGGAGTTGCAGAGGTCTTGCGACGGGGTGATGTCGTTGTTTCCGGCGTTGGGGTTGGAGAGCTCTTTCACGATGTTGAAGAGTTCCTTGCAGTTGTGTGCGTTGTTGTCCAGCCGGTCCTTGTACGCATTTTTCTTGGTGGCGCGGATCAGTTGGTGGTGTTTCCGGGTGGCGAGTTTGAGGGTGGCCATGTTGTCCGTCGTTGGTTCCCTTCTCCAGGCTTTCTCGAGGGCTCGACAGTTCTTCTTGGAGCACTTGAGTTCGTCGGTGAACCATGGTGTTTTTCTGCTGCAGGATCTGCTGGGCGGGGTCCTCAGAGGGGCGAGTTCGTCCGCGCAGTTGCTGATCCACTTCGTGAGGTTGTCGGCGGCCTGGCTGGGGTTCGCTGAGTTGGCGGGAGGGTGCTGGCTGAGGGAGGCGGAGAGCTGGTCGGCTGTGGTCTTGTTCCAGCTTCTTCGAGCAACCTGTTGCTGGAGGTGGTGGATCGTCGTTCTTCTGAAGGTGAAGTGGACGCAGCTGTGGTCCGTCCAGTGGAGTCCTGTTGCGTGGCTGAAGGTGACGTCTTTGCTGGAAGAGAAGACGGCGTCGAGTGTGTGTCCGGCGAGGTGGGTGGGGGTGGTCACCAGTTGCTTGAGTCCGAGGTTGTCGAGGTTGTCGAGCAGGGTGGTGGTGTTGCGGTCGTTGTTGTTCTCCAGGTGGAAGTTGAGGTCCCCCAGGAGGATGTAGTCGGTGGAGGGGAGAGCGTGCGGGCTGACGAAGTCGGCGATGTCCTCGCTGAATCGTGTGCGTGGTCCCGGGGGTCGGTAGATCAGGGTGCCTCTGAGGGTGGTCTTCGGGTTGGTGTGGATCTGGAAGTGCAGGTGTTCAGCGGTGGTGAGGGTGTCGTCGGTGTTGGTCGTGATGCGGATGGTGTCTCTGTGGATGATGGCGATGCCTCCTCCGGTCTGGTTGTCGCGGCTGTGGTAGGGCACTGGCTTTAAAGTTAACACATTTTCAATTGAAATGACCATTACATGTGCACCTACAGACAGTTTTACTGTGAAAACATAATAATGTGTGGAAATGTCATTGCAAACAGTATGGAAGTTTTTCAATTGTATTCAAATATTTGTTTCCACCACACTTCAAAATTACAAAAAAACATACTTGATTTGTACTTTCCTAATTTTGATACATTCTGAAACATCAGCATAGCTCATGTGCTAGAAAAACAATCCTGCACCCTCTCCTCTCAAATGGGTACTCAGCAGGATTGTCACATAAATTCTCTCACATTTTGAAGTCACAGAAGGAAAAGTAAAGTCCAAGCTCCCTCTGAAGACAGAGTATGACATTTGACCTTCGTCTTTTAACACACAGCAAATCTGACAAGATAAGACAAGATTTAAAGGCCTGTTTACAGAAACGGAGAACTCAGAAGAATACAGTAAACAAGAATTGCTCTCCAGAGGGAGGAACTCCAGCTCAAAAGCCTAAAACAAATACAGCCAGCAAGTAGAAAGCAAGCAATTGTGAGTTACAAACCACAAAGCCAATAGCAATTAAGGGGCTAAATGCATTCCTAGGGAAGCTTTTTAATGCCTACATAAAGTCTTGCACACAAGAAGTGGTAAGCAAACAGCTGTGATTCATCTTTAAAAAGTGTGTTTCCAAATTTGGGAATTTTCATTGTCAGGGTGTTTGTGAATGCCAAGAATAAGGAACAAGGCACTCGCTCCATAAGAACCTGTATATGCTATGCTAAGTGATTGGAAGCCTGTCCAAGTACTTAACCAATTCCAATCTATCCCACTCCACTCTAATCTATTCCACTCTACCCCAATCTACTCCACTCCATTCTACCACAATCTACCCCACTTCAATCCCCCACAAACTATCGCACTCCACTCGAATCTACCCAAACTACAACACTCCAAACTATCCCACTGCAATCTACCACAATCTACCTCACTCCACTCCAATCTACTCCACTCTTTTCCAATATACCCTAATCTACCCCACTCTACTCGACCCAGCTCTAATCCACCCAATCAACCCTATTCCATTCCAATATATTTCCCTCCCTTCCAATCCACCCCACTCCACTTGAATCGACCCCACTTTACTCCAATCTACCCAATGTATGCCATTCCACTCCAAACTACAAAACTCTAATCAACCCAATCTACTCCACTCCAATCGACCCCACTTCATTCCAATCTACCCCATTCCACTCTTTCCCAATCTACAACACTCCACTCCAATCTATCCAATTCCCCTCCAATCTACCCCACTCTACCCTAATCTATCCCACCCCAATCTACCACAATCTACCCACTCCACTTCAATCTACTGCACTCTAATCCACCCAATCTAATCCACTCCACTTCACTTCAATCTACCCCACTCCAATCTATCACACTCAACTCAAATCTACCCTTATCCACTCCAAGCTAACCCACTCAAAACCAATCCACCCAACTCCAATCTACCCCACCCCACCACCATCTACCCTACCCCTATCTACTCCACTCCAATCAACCCCATTTCAGTCTACACCAATCTATCCCAATCTACTCCACTCCAATCTGCCCCACTCCACTCTACCCCCTCCCAATCTATCCAACACCACCACAATCCAATCTACCCCATCCCAACCTACCCCATGGCACTCTACCTCACTCCACTCTACCCAACTCCATTCTATTCTACCCCACTCCACTCTACCCCAATCTACCCCACTGCAATCCCCCACAATCTACCCCACTCCACTGTACTCAAATCTACTCCACTTCACTCCTATCTAACCCACTCCAATCTACCACACTCTACACAAATCTACCTCACTTCCTTTCAATCTAATCCAACCTACTCCACTCCAATCCACCTAACCAACCCCAATATACCCTACAATTCCTACCCTACCCCTATCTTCCCCACTTCAAGCTACTTCACTCTACCCCACCATACCCCAACCCACCCCATGCCAATCTACCCCATACCCCTCTACCCCACACCACTCTAACCAACTACTATCTATCCCACTCCAATCTACCCAACTCCTTTCCAATCTCCCTACTCTAATCAACCCAATCAACCTGAGTTCATTCTATTTCAATCCACCCCAATCTACCCCTCTCCACTGCAACTTATCAACCTCCACTCAAATCTCCCCATTCCAATCTACCCACTCCACTCCAATCTGTCCCAATACAATACAATATACCTCAATCCCCTCCACTATAACATGCCTCAATCTAGACAACTCCAATCCACCCTACTCCACTCTTCCCTAATCTACCCCACTTCACTCTACCCCAGTCATTCCCACTCCAGTCAACCCCACTTCACCCAATCCTACCCCACTCCACACCATTCTACCTCAAGTCAATCTACCCCACTGAACTCTACCACGCCAATCTACCCACTCCACTCAAAACTGCCCACTCCATGCCAATCTATCTCAACTCCACTCTTCCCCAATATACCCCACTCTACTTATTTCTCCACTCTTATCTATCCAACTCCACTTCAATCAACCCCACTCCAATATACCCCTATCTAACCCACCTCACTCTACCACAATCTACCCCATTCCAATCCATCACAATCTAGCCCGCCCCACTCTACCCCAATCTACCCCACTACACTTCACTCCAATCTACCACACTCCACTTAAATCTACCTCACTCTACTCCAAACTAACACACTCCAAACCAATCCACTGCACTCCAATCTACTCCATCCCACCCTAATCCACCCTACCTCAATCTACCACACCGCTATCTACCCCACCACTATCTACCCCATCGCTATCTACCCACCTATCTACTGCATCCCTATCTACTACACCCCAATCTACTACAACCCAATCTACTGCACCCCAATCTACTGCACCTCAATCTACTGCACCTCAATCTACTGCACCTCAATCTACTGCACCTCAATCTACTGCAGCCCAATCTACTGCACCACAATCTACTGCACCTCAATCTACTGCACCTCAATCTACTGCAGCCCAATCTACTGCACCACAATCTCATACGACCTTCAGAACATCTCTTTAGAACACCCCTGGACATGTGAACGATTCAGAAGAAAGACTGCCTTGCTGTCTGGGGAAGAAGGACTGCCCCCCTAACTGAAGAAGAATTGACCCTGCTTGCCTTGAACACAGGCTACCCTGAGTGGCTCCATGAGTCAGTTGGTTGACATCCTATGCGAGCTGCAGGGACACAGAAAGCTTCCAGGGGCCTCCTTGCAATTGCCCTGCTGACGGGCACCAGCTGGTCTTGATTGAGCCCTGCTGCTGGCCTCTGCTCGAGTGAGTCTGGCTCCCCAGGAGGTGCTACCCAGGTCTGGGACCTTGTCTAAAGAAAAGGTGAAACTGCAGATGTTTTGACTGCTAACTATTGCGAAGTGATCTATTCGTACCAAGAACTGACCACACGAAAGGATCGCCAACACGTAGCTCCAGCAAGGTTGGCTCTTCGCGCTGACAGCAACCGTCCACAATGACCAGCAACGCAAAACCTGTAATTTGCACCTCTAGCAACTGTCCGCAATGATCAATCAAAGCAAAGCTCCCAAGATGACCGGCTCTTCATGACACAGCAACAACTGTCCATGATGCTTGCCCTACTACTTGTGCAGACAGCCTCTTCTACCCAGCCCCCGCAAATGAGAACTGCACCCTTCACACAAGATTGAGACGGTACCTCTTCAGTGGGACTAACCTGATCTCTGTATGTGACACGCGCTCCATTGCAGTTGGGCTGAACTTGTGACTTTCCCCATGTTTAATGCAACCAGATATCCGCGAGAGGCGCTTTGTGTTTTTTGGTGCTATTTTTACCTAAAACTTTAAAACTCTTATCTAAGGTTGGATATTAATAGCTTGGAGCCATTTGTGAATTAAAAATGAATCAATTTTTCTAAATTGATTTGGGATTTGTTTTGTGTTTTAACTTTATAACTGTTTGTGTGCTGCATAGAAATTTTACAGATTGCCTTTAAGTTAAACATGACCACTGTGGGCCAATCTACCAGAAGGTGAAGTACAGGTTAATATTGTTACTTTTAAGGTTCACCCTGACAAGGATTGTGTTTATTATTTAAGTGAAGCTTCCACCCCTCTAAACTAATAACCCAATTTCCTTCAATGGCTTATCATGAAATGACCAACATTATGACATGTGACTGACTGTCCAACACGAACCAGACTTTTAAAGACGCAGACTGGTCAGAAACCTCCTGATAACTGACATGTGGCTGAATCTGCTAAGCCCTGCCAGATTTTCACAGGCTGGGCATGCCTTGAACAGGAATCTTGATGCCTGAGATATTACTGACACTGCCCCGGCTGTACTGTTTGTTCACAGACGCTAATTCTATATTAAATTTTTCAGACTATCTTCATTACAGGCCTCCTGGCCTATCAAAAGCAAGGGCCTGTCATGAAAGGGCCCACTATCTTACCTGTGGCTGTGACTGACTCTGTTGCAGCCCTACTAGCCCTTGAGACATGGGCACTGGAATTAGGGGTGTGGGGTGTGCTGCAGCACCCCAAAATAACCATGCAGGAGTTAAAAAGGGGAATGAGCAATAAAGACGCCTTTAATTCTTGTTTTTATCTTGCCACATTTGCTGTGCATTCAAAGACAGAGGTCAAATGGAAGGCTACCTCTTCTGACAAATTGCTGTTTATTCTGTTACCATGGAGATTGGTGTTTACTTTTCTTTCTCTAGCTGCAAAGTTAGAGAATTTTTTTAAGTGAGCTATCCATCTTCCTGGGGAACATGGAGTATGAAAAGGAAGGCTGAAGAATATCACTTTTTTTCTAACACACAGCATTGAAATGCATGTAAATGAAATGAACTGAACTAGTATTTTAAAATATATCATCAGTAAGGAAAGCACCAAAGAAGCACATTTTATGCAATTCAGAAGTGTGATGCAAACAACAAAATGTAATAGAATCAAAACAAAACAAGACAAGACACTTGGTGATGTGCAAATAATACATATTTGTTGAAATCCGATGTTTACGCATTATTTGTGTTCTCTATAGTCTTATCAGTAAAACTGCACGTCAGAACGAATTTGGTGGCCATTTCAATGGAAATGTGCTGTAGATGACAGTGTGTTTCTACATCATGCTCTAATAATGTATTTGCGACAGTGGGCTCCAAAATTCATCTGCAGCTACATATTACACCCTTACCGCTCTCCTGCTGAAAAGGAGTGGCTGATTTGCTAAACTTGTTCTTTGTGTAACACTTGGATTTTTCAGTCTCTAGGACTTCAGTGATGTAACACTGATGGCAGAACCCCCACTCTGAAAATTGTTCCAGGACCACTGCCTTGTCAAGCGCTTGGATACCCTATTAAGTGATTAGCTGTGTTTTATGAATCCCGATTGACTGCTTGATTGGTTGAGAGACTATAAGTGGTCATGTATTCTTCTAATATCGGACTATCTCTATTCCAGGCCTTCTGAACTTTAAGAAGCCATGGCCTCTGATTTTTGTTGCCGCTCTCTGACATTCGACTGACTTGGTCCCAGCACAACCTGCCCGTCACCTACTGCAGGCTGTTCATGAATTCTTCCAATAGGTACCTAACTGACTGCCCGAGCTTTAAAGGCGCTAAGCGGGCACAGCCCTGTGGAAAAATCACCTGGTAATTCGCTGGGCTCAGCAGGCCCCGCCTCCTCCAAGAGAAACATCTTCTGGAAAGGAAGCTCAGATAATGGGCCCAGATGCCTTCCCTTGTACTGCGAGCCACAGGTCAGCACCAGCACAGGCTGCCCTCACTGTAAGCCGCTGGGGTGGGAGGAAGAGAGGGGGAAGTCGGGTGTAGAAACGGCGGAGAGGTTAGTGGATTTTTTAACCTGACGTTTTAAATCCTAAATCAATAAAAATACAATTTCCAGGACAAAAGGCAACACAACCCTTTTAAATATCCCAGTGCTTCGGCGACTGATCTCATCAGGGTGCCTGGCAGCGAGGGAATCCCATCAGGCTGCTGCACATGTCTCCCTGCCAGAGGAGGAACGAGGGAAGAGGGCTGGGGATGGCGGGGGGGGGGGGGGGTAGCGGGTGTGTGAGAGAACAAGGGAAGCCGTGTGCACGGTAGTACAGTGGGTTAAGTCATAGGCTGCGCCAATTTATTCTCACTCTGGCGGTACACCGGTCGACCAACTCTTCATTTCATCCTTCAGAGGCCGATAAACTTCGCGATACTGATTAGGGTATTAGTAACTTACACTTTATAGGGCTGGAAAGCAGCAGAAAGTGCTATATAAAATGCAAAATATTAATACAACTCGTCAGTACATGGTGGTAACTTCTATTCATCCATGCCCTGCTCAATTTCTTTGCAGTGATCTACCCCGCGAGGGCCTGTCTTAACTTCTTTTCACAAACCCCCCTTCTAAAATGTCTTCTTGAGACTCCGGGTTACAAATTTTGCTCTGATGCTGAGCAGCCTAAATGGTGCTGAAACTTGAGGCGAAGCAAATTTCTGCAAAATGGCTCCGGTGACTGCCCCCACTATGAGGATTGCATTGGTATCGTTTTAAACAATGCGATTTCCGTATCACTGCATGCTCTGCTGAATGTCCAATGTCTGATTGCCGCACCCGCTGTCCTTGTAAGGGAGTGGGATGGGGTTGAAATCTAAAAATGTTAGCAGTTTACAATTTTCAACGATGGACGGGAGTCTGCTGGCTTTCACAGCTTTCTACCTGGCATTCTCACCCCATTCAGTAGGATTTGTAAACATATTCTTGCAACATTGGTACCATGAGTATATTTTGCCCGCGATGGTCTCTTTGCAAAATAAGCTAGAGTCGCAAAACTGTCGCTGTGATGGAACAGTGGCTGCTTCGAGCCTCGGAGTTTGCACATCACGCCTCGATTGCGGAAAGTGAGTTTGGGGAACAGGGCATAGTAGGTGATGGCCTTTTGTGCTTCCTCCCCTGGGGCTTAGGTTCAAGAGGGTGTTTGGGGTGCTACACCCCCCGCCCCCAATAAATGTATTGTGTGATAAATAGTTGGGTGCAGGTGCTTTCACTCGGGTATTGAGGTGTCTGTCAAATTTTTACAGACACACAGACAAAATACACACACTAACTCTCTCTGTTTTGACAGTCTTCAGCAATATTGGGTAATTTTACAAAATCTTGAGTTTTCTCTAACTGAGGGGCATATTAGCAAGGCGGGTGATATGAAATTATTGCCGCTTTTGTGGCCGTTTTCGGCCGAGAAGCAGCGATAATTTCATTGCCCTATTAGCAAGCTGTCGCTAACAGCAGTTAGCGACAGTTTGTAGACGATAGCGAGCGGTTTGGGGCCCGCTTTGCATGTCAGCGATATTTATCGCTAATGGCATGCAAAGTGGGCGTACCCAACCTGTTGGCAACTGAGAGCAGTCGCTAAGATCGCTATCGCCTATTATCAACGCAGGCGTAGCGCTTAAAAAATTTGCGCTAAGCACGAATATCGCTGAAAACTAACGCCTGCTCAGACCACTTCTTAACCTGTATATCCAATGGGAGGTGGATATTCAGGTTAAGACCCCATTGGCGTTAATGACTGAATACCGCTGGATTTCCAGCGATATTCACGCATTAAGCCGCTATTGCCGGATATTTTATCGCATTTGAGATAAATGTTGCTAATAGCTCGTTATCTCTGCAATAAAATCTGGGAATGCACAGCGATAGAAAAAATTTCGCTAAGCTTATTTAGCTATAAATATTGCTAGTTGTTGATAATATGCCCCTTGGTACCTCTTCCAATTCCACTGCCCAATTCCTCTCCCTTTCCAGTGACCTCTGTATGCTTTCCTTGCCTGATAATGTATTTTAACATGGTATGCCAGCGTGACTGTTGGAAAATCTAAACCTCAACCGCCCCCCACCATCTTACTGATAAAGCTACCACCATGTTCCCCCCAGTAAAACGCCCCAGCGAGCTGTTGGTATAGCACAGGCCCCTTAAAGACTCATACGCTAAATGTGTTATGTGGACTTGCCTATTGGTGCAAACAATCGATTTGTAGGCTCTGCCTACCATGTAACTGCCTCTTCCCCAGCTCCGCTGTTCTTTTTGTTCTTTGAGAAGGTCAGGCTGTCCCCATTCCACCCATTTACCCACAGGACAGTCTCTCTGCTCACTCAGCAGTCCTAGATCCTTCAGGTACAGCACAGTATCCTATAAAGAAGAGGCGTCTCAGCTATCTGCCTCCACGTCCTTTGGCTCACGCTGCTGCCCTCTTCTGGCTGAAAAAGACAACTGCAGCATAGATATGAAGGACAGAGCGGCATTATGCAAAAAAATTATATAGGACCTTGTGATTTGTCCCAAGGGGGTGCCTGGCACTTGCATAGACCAGGGCGATATTTCCATTACACTGGTGTATTCACGTGTAATTTTGCAAATTTTGTGTTATGTAAATGTCCCAAAATTACACCATTAATCCTTTTCATTTTTAGCAGGAGCACAAGAACAAGGTGGATTACCAGGACAAAAGCGTCCGTTGTTCACAGCACTTTTGTTTTTGTGCCTTTTTTTCACACAAAACATGTCATTGCATCCTAAATGGACGCCAGGAAAAATGTTGCGCTAGAATAAAGCACTAAAGATCAGTATTGCATTTAGTGTAATTTGGCATAATGTTTATGGGATGCCAAGCAATTTTTGCAGAATTTCACATAAGCATGCAAAAGCAAATTATGCGAATTTTCCACACCCATATGCTTGCAGAACTTCAGACACCCTAATAAGCAAAAGGTGCCAAATGTAACTCTACAGGGCTGGATCCAGGCAGGTTTTCAGGATAACTATCAGCTAAGCACATTAGTTCATTTAGATTCACTGTATGTAATATTTTCTATTTATGGACTTCCCTGACATCTGCATGAATCCTCTGCAAGACCTTTAAGCAGTCACACAAATCAAGGCACAGGGTTTGCCATTTAGAGATCTTTCTGTCTAATGGGGCATTTGTGGAACACAGATGTGCACCCTAAAAAGGGCTCTTAGTACGAAGGAAACAGACAAACTCATGCAAGTGCCAGGCTGGCATTTCATAATTTACAGAATGTTTGACACAAACATTATAGGCTACAGGGATAAAGGCGAGTCGTCCATTGACCAGAGAGCTGTGAAATCACCCTATAAAATACATGCTACTAAGGCCAATGAAGATTTTACTGTTCCATAATGCAGGTGTAGGTGGGGAAGTTGTATTTGTGTCTTCACACATACTCCCTGTATTATGGATAGGCTGTGGGGTTTTAGGTTTAAACCTATAATAACTGATAAAACCCCACAGAAAGAGAAATAGCCCTCACCAGTGAAAACATATAAACACTGAGAAAACACCTGCAAAACCACACACTAAATGCCATTAAAAGAAAGGAAAAAGAGACTATTTTTTTTTCTTCCTGAAGGGGTCAATACAATGTAACTTTGTTATACAAGCTAGCAGTAGGAAATACTTGGCTAACATTATTCTGCTTAAGTTTTGTTGTTTAGAGATGCCACTAAAATACTGTTTCTTCTTCCTTTTTTTCAGTTTTGTGGTCTTTGGTCTAAAGATGCAGGGGTTAGAAGCATGTTTTAGGTCTTGTGAATTATTTTATACATATCAAAATGATATTGATATTTTGGCTGCGTTTGATTCTTTCACTGATAGGCAAAATGTCTGGTTTCATAAGAACCTTTCTTAATATGTGTCATCACTTTCACCCACAGAGAATGGGTAAAAACCCTCAATACATCAGCCTACAGTTTTGAGTGGGTCAGTGTTGATAGTAGGTGAATTTCCAACACCTCAGGCTTTACACATTCAATGCAAGGTATAGTGACAACGATAAAGAGCGCTATCACCAAGCACCTGGGATAGTGGTGAAAACATGACACCAAACTTTTGAAAAAAATGGAATGCAGTGTTACTTTTACTTGGAATGCTCTGCAAAAAAACTTCTTTCCAAGTTCAACAAAGATTGGAGTGATATTGTTTGTATTTGCAATGATTCAGCTATGAAAAAGTTGAGTGATGACCTGTCAAAATTGATACCCGAGCTGAAGTGATTCCCTGTAGGAGATCCTTGCCACTTAATAGATGGTATGCTGAATGCATCTTTTAAAATCTTCAGAGTTAATGAGGGATACTGTTGACTTTTTAGTCCATTCTGGTGCACTGTTTTCTTATGCACCGGTAATAAAAAGGCGAATATTTATAATTTTGTGCTTTGTGTGGCATCAAAGAAAGAGTCATCCCAATTGTGTCCTTTAACTGATGGTTTTCAGTGCAAGGGGCTATGAATGCTACATTATCCACGTGGCAACCGTTTACAGAATTTGTGCTGAGTGAGGATGCCAAAGGCACTGCACGGTAAGCAAAGCAATGTTGAAGAGAAATTCTGGAACGTTTATTTTACAATGTATGCAAAATGGCTTGTAATGATGCATGGAAATGTCCATCCACCACCAATGGCATTTGAAGTCAATGAAACTTCACTATGGTACTCTGTACAAGTTCCTGATCCTTTCAGTAAAGGGGAATTTCCTCCGTAGTTTCGAAAGTGCTGCTTCATTTTTGACCGCTTCATTAACTCTGAGGGCATAAGTGCCCAGCTCAACGCAAATGTTGCAGAACCTGCCCTGAGAATCGCAATCTTCAAATGCACCAGTATTGGCATGGAAAGCTAGTTCAGTGGCCAGAGTTAAGAAATTGTCTACTGGCAGTTTTGGTGTTGCCCGTCTCAAGTGCCAAAGTTGAGAGGGCCTTTTCACAGAAGTTTACATAGGAAGGAAAGAGCGAGCTCACATGACCAAAGACTCACTGAAGAAGTACTGTATGGTGTACTACAATAAGTTTAATTTGCAAAAATCTATTTGGATCTCATGTACACTATACGTACACTGTCTATATACCATGTTCTAACAGTAGAGAAACCAAACAATAATAAAAGCAAAACGTTCTGTAAATACCGGAAAAACACCTTTTCTGTTGTTTTTAGTGGCGCGAAAATGTGTAACCACTGATAACAACAGTTTTTTTAGGTATTGAAATCACTTGAAAACACTGATAAAACCCCACCAGAATTGAACAAAAATGGAAACTGAAAACAGGAAAGCCTAATTATGGAATAGTCAGGTCTTCATTGGACTTCATGCAGCAAACCCCACAGTTTCAGGTGCCTGCTGTTACTGGGGCCTGTCCTGCCTGCTCCTACAATAGAGTCTTATATTAGGACAGAGGACACAATGGGAAAGTGCTTTCCAGGAGCTGGAGTGTGTAGGACCAGTGAGTATGGCTGCTGCTGTGTTCACTGTTGCACAGCAACCAGTCCCTGATTAGATTCACTACTCATGGAGAAGGTCATTGGCCAAACCAAGGTGATGAAGGTTTGGCAGTTCAACTGTGCATGCCAAATGGGATGCAATGGTTTGCACTTTGGGTGTTATAAACATGCACAGAGCATCCACTCATGCACCATTGTCGCAGTTCGACATAGTTGCTTCTGGCTGCTTATACAGCCCATCACTGAGACTCAGGTCTTCTTGGCATTTATCAGAGAACCTCATATACAAAAGACTAGAGCTGAATTGCAGTCCGGCCGCAACCATCCCATGTCCTCCAACAACTGTATTAGATATTAAGGGTGTGCTGTAAACTCCGCTCCGCTGGCGGAGTTTTGGAGCTCAGCGCTCCATTTGGAGTGCAAAGTTCGGTAAAAAGAACTCCGTCAACCACCAGCGATGCAGTAATGATAATACATCATTGATCTCCTTTCTTTGCCCTCAAGATGCATTGATACATTTTTACTGCCACCGCATGTACTCCAAAGTGACCATGAAAGCCAATCGCCACGCAACATTTACAGATGGTCACAATCGCATTTTTTTCCTTGACTCTGTTCTGTGAGAGATACACTTCCGGTAGTGGGAAGGTTGTATGACGCACATACATGATACCAGTTTCTTACTGGATGCTTACTAGTCCTCCTGTCCAATAAACTTAAACAGTACCTTGTCCAGAAGAAACCGGAAGAGGAAGACTTCAGTGATCCATGTGCAAAGCCACGGAGCCGGAGAGCGTGGCATCTCTCCTGTGATCGTTTCCATCTTGGATGCTTCAAAGTCGCTGCTCATGGATTTCACGGTGTTACGCGAAATTCCGCAGAACACAACTCCGCGAACTCTGCCCATCCCTAAATAGTTATCTCCTTTCATATTCTTCGTTAGTTTTCCAACTACAGGCAAGAGTTGAGGTGCCTCTCTCTTCCATGTGATGCACCACTCTCAAGGAAATGATGAGTTTCGAAGAACGGTCTTTCTAAAAGCTAGAACTAGAATGTTGTCTTCTCTCAAAAATTAGGTTTCTACCTGGCTTCGTTGACTGAAGTTATTTGGTGCAACCTATATGAGGCAATTGAAGTGTTTCACCTTACACCTATGGGTTGTTGCCTTGTGGGTGATAACCAGGCCTGTGCGTAGCTCACAGAGTTTTGCTACGCAGAACTCCACTAAGTTACAAAAAACTCTGCAAAGTTTTGTGAGTAGTGCCGTGCAGTGCGATCTGCAGTTTGTGCTGGTATTCCTGCCACTCAGAAATTCTACCCGAGTGGCAGCTCACGCTCGCGAACCTAACCGTTTGTGCTCGCAAACTTACTGTTCGCGATTGCGAGTGGGGAAATAACTCCGCCGCACATTGCGAAGCGGAGTTTTCTGCACTCCACGAGCTCCGCGGAGTGCAGAAAACTATGCAAACTCCGCGAACGGAGAGAAGTTCACCACCCAGGCCTGGTGATAACTGAAGTGCATATCTCCCTAAAGATATGGTATTTGACAGCATGTGAGGATGCCAATTTTCTCTTTGTTACTTTGTGAGTACAGGAATCATGTCTAAATCCATTGGTACCTGTGGCTCCGCACCCTGATTATCGACCCAAAAATATCCATGGGACACAATATTGAGTACAAAATATCGAACAAAATATCTACAGGTAAGTCTAGACTTACTATACCTAAGTCTGAACGTACGACGTACCTATGCAGTATATATCTTCAAGCTAGGAAGATGTAGAGTTAGGAATAGTAAATCCATACTTCCCGATATGCATTTACCTTTCCATATTTTGACCCTCAATATTCTTGGACCACGATATTACGGGAATCAATATTCAGCTGTACAATCATTCTTGTGTTGTAAGATAATAACGGTGGGCATTGTATTTGTATTTGTTAAGCGCAACAATCATCCCGGGGATATCACAGCGCTGGAAAGCGCTGTCCTGGTACGATAGTGCTCGATGACCCGGTAAACTGGGAGTAGGGAACCAAGGTGCGTTGTATTTAGTGAAACACCCCCTTGAGCAGGGTGAAGCTGACATGCAGTGGGCAGGCGCCATTTGAGTTTGTTATAGCTCAGAAGAGTGGTGGCTGACAGCCTCAGGGCAGCTTGACAACACGCTCTCTGTAAATAGCCAGCAGTGAAGATAACATAAGGAATGTGTGAGGGTGGTTGTGTGATTGACAGCCCAGTGATGTGACTAAGGGGCCCAGTCACACTGGGATGGTTTAGCCTGTTCTCAGCAGTGCCTCCAATCACGGGGTGACTAACAGCTCCCCACTGTTTGTTCTTTGTCATGTCAAAAAGCATTGAATAAAACACGGGTATGGGGCCAAGCTCCAACCCGCGCCGGCATGTGGAGATGGAAGCAGGCACAGCTACATTTAAATACGATAATTATTTAAAGGGTTCACTTCCTGAGAAAATGTAGCAGTATGAATAATCACAACATATTTAATTCGGCTTATGGTTGGTTTATCTCTGTCCTCTTCTACAATGTTATCACGCAGTGTGCAGTGCTTTGCGCTTTTATAGATTTCAGTAATCCGCCCAAACTAATACAAAATAAAAGTGCTTAGGGTCAATAATTAATATATGCATTTAAAAATGCACAAAGGGTGAGTGTTTTCTGTCGTACAATTATACAGTAAAATACTGAGTTTTGTGGGGCCCTGGCAAGGACGCTTACTAAGTTAAACGCTTGACGCTGATGTCTGCTGTGACCTACAGATTACTTGTTTCAATCGCGATTTAGCCAACTGTTCTTCTGGGGTCAGTTAATTAAGTTGGTACCATTACATGGAGTTATTATAATGGTTGGTTGCTATAGTGATTGGAGACGGCAATACGGTTATATCCAGAGGTCAACACAGTGTGTAAAAATGTCCAGGTTGCCAGTACGCATGTTTATACTATACATCAGGGGCGGCTCCTCTGTTAAGGCGGAGGAGCGACATCACACCCAAAAAATCCCTCCAGGGAAGAAAAATAAAATGGTAATAAATCACCATTTTATTTTTCGAAACCCCGTCCTCTAGCTGAGTATCAGGACACAGAATGGGGCTTTCTGCTGCTGCCAGTCAGGTGGGCAGACAGGGCACTTAGGTTTAAGGTGTGCATGTGTTTTTGACCGGCCATCTTGGGCCGACCAGCCAGACACGGCCAGTCAGACTCTCTAACCTAGGCTCTCTAACTCAGCTATCGTAGACAGCTAGGTTCGAGACAGCATAGGACTCCAGTGCCCTCGGAAGCGGTGAGAGAGGCCACTCCCTCCAATCCAGGCACTGATTTTTAAGCTGCATGAAAGCAGCGCCAGGATTGGTTACTGCAGCTTCCTGGTCCAGAGTTGGAGCCTGGAGAACAGAAGACCCGAGCAAGGATGACTAGGACTAAAGCGCTGGCATAACAAAACTCGAGGAGGCCTCCCTGCAAAGCACGTGGAGGTGCCCCCTCCTGGCTCAATCAGGAGCTCTGCTGAGGGGGGCCCCTGGAGCTTGGGGGCCCCTCGCACAGCAGGGGTTGCCGGGGACAGTGTTACACCCCCTGTATTAAAGGTAAGTGTCATTTTTTTATTTTAATTATTTATAACTTTTTTTCCCCTCCTGCCTCACCACCTTCCTTGCATGCCAGCCGCCACTGTAGTATATCCTATTTCCCCGAATAGCGCTTTCTCTATCCTGTCCCTTACACGGCCCTCTCCTCCCAGTCTTTTGCTCCCTCTCCTTTAGAGGCCCTCCCCTCTTTCGCTCTTAATTGCAGCGTGCTCAGGCACACCTACCTCACAGCGTCTACCTCTTAAGTCGAATCGCGCAAGCTCTTCAAGGGTATTAGATAAAAGTAAATTGAAACTGGAAGATAAAATCAATTGAGCCGTAGACGTTCCATCCGAGATCGACTGATAATCATCATTACTGCCTCACTCAGGCTCAGTTCTTCAATTCTGCAGCCGCAGGAGAAGGCATTCAGCCCACCCTGCTCGCTTCTCTGTAGCCCCCCCCCCCCCCCCCCCCCTGGCAGACAAGCGAGGAACGCCCTCACCCCCACTTCTCTTGGACAATCACGCTGGCGCCTAGGAATCTCGAGTATAACTATCAGGTTGACATGTCTAACTTATGGGCATCAGCAGCCAGACTCACCACATCCACAGGGCCTGCCTCCCATCTGGCATTGATAGACACTCGTGCTGCTTCGGTTGTGGGCACCGTCTCTGTCATTCGCCTGGTAGTGTTACTGAGTGGCTTACAGGCGCCAGAGGTGTGTGGCAGCGCCGGAGATAGTAAAGGCAGAGACAGCGCTATTTCAGGCTGAAGTGAAGTCAGGGCTTTAAGTGGGCCGGGTCCTGCCAACGCCCAGCACTGGTAGGTCTTGAAAGCAGGTGCAGAGACAGGTTCCTATCAGGCTCTCCATTTTTACCTTCAGGGTGGAGGAAAAAAAAAAGCTTAACTCTACAATAGTACCGTCGCTCACTGCTTTTGATGTAACTTCAAAGAGACTAATTTTCGGTTTTATATATTACGCAAACTTAGAGCACACATGAGCACCAGTTACATTACACAAGGACATATTCATGTTTTGAATCACAGGATGTTGTTGAGCCAAGGTGAGGGTCGATCCTGCCAGGGCCGGACTGGGAACCAAAACCGGCCCTGGCAAAGTGCTCGGCCGCCCCCCCCCCCCCGGGGGTTGGGGGTGCCGCCAAGCTCTTTGCCGGGGCCGGTTTTCGGCCGATTTTGTTACAGGGTCGATTTTGCAGCTATGCTGCAAAAACGGCCCTGTAACAAAAACGGCCGCCAGGGGCCCCAAACCGACCCCCGACCCGTGCGGCGCACCGGGGGATTGCCCGGTGCCCGCTACGCCCAGTCCGGCCCTGGATCCTGCTTTCTGAGCTCGAAAGTTGGCAGCTCTAGCCTTACGCCACAACTTCGCCCACAAAAGCCTTTTCAATATTATATACAACGAAGTCATAGTTGTTGCTTATTTATCTTATGCAGTTTACTACAACCATTGACAAATCCAGTAGCCCTGGCTTGTTGCAGGTTTAGTTGCTAGGAAAAAGCACTGCTCCTGCTGTTCTTACAGGGGGCCGACATTGCAGCTCTGATGCAAAACCGATCCCAAGTAAGAAAAGGGCCCCTTGTGTGCACAAAACTGACCCCCACCCCTCCGGCCCACCAGGAAAATGCCTGGGCCCGCTATGGGCAGTCCGGCCCTGATGTTACTTGTGTTATATGGATGAATGGACAGATGCAGCAAAATACCAGTGCGACAGCACACTATGCTAAGTACAGATTTTTAGCGTGTTTCGAGCCACGCCCTTATCACATCGACCACGACCCTATGAGAACACCCCCACCCCAGGTTTTTTCATCCCACTTAAAGAGCCCTGTGTGAAGTACACCTCTAATTCCAGGCTGAAAACGGGGCCATCAGTCAATTGTCCAATTGTGCCAAACAGAGTGTGAAATGCACAGCAGGTTCTTTACCCTTATGTATGGGTCATGCTGACATGGTGGGTATCTAGCAGGGGCCACTGGGCCGTAGATGTGGGGTCTGGGTTAGTTTGCCTCAGAAAGTCTGAGTCCACTCAGTGCTTAATTTGAGCCGGTGGTTGCTGTTGGGGCACAGCAGCACTCATTTTTGAAGCTCAGTACTTTTTTTCCTCATCAGTCATTTAGGGTGAGGAAGAGAGAGAAAAAAACAAAAAGGGGAAAGAAAGAGGAAGAAAAAGACAGAAAAAACATCACAAAGGAAGAATGTAGGAAACTGCAAGATTGGGATAAAGGGGCAGGGAGTGTGAAGGCAATGGATTTTTGAAGCGCAGTACTTTTTTTCCTCATCAGTCATTTAGGGTGAGGAAGAGAGAGAGAAAAACACAAAGGGGAAAGAAAGAGGAAGAAAAAGACAGAAAAAACATCACAAAGGAAGAACACATTAAACTGCAAGATTGGGATAAAGGGGCAGGGAGTGTGTGGCAGTGGATTGAAGAGGCATGAGATCAATTCAGGACTAAGCAGTCTTGGCATTTGACACGAGGACATCTAATAATACCGGCAACAGGCTCCTGGGCAGAGCTTTTGGGCACAAGGACTCATTCTTTTATAAATTAAGCATGGGGTCTGCCCTACTAAGGGTCTGTAAAATGGGACATGTACAGCCCATTCAGCACTCGAGTCTCAGTGGCAGCGATGGTGAGCAGTCACAGGTTTCTTAGGGAGGTAGTGTGCTGCTGGGTGATTGTTTCTCATGGAGACTGAACAATCACCCAGAAGTGCAATAACTGGTTGTCCAACCCAGTGCTACACTTTGGAAAACATAAGCCCTGTATGATGCACAATTAAAACAGAATACTGTAGGGAAATAACAGGCACAACAGAAGGAAGTGGCGCTAGGGTTACAGGATGCTGCCCACCCATTCCCTTTACCCGGGTGTCCCTGCTCTAGTAAGGTTAGACAGGCTCCCCCTAGGGTTTAGCTGTCCATGAAGCATGAATGAAGGTTCAGATTATCCCTGTTCAGCATAAACAGAGCTCTGTTCTGTATAGTCCCCTTTGCAGTCTAACCAATTTCATGTCTCCATGTTCAAATCATGGTCTGTGGGGAACCGGCAACATGAGTCCTCACTCGCTCCCACTTCTGGGAGGAGATGCACTGTTCACAGGAGGAGCCTCAACCAGAGACAACAGTGCGGGATCCATTTGAGGTTCTCTGGGACAAACACAGGTATTTCAAGGCATAGGCATACATAGGACAGGGTTCTTCTCAGCTTCTTCTCTGCTTCTGGGTTACATGATGATACATTGCATGTGGGCAGCACCACCTTCAAGACAGGGTAACAGTGGCACAAATGGTCAGCAGTAGGGTGCACTTCTTAATCATGAAGGTGAGGTCTGCCATGGGTGCACTTCTTGTTCATGGTGACCAGAACTACTGCACGCACACTTCTCAGTAACTGCAGCATGGTCTGCGGCAGCTGCACTTTTTTGGTACATTAGCGAGGTCCGGAACAGTCGCACTTCTTGGCACAGTGGTGAGGTCCAAATCTGTTGAACTGCTTAACACAGTGGTGAGGTCAGCTACAGATTTGAGATTCTGGACTACAAGCGCAAATACTGAGAGACTGGTGCCCATCACTTATGAGCTTTGAAGATTGCTCTCCTCCATTTTCCTTCTCCTGGTAGACCTCAACAGCGCCGGAGTCTCACTGCATTTGTCTCTCCCTGGACAGTCATGCCTCCTGCAGAATAGGAAGGCTCCTTTCCTATCTGAGAAGGCAGGTTGGCTTATTGGTGCCCTGAGGTCAGATGGACATCTTCAAGCAAGGCAAGACTTTAGATGAAGTTCCCTCACTTTTGGTTGAATGTCAGGCAGACACCCAGCTCTTGTTGCATAGCAGTCCTTTGAGTACTCTGTGCAGCACTCCTTTTGTTGGTAAAAGAGAAATTGGAATTGGAATCACAAGTGTGCCCATGGCTCCCACTTTTACACAGTCAAAGCAGACAGGGGTGGGGATTCTCTGCACACTCAGTACCAATTTGGGGTGGTACTTCTTAACAGGATGCTAGTCAGAGACAGCCATTTTGTAGAGGGATGCTCCACACAGGGAAATCTCCCTTCTCTAGTGCACTCAACAGAGACAAAAAAGAGGTGTGGCATTTTTGCTACCATCATTCACACAGAACAGTGATTGGGTAAATATAAAAGGTTGGCCTCACCTAAGGGGTCCCTTTCAAATTGAACAACTGAGACTGTAGTCCCACCCTTCATCCCACCATCTACTAAATGACAGTGCTAATTGATTTCTAATGTAGCCATGTCTCCTTTCTCACCACTGTGGTGTCGAAGTCTCCTCCCTCCAGCTTCAGGAATATCAGCAATACACTTTCACTGTCTGGGAAAACAAAATCATGCCATGTGCCCAGGAACAGGCAATGGGTATCAAAATGGTTCCCAAAGGCCTTGATTACTTTGGATCACTCATGCACACAATGCTTGTGCAATATAGGCACAAAGATGCATAAGATACACTTGTGATGTTAGCACTAGGATCTTGGTTAGCATTCAGAAGTGTAACCTTACACAAGTGAGTCAGTAGGCTCCACTCTAGTGACACAGATAAAAAGGTCTAGTCACAAGTATTGATTCACAAAATGCGATATGATGTCCCCTATGCGGCTCATGGTAAACTTTTGATAGGGACAGTAGTCCACTGTCAACAAAAGGAGGCCATACGTGGTGGTCCCTGGAGATCACAGAACAGGTACAAGACTCCCCTCTTGTGTAAAGACAGGCCTACGCCCCTGCACTCACACTAGATTAGTGCAACACGAGTACCAAAACTAGAAATTGGGATAACAGAGACTTGCTATTGAGCACTCAGGGAAGAGGAAAACGACTGTTCACCATGCAGGGAACATACATGTCCCAACACATCAGTTCCAGCAACAAAAGGCCATCTCAATTTCTAGTGCATGTCAACATCTGACAAAGTGGGATGTACGTCGTTACAACACATGCTTTGCAACGCAAGCCTTTACGACGCAAGTTTTACAACGCAAGTTGTTACAACGACTTGCGTTGGGGGGCGCTGGATAGTTAATAGTTTAATTTACTATTCCAACTCCAGTCCCCGTGGATAGTAGGGAAGGTGTTGGATAGTAAATTAAAACTATTCACTATCCTAGAGCGCCCCCCAGCGCAAGTCGTTGTAAAAGTTGCGTTGTAATGGTTGAGTCATAAAGGTACTTCGTTGTAAAAGTTGCGTTGTAAACGCTGTTCCCTGACAAAGTGGAGTTAACATTAGAAGGCAGAGAATTCTAGGTGATCTGAGCTGGCAGTTTATAGGGTTTTCCAGGTGAGAAGTTCAACCCAATTTAGTATGGTCCTAGTGACACTTTGAGCAGTATTTGTGTGAAGTAGGATGTACCCAGTCTTTATTGTAGGGGGCCCATTATAGAGTGCTTGATGACTTGGGCGAATATTCCCAAACATGCCATATAACACCTTCCTCTTCCTATCAAGTGTGCATGCACTCACACACAACACATATTCAATGCCATTATCATCTACTTAAATCACAAATCTCTCATTCACACTTAAAGGAATAGCTATGCTTAGAACTCAAGCAAAGGTCGCAACATTTTAAAACAAGTGGTGAGTTTCCTTGGCTAGCACATTTTAAATATGCACTTTTGTACCATCACTGAGCAATTAAAAAGAGCTTTCACTTAGCCTCTGTGTGTTTGTCTACATCTAAGTGTTCTTCCTTGCTTTTGAGTGAGTGAACAAACGTGCAAGGACTTTTTATGTTTACTGTGTGCGATTATGTTTACTTCATCAGTGCAGGACATACCTCAAATTGTCTAAATAGGATAGTGTTCAGTCACCTATGTTGTTTGTGGGCGATAGTATTCACCCTGCTTTAATGTGAGCTATTTTTCACCTTACATGTTTGATTAGGATGTATGACATTACAACGCATGCTTTTACATCGCATGCTTTTACATCGCAGTTTTTACAACGCATACCATTACAACGCATAGCGCTTTGGGGTGCTGGATAGTGAATAGTTTAATTTACTATTCCAACTTCAGTCCCCGTGGACACTAGGGAAGGTGTTGGATAGTAAATTAAATCTATTCCCTATCCTAGAGTTCCCCCCAGCGCAATGCGTTGTAATGGTTTGCGTTGTAAAAGTTGCGATGTAAAAGCACTGCGTGGTAAAAGTTGCGTTGTAAAGGATGTTTCCCGTTTCATTATAATGTTCAGTGTTCATGTTGGTGCTGGGAATTGGGTGACGCCAATTGACTAAAAAACACACTTACTCAAACAAAATGAAAACTGCAAATAGCAATGCAGACGGCCTGCCCACACACAGCGATACAAACACAGCAGCAAAGTACTACAAACAAAGTGCAGATGGCAAAATGGAAAATGCTAAATGTTTTTAATGGTTCATATTTTTAACATATAACAGAATGCAAGCCTTTAGGCTGGTATATTATTCAAAGTCACTTACAATCCATGGAAATCTGAAGTTAATTCCAATTTAAACTTTTGATATAAAAACATTAAAAAAACACCACAACTCCCAGATTCACAGAATACAGAAGTGTACTGATGGCAAAATGTGTGTTTGCACCCACTTTTTATGCTATGGGGCACATCTTAACAATCGAAGGGGACACTGATATCTGATAGCCCCTTCTGTAATACACAGTGCATAAGTAAACATTTGAGGCCTGCATAATGTCAAATACAAAAACAACAAAGTGATGGATGGAATTCTTGAATTATTCTCAGCCACTGGCAATCGCTCCGCATCCCAATCCATCGGTTTTTGCCCACCATGCCACCTCAGTTTGGCCCCAGCCATATGCAAATCACTCTTGACCTAGCTCCTCATGGGAACAGTCCGGCCTGAACTACCAGGCCAGGTCCTCCCTGAACCAGACCGCATGAAACCAAGGACTGGTTTTGCCCTAGTTAGGGCTCTTCCGCTAGGTATAGCTTGGTTCCAGTTGCACAGTGAGCCTGGGACCCACATCTGTGCATACACCGTGCCCATAGGACATCAAATGCAAAAACAGCAAGGTGATGGATGGAATGCTTGAATTAATCTCAGCCAATAGAAATCACTCTGGCAGCATCCCAATCCACATTTTTCGTCCACCATGGCACCTCAGTTTGGACTCGGCCCTATGCAAATCAGTCTTGACCCTGCTCCTCATGTGAACAGGAAAAACAGAACAAGGTGGCTGGACAGGATTATTCGTGAAACAATTCCCCAGACACACAGTCAATCTGTACCATGTGACCACTGGATTTAATTTTCCAAACAAGTTTATATTTCTTTTTTACATTTATCAGCAATTTTTTGAAACACAAGCACAAACAAAACCACTGTCAATTCAAAAGGTTCATATATACAGTATCTACAAATGCACACATTTACAAATATACAACAAAGAATCAAACAAAAAATTGGTTAGACACACCAAAAGACAATCACATATGTATAATAATTCAAATAAATTGCAATTATATACAGTGCAGAGATTAGTCCATAAGCAAACAAACGGGCACCAGTCCTAGAGATTGAAAAAACCAAGTGACAGGCGGGGTTGAGATCGAAAACAAGCCTGCCTGTCAACGAAAGCCTGTGGTGTAATGTTAAATAGGGTTGCGAGGCTAGGATACAGAGTGGTGGTATGATTTACATCCTAGCGGCACCCTTTGTTGTAGCCACAGGGTGGTATTGTCGACGCGTTTCGAACCTAAGTATTCACGGTTCTCTTCAGGACAGGGACAGGGAAACAGATTCTGCACGCGGGCACAAAGATTGCCGTGGCGTAGGTATATCGTGTTCACACCTGCAATAGGCGCAGAGCAGTTCTTAAGGCGTGGTGTCAGGCTTCAGAAGCTTGCGGGTATCAGGGCGGCTCACATTATTTTTGCGCGTGTAGGTCTGGCTATGCAGACCACGGGGAGGGAAGCGGCCGGTCACTGGCCTCAGTTCAGGCCGGCAGTTAAAATTGGCCCGTTTTCTGAATGAAGTAATCAAGCCACAGTAAGGTCCGTGTTCCTCACTCTCTCCCAGGGACAAGCTGCCTACAGACAGCTTGTCCCTGGGAGAGAGTGAGGAACACGGACCTTACTGTGGCTTGATTACTTCATTCAGAAAACGGGCCAATTTTAACTGCCGGCCTGAACTGAGGCCAGTGACCGGCCGCTTCCCTCCCCGTGGTCTGCATAGCCAGACCTACACGCGCAAAAATAATGTGAGCCGCCCTGATACCCTCAAGCTTCTGAAGCCTGACACCACGCCTTAAGAACTGCTCTGCGCCTATTGCAGGTGTGAACACGATATACCTACGCCACGGCAATCTTTGTGCCCGCGTGCAGAATCTGTTTCCCAGTCCCTGTCCTGAAGAGAACCGTGAATACTTAGGTTCGAAACGCGTCGACAATACCACCCTGTGGCTACAACAAAGGGTGCCGCTAGGATGTAAATCATACCACCACTCTGTATCCTAGCCTCGCAACCCTATTTAACATTACACCACAGGCTTTCGTTGACAGGCAGGCTTGTTTTCGATCTCAACCCCGCCTGTCACTTGGTTTTTTCAATCTCTAGGACTGGTGCCCGTTTGTTTGCTTATGAACTAATCTCTGCACTGTACATAATTGCAATTTATTTGAATTATTATACATATGTGATTGTCTTTTGGTGTGTCTAACCAATTTTTTGTTTGATTCTTTGTTGTAAATTTGTAAATGTGTGCATTTGTAGATACTGTATATATGAACCTTTTGAATTGACAGTGGTTTTGTTTGTGCTTGTGTTTCAAAAAATTGCTGATAAATGTAAAAAAGAAAAATAAACTTGTTTGGAAAATTAAATCCAGTGGTCACATGGTACAGATTGACTGTGTGTCTGGGGAATTGTTTCACGAATAATCCTGTCCAGCCACCTTGTTCTGTTTTTCCTATTGTTGAGATCCGGGTTGGTCAGATGTAGGATCCGATACCTTTACTGTTTCACAGCCTCATGTGAACAGACCAGCCCAAACTGCCTGAACTTTCTGGTCCCAGGATTATCTGGCCTGGCAGTTCGGGCTGGACTGTTACGATTGAAGCAGGGTGAAGTCTGATTTGCATATGGCTGGGTCCAAACCGAGGTGGCTTGGTGAAAAAGGATGGACTGGGATGTGGCCCGAGCGATTGTTAGTGCCTGAGATTAATTCAAGCATTCCATCCATCACCTTGTTGTTTTTTGTATCTGATGCATAATGCCACAGGCTGCTCCCTCTTTTCTATGGTGACGCCTTCCCAAGCAAATGAGGGAAAGTCTTTGCTCCAGTGTCATATCACTAACGAGGGCGCAGATGCAAATAAGGCAGGCAGGTGCACCAGCTGTACACCAAGTAGGATGTGACACGCTGCTTATCAGCTACCCAACGTAGCCTTTTAGGGTGCCACAGAGTGTTTCAGGAACACCCAAGCCTTTCTTTCAGAAGGATGAAATCAGCAAGTGCTCAACTCTGCAGGGGCCCTTTTTAAACTCTCCAGCATTGAAAGACAGAGCAGCACTTTGAAACCACCACGCTATTCTTCACTGCTGTACTCTCCCCAGAGCAGGTGCAAACTTTATCAATGAGGATGCTGTATGGCGCAGACCTGGACTAAGCTCCCATTTGGAATGTGACCTCCTGATGTAAAAGGGACCATCCAGCTCAGAGAAAAAAAAGTCATACATAGAAGAACACATTTCATTGGCCTGTTGGACCACTGTGGGCCAATGGCAGAGAGAGCAAGCAATGAGGATGGCTGTCTTTTCATCACTTACATTATTCCACAAGCAGTTGTGAACTGGCCTTCTCCTGAATAGCCAGAGGGGCTGGGAAGGAGTCAGTTACAAATCAGACCAATGCCTTTGAAAGAATGTCATGGCTTGGGCCTTTTAAAACGCGTGCATGTCTGTAAAGTTGTTAGGGCGGGCTAGGAGGTTGGCACATGATGTTTAGGACCCCAGAAGTATATGACAATAGTCATATGTTGGACTTGCATGTGAGGCTCTTTAACTCTGTGACAATCTATGACAGTTGACACTCAGGGCTGCCAGATATTCTCTGTATGTGTGTGGCTCAACATGTGAAGTTTTCTGTCTGCTTGAGACTCATTGACTCTGCAGGTGACCCGAACTCAGTAATACTCAAAGTATGGCTCTTCGGCAGCATGCAGCCCTTCTGAACTTTACATGCGGCCCTCTGGTCAACAGCAGTTCTGGGTTGCTGTTTCCTTGACTCAGGTCTAACTGTAAAAAGATATTTTAAAAAACTGGCAAACTCTATTTAAAAGGTAATTTGAAGCTGAAGAAAGGAAGTGACTGGTGTGTCCTTCACTTGTTAAATATAGGAACGCCTTCGTTTTAAAAGACATCTTTCAGCAAATGTGCAAAAAATATGATAAGGTTCAAAAAGTGTATTTTATTAACATGCAGAACTGCTTCATTTTACATCAGATTATATCAGTGCATTGAGAAGTATTTTTTTTTTAAAGTGATAGTTCTCAAACATGTATTTAGAAACATTCACCTTTGTCCTGGGTTGCTATTATTCATGAACAACATTATAGTTTATTTATTCAATAATAGGAGAAGGTTTTGTACAGTACACAGCCTGAAGCGATGTATTTTGGAGTCCTCTTATATATGATAAAGAAGAAAAAAGAGGGAAACTGAAATAAAACAATTGACTTGGGATCACACAATTTGGTCAAGAGGGAAGCCAAGATTGATTCCAGGTTTTCTGGTTTCACATTGTGCAATTCAGCCGCAAGATGTACATGCTTAGCTTCCCCTACACCCAGTTTAACCACACCCGCTGCCCATAATGGATCCTCCACCCTTCCACGCCCGACCGCCTGCCACCCTTTTGAAATCAATGCTGCCCTCAATCACACCACAGACTAAACATGTTGTCCCCTGGGAAAGTATGTACTATGCTTCAGAATCTCTGACTGAAGAGGCACATTGCCCATGGGAGAATCTTATCTCTTTGAAAGACTTCGAGCCTGTCAGAGACTGTCTGTGTGAAAAAACACTGGCATAAAACTCTTTGCTGTTTGACAGTCTCTCCCTAAGTCGAATCTTGTGTGTACTTATGATACTGCAAGTGTTGTGTTACATGTGCAAGACTACCTAATTTGGACTCTCTGATGGTGGGATCACTCAATGCATCAGTGTCTTTGCAACTCTCTTCTTGTGTCAAATTCTGCATGTGTGACAACCAGGTGTTTTTTAGACTTTTTTATGTGACGCTCCATGTGTCATATTCTCTTCTGATCTGAGACTCTCTGGCTGCGGAGACTCACTGAATTCGAGAGACGCTTTTCGCATGTGAGACTGTATTTGAGTTAGAGTCTGAATACAATGGGCTGAGTGAGTGAGACTTCATGCGGATAAAATGTGGTCTGGGTTATGCTGTCTGCCTGGGAGACATTTTTGCTGCATTTAAAGCTAGGTCAGGGTTCTCCTATGTCAGTCCTGGAAGTCTGGATCCATAACAGATTTAGCATATTTCCATTTAGATAAATGTAGTTATCTTAAGAATCTGGCATTGATCCGGGACAGTGGAGAACCCTGAGCTAGGCGATACTCTACATGAATGAGGCTGTCTTTACATGAAGAAGATTTTCTTTGAAAATCGTTGTGTGTGAAACTGTTTGCATCTGTGAATGTGCTTGATGTATGCATGTGTGAGACTCATTGTGTGCAAACCTTTACCTGTGTGAGGCTCTATGGGCCACATGCATCAAGCGTTTTTGCATTCGCAAACGGTGCGAATCGCAAAATTCGGCCGTTTGCGAATGCAAAAACCTTTTTTAGGATGCATCATTTTTTTTTCATTTTTCGCAATTTAAGAAATCGCAATTTTTTGCGATTTCTGGAATTGCGATAGCATTTAAGAAATCGCAAATTTTGCGATTTCTTAAATGGTATGCATGATTTTATTAAAATTGCGAATTCGCATTTATGAAGGGAAAAATTACCATGAAGTAAACCTTCATGGTAATTTGCTAAAAGTTTCAAAAATGCACAAAAGTGCATTTTTGAAAATTATATTTTACACACACACATGCCCTTGGGACATGTGTGTGAGTAAAATGTACTTACGGGACATTTCAGGGGTGCAGGAGGGGATCCTTTGGACCCCCCCTGCACCCTTGAAATTGTATTCTCATTTTGCGATTCCTTAATTGCGAATTCGCAAAATGAGAATGCCTTCCCATTGATTCCTATGGGCCTCTAGGCCCATAGGAATCAATGTAAAGCGATTCCTTAATTGAGATTCGCAATTAAGGAATCGCAAATAAGGAAAATTAAGAAATCGCAAAAACTATTGCGATTTCTTGATGCATAGAAATTTGCAATTCCTAAATTGCGATTCCTTAATTTTCGCAATTTAGGAATCGCAAATTCCTACAATGATGCATGTGGGCCTGTATGTGGGTGGCTCAGTGCATGTGCTAATTGGTTCTTCTGGGAGACTAACTGCTTGTGCATGTGAGACTCAGCATATGTACGTTTGTTTGTGTGGTTAGGACTGTGTCTGATTTGCTACTAGTGTGAGAGTTTCTGCTTGTGTGAGACATTGACTGGGTTATACTTGCTCGCCATGTGAGACTCAGTTTGTGTGCATTAGACTAATTCCTTAATTTTCTCTCTGTAACCAACTGAATAAAGAGACATGAGTTTGCACAGTTCTGGGAATTACTTGTTGTATGGTAATTGTCACACCCTTGTGGTTTTCACCTGATAGGTTCTGGCAGGTCAAACTTGCCAAAATATTTCAGGGGTGATAGCCCGGTAAAAATGCAAAAAATGTCAAGTTTGGTGAATTAATTTTTTTTTGCATGTTATGCCTCATTCCAAGATGAAAACTAGGATTAGAAGATATGACCACACATGGTAAACACCCCACCTTGAGGCAGTGGTATTTACCACATCTGGTGAATACTCCACTCTATTCTATCCAACTTGTAGTGGGGATCCTGGTATTCGTATGGGGGCAAAAGCTAATCTTCTTGTTTCAGGTGCATCCTTTCCTTACACATCAAGCACATTTACAGAGTCAGAGCATTTCACACAGAAAGATATGGCACAAGGCCCAGATCAGATTGTTGTACTTCAAGCTATAAGATTGATTACAGTGCTAAAGAAATACTGTGACTAAGAGCAAGGGAAAATAACAGAAAATTATATAGCTCTGAATATGTGGGACACTTCAGTAACACCTGGTAAACATTAGACGTTACAAACCAGATGCAGCAGTAAAAGAAAACATCATAAGCAAGGCTAGAATAAAAAAAGAAAACACGGGTTCCCATTGATTATGCTTTAATTTCCATGGAGAGGCAGACGTTTATGGAATATCTGGTAATCTAAACAGAGATTTGCACAGCAGGAAATTCACCTGGCAGATTTGGTGTGGTCGAGGGGTGAACAAATATGTTTTATGTGCTATGGCTAATTTACAAAAAGCAAAAACTGATGAAGGGGACACTACAGAGACAAGCCACTTGGTTGCCTTCTCCTTTAAAAAATAAATAGGGTCTTGGGGGACAGGTTTCCCAGGGCATAAGGAGGCTCGGGGAAGCAGCCATGTGGTCCCCACCTCTTTAAAAAAACGGCTCAGGTAGATGGGTTCCCAAGGGCCTAATAAGGCTCGGGGAGATGGGCCACTTGGCCTCCCTCCCTTTTAAAAAACATAAGGCCCTGTGGCCAACCCCGACCGTGCACAGTTACCTTTACGTATATTAATAAAAAATAACTTTACCTATAACAAATTCCTAGAATTTCACAGAAAAAATACAAAGTTTAAAGTAATGTTATAGAATATGCCTGTGACAACATTAATATTTTGAACTAAATAAAAACACATATATTCACCAGTTACAGTTAGCAAAGCTAACTAAAACCTGCACCCCCAACCATGCTCTGCTTATGACCTCACAAATTACATCACTCATGGCATGTTCTATGACATAACTTATGACATCATTGACGAAATCTCAAAAGACATTATTATTGACATCCCTGATTACATCACATGACATCATCCAATCAGTGTGTTAGTTTGTTTTATAGTTTATATAGTGGCATGTGACTACCATAATACTTTTCTACCGAATTTTCTACAGCCTGTGTCCAGCTAATTGGCGTAAGTGTTTACAAAACGCATGTGCTCCTAATAAGCCATAGGTGAGTAGAGGTTTTGAACACATTATAAATCTTTGTATTGAAGAGTAACTGTGTGTGTAGATGACAGTTGACAACCTGTATTCATTATGTTCTATACAAGTTTTTTGGTACTGCAAAAAAAGTTTCCAGCAGGGCAAATATTCCATGTATTACATACTAACTATTGTAAGCAGCGTTGAGTTATTGTACAGAATCATCTCAGCATGACAATTTCTCCTTAACATAGAAGATTGTGATCGTATGTACATGTTTTTTTTTGCTTCAGAAGAAAGGCTATCTGTAAAGTTTTCAACATAGTATGAAGTCTGCAGGCAGTATGATCTTAAGACCTTGGTTATTTTAAGTGAATAGTAATACTCTGTATTTCTCATGAGAATTTCATTGATGGGAAAAAGTGTGGCGTAGAGGAAACTCTCTCCATATAGTACATAGTGTTAACAGTACCCACTTTTCTACTTATATCCACTTCATTTCTTAATGTAGGTACAGTGACTATCAAGGGTTTGATACAGGTAAAGACTGTCTGTAGTAGGGCCTTAGTTATGTAAAAGGGCTTCAGTGTCTGGAGGAACTTGGTTTTCCCTGAACACTTGTATACATCTTGACCAGCATGCGCAGAATAGGTTACCCTTTCATCTGTGGTTCATAGTCAACATGAACTCAGCTACCCATGAAGTTTATAGTATAGGATTAATGCTGCACATAACATAAGCTTGCTTCACCTGTGGCAGTTTTCTGTATTATAGCAGTAATTATGCTTCACATTATTCTGAGCTATTTTGCACTTGTATTCATAGCTATATTGCCACACATGACATCATCAAGCACATCACTGATTACATCAACCAATGAGTAACAGTTTGCTACATGCTTTTGACATCGAAGATATTTAGTGAGCTACATCAACAGCAAATTTTCAGTAGATTCTGTACTGCTAATACTTGTAACCATTTGCATAATGCTTGGCCTTTTAGGGATGCTTGTGTGAGTGGAGAGTGTGGGTACTTTGTGGACAAAGGCTGTGTGTAGTAGAGCCTTTACCACCTAATGGAGTTGACAGTCTGTAGGCACTAGTTCAGTGGTCTTCAATCTGTGGGGCATGACTCACAGGGGGGCCGTGGAGTCACAGGAAGGAGGCACTCATTCCCCAGTCTTATTGTCAACACACAGAGACATCCTGGGGCATGTGTCATCTGTGACCTTGAGCAGTGTCCTTGAATCTTGGCATGTCTGCAAGCATATGGGACAGGGAATCAGTACTAAAATTCTTTTCATTGACCTTTTTATCTCTTCATGCAAAAGGCTTTTCCTTCAGATGTAATATCTTCCTACAGCCGCCTGTGACAGTATGAAATATTTGTACACCACGCATGCCTTGAGCACCAGGTTCATCAGCCCTTGAGGCAGAAGTGTGGATGTCCAAACAAGCGAGTGGGCCATTCCACGGTGTAGTGCCCGTGAGCTTGTTTATGAATGTGAGCATTTACACTTCAGATGTCTTTTCTTCCTACAGCCGCCTGTGACAGTGTGAATTATTTGTACACCAGCCATGCCTTGAGTACCAGGTTCACCGAACCTTGAGGCAGAAATGTAGATGTTCAAACAAGTGAGGGGGTGTATTCCATGGTGTAGGGCCTGCGAGCTTGTTTATGAATGTGGGCTATTACCCCTCGCCCTCATGTGCACATGCATAAATTACTCACAGGTGACACCTCCACATCTGTAACTTAGGCATTTCTGCCTTTGTGGACTTACATTGCCACGTGTGACCTGGGATGTATGACGGTACGATGGGTACCGTCACAACGTGTGCTTTAACAACGCGTCCCTTACAACGCAAGAACGACTTGCGTTGGGGGCGCGGATTGAGAATAGTATAATTTACTATTCTAACACCAGTCCCCGTGGACACTAGGGAAGGTGTTGGAATTGTAAATATACTATTCTTAATCCTCTAGCGCCCTCCAGCGCAAGTCGTGGTTACGACTTGCGTTGTAATGGACCCGTTGTTAAAGCCTTGCGGAGTAAAATCCGCGTGGTAAAGGATGTTTCCCGTGACCTGAGGCTTTTTTTCACACTTAAGGTACCTTGTGAGTCGAAACAATGAGGTTGTGTTGTCAGACTCTAGTATCCTCTGGGCCTGCAAATGTCCAGTGTGGAACCATTTTATAAGTGGTGTGGTTTGGGCAAGCTTGATGTCATGTCTATTTTTAGTTTATTAACATTGAGGACTGAACCACACTGCAAATTAATGCAGGAATACCAGAGTTGTGAGACCGGGTAACCCCAGTCAAATTACACTATCAGCTGGGGTTTCACCCAGAGGTCGAAGTGGTCAGGATCGGAAGGGGATGGTGTGCCCATACTCTTTTTGATTTATGAAAAACAGTACCCCTACTTTTTGTAAAGAAACAACCGTCCCAGGATGGTTAATTCCAATCATTTAAATGTTTAATCTGGAGTGTCATTCAGGAAGTGTCCTGTGCTGTGAAACCCGGACAGACAGCTAAACAAGCCTTCCTGCCAGTGTGCCTGCCTGCCTGAAAGAAATGCAAATATGTGCCACGAGTTAATCTGCAAATGTAGGCAGTGATCTGCAAATGTAAAGGATGCTTGTGAGCTGGTACTTGCTTTAATTGATCAAATCACCCAAAGCTTTATGATGACAAAGATTTATTCTTTTTGAGTGGTAGTGCAACGAGTGAACAACTGCACTGTGAAGTACAGGGTTTTAATTGTATTTACATAAAGCTTACTACCCCCGAGGACGTGTTGAAGATTCCGTTATGTAAAACAAAATTGGATTACGTACAGTCTGGGTATTACTAATATCTATTTTTGGAAGCATCATTTTATTGAAAAATATTGTCTGTATTTTGTAGCGGTCTATCCTATGCTGTGTGTAATGCAAGTATTAGATAATGACTTGCATATTCACTGTGCTTTATGTCATAGGCTGTGACATTGTAGCAATAAAAATACACAAGTCACTATTTTCCACTGCAACAACCACACTTTAATTCTGATGCTCTCTGGATGCACAAAAACCTCTGCAGAGTATTAACTAAAAGAGGTTTCATAATGATGTATCGTGCATTTCCCACTGATTAACAACATTGTACAATTCTTTTTTCATGTAAGCTTCCCGGTATTTTATATGTAGCTACCTACTGGTGAAAGACATAAATAAAATGTCCAGAATACACTGTTTAATATTATTTCTCCACTGTAAAAATGATTTGTCATTATAATTGGAGCATTTATGGTTGTCGATGATGAGGAGTATCAGTTTCTAGAAAGTTTTATCAGGAGGGGGGCCCTTATGCCAAAAGATTTTAGACCAGGGGGTCTCGGCATCAAGAAATTTGAAGATCTCTGCAGTAGGCTCTCAGTGAAAAGTTGTGCACAGGCTGACAACTGTGCACAGATCAGGCTAGGTAACCTCATCGAGCTTGGCTGTATGGAGAGAGTGAGCTCTGTGAGAGGAATTATTCATAAGGCAAAAGCTATGTGTTGTAGGAGCTTTGCCCATCATGGGGCTTGGGTGTATGGAGGGAGCTGGCTCTTCGTAAAGAGTTTTTGCACAGGCGGAAGGTAGTGTGTAGTAGGAGCTTGGGCACCCAATGGGTCTTCTGTGCCTGGCGGTAAAGGACTCTCTGTGAACATTGGTGCACATTGTGAAGGATATGCATAGTAGGGGCTTGGCCACCTAATCGGGTCTGTGTGTCTGGAGGGAGTGCACTATAGCCTGTTTATTTTATAAAAACACATCTGTTTATGTCACTTATGCTTTACGCAATTCTATGCCATACAGCACACATTTACATATTTCAAAGTCTGTACTGGTTTGTAGAGAGTAAATTCAACAGCAACATGGTGGATGATGTCATCTGTGATGTCATCAATCATGTAATTTGATATTTTTTCTCTTTTTTTTCCCCACGGGAGGCCTGCGGCATGAGATCTATACATTTGAAACCTTGATTTCTCTCAAATAGCTGAACAGATTTATAACAAATTACAAAAAACACACTTTCTGGATTAAGATCTAGCTTTCCACCAAATTTGGAGTCATTCTGTTTAGCAGTTCTTTCTGTATCATTGTCTAAATTTCCCTATGGAATTTCGATGGGGAAAAATTGTTTTTGAACACCCTTTTTCTCGACACCAGCATGACAGATCACCACAAAACTTTCCAAGAAGCAGCCGAATCAGAAAGTTTTTTTAACAATTCGTGAAACTGTGGCAAAGTTTTGGTGAAAAAAAACTCTTCTAATGGAAAGTCTCACCTAACTATAAATACACTGTGGCAACTGCTTATACATACACACACAGTGATAGTTAGGACTGAGTTACCACAGGAAATTGATTTTTTTGTTTCGAATAATTTTGGTGGTGTTTGACAAATCTTTTCAAACATTCCACAAAAAGAGGTTTAGCCAACTTAAGTCCTTCCTGGAAAGTTTTGGGATATTTTGAAAACACATTTTCCTAATTCCATAGGAAAATTGAAAAGCGATAGAGCAAAAAATGCTGGAAAATAGCTAAGACGAATTACAACAAATTTGGCAGTAGGCTAGATCTTGATCTAGAAAGCGTGCCTTTGTGCTTTGCTGTAAATATATTCAGTAGTTTGAATGAATACAGTTGTATCTTTTGCACATTACAGTGTCCTTGGCATGAAATTAGGAACAAAACACAAGTTGAGCATCATTTTGCTGACATGCCTTTCTAATTTAGAGGCACGTGTCTGGCCTTTTGCTCCCAAAGAGCGAATCTTTGGGGCACATGCATCATTGAAAATTGCATTCGCAAATGGTGCGAATTGCAAAAATCGGCTGTTTGCGAATGCAATTTGAACTTTTGGGATGCATCATAATTTTTGTACTTTTAGCAATTTGAGAAATCGCAAAATTGCGATTTCTTAAATTGCGATTGCATTTAAGTAATCTCAAATTGAGATTCCTTAAATGCAATGCATCAAACTTAAAAAATTTGTGATTTCGCTAATAAGGGGAGCAAATTACCCTGAAGTTGACCTTCATGGTAATTTGCGAAAACGTAGAAAAATGCACTAAAGTGCATTTTTCAAAGTTCCATTTTATACACACACATGCCCTTGTGTGTATAAAATGGGAAGGCTCTGAGGTAAAATCGTGAGATGGGATCCACACAGGGTTTAGATTTCCCTCAGAGGGAGACGGAGAGAAAACCGCAGGTCGAAAAATCAATAGGCCGGGAAAGCTTCTCCCAGCAGATGATGTCTGAACAGAGCTGTTATCTCCAAGTAAAAAGAGATGAAATGGCAGGAAACGGCACTGCATGTCTGAATGGCAGGTGACGGGGGCACGTTCGACAGCTTTGCAACACAGAATGGGGCATGGAAACCTCTACAGTAATAAACTAGATGGGTTTCTGGTCATCAATATGACCTCACTAAAGGCCTGAGGGTTGTTATATGATTTTATAATTTATAGGAAAGCACACTCCTTCCAAGTGTCTCTTTTGTTCAACTTTATCACTAAAAGCAAAGAGTACACTGCAAATTCAAGCTTTTTATCTGAAGAAGAGTGAGGACTTAATGTTGTTAATTAGCTTACATTGATGGTTTGTTTTAGAACCATCCACTGCCAGTGAACAGGTTCCTTCCCAACCTCCAGAAATGACTGGTCCATGAAAATTTGAGAAATGAGCTAGATGTGTTCCTGATTTGAATTCTTTGCCTGTTTGGGTATTTGTGCAGCCCATCATAAAAACCTCCTAAGCAGTTTGGCACATTCTAGAAATGTACCCGATTGTGTCCCAGAGCTGAGGCTAGGGAACACTGGCCCTGGCAAACAAGTTTCATCTGTCTGTCTGGAGTAAATTTATACTTGGATTTTATGACTACCCAAAAAGTTGAAGATTTATTCAAAAGCGTAAATTACTCAAAAGTGTAAGTTACCTTTGTGAATCAGGCCCATACATCTTTTGTCAATTAGTTCATTGCACTCAGTGCAATTGGGTTGTCTTAGTGCTTCTGCTACATATTTATCTCTCTAGAGTATAACAGTCTGCTCCCTTGTCAGAAGGGTTTATTTTGATGCTTGAGTCCCTTCATTGTTTTTTGTTTGGTTTACTGTGATTGGGTCAAGCTATACTGATGTTGTGTCTTGTGTTTGTTTCTTACACTCTTGAGTTCTTTAGTGGTCACGTCATGGAAGTTGTCAAGAGTTTCATGCATGTGAGGGTGACATATTTAGACCTGTATTGAAGACCACTAGCCCCACTTAATGGTTGAATTAATAAGTTTTCAAAGAAGGTTCCAGTGATGCTTGGTTCTTCTGGGATGTTAATCTCACTGGACGTTTCTCCTATTTAAAGAATCCAGATTCTCTTTCATCGAAGGTTAGGTTATCCTAAGGGATAATGTCATATGGAATTTCATTTATATCTTTTTTTTCATGGATAACACATGTACTTCAATCATTTTCAGCTTTTGAACAAATTTGAAAAAATATCTACTGCTGTTTGCACTTAGTCCATACATGGTGGAAGGCAAAAGGTGAGCCCTAGATTCAATACTTAGTGTTCAGATATCATCATTTTACATTGTGTGAAATTAATCACAGTATAGAACTGTATTCATTTAATTCCTTTCTCCCCTCTTGCTGAGTGTCTTCCTCATTGTCATTCTTCCTTTTTAGGGATTTTTGGCTCCTTCTGCTCCTCCGGATCTTTTTTCCTACCTCTGTCTTCAGTGATTTTTTGTCTTGTGCAGCCCTTTCTGGGGTTTCCTTTGGGTTAACCTAATGGATCTGATTTTTTCTAAAAAGTACTATACATAGTGGGTGTTGAGTATTCACAGCCAACCCCTACTAAAGGTCGGATACAAGAGGGGTTGCCCACTCATCGCGGGTTGGGTGAAAGGCTTTCGGTGCTGGGCTTGGCCAAAGGCCATGCGCTGCAGCCACCTCTGCTATGCACAAGTGAAGACCATGAGCAGAAGATATTGATGGTCTAGGTAGGCTGGTAACTATTCGCCAGGTCTGACAGCCACCCCCTGCAACATAAGGGGCAAAGGCTATGTGCAGTGGGGGTTAACAATAAGGTGATGTATACAATAATCCTTGACATTCACTGAAACAACAGTTAAAAACCGAGTTGATGACCCGACTCTAACAAGCAACACCACTCAAATCACCAGGTATGGTTAACAACACAACACATGCCAAAACTCAAGCCACTCTTCATGCCGAATACACCACGTTGCAAAAGAAACAGGAACAAAAGACAGTCCATCTAGACAAAAAAACTGATTAATGGCTTGCATTATGGTGTGCTTTGTGCGCAGTGGTAACTAGAAATGCCAAATTTCAGTGGTTTTGCATGTTTGAGCCAAAACTATAACTCTGTTGTTAATTGTGTTTTTTGTATATATTTAGATCTATTAATTCACTGAAAAAAACAAAGGTTAAAATAATGTTATAGTTAGGTAAACATTTCAGTTAAAACATAATATGTTAAACTAAAAAGACACTGATATTCACCAGTTATAGTTAAATGAAGTAATTATTACTCACAACCCTGCCATTCTAGTGTTGTTATCAATGATGTAATTTCAGATGTCATCACTGACATTATTAACCCGTTGGCTGCTTCCGCTTTTTTGCGGCAGTGTGGCCGTTTTAAAAAACGGGCGCGGTCGCGACAGCAGCACCAGCGAAGTAGTGCTGCCGTCGGCCAATGGCCGACGGCAGCAGCCAATGGGTTAATGATGTCATAGGACATGCCACAAGGGATTTAATATGTGAGGTCATAAGCCATGCATGGCAAGGGTGCTAGTTATAGTTACTTTAGTTAACTACAAGTGGTGAATCTCAGTGTTGTTTTTCAATTTATGTTACATATTAACGGAATTGTTTACCTAACTATAACACCAGTTCAACCTTTGTGTTTTCAGTGAATTTCTGAGGTTTGTTTTTAACTATAAATTAATAATAGAAAGTGATGTCATTTTATGTAAGACAGACCTACTGTCTTCCTCAAAGGGTGACAACAACAAAATACAAAAGGCAGGCCTATCAGATTTTCCAGACGATCAGTCAACACATCAACAGATATAAAGCAGATCTATTGGCTTTGTCAAAAAGACTCTAATAAGGTATCAATAATTGTAGTCCAGTGCTCTACGTATTAAAACACAGATGACAAACCTAAAAACAAATGTTCAATATAATATTTAAAAGAAATCATTTCTATTCCCAACAACCCTAAAATATGTACGAGTCTGTTTTGAACATCCTACAGGCTCCAAATGCAACTATAAAACCAGCCACAAGGCCCACTCCCCCATACTCCAGCTGAATTGTATACAGCTTCACCCTGGACTATTTTAAAAATGATAGTAAATTCTCCTGGGGTCATGCATTCAATTGCCTAGGAAACTTACAGTGCCTTAATACATTTCTGGGGGGCTGCTGTGCTCCCTTCTTATGGCACCACACAAGTACAATCAAATAAACAAAGCCCACATTCTGCAATATGTGGCACTCCCAGGAGGAAGCAAGTCATACTTTATGAGTGGCTTTGCTACTTCAATACTGAAGTGGCGAGGCTGCAACTCATTTTAATTTTTAATTTTTTTTATAATGAGTGCCTAGATCCAACCCAAGAAACCCATCCCCATGGATTATTTGGCAGCATGGGGAGCCCACTCCCAAGCTACAGTTTATTTGGATTTTTTTACTGGCTTTGATGCCCTGGTCCATAACCTTGCTTTAAAAAAAAAAAAAAAGAGTCACTAGCTGTGAGGGCAGCCGACTCCTGCGCTGCCAAACTGGCCCGCCTCGCTGCCAGCACAGTCAGCTCTGGCACGGCATTCGGCAGAATATTTTCCCTGCTGCTCCAGGTTGTTGCGGTGTCATACTCTCACTCACCTGGTGACGGGAAGTGGGAGCTGAATACCACAATTGCCGGGAGGAGCATAATGCGCCCCCCCCACTCTCTTCACTTTGGAGCCCCTCCAGGGCATGAGGACCCTGGACCCCATGAAAAAAATGCCAACCCCCAAGGAGAAGGGACCATAGGGGGTTTCCTTACAATGTAGGGAGGTGCTCTGCAGCGTGCCCTTCCTCTTCAATACTTGGGGTTCTGGGGATGGGATCCCAGGACCCCACTAAACATACCTTTGCACTCAATGGTTTTTTGTAAATCAGGGAAGCCCTACCAGGACTCTGTCGAAATATTAAAATGACATCATCTCCCCCCTCCCTCCCCAGTACTTGGCCCACCCCATGGAGATGATCAAAGAAAAGGAAGGTCTGCCCTTTACTGTTATTTTGTTTTATTTTTATTGTGGTACCACCACGTACTGCTTATGACCTCATATTTTACATCATTCAAGACATCTCCTATGACATCATTGATAGCATAACTGATGGCATCTGAAATTACATTTATGACACCAGTGTGCCCAGCCGGAGTCTGAGTTATAGTTCCTACAGTGAACTATATCTGGTGAATTTCAGTGGTTTTTAGAGTTTACAACGTTAGGCTTCACCTAACTATAACATCACTTTAACCTTTGTTTTTTGTCAGTGATATATATGTATGTCAACTCGTGAATAGCTAAATAGAGTGGAAAATAAAACAATGCCCTTTTAACATTTCCCGTCCCTTAATCCTTTTGTAATGTCACAGAGACAGAACTGTGTGAGAAATGGCACCATTGTTTGATCAAGTCTACTCAGCCTAGGCATTCTAATTTGAATCATAAATTGAGACAGGCGGTGAATTCTAGCTGGCATCTTCTTAATTTAGAAGATGACCAACCCCCCTTACCTAAACCCATATTTGCCTTCAAAAGAAACTGGAACCTTAGAAATCATCTTGTGAGAGGCAGGTTGACAGATGACCCCATTTCTAACCAAAAGGCCATTGATGGAAGCACCCCCATTTTGGGAACCACAGGTGTGGACATTGCCAAGCATGCCCATATGCCATTATCGGGGACACGATTAAAACCTCCGAACGATCTATTTCGGTAGCACGCAATAAGAGGTTAACCAACTGCCGGACGGGCAATGTGGTGTATGTCATCCTTTGCCCATGTGCACTACCCTATGTGGGTGAAACTGGAAGGGAATGCCGCCTAAGAATAGGCGAGCATCGATCCAACATCAAGAATAGAAAACTTAACGCCCCCCTGGTAACTCATTGGCTGGAAAAGAATCACCAGGAGAATGAACTTAAATGGTTCATCCTGGAGAAAATCCAAGCCAGACCAGGAGTGGATCCCACTGCCCTCCGCAAAAAGAGGGAGGTCTTCTGGATCTTTCTACTGAAATCCGTCAAGAGGGGCCTTAACGAGGAATGCCCATGGCCGAGTGCCATTATCTGATTTACTACTATCATCCTTCATTTCATGAGCATGTTCTCTGGAAATAACCATCTAATGACCATGCTTGGGGACACCTGACGCTTCCTTTCCCAAGACACATAAATTTATATTGCTTATCTATACTGCCTCCCTGTGCTAGACCTTGATTGCCCTGCGTCCATCTGTGAACCTGCCAAGGCAGAATTGTCCTGGATGTTTAGACCTTCCCATCGCTGTCAGGCACCCAGGGGGCATTATTCAGCCGGTTCCATCTATGATTGGCCTATACGAACTAAGATGGCGGGTGCGGTATGACCCACGTGATGCTTATGTAATTGGCTATATCCCTATAGATGTTGGGGGATAAGCCCGGACGACGATTTGTGAGTATATTTGCATACAGGGTCGGTTGCCCCTCCTCTACTCCGGGAGACACAATTGAATGAAAAGTGCAATATGCCTATTTGTAGAAGACTCGTATACAGAGTGGCGTCCCTAAAAAATGTAAGAGACATAATACCACGCTGTGGCACTCCTCAGGTTAATAAAGAAGGAAATTCACCAGCGCGTATGAGGAGCCCTGATCTTATTATCTTTACTAACCATACTCCAAGATGGCCGTTTCATGTTTGGTCCCAGAGGACTGACCGCGGGCTCCCATCTCTACCTCTATGACCTAGACAGGTGAAATCTATCTCTCTGTATCACGTAGCCTTTTGAGCTCTCCTATATAGAGGCTCGGCAGTACGGGTCTAATTGCTGACAAGACGCTGCCTACGAGGGCTTCCAGCTCCGTGGACCATCGGATTTCCTGAAAGCCCGAATTCCATTCCATTCGGTGAGTACTTGCCCCCATTAGACAGTAACCCGCTGATTGCCAGTCCACCCTTCATTTAACAGGCCATTACTCATCGTGTATTCTGTCTTACTGTTTCAGACACCTGGTGGTTACACGAACCCCTTTGCGTGTGTAGAAACCCTGGAACGAGTTGTCCGAGAGTTACCCGGACGCCGCCTCACGTGCAGATATTATTGCAAGTACCCATTCGGTGAGTACTTGCCCCTATTAGATAGTAACTCGCTGATTGCCGGCCCACCCCTCATTTAATGGGCCATTACTCATCGTGTATTCTGTCTTACTGTTTCAGACACCTGGTGGTTACACGAACCCCCTTGCGTGTATAAAAACTCTGGAACGAGCTATCCGTGAGTTACCCGGACGCCGGCTCACGTGCAGATATTATTGGAAACATCTCAGCAGGCGGCCTCGCATCCCTGCCTTGCTCCGACTCCACAAGCTGTGTGGAACCATCTCTCAGCCGAGATCCCTCATATAGAGGTATTTACATGTGTCCTATCTTATTTATCTAGGGGTCAAACCGTACACCAAAACTGTGAACCAGATTGTGTCCCTGAGAATATTTGCTTTACCCGCCCCTCGTAAATGACCTGTTGCGGACTGTCCCCCGGGATTAAGCAGTGCCTGTTGTGGACTGTTCCCCGGGACCAAATAGTGCCATACCTTACCAACATAGGGGCTAAAACTGCTTAAAAATTGTGAACCACCCCGTGTTCCCAATAAATATCTGTTCTACCTACCCCCTATAAATGACCTGTGGCAAGCTGTCTCCCGGGACCAACCAGGATTATTCCATCTCTCCATATCAAATGGCCCCCCTCATGGATGCCATCCTTAGTAAGGTGCCGTTATCCATCTATCACGGCCGAACTACAGTCTAGCAAATTGACCTATTTGGGTCGGGCCATTTATTGTATCTCTGCTCTTTGATTTTTTCTAGACTACAGATCATTGAACTCCCCTCCAAGGTTTTCTTCGGACCCACCCCAAAATTCTGAACTCCATTATGGTTTGAGTCCAAGGGTTTGGGACCTCGTACAGTAGGAGAATCCTTTTCATCTCACATATGGTTGCTGTGATTATGCCCCGTGTACAAATTAAAAATGTCATGTGTCTTCTCCCCCATTCAGAAAAAGATTTTGATGAACGAGTAAACTAATATTAGGGTCTTCTCCCGGGGATCCCCCTGACCTCTGACACTAGGGCTCCTCGGCCCTATGCAGACCTAGGTGCACAGGCAGTACATTTTCTTTATTCACAGAAGAGAGTGATACAGACTGTAAATTTGTAAAACATTTTTTTCAGATGATTGTGAATGTTGAAGAATGTGTTGTAATGTTTCCTGAGTGGTTCCCAGCTTCTTTGCTATTCCTCGGAAAGCCCTTAATCCATAATTTGTTGAAGCAACTGAGTGTATTCAAAGTCACTAAGCACATGAGAGCCTAATTCAATTGACACAATGTATAACTATGTGACTGTTCATATATGTTTAGCCTTCTAATGATTATATATTCCCATTTATTGTTACAGTTGGCTGTTTTGTCCCATACTGGTTGGTCACTCATCGCCCTGACGAAGGTGTGGCCTAAGTAGGCCGGAACACCGAAACGCGCGTTGGCGCTATTCCCCCACCGGGCCGGATCAACTTTACCATCTTTGATCCCTATATCATCTTCTGTGCCCCCCTTTTCACCCCTGTCAACGAATGGCTAACCATTGTGATTTGATGTTTTTTACTGATGTTTTGGAATATATCTACTGTGGTTTGAATGTTTGAATGAATGTTTTATGAAATCACAGTGATTTGGGATATGATTGTGACCATGAATGTGTTATGAATGCCGTGATGTATGGGACCTGTCCGATTGGTTATGAGCCCCACATGTTATGAATTCTTATGTGGATCTCAGAATGTACCAAAACCTTTTTATATAAGTATTTGTGAAGAAAAAAATTATTATGAAAATAAAAATGTTCAAAAATCAAAAAAACTGATGTGGTTAGAAGATAAATGCTTTCTGTGGCTTTGACTACACCTAATGTTGCTCATTGAAAACAAGTAGGATCCCCTAGTGGGACCTTCGTCTATTAAGTCGGCAGGGTCTTTGTTCTGCTTTGGTACTACTCAGTCGTTATACCTGATCTGGATTTCAGAATGAATAATGTGCATTTTAGTCTATGTTATTGGAATATTGTAAGTCACAAAAGAATTGTGTGCTATATATACTAGCATGACGGTTCTGTGAACTTACCTCGCTGCTAGTATTTGCAATGATGTGAACGTCACGAGTACCTGTTACTCACCCTTTTAAAGGTGATAAATGAAGCCCCACAAAAGAGTATAATTTAACATCTGTTCTGCCCAGACTTAAAAAATGCAAACAGCTTTCTAAAGCACGTTAATAGTACTTAAAGTAAGATGCTGTAGGCGGATTGATTTTCATAGAACGTGGACGTGTTTTGCTAAATAATTATCATGCATTTAATTGCGTTAATTATCCCACCCAACCTCAAAATAACAATGGGAATTTTCATGTGAATTTTTGCTTTGGTGCTTGGAGTTAGAAAGGTGCTTAATATAAAACTAGGAAGCCCCACTTCTTGTCCTGAATTTCCAAAATTATGTCACACACGGCACATAACTTCATCTTCCTGTTGTTCAGTATCACCAAGAAATTGTGAATGCTTAAAAACTACACCGACTTTGGTATTAAGCAAAATGGAAAACAATAATAGGCAGAGACATCCTATGACTGTGTGTGCCTAGATATTGTCTGTGCATAACTATGTACATACATATATTTAATAAAATAACCACTGTAATTAATCTTTTAATTTTTTTAGAGGCACACTGGATGGTGACATTATACATAGCTGTTCACGTCATTAAAAATTACATCATCAATGACATTTCCATATGATAAAATTTGCGAAAAAATCCTTTGAAGACCGGCCAAGTGGGCCTAGCGGACTCTGCCCTGTGCATCCAAGTAAGTAAAGTCAGGAGTACTGGCTTCTAGTGCCCTTGTAAGGCTGCTTCATGATCTCACCCTGGCACTTCTCTCCGTGAATAAGTAGAAAAAAGAGGCAATCAAGATGTTAAATTTAAAACAACATATAAAATATTTCATAATCTCCTCCTTGCAGCCTACCAAGAGGATCATCCAAAGAAAAAGGCCTCCAAAACCATACCAACTATTCATGATCACTCCCTTTCACTTCACTGAGCTAATCAGCAGGAAAAGAAGGCCTCAAAGATTGAGAATTTATAACACCCTATCAAGTATTTCATGATCTCTTCCTTGCCCTTTAATTAGTGAATCAGCAAAAGAAAAAGGCCTCTGAGGTTGTAAACTTGCACAAAATATAAAGTCTTTCGTGATATCTCCCTTGCTCTTCAGTAAAGGAATCAACAGAGCAGCTAGGCCAAAAAGACCCTAAATTAAGAACATATGAGATGTCTCAAATGCTGCAACTGATAAATCTTTGCTCTTAAAAAAAACTTTGCTCGGGGTTGGGTTTTGATCCACAATGCTTGTGACTTTCTTTCATGCGCACAATTCATTTCTGCCAAAGCAGTTACTGCAGAACTTTTCATTGTGTCTCCCTAGGCAAATTCACTTTGTAACATAAACAGCTGAAATAACAGAAAGGGTTTGTCTGAAAATGCAGAGGAGAAATATCTGTGTTTTTTATCCCCATCCAATTTGTAGTTGTGTCATTTGGGAAGAGCTTCAAATTCTCAGTTTGTGCACAGGGTTATGGCCACCCAGTCTTATGCCTAACGATGTTGCATAGTAGGCAAAGGAGTAATATGTGTTGTTAATCATTGATGACATCATATATGGTGTCATCAATGATGTCCTTGATTTAGATTTTCATGTTTGGTTCCATTTTGAATTCATAGTGAGCGTTAAATCAAATGGTCTTACTCACTTAAGTGCTGCAGTTTCGCGCTTGTGTGCATTCAGAGTGACATCACCACATCACTTCAGATGAAGTTTTCAATACATTTCATCAGTTAGTTATTAGGGCAAATGGGATTTTGACTTTGCTTTTAATATTTTGGACTAAGGCGCTATAATACATAAATTAGTGGGAGGAGTGGAGTGTCCATTTGACAAGAGAACAATTAAATGGTTTCGTAGAGGAGACTGCTGGATACTTACCTAATTCTCTATTAGAATTGATCCCTGTGGCTTTCATATGTAATAGGTCGTGCCATTTGTTAGATTGGTTTGGATTAAATTAAACAAACGCCAAAGGTAACAGACCCACAGAAACAAATTGGAAAGATCACTCTAAGGCCTGTCCTCTACGCCACCTAGTAAATACTCCCAAGCAAATTTAAATTGGTGACCAAAGTTAATAAATTTTTGGGTTCCTCGTAGACTCTATGTTTTGCAAGTTTCAGATTATTCCTGTTACCTGGAACATCTTCAAAGTCAGTACTTTTTTCATATGATACCATGCCGTGAGCCATTGGTAGTCAGAGAAACTAATAACTCACAGCAAGATAAGGGATATATGCTGAATCTGAGTCTTCTTAAGAATGGAGTTCTGTGCTTCATGTAAAGTTAATTTGAAACAAAAGACAAGAAAAGCTAAATTACTTCTTGGGGCATTTATGTCTAGTTGTTAGCTAACAGTGGAACCCAGAATTATTCTCTACAAATGTGTACCATTTATAAAGGGTGTCAGAAATCAACCATGTTACTTATCACAGAGTACGCTCCTGGTCAGTACTCAAAATCCCCAATAGTGTGGTTTCTTGTATATAATTTTATTTCACGTTACAGTGGACGGAAATTTTCCACATTATTTCGTTAATTCTGGAGTATGCTTGCAGCCAGGATCCACATCGATTGTAGATGGAGAAGGCACATGCAACAAATAAAAATGATTGTAAATAAATATGACTGGTAGCCTCGTATTTTTTCAGAGGGGACAAGGAAGTCAAATGTCCGTAGATCAATAAATCTTTAAGGAATGCTCAATCAACACTCACACCAAAGTTCTTGCCTTTTCTTGTAATACACAAATGGCTAGTGGCAGTAGCAACATCTCCTTTATATATCTGATTAGGCACAATAGCTCATCTGACCTGTGTTTTACTGGTTCGTGACAGTTTCACAAGATATTCATAGAGCATAGCGAGTCCAATAACTTACCATTCCATAGACAATAGGTGGGTTTAAATTTGAGCTCCTTTCGGTGGATATGGACCAGTATTCTAACATCGAAATGAATCAAGAGTGTGATACATTTGGAAGGTAATATTACATCAGATCCATTGCAATTTCTGTGGATAACTTCTCACGAACAAATGAGTCCCCAACCCCGTATTTAAGAACAACCAGATCTACTTTGCCAATGACTTGTTCGTCAAAAGACAGATCAAACAGGTGGTCAAGACTAGCAGGAACTATCTGTGACCCACATTGCATATGAAGCTCTTTCTGAACTATCATTCTCAGGAATTCCTAAATTATGGCCACTGTACTCTCTCATATGGACTATTTGCAGTTCTCTTCTTTCATGGTACCCCAGCAAGGCATTCGCTCTGCTTCAGAAAATGCAAAATCTTGCAGTCTATGACATCTGGTGCTTAGGTCTGTGGGTATCATGTCTGCCCTAAAAGGAACTTGATTTGATTGGATACCAATCAGTGCAGAAATCAAATACAAGGTGCTTTATTTAACCCATAAAAGTACATGTTGTAAGGGTTCATTGGATACAGGTACTTTAAATCGGGTATGGTGAGGTGTCTGTCGGATTTCACCTGTGATTTTTGCATACACTCACTGACAAAAACACACACACACACTCTCTCATCTCTGTTTTGAACTCCCTAAAATGTTTACAAAATATTTTTTTCTCTCATTTAGTACTGCTATTAATCCGCATTCCTCTCCCTTTCCACGGCCTCTTAAGTCCCTCTCATGCGCCCTGCTAGTCATATAATATATTTTAACATTATGTGCCAGCGTGATGATCATACCCCGCAATCTTACTGACCAAGCTACTCCCCTGTCTATTGTGAGTGTTATTCCTAGTGGTGACTGGTTTGAACCACATGTCCATCCTTGAACGTGTTAACGGCTTATGATAGTCCGTTGGGTACAACTCAGCATGGCCACGAGCCAGCCAGCACAATTTTCCTCACCATTGCAAGACAATATGTTCATTAAAAAAGTTGTCTCTTTGAATGCCATTTTAAACTGGAAGCCGCACCAACTGATTAGCTCAGAATCATTTTCTTCCGAAGTGAAATAAAGTGCTGCCATTAAACTTTTAACATTAACGAGATAGTTCTAAATTGCATCACATAGCAATTTGGGATTTTTCTAGGACTTTACAGAGCATGCCCACGTTACTGCATTTGGGTCCAGTGTAGCTTACAGTTTTGACACATCATTTGTCACACTTTTCTCATCACTAATGTTCCCCATTTATTAAAAATGTCTTCTACTTAGTAAACTTGCGGTTTCTCAAAAATACTGAAATAAGTGTGCCACTGTTGGAGATGTATGTGATGCTAGCACGGATTAACAATTACAGCGCTCATTTTTATACACCCCCTCTAAATATTCAAATTTGCCCAGCTCCACTCAAGCTGTTTGAATCATTTTTGCCTTAATTGGTCATGTTTAGTTCAGGGTGTTCAAAGATACCAAAAGGTTAGCCAAATTGGAAAATCTGGTTCCAGAGAGTGTTCACTAAAATCTTTTGTTTTCTCACTTGACAATCATAAAGGACTATGAAGGACAATGACTCCTTTTTAAACATAATGTCCTGCAGCAGGCATTTTATTAGATCTTTCTGCAGTATGTGACAGTGTAGACCATCAACTGCTGTTCACTGAAAGTGTTGGTAGTAAACTACTCAGTCAACTATTATGAGTAGATAATAAATTCAGGGAAAACATGAGGGAATGTGTATGGAAACACTGCTTCTCCCATGTTATTTCCTAAAAACGTGTAAAGCCTACTATTTCCCTGCATCTGGGAATGGTAAACCAGGAGAAGGGAAAATACAGTCATTAATCCATGGAATTTGTGGTTATTCGCGGCATATGGTGACTCTTATAAGGTTTAAATGTAATCTGAAATAACAATTCCTGAGTTTATCAGGGAATTTGTAACAATATCTACAGATTATTATTGCTATTTTCTTTCGTGCAGTATTTATATAATTTAATTTTATGTCAATCAATCAAGATATTTGTATAGCGCGCTACTCACCCGGAGGGTCTCAAGGCGCTTGGGGGAGGGGGGCCGCTACTGCTCGAACAGCCAGGTCTTGAGTTGCTTCCTGGAGGAGAGGTGGTCTTGGGTCAGACGGAGGTGGATGGGGAGGGAGTTCCAAGTCTTGGCTGCCAGGTAGGAGAAGGATCTTCCTCCCATGGTGGCTCTTCGGATGTGTGGAACGGCGGCGAGGACGCGGCTGGTCGATCGTAGCTGGCAGGTGGGAGTGTAGAAGGTCAGGCGGTTGTTGAGATACATGGGTCCCAGGTCGTTGAGGGCCTTGTGTGCGTGGGTGAGGAGTCTGAACGTGATTCTCTTGCTGACGGGGAGCCAGTGCAGGTCTCTCAGGTGTCCGGAGATGTGGCTGTGTCGGTGGATGTCCAGGATGAGTCGTGCGGAGGCGTTCTGGATGCGTTTGAGTCTTTTCTGGAGTTTGGCTGTAGTTCCGGTGTAGAGGGTGTTTCCATAGTCCAGATGGCTGGTGTCGAGTGCCTGGGTGACCGTCTTCCTGGTTTCGGTGGGGATCCATCGGAAGATCTTTCGGAGCATGCGTAGGATGTTGAAACATGATGATGAGACGGCGTTGACTTGTCTGGTCAGTGATGTTGTGTCATGTCTTCTACATTTATTCATCATTTTGTGTTGTTGGTTATAACCTGGTGCCACGAAGCTCATGATCTTCGAACTTTTCTGTGCAGTAATAAATAAATAAATACAAATACTCTCGGTCTGTCTGTCTGTATTTCTGTCTGTCTGTCTCTCTCTCTCTCTCTTTTCTCTTGGAATTGTACCCTCTAAAACCTTCTTTCTCACAGTCTGTATCTCTCTGCCTCTGAATACACGCACACATATACATACACATGGAAACAAAGACATTATCAAAAAACTTCAAAAGGATATTCTCAGAATTATTCAAATACATCAGTAATATATTTTTACACAAAATTACTCCATTGTGCTCTACAAAAACCTAAAGCCCCTCTAAAAATATCCAGTGTCAGATTCTGTGATATGTTTTGGTGTGTTGGTGATTATTCATCGTGAGTTAAGGCTTTTGTATAAGAGAATGTTACAACTTTTAAAATAAAAATAAAACCTTTATGTACACAATAAACAGACAATATATTTGCAAAATAATATCTCTATTTTACCGCATGTAAAACAATTTGGTGCACACAACAATCTGTCCACAAATAGCTCATATCACATATTTTCAAGCATGGCAGAAAGGAAGGCTTCTGTCAATTGGGGGAGAGAAAATTGTATTACAATATCTGCTGGTGCATTAAGCATCTGTCCTGCAATGTGAAGCAACAGATATTGCACAAAAACAGGCACCACCCACCAATGAAATAGTCTTCAATTGTAGCTCCAAAGTGGTCACTACTCAGGTTTAATTATTTAGTTATACTTGTTTTCTGTTTTGAATCCTTCAAAAAGCACCAGTAATGCAGAAAAATAAAATAAAAACTATGGGTGGGCAGAACTCACAGATTTTTACTCCATGGAATTCCACAGAGTTACATGAAAACTTTGCGCGATTCTGTGGATTTTCGCAAATGGGTGAAAATCGGCACATTGCGGAACTTGTGCTGATTGTTGGCACTTGTTTGGTGCTACACAATCGGCGCAAACGGCACCAAGCAGCACGCCTGAGGGCACAGCTTCTTTGCTGCTGCTCGACTAGATTTTCTACTCAAGCAGCAGCTTTCTCACCGCGAGCGGTAGTGACCGCCAGCAACCACCTGCGTATAGGGAAAATCTTGCTGGATGCCCTCCTAGTGCACAAAAATCATGCTAGGGGACTGCAATTCTTGTTCAGGCAAGAGAAACATTTTTGCCATGCAGCAGTTATTGGAGTTTGGCCGGAACTCCACGTTAGAAGTGTAACAAGGAGTGGCCAAAGCTCTGCGAACTCCACCGGCGGAGCAAAATGTATCTCCCACCCCTAGTAAAAGCCTGGAAAAATTAACATTAACTGCCAACCACATGTCACTGGAACAAGGGAATCAACCAGCAGCCCATCATCACCCTAATGCCAAGGATAAAGGCAGCAAAACATATACCACTGAGTGCTTGTCAACTGTATAATGTTCTCTAGATATGTGGAGCTGGTGCACCACCACCACATTGCCTCACCATTATATTTACCAAACGGGTATTGACATAACAGCTGCATCATGGGTATGTACGTCCCTGAGAACTACAGCACTAAAGCTAATTTAAATAATATAATTTAGGGGTTGGGGTATTATTTTAAATCCAATTGAGCTACTTTAAATATAATACACTACAGACAATAATTTAAAAGGTGGGATGCCAGTTTCCCGGAATGTATTAACTCCATGTACATATAATTAAAAGTAAATTAATTTAAACTTGATTAAATCATTTCGGGGGCATGATTATTATTAAAATTAAAAAAAATGCAAATAGAATTAAACATAAAAAGTAATAAGTAGAAAAGGGGCTCTGAGGTGTTTCATTCACAGATATAGTAATCAAAGATACATACATTCATTGTTTTACATTGGAAATTTACTTAGATTTTAACGGTAAGGTAAATGTTATTAAGGTATGATAACCATACATTTATATCATTTTTCAAGAAAAGTTTACAGTATTAATATGAAATGTTTCAGAATTAATTAAAAGTTTGGATATGGAATTGTAACTAAATGTAATTAGAACTTTTTAAGATGTACACACTAGATTATATTTGGTTATTAAATATATTCAACATTTATTCCATATAGTTAAATATTTTGGGTAAATAAAGTAAAAATAAAAGAAATACATTTAGCGGTTAGGGTTGGGCTATATATAAATATTTTTTAAAGCCTTTAAGTGGCTCAAAAGAGAAAATAGTTATGATGACAATTAAGAAAAACTAATTAAGAATGAAATAGAAGTCCATAGTAAAACGTAGATTAGGCGGTGAGTCGACGTAATGGGCATCCATGTACAGGTAAGATACAAATAAAACATACTGGGATGATATGTTTGTAGGGGTTATGGTGCTACTAATACAGATATTTGTTTCAGATGTATTCATCAAATATTCATTCTATGACAAGGGCTACTGGGTCTAGATCACAGATATGGTAATTTACACTTTTGGAATTACAAAGGAATGCTAATAACATATGACAATTTTTTCATATATAGTACAACATTACCATAAATCTGTGTCAGTCAGTTAAATGTTACTACTAAATGTTTTCATCTCCACATCACGATGCAACAAAGAACTACTGTCACCTGTACATTGCTGGGACTGGGAATCTAACTACAACCCAAAAAACCCTAAAGCCAAGGACAGAGATTGCCAAGCATCTATTTCATGGTCTGTAACATGCCTAGTACAGGAATAGAATTGTCTGCTTATAGGCGAACATTTTCCCTAACCAAAATTGTCAACACATGGTGTTTACTTCAAAACTACACTGGACCAAGAAAAGTGACAGTCATCTGTGTAATACAGATACAGAAGTTTCAATATGTATGTATGTGTATATATTAACCTGATACCCCCTACGCCAACATTTTTTAATTTTGCTGCAAATTTGCTGAGGGTCTGCGTATCTGCAGTAAAATTTAGGAGAAAAAAAGCTGGCTACAGCACAATAAAAATATATCCTCCCCTGGAGTGGGTTAGGGCCCAGCAGCGGCACATATGTAATATAGGGGGAGGGTATACATGCCCCCCTCGCCCCTCCCAGCCTATAAGAGGCACCAGGAACCCCTTCGCCCAGGACTGATTCACAGATTGTGTCCCAGGGAGCCAAAACCTGGTTCACAGTAGTTTCCATGCCCACATCAGCGTGGGCAGAGAAACACATGTTTTCTCCCAGCGGGCAGCAGCAAACATGCTTTCCCTACCACAACCAGCACTGGCAGGGGAGGCATGTCTGTTCCCAACCTGTAGGAGATTTTAAAATGCTCCTGCCAGGTGGGAGCAGACATCTTTTTTCTATCCACACTCCTGCTTGCAGGGTAACAGATATTGCTCCCGGCCAGAGGGTGCAAGCATAAACAACTGCTCTCTCTGGATGGGAGCAATGAAGACACCCTCAGTAAGTGGAAAGGCTGCTTGGGGCTGCGGGGGAACTGGGACTCTAACCGCGACCCCCAACAAATGGTTTGTGGGTGCCCAGGGTGGGAATTAGTGCACCCACACTGGCCCCAGAGGAATGGGGTCCCTGGGGCCCAAGGAGGCTTGGAGAGGGGGCCACATGCCCTCCTCTCCTTTACAATAGAATTCAGCCATTTGGCCTTTAGGATGGGGTCCCCAGGGGCCTAATTAGGCTCGGGAGGGAGACGCATACAAAGGCTGTTCTCAGCCTAATCTTGGAAACTAATTCCTGCTCCCTAAGTGCATAATTTTTGCACCACCACAAGACTGAAAGGGTATTGTCTTGATATAGATATATCTATATCGCTACATCGATAAAAAAAATCCCAGTGGTGGTTGCCATTGAGTAGTTCTAGTTTAGAGTACAATTTCAGAGGAAAAACATTTTTTTATTTGCTACCATTTGATGAATCTTAAAAAAACAATGTTCTTTGACCTCCGCTCCTCCCTGGAAACTTTCAGGGTGATCTGTCAAGTGGGGGTCAAGAAAAAGTGGTGGTCTCAAAACTCAATATCTCCAATCATTTTTCTTAGGAACTTTAGACACAGCCCAAACGGCTGAACGGATTTACAACAAATTTGGCAGAAAGATTATCTTGGTCCAGAAAGAGTGCTTTTTGTGATTTGGTGTAAATCCGTTAAGCGATTTTTAATGAATTAATGCTCAAAAGCTTTGTATATTTCATGCTGCAGAGGAGCCATGGGGTCGACAGAGCTTATGCTGAGATCTGATTGGCTGTCACCATATCAACAAGAATGTGGCGGCAGAAATATTAGCAATTTATGGAGGATCAGTGAATCTGCAGCAATGTAAAAAGAAAAAAAAAAGGCTCCCATACTACAATAAAAAAAACTTCAGGTGGGCCAGGACCCAAAGGGCAGTGCAAAACATTGCTTTTGGGTAGGCCAGCATGTTGCCATGCTCCCCAAGCCTCTGTGAGGCCTCGGGCTTTCCATCCCTTAAGGTCATTATGTAAAATAAGATAAGAGGCAGAGGCACGTGCCTCCCCTCAAGTTTTAATAAGCTCCAGAGACCCCATCCTCTAGTGTGGAATTCCATTATAAAGAACAGGGAGGTGCGTTGCATCCCTCCATGACCCTTAATAGGGCATGGGGACCCATCCTCCAGGACTGAATTCCTTAGAAAAGGGGAGGGGGCAATCAACCTTCCTCCAAGAGCCTTAATTTGCCATGGGGCCCAATCCCCAGGGCCAAAACTCGTTTCAAAAAGAGGCTACCAAGCAGCCTTCTTCCCTGAGCCTGTAACGGTCCCGGGGATGGGATCCCCGGGGCTGACGCAATTAATGTGTCCCAGGGAGCCCACCCCCAGAACACAGTATTTTCCCTATCGCAATAGCACGGGTAGAGAAACATACTTCTGCTCCCACCAGGGGGGAGCATATATAAAGTTCCCACCGAGTGGGGGCAGACATGGCTTCCCTGCTGGAAGAAATGAAAGCAGCGAAAGGCATGTCTGCTCTCACTCAGTGGTTTCTTTAAAAATACTCCCACTGGGTGGTAGCAGACTTTTGTTTCCCTGACTGGGCTCTTGGGAGCAGGAAAACACCCACTGCGCCCTCCTGACAGGAGCAATCAAAAACAGCTGCTTCTGCCAGGCGGGAGCAATGTTGGCATCCACACTACTCAGGATGGGTGTATGTGGGGAGTCATCAGGGGACACGGGGGCCTTGGGCTATCCCTGACACCCCCAAATTGTGGTTTGGTGGGTGCCCTGGGTGGGCACCCAGGCGCCCGCCCAAAAGGAACACAGATCCTGGGGCGTGGGGTCCCTGGGGCCACTATAGGCTTGGGGAGGAGGACAGGGTGCCAGCCCAATCATTAACATATATGTTTTGACCCCAGGGGATGGGGTCCCCACAGTCACTACTGCTTGGAGAGGGGGGGTGTGCCCCCCTCCCTTTGAAGGTCCCGGGTATGGGTTCCCTGGGGTTACTTGTAGTTCAGGGATGCCTACTTCCATTTACAAACATGTTTTGGTTTTGGGGTTGGGGATCCCGGGCCACTACTGGCTCAAAGAGGGGGCAGTGTGCCCTCCTCTCTTTAATGAAAAAAAGGCCCTGGGGAATGGAGACCCCAGGGCCTGAAGTGGTTTATGGATGGGGCCACGTGCCAGCCTCCCCTTTACAATTATCATTTGGCCCTATGGGTTGGAGGGCCCCTTGTGGCTCTAGTTGGGGGCCACACAACACTTCCCTTTACAAATATCTTTTGGTCCTGTGGATGGCATCTCCAGGGCCAATATTGGCTTGAGGAGGGGGGCAGTGTGCCCTCCTCATCTTAATTATTAAAAGGCCCCAGGGATTGGGGTCCCCGAGTCCTGAAGTGCTTAGGGGAGGTGGTAGCCACATGCCCCCTCCCAATTTAAAAAAAAAAGACCCCAGCCAAACACGGCGTGGGTTTGACTGCCTGCCGAGGGTCAGCTTTATGTATGGTAATAAAATATCACTTCATGTTAAAAAAAATCCCTGAAAAAAACAAAGGTTAATGTAACGTTATAGTTAGTTAAACTTTTCAGTGACATCGTAACGTTTTAAATGTAGAAAACAACAGAAATTCACCAGTTATAGTTATCTCAAATAACTATAATTTGTGCCCTAAGGGAATGTTGTCCTTTTTCATATTCAGACCCTGAAAGTACTTTAATTTGCACCCTCACCATGCACTGCTAATTATCCTACATATCCTACATATTATATCACTCAAGACATCGTCAGTGACATCATTGATAATATCAGTGCAACATTTGCAATGAAAGTATTGTTGAGTAAACTGTGCATGGTAGGGGTATGAGTTATAGTTACTTTAGTGTGGCCATTAAGACAATCTGGCCCATAAAAGATACCCATAAGGGGGATGTGGAAGGAGCCCCCCTTCAGGGCAGGAAACTACCTTCTCTCATGGTATTATCTGTCAAATTGGCACACAAAGTACTGCAATTTACATGGCACATCCAAACACAGTTATGGTCCGCAAATAATTAGGTGATGGAATAGAGGGCTCACGAATGGAGTTGTTATCATTTACATATAGAGTGAGCAGAATTCACTGCTCAGGACCATGCTTAACCTAAATTGAGAATCCATGCCAGCAACCTGTAGCAAAGGGGGATATGCAGGAGCCCCATTTGGGGAACAATCTTGGTAGAGCCCTTTTGGTCAAATTTTCTCACCAGCCGCCTAGTTCTCTGCGGAGAGGCACCAGAGTTGGCAGATGTTTCCTTAGATAGGGGAACAATGAGACACACCATAAGCAAACATATGTGGAACTGTCAACCAAAATCACAAAACACCAGGACATAATTGCTGGTACAATCAAATGTGACTTTTTTTCTTACAGCACGACTATTGGACATCTATTGAACGGTGTACCTGGTTTCAACCTCCTTTCCACAACTTTCTCCTTACTATCAATGTTTCCCCTTCCTCCTTATACTGTCACCCTTCTTCTCCTGTATGCTGTTTCTCCTTCTTCCTTCCAGCTCCTTCCATTCTGCAAACCTACCAATCAGACTCCTAAGGCTGGAGGCTCACAACATAGTATCATGCCATCTGGTAAGATACTATTGTTTTGAGATCAATCTGTTTAACCACAAAGCTCTTTTGTTTCTCCTGGTACTCTGCCACCTCCTTTGCTATATTATGGTTCCTCCTTCCACCTCCCACATCCCCCTTACTGCTGCAGGGATGTATAAAGTGCCATAAAATATTATGAAAGAGCATAACCCATAGTAGTGGACTGCCAGATATATATCAATCAATCAATTAGGAATTGTAGAGCGCGGCTGCTTCACCCATGAGGGTCTCGAGAAGCTGTGTATCACAGAGACAGACTTCAAATATCCCCAAATATGACCAAGAGCCAGAAAGTGCAGATAGGTTAGCACTTGGGTAGCCTCTTAATGGCATAAAAGAAAGCACTTTTGTTCACACGTCACAGTGACAGGTGTGTTTGTCTGTTGGGCATTATTTTTTATTCAGGAATTGAAACTGCTGACTATATATCGCAGGCTAAAGGATCTTCCATCTCTATCACAACGTTGCCATGGAACAGAAACAGAGGCTGCTGTACACACAATAGAGTGGTGGTTGCTTCCAATACCACCTTAAAAGCAGGGACAGTTGTTTATGCTTAGCTGCAAAACAGGTCTTTAACAATGGGATATGATCCTGAAATCAAAAACTTCTGTTTTATATATCACCACAAAAATAGGGTCACTTGAAGATTGATCATGAAACCTTAGATCGTGGTTGTGGACAAGATACCACAGCGTCAATTTATTCAATCCGCCAACCGTTTGCAAGAACTCATAGTCCCGGCTAATGATCACACTTGACATCTATTAAATTAATCTACCATTAAGAATCTGGAGCAAACGCCTGAAACGGTATCCTTGCAAGCATACGACTGATCCCAAAAATCAAAAACCACCGGATTAACCACTAACCTTGGATTCTGGAGTAGTGTGATACTCACAGTAAAGTGCTTCAATGTCTCGTCAGAGATAGTAAATTATATGAATGCATTTTCAATGTATTATAATGATGTACAGTTATGATACAACCTTCTGCTACACATGGGGCTGCCACCATGTACTTATGCTCATGAACTGTTCTTAAAACCCATTGTTCCTTCGAGGAACCATGATGGATGACGGCATATCACAGGGGCAGATTTGGACATGCGGACAGTTTCAAAGCATCATCAAGGGTAGTAAGAGCTAGATAAATGCAATTACAAAACAATACAACATGATCTTTACAATAAAATTAGAGAGGATTAGCAATATCTCACAAGTACAGTGTTTCTGTACACAGGCAAACATTCCTCGAATACCAAAGTCTACCAGCAGTATACCGCACATACACGAGCATTCATTCCCAGCCTGCAATCCAGTTCCTTGGCTGCGAAAAGATGTCCAACAAACAAGGACTTGCAAGTTGAATTCTAAATATGTAGAGCTGCTCTGAGGGACAGTCAATCCTCTCCCTGTATTATAGGGGCAGGTTTGTGTGCCCTTTTATCTTTACCAGAAAAATAGAGACGACAAGTTGTGTGTCACAGGGACAGGTGTGTCTGTATATAGACCAACCTTCCCCTAGTGCCAAGGACTTCTATCAACATTCACCTTTAGACTCCCTTTAATTGCAAGGACTGCTAACAATATAGCACGGTTAAACTCCGCTAATGCCATTGACTTAAAACAATATATCAAGTTTATATGTATCTACATCCCTTGTTACCCTGATAAGATGGACAGGAGTCATGAATTGTATATGAAAGTCTTCCGCTCCTTGTATCACAGCGAAACATGTGTCCGTTTCTGCCTAGCCCCAGAGCAATGGACGGCAAACGCAGACTGCATATCACAGCAACATATGTCTAGGTAGACATCCACATTAACACATACCAGAGGGCTGTTAGATGTAAAGCACAGGGATAATTCCACGACCCAACATTACCATCAACAAGTGGTCATTTATATACCAAAAATTGAGCTACGACCGTCTATAGATTAACATTCCCACAAAAAGTCCTTTACGTCCTTATAACACAAGGACAGGTGGTTATGAATATTCACATAAATAAAGACATTATATGGTGTGAAATTAAAAGATAAAAAAGTAAAACATGTTCACATTAACCTTACTATAAATAAAATAGCGGGAATTGTATTCCATATAATAACGGGTATCAGACAGCCTTGAATTAGTATTACTTTTGCACTTCACATGTACAAACGAGGAAGAACACCCCAACACTAGGAATACCAGTAGAAAATCACAGTGAGGCTGGGGGGTGGGAGGACGTCACACAAAAACACAGATTATAGCCATTTGCGTGGGATTAATATGATATCAGCTACAAACCACTAAAGCAGAATTATCAGTAACGCTGAGTGCAGCATTGTCAGTAACGCAGAGTGCGCGAGGGAAGAGACCCGCATGCAGGTAGCAGCAGGTCCGATAAACACACCTGCAGCAGCATTGATTTAAATGCCCTAGTAATCAGTTGGGGAAGAGGTTAGTCCAAAATATGTTGGCTCAGGTGCAGTTAAAAAAAACACACTTCCCAGTTATGACCAAGTTACAGATGCACAACACCTGCAAGCCGCAAAAGCACAGAAGGAAAACCTCCCGAAATCTAAGAGTTCAGAATTGGCAAAGTTTTAAAGGTCGTAACTTCCACAATGACTATTAATGCTCAGTGGTCCGACTGCTATATGCTGCACCCACCTGTCTTCATGGACAAGACAGTGCTTTGTCCTCTGCGCACCCACCAGCTGTCGCCGCCCTCCACCTTGACAACTTGAAATACACTCTTGGCGCTCGACAGGGCTGTCCTTTCACCGCACGCTGCTCCGAGCTGCCGGAGAAGGGTCCGTCCCTCGGCCGGGGTGGAAGGGTGCACGCCCCGCTCCCATCGGAAGAGAGATCCGCAGCCCGTCGCCAGACTCCCGGGCTGATGACCGGCAGCGCCGCTTCTCCAGCAGCGGCGGCGGCAGCGCTGGGTTTTGCTGCTGGAAGTCCCGCTGGTCCTCACGACTGGTTTTACTCCCGCCCACCTCCTCCTTTCAGTCTCATCCCGAGCCCCAGCGAGGAAGCGACAGCGCGAGTGCGGCAGCCCCCTCCCGGCCCGAAGTCAGCGCTGCCTGCGCTGTATCTACAGTGGGGCCGGCGCTGCTTCAAGTGTGTGTGTGTGAGGAGGGGGGTGGCTGTCTGCCTGCCTGGTGCCAGTGACAATATCGGGCGCTCCGAGACCAGTGTGCGAAGCGTCAGGAATACTTGTGAACACGTACCTCTTGTCAATAGCGCCTTGCGGCAGCCAGGTTTTCGTGGGCTCTAGTGCAAGCATCAAAACAGGCCTTCACAAACCACTGCTGACTAGTACGAGATAATCAGATTGGGGGTGCAAAAGGCACTCAAAGCCCTGCCCCCAGGTGCCACTGCTCCCACCACTCTAATGAACTCTCACATTAACTCCTCATTCAAATTGCTAAGTGCAGTGACGCAATGCACTCACAAACACCAAAACACTTCCCACATAAGCTCTCAAAAAAACCAAGGGGCAGATTTACAATAAGTGGCGCCACCATGGATGCGCCGCACTTACAATGTGGCGCACCATGGGCCAAAAACGGCACAGATGTGTGACGCATCTGTGCTATAAAGGCGGCGCATTGCTGCAAGCGCGATGCAACTCCAGCAATGCTCTTTGGGGCCCTACCTGTAACATGCTGCGTCAATCCTTACGCCTGCTTCAAGCAGGCGCAGGGTTTTGACGCAGCATGGCCTTAAAAGTGACTGAGTGAAATCTTGTAGATTTCACTCAGCCACTTTTAGGAGGCGTTCCTGTGCCGGAACGCCCCCGCATGCGCCGGAACGCCTACTTTTAGCGCAGGGCTTTACAACGTGACGCATCTCCCAGATATGTCACATTGTAAATACCCCGCACCTTGGCGCATCTTTTGCGCCACCACTGCATCACAAAAGTGAAGCTACGGCGGTGTAAAAGAGGCGTAAGGGGCTTGTATATCTGCCCCCAAGTATTTTCTAACAACACACTTCCCCAAGGTGTAGCGTGCTATCTAGTCAATAATGTGCTTTGACGCACCATAACGTGCCAAGGAGCGCCATATAAATGCTGCAGTGAGATGAGTGTTTCGTGGGGAATATTAGACCATAAAATAACACACTTGGGTTGGTTTCTAGGTGTGAAGAATATGACTATAACTGCCAAATGGGGGATGGGATTGAACCTGTTCACTCCCACACAGTCAATGTGCTTAGCGACAGGGCAAGATACTAGAAACAAGCCTGGGCTTCCATCACACCAGAACACGTACAGCAGAGACAGCTTCAGTGCAAGCTTCACGTAAACAACACACAGAGCGATAGTACATGCTTTACCCACAATCACAGAGCAGGAAGATAGGCCTCAGCGCTCTGAGCTTCCTAAAACGCGCGCGCAACACAAAAGTGTAGCACTGAGACCAGCCGGCACGTGACACTCAAGGAAACAGACACAGAGGTAGCGAAGACAGGAATAGTACAAACTTCACTCCCAAATCAAGTAAAACACAAACATCAACAGAGTGAGTCCACACACTCTCGCCCTCACTCACTCTCCTCCCCTGACCCTTCCTTGATGAGGTGTATTGGTCTGTCCAATTGTAACAGGCCTCTGTTCCAGCACCCGGACTTCCCAGGAATGGGAATCCAGACCCGATTCTACTGGCTGGTAAAATTGCACAGCTGGGGCTGCAAGCACAGCTCTGCCTCTCAGCTGCCCAGTGCTTTAAATGGGCGGGTGCTGTCCGGTACGGAGTACTAGCACTTTTTCATTTTGAGAGGGACAGTACCAGCACTTCTCAAGCGTGACGTAATACTTTTAATTGGAGAGTACCACCACTTCTCAGAAACAAGCAGGTACACTGGTACAGAGTACCTGCACTTCTATTTTTCCATTTCAGGCACTGCAGCTGCCCCCTACCCCCACTCGCCTTCAGTGGGTCGGGAAGCACAGAATTCCACCCCATGCCAGCGCTCAGTCTCTGCTGTGTTCGGACGCCCTCCTCACCCTGCGCCACTTGCCCCGCACCCAGGCGCTCAACGCCTATAGGGCTCAAAGGGTTTCAGCCTTCCCCAGTCTTGTGTGTCAGCCCGGGCTCAGACAGCTTCCCGGGCACACACACACACACACACAGACAGGTCTTGAGCTGCTGTGGGCTGGTTGGTCTGGCGTTGGTCTTATTGCAGCCGCACCCGAGTATTTCACAGCTCTTTAAAAGACCATTTACTTGTTAACGAGGCTTTGTTGTTTTTTCACCCCTTCCTAGAGCCCCTGCATCTCCACTCTGCCTATTGCTGGAACAGTTAGCCCCTCCCCCCGAATTTTCTTTAGCCCCCCCTCCGAAATTTGGCTTTAGTTGCTCCTCTGCCCGCACCAGCAACCCTATTTGTTCTCAGAAGAATGGGGACACCGTATGCATATATGGACTTGTTAACTGCGGGCGCATGTTATTCCCCATTCTGGAGGCAAACACCGGCTTGCAATATTATTTCTGGCAACAAGATATCCCCCCTCACAACATAAATGCAGCCACCTTGTTATTGGGGCCTTAGCAGAAAGAAAAGCCAGCAACAGTGGAACCTTCACATATTAAGAGACTCCTGTCATGCCCTGTCATTCCCATTTATTTGTTTGTGGTTTTATACATATTTCCTTATAATTCTGGGTTTCATTCATTGTCTTGACACTAACCAATATTTTTACCACCGCAGGTGAGGTGGCATTGTCTAGACCCATCATGTTGGCTGCGCCTTTGACAATCTCCTATTTCTTACTTGTCCATAGAACTGTCTCTCCTTAGGGTGACTCCCTATCCTCTAAGTGCAGAGCGCACAACATGGTGATTGTGGCAGAAGACTGTTAACGGAAATATTATTGGCCGCCAGAGTTGTTAGCTGACACTGAGGCCACCTCTTTTCTGGGAAGTTGATTGCTTCCATGTGGGCATTAAATGCAAAAAGAACAACTGATGGATGGAATGCTGAAACAATGTTAAACATTCACCCCCGTACAGAGATCTAGGCCTAAATCCATTGTTTTGTTTGCACACCATGCAATTCCAGTTTAGACCCAGCCACATTCAAATTAGTCTTGACCCTGCTCTCCATGGGAATAGTCCAGTCTCAGCTGCCAGGCCAGGTCCTCCCTGGTCCGTAAATAAACATCTTGGGACCGGGTTTAGACTATCACCCCTCATCAGCCAGGCTAGTTTGACTCCAGTGGCATGGAGAGCAAGCAACCCATGTCTGGGCATACCCTTCCCACTTAAGGCGACAAATGCAAAAAGAACAATTGATGGATGGAATGCCGAAACAATGTCAAACATTCACCCCAGTTAAAAGATCTGGACCTAAATCCATCGTTTTTTTGCTCACCATGCCATTCCAGGTTAGTCCCAGCCATTTGTGGGCACGAGCTGGGGAGTCACTACACCGGCCTTCATTGGCTCCACCAGCAACATCTTCAGCAAAACATGTGGGTGGAAGGGAAGCTTTGTGTAGTAACCTGGTTCCAAAAGTGCCAAATTGTCAGTTCACCCCCTCCAAGCCCCCTCATAAGCACCTCCCTCCTTGACCCTTCGTAGGTCACGTGGTCTGTTTCCCTTCAGATTCACGCTGTAACTCTATTCTCCGAGGCAGAAGGACTCTGGCCATTCAAAGACAGGCCTTTCTATATCATAACTCAAACTCGGGCCTCTCTCTGCGGGACAAACTCTCTGACAGTTTAACCCATCATCTCCCCCTGAGTCTGAATTTTTAGAACTATGACTGCTCAATCATAGGCTTTTGGCTGAGTTAGCATTTCTATTTTTGTGGAATGCAAAGGGAGCATCTGAATGATGGTTCCATAGGAAGTCTCCTTTGAGAGAATTTGAAGGGCAATTCCATTGCAAACCTATGTCTGAGTGAGCACGTTCACCACAATCAATCATAAGCCTCTTGCTAAGTGCAACTATTTTATCAATCAATCACAGGAATCTCCGTGAACAAAAGGTATGAGCCCTTTTAATCACAGCTCTCTCTCTCCCACTCAGTGATAGCTGAATGATAACTTCCAAGGCCCTTCAATCACTGCCCTCTGTCCGAGTGAGGGTATCTCAGAGACATTTAAAGGCATAGGCAAAGCGGACAATTGCCCAGGGCCCCACCTTCCAAAGGTAACCCTGGGGAAGTAAGCTTTCTGTTTATCTAGCTCACCTCTGTCTATTTCTATATCCCCGCCTCTCTCCTCTCTGCCTGCCTCTACCTCTAAGAATGTCTCACTTTTCCAAGGGTCTTCCAGGGGCGTACTTTGGTCAGTAAGATCGGGCGGGGGGGGGGGGGGGGGAGTTTCAGATTTTCCAACAATCACACTGGCATATACTGTCGAAAAACAGTATACGACAAACAGGGCACATGAGAGGGGATAAAAAGGCAGTGGAAAGGGAGGTAAATTCAAATTGACTGGGGCACTAAATGAGGGAAAAATAATATTTTGTAAAATAACAAATATATATTTTTGAGTCCTTTCAAAGCAGAGAGGGAGAGAGTGTGTGTGCGTTTTTGTCTGTGTTTATGTAAAAATTCCATGTGAATTCCGACAAACACCTCACCATATCCGAATGAAAGCACCTGTATCCAACTATTTTTCAGAATATACATTTATTAGGGAGGTGTAACACCCCAAACACCCCTCCTGAAGCTACGCGCCTGGGGGCATCATAAGGATTTTTGGGGGACCCTGGAAAGACATATTTCAACTGTTTGTGTGAACAACGTTTCTGAAAGTTTGGAATAATGGTTGCTTCGCATCACAGAAATTGGACAGTCAAATTACGTACAGGGGTGTCCAAAATATGGCTTGCCTGGAGCCCCCAAAAATCCTTAAGACAACACTAGGATATCTATGCCCAATCAATCATAGGACTCTCTCTGCTCAATCACAGAACTTTCTCTGAATAAGCATACCTGTGCTTCTTTAATCTTGCACCTCTCTCCGACTTCACAACGCCCATTCAATCGTAGGCCTCTCTCTACAGAAGCACATCTATGTACAATCAGTCACAGACCTGCCTCCCAATTACCATGGGAGAAACTATTGAGCATTCATTGAAGTGTATCTGCTGTAGAATATGAGGACAGTGTTACAGGACATATGTGAGAATCCACATATATATTGAGGGAAGAGCGTTGAGGAACCAACGATATTTCATGTAATTACATGACACCATTGATTAAAGAATAAGTAAGGATCAATTAAAGTATAAATGGGTACACGACAGGGTATAGGTAGATATCTAACAACAAAATAGAAGGGGATTCCCAAAAGGGGATTTAGGGATAACAGGCAGGCCAAGGGGTACAACAGCAGAAAAGAAAACAAGAAACCCTGCCCAGTTAATATACAAAAGGTCCTTCTAGAGGATCCTACTTCTTACATCGGGAGTGACAAACTAGAATTGGAGCCAGACACACATGGATAGCTTTAGATTTTTTTATTAATCAGTTATTTAATCTTATTAATTTTTATAAAAAAGTTTTTTTCATTATTGTTGCCATAAAAACCATAATATATATTTATCTTACGTACAGTTTCAAAGCAATTCATAGAAATCACAGTCCCACACACACCGTACCAAATTCAGTTCAAACCACATTCATATCTTTCACACTATCTCTCATTCACAACATTTTTTCACTCATTAGTAAAATAGGTACATCAGGGCTTATAAACGCAACCAAGACAGACAATGTTGCGATGACAAGGTAGATATCTACTCAGGTACGCAAGGCAGCAATTTGAGGTAGTCATATAAGAAATTAATAAGATAATTTGACATGTGTGATGGTAGAAATGTGAGGAATGAGTGAGTCCAATGAAATGTATGACAGTAGTGTGAGCAGTAAGTGAAGCGCCATTCAAGTGTATCAGTCCTGTTTTTGAGTAATATGCAAGAAACGTTTCACGAATGATGCTTACGGAAGCTTACTTACAAATGTCTTGAAAATCACCACAAATGAATGATTTGATTTTAACAGACCAACCAGATGAGTGAATACTGTATTTTTTAAGAGGTACAGAGGTACATCGAATAAATTCAATGTCGCATATGTGTGAAATCGAATTAAACTGGCACCACCTGGGGAGCACAAATAAATAACAGAGGCCTAGATGTACTATTATATGCTTGCAAAATAGTGGTAGTAATTTGTGACCCATATTTGTGCAATGAATAAATTATTTTCCAAGGCGATCTATGCACAAATTAAATTGGTTCAGAAAATTTAGATTCGGACTGGGTCAAAATCCAACCTATCTCATTAACATTCATGAGATAGGTCTCAAATTGCAACCCTTTCCGATAGGAGGCCATAACAGGATGGTGGACTGCTGAGGTCAGCAGACCAATATTTATGTGATTGCCTTTCAATAAAGTCATATTTTAATGCAGACCATTTTCCTCAAAGGAAGTGGAAAGCATTTAAAAAGAACAGTTTACATGAAAAAAAAGTACGTTTGAGAGCTGGCAGTAATCGAATGGACCACTGCCTACGCCCCAACACACATTGTTTTCAATATTCTTACAGGTGATGGGGGTTCCCTGGGGACCTATTACCTTTTATGAATCACTTACCACTCCAATTTAGGAGTCAGTGACTTTCAATGGTTTTTGAACGCTATTTCAATACTAAACCATTGATACATGTGAATAGGAAACGCTATTTGGAAAGTACATTGCATCGGAGTGTTTGGAACCACAAAAATGCTTTGTACATCTGGCCTTAAATAACATAACATGTATTTGTATATTTAAATTTCAGATGAGGGTTTCTTGGTGAATGGCAGATTATAATTGTTTCTCAACTTAATGGTACTCTTGTTATCCACCTCCGGAAGATGAAAGGCTGGGTGTACCCACTTGGATTGGAGCCTGTGACTATGGAGATAAACACTAATTCCTGCAGGAGGTGTGTGAATCTACAGAGCCATCAGACCCGATTAAACGATAAAAAGGAGGGTGCAGATGGTTAATTCGCTTCCAAAGCAGTGGCATGTGAAATGGTTTTCAACTTGAGTTTTGTGGAGATATTTCCAAGGACATCTTTCACCGATCTTCGAATCCAATAAAACAATCCTTTAAAGGCAGTGTTACCCATAGGATTCAAAGCACAATTACATGTTAAGCACAGTTTAGTCACATATTGAAGCTGTTCTTAGGGGAACTGGCCTGTCCAGGTAAGTGTAAGGGAGCGAGAAGTGAGAAAAAATAAAGATAGATTTCCAGCAAACACAGGGGCATATTAGTAAGGAATAGCGATATTTATCGCTAAACGAGCTTAGCGCATTTTTTTATCGCTGCCTATTACTGGATGTGTTAGCGGAGAAAACATGCTATTAGCAACGTTTTTCTCCATTGTGCTAAAATATCCAGCGATAGCGGCGAAATGCATGAATATCGCTGGAAATCCATGGATATTCACGCATTAACACCAATGGGGACTTAACCTGACAATCCGCCTCTCATTGCCTGTTTTAGCAGGCGTTAAATTATAGCGATAATCGCGTTTAGCGCAATGTTTTTTATCGCTTCGCCTGCCTTGCTAATAGGTGATAGCTGTGTTAGCAACTGCTTTCAGTCGCTAACAGTTTGGGTACACCCACTTTGCATGTCATTAGCGATAAATATCGCTGACATACAAAGCGGGCCCAAAACCGGTCGCTATCGCCTGAAAGCTGTCGCTAACTGCTCTTAGCGACAGCTTGCTGATAGGGCGATAAAAATATTGCCGCTTTAGCGGCAAAAAGTGCCACTAAAGCGGCGATATGGCCCTTGCTAATATGCCCCTTAATTATTTTTTTTTATTTATAGAGTGCACATGTACTGAAAAACAAGCATCAAAGTGCATAGCAATAGTATACAAAAACACAAGATAATGCAAAATACAGAATCGTATGAAAATAAAAGCAACAATACAATTAAAATTAGCGATGTTCGATAAAAAAAGTCAGCTAATTTTTCTCAGAGGCTTTCTTTTAGCTTTTGGTTAAAATGGGAACGCCTGGTGGTATGGTGAAATCCAGAGACCATGTACTCCAAAGTGCATTACCAGTTACACTCAACATCTTGCAACATTTTTTGCACCTCATTTATTTGGTGTCAGTTCCGGGTCAGATTATGAAAGAAGTACTCTACAATTATTTTGTGTGCTGAACACAGTCTCTCAATATTTAGTGGAAGCCCTTACACAGATTGCCAAATAAAGAGGGTGGCTCGCTAGTGGATCATCTCTCGAATTGGCAGACAATCGAAAACTTTAGGGTGTTCAGGTTGATGGTCAGATTTTCTAAGGGAGCATAGTACCTTATTAATACGATTTTGAGCAGCTTGGATTTTGTTTAAGTTGTTTTTGGTGGTGTTTAAATGGGTAACTGATAGCTATCAATAGCTGAATAATACAATAATCTGGAAACTACTCCTCCATGAACTAACAATATTAAGGGACTGATTTATATATTGGTGGATGGGTTACTCCATCACAAAGAGGACGGACATCCGCCAAAATGTAAACCCCATAGGATATTATGGGATTTAGATTTTGGCAGACGGGATCCCCCCCCCACCCGTTGTGATGGAGTAACCTGTCCGCTGATATCTAAATCAGGCCCTAAATTATCGGTCTGTGACAAAGAACCCACTTTCAACATAATATAGACCCAGTGGTGAGTGGCATCACACGTTTGGTTGCCATGGGGCACAGTAGAATCAGATAGCACTCCTAATGTCTCGATTGATTGTGATGCTAGGGGAGGATCTCCTGACTCAGTGGATCAAAATTGATTTCTTCAGATCTAACCAATAGCATTTCTATCTCACTGGAATTTCGGCATACATGATTTATAGTCATCCAGTGCCTAGTATCTGCCAGACAAAACATAGCTGTTGAGATGCAGAGAGAATCCGCGTGGAGATCTATTCAGATCCGTGTATCAGCAGGTAGATCTAAATTACCTCATCCAAACACACTGAACACTATTCGATGAAAACAAGGGCAGCATATCCAGTGCTCTGCCCATCACCTCCATCACCTACCCCAACCCCTCGCAAAGCAAACCATGGTCAATGGATTCAATGATGTAGACAGGCCGAAAAGAGTTAAGCCTGCAAAATGTACACCACCATGGAGTAGGTGTGTTGTCTATATTATATAGCACTGCTATATAACTTTCCCTTCACAACCTTAATGTCTTTACTTCCCTAATGATATTATATACATACTCGTGAAGAAGGAGCGGATGCTCCGAAATGCGTGGAGTTGCATTGCTAAAATAAATAATCTCGCTAGAAGAAGTTGGTCCATGGTGTGTTGTACATTGAAATTTGGGATGGCGCGTTTGTGGAATTATAGGTGTTCGCCACCCTGCCCTGGCCCACCATCTTTAAGTGGCTCGGGTCTTGTGCGAAAAAAACGACTGTTGGAATATATCCATATATGTGTGTGTTTGTGTGTGTGTGTGTGTGTGTGTGTGTGTGCGTGTGTGTGTGTGTGTGTGCGTGTGTGTGTGTGTGTGTGTGTGTGTGTGTGTCATAGGTATGTGCCATTAGGACGCCTCTATGAAGTGTTTATATACAGCATTGTACAAAGTACTGTTCTTGGGGCAAAATCTTTTTAAAAAAAATATTTTGACCACTTGATGGGGTATTCACCTTTTTGTGCTGGGGAAGGACTTTTCCAGTGACAGTCCTTCTGTGCACTGGCAAACTCCTAAAAGAGGAGGCTAGGTTCATCATTAATACGCATGCGACATCACTAATGGCAGCACACACACAAGATGATCCTAGGAGGATTCCCAAGCCACTCCCAAATCCATTCAAAGGATGGATCTGGTGGTCGGGGCTATAGGAGGGGTTAATAACAGTTCTTCCGGCCCTCAGCTCCCACCAAGCCATGTTCACCAGCTTGAGACACTTTTTTCTGTTGCTCTGAGGGAAGGAGGTGAGAGAGAGGGCAGGAGGAACAGCCCTGCCCTTTCCTCCTGCCACGCCTAATACCTGATCACAGAAGAAACAAATCAGGAGATGGGGATTAGAGTGGGGGCGACTAGGTTTGTGCCTAGTCCATCCCATTCAAATCCTATTTTGTGGTTCAGTTTCAGACAGCTCGAACATTCTGCAGAGCCTCCCTGTCCAAGATAAACACTGGGAGAGGAAGGAGCTGTATGTCTGTACCCAGCAAGTGGCCAGACACTATTCAGAATTTCTTTAGCCTAAGACAAAATCCCATGGGTCTGCCTTTTTTTCTGGGTCACAAATTTAAACAAAGCATGCCAGCAAGGAGCCAGGTGCTAACTGGATTGCTTTTTAACCTCTGAAAAATCCAAACCAAGCCTGGCATCATGATGGAGTGCATACACTTACCTACTCATCTGTGCCCCAGCCAGGAGCCCTAAAGCTATGTGGATGTCTTCTTTGCCTCAGGATAAACTAGACCAGCCCCTGTCCCTTTTCTGGGGAACAGACACACAGAAACTGACACAGACACACAAACGCACTCACACAGATGCAGAAACACACACTGAGACACAGTCAGTCTCTCTCTCTCTCTCTCTTTGGATTTTTTTCTTAGTCTCACAATAAACTCAAACAGCACCTGGCTGCTCGAAGAGGGGCAGACACACTCATGTCTGCACCACAAGAAGCCTGGCTACTTCTTTGGATTTTTCTATCTTCAGAAAAAATGGAAAAGACAGAAACACACAAAGTGAGGAGCCAAAATGGAAAAGACAGAAACACACAAAGTGAGGAGGCAAGAAGCCTTTTTGCTTTTTTCTCAGCCTCAGGAAAATTCAAGACAGTGTCTGGCTCCTCTTTGGTGTGCAGACACACACGCCTGTGTCCTAGTGAGAAGCTTGGATTTTTTCTTGGCTTCAGAAAAATCCAAATTGTTCCTGACACCTTGCTGGGGAGCAGACACACTCGTCTGTGTTCCAAAAAGAAGCTATATGCTGTTTGGATTTCTTCTTCATCTCAGGATAAATTTAGTCTGTACCTGGCTCGCCAAGGTGGTGCAGACCTACACACTATTGTGCCCAGGCAAGGAGCCCAGATACTGTTTGCATTTTCTCTTAACATTACAAACCCAAATACCTCCTGGCTTCTCGCTGGGGCACAGACAGGCACACAGGTCTGCTCCCCAGTCTAGTTCTCAGAGAAGAGCCTGGTCCCTGTTTCGATTTTTTATGAAGCTAAGAAGAAGTCCAAAGAGCACCTAGTTTGGAAAAATCCAGTCTTGGTGTGTCTTTAGGGGTACTGGAAATGTACTTTATGTTTCACCATGTTGTCTGGGGCCAGTACCCTCTGCAACATTCCAAGGAGACTGGTCAGACTGGCCTCCACTTGAGTATATGACTAATACATCATTTTGGTTTGTATTGTCTACTGTCTGACCGACTCTTTATTTGTATGGAAGGCTAAGAGGTGGTCGTGGGTAACTCAGGTGGCCCTAATCGGGTCACTTCCTTCAATGGTTTTACCTTACCTATAAATTGTGTGCTATCCCATGGAAAGGCAAAAAAATGGCCCAAACTTTACTTTTGACAGGGCTAACACAATCTGATTTATTTAGGTCTAATTTTGTAGGCAAGCTTTTAAAGCAATTTTAACGCTCAATTGCTCATTTTTTCCTGGAAATATAAACTTCGCTCATCACAAATCTCTGGGAGGAGGACAAAACAGGAGAGGTATTGGTCAACAAAATGCTTGTCAGTTCTTTATAGAAGGTACAGCGTTCCTGCGTGGAACATTAGACTCCCTGTATATGCCATCCTAATATCTTTTCTTAGCAGCCACTGTCATCTTTTTATACCAATAACAAAGTCAACTTATTTAGCATTTTAAGTGAAGTAAGTGCATCTAACATTCATGGTATTTGGTGCCAAACTCTTCTAAGGGTGTTGCTGGACAAGGATGTATGACGGTACGACGCGTACCGTCACAACGCGTGCTTTAACAACGCGTCCCCTACAACGCAAGTCGTTACCACGACTTGCGTTGGAGGCGCGGATTGAGAATAGTATAATTTACTTTTCTAACACCAGTCCCCGTGGAAACTAGGGAAGGTGTTGTAATAGTAAATATACTATTCTTAATCCGCTAGCGCCCTCCAGCGCAAGTCGTGGTTACGACTTGCGTTGTAATGGACGCGTTGTTAAAGCCTTGCGGAGTAAAATCCGCGTGGTAAAGGATGTTTCCCGCTGGAAAAGCTCTAAAATCAGGAGAACTATAAATAGAGGAATACAGGATTCCCAACTCATCTTTGGAGATTGCTTTCATGTTCATAGTGTGTATTTTTCATTGCCTGTTGGTTGCACATAAATCTAAGGAGGGAACACTAAACTCTCTGACTAACTTATCTTCTAGATCATGATGAAGGAACTATGCATTCAATAACATAACAGAGCATAAAACACAAGTTAACAAATCACACAAGGTAACCTAACAAGCCGAGCAAATCACATACCTTAAGATAAAAGCATTAGCAATGCAGTTGTAGGTCACATCTTAACAAATTTAGAAATAACTTACTCAGCAAAAAGTGGAATGAACTTAGAAATAGAGGGAACCCTAACAAGTACTTATCTAGCAGACACACATGTTGATTAAAAAATAAATCAAGTTGATTTCCTGTTATGCTTTAATTAAAATGCACAAAAGTTCTGAAAGGAGGTGTGAGGGTCACCAACTAAGCCTAACTTCCACATCAATGCATTTTCTAAGGATTTCATGTTTGACAATATATATGATGTCATTAATGACTTTCCAGAGAATATCAACATCTCGACCTGGTTCCTTAAATAAGCACACTGTATATGCCACCAGCTATAGGCCAGCTATTTAGAACTCCTTGCAAACATGATCACTATAAACAGCTCCCTCTGGTCATCTCCTGGACTCACCTCAGTACCATCCAAAAAGACAAAAACAAACAGGATCAGAATTTCAAGGACAGTCACCAATGTCTCTGCCAAAAAGAACCTGGGTGCTTTTTCTTTTTTTTAAAGTTTTCAGTTTTGAAAAACTTCAGGGAGAGTTGGCAGTGGTCACTTGGACCACTGACTACTCCGCCCAAAGTTGCTATTCTGACTACCAAAGGGGAAGGTGTTCAAAGGTGACTGCTTCAGGTTTGTGAATCAGTTACCACCCCATGTTGAGAGTCAGTAGCCATTCAATAGTTTGCAACCAGAACTACTGTTGCAAAGCATTGATGCGTATGGTACAAATTCGCAATTTTAATGAACGCCAAAAACAGGCACCTTCCAAATTGTGAATTTGTGTCTATTTCTAAATCCATTTTAGGCATCTGTAGAACTTTACCAACTTAGAAACTGGATTTAACAAATGAGAAAAGGGGATTTTGCTGATTGAGATTTTGTAAATCACAGAGTTTTTCAACTGCAAAATCCTCTGGTTCATCTGCCAAACTGTTCCGCATACATAAACTACAAATGACATCAGCAACAACTTGGTTACTAACAAATATAGTCTCAGCTCGCCATTTACATTCAATAACCCAGCACAGTACAAGGCATGGCATGTCATACTATTGATCGTGATCTAAAGCTGTATTTCTGCATTTATCCCATTTGTATGTATGATTTTAACTTTTGGCCACTTTAGCACCTTTACTTTGGCCTTCTAAGACAGTTGAAACTTTATGTGACTTTTTGAAAAAGCACCGTAACATACACATTACCTACTTTATGGACTTAATGTTTATGTTTTTTAATTACTTTTCCAACTCTCATTGTAATCTAGCTACGACTGAAAACTTATTGTGTGCTATTTTTTATTATTATTAATTGCATTATTTTCATAGGTTACTTTGAATGACCCCTCATGAGCAAGGAATCCTCATAAGTTGCACAATCAAAAATTGTAAATTTACGAAATCGAGTGTTACATTAAATGTATAAATGTCATATCTATATAGTAAGTAAGCAAGTAAGTGGTTTATAAAGCGCTTGATTGCCGAGGCGTCTTGAAGCTAAATATGAGAAGAACCCAAGTAAGGGCAGATTGTTACTGAGTGGGAAAGAGCCAGGTTATCAATAAGGTCCGGAATTTTGTACGGACAGGTTGGGATCTAATGTTCAGAGGCAACTTGTTCCACAGCTTGGGAGCTAGATGGGAGAGGCATCTGCCTCCCCATTTTGCCTTCTTGATTTTCGGGACGTTAACCAGTGCTTGATTTACGGATCTCAGAGAGCGTCCAGGGGTGTACCATTGGAATAGTTTAAGATATTCTGTTGGTCCGCCTCCCTACAGGGTTTTATGAACTAAATATAGTGCCTTGAATTCAATCTGCTCCTTTACTGGAAGCCAGTAAAATTGCCCAATAGCCTCAGATATATGATTATATTTTGGGATGTTCAGTAGGGTTCGGGCAGCGGCGTTCTGCAAGGATTGCGATTTGATTAATTGTGTTTATCCATCCCTAGGTAGAGGGTGTTGCACTACTCAATCTGAGCTAGCACGAGTGCTACCACAACTATTTTCCTTAACTCCATCGGGAGAAACAGGAAGATCTTCCACAGTATCTTTAGAGTGAAGTAGCAGGTTGAGGTTACCTGGTTTATCTGTCCCGCAAAACGGAGCTGATTGTTACACACAACGCCCAGGTTTCTCATTTTGGTCACTGGCAACAGACAGACTCCTGCCACTGCCGTCCCCCAGGCCGAATTCCAAATGGGAGTACCAGTACCAAACTCCATAACCTCCGTCTTCTGGATAGTTAAGGTGCATCCATTGTATGATGTGGTCAAGGCAGCTATGGAATCCAGCCAATGGCACGTCTTCCCTGGAGGATATGGAAATTATGAACTGTGTATCGTTGTTGTACCATACAAGTGAGAAAATGTGGTCTTTGACTAGTTTGGCCAACTGAGTCACATATATGTTGAATAATGTGGGTGAGAGCGCCGACCACTTTGGGACTCCACAGGGGAGGTAAAATATGTCCGACTTAAGGTTATCCCAGCAGACCTTGTGTTCTCTCCCTGTCAGGAAGGAAGTGAGAAGGGCAAGAGTGGTATCCCGAATCCCAATTGCCTTCAGCCATTGCGTAAGAGTGATTCACCATGTCGAACGCGGCGGATAGGTTAAGTAGGATCAGGACAGCCCTGCCACCTCTGACAATTTGCCATCGGACTTCCTCTATCGCCATGACTAATGCAGACTCAGTAGAATGACGGAAACGGAAGCCATGTTGAATACTGTCAAGTAGATTATTGGAGTCCAGGTAATCGTTTAGTTCTGTGTTTATGGCTTTCTCCAGAACCTTGGCTGCCAAAGGAAGGCAGGAGATAGGTCGGTAGCTAGTAACGTCACATGGGTCCAGGGAGGAATAGGACACATTACAACACAAACAGTTACAACGCATACCTTTACAGCACAGGTTTTTACATCGCAACATACATTACAATGCATGATTTTCAAACGCATGCCATCACAACGCATTTTTTAAAACTACATTTACAATGCATTCCAACACAGGGCATACCATTACAAGGCATACCATTACAAAGCATAATACTTTTAGGGCAACAGTAGGGTAAGTATTGGATAGTGTAGGGGTAAAAATTACTATTCCCACTCCAGTGAGTGCTACAGTAGGGTAAGTGTTGGATAGTGTAGGGGTAGAAGTTACTATTCCCACTCCAGTGAGTGCAACAGTAGGGTAAGTGTTGGATAGTGTAGGGGTAATAATTACTATCCCCACTCCAGTGAGTGCAACAATAGGGTAAGTGTTGGATAGCGTAGGAATACAAATTACTATTCCCCATTACTTACCGTATAATGTGTTGTAATGGCATGCGTTGTAGTGACATGCATTGTAATGGCATGCGTTGTAGTGGCATGCGTTGTAATGGCTATGCTGTAATGGCATGCGATGTAAAGGCAGTTGTGTTGTAATTACTGCGTTGTAATGTAGTGTGTTGTAATGACTGCATTGGAATGGTTGTTTCCCTCCAGGGAGGGTTTCTTTAGAATAGGTGTGATGCACTCCTTCTTCCATGCTAATGGGACGACCCCTGGCCTCATGATAATGTTTAAGAAGGGTGCGAGTAGCGAGCTGATTGGGTTCAAGACACCATGGATGATGTCCAGAGGGCACAGATCACCCAGAGAGCCTGACTTGATGGTCAAAAGTATGTCAGGCATTTCATATAGCACAAAAGTTACAAGGCACATTAAATAAGGAAAACTCACCACACTAGAGTTCATCGGCACGCCTTGTAATTAACACCCACTTCTAATTAATTCCATTTATAGTCAAGAAGATTACTGCCCAACCTTTATAAATTGACTTTGCATAGTATGTAAACATCCTCAATCTGATATTTGTGCATTAGGTGACATTCACCCTAAGGTTGTCTCCTTACATGTCACAAACATACCTGGAGAGACTGACGTCAGACCCCAGATTAACACTGAGGTGATGTGAAAGCAAAGGAAAGTCAGATCTATCGGAGAGTCACAGACAGTAATCAACCACATTTGTGTATGCAGTAGACTGCTACAGTGAGGCCGCTATATCTGTCTAAAAACATGGGTACTCACAAACATGTTCCCAAGGGCCAAAAAACGTTGGTCTATTATCTGACCAAGGGCTGCATTTATGCCAGCATGGCAGGGAGGGGGGGGGGGGAATGCAGTTTTGATGCAAGATGGCTCTGAAAGTAAAGGTATTCATAGAGTTAAGTGGTGCAAGACAACCTAGTCATTTCCTTTCTTTAACTTCAAATAACCTTTAAATAAAAGCTTGCCAGTATATTTAACATCGTTTTAATGTTAGTGCCTGCTGAATCTAGTGAACAGCAGCCCAGTGCTACTGTTGTTCAGTGACTGCATGTAAAGGTCAGGAGGGCTGCATGCCCCCCCCCCCTCCCCAGGCTACACTTAGAGTATCACTGGTCTAAAACCTTTTAGGTCACATCAAAGACAGGCATGCACTCTGTGTTTCGCATTACAGGGACAGAAGAGGCAGACTGCAGCCTGCCATGTCTAAGAATCTTGATACCCGTTTATTAGAAGGACAGCAGACCATATACCAGAAGACTCTGAAAAGGGCACTGTATTGCATGGACAGGGGTATATGCTTACAGAAAGCCATGTCCAATGCTTACTTTTTACAAGAAAGTGCTGGTGCCTGAAGCTCTGTCCAGAAGTCTGTGGCCATTGCAATTAAATGTCTACACGCAGCAAACCAAGACTGGAAGTCTTAAATCCACCTAATATGTCTTTAACCCACCATACACTTCTGCTTTATCACTCACTTGCAGTTGCCCGTTTTCTCCCTTTGTGACATTTTTTCGATCTTTCTCTTCCTTTGTCTATGCGATTTGTGTATTTTTACCTCACTTGCTTTCTGGAAATATCTGATGCAGAAAAATTATTTCCAGTCCCCAAAAAAGAGTGCTGGTGGGTTCCGGCACAATTTAAGCACTAGTCATGGCTCTAGGGAGCCGACAGGAATTGTAGTGTATATCAAGTGATACAGGTCTCTGCAGGTGATCATGTCCCAAGGACATAGGGATTGTGTGTGTCTATCACAAGAACAGGAGTGTCTGCAGCCTGCCAAGTGCCAGTGGGCATTAGTAGGGATAGTGCCTTGTGAATAATAGGCAGCGGCAGCACTCAACGTTTTGAACAGGTGGAGTGCTGCCGCTGGAATTGTGCAGCGCCTAGCATGCGCATTCAAAACGTTTTCAAACGCGTTGGTGCCTGTGTGCCTGTCTAGAGAATAGTTACTAAGGCTCTAGCTGGGCTGCTCCAAATAACAACAATGGCCTACTAGGCTTTACTGCATGTCAAAACATGGGAAACTAAAGAATCAATGTAAACGGTATACAGGACTTTCGGGATGGTGATGTGGATAATGACATAGTTGAGAAAGGTGTCACAATTCTCACATTCACTCACTCATCCACCTATGCATTCCTCTCAGTGAATGAAAAAACAGCTCCAGAGATCATTCTTTAATGCATATGTCAATTATGCCCCAGCTGTATATATTCTGAACTTGCTGCCTCCCATGAGAGAAGAAAGTTTGCTTTCTACTACCATGCTGTAGTAAGCACAGCTTGCACTGCGCTGCCTGATTTGTGCAGGTTCTGTGATGGAAAAAGTGTGCACTGCTGCTGTTCTAGTTGTGCCTGTTCTCTGTAGATGATAAGCTTGCACTGTTTCTGTCCACGGTGGGCCAGTTCTGTGAAGAGGGGTCTATCCACCGCCCTATATAGTATACAAAGGAAACATTGAATGCACTTGTATAACACACCTTCTGAACTTAGTACTGTTTCACAATACTGGATGGGAGTATCCCAGACCTATAGTAATGAGGAAGGCGGCTAACCCCACAGGTTCAATAAGCAGGGTCCAATGCTTGACTCTCTTATTTTTTTATCTTGTGGTTGATCAACATTTTTCGCTCACCCACACATACTTTTAATAGGTGTCCCAGTATAACAAAGATATAAACATAACAGGCATTAACCAAACTAAGGACCCCATAACTAGGAGACCAAACACCCAGCAAACAGTAGAACTCTTGGATGCTGCCAAGTTCTAGAAGTGCAACCCACTATTGAAGCATCCCGCAAGAGCCAAGGTTCATCATTCTATGTGAATAAATGAAAGTATGATAATTCCATAAGGGTTTTGCTGTTTCTCTATGTTTATGCCTACAGAGAACGTACACTATTCCTTTAAGTCCTCTCTCTTTAGTGTGTTAGCTACTGGTGTTGTACCCATCCTGTATTTGTGTGAGAAACAAGTGACATTACGCCGGCTACTGCCACTTGTCCTTTACTTGCTGTTTGTGTTAGGGAACATTGTGCTGCTGATGTCCACATTGTAACTTTGTTGTGTTGTTAAGCTTAATATAAAACTTTCCACAACACAAAATACAAAACAATGTGTATTGCTAATGCTTGTTTTAATGTTTGATGTGAATAAAAGAGGTAGCCCTCACAAAATATGTGAATAAAGTAAATTTCAGATTTAAATGTGAAACAAGCAGTTTTTCAAACGCTCTTGATCACTTTGTAACACTTTAAAACATAGCTGACAAAAGGCTCTAGCTCATGTTTAACACATTTGACCAGGGCTGGCATTTCAGCCAATAGCACTTTGTTTGTTGGGGTTTTCAGTCAGTGATGACACTGTTAAAAGCAAAACTACTTGCTTCACAATGCAACATGATGTTGGCTGAAAATCCAGGAACAGATGATGTTAATATGTCATAGTGCCTGTTAGATCTGGGGGTCTCTAGTTGGCAGAGGTAGGTACCACTGTCCAAATAGGGACCCTTGCTTCTAGTCAGGGCAAGGAGATAACCCTCTGAGATAACCTCCGCTCACCCTCTAGGTAGCTTGGCGCGAGCAGTCTAGGCTAATCAGAGGCAATGCGTAAAGTATTTGTACCAACACTCACAGCAACACAGTGAAAACACCACAAACTGACTCCACAACAGTTTAGAAAAATAAAGGTATTTTTAATCTAAACTACACAAGACCAAAACGACAAAAATCCAACATACACAGTTCAAGAATATGGTTTCAAAAAGAGTTCTTAAGGTTGCGTTAGAATTCTCTACGTTGCGATAGAATTCTCTACAGATGCGTGAAAAGTTCACAGTTGCGTCACGTTTACTCACAGTACCTTTTAGTTGCAACAAAGTTCCAAAAGCAGAAGCTGGTGCGGTGGAAAACAAGCGATGCGTTGCTCCTGAGACCCTGGGGAGGCGATGCGACAGCCCCGCTGCAGCAGCGGGCGTGTTGCGACGAATCCGGTCTGTATGGGGAGGAAGGCCACTTGTATGGATTCCGGTGCGTAGGTTCCGTAGGAAGTCTGTCCTCGCAAAAGCACGATGCGACGATCTCGAAGGGGCTGCGACGATCTCCGGGGCGACGATGCGCGGTCCAGCGGTGATCCTCTCTCTCGCAGCTCCTCGATGCGTTGATTCTGCGACGATGCTTGCAGCGACGTGATGCGGTCCGCAAGCAAGCGGTGCGGCGTTCTCACCCAGCGACGACAGGCTCTGCGACGATACTCGCAGCGATGTTCGATTCTCCTGCACCGGTCTGGTGCGTCCCGCAAACGGAGGATGCGGCGTCTCTGGCAGCGGCGTCAGGCGCTGCGACGATCTCGACCTCCGTAGCGGCGGGAAACTTCTCGCACTGTCGGGGATGCGCTCCGCAAGCGAGCGATGCGACACTTTTCAAGTTCAAAAGTCACTCAAGCTTAGTTTCAAGCTTCCCAGCTCAGGTACAACTTCCAGAGGCCCCACAACTGGATCAAGCACTCTAGGAAGGACAAAACTCTCTCAGTAGAGTTCAGGGAAGCTGGGGGTGAAGTCCTTTTGTTCCTGGGACTTCAAAACAGGGAGCCAGCTCTTCTCAGGCCCTTGGAGATTCCTTCAAGACAGGGGACACAGCTCAGCAGCAAAGTCCTTTCCCTCTCCTTGGCAGCAAAGCAACAGGTCAGTCCAGCAGAGCAACAGCAGGACAATCTTCCTTCTACAGTTTCAGCTTTCTCCTTGGCAGAGGTTCCTTCTTGATTTCCAGGATGATCTAATTTTCTGTTGTCAGGGGTCCTGTACTTATACCCCTAAAGTCTTTGTTCTCTTGGTGCATGTGGGCCCTGTGCCCGGTCTGAACCAGTTCTGGGTGGATCCTGAGTACTTTGTTTTGCTGGCTGCATCTTTCCTTTCAGAGTGAGGGGCAGGGTCCTCAGCCGCCCAGCAGGGGGGTGGAGCCAGCATTGTGGAAGGCAGGCACAGCCCTATTCAGCCCAGGTGCTAACTCCTCCCACCACTCCAGTTGCAACTGCAGTCATTCAGCCTAGTGCTGACTCATCCATCCTGCTGGGGAATTCCCCAGCCCCTGTCACTCACAAACCAGACAGTCAATACACAAACAGGCCCAGGCACACAGAAGGGTCAGACAAGAGAACAGCAACTTTCTAAAAGTGCTGTTCTCAAACACAGGATTTAAAAACAACCTTTCCTAAAAGATGTGTTATTAAATTCTGAGTTCAGGGATACTAGATACTTATGTCCTATCTTGTTCCTATGGGAAGAAATGCTGTTAACCACTGTAGCCAGCATCCCCCATGTTAACCTATGGAGCAAGATAGCCTTACAATAGTGAAAAACGAAAATGGCTGTAATTCACTACCAGAACATGTTACCTGCACCAGTACATGCTCTACCTTTCACATACACTGCACCCTGCCCAGGGGGGTACCTTGGGCCTTCCATAGGGGTGACTGAAGTGCACAAAAAGGGAAGGGTTAGGCCTGGTCAGTGGGGACACTGACCAGGAGGACATGGCAGTTCTAAACTGCCCATAGGCACTGCAGTGGCAGGCCTGAGACACCATTTTAGAGCTACTCCTGTGGGTGGCACAATCAGTGCTGCAGGCCCACTAGTAGCATTTGTCATCACCAGCCCTGGCACACTCAGTGCACTTTACTAGGGACTTCATGGGGATACAAATATGCCAAACATGTATATCCAATCAGAATAACACTTTACATAGAGAGCATATGCACTTTAGCACTGATCAGCAGTGGTAAAGTGCGCAGAGTCCTATTGCCAACAGCCACGGGTCAGGAAAAATGAGGGAGGAAGAAGCAAAAAGTTTGAGGATGACCCTGCAAGAAGGGCCAGTTCCAACACAACCCCCTTCCAGCCTAAAGCCAGGGTAGACCAAACGATACCTCGATGGTATTCCCTGCTTAAGGTGATAGAACACGGAAACTGGCCCACACAGCAGGGCAGTCCTGTTCTACGCCGTCCTAAACCCAGTTGGATCACTCTATCTATACTCTCAGGGTCCACCATGCCAATCCATGTGGAAATCTTCTCCTCACCTGTGGATACCACCTGTGCAGCACCTAACTTTAATTTCCTCACAGGTGTGTCCCAACAGACCAACAGCAAGCCACAGTGACCACCAACAGTGATCAGGGATGAGACCCAGGCCTCATGCCTCTCAGGGCGCTCAAACCTCTGTGGCATCAGAGGGTGGGGGGCAGTAGCCCCAGGTGCTTGGCCCCCTTTGTCCACTCCCTCTCTTGTCAGGTCAGGTCTGACACTCTGGCACTGACCCACCAGTCCCGGACCTGTATCCGGCGGCTGGACAGGAGGCTGTGGTGGGCTTCCCCACACCCGGTCCTCCTCTTCCTTGGGGCTCTGTACCCTCCCACCTGGAGCGGTACCCCCTTCTAGAATAGCCAGGGCACCTGTGGCAGGTGTCCCGCACCATTCATCCACCAGTTCAGGGGTACTATCCTGCAACTGGTTTTCCAGGTCAGGGGGGATACCCCGGGCCTGGCCCCCAATCCTAGGCTCCAAAGCCTCTAGGTCAGACAACACCTGAACCTGGCTTCCCCACCCAGGGACCAACCCTTGCGATGGAACATTTGCCTGGCGCACCAGGACTTTACTCAAGGATATGCCTACACTGCTTTCCAGGGGCAGCCCTTTCCACCAAGACAACCAAGAACACAACTTTCCTACCAGTTCAGGACCTCCCTCCAGCAACTGGTTTCTCAACCTAGGGTTTAACCCCTCAGGTTGTACCGGGGTCAGAAGCGAGGACTCCCTCTGCACCTCCTTCCAGAGCTCTGCACCCTCCCTACTGGAGGGGTGCCCCTGGGGACCATATTGGTCAGGGCACTGGTTACAGATGCCCTTCCTTCCAGGTCAGGCAGATCCTGAACCTGGTCTCCCAACCCAGGGACCAATACCTGCGGTTGTGCACTTGCCTGGCACGCCAGGACTTCTGGGGACTTACACAGTACCCCCATGAGGGTGACACACAACTCATGTGTCCTGTGACAGTCTGCCTGGCGCAGATCTCCCGACCCCTGTCCACCTGACAGCGCGGGAAGATCCCCCAGGACAGAAGTGAGGTCACCATGGTCACTCACTGGGGACTCAGCCCTTCCGACTGGTCCCTGACCCACTGGTTCTCCCACTGGGGACACCTTCCCCCTCTCACCCCTCAGTCTGGACTTCTGTACCCTCCCAAATGGATCGGCACTGCCAGACACCAGAACTGATGGAGGCCTGGTTACAGGCACTCCCCGTTCAACAGACACTAGGAGATCCTCCTCAAATGGCCTACTAGTACAGTCTAGGTCCCCAACCTGGTGTTCCCTTAAGGAACCCTCCAGGCCCTGGGACTGGGTTTCGGGCACTGTGAGACACACCGTCCCACACTCACTCCTTCTCCACTGAGACCGGACATGAGCCCCTACACCCCTCCCACTACACTGGGACCTACCTGCGCTACACTGAACCTCTTCCACCTCACAGGTCTGGAAGATATCTAAGCCACTCCTTTTGGGATCACCCCCCAATGCCTCCTCAGACTCTCTGGAATCCACCAAGAGGTCTGCCTCCAACGCAAGCTCTCTGGGATCAGAGAACTCACACTCCACCGGGTGTTGGCATAGCTCTGGAAAACAGGGACTTAAAATATGCTCTCCAACAAATGAATCACACAGCCCCCCACAGTTGTTAACCAAGCTACCATTTGCCTCACCCTCCAGTGCCTCACACAAGTACCCCACACCACTCTCCTGAGACTGGCAAGACAGTATCTGACTGTCTCTGTCACACAACCCACACTCTTCTGGCTGGTCTTCACACACACACACCAAGGTTTCTACCATGGGGGAACCCCTCTCCCTGTACCTCTCTTCTAGAGCCAGTAGAGTGTCCCTCCCACCACTAGGAATATGGTCCCCTGTGCCAGTCCCCCAACCTATTTCAGGGACACTGCACTCCACTGGAACTACATCATAAACCTGAACCCCCTGGTGTATGTCGACCCCCTCCCTCAAGTCAGGCGCCACATCTCTGGGTGTTTGTACCTTTCTTTCCACACTAGATATCATAATCATGCTGCCACCATCTGAGCTGGACTCCACCTCCAACTCAGCAAAGCTCCTGCCTTGAGCATCCAATTTTTCTTTCTGGGCTAAGGCCCACCGGATCATACCTTCCTTGCTTAGCCGGTCTAATTCTCTGCACCTTTGCTCAGCAGCAAGGAGCCACTCATCTTTCTCTTCCTCACTATCAGAGAAGTCCTCCTCCTCAGAATCATCTGCTAATGTTGCTTCCCAAATTCTGGCCTCATGGGAATACAGGCATGCCTCAAGATCCCTCCTTGTGGAACCTTTCTCCACAGGCAGCCCCCTCTTCTTGCAAAAGGCTTTTATCTCCTCTTCTGTGTAAATGCACAGGTGAAAAAAGTTGACTTCCATTTTGGCAGGATTTTACAGGTGCAACACTAGCCAGAGTCTCAATATCCAAAAATACTTCCAGGAGGACACCGGAAAAAACAAACAGTATGTGGTGGCGTAGTGGTCTGCACTCACTAGTGATGTACACCAATTACTGTGGGTCAAGTACAAATACAAGTTCAAATCCCACCGCCTGACCACCAATGTTAGATCTTGGGGTCTCTAGTTGGCAGAGGTAGGTACCACTGTCCAAATAGGGACCCTTGCTTCTAGTCAGGGCAAGGAGATAACCCTCTGAGATAACCTCCGCTCACCCTCTAGGTAGCTTGGCGCGAGCAGTCTAGGCTAATCAGAGGCAATGCGTAAAGTATTTGTACCAACACTCACAGCAACACAGTGAAAACACCACAAACTGACTCCACAACAGTTTAGAAAAATAAAGGTATTTTTAATCTAAACTACACAAGACCAAAACGACAAAAATCCAACATACACAGTTCAAGAATATGGTTTCAAAAAGAGTTCTTAAGGTTGCGTTATAATTCTCTACGTTGCGATAGAATTCTCTACAGATGCGTGAAAAGTTCACAGTTGCGTCACGTTTACTCACAGTACCTTTTAGTTGCAACAAAGTTCCAAAAGCAGAAGCTGGTGCAGTGGAAAACAAGCGATGCGTTGCTCCTCAGACCCTGGGGAGGCGATGCGACAGCCCCGCTGCAGCAGCGGGCGTGTTGCGACGAATCCGGTCTGTATGGGGAGGAAGGCCACTTGTATGGATTCCGGTGCGTAGGTTCCGTAGGAAGTCTGTCCTCGCAAAGGCACGATGCGACGATCTCGAAGGGGCTGCGATGATCTCCGGGGCGACGATGCGCGGTCCAGCGGTGATCCTCTCTCTCGCAGCTCCTCGATGCGTTGATTCTGCGACGATGCTCGCAGCGACGTGATGCGGTCCGCAAGCAAGCGGTGCGGCGTTCTCACCCAGCGACGACAGGCTCTGCGACGATACTCGCAGCGATGTTCGATTCTCCCGCACCGGTCTGGTGCGTCCCGCAAACGGAGGATGCGGCGTCTCTGGCAGCGGCGTCAGGCGCTGCGACGATCTTGACCTCCGTAGCGGTGGGAAACTTCTCGCACTGTCGGGGATGCGCTCCGCAAGCGAGCGATGCGACACTTTTCAAGTTCAAAAGTCACTCAAGCTTAGTTTCAAGCTTCCCAGCTCAGGTACAACTTCCAGAGGCCCCACAACTGGATCAAGCACTCTAGGAAGGACAGAACTCTCTCAGTAGAGTTCAGGGAAGCTGGGGGTGAAGTCCTTTTGTTCCTGGGACTTCAAAACAGGGAGCCAGCTCTTCTCAGGCCCTTGGAGATTCCTTCAAGACAGGGGACACAGCTCAGCAGCAAAGTCCTTCCCCTCTCCTTGGCAGCAAAGCAACAGGTCAGTCCAGCAGAGCAACAGCAGGACAATCTTCCTTCTACAGTTTCAGCTTTCTCCTTGGCAGAGGTTCCTTCTTGATTTCCAGGATGATCTAATTTTCTGTTGTCAGGGGTCCTGTACTTATACCCCTAAAGTCTTTGTTCTCTTGGTGCATGTGGGCCCTGTGCCCGGTCTGAACCAGATCTGGGTGGATCCTGAGTACTTTGTTTTGCTGGCTGCATCTTTCCTTTCAGAGTGAGGGGCAGGGTCCTCAGCCGCCCAGCAGGGGGGTGGAGCCAGCATTGTGGAAGGCAGGCACAGCCCTATTCAGCCCAGGTGCTAACTCCTCCCACCACTCCAGTTGCAACTGCAGTCATTCAGCCTAGTGCTGACTCATCCATCCTGCTGGGGAATTCGCCAGCCCCTGTCACTCACAAACCAGACAGTCAATACACAAACAGGCCCAGGCACACAGAAGGGTCAGACAAGAGAACAGCAACTTTCTAAAAGTGCTGTTCTCAAACACAGGATTTAAAAACAACCTTTCCTAAAAGATGTGTTATTAAATTCTGAGTTCAGGGATACTAGATACTTATGTCCTATCTTGTTCCTATGGGAAGAAATGCTGTTAACCACTGTAGCCAGCATCCCCCATGTTAACCTATGGAGCAAGATAGCCTTACAATAGTGAAAAACGAAAATGGCTGTAATTCACTACCAGAACATGTTACCTGCACCAGTACATGCTCTACCTTTCACATACACTGCACCCTGCCCAGGGGGGTACCTTGGGCCTTCCATAGGGGTGACTGAAGTGCACAAAAAGGGAAGGGTTAGGCCTGGTCAGTGGGGACACTGACCAGGAGGACATGGCAGTTCTAAACTGCCCATAGGCACTGCAGTGGCAGGCCTGAGACACCATTTTAGAGCTACTCCTGTGGGTGGCACAATCAGTGCTGCAGGCCCACTAGTAGCATTTGTCATCACCAGCCCTGGCACACTCAGTGCACTTTACTAGGGACTTCATGGGGATACAAATATGCCAAACATGTATATCCAATCAGAATAACACTTTACACAGAGAGCATATGCACTTTAGCACTGATCAGCAGTGGTAAAGTGCGCAGAGTCCTATTGCCAACAGCCACGGGTCAGGAAAAATGAGGGAGGAAGAAGCAAAAAGTTTGAGGATGACCCTGCAAGAAGGGCCAGTTCCAACAGTGCCACTTGGCAGAACTTTGAGATGCAAAATAAAATTCAGTTTCTGACCTTCTGCCAGTTTCTTGTTAGCAATAATGGGTTAAGGAGCCAAGTGGCTGATAGGGCAGAAATAGTCTTTCAAACAGATGCCAGCATTTCACTTCTGATTGACGAACATTCACACTCCTTGGAAAAACAAACAGCATACTAAATGCTTTCTACCACTTCAGCAGCTGAATGTGTGGGAAGAGACACTGGGAAAGGAAAAACAACTTTCTGATGTCCTTTTCCTCTTCATGTGTCTGTTCTCCATCTAGAGGTTGGTGGGATTCAAGTGAAGACCCTAAAACACCACTGTGATGCACCCAACCTTGAACAGATGCAGAACATACTGCAGACTCTGCCCTGTGAGGACCACCAGCAAAATTAGGGACAGCAGTGAGTCTGCTGCCTGTCTTCTTCCAGAAGACAGTGATATCTGTTTATTGCAGATACACACTGCCACATACGTGAAACCCGGAAGGATCTAAAAGGTACAATGTGTAGTGTAGCACAGGGACAGGGTTGCCAGTCTCAAGTAAGTTGTGTTCCAGAGGACACTGAGAAGGACTTTGTGGTGTATAACGAAGAGATTGGAGTGTCCATCTGCAATTTGCCATGTGCTGTGTGCTTGAAGAGATTGAAGGGGGCGGTGTGTTGTACATCATGCTGACGGATGAGGATGTCTACACCTTGCCATGACACAGAGGACACAGAGAGGCTGTTGTCCATCAGGCTAAAATTGGGACGTGGCTGTCTATCTACAGACTACTATTTACCAGGCGGCTTCAAAAGGGACTGTGTGTTGTGTTTCAGAAGGGCAGTCGCCTATTTATCGAGACTGCCTCACACATGAGGACACTGAAAGGGACTGATGTCTATCAGGCTAAAATAAGGACGGGGTTGTCCAGCTACAGCCTACTATGTACCAGTCAGCTCCATAAGTGACTGTGAGTTGTGTATCAGAAGGGATCTAGACTGCCTTACTCAAGAGGACACGGAATGGGACCAGGTGTTGCCTGCTGGGCTGATATCTGCATGTCAGACGGACATGAGCGTCAGTCTACATCCTTCTATGTACAAGAGGACGAGGAAAGGGACTCTGTGTTGTTTAACAGAGGGTCAGTAGCCTATCCTACAACTGCTTTGCTCATGGGGCACAGAGGGGGACCTGGCGTTCACTATTGTAGTGACATCTTTATATTAGGGGTCAGGAGTGTGAGCAGGGAACATCCATTATGACGCGGTTGTTACACCGCGCTACCATTACAATGCGGGCAATACAATGCAAGTCGTTACCACTACTTGCGCTGGAGGGCGCTCTAGGCTAAGGAATAGTAGATTTACTATTCCAACACCTTCCCTACTGTACGTAGGCTGGTGTTGGAATAGTAAATTTTACTATTCCTAAGTCCAGCACCCTACAGCGCAAGTCGAGGTAACGACTTGCATTGTAAAGCTCGCGTTGTAATGGTAGTGCGGTGTAACAACCGCGTTGTATTGACATACAACCGTGTGAGCTGTATATGATAGGGACAAAGGAGTGCCTGCAGCCTTAAGTGTCCAATAGGACACCAATATTTCTATATGGCAGAGACAGGACAGTTTTCTTACCCCATCAATGACTTGTAAACAAGGTCAGAGGCTAACAAACATTTCACAGGAACTGGTCAGATTACCAAAACTCATGTGGATGGAATATCAAAGGGTCAGGTAAAAAGTGTCAGTGATCTATGGTTGTCAAGCATGGGCACCATTGGTTCCATGAGTACCCAAAAGATCAGCAGTGCAGGGCAGGGACACTTGCCCATCGACCACTGGGGAGAGGGGTGTTATAAACAACAGATTATTCTAAATCAGGAAAGGCGACATCAGACTCAGAGGTTTCTATCTGTAGCCCATCAGTTTCATAAACCAGTAACTGTTGTTCGTTTTGTCGTAGGCAGAGGGGATTACACCAATGGCCTAAAGTTACCATAAACACGGGACTGCCAGCCATAAATATCTGTGAGCGGTGTACCAGCCTACAGCACGTTACCCTAAACCAGAGAATGCAGGACATATATCACAAAGGTTTCTGTCCATAACCTCACCGTACAATAGTCCAGAGACTGTGGCATGTGCATGAGAGGGACATGTGTTTACATAACCTAATCCGGAGCCCCCCAGCCATATATTAAAGTGAGAGGTGTGTTATTCTATAGAGAATTACAATAAAGCTGGGGTTATGGGACAAATATCACAGGGAAAGGGTGCTCTCTGTAAACTAAATTCACGACAAACAAAGTACTGTGCATCATAGGGTCGGTGATTACACTTATATCCCAACAGTATCATAAACCAAGGACTATCATTAATTCGTCTCTGCAAAATGTATGTCTGTCTACATGCATTACCTTAAACCAGTGACCTTGGGATGAACATCAAAGAGAAGTATGTCTATATTCAAACATTCACAGTGATAGTTGATTGTGCATTACAGAGAGGGGTGTTTTCCCTTAGCCCAGCATTACTGTGAACAAGGGACTGTCAAATATTTATCACTGTCAGTGCTGTTCGACTATTCAACGCATCAGGGTGTGCAGGACATACATCACATGGAATATCTTTCTATTAATACCGCAATAACAGCTATGTGTGCATTCTACAGAAAGGCATCTACATCCATAGCCCCAGGACTTTAAGTGGGATCAAAAAAGTGCGGGGTCTCTAAAAGGGGCGTGGCAAATTTAATTAAGGGCTTGGCTTAAAACACGTAATCTAAAAATCTGAGTTTAGCATAGTGTGCCGCCCGACTTGTATTTTGCTGTTTCTGTCATTGCATCCAGATATATGATACAAGTAAAATACTACCTACAACAAGTCAGGACTATTGGTTTTGTCAATGGTTGTTAGTTGCATGAGATAAATAAGCAGCAACTATGGCTTGTTTATAATATTGAAAAAGCTTCCACTTAAAGCCCTGGTGACACCACGACAATGTTGCTGCTCTTGAGTTTCAAAAAGGGAAATCCAGAGAGAAAATGACTCTCTTTTAAGGATTTCCCTTCCACTACAACGCTCACCTGGCGTGACGTCATGCCGTCACTTCTCCACTAGTGAGAAGTGAGCAGTGTGAGCAGCGCACATCGATGTGCCTGCTGTCACTGCAGTCCGCCTGTGTTATTGCACAAAACAGAGCCCGATAGAGACCCGTTTCGAGGACCCCTTTAAAAAACTGTCGATGCTCAGCACCGGTGAGATCCGGCCGACTTAAAGCCCTGCATAGCCCCATTATTAACATAAATCGGGGGCAGTGAGGCGTATATCAAAAGGACATGAGAGTCGAGATGCCCAATACTTCCATAAACCGGTCACACCATCCATTGCCCAACATTACCATAAACCAGGGACTATGGACCCGTTTCACAGAGACCAGGGTGATCTAATAAACAAGCACATCACTGCACATCTCAGCTGCAAGTACCTCCTTCTGCTGCCAAACACCTCCACAAAGTGGAAACCGATGAACGAATATCACAGGGAGAGATTTTCAGGTATAGGAAGCCGTAAGAACACAGCCGCATCTACCCACTACATGCTGTGTCAGACTAAGGAACACTGCCTTAAAAGCGAGTACATCAGACACAGGCTGAGGGCAGTGTAGGCAGCATTTCAGCTGTTAACCTGAAGAACGTCACCAGCAACGTGGAGTGAAGGAGACAAGAGCTAGCAAGGGGACTACACTACAAAACAACGTGTTCAAATTACTTCAGTGCAAGTGTGACATAAAGGGTGGGGATGCTGCCCAAGGTACTTGCAGAGTGCAAACAGGGCGCCTTAGCTGCAAACCATAGGCACAATTCATTTCCAGGTGTCACTAACAACACACTCAAAACAATCTCAAATCAGCAACCTCGAGGTACCTGACCTCCCGAAAAAAGAGCACAACTTTCCTATGCTTGGCCACACAGAAGAGAAGGGTGACCCTGTTTAGCTTTCTGGATAAATTGTCCCCGCTCACACTCACCTGTCCTCACGCACAAACGCCCCCGGGAACCCGCTGCCTGTCCTCTCGGCGCTTCCCACTCAACTTCCAGCGCACACTTTCCCTCGACAGAGCTGCTCCTCCGCCTGCACCGTTCCGTTCTACCAGAGGGGGGGGGGGCTTGCTTCTTCCCTCGCCGGGGGCCTCTAATTCCAAGGGACTGGCGGGGTTCTCCTCTGCGGCCAGCTGAGTTTAAGGTGACTGTCTGGCAGCGCCGGGTTTTGCTGCTGGGAGTCCCGCTGGTCCTCACGACTGGTGGTTTTACTCCCTCCCACCTCCTCCTCTCTCATCCCGAGCCCCAGCGAGGAAGAGACAGCGCGAGGGCGGCAGGCAGCCCCCACCTGGGGACAGTCTGCGCTGTCTCTGCCGTGGAGTGGAATATCCGTCTGCTGCCTGCGTCGATACCAAGAGAGCTCAAAGACCAGTGTGGATTTGTGGAAAGACCCAATATGACGACCGTGACTTATATTTTCTTTATCAAGAAGAATAAGCACTTTACAAAAAGCACGGCACAGCGACCGTGCAATAGCTGAACTCATACCATAGGATCGGCTATATTTATGTAAGCAAAGTTGTCCAACAGCCGGTGACCGTATGTCACGTGTTACACTATCAGCCAGTTCTGGCTTTTTAGCTGAAGGTGCCACACGTCACACGAGGGATTTTGACGGCTATATAGTGCGGCTGTTCTTTGAAAACAATGAAACACTGCATTTTCAGGGCATGCATGCAGTACGCAATGCAAAACCCATCACATTTTAGGCACTTTGGTGCAGATTTACAAGCCCCTTGCGCCACTTTTGCGTCATTTTTAACATTTGGAAAATGACGCAAAAGTGGCGCAAGAGGCTTGTAAATAAGTCCCTTTGTGTCAAGGATGATACGTTTGCCGGTACTGGTCTTTTAAGAAACTGTGTGTTGGGATTTTAAAGGTCGCCCTTCCAATGGGAAAATGTGAAACCACAAGTACCAGAATGCAACCTGCAATTGCCTAACTAGCCTTGTAAGGCTGGAGGCGTCACGGGTGACGTGCCTATTTTGTCAGTTATATAATTAACTGGAAATAGGCTGGAGAACACCACTGGTACCCAACAGGTGCGCTCACCCACGCGGCAGCAATTGTGAGTAATTTGTGTCAGGGCGGTTTAGCCTGTTCCCTCCATCAGTCGTTCAGATGCGCGCGTGACTGGGTCGCGCGCTTGGGCTGCAGGCTCGCGCTGGCCCTGAGCGTAGGGGGCGGTTGAGTCCTGACGACTCGCTCTCAGACGGTGCCCGGGCCCCCGGGGCCGCCGTTGATGCATTGCCTAACTGCCTACCTCGTGACGGCAGTCAGGATGTAGGGGGCGAGTTTTTGCGGAGCGGGAAGCACGCTGTACCCTGGAAAAGGACCAAGAAGGAGGATTCCCGCTAGGCCAATTACCAGCCCCATAAAACAAACATTGACGAGAATAATAATACCGGCTCTCCCGCCTAGGCTGTGAAGATTATGAATACTGACTAGTGGTCTCGAGAGGTGGTAACGACAGCCCTTTCCTCACAGCCGACGGAGTAGAGTTAATGGCAGCAATATATGCTGTCCTTACAACCATGACAGGTGCTGGACGGGCAGAAGAAGGCCAGTGACGCACCACGGATGGCATGGACCGAATGCAAGCAATTAAAATGGACCTCCCCGTGTGCATTCTAACCGGATGTCATATATGTGTTGCAGCGTGCCCCATACTACCCCAGGCCTCGGCGCCTTTGCACCTGCTACATTATTAATAGCTAAGCTAGGGCACACAGAACAACTGACCACAGACAGTAGCTTGGCAAAACAAAGCTAAAACAGGCGTACCAGAGGCACAATTTGGACAGTGAAAGCACAGGAAACACTCATACAAGCGCCGAAAGTCCGCCCTCTTTATTTCTTGTTACTAACTACCCATTGTAGTTTTGTGTGTGTTACCAATGACGGTACCCTTTGGCTCCTGATGGACTCCGTAGAACTGTGAAGTAAGTGTTAGAGCATAATGAAGGGAAAGCAGGTTTAGAATTTTGCAGTTATACGCCGACGAATAAAAATGTGTCATTCCAAGTTCCGTGTGTGGCGCAGTTATTAGTGAATTCTCGGGCTGGGGAGGATGCTACAATTGGTGACGGGATGGGGATAAAGAACCCGAAGATTGACAAGATTCTCCCAGAGAGTTTGCAGTGGTCAGTGCCTCTTTCGAAGTGCAGAACCAACGCTAGGCGTATGTGAAGTCAAAGCGCCACTCCAGCCAATGTGAAGCTTTTGAAGATAATGAAAGCTTCACTTAGAAGTCTACACACTGTTGGCCAAGAACCAGATAGTAAGGCTGTGAAGAGAGAGACAGTGCTACTATGCAACCTAGAGCTATACATCATACAGAGTGATGATGTCAAAGGTGGAGGCAAATAGTGACAGCAAATTGCAAGATAATGCTGTGATAAGAAGTGCTGCGAGACAGAGATCAACCAAGTATCAGTACAAAGAGATACCAAAAAGCATAGTGATTCAGATATTTGAAACAGTCATCTGCTCACCGGAACTAAGTAAAGAGAGTCATCATACCACAGCATAGGGGAAGTTAGCCGTAGAAGTGTCCGGGGTTGTCTTTACAGAGCCGTCCATACGCAAAGCGGCACACCACCAAAGCAGTTGGGTGACTGCTCAAAACAACTCCAAAGGTCTCCAGAAAAGTTAAAGGCTCCAATGGAGACCAATAGGAAGGTCAAGGTCCCACAGACTGCCCAGGATGCCAGCAGCATTTGTAAAGCTCACAGCTACCTCCTACGAAGGTGTCCCGGCGCTGGGGGCCCTCGGGAAGATTAAGCAAGCTATTGCCCAGAGTCACATGGTGCTGGGCTAACCAGCCCCCGGAGCTGGGGATCGAATCGTGACCTCTGTGGTCCGGAGTCAGGCCCCCTGGCCGCTGCGCCACACCTCTTCCACACCCATCTCCCAGAGGCCAGCGCAGCACAGGGCCCTAGAGATAGTATGGATTAAGTGGGCCCTAGCGGACAGCAGACCGTGTTGGAGAGAGCTACGCTCTCAGTGTCAGCCAATCTCATAAATGGTTACAATACCGCCACTTTTCTGAAACCACCAGCACCATTCATTTGCATTGGTGCACTAGTAGAAACAGGTAACAAGAAGGTTTTAAAATACCTTTAGAATTTTGCTGGTAAAGGTGAAACGAGAAGCCATAAATAAAATGCTGCGAGTTGACGACAATACTTACCGTCAAATCAAAGATGTATTTAATCTCAAATTCAATCCAATGGCAAATGTAGATTATGAAATGTACTTTTTTAGTAAAGAACGGCCAAATTGTTGGTCAAATCAGCGACACATTTGTTGAGAGGCAGGATACACTCACACACTGTAAGTGCAATATGTTTAATGATGAGGAAGCTATACATCTCAGCGTTATTGGCAGATGCCTGTCAGATTCAGTCAGAGGATGAATGCTGAGAGAAACTCTTAGTCTGTTACAAGTTCTCATGGCTGTCCGAGCTGAAGAGCGTTCCAATCAGCAAACTGTTGACATAGAGGCCAGATGTGCCCAGAGTGAGTCAGTCATGAACATGAAAAGTAAGCCAAAGCACAAGGTGGAAGCACACAGAGTTAGGTCTCCATGGGAAAAGAATTGTGCTTCTCATTTTCATTTCCACACAAAGATAAATGTCAGGACATTTGTCATGGACAGGTTTGCAAAGGTTGTGGGAAGGAGAACCATTTTGTAATAGTTTGTAAGGTGAAGGAAAAAGTAAGTGTGTCACAATGTGAAGACAAAATGGTCGCCCGAACGTTCCAGAAGTGTCGTTCGTCGCACGCCCACAGGGCCAAGCAATAACACCAGTTGAGACAAATCAACACCAATCGAAGTCGATCATCATCTAAATCATTGTCAAAAAGTTTGTCAGTATCAATATCAAGTGAAAGTGAAGAAGATGATTGTGCAATGTCAATGTTTACCTCAGAAAAACGTGCACATGTGGGACAGGCCACAGGTGAAGAAAAATACAAGTCAAAGAAAAATTGACATGAAAAATCACCAAAGTCATTCAAGCATTGTCCGAAGATTATACTAAAAGTGAACAGTTGGCAATACCTTTTATTATCAATAGTGGTGCATTGATAAATATAATGTCTAAGGAGAAATACAGTGAACTATCTCATTGCCACAACTTATGCCATAGAAAACTAAAGTATATACATGGGATGCAAAAACACCATTAAAAAGTGAAGGTTAATTTGTAGCAACAATGTAATACAAGAAAGCAAAAGTGCAAGCACCCATTCATGTACTTCAGGATACAGCATCAGGGGACTCTTTACTCAGCTTCAGCACAACTGATGATATGGGACTGATATCCGTCAACTATAACATGAATGCTAGGAAGTCAGTTCCTTTCATTGTTTCATGGGTTATGAAAACTCAAGGGCATGTAAGTACAGTAACACATTAATGAGGATGTCCCTCCTATTGCTCAAAGACACTGACAAATTGCATTTAATTTACAGGAAGCTGTTGAAAAAGAACTTAAATCAATACTCAAACATGATAACTTTAAATGTTCCACTGGGCAAAGCCATTTGTTTCTTCCATAGTGCTAGTACCCAAAAAGGACAGTGAAGGAGCTGTACGCATCTGCATTGATATGCATCAAGTCAGCGAGGCAATTGAAAATGAACGACATCCAGGTCTGCACATTGCTGACTGGGGCTTCTCTCACCTTGATTTGAATAAAGGATATAATCAGTTAGAACTTGAGGAGAACAGCAGGGATATTGCAACCTTTTCTACACATATTGGTCTGTTACGTTATAAAAGACTACGTTTCTGTGTGTAATCAGCTGCAGAGCTTTTTCAAGATGTCATTTGATGTATCATATGGCGCTTTCATGAATGCTTTCAGTTATAGTGATAACATATTGGTTTTAGGAGCTCTTACGCAAGTGTGTAGTTTACTTGTTGATGCAGGCTTAAATTTGAATTCCAAGAAATGCGAATTCCATAATATAAAGCTGACATTCTTTTGCCATATCTTTTCGAATGGGGTTATGACACTTGATCCAGCTAAAGTGCAAGCGTTGTCAACTTTCTGTCCCCCACAAGATGTTTCCATGTTACGTTCGTTCTCTGGCATGGCCAGCTACTGTTCTAGACACATACAAGAATTTGCCACCGTAAGTGCTCTGTTGGGAGACTTGACAAAAAGAATGTTTCATTTAATTTGTCACATGAAAGCGAGCAAAGTTTCAAGATAATCAAACAAGCAATTGAGAATGCCACTGAACTGGCATGCTTTGTTCCAGAGGTTCATACAGAGGTTGTTGTTGAGGCTGGGCCAGTTGGGTTAGGTGCAATGCTTGCACAGCAAAACGGACACCCAAATGCTCTAAGACATGTTGTAGCATATGCAAGCAGAAGTTTGTCCCAAACTGAATGTGCTTATTCATTATCTGAGAAAAGAAAGTTTAGCAGTGCTGTGGGTTTGTGAACATTTCCACGTATTCTTATATCGAAAGCCTTTCATGCTGTGACAGATCATTGTCGCCCTAAGTGGGAAGGGTATGCCCAGATATGGGTCCTGTGCTTACTGCAGCACTAGAGTCAAACTAGCCTGGCTGATGAGGGGTGATGCCTCGAAACTGGATGTATGACGTTACAACGCATACTTTTACAACGCCTACCTTTACATCGCAAGTTTTACAACGCATACCATTACAACGCATAATGCTTTTGGGCGCTGGATAGTGAATAGTTTAATTTACTATTCCAACTCCAGTCCCCGTGGATAGTAGGGAAGGTGTTGGATAGTACATTAAACCTATTCCCTATCCTAGAGCGCCCCCAGCGCTATGCGTTGTAATGGTTTGCGTTGTAAAAGTTGCGTTGTAAGTAGTTCATTGTAAAAGTTTCGCTGTAACGGCTGTATACCCTCGAAACTGGTTCCAGGACGCTTGTTTCTAGTGAAGGGAGCACCTGGCTTTGCAATTTGGGCCAGACTGTTCCCATAAGGAACAGGGTCTAGGCTGATTTGCATATGGCTGGGTCCAAACTGGGGTGGCGTGGTGAGCAAAAGAACGATGGACTAAACCCAGATCTTTGTGGACTGGGGCAAATATTTGCATTGTTCAGCATTCTGTCCATCATTTGTTCCTATTGCATTTGTTGCCCTAAGTGGGAAGGGTATACTCAGACGTGGGTCCCGTGCTCACTGCACCACTGGATCCAAGCTAGCCTGGCTGATGAAGGGTGTTGCCCCGAAAACGGTCCCAGGATGCTGGTTTCAAGTCCACGGAAAACCTGGCTTGGCAGTTCGGGTTGGACTGTTCCTATAAGGAACAGGGTCAAGACTGAATTGCATATGGCTGGGTCCAAACTTGGGTGGCGTGGTGAGCAAAAGAATGATGGATTAAACCCAGATCATTGTGGCTGGGGGCTGTGTACATTCTGGGTCAGCTAAATTTTCATGCGGACGCCTTGAGCCGCAACCTTCTGTCCTCTGTTCTGTACCAACTCTCTGTTCCAGGACCTTTGTCTTTGGTTCGGGACTCCCTGGATCGATCTCTATGCCTCCCCTCACAACGCTCTTCTTCCCCGGTTTTGTTTGGAGGTGGTGTGTCCTCGGGCAGTGGATGCTCTTTTGATTCCCTGGCCTTCGGGTCTTCTGTATGCCTTCCCTCCTATTCCCCTCCTCTCGAGGGTGCTACAGAAGATTTGGGGGGGAGTGTCTGTCCTGTTGATTGCTCCATTTTGCCCTCGCCGCCTTTGGTTTCCTCTCCTGCTGTGGCTGGCGGGGGGTTAGTTTGTCTGGCTTCCCTTGGTCCCGGCACCATTTCAGAATCTGATCCTGTCTCTACCCTGCCTTCGTCGCTTGCATCTGATGGCCTGGCTCTTGCGCGGTTGACTTTGGAGTCTTTGGGCTGTTCCTCTGTGGTGGCCCGTGACATCCAGCTGTTGAGTTGGCCTTCGACCTTTAAGTGCTAAGGTCGACATTAGGGCTCTTTTGTCTCCTGGTGTTCTTTGCATGGTGTGGATCCTGTGCTTGTGGATCCTGCTCCTGTGCTTGACTTTCTCCGGGATGGTTTTCTGAAGGACCTTACCCCTTCCATGTTGTCTGATCAGGGGGCTTCGGTTCGGGCTGGTCGGGACCCAGGGGCTTCCCTGGAGGTTGTTGCCCCTTTGGTGAGTCAGCTTCTTCGGAGCTTTTGGCTTCGTCGTCGGGTCTCTCCTGTGCTTGTGCCTTCTTGGGATTTGCCTAATGTTTTGCGGGGTCTGCAGTTGCCCCCCTTTGAGCCCTAGATAGAGGCAGACTTGTTGTGGTTATCCGCTAAGGTGTCTTTTTTGTTGGCCAACCCCTCCGCTTGGCGGTTGGATGAGTTGGGTGATTTGCTTATTTCCTTCCCTTATTTACAGTTCCTGCATGATAGGGATGTTTTGGGGCTTGTCCCAGCTTTTCTGCCTAAGGTTTCCTTCAAGTTCCACTTACAGCAGGAGGTGATTCTTCCTGATTTGCCTACGGAGGGGAATTCCAATGTTCTTTCTTTGTTGGATGTTTGCAGGGTTCTTCAGATTTACCTCCAGCGGTCTCATGGGTTTCGGCTTTCTCCTGCCCTGTTTGTCTCCTGTGGGGGTGTGGCTAAAGGGAAGAAGGTTTCTACTGCTACAATCATTCAATGTGTGCATTTGGCGGTCTGCCTGTCCTATAAATCTGTGTTCTGCCTCCTCCATCTCAGATTCAGGGTCGTTTGACACATTCTGTGTCCGCTTCATGGGCTGAGGCGGCCAGGTTCTCTATCCAAGAGATCTGTAGGGCTGCCACCTGGCAGTTCCATCACACGTTTGTTCGGCATTATCACCTTGATGTTTTACATGCATCTGTTGACAGTTTTGCTGTTGAAAATTTGAAAGCTGCTGTGCATTAATCATTTTATTTGAATAAATTTTGTATGTTTTGCATGGATTCTTGGTGACCTGCACTTTTTATTCATGGTTCTCTGCTTGTGAGTTCCTCACCGTATTAGGACTGGGACGAGGAGGACCCATGAGATTAGGGTACTCCTCTTCCTAGTCGGCTTCCCTCCCTACCTCCCGCTGTGTTTGTGTCTGGGTCTTGTTGATAACAGGCATGGCGGTGGGTGGGATGGGTTTATGTGACCTTTGGCATTGTACAATTGAAGTGTTTTTAATGGCTGGTTGGAGGCAGGACTGCCTCACTATATTAGGACTGGGACGAGGAGGACCCTAATTGGGGTAATGAAGATTACGGTAAGTAACAAGACATTAAACCATATACCACAAATCCGACCGTAGTGAAAGGGAACAGCAATACTACGAAAGACCTGATTTAACCTTCTTCCAAAAGTCTGTCAGGTGTTGTTATGTTTTGCATTGATTGCTGTCATTTTCATTTTAATTCTAACACAGCTAACTCCATTTTCCCATTCTCCAGTGATGGTGTCCTCTTTCAGCGCTAAAACAATTAGCACATTAATCCTTTAATCCCAGGGCCTCCACCTAATGACCTCAACCAGCCTTGTTGTATTAAGGGAAATTTAGAAATGGCACCATTTTAGTGCATATGCTACACTTCTGCATGTATGTTGTATTTTCTGTACCTTTAAACTAAGTAAGCGGAGTCATAGGTAAAGATCATCCTAGAATAACCATTCCCTGACTGGGACGCATCATAGCAGGGGGATGGAGATCAACAGCAGTAAGCTATAACCATCATAGGGTTTAGACCAGCCTTTTGTGCAAGGCAAGGCAGTGAAACCACCAAACCACCCTATTAACTGACATTTAAATTATTGTTTCTGATTTGAAAATATTATCCTCTCTTTAGAAACATCAAAAGGTAGAATTAACAGGTGGTCCTAAAGCATCAAGGAATATAAAAGATCTACAGAAAGCGTTATGGTTGAATACACAGTTAATACTAGGTCACATAGGGCCAATACAATGTGATAGCACCCGTAAATCCTTTGATGGCCAGTTCGAATCTTTAGCAACTATGGATGTGACCTGTACTGTTGCTCTGTCTTGTACAGGGGATTCATTTCAGATGGACTTTAAAGGCAGGAAAGGCCTAAAATTAAAAGGATAACCTGTTATCTTTTGGCTTTTCAGGATAAGTGTCAGCTGTAATTTGGTTTACGTTTTATTAGCTGACTACCCAAATTGCCCGTACATTAACCCCACCTGTATTTCTATAAATTTGCAACAAATTATACTACCACATTAGAGTGTGTGGTTTGAGAAATCAGGTTACTGGGTGAGGGGGTAAAACCCTACTCAGGAAGAAACCACAATTCTTGTACAAGTGAAACACAAGCAAACACCAAATTAACCCCTGCTTAACCCCCCTGGTATATTGGAACAGAAGCAATCAGGCTTAACTTGGAGGCAATGCTTAAAATATTTATGCTGCACTTCAAAAAGTAACAAAGAGGAAGCTCAACACAAGAAAATCCCCACACCAATTTAGAAAACAGAGTACAATTTAATAAATGATTTGAGATCAAAATAACAAACATCCAATCAGTAAAACCATGATATGCAATTTTTAAGATGTAAGTGAAAGCAGTGCCTAGAAGCAAAAAGAGACAACTGTGAATATCTGGCCAACCCAGACTGGGACAAAGTCACAAGTTTAGCCCAATGGCTATGGAGTGCGGGCCGAATATATGTACCAAGTTAATCCAGCTGAACAAAGTACCTTAAATCTTGGTTACCCAGGGATTCCAGACCCCGCATTGAGAATTCATCACTCAGCAGCAGTACTAAAAAACCCACAGGCTGTGATTCAAGGTCCTGTATTGGAAATGCATCGCGCAGCGGTGATTCTGATGAAGTCGCCAACGGGGCATGCGATGCGAGGTCATGCGTCATCAAGGATGCCATTGAGGAAGGCTTGTGATGTGGAATCCTGCATTGAGGATTATGGATAACTGCATTTGGGCTGGCAGAGCAGATTCAGGCCCACTTCCAAGTGTTCAGGACTGGAGTGGCATCACATGGGGGGGCAAGACTCACAGCAGACAGAGTCCAGGTGCTGGGTTCAGGGTGGATGGAGCCTTGTCTGTCCCTGAGACTCTGATCCAGAGGCCAGCCAATTAGTCCTTGGAGTCCCTCTTACCGTCCTGGGTTCAAGATGCAAGTCCAGCTCTTTTCACTCAGACAGTAGGGTGGCAGAGTAGAAGGGCAGCAGAGTAGCAGTACTTTGTGAAAAAGAACAGCACAGCAGTCCTTCAGAGTCTTCCACAGGTCTAGAGGTGTACTAAAGAGTTAGGTCTGAGTGTCCAATATTTATATTTAGTGTCAGCTTTGAAGTAGGAGAAGGTTTTGGAGGTTTCCATTCCCAAAGGTGTTTGACATTTCTGGCATGTCTGCCCTGGCCCCACCATGTCTGGGATCACAATTGACTGTTGTGAATCCCTTTGTGAGTGAGCTGAGGCGGAGCCTTTGTTACAGCTCCTCACTCTGATCAAGTCAGAGATGGCCGATCCAGCCAACACCTAGTTCCCCTTTTCTCAAAGTCTGGGAGCAATACACAAAGTCCAGATACACCTAGTATTGTGACCCAGGATACAGGCTGCAGGCACCAAATGGTTCAGAGAAGAAAATGCGAATTTCTGAAAGTTACATTTTCAGAATTGTGACTTAAAATCCGACTTTATCAAAAAGAGGGTTTTAAATTACTATGTATTAGACACCAAACTCTACATTCTCGCCTGCTCTCAATTGAAAGTTAGCACTTATTAAATGTAATAAGGTAACCCAAAGTTATCCTATGAGAGATATAGGCCTTGCAGTAGTGAAAAATAAATGTAAGATGTTTCCACTACAAGGACATGTAAAAGTTTAAAGTACATGTCCAACTTTTTAAATACACTGCACCCTGCCCTATGCCCTATGTAGGGCCTACCCCAGAGGTGACATATGTATTAAAAAAGAAAGTTTAGGCCTGGAAAAAAGTTTATTTTGCTATGTCGAAATGGCAGTTTAAAACTGCACACATAGGCTGCAATGACAGGCCTGAGACATGTTTGAAATGACTACTTAAGTGGATGGCGCAATCAGTGCTGCAGGCCCATTAGTATTATTTAATTTACAGGCCCTGGGTACATGCAGTACCACTTTACTAGGCACGTATAACTAAATTAAATGTTTCGATTGGGTGTAAGCCAATGTAACCATGGTTCAGGGAGTGAGCACACAAAATTTAGCATTGGTTACCAGTGGTCAATCAATAAGTCAATCATAGCATTTGTAAAGAGCACTACATATCCATGAGGGTCTCAAGGCACTGGGAGGGGGGGGGGGGGACGCAGCTACTGTTCGAAGAGCCAGGTCTTGAGGAGTCTCCTGAAGGATAGGTGGTTGTCGGTCTGCCATAGGCGGATGGGGAGGGATTCCACGTCTTGGCGGCGAGGTGGGAGAATGATATGCCGCCGCTGGTTACTCTTCAGATGCGGGGGACTATGGCGAGGGTGCGGTCTGCGGAGCAGAGCTTGCAGTGTAGAGTCTGAGTCAGCTGCTGAGGTACGCTGGTCCGGTGTCATGGAGTGCCTGGTGTGTGGGTGAGGAGCTTGAAGGTTATCCTCTTGTTGATGGGGAGCCAGTGCAGGTCTCTCAGGTGGGGTGTGGTAAATAAATAAATAATACCTCTCTTTTTGACTAGACATATATCATAACAGATAGCTCAATAAATAAGAGTCAAGATTCGAGGTAGTAGGAGTTTTGCAGGTTTAATACAGCATAAGGACAGGAACAGGACAACCTGCATAGGAATAGGATGACAGGGCCCAGCAGCTGCTGGGGCTGGATCTGGGATGAGCGCGCTGACTTTTAATAACAATACATGAGCATATATACATAACGCAAACACATAGCATTACATTGCAGTAGGCGTAGCAGTGGGTGGAGCAGAAGACGTGACGCGTAGCAGTCGCGAAAGATAAGGGCGAAAAGAGGTGTAACAGGGCGTATACATAGACATGTGATGCAAACGTAACAGAATATGTCATGAATGGGGCGGAAACCATGGAGGGGGCTACCTAAGGAGCCGGGACCTCTAACCTGATGGTGCGCGCAAACTAGCAATGACGTATCACTAGGAGAAGTTGGGGGCTATGAACTCTGTGCTAGGAGCAGAGACTGAAGTCTGGAGAGTCAGGGCGACATGTACCTAAACAGTATCTAGTATCTGATGTTTAGAGAACATGTTGATATAAACTAGAAGTCAGGAGGGGAAAGACTAACTTGATTCTAAGACTGGACCATGCATTATTCTACATGTAGTGCGTGATGAAGAATATTAAATGACCATTAAATGCAGTATTTCTCTAACGTGGAGACGTGAAGGCTAGACAATGACGGAAACTACTGATGCAGTTCAGTAGCTTAGGAATGCAGAGAAGGAGGACTGAACTGATAACTGGAACTATAACATACTTTTGGCAGACTCAGAGACTGAGCCAGGCTGAGCCGGGCACTGCGAGGCAGGAAGTAAGTGAAGGGTCGAGGATACAGGTGGGGGCTGTATCGCTCCTCAGCGAGGTTTCAGGAGACAGGAGCTGAATCTGGTGTCCAGGCCCTTTTGAGGCCTAGAAACGGGGACTTTACAATGGAATAACGTGCACACTGAGAAACGTGGCAACGTAGCTTTACATAGGCCTGATATTCGTAGTATTCACGAGGACTGGAAACTGGCATACTAGAGGTGGACACAACTGTAATTGCGTCTTTTAATTGAACATGGGGAATGCATATGCATATTTAATCATGCACACATAACATATGATGGATGACATGTAGGGACACAGAACATGGCAAAATTTACTTTTCCACATTCCCTCCTTGTCACTACGTTTCCATCAGGAAACATCAATATTCATGATACCATCTATCATTTCATACAGTATCATTTGCTCGTCTCGAATTATCCTGGAACGGGATGTAGAACGGGGCTTGGGACTAGGAATACAAGAGGTAGCACAAATGCCGCAAATCGCAGGGCCACATTGTATACAGAGGCAGCAGCTGAATATGATCGCTACTGCAATACCTAGAAAGGACAAGACTTTCCATCCCCATGCGGAAATTATATTCCAGAACCAACCGGACCATGTCCAGGTGCCTGGATCTTGGTGTATCAGATGGGCAATTTTATGGAGTCTGGTTATAGCTGAATAAACAGACGGCGCGTTATTTGGAATGAAAATGCAGCAACTAGATCCGATGACTCTACAGGCCCCGCCCCTATCGGCCAGTATGACGTCAAGGACGAGACGATTCTGTAAAACGACAAATCTCATAGCAGATTGCTCTTCAGTTAAGTTACCTAGAGCAGAGGCAGTCTCATTTACTACAGCTTCGAGGGTTCTGGTTAACCTACGGATCAGTTTACTATTCTGGATAGGTCCTATAAAGAAAAAGAAACCTCTGTTGAAATCTGTATACTGTTCTAGAGCAGTTTCAGTATAATCGACAATTGGGGACTCCCTTCTATGTCTAATGTGTACTAGATGTGTATTTCTATGATAATCAGGTGGGGCTAGAAAAACAGGTGGCAGTAGGAAGGCAATGTAACAGGTTCCCTCCCAATCGAGGGGCAAACGAACATATGCGGTTTGACCACAAATAAAATAAGAATGACGTGAAGCTTTGAAAATAGATTTCCCACTGTCACTATACTTGACAATAGTAGTACAATCACTATGTCCTACGTGTATGGAACCATAATTACGGACACATAATTCGCCTTTGACTGGTAGTACTGAAATAGCAGGTAAGTCTAGAGTAGTATCAGACTGAACATTCAGGACCATGAAATTCGAAGAATAATTACCTAAATTATACACTTCATTTTCTAGATCTAAACCTGTTCTGTGGGGGAGACCTAGCTTGTCTGGAAAACATGTACTGTTAAGAAAAGACATATCTGTTGAGGATGACGTTAACGTGGACCATGCTCCACACGAACCATTATGTGAGAATGGATAAGGAAAAAGTGGCAGGACTCCCTTCGGGGTCTGGAAAGGGGGGAGTCGACCACACACCCAACAATTAGTGGCATTGCTGGTCTGGTGTGAGTAATGTAACATGCGGATAAATGAGTTATTTCGCATAGCGAGGCGGTAAGAGAGTTCATGAGGAGGCAGATCACTAAACGTGTGCTCTACTGTAGCATTAGCAGACTTATTAACATGAAGAACTGGGAAACATAGGTAAAATGCATAACTGGTGCAGGAAATCATAAGGCTGGAATCAATATGAAACATAGAAAAACGATACATCGGATTGAGTTTTGACTAACTCTCTCACTATGGGGGTCTATTTTATACATGTCAGAAACAGTCTAACCGTTTCACCTAGGGGAGGACTTAGACAATCAAACTGACTGACTTATTTTACTAGACCGGAGTTTTAGCTTGTACTCCTGTTGTGGAGTTTTCTCTAACAGGGGAGGGGTTGTAGCAATGTCTTTTGCGGGACAGTCCTTGAGAACAATATTTTGGCAATCCTTCAAATCCTGGGAAATGTTCTTTAAGACGGGTTTCAGTCCATTAAAAAGTTTAACATGAGAAAGGTGCACCCAGCCTTTGCGTCCTTCCAACTTCACGGCTGTACGGGTGGTGAGGAGGACCTGTCGGGGCTCTTTCCAACGAGGCTCCAGCGGACTTGATCTGTCAAAGTTGCGGACCATCACCATGGATCCTGGAACGATTTCATGCGGTGCCACCTCGGTATTGTCTGGAAATGCGGCGGCAACCTGTGAACGACATGAGTTGAGGGCAGACATCAAGGAAGCTAGGTAATCTGTCAGCATATTACTTGAAACATCGGTAATACTTCGGGGTCTAGGAGTACCCCACATATTAGGGGGGCGGCCGAAAACGACCTCATACGGGGACAGACCTGATCTGGAATGTGCGACCATGCGCATATAAAACAAAGCGACTGGCAGAGCTACTAGCCAGTCCACACCTTTTTCTTTACACACTTTTGCAATACGGATTTTCAGGGTCTGGTTATGTCTCTCTACGAGACCGGCTGCTTCAGGATGGCGTACACAATGAAACTTCCACTGGTACCCTAGCAAAAGGGAAACATGCTTCATGAGTTCAGATGAGAATGGCTGGCCGTTGTCAGAATATACGACTCTAGGGAGTCCATAACGAGGGAAGAACTCACGAACCAACTGCTTGGCAGTGGTCGCGGCTGTGTAATCTGGGACTGGATATGCTTCTGTCCACCTGGACAAAGCGCATACAACTACAAGGACATACTTGAAACCTCGACATCGCTCCATCTGAATATAATCCATCTGGAGGACTTCAAAAGGGTGGTCAGGGGGCTGGAATCCACCTTGTTCCACCGGGACACTTTTACCTGGATTAAACTGACAACATATCATACAGGTACGGACTTTCTGTTTGGCTGCAGCTCGTAAATGCTTGTTGAACCAAATGTTCTGGATACTGTCTAACATAGCTTTTTCTCCTAAATGTGCTGGACTATGTGCGGTATTAATAATGACTTGAACCATAGAGTCGGGGAGAAACCATGTGGCTCTACCCTTTGTTAACCATCCTTGATCTGTCTGGACCCCTCCTTGTTCGGACCATTTCTTGATTTCTTCGGGAGTAGCATGTAACTGTATATCTATGACATCTTGTGTAGGGTCCTTAACTGTCATACATGTAGTCGGATCTGGAGTATGTGTCTGATTAACTGGAATGTCTGGAGTCTGTGCTGTAAGCTTGGCTGTGCGATCTGCTAGATCATTACCTTGGGAAATAATGTCAGTAACTTTCGTATGTGCTTTGCACTTCATGATAGCGATAGATGTCGGCAAATGTATGGCATCTAACAGAGCTTGAATAAGGAGACCATGCTGAATCTTGGTTCCATGAGAAGTCATGAAACCTCTCTCCTGCCAGAGCACTCCGAAGTCGTGTACAACTCCAAATGCGTAACGTGAATCTGTGTAAACATTAACTTTCTGGTTCTTGGCATGTATACAGGCTTGTGTCAGAGCAACTAGCTCTGCTGCTTGAGCGGACAGGGTATCAATACGGTGTGTCTCTATAACTTTAGTGTCAGTAGTCACTGCATACGCGGCGACTAGTTCTCCTGTACTTGTTCTCATACATGAACCATCCACATAAAGTGTCAGGTCGGGGTCTGGTAACGGAATATCTGTCAGATCTTGTCTTGGCTTTGTCGTAATGTTAACTACTTCCACACAGTCATGTGGGTCAGGATTCGAAGTAACTGATGGTAACAGTGTAGCAGGATTTAAAATGTTGCAGCGTCTGATTTCTATGTGTGGCTGGAACAGTGTCAATTCATAACCTGTTAAACGTGCAATTGTCAAGTGCTGAGTTTGTGTTCGGTTTAAAAGAACTTCCACAGAATGTGGAACTTGTACTGTCAAGGAGTGTCCTAAGACTATGGAATCACTTTGTCTGATTGCTAGTGCTGTGGCTGCAACTGACTTGAGGCACGCAGGCAGAGCCTGGGCGACTGGATCTAATGTGCTCGAAAAATAAGCACAAGGCTTGTATTGTCCTGCTTGATCTTGTGTGAGAACAGATAATGCTGTACCTTCACGTTCAGTAACGAAAAGTGTAAAAGGCTTACTGTAGTTCGGTGTGGCTAGAACTGGAGCCTGGCATAAAGCTTTCTTTAACTCGTTGAAACTAAATGTATGTTCAGATGTCCAAGGGAGGACAGTCGATGCGGCTGCCTCCTGTGTCGTTAACCGTATCAGTGGTTTGGCTAGAAATGCATACTGAGGAATCCATTGTCTGCAGTAAGAAGTGAGGCCGATAAAAGCACGTACCTCCTTCTGGGTCTTGGGCTGAGGAAGACTCGCTATTAACTGGATACGGTCTGGTGTCAACTGCCTACCCCTCTTGGACAGTAAGTGTCCTAAGTATACCACTTGCTGGACACAGAATTGAAGCTTAGAAGGGGACACCTTGTGCCCCATCTCGGCTAGGAAATACAAAACTGTAAGTGATGCTCGCTCGCAAGCACGTTCAGAACGGGCTGTGATCAGTAGATCATCGACATACTGGAGCAGGGCAGTGTCAGTTGGCATGTGAATGTTGTCTAGTTGTCTCTTGAGTGCTTGACTGTAAATACTAGGACTTTCTGTGAAACCTTGAGGAGCTCGTGTAAACATATAGCTCCTTCCATTTAAACAAAATCCGAAAAGGAACTGGCTGTCTGGATGAATAGGAACACTGAAAAATGCGTTCTTGAGGTCTATGACAGTGAAGAACGTGGCTTCGGAATCAATGGCTGTCAATAGGGAAGAGATGTCTGGGACAACTGGGTACTGCGGAATAATACATTTATTAAGCTCTCGTAGGTCAATCACTAATCGATATACTGGGGGTGCATTTGGATCAGTACGTTTCATGACTGGAATGATCGGAGAATTACATACATTGGAGTCAGTTTCTACAACCACTCCTTGAGCCATGAGCTCGTCAATAATTTTGGATAAGGCTGCTACAGCCTCAGGTGGCAATCTGTACTGTCTGATTCGTGGTAACACTACACCTGGCTTGAGAGTCACACGATAGGGTGTGATTTGCATGTAACCTACATCAGTTGGACCTTGCGCCCATAAATACTGTGGAACATTAGACAGTCTTGAATCAAAATCTCGTAATACATAGTGACCCTTGAAGTCACGTAGGAACAATCGTATTCCCTCTGGGGAACAGCATATAACTGCACCTAACTCTTTCAGTGTTTTAATGCCTAATAGATTTTCTGGACATGACTTAGTAAGTAACAGATCAGTAGTGCGGGACAATGGACCTACTTCTAGAGAAACTGGTTTTGAAATCTCATTTACGATAGGTTTTCCTGAAAATCCAAGGGAAACATTTCTTGAGCCTGAGAGCGGAGCCCCTGGAACTTCGGCATGACTAATTGTGGTCCTACTTGCCCCTGTATCGATCAAAAACTTTCTGTCTTTCCCTAATACTTGACTATGAACATAGGGACCTTCTTGATCTACAGGTATCTCGATGAGAGGCAAGCCTACCTCCCTCTCTAGGCTGTTTCATGAATACTGCTGGTACTCTGGATACTCAGACTGTGCATACTGGTACATCTGCGATGTAACATGCTGTGTTGCAGCAATAGGCTGCGGTGCTGTAACTGTCTGTGGTGCATTCTGTGACTGAGGAATCTGTGAAACTTGTCCTTGTCTAGGCGGACGTGGTCTTTCTTTAGTCTTACCAGTAGCTATGTTGTGTTTCAGAACTGCACACTCATTTATAAAATGACCTGGCTGTTTACAATAATTGCAATTCCCTTTAACGGGAGCTGCAGGATGACTGGCTTGATTCGGACCCCTCTTCTGACTGTCTTGAGGAACGGATTGTGCAACTAGTACTTTCATTTTCGTGTCTTTCATACGTTTTCTCTCGTGTTCTTGCTCTTCTCTGATTCTATTCTGGTGGTACTGAAGCATTTGCAACATCTGGGACGGGGTATTAGCTTGCCAGGTACTTTCGACTTTCAAAACTCGATTTTTAATTTGTGGACTTGAATTCTCGACTAATTTAGTAACAAAAAGGTGAGGGTATGACTCACTACTTGTCTTGAGGCCACTGTTGATGCTAAAACATTTTTCAAATCTAGAAAAAAAATCACTAATATCCTCATCTTGCTTTTGTTTACAGGCTGAGATTGCATCCCAGTCTTCTTTTCTAGTTGTCAATAATCGGGGTAAAACTTGTATTAATAATTCTGGTAATTCTTTACATTTATCTCCAAGACCGGTACCTGGTACTCGTGCCTTATCTTCAGCTTCTAGGACTGCCCAATCGATCTTTTTCTCTCCCACCTCCCATTCCTTTTCCTTGAGCTTTTCATACACCCCTGCGGGCAGCAGAACCTTTAACATTTTAATTATATCTGGGTATGTGTATTCTCCCATACGGAGCATGTCTTTTAGTTCTCTATGGAACCCTGCTGGATCTTTGTCATGACAGGGAATTAATTTCTTCATCTCGAGGAGTTCCATCTTTGTAATTGGAGTGTAAACAAACACTCGTTCTAGTTCGCCACCCGTTCCTTTGACTGGGTGAACTTCTCGTAACGGATTCTGTCTCTCCATGTAAAATGGTTTACTTTCTGGAGGTGAGACATGAACAAAATGCGGGTTCAGAAACGTTCTATATTTGTGACGCTGTTCTAGAATGACACTAATTAAATCGGTACCTAAACCTTTCCATCTATACTGGAGTAACTCGTTCAGGATATCATGTAACGGGCCTGGATCAGAGTGCTGACCCTCATACAATGTAATGAGGTGCTGGATCATATACATACCCGCCAGTCGTTGTTCGGCTGGGGGCATTTTCAGAAACATTTGTGCCACTATTTCGTCTGGAAAAGTGGTAGAATCAGTAATCCATCGGACTGCTGATCGGGCTAGTTCTTGTTCATGCATGGTACTTAACTCACTGTAACCGATTCGTGATTTCAGAATGTGATCGGTAGCTTGAAACACTTGTTCTAGTGAACCTTGTTCTGGTGCTGGATGATGGAAAGTAGACTTGTGTTCTAGGCGTAAATGGCGATCTGGAAATCTAGATTTTCCTACATACGCTATTCTGGCGGGATTCTCGTCCTCTACCTCTTCAGTATCAGAGTTACTTTCTTTCTCGCTTACTTGTGCTGCTTTACGCTGTTCGTGTAATTTTATTATTTCTCTACGGATTTTCTTGTACATACTCTCCATAGCACCGACGGTCTTGTGCTTACCCTCGGCTATATTATCACTCCACCTTGTCAGGATTTTCATTTCGGCCGGATCTTTAGACGGGTAATCTTGTTCTCTTATTAGACAATTGATCAGAAACTTTAATATCATGAGCTGGATCTCGGCTTTCCTTTGAGACATGGCCTCGCTAATACTTTCTGGATCATCCCCTGTACGGATGAAACAATATATTCTGTCTAGATCTTCTTTCATATTCGGTAAGGTGACTAGATACTCGGCCACCTTTCTTACGCGGAATGAATATAAAACCATATTATCCTCGCCTGGGACTGGATCATAGCCGCATTCGGCAAGGGATTTTCTTATTTCTGCTACAGTCTGATGTCTGGGCGTACGCTGTGACGCTTGTGCATGTAATTCGGCTGTCGTTAAACGCTTGTGTGGCGGCGGGGTTTGAGGAGGACCTCCTCCTGCGGCCCCTAAACTAGAGTCTAGGTCTACTGAGGCTCTTCGTCCTGGCAGAGTGGGAAATGGAAATGCAGGCTGGACTTGTATGGCGGGCTGGACCGGGGGTACCGTAACAGGTACTCCGGTGTCTGGAGGAGCGGGAAGTGCCTGATTTACAGGGACTAGCGGAGCGCGAACAGGATTTGCATATTCTGGGACTGTGTCGTCCAAATAGGACGAAATAAAAATATCAGCTGCGGTCTGTTTGTGACGTAGCTTGATCGGAACTAATGGTGGCGGGAAATTACTGGATGCCTCTGGGGTCGCTTTTGGCAAGCCCTCGGCAAGGAGAGGATACATACCCCTAATAAGGGCATGCCTCTGTCTGTCTGACTGTTCGGCTTTGACTTGTTCACCTATCTCGATTAGTTCTTTTTCTTGTGCTCGTTCTAAGGATTCTCTACTTAATTCTGACTTTCTGATTTCCTTTTCAGTTCTTTTATGAGCTTCTTTACGCCATAACTCGATGGCATCTTTCTGTGACTGTCTGGCTTTCTTTTTCCATAATGCCTCTTCTACTCGCATGATGCACTCGGCATCCCATGTACCCGATACGGGCCATCTATACTTTTCTTCTAACTGTTTGGTATACTCTACCCATAAATCTAGATACAATATGGCGCTTATGCCATGCTTCTGATACATAAAGTGACCTGGACTGTCCCTCGGCGGAACAGGAACTGCTTCTTCTAACAAACCCTTTCTAGTTCTTAGCTGACGTAATCTCGAAAAGAGAGACATTGTAAACTTGAATCGGAACACAATACAATACACGAGAAACAATAACAATTTGGAGAACAATTCAGGCATACCACGACATTGGAAATACATTGAACAACATCATAACATAACAGTTCGGACAGAATATTACCTGGAATACTGAGAACAGAAACACAAGAATTTCTCGAGAACGGAACAGACTAGAGTTACTGGATGCACTGCTGAAACAGTACGGAACATACCGGTCCCATAAAGGGACGCATCAAGACCAGTATCCACCTAGGTGAACACTTCGTTTGTGAGTCTGTGTACCACCAACCCACGGACCAGAGTCAATTTAGATTGACCCTGTCTAGATACTATCCCAGTAATGGTACTCACCGGGCAGCAAGAACGGAAGGCCTCGGATCGGACTGGACTGCTACGACGACGGACGACTTCGGACTTCAGTTACGGGTGGACCTCCGGATACCTCGGACCTTGGACTCTTGGCTTGGGCTCTGGTCGGGACTCGCCGCGTTCCTCCATCGTCTCGTTTGGATGCTGGACCGCCTCCTCCGTCTCCTCCGTGGGCCTGAGGGATACTTGAAGCAGAAATATCTGCATGTGCACGGTATGGTTCCGTCACGGCTGCAGAGGGTCAGGGGGTCGGCGTGGCTTCACCGACGCGTGGGGAAAGGGCAAGTCCCTATTCGGGCGCCATTATGTGGTAAATAAATAAATAATACCTCTCTTTTTGACTAGACATATATCATAACAGATAGCTCAATAAATAAGAGTCAAGATTCGAGGTAGTAGGAGTTTTGCAGGTTTAATACAGCATAAGGACAGGAACAGGACAACCTGCATAGGAATAGGATGACAGGGCCTAGCAGCTGCTGGGGCTGGATCTGGGATGAGCGCGCTGACTTTTAATAACAATACATGAGCATATATACATAACGCAAACACATAGCATTACATTGCAGTAGGCGTAGCAGTGGGTGGAGCAGAAGACGTGACGCGTAGCAGTCGCGAAAGATAAGGGCGAAAAGAGGTGTAACAGGGCGTATACATAGACATGTGATGCAAACGTAACAGAATATGTCATGAATGGGGCGGAAACCATGGAGGGGGCTACCTAAGGAGCCGGGACCTCTAACCTGATGGTGCGCGCAAACTAGCAATGACGTATCACTAGGAGAAGCTGGGGGCTATGAACTCTGTGCTAGGAGCAGAGACTGAAGTCTGGAGAGTCAGGGCGACATGTACCTAAACAGTATCTAGTATCTGATGTTTAGAGAACATGTTGATATAAACTAGAAGTCAGGAGGGGAAAGACTAACTTGATTCTAAGACTGGACCATGCATTATTCTACATGTAGTGCATGATGAAGAATATTAAATGACCATTAAATGCAGTATTTCTCTAACGTGGAGACGTGAAGGCTAGACAATGACAGAAACTACTGATGCAGTTCAGTAGCTTAGGAATGCAGAGAAGGAGGACTGAACTGATAACTGGAACTATAACATACTTTTGGCAGACTCAGAGACTGAGCCAGGCTGAGCCGGGCACTGCGAGGCAGGAAGTAAGTGAAGGGTCGAGGATACAGGTGGGGGCTGTATCGCTCCTCAGCGAGGTTTCAGGAGACAGGAGCTGAATCTGGTGTCCAGGCCCTTTTGAGGCCTAGAAACGGGGACTTTACAATGGAATAACGTGCACACTGAGAAACGTGGCAACGTAGCTTTACATAGGCCTGATATTCGTAGTATTCACGAGGACTGGAAACTGGCATACTAGAGGTGGACACAACTGTAATTGCGTCTTTTAATTGAACATGGGGAATGCATATGCATATTTAATCATGCACACATAACATATGATGGATGACATGTAGGGACACAGAACATGGCAAAATTTACTTTTCCACAGGGGTGTGATGTAGCTGTGGCGAAGGATGTCGAGGATGAGGCTTGCGGAGGGGTTCTGGATGCGTTGGAGCCGTTTTGGGAGTTTGGCCGGGGCTCCTGTGTAGAGTGAGTTGCTGTAGTCCAGTCTGCGGCTGACGAGGGCCTGGATGACCGTCCTTCTAGTTTACGTGGGGATCCACTTGAAGATCTTGTGAAGCATGCAGAGGGTGTCGAAGCAGGAGGAGGAGACAGCGATGACCTGTTTCATCATGGAGAGGATGGAGTCGAGGATGACCCCTAGGATGCATGCATTGTCGGTGGGTGTAGGAAGTGCTCTTAGTGCAGTCAGCCACCAGGAGTCGTCCCAGGCCAAGGGGGTAGATCTGAGGATGAGGACCTCAATCTTGTCCGAGTTCAGCTTCAAATGGCTGATTCTCAGCCGTCGGCGACAGCTTACAATCCTTTGTGGAGGTTGGTTTTGGCGGTGTCTGGGTCATTGGTGAGGGAGAGGATCAGCTGGGTGTCGTCAGCATAGGAGATGATGTTGAGGTCATGTAGACGTTTAACAACGTTGGGGTGAGGGATGAGCCTTGGGGTACGCCGCCGATGATCTCGGTGGCTTCGGAGCGGAAGGGGGTGGCGGGCGCACTGAGTTCTTCCGGAGAGGAAGGAGGTGGTCCAGTCCAGGGCCTTCTCTTGGATTCCGGCGTCGTGGAGGTGTGCTTTTAGTGTGCGGTGGCAGACAGTGTCAAAGGCGGCTGATAGGTACACAAGGATGAGGGTCGCGGTTTCTCCGTTGTTGAGCAGGGTCCTGATGTCCTCGGTGGCTGCGATGAGGGCAGTTTCGGTGCTGTGGTTGCTGCGGAACCCGGACTGGGATGGTTCCAGGATGTTGTTCCCTTCGAGGAAGCTGGTCAGTTGTTTGTTGATGGCTTTTTCGATTACCTTCGCCGGGAACAGGAGCAGGGAGATGGGTCAGAAGTTCTTGAGGTCCTTGGTAAATTGCACTAAGTCCTAAGGACAACAGAAACGAGATCAGCAAAAAAATGGAGGAGCAAAGCTAAATTTTGGGGGAAGACCACCCTAAGGCTAATAGGTCTACCGTGGTCTCATTCATTTTGTCGGTGTTGCTGAATGTTTGTGTTGTGCATCATAAATTGGTACCATTTATGGATAGAGGTAGCAAAGCTAGGCCAACAAGATGGATAATGTGTCATAGTCTAGAATCTAAAGATCTTTCCTTGATGCTGCAGCAGCCGGGGCTCTTATTAGGTCCCAGTGCCCATCGCAAATTAATCAGTTCATGGCTTTCTAGCTTCACAAGTTTCTGTCTTCATTAGTGCCTCAATCAAGGTTAGACAGAAAAAAATAGCCCTGGCAAAAATGCTGAAACCAGCCAGACAGTGCAGCAGGCTGTAAGGACAATGGTACTATTGTTTCAAAGTTGACTCAGAGCAGCCCACATCTGAAGCTAAAATGGCTGCTTAAGCCAGCAGCCTACTGGGAAAATGCCAGCAGACAGAATGGGTAGTCCAACCCTGGTCTCAATAGAAAATGTGGATGGTGTGACAGGCCAACTAAATAGCTTCCAGAAGCCAGCTATTTCTATTACTCATTGACATTGTGCTTAGCTTTGACTCTGGTCAGAGCTCTGGTGACCTTTGACTACATCCATGTTATACAAATACCACATACATATATAAATAAATACAGCTGTGCCACAAAATCCTGACTGATGAAGCACTTTATTAGTTCTGCTGCTGTTCTTAGCAGTGCCCCACACTATGGCTGACAATGATGACACTGTTGCAGCCTTCAATACACACATAGGCCTGTAGATGAATTCAAACTAATGTTTTTGTTGCAAAATAATAAGCAGATGCAGAGTAAAACCACTAACGCCTTCCACTTCTGCCAGCACAATATAATCTGCTTATGGAAACAGGTGAAGCATGATAATGAAGTTTGACCACAACCTGTAGATTGATGCCCTTTCACTAAGCTGCGAAGGGCAGTCGAGGGATCCAGGTGTATCCATAATCAACATGTTGGAATTGAATGTGGGTCACATATGGGCTTCTTGCATGGATTGATGTTGCTTAATCTCACCATTGTACCCCTGTACCCATAAGTAAAAGGGATAGTGGGCTTGATGTATGAAATGAAATGAAATGAAATTGGGTTTTGTAGAGCTCATTACTACCCGGAGGCCTCGTAGCGCTGTGGAAGAGTTGGGTCAAGGGGTCTGCTGACTAACTTTAATGGTAGAGAAATGTTTTAAGTTCTTTCCGGAATTTTTGTAAGTCGGGCTGGCTACGCAGTGTGGGAGGCAGGGAGTTCCATATAGAGGCAGCGTTCCAAGAGAAGGAGCGCCCGACCCACCTAGCGCGTTTGATTTTGTTCTTTGAGGCTAGAGAGGCTGTGCTAGAGCGCAGCGATCTCTGAGGGCGGTAGGGGGTAGCTAGGGAGCAGATCATTGCGGGTGCTGTATTCCACATGGCCTTGCGCATTATGCACATCGCGTTGAATTTTACCCTGGCCTGGATGGGCAGCCAGTGTAGTTTCTTCAAGGCGGCAGCGCCTGAATCTCGTCGGGAGAGTCCAAGAAGAAGGCGTGCAGCCGCATTCTGGGTTACTTGAAGCTTCTTGGTTGTGCTAATTGGTGCACCTAGGTAAAGGGCGTTTCCATAATCGAGGCGATATAGGATGATGGCCTGGACCATTATCCTACGGGCTTGGAAAGGGAGGAGAGGCAGTATTTTCCTCAACATTCTCATCAGCCCAAAGCAGGTGGCAGAAAGTATTGTGGCTTGCTGGTTAAAGCTTAAGGTGTCGTCTAGCCATACACCTAGGCTTTTGATATGGTCTTTTGGCTCTGGGGGAGTACCCATGCAGGTCGGCCAGTCTATAGTGGGTCTTGGTACAGCTGTGTTTCCTAGAAACATGAGCTCTGATTTGTCCCCGTTCAATTTTAAGTGGGACAGGGCCATCCATTCTGTTACTGCTTTAAGACAGCTGCTCAGGTTGTGGGAGGTGCTGCCAGGCTGGTTCAGGGCTACCACTAGTTGGGTGTCATCGGCATAGGTTACGATTTCAAAACCGAATGGGATAACAATCCCTGCCAGCGGTTCCATGTACATGTTAAAAAGGGTTGGACTCAGGGAGGAGCCCTGAGGTACGCCCTGGTTGAGGGGCCAGATTTTAGAATGGGTGGCCCCCTCTACCACCTGAAACGTGCGGTCCTCCAGGAAGGACCGTAGCCACGTAATGGCCTTTCCTGCCGCTCCGTGTTGTACTAGACGGGAAATTAGGATGTTGCTATTTACGGTGTTAAAGGCGGCACTAAGATCTAATAGCATAATTGCTGTGGTGCTGCCTTGATCCATATGCTTCCGGGCTAGCTCTGTTACAATCAACAGGGCAGACTCTGTCCCCAGTTGAGGGCGAAAGCCGGCTTGCGAGTCATGGAGTAGGTGGTTGGTTTCCAAATAAAGCATCAAGGTAGTGTTGATGTGCTTCTCAAGCAGCTTGCTTATCCAGGGGAGGAGCGAAATCGGGCGGTAGTTGGCCATTTTTCCAGGGTCGAGATTGGGCTTCTTCAAGAGAGCCCTGACTTGTGCACATTTCCAGGCTTTTGGTACTTTCCCAGTGGAGATTGATGAATTCAAGATATTTAGAATGGCTGGTCTAATGGTGTCCGCCACCTTTAGAAGGTGTCGCGGAGGGGCAGGGTCGGTAGGGGATCCTGATGTTACTTTCAGCACTAGGGTTTTAAGGGAGTCTTCCTTAAGCGGCGGGAAGTCCGCTAACTGGCAGGCAGAAGTTGAGGGGGTATTATCTATTTCGGGTACATGTTGTTTGATGGGTTTAAAGGATGAGGAGATGGATTGGATTTTTTGGTGGAAATACTCTGCTTGACTGTCACACCGGTTCTGTGCTTCGCTGGGGTCAGGCAGGATGGGAGGGGTACTAATCAGGGATTTTGCTATCCGGAATATTTCCTTTGGGGCATTGGCTGACGTTCTGATAATTTCCTCATAAAATATTGCCTGCGCTGATTTAATTTCAGCTTTGTATTTCTTGATAGACTCTCTGTAACTACTTTTTTCGTGCGCCCTAAGTGTGTGTCTCCAAGTCCTCTCTAGTTTCGTGCAGTTTTGTTTTAACTCTTTTAGTTTGGGGGTGAACCAAGGTGACTCCTTCAACTTGGTTTTCTCTTTAAGGGGTTTCAGAGGAGCTATTGCGTCCAGGGTGGACTGTACCCATTCATTATAGTGTGTATAGAGGGTATCTGGATCTTCTCCTGTTGGTGGTGGGAATGCGGAGAGGGAGTCATCCCATTGATCGGGGGATACCTTCATCCAGTTCCTTCCCCTTAATATCGCCCGGGGTGGGACCGAGGGGGAGCGCAGGGTTTTCCAGAGTAGTGGTACCAGGGAGTGGTCGGACCATGGGAGAAGGACCTGAGTTCCTACCTCAAGCCTCTGGTCGTTGCTTAAGACTGCGTCTAGCAAATGGCCTTTATTATGTGTGGGTTCGAAACCCTTCTGGAAAATTTGGAGGGCTGCAAGGTTGTTTATAAAGGACTTTGCTAGGGAGTCTGAGGAGTCGTCTAAATGGATGTTTATGTCTCCCAATACTGAGAGGTGAGGTGAGGATATGGCTAACTCGGCGACCTTAGAAGGGAGGGAATTCATGAATTCTCCTATGTGACCTGGGGGGGGTAGAGGAGTAGTCCTGAGAAGGTTGCAGTGGCAGATAAATCTAAGGCAAAGCTCATGCTTTCACAGTCAGGTATAGCGGCTGGGCAGGCTCTGCATTGGAAGCAGTTTTTAAACAATATCCCTAATCCTCCTCCTCTTCCCCTCTTCCTATCGACCCTCTGTAATCCATAACCACGCTGTAGTATGGTGCTGATATCTGGGTCAATCTCGTCTTGTAGCCAGGTTTCCGTCAGGAATATAGCATCCGGGTCGAGGTTATCAAGAAGGATTGACATTTCTACAGCGTGTTTGGTCAGGGACCGACAGTTTAGGAGAAACATTTTGAAAGGGGATCTGAGGATCTCAGTTGGTGTTGGCGGAGGCTTAAGTTCGAAGTGACAAAGGGGGCACTTCTTGATGGCTTTATTTGGACACAGGGAATGAAGGCAGGAAGCCTCTGTATTGGGCATTAGCTTCATAAGGGACTCTAGATCATACCTTATGCAGGTCGGTGATATCTCAGGCTTTTGGGCAGGGGTTCTGGTCCCTGGTCGCGGCAGGTCGCGGACAGGCGCAGACGGGCTTGCCTTTGGCGCGCCATGACATTAATTTACCCATTCTCTGTCTATGGAGAAATGTGTTTATACACAAGGACCCACATTCTAAAATAAGAGGCGCAAAGTATAGCTTGAGCAGGCTTTGTGAGAAAAGTGCGAATAAAGTGTACCAATTGAAAGGGTGGTATATAGATCCTGTGGTAGCCATTTTTCACACAATGTGCCGCACGACAGCACTCCTCATGTGACACTCTTACCCACTGTACTTACGAATGCCTATACAAGTTGCTTATCAAAAGTCTGAGGAGTGGCCTGAAGAAAACCATGCCATGTGCACAACGCAAATAAAGACTGGCAATACAACTCAGACAGTGGCTTCTCATGACAGTGGTGGTCATTATGATTTCATAATCTCATTATTTATGATCGGATCGCTTTGAAACAAAACACATCCCAAATGCAAAACAATGTGTCGAGGCCTGGCAAGCTTCAGTCACTGTGGTTTTTACTGAGCAGTGTTGAAAACTAAAACCCACGCCAAGGCTCAGAGCCACTCAACTAATATTTTCCTGCCAATGCACTGACAACCTCATTGAGATGGTGAGAAGGCCGACCCACAAGATTTACTGATAGTCTTCTGCAAGCTAAAAGGCCAAGTGACCTGAGAAGTACAGATGTGCATGGATAATAAGCTCCCTATTTACTGTTGTAGTGCAAACAGTACATCACATAGACAATTAACAACATTATGGTTGGCGTACAGGCCACCTGATGGTTCTCTACATAAGACCTTGGTTCCGGCCACTACCAGCTCCAACTTCCCAAATGTTGTGTGTTGCATTACAACATTGTCCATGGGGAGTAGACTATGGGGATATAGGAGGCAACATTTAGTGCATCATCAGCTGCATAGGTGTTTCAAAAAGGGTTCTTGAAATGCTGGCCAATCTTTACAGCTTCCGGAATATTTGTGAAGGCTTTCTCCTCTATCCCTTGACAAAGGCAACACCACACGTATGTGAGATACATCCGCTGAAAGGTAGCAGACTTGCGATGTATTATATCAAGTAGAAGTTTGTAGATACGACTCAGAGTTCGTCGGATATGTGATAAAGGCAGAGGAGTGCCTGCTAATACAAAACAAGCTTTGGTAAAGCTAAGGGGTCTTGGCTTTGTGTTAGGGGATGTGTTTGGGAATAGTTGGGTTACTTTATGTGTGTTGCTCCCAGCTGTCTTCTGCACTTCTGATTATCCAGGAAGTAATGAAGTTATTGTGGATGATGACTTACTTTGGGATATTTTGCAAATTGTGACAACCTCACTAAGCATCTAAATGACCTGCAGAGAAACCAGGGGCCATATTATCAAGAAAGGGCGATACATTATCGCTGCTTTTATCGGCAGGAAACTGCTGCTAAAGCGGCGATAATGGGCTTGATAATAGGCCCTTGTGAATTCCCATAGAAGCCCAGGTTCTGGTGTTAACCTGGGCTTTTTTAACTAGCCACTACATCTCGAGTAATTTTCAAGCTACTGAGGCTGCAGCGTTGCGGACATGAACATTATATTCTTCCAGCCATGAAGGAGCACACATATGTATGTGTGGGGTGGGAAACATCCTTTACAACGAAACTTTTACAACGCAGGTTTTACAACGAAAACCATTACAACGCATTGCGCTGGGGGGCGCTCTAGGATAGGGAATAGATTTAATTTACTATCCAACACCTTCCCTAGTGTCCACGGGGACTGGAGTTGGAATAGTAAATTAAACTATTCACTATCCAGCACCCCAAAGCGCTATGCGTTGTAATGGTATGCGTAGTAAAACCTACATTGTAAAAGCATGCGTTGTAATAGTATGCGTTGTAACGTCATACAACCGTGTTTGGTGCCAATAGAAAAAAAGTTAGGCAAGGTCATTTGATCCGTTCTCTTTTTAAACATAAGCCTTTGAGTCTGCATATTCATAATTTTGCCAGCATCATTTTCAAAGGTGACACACTTCACAGCTTCGCTATTTTGCAAGGTTTGTTGACTTTGGAAAACTTTATCTCTTGGCAAAATTCACCACTTCAATTTTTGGGGGTGATTTATCCTTCGAAAATGCGATTTTGCTGGTTTGTTTCATCTTTAACACAAATTATTTTGATTTTTCCAAATTTTGTGAAGCTGACAAAACTGAAAATCATTGAAAGAAAACCTCATATAATTAGCAACCTTGCACATTGTGTGCAATCTAATGTAGACATTCCGGAAACCAACATTTGATCTGCTTCAGGTGGAGTAAGGGTGATGTAAGATAGCCTTTTTAAGTTTAGAGATCTGGTACATTGCTCATTTTCGCAATACCTCTCTTGCTTTGTTGTATAACGAAACCTTCCACCTTACCCAAGGGAACAAAAACACAATATAACCCCATTTTCGGTCACGCAGAGGGGCAATTTATAAATGTACGTAATTTGCTTATAGTGTACTTTTTGATAAATTCGCTGTGACTGCGGCAAAAAGGAAATAAACTCACACAGAACAATATTACTCTCATTAATCAGGTCTCTGGGAACTGTTTGCTTGTAAACAGTAAAGTACATATTGCTATGGAGTTACTACATCAGCATAATTATCATTATATGAACCAAATTTAGAGAGTACTTTTTAATATGCTTCACAGATTGTTTTGAAACAGAGCCAGAAAACAAACTGGATTGCACCTTTCAGATACACCGTTCAGCTCCTTATACTATATGTGAGGTGTGTAATAACACACATAGTTATATTTATTTCATGGGATTGCATACATGGATGATGCCAATGTGAATTAAAAGATATATTATTTCTTACATTTTTTTTAATTTTAAGAGCAGACCAATAACCTGTACTGATTGGAACTCGATGACTTCTGTCGTAATCTCTGCCTTACCTTAGTAATGTGGATTCCTATACACTTAGAAACCCTATTAAACATTTGTTTATGCATTACCTGCCAGGTAGAGGCTTTCGTCGCAGTCATAATCCTGTTTTGTAATCTCACTAAAGAATTAGCAATAGGCAGAGGTTATGTCAAAGGCCCTAATTACACAGACAGAGAGGTGTGGCACAGCGGCCAGAGCAGCTGACTCCAGAGAACGGGGCTCACGGTACGATCCCAGGCGCCAGCCGCAGCTAGCTCAGCATAATATGACTCTGGGCAATAGCTCACTTAATCTCCCCAATGCCCCCCCCCTGTGCATGGATACCCTTAGGAGTGATATAAGTGCATGCTTTACAAATGTTGAATTTATTACGCTCACATGAACAATGGCGATATGTGCAATATGCATCAAAATCCACGTGTTATGGCCCATTTTACCAGCAATATTCATAACTCAGTGTTACCTATCACAACTGATAAATTCCTATCCCTGCTGTGTTGGGATATACTGAATTCAATGAATAATGCTGCCTTTTTTTAGTCAACTGCACAGTGGTGTAGGTAGACCATGTGCTACCCGCGGTGGTCTCTGCGTTTGCCAGCACCAGCATGTAAGACTGGAGGGGGGGGTGCTGGCGATTCCCGCGATGGCCACAGGCAAAAGCGGGGTCGGGGTTCTGACGATTCCCGCAACGGCCACAGATAAGAGCAGGGGAGGCCGCCGCCCCCAAAACAAGCGCGGCCTAGGGCAGACCGCCCCCTGTTGCCATGCCACTGCAACCATAATACTGGGGGGAGTCTATATTGTGTCAGACTTCTAGGTGTGTTTGCAGAAATCAATTATATCAGCTTTGACAGGAGGTCTGATGCCAGGGTTCAGTCCATCAGGGTCAGAAAAAGAGAGACTAAGACCATAACCATCCCTAAAATGTCCAGGTCTGTCATCAAGGCTCTCTTCTTCTCATCAGCTCCAAAAAAGCAACTCTTCCATCCACTTCTCCTGGCCCCATATCTCACAACATTCTATGCTCTTTCTCTATCAGCCAGACTGAAGAGGTACTCTGATAAATCAGTTCCACTGGTCAGGCACACAACTCTCGGGCAGAGCTCTCCCCAGCTAATCACACAAGAGCTCTTTTATCGTAGTTGCCAAGTTTCCCAGTCCATATTTTTTTTCCTTTGTACTTTGGGACTTGTAGTCTTGTTTTATAATAGAAAAAGCAACACTACAAGTCCCAGACTTCAAAGAAAAACCCTGGACTGGCGTAGCACATCACGCATGGACCTGGGAAACCTGGCAGGACTGTTTTATAACAGATCATGTGCACAACTCCAGGCTCTCAAACAGGCAATATAAATCGTGTCATGATTTTTATAATATTTATGAAATTTGTGGGATATTTTTAAATATATGAATTGTAATTGTTTTTAAAGTGTATTTGATTGTATAGTATGTATCACCGTCTTTTTATGATATTGAATTATCGAAATAAAGTATTTTGACTGACTGACTGAAATTATGTCAGACATAAAACAGACATCTGACTACCACTTGCATCAAACTTCAATTCTCACAAATAAACAGTAACATGCGGGAAACATCCTTTACAACGCAACTTTTACCACGCAGTGCCTTTACGACGCAACTTTTACAACGCAAACCATTACAACGCATTGCGCTGGGGGGCGCTCTAGGATAGGGAATAAGTTTAATTTACTATCCAATACCTTCACTAGTGTCCACGGGGACTGGAGTTGGAATAGCAAATTAAACTATTCACTATCCAGCACCCCAAAGCGCTATGCGTTGTAAAGGTTTTCGTTGTAAAAACTGCGTTGTAAAGGCATGCGTTGTAAAAGTATGCGTTGTAACGTCATACATCCGTAACATGCAGTACTGTTAGTTCTTATCTGCTTTTCTCTACTTGGTAGTACCCACCCTTCCTTTTCTGGAATTTCACAGAGTTTATGTGAGTACAATGGAACAGGGTTCCTTTATGGTTCGTAGTTTTTAAAGTTATGTTTAGGGGCAGTTGAAGGCTTTCCCCTTAAAAATATGCATGTCCTGAAATGGATCCATGCTCACTTTGCCACAGGATCCAGGTTGCACCTCACTTATGAGGCTGAACAAGGTGGAAACTAGTCTGAATTAATTTAAGTTACCATTCTGATGAAGATAACCCGGCAGTTTCGGCTGGACTGTTCCTATTGGAGGAGGACAAAGTCAGATCTGCACATGGTTGCTCCTTGTCTGGAGTGGCACTCGGGAAACAAACATTGCCAAAGCCAATAAGTCTAGCTTTTCTGAAACATGCAATGGTAAAGCTAATAGGCCTGTTTTTTTCTTTTTTTGGAAGAAGTGTTTGGTGATATTTGTGTTCATTGCTCCCAGTCGTGCTACAAAGAAAATACCATTATGAAGCCACCTCTTGGGCTACTGCAAAATTGGAAGCTGGGAGTGTGGAAAATTAGTACGGTTTGGTAAACATTATCTGCGCCATCTTGCCTTTTCCCCTGATGCCACACTTTTTGTCGTGCGCACCCGCCATTTTAGGTGCCTCGATCAGAACCACCCTCTGCACGCCACTGGCCCCCAGCATAGCCCTTCGCCCTCGCAAAGCCCGCACGCTGACAACCCCCACACTCGCATGCCTTGGGTCATAAACCCCCCTTCAATGCAGCTCTGCCTCAGAATCCCATCCTGTTCCCAACGCAACCTCTCCCCTCATTCCTTTCATGGTCCCAGGCCCTGTGATACAAACCCCCTTTCCTGTGTGCCCGTTTGTCTTCCTCTTTCCCAGGCCGACACCTAGCTCTGCCGATATTGTTTATTGCCCCTCCCCGTACAGTAGAAAGCTTCCCTCATCAAAGGACCTCCGAGTTGATCAAAGCCCCCACCCTATGAGATCCGATCAAACCCCCACATTCCGTGAATCGGCGGAATGTCCAGCTGCGCGATAATCATCACCTGTTGTGACCGGGGTGGGGACTTCAACTGTAAATGTGTGTGGGAACGGGCCTGTAGGGGAGATTCAGAGGATGTCCTTTCATACTTCTGTAGTGTAGCTCCTATCTTCCCAATAGGCTCTGCGCATTGGAATAATACCTACAGCAGTAAAGGCCTAGACCAGACGTTAACTAGGTCTACTACTGTCGATACTAGACTTAATTTTTGGGTTTGCCAGCGTAGCTCAGAGTTCGCTAGAAACTTTCTCGAATGTTCAAGGAGGAATTAACTTCCCTGATTAGACAAGAAGGGATTTAGTTTCTGACAACCATAGAACATGACAACTTTGCTCTCCCCTAATCAAGAGTCAATCTCGAGAGTCGTGTGAGCACAAGGCAATTATTTTACTCAGTCAGTACGTGCATTCTTAGTCTCATCAGAATGTAGAGAAAAGGAAGAGACGGGCGTGTTCAATAAAAAGGTGTTATTTATTGATCAGTCTCTTTTCTCATACATGAGAAATGGATCGATATTATTGCAATACTTATAGTTAAGTAAAGTGCATACATTAAAAGCAATAGTATAAAATAATACTGTAAAAACATTGATATGGTTTCTGAGCCATATGATGTTTAAAATGATTAAAATATATTTACATACACATATACATTTGACTAAACGTACTCAACTGGTGTTTCTAAATACGCCTACCCCGTGTACCTGACCTAAGTCTAATGCGTGGGCGGGAATAGAAAGTTACAGTTTAAGTTAAGTTTGTTTTTGCCAAGTGAATAACTAAAGAATTCTCTGTGAGGGGTTATTCAGTTCTGTACCTGGAATTTAGGATGAATGAGGAATGGTATCTCGTTCTCTGCTCTCGATATTCCAGGTTGCCTGCGAGGGCTGCCCGGAAGCGCCGGTGCTGGGTCTCTCGGCTTGAGATAGCAGCGCGTCTCTCAGCGCGTCAGGAAGGCGGGGCTGCTGCCAGCGGGGTCTGCTTCTGCTCTCGGCTTCGGCAAGTATGGCTGCTCCGTCTTGTCACCACGCGTGTGTTTGCATAGGGCAAGATCGGTAATATTTATACCTTAAAGGTGCCGAGATTGACGTAAGGATGGACATAGATACGTCAATAAAGATGTCATACGACTTGCTCGTTAGCACATTCTTTACTAAAGTTCTCGGTGAAATCAAAACAATGGCCGCAGGGTTTTTCCCAGGTTGTCATAGGTTTGATTTGTTATGAGAACGTCGTATGCCTTATCAGGGGCTGGAGGAATGTCGCTTGTCTAATTAGATCTCAAGCGTTATGACCTAATCAGATAACACGTTCCTGTGCCGTAGTGTGACTGCATCAGATAACGGTATCTGCATCATGGGGGCTTGTCTTGCCTCATGGGCTGACTGTTAGTTAACTTGATAGTTAGTTTAACCAGAATAGGGTCAGGAATAGGGGGATCGATTCAGAACCTATAGGAATACACGACACCCACTCCACGCTAACTATGGTCATATTTACTAATCTATGCATAGTATAACATAGTACAACATACTATAGAGAATAGTGTATACCTTACCACCCCAAAATACATAAATGCATTTTGAAATTTTCAAATATACTGAAAAATTGCAGTCATATATATTGTATGCACTTAAGCTATGAATCAAATGCAAAAGTAAACACGCATTTGTATGCATTATTGCTTATTTGGTATATGAGAAATACACATGAAACGGCTCTTAATATGGCTATACAGAAAGAAAGTTCGAGACCATTTCATAACATAATAAAATGTTTGTGAACATACCAGCGGGCAGCTAAAGTCTAAAAAGTATCTAAAAATAGAAATCTTAGTTCTCTAGGAATAGTTTCTTACTTTAAGCAGAAGATCAGTGTCCCGGAAAAAATATGGGAAAATATTTTAGGGGGTTGCTGAAAATTGCTGTCCGCGAACTGGATTGTAATTGTTCATGTGACTTTATTTTTAAAGTTGAAGGCCGAATTCAGGGAACGCCGTGTGCGAGTTTACTCAAAAGTCTCTATTTCTGTTCTGGAGAGAACATCATATCATTCAGGCTTTCGAAAAAACTGTCAACAGCTTCATGGGAAAGTTCCTCTAAGTCGGGAATAGGTGTAACCATGCATTCATGCGCATGATTGTCTCCATTGACATTCTGATTTGCATCACTGACAGAAGGTCGTACCTGTTCGATGCTGCTTTCATCTTGAACTTCACTACTCTTCAATCGTAGTGGTGAAGATTCCAGGAATGCCGTCAGCAGGATTGGCAGCCTTTGAGGGCAGCACAAAGCGTGAACCTTGGTAGGAACCAACAGTGTATCTGCATCCACTGGCGCATCCGATTGTAGCGTCAGACAGGTGTCTAACACGCATTCTTCTCCGCATAGCAGACACCTTAGTACAGGTAAAACACACCTTTGCCACATTGGTCGAAATGATAGAAACCAAGTCATGTTCAGGTCTCTAAGCCGGGAGAGTCCCAGGATTTTTGATATCCGGTCCCGGTATCCAATGGCTAGGATCGTATCTTCCATTGTCGCGAGAGTTTGATCTGTGACATGGGTTGCCATAACGAAAAATAAGGACTAGGAATAGGATTCCTGCAATTAGTCCCAGGATCAAGGGAAGTCCGCCAAAAATCGAATGGACGAAATCTGGAAAAATACCCAGTATGGCTTTGAATGGTGTTAATGCCATCGAAAATACTGTCTTAAATACCCCTGAGATCCCATTGGTATCAGAAATATTTAAGATTTCGCTCAGGATTTCCGCGAAATGTACGGGGGAATTAGTTGATAATAATGTATGTATCTCTGCAGTCGTCCTTGCGACTTGTAGATCATACGTTTCTTTTGATGACGTGAGCCTTGTGGGCGTCTGTAGAAGCACTGTTTTCATTCTGCTTAAAGTATCTATTCGAATAGAAGTAATTTTCAAATTGGGCCATGCCCTTGCCTCCCTGTCTGGAAAGGAGCTGGGGAACAAAGAACGTCCACAGCACTTGACCTTCGCCGTCGTAGTGACTAGATAAGGAGTCCCGGGCATAAGACTACAACATCTGCGGTCTACAATAAGAATGTAACTCCCATTATAGAGTCTTTGAAAGAATGGTTCTATTTCTGTTGCAGGTGCGCCTTGCTGGTGACATGAAAGGTTGTATGAATTCCCTTCACAGGCTCCGTGCAAACTAATACCGTTACACAGAAGCGTGCCGCTTAGTGACATAGCACAATTGTTGCCACTAAGAAACACTTTCTGTCCTTTATTACTGACACATGCATGTGAATAGGGCAGGTTCCAAGTTGTTTTAAGGTACCCTTTACCCAATTTCTCGTACATGCCAGCCTGTATATATTTTTGGCAGTATTGAAACCTGAAGGTTGAGATAGGAATATTTATGATTCCGTGGATTATCCATTCACTGACAGGTCGTTCTGACATTGTCATTGGTAATCTTTCTAGTTTTTCAATGCTCAAGATTGTATAATCAGCACCCTTTTGCGCCATACCGATTTGTCTATCAGTAAGGTTAAAGATTTGGAATAGTGACGTTGTGTTGATTAAACGCCAAGGCACGTAGCCTGAACGCAGATTTTGTAACGTCCAGCCAAGCTGTACAATAGAACGCAATTGTGACTGTCCATGTTGTAATAACAGTAAGTCTTGCGATAATATATCGATTGCTGAAGACACAATGCTGTCCAATGAAAAAATTCTGGAGGACAGAGTCATTAACCCATTGTCCACTACAGAAAGCGATTTTTCCAAATTGATACGGTCAATTTCCCGTATTCTCTCTGCTGTTTCAATTTGAGTAACCTTCCAGGCCTCATTGTATGCTGCATATACAGAGGCTGCTATGAAACGCTTTTGACGCTGTTTGCGTGGTCCCAGAATGAAATCACGCAAGTCAGCACCATCAGTAAGTAAAGTTAGGTGTTGCTTAATTTCAGGCAGTGTGGAAGTTTGAAGCCATTGAAGGCATAATTTGCCCACACTGTAGGTTGTTATTATCCCTGGGTGATGTCTTTGGGGATATCTTGGGTCTGGCCTGGTCATTCTGAACCCCTGTGTTTTATTCAGGAATCTGTCTTGACAGTTATTTGTATCTGTGGGCCAGATCAACCATTGTTTCCAATCAGGATGTGTTCTGTTTTGGTGTAATATATGGTTTACGTCTATCTCTTCATCTGTATCAGAGCTATTGCTAAACATTGTTGGCTTTGGAATAGACGGTTTATTTAAATCTTTGATTTTGGCTAAGCCAAGACAGGTGGTTTGTTGAACAGTGTCATTTAAAAATATCATTTGTTCTGGGATCATGCAGGCTCTAAACAAAGCTTCTATACCCTGTACTTGCCATTCTTTTGTACCCCAAACACTTTTCAAATCAACATTTTTGTCCCAATAATCAAATCCAAAAGTATTCATTTGTTCAAAGAATGAGTCTGAATAAATCAATTTTGTGTTGGTTATCATGGTTTTCATCCCTGTCTTGTTTGACAATTTAAAATAAAATGTTTCAGCATTACTTGTGTTAAAACCTGAAAAATATGAATATTTGTCATACACGGTTCTAGAGCTCCCTTTTGGAGGTGTAGCACAATGTTCCCATTGATTATAATTTAAAACATTTCTAGGTTGTGCAGATTTATGTAAAAAATGGTTACCATAATGGTTATAGCAATACATACTATCATAATTTGTAGAACCTTGCAAATAATCATGTTTTGTAAATTTAGCAGACATTACTAAGTCAGACATCATGTTGTTAATGCTTTCGAAATCCCAATCATCAGCAAATGAGTTTGGTTTTGCAAAATCACTCAAGGAGATCTTGATTTGATGTGGATATTTCAGGATCTCGACCGGACCATAAATTTCATAGTCAGTGTTGTCCCAGGCTACCCCACCAGGTATAGGATTGGCTGTGAAGTTGGCTGAAGAAAGTTCTGGAGAAAGTTCTCTTTTCTCGATGTGTGAGGATGTGTGTGGTTTGAGGACCAAGTTGATGTTCTGACTTGCTGTGTCCATTTTAGCATATTTTCCCTCAATGAAGCGTCCCAAAGTAAATACCATGATGGGCCAAAGTATGAGGATAAATGCACCAAAACCCACCCAAAATTCAATCCATGGAGAAATCAGATATGTTTCTTTCAGTTGTTTCAAAAGTTCCTTAGCTTTGTCTTTAAAGGATTTTGATGATGGCTGTGTCTTTGATTCACTGAGGCCGTCAGAGGAATCATCGAAGTTGATGAAGTAACCGGATGCAGTTCTGTCAATTGTTCCAATTGGTTCAGGATTTTTGTTTTTTGCATTTTCAATCGGTATTTCATTGTAGATTGGTGTGTCTCTGCTAAATGTTTTTATTTGGGTTTTCAGAGGTCTTAGTTCTATTGCATTATTGCATAGTCCTTCTTGTTCTTCTGCAGGCGTTTCGAATGTGATGAGCCTTTTTGATAGGACCTCTGTACTGGTAGCAAACCTTGGTGTTCTGCTACTTATTGGGAGTCCACTTGGCCTACCATTTGTTATCGGCCACATGTTGTGGTTTTACCAGGTCGATGGATACAACTCGGTTCTCCTTTTTTCCAGCAAGTGGCGGTAGTACAACTGATCTTGTCCCGTTGACAGACAAGACAGGAACTGCTTTTCTGTAGGAAGGCCCAAATTCCTTCTTTACCGCGATCTTCTCCCTGACTAGATCCCCGACTTTTGGAATCCAGACAGGTCTTGCTGGGACAGGTGGTGATTCTTCAGTGGTTGTTGGCTGTTGTTTCAACTGTATGTTGCTCAGGTCTTTTCTTGTTTTGTTTAAGTCCTGCAAAATAGCCAAACGGTCTTTGACATCAAAGGTTTTTTCTTTCACCACTGAAGTCTGACTATCAAGGTCAGAGATCATCATCCTAGTTCCAAATAATAATTCGTACGGACTGAATCCCTTCAGAGAATTTCTTGGCAAGTTATTTAGACTACGTTGGACACTTATTAGATGTTTGACCCACCCAGCTCCCGAACCTAATATCCTTTCCATTATAGATTGCTTTCTGCCTTGGTTTTTTCTTTACACCATCCCGTACCCTCAGGAAGGAAGTGAGAAGATTCCCGCTGGACTGTGCTCATTTGGCCATGTTTCCCCCCAGGCTGGTGGGCCTGAGTGAAAACAATGGTCGAACGTAGCATGCTCTTAGCGTATATGCCATTTAGACTCGCAAATCTTGTATAATAGTCCGGACGTCAGCCGAGTGCTGGTGATCTACATTATAAGTGGAAACTAGCCTGTATATGTTAATCGCAAGCCATTCTTTTTGCTGGTAATATTATCTGCCTTGATACGACGAGGTATTAAACTGCTTCTCTCCCCACTGCGATCTCTGTTGCAGTTTGGGCAGTTTTTTACAAACATGGTGTAGTGCAGGCTCATGCCTGGCCACCAGTACCGTGATTGTAATTCTTCCAGAGAATCTTTTAATTTAAGGTATCTGAGACCCTCGCCCATGTGTGCGTCTGCGATTAACAAGTTTCTCCTGTCCATGTTTGGAATCACTCTATCCCCCACTCCAGGGATTCGAGCAAAAGGGACGGAGTTTGCATCGATTATGTATGTATAATTGAGTGGATAGTTGATCGGTAACGCTGAGCAGTCGCCTTTTGATGACGTTTTCACCGCCAGCAATGTTTCACCATCAATGTATTTTAATGTACGCTTTTTTCGAACTACGGGAGCCGAGTTAGTGGCTGCCGCTGCGGCTGTTTCAGCCAATGAATTCCCTGCAACGTGAACGCCATCACGCTGGTGACTCAGTGAGTGTGTCACGTGAGTCTTTGGTAGTTCTTTTTGTAAAAGAGCTATTTGTTCCCAGAGCAGTTTCTGCTTTATTGGTGCATCTGTGTCATCTTTGTAACCATTTTGAATCCATGTCTGCAAATCCTTGTTGTATGATTTGACGCAGTAATATGAATCTGACACTATAAGTGTCGGGAATTCGCGATCCGCATTATCTAGCACCATTTTCAAAGCTATTATTTCAGTTTGTTTTTCTGAATTAGTTTCTACCGAGTGTGATTTTGTTAATAGAGGTCTCAGTTTACCTCCGCGCCACACTTCTTTTGTAATCTCACATGTGGGGTTGTATGCTTGTTCTCCCCAAACGGAGGGTTGAGCATGTCCGTCTGTATAGATTACACAGGCGTAATGTCGTAGAGGCAGAATGTCGATTGGCAGAGGATATGTTTTTTTATATTCTAGATTTTCCATTTCTTCTAGTTCTGGATCAAAGAAGTAGTATACTTTGTCCGTTGTGATTGAATTTACCCATTATAACCATTCTGGATCCAATGTTAATGGTAAATTACACGGTGTTGTTAATGCCTCAAAGGCTGATTCAGCTGTTCTGACTGTGATATGTCTACCGTCAGCTATGTCTTTTTCTCTAGCTATTGTGGTTTGAACTGCATGAACAATTTTTTCTTTGTTGCTGAATCTCTGTTCAGCTTTTGTGTACAAGTGTGATTTGAATGCAATTGGTACCTTTTCTCCCTCATTAGAGGTCAGGTATGTGAATCCGCATCTCCCTGGGATGACTCGAATCACAAGATTGCGTGTGTTATCACGTGTTTCTAATTTTGTTTTAATTAGCATGTCTGTTTGTAAGGATCTCAAAATTTCTGTGTGTGTTTGAGTCCAACTGGATCTTTTAAAGTCTGGTTTAATTAGATCATAAAGGGGTTTGACCCTTTCTGCGTAATTTGCAATGTATGTTCTTCCGAAATTTAGGAAACCTAGAATTGACTGTAGGTTTTTTAGTGTTTTAGGAGCTTGGATTACGGCACATTTCCCTAGGAAATTGTCTGCCAGGCTTTTGCCTTCACTTGATAACTCATATCCTAAGAATAGGACCGTCAGATGGGCAATTCTGGACTTTTTAAAGTTGAATTTGTAACCCTCTGCAGCGAAACCAAGTATTATGGTGTTCACTCTTTTCAAGTGAGTCTCCAAGTCATCATCTGTTAAGTAAATGTCATCGACATAGGATAATGCTTCATCATCATATAGTTGTAGTAATTCTGTTACTCTAGCTGAGAATACCCCCGGGCTGTTCTTGTACCCCTGGGCTAACCGACAGAATTGTTTTTGAGTGCCATTTACTGAGAATGCAGTTAAATATCTGCTCTCTGGTGCTATGTTTTGACAAAAGAATCCATTGGAGATGTCCAAGGTTGTTTTGTATTTTTTGCGCACTATGTTATTCATTAGTGCAGCACTGTGTGAGTTTTGCACTGCAAAAGTTTTGCAACATGTGTTAAGGTGTCGGTAATCCAAAACTAGATGATATGAATTGTCTGGTTTGGAGACCGGAAACAAAGGATTGTTCATTTGTGAGGTGCAAGTTTCAATCACCCCCTGGTATTCTAGCTGATCTAGTATTTCATTTACCTGTTTTTTAGCTTCTTGCTTAATTGGGTACTGCCTTTGTGCAGTTGGTTGTGATTTTAACTGGATTTTGTGAGGAGGAGAATCCTCATCCCATCCTACATGATTTTTATATAAAGCAGGTGCTAAGGCCACTGCCCACTTTCTAGCAAGTGTATATTTTTTATGAATCGGGATTTGATTCGAGAAGGCAGGCATAATTACTTCTTCGCCATGAGGGCACTCCCTGACAAACTCTGGTGGCCAGTCTTTTTCAGCTAGAAGGATATCATAGCCCTTGGAGAGATTATCCCAAAATAGTCCCCTTATTTTCCTAGTCTTATCTCCCTCTATACGTAATGTTATCTCGTATATCTTGTGGGGTTTGCTAACTCTGGTGTCTGCAGTTTCCACTTGAAGATATTCATTCGTGTCCACTGTCTCCAGATGATTCATAAGGACTTTGCGAGCTATGCTCACCTCTGCTGCGCTGTCTAGCATTGTCTGAGCCCACTCTCCGTTTTTCAGTTGTGTCCTCAGTATTCTCGGCATTGTTAACTACCTTGATACTGGCTACCTTCTTTTTTGGAAATTGTAATTTCTTTTTTAGCTGAGCAGGTTCCTTGTCTTTGGACTTGGCGTGCTCTTCTGGTCGTCCTCTTCTTTCCGATTTCTGCGAGGAAGTCTGAAAAGATTGAGAGGGACGTGTATCAATGTCTTGCTATCTATCAGGTTTTTTAATATTATCCCTATTTCTAAGGTTATATCTATTCCCAGAGGGGTCACTCTGCGGTGACCTCTGTCTTTGGTTTGGAGATTTCTCTCTTCGCCTAGGAGACCTCCCTCGGGACTGGAATTTCTTTTCTTTAGGATTGGATTGTTTGTTTCCATCCCAGTTCTTTTTTGGTGAATTATTATTATTAAAAAATATTTTTTCTGGACTTGTAGTCAGTTGCGGTTTTACTGGTATTCCACCTAGACTATCTCTACCTAGTTCTTCATAGGATTTTTCTATGATTCTGGCAATTTCAGCTGGTTGGTCTGCTATATCTGTCTCTTTTAACCTCTGGCGGATCGCCACGTTTGCTGCTTCACCTTTTATGTTGGCTAATAATATAGCCGAGACCTGCTTGAAGTCTTTCAGTAATTTCATACCAAGAGTTAAAGCAGGTTCTGGACCGTATTCATCTTGAATTTGTTTTAGCACATCTGGTATTACCGAAATGGATGGAACACCGTGCGTTTTTGTGTAGATGGAAGCAAAGACTGTACCCCAAGTGTCACAGTCCTCAATGTGTGGTGCGATTCCCATTGGGAGACATATAGTCAGAATCCTGTGTTTTTCTAATGGGGTGGTGTCAGGAAACACCGCCTCTATTTGGGTAATTTTCTGTGCCAACCAGAATGGTATTTGTTCCCGTTTAGCTGGAACTTTACCTAGGCAGGATTGGATGTTCTGTGGTGTAATTTTATTTGTGTTCCCCTGGTGAGGGGTCAGCTGTGGAAGTTTAATCGCTGGCTGAATTGTTGAAGTCCGCATTACATACTGAACTAATTGTCTATGAATTTTTAGTAGTTGTTTTAGCTGTATTAACAGCTCTGCTGCAGGCATTCTTTCGATGTCTGGATGTGGTGTGTATCCGGCTAAGACCGGCAACGTTGCTCCTGGTCTTCCTAAAGGACCGAGCCTTGTAATGTGATTGTTATGTATTAGGGCGCCATCAAATAAGAGCAAATGCTCTTGGAATTTGAGTGGTACTTCCACCTCCTCGAAAGGAGTGTACTCATTAGGAGGTTCCTCTACTTTGTAATAGTGGAAGTACTTTGTTACAGCATTAGCTGCTGGAAAATGTATCCATGAATAATATACCTCTGTCTGCCGATATTCGTGTGCCTCAATTACGAATATGACTGTGCCACCTCTAGGTGTCAGTCCATTTTCTATAAGTTTTAAGGTTATAGATCTCCTTTTAATGACCGGAATGAGTGTTATAGTCGGGTCTGCTGCTTGCATGGTAGCATCAGCATCTGCGAGTTCAGTTGCTAATCTAACTGCCTCTCTTTCTTCATCACTTTCAGTCATTTTACTGACCGGATGGTATTATATTTGTTTGCAGATCAGGTTTCTTTATGGAAACAGAGATTAGATGCACAATATTTTGGAACAGTGTATCCTTCAACGTTGACTATACCAAGAACCATACATAGGAGTTCCCTCCTGCGAGGTTTTGGAGGATATAACCTTTCACCCACTCCAGACGTCTTTGGAGTATAATGGGAAAAGGGGTCTGAGTGAGAAAGCACGACTGAGTTACTCTAAATGTCTTACGTTAGTTTTATCGCCCTTTCCAAACGCGTTGGGCGCCATGTAGTGTAGCTCCTATCTTCCCAATAGGCTCTGCGCATTGGAATAATACCTACAGCAGTAAAGGCCTAGACCAGACGTTAACTAGGTCTACTACTGTCGATACTAGACTTAATTTTTGGGTTTGCCAGCGTAGCTCAGAGTTCGCTAGAAACTTTCTCGAATGTTCAAGGAGGAATTAACTTCCCTGATTAGACAAGAAGGGATTTAGTTTCTGACAACCATAGAACATGACAACTTTGCTCTCCCCTAATCAAGAGTCAATCTCGAGAGTCGTGTGAGCACAAGGCAATTATTTTACTCAGTCAGTACGTGCATTCTTAGTCTCATCAGAATGTAGAGAAAAGGAAGAGACGGGCGTGTTCAATAAAAAGGTGTTATTTATTGATCAGTCTCTTTTCTCATACATGAGAAATGGATCGATATTATTGCAATACTTATAGTTAAGTAAAGTGCATACATTAAAAGCAATAGTATAAAATAATACTGTAAAAACATTGATATGGTTTCTGAGCCATATGATGTTTAAAATGATTAAAATATATTTACATACACATATACATTTGACTAAACGTACTCAACTGGTGTTTCTAAATACGCCTACCCCGTGTACCTGACCTAAGTCTAATGCGTGGGCGGGAATAGAAAGTTCCAGTTTAAGTTAAGTTTGTTTTTGCCAAGTGAATAACTAAAGAATTCTCTGTGAGGGGTTATTCAGTTCTGTACCTGGAATTTAGGATGAATGAGGAATGGTATCTCGTTCTCTGCTCTCGATATTCCAGGTTGCCTGCGAGGGCTGCCCGGAAGCGCCGGTGCTGGGTCTCTCGGCTTGAGATAGCAGCGCGTCTCTCAGCGCGTCAGGAAGGCGGGGCTGCTGCCAGCGGGGTCTGCTTCTGCTCTCGGCTTCGGCAAGTATGGCTGCTCCGTCTTGTCACCACGCGTGTGTTTGCATAGGGCAAGATCGGTAATATTTATACCTTAAAGGTGCCGAGATTGACGTAAGGATGGACATAGATACGTCAATAAAGATGTCATACGACTTGCTCGTTAGCACATTCTTTACTAAAGTTCTCGGTGAAATCAAAACAATGGCCGCAGGGTTTTTCCCAGGTTGTCATAGGTTTGATTTGTTATGAGAACGTCGTATGCCTTATCAGGGGCTGGAGGAATGTCGCTTGTCTAATTAGATCTCAAGCGTTATGACCTAATCAGATAACACGTTCCTGTGCCGTAGTGTGACTGCGTCAGATAACGGTATCTGCATCATGGGGGCTTGTCTTGCCTCATGGGCTGACTGTTAGTTAACTTGATAGTTAGTTTAACCAGAATAGGGTCAGGAATAGGGGGATCGATTCAGAACCTATAGGAATACACGACACTTCAAAGCATTACAAGACTGTGTTACCTGCAATAAAATTCATTTAACTGTGTATAAGAGGCCAGGCCTCAGAGATGCGGTTAGAGCACCTCGTGACGATACCTGCTGTCTGAACTGATGTGTTCTCCTCCGGAGAGAATAAACCTTGTTTCCTGCCTTCCCGTCTCCAGCGCCTGCCTCTTCATTGATTAATATTTTGTGGGTTAAAGAGGCGATACCGCCGGGCAAATATCGATTGTCCATTGACCTTAGTTTTAACAATTGGCGTCCCAAGCGTGGGGCCCATCAGTGACTCGTGGATCCAGTGGGAGAGGTCCTGACGACAGAGTGAACGACTGCAACGATCGGGAGAGCTCTTGCCCAATAGACCCTCGTCTGGCAGCCGATCATCCGAACTTCACTGGCTCCGAACAGACCTCTCTCGAGTGATCTACGGTCCTGACTGGGAACCATCAGGAGTGCTGCGAGGAATACGAGGAAAAGAGGACGATCGGGCGCTGGATTCGGAAGACAAGAAACTGTCCATACGGTCCGGGTAAGGTCGTGTAAACACGACGAATTGCGAAATAATTGTTTAATTGTTCAGAAAATACTAGTATTACTCTTTGTTGACCTATTTGGAGATTCACTGTCTGCAAACGGAGAAACAGTAGGCTCTTTCTCTTTGCAAACAGTGAAGGATAGGTAACGCAGCCGTCGTGCCTATCTTTCTCCCCCACTGATTGATTATTTATTAACGGTTTATTTTCGGGAGATTCCCTCTCCCACACTGATTAACTGTTTTTGACCCCGAGCTACTGTTCGCGGATTGTTTTCTGGAGATTCTCTGTCTACAAACAGGAAAGAACAGGTTCCCCTTTGCAGATAGTGAAAGGGTAGAGGACGCAGACCTTTGCGGATCTACTTATTCTCCCCACTGGTCGTTTATTTATTGTTTTGATATTGGTTCATGAGGTATTCACTGCCTGCAAACAACGTAGAATAGAAATATTCTGTCTAGTCTTTGCACGCAGTGATAAGATAGGCAGTGCTGACTTTTTGTCCTCTTCGCGAGCCGTCATGTCTGTCTTCTCCCCACTGGTCGATAATTGGTTCAGCCCGGACCGTTTATTAGAGGTGGATCATCTAGCTCCGCTGGAAGGCACCCCTAATAAAGACATGTTCATAAACTATGGATTAGTTACCATAGCCTATAGTAAACTGTGGCACAGGTATACCAAAGAAAATCAAGAGAAACAGTGGCCACTGATAGGATCCTTCGATCTTGATAAAATAGAAACGTTAGAAATAGCCCTTCGTAATAATAAGACAACGCCTATTATGCTCGACAGTCTCGGTATGTGGCGCAAAGAAGCAATGCAACGAAAGAAAAGAGACAAGGACAGAGTAGGTAAAGGAATATATCGACAGGACAACCCCAGGACACAACGACCCGAAAGTAATCCCCCGACACTGCGCACAGGACGACCAGACTTAGGGCAAAACCAATGTGCTTTTTGTAGATATGCCGGGCACTGGAAAGCCCAATGTCCGACTCTACTGAACGAGAGTAGGAGCAGAGGGCCGACAGGAATAACAGGCCGGCAGAAAGGGAAAAGGCGCGAGACAAAGATGAATCAGACTGACATGGACAGGCCAGATAGAACCACCACGTTCGATTATGCCCGATGGCACAGATTTCGCCAGGCCGATTTCAGCGACATGTTCGAGTCCTCATAGATCAAACAACGCTAAGACGGGAAACCCAGTCTAGCTCTAAATTAACAGTCGACAAACCCCGAATAAAGCAAAAAGAATAATGTACACACGTGAATAAGCATTCTTACGTTTAGCCAAGTAGGGAAAAGTTTAGGGTATTTCGAGGTAAGGGTTACACAAGTATCCTCCGCCGAGAGGACTGGGGATATTGCCAATGTTTAAAAACCTACTACCTCCTTTTTCCGCATCCTTATAGGCATATAACTAAAAGCTGCCCCATTGCTCTCCAATTGACACCAACGGTTTGTCTCAGCCTGGAAACGTACTTGCTAAAGTGACTCGAAAAAAAACCCCTCTGTGAACATTAGCCCGACTAGGTTAGTTCATGACCAGTTGCCAAAGGCGTAAGTGCGTACAATCAAAGCCACCAGAAAAAGGCAGCCAACGAATAAAAAGATAAGAAACAGGTAAAAAGAACTCAGCACAATAAGTATGCGCAGCATACAGAAAAAGATAATTATGGCCAATAACTGTTTTATGTTTGTCTTGGGTCTTTGTATATAATACTTGTACTGTCTCCCCGTCTGAGTTTGTGTGTACGTGATGCATGAATCTACGTCATCCCCCTGCCTGTGTTTCCGTGTTACTTAACTTCTGTTAACAGAAGCTCTAGCATGAAACAACCTGGAAAGAAAGGAATGGGAAAACGAAATCAGTAGGCCACTGATGAACATGAACTTTTATTTAACATAACGAGCAAGAAACAATAACAATACGTAATAATAACACCTATTAATGCCCTAACAACAGGAAACGTTAGAAACAAGAACGGTAAACTGTAGAAAATGAAAGTCAGCAGAACATCCGCCCCCTCCCCCCACTCTGGAAACTTCCAAGGTGGGGCAGGGTTGCGGCTACGCCCAGCCGGCAGCAACCCATATCAGGCGGGTCCTGCTGCCAACAGTCGGCCAGGAAATCGTAACATAGGGTGGAGCCGGAGGAGAGACAGGGGCCAGCGGGACCCAGCCAGGGGATCGCCTTGACCACACTGGAGAGTTGTAGGGGGGGGAATGTCTATGTCCTCGACCCTCCTCTCTCTCTCCCAGTCCGGCCGCGGTGGCACGTGATAGTTGCATATAGTCCCGCCACATGCTCTCCCGGTCCGGCCACCAATGGCCGGGGACTGGGGCCAACTGGATCCGGCTGCAGCCGATGAGCCAAGGAACCCGTTCATGGGGCCAGAGCAAGGGGCGTCCGGCCGACATCCACCGGAAGCCCGGCCCAGAGACGGACGGGACACTTCTTTCTTTTCTCCTCCGTAATGGCAGCAGCAACACGCCAGGCGCCACTTCTTTCTTGAATAATGGCTGCGACAACTCTGGGGGGGGGATGTCTTGTACATACCTCCGCGAAAATTAGTCCAGGTCGGGCTGGGAGGGAGAGGCGACGCGGACGAGCCTCTCCCACCTCCACGGGTAGGAGGCTTCCCAGCCCCCGGCCCGGCACCGAAATCCTCCAGCCGGGCGGCGCCAATACTAGCGCAGCACTGAACATGCAACGGTGCCAATACTTGCGCAGCACCGAACATGCAATGGTGCCCATACTTGCGCAGCACCGAACACACAACGGTGGCCATATTTCCGCAGCACTGGACATGGGACTTGAGGAACACGAGATGTGGAGTGGCCATCAGGAATGCCCATGAAAGAGAGCAGCGTGGGGTGCACCGGGAGAGGGAGACGGCGCGAACAAGCCTCCCTCGCCCCCCCAGGTGGGGGCGCCACAGCTGCACCCTAGCCGAATGTCCTGCTCCAACGACACAGAGTTCCTTTTCTTTCACTCCAAAAGATCTCCTCCACTCTTGCAGACTCGACGAAGGGCGGCTGCTGCAGGGCCTAAAAATTGCAAAAACAACAAGTGATGGACTGAATGTGGATCAATGTCACACACTCCCCCAGTCAAAAGATCTGGGCCCAAATCCATCGTTTTTTTGCACTCCACACCACCCTGGGTTAGACAATGGCGATATGCAAATCAGCTCTGACCCTGTTGCCCCATGGGAACAGTCCAGTCCGAACTACAAAAGCCATGTCCTTCCCAGAACGGAATCAAGCATCCGAGGACCGGACCGGTTTCGAGGTAACACCTCTCTTCAGCCCGGCTAGCTTGACTCCAAGTGGTGTGGAGTGCCTGGGACCCACGTCTGGGCATCCCCAGCGCACTTAGGGCGGCAATTGCAAAAACAACAAGTGATGGACTGAATGTGGATCAATGTCACACACTCCCCCAGTCAAAAGATCTGGGCCCAAATCCATCGTTTTTTTGCACTCCACACCACCCTGGGTTAGACAATGGCGATATGCAAATCCGCTCTGACCCTGTTGCCCCATGGGAACAGTCCAGTCCGAACTACAAAAGCCATGTCCTTCCCAGAACGGAATCAAGCATCCGAGGACCGGACGGGTTTCGAGGTAACACCTCTCTTCAGCCCGGCTAGCTTGACTCCAAGTGGTGTGGAGTGCCTGGGACCCACGTCTGGGCATCCCCAGCGCACTTAGGGCGGCAATTGCAAAAATGGCGTCTGGGCCCCCTGGAAGGCGGGTCTAGGCCGCTAGAGTAACTTTGACCAGCAATGTAACTCGGACGCTTGTCCACCGGGGCACGAGCCCCCACCTCCGACAGCATCCCCACAGCCTTGAAGATTCTACAAAAGTCCCAGGAGCCCTCGGCCCCTGCAGGCTTCCGGTGAGGAACAACTGCCTTGATCACTAACAAAATAAGCATGACATAGCCACTCCTTCTGTTAGCATGAATTCTTGAACTGCCGAAAAGGACTCCGGTCCAACTGCCGGTTGTAGGAAACATTTTTTCCCTGATGCTACTTCCGGACTAACCCGGCCCCGCCCAAAATGGCGCCGGAATCAATAAGAACTTGCGAACGCCTCGTGGTGTTTTTAGCTAAAAAGACTCGATGTTCTGAAATATGTATATGATCCTTTGTACACTTGACAAAAAAGAGGGAGGGTTCACTCGACGAACATGTAAAAGGACCCCGTGAAAAATGTTTTTTCAAATGTACAATTTATTATGATGTTTATTGTAGCCGATACATAACCTCGCTTACGACACACACCCACGGTATACATATAGGAAAGTTGATTGCAACTAGTCCAACTGTACTGCCAACTATGAAATGAATGCCCCTTGATCCCTCAACTATCGATAGACATTTTAGTTCCCTGCAAATGAATGAATAAGCCTTTTTTCTTAATATTTCCAATACTGCAAAATAACCCCCCCTACTGTACGCACTTTTTAGCCATTGCCGTGTCCGGCCAAACCAAGATCATACTGTCATATCAACATGCTGAACGATTGTGCAAATAAAGGTTTTCCAAACTAAGAACTGGGTACTGCATGCTTTTTGTAAAATGTGGGATCAGCGGGAGAGATTTTCTGTGCACCCTGCTTTGTTCTCTTTTTAAGGTTATTAGAAGATGGTTGCTCAGCTCCAGAGGGAGGATCGAATCTAAGACACGATACTCTGCCTCCAAGTATGCGACTGGCTCTGGAACTAACGCATGGAGAAGGACCTCGACTTCTGAGGACGGGTAACGTGAAGCGGTGTAAATGATAGAACGTTATGAAGGTACGACACTCAAAGGTACTAGGGAACAGAGTTGGCCGAAGAGCTGGTGTGCCTTAGACCATCACGGCATTGGAAAAGTTTTAAGGGCCCCGATAGCTAGATACATCTACCAACTAGATACCCCACACTAAGAGCCCCTGATTTTTAACGTTTCCCTACACGCGACCTATAAGGACACACTGCCCCTTTTTTCCCCCCCTGACTTCAGAAACCAAGACCCCAGGGATTCTATCCCGAGGAGACAAGACGAGTATGAGGTAAGTAAAGAACTTTCGTGCCCATGCATTTGAAATGCGCGAATGTTGTCCCCCTCCCTTCCCCTCTTTTCCTCCCCCTACAGGTTACACTGGAGATCACGACCGAGGTATGGTGAAGATCTGACGCCCCGCCATGTCTGATACACGAAGCGGACTAACGTTGCCAGATGGCACCTAAGCACACCCACAAACTGCTCTTGCAACAAAAGAGCTAATAAGTTGTATAATATGATAAAACACGGTCACCCCTAATCCGTGTTGCGTGAATGGGCACGTGTCACGTATGTCTGAATCTATGCCGTGTTGCGTGAATGGGCACGTGTCACGTATGTCTGAATCTATGAGAAAATGTTTTTGTGCGACTGAGGCGCTGACTTGACTGGTCGGCGGACCGAGAGTGCGAGAAGTGCGATACAATGGTGTCTTTTACTCAATGCATGCCCCCTCTACCTTGCCTAATGCTCGTCCGTCCCAAACTGCATGTTTTCGAAATTCTAACATGGACCCGTAATGTCTTATGTTGTGTAGTGCGCTGAATAGCCTATCTTAATACACGGCCACCCCCATGTCGCACGTGTACTATTTAGCCTATTGTTGCACATCTCTCTCTCTCTCTCTCTCTCTCTCTCTCTCTCTCTCTCTCTCTCTCTCTCTCTCTCTCTCTCTCTCTCTCTCTCTCTCTCCCCTCCACACTCTCACTCTTCCGAACGACTAGCACAAAAATTGGCAAACCGCCACCCCTAGTGCACCCCCCCAATTGGCTCCAAATACCGCAAGTATTTGCACAAAATTTGTCTTAAATATAATCACCCTGATGCCGTGTCACTACCTCTCCTTTCTGCTAAATATTGATGAAACCTAGAATTGGCCAAACGGGAAAGGACAGGTAAGACGACTAAGGTTCCCTAATCTGGCCCGTAATAAGGGAACTACATGTCAGTGGCTTCTATAAAAAAATTGCCTCAGATAACGCGACCTTCCCCGTCCCGAATTGTCGCAATCCCCAAACAGTAAAAAGTGATCGAAACATCCCCGTCTTCCCAGAACCCCCTCAGTTTTGTATCAGCTGCCCCGGACGAGAGTTTTAAAAATGTTCCTCACCCCCGGTTATAAGAAACAAGTCGACTTACAACTAACACGGGCCAGCCGTTGTTCCTAGAAATGATCTGTTGGTGAGCAAGCTACGGAGTTTTAGGATTCGAGAAATGTCACTGAACGCTTACCAACTGAACTGTGGCCTTCTGCTAAATAACGCTCTTATGACACAAAGCAAGATGATAGTCCCTAACCATAGTTTGCTATGTCCCTAGTTGTTTCCATAAGACCCCGTTTTTTAATAAAGTAACCAGGTTGTAAGAGGCTATGTAGGAACTAGAATGATGTTTGCGAAGTTAAGATTAGGCCGAAATGAAGGAATCGTTGCAATGAACCCTGTTGAAAGTAAAATGTTTAGCTGAAAGGTAGGATGCATTTATAGAATGGAAAATTGTTTAGCCTATGTTCGTCCCTCAGAAAGATACCCATCAGACCATGGTGATAGCACGTTGCACTTTTCTTGAAAAATATAAAGTCCTGGAGAACGGTATAGCTTTGTAAGGCTCGTACTAGGAAGGTGGGTCTCTGTCAGAAGAACTGACGTAACTATAATACACAAAATACGATGAATAGGCACCAGATTTCGTACCACGACAATGAATGTAACGCCAACAAGCACCAAAGAAATAGTTACGAAGGAAAGTTATAGGAAATCCAACAAGCCCATCATCAATTATTTATATGATGGTTGTGAACCCCAATGTAACGGATGTTTCTTATTTGCTTGGAGCTGGGAGAGAAATAGACTTATATGATTACCTTCCTCTGCCAATTCTCTAAAGACTGTCTTTTCAAACTCATTTAAGGGTACCGCTGTCGGAGGAAAGAGAGACCGGATGTGGGAGCACGTGGCCTGACTACAGATCGTGGAACATCTGCGACATTGGCCAAGGCGAGACCGCGACAGAAAGGAGTTGCAGGACGAGGCACTGTTTCCGACAAAATGAGAGGAAAGGGCTGACCTGATGCCCCTGCTCGATGTTCAACGTGTGCCGAAAAGTCCCCGCTCTCTGAATTCGGTCATGAGCCCGCCTACCTGAAATTTTCCGCCCCCCCCTGGTCTGTTCCCGATTTGGCCCTGCTCCATCCCCCTTTTTTCTCCGACCTACCCTATGGACTACTTACACTCTTCTTCCACCTGAACTTTTTGACAATCGACTCAAAAGGACACAGGGCGAAAAGGACCTTTTTGACCAGGAAAGCGAGGAAAAGGTCATGCCCTGCAACGCGGAGCTCAGAAGAGAGCTGGACTCATCGCTCCACCGTGCCAACAGAAGACGACAAAGAATGCTGAGAACTCACTAATAACGGTCCATGACAATAGGACCTCCCCTTCGAACAATGGCGCCTCTGATTATTGTTTTTACTACGTCTCATTTCTCTCCCAGCCACCATTGTATTGATTATGCTCCAACTAAAAATGAACAGAACTTACATATGTAATAACCTATCAGTTCACATTCCAAATGAATATAAGTATCTATGAAATGTACTCGATGCTCTCACTACAGAATTTTTACCCGATATTGCATTACTATGACTTTCCTGCGAACGAGTTTTTCGATAGACCCGCCTCCTAAGACGAAAAGATTTTAAATGTAATGTTTATAGCTCCTTCACCTGGGTTCCTACTTCTCTGCTTATGACCACCACAATAGACATGGATAGGAAATAGGCCAGCAAGATGTCTTGGATATGTTAAAGGGAGGACTGTGGAAAATTAGTACGGTTTGGTAAACATTATCTGCGCCATCTTGCCTTTTCCCCTGATGCCACACTTTTTGTCGTGCGCACCCGCCATTTTAGGTGCCTCGATCAGAACCACCCTCTGCACGCCACTGGCCCCCAGCATAGCCCTTCGCCCTCGCAAAGCCCGCACGCTGACAACCCCCACACTCGCATGCCTTGGGTCATAAACCCCCCTTCAACGCAGCTCTGCCTCAGAATCCCATCCTGTTCCCAACGCGACCCCTCCCCTCATTCCTTTCATGGTCCCAGGCCCTTTGATACAAACCCCCTTTCCTGTGTGCCCGTTTGTCTTCCTCTTTCCCAGGCCGACACCTAGCTCTGCCGATATTGTTTATTGCCCCTCCCCGTACAGTAGAAAGCTTCCCTCATCAAAGGACCCCCGAGTTGATCAAAGCCCCCACCCTATGAGATCCGATCAAACCCCCACATTCCGTGAATCGGCGGAATGTCCAGCTGCGCGATAATCATCACCTGTTGTGACCGGGGTGGGGACTTCAACTGTAAATGTGTGTGGGAACGGGCCTGTAGGGGAGATTCAGAGGATGTCCTTTCATACTTCAAAGCATTACAAGACTGTGTTACCTGCAATAAAATTCATTTAACTGTGTATAAGAGGCCAGGCCTCAGAGATGCGGTTAGAGCACCTCGTGACGATACCTGCTGTCTGAACTGATGTGTTCTCCTCCGGAGAGAATAAACCTTGTTTCCTGCCTTCCCGTCTCCAGCGCCTGCCTCTTCATTGATTAATATTTTGTGGGTTAAAGAGGCGATACCGCCGGGCAAATATCGATTGTCCATTGACCTTAGTTTTAACAGGAGCAGCTCCCCTTTGTTGAACCAAATGCATTAGAAGAGTTTCTCTATAGCCTCAAAGAAGAATGTTATAAAAGGAGACAGAAGATGAAGTTTGCATGGTAAGTAGTGAACTTAAGAGGTGTAAACAATAATAGTGCATAGCTGATAACTTTCCTCAATTGCCCAGTATTTGCAGTACAGCTTTAAGCAAGCTTACTTGTTAGCACATCTTTGGGAGCAAAAAGGTATAACTTCAACAATGTTTTACTACTTTAGCAAAGTTAAACAATTTACCTTGCAAGGAGAGATTAGTGAATAGCTTTTGCTTGCCATAAAAACAAAAGGATGTACTTACTGAACATATACAAACCAGAAATTCAAATGTCATCATGTCAATAAAGTAAATACATCAAAGCACACACAATGACTCTGAATTATGAGCAGTACGTACTGTCACTTCTTCACTTTATCAAAATGATTACTTGCGCACCGTCATTGATGGGTACACAAATGGACCCAAATAACAATCCATAAAACGCCATGGCCTTGATGGACAGCATATCCAAGCACCAGCAAACTAAGAAAAAATCCATGAATGACAGTGGCTCAATTGAGCTTACCCAAAATCCACCTACTCTATTCTATTTCTTACGGATCAATTTTTTTAAGTATTGGTAGCAAGAGGTACACACTGAAAACTGTGTGTAGCAAGACAAAAAATATGATGGACTTGAAAGCACACTGAGTGATTGGCAGTGGCTGAGTCTGTTGTAAGTATTTCATCCATCACATTTTGTTTCTTAATGGGATGGATATGCCTACACATGGGTTTTCTTGTGTTCCCATTCAAAGAGGACGGGCCTGGCAATTTGGGCTGGAGTGTTCCTGTTGGTGCAGAAGCAAAGCTGATTTGCACATAGTGCTCAATGCACCAATGAATAGTTTCCCTGCCTATGTCATCATAATGAAGAGCAACTGAAAAACAGACAAGAATCTGAGTATATGACGGGGCTCGGCCAGAGAATGGAAGAGGACCTGAGGCTTTAGTTGGGATGCTGAAGTTCTAGGATTGTGTTGCTATGGGGTTGGACCATTGTGACCTTATAGGGAAATTAAATGGACCATGTGACTTAGTAGGTGTGAGGGATGGGGCTAGAATTCCTGCTGGAGTGAGGGATCTGCCAGAGTGCTGCCACAGAGCAGTGGTAGTCCACCAGCAGTACCCAGTGTCAATGGCAATGACTTCCCACTGCCGTGAAAGGCTGCTGTAACCGCCCATCATTTTTAAGCTGCACACACTTCACAATTTGTGAAGCTCAAAAAGTTAAAAAAAACACTTTGCACCCTTTTATTAATATGTTATGTATGCTTTTTTCACAAACACCTGATTATCTGCTTGTAATCTTAGTTTGATGCTGCTGTTTGATCCTCAGAATATTTTTCCCTTACATAAGGTGAGTATTTCGGCTCCCTTGAATGTGTCTCCCAGTGTGGTTATTTATTCCCTTTTATTCTGGATTCGCTCCACACTCCCTTGCTGTAATTATTCAGTATTGGATAATCACCATGGAGATCTCTGTTGGGTACAACCTTATTATATTTGCATCTATTACTGCTTTAACTGACCATTATGCGAAGTGACTATTACTTCTACCATGGACATTACAGCAACCTCTAGCACACAAATTGCTAGCACTGGAGTTAGAATAATAAATCTGACCCGTATCTGCAACACAGGCCTTTTACAGAGGTTGTATGACACAACAATGCGTGCCTTAACCATGTGGTCTTCACAACGACTGTCTTTACCACGCATGCCTCTACAACAAATGTCATTGTAAAGGCATCTTTGGTAAAGGTATATGTGTGGTAAAGATCCCACCCTGGGCCCCCCTTCCTCTGAGCCTTATAATTCGGCCCTCCAGCTTTATAATCTACCCACCCCAGCCCTATTAACCACCATGACGCTCTACACTGAGCATTAACCGCATCGCTTCTAGGGAGATTATCCTGCTGTGCTGGACAGCAATAAAAACGGGTGTGGTCATGACAAGCTCAGCTCGTCATGAGCACAGGAGCACTGTACTGCATGAGGAGCTGAGCTCGTCATGAGCATGGAAGGGGTTAAAAAACTCCCCCTGCCCTAAAAACTGCCCCTTCCCCCCTGCCCTGAGCCCTAAAACTCGCCCCCTGCCCAAAACTATACTGACACCAGCCCCCCACCCTGAGCCCTAAAGCTAGCCCCCACCACTAAAATCTCCTCCCTGCCCCAGCCCAACCCTACCAAGCTGCGTCCCGGTCCTTCCTGCCGCATGCCTTCCGGTTCCTCTCCTCGCCCATCCACTCAGACCGCTAGAACGCCGACTGCCTTAACCACACATAAGCGTGGACAAGGTATGTGCATGGTCAAGGCAAGCATTGTCAGCTTGTTGGGTAACAGCATGCGTGCTTAGTCTGCGTTGTAAAGGCTGCTTCCCTTTTACAGAGGGTAGCGGGGCAGAGGCTGCCTTGTGACTCAGGCCTGAGCTTTTTATGGCTGTGCTAATGCAGCAAAATATGACACCAGATGCCAGTGCTGCTGTGTTTTTTCTTCCTTGGAGGGCATTGTGTTATTTAAACTTAGAATCAGGTGCTCATGTCACGTGGCAAAAACGTAAAAATTAAATATAGTAGTCTCAGCACGCCTTGGTCTGCTAACTACTCTGTTTTCATCCACATTCTTGTTGTTTTTATGTGCTGACCTTGGGTCCCACCCACTGATCATTGAGTGATGGATATCAAGTATGTCTGCACAGTCCCAGCATGGGAATAAATAATGTCTTCCCTGGTTCCACAGCTGCTATGGTGTTTTACGACCTCAATACTTCATGCTCATTTTCCAGGTTTGCTCTTAATCATGAACATAATCAATGTTCTCCAATTATTCCTTTTAAAGTTACTGATTTTTATTCAATTTCTTTATGGTTAACTTATGCTCCAATTCTTTTTGCACAAATATTTAACTTTCACTTCACATTTATCTGTCAATTTCCCTATCCACAATGCATTTTGGGCGCATTTCTCTTTCTCAGGCAGGTAATATTAATAATTTCTTTTCCTGAGGACCAAATCAAACGAACAAACTCAAAAAATAACACAGTGAAATAAAAATCCAAATGTTATATGTGACACAAAAATACACGTTTTTTTATTTACTGCACTCGGATTGGAAAAACGAGTATTAGTAAAAATCTGAATAATATGTTTATTTATTTTTCATTTATTTATAAAGTTTTATATAGCGTGAACAAGATCCCGAAGGATATCAGAGCGTTTTACAATAAATTGGTAGAGAGGACAAAATGAAATAAACATAGTAATTGAGAAAAGGAGAAAAAAAACAAAATAAAAACAATGCTAAACAGTAAACAGTGGTACAATTATAAGGTATAATATTATGCAGAGGATGCAATTCGTGACTGTTAGTTGTGCCATGGAGCTAGGAACAAAGAGATAGTCGCCTTATAGGTGCCTCATCCCCTTATGGCAAGAATTTGCTCATTAAGAATCTTTTGGCTTCCAATTTGAAGGCTGTCGTCGTACTGTGATAAGGTGTGAACTAAGCATATGTTCTGGTAAGGTGTGAAATGGTGTGTGGGGGGTGCGATGCTGGGATTTTCCTTCTCATTTTCTTATTTCTCTTAGTCTGCACATGTGTATGTGAGCCACAGTAGTTCTCAGTTTCTCTGTGTTTTCCCTCGTGTGGATTTGTTTACAAGATGCTACCCTCTCGATTCCTCCCGTAACGTGTTTTACAATGTGTTTCCACAATTTCAATGTGTATTCCCATGTCAGCATCTCTTGTACCTCAGTCTTCTAGTGTCCTTGTTAATATTCCTCTGCAGGTACGGCCGGAATTCGGACTGCAGCAGCAACATCTAGAGAGAAGATATGTATCAATAAAATCATGGTGCAAAATCTGGTTAAACCTGTCGAAATCCACTTAACAATGCTTTCTGGAAAGCATAAGAAGATGATCCCCAGTCATCCTACACAAAGTACCTACATCATCAATGAAGCTTACCAACGTGACAGGTCTTGGGCAACAGAACTTACCATTGATGTAAATGTAAATCCGTATTTGAAAAGTGCGAACTACTCACCCTTAAGCGTCTCAAGGCGCTGGGGGCCGCCGTGGAAATTAACAGCCTCATTCATCGTTCTCCCGTTTTGCGAGCCCCTAATAGCGAATCATAAGGAATCGCTATTAAGGACTTGCAAAACGGTATTCATGTAGGAATTGCAAAAAATATTGCGATTCCTACATGTTCCTTATTTGCGATTAGCAAATTGCTAATCGCAAATAAGGAATAACTCCCCATGCATTCCTATGGGCCTACAGGCCCGGTACACAGACAAAATATCGAAAATAAAATATCGGAAAGACAAAATATCGAAGGTAAAATATCGAAGGTAAAAAATATTGGGAAGCAAAAATATCGGATACAAAAATATCGTAATAGGTAAGTAAGTATAAATATCGAAAAAAATAATATCGTATGACAAAATATCGACAATACAAAAAATCGTCTAGTAATGGAAAAAATAAATAGTATAGGAAAAAATATAATAATTGTACATAAAAATTTGATAAAAAGGTCTATATGAAAAAATTACAATATATTTAATATAAAAATATTTTAAAAAAACATATCTAGTTTTAGGAGCGGGTTGTTGGGTTTATAGGGGATAAGGGTGGGAAGTAATTTAAAAATATTTAATAAATTAATATATATTTGTAATTTTTTTAATTATTAATTAATTTGTAAATAATTAATATTAATTAGTTAATTAATTAATTAATATAATTTTGAAAATTATTTTATATAATAATTAATTGGTAATTAATGAATATTAATTAGTTAATTAATTAATAAAATCTCGTACATAATTGTACAAAATAATTAATTGGTAATTAATTATTATTAATTAGTTAATTAATTAATATAATTTTGGACATCATTTTAAATAATAAATAATTGGTAATTAAATAATAATAATGAATTGGTAATTAATTAATATTAATTAGTTAATTAATTAATATAATTTTGGACATAATTTTAAATAATAAATAATTGGTAATTAAATAATAATAAATAATTGGTAATTACTTAATATTAATTACTTAATTAATTAATATAATTTTGTACATAATTTTAAATAATAATTAATTGTTAATTAATTATTATTAAATAGTTAATTAATTATTTGTTTTACATATTTTTAAATAATAATTAATTGGTAATTAATTAATATTAATTAGTTGATTATATTAATTAGCTTCATTTAGTTTAATATATATTTTTTACTTATTGTAAATTAATTTGGAAAAAATTATATTAATAATTAAATTTATTTATTTACAGCTAATGTGCTAATATATTTACTTTATTGTTATTGATAATTAATAATTAATTTGTAATTACATAATAATTATTATTTTTTGGTAAAGGAGTATTGTTAGAGTTCAGGGTCAGTTTTCAGTTCTTTGTTAAAGGGGTATTTTTAGGGTTCATGGTCAGTTTTCAGTTTTTGGGTAAAGGGGTATTTCTTGGGTTCAGGGTCAGTTTACAGTTTTTGGGTAAAGGTGTAGTTTTTGGGTTCAGGGTCAGTTTTCAGTTTTTGGGTAAAGGGGTATTTCTTGGGTTCAGGGTCAGTTTTCAGTTTTTGGGTAAGGGGGTATTTCTTGGGTTCAGGGTCAGTTTTCAGTTTTTGGGTAAAGGGGTATTTTTTGGGTTTAGGGTCAGTTTTCAGTTTTTGGGTAAAGGGGTATTTTTTGGGTTCAGGGTCAGTTTTCAGTTTTTGGGTAAAGGGGTATTTTTTGGGTTCAGGGTCAGTTTTGGGGTTTTTGGGTAAAGGCGTATTTTTAGGGTTCAGGGTCAGTTTTCAGTTTTTGGGTAAAGGGGTATTTTTTGGGTTCAGGGTCAGTTTTCAGTTTTTGGGTAAAGGGGTATTTTTTGGGTTCAGGGTCAGTTTTCAGTTTTTGGGTAAAGGGGTATTTTTTGGGTTCAGGGTCAGTTTTCAGTTTTTGGGTAAAGGGGTATTTTTAGGGTTCAGGGTCAGTTTTGGGTTTTTGGGTAAAGGGGTATTTTTAGGGTTCAGGGTCAGTTTTCAGTTTTGGGGTAAAGGGGTATTTTTAGGGTTCAGGGTCAGTTTTGGGTTTTTGGGTAAAGGGGTATTTTTAGGGTTCAGGGTCAGTTTTCAGTTTTTGGGTAAAGGGGTCAGTTTTAATTTAATGTATGCTGGATTTGGTATAGTAATAATTAAATTATTACAGTCCAACATATACTCACATTTAATATACAGTGCAAAATTTCTAATAAGAATGTTACATTATAGTAAGATAATGATACAAATAGTTCAACATGATTGTTGAAACATTATTTTTATTTATGTTTCACAAATTAAATGTTATTTCATAACAAAAATCTTTTTATTACATTTGGTTTTATAAACATATTTTATTAACACAATGATAAGCAACTATACAGAAGCATTATTATTTTATACTTTTTGTACAAAAATGAATATTATTTTTTAGCTCTTTTACATATTCTAATTTCATAAAGAAATGTAGAAATAACAAAAGTATTTTTTACACTTTATTTCAATACATAAAATATTTATTATATATGTCACATATTTTTACCACATTTTTCAATTATTATAATTTGTGACAATGTACTTATATTTCTAGACATTGTTAACATAAATATTATTCTTTTCATAATATGTATTTATTACATTCATTTACATATTTGTTAATCAAATCATTGTAGGATTAAAGTAAATATTTCTTTACAATAATAGAAACTTAATGTTTATTTTTGCATATTTAGTGAAGTATAGATATTATATTTTATACTTGGGACTATTTTATTGCATTTGGGTGCTTTATTTTGTAACCGGGTTAGGTCGTTTTGGGTTATTTGGAAGAAGGGCTGATCGCGGTTGGGAGACACTTCACGTCGCTTCAGGTAAGGTTTATTTTAAATGTTTTATGTGTATTTTAATGATGTTTTGAGACTAGTGACCTTATATTTTGTGTTGTTGAATGTGAGGGAGGTATGTTTTAGATTTCGAAAACAGATAATTACTTATGGTATATACATGTAGTGTTAGTTAGTTAATTCATTATATATAGAGTGAATTTTAGTCTTTTACGGTATATCTACAAGTGAAATCATCAATTTTAATATGTTTGTACCTAATTACTAGCTAATTAATGTGGGTGGGAATGTCTGTTTTCTATGTTTTTGTCATAGGTGTACGCTACATCGGACGTTCCGTTTTTTTTTAAAGGAAGTGTTTGTTTGTTTAATTCAACACTGCTTTACAAACACTTCTTTACATTTTTCGGTTTTGCTGGAGCGAGTCTTTCTATTTTTTTTCAATTTTTCGGGTTTTTTATGCTTATTCGATGGCTATGGACAACGTGGATGTCTTAATTTTGGAACAGTTGTATTTTTACATTTTTTTGGGGGTTAATTTTGCACTACCTGGATTACTTTGGTGGAGAAGGACGTTATTGGATTGACAACATGATTGGTAAGTCCTTGCTTTCTTATTTTGTGTGGGTGGGTAATGTTATTTTTATTATGGAATTGTTTTTTACTTGTTATTTAGTTTTAATGTGTGCATATATTATAATAATATCTCTATATATTGCATACATTAAAGACTTTAGAAGCTCACGTTACATATTTTTGCATACTTAGGTGATACTTTTAGTGTTTTATAACATTTTGGGAATTAATTAGAGTAGTGTTTTGGCAATGATGTTTAGGTATTCTATGCCTTTTGTACTAGGGTAAAGTTTAACTTGTTCTTCCAGCTACTTGTGCATTTGTTTATTTTGCTTTGATGTTTTAGGGACAAGTTCAGTTACAGATTGGTCCATTCCAAATTCCCGGTAGCTCTGTTCTTTCTGTAGGCATTTAATGAAATGTTCTAGAGTAGGTTTGGTTCTGCCAGTTGATTGTACAAATGCATTGTGCCAACCTTCCACTGCATTGTTAGTTTTTGATTGTCCGTTAAGGGTACTTGTGTAAACGTTCCACCAGGGTATGAGGAATTTGGGATTTCGTCTGTGGCCAGATCTGTGGAGTCTGCCTACCCAGGTGTCTTCAAAGTAGTCGAGAAATGGACTTAATTTAGCTTCATTTTGTTTGTAGAAGGGGCTGTCTATAAGAATGTTGTAGTGTTCAGCTACGTCTGTTTCAGGTACATAAGCAAGTGCAATGAGTTTTTTTATTTGGAAAGCAAAAGATGAGTTTGTAGCATATTCGACACTTAGGGTAGTTTTTTGAAGGTGTCTCCATAAACACTGGTTTAAATGATAATAGCAGCCTTGAATGCAGGTATGGGGGTGGATTTTTAGGATAGTTGAGAGCATTGCTTGCTCAAAATCAAGAATGATACTTTCAGGAGAAAAATCATTAGTTTTTTGTTTAATTATATTTATTAATTCCATATATGTGGAATTATTTTTGTTTGGTAATAGTGCATATAGCAAAGGTATGTTGCAGTTGTGGTAGAGGCCATGTATTGTGTATAATTGGAAAAATGGTTTGGGACAGATGTTAAATGTTCCATCCATCATCCAATATTGGCTTTGCTGTAGTTTAACTAAATTCATATTGGTACCAAAAATTATAAGCCTTTTGTCATTGTTTTCGTTGTCGTAAACTATAAATGGTTGTTTATTTAAAGTTATTATTTGGTTAGCAGTTAAATTTATATCCTGATATGTTCTGGGAGATGGTGTTGTAGCAGTAGTAGCTTTTTTAGTTCGTGCTATAGTTCTTTTTAAGGAGAGGATATTTGGCATTTGAGTTGTGGCAGTTTTTGGGATTTTAGGAATGGCTTCTTTTAAAATGACATTTGTTTGCTTTTGGGAACCTGTACTAGCTTCTTTTATATTTTCCAAAGCTGTTCTAACTTCTATTTCAGTAACATTAGGTGGATGATTGTGTTCCCTAGTATACAGTACTGTAGCTTCTCTAGTTGTTGCTCTGCCATAGCACTTGTTAGAATAATATTTACAACATTTCCAATTAACTTGCATGCCATATTGCTTTTCTTGTGTATAAGTGTAACCCATGTAGCATAGTAATAGTTTTCCTTTCTGGCTGGTCACAAATTCGGCTCCTTCGGTCATTTTGTACTTTGTATATCTATAAAATATATATATAATAGTTAATGTCAAATTAAATGTGATAAATAATCAATGTTAGTGATAAGTAGGAATGTTTATACTTACGTGTTTTAGAATTTACAGCAAAATTAGGAGCTGCTTGCTTCTTTAGTTGGGGATAATTGTTTGTGATGTTGTTGTAGCTGTTATGAAAAACATGAAAGTAGTATATTATTAATTAATGTTTCGGTACATTTGCAATGTTAGAGCTCATTTCTACAACAAAAGTGTATCTTCATGATTCACATTGTGAAGATACTTACATATTTGTTTAGGTTGGTCTTTGCCAGTATAGTTGTTTCTTCAGCTTCTGGAGAGTAGTTTGTAGTGTTATCTTAAATAAAAAAGGAACATATGTGTTAGAATAATCACCATGTTGGTATGTTTTTTAATAGATTATCTGGTAATTATGTTTTTTAATATACTTACTTTGTGATTAGTATCTGTATTATTCAGAATGTGGAGTTCTGTATTATGTCTGTATATTTATTCGTTGTGTTTGCTCTGTAAATAAACAATATATAATAGAAAATAATTAGAACAGTTCTAAATGTTTGTATTGTTTTTGCACATTTATTTCAGTTGCATAATACTTACTTAGTAAAATGTATTGGAGAAATAGTACTGATGTCCTTAGTTCATTAGTAGTGCAGTTTTCAGTAGTACAATCTACAGAAAAAAAGAAATATGTGGGGCAAAAGTCATTATTTCTGTGTATTTACATTTATGTGCACATAATGAAACAATGTGAAATTACTTACATAGTTATTAGAATCTGTATTCCTAGGGTTTGTTCACAGTTATTTTGAGTAGAATATTCAGTAGTCGTTGTATCTAAAAAAAATAGTTTCATATAATTATTTAGCATGTTAAGTAGTATGAATAGCAAAGGGGCACTGGGTATTTAGCAGGTAAGTAAGTAGTAGTAGCAAATAATGCAGTTTCTATTTTATTTACTTACTTAGAAGATGTGATAGTAGGTTGATAGTCTGGTTCTTCTAGTTGTTGTGCAGCAATTCGGATAGAGATGAATCTCCTTCAGTGACTTTTGGCAAGTAGTTTGTGTTTAGATTTTAATTGTTTATATAGGGGAGTGTCAGTAGTAATTACTTTGCTATTGGTTAATTTAAAAAATTAGGTTTGTGATTGGTTAGTTAGTATATTTGAATTTCAGTTGTGATTACTTTGTAATAGAAGTGAAAAATCCAAATAAATTATAACATTATACAAAGTAGTATAGAATATTTTTATATGTGTAGGTGATATAATTATACCAATAGGATATTTTTGACAAATTAATAGTGTGTCTATAGTATTAATTTAAGTATTGTGTGTTTATTTAGATGTGAAAACATATAAAACGTTAATTAATTATGCAAACAGATGCATATAAAAAGTCGATATAGCTGATAATCCGATATTGAAGTGCACGATATTTTTGATGTCGATATTATAGTTAATGTCATTATTTTTTGTAGATAGCGATATTTTTGTTTTCCGATGTTACTGTAGTCGATATAAAAGTAAACGATGTTTTTGTATATCGATATTAAAAAATCGATATTTGTGTATATATCTAGTTAAGTATAGGAAGCCGATATTTTTGATTTAGATATTTTTGCTCCGATATTTTTGTACGTCGATATTGTGAATGTCGATATTTTGTCAGACATTCTACAGGCCCATAGGAATGAATGGGGAGTTATTCCTTATTTGCGATTAGCAATTAGCTAATCGCAAATAAGGATGCGAATTCAAGGGTGCAGGGGTGTCCAAAGGACACCATGTAGCACCCCTGAAATGTAATCTACATTGGTGTTGCGCACACACATGTCCAAAGGACATGTGTGTGTGTAACATGCAACTTAGAAAAATGCATTTAAATGCATTTTTCTAAGTTTTTGCTATTTACCGAGAGGTCTGACCTCTCGGTAAAAAGCGGCCCAAAATTGCAATTTCGCAATTTTAAAATGATTCATGAATTGCATTTAAGGAATCTCAAATAGAGATTCCTTAAATGCAATTCTTCGCAAATGTGCGAATTCTTTAATAGCGAATTTTGCATTTGGGATGATGAATCCCAAATGCAAAAATTGCACTCGCAAAAGGCAAGATTCTGAGAATCTTGCCCTTTGCGAGTGCAATTTATCTTGATGAATCAGGCTGCTGGTGAGCTATTGCCCAGAGTCACAGGGTGCTGAGCTGAGCTACCGCCGGAGCCAGGGATCGAACTGTGAACCCTGTGTTCCAAAGTCAGCTGTCCTGGCCGCTGCACCACACCTCCCTTTATGTCATTTCGACAAACATTGAACAAAGCAGCAAAAAGTAACTCGCTAATTAAAGACAAAATCACACTAAACGAATGGGCCCATGCATGGATGGTCTTGCAATCATATTCTGTATTACAAACTGCAACATACCATGTCCTGAAATGCTCCTAATATTTAAAAAGAAAGCTATTAGCAATACCTCTTGGATCACTACCATCCAATGCTGACCAACCAACTTGGAAATATAACGACCAATGTCATGCAGCCTATGTGGTGTGTCAAAGATGGACTTCATCGCTCTAATATGCATATGCCCGTATTAATATCAAACTGGCTGTTATTGCTAAAAAAACTTTCTAACATCAGGGGCATCCGCACCTGTAGATCTGCTATTCTAAAGTGTCTCAAGCCGAGTGACCCACAGCTTAATTGTAAACTGGTAAAAATTGTACTTCTATATGAGAAAATAATTATTAACAATATGGTAGGAAAAGCACAATAGCACTTTATGAAAAAACAGCCCATTTGGCTATATATTGTTTCCTCTTCTTCCAATGTATTAATGTTAAATCAAATTTTTTTTAAGATGTATGCTATACTTGTAACATATCTATTTGTATTGGTATTTTGTTATGGTTTTAATTAACTTAAACAATAAAGAGTTCTGACAGAGTGTATTCCTCAGTATTCTCATAAAAATCTCCACATCTTGGGTCCGAGTCAGTTTTACCCTGACTTTTGATTTTGGGCAGCTGTCTGAAGTGGCTGTTGCAAGTTAGGGTAATAGGGAGGTATGGGTGGCATTGCGGCAAAAGAGTAAAGTTAAAAATCTCCTTTTCTCACATCTTTATCCTGTTGAAAGAGTACTGGGTTGGAAGAGCACTCAAGACATTGAGAACTGGAGCAGAGAATTCTTTAGGAAAGTGTGATGAAGCACAGTGTGGAAATGGCGTGTGAGTGGGGTTTAGGGCTCGTATTACCCTTGCTCCTGGTCTCAATCCGAGTGACCCACAGCTTAATTGTAAACTGGTAAAAATGTTACTTATACATTAGAAGTTAATTAGAAACAATATGATAGGAAAAGCACAATAGCACTTTATGTAAAAATTTGGCTATGTGTCATTTCCTCTTCTTCCAATGTATTAATGTTAAATCAAATTTCTTTGAAGATGTTTGCTATACTTGTTGTAACATATCTAGTTTTATTTGTATTTTGTTATGGTTTTAATTAACTTAAACAATAAAGAGAACTGAGGTTGGAAGAGCACTCAGCCATTGAGAACTGGAGCAGAAAATTCTTTAGGAAAGTGTGATGAAGTACAGTGTGGAAATGGCATGTGATTTGGGTTTAGGGCTCGCTTTACACTTTGCTCCCGGGATAACAAACATAGTAATGGTGTGGGGGTGTTTCCCCCAAAATAAACATGCTGGAGTTCAAAAGGTGAAAGAGCAATAAAATGCCTTTACATTTTGTTTTTATCTTGTCACAAGACATTTAAATATTTCTAAACATAGTTCGAAAAGCTCAATTGAAGCACATTTTTTACAATTCTGAAGAGTGATGGGAATAAAGATTTCAATAGGATCACAAATAAATCAAGACGCTTAATATGGTGAAGCGCAAATGTTTTGCTGAAACCCAATTTCCACACAATATAGTTTGTGCGCTGTATAGTTTTATCAGTAAAACTGCATGTTGGTAAGAACATTTCTATAAATGACAATGTATTAATACACCATGCTGTATTAATTTATTAGCAAACATGTGCTTATGGAGGGAGGGTCAGAAATAAGGCTTGGGAGGCTTTTCTAGTTTGTGTATGATAGTTTTTATTAGTGTTAATCAAAAGTGTATAGAGATGTGATCAGGTATTATAATCATGGTTTTATAGTTGACAACTCTTCTGTGTAGTCTATCTTTAGGTTTGAGGTCACTGGGGAATAATCCTTCTTTTCAGCTCCTTGGTAACGGCTGTCACTAGCGCCCCTCAAGAAACAGGAGAAGATTCAGGTAAATGAATATAAAGAGTGTAAGGAGTAGTAAGCTGTTAGTGGGAGAGCTGTGCTTCCCTTAATCTGATTAAAAAATAAACAATTGATGGACAGAATGCAGAACATGTCATACATTCACACCAGTACAGAGATCCTGGGCTAAATCCATCGTTTTTTGCTCACCATGCGATTCCAGTTTGGACCCAGACATATGCAAATTAGTCTTTACCCTGCACCCAATGGGAACAGTCTAGCCCGAACTGCCAGGCCAGGCCCTCCCTGGACTTGAAGCAAGCATCCTAGGACCGGTTTTGTGCTTTCAGCCCTCATCAGCCGGGATAACTTGACTCCAGTGGCATGGTTGCACGGGACCCAAGTCTGTGCATTCCCATCCAACTCGGGGTGACAAATGCAAAACGAACAATTGATAGACAGAATGCAGAACAATGTCATACATTCACCCCAGTACAGAGATCTGGGCCTAAATCCATTGTTTTCTTGCTCACAACACAACTGGATTCAAGCTAGCCTAGCTGATGAAGGGTAATGCCCTGAAACCAGTCCCAGGATGCTTGTTTCCGGTCCAGGGAGGACCTAGTTTGGCAGTTCGGGCTGGACTGTTCCCCAAGGAACAGGGTCAAGACTGATTTGCATATGACTGGTTCCAATCTGGGGTGGTGTGGTGAGCAAAATGTTAATGTTATGGGATCTTATATAGCGCACGGCTGCCCCAGCAAAGGGGCGTCCCGGCGCTTTTCAGAAAGAAGGAAAGTAAGCTACAGCGGATGGAGACCTGGAATTCACACACCTAGAAGTTTAACAGAAAAGGTGGGTTTTTATGGCTTTTCTGAACGACAGCAGGTCGTTAAGACCGCAAATTTGGGAGGGTAGAGCATTTCAGAGCTTAGCTGCGAGGTGCCGGAAGGAGCGGCCGCCCATCCGGGCCAGCTTGAAATGGGGGACAACTGCCAAGTTTTGGCCCTCCGAACGGAGGGCACGACAGGGTGAGTATGCTGTTAAAAGAGGGCTCAGCATAGGTGTCGAGGTAGTTTTCAAGACCTTGAATGCGAGACATAACGTTTTAAAATGAATCCTCTTCTCTACCGGGAGCCAGTGAAGTTTAATGAGCGTGCTACTCACAGATTTGCAATGAGGAAGGCCTGTCAGGGCTCTAGCCGCTGCATTCTGGACTCGTTGAAGTCTAGATTTTTCGGCATGGTTCGCCCCTACAAGTTGAGAATTTGCGTAGTCCAGTCGTGAGAGAATAGCTGCCTGCACCACTAGCTGGCGTGTCTGGGAGTCGAAAAACTTTAGTATCGGCTTGAGGTTCCGCATCGACCTCCGGATTACCCTACATATCGGTGTTCTCCCTGTATTGTGAGACCCCCTTTTCCTGATCCCTTATCCTTTTCTTTAGCCTGGCTCCTCCCCCATTGTTCTGCAAAGGTAGCCCTTTGTCAAATGACATGGTTTCCTCTTTTGTGATGCTAGCGCCTCCCTTTTCCTAACACTGTGTTTTTTCTTTCTAGGTGCCCCCAGTGCCTATCGGAGACCTCCATGCAAGCCGCTACCACTGTATTGGCTAAGTGGGCCAGGTGGGACCGCAGGTCTTCACAGTGCTCCAAAATGCACCACCGGCCATATGAAACACCCTTACCAAACTCCTGCTGAATTGGAGTGGCTTATTTACTACAGTTGTTATTTGTGTGATGATTGGACTTCTCACAATCCCTATTACTTTAGTGATGTAACATTGATTGCAGAACCCCACTTCGAAAATTGTTCCAGCACCACCAGATAATACTAACCTATATCCTTAAAAAAGGCCACAATTTACTTTGAGAAAACTTTTAATGTATTCAACTTCTTTTCAAAGGCAACACAGCAATGCCTACTTCTCACCAATTTAAAAGCACACAGGAGATGCTGTCTCGACATATAGAGAGACACTCACCAGTAGGCAATTATTACCTTTCTCAAGTAAATAGGATGGTTGCTTGCAATTACTCAAGGAAACAGTGGGTATTGTTGAGGGGTGAGAGAAAGAAAGGGAGGTGTGATGCAATTAAATGGCTTACCTTTACAGATCCTGAATGCACACAAACTCACCTCATATATACTATGCCAAAACTGGCAATAAATGCTGTATTCTTTTTAGAAATATATATATATATGTACCACCAGTTGTATTTTATTTTTTATCTATGTATATATTAGATTATATATTATATATATATAACCAACTGGCGGTCTCCAGTAGGTAGTTAGAGCTAGTACTTAGTTTCCATAGAAAAAGCATTTTTTGTTTTGCTAATAACTTTGGTACTGTATGACGAATCATCACAAAAGTGTCTAAACTAGTTTTCCACTCACTTCAGCTGCTGTCTGGAAAGCTTTGGGGTGATTTGTCAACTGGAGGCTGAGAAAAAGGGGGAGGGGTCCTACAACGCGTTTTCCCCATGCAATTTCCCATAGGGATTTTAGTCATGACTACAGTCCAAACCACTGAACAGAATTACTCCATATTTGGCAGAAAGCTAGATCTTGATCGAGAAAGATCTCTTTTTGTAATTTCATGTAAATCCATTCAGCAACTTTGGAGTTATTGAATCCAAAGGTTTATGTACATTTAGGGACTTGGAGGGTCCACAGATGTGACAGATCTTATGCTGAGAACTGATTTGCTGCAATCACTTCAACCAGGTAGCGTTGGCAGCCATTTTTGGACTTGGAAAAAAACCCACAAGGGTACAGGGTAGGAATGCCTGGCCCCCGAGGGTTGGTGGTGGGGTCACACAGAAACCATGCAGATGGCCAAACACGTTTAACAAAAAAAGAAATGCCATGAACTTGCAGAGAATCCGGCCCCCCCAGGACCTGGCCCTGGGTGGGCCAGGTCCTGTGGGAAAATATTTGTATTAATATGGGGGAGGAGGATGCATGAGACCCCCCTCCCCAGGCCAATTTTGTCCCTGGGTTCCCCATCCTACAGGGCCTGGCCGATGTTAACAGAAGGGAAAAGGGGCTGCGCGGCCCCCTCCTTGTGCCGAGAGATCTGTTGGCTCTGAGGAGAATCCACGTCCCTAGATGTACAAATGTATTTTTCCTTTAATATTTCAGAAACTACAGAACGGATTTGCAACAAATCACAAAAAGAGATATTTCTGGACCAAGATCTAGCTTTCTGCCAAGTTCGGTGTGGTTCCGTTTAGCAGTTCGAGCTGTAGACATGTCTAAAATCTCTAAAGGAATTAACATTAGATACACACTTTAATTGACCCCCTTTTCCTCGTTCCCCACTTGACAAATCACCCTGAAACTTCCCATGCACAACAAGACACAGGAGGGCACTTTAAAAAAAACATCCAGAAGATTTGTTAAATGACGCAAAACTAAAAAACGATTTTCCTATGGAAACTAGTTCCTAACTATAAGTACCTACTGGAGACCACCAGTAGGTAATATTTGTAAAAATTATATATATGTCTTCTCCTCTCTACTTTTAATGAGAAAGGCACACGCACTCTTCAAAACTTTTATTCCCATCAGACCAAAAGCTCAACGCATGTTGGCTACCAAGTAGCTTTGCTCACGACACACACAGACAGGCAGACAGTCAGACACAGACACACAGACATGCATGCACACACACACACATGTTATACAATTTCTTTAGTTTCTTCCACCACTCTACAATCCTGTTGTTGTATCACTCTATTGTGAGGGTTCTTTTTCATCCCTGTTTCTTCCTTTTTCACTGTCACTGTTTAACTTGCTTTTTCTTCATTTTTCTCCCATTTCTGTCTTTCTCTCACTTGCTCTTGACCAAAGTCTGATGATGCGAAATATGAGGGCCCACAAATGAATGCAGCTTGTTGCCACTGACACAAATTAAGCACTTGTCACATCGTCCTGTAAGCAACTCCCACAGCGCCTATTGGCTAATGTTAACGGCCACGAGTCGCAGGAAATTATGGGATGGGGAAAAGATAAAGAGAGCAGGGTCTCATACCTTTTCGACTGCTGGCTCTCAAATGAGGGTTATATCTGATATTTAAGAAGGTGAGCCTTTTAAATTGAATGGAGATTGATTTATTTTAGGAGGATGATTCAGATGTGCAAGACTAGTTACCGTATTGAAATCTATGAAGAAACATTTTAGGAGGGTGGGAATCTTTGAAAAGAGGGTTACACCCTTTACATGAGGGGGTTGACAGGTAGGAGGGAACATTCAATGAAAATGGACCCCAAAATCCTTAAAATTATTCATGGTTACTTTTATCATCAGGTATTATGTAAGGAAAGCAATACCCTGAAATACCGGCTCTCTGATTTGTCGTTTTATGTTATACGAACTTTCTGATACATGCGCTTTTAAAACTAGCTACAAATTAAATGTCCTGGGGAATAAAATACCTCTCTGACACTAGCAGATGGAGAAAGAGCGAGGGAAAGGAAGGAGAGGATAGAGTATGAGAGACAGAAAAAGAGAATATTGGGTCTGGTTGGAAGGTTTTTGCCCTCTCTGCTTTTAGTTCCCAGTCTTGCCCTGATTAGCTAATATATTTCAAAACAACTACTTAATTGTTCATCAACCATGGTATGATACACTGGCACGATTTTTTATGGTGCAGTAACTACATTGAACTAACACCTGTCTGTTCTCGTATTTACCAACTGCTGCCTTGTAATAAGCTCTCTACTAATCTCCATGGACATCTTTCCAGACCTTTTAAAACTTTTAACTGTGAAAAGGAAGGAAACCTTGATCTTTGTAACATCATCTGTCCACACTTGTATGAACATGACTCAGCATCCCTCTACCTGATAAAAGTATGACTCAGCACTCACATAAAATCAATATTTTTAGTATTACAGACAGCATGAATTCAAAGTTAAGCTACATAATGCACAGACTCCTAGAATTGTTTTTATTGATAAAATAGATTCTTTATTCATATAAATGTATTCATAATTTTTTGTAACTGAATTTTTTTTTCTTCAATGATTTACCTGTAGGCGACACATTTCATCACAAAGTGCTTCTTCAGGGCTTATTTCATGTGTTTTTGTGAACAATGATGTATGCATATAGTGCACTAATGGTCCTCCATCATCAAGAAACAAAGTGAACAACAGTGAGCACTGGTACCAAGGTTCAGTGTATTCAATGAGTGATCCTTGCAAAATGGTCCATATATGGTCAAAATTACATAGCAGAATGAATCGTTGTAATCAAAAAGCTTTTAGCAGTTCCAGAAAATGTTTTTTCAAGGTCTTTTCATCGGTGGAATTTAGAACGTCTTGAGGGCAATACGTTCACAACTTGTGACTCAATGTGTGAGTTACCATACTCCAATATTCACAGGGCCTCATCTGTTATTGCCCTCGTGGAGTTCCAAATTCCACAGACATGGGTCCACTGTCACTGTGCCACTAGATTCAAGCTAGCCTGCCTGATGAGGGTGATACCCCAAAACTGGTCCCAGGATGCTTGTTTCTGGTCCAGGGAGAAGCTGGCCTGGCAGTTTGGCCTGGACTGTTCCCACGAGGGGCAGAGTCAAGACTGATTTGCTTATGGCTGGGTCCAAACTGGGGTGACTATGGGTCCAATTCACAGAACTAACTTAAGACAAAATCCTAAACTTACTACCATTTTCGTATTCACAGAAGGCACTTACTCATTTCGGTATTCACAGAAGTTAGGAGTAACTTTAGGACTCCTAAATGCCTTCTGTGAATACCGAAAGTCTTAAAGTTAGGATTTTTCTCAGTTTAGTAGTAGTAAAGTAAGGACTCCTAAATTTAGGACTCCTAAATGCCTTCTGTGAATACCGAAAGTCTTAAAATTAGGATTTTTTCAGTTTAGTAGTAGTAAAGTTGAGAAAAATCCTAATTTTTTTAATCCTCTTTTTTTGATTCTGTTTATTTTTAGAGTGTAGTGTATCTGCCCAGACAGTGCCACACACTTTCCACAGATCTCCTTTACAGTGTGCCACATCCTGTGCAGCCAATGCTTTTTAACAGTACAGACATCTTGTAATGGTATTGTTCATAGTGTATTATTGTTTTACTATTCCAAGGTGGCCAACATATTGCTTCTAAATGTGGCAGCCGTGTTGAAACTTTAAACCAAGAATGTTGGTTCTAAAATCCGGTTCTTTCAAATCCAAAGTCAGCCGCTCTGGCAGTTATGCCACATCCTCTCCACATTTACTACATTTGGGTACAGTCATTTTAAGGTCAGGCAGAATATATGTGCAATATAATATATTTCTAATAAAAGTGACTGAACATCAAAACATAAACATATTTCATTAGAAAATGCTTCTGTAAAGATTACATCAGGTTTAAATTCCGATAACGAGCAAGAATGTAAATATCCATGAATGGGGTTGATAGTAACGACGTCAGAAAAGTAATCACTTGTCCTTTGTCTGTTTCAATATGCTTTTCACGTGAAGCAATTGGCATTCATGCCTTCCTTTTGTTTTAATGTTTGTGTTGTCGTGGGCTGTCTGTCACCATTGCGGCCACATTATATAGTGCGTTCTCGAACCAAAGGCATTCAAGCGCTTTACGTGAAGGCACAGGAAGATTAAATGATTTGTCCAGAATATTGAGCTGATGCAGAGACTTGAACCCACTTCATTATAAGTGCGATCTTGACCTGAAAGTATTCAAGGGCTTTACATGAGCGCACGGGGAGATTAAATGATTTTCCCAGAATGTCGAGCGATTGCGGTTCATTTTCACATGCATTTATGTAATTAACAATCATTAAAAACTCTCATAGTGTTCAGACTCCATATATACAACCAGACACACTTCTTGCATGGCAGCCCCTGCAGCAGTAACCTGGTGTGGCAAAAAATAATGACAAACTAGTAGGTCTGCATTGGCATTCAAAAGGAACAAGCATTGGCATTGCCAATAGGTCTCGCTTGTGGGACCTTATAAGTATTTAGTTTTGCAGCACAATATGATGAGTGGTGTTGCGTGTGTGAGTGGCGTTGCGTGTGTGAGTGGCGTTGCATGTGTGAGTGGCGTTGCGTGTGTGAGTGGCGTTGCGTGTGTGAGTGGCGTTGCGTGTGTGAGTGGCGTTGCGTGGGTGAGTGGGGTTGCGTGGGTGAGTGGCGTTGCGTGTGTGAGTGGCGTTGCGTGTGTGAGTGGCGTTGCGTGGGTGAGTGGTGTTGCGTGTGTGAGTGGCGTTGCATGGGTGAGTGGGGTTGCGTGGGTGAGTGGGGTTGCGTGGGTGAGTGGCGTTGCGTGGGTGAGTGGCGTTGCGTGGGTGAGTGGCGTTGCGTGGGTGAGTGGCGTTGCGTGTGTGAGTGGCGTTGCGTGTGTGAGTGGCGTTGCATGTGTGAGTGGCGTTGCATGTGTGAGTGGCGTTGCGTGTGTGAGTGGCGTTGCGTGTGTGAGTGCCGTTGCGTGTGTGAGTGCCGTTGCGTGTGTGAGTGGCATTGCGTCGATGAGTGGGGTTGCGTGGATGAGTGGGGTTGCGTGGATGAGTTGCGTGTGTGAGTGGCGTTGCGTGTGTGAGTGGCGTTGCGTGTGTGAGTGGCGTTGTGTGTGAGTGGCGTTGCGTGTGTGAGTGGTGTTGCGTGTGTGAGTGGCGTTGCGTGTGTGAGTGGCGTTGCATGTGTGAGTGGCGTTGCGTGTGTAAGTGGCATTGCGTGTGAGTGGCGTTGCGTGTGAGTGGCGTTGCGTGTGTGAGTGGGATGCTCTAGGGTTACTACGCGCTCTATAAAACCTTAAAAATAAATAAAATAAATGTGTGAGTGGCGTTGCGTGTGTGAGTGGCGTTGCGTGTGTGAGTGGCGTTGCGTGTGTGAGTGGCGTTGCGTGTGTGAGTGGCGTTGCGTGGGTGAGTGGGGTTGCGTGGGTGAGTGGGGTTGCGTGGGTGAGTGGGGTTGCGTGGGTGAGTGGGGTTGCGTGGGTGAGTGGCGTTCCGTGTGTGAGTGGCGTTGCGTGTGTGAGTGGCGTTGCGTGTGTGAGTGGGGTTGTGTGAGTGGCGTTGCGTGTGTGAGTGGCGTTGCGTGTGAGTGGCGTTGCGTGTGTGAGTGGCGTTGCGTGTGTGAGTGGCGTTGCGTGTGTGTGGCGTTGCGTGTGTGAGTGGCGTTGCGTGTGTGAGTGGCATTGCGTGGGTGAGTGGGGTTGCGTGGGTGAGTGAGGTTGCGTGGGTGAGTGGGGTTGCGTGGGTGAGTGGGGTTGCGTGGGTGAGTTGCGTTGCGTGGGTGAGTGGCATTGCGTGTGTGAGTGGCGTTGCGTGGGTGAGTGGCGTTGCGTGGGTGAGTGGCGTTGCGTGTGTGAGTGGCGTTGCGTGGGTGAGTGGCGTTGTGTGTGTGAGTGGCGTTGCGTGTGTGAGTGGCGTTGCATGTGTGAGTGGCGTTGCGTCGATGAGTGGGGTTGCGTCGATGAGTGGGGTTGCGTGGATGAGTTGCGTTGCGTGTGTGAGTGGCGTTGCTGTGTGTGAATTGCTGGTTGGGGGAGTGGGGGGGGTGGGCGGGGGAGCAGCAGGCAGATGCGAGTGGAGCGCGCGCTGGAGAGGGAGGGGGTGGGAGGACTAGGCAGCGGGAGAGAGGGAGAAAGGAGCGCGAGGGAGGCGTTTTTAGATACATGAAGCCAAAATTACAAGTGAGCATGTTACAAAAGCAAACGTTACGTTACATGAGGCAATAGTGACAGTTGTGCAAGTATCAAGAGCAACAAAATACAAGAGGTAGCAAACGATATGCAATAGCATATCTGAGGGAACACGGCCTGGGGGAAGCTGGCTGGGGAGGGGGAGGAGAAATGAAAGGAAGGCTGTGTTTGCGGGGAGAGAGAGGGGAGGTGCTGGTGTGGGCGGGGGGAGGTGCTGGTGTGGGAGGAGTGCTGCTACGGCAAGGCTGTGTTTGCGGGGAGAGAGAGGGGAGGTGCTGGTGTGGGAGGGGGGAGTTGCTGGTGTGGGAGGAGTGCTGCTAGGGGAGGAGAAGCCCTGGCCGTGAATGCTCGTGCATGTTCACGTGAACTGCAAGAAAACGCCGGGCTGAAACCCCTTAGTTTGAAGAGGATTTTGCCGACATGAATTCGATCCTATCCATTCCTGCGGAATGGGACAGGCTCGACCTAAAAACCTATTGGCTATGCCAATGCTTGTTACTTTTCCAGTCATTTAATTGTATGAGCTTTAAGAAACGAATGTTTTTGCTCCATTTCACACCTGCAGGCCTTTTTAGGACATTGGTTTCACATGTAAAGATAGTACTCAGTTATTTTTAACATGGATTTGCTGGTCATTCCTTGCCTTCATTAAGTGTTTGTAAAAACTATACCTTCTCACTTCCCTGCTCTATCACTCTTCATCTGCTTCCTCTCACACTCTCTTCCCAGCTATCAATCTCTCACTTAGGTGTTTCACTTTTGACCATCCCTCTCTTCCTACAACTTCGTTTCCGATTTCTCATCCTCTCTCTACGGATTACATCTGTATTTGCATATAAAATGTGTTTCTTATGGCAATTGGAACTCATAAAAGACTCTTTATGTAGATTTACAATCCAGCCCGCTTCAAATATCTGAGTAATCACATCAGTATGGATGGCACAATCCAGTCTCAGTCCTGCGTGCCGACCAGTAATGGCCGGTATGGAGGAGAGGGGCGAGGTGGGGGGGGAGTCGATGACAGCAACAAAAACAAGCATTTGCAATGCAATAGGTCTCGCATTAGGAAAGATTGAGCTATTGGTATTGTAAATGACACATTTTTTATGTATGTGTTGGTTTTGGAAATAGCGAAATTAATAGCTTTGTCATTTACAATGCCAATAGTTATAACTTTCACAAATGTGGCACCTATAGCATTTGTAATGCAATATGTGTTTTATTTACGTGACTTAGATATATTGATATTACAAATAACAATGGCTTTTAATTTTTTTAAATAATTAATACTTAAATAAAAGTTATTGTAATTCATAATGGCAATAGCTTAAAGTTTTGTAAATAACTTTTGTGAAGATTATGTTCAGTGTATTTTATTGCTATGAAAATCCAAGAACAGAAGTGAAATATTAACATCTTTTTGTGACATTTGTAATAAAACTTGAAACATTGAGAGAACATATTTAAACCAGTTGTTGTTTGCACACTGGGTAAAATAGGACTGGAATGTCAGTGTGGCACATCCTAGCACCAGCACACACACTGTGATAGAGGAGACGTATTATCTTTGCACTGCCGAAAGTACATAAAGCGCAATGAAGAAGGTGGTACAGATTACAAAACGGGAAGATGGACAAGAGAAAACCATGCGACAGACAGCGGTACTGTGCATGCATCTTCTATACCTTAACTGCATGATAATGCACACACCGGGACAGGTCTCATGGAAATGTTGGTGGGTTTTTTTGCGTTTTATATAGCGCAAACTTGACTCAAAGGTATAGAGTATCAGAGCGCTTTACACAAGCACCAGTAACGTTACAAGGACGGGGTGAAAGGAGGGTGAAGAGGCAGGCGGCTGTGCGGGGGGCTGTGCGGGGGGGCAGTGCAGGGGGCAGTGCAGAGGCTGTGCGGGGGGGCAGTGCAGGGGGCAGTGGGGGGCTGTGCAGGGGGCAGTGCAGAGGCTGTGCGGTGGGCTGTGCAGGGCGCTGTTCAGGGGCTGTGTGAGGGGCAGTGCGGGGGCTGTGCGGGGGGGCAGTGCGGGGGCAGTGCAGGGGCTGTGCAGGGGCTGTGCGGGGGCAGTGCAGGGGGCAGTGCAGGGCCTGTGTGAGGGGCAGTGCAGGGGCTGTGCGGGGGCTGTGCGGGGGGCAGTGCGGGGGGCAGTGCGGGTGGGGCTGTGCAGGGGCTGTGCAGGGGCTGTGCAGGGGCTGTGCGGGGGGCAGTGCAGGGGCTGTGCGGGGGGCATGAATGAACAGATGAGCCCACGGGTTGACAGATACACCACCTGCACAAGCTAGATCATCAGAGAGCCGAACACACACACAGATGAAGACAGGTGATCACTGTGAAGGTGCGACTCACGGAAACAGACACAATAAACAGACCATTTTCTAGACGTGAAAAGGAAACAGAGGCACATGGAGACACGCACAACACAAGAGCAAACAGGTAAGTGTGAGTGACAGAGAAATGCTGCTGCAAACGGACCCAGCGCCACAGAGATATACTTTAAGCACACAGCAGACAATAGAAGTAAAAACCAGTGCGCACTGACAGATACATTAAAACAGACACAGTGACTCACAGCGATACACACAGACACCAAGACTGGAGAAGCATGGCTACTGATGAGATTGCTTAAGGGAGGTCTTAAATTAAAGTCGCTGTCACTTGCGTTTGCTCTGCCTGTGATGCACACACACCTTTTGTTACACACAAGGCGCAGCTCTACCAAGAGAGGAGGGTGAGGAGAACGTAGTGTAATACAGCTGTATCAGCGCCACATCAGCATGTACATGTGTGCTGAGAGCCCCAAAGCTGGTATGTGCTTGGAGGGTGGGAGGAGGGCTCCTAATGTCAAGCGGAAAGAGGGAAAGACTAAATAAACAAGGTAACAACCAGCCCTGCACTGCTCCGGGCAGGACTTCAGAGGACTCACCTGACGGCGGCGCCGCTCGCTGTCACCGGGGTCCCGCTGCTGGGGGGCTGCTGTGTGTGGGCCCCGCTGCTCAGCTCCCGTCGCAGCTCTGCCCGCAGCTGGAGGTAGCCCCCGAGGGTGACGAGGTGCAGCGCCAGAGATAGCGCCAGGAAGCCCAGCAGCAGCCGTCCTTCGCCGGCTGGGAGCCACGGGGGCGGGTCGGGGGGTCATGGCACCAGGAAGCAGGGGGGCTCTCCGGGATCTGCTTCAACCAGCAGCTACTGCCCCATGTCGCAGAGCCATGGAGACACTGCTGGGAGAGCCTGGGAGCCGGGACGCCAGGGGGTGGGAGAGATAGGGAGAGGGGAGGAGACCGCAGGGAGGAGCTAAGGGAGGGACGTGAAGTTAAGAGGGTGGGGCACTGCTGGAGCCGAGGACGGGGCAGCGGCTACTTCCTGCAGAGGAAAGTTAGCAGCTCGGACGGGAAACGACACCGAAGAGATAGAGGAGCACCGCGGCCCACGAGACAGAGAGCGGAGCATGGAGAGGCAGGTAGGGAAAGGACCTGGATAGAGCCTTAGGCAGAGGGAGGACAGTAAACTACAGAAGGGGAGGCGAGAGACGCCGAGGGAAGGATGCAGGCGAGAGAGACGCTGAGGGAAGGGGACACGAGAGAGGCGGTGGGAAGGGGACACGAGAGAAGCGGAGGGAAATAAACAGGAAAGACACTAACGCGGCATGGATGCGAGGCACTGCAGCCAGTTTCACTTTCATTCATTGAAGAGCGTGCACCAGGCAGGGGATGTGCACGGCGCCGGCTGGGCGTGCGCGCTCACGAGGTCAAATCTCGGCCTGAAGCGCGTGGCAGTTCCTTGTCCTTCATTCCCCCGAGTCAGCTAGCTATAAGTCTCCACCTGGACGCATCCTTTGGATGCGAATTCCAGGCTCGACCTAAAAAGGGAGGGGGGAACCCTCCAGATTTACAAAGCCACACAGGGCCCTGTGAGGTGGCCTTGCATAGCTTGGTAAATCTCATTCTAGGTTTTGCGCTGTCCTGGGTCCCCTTGAGTGGTGCAAAGGCGATGCGAGACCTCAATAAATGTGGGCCCAACTGTTTTAGCACTAGGACATATCAGCAAATTGTTCACAGTCATGATTGTACAGCAAAGTATCAACAGGTCACACTTGGGAGGCCCTTCCACTAAAAAATATACTCTCTAACACTTTTCCTGCTACAAATGGGTACTGTACAATGAAGCACACTTGCCAAGTAGGAAAAACGAGAAACACATTTTTTTTCCCTTGCTACTCCTGTCTTGAGGAGACATAATATTTTGGAGCAAATCCCTGTCTATGAATAGTTATAGAAAGGGATTCGAGTCAAAACCAGTTGGTGGTTGCATGGCAATGACCATGTACCACCCATGGAATGCCCTCTTGATGCAAAGTAATGCAAAGCAGCACATTCTTCAACTTTCTGTACATTTGGGGAGCAATCCAAATCAAATCCTGAATTGATTTGGATAGTAAATTCCAACATAATGCTATTGTGTATGGTTTGCATTACAAACATATCACAAACCTGGAGCAAAGCACCAGCAACCTGGGTCTCTGTGTCTTGTACTTGCTTTTTGGACAGGTTCATCCCCACTTTCTTACTATTGCAAGCAGATACAAGCAACAAAATAATCTCGGAGCAGCACTCAACATAAATGTTGTGTATGGAGCCACAGGCTAATGTGAACAAATGTGACACCTCAAAGACACAATATCTAAATGAAGCATAATACAATACATCTTTATGCAACATTGCAGATAATGATGGGGGATCTGATTCAATCAACCTGTTGTGCACCTCAGTAATACTGAGGCACACAATAAACGACTTTGCAATCCTAAATTCTGAATTTGAGCCATTTTCTATTGCATAAAAGAGTTCGAGGGTGGTCTCATTGCATAAGTATGTAAAATCCCACAGACATTTATTTTTGTGGTATCCACACATCCTTTCATTCTTCCCATTTAGATGGCAAAATGCATTTTGGATGCGCAAATGCCTGTCGGTCTCTTACCGCTAGTGTCCAGACAGAGCTCTTCCAAGAAAAATTGATTCTTATTTAAAAGGGAAAAAAGCCAGGTTTTCAACTGCTTCCTGAATTTTAACTGATCTAGCTGGGCTCTAAGATGCACCAACCAACACTAAGGAGTGAGAAGTTTTTTATAAGGGAGAACATTCAGCCTCCCAAACTGTATTGAAAATTACACAATGGAAGGTTGACCTATGTCTCTTAAATCCCATCTTTTCACATGGCTAGTTGCGGGGCCCTTGTTATATCTCAAGTTTATCTGCAGTCTAGTGTGAGGTAGTAAAAAATCTAGGAGTTTGGCTGGACCCCAAAACTCTTCTTCGAGATCCACACTAAAAGGTTACAGGGACATGTTTTAGAATCCTCAAAATGCTGAGAAAAGCTCTGGATATCCTCCCCATCCAAGCCAGGAAACCCTGGTCCATACACTTGTAACGTCCCAGTTGGACTATAGAAATGTCCTCTCTCTTGTAGTAACAAAAAACATTTCTCAATAGGCTACAATGCATCTAGAATGCGGCAGGCCTAGTTCTCAACTTACCTAGGAGAGCTTCCTCTGTGAAAGCTCTTGACTCCCTGCACTGGTTGCCTATTAATAAAATAATTATTTTTTAAGCCCTGTCTTTTGCCACCGGAGTCTGTGGAGCAAAGGACCCAGTTATCTCCATGATCTTCTTGTCTCCCATAAACCGATGCGCACCTCAGGTCAACGGGGGCTCACTTGGTTAAAGTCCCTAAAATCCAGTTTGAAAACTTGGCTCTTGCAGCTCTGAGGTTTTTGTGTCCATATGGCCCGTTTCACTCTATTTTCCCGGTCAGCCTTCTCTTTTAAATAGTGGTTCCTAGCCCTGGGATACACCAGCTGGTGTAACCAGGTGCTTTATAAATGGTTTATTATTATTTGTGTTGGGTCCTCACCTGCAAGTCCCACCTGTGGCCTGCTTCATCATTGGACCCACATCACCTAGTGTGAGCATGTGGGCTCTATATGTTTGTAAGTAGAGCACATAAAATGTAACTGAGGGATTGTGAATGAATTTAATTAAATTGCCTTCCGGATCCTAAATTGCTTTTACTCAAAAGATCCTTGGGCAAGGTTAAAAACAGTGGGATACCACAGGGGTATGATGGCCCTTGACATTAGAAGGTCGACATGTTTCAGCCAGTTAAATGCCCAGTAGGCCAATTGGCTTTCTTCAGGACCAGAAATAGTAAGTTGAATCCCTGCATGGCGTGGTGTCTAGTTACAACCCATTTAGATGCATTCATACACAATTCAGTGAAGCATGCACACAGCTATACATACCATAATTAGGACTCTTTCCTTGATATGGTCTTGGCTAGAAAGTGAAAATATATATCACAAACATGGATTTATGAGACATTACATTTAGAATGTCTTATGACTTTGGCACATCATCCCTATTATGTGCAGCAAAGCATGCAAACATGTGTGAGTAACCCCTCAATACATCTCCTGATTTCAAACTTCACAAGTATATACAATTTAACGGCATATAAGACTTAAGGAAAATCAAAATACATCAAATTAAAATTAAAATGACAGTGTACAGCATATACATACAAACAAGAGTGAAAGAAGAATCAGTCTTAACTGTTCACCTACATGGCCTATATATTAATTAGGCATCATAAGGTTTGAGGGGTTAGACGATCTCTTTAGTCAAACACTGTGGAAAGAGACAAGATAGAATGGTTTGCAATTGATTGTCACTATAGCCTAGCTGCGAGTGAAAAAAGCAGGCCTTCTTCACTTACTTCTTCAAGGGACAATGTCTGTAAAAACACCTACTCAGTAAACCCTAAACCTACATGTTAGCGCTGCTAGCGTCTAATGGCATTTTGAAGCAAAGTAGCAGCAGTCATGTGACAGTGCTATAGTCACGTGAAATGTTTGTGCAAACTCACTGGATATGAGTCTTGGGTTGCTTGACCAGCCTATTTCCTGGACCCGGCCCATTGGTTATGAGGCCATAATATCCCTATGGCTATAAGGCTCAAAGTTTTAATCGTTATAATGTGACCGGGGGTGCTATTCAAGGAGTATGATTCTTTCCTCCCCAAATGGTGTGGTGGCGCTGAGGCGCATCCTTACCTTATGTTGTCCTTGTCGGCAGATAGATTCTAAGGAGGCTGGGAGATGTATTCCCGCCTCCTACCCGGGAGAGTCCATGCTGTGTGCAATCATTAGCGGTTATTTGGCCCTAGGGGGTGTAGAAATGCAATTGTCTCTCACCGAGGGAAACAAGTATTCTACTTGAAGTATGGTTAAAAAAAAGGGGGGACCTATAGTGATGAGTGCCCCTTGGTGAGCCAGTGCGCCTATTTGAACTAGGGCAAAGGGACTTTGAATATATGAACTTTGCAATTTTGCAGTCTGGCTAATGTATCATTGCACCTAGATATATGGGAATCCAAATCTCCCTTGTACTGTAAGGAGGTATTTAGCTTCAGTGCGTGAAAGAACCATATATGTGTCTGTGTACTATAAAATGATTCACTATGGAATGTCATCATTCAGACCCTTGGTAGATGACTAGTCTTGTGAAAGGACAGGATTTAAGAGAGATAGGTCAATCCTCCAATGTGTAGTTTTTCAATACAGTTTTGGATCTAAGATTGCCAGGCAGTGAATTCCACCACTTTTACAAGTGGAGTGGAAGAAGCTTCTACCACCCCATTGAGCCTTTTTAAATCTGGGAATTACTACCATTTTCCCTGAGCTAGAACAAAGGTTGCGAGTAGGTAAATGCCATTGAAAAAGTTTTCGAAAATATTCAGGGCCAACCTTGTGAAGAGCTTTATAGACCCAGAATAGGTCCTAAAACGTAATCCGCTCGCTCAATGGCAACCAATGGACATTGGTTTGTGAGACCATGCTAAATTTTGGGAGTTTCATGAATATGCAAGCTGTACGCGTTTTGACATGTTTGAAGTTTTTTTCAGTATGCATTGCTGGGCACCAACATACAGAGCAATACAATAGTCTAGCCTTGAAATTATTAGGGCCACAATAACTGTTTTCTGGAGTTCTCTAGGGATAAAAGGAAAGATTTTTCACAAAATTCTTATTATGAAAAAACAGGAAGATGTAACCTGATTAATATGGTCAGCGAACCACAGCTTTCTGTCAAAAAGGACTCCTACATGTTTGGCTTTTTGTACTGGTAGAGGAAGAGCACGAAGATTGGGAGGCCACCGAGCTGTATTCCAAAAGGTAGTGTCACTACCAAATAAGAGTACTTCGGGCTTTTTGGAATTATGTTTAAGACAATGTTTCTGCATCTAACTGACGATGTTACTCATGCAGTTGTTAAACTATCCTGCCACCTTTTCGATGTTAGATGAGACCAACACTTCTAACTTAGAGTCGTCGGAGTAAGATATAACTGAGAACCCATAACAATGGATCAATTCAATCAGAAGAGTGACGTAAACATAGTCATAGTCAAGAATCTTTATTCGGTGATTAAAAAACACCATAAAAGCACACATACATATACATAGATAAAAAGACATTAAATGTTAGTCAAGATCCTTGTACATAAATAATACAATAAAAATCCCAACATACAGGGCCATAAATTTAAAACAGAGAGTCCCAGGTCTTTCATTCCTCTCCCCTCGTCATCCTTAGTCGGACCGCCACCTAGATAAAATTCATAACACAACATAAGGTTAGCGGGTCAGAGGATTTTTGCAAATAGACTAAAGCATCCCTGGCATGTTCCAATTGGGCTTTTTTTAAGATGTTTACTAGAAATCTACGCCTAGGCATGGCAAAATAGGGGCAGAGCAAGATAAAATGAAGGGAATCCTGCGGAAACCGGTTGTCGCAGCCGCAGGGTCCCTTCTGCTCAATTGACGTAGTGAAACCTGCTGGGGAAGCCAACATAAAAGGAAGTAAGTTCAATCTAAAACGACACATAAGAAATCTGTCCTGTGTGTTGTGCACAAGATACAGATAGGGCTCCATACCCTCCACACTCTTCACCAAATTATAGGCCCTCACAGACTTTTTCTCTCCTTCAGCCTCAGCACGGCATAGGGTTTTCCGCTCTAGGAAAATTTCCCCTACTTGTTTCTTATGCTGTGCTGAGATGGTTGTGGGGTTCCTGAAGAGATTTCCGAACCCTAGATCTTCAAGAGTGTTTCTCACATATTTAAGCCAGGGGATGCGCATGCAGTGAGTCCTACCCAAGCAGTCCAATAAAATTTCTCTGCTTAAGTGCGCATCTGGGTTTGCCCAAATTTTTAGCCACGCCACAATTGGCCTAAGTTTTAACAAGTCAACCAGGTATGGCCTCCCTAGCTCCCTATGAGCTATGTGTCCAGCAGTACTGGGTGGTACCCTCAGGATAGATTTCAGGTGTCTGTTTTCTTCCTGTTCGATTCTAGCAGTATTCACAAAGCCCCAAACTTCTGCCCCGTAGCTTACTTTAGAACATGTTATGGAGCCGTACAGGTTCATCACCTGTTCCGGGCTCCATCTGCCCAGCCTCCTGCCATAACCGGCTATTGCCCCATTAGAGGCAATCATTTTATTACAGCGTTCTGCCACCAAGGAGTTGAATTGGAGAGCACCATCAAAGGTCACTCCGAGATAGGAGAACGTTTTGACCTCCTCTAAACGATGGGTACCTATTGTATAAGAGAATTTAGAAGAAGGTTTTTTGCCTGCCAGGAGCACGTATGACTTGCCTAAGTTGACAGATAGGTCCAGGTCACCCATAAACTTGACGAACCCATCTATCAAAATTTGTAGGCTTCGGGGTGTACGCGCAAGCAAGACCGCGTCGTCTGCATAAAGCAGGACAGGGATATGCCGCGTCCCAACCCTTGGGGAATCTGCTTTTAAGCCCAAAAGAGACTGCTCCAGATTATTAATGTAGAGGGAGAACAGAAAAGGGGCAAGAATACAACCTTGTCTGACTCCACTTTTACATGAAAAGGAGTCAGACAGTCCCCCCTCCCTGTTAAATCTTACTTTAGCCGTAGTATCGCTATGCAGCTCTCTTAATATGGTGATTAAACCACTCTCGATCCCCAAGCCTGCCATCATGTCCCACAACTTCCCTCTATTGACGTGGTCGAATGCTGCTGCCAGGTCCATGAATCCCATATAAATGGGTTCATCACTGGCCAGAGTGTATTTGGCAGTCAGCATATATAGGTTCAGGCATTGGTCGCTAGTGGACCTCCCTGACCTGAACCCATATTGAGTGTCCGAGAAGATGTTATTCTCTTCGGTCCACTCGGACAATCTGTTCAAAATTGCCCTTCCCAAAAGTTTAGCCGAAACGTCAATCAGGGATATAGGCCGGTAACACCTAGGATCGTCCTTGTTGCCCTTTTTAAAAATTGGCACAATGGTCGCTTTAGACCATGATGGAGGGAGACCACAGGAGATAGCGGTGTTTAAGACCCTAGTCATCAGGGGGGCCCATAGGTCTATATTGCTAAGAAAAAGGTCAGGGGGAATACCATCCGGACCCGGGGCTTTGTTCTTAGTTAGACTCTCCATCCCTGCCACGATCTCCTTAAGAGTAAATACTACTAGCGGGGCCTGACTTAGGTTTACTGATGGCTCTACAAGGGTGCCCGGTTCATGGTTGTACAAACTCCTAAAGTGGGTAACCCACTGCTCCGGTAGGATATTGGCCCCTATTTCCGGAGTATCATTTTCTAAAAAGGTCGGTTTATTAATGATTCTCCAGAACCCCGCTAGGTCCCTTCTTTCCCCTGCCTCTCTCAGATCTGCCCAGGCTTCTGCCTGCAGGGTGAGTTTCCTCCTTTTGGTCTCTTTTTTGTATTTCTCTCTGCTTGCCCTAATTTTTTGTGGATCCCGTGGTTTTGACTTAAGAGAGCATTTCAGTTCCCTCAATGCTTTAGAACAATTCTGATCAAACCACCGGGGATTGACCAGGTTACGTGTGGGCACATTGGACCTTAGTAGTCCGTCTATCAGGTTTGCAATATGGTCGAACGCTTCTAGTAGTCTTGGGCCCTGTACTTCCAGATCCAGACAGTCGTTTATGTCCCGCAGACCCTTATTGCTCAAGTTTTTATAAAACTTTACCCCATCTATTCTAGACCATTTCAGTCTCCTGCCTTGATCGGTGACCCTCTCCCCAATTAAACGGTGAACATTGGATCCTGACCCCGCCCTATATACGAGCATTAAAACAAGCGGGTTATGATCACTGAAGCTGTTCCAGTCTATCCCTACACTAGTTACTTTGTTAACCAGGGATCTCGAGACCAGAATATAATCTATAATAGATGAACAGCCCCTGCCCTTAAAAGTTGGTGGGAGTGTGCCATCCGACTGTGGGTCTATCATGTTGATGGTATGCTCTAGGTCGTACTTAAGCCGAAGCAACCTAAGAGCCGACCCAGTAGGCGAATGAGAAAAATGAGGCCCCTTCTCAATTGGGCATTGCGCCCAATCTGTGTTTGCTTTAATCAGTGCCGGGCAGAGGTGACAATTAAAGTCCCCCACCACAAGCAGCCCGTGTGATGGGCCCTTGTTCTGGGATACGATTTCTTGTCCTAACCTTTGGTCGAGTTCAGTCAATACCGGGGTATGGTTATTTGCTATCTCGGTATTATACAAGTTAAAAACAGAGAATCGTAACCCCTTTCCATGGAACCGAACTGCCTGAATCCCGTGTGAGGACCAGTCTGGGAAGGACCAGGTGCCTGGGAGGTCTAAATCTACATAGAGGGACAAACCACCCATTGCTCTCCCAGAACTGGATTTTCGGGCAGGAACAAAAAAGCACTTGTACCCCTGCAGAGGGTAATTATTCTCCACAGCCCATGTCTCCTGTACACATATGATATTACATTTTCTAATGTAGTCAACCCATTCCTTATTATAAAATTTGCCCGCTATGCCAGCTATATTCCATGAGATAAGTCTCACACCCTCTCCGCTCCATTCTGCGCCCCCCTGGTCCCTTGGTCTTATTTCCAACATTGGCCTTTGCATTGTCTGTTCATGTACCCCTCCTATACTGTTTTTAGCTATTACCTCAAGTTCAACACACATTAAATCCCCCACGCCAATCTCCGAGGTTTGCAGAGCCTTGAAACTTTGCTCCTCCAATGTTTCTACCAGATCGCCCTTTTCTATACAACCCTGGAGGGTATTATCTGTTTGTCAATCGACCCCCTCTAGACCATTCAGGCAATTGAACCGGTTGTAGGTATGAAAGGGTTGTTCTGGTCGGCCAGCTATCGGTCTGGGGTATAAGGCCTGGTGTCTCCCCCTCCTCCCAACCCTCTCCCAACTATCATGAGTTTGGGGTTGCTGAAATGGGACTGGGGAAATGGGAAAAAAGAACGACACATGGAGGGTTTGGATGGTGGATTCCCTAGATCTATTTTTCCCCTGACATATATGAGACACCGTACCTATATCCCTAAAACTCACCAGTATACAGTCCCCTTTTATGGATTTTTGTGTTCTCCCCACCCATGGTACCCTTCTTACCATTATAATTTCATTATTGAGATGTGTCGGGAGGGGTCTGTTTATGTTTAACCACTTAATTACCCTACATTTCAGGGCACAAAAGTCCTCCATTTCACCTTCCTCGAGTGGGGGGACACCCGCCATGACTACAGTAAATGCGTTAGTCTCTGGGGGTAAGTTAGGTCTACGTGGTCTCAGGGTGAGCTTCATTAAAGGGGTCGGGATGGTGTTATCTACCGGCTGTGCCGGAGGTACAGGTCCTGGCGGATGGTTGGGCATATTGGCATTAAGGGGTTTAGATGATACAGGCTTTGGCCTTAAGGGTTGTTGTGAGGGTGCCACATTCGCGGCTTGTAGAAGGACTGGATTGACAACACTATTTGCCGTCGATTGAGGGACCACGGTAGGGAGAGTGGAATCTGGTTGCCTACCCTGTCGACCAGCTTGAGTTTTCAGACTACCTAATGTGGCTTCCAGAATAGTTAGTCTGATCTCGATCTTTTTAATACTCTCGCTGATCGGCAATAACAGAGACCTTAGCAAAAATTCTAAATTTCCAAGCGGGACAACAGACAAAGGGATATTGGCAATAACAGCTCCTGTATCTTTTATCGTAACAGGAGCTGAATCGTTATGAGCAATGGGTTTAGGATGTAAATCAACCGGTGGTTTTTCTACTAACGTGGGGGTTTTTAGGGACTTACCAAAGTCCGAATGTAGGGCCTTGGGTTTACTCTTACCTTGAACTCCCTTAGATTTCCTCCTGCGTTTATTGGGAGGGGGTCCAAAAACTACTTGAGTGTTAGTTGGCTTGGATGTAGCTTTCCTAATTTTGGGGGCTGGGGGTAGTTGGGACACTAAATCAATGGTCACCCTGGTTAGGCTAGGACTAATGGCTGGAGCTATACTCATGACTGCACCTGGTGAAATATTAGTGCAATCCCTCAGCAGTAGTGGGACATCATCAATTCGAGACAACTCCTCCCTGGGTGTAATAAGTTGGTCTCCAAGGAGGGTATTTTTCATGTTGTCTATTGAGCGTCTCCGTTCTGCCCTTAGCCTGGACAGGTTACACTCTTTGTCCCCCTCCCCTACTGCCCGGGAGAAGTAATTTTCAAGAGTCCTATTTTTAACTCCAGCTGGTTTTGATGGGGTACTCTCTCTTGCCGGGGACGGCATGGTGTTCGTGGTGGGTTATACCCCACAGGGGAATCTTAACCAGTGGTTGAGATCAGCGGTCGAATGCACAATCCAAGAGGGTAGGCCCAGCCCGGCCTCCTTCGGCCCCGGACGGCCATAGACGGTCCCGCCCTTGTCCCGGGCTTCTCCCGGGACGCTCCTGCGCGCTCCCGCGCAGCGGGCGTGTTAAGTTCTTAAAGTACTAGCGCACGTTATGGGCGGGGTCTCGGCCGGCAGGGAGAGCAGCCCAGCTGATGGTAATGGGGCACGCAGGGGCTCCTGGTCCACGGAGTCCCTGCTTTGCTCGCAACCCTGCCGGTCCAGAGAACAGCCCAGAGTCAGCAGCCCTTACAGAGTTACCACGCTGCGGGACCCGCGTAGCGGGTCCGGCGAGGTAGGAAGCAGGTCCGGTGACAAGGGAAAACAAAGCGCCTTCAGGAATCCTAATGCAGCTCCTCAGAGTGTCCCGTTTGAACGCGGGAGATCCCGCCTGTTTTAACTCCGTGGGCGGGGGCGCGGCCGGCAGGGAGAGCAGCCCAGCTGATGGTAATGGGGCACACAGGGGCTCCTGGTCCACGGAGTCCCTGCTTTGCTCGCAACCCTGCCGGTCCAGAGAACAGCCCAGAGTCAGCAGCCCTTACAGAGTTACCACGCTGCGGGACCCGCGTAGCGGGTCCGGCGAGGTAGGAAGCAGGTCCGGTGACAAGGGAAAACAAAGCGCCTTCAGGAATCCTAATGCAGCTCCTCAGAGTGTCCCGTTTGAACGCGGGAGATCCCGCCTGTTTTAACTCCGTGGGCGGGGGCGCGGCCGGCAGGGAGAGCAGCCCAGCTGATGGTAATGGGGCACGCAGGGGCTCCTGGTCCACGGAGTCCCTGCTTTGCTCGCAACCCTGCCGGTCCAGAGAACAGCCCAGAGTCAGCAACCCTTACAGAGTTACCACGCTGCGGGACCCGCGTAGCGGGTCCGGCGAGGTAGGAAGCAGGTCCGGTGACAAGGGAAAACAAAGCACCTTCAGGAATCCTAATGCAGCTCCTCAGAGTGTCCCGTTTGAACGCGGGAGATCCCGCCTGTTTTAACTCCGTGGGCGGGGGCGCGGCCGGCAGGGAGAGCAGCCCAGCTGATGGTAATGGGGCACGCAGGGGCTCCTGGTCCACGGAGTCCCTGCTTTGCTCGCAACCCTGCCGGTCCAGAGAACAGCCCAGAGTCAGCAGCCCTTACAGAGTTACCACGCTGCGGGACCCGCGTAGCGGGTCCAGCGAGGTAGGAAGCAGGTCTGGTGACAAGGGAAAACAAAGCGCCTTCAGGAATCCTAATGCAGCTCCTCAGAGTGTCCCGTTTGAACGCGGGAGATCCCGCCTGTTTTAACTCCGTGGGCGGGGGCGCGGCCGGCAGGGAGAGCAGCCCAGCTGATGGTAATGGGGCACGCAGGGGCTCCTGGTCCACGGAGTCCCTGCTTTGCTCGCAACCCTGCCGGTCCAGAGAACAGCCCAGAGTCAGCAGCCCTTACAGAGTTACCACGCTGCGGGACCCGCGTAGCGGGTCCGGCGAGGTAGGAAGCAGGTCAGGTGACAAGGGAAAACAAAGCGCCTTCAGGAATCCTAATGCAGCTCCTCAGAGTGTCGTAAACATTAAAAAGAGTGGGACTTAACAACGATCCTTGATGGACCCCGCAAGGAAGAGTGAAAGGTTCTGAGGTAAAATCTTCAAGTGCAACTACTTGCTCTCTATTCAACAGAAAGGAACTTAGCAGAGAGTGACATGACCCTAATGCCGATGCTTTAGACCTGGTTGATGAGTAGAGAGTGGTTGACCATATCAAACGTGGCCGAAAGATTGAGTAAAATCAAAGCAGCCTTTCCACCATTGAAAATAAAGGCTCGAATTTCATCTATAGCCGCCGCAAGGGCTGACTCGAGACAGTGATTGGGTCTGAACCCATGCTGAGAAGAATTTAGAAGAAGGTTGTAACCAAGGAAGGCCATAACATCCTGATTCATTGCATTCTCTAATATTTTAGCTGGGAGAGGTAGGCGAGAGTAGGCCTATAGTTTTTCATGTCATGGATCTAATGTATTTTAGTTTTTTAGCAACTGGAGTATTGAGGCCTTTTTCAACGCTGTTGGATAGAGTCATGAAGTTAGAATTGTATTCAGGAGTGGTATAAGGTGGACTCACACTGTGTGAAGGATGTGGCAGGGGCAAGGGTTGGAAGGGGGCACCAGATTGAGAGGCTTCAATGTGCTTGGCAACCTTCTAAGCAGTGAGGGCTGTGAATGCAGTGAAAATATTAGAAACGGGATCCGAATTTGTAAAAGTTGTCTCTCCAAGTGTTTCCACATATAAAGGATCTTCCAAGGCTATAAAGTATATATTTGAGATAAATTCATTAAAAATCGCATTCACCTTTGATAAAAAAAAGAAGTCGGCTAATTTGTTAAAGAAAGATTGATCAGGGAAGACCGTGTTTTTATTATTACAGTTTGATAGAGTGATAACTGTGCTGAATAGCTCCTTAGTTGAGTGAGGGTAGACGTGATAAACAATATTGCACTAATAAAATATCTACAGTACAAGTCACAAATACTCCTTTTTCATAAATATTCTGAGACTGGCTAAGGTTGTGCCAGGCACAAGAAAAAAAACGTATCAATGGTACTGAATTTAATCAAAATCATGCTTCTAAGTAGGAAAGCCAAAATATTTATAGCCAGGGCAGGAAACTGATGGCGGATCCAGTTGTCGACGTTTCGCCCCATACATAAGTATTATTTATTCTATTGTCACATTGATTATGTTTTTTAGATGTTTTGAGACCTTTTTTGAATCTGAGTATAAAAACCAATAAGTTAACACTGATGTACATTCTAAAAATCAAGTAATAAATCATTTAGAAAACACGCATCTTTATCAATCATTATGTGACAAGTTTTTATTAATGTGATTCAATATCTGATAGTTGGGTGTTCACCTAATAGTATGTGTTTTTTGTGGGTTTGTCAAGTATTGACTGACTAAGCTATAGACCTTTTTCTAAAAAAACAGTGACAACACTGATGACATCACTGGTGACATCGCAAATGGCAAGAAAGGTGCAGAAAGAGGGAACAGGGGTGCAGAAAAAAGTAAGAGGGATACAGAAAAGTTGCAGGAGCAGTGCAGAAAGAATCAAGAGAAGTGCAGAAGGAAGCAAGAGAGGTGGATAAATAGGGAAGAGGGGTGCAGAAAGAGGCAAGAGGGATGCAGAAATTTGCAAAAGAGGTACAGAAAGAAGCAAGAGCAGTGAAGAAAGAACCAACATAGGTGCAAAAAGAGGTGAGAGGAGCAGAAAGAGGTAGGACAGGTGCACAAAGAGGCAAGAGGGATACAGAAAGAGGCAGGAGGAGTGCAGAAAAGGAAGAGTAGTGCAGAAAGAAGCAACAGAGGTGCTGAAAGAGGCACGGAGGGTACAGAAAGAGGCAAGAGAAGTGCAGAAAGAAGCAACTGAGGTACAGAAAGAGGCAAGAAAGGTGCAGAAAGAGGCAGGAGAAGTGCAGAAAGGAGCAACAGAGGTGCAGAAAGAAGCAAGAGAAGGGCAGAAAGGGGCCAGAGAAGTGTAGAAACAGGCAGGAGAGGTGCAGAAAGAGGTAACAGGGATAGAGCAAGAGGCAAAAGAGGTGCAGAAAGAAGGGAAAAGGGTGCAGAAAGAGGCAAGAGGGATACAGAAATAAGCAAATGAGGTGCAGAAAGAAGCAACAGAAATGCAGAAAGAGGCAAGAGAGGCACAGAAAGAAGCAAGGGTGGTTTGCACACCATTAGTACCAATTTAATATCCACATTTAGCAGTAAGTATCAGGTGACCATTCTAGGGTTGCAATAGGCCTTCCACCACGCTGGAACACTTTTCGCTGCATTTTTGGTAACGTTTGAGCCGTTTGAGCTAGAAACAAGTTTTTTTGTTCAAATCTCCAGATTATGCAGCAGATGATGGATTATGTGGCAAATGCTGAAAATGTATAATTGTGCAAAAGTCAGGGCAGCTAAACAGTCGCATAATTCCAGTGAACCTGCTCATACGTCTGACTAGGTCCAGAAGTGCTCCTCAGTGGTTCCTTCTTTTTTTGTCTCATTGAGTTTATATTTTAGCTTCTATGGCACACCACACAATTACTCTCCATACACATAATCCCACTCTACATAATTCCAATACACTAAATACCACATATTTTCTATCCATATAATCTCACTGCACAACATACCACATAATTCTACTACACACAACCTATATCCACTCCACTCCAAGAAACATTAATAAAACACTTTTACATTTACAACGCCAATAGCTCTAATTCTCCTATTACATTGCAAATGCTTCTTTAACTAGTAGTCGCGTTTGCAGCAAGGTGGAGAAAGGGGGCTGAGCCTCCGACCACCGCTCAGGAATTCTGCTACGTTGGATTTACAGGAGGTACCAGGAGGGCTTCTTGCCCCCCAAGGTCCCTCAGGAGAAAAGTGGACTTCATCCCCCAACCAGTAGTGTGCCAGAAGGCGCATTTGCAGAGTGGTGGAGAAAGGGGGGCATGGCCTCCGAAGACCTCTTAGCAATCCCACTGTGTGGGACTTACCGGACGTAACAGGTGGGTTAGTTAGCTCCCAAGGACAACCTTGGGGGCCAACTACCCCTCCTATTACCTACAGTAAGACCCACACAGCAGCATTGGTAAATTCTCATAGCAGGCCACACCCCCTTTGCCCATCAGTCTGCAAACGCTCTTCCTGGTGCACTCCTGGATGGGGTGTGAAGTTCCCTACACTGCTGGGGTTGGTTAGGGGCCAACTAGCCTACCTGTTACCTCCAGTAAGCCCCACAAGTGGGATTGCTGAGAGGTGGACACAGGCCACGTCCCCTTTGTCCGGCACTCTGCAAACGCACCTCCTGGTGCGCTCTTGTTTGGGGAGGAAGTCCCCTTACCTCCTGAGGGTCCCTGGGGGTCAATTAGCCCTCCTGTTACCTTCAGTTACTTCCACACAGCTGGATTGCTGAGAGCGGTCTGAGGCCACACACCCTTTTTACACCACTCTGCAAACGTGCCGCCTGTCGCACTGCTGCTCGGGGGATGAAGTCCACTTCAGTCTTGAGGTCCTCAGGACACAAGAGGACCTCATCGCCCTACCAGCAGTGCACCAAGAGTCGCATTTGCAGAGTGGTGTAAAAAGGGCCGGGGCCTTGGACCACCTCTCAGCAATCCCACTGTGTGGGACTTAATGGAGGTACCTGGTGAGCTAGTTGCCCCCTAAGGACCCTTAAGATGTGAGGGGGCTCAATCCTCCAACCCAGAACGTACCAAGAGGCGCATTTGTAGAGTGGTACAGGAGGGGGGCGGGGCCTCTGGCGAGATGCCGGTTTTTCTATACTTTTCATATTTTTAGAAGGGGTGCTGTGCGCCCCCCTTCTCTTACTTTTTTTTGGGTCCTGGGGACCACATCCCCCAGGGCCTTAGCCATTGTTTTTACTTTTGTTTTTTAAATGGGAAGGGGGCGTCTTTTGGCCTCTGGGACCCCATCCCCCGAGGCCTGCCTTTGTATTTTTATTATTACTATTGGTGGTGGGTTGCGTGGCCCCCCTCCTGTGGGCAAGTTTGGCCCTGGGGACCCCATTCCCCAGGGCCCGGCCTTATTTTAAATATATATATATATATTCACTGAAAAAACCATAGGTTATAGACCATATATAGTTAGGAATTAGCATTTAAAAAACCTTATTTTACTCACACAAAACCATTGAAATTCCATATATAGTTAGTTGCACTAACTATATATTGCGCACCCACAATCCACTGCTGATCATGTCACATATTACATCATTCATGACATGGTCAGTGACATCACTGATGACATCACTGATGACAACATCCAGTGATTATGTGTTTCTGTAAAGTTTAAATATGTTTTACATATTCAAGAATGAGTGGATGTATAAGTGTCTGAATGAAGGTTTTAGTAGGTGCGTGATTGACTGTATGAGTGAGTGATTAAATGCGTCTTACTGAATGCACGGGTTAGTGACTAAACTGTCTGAAAGTGTGCATCAGTATGTCTGTTGTTGTGCAAGCTGCTTCATGTGTTGATCAGTAGCTATATAAGTAGCTATATGGGTTATTGATTGGTTGCACAAGTATTTGTATGGGAGACTGAGTGTGTGTATGGCTGGCTGGGAGGTGTGTGACTCTGTGCAGATCAATGTGTACTTGTATCAGTGATTCTATAAGAGAGTAAGTATGTGTTAGTATATGTTTAAAAAATGTAAGGTGTTCTGTGTTTAACTGTATAGATGAGAAAATGGAAGTGTGATTGATTCTTTTCAGGACTGACTAGGTGTGTGAGTAACTCCATGGATGAGTGGCAGAGTGTGAGTGTCTGTATAGGTGTATGAGTGCATATGATAGTGTTGTCAAGATGAGTGATTGTATGTATGAATAATTGTATGAGTGAATGTGTGTGTAGACATAGGAATCAGTGAGTGCGTATGTAGTAACTAGTATTGGTGTGTCAATGGTTTCAAAAATTATACTCTGTATTTAACACTGGGTGTAACGGAGGTTATATTAGAGTGTGAGGAGATGCATTGTATTATCACATGAATGATATCATCAGTGATGTGATCATTGATGTCAAGTGAGATGTCATCAGTGATGTCATTTGAGATGTCATCAGTGATGTCATCAGTGATGTCACTGACCATGTCATGAATGATGTAATATGTGACATGATCAGCAGTGGATTGCGGGTGCGCAATATATAGTTAGTGCAACTAACTATATATGGAATTTCAATGGTTTTGTGTGAGTAAAATAAGGTTTTTTAAATGCTAATTCCTAACTATATATGGTCTATAACCTATGGTTTTTTCAGTGAATTTTCAAGGTTTTGTAAATGCTAATTCCTAACTATATATGGTCTATAACCTATGGTTTTTTCAGTGAATTTCAATGGTTTTTTAATAGCAAATATCATAAGCTGTCGAATGTCAAGTACGTGGTAAGTGAAAACATTTTCGTGTTTATGCACACTGATCTGCTTTGAATGGTGCCCCCCCCCCTCATTTCTATTAGGAGTACTCTCTCTTTGCAGATAGTGAAAGGTAGTTAACGCAGGCCTTTGCCCCCGTTGTAATCCGTCGTGCCTGCTTCTCTCTCCATTTGATTGATTGTTATCCAAGTATTTACTGTTTTAGAATTAGTTCTCTTTGGTTCATTCTCTATTTACAAACAAACACAGAGTCGCAATACTCTGTTTAGTCTTTGCAGATAACGAAAAATCGTGTAAAAAAAAAGAAAAGGAATCGAGCAAAATCAGTAGGCCACTAATGGGATCTCTTTTTGACCTCGCTAAAATAGAAACATTAGGAACAACCCCTCATGACAAATACAAAACTAGTGAGATGAACTGAACTCCACACAATGATGGCTGCAAAACAGCTCGGCTCCGCCACCCACCCCGCCCAAAATAACGATAAAGAGCGGCTGCCATGATTGGTTGCGGAATGGCCACGACGGAGCTACGAAATGATGCTGCTCTCATGCTAACCCCAGCTTCAGTCTGAAACATCCAGAAACACTGTAGACTACCAATTCGATCAGTTCCGGTAGCGCCCCAATGTAACCCGGTAGAGAAGAACTAGCCCTCCCCTCTTTCACTGATGGTTCTTGTTGCCTGTCCCTTCTGTTCTCATTTAACAGAACTATTTAGCCTGCTGAAAGGGGTTGTGTTCCGACCGCTGGTTGGTGGAGACATTTTGACTATATTCTGGACCTGCGTTGTCGCGTAATGCGTCATATGACGCGCCGCGTTAGCGCATCCGGAAGTCATCCGGGGCGCGCAGCGCGTAACGTAAGCATAACAAGTCATGTGACTTGTTAATAAAACTTTTCATTGGTTCATTTTACTTTTCTTATTGTAATGATGAAAGGCTTGGTCATATGACCTAAAAATTACGCTTTTCATTACTTCCGAACATTATTTTTTCTTAAATATATGTTATAATGTTCCAGGCTAATGTACTTTCCCGGAAATTTTACAACTGTCCTGCAAGTAAAATATATTCTTTTTTCGAGAAAAAGAGCGTTTTTTTCGTCCCATGATGGAGCCGTTGAGCAAAAGAGGGTCGACCTGCTGTCTTAGTCGCCGATACGCCTGAATATGAGATTCTTATCGATCACTTTATGTTGCAGGAATAGAAAACACAACAGCCCTTGACCATTTATCTTTACTGCGTTCCTTCGTATTATACCTTTTACCCTTCATGTAATTGGTCTGCTTTATTTCACTTGCCTTTTAATGATTCTAAAACAGTGACTATTATTACAAACTTTACCAATGTATATACTACTACCATGTTTTCTTTTAAAAACCTTTATTGTGAAAATTTCATTATACAAATACGAGCCTATAACCACGTGGGCCGGCCACGGAGCAAACTGTAATCGTATGTGATGAGTAGACATTTACACTGTAGAGGAACGTAACGGGCGGGCCATTAGGTTGCAAGAACTAAGGTGTCTAACAGTTACGGAATCGGTGGACGTACATTTTATAATTAAAATACGACAGGGCCAGTTACAATAAAATTATCTAGATATACATTTGCGGGCAAGTACCATGGGTGACGTTAATTCGAACTTTCAACAGTACAGTAATCAATAACACATCAGAACTTAATATCAATAGGGATGTCGAAATATTCAATCAATTCTCGTCCCCGCCCGCCATGTGCTTCAAAACTGCATACGTATCTCGTGATTTCAAGGTTCTGCAACCAGTACACAACAAGGAGTTACGAGTCCCATTTATTCCGGCGCCATTTTGGGCGAGGACGGGCAGGTCCAGGATATAGTCAAAATGTCTCTACCAACCATCGACTATGATGATGTTCATATGCTGTATTTATTAGAGTAACACTCATCTGTCCACATGAAATTAATTTGCCACAATCTAAACATGTCATTTTAATCTTTCCAAAGTTCTTCTAAATATTTGGGACCGTTTCCCTTGCCTCTGAAGCTCTCAGTGCCACTTCTTTGATGAATGTACTAGCAGGTCAGGGGTTCTCCTCCAAATCTCTCTTTTATGCAGCACTATAATTAATTGGTGCCACCTCTCCATATGACGATGCATGGTATAGTTACCACAACTATATTTTTTTTCGGTTCCTCTGGAGAGTTCATCGTGGCAGATGAAGCGTGTAACGTACCGGGCATTTACCTTTTTTTGCATGTACAGGAAAGGAAAAAAAAATCGAGCGTCCGAGTTCTAAGGTGTCCCAGGGCCATTTTAGTGGAGGACATGATACAGCGATAATGCCCTGGATAAGGACACTTCCTTCGGGCACCCCACGCCGTCTTTCGGCGCAGCATTGTAGGATCGCCACACCAGTGCGGCAACTTGCTAGACACCACCTCGGTGCCATCCGGATCTCGGCGCCCCACTGCAGATGAACTGCCTCCACATGGAGAAGCGGGAGAGGCTCGTTTGCGCCGCCTCCCCCCCCCCCTTCGGGCACCCCACGCCGACTTTCGGCGCAGCATTGTAGGATGGCCACACCAGTGCGGCAACTTGCTGGACACCACCTCGGTGCCAACCGAATCTCAGCGCCTTGTGTTGTCTTCCATTCCGAAAATATTGTTGGCAGCATTTTGAAAGGAAAGACAAACAGCCGTTTGTGGCCCTCACTACACCGTTCTCCTAGTGAGTCTCACATTGTTACATTTAGGATGAATGTTGAAGAGTAGTATGTTGAAAATCTGAAGCCATTGTTATACAAACTCTCAACCAGCCTTGGATGGAAAAATCCTGAAGAATGTACAAACTGAAAACCAGTTTTTCTCTGTATAGCATCAGCAGCAACGCTTGAGTCAGCTTTGTGTGAAGCCGCCATTTTGATTCAATCAATAGCGTCCCCCTGCACACATTCAGGGACCTGGTCGTGTCTTCAGGTCAAACGGATTGTGGGACAAGATGCACAAAGGAAAAGGAAAAAAGTTCCGCCGGACCCCGGGAGGTGGCCGCCTATGTCATGGGCGATCTTAGGCCACACCAGGGCAATAGTGAAGCTGCAGCAGGTGCAAATAAGCTTCAGACAGTGTTACAAGCGCTGCTCAGAACTCTCAACTATGACACCACCTCGGTGCCATCCGGATCTTGGCGCCTTGTGCTGGTTCCGGCCTATTCACACATCGGTCCGCTACTGACGCCACCTCACAGGCCAACGGGGCACCCCACGCCGACTTTCGGCGCAGCATTGTAGGATGGCCACACCAGTGCGGCAAATTGCTGGACACCACCTCGGTGCCATCCAGATCTCGGCGCGTTGTGCTGCCTTCGGCCTATTTGCCACAAGTGCGCACGCAACTCAGCTGCATAGCGAGTGAAACACCAAGGGGCGCCCCACTGCAGCCGAGGAACCTCCATCTTGGGGGCGACGCACAGCATCACATTGCTTTCCAATGCAGTCAGATCCTCAAACAGCCCCCACTGACTGACGCGAACTCACAGGCCAACGGGGCGCCCCACGCCGACTTTCGGCGCAGCATTGTAGGATGGCCACACCAGTGCGGCAAGTTGCTGGACACCACCTCGGTGCCATCCGGATCTTGGCGCGTTGTGCTGCCTTTGGCCCCATTCGCACATCAGTCCGCTACTGACGCCATCTCACAGGCTAATGGGGCGCCCCACGCCGACTTTCAGCATTGTAGGATGACCACACCAGTACAGCAACTTGCTAGACATCACCTCGGTGCCATCCGGATCTCGGCGCCCCACTGCAGATGAAGTGCCTCTCAACTATGAAACCACCACTGTGACATCCGGATCTTGGCGCGTTGTGCTGCCTTCGGCCTATTCGCACATCGGTCCGCTACTGACGCCATCTCACAGGCTAATGGGGCGACCCACGCCGAGTTTCAGCATTGTAGGATGACCACACCAGTGCAGCAACTTGCTAGACATCACCTCGGTGCCATCCGAATCTTGGCATCTCAACGCCTAGTGGTATCTTCCATACAGAAAATATTGTTACGCTACCTTTGGCCCCATTCGCACATCAGTCCGCAACTTAGACATCACCTCGGTGCCATCCGGATCTTGGCATCTCAGCGCCTTGTGGTGTCAGTCAGAAAATATTGTTGCGCTGCCTTTGGCCCCATTCGCACATCAGTCCGCTACTGACACCATCTCACAGGCCAACAGGGCGCCCCACGCCGACTTTCAGCATTGTAGGATGGCCACACCAGTGCGGCAACTTACTAGACACCACCTCGGTGCCATCCGGATCTTGGCGCGTTGTGCTGCCTTCGGCCTATTCGCACATCGGTCCGCTACTGACGCAAACTCACAGGCCAACGGGGCGCCCCACGCCGACTTTCAACATTGTAGGATGGCCACACCAGTGCTGCAACTTGCTGGACACCACCTCGGTGCCATCCGGATCTTGGCGCGCTGTGTTGCCTTCGGCCTATTCGCACATCGGTCCGCTACTGACGCCGCCTCACGTGCCAACGTATTTTCTCCGCATTTTATACCCTATGCCGCATAACAGGTCATGTGACTTGTTTATAAAACTTTTCATTGGTTCATTTTACTTTTGGTTTCCTAATGATGGAAGGCTTGATCATATGACCTAAAAACAACACTTTTCATTGGATGAAAACTTTTTTTTTTTCCAAACGATGAAAGCCCCACCTTGTTTCTGGATGTTTCAGACTGAAGCTGGCGTCAGCATGAGAGCACCACCATCTCGTAGCTCCGTCGTAGTCATTCCGCGAGCAATCATGGCAGCCGCTCCCCACCAGAAGCCTGCAGGAGTCGGGGCCCCCAAAACTTTTGATGAATTCTCAAGGCGGAGGGGACGCTTTCGAGAATGGGGTCCAAGACCTAGCAGACAAGCGTCCGATTTCCAAGGTGTCCCAGGGCCATTTCAGTGGACCAGGCCCAAAAAGGAAAGAGCCTGCCGCCATTTTGAGAGTCCTGTGACAGCCGCCTATCGCTGCACCGCAAGAGTGGGCGCAACTCAGCTGAATTGCGGCTTTTGACACAGTGGACCAAAAACGGACGGAATGGCAACTGAAACGGTAAAGGGGCGCCCCACTACAACAGATGACACTCCACCTGGAGAGGCCCGTTCACGCCGCCTCCCCCGGGGCGCCCCACGCCGTTATTCGGAGCAGCATTGTAGGATACCAAAACCAGTGCGGCAACTTACTGGACATCACCTTGGTGCCATCGTTCTGCTGCCTTGGAACTATTCGCACAACAGTTTGCTACTGAAGACCCACCCCCCGCGACGCCCCACGCCGTTATTTGCTGGGTGGCAACTTACTAGACATCACTTTCGTGTCATCTAGATTTCAGCGCGTTCTGTTGCCTTGGAACTATTCGCACAACAGTTTGCTACTGATGACCCGCCCCACGCCGGAAATCTGGACGTTGTGCTGCGTTGGGACTATTCGCACAGCCGACCGCTACTTCGTTGTTTTTCCCTAAAAATGTTTATATGTTATTACTATTTTTGTTTTCTTGTATATATTTATAAATTATTAAAGTTTTATAATCTTACTACTTTGTCGGAGTGCTATATATTTTTAATGTGACACATAATTGTAAAAACTTTGATGTACAAAGAGTCATCCCTGGAATCTTCCGCTTCACGCTCGGTCCCCTCCCCAATCACAATACAGGATGGTTTTCAGATAATAGCAACGCTTCTGCTGTGACGGATCTCATCGAGTGTGGGCCTTGATCTACTATAACTCCTTTGAAGAGGGGTGAATCTTTACAGCTGTGGCCATAAACTACATCTGCAGGGCTAGCTGATACCCTAGGACCAGCCTGGACAATCGGACACAGAGGAAAAGGAGTGTCAGAGGGTGCAGTAGTGAATAGGGCGAAAGGGAGGTGTCGGGCGGGCACAGGGTGTGATTCTCAGGAAAGAGCAGCGCAGATGGGGGGAGGTTTATTACCCATGCATAAGACAGAGAGCGGGGGTGACCACTGCCTGGGGGAGATGCTTGAGAGGGTGGGGAGCCATGCTAAGGATCGACAGCGTGCACAGAGTGGGTCTGGTCAAGGCATCTAAAATGGCTGCCGTGCACGACAAAAGTGTGGCATTTGAAAAAAGACAAGATGGCGCAGACAATGTTTTTCAACACTTCCTGATTTCCTTCGAATCGAACGTTAACAGACGTTGGGGCATATTACCAAAGTTAAGCGATATTTATCCCTAACGATGCATTGCAAAGATTTTTTTACCGTCAGAAATTATCGCAGATAAACCTTGCTATTATCAAAGTTTATCGCAAATACGATAAAAACCGACCGCAATGCATTAATATCGCTGAAAACTCAGCGATATTCATGCATTACCGAGCTAATCCTCTTAGCCATGTTATCCACCTCCCATAGGATAACATGGCTAAGAACTGCTCAGGGCAGCTGTTACTTTTTGGAGATATTCGCGCTTATCTCGAATATTTCCAAAAGTTGATAATAGGAGATAGCGATGTTAGCGACTGTTTCCAGTCGCTAACATCTTGGCATGCCCACTTTGCATGTCATTAGTGATAAATATCACTCACATGCAAAGTGGGGCCCAAGATGGTCGCTATCTCCTACTAGCCGTCGCTAACTGGTGTTAGCAACAGCTAGGTAATACAGATATAATTTTATCTCCGCGAAGCGGAGCGCTGTTACAGATATATATCTTGTTTTTGAACGTTAATTTCTCAAAATGCACTGAAGCACATATATTGAGACCTAGCAAAGGCACATCGGGCTACCAGTCCCTAATATTTTACCAAGTTTCGTGCAAATCCATTCAGCCGTTCGATTATTATTATTATTTATTTTTTTTGCCCCGCGGGGCCCTTTTAAAACCTCCACATCAAACCTAGGGGATCAGCGAGGATCTACTATGCCCCCTTATGGTCATTTGCCCCTTCGCTTTGGCCTCCTCTTGTCTCTCGATCCTACCGAGAGACAAGATGGCGGCCGCTACGGACTGTTTGGAATGTTTACAGACACCGGAGAGCCAATCAGCTTCGCTTCGCAAAGCTCCGTAACGCGAAAAGTACGCGAAGCGGTGCGCTGTTACAGATATATATCTTTTTTTGAACGTTAATTTCTCAAAATCCACTGAAGCACATATATTGAGACCTAGCAAAGGCACATCGGGCTACCAGTCCCTACAATTTTGCCAAGTTTCGTGCAAATCCATTCAGCCGTAAGATTATTATTATAATTTTTTTTTTTTGCCCCGCGGGGCCCTTTTAAAACCTCCACATCAAACCTAGGGGGTCAGCGAGGATCTACTATTCCCCCTTATGGTCATTTGCCCCTTCGCTTTGGCCTCCTCTTGTCTCTCGATCCTACCGAGAGACAAGATGGCGGCCACTACGGACTGTTTGCGGCCACTACGGACTGTTTGGAATGTTGACAGACGCCGGAGAACCAATCAGCTTCGCTTCACAAAGCTCCGTTGCGCGAAAAGTACGCTTCCTAGGCCGCTGCCCGGTCCGCGCTTACAGATATATATCTTTTTTTAAACGTTAATTTCTCAAAATCCACTGGAGCACATATATTGAGACCTACAAAAGGCACATCGGGCTACCAGTCCCTACAATTTTGCCAAGTTTCGTGCAAATCCATTCAGCCGTTCGGGCTAAAAGTGAGGCCAACCGCCCTATGGAAATTAACATGGGAAAAACGCGTTTTGGGACCCCCATTTTTTTCGGCCCCCCCTTGACGAACCCCCCCCAAATTTTCAAAGGCTGCTCAGAAACAAAATGTGCCATTTTCCTGAAAATTGCAGCCAATTCCGTCCACAAACGGCAAAGTTATTAGACATAGAATTTTCAAAAATCCCATAGAGAAAAAATCCTAACTATATATACCTACTGGCGACCGCCAGTAGGTAATATATATATATATATATATATATATATATATATATATTTATATTCATGAGGGGGTGTCATGTATTCCTATAGGTTCTGAATCGATCCCCCTATTCCTGACCCTATTCTGGTTAAACTAACTATCAAGTTAACTAACAGTCAGCCCATGAGGCAAGAAAAGCCCCCATGATGCAGATACCGTTATCTGAAGCAGTCACACTACGGCACAGGAACGTGTTATCTGATTAGGTCATAACGCTTGAGATCTAATTAGACAAGCGACATTCCTCCAGCCCCTGATAAGGCATACGACGTTCTCATAACAAATCAAACCTATGACAACCTGGAAAATCCGTGCGGCCATTGTTTTGATTTCACAGAGAACTTCAGTAAAAGAATGTGCTAACGAGCAAGTCGTATGACATCTTTATTGACGTATCTATGTCCATCCTTACGTCAATCTCGGCACCTTTAAGGTATAAATATTGCCGATCTTGCCCTATGCAAACACACGCGTGGTGACGAGACGGAGCAGCCATACTTGCCGAAGCCCAGAAGCAGAGCAGACCCCGCTGGCAGCAGCCCCGCCTTCCTGACGCGCTGAGAGACGCGCTGCTTTCTCCTGCCGAGAATCCAGCACCGGCGTTTCTGGGCAGCCCTCGCAGGCAGCCTGGAATATCGAGAGCAGAGAAAGAGATACCATTCCTCATTCATCCTAACTTCCAGGTACAGAACTGAATAACCCCTCACAGAGAATTCTTTAGTTATTCACTTGGCAAAAACAAACTTAACTTAAACTGTAACTTTCTATTCCCGCCCACGCATTAGACTTAGGTCAGGTACACGGGGTAGGCGTATTTAGAAACACCAGTTGAGTACGTTTAGTCAAATGTATATGTGTATGTAAATATATTTTAATCATTTTAAACATCATATGGCTCAGAAACCATATCAATGTTTTTACAGTATTACTTTATACTATTGCTTTTAATGTATGCACTTTACTTAACTATAAGTATTGCAATAATATCGATCCATTTCTCTTGTACGAGAAAAGAGACTGATCAATAAATAACACCTTTTTATTGAACACGCCCGTCTCTTCCTTTTCTCTACAATCTGATGAGACTAAGAATGCACGTACTGACTGAGTAAAATAATTGCCTTGTGCTCACACGACTCTGGAGATACACTCTTGATTAGGGGAGAGCAAAGTTGTCATGTTCTATGGTTGTCAGAAACTAAATCCCTTCTTGTCTAATCAGGGGAGTTAATTCTTTCCTGAACATTCGAGAAAGTTTCTAGCGAACTCTGAGCTACGCTGGCAAACCCAAAACTTAAGTCTAGTATCGACAGTAGTAGACCTAGTTAACGTCTGGCCTAGGCCTTTACTGCTGTAGGTATTATTCCAATGCGCAGAGCCTATTGGGAAGATAGGAACTACGCTACAGGGGGCCGCGTGGCTCCCTTCCCTGGGACATTTCTGGCCCCAGGCACCCCATCCCCCTGGGCATTGCCAATGCTTTTTAATTTTATTTAAAGGGAGGAGGGCTGAGTGGCCCCCCTCCCAGGCCATTTTTGGCCCCGGGGACCCCATCCCCCGGGGCATGGCCTCTCATTGGGGACTAGGGGAGGAGCCCCAATGCCCCATTGGTCCCTGCCAGTTCCCCGTCTCCTGCGGGAGCCGCCATTGCTTTTGGGCAAAATTGCCCTTGCCCAAAAGCAATCTGCTTTGGTTCTTGGAAGCGAGAGCATGTTTCCTGCTCTCGCTTCCAAGAAGCAAAGCAGTGTTTGCTATGGCTGGGCAGCTCCCACCCTGCCATAGCAAATGGCAATGCCCTGGGGTAGGCACCCTGAGACATTGCAGGAGCCCGCCCTGGGAGGTGGCGGTCCCTAGGGCCATCTAGGGCTTCAGGAGGGGGGCCACACAGATCCCCTCCAAACATTGACATAGCCCCAGGGAGGTAGTGATCCGCGGGGACGGGGTCAATAGCAGACCCCCATATTAACAAAATGAGTGGCTCATGGAGGTGGTGGTCCCCGGGGCAGTGGTGGGCAGGAGCCCCCCCCCCCACACATAATAATTTACATTTAAGCCTCGGGGAGGTGGTGGTCCCCGGGGCTTGTGGTCCCCACAAGGCTCCGGCCTCATATTACAAAATGCCCTGGGGAGGTGGTGGTCCTCGGGGCAGCGTGAAAGGGCAGGAGCCCCCCATGCAATGATTTTAAAAAGCCCTGGGGGTGGCGGTCCCTGGGATCTTCAAGACAAATATATAAATCATGTTTGTCTTGGAATTATAAACAATTGCCTTTCATGCAGGACGCGGCATCTCTGGCGGCGATCCCCGCCAGAGATGCCGCATCCTGTGATTCTGCAACCGGCACAACTCGAGCCATGATCTGGACGGTGTAATTGACTCAAAAGCTGGATAATCTGAAATACACGCTATCATTGCATGAAAGGCAATTGTTTATAATTCCAAGACAAACATGATTTATATATTTGTCCTGAAGATGATGCCATTTATCTTGTTTTTCGGCATCGAAACGTCGTCAACACAATAGGATCATATGTACTGAATATGCTTGTGAATACTATGTACAATGGTCACTCAAACTACAATCAAGTCTGTTCACTGATTATAAGTATACAGACCGATTTGCTCGTTCTTGCCCATGCTTGTTGTTTTGTCTTGTTCACTGTGGGTCATGGGCTGTGCCCCCTTGACATTACTATCTGATTGTGTGCATCGCCAAATAAATTCCTGCCCAGCTGGACAAAGGACATAAATACTATCTCAGTTTGTGTCTATTCTTACCCTGATTACCCAAACTACTAGGGTCCACTGTTTTTTGTAATAATCTAAACGCCCAAGATCCCTAGAGTACTACCTTCGGGTTCCCTTGTTTCCTATAACTGTACACTTGGTTGCAGCATACTTCTCCTTCAGCAGAACACCTTTGAAGACTTGTCGGCAAAGATATCTACTTGTACCCTTTTTAGGGAACGTGTGCTTCTCAAAATCATTGCACATATGCTCATCCAAATTATTTACAATCGAATGCGCCTCCCTATCATTGTATTTCTTCTTTGAGTGGTGCAGTAATTCATCGCAGCTGTGGGCACCACTCTGTACTTAACTTCCCCCAAAACTGGGTTTATGCCCAAATAGCAGCACCGCACAGCTCTCTTAAAAACAGCACCCAATCACTCATCTGTCTTCAAATCATGTCTTACAATAGGTGGTAAATTAAAATCACATGGTAATCCACTCCACTCCACACCAACACACATGCAATATGATGGCTCCCACAGGCTCTGTTAGCCTGCAAGGTCCTCTTGGTGAATACACACCTGTTGGTGAATGCACACACACCCACACCACACACCACCCCCACCCCATGGACAAATAAGAGGGACCAAGATGAGAAGCTGTAAGGAAAATCATATCCGATATCATCTATCCTAAAGCATGTCGTCTTCACCAATAGGCCTGTAGGCATCCTTTCCACTTGTATCCATAGGATGGAAGCTAAGGATGTTACAAAATGTGCCATAGGAAATAAAAATTAGATTTATAAAGTGCTCTACTGCCCATAGGTGTCTAGGCGCTAATGCTTCTAGAGGGAACAGATATAGTCAGATGCTTAGATTTCTAGATGTTAAGTAGCCATGTTTTTAACGCTTTGTGTATAGAGAGCAGATCATATCTACACTAAGCTCTGATAGCATCGAATTCCAGAGCTTCTTGGCCCAGATGATAAAACAACACCTGCCTCAGTTGTCTTATTCGAATCTGGGTACCGCCAAGTTATGAGCTGCAGATTATCTAAGTGATCTGCTAGTGATATACCATTGGAATCTTTGTTTAAAGTATTTAGGCCCTGTATTGTGTATTGCCTTGAAGGCAATGCTGAGGGCATTTGTTTCTTGATAGGAAGCCAATGGAGCTGGACAAGTCCCTGAGCAACAGATTGATACTTGGGGATTCTCAGAATCAGGCACGCAGTGGCATTCTGAAGGACTTGAAGTTTATGTAAGCATCTCTTCAGGGTGTTGGGAAATAGGGCATTGTAGTAATCCAGCGTAGACATGATGAGAGTGGAAACTACATTTTTGTGTAAGTCTGATGGAATAAAAGGAAAACGTTTCCTGAGCGTTTTCATCATGAATATTGATGAAGAAGTAGTTGTATTGACATGTCCATCAAAAGATTGATTACAGTCAAAAAGGACTCCAACATTTCTAACCCTGGATGACCAAAAAGATGAGTTACGACCAAAGAGTAACATTTCTGTCTTGTTTGAATTTAGCTTCAAGAAATTATGGGACATCTAGCTCTCTTTCTAGACTATGCAGTTGTGAAATCTAGATGCAGTGTTGTCCGGATCACTGGTTACTGACACCATGATCTGGGTGACGTAAGAATAAGACACCACTGCAAAGCAAAAGTTTAAAAGAGTAGGGCACAAAAGGAAAAGGAAGGAGAGTAGAACTCATTCAAAGCGACGGTCTATTTGCAGGCAGAAAGGAAGGATTTCAGAAGGTGAAGCACCCTGCCCCTGATATCAAGAGAAGAAAGGCAGTTACAAAGCAAGTCATGGTATACTGTGTCGAATGCTGCCGAGAGATCTTATAATATTAGGGCAACATTCCTGTCTCCATCTCCTGTTTGTCTAATTCCCTCTGAGGCAGTGATTAGAGTCGGTTCAGTGCTATGTTGGCTTCTAAAGCCAAACAGTGTGTTTTGTCCAGGAGTCCATTGTCACTGATAAAAGTAGAAAGCTTCCTATAGATGTCCTTTTCTATGACCTTTGCTGGAAAAGGAATGCCGGTGATCGGGTGGTAATCATTGGGATCACTTACCTCTGAGTTGGACTTTTTCAGAAGCTGGAGAATGGTGTTTTTTTTCTACTCTATTAGGTAGTAACCAGTCCCAAACATTAGGTTAAATATGTCTGGAAGATGCTTTGGTATAATTTCAGGTGCCAAGTGGAGGATACTAGGGCAGGCAGGGATCAAAGGGGGAGCTGTATTTGATCTGACTGAATAGAGATTGAACAGCTTCTGTAGACAGATAATAATCCACATTTGTAAAGCGCACAATCACCCGTTAGGGTCTCTAGGCGCTGGGGGCCGTCGGGAAGATTAAGCAAGCTATTGCCCAGAGTCACATGGTGCTGGGCAGACCCCTGCCGCCGGTGCCGGGGATCGAACCGTGACCCCCAGATTCCGGAGTCAGTCGCCCTAGCCGCGGCGCCACACCTCTTCCAGATGATAGAAGGAAGTTAATAGGGGCTTGTCCAATGAAGCAATCTTATTGGGTGTGCTGAAGTAAGGAGCGGTGGCATTATCTAACCAGGCTGGGTAATTCAGGGCAGTGTTAACCTTTGACTACTGCACAACTTGGGACTCTTTTCCTTCCACGGAGAGGCTGGAAGAAGAACTAGAGGAAAGAAAGTTATAAATAGAATCAACCGTATTCTTGAAGAAGGAGGCAATGGAGTTGCAAAAGGCCTAATCAATAGAATAATTATTGGCTTTGGGAAGCTTGGTTAGGCATTTTACTGCGACATAAAGTTACATGGAAGAATTTAAGGAATTTTGATTTTTTGCCGTGAAATAGTTGGATTTTGCTTTCACAATCATCATTTTGTATGCTGAAATGGCAAGTTTATACACATTTTTATGTGGAGTGTTGTAGTCTAAACGACATTTCCTCTCTAGTCTATGACAGACTTGTTTTGCAACCTAAGACTGTCATCGAACCAAGGTTCTGATGGGGAAATTCTAGTATTATTTCTAGCTTTCAGTGGAGCTACATGAATAAGAACACCGCTAATCCAATGCTGGTAATCTTGGACAACGTTATCAAGATTCCTATTTATCTCTGGAACAGATTGTGCCAGAAGAGCATTTAGAAGGTCAGAGCTAACTGTATGCCATTGACGGCCTATCAATGGAGAAGGTGGTGGGCCACTGCTCCGATTTTTTCATTCCAATTTCAAATAAAACTTAATTGTCCGATTATCCAATTTATCTAGAGAAATTATGCTCGGTACTAATGGGGGTTATCTGAAAAAATCCCATCTAGTGGTTCCTTCACTCATTGTATCAGTCCTAAACTCTCCAAAAAATCACAGTGATGGGCTGAATCATTATCCAGGGGATTTTTTAGTTGGAAATTAAATTCACCCAAAATGGTGAAATTCGAGGCATTAACTTTGTTTTCCAATAGTTGCGTAACACTATGGATAAACGTTGGTCTGTGCCAGGGGGTGATAAATCAGGGCACCTCTAAAAGTGCTTTGATTAGATGCACTCATTTTGAAGGAAACAGCTTCATAGTTGGAAGTAGCCAGAAGTGGTTCAAAAGAGGCTTTAAGGTGATTGCGGAAAAAGCCTGCTAATCCCTCACCTTTTTGTCATACACCGTTGAGCCTTACGATAGAACGACCGGGGGTATTGCAGTAATCAGGTCTAGCTCAGAAGACAGATCTAACCATTTCTCTGTAACAAATGCTATATCAACTGAGTGACCCTCTACAAATTCAGCAAACTCAGCTGCATTTTTATTACTAAGTGTCCTGGCATGAATTAGTGTGCAGCAGACATCAGTCTGAGCATTAAGTTCATGACTCCTGGAGCAAGACGGGCTGGTCAAGGCCTAAATGTGTTCCTTAGTGAGTACTATATGGCATAGTAGGCAGACTGTGTCACCCAGCCCCTTTGAGGGGTCAAGAATAGGGCCAGCACAATTCTTACCTGTGGTATTGAGATTAAGTAGGTCCTCTTGTGAGTAGTGAACGGAACTGCAAGTTTGGGGTGTAAAACCAGCAGGGTGGTTGATGCTGAGCGCGGTCCGAGCGCAGACGGGCGCAGACAGGCTTGCCTTTGCGCACCTTCAGCTGTTGCTCCAGTTTAAAAAGACTGGCATCTGGTGTATGTCAGGGAAGTGAACCAGGTGCTAGAGAGTGTGATATCGCAAAACTTTTTTTTTAATTTATACCGTGCGGGCAAAGAAACTCTTAGCCGGGGTCCAGCAACCCCCACTGTCAGACACTGGTTTCCCATGACTGTCCAGTTACTGGAAAAAAAGTAACACAAAACCTATTGTGACAAAAGCTAAATCATATAAAAGTAAATGTTCAGAAATGCATAAGACAGCATGCAAAGATGGCGCCTAGGGAGTCAGGCAGCTCCCAAAATGCACGCTCTTGCTACAAAGAAACAATAGAATAATGAGGTGACTTACCTCCAGGAGCTCCTTAGGGATGGTTAAAAAAAGTTGCTCAGGTAGGAAGGCATCAGGGAAATAGGGAGACTTCCTGAGCTTTATTAGATTGGCAAATGATGGAAATTATGAAACACACAAGTGCACTATAACTGGGACATGCACAGCACTGGCTGCACATTACATCTGTATTCCAAAACCTTCCCTCGACGTGTGTCTCCAAAAGAAATTATTAAGAGCAAGAATGGAGATTAAAACTTAATATTTCACTCAAGAATACATTTCTCGTCTGACATTTTTTAATTAAAATATAATATTGGAAATTCAAAATGCAATTAAAAATAACAAGAGAGGTGTTATTTGAATTATTAAAAATCCACGTAACCGTTGGTTACCGCGAGGCTTGTGCTGCTCCCCTTTCCTCCTCCGCCATCCCTCCTCCCGTGAGCTCCCACATCCTAACCCCCACCCTCCACCCTTCTCCCAGCTCTTCCATGAGTCTACCCATCGGCCTGTGGGGTTCCTGGGAGGCTTAGGGACTGGGTTAGTGTTGTGAGGGGAAGACTGCTTTACCCACAATGTTCTCTAACACCTGCATGGTTGTCAGCATTCATAAAGTCCACTCTACTTGTAGGGGGTCTCAACCGCGGCCCGTGCAGGTAAGAGCTGGAGAGGGGTGGGGCTGGTGGGAGGGATTTTGGCAGACAACGAGAAGGGAAAATTGATTATTTATTTAATTTTCCCTCGTCATTGTCTGTCGGAATCCCCCCCTCCGGCCCCACCGCCCCACCGCTCTTACCTGCACGGGCGCTGGTGCGGGGTCTGTTGATTCTCATTTTTTTTCAAGTAGACCAGCAAGGCCTGGTCTTTACACATTGACATTCCTGAGGCCTAACCTCATATTAACAAGCATTTGCAATGCATAGGTCTCGCAGCATTAAAGTTTGAGTTATTGGCATTGTGTATGACAATGCGTTGCATACATTTTTTAGCATACTTTGAATTGGTGAGCAGTTTGAGTGTGTGCAAGAGTGCTGTTGCTCACAGCTGTTATTATTCATGCAGCTCTAATGATGCACCTCACGCACGGGGCTGACACAGTTATTATTCACAAAGCTCTGATGATGCACCTCATGCACGGGCTCACAGCTGTTATTATTCACGCAGTTCTAATGATGCACCTCACCACGGGGCTGACGCAGTTAGTATGCACCTCAGCACGGGGCTGACGCAGTTATTATTCACAAAGCTCTGATGATGCACCTCAGGCACGGCTCACAGCTGTTATTATTCACACAGCTCTGATGATGCACCTTTGGCACGGACTCACAGCTGTTATTATTCACACAGCTCTAATGATGCACCTTAGGCACGGGCTCACAGCTGTTATTATTCACACAGCTCTGATGGTGCACCTTAGGCACGGGCTCACAGCTGTTATTCACACAGCTCTAATGATGCACCTCACGCACGGGGCTGACGCAGTATTATTCATACAGCTCTGATGATGCACCTCAGCCACAGGCTCACAGCTGTTATTATTCACACAGCTCTGATGATGCACCTCCGGCACGGGCTCACAGCTGTCATTATTCACACAGCTCTGATGATGCACCTCAGGCACGGGCTCACAGCTGTTATTATTCACACAGCTCAGATGATGCACCTCAGGCACGGGGCTGACAGTTATTATTCACAAAGCTCTGATGATGCATCTCAGGCACGGGCTCACAGCTGTTATTATTCACACAGCTCTGATGATGCACCTCCGGCACGGGCTCACAGCTGTCATTATTCACACAGCTCTGATGATGCACCTCAGGCACGGGCTCACAGCTGTTATTATTCACACATTACCTAAGGCACCATTAATTAAGAAGCAATCGCCTGATTGCACAGCCGTTGACATGTGAACTCGCACAGCTCGCCACAACCTACCTGTCAATCACAGACGAAGCTGCACACCAACAGTTCCCAGTGAGGCCGAATTGCACATGATGCATGTGCCCAAGGTCACAGGAGGCGTCAGATGAGAGCAGACAAGACTATAGCGACGGATCGCGCAGTCCAACCCTTTAATACGCGCGTTAATGAGATGAGTGATGTGAGTAAACCATTATGGGATTTATTTACAAGCCCCTTGCGATGCCGGTAAGTCACTTTCTCCCATATTAAAAATGACTCACTTACTGCGCAGGGTGCCTGTAAATAAGTCCTTATCAGTGCGCTTCACACGCACTCATATTTAGCAATCCCACATTTCGAGTCCGCACTTGACGCTGCACTCCCTGAGCCCCTGCACGTCCCGTAGTTTAGGAGTAGTCTGTAATACGCATTGGCAATTATTGTTACAATCAACAATATAATGATTTTGCTGTAGCACACGTACAGCTGTGTGACGTGAAAAAACCAAAGCTGTTTCATAAACGACCTGCAAGCAAAATAATCCAGCCTACTGGCATTTCTCTTGGAGGCAATTAGGTGTGTTAGAATTCTGGGTTTAAATTTAAACTCAACATCCCATTTTAGGATAAAAGCGTTTTCCACCAAATCACAATTTCGAGTGTTAAAAGAAAAACAGCGACTTTTCAAAATACTACAGAGGCAGAAAATAAAATAACCATTTGAACTAAGGAAGCGCCCAGCCTTGCAATATTTTTCAGGAAAGATTTTAGGATCTAACCAGAGCAAAGAAAATGTTCCATAATTGAGTGGTCATGTTCCTGCGTATATCTCAGTAGAAATCGTACGACTTGATTAGCGAGCATTTGCAATGCTCTTATACGAGAATTATGCCTTACATGGGTTTGGCACACTTGTGCACAGGTGGCAGTATAGGGTTACCGATGATGTAATAGGGCCGCAGGTCAAGCACGCCCTGGCGTTTAGAAAGTGGTGTCACCAGAACCCTGGGAGGGCATTATTTGACCCCAATTTATGTGTTTACATAAATATTCTTTTTAACATGCAACACCTTTGGTGGGAGCGGGACTTCCGTCTTGTGCGCGAATCCCACTCCTAAGAAGACGTGCGCACGCAAAACGAAACCTATCGTGGGGCGGGATTTCCGTTTTGTGAAGCCCGCGCCCACGGAGTGCCTGGAGGAGCAGTGGTGACGCGGGGCTCCCATGCCCAAGGGAGAGCCCCGCGGTAGGAGGCTGCACAAGTCTGGAGTGCCGGTGAGCGGGGAAGGGGGGATGCCTCTATGTGTGCGTGTGTGTGTGTCTGCGACGGCGGAGGGGTGGGGGGGACGTCTCTCCGTGCGTGTATGTGTGCTTGTGTATGTGTGTGCGCATGCGTGCAGGGGGAGGTGTGCCTGTGTAAGTTTGCGCTTCCCAGGAGACAGCCACGGCGAGCGCATTCGCGCGTGCGTGGCCTGCGCCGATCGCCTTTTGCGAGATGCGCGCGGCCAGGTGCTGTCTCCTGGGAAGCAGACCCAGCGACAATAGATCTCCTGGCGGACACAGCGCTGACGCGCTGTTACGCCACGAGACCTAAAAACACTGCACATGATAATGTTTCTTTATAAGGAGACTAACACTGATTATTAGCAGACAAGCAGGGCGGGGAGCATCCTATAGTGGGATACTGCTTCGATGACTTACAAACAAAATGCTTTTTTTGCACCCAGGATTTCAAGGTGCTGAAACGCTGGGTCTGATTTTATTGGCCAGGAAATCCAGCCAGTCCCTGGCTCTGCCCGATCGCCTTTTAAGGCATGGGAGAGGCATGGAAGTCTTGCCCTTGCCAGCCCATAGCCTTTCCTGGCCCCTATTACCCTTTCCACTGCAAGCGCTGTTCCGCATTGACCTATCACTACGATTTACCACTTGCTCATAGCAGGTGGTAAATGGAAGTGTGCATTCTACAAGAAATTGGGAAATCTGTGATGAACTTGACTTGGAAAAAGCAGATCTTCATGATAATTTCCCATTCTGTGCGAATTAACTCGTTATAGCCATATTTAGGTCCAGGGATACTGACTTGAAATGTTATTTCCAGCCATATGGTATACCAGCTGATAATCAGGACCCATTAGTGGTTTCACCCTGAGAGGGAGAGAAGATGTAGAGGGACACGCTACATGAAAAGGAGAGAAAGAATGTGAGAGCGCAGCGAGGGGTAATTAATTGGGAGTGATAATCAGGGGCACTGGGATTAAGCGACAATGTTTAATGAATAATTGTGGATTTGCCAATACAATCCATTATTGGTTCTACAATCTGTAGATTTTAACCCCCAAAAATTGTTTCTAGCTCAAACAGATCAAAAGTTACTAAATACATGGCAACACGTATTGCCGCACCGTGGGGGTCCTTTGCAAAGGTTGACTATCCTCTTTATGTTGCTTATTGCTGTAGTACTAGTTGGATGGCAAACTAACGTGGTGAAAACTTTGCTCGGACAATGATAACTTGTGTAATAATGACAAAATAAGGAAGTAGTTGTAATTGCATTTATATAGCGCTTACTACCCCTGACAAGGCATCAGCGCACTTTTCTGCGAACAGCAGGCTACTACGGAACGAAAAAAGGATTAGTGGTGAGTTAATATAGGGAGGTAAGAAACTAATTTGAGCGGTGGTCATGTATTTAGTTTGAAAAAAGATAGTGGAGGGATAGAAGAGGGAAGGGTGTGCATTTATATAGCGCTTGCTACCCCTTTAATGGCAGCCCAGATAAAAAAAAGTGACAAGATTTGGTATGCATTATAGTCTTCACGGGCTGCACAGGAAAAGCTCTGAAACCATAGAAAAGGAAGTGAAAAAGTAGCTCCTGGCACTGAAAATTGGTAGTGCTATCATAAAAAGTGCAGCTTCTGTTGCATAATTTGTCTTTCCTTGCCGCATTATTTAATCACCACTGCCGCTAGTTTTGATTTCCCCGCAGCGTATTTCGAGTGGCCCAGGTAATAATACAGAAAGGGAGGGGGTTATGGCCAAAGCAAGGTTGGTATACTGTCAATCTGAAAGACTGCCCTTCAATAAGGGAGACTGACTGTCTCCCTTCTGACTTCTTCTGACTCTGAACAGTGTGTCTCTCAGAGAAACTGAGGATGTCTTCCAGTCAGGGATCATTCACCCAGGCGTTAACGACATCACTTTCCAGTTACTGAGGCCTTCCTGGTGAGGCAGCCACTGGCCGCCTTCCAGTGGGTGGAGCCAGTGAGGAGAGTCCTTTAATGGAAGATCCTGCCTTGCAGAAAGTCAGACACCTATTCACAGAGGCCCTAGCACCGAGTGATCACTATGTGCGTTTTGACACGCTGCCAAGTCCTGTAAACGCCATCTGTTATTTACAGAGTGCCCAAGTGTGCCCGCTGAGGTAGTGCTGCGGCCGCACGTACTTCCGGGCTTCAGTGGCCACCCTCAGTGGCGTGTTTGAAGCTCTCACTCTGACCCGCTGTCGCTGTGTATCCACGCGTGGGCCTAGTGACGTCATCGCTCAGCAGAGCAAAGAATTGGCCAAAGTGCATTTCAGTCTCTGCTGAGTGCAGTGTTCAGGCCTCGAGCATTGCGGAATCCGTGCTCTTCAGCTAAATGCCAAAGGTTTACTGGCAAGGGGCATCTTTTTTTATCCAGTTTTATATAGCGCAAATTCGACCCAAAGGTACTAACTAGAGCGCTTTACATGAGCGCCAGTTACATTACACAATGACAAATTCATGTTTTTGTTTCATTTTTTTGTCAGGGAGAGATTAGTGGCAGTCGCCGCTGGCATGTATGGGGAATGGTGGGGTGGGCAAATGGGTGGTGGGTAATAATAAAAATCACTTACCTTGAACACGGCCTCCTCCTCGCTGTAGGTCATCCTTTGTGCTGCTGCAGTCTGACGAGGGCCCCAGCCAGCTGCCTCAACCAATCCTGGTGCTGCTCTCACCAGCATGAGAGAAGCGCAGGGATAGGAGGGAGAGGTCTCTCTCGCCACTGCCGAGGACACTGGAGCCTGCACTTGCTCTAACCCATCCGTCTTGATGACAGCTGGGTTAGAGCTTTCAAAGTGTGCATGTCTGGATGGCCGTCACAAGATGGCCGGCCAAAAGGACATGCACACTTTGAAACGTGCCCAGCCAGCCCACCTTCCTCCCTGCTGCTGACTCAGCAAGCCCCGCCCGTCCTGATCCTCAGTCCTGGAGGGGGGATGAAAAATAAAATGGTATTAAGTTAACTTTATTACCATTTTATTTTTCATCTATTGGGCTTTTGAGGGCAATATAGGTAGCTGGGCGACGCTCCTCCGCTCTCACGGAGGAGACACCCCTGATTAGGGGCCACATGTAAGAAAAATTTTTACGGTAGGAAATGGCTGATCGGGCCGTTTCTGACCACAAAATTGCTTTTACATATGTACAAAACACAAATTGCAATTCGTTAACATGTTACCGAATCCCAAATTATGTTTACGATTTGGTATTTGGAACGGGCGTGCTTCGAGCGTCCCTTCCTAATACCAAATCTGAGTGAAATGTACAAATGTTTTGCAACTGACATGTGGTTGCAAACATTCGCACTTTACCACCAACTCAAAGATGGTGGCAACCCATTCACAAATGGAAAGGGGTCCCCAAGGAACCTCTTTCCCTTTGAGAATGGTTGAAAAATATTTTATAAGCGCAGACAGTGATCCCATGGACCACTGCCTACTCCTAAAAAATTAAAACAAAACTTTTCAATTTTGTCTTAAACGCATCCTGTTTTCCTTTAAGGAAACCAGACAAAATTTTAAAAACACAAATGATTGCTTGATTTAAGAGCAATCACAGACATTGTGGTCTGCTGACTTCGGCACGCTACCATCCATGTAATGGTTGTGATTACCAATGGGGTGCAAACAGACACCGACCTCAGTAATAATTATGAGGTAGGTCTATTTGTGACCCACTGGGAATCGCAAATAGTGCAAAACACACTTTAGTACATTAGTGTTTGCGATTACTAAATAGCAAGTTGCAAATATTCCCTATTTGGTAACCACAAACACTAATGTTAGTGCAAATAGCCCTTAGTGATTTGCCAAGAATCACAGAATGCAGAGCTGACGCCGAGACTCGAACCATGATCCCTAGTTGCAAAGTCAGCAGCTCTGGACGTTATACAGCATCCTCTCCCTACTTGTGATCCTCTCAGTATTTGTGAGTCAGGCCGGGTCTGCACAGCAACCAGGTCAGGTACTGATGCAAAAATAAAACCGATAAACGTTAGCGCTCTCTGAGGGCAATATATCAGAGGCATCCTGTTGTTATGGTAACTGGAGTTTAATGACGTACCATAAAACTAATGTTTCTTCAGTTAAGGCCACGATAAGCAGTGTGCATTTTTTTTCCGGGAGCAATGCCCAAGTGGCAGTGCATTTATGAGCAGTGGCTAGAAGGCAACATTTTCCATGGATGTGCTCAGAGGCAGTGTGTAGTCTTCCAAGCTCTCAGCCAGAAAAACGATTTGCATTGTTTCAAATGCCAGCAGTGTAATTGGGTCCAGTACGATGTATTGCCCAAGTAATAACACGCAGGACTTCTCAGTGCATTGTGCAAGCAGTTTCCAGATTTTGCAACACCCTGCCCAAGTCCCACTGCAATGACCAGTACCTAGTGTTGTACTGTCCACTGTGCAGATATTATTTTCAGGTTCAGGGTCCTGTGTCAGCAATAATAGGTGAAGGGCCAAGTTGGGGGTTTTCCAGCCTTGGCCTAATTGTCAATATGCATAATTTTGCTTTAGTGTTTAATGAGCTGCCTATGACACATGTTATAACTTGAATAGCACCTAGGTCTTGTATAAATTCTTGCACGAATACCAAGGGGCATATCATCAAGGGCTGACGATATAATTTTTGCCGCTTTAGCGTCCGATAATTTTATCGCCTTATTTGCAAGGACATGCTAGCGCATGTTTCCTTGATTCAGCTCCCGTTTTGTTCACGCCTTGCTTTGCATCTCTAATGAGATGCAAAGGAGGCGTGCCTAACAAAACACCATGGGAAAATATCGCTACCCCAACTTAGTGATATCATCAACGAGGGGTAGCGATATTTTAAATCCCCTTAACGCAGGAATTCCTGACTAAAGGCATAGCTAACATGGGAGGTGGATTATGGTGATACAACCACAGGGTTGTATCACCAAGGCTGTCTCCGTCTTGGTTGCAACATCACTGGTTTTCCAACGATGTTGGCCCATTTCCCTGGAATATTATTGCGCTTGAGTAACACGCTGTTCATAACGCGTTACCAGGGCGAAAAATTCCTGCGATAAACAAACAAGCGCGCTTTGCGTTTATATATCGCCGTCCTAGTAAACATGCCCCCAAGTTTTCTCTTTAGGGTGGGTTGGGAGGTAAAATGAAGAACACATTTTTGAGGACTTTTCTCCAAGAGAAGAGTGTGACCTGAGACGTCACGTGATGGATGAAAGTGGCTGGCCCAGGACATTGTGGCACAAAGAAGTGACTACCATCCCCTACAAATGAGGACAGCAGAAGGATGAGAAGGCGAGTGTTTGAGCAGTATGGCCTTTTGGCCACTTAAAATTGCATCGGTTCAGTCAGTGAGTGGGAACAACCATCAGACGCACTTGCAGGAAATTTCAATTCTTTGAATTTGATGATGTTTCTTGCAGAAGGCTTCTCAGGTTTGAGGCCACAGGATCTTAATTTTTACAATCTAGATGTATCCAGGAATCCTCTGGAGTTTTATGACGTTTGAGCAAATCTAGCTACCATGACATGAGATGTCTACCAGGGTCAGTGCAACACCAAGGTCGTTGCCTTCTGGCACCACATCAAATGACCACAAGGAGGTGACAGATTGCGACAAACGTCCTAACTAGGACTTGTTGTTGGAGAAAAGATGGACACTAACAGCAAAATATGATTTTACGCAGGCCGCCTAACATCTTTTCGTGATCATACCATCTGGCCTAACAGTGAAGTCAGGAGTCGCATTAGGGTCTCCTGGTGCTACCTGCAAACGTAGTTAAAAGGCCCCCTTTCTACCAAGCTTCTCAGAAACAAAAGTTGTAAATCGTGACTAAATTATGAGAGGAGAACATGCTGTGTAGAAATCTAAAACCTACAATCCAAATAGATGACAAATATGTACACCTAACCTTGTGCAGCAGCGTTCATGAATATCAGAATTACATAGCGTGTAGCAGTGCTTAATTTGAGCCGGTGGTAGCAGTTGGGGGCCCACCAGCACACATTTTTAAGTATCGGGCTTATATTTTATCATTAGACTTTGACTCAGAAAGACAGAAAAAGAGGCAGTAAAGTGTGAATGCATGATGAAGAGAACGACTGAAAAACAGGGACAAAAGGAGAAAGCAGGGATGAAAATAAACTGCAAGAGTGAAATAAAGTGACAGGGAGTGTCTGGTGGTGAGTGAACAGTCATGCTGTGGAATTAAGATTGGAAAGCCTTGGTGCTCAGCACCCCTAACATTTGGAAATAGACTGCCGGCTACAGGTCCGGCACTTATTTATTTACAAACGAAGCACTGATCCTGGGCAAACCGCCATAGCTTGCTTCCTCTCTCTGTCAAACCTTTGAGCACTCAGAAATGGACAGAATGACAGTGACAAGTCCTGTGCACCCATATAAGCAACACAAAAGATGAGAAAAATATGTGGAGGCCTGGTGTTGACCCGACCTTAAAACCTGTTCAAATTATATATAGTCCCAGCATAAATACAAACAAGCATTGGCAAAACCAATTCGTCGGGCCTTGGCAAGGGTGCAGCTTTTTATTTCACTTTTTGCAAACAAGCAATAACTATTAAAATTATTAAAGGAATAAAAAGTAACAACATTGACATTTGACTTCTGGCTTCCCTCTTTGGCCAGATGGTACGATCCTGGGCCAATCACCACTCCTACATTAATCTGCATATGTTGTGGTTTTATTGTGCTAAACGTCATTTCCTGTATTTTCCAGTGAAATATGAGTGATGTAATCTGGACATGCTCTTAATGTGTAAGCACTTTGGGCCTCGCAAGTGGTAGAAAAGAGCTATATAAATAACAAAAGCAGTACCTTATTGCTCTCGTGGAAAGAAAATATATCCACTGTGTAGTGATAATGTTGCAGAACCAGAGTGTGCCAAAGCGCCCCGCCTTTCCTCTCTGCAACTTCATGAAGTCCAAAGCTTTGGCAATGCCAATAGATCTGGTGTTGGCAAGCATTTAATTTTTTTTAAATAATTCCTTTTGGTAAACATCAAATGTGAAAAAATGGCAAATATAAAATAATAAAGGAGTGGCCCAGAAACTCAGGCACATTAGTCCTGGCACTGATGTGTTTTCCTTTCCAAGTGGCTATGCACATGTGATGAGGCAAATTGTCGCCAAGACAACCAATGGCAGAGACACCGGATATTGTTCTAGAACCTTTGACAAGCTTGCTCTGGACCTCGTTATACACCCCAAACGTTGGTGCAGGCTGTTACCGACTCCTTCACAAGTTTCAAAATATAATTAAAAGCTCAAAACTGCCAGACACTTTTAAGGCAGAGGCAAAGTGGGCCCAGGGCCCCAGCCTTTCAGAAGCCCCCCACCTCCCCTTAGAACCAACTCTGCTCTGTGGAGAGTCTTGCGCTAATGACCTTGAATAACACTTAAACAGATTGTTTTAGATACCGTTTATTTATGTGAGTGATGTGTGAGTCTATCACAGACATATTGCAGATAAAATTTGTGTTTATGTTTCATGCATGATCCATAAAAAGTTTCATTTAGATCAAGACAGGACCTCAAATATGAGAAACGGGAGGGCGTCACAGAGATTATTTGCATTAATATTAGTGAACTACTGTTGTGTTACAATATTGAAAACACACCACTCTCCCTGAATATTAAATGTAAACACGTTTAAAATTTGGACCAGTGTGCCTGTGCACTGTCAGGGGCCTGGCCAACCAGGGCATGAAAGAGCTGAAATTAGATCATGAATTCAAAACAGTTCTAAACAGAGGCTCCAAAGATTCGTTTGGCCCAGGGACCCCAAAATCTTTAAAATGTCCATGAAAGCGGGCATGCAAATTATGACATCTTATTGGTACTGACTCATATGATAACAGTTCCTCGCAATTTTGTTACAGACTATTGGCTGTTTTTAATGTTTTTGGAGATCGTATTATTCACATATTTATTTTGAATCTCTCATTGATCCTCAATGCACACATTTACCAACATATGTTTGACCTCGCTTCTTCAGGTTGATTGTTTTCTTTACACAAACAATTCAATCGTTATTTAAACTAAAAAATAGAAACCAAAATAATACTTAATGGTCTAATTTTCTTGGCTTGCAAACATTTATCCCAACCTCAAACTTTTCCTTATGGTGAGAAAAATCGATAAAGTCAATTTTCAAATTCCTCCCATAAGTACTTAGTAATTCTCAGTAAAATGCATCCGCATGTATGATTTATTTTAAGCGATCATTTAAGTGTTCTTTAGATGTCTAGACATTTACAGATAGACTGTCATCTCATCATTGGTGTAATTCAGTTTCATGACCCATAATGGTGTCTTAACCATGTTATAACACACCATTCCTGGTAAGTTACATGCTGTCACAATACCTTTAGAGGTATAAAGCTCTATGCAAAGGCTACCAAGACACCTGTTGAATATTAACAGTAATTTCCACCATCTCTGGACAAGGCCCTATGTTGGTGGCCTAAAACCAGTTGTGTTTTTTACTTGTTTTTATCATGTTTTGTCCATGATAGGTTTGCATGCAGGCTCAAAAACCATCCACAACATTCCTAAAAACCCTGCATGAAAACTGACTCTGACTTAAAACTTCCAATTCTCGACTCTTCCTTTTCATTCTCTGCATGCCTTCTAACTGTGAGTACAGCCTACTCAAACTCCCATGCATGTTTACCTTAATCCCTATTATTGTATCCCTGCAACCTGCCACAACTCATTTTAATTATCAGAACCTCTCCTTTAAAAGTCATATTCCTGCAACCTAATAATACCTAATATCCTGTAGCGCATCTATCAATACCTCAAACCAGTGCATGATTTTGCCCTCTCCCACTAAGGATTACACCTGACTCCTATTAATGTAATCTACCATATAGATACTGAAGTAAATCCATGGCATGCCTTCTATAAGAGCCCAAGACGAACACCAATAACCAACAATGACAAAAAACAAACCTACAAACACTGGGTTTCGGAGCAATGTGCTGCCTGACTTAAAGTGCTACAATGCAATATATAACACTCCTGTTCTATAGGAATACTAATTCATAACACCCAGTGACTAGGCAATCATCGTAGGTCATATAGAATGCATAATATCTTGCATATACTGCTTGATCTTCTCACACTCAGATAATACAAGAATGCTGTGGTTCATGTCCATCACCCAGTACTGTACCAGTTCATGGCATTAAACCACCCTTCACCAACTGTACAGGCATGGAATAACTGAAGAGATCTGCCACATACCGCTGGCCAATAGAGAACTTTAATTTAGTGTACCACTACAAGTCCAAATTAGCTACATATTCACAATGGCCTGTGGCGGCTCCTCCATGGGGGTGTGGGGGCGTCACCCCTCTGCTTTTTCGCAGTGCGAGAAGCCAGACACATAAAATGGTAAAACTGCCACTTTATGTTTCTGCCTCTCGCACTGCGAGAAAGCAGAAGTGCCTGGAGTGCCTGGTTGTGAGCGGGCGGGTGGACGGTCCTGCTCAAGGGCAGGGGGGCTTTGCACACTGTTGTGGGTACTGACTGTTTGGTCGGCCCCAGGGCCAAACAAAGCAGTCATGCGCACTCTACCTTTTTCTTTATGTAGGCCGCTGCATGCAGCCTACATAGAGAAAATGGCCTGGCTGGGGCACTCTCCATTGCGCCTCACCAATCACAATGCTGCCAATGCAGCGTTGTGATTGGCTTTGGGTAGGGGAGGGAGGCTGCCTGCCGGCTGCTTCCTGTACAAACACACAGGATCCGATTCCAGCTGCACCCAGGACTTGCAACACCATTACTCCGGCTAGGTGGCCAGGAGCGGAGCGGAGGCGGCGCGCTAAGTAACTTTTTTTGTTTTCTTATTCCCCACCCTTGACAGCAGGGCACAAGTCCTAAAAAACAAGCGTGGGGACTAACCTAGTAAAACAGTATGCAAGTGGCATCGCAGCGCGTGGCATCGCAGGGTGTGATATCACAGCTTGTGACATCACAGGAACTGGGGTCACAAGAAGTGATATCAGATCTTAAGCCCTCACATACATATTTAGCAGGTGTATCATGAGTACATTTGAGCACATTTCAAGTATAATTGCAAACACTCCTGATTTAGGCAGAAGATTCACCCTTTTGTACGCTACACATAAAACAATGTTACCTCTTGGCAGCGTTAAGCTTTCTTTAGCCATAGTGCTTTAAAGGAAATAGTGATATTTAAATTATTACAATGCCTCCTCAGGGGTTATAAGTGTATATAAATGCAATTTATTTTGTGAAAATATTGGGAAAGATCAACACATCTGACGTTCTAACAGTGCAAGCATATCTCCTAAACAGAGCCTGAACAAAGTGAAAAGCTGCCTCTCTTAAGTATGTGTGAAGTGCTAACAAGGTGCGAGCCTTTGTTTCCCCTCTGCTGCATTTGCATCAGTTGTGAGGCTCCTGACTGCTGCCAGCCAGGAAACTCCAACAACAGGAGGCTTGATGATCCCTGAGACTCGGCCTTTGTTATGGCCGAGTATCCTAGCAGGAGTCAGAAAGAAGAGCCCCGTCCCCGCCTGCACATTGTTGTGATCGAAAGCAGACAAGAACGTGCAGGGCTGCTGAATGTGTCCCGGTGTTTGGAAATTACACCGGGACGAATTCAGCATCTTTTTAGTGGAGCCCAACTTCTCTGCAGGGTGGACGGCATCCACCCTGTGAAATAAGTGGGGGATGCCGTCCACGCGCGTGGACCCCCGACTCATGCGAATATGCAAGTTAGCACCCTCTTGCTGATAGGGCGATGGTTTTATCTCTGCTTTTCTGGCTTTTAAAGCCAAAAAAGCAGAGATAAAGCCCTTGCTGATATGCCCCTTGGTACTTCTAGTGAAGGAATCAGCATTTGATTACGTTGGCAAGTTCAAATTCTGAAAGACACCCTCATTTTTTCTGCCGCAAATAAAACGCGTACCGTTGAGTAGCTTTTCTCCCGGAATTCTGCGCAGCATTACTTTGAAACTACGAACAGTGATAGGCCATGTTTCCGTGACTGACTCTTTAACAGCACCTTCCTAAAGCACAAATACCTTCAAATTGGCGTGCTGTAATTGAAAGAAGGTAGGCGTGTTAAAATGAAGATTTGACTTCGTTTCGGAGCCAGGTCGGGTATGAGCAGAACATAAACAGAGCTCAGGCATCGCTTTTCAAAAACAGGTGCTGAAATCTTTATTGTAGCGCATAGATGGCAAGTTCCTCACTGCGATTTGTGGTTAATGCTTCCTGTGAATGCAATGCTTGCAGTTTTGCATTAGGCACAGGGCTCGAGTCGGGGTACCACGAGGGTGGATGGCGTCCCCCACTTATTTTACCAGGTGTACGCCGTCCCCCCTACCAAACAACTGGACTTCACTATTTGGCCCCTCTGGGACAAGGATGTCGGAGCTTACAGCACGCTGCACACGCGCTGGCTTCTCAGATGCAATCGCATCTAAGGGGTGAGCGAAGGGAGGCAATTAGCCTGATGGTGCAAGCCACCTTTCGTGGCGTCACTTCGTGTTGTGACAGTGACAGTGACGGTGACAGCGTCCCCCCACTTCTTTTTATAGGACTTGTGCCCTGATTAGGCATATGCGTACTCAGCTGCTTTATGCATTTCCACTTGTTGCTGGGAACTGTGATTCATATGCGAACCCACAATCATAAACTGCCAAATTAATGTGTTACTTTAATTGTAGCCTGTATTGACACGGAAAATATGCCAGGTGGATATCAAAGCGTTTCCTTGGAAATAGGAGTTTCATTTATGCTCCTGTCCTCTTTAAACTCTTTAAACTGCCTGTATAAACCTAAGGTGTTTCCGGCATGCGCTTCGTATCCCCCTGAGGTTTTGTGTAATTCCCACACAAGCTCCACACTTTTCAACTGTGGCTGCAGCAGTACATGGAAAGACAAAAGGAGCATAAACACATTAATACCCTGATTCCGACTTAAAATGTGCTGGAAAAAATGCAAGGCTTGGCCTAATTTTTCTCCAGGTTTTCTGAGGTGAAAAACGCCTTCTAACCCTCCCAGCGAAAGTTAGGTTCGCTTGGTTTCCTCGCTCATTTGGTCCAGCTGGAGGTAGTATTCTTGCTTCACCACTTTTGAAATTCACCAGCCGCCCCTGACAATGGCACCATTTCGATGATGTAACACAGTCCATCCGGGTGTCTCCCTCCAACATATGCCGTCTCAGGACCATACATGTTAAACAAGATATTTCAGAATGGACAACCCAGTGCAGGAACCAGCTTAGAAGATTACGAAAGGGACCTGCAGGGCTGCTCAAAGCTGCCAGCTCATGAAAACTATAAACTGTGTGCCTGTCTCTCACACTTCTTATTCCATCACACTGCTAAGTGCTGCGTCCCATAACAAGTTAACCACACCTAGCGGTCATCACTCATGACATGGAAACATTCCTACATAGGATCAAAACAAAGGCAACATTCACCTGCACATCCTACACAAAGTTGCATTCTATCTATGTAGGCTAGCACGTCAGTGCCCCACATAGAGGTAGTAAATGCTACATAAATGTTGCAGTACAATACCTTGCATCCTCTCTGCCAACATTTTTGATCATTCAGTAATGGACAGAATGCTAGTTTCAAGTGGTGGGCGCACATAAGAGAAACACAAAAGCTAAGAAACATATGTAAAGGCCCGATGATGGCTGGACCTATCAAGCTTTACAAATTATGCTTAGTAACTGCAGAATACAAACAAGCAATGGTAAAACCAATAGGTGTGTTGTTGGCAAAGGTGCATTTTTTTAATAACCCTTTTTGCAAAAAAGACATAAGCATTAAAAGTTATAAAGGAATTAAACAAAGCAACATAGAAATTCCTAAAGGTAGCGATCAACGTTTGCAAAAACAAAGTCCCATCAAAAACGTGACTCAACAAAAAATTAATTATAAAATGAAATGAAAGAAAAAATAACAGCAGCGATTGACCTACCAACCGCAGCACTGAAGTGGACTGCTTTCCAGCTGGATGTGCACATGTGTAAAAGCAAAATGCTATCACTCACAGTGAAGAGAACCAATGGCTAAAGTAGGCAGACTCACCACCCCATGATATAAGCCGTGGTGGGTGGAAGCAAAAGGTAAATGAAACTTGAACAGACCAATGGATGGCAAATCTCTGGCACAAGGATATATGCTTCTTGAGAATGTAAGATGGATGCAAACTCGGAGTTGGTTAATATCATGTTACTGTTTGTTCTGTATATTGAACTTCAGTGGCGTCCTCTTTCGACCAGTGCTGTATTAAAAATGTTGACTACTACAAACTACAGCTTTAATCCTTATGGTAGAAAGACAGTGAAAATCTAACACTCATCCTAGCGTCATAAGGGGAAGAGAGAGACTGGACAATTTACACTTACGAAATTGATGCTGCAAAGTGCCATATGATAGATGAATTTCTCGATGACGGGAGATCTGAGTTAAACTAAGTACAGTTTAGGAGGAGTGTGTGAATATGTGGGGGACCTTAAGCTCATAGTCAGTTTATACATGTCACTTAAATTTCTGTTATCCAGGTTTGTTGTGTGAAACGCCATTTATTTTGTAATACAGTTGGAAATAGAAGTCTTTTTGATGAATGTTGGCAGAAGGTGGTCGTGGTTGTGATGGTTGGAAACATTCAAGCACATGGTTAAGTATCTAGTATCTTTACATCATGGGCACCCAGTGAGAAGGGTTTATGTTTTTTTCCCACTTGAAATCCAGAGGTGATCTGGTGTTGGCCAAAACTTTGTTAGCAGTCTAGGTGATGCTTTCCTGAAATTAATGGTTTCTCTTGGTGTATCTATGACTTAAAAAAACGGTAGTATTGTGAATAAATTGTTGTTTTGTATTCAAAGTGTGTTTATATAATGCTTTCCATACCTAATGTGAGGCCAAAAGTGCTCTTTCCTCTGGAACCAGGAATTCCGATCTTCACTACTTGACCAGTTTGTGTAATGTAGGGAAGTAGGTGGATGAGAGTAAAAACTTCCCACCCAGTTAGGCAAATCTGGCAAATTCGAATTGGCAAAAGGTTTTCTGACTTACCCCAACTTTTCCAATCTAAGGATTCATGGCACGCATACTCTAACAACTGTTTACCAACCACTAGATGTCGGGCCAATGGAGGGGCAAACATCTTGCTGCTTACAAATGATCCAGTTCTATTCCCACTATGATATGGAACTGAAGAAAGTGGGGCATGTTGCATGGACGAATTAGGAAAAGGGACTTTCCAAGAAGGCTCTACTGGTAATGCATAGGGGCTGGGCAGGGGATGTGCTGAGGATGGAAACTGCCTTGAGGAATGGCAGCCATGCTGTGACAGTCCGCCCACTACCTCTTCCGGCAGCAAGAATAGTTTGTCTGCTTCTCCTAAAAAAAAAAAAAATTAGCTCTGCAGTTCTTGAAGTACACAGTCAAAAAAATGCAGCATTGCAAGTCCTGCACCCACCAAGGGGGTCTTACTTCTAAAACTATATAAAAAATATAGTATCAACTCTCAGGTCCAAAACAGTAAATGAGCTCTGCGTGACAACAGAAATCAGAAAGAAGAAACAGGTTTTGGCCACTGACCACTCTTGCTTGTGAAATAAATGGTTGCGGGACGGGAAAATAAAGACTCACAAATATTCCTGTCTCAAACCAGGACGTCCTTTTTGCAGTGAACATATTTGTGCTTGTGGTCAGCACCAGCAGTATATGTGAAAGGGGGGTGAAAAAACTGAGTGGGGGTCTCTCAAAGGAGCGAGGCCAATGTAATTAAGGGCATAGCTTAAAACACCAAAGCTAGAAATCTGTGCTTAGCATAGTGTGCCGCCCGACTTGTATTTTGCTATTTCTGTCATTGCATCTGGATATATGATACAACAAGGAACATCATACCTACAACAAGTCAGGACTATTGGCTTTGTCAATGGTTGTTAGTTGCATAAGATAAATAAGCAGCAACTATGGCTTGTATATAATATTGAAAAAGCTTCCACTTAAAGCCCTGTTGACACCACGAAAATGTTGCTGCTCCCGAGTTTCAAATAGAGAAGGGAAATCCAGAGAGAAAATGACTCTCTTTAAAGGATTTCTCTTCCCCTACAACGCTTTCCTGGCATGACGTCATGCCATAACTTCTCCACTAATGAGCAGTGAGCAGTGTGAGCATGCGCACATGATGTGCCTGCTGTCACTGCAGTTCGGGAAAAAAACGGAGTGCCTGTGCCAAGGTCCAAACCAGAGCCCGATAGAGACCCGTTTGGAGGCCCCCTTTAAAAAACTGCTGGTGCTCAGCACCGGTGAGTCCTTGCCCACTTAAAGACCTGGTCCTACTCATGTGCCTCAACTATTGGCTAAAATGCTTCGCTTTTTTTAAGTTTACAGCTGACCTGAGACTGTAAACAGCTCCTACGTACTGTAGACAAAGGCCTCGTTGATTGTCCCACCAGAGCAGGGGGTGGCAATGATGCCATGGGACCTAATACACGCAAGGAAATTGCCTTCTTCACCACCCCCGGGTTGCTAGCAAAAACATATAATAACTGTGGCAAAGTGGGCGCCTTGCCCCACCCCTGAGACCCAGTGCCTCTGCACCTGTTTCACCATTGATAACTACGTTTGCCATTCTCTGACATGGACAGGGGATGATTTCCCCCTGTCCCCCGCCTAAATGGTGTTCAGTCACTTAGATGGACAAACGTCATCCTCCGTGGTGGGAATATCTAATTTCCTAATCCTTGTTTTGTCTGTTTTTAGGGGGTGAGGGTGACATCTGCGCCTCTCTCTCTCTTTCCCTGTTTATCCAGTCGCTCTTTCTCCCCCCCCCCTCCTTCCGTGTCTCACAGATATAAATCGCGTCACTGTGTGCAATGCCCCAGCCTCGCATTAGCGCCGAGGATGCGGAGCCCAGATAAGTGGCGCAGGGAGTCTCGAGATTAATGCGCCGGAAATTGCCTTTGCTCCGCGTGGCGATTTTATTTCGAAGGGGTCAGCGTGAAGCGAGCGCAGGAGGTTGCTTCTCTCACCAAGACGGCCCTTTGGTGGTTCAGCACGACATTACAGGCTGATGAAAGCCTGCCGTCGGCTGTCTGCTGTCTGACCCCGAAATAGAACGAAACGGGAACAAGTGGGAAGAAGACCAAATGAGCGAATTAAAGGAGAAATATTGTGCCCATAAATGTCAGCGCCCGCTACGAGAGAACATTCTGGAGAAGCGAATTGTCACGGGTACCACGAATCCTGCAAACACTCTCCCGAGCAAAGATTGAGGAATCCACTTATTACTGGCATTGGGGGGGGGGGGGGGGGGGGCATCGCTGGACTGAAGTTTTATCCCATCGAGCATTTCCCTGGTGGGCTGCAAAAAATAAAGAAGCATTGGCAAAACCAAAGGCAGGCCTCAAGGCAGTGCGAACCGTGCAGCCGCACCTGGCACTGACCTGGGAGGCGGGCCTCTGCTTAGAAATAACTATAGTTTTAAAAGCACCCGCTGTAGAGTTCCTTGAGTGTCTATCAGTTTTCACGCAACAATAAGAACATCAACATAACTCTAGTGGTTAATGTTCCTGCTGGAGAGAGGTTGGAGTAATATCTAGTGGCAGCTTTGATTCATTTCAAAGTAGCACATAGGTTTAATATGCCTTCTGCGAAAAAAATGTGCACTAAGTAGATCACAGAACTGTATTTTCTGTGGATAGCTCAGATGGTTACTTCTTTTGTCACAGAGATACATGTGTTACAGCAGGCCATGAATTCCAATCTTAATATTGAACAGAGAGGTATGAACTGGCATCAAAGATCTGCATGCAAACTGCATAAAATAGGTTGGAGCACTGTTTTTGTCCCCTAGTCTTCCATGATATATTCCTAATGTTGCTAAAAGGGTTTAAAACAAATTAATTGTATGTGAGAGAGGGGCTATGGAGAGAGGAGGATCACTTATTGCGGGTGGTAATGGGGGAATCCATGGAGGAGATCATGGGGGGAGGGGTTGCAAAAACAATTGTTGCACTGGGCACCACCAGAGCTAATGACTGCCCTGGCAAAACCAGTAAGTCAGGCATTGGAAAAGGTGCAATTTTTTTAACTTTAGGTTTTGCAATCAAGCAATAGGCATTGAAAGTATTAAAGAAACAACATAGAAATTCCTAAAGGCAGTGATCAAATGTTTGCAAAAAAAAGTCTTATAAAAAATTGACGGAACGCAAAAATAAATTACAAAATTAAATGAATGCAGAAATGACAGGAGAGGTTTACCTGCCAGCTCTAATACTGAATTGGACTGCTTTCCAGCTGCATGTACATTTTTGGAATTAGAAAATGCTGTCACTCAAAGTGAAGAGATCCAGCGGCTGAAGTGGGCATACTCACAACCCATGCTGTTGAATGTGCTGGATGGAAGCAACTTGTGAATGACACTTTAACAAATGAATGGATGGCAAATCTCTGTCACAATTGTATATGTTGGTAGCCAGTTTTGAAAGCCAAAGGCCGCTGCTGGTTCCTGACACTTTCACCAGCTCCATTAATGGCAGAAGGCACATGGGATTAGAAGAGCCAGGCCGAAGAGAGGGACACGGAGAGAGAGTGATGGAGAGAGAGAAAGAGATTTGAGGAGGAGATGGGAGAACACCAAGTCAAGTCAAAAAGTATGTTTATTTAGATCGTAATCTTTAAACAAATACATAACAATTTATTATTAGGTTAAAATATTTTCCAACAGTTCCTCATGCAGGTTTGTAATTAAAATCTTGATCCTTTGATTATAAAATAATCTTCCCCTAGACATATGACATTTAACGTTGGGTGCTCATACAATTGATTCCTCCGTTTAATTCTTATCCTATTAAAATTTATAAAACCGGCTATCTCTAGACAAAATTCAGATTAAAATTCTAAAATTTATTTCTGACTTATTATAAAACTCTGTACTACCTTTATGAATTTCCCTAGGGCTATTGCGGTGTCAATACTTGGTAATTCTGTGATCAGCTCAATTGCTTGCCCCCTGGTTCTTATATCGTATTTTACAAATAATGGGCGCAGCCAAAGTTTGCGCTGATCTAAAATGTTTATGCAGTCCAGCAAAAAGTGCACGGAATCCCCTTTTGTACCCAACCTGCATTTGCAACGTCCATTAGGGTCCAACATTTTGGTTTTAGTTTCTTTATTTGATAACCATGGGTTAATCCCAATACGTAACCTTAGGATCTCTTGCCTAAACCACGGGTATGGCAGGAAATCCAGGTAGGGAAACCAGTTTTTCTTTGCCCATGCATTCATCATAAATTCAACCGATATTTTCTTACCAAGATATTCCCTATCCATACTTCTAGTAGCAGCTTGTCCATTAAACTTTAGCTCGTTTTTTGAACACTCTACTGTTAGGGTATCCCGGCAAATATCCACTTTCATATTTTCGCAGGCCTGTACCATTCTCTTCCTACATATTTTGCCCATTTTAAATAACTTAGTTGTATCTCTTTCCGACACCAATGTGCAATTTTTTGTTCATTTTCGAGGCATTTCCAAAATCTAATCGCTGCAACTTGTGACTGTACCCCCCAAGCTGTTGTCCCCAGTTTTGTTCTTATAGCTTGCACCATTGCTGATGGGGGCGGGATAAAAGGTTTTTCTAGCATTTTCCTTCCTCTAGGTCCCAGTCTCCCTTACCGCTCAAATAAAGGATTTCTGCTCCATAGAGTACTTGTGGTGGGATCATTGCATTGAAAGCTTTTAACAGTGGTCGATGTGACTTATCCCCATAGTCATGGTTAAACATTTTTAAACCAGCGATTGAAGTTTGTGCCTTCGCTTTTTGGGCTTCTAGGTGTGTTTGCCAGTTTAATCTTTTGTCAAACCACATGCCTAGGTAGCGATATTCGTTAACAGATTCTAATTTAAGATCCCCTAAAAAACAATTAAACTTAGTTGCTTTTTTCCCAAAGCATAGGATTTTAGTTTTGTCTAGATTTACCGTTAAAAATTTCTTTATACAAAATTCGTTAAAAGAGTTCAGCTTCCTTTGAAGGCCGATTTCTGTTTGATCCACTATTACGAGGTCATCCGCATATAACAGACACGGCACCTTTTTGCCATTCATTCTTGGGCTGGCGCTACCCTTCACTTCAAGCCACTCCGGTAGTTCCGATAGAAATATAGAGAATAGCTGGGGAGCCAGTACGCAACCTTGTCTCAAACCATTTTCAATAGGTATTTTTGGCGTCAATGACCCCTCAGTATCTCTAATTACTTGGGCCCAGTTGGCATGGTGCAATTCTTTCAATATCGTCAACAGGTCTCTTGGGATATTTTTATTAATTAGTATTTCCCAGAGGCAGCCCCTATCCACAGAGTCAAATGCGGCTCGGAAGTCCACGAAGCAGCAACAGAGTTTTCCGTTCTGCTCCGTCGACTTCCTTGCCATTGCCCATAGAGAGAAGCAGTGGTCTATTGTGGAGTGTCCCTCTCTGAACCCTCCCTGTTCAATGGGTACTATTGAGTTCTCCTCAACCCAGTCATTTAATCTGTTTAAGACTAGTTTTGAGAATACCTTTTCCCCTATATCTAGGAGGTTTAGTAGTCTATAGTTTTGAGGTTCCCCAGTACCGCCCTTTTTGTGGATAGGTCTGATTATTGCGCCCTTCCAGTTTAATGGCATTTTTCCTTCTGTTAAAATTACTTGGAAGAGGTGAGAAAGGAATCTTGCCCACCATTTTGTTTGAGACTTTAATATTATCGCTGGGAGATTATCCGGACCTGCGGCCCGGTTTAGGTTCAGCTTCTTAAGTGTTTTTTCCACATGATCTTCAGTAAAATCTGATTTGAATTCTTCTGAGATTTCCTGCCAGTCAGGGGATACTGTAACTCCTGAGCCTAATCTAGCTCCATTCAGTTCCCTTAGGTATTTATCCCAGGCTGCCTCACTTACAACGCAGATCATTTCTCCGGCTGGTGGGGATAAAGCTGATTTTATCAAATTCCCAAATTGTCTCAAGTTCTTATCCTCAATTGATTCTAGCAGCTTACCCCAGCATTTCTCTTTGTAGTCCCTTTTTGCGTCGGAGACCATCTTTTTAAATTCAGCTCAGATTAGTAATGTGGATTTTTCTCTCTTGGTTAAATTATTTCCTTTGCTTTCTAGCTTATGCCCTTATCTCCCTTTTTTTACTTTGGCAGTCCATTGAAAACCATTTCAGGCGACTGACCCAGTTTATTGTACCTTTTCTTTTATCCTTTTTTAGTTCTATCCTAAGGCACTGGACTACTTGGGCTATTTTCTCCTCATACCATTCCAGGTTTTCCCTCTCGTGGCTTACTAATTCTATCTTTTGTTGAAATGATTTTAGCTTTTCCTGGTACTCGTCTGTTAATCTTGTTGTTGCCCGTTTTGGATATTCCATCTCTTGTGGATCACCTTTTCTCTTGGTTCCATCCTTCCCCCTTTTAACCTCAATAAGAGCTGGTTATGGTCACTACCCTCGCTCTGTTGTACCTTAAATTCCTTCACTAAGGGGAAGTTCCAAGCTAGCATAAAGGCATAGTCAATTGGGGAGTTTTGTAATCCTTTTTTAAAAGTCTTCTTTGCCGGGCAGTCTGTTTCAAACCTGCCATTTAAGCAAAAAAGACCCTTTTCCCCTAGATAGTTGACCAAATCCCAATCCTGTTTCGAGGTAACACATGTTGGGAAACTAGCGTAATTTATTCCATAGGTGTCCAGTAATTCTGTGTACCAGCGATCTGCCTTCATAGGATGTAACTTATGGTTAAAATCCCCTAAAATTAACAATATGTCTGAGGCATACATTTCACAAATAGCATCTATATCCTGTTTAAAATTCCCCATCTCAATTACATATTCACCCACATTCACCCACATTGTCCCACTGCATATATACATTTATGACAATTATCTTTTCGCATGTCTTATCCAGGGTCAGATGATTTATTCTGCAAGCCAATAACCATTTACATTTTACCTTTAACAAAACCACGTTACTTAATATTCTCGTCGAGATAAGTGTCATAATTCCCCCCGATGGGCGACTAAATCTTTGCCTCGTGGCCAGTCGATTTACCTGGTGGTAGCCCTCGAAGTTTGGGGTTCCACCGCATGCCCATGTTTCTTGTAGGCAGGCAATTGCTACTTTATTTACTTGATTCTTTATGTGTTTTTTTTTTAGCTCATTGCCTAACCCATTTACATTCCACGATAAGAGGCTTAGGGAATGCGGCACCCCTCTCTCCTATTCTATCTCGCTTAGACCACCAGCTTCCCCAATCCCATCCAAATCACTCTCAGAGGGGTCTTCTAGATAACTGTCTTGGCTCCAGTTACCCCACAGATCCTCTTTTACAGTGTTGTTTATCACTACCTTCAGGCAGCTACCCACTTCTTCATTAACCTTTTGTAGCCTTACTTGTCTCTTCCCCAGACCTGCATGGCACTTTAGAAAATTCCTTCCTGATAGAAATTCGCCTCTTAGATCTTTTTCAGTGATCACCCTTACTCCCCCTTGGAGTATCTCACTGGCAGCTTTCTTAATTGCCATTTTTACGAGGTCCGAGTATAATAGTACTTTTGTTACTTCCCTGCCTGTCGTACCTTCTATAAAGCCCACTTGTCTCAAATCTTTTGTACCAATCCCACTCAGACTACTACATTTGGAGAAGACTGACAGAACTTGTGCTCTATTTAAGGGCTTTATTTTCCTTGATTTCTTGCCCCTTTGGCCCTCTTCAGCTGGTTCTAGATAGACCCATTTATTGTTCCCCCGCTCGTATCCTTTCTCTGGGGATGCTATGTTTATCTGTCTAAACTCTTCTCTCCCTGTAGGCCCTGCTTCTAGCTCATGTAGCTGTGATGTTACCTCCCGTTCACAATGCCTCCGGGGGGTCTGAGTTTGGCTTTTTAGTGATGGGATTATTCTCTGCTTTATAAGTTTAGTTTTTAGTACTTTCTCTTTTGGGTCCTTACTACTCTGACTCTTCTTTTGAGTACTTTGTGCATTTCTTATAGCTTCTATTGTCGAGGGACCGATAGGTACAAAGGACCGGGCCGAGACATTTAGAGTACCCCCAATTTCCTTTTTCCTCTTCTTTTCCTTTGTCACTACCTGTGGAACCTGCTTTTTCCATTACCTGCCTTTGGTGCGAGCTCTTACATGTTCACACCTCCTTCTTTCCAGCATTGGGCGCCTAGATATATACACATCATCTAAAGGCTCTTCCAATTCACTTCCCATACTCTGATTAATAGTTTGAGAAGTCCCTACTGGTTTTTGCAAGGTAGTCATTTGTCCTTTGATTCCGGTCAGCTCGTCTTCTATCTTTTTTAGAAATTGCTTTTGAGCATTTAATACCCCATTGTTCACAATGATACTTCTAGGATTCCCTGCAGAGTTTTCTGTAACATTAGTAATAAATCCATAATTGAAGAAGTAGGTGCTCTTGAAAGATCTGGGTCTTGTGGGCTGTTTCTCTCCAGATTTGCTTGGCTTCCAGCCCTTCCTGGGTCCTGCTGTTTTGAGTTGTTCCTCCCCTCGTGGCTCTGTAGCACTTGGTTGGAGGTTGCCCCCCAGATGAAGCTAGGCTCCAGACTTTCCCTTCTCAAATGCCCTTCATTTCCCAGCGTTTGTAGGGAAAACAGTTTTGGTAATGAGGAGAGCCGCAGTGCCATCAATTTTGAGCTTTGACTGTGGAGTGATACATTTATTAGCGAAGGGTCCTCTATCTCATCCTCCAAGTCTTTTTCTGGCACTCCCCTCTTGCTTTGATCCACATGGGGCACGTCTTCTGTTTCTGTGTTTAATGTGCTCACGGGCGAAGCTCCTCTTCAGAATCCACATTTATTGCTGTTGGATTTTGGGCTTTGTAATATTTGCCTACAAAGTCCTTTACGGGATTAGAGGGCGCAGTGATCTTTTTTTTTAGTAGATATTGAGGTACACCCCTTTTTTGCTTGCGGTGCCTTTTTAGATCCTTTTTTACATTTCCCTTTCTTACGTCACCCCTCGATAATGTACTCATGGGAGATCTGACTTTCTTGGCTTTCTTCCCAAGATGTGGACCCTGCGAATACCTCACTCGTCTCCAGGGTATTATCTTGCGCTTCCTTCCGTGGTTTTTGCCTGAGTTTTGGGCCCATGTCCTTTCTTCAAATTATACTGGGGAGGTTCTTGGCTTATCCCTGCTGGGCTCCCTGATTTCTTCTTCCTTTCCAGTGAAATCAAATAATATAAGCAGATATTGCTAGTATGCTCCGACTTTTACATATACTCCTGCACACTCCTGCACACATTGGCAGTCCTTTGTAATAATCGAGGCTCCCACTCTCACAGCCCTCGCTTCCCTGCTCCCCCGCCACACTCACGGTTCTTTTGCAGGGTCTCACAGGGTCTTACAGGGTCTCGTCACGGTGTTCAGGACCGCTGGGATGACTGCTCCCCCCGCGGTGTTCAAAGCCGCGGTACTCAAGGACGCGGTACACGGAAGCCGCTCAAAGCCGCTTCTCATCTCCGGCTCCAAGCTCCAATATCCAGCGCTTTCCCCCTGCGGTGCTCAAAGCCGCGGTGCACAGAGCCGCACACAGCTGTTTTCAGTTCTCCGGCTCCGGGTCCAGGCTCTACGACTCTGTGGCACCCAGACCCTCCACAGACCGCCGGAACCTTCCTCCTCGCTAGCGCTGGCGTTATGGCTCTCGTGGCTCTACGGTTTAATGCCACAGAACGCCACAAACCGCTGGTGCTTTGCGCCTCACCCTTTCCACGCACTTTCCTCCTCGTGGATGGCTTGCTGCTCTCTGCTGCACCAAGAACACCAAGAAAGAGAGAGAAAATGGATTGAGGGGCAAAGTAGTAATGGAGTAGCCTTAAATAGCATGGCCACCCCTCAGGTGACTCAGTGTCACAATTTTTCATTTGTATTTAATGAAAGGCTAATATAGAACACATATACTTATTTCTTACATGTATTAGCAGATCATTTCATATATAGGTTGATAATAATGTTTGAATTTTACATTAACAGTTAACGATAGTTAGAGTGTTTTCATGTTACGTTGACTAGAGTCACTTGTAGGCCTCAATCGAAAGGCTCCATGTTAAATGAAATGTTGTATTTCTGATTGCTGAACGTAATCTTTTTTTTGTTTTTTTAGGAGGCTAGTATCCACAGCTTGCTTGTTAATGCTGTAGTGCTATTGGTAAGTTCTGTGTGAAAGCTGCATTTGATGTAACCTTTTAATATTTTGAACAATAAATTTCAGCACCTGCGTGTGACAAGAGCCAATCGAGAATAAATCCTCTCATGCCCGCTATTTCTGAAGGCCATGAAACTGAAACTGTGCATTGTTTGACTTGTGAAGTGGGATGATACCATGCACACTGTGAAGTAAAATTTTGATTGGTTCCTTCCTTGTGGAAGCTGTGCAGGGTATGTCTATTTGTTGGATTTCTCATTTTAATTGTGTTTCACTGACCTTAGTTAGTTAGACTTGCTTCTGTCCACCCTTTGAGTTGGATGTCTTCTTCCCATGCTTGAAACCTATGCCGTTTCTAGTTCTGATCATAGAATTAATGTCACAAACTCCTTGCTGCAAGTAGTAAAACAAGGGTTAAAAGTCCATCTCATCAGCATGTTTGTACAAATAATGTTTCAATACTTAAAGAACATGAAATGTTGTACTACTATATTGTCTTTAATGATGTTATTGTTTTGTGTGCTTTAACACTTATGCCAGTAAGGGCCTTCAGTATGTGAATTTTTTTTTGTGTTGACTCAAATTACACATTTGATGTTTTCCTTTGGCAGCAGATGTTAGCTCTGGGACATGCTCAAATAACATGCTGACCCTGATAACTCATCTGTTAGTGCTGACTCTGGTGACTTCATTGTTGTTTCCCTTTACCAGGAGGTGTACGTCTGGAGCATGCTCAAATGACCTGCTGACCATGATGAATCACTTTTTATGCCGACTTTGATGACTTATTGTTGTTTCCATTTGATAGCAGGTGTACGTTCTGGAACATGCTTGAGGGCACTGTCTTCTGAGACGGCACCTCCATTTAAAGAGGTTGTGTTCTTTCAGTTGCACTTGTTATTCATGTCAACTTTTGAAAGGAACTACCACATGGAGGAGCCAAACACCCAAGAGGTTTCCTCGCTGTTCCAGTCTTCCTACTGATCAAGGCTGCATGTGTTTCCTGATATTGCGCTCTCTAACTGAGTGCTTTCAGTCCCCGCTCACCATATTAAGATATTTGGATGAGGTACTGCCTTCTGGTACTCTAGCAGAATTTCTTCTGGTGAATAAGAAAACAAAGCACTCAGGTAAGGTGGTGGGTTAGCGGGCACGTTTAGTTCTGCATGGGTGGTTGGTGACAGAAGATCAGCCAACCATAGCACAAGAGACATACTAGGAACTAACTTAACTCCTAGTTTCCCCTCAGTAGAGGTTTGTCTTTCCACATATAGAGCTGTTTTGGGAACTGGCAATACATTTTGAAAAGAACTGTTGCAGCTTTTAATTCAAGAATATCACAACCATGCATTATTTAACATAAAAAACTGTAATTCTGGACTTTGCTATCTTAATAGAAATAACCAGCATTTTTTTGTGTGAAATGTAAAAACACTTTGTTGTAAAAGTAGTACTAAGAATTGTTGGCTAATGTTTTTCCTTCCAGGTCTCCTTGCCTGAAGCATCCTCCCTAACTTCCCTTCCCCCTATTTGGCCACATCGATAATTTGGTGAAAAATAAAACTCACATTCAGTGCAGGCAGGAGGATAGCATCTTCAGAGCATCTCGTCCGAGGAACAGGGCATGGCAGAATTGCAAGCGCAATGGTATTAGTTCGTCCCGAGCGGGCATTCAAGATTTCATCCATGGAGGACTTGTGTAGAATGCTTGCAAACATGCAGAAAGATCTGGTAGCTGCCAACTCAAGTGGCTGAAATCAAGGGTCATTGGAGTGTGCCTAGAGCCTCATCTGTAACTCCCTTATCAGTAACAACAGCATTAACTTCCCATAAAGTCTCAGTTACTGTTCTTGCTGCAATATGTTTGGCTCCAACAGAGAGGTTTTTAGGGACTTGATTCAAATCCATACCTTCCTTACTCAGGTCCAACTCCAACAGACCTTCCAGATACACAGTCAAGTATAGCCTTCATGATCTCATACCTTAGTGGGGATGCAGCTGCTTGGGCTGCACCCGAGGTAAATTCTGCCGTCACCCCCTTCTTTAAAATTGGAGGGATTTTAAAAGGCAATTTTAGAAAATGTTTGATTGATGTATTGCCACAGGATTGGCAGCAAGAGAGATGATTTAAGATAAGGAGGTAAGAAACTGATGGATATATTGCACAGTTTAACTTTTGATTGCTGAAACTAACTGACCAGAAGCTAAAGGATCCACCACTTTCAATTGCAGAATTAGAGATGAGCTAAAATATATCATAGCTCAGATTGATCCTCAATCTCAGAAGTTTAGCATTTTTTTTTATCTTACCCTACACTTAGACCTATGTCTATCCATTCAGAAAAGTAAGTGGAGTATGCCTGAAATTTTATTCTTTCTTTGTTTCAGGGACAGGGTTGCTGATTCTTCCAATAACAAAAATATTGAACCTATGGAACTAGAGGGTGTCCATGGTCCTCTTACTGTGGAAGAACAATATTTATGATGTAACAACAACCAGTGTATTTATTGTGGAAAGAAAGGTCTTTTTGTTTGGGAGTGTTTAGCCAAACCAATGGTTTGAGCAATCTTAAAGCAGAATATTAGCATCACTGTGTCTAAAGAGGCAGAACATTAACCAGCTCGAAGGATAAGCAGAAAGACTGTTTGACCTTGACTGAAAAACCTCTGGATCAATCAGCAGCTAATAGCCTACAGAGCTCAGTGCAATATCTCTTCTTGAATGTTACTCTAAATTTTAAACAAGCTGAAGTTGCAGTAGTGTTCATAGATACTACCAATTGCTCAAAACAAGGGATCCCTGACATGAAGAAAAAGAGACCCCAACAGTCACAGGCAGTTCTTTGTTGCCTTCAGGTCAATTCACCCACCAGACTCAACTGGTTTACATGAACTGTGGCCACAAATCTCAAAATCATAATAAAGAACTAGGCTTTGAATTAATAGACGCACCACAATTTGGAATAATTTTAAGAATGCCATGGTTAACGATTCAGAATCCCAGCACAGACTGGGCTAAAAGGAACTTGACTTTTCCCTCAAATTGGTGATGCTAATCTTGTCTCAAACCATGTCTAAAATGGATACCTCTTAAATCCAGGGTCCTAGTGATCACACATTTCATCTCAACAGCTGCAGAGCAAGATAATCCCTCATCTACCGAACATGGAGACTTTCATGATGTCTTCAGTAAAAGTAAAAACCACCCCCTTTTGTACCGTTCAGTAAAAGTTAGGCAGAGACTAAACCTCTTTTTCAGGCACATGATTGCCAAATTGGTCTGGCTCCCGGTGCTAAAATAAAATGCAGTCAGATCTATGCCCTCACAGAGCAAGAGAACATTTAGCTACAGAATTACTTAGATAAATATTATCAAAATCTCTGCAAGCCTCACCCTAATTCTTTGTCTCGTAAAGTAGTGGGGAGCTTTGGGGCTACATTGATTACAGGGCTCTAAAAAAGTCACTGTAAAGAACTGGTATCCCCTTCCACTCATTCCAGTGCTGTTGGATTAATTAAAAGATGCTAACTTCTATAGTAAACTTGATATAAGGGGGAGATACCACTTGGTCTTAATTAGAATCAGAGATGAATGAAAGATGGGTTTTCGGACCCGGTAAAGGCTTTTTTATATCTGTTTGATGCTATTTGGACTATGTAAAACTCCTGTGGCATTTCAATTTTTTGTCAAAAACATACTAAGCAGATTTCTAGATACTTTTGTTTTTGTATATGTTAGAAATGGGATTTCTGGTTGGCTAGGGCGTGAGCCTAAGCTAGGCAGAAACCACCACTCTAGTCAGGGCAAGGGAGTTACACGCTGAAGATAACCCCTGCTACCCCTTGGTAGCTTGGCACAAGCAGTGAGGCTTATCCCAGAGGCAATTTGTAAAGTGTTTGTGCAACACACACACACAGCAGCGACACACTAGGCACACTACAAAGAAACTCCACACAAGGTTTGTATTATCCAAAACCCATTAGAATCATATTCACACATATACACTGTGCCAACTACCCCCAGGTAATAATTTACAAGGGATTATAGACAAGACAGGGCCAATCGGGCCACTGTCAGAACCTTTAGAAAGCACAAGTAGCAAATATAAAACAACCAGAAACTACTGGCAAAATACTGTACTCAGCATTATCACTAGCAACATAAACGCATTATGTCTGCAACTCATTAGGCATAAACACATAATGCATAAATCACATTTAGGAGTGCACCGTAGTAACACTTCCTAGGTGCATACATCACCTTCAGCCTAAACACATTATGCATTCTTTTAGGGCCTTGCGCCTACCAGTACACACTGAAATGACACCAGGCCCACTGGCCTTCCTAGGGGCTCAAATGCCCTCTGTCCCAAAAGTCAGTGCTCTTAGCTGCCACAGCAGTGGTGTGCAGACCCTACGGCCAGCACCAGAAATCAGGGCGAGGGTGTGATGAACCCGGGTCCCAACAGAGACCAGAAACAATGCCCTTTCATGTGGCAGCTGCCCGCGCTCTTGCGGTGCAGCTGTAGGAATCACACTTGGCACTGCAGTGCCTCCTGAGCCCCACCCCAGTAATCTAAAATCAAAACTGCCCCCACATTGCAGCTTCCCCCTGTCTGGCGGGGCAGATGTGGAAACGAGCACTGGCACTAAATGTGCCTTGTGAGACCCCTTCTCTGGGCCCCTCTGGTGCCTTCTTGCAAGCAATGGGCAAGCGTAGCCCCACTTATCGGGGCTTCCTTCTAGTCTCCTCCGCAAGGTTAGGTGTGTGGCTCCCCCTTCTGTTGCTGCAGACGGTCGCGCTCCGGTGTATGAGACCTGAGCTGGCTTCTCGGTCCTCATTTGGAACTTAGGTGGACATACGGGACTCTCCTCTGGCACACGGGAGCCCCACCCCCAACCAGGCGCTCACCTGACTTCCGGCACTTAATTTGCCCGATTGGTCCATGGACCTCGAAGGCGGCCCCGCCCACAACCAGGGAGCCTGCCTGGCTTCCAGGTGGCCACTCGTGGTGCGGAGGCCTCTATCTGCACACAAAGATGCGGGTGGGGTCCCACTCTGTTTTTGAAGCACCACAAGTGTGGAGTAGACTCCCACTTTACCTCAATGCGGGGTAGGCTCTCGCTTGACCTCCCAGCAGCATGGGGGAGTCCCCACAATGGGATTTATTTTATTATTTTATTTATTTTTGAGATTTATAAAGCGCTCAAATACGCTACGGACGGCAAGCAGTAATCGTGGTAAGTATGTTATTGGTTGAACAGCCAGGTTTTTATTATCTTTCTAAAGATTAGCAAGGACTGACAGGATCTGATCTTCAATGGGAGAGCATTCCAAAGCTTTGCAGTAGAGACAACAAAGCGCCTATCGTCCCAGGAGGTAGTTTTTTACACGGTACCTTTAGCTGAAATACGGTGGATGAGCAAAGTGTCCTGTTCGGAATATGGGTTATTAGCTGATTTATAAAAAATTGGGGTCCTGTTTTACGGGAGGCCTTGAAGACAATACATAACGCCTTAAACTTTATGCGATTTTTCACAGCAAGCCAGTGATAGTTCTTGATGACATGCAAGATGGACTTGAACTTGGGGGTTCCAGACAGCATTCTGGCTGCCGCATTCTGGACTGTTTGAAGCTTTTGGATGACCTTGATTTGTGCATTTGCAAGAAGCCCATTGCAATATTCTATGTAGGACATGACGAATGTACTGAATAGAGTTTTTCCTGCATTTGATGGCAAAATCTTTTTAATCATACGTAGTTTATGAAATGACCACTGAGTTGGCATGAGATGCAAAGGTCAGTTTGTCATCAAATATGACGCCCAAATTCCTAACCTTGGTGACTGGAATCGGGGGGGGCAGCAAGGAGGGCCACCAAGAGTGGGACCAGATGGGAGGTAACTTGCCAAAGGTTACCACCTCCATTTTATCAGAGTTCAACTTGAGGCAATTGCTGGCCATCCAGCTACTGATGGCCAGCATGCCCTTTTGGAAGTTAGCTGCTACCCTTTCTCCATTTTTACTTATTGCAAGCACCAATTGGGTATCGTCGGCATATGATGTAAGGCCCATCTCGTGTGCCTTGATGACTCTGGCTAAGTCCGACACATAGATATTAAAAAGAGTCGGACTTAGGGACGAACCTTGCGGGACACCACACAGGAGGGCCAGTTGGGCAGAATAGAAAGTGCCTAAATTTACCGACTGAGTGAGGTTGGTGAGAAAGGAAAATAGCAGATCTCTTGCCCTATATTGAATACCCATTCTGGTGACACAGTCGATCAGAATGGTGTGATCGACCGTGTCAAAAGCTGCTGAGAGGTCCAGCAAAATAAGAACTGCTGTTCCTCCCTGATCCAGAATATTTCTAATGTCTTCCGACGCCTTAATTAGTGCGGTCTCTGTTCCATGGTCTCTGCGAAATCCAAATTGAGTATCATCTAACAGATGATGGTCTTCTATGTACTTGGAGAGTTGAATATTCATCACTTTTTGAACTACTTTGGCCGGGAAAGGCAGGCTGGATATGGGCCTATAGTTTTTAGTGTCAGCCCGGTCCAGGTTTGATTTTTTTAATAAAGGTTTTAGGATAGTTTACTTCCAGGTAGTGGGGTATATGCCTGGAGAAAACATTGCGTTGCAAATCTTGGCAAAAACAGATGCCACCTGTTCAGTGACTGGTGTGAGTACAGCCGGCGGACAAGGATCATTGGCTGAACCTGACTTAATAGAGGACAGTAGATTAACAATTTGGCCCGAAGTGGTATTTTCAAATTGCACCAGATGTTCTCAGGTGCCATTGGTCAGAGATTAGTCGGCAGTATTAGTTTGAGATGCGAATTCAGAGTAAATGTCATTTACTTTTCCATAGAAATAGTCTGCTAGAGAGTTACACAGTGACTGTGAAGGAGTTGAGACTACAGCGGAGGTATGACCTGATAGCTTAGTGACTACTTAATAGAGTCGCTTGTTGGAATTTTTAGCCAATTCAATCTGAGCTACATAATGTTTGCTTTTTTCTTGCGCAATCATAAATTTGTATTTGGCAAGTTTGTCTTTGTAAAGGAGTGTCTCTTCGCTGGTATAGGATTTACGCCATTGTCTTTCCCGATTTCTGCAAACTTTCTTCTGTTCCCTAAGTGATTCAGTGAACCACAGAGCTGACGGAGACCTCTGATTTTTTTAGAGTATTTTGTAAGGAACCAACAGGTTGAATGCATTATGCAACCAATTTGTGTGGTTAGCCAAGGCAATATTTGGATCTGGAGAGACGTCAGGTTGGGTGGAGAATAAATGTGTCATGAGGAGATGATTATCTATATTTTTCCTGGCTTTAATTACAACTGGACTATTTATGGTGGTATTTAGAGAAAATGTATTGTCAGTAAGAATGTTACATATGATTACATGATGGTCGGTCCAGACTAAAGGGAGAATGTTGTTTTAGAGAGATATTTTGAGAATTAGAGAAGAGGCCATGCAAGGTGTGACCTGCTGTATGTGTGGCCTTAAGAACTCACTGTGATAGACCCAAAACTTCCAAGTCTGCAAGTAGTGTGTTGGTGTCCTTATCTTGGCGGTTCTCTAGGTGAAAATTAAAATCACCTAGAATGGAGAAGGTGTTTTCGGCTGCTATAGATTCCACCAGGTTACTTAGAGTGGAAAGAAACTCTGTCCTAGATCCTGGAGGACGGTAGAGTAAAATTCCTTTAAACGTTTGGGAGGGAGTGAGTAGAATAGAGAAGTACATTGCTTCACAGGTTGAAGAAGGAATAAGGTCTATTTTAGTTGTTAAATTACTGCGAACAATTATCGCCAGCCATCCTCCTTTTTTATTCGGTCTATCTTGCCTTAAGGCGGAGTAGCCCTCGGGCGTGGCCGCTATGAGATCCGTTCCAGATGCAGGGTCTGTCCACGTCTCCGTTATAAAAAGGACATCAAAATTATGGTCAGTAAACAGGTCTACTATCTCGTCTTTGTGTTTGAATAATGAACGAGCATTAATGAGAGCTGCTATAACGTTTTTGTTTTTGTTAGTACACCGTGTGTTAGTAGCATCTGGTTTTAGGGAGATAGAAGGTTTGAAAAAGCAGTGGGGACAGGCTTTTAGAGGTGTATTGGCAGAAACCTCTATAATCAAGTGGGAACATGCCTTGTTAGATGGTAAGCGTAGTTTTAAAAGTTCCTTGCCTAAGTAATGTAATTTCTTTAGGTCTGGGGACATTGGGCCAGGAGGGATGGCCCTGAGCCCGGTCTTTGGCACGCCTTTGGTGCACCCGCTGCCTGCGTCCACAGCGTTTGCTCATTCGTCTTGGCCTAAATAGTGATTGGGGCTCCAATGACTGGTGCGCTAACCCCAGCAAGAACAGGAAGTGTATGCAACTCCCAAGGAGCCCTCCACGCAACGATACTTGCACGTCAGACCAGGGCAAGGGAGTGGTGTCAAGAGCAATTTTTGGTGCAAATAGCAGAAAGCAGTATTTCAATAATTCACAAGATTAAAAGTTAAAATCCTTCATGCGCCGCAGCTAGCAGCTTTCTAACAATAGTGACTCCTGCGTCCGCTGTGCGTGCACATTCGTCTTGGCCTAAATAGTGATGGGGGCGCCAAAGACTGGTGTGCTAACCCCAGCAAGAACAGGAAGTGTATGTAACTCCCAAGGAGCCCTCCGCGCAACGGCACTTGCCGCGTCGGACCAGGGCGAGGGAGTGGTGTCAAGAGCAATTTTGGTGCAAATAGCAGTAAGCAGTATTTCAATAATTCACAAGATTAAAAAGTTAAAAACCTTCATGCGCCGCAGCTAGCAGCGTTCTGACAATAGTGACTGCTGCGTCCCCCTGAAGATCGTGCAGTACCGCACTGCAGGGCACCAGCACTCCTCTCATCCTGGAGCAGCTGGGAGGAAGATATAGCGCCCACAAGACACTAGGAGCCGAGGAATTTAGAGGGGCACGGCTGCGCCCAGGCAGGCCAGTTCATAGGGTCCTCCAGCAGAGGGGCTGTACCTCTTGGCGGTTCCTCCTGCAGCCAAGCAAGCAGCAGGCACCCCAAAGCAGTACACCTTTCATGGGGTCACAATCCCAATATTTATAGTACATTTCTTCTTTGTTCTACCCTGGCACATGGCTTGGGGAACCAGCCTCAACTGATTCTGGGGAGTGTTGAAGCACTCTGTTTACCAGGCTTCCATCCTCCTTTGTCAGGTGGGGGCTCTGTCATCAGACAAACCTCAGGGGGGCGGAGCCAGCATTCACCCAGGCAGGCACAGACCTATTCAGAGTCAGGGGAATACTCCTCCCCCTACTCCAAATGCAAATCTTCCAATTCAGCCTAGCGCTGACTCACCCTGCCCTCCCTGGAGCCACACACCTCACCTGCTCTTGTCACTCGAGAGCCAGACATGCAATGCACATCAGGCAGGCAGACACATAGCATACAGAAATGCCAACTTCCGAAAGTGTCACTTCTAAAATAGTGATAATAAATCTGTGCACACCATTGCGCAGCATTTATTATCACTATTCCAAACATACCAAAACTTGACCACGCTGCTCCTCTCATATCAGAAATTACCACTGAAACACTTATCAGGGAATCCCCAATGTATTCCTTTTTGAGGGCAGCCTCACAGCAGTGAGAAACCACAATGGCTGTCTGTCACTACCATGGCATGTCACACACTTAAGGTCCATGTCCGACCTTTCATCTACAATGCACCCTGCCCATAGGGCTAGCTGGGGCCTACCTTAGGGGTGACTGACATGCAGTAAAAGGGAGGTCACAGATGTGTTACACACTTTAGGTGCCACGTCACATCAGCAGTAACACTGCGCCCAGAGGCCCTGCAATGGCAGAGGCCTGAGACATGTTTGAAAGGCTACCAGTAGCATTTAATTTACTGGCCCTGGGTATCTGAGACACCACTTTACAAGGGACTGACAGGTAAATCAAATACACCAAACAGGTGTAGGCCAATCTAACCATGTTTATCACAGAGAACACACGCACTTTGCACTGGACAGCAGTACTAAAATGCCCAGAGTCCTAAAACCACCAACACCATGTCAGAAAAAAAGACTAGGAGGAAGGCTAAAAGTTTAGGGATGACCCTGCAAAAAGGGCCAAGTCCAACAGTATACATGAACAGCATTCTTATATGTTCGCAGTCCCAAAATGAGCACATCATTCATGCAACCTTAAGAAAACATGTCCTTTATTGTAAACTCACCAAATGTGAGTTTCACTTCACCAAAGTGGAACTCTAAGGATTCATCCTAAATCCTCAAGACACTTCAATTTCTGAACATTTGATTAAGTCAATTACTGATTGGTTACAACCTCAACATATTAAACATGTTCAACGGTTTTTGCGCTTTACGGATTTTTATTGAAGGTTCATTGTTCATTTTTCTTCTAAAGTCATCTATATTACTAAACTTCATAAAAAGAGGGTACCATTTGCATGGACACAAGAGCAAGACCAAGCTTTCCAGGACTTCAAAAAGGCATTCAGTAGTGGCCCAATTCTGTATCATCTACACTCATCTAAATCATTTATAGTTGAGTCACATGCCTCTGAGGGAGTCATTAGAGCTAGTCTTTCTCAGCAGGATATTGAAATTGGACAATTATATCCTGTTGCTTATTTGTCCCGAAAATTGTTACCAGCCGAAACAAACTACACCATAGCTGAGACAGAATTGCTGGCTATTCAACAGACTTTCAAGGAATGATTACATTATTTTATTGGGGTCAAGTTTCCTGTTACAGTTTCTATTGACCACTGTAACCTCCAGTTTCTCAGCTGTGCCAAATCACCGTCACCCAGAAAATTGGGGTGAACCTTGTTCTTTGCACAGTTTGCTTTCATTGTCACCTTTTGTCCTGGAATTGATAACTAAAAATCGGTCTCCTTAACCTGTTACTACGTTGAGAAGACAGAAACTGTCAATCACCCACCACCAATGATTGCCTAAAATCAGAATATTAGAGTAACTAACAGTGAGAATTTCCTTGGTTATATAACAAAAATACATGCTTATAAAAAAATGTATCTGGAAATTTCCGGGCTCAACTAGTGAGATTTGTAGAAGCTACTCTTTCAGGTGAGTAAACTTGATATACCAGGTAAGACCTTACAAATAGGAGTACTTCAATAGTGTCATGACCATCCATTAGCTGGCCAGGTAGATCATAAGAGAACCTTGGAATTAGTAAATCTCAAATCAAATCAAATTGACTTTATTTCGGATATATTGCAATCCATAAAAGTACAAAACATTATACATTTCATTTTAAAAGAAGAACATCACAGAATTACAAAGTCAATATTGAGTACGTAGTACATATGAATTTCTTAACAAAGTGAGTAGACAAAACAGTACAGGGAAAGTGCGACTAGTGCCCAAGTGCGAAAAAAAAGTGCAGAAGTGCTTCGAGCTGTAATAAAGTGCAGAAGTGCTTCGGGCTGTAATTCACAATTACTCATCAAGGCATTTTCTTATTCTCACCGTTAGTTTTAAAAATTCTAACACCTGAAGAACACAATCAGAATGCAACAGCTGTAAGTATACAAGGGCGGGTCTAATTTGTTTAAAATTTAGTTTCTTTAAAAGAGTGACAAGATACCGCCTACGGGGGTACTCATAAAATGTACATAAAAATATAAAATGCAGCATATCCTGTGGAGACTTCCCGTCGCAGCCACAGGGAGCTGCAGGTTTCTTAAAAATGTCCGACATTGGTCTGATTAAAACATGATGAAAAATATTGAACCTAAACCGAGTCAGCAAAAATTTATCATGAGAGGAGAAGGAGCATGTTAGATACATTTCCATATTATCACAAGTTCTTAACATGATATACTTTCTAACATTGGGTTTCAGGAGCTCAACCTCATCTCTTAGGGCACTGCGATCCATAAGAAAGGCCCTCTTAATTGCTACAACGTCACCCTTGACTATATCCCTAGGATTTTCAAACACGTTCAGGCGACCAAGCTTCAAAAAATTGGACTTCAAGTATTTTAGCCACGGTACACACATCGCATAATCAAGTGAAACAAGATCTTCCACTATCTGGTGTGTTAGGGGGATTTCCTGATTTAGCCATAATTTTAGCCAACATAACAATGGTTTCAGTCCAACAATGTCAGTTATATACTGACAACCAAGCTCTTCATGTGCCGCTAAATTCGGTGTATTTCCTGGGACACACAACAGACGCTTTAGAAAATTGTTTTCAACTATTTGTAGTTGTTCGCCATTTGTATGGCCCCATATCTCACTGCCATAGACTGCAGTAGCTATGGATTTGGCATTATATAGTTTCAACATGGCCACAGTAGGCTTTTTCCCCAGTTTACTGGCAAAATTAAAGATGGAAGCATTTACTCTAGTCATTTCACCCTTCTTCCTGGCCATATGTGGAGCCCAACTAAGCTTCGTATCAAATAGGACACCCAAATATGAAAATGTTTGGGTAACAGGGATCAAAACATCATTTAATTTAAAAACGAACTTCTTTTTAGGTTGACGGCCAACATGCATTATGTAAGATTTAGAATTGTTGACCATCAGGTCCCTATCAGACATGAAATTATTAAAAGCATTCAGAAGTGCTTGGAGACCCTTTTCTGTTCGTGAAATTAAAACCGCATCGTCTGCGTATAAAAGTAAAGGAATACCCCGCACACCCGCTCTAGGGCAGTCTGATTTAACCTCTTGCAATTCAGCCTCTAAGTCATTTATATAAAAATTAAAAAGAAATGGAGCCAGGATACACCCCTGACGTACTCCTTTATTAATACTGAAACTGCCTGTGGTTTCCCCATTAGCCGAAAACCTTACATTGGCTCTAGTGTCATTATGTAGGTCCGCAAGGAAATCCACGATCCCCCTATCAACACCTTTGTCCCTCATGGTCCGCCACAGCCTCCCCCTGTTCACGCAGTCGAAGGCTGAGGACAGATCCATGAAGGCGAGGTGAATTACTCCTTTCTGTACGACAGTATATTTATTCAGAATAAGAAACAGGTTAAGACACTGAGTTATGGTGGAGCGGCCTTCACAAAAGCCATATTGGGAGGTCGACATGATATTATTTTCAATCGACCAGCTTACTAAGCGTTGGAGTATGACCCTCCCCATAATCTTAACCATTGAGTCTATTAGGGATATTGGACGGTAACAGAGAGCACTTCCCCTGTCTCTAGTAAATCTCAATTTTGGTGGCCAGGCTGGAGACACAATGTTGTTGCCTATGTTCAGCAATGTAACATCTAAAGTCAAGCCAAATCATACTACTGAAAAAAGAAATAACTTTTACAACCCTTACCAATCCTAACCAGATCTGGGAGTATGTTTCCTTATAGTTCATCACCGATCTCCCTGAGGATCACGGTAAACCTACCATTCAGGTAGTGGTCGACAGACTCTCCAAGATGGCCCCCTTTATAGCCTACAAAGTTCTTCCTTCAGCTAGTGACCCTATGACCCTGGTACTAAATCACGTAGTCTGTTTGCATGGTCTACCCAAGACTAGAACATCAAACAAGGCCCTAAATTTACTTTCCATTTTTGGAAAAATTGGTGTATTGCTTGAAGATCCAATTTCATCTTTCCTCAAGTTTCCATCCAGAAACTGATGGTCAAACTGAGCAGGCTAACCAAGAGTTGATGAAATAGCTCTGTTGCCTCACCCTCAGGTCTAATTCCTCATGGGTAGAGGTATTGTGGGAGGCCGAGTTTGCTTCCACAACTTCTATCATGCAGCTGTTTGCATGTCATGCCTATAACATATAATTCTACGCAAACTTTGAGTATCACCGTAGCTATCTACCTTCATTACTGCCTTTACTTCTCTTTCCAGTCTCACCCTTTGCCTCAAACACATGGTTCATCCAGCATAGGTAATGTGTTGCAATGTCATGAATGCCAAGACTGAGTGCAAACAGGTCGCTAACTGTCATTGACAGCTTGGTTTACCTACTTTCCCGGACACAAAGTGTGGATCTCTACAAAAAGTTAACCTTCAAACACCGTCATTGTTTTCATCCAAATTTTATGAAGCCATTTGAAGTAAACTCTAAGAGTAATCCAGTTTCCTTTAAGCTTAAACTGCCCGGGTCTATGAAGATTTATTCTGTTTTTCATACTTCCTTGTTAAAACCAGCTTTGTCCAAATCTCACTCCCGACCATCCCCGGTGTTAGTAAGTAAACACCGGGAGTAATGTGCCATGGTCACCCATAGTATCTTGTAGCCTGAAAAGGGTATGGTCCAGACGAAGATTACTTGTACCTTCAACTGCGGTCCATGCTCCACTCCTATTACGTCACCTCCATGCTCGTCGCCGCAAGTGAGAGTCTCTGTCTCCCTTCCATTGATGGACTTTTGGGGGAAAAGATGTCCTAGACTCCTTGCTGCAAGTATTAAAACAAGTATTAGTAGTTTTATTTATTTTATTTATTTCATTTGTAAAGCGCTCTATCACCTGACGGCATCCTGGCGCTGAGAAACTCAAAGTGCACGGCAGAAAACAGACAACAAAGAGGTACAGGCAACTAGTAAAGGGCAGTGTAACAGCTAAACTTTGGGGAATAACAGAGTTTTTAACCTTTTTCTAAAAGGCAAAAGATCACTATTGTGTCTTACTTCCAGAGGCAGTCCATTCCACAGTCTAGCCGCAGTGATCGTGAAAGTTCTGCCACCGGTTCTGGCTTTCCTAAACCTAGCTACCTTAACCAATCTAACTGAGGCAGAGCGAAGATTTCTTGCTGGGACATACCACTTAAATTTCCTCTGTAGCGCAACGGGGCCCATCCCGTGCAGAGTTTTGAACACGAGACAGAGAGACTTAAACTTAATTCTCTGTCCCACCGGCAGCCAGTGGAGTTCTGCAAGGGCCCTGGAGGACGAGGACCGCCTCGGCCAGCCCAGAGCAAGTTTAGCTGCGGTGGACTGGATTCTCAAAAGTCTGTCCAACAGGGACTTAGGAGATTCAAGCAAAAGGGCGTTACAGTAGTCCAGTCTGCTCAAGACTGTACTCTGTACAACAAGTGCCCGCACTTGAGGTGGTAGTAAAGGAAGAATTATGCGTAGCGATCTAATGATTGCCAAGCAGCTTCCTACCGTTCTAGTGACTTGGGTTTCCATGGTCAACTTGCTGTTAAACATAATGCCCAAATTGCGAACCTTCTCCACTGGTCTCACTGCGGTTGACATTTCACTAGGCCAGAAGTTACTAGGCAGCACTGAGGGAATTCTGTTAACAGGGCAAAAAAGAATCTCCGTCTTACCGGCATTGAATTGTAATGAGTTGACTTTCAGCCACTGGGCCGTGTTACGCAAACAGCAATGAAACTCTCCAATAGAAGTAGATTGCTCACCCTCCAATGAGACGATGAGCTGCGTGTTGTCGGCATAGTTCGTGATGTTGATCCTATGCTCTTTAACGATCGCAATCAAAGGTTTCATATAAATATTGAAGAGTATCGGGCTGATAGCTGAGCCCTGAGGTACCCCGTGAGTGATGTTGATCTGTTCTGACCGGTAAGGAGGAAGGGACACCGCCTGCGTCCGATCCGTAAGAAAAGAGTGGAACCATTGCAAGGTGCGACCCATCACCCCCACCTTCTCCAGGCTGCTCAGGAGAATTCCGTGGTTAACCGTGTCGAATGCGGCAGACAGGTAAAGCAGTATAAGAACCACTGCCTGATTCCTGTCTGCCCGCAAACAAAGTTAACTTAACTACATGAAGGAAGACAACATACGCGGTCTACACACGAGATACACCGATAAACGATACGATACGCCTATCAGTCCCCACGCTGCACCGCTCTAAAAAGACAGCTAAAGCTGAGAGATTCTTTCGAAAATCTCCTCACCCGGTCCGCCGCGTGGTCTATCAGAACCTCATTCCCTTAAAGCCTGGCAGACCCCCTGAATACCCGCACGCTATACCGAACTCTCGGATTAGATTGGATAACCAGATCCCTTCGGGGCTGCTCCAGGCGTGGTCCACAGTATGTACCGGGGAACTTCCAATTAACCGACTGAATGAGGACAGTTCGTCTATCACTTGACAGTATATGCGGCAATATGAGGGACACTCCCAACTAGGCTCGAAACATCCAACTAAAGATACTGAGTCTCTTTCCATTTTTGTGACCTGAGTGTTCCCACGATTTTTGCGCATTTTTAAAAAGAAACACCCATAGTGTAACCACGTCAGTCCTCAACACTCTAGAAGAATATCGATGGTACAGTCCTGAAGAAGACACAGCTCACGTGTCGAAACGCGTCGACAGGAAACCATCTATTTTTATATTGTTTAATGAAATTTTAATATGTCAAATCATGTATACTTACAATGAAGGTTGCATTCCCCCTGAACATTGTAATACATTTTTATCGTATGATATTTTATGAAAACCTAAAGGAATTAAAACCAAGTTTATCAGAGAAAGCAGTTGTTTAATGTTCTTGTAGATATTCCTATCTGCATTTGTACACGCTAGTAACTAATGTGCATGCCTGGGAATTTTTGTTCACATATACGCAAACAAAGTTAATCCATCACGTTAACCAGTGCCGATTCTTTACCATGGGCAGGCCGGAAGCCAAACTGAATGTCATCCAGCAATCTATGCCGCTCCAGATGGTCAGAGAGGGTCCTGCTAACCACCTTCTCCGTGATCTTAGCCGGGAAGGGAAGAAGGGAAATTGGCCTGTAATTCTTGGGACATTCTGGATCCAGAGAGGCCTTTTTTAGCAGGGGGGTTACCAAAGCCTGTTTCCACTGCAACGGCACTACACCGCTATTAAGAGACTGATTACAAATTTGCCTGAGCGTAGGAAACAGCTCTGTCTCAAAGATCTTCCAGATTTTAGAAGGGACGGGATCTAGAGGGGAGCCAGATGAAATGCCCTTAGCTGTTTTACAAAATTCCTCCATGGTCAGAGGCCCAAACCCGGTTAAGGCATTATCAGTATTGGTATCAAAATGGTCAATACAAGTGTTCTTTACCTCTTTGTCCATATTACCGTTATCCCCAAGATCAGAGGTGACAAACATCGGATGCTCCATCCCCTCCCCTAACTCATCAATAATAGCTTTGATCTTAAGGTGGAAAAAATTGGCTAGGTTATTACATAAGTCCTGGGAGGGAGGTATCTGCTTTTTTTGTACATTCCGGGTTGGTAAGATTCTTTAGAATATTAAAAATGCTTTTAAAGGCCTTAGGGGCATTGAGGATTATATTTGCAAAGTATTCTGCATTGACCCTAGTTATCTCCTTTTTATAACACATAATCGTAGATTTCCATATTTGTTTATCCAAGTCAGCCTAATCCCTTCTCCATTTTTTCTCTGCCTGCTTGCAATCCAATTTCATGGTTTTTAAAATGTCATTGAACCAAGGCTCCGAGGGCCTACCTCTGGTTCTATGCTTTTTCAATGGGGCCACCACAACCAAATCTGCCATGATCTTTTCGCAGAAAGCGGAATAGTTCTTGCCTACTGGATTGGTGGCTAAAAAATAGTTATCTACCGCAAACAGAGGGACTGAGCCTCGCTTGCGTAAGAGCCCCTTCAAATCACGACCAACATAATTCTTACTGACCCAACTCAAACGAAGGTTCTTTTTGACCAGGTCCACTGTAAATTTAATTAAAAAATGGTCCGACCAAACCAAAGGTAGGAGTTCAGTGATAGTAAGAAGATGCTCTTCCGAGACAATCAAATCAAGTATATGGCCTCCCTTGTGGGTTGCTTCAGTCACCTGCTGAAAAAGGCCAAGGCCCTCACACGACTGGAGAACATTAAGATAGCCTGAGTTAAGGTGGCCATTCATCCAGAGGTTAAAGTCCCCTAAAATAATCACTCTCTGATGAACAGCAACCATGTTGGTGATGGTCTCTAATAGTGACTGCTGTAGAAGACATGTGAAGACCCAAGGGGGCCTATAACATATAATCCCTGTTAGTACGTGCGCATGGACATTAATAATGGCAAATCCTAAAAGTTCTATTCCTTCACTGTCCTCGATGTCGATGGTAACCAGGTCCCAGGAGTCCTTACAGATAACCCCAATACCCCCCCCCTCTCCCACTATGTCCAGGCTTGTGACAGAATTTATAACCGAGAGGACAGGCCACACCCAAATCAACCTCACAATCCAGGCGAGTCCACGTTTCTGTTAAAAACAAGATCTCCAGGCCATGGTGTTCCAACAATAGCTGAATTTCCAAACCATGTTTAGGCAGAGATCTTACATTCAGAAGCCCACATGGCAGCAGGTCTCTACATGCAAAATCTGAGGTCAGGGTGGCTGTTGCCTCAAATCTAATGATCCCCATACCTTTGCCCTGCACCCCTATATCTCAGAGCTCTGCTCCACTATACCTTATATTGGGCCCACCTGCTGCATTTCAAAGAATTCCAATGGGAGCAACAGCATTTCTGGCACTAGGCGCGTCCTTAGCGCGGATGGGCGCAGACGGGCTTGCCTTTGGCGCGCCTTCGGAGCGCCATTGGCGCGCCCGCTGCGCACGTCCGCTGCGCAAACGTGCCATCGTCAGTTCTTATGCCCCGCCAGGTTGGAAAAGCTAGAGCGCTAACTCCCGAGACAGCGGGTCCGCTCGCACGGACGGGCCCGCACTCAGGAGAGCGGCAAGGACTAAGCGACGTATGTAATATAAGCGTGTGGGAGGAGGAAGGTCACCCCCAAAAAACTGCCCAAAATACGTAAGTTAATATTACAATTAAAATTGAAGAAATGAAAATCTTCATTCTAAGGGAATACTTACTAATAAAAAAGAACTTGGCACAGAAGCTAAAAATATGAAAAGTCATCTTTATTAAATTTTAATAAGTGAGGCTACGTCACCCAGCTGCCTTAGCAACTGAATGAGGCAGTCTGCGGAATACAGAGAACAGAGGCCTTATATATGTTTAGGAATACAAAACTCAGCATAAAAGAAAGGGGCAGTCCTTGCTTTTGCAAGCATGCAAAATGCCTAACATTCCTTCTTACACAAGCCGGCCAAACCCATAATAAAAGACCACAACCCATATCATAAACAGGTCATAAAAGAAGGAACAGAAACAGATGAGAAGCAAGATAGAAGGGTGTGTGCATGTACCATAAACTCAGCAATGTCCTGCTCTTTGATCTCTATCTTGATCAGCTAAAGGGCAAAAACTGGTTTAGCAAGGTCAGCTTCAGGCAACAGGGTCAGTTCACTCAGGTCATCTAAGAGTCAGCTAAAGTCATCGGCCTATGTGAGGGCAACCACAAAATGGCTGCCATGCACAAAATGGAACCCAAAGGTTCAGAACGAAATCTTCAAATACACAGTGAATCCATCGGTGTAACATGACGAAAACACTCATGCTTGCTGAGCTCACTGGTTACGGTTCGCTGTTACCAAAATCGTAACAGAAACACGACCATTATGACCCAGGGTCAGAATTCACGGAACCTCAGACCCACCTTTTGCCCTTACATAGGCAATAACCTAAACTCACGTCAATCTGAATCCAGGTCTATATTCATCAGATCATCAAGATGTTGCTGGAGCATAATCCTATTACTTAGCAACTCTCTCGGGACAGGTCTCCTTACACACGTAGTAGCACAAAGGGCGCATATGGCAGGACCAAATAGGGAATACCTCTATCTGTAGTATGTGGCATAAGACCACACACCCAACAATTAGTGATGTTCACTACTAACTGGTGTTGATGCAGAAGCTGTACAAAGGAATTATTAATAAACTCTGACCTCCTAACCAGTTCATGTTCAGGTAAAGTATGGAAAGAATGCAAAGAAGTAGTAGTAGGAAGAGACATAGGTTGGGAGGTGGGTACAGATGTGAATTGGGTAGCAAAAAACAATCCCACCCATAAAAGACAATGTCATGTTTAAAAACACTAGAAAACACGTTGTTAAGAACATATAGACAACAGGAGAAAGTAGTGACCACTATTACAAACGAAATTATAATTTTTCACAACCCTAAGCGGAAAGCAAATCCTAGAATTATCTAATAACATTTTTATGGCTCCTATGCATTTCAGTAATTTATCATATGTTCAGGTGAAACAGTGGTGATCCTTATCAATGCTCTCAGATGAAAAGGGATACTCTTCCACAGAGAATGGACTTTATTCTGCTTTTACTAAAAAGAATACTACTTTAAAACAATGCCAGCAAAGCAGCAAAATTTAGTCTCCTAACACCTATTATATGCAATCGCACGGAAACCACTTGTGAAACCAACTATGCCCAGAGTCCGTTCAAAAAGCCTCTCTGGCAGGCTTCTATTGTCCATCAAATCTTCTTTTGTTGTTTTCTTCCGCATGAGCCTCTTCATTCAAGCCTTTCATGTAAATGGTGCTTCTCAGTATCCGTTGGAGTGCCCTCCTGGCAAACACTCAATGCTTACTTAAAAGTCTCAATGTCTCAATGCAGTGCACCAGTATCTCTCCTCTGCGGCAGACACTACAGATAGCATGATCTTCATTGATCATGGGCACAAATCATCTCGTGCAGACCCGGGACCATTCTCAGACTCCAACACTCATCATTCAGTGTCAGAGGACGCTCAGGCTGCTCTTTCATGGGCACCAGAATGTAATGCCTTTTGCCAATCTTGGATCCTCCGGTGCACTGCACTTCCGTTGAAGAAAAGGGGGGTGTGTGTGGCAAAAACTCAGGCCAAGGGGCTCAAGGGACTGCACGCTGTCAGAGGTTACCAGTACATGACAGGCGCTCTTTTGCACTGAAATTCTGCTTCTGTGGCAAAACCAGCTCCTCCTTCTTTTCTGATGTTGAACGCCTTCTGATGAAGCAAGTGCGATGCTTTAAACAGTTCATTGTATAACAAGGGGACTGCAAACAGGTGTGCTGCGATCTTCAAAGGAGTGGCCACACGCCATGGGACAATTTTGGTCTAGAATACACTGTCATTCTCAAAAAGCAATACAAATATAAAGGCAGTAGGCAAAACAGTGCCTCTAGGCTTTTCAATTGGGTTTCTGTGTGAGAGCATATCCTCCATCATCTAAGGGTAGATAACTACACGAGAATTCTATCTAAATGGATGTCCTCACACATAGTGGCATCATCTAAATGGGGTAAACAAATTTTTTCTCTCAATAATTACATATAGGTGTTCCTAAATTCCTTATCTAGAACATCTCAAAAGAAAAATCGCATAATGCAGATTATCAGGGAAAACAGTCTGGTTATGCAAAAGGGAATTATACAGAAGATGGGGGTCCATGGTACATTAGTGCAATCTGTAAGTGTGAACCTGAACAATACACTAATAATAATAAAAGCTGACTGGTGAAAGGAATACGGAAAAGAGAAATGGGACTAGGACACAGCTAAAATCCCCAATAACTAGGCATGGTGCGCTTGGGTGATAGTCAGGCATGTGACCCAATACCAAGAGTATGGGTGATACACACAAAAAAATCACAATAGTTTACAAATTTAACTCTACCGCTGGCCGCTACACCATATACGGTAATCTCAGCTAATGTTCCAGTTCCTTCTTCAGGGAAAATGAAACCTGGTTTCCTTTATGGTACAAAGCCATATACTACTTAGGAAGCAGAATAAAACTGACTAATGTAATATAGAAATTAGGTCACCATGTACAAGAGTCACGAATCTATAATTTATCCTTACGTCCAATCAGGATACGTAATTTTAGGGCTGCCTGTTCCTTACAGGAAAGGGGACAGTAATGTGACTGTAGGTGAAACCTTGTTTCCTGTATATCTTTTTTATTTTCCTTCAAATACCATTAAAGCCAAATTTGACATACACTGATGAAGTGTTGTCTGTCTTTCTGTGTAATTTAGTGTCAAAGCAAATCTACCCAACTGTTTGCAGGATACACATCGTCATGTATATCCCTTCACAACACAGGTAAACTTGTAATAGTATCATAAGCAGCAACATAAAACATAAAACATGCAAATAAACGCACAAAACAGACATGTCAAGCCATCAGATATACTCGCTGTAAAACAATAGCATATATAAATGAGTGGTGATGCATAATACCGTGTCAGGTTTAAAATCCTTACCCTCCTTTTTGACAGTAGATCACCAATTAGTGGATATCTGCTGTCAAATACAACTTTCAGACACACAGAACCAGCAAGAACAATTCATGATAGAACCAAATACACAAATATGAAAAACGCATGGACATTTCTTTCCAAAGGAGTTACGCAAAAACACATCTCCTTTCAACCAACCAAACTCACGTGTCTTGACTTCCTTAAATTACCCAGAACAATCCATGAATGATCTGTAGGCAGAAGCAAAAAAACATACACAACACACAAAAGAGAGACATTTCTCATAACAAACAAATATCAATTATAACTTTTAATCAGAAGACACAACCTGATACACATTAACAAACACAAAAATAAATTTCCATTACTTAACTGTTACCATTTTGTCAGTCAGCTTACAACATTAAGCCATTTTAACTTTCCAAAAGTAAAATTGTTTCACTGACACTCCATGTTAGCCTTGCCCCACAATTCGTTCTCACTTGGTCTTGTAGCCTTCAACATTTGAATAAGGAGCTTCCTCTTATTTTCTGTCTAAAACTTAATGCAATGCCTCATTTTTCTGTCAAATAAAAGCAACTAGCGGACATCATTTTTTTAGAGCAGAAATACAATTGGATCATTTCTGCAGAACATTTAGCATGTGTTGGGATTTTCAAAGGAAACCTTTTTCATATTTTTCCCTTTGGAATTAAGTTCTTTAATGTTGTGGAGAAACCAGAAACCCTTCCTTTTAGAGGCCTGTTTAGCAAGGTCATTCTGCATTTCACAGAGACAAGTCCTAATTGAAAAGGTCACAAATGTCAACATGACAGCCTCCTTCCATTGTTTACAGGAAAACTAAAGATAGCATCTTAGCGCAACTTGAGCAGCCTGTTCTCCTAACCCACAGCTTCTTCTAGCCCCCACTCTCTGCTCATTTTGAGGCTGACAAAGGCAAAAGGCCTACTACATTTACTGTGAATGATTCACAAAACCTAATAACACACATACCAGTTTTTAGAACAAATGCTTGTTGCAATGGTACTTATTTCAGCAACTTTAATTGGATCTCACTGGGCCATTTAAAAGTAAACCCAAATGGGGACATCCTGCAAATTTGTATTATACCTAAATGTATGCATTTACTGAAGCCTAAAGCACTTTAAAGCTATTTTAAATGGCAAAAATACCCAAATTCGACTTTGATATTAGGGGCACTTAAAAATAAATATCCCATAATTATGTTACATATTAATCATCCTCAGAATGTTCTTTACAAATTACAGAGATTTTTAATCAGACATATCCCATGTAAATCTTTAGAAAAATTTGTTTTTTATGCCTGCGCTTAGTGAAATTCTACATGCTAATGTTCCCATTATGTGGTATAGCACAACTTAAATTAAATTTTAATGCTAGGATGTCATAGTATGAGCATTAAGCTTCATGAATAGTAAAAAACAAAGTTTGTAGCACTTATTTTTAATAATTATTTTTCATAATTTAATAATTATTTTTAATAAACCCAATTATTTTTGATAATTCCACATATAAAAGTGAGCTGCATCCCTTGCCTATCATTTTAGACACATTCATTCATAAGCCTAAGCACAGAAGCCTAACTTATAACATGACAAAATGTTTGCGCCATCTTTTCTTTCTAAAAAGGACAATTTGATTTAGCAACAGACCCAAGAATATGCTTACAAAATGTTGCTTAATAGACTGAAAACATCAAGAAAAACCACGAACAGACATTGAGCTCATTTCAGACATAAACAGAAAGGGGTCAAAGCACTCAGGAGACACAATACAGCGCGCTTTTAGCCATGCATCTCGTGAATAGCGCCATCGCTATGTACTTACAAAAGTTGCACTAATGAAAGACATTTAAACACACATTTAACCCACATATCAATACTCAGGACAGAAACCAAGGACAGCCCACAGACTGTACTTAAACCAAACCATTTGTAAATACTAGTTGTAAGTCATATTTACAAGAAACGCTTCTCAATTGTGTTTCAAAAGACTGCAAAAACAGCCCAACAGACTGATGTATATCCAAGAAGCGAAAATGCACTCAATTCACTAGCTTTGGCTAGCAGAACACCACACAAAATCGTTCTGCATATCTTCATTCATAAAACTGCGCAGAACAAAGGATCCTTGTTTTGTATTATGTCATATTTTAATTCCCTGGGGATACAAAATCATCAAGGAAGAAATATGTTTGTAAATCTAAACCTATTTAGATATTCCCTTTAGGGGGGGGGGCGGCTAATTTACTTCACATCACACTATGGTACCTTCCAAAAACGCAACACATTTTTCCATGTGAGCTTACAAACAGGCATGCCAAAAATACTGCGGAAAACGCAAGTATTATAATCAAAGTGGTGCTTAAGGTACTTTTCGTACGTGCACCATTCAACGAAACCAAATGGAGAAATATCTCCTCATTACCTGCCTACACAAATTGCAATTCGCATATCCAAACCTATACAAATCAAAAGTTGGCCAACACAAATTCCAAAGTTCCAAAGCTACATTTCCAAATTTGCTAAGATCAGGCATCTTATAGCTCACTAATCTAGCTTCAAACTTCAAGGGGTTATCTCTACCAATACACTCGCAAATATACGAGACCCTCGGCTATGGTAATTGCAAAGATCAAATCAAAAACCAAGAAACCAACCCCTCGGCTTTGGTAATTGCGATAACCAAATCAAAGACCCAAAGAACCAAAGGACTGGGAGCGACCCACTTATACTTAACTCTTACTTTTACTAATCAAAAGGTTATCCAAATTCTAACTGTCAAGTTCTACATGACCTAACGGTCTTTTTAGAATACTCACGCCAAAAAGGTTCTCAGTCAAAAAAATAAAAATAAAAATATTCTGGATCTTACAGCAAGTATTAAAACAGCGTAGCCATAAAATATTGCAGAACGGGCGAGAATAGCCTCTAGTTTCTCTAACAGTCATCCGTAAACTTATGAGCTTCAATTAATGGAGCGCGCTCGCACCGTCGTCAGTTCTTATGCCCCGCCAGTTTGGAAAAGCTAGAGCGCTAACTCCCGAGACAGCGGGTCCGCTCACATGGACGGGCCAGCACTCAGGAGAGCGGCAAGGACTAAGCGACGTATGTAATATGAGCGTGTGGGAGGAGGAAGGTCACCCCCAAAAAACTGCCCAAAATACTTAAGTTAATATTAAAATTAAAGTAAATAAAGATTCTGGATCTTACAGCATTTATAAAAACAGCGTAGCCATAACATATTGCAGAACGGGCGAGAATAGCCTCTAGTTTCTCTAACAGTCGTCCGTAAACTCATGAGCTAAGGAAAGTAGTCCATCTCCTCAACATGTTTCTACCAATAATGTTCCAATACTTAAACAACAAGATGTGTTAGATTATACTCATGCCAGTAAGAAGCATCACTATGTGACTCGTTTGTTTGTGCTGACTCTGATGACTCATTTGCTGTTTCCCTTCGGCAGCAGGAGTCTGTACTGGAACATGCTCGAGTAACCTGCTGAGCCTGATGACTCATTTGTTTGAGGTGACTCTGGTAACTTCATTGTTGTTTCCCTTTGGCAGGAGGTGTAAGTTCTGAAACATGATTGGGGGCACGCCTTCTGAGACAGCTCCTCTATTTAAAGAGGTTGAGTCCATTCATCTGCACTTGTTATTCATGTTTGAATTTGAACAGAATTGCTACATCAAGGAGCCAAACACCCCAGAGGTTTTTTTGATTTCAGAAAGTTGTACCTTTCTTCCTACATATCAAGGCTGCACATATTTACTGACACTGCACTCTCTAACTCCGGGCTTTAATTTCCAATTCACCTTCTTCATACCTTCAGATGACCACACCGCCTTCTGGCTCTCTAGCAAAAATTCTCCTGGTGAATTGGGGAAACACAGCACTCCAGGACGGTGGTGATTCGGGTGGTACGTTCTGCTCTAGTGGTTGGTGAAGGGTGATTATACTACCATGGCATGTAAGACACATTTGAACAAGCTTCTAGTTCCCGCTCAGTATAGATCTGTCTTTCGATATATATGCTTGTTATGGGAACTAACAATAAACCTTGAAAAGAAATGTTACATCTTTTGATTCAGGAGTATCAAGAACTTTGTGTTATATAACACAAGGAACTGTAATTCTGGACTTTACTCTCTTAATGGAAACAACCAGCGTTTTCTTGTGTGAAATGTAAAAACAATTTGTTGTGAAAGTGGTACTAACAATTGTTGACTAATCTTTTTCCTTCCAGGTCTCCTTCCTGCACCTTAAGTTCCCTTCCCTCAGTTTGGCCACACCTAGCCACATTGATACTCTGGTGAAATATAAACTGAAGTCGGTGTTGCCAGAAGGAGGGCGTCTTGTAAGCATCTCTTTCACCAGGCCTGACAATCTCTTGAGCAATCACATTTCTTCTTCTTCTGATCAGAACCTTCATTTGGTTCTATTTTAGATGCTATATTTGCCAACACCTGCTTTCCCCATCTTTCATGACAATTTTTGTTTAGCATTAGGAAGTTTCCCTTTAAGGGAAATGAGTTCTTTATGAATTACCTTTTCTGTCTTTAAATAACTTAGCTTCTCATTAGCTGTTTGATCTGCCTGGACTACATTTACATAAGCTGTAATCAGACAATTATTGATTAATGACAAAGTCGATTGACTTATGTTTGTAACATAACTAATTTATTAATAAAACTGGCATTGTTTGCAAATCTACTATTCTTTGTCATTACTGTCGTGCAAAATATGCTTAATTGACATTGATAAGTGACTGAAAAGTTTATGTTGTGCCTTACTTCAAATATCCACGCTTTGAGTGCAACTATAATCTGAAGTTTGCACCACGTCCTGTTTGGTGCAAATACTGTCCATTACCCTTCTTCACCTCCTTGTCCCAAACACAAAATAATAAATAGGTGACCTCCTGAAACCCACCCCTTTCCTCCAGCAGCTGTGCTGTGTGCTTTCCAGGGCAGACCTAACAGGTTTTCAGAGAAGCCTGCCAAAGCAGCCTGGAATACCTTTATGAAATAGCAACTGTGGTAAACAAGGTCTTCTGTAACCCAGTGGTGCTACATCATGGAAGTTAATTACTGGATTAGAACCCAGTTGTTCACGCTAATGGCTCTCTATGAAAGGCATACATAGCATGGTGTTAAACTGCCTCAGTGTGTCCATTCTCCCTTCATTGACGATGCTTTGCCTGCCTCTCCTTGCCATTCTGTTTGTGCATTCTCAGAACATGTGCACAAGAAATGTGTACAGGAACGCATCAGAAGCTAAGCATGAATGTGGACATCTACAATATTTGATTCTCTTCAAGTTGAGTGCCTGATTTTATTTCACTTCATCTAAAGAGGTGACAGATTAGTTTGACAACGTGTGCAGTCATGATACATAAAATGAAAAAATGAAATTACAAGTTTAAATTCTTTAATATCGAAATGTTTCTGTTGAAACTATGTTGTCTTTCCTCTACCTAATTTTCTTAAATTTAAAACGAAGACAGTTCTTGGGCTAGATGTAGGGCTAAGGGTTAGCATGTGTCTTGCAGTCTTAGCACTGGACTACAGTTAGTGTCAGTATTTGTATTAGACTTGGCATCAGGCATAGGGATCAGGGGCGGCTCCCCCACGTGGGCGGAGGAGTGTCGCCCCACTGCTTTCTCGCAGGGTGAGAAGCAAAAACATAAAATGGCATTTTAAATACAGAAGGCAGGGTTTGGTTGGGGGCGGGGTGGTGCACGTTCCTGATCCAGGCATGGGAAGAGTGACTTGCCCACTGTTGTGGGTGCTAACTGTATGGTCGGCCCCAGGGTGACCAAACCAGCCAAGCACACTCTGCATTTCCTCTAAGTAGGCTGTATGCGGGACCGGAGGCGATGGTAAGATAAATTTTTTTTAAATTAACCCCTCCACCTCCCCGCTCAATACCCTCCATGCGCGACCCCCCTACCCGTGAGTCATGCCGGCCGCGACTGCCAGGGACACGTAGAGGTTAATGTTAGGCTTATGCTTAGGTGATCATTAGCACTGAAAAAGGTTTGTGGAACATACCTTGGTCATCAGTTATCACTCGCAGGCCTGCATGAAATGAAAATTAGATTAACAGAATTTGTGCAATTTCGGCCTTTTGCATTACGCATACTACGCAATATTCCCCAAATTGCACCATTACTCCATGTTGCATGTTATGAGACATTTGCAGTAAAAATTTACCACAAATGGGCCACTCACTGTAAATGTACTGCGGGTGCACTGTAAAAATAGAATGCCAGTGACTGTTCACATTGCTTTTCGTCTGATGCCATTTTTTGGTGCGAAATGCGTCCTCATGCCAAAAAATGACACAAGAACACATTTTACGCTGATATACAGCATCAAATTACAGATTTGCATTTTGCATAGTTGCCTATCATTTCGCAGAATTTTGCCAAAATTGCATGTAATTACTCAAAAGCAAATTCATTTTGCACACCCCTAATCACTAGCTTTTTCCTCTCTGACTTTTATGGCAGAATGTCTTCTAAACATCAAGGTAACTATTTCATTAACTTGGAACCCCATGCTACCCTGACTTACTCGCCGCTCAGTCTTCTGCATGAACCTGGTTCCTCAATATGTTACCGTGGCGGTACTTTTACTATAATCACATGTATGTTTCTTCTGCATCATCCAGCTCCATAGCTTTAATCATTATCTTTGAATAATTGGCTCTTATCACATATTTCCAAGGTTATCATAGGGTCCATAGCAAGTTAACATCAATAAAATGTACCCTTTTCATTTATTTACTAGGAGAAATGTAACCATTAAATATTATTTAAATGTAATTTTGTTGTTGATTTATGTAGTCTAAAGGTGGAACCATCAACCCTCACTCAAGAGGAATAGCACAAAGCTTGACAAGTAAGGCACGGTTCTCATCAGCGTTAATCTCTACTGGATTTCGATGGTTATTTCTAAAGGGATTCTCTGGCAGGCAGGTGCACATACAGTAGGACACATAAACTAAAACCAAAGTAAGTAAACATAATATAGCATGAGGGTTCTTATGTACCTTTGTTGTTTGCATTCTAAACAGTGTTCTGGAACCTCTCTTTTTGGTGTTTTTCCAAAATATGGATTTTTTTTAATCTCGACCTGTACTTGTACTCCACAATAACCACTACCAGCACATCATCAAGGTACATATATGTGGAGTTATGATTAGTATCTGTTCTTACCAATGTATGCTTTTGTCGACAATATGTCTGTAGTCTATATTCTGAAGTCAATACAGCCCTTCCATCTATGGTTAGTATAACGCATTGGCCAAAAAATCTGCATCACGACAAAGCCAGACAATCTTCACTCAACTCATTTCATCACACCCAAAAGCATGTTGTTTTAAAATAATTTTCAGTCTTTCTGTGCGTCCTGATGCAAGCTATACCCCGCCATGAGATAGGATTATTTTGCGGTGAGACCCTGCCCTTTCGTAAGAGTGTGATGTTTAGTGTAAATGCAGTGCTTAATTTGAGCCGGTGGTTTCAGGTGCTCGGCAATGGCACTTAATTGACAGCACCAGCGCTAGGTGGTGCTGTCTTTTTCAGTTTGAGATAAGCACAAGTGTGTTTGCTAAGTCAAAATACGTAACAATAGTCTGAATTGCATCCCTTGTAGGAGTGCACTGGTTGGTAGTTGTGTTGGTGCTGTCATTGGCAGAGCTGGCAGGGGCAATTCATTGTGCAGGCTGCAGTGACCTCCTAAGGAGGGCCCTGGCACATACTTTTTTTTTTTTTTTTTACAAATTAAGCACTGGGTAAATGCTTGTTTTAGCACACCTTGCTTAGCTTTAGATTGGTGGGACAGCGCAGGCATGAACGTGTCATGTCTGACATGCGTGCGTCCGTTTATGCCCTAGCATGTGTGCAGAATATAGAGACTATGGAGAGAGGTTCGATGCCACGCAGAAGAGAGGGAACACATGCAGTCCTCTAGCCTGCTGATTGGTTTATGAACGAGCCCCTTATGTCCTAGGGACTTGAACGGTGAGTGTGTGTAAGGGATCTGGCCTCCTTTTTCTGACTATATCAAAGTGGAAAAGTGCAGAGACTGGCCTCAAATTTTTACCTTGGATTTGTTTTTGCGTCTGTGTCATTTCGTAGATTGCATACAATAAAGCGGAGAATGTTAAGCAGAGAATATTCTTCATCAATAATATCAGGTTTATATTATATACATTTTTAGGACTGTGGCAAACGTCAATAATTGGACCAAAATTATAAAGCCTGACATTTTTCAGATTTCTGGAGTTGCACAAACACAAGAGAGGAGATGAAGTGCTTTATAAAGCATGGGGAAGTATAGATGAACCACTGAACACTGCAGAACTACAGTGGCCAGTCAACGAGAGTAACTCTATAAGTGAGCCATATGCCAGCGGATAGTCACAGCCATTGCTTTCGCACTTCCATGGGAGGTACTGCCAAACTAGTCCCAGATAAAACAAAAAAAAATGGGGCAAGGCCCTAGATGGTCTGTTGTTTCAAAACGATGCATCCTGGAAAGGGAACAGTGGGTGGGTGGTCATCCTTGTTCAGATAGTTGTAATGGTTTTCTCAGACTGTGGCATGAGAGGTGGCTCTTCATTATGGCTGCCAAGGCTCCCATCAACCTCCCACTCCCCTTTTCAATGCATGATGAGTGTGTCAGCCTGAGGAAAATGTCAGCCTGACAAACACTCACTATGCCTGGGGCAGGTAGCCAGCAGCTTTACATGCACTAATACACAGGCGCCTGGCAGCCTGAGCCGAGATTTGCCAGACTGAAGACCTCGCACCCCTCAGTGCAGTGACATCATCAGCACAGCAAAGCCCTGTGAGAATCCTCCACCTTATGACAAGATGGAGGAGGAACATCCTTTACAACGCAACTTTTACTCCGCACTACCATTGCGACGCGGCTATTACAACGCAAGTCGTTACAGCGACTTGCGCTGGAGGGCGCTGTAGGATAGGGAATAGTTTAATTTTCTATCCAACACCTTCCCTACTATCCACGGGGACTGGAGTTGGAATAGAAAATTAAACTATTCCACTATCCAGCGCCCCCCAACGCAAGTCGTTGTAGCGACTTGCGTTGTAAAAAACTGCGTTGTAATGGCATGCGGAGTAAAAACCTGCGTTGTGATGTCATACATCCAGATGGAGTGTCACTGATAAAGTCAGCACAGGGTGTTTCCGGTTTAAGCCCTGAACTGCCCAGGGCTGACTGTCTATCAGTGACTCCTCCCACTACCCCTCCCTAACTGTTCACAGAGTACTCTCTGCTTTCAAACCCAGCCTTCAGGGGGCACTGGCCCACTAGAGAAGTGCCTGGTGGAATAAAAGGCCTGTCCAGCCCTGCCAACCTCTACAATAGGGAGGAAGCGGCTGATATTAACTCCTGCATAAATAATACATTTACATAATCTGCAGAGGCAGATAGCCTTTTGGTGTACACGGTAGTGCATGCTAGGCACTGTGAGTCATGTCCCTTTTTGAAGAAGTGTCAGACAAGAAAAGATTTTTAAAACAGAATTTAACTATGGGAAACAAGTACGTTGCAGACAGAACTGGTCACTGTCAGCGGTGGGCAGCACAGGTAAGTGCGGTGCGGAGGTGGGGCGGGTGGTTTTGGGGGGCAAGTTGACATACGTCAGAATAGGTAAAATTAAATAAATATATAAAACCGATTCTGTCCACTGTTGACTCCCCTCCACCCCGCCGCTCCACCATTCTACTGCGCTTACCTGCACCGGCCGCGACTGGTCACTGTGTGTAAGCAACTCATGTTAAACACAAATGGGGTCTTTAATCACAGATAGTGTAAGAAAGGAAATGGTGTACTGCACAGGTCGTTCGCTAAAAGCAACGAGAGCGAAACCAGCAGTGAATGAAAAACATGATGCACCCCTGGTAAGCCTGCAAACCAACTACAATTCACTTTAACAGCTTTTTAGAGGAACAGATGGAAAATGGCAACCTTCCCAGGCTTCCTTGCTTGGCAATAAATAAATCCTGTGCAAGGAACAGAATAAGAAAATGGAGAGAGAACACGATAGACTTATTTACAGAGAAGTTCAATAGTACAGCACACAGCAGATTTTAAATTGGCAAAAAATGTCCAGATAGAAATACAGACTGGGTGGAACGAAACCAGAATGACAATTTAGACAGGGCTACAGCAGAAGGCCGTTGATCAGAATGTAGCAGAGTGAAGTGAAAAGCACAAGAAATCTGTCAGCATCCCTCACACATGCAGGCAGAGAGTCCTGCACAGCACACACTGAGACTACCTGTTTATGAGTTTGTACTTATTGGCTACCTCCCTGGACACTTTACCATAAGAAGGTTAAAGGTAGGACCAAGGTGGGAGAGTGATCGAGACTTGGGGCCAGATGGATGACCGTTTATTGCGTAAGCAAATGGGAAATCGGCCCGTTTGCGTTTAGGTCGCTATTAGGAAGGGGTGTGCCAAGGGCGTCCCTTCCTAATAGCGAGTCAGAAAGATATGTACCATTGTTGTGCCACAGCATTTGGGGTCGCAAAACACTTGCAGTTTACCACCTATTACAAGTAGGTGGTAAGCAACTCGCAAATTGAAGGGTCCCCAGGGGACCCTTTCCCCATTGTGAATGGGTGCAAAAATATTTTTTAAGAGCAGGCAGGGGTCCGACGGACCACTGCCTACTCCTAAAAAACTAAACAGCAACATATAATTTTTCTTTTTTTAATGCATTCTGTTTTCCTTTAAGGAAAACAGGCTGCATTTAAAAAAAAACAGTTTTATTGAAAAAGTAGTCGCAGACATGGTTGTCTGCTGACCCAAGCAGGCCACAAATCCCTGCTGGTCATTCCTAATGGGTTGCACATTTTGACCTGCCTTATGAATATTGATGAGGCAGGTCATTTGCGACCCCATTAGGAATCGCAAACAGTGTCTGAGACACTCTTGTACATTCCATTTTGCGAGTTGCAAATTGTGAGTCGCAAAACGTTGCAATTTGCGACTCACAAAATAGAATGATCATACATCTGGCCCTCAATTCTCTCAAAATATCCTGAAAGTAGCTAGTAACATATAGGGAGTTTTAAGTACCATTGGCTACAGTGGGGTCAACAGGTGACCTAGGGCCATATGTATCATGCAAATTCGCAATCGCAAAGGCCGAAATTTGCAGAATTTCGGCCTTTGCGAATGCGAATTTGCTAAATGGAATGTATGAAGCAAAACTGGTGCAAAATAATGAATCGCAAAATTTCCGATTCCTTATTTTGCAATTGCATTTAAGGATTCGCAAATTTTGCGATTCCTTAAATGCAATGTATGTAGCAAAAAAAATTAGCAAAATGCCCTTAAGGAATCGAAAATTACCACCAACTTAGTTGCAGATTCCTTGAAAAATGCAAATTATTGCATTTTTCCATGTGCCATGTGACACACATACATGCCAGGCATATATGTGCACCACATGTGCACACATGCATATTTTAGGGGTGCTACAGGGTGTCCTTTGGACACCCCTGCACCCTTGAAATTATTCTCAATTTGCGATTAGCTAATTGCTAATCGCAAATTGAGAATACATTTCCATTCATTCCTATGGGCCTCCTGGCCCATAGAAATGAATGGGAAAGTATTCCTTAATTGCGATTCGCAATTTGCTAATCGCAATTAAGGAATTCTATGGAATCGCAAAAAAAAGCGAATTTGTACATACATTTGCGATTCTCAAATAGCAATTTCTTAAAAATCGCTATTTGAGAATCGCAAATGGGTATCTTGATACATATGGCCCTTAATCATGCCAGAAAAAAATACTAACCATATATGAACTGGATGTCACTAAAAGCTCACAGGTTTAAAGTGGAAAAAACACTAATTCTACCATAAATGTCCCAAACCTTGATATGAAAACTAGATGTCATCAAAAGGTAAGAGATTCAAAGAGCAAAGCCTTAAAGAAAAGTGACAAAGGACCACTTTAAAAAATAATTTAAAGCCTCCAAAATGTTACTGGGATCACAACTTTTATCAGCCAGCAGTAGAAGGTGGGACTCGGCACAAGATATTTCTCAAGAGACCACTGCGGCTTTCACCACCTACTCTTCCTGCCAATACTGCGAAATGCCAGTACCAGTACTGCGTACATACAATCACATTCCAGCAAAATGTGACAATATAGACTATCCCTGGCTTCCCACATACTTAGGAATAGCCTAGTTGTGCTGATTTTATTATTTTGTATGTATATTGTATTGTTAAGGCTTCTGCTGTTTAAAAATAGACAGATATCGCCACTATGTGGTTGACTGTCGTAAATATCTCTTTGTGTCTAGATCTTAGTGCGTTGTAGAGCATTGACAAACACTGGTTCAACTTAAGCACTGGTTATGCGTCAGAAAATCGAAGACAACAATATTGCCTTACAAAATATTATGGCCTAAATAGCCAAAACCACAACGTCATCAAGGTAAGTTCATATAAATGAGTATAGATTTATTATCCTTAACTCTACATGTACGATATTTATAGTCAGGCTACATTTATGTGCATTTAAGTTTAGTAAATCTATACTTACCTGTATATAATTACAGTCATAATATTTTGTCATTCGATGATTGGCTACAATATTTTTGAAGGATGAAATTTTGTTCAAGACGGTCCATAATTATACTATTAAGAGTATACTATTGAGTCAAAACTGATCACTTACGTTTTCTTTAAGACTGTTTTCAAATCATAGTGTCTTTACCCAGTTTTTGTTCTAACATAAAGAAAGTCAATGCAGCTTTCGAGCTCCTTCTGTGTGTTTCTGGCACACCACTTGAGACCATAACTGGAGCCTTTCAGAAGGTCTTCTGCTGGTCTTTCATAGAGATAATCTAGGACAAGTTGTTCATTTGTCATCTTCTTCACAGATTGCTGAAAGAGCAGGGTCACACAGCTGCACAAGGCACTACATCCCAGATTTACTAACACTTTGTGCAAAGATTGCATCAAATAAGTGACTCAAACCCACACAAAGTGCTGTGATAGGATTTACTTTCCAATGCAAATCATGATTTGTGTTGGAAGGTTGTCTAAAGTAATGTAAAATTGTGTTATGTGCTATTTACAATACTTCTCTTCAAGTGGGTGTTCCACCGGAAATACATGGCCTTTCCCTACAACCATACAACCACCCATGGGTTTTGATGAAAATCCCTATCTGCTAACATCGGGAAAAAGGGATTTGTGCCAAAACATTACACCTCACAGAGATGATTAGCAGTGGAGCATCTTTCAAAAGTGTCCATATTTTTCAACTGTGCATATGTGCTGCACTGTGCAACACACATACAAAGTGGGAAACATATTAAAAGATAGTGTTTGGACAGGAAGTGGTCCCTTCTAGTACAAAACCTAAATTTGACAGAAGGCACATACCCTTGAACTATGGTGCAAGGATGTGTGCAGTGGCACAATGCAGCTTAAAATGAGCCAGTGCAGGGAGACAGACAGACAAGCAGTGCCATAGCTTAGCAGATCATTTCCACCGTTTTATCTCACCCTTTGACGTAGCGAAGCGCAGCAACGTTTGCTGCAGCGTTCATTGTTTCAAAATTTTGTAGATCTGTCCCTAATTATTTAATATTTCCAGGTGGTTGTTTTCACAGCATTGTCGTCCAAGGATTAGGAAAAAAGGAAGAAGGCTTTATGGTTCATGGAGTGATATCAACAGACTTTCAGACCTATCTTGAAGAACACTTAAGTCCAGAAGGAACTAGACCAAATAAGAAGTGTCTGTTTTGCGAAAGCTATGGTACCCAAAATATGTTCACCATTGTGGTCCTCATCTTTATGTTTAAATATTTTTTTTTAAAGTCGACTACAAGATACAACATGACGGGCAAGGTAAAGATAACCTCTCGCCCATCATACGGCGCATTCATGACAGAACTGGTTTTTTAATTGCCATACATCTCACTATATATGGTTCCCTTCTTTACAACATAAATATAGGAAGGGATGAAATGTAAGGAGCAAAAAAAATGGAATATATATAAATTGAGATGGAACACAAGAATGTTCCAGGCATTAAAACAACTGCAAAATAAAAACAGGCCTAAAAAAATCTGCTCCCAAAGGCCACATCAAGTAGAGACTTCTGGGTATTCTTGAACACTGCAGACACAGGACAAACCTCTCAGGTCTCAACAAAGAGGATACCTCTTGATTTATTCAATTCACCACCTTCAGACCCTCAAGAAAGGACTGTGCTACTCCCAGACAAGAAAAAACCCATGGGGCATATTATCAACAACTAGCGATATTTATAGCTAAATGGGCTTAGCGAGTTTTTTCTTTATCGCCAAGCATCGCCGGATATTATCGCAGAGATAACGTGCTATTAGCACCGTTTATCTCTAAAGCGATAAAATATCCGGGGATAGCGGCAAAATGCGTGAATATCACTGAGAATACAGCGATATTCACGATGTAACGCCAATAGGGTCTTAGCCATAATATCCACCTCCCATTTGATATAATGGCTAAGAACTGGTCTGAGCAGGCGTTAGCTTTTGGAGATATTCGCACTTAGCGCAAATATTTCCATCGCTACGCCTGCGTTGATAATAGGCGATAGCGATGTTAGCGACTGCTTTCAGTCGCTAACGCCGACAAGCTGTCGCTAACTGCTGCTAGCGGCAGCTCGCTAATAGGGCGATAGAAATATCGCCGCTTAGCGGCCGAAAACGGCCGCTAAAGCAGCGATAATCTCTTATCGCCCTCCTTGATAATATGCCCCCATATCCCTTTTTCCTATGTTATACTTTCGTCATTGCAGGGTTCTAAACTGATGCTCTAGCACACACATTTTGGAATTCTTCACGAAGGGCCAGAAAATTGTGTCTCTTGTGCTGCGTTTCTTCACTAAAGTCAGAGAAGAGGATCACCTTCTGACAATTCCCTTGTTGAGACTCTATACGGGATATCGCCTTGCGTAGGATAGGGTCATGAGAGTCCAGGTCCTTCAACACAGCCATAATGGTGCCACAGTCAGAGGACTTGTCTGTCTATAGGGGTCTCGACAGGAGTCTGTATGCCTTCTGCATCACGTCTCTGTCTCCATCTGGTCAAGACTGATGATGGCTATTGAAGTAAGAACATATTACTCCTCTTCTGTAATTGGCTGTTCAGGGTATTTCAGGACAATAAAGTTAGCTGCCATGCAATAATTCCCCTTATTCTCAAGTTTACCACCCAATATAATCATTGCGCTGACCGTTTGTATCTTTAATATGCTAAGTTCATGCTAAGTTCATGGTCATGGTCATATTTTTGTAAACTATGTTTTTGTAAACGATATTTATTACAACTATATTAATGTTAACGATATTACTTACCTGTCTGTCGATATTCTTGTCAAACTATATTTTTGTCATCGATATTTCTTCTTGTCGATATTTCTGCGGCGATATTAAGGTTAGTCGATATTTTTAAGACGATATTCCCGCTCTGCACCGTTTGGGGGAAGAGCTGGGTGGCAGTTGCAACCTCCCGCACCCCTACATCAAAATTCTATGTGAAGCACAGAAGGGTCAGACTGCAGGGAGTGCAAAGAGACATTACAGTATATTGAGCACAGAGGAGCACTGTGGCTATCTGTGGTTTTTCCGTGTTGCACATAAGACATCCATTGTGGACAAGGAATAGTTTACTTCATAAGGACCCTATGGAATATTCACCCTCATACGTGGCCTTTTTACAGAGCATTTTGAGTGAACAATGCCAAGGCAGGGACAATGCCCTGGAGAATAAATGTATACTGAGTGAAATGTGTATTCTGGTGAACTAAATTAGAATTATGTGTGCAACCGAGCAGGTGCAGTTGAGAGCAGCACTGAGTTAAGATGGCTGAAGCTTTTCCAGATATCCCGATTTCTTCTGACCAGGGAGATTCACAAGTGCTAAATGCATCTATATCTTACTTCATAAGGACCCTATGGAATATTCGCCCTCATACGTGGCCTTTTTACAGAGCATTTTGACTGAACAATGCCAAGGCAGGGACAATGCCCTGGAGAATAAATGTATACTTAGTGAAATGTGTATTCTGGTGAACTAAATTAGAATTATGTGTGCAACCGAGCAGGTGCAGTTGAGAGCAGCACTGAGTTAAGATGGCTGAAGCTTTTCCAGATATCCCGATTTCTTCTGACCAGGGAGATTCACAAGTACTAAATGCATCTATATCTTAGTTGATTTGAGGTTCTTTTTCTGAGAGGGCCCCAATACATAATACCTTAGGGCTCTGGCTCAGTACTGCCTCACTATATAATCCAAAGAAGAGAAGTGATTCAGAGGTAAAACTATGTATTTGTGCATTATTGACCCCTTCGTATAGTGGCACAGTTAGCAAAAAAACAAACGGATTGGAAGGTGACTATTAGACCTGGCCCTTTATTAGACCTGGCCCTTTCTGCTGGTTTATCCCCAAACTTTTTTAGGCTTCCTGAACTCAGAATTTAACAACACATCTTTTAGTAAAGGTGCTTTTAAAAATGTGTGTTTAAAAATGCCACTTTTAGACAGTGGCCATTTTCTAGCTTTACCATTCTGTGTGCTTCTGTCTCTCTGTGTATTCACTGTCTGGGTTTGGAGGGACAGGAGCTGGGGATGTGCATTCCCTCTAGACAGTCACAATGGGGGTTGAGGTGTCTCCTGCCTTTCCTGGGTTACTCATGGCCAGGCTGAATAGACCTTTCTGCATTTAGAGTGGTGGGAGGAGTGTGTTGTGAACGTATCTAGGACCCTATTTAAATATTCCCGATTTATGCCCTTATGTGGTTATAACAAATCATATCCTTATAAAGGCATAAGAATCATATCCATATTTAGTCATAGCCAATACAGTCCAAATACGGCAAGACTACTCCCATAGACTCCTAGAAAGCACAACGCGTTCTTTAAACAAACCAAGCCTCCAGCAATTCCCCCTGCTTCTGTTTTGATTTGTCCAAGAACTCCTGGAGTCCTGAAAGAACTGTAAGTTCTTAGTGACGTCTTATGTCCAACCTTACATCAAACTCGGCACCTTCCAGGTATAAATATATCAACAGCTGCCCTAGCAAACACACGGTGGTTTGGAGCAGATCAACTATCTACTTGCCCGACGCCCTGCTGTGGCAAGTGCTGAAGGAAGCCAACCCTCCCATTGACGCACTGAGAGAGACGCTGTCTTTTCTCCTGCAGAGAAATCCAGCTCCAGTGTTTCCAGTCACCCTTGCGGGTTGCTGGGAGATTGAGTCGTGAGAACGAGATAAAAGACCTCCTTCATTTTATAAACAAGGTACGGAGCTGATTAGATCCTTAGAGAATTCTTGATTCAGATTCTTGGCAAAAACTATCTTAACTTAAACTGCAGCTCACTTACTCCTTCCCTTGTACTAGGCTTAGGTTAGGTACACCGGGGTAGGCGTATCTTAGAAGCACCAGTTGAGTACGTTTAGTCAATGATTTTATATATGTATATATTTTATCTATTTTAAACACGGTATGGCGTAGAAACTGTACCATGCTTTACAGTATTATTTCATAATACTCCTTTCACTGCACGCACTTTACTTTATGACAAGTATTGCAATTGTGGCAACTCACTTCTCTTGCATGAGAAAGAAGACTGTTCAATAAATAACCATCTTTATTGAAAACGCCCGTCTCTCTATTTCTCTGCGCTTCTGGTGAAACTAAGCATGCACGATTGACTGAGTGAAATAGTTATCTATTGTTTCCACAACTCTGGAGATATACTTCTTATTCTGGAGGGAGCAAAGTTGTCATGTGTATGCGGTTGTCAGAAACGTATCCCTTCTTGTCTATTCAGGAAAGTTAACACCTTCCTGTTTACTCAAGAAAGTTTCTAGTGACCTCTGAGCTAGCTGGCATTCATAATTAAGTCTAACATATTCAATAGAGACTTAGTCGACCTCAGTCCTACGTCTAAACTATCGTTTATGTTATTCCAATGCGCAGAGCCTATTGGGAATATAGGAACTACACTACAAGGCGCCCACCGTTTGGTAAGGCGATCATTTAACGCTAGATGCTAGAGTAACTCAGTCGTGCTTTTCACACAGACCCCTTTTTCCCGTAAAAACTCCAATAGACGTCTGGAGTGGGTGAAAGGTTAATATCCGCCAAAACTTAGTAGGATGAGAATCCTATGTATTAGTTTTTGGTTTAGTCAACGTTGAAGGATACAGTGTTCCAAAATATTGTGCACCTAATCTTTGTTTCCTTGAAACTTGCTCTGCAAACTTTCTGTCAGAAAACATGTCAGAAAGTGACGGCGAAAGGGAGAGAGATAAATTAGCAGCTCAACTTTTAGCGGAAGACACAAGTCTCCGGGAAGAGGACCCGGAGGCTATACTAATACCAGTCAATGTAAGGAAGAGTGTAACTTACAAACTTATAGAAAATGGAGTATCATCAAGAGGTGGTACAGTCATATTTGTGGTAGAGGCCCATGAATATCGGCAGACAGAGGTATTCTATTCCTGGATATATTTTCCAGCAGCACACGCTGTGACACACGAGTTCCACTGCTACAAAATAGGGGAATCTCCAACGGAATACGTTCCTTTTGAGGACGTTGAAATTCCACTAACATACCAAGAGCATCAGCTCTGGTTTAATGGCGCCCTAAAACATCAAAATCACTTCACCAGGCTCGGTCCACTAAATAGACCAGGAGCCACATGGCGGGTTCTAGCCAGCTATACACCACATCCCGACATTGATAAAATGCCCAGCGGAGAACTTTTAGTTCAGCTAAAACAACTAATTAAAATACATAGACAATTGGTCCAATATGTCATGCGGACTTTAACAGTCCAACCAGCAATAAAAATTCCACAGCACACCCCTCATCAGGGGAACACAATTAAAATGACACCACAGACTATACAATCAGTTATTGGTAAATTGCCCGCAAAACGGGAACAAATTCCATTCTGGTTAGCTCAAAAAATCATTTAGATAGAGGCAGTATTTCCTGATACTACACCTAATGAGAAATACAAAATTCTGACTATCTGTCTTCCAATGGGGATCGCACAACATGTGGAGGACTGTGACAATTGGGGCACAGTCTTTGCTTCGATATACACAAAAACACATGGTGTTCCGTCTATGGCGGTTATACCAGACGTACTAAGACAGATTCAAAATGAATACAGTCCAGAGCCTGCCTTAAATCTAGGCATGAAATTCCTGAAAAACTTTAAACAAGTCTCGGCTATACTATTAGCCAACATAAAAGGAGAAGCAGCATCTGTGGCGATCCGCCAAAAATTGAAAGAAACAGATATAGCAGAACAACCATTTGAACTTGCCAGAATAATTGAAAAATCCGATGAAGAATTAGGTAGAGATAGTTTGGGTGGGAAACCACTAAAACCACAACTAACTGAAAATCCTGAAAAAACCTATATTAAAAATAATCTCATTACTCCAAAAAAGAAGTGGGAGGGTAATAAACAAACCAATCCCAGAGAAAAACAGTTCCAGTCCAGAGGAAGGTCTCCCCAACGAAGAAATAGATCTCCGGAACGGGGGGGGGGCAGGTCTCCACAAAGGGAGCCCTCTGAGAAAAGATACAACCTTAGAGATAGGGATAAATTAAGAAAACCTGACAGATATCAAGATATTGATATACATCCCTCTCGATCTTTTCAGACTTCCTTACAGAAATCGGAAAGAAGAGGACGGTCAGAACACAAAGAATAGCACATCAAGTCCAAAGACAAGGAACCTGCTCATCAAAGTAAAAAATTACAGTTTCCAAAAAAGAAGGTAGCCAGTATTAAAATAAAACATGCCGAGGATTCTGAGGACACAACTCAAGAACGAAGAATGGGCCCAGACAATGCTAGACAGCGCAGCAGAAGTGACCATAGCTCGCAAGATCCTGATGAATCTTCTGGAGACAGTGGACACGAATGAATACATTCAGGTGGAAACTGCAGATACCAGGGTTAGTGTACCCCATAAATTATGTGAAATAACATTACGTATAGAAGGGGACAAAACTAGGAAAATAAAAGGTCTCTTTTGGGAGAACCTATCAAAAGGCTATGATATCCTGCTAGCAGAGAAAGACTGGCCACCAGAGTTTGTCAGGGAGTGCCCACATGGCGAAGAAATGATTATGCCTGCCTTCTCAAATCACATTCCAATTCATAAAAAATACACATATGCTAGAAAATGGGCAGTGGCCCAAGCACCTGCATTATACAAAAATCATGTAGGATGGGATGAGGATTCTCCTCATCATAAAATTCAGTTAAAAAATCAACCTACTGCACAGAGGCAGTATCCTGTTAAACAAGAAGCTAAAAAACAGGTCAGGGAGATCTTAGATCAACATGAATATCAGGGGGTAATTGAAACATGCACATCACAAATGAACACTCCTTTGTTTCCTGTCTCCAAGCCAGACGATTCATATTGTCTTGTTTTGGACTACAGACACCTAAACTCTTGTTGCAAAACATTTGCAGTACAAAACTCACACAGTGCAGCACTAATGAATAACATCATTTGCAAAAAATATAAAACAACATTAGATATTTCAAATGGTTTCTTCGGTCAAAACATAGCACCAGAAAGCAGGTATTTGACCGCTTTCTCCTGTATGGGAGCCCAACAGCAATTTTGTCGTCTCCCACAGGGATTCAAGAACAGCCCAGGATTATTTTCAGCCAGGGTAACAGAATTATTACAAATGTATGATGATGAGGCATTATCCTATGTCGATGACATCTATCTTACAGACGATGACCTGGAGACACACTTGAAAAGAGAGAACACCGTTAGACTTGGGTTCGCAGCTGAAGGGTACAAATTCAAGTTTAAAAAGTCATGAATTGCCCACCTGACTGTCCTATTTTTGGGATATGAGTCATCAAGTGAAGGCAAAAGGCTAGTAGACAACTTCTTGGAGAAGTGTGCAGTACTCCAAGCCCCAAAGACGCTGAAAAACTTACAATCAATTCTAGGTTTCCTGAATTTCGGAACAACTTACATTCTAAATTATGCAGCAAGGGTTAAACCCCTCTACGAATTAATAAAACCTGATTTCAAACCAATTAATTGGACTCAGAAACACACAAAAATTTTACGATCAATACAAACAGACATGTTAACTAAAACAAAGCTGCAAACACGCACAAACGAACGCAACCTTGTAATCCGAGTCATCGCAGGAAGATGCGGATTTACGTACCTGACCTCTAATGAGGGAGAAACGGCACCAATAGCTTATAAATCACACTTGTACACACAAGCTGAAATGAAATTCAGTTCTACTGAAAAAATTCTAACTGCGGTTCAAACTGCTGTAGCAAAAGAAAGCGCCCTGGCACAAGGGAAGAGCATATCTGTTTTAACAGCAGTATCACCCCTTGAGGCAGTAACAAGACCAAGCATTCCGAATGCTAAAGCTTTAGATCCAAAATGGATACAATGGGAAAATTCTCTTGCTGCAACAGACGTGAAACACTTATTTGATCCAAAAATGAAAAAATTAGAAGATCTGGAATACGAACATGAATGTCCTCTGTCAATCGAAATTCTGCCTCTCAAACAATACACCTGTGAAATATACACGGACAGATTTGCACAACACTACGTTGTGGAAAAACAAGTTTACAATGCAGCATGCGCGATTGTTAAAGGTCGCTGGCGCTTAAGTAAATTCAGACCGATGGTCACTAAAACTGAATCACTCAGTAAATGTACAGCTCAGCGAGCTGAAATAAGATCTTTAAAGATGTCGCTTGAAAATGCCTATCGCGAATTCCCCACACTAATAGTGTGCGATTCGCATTACTGCGTCCAGTCTTACAATAATTACATGCAGACCTCGATTAAGAACGGTTACAAAGATGAGACAGGTGCCACAATAAAGCATAAAAAACTTTGGGAACAAGTAGTTCTTTTACAGAAAGAACTACAAAAGACTCATGTGATACATACACTGAGTCATCAACGTGATGGCGTTCACGTTGCGGGGAATTCATTGGCTAACAAAGCCACAGCGGCAGCTGTCAAACCGGCTTCCGTAGCTACAAAAAAGCGTTCTAAAAAACAAATAGATGGAGAAACACTACTAGCAGTAAAAGCCTCAATGGAAGGCAACTATGCGGCGTTACCTCTAAATTATCCACTTGGAAATACATACATAATTGATGCGAACTCCGTTCCATTTGCTCGAATCCCTGGAGTGGGGGACAGAGTAATTCCAAACACGAACCGGAGGGCTTACTTGATTCAAGAAGCACACATGGGAATGGGTCTGAGGCACCAAGAGATCTTGAAATCTCTAATAGAATTACAATCACAATACTGGTGGCCGGGGATGAGCATGCAAATTTATAACTTTGCAATGAATTGTCAGGACTGCAACAGATATCGCAGTTGTGAACCGGACCAGACACCAGCCCAGACACCTCTATTAGAAAGCATTAGGCTATCTATACGCAGACATCCAGACGGAAACATGCGATCCCATAATTATTAAGACAAGATTCATTTAGATGTGGCCCCAGCGCTCGGCTGACGCCAGAACTGTTATAAAAGATTTGCTAGTCTTTATCGGCACATACGCAATTGGCATGCTACATTCTGTCCAGGGTCCTGCGTTTAGCTCTCGAGCTTAAAAGGAGGCCATGGCCAGCTTGGGCATTGCATTGCGGTACTCTAGTCCATTCCATCCCGAGGGAAATGCGGTAGTGGAGAGAAAAAAACGTGACATAAAGCAATCTATAACAGCGAGGGTATTAGGTTCGGGTGACGGGTGGGTCAAACATCTAACAAGTGTCCAAAGTAGTCTTAATAATCTGCCAAGAAATTCTCTGGGGGGAATCACTCCGTACGAACTTTTGTTTGGTACCAGAATGATCATGATCATCAGTGACCGCGATTGTCAGACTTCAGTGGTGGAACAAAAAACCTTTGATATCAAAGATCGCTTGGCTGTTTTACAGGACTTAAATGAAACAAGAAGAAGTCTAAGTAACATAAAGATAAAGCCAACGGCCACTGAAGAAAAAACACCTGTCCCAGCAAGACCTGTCTGGATTCCAAAGATTGGGGATCTGGTCAGAGAAAAGATCGCGGTGAAGAAAGAATTTGGGCCTTCTTACAGAAAAGCAGTACCTGTCTTAGCTGTCAGCGGAACAAGATCAGTAGTACTACCGCCCCTTGCTGGTAAAAAGGAGAACAGAGTTGTATCAATCGACCTGGTAAAACCACGATCATGTGGCCAATAATAAGTAGTAGGCCCAGTGGACTCCCAAGAAGTAGCAGAAGACCAAACCTTGCTACAATTCAAGAGGTTCAAACTGAGAGACTAATCACATTTGATAAACCTGCAGTGAATAAAAAAGGACTATGCAACAAAGCCATGGAACTTGTGCCTCTTGAAACCCAAATTGCAACAGTTCGTCAAGAAACACCAATCTACAATGATGTAGCCTCTGACTACACAAATGCAAAGATTAATGAAAATCCGGAAGCTATTCCAACAATTGACAGAACTGCATCTGGCTACTTCATCAATTTCGATGACTTTTCTGATGATCCAAGTGAGCATGAAGAAACGCCAGCAACTAAAACGTTCAAAGAAAAAATTACTGAACTCTTTCATCAACTCAAAGAAACATATCTGATTTCACCATGGATTGAATTATGGATTGTGTTAGGTGTACTTTTCCTCCTACTCTGGATCATTTTGGTTTTAAGCTTGGGAAAATTCATTGATGGAAAATATAGTACAATGGACACAGCAAGTCAGAACATCAACTTGGTCCTAAAGCCTCACAGATCTTCTCACATTGAAAAAAGAGAACTATCATCACTAAACATCACAGCCATTCCTATACCTGGTGGTGAAGCATGGGACGCTACTGATTACGAAATCTATGGCCCGGTTGAACTCTTGAAATATCCACATCAGTTCAAGGTTTCATTAAGTGACTTTGTATCACCTAGTACTTTCTCTGATGATTGGGACTTTGAAAATATTAATAATATGATGTCAGATTTAGAAATGTCAGCAACATTTACAGAACATGATTATTTAGAAGGCTCATCAAATTATGAAGAAATGTATTATTTTAATCATTATGGGCATCACTATTTGCATAAATCTGCTAATCCTAGAAATGTTTTTACTTATAATCAATGGGAACATTGTCCAACACCGCCAAAAGGCAGCTCGAAAACTTTTATGAGAAATTCCCATACTTCTCAGGGTTTAACATCACTGATCCAGAAATGTTTTATTTTAAAATGTTAAATAAGACAGGAATGAAAAACATGTTGACAAACACTAAATTGATATATTCCACAACATTTTATGAAAAAATGTCTACATTTGGTTTTGAATTTTGGAAAAATAACATTGAAAGAAAAACCATTTGGGGTACAAAAGATTGGCAGGTACAAGGTCTAGAATCATTATTTAGAGCCTGCATGATCCCAGAACAGATAATATTCCTGAATGACACCATTCAACAAACAACCTGTCTTGGCCTAGCCAAGATAAAAGACTTAAACAAACCGTCTATTCCAAAACCCATGCCTGATAGTAGTAGCACTACAGATATGGAGATAGACGTATCCCATATTTTACACCAAAACAGAACAAATCCTGATTGGAAAAAATGGTTGATCTGGCCCACTAATAACTGTCAAGATAGATTCCTGAATAAAACACAGGGGTTCAAACAGAACAGGCCAGACCCAAGATATTCCCAGAGACAACATCCAGGGATAGTTACAACATACAGTGTAGGAAAGCTATGCCTCGAATGGCTACAGAAATCCACACTGCCTGAAATTAAGCAACACTTGACTTTACTTAAAGAAGGTGCTGACTTGCGAGATTTCATATTGGGATCTCATAAGCAGCGTCAAAAGCGTTTCATATACGCCGGTATATACGCTGCTTACAACGAAGCTTGGAAAGTAATGCAAATTGAAACTGCTGAAAAAATACGAGAAACTGATTGTATCAATTTGGAAAAATCACTGTCTGCAGTGGACAATGGGTTAACGACTCTATCCTCCAGAATTTATTCACTGGACAGCATTGTATCATCTGCTATTGATATAATAGAACAGGATATGCTAATGTTACAACATGTATGACAAGGAGAGAGGTAGGGAGAGTACTCTGACACTCTTGTTCCCCGGTCAGTATTCAATAAACAAAAGAAGAGTGTCCATAGAGAAAGGACTATGCCGTTCACGGGAGCACAAGAACAACCACACTGGGATGTTGAGGAAGGCCCTCACTCACCACCTAGTGATGACATGCTTCATCATCGGGCCCCACCAAAGAGACCGAGTGTCTCTTTGGTGTGCTGCAACGCCAGGATTACTGCGGCTAGGGATAAAAAACAGTGAAAATCTTCATAGAAGATCGTCAACCTTGCGATCAATATAGAAATACGTAAAGATCGCCATCAAGTTAAAATTGTCTCACTTTTAGGGTGTTATGAATAAACACCATGGGTCTCAGGAGGGGGGTGGAAGCGTATTCGGCACACCCTGTAATATGGCAGAGCAAAGGAAAAACACAAACGACATTAGAATAGTGTAAAGCCCCTTGGAAAACGGAGCGCGATCTGTACTTAGCTCCATTTCAGCAGAAGACTCCCACTTACGCCCTTGACGCTCGGCACCCGTAGTCCACCTACGTCACCCTCGAACTGGACCCCGAAGATGATAACGCAGGCTCGGTTCAGTGTTTAAAAGCAAAAAGGCGAGGCGGCAATTGCTTCCGGGTGGGCGTGGCAAAATGACGTGTTTATACCAGTACTACCGAACAGAGCATTCGATTGGCTATGACTAACGGTCACGAGGTTACTCGTTACTAGGTGCCCCGTGTAAACACGGAAGGGGTGTACAAGGAGCGTAATCGGTCACGTGATTGCTCGTTGCTTGGTGACCTGGTTAGACACGGAAGGTGTGTGATTCTGATTGGCGCATATACGCTGTGCAGACTCTGACTTTCGGTTGCAAGTTATGAACCGGCACATGACAGATACCATAATTGGCGAAGCTAAACCATATGTGTCAAATATGTGCAGTGTTCCTTAGAAGGATGTATATCCAGACAACTATTGGCAAACAGTTAAACACAAAGGTAAACTTAGCAAGGGAGTTCATGTGGGTGGTCGTCGATATTGCAGCCAGCTCCTGCCAGAATCGGTTGAAGGGGGTTAGGGTTATGTATTAAAGAGCCCGTTGTGCAGTTCTATGTTGTCTGAAATCCACTGACTCTAATCTGGTTCACTTCATTACCGTATTCCAAGGGATATCGTCATTAAGACCTAGAAGGTGGGTACCCAGTCTATACACCCACCTTTGCTCTTTCTCAAAAAGGAGATTAGGAAGGTTCAGGGTGCCAGTCACATGCTCGATGACAGTCCAACGCAGGTCGTTGGGAGTGTGATTGTGCTCCAAGAAGTGGCGGCTCATTTTGGTGGTCAGTTTCTTGCACCTTATATTGGAACGGTGTTCCCCTATCCTTTGCTTAACTTTGCGGGTCGTCATTCCTACGTAACGTAGGTCGCAGGAACAGGTGATCAGGTAAATAACATTTTGCGTGTTACAATTGGTGTGACATTTCTGTGTCCATACTTTCCCTGGTTCAAGCTCAAGAGTTTTTGTGTGTGTCGTCAGATGACACACACTACAGTTCGCACAGGGGAAGTGTCCAGTGATTTGTGGTAGACCCCAAATTTCCGTGATTGACCTTACTGTGGTCGGTGCCTCAATTTTGGGTCGAGTGTGAACAAGGGTGTCTTTCAGGCTGCGCCCTTTCCTGAAGGAGAACAAAGGTTTCTCCCAATCTGTTTTAATACTGGACACAATGCGCCAATTTTTGTTGATTGATTTTTTTATGTAGTTGGACATTGTGCTGTATGTGGTTACACAGGTCAATGGTATGGTTTGATTGTTGGTAACCCTGTCTTCGAGGAGAGACTCTCGTGGTTGGTTGCGAGCCCTCTTGTAACCCTTATTTAGTATCTGGGTGGGGTAGCCTCGAGACCTCAGTTTGTCTGTTAAATCAGCAGATTGGATCCTGAAATCTTGGAGCTCAGAGCAGTTGCGTCTGATTCGTAAGTATTGTCCATAAGGAAGGTTTTCTTTCAAGGGTCTGGGGTGAAAGCTTGTGAATTGTAGTAGGTTGTTGCGAGCTGTAGGTTTTTGGTAGGTTTTGGTTGTAAGCTTTGTGCCACAGACCTGGATCCTTACATCCAGAAATGTAACTTCTGTTTTGCTCAGTTCAGAGGTGAACTTCAGGTTGGCGTCTAGTGTGTTGATCCAACCTAGAAAAGCCTGTAGTTGTTCATCATCGCCTGTCCAAATTATCAGGACATCATCAATGTAACGTCTCCATATCTTTATGGATGACGTATAGGGGCTATTGGGTTGCGTGATATGTCTTGCCTCGAAGTCAGCGACGTACAGCCCAGCCACGCTGGGGGCAAATGTACTCCCCATCGAGGTCCCCGTAGTTTGTAAGTAGAGGTTGTCCTTGTAGGCAAAGAAGTTCTCCTTTAGAGCTATGGTGGCGCAGTCTAGGATGAAGGTTTTCGAAGCCTGGTAATCCCAGTTGATGGAGTCTAAAGCCGTCCCCAGGACCTTGATGGTGTCGTCCTGGGGAATGCTGGTGTACAGACTCTCAATGTCTAACGTCACGAGTGTGACTGTGTTTTCTGGGAAATCAATATTTTGAAGCAATTGAAGTAAACTTTTGGTTTCCTTCAAGTAGGTTGGTGTATTTTGTACTAAGGGTTTGAGATAATAATCACAAAACCGCGAAAGTGGTTCTAACAAGGAGCCGATACCTGAAACGATCGGTCTCCCTGGTGGTGGTAGCCGGTTTTTGTGTGTCTTCGGGAGAGTGTAAAAGTAAGGTATTCTACTCTCACTCGTGCTCAGGAAGTCCGCCTCATTTTTTGAGATCTCTCCGTTATCTTCAGCTCTTTTGACCAGATTGGTGATACGAGCACTCAGCTCGTGTGTGGGGTCTTGTAATAAGGGGGTGTAGTTCCTCCTGTCTGCCAGGAGAACTTCACATGCCTTCTCATAATCTGTTGTGTTTTGAATTACCAATCCACCCCCCTTATCTGCTGGTTTGATAGTGATCGATCTTGGGGTCATTTTGTAGAGATCTTAGTGCTTGGTATTCCTCTGTGCTGAAGTTGCAGTAGGTTGGACTGGCCTGGTAGGTCTCTAGGTCCAGGAATACTGCTTGCTCAAAAGCCGTGATAGCTGCTGGCACTGTCTGAATCGGTGGGTTGAAAGTAGAGTTTAATCTCAAACCGGTGTCACCTTTACGTTGTGCTTCATTTGGGTCTTCTTTTCCCTCAAAAAACGCTTTGAGTTTTAATTTCCTAAAAAATGCTGAGAGCTCACAGTGGAGCTTAAATTTGTCTGGGCGGGCGGTTGGAACAAAGCCCAGACCTCTCTCTAGGACTGAGGTTTCAGTTGGAGTTAACACCTTATCAGATAGATTGTTTATGAGACTCCTATTCCGCTCGTGCCTGGTTGTTGTTGTTCCCTGTTGCGGGTGTGGTTGCTCACTGCATCGTCGGTTTCCCATGACACATGGTTCATTGATTGACCCGTGCCTCTTCTCTTTCCCCTTCCTCTCCTGCCCTGGTCTAAAAAAGGCTGGCGGTAATTGGGTTGATAGTTGGGAGGAGGAAAAAATCCTGGGTTCCAGCCCATCATGGGATATGGTGGTTGGTGATCCCAGTGTGGTTGTTCTTGTGCTCCCGTGAACGGCATAGTCCTTTCTCTATGGACACTCTTCTTTTGTTTATTGAATGTTACAACATGGCCAGTCCCAATTACGTTCTATTGTACAGTTAGGCTGGACGTTACAAAATCTACGTTCAGGCTACGTGCCATGGCGTCTAATCAACACAACGTAATTATTTTCTATCTTTAACCTTACAGATAAACAAATCTCTTTGGCACAAAAAGGAGCAGGCTATATGGTGCTGAGCATTGAAAAACTAGAAAAATTGCCATTGACAATGTCAGAACGACCTGTCATTGAATGGATAATACATGGTACAATTACAATTCCGATAACAACTTTTCAGTTTCAATATTGCCAAAAGTATATACCAGCAGGCCTGTACGAAAGGTTGGGTAAAGGATACATCAAGTCAACCTGGAATTTACCTTATACACATAGATGTTATAGTGAAGGGAAAAAAGAGGTATTTCTTAGTGGCAACAATTGTAAACAAGCACTGGCGTTGCCAATAGGTTTCGCATTTGGAAAGTTGGAGCTATTGGTTTTGTAAATGACATTTTATATTTATATATTGTTATTGACAATGCCAATAACGATATATAAATATAAAATGTCATTTACAAAACCAATAGCTCCAACTTTCCAAATGCGAAACCTATTGGCAACGCCAGTGCTTGTTAATGCTTGTTTCAGTTGTTTCAGCTCTCTCCAAGAGTGCATGTTGTCTCCCTTCCTCCGCCTAGCGCTATGTTCCTCTCTCCCATATATGCCTTTACCGAGGGCAATGTACGCACGAAGGTCTGTAAATGTACAAAAATGAACATAACAATCCGCAGTGACAGCACTAAAAGCGTTGTGTGTGTTTGTGCTGGGAGGCGGCGGGCTGGGGGCGGGAGGAGTGTTTCACCAGTGGATGGCTGGGGAAGCTTTAGTAAGCACAGTAAATGGGAGGCATGTCGCAGAGAGCGCACACCAGTCATCTCAAAATGAAGACACGACCAGGAGGAAGCAGCTTTAATGAAACTTTAAACTGGCAGCAGCAAATGCGTCTCAAAGCACACAAAACACACTGCATTCTAAACAAATAATTAAATTAAAAAAACATATTGCCAACCGATGAAATAAAGGAAGCAAAAAAAAATGAAGCACTGTGTCCGGAGGAGTGTTTCACCAGTGGACGGCTGGGGAAGCTTCAGTAAGCGCGAAAGTGAAAGCATTTTGCTCGCGCTTGGAGATGAATGCCAAAGAAAAACAAGCCGAGCCACAGAAATGAAAGGAGCCTCAGCCATTGTTAAAGATAAACGCGTGGCAGGCAGATCACAGCGGGATGTTATTTGTCACATAGAACACACGGCTCCATGCTGGCGCCGCTCGGATTACAATCCGCAGTGACAGCACTAAAAGCATTGTGTGTGTTTGTGCTGGGAGGCGGCGGGCTGGGGGCGGGAGGAGTGTTTCACCAGTGGATGGCTGGGGAAGCTTTAGTAAGCACAGTAAATGGGAGGCATGTCGCAGAGAGCGCACACCAGCCATCTCAAAATGAAGACACGACCAGGAGGAAGCAGCTTTAATGAAACTTTAAACTGGCAGCAGCAAATGCTTCTCAAAGCACACAAAACACGCTGCATTCTAAACAAATAATTAAATTAAAAAAACATACTGCCAACCGATGAAATAAAGGAAGCAAAAAAAAGACAAAGCACTGTGTCCGGAGGAGTGTTTCACCAGTGGACGGCTGGGGAAGCTTCAGTAAGCGCGAAAGTGAAAGCATTTTGCTGGCGCTTGGATATGAATGCCAAAGAAAAACAAGCCGAGCCACAGAAATGAAAGGAGCCTCAGCCATTGTTAAAGATAAACGCGTGGCAGGCGGATTAGGGAGATGCGCGGAGGGAAGCCGGATGGGGGCGGGAGAGCCTGGTGGGGGGGCAGGAATGCGAGCGAGGGGAGGAGAAGTGTGGCAGGCGGATTAGGGAGATGCGCGTGCTTGTGTGGTCACGTGACCCGCTTTTGTGGTCACGTGACTCACATGCACTGTGGAAAAACCGCAGTGGTTTGACGAGTCGATCGAGCACTTGAATTTTTGCCTATTACATTCGCAAGCGAATGATAATAGGCGAAACCTAAAAATCACTAAGCGGTACACTTCTGTGTCAAGGTATTAACTTGCATGGAGCCTGCGAAGGTTCATCAAATAACCTTTCATGCCACCTGCACGGCACCCCTGCTACACAGATAGAGCCGTTTTTCAGACAACTTTCCAACGGCAGCTACGTTATAATAAGTGACCACAGCTGTTGTGGCATGGTGCCAGGAACGGCCTATCTCGTGAGCGTTACTTCCAGGGTCATTTGCTGTATGCAAGTATTGTATCCAAACAGCAAACCAGACAAGGAGGCAGCAATATGGCCTTCTCTGAATATTTCTTCTATTCGAATTGATACTTTAAGCAGAATGAAGTCTATTCTTTTACAAACAACTGTGCCTTTAACATCGTCTAAAGAAACGTATGATCTGCAAGTTGCAAGGACATCGGCAGAGATACATGCAATATTATCGACAAATTGCCCCGTGCATTTCGTAGAAATGTTAGGTCAAATTTTAAACATGTCTGATACCAGTGGCATCGCACATGTATTTAAGACAATTGTTTTGGGACTGTTAGCACCCTTTGAAGCAGTCATGAGCATCTTTCCGAATTTCGTGCACTCTGTGTTTGGCGGCCTGCCTCTCATCTTGGGACTCGTAGCAGGAATTTTATTTTTGTTCCTTCTGCTCCGATATGGCAAATCCAGCCACAAACAAAACTCAGGCAACCATGGAAGAAACGATCCTAGCGATGAGATACCGAGAAAGGATAACTAAAGTACTCGGCTTAGCTCGGCTAAGAGATCTGAATACCACATGGTTTCTTTCATTTAGACCAATCTGGCAAGATTGCATCTTACCTGTTCAACGATGCCTGCTATGCGGAGAAGAATGCGTGTTGGACGTCTGTCTCACACTACCATCAGCAGTACCTATGGAGATCGATACTTTGCTTGGTTCGGTAATGGCTCATGCAACGTGTTTTCCCCAGCGGCTACCAATTCTGATGACGGCATTCATTGAGACCTCACCATTACGATTAGGTGGCGGTGAGGTACGAGATGAAAGCGGCACACAGGTACAACCTTCTGTGACCATTGCTGATCTAGACACCGATGATGGCAATGCTTCTCATATATGCACTATTTCTACTTTTTCGGACTTGGTCCAACTTTCACCTACAGTTGTAGACAAATTCTTTGCCAGCCTATCTGAGTTAATGTTCTCTCCTAACAACGAGAATAACTTTTGAGCACACGGCGTTCCCTGAACTCTGAATTCGGCCTTCAATTTTGAAAAACAAAAACTTTTACAAAAATGTGGAACTCATTTTTTTTTCCTGAAAGAGAAACTATTTTTCCCCGTTCCCAAAATATTTACATATTTTTTGGCACATGATACTCTGCTTAAAGTAGAACTATTCTTAGAGAACAAGATTTCTATCTTGAAACTCTAGAGACAATATTTTGATTCAGCCTCTAGCACATGTACAGTCTTGTATAAATATGTGATGAAATGGTCTCAACCTTCTTTATTAAGAGCCATTTCATAAATGTAAATTTCATGCTTCATTCAGCCAATATTTCAATGTACTTTATGCCTTATGTGAATGATACTACTGCTTGAAAACATACAGTACAATACTCATTTTTCGTGTACATACCATTTCAAATGCATTTTATGTATTTTGGGGTGGGCTGGAAAACACATGCATAGTTATATGTTTAATATTGCTTAGTATTTAGTATTGATGGACATTATACGTGGAGTGGGTGTTGTGAACGTATCTAGGACCCTATTTAAATATTCCCGATGTATGCCCTTATGTGGTTATAACAAATCATATCCTTATAAAGGCATAAGAATCATATCCATATTTAGTCATAGCCAATGCAGTCCAAATACGGCAAGGCTACTCCCATAGACTCCTAGAAAGCACAACGCGTTCTTTAAACAAACCAAGCCTCCAGCAGCCCGGGAATTCCCCCTTCTTCTGTTTTGATTTGACCAAAAACTCCTGAAACAACTGTAAGTTCTTAGTGACGTCTTATGTCCAACCTTACGTCAAACTCGGCACCTTCCAGGTATATATATACCAACAGCTGCCCTAGCACACACACGGTGGTTTGGAGCAGATCGACTATCTACTTGCCCGACGCTCTGCTGTGGCAAGTGCTGAAGGAAGCCGGCCCTCCCATTGACGCACTGAGAGAGACGCTGTCTTTTCTCCTGCCAATAAATCCAGCTCCAGTGTTTCCAGTCACCCTTGTGGGTTGCTGGGAGATCGAGTCCTGAGAACGAGAAACAAGACCTCCTTCATTCTATAAACAAGGTACGGAGCTGATTAGATCCTTAGAGAAATCTTGATTCAGATTCTTGGCAAAAACTATCTTAACTTAAACTGCAGCTCACTTACTCCTTCCCACGTACTAGGCTTAGGTTAGGTACACCGGGGTAGGCGTATCTTAGAAGCACCAGCTGAGTACGTTTAGTTAATGATTTTATATATGTATATATTTTAAACACGGTATGGCTTAGAAACTGTACCATGCTTTTACAGTAATATTTCATAATACTCCTTTTACTGTACACACTTTACTTTATGACAAGTATTGCAATTGTGGCAACTCACTTCTCTTGCATGAGAAAGAAGACTGTTCAATAAATAACCATCTTTATTGAAAACACCGTCTCTCTATTTCTCTGCGCTTCTGGTGAAACTAAGCATGCACGATTGACTGAGTGAAATAGTTATCTATTGTTTCCACGACTCTGGAGATATACTCCTTATTCTGGAGGGAGCAAAGTTGTCATGTTTATGCGGTTGTCAGAAACTAATCCCTTCTTGTCTATTCAGGAAAGTTAACACCTTCCTGTTTACTCGAGAAAGTTTCTAGTGACCTCTGAGCTAGCTGGCATTCATAATTAGGTCTAACATATTCAATAGAGACCTAGTCGACCTCAGTCCTACGTCTAAACTATCGTTTATGTTATTCCAATGCACAGAGCCTATTGGGAATATAGGAACTACACTACAAGTGTTCATTAGCATCTGTATAGGCTGTGTCTCCTTTGCACAATGCTGTCACCAGCCCCCTGTGGTCAAGCTGGACCAGGGAGGTCAGAACTGGTTTGCACTGAGCTTAGAGACTCTAAAACCCAGATTACAATGAGAAAATGGGGTATAAGTGGTGGATCTAAAACCCCAGCACTTTAGATCACTTCTGGAAAAAAGAGAACCCTGCCAAGAAGAAGAGCTGAAGAGCTGTGTGAGGAGCACTACCGTTACTGTGTGAGAGGTAAGTTTGCCTGCTGTTGGTGCTTCTATCTGTGTGCAGAGCCCTGCTGTGGCACACTGTTTGAGATGTTGTCCAAGGACTGCGTGTGATTGCCTCCTGTTGGAAGTCTCATGGAAATCAAAGACTTCAATGGATCCTTACTGGATCAAAAAGGAACCTGCCTGGAAGGAGAGCTGGGAGAGCTGTGTGAGGAGCATGGCCCCTGCTGTGTTTTGGGTGGGTAGGCCTGCTTTTGCTGCTCCTGTCTGGAGTAGGAGAAGGACTGGAATGTTATTCGCCTTTTTACAAAGTAAGCATGTGTTGAGTGCTGTGTTTTGCCCCTTTCCTCTATGAAACCGGCCACAGGAGTGCTGGGTGACTAGCGCTTGCTAAGCACTGTATATCTGGTTCCGCACTGGAGGATCTCTTTGTATTGGTCCCCTTGGCCCGAGGTGTGGGCTTATTCTCTGGTAAAGCATGTGGGGAGCTCTTGCGGTGCATTTCAGAGTCGCACCACAAAGTCCCCTTTCATTGCGGCTCCCCCTTTGGAAAGGGAACCGTGACCTGCACAGCCCGAGGGAACTAGGGCCATCTCGTGGTACCCACCTGCTGTCTGGGGATCTGTTAGCTGGCCATTGAGAACCCCGCAGTGCGGCCCTCGCCTCAAGCGTGCTGGTGGAGTGATGATGGGGAAGCCTACGGTGGAGGATCAACACTGCCGGCACCTCTGATCTGGTTACCTTGTGGCCGCAGAGGGTCTGCCACAACCAGCTCTGTTGTCCAAGATGACGTTGGCTGCCTCGTATGCCGTGAGGGGCCGTGGCAGAGTGACCCTTGCTCCAGAATTCCCTTGGCAAAGTCCCAGGTGTGGGGGTGAGCAAATGAGCTGCCCTGGTCAGGGAGGCCAGAGTCACGCCTCTGACAGCTTTGCACAGACCAGAGGCACTGGAGCGACGGGTCCCAGCAGAGAGAGGGACGCAGACTTGAAGAAGGAATACTCGTTGCTCCCATGTATAGCAGTGGAAGCAGGCCCCAGAAGTTGTGGGTTGTACCACAACCGGTGAACAGGCGTGTGGGTGTGTTCACCTTCACATGGGGGCACTTGCTCTTTGTTGACACTTGTTCCCTGGTGGCCTTGAGGGGCGAGTCCAGGATGGGTCCCCAGATTTGGAGCTTGTCACATTGCCTCATTACCATAACATAACTGGAAGGAGAGCCGAGGCTTTGGGACCAATTAAGTGAATCCCTAAAATGACTGCATTCACCAGAGTAGGTGTGTAGAGGCCCCTGCAACCTATGTCTGGGTTCACATTACCGCATAACTCGTAAAAGAAGTGCAGGTGTGCTAGACATGTTTAATGGCTACATTTACTGGGGAGATGGTGCTTGCGTGGCGATTCATATATGATCCCTAGTTAACTACTTCATTTTTATGCCTTGATATTATGATTAATGTTGTTTTACTTTGCAAAGATAGGATAGCAAATATCATTTCAGGACCTGCACAATGTGTACATTGATGGTGTAGGATGTTTTCATGTGTGCAAACCAAAAGTATTTGCTGTCTTTCACTACCTGTGATGTTATTATCAGTACCTAGTTTGCAAAGTGATTTATGATTTATGTGATTGTGGTCTATGTGTTATATACAATATATGAGATAAATACTACTGAATGGAGTCTGTTTTGTGGTGATTTTGTTACGCCACTGGTGTGTGTGTGTGTTGCGCAAACACTTACATTGCCTCTGGGATAAGTCTGACTGCTCTGCCAGGCTTCCAAGGGGGTGAGCAGTGGTGCATACTGCAGCCAATCTTCCAATCTTCCTTCTATTACGTCTGTTTTCAATGATTGCACAAGTGTTTGATTCATGATCTCTAGAGTAGAGGTCTGTTACAGGGTATATGTGGGTCTCCCTGCCAAAGCCACAGAAAAAGTGAAAGAAATCTGACTAATCTGCTCACCTGGTCTGGTCGGTGTTCAACTTTATACAGGCGGTCTTCATCCAGTGGGCGATTTCAGTCAAGCAGGCATTAAATTTGATCCAGATACTCAGTGTATTATCTGTGAGGGAGAGAATGAGCTGCATGTCATCAGCATAGGTGAGGATGTTGATATTATGAGAGTGAATCATGCTGGCTATAGCGATCTGAATGTGCTGAAAAGGGTCAGAGAGGATCCTTTCTGAACTCTGCAGATAAGGTAGTGGGCATCTGAGGTGGACTGTGCTAGACTGACTAACTGGATCTTTCCAGTCAGGAAGGAGGAGATCCATCAGAGTGCATTTCCTTGGAATCCAATGTTGTGTATGCTTTGGATGAGGATGGAGACCGTGTCAAATGCTGGGGAGTGATCCGTGAGAATGAGGGCCACTGTATCTCCTCTGTTCAGAGTCATGTGGATGTCATCTGTGGCAGCAATGAGGGCAGTTTATGTGCTGTGTTTAAGTCTGAAATCTGACTGAGTGGTGTTTAGGAGTTGGTGGTCATTGAGGTATTTGATGAGGTGCCTGTCAATGATTTTTTTAAGACCTTGGCCAGCAATGGTAGCAGGGAGATCGGTCTGTAGTTGGTGAGCATTGAAGCATCCGCAGAGGGTTTCTTCAGCAATGGAAGGACAGTTGAGTGTTTTCAAGCATCTGGAAAGATTTCAGAAGAGTTGGAGGCACTCAGATTGAGCGTGAGCATGGTGCTGATGGGTTCTTGCCCTCTGGAGTAGGTATGATTAGGGGAGAGGTTGATGGGGCCCTTGAGTGGTTAGATTTCATAGTGGCTGTGGTTTCTTCTGGGGTGATGACAGGTCATGTGGTTAAAATTGGTTCTTGGAATAAGATCAGGAGGTGCGTAGCAAGGTCTGTAGGGTCTGTTTGCAGGCTGAAGTTGCAGTAAAGAGCAGTAATATTGTTGCTGAAGAATTGAGAGGGATTCGTGAAGCGGACTTGTGAGGGAGTGATCAAGTTGAAGGCAGTTGATGGTGATGTAAAATCTTTCACAATGGTGATGGTTTCTTTGCTTCTGTTGGTACTGGCATCAATACGATCCTCCAGAGCAGCACATTTGGTGGTCAGGATTATTTGGTGGTAGCGTCTCAGGGTATATTTTAACATGCTCCTATACACATTGTCCTTGCTCGTTCTTCACTTGTGCTCCAGTTGTTTGCAGTGGCGTTTCATCTGTTTGAGTTCCTCCCTCTACCAACTGGCCTGGGGTCTGGATCGTTGTACAGTTGTATTTGCTCAGGGAGTCGTTGCAGGAGGTGATCCAATTGTTGAAACTCATGATGGCTTTAGTAAAGCTTTTGCTGTGTTCGGGTCGATGTGTGTTGAGAGCGGTGTTCAAGGCCATGTCAGTGATGCTGTTTCAGTTTTGGTGGGTTGGTTGTGGTGCATGTGTGGTGAACCGGTACAGGAATTCTGAACCTGATGAGGGTGTCGTCTGTCCAGGGCTGCGGGGGCCCCTGATCATTATTTTCATTTGGCCCTGAAACCTGACCCACCTAGGGGTGTTGCTTAATAAAGCACTAGAACTTGTACTACTGGTTTTTAAAAATATCTTTGACAGGAGTCGCACACCCAGTGCGACTATTAGCGCTTTAAAGAAATTAATAAATAGTATTTTGTTATTTAATATTTAATGTATTTTAGTATTTCTTAAAGTCACAGTGTGTGTGTAGATTTTGAAAATCTATAATATTTGAGATAGATATATAATGTTATGTTTACATTCTTACTTATGGAAGTGGAATTAATAAATAATACAATAGTAGTGTATCAAGCAATACAAATATATTTTGATTAATATTCATCTTAATAGTATTTTAGGGAACCGCAATACCTCTGCGTACAGTTACGTGACACGTTTCCGGGATCGCATTGGGGGTCATGATTCCCACGAATCTAAGGGGAGAAACTTTCAAAATCAGTATATAGACGTTTTTAATTGCAATAAATCATAAAGAGGTTTATTAAGCAAAGTAAAAAAGATGTAAAATATCAATAATTTGTCCAATACATTATGTTTTAATATACTTTACGGAATCGCTCATCTGGTGCTGTGGTATTGTGTTGGAGTCGCAGAACCCATGTGACCAACCAAAAAAGAATAGGATTGGTATAACACCTGTCAATCACAGGAAGTTTAAACTCCCATTTGTATCTAGAAATAGGAGGGTGTAGTTCTCATTGTCCTTACTACTAGTTTCAGAGCAGGGTGATATTTTAGTTGGCCTCATCTTCTTTCTCAAAAAGTATGGCTAGTTCTTCCAGATAATAGGAAGAGGAAGCATTAAGATTGTTGGAAGAAGAGGAGGAAGAAGATCCACCAAGGGAAAAGAAGGAGAGCATTGTGTGGCCGTTTCTTAGCATACCAGAGGGAGAAAAAGTAAACGCCTGGAAAGTGACATGCACCATCTGCAAGTACATTCTTTCCCAGGATAGTGAAAAGAAGTACAGCTGTGGCACCTCCAGTATGTACAAACACCTGAGAACAATCCACCCGACTCACCTCACATGGAATGAGAAGGAAAGACTCAAAGAGCAAGAGGCTGCTCCTGGAGGAAGCACTCCTAGAACATCTTCAGGAATTGTTGGGGCCAATATTCCTGTCACCATCCCTGAATTTGGGAAAATTGGCATATACTGTCCGAAATGCAGTACCTCTCTGGAAGTGGGTGAACAAGTTGTTTCAATCCTAATACAAACAATTAATGCACATAACTGCACATTTTCTCTTGATGATTTAGAATTCGGTTTGGGTGGAGGACAGGAAGCACAGTGGCGCTCTAGCATGTGCGATAGTCGGTTGTATTCACTGAGATACAACGGTGCTGACAGGTCAGGGGAACAAACCCAGACAGAAAACAGCCCCTGTATAGGTGTGGGACATGTCCCATACCAAACAACTAAGTACAAGTCCTGTGCACACGTATCACATATAAATGAGTTCTTAAGTAAGAACCAAACAAGTTAGAGAAAATTTCAAATGAAAATGGTCAAAGTCCAAATGTAGTTTGAATCGTTATTTATCGTGCAGTCTTGATCAGTACAAACAAAGATACAACCAGCCGACACGTGTTTTGTCACACCGTGTGAAGGTAGTGACTCTTCAGGGCTGGGAAGTACATAAGGAGGGGAAACGTATGAAAACAAAATATGAGTATAAGCAAAACAAGGGTTGGGGGCGGGGGGGGCAACAGAAACTAGGGGGTACTGTGTGGTCAAATGAGTGGTAGCAATGGAGAGAGAAAAGCACCTATCTGAGCATGGAGACCTTATTGTGTGAAAAAGATCAAATTGAGTGATTTAGCAAAAACACAAAATAGCCAATACAGTGTGGTGACCTAGTATAAGAACATTCATTACAGTCAGCAGAGCTACACTGGTAACACTAAGAAATGAAACATTTCTAGAACGAATTGTGTATCCATCCAGTGGTGGTTCCTAAGAGAAGACAAAGGTTAGATGTACATAACGAGTACATACAAAATACTGCTGTAAATGTAAATGTAGGCTATATCAATATTGTGGCGGTTCCTAATAGAAGACAAAAGGTCAGCTGTACAAAAGAGTACGTAAAATTATTGCTGAAACGAAACATAATGTGTAACGAGTAGAGCGTGGAGGCTAGGTTGGAGCAACGCGAAAAACAACCCAGTACATTGCAAGTACGAAAGCATGGTCTGTAATGACAATCACGAAACATCAACTCGAGTCAGCCAGAAATGTACGAGTAAGCGTAATTACTTAAAAGCACCCATGAAATGGCTCACTGGACCGGACAATAATTATGGACCTGTTTGTAGTAAGGACAAGATGAACAACAGTACAAGTACAGTCAGTTAGGCGTAACCGAATTCTAGGTTCACACGTGACAATAATAAAGAGAAGTGAAAATCTAGACGTTGTGTCTTTATACACCTCCATCGACACTGACCTAGGCCTCAAGACCATCACTACACTTCTACACAATAGACCTGTGACACTATGGGCACACACTAACATGATCATCTCTATGATGGATATCATACTGAAAAACAATTGCTTCATCTACAACCAACGCTGGTATAAACAAATCAAAGGGGTGGCCATGGGCTCTATATTTTCCCCTTCATTTGCCAACCTTTTTATGGGTGCTCTGGAAACTGAATGCATATGGGGCCCCAAAGGTGCGATGTGGACGGAATACATTATCTACTGGAGAAGATACATTGACAATTGTCTCCTCTTTTGGTCAGGCACCCAAGACCCACTTGACTCTTTCTGCACATATCTTAACTCCGACAAAACACGTGTGGGCTGGTTGTATCTTTGTTTGTACTGATGACTTATGAGTGTGTGAGTAGTGCTTGTTAGATTAGATGAGTGTATAAATAAGTAATGCATGTGTGGTTGGACTCACACTACATGTACAACTACAGACATGGGTAAGACATGGAAGTGATCAAACATACCAGCTTGACAGAATTTTTTTTTAGTTTCAGGCACACACATCCCTATCTAAAACCTACTTACAGTGAACCTTTGCAGAGATTTATATGTTTACTACATTTGGAAATATGTTTTCAGCCTCAACTTTCTCGACCTACTAGATTAGAAAGACAGAGCTCACATTGCCAGGTGGTATCTAAAGTGAAAGGCGACTCCTGTCATACCAATCGTATTAGTGTCAGCGTTTTTCAAGAGACTTCAATGAGTATGACAGTGTCTTTCATAAATGAGATAACACATGTAAAGTAGTCTGTAGGTATTAGACTACCTCTGTTTCAGATCATATGCTCTGTAAATGTGTGTAGAAGAAGCTGTATGGATGACTTTCAGCTAATTATACAGGGTAGACAGGTATTAACCTGTGTCTTGAAGTGCTTCCGTTATGTCTGCGTAGCTAAGAGATCTGGGCTGCTGGGACTTAATATTGAAGTACCTCTGACAATATTTGTGAAGGGGAATGATAAACTGTATAGTTTTTAAATTAGGGTTATGAGCTGCAGCACAGATGTCAAACTACATGTACGAGTACAAGGATACCTGAGACATGATACCAATCACACATTGAAACTTGACAAAATATGTTTGAGTTTCAAGCACATATAACCCTACTTGCAGTGTAAATTTGTGGAGAGTTATATGAACTAGGATAGAGGTTAATACACGTAGAATATCCAATTTCTGTACCAGTTTCACTGGACAGACAGCTGACAGTGTTATGCCTAACCCAAAATGAAAGGCTGACTTCTGTCATACCAGTTTTATTTGTCTCACCATCTCTCCAGATATCTCAACGAGTGTATCAGTGCCTTTTTCGGATAAGATGACACATATAAAGTAGCCTATACACACTACAATATCTCTGTTTTAGAGTGCATGCTCTATTAATGTGTAGATTAAGCAGCATGGATCACTTTCTGTTTAGCATAGAAGACAGCGGGATATGAACATATATGTTCAACTGCTTCCTTGAGGCTTGTTTAGAAAATAGATGTGTGTTAGTGAGACTGAAAGGTGAAATACCTCTGTCAGTATATGACAAGGGTTATGATAGAGTGTAAAGTTTTCAAATTAGAATCATCAGCTGCACCACACATATCAGAGTACATATGCATGTGCAGACATAGCTAAAATGTGGAATAGGTCATACCATGAAATTTCACAGAATATGTTTTCATGTTTCAAGTACAGACCTCTGTATCAATGGCCTACTTGCAATATGCCTCTGCAGAGAGCTATATCAAGTAGTATAGAGTGAGTCTACTGACCCCAGTCATCAGCACGCTATTCCCCCACAGCTCCGCGCTATCGTCTCTGCCTCAGAGACCTTGCCTACTTCCTTGAGGAGTTCGAGGCCACTGCTCCCGTCAAGGTATGCTTTCCTTGCTCACTGTCTGTACCGTTAATGCATTGCTCCTGCTGTGATTATTTTCTTCTGTGCCCACTTGTGTTTCACTGCCTTGTTCCCGCTGAATTTTATTATTTCTGTGCCCTCTGTCTGTTTCCTCCACCGCTGCTGCCCCTGCAGCCCCTCCACCTTCTGACTCTCATTCCCATCTCCCAGCCTCCCCCTCCTCTATTTAATTGCGACTGCTGTGTGGTCGCACCTAAGGCAAGTCTGTCTGCATCCGCCTGCGCCCGCCTGGGCCCGTCCGCGACCCGACCGCAACCAGCGCCAGGAACCCTAGAGCACCGAGGCCCCACCATTATGATTCCGCTGCCCTCCACGCACTCAATCCTGGGAGACTCACCGACTGCCAAAAATCCTCACCGACCACCACCCACTGACAGTTCTCTTACAGATGCTGCAGAAGATCCTTCATCATCGACAACACCCCCCGACTGGCGAGGGCTCGCCGGACACTCGCTCTGCCAAAACCCTGGCATGCATCCTCCTCAACGTGCGCTCCCTGCACAGACACGCCATAGAGAGCTGGGACCTGATCGACAGCCTCTCACCCGACGTCACCTTCTTCACGGAAACCTGGACCAATGCCACCTCCGGCCTGACATCACCATGGCTATCCCCAACGGTTACAAGATCCAGAGAAAGGACCGCCCTCGCTGCCCAGGAGGAGGACTCGCAATTGCACACAAGACCTCCCTCCAACTCTCCACCTTCAACACGTTCGACTCCCACTCCAACTTAGAACACCTCCACTTCCAGATCCAAGCCATCCCCAGGAGCACGCTACACTGCACTCTCGCCTACAGACCCCCGGGACACCACACCCAGTCCGCAACTACCATTGCCAAGCTCGTCGCACTCCACGCCATCCCCTCCATGGACTACATCCTACTCAGGCACTGGACTTCCACCTCAACAACCACAGCAACCCCGACTCTACCACCCTTCTTGACAACCTCGACAACCTCAGACTGATGTAGCACATCAACAATACCACTCATAGAGCTGGACACACCCTCGACCCGATCTTCGCACGAGGGACTAACATCCGTTACAGCCACACCACCCAGCCCCTCTGGACTGACCACCACTGTGTACATTGCACCTTCAACACCTACTCCGCACCCAAGCCTGACCCGCGCCCGCCACGAAGGAACTAGAGCAAGATCACAGAAGAAAACCTCAACACCACCCTCCTCCGAGACCCCCCCTGCACCACAACCGACACCAACTCCGCAGCCAAAGAATTTCACCACTGGATCACCTGCTGCGCCGACAAGCTCGCCCCCCTCCGCCACCCTGCCAAACAACGCCCCCTGAAAGCCATCTGGTTCACCACTGAACTACAAGAAGTCAGGCGCACCTACAGACGCCTCAAGAAAACCTGGTGAAACCAGAAAACCATGGAAGCCCTGAACACCCACAGGAGCGCCCTGAAGGAATACCACCAGAAAATCAAACACACCAAACTGACCTTCATCAAGAACAAAATCCTCACAAATGCAACAAATGCCAAAGAACTATTCAGCATAATACAGCACTTCGCCAATCCCCTTCCCCCAGCGAAGCCACAGACGTCACTCCCTCCCAGGAACTCTGCAACAAGCTCAGCTCCAACTTCCATTTGAAGATCAAGGCCCTCTACAACAACTTTAGCGAACAGACCACGGACACCACCCGACTCCCCATCGCCGTCGACAAGCCCACCATCACGACCTGGATGCCCACTACCAACGAACACATCACCGCGACCATGAAGAAGACCCACTCAGGAGCCCCCACGGACCCCTGCCCACCGCACATCTTCCACAGGGCCGCCTCCGCCATCGCACCCAAATTAGGCCGAGCCATCAACTCCTCCTTCAGATCAGGCACCTTCCCAGACAACTGGAAGCGGGCAGAGGTAAAACCCCTCCTTAAGAAACCCATGGCCGATCCGACAGACTTGAAAAACTACTGGCCCATCTCTCTCCTCCCCTTCACTGTCAAAGTCACTGAGAGCCTCGTAAATGCTCAGCTGACTGCCTTCATTGAGGATAACTCCAACCTCGATGCCTCCCAGTCTAGATTCCGCAGCAACCACAGCACCAAGACCACCCTCCTCGCCGCCACTGACGATATCCACATGCTAATCAACCCGGGACACACTGCAGCCCTCATCCTGCTGGACCTCCCCGCAGCTTTCAACACCATCTCACATCGCACTCTCACAGCCAGACTCCATGACGCAGGGATACAAGGTTACGCTATCAACTGGATCCAATCCTTCCTCTTGGGCAGAACACAGAGGATTAGACTCCCCCCTTTCTTCTCCGAACCCACTGAGATCAACTGCAGAGTCCCCCAAGAACCATTGTTCGGCTCCACGCTTTTAAACATCTACATGGCCCCCCTCGCCGCCATCGTCAGATAGCATGGGCTCAGCATTGTATCCTATGTCGACGACACCCAGCTCATCCTCTCCCTCACAAAGAACCCCGATGAAGCCAGACTGTGCTTCCAGAGAGGAATGAAGGATGTTGCAGCCTGGATGAAGGACAGCTGCCTGAAGCTCAACTCGGAGGAGACTGAGGTCCTCATTCTCGGACAATCCACTTCCGCCTGGGACAACACCTGGTGGCCCTCCGCCTTCGGGAGTCTACCACCATTACAGATCATGCACAGAACCTCGGCATAATCCTCGACTCCTCCCTCACCATGACACGCCAGATGAACTCCGTCGCCTTCACCAGTTTCAACTGCCTACGTATCCTACGCAAGACCTTGAAATGGATCCCCCCAAATGCAGAAGGACTATCACCCACGCACTCATAACCAGTAGACTAGACTACGGCAACACCCTCTATGCAGGAGTGAACAGAACTCTTCTACACAAACTCCAAACCATCCAGAACACCACTGCCAGACTCGTCCTCAGAATACTACGAAACGAACACATGACACAACACCTACGAGGCCTCCACTGGCTCCCCGTCGAGAAGAGAGTTACCTTGAAGCTCCTCACCCATGCCTACAAATCCCTCCACAACATCGTACCCAAATACCTCAACGAGAGAGTCGCCTTCCACTTACCCAAGAGGAACCTACGCTCTGCTGACTTCGCCCTGGAGGAGACCCCCCGCATCCGAAAAAGCAGAGCTGGCGGAAGAGCCTTCTCCTACATCACAGCAAAGACCTGGAACGAGCTCCCAGAAAACATCAGGCGCTCCTCGACCCTGCACATCTTCAGGAAGGAACTCAAGACCTGGCTCTTTGACTGAGCTGGAGCTGCACCCCACCAGCACCTTGGGACCTTCACGAGTGAGTAGCGCCCTTTATAAACCCCCTGATTTATTGATTGATATAGAGGTTAAAACATTGGGCAACATGTTTAAACCTCACATATATATCTACCAGTTTCATTAGAGAGGCATAGCTCTCAATGCCAGGCATAGCCCAAAATGAAAGGCCAACTACTGTCATGCTAATCTTCTGAATGCCATCATCTTTCTAGGGATCTTAATGACTGTATCAGTGCCTTTTTTAGAGACAAGATAATCCATTCAAACAAGCCTATACATACTATACTACCCCTATTTCTCACCACATGCTTTCTAAATGTGTTTAGAAGCAGCAGTATGAATCACTTTCTACTCATTACACAGAGCAGCCAGGAATGAAGGTGTCTGTTCAAGTGATTTTGTGATGCCTGCCTAGGTAAGAGATCTGAGCTTCTGGAACTGAATACTGAAGTAGGTCTCACAAGATTTGTGCAGGGGTATGATAGGCTGTATAGTTTTTAAGTTCGGCTCATCAGCTGCACTACATGTATCAGACTACAAGTTGAAGTACAGACATACCTAAGACATGCTAGTGCTCAGTCATTGAAACTTGACAGGGTACACTTTCAGTTTAAAGCACACACCTCACTATCTATGACCTACTCCCAGTGTACCTAAGCAGAGACTTCTATGGACTAGGATAGAGGTTAATACATCTGGGAACATCTTTTAAACCTCGCTGCTTTTCTCTACCAGTTTTATTAAAGAGGCTGAAGTTGCAATGCCAGGCCTAAGCCAAAATGAAAGGCTGACTCCTGGCATGACACTCTTGTGAATGTCAGTGTTAGTCTAGAGACCTCCATGACTGTGTCGGAGACCTTTTAGAGGCAAGATAATACAGTCAAACAAGCCTATACATACTAGACTAAATCTGTTTCACTCCACATGCTTTATAAATGTCTGTGTGTTAAATTGGTTTCACAAGCCCTGCCTGCTTGTGAAACACACAGATATCAGTATGTGCTCCCTATTTGCAATCTACAAATCTGCAGAATTATATGGAGCAGAATACAGGTTACTACATCTTTTCAACCTCACATTTCTCAAATGCTTCTCAACTTCAAGAAAAACGTAATCTCAAAATTAAAAATGTTATTACAATCACTGAACACTCCTACACCATACATCCCACACCTTACACATTCGTAACTTACCTCTGAAATCCTTTTGTAGAGTATGAAAATATCACCAAATCTTAAATAATTTTCTTTTCCACACATTAAACATAATGTACCACTCTCAATAAGAAAGAACCAGTAATGGTAAATTTTCTCTCTCATTTTTCACAGAAATAAATGTTAGTAACAAATCAAAATATTCCTTTAATTTTTTCAAAATGTAAAACCACTTCCTAATGGGTATTTATATTAACCTTTTTCTAGTCTGTTCTAAAGAAATCCAATCTGGTTGTTTAAATTGCTGAAGTCGTGACTCCGCCAAGGTGTCCATTGCGGCCCTTGGTGTAACTTCAAGGCGGAGTCATAAACCCTTATGGGAGTTCAAAAACTCATCTAAAATACTACTTCTATTATTTTTTATCAACATATTACTTAGAAAAAAAATGCTACTGTTTTGGAAAAATTTAATTTCCGAACATATTCCATGTATTTAACACTCCATTTTATATTTTAAAAGTATGCTTTAATTTAAACCCTTCCCCCACAGTTCATCACCTTAATTTTTAATTTCCATAGTGACAGTTTCTGCAACATTGAACTGTACCAGTAGGTCAAAAGTTTGTCATATTTTCAAATGCTGCACACTAGCTTCCAAATCCGCAATAACAGGTCTGGTTGACTACTGCAAAAAATTGCCCTATCCAGTCTATTGTAACTTTCAAACTTTTCTCCATGACCAATCATAAAGAAACTTGTATTGCAAACTAACATGTAACCTATGTTTAACTACACAATGTTTATGAACACACATTCTGTCCACCATTTTAGATACCTTTCATTATACCAAAAGACTTACTCTGCTACAGACATCTTTTGATTCCTTGCACACGCCCTTTCAAAATGCTTACAGTATGGATTGTAGGGCACAGCTATGTTTTCTGGGGCAAAAAAGTATGCTGGAGACAGAGGTATTGACAAAGACCTGGGTTTTCATAAAGTGGATATTGAATGGTTTGTACAGAGAGGGTTAAAGTGACACCAATTGCTGCCTTCGGTTAAAACCTTTTTGAATTTCCAACCCCCTAACCTCATGATTATGCACTGTGGTGGCAATGACCTAAGCACACTGATAGGGGTAGGATTGGAAATCCTAATGAAAGATACCTTTGCACAACTATTGTCACTTTTACCTCACACTGTCTCTGTGTACTCTAATATACACCAAAGGCAGAAATGGAAGTGGTCAATTCAGTTCTGCCCACAGATTGAAAAAGCCAGGAAGCATGTTAATAAAGCTGTTTCTGCATACCTCAGAGGCCAAAATATGGGCTCTAACAATATAATAACAACCTGCATTTTCACATGGATAAAATCAACAGAAGTGAAGGAGTTCACTTCACAGATGAAGGGAAAACAGTGTTTCTCAACAACCTCAAGCTCTGCAGTCACACTCACATGTAGCTGCAACAAATTCATAATGAACACAACAGCTATTCTAAGAGCCACCCATAACCCAACAGTGAAAAGTATATTTAAAAAAAAAATACATCCCTCAAAAATATTTTTGAAATTCACGAACCCATCGCAAATACACAAAATAAAAGCACGAATTCAATGAACAAAAACACATTTTACATTCTTAACTATATTTTTAAACCTTTACATATCAAAATGTTTTCTAACTCTGTACAATTGAATGTAAGGGTGTACTCCACTCTGACCAGCTCTATGATAATCTTCAAAAGTGTGTGAGTGGGTCTGTGATTGTTTATTTATATATTTTAGGTAGATCCAGGACTCCACTGTGTTGTTACATGGAGGGGCCACGCCGAGCACAGTGATGGGGTGGCGACTCCTACCATGTGACAAAAAAAATATGATTATTATTTCTGCCCCCCCCCCCTTCTCTGGGCCCCGAGGACCCCATCCCCTGGGACTTGCACTTTTCTTATATATTTGTCTTTCCTAAAAAAAGCAAATAAAAGGGGGCCAAGCGCCCCCTTTGGGGCCGATGTTGGCCTCTGAAACCCCATTCCCCAGGGCAAGGCCTTTTGCTTGTTTTTATGTTTAAAATAAAGGAAGGAGGGACCACATGGCACCCCTACCAAGGCCTAATTCGGCCCCAGGGACCCCAACCCCCAGTGTCAGGCCTTCAGTTTTTTTTAAATGGGGAGAGGGGCCTGCACGGCCCCCATCCCCGGGCCCATACTGCAGGGGGACCCTATTCCCTGGGGCATGGCCACCCTGTTGGGGACCGTGGGGGAGCCTCAAGGCCCCTCAGTCCCTGTCCGCTTCCCGCCTCCTCTGGGAGCCGGAATAGCTTTTGGACACAGGGAGCTGCAAACAATCCCGCTTTCTTAAAGAAATTCTGCTCACTTTATATCATCCATGAAGCAGAGCAGAGTTTGCTATAGCTTGCCATAGCATACTGCAATGTGGGCACTCCAGGAAATTGCTGGAGCCGGCCCTGGGGTGTGGTGGTCCCAAGGGCATCTATGACTCCACAAGGGGGGGTGTGCAGTCCCTCTCCAACAAATATTAAGTCCCAGGAAGGTGGTGGTCCCTGGGGCTGCATAAGGGGGCTTTCGCCCCCACTCATTATTTTTAAATATAGCCCTAGGTAGGTGGCTGTCCCCGGGGCTGCGGGGGGATGTGTGGTTCCCCCGCATTTATGTGAATTTGCCCCAGGGAGGTGGGGGGCCATTTGTGCTGCCATCATTATTTATAATTGCCCGCAGGACCTGGCCCACCGGAGGTCTAATTAAATGAAGAGTGGAACCCACGCTCCTTTTTTTAACAAATTTTCAGATCCACCACAACTCCAGCTGACATTTTTTTTAAAACAACACTTTTTTGGCCTTGGGGGATCCTTGTGGCACCCCCACCCGAAGAGGCCTATGGGTGGTTTTTCTTGAGACTCAGTTCAACCGAGGAAGTGTTCGCAGCCAATCAGATCTCAGGCATGAGATAGGGATGCGTGACAGATCTACCGCGGCCACAGATGTATATCTATGAAATCTTACAATTTCTCAGCAACTTCAGAATGGATTTACACTATTTTAGAAACACATTGCTTTCTGGACCAAGCTCTACCTTTTTGCCAAATTTGGTGTAATTCTGTTCAGCAGTTTGGGCTGTAGTCGTGTCTAAAGACTTCTAAGGAAATTTACATGGAGAAAAAGTTTTTTAGGGCCCCCCTTTTTCTCGGCTCGCATTCACAGATCACCCAGAAAGTTTCAAGACAGCAGTGGAAGTAACTGGCATATTAGTTTTGAAAATGTCACGAGGATTTGTAAAACTAACCCAAAGTTCTTGGCAAATGAAAAAACACTCTTCCAATGGAAACTACATCCAGTATATATATATATATATATATATATATATATATATATATATATATATATATATATATATTGCTGCTTCCTTGTTACGCCAAGCCGGGCACTCGAGCACGGGTGCTTCCTTGCGAGGGGCGTACCTCGCTGTTATCCAAGCTGCTTCCTTCTCGTTTTGGCAAAAAAGAGTCAGCACTCCCGGGAGGAGGATCAACGATTTTATTTTTTTCCTCCGAGCACCAGACGCGTTTCGGCTACTGCCTTTGTCAGTGGTACACTGACGCGCCATTTTTTGTTTATTTAAATACCCTTCACGTGACATACCTCGTCATGGAGGTAGAGAGAGGACTTTCATCACTTATACCGTTATATACACAGTTTTCCAACTCATTACGCCCTATATGGGCTATTTGGTATGTAATTATATTTACAGTCATCATCCGATTTTACAATTTTACAAATTTCACATACACATTACTAAATTGTTCTATTTTAAATTTCTATTCTTCCTGTATGGGCTAGGGCTTACCGGAGATATTACACATTCATTACGCCCTGTATTGGCTTTTCCCTAATATCTCTTTCGACCTCACCTGGCGTAAATCTGATTTAGTTTACCCCATATTTGTCCCTTCGCTATCCTGCCCTAGATGGGCTTGTGTCCTCCCCCTTTCTCTCCTGACGCCTCTCCACACACCTGTGTAAATCATAATCCCTTTACCAAAATTCTAAAACAATATTCTAAAACATTTCTCATCTTTCACATTTCTGAGGTTTCCGGGAGTTATTCTTGCTGTATCTCTACTCTGCTTACATAGGAGTTGATGTTAACCCAGGTGCACTGTCATCTCTTCATGGCTATTCAGGCCCTCGGGATTCTTAGTTCCAATATCTATAATATATCTGGATTCTAATCGTCTCAATTTCAAAAGTCTATCGCCTCCTCTAGGATTGGCCGGCACATGATCTAATGCAAAGTACACCAGTTATTCACTATTACTCTTATGATGTTGTTTGTAGTGTCTTGCAACTGGGTACGTTGGGTCACAATTCGTGATTGCCCTACGGTGCTCTAGGATGCGCATCTTCGTTGGATTTACTGTGCTACCTATATAGCGCAATCCGCAGGGACACACTAGGCAATAAACTGTAAATGCCGTTGTACATGTTATAAATGCCTTGATATTGCGTGTCTCTCCCCTCACTTGGTAGGAGCTCACTTTTTTACAATTTCTGCACGCTTTGCAACGTCCACATGGAAAAAATCCTGGTATTGGATTTCCAAATGGTTTATCCACTGGGCTTGCAAGGTAACTGTTCGTTAAGAAATTTCTTAGTGCTCTTGCTCTCCTATATGTCACCATTGGTTGATTGGGAATGTCTGTGCCTATTACTGGATCTGTAGTTAACAATTTCCAGTTTTTTCTTAAGACTGATCTTAGTTCTCCTGCCCCTTCTGAGAAGGTGGTAATAAACCTGAATTTACCTTCTTTTTTCAGTTTCTTTCTCTTTATTTCCTAATATTTCTTGCCGTGAAATATTATTTACTTTTTTCTGGGCATCTTCCAGACATTTCTCATCATAGCCTCGCACTCTGAATCTTTCCACACTCTTTTGGGCATTTTCTTTATAATCTTTTTCTGATGTACAATTGCGTTTTATGCGTAGCAATTCTCCATATGGTATGCTATAGATTAACTTTGATGGGTGGCTACTCTTAGAATGTAATATCGAGTTCCCTGCTGTGGGCTTTCTAAATAGCTGTGTGCATAACCTTCCTTGGTCCATTCTAATCTCCAAATCTAAGAAGTTGACTGTGCTGTTACTCATTTCCACTGTGAAACGCAGGTTATATATGTTGTTATTGAGTTTTTCTACATATTCTTCAGCCTTACTTACTGGTCCGCGCCAGACCAGCAGTAAATCATCTATATACCTGTACCATACCAGTATATGTTGAGTCCATTCTCCATATTGGGGATTCCATGCCACATTTTCTTCCCACCATCCTACAAAAATATTAGCAAAACTAGGTGAATAACTAGTGCCCATGACCACCCCATCTGTTGTTTATAATACTGGTCCTGGTATAAGAAGATGTTGTTGTTTAGGCTGAAGTTAAAACATTTTAAAATATAACGTTATGATCTGCAAAATGTGCTTCTCTGGTCGATAAAGTATTCTCTATTGCATGCATACCATGTTTATGGCCTATGCTCGTATAAAGGCTAGCGATATCCATCACTATAAGTAGATCTCCCTCTCTCACCTTTAACTGTTCTAATTTACACAATAGGTCTTTAGTGTCTCTTATGTAGCTTTTTAAAGTCTTTACATGATCAATTAGAAAATAGTCTATGTAAATTGATAAATGTTCCAAGAGGCTCCCCTGGGCACTTGCAATTGGTCGTCCCGGTGGCTTCTTATTGTCTTTGTGCACCTTTGGTAAGTGGTAGAAGCAAGGTGTTGTCGGGTTTAGGCATCGCAGATATAGGCATTCTTCTGTCTCAATCATCCCTTTTCCATACCATTTTTTCAGCATTTCATGACATTCTGTAATGCTGTCCTGGTATTCCTTCTTTCCCACTTTCTGGTAGCACTTGGTGTCAAAGTTAATCTATAGCATACCATATGGAGAATTGCTACGCATAAAACGCAATTGTACATCAGAAAAAGATTATAAAGAAAATGCCCAAAAGAGTGTGGAAAGATTCAGAGTGCGAGGCTATGATGAGAAATGTCTGGAAGATGCCCAGAAAAAAGTAAATAATATTTCACGACAAGAAATATTAGGAAATAAAGAGAAAGAAACTGAGAAAGAAGGTAAATTCAGGTTTATTACCACCTTCTCAGAAGGGGCAGGAGAACTAAGATCAGTCTTAAGAAAAAACTGGAAATTGTTAACTACAGATCCAGTAATAGGCACAGACATTCCCAATCAACCAATGGTGACATATAGGAGAGCAAGAGCACTAAGAAATTTCTTAACGAACAGTTACCTTGCACGCCCAGTGGATAAACCATTTGGAAATCCAATACCAGGATTTTTTCCATGTGGACGTTGCAAAGCGTGCAGAAATTGTAAAAAAGTGAGCTCCTACCAAGTGAGGGGAGAGACACGCAATATCAAGGCATTTATAACATGTACAACGGCATTTACAGTTTATTGCCTAGTGTGTCCCTGCGGATTGCGCTATATAGGTAGCACAGTAAATCCAACGAAGATGCGCATCCTAGAGCACCGTAGGGCAATCACGAATTGTGACCCAACGTACCCAGTTGCAAGACACTACAAACAACATCATAAGAGTAATAGTGAACAACTGGTGTACTTTGCATTAGATCATGTGCCGGCCAATCCTAGAGGAGGCGATAGACTTTTGAAATTGAGACGATTAGAATCCAGATATATTATAGATATTGGAACTAAGAATCCCGAGGGCCTGAATAGCCATGAAGAGATGACAGTGCACCTGGGTTAACATTAACTCCTATGTAAGCAGAGTAGAGATACAGCAAGAATAACTCCCGGAAACCTCAGAAATGTGAAAGATGAGAAATGTTTTAGAATGTTGTTTTAGAATTTTGGTAAAGGGATTATGATTTACACAGGGTGTGTGGAGAGGCGTCAGGAGAGAAAGGAGGAGGACACAAGCCCATCTAGGGCAGGATAGCGAAGGGACAAATATGGGGTAAACTAAATCAGATTTACGCCAGGTGAGGTCGAAAGAGATATTAGGGAAAAGCCAATACAGGGCGTAATGAATGTGTAATATCTCCGGTAAGCCCTAGCCCATACAGGAAGAATAGAAATGTAAAATAGAACAATTTAGTAATGTGTATGTGAAATTTGTAAAATTGTAAAATCGGATGATGACTGTAAATATAATTACGTACCAAATAGCCCATATAGGGCGTAATGAGTTGGAAAACTGTGTATATAACGGTATAAGTGATGAAAGTCCTCTCTCTACCTCCATGACGAGGTATGTCACGTGAAGGGTATTTAAATAAACAAAAAATGGCGCGTCAGTGTACCACTGACAAAGGCAGTAGCCGAAACGCATCTGGTGCTCAGAGGACAAAAATAAAATCCTTGATCCTCCTCCCGGGAGTGCTGACTCTTTTTTGACAAAATAAGAAGGAAACAGCTTGGATATATATATATATATATACACATGTTATTTCATTAATTTAACATTATTGCGTACTGAGTGTCATTTTATTTCTATTGTTTTCTTTGTGAGTGCGTTCGATTACCAGTCCATGTGTGGTGCTTGACTTACTTTAAGGCTGGCCTGGAGTATATTCAAACCTGAATTGACACATTTAGTGATATGGTCATTTGATAAGGGTACTTTGGGAAAGGCAATGGTTTTACTCTTTTGTGTGTGTTTGTGTATTGGAATGCTGCTCCCCAAATCTCTCCTTGAATTACAAAGAAACTAGCAGATCCTTAAATCTAACCATGTTAAAGGGGTGGAGCTTCCAGAATCCCCTCTACTTACACTTAGAAGGGCAAGACCGATAAAAGATCAGTTAGTACAGAGCCATGTACCTTGAGATAATAAAGAGTCAGCGTTCAATGGTTTAAAAGGTTTCTTTCCCTGTGGTAGGTATGAAGCCTGTGCTAACAGCAGTAACGTGTTGGCTTATGACATTCAAGGTCTTACAGCACTTAAGAAGAATAATACATTTATGTATTGCAATACTACCTTCACAGTGTACTGCTTAGTGTGTCCCTGTCAGTTGAGGTATATCGGCAGTAGCGCAAATCCAGTGAAAATACGGATTCTGGAACATCTAGGAGCCATTACTCATGAGGATGTTTCAAATCCGGTGGCTAGACACATTGCCCCCCATTTAGGATGGCGGGCGGATCGCCACCACGGGGCAGGCGGTGGCGATCCACCTCCAGATTGCCCCGTATCACCCCGCCACATTAAGATGGGGAGGGGCTCCGCGGCGGACGGAATGACTGTCCGCCGCTTTTCCGCTGGTCGGATTCGCGACCGGGTGAAAAAGGCCCTTAATATGGTGGAGGTGCCTTGCAGGCACCGCCATTCATATTAGTATGTGGCAATTTACAATGCCTTTCCATGGCGGAGACTCCACCATGGAAAGGCATGCGGATTTTGCTTCGATGGGCCGTTGCGGGCCCCCAGGGGGGTGGGGGGCTGCACTTGGGGGGGTACCTATAGTACCACCCAACATTGGCATTGACAAGGTGGCAGGCACCACGTGGTGCCTGTCATGTTGTGCATGCCAATGCACACCATGCATTATTTACATTGCGGCGGGTGCTGCTTACAGCACTGCCCGCCACAATGTTAATAATGCGATATGCGACTGCCTCCTGATTGCCATGGCGGAACCACAGCACCTCTAGCTGGTGGTCCCATTTGCCATTGCGGTGGCAGGCAGACAAAGTCCGCCCGCCGTCCGAATGGACCTCTTAGATTCCAATCATGGCAGCAAAAGGAATATGTTGAGGTTTTCTTGTATTCATCATGTGCCGAAAGACAACAGGGGAGGGAACAGAGAGTTAAGATTATGAAGGCTTGAATCTAGGTACATCATTGATGTGCAAACTAAAGGACCAACTGGATTAAATAGCGGAGAAGGGTTAGCGATACATTTATGAGTTTGAAAGCGCATAGTAGAGATATTAAGGACACCTCCTCATGGTTTTTAAGATGGTGTACGGGTTGAGTAAAATGTTATTTGACAATATTGGTGACCCATAAAATGAAAAGTAATTTTATGTGTGTGAAAGACTAAAGGGTAGAGGCTATATTCTTTTATTAATGTACTTGCTATCAGTATACTCAGACCTATAAGATAGTGTGGGACTATAGGGAAGGTTAACACCACACGGAGAAGCTCATATAGAGTGAGAGAATATGAAAGCTGTTGATGCATGTCAAGGTTTGACACCCCATACAGGGCATCATAAGAATGTTTAGATAATTTGAAATATGAAATTTGAATGTATCTTACCATGCATCATTGATGGATATTGATTTAATTATGCTGTGGTACGGTGGATCGATATACCGTGTTTAGCCCATACAGGGGATAGTAGAGACCCATGGGAATGATGTCGATTTGAAGAAAATTAGTGGGAGCAATAATATTGAAGCACTAACTCTGCTATATATTTGGTTGCACAAATGCGATAAGGGAACCTGTTTAAAACAATCATGCAATAATATGACGAAGTTGAGAATGTGCACAGAGACACACCTGTTAGTCCTTCATTCATGCTAATGAACTTTTTGTAACCAATCCACTGTATTGTATTTTAAAAAGTTTCACAATGGCGCCCGATATCATTGATAATGGCGTCTGCCGAAACGCGTCTGAGTGCACCATTTATCCAATAAACTAGGATAATCCTTTCCCGTGATTGCTGGTCGTCTATACTGTAGAGCTCTCACATTTCTGTGATTTCACCCTCGCCTAATGGAGCACCCACTCGAGAGTGCAGGGGTAAAGGGTGACAACCTGGAATGCATACATATATATATAAATTTAAAAAAATCGAAATAATTTCATTAATTTAACATTAGTTCGAATTGAGTGTCATTTTACTTCCATTGTTTTCTTTGTGACTGTGTTTTAGTATCAGTCCATGTGTGGTGCTTGACTTACTTTAAGACTGGCATGGAGTATATTCAAAGCTGTATTGACACCTTTAGTGAGATGGTCATTTAATAAGTGTACTTGGGGAAAAGCAATGGCCTTACTCTTTTGTGTGTGTGTGTGTCTGTATTGCCATGTTACTCCCTAAATCTCTCCTTGAAAGTCCCTAAAACCCTCCAATTTAGTACAAGTATTCCCCATTTTCCGGCCTCTACCCTTGTCCTTCCCACATTTATGACTAAAACATATGCCCGATTGTGTGGACATCTCTGTGACTGTGGTGGAGATCTTCACACAGCAGAGTTGGGAGAGTTAGATGTCTTCTCCTGTAGGATTGTGAATCAAATTTGGAATATGTGAGCAGTAGTTCTGGAGAACTACAAAATACAGTTGGTGAACTTGGCCCTAAAGAGTCCTATACAATCTTATTTGGCCCTCCATGTCCCTCCCAATTCTATGATTATATACCAACTTACCAAGACAGTGTGTTGAACCCTGGCAGGAAACACAGCTTACTATACATCATTCTTTTGCATCTACACAACTATCTTGATGTCCCAAACAAAACACACAGTCTAGCACTGGTCAAGAACATTTTAGAACTGATAAACAGGGTATGGGACACTTGTTCACAATGAGGGATTGAGGAGTCCTGTGGTCCCAGAAACATGGCACTGTGGAGGCAAGGCAAAGCGAGAAAGAAGAACTAAAGAGAGAGATTGGGTACAGTGTTGTGACAGGGGAAGGGAGTTTGCAGGAAATATGGTACTGAAGAGCATAAAAAAAAGTGGAAGGACATTGCGAAGTAAAGTAGTGGGAGGATGGAAGGTGCATAGGAGGGAGAATACAAGCTTTACTGAGAGACTAAAGAAAGAGGTAATGGGCAAGGACATGAGAGGGTGTGTGTTTGCAAGACCAAATAAATAGACCAATGAGTGAGGTGATAAGGGGGAATGAGGGGACACCACAGCAAAGTAGGGCCATTATACGATGAAAGGTTAAGATCAAAGAATAAATAGAGAAATGAATTAATAGAATGGTGGACAGGGGATGATTGCTAAAATTAAAGTCCTATTGTGTCAGCTGTTTGTAGAGTTCAATACAATCCTGCGTTCCTCCCCTTCGAGGTTATACCTAAGCAGGAGTCAACAGGTATGCAACAAATCCACGTCCAAATGCACTTAAAGCTGAGGGAAGACAAATTAGTCATAACCAGCTGGTACACATCTCTGTGAAACACTTGTTCAGAGGAAAAGTGTAGAGAAATTAATGAGAATGAGTGTAGAATAAATTAAGGAAAAATTTGTTGTAGAGTTACAGAATTCGTTCATGAGTTAGTTTGTGAACATGAACCCATGGGAGGAAAGAGCTAATATAAGAGATAACTCTGATAGGTGAAATATTAAAGCTAAATAGTGGACGTAATAGTGAAGACAAGAAGATAAGACTTCGCAAATTAATGAAACAGAGGAATTCAACATAACAGTAATTTACAATCGAATATGAAAACAAATGCTTGAACGTGTAAGTTAATTTGAAAAATGAATGAGTGTGGCAACGATGAGTAATTTGAGAGTCATGCCACTGTATGTATGTGATATGTATATAAAAGCAGTAGAGAGGTGTAAAGGATCAATGACAAAAATGTAGTCAATGAGTGAATTGAGAGGTGGCGTGGTTCTTTAAACAAAACGGGGCTCCTATTTCATTGTGATGTAGTGCCCTTTAAAGAGGAGCGCATTCAACTTTTTCTAAGTTAGAATATGGTTGGGGCCATCCTGATGGATACAGCGATGTTTATCCAGAACCTAGGTGCACATATGGAGAAGGCCTTTTGTCTTGTAATCAGTGTATGAACAATCTTGTAGACACGAACACTTCAATATCAAAGAAGTGGCATGTGTAAATGAGAATTTGGTGGTAGAAAGAATACATGACAGTTTTTAAGGAGGAAATTGATTAATGTATGTGTGAATATGAGTGAAAGAAGAAAAAGAGGAAAAGTTACCATATGGATTAACAAATATATGAGCAAAGGGACTTTAAAAATACTTAAATAGTATTCAAGGTGATAGAATCCAAGGTAGTAACAGATGTCTGACTTTATCACAAAGGTACGCATGCTTCTCAAAGTCACCCAGTTGCCCTGTTTTTGGCTACAGCTTATGTCAAGGTGTTGCTCGTAAGCAGGTCACAGACTGGCATGTCTAAAGTGGCCTGATCAAGTGTGGTGAAGAGTCTATTGATCAAAAATAAAAATCACATCCACCTGGATAGAGTGGCCTGTGTGAGGAAGTGTAAGAGAAAAGAGCAGCAGAGGAAAATGTAAGTGTAATAACATTGTAATGATTTTTTCTTGGGGTACAAATGCTCCATCCTGGTGTACTCAAATCTCATGATACACACACGCAGTTCATACTCTTGGAGGAAGTGAGGGATCTCAGTCAATGACACACTGCAAACATTTACTGTGAAGAGCCAGTAGGCAACATCTCCAACATGGGTGCAAGTAAAAGGACTGTATACCACCATCATATGTCAGCAATCACCCACCGTTATTCAATTCAGTTCAGGCTGATATGTCAGACTTAACTGTCAGGCACAGTAAAAAAGTGAGGGAATGGAATGCAGTTCAGAGTAAATATAAGTGGTTGAGGTTGATTCAAGCATTCAATCCATCACTTTTTGGTTTTCTCAATAAATTACATTTTTTTCTTGTGCCAGTTTAATTTCAGTTTTGCAAAGGCTTATTGCGTGTTTTCAGATATCCAACTTATCAGCAAAATGTAGCCCCTCTGCAAGGGAGATTTTTAGCAATGGCAAGAAAAATTCTAGAACGCCAGATTCTTTCCCACAGGGCAATTCTTGATTCATTGGATCCCTTTTATTGTACACGTTCTCAATACATTTGCTTTTCTATTTATGTACCTACACCTGCTGTGCGCTCAATGGGACAATGCTTTTCAAGGTGTGTAGAGCTGTTTTTATTAAGACAAGGATACTCAATCATCAGAAGGCATGCAGAGAAGAGTTTTAATTGTCGCAATAAATGAGGAGGAAGTGACAAGTGTTCCACTACAGGGGTTTTGGGTCTTGTCATTGATGTCTGAAAGAGATAATGTGCTGTTTTTTTACTGCATGTTTCTGTGTATTTGAATGAATTTGTGTAATGCCTAATGCATACGGCATTAGCTCTGATCAGTTGCGGCAGGCTATTTACCGGGGTGGCGGGTGGGGGTTGTAAATTAAAATAATAAAAAACAATTTTAAAAAACACTTACCTTCAGGACAACTACCCGGCCTGCGCCACTTCTCAGTCTACTCACCGCCGCCACTCGCTCATCGGAAGCAGGAACCAGGAAGCACCAGGCTCCTGACTCCCCTAGCCAATCTCAACAATGCTTAGTAACGTTGTGATTGGACTGAACGCCGTTGTTCGGCGCTCAGATGGGTAATGGGGCCCTGGGCATGTTTTGCACTCAGGATGTAATGTAGCCTGGGTGCAGAACATGCAAAGTGCATATGACTGTTATGGTCGGCCACGAGAGGGCCGGCCAAACATTTATGCACACTTTAGAGTGGAGCAACCACGAGTCCTTCTGGCCCCCTTCTCTGGCAGTCCAGCACTGGCCTGCCCCGCACTGCATCAGGAAATGGCTAAACTAAAATGATAATAACGCTGGGTATTATCAGTTTAGTCAGTGCTTGAAATGGAAAAATAGAAGTGCATGTACTCTGTAGCAGAGTACCTGCTTGTTTCTGAGAAGTGCCGGTACTCTCCAGTTAAAAGTATAGCATTTCTCTTCAGAACTGCCGGTACTCTCCTTCCCAAAATAAAAAAGTATCGGTACTCCGTACCGGACAGTACCGGCCCATTTAAAGCACTGAGTTTAGTCTTCCTTTAACTACTGCTCACAGAGTGGGAGACATTCCTCCATCTTAGCGGAGGAGCCGCCACTGGGTCTGATATCATTTTATTTAAATGTCACATAGCATGTGCATAAGATAAAGCATGATATAAAAAGGTGGTGTGGCTAAACATGATTGTCTGCTGTGGGTTTGGTCAACGTGCTTGCTAAAGGGACAGAGTTTAGCTATAGCCCATTTATGAAAGTATCTTTAATAGGCTGAAAGTAGTATAAGGACAGCAGGGTCGGGCTGGCCTATTGGGCAATCTGGCTGTGCCCGAGGGTCTTGTCTGAAAAATCTGTGTGTAGGTTGTTTATTGGGCTGTCTGTGACACTGTTTTATGATCTGGTGGACCGGTTTTAACTGTTTATTTCTCTGATGCTATTACGACAAACATTGCCTATATGCATGTACTGTTTAATACTTTGTAAAACAACTACACAGCTATTGTTTGCAAGTTTCTAACTGCCCTGATTTGCAAATGTGGGTCACTTCTTAGCTGTCTGATTCGCTGATGACTATTTTCTGTCCCAGTCAGATCCTAAAGAGCAGAGAATAGTGAATCAGAGCTGAGAGACAGTTAGCAGTGGCCTGTTTGACTAGGAGCTGCAGAAGGAGGAAAGCTCTGTGTCCTAACTCAGCTCTACAAGAATCTGCAGGTAGGGAGCCACTATGCCTGGTTGAAGGCAGTCCCTAGGCATTGGTGTTACAGCTGACCTGAGACTCATTGTTTGGGCCATGAACTGGGCTAAGAGAATATCAGTACACACTTTGCTTGGCTCCCCTGATAGCTGGCCATGTTTGAGAGCATTTTCAGAAACACTGACAGAGAAATATATGTATTTTTTTAATTCATAAAAATTGTCCCTTTCACAGAGTCCATGGGAGTCTGGGCACCAGTACCCTGCCCCCTTGTACCTTATTTCTTTCTAAATTCCAGGACAAAGGGATCAAGTCCTTGTGTCCTGAAATGCCAGCCACAACATTTCTCTTCCTCTTGCCGCCTGCCAATGGGAGCGCAAGCTCCCACAGGAGTTATGGGGAGTCTTTCGCTCCCATGGGATTGAAATAACCAATGGAAAAAAAATCCTTGGCCAATCAGATCGTTTTATTATATGGAGTTGCATGATAGCACGACTCTCACTAATCAACCGCGAACCCAACCATCCAGCTATACAAAGTTTTTGCACCTTACTTTCTCAAAAACGACGGAATGGATTGACACAAATTTTAAAAAAGCACATGTTTTGGACCAAGATCTGGCTTTCTGCCAAATTTGGTTTAACTCCGTCCAGCTATTTTTGTCGTATCACTTGCATGGGAGAATTGTGTTTTGGGACTTTCCCCTTTTCTGGCAACTGTTGGGCAAATCACCCCAAAACGTCCAAAGAAAGAGCTGAAATGTATGAACTCTTGTTTTAAAAATGTTTCATGGAGATTCATCAAATGGTGTAAAAGTTATTAGTAGATCAAAAAACTCACTTCCTTTGGTAAATAGGTCCTAACCATATATAGATATTTGGCTATGATATTAACCCCTTGGCCGGGGCGGTAATTTGCCGCGACGCTGGGGGAGGGGAGTCAGTGTGGCGCCGCCATGCTCGTGACGGAACCACACTGTCATGAGCAATGGGCGAGCTGTGCTAATGACTGCGTGGTTCCGTCACGACTCCGCCCACTCACTAATTCGCCCGCACAGGCGGGGAATTAGTGCCACGTAGGCGGGGCGGTCGTAGCATGACGGAACCACGCCATCATGCGCACACGCCGCCCGTGGCTCATGACGGCGTGGTTCCGTCACGAGCAGGGAAGGGGTAATGGTAGCACTATATTTCATTCTCGATTTTTAAATACATACAACAGCTGCTTCAGTGGTTTTATCTCTTCCTCAAATAAGATGATGGGCGATGTGCTATTTTTTTTTTTTTTTTTAAGCAGAGGCGCTGGAACTACTGGTTTGTAGGTACTGCACATGCCAGAAAACCTTGAAAGATTTCAACAAGAGATGGGGTCATAGTGGGACCCTTTCAATTATTTTGTTAAGTAACCTTTACTCTGTTCACCGGTGGTTAAAGGATAACATTAATTAAAATACAGTCCAATTGTCTTTGCAAACATTGTGCTTATAGGAAGCACATATCTCTTCAAATGGATACAGCTAAAAAGCAAAATTGGTATATCAGAGCTCCTTTAAACTTTTCACAGTTCACAGTTGCAAAATGCATTTGCTAGCAGCATTCTTTCTAAAGTTTTATGTTTAAATATATATAACCACCATTTAAAGTCCATATGATACACATGCTGCTTATTCCTGGAATATGACAGGAACCATTACTTAGGATTCAGTAAAAATGCAAGCATAAGATATTTATGCTCATGATTTTATTTTGTTTTAATATCTCCTTTTTTGGTTGACAGAAACACAGTTTCAGACCAAGAAAGCAGTGTATTTTATGACACACTAGGCATGCATAATCACTTATTATGCTTTACTAGCAGATTTTCCACTGCGTTGTTCATGTTTTATTCTGAGACTTTCTTTGGCCCTTCACTGAAGTATCGTTAATATAGTGATCTAGCAAATAGCCAGACTTTCAATAAGCATTTTTTTTTAGTCTTCTGGTCCAATACGTTTATACACTACAGGCTACCAAAAATGTGCCCACTACTTATAAGGAGCTCTGAGTTATGTATGGTCTATGTGTGGTCAAGAGTAGATCTATGAATTACTCAAGTTATCATCAACAAGAGAGTTCTTTGCTATTGTCGGAAAAACATGCGGTACAACTCAGATAGACTTGGTTTTTTTTAGGTCGAGCCTGGGCAGCATAAGCGCTGCTGCGAGGCATGCAATATTGGAGTATGGCTTTAAAGCCCCACCCACTCTCTGCCCATATTTTTAATTGGCTTGTGTCATTGTCCTTCGTAAAGGCTGGCTTCCGAGTAGGTATTGGGCTTGTTAGTACCTCCTTGACACATGCCTCAAGGGTATCTCTTTGTAGATTTTAATGCATCCATCATTGAAGATCGTGAACCGAGAAATGAGATTTCTCCTCTAGAGCTTCCTTTTACTTTTGTTACACAAACACAATTGGTTACATAAATTGATGATGACAATCTCGTACACCATCATCTTCGCATAAAATACATCCTTTTAAAAATAAAATGTTGGTTAATAACACTCACCAAGTCGAAAAATCTGTGGAAATCTCATTTATTTGTTTTTAGAAACCTTTTAGAGGCCACACAGGAGCTTTATGATGTATTTTTGCAGATCTAAATGCCTCATCTCATGATTAATGAAGATCGATGGCACAGTGGCTTGAGCGCCGATGTAGGTGGAAGCGGGACTCTGGAGCTCCTCCGTAGCCGCCCCTCTCCGACATGTATCCTGACTCCTAATTCGGACCCCCTGGCCCCCATGTCTGCATCGGATGGTCTGGGGAGCATTGGGGGAGAAGCTGAAGGCGCTGGGTGCCCCACGCCCATTGAAAACTAACCTTTTCCCCCAAACGGAGCGGCTGGAGCGGCGGGCTCACAAGATGGCGGCCGGAGTCACTGGCCGTGCTGCCTGACGGAGGGGAGCTGCCGGCGGCGGAGGACCCACAGAGGTGGCAAGACTCAGCTGTGCTGGAGCGGAACGCCCCACGAGCTGATAGAGGTGGGAAGCGCTGCCTGGATTCGCGGGGTTAGCGAGGCCCGGGAGCTGCAGGTCAGAGAGCTGCCTGACCCTAAGTTGGCGGCGCCTGCATGGTCGAGAGTGTCCCTGGACTGCCGCTAGGAGACGTCGGAGGGCCTGCAGCTCCCCCCTGAGAGGGGCTCACCCTGCTGCTGGAGCGAGGACATCAGTGGTCTCTATCCCTGGGAGGAGTGTCGACTGTTGGGTGTGATTGCTTGCTGCCTGGGGGACCATCCTGTAAGGTAGACAGGAGTGCTGGGGTGCGCCTTCGCCGGGCGCCCGCGGGAGACTGCAACAACACCAGTGATCCGGCTGCTGGTGCTCTGGTGGCCCGAAGGCCAGCGGTGCCCGCTTTGGCTGCCTCCTCTGGACCCCCCGGTGGTGCGAGGGTCTGGGGCCCCAGTCTCCACCTCATCCTGAATTGGGAGCTGTGACATCAGCGGGGTCCCTTGTGGGTCTGCAGTTAGGGGACCTAGGGCTGCAGAGGACTGCTCCCTGAGGCGGAACGCAATCCCTGCTGCCTGTGGGCTGTCCACTTGCCTCCTGACCACTGCAGTCGGCCGCTTAGTACTGGCCCTGGGGATCTGCCTGAGAACCCTTGCTGGAATGTCTCCCCTGCGCTGAACTTGCCCCTGCACCCACTGCCGGTAGAACGGGCTACCCGACCAGCACTATCGCTTGGAACGGACATTGCAAGCTGCCACAAGATGGTCAGGGGGGCCAAGAAGAAGGGCTTCGATGTGCTGAGACTTGATGACCCGGGTCATTCCCTGGTGGGAGACGAGGCGGCGTCTGGCTCTGGGAGCTCGGCCCCGCCGCGAGACCCCTCCCTGAGTGACATTATGCAGGCCATTGTGGCATCACGTGAGGCCCTGGAGAAGCGGATAGACACCATTGGGTCTGACCTGTGCCTCTTGAAGGATGACCACAGGAAGCTGAAAGAGCGAGTAACGACATCGGAAGCGAACATGAAGGACAGTGGCTACCCTGAAGGCCTCATTGGCAGAAGTGGCGCAGAAAGTTTGGGTGTTGGAACTCAGGGCCGAGGACAGTGAGGGCGCTCCAGACGTAACAACCTCCGTATAGTGGGTGTCCCGAAGAGAGAGGAGGGCCAGGATGCGGTATCCTTTTTGGAAACATGGTTGCGAGCGGAGGTGGCGCCGGAGGGGCTCTCCCCATTTTTCGGCCTGGAGCGCGCCCACAGAGTCCCGACACGCTCGCCTAGAACTGGCGGACCGCCGCGCCCGACGGTGGTGCGCCTCCTGCACTATTGGGATCGGGATCACATTCTCCAGGCGGCCAGGGGTTTACCGAACCTGCGCATTGGAAACAGCAAGGTCATGATTTTCCCAGACTTCACCAGGGACGTCCAACGACAACGGGCATCCTTCCTGGCGGTCAAGCGAAAATTGAGAGCTATGCCACTGCCCTATGCCATGCTGTTCCCGGCCCGACTGAAGGTAATTGCTGGAGGGGACACTCACTTCTTCCTTACACCACAAGCGGCTTGGGACTGGATAGAAACCAGGGGGGAGACTGGCGGGGGCACCCCCCGGCACCCCCCTGCGACCACGCCTAGTCGAAGCTCCACTGATCTGACGCCGACACGACGAACTGGCTCCCTGGCTGGGTGGCAACAAGAAAGGAATAAGGCGGTGCTGGCGGTGGCGGCCTTCAGCCAAGGGGAGGTCAGCCCCTCCAGTAACGCCTCGGAGCGCTCGAAAAATGCTGATTTAAGTCCTGGCTCCAGCAGCGCTCATGGTCTCTCGGAGGCGGACCTACCGTGGTGACTCCACAAACGGCGGATGGCATCTTTGGCTGATATGGCTGTGAGGACATTGGACATGCTGATGCATGGTACTGGGACATAGGGCGAGCCCTGCCTGCTGGTGGTGGGAGGCGGGGGGCAGTTGGCTTCTGTTGCTCATCACTGTGATATTGGGGAGTGAGCTGTGGTTTCTTTCTGAATACTTGGGAGGGGGGGGGAGCTCCGGATCTGAATAAGATTAACGTTCTATACAGGCTAGCCTGCTCTGGTTGATTTACGCTTACTTTGCAAGGTTTGGATGGGGATACCACGTTGGTTGTTTGTCCTGGGGAGTGGGAGTTGGGTAGGATTGTTTGGTTGTGTTTGTGGGGGTGGGTGGGATCTGGGCGTGTCAGAGGGTCCTATGAGGGAACATGTGAACTAAGATGTGGGCTGCCATGGTACCCGACTTAAGCTACAAATGTCTCACGTGGAATGTGAGGGGGTTGCATACCATGCATAGACACCACAAAATTCACTTGTATTTAATCCGGCGGGGCATTCATATTGCCTTCCTCCAGGAAACGCATCTCTTAGCACAGGAGGGGAAAGCGTTGCAACGGAGATGGAGGGGGCAAGTCTACCACACTGATTACTCAGCCTACGCTAGGGGGGTGGTCATCTGGGTAAGGGCGGGGGTACCCTTTCAATGCATGCAGCAGCTTATTGACCCGGAGGGGAGGTATGCAGTGGTGAGGGGAAAACTGGATGGGAGGGACCTGACGTTAGGTTGTCTATATGCCCTGAACGTGGAACAGCCTGCCTTCTTCTCCTCGTTGTCCCGCAAACTAGCCCCGTTTTTAGTGGGACCATTGCTCCTTGGCGGGGACTTTAATTGTGTAACTGACACTGCATTGGATCGCTCACATCCCCCCTTACCAAATGCACCGGCGAGTAAACTGGCGCTTGCGCGTTCTGACTGGCAACGTCAATGGGGGCTGATTGACTCATGGAGAGTTACCCACCCTTTAGACAGGGACTATTCCTTCTTTTCCTCCCTTCACGAACTTCACGTCCGTATAGATGCTTTCGTGTGTTCCCCGGAAGTGCGTGGAGAGGTATGCCACAGTGAATACCTTATGCACACGATCTCCGACCATAACCCACTGCTGGTGCAGCTGCGGTGGTCGCAGTGTCGCCCACGCATTCCCACCTGGAAATTACGCCCGGAGACGCTCGACGATCAGGTCTTCCGAACCGCGATAGCTTCGAGTATAGAGACGTATTTTCAGATCAACGCGGGGACCGCGGGGTCGGCCACGGTTGAGTGGGACGCCTTCAAAGCAGTGGTGCGGGGGCAATGCATTGCGACGGTGTCGGGGGTGCGGAATACCTTACTGAGTGACATTCGCTGGGAGGACGAGAAACTACGCTCGCTGGAGAAGAAACGCCCTGAGCGACCGGACATTCATGAGGCACTACTCGAGGAGAGGGAATCGGCGGCGGCGACGGTGGAGCGTCTCAGGTGCTTCGACTACAAATCTTACCTCACGCGTGCACATTCGGAACGAGATAAGACGGGGGCTCTTTTGGCCTGGCTAGCCAATCCGGCTCGCCGAGGCTCGGTCAACCTTGAACTCAGGGATCACGCGGGAATGGCGCGGTTCGACCAACAGGGAATCAATGAACTATTCTATGATTATTACACGGAACTATACCATAGTTGGGTCCTTCCGTCGGAGGACGAGTTCCAGAGATTCCTGGAGGGTTTGGGTTTGCCGGAGCTGGACGAAGAGGACGCAAAACCTCTGGGGGACAAAATTGAGGTGCGGGAGGTGAGAGTCGCCAACAAGAGTATGGCACGGAATAAAACGCCAGGCTCCGATGGTCTCCCGACGGAGTTCTATTACACCTACGTCGACTTCCTGGTGCCCCGGCTGGCGTGGCTCTACAATGAGGCTAAACGTCTGAGCAGCTTACCGTCGACCACTGGCGAGGCACTAATTGTCTCGCTATTGAAACCTGGCAAGCAGCCTTGGGACAGATTGGCGTATCGCCCATTATCCATGCTGAACCTGGACTACAAAATCTTGAGCAAAATCTTGGCGACGCGTCTACTCCCCCACATGTCCACACTGATCCATGTGGACCAATCCGGCTTTATCACGACCCGCAACACCGTGCTTAATATACGACGGCTACTCCACATACGGGAAGCTGACACCTACGATGTGGATGAGGCGGCGGTGTTTGCAATCGACATGGAGAAGGCCTTTGACAGCCTGGAATGGCCCTAACTTTTCCATGTTAAGCGCGCAATGGGACTGGGCAAGGATTTTGTGGATTGGACGGCAGTATTGTACCGGAACGCTACGGCAAGGGTCAGAACAGGAGGTGTAGTATCTGAGACTTGCGCCGTGGGGAGGGGCACTCAGCAGGGTTGTCCCCTCCCCCCCCTATTATTTGCCATAGCGATCGAACCTTTGGCGGCGCGAGCCTGGTTGGGGTGGGCGTTTCAGGGGTTGGACGTCTACGGGCAGGTGCACCATATAGCATTATACGCTGATGACCTCCTACTGTTTTTGGCGGACTCTGCTGCCTCCCTGCGGGGGACGAAATCCCTCCTTAAGTCGCTGAGCACGGTGTCTGGCAATATCGGGTCGGCGATCAGACTTACTAAAACGAATTTCGACTTCTGGAGTACGCTTCCTCTGTCTCTGGCGGGGAGGGTGGCGCTCCTTAAGATGGTGACTCTACCGAGATTGCTCTATTTTTTCCGCACTTTTCTGGTCTGGATTAATCCTGGGCGTAGTGTGCGGAGTGGGGCTCCGCGGAGCTACGCGAAGTGGGCGCAAAACTACGCACACCCGCGCACTCCGCGTAGCCCCACTACGCGCCGCCCGCCTCCCTCCCGCCCTCCCTAAATATTTAAATAAAAGGATTGAAAGGTTTTAAAACACTTACCTTGTCCGCCGCGTCCCCGGGGCTCCCTCTCCCGTCCCTGGATTCGCGCCGCCGCCATTTCGGATACTAATGCGCATGCGCGGGCGGCCGCGCATTTCTCATGAGAAATGCGCATGCGCGGCCGCCCGCGCATGCGCATTAGTATCCGAAATGGCGGCGGCGCGAATCCAGGGACGGGAGAGGGAGCCCCGGGGACGCGGCGGACAGGTAAGTGTTTTTAAAACCTTTCAATCCTTTTATTTAAATATTTAGGGAGGGCGGGAGGGAGGCGGGTGGCGGCCGGCTACGCACCGTCTGCGGAGCGCGCGTAGTGCCGCCTGGCTACGCCTGCTACGCAAAATGCGTAGGAGACGGCACTACGCGCACTCCGTGCACGGAGCATAGCTGGCCACCCACCCTTAGTCTGGATCCCGGCAAGCTACTTCCGGCGGCTACGGTCCATGGTGATTGGTCTTCTATGGGGGTCGGGTAGACGCAGGGTGGCACACTCCACTCTTCTAAGGCCTCGGGCTGAGGGGGGTCTCTCGGTGCCGGATTACGAGTTGTACTGCCGTACAGCCCAGTTACAGTGGTTGACACAATGGGTAGCGAGAGCCATGAGAGAAGAGGATGGATCCGGTGAACCGGTGGGACCGGTTCGGGTGGTATCCCGGATTGTTTTGGGCCTCCCGATGGGGGACCTACATCTCACCCAGGAATTCTCGATGGTCCGGAAGTGTTGGAATAGGTATCTGCAGAGGGGACATATTGCCATTCCATACGCGCCTGAGATCACGCTCAAACTATGCAGGGCGCTCCCACATGGGGGCACACGGCACCGCTTGGAACACTCGGAGCATCAGGGTCTAGCGACCATTGTGGATCTGTTTGATGACGGGGTACTACTACCTTTCGATCTCTTGAGGGATCGCTTTGATCTTCCGGGAGGAGACTTCCTCCTTCATGCGGCGCTGACAGCGGCGATCCGTAAACATTGGAAGACGGGTATGACGGAACTGCCGCTCTCCATGGCCTGTCAATACATGGTAATGGCCGTGGGGACGGTTAAGGCTATTACGTGCCTCTATAAGCGCATGACTGTGGAAGCTTTGACCCCGCTGCTAGCTCTAAAGGCGAAATGGGAGGCGGATTTAACGACGGAGATCCCTGAGGCGGCGTGGTCTGGTATAGTGGAGCAGGCCTGGAAAGGGACGCGCAACGTGAGGTTTCAGCTGGTGCATTTTTACATCCTGCATAGAGCATACCTGACCCCTGACAAACTACATAAGTACTTCCCGACACACTCGGCGGCCTGCCCGCGCTGCCCGGCAGAGGTGTCCGATTTCCAGCACATGTTCTGGTCCTGCCCGGCACTGGGCTCCTTTTGGCAGGGAGGTGCTTGCGGGAGGTCACTGAGAGGGATTTACAACCCACAATGGCACACTGCATTCTACACTGGTTCCCACACACATCAAAGAACAAAATCACTAGTAAGTTCCTGGACCTGGGTCTGCTTTTAGCGAAACGAGCCATAACATCCCAGTGGAAGGCGAGTAGGGGCCCCACGGTGGAAAGGTGGCGGGCGGAGCTCCATAACTGGGCTCGCTGTGAGGGGGAGGTACGTCTGCAGCTGGCACTTAGGGCAGGTACTGATACTGCTCTGGAGCGGGCCCGGGCCTGGGAGCGTTTGGCTCTGGAACTCACGCTTTCGGACACTGACAGCGAAGGCTCCCCCGCATGTAGTCCTGCTCCTTAGGTGCCTTAGTATGGGATTGTGATCGTCCAGGGTCTTTCCCTTGGATTACTCCCTGTCCCACTTGATGACTGCAGTCTCCTTTTGGTTGCTCCTGATAGTCTGGCTTGGACTTGCACTGCCCGCGATGGCTTCTCGCTTGCTCTTGTGGAACTCCGACACGCCTGAGGGGGGGGCGGGAGCAGGGGGAGGAGTAGGGGGGTGGGGGTAGGGGGATAAGGGATATGGGGGCTTGGGTTGGGGGGCTGGGGAGTTGGGGGGGGGAGATGTTTGGTTTTGTTAGGGGCTCAATAGGCCGGGGGCGGGAGGACCGGGCGAAAAGAACAGCAGATCGGAGTACTACCTGAACAATGACTGTTTTTGAACCTTAATGCGCCTGTCATTTACTGGTGCTCTCCTGACAACCGCCGCTCGACCTCCGGGGTGTGAGCTGAACGGCCATGTAAGGCTTTTAATTAGGAGCCTGTGTTATGCATAGGAGGGTAATTGGATTGATTGACGAACTGGTTGTACAAAATTTGACTCTGCAATAAAAATATATTTAAAAAAAAAAATGATTAATGAAGACCGCAGATATAGTTTTGCCTCACGGATTTCTATTTTATTTCACTTTAAAAACAAAGCAGCCACCAATAGAGAGAATGTTGAAGTTATTGTAGCATCTTTTTAGAATCATTGTCTTTAATTATGTTGTCCCCAAGAGTGGGGAGGGGGCTTGTTTAATCAGCCATTTATACTCTCACCTTTGCTATTTTGGAGATAGTACTTCAAGTCCTTAAAACAGAATGTCATGTTGAGTGTTCTGTGGATTAAAAAGCAATGCATTAAGTAACCGAGTAATAAAAGGTGCGTTAAAAAACAAAATCAAACTATATCAAAGCTGCCTGTGGATTTCTGAGAATGTTGTTGGTTTCACAACACCACTTTTCCAGGCTTATATGAACAAAAGACTCTCACTGGCAAAATTTGAGCCTGGCAGATTTGGAGTTAAGAATAAAGTATACCTATTCCTTCACAAAGAAAATAGTAAATCTACAATCATAGATCTATACCATACGTGAATGTAGATTTACTACTTTATGGGAGTCACGCAATTCCCAGGAATTCACAGGTCCAGGATTCCATGCAGATTCCAGGGAGGGTCCTTTGGCATTCCCATTAGGATCTAATTCACACTGTATAGAGGTTTCCTTAATTGATAACTCTGCCAAGGGGGAATATGATCCCCTGTGCAAATGCAAATTTTTTCCTCCCCAGGGAAATAGTTATACCCTTGTAGAAAGCCCTTATCTGACACCCCCACCATTATCTGAGGGCATCATTCCACTATCCACCTGTAAATGGATTATGCCAGCACTATACTTACTGGAATACAAATCCTACCATTTCAAAGGTGGAAAGGGGAATAAAAGGAGTTTACAAACGTAATTGCTTATGGATGTTCATAATATTTCAAGGTGAACCATGCCTGGAACAACCATACTCCTCTCCCTTTGAGTGGGATTTATGGATGTAGAGAACTCCACCCTTATGTCAAGATATCTCCACTCACGTAAATGGGCACAGGCCTCCAAAAAAATCACTTAAAAATCACATAAAAAAGGTTAACTTGATCGTAAACCTATGCTAGCGATTACATTTACCTTTGTTTGTTACTACGGCGTTACATCTTTACCTCCCTGAATAAGCTTACCATAACACTATATTGGAAGCAAATGTTCTGATTTCAATATATATGTGCAGACTAACCCACCCTTCTAGCCATACCCTTGTACAGTGCTCAGTTGATTTTACCTTGATTGGTGTCCATTAAGTTCCCAACACAACCAGAATAAAACTGGATACGGTTTCTGTATTAACCCCTTCGACGCTGATGACGAGCTGGGCTCGTCATGAGGTAGCCTCCTGCTACGCTGATGACGAGCCCAGCTCGTCACGTAACATGCGGTTTCGCATATCTCAGCGTACGAGCAGAATTCCGCCCGCACGCATGCGGTTAAAGAACCCAAAAAGCATGCATGCAGATGGGTCTCTCCACTTGCTCATTGCAATAATATCATTAAACAAAGCCATCAGCTGTCGGCTGTAAAAAACAAGTGAAGGTCAAGGGCATCAACTGACACCTTCATATCTGTTAAAAGCACTCGGCCTAAAATAGATAATGGTGGAATGCACTTAACACAATGAAAGGCAGGATCAGGAGAGGACACTGGTCCTGGCAGATGGAGGCACACTGGCTCTAATTACGAGTTCAGGGCTAAATTCCAATCCCTATGCAAACGTGTGTTTGCACAGATGTTTCAAGAAGCCTTGTGGCTAATGCTTGATGGAGAGTTATCTTGCAGATGTGCAAAGAAACTGGTCAATGAGCATTAAAGAAGGAGAGATTCTTAATTGAAACTTGGCAGAATTATACTTTAATGTGTGTATTATTTGCATTACAATAACCACTGACTCATGTGAATCTACGACATTTTCCACATAATTATGGTTTACATCACTTGCCACATAATCTGCAGTCTGCTGTAAAATTTGCCAAATTCAACAAAAGAAATACTACTTCTATCTTAAAAAGATCAAATGTTACTTAAAAACCAACTCACTCTACAGTGGCAGACCCTTTGCAAAGATTAACTGATCACCTTTTAGTTGCTGACTGCTGTATTCAAGCATCACAGTTGTACTGTTGGGGTGAAACCTTTTCCAATAGAGTATTCGTTTGTTAAAATGACAACATAGTGAAATACTTCTGTCACAGAAATGTGGCATATTATGCCACATAATTTACCTTCGCTTGTAGAATAATTTCACCAACCCTGCCTCATATTTGGTCCTCCATTGCAGCAAATTCCAATCTGATCTGCCCTGGTAGTATTCCTAAATCATTATTTCCTGCTCTTGTACAAGTTCTGGTCAAGTTACTTCTGGAACACTGTAATCTGATAAACTGCTCACCTATGGCAATCATAACCCCAACCCTTGTATGGCTCCCAAAAAAAACCTCGGCCAGCATCATTATTTTGGATTAACGATATTATCACATTTGTATACATTAGCTTTCAAATCTATGAGTGGGGACCTACTGGTGGGTCACAAGACTATTTTTGATGGGGCATGAAGTCCAGGTGTATGTGTAAGTAATATTTAAATGATCAGCCGGGAAACATCATTTACAACGCAACTTTTACCACGCAGTGCTCTTACGATGCAACTATTACAACGCATGTCATTACAACGCATAGCGCTGGGGGGCGCTCTAGGATAGGGAATAGATTTAATTTACTATCCAACACCTTCCCTACTATCCACGGGGACTGGAGTTGGAATAGTAAATTAAACTATTCACTATCCAGCACCCCTAAGCGCTATGCGTTATAAAGGCATGCGTTGTAAAAACTGCGTTGTAAAGGCATGCGTGGTAAAAGCATGCATTGTAATGTCATACATCCGATCAGCCCTATGTCCACCAGTAAGTGCAACGGTGCTGAACAATGTTTAAGTCCAGATTTAAAATGAACACTTGCAAGTATTCCCAAATGAGACTCTGGGTGAACCTTCCTGTATTTATTTCTGCAGATTTTTTTTTTGCTTCAAAAATCCATTTCAACAGAGAATGTGAAGCATATTACGAGTTTCCTCACTGTGACCTTTTTCGTGGTGGTGAGCCCACCAGGAAAAGGCTGGTGTGGAGGAAACTAACAGGGCCCTCTAGTCCCCCTGTTACCTCTACGCATAGAATGCATGCAGGGGGTCGCATGTTGTGCTCCCCAGTAATTTTTCACCTCCTTTTCCTGCATGAAAAGAAATGCACAACATTGTGCATTTCTGTCCGTGCAGGAACGAGCTATGGCGCTCCTACCGCTGTGCCTTTCTAAGGCTCTTCTATGAGCCTTAGAAAGGCACTGCTGTGCGACCACTGCTGCAGGACCACCTGCCAGGATTACAACTCGTAATCGAGCAGGTGGACTGACTACAGGTTTGGCGGTGTTAGAGCAGGGCGCTGGCATGGGAGCCCGCTCCAAGACCACCAAACTCGTTTACACTATATAAAGCAGTGTTTGCATAAAATATTGGCAAAAAATATCGCAGTGCAAAAATATCGGGCCCTCTTTACAAAAGTAATCTGGGACAAAATCCTAACTTTACGACTTCGGTATTCACAAAGGGCATTTAGAAGTAGTAAAGTTAGGATTTTGGTCTTAAATTTAACTTAAGTAAAATTTAAGTTTAACTGAGACAAAATCCTACCTTTACTACTCCTACATGTCCTTTGTGAATACTGAAAGTCATAAAGTTACGATTTTATCACAGTTAAACTTAAGTTTTGGTGAGAAACAATTGCGGACAATGGTGGACACTGTGACCTCACTTCCTGCTGTGTTCCCTTTGTAATTACTTCAGCACTTATATCCAGATGTGTGTGCACATGCAACTCCGGTACCTGCTGCTGGGCAGAGAGTGAATGAACCAAAAGGTTGGAGTGGTGCACTACGTCAATGAGTCTTATAAGTCTTGTTATATTATCTCAATAGATCTTTTATTTGGCATGAATTTCCAACAATAAAAATACCAGCCAACGTGTTTCGTTCATATACAATGAACTTCTTCAGAGCAATGGATGCAATTCGTGGGCAGGGTGGTAGGTACCCCCTGGGGTTCCGTAAGAGCTAAATGTGAGCCTTGTCCTTTGAAATAGATTGTGTTATTTAATGAGTATTTTTGGTGTTTGGAAATATATGAAAAAATAGCTTGTTTTATGATTCTAATCAATATTATTAATTACTTTTTTATAGGATAAAGACACATAGCACATTTTTCTTGCTTTATTTGTTTTCAAAGTTTATGTGTTGTAGATATTTAAACATATATATTTCAACTTTAAAATAAACATTTGTATATAATAAATAAATAAAACACTTATAAGGAATTTTTAATATTAAATTTAAATGTAACTTTTATTCTAATAGTATTGTATGCTATAAATGTTTCACTTTTTTCCATGTTTACATTTTTTTAAACATTTCTTACATTGTTTTACATTCATATTTTTAACATACTTTTTTTAGTATACATTAAATAATTGCATATATTTTATTATAAAATGCATTTATGTGTTTATATTTTATTATAAAATATATTTAAGTGTTTTTACATGTTTAATAGTTAGGTAAATTTTTCAGACATTTATTAAACATTTTAACTTATTTCCCATTCATTTCTTTGGGAGATAGTCTTTTTTTAGGTTAATTTAGAGGCCATTTTTTCTTTACTGTTGCCTTCTGTTTTGTAATCTTTTTGTGTTATTTTTTTTCTTTTTCCCAGGATCCAGGCTGCGGTTAGGTGCTGCTGTTCATCAGAACAGGTCACTTCTTTTTTAGGGATTTGTTAAAGGATGCGGTGGTAAGGGTGTGTAGGAGGAAGTTCAAAGGTTAGTTATAGTGTTGTTTATGTTTTTTTGTACTTTAACCCCTTATTATTATAATGGTGTACTCACAACCGCACGTCAGCATTGCAAAATCGGGGCCAACCGATATCCGGTCCCGACCGCAGCATTACAATCCGACTGCACATGGTGCAGTCACACACTCCCATTTCTCCATGGGAGCTTGTGCTGAGGCCGTAAACTGGCCGTGGCAGAAGCTACCATAGAGAAATGGGAGAATATGTTCATCTCTGCACCACGTGGCCGGCATCTCCCGGTGCCTGCCTCACGGTGAAGGGATTAACAGGGGGGCACTATAGGTGCTCCCTCGACCCCTAACCAGAGGCGGAAGGGTGAAGGAGGCCATACTAGGGACCCCCAATGTCACTTTCCACTAGGCTTTCCATGTCAGAAAGCCCAACATGGAAAGCCTGCAGGAAACGGACATGGTAATCCCTACGGTGGAAATGCAGCCAATAGGGATTACGGGCAGGCCTCCAACTGGCCGCCGGACTCTTTGAATGGCCAGCAGGTTTCCCTTTTGACTGCGTGCATCGTAATGCGGTGGTTGAAATTGAAATCCTCGATGAGACCCAGGGGTCCCATCGTAGTGGGGCCCTAAGTTGTATTAATAGAAGTATTTTCAGCTAGTTTATGGTTTTGGGATTTCGTACACTGTTTTATTAATGTTTCATTCTGTTCAGTTAAATGTGTTATGTTACTTATATTTTGATGATTAAGTCTCATATGGGTGTATTTTTGGGAATGAAATGTGTTTTGCAGGTGCATTTTCTTGCTTGCTTTACAGGATTTTGTCCACAAATGTTTCCTATGGTCATTGGGAGTTTCCATTAAAAACAAAAAAAGGAAATCACTTTTGGTTTATAATAAACCAATGCTTTTTACTGTGATTTCATTTTTTTCAACTTTCCTGGGTGTTTCTTTTTTACACACTTTTCCAGGTTTTTTATGGTTCCTAGATACTTTGGATTGCTTTGAGGTCTCTCTATTGAATTTGTTTTATTTTTGCAGATCTTTGACAACCTGGATACGGAGGAGGATCTGCAGCTACAGAACAGTATGCGGCTGACTTAGATCTCGGCGGATGGATTACTCCGTCACATCGGTGACGCATATTCCGTCTGGCAAAAAATAAATCGCATAGGATATCATGGGATTTATATTTCTGCGGACAGGATGTCCTTCATCATTGTGATGGAGCAGCCGTCTGCTGAGATCGAAATCAGGGCTTCTGTATGCAGTCCTGCATTTATGTGCAATAGCGTACAGCATTCTGGGTGTTTGGGAGTTGTAGTCCTGTTTTACTTTCATTAAAGTAATTTACCTAACAAGCCTGAAATCCATGATTTGTATGTGAAAACTGCAGCATTGGCGACAGTGGCAATCATGACCTGGAGTAAGGTAGCCACCATCACCATATGGAGTTATAATGTTACTGCTGCGAAGGGTATGGTATTAGCATGTTAGGATTCCATTAGGGGCAATTCTTGCAACGATACCATAATCTCAAATTTGTTACGTAAATGTACATGTAGCTCCCTGCAGACATTTGCTGGTGTGATCCTTCTACTGTGTTTTTGTGAGGAACTGCAGAATTATGGCATCAGAAATGTGCAGTAAGCAGAATGCCACACATTTTTTCCCATTGGGGCTGCACTCTTAATATGAACTTCAGAAGGCATTCGTTGGGTATTTGAGAATTCTACATTACAGTCACGTGCTCCATCAGCGAGAGAGCTCCAGCACCATCACTCTTATTACAAAAGATAAAGTCCTTCTACAAAACGACAGAGATAAGCTACAAATAATTACCCTGGCCAAAGAGATGTATCCCGGGCAATCTAATTCAGTTTAAGAAGTCTTTGAAGATGCCATGCACATGCCTCAAGGGTATCTCTTTGTAGATTTTAATGCACCCACCATTGAAGATCGTGAACCGAGAAATGAGATTTCTCCTCTAGAGCTTCCTTTTACTTTTGTCACACAAACACAATTGGTTACATAAATTGATGATGGCAATCTCGTACACCATCATCTTCGCATAAAATATATCATTTTAAAAATAAAATGTTGGTTAATAACACTCACCAAATGGAAATATCTGTGGAAATCTCATTTATTTGTTTTAAGAAACCTTTTAGAAGCCACACAGGAACTTTATGAGCTATTTTACAGCTCTAAATGCCTCACTCCATGATCAGTGAAGACCATACACATAGTTTTGCCTTACAGATTTCTATTTCATTTCACTTTAGAAACAAAATAGCCACCAATAGACAGAGAGTTTGAAGTTATTGTAGCCCCTTTTCAGGATTATTGTCTTTAATTATGTTGTCCCCAAGAGTGGGGAGGGGGCTTGCTAAGTTAGCCACGTATACTCTTAACTTTTGCTATTTCAGAGACAGTACTTCAAGTCCTTAAAACAGAATGTCATGTCGAATGTTCTGTGGGTTAAAAAGCAATGCATTAAGTAACCGAGTAATAAAAGGTGCTTTAAAATCAAAATGAAACTTTTTCAAAGCTGCATGTGGGTTTCTGAAAATTTTATTGGGTTTCACCACACCACTTATCCAGGTTGATATAAAAACTGGTAATGGGCAACGTGCCATATATCCTCTTCACTGCAAGGGGTAACATGGCTGACAACATGTATTTATTTGATGAGGATTTGTAAGTTCTACACCCTGCTTTGAATGCTTGAACTTTTATGAGGATGATAGGAAATGGAGAACCTACATGCACGGTGTGTGACTTAGAATAAACATCATCTTAGAATATATATTTCAGGTGAGACTTAGATTTTGTTTGGAAATGTAACTGGTTGCAAATGTAACTGGTTGGAAATGTAACTGTTTTTCGCTACAGTGACCATTAAATTGCCCGAATGAAAAGCCTTATAATTGGGGGACAGTGAGGCACTTCTGTTTCTGGAACACCTACTTTAAAGTGGGCGACTTGCGAAGACTGCTGCTATTTCACCTGCCTTTGCCAATGCTTTAGTTTTCAAAATGGTCACCATGCATGTGTATGCACTGATGGCCATCTTGGTAAAGTGTTTCATAAAGCTTAAGAAAAAGCATTCCACAATGGGCACCCTGCTTGCAGACACAGGCACGTGTGGCCATTTTCAACTGTCCAAATTCAAGATGGCCGACCATGCGTGTACATGCTCGCTGGGCTTCTTGGAATTATTTGTCAAACAGCATAAGAAAATTTTTTCCAAGACGACCAGCATGTGCAAACATGGCCCTCTTTGAATGGGTCAAAAACATTTAAAGATGGCTGCCCACTTCTGTATTAGGGCAGACAGTGGATAGAGTGCAATTAAGGCAAGCAGGAACTTTGAGGAGCTATACGGAAACAAAAAAAAAAAAAAAAAAAACTTACTTTGCGCTCGCCACATTGCCGAGACGATTTTATTTATTTATTTTCCCTAGTCCATCGTATGTCGACTTCCCTTCCCACTATACCCCGCCACACCGCCCCACCGCCCACCACTCTTACCTGTACCGGCCATGCCTACTAATGAGACATAGGGGGTAGGAAAATTTTCTATTTTTATGAGGAGAGAAAAGGCCCTGGGAGAGTAGTTCCTCAGTTTTGTGTCTTTGGCCGCAATGAATTGCAGAAAGAACCATACATTTGCAATTTGATAAAATAGAAACTAATTAGATATCATCGGTAGGATTTTTTTCTTGATAATGTGTTGAAGTGCTCCCCTCTTTTGTTGAGTTTCAGGAGGTCTGTAGGTGGTGGGACCTGAGGGGTTCGAGTCCCATGTTTGTGCAATTTTTTAACTGCTTACTGGTGCGGAGAATTGTAGCACCAACTGCCTATATTCTTTTTTGTGTGCTCCTACTTCTCTGCCTCCTCTCAGTCTACTACCCCAGATCACTGAGCCATAAGAGAAAAGAAAAGGAAAAAGTGACAAATGACCAGAGAGACGGGGATTTCATGAATGCTTTCCCCAATCTGGTAAGGCAGCAAACAGCGGCTCAGCCAATAGAAACATTACAGTCTGACTGTCTCTCAAGTAAAACTGCAGGGAATGTGATTTATTTTCAAAGCAGATATGCAATTCATATATGGCAACGCAGTTGCTCTTTCATCTGAGATCAATTCAAATTATTGAACAGGTGCCCTAGTGAAAGGGAACAAAAGGATGCTGTGTTGTTGGTCAGAGTGAACCATAGAGTAGTGTACAAGGGAGAAGTAGTGTGACATATATCCATCAAATTCACAGAGTGAGACCAATCCGGCCTAACATAGGTCAGTTGTTCCCTTTATATCACATAGCAATACATAGACACTGATACTGAATTATAGTCGTGTGTTAATAGTAGTCAACGTTTCGACCCCTAAGAGTGATCAAGGTAATTCCAGCCTTAGGGTGGGGTCTTCATCAGGACTGTATGGACAGTGAGCAGCTAATTGTATAACCAGCGAGTAACTTTGGGATGGACGATAATGGTAGGTGGGCTCAACAGAGCTCTGATTAGAGGTGGGGGGGGAGTGGGGGTTAGGCCAAACGTGCATGTACGACTTTGGGCGGAGAACTGAATATCCTACTCAGTCACCAGATAAGATTATCTTGAAAACATCCTTCCGGCTCAGATTCATCTGGCAGAGTGTCTCTCAATGAGGTAAATAGACCAACAATTTGGCTGACAAGGTTCTCCGTCTCATTTGGCAAGCAGTACCTTGTCAACCAAATGTCGAAACCAGGTCCTTAAGTGCTAGCAGATTTAATGAGTGCTACCAACCTCTGTATGGCTTTACAGGAAAGAAAGAAAGAAAGAAAGAAAGATAGAAAGAAAGAAAGAAAGAAAGAGAATACTGAATGTACAGTAGTGTCTTTGAAACTGCAAAGCATGAAGCAGAATGTGAAGGAGAGAGGATGGGGAGCCCTTGCAAGGGGAGAACAAGATGGTGAACTGAGAGAGGGACCGGGAAGAGGAATACCAGGAAGCGGTAACATTAAGAAAAGGAAAGTGCCCATGGTGTGGGGGGTCATGTTTTGCCTGTGGTCTTCTGGTGCATTGGAAAATGGATTGTCCTAACCCTGTTTAAAATGTACCTGGTCATTCTGACCCTCTGGAATTTTACCAAATTATGGAGACCTCCTATCCTATATTTTAGGACAGCTTGAGCGGTTCAGAATGTGCACTGAATACATTAGTGGAGTGGTGTGGCTCACTGGTTAGAGGCGGCAGACCCGGAAGCAGAAGTCGCCCCGGGACCAGGGTTTGATTCCCGATGCGGCAGGGTTGTAGACCAGGGTCAACGGGCTCGATAATTCTCGCCTCGGTGCCTACTCTAACCAGGGGTCCCACTCGGCAACTCTGGGCATTAGCTTGCCTAATCTCCACAACGGCCCCATCAACGCCGGGGATGCCTGGCTCCACCTTGGGGATTCCCAGCAGGGACCATCCCACAGGGAAAGCCAGGACGGGTTCCCCAGTGGTATACAGCGCCAGGACGCCGGCTGGCAACAGTGCGCTTTACAAGTATACACATTACATTACATTACATTGCTTTGTGTGGGCAAGAAAGAGCCCTATGATCATTGTGTGATAAATAACAAGCACACCACTTGCCCTAGTGAGGCTGGTGCCAGCTCTACTTTGCAACCCTCTAAATCACCTTCCTTTCTTCTCTCGGGCTTATCCATAGATGCAGTCATTATTTCAAACCAGCGTCTTTGCCACATTTCGAACCTCATCTCCATCACCTTTGTCCCCATTACTAAGTCCTACCTCACCAGCCAATCTGTTGGGATATTTTGTGCAAATATAATTGCACTGTATTCTGTGCGCTCAATGAATACAGAACTGACCAGACCAAACCAATTTACTTTCCCAGGTTCTTTCCTTGATGCGGTCCACAGTGGCCTACAGCGTGGGATTTAGTTCTACAATGAAGACTGTGAAAATGAAGATAAAACTACAAAAGAAACTGACTTGGATCCCTCAGTACCCGGTTAATCGCAAGGCTGAAGCTGGAATTTGTTTGGCATTGCAGACCTCAGTATGAGAACTTTGCGCCGCATTGTTCTGCTGACTGACTTTCGCTGCCTGCACTGCCTGAATAAATAGTGCTGATGTTGTAGGTAGGGATATGGATGTCAACAGATTGGGCAGGGAGCTGACGTACGAGGGGGGCACCCCTGATTAAAAAAAAGAAAAAGAAAGTGCCAACCACCACTGGGCAAACACCCGTGTCAAGAGTGAGTCTGGGTTTGCCAAACGGTGAAATATCCATAAATCGCAGACCTCTTAAAGCAGGGGGTTCGCTACTAATCATTACCAGTTGTAATTGCCCAATTTTTCGTATAAAAATAGGAAAGGCCATTTTTTTCCAAGATCTCTGTGTTATTAAGATTGTGCTTATCCCTAGCTTCCTTGTGGCCCCCAACCCTGTTAGCATCTTTTCTTGCATCCCTGCAAATGCCCAAGGGTTTACTATGGTGGATCTTTGTTGGGCCTTCTATTCCATCCCCATACATGCAGAGAGTCACCTCCTTTTTGTGTTATTCAGAGGATCCCAACTTTCATAGAAAATGGTCCCATAAGCATTTACACAATCCTCAGTATTCTCTTCCCAAGCTTTAAGGAAAGATGTCAACACTTTGATAGTTCCAAAGGGATCTTCTTTGGTGCAATACGTTGATGGCTTGTTATTAGCATCTGTTACTTTAGATCACGGAAAGATTAATTCTCTCTCCTCACCAAATTGGCTAAGATGGGGCATAAGGCTTCAAAAAAGGAACAGCAGTTTTGCCTTCCCTGAGTGCTGAGTATACCTTGCTCATCCAATCTCAGCTGCTGAGTGCCACCTCTATCCTAACCAAATTGTAGCCATCTGTAATTTACTGGTGACTGTCTCTCAGATACAAATATTTTTTCTGAATATGTGATTACGGGAAATCATGTGTGCAATTATGTCAGAAAAGACATCCTTGACCCCTTGCAGTATTCTCAAGGTCCAAAAATGCATTTTCAATTATAAAACAAGAGCTGACCTATTCACCAGCTTTGGGACTCCCTGATTATACTACGTGTTATGCTATATAGCCATAAATGCAATAGTTTTGCCCTTGGGATACTGGAATAAGACCATGGGGATCAGAAAAAGACCATATTCTAGTGTTCTTTAGATTTAGACCCAGTCACAGCTGGGTTCCCTCCTTGTCTCTGCTCTGTCGCTGTGGTTGCCTGTCATGTTTAAGCCTCTGAAAATAGTACATTGAGTAGCATTCTGTCGCTGTGTCCGATGTTGTTCGACTACCCTCCACCAAAACTCAGCACCTTTCCACTGTCAGACAGTTTCAATATGAAATAGTGTTGCTACATGTTTCACATAATCCCCTTGTCCAGTGTCCCACTTTAAATCCGGTATCTTGGATTCCCACTGTGAGTAGAGAGAACCTTCTTGATTTTCTGGATGTAACTGAGGATGTGACTAAACCTCATATTGATCTAAAGGAAGAAACTATATCACACTTTGAACTAATGTATTTTTGTATTGTTTATGTCTCATAAATGACATAGGTGTCTAGGTGTCATGCACTGTATATCAAATTATTGAAAGCTGCTACCAGCCCAATGTGAAATCTGCCTATGCTGATGAGCTTATTGCACTCACTCAAGCCTGTATCCTGGCTGACAAAAATATTGTGACTGTGTACATAGACTCAAAGTATACATTTGGAGTGACACATGACTTTGAATGGAAAGGGGATTTTTGACTTACGCTGATACCTCCATTAAAAATGGCTTGTATGAAACTTGTTGAACCCGCTAATTATGCAACAAAATATTGTGGTAGTAAAATGTGCTGCCCACCAATGCCAACATGATGAAGTGTGCTTAGGGAATTACCCTGACTGATTTAGCTGCTAGTAAAGAAGCCTTATCATAAGCCAATGATGCTAATATACATGTTGTACAGGGTGATTTGTACCCCGTACCATCCCGGAAAGATATGTCTCTGTTACAGGAGCATGCCTTTGAGATTGAGACACAGTTTTGGCTTAGGCAAAGATGCACAAGGGGCGTTGAGGGAGTGTGGAGCCACAGCTCAAGGTGTATGGTAGCACTGTAATTTCTACTGCACAACCTCTCACTGTTGTATCATGGAGCTGCCCATGCTGGTAGGGATGGTGTGAGTAATGGTTCTTCAGCTCACTGGCATGCACCCTTCTTTCATACCGTGGACCAAAATCATTGTCAGTTCTGTGTCATTTGCCAGTCCTGTAATGATGGAAAAGGATTAGGACCAACCCAGATGCTCAACCACTTCCTTGTACAACAACAACAACTAACCTTTGTGTACTTTAATACACCCACCTCCTTGTGGCCCCTTTTTCATCTCCAGAAACATTTTATCCAAATGTTTAGGTGTGCCTAATATTCTATTATGTAATGGTCTGTATGTTTTAGGTATGGATGCAAGCTTATCCTGTGCAAAAGTACATACCATTACAGTTGTAAAGCACATACTCAGGGACTTAGTTCCTTGTGTCAGGATTCTGAGTCAACTTTTAAGTGACCGAGTGTTAGACTGACAGCCCTTAGTCGGGTCTTCTACCTACTCATCTCCTACTACTGAAATTCTTTTTTGTTGGCCTTAGGACTCTATGCGCTATTCTACTTCCAATCAGTGCTAAAGTGTTTGCGCTCTCTCCTTAAAACATGGTACAATTGGCCTACGCCTACATCTGATTGGCACATTTAATTTACTTATAATTCCCTAGTAAAGAGGTACCACATGTACCCATGGCCTGTAAATTAAATGCTACTTGGGGGCTTGCAGAACTTTTTGTGCCACCTTCTTAAGTCGCACTTTAAAACATGTCTCAGGCCCGCCATTGCAACCTGTGTGAAGTTTTTAAACTGCCAATTTGCATTACAAGATGCACCTTTTGCCAGACCTAAACCTAATTTTTAACACATATAAGTCACTTCTAATGTTACAGGGTTGGACATGTACTTTTAAGTTTTTCATGTCCTGGTAGTGAAAAACTCTCAAATTCAGTTTTCACCAATGTGGGGCCTACCTCTGCCATAGGATAACATTGGATTACCATATTTCACTTTATAAGTGCTAACTTGTGTTGGGGAACAGGTAGAAATATCATGTTTGGTCTCAAATTACTTGTAATTTAAAATCCTCTTTAATGGTTAAGCCAGATTTTAAGCTTTAGGCCACAATTCTGAAAATGCAATTTTTAGAAAGTTTACATTTTCTTGTCTTAGCTATTTGGTGTTTGCAGCCTTATCATGGGTCACATGGCTGTGAATAGTGTGTCAGTTGGCCTTTGTGTATTCCTCCCAGACAGTGAGGCAAAGTGGGACTAGGTGTTGCCTCACTTACATTTCATAGGGGATGCCTCAGCACACTCAGAAAGAACCTGACACCAGTCCTTTGTCACCTTGACGTTTTGGAGCCTGAACAGGGAAGGAAGGATATGGGGGGAGTCTAGAAGTTTCTCCCACTTCAATGGTTGGCATCAGGTATAAATATTGGACCCTCGGATCAACTCTTCCATACATTCCTGGACCTGTGGAGCAATTCAGAAGGATTGCCTTGTACTCAGGGGACTGCCCTGCAGCTTGATGTCTGCCTTGTTTCTCAGAGAATTACCCTGCCTCTACAAGAGGACTGCCCAGCTGCACAAGGCCTGCCTTTTTCTTCAGAGGACAGAGCTGCTGTTCAATGCCCACTTTGTTGCTTGAAGGAGAGAGGACAATCTCCTTGTTCCCAGGAACACCTGAGTGACTCCAAGGCTCAGTAGGTCGACCTACTGTTCTGAGTCACAGGGATACAAAAAGTTCCAGAGGCCTCCCTACAAATGCTCAGCTGTCCTACTGCAACTTGAATTGCCTAGACCTGCAACTGGTCCTGTCTGAGCCATGCTGGGCTCTGCTAGAGAGTCCCTGATTTCTAAGAGGTACCTCCCCAGGTCCTGGATCCTTTAATGGCATCAGAGTGCACTCCTCTGATAGAAAATAAGACATCCTGGAGTTTTGGGCTTTTTGTGACCTTGAACGGGTCCATTCGTGCTGAGACTCTGCTACCCGCGGCTATCGCCAAACGAGAATCTGCGGTGAACTGGACTCTTTGCTCAACAGCGACCAGCAGCGACAAATGGCAGCTCATGACCTATACTTTGCGCAACAGCAGTGAAAGCACATGGTGACAGTCAAAGCTAAGCTCCGGTAATGACCGACTGTGAAGCTTGACCCTATCTTCATGATACAATGATGATCATTTGTGATGCCAGGCCTGCTCTTCATACTACAGTGACGATCCTCCCCAAAGCTGTCATTGCGGCCTCCTCTAGCACGAAGTGAACTCTTCAGGGTGGACTTTTAGAAAGTAACTTTTACAGCAGGACTAACCTGGTCCCTGTATCCGACCCACACTTGATCACGGTTGGCCTGGCATTGTGAATCCCCCCCCACCCACACTCCATCGCAGTTGGCCTGACATTGTGACTCCCCCCCAGGTCTAGAACAACCAGATGACCATGAGTGAGGCAGTGTGCATTTAGGTACTATACCTACCTAAAACTTTAAAATGTCGTATTTCCAGTTCTACTGATTGGATTTTTTATGTTTCGGTATTAAATTATTTATTTGTTTTCACTTTACGACTGTTTACGGGTGCTGCATAAGTTCTTAACACATTGCCTCTAAGTTAAGTCTGACTGCTCTTGTGCCAAGCTACCAGGGATTTAAGCTCAGGTTTATATAGTGACTTGTGTGGGTCACCCTGACAGGGATTGTGGTTGTTACTTGAGAAGGATCTTCACCCCCCTCGATCAAAAAACCCAATGTCCTATACTGAGTAAAACACTTCATTTAATGCATAGTGCAGAAGATTTGCAAAGCTTTTGGGATTGATTAGCACTTCCGCTGCTACTATCACTCAGAGTCAGTTGGAAAGGTGGAAAGAAATAACTCTCAAACGCAAGATAGCAAAGATTTTTGAAAAGCAATTGAAATGGTCCCATGCTTTGTCCTTAGCTCTGTGATCCGTCAGGGCCATACCACCTGGGAAAAGCAAGCTGGTTCCTTATGTGATAGTTATGTAACACACTATGATATTGCCCTCAAACCCACGTTAGTCTTACACTTGAATGCTGATACTGCCCTCCAATATTGCAGAAAACGTATGCACTATCTTTACAGTTTCTGTCCTCAGTTTAATTTGCCTCCCTTTCGGTGTATGACTGAAGTCCACCATTCCCTCTAGCCCAGATTCATCAGAGGAGATCGCTCTTCAGCCTCACTAGTGTGATCCATACCAGGTTCTGTTCCTGAAAAGCACACCTATCAAGTGTTGTGTTCTTGTGATGTGGGTTCACTCCCCCCGCGCCCCCTCCCAGTGCAAGAATGCTTTACCTCTCTGAGACTCCCGCCCACTGGTACCTGCTTCTAGACTTGCATTGAGCCTCAGGCCTAGAGCACCCTGCCAGAGTTGCTCCTTTTGCTGCCTTTCTGCTAGTGGGTTGCATTTCCAATGTCCACCCTCTTCATATACACCACCACACCCACTAAATGTTGTGCCCATCACCCCTCATCATTACCTCCTCCATCCGAGAATAGCGGTCATCTTCTGGATACTGGCTTCTTCTGTTGGTCTGGCTGCTACCTTTGCTGCTGCCCTCAGTCTCTGGCTCTTGCAAGGATGCATCATTGCTGTGGATTGGGGAGGCATCAAGAAACCTAATTGCACTGCTCCTGTTTTTTTATCCAGAGCAAGCACTCTGTGTATGATCAGCTACCACATACTGTTGCTTCAGAAATATCACCAAATTATAAATCTTTCCTCCTGCTGGATGTGTACACCGCTGCCTGGCCATGGCGACGTCGGGGGATGAGCCTTTGATTGTTGTGCCCCTCATTCAAAAGAAACTTGTCTTGCACTGTTCTATCATGGGATGTGCCACCATCTCCCAAGAGTCTTTGCAGGGCTTTGAAGAGTGCAACAATCACACATGTCGCTATAATCCCGACGTTACTCATTTGACCTTCTCTAAAACGGGGCAGTTTTGTGAACACCCTGAAACAAATAACTAGAATGTCTTTGTGGATTATACACCATGAAGAAACCTCTTAAGAGCACTTTCTTTAAACTGGCCTGGTATTTTATCAGTTGAAAGAAAGCTTATGCTTGGCTGCCTTGAGCATGGGCGGGGGTCTCTTATCCTGGCTACATTACCCAGTTATCAGATGCTCTGCCATTCACCCTTTCAAACAGTGCCAGAAGTGCGGCAAGGTCTCCGAAACAACCAGATTCTTCTCTTTTCTATTCTCTAACTAGGGCGTAGAACAGTCCATTAAAGAGGCTAGACACAATGATCAGATACTGGAAGAATGATCCGATTCCACCTCCATTTCCCTGGGTTTAGGAGTTGATCTTTAAGATTTTCAGAAACCCATGCTCTTACAGAATAGATTGGCCTTAGATCATATCATTACGGAAAATAAGGGGCTGTGCTATAGTAGGCTCTGTGTTTTGTACTCATTTTCCCAACACCACCTTTAGCATACGTGAGCAGATAGATCACATTTGCGATAGTGTAAAGAAATGACATGCGATTCAAAACAGCTTTGATTTCAATCTTAGGCCCAGACTCTGAAAACTGTCAAGGAACACAGGAGCATTGGTATCCAGTGGAGGTGAGTCTGTTTGCATCAAGGTTGATGGATCAGTTATATTTTAGTTGGAGGCCAGATCCAGATGTAGAGGTTGTAGATACTGTTAGCACTGGCTTGACTGGTTTGATGGGGTATACCTTTCCTCCACTTACAGTGATTAAGAGGGTTCTGTTGATGCAGCAGTAATTTCACGGTAATTTCTCAATACAAAACCTCATCTACCTCGATTTTACCGCTGAAAAGGTGTTGGGCCCTTGACACCATGTATTACCTTCAGGAGACTTTACATAAATATGTGCAGTCAAAATTGCAATTATTATTTAAGCCAATGAAGAGAGTTGTTGAGTATTTTAAAGGGTTTTATTTTCTAGTCAAAAGTTACTTTTTCTCTGACCCTTTATTCATAGTAAAATATCAATCAGGTTACAGAATTTGGAAAACAGTAAAAATAGCATTAATACAGAACATATTACAGTCTGCATATAAGCATCACATGTAAGAAAAGAAAATGTGGCGCAAAATATGAGTCAAAACTCTTATAGCGTTTCTAAGTAAAACAGTGAGTTTGCAAGGCTAATAGTTGGTAAAAAATCTCCCATAAAGAGAAATAAATGCATAAGACAAATAAATCCTTTCAGACCTAATTAATTAGTCAAAGCATAAACTTAAAGTTTAGCATCTAATTCTATCCTAATCAGCTGCACTCTCTGCTCTGGTGATGCTCAATCTGTCTCTCTCCCTCACCCTCTGACAGGAGCTGATCCTTGAAAGCGCCCCCCTCCTTCACGAGACCTTAAAGGAATGTGGCCTGCCCTGCCAAAAATGTGACGTGCAAGGACTTCTCTAAGAAGAAATATGAGCAAAGGAACCCCCCCAACTGACTCTCCTCGGATGCAAATATCCTCCCAGCTGCACCCGTGACGATCACGTACCTAACACATATAAATGTCTGGTCTAATCTGCTGTCTTTCCTATCTCCTCCCTCTCTGACAGAGGTCCCCTGGCTTAAAGAGAATAAGGCCCACGCCCCCTAAGAGGTCATTATTTATACTCCAATTCTTGGCAGACTACACAATATGTTTCATATTCAGAAAAGCTTGTATCTGAATCTTTAGTCACAATGGTATGAGGTGTCACTATCCTGACTCATTGGGAATTCTAAACTATACCAGTTTTAACAAAAGAAGCATAAATGAATAAATACATTTTATATGTTTTTGCAACATTTACTGGGAAAAAATGTTTCAGTCTGATTTTCCTTCCTGTCATATCGTAGGCAGGAATGATACTTTAACTAACACTGGTACATTGGCACAATAACAAGAATGTACAGTTCACAGTGGCCTTGACTCCTTCTGTACTTGAGGCAAGCTGGTGTAATCTGTGCATGCTCTCTTCTTTTATTGCAAGTCACAGCCTTGCTGGATTCACAGGCAGCCATGTTATTTTAGGCCCAAAAACATAACAAACACAAAAGAGTATTAACTTTATGTAAATAAGCTCATTATGTTTTCCCAACCCTATACTAATATCCTTTATAGATGATTTCATAGTAAAGCTATTAGTTTAACGCAGCTTTTCTTATTGAACAACATGCAACAAAAATGTGCAATGTTTAACATAGCATTATTATGCCTTTGTGTAAATTTTAAAAGCGCACACAGTTAATACATACTCATAGCAACATGCTTTAATGTTTTAGCTAGCTTTTCATGCAAAAATCATTTAGCCCCATGTGTAGTGTTTGGTGCATTTGTTAATTAACACATTATAAAAAGAGGTGTTTTAAACTGAAATATGTATCTAAATATGCAACAAGCCAAAGTCTCTTCAGACAGGGACAGGGGTATAGATTGTAAGGAAAAATGAGCTGGGAAGAGAACACATTCTATGGTTATTCTTCACAACTAAAAAGGTCACTTAAATCACAAGTTTTCTCTACACTGCAAAAACACATGTTAATTCAGAAAAAGCATTTCAGACTGACTAGGCCTCATTTCATGTCTTATGTGCCATGTGTTTTAACTTGCATTCAAATGTGCGTGTCCATTTGAAATGCAGTCTGTCTGAAGCACAAAAATAAAACAATGCCTGACTCCAGAGGAAATCTGCTCCATCTCTGTTATTGGTCAGGAGAAAGAGATATAAACAACAAAGACATTAAGGAGGGCCAGAGGGATGTTTATACCTTAAACCTAGGGGTCTAAAAAGAGGGTATCGGGAACCTCTGAAAAGGAAGTCTTAATGTTTGTATTAATACATCAAGACAGTGTCAGGACTAACTGATAGTTTATATGGGACATGGAAAGTCAAACAAAGGACCACCAGTGATTGCAGAGGAATATCATATAGGATTCCCATCAAAAATACTCGTGATGATCAATATTATCACTTGGTCATCCTTAAGGGTCGTGTGTCTCTAGATCATTGAGACCTCGATAGTACCCTTTATCCAACCAGGATTCCGACCCGCAATCACTTTAGGACCAAGTGACTCTGATCTGGTGGGATCAAGTGCAGTGCAACAAAATTAAATAGTGTGGTGAAGTTTTTTTTAAAAAGGATAGAGAAACCACAAAAAACTTTATTGAGAAGGTCCTCCTCCTGATAAAACCAAGAACAGTGCAATAATATATGTATCTGCAGTTCAACCAAATACCTGCATGGGGGCCAACATATTTCAGCCTTACTGGGAAAAGTGCCCTAGGCTTTCTTCAGGGCCTCTGTTCTAACTCATATATGCTACTGAGTGTGATATAAAAAGTGTAAAGTATATACAAAATTTTAAGTGAAGTTATTAAACAACCAATTCAATTCAATTTATCTTTATTCGGTACTTACAAAGATACCATTAAAGAGCATAAAAATACATACAATTTTTTAAAAGAGAAGAGAAAAAGCAGTAAAAAAGCAGTTTAAAATAATTTTTTTGAAAATTTTCAGTTAAAAAAGAGTACATATTCATTCAGTCAGTCAATGGGGGTCTTAAACTGAGTTCGGCTCAGAGTATGCAGTTATTTCCCTGGTATTCCTTAGTCTTATAGAAACTTTGATGAAGCTTATGACACATAACAAAGTGTGTGGGTCTGATGCTTTTTGCAGAAAAAGGAGGGCTGCTTTGGCATGCTTCAGTTTTTGATTTTTCAGGATCCTAACTAAAAAGTTCTTTCTTGGCTCTGAATAAAAAGGGCATAATAAAACAAAGTGAAGGGTATCCTGCGGAGACCTAGTGTCGCAGCCGCAGGAACCCTTCGCCTCTACAGTAGATGTGAAACCTGCAGGAACTGCCAATATATGGTGAAGTAAATTCAAACGGAACCTAGTCATATAAAATCTTTCCTGCGCATTATACATTACCGCTAGGTATGGTTCCATTTTAAGATTTGTAGAGACCACTGACCCATGTGCCACCACCGAGGGTTTTGCATTTTCAATGAGGGCCCTCTTTGCTGATGACCATGCACTGAATGAGTTTTTGACCAGTGCTTTATTCTGTGCGGTCATCGACTCTGGGTCAGAAAACAAATCTTTGCAGTCAATACAGTCCAAGATATCCTTTACATATTTGAGCCATGTGACTTGCTCCCATTTATCCCGACTCAAACAATCCATAATTATCTGTCTGCTAAAGCAAGCCTCTGGGTTTGTCCATATCCTGATCCAGGCCATAATAGGTCGAATCTTAATTTTATCCGCAATGTAGGGCTCACCCAACTCCAAGTGAGTTATATGTGCGGGGGTGCTCTGTGGAACCTTAAGAAGCCTTTTGAAGAATTTGTTTTCCTCAACCTGTATCTGCTGCACATGGTTGGTTTTGCAGCCCCACACTTCCGCTCCATATGCCACTTTAGCACAGGATACAGCTTTATATAAGTTTAGTATCTGTTCCGGGGACCACCTGCCTAACCTCCTTCCGAATGCCATTATGGCACCCGTTGAGGCCACCAATTTAGATGCATGTTTTTCCACCAGATTCTTAAATTCTAATTTCTCGTCAAAGAGAACGCCAAGGTAGGAGAATGACTTGACTATTCCCAACTTGTGTTTGCCTATACTATACGAGAAAGTATTTTTTTGGTTCCGGCCTGTAGTCATCACAAAAGACTTTTCCAGGTTTGCTGAAAGGTCCAAAGAGTTCATAAAATTTACAAACCCATCAATTAGCTTTTGTAGTCCTAGTGACGTACGGGCTAACAGCACCGCGTCGTCCGCATAAAGGAGGACGGGTACCGAGCGCTGGCCGATCTTAGGGCAATCCACGCCCAATTTCATAAGTTCTTTGTCCAGGTTATTTATATACAGAGAAAACAGAAAAGGTGCTAGGATGCAGCCCTGCCGCACTCCGCTTGAGCAGGGAAATGGTTCTGTCTTCATCCCTTCGTTGTTATAGCGAACTGTGGCCGTGGTCTCCCAGTGTAGTGCCTTCAGAATGTCTACTAGTTCTTGATCCACCCCCATGGAGATCATCAGGGCCCATAATTTTTGTCTATTAACACGATCAAAGGCCGCTGAGAGATCCATGAAACCCATATGGATTGTCCCCTTAGCTGCGATGGTATATTTGGCTGTGAGGAGATATAGGTTTAAACATTGATCTGTTGTGGATCTCCCTTCTCTGAATCCATACTGTACATCAGTTAAAATATGGTGTTCCTCTGCCCAGGCTTGTAGGCGATTTAAAATTACACGTCCTAAAACTTTGGCCGTAACGTCTATCAAGGAAATTGGGCGATAACATTGGGGATCGTCCCGGCTGCCCTTCTTGTAGATCGGAACAATGGTTGCAGAGGACCAAGAGCGAGGCAGCCCTGCCACTACTGCCTCGTTCAAGACCCTGGTGAGAACGGGTGCCCATAAATCAATATTGCTCAAGTAGAGATCGGGAGGGATACCGTCGGGACCAGGCGCTTTATTTTTTGACAGCCCTTGAATAGCTGATTCTGTTTCTTTTAGCGAAAACATTATGCCTACAGTTGTTGGTGGTTTAGACCCAATTTCTTGTGGTATGGCCCCCGTGTGATTATAAAGACCACAATAATGATTTCGCCAATGCTCAGGAAGAATGGTGTGTACTATGTCCGGTCCTCTTGGGTCTTTAAAACATGGGTCATTTATGATTTTCCAGAAGGCCGACATATCCCTCCGCTCAGCTGCTTCCCTCAAGTCCTCCCATGCTTGGTTTTGCAGGGATTTTTTACGTGTTTTCAGAGCTTTTTTGTACGTGGCTCTCTTTCCTGCAATCATAACTTTATCTTTCGGTTGATCAGTGAGGCTTTTTTTTAGGTCTTTCAATGCCTTAGTACAATCGTGGTCAAACCAACGTGGGGTCAAGGGCTGTTTGGGTCCTGTTCTTGGTGTTGATTTCAACAAACTATCTACAAGTTTGGCAATTTCCTCAAATGCCCTGACCACAGTGAGACCGCCCATGGTTTCGTCCAGGCATATTTGCAATTGTTTTTCACCCCTCGTCACTAGGTCAAGATAACATTTATCCCCATTTATCTTGGCCCATTTCAGCCTTCTCCCTTGTGATGTTACCTGTTCTAGGGCCTCAGGTACACCCGCTCCCACTCTGAGATTCATGCATGTAAAGTCCAACTTCAGTGGGTTATGATCACTGAAGGGGCTTAGAATGATATCAAAGTTTGTGATCCATTTTTTGAGTGTTGGGGACACCATTATAAAGTCTATATAGGAGTGGCAGCCTCTTCCTTTGTACGTTGGATTGGGTTCCTTCTTGTTATTTATCTTTATGAGGTCCATTATGGGCAATAAATTATACCTCTTAATGAAATTCTCCATCTCCTTTCCTTCGATGGTATGGGCAAAATGGGGCCCCTTTCCCTCCGTACACCGTGACCAATCTTTATTTATGGGTCTTAATTTTTCGCACAGGTGACAGTTGAAATCCCCTGCTAAGATGGTGTATGGTAAACCCTTGGTATGGTTTACTGAGGATAAGTTTTTAAAATAATTTTCCAGTTCTTTTAAGGTTTTATTTCTAGTCCGTGTACCCACCGAGTTGTACCAGTTTATCAGGGTAATTTTAAGACCTTTATGCGAGAAGCCAATTGCTTGCATATTTATAGAGTCGCACTTTAGGTTTGACCAATGTCCCTGAATGCGAAGGTCCACATATATGATTAGTCCGCCCATAGCTCTACCAGATGGTGTTTTTACTGCAGGGACCCCAAAACTTTTAAACCCCTCTAATGGAAATTGATTGGGGTCGACAGACCAAGTCTCCTGGAGACAGATAATATGGAAATTGGTTACAGAGTCTCTCCACTCCTTCACATTATGTTTGGCTGCTATCCCTGCAATGTTCCATGATAAAATTCTGATGCCTTGCTCGGCCTCCGTTTTTTGTTGACCAGCAGCCATAAGGTAATTGACTGGTGCCTCTTCCGATGCCACTGGTGAGCCCATTGTATTTAGTGAAGAACCTTCCCAGGACACAGTGTTCTGCCCAGACTTTGAATTGACATTAGTGTGCACTACTAGAGATTCATCAGTAAATACACTAGGAGCCCTTCTTTGCTCTGCCAAGGTGGTAAAAGGCGAATGGCCTAATTTTCGCCTTCTTTTCATGGCGCTCTCCTCCATCAGACTTGGGTTGCATTCCCTGTTTTGTTGAAGTCAATCGACATTGTCCAAAGTGCAGAACCTATTCCAGTGTGCGTGTATTGCGGCTATTGGCTCATAGAAAGGGGGTGCCTGCCAGGGGGTCTGCCAATGTCCTTCTCTATGGAACTGCATGGGTTGTGGGGCCATGTTTACACGTGGCCTATTTATGTATGGCAGTCCATATTTTGGAAGTAAGGGATAGAAATATGATAGCGGTAGAGGGTGTATATTTGTCTGTAGTCCCATCGAAGGGGAATTACATATGTGGGTAACTGCCGAGGTGTCCCTGAAATTAATTGTAATTACATCCCCTGCCACCGTTTTTGGTCCATTTCCTATCCATTGCCCCCTTCTTACAGATAATATTTCCCCCGACATGTGTAAAGGCAATGGTTTATTAGTCCTAAGCCATTGAGCACATTTGTTCCTTAGCTCCCCTTCATGTTCTCTTTTACCTTCTTTTAGGGGAGGTACTCCTGTTAGCACCACTACATATGGTAGTGCTTCTGGTGGTAAATTAATGGAGTGAAACCGCACTCCAGGTTTTTCTCTAGGGGTGCCTGTGGGGGCGTTAGTTTTAGGTTGGGTGGAATTTCCTGCTGTGACTTTGCTTTCACCGGCCTTAGCTAGTGACTTAGGACTTTTCCCATGGTTGTTATTTCCCTGTAATTCTACGCTCTTTGTGTTAATCGTTGGATGTGTATTGGTTTTCGCCAACATGTTGTCTTGTGGATTGTTTGTTAAACTACCAGTATTAGAGGGAGAGATTGTCTTGCCCTTGTTTGTATGCACTTCAGCCCCAGATCCAGAGTTATTATTTGGGTTATTTGAGGCTGTAGTGGATACTTGGGGCGCCTGTCTAGATGGTCCTATCACTCTGTTATTGATGACAGATGTTAATCTATCCAATTTAGCCATTAAGGGCTTAAGCTGTACCCTGATGGTCTCCTCTAGTTCTGCCTTTAGGTCTGACACCATATTGGCCACCCAACAGGGTATGCCAGATACGGTGTTAGCCATCGGGGTTATCAGATTATGGTTGGCCTTTGCGTTCTCTTTGCCCCCCTTTTTATTAATCGTCTTGCATGCGCTCTTTTTCCTACACTTTTGGGCGGGCTTTCCTGGGTTACTAATTTGTGCGGTTGCCCGAGGGGACTGCTCTAAATTTATAAGATCTGTGACTCCAGCCGTGTTATTTGAAATATTTAGAATAGGCTGTGCACAGGGAAGCTCTACATACGTGGAGGTTAAAGAGAAACTAGCGTCTGGGTTATCTAATAATGATATCACCTGGCCCTCCTCTGTGTCATGGATAGCTACTGTGGGTGCTAACGAGAGTCGCCTTTCTGTATTCTCAATCGCTGTTGCCACTACCCCAATTGTCTGTTGCAGCATTTTGTCTATTGCTGTTAAGGTGGGAAGAGGCTGTGATTGTGGGTTGTCGCCTTTCTGTCTGGTGTTTGATCTTAAGGTAGGCATTTTACTTATTTTGGATCCCTTCTTCATATTTTAGTCGTGGCGTCCTCTTTATAGTGTGACTCAGGTATTGGATTGTATAATTAGGGCAAGAAGGTCCTATACCCCCTAGTGTGCCCAACTGTACCTTATATGCGGTGGGGCGATGCGGGCCAACAGATGTTAATAATGTTGCCCAGCCTTATCTGGCCTTGGAGGGCCGTAGAGGGCCCGCCCTTTGCCCGGGCTTCGCCCGGCGCTCCCGCGCGCTCCCGCGACGCGGGTGGGGTGCGTCTGTTTTATGCGCCAGTAGCGCGCTCGCAGGTCCCGCCTTCTCTTCCTGGTCACGGAGCAGCTGGGAAGGGTAGTTCGTCAACCCTCTCAGTCCCCCCTCTCAGCGGCTGCAACAGTGACAGCGGCGGAGGGAGACCGGCGCGGTACACCCGCAGGGGCTCCGCCTCCAGCAACAACACTCCTGGCAACCTGGTCAGTGATTCTGAGTACCTCTGGTAAGACCCCCGCTCTGCCGGTGGGGCGCGTCTGTTTTATGCGCCAGTAGCGCGCTCGCAGGTCCCGCCTTCTCTTCCTGGTCACGGGGCAGCTGGGAAGGGTAGTTCGTCAACCCTCTCGGTCCCCCCCTCTCAGCGGCTGCAACAGTGACAGCGGCGGAGGGAGACCGGCGCGGTACACCCGCAGGGGCTCCGCCTCCAGCAACAACACTCCTGGCAACCTGGTCAGTGATTCTGAGTACCTCTGGTAAGACCCCCGCTCTGCCGGTGGGGCGCGTCTGTTTTATGCGCCAGTAGCGCGCTCGCAGGTCCCGCCTTCTCTTCCTGGTCACGGGGCAGCTGGGAAGGGTAGTTCGTCAACCCTCTCGGTCCCCCCCTCTCAGCGGCTGCAACAGTGACAGCGGCGGAGAGAGACCGGCGCGGTACACCCGCAGGGGCTCCGCCTCCAGCAACAACACTCCTGGCAACCTGGTCAGTGATTCTGAGTACAATCAAAAGGATATAATTTTCCATCGTCTGATAGTACTCCAGTACTGATAGTACTCCACAGGTCACGTGGTGTATGAAACATCCAGTGTGCCCGGGGAACAGACCTCACCTCTCCTGGACCTGGCTCAGGATATGTGAGACCCCGCTCTGTCCGTCGTTGCCTCGAGCCGAAACCGAGTCAGGAGAAAGAGATGTCAGTGGTACTGGTGATGTCGTTTTGGGTGTCTCAGCCTTGGTTTTGAGGAGTAATGAGGTTGGCTGTGGAGGAATCCTCTTTTATAACAGCTGCTTTCAGCTTTTTGGAGGGATCAAAAGGAAAGAAACATCAATTAGTGGAGAGTAGGGCCCTGAACCATCTTTTCTGGAAGATATCAGGAGAGCTAGAGAGTTTGACAAACTTTTGCTGGATGCTTCTGACCACTTCAAGTACCCTAGTGTTCAGGTACTAGAATGAGATATGGAGGGGGTTAGAAAGTCTGGGTGCACTGAGTCTTGGAAAGGGGGCTTCTGCAATAGTTTTGGCTAATTTTTGTCAGAGTTGTTTAAGAAAGGGATTTACTATAAAACTGTTAATTGTTATAGGTCAGCAAACATAGCAGGACACAGATTGATGAAAAGTACGTTTATTTGTAGGGATGCTTTGATTTGTAGAGTTATAAAAGATATTAGGTTGTGCAAGCAGCGTGGAGCAAGATACAGTTCTATGTGGGATGTGAGTTTGGTCTTCCATTTGTTTGAGTGTTAGCTATCAAGTAGGATTTTGGCTATCTGACAGTTGACTATTAAGTTAGCAACGCTATTGTGTTTAATTTCATTTAGAATAGTTTTAGATGTGCAAGATTTAGAAGTTAATAAAAAAAATATAATCCAGATGGAGTCATATTTAAAGTAACTAGAAGATGGGCCTGATTTAAAATTTGTCAAACAGTGCACTGTCTGTCAGTGTGAAGGATGGGATTATGTCCACCACTCTTGCAAACACCCGCCTGCCATATTTGGAGATCATATCACCGCCAGCCCATTGGTTGCTCTGTGCTTTCAGTGGAACCACTGTGACAGCAGTCCCTCTGAAGACATTGCAAGTTTGTGCACATCTGCTGCCTTGAATGTGGCTGCTCACCAAACTATTTTGTTTTTCACAATCAAACTCACAAAGCAGAAAGTTGTTTTTGAAAAACAAAAAGTAATGAGTCCCATGCTGCGGGAGTCTTCACTCAGGGTCTGGGGTTGTTTTTCTTTTATTTCAGTCCCATATCATCAGGATTTTCCTGGCGGTAAGGGACAGAAAAGAAAACATCAGAACATACTCTCAAAATCGGATGGGGGGTCCATTGTCCTTACTCCGATGGACCCTACTTTGTTGGCCCATTGTATTAAGCTTTTGGGCAGCAGAGCCAGTGGGGGCATGGCTGTCAGAAAGATGATAGTCTGTTAACCTCTAAATATTGTGGATGGACCAAGAGTGTGGTGGATGGACCAAGGGTTTGGTGGATTGATCAAGGGTGTGGTGGATGGGGTACTCCCCCACATTTATGATGGAGTACCCTATCAGCCAAACTCTAAATCAGGCCCATGTCCTCTTCAAGTTAATATCCTAGGTTTTGTGATTTTCCTGGCTTGTATGTTCTTGTATGGAAGAGTATGAGGGGAGTATGAGTGAGTTTCTCAAGGATGTGATCCATCACTTGCTGTTGTCATATGCGAAACTATATGGTGCAGTTACATCAGCGATGGGGACAGTGAGGAGTGAGGTTGAAGTGGATTTTCATCTGTTTGAAGCCCATTTCGTAAGGGATATGCTGGCAAGTAAGGTCTTTCATATAGGAGAATGCTCTGAAGATATTTTGGAAGCGGCTGATAGGTTGAATGCTGGTGTTTTGGGGAAAAGTTTATTTAGACCAGTTGAGCACATGGAAAGTGTGGCTTTGCAAGACTCTGAACATGCCTCAGGTTCTGACCTAAAATGTAGATTTTCCACATGTTATGTCGGAGAACTTGGATTATATGAGTGACGCAGAGATTAGCATCATCCCACCTCACCCTGCCTTAGGTTTGTGGAAGGCCAAGTTGGTTGAGGTTGATAATTAGGTAGGTTATCCAGGAGTACTATTTTAGAGTTGGTTCCATTGTGGAACTATGTTGTACATGAGACACTAGGGGTTTCTTTCTTCTTTGAACAGATGATCAGAAGTTCACGAACAGTTTTTTTATCAAAATATCTTTGGAGATAGAAGAGATCAGAGTTTTGCTGTTCTGTTGATTTTCCTATCGGCTCATGGGGCAGAGGCAAAGAGAAGACGGTAGATATCAAAGGGTTTCTAAATGGTATTCCAGTTCTGGAAAATGTGGTTGTCCCTGGAGTGGTGTATGCTTTTAATAAGTGCTGTGGAGTATCAATAACATATGTTTGTGGATAATGCTAGTCTTCGTGTCTTTGATATAAAACAAATCCGCTGAATACAATACTTGGAGAATATACAATTATTTGCATTTTGGCTCCATGAAATAACATGGGGCACAACCGTGGTCATCATAACTCTGTAACAGAAACTGCTAATCACCTATGATTTTTACCCCTGTATTGTCCATAATATGTTATATTTCTCTAATGATGTAAAATGAATATCATTTAGCAAAGAAATGCACCTGACTGTAGATTTTCTTTTCTTAGACAGCTTGTCCCCAGCTGCCCTTGCAAAGTTAAGGATTCTAAGGGAGCCTTGGGGTTGTCTATAAGAGGTAATCGCTGAACTAGTATTATTTGGGGGTGGAGCATTGGTAGTCTTTTTGTGCAATAAACAAAACGATAGGCTACATGCTTGTATTAAAACCGAGTTCATGTGGGCATGTGTTCACCCCTTTACTTGATGGGATATGCTTATATGAAGAAACGTGTGTGGGTTATTGCTCAGTTTTGAATGAAAAAATGTATGATTTGTCACCAAACTCTAGTGGTTTCTGACAGTTATTTCTGTGCGGCAATAAAGAGTTCACAGAGACAGAGAATCAGTGACATGTATATGTTTATTCACCATAACTGTTGTGCCGTGCAATTTACAAAATGGCCGCCCGCAAGAAGACTTTCACTAGTAATAGGAAACTCCATTAAAAAAGTGTATCTTAATGCAGCGTCCTGTGGGCCAGTGGACTCAAAGCACCTATTCTTTCAACAGTCAGACCCCTAGCTCACAGTTTCCCTTTAATTATGCGCTATAATGATTTCTAAAAATGAAAAAGAGTGCAAGCGCTTTGTAAGGGTATTTACCACTAGTTCGACAAGTGGAGTCCAGACTAGAGAGGACTCTGGACAAGGAATAATTACCAGAGCCCAGGTACAGTGAAGCGAAGTAGCAGTATGAGATTGCATAACTGGCCACTACTGCCCACCTGCCCAGGATGATTTTCCAGAATGAAGAAAAGTTAAATTAAAACTGTGGTCTTTGAAAGTATCAGATATTTCTCTTTTGATGTTCATTGGCCACTTTAAAGTTCTCATACAGTTGGAAACAGAGACTTTCTGGATAAAATGGAAAACTGAATAATGATGTTCTCACATTTTTCATTTCAGGACCCTACAGCCTATATAGAACAATGAAAGGTCAGATGCCAGTGACTGTATTATCATTCTTTTTTAAGGATATAAAGATTAAAATATCATCTGTGCTTTAGAGGAGGGCAGTCATGGAACATCTGCCAATTCTCAGCTGGTGAGGTAAATCCACCATCAGCAGAGTTACTATCTGAGCAACTACCAGTACCCTACTAAATTATGTTGGTGATAAAACTGGTGATGGTACGCCGCTAATACTGCTGTCAGTAACGCAGCAAGTGGCCCATTTATCATTTCGGCCAAGAACTTATAGATTTTAGGCTATCGTGATCCTCTAAAGAAGGCTCCAAGCAGATAAAATGTATAGTAAAAGGTACGTGACCAATATTTTTTCCAGAAATTAGAATTTCCTTTTTCTATTTATGTATAGAGTGTATAGAGAATATTTATTTTTGGTCCCATCCCTTTGGTCTCATGGTATTGTATTATATGGAATTAGGTGGTGGAGGTTTCTCTGAGTTAATGGCCATTGGCATCTCATTTCTAGCTTGCCAAGTTCGAAAGGTATTCACATTTGAATGCCTTTTCCTTATACCAGAAAGTTAATTGTCTCCTGTTGTATTCTTCCAAGTAGTTTGACGCGGGAGTCATGTTACACCTCACTGATGAGACCCATCTGGAATAAAACCAGTCTGGGATTGCTTGTGTTTCCATTTAACAGGAATGTCACATGGAAGTTCGAGATGAGCTGTTCTTATTGGAGTGGGACCAAGACTAATTTCAATATGATTGTTTGATTGCTAATCTTCTGAAGTGGCTCAGCGGGCAAATTAATGAAGACCTGGAATGTGATTGAAGTGGGACTGACTTTTGAAAGCATTGCACCCATCCCTTTCATGTTGCTTCTTTTGAGCTAACAACCAATCGCAGCTGCTACCAAAATGCAGTGGTGGGCGGCACAGCAGGAACATTGGTGGTGGGGGTAGGAAGGTGGAAGGGACGATTGAATTAAAAAAACAAAATACAAAAAACGTATCTGAACCTGTGGCTGCCTCGCACTTCGGTGCTTCTCCATTCTCCTGCAGCTCCCAGCAGTCCCTGAGACAGACTCCCCATCCAAATCAGATGCTGTTCTCCTACTATGAGACAAATCTTTTTTTATATAAACATTTTATGGAACCAAACACATTTTACATTTTTTTGTTTTTTTTTGTTGGCATTTGAACACAAAAGACACAGATTACAATATTGATTCTTTACATCACAAATATAAGACACTACTTAATTTAGCAACTCTCACCATTCCCAATCATACCATTCAAACTCACATTCACCCACTTGGAGAATACACTGCTATTTACACAATATACATTATACAACTATTTTTACAGTATCAATAAATCAGAGTTCAAAACAGAATTCAGAAAACGACCTTGGAGCGAGTTTTACTTCACTCTAAATTTTTAAATTCCTTAGAACAACCTAAGGTCGCATTGATAGGTCTACGCGTTTCGAACACCCTTAATAAGGGGTGTTCTCGTCAGGACCACATATCTGAAAGATATAAGGAGGTGTTTATTAGAATCACTAATAGTGGCACCAATCTGGATGAGCATGGGTAGCCTCAACTTAAGTCTTACCTTTGCCGTTTAATGGCACAGGGTGAGAGAAAAGGGAGTTGTAATTTCTGTAAATAATCAAGATATGATTATTCAGTATCATATGATAGACCCGATTTGCCAAAAAGCAACCAACAACAAGATCGTCACTTTTTACTATGCCTCGCATTTATACTTACATTCACAACTTGTGTATGTTGTCTTGATGCGATACTCGTTTTGAAATTCTGTATGGGAAATTAGGGGGCGCGCATTAATATCTGTCCGTTGTCAGAAAGCAAGGTATTGCATGTTTAGCTGCTTGGCTCTGACTCATACCAAGGAGTTGTGATTGAAAAGACTTACTTGCGTGTCGGACTCAGGTTAAATGGCGTCCGGCCGCCAGCGTTTGTTCGTGCACTCTAAAAACAATAACGGATGATTTGTTTAGAATGCAGAAAGATGACGACTCGATCTCCGTATTTGGGTACTATGAACCGGCGGAATCTTACCGTTAATCATGCACCGTCTCACAGTCGACTTGTTCCGTGGTTGACTTCTGTTTGCTTCCAAAGCGTAGTCACGTGACTTGCAGCAATTGACGTGACCGGCACATTTAAAACGCACGTGATGCCCCACGGGCTTCTGGAAGTTGTATTCTTTTCTTTTTTCAAGTTTAGTGAAGTGATTATTGCGGTGCTTGAAACAAGTGGGATGGATTCTGTGCAGTTGAAGAGTCGCGATTAAATGATAGTAATATTTTCACATGTCACCTCTTCCTGTGAACTTATATTAGTTTGTATTGATTTTTTATAAAAAAGACGACAAATTTGATGTGGAGTTGGTGAAGCATAAGTATCAGTAATTGTGCGCGATGGTGTTGATGTGGTCTTCGTTGTATCAGAATAATACAGATTAGAAGGACTTTGTAATGGGATGTCATATAATTATGACAATTTATAAATTTCCGAAATTTCATTGAGGCCGTCAATCGCTGTGTTGAACTTTATGATAAGCATAGCCTCTCTTCTCGACAGCTTTTCCTCTATGTCACCACCTCTTGGATCAGTCTCAATTTTTGATAGCACTGTCCATTTGATATCAGATTCGCAGTGATTGTGTGACTTCCAGTGATTAACTAAAGGTGCGGTCTGCACGTTGTTTCTGATTCTGGATTTATGTTGTGTAATTCTACACCTGATCTCTTGATTGGTCTTACCAATATAAAGCATGTCACAAGGACAGCGTATTCCATAAATGACATAACGCGATTTACAATTAGTAAATGTGTCGTGTTTCCAGAAAGTTTGCTTGTGTTTGAACAGCGTTCCTTCTTCGGTCGTTGGACAACATACACAGGTGCCACATTTATGGTGCCCTTGAACTGGAGGTAGGCTCAACATTGTTCTTATGCATGGTTGTTTCTTTTGTGGTAGGGTTGCACGAACCAAATGATTGGCAATGTTCTGATCTTTTTTAAAAGCAAACAAAGGTTTTTCTTTGAGTGACTCATCCAGATTTTGAATTAAATGCCAATTTTGATTTATCACTTTTTTGAGGTTGTTTGAGTTAGGACAAAAGGTTGATACACATACAATCCTTTCCATTGGCTTTTTGTCTTTTTTTCTTAGAAGTTCTTCTCTTGGTGTCCACCAAGCCCTCTTCATGGACCGCCTCAGAAGTTTTTTCGGGTATCCTCGGTCCAATAGATTTTGTGTAAGATGATTGGCATGAAGCTCATATTCATCTTTGAAGTGGCAATTTCTTTTGATGCGTAAATACTGTCCAAAGGGTAGATTTTCTTTTAGGTTTCTTGGGTGGTGACTCTCAAAATGTAGGGCTTTATTTCGGTCAGTCGGCTTTTTGTATAGTGTGGTCACTAATTTCTTCCCCGATGGATAAACCTCTACATCTAGAAACGCCAATTTTGTTTGAGAGTACTTTATACTGAACTTTATTTCATGGGTCCTATTGTTCAACCACTCGTGGAACCTAATGAGTTCCTCTTCGCTGCCTGTCCAGACAGCGAATACGTCGTCTATAAAACGACTCCAGTGTGAAATATGGTCAAAAAAAGGATTATCTTTGTAGATGAATTTGTCTTCGAATTTAGGCATAAAAAGAATAGCCAGTTCTGGGGCAAAGGGGCAGCCCATCGCTACTCCCCCTGTTTGGAAATAAAATTCGCCATTAAAGTTAAAATAATTTTTCTTTAAAGCGAATGACGCCAATTCCAGAATAAATTCAGTAGGGATTCTAACTGGTTTGTCTCTGGTCTCCAAAAAAGAAGCTATAACTTCTAGGCCTTCCATTTGAGGTATCTGTGTATATAAAGATGTCACATCTAGTGTGACCAAAAAATCCGAACCTTCATTGAAGTCAATGGAATCCAGTTTGTTAATGAAATCTGAGGTGTCACGCAGATACGATTTGACTTGAGGTAAAAATGGTTTTAGAAAATGGTCCACAAATTTTGAGATGGGTTCTAATAGAGAGTCACATGCCGAGACTATCGGTCTCCCCGGTGGCGCAGTTTGATCCTTATGAATTTTCGGAAGGATATAAAATTGAGGGATCCTTGGGAATTTACATTGTAGAAATTCAAATTCCTTTTTTCCTAGGAGGCCATCAGTATTTCCTTTTTCCAAGATTACTCGTAGTTGATGGTTTAATTCCATCGTAGGGTCTTTTGAGACTTTTTTATAGCAAGCTTGGTCGTTCAACTGTCTCATGACTTCAGTAATGTATTTGTCTTTCTCCCAAATAACTATTGATCCTCCCTTGTCCGCCTGCTTGATTACCACAGACGTATCATTTTTCAGAGATTCTAGAGCGGTTTTTTCCAATTTTGTAATGTTATATCTAATCCATTGTTTTTTCTTTTCCATGTTGTTAATTGCGGAAATTATTGTCTTTTCAAAAGTCATTACTTCTTTCGGAATTTTATTGTACGGGGGACAAAATGAAGATTTCTTTCTCAGACCTGTTGTTTCCTGATATTGGTCCATCTGTATATTGGCAAAAAAGGTTTTTAATTTAATCTTGCGGCAAAATTCAATGGCTTCTGTTTTTAATTTAACAAAGTTAGTATGTTTAGTTGGAACAAAAGTCAAGCCTTTTTCCAGGATGCTTCTTTCGCTATTTGTTAGAACTTTGTTTGAAAGATTGTGAATAGGTGATTCACCTTCATTTGAGGAATTCTGGAATGGTGTTATTACCAGTTCTTGTAGTTCTGTCGACGTGTCGACATTTCCCATGGTTGCTGGTTGTACCTGGGGCGTCCTCTTGTTTGTGGTTCGCCTCTCCCTAAAAAAGGCTGTTGTTGAGGTTGTTGTTGAAAATTGCCTCTTTGATTAACATTTCTGCGTTTGTCGTTGCTATTACTTTCCCCGCTACTTGATGAAGAAGTGTCCGAAAAAGTGATAACATTTCTTGACGATCTACCTTGGAACTCTCCTAAATTGCGTCTAGATTCTGGTCTTGAATAGTAGTCCTGTTGAAGGAACGGATATACTTTTTCCAATGAGAAGTTTCGCTTGTCCTTCTCAAATTGGTTGCTTTTTTGGATTTATTGTGAGATCTTTAAATTCCAGTATTTCCTTATCCACTTTTTCAAGGAGTGTTTTCGCGTCCGTGATAAATTGGTTTGTTTTTATTTCAGATTCAAGGGTCTCAATTTCCTTAAGTTGATCAGCTGAGAGTCTCTGAGCCATCTCAATTGTTAAGACCATTAGGTCCCTGCTACATTTAGTCTCTATAAAACTATAGCCTTTCTTATAGAGTGGATCCTCCGTGAAAATAACTGGGACGTTTTTGATTTGTAATCCTCCCGGGATTGTTCCAGCTCGTAAATGTTGTAAAAGAAAATGCCCATGTAGGTCCGTTCTAATTTGTTTCTTCTTTAATCTCAGAAGTTTGTCCGTTTCATTTTGGTTTTTTGCTGTAATACTTAAGGAAGCTGATGCAAAAACAGGGGGTGCCTCCAATAGTTTTTTGATATGATCCTCACTGTACGCAAATGTTTGATCTTCTGACATTATATGTTTATGTTGTAGTATATTTGATCTGTGTCCTCAGCCACACAGCGTGGTCTAACCACGTTTCATTCAAACAAAGATTCACTGCACACAAAACAATTGAATTGCCTCAGCAAACCGGGCGCTAGACAACCTCGCAGATAATTATCTGCTAATAAGCAATAAACCAAGAAAAGGGTTCGGGCTCTTAAGCAGTAAGGTCAAGCCTCACTCAAATTCAAAACGAAACAACAATACCAGTACTGCAATATTAGTCCTGAAACAATTGCACAGATATAGTGACTCAAAACACTATATAGACAAGACTACTTGTTCTGTCTGAAATAAATCTTTTTTTATATAAACATTTTATGGAACCAAACACATTTTACATTTTTTTTTTTTTTTTTTTTTTGGCATTTGAACACAAAAGACACAGATTACAATATTGATTCTTTACATCACAAATATAAGACACTACTTAATTTAGCAACTCTCACCATTCCCAATCATACCATTCAAACTCACATTCACCCACTTAGAGAATACACTGCTATTTACACAATATACATTATACAACTATTTTTACAGTATCAATGAATCAGAGTTCAAAACAGAATTCAGAAAACGACCTTGGAGCGAGTTTTACTTCACTCTAAATTTTTAAATTCCTTAGAACAACCTAAGGTCGCATTGATAGGTCTACGCGTTTCGAACACCCTTAATAAGGGGTGTTCTCGTCAGGACCACATATCTGAAAGATATAAGGAGGTGTTTATTAGAATCACTAATAGTGGCACCAATCTGGATGAGCATGGGTAGCCTCAACTTAAGTCTTACCTTTGCCGTTTAATGGCACAGGGTGAGAGAAAAGGGAGTTGTAATTTCTGTAAATAATCAAGATATGATTATTCAGTATCATATGATAGACCCGATTTGCCAAAAAGCAACCAACAACAAGATCGTCACTTTTTACTATGCCTCGCATTTATACTTACATTCACAACTTGTGTATGTTGTCTTGATGCGATACTCGTTTTGAAATTCTGTATGGGAAATTAGGGGGCGCGCATTAATATCTGTCCGTTGTCAGAAAGCAAGGTATTGCATGTTTAGCTGCTTGGCTCTGACTCATACCAAGGAGTTGTGATTGAAAAGACTTACTTGCGTGTCGGACTCAGGTTAAATGGCGTCCGGCCGCCAGCGTTTGTTCGTGCACTCTAAAAACAATAACGGATGATTTGTTTAGAATGCAGAAAGATGACGACTCGATCTCCGTATTTGGGTACTATGAACCGGCGGAATCTTACCGTTAATCATGCACCGTCTCACAGTCGACTTGTTCCGTGGTTGACTTCTGTTTGCTTCCAAAGCGTAGTCACGTGACTTGCAGCAATTGACATGACCGGCACATTTAAAACGCACGTGATGCCCCACGGGCTTCTGGAAGTTGTATTCTTTTCTTTTTTCAAGTTTAGTGAAGTGATTATTGCGGTGCTTGAAACAAGTGGGATGGATTCTGTGCAGTTGAAGAGTCGCGATTAAATGATAGTAATATTTTCACATGTCACCTCTTCCTGTGAACTTATATTAGTTTGTATTGATTTTTTATAAAAAAGACGACAAATTTGATGTGGAGTTGGTGAAGCATAAGTATCAGTAATTGTGCGCGATGGTGTTGATGTGGTCTTCGTTGTATCAGAATAATACAGATTAGAAGGACTTTGTAATGGGATGTCATATAATTATGACAATTTATAAATTTCCGAAATTTCATTGAGGCCGTCAATCGCTGTGTTGAACTTTATGATAAGCATAGCCTCTCTTCTCGACAGCTTTTCCTCTATGTCACCACCTCTTGGATCAGTCTCAATTTTTGATAGCACTGTCCATTTGATATCAGATTCGCAGTGATTGTGTGACTTCCAGTGATTAACTAAAGGTGCTGTCTGCACGTTGTTTCTGATTCTGGATTTATGTTGTGTAATTCTACACCTGATCTCTTGATTGGTCTTACCAATATAAAGCATGTCACAAGGACAGCGTATTCCATAAATGACATAACACGATTTACAATTAGTAAATGTGTCGTGTTTCCAGAAAGTTTGCTTGTGTTTGAACAGCGTTCCTTCTTCAGTCGTTGGACAACATACACAGGTGCCACATTTATGGTGCCCTTGAACTGGAGGTAGGCTCAACATTGTTCTTATGCATGGTTGTTTCTTTTGTGGTAGGGTTGCACGAACCAAATGATTGGCAATGTTCTGATCTTTTTTAAAAGCAAACAAAGGTTTTTCTTTGAGTGACTCATCCAGATTTTGAATTAAATGCCAATTTTGATTTATCACTTTTTTGAGGTTGTTTGAGTTAGGACAAAAGGTTGATACACACACAATCCTTTCCATTGGCTTTTTGTCTTTTTTTCTTAGAAGTTCTTCTCTTGGTGTCCACCAAGCCCTCTTCATGGACCGCCTCAGAAGTTTTTTCGGGTATCCTCGGTCCAATATATTTTGTGTAAGATGATTGGCATGAAGCTCATATTCATCTTTGAAGTGGCAATTTCTTTTGATGCGTAAATACTGTCCAAAGGGTAGATTTTCTTTTAGGTTTCTTGGGTGGTGACTCTCAAAATGTAGGGCTTTATTTCGGTCAGTCGGCTTTTTGTATAGTGTGGTCACTAATTTCTTCCCCGATGGATAAACCTCTACATCTAGAAACGCCAATTTTGTTTGAGAGTACTTTATACTGAACTTTATTTCATGGGTCCTATTGTTCAACCACTCGTGGAACCTAATGAGTTCCTCTTCGCTGCCTGTCCAGACAGCGAATACGTCGTCTATAAAACGACTCCAGTGTGAAATATGGTCAAAAAAAGGATTATCTTTGTAGATGAATTTGTCTTCGAATTTAGACATAAAAAGAATAGCCAGTTCTGGGGCAAAGGGGCAGCCCATCGCTACTCCCCCTGTTTGGAAATAAAATTTGCCATTAAAGTTAAAATAATTTTTCTTTAAAGCGAATGACGCCAATTCCAGAATAAATTCAGTAGGGATTCTAACTGGTTTGTCTCTGGTCTCCAAAAAAGAAGCTATAACTTCTAGGCCTTCCATTTGAGGTATCTGTGTATATAAAGATGTCACATCTAGTGTGACCAAAAAATCCGAACCTTCATTGAAGTCAATGGAATCCAGTTTGTTAATGAAATCTGAGGTGTCACGCAGATACGATTTGCGTGACACCTCAGATTTCATTAACAAACTGGATTCCATTGACTTTAATGAAGGTTCGGATTTTTTGGTCACACTAGATGTGACATCTTTATATACACAGATACCTCAAATGGAAGGCCTAGAAGTTATAGCTTCTTTTTTGGAGACCAGAGACAAACCAGTTAGAATCCCTACTGAATTTATTCTGGAATTGGCGTCATTCGCTTTAAAGAAAAATGATTTTAACTTTAATGGCGAATTTTATTTCCAAACAGGGGAGTAGCGATGGGCTGCCCCTTTGCCCCAGAACTGGCTATTCTTTTTATGTCTAAATTCGAAGACAAATTCATCTACAAAGATAATCCTTTTTTTGACCATATTTCACACTGGAGTCGTTTTATAGACGACGTATTCGCTGTCTGGACAGGCAGCGAAGAGGAACTCATTAGGTTCCACGAGTGGTTGAACAATAGGACCCATGAAATAAAGTTCAGTATAAAGTACTCTCAAACAAAATTGGCGTTTCTAGATGTAGAGGTTTATCCTCGGGGAAGAAATTAGTGACCACACTATACAAAAAGTCGACTGACCGAAATAAAGCCCTACATTTTGAGAGTCACCACCCAAGAAACCTAAAAGAAAATCTACCCTTTGGACAGTATTTACGCATCAAAAGAAATTGCCACTTCAAAGATGAATATGAGCTTCATGCCAATCATCTTACACAAAATCTATTGGACCGAGGATACCCGAAAAAACTTCTGAGGCGGTCCATGAAGAGGGCTTGGTGGACACCAAGAGAAGAACTTCTAAGAAAAAAAGACAAAAAGCCAATGGAAAGGATTGTATGTGTATCAACCTTTTGTCCTAACTCAAACAACCTCAAAAAAGTGATAAATCAAAATTGGCATTTAATTCAAAATCTGGATGAGTCACTCAAAGAAAAACCTTTGTTTGCTTTTAAAAAAGATCAGAACATTGCCAATCATTTGGTTCGTGCAACCCTACCACAAAAGAAACAACCATGCATAAGAACAATGTTGAGCCTACCTCCAGTTCAAGGGCACCATAAATGTGGCACCTGTGTATGTTGTCCAACGACCGAAGAAGGAACGCTGTTCAAACACAAGCAAACTTTCTGGAAACATGACACATTTACTAATTGTAAATCGCGTTATGTCATTTATGGAATACGCTGTCCTTGTGACATGCTTTATATTGGTAAGACCAATCAAGAGATCAGGTGTAGAATTACACAACATAAATCCAGAATCAGAAACAACGTGCAGACAGCACCTTTAGTTAATCACTGGAAGTCACACAATCACTGCGAATCTGATATCAAATGGACAGTGCTATCAAAAATTGAGACTGATCCAAGAGGTGGTGACATAGAGGAAAAGCTGTCGAGAAGAGAGGCTATGCTTATCATAAAGTTCAACACAGCGATTGACGGCCTCAATGAAATTTCGGAAATTTATAAATTGTCATAATTATATGACATCCCATTACAAAGTCCTTCTAATCTGTATTATTCTGATACAACGAAGACCACATCAACACCATCGCGCACAATTACTGATACTTATGCTTCACCAACTCCACATCAAATTTGTCGTCTTTTTTATAAAAAATCAATACAAACTAATATAAGTTCACAGGAAGAGGTGACATGTGAAAATATTACTATCATTTAATCGCGACTCTTCAACTGCACAGAATCCATCCCACTTGTTTCAAGCACCGCAATAATCACTTCACTAAACTTGAAAAAAGAAAAGAATACAACTTCCAGAAGCCCGTGGGGCATCACGTGCGTTTTAAATGTGCCGGTCACGTCAATTGCTGCAAGTCACGTGACTACGCTTTGGAAGCAAACAGAAGTCAACCACGGAACAAGTCGACTGTGAGACGGTGCATGATTAACGGTAAGATTCCGCCGGTTCATAGTACCCAAATACGGAGATCGAGTCGTCATCTTTCTGCATTCTAAACAAATCATCCGTTATTGTTTTTAGAGTGCACGAACAAACGCTGGCGGCCGGACGCCATTTAACCTGAGTCCGACACGCAAGTAAGTCTTTTCAATCACAACTCCTTGGTATGAGTCAGAGCCAAGCAGCTAAACATGCAATACCTTGCTTTCTGACAACGGACAGATATTAATGCGCGCCCCCTAATTTCCCATACAGAATTTCAAAACGAGTATCGCATCAAGACAACATACACAAGTTGTGAATGTAAGTATAAATGCGAGGCATAGTAAAAAGTGACGATCTTGTTGTTGGTTGCTTTTTGGCAAATCGGGTCTATCATATGATACTGAATAATCATATCTTGATTATTTACAGAAATTACAACTCCCTTTTCTCTCACCCTGTGCCATTAAACGGCAAAGGTAAGACTTAAGTTGAGGCTACCCATGCTCATCCAGATTGGTGCCACTATTAGTGATTCTAATAAACACCTCCTTATATCTTTCAGATATGTGGTCCTGACGAGAACACCCCTTATTAAGGGTGTTCGAAACGCGTAGACCTATCAATGCGACCTTAGGTTGTTCTAAGGAATTTAAAAATTTAGAGTGAAGTAAAACTCGCTCCAAGGTCGTTTTCTGAATTCTGTTTTGAACTCTGATTTATTGATACTGTAAAAATAGTTGTACAATGTATATTGTGTAAATAGCAGTGTATTCTCTAAGTGGGTGAATGTGAGTTTGAATGGTATGATTGGGAATGGTGAGAGTTGCTAAATTAAGTAGTGTCTTATATTTGTGATGTAAAGAATCAATATTGTAATCTGTGTCTTTTGAGTTCAAATGCCAAAAAAAAAAAAAAAAAAAAAAAAATGTAAAATGCGTTTGGTTCCATAAAATGTTTATATAAAAAAAGATTTATTTCAGACAGAACAAGTAGTCTTGTCTATATAGTGTTTTGAGTCACTATATCTGTGCAATTGTTTCAGGACTAATATTGCAGTACTGGTATTGTTGTTTCGTTTTGAATTTGAGTGAGGCTTGACCTTACTGCTTAAGAGCCCGAACCCTTTTCTTGGTTTATTGCTTATTAGCAGATAATTATCTGCGAGGTTGTCTAGCGCCCGGTTTGCTGAGGCAATTCAATTGTTTTGTGTGCAGTGAATCTTTGTTTGAATGAAACGTGGTTAGACCACGCTGTGTGGCTGAGGACACAGATCAAATATACTACAACATAAACATATAATGTCAGAAGATCAAACATTTGCGTACAGTGAGGATCATATCAAAAAACTATTGGAGGCACCCCCTGTTTTTGCATCAGCTTCCTTAAGTATTACAGCAAAAAACCAAAATGAAACGGACAAACTTCTGAGATTAAAGAAGAAACAAATTAGAACGGACCTACATGGGCATTTTCTTTTACAACATTTACGAGCTGGAACAATCCCGGGAGGATTACAAATCAAAAACGTCCCAGTTATTTTCACGGAGGATCCACTCTATAAGAAAGGCTATAGTTTTATAGAGACTAAATGTAGCAGGGACCTAATGGTCTTAACAATTGAGATGGCTCAGAGACTCTCAGCTGATCAACTTAAGGAAATTGAGACCCTTGAATCTGAAATAAAAACAAACCAATTTATCACGGACGCGAAAACACTCCTTGAAAAAGTGGATAAGGAAATACTGGAATTTAAAGATCTCACAATAAATCAAAAAAGCAACCAATTTGAGAAGGACAAGCGAAACTTCTCATTGGAAAAAGTATATCCGTTCCTTCAACAGGACTACTATTCAAGACCAGAATCTAGACGCAATTTAGGAGAGTTCCAAGGTAGATCGTCAAGAAATTTTATCACTTTTTCGGACACTTCTTCATCAAGTAGCGGGGAAAGTAATAGCAACGACAAACGCAGAAACGTTAATCAAAGAGGCAATTTTCAACAACAACCTCAACAACAGCCTTTTTTAGGGAGAGGCGAACCACAAACAAGAGGACGCCCCAGGTACAACCAGCAACCATGGGAAATGTCGACACGTCGACAGAACTACAAGAACTGGTAATAACACCATTCCAGAATTCCTCAAATGAAGGTGAATCACCTATTCACAATCTTTCAAACAAAGTTCTAACAAATAGCGAAAGAAGCATCCTGGAAAAAGGCTTGACTTTTGTTCCAACTAAACATACTAACTTTGTTAAATTAAAAACAGAAGCCATTGAATTTTGCCGCAAGATTAAATTAAAAACCTTTTTTGCCAATATACAGATGGACCAATATCAGGAAACAACAGGTCTGAGAAAGAAATCTTCATTTTGTCCCCCGTACAATAAAATTCCGAAAGAAGTAATGACTTTTGAAAAGACAATAATTTCCGCAATTAACAACATGGAAAAGAAAAAACAATGGATTAGATATAACATTACAAAATTGGAAAAAAACGCTCTAGAATCTCTGAAAAATGATACGTCTGTGGTAATCAAGCAGGCGGACAAGGGAGGATCAATAGTTATTTGGGAGAAAGACAAATACATTACTGAAGTCATGAGACAGTTGAACGACCAAGCTTGCTACAAAAAAGTCTCAAAAGACCCTACGATGGAATTAAACCATCAACTACGAGTAATCTTGGAAAAAGGAAATACTGATGGCCTCCTAGGAAAAAAGGAATTTGAATTTCTACAATGTAAATTCCCAAGGATCCCTCAATTTTATATCCTTCCGAAAATTCATAAGGATCAAACTGCGCCACCGGGGAGACCGATAGTCTCGGCATGTGACTCTCTATTAGAACCCATCTCAAAATTTGTGGACCATTTTCTAAAACCATTTTTACCTCAAGTCAAATCGTATCTGCGTGACACCTCAGATTTCATTAACAAACTGGATTCCATTGACTTCAATGAAGGTTCGGATTTTTTGGTCACACTAGATGTGACATCTTTATATACACAGATACCTCAAATGGAAGGCCTAGAAGTTATAGCTTCTTTTTTGGAGACCAGAGACAAACCAGTTAGAATCCCTACTGAATTTATTCTGGAATTGGCGTCATTCGCTTTAAAGAAAAATTATTTTAACTTTAATGGCGAATTTTATTTCCAAACAGGGGGAGTAGCGATGGGCTGCCCCTTTGCCCCAGAACTGGCTATTCTTTTTATGTCTAAATTCGAAGACAAATTCATCTACAAAGATAATCCTTTTTTTGACCATATTTCACACTGGAGTCGTTTTATAGACGACGTATTCGCTGTCTGGACAGGCAGCGAAGAGGAACTCATTAGGTTCCACGAGTGGTTGAACAATAGGACCCATGAAATAAAGTTCAGTATAAAGTACTCTCAAACAAAATTGGCGTTTCTAGATGTAGAGGTTTATCCATCGGGGAAGAAATTAGTGACCACACTATACAAAAAGCCGACTGACCGAAATAAAGCCCTACATTTTGAGAGTCACCACCCAAGAAACCTAAAAGAAAATCTACCCTTTGGACAGTATTCACGCATCAAAAGAAATTGCCACTTCAAAGATGAATATGAGCTTCATGCCAATCATCTTACACAAAATCTATTGGACCGAGGATACCCGAAAAAACTTCTGAGGCGGTCCATGAAGAGGGCTTGGTGGACACCAAGAGAAGAACTTCTAAGAAAAAAAGACAAAAAGCCAATGGAAAGGATTGTATGTGTATCAACCTTTTGTCCTAACTCAAACAACCTCAAAAAAGTGATAAATCAAAATTGGCATTTAATTCAAAATCTGGATGAGTCACTCAAAGAAAAACCTTTGTTTGCTTTTAAAAAAGATCAGAACATTGCCAATCATTTGGTTCGTGCAACCCTACCACAAAAGAAACAACCATGAATAAGAACAATGTTGAGCCTACCTCCAGTTCAAGGGCACCATAAATGTGGCACCTGTGTATGTTGTCCAACGACCGAAGAAGGAACGCTGTTCAAACACAAGCAAACTTTCTGGAAACACGACACATTTACTAATTGTAAATCGCGTTATGTCATTTATGGAATACGCTGTCCTTGTGACATGCTTTATATTGGTAAGACCAATCAAGAGATCAGGTGTAGAATTACACAACATAAATCCAGAATCAGAAACAACGTGCAGACAGCACCTTTAGTTAATCACTGGAAGTCACACAATCACTGCGAATCTGATATCAAATGGACAGTGCTATCAAAAATTGAGACTGATCCAAGAGGTGGTGACATAGAGGAAAAGCTGTCGAGAAGAGAGGCTATGCTTATCATAAAGTTCAACACAGCGATTGACGGCCTCAATGAAATTTAGGAAATTTATAAATTGTCATAATTATATGACATCCCATTACAAAGTCCTTCTAATCTGTATTATTCTGATACAACGAAGACCACATCAACACCATCGCGCACAATTACTGATACTTATGCTTCACCGACTCCACATCAAATTTGTCGTCTTTTTTATAAAAAATCAATACAAACTAATATAAGTTCACAGGAAGAGGTGACATGTGAAAATATTACTATCATTTAATCGCGACTCTTCAACTGCACAGAATCCATCCCACTTGTTTCAAGCACCGCAATAATCACTTCACTAAACTTGAAAAAAGAAAAGAATACAACTTCCAGAAGCCCGTGGGGCATCACGTGCGTTTTAAATGTGCCGGTCACGTCAATTGCTGCAAGTCACGTGACTACGCTTTGGAAGCAAACAGAAGTCAACCACGGAACAAGTCGACTGTGAGACGGTGCATGATTAACGGTAAGATTCCGCCGGTTCATAGTACCCAAATACGGAGATCGAGTCGTCATCTTTCTGCATTCTAAACAAATCATCCGTTATTGTTTTTAGAGTGCACGAACAAACGCTGGCGGCCGGACGCCATTTAACCTGAGTCCGACACGCAAGTAAGTCTTTTCAATCACAACTCCTTGGTATGAGTCAGAGCCAAGCAGCTAAACATGCAATACCTTGCTTTCTGACAACGGACAGATATTAATGCGCGCCCCCTAATTTCCCATACAGAATTTCAAAACGAGTATCGCATCAAGACAACATACACAAGTTGTGAATGTAAGTATAAATGCGAGGCATAGTAAAAAGTGACGATCTTGTGGTTGGTTGCTTTTTGGCAAATCGGGTCTATCATATGATACTGAATAATCATATCTTGATTATTTACAGAAATTACAACTCCCTTTTCTCTCACCCTGTGCCATTAAACGGCAAAGGTAAGACTTAAGTTGAGGCTACCCATGCTCATCCAGATTGGTGCCACTATTAGTGATTCTAATAAACACCTCCTTATATCTTTCAGATATGTGGTCCTGACGAGAACACCCCTTATTAAGGGTGTTCGAAACGCGTAGACCTATCAATGCGACCTTAGGTTGTTCTAAGGAATTTAAAAATTTAGAGTGAAGTAAAACTCGCTCCAAGGTCGTTTTCTGAATTCTGTTTTGAACTCTGATTTATTGATACTGTAAAAATAGTTGTATAATGTATATTGTGTAAATAGCAGTGTATTTTCTAAGTGGGTGAATGTGAGTTTGAATGGTATGATTGGGAATGGTGAGAGTTGCTAAATTAAGTAGTGTCTTATATTTGTGATATAAAGAATCAATATTGTAATCTGTGTCTTTTGTGTTCAAATGCCCAAAAAAAAAAAAAAAAAATGTAAAATGTGTTTGGTTCCATAAAATGTTTATATAAAAAAAGATTTATTTCAGACAGAACAAGTAGTCTTGTCTATATAGTGTTTTGAGTCACTATATCTGTGCAATTGTTTCAGGACTAATATTGCAGTACTGGTATTGTTGTTTCGTTTTGAATTTGAGTGAGGCTTGACCTTACTGCTTAAGAGCCCGAACCCTTTTCTTGGTTTATTGCTCCTACTATGAGAGCACCTTTGGGACTGGTCTGAGCGGGCTAGTTTGACGCTCAGCTCAGGCACAGGGAGTCTGTGCTGTTTCTCCACCCAGCTGTAAAATACAGTCGGTTAGAGAAACCTAAGTGCGCATGTCTGTTTGGCCGGCCTAAGATGGCCGGCCAAACAGACATGCGCACTTAGAAGTGCACATAGCACTCTATTCCTCCTCCTACCCACAGCCTACCCCCACCCTCCCTACACATGTTGGTTCAGCCAACAGCTGAAAAATAAAACAATAATAAAATATAATTTTATTTTTCAGCTGCTGCCTCTGAGTCAGTCGGGCAATGCTCTTCTGCCATTGAGGAGGAGCCACCACTGCTTACAACTATTTCTGTGGAACTACCCGCAGTCTGTTCCCAGCATCAAAGATAGTTCACACTGAGTGCAGAGCCACTGATCTGTAACCTTTAGGAATCTCAGGTGGTGAGAGAGTTCAATGGTGGGCAGTGACACATCTAACACTAAATCTAGAAGATAGACACACCTACTCGAAGCCAATAGAGCACTTTCTGAACTCTGAGACTCTGTCCTCTTCTTTTGTAGGTTGCCAGATGTACTGTCTGTTGTATGACATTACTTTGACCTTTTTGTGTATTGTTTTAGGCAGTGTCATGGAAAGTAAACACTACTGACTGGTTACATGGCAACTCCTTGATCACTGCCAGCTATTGATTGCAATCACTGTATTATTTGCAGGTATGTTTAACCCTTTCAATGGTTCCATGTTTGTATTGAGTTTTTCATCTCATGATTATCCCAAAGTTTGCAGTTCTAGTGATTGTGTCCAGTTCAGTGGGGGGGGGGGGGGGGGGGGGGGGGGGTTCCGCCCGGGCAGCATGAGCTTTGGGGGTGGCTGTCTCCGCTCAGCTCTTACAAGCCCAAGCCATCTTGGGACGGCAATCACCTCCCGCTCTTCAATGCACTGGGGCAACAGTCCGCGAAATCGGCCAGCAAGCTCTTGAACTCTTAAATGCTGCCACCAAGGGCGGCAGACACAGGTACCACCCTGGGCAATCTAAGGGCTATTGAGTTAGTACTGAGGTTTTGTGTACTCACAACTTTGATTGCACATTGACATATTTATTTTTCATGTGATAACTGTTTTACTGTGACAGTATTCATCTTACATCACCTTCCCAGATCTAGGATTGGACTGCTCATTCTCATCTATCTGTAGAATACCGAACACTTATTGAAGCAAACTTTCTGTCACAGGCCTAACACTAGCAGCTCTGATGAGTAGGGAGTTCTGTTTTTCTCTCTTTTTGAGATGTTGTTGTCCCTTGCAGTTGTGGGTCCCAGAGAAAAAAACATGAAAGATAGATAACCCTATGTAAATTTCTAGTAGGCAAGATGGCAAAGACAGCTAGTTATCACAGGCAGGAAGATTAGTCAAAGGAAACCAGGCCACAAACCTGGCCCAGACAAGCCAAATATTACAAAGTGACACTTAGGGCATTTAGGTGGCAACTTAATTTCAGATGACCCTCAGGACTGTCATTTCCTGAAGCCACCTGGTGCTCATCCTCTGATTCCGTGAAGAGTTGGGCTGAGGACTGTAGCAAAAGAGATAGTGCGACTGCTTGATGCTGTGAGAAATATGGGGTACAGAGAAAATACTTCCTATTCTATGCGCCTTCTGTGGCCAAATTAAATTAAAATCCAAAACATAAGTGTTTGCTTAGTTTTTAAATCTAGTCAGAAATACTTAGGGGCATATGTACAAGGAGTTAACGCCATCAGAACATCACTTATTTTGACGTTCTGGTGGCGGTAAATCTTTTGCCTTATTTAAAAGGTGGTGTTAAGCCACGTTTTGTGGCTTTACGCTGCCTTGTAAATTATGCCCTTATTCAAGCAGTACTTAACGTTAAAGGGGCATTCTACAACACACATAGAAAGAGCAGATCGCCTGTTAAGATTGTTTATGAGTAGGAAGGTGTCCCTTCCTACACATAAATAATCGTCCCTGCAGCACAGGCACCCTAGCAAAATAGTGCTAGGGTGCCTATGCTGGTGCTAGGCAGCTTTTTTAGCGTCAGCGCTGGGGGAAATGTAGGGGTGTGCGGTATTTTTGTAAATATGGTGCATCCCTGCATTTTAAAACTGTTGGACCACAACATTACCAATTTTGGAGTAACACTGCGCTCCACCAGTTTATTGTAAATGTGCCCCTTGGAGTCTTGAATAGGTAATGCTTAGACTCTTCCTCCATGTAACTTTGGATCTCACAGCAGTTTGGAATACGATTAATACAAAGTACAACTACTGCAGCATGAAATTTCCCAAGAGGCATGTGGGGGATATGTACAATGAAGTGGCGGAGCATGTCGTTATCCTCCTGGGCTTAACGACACACTCCGCAACTTCGGAAACGCAAGGCTACACACAATTTATAAGAATGTGGTGCAGCCTTGCGTTTCCCCTGCGATGGCTCTAAGTTTAATAACTTAGCACCAACGCAGGCACCCTTGCACCAGAGTGCAAGGGTGTCTGTGTGCAGGGGAGGATTGGTTATGTGTAGGAAGGTGTCCCTTTCTGCACATAAACAATCCTAAAATGCCATTTTGTAATTTTCATGTGTGCTGCTTCATGCAGCGCACATGAAAGTTGCAAAATTACATTTTTTAAAAAGGTTTGTTTATGTACAGGAAGGGGCACCTTCCTGTACATAAACAACCCATGGAATTTTGCTTTTTCCATGTGTGCTGCACAAGGCAGCACAATTTGAAAAAGCAAAAACGAGAAGAAATAATGCATTGCTCCTCGTTTCGCCAATTTAAAGCCAGGATTTTCCTGGTCTTAATTTTGGCGCGGCCTCCTTTGTATGCCACCCTTGCATATAGGGGGCAGCGTCAAATACAATGGGTGTTGCGGTGTAACGCCCACCACAACACTCACTGCACGCCCCTTTCATGATAAACATAGCGTTAAAGGGTGCCTTATGTACAAGGCAGCGTTAAGCCACATTAAGTGAGTCCTTTGCTCACTTTGCCACTGGATTCAAGCAAGCCGGGCTGAAGACGGCTGAAATGCCAGAAACCGATCCTCGGAAGCTTGTTTCCGGTCCAGGGAAGGCATGGCTTGGCAGTTCGGGCTGGACTGTTCCCATGAGGCACAGGGTCAGACTGATTTGCATATGGCCATGTCTGAACTGGGGTGGCAGAGTGGGCTAAAGAACGGTGATGGATTAAAACCAGATCTGTTGACTGGGTGTGAGTGTTTGATTGGTTCAGATGCTCCGTCCATCACCACCCCCTTTTGTACCACTTTGTTCGCCATAAGTTGGCAGGGTATGCTTAGACGTGATTCCCTTGCTCACTTTGCCACTGGATTCAAGCAAGGCGGGCTGAAGACGGCTGAAATGCCAGAAACAGGTCCTCGGAAGCTTGTTTCCGGTCCAGGGAAGGCCTGGCTTGGCAGTTCGGGCTGGACTGTTCCCATGAGGCACAGGGTCAGACTGATTTGCATATGGCCATGTCTGAACTGGGGTGGCAGAGTGGGCTAAAGAACGGTGATGGATTAAACCCAGATCTGTTGACTGGGTGTGAGTGTTTGATTGGTTCAGATGCTCCGTCCATCACCACCTCCTTTTTTACCACTTTGTTCGCCATAAGTTGGCAGGGTATGCTCAGACGTGAGTCCCTTGCTCACTTTGCCACTGGATTCAAGCAAGCCGGGCTGAAGACGGCCGAAATGCCAGAAACCGGTCCTTGGAAGCTTGTTTCCGGTCCAGGGAAGGCCTGGATTGGCAGTTCGGGCTGGACTGTTACCATTAGGCACAGGGTCAGACTGATTTGCACATGGCCATGTCTGAACTGGGGTGTCAGAGTGGGCTAAAGAACGGTGATGGATTAAACCCAGATCTGTTGACTGGATGTGAGTGTTTGATTGGTTCAGATGCTCCGTCCATCACCACCCCCTTTTGTACCACTTTGTTCGCTATAAGTTGGCAGGGTATGCTCAGACGTGAGTCCCTTGCTCACTTTGCCAATGGATTCAAGCAAGCCGGGCTGAAGACGGCTGAAATGCCAGAAACCGGTCCTCGGAAGCTTGTTTCCGGTCCAGGGAAGGCATGGCTTGGCAGTTCGGGCTGGACTGTTCCCATGAGGCACAGGGTCAGACTGATTTGCATATGGCCATGTCTGAACTGGGGTGGCAGAGTGGGCTAAAGAACGGTGATGGATTAAACCCAAATCTGTTGACTGGGTGTGAGTGTTTGATTGGTTCACATGCTCCGTCCATCACCACCCCCTTTTGTACCACTTTGTTCGCCATAAGTTGGCAGGGTATGCTCAGACGTGAGTCCCTTGCTCACTTTGCCACTGGATTCAAGCAAGCCGGGCTGAAGAGGGCTGAAATGCCAGAAACCGGTCCTCGGAAGCTTGTTTCCTGTCCAGGGAAGGCATGGCTTGGCTGTTTGGGCTGGACTGTTCCCATGAGGCACAGGGTCAGACTGATTTGCATATGGCCATGTCTGAACTGGGGTGGCAGAGTGGGCTAAAGAACGGTGATGGATTAAACCCAGATTTGTTGACTGGGTGTGAGTGTTTGATTGGTTCAGATGCTCTGTCCATCTTCACCCCCTTTTGTACCACTTTGTTCGCTATAAGTTGGCAGGGTATGCTCAGACGTGAGTCCCTTGCTCACTTTGCCACTGGATTCAAGCAAGCCGGGCTGAAGACGGCTGAAATGCCAGAAACCGGTCCTCGGAAGCTTGTTTCCGGTCCAGGAAAGGCATGGCTTGGCAGTTCGGACTGGACTGTTCCCATGAGGCACAGGGTCGGACTGATTTGCATATGGCCATGTCTGAACTGGGGTGGCAGAGTGGGCTAAAGAACGGTGATAGATTAAACACAGATCTGTTGACTGGGTGTGAGTGTTTGATTGGTTCAGATGCTCCGTCCATCACCACCCCCTTTTGTACCACTTTGTTTGCCATAAGTTGGCAGGGTATGCTCAGACGTGAGTCCCTTGCTCACTTTGTCACTGGATTCAAGCAAGCCGGACTGAAGACGGCTGAAATGCCAGAAACCGGTCCTCGGAAGCTTGTTTCCGGTCCAGGGAAGGTATGGCTTGGCAGTTTGGGCTGGACTGTTCCCATGAGGCACAGGGTCAGACTGATTTGCATATGGCCATGTCTGAACTGGGGTGGCAGAGTGGGCTAAAGAACGGTGATGGATTAAACCCAGATCTGTTGACTGGGTGTGAGTGTTTATTTGGTTCAGATGTCCGTCCATCACCACCCCCTTTTGTACCACTTTGTTCCCCATAAGTTGGCAGGGTATGCTCAGACGTGAGTCCCTTGCTCACTTTGCCACTGGATTCAAACAAGCCAGGCTGAAGATGGCTGAAATGCCAGAAACCGGTCCTCGGAAGCTTGTTTCCGGTCCAGGGAAGGCATGGCTTGGCAGTTCGGGCTGGACTGTTCCCATGAGGCACAGGGTCAGACTGATTTGCATATGGCCATGTCTGAACTGGGGTGGCAGAGTGGGCTAAAGAACGGTGATGGATTAAACCCAGATTTGTTGACTGGGTGTGAGTGTTTGATTGGTTCAGATGCTCTGTCCATCTTCACCCCCTTTTGTACCACTTTGTTCGCTATAAGTTGGCAGGGTATGCTCAGACGTGAGTCCCTTGCTCACTTTGCCACTGGATTCAAGCAAGCCGGGCTGAAGACGGCTGAAATGCCAGAAACCGGTCCTCGGAAGCTTCTTTCCGGTCCAGGGAAGGCATGGCTTGGCAGTTCGGACTGGACTGTTCCCATGAGGCACAAGGTCAGACTGATTTGCATATGGCCATGTCTGAACTGGGGTGGCAGAGTGGGCTAAAGAACGGTGATGGATTAAACACAGATCTGTTGACTGGGTGTGAGTGTTTGATTGGTTCAGATGCTCCGTCCATCACCACCCCCTTTTGTACCACTTTGTTTGCCATAAGTTGGCAGGGTATGCTCAGACGTGAGTCCCTTGCTCACTTTGCCACTGGATTCAAGCAAGCCGGGCTGAAGACGGCTGAAATGCCATAAACCGGTCCTCGGAAGCTTGTTTCCGGTCCAGGGAAGGCATGGCTTGGCAGTTGGGGCTGGACTGTTCCCATGAGGCACAGGGTCAGACTGATTTGCATATGGCCATGTCTGAACTGGGGTGGCAGAGTGGGCTAAAGAACGGTGATGGATTAAACCCAGATCTGTTGACTGGGTGTGAGTGTTTGATTGGTTCAGATGCTCCGTCCATCACCACGCCCTTTTGTACCACTTTGTTTGCCATAAGTTGGCAGGGTATGCTCAGACGTGAGTCCGTTGCTCACTTTGTCACTGGATTCAAGCAAGCCGGACTGAAGACGGCTGAAATGCCAGAAACCGGTCCTCGGAAGCTTGTTTCCGATCCAGGGAAGGCATGGCTTGGCAGTTCGGGCTGGACTGTTCCCATGAGGCACAGGGTCAGACTGATTTGCATATGGCCATGTCTGAACTGGGGTGGCAGAGTGGGCTAAAGAACGGTGATGGATTAAACCCAGATTTGTTGACTGGGTGTGAGTGTTTGATTGGTTCAGATGCTCTGTCCATCTTCACCCCCTTTTGTACCACTTTGTTCGCTATAAGTTGGCAGGGTATGCTCAGACGTGAGTCCCTTGCTCACTTTGCCACTGGATTCAAGCAAGCCGGGCTGAAGACGGCTGAAATGCCAGAAACCGGTCCTCGGAAGCTTGTTTCCGGTCCAGGAAAGGCATGGCTTGGCAGTTCGGACTGGACTGTTCCCATGAGGCACAGGGTCAGACTGATTTGCATATGGCCATGTCTGAACTGGGGTGGCAGAGTGGGCTAAAGAACGGTGATAGATTAAACACACATCTTTTGACTGGGTGTGAGTGTTTGATTGGTTCAGATGCTCCGTCCATCACCACCCCCTTTTGTACCACTTTGTTTGCCATAAGTTGGCAGGGTATGCTCAGACGTGAGTCCCTTGCTCACTTTGTCACTGGATTCAAGCAAGCCGGACTGAAGACGGCTGAAATGCCAGAAACCGGTCCTCGGAAGCTTGTTTCCGGTCCAGGGAAGGTATGGCTTGGCAGTTTGGGCTGGACTGTTCCCATGAGGCACAGGGTCAGACTGATTTGCATATGGCCATGTCTGAACTGGGGTGGCAGAGTGGGCTAAAGAACGGTGATGGATTAAACCCAGATCTGTTGACTGGGTGTGAGTGTTTATTTGGTTCAGATGTCCGTCCATCACCACCCCCTTTTGTACCACTTTGTTCCCCATAAGTTGGCAGGGTATGCTCAGACGTGAGTCCCTTGCTCACTTTGCCACTGGATTCAAACAAGCCAGGCTGAAGATGGCTGAAATGCCAGAAACCGGTCCTCGGAAGCTTGTTTCCGGTCCAGGGAAGGCATGGCTTGGCAGTTCGGGCTGGACTGTTCCCATGAGGCACAGGGTCAGACTGATTTGCATATGGCCATGTCTGAACTGGGGTGGCAGAGTGGGCTAAAGAACGGTGATGGATTAAACCCAGATTTGTTGACTGGGTGTGAGTGTTTGATTGGTTCAGATGCTCTGTCCATCTTCACCCCCTTTTGTACCACTTTGTTCGCTATAAGTTGGCAGGGTGTGCTCAGACGTGAGTCCCTTGCTCACTTTGCCACTGGATTCAAGCAAGCCGGGCTGAAGACGGCTGAAATGCCAGAAACCGGTCCTCGGAAGCTTCTTTCCGGTCCAGGGAAGGCATGGCTTGGCAGTTCGGACTGGACTGTTCCCATGAGGCACAAGGTCAGACTGATTTGCATATGGCCATGTCTGAACTGGGGTGGCAGAGTGGGCTAAAGAACGGTGATGGATTAAACACAGATCTGTTGACTGGGTGTGAGTGTTTGATTGGTTCAGATGCTCCGTCCATCACCACCCCCTTTTGTACCACTTTGTTTGCCATAAGTTGGCAGGGTATGCTCAGACGTGAGTCCCTTGCTCACTTTGCCACTGGATTCAAGCAAGCCGGGCTGAAGACGGCTGAAATGCCATAAACCGGTCCTCGGAAGCTTGTTTCCGGTCCAGGGAAGGCATGGCTTGGCAGTTGGGGCTGGACTGTTCCCATGAGGCACAGGGTCAGACTGATTTGCATATGGCCATGTCTGAACTGGGGTGGCAGAGTGGGCTAAAGAACGGTGATGGATTAAACCCAGATCTGTTGACTGGGTGTGAGTGTTTGATTGGTTCAGATGCTCCGTCCATCACCACGCCCTTTTGTACCACTTTGTTTGCCATAAGTTGGCAGGGTATGCTCAGACGTGAGTCCGTTGCTCACTTTGTCACTGGATTCAAGCAAGCCGGACTGAAGACGGCTGAAATGCCAGAAACCGGTCCTCGGAAGCTTGTTTCCGATCCAGGGAAGGCATGGCTTGGCAGTTCGGGCTGGACTGTTCCCATGAGGCACAGGGTCAGACTGATTTGCATATGGCCATGTCTGAACTGGGGTGGCAGAGTGGGCTAAAGAACGGTGATGGATTAAACCCAGATCTGTTGACTGGGTGTGAGTGTTTGATGGGTTCAGATGCTCCGTCCATCACCACGCCCTTTTGTACCACTTTGTTTGCCATAAGTTGGCAGGGTATGCTCAGACGTGAGTCCGTTGCTCACTTTGTCACTGGATTCAAGCAAGCCGGACTGAAGACGGCTGAAATGCCAGAAACCGGTCCGCGGAAGCTTGTTTCCTGTCCAGGGAAGGCATGGCTTGGCAGTTCGGGCTGGACTGTTCCCATGAGGCACAGGGTCAGACTGATTTGCTTATGGCCATGTCTGATCTGGGGTGGCAGAGTGGGCTAAAGAACGGTGATGGATTAATCCCAGATCTGTTGACTGGGTATGAGTGTTTGATTGGTTCAGATGCTCCGTCCATCACCACCCCCTTTTGTCCCACTATGCTGGTGCTAGGCAGCTTTTTTAGCGTCAGCGCTGGGGGAAATGTAGGGGTGTGCGGTATTTTTGTAAATATGGTGCATCCCTGCATTTTAAAACTATTGGACCGCAACATTACCAATTTTGGAGTAACACTGCGCTCCACCAGTTTATTGTAAATGTGCCCCTTAGAGTCTTGAATAGGTAATGCTTAAACTCTTCCTCCATGTAACTTTGGATCTCACAGCAGTTTGGAATACGATTAATACAAAGTACAACTACTGCAGCATGAAATTTCCCAAGAGGCATGTGGGGGATATGTACAATGAAGTGGCGGAGCATGTCGTTATCCTCCTGGGCTTAACGACACATTCCGCAACTTCAGAAACGCAAGGCTACACACAATTTATAAGAATGTGGCGCAGCCTTGCGTTTCCCCTGCGATGGCGCTAAGTTTAACAACTTAGCACCAACGCAGGCACCCTTGCACCAGTGTGCAAGGGTGTCTGTGTGCAGGGGAGGATTGGTTATGTGTAGGAAGGTGTCCCTTTCTGCACATAAACAATCCTAAAATGCCATTTTGTAATTTTCATGTGTGCTGCTTCATGCAGCGCACATGAAAGTTGCAAAATTACATTTTTTAAAAAGGTTTGTTTATGTACAGGAAGGGGCACCTTCCTGTACATAAACAACCGATGGAATTTTGCTTTTTCCATGTGTGCTGCACAAGGCAGCACACTTTGAAAAAGCAAAAACGAGAAGAAATAATGCATTGCTCCTCGTTTCGCCAATTTAAGGCCAGGATTTTCCTGGTCTTAATTTTGGAGCTGCCTCCTTTGTATGCCACCCTTGCAGATAGGGGGCAGCGTCAAATACAATGGGTGTTGCTGTGGAACGCCCACCACAACACTCACTGCACGCCCTTTCATATTAAACATAGCGTTAAAGGGTGCCTTATGTACAAGGCAGCTTTAAGCCACATTAAGTGGTTTTACGCTGCCTTGTACATAAGGCAAGGCCCCTATTGCCATGGAAATGTCACAAAAAGTGACATTCCTGTGGCGATAGGGGCTTGTACTTATGCCCCGTATATTCATGTCCAAGAAAGTGTGGTCTCAACATAAAGGATAATAAAAACTCAGCTGCAGGTTCCACAGCTCTTAGGCAGAGCTACTAGAATTACGCGGCTTTGCAGCTGTGGTGCTTTTCGCCTAATTATGGCGTTGTCACATAATCCATCTTGGTGCTGCATAATCTGCAGATTTCAGCACAATATATTTGTTTCTAGCTCATAAGGATCAAAGGTTATTTAAAATGCAGCAACATGTATTGCCGCACAGTGGAAGGCCCTTTGCAAAAACAGACTAGTCTAATTTCTGTTGCCTATTTCTGTATTTCGGGTGAAAAAGTGGTACTAATGAGGTGAAATCTTTGCCCAGAAACTGTTAACGTGAACAAATGTCAAAATATTGAGGAAATACTAGCGTAAAATGTGCCATATTATGCCTCATTACCTTTTTGCCTCATCATTTAGTCAACCCTGCTGCATAATTTGGTTATTTCCTGCTACATAATTGCAGTGGCCCTGCTCTAAGGGTACACTTATGAGAAGAAGCTAGCATTTCAGCCTCAAATAAAAAAGAAGCTTCAAATGTGCTCGCAGTGGAGAGCTGAGACAGGCAAGGTGAGAAAAAGATTGTGTTGCAACAGACGACAATATCTTTAAACTAGAATTGGTCACAGTGGAGCAAAGCCCAGATGTCTGTTAAACATGCTGTAACAATCCATGAGGAGTTGCCTGGAGTATATCACCGATTGGGGTGAAAGGTACCCATTAAGGCAGGTATTGAACTGAGTTCAATATGCAGAAAGTTCAAAGAGCGAAACCCTTCCTGCAGCTGAATGCAGATCAATTGTACAGGCCGTTTTGTATTTTTCATTGATTGTACTAGTTCCCATGATATTGTGTACCTGCCTTCATCCTTGTGGCGCCTAGAGACCATTTATTATCATCTGACAATATATGCTATATGCATTTTGAGGTCTGATAGTGTGCCTTAGCTTTCCATATTCATGCACACTTTTTAATATTTGTGTAGAGAGTTTTATGTGTAAAATAGTTAAATAATTTTTATGTGATTTGACTCATGTTACATCACAAGTATAAGGAGGCTTTTCTCACAATAGCTTTGTGAACAGTGTTTCCAGCCCTCTTGAGCAGTGATTAACTTTTCAGCCCCTGGCGAACCAGCGTTCTTTCTATCAAGGACGCAGTCTGGGAACAGCCATGCTTCTCAGACATCTAAAATTACCTTGCAGGCAAATCCTCGCTGTTTAACTTCAGCTTTCAGGTTTGCAATGAATACTGTGCATCCCTCAGAGTGCAAGTCCTTCACTGCTAGTCACCGTTAGGTAGGATTTATTGAGAATCAAGCCCATTTCATGTATTACATTGGTGGAGTTTATAATATTTACTCTTTTTTCAGTTATAATTCCTACAATTATTTTAAAATCTGCTGTAATAATTTAAATATAGTTTGAATGGGATTGGCTTCAAATAAAGCCTGATAAATTAATGCTTTGGATTTCTAGTCTATGCTCTATTGGCAGAAAGGATGGAGGGAATCCACATAAACCCTTAGGTTCCGTGAATTCTGAACCCGTTTCATAAAGGTCATGGTTTCGTGACGAATTTGATATTAGCGAACCGTAACCAGTTAGTACGACAAGTATGAGTGTTTTCGTCACGTTACACCGACGGATTCACTACGTATTTAGGGATTCGTTCTGAACCCTTGGGTTCCATTTTGTGTATGGCAGCCATTTTGTGGTTGCCCTCACATAGGCCGATGACTACGGCCGAACGAGTCTTTAGCACACGTACACTTTAGCTGACTTCTGAATGACCTGAGCGAACGGACCCTCTTGCCTGAAGCCAAACTTGTTAGGCCAGTTCCTTTCCCAGTAGCTGATCAAGATTGAGGATCAAAGACACAGGACATCATAAACCTTTATTGCACACAAATATGTCTTATCTTACTCACACCTGTTTCTGCTCCTTTCTTTATGGTCTATTTATGATGGGGATGTGCCCGTTTTTATTATGAGTCCGTTCGACTTGTCTGATGAAGAATGTTGGGTTCGACCAATAATTGATGATGGGCTGGGCAACTGAAAAGTGGGTTTTACCGTCATGTGATACCTCTGATCTGGATGTATGTGATTGGACAGTTTGTAAATGTAAGGTATTTGTTTAGAATGTGATTTTTGGCATAAAAGGGATGGCTTGCTTTGTAAAATTGAGCAGTCTCCTGAGAACTCATACCGTGTTGACTTCTAGGACTTCTGTTACTGGCTGCAGCCAATAAATTCGATCTTTGACGTCACCAAGAAGATTCCGTGTCTCTGTGTTCTAAGGCAGGTGATACCCGAAGACTTTGGGCGTGCCCCTGGCGCCGCCGGGTCTTAAATAACCCGGTTCTTCAGTTGGCGCCCAACGTGGGGCGCCAACTGAAGAACCGGGTTATTTAAGACTTTGGGCGTGCCCCTGGCGCCGCCGGGTCTTAAATAACCCGGTTCTTCAACCCCCTTGTGTCTGACAGGTGGTAAGTTTCAAACACAAACCTTTTCTGGATAAGTTCAGCAGAGATTCATAGGACATTACCTGCCCATTTTGCCCACTCTGAATGGTAAGTTGCTATACTTGTGCTTGGCTTAGAGCCAAGGTAAAATTACTAGCCATGGTTAGGAATAAGCTCTGACATGGCCCAATGCTCAGGTCCTCTGGCAACTGGATGGGAAAAAACCCCTGCCCTACAGCATCCCTGTCTTTTGTTCTGGTCTGGGTGAAGGCTATCCTACGAAATGCTGCCTTATTATGGAAGGGCCTGAAAAAATACAACTTCACTCTTAGCATGCAGAACCTGCTCTGAGTGCCCGCCCATCCAAGCATCATCTATTACACCTCCATCAACTCTTACAACAGAGCAATAACAGGTACAGAAGCAACAAACCTGACTGGAAATCTAACCACCTCACGTGGTCAGCGTAACACAAGAAATATGGACATTGACAGGCATGGGACCAAGAATAGGCAAAAAGAGGACTCAGATTTGAAAAGGTTTTGCTTCAGGATTGTGTTACTTTTATAACGCAGACCCGGCGCAAACTTTTTTCAGGATTTACCTACAAAAGCAACTTGGTATTTGCGTTGCTTTGTAAGAAAAAGTAACACAAATCAACGTAAAGTGCTGCTTTGATTATTACTGCACCAAGGGAGCGTTCCATGAGTGGCATACGAGTGTTATCTTGTGTAACCACCTCTGGTTTTTGACATGAAACCCTATCAACTAACAATGGTGGATGAGGTCTTGCGCCACAAATTAAAGCCACTTGAATGCAGGCGTTAAAAAGGAAAATGCTCTATTTCTCTTAACTTTTCCAACTTTTTGCATGCGCGCTGCACTGTACAGTAAACATTCAAAGTAGAAAAAGTTTTAACCCCTTGCGTGCCTCACTAGTGCTGCCGTCGGCCAACGGCCGACGGAGCCCCGCCCACCCTTTAGAACGCCCGCACCGTGGCGGAAAAACCGCAGCAGTTAAGGCGTTAAAGTTAGTCTAAGCGTAGTAATTTGTATTGGAAGGGTAAATGTCCAGTTCAAAACCTGATTGTGCGCTGGCGGTAGGAAGAGGGGAGGAGAGTGCCATATCTTTGAATATATGATGCCTTCTTCCCCTCTCCTTGTCACCCAATGCAGAGCAGCAACTTTGGGTGCTGCGCTGCATTGTGTGAGAGGTATGCGAATCTGGGCCTAAGGGCCATGCTTTTTGCAGTTGAGCATTATGGATCTGGAAACACATCCACTTCACACCATGCTTCCACCCTTATTCTTGCACTTAGGTGAAAGAAACCAAAGACCCTTATTTCCAGAACGTTTCATTGGCCCTCGATAACAATCCTCCAAGTTCTTCTGGCCCTTGGCTCTTGCTATTGTACACAAACTCAAATCTTTCACTACTGTCTCCTGACATATTACCAAATGTACGAATGCAAGATTTAGCGAATTGGAAATAGCAGCTGATATCTCAATGTACTCTGTAACTCCCAAATCAAATTGAATCACAGACTAAAACAGCGATTTCAGTAATTCCCAATATCAAAATCACAAGTCAGGTTCTGAACATCTCATTGGAAGCCACTGATGACATCACAAGCCAGAGAAAGTGGTATACCAGTTCCACACAGCTATTCTGTAGAATAGAGGAGAGGAAAAATCATCCATGGCTTCAAAGAACTCTCAGGCACTGAGGAGAACATTAATCCACACAAAAACCAGGGTCCTAGGGCTACGGAGATCAAAATATGTCATATCCCCTCAATGTAGTCCTACTTAGAGGTTTATAGTTTTCTATATAACGCTCCTTGTACTCTGTTTCGTAGTATTCATATATGTATCGCTCTAAAAACCTAATCTCACACTTTTGTTGACAGTTTTTCAATACATGATGGGATCAGAGACTACACAATCTCAACTGTTGTAGTCCCAATCATACAATCCTCAATGTGAAAAAAGTGAAGCGAGCGTAATGACACCTCACGGACGTACCACCAAGCGGACCACTGATAGGTACTCACCAGCTGAGTCCATTGTTATCATCATTGGTAGTCATTACGCTCTTAACAGAAAAGGTGTCCAACAAAAGAGAGTAAAGTAACAGTGAAGGTGCAGAGTGTGGAGTGCAAGAGTGTATCACACCACACAATGTGGAAAAATTGTAAAATTGATAGGATTCACCCAATGCGTTAGAAATTTATTCTTTCGCTCAGTGAACCCAGTCAAACTAAAAACCAGTGTGGGTAGCTATTTATGCATACCACTTTTCGATGCCAACATGTTTCTCTGCTTTCAAGACTTTACGCAGATTCATCAGGGCTAACTTATATTTACCACTGCACCATGTGTTGGACACATCAATCTCGAAAGAACCTCAGCAAGCCAAACTGTGGCATACCAGCTGCAAGGTTTGTAAGCAAGTTTCCTTATGTGAAACCGTCGCTCCGGGGTTAACGAAAGTTTCTATCCTTGTTCGTATCGCCCAGGCAACACGGAGCGTGTTGTCTCCCTCTGCTCCCTCTCTCCCAACGCTCCGTGTTGCCTGGGCAATACGAACAAGGATAGAAACTTTGGTTAACCCCGGAGCGACGGTGTACTTCATCTGCATATATGGGTATTGTACAATCGTGTAGAATTGCAGCTTGGTGGACTGCAATTTAGCTGGTGGGGTTTGAACAAATATGTGGGCATGAATTCTGGCCAATACAGAATACAGGGAATTCTTATGTGCCTTAGAAAGGGCAATGTGGTACCTGCCACCTGTCACATCTATCGAACCCTGGGGCATATTAACAAGGCGGCGATATGAAAATGTTGCCGCTTTTGCGGCCGTTTTCGTCTGAAAAGCGGCGATAATTTCATTGCCGTATCAGCAAAGTCACGCTATCGCTTGTTTTGCTGATTTTGCGCCCTTTTCAACAATGCCCAGCTTTACATCTCTAATGAGATGCAAAGTGGGCATTCCAGTGCAAAATAATAGGAGAAATGTCGCTAAGCGACATTTCTCCTATTATCAAGCTGCACGCTAACAAGCAGAGCGTTAGGAAAAGTAGCGCTAACCACAGTTAACGCTACTTTCCTAACGCCTGCTTGTGACCTGATTTAGCCATGTAATCCAATGCGAGGTGGATTACATGGCTAAAATTGCCCTGCCCTATCAACAAGGTTATCACCATTTTCAATGGAATATCACTGGAAAACCAGCAATACTCCATTCAAAACTGCGATAATCCCCGCTATCCCTGGGATTTTTATCTCACGGCGTTAAGCGTTGTTAATACAACGCTAACATGGAGATTATCGCCAGCGATAGCAGGCGATAGATTTAGTCACAGTAGCAGCGGTCAGCGATAATTATCACTGCTGCTTGCTAATATGCCCCTTGTTATTTTTCAGATGTTAGCAGGTGTAGGGAACACATGATGTGTACATTTGCAGTGATGGCCTGGCTGCAATGTGTGTGTCTTATCTGGCGAGACTATAGCTCTTCCATTAGGTCTAGTTCCTACCTATCCTGTACCTATAATTCGTTTCTTAGGTTAAATAGTCTGACTCTGTGTATATTTTCTCCCTTCTTTTTTTACCCTGCTGGGCTCTCAGAATTCAATAGAAGTCAGTCCTTCTGCTTATATATTTGCAGCTCTGTTCTCCCTTTCGAGTTTGCATCCGTTTACCACCTAGTACCATTTGATGGTATTTGCAAATGCAATTTGTGGTTTTGCAACTGTGTTCTATTTGAGAAAGGGTGGCAAATACATTTTGGAAATCGCTACTTTGTAATTGCTTACGGATAATCGTTAGTGTCTGTCGATTTTCCAGATTCATTACCCTTGCGTTCTACTGTGCCATTTTTCCAATTTCTCCTTTTTTGTGTTTCACACATCACTGAGGGCCAGATGTACGACCATTTGCTTTTGCAACTCGCAAATTGCGAAAAAAGTGTTGGAGACCTTGTTAGCGATTCCCAATGGGGTGTCAAAAAGCGTGGCTCATGAATATTAACGAGCCACTCGAAATTTGTGACCCCATTGGGAATGGCTGTCCCTCCCAGGTATGGTGGCCTGCTGGACTCAGCAGATCTCCATGTCTCGGACTGCTTTTAAATAAAGCAGTTTGTTTTAAAATGCAACCTGTTTTCCTTAAAAGAAAATGGGATGCATTTAAAAAAAAAATTACAAAAGTAAACGTTTTCCTTTAATTCTTTAAGGGCAGGCAGTGGTCCCTGGGACCACTGCCTGCCCTTAAAAAATATTTTCCCATGCATTCCCAAAGAGGAAGGGGTCGCCCGGGGACCCCTTCCCGTTTGCAAATGCTTTACCACCTACCTGAAGTAGGTGGTAAATTGCAACTGTTTTGCGACCGCAATTGCGGTTCCAAAACAGTTATACAGAGGGCTCAGACTCACTATTAGAATGGGATGCCCTTGAAATACCCCTTCCTAATAGCGAGTCGCAAATCCTAATTAGCGAGTCGCAAATCCTAATTAGCGAGTCGCAAACAAATATCTTTCTCTCTCTCTCTCTCTCTCTCTTCCCCCCTCTTCCCCCTCAACCCCTCCCTCCCCAGGTTGTTAAAACAAAATACAGAGTATTTTTTCTTTGTAAACATCATACTGATTGACATCTAACTCTAGATTTATTGGCACCAGGAGCAAGAATGGGTAAATCTGAGTTAATCATGGAAAGCCTGCTCTGCAATCAGTATTCAAACAAGATGCCTGTGAAAAGAAGAAGAAACAATGGACGCTCACTGTCTTGAAGGAGAGCCTTAACCCGCTGCTCAGTGATCATCAGGGCTAAAGCGTGTGAGCCTGAATTATAGATGTCTGCCATGGAGGAGCTTACCAGGGCTTTGTGAAGTGTGCCTGCCACTGAATCAGATTCCCCCGAGGCGCTAGTCACCGCGTGGTCAAGGAGCGACTGCTGCAACGTGTTGCTTTTTATAGCTCAAATCCAGACATGACAAGCAAACAAGATAACAGTGAGGTCCTTATCAGCAAAACACTGATTCTAGGGTCACCTTAGCATTGCCGGTCTGTTTTTATATTTCTGCCTATTTGAGTGTTTATTGAGTTGATGGCATTTCTGCCAGAAACAACTTTACAGAGCATCATGTGGTATAAAGAGCAAAGTCAGAATGGTGGTTGGATTTAGGGGTGTAAATGATGGTACTGAATGATTGATGGGTGGAGAGAGAGACAGTATATATAACTGCTAATTGTGTAATATGGTTTTATGTTGCCATTGAGGAGTTGTATTGACAACATAAACCACAGGATGATGGCTGAGTGGTTTAAATGTCGCCAGAATCCCGAGATGGCATTAGAGGAACTTTTTACATGTTGCTTGTTACACAACTTTAATATTTCATGTTTATTTTGGTGTGATTATCATGAAACTAATGCTTTGTTTCAAGCAGCCAAATGTTCATTGGCAATAATGAGCAACTGAAATTCTAGACTATACTGTTTGTTTGTAGAAAAAGGAAGAGAAGGGGGTACAAAATATAGGGGATGACTACGATGTCAGTCTGCTGCACTGACACCGCTGCGGACTGGAACCGCCCGACCATAGGTCAGCAGTTCCGACTGCAGAATTTGGATGCGACCGCCCTGTGGGTAGTCGGAAACATAAAGGGGGTCATTAGGATGACGGGCGGACTTAGTCCGCCCGCCATCCTATCGGAATTCGGGACCGCCCGCCATAAGGGCGGGGGTCCCGTGGGGGGGTATTAGGATGCTCCCGCCACAGTGGCAGGCGCATCCTGCATTTATAACATTGTGGCGGGCGGTGCTCTCTGCACCGCCCGCCACAATGCTACAAATGTATGTATGCATTTGCATACCGCCACAATGCTATAAATGTATGTATGCATTTGCATACACAAAGCGGCAGGCACCGCGCGGTGCCTACCGCATTGTATATGCAAATGCAGGGGGGTTCCACAGGTACCCCCCGTGTGCACCCCCACCCCTCCTTCACTTTTGTGGCCCGCAGGGGGCCCCCAAAGTGAAGACCACATGCCTTTCCGCGGCCGCAGCGCCACCAAGGAAAGGCATCTGTCCTGGCCCATCGTAATATGACTGGTGGTGTCTAATAGACACCGCCACCATATCAAACCTTTTCCGCCATGGCCGCAAGGCGACCGGGGTGTAAAAGCGGCGGATGGTCTTTCCGTCCACCGCGGTCCCCCCGCCATACTGATATGGCGGGGGGGATTCAGGAGAGGATGGCGGGCGGATTGCCACCGCCAGGTTGGCGGTGGCTACCGCCAGGCTGGCGGTGGCTACCGCCAGCCTGGCAAGGGCAATCCGCCCGCCATCCTAATGGGCCCCTAAGTTTTCAATGCCAGCTTGTGCGGGGGGCGGTAAAGGCCAGCAGCACATGCTGCCATTGAAAAATGGATGTCTGTAAACATCCCTGCACCGTGTGGCAAGCGGTGGAGGGATGTTTAGGGGGGGCACCATAGGTACCCCACAGGCCCCATAGTGGAGGGCCTGGCGGTTAGGAGGCACTGCTAGGGGCCCCAAAATCACTCTTCAACAGCCTTTACATGGCGGAATGGCCGACATGGAAAGGGTGTGTGAAAGTGATATGATAATCCAAGGCTGGTTCTGCCATCATTATGGGATTATGATGCCTTTTGATGCTCCAACTGACTCCTTGAGCCTGTTGCAAGCGCAACGCAATCCCCCCCCGTGGGTTTCCCTCGGACCGCTGTTATTGTAATGCAGCAGTCAGAGGGAAACCATCGATGTCAAGCCGAAAAATTCCAAAAAGCTGTCGGATAGCCTTCCGCCTAAAGTCATAACTGGGCCCATAGACATTACTGTGCTAAAAAAACACACATTCTGCATTTAGAGGGCAGACATTGTTGAAGCTGCTGCCCACAAATTAAAGCTAGCAATGAGTCCTTCTTTCAGTTACAATGTTCAGAACATGTGAATCGACTTTTAATTAGAACATAGGCAATGACTAAGTTCAGTGATTTTTCAAGCTGCTCCTGCAATGTTCAGTTAACTATTTGCCCTGATTGCTTTTGCAATGTTCTGATCTTGCTTAGCTTTAATGAAGAGACTGCTAATTAAACAATGAGCGTGGTGAAACTTTTCAAAGTAGGTTGGAACTGTTATTCGTGAATGCACTGTCATGCTTACATACTAATTAGCTAAAGGGAAAGATATATTGAATGTAGACCTTTCTTGGAATAAAATCGGTGAAATAACAGCCTCTGTCTATGAAGTATAGACTTCTCAACCACTGCGTTTTGTGCAAAAAAATCACCCAAACTTGCAATATATAGTAAATATCTACATGTATGGAATGTAATATGCTATTGATTACCTCTGTTGACTGTGGGAAGATGCCTTAACTTTCAAAAGACAAAGGGCCAGATGTAGGTAATCCCAGATTACCGATTCTTAAATACAGAATCATACCGATTCGGTATTTAAGAACAGGCGAATGGGATGTAGGTAATTTTTCCAAAACAATTACAGAATCGGTAAGTTTCGGTAATTACCGAATCGGTATTTACCGATTTGGTAATTGCCATTCATTCCTATGGGCCTCCAGGCCCATAGGAATGAATGGCAATTACCGAATTGGTAAATACCGATTCGGTAATTGGGGGAAACATTGAAGGGTGGCAGGGTGTCACTTCGACACCCTGTTGCACCCCTCAATTGTGCATGAGTGCACAGGCACTGTTGGTAAAGCAAAAAAAATGATTTTTCAAAGGTTTTCATTATTTACCACCAACTTCTAGTTGGTGGTAAATAATGAATCCTTAACTGAGGAATGCACTAACTTGAGTGCTTCCTACATCCTGAATTCGGTAATTTACCAAATCGGTATGTTAAGAATTCGGTATTTTACCGAATCCTTAAATTACCGATTCGGTAAAATACCGAATCCTAAAAAAATGCCACCTACATCTCAAAAACCCAATACTGGTCAGTAATGGCCGAAATTCGGTAATTTCGGCCGTTACCAACCGGTATTGGGCGACCTACATCTGGCCCCAAGTGATGTAATGATAGTCCTGATGTAGTGATGTCCGACATGGTGATTGTTATATAATGAATCCCCATATAGTGACATATGACTGTGATCAAGTCCATTCTAGAAATGTATGCAGATACCAGGAGTGGGATACTCGCCAACGCTTTTAAACATTCTGCATGGATTAAGCATGTGCACATTGTTTGACTCTTTGCCATCATTTTCTGTCTAGCTTAAGTGAGATAGAATTAAAGAAATAGTTACATTTGGGAAGCATTGACATCTTCACTAGGGTAATCCAAAATTCGTACACAAAGGCAGATTCCTCCAATTTTTTAATACTTCTGCCTTCCTAGTAGTTTATGAGACACACCGTTTTTTGATCAGCTAGGATTACTTACTGCCATGTTCGAACCTAGGCCAAAGTCTTAGAAAATGTCATCCCTCCGGGGTGTAGTCCTAGATCGTTTCGAGGTATATATTATAAATGTGCCTGCATTCAATGCTACTATACTACTGGAGCAACTGCACTGAAACACAACAACCCTAGAATCCTGCCTCAACCATTGTACGAACACCTGAAAAGTGAAGATGGATGGGGCTGGGGTTTGATGGGTATGTAGCAGCCTGGCTGTGGAGCAGTATGCAGTGTAACTAGGCTGTCCCTGATAACACTGATTTTCATGGAGAAGTACAAGCAAATGTATTGACCGATAAGAATAGGAAATTGGTAATTGAGAGCAGAGGAGAGATTAGGTTATTAATATGTAAGCCAGGCTTCGAATGTGAGGCTGGAGCAGCGAGGTGACAAAGGTTTAGAATTATAAGAATTTGTCATTGCCAAGCTGGTTCATAAGTATCTTGAAGCATTGTTTGGATGCAGCAAGGTTTGTAGTAATCTTGTTTTTTGCTTCACTTGCACAAAAGCCCTCTCATTTTAATGTTCATATTGTGAACACTAGGTGAAAAAAACCAGAAAGTAAATTGGGGCAGGCCATTATGATTTTGGCAGAGGAACACTCTGAGAAACTCTGTAGAGTATTTCCAGTAACATGACTAGAATACCAGACAACACCTTAACATCACAAATCAAAAGATAAACTGCTCTCTATGCCTTACACTTTGTTGTGTCTTTATCAGATTGCAATATAAGGAAGATTCATGCTTCACTTAATGTGTTTGGAGACTTGTTTACCCACATACATCAAGTGAAAAGGTCATGCAGTAAAGGCATTAAAACAAATACAAATGAGTTTTATACATCTCAACAGGCAATCAATCAAGGCTGGCTGTTCCCCCTTCTTGAGTCTTGTGATGGTATTTTTATCCCCTCACAAGAGTTTGGAGGATCTGACGTCACCGGGTGGTCGAGCAGCAGCCTAGGCAACTCCACTCACACTACCGAAAACCTTATTTGGGCCAGGCACTCAGAGGATGTTGCCTAGAGGCTGTACATGACAATATGCAACATGACAGACTAGCAAAGACGCTGTCTAGAGAGCAATTTGCAGGAACTGTGGGAAGGGAGATAAAGGTAAGGCAAATGAAAGAAGAACAAATAAGAGAACCGTAGGACTGAGGCAGAGTGACAGAGCGGCATGTAAACCAGACTGGGACAGAGCAAAGAGAGAACAAGATGGGGGAAGGTTTGGGCCCAACTAAAGGAGAGTCTGACTGAAAAGAAAGTGAAACAGTCGTAAATCTAAGTGTAGAGGTTTAGGACCAATTTATGCTCCCACTGTGGTTGAAGCGGATGTACAGTACATGTTGTGAAGAGGCCATATAGTCTCAAGCATATGTCAGGATGTAGGGCTGGAGACATTAGTTATTGCTTGATACTGGAGGGGTCACTGACAAAATGTCAATATTAAATATATAGAAGTAAAAAATATCGATGCAAAACATAAAATCTAAATTACAAAACATTCTATAATAAATTAAAACATTAAACTATTTAGAAATCTTTGAACTTAAATGTCCTACTCCAGTGAGTGCAACAGTAGGGAAAGTGTTAGATAGCGGAGGGGTAAAATTACTATTCCCATTCCAGTGAGTGCAACAGTAGGGAAAGTGTTGGATAGCGGAGGGGTAAAATTACTATTCCCATTCCAGTGAGTGCAACAGTAGGTAAAAGTGTTGGATAGCGGAGGGGAAAAAATTACTATTCCCACTCCAGTGAGTGCAACAGTAGGGAAAGTGTTGGATTGCAGAGGAGTAACAATTAATATTCTCACTCCAGTCAGTTTAAAATTAAAAACAAACAAAATGTTAACAACAATAACAATATTTTTAAAACAAAATAAATAAAAATATATGTAAATATGTTAAAAATTCAAATACAAATACATTTAATATTACATTTCTCGAAAAAACATATCATAATGTTAAATACATATAACAAATACCTACAAATGTTATTGTAAATAAAAAAATTCCAAACAAATAAATATTTTTTATTAAAATGTATTTAGAAACAAAACCATTAATTATTACATAAATTACATTTTCTGATTTCCTACCCTATAACACTATAAAATTCAATATCCACATCTAAATAAAAATTTAAATTTACTGTCTCAGCTAAACAAATTAATTGCCAATTAAAGAAATACCATTAATTAAAAAAAACATTAAAACTCATAAAAAATGATTTAACTTCCCACACTTTACCCCTATAATCCCCACGACACACAACTAAAACTAAACTGTAAAAATAATTATTACACTATTAAAACTTTTTTCATCAAAAACTAATTGTATTTAACAACTAATTATAAAGTAAGTGCAATTAATTTACTCCCCACACTGTACTACTCTAGCAATAAAACCCACACTCAAAAAATTATAAACAAATACCCTAAATAAATCTAAACTAATTAAATATTATTAATGATTAACTCGTTTTTAATTAATTAAACATAAATTACTTCCCACCCTTTCCCCCTATAAATCGCACAACCCGCACCTAAAATTAATTACACAATTTCCATAATTAATTTTCTATCAATTAATTAATAAAGGTTAATTACTAATTATTCTTTAATTAAAAATAAATTACTTCCCACCCTCTAGCCCATAAACCCCAAAACCCACACCTAACAAATCACACAATTACCATAATTAATTAGTTAATATAAATTAAGAACTAATTATTAATTAATTAAACATCAATTATTTCCCACCATTTACCCCTATAAACCCGACAACCCGCACCTAAAATTAATAAAACAATTTCCATAACTAATTTTCAATCAATTAATTAATATAAATGAACAACTAATTATTAATTAATCAAAAATAAATTACTTCCCACCCTTTACCCCATAAACCACACAACCCACACCTAAAATTAATTACACAAATTCCATATTTAGTTTGTCATTTAACGAATTAATTAACAACTAATTATTCATTAATTAAACATAAATGACTTCCCACCCTTTCCCCCTATAAATCTCACAACCGGCACCTAAAATGAATTACACAATTTCCGTAATTAATTTTCTATCAATTCATTAATAAAGGTTAATAACTAATTATTCATCAATTACAAATAAATTACTTCCCACCCTTTACCCCATAAACCCCACAACCCACACCTAAAAAAGTCACACAATTACCATAATTAATTAGTTAATATAAATTAAGAACTAAATATTAATTAACTAAACATAAATTAGTTCCCGCCCTTTACCCCTATAAACCCGACAACCCGCACCCAAAATTAATAAAACAATTTCCATAACTAATTTGTAATCAATTAATTAATATAAATTAACAACTAATTATTAATTAATTAAACATAAATTAATTACCACCCCTTTACCCCTATAAACCCCACAACCCACACCTATATTTAATAATACAATTTCCATAATTAATTATCAATTAAATAATTACTATTAATGAACAGCCAATTAATACTTAATTACCCAAAAAATGACTTTCCACATTTTTTTTTTGTTTTTTTTAGGAAATTTTTATTTATCATTTGAAAGATAATACAAAAGACATGTCAGCAATAGTGGGAAAAAATACATAAGTATAAGTATTCCATGACATGCGTAAACATAAAGAAATGCATAAGTGAGAAGGAAATAGAGAAAGAGGATAGGTAAAGTTAAGGGAAAAGACAAAGGAAAGAGAAAAGGAAAAAAAGGAGAAGAATACTAAAAAAAAAAAAAAAGAGAGAAGATAGAAATATACTACGTGGGACTAGTAGCAAGAAATGAAGTGGGAGATTTGGAAGAAAGATAAGTGGTGAAAGGAAGCCACATTCCCACATTTAATGCTATAAAATCTCAATTACATTAATAAAAAATAATCATTCATTTATTATAATTAAATTACTTTGCACCCTATTTCCCTATAAACCCACAACCTGCTGCAGAACTAAAAAGTGCACAATTTTATTAAAATAAAATTCACAACTTTTACAAATTTAACACATATATTAAAATACATAAACAATATATCACATACATTTAAAATATAAACTATAATACATATTACTAATTAAAAAATCGATATTTTAATCAACTATATTTTTGCAAACAATATTAACGACTTCTATATTCTTTAAAACAATATTTGTTACCTTAAATTCGATATTCTTGATCACAATATTCTTTCCTTCGATATTTCTGAATAACAATATTTCCAACTCGATATTCTGTCTCAGCACCATACTGGAGGGGACCTAAACTTCTAACCCACCCACGTTGTGTTTCTTTTGGGGAAGGAAAAACTGTCAGTCATTGTGGAATGTCAGTACTTTTTGGACCGAGGCTATTGGACTGAGGCTATGAGCTTCTGGACAAGGCGCTACATTGCAGTGTTCTGACAATTAACTACAATTCACACCAGGCCATGAATTCTTATGTATTATTGTGGAAACTGTGTCTATCTTTAATATCTGGGTATAACTTTCCTTGTGGCCCACGACATTTTCAATAAGGAATTGTGATACAATGTTGCTGCATGCATGACCTAGCTAAATTCATCTCCTTTTCGAGGCACATTGTCTTCATATTTATTTGTATTGAAGGACATTAAGAATACAGAGAAGTATTCAGTAAGTTGTGTTGTTGATAGAAACAAATTGCTCTGGTCTGTTTTCAAGATCATTTCACTCAGGATGTCGTTAAGCCCATGGCAGATTGATGGAAGGAGTTCCTTTCTCTTTGTCCAGCAAAATAAGCATTTAGAGTCTGCTTTGGCTTACTCCACCCTTGTACTTTTAAACTTACCTACAAGGACAAAGCGGAAACATTTGATACTCCCTCTGATCTGAGAGGGTTCCTTCAGGCAAACTCTTCCTCTTCCATTGAGATTGCTGGGTCTTCTGCTTGATGTGTTATGGTTTCCTTCCATGCAACTTTTCTCATTTTCATTTTCTTGTGTTTTTAGGTATGATTTATTTTGTCTAGTCGTATGTTATGACTCTTTCATCCTATGTCTGGGCCTGCATGCTGCATGGTGTCCCATCCTGGTCATCCTTCTGATGTGTCGCACCCACCCCCACACTAATGTTCTAATCTGCACAGGTACATTTTACGGTCACCATTTTAAGGGTTAATACTGTCTTCTTTTTCTCTTCCTTTTTGCTCCCTCCCTCCCTCGCTTTCCTTTTCTTTTAGTCCTCTAATCTACCTATCTCCTTCCCTTCCTTCCTTTTCTTTTTTTCAAGTACCTTTATCCTTCTTTTTCATGGTTCTGCTTTATATTTTCAGTCAGTTAATTATGCAACTGTTTTATAATGAGAATTATAACTTGGAATGTTAATGGTTTAAATAATCCTATTAAGAGACAGATAGTTATTTGTTATGTGGCAAAGTATAAACTGGAATTAGTACTTCTACAAGAGACCCATCTTACAGAGTCAGAAGCACAAACATGACAATGCTCCTGGGTTGGTAAGGTCCTTGTTTCTCCCACACAAACTAAAAGAACACCAATGTAATCTTTTGTCATAAACATCTTGCTACTGATATCCTTTCAAAGGACAATTATGTGCATGGTGGATGGATTGTTACTAAATTGTCTGTTAACAAAATTCCTGTTACTGTTTTCAATGTTTACGCGACTTTTATTCTGGGCTGATCTTCAAAAAACATGTCTCCAGTTCAGTGATGACTACTTTGCTCTAGGTGGAGATTGCAATTAAATTTGTGATCCATTTCGTGATAGACAATCCACTGTTAAATGTATCCCCATAGAATGCATAAGCAGTTTTGTTCCTTCATCTCTCATTGAGCCTTGGCTGATACTTGGAGATTAGCTCACCCTTCAAAACAAGAATACACCCTTTTCTCCTTTGCACATAGTTCCCCTATTAGATTAGACCATATATTTGTGAGCAAATCCCTGTCTTGCACCCTCATTATAACAGAGATTGAACCCAATATATTTCCGACCATGCATCAGTCATAGCATACTTTGACTTATTTCCCCCATAACCACCCTCTAATCGATGAAAGTTTAACAACTCTTTGCTCTTGGATACCTCTTTCTCTTCTGCATTTACCACTTTTACAGGTAAATCTTTCTCCAGACATCAGAAACCTTCAGAATATCCTCAACAGCTTTGGGATTCTTTCGAAGCCACAGCATGGGGTTTTACTACTGATTATGTTGCGGAAAAAAGAAAGCATTCCCTGCCCAAAATACTACCTTACTTTCTGATATAAAGAAGATAGAACATCCATATTACACTTTTTAATCTCATGACATTCTGAACTAACTACAAGCTGCCAAAATACAGTTCAATAAAATCTCTTCTGACAATCCTTCTGTTTGTTGGAAAGTACTTCTAGATATTATGGAGGTTGTAATAAAGTGGGATAACTCCTAGCGAACTATCTTAATTTAAGAAGGAGTGGCATAAAATGAAATCTTTGCAATCTTCCACAGGCACGTCCATCTATTAAGACTCCGATATTCTCGAAGAATTTGTACATTGTACCAATCACTTCATACCCATTATATTCAACCAGATGACTCTACAATTGACTCTTTCTTTTCTTTGCTTCCCAAACCGCCTCATTCTAACTTAAATTTCTCCATTCTAGATTAGAATATTTCTCTCTTGAAGTCAGTAATGCTTTATACTCATTACAAAAAGGAAAGATGCCTGGTCTTTTCGGTTTTATTGTCAAATGTTATTCCTCTTTTCTTCTTTTTAACTACTTAAATTACTTGCCCTATTCTTGGACCTCTCTACCCTTCGCTCCTACAATGGTACATTTTTAGAAGCCACGATGTGCCTCATTCCTATATCTGGCAAGGATCTTCCCTTATGCAAAAACTACAGACCCATCTACCTGGTCAATGTTGACTATACGATTTTTGCCAAGCTTCTTGCTTTAAGCATTGAATCCTTCTTTCGGCAGTTGATTGACCCAGAGCAGGCAAGCTTCATCAAAGGCCTCATGGACTCCGACAATACTAGGCTCTTTTTTAGTAAAGCACCAAACTTGAATTATCCTCTTGCAGCTATCACCGTTGGGGCCGAAGAAGCTTTCGACCACCTTCATTGGTCCTTCATGTCCAAGGCATTGCAATGGCATGGTTTTACCCCAATAATTCTTTCTTTAATCTCCACTCTTTATTCATCCCCGTTGGCCTCAGTCCTAGTCAACAGTAAATTATCGCATTTCTTTTCTCTTCATAGAGGTATACAACAAGTTTGCCCCCTTCTCTCCCTCACTTTTCATTCTTGCCCCTGACCCATTTCTTGCAAAAATTGAACGAAATCCTTAAATTTCTGACTTTTGCTCTGCTACACTCCATCTCGAAACTGCAGCTTATGCTGGTGACATTCTTCTATCTATTTCTGGCCCTAAAACCAAATTACCCGTCCTCTCTCAGGATATTCTCACTTTCTCCCAAGTTTTTGGTGTAAAATGAATCTTGATAAGACTGAAATCCTTCCTTTAAATAAATTCTGTACCAAACACTCATTCTGCTCCTCTGGTTTTTCTTGGAGTTCAACTAAAATTAATTATCTATGTATATGGCTCTCTAATTCTGTGTGAGCCTCTGTTTCTCTAAAACTTAAAGCACTTCTGCTCTGTATCGAATCTTTACTCCCTTCTTTGTCATCCCTCGTTCTTTCTTGCTGGGGTAGACTTGGTTCAATTAAGATGTAGATTTTACCTCTAATTCTTTACACCCTATACATGATTCTTGTTAATATTTTCCAACTCTATTTTAAGAAAATTGACTCTTTATTATCAGCATTTTTATGGAACAAAAAGAAACTAAATATCTCCTTATCTGAAACACTTTAAAAATTCAAATGGTGTTAATTATCTAGATTTTTGACAATATCAATATTTTCACAAGCTGCCTTTTGGCTATTAAAGACCCCAGTCTCTTTTCCAACCCTGTAGTCAGCACTGGGACAAACTCTCATCTCCCCTTCCTCATTTCAAGAGTATCTCTCTCATTCTTCTACCCCTGCATCTTTGTCCACTCCGGTTTTTAAATATTTTTCTCATTTGTTCCCTTCTCCTTTAACCCGACCTTCACTCACTTGTAAAAGCTTGCTTCATATATACGATAAACTTATCACTATTCGCAATCGTCCTATCTTTCAGGAAACATGGAGGTCTAAAGGTATTATTTGGGTTGGAGATTTTTTTCTTCATAATATTCCAATTGCTGTTCCTCAATTTCAAAAGACGTTCCATTTTTCCTTCTTCTTTCCATTTCATATTATCCCTTCTTATCAACACTTTGTTGGATATCCTTACCACCTTACCACCTTACCTGCTGAACCTACTACAGTATTATTATCACACAAGGAGATTGAGAGACTACATACCCAGTTGCATTCTCCCAAATAATCAGATTTCTCACAATCGGGCAATAGGGCAAAAGAGGAGATGGGTGGAGTCCAAGAAAAACACTACTTCCTAGTCCTGCAGAGGTATCCATAGATATTGGAAAAGACACCTCACTCACTTAATCGTGACATGCTTCATCATTGGCGCCTATCAACACCTGGGTAGGATGTTACCACCTGGGCAGACTCAGCCAAAAAGATGGGAGTTCTTAAGATAATGTCTTACTGAATAAGCAAGGGTCCAGATAAACTAGGAAAGTTAAAAGTACCTCACGGTATACCCAAAATAATTATTTCTTTGTAGAGTTCTGGGGGTATGAATAAAATAATTATGTGCTTTTTATCAAGCTTTAGTCTCTTAATCAACTCTGATTTGTCAACGCCAACATGTTTCAGCCCACACCAAGAGTCCAACTGGGTTTTGGGCCTTCATCAGGGCTAAAGTATGTATCCCTGTCTAGCTACAAATGCATTCCATTCACATACATGAGGCCTAAGACTCTCGCCTGAGTCAGTACTCTGTCAGTTGAGGGTACCTAGGAAACAAACAAAAAAGGCATGTCAACAGGAAAGAGAAGGACAGAAAGGGATTTAGGTACATGTTCTGAAAAATATGGGTTAAAGGATCCGCCAAACTGTAAATTCAGAGGACATATTGGTATTCCACTATCAATGTAGATTTAGGGTGCTGGAGCATACCTGTCCTGAATGTGAACTACCTCCATACCCGTATTGTGCAAGAGATCAAATATCCTTAGCATTTGGTAAATTACCTGTCCCCCCTGGTGTGTGTGTGTGTGTGTGTGTCGTAGGTCAGATACTGTGCATAAATAAAAAGTTGGTAATGAAAAACAGTTCTGTATATTCAAAATTCAGTTGTCTCATGCGTTGCACATGCATTGTATTTTTGGTGTTTGGTAGACCATCCACACACACAGATAGTTCTTACCCTGTTTTAGGGTTGTTCATGGGTCATGCATGTTTGGTGCCAGGTGCCACCCTATAGTCAGACTCCTACCAAAGGAAGGGCATACATATCATGCTGTTAGGTTTCAAAATCACATTCTTATGCATTATTGATGTCTGTAAAGGTCACTACGGTCAGAGATTTACTGCGTTTATTTAAAAGCCAGCCAATGCAATTGTCTAGAGTGTTGGACTCTTATCTCTCCCTTTTTAAAACAATGTTATTCAGAAATTACACCAATTAACTCTCAGTGATTTCGCCCGCAGCTAATGTCAGTCTTTCTTAGAAATTTCAACAATTCACTCGCACTGGTGTTACTCCAAGCCCATCTAAGTGTTTTAAGGAAAATTAGGGGATTTTCAAGCAATCCAAAGATCCAACCAAGGGACATTTTATACTGTGTAGGGCACGGGAGTCTGTTTCCCTCGCTGTGCACATTATGCTCGCTCGGTGTTTGTTAATCAAATCCATGAAAAACCCCATACACATTGCTGACTACTGTTGTGAATAAAGCTTCTGCCAAGGATAAATATACCAGCTCCCACGCCAGGGTTCAATCAGTTTGCTCACTAAAAAAACCTGCACATATTTTAAGCATCCTATATTTCAAAGCTCCCACCCAGGACATAATCGTATATTTAAGTGCTACACACATGGGTAATGTAGCAGGATTAAATCTTAACTGTATTTGTATTACAATATTTCAAAGCACCCGCCCTGGTATCATGAATGTCTGCAAGCTGATTCAGTCCTATATGTGGGACTGTATGTACTCTTCAACATGGTAATCTAGATAGTGCAGAGTACTCACTGTGTCAAGGTAGGGGCACCGCCAGTGCACCTACTTGTCATTGATGCTCAGACCCCCACCGAAATCTGCTGTGTTTGGAGCGATCGGTTTTAAGTAGGTCTGAGTCTCAGGACCACCTGAGGGCTGGCACTGGTCCTCATGACCTTTGGGATTATGGGAGATGAAGTCCTAACTTGTCTCTTCAGGATTTGCTTTGAAGGTTAATCCTTCGAATTGATGGGCTTGTGTAGTAAGAAACATTCGTCAGTGTCAAGAAACAGATATTTTTAAACAGGTGTGATTTTGGGCCATTTGTTACACCACTGTTATACCTAGTGTCTAGAGTAGGTTTCCTTTTGCATTAACAGTGTATTTTACTGTGCGATAGAAACCTAGTTCAGTGAAATCCGTTTGGGGAGTTTCTTATTATCTGTTGTGTCTTATAACCTGCTATATACTCCCACTGGATTTCTATTAGTTTCTCTTCGCATTTATGGTGTGTTTTACTGTGCAGTGAAGATGTGGTTTACTAAATACTGGTTGAGGCAAGTCTTATAGGCTGATGTATTACCCCATTGGCAAATAATTCTTACACCGTTTAGACCACTGCATTCAGTCTATGTTTTCACTGTTCTGACGGCTAACAGGCCCACATTTGGGGGGTCATTAGACACAGCCACCATATTAAACCTTTTCCGCCCCGGCTGCAAGGCGACCGGGGCGGAAAAGCGGCGGGCGGTCTTTCCGTCCGCCGCGGTCCCGTCCGCCATCCTAATATGGCGGGGGGGAATTTAGGTGCGGATGGCGGGCGGATTGCCCCCGCAAGGTTGGTGGTGGCTACCGCCAGCCGGACGGGGGCAATCCGCCAGCCTGGCAGGGGCAATCCGCCCTCCATCCTAATGGGCCCCTTGCTTTGGGGCCGGGCTTGTTGGGGAAGCTACTTACCCAGACTGAACATTCATCACTTAATATATTGTAAGTTGTAAGGAAGTTGATGCGTTGCTTTCAAAGTGCCCTGACCGGTAGCCCTTATCTGGGTGTTAATTGTGTCCATTGGATATCCCCATTCAGTCCCATTGATGTACTACACAACCTATAGGCCTATCTCTGTTTGTATCACAATAGTTGGTGTTGTGTTGCATATGGAGACAGTTTCTCAATGATAAACCAAGTGAAATCTTTTCTTAGTGGGCTGTGGACACAAAGTTTTGCAAAACGGTACTGTTTTTTCTGCATTGAAAGGTACTTCTGTGTTCATTGAGGCAAATCTTTCCTTTTTCTGGTGGGCCTCCCCACATATTTTAGTCCACATTTGCATATCAGAATGTACACCGCATTAGAGTTATTGCAGTTTGTGTGCTTCTTTCTTAGGCAGGGTGTCTGTAAACCTAGGTCTATGTCTTTGGATGCCTTTGTGTGGGGACATTTGTAGATGCCCCTGATGAAGGGAATGTATTTCCCGAAATGCATTGGGTTGTTAGAATAAAGTCATGGCATGTGAAACCCATTTTACACTCCTGTGTTTTTATGAACATCTACGTTAAGTTATGATTGAATATAATGAATTGAACACAAGTGAATAGAAATGGAAAACAAATTAACAGTGAAATAATGAAGAAAATATGAGAGAAAAGAATATCAAATTGATTCATTGGATTCAAACTATGTTTAAGCTGTGCAGCCTGGTGGAATCGAAATGGGTTCCTGTGTGGATTTGTGAGGGGACAGACATTGCATTTTCCGAATGGGTAGTGGCCCGTTAGGCTGGGTAAATTTCACATGGCGTGTAACATTTTGCCTGTGGTATTCTTCTGCCTTGGCCTTGTATGAATCAACAGGTCTCTTGATGATCTCCCTCTCTTAAAGGCAAACATTGTGTTGTGCAAAATCCAGAGAAGCAGATGTAAGGGTTTCCAGTGTTTCAGGATCAATTTATATATTGGGTTTGAAGTGTACCAAAAGTAGTGACACACTAAATCGTTGTTTTTTCAAAGGTTTGTAAGAGAGAGAGTCCCTGTGATTATTTCTTGCTCTTTCTTCATCTGATGTTGTGGGTAAACATTAGCCTCTACTACAGTATTGCCAAATTCTCCATTACTTCAGATTTTATAAACCCTTCCCAAGCCATCACTTATTCATAAGTCCCTCAATGCCGCACCACATTCTCAACCCAAGTCCTGTATAGAACTCTTATGGAAGACTGAGTTGCGTTGCTCCTGGCTGTCTTCTCTCTGCAAAAAATTATGGACCATACTTCATAAAACATCTCGAACTGCAACTCTTATTCAAATGCTATACTTCATTTACAGTAGACTCCATTTCATCCCACTTTCTATCTCCAATTTCTCCCATACCCCCAATGCCCCATGCTGATCCTGTCCAAATTTGTATAGCGATCATGCCCTGCAACTTTATGTTTTGGGCATGACGTCTGGAGACGAATTAACTGGATTTTTCATACTTCAATTTCACTCAATGTTATCTCAAACTTTTTGTTACCTTTCTCACCATGATAAAAAAGTTCTTGTTCTATTACTTGCTACTGCCTATCAAGAAATCACTGCAAATTGGAAACGCAAATCAATTATATCCATTAAAGTGTGGCGGTATGCTGTTTGCTATCATTGAGAGAGCATTTACAATTTCCACACTTGGACTCCGTAACACAGTTAGTACTCCATCGATTACTCATCCTGCTTGAGCTCCCTCTTCATTCTAAACCTTCTTGAACTTTTAACACCCCTAACTCTTTTTCCCAACATGTTGGGGCATATTATCAAGGGGGTTTATCTCCGCTTTTTTTGCTTTAAAAGCCAAGAAAGCGGAGATAAAATTATCTCCCTATTACCAAGCTGTCGCTAACACCAGTTAGCGACAGCTAATAGGAGATAGCGACCATCTTGGGCCCCGCTTTGCATGTCAGTGATATTTATCACTAATGACATGCAAAGTGGGCGTGCCAAGATGTTAGCGACTGGAAACAGTCGCTAACATCGCTATCTCCTATTACCAACTTCTGGAGATATTCGCGCTAAGCGCGAATATCTCCAAAAGCTAACACCTGCCCTGAGCAGTTCTTAGCCATGTTATCCAATGGGAGGTGGATAACATGGCTAAGAGCATTTGTTCGATAATGCATGAATATCGCTGACTTTTCAGCGATATTCATGCATTGCGGACGTTTTTTATCGCATTTGCGATAAACCTTGCTAATAGCAAGGTTTATCTGCGATAACAATCGCCGATTTGCGGCGATAATATTTGTCTCTAAACAAGTTAGAGACAAAAATTATCTCTATTGGTTGGTAATATGCCCCGTTGTTTTCTTTCCATCAAGTATTCAAATTAATTACCTACCTTTTCTTTTTCTTTTGTTTTTCTGCTATACATTCACTAACCAACCACACAGTCTCCCATATCAACCACTCACATATATCTTCCCCCGCTCCCGCCACTAAAAAGACAAAATTCAGTCAACATTCTTTAAGTATTCTAGTTTCATTTGCTTCTCTTTATTATCAATGCAATTTTTCTGAATTTTCACATGTGTAATTCATGCATATATTTATATGGCCTCTGTTGGTGTACGTTCTGATCCTTAGGTTTTGTTCCTAGTACCCTTGGCTTTGTCCAGCTGGACTTCTCCATCAATCTCTCACAAGTTGGGACTTTGAAAAATGTTGTCCGTCCCGATTTCTGGAGGAATGGAACCAACTGCCCAAGTCAATCCAATCAGGCATGACCTTGGTGGACGAAAATGTGAAGTTGGTTCCTCCTGGAGATTTTTGCAGCTCGAAAAACTTGGCTAGCGGACCCTTGCAGCAAGAATATCTAACTTTGTCATGACCTTCCCAGATACAGCCTGCAGCCTTGGCTCACTGAAGGGTTCTGAGCTCCAAAAAGAGATTACGTCCAAACAAAGCAGGACAAGCAAAGTATCCATGAAGCTAGAGCACTTCTCTGGGTCTGAAATGTAAACTTTTCTTTGCTCTGACATTTTTTCACTGAAACCAATAGCTTCAGCTGGAATCTGTCCAACGGCTATCTGACTTTGAGAGGACTTCCAATGGATACATACTCCAACCTCAACACTGTACTGGGGTGAATGTATAACATTGTTCTGCATTCTGTCCATCAACTGTTGTTTTTGCATTTGTCACCCCAAGTGGGATGGGTATGCTCAGACGTGAGTCCCATGCTCTCCACACCACTGGAGTCAAGCTATCCTGGCTGAAGACGGCTGATAGCCAGAAACCGGTCCTAGGATGCTTGATTCCGGTCCAGGAAAGACATGGCTTGGCAGTTCGGGCTGGTCTGTTCCCATGAGGCACAGGGTCAAGGCTGATTTGCATATGGCCATGTCTGAACTGGGGTGGTGTGGAGTGCAAAAAAAACGATGGATTTAGGCCCAGATCTCTGTACTGGGGTGAATGTATGACATTGTTCTGCATTCTGTCCATCAACTGTTGTTTTTGGCATTTGTCACCCCGAGTGGGATGGGTATGCTCAGACGTGAGTCTCATGCTCTCCATACCACTGGAGTCAAGCTATCCTGGCTGAAGACGGCTGATAGCCAGAAACCGGTCCTAGGATGCTTGATTCTGGTCCAGGAAAGACATGGCTTGGCAGTTCGGGCTGGACTGTTCCCATGAGGCACAGGGTCAAGGCTGATTTGCATATGGCCATGTCTGAACTGGGGTGGTGTGGGGTGCAAAAAAAAACGATGGGTTTAGGCCCAGATCTCTGTACTGGGGTGAATGTATGACATTGTTCTGCATTCTGTCCATCAACTGTTGTTTTTGCATTTGTCACCCCGAGTGGGATGGGTATGCTCAGACGTGAGTCCCATGCTCTCCACACCACTGGAATCAAGCTATCCTGGATGAAGACGGCTGATAGCCAGAAACCGGTCCTAGGAAGCTTGATTCCGGTCCAGGAAAGACATAGCTTGGCAGTTCGGGCTGGACTGTTCCCATGAGGCACAGGGTCAAGGCTGATTTGCATATGGGCATGTCTGAACTGGGGTGGTGTGGAGTACAAAAACCGATGGATTTAGGCCCAGATCTCTGTACTGGGGTGAATGTATGACATTGTTCTGCATTCTGTCCATCAACTGTTGTTTTTGCATTTGTCACCCCGAGTGGGATGGGTATGCTTAGACGTGAGTCCCATGCTCTCCACACCACTGGAGTCAAGCTATCCTGGCTGAAGACGGCTGATAGCCAGAAACTGGTCCTAGGATGCTTGATTCCGGTCCAGCAAAGATATGGCTTGGTAGTTCGGGCTGGACTGTTCCCATGAGGCACAGGGTCAAGGCTGATTTGCATATGGCCATGTCTGAACTGGGGTGGTGTGGAGTCCCCAAAAAATGATGGATTTAGGCCCAGATCCCTGTACTGGGGTGAATGCATGACATTGTTCTGCATTCTGTCCATCAACTGTTGTTTTTACATACTACAACCTTCCCTTGTGGGAGGATTTTAATTTCAACTTCAGTGACAAAGTCAGAAGGCAACATTTTTGACCAGGAAGAACTTGCCTGGCGGACTAGTACTCCATTGCCATCAGCCTGAAAATCACATCTGTCACATGATAACATCGCCCTCTGTTGGCTCTATACCTTTTCTTGGCATGTTGCCTCTTAAATCCTATTTATATTTGTTATTTTGAAGTCATTTTGTTTACTAAATGTTCCCCTATTTTTTAAATTGGAGTGGGATTTTTATTGTTTTGTGTTTTTGAAATGTTTATTGTATTAGTACTACATGCTGACAGACCCATCCGACAAACTTTCTAAGCATTTACAAGAACCATCCTGCTGTGTTCCTGTAAATGCAAGCGATGTCCACTAAGCTGGCGAACATCTCTAAATTTGAGGTGAGGAGTACTCCTGTAAAGGCAGAAGTAAAGTACTCCGCAAATGCAACAGTACTTAATCCATCCTTCAAAGTCTAAATCAGACCCTTTCTTAATTGTGGTTGGCTACCTTCCATCCCAATGAATAATCCACTTTCTCATACACATGACTTCCCAGGAACCTGATGTGCTTCCAGTGACAAAGGAAATCAAAATTCAAATCTGTGTTCAGAGTTTGGTGCGCTTCCAAAAGAAGTTGAGACAAGAAACCAGAAATGATATTCATTAGTTACTATAGCAGTATGAATTGAATGGCTCACAAAAAAGCATGCAAATGTAACGCCTAAAGGGATAACAGCCATGACTAAGGGTCATATGTAGGTAATCTCTATTTACCTATTCTTAAATACCGAATTTTACCGATCGGTATTTAAGAATAGGTAAATAGTATGTAGGTAATTATTCGGTAAATTTTACCGAATCGGTAAAATTCGGTATTACTGATTCGGTATTTATCGAATCGGTAATTCCCAATTATTCCTATGGGCCTGCAAGCCCATAGGAATGAATGGGAAGCCATTCACCATTACGGATTCGGTAAATACTGAATCGGTAATAGGAGGAACACATTCAAGGGTGGCAGGGTGTCACATAGACACCCTGTTGCACCCCTGAATTGTGCATGTGTGCACATGTGGCACACATACATGCCCTAAGGGCATGTATGTCTGCCATATGGCACTTTTAAAAAAGCACAAAATTGCTTTTTTGAAGGTTTCCGATATTTACCACCAACTTGTAGTTGGTGGTAAATAACAAATCCTTGAATGAGAAATGCACTCACTTGAGTGCTCCCTACATTAAGGATTTGGTAATTTACCGATTCGGTATTTTAAGAATTCGGCAATTTACCGATTCCTTAAATACCGATTCTGTAAATTACCGAATACTGAAATCCAGCCACCTACATCTCTAATCCCTAAATACCGGTCGGTAACTGCAGAAATTCTGTAATTTCCGCCATTACCGACCGGTATTGAGCATACATATGGCCCTTAGTGCCATAGCTTCCACCAAGTGACTTACCCATATGCCTCCCTAGTTTCCCTTCAGCGAGATGCCATAGTCTTCAAGTGAGATATAAGAAAGCTCCCACAAGCTCTAATTATCCTGGCTCTTTTTATGTAAACTGGATTTTGTGAGGAAAATGGCTAACCTTTTGTAGCAAGCAGCAATGCTTTCATAAGAGACATGAGTACAATACAAGTCTGACGGAAGAGCACAAGAACAGTACAATTTAGAAAATAAAGAACATAATCTGATGGCGGAACAAAAGTTATAGTAAAAGCAAATTTCAATGATTATTTAAGTTTTAAAAAGCAAAATCAAGCAAAAATGATGTGCTGAATGCGGTTGTTAAAAACAGTCAGGCTGCAATGTACAGTGAATTTGTTTTTCAGAAAAGCGTTTGTGTCCCTTTAAAAAAAGTTTTGCTCAGTTGGAGTAAATGTTCTTCTTAGAGAGCACCTGGGAGTAAACCATATAAATATTCAGGGTAAGTTAATTAAACACCCACCCAGAGGGCACAGTTTTAGGTGCTCCCGACAGCTCAAGTTCTGGTCCATAGCAAAATATCCAGTGTTAAGTTCCTCCTTAGCTACAGGGTTAAAGTCAATTTGTAGCCAGTCCACTCTCTTTTTTCCAGACAGTCCCACCTTTATCTGTCTCTGGGACCTTATGCCCTCTCTCACTCAAGGACAGAGATGCCACAGACAGTGCAAGCAGGCTTTCTGGAGCTCTTTGTCCTTGTCACTAGGACCTAGTGGGTCCACAGAAGCTATCTTTCCAGGGCACTGGATCAGTCCTAGATATTCTAAACAGAGCTAGTGGCAGAAGTTGTCCTTATATAGGCAGATGGGAATTCTTCAGCAGGTAGCAAGAATGTGTTTTTCTTTTCTACTGTTATGTTCTCTTCTACAGTTCCAGGCAGCTCTCTCATTGAGAAAGTCAGTGTAGCTGTTGTAAAGGGCCACTCAGCTACGACGGTCGATAACCCCTAATCAAACTATTGTTCTCACAGTGTCCCCACTTGGGGCCCGATTCTGATGCGGTTTGGATTGAATTGGTTTGGAAATGGGGTCCGGCCGACTCAGTTCGGCAGAGTCCGACCGACCGAGTATGATGCATCCTGATGCTTCCAGATACGATTTGGTTGGACTCCAATTGACTTCTATGGGAGCCTATGTTCCTAACCGCATCGTAATCTGGCCCTCGGTCGGGAAGACACATTCCCGATCCGATTCGGAAGGAGCAAATGCCATTAGGATGCCTTCCTAACTGCATCGTAATTGGGCCCTAGGTTGGGAAGCTTTCCAAACCGCATCAGAATCGGGCCCTTAATGTTTACAACACCGTCACCTAGTTTTTGTTTAAAAAGAGGTGCTTAGAATAAAAGCAGTCTGATCATTTGAACTATAGCATATCAAGATGGCCATCCCATTCTTCCCCAAACTAAGATGGCCGCCCATTCTTCCTCAAACTTCTCCCGAGGTCTCACTAGAGCTCTCACAGGAACGGCCACGTCTTTCTCTAAAGCATGAAAGAAAATCCCTACTCTCCTCTAGATGCCATCTGTCACTGAACGAATGTTGTGAAGAGCTCTGCTGTGGCTGAGACCCCCTCTATACAAAGAAGTCCAGTGTTATAGCTCCATTTGACAGAAAGTGGTAGCTTGACTGTGGAGAAGGTCCGGAGTGAACTCCATTACACACTGAAAAACGTTTTCAATTTGCTGTGGGCTATAGTTTTCCAGGATAAATGAGGTGTAAATTGGGACAGATATGTGCAAAGCTCAAGGGGTTCTGCCAAGCAACAGGAAGGGATCATTAGTTTCCTCACACTGCTTAAAGTTCAGGCAGACAGCATGACAAATTGCAAAATATATAGCCAAGGACATAGATAATCAAAACTGAATGTTTCCATTGAATTTGTAATACATAATTATATGAACGTTTGTAACATTTTTCCAAGAAGCAAATGTTGCAGAAATTGACTTTGGGCCATTTCTCATATATATTGCAGCTTTTGCACCCTGTGCTCAACATGTGCTCTTAGTCATATGTTATCTTTTGTACAGGTCGGTGTGGAAAAGATGTCTTTCAAGCTTGTATTTCGAATTTGAACTTTGTACAGCTGTGCAGAATTTTGCATACGTGTACAGCTGAGGTATCAAAGTGCCAACAATGTAAACTTTAAAAAGTTTTAATTGCTATTACACACAAGCCTAAAGCCTTAGGCAAAACATATGTGCTTTGAAACATGTTAGCTTTCTTTTAGGTGCAAAGGGGAAGATACCTCCTTCAAGATCGCAACAAATTTGGACTTAGCACAGCCTTGTACAACATGCACACACATTTAAAAATTACTTACTAAAGTGTCAAACAGGACATATGAAAAACTTAATCATTTTTCATCTTCACAGGAATCTGGAGTCATATTAGCAAGCATATCTCAGCTTGCCCGAAGGAATCTCCATATTGAATGAAAGACACCCTCAGGTTTTTCCATACATTCTCCATCACCGCAGAGAAAGATTCTACTCTCTTTTACCTCTATATATCCAGAGGTGGAACCCTTACTTAGAGTGGCTAGAAACAGCGGCATACCACAAATTGATAGGGCTCATTGAAGAATGTTAAAAATGGCCCCTGAGTTTCCCTTATTGCACAGATAGTCATTGCACTTCGGCTGTACGGGGGCCATTTAAAGGTTTGGGGCCCCTAAAGGGTTGCCCATCGTGAGTCTGAGGAACCCCACCATGTGGTTCAGAGGCTGCAGGGGCCTGCATTACGTGTTGACTGGAGACACAAGCTTCCATGCACCATCTAACCCCAACGAGGTTGTACCAGGTCATATTGACTTAAGAGACTCGAGCTCCCACACACTGTGTAAGCCCAACCAGGTTGTACTAGGTAATATTGACTTAAGACACAAACTACCAAGCACCATCTAGCCCATCGAGTTGGTACCAGGTCATATTGACTAAGAGACGCAAGCTCCCAAGCACCATCTAGCCCATTGAGGTTGTACCAGGTCTTATTGAGTTAGAGACTCAAGCTCCCAAGCACCATCTAGCCCATTGAGGTTGTACCAGGTCTTATTGACTTAGAGACGCAAGCTCCCAAGCACCATCTAGCCCATTGAGGTTGTACCAGGTCTTATTGAGTTAGAGACGCAAGCTCCCAAGCACCATCTAGCCCATTGAGGTTGTACCAGGTCTTATTGACTTAGAGACGCAAGCTCCCAAGCACCATCTAGCCCATTGAGGTTGTACCAGGTCTTATTGACTTAGAGACGCAAGCTCCCAAGCACTATCTAGCACATTGAGGTTGTGCCAAGCCAGTCTTATTGACTTAGAGATGCAAGCTCCCAAGCACTATGACATTGAGGTTGTGCCAAGCCATACTGACTTAGAGACGCAAGCTCCCAAGCAACATCTAGCCCATTGAGGTTGTACCAAGTCTTATTGACTTAGAGACACAAGCTCCCAAGCACCATCTTGCCCAACGAGGTTGTACCAGGTCGCATTGACTTAGGGACACAAGCTCCTATGCACCGTCTAAGCCCAATGAGTTTGTATCAGGTCATATTGACTTAGAGACATGAGCTTCCACGCAACGTCTAAGCCCAACGAGGTTGTACGAGGAGGTATTGTCTTAGAGACTTGAGCTCCCACGCACTGTGTAAGCCCAACCAAGTTGCACTAGGTCGGATTGACTCTGAGACAGAAGCTCCCAAGCACAATCAAGCTCATCAAGGTTGTACCAGGTCATATTGACTTAGGGACACAAGCTCCCAAGCACCATCTACCCCATCGAGGTTGTACCAGGTCATATTGACTGAGAGACACAAGCTCCAACACACCATCTAAGCCCAACCCGGTTGAACCAGCTCATAATGACTTAGAGACACAAGCTCCCACGCACCGTCTTAGCCCAACAATGTTGTACCAGGTCGTATTGACATAGAGACACAAGCTCCCACGCACTGTCTTAGCCCAACGAGGTTGTACCAGGCCGTATTGACTTAGAGACACAAGCTCCTACTCACCGTCTAAACCCAACGAGTTTGTAACAGGTCATATCGACTTGTTCTAAAGAGATTTGGCCATAATTTCTGGCCAGTCCTCACCTTTTGAGATAGGGTGACCAACCATCCGTAAATTTCACGGACAGTCCGTAATTTTGGCCGTCTGTCCGTTGTCCGTGAAGGATTCTTTAACGGACGCCATTTGTCCGTCATTTTAGCCGGGCCCTGGTCGACCCACCCTAGAGCCAGCACAGCTTGTCCCCACCTCCATTCTTGACTCCCATGCTGCATCAAAGCTCCTCAGATACCCGGCAGCATTGGAGAGGCACAGCGGGATGGCAACCCTCACACCTCCAGCCCTTGATGAGCTGTTAAGAGGTGCTCGAAGGTGACTGAGAGGAGGGGCTGCAGCTTCAGGAGCAGGGGCATCTATTCAGATGCAAACCGCCCTGAATGACTCATGTCTCTGCAATGTAGAGGGGCCTTACACATTCCATTTCTACCCAGGGCCCCAAACATCCTAGACTCCGCTCAGCCAGATTACATGGAGGCAGCACGTGGTTCTCTTCACAGAGCTTAATCACTGTCACTAAATTGTAAGCAAACCTCGGTTCTTTGAACATGCAGTCTATAATGTAATACAATAAAGAAAAGGCACAATCGCACCCACACTGATTAACAAAGTATGGAGGACAATCAGTTCAATCAGTTCTCTTAGAGTATCTCCTGTAAGTACTGTACATCACAGTGGGGGATGGCATTTTGGACAGAGAGCCTCTTGTGCAGGAGGGGGGCGAGGAGCCCAAGATGACACAAGAATACTGCATGCCCGCCCCTGTGCCCACCCTGGTGGATCCTGATCCCCCTCCTGTGATGGCTCTTGTCCCCCCTGTGGTGGATAATGTCTCTGCCCTGGGTGGCTTCTGTCCTAGTCGTGAAGTTCTTGATGGGCCTCTTCTCAAAAGGGCTCAGCTCAAAATTAATATGGAAAGGTGGGCGAGTAAGTAAGTTACGGGATGGGTGGATAGCTGGATGAATTAGTGAAAGGGTAAATGGATGAATGAAAGAGTGAATAAATGGATAATGAGAAAGGATGGATGGATTGATGAATGAGGGGAAGGATGGATGAGAGAAAATGTAAATAGCTGAATGTATGGGTGGAAGGGTAGCTGGATGATGGATGAGGGGAAAGATGGATGAGGGGAAGGATGGATGGATGAATGGAGGGGAAGGATGGATGGATGAGGGGAGGATAAATGGATGGGAAGGATGGATGGATGAGGGGAAGGATGGATGATGGATGAAAGGAAGGATGGATGAGGGGAAGGAAGGATGGATGAGGGGTAGGATGGATGGATGAGGGGAAGGATGGATGGATGAGGGGAAGGATGGATGGATGAGGGGATGGATGGATGGATGGATGAGTGGGTGAAAGGATGGATGGATGATGAGGGGAAGGATGGATAGATGGATGGAGGGGAAGGATGGATGGATGAGGGGATGGATGGAGGGGAAGGATGGATGGATTGAAGGGAAGGATGTATGGATGGGGAGATGGATGGAGGAGAAGGATGGATGGATGATGAGGGGAAGGATGGATAGATGGATGGAGGGGAAGGATGGATGAGGGGATGGATGGAGGGGAAGGATGGATGGATGAGGGGAAGGATGGAGGGGAAGGATGGATGGATGAGTGGGCGAAAGGATGGATGGATGATGAGGGGAAGGATGGATGGATGGAAGGGAAGGATGGATGGATGAGGGGAAGGATGGATGGATGAGGGGAAGGGTGGATGGATGGAGGGGAAGGATGGATGGATGAGGGGAAGGATGGATGGATGAGGGGAAGGATGGACGGATGAGGGGAAGGATGGATGGATGGAGGGGAAGGATGGATGGATGAGGGGAAGGATGGATGGATGAGGGGAAGGATGGATGGATGAGGGGAAGGATGTATGGATGGATGATGAGTGGGTGGGTGGAAGGATGGATGGGTGATGAGGGGAAGGATGGATGGATGATGAGGGGAAGGATGGATGGATGATGAGGGGAAGGATGGATGGATGATGAGGGGATGGATGGATGGATGGATGATGAGTGGGTGGGTGAAAGGATGGATGGATGGATGGATGAGGGGAAGGATGGATGGATGAGGGGATGGATGGAGGGGAAGGATGGATGGATGGAGGGGAAGGATGGATGGATGAGGGGATGGATGGAGGGGAAGGATGGATGAGTGGGTGAAAGGATGGATGGATGATGAGGGGAAGGATAAATGGATGGGAAGAATGGATGGATGAGGGGAAGGATGGATGATGGATGAAAGGAAGGATGGATGAGGGGAAGGGTGGATGGATGAGGGAATGGATGGATGGATGGATGAGGGGAAGGAAGGATGGATGGATGAGGGGAAGGATGGATGGATGATGAGGGGAAGGATGGATGGATGATGAGGGGAAGGATGGATGGATGATGAGGGGAAGGATGGATGGATGGATGATGAGTGGGTGGGTGAAAGGATGGATGGATGGAGAGTGGGTGGGTGAAAGGATGGATGGATGGATGAGGAGTGGGTGTGTGAAAGGATGGATGGATGGATGATGAGTGGATGGGTGAAAGGATGGATGGATGGATGAGTGGATGGGTGGGTGGATGGTGGGTGGGTGAAAGGATGGATGAGTGGATGGGTGGATGGTGGGTGGGTGGATGGTTGGGTGGATGATGGGTGGGTGGGTGGGTGGATGAGTGAAATGATGGATGGATTGATTAGTGCAAGGGTGAATGAATGGACGTATGAGTGAAATGGTGGATGTAAGGATGGATGAGTGAGTGAAAGGGAGGGTAGATGGACAAAAGGATGAATAGATGTGTGAAGGAGTGAAATGATAGATGGATGAGTGGGTGAAAGGATGGATGGATGATGAGGGGAAGGATGGATGGATGAGAGGAAGGATACATGGATGGGAAGAATGGATGGATGGAGGGAAGGATGGATGATGGATGAAAGGAAGGATGGATGAGGGGAAGGATTGATGGATGGAGGGAAAGGATGGATGGATGAGGGGATGGAGGGGAAGGATGGATGGATGGGTGGATGGATGAGTGGGTGAAAGGATGGATGGATGATGAAGGGAAGGATGGATGGATGAGAGGAAGGATACATGGATGGGAAGAATGGATGGATGAGGGGAAGGATGGAGGATGGATGAAAGGAAGGGTGGATGAGGGGAAGGGTGGATGGATGAGGGGATGGATGGATGGATGGATGGATGAGGGGAAGGAAGGATGGATGGATGAGGGGAAGGATGGATGGATGATGAGGGGAAGATGAGGGGAAGGATGGATGGATGATGAGGGGAAGGATGGATGGATGGATGATGAGTGGGTGGGTGAAAGGATGGATGGATGGAGAGTTGGTGGGTGAAAGGATGGATGGATGGATGAGGAGTGGGTGTGTGAAAGGATGGATGGATGATGAGTGGATGGGTGAAAGGATGGATGGATGGATGAGTGGATGGGTGGGTGGATGGTGGGTGGGTGAAAGGATGGATGAGTGGATGGGTGGATGGTGGGTGGGTGGATGGTTGGGTGGATGATGGGTGGGTGGGTGGGTGGATGAGTGAAATGATGGATGGATTGATAAGTGCAAGGGGTCTACAGCTTTTGATTGATAAATTTGTGGCCTTTATTGAGAAAAGAAAGTTGGTCATTAATAAAAGCAAAACATTTGTGATGGAGTGCGGAGCTAGCAAGGTAAAAATTAAAAAACCCTATAGGTACCTCATTGACGGCCAAGTGGTGCAGTCTGTGGAAAACTTCTGCTACCTGGGAGTTAATTTTTCCAAAAATGGTCGCTGGGACGTCGAGCACAAGGTGGTGCGCGACAAAATGATTAGGAGCGCCAATGGAATATTTGCATTCGCAAGTAAGTTAGGTAGTAGAAGGCCTAAAGAAATGCTCAAGATTTTTGAAGCCAGGTGTCTTTCGGCTGCCCTCTACGGAGCAGGGGTATGGGGGGTATCCAGGGTCGAATCCCTCCAGGTTGAAGAGAATATGTTTCTGAAAAAGTTGTTGTGTCTCCCGACTTCTACTGCTAATAGTTTGGTCCACAAAGAACTAGGACTACATCATATAAATGATCTATTATTGTTGAGACCTTTGATGTTGTGGCGTTCAGTCTGGATGAAAGACGAAACCTCATTTAACAGGGCCATTATTGAGGATTGTTTACGCCTAGACTATTTTCTTAGAATCCCATGGATTAAGTACACAATTGATTCTTTCTCTAGTGTATTTGGGCTTAACGTTACATTAGATCACTGTTCTGCCTCGGATCTCTCCAAGGAGAGTCTGAAATTAACTTTTTTAAATCATTGTGCAGAAAGACGAGCTACGGATGATCTTAAACTTTCTACTTGTATACGTTATAACCATTTGAATGAATTTGTGGGCCTACACCCTTACCTCGTCCAGGTGACTAAAGGGCAACATCGGTTTGTTCTCACCAGGATGAGGATGGGTACGGTCCACCTATTGGTTGCATTCCCTGAGATTAAGAAGCGCCCTACTGGTCCATGTCGGTGCGACAATTTTTCAGAACAAAGCACAGAGCACTTTTTGTTTATATGCAACCTGTATAGCGAATGTCGTAAATTCTTTTTAAAACCTCTACTTATTAAATTTGGAGCAAGAACTGTTAAAGCGGCAATGAAATTACTTTTTAACTTGCATCACCCTGACATCTGTTTTTACACGGCTAGCTTTTTACTCAGGGCCATCAGCTATAGGAAAAGCATGATTTTTTAAATATATTTATCAATATTTTTACTCTATCATATTTATTGGAAAATTTTTAAATGTGTTATTTGCTTGTTATATGTATCTTACCGTATTTGTAGCTGATTGCGATTGACCAAGTGTATTTTCTTTTATTTGTATTGTTGTATGTACTTTTATGGACATGATTTACATGTTCCGAATAAAGTTTTGAAATTTGAAATTGAATTGATAAGTGCAAGGGTGAATGAATGGACGTATGAGTGAAATGGTGGATGTAAGGATGGATGAGTGAGTGAAAGGGAGGGTAGATGGACAAAAGGATGAATAGATGTGTGAAGGAGTGAAATGATAGATGGATGAGTGATAGGGTCAATGGATGGATTCATGAGTGGATGAGTAGATGGATGGATGGGTGGGTGGATGGATGGATGGATGGAAGGAAGTAAGGTTGGCTAAGTGAAAAGGTCGATGGAGAGAGAAAGGGAGGATGGATGGATGACTAAAAGAGTGGATGGGTGGAAGGATTAGTAAGTGAAAGGATGGATGGATTGGTGAAAGGGTAAATGGCTGGATGGATGAGTGAATGGATGGATGGGATGAAGAGTGGATGGATAAGTGTACAGATGGTTAGGGTGAAAGGGTGGATGGATGGATAATGGATGGATGAGTGAAAGGATCGATGAAGGGATGGATGAGTGAAATGATAGATGGAAGGATACATGATGGATAGGTTTGCAAATGGTTGAATATGTTTGGAAATGGCTGGGCTTACTTATATACTATTGCGCGACCTCTGAGGTAGCTGTAAAACGTACCTATTGTCCTGAAGTTTTGTCCTGAATTTTGACCTCCTGTCCTGAATTTGTGTCCTGAATTTTGACCCTTTGTCCTGAATTTTTACACTCACCGTCCTGAATTTGCACCAATGCCCGTTGGTCACCCTATTTTGAGGTGGAGCTCAACAGATATGCATAAGACTGGTCCCTTTCTGTAAGGACTGGTGGACAAAAAATGATGTAAATGCTGTTATAATGCCACTCCATTGTTTTAGAAGGATCACCCAAAGCATTTCCATCATATTTTTCCATTACACCTCAATGTATCACTGCCTGGAACAAAGAACGCCCTTGACATTTACAGCACTGCTGCACTACCTGTGCCTTAACAAAGACGGCCCCAGACATGGCTGTTCCTTCACTTGTACTGTACCTCTGCATGGAACAAACACCCCCACGAGCATTTAAATGCTTTCTTCATCACTACACAGAATAACGAGCATCCCCAGGCAGTTCTATTTTACTGCCTGCATGAAGCTCTGGCGTCTGGTTATTAATGGCTGGCTCATCCTGTTTATTTTAATGCCGCTATGCACTGTGTTTGGAAGCCGCCTCCGCAGCATGCCAGGGAAAGGCAGAAGTTGTAATTTCAACTTGGTAAAAGAGAAGTCGGGAAAGTGATGATTCAGTGCTCCCTCTCCCCGGTGCAGAAAACATCTTTTAACAATCATCAACATGGCTCAGTGAGTTGAACACTGGCTGCCGAGTTATGTAATGATGTTGACGAGTTAGGGCAGCATGGCCGACTCAGCCTTCCATCCTTGTGATTTAGTAACTTCGAATTGGCTGATACATGTTATTTGTGTAGCAATTAGAAAGGGTTAAATTGTGGTATAAAGCGCTATATAAAAAGCAAGTTTTTCCGAAAGGAACGCACATTTTTTTTTATAGGAGACCATTGCAGAGAAAAGCCGCCTTTAACCTTCATTTGCGGTGCATTATTGTGGATTAATTCCTGAGCTGTTTCTTCCCTGGGTGACCAGACAATTTGCAGGATTTTCTGTAATCTTCCGCTTCGAGTTTAAAATGTGCTATTAGTGACATTTCGTTCAGCGCCTCTTAAAGAAAGGCTCGCCTAATTGGGCAGATTAAACCTGCGGCGGCACCATTAAAAGTGTGAATTTTAAATCCTTTTCAAAAAACGAAACCGTAATGTACTGCGCTGTCTGCGCCGTCGTCTATGGGACCTGTTGGGAATGGGAGCTCGAAAGGCTGCATCAGGTATCAGGTGTCCATGTTCACGGCCGGTGGGGAGGGGGGGGGGGGGGGTGTCACTGGATATCCCACAATGCATTGCTGAGAAGACAGGCGTCACAAGCGGAGTGCGGTCCATCTGTTAACGAGCATTATCGAAGCCAACGGTGCTTCCTTTTTGATTGGCATTTCTCTGCATGCGGTTGGATGGACTGTTGAGGGGGCGAACGTGAGTATGAGTCACAAGGTAGCTGAATCGATGGACGAGTGAGTAGATCGTTAAAAGACTCATCGCTGAATAGAAAGCTGAGTGCATATGTTACAAATGTTATAGCGCGGGGATGCCTCCGGGTCACCAGGCGCTCTACAAATCGCTAAAATAAAAAATAAAATAAATATATGAATGGTTGAATGTATGTATGGCTGAATGGGTGAGTGAATGCCCAGACGGATGGATGAATGGGTGAATATATGGATGGGAGACTGGCTAAGACGATGAGTGAGGTCATGAATGGCCATAGCCAGGTTGGTGGCAGGACGCTTCTCTCCACTCACAGCTGCTGTTCATTCACCTCTATGTTCACCCATTGTCTCAGCCATTCGTCCCTTCCTCCATCCACAGTCACCCATTTTCAGACTCTCATGACCTTCACGTTCATTAACGCATCCATCCATCCAACCCCACCTTCACGTTCATTAACTCATCCATCCATCCAACCCCACACAAACACACCATTAAAGTCACCAGCCATGTAGCAAGCACTTTCGCTTGTAATATGCCAGACCCTTGGGCTTTGCCAATACCTGTTTTTCTTTGCATTATAGGCCTTGTAGATCTGCGTGTATGCAGTCTATTGCTAATGCACAGATTCAACATTGTAAGGATGAAAGTAGAACCAACATCTGGAGAGCTCTGGACAACATGAAAAGAATATATTAAGTGGTTCAATTTTCGTTTAAATGCACACTGTAATTGCCACATCAGACTGAAGCAGCATTTGGAGTGGCGTCCACCTCCTCAGCAGTGTCCTCCCTCAAGTATTCCCCATGATTCCAAGTCACTAAAACGACCCATGTACCAAACACACAAAAGATTTTTGCAAGTATTTACAAGCATCACCTTTGTGTGTTTGATGTAACAATCTTACTGGCCAAGGCAATGCCTAGACGTGTGCCCCTTGCTCGTTGTGCAACAGGAGTCAGGTTCCAACTCAATGATCCGGCCTAGCGAGGTTGATATCTGTCTGGGGTTGCTTGTGATGCCTCACCTGACTGCTCCCATGAGGATCAGGGAAGTAGTGATCTGCAGAAGGTATGCCTCAGTCTACTCAGTGGTCGAGAAACATGGGTTGGAATGCTGCCCTGAGCGATGGTCAGCGGGTTAGTCTATTTGCAAGCCTTCCTCCAATCACCTTTTGTGTGTTTTACTACCCATGCAATACCTCATCATTGTTGCTCTTCATGCTCAAATGAAACCGCAAAGGCTCTACTTTAGGTCCTTTTCCGCCAGCCTTGCAGGACACTGTACAATGGGGCAATGGCAGCGGTGCCGTGCAGGCACCGCCGTGGGCATTACGATGCCTGTCTTTTTCATCGGAGATCTCGCCCCAAAAAGACAGGCTGAAAATGCCTGGGCCCCCGGGGGGGTGGGGGTATGGGGTGCTGCATGTGGGGGGTACCTATAGTACCCCCCTGCATTTGCAGGTACAAGGTGTCAGGCACCGCACGGTGCCTGTCACGTTGTACATTTAATTGCAAAACATGTATTTTTACATTGTGGCGCATGCTGCCGCCCGCCACAATGTAAAAATACAGGATGCGCCCGCCAGTGTAGCGGGCGCATCCTAATTCGTATAGTGGGAGTGCGGCACCTATGGCGGGCGGTCCCTTTTGCAGCTGCGATGGCGGACGGACAATCGTAATCGGCCCCATAGTCTCCAGTTGCTCCATCAGTGTGCGGAACTGAGCCGGGAGGTGGTACTTGGGGAATGAACTGCTATCTGCTGAGCTCCAGTCACACAGCTATGGCGTTGCCACCATCACTGGGATAAGGTCAGCCGGGGATTACATAGATCTGGGAGCCTGTTGCCAGACCCAATAGAAGAGAGTCCAATGGAGTGCACCTTATCCAAAAGCACATATTTTGCCTTCTCTGGGTCTAGAACAGGCCCATCACTCGGTGATCGGGTTCAGAACGTCACCTCCTGCGCTGAGGAACACATAATAGCCTTGCTAACACAACACCGAAAAAGATAAAAGCTAACTATGGCGGCCATCTTAGGACTGCTTTTCAGTCTCTGGTAAAATCAATAAAACTGGTGGGTACCTTGGAAAACAAGTTGTTACATTGAAGGCAGCAACCATCTTTGTATTGTTTGGGCACCTTGGTATGATTTTGCAGTGGTCATCACGACATGGTGAACTTCAGCTTATGTGTTTTTCGCTCACACATTAATGTTATGTTTCCAGCTGAAAAGGAAACCTCAATCAGTGTTTACTCCCATTCTTAAAGTTGCGTGATTTTTATTGTTTGCACAATACAATGTGAATAATGAAACCTGGAAAGAAGGTAACGTACCAGATACAAACACTATTGAGAAAAAAAGAAACAGTAATGGTTGCATTCAGAAACCAGCAATACTGCTTGTCAGTGAAAGGCCCATAGAATTGCAAGAAAACTTGCAAGACTATGGCTGTCATCTAGGATTGGGCGAAATTGGCTACATTGGGGCCGATTCCAATTTGGGAAAGAAAACCGTCCGACGTATCGTATTCGTAGCCGTTTCCGTACGAATCGTACAAATCCATGTGAATCACGTAGTACGATCCATTTTCCAAAAATACGTCCGAATGTTTACAAACCGTATGAAAAACAAGCAAAGATCTGTACGATTCGGACTCGGGAAGTGAACCGTACGATTTGTAAACATGCTGTACGACCCGCCAAGTACGATCCGGACCGGGGACCGAGAACGCGATTCGTACGGGAAAACATCGTCGCGTATGTACTGTGATTTGTATGGAAAACATTGCGTATGAGCGAGCCGCACAATCAAATACAAAATGAACCCCCCCTCAACGAAGCGCACGGGTACCCTGTAAAAAACGTCGCGTATGAGCGAGCTACACAATAATGTACGGAACGAACCCCCTCAACAAAGCACACGCGTACCCCGTAAAAACGTCGCTCATGAGCGAGCTACACAATATTGTACGAAATGAACCCCCCCTCAACGAAGCGCACGCGTACCCCGTAAAAACGTCGCTTATGAGCGAGCTACACAATAATGTATGAAATTAACCCCCCTCAACGAAGCGCACGCATACTCCGTAAAAAACGGCACGTATGAGCGAGCCACACAGTAATGTACGAAGCGATCCCCCCTCAACGAAGCACATCGTACCCCGTAAAAACTTCGCTTATGAGAGAGCTACACAATAAAGTACGAAACTAACCCCCCTCAACGAAGCGCATACGTACCCCGTAAAAACGTCACGTAAAAGAGAGCTACACAATAAATAACGAAAAGAACCCCCCTCAACGAAGTCCACGCGTACCCCGTAAAAACGTTGCGTATGAGAGAGCTACACAATAAATTATGAAACGAACTCACCCTCAACGAAGCGCACCCGTACCACTAAAACAGCACAAGGAGGGTGCAAACGAGTCGCACAACACCACAATACATGTCTCTTGTGTACAAACCATTGCAAATCAATGTCCTGGCCAGATCCAAACTGGCAAACAGAGGGCCCAACTCAGACCCACCCCTTATAACACACCCACCAAAAATTCAAACTAAGCCACACTCACATATGGACCAATAAAAAGGCCAAACACACACAAACCAGCATCCTTTGCAACATACACATTTACCTGCAGAGACTGACAACACACCAATAACTGCACACATCCACCTTCACAAATACCCTCAATCATATTCAGAACCACACACCCCCTTCACATTCAGACCCACACGCCCATCCATACACACCGTCACCCCCAATCACATTTACCCCACAACATGTCTGTACAGAAGAATCCAAAGTTCACAAACCAGGAGATGGAGATCCTTGCAGATGAAGTCATCAGAGTTGAGCCACAGCTGTTTGGCGCATTGGTCAGACAGACCAGCATAGCTGACAAAAAACGGCTGTGGGAGAGGGTCGTCAATAGGGTCAATGCTGTTGCACCCATCAGGCGCACCAGGACGGATTGCCAGAACAGGTGGTACGATCTGCGGAGGATGGTGAAGCGGAAGATGGATGAGGACTACGCCCAGCGCCAGTACACTGGAGGTGGTGGTCCCTGCAGACCAGTACAGTACCAGCCCTGGGAGGAGAAGGTCATGGCCCTGCTACCACTGGTGGGAGTACATGGAATTGAAGGAGTCGTGGAGCCTGGTGAGTATATAAACAACTCATGTAACATGGGGGGACTCCCAGCAGTGGCCCAACATATGACGGGTGGGTGCAAAGGACTCCCAGCACTGCCCAACAGAATGAGGGTGGGTGAAGAGGACTCCCAGCTGTGTCCAGATATACTAGGGGTGGGTGCAGAGGACTCCCAGCACTGCCCAACAGAATGGGGGTGGGTGCAGAGGACTCCCAGCAGTGTCCAGACATATGAGGGGTGGATGCAGAGGACTCCCAGCACTGCCCAACAGAATGGGGATGGTTACAGAGGGCTCCCAGCAGTGTCCAGACATATGAGGGGTGGGTGCAGAGGACTCCCAGCACTGCCCAATAGAATGTGGGTGGGTGGATATGACTCCTAGCAGTGGCCAACAGTATGGGGGTGGGTACAAGGGGTAGGTCCAGAAGGGTACAAGGGGGAGGACCAGAAGGCTGCAAGGGGGAGGGTGAGAAGGGTGCAAGGGGGATGGTAGGAGGGTGCAAGGGGGATGATGAAGAAGTAAAAAATTAGGCCACCCCTATCAACAATACTGTGTATGCACATGCCCAATTGCACTCATCTCATATGGCCCAGGTACCATGCTCAATGTACAGGGAGTGTGAAAGTACTGACAACATAGCTGACACTGGGCCCTGGTGTATGCAGCACAAGACCCTCCTGTGACCAGTGCAAACACTAACATCAGGATAACAAGGTCAGATATCTTGCACAAGAACTCACAAACACTGTCATGGCAGCATGCTCCATGGGGGGTAGCCACACCACGAGTGAGGCCCAGTTCCAACTCACACTCCAACTACCAGCGCAGCCTGTCACACACACCACTTAAATAAACATAGCCACCTGGGACAAGCAATAGAGTGCCCCACTGTCACAATAGTCATGTAACACAACAAATACAGATCTTATGAAGCATTCAAGGAAAAAATGCATGGTGCTGATTCACAAGTCCCTTGCGCTTATATCACAACGCCGTAGCTACACCTTTGTGATGCAGCGGACGCACAAATATTAGCGCCATGGTGCTGGGTATTGACAAGGTGATGCATCTCGGAGATGTGCCTGGTCGTGGTGTGATCGTGGTGTGGTGGGTGGTGGCTGCCCGTCACGGTGCAGCAACACCTCCCAAAAGTGGCTGAGTGAAATCTTAAACATTTCACTCAGTCACTTTTATGCGCATGCTGCCTCTAAACCCTGTGCATGCCTGAAGCAGACGTAAGGATTGACACAGCATTGTGCAGATAGGGCCACACAGAGCATTGCTGGATCTGCGTTGCACCAGCGACACAACTCCAGCAATGTGCCACTTCCATGGCACAGATGCGTGACGCAGCTGTTCTGTTATCATACTATGGTGATCCACAGTGTTAATGTGTTGTATCCATGCTGGCATAGCTGTGGTGCACAATGACTGGCAAATCCCTGCTGATATGCCTGGCTGTGCCAGTCATTGTAAATAAACCCACACATGTCAATGACTCCTGAACACAGATCAATCTGACAGCACAAGGGAATATTGAGAAAAATCCAAAGCAGGTGTAACAGTGATGACGACAATGTATATGAAAATTTGATTTTGCATTAAATGGCATTAACATCGTCTGTCTCTCACACCCACAGGGCAACATGCACAATCTACCCCCAACCAGGGGGAGATGGATCACAGTCCCAGGCTCCACAGTACCCTGATCCCACCAACAGCGACGCCTCTCACCACTCCATGGATGACCCTGACCAACCTGGCACCTCTGGATCCCAAACCTGTGCAGCAGCTTGATCAGGGGCATCTGCGCCAACCACCACACCCATTACTGCCACATCCCAGCAGACAGCTCAGAGCCCTGTCCACAATCCACAACTGAGCAAGTCTGACAATGAGGGTCTAGGTTCGCCGGGCACCCAGGAGGTGGCAGACAACACCACCACTGTCAACCCTCAGGGGTCCCGTCGGCCCGATGTGCCCACAACAGCAGGCAAGGCTCGTGTGGGCAGGGGTGGTGGGAGTGGCACAAGGCGGAGGAGTGTACCTGACCAACAAGCTGCAGCCCGGTATATCTGAACTGAGAAACATCATGGAGGAATACCGTGGGACACCAGGGAGTTCAGCCAGGGAGTAGAGGCCCTAATCAAATTTAAAAACCAGCAGGCCGAGCAACACGCCAGTCAACGACGATACCAAGGATGGATGGAGGCAAGACTGGCTGAGCTCTTGGCGGTGCAGAGGGACATAAGCCATTCACTCCGTCGGATCGCTGACAACATGCAGCACTCTCCCTGTGTCACCAGGCCAGAAACATTGAGGCAGAGACTGCCAATCGGCACAGGGAGGGAGGAGGAGGTGGAATCATCCGACAGAGCGTCCCAGGCCTGCATATGAGGGTCCCCCAAGGAAGGTGGGTCATCCATGGAGAAGACGTTGAGAGGCAGAGGGCCAAGCGCATCTCCCAGGTCACCTGGTCTGGCATTTTGCCTTTGTGCCTTCAAAAGAAGAGAGTTTCCCAGAAAACCAGAAAGGACTGGGTTTTAATGGACAAAACAAAAGGGGGGTTCCTTTCTGTGTTATTCAATTAACTGTTAACAGTTTAAATATTAAGCAGATAATCAAAAAAAATTTAATCACAAAACTTTTTGACAAGACATGTAAAGAAATTATAATCCAAAGACTCTATAAATTCCTCTTTGTACTCATATTTATTAGTAGGAAAACATTGAATTAAAATTGCACAATACACAATTGGGCACAATCTCTAGTTAATGTTTTGAACTTGCACATTTCATTACATAATGTAACAAATGATTTTCATATACATGTGTTGCACAAATTTTATAAAAACATCAACATTATTACACCATTCAAACAAATATCACAATTTTAATAAAAATCTATAAAAATCACATGGAGTCCTTATGTCGACGCGTTTCGGTGCTTGAACTTTGAGTTGTGAAAACACCTTCCTCGGGACTGAACTTTATGTTAAAAACAAGATGTCTTCTTTCTTGAAAGACGAATACATACAGTTAGTTTTTTAAAGAAAGTATTTCCTACAAAATGGGGACATGGCCCTATTTCTACATGTCTTGTCTATCTGCATTAGTATCGGTTAATGACTTGGCCAAAATAGAATTCCTTACTTTTATTTATTTAGAAGGTCATATATTAGCCATTTATTTCCTGGACCTGCTGGTTAATTTTCAGAGTCCGCCTTATCGGTCTTTTGCTTATATCTCTACCTGCGATAATAGAGAAATATGGTCAAAATTATATCTTTTGTTGACCATAAAATTGATGACAGTGGATGGTATGTTTTAACACCACTACTTACTTCACAATTGAGGATGTGAGCACATATTTTCAACCTTCACGCACAATTAAATGTTGATAGCTTTCTAGCGTGCATGTACCATCCACCATTCAAGTCCTTATATTGCCTTTATGCCTAAGGGATCAAAGGATAACGTTGTTGAAGCCCCAGGGGACTATATATGCTTTGTAAAGGTGATTTGCTGCAGCTGCCACACTTACGTTTCAGGCTTGATTCCACATAAGGTTTCAGCTTCTCAGACTCTCTCTTTGTGTTAAGTCTATGAAACGTAGGGATCAAAATAATCATATACATACATACCAAGGTATCAATGAGCATCTTATAGTTCTTAATAATAGTATGTGCGAACCTGAAGGGGATGACATAGGAACCAGGAAGCCCATTTTTGAGCAAAACTTTGTGTGGAGAGAACAGTCCATGACCCTTCTTCTCTCCATAAACTGAAGAAACTATCTTATAACTCACCCTATATGATGCTCAATGATTTACATGTTCATTACTACGGAATGCACCTAGACTTTGCATCATAAGGTCATGTTGTACCCACTTACTGTTCATAATATTTTAACCCTTCACAGAGATCATGCTTCTAAAAGGGCTGGGTACTATCTAACCAGTCTTTCCCATTCCTCCCTTCCATTCAGGCCTAGGTAGTAACTCTTACATTTTGACATAAAGAACTGTTCCCTTTGTTAATGTTTTTTGTTCATGTCGCCTCCTCTGACTGATGGTTTTATTTTTTCTAAGATGAACCATTTCAGGTCGTCCTCATTATGTTTTTCAGAAACCCAATGTTCCACTAGTGGAGCATTCTTTTTATGGTTTTTGAGAGCTGACCTGTGTTCAGATAGACGTTGGCGCATTTCGCGCCCCGTTTCCCCTACATAGCATTTTTGGCAGGGGCAGATCAGTAAATACACTACGTTACTAGTTCTACAATTGACATGGTCATTAATCCAATGAACAATCCCGTTAATTTCTACCTTATCTGACTTTACAATATTTTTGCAGTGTGTGCACATCCCACACGGCAAATTGCCTCGAATAGCAGAATTACCAGTTATATTTTTCTGATAACTAGTTTTGGGCTCTCTAAAAGTGTGTACAAGCTGATTTCTTATGGTTCTGTTGCGTCTATACGCATAAACAGGCTTGTCTAAATGGATTAGGCCGGTTTTATTCAGTAGCGACCAATTTTTGTTGATCAAATTTTTTACTTTATGGCTGAATCCATTAAAGTCGGAAACCATAACTAGGTCTGGTTTTGTTTTTTTATCTTTGGGCTCAAACAAACTGTCGCGATTAAAATATTTTGCTCGTGTGTATGCCTCCTTTATTAATCTTTTAGGGTATCCACGCTGTATTAATTTTTGTTTTAAAGTTTCTGCATGTACTTCAAACGTGCTTCTATCGCTACAGTTGCGTCTTATTCTAAGGAACTGGCTAAATGGAATCCCATCTCGCTGGCTTCTTGGGTGATAGCTTGTGTGGTGTAGTAGGGTGTTTCTATTTGAGGGTTTTACGTACAGTTCCACACTCAGCCTCCCATTTCTTTCTTTGATCATAATGTCCAACAAATCTACTGATCCTTGGCTTTTGTTGGCAGTGAATTTTAGGTTGAGGTCCCCACAGTTCAACCAAAGTAGGAAACTATTAAGGTCCTCTTCCAGGCCATCCCATACAAAGAAAACGTCGTCGATGAATCTCGACCAATGTTTCACGTTCTCAAAAAAGGGGCAGATCTCATTATAAATATGTCGCTCCTCAAATTTTCCGACATATAGGCATGCCAGGCTAGGAGCACAAGTGGCTCCCATACTGGTGCCCTTTGTCTGGCAATAATAGTCCCTTTTAAAGAGAAAGATGTTGTTTCTTAGAATGATTTCAATACACTCAATAATGAAGGTGTTATGGGTCGTCAAGTCCCCATTTTCATCACTCAGAATGTCCTCCATCATCCTTACCGTGTCTTGCCGGGGTATGTTTTTATAGAGTGATTCTATGTCCAAACATACCATCCACTGTCTATCTTCGTAAATCTCAAGTCCCTCAACTTTAGAGATCACATGGGTGGTATCTTTTATATATGATGGCAGCTTTTCTACCAACGGTTGTATGAAGTGGTCTACGTACTTGCTATGAGGTTCTGTAAGTGAGTCTATTCCTAATACTATTGGTCTCATCGGTGGGTCCTTCATGTTTTTATGTACCTTTGGGAGCCCATAAAGGGCAGGTATTTTAGGATGTTCGTTGATCTGGAATCTATATTCCGCCTCATTGATGACATTGTCCTCTTTAGCATGACTAATCACATCTTTAATTTTCTTTTTTAACTTATCCCAATCATCGGCACTTGATCTCTTATAATGTAATTCATTGTCCAACAGTGCCTGTATACGATTATCATAATCTTCTGTTTTTAAAATCACTATACTCCCACCCTTGTCTCCTGGTTTCACTGTTATTTCTTCACAGGTTGACAAGTTCTTGAGTGCCCCTCTTTCCTCTTTAGTTAAATTATGTTGTGTCCAAACCTTAGTATCTAACAATTTCTCTAATCCACTTGTCACTACTCTTTCGAATGTGTCTACCTCTTGTCCCACCATGTTAATATTAGGTGTCCAGATTGAAGGGGGTTTTAATCCTGATTTATTGTTGTTGGGTCTATTTTCTTTCCCTTCAAAGAATCTTTTGATTCTAATCTTCCTAAATAGGTCCCTAACATCTCTCTCAATAGAGAATCGGCATCCTTGTGTACTAGGAGCAAATCCTAAACCCTTCTCTAACACCTTAATTTCGTGTTCTGTCAGTATTTTGTCAGAGAGGTTGATGATTGGGGCTTTTAAATCTGTACTGCCTGATCCCAATCTTTGTGACTCCGTGTCTTCATATATGGCCTCCTCGTGATCCCTTCCTTCTGGGAATTGCCAAGACGGCCCTGCCCCCTCGTTCTGAATCCTCTGGGTTGTCGCCTCTGTTGTCCTAAAAAAGCCTGGACCCTGCTCCATCCTCTCTAGATTCTGTTCTATTTCTATTGTCAACACTTCTCTCACCATCAGAGTCTGTACTATTATATGAGGTGTCAGAAAATGTGACATTCTTTTTAAAGAATCTATTTCTGTTGTAGTTGTATTGTTTTCCATTATATTCTGGTGCTACTGGCTGTTCATAATAGTCCTTTTGTAAGTACGGGTAAACTAGCTCAGTTTTAAAGTTGGCTATATCCTTTCTCAGTTTGTTGGATTTTTTGTTGATCATGTACTCCTTGTACCCATTGATATCCTCCTTGATTTCCTCTAATTTGTTTTTGGCATCGTCCAAGGCAGTGCACTCATTTAGCTCTTTTTCCAAACTGTCAATTTCCTCTCTTTCTATTATAAGGATTGCCTGTGCTGTCTCTATTATCAGTAACATCCAGTCGCGACTGCAACGGTTCGCGATTAATGTCCAGTTCTCTTTGAATTTTTCGTTATTTACAAACAAACCTGGCTCATTTTTGACTTGGAGCCCCTTGGGGATAATTCCCTTTCTACAATATTGGATAATGAATTCCGAATGTAATTCGGTTCTGATTATTTTCTTTTTGAGGTTCCATAGTTTGTTCCATCTATTGTCATCACATTTAGATAAGTAATGGAATTTATGGTTTTGGAGGTACCACCTATTATCTTTTTAAATTGGTCCTCAGAAAAACCAAAGGTACGTAACATATCCATAATTAGAACTAAACCTAACTCTCCAGCTACTAGAGCTGTAATACACCTTCAAAAGAAGAGAGTTTCCCAGAAAACCAGAAGGGACTGGGTTTTAATGGACAAAACAAAAGGGGGGTTCCTTTCTGTGTTATTCAATTAACTGTTAACAGTTTAAATATTAGGCAGATAATCACAAAACTTTTTAATCACAAAACATTTTGACAAGACATGTAAATAAATTATAATCCAAAGACTCTATAAATTCCTCTTTGTACTCATATTTATTAGTAGGAAAACATTTAATTAAAATTGCACAATACACAATTGGGCACAATCTCTAGTTAATGTTTTGAACTTGCACATTTCGTTACATAATGAAATAAATGATTTTCATATACATGTGTTGCACAAATTTTATAAAAACATCAAAATTATTACACCATTCAAACAAATATCACAATTTTAATAAAAATCTATAAAAATCACATGGAGTCCTTATGTCGACGCATTTCGGTGCTTGAACTTTGAGTTGTGAAAACACCTTCCTCAGGACTGAACTTTATGTTAAAAACAAGATGTCTTCTTTCTAAAAAGACGAATACATACAGTTATTTTTTTTTTTTTTAAAGTATTTCCTACAAAATGGGTACATGGCCCTATTTCTACATGTCTTGTCTATCTGCATTAGTATCGGTTAATGACTTGGCCAAAACAGAATTCCTTACGTTTATTTATTTAGAAGGTCATAAATTAGCCATTTATTTCCTGGACCTGCTGGTTAATTTTCAGAGTCCGCCTTATCGGTCTTTTGCTTATATCTCTACCTGCGATAATAGAGAAATATGGTCAAAATTATATCTTTTGTTGACCATAAAATTGATGACAGTGGATGGTATGTTTTAACACCACTACTTACTTCACAATTGAGGATGTGAGCACATATTTTCAACCTTCACGCACAATTAATTGTTGATAGCTTTCTAGCGTGCATGTACCGTCCACCATTAAAGTCCTTATATTGCCTTTATGCCTAAGGGATCAAAGGATAACGTTGTTGAAACCCCAGGGGACTATATATGCTTTGTAAAGGTGATTTGCTGCAGCTGCCACACTTACGGTTCAGGCTTGATTCCACATAAGGTTTCAGCTTCTCAGACTCTCTCTTTGTGTTAAGTCTATGAAACGTGGGGATGTGGGGGTCGTTACTTTAATGCCTCTACTCCCGTCTTGCTCTGCTCAATGGTACAGTTACAAAGACCTGTCGAAAAATATGATATTTATATAAAACATTTCACCTAGTGATCACTTTTAGTCATAATGGCTAAAGTGTGTCTGATTTATTTACTCCTACTTCAAAACTAACTGTATGTATTCGTCTTTCTAGAAAGAAGACATCTTGGGCCAGATGTAGGTAAATCTATTTTACCGACTCATAAATACCGAATTATACCGATTCGGTATTTATGAATCGGTAAAATAGAAGTACTGAGATGTAGGTAAATCCAGATGTGCATTTACCAATTCGGTAATATTCGGTATTTACCGAATCTGTAAATACCGACCGGTAATGCCCATTCATTCCTATGGGCTTTGAAGCCCATAGGAATGAATGGGCATTACCGATTCGGTATTTACCGAATCGGTAAATACCGAATTTCACAAGGGTGCAGGGGGTGTCACTTTGACACCCTCTAGCACCCCCAAAACAGGTTCGGGTGCCATGTGGCAGGCATACATGCCCTAAGGGCAGGTCTGCCTGTCATATGGCACAGGTGTGCATGCACACATGTGCATGCACACCGGAATCGGTATTTTACCATCAAATTGAATTTGATGGTAAAATACCGATTCGGTAAGGCTTGTGGGACTCAGAAGATGCCCACCTACATATCAAATTTACCGAATCGGTAAAAATACTGATTCGGTATTTTACAGAATCGGTAAATTTACCGATCGGTAAATTTACCGATTCTGTAAAAATATGCCCCCTACATCTCAAATTCCATTTACCGGTCGGTAACGGCCGAATTCGGCCGTTACCGACCGGTAAAAGCCTACCTACATCTGGCCCCTTGTTTTTAACATAAAGTTCAGTCCTGACTCGGAAGGTGTTTTCAAAACTCAAAGTTCAAGCACCGAAACGCGTCGACATAAGGAATCCATGTGATTTTTATAGATTTTTTATTAAAATTGTGATATTTGTTTGAATGGTGTAATAATTTTGACGTTTTTATAAAATTTGTGCAACACATGTATATGAAAATCATTTGTTTCATTATGTAATGAAATGTGCAAGTTCAAAACATTAACTAGAGATTGTGCCCAATTGTGTATTGTGCAATTTTAATTAAATGTTTTCCTACTAATAACTATGAGTACAAAGAGGAATTTATAGAGTCTGTGGATTATAATTTCTTTACATGTCTTGTCAAAAAGTTTTGTGATTAAAAAGTTTTGTGATTATCTGCTTAATATTTAAACTGTTAACAGTTAATTGAATAACACAGAAAGGAACCCCCTTTTGTTTTGTCCATTTTGCCTTTGTTAGCAACAGCATCATCTTATTGACTGTCTGACTCTCCCACATGCACTTGCTAGTCGCAGTGTGACCAATAATGCCAAGCACTGTGGTCTGGACTCTGTTGACCCAAACTGCAAGACATCACACCTCCCTCTGTGAACTTTGGATTCCCAGCATTTTTGTACAGCACCCACCACCTACTCACATTTCACTCACAAGATGGAGAAATAAATATAACAAACACAATACATATTGATGTTGATTTATTTTTTCCCAGAGTCAACAACATATGTGTGGGGATATGTTAAAGTATGCCCGAGTGTGGAACAAACTCAAGCCATCCATACACTGGCATCTGAGTCCGGTTGTTGACACACACAGGTCACAATGTATGATCAACTACATACATGGAGGGAAATACTCACCCATGATGGTTACTATCTGCTGAGGGGGGGGGGGGGGTGGCTTGCCATACTGTTCTGACAGACAGTTACGGAAGAGTCTCATGAAGGTGTACAGGTCACGGGTAATGTGTCGGTGTCCAGGGAAGGAGTACCAGGTCTGTTTGTTGATGTGGGAGAACTGTCACCCACATGCAGTTGTACTGTGGATGTGATGAATGTTGCCCAGGGCAAGGGAGCCTGGACGGACTACAGGCAACGGGGTGTTGGATGGGAGACGTCCATATTTGTTTTTTGGGCTGTGGTTGTGGAGTGCCTACTGAGTGTGGTTGAGGAGTATGAAGGTGATCCTGCAGTTGACAGTGAGAGTATTGTTGATATCTCAGGCGGATGGTCATGTGGCTGTGGCAGGGGATGTTGAGGATGAGACGTGCGCATGCACCCTGGATATGCACAAGTACTCCTGGAGTCTGGCTCTTGTTCCTGTGTAGAGGTTGTTGCCGTAGTTGAGCCGGCTGGTGTTGTGGACCTGGGTGGCTGTCTGTCTTGACTAGGATTGGATCTATCTGAAGATCATTTCCAGCATGAGGAGGGACTTGCAGCATGAGGTAGCGATTGTGTTGATTTGGAGAACTGGATGCAAACATTGATGTATCAATGCAGGATGGTGGTGTGCTTGTCCTCCAGCCAGGACTTGCTCTACCCCTGATCCATGTATTCTGTGTAGGTGCGGGCCTGTGTGCTGATGTAGTAGTCCAATGTCTGAGGAGCAATCAGTAAAGTGGTGTCCCAGCTCAGTGGTCTCAGATTTCGACACAATTTATGGGGAAGCCTCTCAGCTCTATTAGCAGATGTGTTAATCCAGTTCCACTATTTATCACTTGCCCACAAAGCAATACAACATCCTTGCAAAGATTCACAATCACCATTTAAACGTCATTTGGAACCTTTACCTTAGATTGGGCTCAAATCCGGTTGCGTGGAGACACACTTTCTTCATGCCCATCTTAAGTAAAGGCAACGCAGATCCTGAATAACCTTGCAATCATACACCAAAGTCGATTTATCAGTTGTGGCCAAGATTTCTGTGAAATTTTCCTGTCAGCAACTGATGCCCTTTGTTGAAGATAATAGCCTCCTTCACGACTCGCAATCCAACTTCCATCCCGGCTATAGTACACAGTTGGCCCTCATTGTAATGGCAGACTCTATACGCTGGGAGGTCCACGGAGGATCCAGGACGGCGTTGGTGCTGTTAGACATGTCTACAGCATTTGACACCATCGACCATCCCATTCTTCTGTACCGCATGAAGACCATAGGTGTGGGGGCCTCAGTGCTGAACTGGATATTGTCCTAACTATCTGACCGCACACAGCAGGTCCGCACCTTACCATTCTGCTCCCCAATCAAACCACAGAAGTGGGGTGTGCCGCAGGGCTCTGCTCTGAGCCTGCCGATTTTTTAATATTTACTTAACCCCGCTGGCTGAATCGATTGCCATGTCTGAAGTCAAAATAATATCATATGCTGAGGATCTTCAGCTTCTAATCACCTAAAATCCAGTCTGAGCAGCAATTTTTGACCATCTCCAAAATTGTCTCAAATTTGCGGACTGGATGGACCACATTTTCTTTAAACTTAACCCAGATAACACCTAGGTTCTATACTCTTAAACCAACCTTCTGCCCTGTCTTCCAATCTTTGTTGGCCAGAGTAACTGGCCATTGCTCTGGCACATAAGGACTTGGTCAGGGATCTGCGAGTCAGATGGGACAATAAGCTATCCTATCCCACACAGGTACAAGAGGCGGGTGCCGCTTGTTTAGGCAAAATTTAAAACATCTACAGATCTATTAGCTATCTGCACAATGTACCCTAGAAAACGGTGGTGTACGCACTGATCACCTCCCATTTTGACTACGCAAAATGCCCATCCGTGTGTCTCATATTAGGCTTGCTACGTATACTGCAGACGCTCAAAAATGCAGCTGACCGCCGGACATGTGGTGTCTCAGTGTGACAACATATCTCCCCGTTTCTTCGACTAGTCCATTGGCTGACCATGGCTACACAAATAGATTTAAATGCGCTGACACGGGCCTTCAGGGCAGGACAAGGCCGTGGGCCGGTCTACCGTAGGAGGAGCCTCTGTCCCTATTGCCAATCACGATCTCTACGTTCCAATGACAAGCACTTGCTCATTGGTCCTTGGTACATAAACCAAGATCAGGAGGTGAAACCTAACAGGTAGGAACCTCCCAATGTAGAACTAAGCCACCTCTTCCTCTGCGCATAATTCTGTCTGAATGTGAGTCTTGCCAAGCCCTTCAAACCTGGCCATTTTGCCTGCTTGATTACTTGCTCCTCCGTATGCTGCATCATTTTTTGCGCACTACAGCGCTGGTTCACCCCGTTGGGTTAAAAGTGCGCCCAATAAATGACTATTAACATATTTGTAGATGGCTTAGCAGAATTGTGTGTGTAGGCTTGGAGATCTGTAGATGATAGTTACACTGAGGGTGGTCAGGGTGTTGGTGTGAAACCTGAAGTGCAGATGTTTGACAATGCTGAGTGTGTCCTTGGTGTTGTATGTGACTCTGGGGGTGTACCTCATAAAGTATTGCCAATCATACTCCTGGATTGTTGGTGTGGTCCCTGCGGGTGATCTAGTATCCGTCTGTGATGGCAATGTAGAAGTAGTGTGCTGAGGTTATGTACAACCAGGTCACAGTAATGAAGGTGATGTGTGGTGCTGTTGTCTTGATGAGGTAACAGAGTCCAATGGGGTGCTGGTAGAAATAGCGTGTGTGCAGTACGAGGCACATGACCTGCTTGTACGGATATGCACGGTTATGTGTGGCAGCGTGGTGTTGGCAGTATGAGTTGCACACACAGCCTGCAAAGCTGTCATGGGTGCGCTTAGGGGTTGCCTGATACCAGGTGGATGATTGTCTGGTGTTCACGGTGTGGAGGGTGGCAGGAGCATGAGTCTGTTGTGTTACCTGTGTCATGGAATGACGAGAGGATCTTGCACTGTGCATGTTGCAGGCACTGACGGTCCTGCCTTTGGCACGGAGGTGGTGCAACAGTGGCACTGACAAGCTGCGGCCTGCCTTAAGAATGGATGGATGGAGGAGCATCTTGGAGGCGTGTGTGTTGCAGAATCAGGGCACTCGGTGTTGCAGTGTCACTGGGGAGGCAGCAGCAGGAATGCGTGAACACATGACGGCAGAAGGTGTGAGACACCATGCCAAACTAGCACACAAAGACAAGTATTTTTGCAAGGCACTATGTTAAATGTGTATGGATAGGAAAGAGTGTCTGGTTACTCATGGGTCACTGCAAGAAAATGGGTGAACAATCATCAAATATGACGGGTACAGGATCAGGCACCAAAAGGCCAAGCGGGGCACAGGACAAACAGCATCAGCAGGTGTTGCCTGCCCATTGTGGGTATCAAGCTAAAACAATACATACACAACCATGTACGTCATGCACATTATGGACCATGAGCCATTACAAACACCATGCATGTTGCCACAGTACACATAACCACATATGCACAATCATTGTAAAGTATGCCATAGATGACGCATGCAGACTGGCAAGAGATTTGCGGTGACAGGAATGAGGCACAATGTACTGTTGGGAACACATTTTCAACACAAATGGATCAAGTTGGTTCTGAGGCCATGCTGCTTTAGCCAATGTACATGGCCAGTGGCATTGCACTGAGGAAAATAACAGTCATGCAATGATGTTACCGGTAATGCTGGTGAAACAATCTCCACACGACTGCCAGGGACTGTCGGTACCTTTGATCCTCAGAGTCGTGTGATGCTGAAAGGGGTCCATCTCCAGATAGGCCCTTGGTCTGAGTATAAATAACAGACTCAAAAGGGTGATCAGGCGAGGGAAGGAGAGGTTGGGAACAGGAGATCTGAAACAAAGGTAAACAAGCATAACAATTCAACACTTCTTGTCACTGAATCACCAAACACCTCATGACCTATACTGTAACAGTTACACCTGTGAAGTTTAAGCACAGCCACTGTATCCAATTTGGCATCACAGGTTTTGAAATTATACTAGATCTGAGGTTTGAACAGGGACACATAAAAGGTAGCAAGTTTGTCACCTAAATGAAGGGGGTGTAACGCTCACCAGGCTGCTTCAATGCAATTAGAACCATGCGGTCATCAACTAAGTCACAGTGTATGAATGAGGCTCAAAATGACAGTAAATTGAATGTGTAGCAGTGCTATTCACACAAAGCCAGAAATCCGTAGTTAGCCCTGGGAATCAGTGAGGGTCATGAAGGTAAGTTACACATCACCCGCAAGAGCCGTAATAAGCTCATCCAACGAGGAAGGAAATTATCTAAACACAAGGAAACCCAGCAAGAGCCAGTCATTGGCTCTTCCAACTGTGCCTTACAATGCCAAACATGACAAGCAGGTGGGACCAAACTCTACAGAGAGTAATGAGGAACAAAGCCACTAAACGACCCCTACCGTGACCAGGATATGCAGCACGGCACAAGAGAATCCTGGGATTAACGTCACTCAACTGGTGTTACGGTAGTGTTTACATTTGCCACAGCACTACGCTGGGACGTCATCAGTGCAACATTCCTGGCATCATGGGAATAGAAACATCAACTTACAGAGAAGGCTTGCAAAGCAGTGTTCTCCATCGGCACTGAAGTAGCGACGTGACAGTGACATTACATACTGGCACAAGGGGCAATGCATCCATACGAACAGACTCACTGGACAGTTGTCAGAACATGTGGGACATACACTGGCCCAAACCTTCACAACATGTTTTTAGGGAAATCAAACTGTGCTGGGCCACAAGATTAAGGGGATGAGCCAGACGCATCCTGCTGCACACAGTGAGGCTGCAATTCCACACAGAGCCTGTGGTTGTGATGTCACACACAATGTCAACTGGTGACATCCGCAATGTGTCAGGCTCAAGGTTTACACACATTGATGCATTCACCAGTGTCAACACTCAACCACATATGACTGTCAAGAAGGGTGACTTTCCAGTCATGGGAGTGACGCAACATGCAATTTGATCCATGGTAATGAGACATGTATGTATGGTTCTACAAAATGCACAGAAACAGTTCCCACAAATTCCAAAACCATACCAACCCAAAACAGCCTGTTTGGATTTCTTACCCGAACTGACATTTCCACATGTCCATGCATAGAACGCTGATTCCGCATACGTTGCAATCATCAGGATGAATAGCAGGAGTACTAAGATGACACGAACAGACAACAGGCAGAGCAACCTGGGAATGACAGGCACACAAGGGGACACGTTCAAAGTTCTTCCCTACAGACTTGGTCGTGTAAAAAAAACTCACAATGTAGTACACATGTACATTCCAAGATCACTCATTGTGCATATGTGTGTGGCATGATATCATCACTTGTGTGACACATCACAACAAACATCAAAGTGACTTCGCATACAGTCAGCTGGACACACAGTATGCAACACATGCCACTCTATGCCACAAGCTTGCACACTAACTCCCAGTGACTCACCATTAAGAGAAGAAGTTGCGTATGAGCTGACTCTGGATATCATCCTCCTCCTCCTCATCACTTTCATCGTGGCCAAGCCCTTCTTCCTCAACGGGTGGATGTTCCAGCTCCTCAGGATCCAGGATGAGTGGCACGTCCTTCTCAACTGCCATGTTGTGCAGCATGCAGCACACGATGAAGATGTTACACACCTTGACCGGGGCATATGGCAGGGATCCGCCGGTCTTATCGAGGCACCAGAATCGGCTCTTCAGGAGTCCAAATGTCCGCTCATTCACTCGCCTGGTCTTCCCGTGTGCATTATTGTACCGCTGGTCTGCAGCTGTTCTTCGGTTGCGGAGCGGTGTCATGAGCCACGGCATGTTGGGATATCCCGTGTCTCCTACAAAAATACATCATGTAAATAATTGTGTAATGAGATGCCGTCAGAACCAAAAAAATGAGACATACAAGACAAACAGAGTTTACCCACCAACAAGACATGCCCGATCGTTGCGCAGCAGCAGTATCATCTGTGGTACCCTGCAACTCCCTCATGATGAATGCATCATGGCACGATCCGGGAAAACGTGCACAAACATGGGAAATCAGCATGTTAGCAAGACACACCACCAGGGCATCTATTGAGTGGTAATGTTTCCTGTTGCGGTACGCCTGCTCCTGAGCCTGTGGTGACACCAAAGCCACATATGTTCCATCAATGGCCCCAATGACATGTGGCATCCCTCCGAGGGCATATAATTCACCCTTTACATCTGTCAACTCTTCAGGAGTTGGAAATTTGATGAATTCATCAATGTGCTCCAACATGGCAGTTAGCACATCACATAGGACACGGCTGAACATGGTTTGTGACATACCCCCCACATCAGCTATGGTAAATTGAAATGTATCGGTAGCAAAAAAATGTAGGGCTGCCATCACCTTTAGCTTTGGTGTCAACTCAGTTGGATACCTGTGTCGCGGTTGGAGATGTGGTTCCAGCCTGTCCGTCAAGTCCTGAATCAACTCTCGAGTGAATCTGTAACGTCGGATGCAATCACATTCCCTCATGGTCTCCAAGTCTGGAAAAGGCCTTGGTAGAGGCGGTGCCCTGCAGGACATATTTTGGAAGAATGGAGAACAACCGTAAGCCAACAACGATACCAATGTACATAGCACATGCAACACTGCTACTATACATCAAGTCACTATGGGGTCTGGCGTAAGCAATACATCCAGGACACATATGCTAGCTTGCTGGCACTCCAACGAAAACCCAGATACAGCTGTCGTTTGTGAAATGAACAATACATGCACACAAAAGAGCTGCTGGGCTGGTCTGAGTGAGCAGACCAAGATATCAATGGAGTGACACACGTCCCCAGACCCGCATTAGAAGACTGTCATCCCATACAGACAGCTGACTGCAAGCCACACACCCAGGTAACATGGTATATCTATTGTACATATCAGAAAAATTGCTAATAAGGTGTGCATGTGACAACGCAACACCACAGCCATTGTCACGATGCAGACATGTATGCATGGGGATAAATGATGTATGATGCCATCAGACCCAAAAGCCATGGAAATGCACATGTGGCATGGTGTGCGTACATGTTAAACCATTTCAATCACATAACAGACCCATTATAGATGCACCAACAGCAGATACATTTTACGGAACACAAACAGCAAACTCAATCTTTAACATGACACACACATGACATTGTCACATAGGGTCATGATGAGCGTGAAAAGTCAAGTGACAAAGTGCCCCAGTCTCTGGCATCATGAGACAGGTGCCCATAGTGATGACAGTGCCATACCAGTGTTGATGTGCATGGCTACATCTGCATAATGGTACACATGTGACAAGTATAAAGGTTATTTGTACCACATAGTGCCCCATCACACATGAAATGTGTCAACAGGTCATCACACATCGATTGTGCAACAAGATCAGATGCCCTGTGCTATATCACTGCCTGGCACACCTAGGGCCTGCTCATGTAAGTATGCAATGACAAGAACTTGATAGACCTCCTTGTTTTAACCGTACCCCTACATCCCTGCCATGTGTGCGCCTCGTATCACTATTCAATGGTGTCATACGTGAGCATGTGCAACGTTCCATACCCCTGCTTTGACATCAGCATGTGAAATGCACCATGTAAAACACACCGTACCCCTGCATTCTCTACAGCGTGTGAAACGCACCATGTAAAACGCACCGTACCCCTGCATTCACTACAGCGTGTGAAAGGCACCGTCTAAAATGCACCGTACCCCTGCATTCACTACAGCGTGTGAAACGCACTGTGTAAAATGCACCGTAAACCTGCATTCACTGCAGCGTGTGAAACACACCGTCTAAAATGCACCGTACCCCTGCATTCACTACAGCGTGGGAAACGCACTGTGTAAAACACACCGTACCCCTGCATTCACTACAGCGCGTGAAACGCACCGTACCCCGACATAACGTGCGTGTGTGCACATCTTATCACAATTAACATGGTGCCATACACGGGCGAACCATACCCCGACATTACGTGCGTGTGTGCGCCTCGTTTCACAATTAACATGGTGCCATACAGGGGCGAACCGTACCCCGACATTACGTGCGTGTGTGCGCCTCGTTTCACAATAAAAATGGTGCCATACGCGAGCTTGAATGCACCGTAGACGTGTGTCGATCCAAAAAAATACTTAGGGGACACCTAGGGGACAAGTAGTAGGCCCTGAATGCACCCTGGTTGTCATGGATACTGAGATTTGAGTATGTGCTACAGGTGTCCTGCAAAAGTCAGTTGGGCAAAAATATACAATGTTGCAATATGTATTTTGAGCTGAGGCTCATATTTTAAACCATGCAAATGTGTGTCTGGGCCTTATGTTTAAAGGGATTGGATGAAACGTAGGATGCAAAGTAATCTGGCCTATCACACTGCATTCGACAAAGTGGACCGTGGAATGCTGTGGAGAAAATTGGCTGCGCTTGGTCTCCCGTCTTACCTGTTGGAGTTGGTGCGGGCTCTCCATACAGAGACTTGGTGTAGGGTCCTGCTGGGGGGTGAAGGGGGGCTATCTGACCCAATTCCATCGGGTAATGGCCTCAAACAAGGCTGTTTATTGGCGCCCCTTTTGTTCTCCTTATATACGGCTGACCTGCCCGCCGCTTTGTCTGCCACAGAGGGCATCGCCCCATTGGTGGGGGGGACCCCAATATCTTGCTTGATGTATGCCGATGATGTCCTTATTCTCGATTTAACCCCTAAAGGACTCTCAAATCGGCTACATGCTCTCCATAGTTATGCTGTGGCTCACTGCATGAAGATTAACATAACCAAAAGTAAAGTCATGTGTATAGTAGGTAAAAAGAGGTGTCGAGCTGCAGATTTTGGTTGGTTTATCGGGGGGCAAAAATTGGAGGTTGTAAAGTCTTATATTTTTTTGGGGAAAATCGTTACGGCTAATTTGAGTGAGAAGCTCCATATAGAGCATTGCTCTCGCAAAGCTCTTGCCCATGGCAAAGGTTTAAACTCACTATACCATGCAACGGGGAAACGGCACTTTCCGATTCTATTGGAAGTGTACAGATCTAAAATCCCCGCAACAATTCTTTATGGCATTGAGTTAATAGAGGTGAAAAAGTGGGACTTCTGCCATAAGATTGAGGGGAAACTCTTAAGATCTCTCTCTTCCCTAAATACTGCCTGCTCTCTGGCCGCCTGCAGGCTCGACTTTGGTCTAAGGAGCAGTTGGGTACAGGGACTATGTGCCCTAGTAAGATGGGTGGCCTGTCTTGCAAGAGCGGAAGTTGGGACTTTGAGAGCTCTCCTTAAAAGTGAATTATTGGGTAATTTCAATGAGTTTTCTCAACTTGTTCGTAATTTTAGAAAAGCCGTAACTCTTTTAAAATTAGATGAAACTACTCTTTTTGTGTATTCCCCTCTACAGTTAAAACTTGTTTTAAAAGCAGCCTCTTGGGACCTTTGCTTTCAATCGGATAAAAAGTTAATTTGTGGAAAAAGGAATGTAGATATCCTTTTTGACACCTATCTGATGAAGCATCCACAACCTTATGTGCGATGGTCCCTTCCACACGGTATTCGTAGATTTTGGTTCCTGCTACGCTACGACTTAATACCCCTAAATCTCTTGTTATCTAAATGGTATGGTTCCACCTCTTTGTGTAATCTATGTAATTCGAATATTCAGGACTGTATGCATGTTTTAACGATCTGCCCGGCGCTATGTAAATTGCGCTCTAGATGGATAAAAGTCATTTGTCTACGTCTCGGCATTGTTACTTTGAATGACTTTCTTCATGCACTTTATTGTCCCCCCAATGAAATGTTCTGCTTCCACATTTTTAATTTTTTTAAAGGCTTTTTAGCTATTTATTAATAATCCATGGAGATGCTTTTTGACTTGCCAATTTTCTACAGTTCTGGTGTGTATGTCAGTTTGTATTTAATCTAGGTATCTTTAGGGCAGACATTGTTTGTATATGTATTGTATTGTTTGTATTTCTGTATATTTTATGTGGCCCTCTGCTGAGAGCCAAAACATAATAAATAAAATTGAATTGGCCTATCACACTGTACTCCTGAAACTGAAAGCCCCTCAGCAGCACTGATTTAAGGCTGCATGTGCCTGTGAGAGAGCACTTGCCTGCACACCATTGGAGTGGACCACACTGCTGCTGTCTCTGCATTCCCTGGACTCTGATTTTGCTTACCATGGAGAGGGCACCAGCTTTCAGTGAGGAGGAAATCCAGGCCCTGCTGGATGCCCTCCTACCACAGTACAGCAAGCTGTATGGGAGACCAGGGGAGCAGGTGAGTGATGACTGCACTAGCTTTGACTGTGCACCTGTTGTGTGAATGTCACAACAGCCATTGTGTATTGGTGGAACAGACATGCAATGTTGTTTGGAGTGAGTGCCGGGTGTGTACATTGTGGTGTCTCCCATGCAGAGCATGATGTAGTTCAAGTGTGTTCACTAGTTTAGAAAGGCCTATAACTAGACATACAAAGCAATTAGGTATATATATATCTAATAGCCCACTACGCACAGACTGTCACCAACTACACAAATACATATTTTTTCAGAATGTATTTATATATATATATATATATATATATACCTAATTGCTTTGTATGTCTAGTTATAGGCCTTTCCAAACTAGATTCTTTTCCCTATGTATAACTAGCAATGTTTTTTGTATAGGGGTCCCCCATTTTCTAAATCGTTCAAGTGTGTTCACTCCTCACTTGCATTATGCTAACTGTGACATTCAATGCATAGTCAATGACACATTCTGCTGTGCCACACTTTGCAGGTTTTTTTTCCCTAATTTACTGAGGTGTAACAGTGTTCCCCCCAGAGTGACAGCTGAATGTACTCACTGATGTTTATGACTTTTGTGGACCTGTGGTGATATTGTACAAATGCTGTGTTTAAACTCATGGACATTGAAGAGTGTAAATGTTCCTTGTCACCTGGGCGAGTGTGTATGTGATATTTTGCACCACAGCTGCATGGCGAATGCAGCAGCTGTAGCCATCAGATGTGACAAGTATGCAGTGTTGTGTGCCTGACTTGCACAGTTAGCCCAACACCTGTGGCACTTCTTTGTCAAGTGGGACATGTGCAAAGTGAGGGTTGTATAGACTGTTGACACTGACAGGCGAGTGATCTGTGCCAGGGTGTGTATGTGTTGTCTGCTGAGGGTTCTTAGGTGGAGTGGGATATGTGAAAGTATGTCACGTGCTGTCCCACACCCTGCAGTTGCATGTGTTGTGCAGTGTGTGCCATGATCAGTGAGTGTGTTGCACCCCTTATGCCATCTGTTGCCTTTCAAAGGCATGTAGTGCATTGGAGTTTGCCCAGAGGCCAAATTCACATGGACAATGATGCAAATCCGGTCAGCATCCTATGCCCTGTTCACATCATCAATGTAGTGCAAGTGTGTGTCTCTGGGACATAGAGCAGGTTTAGTGATGTTGTTTCACTTTGTCTTCCTGACAGGTAACTGCCTACGAGAAGGGGGATATCTGGTTGGATGTTGTCAGGGCTGTCAGGTCTATGGGGGGCCCTCGCCGGCGGCTGAGCAACATCAGGAAGAGGTGGCAGGACATCCGGTGCTGGACCCGGCGTATCGCCCTGGTCCAGCTGAAGCTGTCACCTCCACGCCGACATGGTGGAAGCTGTCACCTCACCCCCCACATGCTCCGGGTCCTGGAAGTGGTCTTTCCAGACCTCCATGGGCAGATGCAGGAGATACAGCAGCAAGGAGGGGGTAGGTACATGGCTGTTTGTAGTGTTGTGTGTCACCTGCTACTTGAGGTGCTCTGAAGCCTGGAAACACTCCCACAGGTGGGGGGTCTGGTCAGACAGGCTATTTGTGCTTTGTAGTTTCAATTCCCCATTTTCAGCTGATGCTCTTTTTCATCCCTTCCCCTCCTCCACATGTGTCCCCTGGTTTGTGTTTTTTTAATTTTGCACGTGCTCTTCTAGGGCAGGGGTCTTCAAACTGTGGGGCGCGACCCCCAGGGGGGGCCGTGGAGCGATGCAAAGGGGGTCGCGCCTTCCCAGTCACACTTCAGCCCCCCCCCCATCTTCCCCCCTCGTGTGTCTCAGCCCAGGCTGCTGCAGTGAAACTCGAGCTGCTGGGGGCTCTGCTGGGCAGTGTGTGGAGTTCTTATCTCCAGCACCCGAGTTTTCCACAGGTGTTTAAAGACGATTTGCATAATTACATGTCTTTGTAAACTGGTTACAGAGGCTTAGTTTTATTCCTGGTTCCAGTGCCTCCTGGGTCCCCACTCTGCCTATTCCTTATATTTGTACAAAGCATGTGACTATGCAGAGCTACAAACCGATAGTAACGTTTTGCCTACTGTATATTAAACAGTACATTCTTTTGTTTTGTGATTTTGTTTTTATATAAGTACACTTGATTGAAAGCAGTTGGTGTGGAGCTCAATTTAGAACTATTCATAAAAAAGCCAACCCGATCAATTTTATTTTATAGAAATTAAATCAAGCCACAGAGAGTCTAAAATATTATGCCTTGAAGCTGCGTACAAACTACCGTTATTTATTTTGTGATTGTTTAGGGGCTGCATGCCAATCACAGCCAGTCTCTAATCACAAACAGTATAATAACCTATTTTTACATTAATGAATATGCCTATTGTGGTTATGTGGACTTGTTCAATGAGGCCTAATGGCTGACCTCGAAGCTGGGGAACTGGGTACGAGTCTCGGCAGGGATACTCAACATTCTGTGCAAATCACCTTATCTCCCCGTGCCTAACAAAAAATGAATGTGTCCACCTGTAACACACGGGGTGCTCATGTAAAGCGCTCTGATCCCTTTGGTGGTGTTAGCACTATATAAAACTGCAAAAAAAGTTTTTTTTAAATGTGAAAAGCAGGTTGTTTTAAGGCACTGGGTGATTAAGTGGTTTGCCCGTAAATACAAACTGTTGAAGTGAGGCTGAGGATATGATTCTGCTATATAAAACGCCCCGAAAATAAAATTAAGTCACAAGGGCTTTAGGTCAGGATGGTTTAAAGCCCAATAAATTAACAACTGAGCAACGAGGCCTAGGCCAACCCCACCTCCTCAGACAGCTCAGCGCTTCAGATGCACCCCCGTTTTCTTTGGAATTGCAGTTACCATTACATTTAAGTCATGTATTTGGTGGTAATATGAGATGTTGTTTCACCCGTAATGCACTACGGTAAACAACGAAGTCCACCTTGCACCAACTGAAACCCCTCAAAAGAACTCTGCTTGTCCTCTAAACAAGCACCCTCCCCTCTATTCAAATCCTGCCTAAGTTATGGCATTGCCCTTTAGTGTGGTCTAGCTGCGAGCAACATGAAGGCAACAAAAAAGCCCTAAATGCAGCAGTACACCACACTTTTTGGATCCTAAATAAACATTCCACTTCCTCACAACTTGGAACAATAAGCTGAACACTCATAGAGGCCTTGATTTAATTCAAAATACTTTACAGAACCTACAAAAGTCTGTAATGCCATACCTGCAGGGAAAAAACACCCACTGCCAATTTGACAGCCCACTGTTGTGCCAGATTTTTTTTCCCAGCACCAAATATAAATCAAATCAAGAGTGGGTGGGTTATAGAATTGTCTCTCCACCAACATTGGTAGCGGTCCCAACCTCCTGGAATTCAGGGCAAAACTAAAAGCTCATCTGTTAAACCCAAACATGCTTGACTCAAGCTTAAATGGAGGATGTGAATGCAGTGTGGTCCCGCTTCAACAGAACACAACACAAACTTTGTTCCACCATAAAACATGTTTACAGAATATTATCCATAGAATGATGTGTAATCTGTTAATGTCCAAATCATCCCTCTCAGTAGAAAATAGAAACAATTGAGCCACAAGTGATTTACTAAGAAAAGTTAACTTCAGTATTTCTGGAGGGGCCAGTTTTAGTACATAGACCGCATATGTGGGCTACTTGCCGTGACAATTTTGCACACAGCCTGTGACATCAGAAATCTTACAAACAGTAATCATTTTCATTCCTCCACAGATAAAGCATTATACACAGCTTTTCCAGGACATTGAGCTATAAACAAGATCTGAAGAGCAGCACCATGGGCTACACCAAATCTTCTACGTAATGATTAGACTTGATTTCACATTCATACTATTACTGCTACTACTCCTGTAGTTCACTACACAAAGATCTTAGCGTAAAGATATGCCTCACATTTTTTGCCGACTGGGCCAGAGAGGCCATGAGATAAATGCAAGAGACTGTTTGAAATTAGGGCAGTGAAAAGAGAGAATGGCAATAGGTGAGTAAAGGTGAAGTGAGAGGTTGAGTGGGGAGAGTTTAGAAGTTGTAAAAAGGGGTAGAAGAAAATGGCCTGCAAAGTGAGAGAGGGATCCGGGGTGAGGAGAGGAGAGAGGGATGGAAGGGATGAGAGTAAAGTGGCATGGGTAAACTGCTTAACTCTGCACAAAACCACCAGGGTTTTAAGGGACCCCTGCTTCTCCCGGCCAGGGCCAGGTGAGCTTCTAATTTGGCAGCACGTATTACTGCGGAGTGGAAGGCCCTTCACAAAGGTTGACTGGAAATCTTTGTGATGTTAATTGATATATTTTGGTTATAAAGGGGTACTCATGGGGTGGAATCTTTCCTCAGTGTTATTGTGTGTAAAAAATGTCAAAATAATGAAGCAATGCTATCCTAAAATACGCGGCATCACATAACATTTATATTTTCTTCCCACACAATTTAGTCAAGCCGGTCATGTAATTTGGTCCTCACCGCCTCATAATTCCAGTAGCCCTGTCTACAGGTTTAGAAAGTTTTGTCAGAAGGGGGTCCTTACGCCTCAAAATGTTGACAGGGGGGGTCTCGGCATCAAAAAGTTTGAAGACCTCTGTTCTAAGGTGCAATGTAATTAGACTACACATTGATTAGCGCATCATGTGGGAGGGAGGTCTGTGACATGGGTTGGTACCTTGCCTGTGCCATGACCTGTGCACTGTGTTTGGCCTTCATATTTGTTTGCACTGATGATGAGTCTCAACATAGGAGTGTGAGGTTTAAACTGCACACCCTAGCAGCATGCATGACCCATGTTGCGTTCTCAGACATGATGTACATCATTTGCGAGATATGCATAGTGCCAAGACGGTTAATCATGAGACAGTCAGCAATTTCTAGATCCACGGATCAGTGTGCCCACTACAGTTCCCTGCAACACCCTGGCCTCCTAATCATGTGTGGCATCCAACACTGTGCCCATTCTATGTGGGCTCAGCATGGGTCTGCCTCAGTGGCATTGGTCCCTGGCATAGTTTGCATTTATCATGTGTCAGCTACATGTGCACACTGGCCACGGATACAAGATTTGGCTTGTGCATACTCACACTGGGCAGTGCCTGTGTGCCTATTCACAAGAATCTGGTGTTGGTTGTTTGTGACTAATATGTATTGCCAGCCTCACGAGGTGACCTTGGTTTACTTTTTAAAAAGTTGCTGCACAGTTTTTGTTACCCTGATTCTGAGTTTTGACTTCTTGAGCTGTATCAATCACATTAACTGAGTGATGGGGGTGTTGTGCGCTAGAGGTGTGATAGGCCTGCCTGTTTGGTCTTGGCAGTTGTGAGCTGTGGATGTAAATTGGGAGGTAGAAATATCACCATGCACTTCCCCAGTGATGCTGGACAGTGCTTTCATTAGGGGCTTTACAGGCTATGTTGTTTGCTTACAGAGATGATTGTGCATTTTGTCTTAGTGTGCACACTACTGTGTTGCCATTTTCCATGTGGATAAGGGTGTGTCCCCGATGCAGCAATGATTTTGTTTTTCACAATTGCAGGCACATTAGCTTAAGCATTGTCCTGATTTGGTATATGTGGGCCACTTCACATGACAGCCAGTGGATCTTATGTGCTAGCAACTGTATGATCAGGTGATAGATGCCCCTGTGAGGAGTGACACATTTGAAGTGGTCTCACATTGATGAATGTACCTTGGCACTCCCACACTTGTTGAGAGTTGTTTATGTTTGGAATGTGTTCATATGACAAATTGTGTAGGTTACACTTATGTGTCTGCATTATAGTTGTCTCACAAGGTAGTGCACACCAAACAACATTTGCAATGTTTTGGAATAAGCAGGCAGCTTTTGAAGGAGGCCAGTGTTAGTGATTAATGGTGTGTGTTGATCTCCATAGACATGTCCCCACAGTGGTATTGAGTGCTTGAGACTCCTTTGCTGTTGTACAGACTAATGTGTGTCAAGCCATCAAGACCTTCGTTGGACCATGTATATGGTATATGGTCTATGCCATTTGTTTCTAACAGTGTTTCATCTTAAAGTGTGCCAGCTGTTTCAATGAATGTGTCTATGTTGTTGGTGTGCATTTCCTTGTGAGAGATCTTTCATGCAGGCACATACGTGTTATGTTCACAAGATGGCTAATTTACACATTCAATACATGTTGAATGTGTGAAGTATGGTGAGTCCCAAGATGCCAACAATTCGTAACATTAGTTTTCACCAAAATGTACTTACAGGGCTCTGGGTGTGGTGTCACCTTGGGGAGTGAGGTGTGTTAGTTTGCCCTGAGGGGCAACACAACTGTTTATTTCTTTGTGAACTTGAGGTGGCATCACTTCAATGTATAGATCTGCTCTCCTGTACACAAACAGAAGCTCCTCAGTGGGACTCTCATTCAAGTTGTGGCCTGGTCTGTTATTTGGATCCTTGTGTCCAAGTAGCATTGTGTCTATACCAACAGCGCAGTACTAGTCTTAAATATGTGCTCAGCTATTTGGCTGTTACTCATGATGCATACCATGATTTACAGAGTGACTAACTGATTTTGTGCTCATGTGTCAGATATGTACAGGTGACTAATGCATTTTTGTTTCTTCTCCTCGCCAACAGCATCATCAACTGGCACATGAGGAGACGTGAGCACGGACCAGGAGGAGGGACCCAGCCACAGTGCCACCAACGCTGAGGAGTCGGAGGAGCCAGTGGCACGCAGGGCGAGGGGAATCAGGCGGCCGGACCTTTGGAAGGCGACACTTCTTACCATGCGGACGGTTCGGCTTCTAACTCCCAGGAGGAGGGGAATACGCGGCGACACCATCTTCCATCACTGTGTCTGTCCCTGCCTCCTCCAGACCCATCTCCACCCTCCCAGTTGCTAGAGTCCCTTCTGTCCGTGCTGCCCCCATGTCTCCTTCGTCCCCGGTACCGCAGCCCCTGCCCCTGTCTCCCCTGCTGCCCTCAGTGCTGAGTCTGTGGACCTACTCCGGCAGATTCATGTTGGTCAGACATCAATGCTGACTGTCCTCCACGGCCACACTACAATACTGACACAGTTGTTGTCATTCATGGAGGCCATGTCAGCTAACATGTCTGACCAACGTCGGATTCTATCGTCCATGGACTCCTCACTGACGGCAGCAGTTGCCCTCCTGCAGTGGTCCGCCCCCCCTCCTTCAGACTCATCCACACCCGCCTCTCCCATACCTGTCCAGAGCACACGCAGACACACAAGATCACGCACACCAACAGAGACACCCAGCACACCACCACCGAAGTGTAAGCGCAGATCTCCTGGCACACAATCTCAGAGGGATGCAGGCACACCCACAGGGACTGGGGTCAGACGGCAGGCACACAGCGACAAAGTCCACAAGACTCACAGCCCTCTACCTCCACTCCCATTGTGTCCCCGGGTGCAGGTGGTGGTCTGGCTGAACTGGCAGCAGTGTGCAGCACTGAATTCATTTCCACCTTTGGTGCTGCACTAGCCACTGAGGAGGATTCCTGCACCCATAACACCTATCCTTCCCTCTACTGTCCCTGCAGTGCCGGTTCCTGACCCAGATGATGCCCCCCATGGGTCCACAACCCTTTAGCTCCATCATGTGCAGGCAAGTTTGGGGTTGACAACCTCCCCAACGTACCCCCAAATAAACTTTATTGTGGACTGGCCATTGGCCTTCTTTGAGCCAGGACTCATTTTTGAAATCATTTTCCTTTTGGAGCTGAATAAAGCATTTTATTTTTCCTTCTAAACTATTGCATTTCAGGTACTTGCTTTAGGTGCTGTTTGCCTAGGAGTTGGTGTCATGGTAATGTTTTGGGATTGTGAAATATATCTATTTTATGATGGGAATGAGGTGGGCCATGGTATCTATGTGCCATCACAATGTTGCAGCAAATAATCTTTGTTTGTGTGTGTTCAGTTTGCCTACAGACATTGACCCAAAGAGTGTCCCTTCCTCAGTGACACTTGAGATCTTCACTACAGACAGTTGCACACTTGTTTTGCTGACATGTGTGCAGATTTACTATTTTGTTGAACGTTCCCTTCAGCAATGGCCATGCCTGCTCACAGATGAGTTCTGCTCATTAATCTGTGCCATCCATGCTACTCACTGTACTTGTGTTGGTAGCATGTAGAAATGCCTTCATGGACACAAACACCCTTTTTCACACTATGCAGATGTATGAACACAGCCTTACCCTTATGTTTGGATTTGTTATGCAGGGTATTTGTGCACACAACTCACAATTTAGTGCTTTGTATCTAAGGGGTTTCAACCCTGTTCCTTCCACGAGAGAGTACATGTTTCACCACCTGGACATTCATATCAGGCCAGGAATGTACATGACAGTGTGTTTTTCCTTTTTACTCTATTTGTTTGGTGGGCTGTTACATGACTATACACTATTCTGTCATGATTGTATGGTGTGTAGGTTGCCTGCAACCTCCATGGGTGGATATGCATGTGGGATCTGACATCACACCCACATGTGGTGTGTCACGCAGTGTGTGACAGAAATCCATCTTCCTTGGAGTAGGACACTGCTGTAAGTGATGTGTTGCTATGGCACTATCAGGACTCTCACATGTTAGGGATGTAAACATACATCCATGTAGTTGTTGTATGATGATGATAATGCCCCCTATAACTGAGCACTACTGGTTGGACACTGCTGGGAGTCTTATCCACCCACCCCCATACTGTTGGGCACTGCTGGGAGTCATATCCACCCACCCCCGTACTGTTGAGCACTGCTGGGAGTCATATTTACCCACCCTTCTTATGTCTGGGCACTGCTGGGAGTCCTGTGCACCCACCCGCCCCTCTTATGTCTGGGCACTGCTGGGAGTCCTCTCCACCCACCCCTCAGATGTCACGCACCGCACCCCAACATTCATGGCGTGTGTGCGGCTCGTAGCACTATTGCAATGGTGATATACGCGAGCGTGTGACGCACCGTACCCCAACATTCATGGCGTGTGTGCGGCTCTTATCACTATTCCAATGGTGATAAACACGAGCGTGTGACGCACCGTAACCCAACAATCATGGTGTGTGTGCGTCTCATATCACTATTGCAATGGTGATATACGCGAGCGTGTGATGCACCGTACAAGTACACTTCCGTTGTTGCAGTACGTTGTTCTCACTGTATGCGCCGCCGTCGGTTTCTGTGCATCAGGTCGTAGGCGTACAGGACTGGGATCACACGGCCGATGGGGTTCATGGCGTGACTGTCGCGTACCGGGTGCGGTTCGGGTCGGACTCTTCTTTTACAGACATTTTCAGATCCCGTAGCAATAGGGTCGTACGGAGTGTCGTCGACACGGATCGTACTTGCTGGGCAGGAAACTGCTGCCGGTTTACGTACGGACGGCGCGTACTGCGTGACCCGGATATGAATCGTATGTATTTTCGGGTCGTATGGGGTTTGGTACGATTCATACGTAGATCTGCTTTGGGTTAGGATCGTACTTGATCGTACATACGGGGACGTTGTAGGTGTATGAATCATATGGGAAAAACGCTCCGTTCAGCGAATCGTAGAGGATTTTACCGAATCGGAATCGGCCTCGTTATGTGGAAGAGGAGTTAAGGTTAGGCATGCCTGAAATTGAAATGCCATCACTGTAATGTGCATGGTTTGGAGAATTTTGTGTGGCGCTTGCAATGCAAAATTCCTGAAATTGCGTCATACTGCCACTTTGCACAATCACTTACTGTTCACTATAAATTTAAGAATTGCACAATTCATGATACAAGTTTACTGCAAATACACAGGAATAACAAAATGCGAGCAGCTTTTTTTCACGGTGCTCTTATTTAAATTAATCCTTGCACCAAAAATTGAGGGGAGGAGATATTCCATGCTAAAATATAGTGCAAAATGACAGATTTGTATCTCGTGTAATTATGCATAATTTCACATAATTTTGCTGTAGTTACGCAAAAGCAAATTATGTGAATTATACACACACCTATAGCTACAGTGCTGTTTGCTCCTCCAATGCCTCGTGTCATAAATAATGCTCAGGTTGTGGAGGTTATGCTGATATTCCCCCATTGCGTTGAACACAAAAGCTCCCTGCAAGCCTTTTTGCAGTGCTCCATGGCAGCGATTGAAGTTGCACTTCTTCGCCTCCTGATACTAACCCCAGCTTATGTAGACAAGATGACAGCCACTTCAAACACCCAATGGCAGGCGCAGCCGGCACATTTAAGAGCGGAAGTCGGTATAGGCAAAAATGCAATAAAAATAGAAATAAAACCAATTACCTTGCGCTCACTGCATTGGCGATTGCCAAAGATACCAATTGACAGTCAGAGCCTGCAAAGGACAGACAAACATTGGGGAAATAGTGACACTTAGGGCCCAATTCTGATGCAGTTTGGAAAGCTTCCCAACCGAATGGGTTTGGAAATGGTTTTCAACCGAATCGGATCAGGAGAACCCAACCGACCGAATACGATGCATCCGGATGCTTCCAGATACGATTTGATTGGAGTCTATTGACTTCAATGGGAGCCTTTGTTCCGACCGAATGCATGGGCTCCCATTGAAGAAAGGGGTGGCTGGGGAAAATCGGGCAACCTGTGGCGGCACCCACTGTGCATGGCTGGTACGGGAAGACCCATGGATACCCCCACGGGCCCAATTGGGAAGGCTCCAGGTGCAGGGGGGCCCACTACAGGCCCCCATAGTCTGATTCCGACTGCCAATTCGAGTCAGACGACACAATTTGCAAAGGCTGTCCAAATTCAGCATCAAACTCTGTCATATAGAAACGCGGCCCGCAGAGACATACAATTCTGCTCCGTATGGCTTGGTCATTCCAAATGCCGTCGGGTTTGGATTGGGATATTCCTTACTCACATCATAGTCGGTCGGTTGGAAACCTTTCAGAGTCACTTAGAAAGACACATTCCCGATCCGATTTGGATGGAGCAAGTGCCGTTAAGAGGCCTTCCTAACCACATCAGAATCAGGCCCTTAGTGGCTAGTCCCAGTACTAAATTATTGATGATCATTCAGGGAGAGTTAGAAACAGTCTAGGTAGGAGTTACCATTCTTAGACAATATAGTATTGAATAATGCAAATGAGGAGCTCACCTGAAAAAGATTAGAGTAACAGTGATTCCAATGACCAGCCACAATATGGCAGTGGGGAGAGCCCATAGAAGAGAAGCAGAAAATGGTGTAGCAGTAAAACCTTGATGCTCACAGTATGCTGGCTGAATTCCCAGAGAAAACAGAAGGGTAATATTGCAGCAGTGACACCTAGTGGCAATCCAGAGTACAGTTCTGTCAAAGTGCTTGTGAGTACTCCAATCTGCCTTTAGGCCACAGAAGACTACTATAGCTTCTTCTTCACAGTTGTTACAGGAAAAATCACATACATAATTCTTGAGTGACAGTACTTAGAATTTTGTTAAGAAGTTGCAAAGGATTCAACTGACACAGCTCTAACTAAAGCCTAGATAACTAGCTCAAGCAAATCTATGCTTTGGTAAAAATATATTTAGTTGTAATCAATCAAAGCATAAAATGCTTGGTAAAAATATTTACTGGGAAAATGCTGGCTACTGTAGATACTTGAGTCACAATATACACTGCAAAATGTCGACCATGTAATCCTATCTACCTGAAGAAATATTGACATGATAGCCATTTCATAATCCAATTTAAAATCTCTTATCACAAATTGGTTGGATTATTATGCTAATTTAAATCCTAGCACACTTGGAGGTGGTGCTTACAAAGTAGTTTACACACCAGAATTTGTGTGGCACATATTGCATTATCATTTTGTTATATTCTACATTCTTACCTAACCTATTGTAGTTCACATTTTCCCATCTATATTTTTACTGGCTGAAAAAAGTTGATGGTGGGAGGCCCTTGCAAAAATATTAATTAGTCCAGCTAGTGTTGCTATAGTGACAGATCAGCATGTTTTGGATGAGTTTCCAGGCTACAACAAGCAATATGAGTGCTTAATATTTGTCTGTCATTACAGGATTACAGAATCAGAAATAATTTTTAGGGAGCCAATTTAGTATTTCACAAAGTCAAAACGCTCAGAGTCCAGAAAAACAACACAATTCAAGCGTTCATACCTCGATCCAGTTTGTTGCATATACCATCCATCCTTAGATTCTGTCTCCGAGACAAAAGCCTTTAAGTGCTCAAAATCAACAAGCGTTTTGACTTTGTGAAATACCATGGACCTGATAACAAATTTGACGCAGCTGAGCCGGCTCCCCACAGCACAGCTGCGCCAAATCAGAGCAAGGCCCACCGGTCTGATTATGAGTTCAACTCATGCAGGCGGACGGTCCTTTTACCTTTTTCCATGGCAGTGCTAGAAAACCAAGCACCACGATGGGAACGGCAAAAATGTCCCAGCACGGAATGCACGGTGGTGTCCATGCGGTGCTGGAACTGTGCATGCAAGCAGACAGGAGGACACATGTTGTGCCCCCCCTGAATGGATCCCTATGGCTGGGCAGCACTTTGTTCCTCCACCGCCAGCCTTTTCATGGGGGGCAGCCCGCTAAGAAATGGCGGGCGGTGAAGGAACTCTTAATATGCTCAGGGGGACTGGGCCAGTTCTGCTCAGTATGCTTTATTGGGCATCACTGGCGACAGTCCACCACTGGTACGGCTTTGAAAGTCATAATCCCACAGACGGTGGACCGCCACTGCTGCGCCACCGAAAGTGTGGTGTTCGGAAGACTGCTGCACTCGTAACCAGGCTCAAAGTTTTGCAATAAACTCTTTAACTCAGTTTTAGCAATTTCCTGAGATATCTTTTGGTCGATTGACTGGTGTGTTGTTTTCTTTCACAAAGAGATGGATCACATACTATATTGTATTACTGGCATGAACTTTATTTGAACACTGTGCTTGGTACATACCGACCAGTTACTTCATGAACTCAAAAACCTTGAACTGCCACCTTACCACAGTAGGATTTAATTATCTGAACTGTTCACCCCAATCAATTATTTTTCTTGAATTAATGAAACTGAAAAACTGGTGACTTTTCTGAATGTGTACTACTTGAGGACTGAGTGCAGTGGAAGCGTAAGAGCCTGATTACGAGTTTGGCAGTGCAGGAGTGGGGTGGCACTCTACCGTCCCACTCAGCCAAACTTGACTGTCGGCTGCCTGCCAGATTACGGCTGCTCTTTGCTGCTCCCACATGGAAAAGCCAAAGCAAGTACCTGCACGGCATAGACTTTTAAGTTCATGCCGTGCAAGAACTGGGCATGCATGCATACAGGGGGAACACCATGTGCCCCCCTACATGCAGCCACGTTGCATTAGGTGCCAGGGGGACCTGTACGGCCCCCTTAGTTTCCTCACTGCCAGCAGTTTCATGGTGCGAACACTGCCATGAGGAGGCTGGCAGTGAGGAAACTCGTAATAGGCTTGGAGGGGCTGCAGTGGCCCTGTCAAGCATATTGCAGCCTCAAACAGCCGCATCGCCACTGGGGAACGTTGTTCCCTGGCAGTTGTGGCAGTGCCATGGAGGTCGACTGCCACAGTTGTAATACAGCATTCGGACCACTGGTGCGGTGGTCCCCGACTGCCACTGCACCTCAACCATGGGTTTGGTGGTCAATGGACTGCCAAACTCGTAATCAGGCCCATATTTATACAAGAGGATAACAAAGTAAAACATTATTTAACACAGTTACCCCATTAATATGACTTTTGCTGGCACCACCTTTCACAGGATTGCTAAAGACTAAAGGTAACATATTTATTTTGGGAGCACTGGTGTGTGAAACTGAAAAGACAGACTCTGGAAAATGGTGATTTTTTTTTGTTTAAAGTCTTTATGATATTTTTATATGATATTTCTTACCAAATGCAAGCCTGTCTGTGCCCGTTGCAGCGTGGTCATGCCCTGCCTTTGCCATGCCAGTGCCATACATGTGCCGCGCCCATGCCCAGTGGATCCCTGGTTATTCACTCTCATGCCACAACCCCAAGCCCTACTCTTCCTTTGACCTCTGATCCCTGAAGTTTGGAAGACCTTCCTATTTCTGCATCAGTACTAACCCCACTCGCACAGAAGGCACCTTCTCCTCTGCCGCTTGCCACTTCACCTACGAGCTGCCTCCCCTCCCACCTCCCGCAGCACTGCACCTCATTAATACATCTCGCACAACCTCCCACAGACAACACACACCCCACACTGTCATGCCTCCACCTCTTGTCAAACATGCTGGTGTGATCCTGGACCTCTCATCAGACCTCTCCAATGTGAGTGAAACCTGGAAGTGGACTTGCTATCATCCACAAAGATTACATCAACTGCTTCACCTCAGCACACTCCAACAACTACCTGGAACACTTGGACTTTAAACTACCCATCTACAACAGCACCACCCTAGGTGGAGTCCTCTGATATCAAACATCTGGACCATAGGCTAACTTCAGGAACACCATCATGGAACTTGTCAACCCCTGGTTATCAGTTCCAGCACCTTCATCCTCTTCAGAGACCAAAATACCACACATACCTAACTGCCTCCAACCTCCTGGATGATCTCAACTCTCTCAAACCCACTCAACATGTGAAGGGCTCCTTCCACATTGCAGAATATCTCCTTGACCCTTTATTTACAAACTTTAACAGCATAATGGTAGACCAACCCCAACCCCCTTACCAGGACAGATAACTCCGTGGTCAACTTGAACCTGCACATCCCTCACCAGTGTGGACCATAACCCTCTAAGACCATGAGAAGAAGCCTCTAAAACAAAACTCCAATTCAACGGTCCGCAACTCCAAGATAATCTCCTGTGATCCATCAGTCAACGCAACATCTCCTTTTTTGATTCCCAGGGCTCAGTCAAAACCACCACCATGTACAGAACATGATCACAAGAAAATTGCTACATAGAAGATAACAGACTCTACAAGTACTATTGCAAGCAGCTGGATTACCGATGGAGACACATACATGATAACAGTAACAGAAGACCCTTCAAATCAGCCTTTCAACAGTATCACAAACAATCAAAGATACCAAGTGCTCGGCCCTGACTGGTTGAATCACAAACAGCTCCAGCAATTCCATAGAAATCTTCACAATTGTAAACGTCTTCACCTTCTCTAGTGTCAGCTCCACCACCATCACCCCCTCACAGGACCTATGCAACCAACTCTCCCATGACAATATCCGGAATATCTGTAACAACTTCACCAGCCAACAGGACCATTCTCCCCCAACACCTTTCAAATCAATGAGAAAACTCATTCAGGAAACACCCTGACATGCTGATCCGTGACCTCTGCAACAGCAACAGCCTCATCCATGCAAGCCATCCACTTAGTAGCCCATTCAAGCCCCTGCCCTAATTCATCTTTACCGGAGGACTTAACCTCATCTGCACCATTCTCATGCTGGTCCTCTGCAAATTGCTCACCTCTTCCACCTTCCTAGAAGCCTGGAAGTATGCCACCATTCTTCTCCTCCTGAAGAAACCCTTGGCATACATGAAGATACAGGCTTAATACTAGCCTATAATCCTACTTCCATACCCACCAAAAATCCTTGAACAACTCATCAGCAGACACCTATAAGATGACAACTAAAAGACAACCTTAACAACAATCACCATCTCTACCCCTCTCAATGAGATTTTAAGGTCAACCACAGCACCAAAGCTACCTTAATTGCCACCATTAATGATAGTGGCATTATCATGGACACAGCAACACTCAACTTGTTTGACCTCTCTGCTGCCTTCAACACCATCTCACACTTCATCCCCATCCAAGCCATCCTCTCTCGCTATGCCAACATGCCCCACTCCTAAATCACCTTTGCCACCTACATGTCCAAAGTTGCCAACTGGATGTAATGTAATGTAAGTTGGATTTGTGGAGAGCTGCTTGTCGCTCATGAGCATGTCTAGGCACTGAATAAAAGTCATCGCCTTAAGCTCAAGTCTGATAAAACCGAAGCGGTACTCTTCAGAAAGGGCACAGTTCTCTGGACTACAGCCTAGTGGCCAGACGAAATTGGTCAAACACCCAACTCCTGCAAGCAACCCAGGAACCTAGTCATAGTGATATGAAAACAAATTTGACGCCCAGCCAGGTAAACACCGTGGCATCCCCCTGCTTCCACACCCTCAAACTCGTGAAGTAGATTTTCAAGTAGATCCCACTTGACACCCGGGGAGCAGTCACCCAGGATCTGATAACCAGCAAACTTGACTATGGCAAAGCTGTCTATGTGGACATCTTAGCTCTTCTTACCAAACGACTCACACTCCAACTCGCCATGCCCACACTCACATCACCAATCACCTCATAAAGCTTCACAGGCTTCATAAATGTGTGCTCTTTAAACTTCTCCCACACACTTACAAGCTTCTTCATAGCCTTGGCTATTCCTACCTAAACCGTCGCATCAGCTTCCACACACTGTCTAGAGAACTCGACTCGGCCAGCCTCCTGTTAGCTCATACCCCACATATCCATGGAGGGAGAGATGGGAAAGCAGCTTTCTCATACCTCACTCCTAAAGCTTGGAATTACTTCTCCCAGCATATCAGACCCACCAGTTCTGTCCTTGAGTTTCACAAGAAACTCAAGACCTGGCTCTTCAACTTGGCCCCAACTAGGACCCAACACATGTACTGGCTCCAGGATACACCATGCCTCAGGTGCCATGCGTGCTCTGCAAATACTTTTAACATAACACAACGTAACATTTTGTATAGATTTAATGTAAAGTAATTTGATTATATTTTCATGAGAGTTATTGATACATTACAGTTAAAATGCAAAAATGGTCATTAAATATTTTACATTTAAATAACAAGGCAGACAATCTTTACATATTTGTTTAACTTTAAATTATAAATATTTATATTTGTGACTATTTTAAATCATTTAATTTAAACTAACAATATTTCATATGGGGTTTAAATTTAAGTACATGCCTCCATTATTTTCTTTGGAGGGGTGTTGCAGTACCAGGGAGTGGTCATGTGTGGTACTAGACTTAGTGCTGATTTTTTTGTAGTAACTTACACTTATAAATCAGACTTCTCTCACTTTTACAGGTGGGGAAGACATATAAGTCTATACTTAGAATAACTTTATACTCGGATTTTGTGAATAACGAAAAGTGGTGCAGAGACAGACTATCGAGTACAAAATATTGAGTTGCACAAATATCGAGTCATTCATATCGTGTGTCAGAAATATTGACCCCAAGAATATCGTAGTTAAGAATATCGACTTAAGGTAAGCAATATTGATTTAAAAAAGTGTTTAATATTCTTTGTAAAATATTATTGTTATGTATTAGTATATGTGTTTTATATGTATATGATGTATGTTTTTTATAAGAATTGTTTGTATTTCTAATATATGTATTACATTTTTTGTGGTTATAAAAATAAATTTGTATTTGAATTTTGCGCTTTTAGTTCCTTAGTGGGTTGTGGGTTTATAGGGGAATAGTGTGGGAAGTAATTTAATTATATTAAATTCATTACATTTATTTTAATTTGAATTTTGCGTTTTTAATTCCATAGTGGGTTGTAGGTTTATAGGGGAATAGGGTGGGAAGTAATTTAATTATATTAAATGTATTGATTAATTTGTATTTATTAATATTTGTTTAATTGAGATGTTATATTGTTAAATGTGTAAAGTAATTTTAATGAATTAATTAATAATTGATTGTTAATACATTTTAATTAATTAGTAATTAATTATGGTAATTGTGTAATTAATTGTAGGTGTGAGTTGTGGTGTTTATAGGTGTAAAGGGTGGGAAGTAATTTATTTTTAATTTATGAATTAATAATTGGATGTTATTTAATTGTAATTAATTAACTAATAATTAACTTTGGTAATTATGTAATTAGTTTTAGGTGGGTCATGTGGTTTTCATAGGTGTAAAGGGTGGGAATGGTGGGAAGTAATTTATTTTTAATTTCTGAATTAAACATTGGTTGTTAATTAATTTTAATTAATTCATTGGTAATTAATGATGGTAATTGTGTAAGTAAATATAGGTGTGTTGTGGTGTAAAGGGTAAAGAGTAAAGGGTGGGAATTAATTTGTGTTTAATGAATTAATATATAGTTGTTAATGTTAGTTATTTGATATTTATTTTGGGTAATTGTTTATTTTTGTATGTGTTGTTTTTACATTTAAAGTGGTAAAAGGTGGGTATTAAATACATTTTGATTATGTAATTTTTAGTTGTTAATAGTAATAGTTTTTAATTTTAAAATACGTTTTTATTGTGTTTTCTTATTTTGTAGTTTAATTTAGGTGTGTGTTGTGGATAATATAGTGTTAAAGTGTGTGTAGTCAATCAATGTTTATTAGTTTTGTTAATTAATAATATTTTAACTGATTATTATGTTAATTATGTAAATAAATGTAATTGAAAATGTTGAAGTGTTTCGTTATTGGTGTGGCATTATAGGGTAGGAAATAAAAGAAATACATTTATATTTTAATACTTTTTTTGTTTGTAAATATTTTCTACTTTAAAATAATTATTTTATTGTAAATGTATTTTTTGTTATTTTAATATATTTGTAGGTTTTTGATAAATGTAATTAATATTATAATATGTGTTCCTTTTATATATTTAATATTTATATGTTTTAAATATTGTTTATTGATTTTTTTAAATTGTTTAATATATATATTTATTTTTAAGTGTTTGAGTGTGAATAGTAAAAAATGTTCTCCAGTGTCCAACACTTTCCGTACTGTTGCATATACTGGAGTGGGAATAGTAATTTTTACCCCTACGCTATCCAGCACTTTTCCCTTACTGTTGCACTCACAGGAGTGAGAATAGTAATTTTGATCTCTCCAGCGCTATCCAACACTTTCAATACTGTTGCACTCACTGGAATGGAAATAGTATTTTTCCCCTCTGATATCCAATACTTTGCCTACTGTTGCTCACACTGGAGTGGGAATAGTAATTGTTACCCCCCCGCTATCCAACACTTCCCCTACTGTTGCACTCACTGGAGTTGGAATAGTAAATTTAATTATTCTGCTATCCAACACTTTTCCTACTGTTGCACTGATTGTATTGGGCAATTTAGGTTTAAATATATTTTATAGTTTAATGTTTTACTTTATTCTAGAATGTTTTTTTATATTTTAAATTATTTATATCTATATATATGTTATTTTTATATTATTTTAAAGTTTGCAAATAATTTAAAGATATTAGTTGATTAATTATTTTAAACATATATATGTATACATTATTATGTTTGTATGTTTCTTTTTAAATTAATTTTTTTGTAATATTTTGTAAAAATGTATATTACATTTAATGTATGTTAAAAATGAATATCAATATTTAATATACTTAATATAATATTTTATTTTGTATATATATTTAAATCGATTTTTTTTCATCTCTATTTTTTACGTCGATGTTTTGATTCAATATTTTTGTACTTACCTGTATAGGTATGGGAGTTGATATTTTTGTTGTCTATATATTTATTATGATATTTTGAACATTGATTTTTTTAACATCGATATTCGATCAGTGAACCACAAAAAGTAATCAAGTTACTAAAAAGTGTAAGAGTAAATTTGCACCAATAAATTACTCTCTCGTGTGTAACTTACCTTTGTCAATAGCCCTGTGAATATTTTAAAATATTAGGGACTGTATCATGATGCCATTTTCAACTTTGCACTACTGCTTGAGGGTCTTTGCTTTTCGGCGTTATGAGCATATACTTAAACTCAGACTACCTTGTAGTTAGTATATATTTGTTGACAACAAAAAATCCGAAACACAGGGCAATGAATCCATCTCTGTGTGTCTGAGCTCTGATGTCAGCAGAGTAGGCACTAACTTGTAGTTATTGGGAGTTAATGTATGTGCTCAAGACACTGAAAAGAAACGCCAACACCACTTGTGTGCAGCCCAGAAAATGGCATCATTATTTGGCTCCAGAACTCTTTTCTAATTTGCAACGTGGTGTAAACGTAAAATATTTTATTAGAAAATAGTGCTTAATAAAAGGTTTAGTGAAATTAGCATAACCAGGCAGCATAAACAAGAGTACTTGCCACATTGCAGAAAAGTGCATGTATATTTGTTGTACATGAGCTGCACTTGATCATGTGTTTTATTTTGTTTTCAGAAATGTATCAAAATTCAAGTGCAAACCATGCTTGTGTGCAAATGTAACTTATTTGTAGGTTCCCCTGGAAGAAATTAATTCATGCTCAAGGTTATGCTTAACATTTGTTGCCATGTCTTTTTTTGCAGAAGCAGTTCTTTGTTTTTTCCTGTTCTTACATTATTAAAAGGCATGATTTTTTTCTGTGCAGCAGATAATAAATAGTTTACAGCTAATAAAAATATTGTGCAACGTGTTGTTTTGAGTTTAATAATGTGGTTGGGACTGTGAATGTAAGCTCTTTAATGCTGCCCATTTACATAAAATCCTGCTTTGAATTTGTGGGTTTTCTTTGCCCAGGACATTATAAAAAAGCATGCTGTTTGGGGAAGAGACATATCTTCTACTTCGGTTGCCAGACTTTTCTACTTGTTGCTTGGAGAGGGCTGGTTTCTCCATTCTTTTCTGTATTTAGACCAATTTACTTTTGTTAATTTGATTGATTGTCTGATGTGCTGTGTTTTTTAATTACTTGAAAGGCACATGGCATTTTGCATTATTATGATTATGGTTTAATGCTAATTCCCTTGATTAAATAATGTTTGCTTTCTGCAATGAAACTATTATTTGAATAAATCTACAAATACTGAATACTAGAAAAGCATTTTTTGCAGTGTTGGGCATGACATCCATGGCATGGTTGTCTCCACTTTTTTCTTACAATCCTACTTTTTTTGCTGTCTTTGGACTCTGCACACTGTACCACTCCTAACCAGTGTTAAAGCACTCCGCAAAAGAGCCCCATTCATGGGAGCCCGTCGGGCATTGCAGCGCCGGCATGACAAAGGAGCTTGGCCCAATGATGAAGCATGACATCCTTCGGGGTGTGTGAGGGCACCAGAAAGAAAGTCCTCGCTTTCCCCGATGCTCTCACTAGGAACTGCACACCTTCTTGATACTCAAAATAAACTTTTTGCCAGGCCTAAAACCTTCCTTTTTCAATACATATAAGCCACCCAAGTTAGGCAATAAACAGCCTATAGGGCAGAGTGCATTGTATTTAAAAGGTTGGACATGTTCTTTTAAGTTTCACATATCCTGTGTTAAAAATTGGGTTTCTGGTTGGCAGAGATATGCACCCTGTCCAAGTAGGAACCACCCTCCTAGCCAGGGCGAGTCTAGTACACAAACGTTTACCTGTGCTCACCCTCTGGTAGCTTGGCAGAGAGCTAAACTAAAGAGGCAATGTGTGAAGTATTTGTGCACACACAGTGAAAACACCACACAAGTACTCCACACCGGTTTAGAAAACTAGGCAATATTTAGCTTAATTAATTAAGACCAAAACGATAGAAATCCTACATTTACAAGTAAAGATACACATTTTACAAGATTAAATCAAAGTACAGTGCTTAGAAATCACTAGCTCTAACTGAGGCTATCTGGTCACACTTGACTGGGGCAAATCCAAAAGTTCAGTCCAACCGCATGCACGGGCCAGATACAGGAGTCATGGAGGCCCGCTGACAGTACCTTGGATGCTTCGAAGCTCAAGGGCGATGCATTAAGTAAAGAAGGGGATGCGTTGCTGTCGATGGCGATGCATCATTTTGGAAGCTGAACAATGTTAGTGATGTGTCGATGTCAAGAAGCGATGTGCATCAAGCGGATATGTGGATGTCGAACCATCGCGCAGGACAGGTAATGTCAGAGTCTACGGATGGTGCATCGCAGACGTCTGTGAGGCGATGTCCAAGACTTGTGCAACAGCGGTAAAGCGGAGGCGCTGCGAAGGCAATGTCGGGGATGTGTTGTAAGTCGTGGCCGTTGCATCGCACAGTTGGCGAGCGGTGTCCACAGCTTTGGTGCAGGCAGCAGTGATGCATCAATATTGAAGAGAAAGATGCCGGTTCCAATCACTACGTCAGTGTCGATGCGTTGGTTTTTTGGGTTGCAACACCAAACATTCACTTCCAAGGGCCCAGGACTCTATTTGGCACCACTTGGCAGAGCAGGACTCACAGCAGAGGAGCCAAGATGCTGGTAGCAAGATGCAGGTGAAGTCGTTGACATCCCTGAGACTTCTGAAACAGGAGGCAAGCCCAACAAACCCTTGGAGAACATTTAGAGATGCAGGATGTAGAGAGTCAAGTCCAGTCCTCTCTTTCCCAGGCAAGAAGCAGCAGGCCAACACAGCAAAGCAAACAGAAAAGTGGCAGCACCTCCTGGCAACACAACAGCTCTTCCTTCTGGTAGAATCTCCTCAGTTCTAGATGTGTTCTGAATATATGGTGTCAGAGGTCCAGTACTTCTACCCATTTTAGCCCTTGAAGTAGGGTGGCTGCAAAGAAAGGTCTTTGTAGTGCACAAGACCCTTCCTCTTCCTGCCCTGAATACAGACTCACTCAGCCTGGTGATGGGCCATCAGGCTGTGAGTGGCACACCTCAGCTCAATTTGTGTGTGACTGTCTAGTGGGAATGCACAAAGCCCAACTGCCACCCAACCCAGACCTGTTTCCAAAGACAGGCAGGAGGCACAGTATGGTTAAAGCAAGAAAATGCCAATTTTCTAAAAGTTAATGTAATAAGCGGGGTTGGGCCCTGTTATTCACAACCAGAGTGGGCCCCTTCAATATGATTATATAACTATATAATATAATCAACTTTCTAAAAGCGGCATTTCGCAACTGTAATTTCAAAAACAATTTTACAAAAAGATTTGTTTTTTAATTGTGAGTCGAGAGCCACCAAATTTACTTTTCCTATCTTTTCCCAAATAAAATTAAAAGTTCCACTTGTAAAATATTACAAGGCAGCTCCAACCTATTGAAGATATAGGCCATGCAGTAGTGAATGATTTTAAAATTATTTCACTACCAGGACATGGAAACCTTAAAAAGTACATGTCCTACCTTTTAGGTACACTGCACCCTACCATAGGCTGTCCAGGGACTACTTTAGGGGTGATCTATGTCTAATAAAAAAGTAGGTTAAGGCCTGACAAGGAGGTTATCTTGTCAGAATGAAATGGCAGTTTAAAACTGGACAAACTGGCTCTGCAGTGGCAAGCCTGAGACATGTTTGGAGGGTTACTCATATAGGTTGCACAATCAGTGCTGCAGGCCCACTAGCAGCCTTTAAATTACAGGTCATGGGCACATATAGTGCACTGTACTAGTGACATTCAATAAATCAAATATGCCAATCATGGACAAACAAATGCCATAACATTTTAGACACATAACACATGCACTTTAGCACTGGTCAGCAGGGAAAAAGTGTACAGAGTCCTAAAGTCAGCAGAAACTAAGCTCAGCACACAGTCAAAACAGGAGGCCAGTAAGCAAAAAGTCAGATGAAACCACGCCAAAAGATGCCAGGTCTAAAATCCTGGTAGTGAAAACTCTTAAATTCATTTTTCACAAGGCATATCTCTCAAATGGGATAACATTGGGTTACGTTACTACATTTAATAAGTGCCAACTTTTAATTGGGAGCAGGTACGATTGTAGATTTTGGTCTCTAACGAATTGTAATTTAAGACCCTCTTTAACAGTATATTGGGATTTTAAGTCACAATTCTGCATATGTCACTTTTAGAAAGTTGTACTAACAATTTGGTGCCTGAAGCCTGTATCTTGGGTCACAGGAATAATAGGTGTAGTGGCAGTTTGCGTCTTTGAGTCTTTGTCTTCACTGACTTGATAAGAAGGATGAGCTGTCACCTACCATATTTGCACATCACAAATAGTTTGCCTCGCCACACTCACAAAGGGGTTCACTCTAGTCTTTTGTGCCCCCAGAAAGCTGGGGCCAAGGCAAGGAGGCTGGAAATTCCAGTCACCTCTGTGTGAGCGGGGGGAAGGTGTCATGTGGCTCTACAAGCTTCTTCCACTTCAAAGTGAGCACCAGGTATAAGTAGTGAACCCTCAAACCCAACTCTTGAGTACACTTCTGGACCTGTGGTAGACTCAGAAGAAGGACTGCTTTGCTGCTGCAATGTGCAAAGAAAGACTGTCCTATTGCCTGGGTGAGAGGACTGGCCTGCACCTTAAACCCAAGACCAACAGAATAACTCCAAGGCCTAGTTGGCTGGCTGCCTGATCAGAGACAGAAAAGGCTACAACCACCTTGAACCCTGCACCTGGACTCTATCTGCTGTGAGTCCTAACCTCTCAAGTGGTGCCCCCTTGGTCCTGGACCCTTGGAAGTGGGCCTGAAGGTGCTCTACCTGTCCAGTCGCGGTGTTCACCATATCCTTTGCCTCATCGCACAGATGCAAGCTTCAATGGGACCGGTGCAAAGCGAGCAATGCGAAGCTCTACAAAGGCCCACCACCCAGCATTATTAGAACCAATTCAGCATGAAGCAACTCAATGCAGGACCTCACATCGTAGCCCTCACAGCTCCTCGTCAGAACCAATGCAATGCAATGCAAGGCCTGGCATTGCAGCCATTGCAGCTTCTCGGAACCGACACCGGACGAAGCGAAGCCTTGCACAGCAACACTGTGCAGACTGCCCACCAAAGACATAAGATACACTGGCACAAGGGCCTTGCTTGTTCCCTGCCTCTGCACCGTGTTCCATCGTTGTCAGCCTGAACTTGCGCGCCACCAAATAACCACAACTGGCGCTGTGTTCTTTTAAGTGCTATTTTACCTAAATCTTTAAAATTGCATATCTCCGGTTCTACTGATTGGATTTTTGTTGTTTTGGTCTCAAATAACATATCAAATTTTATTAAATTTTTCGAAAGTGGTGTGGGATTTTTTTTGTGTATTGTGTCTCCACTGTTTGAAGTGCTGCATAAATACTTTACACATTGCCTCTAAGTTAAGCCTGACTGCTTTGAACACAGGTTAATTTGGGGTTTGATTGTGTTTTGCCCTGAGTAGAATTGTGGCTACTGCTTGAGTACAGTGTCACCCCATGAACCAGTAACTCAATTTCCTAAATGGGGTTTATTTACCTGTCTTTAATGGGCATCAAAGTTCAGGAATCTCCCATTCTTGCCTATCCACCCTCCTTAATTAATTAGTGTGTCGTGTCCGCAGTGGTGTGGCTGGAGTTCCTCTTTTCAAATGTTGAATTCTCATTGAACATAATGAGAATCAGGCCACTGTCTGTTCTTTAAAGAGAAACAAAAAGAAAAGAAAACGTACAAAAGAAAAGAACAATTAAAATAAATAAATAAATATTAACCTAAACTGGTACACTTTTAATGATTAGGCGGCTTATTGGCATCCTGGGTGTGCTTGCTCATGATGTCTACTTTAGTATTTCCTTTCTAATTACCTATCATCAAAATCCCTCAAATTTAATGTGACGTTCAGATATGTGCCCTTCTTTACGGAGTATTTAAAGAGTCAGTGTATGTCAAGAGATGTGTCACAAAGGATTCATTCATATTTAGGAAAGTGTCTGAATGCAGGCAAGATTCTTATCAGGCAGTCTTTGCAATTCTCTTGGAAGCGCTGGAGTCATTACCTCCCTCTTTATTTGAGATTATAAATCTTGTTGCCATTTCGGTCTGCCTGATGAGCAGCATTAATGCTCTTTTAATGTCTGACTGGAGGCTGTCAGCACGGCTGCTTTGAGAGATGGGGGAATTCTGATAAACGCTGCAGTGATATTTACAAAAAAGAAATGCTGAAAAGCTGTGCCCTCTATCAAATGAAGTTATCTATGTATCTGCTTTCAGGACTTGTGAAAGGCCTGTTGCGGAGTTGGCTTCTCTCCAGATTTGGCAAATGTTTGTTACCTCGATTGTCAGTCTGCACTCCTTGTTATGATGACGTACACGTTCATCCATTTTCCTACACAAAAAAGGGAGTGAATGGGAAAAGTAGACGAGGCTGCAACACATCTTTCCTACAGTGAATAGGTTATACCAACAAGTAATTGAAATGTGGAGCACTCCATTGAAGACAATGAAGTGCTCCAGGCTTCTACGGGCGGTAGAAGATCGCAGAGCAACATTCCAATGTTGTTTTTGGTCACAGTTGCTGCTGTGAACAAAGGCCTCTCAGAGCCCAAGGGGATTTAAACCCCCCTCAGGCTCCAAGAGGCATTTGTGTTTAATAATTAGAACATTCTGCCCTCTAGGGGCGGAATGTTCTAATAGCCTTAGGGCCCTCCTAGCGGGCTCAACTGGCCATTAAAGGCCCGCCACCTTGTTAAAGGCCCTCGCTGAATGCTGGAGCGGGCCTTTGATGGCCGGAAGAGCCTGCTAGGAGGGACATTGGAATGTTGGGAGCTCCATGAAAAATAATGGCATGATCCAAGCTTCTAATGGCCAATAGAAGCCCGGAGCATCAACATTACAATGTTTAACAAACGCCTCACAGAGCCTGAGAGAATTTCAACCCACTCGGGCTTCGTGAAGCCTTTCTTTTTTCAAATTAGAACATCCTGCTCTCTAGGGGCGGAATGCTCTAAATGTCTTAGGGCCCTGCGTAGCGGGCACAACCAGCCACTAAAGACCCACTCCCTTGTTAAAGGCCTGAGCTGACTGGAGCAGGCTTTTAATGTCTGGTAGAGCCCACTACTGCAGACTCTAAGGCTTTATTGAAACCTTGACTGCTTCAGAAATCCTGGTTTAAACTGTGTATACTCGAATATCTGCGTATTAACCCAAAGGAAGTTAAGCCCTCACCTGCATCTTATGGCATGCTTTCTCATGAGTCTTGTTCCATATAGTGGGGAAATACATTTCATATCGAAGGCAAAGATGTGTTGTTGACTGGATTTTCAGGGTTCACCATCTAAATGTTCCTACATCTTCCTTATATTTCATCCCCACACTGATGTTGCTGCCCACAAATACACACCATGGGCTGGATTTATTAACATTTGCACCGGTGCAGTCACCAAAGCTGACACAAACCGGAGCAAAGTGTTGATTTGTAATTTACTCTCCATTGCTTTCCAGTGTTTTGTGATGAATAGGAGCCTAAAAGTAATGCAAGGCAGCACTTTGCATCTAGAGGGTGCCACATTGGTTGTACATAGTATTTCCCATGCAGCCGTCCAAGGTTTTTGAACCAACTCCCGATCTACTAACATTTAAGACATTGATGTACACCAAAAAATTACACCTTGAGGTGGAAAAATTATACCTCAACGTGGACAAAAAGAAGAAGAAAAGTTTTCTTTTCTCCAATCTTCTCTAACTTTGCATGCCTGCTGCACTGTATCACACACATACAAAGTGGGAAAAGTTAAAAAATACATCTAAACCAAGAAATTTTTACTGGAAAGGTATCCTTCCAGTGCAAAATTTATGCTGAACTCATGCAGACACCTTTGCACTATTGTGTGAATGTGTGTGTATGGCACTACGAAGGTAGAAAGTGAGTCAGAGCTTGAGAAGAGAGCAGCAGCACCATATCATTGTAGATATGTCATTATCCTGCTCTCTCTCTTTCATGCAGTGCAACAACTTGGATGCCGTGCTGCACTGTCTGCCAAAGGTGACCACTTTGCGGCTAGAATTAGCAAGGCCAAAAACAATAGTAGAGAAATCTTCGCTATTGTGCGGAGTTTTACGTCCCCAGCGGCAGAAACCTCGTCGGCCCCTACATCTGCCGGCTGGTGCGAGAAGTTGTCCACTTTCTTTATAGAAAAAAATCAAATGATCCAAGCCAGCCTTAAGCTTCCCGCTCTGGTCGACCCTTCTCCCATTCCGGTTGACCAGGACCATAATGAACCATTCCAGCCCCTTAACACTTTTAATATTGTGGAGGCGATGGACTTGATGTCCACTTTTAACACTGTCAAGGTGAAGGATGTGATGTCCATCTTAAAGGTACTTAAGTCCGGTTCCCCTGCGGAACCTTGTCCTGCCAGGGTTTTAAGCGGAGTGGCAGAAGTAATTGCTCCTATGGTGACAGCCTTGGTTAACGATTCTTTACAATCAGGCGTGATGCCTCACCAATGGAAACACGCAAAGCTCCTCCCTCTGATTAAAAAAACCCTCGGCAGATCCTCTGATTCCCTCCAATTACCTGCCCATCTCCCTGCTCCCAGCGTTAGCTAAGGTCTGTGAGAAAGCTGCTTTCAGACAGCTGGAGAAGTTCGTGGAGTCCTCTGGGGCGCTTCACCCTGCCCAATCTGGCTTCCGAACTTCTTTTAGCACCGAGACTGCCCTTGTGGAGGTCACCGAGGCCATTAGAGAATGTCTGGACGGGGGCGGCAGGGCGGCTCTGATTTTACTGGACCTCTCTGCCGCGTTTGACACGGTACCCCATTCCCAGCTCCTCTCTAGGCTGTCGGATGTTGGCATCATGGGCGCGGCCTTAAACTGGGTTAAATCTTTTCTCACAGACCGCTTCCAACAAGTATGGATGCCCCCTTCCACTCATCCAACAATAAGGTGAAAACAGGAGTCCCCCAGTGGTCCACCTTGAGCCCCCTGCTTTTTAATGTCTATATGACCCCTCTCATCTACCTGGCGGAGAGTTTGGGTGCCAAAATAATGGCCTACGCTGATGACACCCAACTTCTCTTCACATAGGATGATGGTGACCTTCATACGGAGCGTTTCCAGCAATGCTTGTCCTCGGTATTTGCATGGCTTGCCGGCCTCAAGTGTAATGAGGACAAGTCTGAAATACTCCTGTATGGCCAATTCCCGGTGGCCTTTAAAGAATCGCTCTGGCCCAAAGGATCACCATGCCCCAAGGGTGACTGTGGGATTGCAAAAAACCTGGGGATTAGGTTCGGAGCTGATCTGTGCTTTCGCGAACAAATCACGAGGCTGGCGGGTACATGTTTTGGCACCCTAACCACCCTCAGGAAGTTTTTCCCTCTCCTCCCCCAAGTTGCAAAAGAAGCAGTAGCCTGGGCACTTATACTCTCACGCCTGGACTACTCTAATGCCCTTTATATTGGTGTCCCAGACTTTCTGATTCGCAAATTGCAAGTGGTCCAGAACGCGACAGTGAGGCTCCTCTTTGATATCCCCAGGAGGCTAAGCGTGCGCGAGCAGCTCTGCGAGCTCCACTGGCTTCCTGTTGCCCAAAGAGTGCGCTTCAAGGCCCTGGTACTGGCCCACAAAGCTTTACATGGCCCGTGCCCCTCCTACTTAAGGGCCAGATTTGCGTTCTACCAGCCAACACGTCAGTTGCGATCGGCAACCCTCAAACACGTGGTGATTCCTAGCTTCAAGAGGGTTCGTCTAGGTGGCCAATCTCTGGCGGTTAGAGCTGCCTCTTTGTGGAACAATTTACCGGACGCTCTGAGGCACATGCCGAATCTGACTAGTTTAAAAAAACTTCTCAAAACTCATCTATTTCAGAAAGCGTTTTAGCTCCACTGTTCTCAGCTGACACTATGTCTCTCTTCCGCGCCAGGACAGTCTTGACTAACAGTGCGCGTTACAAATCAATATATAACATAACATAACATTGTGTGAAAATAGTTAATTTGCCCCTTTTTTCAGCGAAGGTTAGTTCTATGCTAACTAATTCTAATAATCCACACTAATCCTTCTGGCGATTGAAGAGCTAGACTGATTGCTTTATAATGGACATTCTGTATCCTTTTTATACTTCTTTACTGCTTATTAATAGGGTCATTCTGTTCATCCTGATTACCATTCTAATTAACATGCTTCACCACTGGATAACAGCTTATTGTTTTGCATTTGTTTGTTTTAGTACCCAATAATTCAAGCATTAGCCAAGCCAATAGGCCTGGTGTATTTTTTACTTTTTTAAAAATTGTTAGCATTTTCAGGTTTTACAGCTTGACACTCTGTACTTTACTCATACTGCACATTTAAAATTTCACACTAGTATGATTAGTTGGGTATATTTCAGCATCATAAATGTATGTTTATATAAAAAAGTTAAATTCCTCCTATACCTCATTACACAATGATTTGAGAGTGATTTTCTTATGTGCTAATTGTATTTCTTACCAAATGCTACTTTTTGAACTAGAGAATATTTCCCCACAATCCCCACCCCCCACCATGTCTGGGTTTAATGTGCTGATACATGCAGCGTTTGGGACATAGGAGCGAGACACCCATGAGGGAGTCAGCGGGGTAAGCGGGCTGTAGTTCTAAAGTAGTTAAAAGTAGGCCCCAAGAGCTGGGCACCACTTCATTACCTGTGCCAGCCATGAAGAGTCTGGGCATTAGGCTGGACACTGGACTCACCCTAAAGACCCAGGTGTCTGCCGTAGTGGGAAGCTGCATCGACTGATGCGGCAACTCCGGAAATTTTTGTCCCTGTTGTCACCAGCTACCATGCAGACGGTGGTGACTGCATTAATCGTATCCCGCCTTGATTACGGCAATGCAGTCTACATTAGGCTTCCTGGAAAACTCTTGGGGTAGTTATAGTTAGGATTGTTTTCCATAGGAAATCCGCAACATTCTATTGGGAATAACTTTGGCGCAGATTGAGGGATCTGCCTGTAATTTTCCTCAAATTTGCCTCGCTGCACTCCGCTCCTTTCCTCAAAGTTTGGGGGGGATTTGTCAAGCGGGGGCCGAGATAAAAGGGGGGTCCCAAAACGTGTTTTCCCCATGTTAATTTCCATAGGGCGGTTGGACTCACTTTTAGCTCGAACGGCTGAATGGATTTTCACCAAACTTGGCAAAATTGTAGGGACTGGTAGCCCGATGTGCCTTTGCTATGTCTCAAGATATGTGCTTCAGAGGATTTAGAGTAATTTAGGTTCAAAAAAATATATATATCTGTAAGCGCGCCCCGGTACGCGCACCGGGGAGCGTACCAGCGCGCAACACGAGTTCGCGCGCGGAAAGCTGATTGGCTCTCGGGTGTCTGTAAACATTCCAAACAGTCCGGAGCGGCCGCCATCTTGTGTCTCGGTAGGATCGAGACACAAGAGGAGGCAAAAACAAAGGGGGAAATGACCAAAAGGGGGCAGGGTAGACCCCCCCTGACCTCCTAGGTTTGATGTGGGGGCCATAAAAGGGTCCCGCGGGACAACAAAAAAAAATGTTTTTTTCGATTTTCGCGGGGGGAGCGTCCGGTACGCGCACCGGGGAGCTTACCGGGGAGCGTACCAAAAATCAAACCCAGTGAAACAGTAAAATAATAATTTAAAGTGCTTAGAGGTAGGGTATCTCTGCATAGAGTTGTTGTGTTGTGTGGGTGATATAAGTACCAGCATGTAGGTACCAATGCAGAGTTTTAAATTCAATGTAGATTGTCTCCTCTGTAGATAATTTTCATGTTGTTACAGAAGTTATTGTGGTATATGGAATCCAAACCATAGTTTGTCAGGAAAGTAGAAACAACATGGAGGCAGGAGATGAAAAAGAGATGTCAAATACACATTGGAGATAATATAGTGGGAGAAAGGAAGTAACTATGAGCAAAATTACTATGTAACATAAAAAAGTTGCACAGTATACTATAAGTCTCACATTATATTATATTCATTTTGGTACTATTTCATGAATTACATATAAAAAAGAATAATGTCTGGAACAATTTTTAATTATTAAATAAAAATTGATTGCTCTGATTTTTCAAAATTTAATAACACTTCCAACATTATTTCGTCAGGAATGTCCTCATTTGGATTCCATGATTCCATTTCTTCCACATATTTAAGAAACTCTTGATCAAGAGACTGATCCAAAAAGTCTAAATCATCAATCTCTTCCTCTGGGTCGTTCTCGAGATCAATTTCGAATGAAATATTAAATTTCTTTTGTTCTCCTTCCATTTTGTTGCTGTAAATTGCATAAAAAATAAATATATCAGTAGAGATAGGGCACTGTTAGGTTTAAGTTCAGACAGGTACTTTTGAGTTTTTAACAGTGAAGTTATCTTTGGGCAGTGTATGGTATCAGGCAGGAAGTAGAACTATTAAAAAGTGCATGTGATGAAGCCTAAGTAAAATCATAATTATACTAGAGAAGCCTAACTTAATCCATAAATATAATAGAGAAGCGTATCTCAAGCTATAACTATAACAGAGGGACAATAAATAACTATCAGAAAACGTTTTTACTCATTAATTTAAAGTGCTCCTTACAAATTAACAACTTACTTTTGAGAGAGGTGAAGAAGAAAAAATTTGAAAATCCTTTCAAGATGTACCTCAGGTAGTTGTAGTCAAAATGGCTGTGTTTCCCTCTTTTTTCATTTATATTCATGTAAATAACCAATCAAATGTCAGGAAATAATACTAGAAATTGAAAGTAACATTTTAATTGGTTGTAAATTCTAACACTTCAGATGTGTTTTTGTCATGTAATTTACCTCAGGATATTTAGACAGGGCTACAGGCCAAATGGCTCAATGGAATTCCATCACATTTGGGAAAATGGTAGGGACTGGTATGTAGTATGGCCTATTCTATATTTGGTGAACATCTCTACAGATGTCTTTTTTTTCTTCATTTTTTATTAAAGTTTTTGTCAGCACACAGAAGACATTATACATCCATCATCCGAAATAAAAATGAGCAAAAGCACAAAAAAGGATAAAGCAGAGACAAACAGAGTAAAGGGATCAAAGCATTCAATTCGGATAATCATAATAAGCTTATTACAGTGTATATTATACACAGCAAAGAATCACTGGGGCTTATCAGACACAGTTACATATCGAGATATTGATGTAAATTAAGAACCTAACCAGTTGCCAATCAGTTGCCATAATTGGCTCCCTAGCCTTTTCTTTCTAATGCCCTTGGTTCTATAAAGCGCCATCTCCAGGCGATAAGTTGCGAGCAACCTAGTTTGCCAATTGATGAAAGTTGGGGGCTCGCTATCTAGCCATTGTGCTGTCTTTATGTAAATTAATTTTTTTTATTTTTTGGGAGCGCCCGGTACGCGTACCGGTAAGCGCAACAGGAGTCCTCCATCTTGTGTTTTGGAAGAATTGAGACACAAGATGGAGGACAAACAACGTTGGGAATGGGTAAAAGGGGGTACGGTAGACACCCCCTGACCCCCTAGGTTTTCTGAGGGGGTCTTAGGAGGCCCATATAGGCCCCCCAAAAACTTTTTTTTTAAACTTTTTCGCGGGGGGAGCGCCCGGTACGCGCACCGGGGAGCGTACCGGGAAGCGTACTTTGGTGAAAAATAGTGAAAAAAGTTAGAGAAAGGTAATCATTTTGAGTGATCAGAAGTAGGGTAGCTCTGAAAAGAGCGTTTGGGTTCTGTGGCTGATTTAGGTACCTGCAAGTAGGTTCCAATGCACAGTCTTATATTCAGGAGGAATATTCTATTCCCCTCATCTGAGAAGTGCACACCATCTCCTCTGTAGATATCTTGCATGTTGTAATGCAAGCTTTGTTGTATATTGAACCCATTCCATAGTCTCTCATGTAAGCAGAAACCAGTTTATTCACATGCTTCCGTGCTTTCTCAAATTGTGGACAAAATTGGTTGGACCACTTCCATTTCTATCTTTGGCATATATTGGAATATACCAAGGCAGTTTGTGGAAAAAGTGTCATCAATTGCCCAAAGGTGTCCTTTAAAACCATCTCCAGACCTACCCCAGTCAAAGTGCCTAGGTCATTTCCACCACAGTGCAAAAGTATGAGGTCAGGGTGTGGCAGATGGTAAAAGGTTTTCACCAATGGTATCAATTGATGACATCTCAATCCTCTTTGGCCAATCCATTTTATGTGCACATTTGGTAAATCAAGGTTGTAAAAATTTCTGATAGCTGCATACCTTTGAGCCCAGTGAATGTAGCTATGTCCAATAATCCAGACAGAGTACATGGTGAGAGGAGGTTCTGGTGCAGTCAGATGAAGTGTAGGAATGAAATGGCAGTTGGAACAGTAGGAGTTTGCAACAAAAAAAACTGTGGAGTTTCAGTGCTCGTGAATCACAAGCAATGATTGGTGGATTCAGATAGTTGAAAACTGAAAGTTAGGGTGCATGGTTCTGTTCTGTGAAAAAAGTAATTTGAATGGTTAAGAAAACGTCATTAAAAGAAAGATTGCACCTGATAAGCTGGTGTATTGAGAGGTCAAACATCCTTGCTAAGTTCAATTGCAACATTGTAGAATAAACTTTTAACCCTGAGAGGTGAGTGAGGAGGGAGTTGCTATGGTAACAGGCAGAAAGGGCTGAGGGGGGGAAGGGTGTTGGTTTGAAAATAGAGAGGGAAGTGTTTTAATTGTTTAACATGAGGGATATGTGTGTAGAATTAGAGGTTTTCTGTGCCATTCATGGTTGCAGTGCCTGGAGTACATACCTTTTGCTCTGCTAAAGAAATATTGGTGTGTGTATCTGACACTGTTCTCAATCTCCCAAAGCATTTGTTAAGGTGAGTTATGATTCATTCATTATAGATAGAGAGTTTAGATTAGGAAGCAGACTGAGCTTCTTTGCTGTTGGTTTGTGTCATTTTTTTGGTAATGCTTGGTAGGAATGTTTGCAAGAGAGAGGAAATGCATTTTGTAAAATAGTGAGTTTTCAGTACTGAAATGGAATGCTTGTACATAGGACCTGCGCTCTGTTTCTAAAATGTTATTCAAAAAACGATTTTGGGGCAAATCAATGGCTTTTACATTTTTGAGAAGGAATAAATAGTGTGTGCATGATTACATAAAAATATTTGAACCTTTCACAATCATGTCACCTGTGTTACCTCAGATTAGGAAGCACACTGAGGGCCTTATTTATGAAAACAGTGATGCGTCAGTTTTCACTGCTCACTCCTTGCGACACCAATGATGCGTCATATTTAATGTATGACACATCATGTCGCAAGGAGTTACAGATAAGTCAGTATTTCTGACGTATCTGTAAGCGCAAAAGTGACGCATTGCTGGAGTGTGTCACAAAAGTGACGCAACTCTAGCAATGCGTCCTTTCAAATGGGGAAAGCCCCATGTGAAAGGGTTTGCGTCAGTCTTACGCCTGCTGTGAGGCAGGCGCAAGATTTTGACGTAACAGCGTCCTAAAAGTGACGCAGTGAAATCTCATAGATTTCACTGCGTCACTATTACGTGTTTTTTTACGGGGGAATGCCCCCTCTGCACACATTATACCTGACGCAGGTATAATGTGGCGCAGGGGTTTAAAAAGTGGCACATCTACCTAGATGCATCATTTTTTAAATATGGCGCAACAAGGCACATGTTTTATGCCGCCGATGCGTCACAAAAAGTGACGCATCACCAGTGCAAAACTGACGCAGGGCCTCTTAAATGAGGCTCTGAGCTTCTTTGCTGTTGGTTTGTGTCATGCTTTTTGATAATGCTTGGTATCTACATTTGCAAGATAGAGGATTTTTATTTTGTGAAATAGTGAGGTTTCAGTAGTGAAGTTGAATGGTTGTACATAGGACCTGCGCTCTGTTTCTAAAATGTTATTACAAAAACGATTTTGAGGCAAATCAATGGGTTTCAGTAGTGAAATTGAATGTTTGTACATAGGACCTGTGCTCTGTTTCTAAAATGTTATTCAAAAAACGATTTTGGGGAAAATGAATGGCTTTTACATTTTTGAGAAGGAATAAATAGTGTGTGCATGATTACATAAAAATATTTGAACCTTTCACAATCATGTCACCTGTGTTACCTCAAATTAGGAAGCAGACTGACCTTCTTTGCTGTTGGTTTGTGTACTTTTTTTGGTAATGCTTGGTAGGAATGTTTGCAAGAGAGAGAAAATGTATTCTGTAAAATAGTGAATTTTCAGTACTGAAATGGAATGCTTTTACATAGGACCTGCGTTCTGTTTCTAAAATGTTATTCAAAAAAGGATTTTGGGGCAAATGAATGGCTTTTACATTTTTGAGAAGGAATAAATAGTGTGTGCGTGATTACATAAAAATATTTGAACCTTTCACAATCATGTCACCTGTGTTGCCTCAGATTAGGAAGCAGACTGAGCTTCTTTGCTGTTGGTTTGTGTCATTTTTTGGTAAAGCTTGGTAGGAATGTTTGCAAGAGAGAAGAAATGTATTTTGTAAAATAGTGAGTTTTCAGTACTGAAATGGAATGCTTGTACATAGGACCTGCGCTCTGTTTCTAAAATGTTATTCAAAAAACGAATTTGGGGCAAATGAATGGCTTTTACATTTTTGAGAAGGAGTAAATAGTGTGTGCATGATTACATAAAAATATTTGAACCTTTCACAATCAGGTCAGCTGTGTTACCTCAGATTAGGAAGCAGACTGAGCTTGTTTGCTGTTGGTTTGTGTCATTTTTTTGGTAATGCTTGGTAGGAATGTTTGCAATAGAGAGGAAATGTATTTTGTAAAATAGTGAGTTTTCAGTACTTAAATGAAATGCTTGTACATAGGACCTGCGCTCTGTTTCTAAAATGTTATTCAAAAAACGATTTGGGGGCAAATCAATGGCTTTTACATTTTTGAGAAGGAATAAATAGTGTGTGCATGATTACATAAAAATATTTGAACCTTTCACAATCATGTCACCTGTGTTACCTCAGATTAGGAAGTAGACTGAGCTTCTTTGCTGTTGGTTTGTGTCATTGTTTTGGTAATGCTTTGTAGGAATGTTTGCAAGAGAGAGGAAATGTATTTTGTAAAATAGTGAGTTTTCAGTACTGAAATGGAATGCTTGTACATAGGACCTGCGCTCTGTTTCTAAAATGTTATTCAAAAAACGATTTTTGGGCAAATCAATGGCTTTTACATTTTTGAGAAGGAATAAATATTGTGTGCATGATTACATAAAAATATTTGAACTTTTCCCATTCATGTCACCTGTGTTACCTCAGATTAGGAAGGACACTGAGCTTCTTTGCTGTTGGTTTGTGTCATTTTTTTGGTAATGCTTGGTAGGAATGTTTGCAAGAGAGAGGAAATGTATGTTACCTGTGTTTCCTCAAATTAGGAAGTGGATTGTGCAGATGAGGTGAGGCATGTCCAGGGGCGCAAAGGAGTTGAGGCCTTTGTCCATGAGTGCAATTGAGAGGACTTACCTCCTCTGACCCTTAGACAAACATTATCTAATCTGTGCCCCTTCGACAGGCCTCAATACATTGAGTATAATTGATGGTAACAGGGTGCAGATGAGATGAGGCGTGTCCAGGGGTGTAGATGAACTGAGGCCTGTCTAATGGTGCAGATGAGTTGAGGTCTATTCAGGGTTGCAGATAAGGTGATGATTGTCGAGGGGGATATAGGAGGTGATGCCTGTGTTGAAGAGTGTAGTGAAAGAGAGGTCTGTCCGGGGGTGGAAAGGAGGTGAGGGCTGTGTCTAAGAGTGCAGTAGGGGATAGGCTTCATGAAGTGCAGTCCAGTGCACTTTTTGACACCGGCCTCACCACCTATGCTCCCCAGGACAGTCCTTACCTCATGTGTACAATCTGCTTACTAATCTGAGGAAACACAGGTGATATGATTGTGAAATGTGCAAATATATATTTTTAATCATGCAATACTATCTCATCCTTGTCAATAATGTAAAACCAATTCATGTGGCCAAAATATTTTTTTAGAATTATATTTAAAAAACAGAGATAAGGTCATATGTATAAGTATTATAGTGTTTATATTGTTTGCTTATTGTCATTGTTTTGTTGTTTGGTAATAGTGGTCTAAAAAATTTTTTTTATTTTTTTTTTGTTTTCCACAGATTAAAATCAAGATCTCAATAGTAAGGAAATATGCCCTCAAGGGAAAGGAGGCGAAAAGATGCTAAGCGGAAAAAATCAAAAACAGAAACGGAATTAAAGCAGTCTCCTACAACAAATACTTCAAAAACAGGAAAAAAGCTCCTGGTAAGACAACTAAGTCTTTCTTACGGAACATATGTAGATCAAAAAAAATGTTGGACAGAATGTAGAAAAAGAGAAGGAGAGAGCAAATTTGAAGAGGAATGAGAGATTCCGAAAAAATGTTACTACTGCAGCAGGAGACAATAATATGTGTAGGAATAGAAGGCAAAATCAATTTAGGGACATTCGTAAACGAATGTTTCGCAATAGGGTGGTTTTAAATTTGTTAAAAAATATTAAAAAAGGTAAACAGAGATCTGATTTTTATAAGAAAAAGAAAAGTGTAGAGAAGATTGTTGATCAGGCTTTTGAAGTTAAGAAAAAATTATTTATTTTAATAATCAATAGAATTAGGACACTTAACAAGACAATTGATGTTTTCAAATCAAACAGTAAATGGAAAAGAGTAATTAATCAGACTAATTTTTGTAAAGTTTTTTCTGGAGAATGGATGCACAGTTCAAGTTGTGAGCCATTTTTTAATGAGGAGAGTTACTTTCAGGAGAATGATTTAGTGCATGCAGTTGACACCAGTGGTCGAGCATATGAGGTGAAAGACGGTTGTCCGATTGAAAAAGAGAAACTTGTGCCTAGAGAACCAGAAGAGGTGTTAACTGATGAAGTTTTAGGGAGACGTACTAAGGGTCCAGTGTACACTTGGAAGTGTAGTAGTATTTGTAGTGTGCGACAGGAATCAATCGATTTGTTTTGTAATTTCTTACGTACATATAGTAAGAAAACTCTAAAACAGAAAATGAAGATGTTGCAAGACTTAGATCCTTGTAGAGTGAGAGAAAACACAGGTTTGCAAGGGCATTCACTGGCTTGTCTTTCTAGAAAAGTATGTCAGAGTGTTTTTCATCATTTTAGGATGAGAGCAGTGCATCATAACAAAATGAGGAAATTAGTGAGAAGGTTGTATTATGCAAAAAGTCCAGTACTTAAGCTTAAACAATTAAACAGTGCTCTTTTGCATGGAACTGAATTAGATGTGAAGAAGATTTGTGAAGAAATTGAGATTTGTTATTTTGGTGATAAAGAGGACAGTGTAGAAATTGACACAGAAATTCAAGGTAATGTGGAAGACAATGTACAGATTTCAAGTACAGAAAAGTTTGACCAGGAAATTACCAGGTTTAAGGTGAAATCAAGTGAAAGGCTGAATTTTACTTGTGTGTGTTGTCGACGAACTCATTTTAAGCATCAAACTAGATTAGTTGATTTATACGTAAAAAGTGAAAAGATAAATAATTATGAGTGGAAGGATTTTGCCACTTATTTGTGGGTGGAGAATTCTTTTGATTTGAGTTCTGATCAGCGTATTTGTAAATATTGTTATGATAAATTAAATCAAAACAGAATGCCTGCTAGAGCTGTTCATAATAATCTGGAGTTGGTAGACATTCCTCCTGAATTGATGGATTTAAATACATATGAGTCTATTTTGATTCAATGTGTCCATCCTTTTCAGGCAATTGTTCGCATGGAGCCTAAGATAGGGAAATTGCCTCCTTCAGATTTACAGAGAGGATTAAAGGGAAGAGTTGTTTATTTGCCTCTAGATTTCAAGAAAAATATTGATACAATTGGTGTAGAGAAAGTGGAAGAGGAACCTCTGGTTATTCTACTTAATGGGGTTCCGACAAAGAGTAAGAAAATCTGGCAAGATTTATAGGATGTTAGGAAAGTCAAAAAGGCAACGTTGTATTTGGTCAAAAACAATGAGTACTACAAACATGTATGTGTTGGAGCAGAGGAAACACCTGCAGATGAAGACAGTGATTCTTCAGCTGGCCAAATTGAAAAAGTTGATGTGTCTAGAAGTGAAGAAATATATGAACATTATACTGTTCATCCTTTGCATTCTAAAGAAGTGATGGGGAATGCAATTGACTTGTTTCAAATGAAAGCAGCAAAAGGAAGTCCTATTAGTGTATGGGAAGAAAGTTTGGAAGCTCGTTGTTTTCCACATTTATTTCCAACAGGTCGAGGTGGACGATATGACGTTCGACCCCTTCAAATTCCTGCATCTGAATATCGAACTTTAAGATTATATGCTGAAGATCCAAGGTTTCATCAATGCATTCCATATTTGTTTCATCTACTGTATGAAAGTGACTTGTCTGGGCTTTCTTATGCAGTAAATCATATACTGAAAAGTGGAGCACATCTGCAAAATGTTTCGGCAAGGGACTTTATGGAGAAAGTCAATCTGCAAGATAATATTTTGGAATCTCATCTAATCAATCTCATGGCATGTCAGCGTGGTACAAATGAGTATTGGTACCGTCTTCATGGGGAATTGAAATGTATGCTAAGAAACTTAGGAACTCCTACATGGTTCCTCACTCTTAGCTGTGCTGAGTATGCATGGGACGACTTACTTCAATTTCTACGAGAGGCAAATGCAAATATACAAAATATCGAATTCTAAACTGATGGAGAACTGTGTTCTTTGGATCCAGTGAATGTATGCAGATATTTCAATCATAGATTTGAAGCTATGATGTCTTTTATTACCAACAAAAAAAATCCTCCCCTTGGAGAGGTTTTGGATTTCTTTTGGAGAAAGGAGTATCAAGCGAGAGGTGCTCCTCATATACATATGTTGTTGTGGATTAAAGATGCACCCAAATTTGGAACAGATTCGGATGAGACAGTGATGAGCTTCATTGAAGAGTATTCAACATGTGCTGTTCCAAAAAGTACCGAAGAAAACAGTTTAAGGCAACAAGTTTTACGCTTTCAATCCCATCGTTGTGGAAAGTACTGTCGTCGAAAATTCAGAAACAAGGACAAGTTCTATACAAAATGTCGTTTCGCGTTTCCACGACCAGTGATTTCTAAAGGAAGAGTAAATAATTTGATGTCTTCTCTGCGACATACTGTGACGAGGAAATCATCAAAAAATACATACAATTTAAAAAGAAACGAAGAGTCCAAGTACATCAACGACTACAACCCAGTGATTTTGTCCATGTGGAATGCTAACATGGATATTCAGTTCGTTGCTGACAACTCTATTGCTGTGGCTAGATATGTGACGTCTTACATCACAAAAAAAGAAAAGACAGAACTGAAGGAAATGTGGGAGGACATTTCACATGAAAAGAGTCTAAGCAAGAAATTATACAGTTACAGTCTGAAGATGTTGTCACATCGAGAAATTAGAGCATATGAATGTTCTGATCGATTGTCATCAGCAAGTCTATATGCCAAATCTAGTACCATCATTTGGGTGAGTCTAGGTCTTGCTACAACAGGAAACCGAGTTTTGAAATCTGTACAAGAAATAGAGTATTTGGCGGAGAAAGAACCAGAAAGTACAGATATTTTGAAGACAAACATGTTGGATACATACTATCCAAATAGAAGTCCTTACCTTGAGAACGCTTGTCTCTATGAAGTTCTGCAAAGATATATTTATAAGAGGAACATCAGAGAAGATATCAATAATGGAATATATGGTGTCATTGTGTGTGAAGGATGTCTAGTGAAGCAGAGAAAAGGCCATTTGATTAATCATCGAAAATTTAGTTGCGAAAATCCAGAGAAAAGGGAATTTTACTATTTAGCTCTTTTGCAACTCTTTAAGCCATGGCGTACAGAAGAGGAACTACTTGGAGATTTTCTCTGTTATGATGATTCTTTTAATGCAACTAAGGATACCATAGAATTTCCTGTTTTTCTAAATTATCTGCAAATGTTGAACGAAGAGATAGAGCAAGAAGCCACAATTGCTGTAGAGATTGCTAGAGACAGTTCTCAAGACAGTCAGAGTTCTACTTCATTGAGTCAGGATCCACTAGGAGGACCAATTATCCAAAATGAAGCTGCCACAGCCATGGATGAGGTGGAAAGAGCTATGGAACAAGCTCAAGATGATGTAGTTAACTTAGAAAATTTGGTGAAACAACTAAACCTTGAGCAGAAGCAGATATATGACGAAGTCACAGAACTGATTGAACATGGATTCAGTCATGAGAAAAAAGAGTGCTCATGTACATCATTTAAGCCTGTCCAACTGTACGTGAGTGGAGATGCAGGAACTGGAAAAAGTTTTCTGATTAAAGCAATTGCAACTTTTCTGCAGAAAAGGACTGAATCACCGCTATCTTGTGTTGTTACCGCTCCAACTGGGCTGGCAGCACATAATATTTAAGGGATTACTTTACATTGTTTACTGATGCTGCCAGTGGAGCATGATAACAAATTGAAATACCACAAGCTATCTGGAGATGCGTGTTCCGAAGTTTCGAGAGTCCTGAAGAAAATGAAACTTCTTATCATTGATGAAGTAAGCATGGTCTCAAATCTAATGCTTGCTTTCGTGCATTTGAGAATGCAAGAAATTCTTAGAACAGAGTATGATGTGTTATTTGGAGGGAAACACATTATTGTTTTTGGAGATCTACTGCAGTTGACTCCAGTGAAAGGACAACCAGTGTTTAAAATGGTCACGCATGAAGATACCAGGAAGTGCCTAGGAAGCATTGGAAACGTTAATATATGGTTAAATTTCAAATATGCAGAACTACTCCAAAATATGCGGCAGACAAAGGATGAAGAATATAAAAATATTCTACAAGATGTAAGAATCGGAAAAGTAAGTCAGCATGGGAAAGAAGCTTTACATGGACGATTAATTTCAAATTTGTACCCAAATGATAACATTCTTCCAGAGAATAATTTTAAGAAAATTAACAAGAAGAAATCTGGCATATGTTTGATGCCAACTCTGAAAGAATGTTCCATGTTCAACAACAAAATGTTAAAGTTAGAAAATGAAGAGATAGTGAAACTGGAAGCTATAGATAAAATAGAGCATATGGGAGCAACAATTATTTTGTCTGAAAATTTGAAATCAAAATTGGATTCATTAGAGAAGACTATATCTAAAACTGCTGGCTTTGAAAAGACTCTGAATGTGTGTTTAAGTTGTCGTATCATTTTGAGAAGGAATTTAAATGTTGAAAGAGGTCTGGTAAATGGAGCAATGGGTCATGTTGTTGGTTTTGTGAATTACAAAAATAGAGATGGAATTGAAATTTTGAAAATTAAATTTGATGGCATTGACGAAATAGAACAAATTTGTCGTTGTTCAGCTAGATTTTTGCTTGTGAAAGACTTATATGTTCGCCGAAAACAGTTTCCTGTTTGTTTGGCATATGCAGTGACAATTCATAAATCTCAAGGTTTAAGTGTAGATAGTGCTTTGGTGAACATTGGAAGTTCTGTGTTTAAAGAGCGTATGGCATATGTGGCATTATCACGAGTCAGAACTTTATCAGGATTGTACTTGATTGAGTGTGATGAAACAAAGATTTGTGCTGATCTAGATTGTGTTAAAGAATACAATAGGTTAAAAAGAGAGTACGCTCCACATTTGCCTCAATATCCTCTGTTTGAAAAACGTGTGGTAGGCCGAAAAAGAAGAAATGAGAATAATTGCAGTGAGGTAGTAGCAAAAAGACAAAAAGTAGATGAAACTGTAAATGTAAGCAGAAAGAAAAAGGATTCTGTTGAAGATGTTGTTGGATTTCAGTTTGAAAACAGTTCTGGTGTCAACTGCTATGCTAATGTAGTGGTTAATGTTGTTTTTTTTCTTCACAATTTACAAGAACAGATTGTTGAAAATCGGGATCAAACATTCTGCTGTTTATTGACATCTGTGTTTGAGAAATGTAGCAGTGATAGAGCAAAAATAGAAAGTGTTTCAGAAATTAGAAATCTTCTAGACATATGTTGTGGTCAAAATCAATTTTCACAGATTATTCAGCAGGATTGTCAGGAATTTTTAATGTATATGTTTGATGTTTTGGAAGATGAAGGTGTAGATATAAAAAATCTTTTTAGCCTTTCTTATCGATGGCAGCATGACTGTGATGAAGCAAGATTTCGCACATTACGCGACTTGCTGAAATCAAGAACCTCGATTCATTTATAACTCTGTAATCCAAATTGTATGTCTTACTAATTTCCTTTACTTTTGATATACATGTATCTTAGTGATGCTTGCCTATGTGTTTTACTAATACGAATAATCCTTGTCTTAAAATGGCCGTCGCTTGGGAATTTACTACTGCGCATGCGTTAGTCACACTCACGTGACGTGACGTAGCTGTAGTTCTGGTGGGAAAATGTGCGCATGCGTAGTTGCCTCTAATATGGCTGTCTGAATACTCACATGGTGAAGCTTGCGCAGATGCTCTCGTGTTATTGTCTGTTGCACTAATTCATAATGGCATAGTATATTTTTATAGTAAGAAGTATAAAGTAGCTACTCATGGTATATTGTGAAATCATTTATTTCTATGTTTTAATTTGTTTTCGCTTACTTTTCATGTACCGCGATAATTGGGGGGGTCTGGATGAGACGAGAACCATCTTGAAGGTCCCTTCTGCGCATGTCGCGCCAGCCTGGGAGAAGGTAGCCTTGAGCAGTGGAACCCAGCCAGTTGGCAGCCACAAGTCAAGATGCTCCTGCGAAAGCCACCTCTGACCCAGCGAGAGGGATTCGAATGTACTGAAATTGTTACAATGAAATTTTTCCTATTGTATTCTGTGTATTCTCTCATGGGAACCCCAAATTCACTAGGCGGTTCCTTAAAATGCAAAACCAAGCTTGTAGAAGTCTGTTCTGATTGGTGTGTTAACCTATCCTATGTGGGGACCAATCGAAATTGGGGATTCTGACACTTTGCAACATTGGGGGGTGGTACACTGACCCGAAAACAGTATATCTAGCCTAGGTTCAGCTAGAGAAATTGTCCGACTTGTCTGAATAGCTGACCTGTCACTGACCCAATGCACTCAATAGGTGACTGCATACAGAGCGCTGCGGAGCACTCTGTCCGAATTTGACCATAAACTTTAAAGGTTTTACTAAACCTTAAGTGCTGGCGGAGCACTTTGCTGGGGAGTTCGCTAACCCAATCGGGGTTCTGACTAATAGCTGCAGAGAGGGTGGAGCGCAGGCGTTGCTTCCGAACTGCGGGTGCTGGTTGTGCCTTGGTGGACCTGTCCTGATCCTAATCTGGTTTTCCTGTCCTGTCCTGGGGTGTCCAATCTGCACCTGCTGTCCCATAGATGACTGTCCTTCCTTGGGGTATTTCCTGTCCTTGACTGATCCGTGGCCAGGGTTGGTCTGCACACCTTTCTAGGTAAATATAGTGTGAAAACTCTTCACTGCATCTTCTATTTTTCTGTCTTTGCTTAAATAAAGACATTTCTTTGCATATGTTAATTTTCCATGCTTTTCGCAACCTATTATAAGGTCATTCAGTATATTTTCCTTAGCATGTTCCTATGTTTCCCTACCTTTTTAGAACACATTCTCTCCATACTGTTTATGAAACATAACTGTGGTATATAAATTTCTCCTGAAATCTGATTCTGCGTAAAGATACTAGAACTATAGCGTGTTCCATTTTTCCCCCTCCTATAGATGTATAAGATTTCCAGTCCATACCTTGCAGTATTTTTCCCTACAGTAAAGTCTAGTTCGTGATCCACGTAAAAAAAAAATCTACTAGTAGATCGCATTGTTATAACTTTCTTATGGACTCATAAATGGTTGCCCTGACACTGTTTCTCTATGGTTATGTTCTTTTCGTTATCTTGATTATTGATTGCCTTTTAACTGTAAACTTGATTATTTCCGAATCTGATTTCTAGATAAACTTTTAAAACTTCCCAGTTGTCTGTGATCATTTAATGCGAAATAGAAATAAGTTTGGGTTTTGTATTTTGCCTGCTTTTCTTTTACAGCTAGCTCCCTGATCCATTGTGGATCTTAGGTACCTGTAACGGTGGATTGGTAAGTCAGGTACAATAGAAATAAATAGGAAGGAACCAGGGTTACTGGTAGTAGAGTTGTTAGGTCACCCGATTAATGTAGGGGATGAATTGGAAAAATATGGGCCTGGTACGTGTATGGTGAAAATGTATTGGCCGGGTGACCTGCGATCTCTATCAGTAATTTTCTGGTAGCAGAGGGATGGTTAGGGACTAGTTAAAGTTAGGTAGGACTAGTTAAGCTAGATAAGTTGGATACTGTTAGAAATTATTGCTGCTAGTCGAGAACATTATTGCTGCTAAGAAGATAGACTTTTTCGTGAACTGATCACTCACGTGAAATGTTTTGCTTTGAAAATTATGAAATGTTTTAAATTGTTTTTCTTATTATTATACTGATATATGTATTAACCCACTAGTTAGTAAAGTGTTTATATGTTTGTTGGAAATCCCCGGGGAATTGAATCGCGAGTGGTGAAGAGAATCCACTTCGCGTTGAGGTCACTGGCTCTAGGAAAGTTGATGCAGGTTAGGCAGAACTGGAAGCACTAACTAGGGTTTTTTCTGAATGTATGTTTGAATAAATGATAGCGACGAGATCACTGGCAAAACTTCTATTGTGAGAAAACCTAGTGAGGATCACACCGGAATGAGTAGCAGGGGTATCGGAGCTTGGGTGATAGCAAAGGGGTTCGCTGGGGAAACTTTAGACTTAGTATATATCCCGGAAAGAAGTGGATAAGTCAAAAGAAGTAGTAGGTTCCCTAATGCTTGCGTGAAGGGTAGGCGGAAGAGATCTATCCGTAGTGAGTGAAAAGTAAATGGAAGTAGTTTACTTGCAGTGAAACAAATCTTTTCTGTCTAGACACTTGAGTACAGTGGCGAATGTGTAATCGTTGTTAAATAACAAAGCACTTGCACTTTAGAGAGAAATTAAGTTTCCGTTACCTTGTGAAGGAGGGAGTCAGTCGCAAAGCTGCTCTGACGTCTCTCCGTGCCGCGCTGGGATTGGTAGACGCAGCGGGTGTGTAACGGAGCTGGAATTGTAAAGGAGGGGTGAGTGCCGAAGCGTGAGAACCTGTCTCGCGAAAGGCCGCGCACCCATTGGTCGAGATTATTTTAATTCGTGCATTTCATTGGTCGCCCGAAAAATAAAAGACGCACTTGGATTGGAAGTGAATTTGTAAACAGAGTCACTAGCAGAAATCGTATGTGGCACTCGTATAGACCGCATACTAGACCTGATCCACGATATTTAGGGTTTGAGAACGATCAGTGGAAAGGGCATAAAACCGACATTATGTACGGAAATAAGAGAAAAATATCCCTTGTGAATAAGGTGAAGAATTATTTCAAAAAAGACAAGCCGATTAAAACCAGAGAAGGTGTTGTCATTCCGCCACCTAATACTCACGCATCTTTCATGATGTTTGATAAAGGGTACCACTCGTGTGTATGGTTGGAAAACTGGGCGGAATACACCAAGGATGACGGAATTTTGGCTTTTCCGTTAGAGGGTACATTCAATGGCAGAATTCTATTTAATTTGAGGACCCGAATGAATGACTTACATCCCAGACCTAGATTAACGCAGTACGAAGCTTTAGAGGAATGGGAGATCGAAGCTTTCGAGAGAGACAAGCCCCGAATGGATAAAGGGTTGACAAAATTTTATCCAAAGTTGAAGCAGGAGACCCGAGACAAAAAGATGAAACAGTGGAGACAGAATATGATTGTAGAAGGGTTGTTTCCAATGATGCCAATGGGTGGTCCTCCTGCAGGAGAGAAGAGAACAGAAAAATGTAAACATTGGGCGCCCATGGGGGAATCGGATGATGAATTATTAGATGACATGTTTTTGAGAAGTCCGCCTCCTTATAATGAAGGACACCGACCCTCTAGTGAAAGGGATAATTCACGGAGACCTCCTCCCCAGGAAGAGGCCAGATCAGTAAGTATAGGAGAGAGTCATCAAATACCTCCATATAATGAGGGTTTGGGACCTCTAGGTGCTAGAGATAGCTGTCAAAGAGCACCATTTTGTGGGGAGTCAAGATATTCGAGAGAAAGAGACTTCTGCTCTAGACTTCCCTACGAGGGTGAGGCAAGGCCTTCCACATCAGGACTTCCGTTCTCAAGACCCCCGTCTGAGGAAGAACCAAGGTCCCTAGGTACAGGAAGCCTGTTCCCAAAACCTAATTATGGTGAAGGACCAAGTGAGACACATCCCACTGCCCCGAGTTATGCCCCAACTTTGACCCTGCAGGTATTACATGACAATTCATTAGACAGGATACTGGAGGACAGGGAACGAGAGGCATTAGCTAAGCAGAGAGCCGAGATAATTCAGAAGATTTCCCAGTTAAACACAAGTCCTGAAGCCTTGACAATCCCGGTAACTATTGGACCAGTGGTTCCGCTGTATGGGGATAGACAGGGAAGTCCGAAGACTCCAGTTATTACTCCAGTTGTAGCGCAGCCAAGACAGGAGCCCTTAATTGTGGATGACCAGACCAGTGAATGCGAGTCCGAGGTCTCGCTAATGGATCTGCCCATTAGGGGTGCAGGGAAAGGGTTACAGAAAAGACACAATCCTTTTAACACGAGGGAGATTCAAATGGAATCGACTTAGGGTACCAAGAGTGTCACCCTGGTGACTCCTGAAGAAATTGAAAGGTGGAGTCGAGAATTAGAAAAACAAACTCCTCAGTCGAAACCTTTAGATATTTTCAAGCTTAGAATAGAAATGGAAGAGCTAATGGCAGGGAATGTAGGTTTAGACAGATTAAATACCTATTCTGAAGAAGAGTTGCTGTTTATTGGCAAAAGTTTTACCCGAAACACCAGAGTGCTTCATGAAAAATTAACAGACACTGCAGCTAGTATGGGAATTGATATTTCAAAATCAAAGCCACTGCAGAAACCCTATAGAGCTGATTTTTCAGACAAAGATCTGGAAAATATGAATATATCAGGGAAAAAGGCGCAGGTTAAAGAATTATTGACCGTGTTGCAAAAATGGGGAGACATAGAAAAGTGGAAAGCCAGGTGGGCAAAGAAGAAAGATGAGGCCAGATCTAAACAGGCGTCTTCCGAGTTCGTTCTAAAAGAAGCTGACAAACCTGAGCAGCTATACCCTATGCGTGAAGTGCCAGGTGGAAAATATGTGCACGTTCCATGGTCCAGACAAGATATTGTGTCCTTTACAAATGATTTTCCAAAACTACGAGAAAAGCCTGTGGATTGGTACAGGCAGGTGGAAAGGTTTGTAAAGGTGCAAAAGTGCTTGTGGAAAGACCTGGATGGGTTTTTCGACATTGTGGTTCCTGAGGATTTATGGACCGAATGCAAGGTTGCCATTGATTGGCCCAACAAAGAGTATGACAGGGACCCTGTAACCGGTGCTCCCTCTGATGAGGTAATGAGAAAATATGACCAGGTCATGTTACATCTGAAATTGAAGGTGCCTGCGAAGGAAACTGATTGGACTAAAATAGATAGAACTACGCAGGAAAGGGATGTGTCTGTGCACTCCTTTTATGAAAGACTGTTACAGGTGTTCAAAACTTACAGTGGAATAGATAACATCGAGATGAAGGACATGACCCACTTCATTTACAGGTTTGTAAACGGTTTAAGACCCGAAATTTGCCAGTGGATCAAAGACAATAAGATTTGTTGGCAGTCTAAGAAAATGGATGAGGTCCTACGGTATGCAAAGTACTGTGAGGACGAGATGGCAGATAAGAAAAAGGCACTCAAGGAGAAGGTCATGTGGGCACAAGTGAAGTTAGCAGAACAACAGGAAAAGCAGTTGAATAAAATGAATAAGAATACCCAAAATCAAGGTTCTGGGGGTGGAGGGAAGCCCAAGGTAAAAATGAGCAGAGAAGAAGCCCACCTCTGACCCAGCGAGAGGGATTCGAATGTACTGAAATTGTTACAATGACATTTTTCCTGTTGTATTCTGTGTATTCTCTCATGGGAACCCCAAATTCATTAGGCGGTTCCTTAAAATGCAAAACCAAGCTTGTAGAAGTCTGTTCTGATTGGTGTGTTAACCTATCCTATGTGGGGGACCAATCGAAATTGGGGATTCTGACACTTTGCAACATTGGGGGGTGGTACACTGACCCGAAAACAGTATATCTAGCGTAGGTTCAGCTAGAGAAATTGTCCGACTTGTCTGAATAGCTGACCTGTCACTGACCCAACGCACTCAATAGGTGACTGCATACAGAGCGCTGCGGAGCACTCTGTCCGAATTTGACCATAAACTTTAAAGGTTTTACTAAACCTTAAGTGCTGGCGGAGCACTTTGCTGGGGAGTTCGCTAACCCAATCGGGGTTCTGACTAATAGCTGCAGAGAGGGTGGAGCGCAGGCGTTGCTTCCGAACTGCGGGTGCTGGTCGTGCCTTGGTGGACCTGTCCTGATCCTAATCTGGTTTTCCTGTCCTGTCCTGGGGTGTCCAATCTGCACCTGCTGTCCCATAGATGTCTGTCCTTCCTTGGGGTATTTCCTGTCCTTGACTGATCCGTGGCCAGGGTTGGTCTGCACACCTTTCTAGGTAAATATAGTGCGAAAACTCTTCACTGCATCTTCTATTTTTCTGTCTTTGCTTAAATAAAGACATTTCTTTGCATATGTTAATTTTCCATGCTTTTCGCAACCTATTATAAGGTCATTCAGTATATTTTCCTTAGCATGTTCCTATGTTTCCCTACCTTTTTAGAACACATTCTCTCCATACTGTTTATGAAACATAACTGTGGTATATACATTTCTCCTGAAATCTGATTCTGCGTAAAGATACTAGAACTATAGCGTGTTCCATTTTTCCCCCTCCTATAGATGTATAAGATTTCCAGTCCATACCTTGCAGTATTTTTCCCTACAGTAAAGTCTAGTTCGTGATCCACGTAAAAAAAAATCTACTAGTAGATCGCATTGTTATAACTTTCTTATGGACTCATAAATGGTTGCCCTGACACTGTTTCTCTATGGTTATGTTCTTTTCGTTATCTTGATTATTGATTGCCTTTTAACTGTAAACTTGATTATTTCCGAATCTGATTTCTAGATAAACTTTTAAAACTTCCTAGTTGTCTGTGATCATTTAATGCGAAATAGAAATAAGTTTGGGTTTTGTATTTTGCCTGCTTTTCTTTTACAGCTAGCTCCCTGATCCATTGTGGATCTTAGGTACCTGTAACGGTGGATTGGTAAGTCAGGTACAATAGAAATAAATAGGAAGGAACCAGGGTTACTGGTAGTAGAGTTGTTAGGTCACCCGATTAATGTAGGTGATGAATTGGAAAAATATGGGCCTGGTACGTGTATGGTGAAAATGTATTGGCCGGGTGACCTGCGATCTCTATCAACTGCGACAACTGTAGTTTATCAAGTAGTACTAGAATAGACACTGAAAAATGTATATATTTGAGTTTACCAGAATGCAAATCAGTGCCTTTTAATAATCAAGTTAAAGCAGCTGATCACAATATGGTGTGTACCCAATGTAAGTCTGCAATGCTGTCCACATTATTTTTACAAACTTATGGTAAATATGTGATTTTAATGTTCCAACGATGTAGACCTGATGGAAGTAAATTGTCAACTTCTATTAAAAATGTTGTGGTTTCTCAGTTATCAATTTCAGGAAGAACCTTTGCAACTGTAGCTATTATTTATCATGACGGTCCTTCAACAACATCAGGGCATTACACATGCTATTTAAAAAGTCGTAAAGGTTGGACTCACTGTAATGACACTCATTTGACTTTCAAACAACGTTTGCCTTTTGACTTAAAAAGTTCATACCTAGTGTTTTTCGAACCAAAATTTAAGTAAAGGTAATTGGCCTATGAAGACGGGAGCAGTTAATAAAGGTTAGTTTGCTGTTTAAAATTATATTCTGAATAAAAGTGATGAAAATAATATAAAAAATTGAGTTGTCATATAGGTACTGTAAGTGGATCTCATAGTAAGTGATATCAGTATCATACAAAATTATGAACATGAGTGAGTCAGACATGGAATTACGAATGTTTAAATATTGTGAAAATGTTGTATGAGCCTTTCTTTCAAAACGTCGGAAAAACGGTAATTTCAGAGTTTCTTATAATTAATTTGAAAATATAATGATACATCTGACACTATTTGGCCTTAAGGAAAAGTGAAGGAATGAGCAAAGAGTCATGACTGAAAAAAGGAGTATATGAAAATAATGAAAATATTTCAGATGTTCTTGGAGCTTTTCTTCTAGAAAGTCGATGAAATGGATTTTTTAGTGAACAGCAGAGTACTTTCCAACGAAAAGGACCTTCATGATGTACTATTTGGCCTAAAGGAAAAGTAAGTGAATCAAAGATTAGTGTACATTTGTGATTTTTAAGTTTAGATGTTTTTTTTAAAAACACAATCTTTTTGATTGTGTTTTTTTTCCCCGCTGTCATATGATGAGTAGTTTAAACTCATTGTTTTAAGTGAAATTCAATATATTCTGAGAACAGCAAAAATAAACTATGTAACATGTTGTACAAGTTATTCTATAGTTTGTATTGTGTAATTTAAATTGTATTCCCATTGTCTCACACTCACTTTCCTTTTTCCACCCTCTTTCAGCTCTTTTTACTCACTTATAATGTTCTCTCACTCTCTTTCACCCCCGTTCCTTTACTCCACTTCTTTCACAACCCCTCATTCTCATTTCAACTGTCTGCATCCCCTCTCTCCCTTGCATAACTATTCAGCTTTCAGTCTCTCTGCTTTACTTCCCTTTTCCGTCTTTTCCTCCTTTGCTCTTTTAGTAATTCCTCTTTACTCACTCAGCAGTATTGTCGCACTCTATCACTATAAATCACCCACTCTCCCTCGCTTATCTTTGTTTGCTCCTTTCTTTTGACCTCTTCTCTCTATTTTCCGTTCACTACTTCTATGTCCTCAGTCCCTCACTCTCCTTGTGTTATGTTCACTTGTGTTTATCTACCTTCTATCATTTCTCTTACAACAATTTCACTGCTCCTCTCTCATCGTTCTTCAACCCATTTCTTCTTACTACCCCTCATTTCCTATCTTTCAGTGTCCTTCTCTTTACTTTCATCACCAAATCACTTTCTCTCAGTACCACTGCTTTAGTCCTCTTCTCCTCTCTTTCCTTCTTTTGCTCCCTTACTCATTTTTTTTCCTCACTCATTGTACTCCACATCACTCAGTCCTTCCCTTAGTCTCTCTGTCTACTAACTTCCTCACTCCTTTTCCCTCAATCCTTCTATATTATCCTCTCTCCCTTCATCCCTTCACTCTATGACTCTCCTTCACTTACTCTCAGTCATCTTTCATTCCTCATTCTTCTAAATGCATCCTTAATTAGACTCCTTTCCCTCTCAGTCATTATCTTTTTACTTACTCCTGTTTCCTGATTTAGTTTTGCTAACTCACATTCTTTTAGTATCTTTCTTACCTTCAGTTCATTTTTCTCTTCTTCTCTTCCTTTCTGTCAGTGAATCTATATGCCTTACTCTTAGTAATTTGCTCTCCTTCTATTTCTTTTTCCCTCATTATGTCCTTCTACCTTACTTTATTTCCCTTTCTGTGTCCGTCACTCTTACTTTATTTCTAAATACACTGTTATGATTTTTAACCTCTTCATTTGTATCTTTTAATTTAAAATACATATTTTACTAATTATAACTTATTTTTTCTTCTCTCTTTCACAGATACAAAATGTAGTAAAAAATGTAATTAAAGTTACATTTATTATATGGTAAGTGTGACTAAAAAAATGTAGTTTTTCATCACCCTTTGCTTTAACCTCACTACTATTTTCTCAACCTACCTCACTCCTGTTTCTTTACTCTGCTTTCCTCACTTATTCATATTCTCCATGTTTACTCCCGTTTCCCTATTTCCCCTCCTACATTCAAGTACTTTCAGTCCCTATTCTTTACTTCCCTTACCCTCTGTTCCCTTCCTTTGCTCCGTCACTCATTCTCTTTCCCTTAATCATTTACTTCACTCCTACACACACACCTCCCCCCAACACACACACACACCTCTGACATACACCCCACACACACACACCACACACACACCTTACACACACACACACACACACACACAGCCACACACACACACACCCACACATCCCACACACACACACACGCCACACACATACCACCCACACACCCCCCACACATATCTCACACACCCACACCTCCACCCACACCCAAACACCCCACACACCCACACCCACACACACACCTTATACACCCACACCCCTACCTACACCCACTGACTCCCTATAAGTCACCCACACTGCCTTACTTACCTTTCTTTCCTGTTTCACTCAGACTCTTTCAGTCACTCCTTCCTTTACTCTCTCTCTCTTTTCTCTCTGTCACTCCCCATGTCTTAACCTTATTCACTTTTATCCACCCTCTTTCATCCCTCTTTACTTACACTCACTGCTCTTTCCTCACCCTCCCTCACCGTTGTTCATTTATTCCGGTTCCGTCACTACCCCTCATTCCCCATTCTTTACTGTCCTTCCTTTTACTTTCAACACACACTCACATTCTACCAGTACCCCTACTTTAGTCTTCTTTTTCTCTCTTCCCTTCTTTCGCTCCCTTATTCATTTTCCTTTTCTCACTTACACCCTATTACACCTTCTCTGTTTTTTACTATGTAATAAACAATCCCTCTGTGTTGCTCCCTCTAGCTCTTTTTCTATTAACATTACTCTCTCTGTGTTCTTCCCTCATGCTCACTCTTTCTTTCTTTATTTTTATTTTATTTTTTTTGGTTGCGCGCCCCGTTGCGCGCCCCGGTGCACGTACCAGTACGCGTACCCTGCAGAAAAAAGATTGACAGAGATTCTTTAAAAATATAGGTTTATTTTTATAAATTAAAGGTAGTTCTAAAAAGAACAGTTTTTTTATTCTTTTTGTTGTTTTATATTTTTTTATTGTTTTTTTGAACATTTTTTACTTTTTTGGGGTTTTCTGAACAGTTTTATATTTTTTTGTATTTTTTATGGGGAGAAACAAAAAACAGGGAATTGTAAATGGCTCAACTGGAGCAAAAAAAAAACCAGAAAAAATTAGGGTTTTTTCGGGCACTTATGGTTATCCCCAGCACAGATGATAAGTTTTATACTTTGCTCACCATAGCAAAGTAACTTTTCACAATATTTGCACACGATTTTAAAATCGTTAAATTTTGGTTGTATGATAGGCATTGTCTCTGTTGCCTCTGAACCCGATGGAGTTGGTTCTTTCGATGTTGAGGGTCTGGATGTTGATGGGGGTAGCTTACTGCAGAGGTCCCTTACCTCTGCAGCAGAATAGTTGATTGGGTGCCAACGGATCATGTGCTGAATCATGGTATGATTCCCGAAGGAATATTTTTTGTTAGGGTTCCCCCTGGACAGCTCAGCATCACAAATCAGACAAGTCACCTTCGCAGCGTTGACTTTTTTGAAACCCCTTGGGATTTTGTAGAACTGCCATACGAAGTGCTCTTTTGGTTTGTAGGGCTTATTATCTTCAGGCAGGAAATGCCTTGTCTGTCCCTCCTCTTCATCATCCTCCTCCTCTTCTTCTTGACCACCAATGTGATCTTCTGGTGGTCTTTTTGATGGTGGTGGTGGTGGTGGTGGGGCAGATGCTCCAGCTGCTGCTGCTACTGTAGCCATTTTAAAGTAGAAAAGATTAGAGACAGATCTCCAAACAGGTCTTCCTCAGTCAAAGGAAAAAGTCAGAATAAGGAAAAAAGGTGGGGGGTTTCATCATTTGGAAAACAAAACTGTTCTGGACCAATGAAAAGTGTTATTTTCAAGTCACATGACCAGGGCTTTCATCATTTGGAAACCAAAAGTGTTGTGAACCAATGAAAAGTGTTATTTTCAAGTCAGATGACCAGGGCTTTCATCATTTGGAAACCAAAAGTGTTGTGAACCAATGAAAAGTGTTATTTTCAAGTCACATGACCAGGGCTTTCATCATTTGGAAACCAAAAGTGTTGTGAACCAATAAAAAGTGTTATTTTCAGGTCACATGACCCGACGGGCTTACGCTACGCGCCCCGGGGCGCGCCCGGGGGCGTGTTGCGTAAGCGCGTCAGGACGTTTCGCGATCGTATGCGCTCGCATGCTCTTACGCTGTGCGTCATATGACGCATCACGCGGCTACGCGATACATCACGATGTTGTTTTCGTTCGCGGGAATAGCGCTAACGGGACGCTCACCGGTACGCGCCCCGGGGCGCGCCGTTGCACTACGCTTACCGGTGAGGGCATCAGTACGCGCCCCGGGAGCGCTCCGGGGCAAAAAAAAAATACAAAAATATTACAAAATTATACAATATAAAATTCGTTATAAAAAATATTACATTTCATACCTATAGAGATTTGCTATTAAAAAACCTATGAAATTCACTGAAAAAAACATAGGTTTCACACCAGTTATAGTTAGGAATTAGCATTTAAAAAACCTATTAAATTCACTGAAAAAACCGTAGGTTTCACACCAGTTATAGTTAGCTGGAAATTTTACTCGCATAAAACCATTGAAATTCCCACGTTATAGTTAGTTGGACTCACTATAACTTGCGCGTGCAATGCACTGCTGATGACGTCACATATTACATCACTCATGACATGGTCAGTGACATCACTCATGACATCACTGATGACACCATCCTTGTGATACAGTGACAGACCTCCTTTCACTGTAATGTAACCCTTAAAACACATATTCAAAAATAGAAACTAAAATTTTTTTAAAAATGCAGATACCCATACCAGTTACAACAACCAATTCAATAATTCCACCATCTATATACACATCCACTCATTCACCAACAGTTCTATATAATCACTCATACGTATACTCACTCATCAAATATAATGATATTATTATTATTATTATTATTTAGCGATTTGTAGAGCGCCTGGTGACCCGGAGGCATCCCCGCGCTATAAGAGCTTGCTATGACCAGGAAGGAAAAGAAGGTCCTATTTGGGAAAAAGGAGGGTTTTTAGCTGTTTACAAAAACGCAGGTAGCAAGGTTCCAGCCTAAGGTAACGTGGGAGCAAGTTCCAGCCTGAGGACGCTTTTACTGAGAAGCGTCGACCACCAGTGCGAGCCTTCCTAAATCTTGGGACATTGGCCAGTCGCTCATAGTCCGAGCGCAGGGATCTAAATGCTTTATACAGGGTGACCATGTCTCTCAAGATCGAGGGGCCTAGACCGTTGAAAAGTTTATGGACGGTACACATAGCCTTAAACTGTATCCTCTCTCGCACTGGGAGCCAGTGAAGGGCCTTGAGTGCTGGTCTGGCCGAGACTCTAGAGGGAAGATTCATCAGCATTCGTGCGGCCGCATTCTGGGTGCGTTGAAGCTTTGCCAGAGTGGTCTCAGGGGCTCCTAGGTAGACGGTGTTACTGTAGTCCAATCGTGCAAGGATCAGGCCTTGGACCAAGAGTTTCCTAGATGGAGGAGGGAGCAGCGGAAGGATCTTGCGAATTGAGCGCATGAGTCCAAAGCAGGTTCCCGCTGTCTTGAATGCCTGAGTTTTCATGGACAGGTCTGGTTCGAGCCAAACCCCTAGGGTTTTAATTTCTTTCTTCGGGGCGGGCACCTCGCCGAAAGTTTCGGGCCAGACAGCTGGTGGAATAGCTGCCCATTTCTTGCCCAGCAGCATGACTTCGGTTTTGGAACCGTTGAGCTTAAGTGATGACTCGCACATCCAGAGGTGGATTTCCTGGAGGCAGTTCAACAGGTTATCTGGGCAGTGGTCAAGATGTGAGAGCGAGACGACCAGCTGCGTGTCGTCCGCATAACTCACAATCTTGATACCGAATGGGGCAACTACGTCCTCCAGAGGAGCCATATAGGCATTAAACAGGGTGGGACTTAGCGAGGACCCCTGGGGGACCCCGCTAGACAGAGGCAGGGAGGCTGAGCGGGAGTTGCCATCCCAGACCTGGAATGAGCGGCCCGACAGGAACGACTCTATCCAGGCCAATGCGGTGCCCCCGAGTCCCATCCTGGCCAGCCGGTGGAGCAAGACACGGTGATTCACCGTGTCAAAGGCTGCACTAAGGTCCAGGAGGATCACTGCCACTGACCCCCCTGAATCCAAAATGCACCTTGCCTCTTCGATGACAGCGAGGAGGGCAGTGTCCGTACCGTGGCCAGGGCGAAACCCAGTTTGGGATTGACGAAGTAGGTTGTTGGATTCGAAAAACTGGGATAGTTGGACGTTGACAAGTTTTTCGGCCACTGTGCTGATACCCGAGAGGAGCGAGATCGGCCTGTAATTGGCCAGATCGGCGGGATCAAGTTTTTTTTTTTTTAGAAGGGCTTTAACTACTGCCCCCTTCCAACTCGGGGGGACGGAGCCTTTAGACAGCGAGGTGTTGATCATCTCCGTGATAGGGGGTACGATAGTGGAGGCGACTGCTTTCAGGAATCTCAAGGGGGCAGGGTCACAAGGGGAGCCGCTTTTCATCTTGGCCAGAGTTTTTCCTACTTCGTCCAGAGAGACCGCCCTAAAAGCAGTCAACTGTGGGCGAGGGGTAATTCCTGGGTGGATATCAGATGCGTAAGTGTCCCTGTAGTTTGGCTGGCTGGCTGGTGGAAGTGAGGCCAGGATATGGGAGATTTTGGAGTCAAAGTAAGTTGCCAGTTCGTCGCTCCTACCTGGAAGGAACCTGTTGGGGGAGGGGGGTGATGGTATTTTCAGCAGCTCTTTGGCTATGAGGTATGATTCTCTCGCCGAGTTGGTAGCATTTTTTATTCTTGCATCGTAATATGAGGCTTTGGTGAGTTTCAGGGCAGATTTATAGGTTCACACCGACCTTCGGTAGGCATCCTTATTGGAGTGGAGCCAGTCCTTTCTCCACAGTCGCTCCGCTTTTTTGCATTCCTTGCGGAGGGCTCTGAGTTCCGGGCTGAACCAAGGGGCTGATCCAGTCTTTCCGTTTTTATCTTGGCGGGTTTTTAAGGGGAGGATAGAATCCAGGGAGTTGGAGATCCACTTCCTAAAGTTATTATCTGCTGTGGTGGGATCCTCTGCGGGGGCAGAGATCGTAGAGTCCAAGGCTCTAGCCCATTCCTCCGCAGAGAGTCTGGACCATGCCCTGTCCTGGGTGTAAGTGACGGGCTTGTGAGGCTTCCGGAATTCTCCTGGCCAGAAGCAAGGGACCAAAAAATGGTCAGTCCAAGGAAGGGGGAGGGCCGCCTTGGCCTGGAGGGAGTGGACATTGGTGAAGACCGGGTCTAGCAGGTGACCCTTGATATGGGTGGCTCTAGAGTTGGCCAATTGGAGACCGTAGGCAGCCAGGTCAAGGATCAGGTCGGCGGCCCCTTCATCGAAGTGGATATTAAGGTCCCCTAGTACGATGAAGTTAGATGTTGAAAGGGCCAGTGATGATATTGATTCTAGAAGGGAGCTGGCAAAGGGGCCAAAATGGCCGGGGGGGGCGATATACGAGAAGGCCTGCCAGAGATGTGGTCGGGGTCAGCTGGATGGTGAAATGGCAACTTTCAGCGTCTGAGATGTGTGCATTGCTAGTTCTGCAAGAGAGATGATCCCGGTGAAGGATGGCTATACCGCCTCCTCGGCCAGAGGGGTGTGGCTGGGACTGGACGGGCGCAGACGGGCTTGCCTTAGGCGCGCCTTCGATGCGCAAACGGCGTTCCCGCTGCGCTCGTCCGCTGCGCTTCCTGGCCAGGCACAATATGAAGGCGATGTTAGAAGGGGCGTGTCCTAAAAGGGGGCGTGGCCTAAAGGGGGCGTGGCCACCATCGACGCGGTGCCGAGTTTGTTGTGGGCGTAGGAGGGGGTCGAGGCAGCGTGGTAGCGCTGGAGGTTGCTGCTCGAGATACACATATACATCCTGTTACACACCGACAGTCATCCAAAAGATACTCTCACACATACTCACACATGCAAATAAACTATTGAACATCCATTTATTTGCATATACAGCTATACACACACTACCACCTTACTTTTAAGGAACCTTATACATACTTACTCTTTTAAACAATCACTTATAGAAACACATACTTATTTAAACAGGAACTCTTACAATCCCTTACTCTCACATATACTCACTTATATACATCAATATTCACATATACTACATTAAAACATATGTAGTTACTGATAAAGACACTAGTGAGACAGTCATTCAGTCAGTAACACACACATATACACAGTCATCCACCCATACAGTCCTGCACATATGCTGTCTTCAAAACACATACAGAGAGTCAGTTATTCATGCATCTATGTGCTAAGTAATACCCCCACCAAACCATACAAACACTCATACTGATACTAAATCAAACATCTAATAACCCATATACATACACATGTAGCTACTCACCAACCCATGCAGCCACTTATACAGAAAGTGAAACACTAATCCTTATATTTAAATATTTAAACATTACTCACTAATATATGTATTGCCTAAGATACACTTATTAAGCCAGTTAACCAATCAATTTAAAAAAAAACCCATCTAAACACTAATTTATTCTTCCATCAACTTTTACATATACATATATAACACATATTTATTTCTCAGATAGACACACATTCACTGGATGGTGTCATCAGTGATGTCATGAGTGATGTCACTGACCATGTCATGAGTGATGTAATATGTGACGTCATCAGCAGTGCATTGCACGCGCAAGTTATAGTAAGTCCAACTAACTATAACGTGGGAATTTCAATGGTTTTATGCGAGTAAAATTTCCAGCTAACTAAAACTGGTGTGAAACCTACGTTTTTTTCAGTGAATTTAATAGGTTTTTTAAATGCTAATTCCTAACTATAACTGGTGTGAAACCTATGGTTTTTTCAGTGAATATATATATATATATACATATATATATATATATATATAAATATATATATATATATATCGTGTAGTACCGCGTTTTCACTCCATGCGGCAGCGCCAACTCGCCCTGCCGACAAAGACTTCACGGACATGGACCTGTTCAGTGCAGACTAATTTATTGTTGCAAAGTAAGTCGCATGACGTTTCGGCTCCGTAGAGCCTTGCTCACATGTATATATATGAAAGACCCAACTGTGTCCTCTTTCAGTATTACACCTGTCTGTGTAAATAATTATGCTTTTTGAAATTTGATTGTCAGGTCCAAACCGGTCATAGCAGGTACCGGGCGTTTACCCGGTGGGCCGGAAGGGTGGGGGGCGGTTTTGGACGATTTTTGTTACTGGGGCCAGTTTTACAGTAGTGCTTCAGGATTGGCCCCTTGTAACAAAATAGCAACAGCAGTGTTCCCGCCAGCCCCCCACCCCTGCTGGTTGGACTTAATTCTCAGTGCTGGTTTGCGATTCCTGTCGGGCCCTCGTGATTGTTCAAAAGCAAGTAACTACGAGAATGACATTGACTTTTATTTACATCTTCCTCTTCTAACCCAGATGATCTTACAGGCGATCTTTGTTGCAACCAAACTGTACCCCCACCACTACACAAGGCACACTTGCAGCTTTTTGCTGTAATTACATTGATAGTGACAACAATAATAGCAAGAGAAAGTATATGGCTTTTTTTCCCCACCGATGTTACAGAAAAACTTGGGTTTATGAAACTGGCACTCAAGGCTTTAAGTGGGACGGGTCCCGCATGTGCTCAGCACCTCTGAAGCTTAAAAGCAGGTGTATGGACAGATATGGGGCGCAACTAGACCCAAACTTCGGTGGGGGGGGCTACCACTCCCAACCAGGGCTGGCCCTAGCACTGGTCACACACAATACATTTTGGGGTGCCCCCTCCACCATATCCTCCTTTTCCATGAATTCCCTCAGTACCACTCACCAACAATGAACCTTATCTCTCTATAGCACTTTTCTGACAAACATTTAATATTTTTATAGCGCTACTCATAGTACACTCACATCATTTCTGTGATCTGAATGATACACATTCTTTGTAGCAGGCACATTAATCCTGTGCATTGTGTGGGCAGGAGTGCCCATGTGAGTGCACGGTGAGCGATGCGACAGTGTGAGAGTAGGGTAAGAGGAGTGACTGCAGGGTAAGTGAGCTGACCATATAGTGTCACATGAGTGCTGATGAATAGTGTGTATGTGTGACTACAGGTTGAGGTATAGGGTGGACAGCGCAAGTGCATTGTCAGTGCAGAGTGATTGCTATGAGTGCAGGGTGAGTGGGTAAATGGAGTGAGTACGTGTAATTAGTGTGAGATCATTGTGATCGCTGTGAGTGCAGGGTGAGCGTGAAAGTGAAGGGTGAGAATGAGTAGTGAGTTGTCTGAATGCAGGGTGCATTCCCAGACACTTGAAGTAACTCAGCATGCTATTGACAGAGGTATAGAGTTTCAGACATAAGTTAAACTATTGCTATTATGCAGGGCTTTAAGTGGGATGATAAAACTGGGGAGTGTAGGAAGCTGGGTTTCTGTTGCAATAACTCCCCACTTTTTGCTAGATTTCTAATGCACTTTGACTTAATGTGCCCTGGGTCCCTGCAAATCAGGTTCCCAGGGCCTGCGTTCTTTACCAAAACTGTACTTTTGCACGCCCAATTGCCACCTCTCTGGCCATATGTAAGTCCCTTGTAAAAGGTACCATGGGTACCAAGGGCACTGTAACCAGGAAATGCCTGTAAGGGCTGCAGCACATATTGTGTCACCCTTAGAGGTCCTGTACCTTAACACACACACACACACACACACACACACACACTGCCATTGTAGGCTGTGTGTTTTGGTGCCGAGAAAAGTGAAGAGTTGACATAGGATACATTCCTGTGTGTCATGCCTGCAACCCACTGCCTATGGTATAGGTAAGACACTCCTCTAGCAGGGTGCACAATACCACTGGTGAGGGTACAGTTGCATAACCACTGTACCCCTACAGTGTCTAAGTCAATTTTTAGACATTGTAAGTACAGTAAAGCCATAAAGAATATATGGTCTGGGAGTCTGTCATCAGGAACCCCACAGCACCATAATAGCATTACTGAATACTGGGAAGTTTGGTATCAAACTTCTCAGCATATTAAACCCTCACTGATGCCAGTGTGGGATTTATTTTACAATGGACTCAGAGGGCATCTTAGAGATGCCCCCTGAAAAACGACCAGCCTCTGGTGGGTTCCCTGACTGGTACACACCAGCCTGCCACCATGAGACATGTTTCTGGACCCCTGGGGTGGGAGCCTTTGCTCCCTGAGCCCAGAGACAAAACCTTTCCTGGGTGGAGGTGTTTCCACCTCCCCCAGGCCAAGAGGAGCCATCTGTGGCAGGGGAGCTTCAAAAGCCTTGCTGCCTTTGTAACATGACTATCCAGTCTCCTGCAATCAGGAGCAGGCCCCATTCCTGTCTTCCCTGCTTTCCAGTGGGAAGACAGGCAGAAAAAATTAGCACCGCCCAAAAGGTCTGCCCACCTCTGCCAATCGCACCCCTCAGATGGGGGAGGCGAGGTGAAGCCCACTCTTCAGTGCTTACCATCTTGCAGATGACAGGCACTCTCCAATCAAGATTAGGGATTGTGCCCACTCCCCCACGTGGGGTGAACACACCTAGGATGTAGTCACCCTATGGTCAGTAGCCCATTGGCTAATGACCTTGAAACCCCTAAATCATCCCCTAAATTCAGTATTTAGGGGGCAGCCATGAACCAAGAAGGCAGATTTCTGTAACCTAAGAAGAAGGATGAAAGAAGACGCCCAGCAGAGGGGACTGCAGAGAAGAACTGACTTCGCTCCAGCCCAACAGGCCCGTCTGCAGTTTCCAGAGGTCCTGTGCCAAAAGTCGCCTTGTTCTGCAGCCAGTGACCTCCAGAACCCTTGGGAGGACTGACTGTGAACAGCAACTCTTTTCAAAAGGAATTGAAAAGACAGACTCTGAGTCTATTGAGGACAAAGAAACCCGACGCCTGGAAGCACCACTGCACCCAAAGCCTACGGCCAAAATCTGGGTGACTACCAGTTCCCGCGAGGTCCCCCAGCACTCCAGAGTCTGAGTCCACTGTGGGTTGACCTTTCCAGGACTCCCCGACGTCCCCTGCAGCCTCTACATGGATGACCACCTCAATTGTGAGTGGCCCAGTAAGGTGAAATCTGACCTCAAAAGACACCCCTGCATCTAGCCACCCTGTGCCCTGGAGAAGAGAACCCGAGGTGCACCTACATCCCCGAGCCTTCCAACTGAACTGCCCAGCTGTTGGTTCCTCCCCGAAGTCTTCCTGGACCGAGCCTGCAGCCAAAAAACAAAACCGGCAATCCATATTGAAAACAACAGGGCACCCGATGCCAAAACAGCACCCTGCACCCGGCTGCCCCTGTGGGTGCACCTTGTATGCTAACTCGGACCCCCCTTTGCCCTGAGCCTAACACCAGGAGCTCTGCTCCCACAACCTTGTGGCCTGCTTGTGAGCAGTCACCAACCGGAGGCCCCTTTTCCCCCATTGGATAACATTGGGCCTCCTCTCTCGGCCGCCCAAGTGCCACTGACGATGTTCTGAGAGTGAGAACCCTGGTTCTAACCCAGACTACGACTCCCACAAACCAGAATTTACCTGCAAACTGATAACATAATTTCCTCCCATAGGATTGCATTGACTGCTTGTCCTTGAAAATTCTTCTAAGTGTGGAGTTGGTTTGTATGAAACATTGAAAACCTGCATATGTGTAAAAACTGAATTACTTACCTTTTGTCTAGGAAATGTCTCAGTGTGATATTTAGGCATATCACACTGATTTGCAAAAGTAACTTAAAAAGTAATCTAAAAAGTAAAGTGCACAGTAATCTGTAAAGAAACTGAAAAGTAATTTTGAACTGTTTACTTACCTGTAAATCAACCAACTTCATTTGAACCTGCATTCAACTGTAAATCACTGCATAAGATTTTACAAAGTATTATTTCTCTTACCTGCACCAGGTCTGGCTTGGTTTTAAAAATATAATAACTAAATAATATTTTATTCAAACAAATTGGTCTAAATTCAGTCTTTAGGTGTGTAACATCATTTCTTGCCTGCGTGTGTACAATAAATGCTTAACACTGCCCTCTGATAAAGCCTTACTGCTTGCCCAAACTACCACAAATAGAGAGTAAGCTACAATCTACTTTTACCTCTGCCTACCTTTGGGGCTCCACTGGACTCGGTGCACACACTACCTCATTTTGGTATAGTAAATACAGAGCCAGCTTCCTACAGGGGGTCTCTCAAAGGGGTGATATAATTAAGGGTGTGGCTTAAAACATGTATGCTAAAAATCTGTGCTCAGCATGATGTGCCGCCGACTGGTATTTCGCTGCTTCTGTTATTGCCTCCACTTAAGTTACATTACACCTACAACAAGCCAGAACTATTGTATATAATATTGAAAATGCTTTGGGTATTGTGCAAGAGGTTGTGGCATAATGGCTATAGCTGCCAACTATGGAGCTGATGAAGCAGATTTGAGTCTCAGCGTCTGCTCAACATCCTGTGTTTCTGGACAAAAAATAAATGAAGATGTCCTTGTCGTGCTCATGTAAAGCACTTCAAGTTTAGCAATACAGAACTGCAAAAAAATAAAAGTTAAAACGGTGAACTGCTGCAGAGTTAGGATTTTTTTTCCAGTCTGAGTGTGAGGGTTAAAATGGAGAGCCTGATAGGGACCCGGTTCGGTGCCTGCTTTTACGAACAGTTGGTGCTGAGCGCCGGCAGGACCCAGCCCACTTAAAGCCTTGCGATTATGGCATTAATCAGGGATTGAGGGTAAGGAAATAATGTGCTGATCCTGCAACAAACTTCCAGTTTTATGATTAGGGTGGCCAGCTTATTATTTTGATGTCCCAGATGGTACAACAATAAACAGTCACCTAAAGCCATATTTTCAGCACTTATCTGTGCATACTTTGAACAGCAAATATAAATAGAAAGCACATTTATTTGTATTCTAGGGCTGCCTGAATGATCCATGACTAATAATTAATAGGAATAAAGACAGAGAAGTCACATTACAAATGAATACATACTTTTTTTATTTATAATCCTATTTAGTGTCAAGATGAGGTTTTTGCAGGCTCTTTAAACAACACATGGCTAGCATTTTTCTTTTGGCAACCCTACTTTGCAGACTCTTTAAACAACACATGGCTGGCATTTTTCTATTGGCAATCCTACTTTATATTCTTTTTCATGAAATGCATTCTCACACTATAGCAGTAAATGTAAAATACAATGTAAGGAATAGGCAGAGTGGGGACCATGGGGCACTGGAACCAGAAAAAAAGAACTAAGCCTTGGTAACCAATTTACAAAGTATTATAAATATGCAATTGGTCTTTAAAGACCTGTGAAAAACTCGGGCGTGACCGAGATAAGACTCCAGACACTGCCCAGCCAAGCCCACAACTGCAGCAGCCCGGGCTGAGACACACAAGGCGGGGGGACTAAAGCCCATGCAGCCCAATGGGCGTTGTACGCATGGGAGAGATCCCAACAGGGTTCTTTATCATTGGCCTTTTCACATATTCATGAAGGTAAGTGAAGCAGGTAATATGATCACACAGCATCGACTGTATTACAATAACCAGAACTGAGTGTAGGAGTAAGTGTAAAGTGCTCTTAGTAAATAGTAAATAAGTATTTTCACAGGATTACTCTTCCCATTCTATAGAATAGTTTCTTTATTTTTCTTTCCACTATTCTGCTACTCTAACAAAGGCAGCCACTTTGATGTTTAGTAAGTTATGTCTAGCATTGCGATTTCAAAAAACAATGGGGCACATGCATCAAGATAAGGAATTGCGAATCCTTAATAGCTATTTTTAATGAATCGCTATTTAGGAGTTGCAATTGCTTATGCATGTAGGTTTTGCCAAAATAATAGCAATTCCTACTCATTCCCGCATAGCGAATCGCAAATTGCGATTCGCTATAGGGAATGCTTTCCCATTCATTCCTATGGGCCTAGAACCTAGAGGCCCATAGGAATAAATGGGAAAGCATTCACAATGTGCGATTACAAAATAGGTCATCACAAATTGCGTATGCAATTGCAAGGGAGCTATGGGGCCTAAGCCCCCTCTGATGCACCCCCCAAATAGGTAAGTGTGCAGATGTGGCACACACACATGCGCTAAGGGAATGTTTATGTATCACATGGCACTTCAAAAAAGCAATTTTGTGCATTTTTTTAAGGATTTGCAAATTAAAATCAACTTGAACTTAATGTTAATTTGCGATTCCTTGATGCAAAATGTGTCTTGCATTCCCTAAATGCATTTGCGAAATAGGTAATTTGCTAAAATTGCGATTACCTTTTTTGCTAATGCATTTTTTATTGATGCATCAGAAATGGCTTTTTACTGGTCGCAAATGGGACGATTCTGTGATTCGACCCTTTTGCGACCGGTAAAAAGCTTAATGCATGTGCCCCAATATCTACAGAATTGTGACTGTTTGCCATTGCATAGTTCTGCTCCAATAAGCATTTGCAGGATTGGGTCGTGATTTTAAGAAAATTAGTTGTACATTTTATTTACTGTGTTGTGCCTGTCTCGGAGCACTAACAGTGGTTAACACTCACTGCAGAGGACGTTAACAACTGTTAATGGCATACTCCGCAACTTTGGTCGCAAGGAGGGGTGCCTTTTATGAAAGTAGGGCATTAAACCATCTAGGATGTTGGCAATTGATATTTCTCCTCTCTTTTAGTAGTTGTAAAGCAGTAGCCACCACACAGTATAGTTGAATAATACTTTTTTGGTACATTGACAATTCTACAAGATTACAACATATCCACAATACATATAAAAACACGAGAGTGTAAACCTGAAAACAAAAAAAAATGTGGGAGAATAAAGATACCACACACTCATAAACATATCGAAATGCAATATTTAAATGTAAATGTACAGGAATTTATATAGCGCAAATCACCAAGCGGTTTCTAAGCGCTTGCTTACGGAACCCGTCCTGGTATTCCCCTGTGAGATAACCCCGGCATGGTATCCGCAAGGTGAAAGCCAGGCATCCTGCCACGAGGGGCCGCTGTGGAGATTAAGCAAGCTATTGCCCAGAGTCGCAGAGTGTGAACCCGTGAATCGAGTAGGCACCGGAGCAAGAATTGTCGAGTCCATGGACATTTTAGGACTCAAGACCCCGCCGAGCCAGGAATTGAACTCTGGTCCCGGGCTGACCTCTGCTTCCAGGTCTGCCTCCTCTAACCAGTGAGCCACACTTCTCCATATTTACATTATAACTGCAACACTTCATATACTACTTGAAGCACTGTAAACACCAAAGTGTACCACACTCTATGTTACATAATTCTGTACATGCCCTAGAGGCCTCCGACACCTTGGAACTTTTTCGCTCCTTTGTATATCAGGAATATTAGTAAAAGCACTTGCCTGACTACTGTCCCTTCCATCCCTACTTGCTCCAACCTTTCTTGCCATCACATTTCTGGTCAACACATCTTCATCATTCATGAGAAAGAACTACTACACCGATCATGTTTTGAAACAACACTGTCACAGTTCTTGCTGTATATAAAGCCAATCTCCGTCTGTTCCACCTTTCGTCATTTTCAAACACCACATGAGAGTCATGCACCTCCTTTACTTTGTATGGCCCACGAAATTTTGTAAAACCACTTTCTTACCCATGGGTTTGCATCCAACATGGGGTTTAACATTGTGGCGGGTGCAGCTTACAGCACCGCCCGCCGCAATGTTAAAGTCGAGGATGCGCCCACCAGTGTGACGGGCACATCCTAATTGGCCTGGCAGGATCACCGAACCTCTGGCGGTCTGTCCCGTGTTCCATTACGGTGGCAGACGGACAAAGTCCGCCCACCATCGTAATAGGCCCCTAAGTGTTTCCAGGGTGTATTTTGATTGCGTACATTACCACACATCCTGGCTTTGGTGGCACTTTGATAACTACAGGGCTTTGGTGCCATGGTCAGGGCACCGTCCAGTCGCGGCCGGTGCAGGTAAGCACGGTGGGGTTGGTGGGGCGGGGCACAGGGGGAAGTTGACAGATGACAGAATAGGTTTTATTTATTTAATTTTGCCTCTTCTGCCATCTATTAACTCTATCGCTTTGCACCCGCCTCACTGCACTTACCTGCGCTGGCCGCCACTGGCTATGTCTAGCTTGTGTTGTCCATACGTAAGTGAGATTGGAACAATAGTGACTTGTGTTATTGTTGTCATTAGGGTTTTGGTGAAGGACTGGGTAAGGATAATCAGACCTGTGTTGCTATGCTTCCAGTAAAAGCTGTGTATAATGTCTTGAAGGTGGGTTGTGAATTCCTTTTATGTTTGGATGATAAGAATAGATAATGGTAAAGAGTTAATTTGCCAAAACCTGACCATCTTTTGTACATTAATAAGGAGCTGGGTGGTGCAGTTTGATTGTATATGGTTACGCCTGGTTGTGTTGTTGGAGAAATCACTTAGAGGCAATGCAGTCTTCATAGCCAGAGATATATATATGCTAAGGCTGTGACATGATTAGGCTAAAGCCATTAGTAAATTGTGATAAAGTGAATAACAGGCATTTGTGCTCTCCTTCCGACCACGGTTTATTCAAGGTAAGAAAATCCGGCATGCTGAACCAACTTCCAGCTACAAGTTATTTGATCTGCATTTGTAAACCCTCTTTCGCCATTAGTATTGCACTTTTTTGATCTTGGGACCCCTTTTTTGTATGATTGGTGTTTGGGGGTTTATCAAGAGAAAGGAAGCGACAGAGAGAAAGGAATGCAATCAGGATCCATGGGTCTTTCTGCCCTGGAGGGAGTGCCTCAGTTTTTGAGTCTAAATACAGCAATAGGCCTGCATGGGGATTAGAATCTAAAGGAAATTTAGTAGAGGTCTACTGCACTTCAGAAAACATTAGAGGAGTCAGAGGAAATGCCTTCTTCCTCCTCGATCAGATCTGCACTCAGACCAGACAATTGCCTCTCCCTAATTGATGCATTTACCTAAGAGGGACACAAGTTGAAACGAGATATGATAGCTGCAGCTACATTTATTGGAACACTTTTCTCCTTTCCCTAGATGCTTTGACAGCTGGGAGGGAAGTGGTACCTTGGTGCAAGCAGGGGCTGTATTACACACTTGATGCTTGTGTGGCCTCTGCTGTACTACCGATAGCGCTGGCTCACATAAAGCACCAGAGCTATCTTTAGGGGGTGTTCTCTCATTTGCATAGGGGCATGCATCTACAAATGAGTTCATCCACTTGCCTCTGCACCCGCACGGTATTACAGACGTGGGTACAGAGGCAAAGAAGCACTTAGGAGGCACACTGACTGTGTCACCTAAAATATGGTGCACTGTCAGTGTGCCCCCTGAAAGCAGCAGAACCTCCAGACATCCCCTTGCAGGCGGGTGCGTTTACTGACTGCAACCGCTTGCAGTCAGTACAAGTGTAGGCAGGTCACCTCCTGCACTGTGAAAACACTGAGCGGCTTCAAAGCAGCCCACCCATCTTTCACGTGACTGCACTGCCCCAAGGTTAGAGCGAGTTCGCTGCTGCTCTGAGGGCAGCGCATTCATCATAATACAGCGCATGATCCTTCATTGCGCTGGCGCACCTTTAAAAAGGTGCGCCCAGTGCAATGAAGGAAACGGCACCGCATGTATAATGAGGCCCAGGAGTACTACTTCTCAGGATGTTGAAAGGCCTGCCTTGACAAACACCTAGCTTAAGGTGCCTTGTATCTACATGAGTGTACTGCCTTGCTCTCAATTACCCAGGGGACTTCTATAGTGGAGCCCTTATGTTCTATGATGAAGTATTATAGAAGTTGTGCCCTAGTCGTGCTCTTATTTAGGTGGCTATGTCTTACTCAGTGACTGTGGTGTCCGTGAACGTTGTGGGTTCATTATTTTGGCGCTTAAGGATTAATTAGGAGGGCTTTGCCAATTATTTTGACTCTCTTAGGTTGGTAAACATTTAAGTTTGGTAAACATTACCATTGCCTTGTAGTGTAGAATTGTATGGTGGTTCTTGCTGCGGTTGATGCTAGATATATTGAGACAGTCAATTAACTGACTTATGTGTGCAGTGTCGAACGTATGTTAAATGTTCTGCCATATGTGTTCTGTTTGGATGTTAGTGTGTGCATGTTAAGAATGGTGACCTGAAAAGACAAGAAACAATTTAGACTTTTAACATCATCACATGTGGAGTTAAACATGTTTTAATAAATGTATTTCTCTGTGTGTATTCACACTCAAATTTTGGAGTCACATTAATTACTATACTAGCTCTAGCCCTGGAAAATGCAATAGAAATTGAAAAACACTGAGTCCAGTAAATGCTGATTTAAAAAAAAAATCAGTTTGAAATTATTGGGTTGTTAAATTATAGATATATGATGATGATTTATTACCTTCATTTTTATTTACCCTTTCTTTCTCTTTTTTTTCTTTTACGTTATTCTTAGATTGAACGTCTAGGTACCTATACATTTTAAAAAACCTAATTGAAATGTATCACAGAAAGAAATGAGTGGGTCAAAACTATTATCTGGGATGAATTATCACAGGTAAAAAATAATCTGAAGAAATTACTTTGAGGCGAAATTAATAAAATCCCAAAAATCACTGAATAGCACATGTGAGTAGCATGATGCAAAGAGTTAGCAAAGGTAAGGAATATACATATACTTTACATGGCAATGAGGAATGAGGTGAGATCCTTGTCTCTTTGGTGGCATATCTCCTGAAAGTAGGCCTGTGTTCCTTAACTGTTCATTTTATTATTTTAAAAGTCCAGGCATTAATATCCTGACAATTTAAATGGCCCAATAAAAAATCCTTACCGTTCCTATCATAACAAGTTTTCCCATAAACAATTAAATAGAATAACTAAATACTATAGAGTAATACATTATGGGCCATATGAATCAAACTCCCTTTTTGTGATTCCCAATTTCTGTTTTTTCGTGAATCGCAAATTGAGAATCGCAAAATGATATATAAATAAAAAAACGCAAAAAATTGTGATTTCCTAAAAATCGCTATTTCCATTGTGACATGTCAAATAGCGATTACTTATTCCAAAAAATCGCAAATTTGCGAAATTCGCAAATTAGAGAATTGGAAACTTAGGTGCAGTTTGATGACATCACAACCAGGAAGTGTGACTACCTATGCTGCACCTGAGTTTCAGAAGCATAGTGAGAGAGTGGGAGTGGAGGTGAGGTGAGGGATCACTGCAGTGCTACAAACAATGTCAGAGACTGGAGACATGGCCAGCAAGGACAATCAGCAGCAGGGGGAGACACCCAAAAAAAGACAAAATAAGTTCTCTCAAAGTGAGCTGGAGGTCCTGATTCAGGAAATGGTCGTTAGCCACGAGCACCTCTTTGGAAAGAAGTCCCTGTGTGTGCCTGAGACACGCAAGAGGAGGATTTGGGCTGATATCCAGCGTAAAGTAAACGCAATTGGCGTCACACACCAAAGCGTGGAAGACCTCACGAAGCGCTGGTACGACATGCGCCAGCGCTCACAGGAGAACGTTGCTGCCAGGTTGGAGCAGGCCATGACGACCGGTGGTGGTACCTCTACTGCCACCGCCTCAACACCACTAGAGGAAATGGTTGAGGGGACCCTGCTTCCGGAGAGTGTAACTGGTGTGGCAGACCTGGACATCTCCGACCCCCCCGGAACCAAGACAAGCTAAGAAGCATGCCAACCTACCCCTGATACCCCCCTACTTCCCCCACACACCCAGGAGAGACCCAGGGGCACAACAAAAATAAAAGTCCAGTGCAGGTACACAAGCACACACAGCAATACATTATGGGAGATGCAGTCACATGCACATAACAGTGAAGCATTGACACCCAGCCAGTCCCAAACAGTATGTGCGCATCATGAAAGGCAAAATACAGACAGAAAGGACACATGTAACTCCAAACAGTGAATTTTAATGCATGACAGATGCAAGTCAGGACAGAAGATTAATGTTTGCATTTACGTCCACAGCACCATCAGAAACACAGGGAACAGTCAGTGGAGGCGAGGATGAATCCCCTAACTCAGAGGCAACATGGCAAGAGGAGGAGGAGGAGGAAATGGAGGAGGGGAGCCCTGTTATCCCTCCAAAATGCAGCAGGCAGAATGCAGTGCCACCATTGCCCCTGCTGGAGGAGGAAGCCCAGGACACTGATGGCGATGTCCAACCAGTCCCGGGACAGTCAGAGCCACAACACCGTGTTCAAACACGTGCTGATCCAAAACCGCCAATACCATCCAGACGCAGGGCACGTGCATCCACCAGTGCAGCAGTCCCAGGAGAGGACACAGTTTCCAGAGGGCTGGAGGTGCACATGTTGGGAGTCCAAAGCCTGCAGGCAAGAAATATTAGGTCAATAGAGAGGCAAATAAGGGTTGGCTTCTTGGGCATGACGGGTGCCCTGGAGGCACTCTGTGCTGAACTGAGGGCAGATCATGCTGCTACGCACAGGGAGATGCTGTGCCTAGATCTCTACACCAGGGCGGTCAACCGCCTTTCCACAGCGACCAATGTGCTGTCAAGGCGCAGCATCAGTATGCAGCGTGAGGTGGCACACAACAGCCAGGACATGGCAAGGGTCCTGGTACAGGTGACATGTGCTGTGAATGAGCTGCGGGCAGCTTGAACTGCTGGCCCAGGAGTCTTCACTCCAACAGACAAGAACGCCCAATCTGGGCAGCATTACACCCCACCCCCCCCCCGACAGGCGCCGTAGTGTGCGTCACAGAAGTGCTTCTGGGACAGGTGAGGAGGGCACTGTGCACCCACAGCCAGGGGCTACAGGCCGACAGCGCTGCAGTTGAGGTGCTCAGACTTGGACAAGGAGATGGGTGCATCCACCCAGTGTACACGGACACTTGGTCAAGATTGTTCATTCACACTGTGATCCTAACATGTGCTGGGCATTGAACAATACATTTTGTGCTACACAGGCTGTGTGCAGATATTAATCCCTTATTAAAGGAAATAAAACACAGTCTTGTAATTGATATTTGGCATTGTGTCATATTTTCATACCTAGAAATAGTTCTGTGTGATCTCATATCGTTTGTGGCGCCCAGCAGCTGCACCAATTACACCGGCTGGCATGCGTCCTGGCGCTGGCCCTTGCTCATCTGATGAATCCGATTCACTGAGCTCCACTGGTGTGCCTTTCCTGGTGGCGATGTTGTGCAGCATGGCACATGCTACCACTATCTTGCAACAGTTCTGGGGGCTTTATTGTAGTGCCCCTACACTCTTATGTAGGCATCTGAATCTGCTCTCGAGTATTCTGAAGCTCCGCTCAATGGTACATCTGGTTGCTATGTGTGCACTGTTGTTCCTACGCTCCCCAGCGTTGGCAGGATTCAGGTAAGGAGTCAGTATGAGTTCACAGACCGCATACGCACTGTCACCTGTGGGGTGGGAGAAATATGGTTAAACACTGTCCTGCCAATGCTGTCCTTTACTAGTCTGTCCTATGTACAAATGCAATTACCTAGTAGGTATCTCTCACCAAACTCCCCACTTGTGAGTCGACGGTGTGTCCCACTGTGGCGGAAGATGAAAGCGTTGTGTGTGCTGTCTGGGTATTTTGCGACAATGTTGGTGATAATGTGCTTGGCATTACACACCACCCGTATGTTCAGGGAATGGTAGGATTTGCGATTCCTAAACACATACTCGTTCTGGGAGGGGGGGAATATGGCGACATGTGGCCCATCTATGCATCCAATGATGTGGGGAAACTGTGCAATTTGGTAGAACTCCTGCTTTGTCTGGTCTAGTGCCTGTGGTGTGCTGGGGAAGTGGATGTGGTGATGCAGCCTCTGTACCATGGCATCAATGAACGCGTGGATAAAGCGCAACAATGCACTCTGTGAGACCCCTCCTGCTGAGGCTATCACCCCCTGAATGCTACCTGATGCCAAGAGGTGCAGTGAGCACAGGACCTGGATGTGGGTGGGGATGGTGTGTGTCCTGCGTGTGGGGTGTTCAAGTATAGGTTTGAGCTCCTCTATTAAATCCAGGATGCTCTCTTCATGTAGTCTGTAGTTTGTAAGGATTTCCTCCTCAGTCCGCTGGAACAGGTTTATGCACACTCGAAAGATCCATTCCTAGCGTCTCCTTCTCTGTGCAGCAGCTCTGAGTTGCAGCTTCCTGGCTATCACATACAGCCCAGCCATTGTGGAAAAACTCTGTTGTATAGTGGGCCTCCTTAAATAGTTTGCACCTGGTTATCACCTGCTGAGACTTGGTGGTAATTGCAATTCTCTAAATTACGAATTTCGGCAAATCGCAATTTGTGATTTTTTCATGCATTCCATTTTGCGAATTCGATAATTGCGAGCTCAACAAGTGCGAGATTCGCTAAAGAGTATTAATCGCAAATTTGTTTTTTTGATTCGCAGTGTATGCGATAGCAAAACTGCTTCATACACATGGCCCTATGTAACATGCTTAAATCACAAAGTAGATACTTGGGCATTTATGTTCACATTCAATCAATCAACCAAGCAGTATGTTGTAAAGTGCAGCTACTCACCCGTGAGGGTCTCATGGCGCTGATCCGTCTGGGGGTGGAGGTTCAGTTAAAGACACAGGTCTTGAGATCCTTCCTGAATTGGGTGAGCTATGGGGATTGCCTGAGGTGGAGGGGCAGGGTGGTCCAGGTCTTGGTGGCGAGGTAGGAGAACGATCTCCCTCCGGTTCTGGTCTTCTGGTTCCATGGAACTATGGCCAGGGCAAGTTGGGTGGAGCAAAGTAGTGTGGCGGGTACGTGGAAGGAGAGGCGGTGGTTCAGGAATGCTGGTCCTACATCATGGGGAGCTTTGTAGGCATGTGTGAGGAGCTTGAAGGTGATTCTCTTGTTGATTGGGAGCCAGTGCAGCTGTCAAAGGTGTTCTGCGATGTGGCTGCGGGGGGGAATGTCGAGGACCAGTCTGGCTGCAGCTTTTTGAACGTTCTGTACTTACCTGAGCTGTTTCTGTGTGACGCCGGCATAGAGAGAGTCACCTTAGTTGAGTCTGCTGGTGATGAGTGCATGGGTGACAGATAAGTCATTATTTAATGTAATTTTATTCTCATACATATGTCAAGAAACAAGGGAGCACAGGGCACAGGCAAATCATGCAAATTATTGAGCTAACGCCAAAACGTTTTGTTTTTCTCCAACATGTCTATTCTTTCAAACTATTGTGGAATTTCTGGTGCACCACAGTGAAACAAGTGACACAGTGTGAGACAAATATATGAAGATTGGTTCCAAGTTTATTCTAGAAATTCAGGAGCCTGTCAGGACTACTGTCAGTCCAGTTACCAACTGCCAACATGTGCAGTTGAACCTGAAATGCCCAGCATGCATTTCATAAAATGCTTGCGCCATAGAAGCATAACAAAAACATAATCCACATATTATCCATAATAGTAAACATATACACATACACAACTGCAATGCCAGTCAGAGCCAGAACACTACACATCTTCCCCCTTAATTGTTTTTAAGTTATAAGTAAAAGAATTCATAATGCTGTAAATGACCATGTAATTCTGTACACTTTTGCACTAAGAGTCCTTGATTGTTCATTCTCTTGATTGGCACTTAAGAGATTCCACATCTTACCAGTGCCCTTATATTTAGGAGAACTGGTACATGTATCATCCTCAACATCATGATGACTTACCATCAAACTGCTAGATAACTCACTTCTCTCCATACCGTTCTCATTTAGTCCTTCATCTGAGACTGTGAAAACAATGGTGAGTGAGATGTGAATGAGTGCTTTTCTTGGGGAATGTTTCATAAACTCTTTCCTGAGTCTTTTTCACCCATCATATATGGTAGGGGTTTATGATAAGTTCTGAATAAAATTGCTCACCCTAAAGAGAAACTTAGAACTGTGTTACTGTGCATGGCCAGGCCAATGCCTCACTCTCAATTGCACTTTAATTATTCTTAGCACCACTTAAATATTTAGATACACATCAATTGTGTTCTCTTTCTCGTCCTCTTACTGGCTTATAATAGTCCCAATTCCTCTTGCACTAGCATTGACAGTTACTACTCATTTGTGAACTGGCAGGTGCATACACAATAAGGTTACTCATTTTTCAAAGGTTTCCAGAGCATCCAATCTGCACACTGTCTTTTAAAATATTCCCTTTAACTCTTCCAATTTCGTAGCATATTTTTTAAATAAATTGCATTAGTCAAATACGCCTGAAAAGGATTTTAACTGCTTCTTCTTCATAGATTTGGTACATCAGTGATGGCATTTTCAAAGTCAAACTTAGATTAATTCCCTCAGACATAATAAAATGTATCAGATACTCAACAGTTGGGATAACAAATGTTGATTTATCTTCCGCTATTGTTGTTCCATTTTCTTTCAAAATACACAACTCCTTCAAAAATCGTATTATGTTCCTCCACACTTGCAGCAAAGAATCCTGTAATACCTGTACATCTGGGACACATGTACACAGTTTAGGCAAAAACATTTGGAATATGCTTGAGGCTAATGCAAGTCCAAAAAACATTCATGTGTATTTATTAGTCCTAAATAAAGCTATAAAGGTTGTTAATGCCTCTGATTCAGCAGCAAGTGGAGCTAAATCATAGGCTCCCCTCAAATGTATTGTACTATAAAAACTTGGACTATCTCAGCACGGTTAAATTCTCCAGTATCTTCAGGAGCCGGAGACATTCTACCACTATGTTCTTATTCCTTCACCTTAAGCCACACACAACCTGATCTGACCTCATTTTTTCCCCACTACAACTTCTGGTGACATTTATTTTGCTGCATCCACAGATTGATAATTCCTTTATCATCTTAAGCTGCACACAACTTGATCTGACCTTATTTTTTCCACACAACAACTGCTGACATTTGTTTTGCTGCATTCACAGGTTAATAATTCCTTATACTTACAAGTCATTCAGCAGTACCTCCAAGCCTTCCCTTACACCAAGCAGTATAACTCTTACTTTGTGAGCAACTGGAATTATGTTTCTCTTTAAAACAATTCTGTGGCCAAAACCATTGATGCATTGAATTTCATCCAAAGACATTTCTTTGTCACATTCTAAAATCTGTTCAACTATTTCTTCTGTCTGACCACTGGGTTCTTATTTCCAGGCATCAAGTTAAATCTTAGTCCACCCATATCAACTCACCCCATTATATCTCTACCATTTACTGCTACATATATCTTGGTTTGAATACATTTACTCCTGAAACACAACCAGTCCTCAAAGTGACTCTGGCATGTCTTCCGAAAGTAACTGTCTTAATGTCACGCTGAAAAGATAGTAACTGGTGAACCTGAGTCTGCCATAATTTCTCCACATACCTTACCCATGTTTACTGCACAATCAGGTCCTTTCTTTTTTGCTAACACTCCAGCTTCATCAATCACATCCACAGTTAACACAAACCTGCACTTACTCTCAGCTGGATCTTTCTATTAACCTTGCGTCTGTTTAACTCACAAAAAATTTACTTGTCCCTTGCATACTCTAAAGAAGTGGCAATTTATTTGGCATTTCATACACTTCTTTCCAATAGCCGTACATAAAGGATTGTTTCCTACATGTCTCCACGATCTGCATCTGCAACCCATTCTACAATTTTTTTGTTTTGTTCTCAAAGTACCTTTTCCCTCTTTCATAACCACATTCAGACGCGAAGGCCTCAATTTCTCCCCTTTCCCCCGTTAGAACTCATGTCAAAACCATAAATCTTTTTATCTGCTTTACTATTGTGAAAATTCCATCCAAATTTGTATTACTGCTGCAAAATTATCTTGTGTGTACTTTTCTAGGCTAGCAATTAGTTACAATGTAATCCCTTATATACTAGTTGATTGAGTTCTGATGATGCCAGAATTTGCAGTGCCACCATATATTCATATTTTGTCTCTTCACATCCTATCCTTGTTTCATAGGATAGAAGTTATGAAGCTCAACAACCACACTTGCTTGTTCACTGAAATTCATTTTTTTTTATTTGTGCATATTTGACATATTTACTCAAATCTTCCGGTTTACGTTCTGTCTCTAGTAGGAGGTCAACTAATTTCTGGTCTTCAGTAACCAATGAACTAAACAACAAAGCCACTTTCCTCTCTCCAGCAAATATTTTCTCATCCAATGCAACCACATAATGTTCTAATGCACTGTGCCATTGTTTGTATTTAACAATTGGTTTTACTGGCTTCTATTAAATTATATTTGGAACTTGCCCATTTTATAGTGCTGCCATCTTGGATCCTGTGCTTTTCCCTCCTTTTTTAAAGTCTTTTATCTTTTTTAAAAACCATCACCTCTCTCCTTTAGCTGAGGAGTAATACCCCCTTTTGTTTTTAAATTTCTCCCACTGTCTTGTTGGTTTACTATTTAAACTACATTTCACTGGCTTTCTTTTTGCCCAACATGCCTCCTTCCTGTTTTTTCAAGAGTTTTTGTTTAACTAGATCTTCAATTCACCCCAGTACGTCTTCCGGTAAATCCAATCCAACAACCTTTATTCAATTTATGTGTCATAAAAGCACAGTATATACAATACATACTCCATAAAACACAATACAAATATGTAATTTAAAAACCAAGATTGGACACTTCAGATCTTGGATCGGGAATGACAAACAGGATAAAACAATTTAAAAATAGCTAGGAAGATGATAAAACCTTTAAAAAGAATTGCAATTCATTGTATTAATTGATACTGGGCTACAGAGATTATATCACGAGCGTTTAGCACGTATTCACATGCTTCATATGTACCAGTTCAGAATAGAATAGACTGATAAAAACCATCAATGTGCATGGAGTGCCTGTGATCTAATAGCCCAAGACCATCCCAGGAATTTCGCTACTGCAATGACAATGGGGGATGAGGTGTTCTTGTGCAGTATTCTTAGTGTGTCAGCACTCCTTGTGGCACCCAGTGTCCTACAAATTGGCGTCAACAACAGTTGACGAGGGGAATCATATGCAGGGCAAATAAACAACAGATGGGCCAATGACTCCAGTTGTGCCTTAAAGGCAGGACAAGCTCTATTGCCTAGAGTCACCCATCTGGCTGTAAAGGATCTTATTGGTAATTAACCTATCCTAAACTGGAAGTATAACTTCCGATCGTACGGTTTGGTTATTGTGTCCCAATACAGCTCCAAGCTTGGGGATGGTTTGGCTTCTATGAATCTTCCAGTAAATTAGGACATGTCACAGTTTCTATAAGTATTTTGGGTCACCAGATCCCAATATTTTTCTTTTAAGATATCCTTAGAAGAGAAGATGGTACATGAAGGTTTTTCCCACAATGTAGCCATGCCCATGCTTACTAGGGAGGCTCTAACCTCCCTTAACCATTTGATTTTATGAAAGCAGTCTGCACTAATTCAATCCTTTAGGCCTGCAGCATAGGTTGCCAATTCTGGGGTACACCAAATTCTTTGCCAATATAGTATAGGGTGCAATCGTGCTATGTCAGCCAGTGCTTTTCTGCCTACGTCATAAAGAAGTCGGGATGCTGGGGTGCTTTGTGGGAGGCTTGTGACCTTACGTAAGAACCTATTTTCAGCTACTGTTAGTTTGGACAACGTCTCAAACCCCCATAGCTCCGCCCTGTCTAGGGCGGGACTGACCACTTTCATTTTGTATATTTGGAGCACCGGACTAACTGGTTTTGTCAGAGAGGTGTTAAACTCAATTTGTAAAGCTCCAGATAGTTGTCAGTGTTTCAACGTAGCCATGTCAAGCTGTTGATCCCACTTCAGATCATTCTGCATTATAAGCCCCAGATATGTGAAGGCACTAACTTGCTCCAGGGGATGGTTATTCATAAGTATGCCTCCTCTAAATCCTTTGTGTGGGTTGAACAACATCAATTTTGTTTTTGACACGTTAATTTCCAAACCCCGTATGAGGCAAAACTCCTAAAAAAGTTTCAAGGCCAGCTGAAGACCATTCGGGGTTTTTGAGATAATCAACGTGTCATCAGCGAACATTAGGATAGGAATTTTTACGCCTGCCAGAACTGGAGCGTCAGTAGGAGTAGATTCCAAAAACGTTGCGATCCCATTGATAAACAGAGAGAATAGTGTGGGCGCCATGACACAGCCTTGGCGCTCACCTTTCTCTATGGGAAAGGGATTGGTGACGTTACCCTGAGTACCCCATCGGATTTTAGCAAAATTGCAATCATGGAGTCTAGCAATAAGGGAAAGCAGTTCAGGGAACATACCCAACTCTTGCAGCACTATCCATAATTTGCTACGGGAAACAGGGTCAAAAGCTGGCTTAAGGTCGACAAAGGCAGCATACAAGCTGCCCTTGCCTAGGACCACCATCGTCAAATACACTAGGATAAATCTAAACACCTGATCGATAGTACTAGTATGTGCCCAAAACCCAGCCCGCAATGGAGATAAAATGCCCATCTCATCTAGCCAATCTTGAACCTTGTCTAAGACTAACTGCTTCACTATTTTTTGCAAGGAGTCTATTAGGCTAATAGGCTTGTAGTTACCTGGGTGGGACTTGTCCCCTTTTTTAAAAGCGGGGATAATCTCCGCCCCTTTCCAAGAATCGGGCACAGGTGCACCTTGGGCAATTGTGTTTGCCAACAAATCAATGTACCGGCACCATCTTGACTTGTCATGAAGATATATGTCAGCCCGGATACCATCTAGGCCTGGTGCTCTTCCATCCGTTACTGCTCCTAGGGCGGTAATGACATTAGTCTCGACAAATGGCGGGTCTTGATAAAATAAATGTGAAAGCTCGATCCGATCACCATCAGTTTTACTATGGGCATATTGGGGTTTAAAATGGTTAACGCATTGATCCTGTGCTATGTGATTTTGTGGTGGCAGTGGCTGGCCTCCCCTATCCCATTTTACTATGTTCCAAAACTGTTTGTATCTATTACTAGCACAAGCCAGTCTGAGGTCCTGCCATATACATTCATCCCATGCTTTCTTTGCCTTTTCCTGGGCCCTCCTGTCCTGTATTTTAGCCTGGATGACCGTACTATGGCAGGATCCCCTGCCATAATCACATCCCATAGGGACCTACGGGCCAATCTACATTCCTCATGAAACCAATGGGTTCTTTTCATTTGGTGATTGCTCTTAGCCTTGTGTTGCCTCACAAAATGGGAGCGTAGGTGGACAAAGAGTTTGTTGTGAATAGCAGTTATGTTTCCAGGAAACTCGGGATTGGCTGGACAAGCCTCTAGCTCAGCTATAGCACCATCAATACCATTATTAATAGTAGCTAGGAGTTCGGGCTTCTCTATTATCTTTGCCCATTTCAATTGTCTCATGTTATTTGTGGGGACCACATCAAGAGTGGTCAGCTCACTACCTAGCTGGGTGAGTACCCTCTCTGGTAATAAATCAAGGGTCGCACATAAGGGGTTATGATCACTCTCTACCCGATCCCTCAGGGACATGTCCCCAAGAGCGGGCCATAGCCGCAAATTAATTAGGAGATATTCTATACGGCTGGCACTGCACCCGTTGTTAAATGTGTTTGCCCCATGTCTGTTTAAGGGAGATCTTCCATTTACAGCCCGTAGGCCTTTTTCCAGGCAAATGGAGTTGATTTGGATTGCTGCATCCGTACACTTTTTCATGGGTGCTAGATCCAGTTTAGGGATGCCCCACTGAATATCTTCCTCACATGTGAGGTCATACACATCTGCGGCAATGGGCTCAAAGGTCGAATTAAGGTCTCCTGCAATTAGGACTTGGGAATCCTGGGAGTGCAGGACTAGAAGATCGTCAAGAGTCGCCAAGACTTCCGACTTCTTCCCTCCATTTAGGCCTCTCGCATAAGCATTATAGATCTCAATATTTCCTTTCGGGCCCCTCATCAGCCTGATTGCAAGAATGTCCCTGCTCTGTGTTGGGAGCACCTGGATGTTATAGCTGATCGCTTGGCGAACCCAAATTGTCAATCACCCTGATGGATGGCCTTTTCCTCCACTATTAGCTGGAATATGGTCATTTAAATACCATATACAGTAAAGGAGATCCACCAGCCAAGTCTCCTGTAAGAGGCAAATTCCATAGCACTCGATGAAGGTGAGCCAGTCAGGAGAAGTGACCTAAGACCTCAATCCTGCAATATTCCATGATATTACAGCCAACTTCTTTGAGGTAAGACAAGATGCCGATTGCCCAGCCGATATATTAAATAACTTGCCACTAGTAACCCGCTTCTCTTCATAGGGGAAGGATATAGCCAATGTAATTCTAGGCATCTGATCATCACCAATAGGTGGTATCAGGATACTAGGGGTGGGGGAGTACAAATCAGAGGAGTAATGTGAGATTCCAAAGACAGTCGGGGCTCACTCTGTAGTCAATTATTTGCATCCGTTGAGGAGCTTCCTGCCAAGAAAGTATGTGTTTGCCTAGAAGAGCGGCAGCACTGGCTGTCTAATGGAAACCACCTAAATTGTATAGAAGATGTTTCAGGCGGGTAGGTGCGAAATTCCAGGGCAAGAAGGTTTTCCACCAGATCAACCTCTTTCAGGGTAAGCTCAATGTGATCTAGCGGTTTAGTGGGAGAGGTAAACCTCCGAGCCTGGTAATGTCATCCGTATAACTGAATGGCAACCCCGGACTTGGTGAATCCAATAAAGGGCTTTGTTGGTCAGAGAGTCTGCATTTGCAAACCCATTTCCAGAATCAAGCTTGGGCACATTAACCATGTAAATTTTGGGTGCTACGACCGAGTTAGAAATGTTTGACTGGTTCGGCCTTTGTTGAGTACTACATATTGAGTGTTGGGCATGAGATAAGGAAATAGGTTTTGAGCGTGATGGTTGGCCCTATATTGCTGATGTGTTATAACAGGCATTTAGATGGCTAATGCTGGGATTGGTTGGGCGCTTGGCCACCGGGGGTGGGGGGGTTTATGGCACTGGCTCATAAGATGATCCCATGGGAAGGGGTAGGTTGGGACCAGTAGGGCGTGTACCTATGCCATGTGCAGCAGACTCACGTCCAATATGAATGACATGTCGGGCTGTTGGATTTGACCTGTCTTAGAATTAGGGCTCTGTGGCCAAGACCGACAAGAATCCTTTTGCACTAGACAATTGACCAGGGAAGTAAGGCCCTCAATCATAGATTTCATAGCCCCTATTTAGTTTCTTAGGGTATTAATTAGATCAAGTGTTTCCTGAAGTTCTAGGCTAGGCTTAGGGCCTATCCCTCTGCACGGAGTCAGGGGTAGCGGGGTAGCTGGGGCCTATCTTCCCTGTCTTCGTCAGGCAGGTCCAACAAGGGTAAAAACCTATGTACACCACAGATAATGGGTCCAGACTGTTGTGGGATGGCACCAGGGGGAGAGGTGGAAGGATGGCAGACTCCCTCTACGTCTGCGTTTGCCTCTGTGTTAGTGTCTGTGTTGGATGCGGGGACCCTTTTTCTAAGCTACTTGTGGAATATTGCTGGGATCATAGGACAGCTGCTAGATCTAGGGTTGGTGGGGTGGGAAGGCCGGTGAGGGGCTTTATTAGGGCTGGATGCGTAGATGGGTCGACCTCTAGGATATTTTCCCATTCACTAATGAGAGTATCTATTCGGTCTAAAACACAGTTATTACCTGCATGTTTCTGTGACTTCGTAGCCTTTTTTCCTTTTGGGTAAATCACTGTACATGATCTTCCACAAGGGTCACCACGTTGCATGTGTGCATGCTTTACTCATTACAAATGCTAAGTTTGCCAAAAACTGTCTGGATGCTGTTCTCAAACATCATTGCAGTTCCCAGCTGCCACTGCTGTTTATTCTGTTGGATACTTCACTTTTTAACAAAAATCTTTTGTCCAGCACTGTTCACTGTTGATCTTCCTCCATATCCACAGGTCCCTAGGACAACGTCTTCACTTTCTTTTTCCAGTGATCGGCTCCACTCCTCAAGTTTGTCGGCAGAATAATGTAGGGACAAGCATTACATGAAACGCTCATGTGATAGAAGCATAACAAAAGCCTAAACAAGTCACATATTATAAAAATATGTTTTTTTAAAGAAGAAATGTCTCTGAAATTTCGATCTTCACTGTGGATATAACATCTGATGTCTATTTTTCAAAGATTTGCTTTTTTGGCCCAAAATATATCCTAAGTTACCCACACATTCTAACCATAATAAGCCCACTACCAACAACTACATATGATGTAATAATAATAACATAGGCGATCTACTAGTTTCTGAATCAAAAAGCAGTTTATATGATTTCACATCTTACCCATAAAAAGATATTCTTTCTGACACACCCAGTAGAGGTGTCAATGTTCTGAGTATCAACTTACAGTTCGAACAATGGGGACGATTATAATTGCGTTTTTTCCGCATCCTCCGGGCCGGAGGAAGTGTCCGCCGGCCCGGAGGATGCGGAAAAACCGCTGCGGAGCCTACAAAGACCCCCGCCAGATTAGGATGGCTGGGGGGTCAGGAAGACCGTCCGTAGCTTTTCCGCTGCGGTCGCCTTCCGACCGTGGTGGAAAAGCTCTAACATGTCTGGCGGTGTCTATCAGACACCGTCAGGCATACAGACTTTTGTTTGGGGGCCCGTTGCGGGCCCCCAGGAGTGAAAGGGGGGTGGGGGGTACCTATGGTACCTCCTGCCTTTGCGTGCACGAAGCGGCAGGCACCGTGTGGTGCCTGCCGCTTTGTGCATGCAAATGCACTGCTTCCATTTTTAACATTGCGGCGGGTACTGCTTGTAGCAGCACCCGCCGCAATGTTAAAAATACACCTGTCGGTCACATCCTAATTTGCACGGAGGGACCGTCGCTGCCCCTGCGGACGGTCCCTCCTACTCTGGGGTTGCGGACGGACGCAGGTCCGTCCGCCATCCTAATCGGCCCCCAAGTTCCGAGTAGGTAGCCATCTTAACTAGTGTCAAGTGCACTAGACATAGTATACTTTGCTGTGATATCTCTCTCTCTCTCTCTCTCTCTCTCTCTCTCTCTCTCTCTCTCTCTCTCTCTCTCTCTCTCTCTAGTGGCATACTTTCACAATTAGGTCTGCCCCCCTAACCTGCTTATTTTTCAAAACAGCGAAGTAAGACTTAAAACCAGGTCTCTAATAGCAAAAAACTGTACAATTCTCAGCCCTAGGAAACACCCAGCCACACACCAATATCACACAGTGGTTCTGTTGAGCATACAATCACTCACCCATGACACCTGCACGAGTTCTATTAGGATGTTCCCTTGGTAGGCTCTTTTGTGAGACACAGGAATCATTTGTTTTGTAACCGCCCCATCACACTTGACGGAATTTAATTACAGATACTAGCTTGGCCCGCGCTCAATTTTGTCTTCCAGATAGCATAACATTCTCTTCCATCTCTGCATGTCTGCTAGAAGGATGAAAAATACAATTCAGGAACAGGGCTTTTTTTTTCTTTTTAAATGGCATTAGTTGCAAGGATATTATTATATTTTTGAGTTTTATATAGCGCTAGCTAGACCCGAAGGTATCAGAGCGCTTTACATGTTATATGATGCCATTAACAAGAGATATATGAGGGGATTCATAAGAGTCAAAGTTGAACAATACAGCATGTAGTGGTTATAAAGTCACACAAGTATAACAAAAGGACACGTTGAGGAATGGCATTGGGACAAAATAGGAGGATGAAAGAGTCATGTGTCATTGAAGATACTAGCCAAAGAAGGAACAGCTTGGAGTAGTTGTTGTGGAGTGGAAATTTAAGACCTCGCCTGTTAAACAAGCTTTTGCAATGGAATAGGTCTCACATTTGTGAGAGTTTGAGCTACTGGCATTGTAACTGACAATGCCTTTTATTTATTTGTTGTTTTTAAAGCAGATAAATGAAAAAGACATTGTCATTTACAATGCCAATAGCTTAAACTCCGGCAAATGCAAGACCTATTGCATTGCAAATGCGTGCTGTAAAAATTGAATAAAGTGTTAGGAGCGATCGTGTCCTACCTGCACCAGCAGGCAGGACAACGGTATACACCCGTTACAACGGATCTTTTACTCCGCACTACCATTACAACGCGACCATTACTCCGCATACCATTACAACGCATTGCGCTGGGGGGCGCTCTAGGATAGGGAATAAGTATAATTTACTATCCAACACCTTCCCTAGGGTCCACGGGGACTGGAGTTAGAATAGTAAATTATACTTACCACTATCCAGCGCCCCAAGGCGCATGCGTTGTAACGGTATGCGGAGTAAAAGTCGCGTTGTAATGGTCTGCGGAGTAATAGTATGCGTTATAACGTCATACATCCAGGACAACTCTATTTGAGAAAATAGTGCTCAGAGGCTGTAATTAAAGTCTATAGAGCAACAACACACGTAACAGGGGATGTCGCCATGGGAGGTTACAAAATGAGACAAGGAGGTACTAAGGACGGACTACTAAGCCTTTTGTGCAATGAACAGCCACAGTTTACAGGGGACAATGACACAAGCCAATAAAAAATGTGTGTGGAGAGTGGCTAAGCTTCAAGTTCGTACCTCATTATAGCGTGCCTCACAAAGCAGCGCATGTGCTGCCCAGGCACCACCTAAAAACAGCAAGAATACAACAGACAAACATATTTGTAGCATGCAGCAATAGCATTCATAGTTGAACAATACAGCATACATTCCTAAAGAGATTTATTTCAACAAATTAAGATACATGACATAACAATGTGCTATTTATAAATTACCATTCTTTGTTAAACAAAATAAAGGTATCCAAAACCAACAATCCATTAAATGGAGGTTGCACACTCAGCCAAAAAGTGGGCTTGCAACTATTCAGTTTACCACCACAACCCAGACGTGCTGGACGGTAGTTACCTCAAACATAAGGAAACAGGACTAAGCAGCATGTCTCAAGATGTTCTTTTGAAATGGCAGATTTTACATTCTAGTGTATTCTCATTTTGTGCTGTCAAATGTCATAGTCTGTGGGAACATAATGTGGATTAGAACATTGGAACGTTGGAAGCTCTATTGAAAACAATGAAGTAGCTCCGGGAGTTATAATGGCTGGTATAAACCAAGAGCTTCAACATTCATATGCTTCTTTGTGGTTGTGAACAAAGGCTTCAGGGAGCCATATGGGATTTCAAACCCCTTGTGCTCCCTAAAACCAATGTTTAATTTGATAGAACATTCTGTCCTCTAGTGGCAGAATGTTCTAATAGCCTTATAGCCCTTTGTAGCAGGGCTATACCGGCTATTAAAGTCCCGCTGCCTTGTTAAAGTCCCTCGCCTTCGGCTCGGGCCTTTATTGCTGCAGCGGGCCTTTAATAGCTGGTGTAGCCCGCTACGGCGGGCTATAAGGCTATATTAGAACATTGGAACGATGGAAGCTTCATTGAAAACAATGGAGTAGCTCAGGGCTTAAAATGGCTGGTATAAGCCCGGAGCTCCAACATTCCAATAATTCTTTGTGGCTTTGAACAGAGGCATCAGGGAGCCTGAGGGGATTTCAATCCCCTTGCGTTCCCTGAAACCATTGTTTAATTTGTTAGAACATTCTGCCCTCTAGTGGCAGAATCTTCTAATAACCTTATAGACCTTCGTAGCAGGACTATAACGGCTATTAAAGTCCTGCTGCCTTGTTAAAGTCCCTCGCCTTCGGCTCAGGCCTTTAACGCTGCATCAGGCCTTTAATAGCCGGTATAGCCCGCTATGGTGGGCTATAAGGCTATATTAGAATATTGGAATGTTGGGAGCTCCATTGAAGACAATGGAGTTCTCCCTGCTTCTATGGGCCGGTAAAGGCCCGCAGAGCAACATTCCAATGTCTTACAAAGGCCTATTAGAGCTCGGGGGGGATTTAATTCCCCTCGAGTTTCAAGAGGTCTTTGTTTTATTTGTTAAACCATTCTGCACTCTAGTGGCAAAATGTTCTAATAGCCTTATAGCCCTTCGTAGCAGGGCTATGCTGGCTATTAAAGTCCTGCTACCTTAGCGGGCCTTTAATAGCCGGTATATACCCCGCAACAGCGGGATATAAGTCAGTATAAAGCCATCACCAGTCCTGGAGGATCAAAACTTGAAAAGATTATAAATTGCATTACAAGATTCTTCTGGACCACGCAATTTAGCAGTTTTTCTTCCTTGTTCGAACATGATCGGTATTCGAGCATTTTTTTTGTCACTACTCATTTTTAGTTTAGTAGGGGTTTGATTGTTCCATAGAGGGGTCGTACCTGGGTTTGTTAGGGGCCCTGTACAGGGGGATAAAACAGAGGGGACACCGACAGGGAACAACTGTAGGATGCTGGAATGGAGCTCCCTAAGGTTTTTGCAGATAGTGTTAGAAAGTTCTAATGATGCAGATTCTGGCCAATGCCTCTCCACTGTTATCATCAGGTTGCCCCATTACCCCATTTTCTCCATCATCTTTGTATCTACACTATTTATAAATTACCATTCTTTGTTAAACCAAATAAACGTATCCAAAACCAGCAATCCATTAAATGTAGGTTGCACACTCGGCCAAAAAGATGTCTTGCAACTATTCAGTTTACCACCACAACCCAGAAGTGCTGGTCGGTAGTTACCTCAAACATAAGGGAACAGGACAAAGCAGCTAGTCTCAAGATGTTGTTTTGAAATGGCAGATTTTGCATTCTAATGTATTCTCATTTTGTGCTGTCAAATGTCATAGTCTGTGGGAACATAATGCGGATTAAGCCATCACCAGTCCCGGAAGATCAAAACTTGAAAAGATTATAAACTACATTGCAAGATTGTTGTGGACCACGCAATTTAGCAGCTTTTTTCCTTGTTCGAACATGATCGATATTCGAGCATTTTTTTCTCACTACTCCTTTTTAAAACCTTCCATATGAGATCAGGAACATAGCTAGGCGCCCTTCGACTGAGATTATAAACAGAGCAGTCAGTCCTTCAAGAAATGTGTCACAAAGTGTGTTTGATCTTCAGAAGTGGAAAATGCACGCACAATTTCCCGGTTTCTCCGAGACAGCCTTTGCAATTCTCTGGGTCTCAATAAAGTCGTTTCTGCCCTTTTTTAAGATTCATAAATCTTGTTGCCATTTCGGTCTGTCTGATGATGAGGAGAATTATTGCTGTTTTAATATCTGACTGGAGGCTATCAGAACAGCAGCTTTGGAAGTCGGGGGATCCTGATTAATGCTAAAAGTCTATAAAAAATGCACTTTCCCAATACAAATGCTCTATTAGTCTGTTGATGTGAATGTTTTTGCTTTTAGGGATTGTGCGAAGCAGTGCTTAATTGTTAAAATAGGGCAGGGGCCCACATTTTTTTTCTCAGAATCTACCACTTCACTGCAGAAGGTCTTAGTGCAGAATACCAAGCCTGTGTAGTCTGGATTTCACTTCATGCTACTTTAGTCCATCACCTGACACTCCCAACCCCTCTGTCCTTCGCTTAGGTGTTCTTTTTACTGCTTCTTTCTCCCTTTGTCACTGTATTCCTGTCTTTTTCTTCCTCCTTCTTTGGCTCTTTTAGGTTTTTCTCTCTCTTATTCCTGGTCTGGTTTGAAAATAAGTGCTGGTGCCCCAAAAATATGCGCTGCTGGGCCCTACCTGCAAGGACCAGCTCAAATTAAGTAATTCTGCTAAAACAACACTTTGTTGGCCCAACCCTGGCAGTGGGTGTAACCTTTGTTGTTTCATGGACCAATCTGGTACTGCCTGATAGTGGCCCCAGAAGCCCCCACCTTTTGTCTTCTTGCCCTAGAAATGGCGTCGCCTTCTGGATCACAGAGTTAGTGGCACCTATGAGGCTGAGCAGGTGTGCAGCCTGCGATGATGCCCGGTGCACTTGTATGTGCTCTTTCATTGAGAAATCAAGACCCAGCACCAAATGTGAGACCTTGGGGCCCACGGAGCGGAGCTGCATGATGTGGAGGGTGACATGGCCATGGGCCCCGGGCTTGGGGCTTGCAGCGGCATGTGGTGGGCCCTCATTTCTACACACCAGTGGCGGAAGGTGAGCAGTGAGGCCTGGGTGCGCAGGGGCGAGAAGTCACTGCTGGGCGGAGGGAGGGGCTGAGTGCAGCTGCCTGGGTGCACAGGAGCGGACAGACTATGATGTCACGTGCAATTGTATGTACTTTGCCATTCTGGTATCTGGACCCTGTTTCAGAGGACGGATCTGTGTCAGATGTGGGACCTGGTGTGGGACCTGGTAGCAGCAGGTGAGCAGTGTGGCCTGGGTGCGCAGTGTTGACACTTTCTCTCCATGTCCCTCTCTTCTTCTCTCTATCTCCCTCTCCGCTTCTCTGTCCGTCTGTTTCTCGTTCACCCTCTCTGTCCATCTTTCTCTCACTCCCCCTCTCTGTCTGCCTTTCTCTCGCTCACCCTCTCTGTCCGACTTTCTCTCTCCCCCTCTCTGTCCGTCTTTCTCTCGCTCGCTCTCTCTGTCCGTCTTTCTCTCACTCACCTTCCCTGTCCGTCTTTCTCTCTCCCCCTCTCTGTCCGTCTTTCTCTTGCTCACCCTATCTGTCCATCTTTCTCTCACTCACCCTCTTGTAGTGTAGTTCCTATATTCCCAATAGGCTCTGCGCATTGGAATAATATATCCTATAGATTTGACATAGGACTTATGTCGACTAGAGCTCTATCGAATATATTAGACTTAATTGTGAGTGCCAGCTAGCTCAGAGGTCACTTGAAACTTTCTTGAATACACAAGAAGGGATTTGGTTCTGACAACCGCATAAACATGACAACGTTGTTTCCCTAAGATAAAACGTATCTTCAGAGTCGTGGAAACAATAGACAGATATTTTACTCAGTCAATCGTTGCGCTTCGTTTCATCAGAGGTGCAGAGAAATAGAGAGATGGGCGTTTTCAATAAAAGGATTTATTGAACAGTCTTCTTTCTCATGCAAAATAAATGAACTGCTACAATCGTAATACTGGATGCAAAGTATAATGCAAGAGCAAGAAGAGTATTATAAAATAATACTGAAAAAGCATGGTGTGGTTTCTAAGCCATAAAATACATACATAAATAATAAAGCTAAAAGTACTCAACTGGTGCTTCTAAAATACGCCTACCCCAATGTACCTAACCTAGGTCTAGTATGAGGGAAGAAGTAAGTATGGTGTAGCATAGGTTTAGTTTCTTTGCTAAGAATCTATCCAAGATTTCTCTTAGGGTCTAATCAGCTCCGTACCTTGGTTTTAGAGTAAAGGAGGTCTGGTATCTCTGTCTCGGACTCGATTTCCCAACACCCCGCAAGGGGAGCTTAAAAACACTGGAGCTGGATTCTCAGCAAGAGAAAGGCAGCCTCTCTGTCAGTGCACCAGCTTGAGGGTTGGCTTCCTTTGGGACTTGGTGTAGCGAGCTGCGTCGGGAAGTAGATAGTCGAGCTGCTCCAAACCACTGTGTGTTTGCTAGGGCAAGTGTAGGCATATTTATACCTTGAAGGTGCCTGGTTTGACATAAAGTCGGACATAATAATGTCACCAAAGAACCTCAAGTGAATGGTAGTTCTTTGAAAACTCCATGATTTCTAGGACAAATCAATATTAAAAAAGGGGATGTCCCTGACTGCTGATGCCGAGTTTTCCAAGAAACTGTTGTGGCTTTTTGGAACAAGTAGAAGTAGCCATGCCTGTATTTGGACTGCATGGGCTATGTCTAAATATGGTTATGATTTCTATGCCTATATAAGGGCAAGGTGAATTATACCTATATAAGGGCATGAATCGGTAAATTACGCTTGGATCCTAAAATGCTACACAACACTCTCTGTCTGTCTTTCTCACTCTCTCCCTCTCTATCTTTCTCTCGCTCACTCTCCTTCGCTCTCTCTCTGTCCTTTTATGTGCGCAAGACACACCTTCACACCATGATTTTTGTTTTGCAGGCTATGGCCTATGTATTGTCCCGAGGGGAGCCGCCATGTTTTTGCTTCAAAGGTGAATGTGTGATGCTCATTTTTGTGACGACACATGCATGTCACCAGATGTGATGGTGCAACATCATGCAAGTTATTTGGTATATGAATCTTTGTGGTTGATGTGACATATATTTGTCTGAGGGTGGGTGGGATGTGCCCGGAGTGGGGCCAGGGTGGTCCTGGGGGTGATGGCGGTGGGTGTTGTTGCCCTCTTGGGGCTCCGGGATACATGTTCTGTGGCTCAATGGCATCTGTTGTTCTTCAGGTGTGGCTCTGGGCTGGGCTCTCTTTTGTGGTGCAGGTTGTAGTCCGACTTTGCACTAGGGGGAGCAGGTGTTAGTTTCCTGGTGCCAATGCACCTTATTGCATGTTTTGTGATCTTATCACCGATCTGTCTGGTCGTTGATAATGTTGTGGTGTGGTGTTGTCACAGATTTGTGCTCAGGAACGCCTACTATGCATCTCATTAGCGATATTTGCTGGGGTCATCCTTGGCAATGTTTTTTTGCGGCTTCTATCGCCAGAGAACTGGAGGTATGGGCTTTTTGCACCAGCTTGTGAATGGGGTGGTAAGTTTATGGCAAATTTGGCTGCCTTCAGGTGCAGATAACTCGGCGATAGCTCCTTGAGAATATGGCCCTGAGTGTTTAAAAATACAATTGTGTACCCTAGTAGAAGTGGAATAGGAGGCGGCGGTAGAGGAGGAGGAGGAGGAGCAGGAGCAGGAATGAGAGAAAAGGAACAGAAGCAACACTACTGTTGTGATGTCAGTTTACCTTTTGATTAACGTTCAGGTATCATCCAGATCTAAATTAAACACCAGTGCTAGAACCTGTAAAATGGAGATTTCCACAACTGGTGCACTTCTCCCCCAAATCGACAAACACACAACTGAAGCCAGAAAACCAATGTGCATTTTTTCCGTCAACCTGTAGAAAAGCTGTCGAGTCAAATCCTAGAAAAGAGCGCATGTGAAAAACGCATGGAAGTGAACCACGGCCCCAAGCCTAACAAAGAAGCTAGTGAGGAACACCAGCAGAAGATCAGGGAGCACACATACTAGAATATGGACTCTACCACATGGTCAAGCCCAACAACAGCCAAATTCAGACCACCCCAAAAAGGTGAATTAAACATGTTAGAAGACTGTAATTGCTGAGAGAAATGGAAGACTACACCTAGTAAACACCGACCCAGAACCCCAAGAAGGCAGGAGATCTGTACACTCAGAGCAGGGCCAGCCCCAGCTTGAGTTCTTCACAACAACCATGGAGCAAAACCAACAATACACACATCAAACAGTCAAACAAATAAAAGGGGAGTTGGCAAGAGGAACTATGCATTGAAACAGAAGACAACATTTCAACCCACTTATGCCATGCCACAACAAAGTGGGAACATAGACGAAGATCACACCCAACTACCCAACTCTCAACAAACTACAACTTTGCACCAAACCTCCAACCCAATGTACATTGAGAAGGAGATGGTAACACACCCTGCTCCATCAGAGATGGAGTGATGGAACTCATCCCACAATCGCAAGCAGTTATCAGTGGCTGAATATGCTATTGACCAGCACCACAAACTCCAACATCAACAACTAAAAGAAATAGGGGAGGGGATATCATGTGACCTCTAGCAAATAAAAGCTCTTGCACTGCACACAGAGAATGTATATCCCAGCCCCAAGCCCAGCAGAAACACAAAGGGAAGCTTAAATACAAGTCGAATCCACTAAAACAACGAAATGTGGTTAACACACATCCAATGTCCATAGGTGAACTGCACCTGGGCTGCCCGCTGGTCAACATTCATCCCCATTATCCAAACCTATCAGGGACCAAGGTAATTAAACCCCTAGTGACACCACTACGCTCCTAAGCTTAGCAGGAAGGTAATAGGAACAAGAGACTGCAAGAGAGGAAACACATCCACACTCTTATTCCCTCACTTTCGTAACGGCCTGCTGAAAAAACAGCCCTTGGCAGGCGTTGCATTGTGAAAATAATCTGCTAGTTGAAAGGAGGAGTTGAAGAGGTGCAGAATTTCCTCTCTACCACCAGAGTGAGTCTGCATGCAGTTAATGGACATCAACTTTCCACATAGTATTAAAATAATGTTAGTTTGTTATAGTAGGAAGTCAACCTCCGTATGTCATTTGGTGTTTCAAATTTTCATTTACCCAAGTGGTGCTCACCAGATCCAAAAAAAGAACCCTGATTTTATTAGAACATAACAACAGCATCTATGCTCATTCATTTATCATTTTAATGTGTATCCACTCAGGTGGAGAAGATATTAGCTGAAAAGACGTTGAAGTACAGGAGAACATTAGATTTATAATCATAAATGTTAAAATGTCAATGCTGTTTTTCAGTGTCATTGAGTATTGGACCTGTGTGCACAAAATCCAAATTGCATCTTTGGAGAAAAGCATAGTCTTTTCACTCTTTGAAATGCAATCATTTTGATAATAGATCAGCTTTCTTCTTTCAATTGTAGAAACTTCAGAACACTGACACTAGTTTGGCTCGGCCTGATCGACACATAGGGGCATATTTACAAGCACTATTCGCCACCAGAGCGTCACTTTTTTCTTAATGCTCCGGTGGCGTAGCGCCATTTACCATATTAGAAGGTGGAGCTAAGCCACATAACGTGGCATAACACCACCTAGTAAATATGCACCTTTCTACCTCAGTCCTCTTTGGCAATGGGGCGTGTAATGGGTGTTATTGCTTTTTGACACTGTCCCAAATTTACAAGGCTGAGGCAGCGCCAAAGAATAAGGCCAGGGAATACCTGCTCTCAGCATGGCAATGTGAGCATTCTTCCGCACACATAGATAGAGCAAATCACCATTATTGATTGTTTATGTGCAGGAAGGTGTCCCTTCCTTCACATAAACAATCACCTCTGCAGTACAGACACCCTTGAAACATGGCGGAGATGGTACCTGCGATGGCTCTAGGCAGCTTTTTTTGAGCAAGCGCAAGGGGAAACACAGGGGTGCGCCATATTCTTGTGAATGTCAGAGCGCGGCATTGCCAAATTTGGCATAGCACCTCTCTCCGACTTTTTTTTCTAAATAATACCCATACTCTACAAACCAGTTGAGTGTTTTACATCAGAAGGTGGGAATATTTGTAAAATAAAATGAAAGGCAATTAAAATATGGGGGAATGTAGAGAAAAAAGATTTTACATATTCGAATTTGGCAATAAAATGCCTTATTAGAAAAGAGGAGATCGTTTTACAGGATTTCTATGGCCCAGCAATCACTCCAATATAATTTCAGTAGCATTAAAATACTCACAGTGCAAATACTTAAGTACTATGCTTGCAACTTTGAATACATGCAGCCAGAGGGTGCATTCCCTGCATCTCCCCTTCAGTGTGACACATTTCTAGCTCTAGAGAAGTCGGCTTCTAATTTACATTTTATCATTGGCTTCTGTATGGAGTGTTTTAATATGCCAAATCAGTAAAATGTTGTAGATTTATTTAGTGAGATTACTTGACATTTGGAAATGACTCAAAAGTCCAGTCATCTATTTTACATGGCCATGGGCAGCCACCAGCTGGCTGCTGTCACTGAGACTCCACACAGTGACATGTGCAAAACTCGAACAGAGAAGTGGGAGACCTGTTCTCAGTAGATTTCTGGTTGAATAAGGATATATACGCAGCAGCTCAGAAGAGTGACGAGCAGACTCACTAGAGATGTAGCCCCCCACCTAAGGTACCCTCTCTACATGGGGTATAGATATTTTTGTGCCAGAGAGTAACATTTCCTTGCTTCCACCAAACCAGAATTTAGTGGTGATGGAATATTTCATGAGTGTCCTTTCAGTTCTGAAGGATTTTTAGCAAATGTACGTTTAAATTGGGGCTTGAGTAAAATGCACTATTTTACCCCATTTTCTCCCCAAATGTTTTTTAAGAGAATTGCCCCTTGGAAAACTGGGGACTAACTTGCTACTTGTTTCACTCACTCTATGCAGTGTAGGTTTGGTGAATGACTATGCAGGCACTGCCGGGTGGCCAGCGGTAGAAATGGCTGGGGCCAAAGCTACAAATGGGTGTGCCAGTGGGTGAAATGGATTTCGACTTCCTGGAAATAATGTGGCTGCCTGTATTTATTATTACAAATTAAACACTACGGGGCATATGTAGGTAATTTCCATTTTGCCATTCTCAAATAGCGATTTTTAAGGAATCGCTATTTGAGAATTGCAAAATGGAATGTAGGTAAAAATTCGCATTTTTTTGCGAATCTCTAACATTCCTTAATTGCGAATAGCAAATTGCAAATCGCAATTAAGGAATGAGTGTCCCATTCATTCCTGTTGGCCAAGAGGCCCATAGGAATGAATGGGGATACATTCTCAAATTGCAATTATCTATGAGAAAATCGCAATTTGAGAATCACAATTCCAAGGGTGGCAGGGTGTCCAAAGGACACCTGTTGCACCCATGGAATGTGCCTGTAAGTACATGTGGCGCACATACATGCCCTAAGGGCATGTCTGTGTGCCACATGGCACTTTGAACTTTTTAAAAAAATGCATTTTGACAGGAAATCGCAAAATACCATCTACTTGAAGTAGGTGGTATTTTGCGATTCCTTAAGCCAAAATCGCAATGTTAAAGGCACCCCTACATAGCATTTAAGGAATCGCAAAATTGCGATTCCTTAAATGCTTCAGGAAAATAAGGAATCGCAATTTTTGCGATTCCTTATTTTGCTAAGTGCCACCTACATATCAAAAGGCCGTTTGCGATTCGCAAACACCAGAATTCTGCGAATTCCGGCATTTGCGAATCGCAAACGCCTACCTACATATGCCCCTACATGTTTCCAGGGGTCGGACAACCCTCATGACTCAAAGAATGGGATGATGAATAGATGAGGAAATTCCTGCCCTAGTCATCCTTAAAACATTTGAAGTGTAATGCAGACTTTTCACAGTGCAGGAGAGAAAAGCCTATTTCTCATGCAGTGCAGGATGCAGGGCTGGTTTGCTCTCTCCAATCCCCCCACTCACCTGCATAACAGCCTTACGTGCAGCTCCCAGAAGCATAACCATTACTTTCATAATTCACCATACTAATTCACCACTAATCCTTTATGGGTTTCCAGAGCAGTGTGCTACTCTCCAAAAAAAGCGCTTCAACACCCCATCATGGGTAACAAGCGCTATATGAATACAAACCCTTTTTCCTCTTCTATCCTTCTGCTATCCTTCTGAATCCAAATAACTGACTAACCTAGCCACTACTTAAATTATTTTCATATTTCACTATACTAATTCAACACTAATCCTTTATGGGTCCCGGAGTAGCGTGCTGCTCGCCGAAAAAGCGATTGGACGCCTCGTCAGAGGTAGTAAGCACTATATAAATCCAATTACAATACAATACAATAACCATGCCCTTTCCTCATGAGAGAAAAAACGATAAATCACTGGCGTTTCATATCAAACACAGCAACAAAAATTCTAACTCAAACACTTCTAGATACATTACAGTACACAAAAAGCCAACCTTGATAATAAAAGTATCTGAATAAATATTAGAGGAGTACGATAGAAGATGCTAAACATTCATTTATTAAACTAATGTAGCAATTTGAACACTAAAACAAATTTGACAACTCTGCTAATCATTTTAAAAAAAAACTTCCTGCTCAGAAATTAAATTACCTCGTCCCTGCAAGCTCGAACCACAGCTTCTAACATGGTGGACTTTGACCAACGCCTTAATTCCGAGTTTAGTACTAGACTGGAAAACAATTCAGCCCTGCATTGTCAGAGGAGACATATGCAACTTTCATGAGATGCTTGTTTCCTATATGTTGTAAACTCCTTCGTTTGGAAAAGGGTGACGAAATGTGAACAAACTTCTTGTAATGCTTCAAAACTTGAACAGCCCCCTAGGAATCCTCGATAAGTCATCGAAATCCTGAAAATCAGTATAACATGAAAATACTATTATTTAAGCTCCGATTTCATATTTTTCTTTCGAGTGCAAGATACTGGTATCCCAGTTCGCCTTCAAATACAGATCTCTCTGAGCAATTTGCAGGTAGTTTTCCAGGTGTGATTACCAGAGACTATCTCCTCTCAGGAAATGATTTTAACAATTTCAGCCTTGGCTAAGGGAGCTCCAAAATACAGTTTCAAGAACTCAGCCATGATTGCAGATTAGCCAGAGCGACAGCCTTACCTGTGCTTGTGCTGAAGAATGAGTTAGTCTCCACAAAGGTCTGTAGACCCTCAGTGGGCCAAATTCACCATCTCTCAGCCTTCTGTGGATAAGATTCCAAGCTGTAAAGTAAGGATAGGAGGACCTCAGCATTGGTTACAGTGTGGTACCAACATACCATTGTCAGAATATCTTCTGGCATAAATCTTGTATCTTAAATATCGTCTTCAAATCGCCTCATTGAAATTAGTAATAGGAAATTCGCATTCAATGGGTTGATCTTTTTTTAAATGATATTTAGAACACGTTTATGTCAGTCAATGCTTCTGTAGATGATATTATTGGATACCACTTGGGTTACAGACGACAGCGGTTTGGATGAAGGACTGCTTAAATTGAGCTGGAGCTGTCTCAGAGCCTGACACCGGTTCAATAACTTATTTTCCTGATGTGTGTGATGTTTCATGGCCTCCTTGCTCATTAAACCAGAGCCTCATATGTTATATGATGTGTGTATGCCATTATAAAGTTCTTCAAAAAGCAGGAGCCTAAAACTTAATTCTTAGCACCAAAGAGACTGATTTCATTTTTTGACAAGTTCATTGTCAGGCTGTTGTTTAGTTGTGGTGGTCCAACGTCAGTAAGGCAGTGGTGTAGCAAGGGGTGGTCCACGTGTTAAGGGAGGCACCCTCCCCCGCTCTTACCTGCCGCCTCAGGCGGCAATCGCAAGCACCCCCCGCTCCTCAATGAGGCCGCAGTGGGGCAGCAATCGGAGAAATCTTGCCAGCACCCCCCCCTCTTCTTGGCGGCAGACGAGGGCTGCAAATGCAGGGACCGCCACAGGCTAGCTATGCCACTGCAGTAAGGACCACTAAAGGCCAATTTTAGTACTATAAAGTATGCTGGTGTCATCAGCATATAGTATGCCTGGACTAACCAGAGTCAGAGAAAACTTTATTCGGCAATAAGGCCACAAAAACAATAAAATATGCATACTTTAAAATTCTTAGACGTTATGCATTGAAAATCATTTACTAGCTAAAAAAATCAGTATCAAATACAAACTGAGGCCCATATTGCCCTAACAATTGGAGGGAACTAGCAGCTTTCTTTACTTCATTAAGCATGGCTACTGCATAAAGGCATTATAACTGGGACACTAAAACACATCCCAATTTCAAACAGGGTTGTTGCAATCATTGTTGAGAGCCCAGAATTTAAGCCTAGGTTAACCCACACTCAATTAAATGAAAACGGGATACATTTAAAAAAGAAATGAGTTGTTACTGTTGCGTGTTTTAAGACTAGGCAGTGGTCGTTGGGATTACTGCCTACTCTTGAAAAATATTTTAAATGCGAGGCGCAAAGGGGCAGGGGTCCCCTGGGGACCCCATCCTGTTTGTGAGTGGCTATCTACCCATTTGAATTGGGTGGTAAACTGCAAGTGTTTTGTGGTCACAATTGCGGTTGCAAAACAATCTTACATTGAAGTGCGAGTCACTATTAAGGAAGGGATGCCCTTGGCATGCCCCTTCGTGATAGTGAGTCACAAACCAAACTATTTTGCGAGTTGGTAATAGGTTACTGACTCACAAAATTGGGCACACCTATTTTGTGTTCACAAACGGGCCGATTTCCCACTTGCGACCGCAGAAAACGGTTGTACATATGGGCCCTTATTCTCACATATACCTTTGTGACTTGGCCTCATTGTATTTTCATAACACACTCAACATTGCTTCACTGCAATGGAAAAGCAAACGTTGCCATATTGGGGGAGATGTCTAGAATATTAAATAGGGAAAGGTGATCAATTTCAATGTTGGAGTCGGTTTTAAAATCATGACAATTTCAGAACAGGAGATGCTGTAATAATCCAAGCCTGCCTACAAACCAAAACGAGGGCCCCTGAAAAAGAAATGAAGGAGAGCCAGGACTGCCAACTCCATATTATAATATTGGTATAATTCTTAGGAATTAGCATAATGATGTACTCTGGAGCCAAAACATACACAATGAACTCATGTATTACTTCAATGCACTTGTTTATATAGCATTCACATTTTTATCATATATAAGTACATTGTCATGTCATATCATTTGAAGATTCAAAGCTTATTTCTACTTCACAAGACATATAATTCATAATATGCAAAACAAATATGTGATCTACCACAAACCACCCGAATTCTACTCGTGCTAAAATGTTATATTCGCACTCATACCTGTGCCGCCATATTTAATTCATTCTGGCTAATTCGAACTGCAAACCCTCAAAAAACCGAATGAAATGTGGAACCAACCCATACCCTAGGATGCTGGGTCTACTAACGCATAACTCTCTTAATGCAATACAATAATCTTAATGCTAGCAATAGGCGATTTGAAATTAAATTACATAGCACAGTTTTAACTTTTCTAGTTATTTCATAATAACAATTATAGTGTGTTCTTCTGGTTCACATTCAGGTTGTAGTGGTGCCAATGTGTGTTTCAGTGCAAGACTAAAACATGGTACCACCTTCTTAAGGGCGCCACACATCAGACCGAACATACAATTAGCAAGAGAGAAGGGAACACAAAGGTCATCCACAGATAATTTATAACAGCTGAAAATAAGTAAGGCTCAAGTTAAAAAACAAACTCGTATTTATAAACTACATATATTCCGACCACCGAGAGGAAACATCCAGCATGCAACATCAACGGAAGTCACCGGAAGTCATATTCCTTACCCGGGACTCTCAAGGAGTGACGTTTAGGTATCTAGCATCCAAGATATTACAAATTAACAGAGAATTATCACCTGTATTAAAGTAAGGGTTTCTAATCTTGTAAGACAAAGACATGGATTCTGATATTTGCATGTAATAAATCATGACAAAAATAGTTTACTTCACTGAATAAACCCCAAAGGTGAGGCAGTGCTAACATAAACAAATTTGCCTATGAAGTATTTAGCGAAAATGAGGTGCCGGGAGAGAGTATATTACCAACAAAGGTAGCCCTAGAGACCAGGCGCAATTCAACAAGGGGTGCAGGTAGGGTAACGCCCTCTGGAGGAACGGGTGAAGAGAAAAGCCCATTATGCAAGAGCTGGTGCTACACAAATAACTATGATATCAATTTCATAAGACACGAGCTACTTTCCTAGCTTGGAGGGGCAGACAAATGTGCTCAACGGGCACAAAGTCTCCTGTTAGGAGTCTACTACCGTCCGCTGGCATTTCAATCAATACAGACCTTCTTCAGAGTGTCACAAAATGTCAGTAGCCCTCTACAGAGGTTCTATCACAACACCGTACTATAGAAAAGCCAAGAGCTCTCTTAGATTAGGCTAAGTATACCCGTGTTAAGAAGACACATAACTCATCCACTGTGTGGGGACTTGAGGAATTATCATAACCATTACATATCACCTCGATACCTCAGGATCAAGAACTCTCATAGGTGAGGATGAGAGTAACTGCGTTCACAGGATGCATAACTCATCCACTATACGGGGATCAAGGACATTTAAAGAGCATTTTATATCACCTCAATATCTCGGGCTACTACAAAGACAGGGGCACAGCTGGGAATGTAGTAGTCCCCCGGAGCAGAACATATAGCTAAAAACGGCCCCATGGATGCTACATGTGCCAGGTAAAGATCCGAACCCCGATAGCTGACTTATAAGCATCTCACACAAAGACAAAAAGCAGCAATTGGCAGGACACCAGTATTGCTTGAGTTGCAATCTTAAAGCGGAATGTGTCTTTTCGGGGCTAAAGGTCTCAACAAAAATCTCCAATCATATGGGTATAAGATGACAGCTTGATGGTCCTGAATGGATCAAAACAGAACGGATTTCAAAAATAAGGGGGCCAGGAGAAATGTAAAAAGGAAAGTGGACACTGGGTGGGAGCACATGGGGGATATCCCAGACTCCTCATCCTAGTTCAGAGTCAGGGAGTTATGCCAAGATAAACCAAAGGCAAAGGGGTGATGCAAAACTGTTAAGGGGCCTAGAAAGGAACCCTCACCCTAATGATGGAACATACTGCTTACCTCAATGTAAGTGTCAGTCTCCAAAAGAAACATGGGTCAAGCACCAGGACCTCTCGATGCCTCATACAATACAAAGTGGTTCAAACGCCCTGGCTTAAGTGGTTGTGCCGTGTGGTAATTACCCTAAAACCCACATATTCGTCAGCTGATAACAAAGCAAGGCTACGGCTGAGTTGTTAATTTTGGGTGCCATCTTGGGAAGACAGAATGCTGCCAGAAGGGTAATGTCTCCAGTTGGGCCATAAGCTCAGGCGCCATCTTAGAGGAGAAAAAGACGTAATTAACAAATACAAATATCCCCTCAAAACAGTGAGGACACCTTAGAAATCAAAATATAATAATAGAAGGGGGAGCACCAAGAATTTAGACAAAACAGTCATGGGAAGGGCCCTGAGTCTGATCACTGTCATAATATCGACTACAAAAATCTCCCCATACACAAATATCGACACACAAATATCGACATCCACAATATCGGCATCCTCTCTTTAAAATGTAAAATACAAAAATATCGGAAAAAATATAGATGTGAAAATATCAATGCACAAAATATCGATTATTTTATATATAATAAATAATGTTTAATACATTAAATAATAAAATTAACTTTAAAAAATATTTAGATTTACATTTAAACAAATATAATAAATACATTTAATTTTTTTACATTTGCTAATATATGTAATATATAAATGTATATTTACTTTAAAACAATTAATAAACTAATAACTTAAATTTGTTATAAATACATAAAAAATAACAAATAAATATATATATAAATATACATATACCTATAACACAAAATTGTATAAAAAACCCATTATATTCTAAATTTAAATATTATATATAACAATTTTCAAAAACTTACATTTTGCATTCCATTGAGTGCAACAGAAAAAAAAGTGTTGGATAGCTTAGGGGTAAAACATACTATTCCCACTCCAGTGAGTGCAACAATAGGGAAAGTGTTGGATAGCGGAGGGGTAAAATTGACTATTCCTACTCCAGTGAGTGCAACTGTAGGGAAAGGGTTGGATAGCGGAGGGGTAACAATTATTATTCCCACTCCAGTGAGTGCAACAGTAGGGAAAGCGCTGGATAGCGGAGGGATAAAAATGAATATTCCCGCTCCAGTGAGTGCAACAGTAGGAAAACTGTTGGATAGCAGGGGGTTAAAATTAGTATTCTCAATAAAGTCAATAAAAAAAGAAAAATGAACAAAAGATCAACTAATATACAAAAATTGTTAAAAACACCAAAATAAAAAATATATAAAATATTAAAAATAATAAAAAATGGAAAGATATTATAATGTTTAAAAAAAAAAAATTACCAACATTTTATAAAAATTAAAAACACATTTTACAAACTAATGACTACATTTATTATAAATTAATTATCATCAAAAATATTAATTGTTACATAAAATAAATATTCTTTATTTCCTACCCTATAACACCACACATTTCACAACACACATCTAAATTAAATAAACAATCTTAGCTCCATATTTAAAATAATTTCTTATCAAATAAACAAATATTATCAATTAATAATCCAATTCAAACATATACAAATACATTTACTGACCAAACATTACCCCTATAAAACCAAAATCTACACACAAAATAAAAGTAAATAATAACCATAAAATGTATCAACTAAAGAATGAACAATAATTAGCAAATAATTATTAATTAATAATTAATAAAAGATAAAATACTTTCCACCCTCTACCCCAATTAACACCACAACACCCACACAAAAGTCATTACAGAATTTTCATAACTAATTAAAATGTTTAAAATAAGTTCAATTAACAACAATTTATTAACTATTTGGGAATAATTTACATCACCTCCTTTAACTCTAAACCCTATAACTCACATCTCAAATGTATTACACAATTGCCATGATTAATGTTTAATTCATTATTTACCAATAATTATCAATTAATTATAAATTTTAAATGAATTACTTCACACCCTATTCTCCTATAAACCCCACTATCCATTCCTAATAAATGACACGATTAACATAATTAATTACAAACTATTTAATTAAGTTATATTAATTAACAAATAATTGATAAATAATTATTATTAAATTAATTCCTACAATGAACACTATAAAATCTAAATTATATAAATACTACTATTAAATACTACTATTAAACAAATTACTTTCCCACCCTATTCCCATATAAACCCACAACCCGCTCCTAAAAAGAAACACAATTAACATAATTTTCAATTAATTAAATAATTAATAAAAATTAACAACCAATTAATAGTTATTCATAAAATATTAATTCCCACAATTAACACTATAAAATCTAAATTAAATACTAATAAATAAAAAATATTAATTACTTTATTATAATTAAATTAATTCCCACCCATTTCCCCTATAAACCCACAACCCACTCCATAACTAAAAAACGCAAAATTTAATTAACATAAAATGAATCACTACTAAAAATGTAACACATATATTGAAAGACAAAATCAATACTTATACAAAAAATTTAAGTCACATACTTTTAAAATACATATTAAAATACATAACACTAATATAAAAATTGATATTTTAAACAATGATATTTTAACACACAATATTACTAACTTGGATATTTAAAAAAATGATATTTCTTAGCTTAATGTTGATATTCTGGACCACGATATTCTTGCTCTCGACATTCCTTATGACAATATTTGAAATTCAATATTTTTGAATATCGATATTTGAAACTCAATATTCTGTCTGTGCACGCCTCAGTCGCCATCTAAAACTGCTTTTGTCTCCCAAAAAGTGAGGCAACCAGAAGAACAGAGACTCATCAAAGGATACAGTAACAAATAATACTGGGTCTTGGAATGCGAGATTGGAACCAACTGCGTAGATGACCAGGTCCCACTAAAGGGAGGTGCCCAGGGGCGAGGTAAAGCAAACAAACAAGGCAGCAAACCAGAAGGGAGGGTAATGGAAGTTAGTTTAAAGTATTGTCCTGTGGGATTGTTTCATTGACTCCCTATTTGTCGGTCCCCAAAGTGAAGCTCCAATGAATTTCCCTTTTCTTACACTGTTGGGTATCATCCAGCACTTTCACTGGTTTCATCTTTTCCAAATGATCCAAGGTAGATCTCTTTCCTAGTGATTCTTTGGTGTCCAGTGTTCCACCAACGGTGCTCTCGACATTTTGATACAAATGATATACTTATGCTCGCTGTACCTAATTCTGAATTTGAGGCTAGTTTCACCTGCGTAACCCAACCGGCAAGGACACCAAATCAGATATATAATGTTCGATGTTCTGCAGTTCGTCATGCCAGACAGAATGATTTTTCTTTGTCCCCATTGTATGAAGTTCACTACAAGTGCTTCTTCGCAGGCATGGCTTTAGCTGCATTTGTGGTTTCTGTTGATTGGTCTCTGTCCTGTTATAAACACTTGGCAGCAATAATTTCTGTTGTCTACAAGTAATTTCACCAGGATGTTTCTAAAGTTACGGCTGCACTTAAATGCAAAGGTCGGTTTGGGTAGCCTTCCAGTCATGGGGTCTGTTTTGAGAATGTGCCATTGAGAGTTCACTATCTGTCTGATCTTATGATCAACATTTGAATGTCGAACTACATATAACAGTTTTTCTTCAATGGCTTTGGTTCTATTATGAAACATACTGTCCCTGTCATAGTATCTTGCTCGCTTAAAAGAGTTGCAAACAAGGGGGCCGATTAGGATGGCGGACGGACTTTGCCCGTCCGCAGTCCCTGTGGAAAACGGAACTGTCCGCCACGTGGGCGGCGGTCCCGCCATGCCAATTATGATGCTCCCGCCACACTGGTGGGCACATCATGCATTTTTAACATTGCGGCGGACGGTGCTGAAAGCACCGCCCGCCGCAAAGTCAAAAATGCAGGCATGCATTTGTATACACAGAGCGGAAGACACCGCGCGGTGCCTGCCACTTTGTGTATAGAAATGCAGGGGGGTACCACAGGTACCCCCCATGTCCACCCCCCTCTCGCCTTCACCATGGGGGCCCCCAGGGGGCCCCCAAAGTAAAGACCGCATGCCTTTCCGTGGCGGCATTGCCGCCACGGAAAGCCATCTGCATGAGGCCATCCTAATATGGCTGGCGGTGTCTTCCGACAACGCCAGCCATATTAGACGACCGGGGCGGAAAAGCGGCGGACGGTGTTTCCGTCCGCTGCGGTCCGCCCGCCATTGTAATATGGCGTGGGGAAATAGGTGGTGGACGGGCACGAATGGCGGATGGATCGCCACCGCCTGCATGGCGGTGGCGATCCGTCCGCCATCCTAATTGGCCCCATAGTGTCTGGGGAACCCTCTGGTTAGTAATTTGTTCTTCAGGGTCTCTGCATTGGTAAGGAAATACTGAATGTTCTTGCAGTTCCAACACAGTCATAGGAACTGGCTGAACGGGATTCCTCGTTCCTGGCACAGAAGATGGAAACTGTCAAAATGTAACAGGGTATTTCTTGCCGTAAGTTTAGTAAAGAGAGAAACCTGGGTCTGCTGATTCAGATGCGGTATCCATATGTCTAAGAACACCACTTTTTACCTGCTGATTTTTACGTTTATTGTCCTATTTGAAGCTCATAAGTATCTTATTTTGGTTACAGATCTTGGGTGACCATACCCCATTGCACATCAGCATCCACTTCTTACAGTAGTTGTGTGTTTTTCTCTTCTTAAAAAGGTATGCTAGATATTCTGACCATATGAATAGGTAATGAATGTAACTATTTTTTTCAATATAAGGATTAATGAAAATACATAAATACATTTTCTTTCAGAAAACCTTTTTTGCTAAGGCACTTTAATGGGACATGAATTGACATTGTGATTCGTTTATGTGGACCACATGAACATACAAACAGGTATGCCAGACCAATTAGATTTTTGTGTAGGAAAGTTAAAAAACTACGATATATTTTTCACAATGCTGCTATTTGTGCTATAATAAGAAGATTACAAATGATGCTCTTATCAACAGATAATAATAAAGTATTTTTTTAAATAGTATGTACAGGCTCACCTCTCTTCTATGTGAGCACATGACTCAGCATATTTGTGTTATGCACAATTTACAGCAATTGTTCTGCTTTATCTCCTATTACTATAATGCTCTCTCTGTCCTAGAGTTATCAAAGAAATGTCTCCCTATGAATGAACTGCACATGATCTGATCCCTAATTTTGTAGTGAAAATACATTTTTGGATGCTTTGATTGTAAATTTGATCAAAAAACTTTATGTGCTTTGCACCAATTTTAAAATGCAAATATTAATGTTTTGTTGCAATTGTAAATATGAATGTATGTCTTGTATGTATTTTTATAGCCTTGTAGAAGTCTTATTGGGACGAAACATGCCGCGTCGGCTATGAATCTTGTATTGTGGTTTTAACAAATGAAATTTGAAGAACAAAAAGTACAAAAAGTACAAAAGAGTAAAGGAAGGATATTTTTCCTAATAACCTAAAGACTTATTGGATTGATTTGGGAGACATTCTGTCTTTTTTCAATCATTGATCGTGACATATCTCTGTATATCACTAAATTATATTTGATTATAGTTGTGTGCTGTTCCTTCTGTATTTAGGAGAACTATCCCTCCCCCTTTGTCACATGGTATGAGTGTTATCTGCTGTTTATCCTGTTGTGTTTTAAGTGCTCTATTCTCTTGGGCAGACAGATTGTAGGGTGGTTTAGGTGCACATTACAACATGTTCTGGCTCTTACGAGTCACTGATTTTTCAAAGATTTCAACTTCCATCCCCAGTCTGTCGAGGGTGGGAATAAAGGTGGATTGTGGTTTGTGACCTGAAATGTTAATTCCCTTTTATGATTTCTGTATCCATGTAGAATTTTTTAAGCCTGATCCTTCTGAAACAGGAACACAAGTCCTTAGTAAGTTTGAATTTGTCTATGACAGTGCTTGGTATAAATGAGAGTCTTTTGGTGAAGAGATATTGAGTACTCTGATCCACTTCTATTGAGGACAGGTTGAATATGGGAATGTGGTTTAATCCCTCCAGTGTTGTTTCTGCCTGGTCTGTAGAAAATGGTATGATGTGCCCATGTTCTGGTATCTTTCTATCAATTAGTTCTTGAATATGGTCATGTAATTGCCCTTTCTGGGTCCAAAACATTTGAACTCCCCTCACCTTCTGACTGAGGTGTGTCCGAGAATGTCAAGAGTTTCTTGTTGGTCCACTTCTGGTTATCCAGTGGATATGTGCTCTCTCTTGAGGTATTATAGTAATGTTCACCAAGATATGGGAACACTCGTTCCAGAGAGAAAATCCTAATATCTTATTCTAGCTTATCTATCTTTTTCTTGAGTAGATAGCCGCTAAATGAGTCAAACTCCAGGTTCACTACCTCAATTTGTTCCTTTGATTCTTCTAAGGCGTTCGTTTTTCTCAGATTTTCTTCATGTGCCTCAATTTCTTTGATCAAACTAGGCACTACCTATCTTGCAGTCTCTTTGATAAGAATTATCCAGTCATTAGAGCAACATTTAGATATAAGTGCCCACTTCTCAAGAAATTTCCTAATTTCAACTAACAGCCCTGAAACATTCCTAACCATTAGGCCATTAGGAATTATTCATGTCTAAAAGTACTCGTGTGTAAAGTCAGCTTGTGACTCAGTTCTTCTTACCCTCTTTTTAGGATTTAGAACTTTAGTGCATTCATCATTTAACCCCTTGGGGTGGATATGGGTCTATCACCCAAAAGTCTGGTAAAATCTTTGTCACTGAACCCAAACGTTTTAAACTCTCCATGAAAGAGCGGGGGTATCAGATGTATAGGGAGATCAAGAATATTGATCAGGATATGCCACCTTTAATAATCTGGCACTCCATATTGAAAAAGGAGGAAACAGTTTTAAATAAGATTATTTTGAATGATTGCAACTCCATGCTGCCCAGGACATCTCAAGGCTTGCGTATGTTAAGGCTGCATGTGAGGAGATTGGATGCCCCAATTTATTTAGGGAGCCGGAACACTGTCTTAAAGTTAGTACGCTTTTTTTATGAACTAGGCCCAGACAAAAAGGTTTAAGGTGGAAAAAGCAAAACCTTCAGTAATTTCCTACAATTTATTATATACCCAAGAGGGTCTTCTGGCATATCTATTCCAAATCCAGAATATTCAATATAGACATGTGTTCACAAAATTCCGTTTTAACCTCTTACCTCTCATGATTGGCTGTCAGACTAATTGTTTTAATTGTGCATGTTTGAGCTTATGCCCCTGTGATGGGGTTTCTGTCCAATCTACTTTAAACATTTTGCTCTTTTGTACATATTATGATATACCTAGAAAACAGTTCTATTCCCTATTGTTAAGAAATATAAATGTAGACAAGTGTAGCCCAGCACTGATGTATTTACAAAACTTACATAGATTTTTGGTATGTTGGGCAGTAGCCTTATTTATATATTTGGTAGGTTTTTAAATTACAGAACCGTGTAATGCCTTAGGATGTTGTTCTTATGCATTTTAGGTTTTTATGCTTTTTATCATTTATTGCTGCTAGCCTTCTTGATGCATATTTTAATTTCTGCTCAAATTGGGATGTAACATGACTTGTTTTTATTTTATGAACATATATTTATTGTATTGTATTTTACGTGCTTTTATTCTACAGAAATGTAGCAAAATAAAGATTTCTTGACTTGCTTGATCCGGACAATATAAATAGATTTATGGGGTAGTATAACATATTTTTTTAAATTAGGGCTGAATCTCTTCTTTCTCAGGTTACAAAATAAATTGGGATAAAAGTGAAGCGTTACCCATGTCCATTGGTACTACAAAAACAGCAATATCTGGCTTTCCTTTTCAATGGCAACCATCCCGTCTTAAGTACCTAGGAATAGTAATTAATAGTGGTTTAGATAATATGGTCACGGATAATTTAACTCCTTTATTCACACAAATGCAAAGAGACGTTGATAAGTGGAAAGCTCAGGGACTATCTCTTTGGGGACGAGTTCAGGCGGTTAAGATGGTTACTTTACCATGGTTTCTTTATGTTCTAGGTATGATTCCTCTCCACATTCCCCTAACTACTCTTCGATCCATTGACTCCAAAATAAAACTTTTTATTTGGGATACGGTTAAACCACGCCTTGGCTTGGTCAAATTGAAGGCTCATCAACTACATGGGGGTTTAGGTCTTCCCTCCATTGAGCATTATTCACTTGCCCTTCATATCTCCCAACTCACATTTTTCCTGCCCAAATCTAAAGATGTACCTCAATGGGTTCCACTTGAACGTCACCTTTTGGCTCCTGGTTTAGGTTTGTCCCTTTTATACGGTACGGGGACTAACTCTTCCGACCCTAAAGACCCTATCTTATCTGCAATGCATAAATCTTGGCAGAGAGGTCATCGTATACTTAAATCGAATGCGCGCGTCCACAATAAAGCTCCTTTATGGCTTAATTCAGCTATTTGTATTGGTGGCCGCACCTTGTCCTGGCCTTTATGGCAGGAAGTTGGCATCAATTCTATGGATCAACTTTTTCATGATGGAACTTTTAAATCCTTTTCCCAAATTAGCGAGGAATTTCATTTACCACCTACACAATCCTACAAATATACCCAACTTCAACAAAGTATCACAAAACACTTAGGCTCTCCACCAGAGCTACTTTCAGTATCTCCCATTTTGTCTTATTTGCAGTTATGGGGAAATCTTAAAGGTGTGACTTCTGGTCTTTATAAGACATTTCTGCATCCTCTATTTTAACAGCCTCTCTCACAGGTCCTTCAGATGAAATGGCAATCCCGTTTATCAGTTGTATATTCCAATATTCAATGGGATCAAATTTTAGAAGGATTACATAAGGGGGTTCGTGAAGCACGTCTAAAATTCTGTATTTTCAAAATTCTCCATGAATGGCATTGGTCTCTTGTTAAATTACACCAGGAGGAGCAAGGGGGTGACCAGGCCTCTCACCAGGCCTGGTCACCCCCTTGCTCCTCCTGCCGCCTCCTGCTCCTGCCTGCTCCTGCTTGCCAGCCTTGCCGCCTTTTTCCGCCGCAGACGCCCCCCTGTCCCCCCGAGCGGCCCAGCCTCAGCAGAGCCGCCCGCTCGCCACTTTCCCGCCGCAGCTCGCCACAGGCCCCGCCCACCACCGGCCCATTGGCGGGTCCTCCTGCCGCCCAGCTGACCCGCCCTCTCGTCCCCCTTCTTAAGGGGATGGCAAGGAGTGCTCGGGAGTGACCACTGCGCCTCTCCCCACTGCGCCTCTCACCAGGCCTGGTCACCCCCTTGCTCCTCCTGCCGCCTCCTGCTCCTGCCTGCTCCTGCCTGCCAGCCTTGCCAGCCTTGCCGCCTTTTTTCGCCGCAGACGCCCCCCTGTCCCCCCCGAGCGGCCCAGCCTCAGCAGAGCCGCCCGCTCGCCACGTTCCCGACGCAGCGCACCACAGGCCCCGCCCACCACCGGCCCATTGGCCGAGCCGCTCCCGCCGCCCAGCTGACCCGCCCTCTCGTCCCCCTTCTTATGACGCCCCCAGAGCGACCGCGCAGCGGACGCGCGCAGCGGGAGCACCGATTGAGCGCCGAAGGTGCGCCAAAGGTAAGCCCGCCTACGCCCGTCCGCGCCTGGACCGCGCCCAGTGCCAGGACCCCTGGCCCCCGCAGACCCCTGCCCACCCGCCGAACGTACGACGCCGCCACCCTCAACGCACTCAACGCCGGACGAATCCCAGGATGCTACCGAGCCACCCCGAGACGCACCCACGGACCCTTCTGCTGCAACGTCTGCAAGTTCACCTGCATCCGGACCAGCAATACTCCTGCACCAACCAAGACCAAGACGAGCAACAGCAGCAGCCACCTGAAATGCATCCTGCTCAACACCCGCTCCATCCACAGACACGCCATCGAGCTCTGGAACCTGCTCGATACCACAGCCCCTGACGTCGCCTTCCTCACGGAAACCTGGATTAACGCCTCTTCAGCACCCGACATCGCCATCGCCATCCCAGACGGCTACAAGATCATCCGAAGGGACCGCAGCAACAAGACCGGAGGAGGCATCGCCATCATCCACAGGAACACCATCCGCATCACGACCAACACCGACGACACCCTCGCACCCGCCGAGCACCTGCACTTCCAGGTCCACAACAACCCCAGGACCACCCTCAGAGGCACCCTCATCTACAGACCCCCGGGACCACGCACACAATTCAGCAAAGACATCGCCGACTTCATCAGCCCGCACGCCCTCCTCTCCGCTGACTACATCCTCCTCGGGGACCTCAACTTCCACCTGGAGAACAACAACGACCGCAACACCACCACCCTGCTGGACAACCTCGCCAACCTCGGTCTCAAGCAGCTGGTGACCACCCCCACCCACTACACCAGACACACACTCGACCCCGTCTTCTCATCCTGCAAGGACATCGCCTTCAGCCACGCCACCGGAATCAACTGGACGGACCACAGTTGCGTCCACTTCAGCTTCAGAAGGACCACGATCCACCACCACCAGCAACAGGCTGCACACAGAAGCTGGAACAAGATCACAGCCGACCAGCTCGTGACTTCCCTGAGCAAGAACCCACCCACCAGCGCAACGAACCCAAGCCAGGCGGCCACCAACCTCGCGAAGTGGATCAGCAACTGCGCAGACGACCTCGCCCCTCTGAAGACCCCGCCTAGCAGACCCGGTAGCAAGAAAGCCCCATGGTTCACCAACGAACTCAAGAGCTCCAATAAGAACTGCCGAGCCCTCGAGAGAACCTGGCGCAGAGACCCAACACCGGACAACAGCAAGGAACTCTTCAACATCGTTAAAGAGCTCTCCAACCTCAACGCCGGAAACAACGACATCACCCCTTCGCAAGACCTCTGCAACTCCCTCGCCTCCTACTTCCACAACAAGATCGCGGACATACACAACAGCTTCAGCACTCAACCGAAGCACGCCACAACTGAACCACCGCCCCCCACCACCACCCTCCGTGCCTGGACCCCGATCAACACCGAAGACACCGTCCGCACGATGAACTCCATCCACTCCGGATCCCCTACCGACCCCTGCCCTCACCACATCTTCAACAAGGCCGACGCTGTCATCGCACCCCACCTGCGGGACATCATCAACACCTCCTTCGACACCGCTACCTTCCCGGAGAGCTGGAAGCACGCCGAACTCAGCGCTCTACTAAAGAAACCATCAGCGGACCCCACCGACCTCAAGAACTACCGCCCCATCTCGCTGCTCCCGTTCCCTGCTAAAGTCGTCGAGAAGACCGTCAACAAGCAGCTGGCCGCCTTCCTCGAGACAAACGGAACCCTCGACCTCTCGCAGTCCGGCTTCCGGGCCAACCACAGCACCGAGACCGCCCTGATCGCAGCCACCGATGACATCCGAGCACTGCTTGACAACGAAGAAACAGCAGCCCTCATCCTCCTAGACCTCTCCGCGGCCTTCGACACTGTCTGCCACCATACACTGGTGCAGCGACTCAGCAACGTCGGAATCCAGGAGAAGGCACTGGAGTGGATCATCTCCTTCCTCGCCGGAAGGACACAGAGAGTCCGCCTCCCCCCGTTCAGATCTGAAGCCACCGAAGTCATCTGCGGAGTTCCTCAAGGCTCCTCGCTTAGTCCAACCCTCTTCAACGTCTACATGAGCCCCCTCGCAGACATCGCACGCCAGCACAACCTCAACATCATCTCCTACGCCGACGACACCCAGCTGATTCTCTCCCTCACCAACGACCCCGCCACCGCCAGAGCCAACCTTCACAAAGGGATGAAAGAGGTATCCGAATGGATGAAGAACAGCCGCCTGAAACTGAACTCAGACAAGACGGAAGTCCTCATCCTGGGATCCTTACCCTCCGCCCGGGACGACTCCTGGTGGCCCCCCGCCCTAGGCAGCGCACCCAATCCAACAGACCACGCACGCAACCTAGGCTTCATCCTGGACTCCTCCCTCTCCATGACCAGACAAGTCAACGCCGTCTCCTCGTCGTGCTTCAACATCCTGCGCATGCTACGTAAGATCTTCCGGTGGATCCCCACCGAGACCAGGAAGACGGTCACCCAGGCCCTCATCACCAGCCGTCTGGACTACGGCAACTCCCTCTACGCCGGAACCACCGCCAAGCTCCAGAAGAAACTCCAGCGGATCCAGAACGCCTCAGCACGTCTCATCCTGGACATCCCCCGCCGCAGCCACATCTCCGGACACCTGAGAGACCTGCACTGGCTCCCGGTCAACAAGAGAATCACCTTCCGACTCCTCACCCACGCACACAAAGCCCTACACAACCAAGGCCCAGGATACCTCAACAGCCGCCTCCACTTCTACGCTCCCAAACACCAGCTTCGATCGACCGGCCACGCCCTCGCCGCCGTCCCCCGTATCCGAAGAGCCACCGCAGAGGGACGGTCCTTCTCCTACCTCGCCGCCAAGACATGGAACTCCCTCCCGACCCACCTCCGCCTGACCCAGGACCACCTCGCCTTCAGGAAGCAACTCAAGACCTGGCTGTTCGAGCGTAGCGGACCCCCCTCCCCCAGCGCCTTGAGACCCTCTGGGTGAGTAGTGCGCTATACAAATGCCTTGATTGATTGATTGATTATCAGATACTTCCTGCTGGAGATGTTCTGCTTCCGGATGTGATATTACACATATCATTTGCGAATGTCCTCGTACTAGATCCCTCTGGCTTTTTGTGAGGAAGACATTGGCTTTTACAATGTCATTACCTTTAACTTTTACACCTGCCAACATTATTTTACACGATTTTCGAGATTTCCCGAAACTTTCCAAACCACAATTTCGTCTTCTTCACACTGCTTTGGCCACGGCCAAAATTTGTATACTACGTCACTGGAAATCCCCCTCGACTCCTTCTCAGGAAGAGTGGTTGGTGGCAATGATGCAAACGGCTTTGCACGAACGCACAATTTATAATTTACAAGATAAGGCTTCCATTTTTCTCCAAATTTGGGTTCCTTTCTTGGAGATTTCTGTGGACGATGATTCTACACCTACTCCTTCTTCTTCTACACATACTGTTTCTGCTTAATTCTATTCCTTCAATGGTTCCTTTTCTATTACTTCCCTGTGGGTACCCTTTTCTCTCCCTTTCTGCCAATTCACACCCTATCCGTTACTGTTGCTCTGGTATTCTTATCCTTTCTTTTCCTTTCTTTTCCTTTTTCTTTTCCTCACTTTTCCTTTTATATTATGCTTTACCTATTATTCTTTCTATTGTTACCATATACAGGATTATGGAATATATGTTATTCTTTATTTCCTCATATTTGCTCTATCCTACGTAAGTTTCATTATCACCTATATTCTCATCCGTTTACCATTATATTATTTTGCTTTACTACCACATTTGTATTTTTATCTGCAAATTTTAATAAAAAATGTCAACACAAAAAAAATTAGGGCTGAAGGGACATACAACAGAATACAATGTTCCAATCAAAATACATGATTCAGCATTCACAGCAAACCACCACCTAGAAGCCTCAGCACCAGAGAAAGTGTGTATAGGAGATGGAAGGAATTATTAGCAAGAATAACTGATAAAGTAAAAAACAGGAAGTCGCAACTGTATGGCAAGAGTACACATGTTCACAGAAGACATAACTCCTATGGTTTATACCAGTATTATGATGTGGAGTTGGCGGATTTGATTGTGTTTGTATAATCCAAGTCTGCCTCCGTGATTTAGAGTAAGGTGTACAATGCATCGGAATGTTTGATTTTTAGCCACCATTCAAATGCATGGGATTGAATGCATGAAGTGGGATTAGCAACAAATTATTAGGTAGGTGCTTACTCTGATCAGAACTTTAGAACTTTGCGTACCCCAAAAGCAAGTGTGCTGCTCCCCCACTTCATCATCATAAGAACTGGCAGTCAGGTTCAAATTGAAATCTATATTCAGTTGTATGGTAGAGGAGTCATGAGCAGTGTTTAATTTGAGCCAGTGGTTTCTGGGGCTCCAAAGGCACTTAATTTTCAACATCGGCATGTATTGCAGATGTATGACAGCCTGCCACAAGGAGGCGCTGTTTATCTAATTTTGAGATGAGTACAATATCTGTTGCTTCATCATTAAATATACATAAAAATGAATAATGCCTGCAGCCAAAGCCATTCTTATACCTTCGGGTGCCATGGAATAGTCTGAATTGTCACACTTGTAAGAGAGTATTGGCTAATAGTTGTAGTGGTACTGTCTCTGGCAGCGTTAACAGGGCAATGGATGGTGCAAGCTGCCGTGGCCTTTTGACAGGGGCCCTGGCACTTCTTAAGAGCTCTATCAGACTGTTCACAAAAGATCTCTTCTTTTTGTGGGTCGAACTGATGAAAATAGTCACCAAAATAATATACAAGCATAATCAAGGACAAGTCTTTATTCTTCAAAACCTAGAATTCTTTACTTACAAAATTAATACATGAAATTGTGAAACCCAGATTTGATATTGCCTAAATGAAGGAGCCACTAGATGTTCAAACGTGGAAAAGCACTTATACCTCTGTACGGTCATACTAAATGCTGTATGAACGCTCTCGAATTACTCCTAGCACAGCATGGCAAACACCCCATATTTGTAAGTAGTGCTTAATTTGTGAAGAAAGAAAAGTAAGTGCCAGTGTCCTCATCTGGAGGCCACTGCAGCTTGTACCACCCATCGCCCCTGACAGTCCTACCAATCACAGTACAAACACTCCTACTTACCATCACACTCCTACAAGGGTGACACTTCAGACCATTCCAGGCCCCCAAAGCTTAAAGAATGGCTTGGGTGGCGATTCTTAGTTAATGTTAATGTATATTAAATGGATAAACAACTGTTGTTCTGATCTACTCTAAATAAAGCAAACAGTGCCACTCGATGGCAAACTGTCATAAGTGCTGGTGTAAGCAATTAAGGGGTTTATTACGAAAGTTCGCCCGCCACCGGTGCGGCGGTCCTGCCACGGCAATTAGGATGCCACTGCCACGGTGGCGGTGGCATCCCGCATATATTGCACTGTGTCGGGCGGTGCTGCAAGCAGCACCCAACACAATGCAATATATGCAGGTTGCGCATTGGCATGCACAATGTGACAGGCACCACGCGGTGCCTGCCACCTTGTGTATGCCAATGTTGGGGGTACCATGGGTACCCCCCAAGTGTATCCTCCCAGCCCTCCACACCCCGGGTGCCCGTAACGGGCCCCCGGAGTAGACACTGCACGCCTTTCCATGGTGGAGTCTCCGCCATTGAAGGCATTACACCGCCAACATCATAATATGGATGGTGGTGCCTGCAAGGCACCGCCACCATATTGCAGGCCTTTTGTGCCTGATTGTCTACCGGCAGAAAAGCGGAGGACGATCTTTCTGTCCGCCGCAGTACCCCCCTCCATGCTAATGTGGCAGGGGGTAAAAGGCTGTCCGGTGTGGTGTTTTGGTGGGCGGATTGTTACCGCTGGTAAAGCGGTGGAGATATGCCCACCATGTTAATGGGCACCTAAGTCCCGGTGCCGAGCACGGAATCCACCAGCTCAAAGTAAGCACTGGTTGTGAGCAGAGTCGCTGCTACAATAAAACTGGAGAGGTAGCCGACTAGTGGCATCACTGCAAAGTGGCACCGTTTTGCAACTAAAGGCCTTTCATATACCCCTTTTTTTTAGGGGAGCTTCAAAACGGAAGAATGCAATTTTGCCTAGAGCTAAAGAATCAAAACTCCTTACACCAGATCTATGAAAAACTAAATTTCTCACCAGAGGAAGTCTGTTTCCATGTTTGCCGGTATTTAATATAGTGAGATAAGATTTAAATCATCATCAACACCTCCTTCACCACCGCCACCTTCCCTGAGAGCTGGAAGCATGCCGAACTCAGCGCTCTACTCAAGAAACCAACAGCGGACTCCACCGAGCTCAAGAATTACCGCCCCATCTCGCTGCTCCCGTTCCCAGCCAAAGTCATCGAGAAGACCGTCAACAAGCAGCTGGCCGCCTTCCTCGAGACGAATGGATCCCTCGACCCCTCACAGTCTGGCTTCCGAGCCAACCACAGCACCGAGACGGCCCTCATCGCTGCCACCGATGACATCCGAACCTTGATGGACAACGGAGAAACAGCGGCCCTCATCCTACTAGACCTCTCCGCGGCCTTCGACACCGTCTGCCACCGCACCCTAGTGCATCGCCTCAGCAACGTCGGAATCCAGGAGAAGGCGCTGGAATGGATCATCTCCTTCCTCGACGGAAGAACACAGAGAGTCCGTCTACCACCGTACAAGTCAGAGGCCACCGAAGTCATCTGCGGCGTCCCTCAAGGATCCTCGCTGAGCCCAACCCTCTTCTATGTCTACATGAGCCCCCTCGCGGCCATCGCACGCCAACACAACCTCAACATCATCTCCTACGCCGACGATACCCAGCTGATCCTCTCCCTGACCAACAACCCCGCCGCCGCCAGAGCCAACCTTCACGAAGGAATGAAAGAGGTAGCCGAGTGGATGTCGACCAGCCGCCTGAAGCTGAACTCGGACAAGACGGAAGTCCTCATCCTGGGATCCTCGCCTCCGCCTGGGACGACTCCTGGTGGCCCCCCGCCCTGGGCACAGCACCCAAACCGACAGACCACGCACGCAACCTGGGCTTCATCCTGGACTCCTCCCTCTCCATGACCAAGCAAGTCAACGCCGTCTCCTCGTCATGCTTCAACACCCTGCGCATGCTACGGAAGATCTTCCGGTGGATCCCCACCGAGACCAGGAAGACTGTCACCCAGGCACTCGTCACCAGCCGACTGGACTACGGCAACGCCCTCTACGCCGGAACCACCGCCAAGCTCCAGAAGAGACTCCAACGGATCCAGAACGCCTCAGCCAGACTCATCCTCGACATCCCACGACACAGCCACATCTCCGGACACCTAAGAGACCTGCACTGGCTCCCGGTCAACAAGAGAATCACCTTCCGTCTCCTTACCCACGCACACAAAGCTCTTCACGATCAAGGCCCGAGCTACCTCAACAACCGCATCAACTTCTACGCTCCCAAACGACACCTCCGATCAGCCAGTCACGCCCTCGCCGCTGTCCCCCGCATCCGAAGAACGACAACAGGAGGAAGGTCCTTCTCCTACCTGGCCGCCAAGACCTGGAACTCCCTCCCGACCCACCTGCGCCTGACCCAAGACCACCTCGCCTTCAGGAAGAAGCTCAAGACCTGGCTGTTCGGGCAGTAGCAGCACCCCCCCCCCCCCTAGCGCCTTGAGACCCTCCGGGTAAGTAGAGCGCTCTATAAATGCCTATGATTGATTGATTGAAATCCAAAGGCATCAGGGTGGGATTCTACTCTTATATGTACAAGATACATACATTGCCCTTGTGCCAGTGAATTTTGCGTCAATGTGTGCACTACCTGAATAGTGCAAACATATTATTTGCACAGACTGAATATAGCAAAAGTGATATAGGGTCAAAGTAATATTTTGCACTGGTCGGTGGGTCCAAATGTTAGCATCTGCAGCATTACATTCTGTGGATTCAAGAAAGAATGCAAAATGGCATAAGTGCGATATATGTTATCAACTATGTGCTTCTTGCAGAAACAAAAGCTGTTGTTTGCTCCTCTCTATATTAGGTTCTTCAATAGAGTCAATGAGAGATGTTGGGATGCTGAACACGGAAAAAATAATCATAGACACATCCCTCGGTGTTGGGAAATATTCAGTCACAAAATACATGATGTATCCTGGTTCTATTAAATGTACATCACATCACGCTTCCATGACACTTACATAAGTTACATTATCATGAACCCCGGCTGGGCACGTCTGTGAGACACAAGAATCATATGTTTTGGAACTGCCCTATCACACTTGACAGAACACAATTACAGATACCAGCCTGGCCTGGGCCCAGTTTTGTCTTCCAGAAAACATAACACTCTCTAACATCTTTTCATCTCTGCGAGAAATATGAAATATACAGTTGAGGGAAAACTCGCCTGCAGCTACATTAACCCTTGTATTTCCTGATGTCGTTTTCTCATGAATGGAGAAAATCAAGGGTTCAGCCATTTGAAGGTGGTTGCGTTAAATGAAATTACATTGGGAGTGTTTACTAATCCTTCTAAAGTAAATTAGGATTCGATACATGCATTTGGAAGGACATTTATTGAGAGGCAGTAAAACTAAGGGGACAGGTGGCCACCCATCATAGTTAAAAGTTCAGTGGTCCATTGTCTCATTCACACTTGTGTAGGGATTGTTTATGATTCTAACAGTTATACCATGAAACAGGTTCCTTGTTTTACCTGTAGATATAGCTGCAGGAATCCTTCAGTCCAAAGAAAGATGGTCTAAGCCCCTGTCCTGCTGTTGAGGGACAGACAGTTGTTATTCATGCTGGATTGGATACTTTTGACTTGGTCATTTCTTAATAGGTCATCAGCAGCAATAACCTATACATTGAAGAGAATGTATGTATCCTTGGCCAATAGGGGAATACAACAGGCCAAAGATCTGTATGAGCTGGTCCAGGAGGAGCATGGACATGTTGAGCAGGAGCATGAGAGGGATTATCTTGATGGAGCACCACAATTCATCAGAAGACAGCTTTGGCTTCTCCTCCTAGCCCCCTCCCTCTAGCCCTGCTGCAGTTCACCTCCCTCATGCCTTGTGGTTGTGATATTTCAAGTAAAAACTTGGTTGATATTTCTTTAACATCCGAGCACTCACTGTATCTTCCTGTTCGGCTTTCAGTGTGAGTCTCACAACTTTCTTTTACATTTCTTTATTGGCATTTAGGTATAAACAACATCCTCCAAGTAGGGAAATGGAGACAATAAGGGTGAAGGGGAGGAGGGTGAAGAGAAGGAAAAAAGAGAGGCAAGCATGACACAAATCAACGAGAAGCAGATCGATATTATAGCCTTATAGCCCGCCGTAGAGGGCTATACCGGCTATTAAAGGCCCTCTCCAGCATTAAAGGCCCCGAGCCGAAGGCGGGGGCCTTTAACAAGGGAGAGGGACTTTAATAGCGGTATAGCACATCTACGAAGGGCTATAAGTCTATTAGAACATTCTGTCACTAGAGGACAGAATGTTCTAACAAAAAAAATAAAGCCTTTTGGGAGCGTGAGGGGATTGGAATTCCCTCAGGTTCCCTGAAGCCTTTGTTCACAGCCAGAGCTGCGAACAAAGAAACATTGGAATGTTGGAGCTCCAGGCTTATACCAGCCATTATAAGCCCAGAGCACTCCATTGTTTTCAATGGAGCTCCCAACATTCCAATGTTCTAATATTACTTAATATCCATGCACATATGACTTCGAGGATCACAAATGTAGTAATGCCTTCTTCATATTGAGCATTCCCTTTTTGGCGAGACATAGATAATCAGACAGGCGGTGTCAAGACACAAGGGGGCAGATTCACAAGCCCCTTGCGCCACTTTTGCGTCACTTTTCCCATGTTAAAAGTGACGCAAAAGTGGCGCAAGGGCCTTGTAAATAAGCCACTAGATTGCTATGTTGCAAGCGCCAGGGAGCAGGGGCGCAGGACCTGGCCTAGCACAGAGTGCAGTTGTATTGAGGATCCGAAAGGTGTGGGGCAGTTCTCGGAGGTGACCTCCCCTTCCAACTGTGAGGAAGAGTCCCTATGTCACAGAAAGGTTAGTAAGGCTTCCCAAATGTACTTGGGGCATGTCAGTAGTGGCACAACTTTCCAAAAGTGGGATAGTTGTTCTTGACAATATGTCGCATCTTTCAACCAAGCTTCTATAATGGGCGCTGGCCATTGCCCCCAATGTATGGCAGCTCTGCGCTTAGCCAGGAGAAGAAGCTTAGCAGTGAGTCCTCAGTCTCCAGCGGGTACGTCACTTACATAGCCCAAGGGCTAACCAGTGGGCTCCATGCCGGGAATGGCCTGTGATGGTATGTATGGTTGTGAATACCTCAGCCCAGAAAGCCGCCACTTACGGAGATTCAGATGCGAAGTGTAAGGAGTACAGGGAAGTATAGGCCTGCAGCCTTGCACATCTAAGACAGTGCGCGTCCACAACCAGCCCCATTCGGTGAAGCCGTAACAGGGTGCGGTATACTCTGTGTAAAATTTTGAAATTCATTAGCTTCAATCTGTAATTTGGAGAGAGGGTCATCCCATGCCCAGTGTACACACTCCACGGTATCAATCCCGACCATAGTGGCTTAAGGGTAGGTACAATGCTGTAGACAGGGGACAAGGTGCTGCGTGGTCTGCCTCGATGGCCGTGTATGGTTGGGATTGCATTGGACAAAGCCTGAAGTATATTTAATGTTCGTGCTCACAGAGTACATATAGAGTCATGTCGGCCCCGCCCAAGCCCCCCTGATTGAGTGGCAAGGTGAGTAGTTCGCAGGAAACCCTAGTTGCTTCCCAGCCCAGGTCAGTGTGATGAGATTAGATCTTAGTCACCACAAGAAGTGAACTGTAAGCGGTAGAGGCACATTAGGAAAATGTACAAGAATTTCTGAAGATTTACCTTTTTTGTAATAGCTGTCTGACCTAACACGGATAATGGTTGGCAAGAACACATCAGTATCCTGTCTTCTAGCCATGCCATGGCACTGCTGTAGTTGGCCTTCCACAGCTCGTCAGCTTTATGACTGAGACAAATGCCCAGGTATTGGACCATGTCAGATGCCCACTGCAGCGGGTATTCAGAAGGGAAGGGCTGCGTTCAGTCAGTGAGGGTGAAGAGTATGGACTTGGACCAGTTAACCTGTATGCCGGAGAATCCTCCAAAGCACATAACCTCATGTATTATTGGGCCTAAATTCTCCATGGGCTTATGGATATATGTGGTCATGTTTTCTGCATACATGGATACCACCAAACCCTGAGTCGTAAAGCATAGACTGTGGTGGGCATGGTGCTGCCAAAGCTGAGCCGCAAAGGACACCATCGCCACAGCTAATAAGATCAAGGATAGTGGAAATCCCTGGTGTGTCCCTCGGCTTATCGGGAAGTGGTCGGAAATCATAGCATATAGCTAGATACAAGCTGTGGGTAGCATATAAAAATGTTGTATCTGTCGCAGGAATCATGAACTAGTACCCAGGGGCACGAGTACTGGAAAAACGAAAGGCCATTCAAGAGAATTGAAAGCCTTGGTCGTGTCAAAGAGAGTGGCAGGGAGTTGGGGTTTAACGTGTGAATGAAGGTGAAAATTGTACGGGAGTTGTGTGATGTGGAGTAACCCAGAATGAACCAAGACTGCTAAGATCACACAATCGTGGGCAGCAGAGGGAGTAGGCAGTTTACTAAGGTTTTTGCAAATATTTTATTATCAATGTTAATTATAAAGATCAGCCGATTAGAGTTGTAGTGGTATGCAGGTTTGTCAGGCTTGAGTAGCGTCACAATGACCGCTTCCCGGAGGACCCGCACTCTAGAGACTTGTCATATATCACCAGCATCGGGGGACTAGCGTGGATGCAAACTCCTGGTAGAAGGAAGTAGTTAAACATTTCAGACCCAGCACCTTGTTGCCTGGGAAGCTTTGAATGACCTGTGTGATCTCCTCCACTGAAGTGGGGTAGCCCAGGTGCAACTGATGGGCTCACTCCAACCACAGTAGCTGAATGGAGTCTAAGGGCCTCATTTATGAAAAGTGTTGCAGTGCTGCGTGAATACAGTAATGCAACACTTTTCAGTTTGTCCTCCTAGCGACACCATGGATGCACAATATTTACTGTACAGAGCTCCATGTTGCAAGTATTTACAGATACATCAGCATTCCTGATGTATCTGTTGAAGCAAAAGTGGTGCAATCCTGGAGCGTCTGAAAAAAGATGCAACTCCATCAATATGTACTTTCACATGCGGAAAGCCCCATGTGAAAGACCTGCATCAGTCTTACACCTGCAATGAGGCAGGCATAAGATTTTGACGAAGTCGTGTCCTAGAAGTGTTCCAGTGAAATCTCATAGATTTCACTGCAACACTTCTACGAGCTTTTTCTACCAGGGAACGCTCACCCTGAATACATTATACCTGACACAGGTATAATGTAGGGCAGGGCTTTCCATCTGCTTAGATGCGTCATTTTATAAATATGGCGCAAAGTGGTGCATTTTTTACGCCGCCGCAGCGTCACAAAAAGTGATGCAACGGCAGCGCAAAGGCTCATAAATAAGCCTCTAAGTATGCAGCTAGCTCATCCGTATTGTGTATCGGGTGGCTGTATAGAGAAGAAATCGGGGTTATCTGTATTGGAGCCATACATGGGGCGTTTATATAGGGTACCAGCTAAAATGGTATACCTCCCGTTATTGTCACAAATCGTGCACCGTAATTCCCAAAGCAGACATCTACACAACAGTATTGCTATGCCTCTGGCATGGTTGGAGTACAGGGAAGTATAGGCCTCCTTGCACCAATCTGCACGTAGCCCTGGCACTGTGGTGTGTGTTAAATGAAGTTTCTGGAGATAGCAAATGTCTATGTGGTGCCTGGTAAGGTGTGGTAAATAAATAAATTATTACCGGATCTATTTTTCGGAATTAATCAATAAACAGGTAGCTCAATAAATAAGAGTCAAGATTCGAGGTAGCTGAAGTTTACAGGCTTTAATCAAGCATAAAGGACAGGAACAGGACAGCCTGTACGGGAATAGGATTGCAGCTGCCGGGGGCAGGATCTGGCAAAAAGCTAACTTTTAATAACAGTGCATTAGTATATATACTAAAAACAATTACATTGCATTCAATACAGTAGGCGTAGCAGTAGGCGGAGTTTTGTAGCAGTCGCGAAAGATAAGGGCAAAATGATGTAACAAGAAGGCGTGTACAGGGCGTATACATAGACATGTGATGCAAACGTAACAGAATATGTCATAAACGGGGCGGAAACATGGAGGGGGCTACCTGAGCAGCTGGGACCTCTAACCTAGTGGTGCTCGCAAACTGGCAATGACGTGTTAGCAGGAGGAACTGGGGGCTATGACTTCTGCGCTAGAAAAGGAGACTAAAGTCTGGAGTGTCAGAGCGACATGTACCCAGGCATATCTAGTATCTGGTGTTTAGAGTACATGTTGATAGAATCCAAAAGTTATCAGAGTAAAGGCTAACAGACACTAAGACTGGTGCATGCATTATTCTACATGTAGTGCTTGTGCGAGGAATATTCTATGAATATTAATACAGTATTTCTCTTACATGGAGACATAAAGGCTAGACCATGACGGAAATTATTGATGCGATTCAGTAGCTTAGGAATGCAGAGAAGGAGGGCTGGACTGATAGCTAGAATCATAACATACTCTTGGCAGACTGGGAGGCAGAGCCAGGCCGAGCCGGGCACTGCGAGGCATGAAAGTAAGCGAAGGGTCAGGGATACAGGTGGGGGCTGTATCGCTCCTCGGAGAGGGTTCAGGAGACAGGAGCTGAATCTGAGTCCGGGCCCTTTTGAGGCCTAGAAACGGGGACAATTCAATGAGTTAACGTGCACACTGTAAAACGTGGCGACGTAGGTTTACATAGGCCTAATATTCGTAGCTTTCACGAAGACTGGAAACTGGCATACTAGAGATGGACACAACTGTAATTGCGTCTTTAATCGATCAGAAAGGAATACATGCATATCGATCATGCACATATAGCATAACATGGGGAACACGTAGGCACATATAACATGGCAAAATTTACTTTTCCACATTCCCTCCTTGTGCCCTACGTTTCCATCAGGAAACATCAATATTCATGATACCATCTATCATTTCATATAGCATCATTTGCTCGTCTCGAATTGTTTTGGAACGGGACTTAGGACTAGGAATACAAGAGGTAGCACAAATGCCGCAAATCGCAGGGCCACATTGTATACAGAGGCAGCAACTGAATATGATCATTACTGCAATACCTAGAAATGACAATACTTTCCATCCCCAGGCAGATATGATACTCCAGAGCCAACCGGACCATGTCCAGGTGCCTGGATTCTGGTGTAACTGATGGGCAATTTTATGAAGTCTGGTTATAGCTGAATAAACAGACGGTGCGTTATTAGGAATGAAAATGCAGCAACTAGATCCGATGACTCTACATGCTCCTCCTCTATCGGCCAGTATGACGTCAAGAACGAGACGATTTTGGAGCACGACAAATCTCATAGCAGATTGCTCTTCAGTTAAGTTACCTAGAGCAGAAGTAGTCTCATTCACTACTGCTTCAAGGGTTCTGGTTAGTCTACGTATTAACTTACTATTCTGGACAGGGCCTATGAAGAAGAAGAAACCTTTATTAAAGTCTTGATACTGTTTTAGAGTAGTTTCAGTTTGATCGACAATTGGGGACTCGATCTCCCTTCTATGTCTGACGTGTACTAGATGTGTGTTTCTGTGATAATCAGATGGGGCTAGGAAAACTGGTGGCAGTAGGAAGGCAATATAACATGTTCCATCCCAATCGAGGGGCAGACGAACATATGCGGTCTGACCACAAACAAAATAAGAATGACGTGAGGCTTTGAAAATAGATTTCCCACTGTCACTAAACTCGACAGTAGTAGTACAATCACTATGTCCTACATGTGCGGAACCATTATTTCTGACACATAATTCGCCTTTGACTGGTAGTACTGAAATAGCAGGTAAGTCTGGAGTAGTATCAGACTGAACATTTAGGACCATAAAATTCGAAGAATAATTACCTAAATTATAAACTTCATTTTCTAGATCTAACCCTGTTCTATGGGGGAGACCTTGCTTGTCTGGAAAACATGTTCTATTCAGAAGGGACATATCATTGGAAGATGACGTTAACGTGGACCATGCTCCACACGAACCATTATGTGAAAATGGATAAGGAAAGAGTGGCAGAACTCCCTTCGGTGTCTGGAAAGGGGGGAGTCGACCACACACCCAACAATTAGTAGCATTGCTGGTCTGGTGTGAATAATGTAACATTCTTATAAATGTATTGTTTCGCATAGCAAGACGATAGGATAGCTCGTGAGGAGGCAGATCACTAAATGTGTGCTCTACTGTAGCATTAGAAAAGTTATTTACATGAGAAATTGGAAAACATAAATGTAATGCATAACTTGTGCAGGTAACCATCAAACTTAGAAACAATAAGAAACTTAGAATGACGATACATCGTATAGAGTTTTGACTAACTCTCTCACTATGGGGGTCTATCTCATACATGTCAGGGACCTGTCTAACCGTTTCACCCGAGAGGGACTTAGACAATTAAACTGGCTGACTTATTTTACTAGACCGAAGCTTCAACTTATACTCCTGCTGCGGAGTTTTCTCTAACAGAGGAACTTTCAGTTCAGAGTCTGGTTTAGAGTCTGGTTTCAGGCAGTCTTTAGAAATGTTCATTGCAAATGTTTTTTCTCGAACTCCATGGAATTTCTTGATGTGGGACAGATGGACCCACCCCTTGCGGCCTTCCAACTTCACGGCCGTGCGGGTGGTCAGAAGAACAAGTCGCGGCTCCTTCCAACGGGGCTCCAGCGGACTTGAACGATCAAAGTTCCTGACGAGGACAAGGTCGCCTGGAACGACCTCATGCGGTTTCACTTCAGTATTGTCTGGAAATGCAGCGGCAACCTGTGAACGACAAGAGTGTAGGGCAGACATCAAGGAAGCTAGGTAATCTGTCAACATATTACCGGAAACATCTGTAATACTGCGGGGTCTAGGTGTACCCCACATATTTGGGGGGCGGCCGAATACGACCTCATAAGGGGACAGACCTGATCTGGAATGTGCAACCATCCTCATGAAGAATAAAGCAACTGGCAGGGCAACTAGCCAGTCTACACCTTTCTCTTTACATGTCTTGGCAATACGGATTTTCAGGGTTTGATTATGTCTCTCTACGAGACCGGCTGCTTCGGGATGGCGCACACAATGGAACTTCCACTGGTACCCTAACAAAAAGGAAACATGTTTCATTAACTCAGATGAAAATGGCTGGCCGTTATCAGAATACACGACCCTAGGGAGTCCATAACGGGGAAAGAATTCACGAACCAGCTGCTTGGCAGTGGTCGCGGCTGTGTAATCTGGGACTGGATAGGCTTCTGTCCACCTGGACAAAGCGCATACAACTACGAGGACATACTTGAAACCTCGACATCGCTCCATCTGAATATAATCCATCTGGAGGACTTCAAAAGGGTGGTCAGGGGGTTGGAATCCACCTTGTTCCACCGGGACACTTTTACCTGGATTGAACTGGCAACATATCATACAAGTACGGACTTTCTGCTTGGCTGCAGCTCGTAAGTACTTGTTGAACCAAAGGTTCTGAATACTGTCTAACATGGCTTTTTCTCCTAGATGTGCTGGACTATGTGCGGTATTGATAATGACTTGAACCATAGAGTCGGGGAGAAACCATGTGGCTTTTCCCTTCGTCACCCATCCCTGATCTGTCTGGACCCCTCCTTGTTCGGACCATTTCTTGATTTCTTCGGGAGTAGCAGGTAACTGTATGTCTATGACGTCTTGTGTAGGGTCCTTAACTGTCATACAAGTAGTCTGTTCTGGGGTGGATGTCTGTATCTTGTTAACTGGAATGTCTGGTGTCTGAGCTGTAAGCTTAGCTGTTCGATCTGCTAGATCGTTACCTTGGGAAATGATATCAGTAACTTTCGTATGTGCCTTGCACTTCATGATAGCGATAGCTGTCGGTAAATGTATTGCATCTAACAGAGCTTGAATGAGGAGACCATGCTGAATCTTGGTTCCATGAGAATTCATGAAACCTCTCTCCTGCCAGAGTACTCCGAAGTCGTGTACGACTCCGAATGCGTAACGTGAATCTGTATATATGTTTACTTTCAGGTTCTTGGCACGTATGCAGGCTTGGGTCAGAGCAACTAGCTCTGCTGCTTGAGCAGACAGGGTGTCAATACGGCGTGTTTCAATAACCTCGGTTTCAGTAGTCACTGCATACGCGGCTACTAGTTCTCCTGTACTTGTTCTCATACATGAACCGTCCACATAAAGTGTCAGGTCGGGATTAGGTAATGCAATGTCTGTCAGGTCTTGTCTTGGCTTTGTCATGGTGTTAACAACTTCCACACAGTCGTGTGTGGCAGGATTTGAAGTAACTGACGGTAACAGTGTAGCAGGATTTAGAACGTTGCAACGTCTGATTTCTATGTGTGGCTGGAACAGTGTCAGTTCATAACCTGTTAAACGTGCAATTGTCAAGTGCTGAGTCTGGGTTCGGTTTAAAAGAACTTCCACGGAATGTGGAACTTGTACTGTCAGGGAGTGTCCTAACACTATGGAATCACTTTGTCTGATGGCTAGAGCTGTGGCTGCAACTGACTTGAGGCACGCAGGCAGAGCCTGGGCTACTGGATCTAATGTGCTCGAAAAATAAGCACAGGGCTTGTACTGTCCTGCTTGATCTTGTGTGAGAACAGATAATGCAGTACCATCACGTTCTGTGACAAAAAGTGTAAAAGGCTTACTGTAGTTCGGTGTTGCTAGAACAGGTGCTTGGCATAAGGCTTTCTTTAATTCATTAAAACTAAGTGTATGTTCAGATGTCCAAGGGAGGACAGTCGATACGGCTGCCTCCTGTGTCGTTAACTGTATCAGTGGTTTGGCTAGAAATGCATACTGAGGAATCCATTGTCTGCAATAAGAAGTGAGGCCAATAAAAGCTCGTACTTTCTTCTGTGTCTTGGGCTGTGGAAGACTCGCTATTAACTGGATACGGTCTGGTGTCAACTGCCTACCCCACTTGGACAGTAAGTGGCCTAAGTAGATCACTTGCTGGACACAGAATTGTAATTTGGAAGGGGACACCTTGTGCCCCTGCTCGGCCAGGAAATACAGAACTGTAAGTGACGCACGCTCGCAGTCACGTTCAGAACGGGCTGTGATCAGTAGATCATCGACATACTGGAGCAGGGCAGTGTCAGCTGGCATGTGAATATTGTCTAGTTGTCTTTTAAGTGCTTGACTGTAAATACTAGGACTTTCTGTGAAACCTTGAGGAGCTCGTGTAAATTTATAGCTCCTTCCATTTAAACAAAAACCGAAAAGGTACTGGCTGTCTGGGTGTATCGGGACACTGAAAAATGCGTTCTTGAGGTCGATAACAGTGAAAAATACAGCTTCAGAATCAATAGCTGTCAATAAGGATGAAATATCTGGGACTACTGGATACTGGGGTATGATACATTTATTAAGTTCCCGAAGGTCAATCACTAATCGATATACTGGAGGTGCATTTGGATCAGTACGTTTCATGACTGGAATGATAGGAGAATCACATACATTGGAGTCAGTTTCTACAACCACTCCTTGAGCAATAAGCTCGTCAATAATTTTGGATAAGGCTGCTACAGCCTCAGGTGGCAATCTGTACTGTCTGATTCGTGGTAAAACGATACCTTGTTTGAGAGTCACACGATGGGGTGTGATTTGCATAAAACCTACATCAGTTGGACCTTGCGCCCATAAATGTTGCGGTACATTTGATAATCTTGGATCAAAATCACGTAATACATAGTGACCTTTAAAGTCACGCAAAAACAATCAGATTCCTTCTGGGGAGCAGCAAATAACTGCACCTAATTCTTTCAGTGTTTTAATACCTAACAAATTTTCTGGACATGATTTCGTAAGTAACAAATCAGTAGTTCGGGACAATGGACCAACTTCTAGAGAAACTGGTTTTGAAATCTCGTTCACAATAGGCTTTCCTGAAAATCCAAGGGAAACATTTCTAGAGCCTGAGAGCGGAGCCCCTGGAACCTCGTCATGACTGATAGTAGTCCTACTTGCCCTGTATCAATCAAAAACTTTCTGTCTTTCCCTAATACTTGACTGTGTACATAGGGACCCTCTTGATCTACAGGTATCTCGATGAGAGGCAAGCCTACCTCCCTCTCTAGGCTGTTTCATGAATACTGTTGATACTCTGGATACTCTGACTGGGCATACTGGTACATCTGCTGTGTAACATGCTGTGTTGCAGCAATAGGCTGCGGTGCTGGAACTGTCTGTTGTGCGTTCTGTGGTGACTGAGAAGTCTGTGAAACTTGTTCTTGTCTAGGCGGACGTGGTCTTTCTTTAGTTTTACCAGTTGCTATGTTGTGTTTCAGAACTGCACACTCGTTTATAAAATGACCTGGCTGTTTACAGTAATTGCAAGTCCCTTTAACGGGAGCTGCAGGATGACTGGCTTGATTCGGACCCCTCTTCTGACTGTCTTGTGGAACAGATTGTGCAACTAATACTTTCATTTTCGTGTCTTTCATACGTCTCCTTTCGTGTTCTTGCTCTTCCCTGATTCTATTCTGGTGATACTGGAGCATCTGGAGCATTTGTGACGGAGTATTAGCTTGCCAACTACTTTCGACTTTCAAAACTCGATTTTTAACTTGTGGACTTGAATTCTCGACTAGTTTAGTAACAAAAAGATGAGGGTACGACTCGCTACTTGTCTTCAAACCACTGTTAATAATAAAATATTTTTCAAATCTAGAATAAAAATCACTAGTGTCTTCATCCTGTTTCTGTTTGCATGCTGAGATTGCATCCCAATCTTCCTTTTTCGTGGATAATAACCTTGGCAAAACTTGTATCAATAACTCGGGCAATTCTTTACATTTGTCCCCAAGACCGGTACCTGGTACTCGTATTTTATCTTCAGCTTCTAGAGCTGTCCAATCAATCTTTTTCTCTCCCACCTCCCATTCTTTTTCCTTCAATTTTTCATATACCCCTGCGGGCAACAGGACCTTTAGCATTTTAATGATATCTGGATACGTGTATTCTCCCATACGGAGCATGTCTTTTATTTCTCGATGGAACCCTGCTGGATCTTTGTCGTGACACGGAATTAATTTCTTCATCTCTAAGAGTTCCATCTTTGTGATAGGGGTGTAAACAAATACTCGTTGCATTTCACCACCCGCTGTCCTAACTGGGTGTACTTCTCGTAACGGATGCTGTCTATCTATGTAAAATGATTTACTTTCTGGAGGTGAGACGTGAACAAAATGCGGATTCAGAAACGTTCTATATTTGTGGCGCTGTTCTAGAATGACACTAATTAAATCGGTACCTAAACCTTTCCATTTATACTGGAGTAACTCGTTCAAAACATCATGTAACGGACCTGGATCAGAATGTTGTCCCTCATACAGTGTAATGAGGTGCTGGACCATATACATACCCACCAGTCGCTGCTCGGCTGGGGGCAGTTTCAGAAACATTTGTGCCACTATTTCGTCTGGAAAAGTGGTAGAATCAGTAGCCCATCGGACTGCTGATCGGATTAGTTCTTGTTCATGCATCGTACTAAGTTCACTATAACCGATCCGTGATTTCAGAATGTAATCGGTAGTTTGAAATACTTGTTCTAGAGAACCTTGTTCTAGTGCTGGAAGATGAAAAACTCTCTTGTGTTCTAGACGTGAATGTCGGTCGGGAAGTCTAGGTTTACCTACATACGCTATTCTGGTGGGATTCTCGTCGTCTACCTCTTCGGTAGGAGAGTCGTCTTCTTTCTCGCTTACTTGTGCTGCATTGCGTTTCTCGTGTAACCTTATTATTTCCTTACGAATTTTCTTGTACATACTCTCGATACAACTTAGTGCCCTGTGTCTTCCCTCAGCTATATTATCACTCCACCTTGTCAGAACTTTCATTTCGGTCGGATCTTTAGTCGGATAATCTTGTTCCCTTATTAAACAATTAATTAGAAACTTTAATAGCATGAGCTGAGTCTCGGCTTTCCTTTGAGACATGACTTCGCCAATACTTTCTGGATCTTCTCCTGTACGGATGAAACGATATATTCTGTCTAGATCTTCTTTCATATTCGGTAGGGTGTCCAAATACTCGGTCACCCGTCTTACACGCAATGAATATATGACCATATTATCATCGCCTGGGACGGAATCATAACGGCATTCAGTAAGCGCTCGCTTGATATCTGCAACGGACGGCTGTTTGGGCGTACGCTGTAACGCACGTTCATGTAATTCGAGTACTGTCAGACGTTTGTGTGGCGGCGGGGTACGAGGAGGATCTCCCCCCGCGGCTCCTAAACTAGAGTCATCGACGGGTATCGTACGGGCAGGCAGAGTGACTGATGTAGTGGGTACTTGTACTGTGGGCTGGACCGGGGGTACCGTAACAGGTGCTGTAACAGGTGCCCCGGTGGCTGGAGGAACAGGAATTACATTATTTACAGGAGCTGGCGGAGCAGGATTTGCATATTCTGGGACTGTGTCGTCCAAATAGGACGAGAGAAAAATATCAGCTGCGGTCGGTTTGTGACGTAGCTTAATCGGAACTAATGGCGGCGGAAAATTACATGGTGCTTCCGGGGTTGCTTTCGGCAAGCCCTCGGCAAGAAGAGGATACATACCCTTAATGAGGGCATTTCTCTGTCTGTCTGACTGTTCGGCTTTAACTCGTTCACCTACTTCGATTAATTCCCTTTCTTGGGCTCTTTCTGAGAATTCTCTACTTAATTCTGACTTTCTGATTTCTTTTTCCGTTCTTTTATGAGATTCTTTGCGCCATAACTCGATGGCATCTTTCTGGGACTGTCTGGATTTCTTTTTCCATAATGCTTCTTCTACTCGCATGATGCACTCGGCATCCCACGTACCTGATACGGGCCATCTATACTTTTCTTCTAATTCCTTGGTGTACTCCACCCATAAGTCTAGATACAATATGGCACTTATGCCATGCTTATGATACATAAAATGACCTGGACTGTCCCTAGGCGGGACAGGAACTGCTTCCTCGAGCAGACCTTTCCTGGTTTTTAACTGACATAACTTTGAGAACAGAGGCATAACTTAGACTGGAGTCTGGACACAATACAATACACGATAAACACAATAATAACTTTAAGAAAACGAATCACTCATACCACGACATCAAAAACACATGGAATAACATTTAACATAAAACAGAACACATGAATTTCTCGAGAACAGAACTTACTGGAATTACTAGATGCACTGCTAAAACAGTACGAAACTTACCGGTCTCATAAAAAGACACGTCAGGACCCGCATCCACCTAGGTGGACACTTCGTGTTGGATCTGTGTACCCAAACCCACGGACCAGAGACAAATTAATTGACCCTGTCTAGATACTACCCCAGCAACGGTACTCACCGGGCAGCAAGAACGGAAGGCCTCGGACTGGACTGGACTGCTACGACGACGGACGGACGAACCTCGGACTTCAGTTACAGGTGGGCCTCCGGATACCTCGGACCTTGGACTCTCGGCTTGGGCTCTGGTCGGGACTCGCCGCGTTCCTCCACCGCCTCGTCTGGACGCTGGACCGCAACCTCCGTCTCCTCCGTGGGCCTGAGGGATACTTGAAGCAGAAATATCTGCACGTGCACGGTATGGTTCCGTCACGGCTGCAGAGGATCAGGGGGCCTGCGTGGCTTCTCCGGCGCGTGGGGAAAGGGCAAGTCCCTATTCGGGCGCCATTATGTGGTAAATAAATAAATTATTACCGGATCTATTTTTCGGAATTAATCAATAAACAGGTAGCTCAATAAATAAGAGTCAAGATTCGAGGTAGCTGAAGTTTACAGGCTTTAATCAAGCATAAAGGACAGGAACAGGACAGCCTGTACGGGAATAGGATGGCAGCTGCCGGGGGCAGGATCTGGCAAAAAGCTAACTTTTAATAACAGTGCATTAGTATATATACTAAAAACAATTACATTGCATTCAATACAGTAGGCGTAGCAGTAGGCGGAGTTTTGTAGCAGTCGCAAAAGATAAGGGCAAAATGATGTAACAAGAAGGCGTGTACAGGGCGTATACATAGACATGTGATGCAAACGTAACAGAATATGTCATAAACGGGGCGGAAACATGGAGGGGGCTACCTGAGCAGCTGGGACCTCTAACCTAGTGGTGCTCGCAAACTGGCAATGACGTGTTAGCAGGAGGAACTGGGGGCTATGACTTCTGCGCTAGAAGAGGAGACTAAAGTCTGGAGTGTCAGAGCGACATGTACCCAGGCATATCTAGTATCTGGTGTTTAGAGTACATGTTGATAGAATCCAAAAGTTATCAGAGTAAAGGCTAACAGACACTAAGACTGGTGCATGCATTATTCTACATGTAGTGCTTGTGCGAGGAATATTCTATGAATATTAATACAGTATTTCTCTTACATGGAGACATAAAGGCTAGACCATGACGGAAATTATTGATGCGATTCAGTAGCTTAGGAATGCAGAGAAGGAGGGCTGGACTGATAGCTAGAATCATAACATACTCTTGGCAGACTGGGAGGCAGAGCCAGGCCGAGCCTGGCACTGCGAGGCATGAAAGTAAGCGAAGGGTCAGGGATACAGGTGGGGGCTGTATCGCTCCTCGGAGAGGGTTCAGGAGACAGGAGCTGAATCTGAGTCCGGGCCCTTTTGAGGCCTAGAAACGGGGACAATTCAATGAGTTAACGTGCACACTGTAAAACGTGGCGACGTAGGTTTACATAGGCCTAATATTCGTAGCTTTCACGAAGACTGGAAACTGGCATACTAGAGATGGACACAACTGTAATTGCGTCTTTAATCGATCAGAAAGGAATACATGCATATCGATCATGCACATATAGCATAACATGGGGAACACGTAGGCACATATAACATGGCAAAATTTACTTTTCCACAAAGGTACGCTTGTATCAACTCGGTTTGTCTACGGTCGTCTAGCCCATGGATGTTCTATGTTATGCATTGTATTGTGGTCATAGCACTGTGGGGAAGGGCAGTTTAAGCAGTGTGAGGAATGGCATATATATAGGGCGTTGTGTGGAAGGGCGAGCACAAAGATTGTGACTGTGCAAGGGACCTGTCAAAGAAGAGGGATAGCAGACAAAAATAGTTTGTGAACACATTCCACCTCCCACTCCAACCCCCAAACATGGCTGAATGTAACAAACCCTCCCTGCACCCCAATTCCCAGCACCACATGCTATGAGTAACTTGGGAATCATCCCTGAAGGCAGAGGAGAGCCAAGTGAATGACCAAGTCAAGGTCTGGCTGGGTGGTTGAGGGTCTTAAGGCATCAAGTGTACTCTCAGGGGGCTCCCAAATCGCAGGTGGTGGAACTATAAGGCAGTTTTTAAAGCAGGAAAGGCCCCCAGGTTTCGAGCAAACCTTTGACACAGTCAGGTTCAACCCCTTTGAGTAGGGGGGATGTGAGGAGGTTAGATGGCCTTGTGGTGGCCCCTGGAGATTACCATATTAGTCGTTGTCACTGAGGGAAGTTTCTTCCTGGCAGTGCAGTGAGAACTGGGGTGACACTCTCTTAGTAATGCTATGTTTAGCAAATTTAAGGGCAGCATTGGCATCTGTAAAGTAGTGAGGCTTTCCTTCATGGAGGATATGTAGCTTGGCAGGATAAAGGTGGAATATGGAATTGGAGCTTTCTGAAGGAGTCTCTTGGCATGTAGAAATTCTTGCCGGGTGGCTTGTACTGTTTGGGTGAAGTTCAGGTAGAATGAGATTTTGTTGCCCTGGAAGTTGATAGCATGGTGCTCCCGGGTCAGGTGCAGGACAATGAAGCTATCTCTATAGTTGAGGAGTCTTGCGACTTTTGATCCAGCCGGGGCACCAGGGGGGACGTGGTCCAACAGGGTGATGGAACACACTCTACAATGAAAACCGGGTATAGGACCTTCCCAAAGGGCATGCGGGACTAATATTAAACAAAAATTGTATTTTATCTATTGTGGTCGATTCTGGGACTCCTGTTATCCTAAGGTTGTTGCATCTCGAGCACGCTTCAAAATCTTCATTCTTTGATTCAAGGTGGTTTGTTTCAAGGATCTTGTCCATGCGTCCAAATCTCAGTTTTCTAGGTGGTCCAACGTAACCTCATGTTTGTTGACCCGTTCTTTCATGTGGTCAAGGCAGCTTGTGAGGAGATCAAGCTTCACATCAATTGCTCGTAGGCTGGTCTTTACCTCCACAAGGAGTTCCTTAAGATCACTATCATGCGGGCCATCCTCATGGGGGCCAGTAAAAGGATTCCTAGGGCAGTATCTCTTTCACCCATGGCGAGTGTGCCATCTGCCTTCAAAGGTGAGTTTCAGTTGCCTCGCATCTTGTTTTCCAATGTTCGCGTTGCTGTTTGAGCAGGTCTGTGGTGTGAGATGGGCGGATATCAAGCAAAGCCCATGCTCAGTTCAATGGGTCACCTTTCTGAAATACACGCACCTGGACAGGTAGGCAGACCGCATAGTGGCATGTCAAGCTGAGCTTAGGTTGTGAGATGCGAGGTTGCTGTTCAGCGCACGCTAGCTTTTTGAAGGGCATGGAAATGGGAGGGGCAGGTAGGAGAGAGCAACTTGGGAAGAGACATGCATGAGGAATTTAGCACAATAACAAATGCACTCTCCTTAAGTCCTTAATAGAGAGAGGATGTGACTTAACATACAGAGCTACCAACTTAGGAACTGGGGAACAGAGTTTGAGTTTCAGCATCGGCTCTCCGGTGTCTACTATAAAACAAGCATTTACAATGCAATGGTCTCGGCATTGTTAAAGTTAGAGCTATTGGCATTGCTTATGACATTATTTTTATTTATGTTTGTGATTCTAAAACATATAAATAAATGGCATTGTCATTTACAATGCCAATAGCTTAATCTCTCCTTCCTGAGACTGAAAATCAATATAGTCTAAGCTTTTTAACTTCTGTGATGCTCAAAAAATGAGAGAGAAATACTGCTTGTCCACATTCGGAGAAGGAACATTCATCAGTCTGGTGACCTAAGCACACCTACAGCTGGAGTTAGAAAAAAATACCCAATAGATGGACATCGTGTCCTTAACTCAGCCTCACTCCCCTGCAGACCAAATGGGGAGCTGGCCCTGTTCGCGAATTAATAATTCCAGAATAGAATAACAACGAATGTTTAGGAATGAGATTGTTCTAAAAGTAACCCATATCCACCACAGCTTCTGCCACATGGATACCGTTAATGCAGACTTACTATGGCAAAAGAAAAACAGTTCCAGGATAAATAGATCCTCCTGATATACAAATACGAAGCGAGAAAAAGAGGGAAAAGGTAACAAGTGCCGCCACTGACACCCTTTATTATTTGAATTCAACCCCTCGCTATAAAATCACAAGCATTCAATCCAACATCAGGGCGTCTTCATGACAGCTACCCCCAAGCATCTGATAAATGCAATTCTCACAATAGCTAAATTCCTGGGTCTGAAAAGACTCCTGCAATCAGTGAACAAATATCGATAACCGCAGCAAAGGAAGACCACGTGATAAACTCTGATAAAGATGTAATATCCCTTAACACAAGCAAATGAACTGCACTTGCTGCACCTTCGACAGTTAAGCCCCTGCTTTAAACTCTACATTACACAGACATCCCAGTTATAAACCTAGAAACTGCCCTGTAGGATTTCAAAAGAACACTTGATGCAAACGCTTTGCCCCTGAAGCCGTGTGGGCAATGATTAAATATTTCTTCCATGTTTGGTGCGCAAATGCAGCGCTGGTTTCGACTCAAGCCGATGTGGTGACAGCAGCCGCTTTATTGAACAGGTAAACACATGACGGCACAGGGCAGGTGTTACTTCCGGGAGAAAGCATCACGTCTCTGTGGCACTGTACATGCTCGTCAATCATTAGCCTGCACGGGTTGGAGCCAACAGGCCCTGTACAAATTCCCCACAGGCAGCAAGCAGTGCGTTCTCGTCGGAGAATTGTCATCAGCTTCCAGGAACTCAAGAAGTAAAGTAAACCATGCAACAAGTAGGGAGAAGGGGTGAACGTTAAGGGGTATAAGTCACAAGCAGTTTCTCCTCTATAGACGAAAAAGCAAGCATAGACAATGCCTATAGGTCTGTGTTGCATGTGCGAGCATGAAATGATATGCTACGCACTTGCACGATGTTTATATGTTGAATGAAGATGGCCGCCTGAGGAGGAGCCGCTTTACAGAGCTCCAGGTCTAGGGATCACCTTTTGGTGGAAATCCCCAGATAGACTGCCTCACCGTCCCCCCCCTGCCACCCCCCGGGACTGGATATCAACATACATCCGAACTTACCAAATAGTTTGGACTCACGGGGAAAACTCACCGTGTTTTTCTTCCTCCACCGAACTCCTGGGATGAGACGACGATCTACGTGGTGCCCGAGGACCCCCACTGCAGCCGCTACCACCGGGAGCGATCTCGCACATGACGCCGCAGAGCTGGCTCCTCTCACCAAACTGCAGCTCCCATCGCTCGATGCCGGAGGAGCCCACAGTCCAGTCCTGATCGGCTGTTCAGCTCCGGGCTGTCTCTCGCTGCGGTCTGCGCCCATGACGGTGCGGGGCTGACCCCCCCCACTCCGGACTGCTTTCATTTCCCGAGGCTGGAGGATCCCGCGGTCCGTCCCGATCATCTCTGCCTCGGCCCCCTTTTCGCGCTGCACAGGCTGCTCAGAGCCTGAGATGGTCTCTGGCGGTGCCTCCCGGACATCGGAGCTCCCTGTGTTTCCCACTCGGGAGTTGCTGGCTCTCTGCTCCCGTGTCGAGGAGCTTGGTTCTTTGGAGCTCTGGTCCTAATTTGGCTCCTTCGACGATGCCCGGAGCTTGCTTCGATCTGCCGCTGCCGATTTGGAGAGATTGCACGCGGCGGCTTGAGGAGGCACCTTGAGGAGGTGACTGTTGTCCACTGGGCGCCGAACCCCCTGCTGTTGCGCCTCCATCCCAGTCGAGCCTGTGCGCCTGTTGCTTTGGTCCGAAACGCTGCTTTTCTGAGGCTTTGCACTGTGTGCAATCTGTGCCAAGCGCCGCATACCCCTCTCTCCAACCCTATACCGCGAGATGAGTAGGCATCGGTAAGTCTGCGGGATCTCAGCGACAGGAGCTCCAGGATACTTGCAGTTCGCTCCCATATTTACCTTTAAATTGAATCCCGAACTAGAAGCTTATGATCCCACACCCCACTTCCCAGAAATATTTGGTCATAGTTCGATTTTTGCACTATTTTTTTTACTCTTACTTTTTTTTCCCCTCCCTCATGACAATCTAATCTAATTGGAACTCATTTTGTCTTGTTTACTCTCGGGCAATCAACATTGTTAACTAAGACTCCATTTTGTCACTCCCCCCTGCCCATCGGAGTTATAGACACTGTGAAAGGACTAACATCACCTACACGAATTCAGCAGCCATCTTGAAAGTAGCCCTGACACCACTTTTTTATCACTAAATCCTTCGTCCCACAACCATTAACACTCTCTACCTTATTACCTTGTGCACTTTACAAATTTATGTTCAGATTATTATTGCACTGCTGTTCACTTTGGGTACTCTATTAATTTAGATTGATACTACTATGTTTAAATCTATTATTTTCATTGTCGTTCCCCCTCAAACCCACACTGCATATCTCTCTTCGCCTCTAACTCTATAATTGTTATTACTGCTCATTATCACGTGTCCTTACTCCATTTAAATATTGTACTTTGATCATGTTCTCTTAATTTATATGTCACTCCTTTTCAATCTAAATTCTCTATATTAAGCGACTGCATCTTGATATGTCCCTCTCTCCCACATACTTTTTTTTAGCATGCATTACCCCCGCTATCCATAATTATAACTCCCTCTTTCCACTTACTTCCCTTTCTCTTCTTTCCCTCTTTTATTCCACCTTTTAACCATTTCTTCTTCCTACTCAATTACACCACGTATTTCCATTTCCCTACCTTTACCACCTCCCTCGATTTTTATCGCCCATCCCACTGACTCTCCTTTTGAACCACCCTACTACCTATACCCCTTCCATAATATTTTCTTCCTCATTCTCTACTTCCCTCTATTCTCCAGCCCCCTCCGGGCTAACAGTTTTTTGTTCTCACTCAGTTTACAATGTTTTTATATTTGCACTTCCTTTTATACCGTTACGATTATGCTTTTTTACTGTGACGCTTTCCATCTTATTTCTTTTTATCCAGGAATGTTCGTTATGCTATATCCCCTTTCTGTTATACACCCTGTTATACTGTTTTTTTTTATTCTCCTCTGCTTAGTCCACCCCACTGCCGATCATTGCAATATGTCTCACGATACTCTACTGAACGCTCTCAATGTTTAAACCTGTAACACCCAATAACCCTACCTACTGCTCCCTTGGTGACTGACCCCCCGCGCAGCCGAGTCAGGCACTGAAGCGGGTTGAGGACAGCCGCCGTGACCCCCCCCCGGGCAACGCCCACTGAGTTAGGCCACCCCCCCCCCCCCACCGCCTACGACATTTAAGAATGTGCTGCTTCCGGAGGCGCAGCGGACGGGCGCAGCGGGCGCGCCGGCGGTGCGCCGAAGACGCGCCAAAGGCAAGCCCATCCGCACCCGCCCGCGACCTGACAGGACCAGGGGCCACGCCCCCTGCCCCTCTCCCCACCCAGGTCAGGACCTACAGCTCGGCTGCCATAAAAAAGATTAGGCCCTCTACCATGGCGCAATGCCCGCTCTCCTTCCTCCCAGTCGAACTTCCCATCCAATGCCCTGGCTGCAAACACTCCTTTGACACCATTGAGATGCCTGCCACGTCCCAGGAATACCAGCTGTACCTGTTAAACTGTCGATCCCTTCCTCGGCACAGCACACAAATATGTCTTTTACTAGAAAACTACAACCCAGACGTTATCTTTCTGACCGAGACATGGCTCATGTCTCATTCAGAGCCAGACATAGTCTCAGCCCTACCCCCCGGGTTCCAAATCCACAGACTAGACCGGACCAAGGGAAGAGGCGGAGGCCTGGCTATCATCCTAAAAGATACGTTCGGTTGCCGCACTACTACTGAAGCTATTCCTGAGTGCGAGAGCCTAGCATTCAGCATAGACTTCACAGCGAACAGCTCCTTCTCTGGCACCCTGATATATCGCCCCCCAGACCCAGGAAAGCTGTTCCACAGATCTCTCCCAGATATCATCGCTAATCGACTTCTAACCTCGGCCAACTATACGGTTCTAGGAGATCTCAACTTACATTTTAACTCCCCTACAGACCTTGCTGCCAGGGAACTAACAGAGGACCTAGCAGCCTTACAACTGATCCAGTTGGTGAGATCCCCCACCCATGAAAAGGGGAACTTACTTGACCCAATTTTTAGCAACTGCTCCAAGTTAATGGTCGGACAACCTATCTGCCTCCCATGGTCAGACCACTTTCTTGTCCCACTCACCTGGTCTACCACCAAGCCTCCTTCACTGACCCCCCATCCCATTACCAAGAGAAACTGGAAAAAACTTCTCATAGAGCCATGGACAACTAACCTTGAATGCTCTCGCCCACCTCCCTGCACAAACCCCAACCAAGCAAATAACAACTATGAGGGTTGGATCAGGGAATCACTGGACACGATCCTTCCTCTACGGAAATCCATTCCCAAGAGGTCACACAAATCTGCTCCTTGGTTCTCAGATTCCCTGAGAGACCTAAAACGCCTCTGCAGGAAAAAAGAGAGAGCCTGGCGACTAGACTTTCTCCCAGAAAAAAAAACCCAATACAAAGAGGCTATTAAGGCCTACAGAAATGGGGTTAGGGCGGCCCAGGCCTCCTACTTCGCAGACCAAATAATGGCAGCAAAATCAAAACCCAAGGAAATTTTCCACCTGGTCAAAAAATGCATTACCGTCAACACTGCCCCCCCAGTCCCGAAAACGCTAGATCAATGCAATGAACTTGCAGACTTCTTCCATAACAAAGTCACTCAGATCTATTCCGCCTTCCCTACAGCTGCCAACAACTCAATAACACCCAATCAGACCTCTCCGACTAATTCCCCCTCCCCAGGACAGCCAACGCTGGACCACTTCCCCCCACTAAACCTGGAGACATTGCAACAACTGGCACGCCAAGTTAAATCTGGCTCTCCCCTTGACCCTGCCCCACCAGAAATATTGCTCCAAGCAAGCCAAGCCATTCTTCCCGTGGTGCTAGAGCTCCTCAACTCATCCATATCCTCCTGCACAGTACCCAATGGATGGAAGAGAGCTATGGTACGGGCTCTGCTGAAAAAGCCCACCCTCAACCCAGAAGATCACTCCAGCTACCGCCCAATCTCACTACTTCCCTGGGTAAGCAAGGTACTGGAGAAGTACATAAATACCCAACTGACACAATTTCTGGAAAGCCATGCACTCCTTGACCCATCCCAGACAGGATTCAGGCCCAAACACGGTACTGAAACCGCCTTGCTGGCAGTCACCGAAGAGTCCCGAAGGATACTAGACCAGGGAGGATCAGTGGCAGTGATCCTCCTTGATCTAAGCGCAGCCTTCGACACGGTCAGCCATGCCACCTTGCTGAACCGTCTGCGCAACATCGGTGTCGGAGGTGATGCTCTAAGATGGCTTGATTCATTCTTGCACAATAGATCCTTCCAGATCTTTGACGGGGACAGAATATCAGCCAGAAAACCCCTGAACTGTGGAGTACCGCAGGGCTCTTCACTAAGCCCCGCGCTCTTCAATGTCTATATGCAACCACTGGCTGGACTCGTCGAACCCTCGGGTATAAAAATCGTATCATATGCTGACGATACCCAGCTAGTGGTTTCAATGACTCAGGAAGGCGCCGGTCACACCTCAGGAAGTCTGACGAACTGCCTAGAGGACATTAAAAAGTGGATGACATGCTCCTCTTTGAAACTTAATGGAGACAAAACCGAGCTCATGCTCTTAGGTCCCGCATCACCCACGTCACTTCCCTCCATGTGGCCTGGGTGTCTGGGCACCCCTCCCACTCCCAAAGAAAGTGTAAAAAGCTTAGGAGTATGGCTGGACAAAAACCTCTCCTTCTCCACCCAGGCTACAAAACTATCCGCCATCTGTTTTGGCTTACTCAGAACTCTAAGGAAAGTCCTCCCCCTCCTCCCAATGGAAGCCAAACAAGTGGCAGTTCAGGGCCTGATTCAGTCCCGGCTGGATTCAAACAACGCCCTGTATGTGGGAGCCCCTGAGACGTCCATGCGAAAGCTACAGGTGGTCCAGAACTGCGCAGCCCGCGCCCTGCTACAGATTCCAAGGACACAGTCTGCTAAACCCGCACTGAGCAGCCTACACTGGCTCCCAGTGAGACAGAGAGTGGCTTTCAAGGCACTATGTATTGCCCACCGAGCTTTCTGGAAGTCAGGTCCAGCGATCATTAACAAACTGGTCACTCAATACCACCCTAATAGACCCCTTCGGTCCACGGAGGCCTTTCTGGCCGTAGTCCCAAGAGTACGGAGAGCTAGGACCGGAGGAAGGATGTTTTCCTTAAAGGCCGCTAAAATGTGGAACTCACTCCCACTACAAATCCGGTCCAACCCTAACCTACTCTCATTCCGCAAACAATTGAAAACCTTTCTGTTTGCCAGGCCCACTTAAATCTCAGTCTCCGCCACCCTCAGCTCGGCTATCCATGCTCTAGCGCTTGGACGCCCATTTGGGCAGCAATCGCGCTTTACAAATCACAATACAATACAATACTATGTGCATCCTAATGCCACTACCAGAATCTGAACCCACTAATTCAATTTCAGAATGTATGAAAACATGAAAAGAAAAAACAGGCCCAGTACCAACATGCAAACGAATACAAATAACGTCATTAAACAACATCACTAATACTGGAATATAACACCAATTGACCGTAGCCTACATACCGCGATAAACGGGGAAATCTTATACTTACCGGTGTCTGCAGGAGCTGTCTGGCGTGCCTGGATGCATCAGCTGTTAACACAAAAGTAGGACCAATAGCTGCGGCGCCCCGCCTTTCTGATAACATAGAAAAAAATCTACGCACGCACCGGAAGTCAGGCAATGTTGCCTGTGACGGGGGCGGGGCCGCGTCCGGACCGGAAAAGGAGGCAGGCGAGTAAATGCGTATCGCGGCCCGGGGCTCCTGTGAGCGGTGGAGAGCCCCGGGGCCGCCAGCAGGAGGTTACGCTTGTGTTGCGGGGCTCCCTTGACCAAGAGGGAGCCCCGTGAAAGGAGCTGGCAAGAGCTGCAGCGGCGGAGTGCCCCGAGATTGCCCCGGTAAGTTGAAAAGGGGTGGGGGGTCTGTGTGCGACGGGGTGGGGGGGAGCACTCGTGTGTGTGTGTGTGTGCGTGCGCGTGTGTATGTGTGGGGGGGTCTGTATGTGCACGCGTGCATGGGCGCTTGTGTGTGCGTGTGTGTGTCGGTGAGAATGCGCGACAGCAGCTGCCCACAGCGAGCGCGTTCGCGTGAGCGTGCGCGTTTCAAATCGCCTCCAAGGCGATGCGCGCGGCCAGGATTGTCTCCTGGAAAGCACACACGCCGACAATAGGTTCTCGGCGGAGACACGCTTCCGCGCGCTTAGCCGAGACCTAAAAAAGTGAACAATGGCGATTTGGAACAAGTTAGAGAATTCATCAAAATTACAAATACTTAAATGCCGATCTGGAAATGGTTGCAATCCCTTAGAATGTAGTGTAAAGGATCGGGCGAGCATTTGATACAGTGAGCGCGACAGGAACAAAAGTCCACATTCAAAAACAAGCACAGCAAATGACGAGCCCGCGAACTGCATAAAGTAAGCAAACTACGAACACTTAAGAGCAAAGGCAAGCCAATAAAAAAAAAAGAGTGCTCTTAAAGTTTACTAAATACCATGAAGAGTAAGAGCACGTGTACAGGGGCAGTCTTCATGGGAGGATGCAAACGTCCTACTAAGCCTATTCACCAAACAAAAACTGGCATTACAAAGGGCAATAAGAGGAACCAATGAAAAAGATGGGATACACCATGTCTCGAAGAGACTGTGCCATGCGCTGCCTAGGCGAGACCTAAAAAAGGCAGGAGGAAGAGAAGAAATGGAGAGGGAGAAAATAGGGGAGAAGGAAAAAACTAATAAAGGGACAAACAAGTCATACAAAAAAAGAGTCAAAAACATATTATTATTATTATATTATTATTATAATTACATTTATTGAGCGCACAGCTACCCGGAGGTTTCCCGGCGCTAAAGAAAAACTGAAAATGAGTGAGTTTAGAGGGGATCAGGACACAAAATTAAATATTAAAAAGCCAGGTCTTTATTCCTTTGCGGAATGTCAAGTAGCAGATTTCAGATCGCAAGGATTGGGGCATGGAATTCCATAAAGAGGGTGCCAGTAGAGCAAACGAGCGACCGCCCATTTTAGCTCTGTTGACCCGAGGGATCAGAAACTTGTTTTGTGTAGAGGATCTCAGTGTACGGGAGGGAACATACTGCTGGACTAAGGAGGATAGATATTTAGGAGCTTTACCCATTTTAATATGGTGCATTATGCAGAGAGCTTTAAATTTTACTCGGCTCTCAATGCGCAACCAATGCAGCTTGCGCAGATGGATGGAAGCCGATGACCTGGCAGGCAAGTTACAAAGAAGGCGGACTGCCATATTCTGGACCACCTGAAATTTCTTTGTTACCTCTTTACAGGCACCCAGAAGCAGAATGTTCCCGTAGTACAAGCGTGAGGTGACAAGGGCCTGGACCACTATCCTCAGGGTGTCAGCTGGAAGCATCCACGAGATTTTTCTCAGACACCTTATGATGGTAGTACAGGTGGCAGAGACTTTTACAACATGTTGCTTAAAAGACAGCTGGTTGTCAAAAGAGACCCCGAGGTTGCGAACTGAGGCTGAAGGGGTAGGAGTGGGACCCATCTGATGAGGCCAATGTTGAGGGCCCCAAAGCGAAGTGAGAGGGCCGAATAGAAGTAGCTCAGTTTTGTCACCATTCAATTTTAATTTATGACTGTGCATCCAGTTGGCAATTTGCTCCAACCCGGACTGTAAAGAGGACGTAGGAAGATGTTTATTGGTGGATAACGAATAGACGATTTGTGTATCGTCTGCGTAAGAATAGATTGTGAGGCCTGCTTGCTCTGCCAGAAAGGCAAGAGGTCTCACGTAGAGATTGAAAAAAAGAGGGCTGAGAATAGACCCCTGGGGCACACCGTGAGGGGAGGAAAAGATGGAGGAGACAGACGAGGAAGAAAAGACTTGAAAAGTACGATTAGAAAGAAAACTAGCAATCCAGGCCAGGGCGGCACCATCAATACCCACAGATTTCAAGGTGGACAGCAAGATGGAATGGGAGACGGTGTCAAACGCGGCACTCAAGTCTAACAGAATGAGTGCCACAGTCTCCCCGCTGTCCACCTGTCATAACATACACCAACACAAATACACACCCTAAGGATATAAATATAAAACAGGGATGATAAGTAGGTTAAAGTAAGGATGGCTAAGATATAGTAGGGATTGAAAAGTAGGCCCAGCACCATGCACAGAATAGGAAAACCAAGATGGCTGAGTGCACAAACGCATGGTGCCGTTCGCACTTGCGTTGCAACACAGAGCGAGCTTTTCACACCAATCAGTACAAATGGGCAGCCGAGCACAACTCCGCCAGTTTGCACGGAGCAGAATTCCACATAGCAGAACTCCGACACTCCACTCACCCCTAGAAACAGCATTTATTGTGTAATAACTTCACTATAGAAATTAGAGTTGTGGCGTTCTGTCTTTATTAAGGTACATGGAGTTTGGAGTTAATGCTGTAACACTTTTCTTTGTGAGTGTGGTGACTGGTTTCAGGTCAGCAGCACTGGGAGATCTTGGAATGGAATGGAATGCATCAGCAGTCTTGTTCCATCGCATCGAAAGTTTTCAGACGTTTTTCTGGTGAATAACCTGTAAAATGCGTAGCTAATCTACTTGTTAAAATGTGTTGTAAAAAATCACTTCATTCCATATAAAAATCAAAAATTTGAGAGAATGAGCGGGTTGGATGCTCTCTAACCTTCCTGAAGAGTTTCAGGCCCAACTTGTTTTTTGCCCAGTTTGTGAAATATACAGGGTTCTACATCTCTATATCGTGTTCAGTAATATCGACCTGCACATATACTGCACTATTGACTACAATTATATTATCTAGATAAGACATTATAGGGAAGCACAGGTTTAATAAATTTAACTACACATTTAATTACCTTAACAATACACAGGTCAACATAAAGACTTCAGTTAGGCCTGGGCAGAATTTAAATTACGCAGGCATAATCGGTGTAAATTTGTGTTACAGTTGAAATCACACCATTAAGCTAATTCACATCATTATTAATTGGGTGCCATTTACAGTATAAATTTACAGTAAAACATGCAATCACATTTTCTGCCAACACACATGAACAATGGAACATGAGCAGCTGTGGTTCGTAGTGCATTGTTTGAATGCTACGCTGCGCCAAAAATTGACACAAGGGTGAATTTTGCCCTAAAATTTAGCACAAAATGATGACTCTGAGGGGCATATTATCAAGACAGGAGATAAAATTATCGGCACTTTATCGGCAGAAAACTGCCGATAAAGCGGTGATAATGGGCTTGATAATATGCTCTATGGAATTCCATGTTAGATGTGAAGACATCTAACATGGGCTTCGATTGGAATTCCATAGAGCATATTATCGAGCCCATTATCGCCGCTTTATCGGCAGTTTTCTGCCGATAAAGTGGCGATAATTTTATCTCCTGTCTTGATAATATGCCCCTCAGAGTCATCATTTTGTGCTAAATTTTAGGGCAAAATTCACCCTTGTGTCAATTTTTGGCGCAGCGTAGCATTAAAACAATGCAGTTTTCTGCCGATAAAGCGGCGATAATTTTATCTCCTGTCTTGATAATATGCCCCTGTATTTCATGTAATTATGCATATTGTTGTGTAATTTTGCAAAAATGTTGTGTCAATACTGTGTTTTTAAAATACATTTCAGGGCTGCTTTGTGAGTTGAAGGCACAAGTCACGGTAAGGAGCAATGAAGAATAGGTGGAGAAAGAAGACATAAAAAAAACGGAGCGAGAAAGGAAAGAGAGGAGAAAACCAAAAGAGTGAGGAAGAAAGAAGGAGAGGTAAGGATGGAGATATAGGTATAGGAAAGTGAGGGGTACCAGAAAGAAGATAACGGGAACTCCTTAGGAGGTTGAAGCATAATGGGCTGCTTTCAGAGATTACTGGGAAGAGGGGTTCTTACCTCTTTCTGCCCCAAAAGTGGCTCTGAAAGAGTCAAACACGGTCCTAATGGCTACACACACAAAACAGTGTAATAGAGAAACAATGCTGCTTAGTGCAGTGAAAGAACTTGACGTATCGGGAAATTTAATGAGTTTATATTTAGAGCTGCCTGTAAATACTATTGATTTTTTTTTTAGCCAATACATTTTGTAAATTGTGTTGTAAAATGAATCATTTGGAAAAGAACGTCGTGAACCTCTCTGCAGGGGATTGGGCTCCCACTGATGAACACATAAATGAGAAAGGTAATCAATCATGTGCATTGTAAGGAGCTGACACTGGAGCTCTGCAGGAGACGCTGGGACTGGTAGGGGGCATTGTGAGAAGCTGGCACTATCAGGTCATTCCAGATGCTGGTACCAGTGGGTAGTGTGAGGAGCTAATCCTGGGGAAATTAGAGATCCTGGTACTGGTGTGGGCAGTGCCAAGATTTAACCCTTGTGGGTATAGTGCGAAGCTCAGATCAGCGCGTAGTGTGAGGATCTACCACTGGTGGGCAATGTGAGCAGCAGACACTGGTGGGTAGAAATACGGTGGTTAGAATAAGCAGGAGGCCCCTCTCGGTAGAATGAGTAGCTTTTCCTGATGCTCACTGTCAGAAGGGACCTTTGATGTCTAGTGTACTCACTTGGCAAATGTGAGCCTTGTAAGATTCTAGCACTAATGGAAAGAGTGAGGAGCTGGCACAGCAAGGTGATGACCTGGCACAGATGAGTAGGGTGGGGACATGGTACTGGCGGGCAATATCAGAACCGTACACTGATCAGCAATGTCAAGTTCTAGGACTTGTTGGCACCATTAGAATCTAATTCTGGAGGAATGTGTGAAAAACTGACACTGGTGCACAGGGTGAGACTTCACACTGGTGAGAAGCGTGTTTAGCCAGCACTGGTGGATATTGTGATAAGAAGAGGATTTTGTTCGTGTAAGAAGGGGGAACATCCTTTACAACGCAGTAATGACACCACAGTGCCATTACAACGCGGGTTTCACAACGCAAGTCGTTACCACGACTTGCGCTGGAGGGCGCTCTAGGACAAGGAATAGTATAATTTACTATCCAACACCTTCCCTACTGTATGTAGAATGGAGTTGGAATAGTAAATTATACTACTCCTAAGTCCAGCGCCCTCCAACGCAAGTCGTTGTAACGACTTGCGTTTTAAAACCTGCGTTGTGATGGTCTGCGGTGTTTTATACCGCATTGTACCGTCATACATTCGTAAGAAGCATGCACTAGGGGAACAATTGAGTTGGCTCTACTGGGCAGTACGACCGGAGTGTTGACACTGTTAAGTCTTTGTAAGAAGCTGTCACAGGTGGGCAGTGTGAGTACTGGTGAACAGTGTGAGAATATGTAGTAGTGTACAGCATGAAGAGTTCTAACAGGTGGGCAGTTTGAGAAGTCAGCACTGGTATGAGGTGTGAGGAACTAGCATGAGTTGCTGGCACTGGTGAACAGTGTGAAGGCCTCGCACTGGTGGGAAATGAGGGTAGATGGCCCTAGTGAACAGCATGAAGAGCTAACACTGGCAGAAAATGTGAGGACGTTCCACTGATTGGCACTAATCGGCAGTGTGAGGAGATTGTACTGGTCAGTAGTGATGGGCAGAATGAGCAGCAGGGAATTTTAGACAAAGTGCACAGGTACGAGTTTTTACTGGTGGGAAGCGTGAGTAGCTGGCAGTAGGGAGTTTACAAAAATAACACTGGTGAGCAAAGTGAGGAGCAAACGTTTAGTCAGCAGTTTAAGTTTAGGGCACTCGTGAACAGGTGCCAAACAGGTGTTAGTACTAAAAAAACAAGCATTTGCAATGCAATAGGACTCGCATTTACGCGAGACCTATTGCATTGAAAATGGGAGTGGGGGGGCGCGAGAAGTCACGGACTGCGGGAGGGGGGGGGGGGCACGGGAAGAAAATAGTGCTTGGAGTAAAGGGGCCAGAAGACATGGAAGTATACAAATGAGGACATGTCCGTCATGAGGCGGGACTAACAAGCCTAAAACCAATCAGAAGGCAGTATTTAGGACTTAAGCCAATGAAAAAGATGGGCGGAGCTTCCACGAAGCTTACACACCATACTTAATACTGCATGCCTCACACAGCGAGCAGCGCATGTACTTCAATGCTAGGTTCGACCTAACCAGCCTGTACTGACAGGCACGTTGAAGAGCCTTCCATTGTGTACAGAGTGAGAACTTCACATTGGTGGGGAGTGTGTATATACTGACAGTGTGCATAGTTAGCACGGGTGAGCGATGTTTGAAGAAAGCACATTTGGCCAGGGTGTCATTCTGAAAATGGTGAAAAGCATGAGAGAGAAATAGCGCCCTACACTGGCTGATTATGTGAGGAGTTCTCAGTTGTGGCAGTGTGTGGGCTAGCTCTGGGGGGGAGTGTGAGGAGCTAGTATCGATCAGAAGAGTATGTGGGTGGACTTTTTGGACCGTGTAAATAGAAGCTGCTTGTATACATTGTCTGAATAAAACACCAATAGGTAGTACCTTTAGCAAGCGCTTATGGGAACAACAAGACATAAGTACTGGTGAGCAGCCTGAAGCTCTGTCACTGGTGGTAATTGTTACTAGCTGGCCAGCTGGGCAGTGTGAGAGGAAAACAATTGTCAGAGATGTGAGGTGTTGGCACAGGTTGGCAGTGTGAGGGGCTGGCTCTGATTGACTGTCAAAAGTGAGCACTGGTGGGAAATGTAAAGAACAAATACTGGTGGGAAGTGATGGGAATTGGCACTGGTGGGCAGTGATGAGAGGTGGCACTGGAGGGCAGCTTGCAGGACTGGGACTGGTGGGCACATGAAGAACTGACACTGAGATGATCTGTGAGAAGGCCATATTGATGGGCATTGTGGGGAGTTGGCATAGCTTTCTTGTGTAAGGAGGCACTGACAACCAGTGTGATGCATAGTGATAATCAATCAATCAATCATTTGTAGAGTGCACTACTCACCTGTGAGGGTCTCAAGGCGCTAAGGGGTCGGGGGCAGCTACTGAAGGTCAGCAGGTCCTGGGTCTGACGCCGATGGCTGGGGAGGGTGTCCATGTCTTTGTGGCGAGGTGGGAGAAAGATCTGCCGCTGGTGGTTGTTCGGCGAATGTGTGGGATGGTGGCAAAGGCGAGGTCGGCGGAGCGGAGCTGGCGGTCCGGGGTGTAGAAGGACAGTCGTTCATTGAGGTATGTTGGTCCAGCGTTGTGGAGTGCCTTGTGGCCATGGGTGAGGAGTTTGAAGGTGATCCTTTTGTTGACCGGAAGCCAATGCCAGCTGCGGCCCGTGGAGGGAGTTACGGTGGGGCAGGGAGGCGGGGAGGGGGAGGGGCAGGGTGGAGGGAGCTAAAAACCGGCATATGGATAATTACAGGTAAGTAAACAATTTAAATAAAAAAACGAATTTTGTAGCGCGCACTGCGTCACAAAATGCGATGCAGTGCGTGCTACGAAATTCGTTTTATTAATTAAATTGTTTACTTACCTGTAATTATCCATATGCCGGTTTTTAGCCCCCTCCACCCTGCCCCTCCCCCTCCCCGCCTCCCTGCCCCACCGTAACTCCCTCCACGGGCCGCGGCTGGCCAATGCAGATCTCTTTGGTGGGTGGTGATGTGGCTGTGGCAAGGGAGTATGAGGATGAGGCGTGCGGAGGCATTCTGTATACGTTGGAGTCTCTTCTGGAGTTTAGTCATGGTTCCTGTGTAGAGGGCGTTGCCATAGTCCAGCCTGCTGCTGACCAGTGCTTGGGTGCCTGTTTTCCTGGTTTCGGTGGGGATCCACCTGTAGATTTTGTGGAGCATTCGGAGGTTGTTGAAGCAGGAGGAGGAGACTTTTTTGACCTGCTGGGTCATGGAGAGCGTTGTGTCCAGAATTAAACCCAGATTGCGTGTGTGGGTAGCAGGTGTCGGGGGAGCTCCCAGCGAGGTAGGTCACCAGGAGTCGTCCCATGTGGAGGGGTTGGAGCCGAAGATAAGGATCTTCATCTTGTCTGAGTTCAGTTTTAGTTGGCTGGTCTTCATCCAGCCCTGCGACGGCCTAATTCGCTCTTGGAGGTTGGATTTGGCGATGGCCGGGTCATTGGCGAGGGATAGGATCAGCTGTGTGTCGTCGGTGTAGTGATAGGTGCTAGTGGACAGAATCCAGGACAGGCCCTGGCTGGAAGTGTGTATTGATGGCACTGAAAGGCAGTGTACGAATAGGCCCTACTGAGAGGTGTAAGAAGATGTCCCTGTTGGGCCACAGACGTTGCTGTCACTAGTGAGCAGTGCCAAGTGCTAGAATTGGTGGAGAGTGTGAATATCTGGGACTGAGGGCCAGTGTGATGAAGGCGTACTGGTTGGCAGTGAGATGCTGCCACCTTTAGGGGAAGTAAGGAGCGGTCATTAATTAGCTGTGAGGGGCTGGTACTTGGGTGCAGTGTGATGAGTTCACACTGGTATGAATTTAAGCCCCAAACTTGCATCTTTCCCAAGTTCGAAATGTACTTCTCAAGTTCATGCCAAAGAGGTGTGTGCAATACTCGAAGTCTGGGAAAAATCAAAGGGCAAGATACGAAAGGACGAACAAACTCCTTCCCCGTGACAACACAATACAATTCTAAAGTAAAATTAATTTTGTGTTTTATGGCATTTTACTTTCTCACACTAGCAGTGTCTTCTCGCTTAAACACAGGAAGCCAGTTCAAATCTTCTCTTTTATTTTAGCATTGTGCATGAAACAGAATGTCTACATCATGCCAATGTGCACAGTAGCATCGTGGACAGCAAAGGAAGCAGTCTAGGGCAGAGCAAACAAAACTTCCTCTAAAGCCCTGCCCTGTGGCCTGCTTTCTTGTGCATATTAATGCGATAGTTTCGCCCTGCTGTTTCTCTAAAACCATGATAAACACACACTAGAAATGTAGGCATCCCGGTCTTGTGCGATTTTCCTACATTGCACCTACATCAAAATAAGGTCCGTGTTTGGTGTGGCAAGTTAAAAGCCTTCTGCCGAAGCCGAATTATTGTAGTATAAGGCAGGTTTTCAGAATGTCCCTACAACCCCTTATTGAGGCCATAAGAAAGTTTGCAATCCATAAACTTCAGGTTTTTTCAGAAATAGTGCCACATGCTTTATTTCAGGTACCCACAGATGCAAGCACACCTCTGCGACCCTGGAGTCTCCGTGCAGGTGGCTGTTTATGGATAAAAAATAAATCAAGGCACTTTGGTTTATAGAAATCCTTTTTCATTAGCCTGAGTTTTCCTGCCCTGCTCTCCCTCATTCACTGTGTGTTAGGCTCAAATATATATGCTCCATTAGCAAACTTTGTTGCCCTTATTACTTTTATGGTACAAAATTAATTGAATTAGCAGGTAGAAATTCGAAGTATTTTGTTTAGAAAATATAAGGGCATATTAACAAGGGCCAGGGATAATTATCGCTAGCCCCACATAGCGATAGGAATGTTATCGCCGGCTATCGCTGAAAATGATTGCCATGATATGAATGCTGGCCTGTGTCACAAACTACAGACGGTCCAAAATGCCGCCGCTCGGCTGGTGGAGAGAATTCCTACCAGACACCACATCTCTCCACATCTCCGTAAACTGCACTGGCTACCCATTGCGAAAAGATGCGTTTTTAAAGCAATGACGCTGGCTTTCCGTGCATCTAAAGGAAACGGGTCGGCCCATCTTAAAAATACCCTACGTCCATACGTCAAATCTAGGGCACTACGTTCCAACTCCCTACTCTTTCTGGAAACTCCCCGATTTAAACGATCCCGTGCAGGTGGAAAAACTTTTGAGGTCTGTGCCACTCAGCACTGGAACAAGCTACCGGTAGCTCTACGCACCTCCCAAACAGAACCAGCATTTCGTAAATCCCTGAAAACCCATCTCTTTTCCTCTTAATCTGGCACCCTGATCCAGTACCTCCTGTTTTCAGAGTTTTTAGCGCCGGGATGCCCCGTTGGGGCCGCTGCGCGCTTTATAAAATACACAAATAAATAAATGATAACGCTATATTTACAATGCATAGCACTATGGCGATAATATTTCATATTTCAGGGATAGCGGTGTTTACCATGGAACATCTCTGGAAAACAGCGATAACATTGCTGACAAGACCCTGTGGTCATATCAGCATAATCCACCTACCATTATTAGTATGCCTTAGTCTGGAATTTAACAGATGTTAAATTCCAGCGTTAAGGCCGAAGAAGCGCGATTTTTTTATCGCTGCACCTCCTTGTTAATATCGCGAACCTGCCTTTGAGATATTTTTATGTGTTGTTTTCACAGCCTTGCCTTCTTTGCATCTCATTAGCGATGCAAGGCGAGGCTGTGAAAAAATGGGTTCTACATCAAAGAAACATGCACTAGTGTGTCCTTGATGATATTGCGATATAATTATCACTGCTTATCGCCCGGAAATTGATGCTAAAGCAGCGATAATTGTATCGCCAGCCCTTGCTAATATGCCCCATATTTCTTCTTTCTACTGGAGAAAAATGGCAAGTATACTTGATATTCCTCTGTCAATGTGTTCTAAATGTTAGGGCGGTCAACCTCAAATCTGAGGAACCGTGTTCGAGTAGCGGCAATGACGCTCAACATCCTGCAATTCTGGTCAAATCACTTAATCTCCCCATGCTTAACAATAATGAATGTGTCCTTGTGTAACATAACTGGTCCTCATTTAAAGTGCTCTGATACCTGATACCTTCGGGTCAAGTTTGCGGGAGACTGAGACAATCAAAGCAGGATATCCCTAGCCCACAAATAAGAGGCCTGCCACGGATATCTTAGTCAAAAGTGAAAGATCCCCTGTCTGGAAATCAACCTCATTGCCTGTGGGCAATGCATCATGCTGAATTTTTTTGGGAACATGAGGCAAACAAGTACAGAGTTTGAGATTCAGAAAGGTCTTATCTGTAACTTTTCTTCAAGCTACATTGTTGCCAAGCAGCCATGCTCCATATCCATGTTTTTTTAGATTGTAATAGGCACTTGTTGTCCACCGGCTGAGGGGTTTTCCCATCTGTGGTGATTTGGGAGCAAGGCCTGCGGTTAACTCCTGCTTTACGCAGCCAAAAGCAGTGCACAGAAAGGATTGGCTGACTACAGATGAAAAGGCCCAGAGCCTGGCATTCTGCTGTGCTGTGCGTTGTTAAAGTCATGTGCAACATGAATTGTCTCGTCAAAGCGAGTTGGAGGAACAGGTCTGGCCTTTAGCCTGTCCCTGCTGCTGGCCCCCTAGGCACATGGCCCACATTCATTTCCCAGAGCAAGAAAGACATGGACGTATATTTACAAGGGGTTATCACCATTCTGGTGGCAATAACCCCTTCGCCTTATTTACAAGGTGGTGTTAAGCCATTTAATGTGGTTTAACTCCACCATGGAAAAACGCTGCCTCGTAAATAATGCCCCTAATCACGAAGCACATAGGGTTAAAGGGGAGGGCAATGGGTTTTTCTGTGGGCATTCCACCACAACAGCCATTGCTTTTTGCAGTTGCCCCCTATTTACAAGGATATCGTAAATATGGGGCAACACCAAAAATAAGACCAGGGAAAATCTAGTCTTAAACTGGCGCAACGAAGAGAAATTATTAATTTCTCCTTGTTTTTTCTGTTTCTATGTGTGCTGTATCCTGCAGACCAAGTGGAGAGAGCAAATCGCCATGACTTATTGTTCACATGCAGGAAAGTGTCCCTTCCTGCAACATAAACAGTCATTAACCCCTTTGCTGCTTACGTCGGCCAACGGCCGTCGCGCGCACTACCTCCGAAGTGCTGCGCACGTCCGTTGGCCGACGCGGCCCGCCCACTTCACTAAACCACTGCAACTGCATCCTGCAGAACACATAGCAGTTACATATCACAATTACTGATTGTTTATGTGCATGAAAGCGACACCTTCCTGTACATGAACAATCAATTCCAGCAACGCAGGCTCCTTTGCATTGTGGGGCAAGGGTGCCTGCATTGGCGCTAGGCAGCTAAATTTATCACTAGGGGAAATGCATTGGTGCACCGTATTATTGTAAATAAGGCGCATCCCTACATTTTCAGAATGTCAGAGCGTGGCGTTACCAATTGCGGTGTAACACTGTGCTCCGCCATTCAGTTGTAAAGATGCCCCTTGGTGTCCACCCTGGTTCAGGTCCCTTCTCTCCTCAGCCCTTGAGCTTCTCCTGCACTAGGCTTTCATGCATCTACTCCAGCTCACAAAGTTCAGTAATTGTAGCACTCTGCTCTGACTGGTATTATTCTTTTACAGACACAAGCTCACACTCACAGTGTGACTGGATGAGAGGGCGTGCAATGCTGCGTTTTAATTGTTTGTGTAGTAGGTCCCGTTCTTTCAGTGGGACGGGGGTGGGAAGGTGTGTGTTTTGATTGTGTGTGTGATTGATGTCACACAGTTTCAAACTCATCTGAAGGATATGCTGAGTCGAACTCTATCTTCAATAGTTACTTACTGGCAGCTGTCCAGCTCCAAGCAGCTCACAGGTTACTCGTTGGAGATCCCTAACCTCAACAAATATTTTTTTCCAAACAATTAACAACATGAGTAGCAATATGGCTTTCAATCATCTCAACAGGTTGCATGGGTGAGGCAGATGTTTAGCAAAGCTGCACTCCACTGCACAACACCCCAAACACACCCAAATATACATCACCTCTACATGTATTTTGTAATCTGGACACAACCCCCCTTCCCACACAGAACACAACTAGAGGAAAACCTCCAGCACCCAACACCAGACTCAATCGTTGGTTCACGGATTGTCCAAGAAAGACTCAGTGTGCATATGCACAATCACAGCCACGTCTTCAGCTTTGGAAAACACTAAGGGGCTCATTTACAAGCCCCTGGCACAACTTCATGCCACATATTTACAAGGGCATGTAAAGCCACCCTGCATAGCTTTTTCTGTAATTTTAAATATGTCCGCTTCTCATGCAGCACTTTGCGCGAAAGGGACGTGACATGGGTGTTGCTGTGGGTGTTCCCAAGCAACACCCCTGTTTTCAGCCACAGTCCCAGATTTATGAGACTTTGTTAACCTGGAAATGTGTCAGAATGCTATGCCACCCCAGGGGTGGCGTAGCAAGATGCAACGAGGAGAAATGTTTAAATTTCTCCTTGTTTTTTTCCTCTTTCTAGGGGTGCTGCATTCTGCAGCACACATAGGAAGAGGAAAACAACTCTTTTTAATTTTTTTGGTCTTGTTTTTGTTCAGGAAGGTACCCCTTCCTGCACAGAACCAATCTCCCACAACACAGGCACCCTTGCACCACAGCGCAAGGGTGCCTGCGTGGCGAATGGCAGCCGATTGTGCGCCTGCGCAGGGGTTTGTACAGGGATGCATTATATTGTTTTAAATATGACTCATCCCTGTACTTTGAAAGTGCTGCATCGTGGCGCAGCCAAAGGGCTTGTAAATAAGGCCCTCAGAGCCCAGGTAATTTTCATATGTATATGCTATAAAAAAACAATGAACAAAACTTAAATCCATGTTCACTGCTTTACCTCTTGCAGAGTCGGAGGGGAAAGGGCCTCTGTAAAGAGGGAAATTGGGCTGCTTATTTTGGTCACTAGGCTTCTTTCTAGTAGTATAACATAGCGTTGCCACCTCAAACCATATATTCACTGTCCCTAATCAATACAATGAAGCTGTAGGGCGCAGGTGCCCTCCAGGCAGAGTAGCCTAGGGCTATACTGGGGAACAATGCAGTTGGTTACTTGGTGGGTGGCCCCTTAGATAAGTGAACACCTGGCCTCCATACAAAAGCAACCTCTATTAGGTGAAACAATTTTTGTTGAAAAGCAATAGGTAAATACATCACATATATTAATTGATTCATATATATATAGCCCTATTTAAACGTTTCACTTTTCTCCTTCCCTTAAATTACCCCCTCCCTCAATAATCCTCCCCACTTTGCACACTCTGGATTGGTTCTTGTGAATATGTGAGGTAAGCAATGGATTTCCACTCAGTCTAATATCTCAACCGATGTTGACAATTTGCACAGGTGTCAGTAGTTCAAACCAAAGCTCATAAGTTTATTTTCTGAGGAGCTGCCTCACCAATGCAAAAAAGAAACATTGGCTTAAAGCAAAGATATGTTTTTTCTACTTTGTCAAAGCTGTACCTGGTACTGAAGGGAACTACTCTGGGGAGGTGCGCTTTGTGAAAGGGCAGAATGCTATCACGTGTGGTCAAGTTAGCCTATGGCTAAAGTGGGATGCCCCATTGCCCCATGCTGCAGGGGGGTAGAAAAAAGACGTAAATAACACAGCAACAGACCAATGGATGAAAAGCGCTGGCTATTTTTATGTCGAGCTTGGACAGTAAATGCACATGCGCTGCTTCTGATTCGTTAGTAGTCCTGTCAGTACCTCCTTAGTACCCCCTTTTCTTCATTTGTAACCTCCCATGAGTACTGGCCCTTTTACTTCTGTTGTTACACGGTTTGTCTTATTTAGTTTGTAAGCACCATTTTCTTTAATGAGTTTCTCCGACTGCAGGCACAACATGCTTTCCTGCCACATTCAGCGAGCCATGCACGCTTTCACTTCCCAAGCAGCCCGGGAGCATGGCGGCCGGTTCTTTGAAATGGAATAGGTATTGCATTTACAAGAGGATGAGCTATTGGCATTGTAAATGACAAGGCCTTTTATTTATGTGCTAATTATCAAAACAGATAAATAAAAGGCATTGTCATTTACAATGCCAATAGCTTAAGCTCGCGCAAAGGCAAGACCTAGTGCATTGCAAATGCTTGTTTTCCATTTGTGAAAAAGACAGCCTTGGAGGGTACCTTTATTTAATCCCTTTGAAGGAGCCTCGTACAGCACAGGTCAGGCGCGCAACACCCATTGGGCTCGCCGGGCTTCAGCCCCCCCCCCCCCCGTCGCCTCCTCTGCCCGGGCTAAGATGAGATGCACTGAAATGATTCACGAACGCATCCAATCCGATAATGTGATTTTTTTTTATCCTTTCTGAGAGGCCCGGCAGACAGACAGCCAGCCTCTGAACAGTTTCAGCGAGTGAACCCCCCTGCCCCCACCTCTTGTTTTCCTTTAGAGTGGCACTGAGGTGAAATCCTTGCCTGAAGGCAGGGATTTCACCTAAGCACTTGAGCATGGGGTGTGAAGTGCACAGCAGGGGGAAATGGCTGGCCAGTGCAGGCAACGCTTTTCCTTTGTAAAGGAATTTCTGCTGGCATCATAGCCCAGGGTGTGCTGTCCGTGCACTTGTATAGATGTGTATTCCATACAAGTGCACAGACAGCAAACCCTGGGCTATGACGCCGGCAGAAATTAATTTACAATGGAAAAGCGTCACCTGCACTGCCATCCCTTTGCCCCTGCTGTCTGTGCACTTGGATGGAATTCACATCCACTGCACTGCTCACTAGATGAATGGTGAACAGGGCCATGGATCTTTCTATTTTTGCATCCAAGGGCACCCACACATGGAAACGTCAAAGAGGACAGTCCCCTCCGAATATGCAAATGTAGTGTTCATTTTTTGGGGTGCTAGTGGGTAACTTTAGGGTTCAGGGTGGGTGTGGGCTTTAGTGTGCCAGCGAGACATTTTAGGGTTCAGGGTGGGTTACGAATTGGGGTGCCAGGGGGTAGTTTTAGGGTTCTGAGTGGGTATGGGTTTTGGGGTACCAGGGGGGTAATTTTAGGTATCATGGCCGGTATGGGTTTTTGGGTACCAGGGGTCATTTTAGGGTTCAGAGTGGGTGTGGGTTTTAGGGTGTCAGGGGGGCAATTTGAGGGTTCAGGGTGGGTATGGGTTTTGGGGTGCCAGGGGGTAATTTTAGGGTTCAGCGTGGGTATGCGTTTTGGTGTACCAGGGGTAATTTTAGGGTTCAGGGCAGATATGGGTTTTGGGGTGTTAGGGGGCAATTTTAGGGTTCAGGGTGGGTATGGGTTATGGGGGGAAATGATGGTTCGGTATGGGTTTTGGGGTGCCAGGGGTAATTTTAAGGTTCAGCGTGGGTATGGGTTTTGGGGTGCCACAGGGTTAATTTTAGTGTTCAGCGTGGGTATGTGTTTGGTGTGCCAGGGGTAATTTTAGGGTTCAGGGCAGGTGTGGGGTTTGGGGTGTCAGGGGGCTATTTTAGGGTTCAGGGTGGGTATGGGTTATTGTTTGCCAGGGGGGAATTTATGGTTCAGGGTGGGTATGGGTTATAGGGTGCCAGAGGGGAAATTATGGTTCAGCATGGGTATGGGTTTTGGGGTGCCAGGGGTCATTTTAAGGTTCAGGGTGGGTATGGGTTTTGGGGTGACAGGGGGCTATTTTAGGGTTCAGGGTGGGTATGGGTTATTGGGTGCCAGGGGGGAAATTTATGGTTCAGGGTGGGTATGGGTTATGTGTTGCCAGAGGGGAAATTATTGTTCAGCATGGGTATGGGTTTTGGGGTGCCAGGGGTAATTTTAAGGTTCAGGGTGGGTATGGGTTTTGGGGTGCCACAGGGTTAATTTTAGTGTTCAGCGTGGGTATGTGTTTGGTGTGCCAGGGGTAATTTTAGAGTTCAGGGAAGGTGTGGGTTTTGGGGTGTCAGGGGGCTATTTTAGGGATCAGGGTGGGTATGGGTTATGGGGTGCCTGGGGTAATTTTAAGGTTCAGGGTGGGTACGGGTTTTGGGGGGCAAGGGTGTAATTTTAGGGATCAGCTCGGGTATGGGTTTTGGGGCTCCAGGAGGGTAATTTTAGGGTTTGGGGTGGGTATGGGTGTTAGGGTGCCAGGGACCTACACATATTGCCAAGTGCAAAATGCTATGCGTACATGAAATGCAAAGTTTCCGAATGCTCCCCGACGTTTCAGGTATTAGAAATGTTTTTCAAGACTCCCTCGCCGCACCGATATACCATGAGCCAGTACGCATACCTAACAGTAAAGCAGTCACGTCTGTTAACAGATGATTAATGGTAGTACTGCTACACACAGTCATGGGCACAATCCCCAAACTACCGACTTAGACTCTTACACGTAAACTTTTTACATCACATGTACTGCACCCCGGTTGGGTTGGACAAAATGGGTCTGGGAGACGACTCTAGATATGGCAGGTGCTCTGCTCTAGCCGCAGATTTTCTGCACCTCGTCTGGACATTCCCGGGCTTTGCCTAATATTGGGAGGAGATTTTTGTTTGACTGTGTGACATATTGGGACTTCCGCTTGAGTGTTCACCCCTGGCGGCACTGCTGGCCTTTGTGAAGGGGATACCCCTGGACATGCGCAAACTGGCTGCGCTCGTGTTGTTGCTAGCTATAAGGGTGGCCATGAAGTGGGGGCTGAGCACCCTGCCCCGGGCGACAGACGGCTTAAGTATGCTGCTATTGCCAGGAGCAGCTTACGAGCTAATGGGAACTTGTGCCAGTGCAGTCGTGACCCTGTGATATTTGGGACCCGCTAGAAGAATATTTGTGTAGCCACACACCAGCATAGACCATAGACTGTGGATCTGTGTAATTCACTTATACTGAACCATAGAGTGTAGGTATGGCACCACTGCTGGAATGGTTTCCCCCTCACAGAGGCAAGAGGTGCGTGTTAGATTGCTCTTGTCAGATGCGATGTGCACGCACGCTTATACTGATTCAAATGCCAATGCTGATTGTTTGCTATGTATCATATTGTGTTGTTGTTAAACTTCTATACTTAAGGCGTTCCTCCTACCAATGGCATGGAATGACGCAATGGATTTGTAAGCGATGTCCATAGTATGTGATACTGTATGAGCATAGGAGGTAAAGTGTATACCACATAGAAATATCGGCAGCTTGGCCTCAGTATTGTAAGCAGTTGTTCCTGCATACTAAGGGTATGGCCCCAGAGCCCAAGATGGCAGCTGTGAGGCTTTCAAAATGCTGGATACAAATGTATGAATACACATGTGTATCAGTTGAGTAGTGTGTAAAGCATGTAAACGGTTACTGTCTGCCTATGCTAATATAAGTCTGTATGAAGTTAATAAATTAAATATTTTTTCTGTGGAAATTGGTTATATTGTGTTCCTAAAGTGCTTTGTAGTAAAATATATTAAATTGGCCTTTTAATTCAGTACATTCTGTTCCTTTTTCATAAGACAATAGCATATAAATGCATCAAATTAACAAAAATCACCACATTTTTTCTCAACTTGACCTGAGCATTAACCGATCCTGATTATCTGCCATTTTAGCTCCGCCCCATTGATTAACATTAGCCACGCCCCTTCATTTGCCATGTTAGCCCCCCCCGAAATTAAGATCTAGTTGCGCCCCTGGCACAGGTGCCGCCTTAGCAGAATAGATCCAGAAATGCCTCACGCCACATGCCTTTAAGGATCTGTGTGTTCAGCCTTGTATCTTGGAACTTATCCTTCCCGCGCAGGCCTCCTCTGCTGAGCTGCTGCCAAAGCCGCACTGGAAATACTCCAAAGCAGAGCTGCTCCTGTACCCACAAGCGCATGGCAAGATGGCCTAGGTAGGATACGAGCCAGGCGGTGTTCAGGTAGGGGCTTAAGCTGCAGCAGATTTTCAACAGTTGCCTTCAGGAAAATGTGTTTTTCTGAAAATGATCCTGAGAGCGGGCTTACTAGGAAAGAAGTGGCAGCCAGTAGGAGGGGTGGGGGGTGGGGGGTGTTAGAATTAGCAAAGACATTGGTTGCAAAAGCCAGTTCTGGATTACAAACAAGGCAAAGTAGGCACCAGCCTATGGTCCCCACTCCTTTTAGGGGCCCGCGACAACAGATCAAGACAATATTGATTTGGTCAAACTAAAAGCGTATTTAGAGAAAATTAGCGAGGAGAGCCCTAAAAGTTCGACTGCCTATTGGCCTCCACAGGGTTTAATCTGGCTCTGGCAAAACCTCAGAAGGTCGGATTTATAAACCCTTGTTTTCCATGAGGCGGTGTGGAAAGTCAAGTGTAGGTCTCAGCTACACAGAAAACCCCTTTTGGCCCTGGGTGTCAAGAAGATGTTAATATAGACAGAGGTCTTCGTATTTTCTAATGACTTGGTCCCTTCATGTAAAAAAAAAATCGGTTCCCTAGAAAGATAAACTCTCATAACTGTTCTATAAAACTGACAGACTTGAACGTGTTTAGCAATTGAAATATTGTTGGTATGTTGAGTCATCCCTTTTAAAAATGCAATTAAATACTTGATTGCCAACATGTTAGTGGCAGCCGGGGTACTCTAAAAGTGTATGAGTACCCACAATGTGATTCTTTATTAGAAATGGAGGGAGAGACTTTGAGGATTATTTGGAGTCCTCACTCACATCCACTCACACTTTAATTCATGCTCCTCTTGGCCAGAGTTGGGCACCTTTCCTGCAATCAAATCAGCCCCAAACCACCCAGTTCGAACACCCCTGACATATACAAAGGACTTCACAGTACAAGATACAACAGTGATTTTTATACAAATTTCTGTGCTCAGGTGTTGGCCTTAAAATGATAGAAAGTTTAGTCGGCTTTGCACTTATGACTTTCAGAGTACCATGAATGTAAACGACAAGCGCATAACTTGTGAAGCCATCTTGCAAACACTAATTCTATTTCATCATGGGGATATGATGAGGGTTGTAGAATGTGAATGTGCCCATTTGGTACATGGGGAGGAAATTACGACATAGCACAAATGAGTGCAGGCGTTCTTGGAATGAGTGAAAGCTCCTGAGTCAAAAACATTCCTTTACTTTTTCTGGGTCTGTTATTGAAATGTAGATTGGAAAAGATGCAACACTGACAGCACCGGAAATATGTTCCATGCAGTTTCAACCTGATGTATTTATGAGTGGGTGGCAAAGATGGATTGGATCTATCCACTGGCTGTATAGGTGAGATTGGGTAGGATTGATGCAAAAATTGAGCAGGGATTATGCTCTTAGCGTTATCACCCATGCTCACATGGGTCAAGTTTTACGCCACGGGGAGTGAGGCCTGAATAGTATCGATTTGGGGATAGTGAAAGGTGTGGTAAGGAATCTGTCTCCCTGGTAACCATGTCTTCATGGGTGGACAGAGGCTGCAGCTGAAACCTTTGGATTCCTATTCGTCCAGATGTTATTGCAGTTGCAACCCCTGGTTTCCTATTGGACCGTCTGATATTATAGTTGTTGTTCCTGATCCTAGGGGCCTGCAACAGAAATTGAACATGTGTCTGAGCATTTTATAGTGGCCACTCCTAGCAACTCCAAAGAAAATGTGATGCTGTTGCAGGTCAAAGAATGGGACAAGGAGTCACGTCTTTGATATTTTTAGGGGGTTCAAATGGTATGTGCTGTCACTTCTGCTGCTCCTGGAATGTTGGTGAATCATTATCCATGAGCCTAATTTGGATTTGTACAATAATTTTTTTATTGTACGTTAGACGTTAGATGGTAGGCATCGATATGGCAAGCAATGTTGGGCGGATCCGGAGCCAGTCCTGGAAGTCATTTAAGCACCAAGGAGAGTGGTGCTCCCAGTATTGCCGGAGGTAAATTAATGTGAAGCAAGAATTGGTGCAAAACCACAAGGGACGTAATAGAATTCTCACACAGTTTTCTCCTGTAAAGTATTGTCTTCAAGTGGTTGCCGGGGATCATTACCACTGATATCATAGTTAACTTTTGATGGGGGAAACATGGGTTAGCTAGTGCCCGCCACCCAAACAAATAATTAAGAAAGCATATTGGGAATGGGTGCACGCGTATGGAAAAATAATCGCCAGAGCCAGAGCCAGACCTTGCAGCGGGGCACAGTGGAAGACGGGAGACATCAGCGGTCCCTCGCGGAGTTTGCCAGCAGCGTCCCCCTCCCGCCGCCGCACCTGAGTGTGAGTCGCGGCCGCCGAGCGGAGGGGGACATCTAAACTACATCCCCCAGGAGGCTTAGCGGCGCTGGACGCCCATCTACCGCGCCAGGCGGTGCATAAAGGCTGCGTCACCCCGGCAGAGCGGGTGACGCGTATGGAAAAATAATCGCCAGAGCCAGAGCCAGACCTTGCAGCGGGGCACAGTGGAAGACGGGAGACATCAGCGGTCCCTCGCGGAGTTTGCCAGCAGCGTCCCCCTCCCGCCGCCGCACCTGAGTGTGAGTCGCGGCCGCCGAGCGGAGGGGGACATCTAAACTACATCCCCCAGGAGGCTTAGCGGCGCTGGACACCCATCTACCGCGCCAGGCGGCGCATAAAGGCTGCGTCACCCCGGCAGAGCGGGTGACGCGTATGGAAAAATAATCGCCAGAGCCAGACCTTGCAGCGGGGCACAGTGGAAGACGGGAGACATCAGCGGTCCCTCGCGGAGTTTGCCAGCAGCGTCCCCCTCCCGCCGCCGCACCTGAGTGTGAGTCGCGGCCGCCGAGCGGAGGGGGACATCTAAACTACATCCCCCAGGAGGCTTAGCGGCGCTGGACGCCCATCTACCGCGCCAGGCGGCGCATAAAGGCTGCGTCACCCCCGCGTCGCGGGAGCGCCCGGGGCTAAGCCCGGGCAAAGGGCGGGCCCTCTGTGGCCCTCAGGGGACCGAAGGTGACGGGACGGGCCACTCCCCTGATATTTGCACTGAAGTCACTCTGCCACAAGGCAACAAACGCGTTTTCTGATACGCTGGGAGGACACATACCCCTGTACAGAAGATGACGAAATCACTGAAAACCCCAATGGCCACAAGATCTACATCGCGATTGAAAAGCGTGAGTACTCCACTACCAACTATAACTGCCATTGATATAATGCTACAAAAAACTATCAGTGTAGTGGCAGACGCTATTCAGAATACAGAGAAACGGCTTTCTTTGACGCCAGACATGTGCTTTCCAAATTTATCTTTACATACTACTAATAACACATGTAACATGGATGATAGTTTAAATTCTCAAGAATCCCTATTGATGCAATCTTTTACAGACTTACCAAATTCGCACATGAAGGATACAACATCAAAATCCCTAATTGCGTGCTCTACTACGTGTGCAATTGAGACTAGCCCTTCAATCCTAATTAACTGTGATAATAACACAAATCGTTTGCATATACCCTCTCCAGGCTCTGACATCCAGCTAATAGAGAGCCATGCATCCGTCAGTCAAATTGCTCCAATGCCTATGCTTGGTCGTTCAAGTCACAAAAAGTGCGCAAAGAGAAAACGCAAGGCTAAATATCCTATGAAAAAAATCCTCTATCCTGGTGGCAAACCAAAACGTTCAATCAAAGACATGTGGCATAAACTTAAAAAGGGGAACCCTACAAACAACACTCTAATAGGGCCCCTCCCCACTTCTTCTCTAGACCCGGTTCTGCCTCGACATCATAATACCAACTCAGAGAGCGTCCGGGTCAACGAGCAGACAGGACACATAGTCCAAATATCATCAACGAAAATGCCATCCCTGTCTGAAATTGAAACATTGATCAAATCCCTCTTACATCCTATTAATAATCGGATAGTTAACCTAGAGAAGGCCCTAGGGAAATTTGAAAGAGCACAGAATGATATCTCATCTAACATCCTCAAAAAGCTTAACGTTTCTAATACAACCTCTATCTTTGTGCCAGCTAGTACATCTCTCAATGGTAGCAACTCGAAAATTATAAATACCAATATCAATAACTCAGGGGCTAATACTGTTAAACAGGACACAACACAGAAACAGGGCTCGTCAATTACAACCAACTCTTTCTCAACTCAACAAGTAGAACCGATTTTTGTTCAGTCTGTACTTAAACCTATAAACAACACGCAGACCATTCCCATTCCCGAGGATGCTGAGGATAGTGAATGGGCTGCGGAGGGTTCCCCTCGGACATAGCTGTAGTCAATAAGGAAACACCTAGGCATCCCATTATCCCAACTAGGAACACCTCCAATAATGTACCAGGGACAAATCCACCTAGACCTAGGATGACAAGAACAACCACACATATAAATCTCCCACCAGAGTCTAACGTCTACACAATAGTTATGATTGGGGTACCCAAGTTAACTGAAACCAGGAGGGAAACCTACACGGAATTAAAGAACAAGGTTATGCAATGGCTAACCACCCTTAGACCACTTCCACCCCACATAATAGGGACCATCTCACATGTGAGGAGAGTAGATTGGGTGGGAACAAGATATAAATCAACTGAGGGAGATTGTATCGTGATCAGCTTTAAAGATAGAGGAGCTGTTAAATTTATCACCAACTGGAGGAGTCCCTCCACAAATAGTCTGATCCGTACAATGGGATTAAGTTATTTCTACCCCCGTAACCCTGATGGTCCTAGGCATAACCTTAAACGACGCTCTGACTACGAGGGGCCCACGGCGCGTCAAACTCATTCCCAAACATGGGCTCCATCTCTAGCTTCCAATCAGGGGATAACTCTGGATTTAGAAGCGCAACGCTATGCCCCTTCCCGAGAAGGTAGAATTTATAACTATCCATCACATTCATTGTATGAAAACCCACAACCTGTTCATTACTCATACAAACAAGATATATCAAACTTGTACCCGGCTCATAATCTATACGAGATCCCAACTTCAAACAGATATGATGCCTTGTACCCCTACGATTACCTGGACGAGGTGGATTGACTGTCATCCGCCTTGTCTTCCAGATCCTCATCTGCTCAGTTAATCCCTGTTATACCTTTTAACTTAGTAAATTCTGATAACCCTGTGAGCACCTATGTCACCCTTAGCGCAGAATTAGACACCTCTAAAACAGAATTGAGAACGCTTAACCCCGATAGTTTTCCTTTACAAGGTGCACATGTCTTTCCTACCGCCGACCTATGCTCTCCCCCCAATAACACATGTCCCAACCATTTAGACAGTGACAGAAATCCCCAGAGAGATACTGAAAGTAATCCTCATTTAAGTCAGCATTTACCTCTATACACATCCGTAGAGTCAGGGAAGGCCCATAATGACCCTAATTCCATCAAAATTTTATCGTGGAATATTGCAGGTTTGGCTGCAAAAGCCAATGACCTCACATGGATAGCTTTTGTTAGACACTATACCATACTGTGTTTTCAGGAAACTTGGCTCACGGATAATAACGTTTTTATTGAGGGGTTCCAAAGTTTTTTTGTCCCTGCATCTTCGTCACCCAGTGGAAGGGCAAAGGGGGGCCTGGCAATTTTTATTAGCCTTTCCCTGGTGTCACAGGTAAAAGACAAGCATTCGGACAGTAGGAATATTCAGATTCTGGAGCTTAGAAAGGGCACGAAAACATTAACTCTGGTTAACTTTTATAACTCTGTAATGCCACTAGGTGTATGTAATATTACCAAACTTTATGAGTACATCTATGATAACCTGGCAAGACTACCTAGGAACAAAATAATTTCAGGTGATTTTAATGCGCATATCTGTGGACAGTCGACATCGTCAACTCTGGGCTCTCTGGGATGTGGTAACAGGACAGGTCTCCACTTTGCGCATTGTCCCCGAGGCTCTAATATGAACAATTTAATAGACGGTCTGGATTTGAGAATTGCAATGTCCATGAAAGAGGATTCCTTTATCTTTGAAGTCCCAACCTACAAAGGCTCAGAACAAGGATCCTTTATAGACCATATACTCCTCTCTATTGATATGGCAAACTCAGCTATAAATTTCACCATCCACGAAAGTATTTATAGTGACCATAACCCGATTTCAGTGGAAGTCAAAAATGGTCTCTTTGAACTTCGTAAAAATCGTAAAGATCCGGGTGTCCTAAAACCAATTAATGGTAACCGTCGGTTAAAGTGGTCATCGATAAACAGCGATACCCTACTTAAATCCGTTAAAATTAGCTGTACTCAAGAACTTACCCTCTGCACCTCCATTACCACACCTCCGGATCTCATACTATCTGCTTTTGCTGTGTTGACCCGAAGAGTTGATCACTTACTCTCCCTACCATCAAAGGGACTAAATAATCAACAGCCAAGATGGTTTGATCATACCTGCTCAAGAGCTTGTCGGCAATTGAAAACGGCTCTTAAGAATAAACCAAGGGACCCCACATTAATTAAAATCTTGCGCTCTGATTATAAATCTGCCTTGGCATCCCGTAAAAAGGCCATAAAGGTGAACATATGGGAATCCTTACTTGATCCATCAATTCTGGGCAACAGCTCCAAGTTCTGGAGCATAATCAACAAACCGATGTTCGACGACCCTAATGCTGCTAGCATCGGAACTGGTATTCCTGAAAATGAGTGGATCTCCCATTTTAGCCTAATTTTTCAGAGCAATGACACCCGGCCAACACAAGCTCCCAAATTTCCTGAAGAAGCTCTGCTGGTGTTTTCAGACAAGGAAGTGGAAAGGGGGATCCGTAGTCTAACTAGTAACAAGGCTCCGGGCCCAGACGGCCTTCCACCAGATCTATTTAAATCCGATGTCTCCTTCTGGGCCCCAATCCTTACGGCGGTCATTAACGCTGGAGCCGCTACTGGGGCACCAAAGTCTTGGGGTGCCTCAACCATTGTACCCGTGTACAAGAAAGGAGACAGAAACAACGCTGCTTGTTATAGGCCAATTTCTCTGATCAATTCAGTCGCCAAGGTTGTTGGTGGGATTGTCCTAAACAGGTTGACCGTATGGGCCAAAAACAACAAAGTTATGTCACCGGTACAATATGGCTTCAGGCCAGGGCACTCTACAATATCCCAATGCCTGAACCTGTACTTAATTAGCGGTAAATATACTTTGGCCAGAAATGGCACACTAAATATGGCCTTTATGGACCTCTCTTCGGCCTTTGATTGCGTTGACAGATGTAAACTTTGGGACGTCTTGCTGAAATTGGGGGTTGAAAAAAACCTAATTAACTTCCTGGCCGACCTCCACAGCGACACACAAGCAAATGTGCGGTACACTAAAGACTTAAAAGTAACCAGAGACTTCAAAATAAATCGGGGGGTTAGACAGGGCTGTATTTTAGCGCCTTTTCTTTTTAATCTTTATATTAATGATTTAGAGGAGCATCTTTTAAAAACAAATACGGACTACCCATATATAAGGAAAAAGGGCGTTCCTGTCCTGCTCTACGCTGACGACGCCGTCCTTATCTCCAGAACTGCACTTGGCCTCCAAACTTTATTAGATTCTTTCTTTCAATTTATGAACTCACGCGGACTGTCTATTAACAATGCCAAGTCATATGTCATGAAGGTAGGATCCGGGTCCAAAAAGTCCTACCCATTTTCTGTCAATGGGGAAAAAATACCTACTACATCATCCTTCTCATATCTTGGTGTAATGTTTGACAGTAAACTTACATGGGGACCCGCATTAAAGAAAAAGAGAGGAGATCTAATAAGGACCAATGTTGCAATAACTGATTTTGCTCGTAAAATGGGTAACACTCCAGTGGTAGCACTAATGAAACTATACCAAGCAAAAAGTATATCAGTAGCCTGCTATGGGAGTGACCTCTGGGGTTTCTTACCAGTGTCCGATCTTGCAACTATTGAAAATAACTTTTTAAAACAAATTTTATGTTTACCGAAGAGCACAGCTAACTTCTCTACTCACGAGGAACTGGGCATGCCCTACTTAGAGGACAAAATTGCGGTAAACCCCCTCTTGTGCTGGCTAAACTGTTGGATGAACAATGAAATACCTTTTACCCAAGACATTTTATCTGAAGCACTGGATTGGGATGGGAAATGTAAGATACCCTGGATAAAATATATTCGTAATTGTCTTCGTGATCTGGGCAGGATGGATCTTTTCTTAACACCACAGTTAGTATCTAAGCGCGATGTAACATCTGTAAAGAGTACTTTTTTAATGATCCGACAGTTGGCTAGGGAAGAGGCCGAATTGAAGAAGGGTAGTGTGATGAGTCATGTTTTAACTAAATCATGCATTCAAACAGAACCATATCTATCCTGGGCCCTTTCCAGATACGAGCGCTTTTTATTGACCAGATTTCGTTTTGATTTATTTCACCTGTTGCTAGCCGTGCCCAGTGGAGCCCATAGGGGACAAGTGTTGCCAGCTTGCGGCTGCGACAATAAGTCTCCGCAAGATTTGGCACACTTTTTATTTATATGCTCCTACTATACGTTACCACGGAAAATGTTTTTAAAACCTCTTTTTAAAAAACTGAATTTTGTGCAATTAAGGCCTGCACTAACTTACCTTAAAATGCTGCACTGTGAAAGCACTTTATACGTATGTAATTTCCTAAAAGCAGCCCTGAAATTTAGAAAAAGTATGGAAGGATAACCTCTACCTGCCCCGTTTTATTTATGTATATAAGTCTCTGATAAACTGAACATTCACATTTTGTATGAGCTGTGATAGGCTACTATGTGATCCATTGTTTTAAATTGAATTCTTTTTAACTAATGAACTGTATATATATGTGCTTTTCTCTGTACTTTTATGACTGTTTTTTTCTACAGTCGAATAAAGAAATTTTGAATTTGAATTTGGGTGCAGGCGGAGGAGCTGCGCAGTTCCAAATGGGGGACTCTCACTGAGCAGTTTCTGGAGCATAAACCTGTCAGGAAGTTCAAACTTTTTCTCGACTTCTTTCAAAACCCTAGAGACAGGACACTCTACTTGAAGATGAGGTTCGGCACCCTCCTGCTTAATGAAATCACAGCAGGCTGGAAACAGTGCAAAGTTGTTAAAGAAAGCTAAGAGCTAGGCGGAAGTGGCCCCATCTTGAATATTGTGTTTCTTTTTTAGGCTGTAACATAGTAGCTTTCTGTGTTTTTATTGTATATATCCTTTGTATCTCAATTTTAATGTTTTGTAAAATGGTTGTTTTTGTAAATGGATTGCTTTTAACGACTTGAGGATGTACATACTTTTATGATAAATATTTTATCTAATAAAGTACATACAACAACAGATAAAGTGAACTTTCTTTTGCCGGTGTTGTTCAAGTATCACCTCCGTGACACGGGTGGAAGTTAAGTTCACCCTGTTCAGTCTAAAATGTTTAAATTGTCCCACGAGTGTCTCTGAAATGCCAAGCTCCTACTCATTATATAAGTAAAAAATCTCTTGAGAGAGAGGAAAAGAGCACAGTTTTAACATTTCCATGGAGTAGCTCAGTTAACAAATGACATGTGATTAATGCTTGGGATGCTCCTGGATCTAAGTGACTCAAGTCTGCCCAGCACAAAACCTGACACCTACAACTCAGAATCCCCAAAATGGACTCAAAAATAGACATGTGAATGAGTTTTCCCATCACCCCAGCCAAAGCCTGTCCAGGCAAAGTGAGGTTTACAAAAACGGCTGGAGGTATCTTAAATGATAGCTGACCAATGACACACAAATAAATTGTGCAGAGTGGTCATTCCGTAGGTCTTCTGAGGAATTACCACCCCACATGTTTACAAGATTGACTAAATGCAGGAAATATCACCCGGGGAAATATAGCCAGGCATATGGGCTGGTATGTTAGCTCGATTCTGGGATACAGCCGTGAAATAGCTGATAAAAAAGATGGTAATACCACCTTGTGGGCGTCCTAACAAGTAACTTAGACTGGCCCAGTTTCTGGAGATATGGAGCAAAACCATAGGACTGTTCAGTTTTGTCCAGGAACTTCAGCTGCTCAAACTAGCCAAAACCTCTGGGGTGGGAGTGGGGGAAATGTGGCCTGTATTTAGAAACAACTCAGGGAATCGTGGGTGTTAAATGGGAGTTTCTTGGTTATTCTCCACTTCTAAGTGGACTCTACCACTCAGAATGGACCAGTCTCCCGGTAACTGCCACATCTGGTATTAAACCCAGTTTCGGTAATGCCGGCCCCGTTATTTATGAAAACCCCATTCTGAGACCTAAGTAGCTAATAACAAAGAAAGAATTTAGAGTTTACGTGCTTCTGTAGCTTTCGTGATTTGCTGGCACGCCAGCTTTACCAGTTAACCCGAATGATCCTGTGCAAGTAAATTTACTTCCGCTGTGTTAACCTTAGGCAGCCAGTGCGTGAAATAAGGCCCTAGATAAATGATTTTACTCAGACCTGGCATATTTCCGGCTTCTACCCATGCGCGTGCCTAATAAACACCTCAGTCGTGCCCTGGTTTTGTTAACCTCTCGCGGTGCTGCTGTACCACGCGCGGGAACACGTCTCTAGAGCTCCCACGCCATCCTCTTCCACTCCAGATGCCGCAATTATCCCAGCGCGACACCAATTAAGCGCTTCACCTCATTAGTGCTGCGTCCCAGCCAGGTGGAGGGCTCTCCGGCGCCTGCCAGGTCTAAGGAGGCGGGCCTACAGTCGGTGATCTGTGAAGGGAGGCCGAGGCCCCGGGGTGCCCTGGGACAGAGAGAACAGCTGTTCCTGCAGCTGGGAGATGCCTGCTGTACGCGCACTGGGCGTAGGCTCTCTCAAAGAGTATATGTAGCAGTGTCTTCATCTAATACAACTCGACCATACCGGGTTCTCCCAAACTCCCTCCTTAAATCATCTTAAGCTTTAAAAACGGTCCCCTGATGCTTTATGGTTCGGTAGTCGGGGTGGGGAGGATGGGAGAAAAGATGCTGTTGAAAAGTGACGCTTGCAGCTGCAAGGCGTCATTATCTGTAGGCGGTACCATGGCGGTGAGCTGAGGTTGATTGCATTAGCTTTCAAGCTGAACTGCCAAAGGTCTATGTATTATGTCATTGTTTCTTCTTATTGTTTTGCACGTAAACCGCTTGACGCCAGTCAACCATGCAAAGCAAACAAGCATTGTCAGAGACAATATTTCTCACCTATGTAGGTACTGGCTTTGTCAATGTGTTTTTGCCATATTGTACAGCAGTGCATGTGCTGCATGGATGAAAGGGGAAATAAGCAGTATCTAGTGAATAGTGCTGGCCTCATCATAGTGCTTTAAAAAAATTGCTGGTCTCATGAGGCAAGAGGGAGGAAGAGCATGTGGGGGGAACAGGGAGAAAATGTTTTAAACAATGCTATGACACCACAAGCACTCACAACGTCATAGACTTTTTTGCCATTGCTATCAGGGAGGGTGAGCAGGGGATGAGGCAACTGGAAAGGGAGTGTGGAGGGGCAACACGAATAAAAAGGTTTAAAAAAATAAACAATATGATGCAGATTCATGCACTTTTTTTTCGGAGCGGGAGGCAATAGGAAGAGAAGGAGGGGGCAGTAGGTGACATGGCTAGAGAGGGGGCGCTACTCTTCACGAATAGAGGGCGTGGAAGGCAACAGGAGAGAGCGTGGATAGAAATGAGGTGGAAGGTAACAGAAAAGAGGTGTGCGGGAAGGACTGTGAGAAAGCTGACAAACACATGCACTCCCATGGAGTGCTCTCACGAAAAGAACAAGCATTTACAATGCAATGGTTTCGCCTTTGGAAAAGTTAGAGCTATTGGCATTGTAAATGACAAAATGTGTATTTATGTGTTGGTTTTGAAAACAGATAAATAAATGGCATTGTCATTTACATTGCCATTAGCTTAATCTCTGCAGTCACTCTGCACTCCCTAGCAGTCACTCTGCAGTTACTCTGCAGTCCCTAGCACTCCCTAGTCACTCTGCAGTCCCTAGCACTCCCTAGTCACTCTGCAGTCCCTAGCACTCCCTAGTCACTCTGCAGTCCCTAGTCACTCTGCAGTCCCTTGCAGTCCCTAGTCACTCTGCACTCCCTTGCAGTCCCTAGTCACTCTGCACTCCCTAGCACTCCCTAGTCACTCTGCAGTCCCTAGCACTCCCTAGTCACTCTGCAGTCCCTAGCACTCCCTAGTCACTCTGCAGTCCCTAGTCACTCTGCAGTCCCTAGCACTCCCTAGTCACTCTGCACTCCCTAGCACTCCCTAGTCACTCTGCAGTCCCTAGCACTCCCTAGTCACTCTGCAGTCCCTAGCACTCCCTAGTCACTCTGCAGTCCCTAGTCACTCTGCACTCCCTTGCAGTCCCTAGTCACTCTGCACTCCCTTGCAGTCCCTAGTCACTCTGCACTCCCTAGTCACTCTGCACTCCCTAGCACTCCCTAGTCACTCTGCAGTCCCTAGCACTCCCTAGTCACTCTGCAGTCCCTAGCACACCCTAGTCACTATGCAGTCCCTAGTCACTCTGCAGTCCCTAGCACTCCCTAGTCACTCTGCACTCCCTAGCACTCCCTAGTCACTCTGCACTGTCTAGCACTCCCTACTCACTACTCTGCACACTCACTACTCTGCACACTCACTACTCTGCACACTCACTACTCTGCACACTCACTACTCTGCACACTCACTACTCTGCACACTCACTACTCTGCACTCTACACAAAGATCCGTTACAATTCAAATAAAATAAACCGAGGTGTAAAAAATTATATGAAGTAATCTTCCTCGAGTTTTTCTAGCACCCGATTCTCTCCCTTCCTTCCCCCTTCTAGCTCCCCACCTCACCTTCTGCCCACACTTTTTCAGATAATGCTGTGAATGGGTGCAAGTATTTACTTTACTTAATGCAGTTTTATATAGCGTAAACTTTTCTAGCACCCGATTCTCTCGCTTCCTTCCCCCTACTTGCTCCCCACCTCACCTTCTGCCCACACTTTTTCAGATTATGCTGTGAATGGGGGATGGCGGGCAAAAAGAGATGGGGTGAAGGAGGGACGAGGGGGTCGTAGGGAGGGGGGTGGGGCGCCAAGGACGGATGGTGGACGTGGTATACAAGGACGAGGGAGGGATAGAGTTATTGGGTGTAGGGATAGGGAGGGTCGTAGGAAGTTAACTATGAATCACGGCCAATTCCAGCACTGTGTTTACAGCCAGAAAACAGTGCTTCCAAATGCTTCTAAAATTGTACAGACATATGCATACATGTATCCTGCGCCTAGAGAAGTGTAAATGTGAGAGAGAGAAGCCGGGTGCAATCATAGTTCCCGTACATTTGCAATGAACTGGACGGCTTCTAACGAGGGCCATAGAGATATTTATTGCACCTCATAAAATCTAACTCTGCTGAATCGGAATGTATCGGGTATGATAAATATGACCGAATTAAGAGTTTTGGGGGAATAAAATGCAGTTGCTGGTGCTTACGTCACCAAACATCTACATGTTCTGTTAAATACTTGGCCTTTTACCCAACAAATGTCGACAGGCTTGACCAAGTGATATTGCTGCCGAAACTTAGAATTGCGATTTGTGTGATCTCATTAAAAGAAATCATAAATAAAAACAGCAATTACCTCACAAAGCACAATTAACCAAGATTCTTCTAATGATGGTCTAAAGTTGCCACTCGGAGCAATATACATAGTTTTTGCATTGGAAGAACGTGTGTGGATTTAGTGTGGCAACCTGAACAGGAGCCCATTCTTTTATATGGCAATCTCTACAACTACAACAACGGTGAACATTTCATGTAAAGTTGTGCACATTCGAGATAAGATATCTGCAGAGACAGAAGAGAGATGAAACCAACATCTTCTCAAACGTGTACACGGTGACAGGCAGCCTTGGTATGCATCCTTGACAGAAAAATGAGATATACCTACAAACAATTAAATATGTTTATTCACACCGTCAACGCTTAACCTGCAATGGCGTAGCAAGGTGTCGTGGGGCCTGGTGCAGGCAGGAAATAGGCCTCTCTGCCCATTGCTTGGATAGTAAACTGGGTAGCACTCCTCGGTCCCGGGGCCACTTTACCTGCTGCACTATTGATAGCTCCTCTTCAGCTAACTTGTTTTTCTTCTCAGCGCTGCAGGCAGGATGCAGGGACTGCAGAAATGAATTTTTGGCGGTTAAGACGAGCCAGACTTCTGATTGTTTGTTTTAAAAATATATAGATTATTACCTTCCTTCTTTAGTGACCTGCCACAGAAACAAGTAGGCCTCTATTAATAATTACCAGCGCCTTTGGGGCCGTGAGGATTGTACATTGTTTGAGGTATGGAGAGGCTGATCCCTGGGTTCAAGGGGTCTGAACTCAGGCTGTTTGCTCGGGTGCACCAGGACGGCTGCAGTATTAACAGTCACATATCAGCCTCTCTAACATTACCAAAGAAACTCGAGGGCAAACCGAGTTAAACAACTGATATGAGATGGACTGGTGATGTGTGTTCTTTAGTCCAGCACTCTGACAGGATTACATTTTGCTGCGTCTCCTTATCTAGCCTTATGCTAACACTTCACACATGCACCGACTGCACAGTTAGAGTGGCCAAGCTGCAGATACCACTTCATACATCAGTTGGAGCCAATGCCACCCATTCCGAGGTTATCGCAAAGCCTTTTGTCAGCAATGTCTTGCATACCCAAAATCCTTTGAGGGGATGAGACCCTGGGTGGTTGTCAGGCTCCCCTAGGGAGGCCCAGGGGGTAACTGTGCGCACCTTTAAAAACGCAAGATGAAAACCTTCATTTTTTATGGGTGTCGTGACGTTACATGAAGATATCAATAACCTCCTAGGTAACTACACAAAAGCAAACTTTGCGAATTGTGCACCGGCTAATTGCGTAACAATATGATCAATTAAGACGTCTGAGCAAGTTTAGCGCTAACAGCGAAATTATCCAACACCAGACTACATCAGTGACTAAATGCACAGACAATTTCTTAACAAGCACCTACGGGGACGGGGACACGAACAGCGGGGGCGGGGGGGGACATGGGGACACGAACAGCGGGGGGGACATGGGGACACGAACAGCGGGGGGGGGGAAACACGACCTTACCCTACGTATCACCAGCACTATTCAGAAAGTAAATAAACAAGCATTTACAAAATGTAACGGGCATACGGACGGAAGGGGGGGCACCTACGGGGACGGGGACACGAACAGCGGGGGCGGGGGGAGGGGGGGACATGGGGACACGAACAGCGGGGGGGACATGGGGACACGAACAGCGGGGGGGGGAAACACGACCTTACCCTACGTATCACCAGCACTATTCAGAAAGTAAATAAACAAGCATTTACAAAATGGAACGGGCATACGGACGGGAGGGGGGGCACCTACGGGGACTGGGACACGAACAGCGGGGGCGGGGGGTGGGGGACATGGGGACACGAACTGCGGGGGGGACATGGGGACACGAACAGCGGGGGGGAGGGAAACACGACCTTACCCTACGTAGCAAACCGCAAATGAAACCCCTTGGAAACGAAACCACGAATCTCTAAATTTAATGTAATCTTCTTAATGTCGGCAAAGTCGATAATAAAAAAATGTGATAGTTTTCTGCATATGTCATAAATATTTCAAATGGTTTGAACTTTACATTTTCGGTATAGGGTGATTACATTTTCTCTACCGCGGACGATAGCAGCGCAGGGCCCCCTCCTTCTAGAAAAACCATCAGCCAGCCACTGAAAAGCCTCGGATATCACCCCAGACTGGGCTGTACCACTGCACTCAATGGGTCAGGAAGCTTCACGTGCGGTTTTAAAAGGATCCTTCAAGTTGCTTGCCCATTTGAGTCCTGGACGTGGCATCTGTTTCTGGGGAGCATGTTTAATGCTTCCCGAATCACTGGAGTCTGGGTGGGGGTCGAACCCCCCTTCCTTGCTGGCATTTGGTCTCTCCCGAGCCATCTTCGGATGAGCAGACAGGCCGCGAGGACTGCATGGGCGGCAATGAGCCGTCTGCTATTAGCGTTATTCATCTTTGCAAAAGCATCCTGTCGCGCGACGGCGGCCTCTGCTAGAATGAATGGTATGTTCATAGGATGCGCCTAAAAGCTCGATTAAACCATTCGCAATTAAAAAAAAGCGAAACTCTAATTTACGGTTGATCACAGAGACAAGTAGCTCATCTCCCACAAAATGGAACGGGCATACGGACGGGAGGGGGGGCACCTACGGGGACGGGGACACGAACAGCGGGGGCGGGGACATGGGGACACGAACAGCGGGGGGGACATGGGGACACGAACAGCGGGGTGGGGGGGGGAGAAACACGACCTTACCCTACGTATCACCAGCACTATTCAGAAAGTAAATAAACAAGCATTTACAAAATGGAACGGGCATACGGACGGGAGGGGGGGCGGGCAGGAACGTTGGGGGGGGGGCGGGAAAGGAACGGACAGCGGGAGTGGGGGACAGGAAAGGAACCACTCACCTGGACTTTCTCGGCCGGCGGTCGGCCGCCAAATGGCCCTAACAACCTCGAAGAGCCCAAAAAAAAAGCCCCGCCCACCGCCGCATGACGTGGCCAAAAGAGAAAAATTCTCGGGAACGCCCCCGAATCTGGTCCGGCCTTGACGGACAGATCCGGCACCCAATGGCTAGCCTCCATTTATGGAGCTAGCGAATGGGAGCCGGGGGACGTTCCCGAAGTCCTTATTGACAACAAAGGATTTCGCCTGCGCCGAAAAGCAGCGCAGAGCGCAGCCTTCGGCAGGCGAAACCCAAAAAGTAGCTCTCACAATGTAAGGAGTAGACAGACACAAGCACTTTGGCCATGCTCCAGGAGGGAGTCAAACACAAGAAGAGGATGTAAGGCCTGTACGGGTTAACAATTTATAAGTAAACAAATGAGAGTGAGGATTAAGCCCACTAATGGTAAACAATGGGCAAGCTCTAAGCCCACTGCAAGCTAACCAAATGTCTCGTAAGCAACAGTGCATGACCTGTCTCAGGCCAGACCTAAAAATTAATTACAGTAGAGAACTGTTATTGAAATACTCAGGATTTCAGTACAATGAAAAAAAGGGTGGTTAATGAAGAATTAAAGTTCAGTGTTTGAGAATGACAGTGGATATTATGCTATGATATGATGACATGACAGAAGACATTTATAAAGCACACTGTCACTCATGACTGAGCATCCTGGCGCTAGCTCAGCAACAAAAATAGTAAACCATCACCTAAAACACATGACTGTTGTATGAAGAACCGAGGTTAGAAAGAAAAATCCTGCAATCAGTAGGTCAAACGCCTACAGGAATCATTGATAGAGGAAAAAGCCAAGTTTTAAAAAGTTTCCTGCATTTTGTTTCACTGTTAACAAGTTTGAGTGGGACTGGGAGCTGATTCCAGATTTTGGACCCCATTACAGAGAGAGATTTTACCTCACTTTGTTTTGCGTCTAGGGTCTAGCAAATTAAGGTGGGAAGATCTCAAGGTTCTTGAAGGCTTGAAGAATTTAAAACAATCACAGAGTATTAAAGGGCCTGAGCGGTGGAAGGCTCTGATTACCAAAGTTAGAGTCTTAAAAAGAATCTGTTTACGAACTGGGAGCCATGCAGTTTCCTAAGTACCTGAGAAGCGGATCCTTTGTTTGGGAGTTTCAGAACCAGTCTTACTGCAGCATTTTGGACGTCTTGAAGTTTATGTAATAGTTGTTTAGTAATTCCACAATATAAGCTATTGCAGTAGTCTAATCGTGAAGTGATACGTGATAGTGCTACAGTTTTCTTTGCTGTCAATGGAAGGTATTCAAAGAATTCCTTTAAGGATTTGATTAAGGAAAAATAAGTATCAGAAACAGATACTTCTTGGGAGTGAAAACAGAGTGAGCAATCAAATTTGGTGCTGAGATTGTCAGCCACTTTGACTGGAGAGGCAGAAGTTAAAAGATTGTTGGGTCACTCCAAATGAGGAAAAAATAAATTATCCTAACCAAATAAAAAAATCTACCTCTGTCAGTATTACATTTCAGGGATTAAGTTCCATCCAGCAGACAATACTTAAAAAACAGACTTTATTATTGGACTTGGAGTCAGAGGAATTTATGTCTAACTAACAGCCCGTCCCGACGTTGTCCGGGTATGAAATAGAATGTGTGTAATGTGTGTATTTGGCTAGGGCAATTTATTTTAAAATCTCGCGGTAAACACATTTTTTTGTTTCATTAGAATAGGGACGGAGAAGGCCCAGCTGCAGCCCTGGTTGATGTTAGCAGGCGCCTGTAATTGGTGTAGTGATCCGCCGCATAAGCCCGCTACAGCCCTGGTTGATGTTAGCAGGCGCGTGTAATGTCGTTGAATGAGAGAGTTATCAGCCGCGGGTAAATCCGTTTAATGAGAGAGTTGAGTGACAGTGAGTAGGAGAGGCTGCAGTAATTGTCCCCGCAGACACGATCATTTGCGCGTTCCCCCGCTTGAGGCCCAGATGCAGGCCTGTTTGATGTTAGCAGACGCGTGTTCCCCCGCTTGAGGCCCAGCTGCAGCCCTGTTGATGTTATCAGGCGCGTGTAATTAGTGTACTGATCCGCCGCCTGAGCCCGGCTAGAGCCCTGGTTGATGGTAGCAGGCGCGTGTAATCTCGTTGAATGAGAGAGTTCAGTAACAGCACGCAGGAGAGGCTGCAGTAACGTTACTTACCAGGCCTCCAGGTGAACGCGTTTGTCACGCCCCCAGCACACGGCCACAGCAGACGATCTTCTGATTAATGTACGACCCACATGGCATGAAGGGCGGAACGTAGCACACGCCCCCAGCGTGCCCCTTGATGCGGCGCAATTAGGTTCACATGGCATGAAGGCAGGACACACGCCCCCAGCGTTTCTCACGCCCCCAGCATGCCCCTTGATGGCGCTTGTATGTACGACTCAGATGGCATGAAGGGCGGACACACGCCCCCAGCGTTTGTCACGCCCCCAGCACACGCCCACAGCCCACGATGTGATGGCCGTACCACACGCCCCCAGCGGTAGTCACGCCCCCAGCCCACGCCCACAGCACAACGCAGACACGCCCACAAGGGACTACTTTGCTGGCACGGTTCTTTTACCTTTTAAATGTATAGAGGAGTTGGCCTAACGGCTAAGGCGCTCGACCTCGGACCTGGGTATTTGGGTTCGAGTCTTGGTAACGACGCCAAACATCCTGTGATTCTGGGCAAATCACTTAATCTCCCTGTGCCCAACAAAAATGAATGTGTGTCCTCATGTAACGTAACTGGTGCTATTTAAGGCGCTCTGATACCTGATTCAGTTCGGGTCAAGTTTGCGCTAAATAAAACTCTGCAAAAAAAAAATATATATATATGTAGCCGTCTGCATAGCCTATGTCCTTCTGCTGCAACTGCCCTTTCCAACGCTGTATTGGGTGTTGTGATTGGTGCTGTGGTTACTGAGATTACCCGCCTCAAAGGTCTGGGCTCTCTCTTTATAATATTAGTATGGATGACAAGAGCAATTGGGTGCCTGGGTACCTTCAGGAAATGATGTGGACCTGATACCAAAGAATCGATAAGAGGAGATAAGTAAACATTGAAAAGGGTCGGACTCAATGCTGAGCTCTGAGGAACTCCAAAATTCAGAGCTTTTTCCTATGGGGAGAACTGACAAATAGATATAACCTGTCACCTGTTCTGAAAAACACAACTGAAACCTGGTCAGGGCCACTGAGTGAGATATGGTGTTGAATTCTACAGACAGATCTAAAAGAATCAACACAGTCTAATGACCTTTATCCAACATAAATTTGATTGTTTCAGAGACTTCTAGTAGTGCTGTCTTGGTGGAGTGTCGAGGCCTAAACTCTGATTAAAAAGGGTAAAAGCTTCTGAAATTTTCAAGGAAATCAATTGACTGGATAAAAGCTGGTGGAATTTTCAAGGAAATCAAGTAACTGGGCATTAACCAAATATTCTAACATCTTAGCTAGTGCAGGAAGAAGAGGAAGAAGAGAGATGGGTCTAAAATTGGATAGGAGTTTTGGGTCTGTAGTAGGTTTTTATTTGGTGGTTTGACTACTGTTTCCATAACTCACAAACCGGAAAACCAGAGCAGAAGAGAGGGAGACATTTAGAATGTTATTATTAATTGAATTAATAACTTCAATGGCTTTTCTAAGGACCATGGGAGGACAGGGGTTAAAAGGGTAACCCGATTTGCAGCGCAGAAGAGCTTGCTCTGACTGCTGGAGCAACATGTGCTGAATAGACTTACATGGCAACGAGTCCTGTCCTGGACTTGGATGGGTTGGTACCCTATCTGAAATGTGATTAAAACACACCTGGATGTTGAGAATTGTTTCTTCGAATTAGTTTGAAAGATTATCGCATAGAGTTTGAGTGGGGAGGAGATATCTTTCAGAGGCTTGGGGATGAAGGAATGTTTTAGCAATCTTAAACATTTTCTTAGGGTCACTATTCACAGATTCAATCTGAGAGGTTGTTAGAAATGGGATTTCTGGTTGGCTAGCGCAAGCACCAAAGCCAGGCAGAAATCTCCACTCTAGTCAGGGCTAGGAAGTAACACAACAAAGACAACCCCTGCTCACCCCCTTGGTAGCTTGGCAGGGCAGTCAGGCTTATCCCAGAGGCAATAGGTAAAGAGTTTGCACAACACACACACACAGCAGCGACACACTAGGCACACCACAAAAGAAACTCCACAGAAGGTTATTATAAAAAATAGCCTTTGTATTACTCATAAAACACATTAGAACGCAATCACATATATACACTGTGCCATCGGGCACTTGGTATGACTTAACAGGTGATTATAAACATTACAGGGCCAATCGGGCCACTGTCATCACCATCAGAATTATCTGTTAGCAAAAAGTAACCAGTAACAACTGGTAAAGGTACTCCTAGCACCACACAGTAGTCATAACCATATTAGGCTTACACATATTAAGCATACATCCTAAATTAGAACCAGTACACCATAATCACTAATAAGGTGCACAAATCACCTCAGGGCTGTACGCCCAACCAAAACATAAAGGTGAACACCAGACCGCCTGGCTTTCCTCGGGGCCCGTTTTGGGTTTCCCCACAATGCCCTTTGTCTCAAAAGTCAGGGCTCTCCTAACATGAGGCCTCCAAAGTGACTCCCCTGGCTGTCGGTGCAGCCCAAACAATGTACGCAATGCAAAGGGTGCGCAAGGGTGCAACACCCTTGCTTCTTTAATGTAGAATGTCGCCTATGCTGGAGATGAGCATGCACTTTCCAGTGACCATGCGGCACAACTGCATTAAGGCAAAGAGTATCACCAGGGCTTCCTCACAGGTCCTACTCATCAGGACCTCTCTAGATTCTTCCGGTCTCCTTGCTGTGACCTGCTATCTCCGGTGACCCGCCTCTCCCTCTACCAGGTGGGGCGGGGTGGGATGTCGCAGAATGAAGCCTCAAGGCTCCAGTCCTTTTGCCTTGGAAATCTCGGTTTAAGGCACCCGCTAGGCGCCAGCTCTATCTTCTGCCGGGCCCCACCCACAACTAGGCAACCTCTGCCTGTCTTCCGGCCTCTGGAGGGCTGTCCTCCTACGGAGCGTAGTCTCTGTCGGATTGGCTCCTTTCCTCGGGAAGGCGGCCCCACCCACAACCAGGCTCGGTCTCTGCCTGGCTGCTGGCCACTTACTCACGCAACTTCTCACAAGAATGGGCCCCCCCACAACCAGGCTCGGGGAGCACGACTGGCTTCCGGTTCGCAGCAGGGCTGATCTTGACACGTTAATCAGTGAGAGCCCACTTCTCAGGCTCATGGTATAAAAAAACGCTGTGGGTGTCATTGTCTCAAGATGGAAATCCAAGCGTCCACCACGCTCTGATGCAGACGAGCACACACCAAGGTCTCAACACCTAGGACTCCTGCAGCGCCCCATGCCCAAAAAGCACACAGGGCAGCACAGGCCAGCTCACAAGGCCCTCCAGCAGAGATGGAGTTATTTGTGGTGGTTCCTCCTGGCGCCCAGCAGTCCTTTCTTCCCAGCTCCAAGTAATCATACAGCACAACCTTTTCATCGGGTCTCAACCGCAATATTTTTATGTCAAATGTCTTTGTTCTACCCCTTGACACAGGCCTAAGCTCAATCCAAACCAGTTCTGGGGGGCACTTAGAAACATCTATACAGTGCACAAACACCCTCATTGTTGGTGTAGGCTCTGGTCCCAGAAACACCACAGGGGGGGCAGAGCCAGCATTGTAGAAGGCAGACACAGTCCTATTCAGGGTCAGGTGCTATTCCTTCCACTACTCCTAATGCAGATTGGTCTGTTCAGCCTAGCACTGACACATCACTCAGCCCCTCTGCACCTCCCCAGCCCCTGTTGTCCAGAGCCAGACATGATATACACAACAGGCAGGCATAAAGACACATAGCACACAGAAATGCCCACTTCTAAAGGTGGCATTTCTAAAATAGTGATAAGAAAACAGCGAACACCATTATGCAACATTTGTCACCACTATTCCAAGCATACCAAACCTGACCACGCTACTCCTCTTATGTCAGTAATTACCACTGAAACACATATCAGGGAATCCCCATTGCATTCCTATGAGAGGGCTGCCTCACAGTAGTGAGAAACCAAAATGGCTGTTTGTCACTACCAGGACATGCCACACAGTTGAGGCACATGTCCTACCTTTTATCTACAGAGCACCTTCCCCTTAGGGCTAGCTAAGGCCTACCTTAGGGGTGATTGATGTGTAGTAAAAGTGGAGTTACAGACGTGGCAGCCACGTTATGTGCCACGTCACAGCAGCAGTAAACTGTGCACACAGGCCCTGCACTGGTAGAGGCCTGAGACAGATTTTGAAAGGCTACTTTGGTGGGTGGTGCAATCAGTGCTGCAAGCCCACCAGTAGCATTTAAATAACTGGACCCGGGTATATGAGATACCACTTTACAAGGGACTGATAGGAAAAATAAATACTCCAAACAGGTGTAGACCAATCTTACTAAGTTTACCATAGGGAGAGGGTGCTCTTTAACACAGGACAGCAGTGATAAAGTGCCTAGAGTCCTAGAACCACCAACACAGGTCAGAAAAAATACCAGGAGGAAGGCAAAAAGTTCAGGAATGACCCTGCAAAAAGGGCCAAGTCCAACAGAGGTGAAAAATAGTTCATTGGCCTCTTTAAAGAGTATCAAAGAAAAAAGGGGTCATCAGGAAGCCTATGTACAACAAAGGCAATTATAAATTCATACAAAATTTATTAGCAATTTTCTAAAAAGACTCAAACACATAAAACAGTGGCGCTCAACATGGTACACAGACAATGGAAATAATCAGCAATACAATGAGTAGTCAAAAAAGTGGCTGTGGGAAGGGGTTATACATAGATACGGATTTCAGAACAAAGCTGAAACAACACAAAAACATTACAATGCGTCCTTCATTATTTGCGGCCACATATATCGTCGATGATGTTTCGACCATTGTAAATATTCACGGTCATCATCAGGACAGAGAAATAGCTATCTGAGCGGCCAGAACAATTGCAAAAAACATCTATTCACATGGGAAAGGAGATCCAACCAGAATTGCTGAAATGAATTGGCTCTTTCCGACCCTCGGGATGCAAAGCATAACTTTAGAGCCTGGTGGACATGTATACATTGTTTGCACATGTTCAACATGACCTTTCGTGACTGTGCCTAATGAACTAAACGTGTTGCACAGTTATAACCTTGGTCACAAAATTCCAAGACTATAATTGGCTTCTGGATTTGCTCAATGCCAATTGTATTGGCTTTTTGGAGTCCCTTGAATTTACAGTTGGTTTCCTCAAACTTTTCCTGTGGGCTTATTTAATCTGTGTCCCATTCATAACGATGAAATGATAACTTTGTTATTTTGCTCTCCAATAATTTTTTCTCAGCAAATTTCTTGAGGGCTTCCAATTCATTTCAGAAATTCTGGTTGGATCTCCTTTCCCATGTCGTCAATATATGTGGCCGCAACTAATGTAGGACGCATTTTCATGTTTTTGTGTTGTTTCAGTTTTGTTCCGAACTCCCTATCTGTGTATACCCCTTTCCACAGACACTTTTTTGACTACAAATTGTATTGCTGATTATTTTCATTGTCTGTGTACCATGTTGAGCACCACTGTTTTATGTGTTTGAGTCTTTTTTAGAAAATTACTAAGAATTTTTTGTATAAATTTATAATTGCCTTTGTTATACATAGGTTTCCTGATTACCCCTTTTTTCTTTTTCCTCTCTTATTGCTTTTCTTTTTACTGATATGTTAAATTGACACATTTCTTTCAAGTTTAATGTTCATTTGTTCTTTGATGTATGTATAGTCGCCTTGAACCTCTGTTAGGGTTCCAGTGTTTGCCCCTGGTTCAGGGTTGTCAGGGTTGCCCCTGTTGTCCATAACTACCTCTTTTAAGAGTATGACACCTTTTCAAAGCAGCTCTGAAAATAAGGTTGTTGTCAAGGCTGTATTGAGATCTCATTTTTTTTCAAACTGTCTACAGACCAGCTTCTTTCAGAAGTAAAAAAATAAGAATTAGGCAACTGTACATTAACTGGAATAGAGCAGAAACCAATTAGCATTTTGAGGTATATATTTATGTAACAAAAGGGATTGTACAAAGTTCCCCTAGTTAAAAGTCTGTAAAGGAGTCTCGCTCTCAGTGAGGGTAGTGAGGGAGAAGGAAGTATGGGAAGCCAAAGGGTCCCTTGTCGGAACTAAGAAACCTCATACAACTACAGGACTGGATGACATGTCTCATTCAGCCCTTTTTGATGTTGTTTGCATCATCGGCTTCCTGCTCCTGCGTCAAGCCGGCGCTGCAATGCTTGACGGGTAACAACGTGTGTTACTCTCTGTCGGAGTTCTTTTGTTCCTTGCCGTGATATTCTGGTGTGTGAGGTACAAAAAACAGGTGAAGTAGTGAGCAGAAGGTGAGTTTAAAAAAAGTTGGGTAGTCCACTAAGAAAACTTTATTGGTGTGGCTAGCCACTTTGTTAAAAAGTGAAAAGAAGGGTATTGAGGCCCAGGGTAACCATTAGTATGGCCTCATTTCAACCCTCCAACATGGTCAACATGTTTCATGCCCACACGGGGCAATTCTTCAGGACCAAAAAAGTGCTCATATACTTGATAAGTGCCCTTTAGGAGAGCTCAAGAGTGTGGTTTATACAACCTTGTTGGTCAATGCCCGGAGTTTAGCCAAAAGTACTGTCACACCGTCAGACCTAGGGATATAAACGGGAAACATCAGTATTGTATGTAAATAGTTGCTCAGAATCTAAGCGTTTGGAGTATCCCAAAAATTAATAATAATGCATCACCCAAGCATCTGTGATTCACTCGGTCCTGGGACCGTTAAGTTTGTGCAGGGCGTGTGAGAGAGAGAGAGAGACTCTCGGTTACAAAGTGGTCCCAAAAAACCTTTGGAACAAGTAGTCTTTGGAATATGTGAGCAAAGACAAAACCGTTAAAAAACTAAAAATATGTTGATTTTTGCAAGAGGTATGTTACATGGTGGTAATAGCGCCTCTTGTATCAAACAAAATAGGTCGTTAACATTAAACATAGAGCAGCCAATGTCCGCCAGAGTGGAAAATATATATATATATATGTGCTTAACAGGTAGCCTATCAGCACAGGTGCTAGCCAGTGGTCGGGGCTTACCAATGTCAAAGCTGACTCGATCTGCGCGGCTGATTCAGGTGGGGCGTGCGCTAGAGGAATTAACCTGTAGAGACAATCAGCAAGGTAAAAGTGGGATCAAACAGTAAGACCCAGCTCATGGGTAGGGGGACTATGGGAAGAGACGGGGTCACCAGTGTGTCGCAAGGGGTATCGTCTCGTCAGGCTGTGCCGATCGGTATGGCTGGGTCCCAGTCCCAGTCCGCGACTCCGCTCGTCGGTGCCCGTCGGCGCCAACCAAGAGTGCCTCTGATCGAGAGGGCGGCCGGCTGACTGGCAGGGCCGTGTGTTGAAAAACAACAATAACAACAACAAGGTGGCGGGCCCGGCCGGCAGGAAAAGCAGAGCCGCTGGACCCGACGGGGGCAGTCACCATTGACCGCAGCCGGGCGGAGTAACCTGCCCCAAGTGGTCTCCTGGGGGGCCGTCAGAGGGGCACAATGGTGGAGCAGGGGCGGGGGCCCTGATTGCTTACCTTAGCCACGGAGAAACGGTGCCATTAGCAACCTACCCCCACTCGCATCGGCGTGTAGTGGAACGCGAACCAGCCGGTAAAGCACTGACACCCACACGCCGGTTAAATGTCAGGTTTGCGAGCGTCAGGGGGGTGGGGCGGGGCGTGTCTCGTGACGTATGAGCAGGGCAGCCAATCAGGGGCCTCTCAAGTTGGAGACGGAGGTTTGGCTAGATGTCAGGGATCGTGTGTGAAGAGGTTCAGGTATAAGGAAAGGCACACATGTCTCATTAACTGAACACCGTGGTCTCACGGCAGGCCAGCCCGGTTTGGGAATTTGCAGGCGGCCCTGGGGGGCACTCGGGGATAGCGGAGGCGGCAATAGTGAGCGGCCCCTCGTCGGTAGTGCCAACAATAACGCAGGGCGAGTGGCGCCCCACAAATAGCTTGGCCCCAGTGGAGGTGAGGGGGTAATGGGGGGATGTATTGGGACGTTGGGTGCCGGCAAGGGGCCAGGCAAGTTGGTCCACGGGGCAGTTGCCATGATTGCCAGGCAAAGCGGACCCGGGTGGGGTGGTTGTTGATTGTTAGGAGGGGTTTTGGTTGCCGGTGATGCCATCGAGGGTTATGTGGACAGGGAAGATCTAGTCCAATTGGGGTGCATAAGTCCACCACAATGCTAGTGTAGAATGGTTCAGTTGGTCTACATTCGGTGTCCAACAGTGACATCAATCTTGGTTGAGCAAGATAGGGGTAAGGAAGGACAGGCATGCGGGTTAGTTGGCTAGCTGATTCCAGGGGACCGAGTCATTCAATCCGCATGTGTCTAATTGTAAACGGTGCACCCACCTCTGTTCCAGTCTATACAGTGATTGTTGACTGATGGATGGATGGCATTCTAAAACCACCCATTGCATGTTATCTGCTGAGTGTCCGGCTTCTTTACAGTGTTCATACAGCCTTGTGTGGATCTTGGCACAACGAATGTTGCTGTTATGTTCAATTATCAGAGTTTTCACAGTGCGCATAGTCATGCCTATATATTGGAGGCCGCAGGGGCATGTGAGCATGTATATACATCTACTGCTGTTACAGTTGGTATGTTTGGTCATATGCCACGTGAAGGATGGTGATAAAGTCAACTCTTTGCTCTGTATGGACTGTGGGCAGACAGTACAGTTACCACATCTAAAGTGGCCCACCACTGGTGGAAGGCCCCAGAGTGTGTTCAGGTGGTGAGTACTAGACTTCTTAGGTCGAGTGTGGGTCAGGGTATCCTTAAGATTGGCAGTTCTTTTGAAAGCAAAGCGTGGACGTGGGATGTCCAAGCCAGCAGAGATCAGGGTACCCCAATGGGAATTAATGGTCTTCTTGATGAAGGTGGAATTCTTCGTGTAAGTGGTTACACATGTGATGGCATCATCTACTGGCTTAGGATGTGTCTCCAACAGGGCTTCTCTGTTGTTGTTAAGTGCTCGTTTGGCTGATTGTTTTAAAAGTCTGGTCGGGTACCCCCTCTCTTGGAGTTTGTGCTGTAAGGTAGAGGCTTCGCGTTTGTAATCAGTCACTGATGTGCAGTTTCTGCGGATCCGAAGGAATTGCCCGAAGGGCAAATTATCCCTCAGGGCCCTGGTGTGGTGACTCTGGTATGGGAGGAGACTGTTCCTATCGGTCTCTTTCCTGTAAAGAGTGGTGGTGATCTCCGTTGGGTCTAACCTGATGGTTAAGTCAAGGAAGGGGAGTGATACCTCAGAGATGGTTCCTGTGAATTTCAGAAACGGGTTTTGGAGGTTGATCCATGTGCAAAAGGCCTCACAACTCATCCGGTCCCCCTTCCAAAGGATCAGGATGTCGTCGATGTAGCGACGCCAGAGGGACAAATGTTCAAGGAATGGATTTGTGTTGGCTTGGTAGATGTAGTGCTCCTCGAAGGTAGCCATATAAATACAGGCCAGGCTCGGCGCGAAGGTCGAGCCCATGGAAGTACCACGGATCTGGTGGAACAGTTGCGACTCATATCTGAAGAAGTTCTCAGTTAGGGCTATACTTGCCAGAGCCATGATAAAGGAAATTGGGGTGGGTGATGTCCATTCCTCCGCCCTCAAGGCCGATTCCACTGCCTCAAGAGTTGCTTGCTGAGGGATATTAGTGTAGAGGGCTTCTACGTCCAATGTCATTATGAAATCGACATTTTCCCTCCCGTCCATGTCATCAATGAGGCGTAGGACGTCTCTGGTATCCTGAAGAAAAGAAGGGATTTTCTTGACTATAGGTTGCAGAAAGGCGTCACAGAATTGGGATAGAGGTTCCAGGAGGGACCCTATACCAGACACGATGGGCCTACCAGGTACCGGGGTGACCCCCTTGTGAATCTTTGGCAGAGTGTAGAAGTAGGGCGTGACTGGATCATTGGTGATTAGGAATTCTGCTTCCTTTTTGGATAACCATTCATTGGTTTCTCCCTCTAAGACAAGACTCATGATGGTAGTTGATAGGCGTTTAGTTGGGTCTACGTTAAGAGGTCTATAGTGGGTGCTGTTGGAAAGCTGTCTTCTACATTCCAGATCATATTCCACATAGTCCTGGATGACTGTGGCGCCCCCTTTGTCTGCTTGTTTTATGACAATTGTGTTGTCATTTCCTAGGGCCTGTGAGGCATGTCTCTCCGCCTTGGTTAAGTTGTTGAATTGATGACATTGTGGTTTGTTGCTAAGGCTGTTCAGAACCGCTCGCTCAAAAACCAGGATCTCAGGGGGGACCATCCCATCGGTGGGTGTAAACGTGGAGGGTTTCCGTAGTCCTGTATCTGTAGTGTCTTGTACTGGTTGGCCATCAAAGAAGGCTCTCAGCCGTATCTTCCTGAAGAGTTGTTTGATTTCAATCATTTCTTGAAAGCTGTCCGGGGTGGGAGTGGGAACGAATCCAAGTCCTTTTTCTAGAACTTTATTTTCTACTGGCGTCAGTTCCCTTTTCGAGAGGTTTACTGTCAGACTCTTCTTCCCCTGGTCGTGCTCCTGGTTTCTACCGTCGTCTGTGGTGTTGGTTGATCTTGCCACTGGACTCCTTTCTGTCCGCCTCGCTTTCGCCCTCTTCCTCTGCCCCAACCTCTGCCTTGAAAAGGTGGCGGGTTTGAGGGGAAGAACTGAGGTGGACCCTGTTGGTAGAAGGGGTATTGCCACGGGGGTGCCATATGTGGGGGTCCATGAAATACTGGTCCTTGTTGGTATCCAGGTTGCCAATTGGGATTCTGTGGGGCCCTGTTGTTCCTAGGGTTATATCCTCCGCTGGAATCGCTGCTGGACGAGCCACGTCGGCTATTGTTGTCTGTATACTCGTCTGAGGAGTAACTCGTCTTTTTATTCTTGAAGCCCTCCTTTAAGTAAGGATAGACTTTCTCTTTCTCAAATTTAGTAATGTCTCTCTGCAGTTTGGCTGCCTTCTGCTTCAGGAGGTACTCGTGGTGATCTGCCATTTCTTGGTTGATCTCAGCCAGTTTGGTGGTAAAGTTAGCCTTGGTATTTTTGTTGACTGTGCTCCTCATCGTAGCTTCTATAGCTGTGATTTTCTCTAGTAGTGCCTCTGACAGCCGTTTGGATGTTTGTACGATAAGGAAGAGTAAATCTTTGGTACATTTCCAGGATACCTGTACCCAGTCGACCTTAAATTGTTTGTCTTCCAAAAAGAGTCTAGGTATGATGTTTACAATGAGGCCCCGTGGGGCGATTTTACTCCTCAGGTATTCGGTCATCATTATACCATGTATCGTGATCCTTATTAGTTCCTTCTTCATCTCAGTGAGTATGGCCCAGTCATCGTTAGTAGCGCCGGAGGCAGCAGCCGCCGAGAAGGTGAGTAGGGTGGGTGCTGCCCTGAGGGCCTCGTCGATGGCATCGTCGTCAAAACTAAGACCAGGTACATCTTCCATTGTGGACGGAGGATGGCTTAGTTCAATGTTAACTCAAAATTTAATTCAAACCGCAGTATGCGGAGTGTTTTTGGGGGGGGAAAGGAACCCCAAGTGAGTGGGGCCAAAGGAGTGAAAAAGTGTCACTCTTGGTAACCTAAGTATCCCGTGGGGGCAGCCCACGCTTAATGTTTCAACAAAAGGGGGGATGAAGAGGGACAGTGTTTAGAGGGGTCCAGTGTACCTGTCCAGAGAACATGTAACAAAAGGGATTGTACAAAGTTCCCCTAGTTAAAAGTCTGTAAAGGAGTCTCGCTCTCAGTGAGGGTAGTGAAGGAGAAGGAAGTATGGGAAGCCAAAGGGTCCCTTGTCGGAACTAAGAAACCTCATACAACTACAGGACTGGATGACATGTCTCATTCAGCCCTTTTTGATGTTGTTTGCATCATCGGCTTCCTGCTCCTGCGTCAAGCCGGCGCTGCAATGCTTGACGGGTAACAACGTGTGTTACTCTCTGTCGGAGTTCTTTTGTTCCTTGCCGTGATATTCTGGTGTGTGAGGTACAAAAAACAGGTGAAGTAGTGAGCAGAAGGTGAGTTTAAAAAAAGTTGGGTAGTCCACTAAGAAAACTTTATTGGTGTGGCTAGCCACTTTGTTAAAAAGTGAAAAGAGGGGTATTGAGGCCCAGGGTAACCATTAGTATGGCCTCATTTCAACCCTCCAACATGGTCAACATGTTTCATGCCCACACGGGGCAATTCTTCAGGACCAAAAAAGTGCTCATATACTTGATAAGTGCCCTTTAGGAGAGCTCAAGAGTGTGGTTTATACAACCTTGTTGGTCAATGCCCGGAGTTTAGCCAAAAGTACTGTCACACCGTCAGACCTAGGGATATAAACGGGAAACATCAGTATTGTATGTAAATAGTTGCTCAGAATCTAAGCGTTTGGAGTATCCCAAAAATTAATAATAATGCATCACCCAAGCATCTGTGATTCACTCGGTCCTGGGACCGTTAAGTTTGTGCAGGGCGTGTGAGAGAGAGAGAGAGAGAGACTCTCGGTTACAAAGTGGTCCCAAAAAACCTTTGGAACAAGTAGTCTTTGGAATATGTGAGCAAAGACAAAACCGTTAAAAAACTAAAAATATGTTGATTTTTGCAAGAGGTATGTTACATGGTGGTAATAGCGCCTCTTGTATCAAACAAAATAGGTCGTTAACATTAAACATAGAGCAGCCAATGTCCGTCAGAGTGGAAAATATATATATATATATGTGCTTAACAGGTAGCCTATCAGCACAGGTGCTAGCTGGTGGTCGGGGCTTACCAATGTCAAAGCTGTCTCGATCTGCGCGGCTGATTCAGGTGGGGCGTGCGCTAGAGGAATTAACCTGTAGAGACAATCAGCAAGGTAAAAGTGGGATCAAACAGTAAGACCCAGCTCATGGGTAGGGGGACTATGGGAAGAGATGGGGTCACCAGTGGGTCGCAAGGGGTATCGTCTCGTCAGGCTGTGCCGATCGGTATGGCTGGGTCCCAGTCCGCGACTCCGCTCGTCGGTGCCCGTCGGCGCCAACCAAGAGTGCCTCTGATCGAGAGGGCGGCCGGCTGACTGGCAGGGCCGTGTGTTGAAAAACAACAATAACAACAACAAGGTGGCGGGCCCGGCCGGCAGGAAAAGCAGAGCCGCTGGACCCGACGGGGCAGTCACCATTGACCGCAGCCGGGCGGAGTAACCTGCCCCAAGCGGTCTCCTGGGGGGCCGTCAGAGGGGCACAATGGTGGAGCAGGGGCGGGGGCCCTGATTGCTTACCTTAGCCACGGAGAAACGGTGCCATTAGCAACCTACCCCCACTCGCATCGGCGTGTAGTGGAACGCGAACCAGCCGGTAAAGCACTGACACCCACACGCCGGTTAAATGTCAGGTTTGCGAGCGTCAGGGGGGTGGGGCGGGGCGTGTCTCGTGACGTATGAGCAGGGCAGCCAATCAGGGGCCTCTCAAGTTGGAGACGGAGGTTTGGCTAGATGTCAGGGATCGTGTGTGAAGAGGTTCAGGTATAAGGAAAGGCACACATGTCTCATTAACTGAACACCGTGGTCTCACGGCAGGCCAGCCCGGTTTGGGAATTTGCAGGCGGCCCTGGGGGGCACTCGGGGATAGCGGAGGCGGCAATAGTGAGCGGCCCCTCGTCGGTAGTGCCAACAATAACGCAGGGCGAGTGGCGCCCCACAAATAGCTTGGCCCCAGTGGAGGTGAGGGGGTAATGGGGGGATGTATTGGGACGTTGGGTGCCGGCAAGGGGCCAGGCAAGTTGGTCCACGGGGCAGTTGCCATGATTGCCAGGCAAAGCGGACCCGGGTGGGGTGGTTGTTGATTGTTAGGAGGGGTTTTGGTTGCCGGTGATGCCATCGAGGGTTATGTGGACAGGGAAGATCTAGTCCAATTGGGGTGCATAAGTCCACCACAATGCTAGTGTAGAATGGTTCAGTTGGTCTACATTCGGTGTCCAACAGTGACATCAATCTTGGTTGAGCAAGATAGGGGTGAGGAAGGACAGGCATGCGGGTTAGTTGGCTAGCTGATTCCAGGGGACCGAGTCATTCAATCCGCATGTGTCTAATTGTAAACGGTGCACCCACCTCTGTTCCAGTCTATACAGTGATTGTTGACTGATGGATGGATGGCATTCTAAAACCACCCATTGCATGTTATCTGCTGAGTGTCCGGCTTCTTTACAGTGTTCATACAGCCTTGTGTGGATCTTGGCACAACGAATGTTGCTGTTATGTTCAATTATCCGAGTTTTCACAGTGCGCATAGTCATGCCTATATATTGGAGGCCGCAGGGGCATGTGAGCATGTATATACATCTACTGCTGTTACAGTTGGTATGTTTGGTCATATGCCACGTGAAGGATGGTGATAAAGTCAACTCTTTGCTCTGTATGGACTGTGGGCAGACAGTACAGTTACCACATCTAAAGTGGCCCACCACTGGTGGAAGGCCCCAGAGTGTGTTCAGGTGGTGAGTACTAGACTTCTTAGGTCGAGTGTGGGTCAGGGTATCCTTAAGATTGGCAGTTCTTTTGAAAGCAAAGCGTGGACGTGGGATGTCCAAGCCAGCAGAGATCAGGGTACCCCAATGGGAATTAATGGTCTTCTTGATGAAGGTGGAATTCTTCGTGTAAGTGGTTACACATGTGATGGCATCATCTTCTGGCTTAGGATGTGTCTCCAACAGGGCTTCTCTGTTGTTGTTAAGTGCTCGTTTGGCTGATTGTTTTAAAAGTCTGGTCGGGTACCCCCTCTCTTGGAGTTTGTGCTGTAAGGTAGAGGCTTCGCGTTTGTAATCAGTCACTGATGTGCAGTTTCTGCGGATCCGAAGGAATTGCCCGAAGGGCAAATTATCCCTCAGGGCCCTGGTGTGGTGACTCTGGTATGGGAGGAGACTGTTCCTATCGGTCTCTTTCCTGTAAAGAGTGGTGGTGATCTCCGTTAGGTCTAACCTGATGGTTAAGTCAAGGAAGGGGAGTGATACCTCAGAGATGGTTCCTGTGAATTTCAGAAACGGGTTTTGGAGGTTGATCCATGTGCAAAAGGCCTCACAACTCATCCGGTCCCCCTTCCAAAGGATCAGGATGTCGTCGATGTAGCGACGCCAGAGGGACAAATGTTCAAGGAATGGATTCGTGTTGGCTTGGTAGATGTAGTGCTCCTCGAAGGTAGCCATATAAATACAGGCCAGGCTCGGCGCGAAGGTCGAGCCCATGGAAGTACCACGGATCTGGTGGAACAGTTGCGACTCACATCTGAAGAAGTTCTCAGTTAGGGCTATACTTGCCAGAGCCATGATAAAGGAAATTGGGGTGGGTGATGTCCATTCCTCCGCCCTCAAGGCCGATTCCACTGCCTCAAGAGTTGCTTGCTGAGGGATATTAGTGTAGAGGGCTTCTACGTCCAATGTCATTATGAAATCGACATTTTCCCTCCCGTCCATGTCATCAATGAGGCGTAGGACGTCTCTGGTATCCTGAAGAAAAGAAGGGATTTTCTTGACTATAGGTTGCAGAAAGGCGTCACAGAATTGGGATATATTTGCTGGATATATTTATACCAGCAAGTGTAGTCCAAATGCATTACTTTACCGTGGCAAGAGAAAGGGACACAGCCTGACCGCAACCTGTGATTGTTTGTTCCCATGGTTCAATTTTAATACAGCACAATGGTAGATAGAGAAGAGGGGACAAAGGGGTCAGTGCACAAACATAGAAAAAATACTTTCTGTGTTCATCTCTCGTTAGTCCGTTGGCAGCCATATAATCATGTCCTTAGTTTCCACTAAACACATTTGGTACAATTCATTATAAATCATGTTGATAGTTCATAAGTGGCTGCATTTTACAAAACCAATGAATTCAAAATAAAATTATCATAAATCATTGCAGTCAGAAAAGCTATTTAACATGTTTGTCTAAAAAACTTTCCATGTGCAAATCAAAAGAAACAATAAATGTTTTTGTGATGTGTGTTGTATAAAAGATTACACCCCTGATGGTCACCAAAAAAATATTTAACAGTATGACCATGCTCTATATGTGTATCTTTTCTTTGTAAGAAGTGTTATGTAGGGAGCACCACATTTCAGTACACAAATAATACTGAAAACATCTGCGAGCGATCAAAAAAGTGGATCCAAATTATTAAGCTGCCCTTTATTGTGATACTTTGTCATAATTCTAGGAGGAATTAGGAATCAAATGCTGAGGAGACTTGAATCTACATATGTTATTGAATTAAACTTGTGTGAACCAAGAGACCTTAACATGAGTGAAGAATTGTCTGTACATCTAGGTGACTTAATGAATATTATGGTTGTTCTCAATTAGCAGTCCATCTCATGCTTTTTTTAAATGTATTTATTGAGATTTTCTCATATAAGTACAGGTAATACATAAAAAAAGAAAACAAAACACTCCAGAAATTAAGATGTTTGGAATACATTTGGTAGGCATTTCATTATCATGGTGTACAATCCACTGTAATCTGTGCACAAGGTCAGGCTAGGACAGACAATAGGCCAGGGCAACAGAATAAAAGTGGCTCTCAATTAGTGAATTAGAAAGCTAAAAAGTGGCCCATTTTTGCACATTGTTGCAGTTTTGAACTTGTAAAGACACAATGTATAAGTGTTTTCAAAGGTATGGATGACTACATGGATTTGAGCTTCCTGCAGGCAATGCTTTTTTAATATTGAGGAAATCAACAGTAAAGAAATGTCCCAGCAGACCATAAAACAGCCCCACAAACATCCCAAAAACAGCCCAAACATTTGCCTGTCAGACCAGCCCATCTTGCTCTACCCGATTGCCTTATAGGCCAGTCTGCACATGTCAAGCCACCAGCTGGCCAATGTCACTGAACAATACGTAGGAAAAAAAAGACATGCTACAATTCTCTTCAATACCTAATATGTAATATATGCGTAGTTCTCCAGAGTATTCATTAGTCAGGCTTTCCATTATGGTCCATCAATTAGGTTGACAGTCTTGTAATGTCATGACTGGCAATGTACTGTTTACTAGGAATGTTCAGAGAGGGCCCAAATGTCTTTAGGCCTGTAGGCCAGAGGATGTGTGGAGTGGTAAATCTCTGGTTGTTTGTTGCAGATTGATAAGATCCCCTCTCCAAGCCTTGCCTATTGGGCATCAGTCCCATCACTATGCACAAGACACACAGAGCAGGGCCATCAGAAGGGCAACTGCGGCCAGCATCGTAACATGATGGGGAAGACCCCTTGTGTATCCCACTAGTGGTAGCATGGGGGCGTGAAACCTCACCTTGATGAATGTTGGAGACCTGGGCAAAGATCTCAAGCTAGGATTGATATATTTCAGGGCATTTCCAGACTAGATGGAGGAAGTCCACTACTGAACATAGCATCACATACATTTGGAATCCTTGCAATACCACATTTTAGATGAGTTAAGGAAATACTATATACTTGATGGAAAACTTAAAATGGATTAGACCTAGCCAACTACTAGGTGCTATAGTTCTTATCTGCCTGCAGCAAATGTGCCATTTCTTGTCTGAAATGGGATGCTGAATGTTTGTTGCCCATTTCTCTTTCTTTGACGGAGAATGATAGAGGCCTCTGCCTGCACCGAGCTATCCAAGTTTGGGACAATATGTCCTGAGGAAAGAAGCGGGGCTGGACTGGACTTTTGTTATTCTCGGCATTTCCTCAGCCGGCTGGTGCCCTTGGAGAACGGTTTTGAAAGTCCAGAGCCTGCCACTTTTTCAGCTCCCCAACATTAACTTCAGAAGGCACAGGGAGGCTGCAACAGAGAATGAAAGAGAGGAAATAGGTTGGTAGGTAGAGAGGAAGTGATTCGAGAGGGAGAAGAGATAGTGGAGCGGAGGAGGGATACAGAGAATGGATGGATGGAAAGAGAGAGGTTGCACTTGCAGCGTGCCAGAGCAGGTTTTGTCTCCCCTGTCTGGCCCTGGAAAGGAAGGTTAGGTCATGCTACAAGATGAACAAAGTCTGTACTAAAGCAGGACATCAAGTGGCATGTGGTCTAATGTGTCTGTGATGGTTGAGGGGTCTATACATCTGAATCTGGAAACATATCAACCATTCTAATAAGCCCTCAGTGGTGGAATTATGTAAGAACCTTGTGTCTGTCCATGAGCAGATGATTCAGGTGGTGGCATATCAATTGTTCTGGGGTGTATAGATGGAGGCACATGGTTCTCTTAAAGATCTTATCCCAGGCTAACTGAGTTTATGGCGATGTTAATTCCATGCAGGGTGCCTCCCAGTCAAAGTTCTAAGTAGTGCAGTCCCCCCGTTTCTTAATATTTTGCCACATGCTCCATCAACTGGGTAGGATGTAACCAATAAAATGCAAAATGAGTGTCCCCAATTGTTGTATAGTTCAAAACTGGGTGCAGCAAAGCCTCCCTGATCATATTGTTAAATTGCATACGATTACATCGCAAGTCATTACAACAACTTGCTGTAGGGGGCGCGCTGGATTTAGGAATAGTATAATTTACTATTCCTACTCCAGTTTGTGCACCAGCAGGGAAGGTGTTGGATTGTAATTCCAACACCTTCTGCCCCCTACAGCAAGTTGCTGTAACGAGTTGCGATGTAATCGTATGCGATGTAACAACACGGTCGTTACAACAACAGCATTGTAATGGTATGCAATGTATCACATACAAACTAAATGATGTCTCCCTTGAAGGAGAAATGTAGCAGTTTGAGGAGGAAGACCATTTTCATCAAGGCTAACTTGCCTGCTAAGGATAGGGGGAGGGAAATCCAATATGTAACCCGCTCTTTGATTTTTGCCATCACTACTCCATAGTTTTCCAGCACAATTGTGTCTTTTTCCTGACTAACCCAGATGTCTAGGATTTTACCAAACTTGTACACCAGCGGAGAGGGGATTCCAATGCATGCAGCGGTGTGCAATACGCTAGTGGTAATATCATTCATTTATTCCAGTTTATGGATAAACTTGACAGCCACCCAAATGCGGAGAATTCTCTTATGACTGGACTGAGGTTTAAGGTAGGATTGCGAAGGAACTATGTGATGTTGTCATCATACAGAAAAATCATAAGATTGTGGCATGTAAAATTGGTAGTGTGCAACTGTTTAATCCTGCCGGCGAGAGGTTCAAGGGCCATGGCAAATAAAATCGGGGAAAGGTGGGAACCTTGCCGGGGACTCTCTTGATGGAAGTAGGAGAGGAGATGAGACCATTGAGGCAAGGTCTCATGGTAATATTAGTGTACAATAACCGGACCAGCTCACGAATTTTGTTGCCATTGCTATTCTGGCTAAGGTGCAAATAGGATGTCCTATTGTAATGAGTCAAATGACTTGGTGGCATCGAAGAATATTGCCACAGCATCAAGTTACAGATCTAATAGGACTATGGCTGCTAGTAATTGCAGTAATCTGTTGGCCGGTACTGTATTGTCTGTACTGATGAGTGATAGTGAAATGATTCATGGTGTTCCTGTGGCTTTCCGAGTTTTAGTAGGGCAATGAGAAGTGCCTCTCGAAATGAGAGGGTAGAGTGCCAGCAATTTGTGCCTCCTCATAAATCACCAGCAGTCTTGGGGCTGGGCGGTGGGAATATTCTTTGTTGACTTGCTCAGGAAACCATCACTTACAGGCGATTTGAATGAGGACATGCTAGAGATTATCCAGTTTATTTCTTCTATGGGTATGTGACTATCAAGGCACTAACAATGCAGGAAAGATCAGCAGGCTCCGGGGGTCATTTGATGTATGTAGAGAATGGTTTTATATGTATTAAATACATTAAGGATATACTCTACCTCGAAAACAATCTCTCTATTGTCTTCTTTAATCTACACTGTATTGTTTGATGACCATGAGGACTGCACAAAGGATGCCTGTGTCCACCCAGGCATGCTCCATCTCCCTATATTCTAGCTCTAGTGTGCTCGCCTTGGTGATTCACCACTAGTGTGCCACTTTGTTAAATTCCATGAGCTTAGCCTGTATATCTGGGCGAATTTTGGGACCGGGTTGCTGCATGTAGGTTGTTTTGAGTACCCGTATCTCACTCTTTAGACTGCCCAATATTCTCATAGGCCCTTCCTGAGTACACACTGCTTCGCATACACACCCCTCTTATCTTTACATTGAGGACTTGCTTTTATAGTTCAACAAGTGTTTATTTTTCTCAATTTATGCCATGATCTCCTTCCTTATTTCTTCTTTGCAAAACATGTCTTGGAGGGCCTGCTGTATGAGTTGCCAAGTGAAAAGCCCCTATAATGTGAGGTTAGTATTGTATGGCTAACTTCATTGGGGAGTGGTCTGAGAGGATATGTGCAAGGTGTTCTATAGCTTAAGTGCAGAAATCTCAGTACCAATCCATTAACCTATCCTGGGCCATATGCCCTGTACATAGGATATGTACTTACCTTAATTGGCTAAGGCATGTCTGTTTTGACAAATATTTGTCAAATTGTGGGTTTCCAGTATGTACAACAATTTGGACTTTGCATCCGGATGGGAGCGCACCGGCTGGTGTGATTTCATTGTGCCCCCCTTCATAGTATAGTCAATGGAGCCATAGACAAGCATTTGCCACAAAGTTGTTGAATAAAAGTGATCATCCTTATTTGGGCCATATTCATTTACAACCATGATGTATTCCCCCCTCCTCCCTCCCCCTCCCCTATCGCGTTCAATGTATCCTAGCAGTCATCAATGCCTGAAGGATTCTGAAGACCAGGCCACGTCTATTGAGGGCAGTTTCCCTGGCATAAGCAGAGTATGTTCCAAGTGACTTGTACCCACACCATCTCAATGCAAATTTAGTTCTGTTTGCTTGATTAGATACATTTCTTGGAGGAATGCCGGATGTATGTTACGGCTATTTGAATGACCTAATACTGTTCTGAACTGATGGAGGGGCTATTCAGCCTTCTGACATTCAATGCGAGGAATTGGCTACTAGCAGTAACATTAGTCATTGTGTAGTGTGCTGTATGAAGGTATGAACAGATTGTGCCGGCTTCCTGTTCTCATGTCATTGTATGCCTTAGATGTGTGTTCTGCACTGGAGGTGTTTCACTAGGTTGTGTGTTGATCTCTGTAGTTAAACAACAGTTTCCCACTACTACACCCCACCACCCACACCAGCCACTCCAATCAGGTAGTGGATATTACCCTCTCACAAACCCTGCCCCAAAACATACCAAAGGTGCAAGTAAACCAAGAACATTTGAGCACATCACATGTAGGGAGAACCATGATGGCCAGTGTGCCAGCACCTCCCCTAAGTTGGTGCTTTCGGGGGACATTTTTTAGCATGGACTATTCCTGTTATGAATGGCCATCTTGAGTATGCACTCTTGGTGCACTTGTGTAACCAAGCTGTGTTGGCATTCAGTCTGTGTCCATTTAAACTCTTGCACAGCTTGTGTCCCAGCATGTGGATGGATGATGAGTTTTTAATGATACATCAGAAGGTAGTTTTCAGTGTTTCAAACATTTAGAGGAGTGTTTGTCTACAGGCTGTTGATAGTACAGTACGCTATCGATGGATGGGGGTCTTCTATATAGCTGTTACACTCGCATGTCAGTATTGTTCATACCAGTTATAGGGAGCTGTGAGTGTTCTCCTTCATGACTTCCTGCCTGGGGTTGTGAAGATTTAACCATCACTCTGTGTCACTTAGTCGCTTCACTGGAATCACTGAAAAAGGGCGGGAGCCAGGATGCAATGCAGCCAGAAACTACTTTACAAAGGGACCTGCACTCTGCAACATTGCAAAGATGTGCGGTTTGTTGCGGTGTATTATCTTTTGTCACACCTGATGCAGCATGGTGTATTGCATGTTTATTTTTGCTATCTTCCCCTTTGTTTTCAAGAACTGAAGGATCAGGGGCCTCATTTATGAGGCTACGCGTCACTTTTACGCCGCTGGTGTGTCACTAGGTTGGTGGGTGAGGGCTTTCTGAAAAACCTACTGGTTTCCTTGACACACGTACTCCATTGAGTCCTTTCCTTTGTAACTTAGCTAGTCCTCTTTGATTTTGACTTTTTGTGACGCACCAGTGGCGTAAAAAATCTGCCTTGTTGCGCCATATTTACAAAGTGACGCATCTAGGTAGATGCGTCACTTTGTAAACCCCTGTGCCACATTATACCTGCGCCAGGTATAATGTATGCAAGGGGGCGTATTGACGCAAGAAAGGGTCGTAGAAGTGGACAAATGCGTCAATTTCTTACGCCTGCCTCATAGCAGGCGTAAGACTGACGCAGGCCCTCTCACATGGGGCTTGCCCCATGTGAAAGGACACATTGCTGGAGTTGCGTCACTTTTGTGACACACTCCAGCAATGCGCCACTTTTGCGCTTACAGATACGTCAGAAATACTGACGTATCTGTAACTCCTTGCGCAATGATGTGTCATACTGTAAATATGACGCATCGTTGGTGGTGCAAGGAGGGCGCAGTGAAAAGTGACGCATCGCTGTTTTCACGCAGCGATGCATCACTTTTCATAAATGAGGCCGCAGGTATATAAGAGGTAGATAAGAGAGGACGATAAACAGCAAATATCAAACAAAACTGCACCTGTCCTCAGCACTGTGATAATGTATTCATTCTTTGATAAGATTCCTGTTAATGTTTTGCTTAAGCGTAACTTATAAATTCTATCATGTGCATTCTATTATGTGCATATGTGTCTGACTCAGATATTTCAATATATATCAACGAAGTTCAAATGGTATAAAAAAGATAGCGCCAACTACCTCTGGCACAGCATACTTGGATGCCGACTGCTTTTTATCTCTCAAGCTTAAGCTTAAATAAATATACCTTCACAACTGTGTTTGATTGCTGTCTCTCATTAACAGGCAAGTGTACCTGATTGGTGCATTCACACAAGGAGATCCAGAGTGAAGCTACTCCATAGGAAAATGCATGCCTCCCTTGCTAATCCTTGGAATGCAAAGAATGGCAGCCTTGCCAGAATGCAAAGTGTGACAAGGGAGATAGTGGGTGACTACCTGTTGCAAAAATAAAGACTGGTATGGTGTAATGCTTTAACCCCTTCCATGCTGATGACGGCCCCCGTCCGTCATGCATCACGGTGGGCGTGTGCTGATGACGGCTGGGGGCCGTCATGAACCCGCCCACTCATTAAAACGGCCGCACAGGCGCAGAATCGCGGCCGCGCCCAAGGGGTTAAAGCACAGATAGGTGCTCTTAAACATAACACACCTGAAAATAGGCAACCACTAAAGCTGCTTTAAGTGAGCAGTAATAGAAGTGCATAGGGAAGTTTGCGAAACAGTCAGGTTGCTGCATTCTGAAACAATTACAGAGATGGATGGTAGCTGCAGGCTACGTGAGGTGAAGGACGTTAACATAATCCAGGCAAGAGCCAGCAGTGGCCTGAATTAGTTAAAATGAAATTACTCTGGTATAAAAAAAGAGCATCTTTTTCAAAACACTGATTTGTAAGAAACAGTTTGAGACAGCCTTCACGATCTAGGTTTTGAAAGAAAGCTTGTTATCAAAATATAATCAAACAGCTTATTATTGAAATATGCATGATAATAGACATCCTTAAGCGAAGAACATACACAGCTCCTAAGCATTTCCAGAAATGTGTAATATCATGTGGGAATGCTCTTAGCAGCCTTTTGTGATCAACATCTGTTTCAGTTCAGGCTCATTCACTTCCGGCATTAACCAGGGGCAAATATTGCACTTCTAAGGCAGGCTTAAACACCATAAAATGGTAATCACTGCATGTTTAATGATGCTGAATTCTAATCATTAAGCTAAAGACAGAAGTGAATACTCCAGTCAGGGCCGGCTTTAACACAGGTGGCGCCCTCTGCAACAATGGTTGCCTCTGCCACGGGTTCCCCCACTACCACCCTTTAACAATGCCCCTCAATGCCCCTCAAGTCTCTGTAACCATGGTCTCTCAGATTAATTTTGTTTTATGGCACCACTCATACCATTCTAAGGAGTCAGAGCACTTTACATCACACACACACATTGTACAGAAACAATCATGTGTGTATAGGAAATGTTAGATCAGACAGGACTACAAGGTGTAGTGTAGGAGTGACATGTCATCGATACTGGTAAGCAATATAGTTTAAGTCCTTATTCTGAAAAAACACACATTCAGAATTTAAAACATAACAGCATTGTTAGGGGTTCTCTTTAATAATAAGAATTGTATTCTACCCAAATGAACCCTTTTGGGAAGATTAGGATATTGAAAGGCTGTGCAAAAAACATATAGCTCTAACATATACCTTGCAGTTTGCATGCAGCTCTTTGATGACAGTTAATGGCTCACTGTTCTATGTTAGGATTTTGACTTATAAACTACAAGAAACAAAAAGAACTCTTTTACAAAAGCAGTAACCCACTGACCTATTTACATTATATGCACTTTATGGTCTGCATGGTACAAATTCTTTGAAGCGGCATTTCAACCTTCTGCGCTCCGGTCTCTTTCCAGGAAGATGATTAATCAACAGAGTTAACTTCATATTTTAATTGATGCCTGAAAATTACTGGAGGTCAGGAACAGAGCAGCAGGTGCTTTTAAAATGTTAATATCTTTGCAAAAATGACGCCCCCACCACGAGTCAGCGCCCGGTGCGGTGGCACCGATCGCACCGCCCTAGAGCCGACCCTGACTCCAGTAGTACGTATGCAATATTGACCACTGCAATAGACACAGCACAGTATAATGCAATGAGAGGTGAAGTAAATATAATGAAAATGGGGGAAAAATAAAAAGGGAGGAAGGGGAAGAAGAAAAGGGGGAAGTCAGTAATTATATTAGAATCTCTATAGATAAAATGTAGCAAGCAAAAACATGTAAATCTTCCACGAAAAATTCATATAATAACAAAAAAGAAAAAGTTATAAACAATAAATAAGTAAACTTATGAAATTCTATATCAAGGGGGTTTGGGTACTTCTTCAAGCCGATGGGTATGTAGTGAGAAAGATTGGGCAGATACATCTAAAAAAGTAATAATGGGTAACCATAACAAATCACGTTTGACAGCAAGCGTAATAGGATAAACATATGCTCTGTCTAGTCTATGATTAAAGCAAACACCATACCACCAAGCTTGAAATGAAACATTTGATCCATTTTTCCAAGATTTAGTAATTTGTTGAGATGCCACTGCCCAAAAGAAGGTCAACAATGGAGGTGTTAGAATTGGGGGATGACCATATGTCAGAGAGACTGCCTAGAAAAATGTGGATAGGGGAAAAAGGGAATTGAATGGAAAAAATATTATTAATTTGTTACCATACTTTGGACTAAAAAATATGAATCATGGGACAGGTGAAAAGCATATGTTTGAAATCTGCTCGTTCAGCCGAGCAGGACCAACAGGTCGGAGGAATAGAGGGATCTATTTTATGTAATTTGGAAGGAGTGATCAAAAGCCTATTGTAGATAAAGAAAAGTGTTTGAGTGGTATTAGCTGCTCTAGAAGATTTCCTTATTTTATTCCATATATTGTGCCATAATGGGATAGAAAACGATTCTCCTAAATCTAATTCCCAATCTTGTTCTATTTTCGACTTATCTCTAGTAATAGATGTTTCTTGTAATTTTTTGTAAATTTGTGAAGCCGAGGAAGAAGATGAGAGAAAGGGAATAGAGCGAGAGGAAAATGTCCTACGAGAAACGGAATCTGTGAGGGAATCATAACTAGTCTGAACAGCAGCACACAATAGGTTATAATTGGGAAGGAAAGATAACGGGAGAGAAAAACGAAATTGGAGAAAGGAGAAAGGAACACAAGTACCATCCTGAAAAAGTTGATGAGTCCAAGTAAGCCCACGGTCCTGCCATTCCTTCCAGAAAAAAGTCCTATTCCTAATTTTAATAGGAGGATTATACCGAATAGGAGATTGTAAAAATCGAGCACGATCATCAAGGCCATCTAGGAATAAGGGAAGAAAGAGTTTCCTGGAATTCTTAAGAATAGGGAGAGACATCTTCTGTGGAATATGTGATAGAGAAACAACTTCTTTAAAAGTAAAGGGGTGAAAAAAGGAAGATTCAACCGCAACCCATAACGGAGAAGAAGTGGTATCTGATACGGACTCCGATAATAAAGAAACGAAATGAGAAAGAACAAAGGAAGTATGGTAAGAAGAAAAGTCTGGAATGTTGACTCTACCCAAATGTTTAGGGCATTTAAGTTTGGAAAAGGACATCCTGGCTTTTTTGTTTTGCCATAGAAATCGAGATAAAGCAGAAAAAACATTTTTGTAGCAAGATTTTGGAATATTGACAGGGAGATTGGAAAGAAAAAATAACATTATTGGAACTAACATCATTTTAATAGAATCCAACCTGCCCCACCAAGATAAAAATAAAGGATGCCATCTAGCCGTAGAGTATAGTAAAGTGATTTGCAAATGTTTAATATTGAGAGCTACCGTATCCTTAAGTCATAGCTTTCCAAACTATGTGTCGCGACACAGTACTGTGTCGCCTGACGTGTGTGGGTGTGTCGCGCGACGGTGCTCTAATCAAGCATGTCCGTCTATCTGTTTAAAACTGTAGACTTAAAGATTTAAGACCGGCATACTTTATCGTGCATCAGTGATGCAGTACAGTATACGGAGGCAGAAGAGGAGCGTGTGTGCGCGTAGGTTTCCTTTGCTGCAAGCGTTGATTGGTAAATGTGCAGCGAGTATTTTTATAAAACTGTAAAATACTTCAATCTCAAATGCGCATCACGACGTCTGCGCATGTCCGTGACTCAGTATGGTACGAGGAGGCAGGAGAGGAGAGTGTGCGAGCGGCCGGTTTCCTTTACCGCGCATCTTGTTTTGCCAAGCTGTTGTTCGTTAAGGGTGGAATGCACAGTGAGTTTTTTATGAGAAAATTATTAGATACAATTGCACGGTCTAGATTCTTGGAGTACACCCTGCCTCGAACAGAGGACTCCTGAGCCGTGGATGAATCTGGTTTCCCAGGCGACCTTTGGCCGGGTTGTGTGCCTGGCCCTCTCCATCAAGTCTTCGTCTGATCTGTTTTGATAAGGACGGGTCGGGTGGGTTCGTTGTTATGGGTGATTGTTTTGCAAGTACATTCCTCCAAGATACAGTGAAGCATTTAGTACTTGGGTATTGCAGGTACATTTTCTCTTTTTCTTACCTCATAGCTTCTAATCTACGGCCTTGTGCTGTAAAGACATATTTTTTTGCCATTTTGTTCAGTCATTGACCAAGCTTAGCTCCTCTGACATAAACCTGTGCACGCAGAAGAGGTACCCGTTTTATGCCACAAAGGAGTATCTTATGAATAGTTTTATTTTTTTATTTATTTAATACGTTTTTATATAGCGCAGACTTTACCCGAAGGAGTCAGAGCGCTTCACAAAAGGAACAGTAATGATAAATGAGGCCAAATTTACAAGTGAACAAAATACAACAGCAAACGTTAAGTTACATGAAGCAAAAGTGACAAATGTGAGCAAACAAAATACAAGAGGTAGCAAACGGTACATTACAGGAGGAACTTAAACCATGGAGTCTGCTGTACTGTTGTGGGAGGGGAGCTGCAGTGTGCCCTGTGAATGGGGTACCCTTGGTGTACAATAGGCAGAGAGTGCAGCTCCCTGCTCCAGCTGCAGAGAGTGAACGAGTGGGGGCGTGGCAGGCGGGGTGGGTTGTAATGAAACACCAGCTTGAAGAAAGAAGGAAGAGGGTGACAGAGAGTGGTGATCTGCTGTGCCACACACTCTTTCCTTGAGCTGTCGGTGATCAGCCATGCCTGCTCTGAGCGCAACCACTGCCTGTCTGAGGCCACCCATGCCTACTATGTGCTCAATATCACGCCCAATGCACAGTCTGTCTGAGGGCAGACATGCCTGCTAGGTGCTCAATAACACACTATGCACAGCCTGTCTGAGGGCAGACATGCCTGCTAGGTGCTCAATAACACACACTATGCACAGCCTGTCTGAAGGCAGACATGCCTGCTAGGTGCTCAATAACACACACTATGCACAGCCTGTCTGAGGGCAGACATGCCTGCTAGGTGCTCAATAACACACACTATGCACAGCCTGTCTGAGGGCAGACATGCCTGCTAGGTGCTCAATAACACACACTATGCACAGCCTGTCTGAAGGCAGACATGCCTGCTAGGTGCTCAATAACACACACTATGCACAGCCTGTCTGAGTGCAGACATGCCTGCTAGGTGCTCAATAACACACACTATGCACAGCCTGTCTGAGGGCAGACATGCCTGCTAGGTGCTCAATAACACACACTATGCACAGCCTGTCTGAGGGCAGACATGCCTCGGTCTTGAAAGATACTATCCATTATGGCAAAATGCATGTTGTTATCAGCGCACTGCTCAGAAAATGTTCATTGCATGCATTTCATTCTATGTAACATCCCAGTACAAAGTGTGCAGCAGCTAAATAAGCAATACCGAAGTTTTTTGAAAAGGGAATACATTCACGGCTGCATATGGATCTATGGCTCTTCTGCGCTTAATGTGGTTTACAGCTATTGCTAAAGCGAACAGTTTGTGAGTGAGCTTTATAAATGATGCATATTTTAGTTCAAAGCTGGTCTACCAACTTATCAAAAAATAGCATAGGACCCTGAATATAGCTCAAAGAGTGGAGACCGGGCATGCTGCTAATCTAGGTTCAGTCAGACGGAGCACGTGTGAGAGCGTTGCTCGCGGTAGCCTGCTGTCTGGCCCTGGTCTGGCCAATCCACGGCGGGCGTTCAAGGCCCTTCCAAATTCATCGGTGATTCCTCTGCAATAGCTGCTGTTTGTCCCGCGTATTCAACCAGTCAGACGGGGTCTGTGCACTTCAGAGGCTGGTGCTGAGTGAAACGGTGAGCAGGATGGGCCTTTAGCCAGTATCAGCTTTTTCTGTCTTACACCCTACTGAAGTTTGTATATGTGCCCCTTTCCCCCCTGCCAGCCCTCTGAGCCCCTCCACCCCCAGAGCTCCTGTGTGTAACTGCCTAGCCCTAGCCCAGCCTGTTTAACTCCAAGGCCTGCCACCCTTTTGTTTGTGCTCTGCCTCCTCTCATCAGTGCAGCCCCTCTATGAGCTAACTGTAGTGCTTATGTGAGGCAAAAACCTAACCTTGCTTACACCCAGTTTTGCCAGTCACTGTCTTTGTTAGAACAGATTCAAAATTGCTTTATTAACCCTCCTGATTTCTCAAATTTCCTTGGAAATGCACCATTTGCCCACTATTTGGTGGTTTGAGCTCGCTCGCTGCGATCGCTCACATTACCGTGTCCCTGGTTGAAAATTCTCTAAAAGGTGTGTCACCAACATGAAAAGTTTGGAAAGCTATGCCTTAAGTGAAGGAGTAAACCAGAGACCTAAATATTTTATTTTAGAGGGACTCCAATGAAAGGAAGAGGCCAGAAAATCAGCATGAAAACAAACCTTATTAAGAGGAAGAATTTCACATTTATCTACATTAAGTTTATAACCTGATACTGCTGCAAAGTCCGAAACTTCAGAGAGAAAAGTTGGGAGAGAAGTCTGAGGTTTGGAGATAAATAAAAGAATATCATCTGCCTAAGCAGAAAGCTTTAGCTGATGTTCACCATAAGGAAAACCAGTGATATCATTATTCAGCCGGATCTTTGTCAAAAATGGTTCTAATGCAAGAATAAAAAGAAGAGAAAGAGGGCACCCTTGACGAACACCGCGAAAAAGAGGAAAAGAAGAAGACACAAGACCATTAGCAAAAATAAAGGATCTAGGAAAAGAATATAATAATGAGACATAAGAAAGAAACTTTGGGACAAAACCAAACCAATTAAGAGGAGAAAAATTAAAAGGCCAGTTAACTCTATCGAAGGCCTTTTCAGCATCTAATGCTATAGCAGCTAATGATTGATTAAAAGCATGAGATTTACTAAGAACATTAAAGAAAAGACGAGTATTATCCGAAAGATGACGTCCCTTGATGAAACCACATTGCTCTTTACCAATTAGTTGGGGAAGAACTTTATCTAAACTTAGTGCTAACATTTTTGCTAATATCTTATAATCAAGATTGATCAAGGAAATAGATCTGTAATTTTTACATAAAGTGTGATCTTTGTTATCTTTGGGAAGAAGACAAATCAAAGCTTCCTGAAAGGAGCCCTCGGACTTCTGAGAAGCTATAAAAAATGAAAACAACTGATGAAGTTTAGGAACAAGTAGATTGTAGAAATGAGAATAAAATTCTATTGAGAACCCATCCGGACCAGGGGCTTTGCCCTTTTTAAGAACTTTAATGGCTTCCAAACTGTCCTTAGGGAGAATATCCTTGTCTAAAGAGGAAAAATCAACATCAGACAACGAGGGGGAGGGAATGGACAACAGATATTGATCAATGTCAGTGGACAAGGGAGGGGATTCTGGGGTATAAAGATTCTGATAGAAATTGGTAAATTCAGCCAAAATATCCTCATCTTTGTGAAGAGTAATATTGGAAGAGGAAACTATCGATTCAATCTTCATTCGTTCCTTTTTAACTTTAAGATAATTAGTAAGCATGTTTCCAGCTTTATTTTGTGAAGAGTAATATTTAGCGCTAGATTTAAGCAAAAATAAATTGGCAGAATTAGTTGACAATTTATTGAAATAGGGTTTAGCATTAATGAGTTGAGTGAGATCAAATTGAGATTTGGTTGAATAATAAGAGTGTTCTAACTGTTTAATTTGGGAAGTTAGCGAAGATAAAGATTGATTAGCTAAACATCTTTTTTTGGCAACATAGGAAATAATGAAATCTCTAGAGGCAGCTTTAAAAGTGTCCCAAATTAACTGAGGCGATGACTGAGGAGATTCGTTGTCTGCAAAAAAGTGGGATGCAAAGTCAAGAAAAGCTGTTGTAAATGTTTTGTCTAAAAGAAGGGAATTATTGAACCTCCATCTCCTAGTCCCCTTAACAGGGGGAAGTAAGTCAAGATGCAAGGAGACTGGAGCATGGTCCGAGATTAAAATAGAACCTATGTCTGAGTGAGTGATGCGTTGGGTCAGAGCTTTGGAGATAAAAAGATAGTCTATCCGAGATTGGGAAGAATGAACAGGTGAAAAGTATGTATATTCTTGTAATGTAGGGTTGCAAACCCTCCAAGAATCAACAAGAGACCTTTGAGATATAGTGGAGGTAAATTGAGTATGGGTTGGAGAGGGAGAAAAACAGGAATTAGATTTCCTATCCAGAAATGGATCCATAATCATATTACAATCCCCACCTAAAATAAAATAATTGTCCGTATATTGCATTGTTGAAGAAAGAATGTGAGGTCAAAACAATTTATCTGGTACAGTGGGAGCATATAAATTAAAAATAGTTAAAGGAATTTTGTTGACCAACAGCGATACAACAACCCACCTACCCTCCGTGTCAGTATCTTGATTGATAAGCTAAACGTTCAATCGCCTATGACAAAGAATTGCAACGCCGTTATGTTTTCCCGAGCCAGGAGATGCAAAAACATGGCCTACCCTATTATGACGTAATTTAGAAACTTCAACATATTTGATATGAATTTCTTGTAATAGCACTATGTCCCCTTTCAAATGAGCTAAATGAGAGAGAACACGTTGCCTTTTAATGGGAGACCCCAAACCTTTAACATTCCAAGAAATGATGTTAAGTGACATTTAAAACTCTAGAAAATGTCTACAAATATGAGAAATAACCAACATTAGCATGAAAACCAGCAAAAATGCAATTGGAACAAATGTAAGCAATATAACAAAATAGTAAAAGATAAGGAAGAAGAAGTAAAGAAGATAAAATAGTGAAAGATAAGAAAATATATAGAATAAAATAGGAGATGGCTAGAGGATAGAAAGAACAAAGGAGCTGAGAAGAGGGAGAGGAAACAAAAGAAAAAGTGTAAAGAAGACAGGAGAGAAAGACAAAAATATTGCAACAAAAGACATACCACAGGAAAACGATAACAACAGGGGTGGTGGTGCCACATAAGGGAAATGGAACGCTGAACAGAAGACCCCAGGACGAGACCGCAAGGAGGAGAACAGCTTCCAGGAGATACATAGGTAGCAAAAGATGTTGAGGGACCACAAAACAGTTACCGGGGAAATGAGGGAAAGAGAAAAATTATGAACAAGACACAACACACCGAAGACATATGGCACATGATACAAATGGAAGGAGATAAAAGCATAATGAAAACACAACAAGAACAAACAGTATAAAAAAATGAAATATAAGTCCATTATGGCCGAGGTATTTCCATGGACTCCACTCTGCAACTGTTCAAAAATCATTGAAGTAGCGCAGGATCTTCGTAAGTAGTCTTCTTGTTATTGTAAGTCACTTTGAAGAGGCAGGGGTGGAATAAGCCATATCGAGCATTCAAACTCGTAGAGCAGGTCTCATCTCCAAGAATCGTTTCCGACGGTCTGCAGTTATCTTGGCATAATCCTGAGCAAAAAAAGAGACTAGAACCATTCCAAATGATCTTTCCATGTTGTTTAGAAGCGTGAAGAACTTTGAGCAAATCGGTGTATTCTAAAAAATACAGGATAACGCCTCTAGGTTTTGAAGAAGATGATGCAGAACGAGAATTTGGACCAATTCGATGCGCACGTTGAATATTCAAAACTGGACTGTCAGGGAGCCCTAGAAGGGTTGGTAAGAAAGTTTGAAAAAAGGAGATCGGATTCGGACCTTCAAGACCTTCAACCAAACAATAAATGCGCAAATTATTAAGCCTGTTGTGATTTTCTAATTGCTCAATCTGCGGCTTGTGGTGCGCTATCTCTTTGGACAGAAGCGGAACCTGATCAGTAAGTCCCTGAACCAAATCCACACGACTTTCCAAGTCCCCGACTCTCTGCTCAGTGAGCGACCAGTAAGTCTCTAGATTTTGCAGTCGGGCATTAGTTTCCTCCATATGTGGCTTAAGAGCAAGAATTTCATCAAGGAGGAGCTCCATAGAAATGGAGGAGGACAAGTTAGTGGGAGATGGCGGGTATGCTTTCACTCGTTTACCAGAGGTAGACGTCGATGCAGAGAGTAGTTTAGTACTTTGTTTTGTACCTGAACGGGAACCAGAAGGCGGAGCAGACCCCTTGGAGGCATTGGAGTCTTTAGTATGATCTTTCATGTGTTCCTGCAGGACATTGAATGGATTAAAGTCTTCTAAACCCGCCTCTTTAGATTGAATAGACCCACTGCGATTGATGCAAGACATTACCATAAAAAGCCACACAAGAAGAACCACTTTGAGAAAATTATGAAGGAAGTCGCAGGATTCGGAGCGTCAACTTGAAGATTGAATGAAGATAAATATAAAACCAGTAGATAGCAGCATAATAAATAAAGGCTGACAGACCAATGCATGTAGAATGCTCAAAAACGGTCAAAAACAAAAGAAAAATGGTGCCATAACAAAGGGTGCGCGTTTTCTGAGAGAAACATTCATCTCACGCAGTGAAAACGATGAGTCAGCGGGAGCGCCGAAAAACAAAATGGTGGCAGCGACGATGCGCTGAGGTGTGGCAACAAATTGAATAAAATATTGGCACTGGGCTCACCATGTGCAGTGCTCTTCGCTGCATAGAAGCAGCCCTGGTTCCGACGTCCGAGAAAGATAAAATCCGGGTCCGGAACAGAGAAATACGTCCTGGAGCCAGCCCGAGTCCTCACGTCTCGGCGGAGCTCCCGAGAACGGCGGCCATTTCCGAAGGCTCCGAAGCCACGCCCCCCAGATAATTTTAAGTTAATATGTCTTGTGGCCATGGTTTTTCAATAGTTGTCCATCTCTGGTCACTCTCTGTCTCCTGTACATGCTCATTCACTCCTGGTGTGAATCAACAGCAATAAAAGTACTTCATATGTGAACTCTTACAACTGGAGAAATTAAACGTTGCATGTCCACTAATGCCAACATTCTATCTCTATTTCCCTACTGAATAACATGCTAATTAATTAAGTAAATGCACCAACAGAGCATATACATTAGACCCAACTCGTTCCCATAAGCACAGTGGATGGATGCTAATAATCTGGTTATGCTAAAAATATGTGACCCAGACAACTCCAATCAATAGAATATAAGAGCACCCAACACAATCAGAGCATGAATAGCACCAAAAATGTATTTCATTCTTGAGAAGTTGCACTAACCAGTACATATTGGGGGAAGCAAAACGAATTACCAGTGCATGCTCAAACAACACATCATGCACGGGACTTGAGTAGCCCCTGAGCAATTCCAAAGAGTTTAACCTGTCTTTGGACATGCTCCTTCTGGTATCATATTTTTGTGGTCTTTGCTATCTCATGTTTATGCTGATTTAATCCTGGCATGACTTTGTGGCAATGAAAACACTCCGTAGGCAGACTCATTCAACTTAAGACACTAATCAACACATCTTGACAGTGACCCTTGTATGTCTCCTGTTTATGCTCATTCTCTACTGGCATAAATTAATACCAATGAAAGATTCATGCAACTGATTCACCAATTGAAAGCCTGGAGACTGGGGAAGAATAATGTATGCTTAGAGGAGAAACACTAGTCACTTCCAGACATTTTCAATAACAATAATCAATAACAAGGCTGCTTTAGTAGCAAATAATACCAAATAAGGATTGCTTTAAGAATGGAATTCAGACATGATGTATAGAATTGCATGTTGAACACAAAGAATTGAATGTGTGATGATTGGATGCACTTTATTGGAAATATTTCATAGGATGCAGAATGGTACACCAAACAGCCAAAACAATGTGATGAGAGAAAGAAATACGTGTTTGTGACGGTACCAAAGCCCATTCTATGTATATTTTTAAGAATTGGTTAGAAAATTTCAGCGAACAGTTAAGGGTGTCTTTACCACACCTAAAATGCACCTGGAAATGTTAAAGAAGTAGATGGCAATAGCAGTGTGGTTGGTGAAAAGGAAATGAGGTGGATTCAACATGGATTAAGTTAATAACCAATTCATGGGTTCTATAAACTGTTAAAAAGTATCAAATAGAGTTTTACCAAGATCTAGTTTACCTTCATCTCAGGGACTGTCTCCAGCCTGTAGACTGGATGGTGCATTTAAATTGGAAGGACTCTTACCTATCAGTTCTGCTTCATCTCTCTCGTCACAGATGTATTCAGTTTCAACTGCAAGACATTGATTGTTATATTATGTTTTGCGTATTTGCATAACATTCTATCACCCAGCACTCAAACCTGTGCAAAGATAACCAGGCCGAGGCCTGGCAACCAGGCCTATTCGTAGAGCCATTTTCTACAGCTTCTTGTGGAACTCAAGAATTGAAGAGATGACTCTGATGTGTACCAGCAGGTTGTTCCAGGTTTTATGGGTAAAGTAGGAAAAGGCATGACTGCTGTGTCTGGTTCTGTGTCTATTTTGAATGTGTGCAAGTAGTAGTCCAGCCAAGGAGAGGTGCTCATTATGTTAGTAAAATTAGGTTCGGCTGTTAAGGTAGGCAGGGCTTGTAATCTGAAGTGCTTTGAAGGTGTGTGAGGAATTTGAACTGGGCTTGTTTGTGTATAGCAAACCATTGGATGTCCATATGGTGTGGTGTGATGCACATTCTGCTTGGCAGGCCGAGTATGATTCTGACTGCTGAGTTCTGAATGGTCTGAAGTTGTCTGGTGAGTTTTATGCTGATCCTGGTATAGACGGTGGTCCTATATTCCAGTTTTCTAGTCATGAGTATGTGTGTGATTGTTTTGTTGGTGCCGGTTGGGAGTCATTTAAAGATATTTCTCAACATTTTCAGGGTGTGGAAGCCGGAAGTTGTGATGGTTGTGACTTGGGTGGTCCTGTTGAGTTAGATGTTAATGACAATCTCTGGGTTTTTGGCATGAGTGGGTGGTGGTGGTAGTGGGTCTGAGTTCTGCTAAACACCAAGTGGAGTCCCCAGGCAAAGGATTCTTTCCAAAGATGACAATGACTGTCTTGTCGGTGTCGATTGTGAGGCAGTTGGTCTTCATCCAATTGGTGACCTTAAGCTGAGTGTAGTCGGCATAGGATAGGAAATCAATGTCATGGGTGTCATGAGTGTCATGGGTGTGAGTGGGGTCATGTAGGAGTTAAAAAGGGCTGGGCTAAGACAAGAATCTTGGTGAGCTCCACAGATGAGGCTGCAGGCACCAAAAGAGTTGCGGGTCAAGCTGACACTGTTTGTTGTTCTAGTCAGGAAGAAGAAAATTCAATAAAGACAGGATCTTTGGCTACCAATCTCATGTAACCTCTGTATAAAGGAGGGGTGGAATATGGTATGGAATACCACAGATAGGCCCAGGAGGATAAGGGCAGACATGCCTCCTCTATTCATGATCTTGCAGATGTCTGCAGTGATGATGAGGGCTCTATTCATGTTGTCATCGGGTTTGATGCTGGATTGAGTGACATCTAGGAACTCGTTGTCAGTGAGATGATCGATGAGGCATTTGTTGGTAATTTTCTTTAGAAGTTTTGCAGGGTGTGCTAGCAGAAAGAGGGTTATGTAATTGACAAGCATCTCTGGTTTCACAGAAGGCTTTTTGAGCAGGGGGAGTACTGTGGCATGTGTGCATGTGCCTGGGATGTTGGCAGTAAAAATAGAGGCGTTCAGGATCGAAGAAACGCTATACTGTTGGTTTGTAGCCTTTTGTTGGAAGCATGATGGGGGCATGGGTTTGATGGAGCCCCGGGGTGAATGAACTGCATGGTGGATGAGGTTTCGTCCATGAAGTTAGCAAGCCCTGAGGTCAGCATTGTTTCCTTTGCCGAGATGGGGATTCATGTTGCAAGGTCTTTTGAGTGTGGTTGGGGTGTTAAAATTGTTCTAGATGGTAGTAACCTTGCTGCAAAGACCTTTGAGAGCCTGTTGGAGAGTTTCTGTGAGAGATTGATGCTGTTAGAGGTGGCTGCTTGTGAGGTGAAAACGTTCATGATAGCTGCTGTTGATATTGGGATAAATTGAGTCTGTGTGTGCCGAGTGTTTGTTGGCCCGTGTCTGCTGGTGGCAGCATCTCAGAGCAGATTTGAAGGTATTGAGTTCTGCGTTTTCTTGGCACATTGTCCATCTGCACTCCAATTGTTTGCAGCGGCACTTCGTCATTTTGACTTCTTCCATGTATGGCTAGTAGTCTGAGTTTTCTGGTCTAATATAAGTTAGCACATCAAACACCTGTTATTGTGCAATCGGGGAAATCTATTTATAATGTACTAATAGGACATCTGTGTTTGTCTGCATTGATAGTCCAGCAACAGGGTGTGCTGGGTATTGTTGTTTCTTAATGTTTTGATTACTGTATTATTTTTTCTGGCTGCTATTTTCTAAAAAGGAAAGAAGGAAGCATAATATTTCCCTCCATGTCTTTAATTAAAGAGGACTTTTCTGCACTAGCTCTTGGAAAATCTTGATTTAGTTGAATAGCAGGTCTTGCCCCATGTGTGCGTGCATTGTCCTGGATTGCGTTCATATTTGAATGACTTTTTTCTCCATCATATATGATTCCACAACCAAACATCTTTAGTTACTCTTATGTTAAGGCTGTAGTAATGTAGCAGTGCAGATAAGTTCGTAAATCTGAAAATTACATATTTTAATTTAAAATGTGTTTTATATTGTAGCTTGTTAAGCACTTATGGTGCTTAATGCTGGTCACACATGGATGCAATGCCTCGCCTCGCCTGAAAAACCTAGATCTATTTTTCCTACTGTTGTGAGGGCAGCTGCATTCCATTATTGTTCTGTGATGTTCATTTACAGCAGTCAGGGCATGATTTAGAACTTTGTGGACGAGTCACATGGCTTTTGGCTTCCTCCTTTTTCCCCTAGATCATACTAGGTACAATTCTGGCACTTGCATTGAACCCCATAGCCCAAATGTCCAAGTAAAAGGCACCACTGTTTTCTCCAATGAACACTAATGGGACATTTAAACAGGGTTTTATTATCATGTCAAATGACCCTGTTCCAACTCCTGTAAGACAGGATTTCCATCCTCCTCCTCTAGCTCAAATACCATATATAGAGTACAGTTAGCACCAGGCACCAAAATCCGCTTGTCATTTACCAAAAACTTGTAAATTGAGTATTTATCACACACAATAAATTTGGCCTCAGCTGATTTGTATTTTATCAGGTTTGATAAATATCACGTCAATTAAATCGTAAGAAAGGCTTAAGTTATAAAAATCGCAAATATGAAATTTTTAAAAAGACCGGCAGGGGAGGACGCGTTTCACTGACGTATTTTTATTGCTAGGAATAAGAGGCACACCCACTTATATTAACAAGCAAATAAAGTATTTATTGCACGTTGCTAGAAAGAGAAAATTCTCCAATTCATGTCAAAACAGTAATTCTTTCTTTCGTCCGTTTCCATATCCACGCACATATTTTGGAAAACAAATTCCTTAAAAGAGTTATTAGGTTATTTGTCAAATTAGGGATATTCTGTTATTGCTAAAGTAAGAATAAATAAATAAATCTGTTGGAAAGGCTTAGAAAAATGTCTAGCATGTGTCGAAATTCTAATTCTACAGGCGGGAAAGTGACACATTTACTTAGTCCTGTTTTAGTTCAGTGGAGCTTGTTTCTATTACTCATGAGTCATTTGATGCTGAAATATTCTAGGAAGATGTGGATATAATCTCTTCGAAAGCATCTGCTGTGAGAGCATGTTTGTGGGCGGCAGCTCCATTTCTTTAATGGGCTTGTTTTGCAAAGATTTTCTGTGAATGTGTGAGAGTAAGTCACATTTACTCACAGAAAATAGCTTTTGGTGGCTGGCCCAGTGTGAAGTAGTTTGTGACAGTTCCATAAGTAGGATTTTGATTGATGGATTTAATTGGATGCTTTTAGAAAGAGGAACTCACTAATTAGCATGATTGGAGGTGTGGACTGTCTGTTATGGGTTCAGGGATCTATCTTGTGGTTGTGATGCTAGTATATGAGAGGGAAAAGGTCTCTCGATGCTATGTCTTGGCACATTTATTTTTGTAAAGTCTTTTTATTTAACAAAAAAGAACAAGCTTCCGAGACATAGCGTACGTAGACATATAACTGCGGGTTAGGAAATAAGCACATCTGCCCCGTAGCCCCCCAAATATCGAGCTCAGGGCCATATTACCAACAAATAGCGATATTTATCGCTATGTAGGCTTAGAGGCAATTTTTTTATCGCCGCGCATCGCGGGATTTAATTGCTGAGATAACGTGCTATTGGCAAAGTTTATCTCAAAAGCGATAAAATTCCTGGCGATAGCGGCATAATCCGTGAATATCGCTGAGAATACATCGATATTCACGCATTATCGCTAACAGGGTCTTAGCCATTACATCCACTTCCCATTGGATATAATGGCTAAGAACTGGTCTGAGCAGGCGTTTTTGGAGATATTCGTGCTTAGCACGAATATTTCCAACGCTACGTCTGTGTTAGTAATAGCGATAGCGAGGTTAGCGACTGCTTTCAGTCGCTAACAGGTTGGGTGCGCCCACTTTGCATGACATTAGCGATAAATATCGCTGACATGCAAAGCCGGCCCCAAACCGCTCGCTATCGCCTACAAGCTGTCGCTAACTGCTGTTAGCGACAGCTTGCTAATAGGGCGATAGAATTATCGCCGCTTAGCGTCCGAAAACGGCTGCTAAAGCGGCGATAATTACCTATCGCCACCCTTGGTAATATGCCCCGCAGATACATGCCAGGCACAATTTTTTATTCTCCAAAATAGCAGGGCCGTTTTACACAGCCCCACAAGCTTGGGGGAAAATACAGCATCAAAACCTTGGGGAATAACAAACAGGTTGCCCAGAAGAATGGCACAAATAATCTGTAAATATATGTATGCCTTGGCTGCTGCAGGCACACATCGCCCATCTATGAATGGGCTTTAAAACTTGAAGACGGCTGCCTATGTGTGCACACAGGCAGGCTGCTTTCTTTGAATGGCTTTTGTAATACTTTTCTTAAAGCCATTCAGCCATAACTGCCCTTGCCTAGGCATTCATGGCATATGCAGGAGGTCATCTATGAATATTTTCTGTAGTACTTTTTTTTAAAGCATTCATATGTCTCCTACATGTGCACACACATGCACACACACGAATGCCCATTTTTCAATATTTTTGACAAAGTACAGCGTAAACTGTTAAAGATGGGCTCCTGTGTGAACACATACATGCAGGCGTGGCTATCTTTGAAAGGTTTTTGGTATGTTTACTAAAAACAAATCAACAGCAACAAGAATTGTGAAAGTGAATAGATTAGTAGGAAAAGCAAGACCTATTGCTTTGCCTTTGCTTCTTTTCTCTTAATAGTGGTAGCTGGGAATGGTGTGATTATTGAAACACAGCTCAATCAGTGGCGGCTCGCCGTTGGAGTGCTGTGAGATGGTTAGGCGGGCAGGGGCAGGGCAGGGTGGGGGGGTAGTGGAATCCGACATACGACGGATAAGAGTAAGGTAAGTAATTAAATTTAAAAAACAATCTACCTTGCGTGCGCTGCTTCGCCGAGTTTGCGATGCAGCGATCGCAAGGTAAATTGTTTTATTTATTTAATTACTTACCTTACTCCCGTCCGTCATACGTGGGACTCCACTCTCCCCCCTGCCACTCCCCGCCCCGCCTCACCACCCGCAGCACTCCTATGGCGAGCCGCCACTGAGCTCAATAAAACCTTTTCTAAAAGTGAGTGTAATGTGTTTGCTGGTTGAGAAATGACTGAGTAATAGATCTACTTTTAAGGATAGGCAAAAGTATCTTAACTTCCACTTCTACTGTATGAATTGACTAGTATTTGGATGGGTCCGCAGGAGAACCAGGTTGTTTACACTCTCTGTAGGGAGCAACCAGAGACTTTGAAATGCATTATGTTTAATTGTGAATGTCTTTTGTCCATTATTGGCCAAATATGTTGTTGATAGATCTGTGGGGAGGTCATATCAACTATTTACTTTCTGATTGCCTAAAGATAAAGTACAACTGATTACATATTTGAATGCAATTTTACTTCAATTATGTGCAGGATAATTAATAAAATAAGAATCAGTGTGTTTGGTGAAGAATGACAATCGGAAATTATATTCCATGAACTTTTGTCCGACGATGACATCATAGGAAATGACCCGGAAAGGAAATGATAATCCCAGATTACATAAGAAATAAACACCCTGACTTATTGAGTTATCAACACTGCCATCCGACATGTGTTTTTTTTTTTAGCGGGTTTCTATAGCGCGAACTTGACCCGAAGGTATTGGATCGCTTTACATGAGCACCAGTTACGTTACACAAGGACACATTCATTTTTTTGGTAGGCACGGGGAGATTATGTGATTTGCCCAGAATCACAGGATTTGGAGTCGACCCAAGGCTCGAACCTTGGGTTTCCCGGCTCCAAAGTCGGCAGTCTAGCCATGAAACCACATCCTCCCCCGAATGACATGACCTTATTAAAACATCTTCATCATCAAACATTGCATATTTTTCAGAGGGTTATTGGTAATGCGCTTTTGCTTAAGGATCTGGAAAGGACCTGCCAATGGAGTCAATCCTTAGCATCCCAAAAAGCAGTAGAATTAACCTGCAGGCTGCTTTGTTATGGCAAAAGCAATAGCCTGTTATCTAAAGCAGTATAGTTGCCATGTAGAGCACAGGATATAAGAAACAAGTGCTGCAGGGTCTGCCCAAATTCTGCTTGCCTATGGCCATCTAAAGAGTGGACAGAGCATCATAGGCATTGTTTTTCCACACTTCCTTTTAACTTAGGGATACATAATTTGTGGGTTTTTGTATAACTACAGACTCTGAAGTACCAGAGTGGTGCCTTGGTTGCTTGCTGACATAGCCCCCACCTCATCTACCTGCCTGAAGACTTTGACCTGAATGCTTTCCTGGAGAAGACAGAGCTTCAATAGACATGACCTCTGTGTACACAAAAGAGCTCCAACTCCTATAACTTTTATTGCTGACTCACTTTTCTCCATTCCTGCATGCCTGTCTAGAGGACTTTACTCACTGAGGATCTTTGGTCATCATCTTAGGCTTGTCTGAGCATGGTGTGTAATTGTGACTAGGTGACAATGTGATTTAGAAAATGGTCATCATCAAATGTTTGGAGCCCAGATCTACCAAAAATATGGAACACTGCAAGGAATTCTACAGAGCTATAAAGGGTGAAATGAAAAAATTGAGAACGCTATACTTCTAAAGCTGTGCGCAGATTAAGTTGTTAGCCCCAATTGCACTAAAAATGCAATTTTAGCACAACGCTGAACATAGCACTCTTATGCAAATGCAGGTGAACCTTATCTTTCACAAATTTTGAACTTGAGGCACACCCTTTAATTAAAATTTTTACACACGGACAACTGTCCTAAAATAAGGCATGCATGATGTGCAATTTCTTCATAATTCCATGTGGAAATATATTCTGATATTGTGCTTGCTCATTGTTAGCTCCCAGATTCATCTAGTATTAGGGTTGTACTCAAAGCCAGGTCTTATTGCTTTGCAGTCCTGGCTTTGCCTTGGGTGCCTGCTCTCTTCTTGCACAGTTACATTTTCTTTTCATAGATTAGTAGGGCTTTGACGCTTAGCAACGCAAAGGTATTTAGCCCTGCACTCACATCAACTTTGAGTGACAATTTCTGTTTGCTTGGAAAAGTTGATCTGCACTGCCAATTCCATCACACTGCATTGCTCCAGCTCACTAATCTGGGCCTCATTGTCTGGTAATATGGACTTTTTGACTTCGTAAGCTAGCAAAATGAAAGGCATGAAATGCTGGCAAAGACAGCAACGTGCAAACATGACAGTACAATTATATGCCCCAAACACTGAATTGAACATTGGACATTGTAAAATAGTAAAAGCACACACTGCCATAGAGTAAAGGCATCTCACCACTGTATACCTTTTAGACCTGGTGTCCTTGGCGTGCTTCTCCCCTAACGTTTTGCTTTCAATAATCCTGTTTTGCCAATTTTGTTCTTGCTGGCTTTAGTACTCTGCACATTGCACATTTTATCAATTCTAACCAGGGCTAAAGTTCTTGTGCTCTCTCATTTAAACGTGGTATAATTGGTTTACACCCAATTGGCATATTTAATTTACATGTAAGTCCCTACTAAAGTGGTAGTACATGTTCCCAAGGCCTGTAAATTGAATGTTACTAGTGGGCTTGCAGCACATATTGTGCAACCACTTGAGTAGCCCTTTAAACATGTCTAAGGCCTGCCATCGCATCCTGTGTGAGCAGTTTTTAAAACTGCCATGTCCACCTGGCAAACAAACCTTTTTGCCAGGCCCAAACCTTCTTTTTTAATATATATAAGTCACTCCTAGGGTAGGCCCTGAAGAGCTGAGGAGGCAGGGTGCAGTGTATTTTAAAAGTTGAACATGTACTTTTTAGTTTTACATGTTGTGGTAGTGAAAGACTCATACATTTGTTTTTCACCACTTCAAGGCCTACCTCTCCAATAGGATAACATCGGGCTACCTCATTACATTTAATGAGTAATAACTTTCAATTGGGAGCAGGTAGACATTTCAAGTTTGGTGTCTAAAAAATTATACTTATCAGCACTTTTTAATGAAAAAGTCAGATTTTTAAAAAATAATTCTGAAAATGCCTCTTTTAGAAAGTTATTTTCTTGTCGCACCCATTTGATGCCTGCAGCCTGATCCTGGGTCACATGACTAACTGTACCTGGCAGTTGGTTGTTGTGTATTGCTCCCAAACAGTGATACAAAGGGAAGCTACATGTTAGAAGGATGGACCATTCTGTGTTAACAAGGAGAGGAGCTGTCACCTAACACTCTTGCACATCACAAAGTTCCTGCCTGAACACTCTCACAAAGGGTTTGACACTGGCTTTTTGTGGCCCCAGACACGACGGGCCAGGACAATGAGGAAGGGGTGCCTGACAGCTCAGGGGGATGGAAACCTCTAGAAGATTTTTTCTACTACAAAGTGGGCACCAGATATAAATATTGGACCCTTACACCCAACTCATCAGTACACTTCTGGATCAGTGGTCTCTGCCAGGAATAAGAACTGCTGTGCTGCTGAAAGGACTGTCACTCTGCTGGACTGCTGCCCTGCTGCTGTGCTGACCTGCTGCCCTGCTGTCCTCTTACCTGGGTGAGAAGGACTGGACTTACATCTCTAAACCCATGACCACAGAATGACTCCAAGGGTCAGAACCCTCAGGGGCAGAAAAGCCTATCACCAATCTTGAACCCAGCACCTGGACCCTGGCATCTGTGAGTCCTGCCCTCCCTAATGGTGCCACTTCAGTCCTGAACCCTTGGAAGTGGGCCTGAAAGTGCTCTGCCAGACCATCTGTGGACCAGCAGACCCGATGCATATCTTCCATGGCGCATCTCCGGCAGAACTTGCACATTGTATTTGCTACTCGTCAAATCGACCTCAGAACCAATTAATTTTCTCTTCTGTACAGACTGTACAGAATTAACACTCACACGCACACATGCACGCACACACGCAGGCACACACACACACACACACACACACACACACACACTAGCCTGTAAAACACAAAACTTAAAGGATTGGCTGCGAAGTGGGCCAGATGTCACTTGATATCACCACTATGGGTGTGTGCAATTCACATAATTAGCTTTTGTGGCATTATGAGCAATGACAGCAAAATAACCCATAATTAAGCAAAATGCAAATCCACCATTTCCTGTTTGTTATATTGCAAAATGTGTCCTCATTTAAATTTTTGATGCGAGGGCACATTTAAATAAAAGCACCATGAACAATAGACGCTCACATTCTGCTGTTCCTGTGCATTTGCAGTATTTTTATTACCAGGAACAGTGCGATAACGATCAACAGTGGCTGTTACAAATACTTGCTATATATTGTATACAGTGAGAGAGTAATGCGAGTGAACCATTACTGCTTTAATGGTGTTCGGGAAAAAGGAGGTTGGAGATTCTCCTATCCAGAAAATAATGTAAAGATGGGCCCTGAAAGTGCATTTTAGAGTGTAATTTATACCTAAGTGTGCTAAAAACCCATAGGTTGTTAAGGAGCACACATTATATAGTCCAGTGCCTTCAATGTGCACGAACCAAGTCTGGCCCTTAATAGGAGTAATTTGGGTTTATTCTCTTCTAAAAATCTTTGGCACAGCTGGGATTTGTTCAGCACAGGTTCACTAAATTTAAAAATTGCCACCATTCTGTCAGGGAGCACCTCATCAAGACAACGCTGGCCCAAGACTAGTAGGCACCTAGCTTGAAATGCTAAGGGTCACAGACGGAGAAAGGAATGTGATAGGGACTGGAATGTCATAGTGAATCAAAATATGACAGGTACTGAGAGGGTGATAGGGATGGGGAGGGTGATAGGGACTAGGAGAGTGGTTGAAAGGATTACTAGAAGAGGGACGGGTGGGTTAAAGGGATTGAGGGCCTCATTTACAAGCCCATTGTGCCACCTGTATATCACATTTTTTTGACACAATGACAGCGCAATTGCTTTGGCCATGTTTACAAGGCACATAAAGTGACCCTGTGTGACTTTTCATGGCCTTGTAAATATGAGCCCTTTTGACCAGTCGCCTGGCACAGATCGCTGGGGGGGAGGGGGAGGGGGGGGGCATGGGAGAAATAGGTGTAAATAAAAAAAAAGAAAATAACTTACCTAATCTCCACTTCCTCGCTGCATCTCTCCTCGTAGTCCCTCTCTCTGGCCAGGAACAGGAAACACACTCAGGCTCCCAGTCAGCCAATCACAACGCTGAAATGCAGCGTTGCGATTGGCCTGAGCACCATGGTTCTGTGCTCATATGTTGACTGGGAGCCTGGGCATGTTCTTCACGGAGGCTGTAATGCAGCCTGCGTGGAGAACATGCGAAGTGCCCATGAATGTTTGGTTGGCCCGTTGCAACCAGCCAAACATTCATGTGCACTTACAGTGTGCTCACAACTCCCTCTGCTCCTTTTTTACTCGTAGTCCGTATCATCATACCCATCCATCTAACATTCTAGTACATGTTACCCGCCTGTCTCTGTCTCCAGCCCCGTCCTTGTCACCTTTCCCATCCCTGTATACTCTCAGGGCCTCATTTACTATATTTTGACACACTGCAGCACCGCAAGCCCCAACGCAGACACCCTTGTGTCATGTTGCAAGGGTGCCTGCATTGTTGGGAGATCTTCCTGCAAAAAAAAACAATAATTGATGGCATCTTCCTCTTTCTGTGCATGCTGTATAATGCATAGAAAGAGGAAACAGTGAGGAGAAATAAAAGTATTTCTCCTCTCTGTGCCACTCCTATGCTAACCCTGGGGAGGTGTAGGATTCTGAAGCATTCCCAGCTTTACAAAATGTTGTAAATCTGTGAATGTATCAGGTTCCATGGGTGTCACATTTGAAGGATCGTGATGGAGTGTTGTTTGTACTGTTATTTGGCAGCGTTAGCACTGACCACAGGTGGTACAAAGTGCACTGGTCTCCTGAAACATATTGTGGGCCCGGCACTTATATTTTACAAATAAAGTACTGGATTGATGCTAGGTGTCAAACTAGGAAGGAAGAGAGAGAATGTGGCCTAACCACTAGGGCCGTCAACCTCAAATCTGGGGACCCGGGTTCGAGTCTCGGCAACGACGTTCAACATCCTATGATGCTGGACAAATCACTTAATCTCCCTGGGGCAGATTTTCAAACCCCTTGCAACACTTTATGTGACGCAGGGGCGGCGTAAACAATGCACCACATTGAGGCCCATTTACAACGTGACATCTAGGGAGATCCGTCACCTTGTCAAGCCTTGCCCCACATTATACCTATGTTTGCAGTTTGGGTCTTCCCATGTTGGAAAGCCTTGTAGAAGCGATGCAGTGAAATCTACAAGATTTCACTGCGCCACTTCTAGGACGCCACTGCGTCAAAACCCTACGCCTGCTTGGAGTAGATGTAAGGAGTGACACAGTGTATTAGGAATAGGCCTCCCCATGCATTGCTGGAGTTGCGTCGTGCTTGCGACACGACTCCAACAATGCGTGACATTTGCATCTGACAGATGCGTCAGAATTCCTGACGCATCTGTCATTCCTTGCGCATCTATAGTGGTGCAAGGGTTTCGCATGCAGGCGCAAGGAAACTGACGCATTTGTACAGATGTGCCAGTTTCTTGTAAATAAGCCCCCCCAGTGCCTAACAAAAAAATGAATGTGTCCATGTGTAACGAAACTGGTGCTCGTCTAAAGCGCTCTGATTCTTTCAGGTCAATTTTGCGCTATATAAAACTTCGGTTAAAAATAAGGGAAAAATATTTAGGCTGCAATTGCCAGTGCCCCAGCTTGTGTTTTGCCAGACTGCACAACCGCCCTTTGATCATGAAAGTAAGCAGCAGGAATGAAACTGGGGACACATTTTCATCACTGTGTATGTTGACTTTGATTCTGAGAGAGATTAAAAACTGTCAGGGATTGCTTGCCTCGCCTCCCCTGGAACTCTTTACCTCCAGCAGGAAAAGGTCACTGCAATTTCTGCACCTGCTCATGGCTCTGAGCTCAGGGGAGATAAGGCTGGAGAGGGAGATGGTAGGGGGTTTGCTAGGTTGGCTATTTCTAAGAAATGAGACCTCCAGCGTTTTCCCTTTGAGAGATATTTTCTTTTACTATAGGCTTTCCCCTCCTTTTATGTGTCAGGGGTTCCATCAGCAGAAAAATCACAGTTTTGATCACAGAACAACGTGCTGGCATGTAACATTTAACTGCAATAGTTTATACAAGGAGCAGAATTATAAGCATTCAGCCACCTCCGTTAACACCTGGATGCAAATGCACATATTGTCTTCAAGAAATGAAAAAATCCACCAGAGTCTTCTGCAAAAGCAGCGACCGCTGGAATAACTAAAAGGTCTTCCTGCGACAGCCTTCTCATGCTTGACCACAGCTTCCCTGATGACCCTTCACAAGGACCACAGAAAGGGTGACCAGGAGTGCCATCAGTGGCGGCTGGTAAGGAACGGGGTGGTTGAGTGAGGGGGAAAGGGGTGACAAAAAACAAACTTTATAGAAAAATACACTTACCTCCTCACGTCCGTCGTCTCTCCTCTGTCATTGCTTCTCTTCCTGGCGAGTCCCAGACCAGGAGGAGGCATACAGGCTCCCAAAGGCCAATCACAAAGCTGCGATGCGGCGTTTTGATTGGTCTGAGCACCTTGGCTCGGCACTCAGACGAGGACACGGAGACTGCACATGTTCCCCACCAGGCTGTGCATTACTGTTTGGCAGGGCCGGACTGGGAACCAAAACCGGCCCTGGCAAAGTGCTCGGCCGGCCCCCCCTCCTCCCCCTGGGGGAGGGGGGGGGATGCCACCAAGCTCTTTACCAGGGCCGCTTTTCCGCCGAATTTGTTACAGGGGCGATTTTGCAGCTTTGCTGCAAAAACGGCCCTGTCACTAAAACGGCCCCAGGGGCACAAAAACGGCCCCCACCCTTGCGGCCGACCGGGGAATTGCCCGGTGCCCGCAACGGCCAGTCCGGGCCTGCTGTTTGGCCGTCTCAAGTCGGACAACCAAACTGTCATTCGCACTTAGAGATTTCCACCACTCTTCCCCCTGTGACACCAGCCCCACCCTAACCCGCTGAGAGTGGTGGGGAGACCATCCTCCACCTTAGTGGAGGAACCACCTCTGCAAACCAGATGTGCCAGTATTGTCTTCTTTTTAACCAGCTGTCCCTGCACATTTAAGTAAATGTGGCACAATTCCTGATTTTCAGACAGGGCCGATTAGCTAGCAACCCTCAGCAGAAAGCAATGTAATTACCAGTGATGATGCATGTGTAAAAGTTGCATTTAATTTCCAGCAGTGGCCATAACAGATCAGAGGTGGGGGAGTGGGGGCAGGGGGTACGCGGGGAGTGGGTATAAAAAAAGAAATATAAACTTACCGTCTCGCCGCTTTCTCGCCATGTCTCTCCTCCGTAGTCCCCCCTCGCTCGGCCTCAACAGGAAGCACACCAGGTTCCCAGTCAGTCAACCACATTGCTGCCTTAGCAGTGTTGTGATTGGTCAGAGCTCCGTGTTTCAGCTCTCAGATGCTGACTGAGAGCCTGAGCACGTTCTCCACACAGGCTGTAGTGCAGCCTGCATGGAGAACATGCAAAGTGCCCAAGACTGTTTTGGGTGGCCCGAGGGGGATGGCCAAAGAGTCATTGCGCACTTAGGAGGGTGCTACCACTCATCACCTGTCCCGCCCCCTCACGCATAGCTGAGAAAAGTAGGAGAAAATAAAATAGTAATAATGCAAGTAATTATCATTTTATTTCCCTTTGTTTCACTGCAAAAAAGCAGTGGGTCGACGCTCCTCTGCCCTCAACGGAGGAGCCGCCACTGTTTATTTCCCTTAGTTCTTCAATGTGTTTTCTGTGTTGCCAAGCGCTGTATGTTAAGTCATACAATGCAAAACTGCAACCCTACTTCTATGCTTGTGGAATGTCTTGGTCTCTGTTTTTCTAAATCTGCCCACCCTATTCATAGGTCCTCGAGTACATCAATGGATTGCATGCTTGAATATGCATAAGAATGGAAGGATCAAGTGGCGTATGCAGAAGACTCTGCACAGTAGTTCAGAAGTCACTAAGGAAGCAGGCAAGGAGAGTGAACCATCCTATAAGCCTCTAGGTCCTAGTCAGGGGAGGAGTAGAATTTGGAAATTGACTACATGTGTTGACCACACATTGGCATGGGATGATAGAGTGGCCAGGATGCACAACAGCAGTGTGCAGCAGCATGGACTGTGCAGCAAACAGTAGAGCTTCTGTGCTGTCCTCTGCTCTGTGGAGGAAATTTGCCTGCATGTAAAAAGAGGCTATCATATTAGCATATGGTACAAGTGCCTCAACACCTTCATAAAGGTGATGCATGGCATTGTACGCATCCCGCATCACATCAAGGGTTTACCGTCTCATTTCAAACACTATGATCAAGACGAGTGTTTCTGCAGGAATATTCAGTGTAGAGTAAATTATTTACAACAAAAACGTCGTATTAAAAATTCGAGTAAAAAAAGTGGGGAGCTAAAAATGTGTTTTCCAGAGTGGCTGAAAGAATGATGAAATTGAGGAAGGTTATATATTCAAAACCACTACAAGATGCCTGATACATAAAAATATAGCAAGAGGGACTTAAGTGGCTTTGTTACTGTACTGGCGATGGCTGTAAGGACTGCAAAAGAAGAAACATGAACAGAAATGGAGACCAGAGAATGATGCAAAAGGCTGGATGGAACACAAACGTGTATTCCAGTATTTGGTAACAGGTAAGAGGAAGGTTTTGAATAAAAAAAGGGATAATTTATTTTCCCCTTTGCATTTAAGGAGATGCAATTTTAGGGAAAGCTAAACTAAAGCCTTTGTTGTCTTTAATATTTGGGAGTCTCCCACCTGAATTGGTCTTTTGGCATTCATGGAAAATTGAAGGGTTATCAGATTATCGCAGATGGGATAAAAATAGAGAAAGTAAAATAAAGGGAGGAAGGCAAAATAGGCAGAGTAGAAAGAAACGGTGTGAGCCTGGTGTCTAGTGGGAGTGGATGTTTTTAGCATTAGTGTGGTCCTCGCTGTAACCCCGCCAGCTGCTTGTCACAGAGGGGAACATTCAGAGGTTTTCCTTCTTGAAAAACTGTTGATTTTCAGCGAATGTGGGAATCTGGAATGGGACAACACGAAGTGACAGTAATGTACCCCTTCCAAATCCCTGTCACTGTATCAATCCCTGTCACCACCAGCCTAATCCCTGCATACATCCACATCCCTGTCACTTTCAACATCCCTGCCGCCATGATCTTGACACCCTTCCTACAACTGTCACCCTCCCTGTCCTTCTCACACTCTCAAAATCTGCCACCATCCTCATCCATTTCATGCTCACTGTCACATTTCCAGTCCCTACCACGCTGGCAACACCAGTGAGCCTCCACATCTGTTGCTCTCTCCCATTCCTTTCATTCTTGCCACCCTCCCTGTCTCTCTTACAGTCCCCATCCCTGTCGACCTCATGCGTATCACAGTTCCAGCCTTTGTCAGTTTGCCAGCCCCTGTCACCATAACAATCATTTTTATGCCATGCGTCCCACCCCTGCCACACTCTCCATTCTTCTCATTTTCTTCACCCTGTCACCATCCCATTGACTATTAGTCTTTTCATCTCTGTCACTGCTCCATTCACAGGCAAAATCTCTTTCACGATTAGCTCTCACCCCTCTCACTATCACTATCGCTGTCACACTTTTGACATCTGCCACCTCCTCCATCGATGCCATCATCCCTAACACTGTCTTCCTCCCTGTCCATCAACCTCCAAGTCCCTGTCACCGTCCAATCCATGTCATCTGTCCCATCCATTGCACCCTCCTAGTGCCAGGCCACATTCTCAAACCCTGACAAATCATTAGTTCCCGACCCACTCCCAACCCCTATCTCAATCACGTCTACTCCACGCTCTCCACACGTCACACTCCTACTCCTCATCACTGTCACCCTCTTTATCACTCTCACTTTCATCTTCCCTGTCACCCCATCCCTGTCACATCTCTATTGCCTATCAGCTTCCTCATCTGTCACACTTCCTGTTTCTCTTATGCTCCTAATCCTGTCTCACTCCCTATCATTATCACCAACCAAGTCACACCTGCCCTCCCAGTCTATGTAAAACTCCCCACCCCTTTCATATTACCAGACTCTTTTTTACTACTCTAGATGGCCCACAGCTGCCTGAACTATCTGATATTATTACTTTTGTAATCCTATATTGAATATTTAAACACTTTGCTGAAGTGCTTTTTTAAAAATGGACTGACAGCACCATCATGTAGTGGGCTGTCAAATTTGTGGTGGTGTGGCAAAATAAGTGCCAGTGACAAGTACAGGCCAACACTGGCACAAATTGAGCTCTACATCAATCCTTGGGCTTGTGTCTCCTATTCGGACTGACCATGTAGTTCAAGAATACTTCACTGAAGTTACTGCTGCCAAAGTTACTTATACCACATGCAATGGTAATTATAGGATTGGAAATTCCAAGGTATTCTGTGTTGTTTCACGACGTTGCCCTGAGATTCCTGAGAAATCAGGCATTATCATGTTAATCGAGATTGCCTCACCCGATTACCAAACTAATTCCCCATTTTTAGTCCGGTTCACACCTGGAAATACCACCAGCTTTAAATTCTCCCTAGCCGGTGGTGGAATTGCAACACATTCAGGAATTACACAGAACTTTATGACAAAAGTTGGCAGAATCAGCAATACAGTAATCTTTAATGCATGTACTCTCTGTCACTAGCCTCTTCCTCCAATCACACGCCAGCACACATTTAGCTCTAAATGTGCTTGCATTTATACAGGCCGCAGAGTGTGATGAGGTGCTGAAGTTGAAGTACACTCGCGGATAGATCAAACACTACACCACAGGAGCGTGGTTGGTTGTGAGAGTGTTGGAAGTTGCAGGCTGAATTACATGAGAGCCTTTTGGTGTCATGTGTGAAGAAGCGAAGTGGTGCTCTAATGTAGTCTTGAATGGCACCTCTCCTTGCTCTGGAATAAGTTCTTGGCGTGAGATGGCCAAAGATGTGTCTTGGTTTGGTAGTGTCCAAAGTGTAGCAGAAGACAGAGCCCTCAAACTGATGGAACTTGTTAACAATGATTGCCTTCAGAAAGTAAACCATTGTAAATCACTAAATTATTTTGGAATACAGTTTCCAAGACAGAGCAGCTTCAAAGGAAGTGTTAGACCTGGCATTATTGGCATGAGTCTCTCCTCCATTTTTTGTCTGTTTGCCTCCTCTGTTTACGATGTTTTGCTGGAATATTGCTTTGGGCACTGTGCCACTGCTGATCAGTGCCACAGTGCAAGTGCTCCCTATGTTAAATTGATACATTAACTGGATTCCATGTTTGGCTTATTTGGTTTACTGTCAGTCCCTAGTATAGTGCATCAGGAGTGCCAGGGCTTGTAAATACAAATGCTGCTGGTGGGCTAAAATAATTACAAAAAGGGGGTGGTGATGGACAGAGTATCTGAGTTAATCAGAACACTCCTACCCAGTCAACAGATCAGGGCTTGATCCATCACCGTTTTTTAGCTCACTGCACCATCCCAGTTCAGAACCTGGCTATATGCAAATTAGTCTGTCCCTGGCCCAGTGCATCATGGGAACAGGGCAGACCAAACTACCAAGCCAATTCTTCACTGGAAAGGAAACAAGCTTCCGGGGACCGGTTTCTGGCATTACAGCCGTCTTCGGCCCGGCTTGCTTGAATCCTGATGGTGCAATGAGCAAGGGACTCATGTCTGAGCATACCCTTCCACACTCATGGTGGCCAAAATAATTACAAAAAGGGGGTGGTGATGGACAGAGTATCTGAGTTAATCAGAACACTCCTACCCAGTCAACAGATCAGGGCTTGATCCATCACCGTTTTTTAGCTCACTGCACCATCCCAGTTCAGAACCTGGCTATATGCAAATTAGTCTGTCCCTGGCCCAGTGCATCATGGGAACAGGGCAGACCAAACTACCAAGCCAATTCTTCACTGGAAAGGAAACAAGCTTCCGGGGACCGGTTTCTGGCATTACAGCCGTCTTCGGCCCGGCTTGCTTGAATCCTGATGGTGCAATGAGCAAGGGACTCATGTCTGAGCATACCCTTCCACACTCATGGTGGCCAAAATAATTATAAAAAGGGGGTGGTGATGGACAGAGTATCTGAGTTAATCAGAACACTCCTACCCAGTCAACAGATCAGGGCTTGATCCATCACCGTTTTTTAGCTCACTGCACCATCCCAGTTCAGAACCTGGCTATATGCAAATTAGTCTGTCCCTGGCCCAGTGCATCATGGGAACAGGGCAGACCAAACTACCAAGCCAATTCTTCACTGGAAAGGAAACAAGCTTCCGGGGACCGGTTTCTGGCATTACAGCCGTCTTCGGCCCAGCTTGCTTGAATCCTGATGGTGCAATGAGCAAGGGACTCATGTCTGAGCATACCCTTCCACACTCATGGTGGCCAAAATAATTACAAAAAGGGGGTGGTGATGGACAGAGTATCTGAGTTAATCAGAACACTCCTACCCAGTCAACAGATCAGGGCTTGATCCATCACCGTTTTTTAGCTCACTGCACCATCCCAGTTCAGAACCTGGCTATATGCAAATTAGTCTGTCCCTGGCCCAGTGCATCATGGGAACAGGGCAGACCAAACTACCAAGCCAATTCTTCACTGGAAAGGAAACAAGCTTCCGGGGACCGGTTTCTGGCATTACAGCCGTCTTCGGCCCGGCTTGCTTGAATCCTGATGGTGCAATGAGCAAGGGACTCATGTCTGAGCATACCCTTCCACACTCATGGTGGCCAAAATATTTACAAAAAGGGGGTGGTGATGGACAGAGTATCTGAGTTAATCAGAACACTCCTACCCAGTCAACAGATCAGGGCTTGATCCATCACCGTTTTTTAGCTCACTGCACCATCCCAGTTCAGAACCTGGCTATATGCAAATTAGTCTGTCCCTGGCCTAGTGCATCATGGGAACAGGGCAGACCAAACTACCAAGCCAATTCTTCACTGGAAAGGAAACAAGCTTCCGGGGACCGGTTTCTGGCATTACAGCCGTCTTCGGCCCGGCTTGCTTGAATCCTGATGGTGCAATGAGCAAGGGACTCATGTCTGAGCATACCCTTCCACACTCATGGTGGCCAAAATAATTACAAAAAGGGGGTGGTGATGGACAGAGTATCTGAGTTAATCAGAACACTCCTACCCAGTCAACAGATCAGGGCTTGATCCATCACCAATTTTTAGCTCACTGCACCATCCCAGTTCAGAACCTGGCTATATGCAAATTAGTCTGTCCCTGGCCCAGTGCATCATGGGAACAGGGCAGACCAAACTACCAAGCCAATTCTTCACTGGAAAGGAAACAAGCTTCCGGGGACCGGTTTCTGGCATTACAGCCGTGTTCGGCCCGGCTTGCTTGAATCCTGATGGTGCAATGAGCAAGGGACTCATGTCTGAGCATACCCTTCCACACTCATGGTGGCCAAAATAATTACAAAAAGGGGGTGGTGATGGACAGAGTATCTGAGTTAATCAGAACACTCCTACCCAGTCAACAGATCAGGGCTTGATCCATCACCGTTTTTTAGCTCACTGCACCATCCCAGTTCAGAACCTGGCTATATGCAAATTAGTCTGTCCCTGGCCCAGTGCATCATGGGAATAGGGCAGACCAAACTACCAAGCCAATTCTTCACTGGAAAGGAAACAAGCTTCCGGGGACCGGTTTCTGGCATTACAGCCGTCTTCGGCCCGGCTTGCTTGAATCCTGATGGTGCAATGAGCAAGGGACTCATGTCTGAGCATACCCTTCCACACTCATGGTGGCCAAAATAATTACAAAAAGGGGGTGGTGATGGACAGAGTATCTGAGTTAATCAGAACACTCCTACCCAGTCAACAGATCAGGGCTTGATCCATCACCGTTTTTTAGCTCACTGCACCATCCCAGTTCAGAACCTGGCTATATGCAAATTAGTCTGTCCCTGGCCCAGTGCATCATGGGAACAGGGCAGACCAAACTACCAAGCCAATTCTTCACTGGAAAGGAAACAAGCTTCCGGGGACCGGTTTCTGGCATTACAGCCGTCTTCGGCCCGGCTTGCTTGAATCCTGATGGTGCAATGAGCAAGGGACTCATGTCTGAGCATACCCTTCCACACTCATGGTGGCCAAAATAATTACAAAAAGGGGGTGGTGATGGACAGAGTATCTGAGTTAATCAGAACACTCCTACCCAGTCAACAGACCAGGGCTTGATCCATCACCGTTTTTTAGCTCACTGCACCATCCCAGTTCAGAACCTGGCTATATGTAAATTAGTCTGTCCCTGGCCCAGTGCATCATGGGAACAGGGCAGACCAAACTACCAAGCCAATTCTTCACTGGAAAGGAAACAAGCTTCCGGGGACCGGTTTCTGGCATTACAGCCGTCTTCGGCCCGGCTTGCTTGAATCCTGATGGTGCAATGAGCAAGGGACTCATGTCTGAGCATACCCTTCCACACTCATGGTGGCCAAAATAATTACAAAAAGGGGGTGGTGATGGACAGAGTATCTGAGTTAATCAGAACACTCCTACCCAGTCAACAGATCAGGGCTTGATCCATCACCGTTTTTTAGCTCACTGCACCATCCCAGTTCAGAACCTGGCTATATGCAAATTAGTCTGTCCCTGGCCCAGTGCATCATGGGAACAGGGCAGACCAAACTACCAAGCCAATTCTTCACTGGAAAGGAAACAAGCTTCCGGGGACCGTTTTCTGGCATTACAGCCGTCTTCGGCCCGGCTTGCTTGAATCCTGATGGTGCAATGAGCAAGGGACTCATGTCTGAGCATACCCTTCCACACTCATGGTGGCCAAAATAATTACAAAAAGGGGGTGGTGATGGACAGAGTATCTGAGTTAATCAGAACACTCCTACCCAGTCAACAGATCAGGGCTTGATCCATCACCGTTTTTTAGCTCACTGCACCATCCCAGTTCAGAACCTGGCTATATGCAAATTAGTCTGTCCCTGGCCCAGTGCATCATGGGAACAGGGCAGACCAAACTACCAAGCCAATTCTTCACTGGAAAGGAAACAAGCTTCCGGGGACCGGTTTCTGGCACTACAGCCGTCTTCGGCCCGGCTTGCTTGAATCCTGATGGTGCAATGAGCAAGGGACTCATGTCTGAGCATACCCTTCCACACTCATGGTGGCCAAAATAATTACAAAAAGGGGGTGGTGATGGACAGAGTATCTGAGTTAATCAGAACACTCCTACCCAGTCAACAGATCAGGGCTTGATCCATCACCGTTTTTTAGCTCACTGCACCATCCCAGTTCAGAACCTGGCTATATGCAAATTAGTCTGTCCCTGGCCCAGTGCATCATGGGAACAGGGCAGACCAAACTACCAAGCCAATTCTTCACTGGAAAGGAAACAAGCTTCCGGGGACCGGTTTCTGGCATTACAGCCGTCTTCGGCCCGGCTTGCTTGAATCCTGATGGTGCAATGAGCAAGGGACTCATGTCTGAGCATACCCTTCCACACTCATGGTGGCCAAAATAATTACAAAAAGGGGGTGGTGATGGACAGAGTATCTGAGTTAATCAGAACACTCCTACCCAGTCAACAGATCAGGGCTTGATCCATCACCGTTTTTTAGCTCACTGCACCATCCCAGTTCAGAACCTGGCTATATGCAAATTAGTCTGTCCCTGGCCCAGTGCATCATGGGATGGTGGGCTTGCAGCACTGGTTGTGCCACCCACAGAAGCGGCCTAGAAAAATATGTCTAAGGTCTGCCATTGCAGAACCTGCGTGCAGTCTGGTACTGCCATGCTGACTGCGCAAGTACACCTACTTGCCAGTACCCAAAACCTTCCCTTAACTTCATTTTAGTTACCCCTATGGGTGCATTGTAAGCATAAGGTAGGACAAGCCCTGATGTGTGTGGCATGTCCTAATAGTGAATTACAGCCATTTTCGTTTTTCACTATTGTAAGGCTACCTGCTCTCCTTTAGGCCAGACTGGGCTGCTGGAATTATTACACTATATAATCCTAACAGACTCAGAGAGCATGGTGGAAAGTCGAGTTTAGTATCCCTGAACTCAGAATTTGATAACACATCCTTTAGGATAGATGTGTTTTAGATTCTGAGTTTGAAACTAGCACTTTTAGAAAGTGACTAGTTTCTTGTCTAACTGTCTACCGGTCTCTGCTGGTTTTTGTGTGTGTGACAGGAGCTGGGTGGCTCCAGAGGTCTGAATGAGTCAGTGTGGGGTGAATGAGGCATTTGCGTTTAGAGTGGGGGAAGAGTAGTTCCTGATAGCCTGCCCTGCCTGACACAATACTGGCTCCACCTCCTGCCGGGCGACTGATGGCCCTGCCCCTGCCAGTGACAATACTGGCTCCACCTCCTGCTGGGCGGCTGAAGACCCTGCCCTGCACAGTGAATAGGCCAGGTGCCTCGGCCTGGCAACACCCACAACAAACCCAGGATGGGGAAAATCCACTGCATGGACAAAGGGATCAAAGCAGAAAAGGGGTATAAGAGAAGGACCCCTGAACCAAAGAATTTAGATCACTTCTGACAAGGAAACCTATACCAAGGACAAGAAGCCTGCTAATCCAAGGACTTGCCTGCCCCTTCTGCCAGAGTGCTGTTTGCTGGGGGGAATCCTGCAGTTGCTTCTTTATCTTTGCCAAGGAACAAGGAGCGAGGAACTGAGTGTGTACTCTCAAGCTTTGCCAAGAAAATCTCCAAGGGCTGGAAGAGTGCCAGTCTCCTGTTGAAGTCACAGGGCTAAAGGGCTTCACCATCTGCTAAACTTGCCTGTTGCTGGAACGTGGGAGTCCAGCACATCTAAAGAAACCAGCAATCACGACGACGCCGACGACGCCGAATCCAGCTCCACATCGTGAGTACGACTCCAGTGTCACGCACCTTTAACGCCGGCAGCCGGGCCCGATCGACGCCAGTAGCGACGCCGCTACCGATCACCTCAACACCGCAGTCCCTATCGACGCCATGAGCGCTGCTCCCTCTTGCAACGACAAAATCGACAACGACGCCGTATCCTGCTTCGCCACCGTGAGCGCTCCGGCCCGACATCTCTCGACGCCGCTGCAGATGGCCCCGACCCCGAGGCTCGATCGACGCCGACGCCCCGACGCCGATACTTCTCGACGCCGTGGATCATCATTTTCTTCATTCTAAAAGGTACTGTGTTTGTGGGGGTCTGTTTCGACTCCGGGCTCGACGTAGCGCTCCTCGCGGTCGACGCCGAACCTGTGGAATAGCTTTGCCTCAACGTCGTGTTACTCCCGTGGGGGTTACATTGTTGCCAAGACCTGTGCTTTAGAGAAGAAGAGTTACTTTTGTTGCTAAAGAACTATTTACGAAGAAGAAACTTTACCTGAACTATTATTTTTCCTTCCAAAGAGTATTTATTGAGATTGTGGTATATTTTTGTCGTTATTGGGTCTTGTGCTAAGCCTTATATAAACATCCTTATTTTTATAATACCTTCTGTGTTGTGTCCATTTGTGGTGTATTCACTTTATTACTGTATGTGGTCATAAATGCTTAACACACTGCCTCTGAGATAGGCCTGTCTGCTCTGCCAAGCTACCAAGGGGGTGAGCGGGGTTATCTGAGTGTGTGATCCCCTTGCCCTGACTAGAGGAGGTGGGTCCCTCTTTGTCAGAAGTATTTACCTCTGACAACTAGAGACCAGCCGATTCTAACAGGAAGGCACCTCAAACCCTCCATTAAAGATGAAATTGCTCTCTTGTGAGATTTATTAAAATTGTAAAAATTGGTACTGGCAAATAATTATTCTCTTGAAATTACAATAAAATTCCCAGAATAAATAGAAATTATTTAGAAGCCTTTTTATGCACTATAGAGGTATTTCTAGCATACTAATATATTCATTTATTTAAATTAATGCCAGGAAGGGAGAGCACACGTGGCGCCAACTAAGATCGCCCCCTTACTCGGAGCACCATACCGCGAATGAAAATGCTGCAGTGAATTTTGTAGCCCCGGCATCGCTTTGGCTCCGAAACTGAGTTTTCCACATGTCGGAATGCCCCTAAGTGGGTCTGTTTCAATGGTATGGCTTTTTTCCCCTTTTGCAGGAACATTAAAAAGTTACAGGAGCCATTACACTGCCACCATTTTAGATTCCCCTATGATAGCGTTTTTTTTGTTGCTCAGGCACATTATTTGTGAAGGGACTTTCACCATACATTATGCATTGTTTGTTTCTTCATGTGTAATTAGTTATTTACTCCCTTTTTATTCTTTATGTTTGGACCAGTGGATTTTAGAGGCTGTACAACTTCACTGAGGATCTTTGTGCAACTATTTTTCTGATGTTCTGCCTTTTCTCTACTCATCTTCTTTAAATTTCTCCAGCTGCAATTTAATGTATTACTGTCTTTATTATCCTTGAATAACCTTATGTTGACTTGCAGCTTTTATCTTGAGAAGAATATTTTGGAGTGAATCCAAAGACTAAAGGGTTGATTCCGATCTCGCTCTCAAGGCCTACGAATCCGATCCGTAAAAGCCAAATCCGATCCCATCATCTGGAGCCCTCCGATTTGGACCCGTGGGGGTACCCATGGGTCCCCCCTTTCCATGCATGGACAGTGTGGTGGACACCATGGGATGCCCACCACAGGGTGTACGCTTTTCCACACCCACCCCTTTGTGCTATGGGAGCCTGTCTATGTGTCCAGTATACAGGATCCCATAGAGTTCAATGGGAGTCCGAGTGAACCAAGTCTGTAAGCATGTGAATGCATCATACTCACTTGCTCGGACTCCAGGTACACGATTCGCTTACAAAGCCCTACAGATCCGAGTCATACGGAGGGTTTTATAAGCGAGATCAGATCGGGTCCTTAGTGTACATGCTGGTGATTCCTTTTGCTCCTACGTATTTTCTTCTTCCTTTGACTTATGGGTAAGAGTAAGAAACTGCTGCTTACTAACAAGAAATTTACCGCTCACGCTTCTGAATCTGATTCCTCCCATACTAGTCCCCTATGCATAACACTAGCTGTATAGCGCATTCTGGCTTTTTGCATCCGGTGACTTCGCCAACCTCTTTATTCAAATTGCATGCACCATCTTCTGCGAATAAGCGTCTTAAACAGGATCCTCCTGGTCCACCAAAGTCTGTTATCCTGAATCTTTGGACACTGTTCTAAAGGATATACGTGCTCTACGTCCATTTATTGAGGAAAAGAATTCGCGTCTGCAAGTTCTGGATACTAAATGGTCATCTATGGAAACCCGTCTATGCATGGTGGAACAGGATGTTGGTGAATTACAGGAGGTATCCAGCAAAGTTGTCACCTTAGAGAAGCAGGTCCTCCTGTTAAATAAATGTGCTTGAAAATAGAAATGGACGCAATAATCTCTGCTTATATGGTTTTCCGGATGGGTTGGAAGTCAACGATTCCGTTCTTTTTTTACTGCCTCTCTTCCAAAGCTTCTTGATCTTCCGACATCTACAAACTTGGATATTCAATGTGCTCATAGATTGGGTCACCGTTTGTTTTCACCATCTACCTTGAAGCCCTGGCCTGTTATCCTTCTATTTCTGAAATCTACCGACCTTCTAAAAGTCTTAAATGCAGCTAAACTTAAAAAACAGCTTGTATGGTCTGGTTCTAAATTATCTATCTCCCAGGACGTCTCTTCAGCAACAGTCAAACGACAGAAGAAATGTCTTGAACTTCTTCCTGCTTTACGCACACAGGGTGCACGCTATGGGTTATTTCACCCATGCCTGTTTAAGGTCACTTTTGAAAACAGCACCTCTACCTTTGAAGATCCGGTAGACCTAAGGAAATGTACTGTTTCACACTACACTACTTCGATGGAAACTGCTGGCCCTTCTTCTGTGACTTTTATAACTTGATTTTCCTCTTTCTTATTGTAGCCATGTTTGATTTACTTTGATTCATTCACTGTTTTATCTTGCAGGTTGTTTTTAATAATACTCTCATAACATGTAAACCTTATTCTTTTTCCCTTCATATTCTTAAGATTTTCTTTTTGGAACTTCTTATTTATCTGTTTCTTGCTCGTCTTATATGGTTCCCTGCTGTGGTACCTTCTCGCTGGTTAGATGTGTGTTCTTCATTTGTGTGTTTTTCTTCCTGTTGTCCCATGAAGGTGGGTATTACAAGCTTCAGTCCTCATTTATTTTTATTTACCATCACATCCTTTGTCAGCTGTTGGCATGTAGTGTCTTCACCTAATGTCTTATCTATCACCCTTTCCTTTTTCTTACTCTTCTTCTATACTGCCTTTCTTCTCACAGTTCTCTCTCCCTTTTTCACTGTTTCACTTCCCTTTGTTTATTACTGTTGATTGTGTTGCTTCATATATCGCTCAGTTTATCTACATTCAGAGTTGTATCTTGGAATGCGAAAGGTTTTATTAACCCCATAAAAAGGCAGATAATACTATATCATTTAGCTTCCTATAACCCAGATTTAGTTCTCTAACAAGAAAGTCATTTGATGGAGTTGGAGGTTTTGAAGCTTAAACATTTTTGTCCTTGTTTCTCCTACTTCCAATAAGAAACATTGTGTAATTACCCTACGTCACAAAAAGTTGAATTGTTCTGTTGTTTCTCAGGACACGGATTCAGAAGGTAGATGGTTATTAGTTAAGTTACTTATCAACAATATATCTTTGACTGTATTTAATGTTTACGGTCCGACTCAACCGGACTACTCTTTTTGGCCTAATTTGAAAAACAAAAGTATTCAATATAAAGATGATTTTTTTTTACTCTAGGAGGTGAGTGCAACCAGATTATAGATCTATTTATTGACAGCCAATCCCAAATTCACTTTATCCCTCATGAAGCTCATAACAAATTTCATAACACACTCTCTCAGTCACGCCTAGTTGATTCTTGGCGTTTATGTAACCCAAATGTAACATAATTTTCTTTTTCTCCCCCTATGGCTCTCTCACATGGTTAGGTTATATTTTTCTCTCCAAACCTTTTTCCCGGAATCTCATTTCCTCTTCAATTGAACTTATTGTAATTTCTTATTGTGCCTCAGGTTTACCGATTTTAGTTTGCTCCAACCACAGCCCAGATCTTCAAGATGGAGGTTTAATCATTTTCCCTTACAGGATCCAATTTTCTCTTCATGTTTCTTCTCTTTTAATGAGGAATTTTTCTTCTTAAATGAAGATCCGCATTTTTCCCCTTCATTGATATGGGATACATTTACAGCTGCTGCCTGTAGTTTTATTATACATTTTGTCTCCAGGAAAAAGAAAAATCACTTAACCAATATAATAGTTTATGAGCCAATATCAAATGCCTACAATATCAATTTTATTCTTCCTCCTCTGACTCTACCTTTCCAGAAATTGTTCGTGCGAAGCTAGATTTTAAGAAATTAACTACAGATAATGCTTAGTCTATTCTCCGATGTAGACATGCCCATTATTATAGCGGACAAAATAAAGTAGGCAAAGTTTTGGCTAATTATCTCAAAGCTCAAAAAGAGTGTGTGTTAATAGATTCCATTCAACCATCAGAAGGAAAACATATTTTTAGAAAACAAGATATTTTAGAAGAGTTTGTGAAATTTGATAAAACTTTATGTACAGCGGAATCCCCTACATCCATTTCTCTAAATGATACCTATCTTGCTCAATCTGCCGCCTCTTTACGTGGAAATCTTTGATTTCGATGCTCTTGAGTTGGATCTATCAATTACAGAGATATCTAAATCCCTGAATGTACTTAAATAGGAGAAAACTCTGGGTCCAGATGGGTTTACAGTAGAATTTTATTTACACTTTTCAAACTTATTACTTCCAAAACTTTTGCATCTTTTCCAACACATTTGTTTTACTGGCAAAGCAATGGTACTTTTTAAGAAGCCACAATATGCTTAATCCATAAGGAAGGTCGCGATCCTAAATTTTGTAGGAATTACCGCCCTATATCCTTAATAAATGTTAATTATCAATTTTTTGCTAAATTACTTGCTTTACGTCTCGAACCTCTTCTTCCTACTTTAATTAGCACAGAGCAGTGTGGCTTTGTTAAAGGCAGATTAACTTCTGATAATTCTCAGATGTTTTTTTAAAGTCCTAAATAAGGCTTCCACTCTTTCTTATTCTTTAGCTGCAGTCTCTATCAATGCGGAGAAGGCCTTTGATAGAGTTGACTGGTCGTTTTTTATTTAAAGCCCTAAACTGGCAAGGATTTGGTCCCAAATTGATCTCTTTTATTTCTTTGCTTTATACGTCCCTTAGCGCTTCTGTCTTCATTAATGGTCTTATTTCTCAATTCTTTCAATTACAGCGAAGTTTACGTCAAGGATGTCAATAATGCCCTCTTTTATTTATTTTATTTATTGAACCCTTTCTATCTTATATGCATCAAAATGCTTCTATCTCTGGATTTATTTACGGAGATTCTCATTTGAAGTTGTCAGCTTATGCAAACGATATTTTGCTTTTCATTTCTAATCCTGAAACCTTTATTCCCACTTTACTGCAAGAGTTCCATGATTTTTCTCTGGTGTCTGGGTATAAAATCAATCCAGATAATAAAGAAATTCTGCCCATTACCAAATTTTGTCTTAAACATCATTTTGATTTGACTGGTTTTTGATGGAATAATTCTAAAAAGAAATACTTGGGAATCTGGTTCAATAATTCCATATTAGACTCAGCGAAAATTAATATGAAGGAGGGTCTTGACCATATTTCTAAACTTCTTTCCTCCTGGAACCCTCTTTTTCTCTCATGGTGGGGTTGTCTTGACCCTGTTAAGATGATTATTACTCTTATTTTGTTATACATTCTTTCAATGATACCTATTCACATTCCTTCTATGTTTTTAAAAAAAATGGACTCCCTTCTTGCAAAATGTTTATGGCACGATAAGAAGGCTTGAATTTCCTTGAAACATCTCAGGAAACCAAAGTCTAGTGGAGGTGAAAGAATTTCATAACTTTCGACTGGTATACACCTGTTACAACGCATTTTTTACTCCGCACTACCACTACAACGCGACCATTACTCCGCATACTATTACAACGCATTGCGCTGGGGGGCGCTCTAGGATAGGAAATAAGTTTAATTTTCTATCCAACACCTTCCCTAGTGTCCACGGGGACTGGAGTTGGAATAGAAAATTATACTTACCACTATCCAGCACCTCTAAGCGCTATGCGTTGTAACGGTATTCGTTGTAAATACCGCGTTGTAATGGTATGCGGAGTAAAAGTATGCGTTGTAACGTCATACATCCCTTTCGACTTTACCATTAAGCTTTTTGCCTGAAGCAAGCATCTATATGGCTTTTTACAGGCATCTCCCCTTTTACACTTTCATGGGTTAGAGTGGAACAATCTTTATTCACACCTTTTTCTTTAAAATACATTTTTGCCTTTACTGCAAAGGCATATTTCATGTCTCTTCCATTATTTTCTCACATATGTTCTTGTTAAGACCTTATTGTCAACCGAGATCTCTACTAGACATTCTACCTACAAACTCCTCTTTCGTATAACAGTCAATATACAATTAATATTAGACCTTTATATTGAAAATCTTGGAGGGTCCGGGGAATAGTTAGGGTCTGATATATGTTTGACGGTAGGACCCCTTGTTCTTTCCTTCATTTTCAAGCTACTTTTAAATGTCCATGCTCTTTTTGGCAGAAATGTTCAACTCTTATGGAGAAAATTCTAGATGTCTTCTACTCCTTCGCTTCTGATGCCTCTGCATCTCGAGAAAATCTATTTAAAAAAATGTTGTTGTCCAAAAACTTCCCTGATTTATAAACTTCTTTTCACCCCAGACCCGATCCGCTTTAAAACAGATTTTGAAATGGCCTGGGAAGCGGATTTGGGCTGTGTTAGGAATGTTGACTTCTGGAACAAGATCTGAGCACAATCCTTAAAAATTTCCAGATCCGCTTCTACTACTTAATCTATGTGTTTTCTATATCATGGGTTGTATCTCACCCCCTATCAATAGCTAACATTTCACGTACTAGTAATGATTCCTGCAGGTCCTGCAAATCCCCTTTAGCTAATTTGTTTCATCTTTTGTTTTCTTGTCCCTATGCAGGCTCCTTCTGGGTGAAAATATAGTCTCTCATATCCAAATGTTTTAATTTACATACTCCTTTATCTAATGATACTCTTTTTGCAGGAAGTTTGATAGAGTCTTTGGATTTATCTTTACACGAAAAAGGGTTCTTTGACCTTATGTTGGCTTTAGCTTTTCAGCAACTTACACAAAACTGGAAATGTTCAATTAAGCTCTCCATTAAGTCTTGGTGGAATTATGTTTGCCTTTGCTTCCTCTTAAAATCCACTTGCTGAAAGAGATTTGTATTAGTTACCTTTAACTCATTATTTAGACACGGTTGCAAATTTATTTTATCTTTAAAACGTTCAAAATGTTTTAAACCTTTGTAAATTGTTACTTTCTCTGCTTTTTACTCTATTTTATTTCTTAATAGTATAATGTTTTAGGTATGTTAATTATTTATTTAGTATTATTGTGCCATGCTACTCGATCTTCAGTTGTAGAATTATATTATATCCTCTCTCCCATCCTGCCCTAGGATAATGTCAAAATGTAAATAGCTTTCTACTTTGTTTAGTATTTGCCTTCTCATCTCTTGCTACTTTAATTTAAGATAATCTGTATGGCTTACTCTTTTTAATTGTTTTTTGTTTCAAGTAAAGCTTTTTAAACATAAAGAAAAATAATGGGAGGGAGACTGGTCAGGGCTCCTTGAGAGATAAAAGATGCCCTTTTTTAAGATTTTCTTGCTCTTTCCCTTATTAATGTAACAAGCCCCATATTCCATTCTCTATGAAGGGCTAATCCAGGAACTTAAATGGCAGAACTAGCCAGGTGTGCCAAGATGCGGTTGTGAGCAGGGGTGGGCGGAGTTGACCGAGAGCCACTTCATGGAATTCCATGGAAATGCCTAAAAACTCCATGGAATTCCTCTTTGCTCCGCCCTCTGAATGCAGCATGATGCAGGCAGCAGACCTGGCATGCTCTTGACCCCCTTACTGGCACCTGCTTGGCTTACCTGATGCATTCTCCGCCGTGCCGGGCTGTCTTCCTCTTCCTGGCTGTCTCCTCTCCAGGCTCGTCTATGCAAAACGAAACCCATACGCTGTATGTGTTGGGAGGACTGTCCATGCACATAGGAGGAGGAAAGCTCCGGGACAGCGGTGAATGAACCAGGTAAGCCGTGGCGTCCTCGCTAGGGGTGGGTGGCAGGGGCAAACTGTCCCACGCTGTGGAATCAGAGTTTTTTGCTGAACTTCGCATTCCCAGTGGAGCATGGAGTTGGCAAAACTCTGCAAACTCTGCTGGTGGAGTAGAGTTCGCCACCCACCCTTAGTTGTGAGGTGTCATGTGCCCAAAATGGCTTGGCTGTCCTGAATGAATGAATCTGAACACACACCAGGGGCCATATTTACTATGATTTTGCATTGGGACTGCATCACTTTTGTTGCACTTTGAGTGGTTTTGTGTGGTATAGTAAATACAAAGTAAAGCAGCGCAGCACATAGCGCTGCCTTGCATTACTTTGTGTCAAGAAGACGTTCCATGGGTGGAGCATGGGCGCTTCAGTGCATCCACCCATGGATTTTGATGCAAACCTAGATTTACAAAAACTTGTGAATCTGGATTTGGTCCAAAATGGTGCACCTGCCTGAAGCTGGAGTTATGAGGAGAAATATATATTTTTCTCCTCATTAGTGACTCTTTCTGTGCCTGATGCATTCTGAAGCACACATGGAAAGAAGAATAAGCCTCTAAAGATTGTTTTTGTGCAGAAATGTATTCCTTCTTGCAAAAAAAAGAAATCCTGCCGGTAACACAGGCACTGGTGCACTATGTTGGATAGGTACCTGCATTGGCGCTAAGAGACAGTATGCCAGCACAAAGAGAAAGTCTAAGTGTTCCATATCTTTGTAAATAGGGAACATTTCCACACGCTCCTTTTCATGCAACGCAAGTTCCCTTGCTGAGCTGTGCTGTGTTGCAAGCAATAATAATAAATATGCCCTTTGGTGTCCCCGGTGTGATTTTGGTGGCCCATAAAATGGGCCCCTAGCAGAGGGGAAGGGAGGGTACCACCTTTTCTGCCTGTGTCTTTGGTGGAAGTCATGAGGAGACGACACTTAGAACTGTCAAGCCTCAGAAGTGGATTCTGAGTGTCTGATTACAAGAAGATTATGTAAATTTGGAACAATGCCAGGAAGCTTGGGACTGGCTTATATAGTTGAGCTCATGTTTAGCACATGCAGGCATTAGAGCCTTTTCCTTTATGTAAAAGTTATTTTGCTTAATTGGTAAGCATCTGGAGCTTTCTTGGTGAACACTGGCTATAATTGCTAAATTTAAGGGCATTCATCAAATTGGTGGTGTATCTTGAAGATGCAGCTGAGGTGGGGGCATATTTACAGCAAAGTGGGCAAGCTTGTTGTTAAGCCAAGAAGGCTAACGACACACTCCGTCACTTTAGAAATGCAGGGCTGCATCATATTCACAAGAATATGGTGCAGCCCTGGACTGGTGCTAAATTTGGCAGCCAAGCTCCAAAGCAGGCACCATTACACCATAGTGCAAGGGTGTCTGCGTTGAGGGGAAGATTGTGGCATTTTATAACTTTTATGTGTGCTGCTTGATGCAGCATACATAGAAGTTACATAATGACAATTTTTTAAAAGATTTTTTATGTGTAAAAAGGGAGACCTTCCTGCACATAAACAATCATTGGCGTTTTGCTGTTTCCTAGTGTACTGCACAAAGTAGCACACATGGAAATAGCAAAAACGAGGACAAATAAAGCATTTCTCCTCATTTCGCCTATTTAGGACCAGGTTTTCCATGGTCCTAATTTTCCTACTGCCTCCTATTTACTCAACCCTTGTAAATAGAGGGGGAGTGTCAAAATCAATGGGTTTGATGGTGGAGCGCCCATCACAACACCCATTGCCCTCCCCTTTCACGCTAAGTATACAGTGGAAGGGTGCCTTATTTACAAGGCAGTGTTATGCCACGTGAAGTGGCTTAAGGCTGCCTTGTAAATAAGAAGCCCCTATCGCCATCACAACATCACTGAAAGTGACGTGTTGGCAATAGGGGCTTGTAAATATGCCCCTCAGTTTGCCCGCTGTTTTCCTCCACTGCTTCTGGTACCTAATACCTAGTCACTAAATTGTTTTGGCCACCCTAAGGTTGGATTATAGGTGCCTATCTTTTGTGCAATGTTATTTCACCAGTTCAAGGTCTTATTTTCCCATTTCTCTCCTTTGACTTATTTGTCATTTTTTGTTTATTTGGGGGCAGAAAGGGAGGGAGGATTTCTCCTGTTATTCCTTTGACATATATGAGATTCACTATGCAATATAGAGTAATTATTCAGTATGCATGTGCACATCCTTTTTTTATTATGTGGTATAGGGAATGTCCAAGAGTGGGATTTTATGGTTAAATTTGCATTGCTGAATATCAGGGGAAAGAATTTCCCAAATAAAGTAATTAAAATCTGGAACTCTTTGACCAATTTGTGTGCCAATATACTTTCCATTAGACAAAGTCCAAGGATAATGAGGTTGCCCACGGTTTTTGAAAGAGATGCTCTAAAAAGAGACAGAAGGCAGAGATATAATGACTAGGGGGAGTGTGCATGAGATACATTTTACCACTGCTAATGTTTAACCAATGGATTGTGGTCATGAGACATTTTTTCTCACCTCTCTTCGGCTAATGGGAAATGATGCTGACTGGAGATTTCAACTAAACACTGAATCAATTTGCACAAGCATACCGCTTTTGCAGATCACTTCTTGTTCATCCTTTGCTCCCTAGCCTAGTCATGCCAAGATGGAGTAGAAGAAATAACCAGCTTCAAGATCAATATGAGAAAGTTCAACATTTAAACTTGAGTTTAGATATCAATCCAGTGGGATTACCCTTTGCGATGAGCTTTGAGGTCCATCACGTTTGGGAAGGAAAATTGAGTGCATGTTTCCTGGGTCTGTATAAAGTTAACTTTCCACCCTTAAAACTTTGAAAGAGGATCTTGGGAGATGGACACCACTATCCTGCCTTGGCTGGGAAGGAGAGTTGTGCTTTATTTATTGAAGGTGCTTCAATTTCTTGTAAACTATAGGGGCTGGTCTGCAGGTTCATATAAGGTGGGTGGGCTTTAGATTCCTGATTCAGCTCCAATGGAAATGTTTTGTAGCTGCTTTGCATTATTTATGAACAGTTTATTACTAATATTCACCATGGTTGTTTCAGTAGTTCATACCTCTTTTGATTTTATTTTCAATATTTGGTAATCCTGATATTTCCAATGTAGCGACGTTTCTCAGTATAGCGCTCACCCACTATGGCAGCCAAGTGGTATGACAACAGTCTTACTTTTTCTGCGGCAGCAGCAGTGAGACGCAGGAGCATTTATGGGATGTGGTGTGAAGGGGTCCACCAGAAAGCAGAGGTTCCACTGTTCTTCTGGTTCCATGAACAAGCAGAAGCAATCATGTAGAAGTGTGCTGCCTAGAGAACAATCGGCTCCTTTTATTCACCTTCAAAACACAACAGGTACCGTTGTTGAAGGAAGACTAAGTCCAGTGAAGGAGACATACAACTCCTCAAACTTCCAGAGGGGAAATATCCATAACAACGCGGGCATTACCCCGCACTGCTATTACAACGCTGCTATTACAACGCAAGTCGTTACAACGACTTGCGCTGGGGGGCGCTGTAGGATAGGGAATAGTTTAATTTTCTATCCAACATCTTCCCTACTGTCAACGGGGCTGGAGTTGGAATAGAAAATTAAACTATTCCACTATTCAGCACCCCCAAAGCAAGTCGTTGTAACGACTTGCGTTGTAAAAACTGCGTTGTAATGGCATGCGGGGTAAAAGCCCGCATTGTAATGCCGTACAACCCACAGCGGATACCTCAGAACTTTGCTAAAACAGTCTCTTAAAGGAGCTGTCAGAAAGTGCTAATCCTGAGTACAGGTCCATCGGAATCAGTGAATGTTTCCACACCTCTTCAAATCCACTGTCAACCATACACAAAAATACATGTTTTCAGAAGTAGGCCCGTAGAGGAGTGCATGAGAGAATAGCAGGTGTGGCCCGTGTAGGTAAGAGCGGTGAGGTGGGGGTGTGGTGGGGGAGAGTCGACAGACGACGACGAGGTAAACTTAAATTTAAAAAAAATGAAAATCACTTACCTCATGTTCGCAGCATCGCAGAGGTGACGATGCGCCGAACACAAGGTACGTTTTAAAAAAAAAATTTAAGCTTACCTCGTAGTCGTCTGCTGACTTCCCCGCCCCACTGCCCTTTCCTGCACGTGCCGTGCGTGGAGAAGAGAGAGAAAACAGAGACGCTGGATAGCTAAAGAAAAAAAAAGGCCTTTAGTGCCTTATTAATCATGCAACAGTGTCGAGTTTCTAATATTGACTGTTATGTGCCTTCATCTCTGTGTGTCCAACACTCTAAAGCTTGATGAAACGTTGCATCTCCATAGAGCTCAAACACAATTTGATATCAATGAAATAGATACCAAATTATTCGGAACTATTATGCTTTTCTCACTTCAGACAACTGTTTTCTCTATTATAAGAGCACGCTCTGTGATTTCAATTATTTTCAAAGTGACAGATTCATGAACTGCAATATAATAAACACATATTAGGACTGTGAAGTCTGCCTGGCAAAAAGCACTCACTTTCCCTACCAATATTGACACTTTAATGCAATGCGTCTGACAAAATGAAATATTTTCAAAGTTTGTGAAGGGATGAGGATCCTTTCCTTTCCTTACATTGGAGTAAGCAGTTGCCCATAAATATGAGTTTGCAATTGTTAAATGTTAGCTCATGGGACTGTTCCACGAAATTATTAATTTTATTGTCATTGTTATTATTATTGTTATTATTACTAATATTATTAAATAGACTTGTAGAGCGCATGGCTATCCATGAAGAGCATCAAATGCAGTTTAAATCCTTGTTTTCTATAATACTTCTTTGTATCTAGTTCAATTTTTCGTGAGTGCCAAAAGTAATCATGAACAGTCTTCAAAGTGTCTTTTAACTCTGGCAACAAGGACCTGGCTGCAGCAACTATGTATTTTAATTGCCTAGCATGGATGCTCTGGACCATGAGGAACTTATATTTTGTGACTTCAAAGTGGCTGCCGCTGCATGCAAACCTCATGGGAGATGTAGGGGTATATTTGCTAGAAGATGTCGGAGCGCGGAGCTGCAGCAAATTTGGCAGCGGTGCGCTCCGACTTTTTCAAAATGTAGGGATGCGCCGTCTTTATTACAATACTGAGCACCCCTGTGTTTTCCCTAGCACTAAATTTAGCTGCCTAGCGCCAATGCAGGCACCCTTGAACCATAGTGCAAGGGTGCCTGAATTGCAGGGAATGATTGTTTATTTTATGGAAGGTCCTTCCTGCATATGCAAAATCTACAAAGGCTACTTATTACTTCTATGTGTGCTGCATTTTGCAGCACACACAGAAGTAGAAAATCGTCATTATTTAACGATTGTTTAGATTGTTTATGTACAGGAAGGGACACTTTCCCGCACATAAACAATGGCTTTTTGCTCTTTCTATTTCTGCAGCAGAATGCAGCACATATAGAAAAAGAAGACAAACAAGGAGAAATAAAAGCATTTCTCCTTGTGCACCATTCTAACGCCTGCTCTTTCATGGCGTTAGTTTTTGGCACTGCCGCAGATGTCACCTCCTGGAACGCCCACAGCAACACCCATTGCATACCCATTTCATGCAGACACCAGCGTGAAATGGTAGCATATTTACAAAGTGGAATTAAGCCACAAAAAGTGGCTTAACGCCACTTCTTAAATATAATACAGGACATACCGCCACTGGGGCGTTAGAAAAAGTGACGCTCTGGTGGCTATAGGGGCTTGTACATATGACCCTATATTTCCTTGTCTGAACACTGCCATTTCGGATTGAGCATTCAGTGATGACACAAAGCCTCTATCCAAATAGAGCCCACACTGCATACACACTGCCAACCTTTCCTGCTTCTGAATGCGTGCACTGTCAGGTAGTTGAAATATCACGCTTTCATGCAGTTCAAGTACAAAGAGGAAAGTGCGGGCCCCAGATCATGACAACAGCATGACTCTACAATCAAAGTCATCTACACACAGTGAAGAAAAGAAAGGCAACTGTAAGCTAGTCTGTTATATTCCATTTAATTCCATGTGTAACCCCTTGAAAATACCTATAGTGAGAAAGGTGTTGCATATATGTTCAAAGATTGTTTAAAAAAGCGTCTTTATTAAGAGGTGATTGCAAATATATATTCTGAGCCAGAACTTCTTCTGTATGGTGTTTGTAGAAATTGATGTGTGCTATGTGTTTGATCCTATGCTAGGTGTTTTACTAGCTTTCGAACTGTGTTGACTGCACACGTTTTGTTTGATATTTTCTAATAAATATTAACAATGTTTCAGGAACGTGGGTGTCATGTTAATTCACTGACCTGATGATGATCCATCACAAAAATTGCTACTTGGATCAAAATGTCAATAATTTACTCAGAGTTTGTTGATTTATGTCACTGTTTCCATGTCTTACCCTTTTGTCTCTCATGACGACATTACTGAGCCAGACCATCCATAGTCATTCATGTAGATACTGCATTGCAATAAATTCAGTTTCCCTGCCAGATTATCTTTTATATTGTTTGTCTGACCTCAAGCTCTCCTTCAGTCATGGCTGCTACCTGGAAGCAGCCATGGGGCGGCATTGTTTTTTTTCTCTTTCTATGTGTGCCGCATTCATAGAAGGAGCAAATCGCCTTTAATGATTGTTTATGTGCAGGAAGATGTCCCTTTCTACAGATAATCATCCCTGCAACGCAGGCTCCCTTGCACCATGGCCGACGGGTTTCTCCGTTGGTGCTAGGCAGCTTTTGTAGCACCAGCGCAAAGGAAAACACAGGGCTGCACCATATTCTTTGTAAATATGGAAAACTCGATTGCTTGTTGTCTAAAAAGACATATTTTGTTGTTGTTGCATCTGGTGACTCACAAGCCAATAAAATGGGTCCTTTAGTCATTTAACCAGACATGGGCATCCAGGTAAACATCACGTCTGCAGTTTTATTTTAGTTCAAACTCATTTGGCTGCATTTTCAGGCAATTCGAGGTTATTTGATTACGGTATAAGATCCAGTGTTGTTTAACTGTAGGAAAAGAAAAGTGTAAGATCTTACACTCTTATTGAAACAAAAGCAATTAATACAACAATAACCATTCTTATTAGCAACAGTGAAGGTGAAGCAAAAAACAGGTCCTTATTCCAATTTGCTTAGAATTCTTGTTGGGGCGTAAACATATTTTCCCCCATGAACGAATTCCAAGTGATGCAGTATATCAGATATCTATTACTGTATGAAAAAGTACCTAAGATGTTTTAGGGGCAGCAATCCCCACTGTAACCTGGCGTAATATGCCCCCGGGAAAAGGTCCTGAATTCTGGATTTTAAGGCTGAATATGGTCCAGTAAACAGCAATGTCTCTGGTGACTGCCCATACAATAGCGACAACTCATCATCATCCCAAAGTAATTCTGCTTCCTGAAATAGTAACTATGTCCCATTATTTCACAATGTTTTTCATCCTTCAGTCACTAAAATATTCATGTCCTAGGTCAATTTATTAGATCATCAGAACTCTCCATCTTTACCTTCAGCCTTCATCCATTTACTTAGGGACTGATTACGTGTTTGCGGACAGGTTACTCCATCACAAACTTGACGGATATCCCACCTGCTCCATTATGAGTTCCAGTATGTTCCAGTGGATACAATGGAACTCACAATATGGCGGATGGGAAATCCGTCATGTTTGTGATGAAGTAACCCATCCGCCTAACCCGTAATCAGGCTGTTGGTGTTTCAAAGTGAACCTAGGATGGAATACACAGTTTATAAGCAAACAATGATGCCTTATAGGACTCTAAGGATGATACATTGACATGGTGTGGTGGGATCACTCTGACACCAGAAAATGTGGCACAGGGGTACCAACAATGACACAGAGCCTCTGGCAAGGAGGCACCAACAGTGCCACTTGCTGATTGCCACAGGAGTACTAACATTGACATGGAGAGATTGACATGGGTACAGTGCAAAAGTAGACTGACACTAGGCCAGAACTCAACAGTGGCACTAGGCCGCTGGCACATGGGATGCTGACACACAAATCTGTGCTGGAAACAGTGACATAGGTGTGCTGACGTGGGCCACAATCAGTAATGAAGGCACACTGGTTTGACGGAGTTTCACCGGGACACAGACACCTGAGTGAGAATAGGACATGTTACAACGCAAACTTTTACAACGCATGCCTTTACAATATGGTTTTTACATCGCAACATCCATTACAATGCTTGATTTTACAATGCATGCCATCACAGCACATTTTAATAAACTACACTTACAACGCATTCCATTACAACACATACCATTACAACGCATACCATTACAATGCATATTATATTTTTTAGTGCAACAGTAGTGTATGTATTGGATAGTGTAGGGGTAAAAAATTACTATTCCCACTCCAGTGAGTGCAACAGTAGGGTTAGTCTGTTATAGTACATTTGATTCCATGTGTAGCCCTGTGAAAAAACCTATAGTGAGAAAGGTGTTGCATATATGTTCAAAAATTGTTTAAAAAAGCGTCTTTATTAAGAGGTGATTGCAAATATATATTCTGAGCCAGAACTTCTTCTGTATGGTGTTTATACAAATTGATGTGTGCTATGTGTTTGATCCTATGATAGGTGTTTTACTAGCTTTAGAACTGTGTTGACTGCACACGTTTTGTTTGATATGTTCTAATAAATAATAAAAATGTTTCAGGAACGTGGGTGTCATGTTAACTCACTGTCCTGATGGTGATCTGTCACAAAAATTGCTACTTGGATCAAAATGTCAACAATTTATTCAGAATGTATTGATTTATGTCACTGTTTCCATGTCTTAGCCCTTTTGTCTCCCATGACGTCCATACTGAGTCAGACCATCCATAGTCATTTATGTAGATACTGCATTGCAATAAATTAAGTTACCCTGCCAGATTATCTTTTAAATTGTTTGTCGGAACTCAAGCTCTCCTTCAGCCACGGCTGCTACCTGGAAGCAGCCATGAGGTGAGGGGCAGGGTGGATTGGTTAACCCCTTCCATGCTGATGACGAGCTCAGCTCGTCATCAGCATTACCTACCCTGTGCGGATGACAAGGTGAACTCGTCACTCAACATGTTGTTTTTGAAATTCCAGCGCACAGCGGGAAAACCGCTAGCGTGGAAGTGGTTAAAAAGAAAAACACTGACCTCCCGGTCGGCCGGCCGCTGCCACCTCTCCTGTATCCTCTTCTTGGCTTCTTGGGAGAAACAGGAAGCACCAGTACTCCGAACCTCCCCGCAATCAATCACAATGCTGTAAAACAGCTTTGTTATTGGTCTGAGCGCCGGCCCACGGCGCTCAGCCAGGGCCTAGAGAGATGGGCATGTTCTCCATGCAGGCTGTAATGCAGCCTGCATGCAGAACAGGGAAAGTGCGCATGACTGCTTTGTGAGGTCCAAGAGGGCCAGCCAAACAGTCACTGCGCACTTAGGAGTGTTCTACCACTCCTCCCCTGGTCTGCACCCCCACCTGCCCCACCCCCTCATGCAAGCTGCTGCAGTAGGAGGACAACGTAAAATTATAATAACATTACCTTATTATCATTTTATTTTTTCATTTCTTTTGCTGCTTCATGGCAGTGGGGTGATGCTCCTCCACCTTAGGGATCACAAATTTTGTACTTGACAATCTACGAAAGCACAAATATGTACCATATCCAATAAGGGACAAGTTGTGTGAATCCAGCCCAGTTTTCAGAATCTTCCTCTGTTGCCTATGGAAAGTTCCTTCCAACCTCATCTTTCCACCATGCCGCACAAGCCAATGAGGACAGGCAGCTAGCATCCAGGGAATAACCCTTCGAACAAAGCCGCTCCTGGATTTAAAATGGTGCTGAGTTGAATGGGCTCCCTACCCATGCAAGTGGGCTGAACCCAAGATTTGTAAAAGTTCTGCCAAAAATGGAAGAGTCCAGTTCTTTGTGGGACACAACAACACAAAACCCACTGGCATGTAAAATGCTGTAGCATCTTGTTTAGCTTGGGAAATCAGAGTGAACCAGACTCACACTGCCACACCATGTCTCCAAATGGCCACCTTTAAAGACAGGTATAGGATAATTGTCTCAGTTTAGATATATACTCTTGAAATCTCTTTTATTTTAAGGCTTTCTACAAATTTCTGATTACACCTGTTAGCACTGAGCAAAATAAGCAACCCCCATCCCTGCATGTCAAATCATTGATTTAGGGAGACAAAGGGACGTTGTGGAGTGACATCCTGTTGAGAAGCATGAAGGGAGAAGGACACCATTTTTATGTATAGCTAGAGCTACATCTACAACTCTACTTGCACCCACTACCATCCTTTCCATGAGTTTTGCCATGACACCATGCTTGCATACACCACACCTGGGAGTGCCTAAATTTTTCTTTGAACCATGCATTCCTCCATACCCAGCATTGGCATTTCTAGAAAATGAAACACTCCACCATTTTAAATTATACCTTCCGCAGCACAATCACTTATTGCTGCTGGCGACTATGAGGAAGTAATTTTGCGTGCTCAAGATATCAATAAAGTTTGTTAGGCATGTGTTAAATGTAAATTAGGTTGGTGTAATTTGTGTAATTTCTGGAAATTTGCGTTGTACTTTTTATGTGAAATACACAAACTTACTCCATAACAGGACATCACGTAATGTGTTGGAAGCAAAAATTATAGTGCAGTAGCATAGGATGAATACGAACTACCAGGAACTGATTGTGTTTTTCATGCACTTTTTTAGCTCAGAATTAGACCTTTTCTCAAACGATCATTTTATGCTAAATTACGGTGCAAAATGACAGATTTGCATGTTGCCTAATTTGGCACAATTTTGCCTATTTTTTAGAAAATGTTGCATAATTAAGTGAAAGCAAGTTAAGCTGGGTGAAAGGGGATCAGAAATATAAAAAGAAAACGTACCTTCAGGCCGGGTCCTGCGTCTTCTCTGCTCCTGCTCTTCTTCCTCCAACAGGAACAGGAAGCAGGCAGCCAGGCTCCCTCCCCTAGGCCAATCACAATTCTGCAATGCAGCTTTGTGATTGGTTTGAGCGCCGTTACATAGTGCTCAGCCAGGGGCAGGAGGGGTGTGAATGTTCTCCATGCAGGCTGCATGGAGAACAGGGAAATGCGCATGACTGGTTTGGGTGGCCCAAGAGATCTGGCCAAACAGTCATTGCGCCGTTAGGAGTGGGCAACCCACTCATCGCCTGCCCTGATCGGAGAGCAGCGCAGGTCCTCCCACCCGCTTGCTGCAAAGCAGCAGGACACGAAACATAAAATGATAATAACTGAAAGTTATTATCATTTTTTGTTTCTCACCGCTTAAAAGCAGTGGGTTGACACTCCTTTGTCATAGGGGAGGAGCTGCCCCTGACTACTGCCTCTTCCGCATGCACAATAAAAGAAAATAGCAGGCAATTCAACAGAGAGGAGAGTCTGAACATTCAAAGCATGACTTGAAAATATGAGGTACGAGGAATGTAAAAGTGTGTCACCTCAAATAGGGGAATAGGTTAGTATGTTTTAGTGTGGGTGCACTGCCATAAATTGGTGGTGCTGCTACACTACTGGACTCACAATTACCACACCCCATTTAGTGGAGTGGGAACCCATGCCTTTCAGCCAATGGAGTCTTAGCAGTCTCAGTGGGCATACATTCTTGACCTGATGGCCATGTCCCAACCTAGGGGCATATTTACAAGGGCATTACGTCACGGATTGTCACTTTTTATGACGCTCTGGTGGGGCAATTCCTGATCCATATTCACAATGCGGTGCTAAGCCACTTTGAGTGATTATCGCACACTTTCACACAGTTTTCTGTGTCAAAGGGGCATGCAATCAGTGTTTGCTGTGGGCGTTCCACCACAACACTCACTGCTTTTTTACACTGCCCCAGATTTACAAGGATCTGCAAATCTGAGGCAGTGACAAAAACTAATGCCAGAAAAAATAGTTTTATTTCTCCTTGTTTTTTTTCTCTTTCTATGTGTGCTGCATTCATAGAAGGAGCAAATCGCCTTTAATGATTGTTTATGTGCAGGGTGGTGTCCCTTCCTGCACATAAATAATCATCCCTGCAACGCAGGCTCCCTTGCACCATGGCGGACGGGATTCTCCGTTGGTGCTAGGCAGCTTTTTTAGCACCAGTGCAAGGGAAAACTTAGGGATGCGCCATATTCTTTGTAAATATGGCCCCTATTTTGAGCTGAGCTGCCATCACGCTTTTTCTGACAGTGTCTGTCATGTGAGGCATGGTAGTCTTGGGCAGGAAAACGTACAACATTCCTTACACATTAGGGACGTTTCTCCTATGATTTTCAGTGGCAAACTCCTGCTTTAAGGTTTGTCGCTGAAAATCAAATGTGAAAAAGAAGCAGGCAAGATAAACATGGTGACCCATTAGTCGTTCAACTGTAAAAAGGGTGCCGCAGGTGCACATTCATCACTTGGATCCTGCCAGGCAGTGGGGATATCTGGATATGGTGGGTGGACATCGGCAGGGGGCAAAGGCAACGGCTGCTACCAACCTGGTGTGCTGGCGGGCTATCCAACATACTCACAATAAACTTGTCAGACAGGATTGTACTAACCGAAAATGAAGGATGTGAAGATTGTGATACAAGAATGTCATGGACAAAATATCAAAGACCAAAATATCTGAAAGTATGTGTATATGGCAGGAGTTTACTATCAGTAACACCTCATCTAACTACCGTGAAGATACATATATAGAGAGATATATATGCATAGTCAAGGTAGATTTAGATATATGTGGAGTTAGGTATAGAAAGTCTAAACTTACCTTTTGATATTTTGGAATCAATATTTTGTCTTCAATATTCTTATACCTTGATATTCAATCTTTGATATTCCGGGTACACAGCATAAGGCAGCATTACATTAAAATGGACTCATTGCTTATGTGTACCAGCTTTGCCTCTAGTGCCGGACATCCATTTTTCTGACTTTCTCATATCACGTGATTGTCCAACACTCTTCTCCCGTAGAGCCAGGACAGGTGATCACCTGTATTGGAGTACCACTTGGCCAGGGCTGGCGGCCACAGCAAGCTCAACATATTTCTGTCCATTTAGAGGTGCAATGGGGCCAACAATAATATGAAAGCTACTCCCAATGCTCTTTCCTTGGCATCTCTTTTTGCCATGAGCAGCTCACAAGCACGCTCAGTCTACTGCATTTAGTTTGAGAATAAACCTGCTCTATCCTCTATCAAGCGATCATGATCAATGGATAATCGGTTCTGATGATGTCTAGAGTTTAAGTCAGGATCCAGTTCAGTTTGCAAGCGTGTGGCTTGGTCAGTATTTGTGGGAGGAGCGGGCAGAGGGTGAGCACTTCAGATTTCCCAACAATCACACAGGAATATAATCAAGGCCGGACTGGCCGTAGCCGGCACCGGGAGGTTCCCTAGTGGGCCGCAAGGGTGGGGCCGGTTTTGGACCCATGGGGGCTGTTTTTGTTTCCAGGGGCGGTTTTGCAGCACAGGCCCCTTGTAACAAAGGCATCTGCATTGCTTTCCATGTGCATCCCCCCAACCCGCATGACGGCCCAACTCAATTGCCAAGGCCGGTTTGTGTTTTCAGTCTGTTCCTGCATATATTATTAACATACATTTTCTGAGAAGCAGGACATAAGGGGGGCTTCAGGGGCAGTGTAAAGGGAGAGCAGTGAGGACTGTTAGTGGTACATAAAACTAAATATTTTGTAAAATAACCAACATGTTTTAAAAACTTCAAAACAGAGGAGGAGAGTATGTGTTTGATTTAGTGTGTGTGTCAATGTAACAATCCTGGGTGAAATCCGGCAGACACCGAACCACCCCCAACAGAAAGCACCTGTACCCATCTATTTACTATAGAGTACATTTATTAGAGGGGTGTAACCCCCAACACCCCACCCCCCAAAGCTATGCCCCTGTCTACGTCACATATATTGGAATTTGCTCCATGTGATTATTTGCTCGCAGGACCGTCTATCTGGTTCAGAAAGGATTACAACCTGGGGGCCTGATTCACAAAGGAAAATGTACACTTTTGTTTAAGTTTACTATTGATTGCTATTTATAAAAGGATCTATGAGTAGTATCTTTATGAGTGTAGAGTCTACGCCCATAAAAACATAGGGCTGTCCTGTCATACATTTACCTTTGTGAATCAGGCCATGCCTGAGTTTACAGGCATTTGATCTGGGTTAGGAGTTTACCCTTTTGGATAACTTTTTTTCAGGCTTCATCTTTTGTGTCTCGCTGGGTGCCCAAAGCACCTAGATAGCATTATGATTCCAAAGAAATATGCTCACCAATATTGATCATTTAGACATCATTGATTAGTTCATGAAAAGCAGGAAAAATTGAAGAAAAGGTTGATATCGCAATATGATGAAGAAAAATAACTTCTGCTGATGGAAAACAGTAATCAGTTAGACAAGTTAGACAAGAAGCAAAGATGAAATTGAAACATTATAGGATACTGCGTGGAGGGCACTGGGCACCTGACTGAATGCGCAAAGATGGGCAAACAAACTATAAATGCTGGAGGAGTTTCAGAGTGTATAAGATGGGGACCATGTGTCAATATCATGGCCTAACTATCACAATTTAAGGGACTATGAAGAAAGTTGGGGAGCGGCCATAATATAGGACTTTTAAGGTGTCACAAAGATGGGAAAGCACATGACAAGATGGTTAGTGGCATGCCTTATGGTAGTGAAAATTTGTATTCTGACACAAAAGAAGAGCTGATTGGATGGTCAAATGGCCAAACGTGTGTCGTATAATATGGTGGTATACCGACTCAATGATCAGAGAGGTATTTTCAGGAAGTGTGGGGTGTCCTTTTTAAGGGTAAGCTTTTCTCTTGGTGCTAATTGACCCCTAGTGGGGGCCTTTACAGAGCATGTTGTAAGAGTGGCAAATACAGACCATTGGGGCAGTAGAGAATACATGCGACCAAGACCATTGTGGCGGTCACTCTCTATGGGAGGTGGAGATTTCTAAAGATCTGCTTTAGAGCTTTTAGCTGATACCAAAAATTCTGAACGATTATCAGAGATTGGTGGAAAACATGATTGCTTGTTGTCTAAAAAGACCCCCACATATTTTATTGTTGTTGCATCTGGTGACTCACAAGCCAATAAAATGGGCCCTGTAGTTATTAAACCAGACATGGGCATCCAGGTAAACATCACATCTGCAGTTTTATTCGATTTCAAACTCATTTGGCTGCATTTTCAGACAATTCCAGGTTAATTGATTCAGGTATAAGATCCAGTGTTGTTTAACTGTAGGAAAAGAAAAGTGTAAGCTCTTACGCTCTTATTGAAACAAAAGCAATTAATACAACAATAACCATTCTGATTAGCAACAGTAAAGGTGAAGCAAAAAAAAGGTCCTCATTTAAATTTGCTCAGAGTACCTGTTGGGGCGTAAACATATTTTTCCCCATGAACGAATTCCAACTAATGCAGTATTTCCAATATCTAATACTGTATGAAAAAGCCCCGAAGATGTTTCAGGGGCGGCAATCCACACTGTAACCTGGTGTAATATGCCCCCGGGAAAAGGTCCTGAATTCTGGATTTTAAGGCTGAATATGGTGCAGTAAACAGCAATGTCTCTGGTAACTGCCCATACAATAGCGACAACTTATCATCATCCCAAAGTAATTCTGTCCTAGGTCAATTTTTTAGATCATCAGAACTCACCATCTTTACCTTCAGCCTTAATCCATTCACTTAGGGACTGATTACGAGTTTTCAGACGTTTTACTCCACCACAAACGAGACGGATATCTCACCTGCCCTATTATGAGTTCCAGTATGTACCAGTGGATGTAAAGGAACTCACAATATGGCGTATGGATATCCGTCATGTTTGTGATGAAGTATTCCATCCGCCAAACCCGTAATCAGGCCATTAGTGATTCAAAGTGAACCTAGGATGGAATACAGAGATTATAAGCAAACAATGATGTCTTATAGGACTGTAAGGCACATTGACACAGTGCGGCGGGCTTACACTGACACCAGAAAATGTGACACAGGGGTACCAACAATGACACAGAGCCTCTAGCAAGGAGGCACCAACAGTGTCACTCGCTCATTGCCACAGGAGTACTAACATTGACATGGAGATATTGACATGGATACAGTGCAAACGTAGACTAACACTAGGTCACAACTCAACAATGGCACTAAGCCGCTGACACATGGAATGGAATGGAATAAGACTTATATTGCGCAAACTTAGCCCGGAGGGGCATCAAGGCGCATAACTACACAGAGAGAGAGGGGCCAAGAGAGAAGATACAGCAAGTAGTAGGTTAGTAAGCCTGAGAAAAGAGCCAAGTCTTCAAGAGCTTCCGGAAGATCGACAGGGAGGGTTGGCTAGACAATTCAGGGGGGAGACTGTTCCATAATTTCGGGGCAATGGCGGAGAAGGCTCGACCACCCCATCTAGTCTTTTTAAATCTGGGGACAGCGAGGAGATTTTTCGAGGAAGACCGAAGTGTTCAGTTAGGGATGTAGGGGCTGATGAGGGTTTTTATGCCTTCTGAACCAGCGCCGAACAGAGCTTTATGTGTAAGACAAATGATCTTAAGGGAGATCCTGGCTTGTATAGGAAGCCAGTGGAGAACCTTCCTGGCTTGGGTTACCGATGAAAGCCTAGGTAAGTTTAGGACCATCCTAGCTGCAGCATTTTGAACAGTCTGAAGGCGATGGAGGGATTTCTTATTGATGCCTCCATACAGCGCATTGCAGTAATCTAACCTGGAGGACACCAGGGACACAGTTGACTGCTTGCGTGCATCAGGCGACAAGTATGGAGCAATCTTTTTAAGCATCCGAATGATGTTACGGCAGGTGGATACTGTTCTATTGACCTGAGGGTCAAAAGAGAGGGCTGGGTCTATTAGAACACCAAGGTTCCTAGCCGAATTGGTGGGATGAGGGCAATTTCCCAAGGCTGGTGGCCACCAGTCTCCTGACCAGATGTCATGGCTTCCCCCAAAGATGAGAACCTCCGTCTTCTCCCCATTCAGTTTTAGGTAGTTTCGCACCATCCAATTTGATACTGCCTCCATACAAGTTCTAAATTTGGAGGCAGCTTCTATGGTAGGTAGGGTGGTGGATACGATAATCTGGGTGTCATCTGCATATGACAAGATTTGATATCCAAAAGATCGTACTACCTCGGCAAGTGGGGTTACGTAGATGTTAAATAAAAGAGGGCTCAAAGAGGAGCCCTGAGGAACCCCACATTGCACGGCCTTAGAAGGGGACAGAAAGCTACCAAGCTTTACCCTTTGCTGTCTCTGGTGAAGAAAAGAAGACAGGAGACTGAGTGCGCTTCCCCTCACTCCTATTCCCTTCAGCCGCTCAACCAAGATTGTGGGGGATAGGGTGTTGAATGCTGATGTGAGATCAAAAAGTACCAGTAGCGTGGTCTGTCCCCTATCAACCTCCAAGCGGATGCTGTTTACCACGACCGTGAGTGCTGACTCGGAGCTGTGAGCAGCCCGAAACCCATGTTGGGAAATGTCAAGGAGACCATTGCTTTCTAGATATGTAGTCAGATGACGATTTAAGTGGGTCTCCAGCATTTTGGCCGGTGCTGGTAGTAGGGAAATGGGTCGGAAGTTCTTTAATACTTCTGGGTTCAGAGATGGCTTCTTCAGAAGCGGCCTAACAACTGCCAGTTTCCATATGGTTGGAAAGGAACCTTCAAGGATGGCCTGATTCATAACCTCTAGGAGGGGGGGGAGGGCTACCTCTGTGCATGCCTTCAATATTTTTAAGGGGCAGGGATCTAGTGGTGATTTTGATTTAGTGGTATCCAGAAGGATGCTTAGTTCGTTCTGAGTTAGGAGGGGAAAGCTAGAAAAACTGACAGAATAAATCTGCTCCAGGGGCTCATTATTTAAAGGGAGTAAGGGTGAGGGCAAAAGTGCCTTGTTAATATCCAATTCCATGTTGAGAGTTTTGAGGGATACGCTGACACACAAATCTGTGCTAAAAACAGTGACATAGGAGTGCTGACGTGGGCCACAATCAGTAATGAAGGCACACTGGTTTGACAGAGTTTCACCGGGACACTGACACCTGAGTGAGAATAGGATGTGTTACAACGCAAACTTTTACAAAGCATGCCTTTATAACATGGTTTTTACATCGCACCATCCATTACAACGCATGATTTTACAATGCATGCCATCACAGCGCATTTTTAGAAACTACACTTACAATGCATACCATTACAATGCATACCATTACAATGCATACCATTACAATGCATAATATATTTTTAGGGTAACAGTAGTGTAAGTGTTGGATAGTGTAAGGGTAAAAATTATTATTTCCACTCCAGTGAGTGCAACAGTAGGGTAAGTGTTGGATAGTGTAAGGGTAAAAAATACTATTTCCCATTACTTACCTTATAATGCATTGTATTGGCATGCGTTGTAATGGCATGCATTTTAGTGACATGTGTTGTAATGGCTGCGTTGTAATGGCATGCAATTTACAGGATGTTGCTTTATAATGACTGCGTTGTAAAGGTAGTGCGTTGTAATGACTGCGTTGTTATGGTTTCCCCCTGAGTGAGAGGACTGAAGGATATTGATACTGGGACACAATACCAGTATAGTAACACAAAAAAGTGTTACTGATTGAGAGGGTGGGATAATAATGTCTTAACATGTGGATATGGACAGTGACATTGACACAAAGACACTGAAATAGAGACCCTGGTAATGGAATACTGCCACAGGGACACGGACACTACAATACTGATACAGGCTCACCAACACTGACATGGAAATAGGGCATGGGGCAGTGACATGGGTCATAAACATAGACACTAGAACAATAACAAAGGACCACTAACCGTGCAACACTGACACAGGGGGCACCAGCAATGACACTGCAAAACTGATAGCCAATAGATATGGAAGCGCCACCACTTACATGGGGACATTGACTTGGAACAAGGAGACTGAAATGCTGACAAGGGCACAAACAGTGATGCTGGGACAAAGCCACGAGGCATTGACACTGGCAGATAGTAAAAAAACACAAAAACACACCAGGACACTTTCATTAAAGTACTGGTGCTTGGACTTAAAACCAGAACAGTAAATGGCCCAGGATCTCTAAGTCAGGGGCACTGACCTGGGGGACACAACAATTGGGGTGTCTGACCTGTGTTTGCTGACACAAGAGAACTGATATAGGGACACATTAATTGATTGTGATATTTGGACACCAACATGAACACTGGGTATTATAACACTGCCAAGAGTTAATGCTACAGTGACACGGCCTGGGAACAAAATCAGTGAGACATGAGGACACTGTCACAGATACTCTCACTGATGTTGAGATGCTGCAATTGGCACATGGACAATAATACAAAAGTACTGACTTGGAGGCTTTGATGCTGAGACACTCTCACTGGAGCACTGCTGCTGGGTAGTCAGAGAAATGGAGGTGCTGGCATTGATACTAAAACACTGAGGAGGAAACAAACAGAGGGACACTGACACATAGGCATTTATACCGACATGATGACACAGACAAATGCACATGTAGTAGCACTGAGACACTGATGCAGGATGGCACAACACATTGGTACTAAAACTAGAAAGTGACACAACACCAGTCACCAGTATGGAGGCGCTCATATTAGGATCCTGGCACTAAAGTGCCTACACTGACATATGGAATCTACCAGTGGATATGCACTTTGGGGCTCCAGCACTTGTGCATGAAAAGTGTGAGGGAAACAATGACATAGGGATACTCACACCAGGGAACTGACACAAGACCAATGCTATGGATACATCGCCACAGGAACATCAGTATTGACAGTGGAACACTAGCATGTATAGTGTGGAGTTTATTACTGCCACTGAGACATAGCCCAGATACCTTTGGAATAGTGACACCGGGACAGTGACACAGCCATTGAGGTGAACACATTGGCACTAAGACACTGGTATGAAGGCACAAACTGCCAAAAGGACACACGAAGATGGAGACCTTGGCACTGTTACAGGGACATTGGCATTTGGACAATGATATAGAGACACTAATACATTGGCATTGTGACTGACACCGACGTGGAAACATGGCAATATAGGCACACAGTGTCACTGAGGAGGGCACTAAAAGTTCTACAAGAATACTGGTACCTCAGGACACAGAGACACTAATAGGTGGGCACAAAGACTAGACCTGTGAGATAGACTGATAGGATCAAACACGTTTATGGTCCAATAACCAGGTAAAATTGTTCTTTAACAGCCATTGGCGCCAATGGGACATAACACTGGGAAATGATGTTTATCATCAATACTTTCTAACTTTTATTGTTGCTACAACGATAAGGCAGCATATAAGCTTTCAAACACAATTGCTTCTCAGACCTGCCTAAAAAAACACAAAACCCTGCCTCAGCCAATTTAAGTTCCCAGAATGCACCTTTTTTTTGTTGTCCAAAATAGCAAGAAGGATATATGCTTTCTGTTGTCACAGTAACAAAAAAGGGATTTCCATCAGGCTACATTTGCAGCTTTTGAATGAGAAGAGGTTTTCTTCTTTCCCTTGCTGTTTGAGCATTCCTTAGCATTTAAAACGCACTGCCTACCACCAGCCTAGTCAGTTTGGAAGCTCACTGCAGGCAGCCATCTAAAGAGAAGGACACCAGTGCAGAGTGGGGAGCTGGGCCCAAACTACATCTCCGCCACCCCATTTCATGTTGGGGTCCAAGCAGTGCTTTCTTTGTGAAAATATTAGTGCAGGGGCCAAAAGTGTTTCTCAGGAGGCGGGTGCAACATTACTGAATGCCAGACCTGCAGAATACCAAGGCTGCCTCGTTTTGATTCCACCTCAATACTCTTTCTTCCATCGCCTACACTTCCTGTATCTTTTTTTGCTCTTGCAAGTTCATTCTCATCCTTGCTAGCCCCATTTGTTTTCGTATCTGTCTCTTCAAATGTCTATATTCCTTCCTCTCTTATGATCTGGGTCAAAGTCTAATGATAATAATAATTAAGTTGTTTGGGTCTCCAGAAACTCTATAATGGTGCCTGTCACCTCCAACCACCTGCACAAATCAAGCACCATGTACAAGGCTTTGAAATGATGGATTTTCTGCCTACCTTGTTAATCCTAGTTCTACTGACTGGTAGAAGAGAGCACATTGCCATACTCTCTGCTTTAGCTGTACCCATGCCCTTTAACAATCTATGATGACCATGTTTTTTTCTCCTGGTGACTGTTCCTTTGAGGTCTCTTCCACATGAGCCAGATACAGTTGGCAGTCTTTGTACAACGTCTGTGTATTTAAAATGGTATCATTGTGTTAGAACTGCCTTTAACCCCTTGGCCGCGGCGGTAATTCCGCCGCGGCGCTGGGGGGTAGGAAGGGCCACGCGGCTCCGCCATGCTCGTGACGGAACCACTACATCACGAGCCACGGGTGCGTTGTGCTTGTGACGGAGTGGTTCCGTCACGGCCCCGCCCGCTCAATAGAACGCTCAGCGCAGGCGCGAAATTGATGCCGCGCAGGCGCGGCAGCCGGGCTGTGACAGAACCACTACGTCATTAGCGCAGCGCGTCCGTGGCTGGTGACTGAGTGGTTCCGTCACCAGCATGCAAAGGGTTAAAACCCATTTAATTATTATCAATGGCTGTTATTAAAATGTGCCTAGAAATTCAGCATTTGCCATACATCTCCCCAAAGGTGCCTTGATGGAGAAAACACAACCAATGTGTCGATGCTTTAAATTATATTCAGTTTGCATCAATTTTGCTGTCCAGAAGTGCTTTTAAAACCCCATTTGACACACATTTCCTGAAAAATGCCCAGTGTTCATTTCGCCCTAGCTTTTAATGCCATCATTTAGTACTACTATCTGAAATAGCTATCAAAGTAGAGTACTTTAAAAAGTACCACCAAACGTTCTGCTTCCTTTAAAATCTCACTATATTGTGTGTTTTTAAAAGTTACTGTGGAGGAAGCCACATCCTTGTACCCATTTTAATTTCATGCTATAGTTATCCTTTGAGGATTACCCACTCCCCAAAAAAAGACATCTACCCCTGGCTACAGAGCTCCTGCATGGAAATTCAAAAGCCGGTACTGGCTCTTTACTGCATGGGCATTTAAAATATCACACCTGACTCTTTTCTGTATAAGTATTTAAATGGAGAAAGTTGGCCCTTTACTGCATGGATATTACAGTATCCACAGTCCAATGGATGGACATTTGAATGGACACTACTAGCCTTTCACTCCATGGGCATTTAATAGTTCAGCATTGATTGAAGTGTGGTTCAGGGGTTAGAGGCGGCAGACCCGGAAGCTGAGATCGGTCCTGGACCAGGGATCAATTCCCCGCCTCGGCGGGTCTTGGGCTCAAAAATTCCACGGACTCGATAATTCTCGTTCCGGTGCCTACTCGACTCACGGGTTCACACTCTGCGACTCTGGGCAATAGCTTGCTTAATCTCCACTACAGCCCCTCGTGGCGGGATGCCTGGCGTTCACCTTGTGGATACCCTGCCGGGGTTAACTCACAGGGGAATACCAGGACGGGTTCCCAAGGCAAGCGCCTTGATGCCTTCGGGTGATACGTGCGCTATATAAATCGCAATACATTTACATTCCTTACTCGTTGGACATTTAGGCAATTAAAGGGCAAAAATTAGGCACTTCTGTAATTAATTGTCCTTTTCCCTCTGTGTGCACCTTCTTACAGTTTTACCATAGGATTTTATGCAAACTGGTTGTGCTATTTTGCTTAGTTGACCTGGCGTTGTGTGGAACCATAGCTTTCTTTGCAAAAATCCATTTACTTGCAAAAGTTGCTTCGTGCTGTTGTTTGTGTCCCTTTGCATTCCTTATCACCCCCTTGCATTGCACGAGAGCCCATGCTAAAGTTGGTAAATCTGGACCATAGCAGCATAGGGGATTATTGGCAAGTCCCTTGTACCACCAGTACAAGAGAAGTCAACAGAGGTAGAGAATGGTGTAGCAAGAGGTCTGAAATAGATGGAGAAGGGAGGTAGACAGAAGGGTGGGGTAAGGAGATGCATAAGGTAAAGAAAAAAAATGAGGCATCTAGATTGGAAGATGAAGAAATGCAGAATGAAGAAGAAGGGCATAGGGAAGGCTTAATATTGAAGTAGAGAGAAAAATGTAGAGATATGGAGATAGAATTTGAGGTGAGGGAGAGTGGTGAGGTACACAGGAGGCGATGGGCTTATTGAGGCAAGGTAGAAAGAGGAGTAACAGAGAGGTAGAAGCAGAAAGAGGTAGAGATAAACAGGTAGAGACGTGAGGATGTAAGAGACACATTGGGAGATGCAAGTGAGACCGAGAGAGGGTCAAAATGAGACAAGTTATTGGAAGACATGAAAGTAAAGAGAGTAGTGAAGGAGAAAGAAAGGTAGAGGGAAGGTTGAAGGATAGTAAGAGAGATGAGGTGTAGAGAGAAAAGAGGTGAAGTATAGAGATTGAGGTGAGGTACAGAAAGTGACATTGAGGTTGATACAGAGCAGGAGAGAGCGAAGGTGAGGTAGAGAGAGAGTTGTGAGGTAGAGAGAGAGGTAACGCCAGGCAGATAAGTAGAGAGATATATAAAGAGGAAGGGACTGAGGTGACACAGATATAGTCAGATGAAATAGAGAAGGCGGGGCAGTTTGCTCGGATGTTGAGAAGATCATGCTCTGTAAATATGTGAAATATATTTGTTCAACCATAATCGCCTCAACTTTTCTTAAAATGTAATCTTGAGTGAATTTACAACTAGCATATATGTAAATCTAATCGCTAGTATCTGTAGTAATAATATGTACTTACTACCATTCTTTTTGAGTTTAGAGTTTATCTGTTTTGCATCTTTTATGTAACTCATGTAATTCATGTAGTCTGAAGTCCTTACGTAATGGAACGGGTTCTATTGGAAAGCGCTCTGAGACATTCGTGTAAAGTCTGTATTATATAAAAATGCATAAGTAAATAAATGAGAGACAACAGAGGTAATGATATATGGAGAATAGATAGAGGTAACGATATAGGTAGTGAGAAAGGAGTAAGATAGTAAGAGGGGTGAGGTGGAAGGAAGACTGGTGGAATAGGATTGGGAGACACAGATATGAGGTAGTAAACAAAGAAAGAAAGACTTTGAAAGGCTCTACACTGAAAGAGAGTGTGAGAGGTCTGGTAGCAAGGGATTAGGAAGTGTGACAAGAGAGGTAGAGGATGGTAATGTAGGGAGCCGGCTGTGAGAGGTAGAGAGGGGGCATGAGCTGTAGGCAGATGGAGAGAAATATAGAGAGGTGGGGTAAAAAGAGAGTAGAGGTTAAGTAGATGGAGGAGACATGCATGGAGGTGCAATGGAAACTGAGCAGTGAGGTGTAGAGAGAAGGATGAGGTAGAGAAGGAGTTGAGGTTCAGAAAATGGTAGTACTGTAGAAATAGGTAGAGATGTATAGGTAGGCACAGATTGGTAGAACGAGAGGTAAGTTTGTGAGAGAGAGGTAGAGAGAGGTGTATTAAGAAAGAGGGGAGGTGAAGAGAGTTGGGAGAGGCAATGCAATTGTAAATCATGGTCAAAGTGGGCAATTGTCCTGGGCCTCAATCATATAAGGGAGCCCTTTGCAAAGTGGCCAAGACATCACAAGTCTTGACATAGTAGTCTGCATTAAAAAAATTGTTTTAAACATTTGACACCTGGACATGTGCAATTTTCAACTGCCATACTCTCAAGCATTCGGTGGCAACCACATTAGAAAACAATCTTTATATCTCCTGTCTTGCTTCTTACTTCACCTCAATCTGCATGCCACTTTCTCTCTATCTTGACAGCTGTGTGCACCAAATAATGGTCTCCGGAGCTATCGTAAGGATTTTGTGGGTCCTTGGGGGAACATATTTTGGCACCCTCTGTACGGAATAACATTGACCTTATTACCCATTTTTGGCTAGCTCAAGCCCTTGTGATGACAAACAATATTAAATTGTTAAACGTTAAGATACGGGGTTCACAAATACAGGGGTTAAAGCCATTTTCTTGTGTGTAGATGTAGATTTTTTTTATCTTGAAACAACAGTATGTTATGAGGAATCCAATGTATAAGCTGTCTGTTCCTCCCATGGCAATGGTGGGTGTTTAGTGAACTTTTGCATAATATTGAAGAGGGTGTCTGCTTCAGTAAGAAACAAAGGGCCAGATGTAGGTAACTGCCATTTACTGATTCCTTAATAGCGATTATTACCTAATCGCTATTAACGAATCGGTAAATGCAATGTAGGTAGGAATCGCTAAAATATTAGCGATTCCTTAACATTCATTAATAACAAATCGGTAATACTGATTTGTTATTAAGGAATACCTAGCCATTCAGAATGACTGGGAAGACATTCACTATTAGCGATTCAGTATTACCGAATCGCTAATAGCGAGAGGTATTTCAAGGGTGCCAGGGTATCCAAAGGACATCCTTTGCACCCCTGAAATGTGCATGTGTGCACATGTGGCGCACATACATGCCCTAAGGGCATGGATGTGTGCCACATGGCACATTAATAAAAGCAAAAAAGTGCTTTTTGTACGGAAATCGCTATTTACCACCAACTTAGAGTTGGTGGTAAATAGCGATTCCTTAAGGCTGAGGTGCACTGTTTTTAGTGCTACCTACATTGCATTTAAGGAATCGGTAAATGCAATGTAGGTAGGAATCGCTAAAATATTAGCGATTCCTTAACATTCATTAATAACAAATCGGTAATACCGATTTGTTATTAAGGAATACCTAGCCATTCAGAATGACTGGGAAGACATTCACTATTAGCGATTCAGTATTACCGAATCGCTAATAGCGAGAGGTATTTCAAGGGTGCCAGGGTATCCAAAGGACATCCTTTGCACCCCTGAAATGTGCATGTGTGCACATGTGGCGCACATACATGCCCTAAGGGCATGGATGTGTGCCACATGGCACATTAAAAAAAGCAAAAAAGTGCTTTTGTACGGAAATCGCTATTTACCACCAACTTAGAGTTGGTGGTAAATAGCGATTCCTTAAGGCTGAGGTGCACTGTTTTTAGTGCTACCTACATTGCATTTAAGGAATCGGTATTACCGATTCCTTAAATGCAAGAGCAATAAGGAATCGATATTAAGGAATCGGTATTTACCGATTCCTTATTTACCGGTTCCTTACCTACATTGCACATGGCTAAATACCGGTCGGTAACACTGAAATTTACCGAATTTCGGCGTTACCGACCGGTATTTAGCCACCTACATCTGGCCCAAAGTGATGAAAGGAATGAGTTTTATTGAGTTTTATTTATTTTATGTGTTCGGTATTTGAAAAAAGCCATTACACCAAGCAACATTAGCAGCACTAATAAAAATCATTGATAGAATTTTTAAAAAGGTGTCTTTGATCTACATCTAAAGTGCAATTCAAAAATTCTTTTAAAATTGAGACAACGATGTCATTATGAAAACCCATATGTAAAACAGTTTATTTTCTTTACAGGTTTCTTGTATTGTTCCAGTACTTCTAAGAATCTGTTTGGTTCTCCACAGGATTTTGAACAATTTCCTTTAAATACAGATTTAAAAGTTTTACCCCCCTGCAGACTAGGGTGATTGAGAACCCACCAAGCCAGGTGGTTAATGCTTCTGAATGTTGAAGTGATTCATATTTATAGCCACACGGTCTGCAGTCTCGGTTTTGCCTTTGTTCTTTCCATGAAGGGATAAGATCCTTTGGTTCCCAAATGCCGAAACGCAGTCTCATGAATTGGTGTTTGTTTGTGTGATGACAGGAATGGTTGAATTATACTCAGCCACTGGTGATTGCTCTGGGCCACAGTCCAGTTCACTATTTTTTGCCCACTGTGCAACTCTAACAGAGAACAGCCACTGTTCTGTAGTTGCTGGTGTGCCCACCTGAAGTTTATATATCTTGGCTTATGTTAGTTGAGCACCTTTTGGAAGCTTGTGGAGAAGAATCATGTCAGCACATTGATGACGGATATGCTGCAGATCACAAACTGCTAGCTGTGGCTGCAGAGAAGTGGAATGTAAATAGGGTGATCAAAAATAGACAGCATAGTGAGCCAAAAAGGCTGATGAGACTGATCCAAGAAATTGAAAACACTGACTGTTCCAAGCTTGGAGAAAACTCAAGAATACTGGGCTCAGGTTTCAATGCCAGATGTTTTAGGGTGCAACCTACCCAAGGTGGTACACAAATGAATAGATCCCAACAGTCCAGGAAAAGCTCCAGGACTCCAGATCATGAATCAGCAGTACCTACCATGACTAGTAGTCAGAAAATAGTCATTGGAAGTGACCATGCGGTGCTACAAAACAGCTTATGAGGCAAGATGGCGTCTGCACTACCGACGTGTGTGTGAGCGGCTCCGCTCGGACCTGACAAACAAATTTACTTCAATGGCGGGCAGTGGTCTGCAACCTTTCTTTTTCACTGTGATTTGGCCACGTACCTGCTATTCAACTCTCCTCTGCAGGACGAAGCTTTTCCCCGCTCTGACGGTCCTGCTGGCTCCTCGTTTGCTGCGTGGCCGGCAACGCTGACACCCTCGCGGGAGGGGGACGGCATCGGCATCGTCTTGACGCTTCGACGCCTTACGCTGCATGGATGTTGGGTGACGGACGGTAAACGCTGACAGCCTAGAGCTAGAGCTGACTCCGAAGTACGCGGCGCTGTGGGAAATGCTACAGCACCAACTGTGACATCGCTACGACCCTCGCTCCAAGTGCTTGTCGAATATCTACCAGCTCCCTGCTGAAGAAAAACTGCGGAGCACTCTTAGAGGGGATTGCCGGTTCTGTGAGTAAAGTGCTATTCAAGTGGGAAAAAAAAAAGCCGAGATATCCCAACATTTCAATACTGCAGCGCTTCTGCTACCTGCTAGAACAATATAGTTGTGGACTAACTGTTAAGAGCTGGTACAGTCTATATTTATTTCATACTTTTTGAGAGTAGTTTGCTGGCTATATCCCTTTCCTTTCTTTTGAGACTCTGTTTACACATTATTGACTATGCCGCCAAAAACTGCCCGGGGGGGGGGGGAAACCAGACCCACTGGGTAAAGCTCAGTCGGCACTCGAGCTGCCTTAGCCACAAAATCAGCACAGGAACGAGACCTTTGCTCCAGAATTGCCGAAAGTGCAACACATTCTATTCCAAAAATACCGCAAATGTTTCAGCTCAGTACCGGGAGGAAAGGTGGTGATACAGGCAGTAGTGCATTTGACAATAATGACACGTGTAACATAGAGGCTGTTATATCTCCAGAGCCCTCTACTCAGTATGCAGCCCTCCTCTGTGCCTAATGTTGTGTTAATGGATAAAACTTCTGATCAGACTGACAAATTGAATGTGTCAGAGGATGCTATTTCAGATGATCTAACGGATATTATTGACCCGGCAAGTAGTAAGGATGGGGACTTTTACTCTCTTTCGGAGCACTCAGAGGGATCAGCTCTAGATGGGGGGTCTGAGTTTGAGGAAGAGCATCCACTCGACGGTGGAGAGACTACTGGCTGTATTACATCTGATGTCGAGGGATCTATGGCCATGAGCAATAACACACCTATAGAGTCTGTTGAAACGATATCTGAAGATGAGTTCTCTACAGTCCGGAAGAGAAGGGTTGCGGAGGGCGAGGTGCCTACTTCTCTACTTCCTGATTGGTACCTCTCTGCTGAGGAGCTATCACTGGATCAATTGAATTTATCTGACCAGGCCACTTCTGGTCATGCTGTCGAACAAACGGGGTCTGTGTCGCTTGAAGCAATTTACAAAGCTATTACTGATCATAGGCTGGAGGCTCGCGCAGAACATTTAAAGACTCACACAGCTTGCCGCAAGTTACAAAATAATCTGCGCCGCCTGACTAAATCCTGTAATGAGTTCACTGATTGTATAACGGAGGCTGAAGGTCGTATAGCTGCGTTGGAAGACCGAATGACCAGCCAGACAGAGGATGTTGCTAATATTAAGGCTGGCAGTGAGGACGTCCATAATAAGCTTGCGGATTTAGAAAATCGCCTGCGTCGTAATAATCTGCGCGTGCTCGGAATTCCTGAAGGCCTTGAACATCAGGATGTTCGTAAATTTATAATTGAGCTGTTTGAGGAGGCTTTCTCAGACGATAAGGATTGGAACTGGGCTCAAGAGGTTCAACGTGCACACCGATTTCCATTTCGCCAACGGCCGACACGGAACGTGCAAGCTGGCAAGGTGGCGTATCCTCGTGCCATACTTATTTCATTGAATAACTTTTTGGCACGGCAGACCCTATACGATCCTGCGCGACCGGAAAAAAACGATCTGCTAAAGGGGTTCAATTCTTTGTTCGCCCAAACTATTGTCATTCAACGGTTGAGAAACGTTGGCGGCTTCGTCAGCTTATTGCACCATCTCAATCCAAGGGTCTGCAGGCTTTCCTTCTACAACCGGCGACACTCAAGATAGTGAATAAGGGACAGGCCCACTACTTCACATCTGACGCTTCCCCTAAAGAATATTTGCAGTCTCTGCCCTAAAGGCGTGGTATTTTGTATCTCTGTTTTCTATGGATTGATGCATTTATAATACTGCTATAGTTTGATTGGGACATGGACGGTCCGAGCCTCTAGTGAGGCGCTCACACTCATCAAGGGGCGCTGGGCCCTATTGCCTCAGTGATGGGGGCGGGTGTGCTGTGGGGTGGGTGGGGGGCTTCCGGGGGGTTTTCTGGGGGGGATCCGGGTATTTGGGAGTAAGGGGGTGGGGGAGCAGGCGGGTTCGGGTGAAAAGGGTAAAAAATCAGTTTAGAGCACCAGCAGTAGGGATTTTAGAACAATTTAATTTTCTGTATGTTTTGACGACTCTCGACGTGACTATGATGACAATGGCTAATCATCAAGTACGGATTTGTTCATTTAATGTTTGCGGCCTGAACAATGTGATGAAGCGCAGACGGGTGAGGGAGGAGATTCGATTAATTAATCCTGATATTATTTGTCTACAGGAAACTCATATATCTTGGGCCAATCGGAAAGTATTAACTGAGTTTGGATATTCATTGCTGGCTGCATCCAGCCAAGCTATAACTAATTGAGGGGTGGCAATTCTCGGTCGTCAAGCATTGGTTGTGGCTGGTAAAATTAAGGTTGATAATTTTGGCCGCTGGGCAATTGTTGAATGTATAATAGGCTGTTGCAAATTTACAGTGTGCACGGTTTATGGCTCCAATTTTGATGAAGCCCAGACCTTGGATTTGCTGAATGTTGAGCTTGCTCTATGGGACACTCCACTGGTATTACTAGGAGACTTTAATATACATGGCGAGCTATACACTTGGGACTATCATTTTACTAACTATAAAGGTCGGAAACCTAAAGTGTTCTCTGTGCTTCATCAATTATTGATTCAGCATGGCTTGGTTGATGCATGGCCAGTGGCCAATCCGGTTGACCCCGGATAAACCTTTTTTTCCTTCCCCCATAATAAGTTTGTCCGGCTAGATTATATTTTTGTACTTAGGTTTTTATTGGTCCAGGTTAAGATGCAGGTCACACCACGTATTACATCTGACCACGGACCTTTAGTTATTGATCTTCCGTGCTTTAATCTGGTACGGCCACCACGCTCATTCACTTTTTAAAAAAAATTGTTATTAGAGGAAGAATACATATGTCATATTCGAGTATGGGTCAAACAATTTTTGGAATTTAATCGTGGTACCGCTTCTTTAGCAATGATTTGGGACTCCCTTAAGGCTGGTATTCGGGGTGAAACGCTTAGCTATGGCTGGACTCAACAGCGCAAAAAGAAAGAAGTGATTGAGAATCTGATTCTAGATTTAAAAACGGCTGAGCGTGAATTAATTACAATAATCCGTACTAATAATGACAGCCAGATGGCACAGACAAAGGTTGCCTGCTGTAAGACTAAGATTAATGGTATGTGGAGTGAGGATATAGCAATTCAGTATAAAATAAATAAAACTGAACGGTATGAGTATGGAGAAGCAGTGGGCCGATGTCTTGCTCAAAGACTACGAGGCCATCAAGTATCTCAAAGAATTGAGGGCCTGTTGGACAACCAGTGCCATTTAGTGGCCTCTATAGAAGGCATTATGGAGATATTCCAGCAATATTATACAGAGCTATATACTCAAGATGTTATACCTCAAGGTGTGAGCGAACAATATTTGTCTAGTATAGATTTGCCTGTGTTGGACGGTATAATAAGAGAGGAGTTAGAGGCACCCATCACTATGGTGGAATTAAAGGCTGCGCTTATGTATTTGGCATCTGGAAAAGCAGCTGGACCGGACAAATTACCTTTAGAGCTGTACCGCATTTTGTTTCCGGTAATACATGATGATATGCTAGCCACTTTTAATGCGGCACAGTCTGGTCACGCCCCCCCTTCCTGGGACGATGCTAATATAGTTGTTTTTAAGAAAAAAGATAAGCCCAATGAACTGGTTGGCTCTTATTGGCCCATATCTTTAATTAACACCGACGCCAAGATCTATTCTAAAATCTTGGCAACACGGCTGTTGCAGATCGTCCCCTTTTTGGTGTCTCGTCATCAACATGGCTTTTTACCCAGGCAGAAGTACTACCAATCACTTGCATAGAATGGTGGCCGTGCTAGATTATGCTGAAGTATTTCAAAAAAACATCGGCTTAATTTTTTTAGATGCCGAAAAGGCGTTTGACCGCGTCACCTGGGCTTTTCTTTGGGCAGTTATGTCCAAAATGGGATTTGGACCTCAGTTCCTGCTATCTCTTCAAATTATGTACAAACGACCGAGGGCGAAGATTTGTGTGATGGGCCAGGAATCTGCACATGTGTATATCACACGTGGCTCAAGGCAGGGTTGAAAGCAAAGTGCTATCAATTGAGAACTAATAGCATCCCATAGGGCACACTAAATGGCGATTCTTGCCTCCAAAGTTTATAAAGAACCAAGGTTAATGAATTTCTTTTGAACCAAATGAATTTTAATCCATTGTACTTGATTTTAATATGTTTATCCACATATTATATAACATGATTTCTCTTGCTCCAATGCATTTCGGACATTGTCCTTCATCGGGGAGCATCTAAAAAAGAACGACATACACAAAGGTCTGTATATATTCCTAGTGAGTTCAATATGAAAAATGCGAGTGCAGTAAATGAGTTAAACAAACGTATACTAAAGCGGGGTTATGTGACAACTGATCCGGGAGCCGGTATAGGTTTGAAAACGGGTGAAGAAAAGTGACTCATAGTGATGAAAGTACAAACGTGGAAACGACCTCTAAAAAAGGGTGCACAGCAAGTAATGTTCAAAGACGTGCAGAAGTTAAAAGTAAAAGTAAAAATAAGAGTAAAAATTCACCCGAACAGTGTAAATAAATTTATCGTGACATAACTGCATGCGAACGTTACCAAGATTAAACCCAACGTATCAAACGGTAGAGCTTTCGACTGACATACTTAAAGAAGAACCAGTGCTCTGTAGACTTACGTGAGTGAAAAATCACAGCAGCTTCATGCGCGTAGGTTCAAAACACTCCGCCATGAACAGAAGGCTGACACGGAAGTGTAAATACGGTAGAATACACGTGGCACGGGGTCAAGGACTAGAACTAAACAAAGGACTATATAAAAATGGGTGAAATAACGCGGCATACCTACACCAAAGGGTGCAAACCCGAATAATTAATATTAAAGATGGGTGAAGTGAAATAAAGGTTCACATATAGTGCAAACGTAATATATAAGATATAAGACGGAGTATATTGAAAAATATAAAAAATATAAAATATAAAAAAATCCTAAATATATAACAACAAGGAGAAATGTCCTGAAACTAATACCCCAACATGGGGATATTTGCAAGAAAGTTTACAGATAACATGAGAATTCGATGCGTTCGTTAAGCCCATATGGCTTCATTGATTGCAGTCTATATATCCAATGATTTTCTCTTTGGAGCAATTGTTTATTGTTGTCTTTTCCCTCCTCCTTATTGATGACTTCAAGGATTGTGTATTTCAGTTGAGAAACAGAATGTTTCATTTCGTTGAAATGGGTTGCTACAGTCGATTTCTGGTTCAAGGTACGGATGTTGGACTTATGTTCATTAAGGCGTGTTTTAATTTTACGTTCAGTTTTGCCAACATAAGTCTTTCCGCATGGGCATTTCAAGAGGTAGACACAATTATTGGTATCACAAGTGGCAGTAACTTGTAAGTGAATTTTATGTCCTTTCATAGGATGTGTGATTTCTGTACCAGTTATTATATTATGACAATTGTTGCAATTGTTGCATGGTCTGGTACCACGGAATTGAACGTTCAATATTTTGGTCTCTTTGAGGAGTTCTCCTAAATTCTTGCCCCTGGTATAGGCAAATAATTGTAACGACTTGAAAATGTCATTGAAATCAGTCTCTAATTGTAGTAGTGGCCAATATTTTAGTATTATCCTTTTGTAGGTAGTACTTACATTAGAGAATTTTGAAACTACGACCATCCGGTCGCTTTTGGGTTTTTGTGTAGTTTTTTTTAGAATCTCTTCACGCTTCATAGGTTGGATGAACGTTTTGGCAGATTCCAAGACTTGGTCTGGATATCCTCTTGAACGGAATCTTTCCGTCATTTCATTGATACGTATTTCTGCCGTGATGGGATCTGATGTTATGCGTTTGACTCTGAGTAGTTGTGATCTGGGTAGATGTCTTTTTAAGGATGGTTGATGGAAACTAGTATAGTGCAAAGTATTATTGCGATCTGTTGATTTTCTGAAAATGTCTGTAATGATCTGGTTGTTCTTGAGTGTGATTCTTACATCCAAAAAAGTAATCGAGTTGGATTCAATGTTCCATGTGAATTTTATTCTGTCATTAATGTGATTTAACGTGTCAAAGGCTGTTTCTAAGCTTTCTTTGGTGTTCTTCCACAAAATAAATAGGTCATCGAAGTACCGTACATACATTTTGAGGTTGTTGATCCATTCAGATCTTGACCAAATGTTCGTATGTTCGAATTCTCCCATATAGATATTAGCGTAGACAGGAACTGCGCAATTCCCCATGCTGGTGCCCACGAGTTGCAAATACCAGTTATCACGATATTTGAAATAACTTTGGTATAACGTGAAAGTCATTAATTCCATAAGGAAGATTTTGGTAGCTTCATCCAAGTCTAAGTTTAAGACAGCTTGTTCAATGGCCTCTATGCCTCCTGCGAAGTGTACAATGCACTGACGTCGCAAACTACAACCAACGGTTCAATCACTGGCAAGCTACATTAGAGATACAACTGACTTTTTGTGCAAACTACAAGAGCTAGAAATTCATCCCAATGAAACACTATGGCTATGCACTGCCGACGTCAGTGCATTGTACACTTCCATTCCACACGCAGGAGGCATAGAGGCCATTGAACAAGCTGTCTTAAACTTAGACTTGGATGAAGCTACCAAAATCTTCCTTATGGAATTAATGACTTTCACGTTATACCATAGTTATTTCAAATATCGTGATAACTGGTATTTGCAACTCGTGGGCACCAGCATGGGGAATTGCGCAGCTCCTGTCTACGCTAATATCTATATGGGAGAATTCGAACATACGAACATTTGGTCAAGATCTGAATGGAGCAACAACCTCAAAATGTATGTACGCTACATCGATGACCTATTTATTTTGTGGAAGAACACCAAAGAAAGCTTAGAAACAGCCCTTGACACGTTAAATCACATTAATGACAGAATAAAATTCACATGGAACATTGAATCCAACTCGATTACTTTTTTGGATGTAAGAATCACACTCAAGAACAACCAGATCATTACAGACATTTTCAGAAAATCAACAGATCGCAATAATACTTTGCACTATACTAGTTTCCATCAACCATCCTTAAAAAGACATCTACCCAGATCACAACTACTCAGAGTCAAACGCATAACATCAGATCCCATCACGGCAGAAATACATATCAATGAAATGACGGAAAGATTCCGTTCAAGAGGATATCCAGACCAAGTCTTGGAATCTGCCAAAACGTTCATCCAACCTATGAAGCGTGAAGAGATTCTAAAAAAAACTACACAAAAACCCAAAAGCGACCGGATGGTCGTAGTTTCAAAATTCTCTAATGTAAGTACTATCTACAAAAGGATAATACTAAAATATTGGCCACTACTACAATTAGAGACTGATTTCAATGACATTTTCAAGTCGTTACCATTATTTGCCTATACCAGGGGCAAGAATTTAGGAGAACTCCTCAAAGAGACCAAAATATTGAACGTTCAATTCCGTGGTACCAGACCATGCAACAATTGCAACAATTGTCATAATATACTAACTGGTACAGAAATCACACATCCTATGAAAGGACATAAAATTCACTTACAAGTTACTGCCACTTGTGATACCAATAATTGTGTCTACCTCTTGAAATGCCCATGCGGAAAGACTTATGTTGGCAAAACTGAACGTAAAATTAAAACACGCCTTAATGAACATAAGTCCAACATCCGTACCTTGAACCAGAAATCGACTGTAGCAACCCATTTCAACGAAATGAAACATTCTGTTTCTCAACTGAAATACACAATCCTTGAAGTCATCAATAAGGAGTAGGGAAAAGACAACAATAAACAATTGCTCCAAAGAGAAAATCATTGGATATATAGACTGCAATCAATGAAGCCATATGGACTTAACGAACGCATCGAATTCTCATGTTATCTGTAAACTTTCTTGCAAACATCCTCATGTTGGGGTATTAGTTTCTGGACATTTCTCCTTGTTGTTATATATTTAGGATTTTTTTATATTTTTTATATTATTCCATATACTCCGTCTTATATCTTATATATTACGTTTGCACTATATGTGAACCTTTATTTCACTTCACCCATCTTTAATATTAATTATTCGGGTTTGAACCCTTTGGTGTAGGTATGCCGCGTTATTTCACCCATTTTTCTATAGTCCTTTGTTTAGTTCTAGTCCTTGACCCCGTGCCACGTGTATTCTATCGTATTTACACTTCTGTGTCAGCCTTCTGTTCATGGCGGAGTGTTTTGAACCTACGCGCAAGAAGCGGCTGTGATTTTTCACTCACGTAAGTCTACAGAGCACTGGTTCTTCTTTAAGTATGTCAGTCGAAAGCTCTACCATTTGATACGTTGGGTTTAATCTTGGTAACGTTCGCATGCAGTTATGTCACAATAAATTTATTTACACTGTTCGGGTGAATTTCACTCTTATTTTTACTTTTACTTTTAACTTCTGCACGTCTTTGAACATTACTTCCTGTGCACCCTTTTTTAGAGGTCGTTTCCACGTTTGTACTTTCATCACTATGAGTCACTTTTCTTCACCCGTTTTCAAACCTATACCGGCTCCCGTATCAGTTGTCACATAACCCCGCTTTAGTATACGTTTTGTTTAACTCATTTACTGCACTCGCATTTTTCATATTGAACTCACTAGGAATATATACAGACCTTTGTGTATGTCGTTCTTTTTTAGATGCTCCCCGATGAAGGACAATGTCCGAAATGCATTGGAGCAAGAGAAATCATGTTATATAATATGTGGATAAACATATTAAAATCAAGTACAATGGATTAAAATTCATTTGGTTCAAAAGAAATTCATTAACCTTGGTTCTTTATAAACTTTGGAGGCAAGAATCGCCATTTAGTGTGCCCTAAGGGATGCTATTAGTTCTCAATTGATAGCACTTTGCTTTGAATTCTACTCGTCCACAGGGCAGAGGACGACACCTGGGAGCACCTACCCTACCTTTTGAACATTTATATAAAAAAGAGTTGACCTATAGCTGTGCACTTGTCCACCAAACTTTACTTATTATCAAGGCAGGGTTGCCCATGCTCACCGCTATTGTTTGCGATGTATATCGAGCCCTTGTTGCGTATTCTGGAAACTTCACAGAATATACAATCAATGGTGGTAGGGAATCATAGTGTGCGTGTCTTAGCATATGCTGACGACATAGCAATTGTTACATCTGATCCTGAACAAGCACTATTGGAAATTGAGCATGTGACCTCTGAGTTTGGAAAATCGTCTGGCTACAAGTTAAATCTTTTAAAGACCCAGGTCATTTGTACGTCAGGTCTATGCCCCGGCGAGACGCGAGTGACTCAAGAGGCCTGCTGTTTGGGGATCAAGATTAGGCTGTCCCTTTGAGAAATTGTTACCGTCAACTGGGCGGATGTAATAGGCTCGGTCAAAAGGCAACTTGAAAAGGTTGAATGTTTACATTTATCTTTGGTCGGGCGACGGAATGTATTGAAGATGTGCATTCTACCCCGGGTACTCTATTACTTCCGGACCGTACCATTAGAATTGTCACATAAGCGGGCGGAGTACAAGATGGCGGTGTGAGGACTCTGCTACGCGGCAGACCGAGAGCTCTCCCCTCCACACTAGAGACAGCAGGCTGTTAGAGACTTCAACAGCAGCCTAGCCGACATCGTAATTGAACCTCTAAAAAGCGAAGAGCGGAGAAGTAAAAAATATAGCGATAGTGCGAGCAGCGAGAAACGAAAGGAAATCGACGTAGCGGCTATTCTCTCCTGTCTCCCTTACCTGCAGGACCCTTAAGCAGGTTTCCAGCGCCCCCCCTTGTGGCAACGTAACCGATGCTGTGGCTGTCTACGGCTGTTTGGCGAGCGGTCGGGAACTGGCTCGGGAACTGGTTCGCCAGATCTAGAATTGATTCGCTTGGGCTGTCTGCTGCCTCCGGGACGCTGAAGGCAGCTACATCGCTTGCAAGTCTACATAGGGCTATGTCGCCCAAACATCCTTCGCGCACTACGCGGAATACAAAAAACTCCGCAACGGCTGCAGCAGCCGCGGTGACCGCTCCGCCTACCTCTTTAGCCCCTACTCCTTTGGCTACTACGGCTCCTGGGATAGCTGTGCCAGTGACAGAATTTACAACTTTGGAGGTAGTGGTGGCAGCGACAGCGACAGCGACAGCAGCAGCGCCCGCCCTGGTGGGTGTTAACGTATCTCAAAGTTCTGCGATTTTGAAGGGGAGCGATAGGAAGGCGACAGGTAAGACGATTCTGCGCCCTCCTGTATTAACAAACTGTGGGACAAAATCTAAAATGCTTGCTCAGAAGGGCGTCTGCGGTGACACTGGTGATATTTCTAAGACTGGGGTAGCTTCGGGGAAGATATCAACCCCCTCGCTTAGTATCAGGACACAAGACATTTACATATCATTAAACGACGAAACTCAAACACAGGCATTGCCACACCCACTACCAGGGCTGCTTATGGATAGAACCGTCCCCATCAAAGGAACTGGGCCAGTAGCGTCAACTTCCACAATGGTGCCATTATTGGATAAAATCAACTGTGATGGCTCTCCTACCCTTCCTAACTCTCCTAGGGGCGACGAGACCCAGGGGCCCCAGGAGATCCTAGAGTGCCACGAGGCGCTAGAAAGAGCTAATGCGGCAGACGGAGGGCCACCCTCAGCAGATACTCTCTCGATGTTACCAGGCGCTTTAGGCTGTTCTAGAGCGACTTTGCTTATTAATCCCATGGTTACTGCCACAACCTCGGCGCTGGGGGGCCCAACAGACGTAAACACAGGCATAACAGAAGAAGATAGTGGTCCTGGAATGCGCCCGATGGGCAACTCCTCTTTGGAATTGGCTGAGGAGCAGCCTTCTTTCGAGGACTGTGATGATGAGACGGAAGAGGACCTGGATGAGTCTACAGATAAATCTTCGAGCAGGTTGCCCTCACTAAGACGCAGAGGCAAAGCCAATGCCAGTTACAAAAAGAGAGGGAAAACTTTGTCTTGCCTGGCACACTCTGCAGGAGTAGCTCCTCTTGTTACTAAAAAACTGGTTATTGACAAGAGTCCGCTAAGGAAGTGGATTGAGGCCAAAGGGCTAGTCAAGAGCATGGCACTAAGGCTTTCAGGGGGCAGCCCTACGGATAATGAGACGTCACAGGACCCCGTAACGGGGCCATTCATGACGCAAGCCCCCAGGAACACTCCCTTTGAGTCAACCGCAGGAGGGAAAGATCATCTGTCATCAGCTGCAGGCTCTAATCAGCCGGTCTCTGTAAATATAAATACAAACTTAAATAAAACAACTGATGAAACAGCGAACCTAACAGAGGGGACCGGGCTGGGGAACACTGATCACTCCCAGTTGGATACAATATTAAAACTTTTGATTAGTCAAAGGGTAGAATCGGAAGATCACTATCAATAATTGAAAAGCGACAACGTAAAACTGCAAACTTCTATATCAGATCTAACCTCCACTTTAAAGGGTGTTATGCAGGAGATAATAGAGCTTCAGCAACGCACAGTCGTGGTAGAAGAAGAGACCCTACGGATAGGTGTCACCGTGGAGCATCATGATGCCCAGTTAACTCAACTACAGGGGAAAGTCGAGGACTTGGAAAATCGGCAAAGGAGATCCAACCTTAAAATTTATGGAGTTCCGGAGGGGCAAGAAGGATCTGACCCTAGGGCATTCCTGGTGAAACTGTTACCTCGAGCTTTCCCGGAACTCTCTGACTGGGATTGGGACTCCCAAATTCAAAGAGCACATCGACTTCCACTTGGCTTAAAACGACAGAACAATAAATTCCCACGCCCGTTTCTAATATACTTTGGCAATTTTCTGCTCCGACAAGCCGTTTGGCAAAAAGCCAAACCCAGCACCCCAATAACTATTGACAATCTCTCCATCTTTACTCGTTCAGATCTTAGCAAAACTACGATGGACAAAAGATGGGAAATGCGAAAACTAATTGATCCAGTCAATAAATTGGGAGGTCTAGCATACCTCCAGGAACCTGCCAGACTTAAAGTGATTATGAATGGGCGTACAAACTTCTTTAGTGATGTACATGAGGCACAGGCATTTCTGTCTAGTTTCAATAGGAATAAAGACTGAAGGGTTTTGAAGGGGCACGGGAAACTTAAGGGTGAGACGGGGACAGAATCGGTAATTATTTAATTACTTAATCACTAGGTATTACTATTTATCACTAGATAGTAGTGAATCTACAATCTAACCTGTTAAATATAGCACCATGACACTAGGGTTGATGCTGCATTACTAATAGCTGTAACTTCAGTGGGAGGGGGAAGGGATAATCGGACTTTCTGCCACAGGCGCTGCTTTGCCAACGGCAGCAGTTGGTAAGGGGGGGATGGGGGGGTGGGTCTTCGCAGTCAGGGCAGGGTGTGGAAGGAGAGGGTAGGGGGGGGGAGGGTGGTGGGAAAAATGAAAAACATTTTCAACCTGATAGAGGGACACAACAAGAGATTTGACTTTGTAAAATATATATTTGTCTCGGAACAGTATATAAAGAACAAACTATATGGACCAATAGAGCTGACGGAACGGAAGCTGTTTATTGTCATTTTGCTTTACATCAGTGATGCATAATATTAAATGCTTGGCATGGAATGTTTCAGGGTTGAATAACAAACGTAAAAGGCGTTTAGTCGCAGAAGAGCTAAGACTTTACAACCCCCACTTAGTATTCTTGTCAGAAACACATATTACAGATAAAGACAAGAAAGTGTTAAATCAACTGGGATTGGAGCTGATAATAAGTTCGGCTGTGGTTTCTTCGACAAGGGGGGTTGCAATCTTGAAAGATAAAAGATTTAAAGCAGAAATAATTAAATCAGCGCACGACAAATGGGGAAGGTGGGCGATCACTCAACTCTGCATTAACAATGCGAAGTTGGTAGCCTGTGTTGTTTATGGGCCTAACAAAGACGAACCCAGAATATTCGATCAGCTAAATATAGCATTATTAGACTGGGAGGGAGAATTAATAGTCATGGGAGACTTCAATTGTATTTTGAACTGTCAAATAGATACTACTCGGCCGGGTAACCACAAACGAATGTCTAAAACTAGAGCATCTATTCTAGATCTATGCAAGGTACATAATGTTAGAGATGTATGGGGATATCTACATCCGAACTCTCCTGACTACACTTACTATTCAGCACCTCACAAGTTATGCTCTCATCTAGACATGGCTTTTGTTTCAGATCCCTTGATGAATTCTGCATCAATAGTAATTTACCCCCGTATATCATCTGATCATAACCCTATTATAGTCGAATTTTCTATTTCTCTGAACCGTAAACCTCCCAGACCTTTTACGTTCCCTAGGAACTTAATATCAAATACATCTTATATTTTGCAGTTAAAACATCATATAACAGAATTTTTAGATATCAACAGGAATACTGCTTCATGTTTAATAGTATGGGATACGTGCAAAGCCAGCATCCGAGGGTTCACGCAATCATTTGTCTTGAAACAGAACTACGAAAGACATAAGAATAATGCAGCCTTAACATCTGATATTGCTGCTGAAGAGATTCGGTTAGCACAAGCCTTAAGAGATAATATATCTACTCTGGAAATCTGCGCAAATCTTAGTCAGTTAAAATGTAAGACCAAAGAAAAACTTCTAAAAAAAAATAGCGCTCAGATACATAAATATACGTTTTTTAGCTATGAGGGTGGAGATAAAATAGGCAAAATTTTAGCATTTAAAGTGGCAGAAGATAGAGCGGAGTCCACGATTGCTCAAATTACAGGGCTTGACAATAAGAAATATAATCAGCCAAATGATATCATCCAACAGTTTGCTAAATATTATGAAGCTCTGTACACCCCGGAATGCACGCCTAACGGTTCTGTAATTGAGGATTACTTAAGAGAAAATTTACCGAACCAGCTAACGGCGACTGAAGTAGATGATCTGGCTATAGAAATAACGAGAGAGGAACTAAAGAAGGCTATACTATCACTGTCTATAGGAAAAGCCACAGGTGAAGATACCATTCCATTGGAAATTTATAAACTATGTCTAGACGAACTAATACCTTCTTTTTTAGAAGTGATAATACATATCGGCAGAACAGGGCTGGCCCCCCGCTCCTGGAATAAAGCTAAAATAATATTTTTTCACAAAAAGGGCAAACCTAAAGAGGAGATGGGCTCATATAGACCGATATCCTTGATTAATGCAGACGCAAAGATTTTCGCAAAATGTTTGGCTAAAAGACTTGCACCACTAATGCCCAGAATTGTAAATACACAGCAGCACGGGTTTATAGTAGGGAGGGACACATCAGCCCATGTCAATACGGCAATAACAGCATTTGACATAGCAGAGGTAGAGGCAACCCCTCTTGCTATGATAATGCTTGATGCCGAAAAGGCATTTGACCGAGTGGGATGGGACTATCTATGGCGTACATTGGGATCTTTGGGGTTGGAAGGAGAATTTTTAAATGGGATCCGAGCACTCTACGACAAACCAACGGCTTACACTAGCTATGGAGGGCTCACCTCGCCGTGTTTTCCAATCCTGAGGGGCACTCTTCAAGGGTGCCCCCTGTCACCTTTACTATTCGCCCTCTCACTGGAACCGTTCTTAAAGGCTCTGGATATCCAACCTGGAATAACACCATTTAAGACTGGCACGCAAAGCCTAAAAATTACTGCATATGCAGATGATATTGCTATCTATTCGTCAGAAGCAATCGAGTCCTTAAGAGCTATAAATCTCAAAGCACTTAAATTCGGCATAGTCTCAGGCTATAAACTGAACGCACATAAAACCCAAATAATAGCTAATTTTACCCCTCCGACACCGATACCAGAAATTTGTAAGGTTGCAACCTATCTTGGAGTTAAAATTACCTCAAATATTAAAGAACTTAGTGCTATCAATTATAATGATTTAACAAAAACCACCATCTTAACTTTGAAAAAATGGCATCGACTTCCACTTAACCTAATCGGTAGAATAAACTTTGATTAAAATGAAAATTATACCCAAATATCTATATTTGTTTAGATCAATCCCTTTGATACTGAGTAGGCTTTTTTTTAAACAATTAGATGGGATTTTTGGTAACTTTATTTGGGGGTACAAGAAGGCTAGGAGATCATTAAAGGTACTGAAAAATCAGACTGGGTCAGGTGGCCTTAATTTTCCTGATTTGAAATCATACTTTTGGGCATCATTTGTAAGTCGCATACGGTCATTATTAAACATTGAGGATACGCTATTTTACCACTATCTACTACTAAAAAGTGACTCTAATCAATTTTTACTTCATATAACAGACCCTAACTACTACAAACGGGTCAAGTTCAAGACTGCACGTGATATAATAAGAGTATGGAAGGACATTCTTGATTATTGTAAAACTACTATTTATCACTCTCAGCTGATTCTATGGAACAATCCTGGCCTACCGAACATATTCAGCGATTGGGAATTTCGCAGATGGCAGCTGAAAGGCATAACAGTTTTGGGTGATCTTTATAATTCTCAAGGCATATTAGACTTTTCTACTTTAAAACATCTATATGGTTTATCTGAAATACACAGGTTTAAATATTTACAAATCTATGACTTTTTAGTGCGTAAAAACAAAATTAATAGCGTGTCGAGTGGTGGTATCTGGGACTGTTTAAACTCTAGGAAAGAGAAATCAATTATCAGCTCGACATATAAATTTTTCATAGGCCTCAGACCTGATGACAGCGATATACTTGCTAACAAGTGGAACTCAAAATTTGGAACAAATTTTACAGGAAAACATATAATTCAATCTTATACTAATATTCATAACTCTGTACGGTCATCTAGCTTACGACTTCAACAATATAGAACCACTTACATGCTCTATTATACGCCAGACATTTTTACGAAATGGCCCTCAAGCAATGCCTTGGGAGATAAAACCAAATGCCCGAAATGCGCCGAATATGCGGCAGATTTGTTACATATGCTGTTTTCATGTCCAATGCTTGGTAAATTTTGGAATGAAGTGGAAAAAATTTTAGCTGCTAAAAACATTCTTAGCTCCCCTATAACGGCACCTATGGTAATATTTGGTCTACATCTGACTAACCAATCACACTACGCATTGGTATCAATACTAATTTCTTGTGCTAAATTAATACTAGCAAGGGCCTGGATTAGTCCTAATACACCTAACGCTATGGAATGGTGGTACTTAGTCAATGAAATTAAAACAATGGAGTATACTCTAGCAGAACTAAGAGGCATCCGGTCGTTAAAGAAATTTGAGACAATTTGGGGGGACTTTGAATGAACTGAATGACTTAAAGACTACTTCTAACTGTCTATTTGATGCTGTTGATATATTCTAGCATCTCTATTATGAAATTTGAAATCTGATTTATATATTTCTGTGTATGTATGTGACATATTTGATGATGTGAAATTAATTTGAATGTATTGGTGTCTCGCACCAGGTGAAAATGAAATAAAAATATATAAAAAAAAAAATTAAAAAAAAAAGAATTGTCACATAAGCAATTAGCGACCCTTCAATCTATTACTGACAGGTTTATATGGGGATGGAAGAAAGCCCGTCGGGCTTCCAAATACATGATGCTACCACTTTCTAGAGGGGGATGGGGGTGCCCAACTTTGCCTTTTATTATTTAGCTTGCCTTCTACAAAATATTGATAGTTTGGTCACTGGGGGCGAGACAAGGATGTTCGAAATTCCCAATATATACCTGATGTTACTCGGAGATCATTCACGACATTTACTGCTTAAATTTCTCGAGCAGAGTTATTACAAAAAGACTAGATTTAAGACTTTACTTGCTGCATTCAAAGGACTGAGATGGGTGCGCAAGCCTATGTCTTTTAAGAGAATTAATTATTATACTGCACTTGACTCCACAGAACTATTTCCAATGATCTTTTGGGATGCCAAGATGGAAATATGATATGAGAACGGGATTCGATGGGTTGGGGACATTTTTGAGCAAGGTATCATGTTGTCGTTTACGGAGTTAAGGGATAAATATTCAATACCGCAGAATGATTTTTTCAAATACTTGCAATTACGGGATTTTTTTTCCAAACACTCTGAAATAACTCCCATCACTGCTAATGATTTATATGATTCTATGTTTAAACGTGCGAGGATTGGGACCCTGTACAATATTCTGCTTGCAACACAACAAGATGACCTAGTAGCACATGATGCGAAATGGTGTATTAGGTTTAATAGTGCTGGCGCGTTTGTTCAAGAATCTATCGATCTTTCCTCTACAGTCATTTTGTCGGCTAATCTACGATAATTATACCACATAACACCTTGGGTCCGGAGAGTAGGTAAAAAGTTGAGCGAAGAAACCTAGCAAGCAGAATGTATGTCTACGGGTTCGGGTATCAGCCACCTCAAGGTAAGAGGAGAAAGCTGTGTTGCCCAGAACCCATCACTCACAGTACGTGAGTTATCATCATCTGGGTCTGGCCTCCTCTTGACACGGGTATACAGTCTAGGAGTATGACTGAAAGAACCCTCAGCTGTTTGTGAATCAGAGGATGGCTGGCCCGACTGAGCATACCATGAAACCCATAGGCATAGACTCTAGCCACGTGAAGAGGGTTCAAAACTAAGAAATAACAAGTGCAGCGCTAAACCATACGAAAAAGTGTGTTAAAAATAACTAAGGGAACTCCATAACAACTTTATTCTTAGAGCGCCCCTTGTCATAGTTAAAAAGCAGACCGCTAACTATTGAATTCAAAGTTAGACGATAAAGAAGGTCAACATGTTTCTGCCCTCACTCAGATCTATAAGTATCGGGGCATTCTTCAGGACCAATAAGCTAGAAAATATATATAGCTGCTGGAAGTGAAAAAAGAACAGTGCAAAGTATAAAATAAACAGCTCATATACTCTACCGACATGATCCAACTCGACTGTAGTGGACACAATTGTCGGTCACCTGCAAAACAGTTTCCATACATTAATACACACTAGTCATCTCACTCATGATATACCACACTAATAGCCTCTCAAGAAAGGGGCCCTATTTACCGTAGATCTGACACGATCTCGAAACCATCTATATGATTCATATAGTATGTACACTTACCCACAAAAGTTGGGTGTCGCCCTCACTCTACCTGGTGATTACTCAGGGAAGGGGGCCCGCTCTGTAATAGAAATGCGTATGTACCATTAGCATTATGCATATGGTAAACTCTTCTATCACAGTAGATCTTAATGATACCGACAGACACCATCAGCGAACTCTCTCATATCTCACTACCTGGACCCAATCAACTAGTTGACTGAGGGAGTGTACGTAGACACTCCCTATGGAGTTTAAAAAGAACAATGTTCATTGGTAGCCGTCCTCTCTAGTCCAATCAGGGTGGGGACAGTGGGGAGGACACCCTAATCTCTCATTCGTGCACTAAGGTGCACATTTGTTTAAACTCATGTTCTTACATGTGCGTTGGTACCGATGTTCCTGCGCTGGCCACTGTTTGAGAAGCAGCACTTAAAATGGCCATGTTGTTATTAACGGCAATGTTCAGACAAAGCAGTATGGCGCTCGACAAACAAGCGGGCTTGCGCCCCAACTGTGTTAATTTAGTGGTCAGCAGTAAACCCACACAGGCAACAATGGCGCTCATAAAACTAGCGAACGCACATACCCTGTGCGAGAATGCCATATACCACTCTCAACATACCCTAGCTTCCTGGCATGTATCATTTCTCTGGCCCACCCAGTGGTCTGTGCGAAATAATTAGAAAGGATTCACAACTGCGTCTCATGTATATAGCCTCAAAAACGCACCAGTGTCTAAGAAAGCGGAAACGGCAAAACGTTCGAACCGTAAACGCTTGGCGAACGCATACCAGATCATATCACACGGAACAAAAGGCCTTACCTGTCCGTCGGTACCCCTGGGCGGTCTATGAGTAATGACCGGAGGTACCAACGGCGGCCATTCTTTGTGTTTAAGACATCTCGACGGGTCCTTCGAATAGGTGTCTAGTCTATTGCCCGAGGACCAGATGTCAGATCTGCCTCGATGTGCGCATGGGCAAAAAAAAGTGTTCTTTCTAGGCGCGTCAGGATACCAAGTGAACGTGGAACGCTAGTCTCCCTCTCACCAGTGAAACCGGTAGTACCATCACGAGTAGTAATTCCCATAAATGATCAAAACTCTTGATTCATGATTTGAATACAAAATGTATACACTAGGAGAGAATTTAAAATACTAGCCGACTCAAAGTTAACACTCGTGCCAATAAACAATTCACCTTTCTCATATCTGTAACTGCGCCGTGTTGTAAACCATTCAGTGTTGATGCCCAGTTGAATATAGCAATGCTAGGGGCTAAATTGAGAGTTTCAGTTATATCCAGAAACCTGTTGCTAGGTGGTTCATATGTAATGGTCTGTATAGACCAAAAACCTTTGGGGGTTTATCGGTGGAACCATTAAGCCCTTCACCCCCAAGGTAACACCACTACCCAATTAAAGATCAACAAAAACAACTCTGAATAGTAAGGATTACTCTTACAGAGACAACCATGGAATCTCATCGTTTAATCCAAAGCAGTCACTCTTTAACCTGAACACCCACCTTTGTTCTCTACGCAATAGAAACTGTTGGATGTCTGCTACGTGAGAGGGAATGTATGGTTTTTCTAAAATAACCCAAGGTAGGTCAGTGTCCAAATGTGTCCTGCTGAAATGTAATGATTTGTGAGCTTGGTCGCACTTTTTTTGCACCGAATGGTGCTCCTGTGCTCAGAAATTCTGACTTTGATCTTACGTGAAGTCATGCCCACGTACCTCTTCTGGCACGGACATGTTATCAAATAAATCACGTGATCAGAGTTGCAATTAGTGTGCTTATTCAATGAACATGGGAAAGGAGTGCTAATATCTACCTCAGTCTGATGACTGGTTAACGGGCAGACAGAACAATAGCCACACGGGAAATGTCCCTTCACTGGAGGGAGACCCCAAAGATTCACATCAGTGATGGATTCCTTCTCTCTAGGACGAGTGTGCACCAACTGGTCCTTTAAGTTGTTACTGCGCTTGAAGGCAAACAGGGGTGGTGGTAGTGGTTTCCCATCTATCTTCAGAGTTTTCCAGTTCTTCAATATGCTTTTCTTCAGGGCATTGGAATAACTGCAGAAGGTATTGACGCAAGTCATTCTTTGTGTGGAAGTGTCTGTTACTGGTATACCTCGAGGTTCCAGAAGGGCATCTCTGTGATTGTTGAAGGCTCTCTTCATGGAAGTTTTAACTGTCTTCTTGGGGTACTGCCGATCTCGGAGTTGGGCAGACAGTAGATTAGCATGTTTCTTGTAGCCTGTGGTTTCTGAGCAGTTGCGCCGGATTCTGAGAAACTGCCCAAAGGGTAAGTTCTCTCTAAGGGCCTGAGGATGATAACTATGGAAATGCAATAATGAGTTTCTCGCCCTGGGTTTCTTGTAAAGTTACGTATGAAGGTAACCTTGATGGGGATATATCTGCAGGTCTAAGAAAGGTAGGCTGGATTTTGAATATTCCCAGGTGAACTTCAGAAAGGTGTTGCGTTCATTCAACCATGAATGAAAATCATCAATGGATGTGGCAGACCCTCTCCAGACTACGAAAACATCATCAATATAACGTTTCCATGTCACAATATGGCCGATGCATGGATTACTTTCAGGTAGCACCACAGTTTGCTCAAAATGATGGACATATCGGTTTGCTAGTGACGGGGCAAAAACACTGCCCATGGAAGTACCAGATACTTGAAGAAACAAGTCATTCTCAAATTTGAAGAAGTTCTCCTTCATTGCCAAGGTGGCACATGACATTATGAAGTTAATAGGGGTGATGTATTCCCAGTCGGTGGTCCCCAGGAGAGTTTCCATGACCATAAGGGTTTCATTCTGTGGTATGCAAGTGTATAATGACTCGACGTCAAATGAGACCAAAAAATCTTGGTCTCCGTCGAAGGGCATATCACATAGGATCCGTAATAGATCTTTAGTATCTTGTATGTACGTAGGCATGAGTTTGACCAGTGGTTTCAGAAAAAAATCCACAAAAGTGGAAAGGGGTTCTAAAAGAGAACCTAGACCTGAAATAATGGGTCTCCAGGTGGAGGGGAGATCCCCTTATGTATTTTTGGCAATACATAAAAGTAAGGTATCACTGGATGGCGAGCAATCAGGTAAGATGCTTCCTGAGCGGTGATCCAACCTTCTTCGTTTGCCTTCTCAACTAGTTTCTTGATGGAAGCAGTCAATCTAGGAGTGGGGTCCATTTTCAGGGACTGATAGAATTTCTTGTTATTCAGTTGGCGTCTACACTCTGCGGTGTAGATATCTGTATCCAAAATCACTGTTGCCCCGCCCTTATCGGCAGGTTTCACCGTGATAGAGACATCATTGGCCAAGGTGGAAATTGCCAATCTTTCTTGTTTAGTCAAGTTGTGAAACTGTCTGTAGTCGGTCTGAAAGATCTTCTCTGCGTCTTCTAATACCGCTCGCTCAAAGGTAAGAATTTCCGGTGGGGTCACACTGGAAGGAGGATTAAAGGTGGATTTAGCACGCAACCCAGTGTTCCGATCTGTCACCTCCTCTATGGGATCGAGGTCTTTTTCTTTGAAAAAATATCGTAATCTAAGATTCCTAAAGAAGCCGGCAAGTTCCTGCCTGGTCTCATACGGGTCTCCCTTGTATGTAGGTACAAACCCGAGACCCTTTTCAAGGACTAGTGTCTCGTCTGTATTCAAAACACGACAGCTCAGGTTGACAATGAGACTCGGGCATTGCTCGGTCCTGGTGGCATTTGCTCCTGCTGATTGCTCCTGGTCCGTGACGACGGCGGAGGACTCCAATGTACGTTGGACTGTGTTGGCCGTCTTTTGCCTCTGGGTCGTCTTGGGCCCTGTCCTAAAAAATTCTGCTGACCAAAGTCGTTATAAGGCGGAAAAGGGTAGGCCTGGCCTGGAAACGGAGGTTGAATATAGTTAAATGGGCCAGGTGACCACCATTGTGGGGGAGCAGGCGTACGGTACTGCCTCCCTCTCCTAGAACCTCGAAATCTTCGGCTACCACCCCTAGCTTGAATGTTGAAAGACGTATCTGAGTCTGAAGAATTGTCTTCGCTCCCCGAAGTGGAGTAATTTGACCCCAGTGTTCTACCTTGTTGATTGTAGGTCGGCGGAACGTAGGAGTCGCTTGTGTAGGGGTAAACTTTCTCCATCGCGAATTTGGCTAAATCCTTCTTGAATTTCGTGATTTTATTCGCCAAGATGTTGTCTTTGAACTCTTTATTTGTTTTGTCTGATTCTTTTGTTTGTTTATTATAAACCGTGGTGACCAAAACCGATTTGATTTGTGCTTCTAGGGTCTGGATCTCGATTAAAATGTTGTCAGCTATCCTCTTAGCAGTCGTAATTATCAGGATGAGCCAGTACCTGATGCATCGCCATGCTACCAAGGACCAATCTTTAAGGAACTGTATGTCCTCAAGGAACAACCTGGGAGCATTTGTCACGATGAGGCCAGTTGGTGCACAATTCGCCCGGAAATACTCTGTCATTATCGCTCCGTGTACCTGCGTGCGTGAGTGAGAACGTTTTAAAAACAGAACCTTATTCCAATCATCTGAATTCTGTGTAGTATTGGTGTTGGGCAGGCTGTCAATGATGCTGGGTGTTGCTAGTATGCCAGATGCAACTGATTCGTCAAAGGCTAGACCTAATCTCTCCGCCATCTTGTCAGGGGAAAGTGAGTCTGCAAAGTATTTACAGTATAGATCAAGTCAACATAAGTTTTAAGGACCTGGCAATGAGAGAGATGCAAGCCCAAGTGTCAAGATAATCACAAAGAAAAAGCGGTTGGTTAATCCTGTAAACGACAGGATTAAAAACTAAAACTTAGACCCGCGGCCGTAGCCGCTCAATTACGGAACACAACAAATTGAGGAGGGTCTCAGGGTAAATTTAAAGACCAGCAAGGTGTATTACCCCTAAGTAACAACCATTATACCACATAACACCTTGGGTCTGGAGAGTAGGTCAAAATTGAGCGAAGAAACCTAGCAAGCAGAATGTATGTCTACGGGTTCGGGTATCAGCCACCTCAAGGTAAGAGGAGAAAGCTGTGTTGCCCAGAACCCATCATTCACAGTACGTGAGTTATCATCATCTGGGTCTGGCCTCCTCTTGACACGGGTATACAGTCTAGGAGTATGACTGAAAGAACCCTCAGCTGTTTGTCAATCAGAGGATGGCTGGCCCGACTGAGCATACCATGAAACCCATAGGCATACGAAAAAGTGTGTTAAAAATAACTAAGGGAACTCCATAACAACTTTATTCTTAGAGCGCCCTTTGTCATGTTAAAAAGCAGACCGCTAACTATTGAATTCAAAAGTTAGACGATAAAGAAGGTCAACATGTTTCTGCCCTCAGTCAGATCTATAAGTATCGGGGCATTCTTCAGGACCAATAAGCTAGAAAATATATATAGCTGCTGCTGGAAGTGAAAAAAGAACAGTGCTAAGTATAAAATAAACAGTTCATATACTCTACCGACATGATCCAACTCGACTGTAGTGGACACAATTGTCGGTCACCTGCAAAACAGTATCCATACATTAATACACACTAGTCATCTCACTCATGATATACCACACTAATAGCCTCTCAAGAAAGGGGCCCTATTTACCGTAGATCTAACACGATCTCGAAACCATCTATATGATTCATATAGTATGTACACTTACCCACAAAAGTTGGGTGTCACCCTCACCTCTACCTGGTGATTACTCAGGGAAGGGGGCCCCGCTCTGTAATAGAAATGCGTATGTACCATTAGCATTATGCATATGGTAAACTCTTCTATCACAGTAGGTCTTAATGATACCGACAGACAGCATCAGTGAACTCTCTCATATCTCACTTCCTGGACCCAATCAACTAGTTGACTGAGGGAGTGTACCTAGACACTCCCTATGGAGTTTAAAAAGAACAATGTTCATTGGTAGCCGTCCTCTCTAGTCCAATCAGGGTGGGGACAGTGGGGAGGACACCCTAATCTCTCATTCGTGCACTAAGGTGCACATTTGTTTAAACTCATGTTCTTACATGTGCATTGGTACCGATGTTCCTGCGCTGGCCACTGTTTGAGAAGCAGCACTTAAAATAGCCATGTTGTTATTAACTGCAATGTTCAGACAAAGCAGTATGGCGCTCGACAAACAAGCGGGCTTGCGCCCCAACTGTGTTAATTTAGTGGTCAGCAGTAAACTCACACAGCCAACAATGGCGCTCATAAAACTAGCGAACGCTCAAACCCTGTGCGAGAATGCCATATACCACTCTCAACATACCCTAGCTTCCTGGCATGTATCATTTCTCTGGCCCACCCAGTGGTCTGTGCGGAATAATTAGAAATGATTCACAACTGCGTCTCATGTATATAGCCTCAAAAACGCATCAGTGTCTAAGAAAGCGGAAACGGCAAAACGTTCGAACCGCAAACGCGTGGCGAACGCATATCAGATCATATCACACAGAACAAAAGGCCTTACCTGTCCGTCGGTACCCCTGGGCGGTCTATGAGTAATGACCGGAGGTACCGACGGCGGCCATTCTTCGTGTTTAAGACATCACGACGGGTCCTTCGACTAGGTGTCTAGTCTATTGCCCGAGGACCGGCTGTCGGATCTGCCTCGATGTGCGCATGGGCAAAAAACAGTGTTCATTCTAGGCGCGTCAGGATACCAAGTGAACGTGGAACGCTAGTCTCCCTCTCACTTGTGAAACCGGTAGTATCATCACGAGTAGTAATTCCCATAAATGATCACAACTCCTGATTCATGATTTGAATACAAAATGTATACACTAAGAGAGAATTTAAAATACTAGCCGACTCAAAGTTAACACTAGTGTCAATAAGCAATTCACCTTTCTCATATCTGTAACTGCGCCGTGTTGTAAACCATTCAGTGTTGATGCCCAGTTGAATATAGCAATGCTAGGGGCTAAATTGAGAGTTTCAGTTATATCCAGAAACCTGTTGCTAGGTGGTTCATATGTAATGGTCTGTATAGACCAAAAACTTTGGGGGTTTATCGGTGGAACCATTAAGCCCTACACCCCCAAGGTAACACCACTACCCAATTAAAGATCAACAAAAACAGCTCTGAATAGTAAGGATTACTCTTACGGAGACAACCATGGGATCTCATCGTTTAATCCAAAGCGGTCACTCTTTAACCTGAACACCCACCTTTGTCCTCTACGCAATAGAAACTGTTGGATGTCTGCTACGTGAGAGGGAATGTATGGTTTTTCTAAAATAACCCAATGTATGTCAGTGTCCGAGTGTCCTGCTGAAATGTAATGATTCGTGACCTTGGTCGCACTTTTTTGCACCGAATGGTGCTCCTGTGCTCAGAAATTCTGACTTTGATCTTACGTGAAGTCATGCCCACGTACCTCTTCTGGCACGGACATGTTATCAAATAAATCACGTGATCAGAGTTGCAATTAGTGTGCTTATTCAATGAACATGGGATAGGAGTGCCAATATCTACCTCAGTCTGATGACTGGTTAACGGGCAGACAGAACAATTGCCACACGGGAAATGTCCCTTCACTGGAGGGAGACCCCAAAGATTCACTTCAGTGATGGATGCCCTCTCTCTAGGACGAGTGTGCACCAACTGGTCCTTTAAGTTGTTACTGCGCTTGAAGGCAAACAGTGGTGGTGGTAGTGGTTTCCCATCTATCTTCAGAGTTTTCCAGTTCTTCAATATGCTTTTCTTCAGGGCATTGGAATAACTGCAGAAGGTATTGGCACAAGTCATTCTTTGTGTGGAAGTGTCTGTTACTGGTATACCTCGAGGTTCCAGAAGGGCATCTCTGTGATTGTTGAAGGCTCTCTTCATGGAAGTTTTAACTGTCTTCTTGGGGTACTGCCGATCTCTGAGTTGGGCAGACAGTAGATTAGCATGTTTCTTGTAGCCTGTGGTTTCTGAGCAGTTGCGCCGGATTCTGAGAAACTGCCCAAAGGGTAAGTTCTCTCTAAGGGCCTGAGGATGATAACTCTGGAAATGCAATAATGAGTTTCTCGCCATGGGTTTCTTGTAAAGTTCAGTATGAAGGTAACCTTGATGGGGATATATCCGCAGGTCTAAGAAAGGTAGGCTGTATTTTGAATATTCACAGGTGAACTTCAGAAAGGTGTTGCGTTCATTCAACCATGAATGAAAATCATCAATGGATGTGGCAGACCCTCTCCAGACTATGAAAACATCATCAATATAACGTTTCCATGTCACAATATGGCCGATGCATGGATTACTTTCAGGTAGCACCACAGTTTGCTCAACATGATGGACATATAGGTTCACTAGAGACAGGGCAAAAACACTGCCCATGGAAGTACCAGATACTTGAAGAAACAAGTCGTTCTCAAATTTGAAGAAGTTCTCCTTCATTGCCAAGGTGGCACATGACATTATGAAGTGAATGAGGGTGATGTATTCCCAGTCGGTGGTCCCCAGGAGAGTTTCAATGACCATAAGGGTTTCATTCTGTGGTATGCAAGTGTATAATGACTCAGCGTCAAATGAGACCAAAAAATCTTGGTCTCCGTCGAAGGGCATATCACGTAGGATCCGTAATAGATCTTTAGTATCTTGTATGTACGTAGGCATGAGTTTGACCAGTGGTTTCAGAAAAAAATCCACAAAAGTGGAAAGGGGTTCTAAAAGAGAACCTAGACCTGAAATAATGGGTCTCCAGGTGGAGGGGAGATCCACTTATGTATTTTTGGCAATACATAAAATTAAGGTATCACTGGATGGCGAGCAATCAGGTAAGATGCTTCCTGAGCGGTGATCCAACCTTCTTCGGTTGCCTTCTCAACCAGTTTCTTGATGGAAGCAGTCAATCTAGGAGTGGGGTCCATTTTCAGGGACTGATAGAATTTCTTGTTATTCAGTTGGCGTCTACACTCTGCGGTGTAGATATCTGTATCCAAAATCACTGTTGCCCCGCCCTTATCGGCAGGTTTCACCGTGATAGAGACATCATTGGCCAAGGTGGAAAGTGCCAATCTTTCTTGTTTAGTCAAGTTGTGAAACTGTCTGTAGTCGGTCTGAAAGATCTTTTCTGCGTCTTCTAATACCGCTCGCTCAAAGGTAAGATTTTCCGGTGGGGTCATACTGTAAGGAGGATTAAAGGTGGATTTAGCACGCAACCCAGTGTTCCAATCTGTCACCTCCTCTATGGGATCAAGGTCTTTTTCTTTGAAAAAAGATCGTAATCTAAGCTTCCTAAAGAAGCCGGAAAGTTCCTGCCTGGTCTCAAACGGGTCTCCCTTGTATGTAGGTACAAACCCGAGACCCTTTTCAAGGACTAGTGTCTCGTCTGTATTCAAAACACGACAGCTCAGATTGACAATTAGACTCGGGCATTGCTCGGTCCTGGTGGCATTTGCTCCTGATGATTGCTCCTGGTCCGTGATGACGGCGGAGGACTCCAATGTACGTTGGACTGTGTTGGCCGTCTTTTGCCTTTGGGTCGTCTTGGGCCCTGTCCTACAAAATGCTGCTGACCAAAGTCGTTATAAGGCGGAAAAGGGTAGGCCTGGCCTGGAAACGGAGGTTGAATATAGTTAAATGGGCCAGGTGGCCACCATTGTGGGGGAGCAGGCGTATGGTACTGCCTCCCTCTCCTAGAACCTCGAAATCTTCGGTTACCACCCCTAGCTTGATTGTTGAAAGACGTATCTGAGTCTGAAGAATTGTCTTCGCTCCCCGAGGTGGAGTAATTCGACCCCAGTGTTCTACCTTGTTGATTGTAGGTCGGTGGAACGTAGGAGTCGCTTGTGTAGGGGTACACTTTCTCCATCGCAAATTTGGCTAAATCCTTCTTGAATTTCGTGATTTTATTCGCCAAGATGTTGTCTTTGAACTCCAGCACTATAAAACCGTATTTAACCTATACTATACACCTGCCCATATGATGAAGTGGGGCAATGCCCAAGCTGGGAATTGCTTTAGATGCTTCACACCGCTGGCTGATATAGTTCATATATTCTATGATTGTAATAAGCTAGCATCTTTTTTTCTATCCATTGAACAGTTTCTTTCGCATCTTACTAATGTAAATGTTACGATATCTAAAGAGATGTTGATGCTTGGGTTATGTCGCAATGCCCATTTATGCCAATTGTATTAGCCTCATAGATTTTTTTTCATTATGGCTGTGGCAGTAGCGCGTCTTTGTATTGCTTCAATGTGGCTTAAAACAGAGGCACCCTCATACGAAATGTGGCGAGCGAAGTTTTATAATGTTTTCTATACAGAATTTAATCTTTATCGCCTCAAGTCACTGAAGAAAAAACAGTTAGGGATTCAGATTTGGCAGCCCATGATTCAGCACATGGCGGATTAATAACTTTATTTATGTGGTGTTGCTCTGCTTATCCCTTTTTTTTTCTTTACCATTGTCACCTTTCTGTACTTGTTTTATTAATTTTTTCCTACAGCATGGCGAATATGTCGTTATCTATGTAAGTTGTGAAATCTTTTTGTGTTACTGCTCTGAACTGAATGATAAATATTTCACACAAAAAAAGGAAGTGACCATGGGACAGCTGGAGGCCTGGAAAGAGGATCCTGATATATTACCTAACACTAGTTACACTTTCAAATGTTGAACTGCGTATGTGGCTAGACATATCCCACTAGCCTCCAACATTCTGGAATCAGTATGATGATGTTTGGCCATGATATTAAAGCACAGGGGAATTACATTCCGCAGCAATGAGTGATCAACTCTTCAGCCTGGAGCAAGAAGGCAACTTGTCGCACCCCAGTTCCTGTAATATTTGAGCATAAGGTTGTGGAACACTACACATTAAAGGATGTATAGGAAGAGTCTAACCTCATCTATACCGATCCAATATAGGAACAGAAGTTGGGAGGTACTGCTGCTGCCACAAGACTAGACAGTTGCATATCAACCTGAAAATAAGATATATGACAAAGATCTTATTTGCTGGTTACTGGGCCCCCACTTCGATTCACTGGAATTACCTGATATCGAAGACCTCCTTCATTGGACTCAACATTTAGAACATTCCACATAGCGGCAGTACAAACACAAACATACTAGTATATTTGTTAACATATAACATAGTGAGCCTCAAATGCATTGACTGACTGCTTACATTGTGAAGCCCTGAGCAGGTGATAAGAGTATCACAAAACCCATGTTGGCATTATGAAGTACTCACAAAACAGCCTGCAATTTCACAATTATCAGGAAAAATAATAAATATAGCTAAAAATGTTGAATGCAACATATCAGACTGGAGTATTGATTTTATTTTCAATTCATATGCATACTGGAAAACAGATGAATTAAAGATGGGATATCGTAAAAATCTTTGAAGTGCCATTAACCCATTTCCCAGCATGGAGTGGCTCATAGCACCTTTTAAAGTATTTAAAATTGAACAATTTATAAATGTAAATGATAGAAAATTGGAGTACATGATTACTGGGATGAGTGGCTCAAGTATGCAAAAGCATTGCTGTTTAGTTTCAAAAGGTAATTTAATTGGAACAGGTCAGTAACTATTCACAGCAACAAAGAGTAGTTGTCTGGAGTTAATAAGGATTACATATCTGTTCATGTGCATAATAAAACAAGAAAGTATGTATATAACAGCAGTTCCGCAAAACCAAGGCAAACATATCGGAGTGGTTCCACAGGCACACACAGAGTCAAGTTGCTAGAACATCCTCCGTTGATCATAACAGATATGTCCTAAGAGAACCCCAAAAGTCCATAGGAAGGGTTTTATCATGGGCATTGCCAGTATAGATTTCCTCCTGGGCACATCAGAAGGTCATGTTTTTAAGCCATTGATCAATTGTAGGCGTATTGTTGTACACCTAAACCATTGCCTCTTGTCTCTTTGCAAGTACAAGTGCCATTGGCACAACACAAAGTGTTGCCCGAGGGAGAGCCAACATATCTCCCAGTAGTGCCAATTGAGGAGAAGGTGGCAAAGGGAGCTCCAATATGACACGCAATAGTTCAAACAGTTGCCACCAATACTTTGATATGTTGGAGCAGATTCAGGACCTGTGCAGGAAATTTACATTAAATAGGTCACTTCTCTTACACTCTGATTTCCTGTTGGAGCCAAATGTAGCCATTCATTCAGGAGTATAATAATATTTAGCATTAGAATGTATACATTTGTGGTTATAGTTCATATGAGATCCCTTGATCTAGGGCTTTTTCACAGTTCTGTCTGTCAGGAATTATACAAGGAGTTGGATTTGAAGTCCTCTCTGAATTGGAGTTCTAGAGCCTGGCAGCATACACAGAGGAGTCTTGCATGTTGATCTTATGTTTATATCATTCTGGATCTTGTTTATTGGTACCCAGTTACATTTTTATTGACTTTGGTCAAGCGTTTTGCTTGTGAAAGGTTGACCTTAGGGAGTGTGGGTGTTATTTACTTTATTCATTTATTTATTTATCACATTTATAAAGCGCACGAATCGCCCCACATGGGGCATCTCCGCGCTGAGGACCAGAAATACAACATAAAGGGAAGGAGAAGTTAAAAGAGATGGGTCTTGAGCTTCTTTCTAAATTACAGATAGTTGTCATTCAGGCGAAGATCCAACGGTAAGTTGTTCCAGAGAGAAGGGGCTATATAAGAAAAGGATTTTCCTCCTAATCTAGCTAGTTTAACTCTCTGCACTACCAGTAGGCCTTTGCCCTCAGACCGAAGTGTTCGAGTAGGAGTGTATTTGATAAGTTTTTCTGAATGGTAAGTGGGGGCCAGCTGATTCAGGCGTTTAAATACAAGGCAACACACTTTAAACTGCATTCTCTTACGAATCGGAAGCCAATGTAAATTATGTAATAGAGGAAGAGAAGGGGTAAGCCTAGGGGCACTGGTTATCAGGCGTGCCGCAGTGCTTTGCACTACCTGTAAACTTTTGCAGGTCAGAGTCCCTAGCCAAAATCAACAGAGCGTTACCATAGTCCAAACGGGTCAGAACCAAAGCATGTATTAGTGTTTTGCGGGTACCAATTGGGAGAAAGTGAAAGATCTTGCGGAGCAGGCTCAGAGCATAGAAGCAAGATTTTTTGGTGTTTGCTATGTGGTCTGCTAGATTAAGGTAATTATTTATTAAAACCCCAAGGTTTTTGACAACTGTGTTTGGAGTGGGAGCGGTGCCCAATTCTTCTGGCCACCAATATACCTGGAATAAAGTGAGTAGTCTTAAATCCACTTCCATGAGACAGGATTCAGCCATGAGCTCGATGAGCGATACCAAAGGGGATGATGGACAGAGCTCTTGAGCAAATCAAACACTCACCCCCAGTCAACTGATCTGGGTTTAATCCATCATCATTCTTTAGCTCACTCCGCCACCCCAGTTCAGACACGGCTATATGCAAATCAGTCTGACCCTGTGCCTCATGGGAACAGTCCAGCCCGAACTGCCAAGCCGTGTCTTCCCTGGACCGGAAACATGCATCCTGGGACCGGTTTTGGGTTCATAACCCTCATCAGCCAGGCTATCTTGAATCCAGTGGCAAAGTGAGCAAGGGACCCACGTCTGGGCATACCCTGCCAAATTAGGGCGAAAAAAGCGAAACCAATGAGGTCGTGGATATTCTTTAATTGGATAGCAATACAGCTCATTAATGCAACTATTTATTTATTTACTAAGTGAACTAATGGGGTTTACCCATTTGTCCTGTCCTATATTAATCACGGATATTGATATAATTCAGGCTGTGCCATAGGAGGTGCGGCAGTGTTAAAATCATTTGTACGCACACATGTAAAGACTTTATGGAGAAGAGGAATACATCAGTAAGGAGATGAGGAAAGCAAATATACAGGGGACAGTTGCAGCAGGAATTATTAAACAGCTGGGTTTTTAACTTCCTTCTGAAATGTAGTTCAGAGAGAATAAATGAATATGTGTATTTTCAGCTCTTTTTTCTGGCTTTTCTGCATCTCAAGTCTTGGCTATAGGAGGCCTGGGGAAAAAGGCCCTGCTTAGAAAGTAGCGCATTAACCCACGGCCCAATCCCGGTGTTACTGATAAGGCCAGTTTTAGCTATTCTTGGAGACAAAATGTGATGGGAGGAATACTTGTATAAGTCCAACCATTGTCAATCAATCAAGGTACCACTCCAACCCATCGTTCTTTTGCTCACCATGCCATCTCAGTTTTGACGCAATCATGTGCAAATTAGTTTTGACTCTGCTTCAGTAGGAACAATTCATCCCGAACTGCCAGGCCAGTTCCTCCCTGAACTGGAACACAAGCAACCCAAGAATGGCTTTGTCCTCATTCGGGAATCCTGGTATCACAAGTTGGTCTCTGAAAAATGGGCAATTATCAGAGAAATCAGTACCACACCTACGGCACATGCATCATTGTAGGATTTTGCAATTCATAAATTGCGAAAATTAAGGAATCGCAATTTAGGAATTGCAAAATCCTATGCATCAAGAAATCTTAAAAGATTTTAGGATTTCTTAATTTTCGGAATTTGCGATTCCTTAATTGCGAATCGCAATTAAGGAATGGCATTACATTGATTCGTATGGGCCTAGAGGCCCATAGGAATCAATGCCGTTTTGCTTTTTTTTTTTTGCGATTTGCAATTTTGTTGATGCATTGCAAGGGTGCTGAGGGGGGTCCAAAGGACCCCCCCCCTGCAACCTTGAAATGTTTTTTTAAGTGCAAGTTTCACACACACATGTCCAAAGGACATGTGTGTGTGTAACATGACACTTTCCAAAATGCATTTTTGAGCTTTTTTGCTGAATTTCGCAAATTAACACGAGGGTCAACCTCGTGTTAATTTGCACTTCCTATTTCCAAATTCGCATTTTTAAAAAAAATCATGCATTGCATTTAAGGAATCACACAAATGCGATTCCTTAAATGCAATCGCATTTTTAGGAAATGCAAAAAAAAGCGACTTATCTAAAAATATTTCATGCATCCCAAAAAGTGATTTTGGAATCGCAAACGGACGATTTTTACGATTCGCACCGTTTGCGACTCCAAAACCACTTGATGCATGTGGGGGCAAATTCCCAAATGTAATCCCCATTTCCATTAAATATTTCCCCTAGACATTTTGTCTGGTTTCAGCTGGCTAACTATCCACACGAAGCTGATCAACTAATGATGATCCCAGGGATCTTATAATACACATGAAGCCAGTCACTAACACTACCAGCCCCACAGGGTTACCTTGCCACTCTGAATGATGACCTATGCAATTTGAGATTGTCAGTTTTTCTTCAGGGCGTGCTACTCTCTCTGCGTTGACTGCTCTGTCAACAATGCATGCAATAAAAAGTTTGCTTTATTGGATGGTTTTCATTACAGTTTTATAATGCTACTGACCCAAGAGACCAAGAGATGGATAGTAAAATAAAATAAAATTAAAATCCCCATTAATCAACTCAGTACTCAGCGTAAATAATCAGTAAAAGGATGAGAGAGAGCATTTTCATTAAAAATGATGCGATATTGTTTGATTTTATGAAGGAGGCATTACGAGTAACAGTCTTTTTGAAATTTTGTTCATGTAATGTTTATATGTGATCTTTGGGTCAATGCGAACATAGAGAGATTTTGCCCGGTGTCCTAGAAATTGGAAGAAGCCTTCCCAGCTATTGTATCCAAGTGATTGAAGTTTGCTATTGAGTACCATGAACTTTGCTTGGTTCAGGTTACATTTTAGATGATTTACCCACATCCACCACTGGAAGAGGGAGAACCATCTATTTGTCTGTGGAATGTCATGGGCAAGGCAAGAAGCTTTGCAGAGATGGAAGTGGCTTTGGCTTGGGCTAGGAGGGTTACGTCTACACTAGACTGATGTTGTACCTTGGATTTTTGATGAGTTTCAGATAATATTCTATAACAAATGAGATCCTTCAATCCCTGTATAAAAACCTGTCTTCAATTTTCTTATTACAGGAGACTTGTGACACGCCTAGTTGCCTGCAATAAAGAAATGACGTAGCTGCTCAATTGTAATAATTTATGTACTGTTGAGTTACAATTTCAATGTAAAGCTTTATTCGACATTTGTCATAAAAGCATCCATCCTAACCCTATACAATAAATACTAAAGCTAAAAAATTACTTTTAAAATACATATTAAACAAATGACAGTCGAATATTTCAAGCCAATAAAATTCATAGTTGGTATGTTTCCATTAAAAAATTCAAAATAGGGAAGCATATAAAACCTATCAATCAGACTACATTATATAGCGTTTAACAATAAAGCACGAGTACGAATTAACCAGGCCCACACAAGAAATGTTGCCACAGCAATCACAAATTTTGGGGAGCAATCAGATTCTAATATTCTCAATGCTGTCAGTTGACTGCGGGTTCCAATATTTAAACAAACTGGTTTTAACCATTTACGCCTTGACCTTGCATATAAGGGGCAACAAAATAGTAGATGGGAAATGTGCTCTATTTGATCTTTGCAGTGATAGCATAGTACATCCCATGTCGGGGACCAGTGTTTCTTGAAGGCATTTACAGGCAATGTGCCCACACGGAATTGAAAGTATAGTTTCCGGTCATAAGGGCGTTCAATTATATCCCAATAAAGTTCACACAATGGGAGCATTTTCATATTCAAAAAACGAGATGACAAATTCGATGCAGAGCTTTTACAATACATTGATGAATAGACCATCTCCCAATACAATTCTTTCAGTTTTGTTTTTGAAGGGAAACAAGTTGCATCTGTGTTACCCCATAAGTGGTCCACTTTTAATTTTGCAAGAAGGCCCCGCAGTTCTTTTAACCAACCAATACAATGAAAGCGATCACTCTCAACAACGTCTGACAAAGCATTGACATAGTGACTTAGCTCTGGGGTCACCATCAGGCGCCTCCAATACAGCAATGGTCGTAGCCGAGCTATGTCCTCGATGTTATTCCTACCAAGGTCTAATTTTAGTGGAATTGTGGGTGTGCTTTGTGGGGCCATTACAAGTCCTCGTAAAAATGTATTTTCCGCCCGTCCCAAATCTCCCAAATTTGAAAAGCCCCAAAGTTCGGAACCATATAAACAGACACTCAATACTTTCATTTTATAAATTTCAAGGGCACAGTTTATAGGTTTTGTCAGCGAGGTTCTATGTTTAAGGGCGACTACGCCTGCAAGCTGACTAAACTTTAATATTGCCGTGTTGATGTGCGATTTCCATTTCATGTCACCCTGCATGATAATTCCTAGATAGGAAAAGGCATCAACTTTCTCAAGTGCAGTACCCTTATACATTATTGTACCTTTAAACATGGACCGGTGGTTGAGGCACATGAATTTGGTCTTGGTGGTATTTAATTCAAGACCCCGACTGTCACAAAATTCACCAAAGGCATCAACCACTTTTTGTAATCCACTCGGTGTACGTGAAAGTAGAAGGGTGTCATCCGCAAACATTAGGACGGGGGCACGTGAGCCTGCTATGGTTGGGGCATCACTTGGGAATTTATTCAAATGATCAACTATGCCATTTATATAGATTGAGAATAAAGTTGGTGCCAGAACACACCCTAGCCTCACCCCTCGCTCCACCGGAAAGGACTCAGTCACTTCTCCCTGTTTGCCCCATCTAATTTTTGCAAAATTATTTTCATGGAGACGCACAACGAGAGTGAGGAGTTCTTGACTTAGGCCTAAGCCAGCCATAGTCTGCCACAGTTTTTCTCTTGGGACCAGGTCGAAAGCAGCTTTTAAATCCACAAAAACCGCATACAATGTGCCTTTTTTTAATGTGACATTTCTCCAATAAATGGCTAGAAAGTAAAAAACCTGGTCAACACTACTTGTCAGGGGGCGAAACCCTGCTTGATATGGAGATAGTATGTTTTTTTCGTCAATCCATTGTTGCAGTTTATTCTGGACTAAGCGCCCCATAAGTTTCTGTGCAGTGTCAATCAGACTAATAGGTCTGTAGTTTTTTGCCTGGGTTTTGTCACCTTTTTTGAATATAGGGATGATTTCCGCTCCCTTCCATGAAGCGGGCACATCCCCTCCCATAGCCACTGCATTGGCCAGCCACGTAAAATAGGTACACCAAGACTTCCGGTCAGATAAAAACACATCTGCCAGGATTCCATCCATCCCCGGAGCTTTTTCCCCTGCTATGCAATCCAGAGCCATGCTGACATCTTTTTCCTTAAATATTTGGTGGTTAAAAAAGGCAATTGGAGGGGGGGGGGGTCAAGGCTATGTAATGGGTTACGGGCATACTGTGGTTGAAAAAACTCAATCCATGAATTTTTTGCAACATGGTTTTGTGGTTGAGCGGCTATACCTCCCCTATCCCATTTTACTGTGGCCCAGAATAATTTGGAATCTTTGGCTGCACAGGCCTGCTTGAGCTCTTGCCAACAGTTCTCATCCCATCGTTTCCTCGCCTGTTTTTGGGTCAATCTATAGCTGTCCCTCGCCTTCCTAACAGCTACGGCATTCCCTGTTCTTAGTTCAATACTTAACTTATGACGTGCCTGTCTACAACTCTTGTCATACCATCCCTGTCTTGATTGTTCTTTTTTCACTCTGTTTACAACTACGGTTTTGATAAAGAAGGTTTGAAGTTTACAAAAGAGGTTTTTATGCGCCTCCATCATGTGGTTCTGAAAATTTTGGACTCCCACAGTGGCGCTTGATATTATTTATTTCCTCTTTGACAACTATTTTAAGATCCTCTATTTTTGCTTCATCTTCTATCAGCATTTTCCATTTCAAGTTGCGCTGATTATTTGAGCACACAACATCCAGCGTCACCCACTCATTTTTATTAAGATGTTCGACTGACTTAATGTAAGAATAAAAGGTCATACACAGGGGGTTATGGTCGCTTTCCAATCTTACTTTTACAACCATATCTACCACTTTGCTCAAGGCCCTTACATCTACTAAAAAATAATCAATTCTGCTAGATGCTCGGCCATTTTCAAATGTGTTGTTACCTTTTAAGTCGGAGGGCGTACGCCCGTTTGCTGCTCTCAGGCCACTTGCTAGGCAGAGACTCTTTAGCTGGATTCCCACGGCACTCCATCTTTTGATAGTGGGGACCTCCAACTGGGGTATTCCGCACTTCATATCCTCCTCCTCTGACAGAATCCTGTCCTCCTCACCCATGGGTTCGAAGGTACAATTAAAATCCCCACCCACAATAATGTGTTTTTGGGGAGTTAATAGCTGGATGTCCTGAACTAAGAGTGATACTACTTCTAACAATTTGCCAGCGGCAACCCCCCTAGCATAAACATTGTACAAAACGAGGTCTTGGCCGCTATCCCATCTAATATTAAGTGCCAAGATATCATTAGATGGTAAAGATCTTTGGGTTATAGAGCAGTTCAACGACTGGCGGAACCAAATTATTAAACCTCCAGAGGGGCGTCCTAGGCGATTTCTATTTGCTGGCATTGAAAAATGTAAATATCCCTGGCGGAAAACTGGGTTTATCGACCAAGTTTCTTGCAGCATAATTATATCATATTGGTCAATAAAATCAACCCATTCTATTGTCTCTATCTTATTTGCTATGCCTGCTATATTCCATGAGATAAGGGTCGACGGGGGCTCTCCTAAGTGTAGCCCTAAGTTGCCCTTCTCCTCATCCTTTTTAACTAGGTCTGCATTTATTATTTCTGCGCCATCCCCTACTTATTCATTCTCTATCATTTCCATATTGTTACCGTAAAGGTCTTTATTTTCCTCTCCAGAAAGTACCGCATGGGATTCCCTATTTCCTGTTGCCAGAGTGTTAGTTTTTACGCATTCTAGGTTATCTGGCCCTCCATTAATTTGAGGTGTCTCTAGGTTAGGTAGCGGGTGTTTATGCTCTGTGAGTCAATCGCATTGCACTGTTGAGTTACGACATCACAATGACTGCTGCAAGCAGCCGAGGTGAAAGACAAAGTACAGAGCATAATCAAAGCTGCAGTTTAAAAAAAAGAAACTAAAACATGGCTTGTTTTTCTTCTGCTCAATATTTCTATATGAACAGTGATAAGCAGAAAGGATATGCCTATGGCAACATTTTTATTTTTTGCACACCTCAGGTACATATAGAAAAGGTAAAATCTCATTGTATGGTTCTGCACATTCCAAGCTAAAGCCCTTTTAAAAAAAATCTGACTTGTGTTATAACAATTCTAATATATGTCTGCTACAAATACATAACTGATTTGTTGGTGTGTTTAATTTTGCAATACAGATTCTACTTTTATACTTCATGTTTACAAACATGCTATCTTTTCCACAAAAGAAAAACCACGAAGCAAGGATTTAATTGGTTCCTAGAGAAAGGGATGGTGTAGTCTTGTATTATAAGGAATACAGTACCCTGTGCCAAAATACATTATAAAGATACTGCAGGACATACTGGAGTTCCACAACCTTATAAAGAAACTCAGCTTTCTGCGTCATCCCTGTTTATGGTCATGGAATGCCTTGGTGACATGCAATATCCATATGAGGTATTGCAGGGGGTCCTTTATCTCATATATATTTTTCAATGGTAAAGTTTTACTTATGGACATTATTGAGTGTGTCTTGTTAGAATCTCACAGTTGAGGTTTTCCTGGCTTTAGTATCTGCAAGTCTTCAATCTGGTTACCACATTAGCATGCCTTAGAACACCACTGTACTAGTACTTGTACTGTACTGAGAGAGTACTAGACCTGCCCTGAGCCAGTTATATTAGAGAGCTTCTTGGCTACAAGGGGTGTCTACTCCTAATATCTGGTATCTCCTTTCTTGTTAAATCCCACAGCTCCAAGAGCAATCGAGATTTTTGTCATTTGCGCTCTAAAAGCAAGCAGGCAGTGCAAATGTAGCAAGAAGATAAAATTGATTGCCTCTGGGAGTAGATCAAGAAATTGGTTTCTCTCTTCTGTTAAACAAGTTCAGAACAGTAAGGATACTCCATTTAAGGGAGGCCAACTTTTCTCAACTTCTTGTTTCATTAACACATTCTCAGGATCAGGAATGATGAAAGGCACAAGACCAGCAAGAGGCAGGCAGGTCAAAGAAAGAATAGGAAGAAGTGGGATTGGAGGATTTGGAGTTCTGGTCCATGTGGGCAGGGCATAAAGGCACTAGGTCAAAATCACTAAGTGACCAATTGGAGTGAAGGCCCAGGGGAAGGTAGACACTTCCAGGGAAATGTAAAAAGTACCAGAGACAGTGGTCATTTGTCTCACAACTGCTACGTTTTATGGCTCTCTAACAATAAAAGAGCAGGTAAGAAGTCTCACCTACCATTTCTCCTTGCCTGCTCTTTTATTGTTTTCCTTTCTTCCCTTTCTTATTTTTTTCCCTCTGCAGCTGTTTACTTGTTTAGCTTTTTCGCTCGTGCATTGGCTATCTGATAAAACCAGTTACTCTCAGACCATGTTTGGCTGGCACGTTCCTCTGGTGTTTCCCCCCCATAACATTCCCCTCCTCAATTCATCCGCTTTCCCCTCCTCAGTCTCTCTGGGTTGCCGAGGTCTACCAGTGCTCCTCGCTCATTGCTGGCACATCATTGATGAGAACCTGGTAACGTCTGGACTAGAGTGGTGGTTTTTCCTAAGAACTTAATCCAGGTGGCACTGGGAGGACAAATCCAAGTAGATGCATGTCTGGAGAATTACCAATACATACGAAGCTAGTATTGAGCCACCAAAGATGCCAGTGGTGCACTGTTTCCTTAACCCTTACCTCCATTTCCCCCAAATCAACAGCATGTGTTCTGAGTGTCTATCACTTAGAACCCCACAACTTTCCAAGGGCGGAGTTTTGAGTATTAACATTGGAATCCACCAAGTCTTTAAGTCTTGAACCTCACAACACAAAATGCTCTTCTCAATCCAAAACTGCTATTATAAGGATTGTGGACCAATCTAGACATTTTTCAAACAAATTGTCATATTTACAAGCCCCTATTGCTACCACAACGTCACTTTTAGTGATGTTAAGATGGTAATAGGAGCTTTGCCTCATTTACAAGGCAGTGTTAGGCCACTTAACATGGCTTAAAGCTGTCTTGTAAATAAGGTCCCCTTTCACGCTACATTTAAGAGCGGAAATGTGTGTTTTGGTGGGCGTTCCATTGCAATACCCATTTATTTTTATGCTGCCCCTATTTACAAGTGGCAGTGCCAAAATTAGGACCATGATAAACCTGGTCCTAAACAGGAGACATGAGGGGAAATGCATTATTTCTCCTTATTTTTGTTGTTTCCATGTGTGCCGCCTTGAGCAGCACATATAGAAACAGCAAAACACCAATGATTGTTTATATGCAGGAAGGTACCCCCTCCCTGCACATAAACATAATTTTAAAATAAAATTCAGTTTTGCAACTTCTATGATTGCTGCATAAAGTAGCACACATAAACGTTACAAAACGGTGTTTGAAGATTGTTTATGTGTAGGAAGAGGGACCTTCCTGCACATAAACAATCGTCCCCTCAACACAGGCACCCTTGCACTATGGTGCCAGGGTGCTTTTGTTAGGGCTGCACCATATTCTAGTAAATATGGTGCAGCCCTGTGTTTCTAAAGTGACAAAGAGTGTCGTTAGCCTTCTTGGCTTAACGACACGCTTTGCCACTTTCTTGTAAATATAATATAACATGTGTATTTGTAAAGCGCACGATTACCCATAGGTGTCTTGGCGCTGAATAACAGATGTTTATTGTTACCCAACGGTACTCATTTTATCGACCTCAGACTGATGAAAGGCTGAGTGTACCCACCAGGATTGGAACCTGTGACCATGAGGTTGGACACAGGCCTTTGCAGTGGCTGCTTTAGTCCTCTGAGCCTCCAGACCAGGCAATATGCCCCAAAGTCCTTGTCATGTATTCCTATCCTATTCCTGACCCTATTCTGGTTAAACTAACTATCAAGTTAACTAACAGTCAGCCCATGAGGCAAGAAAAGCCCCCATGATGCAGATACCGTTATCTGACGCAGTCACACTACGGCACAGGAACGTGTTATCTGATTAGGTCATAACGCTTGAGATCTAATTAGACAAGCGACATTCCTCCAGCCCCTGATAAGGCATACGACGTTCTCATAACAAATCAAACCTATGACAACCTGGAAAATCCGTGCGGCCATTGTTTTGATTTCACAGAGAACTTCAGTAAAAGAATGAGCTAACGAGCAAGTCGTATGACATCCTTATTGACGCATCTATGTCCATCCTTACGTCAATCTCGGCACCTTTAAGGTATAAATATTGCCGATCTTGCCCTATGCAAACACACGCGTGGTGACGAGACGGAGCAGCCATACTTGCCGAAGCCCAGAAGCAGAGCAGACCCCGCTGGCAGCAGCCCCGCCTTCCTGACGCGCTGAGAGACGCGCTGCTATCTCCTACCGAGAGACCCAGCACCGGCGTTTTCGGGCAGCCCTCGCAGGCAGCCTGGAATATCGAGACCAGAGAAAGAGATACCATTCCTCATTCATCCTAACTTCCAGGTACAGAACTGAATAACCCCTCACAGAGAATTCTTTAGTTATTCACTTGGCAAAAACAAACTTAACTTAAACTGTAACTTTCTATTCCCGCCCACGCAGTAGACTTAGGTCAGGTACACGGGGTAGGCGTATTTAGAAACACCAGTTGAGTACGTTTAGTCAAATGTATATGTGTATGTAAATATATTTTAATCATTTTAAACATCATATGGCTCAGAAACCATATCAATGTTTTTACAGTATTATTTTATACTATTGCTTTTAATGTATGCACTTTACTTAACTATAAGTATTGCAATAATATCGATCCATTTCTCTTGTACGAGAAAAGAGACTGATCAATAAATAACACCTTTTTATTGAACACGCCCGTCTCTTCCTTTTCTCTACAATCTGATGAGACTAAGAATGCACGTACTGACTGAGTAAAATAATTGCCTTGTGCTCACACGACTCTGGAGATACACTCTTGATTAGGGGAGAGCAAAGTTGTCATGTTCTATGGTTGTCAGAAACTAAATCCCTTCTTGTCTAATCAGGGGAGTTAATTCTTTCCTGAACATTCGAGAAAGTTTCTAGCGAACTCTGAGCTACGCTGGCAAACCCAAAACTTAAGTCTAGTATCGACAGTAGTAGACCTAGTTAACGTCTGGCCTAGGCCTTTACTGCTGTAGGTATTATTCCAATGCGCAGAGCCTATTGGGAAGATAGGAACTACACTACATGGTGCCCAACGCGTTTGGAAAGGGCGATAAAACGAACGTAAGACATTTAGAGTAACTCAGTCGTGCTTTCTCACTCAGACCCCTTTTCCCAAATACTCCAAAGACGTCTGGAGTGGGTGAAAGGTAATATCCTCCAAAACCTCGCAGGAGGGAACTCCTATGTAAGGTTCTTGGTTTAGTCAACGTTGAAGGATTCACTGTTCCAAAATATTGTGCATCTAATCTTTGTTCCATAAGAAACCTGATCTGCAAACAAACATAATACCATCCTGTCGGTAAAATGGGAGACAGTGATGAAGGAAGAGAGGCAGTTAGATTAGCAGCTGAAATAGTAGCAGCTGATACTGCAGCACTAGATGCGGACGGGGATATAATACTCATCCCGGTCGCCAAAAGGAAATCTATAACCTTAAAACTTATAGAAAATGGACTGACACCTAGAGGTGGCACAGTCATATTCGTAATTGAGGCACACGAATATCGGCAGACAGAGGTATACTATACATGGATACATTTTCCAGCAGCAAATGCTGTAACAAAGTACTTCCACTATTACAAAATAGAGGTTCCACCCGACATTTACACTCCTTTCGAGGAGGTGGAAGTACCACTCAAATTCCAAGAGCATTTGCTCTTATTTGATGGCGCCCTAATACATATCAATCACATTACAAGGCTCGGTCCTTTAGGTAGACCAGGAGCAACGTGGCCGGTCTTAGCCGGATACACACCACACCCAGACATCGAAGGGATGTCTACTGGAGAGCTGTTAATACAGCTAAAACAATTACTAAAAATTCATAGACAATTAGTCCAGTATGTAATGCGGACTTCAACAATTCAGCCAGCGATTAAGCTTCCACAGCTGACCCCTCACCAGGGGAACACAAATAAAATCACACCACAGAACATCCAATCCTGCCTAGGTAAAGTTCCGGCTAAACGGGAACAAATACCATTCTGGTTGGCACAGAAAATCACCCGAATAGAGGCGGTGTTTCCTGACACCACCCCGCTAGAAAAACACAGGATTCTGACTATATGTCTCCCAATGGGAATCGCACCACACATAGAGGACTGTGACACTTGGGGTACAGTCTTTGCTTCAATCTACACAAAAACGCACGGTGTTCCATCCATTTCGGTAATACCAGATGTGCTAAAACAAATTCAAGATGAATACGGTCCAGAACCAGCTTTAACTCTTGGTATGAAATTACTGAAAGACTTCAAGCAGGTCTCGGCTATATTATTAGCCAATATAAAAGGTGAAGCAGCAAACGTGGCGATCCGCCAGAGGTTAAAAGAGACAGATATAGCAGACCAACCAGCTGAAATTGCCAGAATCATAGAAAAATCTTATGAAGAACTAGGTAGAGATAGTTTAGGTGGAATACCAGTAAAACCGCAACTGACTGAAAGTCCAGAAAAAATATTTTTTAATAATAATTCACCAAAAAAGAACTGGGATGGAAACAAACAATCCAATCCAAAAGAAAATAAATTCCAGTCCCGAGGAAGGTCTCCTAGGCGAAGGGAGAAATCTCCGAACCAGAGACACAGGTCACCCCAGAGTGACCCCTCTGGGAAAAGATATAACCTTAGAAATAGGGATAATATTAAAAAACCTGATAGATATCAAGACATTGATACACGTCCCTCTCAATCTTTTCAGACTTCCTCGCAGAAATCGGAAAGAAGAGGACGATCAGAACAAAGAGAAGAGCACGCCAAGTCCAAAGACAAGGAACCTGCTCAACAAAAAAAGAAATTACAATTTCCAAAAAAGAAGGTAGCCAGTATCAAGGTAGTTAACAATGCCGAGAATACTGAGGACACAACTGAAAAATGGAGAGTGGGCTCAGACAATGCTAGACAGCGCAGCAGAAGTGAGCATAGCTCGCAAAGTCCTTATGAATCATCTGGAGACAGTGGACACGAATGAATATCTTCAAGTGGAAACTGCAGACACCAGAGTTAGCAAACCCCACAAGATATACGAGATAACATTACGTATAGAGGGAGATAAGACTAGGAAAATAAGGGGACTATTTTGGGATAACCTCTCCAAGGGCTATGACATCCTTCTAGCTGAAAAAGACTGGCCACCAGAGTTTGTCAGGGAGTGCCCTCATGGCGAAGAAGTAATTATGCCTGCCTTCTCGAATCAAATCCCGATTCATAAAAAATACACACTTGCTAGAAAGTGGGCAGTGGCCTTAGCACCTGCTTTATATAAAAATCATGTAGGATGGGATGAGGATTCTCCTCCTCACAAAATCCAGTTAAAATCACAACCTACTGCACAAAGGCAGTACCCAATTAAGCAAGAAGCTAAAAAACAGGTAAATGAAATACTAGATCAGCTAGAATACCAGGGGGTGATTGAAACTTGCACCTCACAAATGAACAATCCTTTGTTTCCGGTCTCCAAACCAGACAATTCATATCGTCTAGTTTTGGATTACCGACACCTTAACACATGTTGCAAAACATTTGCAGTGCAAAACTCACACAGTGCTGCACTAATGAATAACATAGTGCGCAAAAAATACAAAACAACCTTGGACATCTCCAATGGATTCTTTTGTCAAAACATAGCACCAGAGAGCAGATATTTAACTGCATTCTCAGTAAATGGCACTCAAAAGCAATTCTGTCGGTAAGCCCAGGGGTACAAGAACAGCCCGGGGGTATTCTCAGCGAGAGTAACAGAATTACTACAACTATATGATAATGAAGCATTATCTTATGTCGATGACATTTACTTAACAGATGATGACTTGGATACTCACTTGAAAAGAGTGAACACCATAATACTTGGGTTCGCAGCAGAGGGTTACAAATTCAACTTTAAAAAGTCCAGAATTGCCCATCTGACAGTCCTGTTCTTAGGATATGAGTTATCAAGTGAAGGTAAAAGCCTGGCAGACAATTTCCTAGAGAAATGTGCCGTAATCCAAGCTCCTAAAACACTAAAAAACCTATAGTCAATTCTAGGCTTCCTAAATTTCGGAAGAACATACATTGCAAATTACGCAGAAAGGGTCAAACCCCATTTATGATCTAATTAAACCAGACTTTAAAAGATCCAATTGGACTCAAACACACACAGAAATTTTGAGATCCTTACAAACAGACATGCTAATTAAAACAAAATTAGAAACACGTGATAACACACGCAATCTTGTGATTCGAGTCATCCCAGGGAGATGCGGATTCACATACCTGACCTCTAATGAGGGAGAAAAGGTACCAATTGCATTCAAATCACACTTGTATACAGAAGCTGAACAGAAATTCAGTAATACAGAAAAAATCATTCGTGCAGTTCAAACCGCAATAGCTAGAGAAAAAGACATAGCTGACGGTAGACATATCACAGTCAGAACAGCAGAATCAGCCTTTGAGGCACTAACAACACCGTGTAATTTACCAACAACAACATTGAATCCGGAATGGATACAATGGGTGAATTCAATCACAACGGACAAAGTATACTACTACTTTGATCCAGAACTAGAAGAATTAAAAAATCTAAAATATGAAAAGACGTATCCTCTACCAATCGACATTCTGCCTCTACGACATTACGCCTGTGTAATCTATACAGACGGACATGCTCAACCCTCCGTTTGGGGAGAACATGCATACAACCCCACATGTGAGATTACAAAAGAAGTGTGGCGCGGAGGTAAACTAAGACCTCTATTAACAAAAACACACTCAGTTGAAACTAATTCAGAACTACAAACTGAAATAATAGCATTAAAAATGGCGCTAGATAATGCGGATCGCGAATTCCCGACACTTATAGTGTCAGATTCATATTACTGCGTCAAAGCATATAACAAGGATTTGCAGACATGGATTCAGAACGGTTACAAAGATGACACAGATGCACCAATAAAGCAGAAATTGCTCTGGGAACAAATAGCTCTTTTACAAAAAGAACTACCAAAGACTCACGTGACACACTCGCTGAGTCATCAACGTGATGGCGTTCACGTTGCAGGGAATTCATTGGCTGATGAGGCCGCGAAGGCAGCTGTGCAAACGGCTTCCGTAGCTGCCGTCACCCGGTCAAAAACAAAAATAGACAGCGAAATATTACAAGCTGTCAGCGCTTCAGAAAAGGATTCGATAGAACCACTCCCTAAAGGCTTTCCAGTAAAATACTCATACATAACTGATGCAAACAATGTTCCTTTTGCTCGAATCCCTGGAGTGGGGGATAGGGCAATTCCAAACATGGAACATAGGTTAGGACTAATAATAGCGGCACACGAAGGGCTTGCTTCTATTCATGCTGGCGTCTCAGCCACAGTATCATTATTAAAACAGAGATACTGGTGGCCACAAATGAGAAGACAAACGAGGAACTATGTTCTAGCATGTGAAATATGTCAAAAAATGAAAGTATCAACGGTGAGACGTCCAGCTCAGACGCCCCTTCTAATCTCGGATAAACCATTAGCCTGTGTTTATCTAGACCACTGCGGTCCCTTACAAAGGGATGGTAACTATAAATATATCTTGGTTGCAGTGGACTCATGCACGAGATTTATATGGATGTGGCCCCAGCGAACGGCTGACGCCAGAACTGTTATAAAAGATTTGCGAGTCTTTATCGGCACATACGCAATTGGCATGCTGCATTCGGACAATGGTCCTGCTTTTAGCTCTCGGGCTTATAAGGAGGCCATGGTCAGCATGGGTGTGCAATTGCGGTACTCTTGTCCATTTCACCCTGAGGGGAACGGAATTGTTGAAAGAAAAAACCGTGACATAAAGCAATCTATAACGGCAAAGGTATTAGGTTCGGGAGCTGGGTGGGTAAAACATCTAATAAGTGTCCAACGTAGTCTAAATAACTTGCCAAGAAATTCTCTGAAGGGATTCAGTCCGTACGAATTATTATTTGGAACTAGAATGATTATCTCTGACCTCGACAGTCAGACTTCAGTGGTTAAAGAAAAAAGCTTTGATGTCAAAGACCGTTTGGCTATTTTGCAGGACTTAAACAAAACAAGAAAAGACCTGAGCAACATACAGTTGAAACAACAGCCAACAACCACTGAAGAATCACCACCTGTCCCAGCAAGACCTGTCTGGATTCCAAAAGTCGGGGATCTAGTCAGGGAGAAGATCGCGGTAAAGAAGGAATTTGGGCCTTCTTACAGAAAAGCAGTTCCTGTCTTGTCTGTCAACGGGACAAGATCAGCTGTACTACCGCCACTTGCTGGTAAAAAGGAGAACCGAGTTGTATCCATCGACCTGGTAAAACCACAACATGTGGCCGATAACAAACAGTAGGCCAAGTGGACTCCCAATAAGTAGCAGAACACCAAGGTTTGCTACCAGTACAGAGGTCCTAACGAAGAGGCTCATCACATTCGAAACGCCTACAGAAGAACAACAAGGACTATGCAACGATGCAATAGAACTCAGACCTCTGAAAACCCAAATAAAAACATTTAGCAGAGACACACCAATCTATAATGAAGTACCAAGTGAAAATGCAAGAAACAAAAATCCTGAAGCAATTGGGAACAATTGACAGAACTGCATCCGGCTACTTCATCAACTTCGATGATTCCTCTGAAGGCCTCAGTGAATCAAAGACACAGCCATCATCAAAATCCTTTAAAGACAAAGCTAAGGAACTTTTGAACCAACTGAAAGAAACATATCTGATTTCTCCATGGATTGAATTTTGGGTGGGTTTTGGTGCATTTATCCTCATACTTTGGCTCATCATGGTATTAACTTTGGGACGCTTCATTGAGGGAAAATATGCTAAAATGGACACAGCAAGTCAGAACATCAACTTGGTCCTCAAACCACACACATCTTCACACGTCGAGAAAAGAGAACTTTCTTCAGCCAACTTCACAGCCAATCCTATACCTGGTGGGGTAGCCTGGGACAACACTGACTATGAAATGTATGGTCCGGTCGAGATCCTGAAATACCCACACCAAATCAAGATCTCCTTGAGTGACTTTGCAAAACCAAACTCATTTGCTGATGATTGGGACTTCGAAAGCATTAATAACATGATGTCTGACTTAGTAATGTCTGCTAAATTTACAAAACATGATTATTTGCAAGGTTCTACAAATTATGATAGTATGTATTGCTATAACCACTATGGTAACCATTTTTTACATAAATCTGCACAACCTAGAAATGTTTTAAATTATAATCAATGGGAACATTGTGCAACACCTCCAAAAGGGAGCTCAAGAACTGTTTACGACAAATATTCATATTTTTCAGGTTTTAACACAAGTAATGCTGAAACATTTTATTGTAAATTGTCAAACAAGACAGGGATGAAAACCATGATAACCAACACAAAGTTGATATATTCAGATTCATTCTTCGAAGAAATGAATACTTTAGGATTTAATTATTGGGACAAAAATGTTGATTTGAAAAGTGTTTGGGGTACAAAAGAATGGCAAGTACAGGGTTTAGAAGCTTTGTTTAGAGCTTGCATGATCCCAGAACAAATGATATTTTTAAATGACACTGTTCAACAAACCACCTGTCTTGGCCTAGCCAAAATCAAAGATTTAAATAAACCGTCTATTCCAAAGCCAACAATGTTTAGCAATAACTCTGATACAGATGAAGAGATAGACGTAAACCATATATTAAACCAAAACAGAACACATCCTAATTGGAAACAATGGTTGATCTGGCCCACAGATACAAATAACTGTCAAGACAGATTCCTGAATAAAACACAGGGGTTCAAAATGACCAGGCCAGACCCTAGATATCCCCAAAGACATCACCCAGGGATAATAACAACCTACAGTGTGGGCAAATTATGCCTTCAGTGGCTACAAACTTCCACACTGCCTGAAATTAAGCAACACCTAACTTTACTTACTGATGGTGCTGACTTGCGTGATTTCATAATGGGACCACGCAAACAGCGTCAAAAGCGTTTCATAGCAGCCTCTGTATATGCAGCATACAATGAGGCCTGGAAGGTTACTCAAATTGAAACAGCAGAGAGAATACGGGAAATTGACCGTATTAATTTGGAAAAATCACTTTCTGTAGTGGACAATGGGTTAATGACTCTGTCCTCCAGAATTTTTTCTTTGGACAGCATTGTGTCGTCAGCAATCGATATATTATCGCAAGACTTACTGTTATTACAACATGGTCAGTCACAATTGCGTTCTATTGTACAGCTTGGCTGGACGTTACAAAATCTGCGTTCAGGCTATGTGCCTTGGCGTTTAATCAACACAACGTCACTATTCCAAATCTTTAACCTTACTGATAGACAAATCGGTATGGCGCAAAAGGGTGCTGATTATACAATCTTGAGCATTGAAAAACTAGAAAGATTACCAATGACAATGTCAGAACGACCTGTCAGTGAATGGATAATCCACGGAATCATAAATATTCCAATCTCAACCTTCAGGTTTCAATACTGCCAAAAATATATACAGGCTGGCATGTACGAGAAATTGGGAAAGGGGTACCTTAAAACAACTTGGAACCTGCCCTATTCGCATGCATGTGTCAGTAATAAAGGACAGAAAGTGTTTCTTAGTGGCAACAATTGTGCTATGTCACTAAGCGGCACGCTTCTGTGTAACGGAATTAGTTTGCATGGAGCCTGTGAAGGGAATTCATACAACCTTTCATGTCACCAGCAAGGCGCACCTGCAACCGAAATAGAACCATTCTTTCAAAGACTCTATAATGGGAGTTACATTCTTATTGTAGACCGCAAATGTTGTAGTCTTATGCCCGGGACTCCTTATCTAGTCACTACGACTGCGAAGGTCAAGTGCTGTGGACGTTCTTTGTTCCCCAGCTCCTTTCCAGACAGGGAGGCAAGGGCATGGCCCAGTTTGAAAATTACTTCTATTCGAATAGATACTTTAAGCAGAATGAAAACAGTGCTTCTTCAGACGCCTACAAGGCTCACGTCATCAAAAGAAACGTATGATCTACAAGTCGCAAGGACGACTGCAGAGATACATACATTATTATCAACTAATTCCCCCGTACATTTCGCGGAAATCCTGAGCGAAAACTTAAATATTTCTGATACCACTGGGGTCTCAAGGGTATTTAAGACAGTATTTTCGATGGCATTAACACCATTCAAAGCCATACTGGGTATTTTTCCAGATTTCGTCCATTCGATTTTTGGCGGACTTCCCCTGATCCTGGGACTAATTGCAGGAATCCTATTCTTAGTCCTTATTTTTCGTTATGGCAACCCATGTCACAGATCAAACTCTCGCGACAATGGAAGATACAATCCTAGCCATTGGATACCGGGACCGGATATCAAAAATCCTGGGACAATCCCGGCTTAGAGACCTGAACATGACTTGGTTTCTATCATTTCGACCAATGTGGCAAAGATGTGTTTTACCTGTATTGAGATGTCTGCTATGCGGAGAAGAATGCGTGTTAGACACCTGTCTGACGCTACAATCGGATGCGCCAGTGGATGCAGATACATTGTTGGTTCCTACCAAGGTTCACGCTTTGTGCTGCCCTCAAAGGCTGCCAATCCTGATGACGGCATTCGTGAAGTCTTCACCACTACGATTGAAGAGTAGTGAAGTTCAAGATGAAAGCAGCATTAATCAGGTACGACCTTCTGTCAGCAATGCGAATCAGAATGTTAATGGAGACAATCATGCGCACGAATGCATGGTTACACCTATTTCCGACTTAGTGGAACTTTCCCATGAAGCTGTTGACAGTTTTTTCGAAAGCCTTAATGATATGATGTTCTCTCCAGAACAGAAATAGAGACTTTTGAGCAAGCTCGCACACGGCGTTCCCTGAATTCGGCCTTCAACTTTGAAAATAAAGTCACATGAACAATTTTTCCCACCAGTTCACGGACAGCAATTTTTTTAGCAGCCCCAAATTAAATTTTTAAAAAATTTCGGGACACTTATCTTCTGCTTAAAGTAAGAAACTATTCCTAGAGAACTAAGATTTCTATTTTTAGATACTTTATAAACTTTAGTTGCCCGCTGGTATGTTCACAAATATTTTATTATGTGATGAAATGGTCTCGAACTTTCCTTCTGTATAGCCATATTAAGAGCCATTTCATGTGTATTTCTCATATACTAAATAAGCAATAATGTCTACAAATGCGTGTTTACTTTAGCGTTTAATTCATATCTTAAGTGCATACAATATATATGACTGCAATTTTTCAGTATATTTGAAAATTTCAAAATGCATTTATGTATTTTGGGGTGGTGAGGTATACACTATACTCTATAGTATGTTGTACTATGTTATACTATGCATAGATTAGTAAATATGACCATAGTTAGCGTGGAGTGGGTGTCATGTATTCCTATAGGTTCTGAATCTATCCCCCTATTCTGGTTAAACTAACTATCAAGTTAACTAACAGTCAGCCCATGAGGCAAGAAAAGCCCCCATGATGCAGATACCGTTATCTGACGCAGTCACACTACGGCACAGGAACGTGTTATCTGATTAGGTCATAACGCTTGAGATCTAATTAGACAAGCGACATTCCTCCAGCCCCTGATAAGGCATACGACGTTCTCATAACAAATCAAACCTATGACAACCTGGAAAATCCGTGCGGCCATTGTTTTGATTTCACAGAGAACTTCAGTAAAAGAATGTGCTAACGAGCAAGTCATATGACATCCTTATTGACGCATCTATGCCCATCCTTACGTCAATCTCGGCACCTTTAAGGTATAAATATTGCCGATCTCGCCCTATGCAAACACACGCGTGGTGACGAGACGGAGCAGCCATACTTGCCGAAGCCCAGAAGCAGAGCAGACCCCGCTGGCAGCAGCCCCGCCTTCCTGACGCGCTGAGAGACGCGCTGCTATCTCCTACCGAGAGACCCAGCACCGGCGCTTTCGGGCAGCCCTCGCAGGCAGCCTGGAATATCGAGACCAGAGAAAGAGATACCATTCCTCATTCATCCTAACTTCCAGGTACAGAACTGAATAACCCCTCACAGAGAATTCTTTAGTTATTCACTTGGCAAAAACAAACTTAACTTAAACTGTAACTTTCTATTCCCGCCCACGCAGTAGACTTAGGTCAGGTACACGGGGTAGGCGTATTTAGAAACACCAGTTGAGTACGTTTAGTCAAATGTATATGTGTATGTAAATATATTTTAATCATTTTAAACATCATATGGCTCAGAAACCATATCAATGTTTTTACAGTATTATTTTATACTATTGCTTTTAATGTATGCACTTTACTTAACTATAAGTATTGCAATAATATCGATCCATTTCTCTTGTACGAGAAAAGAGACTGATCAATAAATAACACCTTTTTATTGAACACGCCCGTCTCTTCCTTTTCTCTACAATCTGATGAGACTAAGAATGCACGTACTGACTGAGTAAAATAATTGCCTTGTGCTCACACGACTCTGGAGATACACTCTTGATTAGGGGAGAGCAAAGTTGTCATGTTCTATGGTTGTCAGAAACTAAATCCCTTCTTGTCTAATCAGGGGAGTTAATTCTTTCCTGAACATTCGAGAAAGTTTCTAGCGAACTCTGAGCTACGCTGGCAAACCCAAAACTTAAGTCTAGTATCGACAGTAGTAGACCTAGTTAACGTCTGGCCTAGGCCTTTACTGCTGTAGGTATTATTCCAATGCGCAGAGCCTATTGGGAAGATAGGAACTACACTACATCCTCTTATAATTGAATACTCTATGAACGCGCCAGCTCTACTCCTTCCCTTATTTGGCTTACTACCTCTGTACTACAGGTTGAAACATCCAAATATTGATGGAATTCATTTGGAGCAGCGACAGGTACATTCTAGCCACGCAAGCTGAATCACTGTGCCCCTACTGGAACTGCCAAAGACAGCAGGCTCAAACCTGAAACAAGTTTAGCATGCAGAATCTGTGATTTGTGGGAGGAAAGCCTCCAACTTAGAATGTATATGTGCCTGGCATTGATAGGTTTGCAAATGATGTATTCATAGAATATGGAACGAGAAGTGTCGAAGAGGCAATGAAGACATGTTTAACTGGTGTCTTTTTGAAATTTGCAAACATACAGTAAGATGTTCGGCTATGTTGTAACAGATTCTAGTTAGAAAGAGATGTTAAGTTACATTAAAAAATGTAACTTTATACAAGCTTGTGTAAATAAGAATATTGTCTAAGAAAACTGAATAAATTATGTGATTTTTTTATAAGAATATCTTACTGCAAAATGTCAGTAATAGACATTATTTTGCAATATGGAATTAAGTAGGACGAGTATTTCGTCACATTTTATGTTTTCTGCCTGCCTTTGCATTATGGTCACCTGGACCTTGCAGTAATTTTTCTTTTTCGCATCAGCAGAAGATGCAGCAATTGAGACGAGATTGTGGGCCAGCTATTTTAAACTATAGAGCAAAATGTTTGATGGAGCGAATAATAGAAGACAGAAAAGGATTGTGCAGAGTAGTGTAAAATCTTGTGTATGACAGGTGCTGTGGACTCTCCTGGCTGGTTTCCAGGAAGGAAGTCACTTTTATAGTATCCAAGGCGGTCAGAGGAGAATGGTGATGAATGTATTCTTTACGAGGACTTCTCATTTCTTACAATTTCATAGCTTGCCATATTGCAGTTTATTACTTCCCCAATAAAGCAAAAAAGAGCATTAATGCCCCTGGCTGTGATTCTGCTGATGGTGCATTTTCCACATCTGCCAACAAACAGCAAATTTCATTCTACACACCGCCTTTACATCAGGCCCTCAAAAATAAGATATAAAATAAAAGTTGAACACTTTAAAGGTCACAGAAGAACATGTGTGATTTTTGTAAAAAGACACAGGCCAAACGGGTGCCTAACGTGCATTCAGATAATACAAAAATAGCTGTCCTTGCAAAGTAAACTCTCTGGCAAAGTGAAATCTGTCCTATCAAGCACTGACAAAAGCAATCATTTTTGCGTTTCTCTATTAAAGAGATTTTCTCAAGCTTCACTAGCACACAGAACCAACACCTGCAGTTCAGGTTTTTTCTCACCAAGGTAGAGGTTCAGTACACCAGCAGTGCAAGCTCCTTAACCCGTTGCGTGCTCGTGACGGAACCGTTCCATCACGAGCCTCGGGTTGGCTGTGCTGGTGATGGAACGGTTCCGTCACGGCCGGCTCGCCGCGCCTGCGCGGTGCGAATTCCGTGCCTGCGCTGAGCGTTCTGATGAGCGGGCAAGGCCGTGACGGAACCGTTCCGTCACAAGCACAGCTCACCCGAGGGCCGCGACGGAGCGGTTCCGTCGTGAGTACGGGAGCGCCGCGCGGCCCGGCCTCCGCCTTAGCGCTGCGGCGGAATAGCTGCCGCAGCTAAGGAGTTAAATACAGAACGAGTACAGCATAGACACAGACAAGCATACTTTCCTCAGATCACTAAGCAGTTGCAGCACACGCAGAAGAACATCTAACCTTACAGCAAAGAGAATAGGTGCAGCACAAGTATCGACTCTGCAAGCTTCCCTTACATACAGAACAAATACAGCACTGCAGTCGCGGCTGCTGCCAATATGCAGTAGGGGTGGGGGGGGGTGGTAGGGAGGCAGCGGGCGGGTGGGGGTTTGAAAAAAAAAAAAAGTACCTGATCCTGCAGCCGCCCTACGCTTCAGTGCTTCCCCGTTCTACTACCAGCAGTCCCTGGGACAAACTCCCCAACAAATCCAGATGCTGCTCATAGTATGAGAGCAACGCAAGGATTTTCCTGAGCGGACTGGCATACTTTGCTCAGGCACAGGGAGTCTGTGCCATTTCTCCAACCGGATGAAAAATACAGCTGGGTTAAAGACACCTAACTACACATGTTTGTCAAACAGACATGCGCACTTAGAAGTGCACCAGCATCTCCTTCCTGTCACCCCAGCCCCACCCGCCCTAAACACACTGTGTTGGACAGCAGCTGAAAAATAAAACCATAATAAAACATTATTTTATTTTTCAGGTGCTGACTCTGAGCCAGTAGGGCGACACTCCTCCCCCTTTGTGGAGGAGCCGCCGCTGCGGCACAGACAGCAGCTGCACAATTTTCCTTAAAGCCCTGAACAGTTAGAGTACAGGCAGAAACACGCCTTCCAGTACAGAGGCTAGGTGTAGCCAGAGTTGGACAGGCCTATAGAGCAATCTGACAGTGCCCGAAAGTCCATCTGATAAGTCAGTGTGTGGGCTGGCTTTTTAGATATTTGTGGGCCTGTTTTATGGTCTGGTGGTTCGGTTTTTACTGTTGATTTGTGTGATATTACCACAAGCATTGCCTGCAGAATGCACAAATGCATTCTGTCTCACCTACTTTGCAAAACATCTACACAGCTTGTCTTCACAGTTTCCATTTGCACATGAGAGCCTCTTTTCTAGTTTTATAATTTGCAAATAGGGACAACTTTTATTGTGATGCCTGGGCCGGCTTTTAGTCCAAGTCTGATGGGGTGCAGCTTGGGTATCAGCTATGCAAATTTCCCTCACACACTGCATGGGCATAGCAGCAATAGCAAACCTCTAAGGCTGGCGTGGGGTGAGTGGACTTCATTTGCTGCAAGAGCTAAAAAGACCACTTCAATACACTGTGCCTTCTGGTATAGAGTCTTAGACACCCTCAGCATTCAGCTCTGCCTAGAGTGCTTCCACCCCACTGACAGATGAAACATAAAGCATTGAGGTCCCCTCCAGGCAGGTTTGCATCTCTCAGTGTGGCAAGCTATACTCACCCCTGAACAGGGAGAGACGGTTCAAGTCTACTACAACCTGGTGGGTAGATGGACTGAATCCCAAAGGCAACATGACCTTGTTAGCAGATGGAGACAGACAACATTGTGGAAATATTAATGACTTTCACTCATGTTTTTTTTTATGTTGGTGAACAACCGTAAACTTCCCCAAAAATACTGTTTTGCAAAATCTTTGACAAAAAACACAAGCATTGAGAAGGCAAAAGGGCTGTCTGCCAATGAAAGAGCTATTGACTTTGCCAATGCATGTTTTCATATTTGAACATCTTCCGGTTGATTTCTAAGAACACCAGGGTTAAGGGTGGGGGAAACCATTAGGGCTTCATGGACTTAAGCTCGGCCTTTGATAGGGTCAACAGAGCTAAGCTCTGCGCTGGAGACAATGGGGTTGATCACCTTTTTGCGTGATGTCCATGAGGGACTAATGGTTTCTGTGAGACATGGGATAAATGGAGAACACACCCAGCCTTTTAGTTTGAAGAGGGGGGTCTTCTATTGGTGTATATTGTCCCTCTTTCTATTCATTCTCTACATAAATGGGCTGGAGACAGCCCTTCTACTCTGGGGCTGGATGTACTGAAGGTGGGTGGTTGCCCATTGCTAGCTCTCCTATATGCAAATGCTGCAGTCCTAATAGCGCACACAACTGTGGGACTGCAGCACCTTTTAGATCAATGTGTCTGCTTCATTGATGACCTTGACTTGACAGCAAGTCCCATGTCATGGTGATCTGCCCTAGAAAATCTTGCACAAGAAAATGTGTGATTAAATACAATGCTAGTAGTAAAGCTGAGCACTTTACTTATTTGGGAATTTTATTGGAACTCTCTGTTGAAAGCAGACAAGTGGGTACTTTATTCATTAAATTAGATGATGAAAAGTAGAAGTGCCAAAATGCGCCCCTGACGCACCCTACTAGCCAGAGGGAAACTGTTGGAGGTTTCTCCTGCTTGCCCATATCGCACCCTGGCTCCTAAATTATCATTTAATGAGTACTGAAAATTTACCAGGGGAACTTCCATCTCCAAATCTATCAAAACCATCCATAGCTTGACCCTATTCAAGCAATCAAATACAGAAGATAAATCCATAAAGGCTAGGTACTTCAGGCAGTGCTTGGCGATGGTATATTTGCCCATAGTGGAGATTCAGGCATTGCTCTACTGTGCCTAGTCCTGGGCGAAAGCAGTACTGACATTGGGACAAGATGGTGTTATCACTGGCACAAATCTGCAGACAATTGAAAAGTACCCTCCCTAGGATCTTCACTGTACTGTCAATAAGAGATAACGGCCTGTAACATTTGGGAGACTGACTCTCTGTCCCCTTTTTTGAAAATAGGAACAATTTTTGAAAGGGCGCAGGAATTCAGAACCCTGCTACACAAATAATTAATAAACAAATTAGTGACCCAGGCACTGCAGACATCTAAACACATTTAAGTAAGCCCAATGGGATCCCATCAGCTCTGTCTGATGGTTTTAGCCACTTCCTGAAGGGAAATCTGGAAAGGGGGGAATTATCCAAACATGCAAGTAACCTATCGTTATACAGCTTGTCATCATGCAGCTAGGAAATAGAGTTACAATGCTGAACCCACTTCGAGCCAGATATGGTGCAGACTAGGAGTTGGTTGGGAGGTGCTTCCCGCTGTTGAAACCTGTTGGCAATATCCCAGAACATTTTAGTGTTATTCTGTGCAGCTGCTAATGCATCCTATCCCAATCCATTTTATTCAGGGAATTCTTTCTGTTCTTAGCAGACCATTTATAGTCCCTCCAAGCCTCCTGAATCTCCCCAACATCTCTTGGGTGCTCAGACGGAGCCTTTCTCAGACGGTGGCCACTGAACAGTTCGTATCAAACTAGAGTGGGTGGTCTAGAGCAGGACGATGAGCTTTCAGCAAGTGATTCTTAATGCAGGAGCAAAAGAGTTGGTAACCAGTAGATGCAACTTCCCCAGAATCCTCTGTTAAGTACCCCATAAACACTGGCAAAAGGGATTTAAGAAGGAGACTGAGAGTAGAGGTGGGATCTTTCAGAAAACAAATCAATCTAAGCCCCTCTCTTGAATGCCTGTAAATTATTGGTACATACTGTGGGGATGTTTGTATCTACCTATGGGGAAAACCCCTTCCATTGTCAATGCATTGTGATCCCCCATTGGGTCTCCATGATGGAACTGTTAGAACAGCACTGTAGGAAGTGCCTGGGAGCAAATATGTAATCAATAACAGACTCCTCCCCCAGAAGAGGGTTCACTTGGCCCTTCGCCCTGAAAGAGATGTATTACATCTACAAGATGGTATGAGACTACAAATTTCCCCAGCTCTCTCCCTATAATGTCCTGTGGTACTGCTTCCCCTACTAAACCTGTAAAATCCAGCTCTCCAGACAGATCTCCGAGTTTGCCATTAAAATCCCCACATAACAGAAATCATGGTTGGAGTGCTGTACCGGACCCAATAGGTTTCAGGTTAATCATAAAACAAAACAACTCCTCAAATAAAAGGCTGTAAGAATTAGTGAAATCATTATTATAAAAATGTACCAACTAAAAATAAAAAGAACCCTGACCAAGTTTATGGTGTTTTGCAATCTCACTCACTGAATTACTAAAAATGTATCAAATGGCCAAACGTGCAGCTATTGAAGGGAGTACAAACTTAGGACACCTGGCTATTAAATTTCTGCTAATGAAAGAAGTATACACAATTGAACCCTTTCTGAATGATATCCAACCACCCCTGGAAAGGAAACTTTATGTCCAGTTCAGATATGGTACCCTTCCGCTTTGTGACTTTTCATATAAAGGGTCAAAAACAGCTTTGCGAGGGTGCCCTGCCTGCAACTGTGAGGAAGAGTCTGAGCTTCATGTTCTCTTTTTTTGCCCTGGCTATAAGCTAGTTAGGCGGCGCTGGCTTATCCAGTTGTGCAGGAATCTAAGGTTCAGGGTCTGTGGGGAGGCTTTTAGAGTCCTGAAAACTGACACCTGCACGCCCACTGTATTAGCTGGATCCCGATTCTTAATCTCAATGTGGCGTAGGCGTTGGACTCATTTAAACCAGATATCCAAGCTGCAAGAACGCACAATGTCCCCATCTGCATTGGTCTAACGTAATTTTAAAGTCCTCCAAAATGTAACAATGTGTTTCGTACTAAGTTTTTATTGTTCCTTCCATGTGTATACAGGGTGGATTGTGATATTATCCCTCTGAACCTACCATCCTATGACTCCACTAAAGCATTTTAATATTGTTCAAAATTAATTTTATTCCTAAAGCCACAATTAGCAAGTTGTACCTCCTGCTTGACTTTATTGGTAACTTTCCTTTGAAATTACACCTATTTTGCATATGTACTTTAATGAGGTTAACAAACCTGGAAATGTGTCGCTGTAGCCTATTTTATGAAATACAAAGATGTATATGCTTTTGTGTAAGATAGGATTCCTTTTATTTTCTTATTAATTAACTAAATGTATTGTATTGTATATATACTTTTATGGTTAATCGACCGAAATAAAGTTTTCTGAACTGATACTTTTACCCTAAGATTGAATTTAACCCATATTGAGAGGCCACCCTTAGCTCTCCTTTGAGAAGAGGATATAGCAGGGCAAGAGTAACAGGAAAATCCCCTGCATGAGATCAAGGTAATAAACCAGGTTTCATGCAAGACAGAAAAAACAAATTTATCAATAAATTCCAGTCAGTCTGGGTTTAGGATCTTATCTTTTAACACTGCCATGTTCTTGCTCGTAAGTGAGAAAGAATAACCAGACCTTGCTGGCCCTACATCAAACCCCTTCTCCGAGATTATAGTCCACCAAGATACATCAGTATGCAAGATGCTGGAAGGAGGTTATGGCAGTTAATCGGCTTCTAATTAGATATCAAACTGATTCCCTACAGAAATATATATATTTTTTTTAAACATACTTTATTGGCATTTAAGTATCAGTGGTACATATTCAATTTGTTTCCTAGTCATAGACATTTCTGGTTAACAGTTCAAAGTGCTATTCCTAACTAATTAGCTGTTCACTTGTCCATATCTCTACTTGCTGTGCGACTTTCCGCCGTACTATGCAACTCTAGGTTTAAGGGACTGCCATCCAATATAACAATCTAACAGTCCCCCCCCCCAACTGTCCCTACAGAAATAATAAAGCAAACATTAAGAGGAACAGAGGAGGTAACAGAGGAACTGGGCGGTATAGAAGCTAGTCTCGCCCCAAGGGATCCTCAAGCCCTCCCCCACACAGTGCCAGAGAATGAGACTTCTGGGAAGGTGCATGTAAAAAGTACAGTATAGAGAAAGATCCAAGAGGAACAGGGACTATGGAGTTCACAGAGATGGATCTGCCCGGGTTCCTGCTCAGTATAGCCCGAGCCACGGATGGGGATCTAAAATTAATGATAACACAGCCCCCTTGAGAAGTAACAGGAACCTGCACCAATCCAGCCAATCTTTCGGGTGAACAGGATTTCATCAGAAAGAGCAAAGGGAATGACGCTGTTACACACTAACTCATCCAGGACCCTGTTGAGCAGCTCCCCATATGACTACTCACAATGGTTCTGTAAAGGGGGTATACCAGTCAAAGCCACAACATAGGGACGCACAGCTGGGGAAGATTTATAATTGTCCAATTAGCAAACAGATCAGGATTAACTACTTTAGCCACCAAAACCCCAGCCATAGGGATAGTCACTGGTGTTTGGGTGGCCAGAGGTGTTAAATGAGTTGGGTGAGCAGCACCTCTAAATGGTGGGGGTGCCCCTGCCGGATTTGAAAATTGTTAATTTGAGGGATTTTGTTGCTCGATTGGAGCAATAAAGCTAGGCTTAGCTACCTTTGAAGGGTTTATGTATGGGCATAGATTGCTGTGCCTGAAAATACATAAGCTGGATTTCAATAACTTCCAAGTGGGCTAGGACTAAAGAGGGCTCAGTCTGTATCAGAACCTTGAGTTTAGTGATGCACTTTTTTTTTTTTTGCAGATTTATATAACGCGAACTCGACCCGAAGGTATTGGAGCGCTTTACATGAGCACCGGTTACGTTACACAAGGACTCATTCATTTTTTTGGTAGGCACGGGGAGATTAAGTGATTTGCCCAGAATGACAGGATGTGGACGTGACCCCGAGGCTCGAACCTTGGTTTCCCAGCTCCAAAGTCAGCAATCTAGCCATCAGACCACATCCTCTCCATTCATCAATATAGGCTCATCCTGGCCGTAATCAAATAAAGGTGAAAACCTGCCTGTCTCTGAAGACTCCAAAAGCTGGGCTACAGGGTTCCCTCGAGCCAGCATTGATGCATTATCTGCCTGAATGTCTTCCTCAATGTCTGTCTGGGTGGCTGCATCTGATACTCCACAATGCTGCCCCCTCTTAGGTTTTTTACCCTTAGTAGGTGCCTTAAGCCTTCCAGTGTGGGACATAGCAGCCTTTCTCAACTGCAAAAATATGGAAAGAAGCAGGTAGCAGGGGGACTGGACAAAAGATCCAGGGATGCTTGCTCCACGGATGCTGGATTGTTGTAAGAACTCAGGTTTAATCTCCTCTCAGTGAGGGCTATTTCAGTGTGTATAAGTCCCACTGCCCTCTCCAGCATCCGATCTATTGAGGTGCACTTCATGTGAGGGATGTGGGGGGCAGGCAAAGCACCAGATGCTTTTCTTTTCACCATGGTGGTTGGCAATGTGTATTCCAATTAATTTTCCCCTTAGAAATAAAGTGCACAGATGCAAATTGAGCTGCAAGGTTTTGGCAACCCAGGTCGCGGAAAGCAGGTACACTTGTCCAGCCCCTCTTCACAGGCTAACTGTTAAATGCAAAGGCTTGCAAACCCCCTCAATGATGGCAGCGCAAAAGCAAACTAAGGTAATGGCAAATGGAGAACTGCCCGTGGTGAGGCAAAATATTTATCACAGGTCCAGCAGCAAATAGTCAAGGGGTGCCACATTTGCACCTCCGTACTGGAATTTGGAGACAAAGTGGAGCAGATCTCCAATAGGGAAGTATGGGCATGGGCTGAGAAGTTGAGCGTACCTGAGTTTGAAGATGATCCTTCCAGAGGCACCAGGCAGCAACCAGCCACAGAGTCAAGGGGGGTGGCCTGCCTTGCCTCTTCCTGGCGATGACGGTCGCAGGACAGGTCTACTACCTGTGGCATGGGATTTGCCCGGGCATGGTCCGTGCAGCAGGATTGCATGGAAAGATTTGCAGCACGATTAGGAGGGAAAACCCTCCTTATGGCCGTTTGTTCGCTGTTGTCCCCAGGCATGATGAGCTATGGGGCATCTCATCGAGGTACTGTTCGTGAGGATTAGAACCCCTTTTTTTGATCCAGAAAACATCCTGAGCAGCGGAATTGCTGGGAGCACTTCGTAGCATGATTAGTAGGGTAGCTGTGCCCCATTCCTTAGGGCTGTTCATTCGATGGCACCTCCAGGCATAATGAGCTATGGGGCATTGGGTCCTCCCATTGAGGTGCTGTTTGTGGGCTTAGAACCCCTTTTTTGATGCAGAAAACATCCCGCACGCACAGTAGGATTGCCTGATATGCATTGTAGCGCAATCGGAGGGTAGCCCCCCCTTCCTTATGGCCGCTCGTTCGCTTGTACCTACAGGCATGATTAGCATGGAGTCCCCTCACTGAGGACCTGTTCATGAGGCTTAGAACCCCTTTCTTTGATACATGGATCGTCCACCACACCGGGATTGTTAAAAGTGCCTTATAGCGCGATTTGGATGGTAGCCCTTCCTCTTTCCTTACGGCCAATTGTCCCCTGACAACTCCAGTCACGATGAGCTATGGGGCATGGATTCCTCTCGTTGAGGTGCTGTTCTTGAGGCTTAGAACCCCCTTCTGTGATGCAGAAAACGTCCCACTAAGTGAGATTGAGAGAAGCGTTTTGTAGCATGATTAAGAGGGTAGACCCGCCCCCTTCCTTGTGGCCGTTTGTTCGCTGACACCTCCAGGTACAATGAGCTTTGGGGCATGGAGCCTCTCATTGAGGTGCTGTTTATGCTGCTCAAAACCCCCTTCTTTGATGGAGAAAATGTTGCACCAGGCAGACTCCCCTCCAGTCAGGGTCGGACTGAGAACCAAAACCAGCCCTGGCAAACTGCTCGGATGGCACCCCCTGGGATGAGGGGGGGTACAGCCGAGCAGTTTGCGAGGACCGGTGTTGGCCAATTTTGAAACAGCTGCCAGGGGCCCAACACCGGCCCCAACCCTAGCGACCCACCGGGGAAACGCCTGGTGCCTGCTATGGTCAGTCCAGCCCTGCCTCCAGTTACCAGTACATTAATCTTAATCAAAAGGTTATAGCTGCCAATCCCTCACATGAAAGAATGGAATTCGACATTTGCTAATCAAATCGAATAATTAGCTGGAGGTCATCGGCATGAGAGAGCATTTTGAAACTATACCAACAGATAAACTCTCCCAGTGGGTGCAAGCATAAGTGCAGATTAATGAGTATGGGGAAGGGGGAGGATTCCTGAGGAAACAGGAGCAACAAAGAGGAAGTTCAAGTAGCAAGTCCTGGGATCAAAGAGAGAAGGGGGGAGAACACTTCTTAGCTTAAAAGCATCCATTTGCCAATATGCATTATGTTAGACACAGTACTTGACTGTTGTCACTTTACTTCACTCACAAGCAATGGCGGCTCCTCCGCTAAGGTGGAGTGGTGTCGCCCCACTGCAAAGGAAGCAGCAAAAGAAAGGAAAAAATAAGATGTTAATAACGGAATGTTATTATCATTTTATTTTTTCTTCTTGCAGTGGCAGCGTGTGTGAGGGGGCGGGGCATGGCTGCAGGGGAGGAGTGATAGAACACTCCTGTGCGCAATGACTGTATGGTCGGCCCTCTCGGGCCACCCAAAACTGTCATGCACACTTCCCTGTTCTCCATGCAGTCTGCATTACAGCCTGCATGGAGAACATGCCCACCCAACCAGCCCCTGGCTGAGAGCCTTGGCACAGTGCTCAGGCCAATCACAACGCTGCATTGCAGCATTGTAATGGGCTTGGGGGTGGGAACCTGGCTGCCTGCTTACTGTTCCGACTTGGAGCCTGACATAGGCGAGCAGGAGAGAAGTCACGGGACCCGGTGGGAGCAGCAAGGTAAGTGTTATTTTTTTTTACATGCAGCCCTTGCCCTCCATTCCGTGTGCCCATCCGCATGCCGTGCTGGCCATCCCTGCTCACAAGTTGTAGAATGTTTACCGCATGTTGGCAAAGCCAGTTCTTGTATCTCTGGAACACATATATTTCTGGATGTTTTCTTTTTATCAGCAGAAAGTAGCAGACTGATTTGGGGACGTGCGTAATGCTGCTGTCTCTCAGGCTAAGCACCACTCCAGAGCTCAGGTGCATCCACTCAGTCTCTGCAGTTTAATACCTAAGGGGAGAAATTACCTTGGCATAGTGGCATCAACCCCCCTGTCTGCACTTCACTGGAGGGATTAGGCTGACGACCCTCGGGATGCACCTGCACGCATTGGTGGGATACTCCAACTGATATAATATGGGCAGAATTTCAAGCACCTCTTAAGAGAAGGGCTATTTCCTGCTGAAAAATGTTAATAATCACCCAGAAACAGATGTCAAGGAAGGATCACTGACAAATATCTGAAACAAAAATATTGTGTGGACAGAATATCATGACAATAAAGCTGTTGTTTTCAAGTTAAGATTAAACTTTACAACCTTATTATGGATCCTTTTTAGCTTCTGAATATTTTTTTTTAGCTCTGCCAAAGACTTTGTTTCAGTAATAAAAACTTGACAGATCTAGCACTCTTATACAGTCTAGCTATTCTGCAGCATTGGCATGACCCTTCTTAGTTGCATGAGCTGGAAAAGTATGCTTTGTATGATGTTTAAGTCCTCCTGAGAGAAGGACAGCCAAGCATCATAAACAGATATAGGCTGTTAACTTTTATGACTCGTCTTGCTTCCACAGATAGGCTTGGCGGCTGGCTATAATGACGCTTAAAAATGGAGATGCTACCTGTCACCATTATATTCTTCCTGGAACCAATCAGAGTTAAATAACAATCCCTCATTCAAATAAAGCTGTTGAATGAGGTCTGAGAGACCTCAATAGTGTCTTCTGGAGTTGTGGCAAATTTTGTGGCTGTTGATTATTGGCACTTGCGATTTGTGTAATGTACACATTAAGAAGAATTGGCGAGGCCCTGTAAAATGAGAAAGATGTATTATTGTTACTTGGTTAAGAATGGCTGAATTCATGTGACCCTCGACTCATACCTCAACATGACCCAACAGATCAACGTCATCTCCTCCACTTACTTCAACACCCTCCGCATCCTCCACAAGACCTTCAAATGGATCCCCCCGAATCCAGGAAGACCATCACCCACGCACTCATTACCAGCAGACTGGACTACGTAAACACCCTCTATGCTGGAATTTACAAAACCCTGCTCCAAATACTCCAGACCATCCAGAACACCACCTCCAGACTCGTCCTCGGCATTCCATGACAAGACCACATCACTCAGCACCTACAAGACCTCCACTGGCTCCCCATCAAGAAGAGAGTGACCTTCAAGCTACTCAGTCACACCTACAAATCCCTCCACAACATCGGACCCCAGTACCTCAACGAAAGAGATGCAGCCAAGAGAACCCTCTGCTTCGCATGACCTCGCCCTTTCCGAAACCCCTTGCATCCGCAGAGCCAGAACAGTTGGAAGAGCCTACTCATACATTGCGGCAAAGACCTGGAATGAACTCCTTCTCAGAATCAGATATTCCCCCACTCTGCATGCCTTCAGGAAGAGCCTCAAGACCTGGCTCTTTGGATAAGACATAACAGCATGCCCCCCTTCCAGCGCCTTGAGACCCTCGCGGGTGAATAATACACTCCACAAATCCCTGATTGATTGATTGATTGATTGATTGATGTGACAGCTGGACCTCTTACCCTAACGTTTTTCATATGGTCTGAGAGTACAGTGCAATCCACAGTGACATAGGTTATTTACCGGTGAGGCTAGAAAGAAACGTTATCCTGATCGATATTTTGGGAGGTAAAGATACATTCTGTGTGGTCTGTGAACATGGTCTCCATTTTATTATTATTTTTTTAAATTTTTATTATTTTGAAAACAAAGCAGTGCACCGTACCAAGAAATATCACATCAGACATATTCAGCTGCATTCCACATGGCGGTTGCTGTGAACATGGTCTCCATACCTCTGAATAGTCTGGTGACAAATGTACATTGGCTTTTCATGGAAGTCTGAAGGTGGCACATAAACACCCTATCCAATATCTTTTTATGAGGTCGGAGGTTGAAGATTGGACAGTAACTGGTCATCTTAGTGGAATTCGCCACATGCTCTTAGAACAGGGGTAAATGTAGCTTGCTTTAAAGTCTTTGAAAAATGCTCAATGAGAGGAAAGTCTCTAGCAGTTCAGAATGTCCACTGTAAAAGGCACTAGATGGTTCTTGAGGAAGGATTAGGGGCATGGAGTCGCCTCTAAGTTGGGTGACTTTGTCAGAAGGAGTTGTAAAAAAGGAGGTCTTCCACAACCAAAGTGATACATGGGCTTCTCTTTATTGTACCAGGTAGACTTCCAAATGTTGTTACTCCTTAGGTGAGCAGGCATAATGTTTAGGATGGTCCTTGCATTGTTATTGGCAGCAAATGGTCCTGTGATATGCCTCAAAATTGTGAATAACTTAGCTTTTTTGTTTGTTAATATATTGATGCAGAATGCCTAGTGGGCTTTCGTAGACCTATGCATCTTTGTGTGGTAGCTCATCGTCTCAATTTTGCCGAGTGTTCTGCTGTCTGCATCTTTCCCGGATTCCTGTTTGCTTTCCTGGTTCTGCTTTGTCCTCTTCAAGATAACCAGCAACAAAAGATCAACAACCTGTTGCCTACCTATCTACTTTCTAAGGTTTATTTATTCAGATAGGTATGACAGTATCTAAGGCAGTAAAAATGTAGTACAGACTTTCCAGCAATTCCACTGGATTGGCATTCACTGTTGAAGTGACTTAGCATTTGTGAAAAGAAACCCAGAAGCCAGGTTGTGTGGCCATTTTTAGTGGCCTGAAGGGTTTATAGGATGTTGACATTATTGTGGCCTACCATGCAATGGCATATGTGTAAGTTTGACACATTGCGCTTAGGGTGTTCTCCAAACCTGGCTATGATAATCAACATTCATCAGACATGTTCAGACAGAGAAAGAAGATCAGGTCCAATGTGTGTTCAACCTTGAATGTGTGAACATAGACTTTTTTGGTTACATCCTAGCATATCCGGGTTAGTGATCACCTCAGTGATCTGTTTATTATCTGTTGGGCCCAGCCAAACATTGCAGTAACCCGTAATTAGGTTTAAAAATGACATTTGGCTTCTTAGATCTAGGTTTGTGACCTCATTTAGAATAGTGATGTTAGAAATCCTGGGTTTTGGTAGGTCAAAGCAAAGATAAAGGACAATTTAGGATATGTGGAGAAGCACATGACTGTAATTTTGAAGATACACAATTATGGGATAATAATTTCTCAACAATGGCTGTTGTCTTCATGGATTGTTATTATCCCTGGTCCATCCGCCTCCTTTGCTAACAACCTTATGCTTAAGACAGGCACAAATTCTTCTACACAAAGTTTAGAGCACCCCTGCACTAAAAAAGTTTAGAAACAAAGAACACCAAAATTCTACTCAAATAAATCTCAATGCAACCAACACCTCTCTTCCATTCAGGCACGTTTGAAGTATCTGCAAATCTAATTACCTTGAAAGAGCTCTGAGGTCTCAACAAGAGGTAGAAAAGTGTCATAGAAATGCTACCATACAATAAGCCACTATGCTAGGAGTTGCTATAGAAAATGCCTCTCCCCGCTATGGATATTGTGGCCCAGATTTATTTAAAGGGTTATTTACTAAGCCACGCAAAGCCACCTACTGTAGCTTTGCATAATTTACCAAATCCAGAGTATTTCAAGGCAGCGCAAATTGCTGCCTTGTTTTACTCTGCATTGGGAAGGCTCTCCAGAGGTGGGGTGTGTGTGTTCCCATGCATCCATCTATGGATTTTGGTCCATTCCCAGATTTACTAAGGATATTATTATTTCTCCTCTATATTTCATCTTCCTACATTGGCTGCATTCTGTGCACTCAGAGCCCAGCGGAGAGAGAGAGCAGCAATGAGCTATATCTTAGTAAGTATGGCGCATTGCTCCTACCTCCATTTGACACCAAGTGATAGGTTGTTTTGTTGTGTTGCATTGCGTCAAATATTAGTAAATCTATCCCTTTGTATTTACCCTGATAAATGCGGTCTTCACCCCTCCACACCACCTCAGTCAGTCAGTCAAATTTGGCTTTATTTCGATATAAGACATATCTTTAAAAGCAATACACAGACATAATAAAAAGATAAAAGAGCCAATCCATATAAAATACAATCATACAAAATGGAGTACGAATGGCATCAATAATTTACATAAAATAGTCAACATAGAGATTAAAAATTAAGCAATATACATAAGCCTTTTTGATCTGATTAGCCATGCCCAGCTTAAAAACTTCGCCATCCCATAGACAAATAGGAGCCGTGCATCAGATTCCAGTATTCGCAAAGCTTCGCTATAATGTCTGGTACGCAGCTCTTTACACAAAAGTTTAAGCCACCTGTGACGAAGAGCTTTATAGGCAGGGCATTCAAATAAAAAATGGGGGACCGACTCAGTCCTAGAGGCACAGAAAGGACAAAACTTACTTGTCTGTGCCGGGATCTTCCAGCGAGCGGTCAATTCACCCAAGGGAAGCACTCCTATTCTGAATTTAAAATATAAGGCTCCATCTCTAGGCTTTGAAATAGCATCAAGATAAGGTTCGCATAGGGTTACTTCCTTTACTAATAAAAATTCTCTAGTGGTTCTACACAGGTTAGGGTTAGTATTTCTTTTGTTCAGTACCCACTTCCAATAAGCTTTTTTTAAGGCTGCCTTAGGGGGTGCGGACATAGAGTGCCAAGCCTCGCCAAATCCCAATTCTCCAAGGAGATGCTTAACATCCCTTAGCCATCCTATTTTACACCATCCAGACAACGATAAAACCTCCTTTAACCCTTCCACGTAGCTGGCGAGTTCAGGGACTCTCCATAGGCGAGCCCAGAGGAGAAGGGGTCGTAATCTGGCCTGGTCTTTGATAGGGCGGCAACCCATGTCTAAGAGCAAGGGTAAGGTGGGGGTATTATACGAGAGACCCATTAAGTACTTCAGGAACTTGTTCTCTGAGCAAGATAACTGATCCACATTCTGTGCTCCCCAAAGCTCTGCTCCATAAAGCGCCGCACTAACACCTCTCGCCTTGTAGATGTTTAACAGCGGGGCGATAGGTTTGAGAGTAGATAGCCGCTGTTCTTTAAGTAGGGCCCCCACCACCCTTTTATGGTTCAATAACATCTTTTGAAGATGGCAACTCCACTTCATAGTATCAGCCAGGCGAATCCCTAGATAATCAAAAACCTTGACCCTTTCCAGGGACACCATATTCAGTAAAGGTGGCCGGCCATACTTTTTGGGGGGATTCAAGACCAAATATTTGGTCTTTTCAGTGTTAATTTTCAAACCCCGAGACTCGCAGAAGGATTGAAAACTATCTAGAAGGCTCTGTAGCCCAACTGGGGTTTTGGAAATCAAAAGGGTATCATCCGCAAATAGTAAAGTGGGTATTCTCCTGCCCGCCAGGGTAGGAGCATCTGAAGGATGTTTCAAGAGGTGCTCCACCACTCCGTTGACATACAATGAAAACAGAGTGGGGGCGAGAACGCACCCCTGGCGGACACCCCTGTTTACTGTCATTCGAGCGGTCTTTTGGCCCTGTTTACCCCACCGCACCTGCGCAAAGTTCTCAGCATACGGGGTAGGAGGCGCTATATAAATACAATTACAAGTTTTCATGTAATTGTTTGCATGACTAAAAGAGGAACATATTGTACAAATTATATCAGCAGACTTTCCAAAGGTAGCCCTCGACCCACAGGGCATCACTACAGAGACTGGATGTCACTGGGCACCTGTGTGTGTCCTCGGTTTCAAGCATTGGTTCTTGATTCTTGCTGCATGCTGCATAATGAGTCAAGTCCACATAGCTGTTGAGAATGCCCTTCGTGGACGCCATGCAGCATTTTCTGGAGCCACCGTTCCTGGTGTGCGTGTTGGCTGTGATAGACTTGGTTCAGCGCCCAGAAAATGCAATCCCTTAACAATGCCTTCTTTCAACTTCTCCTGTACCATTTTGCATTCTATCCTCTTTATCAGTCGTTCATGGGCCCAGCAAGGCAGCCCTGTGTTGTAATGAGTATCTGCACACTTTGGCAGGCCTGGCTGGCCCGATGCCAGCCTCCTTTCTGCTTTCATCAAACAGATTTATAGAGGAGCTTATAAAGGAACTCAGGGAGGGATTTGTTTTATTTTCTATTCTGAATAGAGCAGCAATGAAAGGTGCGAGATTGAGAGTCTTAGGAAGAGAAATGCTTTGATTAAAAACAGAACTGTTGTGCCAGAAAAAGCTGCGCTATCACTTACAGAGGAGAGATCCGGCAACAGCACTGCAAGCTTTCTGTATATTGCAGCACAAGCATCTTTAACCCCTTCACTGCGGTGGCTATTCCGCCGCAGTGCTAAGGGGGCGGGGCGGCCGCGCGGAGGCCGCATGCTGGTGACGGAACCGCTCCGTCACCAGCCCGGTTGCGCTGTGCTCATGACTGAGCGGTTCCGTCACGGCCCCTCCCGCTCAATGGAACGCTCAGCGCAGGTGCGGAATCCACACCGCGCAGGCGCTCCGAGCGGGCCGTGACAGAACCGCTCCGTCATCAGCACAGCGCGACCTCAGCTGATGACGGAGTGGTTCCGTCACCAGCAGGGGAGGGGTTAAAACAAAACTAGATCCTGGGCGGAATTTCAATTACGCTGGATTAATCAGAGTAATTTTGGTAATTCTGTGTTACTCTTTGATGTAAAATTATTGATAATAACCAGTTACTCCTGATTGCATATTTAAGAGTCATTTGAAGGAAATATCCTACAGCAAAAACATATTTATTGAGCACAACCCCCTTGCACTCACTATTCCTGTACTGCCACATTTCGCACTATTAGTGCAAAATGCATCTTCACCTTCATTTTGGGCTCAAAAGTGCACTTTGTGCTAAGAAAATATCGCTAAATGCCGACTGTTATAAAGTTGGGAGAAAATTGTACCCTAAGAGCACATTCAGCAACCTAAAGCGGCTGCGCGCTATTCGTGTTCTGTTGCATTTAGCACTAATTCTTGGCACAAAATGCGTTCTTGCAGCCATTTTGGATGTGAGGGGGCATTTTTGTGCTGAGAAAAAGCGCTAATTGCAGAATTACTCTTCTCGTAATTATGTGCAATCTTGCGGAATTCTTAGCTAATTTTATGTAATTACGTAACGCTGAATTATGCGAGCTACACCTACACACAACCTAGGTACGGGACATTCTTTAGGTGGCGCACTGTGAGTCCGCTCCCTGAAAACAGCCTTCTGGAGGGGTAAAGGGGGTCCTATGGACCCCCCAGATATCCCCTTGCAGGCGGGTGCAGTCATTAACTGCACCCACCTGGAAGAGGATCTCTAATCCCCTTTAAAAGTGCAGGCAGGCTGCTGCCTGACCTGTGAAAACACAGAACCGCTGCAAGCAGCCGCTCCATTTTTCACATGAACGCACAGCCTCGAGGGCAGCGCAAGTTCGAAGTTGCCCTGGGGGCAGCGCATTCACCATAATGGGGTGCATTGTCAATGACAATGCGTAATGCGGCCGCTGATGGTTAATGACCTCTGAAATTAGAAATAAAGAACACCCTTGTAATCTCCAAATACATTTGTCAATTTAAAATGTAGGTACTGAATTTCTAGAAAAGGCAATTCAATCAGTTTGCCCTATTTGAAAAACGAAGGTCTGACAGATTTTATGCTCTACTGCCTTTAAATGATGATCTTCAAGGTGCATCAGTTGTCATGGAAAACTTAACGGTCCAGTTATAATGAATTGTGCTTCAAGTTCTGCTATTATAAAATGGAAGCTTGGATCAGTTTCATCACTTTTTCAAGGTTGCACTGTATGCATAAAAATGTACTTGGGGGGACAAATGCTTTGATGATAGTTCCACTAGTTAGAGCATATTAGTGCCAGATTTTTTATTTATTTTTTTGGCTGAAAAGGTGATGACTGTTGAATAACTGAGCAACATAGTCAATACGAAAGCATTTGTTTGGACTAGGTCGTGAATTAGCAAATTGGATTTTTTTTTCATGGGGGCAGTTCAAGTTTTGTCTAAGTGTGCTTTTGTATTCACCCCCTTTTTTTTAGAACTTTACAATTTGATTCCTGTAGATACTGCATATCAGGTCAGCAGAAGGGTATTCAACTTGCATAGCTCCCTTTGCCAAAGTAGTTCACAAATGTACTCAGCTGTAATTATACACCACATCAGCGCCGGCTTTAGGGCAGTGCGACTGGTGCGGCCGCACTGGGCACTTCCCCCGGGAGGGGGGCTGTGTTGAGCAATAACTTACAATTTGAAAAACACCTGCACATCCAGTTTTCAGGCAGCTTTAACAATGTCAAGATAACACTTGTGATTAATGTTCCTGCTAGAGAGAGATCAGGAGTTTTGTCTAGTGGCAATATTGACTCGCCATAAAGGAGCACAGAGGGTTAATATCCATGCTGATAATAACACGTATTATGCAGATCACAGATCTGTATTTTATGTGGATAGCTGAGTGGATTACTGCTTTTATCACAGAGATCCTTTTGTTACCGCAGTTCAGAAGATAACACCTTAATATGGAACAGTGACTGTTACAAACTGACATCAAAGAGATGCACGCAAGCTGCATAAAATAGTTAGGACGCTATGCTTTTTTCCCCAGTCTCTCATAAAATATTCAAAATGTTTCTGAAATGGGTTTGTTTGAGTAGGTGTACATGCTTACTAGTAAAGCCAGCCTTTAACAGGGCTTTAACCGCATGCGCGCTGCGGCGATTTTCGCCGTACGCGGCTTTTTTCAAAAAGCCGCGTTACATGACGAGCTCAGCTCGTCATCAGCGTGCGAGCGGCGCAACTGATGACGAGCTGAGCTCGTCATCAGCGCTGAAGGGGTTAAAACAAATCAAATGTATGTGAGAGAAGGGCTATGGAGAGATAAGGGGCATTGTTGGAGGCTGGTAGTATGGAGATCTCAGGAGGAGGTCATGGGTGTGAGGGTGCCAAAAATGATTGTCGCACCAGGCGCGAACAGCGCTAAACCCAGCCCTGCGCCACATGCACAACACCCTATCGCATATGTCAGACAGAAGACTTCACATCATCCCCCCAAACTAGGATAGATGCACCATACAGGCCTTCAATTTGAGGGCTGCAGTAAACCCAGGGACACCCGCATCGAGATTACAGCTTGTGCAGTAATATTGCACTCACCGTATGGTTTTCACAGTAAGCATTTTGCCAGGTAACTCCTGGCTCAATAGAAACAGAAGTAAGACTCACTCAACTGAGTCTCGATATATGCCAGACATATGCTGTTCAGTGTAAGTTCCTATAGAAGGCCTGCTTCATGCCAGTCAGATTCCACTTTATTGCTGCCTCCGGGGCAGAAAGTCATCAACATGTTGCTACTCGTAATTTGGAGTGTCTTGTTGCACCATGGCTGTGGTTGGGGTTTCCTTATCTCCTTCATGGGGCCTTGGCTGAGTCTTCGTTATCTCCTTCATATTCAGTTCAGCTCTTGTATCTTGTTGTGAGATGCAATCTTGCACTATTTGATCTTTTGATGAAGAGTCTTGTAGTTATGCGCTGGCTGTGATTGGCGCAATTGACCTACCCACTCTGGCTCAACATGTCCATATTACATAATATAAAGTGTAGTTACAAGGCACTCCGATCACCTTGTGGAGCATTTTGGCTCTAAATAAAAGATGTACATTATTAACCACCTCAATGGAATTCATTGTGTTGACCAGATGAAAGGCTGAGACCCAAAAGGGTTAGATAGTGTGAGCATGTGGTCAGACACGGATTGCTGGAGTGCAAGGGTTAGTAAATTGAGCAACTAGGTTTGGCACATTCTCTGAGGTACCTATGAATTTGTTGCTGCATAGAAACCTTATTCAGATAAGTCTAGAGCGAATATCCAGATGTTATTCTGATACTGGGTGACTCTAAAATATACTATGCTCTCCCACGATCTGGCTTAAGCATTCCCTGAGATGCCCCTGAGTTACCATGCTCTCCCTACCATCTGCTGCCCAAGACCCAGGAATATATTTTACCCTGAACTGGGCTAATCTAAACTCATTCTTACCCCTCCATATTTTTTGATCTGTGCTGGTGCTTCTGAGACAATACTACACCATTGCTGACATGGGCACCGCAGCTGAGATGTGTTGTGTTTGATATTTTCTGAAAAAGACATTTACACATATTCTTTTTTTTAATTAGGCACATCAAATTGATCACCACGGGGTCTTAAACATCTGTCTTTTTTTTGTGTGCACATGGCCGCTCGCCTTTGAATAAACAAGCATTGGCAAAACCAAGGGGCATAAGTACAATCCCCTATCGCCATGGTAACGTCACTTTTTGTGACGTTCCCTTGGCGATAGGGGCCCTGCCTTATGTACAAGGCAGTGTTAAGCCACTTAACGCTGCCTTGTATATAAGGCACCCTTTCACACTATGTTTAGCGTGAAAGGGGCGTGCAGTCAGTGTTGTAGTGGGCGTTCCACTGCCGCACCCATTGTATTGACGCTGCCCCCTATGTACAAGGGTGGCGTACATTGGAGGCAGTGCCAAAATTAAGACCAGGAAAATCCTGGTCTTAAGTTGGCAAAATGAGGAGAAATAGAAATGCATTATTTCTCCTCGTATTTGCTTTTTCCATGTTTGCTGCCTTGTGCGGCACACATGCAAAAATGAAAATGCCATGGTTTGTTTATGTACAGGAAGGTGTCTCTCCCTGTACGTAAACAAACCTTTAAAAAAAATACCATTTTGTAACGTTCATGTGTGCTGCATGAAGCATCACACATGAAAGTTACAAAATGACATTTAAGGATTGTTTATGTGCAGGAAGGGACACCTTCCTACACATCACCAATCCTCCCCTGCACGCAAACACCCTTGCAAGGATGCCTGGATTGGCGCTAAGTTGTTAGACTTAGCACCATTGCAGGAGGGAACGCAAGGCTGCACCACATCCTTGTAAATATAGTGCAACCTTGTGTTTCCATAGTGGTGGAGCGTGTCTTTAAGCCCAGAAGGCTAACGACAGACTCCGCCACTTCATTGTACATATCCCCCTAGGTGGTCTAGATTTCATTCTAAAGCATGCAGAGTGAGCTCATTAGAGCGAGACACTAGGGAGGGAGTCAGTGAGATGCTATAGTTGGAAGGTAGTGTGGTTCACTGCAGGCACTCCAGAGGAGGCAGAAAGGAACACTCAATAGCATGAGGTAAAATGTGAATACTCCATAGGGCTGAGTAAAGACGTGATTGACAAAGTTTCAAGCCAATAGCTGAAAGAGGTTGGTTAAAGAAAGCCAACGGTTGAAACGAGTGGACCCAAAGCCACTAGGCAATAGGTATGCTTTAACAGTAGTGCTGTCAAAACCCAGACCAAAAAAAAGAGATAGGGAGAACTCTATCCAACAAAAAACGGTACAGGTCGTATAGCAATAAGAATTGATCCAGCAAGATCAAATAACTGGAGAAATGTTTTATTTCACCTGATCTCAATTAGGTTATTGTTAATTGCCCATACATTCAAATGGAAAAATGGGGCGCTCTTATTGTGTCAGCTGTCAAGATGTAAGCACTAGGTGGGCAATGTTTTTTTATTGCAGCATCGTGAAAATCAATAAAGCTTTGATTTATAATTTATTCCTTCACCTATCTCTCATACACAGATGAGGGGTAACATCATACATACGCATTCTTACTGAAATAGCTGTAGCTGAATCCAGTGAATTGAAAGATTTTTTTTATTCCTCGAAATATTGTCAGATTTAGCATACGATTTTTTTTTCGTTTCCCTCATATCTTTTTTTCTTAATGTGTACGGGGAAAAAAATCAAAGACGAATATGACAGTTCAATGTCTTTCCTTTATAACAAAGTGACAAGTGATTGTCAGATGGTAATGCAGATGAGGAGATACTAAGTAAAAGGGTAATGCGTGCCTGTCAATCACAACCTGCTGTGGAATTCTGCATAGGCGATAAGTGTTCGTCAGTGTTCACAATAAAATTAGACCATGTACATTGCAGATCTAAAAATGAACTTCTATTAATTTCAAAATGAATGTTCTTTTAAGGTATCTCCCCTCTTTGGTGTTGTACGTAAATGCCAGGGGTAGAGTTAACGCACCCTTTACCCCCAAATGACACAAATTGGGGGGCATATTATCAAGACAGGGGATACAATTATCGCTGTTTTAGCGGCAGAAAACTGCCGCTAAAACGGCGATAATGGGCTTGATAATATGCTCTATGGAATTCCAATTGAAGCCCATGTTAAATGTGAAGTACATCTAACATGGGCTTCAATTGGAATTCAAAAGAGCATATTATCAAGCCCATTATCGCCGTTTTAGCAGCAGTTTTCTGCCGCTAAAACGGCGATAATATTATCGCCTGTCTTGATAAAATGCCCCTTGATCTCTAATTTGATGCTGAGAGGATATCGGAAGATGAGGGGCAGAAAATCCAATAAGTCAACACGGCTCTTGTAGTGCCAATAGTAGTAAAGATTGGTCCAAGAGTAGAATATTTTATGCTTGGCTACCCCTACTTGAAGGTCATGTTTGATTTATGTGGAAGAGCTCTACTGCCAGTCATTTCATACCACCATTGTCTGTGTGGGTAAATTGCCATTGTTATGTGGCATTCGTATACCTCACAAGCTGCCATTAGAATAAAATCAAAAGCTCTTGACAAAAGTTGTGTTTCACATTTTCAAATGGTTTCGCGTTTAATAATTCCACATTTGTAAAGCGCAAACTTATCACCGCTAAGGGAATAAAGGAGCTGGGGCTCGTCAGGGAGTTTAAAAGAGCTATTGCCCAAAGTCACATGATGCTGATCGGTCAGCCCCATGCTCCAGAGTCAGGCACTCTGGGCACTGCGCCACACCTCTCTTTTCCATCTCAGACTGATAGCCAATTCAATTTATAGTGATATGTGGTCAGCGAATGTATGTCAGTACAACGCGATCTTTTAGATCGCGGTACTTTACAACGCGGTTATTACAACGCAAGTCGTTACAACGACTTGCGTTGGAGGGCGCGGATTGAGGAATCTTATAATTTTATATTCCAACACCAGTCCACGTAAGAGTAGGGAAGGTGTTGGAATATAAAATTACAATATTCCTTAACCAACAGCGCCATCCAGCACAAGTCGTAGTAACGACTTGCGTTGTAATGGCAGCGTGGTAAAGGTCGTGCGGTGTAAACCCTGCATTGTAAACGACGTTTACCGCGGTCAGCAGACTGATTGATGCCACATTGTATGTTGGGACGCTGTGCAAGCATTGATGAGCGAGGTCAATGGTAGTACTAAAGTCCTGTATAAATCTTCTTGATCATATGCGTGTACATTTCCTGCAGATGTCAATGTGTTGTTGAAAGCAAGTGCCCGTTGATGCTTGAATTGCCAAATAATTGCACACTTGGGCTGGAATGTGTATGATATGTAGAGTGACTTTGTGGAACAATGTGGTTGCGGTATGGAAGTCTGGAAATAAAACCCAGAGCATCAGTAAAATTATATGTTATTATTTCTGCTTGTAGTATTAATGCATCAATACATATTCCACAGGAGGCAATGGGGAGTAGTGTGGTTATAAGGCATATAGTCTACCCTATCTGGAGCTGCAAATCGTAAACTATTGCTTCATTTTCCTTAGACCTATAACAGTGCCTTACAGTCTTGAATATGGGACCGGAAATAAAGATATTCTGAAACAAATAAGAGACAAAGGAGAGGACAACAATCTTGACCAGGCCCGTGCACCCAATAAGGTAGAGAAAGAACATCTTCCAGAAAGTTACTTTTTTCCCCAGTCCTTAATTCAGTAGGAAATTGAAGATTGACCAAAATAACCTAATTATTGTGTTACTGATGTGTATGCCCGTGTAGCAGATTCTCTCCGGAGCCCAGTTGATAGAACAATGAGTCACAGATTCACGTTTGATTGGAAATAGTTCAGATTTGACCAGACTTATTTTGAGACCTGATTGCTGACAAATGGCCTGCTTTAGATTTCAGTGGATGGGTTACTCCATCACAACAGTGACGGATATCCCGTACACTGAAATCTAAATGTCATTATTTCCTATGGGCTAAAAATTTAGGTGGGCAGAATATCCATAACCGTTGGAACGGAGTAACACGTCTACCAAAATCTAAATCAGGCCCAATGTCTTCTGTCACTGACAGCGTAGTGGGAAGGGCAGTAGCTGTGTTTTTAATGAGTAGCACAGTGTTGTAAACTCATAGACAATTTATGTTACTAAGAAGACAAGTCTGTAAGACTTGTAGATAAATTCTAAAGGATATCAAGTAAGAGAGTGTTTCCATGACCACAAGGAAGAGCAAGTAAACAGTGGGCATGGCTCCAGGTGGCTGAGTTGATCATAAAACTGTGAAATATGATGGGCATGTTATGGATGCTGCTAGAGATCATGTCATACAAGAGCTAAGTGATGGCAAAGTAGGTAACTGCCGGGTGTCCAACATAAAGTCCCAGCTCACACAAGCAATTTTGTCATCCAAGATTGCTCTTGATGAGAGCCAGAGATTGACTCTATTGTGGTATTGGACTGTATGAAACTTTACATAAATTGAGAGAGGTGGAGCAATATATACCAGATTGGTCATTCGAGATCAAGATTAGTAGGAACCGATACAATCTGGTTACTAGACCATTGCTACTATTTCAATGTCTACCTTAATAAACAAAACTGGGACATATCAACTGCACAGTGTGCCATTGCTATGTTTAAGTATCAAGATAATCAGCGATTGTATGATAGAGGGAGGAAATCTGCCACTTCTCAGAGTCTTTTTAAAGGAGGTTGGAAGGCATGGAGTTGGTCGCTCCATGTACGCCTGGGAAAATCCTGCTACTATCTTCGACCCACACTTACGTTGAATGAACAGTTATGGACTTACAACATATCATCAAGATCAGTAGATGTGGATATAGAATAATAAATAATAAGCTCCCCAATGTGTGCTGTATTGACATTTTGTCGGAAGTTGATATTGTTCAGTCGCTATAGGTGCTGGTCGATATTTTTGACCTTTATATTTTGACATATACCCGCCAAGAGTGTGAGACCACTGAACCAAAAGCAAGAACATAGGATGCTGCAGGTCTTCACTGAGCTGCAGTAAGCCAAATGCAATTTGAGAAAATAATATAGTTTCTTTCCATCATCTACGTGCTTTTATGTGGTAGAATGTGTTCTTTGTGCTCATTTACTAATGTGATACCGCCAGTTAGCCTTGAGCCTGAAGGATTAGGAATGCTAACTGTCATTCCACTCACATTCCACTTACCTTCCATCATTATGTCTCACATTCCACTGCACATAATTTGAATGGTTGAGTGACCACTGCATGCCAGAATGCCAGAGATCTGTTTTAGAATAAAGAACAGATTAATGCTGAAAATCCCATTAAAATAATGCTGGAGTTCTATGTTGAAAATGTGACTTATGTATAACTGCTCCTTTTTGTGACAAGTGCTTGTTGAAATCGGTTAAGATAGTCACATTCATTGTGAAATATATCCCATTATTTTTATCCTAAGGGGCAAGATATTTGGTCGGAGAAGTGAAATTCTCCATGCGGGTGGTCCAGACCCATTATGCTGCTGCGAAAGTCTGTTTCCCTGGCAACCAGACCTTATCAGTTTATGGCTTTCCATAAAAGTAAATGGAGCAGAAGGTCTGTGGGGCATCCTGATTATACTAATCTGGTGCAGTAGCTATAAAATAAACACACATACCTAAGAAGCAGTTTCACTCACACGAAATTGAAGCAATGTACTATCAGATACAAGTACAAATAACTTATGTATTTTTACAGCCACGTCAACTTTGTTTTTGGAAAGAAGGAAATAATTTGACACATTATGACATTTCCTTTTTAAATTCAAATGGGAAAACATACACATTTATAATGTAATTGAATTTATATAGCGCATCCCTAACGAGGCGTTAAAGTGCTTTACATGGGGCAGCACATTGCTCCAGAACCCAAGTTTAGTGGGGGGTTTTCAGTTGTTATTGTTGGTTATTGGGACAGGTCATATGCTGTTCAGTAAAACATCCCATACATTTACTCCGGGGTCTATCTAGAGTATTACATTAATAGGAGTTAGGTGTGATATTCAGTGGGAGCGCGTATGTGATTTCATACATATTGTTTGCAGTATTAATAGATAAGCTGCAGAAGATTAGCGGCCAGATGTAGCTCGCCAATTACCGGTCGATAACGGCCGATTTCGGCCGTTACCGACCGGTATTTGGGAATTGACATGTAGGGGGCATATTATTTACAGAATCGGTATATTTACCGATTCGGTAAATTTACAGAATCGGTAAAATACCGAATCGGTAAACTTACAGATTCTGTAAATCAATATGTAGGTGGCACTGCAATCAGTGCCACAGGCCCTTACCGATTCGTTATTTACCATGGAATACTATTTCATGGTAAATAACGAATTCCAGTGTACATGCACATCTCTGCATGTACACCTGTGCCATGTGGCACACAGACATGCCCTAAGGGCATGTATGTGTGTCACATGGCACACAAGCCCGAAACAGGAGTGCAACAGGGTGTCAAAGTGACACCCTGTACCCCTTGTAAAATCGGTAATTTTACCGATTCGGTATTTACCGAATCGGCATTTGCTATTGAATCCTATGGGCTTCAAGGCCCATAGGCATCAATGGCAAATACCGATTCGGTAATTACCGAATCGGTAATTACCGAATCTTACAGATTCTGTATTTTTACCGAATTATTTACCTACATAGCAATTACCGAATTGTAAATACCGAATCGGTAAAATTCGGTATTTACCATTCGGTAAATTGCTATTACCTACATCTGGGCCTAGGTATTGCATTGTTAGGTTTTCTGTAGTTATGATTTTTAAAGGAGAAGTTGTGCTTCTTGATAAGAGGTGTTGACAATTTTCAGAAATACAATTAGAGAAATTCGAATAAACATGCATGTGACTTAGAATAGGCTGCTTTCAGAGAGAGGAGGCCTGCAGGTGAGGGAAAGTAAGGGGAGGTACGTTTGAAAGGTAAAATGAGAGGCAACAATCAGGCGTTTTAAGACAATCAATTTTCATGGGAGTATAAAGGAGGCTTTTTAACATCACATGCGATCTGAGGATGTAAGACTGTAGAAAGAAAATGATTTGCATATGAAATAGTGCTGTAGGAGGTATTTTTGATTATCACTCAAATCAGACAGTCTATTCCCTGAAAGGTCACCACTAGACCACAACTTTAGCAAAAAGAGTTGATCAGCTCAAAGGCAGGAAGCATTAGGTAATTGATGGACAGACATATACAGGAAATATCGAGGGGTATGGGCCGCACTCAAAGTCAGCAGTAACCTGATGATCGTAGCAATGTGAGAGAGTATTTAGAAAGGGGAAAAATCGTTTACAACGCGGGGCTATTACATCGCAGTTTTCACAATGCAAGTCGTTACAACAACTTGCGCTGAATGGCGCTCTAGGACACAGAATAGTGTAATTTACTGTCCAACACCTTCTCTACTGTATGTAGACCGAAGTTGGAATAGTAAATTATACTACTCCTAATTTCATCGCCCTCCAAAGCAAGTCGTTGTAACGACTTGCATTGTAAAAACCGCGATGTAATGTACCGCGATGTAAATGTATGCGTTGTAACATCATACATCCTTCAGAAAGACTAATGTAAACATCCAAAAGGAGATGCTACTAATGCTGGAGTGGATGAATAAAGTTTGACTCTCAGTAAGAAAGGTTTCTCCTATCATCCTCTTTCTTTCAGGAAAACCCTTGTTCATGGTTTGATTATTAGCAAATTGGACTATGGAAAATTGGACCTAATGAGTCCTTAATGTCCAAATGGCAAGTGGTCCTAAACATGGCTGAATGATTTGTGTGTAATCTTCCTTCACGCTCCTCGGCGGAACCATTACTGAAAGCCTTGCATTGGCTACCCATTAAGAAAAGGTAAATCTTCCAAATCTGTTGCCTTGCATATAAATTACTAAAAGGAAACGGACCTAGGTACCTACTGTCCAGTTAGGGTTCTGCGCTCTAAGGACAAATGCTCTGCTTATCATCCCTCGTGTCCAATTGACTAGATGTGGGGGTAGGTCTTTCACTTACCTGGCCCATACTATTGAAATGCTTTACCTTATTATGCTCGCATTTGCCCTCATTACATCAAATTCAGAAAATTGCTTAAAACAATATATTTTTTTTATATTTCTGAGTTATGTTTGCATGTGTTTATTCGTTAGCACTTAGATACCTTTTCGGAGGTGTTTGCACGCTATAGTAAGCTATATTAACACAACATCATGAATGCAAAGTGTGATCCTTTTTGTATGCCCCAGGCTGTGGCATGGCACTAGGTATGGCTGAGAATGGTTGCACAGGCAGTTGTCTGCGCTCATGTGGCTGCAGGATGGAGAGCAAGACAATGAAGTCATGGTCAGGCCAAGAATTAAGTGATTTTGTTTGACAACAAAATTATTCAAATATAAAGAACCTTTGAGTTTGCACAACATCGCCCTGCCATGCCCTTTCTTTGACCCATTCTGAATCTACCACATCTAATTTACTGATGTCTTTCATTCCTCCTAATGAAGAAGAACGATGTAAATCTGGATCACCACTTGGCCCTCCTCATTTATTAAAACAAATAAAAGATATTATCAGCCCTGTCTATGCAAAGGTGTTTAATACCACCTTCCAAACTGTCTTGGTTCCCTTGTTATGGAAACAAGCTAATGTCATCCCACTATTGAAGAAACCTTCAGCAGATATTAAGATTCTATCCAACTTTGGACGCATGTCTCTTCTCCTGGCAGCCACCAACATACTAGAATCTATAGTAAATAAACAATTTTCAGATATTTTAGAATCTAATCACCTTCTGCCCCCCTCTCAGTCAGGTTTTTGATCTTGGCGCAGTACCGAAACAGCGTTGCTGTAAGTCTATAAGTCACAAAAGATGTCCCTAGACCGAGGACACAATGCCGCACTTATTCTGTTGGACCTCTCAGCGGCATTCGACAATGTCCTCCATGACATCCTTTTACAATGTCTATCTGATTGTGGGCAAAAGACACACAGATGATGGACGGAATGCAGAGTAAATCAAACATTCACCCCCAGTCAAGAGATCTGGGTTAAATCCATTGTCCTTTTACTCACCATGCCAACCCAGTTCGGACTGGACTGTTCCCACGGGGAGCAGGGTCGGGACTGATTTGCATATTCCTGGGTCTGAACTGGAATGGCATGGGGAGCATGTCACAGGACTATTTTTTTTAATTGTAAATTCTTATTGAGGTGTGGCTTTCCTAGTCCGCCGTTGTTTCAATTGTGCTGTTAGATAGAATCACTGAGGACCAGCCCAGCAGAAATCTACATTCCAGGCAGGCCTACCACATAGCGGTTCGCCATTTTAAAAAACAAGAAGTAGTGGGACCTCTTTTTTAATAGGCATTGCCAAAATCTGGAACTGCCTCCCTTTTCAGCTCAGAAGCACAGAAATTGAATTCGTCTTCTGCAAGGCTCTAAAAACCTACCTGTTTAGCTTACAATATCTTATCTCACTCACTCCTCTTTTTATCTCCTTGTTAGTAGTGCCAGGACACTCATTTCTGAGTAGCTGTTTGTGCTATATAAATACCTCTCGTTAATGCATTCATGGAGAGGATATAGGTAGGGTCACTTTTTGAAATTCCATCAGCCTTGTCAGCAAGAGGGCTGCTTACTAGTTCTACCTGAGCACTGCTATTTGGTAGAGGTGAAGTTTGGGACTGTAGTTTCTGTTGTTCAAGGTGAGGAAGTTCCAAGGTCAGGACTGCCCTTTCACTGTCTCTAATTGCTGTTTTAGAAAGGTTAAACATTCAAATGCAGAAATGTCACACTTTACTGAGCACATATTGAGAGTACCCCTGCTTTGAGCCAGAAACTACAAAAAACATAAATCAAACCAGTTCTACAGCATGAGGATATAAATGCTCTCACTTTGGTGCCAATTGTAGTGCTGTAGTATATGTATTATGTTTTGACTTATGCAGAACTCAGAGGAGTCTGACCGGGTCTAATTGGTGGCAATGCACCCCATCTTTCCTTCATTACTTATTTCATATTTCTCCCTGTGGAAACCTCTCGCTAATATGTAAGTTTGTGTATAACATGTTTACACAGTGTACCTAAATGCTGTATAATTACCCCATAACATAAAACATGACAAGTGTCCTTTTAAACTCAGAAAAGTAAAACACACATCCAAGAAATGGAAAACTGTTTAAACCCAAAATCCATCAGTGCATGGCAATTTGAACGCGCAGGCTGTAGTGTGTTAGCACACGCCAAAGCATAGTATTGGGCAATACAACTCTTCTGCATGAGAGAGCCATCAGAAAATAAAAACATAGCCCATACTCAAGCCAAAATGAACAAACAACTCTAACGGGTTATTTGCTTGCAATGTACCTTGAGTACAAATAGAAGAGCTTAGGTTGGTGGCTTTTGCATGAATAATAAGATTTTCTGGTGGGGAACCACTAACATACAGTGATGATGATATCCCTTGTATTAAGACAGTTTGTGCAGACGGGGCAGAGTAGGATTGTCTTCTGTACAGTGAAGAATGCTATACCTACCAGTGCTTAATTTGTTAAAAACAAAAGGCCAGGGCTCTCGCCAGGAGCCCACTGCAGCTTGTACCACACATTGCCCCTGCCGTGCTGCCAGTGATAGTAATAACACAACTACTAACCATCACAATCATGTGTGACAGTTTGGACTATTCCAGTCTCCCAAAGCTATAAGAATGGCTTAGGCAGCAGGTAATAGTCATGTATAATGTACATTGAATTAATCATTAATTGTTTGTGTGGTCATCTCTAATTTAGCCAGACAGTCCCACCTTGTGGCAGACTATCCCAAGTGCACCTTCCCCTTTGTAAGTATGTGGGAAAATATTTTTTAAGACCAGGCAGTGGTAAATGTAAATGTGTTTCGATTTATATAGCGCACTAATCACCCAGGGGTCTCAAGGCGCTTGCTTAGGGAACCCGTCCTGGTATTCCCCTGTGAGATACCCCTGCAGGGTATTCACAAGGTGAAAGCCAGGCATCCCGCCGCGAGGGGCCGTAGTGGAGATTAAGCAAGCTATTGCCCAGAGTCGCAGAGTGTGACCCCGTGAGTCGAGTAGGCACCGGAGCGAGAATTGTCGAGTACGTGGAATTTTTTGTGCCCGAGACCCGCCGAGGCGGGAATCGAACCCTGGTCCACGGCTGATCTCAGCTTCCGGGTCTGCCGCCTCTAACCACTGAGCCACGCTTCTCCACAGTGGTCACAGAGACCACTGTCTGCCACTGCCTGCCCTTAAAAAAAAGGAACTGAAAAGTTTTGTTTTTCTTTCTTAAATGCATCCCGTTTTCTTGTAAGGAAAACGGACTGCATTTAAAAAAAAGCTGATTTATCAAAAAGCAGTCCCAGACATGGCGTTGTGCTGAGCCCAGCAGGCCACTATCCGTGGGAGGGCTGGCATTCACAATGGGCTCGCAAATTACGAGAGGCTCATTAATATAAATGAGCCTCGCAATTTGCGACCCTATTGGGAATCGCAAAATAGTGTATGTTTATGTTTATGTTTAGATGCTTATAAAGCGCTCGAATGCCGAGGCGTCTTGGCGCTGGGGAGTGTAGATGGAAAGGGCTCTCATGAGTCAGGCCTAGAGGGCAGGAAACAGCTAGGTTTTAAGATTCCTCCTAAAAATCTGATGATTCGATTGAAGCTTCAGGGGGAGCAGCAGTTTGTTCCACAATTTTGCTGCATAGTGTGTGATTTCTCTGCCCCCCGTCTTGTCTGTATTTATTTTCAGATGGTTCTGGCTTATCCAAGTCATAATCTCGGTGAGGCAGGTATGGAACCTGGCTGCTGTGGTCTTTGGCCGGTTGGGAATGGAAATGAAGAGTTGTGTGTCATCGGCGTTCGAGACCAGAGCAAAGCCATGCCTCCTGACGAGATTAGCCAGCGGAGTCACATAGAGATTGAACAGGGTCGGGGAGAGTGTGGACCCCTGCGGAACACCACATGGCAGATGGAAATTGTCCAATTTAAGGCCTTCCCAGAGTAACCACTGCTCTCTTGCTTCCAGGAAGAAGGACAGGAGAGCCCGAGCGGTCACCCCTATCCCTATGTCCTCCAGCCACTGCACCAAAATCGTATGATTCACGGTGTCAAATGCATCTGAGAGATCCAGGAGCACGAGGAACGCCCTCCCTCCTTCATCCACCACTCTGCGGATCTTTTCAGTTGCAAGGATTAAGGCAGATTGTGTGGAATGATGAGAAGGGAAGCCGTATTGGGAAATGTCCAACAGGTTGTTGACTTCGAGATATTTGGTCAATGCTGTGTTTAGGTGTTTCTCTAAGACTTTAGCCGCGATTGGAAGACTGGCAATAGGTCGATAATTTTTAAGATCGGTAGGATCCAAACTGGGTTTCTTTAGAAGGGGGGTGATAGATGCTGCCTTCCAAATATTTGGATAACAGCCATAGGATAGTGTAAACACACTGTTGTACATTTCTTTTAGCGCCTTCCAATTTGCAACTCGCAATGTGCCGCAAATTGTGAGGCGCTAAATGAAAGGGTCGTACATCTGGCCCCTGGTCTTGAAGTTGGGGCTGGGCCGTGCAAGGTCAAGGCTGATGTGCATATGACTGGGCCCAAATGAGGTAACAATAGAAAATACAAACAAGGGTTCATTCAAAAAGACAAATAAACATATATCAAGACAGATATAAAAAAATCATTGTTATCATTGTATATTAACCCAATTAAAGTAGGAAAAATAAATTCAGTCATACATGTAAAATAAAGTGATTTACTTATTAAGACAAGAAAACAGTGAATAACATTGACCATATAAATCTACATAATTTATTTCCTACTCGCTAGATTATGAAGGGTTTGTGTTTTCTAGCACACAAAGACTCCGAAGACCCTCATTACATTCTTTAGACACAGTCCTTTAGACAGGGGCCAGGCAAATTCTGGCCCACTGCTGCCACATCAGAGTCCAATAATCCTTTAGAAAAGAAACTCATAGATGAAAGCAAATCAAGCTTTTTAAGTGGCAGGTAGTGACAACACATTGACGTTTCGGTCTCATTAAATCACTAAGTGAGACCAGTGTCAGGAATATGCTTAGATGATGTATAACCCCGTAGAGTATTTATAAGAGACTGTATAGCTTTTGAATATATGCCTCAAATACGATAATTAAATAGTTATATGTGGCACACCAAACAATGAAAACACGTGTCTGCACGTGCAAAAGAGAAGTTCAGCAACCAGAAAGTGCAGTGTGTCTAAACCCGTTGTGGGGGCATTTGAAAAACGAACATAAAACCACAACAAAGCCTACGAAACAGAACCTAATCCATGCAGGAAAGATACCAAAATGTCCATCATAAGAATGTTTGAACCGTTTGTACCACCTGCTATTACATATCTCTGGTATCATGTTTGTGTTTATTGCAATGGTCTACCAGTGGGGTGTGCATCACTTTTCGTCGAATACGAGACTGATGTTGTAAGATTCTGTGTCATCTTTGCAATATATGATATTACAAAATGGCACTGACTGCAGAATACTACATTCCTGGTGTGGTCATTTGAAAAATGTTTAATGTAATACGTTGCACCATTTAAAACAAAGCTTTCCAGTGCCTCCGTGGTGCTGAAGGATGTGCAATTTTCACACCTAGTGACCAGTGATGGGTTGCAAACCAATTCTCTTTGTGATAGACTCTTTTCGTGGTTTCACATATGCTTTGACTGGTCTATCTCAAAGGTTTTGGCCTGCTTCAATGCATAAAGAGGTTTAGCATTGAACAGGTCATCATAATTCAGCAAGTGGCATTTATAAGTATGATCTTTTTGATCCTTTTGAATTCAGTTCCAAATGTAGAAAAACATACAATATTAAGGTATTTTTTCAGTGGCGGCTCACCGAGGGAGTGCTGCGCGGTGGCGGTGAGGTGGGGCGGGGCGGGGGAGGGGCAGGGTGGAGGGATAGGGGACTCCGACTTATGGCGGAACAGAATTAAGTAAGTAAATAAAACCATTTACATTGCATGCGCTGCATGGCCGATTTCGCGATGCAGCGCACGCAATGTAAATTGTTTTATTTATTTATTTACTTTCTTAACTATGTCCCGCCATAAGTAGTAATCCACTAACCCCCACCCTGCCACTCCCCCGCCCCGCCTCACCACCCCGCAGCACTACCTCAGGGAGTCGCCACTGACTTTTTGTGTGTCATGACTATGAGTAAAGCTTCTCAGTTGTTCTATTAGTCCATTTTCATTGACCTCCTCACTAGTCTAAGCCAGGTTTCTCCAATGAGTATCTCGTAAGCTACAGTAAGCTCTCCAGCTACCTGTAAGTAGGTCGCCTGTGTGCAGCACACTGAAGTAAATTAAAAGTTTGTGATGGGTTGAATTGATACATCTATACCAAATTGAAAAGTTTGCATTTGAGACAGAAATGTATGTATTATCAGAATTCAGAAGGTCATCTTTGGGGGAAAATGTTGAGTTTATAAAATATATTTAAAGCTAATAATTAAGAAAGAAAAATCAAACAGTGCTGAGGAAACTGTTACAAATATTATTAATTTGGTGCTAGGGGCATTACAAGTACAGGCAGTCCACATTCACAAAGAATTTCTTTTTTGCATAACTACTGGCAACACTGCCTGATGCGCTGAGGTAGTCGCTGCAGGCACATCTTCCATATTTTTTCCACTAATGTTACCTCGTCTGATGTGGTTACTTTTACTACTCTAATAATATTAGCAGCTCTGGAGGTTTTTCACTGAACGTAAGCAGGATCTTATTACAGTAAAGGTTGGAGACCCCTGGTCTAGATGGATAGCCTCTAGCCTTCAACTCAATGGACAGTTGTTTACTTCCACAAATTAGTCTCTATTTTTGGCACTGTTGTGTATGAGATGCAGAAGCTGTTAAAAGGGATGGTTATGTTTGAGATTTTGTGGGCCATGGCTGTCTAATCTAAGGAGATTAGATATCCATTTCCATCAATAAAGAGTGAGATAGATATCTACTAATGGTGACTAATTATGGAATATTGATCGATAATGAATTGGGTCACACTAAGATGGCGGCTGTGTATGTTTTTTTCCTACCGGTTGAGTCAAGTTGGCGGACATCTTCAGTTTACAGTGCATGCACCGTGTGTATATTTCCTCTTACGATTCACTCTCTTCCATGCTGATTCTCTGAAGCAATTGTTGACGTTATTCACTATGCTTTCTGGATTCATTGCAGTATACAAGGTGCGTAGGCCCATACCCTGGCCTCCCTCCATCATTCCAATTTCTAGTTTTTATTTAGTGCTCTAGTCGGATGCAAGTTATTTAATTTGTTTAAATTGTTACTGGATTGATTTGTGTCTTTGGTATAACCACTTTGTGTGTTGGGTAAGTGCCATGAGTTCTAGCCATGGAGTCACTCATGTTGGCCTATTATATATATGTGTGTGTGTGTGTGTGTGTGTGTGTGTTTGTGTGTGCATGCGTGCGTGTGTGCGTGTGTGTGTGTGTGTGTGCGTGTGTGTGTGTGTGTGTGTGTGTGTGTGTGTGAAACGCGTTGGTGAAGGGGGATAATGGCACTGCAACAAACGGAATAAATCGTTATTCTGCTATCTGTGAGAGTGCGCTTGTTTTTTGCATTTTAGTGAAGGATATATATATATATATATATATATATATATATATATATATATATATATATATATATATACGTTTCGGCAGAGAGCAGCTTCTGTATGGTGCACCCTACAATACCAGCGACAATCCGAATCTCTCACTTCAAATTTTTGTTCATATATATATATATATATATATATATGTGCGTGTGTATACATTTTTAAAATTCTCTCTCCTAACTTTAACATCTCTGTAAGCTTCGTTTTTAAAATGAATATATATATATATATATATATATATATCTATATACATATAGAAAAAACAAAGGTTACAGGGACGTTATAGTTAGGATCAGATTTCATTGTACAAAACCAATTAAATTCAGCAGTAATATTTACCTGTGCTTACTATAACTTACACGCCCATGATTCACTGTTTATGACCTCACTTTATTACATCACTGATGACTCAGAGCCATATGTATCAAGGCCAAATGGGCTCGCAAACGCCGAAATTCGCAGAATTTCGGCGTTTGCCAACTCATTTTCGCAAAATGGTATTTATGAAAGAATTTGGGTGCAAAATAAAGAATTGCAAAATTTGCCATTCCTTATTTTGCGATTGCATTTAAGGAATCGCAAATTTTGCAATTCCTCAAATGCAATGTATTAAGCAAAAAAAAATTCCAAAGTGCCCTTAAGGAATCGCAAATTACCACCAACTTCTAGTTGGTGGTAAGTTACGATTTCCTTGAAAAATGCACGTTTCAGCATTTTTCAAAGTGCCATGTGAGGCCCATACATGCCCTTAGGGCATGTATGTGCACCACATGTGCACCCATACTTATTTCAGGGGTGCCCTGCACCCTTGAAATTATTCTCAATTTTCGATTAGCAAATTGCGAATCGCAAAGTGTGAATAAATTCCTATTCCTTCCTATGGAGGCCCATAGAAATGAATGGGAAAGTATTCCTTAATTGCGAATTCACAATTTGCGAATTCGCAATTAAGGAATATCAAGAAATCACTATAAAATTGCATTTTTCTTGATACATACCATTTTGCGATTCTGAAATAGCGATTTCTTAAAAATCGCTATTACAGAATCGCAAAATGGTTCCTTGATACATATGGCCCACAGTCAGTGGCATCACTTAAGACATCTCAAATGACATCACTGTTGACATCACTAATGACACCATCAAGTGTGTGTAAGTGTTTTTAAGAGTTTATGGGTGTTAAACATATTTAGTAACCGATTCCAAAATAAAATTAGTATACTAAGTGCACTACTACTGAGTGATACTACTTCTAACTTATATTATGTGAGTGACTCTGTGACTTTACCCTTGTGTGTATGGATATGGAAGTGGCAGTATGGGTGTATAATTGGGTAAGTACCTGTGCAGGTGAGTGAGATGTTGTGTGAGTGGCTGTAATGGTGAGTGAGTGGCTGTATCAGTGGCTGAATGGAGGAGTGAGTGGTGGTATGAGTGGCTCTACTGGTGGGTAAGTGGGCATGTAGTGACTGTATGGGTGAGTGGGTGGGTGTCTGAATTGCTGCATGAGTGAATGATTCAGTGTGTAAGCGTATGATTGGGTGAGTGAGTGACTGTTTGGTTATGTGAGTTGGTGTGTGAGTGGCTGTTTTGGAGAGTAAGTGTCTGTGGGAATGACTGTATGGGTGAGTGAGTGGATGTGTGAGTGCGTGTATGGATGTGTGAATATGTATGTAAATAGATACATGGGTGAGTGTGTGAGTACTTATATGGTGAGTGAGTGGCTGTTTTGAGAGGCTGTATGGGTGAGTGAGTGACTATGTGAGTGAATGTGTAGGTAAATAATTTGGTATGTGAGTAGCTGTATGGGTGAGTGTGTGGCTATGTGAGTGGCTCTACAGTGAGTGGGTATGTGAGTGCCTCTATGGAGGAATGAGTGGGTATGTGAGTACTGGAATGGGTATGTGGATGGGTATGTGAGGGGTTGTGTGAGTGTGAGTACAAGAGGTTGAATGGGAGTGTATGGGTCTGTAAGTGGTTCTTTGGATGCACTTTGGTATATATATTTAACACTCATAAATATTTTTAAAACACTCACAGTCACCAGATGATGTCATCTGTGATGTCATCTGGGATGTCATCAGTGATGTCACTGACCATGTCATGAGTAATGTGATATGTTAGGGCATAAGCAGTGCATTAACGGGGCATAAGATATAATGAGCTCAGGTAACTAAAACTGCTGAATTTTACTGGTTTTGTACAAGTGACATCTTAGCCTAACTATAACAACCCTATAACGTTTGTTTTTTTCTATGAATATATATATATATATATGGCCGACAGAGTTGAACTCGAATAAAAGAGATTCTGTGCACTGAATGGTGGTCCGTGCTCAATCTTTGTGTTACTTTAAAAGCCAGCTGGCAGTGAAGTTTTCGAAATATATATATATAGGCACAATTCCTTAATTTTATTCCAGCACATAATATTAATGACCTTGCATCATTACTAGGGGAGGCCCACCGCATCTACCCCAATGTTTGTAATCAATTAGGGGGTAATGTACATAGATGGACTTATGGGTATATAACTTTGTGTTTTCAGCCACATATTGCACTATATATAGTGTTTCACACGTTAATTTACTCCACTTGGAGACGAGGCTCGTTTGAGTATCCTTTCGTGCAATTTCTATATTTGAAACACTTGTCTTCTAACATTTTACAATAGAGGGCAGGATGAGAAATGTGGCATGGTCACTAGGTATACGTATTCATCTACAATTGTAATGTGAATCGTTTGAACACGCATATATATACCGTATGTTAACTTACTATTAGACATTAATCAAACCCTCTGTCAAACATAATGAATTATCAAAGCGTGTGTTTTACAAATATCACAGGGAGTAACACGAATGTGCATATTTCCGCAGCGCGTGTGTTGAATCCAAGGTTCCTTTCCCTAGTGAGTAAACGCTGACATAGACACCATTTTTTAAAACGTGCAAGTAACCAGTAATACCACTCGGTAGGCATCTACGTTATTTAACTGTATTTTAAATTTCCGTTGGTATGCGGCAATATGCACGGAAATGTACATGCATAATCATGGTGTAATTTCAAGTAACATTTGTGTGAACTTACGTTTACATTCTGCAATTTTCATGCGCTAAACTCTTCTATGTCTGTTGTTAGAATACCATCACATCACTGGTAACCAAGTTAATGATAAACCAATCACAGTGAGGTAACTGCGCATGTGCTGGAATGTACTTAATTGACAGCGACATTCATGGCAGATGAAGTGAGCAAGGCGGAGGCTTCCGCCGAAACGCGTCTGTAGCAGCTTTATGGGTTAAAACTTTTTCTTGAGTTGAATTCACGGTGTCAGTTCCATCCTTGATCGGAGTGAATGCGGATTGGTAACCAATATATATATATATATATATATATATATATATATATATATATATATATATATATATATATATATATATATATATATATCATCACACTCTCCCTCCAGCAAGAGGGATAAATGGGCGCACTCCCTTAGAATTGCCACAATTTTCGTTTATTCAAGATTTAGGCACTGGAAAGCATTTGATCAACGCGTTTCGATGCCGCAGGTCACAATCTTGAATAAACGAAAATTGTGGCAATTCTAAGGGAGTGCGCCCATTTATCCCTCTTGCTGGAGGGAGAGTGTGATGTTATAAAACGGCATGGTTCCGCCGTAGGTGTCAGCACCCGTGATGAGCGCTTAAGGGTCGGGAGCCTGTGAACCAGCGTGTGGATATATATATATATATATATATATATATATATGTGTGTGTGTGTGTGCGTGTGTGTGCATGTGTGACATACATACATAGCTGTTGGAGTAATGACATTCCTTACTATTTGGTGCGCATTTGTAGATTTCTTAAATATGAATCTGATTTTTGAAGCATTCTATGGATACATTTAAGCTCAGTAACATTGACTATTTTTTCCTATGATGGACATTTTGGCAGGCTTTCTTGTGGTTTTTGTCCTTTTGCGATATACTTTATATGCATTGCACTTTCTGGTCACTGAATTTCTCTTTTTTACATAAATCACTTGTGTTCACGTTGTTTGGTGTGTTTTAAGAACTTAAAGAGGGTCATCTAAGTGTTTTGTAATGGAAAACACAACCCCACTTCATCTACTGAGCTTGACATATTTCGTGCAATTTTGACTGGCCAATTGATTTTGTTGATTTGTTGTCTTAATGAGTAAAGCAATTTTTTTTTACTTGTACGCCTCTGGATTTATTTGCGATAATTTATTACTAATTGAGTTAATATGCAATGGTAGCAATTAAATGAATTAGTTATGAATGTTTAAATCTGTCTTAATAGACATTGTTTTGTTTTTTGCATGAACCCATTGTTAGCATGTTCTATTATTACTGCTGTTTACTCAGACTGTTGTGTGCAACGGGGTATTGGGTTTAATTGGGTCCATCCACATGAAATTGCATGGTGTCCCAAATAACAATGGACTGAGTAATTACCATTGGATGAGATTGGTTCAAGCATTCCATCCATTACTTTTTTGCATACCACACTGCACCCACTGCACTATTAACGCCGCTGCCGTGCCTGGTGAATACAGTGAGTTGGGCAGAGTCAAGACGATGTTTTGTAAATATAGTGTTGGGGTAGAGATATCTTCTCGTCAGGCCGGTGACTCTGAAAGACCAGTAGAGCCAGTGCTGATCCTGTCTCGGCGCCAGAAATTTGGTGGTGCCTGTAGACCATCACTAGTTATACCTTCTGGCCAGTCTATCTGTAAAAACTTGTCTTTCCCATGCTGTTCATGGGATACAGGCAACAAGACACCCTTTGTTTGCGCGATTCCCCGTGACATACATAAGGATCCATTGCAAACATTAGTTGTGAAATAAATCTATTTTACTCAACAAAGCCAGCAGCACGATTGGCACAACGTGGGCAGCGCATAGGGGAGGAGTAGTGGCACACTCCTAAATGCACATGAATGTTTGGCCGGTGGTATGGGGCTGGCCAAACATTAATGCGCACCTTGCATTTTCTCCACCCAGGCCGCATTACAGCCTGGGTGGAGAACATACCAAGGCTCACATTCCTGATCTGAAAACTGAACCACGGCACTCAGATCAATCCCCATGCTGCATTGTAGTGTTGTGATTGACTAAGGGGTGAATGGGTACTTCTTTCTTCCTGTTCGGACAGAAGCCAGGAAGAGGACGGAGAGGGCGGAAGAGAGGCTGTGGCTGGCCAACCAGCAGGCCGGCAGGTAAGTGATCTGTTTTTATTTTTTTTAATCCACCCTCCCCTTCTTCCCCCCCTCCCTGGCCCACTACTGCTTCACTGGAGGAGTCACGCCTGGGCACCAGTGACTATATTTCCCCTAACACCTTGTAACTCCTCCCCACCTTACCTTCCCATACCCCTCATATTTCTCCAACACACCATCAATTAAAGACATCAGGTGGGAAGGAGTGACAACTTTGGTTCCGCCCAGAGAGCTGTCTGTGTAAAGTCCACCTCTGCACCTAACATCACTGAAAAAACAAAGCTGGTGGTCTTTCAGGGGTTGGCAGATGAGGGACACTTGCCAAAAATCAGCAATAGCTAGTACCAGGCCCCTACCTCCTCCAAAGGTGATCAATTGTTTTTCATTGTTGGAGCTTTTGCTTGCTCCACCATTCGAAACCTTTAGCCAGTGACACATTCACAACAGAGCTGAAGCTATACTGCATGCGCCGGCCTGCTCTATCTATAGTTAGCATTTTGACACAAATTTGTTGTGTTTGCAACTGCCATGTAACCCATATGAAAAATGTATAAATTTACCCTATGCACTGGGAAATATGTTCCGGCACATCAGGAACATTCGTTTTTTGTTTTTATAGAAAACAAACCTCTACTTTGGTTATGTATTTCTCTAAAACCAAAAACAGTGCAGGGGAGGCACCATGACATAATGGCCTTGTGGATTTGGATTTTCACTGAGAGTACTCCTGCCATTTTGGTGGTGGCACCTGGGACCAACATGCTCAACCAGATTAGAGACACATTAAGATGTTGTGTCATGGCTAGCCGCTGGTTTGTCAAATAGTTCATTGGGCTTTAAATGACATCTTTAGCCATAAGTTTCATTCAGAAGAAGGGTCACACTTGATTGGGTCGAATTCCGTGTCCTATATTTACTCAGGAATATCTGGCCGATGGTCTTTATTACCTGCTAAGAAGTGTGGAAGGAAGAATACATTTTATCAATTACACATTTGCCCTCCCATTAACTTCCAATAACTACGAACTCTAAAATTAGCTTTTGTAGATTTATTACAAAGTCAAGAACAACAGAATATAGACACACCTCAAAATCAAAGTGTAAAGATACATGAAAACTAATACAGAGCCCAATCTATGAATATAGTTCATACGGCACACTAGGTACAAAACAATACATTCCAAAATCAGAACACAGCTGAGTATAGACGCTGCATCCAAATCTTTATTCATTTATATTTCCAAATTAAAGAATAATCTATCCCTATTCTACTTCTAAAGTGGCATCCCTTCTAGCTTCCCAGAAGAATTTCCCCAAAGGTGTCAGCACATGTTGACGTGCGAAGAAGTACACTAACGTTAAATGGGTCAAGTAGCATAAAGCTACAGAGCTTGTTCTAAAATGCTCTCCTTCCTCAGTCAAAAGCAGAAGTCTTACAAATCTGTCCCTGTGCCTATTACAAAAAGACAAAGATACACCCCTAACGGTTCACTTTGTACCTCATTCCGGGAACACCTTCTTTGAGTAACGTTTCACAAGATCCAATTAATTTTACAGCTCTGTCCGCTGACCTTGGTTCTCAAGTTCCACCAGGCATGAAAGGTGTCATCCTTTCTCTCTGTCCAAACGCCTCAAAAACATTCCTTTACTCCTATGTACCTTCTTAGATCTAAAATAACGAGGTCAAATACCAGCACCTGCAGTAGGAGTGAAAAGAAAACTTTCTACACACATACATTTTAATTAGCTCCTGACCAAAGAGCAAGCGAGGAGAAATGAAACATTGAAATAAATGAAAGTTAGGCCTACATTTCTGGCCAACCTAAGAATGTTATTTAATATGCATTTGTTACACAGGCCTATATATGAATCTTATAACAGTGAATACAATTAGTTTACCTATTATCATTATATATGTGCACAATTACATGATTTCTCTAAATACACACGAAACATTAATCAATCCTGTAAACAGCGTCACAATTTCACTCTACAGATTTTCATATGCTGATATATAAACTTAATTTTGATATGCACAAAGTTCAACCAAACATTGAATATAAACGAGTGCAGTTTGTACATGAATATAATGCACTCATTACAAATTGTTCAGCGTCGAGCGCTCTATCACACTGAAAAGGAAATTTTTATCAAAATACAATGGTGTTAATTAATCTCAATCACCCGCTCTCCCCTGCTCTTTTCACTTCACAAATACCCCTTTATTTTTGTAATAAAGTTCACAGTTGACATAATTTTAGTTTAGTACAACAGATTGTCCCAGATTTACAAAGGTGTCACACAAAACAAAGCAGCACCCAAAGATGCTACGCTGCTACGCTGTGTTGACTGAGAAGGAGAGAGCAGAGAAGTGTCATAGCTACTAGGATATGCACTATCCTCCCTCCCTTGCGCTGGTACACAATCAAGCTTCCTAGTGCCTCACACACCTTTGCATCATTTTGCAAAGGTGTCTGTGTCCTGTCTAGCATAGGTTTTGTACTGAAAGGGCAGCAGTGGCCGGCACAGGTAAGCGCAGTGGGGCGGGGCAGAACTTGGCAGGGGGGAAGTCGACAGACAATGGAATATGTATTATTTATTTAATTAATTATACCTATTCCATTGACTGTCAACTTCCCCCCTCTCACCCCGCCCCAGCCCTCACCCCCGTCCCACTGCGTTTACCTGAGCTAGCCTCCGCTGTGAAAGGGTACCCCTCCAGCACAAAATACTATGCTTAGACTAGTGATAGAGATCGCAGGTCACCCCGGCTAATAATCTTACCATACACGTACCAGGCCCATATAATTCCAATTTATCATGTGCATCAATAGGGTGACCTTGCACTCTACTACCAGTAACCCTGGTTCCTCCCTATTTATTCCTTGTGTACCCGACTTACCAATCCACCGTTACGGGTACCTATGACCACAATGGATCAGGGAGCTAGCTGTGAACGAAAAGCAGGCAACAAAAATATCCACATTTATATTTCTGTGTATTCATAAAATTACCACAAACGCAGGAAGTTTTAAAGGTTTTATCTAAATTTCAGATTCGGAGAGCATACAATTTACCACCAAGAGGCAGTCAATGATTAAAATAACGAACAGCACATAACCATAAAGAAAGAAAACTAAGGCAACCATTTATGAGTCTAAAAGAAAGTGAGAACAAAATGAAATAATGCTAAGCAGATTTGGGAATGGATAATTCTAAAAAAAGGTTAAACGTAAGCACGAACTAGATTTTTACTATTGGTGAAGTACTTCAAGAGGGGGTAAAAGACTCAAACCTATATATCTATAGGGGGGGGAAGTGGAACATACTATCATTCTAGCATTTACTGCTTTAAATCAGCTTACAGGAGAAATTCATAGGACCACACCTATATTTTATAAACAGTATGGAAAGTTGTGCTTAAAGGAAGGGTAACATAGGAACATGCTAGAAAATAACAATAACGTATGAGCATTTATTCAGTAGCTTTGCGAAAGCATGGAAAATAAATTATGCGCAAGAGTATGTCTTTATTAAAGCAAAAGACAGAAAATAGAAGTGCAGTATAGAGTTTCAGGGCTATATATTTACCTAGAATGATGTGAAGACCAACCCTGGCCACGGATCAGTAGAGGACAGAAAATACCCCAAGGAAGGACAGTCATCTATGGGACAGCAGGTGCAGAATGGACACCCCAGGACAGGACAGGAAAACCAGATTAGGATCAGGACAGGACCACCAAGGCACGACCAGCACCCGCAGTTTGGAAGCAACGCCTGCGCTCCACCCTCGCTGCAGCTATCGGCCAGAACCCCGATTGGGTTATCGAACTCCCCAGCAAAGTGCTTCGCCAGCACTTAAGGTTTAGTAAAACCTTCTTGACTCTATGGTATATTTCGGACAGAGTGCTCCGCAGCACCTCTGTATCAGTCACCTATTGAGTGCGTTGGGTCAGTGACAGGTCAGCTATTCGGACAAGTCGGACAATTTCTCTAGCTGAACCTAGGCTAGTTATACTGTTTTCGGGTCAGAGTACCACCCCCCAAATGTTGCAAGTGTCAGAATCCCCAATTTCGATTGGTCCCAAAGTAGGATAGGTCAACACACCAATCAGAACAAACTTCTACAAGCCTAAATTTACATTTTCTGGGACCGCCTAGTAATTTTGGGGTTCTCACGAGATATTCAATAGAATACAATAGAGAAATAACAATTGTAGCAACTGCAGTACAATTTGACTTCTTCGGCTGGGTGAAGGTGCATCTTCCCAGGCACGTCTTGGCTGCCACCTCTGGTTGGCAGTCGTTCAATGCCACTGGCCGAATTTCTGTCATGCGCAGTAGTGTACTCCAATATGGACTCCCATGCATCCCATCAACCCTCCATACCGTGGTACATGCAAAGTAAGCGAAAACAAATTAATAACATAGAATATAAATGAAATAATCGTGTACCATGAATAGTTACTCAATACTTCTTACTATAAAATATACTATGCCATTACGAATTAGTGCAACAGACAATAACACGTAAGCATCAGCGCAAGCTTCACCATGTTAGGACACAGACAGCCATCTTAGGAGCAAGTACACAGGCGCAAGAATTCCCACCAAAACTGCAATTACGTCACGTCACGTGAGTGTGACTAACGCATGTGCAGAAGAAACCCATCAAGCGGCGGCCATTTTAGGAACAAGGGTTATTCGTATTAGTAAACACATAAGCAAGCGTCTCTAAGATACACGTACATTGCTTAAAGGAAAATTAGTATAACGTACAAGTTGAGTTATAGGATTATAAGTTATTCGAGGTTCTTGATTTTAAGCAAGTCGCGTAATATGCGCAATCTTGCTCTATCAATCCCCTCTTTGATGATATTTACTATCATCACAAACTAATGGAACCAGATGCCAACTTTTTCAAACTTTGTGCATTTCCATCTCTTCCAACATTCGATTCAATTTCTCTTTCACATCTTTATCGGGGTGAGAATTTTTCACCTTTTTGTAAATCTGATTATTTAAGTCTTCTAATTCCAGTTCATCCACACTCCGTTTCACACCTCTCCTATTCACAGTGTACTTTTTCGTGTGTTTGCGACATTTGCAACAGGCAAATATGAGGAATATGACGAAACCTATCACCCCAATTGGCATCAGTACCTTAAACAATAAGCCTTTACCTAAATTAGAAAACCAATGACCTATAGCGGAGAGACCATCAACAAGTCTCTTCCAGGCACTATCAACCTCCAGTGGTTTGAGTTCTTTTTCCAAATTTGTAATATTTTTCACATACCTTTTTAGTTGTACACTTTTGTCAGGTATGTAAGTGCAACAATGTTGCGCTTTCAACATTCTGCAGACTCCGCCCTCTTTTGCTAATAGAGTATCAAGGGCAAGTCGGTTCTGTAAAACCATTGATCTGATCGCAACCATTTCGGTATTGACCAACAGAAATCCATGAGCTGTATCAGTAGACAGCACATCCACTATTGTGGATAATTTACAAATTCTGTGTGTGTTCAGAACCACTCCCACTCCAGGTATCAGTGCACTAAAAATACTACCCATTATTTCACCTACGCTTTCTCTTTTACTACGCACTAAGCCATTAGTGTTTTCATTGCTTCCAGCAATTTCATTCACATGGTATATTTTCGGGAAGACAATGCCAAAGTAGCAGCTTCCATGCCAGTGATCCGGCAATTTGAAATAAGCCTTGTTTCCACATATATAATAAATTCCGGTAAACACAGGATCTGACCCATTTTTGAAACCCCAACCTCCAATTACCTTGTAATTGTGTTCACATTGACTGGAACCAATGAAAATGTTATTATAATAACAAGTCTTTTCACGGTGAAGACAGAGTTTGCCTTTTCTCTCGAAATCCAGCAACAAAGCAGGACCCGCCCCACCATTTGAGGTGCTTTCCATGTTTTCAGCCCATTTAGGAGTTTTCTGTCTTTTATCATTTGCCTTTCTTTGGAAACTCTCCCTTCTTTTCTCTGCCATGTTTAAAAACATTTTCTCTTGTTCATGTAATGAACAGGTCAAGTTGTCTCTGTGTGCTTCATTTAGATCTATGGTACCTATAGTCAGAAAGTATTTTCCCATATAACGTGTTACGTCACTTTTGGTATGTACACGATTCAGATTTCCACGTATTGGAAGTTCAGAAAATATTACGTCCGAGTTAGAGTAGTAGTACTCTAACGGTCCTCTTTTGTAAAATAAGCTAGAATACTACAGGAAATTCCATAAGTCAATGGCAGGTGATGATAAGTCACGCCTTCAGCTACAGAAGTCGGTAGCTTCATGCAGACATAGCAGTCTTCTATCTCCATAGTTTCTACGTAATGTACTAACAGATTTGCGAATACATTTAAATGTGTCTGGTTCCTAACTCCATGATAATGTAGTCCTTCCTCATCTGGTGCTTCTAAGTCTAGTTTTGTTTGTCTGAGGCTAAGTGTTTTCTCACGTCTTGCTACACTTCGGGTTGTTAGTTCTTCAGTGTCAGTTGTTGCAGTCTGTGTAGGGTCAATATTAGTATTTTTGCTCACCATATAAGGAATGAAGACTGTTAATCCTATCCAAATTATTAACACTATAGCTGCACTACATATACATACTTTGCAGCATGTTTTGCAACAATTGCGTCTAGGCCTTCCATTCACATTTGAATCAGACATTTTTGTTCAGAAGAAGTTCTCAACCCCTCTTTGTAACTTTGCACAGGTAGCTTACACTGTACAATTTCAGGTTGGTTCGTCTTCTTCGGCAGAATGATCAGCTGTCTGTTCTTCGTCACTTTCGTCAGTTATATCAAGATCCTCAAACTCCTCCAAGATCAAATATGTCCATTCAGGATCTTGATATTTTTCATTCAGTCTTTTTATTCGATCACTTCTTCTTTTGGAGCTTTCCCCAGTTTGCTCTGCAATACGGGAACTTTTCCGTCTTTGCTCGAGGTTTTCTTCTACTGTTTTCAGTCTTAGTTTCAGTCTCTTAATATATCTGGGTTCGATATTTTTTTTTTTCTTGAGTCTTTTAGCTGGCACTGTGATTTGGCTTTCTTCTAATGCTCTTTTATTTTCGTTTGTTTGTGGTACTTCTGCTTCTGCTTCTTCCCTTCCTGTCTGACTAGTCCCAGGTCTTGTTTCTATTTATTCTGCCTGGTCACTAAGCTGGCCTGGTTCAGGTGTATGCTTAATGAGTCTTTTTGGTGTTTCAATTTCTGTATCTTGAACACGTTCTTCTAGTTCTATCTGATCCTGTTCAAGCACTTCGAACCCTTGATTTTCTTATGCTCGAACTTTTACACTAGATCTTGTCTGTCCCTTTTCGATTTCAGGAGTTTGTGGAGGTGTGTCGATCACTTGCTCTGTCCCCGTCTGACCTTCTTCTTCCTCAGACTTGACGTGAATCTCAATAATCCGAGGATCTTCGCCTGTGCCTGTCTCTTCCTCTCTATCCCACTCTCTGTCTGCGTAGGTTTGACTTCTTGTTCTGATGGGGTCGTCAGTCAGATCGATTATGGGTATCCACTCATCTCGACTGGTGCTCGGTTGTTCGTCATCAGCTACTTCAGGACCATCGTCTGGAGACCCCTCAGCTGGACAACCTTCAGCGTCAGTCTTCTTTTCGTCCCTTATTACCTTCTTGGTATGGCTGGCATGGATCCACTTCGGGACGCCGGCACACTTCACCGCTGTCGTGGTCACCAGTATCACTTGGCGTTGTTGTCCCCACTTCGGTGCAAGGCAATCTCAACGAGTATGCTTCCTGATTACAACCCAGTCACCTGGAACCAATTTATGGACTGGAGTTGTTGGATTGGCGACGGCGTCTTCCCCAATCTGGCGAGAGATAGAACGCACTTGGTCACCTAGTTGCTTGCAGTACTCAAGTACCAAATCATCAGTAACGTTTATCAGTTTATGTCCTGGTACCCATGCTTGTCTCATCACTCTTCCCATCAGGATTTCATGGGGGCTTAGGCCTGTTTTTCGGTCTGGAATACTTCTGAGTCCCATCAGAACAAGAGGTAAAGCATTTATCCAGTTCATGCCAGTGGATTCACACATTTTTCCTAATCTCGATTTTAGAGTGCCATTTATCTGTTCCACCACTCCAGAAGCCTCTGGACGATATGCACAGTGCAGCTTTTGTGTGATCTTGAATGCTTTACAGAGCTGATCGATTACCTCATTCTGAAAATGTCTGCCTCTATCTGATTCAATTGTGACCGGGACCCCGAACCTAGGTATTAATTCTCGCAGTAACAATTTGGCTACAGTTATGGCGTCATTCTTTTTGGCAGGGTAGGCTTCCACCCATTTTGAGAACAGGCAGACAATGACAAGGACATGTCTCATTCCCTCACAACGAGGCAGGGTGATGAAGTCAATCTGTACTCTTACAAAGGGACCCCCTGATTTCCCAATTTTTCCTAATTCAACTACTGTTCTTTTCCCAGCGTTGAACTGCTGACATATTAAGCACCTCTGGCAGAGCGACTCTGCTACCTTCCTGAACTTCGGATTGTACCATGTTTGTTGGAAAACCAGAACCATGGCATCCCTACAAGTGTGTGAATCTCCATGTATTAGTCTGGCCATAGAAGCAAGCAGATGTCTAGGCAACACAGGCATACCATTTGGGCCCACAATGACACCATCCTCACTTCTCTGTCGACAACCAAGTTTCCTCCATTTTTCCTTTTCTTTTGATGGCACAGCATGCTGCCAATCTCTCAACTCTTCCCAGGTAGGCACATCCTCAAACACCATAATTTGGCAGCTGTTTCCAGTCCCTCCCAATTTAATATTTACAGACATGCGATGTCTGGCACAATGTTGGGCCACTTCATCAGCAAATCGATTTCCTAAGGTCACATGATCAGTGCCAGATTTATGAGCAGCACATTTGACCACTGCCATTGGTAATTGGATTGCCTCCAGTAAGTCTTGTACAACTCTTCCATTTCTGATGGGAGTACCTGAAGAAGTCAGAAACTCCCTCTGTAGCCACAATTGGCCGAAGTCATGCACAACCCCAAAACAGTATTGACTGTCAGTATATAATGTTATTCTTTTGTTTTCCCAATTTTGCAGGCTCTTGTTAATGCAATCAATTCGGCTACTTGTGCAGACTTCACTCCAAATAAACAGGATGCTTCTTCAATTTGTTTTACTGAGACTACAGCATACGCAGCACTGAGGCCTACAAGTTCGTGTCTCATACATGAGCCATCTACAAACAGTTCTTCATCTTCCACAGGCAAGGGCACTTCCTTGATGTCTGGACGTGGTTTAGTACTAAATTCTGTCAAGTCAATGCAATCATGCTCGTCCTCTCCCTTTGCTTCTGCAGTCATTGAATCAGGCAGCAAAGTGGCTGGATTCAGAATGCTGCACCAAGCAATGACTACATTCGCAGCACCCACGAGAATCCTCTCGTATTTAGTCAGCCGACTAGGGGTGAGATACTGAGTTTTAGTTCTGGTCAGTAAAATCACAACTGCATGTGGAACATACACAGTTACAGGATGTCCCATAACAATAGATTCACTCTGTTCTAGACTCGTGCAAGTTGCAGCTACTGCCTTCAGACATCCGGGTAATCCAGCAGCTACTGGATCCAAAGTGGCAGAAAAATATGCCACTGGGCGCCTAGTCAAACCATGCTCCTGAGTTAGGACTGACAGTGCACAATTATCTTGTGTGTCACAGAACAGTGCAAACTCCTTGGAATAATCAGGCATCCCTAGAGCAGGGGCTGTACACAGACATTCTCGTAATTTCGTAAATGCTGTCAAGCTTTCATCATCCCATTCCACTGGGTCTTTTGCTCCTTTCTTTGTCATTTTTATCAAAGGCTTTGCCAGGACTGCAAATCCCACAATCCATTGCCTGCAGTAACCTACCACTCCAAGAAACATTCTGACTTCTTTTTGAGTACGGGGTAACTGCATGTTCCGAATTATTCTGACTCTCTCTGAGGTAACCTTTCTGATGCCTTTTTAGGTCTCGGTAATATCCGGTTGAAGACCGGAAGTCCGAGAATTATTGTTACTTAGTAGGCTGCTTTATCCCCGCCTCTGTTTTCGTCTGTCCTCCATTGGCTGGCTTCCTAAACAGAGGCCAGCAATTGGAGGAGAGAGTCGTCCCTCCAAAGAAGCTCCGTCTTTTTCGGATTCGGGGGCGTGATTTTTTGCATTCTTTAGCCCTGTGACGTCGTCCGTCACTCAGGGCGCAAAACCACGCCCCCGATTCCGAAAAATCCAAAAGCTTACAGCCGCCATTTTTATTCCTGTATTTCTGCCTACCGGCTGTTCTCTGGGCCCGGTGCGGCCGTCCTCCTCTAGGCGCAGGCCCAGCTTCCAACTACGTGGGCTTGGTGGCTAGGGGGTACTCCCTGTAGCAGGCCGCCATCCGCTCCTCTGTAGTGTGATCTGCCTCGGTGCTGGCGCAGTCTAGCAGGTATTTGGTGTGCCCGAAAGAACTCCCGGTAACTGGCCCGTAATACCCATATCTTCTCTCCCCCCACCCTCGTCACCGTTACATGTTCGGTAGCAGCAGGTAAACCATGGGAAGGTCAGAGTGTGTAAATTTTTGCAATCGAGAGAGGGAGAGGGTCCCACATCTGCAGGAACTGCTACAGAGGTGAGAAGGCAGTATCAATACAGGGACGGTGGGAGGAAGATACAGCGGACAGCCTTCTAAAGAGATCGTGAAACAAGAGGCAGGCGATGTCAGCATGGCCGCAGGCACTGTGAGAGGAAGCGGTGGTGGCAGCCAGTGATACCCTCAGAAGCTCTCCAGCCAGTCCCCCCTCCGCCCCCCACCCCTTAACCAGGATCTCATCTCCAAATCCCATTAGTCGAACAATAGGGGGATAATCTTTACTAGTGCCTGTGATTAGCTCGCCTTTTCGTGAAACCTGTGACCTGCTGGCGTCTGAATACGAATGGCCCACTTGAGTCTGGTTGCCCGCTCCCGCCCCGAGGCAAAGAAGTGACAGGTAAACTAAAAGCTGAAGGCCCTCAACGTGTGTGAGTGGTGGTGGTGGGGGGGGGGTGGAACGGAAGGGGGGTCTGACAGGTGAAGTGACAACTGTAGATGCTCACTGACTACGGTGAGACAAGAGAGGTGGCAAATTATACTACTCGCTGAGCGGAGCTGTGACGTGGGACACAGGATGATGTGCACTAAGAGGGCTGTGACGGGCGAAGGGACGCAGAGAGGAGGTTCGGAAGGTAAAAGAGGCAACTGGAAGTGCTCTCTGTGTAGATGCGTGACACTCCCCCGTGACCCTTGAAGCTCGATGGATCAATGCACCTGCGGGAGCGTTCTCTGTCAGCTACAGGTCACAGACGCTGACGGATCGCAGCCCCGCGCCCCACCTACCCCCCCACACACACACACACACACACACACACGTCTGATGATCCCTGAGATGGTTGTCAGTAACGCGTGATATGTGGACAGCTCAGCCTTTAAAGTGTACTTACGTAATTGAACGCCGACTCACCCAACAGTCCCAGTTAGCGACATCTTTCACAGCCAGAAAGTTAAACAAAAGTAACTTGTCTATTTCGTGTTGCTTTAGGACGTAACAGAGTGCAAAACCAGTTCTCTCGATTTTACACAGCTCCACTATAAGTGAGGCCTGTCCCAGACTAGACGTGGTCCCCATGCGCTGGTTGCACCAGATCACGTTAGATATAAAGGTACTCACCTAATAACCCCGCAGCGGCCACCGCTCTTGAAAGTAAGGCCGAATCAGTTCTAGAATGAGGTCATAGACTGCTCCGTCCAGATGGGGTCAAGGGTCGCAGACTGCACGAGGTCGAGTATGCTGCTGTTTTGCTGTTAGAGGTAAGCCATTTTGTTTATTTTGCTAATCTTATGTTTATTTCTTTGTTTTTCAGGTCCAATATGGCCCGTGGCGTCTCCGTGCAGCTGTGTGCACTGCTGTGCACGAGGTGGTTCAGACAGGTATGTATGCTGCTGTTTTGCTGTTAGAGGTAAGACATTTTGTTTATTTTGCTAATCTTATGTTTATTTCTTTGTTTTTCAGGTCCAATATGGCCTGTGGCGTCTCCGTGCAGCTGTGTGCTCCACTGTGCACGAAGTGGTTCCGACTGGTATGTATGCTGCTGTTTTGCTGTTAGAGGTAAGCCATTTTGTTTATTTTGCTAACCTTATGTTTATTTCTTTGTTTTTCAGGTCCAATATGGCCCGTGGCGTCTCCGTGCAGCTGTGTGCACCGTTGTGCACAAACTGGTCCCGATATGCTGCTCTTTTGCTGTTTGAGGTAATCTATCTTTTTGATTTTGCTAATCTTAGGTTTTTTTCTCTATTTTCTAGGTACAACATGGCCCGTGGCGTCTCCGTGCAGCTGTGTGCACTGCTGTGCACGAGGTGGTTCAGACAGGTATGTATGCTGCTGTTTTGCTGTTAGAGGTAAGCCATTTTGTTTATTTTGCTAATCTTATGTTTATTTCTTTGTTTTTCAGGTCCAATATGGCCCGTGGCGTCTCCGTGCAGCTGTGTGCACTGCTGTGCACGAGGTGGTTCAGACAGGTATGTATGCTGCTGTTTTGCTGTTAGAGGTAAGCCATTTTGTTTATTTTGCTAATCTTATGTTTATTTCTTTGTTTTTCAGGTCCAATATGGCCCGTGTCGTCTCCATGCAGCTGTGTGCACTGCGGTGCACAAAGTGGTTCAGACAGGTATGTATGCTGCTGTTTTTCAGTTAAGGTAAGGCATTTTGTTTATTTTGCTAATCTTATGTTTATTTCTTTGTTTTTCAGGTCCAATATGGCCCGTGTCGTCTCCATGCAGCTGTGTGCACTGCTGTGCACGAAGTGGTTCAGACAGGTATGTATGCTGCTGTTTTTCAGTTAAGGTAAGGCATTTTGTTTATTTTGCTAATCTTATGTTTATTTCTTTGTTTTTCAGGTCCAACATGGCCCGTGTCGTCTCCGTGCAGCTGTGTGCACCGTTGTGCACGAACTGGTCCCGATATGCTGCTCTTTTGCTGTTTGAGGTAATCTATTTTTTTGATTTTGCTAATCTTAGGTTTTTTTCTCTCTTTTCTAGGTACAACATGGCCCGTGGCGTCTCCGTGCAGCTGTGTGCACTGCTGTGCACGAGGTGGTTCAGACAGGTATGTATGCTGCTGTTTTGCTGTTAGAGGTAAGCCATTTTGTTTATTTTGCTAATCTTATGTTTATTTCTTTGTTTTTCAGGTCCAATATGGCCGGTGTCGTCTCCGTGCAGCTGTGTGCACTGCTGTGCACGAAGTGGTTCAGACAGGTATGTATGCTGCTGTTTTTCAGTTAAGGTAAGGCATTTTGTTTATTTTGCTAATCTTATGTTTATTTCTTTGTTTTTCAGTTCCAATATGGCCCGTGTCGTCTCCATCCAGCTGTGTCCACTGCTGTGCACGAAGTGGTTCAGACAGGTATGTTTGCAGCTGTTTTTCAGTTAAGGTAAGGCATTTTGTTTACTTTGCTAATCTTATGTTTATTTCTTTGTTTTTCAGGTCCAATATGGCCCGTGGCATCTCCGTGCAGCTGTGTGCACCGTTGTGCACGAACTGGTCCCGTTATGCTGCTCTTTTGCTGTTTGAGGTAATCTATCTTTTTGATTTTGCTAATCTTAGGTTTTTTTCTCTCTTTTCTAGGTACAACATGGCCCGTGGCGTATCCGTGCAGCTGTGTGTACTGCTGTGCACGAAGTGCTTCAGACAGGTATGTATGCTGCTGTTTTTCAGTTAAGGTAAGGCATTTGGTTTATTTTGCTAATCTTATGTTTATTTCTTTGTTTTTCAGGTCCAATATGGCCCGTGTCGTCTCCGTGCAGCTGTGTGCACTGCTGTGCACGAAGTGGTTCAGACAGGTATGTATGCTGCTGTTTTTCAGTTAAGGTAAGGCATTTTGTTTATTTTGCTAATCTTATGTTTATTTCTATCACTCACTGCTGCACTCTCTCCTCAGCCTCTTACTGCACCATCCCTTCACTCTCTCCTCAGCTCCACTATACCGTCTCTTCACTGTTGCACTCTCCTCAGTCTCTCACTGCACCATCCTTTCACTGCTGCACTCTCTCCTCAGCCTCTCCCTGCACCATCCTTTCACTGATGCACTCTCTCCTCAGCCTCTCCCTGCACCGTCCCTTCACAGATGCACTCTCCTCAGCCTCTCCCTGCACCGTCCCTTCACTGATGCACTCTCTGCTCAGCCCCCCATTGCATCGTCGCCTTAACTGCTGCACTCTCCTCAGCCTCTCCTTGCACCGTCCCTTCACTGATGCACTCTGTTCAGCCCCCCATTGCATCGTCCCTTCACTGCTGCACTTTCCTCAGCCTCTCACGGTACCATCGCGTCACTGATGCACTCTGCTCAGCCTCTTACTGCACCATCCCTTCACTCTCTCCTCAGCTCCACTATACCGTCTCCTCCCTGTTGCACTCTCCTCAGTCTCTCACTGCACCATCCTTTCACTGCTGCACTCTCTCCTCAGCCTCTCCCTGCACCATCCTTTCACTGATGCACTCTCTCCTCAGCCTCTCCCTGCACTGTCCCTTCACTGATGCACTCTCCTCAGCCTCTCCCTGCACCGTCCCTTCACTGATGCACTCTCTGCTCAGCTCCCCATTGCATCGTGCCTTCACTGCTGCACTCTCCTCAGCCTCTCCCTGCACCGTCCCTTCACTGATGCACTCTCTGTTCAGCCCCCCATTGCATCGTCCCTTCACTGCTGCACTTTCCTCAGCCTCTCACTGCACCATCGCTTCACTGCAGCACTCTCTCCTCAGCCTCTCCCTGCGCCATCGCTTCACTCTCTGCTCAGCCCCCCCATCCAGGCTGCAGCCCTCACTCCTCCACTGCACCATCACTCACTGCTGCACTCTCTCTCAGCCTCTCACGTTACTGTCCCTTCACTGCTGCACTCTCTCCTCAGCCTCTCCCTGCACCGTCCCTTCACTGATGCACTCTCTCCACAGCCCCCCATTGCATCGTCCCTTCACTGCTGCACTTTCCTCAGCCTCTCACGGTACCATCGCTTCACTGATGCACTCTCCTCAGCCTCTTACTGCACCATCCCTTCACTCTCTCCTCAGCTCCACTATACCGTCTCCTCCCTGTTGCACTCTCCTCAGTCTCTCACTGCACCATCCTTTCACTGCTGCACTCTCTCCTCAGCCTCTCCCTGCACCATCCTTTCACTGATGCACTCTCTCCTCAGCCTCTCCCTGCACTGTCCCTTCACTGATGCACTCTCCTCAGCCTCTCCCTGCACCGTCCCTTCACTGATGCACTCTCTGCTCAGCTCCCCATTGCATCGTCCCTTCACTGCTGCACTCTCCTCAGCCTCTCCCTGCACCGTCCCTTCACTGATGCACTCTCTGTTCAGCCCCCCATTGCATCGTCCCTTCACTGCTGCACTTTCCTCAGCCTCTCACTGCACCATCGCTTCACTGCAGCACTCTCTCCTCAGCCTCTCCCTGCGCCATCGCTTCACTCTCTGCTCAGCCCCCCCATCCAGGCTGCAGCCCTCACTCCTCCACTGCACCATCACTCACTGCTGCACTCTCTCTCAGCCTCTCACGGTACTGTCCCTTCACTGCTGCACTCTCCTCAGCCTCTCACTGCACCATCCCTTCACTGCTGCACTCTCTTCTGTCTCTCACTGCACCATCCCTTCACTGCTGCACTCTCTCCTCAGCCTCTCCCTGCACCGTCCCTTCACTGATGCACTCTCTCCACAGCCCCTCCCTGCACCGTCCCTTCACTACTGCACTCTCTGCTCAGCCTCTCCCTGCACCACCATTCACTGATGCACTCTCTGCTCATCCTCCCATTGCATCGTCCCTTCACTGCTGCACTCTCTTCAGCCTCTCCCTGCACCGTCCCTTCACTGGTGCACTCTCCTCAGTCTCTCACTGCACCATCCCTTCACTGCTGCACTCTCTCCTCAGCCTCTCCCTGCACCATCCCTTTACTGATGCACTCTCTCCTCAGCCTCTCCCTGCACCGGCCCTTCACTGATGCACTCTCTCCTCAGCCTCTCCCTGCACCGTCCCTTTATTGCTGCACTCTCTCCTTAGCCTCTCCTTGCACCGTCCCTTCACTGCTGCACTCTCCTCAGCCTCTCACTGCACCGTCACTTCACTGCTGCACTCCCTCCTCCTCCCCACTGCACCGTCCCTTCACTGCTGCACTCTATGCTCAGCCCCCCACTGCACCGTCATTTTACTGCTGCACTCTCTGCTCAGCCCCCCACTGCACCGTCCTTTTACTGCTGCACTCTTCTCAGCTTCTCCCTGCACCGTCCCTTCACTGCTGCACTCTCTGCTCAGCCTCTCCCTGCACTGTCCCTTCACTGATGCACTCTCTCCTCAGCCTCTCCCTGCACTGTCCCTGCACTGTCCCTTCACTGCTGCACTCTCCTCAGCCTCTCCTTGCACCGTCTCTTCACTGATGCACTCTCTGCTCAGCCCCCCATTGCATCGTCCCTTCACTGCTGCACTCTCCTCAGCCTCTCCCTGCACCATCCATTCACTGACGCACTCTCTGCTCAGCCCCCCATTGCATCGTCCCTTCATTGCTGCACTCTCTGCTCAGCCCCGCCCCCCATCCAGGCTGCAGCCCTCACTCCTCCACTGCACCATCACTCACTGCTGCACTTTCTCCTCAGCCTCTTATGGTACCGTCCCTTCACTGATGCACTCTCCTCAGCCTCTCACTGCACCATCCCTTCACTCTCTCCTCAGCTCCACTATACCGTCCCTTCGAACTCTCTCTCTCACTACCTCACTCTCTCTATCACTACCTCACTCTCTCTTTCACTAACTCACTATCTCTCTCACTACCTCACTATCTCTCACACAACTACACTATCTCTCATTCACTCTCTCTCTACCTCAATCTCTACCTCACTACTCAACTCTCTCTTTCTCACAGCATCACAATATCACTACCACAGGAACTATCTCTCTAACACACTACTTCACAACTTAACTCTCTCTATCTCACTACCTCACCCTCTCTACATCACTACCTCACTCTATCTATTACTATCTCACTATCTCACTGCCTCACTATATCATGACACTCTCAAAAATTCACTACAACACTCTCTCACTACCTCACAACTTCACTCTCTCTCTCTCTCTCTAACTCACTGCTTCACTCTCTCTCTATCTCACTACCTCACACTCTCTCTATATACTACCTCACTCTATTTCTATCTCACTATCTCTCTCTCACTATATCACGACACTCTCTCTAAAGTTCACTACATCACTCTCTCACTACCACACAACTTCACTCTCTCTCTAACTCACTACTTCACTCTCTCTCTATCTCACTACCACACTCTCTCTCTCTCTCTCTCAAATACACTAACTTACTTTCACTCTCTCATACACTACCTCACTCTCTCTCTAGCTCACTACTTCACAACATCTCTCTGTTTCTATCTCAATACAGCACAACAACTCTCACCCTCACTACCTCATTCTTTCACTACCTCACTCTCTCTCACTACCTCACTCTATATCTACTTCACTCTCCCACAAAACAAAAATAACTACATCACTACTCAAATTATATCTATAACACTATCTCACTCTCTCTCTCACTAACTCTCTCCATAACATCACTCTATCTTTTTCCATATCACTCTCACTACCTGACTATAACACAAGTCACTCACTCCAAAAATAACTACAACACTCTCTCGCTGACTCACTCTCTATCTCACTAGCTCACAAGTTCACTCTCTCTCTCCAACTCACTACGTCACCCTCTATCTCACTAACTCACTCTCTCTCTTTCTATCTCACTAAGTCACTTTCACTCTCTCTTACACTACCTCAGTCCTTCTCTATCTCACTATGTCACAACATCACTCATTGTTTCTATCTCACTACCACCAAAATCACTCTCCATCACTAACTCACTCTTTCACTACCTCACTCTCTCTGTCTCACTCTATCTATCTCACTCTCTCTCACTACCTCACTCTCTCTATTTCTATCTCACTAAGTCACTTTCACTCTCTTTCACTACCTCACTCTCTGTCTCTGTTTTCGTTCAGAGGTAAGCCATTTTTTTTTTGCTAATCTTATGTTTATTCTCTCTTTTATAGGTTCAACATGGCCCGTGGCGATTCCCTTCAGCGATGTGCACCGCTGTGCACGGAGTTGTTCAGACAGGTATGTATGTTGATTTCAGTTTATGTTAGAGGTAAGGCATATTTTTATTTTTACACTGCACTGTCCTTTTACTGCTGCACTCTCTCCTCAGCCTCTCCCTGCGCCATCGCTTCACTGCTGCACTCTCTGCTCAGCCCCCCCCATCCAGGCTGCAGCCCTCACTCCTCCACTGCACCATCACTCACTGCTGCACTCTCTCCTCAGCCTCTCACGGTACCATCGCTTCACTGATGCACTCTCCTCAGCCTCTTACTGCACCATCCCTTCACTCTCTCCTCAGCTCCACTATACCGTCTCTTCCCTGTTGCACTCTCCTCAGTCTCTCACTGCACCATCCTTTCACTGCTGCACTCTCTCCTCAGCCTCTCCCTGCACCATCCTTTCACTGATGCACTCTCTCCTCAGCCTCTCCCTGCACCGTCCCTTCACAGATGCACTCTCCTCAGCCTCTCCCTGCACCGTCCCTTCACTGATGCACTCTCTGTTCAGCCCCCCATTGCATCGTCCCTTCACTGCTGCACTCTCCTCAGCCTCTCCCTGCACCGTCCCTTCACTGCTGCACTCTCTGCTCAGCTCCCCATTGCATCGTCCCTTCACTGCTGCACTCTCCTCAGCCTCTCCCTGCACCGTCCCTTCACTGATGCACTCTCTGTTCAGCCCCCCATTGCATCGTCCCTTCACTGCTGCACTTTCCTCAGCCTCTCACTGCACCATCGCTTCACTGCAGCACTCTCTCCTCAGCCTCTCCCTGCGCCATCGCTTCACTCTCTGCTCAGCCCCCCCATCCAGGCTGCAGCCCTCACTCCTCCACTGCACCATCACTCACTGCTGCACTCTCTCTCAGCCTCTCACGGTACTGTCCCTTCAATGCTGCACTCTCCTCAGCCTCTCACTGCACCATCCCTTCACTGCTGCACTCTCTTCAGTCTCTCACTGCACCATCCCTTCACTGCTGCACTCTCTCCTCAGCCTCTCCCTGCACCATCCCTTCACTGATGCACTCTCTCCACAGCCCCTCCCTGCACCGTCCCTTCACTGCTGCACTCTCTGCTCAGCCTCTCCCTGCACCGTCCATTCACTGATGCACTCTCTGCTCAGCCTCCCATTGCATCGTCCCTTCACTGCTGCACTCTCTTCAGCCTCTCCCTGCACCGTCCCTTCACTGGTGCACTCTCCTCAGTCTCTCACTGCACCATCCCTTCGCTGCTGCACTCTCTCCTCAGCCTCTCCCTGCACCATCCCTTTACTGATGCACTCTCTCCTCAGCCTCTCCCTGCACCGGCCCTTCACTGATGCACTCTCTCCTCAGCCTCTCCCTGCACCGTCCCTTTATTGCTGCACTCTCTCCTTAGCCTCTCCTTGCACCGTCCCTTCACTGCTGCACTCTCCTCAGCCTCTCACTGCACCGTCACTTCACTGCTGCACTCCCTCCTCCTCCCCACTGCACCGTCCCTTCACTGCTGCACTCTATGCTCAGCCCCCCACTGCACCGTCCTTTTACTGCTGCACTCTCTGCTCAGCCCCCCACTGCACCGTCCTTTTACTGCTGCACTCTTCTCAGCTTCTCCCTGCACCGTCCCTTCACTGCTGCACTCTCTGCTCAGCCTCTCCCTGCACTGTCCCTTCACTGATGCACTCTCTCCTCAGCCTCTCCCTGCACTGTCCCTGCACTGTCCCTTCACTGCTGCACTCTCCTCAGTCTCTCACTGCACCATCCCTTCACTGCTGCACTCTCTCCTCAGCCTCTCCCTGCACCATCCCTTTACTGATGCACTCTCTCCTCAGCCTCTCCCTGCACCGGCCCTTCACTGATGCACTCTCTCCTCAGCCTCTCCCTGCACCGTCCGTTTATTGCTGCACTCTCTCCTTAGCCTCTCCTTGCACCGTCCCTTCACTGCTGCACTCTCCTCAGCCTCTCACTGCACCGTCACTTCACTGCTGCACTCCCTCCTCCTCCCCACTGCACCGTCCCTTCACTGCTGCACTCTCCTCAGCCTCTCACTGCATTATCCCTTCACTGCTACACTCTCTCCTCAGTCCCACTGCACCGTCCCTTCACTGCTGCACTCTATGCTCAGCCCCCCACTGCACCGTCCTTTTACTGCTGCACTCTCTGCTCAGCCCCCCACTGCACCGTCCTTTTACTGCTGCACTCTTCTCAGCTTCTCCCTGCACCGTCCCTTCACTGCTGCACTCTCCTCAGCCTCTCCTTGCACCGTCCCTTCACTGATGCACTCTCTGCTCAGCCCCCCATTGCATCGTCCCTTCACTGCTGCACTCTCCTCAGCCTCTCCCTGCACCATCCATTCACTGACACACTCTCTGCTCAGCCCCCCATTGCATCGTCCCTTCATTGCTGCACTCTCTGCTCAGCCCCGCCCCCCATCCAGGCTGCAGCCCTCACTCCTCCACTGCACCATCACTCACTGCTGCACTTTCTCCTCAGCCTCTTATGGTACCGTCCCTTCACTGATGCACTCTCCTCAGCCTCTCACTGCACCATCCCATCACTCTCTCCTCAGCTCCACTATACTGTCCCTTCGAACTCTCTCTCTCACTACCTCACTCTCTCTATCACTACCTCACTCTCTCTTTCACTACCTCACTATCTCTCACACTACTACACTATCTCTCATTCACTCTCTCTCTACCTCAATCGCTACCTCACTACTCAACTCTCTCTTTCTCACAGCATCACAATATCACTACCACAGGAACTATCTCTCTAACACACTACTTCACAACTTAACTCTCTCTATCTCACTACCTCACTCTCTCTACATCACTACCTAACTCTATCTATTACTATCTCACTATCTCATTCTCACTGCCTCACTATATCACGACACACTCTCTCAAAAATTCACAACACTCTCTCACTACCTCACAACTTCACTCTCTCTCTCTAACTCACTGCTTCACTCTCTCTATCTCACTACCTCACACTCTCTCTATATACTACCTCACTCTATTTCTATCTCACTATCTCTCTCTCACTATATCACGACACACTCTCTCTAAAGTTCACTACATCACTCTCTCACTACCCCACAACTTCACTCTCTCTCTATCTCACTACAGCACTCTCTCTCTCTCAAATACACTAACTCACTTTTACTCTCTCATACACTACCTCACTCTAGCTCACTACTTCACAACATCGCTCTGTTTCTATCTCAATACAGCACAACAACTCTCCCCCTCACTACCTCATTCTTTCACTACCTCACTCTCTCTATCTCTCACTACCTCACTCTATATCTACTTCACTCTCCCACAAAACAAAAATAACGACATCACTACTCAAGTTAAATCTATAACACTATCTCACTCTTTCTCTCACTAACTCTCTCCATAACATCACTCTATTTCGATATCACTCTCACTACCTAACTATAACACAAGTCACTCACTCAAAAATAACTACAACACTCTCTCGCTGACTCACTCTCTATCTCACTAGCTCACAAGTTCACTCTCTCTCTCCAACTCACTACGTCACTCTGTATCTCACTAACTCACTCTCTCTCTTTCTATCTCACTAAGTCACTTTCACTCTCTCTTAAACTACCTCAATCCTTCTCTATCTCACTACGTCACAACATCACTCATTGTTTCTATCTCACTACCACCAAAAATCACTCTCCATCACTAACTCACTCTTTCACTACCTCACTCTCACTCTCACTACCTCACTCTCTCTTTTTCTATCTCACTAAGTCACTTTCACTCTCTTTCACTACCTCACTCTCTCTCTATCTCACTACCTCACAAACTCACTCACTGTTTCTATCTCACTACCTCAGAACATCCCTCTACCTCAATCTTTCACTACCTCTCTTTCTCTGTCTCTCACTACCTCACTCTCTATCTACCTATCTCTCACTACATAACTCTCCACCTCACTACTCCACTCTATCTCACTACCTCACAACTTATCTCTCTCAAAACATCACTACCTCACTCTCTCACTACCTCACTCTCTAGCTCACAACCTCACAACTTCACTCTCTTTCTCTAACTCACTACCTCAATCACTCTCTATCTCACTACCTCACTCTTTCTATCTCACTAACTCACTTTCACTCTCTCTTTCACTACCTCTTTCTCTATCTCACTACATCACAACATCACTCTATGCTTATATCTCACTACCTCACACCAACCCTCTCCCTCACTACCTCACTCTTTACTACCTCACAATCTATCTCACTACCTCACTCTCTCTCACTACCTCACTCTCTCTCTATTTCAATACCTCTCTCGCTCTCTCTATCTCACTCTCTCTCTGCTAATGCAATAGGTATCACATATGCAAAAAACAAAGCTAATCCCAATACAAATGACAATGCCATTTATTTAGGGATACAAAAAAGATAAAAAAATAATGAGCAATTCTAATAGCTCTACCTATAATATTGCCGAGACCATTGCATTGTAAATGCTTGTTCTATCTGGTGCCCCAGATATTTCACTGACTTTGTACAGAACTGCAATTTATCAGGAGATACTTTATGTCCTTTTTCGCCTAGGTGATTCAGTAAGGCAATGGTGTCAACAACACAATCTCTCTGACTTTTAGACGCTACCAAGAGGTCGTCTATATATTGTACCAGAACAGATTTTCCAGGTAAGACTAAAGATTCAAGACACTTTTTCAGAATCTGATTAAAGATAGAGGGGCTTTCTGTGTACCCTTGAGGGACTTGATTCCAAATGAACACGTGACTATCGAAAGCAAATGAGAAAAGAAATTTGCTGTCTGGATGCAAAGGGATCGAAAAGAATGCGTGACATAGGTCTATCACAGTGAACAACTCAGCATCCCAGTGAATCTGATACAGGATCACTGCTGGGTTTGGAACAATAGGACAGCAAGGAACGACAATTTTATTTACCTTTCTCAGGTCCTGCACTACCCTGTACTTGCCACTAGGTTTCTTAATTCCAATTATGGGTAAGTTACATGGGCTACTCATCACTTCTTGTATGATGTTTGCTTCTAGCAATCTTTTTATTTCAATGGCAACTCCTGCTCTCACTTCTGCACTCATTTTGTATGGCTTGGTATTGGGGTAAACTGCATTTTCCTTCATAGCTATTTTTATTGGGTCTACATTTGCCATTAAACATACGTCCTTTCCAGTAAAGTCCCATACTTCTGGTTTCACTGTCTTTTTGAGTTCTTCTGGTAAATCTTGTATAGTCATTTGTTTAATTTCTGAGTCTGGTCTGATTAACATTAATTTGTATATGCCATCCTCGTCTGGGGTTTGAATCTCGACGCCTTTTGGTGTGCAAAAGATGGTGCAGTTCATTTTGCACAGCAAATCACGTCCCAGTAAGTTTACTGGACTGGTATCACACACTACAAATCTATGCATTTCTTTGAAATTCCCTATTGTGATCTCCATGGGCTCAGTAACTGGGGTACTAATCAATTGATTAGATATACCCACTACTTGGATTGCTTCTCCCGAGAGGGGTAGGTTTGGAACGTCCGCTGTTCTCACAGTAGAACGGGTAGCACCAGTGTCCAATAGAAACGTGACATCATTTCCGTCGACCTTTCCTTCAATGTATGGCCCTGACTGGTCTACCGGCAAGGAGGCGCCAAGTACACACTCCTCGTCCTCCCCTCTCAGGCCCCGTCAGTATTGATCATCACAGAGAAAAGTGTCATTCAATAAAAATTGCGAAGTTGCTGCATTTCTATCCTCATTGCCTCCCCAGATTTCTATATCATCACCCTGTGGTGTTTTCCCTTTATAATTTGGTTTTGGCGCTCGGGGCAATTGACTTGCCTTTACCTGATGCTGGGTCTTTCTTCGTTTCTCATTCTGCGTCTGTGGAGTTAAATCAGTGGTTTGGGTGTTACCATGTTGTAAATATGGACATTCGTCTCTCCAGTGCCCGATTTCCCCGCCCTGGTGACAGGGGAATTTCTTTTTAGCTTCTTCTCTGCTCATTTTACTTTGGGCTTCCCTCCACCCCCAGTGCCTTGATTTTGGGAATTCTTATTCATTTTATTCAATTGCTTTTCCTGCTGTTCTGCCAACTTTACCAGTGCCCACATGACCTTCTCTTTCAGCGCCTTTCGTTTGTCTGCCATCTCATCCTCACAATACTTTGCATATCGTAAAACCTCATCCATTTTCTTAGACTGCCAACAAATGTTATTGTCTTTTATCCACTGGCAAATTTCGGGTCTTAAACCATTTACAAACCTGTAAATGAAGTGGGTCATATCCTTCATCTCGATGTTATCTATACCACTGTATGTTTTAAACACCTGTAACAGTCTTTCATAGAAGGAGTGCACAGTCTCGTCCCTTTCCTGCGTGGTTCTATCTATCTTGGTCCAATCTGTTTCCTTTGCAGGCACCTTTTTCTTTAGGTGTAACATGACCTGGTCGTATTTTCTCATCACTTCCTCTGAGGGAGCACCAGTAACAGGGTCCCTTGGATATTCTTTGTTAGGCCAATCAATGGCCACCTTGCATTCGGTCCACAAATCCACAGGAACCACTATGTCGAAAAACCCATCCAGGTCTTACCACAAGCACTTTTGCACCTTTACAAACCTTTCCACCTGCCTGTACCAGTCCACAGGCTTTTCTCGTAATTGGGGAAAGTCATTGGTAAAGGACACAATATCCTGTCTGGACCATGGAACGTGCACATATTTTTCACCTGGCACTTCACGCATGGGGTATAATTGCTCTGGCTTGTCAGCTTCTTTTAGAACGAACTCAGAAGACGTCTGTTTAGATCTAGCCTCATCCTTTTTCTTTGCCCACCTGGCTTTCCATTTTTCTACGTCTCCCCATTTTTGCAGCACAGTCAACAGCTCTTTGATCTGTGCCTTCTTCCCGGACACATTCATGTTTTCCAGATCTTTGTCTGAGAAATCAGCTCTATAGGGTTTTTGTAACGGCTTCGATTTTGAAATATCTATTCCCATACTAGCCGCAGTGTCTGTTAGTTTCACATGGAGCACTCTGGTATTTTGGGTAAAACTCCTACAGATGAACAGCAGCTCTTCCTCGGAATAGGTATTTAATCTGTCTAACCCCACATTGCCTGCCATCAGTTCTTCCATTTCTACTCTCAGCTTGTAGATATCTAAAGGTTTCGACTGAGGAGTTTGTTTTTCTAACTCTCGACTCCACCTTTCAATCTCTTCAGGAGTCACCAATGTGACACTCTTGGTACCCGAAGTCGTTTCCATTTGAATCTCCCTCGTATTGAAAGGATTATGTCTTTTCTGTAACCTTTTCCCAGCATCCCTAATCAGACCCTCCAGCATTTCGCGATTTCGCGATTTGCAAAATAATCGCGAAATCAGCAGAGGAGCGCGATTCCCGCGATATTTACCCTTTTGGCCGCGAAAAAGGTCTCCGGCAGAAAGCAAAAGAAATGATAACATCCTATTGGCTGTACGCGCATATCGCATACGTCACTACGTGGCTCCTACACTGTAATACTTGCCTGCTTCTTACTGCGGCCGGCCGGCATTAGGCAATCATTTCCTTGTTCCTTCTTTTCACCGAACTTTTCACGAGCTAAAGCTTTTCACAAAAACACCATTGTGTATCCCGCACATAATCAGCGTGTGCACCAGTGAACGGAATAGAACCTAAAATTCAACAATGCGAGGTGCACAGCTCGGCAAATCGAGAGAAGGAAAGCAGGACACGTTTGGAAGCGACAGGCAGCAGAGCACGCGCCCTCCCTTCACTTACGAAGGGCAGGATTAGGATGCGGCTGAATCCACGGTGAGCTAAGACAGCCAGTTCTTCATCCCTTTTTTATGGATCCATCACTCTGCCTATCATGGTTCCCGGTAGTATCCGTGCCTGCACTTGCGCGCACACTATCTTTCCCTTGCACTCACACTTTATTGCATAGCGCGCACGTCTCTGCTTCCTGCAAAATTAAGACTTTTTGCTGCCCGCAGCCTCCTAAAATACGAGTGCTGTGAAAAGAATGAAAGGTATTTTTCTTGGGGCTGAAATGCAGGGAGAAAGTCTTGTGAGTTTACAAGGCGTGGGGAAAGCGTTCGAAAACGGTCGACATTCCCTGCCATGGGCCTGTGGAATGTCATAACAGAACCCTGAGCAGCCGGAAGTTAAACATCCCATTCGTGTAGGGAAAGATTAATCAGGAGTTGAGAAGCATTCAGGTGCACGTCCAGAAATGTTTGTTTTATATGGCAATACGTCTGCACGATTTGTGTTTGTTTGTCGTTATTGAAGAGAGTCTGGTTCGGCTTAGCAAGCAATTTCTGCAAATCTGTCCAAAGTTTTCAGCTGTTTAAAAGTGCCCCAAAATAAAATGTAGTGGGATACCGGCGCAAATACTTTATTTCACAGAGTTTCCCGTTTGTTTTTCCTCCAATATGAGAGCATGTATCACCCATTAGTTCACCACAACAGCACAGAGAGAAATAAAGGGGAAAGGCACAGAAGAGGATCAGAGTATTGTAAGTAGTGATAAGGTAACAAGGTTAAGGAAGATGGGGGTACAAAGACAAGGGAAAAGAAAATAATCAAAGAAAAAGCAACAGAGAAATGAGAAAGAGAAGCAAAGACTGGAGAGAGGCATGGAGAAAGTGAAAGCAGAAAGTGGTAGGAGAGATGAGGGAAAAAGAAGGGGTGAAGGAACACAATGGAGAGAAATATGTGATTGATTTATTCTTGGTACTAAATGACACAACATATATGAGTGACCTTTAAACTGTGGAAAGGGCGTAACCACACTAACAACAAACATATCAATGTAGTGTTTACAACTAGCTGTGAGTCATGCATTTCAATCTACTGTGTAAACGGGGTTCTTTTCAGAGAGCTGGATTTCACCCTGTAGGTCAGCATTTGAGGCGCCTCAGGTGACACAGCCCTCTAGAGGCAGTGGCGCTTCCCCGCCGTCCAATTTCTGCTTCCTTCTGGCCAAGCGACGTTTGTATTACAAATTCCCATTTCGATTAATGAGAGAGCAAGTCAGTTTCCAGCCATAGGAGCCTTCTGCGGCAGAATAACTATCAGAAGGGAGCGCTGGAGTGCAGACATATGCAGGTCATCAATTGCATGGCCACGTTGAGTTATATATGGATGAATGGACAGAAGCAGCAAAATACCATTTGGGGCAGCACACTATACTAAGTTCAGATTTTTAGCATAAGTGTTTTAAGCCAGGCCCTTAATTACATCGGCCACGCCCCAGTGAGCAACCCCCAGTTTTTCATCCTACTCAAAACCCTGCACACACCCCTCTGCTGTTACACAATTAATCACGTTGTAAATACCCCGCACCATGGTGCATCTTTTGCGCCGCCGCTGCGTCACAAAAGTGACGCAACGGCGGCGTAAAAGCAGCCCAAGGGGCTTGTAAATCTGCCCCAAAGTGTCTACATTGTAAAGAAACCAAATATACATAGCTTCATGTAGTTAAATAACTAAAAAAACGAAGATATCTGTGTTTGTTGTAGGAAAAATGGCCACATAAAATGCCGCAAAATTGCCGCTAAATGTCCATATTTGTGCCGCTAAATTTCCATTTTTGTGCCGCTAAATTTGCTAATCCATGCCGCTATATCCTGGGGGGTCTGCCTAATGGGCAAATCCATTAGCGAGACCTCAGACTCGCATTCACTTGTCTGGTCATCCACGATGAAGGGCTCTGGTCTCAGCTGTGCTATAACTGGGATAATAACTGGAGTCTTCGGACTCCCCTGTCTATCCTCATACAACGGAACCACTGGTCCAATCGTTACCGGGATCGTCAAAGCCTCAGGACTTGTATTTAACTGGGAGATTTTCTGAATTATCTCGGCTCTCTGTTTGGCTAGAGCCTCTCGCTCCTTTTCCTCCAGTAACCTGTCTAATGATTTATCATGTAGTACCTGCGGTGTCAAAGTTGGAGCATAACTCGGGGCAGTGGGATGCGTTTCTCTTGGTCCTTCACCATAATTAGGTTTTGGGAACAAACTTCCTGTGCCTAGGGATCTTGGTTCTTCCTCATACGGGGGTCTTGAGAACGGAATTCCTGAAATTGAGGGTCTTGCCTCACCTTCGTAGGGAGGTCTAGAGCAGAAGTCTCTTTCTCTTGAGTATCTTGACTCCCCACTAAATGGTGTTCTTTGACAGATATCTCTAGCACCTATGGGTCCTAAACCCTCATTATAGGGAGGTATTTGACAACCCTCTCCTATACTCACAGATCTGGCCTCCTCCCGGGGAGGAGGTCTTCGAGAATTATCCCCTTCACTAGAGGGTCTGTGTCCTTCATTATAAGGGGGCGGACTTCTCATAAACATGTCATCTAATAATTCATCATCCGACTCCCCAATGGGCACCCAATGTTTGCATTTTTCTGTCTTCTTCTCCCCCGCAGGAGGACCACCCATTGGCATCATTGGAAACAATCCTTCTACAATCATATTCTGCCTCCACTGTTTCATCTTTTTATCTCGGGTCTCTTGCTTCAATTTTGGATACAATTTTGTCAACCCTTTATCCAATCGGGGCTTGTCTCTTTCAAAAGCCTCGATCTCCCATTCCTCTAGGGCTTCGTACTGCGTTATTCTAGGTCTGGGATGTAAATCATTCATCCTGGTTCTCAAATTAAATAGAATTCTGCCATTAAAGGTACCTTCTAATGGGAAAGCCAAAATCCCATCATCCTTTGTGTATTCCACCCAATTTTCCAACCACACACAAGAGTGGTACCCTTTATCAAACATCATGAACGACGCGGGAGTATTAGGTGGTGGAATGACAACACCTTCTCTGGTTCTAATGGGTTTGTCTTTTTTGAAATAATTTTTCACCTTGTTTACAAGTGACAACTTTCTCTTATTTCCGTACATAATGCTAGTGTTATGACCTTTCCACTGATCGTTTTCAAACCCTAAATGTCTTGGATCCGGTCTAGTATGTGGTCTGTACGTATGCCACATATAATTTCCTACAAGCGACTTTTGTTTACAAAATCACTCCTAATCCAAATGCGTCTCTTATTTTCCGTGCGACCAATGATATGCACAAATTCAAATAATTTCGACCAATGGGTGCGCGGCCTTTTCGCGAGACAGGTTCTCGCGCTTTGGCACTCACCCCTCCTTTACAATTCCAGCTCCACTACACACCCGCTGTGTCTACCAATCCCAGCACGGCACAGAGTGATGTCAGAGCAGCTCCGCAACTGACTCCCTCCCTCACAAGGTAACGGAAACTTAATTTCTCTTTAAAAGTGCAAGTGCTTTTGTTATTTAACAACGAATACACGTTTGCCACTGTACTCGAGTGTCTAGAAAGGAAAGATACTTTTTACTGCAAGTAAACTTCTTCTGTCTACTTTTCACACACTACGGATAGATCTCTTCCGCCTACCCTTCACTCAAGCATTAGAGAACCTACTACTCCTTTTGACTCATCCACTTTTTTTCGGGATATATACTAAGTCTAAAGTTTCACTAGCGAACCCTTTTGCTATCACCCAAGCTCCGATGAACCTGCTACTCCTTCCGGTGTGACCCTTACTAGGTTATATCACAATAGAAGTTTTGCCAGCAAACTCGTCGCTATCATTTATTCAACATATATTCAGAAAACCCTAATTAGTGCTTCCAGTTCTGCCTAACCTGCACTAACTTTCCTAGAGCCAGTGACCTCACTATGGCGTGGATTCTCTTACCACCCGCTATTCAATTCCCCGGGGATTCCAGACAAACATCAAACACTTTACTAACGAGTGGGTTAATACATATATCAGTATAAGAAATAAGAAAAACAATTTAAAACATTTCATATTTTTTCAAAGCAAACATTTCACGTGATTGATCAAGTCACAAAGAATTGTTTTACCTTTTTAGCAGCAATAAAAAAAATTTTAGCAGCATCCAACCTATCTAACTTAACTAGTCCTACCTAACGTTAACTAGTCCCTAACCATAGCTCTGCTACCAGATAATTACTGATAGAGATCGCAGGTCACCCCGGCTAATAATCTTACCATACACGTACCAGGCCCATATAATTCCAATTTATCATGTGCATCAATAGGGTGACCTTGCACTCTACTACCAGTAACCCTGGTTCCTCCCTATTTATTCCTTGTGTACCCGACTTACCAATCCACCGTTACGGGTACCTATGACCACAATGGATCAGGGAGCTAGCTGTGAACGAAAAGCAGGCAACAAAAATATCCACCTTTATATTTCTGTGTATTCATAAAATAACCACAAACTCAGGAAGTTTTAAAGGTTTTATCTAAATTTCAGATTCGGAGAGCATACAATTTACCACCAAGAGGCAGTCAATGATTAAAATAACGAACAGCACATAACCATAAAGAAAGAAAACTAAGGCAACCATTTATGAGTCTAAAGGAAAGTGAGAACAAAATGAAATAATGCTAAGCAGATTTGGGAATGGATAACTCTAAAATAAGGTTAAACTTAAGCACGAACTAGATTTTTACTATTGGTGAAGTACTTCAAGAGGGGGTAAAAGACTCGAACCTATATATCTATAGGGGGGGAAAGTGGAACATACTATAATTCTAGCATTTACTGCTTTAAATCAGCTTACAGGCGAAATTTATAGGACCACACCTATATTTTATAAACAGTATGGAAAATTGTGCTTAAAGGAAGGGTAACATAGGAACATGCTAGAAAATAACAATAACGTATGAGCTTTTATTCAGTAGCTTTGCGAAAGCATGGAAAATAAACTAAGTATGTCTTTATTAAAGCAAAAGACAGAAAATAGAAGTGCAGTATAGAGTTTCAGGGCTATATATTTACCTAGAATGGTGTGAAGACCAACCCTGGCCACGGATCAGTCGAGGACAGGAAATACCCCAAGGAAGGACAGTCATCTATGGGACAGCAAGTGCAGAATGGACACCCCAGGACAGGACAGGAAAACCAGATTAGGATCAGGACAGGACCACCAAGGCACGACCAGCACCAGCAGTTTGGAAGCAACGCCTGCGCTCCACCCTCGCTGCAGCTATCGGCCAGAACCCCGATTGGGTTATCGAACTCCCCAGCAAAGTGCTTCGCCAGTACTTAAGGTTTAGTAAAACCTTCTTGAGTCTATGGTATATTTCGGACAGAGTGCTCCGCAGCACCTCTGTATCAGTCACCTATTGAGTGCGTTGGGTCAGTGACAGGTCAGCTATTCGGACAAGTCGGACAATTTCTCTAGCTGAACCTAGGCTAGTTATACTGTTTTCGGGTCAGTGTACCACCCCCCAAATGTTGCAAGTATCAGAATCCCCAATTTCGATTGGTCCCAAAGTAGGATAGGTCAACACACCAATCAGAACAAACTTCTACAAGCCTAAATTTACATTTTCTGGGACCGCCTAGTGATTTTGGGGTTCTATCCTCATTGCCTCCCCAGATTTCTATATCATCACCCTGTGGTGTTTTCCCTTTATAATTTGGTTTTGGCGCTCGGGGCAATTGACTTGCCTTTACCTGATGCTGGGTCTTTCTTCGTTTCTCATTCTGCGTCTGTGGAGTTAAATCAGTGGTTTGGGTGTTACCATGTTGTAAATATGGACATTCGTCTCTCCAGTGCCCGATTTCCCCGCCCTGGTGACAGGGGAATTTCTTTTTAGCTTCTTCTCTGCTCATTTTTACTTTGGGCTTCCCTCCACCCCCAGTGCCTTGATTTTGGGAATTCTTATTCATTTTATTCAATTGCTTTTCCTGCTGTTCTGCCAACTTTATCTGTGCCCACATGACCTTCTCTTTCAGCGCCTTTCGTTTGTCTGCCATCTCATCCTCACAATACTTTGCATATCGTAAAACCTCATCCATTTTCTTAGACTGCCAACAAATTTTATTGTCTTTTATCCACTGGCAAATTTCGGGTCTTAAACCATTTACAAACCTGTAAATGAAGTGGGTCATATCCTTCATCTCGACGTTATCTATACCACTGTATGTTTTAAACACCTGTAACAGTCTTTCATAGAAGGAGTGCACAGTCTCGTCCCTTTCCTGCGTGGTTCTATCTATCTTGGTCCAATCTGTTTCCTTTGCAGGCACCTTTTTCTTTAGGTGTAACATGACCTGGCCGTATTTTCTCATCACTTCCTCTGAGGGAGCACCAGTAACAGGGTCCCTTGGATATTCTTTGTTAGGCCAATCAATGGCCACCTTGCATTCGGTCCACAAATCCACAGGAACCACTATGTCGAAAAAACCCATCCAGGTCTTTCCACAAGCACTTTTGCACCTTTACAAACCTTTCCACCTGCCTGTACCAGTCCACAGGCTTTTCTCGTAATTGGGGAAAGTCATTGGTAAAGGACACAATATCCTGTCTGGACCATGGAACGTGCACATATTTTTCACCTGGCACTTCACGCATGGGGTATAATTGCTCTGGCTTGTCAGCTTCTTTTAGAACGAACTCAGAAGACGTCTGTTTAGATCTAGCCTCATCCTTTTTCTTTGCCCACCTGGCTTTCCATTTTTCTACGTCTCCCCATTTTTGCAGCACAGTCAACAGCTCTTTGATCTGTGCCTTCTTCCTGGACACATTCATGTTTTCCAGATCTTTGTCTGAGAAATCAGCTCTATAGGGTTTTTGTAACGGCTTCGATTTTGAAATATCTATTCCCATACTAGCCGCAGTGTCTGTTAGTTTCTTATGGAGCACTCTGGTATTTTGGGTAAAACTCCTACAGATGAACAGCAGCTCTTCCTCGGAATAGATATTTAATCTGTCTAACCCCACATTGCCTGCCATCAGTTCTTCCATTTCTACTCTCAGCTTGTAGATATCTAAAGGTTTCGACTGAGGAGTTTGTTTTTCTAACTCTCGACTCCACCTTTCAATCTCTTCAGGAGTCACCAATGTGACACTCTTGGTACCCGAAGTCGTTTCCATTTGAATCTCCCTCGTATTGAAAGGATTATGTCTTTTCTGTAACCTTTTCCCAGCATCCCTAATGGGCAAATCCATTAGCGAGACCTCAGACTCGCATTCACTTGTCTGGTCATCCACGATTAAGGGCTCTGGTCTCGGCTGTGCTATAACTGGGGTAATAACAGGAGTCTTCGGACTCCCCTGTCTATCCTCATACAACTGAACCACTGGTCCAATCGTTACCGGGATCGTCAAAGCCTCAGGACTTGTATTTAACTGGGAGATTTTCTGAATTATCTCGGCTCTCTGTTTGGCTAGAGCCTCTCGCTCCTTTTCCTCCAGTAACCTGTCTAATGATTTATCATGTAGTACCTGCGGGATCAAAGTTGGAGCATAACTCGGGGCAGTGGGATGCGTTTCTCTTGGTCCTTCACCATAATTAGGTTTTGGGAACAAACTTCCTGTGCCTAGGGATCTTGGTTCTTCCTCATACGGGGGTCTTGAGAACGGAATTCCTGAAATTGAGGGTCTTGTCTCACCTTCGTAGGGAGGTCTAGAGCAGAAGTCTCTTTCTCTTGAGTATCTTGACTCCCCACTAAATGGTGTTCTTTGACAGATATCTCTAGCACCTATGGGTCCTAAACCCTCATTATAGGGAGGTATTTGACAACCCTCTCCTATACTCACAGATCTGGCCTCCTCCCGGGGAGGAGGTCTTCGAGAATTAGCCCCTTCACTAGAGGGTCTGTGTCCTTCATTATAAGGGGGCGGACTTCTCATAAACATGTCATCTAATAATTCATCATCCGACTCCCCAATGGGCACCCAATGTTTGCATTTTTCTGTCTTCTTCTCCCCGGCAGGAGGACCACCCATTGGCATCATTGGAAACAATCCTTCTACAATCATATTCTGCCTCCACTGTTTCATCTTTTTATCTCGGGTCTCTTGCTTCAATTTTGGATACAATTTTGTCAACCCTTTATCCAATCGGGGCTTGTCTCTTTCAAAAGCCTCGATCTCCCATTCCTCTAGGGCTTCGTACTGCGTTAATCTAGGTCTGGGATGTAAATCATTCATCCTGGTTCTCAAATTAAATAGAATTCTGCCATTAAAGGTACCTTCTAATGGGAAAGCCAAAATCCCATCATCCTTTGTGTATTCCACCCAATTTTCCAACCACACACAAGAGTGGTACCCTTTATCAAACATCATGAACGACGCGGGAGTATTAGGTGGTGGAATGACAACACCTTCTCTGGTTCTAATGGGTTTGTCTTTTTTGAAATAATTTTTCACCTTGTTTACAAGTGACAACTTTCTCTTATTTCCGTACATAATGCTAGTGTTATGACCTTTCCACTGATCGTTTTCAAACCCTAAATGTCTTGGATCCGGTCTAGTATGTGGTCTGTACGTATGCCACATATAATTTCCTACAAGCGACTTTTGTTTACAAAATCACTCCTAATCCAAATGCGTCTCTTATTTTCCGTGCGACCAATGATATGCACAAATTCAAATAATTTCGACCAATGGGTGCGCGGCCTTTTCGCGAGACAGGTTCTCGCGCTTTGGCACTCACCCCTCCTTTACAATTCCAGCTCCACTACACACCTGCTGTGTCTACCAATCCCAGCGCGGCACAGAGTGACGTCAGAGCAGCTCCGCAACTGACTCCCTCCCTCACAAGGTAACGGAAATTTAATTTCTCTTTAAAAGTGCAAGTGCTTTTGTTATTTAACAACGAATACACATTTGCCACTGTACTCGAGTGTCTAGAAAGGAAAGATACTTTTTACTGCAAGTAAACTTCTTCTGTCTACTTTTCACACACTATGGATAGATCTTTTCCGCCTACCCTTCACTCAAGCATTAGAGAACCTACTACTCCTTTTGACTCATCCACTTCTTTTCGGGATATATACTAAGTCTAAAGTTTCACTAGCGAACCCTTTTGCTATCACCCAAGCTCCGATGAACCTGCTACTCCTTCCGGTGTGACCCTTACTAGGTTATATCACAATAGAAGTTTTGCCAGCAAACTCGTCGCTATCATTTATTCAACATATATTCAGAAAACCCTAATTAGTGCTTCCAGTTCTGCCTAACCTGCACTAACTTTCCTAGAGCCAGTGACCTCACTATGGCGTGGATTCTCTTACCACCCGCTATTCAATTCCCCGGGGATTCCAGACAAACATCAAACACTTTACTAACGAGTGGGTTAATACATATATCAGTATAATAAATAAGAAAAACAATTTAAAACATTTCATATTTTTTCAAAGCAAACATTTCACGTGATTGATCAAGTCACAAAGAATTGTTTTACCTTTTTAGCAGCAATAAAAAAAATTTAGCAGCATCCAACTTATCTAACTTAACTAGTCCTACCTAACGTTAACTAGTCCCTAACCATAGCTCTGCTACCAGATAATTACTGATAGAGATCGCAGGTCACCCCGGCTAATAATCTTACCATACACGCACCAGGCCCATATAATTCCAATTTATCATGTGCATCAATAGGGTGACCTTGCACTCTACTACCAGTAACCCTGGTTCCTCCCTATTTATTCCTTGTGTACCCGACTTACCAATCCACCGTTACGGGTACCTATGACCACAATGGATCAGGGAGCTAGCTGTGAACGAAAAGCAGGCAACAAAAATATCCACCTTTATATTTCTGTGTATTCATAAAATAACCACAAACTCAGGAAGTTTTAAAGGTTTTATCTAAATTTCAGATTCGGAGAGCATACAATTTACCACCAAGAGGCAGTCAATGATTAAAATAACGAACAGCACATAACCATAAAGAAAGAAAACTAAGGCAACCATTTATGAGTCTAAAGGAAAGTGAGAACAAAATGAAATAATGCTAAGCAGATTTGGGAATGGATAACTCTAAAAAAAGGTTAAACTTAAGCACAAACTAGATTTTTACTATTGGTGAAGTACTTCAAGAGGGGGTAAAAGACTCGAACCTATATATCTATAGGGGGGGAAAGTGGAACATACTATAATTCTAGCATTTACTGCTTTAAATCAGCTTACAGGAGAAATTTATAGGACCACACCTATATTTTATAAACAGTATGGAAAGTTGTGCTTAAAGGAAGGGTAACATAGGAACATGCTAGAAAATAACAATAACGTATGAGCTTTTATTCAGTAGCTTTGCGAAAGCATGGAAAATAAATTATGCGCAAGAGTATGTCTTTATTAAAGCAAAAGACAGAAAATAGAAGTGCAGTATAGAGTTTCAGGGCTATATATTTACCTAGAATGGTGTGAAGACCGACCCTGGCCACGGATCAGTCGAGGACAGGAAATACCCCAAGGAAGGACAGTCATCTATGGGACAGCAAGTGCAGAATGGACACCCCAGGACAGGACAGGAAAACCAGATTAGGATCAGGACAGGACCACCAAGGCACGACCAGCACCAGCAGTTTGGAAGCAACGCCTGCGCTCCACCCTCGCTGCAGCTATCGGCCAGAACCCCGATTGGGTTATCGAACTCCCCAGCAAAGTGCTTCGCCAGCACTTAAGGTTTAGTAAAACCTTCTTGAGTCTATGGTATATTTCGGACAGAGTGCTCCGCAGCACCTCTGTATCAGTCACCTATTGAGTGTGTTGGGTCAGTGACAGGTCAGCTATTCGGACAAGTCGGACAATTTCTCTAGCTGAACCTAGGCTACTTATACTGTTTTCGGGTCAGTGTACCACCCCCCAAATGTTGCAAGTATCAGAATCCCCAATTTCGATTGGTCCCAAAGTAGGATAGGTCAACACACCAATCAGAACAAACTTCTACAAGCCTAAATTTACATTTTCTGGGACCGCCTAGTGATTTTGGGGTTCTCACGAGATATTCAATAGAATACAATAGAGAAATAACAATTGTAGCAACTGCAGTACAATTTGACTTCTTCGGCTGGGTGAAGGTGCATCTTCCCAGGCACGTCTTGGCTGCCACCTCTGGTTGGCAGTCGTTCAATGCCACTGGCCGAATTTCTGTCATGCGCAGTAGTGTACTCCAATATGGACTCCCGTGCATCCCATCAACCCTCTATACCGTGGTACATGCAAAATAAGCGAAAACAAATTAATAACAGAATATAAATGAAATAATCGTATACCATGAATAGTTACTCTATACTTCTTACTATAAAATATACTATGCCATTACAAATTAGTGCAACAGACAATAACACGTAAGCATCAGCGCAAGCTTCACCATGTTAGGACACAGACAGCCATCTTAGGAGCAAGTACGCAGGCGCAAGAATTCCCACCAAAACTGCAAGTACGTCACGTCACGCGAGTGTGACTAACGCATGCGCAGAAGAAACCCATCAAGCGGCGGCCATTTTAGGAACAAGGGTTATTCGTATTAGTAAACACATAAGCAAGCGTCTCTAAGATACACGTACATTGCTTAAAGGAAAATTAGTATAACGTACAAGTTGAGTTATAGGATTATAAAGTCAAAGTCAAAGTCAAAGTCAAAGTCAAAGTCAAAAAGGTTTATTTGTATTGGTACTCGACAGAGGACCACAAAATTTTACATTTTACATGCCTAAAAAGAATTCAATTTTGTCAATATAAAGATAAAAAAGATTTTAAGAATTTATACAGATTGTAACAAACAAATTCATTCAGAGGTTGATTACACAGAGCTAAGAATTCTCTCCCCATTGTGATTCTACAAGTGCGAAGTATAGGGTCAAGGTATCTTGTACGGGCTAGGGTTATTTTATGGTTTGGACATACAAATAGTACATGCTCTAAAGTCTGATCACCCCCTGCACACAATGTACATATTGGAGATCTTCCCGGAAGCCATCTTGAGGTATATGCTAATACAGGTAAGATGCCCAATCGAATCATGGTGATCTCCCTCCTTGCGCCATGTGTCAAGGTAAACCCAATGTAAGACTGGCTTTGCTTGTATTCTAGTAAGTCTATGAAGGGTTTGTAGGTGGCTAATTTGTTACAGTGTAGGGAGTCCAATTCGTAACTCAGTTTTGGGGTGAAACATTTTAAGAACAATTTTATTTGTGCCGGTGACCAAGTAAGCAGCAATTCTGTATTAATATTTGCCACACGAAATGCTACAGTCATGTTCTCTAAAAAGATTTGTTTTTTAGCATCAGTCCCAAAAGTCTCTTTTTGCAGCAATGACCTTAAAGTGTTCTCTTTCGCGTGTAACAAGTTATAGGCCCACCTAATTACATTGGCAATAGCTATAGCGTAAGAGCTTGTAATTGATAGTTCTAATCTCAGTGCTTGAACAGGTACAGCATCTGAGACTTTCATAATCCTTCTTAAGATTTTTCCTTCTTTGCGATCCATAAAGACCCATTGCTTTATGGGGATGTATTCCGTCGCATAGGATAATACAGGTGGTATTTTTACTCTGTAAGTGTTTAACAATGAGGAAAAATGTCTGTTCCCTGTTGCGCTATAGAGTCTCTGGAGGGCCGAGGCATGTATATCAGTTTTCCTTTGTAAATTTGATACCTGTATTGTGCTTGCTAAATTTTTCGAAAGGATCCTGCCAAGATAGGGATAATTATCAACCTCTTCTATCTTATCTCCTCCTATCTTCCAGATATATTTGGCGCTTTGTTTTCTCCCCGAAAAGGCTATCACTTTTGTTTTCTTTATGTTCGGCACTAAGTAATTTTCTTTAGAGTAGTTATGCAGAATATCCAATGATGCTTGTAATCCGAAAGGAGTGAGGTCTAACAGCACTATGTCATCAGCATAGAGCAATGAATGTATGCTTTGTGTAGCTATTTTTGGAGGTAAACTGGAGCCTAGTTGCAGGTGGTGAGGCAGGTCGCTTAAGTAGAGGGAAAATAGGATCGGGGCTAAGAGGCACCCTTGTTTTAATCCGTTCTCTGTTTTAATTCTTTTTGTAAGTCCTTTTTCTCCCCCCATTTGGACTTGACACCAAGTATTGGTATGTAAGCTTACTATAACTTGTAGCAGTTGTTCGTGAATTCCAAGCCTCCTTAATTTTCTCCATAATGTTGGTCGATCTACCCGATCGAACGCCGTAGAGTAGTCTATAAATGCAGCGTAAACGACCTGGGTTTTTTGGGTTATATATTTATCGAAGATAACCTGGATAACTGCAATATTGTCTGTTACCGAATGTTTGGGTCTGAAGCCTACTTGAAACATGGGTATCAGACCCAACGAGAAGGCCCATTCTTTCAGGCGGTCTAGTACCTCTGCTGCAAATACTTTTCCCACAGCGTCCATGAGTGCAATTTGACGATAATTCCCTGCTTCAGTTCTGCTTCCCTTCTTGTGGATAGGGACAATAATGCTCCCCTGCCATGATTTTGGTAGGTGACCAGTCTCAAAAATGTAATTAAAGAGGGGGTATAACAACTTACTCCATTCCTTCGGGGCGACTTGTAACACCTTAATCGGAATCTGGTCCGGGCCAGAGGCACCCGTAGTTCTTGCTTTACGTATATTGAGTTCAACCGAAATGGCTGTGGTTTTAGATAATGGACTCTTATTTTTTTTCTTCGTTCATGACCTCGCTACTTTCATATAGTATTTTTAAGTTTGCTTTGTAGAGATCTGATAGATAAGATTCCCAGTCGTTCGGAGGGACCGGTATTGATTGTAATTTCTTTTTTGATCCAGTTATTTTTGCGATTAAAAACCAATATTTACGCTGGTTATATTTACTTGCAGCTATCTGAATGTCGACCCAATTGCGATCTTCTAAAGCTTTTTTTTGTCTTTGATTCTCACGTCTCAGTTGGTTTTTCAGTTTATTTATTTCCTTCTTCGTAGTTGGCGAAGAATTCGTATATTGGGCGCGTATAAGTTTATTTAACTTTTTCTTTACTTCAGAGTTCTTAGAGGTGCGTTTATTTTTTTCTTCTTTCTTCTTATTATTACCTCTTGCACCCGTTGTTGCCATTTTTAAAATGAGGTTTTTGTAATCCTTAATTATAAATTCGAAATTTTCTATAGGATTTTCGGAGAATCTTTTTGCTAAAAGCTGAGAGTGATCAATCATTGTTGTGATTTTATCTAGAGTCGAAGAATTCCAGAAGATGCGTCTCTGTTCGCTTTTTATCATTGTAGTACTTTTATGATAGATAATATGACTGGCTTGAGAGGATTTAGGTATCCAATCTGTGGTTAAGTGCATTAATGCATGACCGCTCTCTTGGCAAAACTGGTTGAGCAAATATGAAACTGTATCTATCAGATCCATACTGCTAATAATGTAATCTATAATGGATAAAGTCCCATTACCCCGTCTGGTGTAATTTGCTGGAATGTCCCCCTCAGTATTGCCGTTCAGTATTAATCCATTTAGGTTAGTCAACGCTGATATTAACAATTTGCCTCTTTTGTCTGTTAGTATACCCTCAGGAAATTGTGGAATTATAGTTTCCATACCTTCTTCTATGAACAGTTTTGCCCACCTGTTAATTTCGGAATTGGAAATTTTACTATTAAAATCGCCCACGATTAAAAAGGATGAATGAGGATGATTTTCTGTTATCTGCATGATTTTTTCCATGATATCTAATAATGTAATATCATGTTTTTTGCCTGGAGGGGCATAAATGTTAAAGAGGAGGATTGCCTGTAGTGGAGCAGTACTATGTATTTTTGCAGAGATTTGTATGCACTGTAAGTTTTCTAATTTCGTATCTACTATTTCCTGTGCCCAGAAATGTTCTTCCCTCAATAAAATGGCCAAACCACCTTTAGCGTGTCCTCGTTTGGTGGGTATTGCTGGGATTTCACATACATAATAGCCTTTAAGAGTGAAGAATACAGTTTCCCATGTTTCTTGTAGGAACAGAATATCTGGCAAGTTACTCGTGACCATGGACAGTTTATTCTTAGTTCTGCCTGCGATGTTCCAAGATATGATTTTTAAACCGGTGCTAAACAGATTGTTGTTGAGTATTAGTATTTTTGTTGCTATTCAGAGTCTCAGAGACCCAAGCCCAAGACTTTATGCTATTACTATTTTCGGGTTCCTTAGCAACATTGTACCAAACTGCCCTTTGACCTTTATCCACCAGGATTTTTAGATTTTCATGCCCTATAGAGTGTATTCCTGAGTGCGTGATTTCTTGGTCTTCTATCATGTCATTATTTCGCTGTTTTTTTTTGACATGTGAGTTGGAGATAGCTCGTATTTGGGCGTTATACCAGATTGGAGTTTTATTAACCATTGATTCCACTTTTTCCACTACGTCATATCCGTGTTTATGTAGTGTCTCTTTCTCGTTGAGTATTATACCTGGAAGAACTGTTGACCAGAATGTTACCGTTACTAGTTTGATATTGTCTTTTTTAGGAAAGATCACTAGATCGATTTCATTACTGGTCATTGTGTGTAAAGACCTTATGTGACGTAATAAATTTATGAGCCTTCCTCTGTTAAGTGGAGCTGAATCGGTAGGGAAAAGTTCCTCAAATTGGAGAATTTTAGAAGAGGGCTTTTCCCCCTTTTGCTTGTACCTATTATTATCTTCCCTTGAATTTTTATTGCTTTGATCTGGTTGTGTAGAAAAACTAATTGGGACATACTCTTTTACTGTTGGATCCAAATGTGGCATCATTTCTTCAAGGTTTTTACTGATTACAAGCTTTTCAGCATTTTGGGACTCTGTTATGTCGTCGCGTTGTTCCTCTTCAGATTTATATATAGTAACTGATTTTTGAAATTTTAGTTTACGGTTTTTCTTTTTTTGAATCCTTCTTTCTGGTTTTTTCCTCCTTCTTTTCCCTCCTTCTGTATTATTTTCCAGTTTCTTGGTGATTATCGTTTTTCCATTTCCTTGGCTTAATGTATTATTAGTATTTATTCTTGTTTCCTGAGTATCTAATGCATATTCATTTGTTAGTTTATTTATTGCATTGGTTTTTGTAAATATTGGGAAGTGTTTTGCTTTTTGTTGGTGTTTTTCTTTAAATAGTTTTTTTAAAGAGTATATCACTGAGTCATTTAGGTTATCAGACTTCTGTTTTTGTTGTATTTGGGTATCTGTTGTTTGAGTACCAAAGTCACGTATTCTTTTCTCCTGAGCTTTATTATGGTCTTTTAGAATGTCATTTTGCATAAGTTTGGTTTTAGATAGCGTATTGATTTTTTCTACTACGGAGGAGTCTTTTTTCTTTTTTTCTTCTACTAAATGTTTTAATATCCCTATTTGAACGTCCAAAGTTTGATCAGAGTTTTCTAGAATGTTTCCCAGAAATGAAAGAACTGATTCCAATATCTCTTGTAGCGAAAATAGGGCTTTAGACACAGGAGGGGCTGTGTCAACGGTATTATTATTTTTTTTGAGAATAAAAGGGTCCATCGAAAGATCAAGTAAAGCGATTGAAGGAGATGTTTTTTGCTGAATACTATTGTTTGTTCCGGATTCTGCCGTTTGTGTCGCTAAACTTTGTTTGTTGATATTTGAATCATCAAGTAGCATTGAGCTCCCTCTAGTTTTTATAGGTGTTGAAGTTTTTAAATTGGTCATTTCGTGATCCGAGAGTTGAAGATCTTTTGGGGTACTGAATAATGTATTACTTGAGTCCGGTTCCAAGTGTCCCACTTTGGTTTGTGAAGTAGGTATCGTTGAGGTACTTTCTGTTTCCCTAGCGGTAACTGAAGAATTGAGAGTTATTTCTTTACCTAATATGTGTAATTCTTGATTCTCTTTAGGTGTAGGTGCAGAGAAGTAGGTACTGATTGCTGGCGTATGAGTTAGGCGACCTTGTTTTATAGCTTTATCGGAGGATTTCCGTACTGCATTTTCAGTGCCCATTCTTTTCATGTGTATAGTGCGAGATCGCAGTTTTTTAAAACCCATTTATTTTCCGATAGGCGTTAATGTTTGAATTGTATTTCTCTAGATTCGCCACAAATTTTAGTGAAGGTAATGCTGTTTTAGGGGGTTCTTGGTCTTCCCCAATATACTTGCGGGAGAAGAATTTATTCTCCTGCAGCTACAGAGGTTTCAAAGATGATACACAAGGTCAAAAAGGGGGGGGGGCCCGTCCCGTCCTCGGTCGTCCACGGACGGCCACAGACGGCCCGCCCTTTGCCCGGGCTTCGCCCGGCGTCCCGCGACGCGGGATTCAGAATGCAGTTATATACTTGTGGATGGTGGGCGTGTCCGTGGGCGGGAGCGCCGGGGGAAGAGGAACCAGCTGGGCTACCTGAAGGATGCTGGTCCTCGCAGTCCCCCGGCTCACTCACAGGTTAGCTTCCTAGCCTCTACCCGTGGGTCTCAAGCTGGGAGCGTGACACCAGCCCTGCCGATTGCAGGGCTCGCTCACACCAGCGAGACCTCGTAGAGGGGAGGCTTCAGAGATCAAGCAGCTGTAGTTTCTAGGCGGTCTTTCGCTCCATCGATAAGCAAACAGGCAGCAAAGTTCCTCTCCGTCAAGTGAGTGGCGCCCGCGAAGCGGGGGTCACGAAGGATATGCACAGTGGATGGTGGGCGTGTCCGTGGGCGGGAGCGCCGGGGGAAGAGGAACCAGCTGGGCTACCTGAAGGATGCTGGTCCTCGCAGTCCCCCGGCTCACTCACAGGTTAGCTTCCTAGCCTCTACCCGTGGGTCTCAAGCTGGGAGCGTGACACCAGCCCTGCCGATTGCAGGGCTCGCTCACACCAGCGAGACCTCGTAGAGGGGAGGCTTCAGAGATCAAGCAGCTGTAGTTTCTAGGCGGTCTTTCGCTCCATCGATAAGCAAACAGGCAGCAAAGTTCCTCTCCGTCAAGTGAGTGGCGCCCGCGAAGCGGGGGTCACGAAGGATATGCACAGTGGATGGTGGGCGTGTCCGTGGGCGGGAGCGCCGGGGGAAGAGGAACCAGCTGGGCTACCTGAAGGATGCTGGTCCTCGCAGTCCCCCGGCTCACTCACAGGTTAGCTTCCTAGCCTCTACCCGTGGGTCTCAAGCTGGGAGCGTGACACCAGCCCTGCCGATTGCAGGGCTCGCTCACACCAGCGAGACCTCGTAGAGGGGAGGCTTCAGAGATCAAGCAGCTGTAGTTTCTAGGCGGTCTTTCGCTCCATCGATAAGCAAACAGGCAGCAAAGTTCCTCTCCGTCAAGTGAGTGGCGCCCGCGAAGCGGGGTCACGAAGGATATGCACAGTGGATGGTGGGCGTGTCCGTGGGCGGGAGCGCCGGGGGAAGAGGAACCAGCTGGGCTACCTGAAGGATGCTGGTCCTCGCAGTCCCCCGGCTCACTCACAGGTTAGCTTCCTAGCCTCTACCCGTGGGTCTCAAGCTGGGAGCGTGACACCAGCCCTGCCGATTGCAGGGCTCGCTCACACCAGCGAGACCTCGTAGAGGGGAGGCTTCAGAGATCAAGCAGCTGTAGTTTCTAGGCGGTCTTTCGCTCCATCGATAAGCAAACAGGCAGCAAAGTTCCTCTCCGTCAAGTGAGTGGCGCCCGCGAAGCGGGGGTCACGAAGGATATGCACAGTGGATGGTGGGCGTGTCCGTGGGCGGGAGCGCCGGGGGAAGAGGAACCAGCTGGGCTACCTGAAGGATGCTGGTCCTCGCAGTCCCCCGGCTCACTCACAGGTTAGCTTCCTAGCCTCTACCCGTGGGTCTCAAGCTGGGAGCGTGACACCAGCCCTGCCGATTGCAGGGCTCGCTCACACCAGCGAGACCTCGTAGAGGGGAGGCTTCAGAGATCAAGCAGCTGTAGTTTCTAGGCAGTCTTTCGCTCCATCGATAAGCAAACAGGCAGCAAAGTTCCTCTCCGTCAAGTGAGTGGCGCCCGCGAAGCGGGGGTCACGAAGGATATGCACAGTGGATGGTGGGCGTGTCCGTGGGCGGGAGCGCCGGGGGAAGAGGAACCAGCTGGGCTACCTGAAGGATGCTGGTCCTCGCAGTCCCCCGGCTCACTCACAGGTTAGCTTCCTAGCCTCTACCCGTGGGTCTCAAGCTGGGAGCGTGACACCAGCCCTGCCGATTGCAGGGCTCGCTCACACCAGCGAGACCTCGTAGAGGGGAGGCTTCAGAGATCAAGCAGCTGTAGTTTCTAGGCGGTCTTTCGCTCCATCGATAAGCAAACAGGCAGCAAAGTTCCTCTCCGTCAAGTGAGTGGCGCCCGCGAAGCGGGGGTCACGAAGGATATGCACAGTGGATGGTGGGCGTGTCCGTGGGCGGGAGCGCCGGGGGAAGAGGAACCAGCTGGGCTACCTGAAGGATGCTGGTCCTCGCAGTCCCCCGGCTCACTCACAGGTTAGCTTCCTAGCCTCTACCCGTGGGTCTCAAGCTGGGAGCGTGACACCAGCCCTGCCGATTGCAGGGCTCGCTCACACCAGCGAGACCTCGTAGAGGGGAGGCTTCAGAGATCAAGCAGCTGTAGTTTCTAGGCGGTCTTTCGCTCCATCGATAAGCAAACAGGCAGCAAAGTTCCTCTCCGTCTAGGATTATAAGTTATTCGAGGTTCTTGATTTTAAGCAAGTCGCGTAATATGCGAAATCTCGCTCTATCACTAGCTTTGAAAGTTTTCCCACTTCAGATGCATGCTATACAGTGCAGCACACATGCAAAGTGAGAAAAGTTAGGAGAAATAAAAGCATTTCTCTTTTTTAATGCCTGCTTTAAAATGGCATTATGTCTTGGTACAAAACCCTTTCTTCTATTATTAGTAGATACGGTGTTGCGTCAAATACCACTATTGGTTGCATGGAAATGCCTATGTACCACCCATGGAACGCTCCCTGACATAGAGTAATGTTGCTTTGTGTTACTTTGGAGCCATTTTGCAAGTTTTGCACTGGAAAATAAATCCAAAACAAAAATTTTGAGTAGGTCTGAGTCACTTTTGTGACGCAACCTGTGAGCAAAATGTTTGTAAAAGCGGGCCTTAGAGTTTGGGTAGATAGTCTTTTCTCTATTATTACTCAAATAGAGGCAGCGCGTACGGAGATTAAAGTATGTATTACTTACAATGGTGAGTTGATCATTGGTTGCTCTATCAAATCAATAATTTTTGTATACGTACATATTAGATTTTGACAAAGAACAATAATGCATATTTTATGTCTTCTTTTTACTGTAATTGTGATAGGACATTTAGAACAGATAATACATACATACTTCGTACACATTGCCCTCTTTTTTTTACCTTTAGTAAGAGATGTGAAGTTGATACTTAATTTCCTTTCTACTGAGGTTTAAGGATTAATTTAGTTGGAAAATGAGAATATGAATTTCTTCAGTTGCATCAAGACAGGTCAGATATGATAGTGATGGAGGTAACATTTTAATCTGATTACAGCTTTTAAGTATGTGTGCCACTGGCTTTTAATACTATTTTGTTAGTAACCTGCATTAGAGACAGGGGCGTAACACAGGTCCCTGCAGCCTCCGCGGTGTGGGGGGCCCTCACCCGCCAGGGGGCCCGGTCAACACTGCACTTCTACTGGGGAGTTCTAGCTTGAGTCCGGAGGGGGCCCCTTCACTTATCCTGCAGGGGGCCCCCCTCAAGGTTCGTTACGCCACTGATTAGAGACCTCTAAAGATGGTAGGCTTACCAAAGTGCATTAGGTGTAAGTTACCGATTTATGCATGCAACACGAAAATATTGATTTATGTATTGCTGATACTTCTAAAAAATTGAAATAATTTTGATAACAGAATTGTCTGAAAAAGAAGTGATTAAGGGCCTTATTTTGGAGGGCGGGATGCAACATCTCAAATGTGGCCGATGTCCTATTCAACCTATTGAAAGTGCAAAATAGACTATGGCACTTTTAATGCAATAGACGGGACATCCAGAATGTTTTGACAGATTATCCTATATACCAAACTGTAAATAAGGCACTAAGGGCCAGATGCTAGAAGTAATTTAAGTGCATGTCTTCATACAGAGACTTGGGCTGAAGTCTCTTTGGATAGGAACGAAATCATAGTGCATTATGCATCTTTTAAGGTTTTAATTGTTTTTGAATGCCTGGTCTGGCCAAGAGAAAGCTTTAGCTGTCTAACCAGCCTTGTATACTGAAAATATTCATAAAGAAAAAATTACCTTCATCCATACATACATACATAGAGGCGCTTTTGATCAGTACTTTTCATCCATGGGTCTGTTCAATTGTCATAAATTATTTTGTTTTTTTCTTCTTCTTTTTGTGTCATAGCCTTACAATAAAAAATTATACCTGCACACACACACTTGTCAAGGCCTGAACTACTGGCTTTGGCAATGCTTGTTTCTGAGAACTTGCTATCGTTTGTCACTGTAGCTGGTAAATGTGCTCTTATGTAAAGGGTTCTTTCAGGGGTAGGAACCTTTGATCGCCCTGCTCTTACAGTTGCTACACCACTCTCCACTCTGTCTGCTGTGAAGGCAGAACTTGCACACAAAAGAGGGCATTTCTAGCTCTGTGCATGTGATGAAGACCTGATTATGATTCACTGACATTCTGGTTGCCTTCTACAGAGGAATACACCATTTACCAGGGCTGCACCCAATCAATAAGCCAAGGGATAAAAGGTGGGTGATGTTTACAAACAGACATTCATGTACTATGAGTCAGAAATATGTTATATTCATGCTCTTCCTCAAATTGAAACACATTATAGGGCTCTCTTCATGCTCTTCCTCAAATTGAATCTTATTATATGGCTCTCTTCATGCTCTTCCTCACATTGAATTACATTCAATGACTCTCTTCTTGTACGCTATTAGTATTATAATGCTTTCTTGTTGTTTCTAACTGCTGTGGTAATTTGCAATCCCTGAACCTTTCTTCATGATGTAGCATATACATAACATGTCTGTACAATATACTGGTAACTTGTGGAATATTCGGGGGGCGGGGCTAGCCACGGAGAGCGATGGCCACATTCTGAGTGAGCTCCTCTCCGGACGCCGACAATATCCTTCAAAAATCCTACATAGACAGACACCCGACAGTGAAATATGGTAAGGGGAGTTTGAGGCGAGTGTCGGCCCTCTCGAGAACCAAGAATATCGCCACCACGGACGCAAATCTCTGGTGGAGAGACATCCGACGTGGGAGTTCCTTGGCGAGCGAAAACGAAACTAAAGCCCCGGACTGCAGTGGCAGGCAGTCAGAGATGCACAGCACATAACACAGTGTTGAGGTAGTGATCGGACCTCTGAGATCGATATACGAAGCCCGGAGTGACCAAGCGGCGAGTGCCCGGCATGGTGACCTGCGCCGGAGGGCCCGTCTGAGTATTATGGAATCGGAGGCGGTGTGTGGTTCTGAGGAGAGCGGCTGACAAAGTGTACAGGCGGTAACGAGTGGAACGGGCATAGCACGCAGCTACATTGGGCGTATAACAGTTTGAGGAGACATGCATCGGAGGACTTGGCTGCGGAGGGTGTATCTCTTTGCGGTTGCACGCCGTGCGTCTGAGGATTCAGCAGCGTGGGGCGTGAGGTGGCGGAGCTGGTGGGGACGGGCGGAGGGCGCAGAGATGATTTTCCATGTCTCATTCAAGTGTTGCAGATACCGCCCCCCCCCCCCCCCCCCTGCATGCACAGAACGGACCCGCGGTGAGGCGCCCGGGTGGGTGCCTGGACTTGCAACATTGCCCGACCTCGCTTGATGTAGAGCCTTTTTGACTGCCTGATGGTGCCGGGAGTGCTGAGCTAACGCCCACCTTGCACTTTTTGCAACCTGGGCTTCGTCTCTGTGCTGACCCTCCTCCTGTGCAGAGTGTGGTGGTGCCCGCAGGAGACCTATTGGTGCTCTCTCTGGGTTGCGGACCACTTGAACATAGGGGCACCAACAGTTGAAAAAGCAGGCTGAAATTGCGCAGACAAGCGTACAGAGTGACGCAGAAGGCCTGATCCTTGGAGCACAACCTAGTTCTTCTAGGGGGAGGTGCGCACAGATATGGTGCAGGAAATACGGTGACCCCCCCAGGAAGTCCTCGTTTGGAAACTAGTTGAGAGCCGCATCAGGGGCCCCCACCGCTACTACGTTGCTAAAAATCATAAAACAGTTGAGAAATAAAAAATAGAGGTCTGCACGGAGGTTTACCGGTTGGTTACAGGTCACCTTGATTTACGGCGGAATTACGTGACACTCCGAGCTGTGGTGATTTTTGTGTACCAACCACCTGCTTGGAAGCTATATACCGCTACTTTTTATAAACATCACAGAGGTGGACCGAAGGCGCCGGCACTATGGGCAAGACAGACCGCACCCAGCCCAAATTAACTTTTGATTAAACAAAGAAGCAGCCTGACCACGGGTCAGAGAGCCAACCATCGACGCAATCAAAGTTGGGAGCAACGGGTGGAGGAACAAATGATGACGTCCAAGCCATGTTTGCCACGATTCAAACTGCGCTGTCAAATATTGACGGGAAGATAGATTCACTGACGTATAGAGTCGATATGATGTCTGAGCGCATAGACAAACACACGGAAAGAATAGATATGGCGGAGCGCAGAATATCCGAAGCTGAAGACAATCAAGCTCAGATGGGCACAAAACAGGTCAAGATGGATAGGCAGCTTGCGACCATGGCTGCGAAGGTGGAAGATTTAGAGGTAAGGTCTCGAAAAAACAACATTCGTCTCACTGGTGTATTGGAGACGATGAATACAGGTCCCATGGAAAAATTTGTTGAACAACTGCTCATATCCCTACTAGGCCATGAAACATTCCCTGATATATTCATTGTGGAGAGAGCCCACAGATCGTTAGCACCGAAACCGCCGGCTGGCTCGAGACCAAGACTGATTATTGTGCGACTTTTGAATTATAGGGACAAGGATGCGGCGCTTAGGAAGGCAAGAGAAATGGGCCAACTGAACCACGAAGGTATGGATATTTCCCTCTACCCCCACTTCACAGCCTCGGTACAAGATGCGAGGAAAAAGTTCAACACGGCGAAACAGAAACTAAGAGACTTAAACATACCATATTGATGTTACTACAACAAACAGAGGGAGGAAGGGTCATAGGGAAATTTTAAAGACCTGCCCTGGTTCACATCCCCAAATACAACACATGAACAACAAAAAGAACCGGGGATCTAAAGGCCAATAATATGGCGAGCTAACCTTAACTTCACCCTAGTAAGTTAGTACCCAAGTTACCTAGGAAAGCCTAAATGAAAGAACTCATACGTGGAAAAAGAACACTACAGTGCAAATTGACACAATCCAGACCACCAGATCTGGATTGCCATTAAATGGACATTGTGATCAGTCTTATTATATGGTCATCCAGTTTAGAATATGGTAAGTCCCTTGATCATCGAGACCTACTACCATTCAATCACTCATGGACTGAATCATGTCCACACTCTTGGACCACCATCGAACAACTGAATCATTGATGGCTAAAGTGATAGTGAAGAGCAGTGCAAAAAAATTATATCAGTGCGGTGAGTTAAAATAGAGTAATATGTCCAGAAATAAGTACAAGTTTAATTGAAATATGGACACATCCCCTGATTAAAAACAGAACAATACAAACGACAGTGAAAACAAATAACTGCCATAAAAAAGGGCCAACATGTTTCAGCCAATCGGGCCAAACGTCCCTCGGCTTTCGTCAGGGCCTCTGCTCTCAATATATTGCTACTGCATCAAACTGTGAAGCTACAAAAAACTTGACCATGAAATCAATTAAATAGAGGTTGGAGTAAATACAACCTGAAATGTGCTAATTCTCCATGTCAGTGAATGCAGAAGACATCCAGCTGAACAGGGGATTGAACCTCACCTCACCTGGACCGTGCTCAGGTTATCGAGGCCCCGCTCAATCCGTCGTTGCCTCAAGACTATCCTGAGTCTTGGGGGAGGTGTTTCTGTCATGGAATGTTAGCGGATTCCAGAATCCCCAGAAGATATGTAGAGTGCTGGCATACTTAATAGGCTTGGAATTGATGTTGCTTGGTTACAGGAAACGCATCTCACATCTCACACGGAGGCTAGAGTGGGCATGCGGTGGGTGACATATCGAATTGCGTCCTCATTCTCCACGTATGCCAGGGGAGTGATGTTGTTGGTCAGACGCGGCACTCCTTTTGATCCTATAGCTACTGTTGAAGATGATATGGGCAGATATGTAATGGTATATGGGAATTTTGGGGGAATGACATTGACCATAATAACGTCATATGTCCCGAACAATGACGACCCCACTTTCTATGAAGCAATATGGTCCAAACTTAGAGACTTATCCAGGGCAGCAGTTATATGGGGAAGAAACTTCAACACATTCCTGGACCTGGCTATTGACCGGTCAACAGGTAATGAATAGTATGGAAAACACGCTGATAATGCACTGAGGGAGGGCATGGACGCATGGGAAATGACGGACATTTGAATGCTAAGACATGGTAGACACAGGGAGGGAACCTGCACGCCAACAACGCACAATGCATGGTCTAGAATAGACTACTGGCTGCTTACACAGGATGCGTGCACATGGATGAAGAAAATTGAACACCTACCTAAAACATTATCTGATCACTCACCAGTTCGTCTCCAATTAGAAAACCCTACCAACGTGCCTAGAAAGTTTACTTGGAGGTTACAGGGGAGTGCTCTATTGGACCCTGTGTTTAACAGCAAATTGCTTCAAGCCATAACAGACTATTTTGATTTTAATTCAGGATCGGTGGATAGTGCAGGAGTACTGTGGGAAGCGTTTAAAGTCACGATAAGAGGGCACTGTATTAATAAGCACGCTGGCATACTGAAGGATATTCAGCAACAGCTGAATTTGATAGAAAGGGACATAGCGCGACTCGAGGAAGAACACACACTGACGCAAGACCCTGCACTACTAGCACAGATACGGGGAAAATGGATGATTATCAATCACAAGCCGCAGACAACGTAAAATACAAATTACGTAGATTCACAGCGCGTACATACGGTGAGGGTGATAGGCCAGGGCGGGCTTTATCAAGCATAATGAAACCGGCGCCATCACCGTTGTTCATTACACAAATAGTGGACGAACACAACTGTGGCCTATATGACACTTTGTCTATTTTAGAATGCTTTAAGCGCTATTTCTACCATCTCTATGACACAAACACGAAAGTTACCCCATTGGAAATAAATCAGTATCTGCAGGATATCGGTATAGCATGGTTGTCAGACACACATAGGAAATTCATATTATTAAAGATGAAATTATAGACTCCATAAACTCCTAACCGAACAACAAAGTACCTGGCCTGGACGGGCTCACCAGTCAATTTTAAAAAGAATACTGGGACTTGCTAATACCATACTCAGCTGAAATGTTCGAAGGGGCGTATGAAGAAGGTAAACTACCCACTTCATTAAGGGAAGCTCCATTGGTGGCCCTTCTCAAACCAGATAAAGATCACACAAAATGTGACTCTTACCGGCCACTATCCTTAATATTGATGTTAAGATCTTAGCAAAAATCATCGCAACCAAGATACAGCTCCTACAGGAGAAACTGGTGCTGCCCGATCAGGCAGGTTTTGTACCAAATAGATCCACGTCTCATAATCTCCGAACAATATTTGCACTATATCACCATTTAGTCCCAGAAATACCAGCAGCAGCGGCATTATTAGATGCAACGAAAGCTTTTGATTCGATTGAGTGGGTATACATGTTTACAGTGCTATTTAGAATGGGTTTTCCGGAGCAGTTCCTGAAATCAATAGAACTATTATACAATGGTCCCACTGCTAGGGTTAGAATAAACGGGCACACGTCTGCTACCATAGACATACGAAGAGGCACGAGACAGGGTTGCCCGCTCTCTCCTATCCTGTTCACTCCGGTCATAGAATGCTTAGCTTGCATAATCAGACAACGTAACTCAGAGACGGCTCTACCATTCCAACTCCGCCCTCTCAGCATCTCTCTCTATGCTGATGATATGATGATATGGTGCTTTTCACCCGACACCCTGACACAAATTTAAACACACTTATCAGGGAATACGTATGATTCGTACAATACTCAGGATTGCGTATAAACTGGGAGAAGTAGGAGGTCATACCGCTGACACTTGTCACAACGCAACGAATTTTGGATTACCCCCTAAAATGGCATACGAACCCGGTAAAATACTTGGGCATATGGATTCATAGGGATTCAGAACAAGTAGTAAAGGACAACTACGGCTGGGCAATAATCAAACTGAATAAGCAAATAGATAGCTGGATAAAGATGCCCCTTTCTTTGGCAGATGGGACAGCTCTGGAAAAGATTATTGTTCTACCTAAATTCTTATATTTATTTAGTAATATACCTATCTGGCTAACGCAAGCAATGTTCTCAACCCTACGAACTGCAATGCATAAGCTGACATGGGCGGGGAAACAGTTAGGGTGCGGTGGGATATACTGAAGGAGCCATATCTCAAGGGAGGTTTCGATGCACCGGCCCTTCAACTATATTACCATTGTGCACAGGCACAATATGCTCATTACTGGCTACAGCTACACGTGTTCATTTCTCATGTGGCGGTGGAAAGAGACAGCGTGGACCCGACCCCACTGACAGCCTATGTGGCAGACCCAAGATCCTTTACCCATCATGGCAGGATTCAAACGGTACATTGCACTTCCAGAGCTTGGCACAAACTGGCACAGCGTGCGAATAAACTTCCTGTTTATGCACCAGCATTACCTATCGCACATCACCCGAGACTGTCAGTTACGCAGGAAAAAGGTATGCTACCACTGTTTGGCGAAATGCAATTGACCACTTTGGCGGACGTATTCCCGCATTGGAAATTTATTAGGAGAGATGACCCATCACTAAGTATACACAACACCCCCATGAAAGTGTTTGCTCATATGCGGTTGCAGACGACGATAAAGGAACTATATGACTCAGATCCGGAGGAACCGTCTCACTTACAAACAATGTATGTAATGTATGTATTGCGACTTATATAGCGCACGTATCACCCGAAGGTATCAAGGCGCTTGCTTAGGGAACCTGTCCTGGTATTCCCCTGTGAGATACCCCGGCAGGGTATCCACAAGGTGAAAGCCAGGCATCCCGTCGCGAGGGGCCGTAGTGGAGATTAAGCAAGCTATTGCCCAGAGTCGCAGAGTGTGACCCCGTGAGTCGAGTAGGCACCGGAGCGAGAATTGTCGAGTCCGTGGAATTTTTGAGCCCGAGACCCGCCGAGGCGGGGAATCGAACCCTGGTCCACAGCCGATTTCAGCTTCCGGGTCTGCCACCTCTAACCACTGAGCCACGCTTCTCCACAATGATAGTTGCACCTGGCCGCCGTAAACTGGTTACCCGTCTATACTCTGCGGCACAAGTGGAACACAGTGGAACTGTGAATAGATAGCTTAGAAAATGGGAGGAACTACTGGGGGACATGGTGAGTGTGCAAGACAGGGTGTATAGTTGTACACAATTACAATTGATGACACCAAATTGCAACCTGCGTATCATACACTTTAAATTCTTGCACCAATTTTACTACACACCATCTCAGTTACACAGGTACGGGCTGCGACAAGATGACAAGTGCTATAGATGCGAGGCTTTACATGCAGACTTGTTACATATAGCTTGGGCCTGTCCGCAGCTCCATGCATACTGGGAAGATATTACAGGAGCACACACAATAATACTATCGGAGACGATTCCTAATGTAATGTTATGTAATGTAATGATGTAATGTAATGTAATGGCTGAAGGACATGCCATACTGTAGAGACACCTTGGAAGTCTATGCGGAAGAATTGCCGCAGTCATCCAGGCCTAAGGACTACTGGGAACCTCTGGTACAATATCTACAGCGTGCGCAGGTGGAAGGGAATGATGCGGGACCTGATGAGACAGTTTAAATATGAGACATCTATATTTCCACGCCGCCTAGGGGTTTAGAACCTTGTGAACTGATAGAATGAGAATACATATCAGCACTGTTCTTATTTCTCTGATTTGTAAAATGTTGTAACGCAATTAAGAAGACACACTTAGTCATGCCTCGGACAGATAGACAAGTGACCGAGAGGTATAAATGCCATGTAATTAATGCCTCTGACAACGATAAGATAAGGAGCTCTGTTATTCTATATGTATGCACTGTGATGTAAATTATTTGCTTCCTTTTTTATTTCTTCCTTCTTGTTAAAATGTGTAATACTAAGTAATGTGTGACATGCTCAATGCTGACCGGAACCAATAAACAAAATAAAAATAAAATAAAAAATAAAAAACTTGTGTAATATTCAATAGGAAACTCTCGTAATAACAGAAATGCAGGTTTAATTGTGCATGTCAAAGAGTTTTGTTCAGTATCAGCAATTTTATATATCAATTACAGCTGTTTACCACTGAGTTTTAGGGGCTTAATCCTACTTTTGGACACAAAGGTGAGCTCCAAATATATCCATTTGGTACTTGAACTTCATGGTAGCAAAAGCAAGCAGTCCAAGGCTTTACTCAGGGAGGTGTTCCGGTTGTAGAGACTCAATTTAATCAGGACTTCAGCATATGTCAATAAATCAAAGTCCAGCCATGGCTTCCAAACCTGAGGGCAAATTTATCAAAGTTTTGCATTGGCCCTTGCACCCCACAAGTTAACACAAGGGCAACACAAAACCTAGATATTTACCTAGAGATTTACTAAGCCACCCAAGGCAACTTTGTGTGGCCCTGTGATGCTTGGTAAATTTGGAGTATTGCAAGGTAGCACAAGTTACTGCCTTGCATTACTCTACCTCAGGGAGGTGTTCCATGAGTGATGCGTCAGTGTTCCCACAGCAGTTAGAACAGTAGGACAGCATTTCAGTCCTGTGGCCAGTTCTGGGCAGTTCTGCCTTTTTGGGATTTCAATGCTGACTGGTCCTGCCATGGTTTCCATCAAAAGTATGAGCAAGGAAGCAGTAGAGAGCAGGGGGTTTCCTCTCAGAAGAAACCCTTTACAAGAGCACCAAGGCAAGTGAGGCTGCCCTACCTCTAACTACCTGCTTATCTGTCAGGGGAATGGTCTTTTCCAGAGAACAATGTGCCAGGAAAGGGCAGGGGGTCTTCCTAGCTTCAAGGGAACCATGTGCTTCTCTTCCTTCATTAACATTCCTGTGACTGACTCACTGAAAAGGATCCCTACAATGTTCTGGTCCGGAATCCCTACAATTCACATCTCCTACCTAGACTCTCCCACCTTACCTCCATTGTAGGTACCAGTAAAGTATAGACAACCCCAAAATAAAAAACCCAGTGTGGCCAGGTCCCTTTTGTACAATCTCCACATGCCTCCTCTACACATGCAAGTGAGGTACATGTTCATGAAACCCATGTCTCACAAATATGAGCAAAGGATCCAATTGCAAGGGACTAGCAATGCAATGTGAAAACACAGAAGAGGCTTGTAGGCTATCCTGCCAAGCAAGTGACAGGTACATTGGGCAGGCCTGTTATTCTAATCATTTTGCTACCACCATCTACAGCCCGGTGAGGTGATAATAGTCCCTTCTTTATAATGAAGGTGCACATGGTGTGCCCCTCCGAACACAGAGCCCTTCTCTGGGTATCACTCCATGTTATGGAAAAGCCTCAGTGTGCATGCGTGATCGTCATCTGTGCTGACTTTCAGCTGCGGCCCGAGGATGCAGTTCGGAGGGGCAGGGATGCGATGCAGCGTGTGCTACGAAATTCGTTTTATTTATTAAATTGTTTACTTACCTGCAATTATCCATATTCCCTTGTTCACCACCCCCCACCCTGCCCCTCCCCTGCACCGCCTCCCTTCCCCACCATACTCCATCCATGGGCCGCGGCTGCTGACTTTAGGATTGTTATCTGGAACTTGAGGCAAGAGCACCTGCTCTTCAGAGTCATGCAGGGAAACTTTCTCCATCCCAACATGCATATAGGAATTCTTATAGTATTGTACTGCTTGCATTATATGTAACCATTCAGTGGAATTATATATACTCATTGTTTATATCATAGAAATTGGCGCTAGAGGCCTGATTCTGTTATTTGTAGACATATGTCATTACAATTAAATGTGTGTCTCTAAATTCTGAGTGTAAGAGATTCATTGATGTATTGATACGTCTGGAATTTACATAGTTTGCTTTCTCTCATGGTTATATTCTGACATTTTCTAGAGGGGTGTGCCACATATAAGAGCTCTGTTAATAATGAAATGAAATAGTGAAATTATATTATTCAAATTTCCCTTTTATTCGCTATTCTGCATGTGGCCCCAGTTTTGTGTGTTCCCTATATTTGTGTTCTGTAAATACACACATATATTCAATGAGAAAAACACAATTAAATGATAGTTATGGTTGACTGAACACAAAACCGAAAAAACCCTGACATTCACCAGTTATGGCGTGCAACACACAATGCTCATAAGTCACACCCCTGCCATGTTTTTTTCTTTATTTTTACATGCCATTAGCTAAGGGGTGCATTGAGTATGGGGACTGAGTTATGAAACCTATTATGCATTGCACTCGAATATCAAGGCTATTTGGGTTTGTATTCACAGAACCAAAACTAACCTTTAGCGGTGTTTATTCAGTTAATTTCATGGGTATTTAATGATGTGTTACATCCACTTGCCATGTACCCATTCTACACTGTGTTCAGAAACACCCTTGCCTAAGCCTATGGTCATGAGGGAATAGTCGCAGGACCTGCCTGGCCTTCGATTATGCTAAATTACTAGTGTGCCATATTTCACGTTGATTGATCAAATAGTAACAAAGCAACTTGCATACAATTGAGAAAACCAAGAGTAAATTAAAAATGCAAAGGCTCTGACCAATTTCGTGCAGTTCCATCAAACAAGGATAAAGTTTGAAAATCAAAATATTTTGACCTCCACCTTTAGCCTTGACCTCCATTGGATCTGCACAAAACCTAAAATATCTACCTTAGGTGTAAATGGAAATTGACATTCACATTTATTGGAAATTCATTATATAGCACTTAAAGTAAAGGCAAATAACCGTCTTATTTTCCCCATTTCAACTTTGATCCACCATGCTGGATTGGCACAAGTCTTTACTTACTAAAAAAAATCACAACAAGCTTGGGAAGATTGATACACAGTGCCAAACGATCACTTTTACTGACCCCCTCATTTAACTGGGCCCACTTGATATATCTGCACAAATTTGAAAATACCAAGAACAATCTTCATATTTTAGTGTCTGCCAGATTTTATGCATATTCATTAAACAATGCAAAATGTATAAGTAAATCCTCAAGTGGCTTTTTAATCATCAAGAAATTCAAGCTCACTAGGCTTTCTTTCAAACACTAATATCTCAAAAACAACTGATCGGATTTCAACCAAACCAACAAAAATCGTAAATCCGGTATTTGTAAAGCGTGAACTACTCCCCCTTACAGGTCTCAAGGCGCTGTGGGCCGTCGTGGAAATTAAGTGAGCTATTGCCCAGAGTCACATGATGCTGAGCTGATCTGCCGCCAGAGCCGGGGATCAAACCGTGAGCCCTGTGCCCCGAAGTCAGCTGCCCTGGCCACTGCATCACACCTCTCCAAAACCATGCCGTTGGCTGTGTCCTACAAGGATTGGCAATGGGGCCTTAACAAAAAGCATGTCCTTTACCCAACCCTTCACAGATGGCCAATCCATACTGCGCACAGCCTTCAGCAGTGGTAGAGGATGTGCCAAGGTCTTCAGACATGCGCAATGGGATTTGGCCAGAAGGCCTGACCATATTTCAGGATTTGTACCTATCTGGAATCCTGGAGTTCATGCTCTCTGGGAATGGTTTCAAGTGTGGCAGGGACACGATCACATTTTTTGGACTCCACGAGACAAATATGCTATTGGCCGGCCTTGGAGACTGTGACAGATGTCTCAGTGGAGACTGTGGAGGTGAAGGAGGGTGGAGTCGCAGGGTAATATAGATCACCACATCAGGAGGAAAGTGGAAAGAGCCAGAACATTCTGGAAAAAACAGAAATTCAGGAAGGAGCAGGAGGGTGCCAGACACATCTGATTCAGGAAGATTTGAGAGGATTTGAGCACCACTCACAGCACTACACTTCGCCTGGCAACAGCAGTTGATGGGTTCTTTACTCTGGTTGCTTAGTTTGCACAGCTTGCATTCCCTACAACTTTTTTATGTTGAGCGTCAGCGCTGTATGCAAGACCTGTTGTACTTACTATAGCGAGTGCAATCCCGCCTGCTGCTTCCAATAGGTTCTCTCTTGCGTCGGTCCTCTTTCCTGGCTCCTCATTGGTTGGCACTCCTGAGACATCACTCCATTTTCTGCCCGGGAGCACTGGCAAACTACATTTTCATTACACTGTACGTGTGTATTTTGTCCTTTGGGACTACTTTGTCTATTTTTTAATTAGGTCTCGCCTAGCTTGGTGGCTTGTTATAACTCCTCTGGACTTTTGAAGGGTGTTTTTTGGGATGACTGTCCCTCTTACTCCCTATGTGTGTGTGGCCATGTAGACTGTGAGGGTGTGGCAGTCCAAAGCTGGGGTCGCATGTGTCCTCGGTTTGATGCGAGGGAGTCCATACCTATAACAAAGTGTGCCCTCCCTCCTAGGAATCCCCTGTCCTCTGCTTAGTGAGTGGGAGCCCAGTCCTTTGAGAAGGGAGCCCCTGCCCGCCTGCTTTGATGGTACGTGCCCCCGCACCCTGCCTTTCGCTCTTTCAGAGCGCGAGGCTCCCTGCTTACTCAGCAAGGGGCTTCCCTTCCTTCCTGGGAGAGCTATCTGTGCTGGCTTAGCTGGGTCCCAGGCTTCCTGCTTAAACTTATTTAACACATGCTTTTTGTGCTCTCTAGTGCGCCTTTCCTTTCCTAAAAAGGCATTCATGGAATATGAGCAGGAAGCAGGAAGCGCCGGGGTTACTGAGGGCTTCCTCTGTTGCCAAGTTAAGTCTGAAGTGCGGCGTGGGCTCACTTAACCCCTTACGGTGCTGTTTGAGGGAGCACATCTGCTCTGCAGTAGTGGGAGAGTCAAGGTACAGTCGCTCTCCTGTATTTTGTGTGCATGCACACTTCCTTGTACGTCCGTTTGTTCTGAACGTCACTTGCTTTTCTTACTACCTCTCTATTTTTTACTTCACCGGCTCCGATCACCCTCATTGGCCCCATTTTTTCCGTGGTCTCGTTAATGCACTTTTAGCTGTTGCTGGCACAGTCCTTCCTGGACTCCAACTTTACCTCTGCTCTCTGAATTCTACTCCTCTTCCTGTGTGACGCATACAAACCCCCTTCACGAGCTCCATGTTTAACCTACTTATTTCATTAATATGCTCCTGCCTGTCCTTGCCACCTATTCTGTTATGGTCACTGACTTTCTCCTTGCCCCATAACAAATGGACCTTTTACTTGGCTTGTTACACAGCCTCCGTTATTTAGTGTGTGAGCACTATTTTCTTTAATGGTATGTCCTCATTCCAGCACTTTCACTTTATTAGCTGCTCTGCTTTATTTAATTAATTCACAGCATGGTCCGCATTAGTACAGTGTAGCACATGCAAACAAGCATTTGCAATGCTACAAGTCTCCATTTACGCGAGTTTGAACTATGGCATTATAAATGACAATCCCTTTTATTTATTTTTTGGTTTTTTAAACGTAAATAAAACGCATTGTCATTTACAATGCCAATAGCTTAAACTTGCGTAAATGCGAGACCTATTGCATTGCAAATGCTTGTTTGTTTTACTGCCTTTCAGTTCGCTCGGGTGGATATAGCAGCTCAGGTTAATCCTTCTCTCCACAGATGATGAACATTATTTGCTAACTGTTAACAAAAGGGGGAGGGGGAGAATAATCTTAAAATGGATTCGTTCTCCCATGGCTAGTTTTTATAAACAAAATGAATCCATTTAACAAAAAAGGAAAGAGTGTCCCTACGATGGTTGGGAGCACCCTGGTTGTTTTTGGTACCCCTCGCACACCAACAGGCCCCTTGATGTCATGCTTCATCATAGGGGTCCTCGCACCTCTCTCCGGGATGCGGCGTGCTGCGACCTACGGTTACGTGGGAGCACTTATAACGGCTATGTGTGGTGTAGGTGAGGGAATTTTTTATGTGAGTGCGTGGTGGGGTTCTGAGTGGGTGATGTTTAAAAAGTGCCTGGCTCCTGGGGTGTCACAAAAACTTTATTTGGCCCCCAGGCTGGTACTATTAAAATGGTGAGAAAAGAGGTATATTGCGCAAACAATGTGCGCCACCTCCTATGTGTGCGTCAACATGTTTCGGTGTAATAACACCTTCTTCAGGACTGGGGTACACAAATCCACACCTTACTCACGTTTTTCTACTTTTTCAGGATGTATTGCTAAAAAAGTGAGATTAAATGTGCAGGTAATACAGTGTACCTACTAGTTAGCCGCTATTTATCTGACCTGTAAAGGAAAGGGACAGAAAATATTTTTCAGGTGGTCCATTCCTTAAAAACCATAGGTATAGTGACCTGTGGGTACAGTCAAAAAAGTGCGGCTCGGTTTCTAGACACGTTGGTATCATACTATATGTGAAATCGTGCCTGTTGTGAAAGTTTAAGAAAAAAACACTTATTAGACAAACACACATAAAACATAAATCACACACTCTAAATTTAGGCGAGTTCTGGGTTGTCATTAGCTCCTGTGGTCAGAGGGATTTGTTGCCATAGAAAAATGGGAAATCTCTGTGAGGGTCATAGTGGGCATAACATACTGTTTTTTCAGGAGTCTGCTGTTCCATGGGGCCGTGAAAAACTTAGGGGTTCCTTGCGCTTCCTTGCTGCCTGTGAGGAATGAAGAGATTTACTCTTTGGCCTGGTACTTACATATTCGTAGAGGCGGTAGGTCGGTTAGCGGTCATCATACTCACGAGTCTCTGAGGAGAATCCCTCCTGGCTGCCCCTTACGCCATTTTTACCCATACTGTGCAGCATATACTGTGATTGGGCCACTTTACAAAACTAAGTGTCCTGTTTTTAAATACCGTTGAGTCCTACCCAAAGTACTACCATCTCATAGGAACCATGTCTTAAAAACGAAACCGAGCAGTTTAGTCAAAAGTATGGCTTTGTTTAAATTAACCTTCATAAGCATTCCTACGTTTTTCATGGGACGATGGAGCAGCAGACTCCTGAAAAAACAGTATGTTATGCCCACTATGACCCTCACAGAGATTTCCCATTTTTCTATGGCAACAAATCCCTCTGACCACAAGAGCTAATGACAATCCAGAACTCGCCTAAATTTAGAGTGTGTGATTTATGTTTTATGTGTGTTTGTCTAGTAAGTGTTTTTTTCTTAAACTTTCACAACAGGCACGATTTCACATATAGTATGACACCAACGTGTCTAGAAACCGAGCCGCACTTTTTTTTACTGTACCCACAGGTCACTATACCTATGGTTTTTAAGGAATGGACCACCTGAAAAAAAATGTTTGTCCCTATCCTTTACAGGTCAGCTAAATAGCGGCTGACTAGGAGGTACACTGTATTACCTGCACTTTTAATCTCACTTTTTTAGCAATACATCCTGAAAAAGTAGAAAAACGTGAGTAAGGTGGGGATTTGTGTACCCCAGTCCTGACGAAGGTGTTTTTACACCGAAACATGTTGACGCACACATAGGAGGTGGCGCACATTGTTTGCGCAATATAACTCTTTTCTCACCATTTCAATAGTACCAGCCCGGGGGCCAAATAAAGTTTTTGTGACACCCCACGAGCCAGGCACTTTTTAAACATCACCCACTCAGAACCCCACCATGCACTCACATAAAACATTCCCTCACCTACACCACACATAGCCGTTATAAGTGCTCCCACGTAACCGTAGGTCGCAGCACGCCGCATCCCGTAGAGAGGTGCGAGGACCCCTATGATGAAGCATGACACCAAGGGGCCTGTTGGTGTGTCAGGGGTACCAAAAACAACCAGGGTGCTCCCAATCATCGTAGGGACACTCTTTCCTTTTTTGTTAAATGGATTCATTTTGTTTATAAGAACATTATTTGCTACCATCACAGAATTCCTGCTCCAACTTTGAACACACCAAATCATCCTGGCTCCTTACATCTCTACAGTTTGACATTCCCATTTGGTTCCAGGATGGTGTGCTGGTAATCTGGGGCTAGTCACGGCCTCTCTGCTTCCATCCCCTCAAAAGCCACTCTACTGTTACTCACAAGACATTGTATGCTGTTATACACCAGCATGTTTAGAATAACAGTATTTGGTTTTATAGGATTATGATTATCAGTCCATTGAAGGCCCAGGGTCCTTGCCTCACATCTGCAACCAGCTGTGCTACCGAGTTCAGCAAGCCAAGACACTTACAGAGTATTCCTTTTCTTTCTACCTCTCTTCCTCTTTTTCCACCTGTAAAGTCACTTCAGATTCTGGAATCCATTACAGATCTTATTTTTTACTGAAAAGAGCAGGAGTGGTTATAGCATTGTTGTCCCAGCCTGAATTCCAGTGAAATTCTGACAACACTCAATTAGCAACAAGCAGTCAACCACAGCTATGCATAGAACTTGGATCCTGCAACTTGCCTCTTGGCTGGGTTATTTGTTTTACATATTTTTGTACTCGCTGATCCTAATTTGGTACCCCAGAGCCAGGGCAAGCTTCATCATCAGGTACCTCAATACCAGCAAAAGTTTCTCAGACCTATGCAGCAACTTTCTTGGTTTCTCAGTTCCAAATCCCTGTCCATGAAACCTTGGTAAGATATGCATAGATAAGTGAAACTTACCCTGGGTTAGCAGTACAAGCACATTTAGCAAAAGCACCACAAAGAATAGCTGCTTGAGTTCTGTTATTCTCATACGTTTGCTGTAAAGTTTTACACTGAAGGCCACATTTTGTGGTAAATGTTTACTGTGGAAAGTGTGTGATTTAGCAAAGTGGTGTAATGACAAAATTTGGAAATTTCACGTAACAAGCATAACACAAAATTCTCAGAATTACATGAATTACGCTGGTGTAATTTACATTTTGTCTACGCCTACTCTTGCCTGGTTTAGTGTTGTGACAAAACTGAACCTACTGAAAACATAAATATATATCTGGGATCTCCACACTCAGAAAACCAACATGAAGGCATGTGGATTGATTTTTTATATGAATGTGTTCCAGGTTGTTGCAGGGGGTGGGGGGTGAATGGAAAATATGATGTGCTCTGACTGGTACAATGTAGGTCAATATTATTGCCTATAGTGCATCTTTCTAAGAGAATAATCTGTAATGTAGAATGTGGGGAACAACCTTTACAACGCAACTTTTACAACGCACTACCATTACAACGAAACTTTTACAACGCAACATCCATTACAACGCATGTTTTTACAACGCAACCATTACAACGCATGACACTACAATGCACACCACTACAACGCATGTCATTACAACGCAGTCATTACAACGCATACCATTACAACGCATAGCATTACAACACATAGTACCCCTACACTATCCAACACTTACCCTACTGTTGCACCCCCTGGAGTTAGAATACCAATTTTTACCCCTACACTATCCAACACTTACCCTACTGTTGCACCCCCCGGAGTTAGAATAGCAAATATTACCCCTACACTATCCAATACTTACCTTACATGCAAAGTAATGTTATGCGTTGTAATGGTATGCGTTGTAAAGGTAGTATGCGATGTAATGGAATGCGTTGTAAAGGTAGTTTTTAAAAATTCGTTGTAAATGCATGCGTTGTAATGGAATGCATTGTAATGGATGTTGCGTTGTAAAAAATGCATTGTAAAGGTAGGCGTTGTAAAAGTATGCGTTGTAACGTCATACATCCATAGAATGTACATCATGGTGATGTCTTCCATCACTGATAGATGGAAGAAAATAGAGCCTGAAGACTGCTCAAGGAGAGTATAGTGTAAAAGGTTGGGGAGAGGAATTGGCCTAACGGCTAGGGCTACCGCCCTCGAAACTGGTTTTGAGTCTCAGCGATGACGCTGAACATCCTGTGATTCTGGGCAAATTACTTAATTTCCCTGTGCCTAACAAAAATTAATGTGTACTCATGTAATGCAAATGGTGCTATGTAAAGAGCTCTGATACCTAATTCGGCTCAAGTTCGCGCTTTATAAAACTCTGTAAAAAAAAAAAAAGAGGTTGAAAGTCCTTAAGTATAATTCACTCACAGTTAGTCAATAAGAGCAAATGATATCAAAATAATGGCTGAAAGCCCCATAAGAACCACTGTAAATGTCAGAATATAATGCTACTGTAACCGTGCTAACAATGGCTTTCAAAACCAGTCCTTAAGGTGTTGTGCTGACACACAAGTACCAATATTCAGAAACGTAAAGCAATAACTAGACAATACCCTTCATGTTGCCAATGCTGCTGCTGACAAGAATTCTAGTTGAAACGAACTAAGGTGTGATAAGTGTATAAAGTATGTCTTCATGTGAGAGAGTATTGTTTTTTTCTGGAGTACAGAGGCCAAAACAAACTGGGGGTCAAATGGATCTCTGAATCACACATTGTTGATACTAAAATGGCTGACATTAATGTCTAAAAGGTGCCGCAGGAATAAGTTAGAATACAGGACTGAATCGTGCACATAAATCATTTTTCCCACAAGAAGAAAATGTGCCAAAATGATCCACCAAGAAAGCCCTGAAGCTTGAATCACAACATACCTACAAAACTGGGAAACCAGAACAAGAAAAGGCGTCTAGTGACAAAAAAAAGAAATTATTCAACTGTGAGAGGTCACACAAAAGCAAAGATTCAGAATGGTACTGAAGACATATTGTATTGTATTGTAATTGCATTTGTATAGCGCTTACTACCCCTGATGAGGTGTCAAAACGCTTTTTCGGTGAGTAGCACGCTACTCCGGGACCCATAGAGGATTAGTGTTGAATTAGTATAGTGAAACATGCAAGTAAATTTTAAGTGGTGGATATGTTAGTCAGTTATTTGGATTCGGAAGGATAGCAGAAGGATAGAAAGTTTCTATTTATATAGCTCTTCTAATGACTGATGGGGTGTTGAAGCGCTTTTTTTTGGTGAGTAGCACGCTACTCCAGAAACCCATAAAGGATTAGTGGTGAATTAGTATGGTGAAATATGAAAATGATTTGAGTGGTGGATATTAGTCAGTTATTTAGAGTGAGAATGATAGCGGAGGGATATAAGTGGAAGAAAGGTTTGCATTCATATAGCGCCTGTTACCCCTGATGGGGTGTTGAAGCGCTTTTCTGGCGAGTAGCAGGCTACTCTGGAACACGTAAAGGATTAGTGTTGAAAATTAGTATGGTCCCATTTAGAATTTATCAGTCAGTGACAGGTTGAGTCCGTGACGGTATACCCAGAATACCAAACATTCGATCAACCCTCTCAATTATAAGTCGAACAAACCACCAGTTTTGTGATGGCTGTGTCCCCTCTGGCTCTGCCTTCGGAAAACTTACCTCATCAGCCCAATGGAGAAGGGGCAGTCAGAGTACCTGTAGATCACTAGTGACAGTGATGAATTCCAGAGCCAGAGTGGTTTGACAGCTGGGCTACTTTAACGGGTTAACATATTTATTTATAGCTTGCAATGTTGCATTTGAGGCTGCATTTCATTCACATGTATATATTCATGTAATGAGAAAAATGAAATTCCTATCACATAGAATCTGAAATTTTAAATTGTAGTGTGGTGTGTAAATTGTCTTATAAATAAAAACATGTAATTTAGAAATATTTTTTATTTCTAATCTAGATACACAATATACTCTATTACCATTGCATCCCTCTGGGAATCTTCAGCACTGATTTGACCAATCCCTTGGTCATTTTACACCTACCAGTAATAAGCTTTGCACATGTCTGTTTTGTTTCAATTGTACCTGATGTCAAGGTCACTATGATGTTGAACTCCTGTTGAAATTGAATTGTCAATTAAGAGAGAGAGATTCCCCACAGTTTTGAGTGAGAACAGAAGCACCCCTCTTATCTACACCTCAAGAGCATTTGACTCATAATAGCAGTGGAAAATCTGAGTAAATAGTTGAATGCAATCAGAATGTTTTCTTCGGACTGTGTGCACTTAAAAAACATTTTGATTTACATACCAGTAAATGAGGGTTGTTGTAAAGTTGTAACAGAATCTACAACCTGTCCCCAATTAAAGATATTAGTGATGAATTGTAAAATAAATAAAAATACCAGTTCAAAGTTGGGATGGGCGAAGTTGCACACCTGCCAACACACCATAGCACACAAGATGAGCTGGAATCCCCTTCATAGAAAGGGTTTCCAGCTCATATATGGAGGTCCTGCACAGCCAATGTCCATTATGAGGTGTGAAACCTCCCCAGAACATCAACAGCAGGCTTCATATTTTTTTTGTTTTTTTGTTTTTTAAGTGTAGAGTTTAGATATGTAGAGGGGCACCAGGCTGTGCTGGGCATTTAGGCCTACCCCCTCTAAGTCCCCTCACACACAGTGACATTTCTTTTCGAAATTGGAAGGTCTGAAGTTGCATAGTGTTTCCCAGTTTGTCTTTTTGGATCTCAACATATTCCATCATGAAGGGAGGCTAGAAACCACAACCCATTTCAAACCGACAGCTAGGAAGTGTCTACTCAGATACGACAGTTTCCACCCCCGCCACCTGAGGATGAACCTCCCATACGGACAATTTCTCCGTCTAAGAAGAAACTGCACCCAAGTGGACAGCTACAAATCACAGGCCCAAGATCTAAAAACCAAACTGCGAGCAAGACAGTACACGGACAGGATTATCAACGCAGCCATGAAAAGGGCTAGGAACAATAATAGGGATGCCCTGCTGGAAGACAGGAGCACACTTATCACAAAACAAACAAGACCGATATGCGTCACCACGTACAGCTCCCATTCCAACGAAGTGTAGAAAATCGTGAATAGACACTGGCGTATTCTGATGGGTGGATCACTGAAAATTGAAAAACCAATGTTTTCCCACAGACGCGGCAAAAACCTTAAGGACATACTAGTCCACACCCACACCAAACCCCAACAACAGCAACAACTTTCACAACATGGAGTCCAAGGGCATTTCCCATGTGGCAACTGCGCAAGCTGCCACCTGACCAGAAAAAGCAAGCAGTTGACATTTGCAAATGGAACAAAGTGGGACCAGCGAAAATTTACTAATTGCAACAACAAGAATGTAATCTACATGATTATGTGCCCCTGTGACCTCAAGTACATTGGCATGACCACCAGAGCCATGAAAACACGACTTAATGAACATAAGAGCAACATTTCCTGCAAGAAGAGTACCACAAAGATGGCTTCCCACTTCCTGGAGATGCAAGTGGACGATAATTGAACAATTACCCTCTGAGCAGGGTCTTTTCGAGAGAGGACAACGATGGGTGTTCCGCCTCGGGACCCACGTCACGGGTCTGAATGATGACATCCCCTGGGGCTAACTCAACACCTGAGCTCCAGACATAGGAGGAACCACCCGAGGGGATCAGTAAAAAGGTGAGGCGGATTTGATGCCCTTCTCATGGAAAAGAAGGGACTAAGCAGAGATGAAACCCCCCCCCCCGCCCATTTTTACCCTTACTGTGCAGCATATACTGTGATTGGGCCACTTTACAAAACTAAGTGTCCTGTTTTTAAATACCGTTGAGTCCTACCCAAAGTACTGTCATCTCATAGTAACCATGTCTTAAAAACGAAACCGAGCAGTTTAGTCAAAAGTATGGCTTTGTTTAAATTAACCTTCATAAGCATTCCTTAACTTTGGCGGCTATTTCGAATAACAGCGGGAAGGCTGTACTTCAAACAGACCCGCGAATACAATGCTGTTTGTGGACAAAACCGATCCATGTAATCATGCACAAACACTTTACCGGCCACTTCCAATACGGTAGTAGTAATATCAAGATCAGTGTCAGAACAATCACTTCCCACGCATGCGCAATAGAACTAAGCACTACCGAATAGAACACCCATGCACATGCCTTGTCCTATGGGCGCACATGCGCAGACATGGCGACAGCGACGAAATAGGCAGAGGGACCGGGAAGCCAAATACGGGCATATCCGGAGAACTCAATTGCCAATTATTCAATAATCGGCCGGTCACTGGTGGTATAAAAGAGCACTAGGCAGCACCTCGGCACAACCAACGGAGCCGGCGTAAGGGGCAGCCAGGAGGGATTCTCCTCAGAGACTCGTGAGTATGATGACCGCTAACCGACCTACCGCCTCTACGAATATGTAAGTACCAGGCCAAAGAGTAAATCTCTTCATTCCTCACAGGCAGCAAGGAAGCGCGAGGAACCCCTACGTTTTTCATGTGCCGATGGAGCAGCAGACTCCTGAAAAAACAGTATGTTATGCCCACTATGACCCTCACAGAGATTTCCCAGTGTGTGATTTATGTTTTATGTGTGTTTGTCTAGTAAGTGTTTTTTTCTTAAACTTTCACAACAGGCACGATTTCACATATAGTATGACACCAACGTGTCTAGAAACCGAGCCGCACTTTTTTTACTGTACCCACAGGTCACTATACCTATGGTTTTTAAGGAATGGACCACCTGAAAAAAAATGATTGTCCCTTTCCTTTACAGGTCAGCTAAATAGAGGCTGACTAGGAGGTACACTGTATTACCTGCACCTTTAATCTCACTTTTTTAGCAATACATCCTGAAAAAGTAGAAAAACGTGAGTAAGGTGGGGATTTGTGTACCCCAGTCCTGACGAAGGTGTTTTTACACCGAAACATGTTGACGCACACATAGGAGGTGGCGCACATTGTTTGCGCAATATACCTCTTTTCTCACCATTTCAATAGTACCAGCCCGGGGGCCAAATAAAGTTTTTGTGACACCCCACGAGCCAGGCACTTTTTAAACATCACCCACTCAGAACCCCACCATGCACTCACATAAAACATTCCCTCACCTACACCACACATAGCCGTTATAAGTGCTCCCACGTAACCGTAGGTCGCAGCACGCCGCATCCCGTAGAGAGGTGCGAGGACCCCTATGATGAAGCATGACACCAAGGGGCCTGTTTGTGTGTGAGGGGTACCAAAAACAACCAGGGTGCTCCCAATCATCGTAGGGACACTCTTTCCTTTTTTGTTAAATGGATTCATTTTGTTTATAAGAACATTATTTGCTACCATTACAGAATTCCTGCTCCAACTTTGAACACACCAAATCATCCTGGCTCCTTACATCTCTACAGTTTGACATTCCCATTTGGTTCCAGGATGGTGTGCTGGTAATCTGGGGCTAGTCACGGCCTCTCTGCTTACATCCCCTCAAAAGCCACTCTACTGTTACTCACAAGACATTGTATGCTGTTATACACCAGCATGTTTAGAATAACAGTATTTGGTTTTATAGGATTATGATTATCAGTCCATTGAAGGCCCAGGGTCCTTGCCGCACATCTGCAACCAGCTGTGCTACCGAGTTCAGCAAGCCAAGACACTTACAGAGTATTCCTTTTCTTTCTACCTCTCTTCCTCTTTTTCCACCTGGAAAATCACTTCAGATTCTGGAATCCATTACAGATCTTATTTTTTTACTGAAAAGAGCAGGAGTGGTTATAGCATTGTTGTCCCAGCCTGAATTCCAGTGAAATTCTGACAACACTCAATTAGCAACAAGCAGTCAACCACAGCTATGCATAGAACTTGGATCCTGCAACTTGCCGCTTGGCTGGGTTATTTGTTTTACATATTTTTGTACTCGCTGATCCTAATTTGGTACCCCAGAGCCAGGGCAAGCTTCATTATCAGGTACCTCAATTCCAGCAAAAGTTTCTCAGACCTATGCAGCAACTTTCTTGGTTTCTCAGTTCCAAATCCCTGTCCATGAAACCTTGGTAAGATATGCATAGATAAGTGAAACTTACCCTGGGTTAGCAGTACAAGCACATTTAGCAAAAGCACCAAAGAATAGCTGCTTGAGTTCTGTTATTCTCATACGTTTGCTGTACAGTTTTACACCGAAGGCCACATTTTGTGGTAAATGTTTACTGTGGAAAGTGTGTGATTTAGCAAAGTGGTGTAATGACAAAATTCGGGAATTTCACGTAACAAGCATAACACAAAATTCCCAGAATTACGTGAATTACGCTGGTGTAATTTACATTTTGTCTACGCCTACTCTTGCCTTGTTTAGTGTTGTGACAAAACTGAACCTAATGACAACATAAATATATATCTGGGATCCCCACACTCAGAAAACCAACATGAACGCATGTGGATTGATTTTTTATATGAATGTGTTCCAGGTTGTTGCACGGGGTGGGGGGTGAATGGAAAATATGATGTGCTCTGACTGGTGCATTGTATGTCAATATTATTGCCTATAGTGCTTCTTTCTAAGAGAATAATATGTAATGTAGAATGTACATCATGGTGATAGAAAATCACTGATAGATGGAAGAAAATAGAGCCTGAAGACTGCTCAAGGAGAGTATAGTGTAAAAGGTTGGGGAGAGGAATTGGCCTAACGGCTAGGGCTACCGCCCTCGAAACTGGTTTTGAGTCTCAGCGATGACGCTGAACATCCTGTGATTCTGGGCAAATTACTTAATCTCCCTGTGCCTAACAAAAATGAATGTGTACTCATGTAATGCAAATGGTGCTATGTAAAGAGCTCTGATACCTGATTCGGCTCAAGTTCGCGCTTTATAAAACTCTGTAAAAAAAAAATGATATCAAAATAATGGCTGAAAGCCCCATAAGAACCACTGTAAATGTCAGAATATAATGCTATTGTAACCGTGCTAACAATGGCTTTTAAAACCAGTCCTTAAGGTGTTGTGCTGACACACAAGTACCAATATTCAGAAGCGTAAAGCAATAACTAGATAATACCCATCATGTTGCCAATGCTGCTGCTGACAAGAATTCTAGTTGAAACGAACTAAGGTGTGATACGTGTATAAAGTATGTCTTGATGTGAGAGAGTTTTTTTTTTTTCTGGAGTACAGAGGCCACAACAAACTGGGGGTGAAATGGATCCATATAGCGCCTGTTACGCCTGATGGGGTGTTTAAGCACTTTTCTGGCGAGTAGCAGGCTACTCCGGAACCCTCAAAGGATTAGTGTTGAAAATTACTATGGTCCCATTTAGAATTTAGCAGTCAGTGACCGGTATACCCAGAATACCAAACCTTCGATCAACCCTCTCAATTATGAGTCGGACAAACCACCAGTTTTCTGCTGGCAGTGTCCCCTCTGGCTCTGCCTTCGGAAAACTTACCTCATCAGCCCAATGGAGAAGGGGCAGTCAGAGTACCTGTAGATCACTAGTGACAGTGATGAATTCCAGAGCCTGAGTGGTTTGACAGCTGGGCTATTTTAAAGGGTTAATATATGTATTTATAGCTTGCAATGTTGTATTTGAGCCTGCATTTCATTCACATGTATATATTCATGTAATGAGAAAAATGACATTCCTATCACATAGAATCAGAAATTTTGAAGTGTAGTGTGGTGTATAAATTGTCGTATTAATATAAACATGTAATTTAGAAATATTTTTCATTTCTACTCTAGATACACAATATACTCTATTACCATTGTATCCCTCTGGGATTCTTCAACACTGATTTTACCAATCTCTTGGTCATTTCACACCTACCAATGACAAGCTTTGCATTTGCATTTTTTGTTTAAATTTTACCTGATGTCAGGGTCACTATGATGTTGAACTCATGTTGAAATTGAATTGTCAATTAAGAGAGAGAGATTCACCACAGTTTTGAGTGAGAGCAGAAGCACTCATCTTTTCCACACATCAAGAGCATTTGAATATTAATAGCAGTGGTAAATCTGAGTAAATAGCTGAATGCAATCAGAATGTTTTCTTCGGACCGTGTGCAGTTAAACAACATTTTGATTTACATAACAGTGCATGAGGGTTATTGTAAAGTTGTAACCAAATCTACAACCTGTCCCCAATTAAAGCTATTAGTGATGAATTGTAAAATAAATACAAATACCAGTTCAAAGTTGGGGTGGGTGAAGTTGCACACCTGCAGACAAGATGAACTGGAAACCCTTTCACAGAAAAGGTTTCCAGCTCATATTTGGAGATCCTGAACAGCCAATGACGGCAGGCTTCATAGCTTTTTTCAGTTTTTTGTTTTTAAGTGTAGATTTTGGAGATGTAGAGGGGCCCCAGGCTGTGCTGGGCACTTAGACCTACCCCCTCTAAGTCCCCTCCACCTCCTCACTTACAGTGACATTTCTTTTCGAAATTGGAAGGTCTGAAGTTGCATAGTAATTTTCCATTTTCACCATTTATTTTTAGGTATACTTGATCTTGCATATGTTTACATCACACCTGTCAACTGTACAGTTTCTGTAAATCACACTGTGAATTTTGATTGCGTACCAAACACATTTGGTTTCACAGTGCCCGCAACAGTTTTCTGCTTGAACCAACTCTCCTGCGAGAGAAGGCTAGTCGGATGGTTTAAGGTAAAGAAGGGAAATTACACAAATTGGTACTCCAATAATCTACTTCCACAAGAGATTATAGTTTTGTAACAATAATTAGGCACAGGACCAATCAAAAGTCAGATGCTACATGCTTAACTTATTTCAGCAACAGCACAGCGAATTCCAGAATTGTTTATGTAATATTATTTCATTAAGAGCTATGCGGAATTTCTTCACTATTGCTTATGTAAACCAATACATTTTGTTTTAAATACATAAAATTCCTTACCTACATCTAAGGTTATTCTCTGATAGTCACATTGCTTATCCCAGAAATTAATTTAAACCTCCACTTTGCAACCAAAAGTTAGGGAGACTGTCCTTTAGCAATGCACTGATAAATGTATAATTCTAAAATCCGACGTCAACCACACAAGCATTAATTTACTACAAATTTCAGGATTTTTGTTGCTCATGGACTTTTTACAGTTCTGTGTTGTATTTGTGTTTATAGAAGATGACCCTTACCATCTACTTGGGATACACAAATGTATGTTTATATGTGTGTATGTGTGTGTGTGGCTATGTAAAATTACAGAGGCAGTGATAATGCCCCAGCAGCTATTTTTGAATTGAGGCTACCATGACAATAGAATTTTTTATTGCTGTAACTTTAGTTCTGCTTTGCGAATCTGTCTAAAACATTCAGATGTTAGACCCATTCAGGTGAGGTTCTATTTTTTTAGATTTAGAGCAGATGACTCATGGGTGAAACATTTGGTAGGGCGTTCCAAAGGTAGCATTTCCCATTTTAAGCCCTACGGGATATTGCTCTGTCCTACATTGAAAACTGTTGGATGGGATTACATCAAACTTGTTGTCAAGGCAGAACTTTTCTTTGGTGTTCATGCAATTAGTAGTTTTCTCAGTATTTGTATTACAAAAAGATACCATACAGGCTTTGAATGCGTTATCTTTTGTATATTTGGATGGTTAGATTACACATTATTTGCAGATTCAGATCCAGAGAAGTTCCAAGGATTACATTTTTTTAAACGTAATTGAATTTGACAGATTGAGAGAACATTTTCTCTCTTTCACCATTACATTGCTAGCAGCTCGCCAAGGGATCCATGGATACCACAAAATTGATGGGTTGACTATGAAATTGCTTTATTTCTTCTACCAATAACTACTGAAAATGATCTGCAGATATTTGAAAATTCTGCATCAAACAAAGACCATTTGAGGGGATAGCAGAGGGCTACAAGAACATCTCCCACCCAAGGGAAAATTAGGAAGAATCAGGAAAAGGCTAATCCTGTTCTCATAATTAAAACAAAAAATATACATTGTGAAACCATGGGCCAATAAGATGAAGTATCAGTCATATGAATACGTATTGGCCCCGCAGATGCCAGATCACCATGGTGGCCACCATCTTGCCCCTGCAGATCACATGTGAGAGATGTAGATTTAAAAAAAAGATGGACAGGCCTCAGAGCTCAGGACATTGCTGAAGGTCATACATGATTGTTCTGGTGCCATGGGACCGTATGCCACACACTGCACACACCGCTCACAATGCACATCATAAGGCTGTGTGCAGTAGATTATGGGTGCATGAAGACATGATGAAGGGCATGGCCACAAGTACCACCCTGTGCCAGCCACAGTCAGTGCAGGTAAGATTGGTGGGGCCAGGTTGGGTGGGGCCTGGAGGGTATTTAGACAGGCGACAACAAGGGAAAATTAATTATTTATTTAAGTTTCCCTCGTTGTCATCTGTCGAATCCCCCTCCATCCCGGCCCCACCACTCTTACCTGCAAGGGCCGCAGCTGCCCTGTGCCCAGAATCCAATATGCCTGGCAAAGTTCATATGCCCCAGCTCTGAGTCTGTGCAGACAGATATGGAGTCCTTTGCCAAGATCCCATAATGCACGGTTACATGCCATGTGCAGTGGGATTTAACTTTGAATAAAGGCCAAAGTAAAACATTATAAAACACCATTATCAACATTAAAAACAATAAATGATAAAAACATTGCTAAATGAAATCTTACTAACTCAAAAGTGACAAGACTCTTTCTTATAAAAAAACCTCACAAAATCCACTAAATAACTTAACCTGAATGGACAATTTGTTTAAGTTATATAATCTAAATAAACACTGAAAGTCGAAAGATGAGCAACGCAACCATAACTCCTCCGCCCAATGCACAGCTCAGACCTGATATAAGACTTGGGGTATTGTAGACATTTCCACCAAAGATACTTGTAGTAAGAAATTATTGGGTTTGAAGTCATAAGTGCTTGTCACACTGGAAATTAATGTTGCCTGGCTACAGCAACTCTGCTTTTGCCTGATAATGTCATCTGGCTGCTTCCTACACAATCTAATTGAACTTCAGCTATTCATAATTGCTTAACTTGTAATTTCCCCATTAATTCCATTATACATAAATAGAATACTTGGAACGCAGATTGCTTTGATTGTATTGGTCGGTGCCAGCATAGTATTGCAGAAATAGTTCAATGCAAAGGTTGGTCAGTGAGGCGATCTGTAGTCTCAGCTTTATTAGTGATACAGACATGCATGCATTTTTTCTAATATTAAGGAGGTGCAACCAGAGGCGCCACTACCTCTGACTTGGTCAGACCACGGACTGGTCCCATTCAAACTGAACTTGGCATGCGACATTCCAGCCTCAAGTAAATGTTATTACCTGAAGAGACAATGGAAAAAATTGACTCCTGACATCATGGGCCCTGTCTTGGCACAGAACACCCCGTCTCTCACTGCCAACGCAAATATAGACGCACAGCTTCTTAATGAGTGGGTCGGGAAGATGGTTTCTTCCATTGCACCGGCCTCACGAGCGCTATCAAAGAGAGACTCCCCCTCAGCCCCCTGGTTCTCGGAAGATCTGAGGAAAGAGAAAGCAGCCTGTAAAAAGCTAGAAAGACTTTGGAGAGCAAACTATGGGATGGAAGAAAAAATGATATATAAGGAAGCATCCAAAAAACTTCGCAAAGCTATTAGATTGTCTAAAAGACAATTCTATGCTGAATCTATTCAGCAGGCTGAACAATCTAGTAAACAGGTCTTTAGGGTGGTACAGTCTTTTTTTAAACCCAAATGCATCGAAAGGGAGGTCACGCCGTCACCTACTCTATGCGAAAACATCTCTGAGTTCTTTGACCAAAAAATTAAAAAAGTGTACGAATCCTTTAGGCCAGAAACTAAAACGGTGAAATCGGATCTGGTGATTAAAAACGAGCTAGATGTAACTTTCACCCAATTCACGAATATATCCCTTAGTGAGGTGAGACAAGAACTCACCCGATGCAAATCCGGCTCGCCGGATGACCCTTGTCCAGCCAAACTATGGGGCCCCATAGCTGAGTTTGTTGCCCCCATAATGCAACAAATCTGGAACTCATCTACCGTCTCGGAAGTATTCCCGAGCGTTTGGAAACATGCTACTCTCCTCCCGCTGAAAAAAAAGCAGAGTGGGGATCCAGATGACCTTAGTAATCTTCGCCCGATCTCGCTGCTAGCTGCCCCTGGAAAAATGTTAGAGAAAGTAATACAGCGCCAGTTGAGCAAATTTATAGAAGTAAACAAGATACTTCACGAGACACAATCAGGCTTTCGTCCCGGCTTTAGTACGGAGACAGCGCTTATTGAGGTTGCCGAGTCAGTAAGGTGGTCGATGGATGCAGGTAACTCAGCTATGCTGGTACTCCTGGATCTGTCGGCCGCCTTCGACACGGTGGACCACGCCAGACTACTGACACGTCTGGCTGAGATAGGTATCCGTGACAAAGCACTGTGATGGATACATTCCTATCTGTCCCAGAGAACACAGAAGGTGGCACTTGGGACGGCCTCTTCAGCGCCTAAAGTCATCAGTTGCGGAGTCCCGCAAGGGTCGGCACTCAGCCCCCTTTTGTTCAACGTCTACCTTGCCCCTCTCTTTACGTTGATTGCCAACTGGGGTGTCAAGGCAATTTCATATGCTGATTACACCCAGTTGGTATTCCCGTATTCGGAGGTGTCGCAGGAGTCCTTCTCTAACTTCAAAGGCTGTCTCCAAGATATAGCCTGTTGGATGAACACGAACAAGTTAAAATTAAATACCAATAAGACTGAAGTAATCTTTTTTGGCAAAGGCCCCACTCCTCCCTCAGAACTTTGGTGGCCTACTGAGATGGGCCAAGCCCCCTTACCCAGCAGTACGGCAAAAAATTTGGGAGTGAGGTGGGACGATAGCTTGTCCTTTACCTCGCACATCCAACAGGTTGCCGGCTGTTGCTTGAGTAAACTGAGGAACCTCCGCAAGATCCTGAGACTCCTCCCTGAGAGTTGCCGAAAAACAGTAATCCATGCCACTGTTACATCTAGGCTGGATTACGCCAACGGACTCTATCTAGGGCAACCAAAATACTTGACACAAAAACTTCAGGGAGTCCAAAACGCGGCTGCGAGACTGCTGCTGCGAATCCCTTTTAAGCAGTCAGTCTCTCCGCATTTACGATCATTGCACTGGCTTCCAGTTGCCAGCAGAATTAAATTTAAGGCACTTACGCTGGCCTTCAGATCGCTGTATGGCTCTTGCCCAGAGTACCTGAAAAGCCGGCTCCCGAGATACTCCCAAGCCCGAGCGTTGCGCTCCAATTGCCGTGTTCAACTGACTGTCCCACGAACTAGAAGGGCTCGACTAGGAGGTCGATCCTTTTCGGCAAATGTTACCTCACTATGGAACGCACTACCACCAGCAATCCAACAAGCCCCCTCCGAACCTTGCTTCAAGAAGCTGCTAAAGACCTGGCTTTTCAACCAACCACGCTAACTCTCACTCCCCCGTTCTCTAGGTCATTTGTGTTCTTTTAGCGCCGGGACACCTCCTAGTGAGGTAGCTGTTCGCGCTCTATAAAATGCAGTATTATTATTATTATTATTATTATAAAGAATTCAGGCAGCTTTGTCCAGAAGGAAAATGCAGCCAACGTCATGCCATTTTATAGTGTATAGTTATAAGTTATGAAAATGTCTATTACATTCTTTGTAATTTTTCCACACAAATATACATCATAACTCATTAAAAGGCATAAGTAATGCTTTTAATGCACTTGTGTTACACTGATTACATTCTGATACTCGTGCAGTAACAGAATATATACAAGCGGGGGTGCATTGGTAGGTGTCAAAATTTAAACATTATTGGATTTTGATTAAGGATGACTCAGTCAGTCAGTCACAAAAACTTTATTCGGCCAATTACGGCCATAAAATTACAGATGATAATAACATTCCATAAAAAATAAAGCAGCATCACATGATTCAAGTCACAATCAGGGAACCTATAGTTATTTTCAAAGAAGACACAACATAGAGTACATAACAGTGATAAGATGCATAAAACATGGGTCACATACTAGAGACCAAAAAGTTTAAAAGAGTTAAAAATGAGATAAGATCCTAATCATACAAACATGATACAAATGGGTTAGGTATACTGAACCGTGTTATAAGTATGTATTGTTTCACCAGTAACATGATCATAACAGCATAAAGAGGAAAAAAAAGAAATCTCAGATACACAATATTTCATAAAATCATTAGGAACAAATTCTTAAAACCTAGTTAAAACAATAGTTTAAAACATAGCTTAGCTCAATTCCCAAGTCTGCATTTTAGACAAATTAAAATTCTACAAATCTATAAAAACAGAGAGCTCAATTCAAGGACACGTATATTAAAAACAGTCTAAGCCCGACATTTCACTCCTGCCCCTCAATTTTAGATCTCTGCCACCAAACATAAAGCAGGTATGAAACTGGTGTGGGAGCACACTGCTTCACCTCCCAGCAGAGTCGCCCCTGGGCATCATGGTAGATGCAGTTCAGATTGACAAGCGAGTACACTTGGAAAGTCTTGAGTGTTTCACCAGGTGGGTGCAGATTAGTGCTGGCTATCTCTGGACAAGTGTTTCTGGATTATTATCCGTCATCAGCAGAGATTAGGCAAAATTATTTGGGGTTGCTGAGCAGGCTGCCGTATTCTTGGAACGCAGTATCTCGCCAGGCGCGCAGGTGCCTCTCCACGAGCTCGTCAGTTCAAAGCGGCTCGAGGGAGCCTTTAAGTAAGAAACTGGTGTGGGAGCACACTGCTTTACCTCCCAGCAGAGTCGCCCCTGGGCATCATGGTAGATGCAGTTCAGATTGACAAGCGACTACACTTGGAAAGTCTTGAGTGTTTCACCAGATGGGTGCAGATTACTGCTGGCCATCTCTGGACACGTGTTTCTGGATTATTATCCGTCATCAGCAGAGATTAGGCAAATTTATTTGGGGTTGCTGAGCAGGCTGCCGTATTCTTGGAACGCAGTATCTCTCCAGGCGCGCAGGTGCCTCTCCACGAGCTTGTCAGCACAAAGCGGCTCGAGGGAGCCTTTAAGTAAGAAACTAGTGTGGGAGCACACTGCTTCACCTCCCAGCAGAGTCGCCCCTGGGCATCATGGTAGATGCAGTTCAGATCGACAAGCGAGTACACTTGGAAAGTCTTGAGTGTTTCACTAGGTGGGTGCAGATTAGTGCTGGTCATCTCTGAACACGTGTTTCTGGATTATTATCCGTCATCAGCAGAGATTAGGCAAAATTATTTGGGGTTGCTGAGCAGGCTGCCGTATTCTTGGAACGCAGTATCTCTCCAGGCGCCCAGGTGCCTCTCCACGAGCTCGTCAGCTCAAAGCGGCTCGAGGGAGCCTTTAAGTAAGAAACTGGTGTGGGAGCACACTGCTTCACCTCCAGGCAGAGTCGCCCCTGGGCATCATGGTAGATGCAGTTCAAATCGACAAGCGAGTACACTTGGAAAGTCTTGAGTGTTTCACCAGGTGGGTGCAGATTAGTGCTGGCCATCTCTGGACACGTGTTTCTGGATTATTATCCATCATCAGCAGAGATTTGGCAAAAGTATTAGGGGTTGCTGAGTAGGCTGCCGTATTCTTGGAACAAAGTATCTCTCCAGGCGCGCAGGTGCCTCTCCACAAGCTCGTCAGCTCAAAGCGGCTCGAGGGAGCCTTTAAGTAAGAAACTGGTGTGGGAGCACACTGCTTCACCTCCCAGCAGACCCCTGGGCATCATGGTAGATGCAGTTCAGATCGACAAGCGAGTACACTTGGAAAGACTTGAGTGTTTCACCAGGTACGTGCAGATTAGTGCTGGCCATCTCTGGACACGTGTTTCTGGATTATTATCCGTCATTAGCAGAGATTAGGCAAAATTATTTGGGGTTGCTGAGCAGGCTGCCGTATTCTTGGAACGCAGTATCTTTCTTTGATAACTTTATTTCGGTCAGAGACCATAAAAGTGCAATAAAATATATACAAGCACAATGATAAAACATAGATACATTAGAATTAAAAGTTATTAAACTTTGGTTATCAAAGGAATAGTAAAGGATAAAAACAACAATCCGTTATTTCTTGTAGATAAAAATAGTTCTTCCCAGCCACATGCCTAGTAGAAACCGGGAGACGGCAAAAACAATGGGAGGGGCAGTGTCATAAGTTAGCACTCTACAGGCGTGTGCACAGTGTCGGAAACCAAGATTTTTGCATAATGGGATGATCCAGCATTTTCGAATTTCACTATATGCTGGACAGAAGAAAAGGATATGTACAATGTCTTCTCTGGCATAATCACAGGCAGGGCAGTTGGCATTTGTCGTTTTTGCCCATCTGGATGTCAGTGCTCCTACCGGTAAAGAGCCGTGTCTCAATTGGATGTACAGTTTTCTTGCTAGTGGAGGCTGCACCAAGTCCAGAAACACCTCCGTCCTGTATTCGACTTTTATTGTAAGGAACTCAGTTGACAGTCTGCCCAGGGAGGTAGAACAATGTAACAATTTAAGATTGTACGATTTTACAGCTGCCACCAGTACATTCCTTTGCATCCTCATACAGCTGTCCTCCGGTGTATCCCACAGTTGGGGAAGGCCAATTTGATAAAAGAGAGTCTTCACATGTACCAGCCAAGGTATATTCTTGCTCTTTAGCTGTCCCCAAATAGTGTTAAATTCTGCTCTAAAGGGTTCAACCTCCGGGACAGACCAGAGCCTTCTCCAATAGAGCAGGGGACGTGCAGCCACCAAGTCAGAGATAGGTTCCAAACCCAGGTCCAAACGTAATGGTAGGAGGAGTGTTCTTTGTGGGAGACCAAACAGATGTCGCATAAAGGACTGCTCTACTTTCATTAAGTTACATGCATTAATATGTCCCCAGAGTTCGGCAGCAATCAAAGCAGCAGACCTAACCTGTGTTCTGTATATCTCTAGGGCAGGGGTAGCCGATTTACAGGTTGAGGCGTTATGGAGTCTACCTACACCACCCATGATCTGTGCAAGTCTCAGAGAGGATTTAGAAGCTTGATGGTCCCATGTAAAATGCTCAGTCAGAGTCACGCCCAGATATATAAAGGCCTTGACTCGCTCAAGTGGGGTTCCATTCAGTGTGGGGTTTGGATGGGTGTGCCTCGGGGGGTTGAAGATCATGGACTTGGTTTTCTCCAAGTTGATCTCCAATCCCCGCGAGGCACAAAAGGAGACAAAACCGTCCAAAACCCGCTGGATGCCCGATGATGTCCACGACAACAACAAGGTGTCGTCCGCGAACATCAGAGCGGGCACACTACCAGTAGCCAGGAGTGGGGCATCATTGTCCCTGACACAATTAGGTCTATCTATCAGGCCATTGACATACAAACTGAAGAGTGTAGGTGCCAGTACGCAACCATGGCGTACGCCCCGGGTAACAGGGAAGCGGTCAGATAATTCCCCGTTTTTCCCACACCTCACCTGGGCATAATTCCCGGTGTGAAGTCGGATTAGGGCATCTAATAAGTAAGGAGGGAGACCAAGTTCCTCCAACACCGTCCAGAGCCTCTCCCTAGGAACCAGATCGAATGCGGCCCGCAGGTCCACAAAAACAAGGTAGAGGCTGCCACCCTCTACTCTTGCAGTTTTCCAATATAGGACCTGCAGGCGAAAGATCTGGTCCAAAGTCGAGACCCCTGATCTAAATCCGGCTTGAAGGGTGGTCAAAGTTTTATTTTCCTCCATCCAGCCCAGTAATCTCTCCAGTAGAATTCGGCCCATCAACTTCTGGGTCGTATCGAGTAAACTAATTGGTCTATAGTTTGATGGGGCGAGTGGGCAGCCCTTTTTAAAGATTGGAACAATCTCAGCTCCCAGCCAGGTCTCAGGTACTGGGGAACCCTGTAAGACAGCATTAAACAGAACCATCAGGTATGGGGCCAACATTTTTGGCTGGGAACGAAAAAGATCTCCAGGGAGCTTGTCCAGACCCGGAGCCTTATTCGGGAGCAGTTTCTCAATTGCCAATTCAACTTCCCTGAGTGTAATATGGACTAGGCTATTAGTGGGAGACCTATTGTGGGCATCCTGACTCACTATAGAGAGACCAGGGCCCAAGGCCCCCGGCAGTCTACACTCGTGCGGGGGGTCTGAGGCCGTAGGAGCTCGGTTGGGGCTATGATTTTGACAGGGGAAAGTCCCTGAGCTCGGGGCCCCCAGCAGTCGACACTCGTGCGGGAGGTCCCGGGGCGTGCAGGTGCGAGAAACCGAGAACCCAGGACCCAAGGCCCCCGTCAGTCTACACTCGTGCGGGGGGTCTGGGGTCGTAGGAATCTCGGGAGCTCAGTTGGGGCTATGATTTTGACAGGGAGAAGTCCCTGAGCCCGGGCCCCCAGCAGTGGACACTCGTGCAGGAAGACCCGGGCCGTACAGGTACATGAAATCGAGCTCCCGGGCCCCGGGGCCCCCGGCAGTCTGCTCTCGTGCCGGAGGTCCCGAGGCGCACAGGCTCGAAGGTCCAGAACCGGTTGTGGCAGCCTATCCTGGCCCGGACACCCAGTTTCCTCCATCTCAGGACTTGTATAAAGTGACTTGAAGTGTGCCTCCCACACTATAGGAGCAATATTCGAGACCCCAGCATCTCTCTCGCCTGCCGCTGAGGAGGTAACAATTAACCAAAAGGTCTTGGAATCTTTTAGGAGTAGTGCCTGTCTCAGTTCATCCCACCTAGATTCCTCCCACTCGCTCTTTGCCCTAGTAAGCACCTTCTTGTACAGCAATCTGGATTCTCGAATTTTAAGGGTATCTCTAGATTTAATTGCCTTAAGAGGGGCTTTCTTTGAGTTTTTACAAGCGTGGTTATGCCAGGGGTGTGTTTTATTCCGACGCGACTTAATCCCACTGACCGGATAAAACACATCCCCTAGTCTCTCAACCAAATTTCGGTGGGTCTCTATAATCTGCCCATGGGAGATGGAATTGCCCATATCGCAAATTAGTGGAATAGCTATCTGATAGATTTTTGCGAGACGGGTAGGGGAGTTTAGGCAGAAAGGCCATTTAACTCTTCTCCTATTATTGGATATGATGTGTGGGGGGATTGTCAGGCTGGAGCCAGAGTCAGGGTTAGTTAATCCAAACGCACCGGGTTTAAGCGTTAGGACCAGCGCATTATGGTCACTATCGTTCCTAGGGACAACCCCAAAATCTTTAAACTTGTCCCAGTGTTTTGCTTCTAACATAAGGTAGTCAATGATGGACCTCCCCGATCGGCTCGGATGCCGACCTTAGGAGTACCGACGGATAGAGCGGTGCTCCCCTTCTCCTGAGCCGTGGCCAGGTGGGGTGAGGTCTTTACCTCTTACAAGCTCGTAATACTTGAGGAGAGGGACGGATAACGATATGAACACCTAGTGTATCAGGTGATCTCTGTATCTGTTGTTTGAATTTGATTGTGTTTTCATTTTCACTTTTGTATGCAGTAGCTATCAGTTAACATTTGGTCCTGAAGAAAGCATTGACAAATTAGTCTCAGATTGCTGAAACATGTCGACCACTTTAAAACATCCAGGCAGCCCATAATATAGTGGCTGTTACTGACTACTTTTTAATTATGGACAAGTGGGTAACACCAGAATAAAGTTATCAGTACCCCCTTATCCCATTTTAGAATCACGTTTTTTTCTTTACACCTTTTTGAGCACTGCAACATTAGTCACCACCTTTTTTCTAAATATGCTCCTCACAACTTGAGTATCGAGACCTCATTGTGACCCAACTGATCGGCGGTGGGCTTCCTTTCACCATCTGGACCCCCGTCCGTGAAAGTTTAAGGGCTTTCCTTAGTGTGGTCTTGTGAGAAACCCAAATGATGAAGGGCGGTTTTGTGTGGTGACTGATGGGCATCCTCTCTTGACCATTGTGGGGATGACCTTAGCTAGAGATACTTACATTTTTAGGTTGCCTTCAGTGTTTTTGCAGTTTGCGTACTTTTCCTTTTTAGACCCTCCAGTATAATGTGTTGTTAAAAGGAGCTACGGTTTATCCTATTGTATGTGGGCTGGCCGGAACTTTCGTTATTGCCCCTTCATTGCATGCCCGCAGAGACATTGCAAGGGTCAAGGCTTTGATTTGTAATACTAGCGAGGTCCATGCCTTAACTGGGGTGATTCTTGGGGCTGGAATGTGCCAGAGCAGGTCGACCTCATCCTCCTCACACAACTCAGATCCGCCCAATGGTTCAAACTGGCAATTCAGGTTGCCACCAAGAATAATCGGAATTGTGGGGTCAAGTGTCTGGAGGAAGTGATCGAGTGCCTTGATAGTACTCGATTCTTTTCCATTCACAGTAGGCCTAGAGTAGATATTAATAATAGCCAGTGTAGATTTGCCAACAGATGTTAGCAACACACATTGGATATCTGGGGAGTTTGTGTCCACTTGTGTGGCCTGCACGACTAAGTGTATGCCTACCCATATGGCAAGACCACCCGAAGGGCGGCCTTTCCCCCCGGTAACTGCAGGAATGTGATAGCAAGCAAAGCCTGGGCTGGCGCTCACCTCAAAGGACCAAGTTTCTTGCATCAAGAAGATATCGTGTGTGGTCATAAAAGAGGACCACTCTGGTACAAGTAGCTTGCTCTTTAAGCCTGCCACATTCCACGAGAGGATTTTTATATTTCCTTCCGTAACCTTTACTTTGTCCCTCTCTTCCCCTAGTTCTCTAGGTAATACCTGGTCCGGGCTCTGTTCTGCCCTTGTCTCCTCCCGCTCTGATACATAAAGACACGGGTCCTCAAAACTAACTGGGGATAGTGTCTTTTCCTGTATTGCATCACCCTCATCTAGATTACCCTCATTATGTCCTCGTGGGGGCAAACCAATCTGGGTGAGTCAGTCCACCTCCTCGAGGACACTAAACCTGTTCCAATGGGCTTGTAATGGGTAGATGGAGGTGGGTGGAAAAAAACCCTCCCTAGAAGGCTGCCAGTGAAGAATCTTATTCGGGTGGGAGAGATGATTTCTCATATACTGTGGTCCCCTTTGATAGGTTGGTTTATGGATTGGAGTAGGATAGAAATAGGACAAGTGTAGAGGAAAGATTTGGGACTCTCTGTGGAGAGAAGTTCTACAGATGTGGTCAACAGCAGAGGAATCCCTAAAATTGATTGTAACAACATCCCCTGCCACAGTTTTGGGACCCCTTCCAATCCATTCTACTCTTCTCACTGCCAATATATGACCCGAAATGCTAGAAGGTAAGGGTCTGTTTAAATTCAGCCACTGTATGCACTTGTGGTATAAGTCTACCTCCTGTTCTCTCTTCCCCTCACTAAGGGGCGGAACACCCACTAGGGCAACTACATTAGGTTGTGCTTCTGGGGGCAAGTTTATAGACGGCAATCGGTTGAAAGTTGCCGTAAATGGGGGAGATCTCGATGTTGGCGCAGCATTTTTTGGTGCCGTATTTTTACCCTCCTTAAGGTGTTGACTAGATTTGACAGTCTGGCCCACAGCGGGAGATATGGTAAGACCTAGTGGGTTTGCTACAGATGTAGGAGGGGGTGCGGGGTTTGTGAGCTTGGCAGCAGTAGTTGCTGGTCCTAATTTTCTCTTTGATGCCACTGGAGCAGCGGACTTAGCTGCTTCAGAGCAGGGTGCCTTTGTAGGGGCACCGGTTGAAGCAGGAGGTGCCAAATTACCTTGGGAGTTTTGTGGCTTCGTTGTCCCTGTGGTCCTATTATTTAACATTGAAGATAGTCTGTCCAGTTTAGAGACCAGAGGTTTGATGTGGGAAGCGATAATTTGCTCTAAACTATTCTGAAGATCCGTCACCATATTGGTGACCCAGTATGGTATCCCTGTAGTTGGATGCCGGGAGTATTCAGATGGAGTTACTAAATTATGGTTAGGCTGTTTCTTATTCCCAAAATTCTTAGGAAGACTATCCTTTTTTTACTTGGAGCCCACCCTACCAAGTTTGGATTTTGCCACAGGAGAGGGGGAAGTCAAAATACAAGGTTGATCGTCGTTGAAGTTAATAGAGGGCTCAACCGGGGCCGGTGGTGAATCATCAACCACTGAGGTCTCAGCCGGAATCTGTGCACAGGGGAGCTCGGCATAGGTGGATGTTAGATAAGAGTCCAGGATCGTGGGATCGATGGCAATGACCGAGCAATCTTCTACATGGTCTTTAGAGCTTATTGTAGGTGGGAAAGATAGTCTTCTTTCGGTATTTTCGATTGCGTTGGCCACCGCCCCTATGGTTTGTTGCAGCATTTTATCAATGGCCGTCAGTGTTGGGAGGGATTGCGGCATTGTGGCCTGAAGTCTGGTATTTGGGCGAGAAGCAGTTGTTTTAGATTTCTTGCCCTGGATACTCATTTTGCTTGGGGGGTTTCCCTTAAATAACGGTAAGGTGCAGGAGAAAGTATTTGTGAGCTTGGCAGGGGTTTGTGAGCTTGGCAGCAGTAGTTGCTGGTCCTAATTTTTTGTTTGATGCCACTGGAGCAGCGGACTTAGCTGCTTCAGAGCAGGGTGCCTTTGTAAGGGCACCGGTTGAAGAGGGGGTGCCAAATTACCTTGGGAGTTTTGTGGCTTCGTTGTCCCTGTGGTCCTATTATTTAACATTGAAGATAGTCTGTCCAGTTTAGAGACCAGAGGTTTGATGTGGGAAGCGATAATTTGTTCTAAACTATTCTGAAGATTCGTCACCATATTGGTGACCCAGCATGGTATCCCTGTAGTTGAATGCCGGGAGTATTCAGATGGAGTTACTAAATTATGGTTAGGCTGTTTCTTATTCCCAAAATTCTTAGGAAGACTATCCTTTTTTTACTTGGAACCCACCCTACCAAGTTTGGATTTTGCCACAGGAGAGGGGGAAGTCAAAATACAAGGTTGATCGTCGTTGAAGTTAATAGAGGGCTCAACCGGGGCCGGTGGTGAATCATCAACCACTGAGGTCTCAGCCGGAATCTGTGCACAGGGGAGCTCGGCATAGGTGGATGTTAGATAAGAGTCCAGGATCGTGGGATCGATGGCAATGACCGAGCAATCTTCTTCATGGTCTTTAGAGCTTATTGTAGGTGGGAAAGATAGTCTTCTTTCGGTATTTTCGATTGCGTTGGCCACCGCCCCTATGGTTTGTTGCAGCATTTTATCAATGGCCGTCAGTGTTGGGAGGGATTGCGGCATTGTGGCCTGAAGTCTGGTATTTGGGCGAGAAGCAGTTGTTTTAGATTTCTTGCCCTGGATACTCATTTTGCTTGGGGGGGTTTTCCCTTAAATAACGGTAAGGTGCAGGAGAAAGTATTTGGGGAAGCGAATAGTCCAGCACAAAAAAAAAGTGTATCACTCACACTCTTAAGGGAGGCAGCTGACTCAATAACCCACAGCAAAAAAAATACGGGGAGGAGCAAATAACAGTACCTTATTATTGAGTTCCGAGAGCTTTCAGGATTAAATACCACTGGTAAGGGGGGTGGCCCGTCCCGTCCCCTGTTGTCCGCTGAGGGCCACAGAGGGCCCGCCCTTGTCCCGGGCTTCACCCGGGCGTCACCCGCGCGCGTTCCGCGTGGCGGGAGGCGTTCCTCTGCTTTGAAGCGCCTCCGGGCGCAGCCAGGCACGTCACTGGTGCGCCGGTGGTCTCAGGGGCACCTGGGGGATGGAGTCCCCAGCCGTTGCCCTCATGGCGCTCTGGATGGTGAGATGAGCCCCGCGGCCGTTCCCCTCACGGCAGGAGCTGCAAAGGAGCAAAGTCCGGAAAGCAGATTGGACCCCCACTGAGCGCTCGGCGCTCCTCTGCTTTGAAGCGCCTCCGGGCGCAGCCAGGCACGTCACCGGTGCGCCGGTGGTCTCAGGGGCACCTGGGAGATGGAGTCCCCAGCCGTTGCCCTCACGGTGCTCTGGATGGTGAGATGAGCCCCGCGGCCGTTCCCCTCACGGCAGGAGCTGCAAGGGAGCAAAGTCCGGTAAGCAGATTGGACCCCCACTGAGCGCTCGGCGCTCCTCTGCTTTGAAGCTCCTCCGGGCGCAGCCAGGCACGTCACCGATGCGCCGGTGGTCTCAGGGGCACCTGGGGGATGGAGTCCCCAGCCGTTGCCCTCACGGCGCTCACGGCAGGAGCTGCAAGGGAGCAAAGTCCGGTAAGCAGATTGGACCCCCCAGATTGGACGCAGTATCACTCCAGGTGCGCAGGTGCCTCTCCACGAGCTCGTCAGCTCAAAGCGGCTCGAGGGAGCCTTTAAGTAAGAAACTGGTGTGGGAGCACACTGCTTCACCTCCCAGCAGAGTCGCCCCTGGGCATCATGGTAGATGCAGGTCAGATCGACAAGCGAGTACACTTGGAAAGTCTTGAGAGTTTCACCAGGTGGGTGCAGATTAGTGCTGGCCATCTCTGGACACGTGTTTCTGGATTATTATCTGTCATCAGCAGAGATTAGGCAAAATTATTTGGGGTTGCTGAGCAGGCTGCCATATTCTTGGAACGCAGTATCTCTCCAGGCGCGCAGGTGCCTCTCCACGAGCTCGTCAGCTCAAAGCGGCTCGAGGGAGCCTTTAAGTAAGAAACTGGTGTGGGAGCACACTGCTTCACCTCCCAGCAGAGTCGCCCCTGGGCATCATGGTAGATGAAAACTGAAAACGAGGCGTGTAACTCGTAAGGCGTGGGTCATAACGAGGTTTGAATCGCGCCTGTCGCCCAAATGAGGCTTGAACCATAGGGGTAAGATTAAAAATGTGCGGAAACCACAAATGCTAATAGACTTTCATGATCGTGCATTGGAAAATGAAAAAGAGGCTTGGTTTATGAAGAAATTGTAAATGAGGCGTGGAACTCGTCAGGCGTGATAATAAAACGAGGCTTGCACTACGCCCGTTGTCAAAACGAGGCTTGGACATCGTTTATCGTTGTACGGCTAAAAATAAAATCTATACGGATACAAATAGGATGTTCAAATAAAGTCTCGTAAGTATGTGGTACATTTGTGAGGTCCGCGCTATTATGGCAATGATAAGAATTGTGTGAAAGTGGTGTGTATAGTTTCTCAGTGCAAACCAAATCGTGGCTTGAAACAGATAGCCCATGAAATTATTAGGCAACAATACTTCCGGGTTAAGTAACGTTAAATTTCCGGGTCGGGAGCGGAAGAGCGTGAGAAGAATAGTGGAACACCTGGAATCAATTCATTCCAACCAATGAAAGCCGGGGTTCCAATATTTAAATAAACATACGGAAGGAACATAGAAATCAAGCATATTTTATTACAGAAACTACCCTGATATTCGAAAGGTGTAAAAATATGAGATGTGGAATAAGTCCAATGCAAATGAATAACATGACATAAGGTAAATGAACAAAATCCCCAAAAAATCCCCATGATCAATCTGGCCCTAATGAATCTTGTAATGGGAGGGGGGTGACGGATCAGGCTGATGTATGCATATAAAACTAACCCTAAAACAGCCTGAGGGTATTAGGGAAGGTAGTGCCAGAGCCCATATATCAGAAATTAAAAAGGCAATTGGATAATACAACGAATAGACTATAACGTATGTCAGATAAAACAATATGATTAATATAAACTGTATAAGTTAAAAATGCAGTAGCATTAAGAATTGAGACTACGCATTAAGAAGAAATATGTTGGAAAAATCCAAATGGATTGTTTATGAATGCTTATGAGTGGCTAATATTATTAAAGAATTGTAATGTACTTGATAGGATGAATGTGTCATTTTTACACAATACTTATACAAATATGTTTATCTGCAGGATTTCTTTGAAAGTGGCAACCATCCAGTGCCCTTTACAGGAGAGACTTATTAAATTTGCCTTGAAAAAGATGATCTATCATAGTTTAAAACCATCGAAACGCGTCGACGCCCAGATCTACACAATTAAGGGACAGAGCCTATTCTGTAGACACGAAAAATTAAGTGTGTCCAGAAATAGCTTTTTTCAAAAATTGGGTTCCCTGATGTGTATATATATGACAAATAGGATTGTCTGCTGTTTGTCTCTCTTTTGATCATATATTGTTTAAGAAATATTTTTATTACATTTTTTATTGTTGTTTTTCAATGAAATATAGATACAAATGTGGTGCTAATGTATATGTTTTTAATGCAATTGTAATGTACTGTTTTTTAGAATTTGTAATACCTAGGATCTGTTTCCAAACAAAAAATAAAAAGAAAATTATAGAATCTACTGATTGTGTACTATATTGTGTTAGAGATCACTTCTAATATATGGGCTAATATTGGTGTAATTTGTACACTAATTGATTGGTTCGAGTGGTTCCACCAAGGGATTTCCTCCTTTTTTTACTGTGTGTTAGTACTCTAATCCCCTGATGTGCTAAGGGGTCTCTCTCAAACTATAACGCATTATTGTGAGTACGCCAGGCATTATAGAGTTTATGGCATATTGGAGTCATCCTTGGCATATTGGGGGCCACACCTACAATCGTGCTGGCTATTATTATTGTGTGCATACTTGGAATACTGTGCCCCCTTGGTTTTATGACTGCCCCCAGGCAAAATGGGTACCTTACGTAATGGTGGACCTGGCCCTCTTGTCATTATGCATGCTATCACTGAACAGTATTGGCCATACTGACATAATGACTTCTATCACTCAATGTCAGCCATTGAATATTTTACCATCCTTGGCTTAACATGCACATTATTGGAATGAAGGCGGTAATACTCAGCATAATTGTGTCTGTAGTAGAAAAAGTAGTGGTTGTCTCTATCATAATTGAATTTATTCCTGGCATTTTTTCGGCATTGTTACCATAATGCTCCTACCCTGGCCATTGTGGTGGTTATTCTTATCATAGTGGTGACTCTTTCATAGGGTGGCCTGCCTTCGCATATCTTTGTCATCTTTGGCATAATTATGTCCATGCACGACTTAGTGGAGTCTATCCTCTGCCTAATCATGGCCCGACCTAATGATGGACCCTCCTGGCAGATGATGGGCAAGCTTGACATCTGATATAAGTGACTTCTGCGACTCATGTGGCTACTTTTGGCTCATTATAGGAATTCTTAGCATGACACCTTCCTGCACAAAAGCAATCGTGAGCGACATATTCCTCTATCTATGTGTGCTTCGGAATGGAGCACAAATAGAAAGAGGAAGTAACGAGGAATTATAAAGATATTTCTTCTTGTTATGTCTCACCTGAGCAGGCATATCTTATTGCCACATTCCTATATCTACCAGTTCAGGTACATCTGGGACTACATCAAAAATCATGGGAGTTGCTTGGGAACACCCATGCAATGCCCATGGAGTGCTATCCCAGGGCAGAGTAAGGCAACAGAGCAATTTGTGCTGCGTTGCCTTCCTTCAGATTGGAAGTTACTCAGGGCTACGCAAAGTGGCCTTGCGGTGGATTCATAAATCACATGTAAGGTTTACATCACTCTTTCACCACATTGCGTGGTGTAAGAACGACGCAAAACGGCTCATAATTAAGGCCCATATTTTTTAATGAGCACAAAATAAGGCGAAAAATATAAATGTGTTTTATTGGCCTTAAAATATGGACCTTTGATTGTTCTTAAAAAAAAAACCAAAAAAAACATTGGCACAGGGCCGTTTGACAACTGCCTTGGCTGTGGATGGATGGGTGCATCACGATATAGGCCAAGCGGGTTGAAAGGTAGGTACCTTTTTTCAGAAATGTCGGTTAGGAAAGAGCACACAGAAGGACAGCATGCAGTAGGATGGGGCGATGTGTGTTAATACATCCAGATGTCAGCTGCTCCACTTTTCGATTCCCTACTGGGCAGCTCCTGGAGGCTGACAGACAGCAGGCCTCGCCATCACTTGCTCAAATCAGTGCAGCCTGGGGTGCCTGTCTGTCAGGATTAGCCTCTTGGCCCACTTCCCTTTCCTAGCACAGTAATAGAAGTGTGCCAGCCTTTCCCACAGGACCATAGGGTGGCGGTTTAGGGCACACAGCTTGGCACATGCTGTATTTGGAATTGGGGGGCATAGCTGAAGCACATACTGTGTCTGTGTTTCATGTGTGACGCCAAAACGGTGCGTTTGGCAGATATTTTGGATGCATGGATAAACGTGACAGGAATTTTAGTGGGTTTTAAGTTTAAGCATTTCCCTTTAGCTAACGGTTTGTAAGGCAACGTTTATGCTGTTTTTTTTTAATAACAAAGGCTGGTTTGTGTTCCTATAATCCAAATTCGTAACGCAATTTTTTCAGGATACGCTTGTATATTTGGTCCGAGGTTATTTTTAACATGAGGTGCCAAATAAACATTTTCTCTACTATATTCTGAAACTAGAGCAAAATCTATGTGGAAGCTGTTATTATTGTTTTTGTGTTAGATTGTTCCTCAATAGCGTTATCCTCACTTTCAGTTTTACGAGTCGGGTACCATCAGATCCTTGAAGTCAGGATCTGATCGGGGCGGCTCTAGGCTCATGGCGGCCCTGGGCAGGGAGCGTAGGTAGGGGGTCTGGGTGGGCGGAGCGCGGAGGCCAGTGAAGAGGGGGGGTCAGGGTGTTTGGTAGTGGAACAGAGCCGGACGCCGCCAAATCCCTGCCAGGGGCCTCCACGCAAATATGTATCCATCCTCAGAGGATTATTATATTAAGGATATATATTGGTTTGGTGGCCCTGTGCAGGTGCACAGTTTGCACATGCCTAAGGCTGCCCCTGATCTGATTAGAGCACACATACCTACATTTATTCCGTTAATTTCACCGGTGAAGGATTGTAAAACTACTCCTGCGGGCGATGGGCTTCGTTCACAAATGTTTTTGCAAACCGAGGTGCCATATAGGCGCATGAAAGCTTCACTTTTTGATAATAAAATACGAACTCTGTCCCCGATTCACAGAACCAGGACTGGTGCATTTGTTTTGTCACAATGTTATGTTTTCTTTTTTATTTTACAGGTACTTTTAAAGTGCACGTTCACCCAAGGCTTCACGGAGATGAAGCTACAAAAAAAGGAGTTTTAGAGGTAGGCCTTATGGGGTAGGAAAGAGCATGGCCTTCAACACTTCTGGAACAAGATGGGGATCTCCAATATCTCTGTCACTCAAACAAGATTAAAATGTTTGGCCCCCAGGGCAGAGAGAGAAAGGGGGCTCCACCTTGGTGCACATGAGCAATTCATAGGATAGGCCACTGAAAGGGTTTTTAACAAACATAGACAATCTGGTGGTATGGTCAATCCCGTTAAAATCGAACATTTGCTCCAAATGTAGCTGTAATCCAACGTGAGTAACAGTAGTACTTTTTCAGATACCTTTGTGAACTAGGTTGGTTCTTTTTTCTCCCTCTGCTTTTGGGATCTGTGGTTAATTAATCCATTAGGGGGTTGGTTCGCCACAGAGGTAGTTCAAGAATTACTGTTAGCACTAAAACCTCTTTATACTTCCCATCTTTTGAGAGTCAGTCTATCAAGAGGTATTCATCTGTGTGTGTGCAGGTGATTTTATGGCAAGACCCGGCGGCTAACATTATGTATCATCCTTTAATGCACTACTTCAACAGCTCCTTCAAAGAACATAGAGCTTAGAATTCCAACATAATAAAACCACAGAGCCTCCAACCCTCGGCCTTCTTTTTTGCGGTTTCTCCTGTAGTTAAGTACAACGTGTGGAAAGCAGTGACGGCCAGTGCAGGTAAGAGCGATGATCACAGGGGCGGGAGGAGAGGTGACAGGCGATGATAAGGGGAAAATAAAATGAAAAGAAAAGAAAACCACTTACCTTGCGCTCACCACTTCGCCGAGTGGGCCATGCGGTGAGCACAAGGTAAGTGGTTTTCTTACCTTTTTATTTTGTTGTCCTTCACCGTCATCAGTCGACTCAACCCCCCCCCCCAGCCCCAGTGCCCCACTGCTCTTACCTGCACCAGTCTGGTGGAAAGAGGGAACGATTTGTTAATTTTGTAGCGTATGCTGGATCGTTTTAAAATGAAAGGTATGTTGTTAAAATGTAGAAAAGTAATAATACTTTGGGGCCGATAGCCTCCTCCCAACAGTTGGAATCTCCTCAACCATGTCGGAACCCTTCCGGCTACTCGGTCAGTTTACAATCCTCCCGACCAATTACGATGTTCGCAGTCGGACTGTAAACCATGCAGTCATTCCGAATTGGTTCCGACTGGCTCCCAGAGAATTCACGTTGGTCGGAACTGCATCGTACACCTGTATGGAAAGCATTTTCATCCTCACAATTACAATGGCGATTTCCAACAACCTTTCCGAGTCGGCCTGTCTGACATGGAAAGGCTTGTCGGAAACGACTTTGTGTGCCCCCTTCATCATGAGGCCACCAGTTGGGGGCCGACGGAGTACCTAAGGGAACCCCCTGTAAAACCCTGCACTGTGTGGCAGGCACCGTGAGGTGCCCACGACAGGGTGCAGGGTTTTACACACACACCCCATTTCCCCATAGTAGCCTGTGTTGTCCCATAGGAAACAATGGGGACTACGACCGAACTCTGTTTGGTCGTATTGTAATCGGGCGGGTGGAACCGCTGACCGTGAGTCAGTTGCACCCGATTCCGAGATAGTGTTGGGTGGAAAGTTTCCGCACAACATCATAATCGGCCCCTTTGTGTTTCATTTGAGGTGTTTTCATGTTGATACATATTTTAGCTGAATGTGTGAGTTTGGGTATGTTTTGGACTTTGTTTAAGCCCCTTTTGTGTTTTCACATTTACAGGTAAAGTAATAAGGGATTGTAAAATGCTAGACATATGGAAGGAAATGTTATGCTTTTATCGCAGGGGCTCGTGGGGGGGCCTTGGTTCAGCGGTTTGAGCTTGTGTGCCTCTGCACGCGCCGGTGTTCTAACAGGCTGCGCATAGTTGGGAGTGTGTGCAGCTCTTCTGGTGCATCATGCAATCAATCAATCAATCAAAGACATTTATAGAGCGCGCTACTCACCCGTAGGGTGCACTGAGCCGACTGCACGTGGCACGTATGGTGTTTCCCAGCATGCGTTGGCTCCTTGTTGACTGCTTTGGGAGTGCCAAGGCTTCATTTCAAGGATTGTTTTCAGCACTGTCCGCGTAGACTGCGTCAGCTGGTGGCGCTTTCTGTATAGCAGTTTGTTCATTCTTAAGGAGGCAGTTTGGGTGCCTGGTACCATACGTCGATCCATTTTGTAGTAGAAAGGGAGGAAGGGCTAGCCTTCCCTGCTGATTATTTTAATTGGTTCACGGCACAAAGGTGTAATTTGGCGGCCTCCTTTTAGGATTGGGGAGGATTCTATTGAACAAACAATATATTGTCTTCTTATAGTGTGGCAGTTACTTTTGCCAGTTACAGCTGTTGCCCTGACACTTGTCAGACTGCTGAGGTACTGTCTGTTGGAGTGGTGATTATAGATTAGGGTGAAAGTTGTGGTTCAGTTTAGCCCAGTTGATGAAAAGGAACATATGAAATGGTCAGCTTTGGGTTGTTAAAGGGGATTTGGTTCTAGTGTAAGTTATTGGCACTTATTGTTGTCTTCAATTTAGTATCAATTATATTGAGACTTTAAATTGGTGTTAGTATTGGAAGAAAAACGAGTTAAGGAGAGGTCCCAGTTGGATGAGGTTCAGTTGGATGGGAAACTGATAATGGCTATTGAACAAATGTCTGTGTATTTAGGAACAAGAATGGAGAAGACGTTGTAGGCAATGTTGACAAGTACTAATGCTGGTTCTGAAGAGTAAAAGTGTTGGTCAGCTGAGGACACTTCTCAGTCTCAGAAGAGAGAGAAGGTGGCAAGGAAGAGGAAGCATCCCAAATTGGATACTGGTGGACCCTTAGGAGTCCTTAGCATATGGTAAGGTACCCAGGGCATAGGTACAACAGGTGTCCCCATGGGCTGAGGCATGTTTTATGACACCCATGGGAGATCACTCAAATTGTAACCACATGCCTGCCGTTGCAGCCTGTGTAAGCTTGTGCTAGTGCCTCTTACGACAGATATAGGATTCCCTATTTCTAAGGTCACAGTATTTAAAATCTAAAAGTCACCCCTAAAGCAGACCTTTCAATGCTGAAGGCATGGTGCTCGGTTCAAAGTGTGAGGGTCTATTCTCCCAGGTTGTAAGTACATCAGCCAATACAATACATAAAGTGGCCATGCATCATTACGCGATGACCATCTCTAAACTGGCTGTAACAAACCCTATCATGTTTGGTATCAAACATGTTGGAAACCTACTCCTGTAAACGGTGTGGGAGGTATGATTCCATACACTGTAAAGCTCCTCTGGGAGGCCCTCAGTGCTCCCGGTACCAGTCTTCTAGACCTGGACAGCACAACATGGCTGCTGCTGACCAGAGACAGGATTCTGCCTACCTGCTGCCTACCTGCTGCTGAGCCAAGCTTCAGCAGGGGAAGGCAGAACCATAGGTATCCTGTCACAGAGAGGTCGTGACCACCTCCCAGACAGGGTTTAATGCAGTGGGGCTGGGTGAGAGTGCTTGCCAGCGCAACTCTGCTTGAGGGGCACATTTGGTGCCCTCCTTGCAACGTCCAGATCAAACCAGCTCAGAGAACCGTTGACTCCTGCCCTTTCACAAAACTGGGCAAAGGACATGGGAGTATCCTCCCAACTGTCCAACCCCTCCCCTGGGAGGGAACACTAAATCGTTCCAACCCTTTTATTAGGGTACTTAAGGGCTTACCTGTAGGTGGCTCCATAAATTTGTCTTGGGACAAGATTCATATCAAGACACCACTTCTTCTTCGACTGCCTCGGCACTCTGGACTTCGCTGGACTTGACTCTGGGTATCAAGACTGCAACTGGGAAGACTCCTGCTGCTTCTGGTCTCGTCACCCTGTTCGTCTGCTCCAATGTCCATGGCTGTGCTCCATACAGGAAACTTCCAAGGCCTGTGGACATCCAAGACACCTGAAGGAATCTCTCTTGAAGTGAAGGAGTCCGGCACCTCAAGGAGGCTGACCGGTCTGCTGATCCTGAGCTCCCATGGAGTCCGAAAGGCTCAGCAACACAGGTTGTGTATCTCTACATCTCTCAAGACCTGCCCTGTCCTCTCATCAAGTTTGAGGCTAGTATCCCTTGACGGAGCCGCAGGAACGGAACCTCTGTGCACAGCGTTGACTTGCAGTTCCAAATGCTTGTTGGCTTCCTTTCACCAAGATCTTCGGTTTCCAAGTAGCCCGACCCTCAAGCATCTGCTGTGGCCAAGATCTTTGTCCTCACCACATCACTTGCATCGTGGGCCTGCATCTTTGGTGAGGTGCTCGAGGTCCTCTTGCAACTCCAGTGCCTCCGGCCTGTGGGACCTCTTGGTGGTTTACTTTGAATTCAGTCGGCTCCCTTGATTGCTTGGGGCCTGCTCTGAGTCCCCTGCTTGTGGTCAGTCACCTGGACCTTGTTGGTCCCGACACTGTACCTTCTTTGCTTTCCACGTTGGTTGCAGTTGCCAAGGCCTGTTGGTGCTCCAGGCGCACACTGACCCCTCAACTCTCTACATCTGATGTTGGACAGCTTGTGAATGGTTCCTGGTCTTCCATAGCATCACCTGATCCACACAGCTACAGTTCCAAGTTCACCATCAGCTCTCCTGCAACACCTGACATCGGCGGGCATTTGTCTTCCTTGCATCCTGGTCACTCCAGAGTGGCATTGACTCGGCCCCCTCTGCTTGCAAGTACTTCTCATCTAGAATCCACCTTTGGGTTCCACCGACACTTCACCTTCTCCAGTTGCGGCATCTTCCTGAAGTCCTCCATTGAGTTTGACAACGGTTTCCAACGCCACTTAACACCTATGCACCCGGCTTCCCTGGTGTAGGTATCCTGGGTCCCAGGTTTATCCATGGATAGGGTGGCTCTCCAACTTTCTGTCTTCCCCTGGATTTCTTCATGGTCCACTGGGAAGGGTCCTTCTTCTTAAAAATTACAACTGCGACTTACCTATTGACTTGTACTGATCCCGCAGTCGTGTTCCCACTCTACACACAGCCTCTGTGGGGTTCCTGGTTACTTACCTTGGGTGGTTCCTTGGTCCCCACTACTTCTACATCTTCTGGGTATAGTCTTGACTTGAGTCGTGGTTTGCATACCACTATTTTAGCATATGGTTTGGTCTCCCCCTGGCGATCACTGTATATTTGTGCTACTTACCTGTTTGTATTGCAAAGTATTGTGTGCATTGTGTATATCTCTGGGTTTGAGATATGTATATGTGTTAGTGATGGTCTTATAATAAATACATATTTTTTATAAATACCCTGGGTGGTTCTTTTTCATTTAATCTAAACCAATAAGATTATGTTCTAGTAAAACAAGCTGCTTTACACTCCTTCTGGACTAAGCCTGAAGGCTGCTCTCCACGGCTACCACTTAAGGAGCTTTCTAAAGTTGTCTAAGACCACTAAAATCACATTAAGGGTTGTCTGGATTAGTTCAGGGTGCCCACTTAACCGCATGCGCGTGGCGCGTTTTCCCACTGTGCGCTGAACTTTAAAAAAAACGCGGTTCATGACGAGCTTAGCTCGTCATGACCGTAAGAGAGGTGTACCTCATGACGAGCTGAGCTCGTCATCAGCGTGGAAGGGGTTAAATAAGTGTGCACCAAATATTAAGCCAGCTTCTCACACCTGCAGTGGCAGATCATGGTGCCTGTGTGAGCACGAGGCACAGAGGTGTCAGGGATGCAGATGGGAGCAGTACAGGGGCTCTGAGAGAGGAAATAAAGTGTAAGAATATTAAAAAAAGCCGTAAGCACACTGTTGTGCTTTGTGATGAGTCTTCAGGAAGTGCCGAAGTCGAGTTAAGTTGCTCTTCTGAATATAGGTCTAATGAGTCAGAATTGGTGATAATTCAGGCTAAGAAACCAAAGGAGAGGCTGAAGGAAATAGATACTGTAGTAATAATGACCCTTTTGAGGATTCGATGTTTGATCCTTTTTTGATTAGGCACCCTCTATCACCACGGTTGATACCCCTGGAACATGTTGCTGAATATGTACATACCTTACTCAGGAAACCCATTCCTAAAGAATTAAGGGTCAGATTGAGGTCAGAATGTCCTCGACCTTCTTTGGAGGATAAGGGTATGGTGGCCCAGGAGTTAGACCCCAAAATATTGACTTTTACAGGTAAAGGAGGACGTGTTCCCTATAAAGAATTGGACAAGGGACTACGTATTTGCCAGGATCGGCTTTTGGATGTCTCTGGCCCTTTGACAAAAATATTTTGTTTGGTGGAGGAGGCACATATGAGCAAGGAGAGTTTGGATACTGATCAGCTGTGTAAGTGGGTCCAGTGGGCGATTTGTCTTTTGAACAATGCAAATATTGGTCTGTTGGTGGAGAGCAGAAAGATTGTTTTGCTCTACATAGAGCCTAAGCTGGTTGACTTGGCCAACAATGAGGCTGTGCTGTCTGCAAAAGGACTTATTTTTGGAGGCAGCCGGGACTGGGTATTATGAGGTCTTTGTTTTCCCAGGGAATTGGCACCTCGCAAGGACACGGAGCATGATTATCCCTCAGCTTTTACCCACAAAGACAGCGTTCTAGGAAATGTGGAGGTTGGAGCGATCGATGGTTCAGAGGAACAGGTAAGGCTAAACCTTACTTCTATCTCTGTAAAGTTGGGCAGCAGACTTGCCCAATTGGTTGTATGTCAGCACAACGCGGACTATTACCACGCGTGCCATTACAACGCTGTTTTTACAACGCAAGTCGTTACAATGACTTGCCCTGTAAGCTCTGGATAGTGGAATAGTTTAATTTTCTATTCCAACTCCAGCCCACGTTACAGTAGGGAAGGTGTTGGAATAGAAAATTAAACTATTCCTTGTCCAACAGCACCCTCCAGCGCAAGTCGTTGAAACGACTTGTGTTGTAAAAGCAGGGTAGTAATGGCAGCGCATGGTAATGCCCGCGTTGTAAAGGTTGTTCCCCGATTAGATAGAGGAACCGCTTCAAAAATGGGTGCCTGGAGTAGTTCAGTGTGGATGAGGCAAAATTGATGGGCAAGGAGGTGGTGGAGCTAAGGGAGAAAGGAGTGATTGTGGAAGTATTCCAAGTACAAGCTGGTTTTGTGAGCAATATTTGCTTGGTGTAGAAAAGGGAAGAAGGAACGAGGCCAGTAATAAATTTGAGAAGTTTAAACAATTTGGGTTGTGTATATTCATTTAAAAATGGAAGGAATACACATATCGAAGGACATTCTACAATCAGGAGATTGGTTAACTCACTTAGATTTGAAAGGCACATGTCTAACTTTTCCAGTTTGGGAACCACATCAGAAGTATGTAATGCTCAGGTGGGGCTGGAAGACTTGGAAGTTTCTGCTTCTTCAATTTCGTCTTTCTCTGCCCAGTGGTGTTTTACAAAAAGTTTGCGGTCAGTGGTGTCTTTTCTGAGAGAGAGAGGTGTCAGGTTGCTCATTTATCTAGACAACATATTGATCATGGATCAGAGCAAATAAGGAGTCTTGGATTATAGAAGGAAGCCTTGGGTTTTGTGGTCAACAGGAAGAAATTGTGTTTGGTTCCAAAACAGGAGACTCAGTTTTAAGAAATTTTAGTGAACACTGTAGAAGGGGTTTTATAACTTCCAAATGAGGAGTTCAATAAAATAAGAAAGGAATTATGAAGAGGTTTAAAGTAGGGTCAGATTTCTCTGAGGGTGACAGCTTGTGTGGTTATTCTGTTGTGTTCTACAATACAGACTATTTTTCCTGGACCTTTGAACCATCAGCTTCACAGAGATTAAAGGCAATGCATCTAAGAAGTGGTTTGAAGTATTCAGAGGAGGTTGTTCTTTCGAAGAGACAAGAGAGGAACTCAGATGGTGGTTGATGAATATGAAAGATTGGAGTGGGAGAGCAATATTTGGAGAGAATAATTGAGTCAGATGAGACTTCTGATGGTTGGGATGCATAGTGTTTTGCAGTATCAGGAGGAGGTCGTTAGATAGAGGAGTAGAAATAAAATGCATATAAATTGCCTGGAGTTGCTGGCAGGATTGTTTGTGAAAAGGTATTTTACGTAGAACGAGGTGAAGTGTTGGGTGCTTTTATGGATGGACAATGTGTTGGCAGTTCGGTATATCAACAACCTAGGGGGTCCAAAGTCGAAGGATTTGGTAGACTTAGCTAAGGTGTTTTGGGATTATTGTCTGAAGAGGAGAGTATGAGTGCACGCAGAGCACATCCCTGGGTTGAGCAATGTAGTGACAGATTGGTGTTCAAAGAACTTCAAGGATTCCAGTGATTGGATTTTGAACAGGCAATATTATTGCAAGTGGAAAGGATTTGGTGAGCTTTTGGTGTGGATTTTTTGCCAACAGGCTGAATGCCCAAGTAAGCAAGTTTTTTAGTTGGGGTCCGGATCTGGAGTCAGCAGGGTTATATATCTCCCGGCAGATTTGGAAGGGTCTCAGTCCATATATGTTTTCACCTTTTTAGATGATTGCTCAGTTGACAATTATAGTTTGGAGGTGGAAAGAGACAGTGTGGTGATCACTCCACTTTGGAGGGCTCAGCTTTGGTGCCCAGTTCTGTTGGAAATGTCAATGGATTTTTCCATTGTGTTGCCTTGTTTTCCAGGACTCCTCTGAGCCCAGAAGGAGAGGTGCATGACCTAGTGATCACAGAACAATTGAGGTTGGTGTAATTCAGAATTTCAGGACATTTTGGTATGTACCAGGCCTTTCAGGACAGGCTTTTGGAACTCATTAAGGAATCCATGGCTCCAGGAACAAGGATGATGTATAGATTGGCTTGGCAGAAAAGGGGTTGCTGGTGCTTTGAGATGGATTTTGATCCCGTTTCAGTGTCCTCAGTGGAGGTGGTGAATTATTTATCAGAAAGGTTTGCAGATGGGGTGTCCTACAGAACAGTAAATGTGTATAAATTTCCGATTGTTGCAGGTCATGAGTTTGTAACTGGATTATCGAGGGGACAGGATCTGGTATCACGTAGACTTACATGAAGCATTAGAATAGCGAAGCCCCCTGTATCGTGGTATAATTTAATATGGGATGTTACTAAGGTATTAGGCTACTTGCTTGGTTGGGGGTTAAATGACTCGTTGTCTCCAAGAGATTTTTCTTTTAAATTAACAATTTTGTTGTGTTTGGTGTACTTTAGAAGAGTGCAAGTGCTCGATATAACCAGCACAAAGAGAACAAAAACATATTCATTTTCAATATTTTACAATTTTTTTAAGATAAGGAGAAGTTGTGTGTAGGTAAGTGCGTGAAGGCGTATGAGAAGAGAACTGCAGTTGTGAGACCGCTTAGTGTGATTAAGCTGCTTATTTCTTTTAAGAAGCCTTTTAAGGCGAAGTCTTCTACTACGCTTGCAAGATGGGTGAAAGAAGTTATGTGTAAAGCAGGTGTGGCTGTAAGTATGTTTAGAGCTCACTCAGTGAGAGGAGTGGCTGGATCTAAGGCTTTCATGATGGGAGGTTCTTTGCAAGACATTTTGCGTTGTGCAAATTGGTCTAATGATGTGACTTCTAGAAGATTTTATTTTAAACTAGTTGAGAATATGGCAAATTGTCTGTTGGAACAGGTTTGAACTTGCAAAATGGTAACCTCCCGGTCGTGCCATAAAATGTAGATTTTCCACAGCCTGGTGCGAAGAAAATCTGGATTTTATTAAAGACACAGAGGCTTATATCATCCGTACCATTTACCAAACTCGGGTTGATTGTTGTTTTTGTTTAGCTCGTTGAATGAGGGCAAGCTAAATGGCTGTCAAGGTCTAATGTCACAGAGACGTGGAGGTTCAACCTTCAAAAGACTTTTATTTGGAATATGTTTGAAAATGGAGAAGATTCCAGAACAGAGACTGTTTAAAAGACTGTCTTAGAATTGTATGAAGTCCGTTGCAGTTGCTAAAGAAGAAGGCTGAGGGTTGTGGGTTCTGTGGTGTTATTATTTTGGAATCCTAAGTTCTTTGTTCTTGTTCTTTTAAAGGAGCTGCTAGAGTAGTGGCATTAAAGGATGTTGCATAATATTAGCCTCTGTGTCTTTGATGAAATCCAGATTTTCTTCCCACCAGGCTGTGGAAACTCTACATTATCACTGGTAATTTGCCTATCGTTGTTTTCACAAATGCATGTTGAAAACATTTTGGATGAGCAGTGGTGCAGCTTTTTGAATGAGTAGTGGAGCAGATCCTGTAATTATATATTATAAGGAAATTGTTTTTGCTCAGATTTAACATATATGTGACCTTTGATGCTTTAGCTGGACATGGCTGTGAAGACTGTGGTGAAACATTTAACCCCTTGGCTGCAGCGCTAAATTCCGCCGCAGCGCTGGGAGTTTGGGGGGGGAGTGCGGCGCCGCCATGCTCGTGACGGAACCACGCCATCGTGAGTCACGGGCGAGCTGTGCTCATGACGGCGTGGTTCCGTCATAACCCTACCCACTCAGTAATTTGCCCGCACAGGCGGGGAATCAGTGCCGTGTGGGCAGAGCGGCCGCAACTTAACGGAACCACAGCATCATGAGCACACACCGCTCGTGGCTCATGACGGCTGGTTCCGTCATGCTCAGGGAAGGGGTTAAATATTGGTGGTGACCTGCTAACTTTTTGAGATGTTGCAGTATGCACTGAGAATAAACAGTCGTCTTTGTGGACCTTCTTAAATCTAGGAACCAGTAGTTGTTCAAGTTAAATAATCTCACTTGTCAGTATCATAGAATTCTCCTCTGAATGTACGGAGGCTCATTGGTGGCTGCTATAGACATTAACAATAGTCTTAAGCGTAATTCTCCCATGCACCAACAGCTGGTGAAACAATTTGTTGGCAGCAGCGAAATGGAACAGCAGTGGTGTGGGATTGTAAATGACCAATGGACTGGAATTGTGGATGACTAGTAATGGGGTGGAGAAAGAGTCATTGTAAATCTTTATTGGTGGGCAGTGGTGCAGGCTGGTGAATGAGTCAGGGATGTGTTTCAGAGTAAGTAATGTGGCATGCATATGAATAATTGGTTTAAATGTAGTTGGTTTATAGATAAGCTGCAGTCTATGTTTCAAGTTATCGTTAGGGGCAGTGCTGGGGGTTTGAGAGTAAACAGTGCTACAGATGAATGGATATCGAATGGAGCAAGTGTCAAGATGAGGAATGTTTCAGTTTTGGGTAAAAGCAAGGATGACTTTTCACGCAATAGTTCAGATTTGGAGAAAAACTAGTGGTAGCAAAGGGGCAGCAGTGCCTAATTTGGGCTGGTGGTTTCCGGTGCTCGACACCCGCACTTAATTGCCAACACCGCACATATGACAGTCTGCCACATGGTGGCACTGCTCATCTAATTTGGAGATGAGCAGAACAACAGTTGTTTATGAATACAATATACATTAAAATTACTAGTACCTGCCTCCCCAGCCACTCCTTTAGTTTTGGAGACCTGGAATAATCTGAACTGTCACACATACAGGCAAAAGAGCTGCTTTGGTACCGTCATTGACAGTGATCACATGCAATGGGTGGTTCAAGCTTCAGTGGCCTTCTGGCCAGGGTCCTTGCACTTATTATTTTGCAAATTAAGCAACGATGCACAGTAGACTGCAGGGAGCTCGGCTGACACAAACAGCGGAGTAATGAATCTCACATTGGATACTGCTAGTGTCCTATTGACGGCCAGATTACGTTTTCAGTATATAAGAGAAAGGAAATGGATAGAAAGAAGCTGTTGTAAAGAAACAATGGGTTCTTTCATACCTCTCACAGGATTTAGGGAGCTTCCCCCTTCAAGACAAAGGAAGATGCCATTTGCCAGTTGCCACTTTGAGAAGATGAGAAGCTGAAACGCGAATGTCAGGCAATTGCTTCCCTCCCTGTCTAGGACTCCAATACCATACTCTAATACAAGCATCAGGGAAGCACTGTGTTGTGTTGCCATCTGCTTGAAGAGCTCTTCACTGAGAAGGATAGCTGGCTCTTATTGCTGGCTACCAGCACAGTTTACCAGCTGCCTGTTCATGTTCAAGATGTAATGGTCTCTCAGGGGACGCTGGCCAATGAATGCAATTATTTCTTCAAAACCACACTCTGGCAAAGCCAATCAGGGGATTTACCTGAGACACATGGGAGATGTCACCTGTGAAGATTAATTGTATTGATATTTGCATTTGTAAAATGCCACATGCTCAGAGAGAGGCTTTAAGATGCTGGAGGCAATGTTGTTAGACACATAAAGTCCAATTGGAAAGAGCCTCGTCAAGGGGCAGACAGCAGCAGGAACAAAGAATGCCACTAGGCAGGAAGGAAAGAACAGAGCAATCAAAGACGACCAAACTCAATCTAAATTGCGTATAAAGGCTGATTGAAGACTACATGAGATGGGCCGGGGCAAGGAGGAGAGGAAGGGAGTTCAGATATTCATGTTTGCTGCTGAAAATGCACAGCTTCCTCTCGTGGCTCTTTTAAAGAAGCATTGGCAAGGCAATTAGTTCACTCGTTTATGATCTATTGGCTTTACCAATGGCTGTTAGCCATGCTACACAACATTCCTGACGATGTGCAGCATGTCTAAAATAAAACAAAACGTTTACACAGGCACCAGTGTCATTTTGTAGGCGCCTGCACCATGCATGCAATCACCTACAAAGTGACATGATTACTTTTTTGTTTCAGTTATCAATCCAAGTTTGATAGGTAACTAAAAATAAAACAACATGGACAAAAGTGTTTTAAAAATTTTTTTAAGCGGGCAGGGGTAGGTTGGAGTGAAAGTAACACGGATGGAAGCAAGAGGGCGCATTAATGGGGGGGTCGGACGCAACACAGGCAGGGCAGGGGGTCACTAAAGTCACAGATCTGGGTTGAATCCATCATCGTTCTTTTGCTCACTTCGCCACCCCAGTTCAGACCCAGCTATATGCAAATCAGTCTTGAGCCTGGACCGGAAACAAGCATCCTGGGCCCGGTTTCGGGGCAACACAGAGAAGGGGGTACACAGAAAAAACAAGGTGAGGGTGGGAGATGCAGAAGCAACAAAGGGAGAGTGCAGGCAATATGGAAAAATGCAACATTAGAAGCATATGGGGAAAGGCAGCACAGCAGCACAAGTGGCAGAGAAGTGCACAAGAGCGGATGCTCGAAAACACATGTACTCAATTCAATTCAAAAAGTCTTTATTTCGATTATTCATCATAAAAGACAGAAAATTAGATACAATAGTATACAAAAGTCAGAACTCATCTTAAAACTGTCAGTTAAAAAAAAATGAAGAAAAACCGTGATTAAAAGTATAAATAGCGAAGATACTTTAAAACCACAATAAGAAAGGATTAAATCTGATATAATCACAATACTTTTCATGTAAGAACTAGAAAGGCAGCGCCTATAAAAATACTCAATCAAGCCAATTAATACAATAATTTATTTAGGTCAAGGAGCCCACTCTTTTTTCCCTGATAGCCCAAGCCCAGCTCAAGAATTTAGACACCCCAATAACAGTAGTCTCATTACAACCTGTTTTTAATAGCATTTTAGCGGCCATTGCTAGACAGGTACCCAAGGATCTACATATAGGTTTGAGCCACGTACTTCGGGGGAGCTGGTAGGCTGGGCAGACATAAAGAAGGTGGTTAATGTCTTCAGTATACTCGGGACAAAACGGGCACGCGGCACTTGCCGGGGGACCATTTACTAGTAAATTTCCTTGTAGGAAGAGTCTCAACTCGGAACTGGTGGCAAAGCTTGCGATCTCTGGGTTTAGTTATTAGATCCCAATAGCTTTCCATGGAAGATTCATCTTTAAAATCACAGTAAGCTTTGGTTAAAGATGAACCAGTCAGAGACGAGAATCGCCCAGTCTTAATGAGGTTCCAATATGCAGCTTTGAAGGTAGATTTGGTTGGAAATAACGCAGTTTCACATGTACTCCATATGAGCGATTAAAGAAAAAAGTAGTTCCATGACATCGAGCACAGACACCAGGCAAACACACACATGACCAAGAGGCAGTGCTCCATGGGAGGCACAAACAAAGATTAACAAGGTGGGCCACAAATTAAAAGTGGACAAATGAGAGTGACAAGGAAAGCCAACCAGTGGTAAGCAGTGGGCGGCTCCAAGCCCCTCTATGTTATTGGTAAATCACAATAGGCATCGTACCAGATGGAACATGTGCTGTGTTGCAGGCTTGATCTAAGAAAGCATCAGACCAAGAGGAGGAAGCAAATAATCATGCCAGGTATAAAACGGTCTACTCGATGTCAGTGGCTTGCAAGGATCCTAAAGCCAGATGGAAATTGGCAGTGGGTTCTACACAAGCTGATTAGCAAATCACAGCTATAATTTGAGTTCAGTGGGCCCCTCAAACCCCTGGGCCCCGGTGCTACAGCACTTGTTCTACCAATTATAGCTATTGCTCTACTGGGAGTGCAGCTAACAACAAACTAAACAGAGCGCACTCTTGTAGAAAGGTTTGCAAAGCGTTCATAAAAAGCATTAACTAAAGAGTCCCAAAAATTGTAATTCTCTCTTCTACAAAAAATAACTCCATCTGACCCTTCAAAAACATAGGGGCATATTATCAAGGGGGGTTTTCTCTGCTTTTTTGGCTTTAAAAGCCAAGAAAGCAGAGATAAAATTATCTCCCTATTACCTAGCTGTCGCTAACACCAGTTAGCGACAGCTAGTAGGAGATAGCGACCATCTTGGGCCCCACTTTGCATGTCAGAGAAATGTATCACTAATGACATGCAAAGTGGGCGTGCCAAGATGTTAGCGACTGGAAACAGTCGCTAACATCGCTATCTCCTATTACCAACTTTTGGAGATATTCGCGCTAAGCGCGAATATCTCCAAAAGCTAACACCTGCCCTGAGCAGTTCTTAGCCATGTTATCCAATGGGAGGTGGATAACATGGCTAAGAGCATTAGCTCGGTAATGCATGAATATAGCTGACTTTTCAGCGATATTCATGCATTGCGGCCGATTTTTATCGCATTTGTGATAAACCTTGGTAATACCAAGGTTTATCTGCGATAAAAATCGCCGCAGGTCGGCGATACATTTTTGTCTCTAACCAAGCAATAGCGATAATTATCGCTATTGCTTGGTAATATGCCCCATAGTTCCATTTTTGCCTTTCCTCTCTAGTGTTTAAAGAAGTTGAGTTTGTTTCAATTTTGTAGGAAAGCATGGTATTTTATGTTACCAGCATTTGTTTAGCACATTTCTGCCATTAGTGTGACCTTGTGGCTAATAGCATTTTGTTGGCAGTAACAAAAATGGCAAAATGAAGAAATTTTGATTGCGGAAAATAACCAAGACCCAAAAGCAAGAACTGTGAGTGCACATTTATCCCATGTGTAGAGTCTGGATCCTTTTTAAAGCTCTACCTGCAGAGAACAATTAATGACAGCACAAGAAGTAACTTACATTCACAAATCGACCTATATTTATTTTCCTGAATCTAGTACCTGCAATGTCCCAGAAACTGATCACGCACTAGGAAAGTGGACTATACACGGCAAACAATTTTTCAGTTTTCTTTTTGAGTTCAAGAACACAAACTCAGTTTTAACAGTCCTTAGATTGAAGTAGATATTTGCTATCTAATGGGCAATAGCAGAAATAATATGATTGAGTAAGACAGGGTGACTACTGATTTTCAGAAAAAAATTCGTCATGTCTGCTTCAGTGGTAAAGTCCATGTTGGACTTGGCCCTTCTGGCAGGTTCACCCCTGAACTTTTTGCTTTTCTTTGTGACATGGTGTTAGTGATTTTTGGTTTCTGCGCCCTTTACCACTGTGTCCCAGGGTAAAGTGCGTGCGTGTGGTAAGGTTGGCCTGCCTTCCCATAGGAATGCATGGGGAATGAATGTGTCCATGTTAGTTCCTGATGCGTGGGGAGTGCAGGCTCGAGTTTGGTATGTGTGTACTCGTGAGATTGAATGCTGCGCGATGATGTGTGTGGTGTTCATGTGTCTAATATGGAAGTGTCACTTCTAGACATGGGTGTGCGTGTGCAGTGAGTATGCTGGCGCGTGATTGGCTGAAGCTGACTGGGGAGCCTGGCTCCAGGAGTCTGTATGGGTCTGCCCCGGTGGTGAATGGAGAGATTAGCATGCTGATGTGAGGGAGGGGCGTACCTGGGTCCTGAATAGGGCTGGGCTTTCCCCACACAATGCTGGCTCTGCCCCCTGTGGTGCGACTGATGACCCTAGCCTGCCTGGTGAATGGCAAGGGTGGCTGAGGAAAACAAAGTACTCCAAAACCAGCTGCGACTGGTTTTTCCCCCACCCTGCACCCTGAGACAAAGGGTTTGACTGTATAAAAAGGGTCTGTGTCCCCTTACAAAATGTTCTTGTTTGCCAACTTGAAACTACCAGGAGTGTGCTGCTGATTGGGCCCAGGGGAAGGCTTGCCTCCCTGGGCCCTGCCCAGCCCCTGGACGCCTGGTGGATTTTCCTTTGTTGGGAGCTGCCTGCTCCATCTTTCTGAGATCCAGTTTTGACCACGACGAACCTCTGCCTGACTAGAAGGACCAAGAGAAGCTGAAGGATGGAAACCAGTCTGTATCCTGTAAGACTGGCCTGCAGTGGTGCCTTGCTGAGAAAGGAGAGGAAAAGACCAGAGAGGACTTTGTAGACTTGTGCCTAAGACGATTTCCAAGGGCTTGATTTCGAGCTTGCCCCCTGAACGGAACCCCAGGACCATTGGGTTCTATTCTGCTTGTGCCCGTCTGCTGTTGGGCCTTAGTTCTTATTCCCCCGCCGGAGTTGTGACTCGGGTGCCTTCGTCCCTCCCAAGGTCGTGACAGCTCGGAGCCTGGCCGCCCCGCTGCAGAGAGCCCCGCTCATCCCTGAGTCGCTCTTTGCTTCAGTCCCGGGCCACCCGCTCTCCTGTCACCTCGCCTGCTAACGGAGCGCGTTGTGCGCCTCTCATCTTCTCCAGCCGGCATCTGCACGGAGCGCATTCCATAGCCTCGGACGGTCCGTACGTCGTAACGTACCCGACTGTCTCGCTTTGCCCTCCTGCATACTAAGGCTCGTGCCGCACCTCAAGAAAGGCCTTCCTGTACAGTGGTACCGAAAGCCTGGTTCTGCACCCATCTGCCCGAGAACGCGACGCCCCTCACAGATCCACGAGTACGACCTGGCGTGCTAAGAAGTAGTACACCCCGCAGGCCTGAACGGCGCCTCGCCCCGTGAGCTGCATCGACCCCGGATCGCCACAACCCTACACAGTCCTGCTCACCCACCTTGCACCTCGAGGGGGGCCCGAGCCGGAGAGATCCTCTGGAGAACCGTCGGCCTCGTCCTGGGTCCGCCCTCACCAGTAGCCGCACCTGAAACGCCTCGGACTTCCACAAGCAAGGTACACTTGAACTCCGTCTCGAGTTCATATCGGATCCAGGATCCGCAACGTTCTGTTTTCCCTGTCATCGTACCTTGCTGAACAACGAACATTTAAAGACTTAACTGCCTATTTAAATTTGGTGGCCTCACATCGCTAAACATTATATGGTCTTGTGTTAATCCTGCATATGAGTATATCTTTTATATAAAGTCTACGTATTTTTGATACAACCTTACGACTGGTGTCAATTTGTGGTGGGTCAGTGGGTTTACTGTGCATGATCACAAATGCTTAACTAACTATCGCCCTGAGGATTAGCCTTGTCTGCTCGCGCCACACTACCTAGAGGGTGAGCAGGGGTTATTCGAAGGAGTAGTTCCCTTGCCCTGAATAGAAGAGAGGGTCCCTGTTTGTCGCAAGTGCATGCCTGTGCCAACCAGAGACCTCCGATTCTAAACGTCCATGAAAGAGATTGTTTGAGGAGCACGTGTACATGTTGAAGAGCAAGGGAGGATTGGCAAAACTCTGATCATTTTGCAAGCACATTTAATTAAAAAAAAATGGTGACTAAATTTAAGATATGCCTTCATGTTCTCAAGAATCCTTTCAGTGAGTGAGTGAGTGAGTGAGTGAGTGAGTGAGTGAGTGAGTGAGTGAGTGAATAATGGAGGGAAAAAGAGAGTAAGTGAATGAACTGGACATTTATTGAGCATTTTGTCACCTCAAGACCTCCTGTCTGCACAAGGAAACTCAGCAGAGCTAGTTAAACGACCGTAGCAAACCAAATGCTTCTGAAGGCACTTCAAAAAGGAGAATGCATCTCCAATTGCTGCAAGATCATGGGTAAAGACATTCCACATTTGAGAGATAACGATGGAAAACACCATTAATGTGAATATTTGGAGCTGCAATGACCTTTATCAGTTTAATGAGAACAGTGGTATCCACCTTATCCAAGATTTCTGGGGTTGCTTCCACCTGATGGGAGATGAAAGTATCTCTTTTTTAAAATGAAGGGAACCTGATTTGGATCCTGTATCTGGACAAACAACATTGGTTGTAAATCGTCCACAAGGTTCAAGGGTCACCATAAAAGCCTGTACCTGCAATGTAGCTCCTTTTCTAACAGTTTTCATAAAATGGGGATATTTCAAAAGAGGCACCAGACGGCCAGTGACAAAGGGTCAAGCATGGTTTTCTTTAACCGTGCTTACCCAAAGAGCATTTTTTCAAAATTGATGGTACAAGCTATACCTTGAAAAATGCATTGATCAACATTGTAATGAGGCCGACTGAAATTGGCTCAGTATCCTTCACAGGGAAGAGAAAGCAGGGATTGCCTGAACCATTAGCAATGATTGTACATTTTATTCACCGCCTCTCGAATAATGCGAACATGCGGCGGTGGCAATCACTACAACATTTTGAATTTACCGTACTTGCCATATTGTCCATCACCTACTGCATAAATATGCAACTTAGAACACAAAATATTTTTTTCTAGTCCAACCGGATCAAAAGTTACTAAAGAAGCACAGCACCTGTGGTAGAACAACCTGTCCAACACTTTGCTATTGTTAACTGGTCACCTTTTAGGTGCTGAGCAGTGTGTTCAGGTGTTGAACATGCATTAATGAGGTCAAACTATTGTCTAGTCGGTATTCATTTTCACAAATGACTGCTGAAGGGCCTTTCTTCCCATCATGAGAAAATTCTCACCCATTAAAATGTATAAATAATGATTCCTTCTTTGTCATAAAAATGTTTTGCTTCATTATTCATACAAATTTGTACTGCACCAAAGGCACTCTTTTCGGAGAAACAGTTATTTCAAAAAGACACTCCTATGACAGATCAATTCAAAATATTGTACTTCACTATTTTCAGGCTGATAACTTAAATATTATAGTGCCTGCTAGCGAGACTCTTACATTATACATATGTAATGAACAAGACTGCTCGGTAGAATTATATTTTAATGGAAAGATGAGCTTTTAAAAGGCGGGAGTGAAGACCAGTCTAAAACATTACAAGGAGTGTAGACAAGTGAGCTTGTTTTCTTGCGTATGCATATGAATATGAATGAATAAAGGCATTTATATAGCGCGCAGCTACTCAACAAGAGTGTCCTAGCGCATCAAAAAAGGCCTTCTCGCAGTGCTTAATTTGAGGCAGTGCTTTCCGGTGCTCAGCACCGACACTTAATTGGTTTCCGGTGCTCGGCACCAGCACCTAATTGTCAACACCATACTTAGAACAGTCCACCAAATGGAGGCGCTGCTAATCTAATTTAGAGAGGAAAAGAACAACAGTTGTTTGGTAATACAATATACATAAAAATTGCTAATACCTGCCACTCCAGCCATTCCTTTAGCTTTGGGGACCTGGAATAATCTGAATTGTCTCATTTACATATGAGAGAGATTGTTAGTAGCTGTTTTGGCAGCGATGACGAGGGCGATGGGTGGTGCAAGCTGCAATGACCTCCTGGTCAGAGCCCTGGCACCTAATATTTTACAAATTAAGCACTGCCTTCTCGACAACTCCACTGACATCCCCATGTGCTAACGCGACAAGATGCTGCTAAGAAATGCTACTAAGCGATGATCCTTCATTGACGGAATAGCCAGGTTTTAAGGAGTTTCCTAAATGTGACACTGATCTCAGTGACATAGGGAGCGTATTCCAGGCCTTAGAAACCTGAAAGAGATGCTGCCCGACTGGGACAATGATGCACATCTAAGAAAACTTTAATGCTGCACGCAAGAGAAAAGTAGCCCATATATGCACAGGCTCTGTAGTACACACAATTACTGTCAGAAGGAACGGCGTTAATAAGAACATTTGTGTTAATAGGGCATAATAAAATAATACTGTCACCGAATGTGGGGGCATATTAGCAAGAACCTTGTTAAAATTATCGCAGTTTTAGCGGCAGGAAACTGCAGCTAAAACGGCGATAATGGACTTGCTAATAGTCATTATAGAATTCCAATAGAAGCCCAGGTTAAATGTGCAGGACATCTAACCTGGGCTTCTATTGGAATTCTATAACGCACATTAGCAAGCCCATTATCGCCGTTTTAGCGGCCGTTTCCTGCCGCTAAAACGGCGATAATTTTAACGAGGTTCTTGCTAATATGCCCCGTGGTGCATAATGCTGTACTTTTGTTTGCTACATGATTAAGTCAACGATGCTGCATTATTTGGTTCTTCGCTGCCGCATAATTCGAGTCGCCGCAACTATATTGCAGTTAGACAGTCTTTTGGTGAGAACGACTAAAACAGAAACAGAGAAGGTACTCAAGGCATGGAGGCGCTTGACATAACGTGCAGTTCCTTTATTTATGTGGGTTAAGATTTGCTGGCATGTGCTCTGTACCAGGGCAATTTCATGGCGGAGAAACAGGGAAATTATTTGGAGAGATGGGTTTTATTAGCAGGCGGCTTGCAGTTATGCAGATATGCACTTTCTAAATTGCTCCTTTGGTAAATTGGCGTTTAGCGGTTCAGGGCACTGTGCCTGTTCGTCCTTTCTGGGATGTGCCGTAAAGATGCTTTCAAAGCTCCCCACGTCGTTATTTATTCATGAACAAAGAATGTGAGCTGGCAATCTGCCAGCGTCAGAGTGTAGCGCCAGCGAGGCTTCTCCCATTATGAGATCTGATCATCATTGGTCTGACAGCTTAAAATGGCGTCGCAGGACTCCGGGGCTAATGGCAGGTATCAGGGCATGCTGCGAGACGAGGCAGCAGCTGTCCTTGTAAGGCTCCCACAGCAAGAAAGGAGCTGTTGACCTGGTGGTGTTAACAGGACGAGGAAGGTCATGTCCTTGACATTCTGAATCTGTGAGACAAGGCTACAGGAAGCGGCTTCATTGTAATGTTACACGCAGTGGCAACGGCAGCCTGGGCCTTAATGTAAACAAGGAAAACGGACATCCATATGTGTGTTTCATAGAAACATTGTAGTGCAGTGTGTCTCTCGGGCCTCTGAGCCCTGGTCAGTACCGGATTGAACCCTGTGGAGGCCCCTAGGCAGTCGAAATTTAGTCCCCCCTTCCCCGCATATTATCTCCTAATACATTTTTAATTTTATCAGTCAACAATTTTAATTAACCAGTTTTATTACACAAAACGAAACATTAACAATTATTAATGTTATTAAACAAAAAAAATAAATGTTAACATTTTTAATAAACCAACAAAACGTTAAATGTTTAATGGGGACATTACATTAAAGCTTCATTTTATCTATAGAGTCTTTCATGTAAAGTTGTCATTTCTTTGAGTTGATTAATTTTTTTTCTATCTTTTGGAAACAATTCAAGACACTTTGATTGTAATTTTCTTTCAAGATCAAATCAATATTATTTTGATACATTGTCGCGGGCCCCTAAAAGGAGTGGGGCCCAAAGGCCAGTGCCCACTTTGCCTATTTGGTAATCCGGAACTTGCCCTGGAGCCACTACACCTGCTGCACCCCTGGACTTAAGGGTACGGTTAGAGTAGTTGCGGTACTTGTAATTCCGGCACAGCAGGGCAGGATTCCTAGGTGCTATGGTATGCTATGTTTGTGCTATTTCCAAAGCGCACGCCTACCATTTGTAGGGCACAGTAACGCTGTTTGGGGTCTGGACATCCATTGCATTCAGTTCCACGGTTTTCACTGACTGACCAGGTGTGTTTGGTTGTGTTTGCTCCTTAACCCCTTCGCTGCGGCGGCTATTCCGCCGCAGCGCTAAGGGGGAGGCGGGGCCGCGTGGCGGTCCCATGCTGGTGACGGAACCGCTCCGTCACGGCCCGCGGGTGAGCTGTGCTTGTGACGGAATGGTTCCGTCACGGCCCCGCCCGCTCTTCAGAACGTCAGTGCAGGCGAGGAATTCACGCCGCGCAGGCGCGGCGAGCGTGCCGTGACGGACCCGTTCCGTCACCAGCACAGCCCACCCGAGGCTCGTGACGGAACGGTTCCGTCACGAGCATGGGAGGGGTTAAAGACTGATTTGTCCAGAGTCTTACATAATGATAGCTCAATTTGGTACAAATGTGCCCGGGATGTTCATTGAGTACTAAGTGAATACATGTGTGTCCTGAAGGATTTTGTCATTTATTTAGTTCTACTCGGGAAAACAGATATCTATTACCTGTCTTGAACAGCTGCTCTGTATGTGTTCATTTTCAGCCTAGTTAAATGGCACAGCTGTGAAACAACGTTGAGAGTTCTGCATGTGAAAATGAACTTGACAGTTGTATGTGTTGGGTGAGGATAAGGGTTTGTGTGGTGCAAGGGATATACTGTTGGGGTGGCAACTTTGGTATCCCATGAACTATATGTAGCCATCAGGAGGTCTGTCTAGAGAGTTCTCTTGGGCAGTCTGCATTATTAGTAGGTCTGGACAGGAAGATTGTGTATTGTTTGTATCTGTCTTGTAAAGCAAAACTTAACAAAACATGTGTATTTGTAAAATACACGTTCCCCCCTAGGCATCTTAGTGCTGAATAACAGATGTATATTGCTACTTATCTCAGTGGTACTCATTTTATCGACCTAAAATTGATGAAAGGCTGAGTCGACCCGCCAGGTTTTGAGCCTGTGACCATGAGGTCAAACACAAGCCTCTGTAGTGGATGCATTTGTCCACTGAGCCACTAGAGACAACATTAACATGGTGCTATCCATTTAATATGTAGATTGCGGAAAGACTGATATCTACATAATGTGGATGTTGTGGTGAAGGTTAAGGTGAGCTGTGTCCTTCCAATGCTGACATAGCATAGCAAGATACAAGGAGGAACAATCCTTGTTATTCCGGCAATACAGGGCAACTATGGAAACTTGCATCCATTTAATAACCAAGCCCACATCAGCTAAGGCTGTTGAGAAAGGCATGATGAGCCGCTCTCCTTATAAGCAGTTTTGTGTGAGGTGTATGCACCTACACGTGTCTCATGTTCACTATACCATTGGACTCAAGCTGCACCTAGTGGCGAGAACCAGCAGGGCGAAACCACCCTGGGGTTGCTAGTGTTCCTGTTCAGAGGGGACTTGCCCTAGCAGTCTGGGCGCCACTGCATCTTTTTATCTAATTTGCATGTCTCTGGTTCCTGATCGAGGTGGCATGGATTGTGAAAGACCGATCGGCCGAAATGCAGTCCCAAGTAATTACCAGTGGGTAAGAATATTTCAAGTATTCCTAGTTCTTTTTTTCTAAGTTTTATATAGTGGGAACTTGACCTGAAATCAAGTATCAGAGCACTTTACATGAGCACCAGTTGCGTTACATGAGGACACATCATTTTTGTTAGGCATGTGGAGATTAATTGATTTGCCAGAAGGACAGGATGTTGAGCGTCATTGCCGAGACTCAACCCCGGTTCACCAGATTTGAGGTTGACTGCCTAGCGGTTAGGCTACATCCTCCCCCTTTATAAAATGTATAATAAAATGCAAGTGATGTCTGATAAGGCTTGAAGTGGTGCGGTCACGATACTGACACTTTTGGGTGGAATCTTGACAGCTGCTACTTTTATAAGGTTGGTTTTGGAATGGTTCATTTTCTAGCCCAAGAACAAGGCATTTTATCCATTCCTACCTCCTGCTCCTCAGTTTACACCCAGCTATTCCTCATATATCTAATCTCTATCTTTCAAGACCAATATGCATGCTGTCTCAACTCAGATTTGCAAATGCAATACCACTCTTCATGTTCGAGTTGAGGTTTACAATACCCAGCATTACCACAGTTTCATGGAAGAATTGGATCAACAATCTCACCTCTCTGTTTATTATTAATTAAAAACAAATCTCTTCTGCTGGTTCCAACTCAACCAGTAGAGACACAAGATCTAATTATGCTAAAGTCCTTCTTCACACATGAAGCTGACAGCATTATATCCAGCACTGGTTTGCCTCATCCTAGCACTCCTCAAATTCAAATTCGAATACCAATACTGTTCTCCATGTCTATTCTGAAAGTTTTTGCTCACAAGTCTGCCTCAGATATCCAAGATTGAATAATGATTTATTAAAACTGTCTTGTCTCCTCACCCCTGCAAAGCCAAAATAGTAATTTTAGGCCTCTAGAAGGAGTACCAACAACCGCTAACATCAACATCCTTCTCACTACCAGAGAAGACTCTCAAAATTTGAAACATGCCATCACCACCCTTTTAGGAAAAGATATGCTTTGATATAAATGGAACCGCTAGTTGCAGATCTGCCCCCAGCCTTTCCTGCATAGGTAAAGTGATAAAGGCAGCTGTGTCTAAAAAAAATTCTGCAAACCTTAAGAGGGCAAAACATGATTGAATAATTTCGAATTTAGCTTACGTCCACATCATGAAATCAAAAACTACCCTATATGGGATATGATATAAACCTCTCATCACCACAGCTAACAGCTATGCCTGTGCCCTTAAATTACTGGATGAGTTGAAAGCATTAAACGCGACATATCACAAAATTCAAATTGATTGAATTTCTATCAATGCTGCTTCCAACTCCAAAAATATATATCACAAGCCCAAACAAGCATCCTGATACTGGTTTTTGTGTATTAACCCTCATCAGCCAGGTTAGCTTGAATCCAGTGGTACAGCGAGCAAGGGACCTATGTATGGGCATCCCCTGTTTCCTGTCCAGAGAGGACCTGGCTTGAAGTTCGGAGTGAACTGTTCCCATGAGGAGCAGGGTCAACACTGATCTGCATATGGCTGGGTCCAAACTGAGATGGCGTAGTGAGCAAACGAACAATGGATTAAACCCAGATTTTTATGACTGGGTATGAATGTTTGCATTGTTAAGCATTCCGTCCATCATTTGTTCATTTTGCTTTTGTCATCCTAAGTGGGAAGAGAATGCCTAATTGTCGGTTCCATGCTCACTGTGCGACTGGATTCAAGCTAGCCTGGCGGATGAGGGATGATACCCCGAAAACAGTCCAAGGATGCTTGTTTACATTCCAGGGAGGACCTGGCTTGGCAGTTCGGGCTGGACTGTTCCCATGAGGAGCAGGACCAATACTGATATGCATTTGGCTGGGGCCAAACTGGGGTGGCTGGTTAGCAAAATAACGATGGATTAAACTTCCTTTTTAATATATAGGTCATCCCTAGGGTAGGCCCTAAACATCCCAAAGGACAGAGTGCAGTGTATTTAGAAAGTTGGAAATGTACTTTCAACTTTTACATGTCCTGACAGTGGAAAATTCTCAAAGTAGTTTTTCACTACTGCAAGACATACCTCTCTCATCGAATAATATTGGGTTACCTTATTACATTGAATAAATGATAACTTTCAATTGAGAGCAAGTAGCAAAACCACGTTTGGTGTCTAGAGAATTGTAATTTAAATCCCTCTTTAATAGTAAAGTCGAATTTTTAATCACAATTCTGAAAATGCCACTGTTGGAAAGTTGTGAAAAAAGGGGTTACGTCCGTCTCGGGGACCTGGTGGGACGTGATACAATGTATAAAAAATAGAGAACCTGGCCACCAATTTTCAAGGCTGCTATTTATTTTTAGCAGACTAAGGAGCAATGCATTTAGTCACTGCACCAGACTTCACTACTTTGTATTAGGCATTTTTAAACAACCATTACAATATTCAATGGAGCATTCAAAAGATACATTCTTCAATTTTTAGATGAAATTAAAACATACATATAAACATTAGCGTGTAGATCAAACAAGAGATGTAAAAATTATGTACAAAAATATTCCAAACAATTACACCAGTCTGTGTTAATTAAACGTAAGCTCTCTGAAAACAAAGGACCTTATACTTTACTTCTATTTGAAGACGAGCTGCCTATGGGGAAAGGGGAGATAGGAATCTCTACGGGGATATGTTTGTACTGGCAAACCCTCTCTAGAGTCCTGTGTAATTGCCATCCCTCATAGGAAAAAGGAAAATGCTGACGCGTTTTGTTTTGGTCTTAAATTATTCAATCGAATTCCAATCTATTTTTCGAAATTGGTGTGAGATTTTACTTGTGTTGTGTTTTTACTTTATTACTGTTTGAAATGATACATAACTACTTTACACGTTGCCTATTAGTTAAACCTTACTGTTTTTCCACCTAGCTACCAGAGGGTTAAACACAGGTTAATTTGGTGTTGCTTGTGACTTCACTTTGACAGAAATTGTGATTGCTCCTTGAATAGAGTTTCACCCCCCCAACCAGAAACCCAATTTCTGAAATTCCTTCCTATAACAAAGATAAAAACATTGACACATTTCAAGCCTTATACCCGCAAAGTTTGATTGTCCCTCCATGTTGCATGCAATGAGATACAATACAATTAACAAAAAGAACCGGGGGTCTAAAAGCCAACAATTTAGTCTACTAGCTTTAACTCCTCAAAGAGTGAGTCTGAACACAAGTCACACAAAGGCCCAGAAAAGAGAAACAAAAAGGACAAGAGAGCAAAAGTAGAGAGATTAATAGTCAGATCCAGAAGCAACTTATTGGATTCCCATCATTGTATCTTAGTGATCAATCTTATCATTTGATCATCCATCTCTCGGGATGGTGTGTCTCTTGATCATAGAGACCGTCTACCACTCCAAAGGAAATTAGCTTGATAGGATCAAACCCAAAATCACTTAGACAGAGAAGCATAAAATGTGTTTCTAGATTTCAGATCACAAGGGAATTAAGTGCAGACACGCCCATGGCAGGCTTCCCGCCTCTCCCTGAACTGGAACGTCTAGTTTGGATAAAAGCAGGAGCTGCCAAGCAACAGGTGGAGCCACGGGCGGGGTGTGAGGGCGGGCCCTGGCAGCTACGACTAAGGATAGGGGGTGGGGGAAGGAGGGCAGTTCAGGTGGGGGGGCATGCTTGTATAGCGCCATGATGCTGTATCAGATGCACAGTGAGAGCTGGCGGGTGGGGGGGGCAGCTCGGGGGGGAGGAGCATGCTTGTATAGCGCCATGTTGCTGTATCAGATGCACAGTGATTTGGGGGGGGCAGCTCAGGATGTGAAGGGAGAGGCACAGTCATAACTGGGGGGGTGCTAGTTCGTGGAGGCTGAGAGATGATGAGGATGATGAATCTGTGCATTCTGGGAGTTATAGTCTTTTTATTCAGTTAAACAAATTGGAATAACTTGTGTGAAAAGATAATGAAGAGAGTAAAAACCGTGGTGTGGTGATGTGGCCTGAACCTGAACCCAGTCACTTGGGGCTGTCCCTGTGATGTGCAGTCACTCAGTGTGTTAGCAGACATGGATTTTATGTTATATATCTCTTGTAATCGAACCACGACGAACGGTGTGATCTTGTGCAAGTCCCTTCACTCCTTCTGGCCCTTGGTGCCTGATCTGTACTTCCAAAGTCATTGGTGGGGTTGGGGTGGTGGTGAGGGGTGAAGGGAGGGTTGAGCCACATCAGAGTCCAATATATCAGCGCCGGAAGGATAACTGGGCAAATAGAGAAGAGAAGGGGGCAGTTTTAAAGAACAGCAAGAACTAAGGGGAAACAAGCAGTGGCATAATCAATAGGTGGCACCTTTGGGACCTTATATGTGTTTAGCCATGCAACACTTGCTCTAATTACGTTGGACATCCAGTGTCAAGAGAAGTAGGTACCACTGTTAGGTTACTTCTTTTGACACAATTGTGGGGTAGGAAATTCATTCATATTTCTTATCCTGAATAAGCACCATGGATCTTTTTTGACCAGAGTTTGACCCAATTAAGGGTGCAAAAAAAACAGACAACTAGGGTACCTTACAGTTGTTTAGGTCTCGGACTAGCGTTGCACTGCGCAGCAGTGCTCGCGCAGCCGAGATTTAATGTTTCTTAGTAGGGGGCTTGAACCCGACCCTCTTCTCCATTGGCTGGCTTCCTAAACGGAGGCCAGCCATTGGAGGAGAGGGGCATCACTCGGTTCAAGCCCTGTCTTTTCCAGATTCGGGGGCGTGTTTTTTCTCTTCTTTCTTGTTTTCATTCTCTCCTCTTCCCATTGGCTGGAATTTTACCTTCCAGCCAATGGGAAGAGGAGAGAACAAAAACCACGCCCTCGAATCTGAAAATGACGCTGGTTTCTCCGAGGCAGTCTTGCTTCGCCTCGGAGAAACGTTGTGGCGCTTATTAAGCCTTCCGTGGCTTTTTTATTTAATTATTTGGCAGCACATTGGCTCTACTGGTGGTGCTTCAGCCCCTTCCCGTGCCCGCCCCCGTTTCACTTCAGCCCCTTCCCGTGTCCGCCCCCGTTTCAGCCGACCCCGTCATCAGAGGCGAGAAAGATGGTGGTGCTTCAGCCCCTTCCCGTGCCCGCCCCGTTTCAGCCGACCCCGTCATCAGAGGCTTGCTGTATCAACCCGAGAGGCGCTTGTTCTCCAACTGAAACCCGGAGGCTGCATGACATCATTGAATAGACAAACGAGAATGGGGTCAGGCGCCTGCGTTATCCTAGTCGCGACTGCTCTGTGTGTGTGGGGCTCTGTGTGTGTGGGGGGGCTCTGTGTGTGTGTGTGTGTGTGTGTGTCTCGCTGTGTGTGTGTCTGTGTGTGTGGCTCGCTGTGTGTGTGTGTGTGGCTCGTTGTGTGTGTGTGTGTGGCTCGCTGTGTGTGTGTGTTTGTGTGTGTGTGTGGGGCTCTCTGTGTGTGTGTGGGGCTCTGTGTGTTTGTATGGGGCTCTGTGTGTGTGGGGGGGCACTGTGTGTGTGTGTGGGGGGCTGTGTGTGTGTGTGTGGGGCTCTGTGTGTTTGTGTGGGGCTCTCTGTGTGTGTGGGGCTCTGTGTGTGTGTGTGGCTCGCTGTGTGTGTGTGTGATTCGCTGTGTGTGTGTGTGTGTGGCTCACTGTGTGTGTGTGTGGGGCTCAGTGTGTGTGTGTGGGGCTCAGTGTGTGTGTGTGTGTGTGTGGGGCTCTGTGTGTGTGGGGGGCTCTGTGTGTGTGTGTGGCTCTGTGTGTGTGTGTGGCTTTCTGTGTGTGTGGCTTTGTGTCCACGAATACTCTCTACTACTCTCTAATGCTCACCTATTGCCATTGTAAATGACAATACCATTTATTTATGTTTTTTAAAAAAAATGAAAAAAAATGTCATGAGCAATGCCAATAGCTCTACCTTTAATAATGCTGAGACCATTGCATTGTAAATGCTTTTTTTTTCTCTTTTCTGGGCTTTTGTGTGACTTGTGTTCCGACTCACTCTTTGAGGAGTTAAAGCTAGGCGACTAAATTGTTGGCTTTAAGACCCCCATTTTTTTTGTTAATTGCAATGTAGTACAAGAGGATGGGAACCCGGGCAGGTCTTTAAAACATCCCTGTGACCCTATATCTCTCTGTGTTGTTTATTGCATGCAATCAGATGAAAGGATCCACAGCCTGCACAGTACTGTTTGCTACTAGCCTAGCTGTTTACATTACCAGCCCACCAGTGATGTGGTAGACCACAAAACCGGCCGACCACACCACACCACACCACAAAATCAGCCGAAACCCATCCTCAACACCAGCCCCGACTCTGGCCTGTCAGATTGGTCCAGCTACTGTCAGATTGCCCTATAGGCCGAACCCTGTCTGTGGTCTATGCATTCTCAATTGCATGAGATTAAAGCTGGAGAGCTGATAAAGTTAATTCTGCAATGCCGACTATAAGATCTCTCATTCCAGCTCATAAATTCATTCTACAAGACTCTATTATAAATGTTTCTACTGTTGTAATATTCAGCACACACTTACCCAAAGTACCTGTTTAATGTTGTTAGATTGTTCTTGTATTGCACTGAAATTTTGCATGGAGAATGACATTAAACAAAACTTTCAGAACCACGTTGATCTCATAAAATAGAAATCATGAGAGCTCTTTTATCTCCAAAGCAGTCCCACATCATAGTGAGGGGTGACTTCTGACATCCACTTTAGCACGCCGAAGTCACCTTCTTTGGAAGGTGTGTGAGCACAGGGGACTCTCATTGGGGAGACTCTCTAAAGAAAATAGGAAACGAGTATGAGAACAGTCTCGAGCCTCAACCTCCACCATTTTCAATATATATTTTCACTTTTTATTTAAGTATGTTTGAGCACTACAGTCTAGCCGCTGCATAAGTGAGCATATAATAGTATGTAAATGTTCTTTGTTATTTTTGCATTTTACACTTGTTTGTACTTTGAGGCACCCCCTGGTGTCACCCTTGGGAAACGTGAAGGAGTTTTCACATTTTGCACAAAAAAAAAATCACTGGTCTCATTCTGACTGCCCCAGCAATAGGCTGGTAATTACCTCTGCCCCATAGTTACCAATATCGTGGTTCAGGGCAATTGCAAGTGGGATTCTAAGGGACCCCTGAGGGTCCTTTGATAAATTAATTGCTGTCTAATCGATTGGTTGTTTGGGTCCCCATTCCACATGTTATTGTTCATGTGATCCTGTGTTTCACACAGAGACTCTATCTGCTTACAGCGGTACTGTAGTGTTCCCACAGGACTCCACTCCAATAGGGCCCGCACCCAACTTTCCCTGACCCATTGGAATTAATAGGGAAGGGCACTCATAACCAAACCGTCTGCATTATTTGTGTTTGATATGCGATGCCCCTTAGCTTCATTGCACAGAATAAAACATATGTTGTACTTTTCTGGAGTGTGCTCTCTTAACCCTAATGCATAAAGTCTGACAGCAAAGGAACTGAGATAATGTCCACAATGCAAAGCGGGTGATTCAAGTTTAACTACCAAGGTCCAGGAATTCTGTGTTTTTTTATTGTTGGCCAGGACCTGTGTTAAAAGAGAGATATGGTTTTCTTTAAAATAATTGCTGCTAAAACTACAGTCACATTCCCGAATCAAGTATGTGTCTATGGGGTGGGTGGGGTCAGAAATATGAGCATGTTTATGTGTTGGGTAAAAGTAAAAGATAAGCCAATCTTTTTGTATGCTTAATTGGTGATGTAATGATGAGCATACTCCATTTCCTGCCCTCCCCTGATGCCATTTCCTGCTTCTAATGTTAAAAGCAGTTAGCAAAGTGAAGAGCAGTTTAAGTTTGGAAAAACCCGAAAAAAGTTAAACCTGAGGTTAATCGAGATTTGTCTTCAAATGAAAATCAGCAGACGCTAAAACAATAATAGTAACGAAAAACACAAATATTTTTACATTTTACATTTACTTTAAATAACGAGCTGATGATTACATGGATGGAAGCCACTCCGAGCTCTGAAGCTGGTCAAACTATCTAATAAAACCAAATGATATGAGAGTCCTGAAAATTAACGCAATCTGATTTCTTTCTCCATAGTTTTTTAGATACTGTACGGTATCTCGCCAGACCACCATAGACCACAAGCATAATAGAAAATGGGATATTCTTAAACCCAGTGATGGCCGACACAAATAGGAGGTGGTGGGGTGGGGTGGAGGGGGCGCAAGGGAGCACAGGAGGAAGAGCGTGGGGGCTAATCATTTAAATTAAAAACACTTACCTGAAGCAGCTGGCCTCATCACTCCTCGGTGTTCTGCTGCTTCCTTGTCCCAGCAGGCACTGGGTCAGCATCACAGACTCCCTGTGCAATCCACACACTGCTCTTATGCTATGAGAGGAGTGCAGAGATTGGGTGAGTGGGCTGGTTTGACCCTCCGCTCAGAATAGGGAGTCTGTGCTGTTTCTCCAACCTGGCTGCTGAGTACAGCTGGATTGGAGAAACCTAAGTGTGCAAATGTGCCTGGCTGGCCTAAGACGACTGGCCGAACAAACATATGCACTTAGAAGTGCACAGACCAGTCCTCCTCCCCCTCCCCTGACCCTAGGCCCGCCACTCCCTACGTTTGCTGGCTCTGCCAGCAGGTGAAAAATAAAACGATGATAGAACATCGCTTTTTTTTTCACCTGCTGGCTCTGAGCCGGTGAAGGACGCTCCTCCGGCGTTGTGGTGAGCCGCCCCTGCATAAACCTCCTACTTTCTGTGTTCTGGTTTGCTAGCTTTTTAGGGAGTTGGGTCGGAAAGGCAATGGTGGACATTTTGTTTAGCCTAAATACTGGGCACTCTAATATCAACGCTGTGCGAATTATCTAATGCTTACTCATAATATTGAACTACGCCATTGACTAAATTGGCTTAGCCCTGTAAAAATATAAATTAAAGGTATTGCCTTTGCCCACCAGGACAACCAATGTTGCCTGTTCCAAGTTCATGAGGTGAGTCTCTGCCGACTTAATAACAGTGCCTTGTTTTTTTTTCAATTGGTACATTTTAAAACACATTATTGGGTTATTGATACCACTCATAGTACAGAAGAAGTAAGAAAGGATGTGTTAGAAGAACACATAGCTCTCCTCCAGAGTATATGGCGCTAATTCTTTAACAAGGAAATTGGACAGCCAAAAGTTAGACCAAATGGGAGGATTAAAAGAGGGTAATTGAAATCAATATGCACTACCCTCTTTCACTCTCACCTTTCCAAGAATAAACTGTGACACTTGAACGGTTCTCATTGGGTTTTTCAATCCCTCTTCTTACTTTGCCCATTCATTGATCATGAGTAGGTTGTCAGATGCATGTCATCTTCATGCCTCGTGCCACCAACCTCACAGTTCCCTGTCTCTTTTAGAGGTGGGAGAATCACCTTCTTTTGCCTGGGAAAGTATCATGGTCTTTGTTGGGTGTCTTCCTTGCAATGAGCTAAGTGTTCAAAATAAAAATAAAATAGGCCCTCACAGTGCGGGGGGCAGGCCACCGAAGGCCCCCTCAGCATAATACCCTGGCCTGAGAGCCCTCTTGATTGAGTCCAGAGGGCGGCCCTTCCTTGTATCTTGCAGGGGGCCCCCTCCAGTTACTATATGCCACTGGATAGCATAGAACTAAGGCTGGCGTTTGACTGAAAGAGATGTGTGCCGGCGCGTCTGACATTGATTTCCTTAAATTTCTATTCCCCACATTTTTCTAGGGTCTAAAAAATCATGCCCCATGGCAATTATGTGTCCCTTTGGCAGGGTTGATGATTCATCTTGTAGCTCCTTTGTGATTTAAAATTTCATTGGGAACAACAATTGGGTCAATTAAGGCTTTGTGGGTCAGAGATTGATGAGAATGGTAGGGAGGGGAAATCAGGATCTCACTGAGGTCCTACTTAAATGTGAGTCTATATACTTTTAGGATGATCTATGATCCAATATTTGAACGTGGAGAACAGCTACTAAAGTTTTTAACATTTGGCAATTGCATCTTTTCAGTGATACAATTTTTTTTACTATTGTTACCGTTATCTCTAGCCTCCCAGCACGCTAATCTAGTTGACGGGATTTTGAGCCTCACAGAAGTTGTCTTGCAAAGTAGTTGCTTTGTTTTTGCACAATTTTCCTGCAAAGCTACTCCTTGCGACCCAAACTCAGCCACTGATTGACAAATCAGTCGCAGTTCAAAACCTCCTTTTGAAAAAAGTTGCAAAAAAGACCACCATCATTAACATTGGGCATAACGGAAATCTAGATCACATCAGCATAATACGTTAATTTTGGTAATTTCGCAATCTGCTCGTTACACAAAATTCACAAAATGATCCCAATATGCTACTTCAGATAATTACATGCCATTCATATTATTTATAACAAAACACACCACTCACTGTAAAAGTTTACTGTAAAATGCACCATTTGCTTAAACAATTTGCCATGAGCACACTCAAACAACAGGGCGCGAGTTGCTGTTGTTCACTGTGCTTTTATTAAATGTGTCCTTGTGCTAAAAACTGATGTAATGATACATTTCACACTAAAATATCACACAGAATGATTAATCTGCATTTTGCATAATTGCGTGTAATTTTACATAATGTTGCCAAAATTCCTCATAATTACGTGAACACAAATTACACAAATTTCGCACACACCTAACTTAAATGCATGAAGCAGGACTTCTTTTGTGACTCATTGTGAATGGCCGTAAATGCCTGGATGGAGGCCTGTGAGTGACAGCAGATCTCCATCCCTGCATACGGATTTGCAGAATTATTATTTTGTTAATTCCAGTCTTTACTTCAAGGAACAGGGGATGGAATCAATATATATATATATATTACCTACTGGCGGTCGCCAGTAGGTATATATAGTTAGGATTTTTTCTCTATGGGATTTTTGAAAATTCTATGTCTAATAACTTTGGCGTTTGTGGACGGAATTGGCTGCAATTTTCTGGAAAATGGAACATTTTGTTTCTGAGCAGCCCCTGGAAATTTGGGGGGGGTTCGTCAAGGGGGGGCCGAGAAAAAAGGGGGGTCCCAAAACGTGTTTTTAACATTGAGTTTTCCATAGGGCGGTTGGCCTCACTTTTAGCCCGAACGGCTGAATGGATTTCCACAAAACTTGGCAAAATTGTAGGGACTGGTAGCCCGATGTGCCTTTGCTAGGTCTCAATATATGTGCTTCAGTGGATTTTGAGAAATTAACGTTCAAAAAAAGATATATATCTGTAACAGCGGACCGGGCAGCGCTCCGGTTCGCGGACTTTTCGCGGTACGGAGCTTTGTGAAGCGAAGCTGATTGGTTCTCCGGCGTCTGTGAACATTCCAAACAGTCCGTAGCGGCCGCCATCTTGTCTCTCGGTAGGATCGAGAGACAAGAGGAGGCCAAAGCGAAGGGGCAAATGACCATAAGGGGGCATAGTAGATCCTCGCTGACCCCCTAGGTTTGATGTGGAGGTTTTAAAAGGGCCCCGCGGGGCAAAAAAAAAAAATTATAATAATAATCGAACGGCTGAATGGATTTGCACGAAACTTGGCAAAATATTAGGGACTGGTAGCCCGATGTGCCTTTGCTAGGTCTCAATATATGTGCTCCAGTGGATTTTGAGAAATTAACGTTCAAAAAAAGATATATATCTGTAACAGCGTTCCGCTTCGCGTACTTTTCGCGTTACGGAGCTTTGCGAAGCTGATTGGTTCTCCGGCGTCTGTAAACATTCCAAACAGTCCGTAGCGGCCGCCATCTTGTCTCTCGGTAGGATCGAGAGACAAGAGGAGGCCAAAGCGAAGGGGCAAATGACCATAAGGGGGCATAGTAGATCCTCCCTGACCTCTTAGGTTTGATGTACCATTTTGCCAAGTTTGGTGTAATTCCGTTCAGCCATTCAGGCTGTAGACGTATGTAAATGTCCTATGGAAAATTGCATGGGGAAAACACATTTGAAAGTGTTGAAATTTAGAACCAATTAAAATGTTACTTTGGTTTTGTATTTGTGTGTGATGAAAGTTAATTGGTTATGTATATATCTCAAATGAGAGGAAACCACAGCCATTTTGTGATACTACTGTCTGAGGTACATTTGTGAGGAATTTTTGGTGGTCAATTTCTGGTGTTTGATTTACACAGTACTAACACTTCTCCTACTTTTAAAAAGGTGAGTTGTTAATTTGTAAGGGGAACTATGTTGTACACTTGAAGATAATTTGAAAAATGTTTTCTGTTATTTATTTGCAGTCCTTCTGTTATACTAAATACTTGATAAAGTTAGTTTTATATTATGTATTACTAAAAACGATAAATGAAAGTGATTATTTTTTTCTGCAATTTACAGCAAGCAATTTCAAAATAAAATGGCTCACAATGAAGAGACCGTGGCAATTTCTTTTGAATTATCCACTACATTGATTGAAATTGACAGCACCAATAATGAAATATTGTCACAAGGAGGAGATGACTTGAATGATTTTTTTGATCAATCTGTTGATGGCGAATTTATCGAATGTTTGGAGACCATAGAGTTACAAGAATCATCATTGCAGACTTTTAATGAGGAGATTCCAGATGAGATGATTGAAGAGGAAATTCCTGATGAGGACATGTTACTAGTTCTTTCAAATTTAGAAAATTCAGAAGAATAAATTAATATTTAGAAATCAAAAATTGTTTGAGACATTATTCATTTTTATTTTTAATTTATGAGGTTGTAGCGAAGTGATTGTAGTATAAAATGAGACTTATAGTATAGAGTGCAACATTTTTATGTTACATGGTAAGTTTACTCATATTTACTTCCCTTCTCCCACTATATTATCTCCAATGTGTATTTGACATCTCTTCTTCATCTCCGGCCTCCTTTCTCTCACTGTGTGTCTCTGATGCATCTTATCGCTGCTATTTTGTGTAATTACAGAAGAGAGTAAAATAAAATAGTTCGGAACGTGAAAAGGGGGCAAAGTAGAGTACCCCTCACCCCCTAGGCCTTCTCAGGCGGTCCCAAAAGGATCAGTTTCTGCTTTCCTGAGAGATTATGGTATGAGTTCCATGTACCACAATAACTTGCATTACAACATGCAAGATATCTATCTCCTATTACCAACTTTTGGAGATATTCGCGCTAAGCGCGAATATCTCCAAAAACTAACACCTGCCCTGAGCAGTTCTTAGCCATGTTATCCAATGGGAGGTGGATAACATGGCTAAGAGCATTAGCTCGGTAATGCATGAATATCGCTGACTTTTTAGCGATATTCATGCATTGCGGCCGTTTTTTATCGCATTTGCGATAAACCTTGATAATAGCAAGGTTTATCTTCGATAATTTCTGACGATGCTTAGCGGTAAAAAATTCGTTGGTAAGCATCGTTAGCGATAAATATCGCTTAACTTTGGTAATATGCACCAACGTCTGTTAACGTTCGATTCGAAGGAAATGAGGAAGTGTTGAAAAACATTGTTTGCGCCATCTTGCCTTTTTTGAAATGCCACACTTTTGTCGTGCACGGCAGCCATTTTAGATGCCTTGACCAGACCCACTCTCTGCACGCTGTCGATTCGTAGCATGGCTCCCCACCCTCGCAAGCATCTTCCCCAGGCACTGGTTACCCCCGCTCTCTGTCTTATGCATGGGCAATAAACCTCCCCCCATCTGCGCTGCTCTTCCCTGAGAATCACACTCTGTGCCCGCCCGACACCTCCCTTTCGCCCTATTCACTACCGCACCCTCTGACACTCCTCTTCCTCTGTGTCCGATTGTCCAGGCTATCAGCTAGCCCTGCAGATGTAGTTTATGGCCCCAGCTGTAAAGAATCACCCCTCTTCAAAGGAGTTATAGTAGATCAAGGCCCACACCCGATGAGATCCGTCACACCACACGTGTTCCTACTATCTGAAAACCATCCTGTATTGTGATTGGGGAGGGGACCGAGCCTGAAGCGGAAGATTCCAGGGATGACTCTTTGTACATCAAAGTTTTTACATTTATGTGTCACATTAAAAATATATAGCACTCCAACAAAGTAGTAGGATTATAAAACTTTAATAACTTATAAATATATACAACAAAACAAAAACAGTAAAAACATTTAAACAACGAAGAGACCGTGGCAATTTCTTTTGAATTATCCAATACATTTATTGAAATTGACAGCACCAATAATGAAATATTCTCACAAGGAGGAGATGACTTGAATGATTTTTTTGATCAATCTCTTGATGGCGAATTTATCGAATGTTTGGAGACCATAGAGTTACAAGAATCATCATTGCAGACTTTTCATGAGGAAATTCCTGATGAGGACATGTTACTAGTTCTTTCAAATTATGAAAATTCAGAAGATGTTGCCTGGGTGCCGCACTGATTTGGGTATCCGGCGTGGGGCGTCCCGGGGGGTGGATTGTCAGTAGCGGTCTGTTGTGCGAATAGTTCCAAGGCAGCAGAAAGCGCTGAAATCTGGATGTCACGAAGGTGATGTCTAGTAAGTTGCCGCCCAGCATATAACGGCGTGGGGCGCCGCGGGGGTGAGTGAGTCCAGTAGGCACCACAGCTATACTTACCGGCATTGCAGAATTACTGCTGGGGGCAATGCCTGTGCTGTAGCAGGGTCACAGCAGAAACAAAAAGGATTCTGTTGAAGATGTTGTTGGTTTTCAATTTGAAAACAGTTCTGGTGTCAACTGCTATGCTAATGTAGTGGTTAATGTTTTGTTTTCTCTAGAAAATGTAAAAGAGGGGGAGGCAGTCCAAAGTTCTGGTAAAAGGGCAAAGGAAAGGATCGGTGGTTTGAACTATCAGTCAAAAAGGGGAGGGGGTGCAACAATTTTTCCTACCGGGTCACAGTGTGCTTTCACCGGAACTGAGGTCTGCAGGATTCTAGTCATTCAAAGTGAGGCTGGCGCCAGCATGGGAGCGCCGACGTCCCGCGGATACAGTTTCGTCACTCCACGGGCGATCATGGCAGTCATTCCCCATCGGGGGTGTCTGCGGGGGTCGGAGACTCCCGCGGCTCCTCTAGAATCTTCAAGGTCGTGGAGGACTACGGTGGTGGAGTCAACCAGTGACCGGGCCATTTCTTTATGCTGGGCCCGCTCTTGCCAGGTCGACCGCCATTTTGAGAGTTCGGTAGCTACTGGCGATCGCGGGGTCAAATGAGCGGACGGGCTCCACCCTGCCGGGCGAGACGTTGCAGCATCGCCACAGTGGAAGAACCCTTTTCCGGGCGCCTGGAGCGCTGAAGGTACAGGTGGGAAGCCTCCACTGGGGAGGCGGGAGAGGCCTGTTCGCACCATCTCTCCCTCCCAGTGCACCCCACAGCGTCTCGCTTGAGATTTGTTATGGCCGGACCAGGCGATGAGGACGAGGGGGGGGGGTCGGAGGCATGTGCAAGACATCCCCCCCAGTGTTGTCAAAGCCATTATTCAAGAAAGAAGAAGTGTCCCGTCCGTCTTCGGGCCGGGCTTCCGGTGGATGTCGGCCGGACGCCCCTTGCTCTGGCCCCATGAACGGGTTCCTTGGTTTATCGGCTGCAGCCGGATCCCATCGGCCCCGGCCGTTGGTGGCCGGACCGGTAGAGAATGTGGCGGGACTACCTGCAACTGTCAAGGGCCACCGCGGCCGGACTGGGAGAGAGAGGGGAGGGTCGAGGACACGGACATTTCCCCCCCTGCAACTCTCCAGCGTTGTCAATCCCCCTGGCCGGGTCCCGCTGGCCTCGGCCTCTCCTCCGGCTACACCCTACGTGATGATCTCCTGGCCGAGGCGTGGCAGCAGGACCCGTCTTATATGTGTTGCTTCCGGCTGGGCGTAGCCGAAAACCTGTTGCCCTTTGGAAGTTTCTAGAATGGGGCGGATGTCTGCTGACTTCTATCTTTCCCAGTTTGCCGTTATTTGGCCGTGGCAGGCGGTGGGACAGACAGGTTTTGGGGCAGTGTGGGGCGATGTTTTCAGGTTTCTTATTACAGGCTTACTTCTAACGTTTCTTGTTTCTAGGACAATAATAGGTTTTATCATTACGTATTGTTATCGTTTCTTTGTTTGTTATTTAATAAAAAGTTCATCAGTGGCCTACTGATTTTCGTTTTCCTATTCTTTTCTTTCCAGGTTGTTTCATGCTAAAGTTTCTGTTAACAGGATACAGTGATCACTTCGTTATTATTGCATATGTCCTTTTCACTAGGGGTGCTCTCTGGTCGGGCCAGATGACGTATCTCTAGTAAATGGTCCGGGTGAAACAGGTGCAGCAATCAGTGGGGAGTAGATAGGCATGACAGATTACAACGGGGGAGAAAGGTCCGCATTACCTACCCTTTCACTACTTGCAAAGATTTTCCTACGTATATTTGCAAACAGGGAATACCTCCAAAAAGAACCAATTCCCAAACAGTCAATGTTTGGGCAAACAATCAATCAATGAGGAACGAAATAGGCACGACGTGTTAAAGGTTTGCGTTACCTACCCTTCACTATCTGCAAAGGGAGAGAGAATATTCCTATTCTTCCTCGTTTGCAGGCAGAGAAGATCCTTAAGAGAACCAACTTCGAACAATTCAATGCTCGATTCAAACAATCAACAAGGGGTACTGTGAACACAAATGGACGCCGCTTAAGTACATACACATTGCTATTTTCAACAGGTTGTTCTTAATGTTTCTATTTTAGCGAGGTCAAAAAGAGATCCCATTAGTGGCCTACTGATTTTGCTCGATTCCTTTTGTTTTTTTACACGATTTTTCGCTATCTGCAAAGACTAAACAGAGTATTGCGACTCTGTGCTTGTTTGTAAATAGAGAATGAACCAAAGAGAACAATCAATCAAATGGAGAGAGAAGCAGGCACGACGGATTACAACGGGGGCAAAGGCCTGCGTTAACTACCCTTCACTATCTGCAAAGAGAGAGTACTCCTAATAGAAATGAGGGGTGGGGGGCAGCATTCAAAGCAGATCAGTGTGCATAAACACGAAAATGTTTTTACTTACCACGTACTTGACATTCGACAGCTTATGATATTTGCTATTAAAAAACCATTGAAATTCACTGAAAAACCATAGGTTATAGACCATATATAGTTAGGAATTAGCATTTACAAAACCTTGAAAATTCACTGAAAAAACCATAGGTTATAGACCATATATCGTTAGGAATTAGCATTTACAAAACCTTATTTTACTCACACAAAACCATTGAAATTCCATATATAGTTAGTTGCACTAACTATATATCGCGCACCCGCAATCCACTGCTGATGATGTCACATATTACATCATTCATGACATGGTCAGTGACATCACTGATGACATCACTGATGACATCTCAAATGACATCACTGATGACATCACTGATGATATCTCATTTGACATCAATGGTCACATCAATGATGATATCATTAATGTGACAATACAATGCATCTCCTCACACTTTAATATAACCTCTGTTACACCCAGTGTTAAATACAGAGTATAATTTTTGAAACCATTGACACACCAATACTAGTTACTGCATACGCACTCACTGATTCCTACGTCTACACACACATTCACTCATTCACCCATACAATCATTCATACATACAATCACTCATCTTTACAACACTATCATATGCACTCATACACCTATACAGACACTCACACTCTGCCACTCATCCATGGAGTTACTCACACACCTAGTCAGTCCTGTAAAGAATCAATCACACTTCCATTTTCTAATCTATACAGTTAAACATAGAGTACCTTACATTTTCAAACATATACTAACACATACTTACTCTCTTATACAATCATTGATACAAGTACACATTGATCTGCACAGAGTCACACATCTCCCAGCCAGCCACACATACACTCAGTCTCCCATACAAATACTTGGACAATCAATTAATAACCCATATAGTTACTCATATAGCTACTGATCAACACATGCAGCAGTTTACAGAACAACAGACATAATAATGCACAAATTAAGACAGTTTAGTCACTAACCCATGCACTCAGTGAGACACATTTAATCACTCACTCATACAGTCAGTCACCCACCTACTAAATGCTTCATCTAGACACTTATACATCTACTCATTCTTCAATATGTAAAACATATTTAAACTTTACAGAAACACACAGTCACTGGATGATGTCATCAGTGATGTCATCAGTGATGTCATTTGAGATGTCATCAGTGATGTCATCAGTGATGTCACTGACCATGTCATGAATGATGTAATATGTGACATCATCAGCAGTGGATTGCGGGTGCGCGATATATAGTTAGTGCAACTAACTATATATGGAATTTCAATGGTTTTGTGTGAGTAAAATAAGGTTTTGTAAATGCTAATTCCTAACGATATATGGTCTATAACCTATGTTTTTTTCAGTGAATTTTCAAGGTTTTGTAAATGCTAATTCCTAACTATATATGGTCTATAACCTATGGTTTTTTCAGTGAATATATATATATATATATATATATATATCACCACCAACAACTTCCACTTCAGAAAATCTCACGGACACCTTGAATGGATTGCAGGAAATTGAATACAAGACTGCACAGCAACGCGTTTCGACTTTCGTCTTGATCACTCTAGAAAGCAAACCAGTTTGCACATCCTTATAAACATCCTCGCTAAACATGAAGGAAGGACTTACAATACACCCAGTGAAAGAAAATGTGATACAATGGTATGTAACGGCGCGGCCATTTTAACATGGATATTATTGCTGTAAAATACCAAGTGAAACAATTCATATAATGCAAAATGTATAATCAACTCAAATCCATCATCCAGATGAATACGGCAGAGTGACTTAATCATTTACAATGTAAATAAATACATACTGCCGCAAAAATCAAAGGCCTCAAATGATAATAATGATACTGGCTAAGTAATCAACAGCAACATACTGAAGTACATCATGTTGGCTAAAAATGCCAGGGTCTTCTATTGTCGCTGTTTGTACATGACTGATTCAAAGCCCAAAACTTTATTGGGTTGGGCTCGCGCTGTAAATCACATTCGAATGCATTATCGGCCCGCAACCGCTAGTGATTCCAGCGTAAATGTTAAAGTTCACTTGATAAATAATGCTGCCTCATTAGCGCGATAACAGAATCTGTTATCCGATCACAATTCTGCCCAAGTGGGCTATTTACAAAATATACATATCTGTCAAGATGGGTCACAAGCATTAATATAATCACAAATGGTCCAGTTGGTTGTATAATCATCCAATGACATCGACCGCCCACACCACAAACATGTGCCAAAACCTAAAAAATTAAGCAAAGCGTTAAAAACACTATTTACAAAAACACAGCAGATATATACATTAATGACTTGGGAATTAGTACAAAATTTCTTACAGGATCATAATCTGTTAGTGGAGGTGTACAGACAATTCTTCATTGGAATTTAATCCAAGCGGGATCATTGTTTCTAGGTCAATGATGTAATTTGACTCTAATTTGCGGAGTAAGAGTTTCCTATTGCCCCCCGTACACTTTCAGGAACATCATCAATGACTACCATCCGCAGCTGTTTCTCATTCTGAAAATAAGGTTCCAAAAAGTGTCTAGCAACAGGATATTGTCTGTTGTTGTGTCTGATGGCCCTAACATGTTTTAATATATAAAAAAGGAGAGAGGGACCCAAAATTCCCACAGGGACAGGGTACCAAAAGACAATTGTCTGAAACAGATTCCCTTAGGAAAACCAGTCTAGCACACCAATGTATTATATTACATTACCACTCACACTTAGACCCTGAAGGGGTGTCTAAAACAAGCTCTCAGGTCTATTCTCACTCAAAAGTGAACCAGAAAACCAAATCACTGGCAGCTAACTACAATATGGAATACAAAAAGCAATTTATTAAAAAGCTATTGAGACGACAATAGACAAAAGATTAAAAATTCATCATACAATATGAATGCAAAATAAAACAGCACATAAATATATAATCATTATAGAGTAACCTGACAGTGGGACAAAACTACAGAAAGACACAGTATGGGCCAAATCAGGGAAACCCCACGGTACTACAGACAGTTCAATGGATATTATTGGATGCAGAGAGGCTCAAAATGAAGAATGTCTCATATTTAGGACTTAGTACTCAAGAATGCATCCGTCATGTATCCGTGGGATAATCCAAGATTAACAGAGCGTCGACGCGTTTCGGCGGGTCCAAAGTAGATGACAGCCCGCCTTCTTCAGGACAATAATTATAGTTATCCCACAGTTCAATATATATCTTTGCAGAGAAATCTCTCACATCTATATCTTGGGAGGTAGCAGATTCCAGAGTGTATGGAAACCGGACAACACTCTCAATAAACAGGTTGAACCATATAATTATTGACGTTCCATCCACTTCATTCTTTTAATAATTTCAATCTTATTCTTGCACAGGACAATCTTTCTAACACCCACTCTCTGAGTCTTATCCTCGGTGTCTGTTGTATGGCTAGGATGGGCCGGTCAGTGGGGGCGGAGATAACATGAAATGCCCGTATCTCACTATGGACGGCGATCCTAAAGCTCCACACGAAGGGGGTCTGACGGGGGGTAGTAAACCTCAAACGCTTTTTGGCACAGTGAATGGTACTGCCTATATAGGCCTTATTGCATGGGCAAAGTAATGCATATACGCAATAGGTAGTATTGCAGGTTAAGCTCTTCTTTATTACTACCTCCTTTTTGGTACCAATTATTGACAGGGTGGTACAATCCATGCTATTACTACACGCCTTGCACTTTCTGCATCTTTTGAACCCCCCCCCCCGCACGGTCCTACTGGTACTACCAGCTTCAGTTACCAGATTTGGGCTCAATTCATCCCTCAGTGATCTACATCTTTGAAATGTAATCTGGGGACTCTTATTCAAGTGTTTCACGAGATTGCTGTCAGTTAGCAGTACATGCCAATGCGTGTTCAGTATTATACGTACTTCTGGTGCTTGTCCTGAATAGCTACTAATGAATCGCAGAGTACTCATTTCAGCATCTTTCTTACTTGGGTACAGTAGTTGCGTACGGGTTACTGCATCTACCTTTTTGCAAGCTTCACTTATAGTTTTGGTACTGTATCCCCTCTCCCGAAAACGTCCTATTATGAGCTGTTTTTCTTGGAGATAACTGTTATCAGAGCTACAGTTGCGCCTTGCTCGTAACAGTTCCCCATATGGGATACTGTACACTAATTGTCGGGGATGAGAGCCTGCCGCATTTAAGATGCTATTCCCCGCTGTACTCTTGCGAAACAATTTTGTATGCATTGATTGATCAACAATCTCCACCAAAATGTCCAAAAATTCAATTTTTTCTGTGCTCATATGCTCCGTAAACTGCAGATTATACTCATTCTGATTCAGCTGTTTCACGAAGGTTTTAGCAGATTCCATATCTCCATTCCAAATTAAAAAGATGTTGTCTAGACAATATCCTGTTGCCAGACACTTTTTTGAACATCATTTTACCAGGATATCATCTCCTGAATGACTAAATGAATGAGATACACACTGTAGTTATATAAAAATATGTATTTATTTATTAATATAACACTCTCTACTATCCTCTACATGAGGATATAACACAAAGGACACAATAAAAGATCAATAGACTGTTGTAAGTATCACAATACACAGTGGGCTCCAGGGGGAGACCAAACTATATACTAAAATAGTGGTATAACAATCACGACTTGACTAGACACAGTGCCTAGTGCACGTAAAATCGCTGGGACCCCAAGGAACCACCCAAGGTGATGAAACAGGGGACCCATGGAGGATGGGTGAAGTGAGGAAACACGACTGCGTGCTGCGTACAACTCTATAGGAAAGTTGGAGTTGGAAAGTTAAAGTTTAAGGACCCTTCTGGGAGGACTTTGAGCAAACCCTTTTGAACTTAAAGAGGTTGGAGAGCCACCCCACCCATGGATACCGTAGTACCCAAGTTACCTATCCCAGGGGAGCCGGGTGCATGGGTCTGAAATGGTGTCCGAAACCTCAGTCGTTCTCTATGGAAGCTGGTGAAGAAGTACTGCTGCCTTGAAGGTGAAAAGGGTCCGGTAATGGAAGGAACCTGAAAGCAGAGGGGACAGAGTCTGGGTCACTCCAGAGTCACCCGGGGCTCGGTAGACGAATAACCACCGATGTCGGGTGCTTCATGTGTGAAAAAGGGATGCTTGACTCTGCAGCCACAAGGACCAGGAGACATTGAGGATGACCAGGAGCTGGAGGTGAGCTGCCCCACAAAGGATGTTGGGTGTTGAGGGGTCAATGTCTGGCTGGAGCACCAACACGCCTTGGCAACAGCAACCCATGCAGGAAGGACAAACAGGTTACGGTGTAGACCAGCAAGGTCCAGGAGACTCACCAAGCAATGGGGGGCCTGGGCACATCAGGTGCAACCAGGAAAGCCCAACAACATTCAAGATGACCCTTAGGAGGACCCACAGGCTGAATGACCTGAGTCGACAGGGGACCTCGAGCAAGATTGCAAAGCACCAGCCCAGGGAGCACTTGGTGTGAGGAGGCCAGAGTTCCTTGGTGAAAATACTATTCAAGGTCAGGACTACATGGAGTCCAATGCACAAGCTTGGGAATCACCAACAAGCATATGCACTTGCAAATGGACGTGGTACACAGGGGTTCAAGTTACGCAGCCCCCAAGAGGGATACTGGCCTCAAACTCAGTGACAGGGCAGATCAACCTCAGGGACCTTCAGGAACCCACCTCTTGTTTTGCTGAAATCTTCGGAGTCCACAGGAGCTCAGGAGCAGCAGACTGGTCAGTTGCGCTTTAGGTGCCTGCGAAGCAGGGGAGTGATTCCTTCTCTCCAAGGGAGATTCTTTGTTGTCTTCAGTGCACCACAGGTCCTGCACAGAGCCTGTATGGAGCAAAGGCACAAACTAAGCTTCCGATGGAAAGGTGGGCGAAGTCGAGCCCAGTCGAGGTCCAGCAAAGTCCAAGTTGTACAGACGGTTGAAGGTAAGTGGTTTCTTCTTGTAGACACTTTTCCACATAAAATCTAAAGTCTTACAGCCAGGTAAGCCCTTTTGTACCCACAGGAGAGGGTTGAACAGATCCAGAGGACTCTCCTATGGGAGGGGCAGGGCAGAGGGGTAGCAACACCCATGTCCTTTGTCCAGTTTCGCGTTAGAGCAGGAGCCAATAGGACCCAGAACTGGTTTGTGCTGGACTATGCACAGGGACACCAAATTTGCCCCCAGTGCAGACTTTCAGGAACCTTCAGAGTGCACCCACCCAGCCCCAATACACTAAACCCTGTCTGGGAGGTGGTCACACCTCCCTGTGATGGGCTGCCTATTGTGCTGCCTTCCCCTGCTCAAGCTTGGCTCAACAGCAGGAGGGCATGAATGGGTTTGTGGCTGGCAGCATCCATTTTGTGCTGTCCGGGTCGAGAAGGCTGACACCGGGTAGACAGGTGATCCCACGAAGCTCACTTTTGAAGGGTGGAATCATACCTCCCACACCAGTTACTGGATTGGAGGTATGCTTCCAAGGTGTTTGACACCAAAAACAATATGTTTCTATGCAGCCATTTTGGAGATAGCATTTACTGCGAGGTTATAATGCACCTTTACCTATATGTCCGTCTGAGCCACAGACAACCCGGGAGAATAGTCTCCGAAGGCTGCAGAGGGGCTCTGCTCATGCAGGGGCACCCTCTCACATAACACCCAATACCCTGCCTTGTTAAGGCCTGCTGTAGAGGTGACTTATATGTTTTAAGTGTATAGTGACCATTAGATATAGTGAACCTATATCTAAAGTATGTGCTATAAGCACCATCTTACACAGGCCGCAGTAGCAGACCTAGAGTTCCAGTTTGCATGCCCTCTCATGGGTGGCATAATGCATGCTTTAACCCATGGGAGGCCTCTGGGGTGCCTATGCCCTGGGTACATGATGTACCATATACTAAGGACTTATAAGGGTACCCCAGCATCCAATCTCGAGTGTACCAAAGTACATGTATGTCAATTTAAGGGAGAAAGCTGATAGACTGGGGTACTGATTAGCAGGATCCCAGTCAGACTTGTCAAAAACAGTGAGACATCAAGCAAAAAGTGGGGGTAACCATAGGAAGCAGATCTTACTTTCCTACAATCCCCATTATGATGCACAGATTGGAAGCTGTTTTCCACAGACAATTTCTACTTTGCAAATCAGAACCACCCTCTTTAAGAGGTCAATAACCTATCAATGATGGCAACAGAAATTGGGGTTGCAAAGCACTGATAAAGTGCATTGCAAAACTGAAAGAGAAGGGAGAATCCCCTTTCACACCCCCTCATTCTTCCGAGTCACAAAGTGAAATTTTCAAGTCAGAAAGATATTTCCGACTCAAAGGGGCACATGCATCAAAGTTGCAATTTGCAATTACCAAATAGCGATTTTTAAGAAATCGCTATTTGGTAAACCCAAAATGCAATGCATCAAAACAGGCTGCAAATAGAGAATTCACTAATTGCTATTCCTTAAGAATTGCAAACACAATTAGGGAATCGCTATTTGCTATTGCAACTCCATTCTTTCCTATGGGCCTCAAGGCCCATAGGTGGGAATGGTCTTGCATTGCCTAAATTGAGATTACCTAATTGGTAATCGCAAATTAGGTAACGCAAAGGGAAGGGAGCCCCTTGAGGCGCCCCTAACAAAAAAAGTTCACATGTAAGGCACACACATGCAGGGCATGTGTGCGCCACATGGCACTTTGAAAAATGCAGTTTTGTGCATTTTTCAAAGTATGCACATATTACCATCAACTTGAAGTTAATGCTAATTAGAGTTTCCTAAATGCACAGTTCACATTTAGGAAAGGCTTCTTGCATATGCATTAGGGAAACACAAATTGTGATTCTCTGTTTGCAATCGCAATTTAGGTAATTGGCAGAAATTGAGATTACCTAAATTGCGAATCCCAAAAACGTTCATGCATTGCAAAAGGCCATTTTGCGATCGCAAACGGCTGATTTTTGCGAATCGCTCTGTTTGCGATTGCAAAATACCTTGATGCATGTTCCCCAAAATCTTTGTAATTTGCTGTTTTGTAGTCGCAAAATCTGTAATTTTTGAAGATCCCGAACTTTACAATTGTATACCACAAAAATCACACTTTGTGACTGCAAAACAATTTAGTATATTTGACTCTCGTTGAATTAATCTTCTTTAGGACCCTTTATATTCTTTAAAAAAAAGTTATAACACAATTTCTTAAAGCTGGAATTACTGCCTGCATGTTGTGAATATATTTGGCAGATTATTTCAGATTTATTATCCTGTGTCTAATACTCCCCAGTCACTGGTCAAAGAAATATTCAAGGAGTAGCTCACAAGCGCCTCTGGGAGAAATCGAGAGCGGTGGAAGGCTTAATTAAGAGCTCATGTGTACTTATGGCAGTATTGTTCTAATGACCGAGCAGAATGGTAGTCTGGTTTAATCTGACCTTTACTGTATTCAGCCTTGGAGATGTCCACGCGTCTCTCTTCTGTTTCTGGATCTCGATCTAAATGTCTTTATCTCTGCGTTTTTTTTGTTATAGCCTGTACAAGTCCAGAGGAGAGAATTTAATTAGCATCTGGTGTATTCGCCAACTGGGGTTAATTTCTGTTGCTGGCATTTTTATGCATTTCATTACGGAGAAAATTCACACTTCCATTACACAGAGTGGTCTTGATATTAGTAAGACTTCACTGATCCTTCTCAGGGCAATAGCCCAGAGCACATTGTATTCTAGCTTCATTTTGCAAGGGTATTGGCTGCTGGTATGTACAGTCAAGAGTGACAACCTTGGAAAAACATGATTGCGCAAGCGATGAACAGTGGCAGCAAAAAATCAAATGTTCCTTCCATCACTTTGTTGTTTGTTCCAGTTGACACTATCAGTGTGACGGGATGCACAGACCAAAGTTATGTGCTATCTGCGCCAGGGCCAGACTGGCCGTAGCTGGCACCGGTTTTGTTACTGGGGGCCGGCTTGGGCAACAATGCTGCAATATCAGCCCCCTGTAACAAAAGCGCGAGCGGTGCTTCTTATTAGCACCCCACCACCCCGCTCGCAGGGCTGGTCTGAGCAGCAATCTGCCAGGGTTACTATTCCTAGTCCGGCCCTGACTGTAGCACTGTATTCAAACTGTATCTCACTGATGAGGCTAAAATGACGACCCAACCTGGAGTTGCTTGTGTTTCGGCCTGGAGAGGACCTGGCTTGGTATTTCAGGATGGACTGTCTCCATTAGAGAAGCCCCCAGATAGATTTGCATATGGTTGGTCTCTGTCTATAGTGGGCAAAACGTTTACTGCAGTTTCCTTTGCCTGGGTTGTGTCTCCCTGTCAGGATTTAGCGTACCGCGCCTACATTGCCCTACAGACTAATACTCCCATGATGCAGAGGGCAGGGAGAACGTCATATAATAAGGGATGACGCGCACCACGTTGTGCGTAATTTTGTTAGTTCCGGGTTGCTCTTTCCCGGTAGCGTTTCGTGGCACCGGTGTGTTTGGGCTCAAACACGTCTTTGTTGGAAGGACGCTGTAGCGCTCCAGAATAGCTTGAGTGCTGAAGCTTAAGGTGAGAAGGATGTTGTTTAGGCGGAGGGGCTTCCCAACTTTAATGCTACTTTGGACTTGTGGCAGTGACAGTGGTTACTGTTGTGCCTTAGTGAGCGGAATGCGGTGGTAGGCACCGCGCATTGCTGTTACGAAAATAAGCGAGTATTCCCTTTCTGTTTCTGTGCCAATACTATTTGTGGATTACAGGTGCCATAGCGGAAAGCGGTGGTTTCCACCACGCTTTACCGTATTTGGAGGACCTTACTTGCACATATTGCTGACATTTTTGCTACAGGAGCTGAAGGCAGGGGTGAGTTAACCATGTCTTCAAGTGACTTTGGTACATTGAACGAAACAAGGGAAGGAACGTTTCTTTGGAGGATTCTCCTTGTGTTAATTTCTTATGAATATTCTTTCATGACTTGTGGGGGAGCTTGTGAAAGCAGTTTGGTGTTCCAGTTGTGGGAAAGAGTTTTCCTTTTTCACTTTTCAGTTGGCCTTATCGGAACCTTGGGTAGGTTGGCCTTCAATAACAAATGAAATGGTTGCTGGGTTGCATGAGTATATGGCATTAACTCTGTATGATTATTTTACATAGGTTATTGAAAGAGACCAGAGAGCCTTATGTGGTGCTTTAGAGGTTAGACAACTCATGGTGCTTACTCATGGTGCATACCAGGCATTAGCAAGAATATATGAGTGTAGTATGTATATGTGGATTAATACAAAACATGTGTCTTGTCATTTCAGGTTCCTTTCCCCGCTGTTCCCTTCCTATCCTTCCCTCGCCTGATCACTCGAATACTCTGTATATATATATATATATATTCACTGAAAAAACCATAGGTTATAGACCATATATAGTTAGGAATTAGCATTTACAAAACCTTGAAAATTCACTGAAAAAACCATAGGTTATAGACCATATATAGTTAGGAATTAGCATTTACAAAACCTTATTTTACTCACACAAAACCATTGAAATTCGCATATATAGTTAGTTGCACTAACTATATATCGCGCACCCGCAATCCACTGCTGATCATGTCACATATTACATCATTCATGACATGGTCAGTGACATCACTGATGACATCACTGATGACATCTCAAATGACATCACTGATGACATCACTGATGACATCTCAAATGACATCACTGATGACATCACTGATGACATCTCAAATGACATCACTGGTGACATCACTGATGACATCTCATTTGACATTACTGATCACATCACTGGTGACATCATTCATGTGATAATACGATGAACCTCTTCAGACTCTAATATAACCTTAGATACACTCAGTGTAAACAGACACTCACAGACTGTCACTCATCCATGAAGTTACTCACACATCTAGTCAGTCATGCAAAGAATCAATCACACCTCCATTTCCTCAACTATACAGTTATACACACCTTACTTATTCAAACATATACTAACACATATTTACTCTCTTATACAATCCCTGATACAAGTTCACAATGATCCATACAGCCACTCACACATTCACTGGCTCTTATGCACAGTTATTTATATATGTCAACTCTCACATGTACTGTGTTTTACATATGTACTTACTTTGACATGTAGCACTGAGATATCCATTCACTCACCAATACACTCATGCACACAGTCAACCGCCCATACAGCTGTTTCCACATGCACTTTTGAACCCATACATCTAGTGAATCAACTGCTCACACATCTATGCACAGAGTCATACACCTCCCAGCCACCCACACACACACTCAGTCTCCCATACAAATACTTGGGCAACCAATCAATAACCCATATAGTTACTCATATAGCTACTGATCAACACATGCAGCAGTTTACAGAACAGCAGACATAATGATGCACAAATTAAAACAGTTAAGTCACTAACCCATGCACTCAGTGAGACACATTTAATCACTCACTCATACAGTCAGTCATGCACCTACTAAATCCTTCATCCAGACACTTATACATCCACTCATTCTTCAATATGTAAGACATATTTTAACTTTACAGAAACATACAGTCACTGGATGTTGTCATCAGTGATGTCATCAGTGATGTCATTTGAGATGTCATCAGTGATGTCATCAGTGATGTCACTGACCATGTCATGAATGATGTAATATGTGACATGATCAGCAGTGGATTGCGGGTGCGCGATATATAGTTAGTGCAACCAACTATATATGCGAATTTCAATGGTTTTGTGTGAGTAAAATAAGGTTTTGTAAATGCTAATTCCTAACTATATATGGTCTATAACCTATGGTTTTTTCAGTGAATTTTCAAGGTTTTGTAAATGCTAATTCCTAACTATATATGGTCTATAACCTATGGTTTTTTCAGTGAATTTCAATGGTTTTTTAATAGCAAATATCAAAAGCTGTAAAATGTATTCTTCTTTTAAAGGAAAAATATATTTTATATCTATTTAATATAATTTTTTTATGTATATAAATTTTTTGAGGGAACAAATTTATCAACTATCATGCTGAAGAAGAGTGTGGGGAAAAAGAAACAAAGAGGAGGACTAAGAGGAAAGAACAATCAGTTCAAAAATACAATTGCTTTAAAGCATGAAGTGCTTTTCCACACATTTACATTTAAATAACCCATATTAGAACATACAAAATATCTACAGAGGAGACGGTGTACATTGAATTTTAGACTCTTCATTGGTACCTACATGTTAGTACTTACATCACCCACACAACACAACAGCTCTATTCAGAGCTACCCTACCTCAAAGCACTCTAAAATATTATTTTACTATTTCCCTTGGTTTTCCCCTTGTGCCGCTTTCCGGAACCCTACCCGGTGCGCGGTCCGGGCGCTAACCGTGCGAAAATTTGAAAAAAAAAGGTGGTTTTTTTTTTACATATATGGGCCTCCTCAGCCACCCTCAGAAAACCTAGGGGGTCAGGATATGTCTCCCGTGCCCCCTTATACCCATTCCCAACATTGTTTATCCTCCATCTTGTGACTAAATTCGTCCGAAACACAAGATGGCGGACTCCCGTTACGCTACCGGTGAGCTACCCGGTTCGCGTACCGGGTAGCGCTTCCACCGCGAAAAATCGAAAAAAAATGTATTTTATTCTTTTGCCCCGCGGGGCCCTTTAATAGCCCCCACATCAATCCTAGGGGGTCAGGAGGGGTCTACCTTGCCCCTTTCATTCATTTCCCCCTTCGTTTATTTCCACCTATTGTCTCTCGATCCTACCGAGAGACAAGATGGTGGCCGCTCCGGACTGTTTAGAATGTTGAGAGTCACCGGAGAGCCAATCCGCTTCTCCTCGCGAAGTTCCGTTACGCGTCTGGTACGCGAACCGGGGCGCTAACCGGGACGCTGTCACAGATATATATATTTTTTTGAACGTTAATTTCTCAGAATCCACTGGAGCACATATCTTGAGACCTAGCAAAGGCACATCGGGCAAACAGTCTCTACAATTTTGCCAAGTTTCATAGAAATCCATTCAGCCGTTCGAGCTAAAAGTGAGTCCAACCGCCCTATGGAAAACTCAATGTTAAAAACACGTTTTGGGACCCCCTTTTTTCTCGGCTCCCGCTTGACGAAACCCCCCCAAACTTTCAGGGGACGCTCAGAAACAAAATGTGCCATTTTCCTGAAAATTTCAGCCAATTCCGTCCATCAACGCCAAAGTTATTCAACATAGAATTTTCAGAAATCCCTATTCAAAAAAATCCTAACTATATATACCTACTGGCGACCGCCAGTAGGTAATATATATATATATATATATATATATATATATATATATATATATATATATATGCCATCAAGGAAAGGGATGATGAGAAAGGGAAATTTAGACTTATAACTCCCTTCTCCGCTGGAGCACAGGACCTTAGGTCTATGATGCGAAAAAATTGGCGTATTCTCACCACTGACAGTATCATCAAAGATGATTTACCGATCCACCCACTTATAACATTCAACAAAACGAGATCCCTTCGAGATTATCTAGTGACCAGCCACCTAGAAAAACCACTCCCGAAAAGTAATACCTTAAGATCAATGAGTGGGTTTTTCCCCTGCGGTAAATGCAAAGCGTGCGCAGGAAGCAGGAGAGTTCTTGCAGTGGAGAATACAGAGACAGGCAAAAAACTGCATATAAAACAGTTTATAACTTGCAGCACTCCCCTAGCAGTGTATTGTCTAGTTTGCCCCTGTGGTCTCCGCTATATTGGGAGTACCATCAATATGCTCAAGCTGCGGATCCTTGAACACCTAAGGGCCATTGACAAGGCCGACCAGGCTTATCCGGTCGCTCGGCATTTTGCCGAAAAGCATAACAGGGACCGTAGCCAGCTTCAATATTTCGGGCTAGACACCATCAAGACCAATGCTAGAGGGGGTGACCAATTACGACGTCTCCGTAGATTGGAGTCACGTTACATCATAGACCTCTCCACCAAGTGGCCTAAAGGGATGAATAGTGGTGAAGAAATGATCTTTCATCTAGGCAATGCATAATGGATGACTGTGATATCTATTTGTACTCAATTTCTGTTGATCTGCTCTGTATTTTGAATTTGAATTCGAATTTTGTATGTATAGCACTGTATATATTGTCACTTACATATAGGGGAGTGTACATAAAGTACATGTAGGTATATACCTATAGGAGGATTTATTTAGGTTGAATTTTGAAAAATCCCTAACCCCGCCAATGGTTCCATTGCTCTCACTTCGGCGGTGGGAAGGAACCAATGTATATAAATACCCTTATTATTATATAAGTGGCAATTTAATGGATCAGGGGGCTCTTTGATTCATTTGAGCTATGCTAAAATTACATTAACTGGACAGTTTTAGTGGGACACCTATGTTCTGGGGCACCTCGCGCCATACGTTGATTGCCTGAACATGGCTATGTCTGAGTGAATATAGTGTAAATATGTTGTACATAGGTTGTACATAACAGGTCACCTCTCATCAGTGTAAGAGGACCATTGCCGATCCACGGCTGTATTGACACTATATGGAAAATAGATGTGATAATACACAAACTCCCACCCACATGCACGCACATCCACCTATTTGTAGGGTGATTACGCAATATGAGGTGTTGATAATGTGTAGATAGACATATATGTATATATGTATATATTGACCATTACAAGATGGCGCGTATTTGGGAGGAGTGCAGTCCTCTGTTGATATCAACTGAGAGGCAGTACCTATGTATGGAATTACCTATTTAAAATGCACCGGTTTCTCTATGTGTAAACACACTGACGAAGGCCTAGTGCTGAAACGCGTCTGTGGCGTACTTGTAGTTAATAAACTACCGTGTGAGCAAGATACCCCCGAGTGCTGTCGTTTCTTTCCCGGGATCCTGGGATGGTAAAGAGCGCAATATATATATATATATATATATATATGACATTTCTATGGCAAAATGAACCCCCTCATTTTGTTCCTTTGCAAATTAAATGTTTTAAGTGTTAACACTTTATTCCAATCAAGATGACTTCAGGTGTGCCATACTTTTGTCATAAGTAAGACTGTTAGCGCTCTAGTTGTTCTTTAGAACACTCTGGGACATTCTGTCACTGGGCTATAGTTGGGCTACATCTGGCTGATATTTGGGCTACATTTGGGCTCTTTTGTCTCTGGTGGCCATCTTTGGGCTACATTGGGCTACATTGGGCTACATTTGGGCTCCAACATATATATAGCCCAATGTAGCCCAATATATATTTTTCAAAGTTAATTTTCGTAAAAACCACTGGAGCATATATCTTGAGACATAGCAAAGGCACATCGGGCTACCAGTCCCTACAATTTTGCCAAGTTTTGTGGAAATCCATTCAGCCGTTCGAGCTAAAAGTGAGGCCAACCGCCCTATGGAAAACTCAATGTTAAAAACACGTTTTGGGACCCCCCTTTTTTCTCGGCCCCCCCTTAACGAAACCCCCCCAAATTTTCACGGGCTGCTCGGAAACAAAATGTGCCATTTTCCTGAAAATTTCAGCCAATTCCGTCCACAAACGCCAAAGTTATTAGACATAGAATTTTCAGAAATCCCATAGAGAAAAAATCCTAACTATATATACCTACTGGCTATCGCCAGTAGGTAATATATACCAGCCTACCATAGGGAGACTACTAAAGACTCAAAGTACCGGCATGCAACGTTGTTACAAGGCACTAAGTGATGACGAAATAAAAGACTTGCCGGTAATGTGCCTTCCTTGATTTTCTGCTCTTCATGTGTTTGCCTGTGAACAAGGAGCATCACAGCTCCGAAACGCGTTAGGCTGAGTTATTTTACCTGTGGGAAGGGAAGCCGCTGAGCTGTTACGAAGATTGAACTCCGTGTGCGCTTCGAAGCGCTGGTTCTTTGTATTCAAAATGTCATGCGGCAATCCATTGTCGCGAAGCTGCACCGCCCGGACTCGGGGCCAAGGAGACACCTGAACTGTTCCAAGTCTCCAGCTGGGGTCTTCAATCAGCTGCGCCGTCGGAAAACCTTCATCCCGGGGGCCCACTGAAGGGCTACTTCATTATTAATTATTTACCACATGAAACGAGCAAGGCGGCACCAGCCTACCATAGGGAGACTACTAAAGACTCAAAGTACCGGCATGCAACGTTGTTACAAGGCACTAAGTGATGACGAAATAAAAGACTTGCCGGTAATGTGCCTTCCTTGATTTTCTGCTCTTCATGTGTTTGCCTGTGAACAAGGAGCATCACAGCTCCGAAACGCGTTAGGCTGAGTTATTTTACCTGTGGGAAGGGAAGCCGCTGAGCTGTTACGAAGATTGAACTCCGTGTGCGCTTCGAAGCGCTGGTTCTTTGTATTCAAAATGTCATGCGGCAATCCATTGTCGCGAAGCTGCACCGCCCGGACTCGGGGCCAAGGAGACACCTGAACTGTTCCAAGTCTCCAGCTGGGGTCTTCAATCAGCTGCGCCGTCGGAAAACCTTCATCCCGGGGGCCCACTGAAGGGCTACTTCATTATTAATTATTTACCACATGAAACGAGCAAGGCGGCACCAGCCTACCATAGGGAGACTACTAAAGACTCAAAGTACCGGCATGCAACGTTGTTACAAGGCACTAAGTGATGACGAAATAAAAGACTTGCCGGTAATGTGCCTTCCTTGATTTTCTGCTCTTCATGTGTTTGCCTGTGAACAAGGAGCATCACAGCTCCGAAACGCGTTAGGCTGAGTTATTTTACCTGTGGGAAGGGAAGCCGCTGAGCTGTTACGAAGATTGAACTCCGTGTGCGCTTCGAAGCGCTGGTTCTTTGTATTCAATATATATATATATATATATATATATATATATATATATATATATATATATATATATATATATGTCATCAGAGTGTTGGTGAGGTTGGGAGGTGGACCATTCTTGCTGCATCCTGATTCCGCGGAGTGCAACCTGACACTCCCTGTGTACAGCATGATCAGCAGTGGCTCCGCTAAAGTGGAGGATCATCGCCCACTGCTCTCTGAGCAGTTTAAAAAGGAACAATAGAATGATATTAACGCAATGTTATTATCATTTTATTGTTCTGAACTGGCTTAGGTGTGGGGCAGGGCTGATCCGAGCAGGGGGCGAGTGGTTGGCACTCTGTAAGTGCGCATGACAGTTTGGCCGACCGTCTTAAGCCGGCCAAATAGTCATGCACACATAGCATATTCTCCACAGGCTGCATTGAACAGCCTGAGCAGAGAACATGCACAGGCTCTCATCCTATGTCTGAGCACCGAACCACTGCACTCAGACCAATCACAGCACTACTGTGATGCTGGTGACAGCAGCGTTGTGATTGGCTATGGGAATCTAGGATCCTGTGTACTTCCTGCTTCATGGACGAAGGACAGGCAAGGGAAAAGAGATGGCAGCAGTACCCAGGTAAGTGTTTTTTCTTTTGATTCCGCTCCCCCTGCCACCCCCGATCGTTAGCAGTCACCACTAAGCATGATTACGTTTGTTAGGGTGCCTGTATATTTAGTTTCCTAAAGATTTTCTCCAAACTACGAAAGCACAGGTTTTTATGTCAACGGGTACACATATACCATTTTTTGCATTGAGTAACATTTGCTCAGCTGGCTGCATGATGGCTAGGCAGACAGGTGGCCGATGACCCCTCTTGGCAAATCTTAACTGATGAAGGACCAATATTGAGACAAACATTCTTAACAGAGACCTTAGCTCTAATAGGTGAGCTCCCTTAGCCGGCCGACAAAATTTGCTCACACTCAAGGCATCTGGACACACATAAGGTTTTACTATACACCAATTTAGAGCAGAATATATATTAGAAAAAAGGTACTAAAATATGAAATATATTGACAGCAGAAAACATAAGGAAAGTATACAGAATGAAGACACAGCATTTCTATTAGTTTTCCATATATGTCCTATCACTGATTAGAAGTAGTTATAATCTGCCACTAGAAGAGATAAGATACAACAATCGCATGCCTGAAAAACAAGGCTTAACTCACCAGCACACAGCTCGGTACCGAGCCATGTCTGGGGAAGACGCCAAATGTCCCTGGTAATGTTTGTTCTTTCTTAGATCAGTCCTCTCTGCCTGACAACAGAGCATGGTGGCACACTTGTGCAGGAATTTGCACAGGGATGAGTGAGAAGATGTTCTGCTGATTGGGACGTATGGTGTTAAGAATAATGTATGGAAAACTGACAGAAATGCCGTCATGTGTGGGGCTCTGTGGTTAGCGACATAACGTAGGCCCCTGCACAGACTCACAGCCCTGAAGAGGGCCCCACCCAGTATACTGTGTGCATGTGACATGCCTTCAGTTCAGCTGCGGGGTGCAGCGTTCCCTTCGAGGGCTCCAGTGGCGTAGCAAGGGGGCAGGGAGTGGGGGAAGGTGGTCCGCCCCGGGTGGCACAAGTTTTGCAGGTGGCGGCCTCCTCAACTCACCTGCCATTTCTGGGGCGACAATCGCCCCCCTCCTCAATATTGCTGCTGTTGAATCTCGCCAGCACCCCCTGCACCCACCCAACCACCACCCCGCCCGCTCTCCAATGCAGAGGCGTAGGAGACACTAAAATTCTGGGGGGACAGGGACAACCTTGTGGACTTTCCAGTGGGCCTATACAAATCGCCAGTTGTGTGAGACTGTAAACCTGTTAAACAAATGCAAATGCACAGTTATGAAGTGAAATATTGAGAAATCAGGCATGTAGACACTGTTTGCAAGTATGTTTTATTGTTCTTTACATTCATAGTAATAAGACCAAATGTGAAAAAATGCACATGAATTTTGCTTCTTCATGTACCAAGCAAGCAAAGGTCGCTAACTTCGATTGGGGTGTGGTGTTTGCAACTGCATTATGGTTTGAAAAGTACCTGCATCAGCATTGATGCTGTCCAGCAATATTTAGGTAACAATAAAAATGTCAAGGTAACTCCAGTGGTTAATGTTCTTCATTGAGAGAGATCGGTGGTTTGTGAGGTGGAAGTTTTGACTCATAGTAAGGTAGCCACAGTGGGGTAATATGCCTGCTGCAAAGAACGTGCACCATGCAGGTCACAAAGTACATATAATGTAAATAGGTCAGTGGGTTACTGCTTTTGTCTGAGAGATTCTTTTGTTACTTGCAGTTTATAAGTCAAAATCCTAACATAGAACAATGTCATCTGGTACATTTACTAGGCTTCATTAGTGAAGTAAGAAGGCACAGGGAAAGTGCCCTATGCAGTCCGTGATTCCTAATGTCAAGCCCCAGCTCTCACCTGAGCCAAATGTGATCTGCAACTGCTGTGATTAACCCCACAGACAGGCTACGATATTAGTTCAGTTCATGAGTCCTCTACATTCAAAACACAATAAACAGGAAGCAGTGGTTGAAGTGGGGGGAAAAAGTAGGAAAACTGTGGTCGGAGAATCAGAGGGCGAGAATAACCTGAGATTTGGGTCTGTGGGCGCAGTCAGAGGTGTGGCCAGAAAGAGCAAAACGTTCTTATTTTTAGTATTTGTGTGGCACTTCACTAACCGGTTACAGTGTATTACGTTATTTAATTCAGCCAATACACACGTTTATTTAAGGTTTAATATGAGTTATTGACATTAACATACATTAACAAAGTGGGATATGCTTCCGATCACAGAATATGACAAATATGCTTAAAAGTGGAATCACGACCACATGTCTCCCAGCCATGCAGTTTCTATCATCTGCACTTCCCCATCCTTTTTCCACAAGAGCAGCTCAAACATATATGGAAAAATATCATAGTTTACAAATGTTTTCCCCTTTATTATGTCTGTATCATATTTGCAGCATAATACATCATCTGCTGCATAATATAACGATTTGAACAAAATAATTATTTGTAGCTCAAACGGATCAAAAATTACAAAACAAATTGTGACATGTTGCTGCGAAGTGGAGGGCCCTTTGTAAAGGTTGATAGGTCACCCTTGTCACTGCTGCATTTGTATATTACACAGGTACTAATGAGGCAAAATCTTTGCAGAGGCTGTTAGTATATATAAGAATGTCAAAATAATAAAGTATCATAAAATGTAACACATTACGCTGCAGTCTTTTTTATTGCTGCATATTTTAGTCAACACTGTGACATAATTTTGTCCTCCAATGCTGCATAATTCCAGTGGCCCTAGAGCAGGCAGCAGATCTTTAAAGTGCTTATGCATGAAGCAGAGAAACTGTGAAGTTTGCAAACTTAGTTTCATGTGTGTGCTAATCCTGGATTGCTGATCCCCAGAGAATTGCTCTACTACTGCTGAAAAAGGCCAATGGGGATGCCAATGGGTGAGGTGGACTGGCCTCAAGCGTCTTGTGACAGCAGTGACCAAGTCACTATCGCTCTAGGGTGTGCTGCTTCAAATGCCTGCCCGTAAAACAGTAGATGAACTTCAGTATGGATTCTGGTGGACAGGCCTTCAAGGTTAACCAACATTTGCAACCGCAAGGGTCCACCTGGTGGTGCTAAGACACCAGGGCTTCTAAGGTCTGTCAGGGCCTTCTAAGGTGTAGCATGGGACGTGTACCCTCAGGAGGGTGGTCTGGTGGACTGGTCAGGAAGGCTGAACCTGGTTCTCCAGTTCCAAATTTGGCAGCTCTGGCCAGAGCGCCATGTCCTCTCCCCCACTGAACATCATGCTGCCCCACTGAGAGAAACTTGCACTGCCTTTAGCTACAACCCAATTGTACCGCGACTCAATTCAAATTATGTACAAGACAAGAGTAATATCCTGCCTGAAGAAAAAAAGTAATAACATCTTGGAAAAAGCAAACACTCACAGGGAATGCAAGGATAAGTAAAACATGTGAAATCTAAGCAGGAACAACATGATTACCTTAACACTTTTACACTCATTATTGAGAAAATGAGTGAGTGCTTTTGCCTCAAAAGTTCTACAATTACTACAGGGCCCGGAAGGGACCTGTTCCAATGTCCATTGTATATATCCTTACAAAATGTAAGGAGTTTGGTTTAAAAAGACCACATCCCCGAACACAGAGTCACCGTACGCATTTTATAAGTTAAAATAATTAAAACAGTTGAAAAGGATCACATTAAACGTTTCCCACTCACTCATCAACCAGGTATTGCAGTCCCACTAGTAATGGTGCACTTCCCCACCCGGGAAAACAATGTTATTCAGAGAAAGAAGATAAAAAGAAAGTAGTGTTTTACTGGCAAACTATGTAAAGTGGTGCTAATGTGTGTGGGTGTGAATAACACCAATCTGGCCTGTCTGTGAGCACTCTATTGCTTTATTTGATTATTTATTTTTCGTCTTTTGATACTTTTTTTTCTCTTGGTCAGGAGGTTGCACTATGGAATAGAATGAGGTCAGAGAACGACAACATTTCCAGCCAAAGTGTTTCGTTCTTTTTTCGGATCCATTTCACAATGTCTTTTTTCCTTCTCTGCCCATCAGAGAGGCGAGCCTTATCCATAGGGGTTGGCTATTTCTGTGAAGGGTGCAGCATAACAAAGGGCGGGTGGCCTCTAAGACTGGAGAAAGGTCACGGGCAAATGCGGCCCACACTTCTAATTACCTACAGTTAAATGCAAGCAGAACTGAGGTGCTGTTAGTTGGTAAGAATTCTAGCCTGTGGGGTGAACATTGGTGGCCCATGGCGTTAGGCAAGACTCCTGAACCTAAGGACGAGATTAAGAATCTGGGGGTATGGTATGGATCCCTCCCTCAGTTTTCGGATTCACACTAAAAAAGTTGCTAGCACATGCTTCGGTCTATTACGGGGTCTTAAACCTCTTTTAAAGCGTCAGGTGATTGTCCAGTCAACTATTCTATCTCAACTGGACTACGCGAGCTCCCTGCTTTTGGGGGCTAGCCAAGCTGAGATTGCCAGACTGCAACGTATTCAAAATGCAGCGGGTAGAACTTTGTTAGGGCTTCCTCGTTTCTGCTCTATTTCCGACACTATCCGGAAACTTCATTGACTTCCTATGGCGGAGCGTATTAAGTTTAAAACTCTGTGTCTTTCATTTAAGATACTGAAACTTGCTTCACCTGGCCTGCTTTGTAATCTTTTGACTCCGTATGTTCCATCGCGAGCATTGCGCTCCTTCGGGCAGCAGTTGGTCACGGTTCCTCGTGTGAAGCACTGTCGGGCAAGTGGACGTTCCTTCGGCTGCCTTGCGGCCAAGTTATGGAACTCTTTGCCACCTCAGGTTCGTGATTTGGAAGGCCTGCTGGATTTAAGGAGAGCTAATAAAACTTACCTCTTTCCATCACAATAGTTCCTGCTGTTGGTCTTATTTGAGCTCCTCGCCGTGGTTTTCTGGATCGGTTCCTGTGAGTGAAAGCGCCGGGACGCCCCTTTGCTGGGGCAGCCGAGCGCTATACAAACATAGGGGCACATTATGATGGCGGACGGACCTGAGTCCGTCCGCCACCATAGAGTAGGAGGGAACCTCCGCATGGGCTGTGGAGTTCCCTCCTGTGCAATTAGGATGTGACCGCCACCCTGGCGGTCACATCCTCTATTTTTAACATTGCGGCGGGTGCGGCTTCAAGCTGCACCCGCAGCAATGTTAAAAATGCACGCATTGCATTTGTATGTAGAAAGTGGCAGGCACCGCGCGGTGCCTGCCGCTTTCTGCATACAAATGCAGGGGGGTACCATAGGTACCCCCCATGTGCACCCCCCACTTCACCTAGGGGGCCCGCAACGGGCCCCCGCAGTGAAGTTACACATGCTTTTCCACGGCGGAAAAGCCGCCGCGGAAAAGCATGTTTCAGAGCCCATCCTAATCTGGCTGACGGTGTCTGAGAGACACCGTCACCATATTAGTGCTTTTCCGCCGCGGTTGTAAGCCAACCGCGGCGGAAAAGCTGCGGACGGAAACCAGGACCCACCAGCCATCCTAATGTGGCGGTGGGTCTTTGGTGGGTCCGCAGAGGATTTTCCGCATCCTCCGGGCCGGCGGTGGTTTCCGCCGGCCCGGAGGATGCGGAAAATCCTCCATCGTAATAGGCCCCATAGTTAGCATAAGATAACTTCCTACGCCCATGCTTCAATGCATCCGCGGGGCAGCAATTGCAGGGACCGCCACGGGCGTAGGACTAGCTAGGCCACTGAGGGATCCGTTATGAAAGAGGTAAAGAGGCCTAAAGAGACACAAAGTAATTTCTTACTTTCGCTTTTAGGCAGAGCCTAGGTGTGCGTTGTGCAGTTGGATGGGACCCCTTTTGGGCAAGGGGTGGGGGCATATAATATGCCATGATGGCTGATGGGCCTGAAATGCAAGGCCTGTGTTGTATAGTCGGAGCAGGTGCACAACGCAAGCCCCTGGAGCCTATGCAGCGGAGTGCCCCCTCCTAGCCTTAAGGAGCCACTCATCCTGAAGGGGTGGGGGGCATTCAACCCAAGGCCAATGAATAGCTGTGAGGTATGGGAGAGTCAGGGGCTCCTCTTCACATTCTTTAGGTGAGCCACATCATTATTTGCTTCTAGTGTTGGTGCTATATAGAATGTCAGCATTGCGCATAAGCAGCTAATAACAACACTGCTTATGTAGGTATACACAGAATATGAATACATTATTTTAAAAATATGCTAATAATAGAACACAAGCATAACATAATATTAACATACATGGCACTATGCATAACAAAAGTCAAATATTAGATTCTGTGGGTCAGGGGCCACAGGTAAGGGGTAACAAAATGGCAGTGTGCACACTTCAATCAATCCTTAATCACTTTTCCTAAAGATTACAATGTGAGGAATAAATCAATGGCTAGGCTAGCATACTTGCTGCCTGCAGAGTGAAACGTCCATGGACTAATATTGTTTCATATAATAGCCTCAATGCCTGAAAAGGCATTTAATGAATTTCCCAAGACTCCTTCTTTGTAACCCTAATAAGCGTCATAACTACATAATGTCTGGGGTTAAATGTGCAACTTTTCCTCTGTTCAACTTATTTTATCATTGTATGTAAGCACCTTTGACTGGTCATTTACTTTTTTGATTTGGAATTAACTGTTATACTGTGCTTGTTAACAACCCTCAAATCACCTCTGGTGAAGCCTATTTAATTTATTCATCCATATAGACCTTAAACCCTGATTTCTCAATGCACTACCCCAGGTAAGGCAAGGATTCCTTTGTTTAACCGCTGGCTTCCAAGCAAGCAGACGCCAAGGTAACAGGGAGCGAACAGAGGGTCATCTTTGGGAGTGAAGTCTACAGTGCTTAATTTGGAAAATATAAGTGCCAGGGCCCTCAGCAGGAGATCACTGCTGCTTGCACCACCCATTGCTCCTACCAGCGCTGCCAATAGCAGTACCAACACAACTACTAACCATCACATACATAGCAGTGTGACAATTCAGACTATTCCAGGGGCCCATAGCTATAAGAATGGCTTGCCCCACAGGTTTTAGACATTTAAATGCATGGTCAATTAATAAACAAATGTTGTTGTGCAGATCTTTAAATCACGGCAGTCTGCCACATGGGGGCGCTGTTTGTCTAAGTGCCGGTTTTGACAATTAAGTGCTGGTGCTGAGAACCAGAAGCGACCGGTTCAATTTAATCACAGGAAGTCTACTCTGTATAGGTTATGGTCTGAAAAGGGGTCTGGAGCAAATAAAGAGGTGTTAATGTTGCAGGAAACATCCAAGAGAGATCGATTCCTTCTCAGAGGGAGGAGCATTGGCCTGGAAGTTTTAATGGACACACTTTCATCTTCAGTGTATGTCTAATAAATGTGCAATCGCATTCTTGTAATGCCTGTATTGTTTACATTGTATTGTATTGCAACATTAATTTAGCACTTACTACCCCTATGTGCGGTGCTGAAGCACTTGCCTACATGGGTAGCACGCTACACTATGTCAGATGTGTCGTTTGAAGTGTGTTGTCTTTATTTTGACCCTGTGTGGGAAGTGTTTTCATGTCATGCGCCATGACAATTTTCCCAACATGGTGTGTTCTCTGTCAAATATTCCCAGTGCAGAGAACAGCAGGGCAGTGGAAATTAAATATAATTGGGCTACTGCCAGTGTGCCCTGGTTACTTATTTTTACGTCTGGACCTGGTTTTTCCAAGGTCACTTTATTCGTTTTTCGTTTTTTTTTTAGGTTTTATGTAGCGCAAACCTGACCCGGAGGTATTGGAGTGCTTTACATGAGCACCAGTTAAAGATTACACAAGGACACAAAATCCTTTTTGGTAGTCACCTGGAGATTAAGGGGCATATTACTGAGAGAGCACAAATCTGAAAAATGTATAAGTACACCATATTTACAAGCACGTAGTATTAGCTTAGTGTGGAATATACAAGAGTGTCAACTTATATAGAGAAAATATATGAGTGTTTTGTTTTAAGTAGAATAGATGCATATATAAGTGTGGAAAACTAATGTAGAGGTAGTAGAAATGTTAAAATGATGTTGGAGTCACACGTTAGATGACTAAGTGAAAACGAAATGTAATTCTGCAAACCATGAAAATGTGTAGGCCACATGGCATTTCACAGGAAACTAAAGATGCTGCTACACTTTAGTGACGTGGATTCTAATGTCATTAGAGTGCAAATGTATTATTAGGCATAGTATTGAAGTACATGTTTTACATAGATGTGTTATATTTTAGTATATGTGTGATAGTTAAATGTCGTTTAAACAAAGAAATTAAAGGTGCATATTGCAGAGGCCCGTTTCATGTAATTTTAGTAGGCCTGAATAGAGAAAGTTGCTTCTTTGATCTGCAAGAGCTCGTTAAGGAGAAGTTGCACAGAGTACGAACGATAGGTCTGTTCAAAATGTTTTATGACTCTTAGATATGGTAGAGACTGGAATTTGGGGCCTACGGAGAGAGTGTCTGTTTGCAGGTGCAAGGGGGACTTAAATCAGAAATAATGAATAGGCCCTTGTTCAGAAGTGCCAGGCATAGGCCTGTAGGAGTCTCTAGGAATTTTAGGGGGTACCGCTTGGACGGAGAGAAGCCTGGGAAGCAAGGTCAACTTTAATGAAGAATCCCGAGGAGCACCAGGACGGAATTTGCCGCTCAAAACTGCACCACGTGAGAGGCGTCGACATGGGCGTTCCTATTGGAAATGTGATTTGGTATTAGGGATAGCACCCCGGGGTGGAGTTAGAGCAGATGATCTGAGGAGCCTAAGAGAGCGGATGGGTAGGCAGTTAGAGAACTAACAGACATCAATATTGAGACAAAGACTAAGGGAAGTGTGTGTTCTTCTTTGGAAGTCACCACTGCTGACACCTTTTTAGTTAAAGATCTTGTTAAGTAGGGATGTCACTTAGTCTAGTGTAGGGACAGATTTAACTTGTACTTTTCTTTTCTGTAAATGACTCTCAAGTTGCAACTCATAGCGATTCTTGCAGCACTTATGCTTTTTGAGATAGTTTTGTTAATTTCCTTTTGCCGAATAAGAGCTTTTAAAGAGTACCTTTTTATATTGATACCTGTATATCTTTTGAACCTTATTCTGAGATGTTTGTATCTCCAGATACTTTTGACTTTGAATTAAAACTTTTTAACCTTTCCCAGTGGTAAGTGGTTCTTTAGAGTGGTTTAAGTTCTTTCTTGACTAACCTAGAAGTGGATTGCCTTTTACTCAATGACAGGTACCAACGATTCAGTCGACATGATTAGGGATCTGGTAAGGTAACTAGAGACCAGAAACCCCGCGTTAACAGTTGGTAGCAGAGTGAGGATGGTTATCTTCTTGAGGAAGGTAATCTAGGCTAGGTTAGTTTACCCCAAGGTCCCTAGAGCTCGAGAGGTGGCCTGCCGAAGAAGGCGCTGACGGTGCGAGAAAAGCAGCAGTATCGGACGAGAGTGAGTATAACAAGGGTCATGCGTGAACAGATTGCGGTGTTTTGTGTTGTATTTGTATTGTAATGTCTTGCGGAGTTGAATGCCTGTAGCGTGATTGTGAGAAGGTTGTGAGCGCGCGCAACCTGGTAAAAATCTTAAGTTCGGGGTAGAGCTTAAGTGGTTCGGGTGTATCGAACATCCAGAGTAATTGTCGACCAAAGTAAGGAGGTCATGAGGTACCATTGACCGCCGCAGGACCGAGATAGGGGGAGTGTAAGAGTGAGTGTGTGAGTAACGGACGCTGGCCGAAAGTTACTGTGTGTAAGTAACCTATCAGAGAAGGCGATTGTCTGGACGTAAACGGAAAGACATTTCGCCAGTTAAGGTGACAATTACAGATTGACTGTGGGCGTACAGTCAAAGAAAAGTGATCGCTTGGACGGAAGTAATCATTTTTTCGAAGTATGAATGGGACGCATGCATAAACGCGGAGACGAGCTGAAAAAGGAGGGGAACTGCTGCGAAGGGGGACGAGTGACGTCAGCAAGAGCCGCGCTGAGATAGGGTGGATAGTGAAGAGCCGCGACGCGATTGGGCGGCTGGTGCGACGTCAGTGAGAAGTCGCGTTCTGATAGGCCAGTTGGCGAGAACCGAGCTGAGATTGGTGGATTGTCATCAGGAAGTAAACAAACCGGAGAAAACAGAAACTAGTAAACTGAAAATGAAGTGTTTTAAATGTTTGAGGGATATTTTTAAAAGGAAAAGGAGAGAGTCTTTTTACGGGCAAGAGGCACCGCCAGAGGGTACACCAGCTCATTATATGGCAGCGAATGTTGGGCTACACACTATATTATGGATTGGGGATTGGAACAAGCTTACGGAAGGGAATGAGGAAATGTCGTTCCCAAAGTATGGGACGTTTAAGTTAGAGGTGTTACATCGGCTAAAAGCAACCATGTCCGCATTGAAACCCCCGCCTAGACCGACCCAGTTTGAGGCCCTTAATGCATGGATTAGGGCGGCGCACGATAGGAATCCGAATAGGCGTCAAGAAAGGCTGACGCGATCAGTAAGAGCAGTGCGAGATTCCAAATGGGATGAAGATGCTAAGAGATGGAGGGTACAGGCTATTGAGGTGGATAAGCTGTACACAGTGAGGGAGGTGGCAGGAGAAAACAGACTCATGGAAGAGGATGAAGAGAGCGAGTCGGAGGACAACTTGATAAACAGGTTGTGGATAGATAGACCACCTCCGAACGTTGGGGGAACAGAAAGTAGGGGACTCTCAAGGGAAGATGGGGCTGCCATAGAGGGGTATGTACCACTTCCTATATCGGAATGGACACCTATCAAAGGTGGGGAGACACCTCAACATAGTACATCACAGAGTGTAGTCGGAAGGTTTGTGGTACAGAAAATGCCAACCGCAGAAAGGGCTGAACCTTGTAGATTGCCAGATGCTCTCCAAGTACCCGTTACAATAGGACCCATAGTATCGATTTACAACCCAGAGAATGGGAGAGAGGAAGAACAGATACGGTTAGAAAGTGAAAGGGTTGAGATGGAAAGGAGGAATAACACGACAAATGCCTGGAAGCAATTGCCAGGACCGGTAACGTGGAACACCCCATTCGAACCGACAGTGAGTCCCGCAACAGAGCAGGGGGGTCAAAGAGGACCGATGGACCTAAGGGGACCACGTCCGAAATCCTTTAAAGAGTTAAGAGTTGACTTGAGAGAATGGGATGGGTCCGCAGAAACGCAGAGCAGTAGGTCAAGAGCAGAAGCTGAGTGGGGAACTCGAGGCAATGGGACAGTATCTCACTGCGGGGCTAGCGAAAGCAGTCAGGGACGTGAGGGTCAAAGCCAGGAGAACAGAGGAGTAATACGTCCTAATGATGGGAGGGACCAGCAGGAGCGAGAAGGTGGAAGCATGGAGTGTGAAGAGATGTCTCGGCTCTTTGAAAAGGGTGGAGATCAAATGGTACTAGCATACAGAGATAGGTTTAGGTGCACTTATCACGCGCCAGGGGAGAATGTGCAACACTGGAATAGGGGGAACAAGGAAAGATCTTGCCATACATCGGGTGATCAGAGGTCACAGACCAATTGTGAAGAAAGGGGGAGTAATGGAATGTCTTACCATGAACCCAGAGAATCCAGGCATGAAGGGGAAGGTGGGACTATGAGGCACAATGGAGTGTTTCATCATCCACCCAGAGAGGACGGAACCGCATGGGACCTGGAGGGGTGGGAGCATGGGAGGACTCCACGTAACTCACCTGAGCCCAGACGTAGGACTCGGAGCTGGGATGGGAAAGATGTGAATGGACCCCCTAAAGCTAGCGTACTGAAAGCTACAATAAAGGCGAAAAGACTTGATGTTACCAGTTTGAAATCTGATTTGGATGAGATTATAGATGGTACGTTGCCATTAGAAAGGATTGAGTTATACGAGCAAGATGAGCTGCTGTTTATAGCAAAAGATGTTACTCGGAAGGCAAGAGCAACTCATGAGAAACTGTCTGAACTGGCAGACAGGTACATGGTAGATTTGTCCAGAACAAAGACCCTACAGAGTAACCATAGGTTACAATACTCAGATCAGGATTTAGATGAAAAAAGGACAACTGGATTGAAAACACACATAAGGGAACTGATAGCAGGAATAAGAGCGTGGAGGGATCTGGACAAATGGGAGGAGAGGTGGTCCAAAAGGGGCACTGTCAGACGGAGCATGAGTGTGATGTCTCCGGAAGGAAGGGTAATGCAGATGGAGGCATTCCCTTTGAGAGAAATATCAAATGGGAATTATGTACATGTGCCCTGGAGTAGAGGAGATTTAGCTGCATTTACCAACTCATTTCCGAAGTTAAGGGACAATCCAGTAGAGTGGTATAAGCAGGTAGAAAGGTTTGTAAAGATCTCGAAAGTATTGTGGATTGATTTGAACACTTTGTTTGACATTGTGGTCCCATCTGACTTGTGGACATCGTGCAAGACTAGTGTTGAATGGCCAACTACTGAACCAGTGAGGGATGCTCAGACAAATGGACCGTCTGAAATTGTCATGCAAAAGTATGAAAGGGTAATAGCTTGGCTGAAAGATAAGGTACCACCCCAGGACATAGATTGGGTAAAAATAGACCGAACAAGACAAGAACCAAAAGAGACAGTTCATGAGTTCTATGAGAGGTTGTTGAAAACATTCAAACAATACAGTGGACTCGATGTAATGGATCCCAAAGATATAGGACAGTTTGTGTCAAAGTTTGTTTTGGGGTTGAGACCTGATATTTGTTTGAGGATTCAGCAACATTTAATTTGTTGGCAAAACAAACCACTAGATGAAATTTTAAGGTATGCCAGATACTGTAGCGATGAGATAGATTCCAAGACAAAGAAAATGAAGGAGAAGCTGATGGTGGTACAGATGCAGTCAGCCGGAAAGGGCGGACAGCAGAAACAGGGAACGGGGACAATGGGACGGAAGTCGAATGGTCAGAACAAGGATAGTGAAGAAAGTCAGAGACCTAGAATAGATTTTGCCACTTTAAAGAAAACGACAAAGTGCCACCAGTGTCACCAGGTGGGACATTGGAGACGCGAGTGTCCCTTTGACCCTGAAAGTGGAGAACTAGAATTAGAACAGGAAGTTCAGGAGGTTCCAGTTCAAAGGGCGACAGTCCCAGGAAGCAAGGTGGTCAAAGGGGGGACTTCGGCTCCACGAGCTCAGTTTCCACAGCCACCGAAGATTGCGACAGGGGGAAAAGTCTACAAACAAATGCCTCTTTTTATTGAAGAAGAAAAATGTTATTACATTGACCCAATGACCGGTCAACGTGTGAACAGAGAAGAGGACTGTACCCTCGGGGCAGTTCTAGAAGTAGATCAGAGAGGGCCATTTGTTGAGGCAGAGGTAGCAGGGTGCCCGATGACATTCTTGGTGGATACTGGAGCTACTCGATCAACTTTGAGATCAGCAGTGGTTCCTGACCTACCAATGTCGGGGAAAACAATTCAGGTGGTTGGAGTCGCAAATAGAAGAATGACTAGTCCTTTGACAGAACCAGTGTCAGTGAAAATAGGGAATTACACAAATGAACATCAGTTTGTGGTATGTGATTCTAGTCCTGTATGTCTGTTAGGGAGGGATTTGTTGTGCAAATTGAACTGCACCATATACTGCACCCCTCAGGGTGTGGAGGTACAGACCGCAGATGATGATGCTACCTTTAAGATTGCCAATGAGAGAACATGTATAGAACTGTATCCTACTCTGACTGTGGAAGATCTTCCTTGTGACCTAAGAGATGCAGTCTCAGCTGAAGTATGGGATTTTACTGGGGAAGAGATAGGACTGATCAAAGGGGTGGAACCAGTGAAGATCATGATAAAACCAAACGCTGAATGTCCAAGAACGCCTCAGTATAAACTGTCCCAGGAAACGATTGCAGGAATAAAACCTGTGATTGACTCAATGATTCAACAGGGAATACTGAAAGAAATCGTGGGTAGTCCATGTAACTCCCCGATTATGGGTTTGCAGAAACCTAGTGGGAAGTTCAGAATAGTTCAGGACCTTCGAAAGATTAACAACATTGTGGTTTCATGTTGTCCAGTGGTACCGAATCCATCAGTGATACTGTTTCAAATACCATTCCAAGCTGAGTGGTTCACAGTGATAGACCTTTGTCAAGCCTTCTTTTCCATTCCATTAGATGAGGACAGTCAGTATCTTTTCGCATTTAAAATGGAAGATCGCGCATTAACATGGTGTCGAATTCCACAAGGGTTCACAGATAGCCCTTCGATCTTCAGTCAGCTGTTGAAGAAGAACCTTGAAAGTCTGGTATTGCCACAGAACTCGGTTCTGGTCCAGTACATAGACGACCTACTTGTTGCGTCAGAAACAGAGGAAGCTTGTAAGGAAGACACCATTGCTTTACTGAATCATTTAGCTGAGAATGGACATAAGGTATCTCCGAACAAATTACAGTACTGTCTGACAGAAGTACAGTATCTGGGTCACCGAATAGAGAAGGGGAAACGCAAGGTGTCTCCAGACAGGATAGAGGCCATCATGAAAATGAATGCGCCAACAACACAGAGAGAAGTTAGGATGTTCTTAGGAATGGTTGGTTATTGCCGACAGTGGATAGCTAACTTTTCACTGAAAGCAAAACCTTTACAAAAACTGACGCACAAGGAGGTGAGTGATCCGGTACCATGGGACAACGAGTGCCTAATGGCGTTCCTACAGCTGAGGGAGGATTTGTGTCGTGCTCCGGCTTTGGGAATGCCAGATTATGAGAAGACTTTCTCATTATACTGCTGTGAAAGAGAAGGATGTGCGTTATCAGTGTTGGTGCAAGTACACGGAAATGCCCGTAGACCAGTTGCATATTTTTCGGCTACATTAGATCCGGTAGCCGCAGCGTTGCCCGGATGTCTAAAATCCGTTGCTGCAACAGGTGTCAGCATTGAGAGGTGTGAGAACATTGTGATGGGACACCAATTAGTGGTGTATGTACCGCATTCGGTAGAATTGTTAATGACAAGGACCAAGACGCAGCACTTGACCAATAGTAGGCTCACGCGCTATGAGCAAGTTATTCTTGCTGCAGAGAACGTGACCCTTAAGAGGTGCTCGGTCTTGAATCCTGCTACATTGATGCCACTTCCTAATGATATAGAAGGCGAAGAATGTGAAGATCACGATTGCCTAGATGTGACTGAACTATGCACAAAGCCAAGACCAGATATTGTGGATGAGCCATTGATCGACCCTGATGAAATTTACTTTGTTGATGGCTCATGCTTAAGAGACGATACTGGTCGGTTGCGAGCAGCTTATGCTGTTTGCACCATTACTGGAGTTGTGGAAGCCGCTTGCCTAGAAGGAGTACACTCCGCTCAGGTAGCAGAAATCATTGCATTGACACGTGCCTGTATAGCAGGTAGCAAAAAGAGAGTCACCATCTATACGGATAGCCAATACGGTTTCGGTGTAGTTCATGATTTCGGGCAATTGTGGTCTCAGAGGGGTTACATGACCTCCTCTGGTTCGCCAATCAGAAATGGGGAATTTGTACGACTGCTGTTAGAAGCATTGCAAGGTCCAGCTGAAATTGCAGTGGTCAAGTGTACAGCTCACACTAAAAATACAGATTTTGTGTCACAAGGAAACAGATATGCAGATGAAGTTGCCCGCTATTGTGCGGAGCAAGGGTATACTTTCACGGAGGTGGAAGTAGGAGGGGCAAAGGAAAAAACAGAAGTCAATATGATATTAGAGACCGTAGATACATGGGAAGATCTGAAACAAATACAAGAAAATGGTAAACAACGTTTACCACGAATCTTTTACAACGTGGTACCTTTACCACGCGGCCGTTACAACGCAAGTCGTTACCACGACTTGCGCTGGAGGGCGCTGTGGGATAAGGAATTTTATAAATTTATATTCCAACACCTTCCCTAGTATCCACGGGGACTGGTGTTGGAATATAAAATTATAAAAATCCTAAATCCGCGCCCTCCAACGCAAGTCGTGGTAACGACTTGCGTTGTAGCGGCCGCGTGGTAAAGGTATGCGTTGTTACAACCTGCGTTGTAACAACCTGCATCCCAAGAAAATGCACCTGAGTCAGAGAAAAGGTCCTGGGAAGCAGCAGGTTGTGTGAGAAGTGAAATGGATTTTTGGGTTTCAGCAGATGGAAGAGCAGTGTTACCAGAGGAATTAGTGAGTCCAATGGCACGACAAATACATGGTCCGACACACTTAGGAAGGGATGCCATGCTGAGAGTATTTAGGCAAACTTGGTATTGCCCAAAGTTTAGGATTGCAGCAGAAGCAGTCTGTAGGAGATGTGTTACATGTCAGCAACTGAATGTAGGGAAAAGAACTCCAGTTACCATGAGTCACATTGGGAGGTCTGGGGGGCCTTTCAACAGAATGCAATTAGATTTCATTGAAATGCCTAGAGTCAACCGCCTTAGGTATGTGTTGGTGGTCGTATGCCTATTTTCCAGATGGGTCGAGGCATACCCTACACGTAGGTGCGATACACTCACCGTAGCAAAACTGTTATTCAGAGAATTGATCCTGCGCTACGGGGTGCCAGGCTCTCTGGAATCTGATCGAGGAACACATTTTAACAGTGAAATTGTGAAGATGCTCTGTGCCGCATTGAACATTGATCAGAAGTTGCACTGTAGCTATCGACCAGAGGCTTCAGGAATTGTGGAGCAGATAAATGGGACGCTAAAGTGTCGAATTGCCAAAGTGTGTTCTTCAACTTCCTTGAGTTGGCCAGACGCTTTGCCTTTAGTGTTGATGAGCATGCGCAGCACACCCGACAGGAGGACAGGTCTCTCTCCACACGAGGTGCTGATGGGGAGGGCAATGAGGCTTCCTTCTGTACCAACTACGACACTATTAAACATTACAGATGACCTGATCCTGGATTACTGCAAAGGACTGTCTGACGCCATTCATTCTGTGTCCTTCCAGGTGCAGGCTGCTGAGGTCCCATCTTCAAGAGAGTTGTGTCATGACCTGTGCCCAGGAGAGTGGGTGCTGGTGAAGAAACACGTCCGGAAAAACTGCTTAGACGTGCGCTGGAGAGGACCTTTTCAGGTCATACTGACCACGAATACGGCTATCAAGTGTGGAGGCCTGCCGAATTGGATACACGCTTCCCACACCCGAAGAGTTCCAGCACCCCTGGAAGAAACAGCTCCTCTCACAGATGAGAATCCAGCTGAAGACGGTGAACCATTAGAGGGCATCAGTCAAGCTGTGGGGGTGTCTGAAGAAGTTGGGAGCGTTGCAGATCCAGAAGAAGAAGGGCAAGGCGGTAGCGAAACTGAAGCTGCAACAGAAGGAGAGAGCAGTTGTGAATGTGATTTGGAAACAGATCAGGAACAGAGTGATCAGGAACCGAGCAGGAGGGAAAGCAATAGGAGAACAAGAAGTGGGGCAGCTACTTGGCCTGAAAGAAGAAGGAGGCCGAGCCTGAAGCTAGCTCGAGAAGAAACTCTTGCTCCTATATCTGAAGATTCGGATCTGGAAGAAGGTGTATCGGACCAAGAGCAGGAGGGTCTAAGGAGATCAAGGAGAGTACGAGTGCCTAGCAGAAGATACTCTACATCTGAGTGGACCTACCTCGCTGCAGATGTCAGCGGAACGCAGAACTGGGAGGGTGAGGGAAGTGACCCTGACCAGAACTGACCCCTTCATAACAGTGGAAGTAAAGTTCCTGGTACCAGGATTGGAGGTCGAAAGACTGCTGACACTCAACCTCGTCTATCCTCCTCTCCTGAGTGGAATAAGAAAATTGATATTTGAGACTGTTGAGTTTCCGTGTTGCTGTTCAAGGAGTCCAATACTGGAGGGAGTCCTTCTTCGTATGGAAATATTTGAGCTAGTCGTGGAAGCTTTGGGAACACGCATAGTTTCAGATTGCTAAAAAGACTTTGATAAAGAACTTTGTAAATATTGATTGAAAGATAACCTAGCGCCGAGTGGAAGAAGAAAGAAGCTATGGACTTCCATTTTAGTGGATGGAGGAGGGCTAGAGTTGTCTATTGCTACAGAACTTAATGACTGTTCTTGTGGGAGTAAATTGTCAGCTTCCAAGTGTGATTCAAAGAAAAAGAGACATTGTGCAAAGAAAAGAGACTTTGGCTGAGAACGAAAACCAGAACTACACTGTTTGAGATCATGGAGACTGGCAACCCGAACCGCAGGGCAAAATGCATAGTAGGCACACTTTTAGTGGTAGTGATTTCTCTTATAGTTTTAGTAATTACTATATCGTATATAGTGGGACATGAGGACGAAACAAAGACAAGATCAGAAACAAAGAAAGCATCAACACAAAAGCCTACCACTGTTGCTGAGGTAAAAGGAGAAAACACTGAGAAAGAAAAGGCTTTGCTAGATGCTGAGATCAAAAGATTACATATTGACGAGTCACAGGGGAACTTTAGGTCAAATGCTTATGCCAAGTTGCTCTACGAATACATTGATGTCATGGAGGCGAAGAATTGCTACGTTTGTATACAATTACCAGCTTCTGTGGATGAGGGTATCAGATACCATCATCTTCCATTGACGTATGGAATCACATGTAGTTTGTTGTTGAGCATATTCTATGGATGAGATGGGTTCGAGTATTATTTCTCGAATTTTGACTCGACATTGCCAGAGGTCCCAAATTATAAGCATCTGAATAAGTGGGACTACTACAAGTACGAAGACAGGTTACAGAAATGTTTCATTCCATGGAAAACGTTAGATACTTCACATGCCCAAAGAAATAATCTGACTTGTCAAGTGTCAGAAATTGAGAAAAAGTTTATAGGGCAGGTGGATACTAGATACAGGAGGCAAAAGATTCTAAAAGCTTCAGGACAATGGGAAACAGATTGGACCAAGGAAGAAAGGATACATCAAAGAAAGGGTAGCCTTGGTCCAATTGCTTTAGACAAAGAGAAACGGGGGAAACTGTGCATACACAGGAGTTACTCCTATTATGAGAATATGTTTGTAGGTCAAGTCAGTTGTGAACATGCTTTCCAATTGGAGTACTACTCCAAGGACTTTTTGAAGGAGATGCAAGCAATTCCAAATGTATATTTTGTATGTGGAAGAAATGCATATGTGAAGCTACCAGATAATTGGTACGGATCATGCTATTTAGCAATTGTCTTCCCCAAAATATACCATGTTGAGAATTTAGAAACGACAAAGAGAGGAATACCAACAAGAGGGAGAAGAGATCTAGGTGCTGAAGAGGTAGTTGGGGATGTATTCGGTGCTGCATTCCCTCTCTTGGGATTGATACTGAATGACATCAAAATTAGAAGATTGGCTACAGTCGTTGATAGGTTATCTGCCAGTACTGCTAGATCCTTAATGCTGGTGGAGGGAGAGATGCAATCGATAAGAGCAATGGTTCTTCAGAACCGACTTGCTTTAGATGTTCTGTTAGCCAAAGAGGGCGGAGTCTGTAAGGCCTTGAAGGTCCAGGAATGTTGTACTTACATTCCAGACAATTCAAAACCTTTGGAGAAGTACATACGAAATATTACTGCGATTCATCATGAAATTGAGGATCTGACAAAGATAAATGTGTGGGAAAAAGTAGACCAAGGAATGGGTAATGTTGGAGGTTGGTTTGCCAACCTAGGAAAGGGTATCATTTGGTACATATTGAAACCCATCATCATAATTGTGATTTGTGTAATCACTTTGTGGGGATTGGTGCGACTGTACCAATGGTATAGAGCAAACAGGTTGCAAAGATCCATGAGGGAACAGGAGAAAAGACTGACTGCGATGCAGGATACACAATATAAGAGTCTGAAGGCTCTAGAGACAATGAAACGAGGGGGTATTGCAACAACTTCAGTCTGAAAGATCCTACATTTTAGAGATGGTGTTTTGATGGTGATGACTCCTGAAAGTCATCAAAGGGGGGACTGAGAGAGCACAAATCTGAAAAATGTATAAGTACACCATATTTACAAGCACGTAGTATTAGCTTAGTGTGGAATATACAAGAGTGTCAACTTATATAGAGAAAATATATGAGTGTTTTGTTTTAAGTAGAATAGATGCATATATAAGTGTGGAAAACTAATGTAGAGGTAGTAGAAATGTTAAAATGATGTTGGAGTCACACGTTAGATGACTAAGTGAAAACGAAATGTAATTCTGCAAACCATGAAAATGTGTAGGCCACATGGCATTTCACAGGAAACGAAAGATGCTGCTACACTTTAGTGACGTGGATTCTAATGTCATTAGAGTGCAAATGTATTATTAGGCATAGTATTGAAGTACATGTTTTACATAGATGTGTTATATTTTAGTATATGTGTGATAGTTAAATGTCGTTTAAACAAAGAAATTAAAGGTGCATATTGCAGAGGCCCGTTTCATGTAATTTTAGTAGGCCTGAATAGAGAAAGTTGCTTCTTTGATCTGCAAGAGCACGTTAAGGAGAAGTCGCACAGAGTACGAACGATAGGTCTGTTCAAAATGTTTTATGACTCTTAGATATGGTAGAGACTGGAATTTGGGGCCTACGGAGAGAGTGTCTGTTTGCAGGTGCAAGGGGGACTTAAATCAGAAATAATGAATAGGCCCTTGTTCAGAAGTGCCAGGCATAGGCCTGTAGGAGTCTCCAGGAATTTTAGGGGGTACCGCTAGGACGGAGAGAAGCCTGGGAAGCAAGGTCAACTTTAATGAAGAATCCCGAGGAGCACCAGGACGGAATTTGCCGCTCACAACTGCACCACGTGAGAGGCGTCGACATGGGCGTTCCTATTGGAAATGTGATTTGGTATTAGGGATAGCACCCCGTGGTGGAGTTAAAGCAGATGATCTGAGGAGCCTAAGAGAGCGGATGGGTAGGCAGTTAGAGAACTAACAGACATCAATATTGAGACAAAGACTAAGGTAAGTATGTGTTCTTCTTTGGAAGTCACCACTGCTGACACCTTTTTAGGTAAAGATCTTGTTAAGTAGGGATGTCACTTAGTCTAGTGTAGGGACAGATTTAACTTGTACTTTTCCTTTCTGTAAATGACTCTCAAGTTGCAACTCATAGCGATTCTTGCAACACTTATGCTTTTTGAGATAGTTTTCTTAATTTCCTTTTGCCGAATAAGAGCTTTTAGAGAGTACCTTTTTATATTGATACCTGTATATCTTTTGAACCTTATTCTGAGATGTTTGTATCTCCAGATACTTTTGACTTTGAATTAAAACTTTTTAACCTTTCCCAGTGGTAAGTGGTTCTTTAGAGTGGTTTAAGTTCTTTCTTGACTAACCTAGAAGTGCATTGCCTTTTACTCAATGACAGGTACCAACGATTCAGTCGACATGATTAGGGATCTGGTAAGGTAACTAGAGACCAGAAACCCCGCGTTAACATTACCAAGGGTGGCGATAGGCAATTATCGCCGGCTTAGCGGCCGTTTTCGGCCGCTAAGCGGCGATAATTCTATCGCTCTATTAGCAAGCTGTCGCTAACTGATGTTAGCGACAGCTTTTAGGCGATAGCGAGCGGTTTGGGGCCCGCATTGCATGTCAGCGATATTTATCGCTAATGATATGCAAAGTGGGTGTACCCAACCTGTTAGCGACTGAAAGCAGTCGCTAACGTCGCTATCGCCTATTAGCAAGGCAGGCCTAGCGATGGAAATATTCCCGCTATCGCAAAAAACCAACGCCTGCACAGACCTGTTCTTAGCCATGTTATCCAATGGGAGGTGGAAAACATGGCTAAGAGTATTTTGTCGCTAATGCGTGAATATCGCTGTATTCTCAGCGATATTCACGCAGTCGCCTGATTTTTATCGCTTTTGAGATAAACCTTGCTAATAGCAAGTTATCTCAGCGATAAAAAACGGTGATGCGCGGCGATAAAAATATTGCCGCTAACCCTACTTAGCGATAAATATCGCTATTTGTTGGTAATATGCCCCTCAGTTATTTGCTCAGAATCACAGGATGTTGAGCTGAGACTCAAACCTGGTTCCCCAGTTCCGAAGTAGGCAGCTCTGGCCGTTGAGGAGAGGGGCGCAAGCACAGGGGCACCAGTAGCCAGTGAAGAGTGGAGACAGACAAGGCCATTAGAAAAGCAAAACAAAACCTCTGAAAACTCAGAAACGTCATCTGAGAATATCTTCCACGTGGACAGGCTCTGTTCGGGCTCTTCCTTTCCAGCCTGAGGCGATGCCGGAGGCTCCAGCCATTGCCAGGAAATGCAAACGCTTCGATAAACACCAATCTGCCTGTAGGGTACTGAGGCTGGTACTTGCTGGCCCCCTTCCAGGGTGCTTTTACCCTGTCACTGTGAGGCTAATGCCAGTGTGGCAGGAGCTTGGTGGGCAGTCTGGGGGCTGGCACGGGCAGTAATGTGAAGACTGCATTTCAGACTTCACACTAATGTAATATGGAGTTTTAACATGATTATAAGTTTTCAGTTGTGACGCCTTTGAGTCTGTTCTAACAACCACATATGTATTGTATTGTAATTATATAGCGCTTACTACCCCTGTTGAGGCGTCGAAGCACTTTTCAGCGAGTAGCATTCTACACCGGAACCCAAAGAGGATTTGAGGTGAATTAGTAAAAGGGGAATTTGAGCGGTGAATTTGTTATTTGGATTGAAAAAGGAGAGTGGAAGGATAGAAGAGGGAAGCTGTACTTTGTGGAAAGTACAGCAAAGACCTCGAAAACTACTGCGGGGGCATGCTGGAGCTGGAACAAAGGTTTTGTCATGGTACTGGTGCAAATTCAACCATGAATGTGCTGAAGGTGGAGGGTTCAAGCAGCCATGGCCCCCCGGGTTATGGTGGGTGACCAGGGGTAAGGACCTACAGGCTTTACTGGACCGAATGCTCCTACGCAATTAGGCTTGGAAGTTTATTGCCATGGCAGGTGATATATCCTGACAGGGAGATGGCTTTCGGATTGTATTCGGTATTTCAGGATGGAGAAATTGGTGATCAAGGGCCCTGGGGTAAGGAGTGGCCTGACCTGACAATTTATGGTCAGCCACAGCGGCACACAGGGCAGTATCTGCCGGACAGCAGAGAGGTTGTAGAGGGGAGGATTGTGGACCACCTTCGCCACAACTGGCTGTTGACTGATGTCAGCGTATTTAATTTTGGGTGCTTCTCAGGCAGATGGAAGGGTAATTCCATTTGATCTGTCTTTCATCCCGGCTGGAGGAGATTTCTGGGATTTCCCAGCGGTCAGCATGAGGTGCTCTGGTGGGGGAAATGTGGAATGCGATGGGGGTACCCGCTGCCAAGTTTAGCCCCTACGCAATCAAAATGGGGTTGTCCGGACATACTTGTCCTGCAACAAAGGGGGAAAAGTGATTCAGTGGCATATTGGGGCTCACCCTACTGCAACACAGGTAACAGTTCTGAGTACTTCAACAAAAGTCAGAAGGGACCTGCTTGATATGGACAGAGTTGTGCCATTTAGACAAAGGAGGGGTGCGTTTAAGCATTTGGCCATCAATAAAGCAGGCGGCAATGCACCAGGGCAACAAAGTTTATTTGTTTGACATGGTGTCAAGGTTTTGGGCACATGGAGGCTTTCAGTTGGAAAAACCGGGTCTCTTTTGATCTGATGGGTACATCTTTTGGTGATGGGGTATGCAATTTCACATGGCGGAATTGAGGGATTTGTTCGTGGAACTATGAGATGCAAGGCTCTACTGTAGGTGAAGGGGTTGTGCTGTAGCTGTGTTGCAGTGGGTTTACTGGTGGGGCAGTAAAACACCCTCATTTTTTTTCAGAGTGGCAGTAGCTGGCGGGTGGAGACTCAGATGTAGGTGTATCCACCCCTCGTGGGGGGGATAGGTGAAGGATGACGGTGTGCTGGATGCCCGGGGCAGAGAGGGGAGGCCTCATTGAAGGATGCTTGGGTAAAAGAAGTGAGAATGAGACTGGGTATGGAAGGAGCTCATGGAGTGAAAGGAAGAGTGCAGCAAGATGGGCTGGGGTGAAAGATTGGGATGAAGTGAGAATGTTGGTGGATATAAGAGGGTCTATGTTGAAGATGTTTCAAAGTATTTAAATGTTTAAAGGTTAATTCAAGTGCAATACTGTCTTAATAAATGGCCTTTTACACCTTAGTGGGTGGAGTGTTGTGTGTGATTACCTCACAATGGATGGTCCAGTGGGAGGCAGAGGCGCAGCCTTTTCACACAGGGGGCCTCATTTATGAAAAGTGACGCATTGCTGCGTGAAAACAGCGATACGTCACTTTTCATTGCGCCCTCCTTGCAACACCAATGATGTTTCTTATTTACAGTATGATGCATCATTGCGCAAGGAGTTACAGATATGTCAATATTTCTGACGTATCTGTATGGCGCAAAATGACGCATTGCTGGAGTGTGTCACAAAAGTGACGCAACTCCAGCAATGTGTCTTTTCACATGGGGCAAGCCCCATGTGAAAGGGCCTGCGTCAGTCTTACATCTGCTGTGAGGCAGGCGTAAGAAATTGACGCATTTGCATCCTAGGAGTGGCCCAGTGAAATCTCATAGATTTCACTGCGTCACTTCTACGACCCTTTCTTGCGTCAATACGCCCCTCTATATACATTATACCTGGCGCAGGTATAATGTAGCGCAGGGATTTACAAAGTGACGCATCTACCTAGATGCGCCACTTTGTAAATATGGTGCAACAAGGCACATTTTTTTACGCTGCTTGTGCGTCACAAAAAGTAACGCACCGGTGGCGTAAAAGTGATGCACGGCCTCACAAATGAGGCCCAGGATTCTTTGTGAGGGGGATGACATGGCAAGACAGAGCAGGTGGGAGATGGTTTGGGGTGGAGTTTAGGGAATGGTATTAGTAGGAGCCTTAGAGAGCAGATCGTCCTCTCTTTCTGGCTCACACCTCTCTGCTACCAGGGTGAAAGATTTGGCCACCTACCCACCCTGCAAGAGTTAAAATGTAGAGTCGGGCGGTAGCTCGGGGGTTTCTGGTTGCCAGAGTATCACATGTTGCAATGAGCAGAGGCAGTATTTGGGGAGGTAGAGAGTCAGATGCATGCGTTTCCACCCTTCGGAGGGAGGGAGGATAGGCGAAGGATGACGGTGTGCTGGATGCTCGGGGCAGAGAGGGGAGGCCTCATTGAAGGATGCTTGGGTAAAAGAAGCGCGAATGAGACTGGGTATGGAAGGAGCTCATGGAGTAAAAGGTGAAAGGAAGAGTGAAGCAAGATGGGTTGGGGCGAAGTGAGAATGTTTTTTTTTTTGTCCTCATACATGCCACCAGTAGATGTTCGCTCAAGTAGGCTTACTCCAGGCCACCAACACAACCATCCTTTTCCGCCCTTGTGTTGTAGAGAGCCATTAGAGATTGCCCAGAGGTAGGTCGATTCCAATCCAACTCCCAGTTTCGATGTTACTTGCCACTTTGGGAGGATCGGCCCATTCAACCTCTGGCATAATCATTGGACTAGTGGATATCATTTCTCGCACCATATATTTAATGCTGACCACAGTTTTAGTGAATTTACCCCCCCACACAATAAATCTAAGCGGCTTATGGCCATAATATTTCTTAAACAGTCTGCAAATTTTGGAGGGTTTTCAGATTTCCACTCCCTACAGATCTCTCTCCTGGCAATAACAATTACGTAAAAAATAAACTGTGTAGAATAATTATTTATATTATAATCCAATGGGAGGCCAAATAAAACTAATCTGGGACTGTAGATTATTGGTATTGATAGTACTTCTTCAAGAAACCCGCTGACTTGCCTCCAGTAAGTGACTATTTCTGAACATTCCACAAACATATGTCCGTCATCAGCCGCTGGAGATTTGCATCTTGGGCATAAGTATTCGTCTGTTGCCATTTTAGAAAGTTTCGCAGGGGTCCAATACACCCTATATGATGTAAAGAGATGGTTTCTTCGTAAGTTTGAAGGTTTTATAATCTTTTGAGATAAAGTAAAGGAGTCTTTCCATATTTTTAGCAGATCTCCTTCAATCTGTATAGTGGAATTATCCCATAGTTTAATAATTTCAGCTTCCTGATTATCCCTAGATCCCACTAAAGTCCTATACCATAGTGCAACCTCGCCTTTCCATCCCTTCTCTCTGCTGATTGATTCGAAAATAGGGCTCTCCTCCTCACCAGGCCAGATCTGATTTCCACACCAGGCGGACAATTGATAGAATTTAAATCTGGTCATAGTTCCCCCTGTTAGATTTGATAGGGATTCCCAACTTAGTAGAGAAGAATTAATAGGTAAATCTCCCCAATTAATAAAACCAGCTCCTTTTAACGGGAGGGCCAGTTGATCCTGCAGGCATTCAGGGGTACCAGGAGAATCCCATATCGGGGCATAAGAATGGAAATATGGGATACCGAGAATTCTGCGTATTGATTGCCAATTATCTAGGGCTGCCCGTAGAAGCTTTAGACGAACTTTCTTGAAAAACTTCTGATCTCCAAATTTATGGGGAAAAAAATCAGGACCAAATATTAAGTCTGATGTCATCGCCCGAAAAAGTTTACCGTTCGAAGTAGAGTCCAATTTATTGGCCAAGAGTCTGAAAATTTTAAACTGAAAAGCATAACAATAAGAAAGTAAATCTGGAAGAGCCAGCCCCCCCAATTTCAGCCCCCTTCTCAGTTTCTTCCAAGCTATTCTTGGAGATTTTGTAGCCCATATAAATGAACCAATCCTCCCTTGCAGGTTAGAAATGTCTTTTTTAACAAACTTTAACGGGATGGAATTAAAAAGGAAGGATACCTTCGGCAATATGATCATTTTTATTAGGTTGACTCTACCATATATGTTAAGAGGCAGAGTATTCCATCTAGCCAAAAGCTTCCTTATTTCCTTAATTACCATTTCCCAGCTAGTTTTGGGAATTTCTTCCAACTTGTTTGTAAGATAAATCCCTAGATACCTGATTTTTGATTTTGCTTCTGGAATATGGGTTAAGTTATTCCAACTCATTATGTCTGTTTTGTCTTCATTTATGCTGTACCCTGAAACTGACCCAAAATTTTTAGCTAACTCAAATAATCTTGGGATGGCTTCAATGGGATTAGATGTATAGAGGAGGAGGTCATCAGCATACAGGGCAGTCTTAAGAACCATATCTCCCATTACAAATGGTTTAATCGTTAGATCCTGTCTCGGGGAGCAGACAAAGGGTTCAATATAGATATCGAAAAGAAGAGGGGATAGGGGACAACCCTACCTAGTTCCCCTAGAAATGTTGAGCCACTCAGACATACTACCATTAACCAAAACTTTAGCCCTAGGGCCTCTATATAAAGTTTCAATCCCTTTAATAAATATGTCTGGGAATCCGAACTTTGTCATGGTTTTCCATAAAAATTGCCAATTGAATTGATCAAATGCCTTTGCGGCGTCAATGGCTACTATGGTGAGTGGCATCTTTTTTTCAATCGCTACGTCAATTGCGCCAATTACTTGGAATGTCAATTCATTCAACTGACGACCAGGGATGAACCCCCTTTGATCAGGATGGATAATGGACATAATAATTTTAGCCAATCTAGATGCCAGTATACCAGAGTAGATCTTTAAATCGGAATTTAAAAGAGAGATGGATCGGTAAGATTCTATCTTTTTTGTATCTTTGTTTGGTTTGGCTATAAGAGAGATTGTGGCCTCTGACCATGAAGTTGGAATGCATTCACCATGTATGAATATTTTATTAAAAAGTCTCAATAGTGTATCTATTATTTCTTCTATATTATCTTTATAGACTTCAGATGGTAAGCCATCCGAGCCAGGTGCCTTGTTTCTAGTCATTTTTTTAAATTGAGATCTTACTTCTCCCTCAGTAATCTCAGCGGCTAGAAAACTTCTATCTAACTGACTCAATTGAGAAAGGTCTCTTAAAGCCCAACAGGTTTCTAGCTCTATCGGCCCCTGTCTGCACTTTTCCTGGTATAGGCATGCGAAGTGAGAATGTTGGTGGATATATGGGCGTCTATGTTTAAGATGTTTCAAAGAGTTCCAATGTTTAAAGGTTAATTCAAGTGCAATCCTGTCCTAATGCATGGACCTTTACACTTTACTGGATGTTGTGTGTGGTTACCTCACAAAGGAACATGGAGTCATTCCTAAGAACACGGACGCACTCTTTTGCTATCTGCCGGGCTACAGACACAGCAATATTTGGGTTGGTTAAGAATGTGAAAGAATATAAAATACATATTTTATAGAATGGTTTTATGGCGACCTGAGACTTCATGGCTACATTGTTGGTGTACACATTTATTTTTTACTTGGGCCTTTGACAGAGCCGATATCTGGCAGGTTTTCAGATTTTTACAGGTATTCTTTATTGCACCATTTTCTTTCTGGTTTTTCTAGTGCAGGTATGAAAAACGAATGACTTCAGTGGGACAATAGATATCACTTCCAAATGATATACACATTCATTAAAGAGAATGTTTTTGACACCAGCATTATTGCTCTGGATTATCAAATACAGCTTTTGGAGCAACAACTGTATATAGCAGAGGTATAACTAAAAAAACATTTAAATTAAATGTTCACAACACATCACAACAAAAGAGTGTATATAAGAACATAAAAATCGGCAGGCTTAACTCAGGGACAAGAAGGAGTAGTCAGATAACTTAATAGAGGTACAGGGAATAGCAAAAAAAAGCACCAAAATGCCCATCAGAAGAAACACAGCATCATAGCGTTGGGCCAGTAAGCCCACAGGAATGAGATGTACACAATATAGTAGAAGACAAACACTACCACCCCCTCCCCACCATTCACGTCATGTACATTCCCCTGGATCCCCCACTCAGAACAGGTGATCAAAGCAAAACAATGAAGCAGAGAGAGTGGAAGGCTACTGGGTAGCGCCACCAGGGGTCGGACTCATTGCTCCTGCATCCGAGGCAGGTATGTAGCCGCCGGGAGGGGAAACATCCACAGGCAACCAGCCTCCTTGATCCACGCTGACAAGCTAACAAGAAGGTTCCCAATGAGGGTAACATCAGTATCTTTCAAACCCCCTGAGCTCCCACCCTGCGAATCGTCTCCCTCTCGCAGTCAACCCACTTTGTCAACTCTAACCAACATCGGTATATATCGGGACCCAAGACAGATTTCCAACTCATAGTCAGTTGCCTGTGGGCAAGGATCAAGGTCAGATCTAAGAACCTCTCAGTAGCCTTACTAGCCACCGGTCATTCATGGACACCTACCTAGCATAATGAAGGATTTAGAGAAAATACTCTATCCATGGCCCCCTGAACGGTGCACAGTCTAAATATCGATTCCTAAATTTCGACTTACAGTAATATCAAGTTGGAAATATCGAAGGTGGAGAATATCGAGGTCAAGAATATCGTTGGACAGAATATCGACCCTAAGGTAAGTAATATCGAATTTTTTTATATCGATGTAAGTAATATCGAAGTTAGTAATATCAATATCAAATATATCGATGTTACTAATTTCGATGTTACTAATATCGATATTTGTTTATTGTTAAGTATTTTATTATGTATTTTATATAAATGTGTTATATGTTTTTTGTTAAGTAATTTATTTGTTTAAATTATATGTGTACTATTTTTTTATATATTAATAATGTTAATTTTAAGTTAATTGTATGTTTTAGTACTGAAGCGGGTTGTGGGTTTATAGGGGAATAGGGTAGGAACTAATTTAATTATAGTAAATTAATTATTAATTTTTAGTAATTGTAAATTAATTTTAATTAATTTTTGTGTTGAAGTTCTATAGCCGGTTGGGGGTTTATAGGGGAATTGGGTGGGAAGTAGTTTAATTGTAATTAAGTAATCTTTTTTTATTGGACTTGTTTTTTATTTTATTTTTAATTAATAATTAATTGGTAATTAATTTTTTTAATTGGTAATTAATTATTTTAATTTGTAATTCAGATTTTTAATTGTTAATTACTTTTTATTTATTGGAAATACATTTTTATTAATTGGTAATTATTGTTTCATTTAAAATATTTTTTGATTTAAAAATAAATGTATTGTTTACTATTTTTTAATTCTTAATTAATTTGTAATTATTAATATGTTTTTTGTTTTGAAAAATATTTTAGTGTTCAATATTTATTATGTGTTAACTAATATTGATTAATTAATATTTATTGGTATTTAATATTTATTTATTGGTAATTAATTATACAATTGTAATTATGTTCTTAGTTTTGAAAAATATTTTAGTGTTCAATATTCATTATTTGGAAACTAATATTTACTAAGAATTTATTGTTAATTAATTATTCAATTGTAATTATGTTTTTAATAATTATTAATGGGTATTTGCAAATGATGTAGAGTTTTTGGAAAATTTAATTATTGATTATTTTATTTACAACAAATATTTATAAGATTGTTATATTTAATTTCTACGCTATCCAGCAATTTCCCTACTGTTGCACTCTCTGGAGTTAGAATAGTAATTTTTACCCCTAGGCTATCCAACGCTTTCCCTACTGTTGCACTCTCTGGAGTGGGAATAGTAATTCTTACCCCTACGCTATCCAACGCTTTCCCTACTGTTGCACTCTCTGGAGTTGGAATAGTAATTTTAACTCTACGCTATCCAATGGTTTCTCCACTGTTGCGCTCTCTGGAGTGGGAATGGTAATTTTAAGTTCTATGCTATACAACGTTTTTATTACTGTATTTTTTTTAGTTATGGGTTATGAATAGTATTTTTATTTATTTAGCTATTTGATATTTTTTGTATAATTTTAGATAATGTAGAATGTAGTATGTAATTAATTTTAAAAATATTAAAAGTATTTTTAATTTTTTTAATGTATTAATAATAATTATTTACTTTTTATTTATGTTTTTGTTTTATGTTTGTAAATGTATTTGTAATTTATATTTGTTAATTTATAAATGATTACAATAATTATTAAAACGTATTGTTAAGTAAGTATATATTATATATTGTTTGTATATGTTTAATTAATGTATTATTATTATTATATATGTATTATTTATTAATTTTAAACATTATTAGATATTTTAACTATGTTTTTTTAATGTATTAGTGTTATTTACTTTATTTTACATGTATATTTTTACAGGAAAAAAACTATATTTTTAACATCGATATTTTTAACATCTATATTTTTTTTCCGATATGTTGTAGATGGGATGTCGATATTCTTGCCTTCGATATTTCAGCATCGATGTTCCTGTAGGTCGATATTTTGAAGGTCGATATTTTGTCAGTGATCCCCCCTGAACCACCTGGAGGACTGTAGTCCAGTAGGTACAATAAGCCGGGCAAGACCAAGCCATATAGAAAAAATCTGCTTCCTCAACGGCGCACTGGGTACACTCCAGGGCTGCATGGGTGGGAGGCATGGGGGGCAATGTTGGGGTTCACTTTAAGGAGACATAACATTTTTTGGGAGGCCGGTCACCATATTCTGTGCAAATCTTTTTTTTTTTTTAAATAATGGTGAAAAATTATGCATTTTCCAGAATTTATTTTTTTTAAACGGCAAGAACAAAAAGCAAAAGCTTTCATATGCTTTTGTGCACTAATTTTGAATTTTGAAGTAGGTGGGTAGCTCTGCCAGCTGCCTCAACAGTATTAAAGAAGACCAGTGCTGACCCAGAGACTTCCTCAAGGCATTGTTTTTTTTCCACTGCAGCCAATCATCCTTGACTTGGCTAAATCTGCATAGAAAATCTAAAATGGGAAACCCTCATATGTCTCCTGGGCCGTTCGTTCTTTCCATATGAAAGCTGCCGCATTCTTCAAAGCCCTTCAAGAACGGAAGTAGAACTTTGTGTAGGAATTTCACATTCCCTCAGCCCGATAATAAAGTATGTCCGAACTCTCACTCATTGCTCCATGATTACTTTCGGATGTGATCATGATGTCACTTAATGGAATCAAGTGCACTGACAATTGAGTAAATTCCTATTCCAATAGACAGCTCTGATAATGCACCCAAACCCTGCCATAAAGCTTCCTTTACTTTTACAGTTTCGGGATCCACGTTCAGCTGTCAGTGTACATCAAACCTCTCCTGCAGCTTCCTATCCTATTCCAGTAGCAGGACCCTCAAACAACTCTGTGAATGTCCCTCAACCGTGCTCGTACAAAAGGGGGTGGTGATGGACGGAGCATCTGAACCAATCAAACACTCACACCCAGTCAAAAGATCTGGGTTTGATCCATCACCGTTCTTTAGCCCACTCTGCCACCCCAGTTCAGACATGGCCATATGCAAACCAGTCTGACCCTGTGCCTCATGGGAACAGTCCAGCCCGAACTGCCAAGCCATGCCTTCCATGGACCGGAAACAAGCTTCCGTGGACCGGTTTCTGGCATTACAGCCGTCTTCAGCCCAGCTTGCTTGAATCCAGTGGCAAAGTGAGCAAGGGACTCACATCTGAGCATACCCTGCCACACTTATGGCGGCCAAAGCGGTACAAAAGGGGGTGGTGACGGACGGAGTATCTGAACCAATCAAACACTCACACCCAGTCAAAAGATCTGGGTTTGATCCATCACCGTTCTTTAGCCCACACTGCCACCCCAGTTCAGACATGGCCATATGCAAATCAGTCTGACCCTATGCCTCATGGGAACAGTCCAGCTCGAACTGCCAAGCCATGCCTTCCCTGGACAGGAAACAAGCTTCCGAGGACCGGTTTCTGGCATTACAGCTGTCTTCAGCCCGGCTAGCTTGAATCCAGTGGCAAAGTGAGCAAGGGACTCACGTCTGAGCATACCCTGCCACACTTATGGCGGTCAAAGCGGTACAAAAGGGGGTGGTGATGGACGGAGTATCTGAACCAATCAAACACTCACACCCAGTCAAAAGATCTGGGTTTGATCCATCACCGTTCTTTAGCCCACTCTGCCACCCCAGTTCAGACATGGCCATATGCAAATACGTCTGAACGGTGATGGATCTTACCCAGATCTTTTGACTGGGTGTGAGTGTTTGATTGGTTCAGATGCTCCGTCCATCACCACCCCCTTTTGTACCTCAACCGTGCTCTGCAGCCTTCCTTCTTATTCCACTACTGTTAAGCCAACAAAGTTTGGCCAGTGCAACCTAACTCGGACTTGTAATAAATACTATCCTTACATGTGACGAAGTGCACACCTGTAAGAAAACTGCAGTGTCGGCACAGGTTAAACAAATTGTGCAGAGTGTGGACATATATGGTAACAATATCAAATAAAGTTCACAAAACAAGCAGTGAATATATTAAAATTCTACAGCAGACTGTAATGACGTTTTATTTGCCCAAGCTGCATGTTCAAATGTTCTGTTTGTTGCACAGGAAGTGAACATATGCTTTTATGCACATCATAGTTGAGGTAATGGTTTTAAAGAGCATCACCCAAATAGCCAACCCGTTATTAAAGATAATGTATAGTCTATGTATTCTGACACAAATACAACAAAAATAGTTCTACAAAGGAATTTTAGGATGAGAGTGTTCCAGTAAAAGCCGGCAAACTTTTTTGAATTTCGGATTAGGCCACCGGGTGCTGCAGCCGCAAATGAATGATGGCTTCCGCATGGTCCTGCGATTAACAGCAGCATGGGAAGCAGAAACCTCGAGTTCATGACGTGTCTTCAAAAGTCCTGATGACAAACTTCTCAGACTCAATGTCTCAGCTTCCCACCTGTCTGCAGTAAAAGAAACAGTGGTTTGAGACCTCAATTCAATGCAACACTAATCAATACTATGGGGTCCATTACGATGTCGGGCGGATTGCCTCCGCCAGGCTGGCGGTGGCCACCGCCGGCCTGGCGGAGGCAATCCGCCCGACATCGCAAGCCCAAATCCCTCCCGCCATATTAGGATGGTGGGGGGGATGGCAGCGGTGAAAAACACCGCCCGCCTGTTTTCCGCCCCGGTCGCCTTGGGGCCTGGGCGGAAAACGAGTAACATGGAGGCGGTGTCTGTTAGACACCGCCCGCCATATTACTATGTGCATATTTCAATGCCTTTCCGTGGCGGCATTGCGGTGTTTAGGGGGCCCCCCAGAGTGAAGGCAAAGGGGGGTGGCACACGGGGGGGTACCTGTGGTACCCCCCTGCATTTACATGATCGAAGCAGCAGGCACCGTGCGGTGCCTGCCGCTTCGATCATTTCAATGCGTGCATTTTTTTTTAACATTGTGGCGGGCGGTGCAGTGAGCACCGCCCGCCACAATGTTACATTGAGGAATGCGCCCGCCACTGTGGCGGGCGCATCCTAATACCAATGTCGGGACCCCCGCCCTTTAGGCGGGCGGTACCGATAGCCGATAGGGTCCGCCATCCTAATAACCCCTTTAGTTGCTAAGGCAATCAAATTTTTTAGCATATTTCAAATCAACAGCTCCATGTAACAAATACTACATAAATAAAATAAACTTGAAATGCAACAGATCTACATTACTACCAAGTAACTTTTAATACTGTAATTTGGTAATAGTTTCAAAGACAATTTTTGGATAAACACTCAATCTCAATAGTACATGAGTGACATTTGCAGGTGATTACTCCCCCAAGGGGGAGCGTGCATAGATAAAAGTGTTCAGATTTGATATAAGTGTTCAGAGAAGATAAGCGAGAATCAAGAAAAATAAGTGACTAAAAATGTTTTAACAGACTACAAAAAGGGGAGCGGAACAATCCAAATTTACCGTCCACCCAGGCACCCGGCCCTATAACTATTTATACATAAACTTTTTCAAAAGGCAAAACTTGGACATGAATTCCAAACTTGTGCACGTCAAGGTCAAGGGATATATCAAGGTCCAGGGGAGGGAGTGTCGACGTTTCGACTCATCTAGTGACACGATGGGTAGATTACACCTCGGCCGTGCAAGTCTTCATCAGGACAGTCAGAGGGCAAAATCACCAAGACTAGGTAGTGCCCGCAAGTTGGAGCGAGGGAGCAAGAGAACCAACTTGCCTCATAAAAAAAGTGCAAACCACCCAAGATAAGCCCAGTGGAGCGCTTCAAACCAATTCACCCACAGACCCTGCAGTGACTCCAGGCAGGATGCCCTCAGGACCAGGAGTAGTGGAGTCCTCAGAATCCAAAGTGACGGAACGGTACTCTGGAGATGTCGGTCACCAGGAGATCCTTTCAGATCTCAGAGAGGCAGCAATCTCAACCACCCTCAATTATTCCAGTGCCACCTGCGTCTTGAAAGTGAGTGTCACCCACATCTGCCTAGATAGTTGGTGCTTGAAGCGTAAAGAATGGTTAGGTCGGACGTCTCCAGTCTCACTGTGCTGTTGACAGTTCAATCCAGTCCCATGCAGCAGACATGTCTGTGAAGAAATGTACTTTATCCTTAGACTGGACCCGCTGGTGAGTGGGGAAGACCAAGGAATACAGAAGTCCCATGCCACACAGCTTCTTCTTTACCTCTATGACAGATGCCCTCTGCATTTCAACCTGGAGAGATAAATAAGGGTACAGAGACACCGTGGCATTGTCCACCACAATGGACCATGTTCACTGCTGTAGAAGATGATCCCGATATGTGAAATGCAGGAGGTGGGCCACCACAGGACACAGTGGGGCCACAGGATGAGGCTTTGATGCCGGCACCCTGTGTGCACGTTCCAAGGCATAGAAGGTAGCGAGACCCTCGAAGGCCCCAATCTCCTGGATCCAAATCTCAAGGAAAGCCAACAGTGAATTTCCCTCAGCATGCTCGGGGAGTCACACAATGCAGACGTTGTTACTCTTAGCCTTTCCCCCCTGGTCATCCAAAACAGCAATAGAGTTAACCCCTTCCATGCTGATGACGAACCCCAGCTGTCATGCACTACGGTGCTCGTGTGCTGATGACGGCTGGGGTTCGTCATGAACCCGCCCACTCAATAAAAATGCCGCACAGGCTCAGAATCGCGGTCGCATGGAAGGGGTTAAATAATGTAAACAATTGTTGGAATCACTTTCAAAGGGCTGTGGGGCAAGCAGGAGCCATTGTCCCCAACAGTGGGGGCTGAAGCCTTTTAATCCAGATATCCCGGGGCCCTACCTACTATGGATTCTGAGCAACTTGGCATTGTACCTCGTCTGCACTTGACTCTCACTAGTAATGTGGTCAAGCATTCTAAGGCTCCCTCCACCCTTGGGGGTGGTGGGGCTGATGGATACAGGGGAGTGAACACAGGTTCACATTTTTAAATGTGTGACTCAGCAGCAATACATCTATGTTCAGCCAAATGCTAACTTTTATGAAAAAAGTGAAGTATTTTATTTCTACCGCTACTAACATAAAGGAAAAGTAAAACATTCACAAAGAACTACAAAGCTACCCAGAGTTCAGGGATATAGTCTTTCTATAGGTGGTCCCTTGGGTTCTAGTTCATCCTCGCTCCTAGTGACAGTGGTTATTCTCCATTCTCTATAAGCAACATCCAGGGCAAGCCCCTCTAGTATTCTGAGTATCAAGAGTCCAACTGACTCGATTTTAAAGTCACCAGTGTTTCAGCCCCGCATCGCTAAAAGCATTGCACATGGGTAATGACCCGATCAGTGCAGCAGCCATTTCCTCACAACTTGAAATTGGAGTTCACTTGACAGCACTTCCCACTGGATCTTGCTCCCTCCAACTCTCTCCTCTTCCTCACAAGGCAGACTGGTCTTGGCAAGCAGGCAAGTGCTGGTGATCCAGGGTAAGTGGTCCTGGATTCCTTGGGTGATGGCCCTTCGCCCACCTTGGAGACTAGCAGGCCTTAGCCCCCCCCCAGGTCTGGTAACAGGCAGAAGTCTTGCAGAGCTTTTCCTCTACACACATCCGTCTGGCTGCTTAGCAGATGACAGTTTTGACAGAAGATGACAATTTATGGGGTCATCAGCTCCCCTTCTTTTAGTCTGTTTCTAGACACCAAATGTGATTTAGAGTCTTGGTCCTGTTTACGTTCGGTGTCTGCTTCTTTTGAAGTGCCTACTCCTCTGTCTCCTTCTTCCTCCTGAGAGCAGTGATCACAGCATAAGTGACTCAAACTCTGATAGCCCCACAACACAGTCCATGGGAATGACGAGAGTTCACACCTGGATGTCAATCTGTATGGAAATGTTATCCCTTGGCCTTAGCTCTACTCTTTATTATTCTCTTATCAGCACCATTTCCTTCCTCTGATGTGCCCAGGCCCCCTCCTCGTGACCTATCACTGAATCAAAGGGCATCCTTTGAAGTGTGCAGGGTAAGCCTGGCTTTCCCCTTTCTATTGTTTGTCCCACACAGCTTACAGTAATGTAGCAATATACAAATATGTCCCAGGGAATTCTGATACCTCCTCATGTTTCACTATGGAGGGATGAGTCTCCCAAAATGATACGCAGGGCCCTCCATGTACTATTCACAGGCATACATACACCCAGTGCATGTGTACAGCATACACACACTGCACCGCACTATATCCTTCCTGCACTGTACCACTCATAGGCACACATACATCCACCACATGCACTGAACATGCACGCACTGAACCCTTCATATATTGTACCACTCACAGGTACATATACACCCAGCACATACATTTAACCTTCACACACTGCACAGCACTACATCCTCCAAATATTGTACCACTTATAGGCAGACACATCCAGCACATGCATGCACCATGCACTCACTGCTCAGTACTGCATTATCACTGTATTATACCTTTCCCAGGCACACATACACCCAGCACAGATACACCACTCATGCACTGCTCAGCAATACACACCAACCCAATATAGGCTAGGAGTGAAATAAGCACACAGCAGAAGAGCTTCAAGTGAGTGAGCCTGTAGACCTCACTTAAGTGACATCGGTAAAATGGACCTGTTCACTCCTACTGATCAAATCACGGTATGATGCCACATCCATGCTTGTGCTGCTTAACTCCTGATGAAGGCAGTCACCTTTCACCACTATCAGGGTAGAACATTGGGTGCTGATCCCGCTCCAGCAAAACCGCAATCCACGAGACTGGCCTATGTCATGGTGCACACACATGATCAGTGTTTGACCATGATAATAAAAATAAGCATTATGGATCCAGACATCAGTGCAGTTGGGCATTCAGGGAAGGGGTGCATGTCCATTACCATGCTGAGGACTTTTCCTTCCCAACAAAGTCCAACACAACTTACTTACAAAGATAAACATTTAGTAAAAAGTTAGAGAAAAATTAAGTGAATCTCAAGTTGGGAACAAGAGTTATTTATAACACAAATTGGTATGCTTTTCAATGAAAAAGTAACATTCTGCATCAAAACTAGTCAAAACAAAATGATGGCCATGGTTCTCAAAAAGGGATGCAGCAGTGAATTACGTTCTAGTACTGAAACCAAGCAATGTCCCAAGGGCAAGTGTTTAATCCAAAATTAGTAGGACAATGTTGGTCATTTATAATAACAGTTCTACTCATTCGGAGCAGCAAATATCCTAGATTAAAATGTAAGTGACAAAAAGAGTCCGATCTTCAGGACTAATTCCTCAGACTCCAGCTCACAGATTACAGTTGCAGAGACTGCCTACAATGTCAGATCTAAAGTAGAATGGCCAGTTGCAATTCTTCCCTGGGTTTCTCTAGCAGCAGCAAAAATTCCCTCTGTATGCTATTCTTTTTCCAGTGCACACTCACCAGTGAGAAGTGTCACTTGGGCTTTCCGAAATAATGCCTATCTGCCACAGGTCCACATGTTCTTTTTTATACAGATTTAGCTTCCTTTGCCCTATCCTTCCTCATTCACTCGGTCCAAAAGAGACGATTTAGTTAGCATCCAAGCTCCATCAGGTTAGGACCTCTAACCCTTGTACATGATCAAGAAACTGTGGGGCAAATTTACAAGCCCATAACGCCACAGGAGAATCACTTTTTCTAATGCTCTGGTGGCATAGCTCCACCTTGTAAATGTGCCCCTTGCGGGACAGTCTGCTGCGGCAAAAGGGCAGGCAATGGGTGTTGCTATGAGCGTTCCACCGCAACACCTATTGCTTTTTGATGCTGCCCCAAATTTACAAGGCTGGGGCAGCACTAAATACTAAGGCCATATAATACCTAGTCCTAGGATGGCGATATGAGGAGAAATTATTAATTTCTCCTCATATTTTGCTCTTTCTATGTGTGCTGCATTCTGAAGCGCACATAGAAAGAGCAAATCACCATTAAAGATTGTTTATGTGCAGGAAGGTGTCCCTCCCTGCACATAAGCAATCGCCCCTTCAGCGCAGGCCCCTTTGCAACATGGCTCAAGGGTGCCTGCGCTGGGACCAGGCAGCTTTTATAGCACCGGTGCTAGGGGAAACGCAAGGGTGCACAGTATTTTTGTAAATATGGCTCATCCCCGCATTTAAAAAATGTCGGAGCGTGGCGTTGGCAAATTTGGCATAACAACCCGCTCCAGCATTTTTTAATACATTTTCTGCCTATTTCTCTAAAACCTTGCAGCAGCCTTTATATCCAGATATTCATTGTAAAGCTGGGAGCATTCCCTCCGCAATTCCTTACAAGGCAGATGAAAATTCTCACAGCAAGCAAGCTGTATTCTAGTCTCTGATCCTCTGAAGCAGTTCTAAAAGATGTACTCAGATGAGAGCAGACAACCCTTAAGCGAATTAAGCTATCCACGCCATTTTACTCCAAGGTTATCCAGTACCAACTGCACAAATCTGCTTTCACTGTAAACGTAATCGCACAGTACATTATGCTGTAGGACTTCGAGACGACCACGCTATGCCTCTCTTGGGGGCATATTACCAACAAGTAGCGATATTTATCGCTAAATAGGCTTAGCAATGATTTTTTTATCGCTTCCTATCGCTGGATATGGTAGCAGAGAAAACATGCTATTAGAAACGTTTTTCTCCATTGTGCTAAAATATCCAGCGATAGCGGTGAAATGCGTGAATATCGCTGAGAATACAGCGATATTCACGCATTAGCGACAAAATGCTCTTAGCCATGTTATCCACCTCCCATTGGATAACATGGCTAAGAACTGCTCTGGGCAGGTGTTAGTATTTGGAGATATTCGCGCTTTGCGCATATATTTCCAAGGCGACGCCTGCCTTGCTAATAGGCGATAGCGACGTTAGCGACTGCTTTCAGTCGCTAACTGGTTGGGTACGCCCTCTTTGCATGTCATTAGCGATAAACATCGCTGACATGCAGAGCGTGCTCCAAACCGCTCGCTATCGCCTTAAAGCTGTCGCTAACATCAGTTAGCGTCAGCTTGCTAATTATCGCCGCTTAGCGGCCGAAAACTGCCGCTAAATCAGCGATAATTGCCTATCACCCCCCTTTGTAATATGCCCCCTGGTTTCTTTCTCTCCCTTCTAGAGCTCTGAATACAGCCAGTTTACCTCTGCTTTCTAAGGCTCATAGATAAAATCTAATTCATCCAGTAGGCACCTGACCTGTTCCCACCTCTTGCAGTGAAAAGCTCGCCTGTACCTTTACTTTCTAAAAAAGCAAGTATTATGGGTCTCATTGGCAGGATGATGTTTCCTGGATGTGGGATGAACTGACAGGAAGGACATGTTCCTGAAAAGTCGTTGAATCTGGGTACTTGGCTGGACTGCTCTAGGGATGATGAGGTCTGAACAACACTAATTATCTCTGAGCTATACGGATTTAGACATCTGCTGGCATTGGCTAAGGTTCTATGCAGGTAATATGACAACTTTTCAAAAGCCATCATAACAGTGTAGATAACAAGAAGACAATGTATCTTCTGATATATGTATACCTTATTTTGTATATGACACCCAATTTATATTTAGAGCTATATAAGTTACATGAAATAGGTTCCCGGCAAAACATTTCGCTTTCAGCTGCAGTCACTTGCACAAAATATGGCTTCTAAGCTTTTGTTTATCTTTTAAAAGCAAGTGCGAACATATTTTACGTTTGAGATTTATGCATTAAGTGTTCTGCATAACCTTTTAATTCATTCACAGTTTCAGCTTGGTATATACATTGGCAAATATAGCCTTTCCATTTTTAGCACAACCTAGTGTGTGCTGCCATATGGCTGATTTTAAGCCATGTTCGTTTTTGTTCCATGTGTAAGTGGAGAAAATTATAGTTTGCTTGCTTACATCTGAAACTTGGCTATTGCGCAGCATGTTCCATCCATATGCACATTGGAGCTGACTTACCACACAGTCAAATAGGCTAATCACTATAGAAATTAAGTAAGCGTGGGGTTTCCCGACACCAAAAATCTCTTTGAACTCCCCCCGCACTTGCGGCTGGAGTTGCCTTCTCCAATGCATATCCCCAAGTATGGTCTGGAACTATGATTATTATGCAATAGGCTGGACGGTTCCTATTGGATGAGGACCAAGACTAATTCGAATTTCACTCATCCCTCTCTTTCTCTTTCTCTCTCTCTCTCCCTCTCTAGAAAAAGAGATTGGCACAGTGGGCAACAATGATGAACTGGAATGCAGCCTGAGCAATCACCAGTGGATGAGAATCTAACATGCTGCCCATCACGTTGGTCTTTCTTGTATTTTACTGGACATTGACTTTAGTTCATTAATTTTAATAACTATAATGTATACAGGTTCAACTTGGACGGTTGTATGACGTTACAACGCGTACTTTTACAACGCATACCTTTACAACGCAACATCCATTACAACGCATGCCATTACAACGAATTTTTGAAAACTACCTTTACAACGCATTCCATTACAACGCATACTAACTTTACAACGCATACCATTACAACGCATAACATTAGATTGCATGTATGGTAAGTATTGGATAGTGTAGGGGTAAAAATTACTATTCTAACTCCAGGGGGTGCAACAGTAGGGTAAGTGTTGAATGGTAATGGTATGCGTTGTAATGGTATGCGTTGTAATGACTGCGTTGTAATGACATGCATTGTAATGGTATGCGTTGTAGTGTCATGCGTTGTAATGGTTGCGTTGTAATGGCATACGATGTAATGGATGTTGCGTTGTAAAGGTTTCGTTGTAATGGTAGTGCGTTGTAAAAGTTGCGTTGTAAAGGTTGTTTCCCACTTGGACACCACCTCCAATTAGCAAACCCTAATCTGCTTCACCACAGCTACCACTGAACATTCAACAAAGCTATGGAGTCAGCTTGACCATTGCAGCCTTCGTATCCAGAGGCCTGAGCTACTAGGAAAATGTATCCGCATCATCTTTCAAAATTATAGCTGCTGCTCCAACAACAAGAAGCAGGAGGCAAGGGATTTCAGGATTTCAAGGGAGTTATGGTATTGGTGGTTGTTAAGGTTTGGGTGAGGGTTAATATTTAGCTGTGATTTTGCTTGAAGTTCTGTCCAGTTACCACTGGTCAGTTTGTGGCTTGAGGGTAGAAACAGATGAAGAATGAAATGTGGCTATGGGCATGACCATTGTAACCCACCCCACAAAGGAGGTAGATTATGTGTTCATTCTCTGCATACAGGGTCCAGATCTGAAAAGCACAGCAGAGCCGAGTAAACAATCACTCATTGGATGAACGCTGTTCTTTATCAGGCACACAAGCCAAGTGGCACTAAGATATGCCAGCTATCTTCATGGAAACCTGAGCGACTGTCCGTATGTTAACACCTTAGGAGCTCGTAAACAAACCTCCCCAGTGCTGCGCTGTCCATTATCCAGTGCTGAACTGGACGTCCAGCGGTCGCACGCAGCACTGGGGAGGTAGTGCCCATGACGACCGTTGGCCGACGGCAGCACCTAAAGGGTTAAGACAATGGTTTCCAGGCAGCTGAAATACACCTTCCCCAAGATGTAGGTTTGGACTGGATCACAAATTTTGAGTGCAACTTTCAAGCTGAATGTTCAGTTGGCTTGGACTACCGGGGTCTAGTTTTATCGGCCCCCTGTAACAAAAGCAGCTGCAGTGTTTCCAATGCCCAGCCCCCCACTTCCCCCCCACCAGTCCGACTCAATTGCTAGGGCCGGTTTGCATTCTCAGTCCGGCCCTGCCAACTGTCACTTACACTGAACAGAAATCTCACTCAGTCAGGCAGCATGGCCCGTGCAGTAATGAATGATGGCAGCTGCGGCCCGTGGAGGGAGTTGCGGTGGGGCGAAAGGCAGGGCAGGGGAGGGGCAAGGTGGGGGATGCTAAAAAGTATGGATAATTGGAGGTAAGTAAACAATTTAATTAATAAAACAAATTTTGTGGTGTTCCCTGCATCGTTACCTCCAATTATCCATACTCCGGTTTTTAGCATCCCCACCTTGCCCCTCCCCCGCCCCGCCCCGCCCTGCCTTTCGCCCCACCGCAACTCCCTCTACGGGCCGCGGCTGAACGATGGGGCTGGGTGCGGGGGATTTCGACAGATGATGATGATGAAAAATTAAATAAATATTTATTATTCCCTTGTCATCGTCCATCGAAATCTCCCCCCACCCAGCCCCATGACCCACCGCTTTTACCTGCACGGACTGCGGCTGCAGTCAGTTATTAACTGTAAACTTTCTTCTTCAAACAACTCTGTACTCTAGAAAATGGCTGGATGGACCAGCGGCAGGAATTTTGGCTGTCTCCCCCTGAATGAGTTGCCTCAGCACTGAGGAAAACTACGGAAAAGCCATGTGAGCTGAGAACCTGCCCGAAGCCAATCGAAGGACAATAGGACACCAAGAGGACACTGCCTGACTGAGTGGAGTCATTCAAGATTAGCGCGCCCCTGTGTATCCTGATCCTGGAAGAGCCGTCATGACAAACTGCTACATGGCTGATTCTCCTCTTCATCATCACCCCGGCTGAAAGTGGCATCTGCCAATGAGAACTAGTGATCTTATTACATTTTGTAGAGCAGACTTCTCTCAGTCACTAGCATGCTAGTCGTTCTTTCTTCATTTGTCATGCTGCTCCTCCACCTATTTATGCTCAAACACTTGTTACATTACAGGCCTTCAGGCTCTCATGCTGTTGGCTGCCCATATATATAAGGTCTATTATTTTTACTGAGTGATATATATAAGAGTGTAGGGTTCCACCACACAACGAACCATCAAGATTAACCTTTGTCAATTAGCCTCTCTACCCGTGAAAGTCAAAGCCAATAAAACCTGTACTTGGCAGTTTAGTGAGCTCTTCTGGTACCAGGAACAACTGTCAATACTTGCAAGATTGCAAGTTTTGCAAGGATTGTAGTTACTGTGATTCCCTTGAGAACGGTCCTGAGATATAGTCTTGACAGTGTCATGGCCTTGACGCGAATCAGGGTCATGGTTGAAGCTGACGTCTTGGTGGTGATTGTAATTGTAGAGTAATTGCTTCCTTGGCAAGAGTCGTAACATAGTGAGAATCATTGCCTGGATTTGGTAGGGAGCCTAAACATATTAAGAGGCTTCTAATTGATGGAATGCTTGGTTTTAGTAAATGTAGTATGAGGTTAAGTAATCTAGACATACAATTTGGCCTTTGGAGCAAATGTGGCCTTGGGAAGGGCTCTGGTCTTGTGGGCAGGGCATGCTTTTTGTCAGGAGATGGGTTTTGCTCATGGAATGTGAGTTTGGCAGTAGGACTTGCTCTAGAACTAGGCATGGTTTTGACAGAAATTGCAGTTTCATTAAGCAGCCTGATACTAGTTTGAGCTGCGGCATTGGTAGGAGATGTTGTCTTGGAAGGAGATATCAGCCTTCTCAAATGTGGCACTGGATGTAGTTCTGGTTATCACCAAAGCTTTTTTCTGGTCCCTGGAACTGGAGAAAGTAATAGTTTTCACGATAGGCCTGGTCATGACCCTGGCATTGATGGAGTTTTGTTTTTCAGCAGAGCTTTTGTCTTGGTCATGACACTGAACTGGAGACCTGATCTTGACCTGGCACTGGCTGCAGTTGTGTTTTTCACTAGAGGCACTAGAGGATAAAGTTGTATTTTTCATGGCTGTATGATGGAACCACACCTGCTATTGTCATGCATGCCTTTACAATGCGTTCATTACAATGCTGCGTCTTAACAATGCATGTCTATATCACAACATTTTTTCCGCACATATGCTGTTAAGTAATTTGCAGGTAAGTAAAAAACCTTGGGGCAGATTTATAAGCCCCTTGCGACATCTTTATGACACTGTTGTGTCACTTCTGTGACGCAGCAGCGTCGTAAACAATGCACCACTATGCAACATATTTACAACGTGACGCATCTAGGGAGATGCGTCACGTTGTAAAGCCCTGCGCTACATTATACCTGCATCAAGTGTAATGTATGCAGGGTGGGCGTTCCATCGCAAGGAAGTCTCATAAAAGTGACGCAGTGAAATCTACAAGATTTCACGGAGTCACTTTTACAACGCCACTGCGTCAAAACCTTGTGCCTGCTTGAAGCAGGTTTAAGGATTGATGCAGCATGTTAAGAATAGGCATTCCTAACCACAGCTGGAGTTGCATCGTGCTTTCGACACAACTACAGCTGTCTATCCTTGCGCCACGGCATTGTAAATGCGGCGCATCCATGGTGGCGCAAGGCTATTTTTACGTCACGCAAAATAACTGGCGCATCCCTGCTAATATGAAGAGATGCGCCAGTTATTGTAAATCTGCCCCCTTATGTGTGGGAACATATTTAGTGATATAGACATGCATTGTTAAGACGCATGCGTTGTAATTAACGCATTGTGAAGGCATGCATGGTAATAGCATGCGTGGTTCCATCATACGTCCATAAAAAAAGAAATATATATATATATATATATATATATATATATATGCGGCAGATGGACGTCTTCTTAGATAATCAGCATCAAAGACGAGGCGAGACCCGGAACTGGTGCGTTATTCATTTATTTGTGCTCAACACCATGCCGCCATAACGCGTTTCAGCCTGAAGAGGCCTTGATCACATGACAACGTTCATGGGGCGGAGTGCTCATTTATACTTAAAGTGCAACATTCCAAAGTAAGTAACATAGAAGACATTCTGTCATACTTATTATAAACCGAAGATATTTACAATCCAAAGTAACATGATTCAAGCAATTCGGTGAATTAGGAAGTCTGAGGGTTAGGTGACTAATAACATCAATAGCAGCAATTGTGAATAAATATAAAACATATAAATAAATAAATAAATAAATAAATAAATAAATATGTTAAAAAATATAAATATTCAAAAACATTGCTGTTAAAATCTTACGCACACATTACTAATTCATTGCATTTCTAAGAAAGACTATGTAAAATCCTGTTAAACCCAATAAATAACTAGGATCTACAAAAAATTCCTCTTAGAATGAGCGAGTAAAATTGCGTTTCAAGTCGAATAAGACCCCTGTGTTCACTTATATAAACAGAAGAACACTAGGTAATAAAGCCCAAGTGGGCATTGGTCAATCAACCTGTTAGTGTGCAAAAATTGGATGTGCAAAATCGCAAATAGACATTGGCATGAAATCAGTGTATCCCAATATAAAAAAATATATATAAAAGTGACAAAATAATATATCATAATACTAAATTTAAAATTGACCATGATGGGCAAAAGCAGCTGAGTTGTATGTACAGTATGAACAGGTCAATTCATATTAGTGACTCATAAATATGTAAAACAGTCCTCACTCGCGTTAAGACCGTTCGGAGTCTTAGGCCTAGATGTATCAAGCCTTTTGCGAATCGCAAAGGCCGAAATTCACAGAATTTTTGCCTTTGCGAGTCGAAACGGTCTTTTTGCATGTTTTGGCATGCATCAAAATTTCGCAAATTAAGGAATCGCAAAAATTTGCGATTCCTTATTTTGCGATTCCTTATTTTGCCATAGCATTTAAGGGATCACAATTTTTGCGATTCCTTAAATGCTATGTATGTAGCATTTTTTAATTGCGAATTTTGGTTAAGAAATCGCAAATTAACACCGACTTGTAGTTGATGTTAATTTGTAAATTCTTTTCAAAATGCACAATTTGGCATTTTTGAAGGTGGCATGTGACGCACACACATGCCCATAGGGCATGTATGTGCGCCATATGCACACACATGTACATTTCAGGGGTGCAGCAGGGTGTCTTTGAGACACCCCTGCACCCTTGAAATAATTCTCAATTTGCGATTAGCAAATTTCGAATTCGCAATTTGAGAATTATTTCACAATCATTCATATGGCCCTCCTGGCCCATATGAACGCATGGGAAATTATTCCTTAATTGCGAATTCGCAAAATGCGAATTCGCAAATAAGAAAGATTAGTAATTCGCAAAAAATTAGCGATTTTCTACTTAAATTTCATTTTGCGATCTCTAAATAGCGATTCCTTAAAAATCGCTATTTAGAAATCGCAAAATGGAATCTTGATACATCTAGGCCCTAGTATCTAGGAGAATTATGTGCCTGGTCTCTAACTTACGTAATAAAGATTCTCGGTCCCCACCTCTCCTCTGTGGGGGGAGTGTGTCTATTACATAATATCTGAGTTCAGCAGAGTTTTTGTTGTGGCTTTCCTCGAAGTGGCATGTGACTGGGTACGCAGTGTCCCCATTGGTGAATGGCCCTGAGGTGTTGGAATATTCGTTTCTATACCTGTGGTCTGGTACTTCTCACGTACCGCAGACCACAGGGACATTCCAACACGTACACTGCGTACTCCGTCCTGCACATCAACTTGTGTTTAATGCTGACCGGCCTACTACTGAAGGGGGTCGTATATTCTGTTCTGCTGACTTCATTCCTGCAGGCCTTACAGACCGAACATCTAAGGAAGCCTTTGCTGCTGTTTAACCATGAGCCTGTGGTTCTGACCTCTGGACTGCTAGAGACAAGACAGTTTTGCATAGTTCTGGCTCTTTTGTAAGTTATACTAGGAGCGCCTGTGACCTGTTTACCCAAAACCGGGTCACTGGTAATTAGTGCCCAATTGTGTTTCACTATGCTCTGGATGGTTTGATGCTGGCTGCTGTAGGTAAAGGTAAGCCTAGTATCATTATGTTCATCACTGTCTAGGTTCCTCTTACTAGATTTATTCTTGGCCAGAAGCTGTACTCAGTCCTGGGAATTGGCTCTACTAATGGCCTTGTCTATAATGTCAGTTTTATACCCTCTTCTCAGAAACCTGCTCTTGCATGCCAATTGTGCCTCTCTACAATCGCTGTCTGCACTGCATATTCTCCTAATACGGAGCATTTCTGCATACGGGATACTACGTATGAGATGGGCCGGATAATGATTAGCGGCATGGAGTACAGTATTACCTGCTGTTGGTTTGCGAAAGAGTTTAGTCTCCAATTTACAGTTATGAATGTATATTTCAACATCTAAAAAACAAATGGAGGTAGCACTAATGTGACTGGTAAATGCAAGATTCAAGTTGTTGTCATTCAGATTTTCAATAAACTGTTCAGCCTCACATTGCAAGCCGTCCCAGATTATAAAAAGGTCGTCAATATAACTCATCCATTTTATCACTTTGGAAGTCATAATGTTAGGGAAGCTGGGTATGAGGACCTGTTCCTCCCAGTAACCCATATGTAGGCAAGCATAACTGGGAGAAAAACAGGCCCCCATAGCCACACCCCTGACCTGCTGGAGCAGCTGATTGGCAAAGAGGAAAATATTGTTCTCGAGACACAGATTCATCATTGATAAAATCATTTTGGTCTGATCATTAAAACAAGAGGGTCTTGTGCTAAGGTAGTGCTACACAGCTTTCAAACCACCCTTATGATGTATACTCGTATATAAGGAGGTAACATCAAGAGAAATCAACAAATAACTGGGTTGCCATGTGAAATCTATCAATTTCCTGAGTAGGTCGCCTGTGTCTAAGACAAAGGAAGGTAAATTTCTAACAAAGTCTTGGAGGAAAAAGTCTACAAATTTGCTGACATTCTCTAGGATGCTGTTGCAGGCAGAGATGATGGGGCGACCCGGGGGCTTGATACTATTTTTGTGAATCTTAGGAATAAAGTATATGGCCGGTGTAACAGGGTATTCCTTTTTCATATACTTAAATTCTTCCATTGTAATCAGGCCCATGCTTCTCCATGCCATCAATTTTGAATAGATTTCATTTTTAGCCTGCTGAGCATCATTCAAATGTATCCTCTTGTAGCAGTCCCGATCGTATAGTTGGCCAAGTGCTTCGTCCATATAAATTTTTCTCGGCCAAAGCACCACGGTGCCCCCTTTATCGGACTGCCGGATGATAATTTTCTCATTGTTTTTCAATTTTTTAATCAATCTGTGATACTCAAAGTCCCGATAATGATGTCTCTTAGTAATCTTTGTATGCTTCAGATATAGTGCCCTGAGTTCTAACAACACCTAATCGTGGAACATATCTATATTGTCTTTGAGCATGAGTGGACAAAACTTAGATTTAGGTTTAAAAGTAGTAGGAACAATCATGTTGCCGAACCCCGGCCGGGGCTTGGCAGTGTTGAAACAGATTCATCCTGCATATCGAGCAGCTCCTGTAACAAAGTAGAGTCAGGTACTGACATTGGTGGAGAATTAAGGGCTGGCATAGTGGCTGGTATTGGATTTGCTGTTGTGTGCAGGCAATGATATTTGCGTAGTTTGAGTTTGCCCACGTATTTAAAGAGATCGATTTTAGTGCCAGTATAATCGAACCTACTCCTTGCACTGAAGGATAGGCCTAATGACAGTAATGTAGTTTCATTTGGTGTCAATAGTACGTCAGTCAAGTTAACCACAGTTTGCGCATCAACTTGCCGGGAACTTACTTGCGCTTCCACTGTCTCCGCGGCTTTTTGATTTTGTTGCTTGCCCCGAGTGGGATGGGTATGCTCAGACATGAGTCCTGTGCTCTCCACGCCACTGGAGTCAAGCTATCCTGGCTGATGATGGCTGATAGCTAGAAACCGGTCCTAGGATGCTTGATTCCGGTCCAGGGAAGACATGGCTTGGCAGTTCAGGCTGGACTGTTCCCATGAGGCACAGGGTCAAGGCTGATTTGCATATGGCCATGTCTGAACTGGGGTGGTGTGGTGAGCAAAAAAACAATGCATTTAGGCCGAGATCTCTGTACTGGGGTGAATGTATGATATTGTTCTTCATTCTGTCCATCAACTGTTGTTTTTGCATTTGTCACCCCGAGTGGGACGGGTATGCTCAGACGTGAGTACCGTGCTCTCCTCGCCGCTGGAGTCAAGCTATCCTGGCTGATGATGGCTGATAGCCAGAAACCTGTCCTAGGAAGCTTGATTCCAGTCCAGGGAAGACATGGCTTGGCAGTTCGGGCTGGACTGTTCCCATGAGGCACAGGGTCACGGCTGATTTGCATATGGCCATGTCTGAACTGGGGTGGTGTGGTGAGCAAATAAATGATGGATTGAAGCCCAGATCTCTGTACTGGGGTGAATGTATGACATTGTTCTGCATTTTTTCCATCAACTGGTGTTTTTGCATTTGTCACCCCGAGTGTCAGGATTCCCTTACCGCGCCTGCCTGGACATTAAGGGACTACAACTTCCATGAGCCTTTGCTGCAGGAAGTATATGGTGAGGAGAGACCGGGGGGAAAATGCGCGTAATTTTGTGTCCTTTCTTGCTGTTTACTGGAGAAGCGCTGGCTGTTCGGCGTCGCGCTGCTGACTGCGAGAGAGATTCCAAGGCTTCTGTGTTCTCTCGCTTCACTTTTGAGGTATTGTTGTTCTTCTGAGACCCGTTGGGAGCCGTAGCTCGCGGATCCGTTTTCCTTGGCCTTTCTGTTTCCTGTGAAGAGGGAATGGTATGGAACGGCGATTATTAGACTGAGAGGGACGTGTTATGTCCTGCGGGACTATGCGGCTGGGTGCTGCTAGTTGCCGTTGGTTCAATTTTGGATACATATCAGCACTAGAGGGATTATGAGCAGCGGAGCGTTGTAGGGCTCTACACGTTACCGTGTGCTTATTAAAGAGAAGTCACTGGAGCAGTGTGGTGGTCACAACTACCTGCTACCGGAAACTTGGTGTTTTGGTATCATAGGAGAGCGGAGTGTAGTGGTGGTCACAACCACACTCTACCGTTTATTCTCCCATCTTAATTTCTTTATATCGGATTGGGGTGAATACGAACTTTGCTGACTTTAGATCTTGAGCATTAATTCAGGACGTCTTGAGAGTGGAACTGTCATACCTGATCAGAGTGAATACAGAGAGGAGTATCTCTAACTCTTTTAAAGGTTATGTTATTATCGGGGAAAGAAATGTGAACTGTCCAAGTGATGCAACTTACAGGGCAAACTAAGGGTCATTATAAATGTCCAGTTCCTCTTTATAGGGTGTGTACAAATATAGAGGTTGAGACATTAATGATGTTGTGGGTAATGCATTGTTTAACCAGTGTGTTTTGTTTATAGGAAAACATTGGACTATCTCTATCTTATCTTGGTTGGAGGAATCAGTACAGCCTTATGAGGTACTATAGTTCTAGCGAGAATCATTGAGAGTAGTCTGTATTATAGTACAAGGTGTATAACGGTATATGTTTTGTCATTCCAGATCCCTTGTCCCTGCTGACCCCTTCCCTTCCCCGGTCCTTCTCTTTTTATCCCTCGCCTGATGGTTCGAACACCCTGTGTGCACATTCAGGGTGTTGGTAACATCGGGAGGTGGACCCCTTTGTTCATCATTTGAATCCTGCGAGGCGGGCCCTGACACCGAGTGGGACGGGTATGCTCAGACGTGAGTCCCGTGCTCTCCACGCCACTGGAGTCAAGCTATCCTGGCTGATGACGGCTAATAGCCAGAAACCGGTCCTAGGATGCTTGATTCCGGTCCAGGGAAGACATGGCTTGGTAGTTCGGGCTAGACTGTTCCCATGAGGCACAGGGTCAAGACTGATTTGCATATGGCCATGTCTGAACTGGGGTGGCTTGGTGAGCAAAATAACGATGGATTAATCCCAGATCCAGGACTGGGGGTGAATGTTTTGCCATTGTGCAACATTCCGTCCATCATCTTGTGTGTTTTGCTGTTCACCCTATGTGGGGAGGGTATGCCCAGACGTGGGTCCCGTGCTCACTAAGCCACTGCAGTCAAGCTATCCTGGCTGAAGACGGCTGATAGCCAGAAACCGGTCCTAGGATGCTTGATTCCGGTCCAGGGAAGACATGGCTTGGCAGTTCGGGCTGGACTGTTCCCATGAGGCACAGGGTCAAGACTGATTTGCATGTGGCCATGTCTGAACTGAGGTGGCTTGGTGAGCAAAATAACGATGGATTAACCCCAGATTCGTGACTGGGGGTGAATGTTTTGCCATTGTGCAACATTCCGTCCATCATCTTGTGTGTTTTGACGTTGCTTGTTGCAGCGCCTCCTTGCGGTGCGTTTGTTGTTGGTACTTTGTTTGCGCTGACATTTCGGGCACCAGAGCGTAGGGTCTGTTTGCGATCTTGTTTTACCACTTCCAGCTCTTGTGCCAGAGTAAATTTCCAAAACCCCAACCTCTGAGACCGCCGTAAATCACTGTCTGATTCGCTATCAATATTCGAGCTAACATCTGATGTGGATGAGGCTGCTGAAGCTGCAGTGCTTAATGTTTGTTTTGCGGTAGAGGTACTGGCGGATGCCTTCTGGTTAGCTTTAAGATTGTCATACTTCATTGCGAATGTAAAAATTTGACCGTGTTCATAGTCCAAACGGTCTCGCTGAAATTTAAATGCTTTTTGCCTCTTAATGATTTCCTCCTCTCGTTTTAAGCGTGTGATCATTTCTTCGTGATATTTCACCATAAGAGGGGTGCTTGGTAGTTTGTCAATCTCCTCATTCAGCCGATCTATCTCAACTAAAAGTACAATCCAGGCACTCTCCACATATTTTATTAATATCTCTAGCCACCTTCGGGATGACTCAAGGTTGCCCTCCGCCCATTCCAATAACATACGGGGGTCAGGATTTTCATATGAGGGGGCTAGCATTATTCTTAAGACCCGTGGTATCCTGCCCACCTCGAGGTAGCCTGTGAGAGAACAATGCTCCCTCCAATGCCTTAAATAGCTCCTTTAGGTTACAATGCGTGGAATCAGCAAACATGCCTTTCGCTGCTTCAACGCGACCCTTTAACGTGTCCGCGGACATGGCGTTACAATGAGCAAATATAATACAAACTGGTTCCGTTTTTAATCAGTATCTCTTGCGGAACCGTGCACACTCCACACAGGACTTACTGCGGGGTTCCGATTGCGGGCAGGTACTGGCGGTGCAACTCCCGTCCTTGGCCAGCGGACGCCGACCTCCGACCTGGAACGACTCCGTCGCACTTCCCCGCCTCACAGCCAGAACTTCCGCTCTCCCGGGGCAATCGCAGCTTCTCCTATTCGGAGCAACAAGGGGGATTCTGAAAATATATATATGTATTTATATATATATATATATATATATATATATATATATATATATATATATATATATATATATATGTATATATATATATATATATATTACAGCGCTAGCGCAGCTCTTTTTATTAAATAAACACAACTCATTCCCCGTATAAGAAAGACTCAGCACTCTGAGTCTTTCTTCTATGGAGAAGAAGTTGTGTTTATTTAATAAAAAGAGCTGCTGAAGTGCTTTTTTACTCGAGCACCACCAGCGTTTTGGTAGCCAGCCGTAATAACTAGGAGGAGCAGTGTGCATAACCAGGGATCGAGTCAGGGGGTACACGCGGGTACACACATCCACCCACTCTTTTCACAGGGTGGACGCCGTCCCCCATGCCAAGAAATTGGGCCCCACAGAAATAAGTTGAACTTGTCCCAGTGTCATTTTCAGTCACTAGGACACGTCAACAGCTCCAGCACGTTGTCTGCTTTTCAGTCTCAGCAGCAAAGTGCAGGCAGTTAGGGAGCTTTTTATACACTTTCAGCTGTGCCAAAGATTAAGGAAGAAGTTAAGGTGATGAAGCAAAGCTTCGCATATTTTGCGGCTTGCCGAAGTCAAGAACCTCGTTTATGTGTAATACGGTAACAAGTGTATGTTCTACTAACATTTATGTTTAGTTTGGATAAGGATCGTGAAGCTTGCACATGTGTTTTACTAAAATAATTTACTCGAGTCATCTAAAATGGCCGCCGCTTGTATTTAGTTACTGCGCATGCGTCAGCCACACTCACGTGTCCTGACGCGTCTGCAGAAGTGGAGGGAAAGTTATGCGCATGCGTAATTCATAGCTGTGCTTATCATGTGGTACTGCTCGTGCCACTGCTTTTGTGACTGTATCAATGTGGCTAACATTTAAACGCAATAGTTTTATTTCTTGATGATGAGTTAAAAGTATAAATCCTGTGGTGTGTTTTCATAATGACATTACTATGTATTAATTTGTTTTCGCTTACTTTTCATGTACCGCGGGGAATGGGGTTTTGTCTGTGCCGAGAACCATCTTGGAGGTCCCTCTGCGCCTGCGCGACTTGCCGAGGCATGACAGACCTTGACTGATGGAACACAGCCAGTTGGCAGTGATGAGCAAGATGCTCCTGAGAAACGACCCGAAAACTCGGCTGAACCAATCATATGTGCTCACAGAGCAACAATGTTAAAGTTACCATTGTATTTCTGCACCAGTTCTCATGAGAACCCCAATCTAGTTAGGCGGTACCCTATTATGCAAATGTAGGCTTGAAACACTATGTCGTGATTGGTGTGTTACCCAAATCCTACCTTAGGACCAATCGAAATTAAGGGATTCTGACACTTTGCAACATTGGGGGGTGGTACACTGTCCCCAAACTGTATATCTACCCTGGGTTCACCTAGTGAACCGTCCGACTTGTCTGGTTTAGCTGACCTGTCACTGACCCAACGCACTCAATAGGTGACTGAAGATACAGAGCGCTGCGAAGCACTCTGTCCGAATTTGACCATAGACTGAGGTTCTACTGAACCTTAAAGTGCTGGCAAAGCACTTAGCTGGGAGTTCGCGGACCCAATCGGGGTCTTGATCGATAGCTGCAGAGCGGGTGGAGCGCAGGCGTTGCTTCCGAACTGTGGGTTCCGGTCCTGTCCTGAAGAGGGTCCTGTCCTGAGGGTTTGCTGTCCTGTCCTGAGGGTCCTGTCCTGATTCCTATTCCGAGGGTATCCTGTTCTGTCCTGGGTGTCCATTCTGCACCTGCTGTCCTTTGAGGGGTATCCTTCCTTGAGGGTTTCCTGTCCTTAACTGACCCGTGGCCAGGGTTTGGTTTCCACACCTTTCTAGGTAAATATTGCTCTGAAACTCTTAAAATCTTGCACCTTCTGAATTTCTAACTTTTGCTTTAATAAAGTTCATCATTGCATATGTTATATTTTCCATGCCTTTCCGCAACTATTGAAAGTCAATTACATATTTTTCAAAGGTTTGTTCCTATGTCTTCTCACTGGTTAGAAATTATATTTTGCATTGCAGTTTGTAATTTTCTGATATGGTCTAGAACTTCATTGCCTAGATTGTTCAAAGGCCCATTCACCTTAAGTGAAGCGTGTTACTCTTTATAGGCCCTCCCATAGTTATTCATGCATAAACTGTCCATGCTTAAACATTTCTGAGATTTTATAGTATTTTCCATCTGCATTTCATATTACATTTGAATGATTACCCTGTCATTATTTCTTTATGCCTATACAATTTACGTTATCTTGGTTATTGATTGCCTTATTTTACTGTACCTCATGCAAGAAAATAATGAATTTTAGATAAACATTTTAAAACTTCCAGTTGTCCGTGGTCATTTAAACAGTATTTGAATGTTATTGTTTGGGTTTGTATTTTGCTGCCTTTCTTTTACAGCTAGCTCCCTGATTCATTGTGGTCATTAGGTACCCGCATCGGTGGATGGTAAGTCGGGTGCATTGAAAATTATTAGCAGGGAACACACACACATCAACTTGGTAGAGCTCGTGAAGTCACCTGATTAATGTATATGGTGATTTGAAAGTATATGGGCCCTGAAGCCGGAAACGGCGAAAACTATTGGTCGGGTGGCCTCGCGCGCTCTATCAGTTTTCTGGTAGCTAGAGGATGGTTAGGGACTAGTTGAGAGTAAGGCAGGGATTAGTTGGACTAGTTGAGTCGGAAGCTGCTAGTATATTGATGCTGCTAGAAGAGCGGCTGTTCTAAGAGACCTGATCATTCTCTTGTGAATACGCTGCTGAAACTCATGAATTTTTGCATTGTTATTATTCTTGTTCTTATATTGTTATATGTACTAATCCATGCATTTGTAAACCGTATCGTTTCATGTTGTCCGAACTCCCCGGGGAATTGAAAGGGCAAGTGGTGAATAGAATCCATTGTCCTGAGGTCACAGGCTCGAGGAAAGTTAGGTGCAGGTTAGGATAACCGGGAAGCACTAACTAGGGTTTTTCTGAATACATGTGTGAATAAATGACAGTAACGGGGTTCATTGGCAAAATTCCCATAGTGGCGTAACCTAGTAAGGGTCACATCGGAAGAGTAGCAGGTTCCTCGGAGCTAGCGTGAAAGCAGAGGGGTCCGCTGAGAAACCTTAAACTCGGATTATATCCCGGAAAGAAGTGGATGAGTTTAGGGGAATAACAGGTTCACCGATGCTAGAGTGAAGGGTAGGCGGAAGAGATCTGCCCGCAGCGAGTGAAAAGTAAATGGAAGTAGTTTACTTGCAGTAAAACAATTCTTTCTCTGTCTAGACACTTGAGCACTGTGGCGAATGTGTATTTGTTGTAAAATAACCAAGCACTGAGCACTTTAAAAGAAAGAAAGTTTCCGTTACCTTGTGAAGGGAGGGGGTCAGCCGCGAAGCGTCTCTGACGTCACTCTGTGCCGCGCTGGGATTGGTGGAAGCAGCGGGCGGGTAGCGGAGCTGAGTTTGTAAAGGAGGGGTGAGCGCCGGAGCGTGGGAACTATCTCACGAAGGGGCCGCGCACCCATTGGCCGAGATTATTTAGAGTCGCGCACCCATTGGTTGCACGAATTTCTGAAGTGCGTTCTGATTGGAGGTAGTTTGTAAACAAAGTTTAGCGGAGAAGTCGTATGTGGCACTCGCAGACTACAGGAACTCGACCTGATCCAAGGCACCTAGGGTTTGAAAGGGATCAGTGGAAGACTAATAGATACGATATTATGTACGGAACAAAGAGAAAAATGTCCCTTATAAGTAAGGTGAAAAATTATTTTAAAACGGACAAACCGATTAAATCTAGAGAAGGTGTTCTTGTCCCGCCACCTAATACTCCTGCCTCATTCATGATGTTTGACCGAGGGTACAATACCTGTGTGTGGTTGGAGAATTGGGTGAAGTACACAAAAGATGACGGAGTATTGGCTTTTCCGTTAGATGGTACTTTCAATGGTAGGATCCTATTTAATTTAAGGACTCGGATGAACGAATTGCATCCCAGACCGAGACTAACGCAGTATGAGGCATTAGAGGAATGGGAGATTGAGGCTTTTGAAAGAGAAAGACCCCGAATGGACAAGGGTTTGACCAAGTGGTACCCCAGGCAGAAACAGGAGTCCAGGGATAAAAGGATGAAACAGTGGAGGCAGAGCATGATTGTTGAGGGTCTGTTCCCCATGATGCCGGCATGTCATAACCCTGCAGCGGGTGAGAAAAGTACTGAAAAGTGTAAGCATTGGGGGGCCCCGGGGGAATCAGATGATGAATTGATAGATGACATTTGTACCAGAAGTCCGCCACCTTATAATGAGGGAACCCGTCCTTCCAGTGTAGGAGATGCTCCCCGACGCCACTTCCTCAAGGAAGAAGACAGGTCCCTAGGACTGGGAGGGGGTGGTCAAGGGTTACCCTATTTTGAGAAACCCGAACCGACGGAAACAAGGGATATATATCCCAAAGTGCCCGTAGGTCAGGAAGAAAATTACTCACGTACAAAAATGTTCCTTCCCAGACCCCTGTATGAAAGCGATGAGAAACCATCGAATTCAGGACTGCCTTTTGTTCAACCTCCATACGGGGAAGAGCGCAGGTCCTTTAATACTGGGACTTTATTCCCGAAACCAAATTATGGTGGAGGACCAAGTGAAACGCATCCTACTGCCCCGAGTTTTACTCCTCCATTGACCCCACAGATATTACATGACACAACTTTAAGAAGGATACTAGTGGAAAAAGAGCAAGAGGCTCTAACTAGACAAAGGACAGAAATAATTCAGAAAATCTCCCAGTTAAATACCAGTCCTGAGGCATTGACTATTCCAGTAACTATTGGACCGGTGGTCCCATTATACGGAAATGGTCAGGGAAATCCGATTACTCCAGTTATGACCCCAGTCATGGCACCCCCGAGACAGGAACCGATAATCATAGATGATCAGTCCAGTGAGTGCGAGTCTGAAGTTGCGTTCTTGGACTTGCCAAACAAACCGACCGGAAAGGGATTGCAGCAGAGATATAACCCTGTTAATACAAAAGAAATTAAATTAGAGACAGCAACAGGTACTAGGAATGTCTCTCTGGTAACTCCGGATGAAATTGAGAGTTGGAGTCGTGAATTAGAAAAACAAACTCCACAAACGAAACCTTTGGACCTCTACAAGCTGAGGGTAGAAATAGAAGAATTAATGGCAGGGAATGTGGGGTTGGATCGATTGAACACTTACTCTGAAGAAGAATTGTCGTTCATATGTAAAAGCTTTACAAGGAACACCAGAGTGCTCCACAAAAAACTGACCGAAACAGCAGTTAGTATGGGGGTAGATATCTCAAAATCCAAACCCTTACAGAAACCGTACAGAGCAGACTTCTCAGACAAAGATATAGAGCACCTGAATGTGGCGGGAAAAAAGCTGCAGATTAAAGAATTAATGGGGGTACTGCAGAAATGGGGAGATGTGGAAAGATGGAGAAGCAGGTGGGCGAAAAAGAGGGAAGAGGTTCGCTCCCGACAAGTGACTCCTGAATTTGCTTTAAGGGAGGTAGAAAAACCTGAGCAGTTATGCCCCATGCGCGAAGTTCCAGGAGGGAAATATGTGCATGTCCCCTGGTCTAGGCAGGATATTGTGTCCTTCACGAACGATTTTCCAAAATTACGAGAGAAACCAGTTGACTGGTACAGGCAGGTGGAGAGGTTCGTGAAGGTACAGAAATGTCTGTGGAAAGACCTGGATGGGTTTTTCGACATTGTGGTTCCGGTAGATTTGTGGACCCAGTGTAAAATAGCCATAGACTGGCCCAGTGAGGAGTACCCAAGAAATAAGGAAACAGGGGAGCCATCAAAGGATGTCATGCGAAAATATGAGCAGGTAATTCAGCATTTGAAAGAAAAGGTGCCCGCAAAAGAAACTGATTGGACAAAAATAGATAGAACAACACAGGAAAGGGACGAGACAGTGCACTCCTTCTATGAGAGGTTATTGCAGGTATTTAAAACATACAGTGGTATTGATAACATCGATCTGAAGGACATGACGCACTTTATTTACAGGTTTGTAAATGGTTTAAGACCTGAAATTTGTCAGTGGATAAAAGATAATAAAATCTGTTGGCATACTAAGAAAATGGATGAGGTCCTGCGGTACGCTAAGTACTGCGAGGACGAGATGGCAGAAAAGAAAAAGGCCCTTAAGGAAAAGGTGATGTGGGCTCAGGTGAAGCTCGCAGAACAGCAGGAAAAACAATTGAGTAACATGGTTAAGAATGCTGAGAACAAAAGTCCTGGGGGAGGGGGTGGAGGAAAGCCCCGGCCCAAATTTAGCAGGGAAGAGGCTATGAAGAAATTTCCCTGCCATCAGTGCGGCGAAATTGGACACTGGCGTAACGAGTGTCCCCAATTATTAGATGATAATGCAAAAACTCCTGATTTAACTCCACAGACGCAGAAAGAAAGACCAAGAAAGACTCAACCCCAGGTAAAAACAGTTCAGGTGCCTCGAGCACCCAAACAGGTATACAAGGGAAGACAGGCAGAGGGTGAGGAGATAGAAGTTTGGGAAAGCGGGGAGAACAGAAATACAGCAACTTCGCAGTATCTGCTAAATGATACCTTCCTTTGTAATGATCAGGACTGACGGGGCCTGAGAGGGGAGGACGAGGAGTGCGTACTTGGCGCTTCCTTGCCGGTAGACCAGTCTGGACCATATATTGAAGGAAAGGTTGACGGAAATGATGTCACCTTTCTGTTGGACACTGGCGCTACCCGTTCTACTGTAAGAACAGTGGACGTTCCAAACCTACCCCTCTCGGGAGAAAATATCCAAGTAGTGGGTGTATCTAATCAATTGATTAGTACTCCTGTTACCGAACCAATGGAGATTTCAATTGGAAATTTTAAACAGATGCATAGATTTGTCGTCTGTGACACCAGTCCAGTGAATCTACTGGGTCGTGATTTGCTGTGCAAAATGAACTGTACCATCTTTTGCACACCAAAAGGTGTTGAAATACAGACCCCAGATGAAGATGGCATTTATAAATTATTGTTACTTAGACCTGACTCAGAAATTAAAAGATTGACCCTGCAGGACTTGCCCCAAGAACTCCAGGAAGCAGTAAAGCCAGAGGTGTGGGATTTCACTGGAAAAGATGTGGGGTTGATGAAAGATGTGGACCCCATACAGATAGCCATCAAGGACAATGCAGTATATCCTAACACTAGGCCCTACCGAATGAATGCTGAAGTGAAAGCAGGTGTCACTCTGGAAATACAAAAATTATTAGAAGGAGACATCATACAGGAAGTGATGAGCAGCCCATGCAACTCACCGATTATGGGCATCAAAAAGCCTAGTGGCAAGTATAGGGTAGTGCAAGACCTGAGAAAGGTTAACAAAATTGTAGTTCCTTGCTGCCCTATTGTCCCGAACCCTGCAGTGATATTGTACCAGATTCCTTGGGATGCTGAATGGTTCACTGTGATTGATTTATGTCATGCATTCTTTTCGATACCCCTGCACCCCGACAGCAAATTTGTTTTCTCTTTTGCCTTCGAGGGTCACGTGTATTGTTGGAACCGGGTCCCTCAAGGGTATACAGAGAGCCCCTCTATCTTTAATCAGATCTTGAAAAAATGTCTAGAGACTTTGATCTTACCTGGGAACTCTGTGTTAGTGCAGTACATAGACGACCTTCTACTGGCGTCTAAAAGTCATAGGGACTGTGTAGTTGACACCATTGCCCTCCTAAATCATCTGTGTGAGAAAGGGCATAAAGTGGCCCCTGACAAACTACAGTTCTGTGCGAAATCAGTGAAATATCTAGGACACCAGATAGAAAAGGGTGTCAGAAAAGTCACATCAGAAAGAGTGAGAATAATTCAAAAGATGCAGTTGCCCCGTACTCAAAAAGATGTCAGAATGTTCCTGGGTGTATTAGGGTACTGCAGGCAGTGGATTCTGGGATTTGCAGCCTTAGCCAGGCCCTTGATAAAAATGACCACGAGAGGAATGCCAGATATTGTAGAGTGGGACGATGAAAGCCTAATGGCTTTCACAAGACTGAAAAACTGTCTGTGTACAGCCCCTGCGTTGGGAATGCCAGATTATTCCAAAGAATTTGCCTTATTCTGTGACACTCGCGACAATTGCGCATTGTCAGTCCTGACTCAAGAACATGGCACGACCAGAAGGCCTGTGGCCTATTTCTCTGCCACTTTGGACCCAGTAGCTGCTGGGTTACCAGGCTGTCTGAAAGCAGTAGCTGCTACCTGTGCAAGTTTAGAACAAAGTGAGTCCATTGTCATGGGACATCCTGTGACTGTGTATGTTTCGCATGGAGTAGTAATTCTATTGACCAGAACTAAAACGCAGTATCTCACCCCTAGTCGGCTGACTAAATACGAGAGGATTCTTGTGGGTGCAGCAAATGTAAGCATTGTTAGGTGCGGTATTCTGAACCCTGACACTTTGCTTCCCGACCCCTTGGAAATGGAAGGTGGGGATGATGATGAACATGACTGCATTGACCTGACAGAGTTCAGTACTAAACCACGCCCAGACATAAAAGAAGCGCCATTGCCTGAACATGATAAAGAACTATTTGTGGATGGTTCCTGTCTAAGACATGAACTAGGAGGCCTGAGTGCTGCTTATGCAGTAGTCTCTTTTACAAAAATTGAAGAAGCAGGTTACCTATATAACATCAAGTCTGCACAAGTAGCCGAATTGATTGCTATGATAAAAGCTTGCAAAATTGGGAAGGACTTACGCATAACAGTGTATACTGACAGTCAGTACTGTTATGGAGTTGTGCATGACTTTGGCCAATTGTGGCTACAGAGGGAATTCATGACTTCCTCAGGTACTCCCATTCGGAATGCAAAGGTTGTTCATGACCTTTTAGAGGCCATCCAGTTGCCCAAAGAACTGGCAGTGGTAAAATGTGCTGCTCATAAAAAGAGCATGGACAAAGTATCACTGGGAAACGATTATGCTGATCGAGTGGCCCAATGGTGTGCCAAAGATCGGTATATTGTAAATCCAAAACGAGGGGGGCCAGGAACCAGCTGCCAGCTTCAGGTGTTTGAAGAAGTGCCTACATGGGATGAAGTGAGAGAGTGGCAGGAATCGGCTCCTTGGCAAGAAAGAGAGAAATGGAAGGAGGATGGGTGTAGACCGAGACGTGTGGATGGTGTGATTTTGGGCCCAACTGGTATGCCTGTGTTACCCCGACACTTGCTTGGCACAATGGCAAGATTAATACATGAAGGATCACACATTGGTAGGGATGCCATGATTCTGGTATTTCAACAGACTTGGTACAGTAAGAAGTTCAGGAAGGTAGCAGAGTCCCTCTGCCAGAGGTGCCTGTCATGTCAACAGATGAACCCAGGCAAGAGGACAATGGTTGAACTGAGCAAGATTGGGAGATCAGGGGGTCCCTTTGTAAGGATACAGATTGATTTCATCACCATGCCCCGTTGTGAAGGGAAACGATATGTCCTTGTCATTGTTTGCGTATTTTCAAAATGGGTAGAAGCTTACCCTACTCCCCAAAGTGACGCACTGACAGTAGCGAAGTGTTTACTAAAAGAACTGATACCTAGATTCGGAATACCATACATTATTGAATCAGATAAGGGTGGACATTTCCAGAATGAAATACTGGCTGAACTCTGTAAGGCCTTTGGAATAAGGCAGAAACTCCATTGTGCATACCACCCAGAGGCTTCTGGAATAGTGGAACAAGTAAATGGAACTATCAAAAACAGACTAGCAAAGCTGACAGATGCTACTGGCATGACCTGGGTGAAGGCCCTGCCTCTGGTCCTAATGGGACTGAGAAGTGTTCCTGACCGCAAGACAGGCCTAAGTCCCCATGAAATCATTATGGGAAGAGTGATGAGACAAGCATGGGTGCCAGGAAGCAAACTGTTGAGTATTACTGATGATTTGGTGCTTGAATACTGCAGAAGATTGGGTGACCAAGTGCGTTCTATCTCTCGCCAGATTGGAGACGACGGCATCCTCAATCCAACGACTCCTCTCCACAACTTGGTTCCAGGAGACTGGGTCAAAATAAAGAAGCACACTCGATCTAATTGTCTGGCACCAAGGTGGGGAAAGAAACGCCAAGTAATCCTGGTAACAACCACTGCAGTGAAGGTCGCAGGTGTTCCCCAGTGGATCCACGCTGGACACACCCAGAAGGTATTACCAGACAAAGAATTTGCAGAAGACGGGCAACCAGCAGAGGACCCTGCAGGAGCCAGTCCAGAAGCAGCTGACAACGAGCAGCCCAGCACCAGTCAGGTTGCAGGAACAGCAATCGTTGGCCCAGGAGTAGTTGACTACGAACTGCCAAGAATCCAGCCTGCTGAAGAGGTCCAGGAAACTGAGCCAGGAGTAGCTGAAGACGAGCTGCCAAGCATATGGCCAGAAGAATGGATACCGATGATTGATCTGACCGAAGATCCTATCAGAACAAGAGAGCGACTTAGTGAAGGTAGAGAGTGGACTAGTCAGGAAAGCAAGGCACAGGCGAAGAACCTCAGCCGCTTGAGATTCACATCAAAACTGAGGAAGGAGAAGGTCAGACAGGGACAGAGCAGGTGTTCGATACACCACCGCTAACACCTGATGCAGATAAAGGAGAGACTAGAAATAGAGTGATAGTTCGAGCAGAAGAAAATCAAGAGATCGAAGTGCTTGAACAGGATCAGAGAGGGTTAGAAGAACGGGTTCAGGAAACAGAAACAGAAACAAAGACAATCGAAAGCCAAAAACAAAATATTCCTGAACAAGGCCAGATTAGCAACCAGGCAGAAGAATTTGATGCTAGCCCTGGAACTAGCCAGATAGGGGAAGTAGAAGAAGAAAGTGGAGAAGAATTACCACAAGATAAAGAGAACAAGAGAATAAGAGAAGAAAGTGAAGTCCAAGTACCGACTAGGAGACTAAAGAAAAGAAACAACCTTGAGCCTAGGTTTGTAAAAAGATTGAGACTAAGGATAAAGACAGTGGAAGAAAAACGTGCAGAAGCAAGAAGAAGTGCTCGGATAGCAGAGCAAGAAGAAGACTCTTCCAAAAGAAGGAGTGAACGAATAAAAAGACAAAACAAAAAGTACAAGTCTCCTGAATGGACACTGGTTTTGGAAGAACTTGAAGATCTTGATATAACTGACGTGAGCGACGGAGAGCCCGTCCCTGAGTACTCAGCTGAAGAAGAAGACGAACCACCGTGAATTTGCACAAAGTAAGCTAGTTGTGTAAAGCCAAAAAGAGGGGTCGAGAAACTCCTTCTGAGCCAAAATGTCTGATTCAACAGTGAATGGTAGACCTAGTTGCAGCCGTTTTAAGACGTGTTGCAAGGTGTGTATATGTAGTGTAGTAGTACTGATAGTTATCTGGATAGGACTAACAATTTTCATTCCCTTTGCTGTAAGTAAAGATACTAACATTGTCCCTACTGAAGTTGTAAATACTGACAGTGAGGAGCTAACAACACAGAGTGTAGCAAGACATGAAAGAGCCCTGAGACAAACAAAACAAAACTTAGAAGCATCAGATGAGGGAGGACTACATTATCATGGAGTTAAGAACAAGACACACTTAAATGTTTTCGCAAACTTGTTAATACACTATGTAGAGACTATGGAAATTGAAGATTGCTATGTCTGCATGAAGCTACCTACTTCTGTGGCTGAAGGCGTGACATACCATCACCTGCCATTGACATATGGAATCTCCTGTAGCATTTTAGCTAGTTTATTTTACAAAAGAGGACCGTTACAGTACTATTAATCTAACAATGACGTGATCTTTTCTGAACTTCCTATACGTGGGAACTTGAATCCTGTACATACCAAAAGTGACACCATAAGATATATGGGAGACTACTTTCTGACTATAGGTAACATTGACATAGCAGACGCACACAGAGATAACTTGACTTGTTCTTTGCGTGAGCAGGAAAAGATGTTCCTGAACATGGCAGAGAAAAGAAGAATTAAAATTCAAAAGAAGGCTAATGACGAAAGTCAGAAAAAGCCAAAGTGGGCAGAGAACATGGAAGGCACCTCATCTGGTGGAGCGGGTCCTGCTCTGTTGCTGGATTTTGAAAAGAAAGGCAAGCTATGTCTTCACCGCGAGAAGACTAGCTATTATAATAATGTTTTCATTGGTTCCAGTGAATGCGAACATAATTACAAGGTAATTGGAGGTTGGGGTTTCAAAAATGGGTCAGAGCCTGTGTTTCCTGGAATTTATTATATTTGTGGGGACAAGGCTTATTTCAAATTGCCGGATCACTGGTATGGAAGCTGCTACTTTGGTATTGTCTTCCCGAAAATATACCATGTGAATGGGAAAGCTGGAAGCAATGAAGATACTAATGGCTTAGTGCGTAGTAAAAGAGAAAGTATAGGTGAAATTATGGGTAGTATTTTCAGTGCACTGATACCTGGAGTGGGAGTGGTTCTGAACACTCACAGAATTTGCAAATTGTCTACTATAGTAGATGTGCTGTCTACTGAAACACCTCATGGATTTCTGCTGGTCAATACTGAAATGGTTGCGATCAGATCAATGGTTTTGCAGAATCGACTTGCTCTTGACACCTTATTAGCGAAAGAGGGCGGAGTCTGCCGGATGTTGAAGGCGCAACATTGTTGCACTTATATTCCGGATAAAAGTGTACAGATCAAAAGATATGTGAAAAACATTACTAATTTGGCAAAAGAACTCAAACCACTCGAGGTTGATAGTGCCTGGAAGAGACTGGTAGATGGTCTCTCAAATGTAGGTCATTGGCTTGCTAGCATAGGTAAAAGCTTATTGTTCAAAATTCTGATGCCAATTGGTATTATAGGTCTTATTATACTTTCCATTTTCTTGTGCTGTAAATACCGCAAGCGCACCAAAAAGCACGAGGTAAATGCAAGAGGAGTGAAACGAAGTGTGGATGAGATTGAATTAGAGGAAGTGAATGATCAGATATACAAAAAGGTGAAGACTTCTCACCCTACTAAAACTGAGAGAGAAAAGTTAGAACGGTTGCTGGAAGAGATAGAACTTTATAAAGTGTGAAAGAAAGTTGGCATCTGGTTCCATTATAATTTGTGATGATAGTAAATATCATCAAAGAGGGGATTGATGAAGCAAAGCTTCGCATATTTTGCGGCTTGCCGAAGTCAAGAACCTCGTTTATGTGTAATACGGTAACAAGTGTATGTTCTACTAACATTTATGTTTAGTTTGGATAAGGATCGTGAAGCTTGCACATGTGTTTTACTAAAATAATTTACTCGAGTCATCTAAAATGGCCGCCGCTTGTATTTAGTTACTGCGCATGCGTCAGCCACACTCACGTGTCCTGACGCGTCTGCAGAAGTGGAGGGAAAGTTATGCGCATGCGTAATTCATAGCTGTGCTTATCATGTGGTACTGCTCGTGCCACTGCTTTTGTGACTGTATCAATGTGGCTAACATTTAAACGCAATAGTTTTATTTCTTGATGATGAGTTAAAAGTATAAATCCTGTGGTGTGTTTTCATAATGACATTACTATGTATTAATTTGTTTTCGCTTACTTTTCATGTACCGCGGGGAATGGGGTTTTGTCTGTGCCGAGAACCATCTTGGAGGTCCCTCTGCGCCTGCGCGACTTGCCGAGGCATGACAGACCTTGACTGATGGAACACAGCCAGTTGGCAGTGATGAGCAAGATGCTCCTGAGAAACGACCCGAAAACTCGGCTGAACCAATCATATGTGCTCACAGAGCAACAATGTTAAAGTTACCATTGTATTTCTGCACCAGTTCTCATGAGAACCCCAATCTAGTTAGGCGGTACCCTATTATGCAAATGTAGGCTTGAAACACTATGTCGTGATTGGTGTGTTACCCAAATCCTACCTTAGGACCAATCGAAATTAAGGGATTCTGACACTTTGCAACATTGGGGGGTGGTACACTGTCCCCAAACTGTATATCTACCCTGGGTTCACCTAGTGAACCGTCCGACTTGTCTGGTTTAGCTGACCTGTCACTGACCCAACGCACTCAATAGGTGACTGAAGATACAGAGCGCTGCGAAGCACTCTGTCCGAATTTGACCATAGACTGAGGTTCTACTGAACCTTAAAGTGCTGGCAAAGCACTTAGCTGGGAGTTCGCTGACCCAATCGGGGTCTTGATCGATAGCTGCAGAGCGGGTGGAGCGCAGGCGTTGCTTCCGAACTGTGGGTTCCGGTCCTGTCCTGAAGAGGGTCCTGTCCTGAGGGTTTGCTGTCCTGTCCTGAGGGTCCTGTCCTGATTCCTATTCCGAGGGTATCCTGTTCTGTCCTGGGTGTCCATTCTGCACCTGCTGTCCTTTGAGGGGTATCCTTCCTTGAGGGTTTCCTGTCCTTAACTGACCCGTGGCCAGGGTTTGGTTTCCACACCTTTCTAGGTAAATATTGCTCTGAAACTCTTAAAATCTTGCACCTTCTGAATTTCTAACTTTTGCTTTAATAAAGTTCATCATTGCATATGTTATATTTTCCATGCCTTTCCGCAACTATTGAAAGTCAATTACATATTTTTCAAAGGTTTGTTCCTATGTCTTCTCACTGGTTAGAAATTATATTTTGCATTGCAGTTTGTAATTTTCTGATATGGTCTAGAACTTCATTGCCTAGATTGTTCAAAGGCCCATTCACCTTAAGTGAAGCGTGTTACTCTTTATAGGCCCTCCCATAGTTATTCATGCATAAACTGTCCATGCTTAAACATTTCTGAGATTTTATAGTATTTTCCATCTGCATTTCATATTACATTTGAATGATTACCCTGTCATTATTTCTTTATGCCTATACAATTTACGTTATCTTGGTTATTGATTGCCTTATTTTACTGTACCTCATGCAAGAAAATAATGAATTTTAGATAAACATTTTAAAACTTCCAGTTGTCCGTGGTCATTTAAACAGTATTTGAATGTTATTGTTTGGGTTTGTATTTTGCTGCCTTTCTTTTACAGCTAGCTCCCTGATTCATTGTGGTCATTAGGTACCCGCATCGGTGGATGGTAAGTCGGGTGCATTGAAAATTATTAGCAGGGAACACACACACATCAACTTGGTAGAGCTCGTGAAGTCACCTGATTAATGTATATGGTGATTTGAAAGTATATGGGCCCTGAAGCCGGAAACGGCGAAAACTATTGGTCGGGTGGCCTCGCGCGCTCTATCAAAGGGACTATCAGGCCTCCTGTTGATCGATTATCAGACAGGAGGCGGCCTGGAACCTTATCACTTACATAAAAATGCACAGGAGAGGAAACAAAAGCACACAGCTTGTTATCTCTTCAGAGACACTTAAGAGATGCATGCTTTATACTTTTTTCAGTCTCTGTATATAAAGTAGGAATGTCAGATGGGATGGTCCGTCCCAATATTTACACAAATAACAATATAAATGGCACTATTTTGTTTCTTTTATAGCGCTATTCATCCTAAGGCAGAGTCTTCCAGTGAGGCCACTTCCTGTGATGCCATGTGAGATCTCACATGTTGTGACGTCATGTGCTGTGTTGGCACGCGTCATGATGTCACTTGAATACTGCCTGTAACTTGGTCAGTCCCCCCACTTCTCTTTATAGGACTTGTGCCCTGAGCATAACGGTTGCAACCTGAACAATTCAAACGTGAAAATTGAATAAATACCGGTCCAGGTAGCCAGAATCTACGATTGATATTTAATGACCGTCATAGCACTGGGAGGTAATATTATTGTATTTTTCCACATGACATGGCTGCGAAAGAAAAGACAATATGAATCTATTGGCATGTGTGAATGCATGTGAAAGGTTTCATAGACCGTTTTATGAGACAGTTTGAATTGAATACTTTATTCAGGTTCTTGCTGCGACATTAGAAGGTGGATATCCATTGAAACTCTCGAGGCAGTGTTTTTTCTAGAAGTGCATTGAGAAAGGTTGAACTTGTATATTAACGTTACCGATAATTGAGCCAAGAGAACAGCAACTACAATTATTGAAATTAGGTTACAATATGCTTTGTTTGTAGTGACTCTGATCGTGTGTCTGTTTAAATGCTTAAAAATAACTCTGGCTAATTAAAGTGAAAACAGGCAAACTGTCTATAAAGGTTAAGAATGGGTGCACTTTTTAATAGTTTAATTCACTTGCAGGAAATAAAATTACCAGGGCCACATCAAAATTATTAGAGTTAAATTATTAACCTTTTATTAGTATAATCATGCTTGTGTTCTAAACTGCAGTGACTACAATATTGTTTTTTATCTTCTTTTTTGTTCCATGACTTCGAGCAATTGTAAGAAGAAAAATTATAGCAAGAAACATTTGAGTATTTTGTCTATGTTTATATGCTAATTGAGTATGTAAATGGTTCTAAAATGGCGCTCACACTCATTTCAGGTTGGCTGGGATGGTATTTTACCAAATCAAAGCTGTAATACTGTGTCTGGAGCAGTAAATGGCTTTTGTCATTTTACAGCTCGGCATGGACAGCACTGAGCTAGTCCTATGCTTAAAGAGTATGCTGTAGAAGTGGCAAAAAACGTTGTCCCTTTCTATCTCAGCATGGATGGCACTGTGCTAATCCTATACTTAACCCCTTGGCTGCTGGGACTATTCCCCTGCTGTGCTGGGGGGCGGGGGGCGCGCACAGTGCCCCCATGCTCATGACGAGCTCAGCTTGTCATGAGCCACGGTGCTCCGGTGCTCATGACGAGCTCACAACCACGCCCGTTTAATGGAACGCTCAGCACAGCAGGGGAATTAGCCCAGCGTGCGAGCGTTCCACGGGCCATGATGAGCTCAGCTCGTCATGAGCACTGGAGCACCGCGACCAAGGTGTGGAGGAACACCGAAATGCGTTGATCTAGAGCGCTGTCACCCCCTAAACTTATGTAACTAATAAAAGAAAGTATTTAATTTCCACTTCAGGAGTGCGGCCCATTTTTTCCTTGTGAGGAGGGAAAGTGATGTGATATATATATATATATTCACTCAAAAAACTGCTACTAAATCCTCCATCCAAATATTTATTTATATATATCCACTCATTCTTCAATGCAAATTGCTATATATATAATGCATATTTAAATAACGAAGCAAACCACATTCACTGGATGATGTCATCAGTGATGCCATCAGTGATGTCATGTGAGATGTCATCAGTGATGTCACTGACCATGTCATGAATGATCTAATATGTGACATCATCAGCAGTGGATTGCGGGTGCGCGAAATATAGTTAGTACAACTAACTATATAGGAGCAATTTCAATGGTTTTGTATGAGTGAAATGCCCAGCTAACTATAACACCCCTAACACTTATAGTTTTTTGAGTGAATTTCAAAGGTTTTTTAAAAGCTAATTCCTAACTATATAAGGCCTGAAACCTATGTTTTCTTCAGTGAATTTCAAAGGTTTTTTAAATGCTAATTCCTAACTATATAAGGCCTGAAACCTATGGTTTTTTTAAGTGAATTTGCAAGGTTTTTTAAATGCTAATTCCTAACTATATAAGGCCTGAAACCTATGGTTTTTTCAGTGAATTTGCAAGGTTTTTTAAATGCTAATTACTAACTATATAAGGCCTGAAACCTATGGTTTTTTCAGTGAATTTGCAAGGTTTTTTGAATGCTAATTCCTAACTATGGGGCCGATTAGGATGGCGGACATAGGTACCCCCCATGTGCACCCCCCACCCCCTGACACCCTGGGGGCCCGCAACGGGCCCCCAAACACCAATGTCCACATGCTATTCCACGGCGGAAAAGCCGCCGCGGAAAAGCATGTGTCCGTGCACATCCTAATTTGGCTGACGGTGTCTTGCAGACACCGTCACCAAATAGCCCTACACACCCCGCGGATCAGCGGCGCACGGACCAGCCGTCCGCCGCTGGTCCCACCGTAATCCCACCGCCATCCTAATCTGGCGGTGGGTGTTGTCTGTGGCCGCGGTGGTTAATCCGCATCCTCCAGGCCGGCGGTGGCTTCCGCCGGCCCGGGGGATGCGGATTAACCGCCATCCTAATCGGCCCCAAAATAAGGCCTGAAACCTATGGTTTTTTTAAGAGAATTTGCAAGGTTTTTTAAATGCTAATTCCCAACTATATAAGGCCTGAAACCTATGGTTTTTCATTGAATTTCGAAGGTTTTTTAAATGACAATTTTTAAATGTATTAATTGTTATTTTTTTATACTGATTTACTACATTTTTGTAGGCAGGTGTTCAGAGGGCACGCCCCCTTTTTACAACGTTCTGCAGCGCAACCCCCGGCGCGTTTGCAGAGGAGGAACTAATTACCCTTGCATACTGAGGGTCCCTGGGGGGCAACTAGCCCACCAGGAGCCTCCAGTATAAGCCAGGGAGCTGCATTACAGAGAGGTGTAATGAGGCCACACCCTTTTTTACACCTCTCTGCAATGCAGCCCCCAGGCGTGTTTGCAGAGGGGGAACTAATTCCCCTTGCATACTGCGGGTCCCTGAGGGGCAACTAGCCCACCTGGAACCTGCAGTATGCGCCAGGGGGCTGCATTGCAGAGAGGTGTAATGAGGCCACACCCTTTTTTACACCTCTCTGCAGCACAACCCCTGGCGTGTTTACAGAATAGGAACTAATTCCCCTTGCATACTGGGGGTCCCTGGGGGCCAAGCAGCCCAACAGGAGCCTCCAGTATGCGCCAAGGGGCTGCGTTGCTTTGCCCCGGGGGCGGCGGTCCTCGGGGCAGTGTGGGGGGGATTGTGGACCCCCCACACTTCTTTATCACTATGCCGCCGCGATTTGGTCCCCCCGGTGGGTAATTTTTAAAAAAACAGACCAGGTGTTTTAAAAAAAAATATATGGGCCTTTTTTGTCCTTGTGGGACCTCCTGGACAGGCCTAGGGGGTCAGGGTGTATCTACCCTGCCCCCTTTTTGTGTTCTTCACGTTTGTTTTTCTGCTTTCTTGTGCCTCGGTCTATCTAGCCGCACACATAGACACATATATATATGCATATATATGCATTTATATATGTATGTGTATATATATATATATATATTTAATTAACCAACCATTCTCCCGTCAGGAAAACACGTAAACGACACACCAGGAGTTGCTGTGCTCGAAAATTTATTTGGCAGCAAAACAAACAACGCGTTTCACCTCACGGCTTGTTCACGTGAACAAGCCGTGAGGTGAAACGCGTTGTTTGTTTTGCTGCCAAATAAATTTTCGAGCACAGCAACTCCTGGTGTGTCGTTTACGTGTTTTCCTGACGGGAGAATGGTTGGTTAATTATATTGGGCTTCCGGGACCCTGAAAACGACCCACTCGCGAGCAGGTACTGGCTTTCACCGGGATTCCGTGATATGATATATATATATATATATATATACATACATATATAAACATATATAATCTGCATATCTACATAAATACAAATATAAATGCATGCATACATATACATATATGCATACATATGCATGTTATTTACATGAAAGTTTGAAAAACACTATTAAAAGCAAAGCTAAAAAGCCACCTCATTACAAACAGAATGGCTTTAACTTAAACGAGGAAGAGATCTATTGCATTTTCAATGCTTGTTTACTTTGGTTCCTTCAAGAAGGCATTCAGATGTGTCACACATTTGCCATAAATTCTGAATGTTAGCACTCTAGTTGCTCATTATATCACTGTAGTAAAGCTACTGTTCACCAGGGAAGTCTGCTGCTGGTATTCAAAGTGCATGTTTCAGTCTGCATGTCAGAATTTTTTTAATGATATTGAAGAGGATTTGAGAAGTCACTCAAAATGTGCCCTAATTTTTCTTTCTGAAGCACTAATCATACTTTCTATGGCAAAATGAACCCCCTCAATTTGTTCCTTTTTAAATTAAATGTTTTCAGACTTACCACTTCATTCCAATCAAGATGGCTTCTGGTGTGCCATACTTTTGTCATAAGTAAGACTGTTAGCACTCTAGTTGTTCTTTAGAACACTCTGGGACATTCTGTCATTGGGCTATACTTGGGCTACATCTGGGTGCTATTTGGGCTACATTTGGGCTCTTTTGTCTCTGGTGGCCATCTTGGGAGACTGCATGTCAGAATTTTTTTATGAAATAGAAGAGGATTTGAGAAGTCACTCAAAATGTGCCCTAATTTTTCTTTCTGAAGCACTAATCATACTTTCTATGGCAAAATGAACCCCCTCAATTTGTTCCTTTTTAAATTAAATGTTTTCAGACTTACCACTTCATTCCAATCAAGATGGCTTCTGGTGTGCCATACTTTTGTCATAAGTAAGACTGTTAGCGCTCTAGTTGTTCTTTAGAACACTCTGGGACATTCTGTCATTGGGCTATACTTGGGATACATCTGGGTGCTATTTGGGCTACATTTGGGCTCTTTTGTCTCTGGTGGCCATCTTGGGAGACTGCATGTCAGAATTTGTTAATCAAATAGAAGAGGATTTGAGAAGTCACTCAAAATGTGCCCTAATTTTTCTTTCTGCAGCACTAATCATACTTTCTATGGCAAAATATACCCCCTCATTTTGTTCCTTTTTAAATTAAATGTTTTAAGAGTTACCACTTTATTCCAATCAAGATGGCTTCAGTTGTGCCATACCTTTGTAATAAGTAGGACTGTTAGCGCTCTAGTTGTTCTTTAGAACACTCTGGGAAGCTGCAGTAGAACACAAAGGAATCAACTGACAATCTCTGTCCTTGTTGGATGTACATGTTTTACTGAGAATGTCAGACTTCATTCTCACATGACTAAGAAAGATAATGTGAATTTACAGAAAATATGCTTTCAGTTTAGCTTATAGATCCCCTTCCACACCACTGTGTGAAAAACATGAGATAATAGTTTTCTTTCAAACATGATTCATGATATCCCAGCAGAAGGCTTTTTCACATGGTAAAATCACCTTAGAACACACCACAATTCCTAAAATGAGTATGGTACCATCAACAAAAGATTTATAATGTAACTAAAGTCCTAAAACCTTCTATTGACTGCAATGCTTTTTAATGAGGTGCTATCATGTATATTGGTCCCAAGATGGCTGCCAACACTTCTTGGATGAACTGCTGACAGCCAATCAGATCTCACGATGAGATGTGTGGTTAGGCTCCGCCCAGATATATATATATTTTTTAAGTTAATTTTCGTAAAAACCACTGGAGCAATTTTCACCAAATATAGCAAAGGCACCTCTGCGTACCAGTCCCTACAATTTTGCAAAGTTTGGTGTAATTCCATTCAGCGGTTCGGGCTGTAGCCTTGTCAGACCGTCCTATGGAAATTAACATGGGGAAAACACGTTTTGGACCCCCCTTTTTCTCGGCCCCCACTACACAAATCCCCCCGAAACTTGCAGGGAAGGAGCGGAGCGGAGCTGGGCAAAATTTTGGAAAATTACACGCAAATTCCTCCACCGGCACAAAAGTTATTCCCAATAGAATGTTGCGGATTTCCTATGGTAGCTAGGTCCTAACTATATATACCTACTGGCTATCACTGAGTGGATTTTTAGATACTTGTATTGCTGTGACAATGGATTCAAATATGATACTCTGTATTTTACAAAGAGTGATGAAAAATGTTAATAGTGTATGAAAAGGTGTATGTGATTGTCACATGGATGATGTCATCAGTGATGTCATCAGTGATGTCATTTGAGATGTCATCAGTGATGTCACTGACCATGTCATGAATGATCTAATATGTGACATCATCAGCAGTGGATTGCGGGTGAGCGAAATATAGTTAGTACAACTAACTATATAGGAGCAATTTCAATGGTTTTGTATGAGTGAAATGTCCAGCTAACTATAATACCCCTAAAACTGATAGTTTTTTGAGCGAATTTCAAAGGTTTTTTAAAAGCTAATTCCTAACTATATAAGGCCTGAAACCTATGGTTTTTTCAGTGAATTTCAAAGGTTTTTTAAATGCTAATTCCTAACTATATAAGGCCTGAAACCTATGGGTTTTTTCAGTGAATTTGCAAGGTTTTTTAAATGTTAATTCCTAACTATATAAGGCCTGAAACCTATGGTTTTTTCAGTGAATTTGCAAGGTTTTTTAAATGCTAATTCCTAACTATATAAAGCCTGAAACCTACGTTTTTTTCAGTGAATTTGCAAGGTTTTTTAAATGCTAATTGCTAACTATGGGGCCGATTAGGATGGCTTTACACCTCGGATGGATTTACCGCGCGATGCCTGCCGCTTTGTGCATGTAAATGTTGGGGGTACCATAGGTACCCCCCATGTGCACCCCCACTCCCTGACACCCTGGGGGCCCGCAACGGGCCCCCAAACACCAATGTCCACATGCTTTTCCATGGCGGAAAAGCCGCCGCGGAAAAGCATGTGTCCGTGCACATCCTAATTTGGCTGACGGTGTCTTGCAGACACCGTCACCAAATAGCCCTACACACCCCGCGGATCAGCGACGGACGGACCAGCCATCCGCCGCTGGTCTCACCGTAATCCCACGGCCATCCTAATCTGGCGGTGGGTGTTGTCTGTGGCCGCGGCGGTTAATCCGCATCCTCCAGGCTGGCGGTGGCTTCCGCCGGCCCGGGGGATGCGGATTAACCGCCATCCTAATCGGCCCCAAAATAAGGCCTGAAACCTATGGTTTTTAAGTGAATTTGCAAGGTTTTTTAAATGCTAATTCCTAACTATATAAGGCCTGAAACCTATGGTTTTTTCAGTGAATTTCGAAAGTTTTTTAAATGACAATTTTTAAATGTATTAATTGTTATTTTTTTATACTGATTTACTACATTTTTGCAGGCAGGTGTTCAGAGGGCACGCCCCCTTTTTACAACGTTCTGCAGCGCAACTCCTGGCGCGTTTGCAGAGGAGGAACTAATTACCCTTGCATACTGGGGATCACTGGGGGGCAACTAGCCTTCCAGGAGCCTCCAGTATAAGCCAGGGAGCTGCATTACAGAGAGGTGTAATGAGGCCACACCCTTTTTTATACCTCTCTGCAACGCAGCCCCCGGGCGTGTTTGCAGAGGGGGAACTAATTCCCCTTGCATACTGCGGGTCCCTGGGGGCCAACTAGCCCACCTGGAACCTATAGTATGCGCCAGGGGGCTGCATTGCAGAGAGGTGTAATGAGGCCACACCCTTTTTTACACCTCTCTGCAGCGCAACCCCTGGCGTGTTTGCAGAATAGGAACTAATTCCCCTTGCATACCGGGGGGGCCCTGGGGGCAAAGTAGCCCACCAGGAGCCTCCAGTATGCGCCAAGGGGCTGCGTTGCTTTGCCCCGAGGGCGGCGGTCCCCGGGGCAGTGTGGGGGGGATTGTGGACCCCCCCACACTTCTTTATCACTATGCCGCCGCAATTTTTAAAAAAACAGACCAGGTTTTTTTTTTTAATGTGGCCCTTTTTTGTCCTTGTGGGACTACCTGGACAGGCCTAGGGGGTCAGGGTGTATCTACCCTGCCCCCTTTTTGTGTTCTTCACGTTTGTTTTTCTGCTTTCTTGTGCCTCAGTCTATCTACACGCACACATAGACACACATATATATATATATGCATATATATATGCATTTATATATATGTATGTGTATATATATATACATACATATATAAACATATATAATCTGCATATCTATATAAATACAAATATAAATGCATGCATACATATACATATATGCATACATATGCATGTTATTTACATGAAAGTTTGAAAAACACTATTAAAAGCAAAGCTAAAAAGCCACCTCATTACAAACAGAATGGCTTTAACTTAAACGAGGGAGAGATCTATTGCATTTTCAATGCTTGTTTACTTTAGTTCCATCAAGAAGGCATTCAGATGTGTCACACATTTGCCATAAATTCTGAATGTTAGCACTCTAGTTGCTCATTATATCACTGTAGTAAAGTTACTGCTCACCAGGGAAGTCTGCTGCTGGTATTAAAAGTGCATGTTTCAGTCTGCATGTCAGAATTTTTTTTATGAAATTGAAGAGGATTTGAGAAGTCACTCAAAATGTGCCCTAATTAGGTCTCGCCTTTTCCATTCCGCAGGAATGGATTGGAGAGAATTCTAGTGGTCAAAATACTCGTCAAACTATGGCTTTTTCGGTTTGTTTTTCTTCGAGTTCACATGGCCACAGGCACGCGGTTTTGGGCCATAAACTTTTTTTTCACGAGCTTTTGTTGTTTTTCATTGGCTCTTTACTTTGTCCACGCCTCATTGAAGCTGCTCCCTCCGCCCACCCCTCTCTCTGTCCTGCGCGTGCCTCTTGCTTATCTCACCGTAGCACGACAACATTCAGACGTGCACTCTTTCCAAGCATACCCCCCTGCCTTTAACTCGCGGAAACACGCACACTAAACACAAACTGCCCACAGACTCTCTCCCATTCACGCACGGCAACAGGCACACGTCGACAACATTCAGACGTGCACTCTTTCCAAGCATACCCCCCCGCCTTTAACTTGCGGAAACACGCACACTAAACACAAACAGCCTACAGACTCTCTCCCATTCACGCACGGCAACACGCACACGTCGACAACATTCAGACGTGCACTCTTTCCCAGCATACCCCCCTGCCTTTAACTCGCGGAAACACGCACACCAAACACAAACATCCTATAGACTCTCTCCCATTCACGCACGGCAACACGCACACGTCGACAATATTCAGACGTGCACTCTTTCCAAGCATACCCCCCCGCCTTTAACTCGCGGAAACACGCACACTAAACACAAACAGCCCACAGACTCTCTCCCATTCACGCACGGCAACACGCACACGTCGACAACATTCAGACGTGCACTCTTTCCAAGCATACCCCCCCCGCCTTTAACTCGCGGAAACACGCACACTAAACACAAACAGCCGACAGACTCTCTCCCATTCACGCACGGCAACACGCATACGTCGACAACATTCAGACGTGCACTCTTTCCAAGCATACCCCCCTGCTTTTCACTCGCGGAAACACGCACACCAAACACAAACAGCCTACAGACTCTCTCCCATTCATGCACGGCAACACGAACACCAAACACAAACAGCCCACAGGGAGCATAAGACCAGCACACGTGGTAGTAATGAAAACTATACCAAGTCCAGCCGCTGCGCACCAATGTCGATCTTTTGGGACTCACATGTAGCTTACGTTACGAGCAAGATGGCTACCGTCATTCATCCAGCCTATCAGTGCCACGCATCGAAAGCCCCGTGTCCCTATTACCCAGAAGCCCAGCACCATAGAGAGACACAGGACAGCTGGCACTCTCCTAGATGTCCATGCTCTACAAATCGGGACACTAACGATAAATGTATTTTTGGTCAGAGGAGTTAAAACACCCTTTTGTGTCTGCAAATAAATCATCATTTTGGGACAGAAATAACAAGGAACACCAATCCATGCAGTTATTCAAGGACAGAGGTCTGAGGATAACTAGCACCAAGACAGGTAATAGACTGTGACCGGCACAACTGCAAAAATTATTCACGCACGGCAACACGCACACATCGACAACATTCAGACGTGCACTCTTTCCAAGCATACCCCCCCTGCCTTTAACTCGCGGAAACACGCACACTAAACACAAACAGCCCACAGACTCTCTCCTATTCATGCACGGAAACACGCACACGTCGACAACATTCAGACGTGCACTCTTTCCAAGCATAACCCCCCTGCCTTTAACTCGCGAAAACACGCATACTAAACACAAACAGCCTACAGACTCTCTCCCATTCACGCACGGCAACACGCACACGTCGACAACATTCAGACGTGCACTCTTTACCAGCATACCCCCCCTGCCTTTAACTCGCGGAAACACGCACACCAAACACAAACATCCTATAGACTCTCTCCCATTCACGCACGGCAACACGCACACGTCGACAATATTCAGACGTGCACTCTTTCCAAGCATACCCCCCCCCGCCTTTAACTCGCGGAAACACGCACACTAAACACAAACAGCCCACAGACTCTCTCCCATTCACGCACGGCAACACGCACACGTTGACAACATTCAGACGTGCACTCTTTCCAAGCATACCCCCTGCCTTTAACTCGCGGAAACCGGCACACTAAACACAAACAGCCCACAGACTCTCTCCCATTCACGCACGGCAACACGCACACGTCGACAACATTCAGACGTGCACTCTTTCCAAGCATACCCCCCCGCCTTTAACTCGCGGAAACACGCACCCTAAACACAAACAGCCGACAGACTCTCTCCCATTCACGCACGGCAACACGCATACGTCGACAACATTCAGACGTGCACTCTTTCCAAGCATACCCCCCTGCTTTTCACTCGCGGAAACACGCACACCAAACACAAACAGCCTACAGACTCTCTCCCATTCATGCACGGCAACACGAACACCAAACACAAACAGCCCACAGGGAGCATAAGACCAGCACACGTGGTAGTAATGAAAACTATACCGAGTCCAGCCGCTGCGCACCAATGTCGATCTTTTGGGACTCACATGTAGCTTACGTTACGAGCAAGATGGCTACCGTCATTCATCCAGCCTATCAGTGCCACGCATCGAAAGCCCCCGTGTCCCTATTACCCAGAAGCCCAGCACCATAGAGAGACACAGGACAGCTGGCACTCTCCTAGATGTCCATGCTCTACAAATCGGGACACTAACGATAAATGTATTTTTGGTCAGAGGAGTTAAAACACCCTTTTGTGTCTGCAAATAAATCATCATTTTGGGACAGAAATAACAAGGAACACCAATCCATGCAGTTATTCAAGGACAGAGGTCTGAGGATAACTAGCACCAAGACAGGTAATAGACTGTGACCGGCACAACTGCAAAAATTATTCACGCACGGCAACACGCACACATCGACAACATTCAGACGTGCACTCTTTCCAAGCATACCCCCCCTGCCTTTAACTCGCGGAAACACGCACACTAAACACAAACAGCCCACAGACTCTCTCCCATTCACGCACGGCAACACGCACACCAAACACAAACAGCCCACAGGGAGCATAAGACCAGCACACGTGGTAGTAATGAAAACTATACAGAGTCCAGCCCCTGCGCACCAAATTCGATCTTTTGGGACTCACATGTAGCTTACGTTAAGAGCAAGATGGCTACCAGCGTTCATCCAGCCTATCAGTGCCACGCATCGAAAGCCCCCGTGTCCCTATTACCCAGAAGCCCTGCACCATAGAGAGACACAGGACAGCTGGAACTCTCCTAGATGTCCATGCTCTACAAATCGGGACACTAGCGATAAAATGTATTTTATACATTATAAATAACTTTTATTTCAATATTAATTAATTAACAAAAAAAAGACATTTATATTAGTAAGATATATACATCTAAGTCACGTAAATATAAAACATGTGGCATTACAAATGCTATAAGTGTCACATTTGCTAAAGTTAAAAGTATTGGCATTGTAAATCACAAAACATAAATATAAAATGTCATTTACAAAACCAATACCTCCAAATTTCCTACTGCGAGACCTATTGGCAACGCCAGTGCTTGTTTTTCTTTCTGAAGCACTAATCATACTTTCTATGGCAAAATGAACCCCCTCAATTTGTTCCTTTTTAAATTAAATGTTTTCAGACTTACCACTTCATTCCAATCAAGATGGCTTCTGGTGTGTCATACTTTTGTCATAAGTAAGACTGTTAGCCCTCTAGTTGTTCTTTAGAACACTCTGGGACATTCTGTCATTGGGCTATACTTGGGCTACATCTGGGTGCTATTTGGGCTACATTTGGGCTCTTTTGTCTCTGGTGGCCATCTTGGGAGACTGCATGTCAGAGTTTGGCCAAAATATTGGAAAATTACACGCAAATTCCCTCACCGGCGCAAAAGTTATTCCCAATAGAATGTTGAGGATTTCCTATGGTAGCTAGGTCCTAACTATATATACCTACTGGCGATCGCCAGTAGGTAATATATATATATACATATATCATGCAGTTATCTATTAAATACTTTTGCGTGGTAAAGACATGCATGGTAAAGACGCATAAGTTATAATGGATGCATGGTAATGGTATTCTGAGGTTCCAGCTGTAGCATAAATATGGCTTTGTGTTTTTTGGAGAACCCTGGTCTTGGGCCTGACACTGAATGGAGTTGTGTTTTTACCAGTGACCTGGTCCTGGCACTAAATGGAGTTGTGCTTTTCACCAGAGACCTGGTTCTGGTACTGAATGGACCTCACTCTCTCTTTCACTGACTGACTCACTCACTCTCACTGACAGACTCTCCCTGATAGACTCTCAGTGACAGACTTTCCCACTCTCTCTCACTAACTCACTGACTCTCCCACTTTCTCTCACTTACTCACTGACACTCCCACTCTCTCTCTCACTCACTGACTGACTGACTCACTCTCACTCACTCACTGACTGACTCACTCTCACTCACTCACTCAATGACTCACTCTCACTGACTGACTGACACTTTCACCCACTGACTGACTCACTCTCACCGATTGACTGACTCACTCTCACTGACTAACTCTTACGGACAGACTCTCACTGACTCTCCCCCTTTCTCACTGACTGACTCTAACATTCTCTCTCACTGACAGACTGAGGCACTCACTCTCACTGACCAACTCTCACTGACAGACTCTCCCGCTCTCTCACTCACTGACTGACTCTCCCACTCAGTCACTCTCAGTCACTGACTGACTCTTCTCCTCACTCTCACTCACTGACTGACTGACTCACTCTCACTGACTGACAGACTCATTCAATCTCACTGACTGACTCACTGACTCACTCTTACTGACTCACTCTCTCACTGACTGACTCACTGACTCACTCTCTCTGACTCACTCTCACTGACTCTCTCTCTTACTGACAGACGCTCACTAACAGACTCTCTCACTGACTCACTCTCACTAACTCTCTCACTACTGACTCTCTTTCACCACTGACTCTCTCTCACTGACTCTCACTGACACTCTCTCACTGACACTCTCTCTCTGACAGACTCTGACTGACAGACTCTCACTGAAAATTCTCTCACCCTCTCACTGACTGACTCTCCCACTCACTCTTACTGACTCGCTCTCACTGACTCACTCTTACTGACTGACTCTCTCTCACTGACTGACTCACTCACTCTCGCTGACAGACTCTCACACTCTCACTGACTCTCCTACTCTGTCTCACTGACTGACTCTCCTACTCTGTCTCACTGACTGACTCTCTCACTCTGTCTCACTGACTGACTCTCCTACTCTCTCTCACTGACTGATGGACTCACTCACTCTCACTGACAGACTCTCACTGACAGACTCTCTCACTCACTTCACTGACTCACTCTCACTGACAGACTCTCTCACTCTCTCACTGACAGACTCCCCCACTCTCTCTCACTGACTGACTGACAGACTCTCAATGACAGACTCTCACTGACAGACTCACTGACAGACTCCCACTGATAGACTTTAACTGACAGACTCTCTCACTGACAGACTCTCACTGACAGACTCTCACTGACTGACAGACTCTCACTGACAGACTCTCACTGACAGACTCTCTCACTCTCACTGACAGACTCTCCCACTCTCTCTCACTGACTGACAAACTCTCACTGACAGACTCTTACTGACAGACTCACTGGCAGACTCTCACTGGCAAACTCTCCCACTCTCTCTCACTGACTGACTGACTCATTCTCACTGACAGACTCTCACTGACTCATTCTCACTGACAGACTCTCACTGACTCACTCTCACTGACTGACTCTCTAACTGACTGACTGACTCTCTCTCACTGACAGACTCTCACTGACTCTCTCATTGAGTCTCTCACTGACTCTCTCTCTTATTGACTCTCTCACTGACTCTCTCTCACTGACTCACTCTCACTGACTCACTCTCACTACTGACTCTCACTACTGACTCTCACTACTGACTCTCTCTCACCACTGACTCTCTCTCACTGATTCTCACTGACTCTCTATCACTGACTCTCAGTCACTGACAGACTCTCTCACTCTCTCACTGACTGACTCTCCCACTCACTTTCACTGACTCGCTCTCACTGACTCACTCTCACTGACTGACTCTCCCTCACTGACTGACTCACTCTCACTGACAGACTCTCTCACTCTCACTGACTGACTAACTGACTCTCCCACTCTGTCTCACTGACTGACTCACCCACTCTGTCTCACTGACTGATGGACTCATTCACTCTCACTGACAGACTCTTACTGACAGACTCTCACTCACTTCACTGACTCACTCTCACTGACAGACTCTCTCACTCTCTCACTGACAGACGCTCTCCCTGACTGACTCACCCACACTGACAGACTCTCACTGACTGACAGACTCTCACTGACATACTCTCACTGACAGACTCTCTCACTCTCACTGACAGACTCTCCCACTCTCTCTCTCTCACTGACTGACTAACAAACTCTCACTGACAGACTCTCACTGACTGACAGACTCTCACTGACAGACTCTCACTAACAGACTCTCTCACTCTCACTGACTGACTGACAGACTCTCACTGACAGACTCTCAAAGACTCTCACTGACAGACTCTCAAAGACTCTCAATGACAGACTCACTGGCAGACTCTCACTGACAAATTCTCCCACTCTCTCTCACTGACTGACTGACTCATTCTCACTGACAGACTCTCACTGACTCACTCTCACTGACTCGCTCTCTAACTGACTGACTCACTTTCTTTCACTGACTGACTCTCACTGACTCTCTCACTGACTGACTGTCACTGACTCTCTCACTGACCCTCTCTCACTGACTCTCTCTCACTGACTCTCACTCACTCTCACTACTAACTCTCTCACTACTGACTCTCTCTCACCACTCACTCTCACTGACAGACTCTTACTGACAGACTCTTACTGACAGACTCTCTCACTCTCTCACTGACTGACAGATTCTCACTGACTGACTCTCCCACTCACTCTCACTGATTCGCTCTCACTGACTCACTCTCACTGACTCACTCTCCCACTCTCTCTCTCACTGACTGATGGACTCACTCACTCTCACTGACAGACTCTCACTGACAGACTCTCACTCACTTCACTGACTCACTCTCACTGACAGACTCTCACTGACAAACTCTCACTGACAGACTCTCTCACTCTCACTGACAGACTCTCTCTTACTGACTGACAGACTCTCACTGACAGACTATCTCACTCTCACTGACAGACTCTCCCACTCTCTATCACTGACTGACTGACAGACTCTCACTGACAGACTCTACAAGACTCTCACTGACAGACTCACTGGCAGACTCTCACTGACAAATTCTCCCACTCTCTCTCTCACTGACTGACTGACTCATTCTCACTGACAGACTCTCCCTGACTCATTCACACTGACAGACTCTCACTGAGTCACTCTCACTGACTCACTCTCTAACTGACTGACTCACTCACTCTCACTGACAGACAATCTCACTCTCACTGACAGACTCTCTCACACTCTCTCCCTCACTGACTGACTAACTCTCACTGACAGACTCTCAATGACAGACTCTCACTGTCTGACAGACTCTCACTGACAGACATCTCACTGACAGACTCTCCCACTCTCTCTCACTGACTGACAGACTCCCTGACATACTCTCATAGACTCTCACTGACAGACTCACTGGCAGACTCTCACTGACAAATTCTCTCACTCTCTCTCACTGACTGGCTAACTCATTCTCACTGACAGACTCTCACTGGCAGACTCTCTCACTCTCACTGACTGACCAACTGACTCTTCCACTCTGTCTCACTGACTGACTCTCCCACTCTCTCTCACTGACTGACTTTCCCACTTTCTCTCACTGACGACTGATGGACTCACTCACTCCCACTGACAGACTCTCACTGACAGACTGTCTCACTCATTTCACTGACTCACTCTCACTGACAGACTCTCACTGACAGACTCTCCCACTCTCTCTCACTGACTGACTGACAGACTCTCACTGACAGACTCACCGACAGACTCTCACAGACTCTCACTGACAGACTCACTGACAGACTCTCACTGACAGATTCTCCCACTCTCTCTCACTGACTGACTGACTCATTCTCACTGACAGACTCTCACTGACAGACTCTCACTGACTGACAGACTCTCACTGACAGATTCTCACTTACAGACTCTCTCACTCTCACTGACAGACCCTCCTACTCTCTATCACTGACTGACTGACAGACTCTCATTGACAGACTCACTGACAGACTCTCACAGACTCTCACTAACAGACTTACTGGCAGACTCTCACTGACAAACTCTCCTACTCTCTCTCACTGACTGACTGACTCATTCTCACTGACAGACTCTCACTGACTCACTCTCACTGACTCGCTCTCTAACTGACTGACTCACTCTCTCTCACTGACAGGCTCTCACTGACTCTCTCACTGACAGACTCTCACTGACTATCACTGACTCTCTCACTGACTCTCTCTCTTACTGACTCTCTCACTGACTCACTCTCACTACTGACTCTCTCTCCCTACTGACTCTCTTTCACCACTGACTCTCTCTCACTGACGCTCTCTCACTGACTCTCATTCACTGACTCTCTCTCACTGACTCTCTCTCACTGACAGACTCTCTCACTCTCTCACTGACTGACTCTCCTACTCACTCTCACTGACTCGCTCTCACTGATGCACTCTCACTGACTCACTCTCACTGACTGGCTCTCCCACTCTCTCTCTCACTGACTGACTGACTCACTCACTCTCACTGACAGACTCTCTCACTCTCACTGACTGACTAACTGACTCTCCCACTCTGTCTCACTGACTGAGTCTCCAACTCTGTGTCATTGACTGACTCTCCCACTCTCTCTCACTGACTGTTGTACTCACTCACTCTCACTGACAGACTCTTACTGACAGACTCTCTCACTCTCTCACTGACTGACTACCACTGACAAACTCTCACTAACTGACAGACACTCACTGACAGACTCTCACTGACAGACTCTTTCACTCCCACTGACATACTCTCCCACTCTCTCTCTCTCACTGACTGAATGACAGACTCTCACTGACAGACTCTCACTGACAGACTCACTGGCAGACTCTCACTGACAAAATCTCCCACTCTCTCTCACTGACTGACTGACTCATTCTCACTGACAGACTCTCACTGACTCATCCTCACTGACAGACTCTCACTGACTCACTCTCTAACTGACTGACTCACTCTCTCACTGGCAGACTCTCGCTGACTCTCTCACTGACAGACTCTCACTGACTCTCTCACTGACTCTCTCTCTTACTGACTCTCTCTCACTGACTCTCTCTTACTGACTCTCACTGACTGACTCTCTCACTGACTCTCTCTCACTGACAAACTCTCTCACTGACTCTCCCACTCACTTCACTGACTGACTCTCTCTGACAGACTCTCACTGACAGACTCTCTCACTCTCTCACTGACTGACTACCACTGACAGACTCTCACTAACTGACAGACACTCACTGACAGACTCACTGACAGACTCTTTTACTCCCACTGACATACTCTCCCACTCTCTCTCTCTCACTGACTGAGTGACAGACTCTCACTGACAGACTCACTGGCTGACTCTCACTGACACAATCTCCCACTCTCTCTCACTGACTGACTGACTCATTCTCACTGACAGACTCTCACTGACTCATCCTCACTGACAGACTTTCACTGACTCACTCTCTAACTGACTGACTCACTCTCTCTCACTGGCAGACTCTCGCTGACTCTCTCACTGACAGACTCTCACTGACTCTCTCTCTCACTGACTCTCTCTCTTACTGACTCTCTCTCACTGACTCTCTCTTACTGACTCTCACTGACTGACTCTCTCACTGACTCTCTCTCACTGACAAACTCTCTCACTCTCTCACTGACTGACTCTCCCACTCACTCTCACTGACTCACTCTCACTGACTCGCTCTCACTGACTCACTCTCACTGACTCAGTCTCACTGACTGACGCTCTCACTCTCTCTCACTGACTGACTGATTGCCTCACTCTCACTGACAGACTCTCTCACTCTCACTGACTGACTAACTGACTCTTCCACTCTGTCTCACTGACTGACTCTCCCACTCTGTCTCACTGACTGACTCTCCCACTCTCTCTTACTGACTGATGGACTCACTCACTTTCACTGACAGACTCTTACTGACAGACTGTCTCACTCACTTCATTGACTCACTCTCACTGACAGACTCTCACTGACAGACTCTCTCACTCTCACTCTCTCACTGACAGACGCTCTCCCTGAATGACTCACCCACACTGACAGACTCTCACTGACTCACTCTCACTGACTCGCTCTCTAACTGACTGACTCACTCTCTCTCACTGACAGGCTCTCACTGACTCTCGCACTGACAGACTCTCACTGACTCTCACTGACTATCTCTCTTACTGACTCTCTCACTGACTCACTCTCACTACTGACTCTCTCTCCCTACTGACTCTCTCTCACCACTGACTCTCTCTCACTGTGTGGAAAATTAGTGAGTTTTGGTGAACATTATCTGCGCCATCTTGCCACTTCCCCTGATGCCACACTTTGTCGTACGCACCCGCCATTTTAAGATGTCCCGATCAGAACAAACCCTTTTGCATGCCGCTGGCCCCTGACATAGCCCTTTGCCTTCACTAAGCCTGCACGCTGACCACCCCCTGCTTGCACCTGCCTTGAGTCATAAACCCCTCTTCGGCGCTGCTCTGCCCCCGGCCCTCATCCTGTTCCCAGCGCGACACCTCCCTGCTTTCCTTTCATGATCTCCGGCCCTTAGATGCAAACCCCCTTTTTCCCCGTGAGCCCGTTTTGTCCTCCCCGTTCCCAAGCCGACACCCAGCTCTGCCGATACCATCCTTGCCCCTCCCCGTACAATAGAAAGCTTCCCCCATCAAAGAATCCCCGGGTTGATCAAAGCCCCCCCCACCCCATGAGATCCGATCAGACTCCCCACATTCCGTGAATCGGCGGATTATCCAGCTGCGCGATGCTCATCACCTGTTGTGACTAGGGTGGGGACTTTAACTGTAAATGTGTGTGGGAACGGGCCCAAAGGGGAGTTCCGAGAATGTCTTTTCCGCACATCAAAGCTTTAAACATGTATGTGTAATCTGCAATAAAGTCATAAATGTGGATATAAGAGGCCAGGCCTCCGGGATGCAGTTAGAGCACCTCAGAACGATACCTTCTGTCCGTTTCGTTGTGTTCTCCTCCGGAGAGAATAAAAAACCTTGTTTCCTGCTTTCCAGTCTCCAGCGCCTGCCTCTTCATTGATTTAAATAACTAGAGGGTCACAGAGGCAATACCGCCGGGCAAATATCGATTGTCCCCGACCCGATTGAAACTGTTTTTACAATTGGCGTCCCAAGCGTGGGGCCCATCAGCGACTCGTGGATCCAGTGGGAGAGGTCCCGACGACAGAGTGAACGACTGCAACGATCGGGAGAGCTCTTGCCCAATAGACCCTCGTCTGGCAGCCGATCATCCGAACTTCACTAGTTCCGAACAGACCTCTCTCGAGTGATCTACGGTCCTGACTGGGAACCATCAGGAGTGCCGTGAGAAAGACGAGAAAAAAAGAGGACGATCGGGCGCTGGATTCGGAAGACAGGAAACTGTCCACATGGTCCGGGTAAGGTCGTGTTGCCACGACAAGTTGCGAAAGAATTTGTTTTGATTGCTTGATTGTTCAAAATACTAGTATTGCCTTGTTTATTTTTATTTAGAGATTCACTGTCTGCAAACGGAGAAGCAACAGGCTCTCTCTCCCTTTGCAAGCAGTGGAGGATAAGTAGGGTAGCAGCCGTGCTTGTTCTTTTTCTCCCCCACTCAATAATTGCTTGAAACTGAACTGTTGTTCACAAACTATTGTTTCCTGGAGATTCTCTGTCTGCAAGCAGGGAAGAGACCATCCTTTTTGCAGATAGTGAAAAGGGTAGGTAACGCAGATCTTTGCGGTCCTACTCATTCTCCCCATTGTTATTTTGTTGGTCTTTTGGTTTTTTTGGATCCATGAGGTATTCACTACCTGCAAACAACGTAGAATAGAAATATTCTGTCTAGTCTTTGCACCTAGTGATAAGATAGGCAGTGCTGACTTTTTAGTCCCTCGTTACGAGCCGTCATGTCTGTCTTCTCCCCATTGATAAATAGCCTGTTTAGCCCGGACCGGGTGTTAGAGGTGGACCATATGGCTCCACTAGAAGGCACCCCTAATAAGGACATGTTCATAAACTATGGGTTAGTCACCATAGCTTATAATAAATTATGGCACAGGTATACCGAAGATAGCCAAGACAAACAGTGGCCACTGGCAGGATCCTTTGACCTTGATAAAATAGAAACGTTAGAAATAGCCCTTCGAAATAATAAGACGACGCCAATTATGCTCGACAGTCTCGGTATGTGGCGCAGAGAGGCTACGAGACGACAGAGAAAAGACGAGGATAAACCAAGTAGGGAAATATACCGACAGGACAACCCCAGGACACCGCTACCCACAACTTATCCCCCGACACTATACAAAGGACGACCAGACTTAGGGTCAGACCAATGCGCTTTTTGTAGGTATGTCGGACACTGGAAAGCCCAATGCCCGACTCTACTGAGCGTGAGTAAAGGCAAAGGGCCGACAAGAACGACAGACCGACAGTACGAGAAAAGGCGCGAGACAGAGAAGAACCCGACTTACATAGACAGACCAGACAGAACTACCACGTTTGATTATGCCCGATGGCACAGATTTCGCCAGGAAAATCTCAGCGGCATGATCAAGTTCTCCTAGGTCGGCCAATGTCAAGACGGGAACCCAGCCTCGTTTAAAATTCACAGACGGAAAGAGATAATTATGAACAATAACTGTTTTTATATTTGTCTTGGGTCTTTGTATGTCGTACTTGTACTGTCCCCCGTCTGAGTTCGTGTGTATGTAATGTACAAATCTGCGTCACCCCTCTACACGTGTTTCCGTGTTACTCGACCCCTGTTAGCAGAAACTTAGCATAAAAGCAACCTGGAAAGAAAGAAATGATAAAACAAAATCCGTAGAACATTAATAAACTTGAACTTTTAATTTAACACAACAAACAAGGAATAATAACGATAAACTGTAGAAAATGGAAGTCAAACAGAACATTCGCCCCCCCCCCCATTCTGGAACCTTCCAAAGTAGGGCAGGGTTACGGCTACGCCCAACCAACGGCAACCCATATAAGGCGAGCCCCGCCGCCAACTCTTGGTCAGGAAATCTTAACGTATGGGGGAGCCGGAGGAGAGGCAGGAGCCCGCAGCCTGGGCATTTGCAGGTAGTCCCGCCACATGTCTCCTTGGCCGGCCGCAACGGGCCTGGAAAGACTAAGGTAGTCCCGCCACATGTCAAGAGGAGAGCGAGGCGCCTCTTCCTTTTCTCTTCCGTCACAGCCGCAGCAGTCCTGGACGGCGGGATGTCCTGCACGTACCTCCACAACAATTTGTCCAAGTTGGGCTGGGAGGGAGAGGCGACGCGGACGAGCCTCCCCCACCTCCACCGGTAGGAGGTTTCCCAGCCCCCAGCCCGGCGCCGAACACCCCCAGTCAGGCGATGGTGCCCATACTTCCACAGCACCGGACACACCATGGTGGCACCCCAGTACTTGCGCAGCACCGAACACACAATGGTGGCACCCCAGTATTTGCGCAGCACCGAACGTACAATGGTGGCACTTGGGGAACACCGGATGTGGAGAGGCCTTCATGCGGGGCGATGAAAAGGAGCGGCATGGAGTGCACTGGGAGAAGGAGACGATGTGAACGAGTCTCCCTCGCCCCCCAGGTGGGGGCATCACAGCTGCACCCCAGCTGAACGTCCCGCTCTCACAAAACAGGGACCTCTTCCTTTCACTCCGAAGGGTCTCTTTCATTCTTGCAAACTCGACGAGAGTGGCCCCTGTAGGGCCTCAAAATGGCGTCTGGATCCGCTGGAAGGCGGGCCCCGGCCACTAGAGTAACTTTGGCCAGCCATACAACTCGAACATTTGTCCCATGGAGCACGAGCCCCCATCTCCGACAGCATCTCCGCAGCCTTGAAGATCATACAAAGGTCCCCGGCGGAGCCTTCGGCCTTTGCAGGTTTCCGGTAAGGGACGGCTGCTTCGATCGCCAACGAAACAAACATGACATTGCCACACCTTCTGTTAGCGTGAATTCTAGAACTGCCGAAAAGGACTCTGGTCCAAACTGCCAGTAATGGAAACATTTCCCCCTGATGCTGCTTCCGGACTGTGCCGGCCCCGCCCAAAATGGCGCTGGTATCAATCGGAACCTACGAACACCTCGTGGTGTTCCTTCGCACTAATATAAACTTGATGTTCTGAGATTTTTGTGATCCTTTGTACACTTGGCTAGAAAAGACAAGGAGAGCTCACTCGACGAACAGTATGAAAAGATCCCCGTTACAAATGTTGATTACGAATATACAATGTATTATATTTTTATAACTAATGTAAACCTCATTTACGATGCATACGTACGGTATGCATATAGGAAATCTGATTACAACTGTTATGATTATGTTTCTAAATTATGAAAATATATGCCCCCGAACCCCCAGCCAATTAATAGACGTTTTAGTCTCTTACAAATGAATGAGTAAAACTTTCCGATGTTTTTACTGTTGCAAACGACACCCCCCCCACTGTACGCACTTTAGCCATTGCCACGACCGACCAAATACGACCACACCCTCCTAATCCATATGCTGAAATGAATTTGCAAAATAAAGTCTTTGAAACTATGGACGGGTATTGCATGCTTTATTTTAAAACAATATGGGATGGGTAGGAAAGTTCTTTTTCTGTGCACCCTACTCTGCTCTCTCTTTAAGGTTAAAGGAAGATGGTTGCCCAGCCCTGGAGGACGGATCGGATCGACAACACGACACTCCGACTTAAAAGTACGCGACTGACTCATGAACTCTCGCGTAGAGGAAGACCGTGACTTCCAAGGATGGGTAAAACGGATGGTGTAAATGAGGGACTGTAAAAGGAGGGTGAAATGAAATAATGTAAATATTGTAAAGTACAACGTTCCGAAGTAGCAGGGACCCAAGAACCGAAGAACTTTAGAACGCCACAGCGTTGAAAGAGGTTTAAGGATCCCGATAGTGAGATATATCCTTTGACTAGATACCTCGCACTAGGCACCTCTGGTTTCCTTCTTATGTTTCCCCGCACACGCCCTACATGAACACACTACCGCCCCCCGACTCCGAAAACTATATCCCCGGGGACCCTGCCCCAAGGAGGAAAGACGAGTAAGAGGTAAGTAAAAGACTTATGAATCCATGTATTTGAATGCGCGCGAATGCTGTCTCCCCCACCCCCCCCCTTTTTTCCTCCCTCTGCAGGTTACATCAGAGATTACGGCCAAGGTGTGGCGAAGATCTGAGACCTAGCCATGTCTAAATACACGAAACGGACTAGCGCCGCAGGGTGGTGTCTAAGCACGCCTGCAAACTACTCACGTATCGAACAAACCCGAAAAATTAGCACAACCTGATAAAAAGTGATCACCCTTAAACCAGACCGGACGAATGAACCCACGTTATGTATGATGCGAAACTGTGAGGGAATGTGTGTGTGTGTGACTGAGGCGTTGACCCAACTGGTCAAAGGACCGAGAATGCGAGAAAGTGCGACAAAATGGTACCTCCTTTTTCTTCTTTCCTTTTCTCAAAGCACGTCCCCTCTACCCTGCCTAATGCTCAAACTGCATGATTACAAGATTCTACCGTGGACTCGTGAATACCCTTTACTGTGTAATGCACTAAATAGCCTTTCTTGAATGCACTGCCGCCCTCTCCGTTGCACGTGTACTATTTAGCCTGCCGTTGCACTCTCTCTCTCTCTCTCTCTCTCTCTCTCTCTCCCTCTCTCTCTCTCTCTCTCTCTCTCTCTCTCTCTCTCTCTCTCTCTCTCTCTCTCTCTCTCTATTTTTGCACTACCACTCTTCCGAGTGGTTAGCCCCGAAATTGGCAGATTGCCACCCCTAGCACACCACCTAATTGGCTTCAAATACCGTCAGTATTTGCACAAACGCTTGTCTTTAATACAATCACCCTGAGGCCGCGTCATTACCTCTCCTTTTCCGATAGAAGTCAATGAACCCAGGTTGGGCCGTAAGGGAAAGGACAGGTAAGACGACAGAGGTTCCCTAATCTGGCCCGAAATGAGGGAACTACATGTCAACGGCTCCTATAGTATAAAACAAGGACCTCAGAATACGCGACCCTCCCCTCCCCGAAACGCCGCAATACCCAAACCAGAAAAACGATCACCCCCGTTACCTCCCCTGTCTATGTCCCTGGTTGTTTCCCATAAAACCCCTGTCCTTCCTAGTTAAGTAACCGGGCTGTAAAAGGTTACGTAGGACCCAGAATGATGTTTTACAAGGTTAACAGACTAGACCAAGGTAAAGAAATCGTCAAAATGAACCCCGCAGTAGTTGAAAAACAGGATGCACCGATAGAAAGGAAATGTTTAGCCATGTTCGTCTCTCAGCAAAATACCTGTGTAGTACCATGTTGACGACTCATTGTACCCTTTTGTAAATGTGAAACTCTAGAGAACGGCATACCTTTGCCAGATTTGTCTCCCGAAGGTGGGTTACCATCAGATGAACTGTCATGCCTGTAATAAATGATTATGAAGGAAAGTCATAGTAAATCCAGCAGGTCCGCCACCGGTCATTCATATGCCAGTTGTGAACGTTAAAAATAACGGACATTTTCATTCTTTGCCTGGAGCTGGGAGAGAAATAGACTTTTTTGATTATCTTCATCCGCAAATTTTTCTAAAAGACTGTCTTTTCAAACTTGTTTAAGGGTACTGCCGTTGGAGGAGAGAAGGACCGGATGTGGGAGCACGAGGCCTGACTGCAGACTAAGGGACACCTGCGACATTAGCCAAGGCGAGACCACGACTGAAAAGAGCTGCAGGACGAGGCACTGTTTTCGACGGCATGAAAAGAAAGGGTCGACCTGATGCCCCTGCTCGACGTCCAGTGCCTGTCGACAAGTCCCCGCTCTCTGAATTCCGTCACACGCCCGCCTATTTGAAGTCTCTCGTTCCCCTGGTTTGTTCCTAATTTGGCCTTGCTCCATCCCCCTTTTTTTTCTCTGACCTACCCTATGGACTGTTTTGAACGCTCTTCTCCCATCGGAACTTTCTGACAATCACCTCAAAGGACACAGGGCGAAAAGGACCTTTCCGACCAGAAACGCGAGGAAAGGGGTCGTGCCCTGCAACGCAGAACTTAGAACAGAGCTGGACTTGTAGCTCCACCGCCGGTGCTCAACAGCGCCAACGAAAGACCACAAAGAACAATGAGAACTCGTAAACTTCGAACATTTGACATCCTCAATCACCGTTTTTTGCCTCATTTCTCTCCCAGCCGCCATTGTATTGATCCTGCTCCAAACCGAATCTGAAACATGTATTAACCTGCCAGTTCACGTTATGATATGTACTTGCTGCTCGCCGTTTTTTGTATTTCATTCCTATGACTTTCCTGCTGAACAAATTTATCAAAGTTTATCAAATAGGTGCACCTCCTAAAAGCTAGAAACCTCAAAATGTATTGTTTACAACTCTTTTTCTAGGGTTCCTACCGGTCTTCTTTCTCATGCCCACCACAATAGACCCGAGTAGAAAATGAACCAGCAAGATGTCTTGAATATGTTAAAGGGAGGACTGTGGAAAATTAGTGCGTTTTGGTGAACATTATCTGCGCCATCTTGCCACTTCCCCTGATGCCACACTTTGTCGTACGCACCCGCCATTTTAAGATGTCCCGATCAGAACAAACCCTTTTGCATGCCGCTGGCCCCTGACATAGCCCTTTGCCTTCACTAAGCCTGCACGCTGACCACCCCCTGCTTGCACCTGCCTTGAGTCATAAACCCCTCTTCGGCGCTGCTCTGCCCCCGGCCCTCATCCTGTTCCCAGCGCGACACCTCCCTGCTTTCCTTTCATGATCTCCGGCCCTTAGATGCAAACCCCCTTTTTCCCCGTGAGCCCGTTTTGTCCTCCCCGTTCCCAAGCCGACACCCAGCTCTGCCGATACCATCCTTGCCCCTCCCCGTACAATAGAAAGCTTCCCCCATCAAAGAATCCCCGGGTTGATCAAAGCCCCCCCCACCCCATGAGATCCGATCAGACTCCCCACATTCCGTGAATCGGCGGATTATCCAGCTGCGCGATGCTCATCACCTGTTGTGACTAGGGTGGGGACTTTAACTGTAAATGTGTGTGGGAACGGGCCCAAAGGGGAGTTCCGAGAATGTCTTTTCCGCACATCAAAGCTTTAAACATGTATGTGTAATCTGCAATAAAGTCATAAATGTGGATATAAGAGGCCAGGCCTCCGGGATGCAGTTAGAGCACCTCAGAACGATACATTCTGTCCGTTTCGTTGTGTTCTCCTCCGGAGAGAATAAAAAACCTTGTTTCCTGCTTTCCAGTCTCCAGCGCCTGCCTCTTCATTGATTTAAATAACTAGAGGGTCACAGAGGCAATACCGCCGGGCAAATATCGATTGTCCCCGACCCGATTGAAACTGTTTTTACAACTGACGCTCTCTCACTGACTCTCATTCACTGACTCTCTCTCACTGACTCTCTCTCACTGACAGACTCTCTCACTCTCTCACTGACTGACTCTCCTACTCACTCTCACTGACTCGCTCTCACTGATGCACTCTCACTGACTCACTCTCACTGACTGGCTCACCCACTCTCTCTCTCACTGACTGACTGACTCACTCACTCTCACTGACAGACTCTCTCACTCTCACTGACTGACTAACTGACTCTCCCACTCTGTCTCACTGACTGAGTCTCCAACTCTGTGTCATTGACTGACTCATCCACTCTCTCTCACTGACTGTTGTACTCACTCACTCTCACTGACAGACTCTTACTGACAGACTCTCTCACTCTCTCACTGACTGACTACCACTGACAGACTCTCACTAACTGACAGACACTCAGTCAGAATAACTTTATTCGGCTTACTCAAAAGCCATACAAAGCGGAAAAAAAGATACAATACAATACATTCCATATAAAACTATCGTAATTACACAAAAGCAAAAAAATATTACATGAATAACAATTTAAACTGCAATAAAAACATATCATTTGTGCATAAGAATAAAAAAGATGAAACACACTTTTCTATAAAACTAATCATGACAGGCGACTTTCGCCCTTGAGGCAGCTACCAGAAAACTGGCAATACAAAAAGTAACATACGGGTTGGGTAATAATTGTAAATAAAGCATGGCTGGTCTCACTTGAGTAAAGCCGGCCTTTTTAAGTATAGGCAACAAATATTTTTTTCGTGGTTCTGAAAACAACCCGCAAAACATAACAAAATGTATCGTGTCCTGCACTGAGAACTGATCACAGCTACAGGGGGGAGCCGATTCTGGTTTCTGCCAATTTTTAAAAGAACCCAGGTAAAAATGTACCAGATTAAATCTAAATTTAATTAAAAGAAACCTGTGAAAGGGAATTGTAACAAAGCCAAGGTATGGAGCAAATGATAATGAGTTGACCAGTAAACAGTGGGCCCTCACTGCCGGTTTTACCAGCTCACATTCTTCACGACATGCCTCCTTCCTCTCGAGAAATGACTTTTTAACAAAATCAATATCTTGTAACCTAATATTCTCGGGGGAGGAAAAAAGATCTGGCCGCCCAATATCCGAAAAAGCCTTACTCAAATAAGCCACCCAAGGAATCTTCTTAGATCTATCCAAGGACAGCACGTCAGACATAATCTTATGATTCAGTGGGAGATCTTCATTCATCCATATTTTCAACCAGAGAATCAGGGGGGCCATACTCAGCTTATCGGAAAGAAATTGTAGGCCCACTTCTTTATGAATTGAATACGTCGGGGTCAACTGGGGAACAGAGAGTAGGGATCTGATAAATCTATTTTCCGCTTTTTGAATTGGCTCCACATTTACATAGCCCCACAATGCGGAACCATATAAGGCAATGGCTACGGGTTTACTGTTATAAATTTTCAATATAGCTTCCATGGGCCTAGCCCCCAGCCTACCAGCAAAGCCCAGGAGCGCAGAAGATGATCTGATAACAGCCAACCTCTTAGCTCTTACCTGCGGCCCCCAGGACCCTTTCTGGTCAAACAGAACGCCTAAATAGGGAAATGTTGATACCCTAGAGACTGTGTCCCCCCTGCATGTAAATGTTTTACTTCTCTTCTTGCGACACTCTAGGCCGACCACCATTGTGTGTGACTTGGTTACGTTTATTTTAAGGTCCAGTTTCTCCATAAACGAACCAAATGCATTCAAAAGGGACTTGAGGCCAACACCCGTGCGGGAAATCAGCACGGCGTCATCCGCGTATAGGAGCGCCGGGATCTTAATTGCTCCCACACGCGGGACGTCGGCTTCCTCACCACACAGGTGTTCACCCAGGCCATTAATATAAATGGTGAAGAGCAAAGGGGCTAATATGCAGCCCTGCCGCACCCCCCTTAGTGACCTAAATGAAGTGGAACACCTACCCTCATTTGTCATGCGTACGTTAGAAGAGAGTTCTTGGTGCAGGGTAGCTATGAAAGAGACCAAGGCTTCATCAATACCCATCTCCAGCAAAATGGCCCACAGTTTTGACCTGTTGACTAGGTCAAATGCCGAGGAGAGGTCCATAAATGCAAGATATACGGACCCCTCCTTGGCTACAGTATATTTGGAAATGAGCAGATGTAAGTTGACGCACTGTTCAATGGTGCCCTTTCTTTCCCTGAAACCATATTGGATTTCAGCCAACCCACCACAGTACTCTACATTTTCCTTCAGCCTTGTTAAAAGAACTCTACCTAAAATTTTCACTGAAGAATCGAGAAGGGATATGGGTCTATAACAGGCTGGGTCATCCCGCGAGCCCTTTTTAAAAATTGGAACGATAGTAGAATTATCCCAGGAGGCAGGTGCCGGTCCACCATTAACGGCATTGAACACGTTTGCAAGAACTTCGGCCCAGAGTTTTGGTGAATACTGAAAAAAATCAGCAGGCACGCCGTCAGGGCCCGGTGCCTTATGCTTTTTAGTGGCCAAAATAGCTGTTTCCACCTCATTTTGATTAAAAAAGATGGGGCAGGTAACTGAAGTTTTTAGCGGTACATCATACATTGCGTCAACAGTGTCCCAATAGACATTTTTAAAGTGTAACAGCCATTTATCCTCGGAGACAACACAATCCATAGAATCATTGCTGTCATCCGAAAAAAAGGGCTGCTTGACGATCTCCCAAAATTTTTTGCTGTCTTTCAGAACTGCTACCGAAATGAGATTGTCCCAGGCCTTGTAGTGTAGCTCCTATTTTCCCAATAGGCTCTGCGCATTGGAATAGTACCTACAGCAGTAAAGGCCTAGGCCAGACGTTAACTAGGTCTACTACTGTCGAAACTAGACTTAATTTTTGGGTTTGCCAGCTAAGCTCAGAGTTCGCCAGAAACTTTCTCGAATGTTCAAGGAAGGATGAACTCCCCTGATTAGACACGAAGGGATTTAGTTTCTGACAACCATAGAACATGACAACTTTGCTCTCCCCTAATCAAGAGTCAATCTCGAGAGTCGTGTGAGCACAAGGCAATTATTTTACTCAGTCAGTACGTGCATTCTTAGTCTCATCAGAATGTAGAGAAAAGGAAGAGACGGGCGTGTTCAATAAAAGATGTTATTTATTGATCAGTCTCTTTTCTCGTACAAGAGAAATGGATCGATATTATTGCAATACTTATAGTTAAGTAAAGTGCATACATTAGAAGCAATAGTATAAAATAATACTGTAAAAACATTGATATGGTTTCTGAGCCATATGATGTTTAAAATGATTAAAATATATTTACATACACATATACATTTGACTAAACGTACTCAACTGGTGTTTCTAAATACGCCTACCCCGTGTACCTGACCTAAGTCTAATGCGTGGGCGGGAATAGAAAGTTACAGTTTAGTTTAAGTTTGTTTTTGCCAAGTGAATAACTAAAGAATTCTCTAGGAGGGGTTATTCAGTTCTGTACCTGGAATTTAGGATGAATGAGGAATGGTATCTCTTTCTCTGCTCTCGATATTCCAGGCTGCCTGCGAGGGCTGCCCAGAAGCGCCGGTGCTGGGTCTCTCGGCTTGAGATAGCAGCGCGTCTCTCAGCGCGTCAGGAAGGCGGGGCTGCTGCCTGCGGGGTCTGCTTCTGCTCTCGGCTTCGGCAAGTATGGCTGCTCCGTCTTGTCACCACGCGTGTGTTTGCATAGGGCAAGGTCGGCAATATTTATACCTTAAAGGTGCCGAGATTGACGTAAGGATGGACATAGGTACGTCAATAAAGATGTCATACGACTTGCTCGTTAGCACATTCTTTACTAAAGTTCTCTGTGAAATCAAAACAATGGCCGCACGGATTATCCAGGTTGTCATAGGTTTGATTTGTTATGAGAACGTCGTATGCCTTATCAGGGGCTGGAGGAATATCGCTTGTCTAATTAGATCTCAAGCGTTATGACCTAATCAGATAACACGTTCCTGTGCCGTAGTGTGACTGCGTCAGATAACGGTATCTGCATCATGGGGGATTTCTTGCCTCATGGGCTGACTGTTAGTTAACTAGCTAGTAAGTTTAACCAGAATAGGGTCAGGAATAGGGGGATCGAATCAGAACCTATAGAAATACACGACACCCACTCCACGCTAACTATGGTCATATCTACTAATCTATGCATAGTATAACATAGTACAACATACTATAGAGTATAGTGTATACCTTACCACCCCAAAATACATAAATGCATTTCGAAATTTTCAAATATACTGAAAAATTGCAGTCATATATATTGTATGCACTTAAGCTATGAATTAAATGCAAAAGTGAACACGCATTGTTATGCATTATTGATTGTTGGTATATGAGAAATACACATGAAATGGCTCTTAATATGGCCATACAGAAAAAAAGTCGAAACCATTTCATCACATAAAATCTATTGCGAACATACCAGCGGGCAGCTAAAGTCTATAAAGTCTATAAAGTATCTAAAATAGAAATCTTAGTTCTCTAGGAATAGTCTCTTACTTTAAGCAGAAAATCAGTGTCCCGGGAAAAAATATATAGAAAAATATTTTAGGGGCTTGCTGAAAAAAGTTGCTGTCCGTGAACTGGATTGTAATTGTTCATGTGACTTTATTTTTAAAGTTGAAGGCCGAATTCAGGGAACGCCGTGTGCGAGTTTACTCAAAAGTCTCTATTTCTGTTCCGGAGAGAACATCATATCATTCAGGCTTTCGAAAAAACTGTCAACAGCTTCATGGGAAAGTTCCTCTAGGTCGGAAATAGGGGTAACCATGCATTCATGCGCATGATTGTCTCCATTGACATTCTGATTTGCATTGCTGACAGAAGGTCGTACCTGTTCGATGCTGCTTTCATCTTGAACTTCACTACTCTTCAATCGCAGTGGTGAAGATTCCAGGAATGCCGTCATCAGAATTGGCAGCCTTTGAGGGCAGCACAGTGCGTGAACCTTGGTAGGAACCAACAGTGTATCTGCATCCACCGGCGCATCCGATTGTAGCGTCAGACAGGTGTCTAACACGCATTCTTCTCCGCATAGCAGACACCTTAGTACAGGTAAAACACACCTTTGCCACATTGGTCGAAATGATAGAAACCAAGTCATGTTTAGGTCTCTAAGCCGGGATAGTCCCAGGATTTTTGATATCCGGTCCCGGTATCCAATGGCTAGGATCGTATCTTCCATTGTCGCGAGAGTTTGATCTGTGACATGGGTTGCCATAACAAAAAATAAGGACTAGGAATAGGATTCCTGCAATTAGTCCTAGGATCAGGGGAAGTCCGCCAAAAATCGAATGGACGAAGTCTGGAAAAATACCCAGTATGGCTTTGAATGGTGTTAATGCCATCGAAAATACTGTCTTAAATACCTTTGAGACCCCTGTGGTATCAGAAATATTTAAGATTTCGCTCAGGATTTCCGCGAAATGTACGGGGGAATTAGTTGATAATAATGTATGTATCTCTGCAGTCGTCCTTGCGACTTGTAGATCATACGTTTCTTTAGATGACGTGAGCCTTGTAGGCGTCTGAAGAAGCACTGTTTTCATTCTGCTTAAAGTGTCTATTCGAATAGAAGTAATTTTCAAACTGGGCCATGCCCTCGCCTCCCTGTCTGGAAAGGAGCTGGGGAACAAAGAACGTCCACAGCACTTGACCTTCGCCGTCGTAGTGACGAGATAAGGAGTCCCGGGCATAAGACTACAGCATCTGCGGTCTACAATAAGAATGTAACTCCCATTATAGAGTCTTTGAAAGAATGGTTCTATTTCAGTTGCAGGTGCGCCTTGCTGGTGACATGAAAGGTTGTATGAATTCCCTTCACAGGCTCCGTGCAAACTAATACCGTTACACAGAAGCGTGCCGCTTAGTGACATAGCACAATTGATGCCACTAAGAAACACTTTCTGTCCTTTGTTACTGATACATGCATGTGAATAGGGCAGGTTCCATGTTGTTTTAAGGTACCCCTTTCCCAATTTCTCGTACATGCCAGCCTGTATATATTTTTGGCAGTATTGAAACCTGAAGGTTGAGATTGGAATATTTATGATTCCGTGGATTATCCATTCACTGACAGGTCGTTCTGACATTGTCAACGGTAATCTTTCTAGTTTTTTCAATGCTCAAGATTGTATAATCAGCACCCTTCTGCGCCATACCGATTTGTCTATCAGTAAGGTTAAAGATTTGGAATAGTGACGTTGTGTTGATTAAACGCCAAGGCACATAGCCTGAACGCAGATTTTGTAACGTCCAGCCAAGCTGTACAATAGAACGCAATTGTGACTGACCATGTTGTAATAACAGTAAGTCTTGCGATAATATATCGATTGCTGAAGACACAATGCTGTTCAATGAAAAAATTCTGGAGGACAGAGTCATTAACCCATTGTCCACTACAGAAAGTGATTTTTCCAAATTAATACGGTCAATTTCCCGTATTCTTTCTGCTGTCTCAATTTGAGTAACCTTCCAGGCCTCATTGTATGCTGCATATACAGAGGCTGCTATGAAACGCTTTTGACGCTGTTTGCGTGGTCCCATTATGAAATCACGCAAGTCAGCACCATCAGTAAGTAAAGTTAGGTGTTGCTTAATTTCAGGCAGTGTGGAAGTTTGTAGCCATTGAAGGCATAATTTGCCCACACTGTAGGTTGTTATTATCCCTGGGTGATGTCTTTGGGGATATCTAGGGTCTGGCCTGTTCATTTTGAAACCCTGTGTTTTATTCAGGAATCTATCTTGACAGTTATTTGTATCTGTGGGCCAGATCAACCATTGTTTCCAATCAGGATGTGTTCTGTTTTGGTTAAGTATATGGTTTATGTCTATTTCTTCATCTGTTTCAGAGTTATTGCTAAACATTGTTGGCTTTGGAATAGACAGGTTATTTAAATCTTTGATTTTGGCTAAGCCATAAGAATATTTGCCATACACGGTTCTAGAGCTCCCTTTTGGAGGTGTAGCACAATGTTCCCATTGATTAAAATTTAAAACATTTCTAGGTTGTGCAGATTTATGCAAGAAATGGTTACCATAATGGTTATAGCAGTACATGCTGTCATAATTTGTAGAACCCTGCAAATAATCATGTTTTGTAAATTTAGCAGACATTACTAAGTCAGACATCATATTGTTTATACTTTCAAAGTCCCAATCATCAGCAAATGAGTTTGGTTTTGCAAAGTCACTCAAGGAGATCTTGATTTGGTGTGGATATTTCAGGATCTCGACCGGACCATAAATTTCATAGTCAGTGTTGTCCCAGGCTACCCCACCAGATATTGGAATTGCTGTGAAGTTGGCTGAAGAAAGTTCTGAAGAAAGTTCTCTTTTCTCGACGTGTGAAGATGTGTGTGGTTTGAGGACCAAGTTGATGTTCTGACTTGCTGTGTCCATTTTAGCATATTTTCCCTCAATGAAGCGTCCCAAGGTAAATACCATGATGAGCCAAAGTATGAGGATAAATGCACCAAAACCCACCCAAAATTCAATCCATGGGGAAACTAGATATGTTTCTTTCAGTTGTTTCAAAAGTTCCTTCGCTTTGTCTTTAAAGGATTTTGATGATGGCTGTGTCTTTTGTTCGCTGAAGCCTTCAGAGGAATCATCGAAGTTGATGAAGTAACCGGATGCAGTTCTGTCAATTGTTCCAATTGGTTCAGGATTTTTGTTTCTTGCATTTTCACTTGGTACTTCTGTATAGATTGGTGTGTCTCTGCTAAATGTCTTTATTTGGGTTTTCAGAGGTCTAAGTTCTATTGCATTGTTGCATAGTCCTTGTTGTTCTTCTGTAGGCGTTTCGAATGTGATGAGCCTCTTTGATAGGACCTCTGTACTGGTAGCAAACCTTGGTGTTCTGCTACTTATTGGGAGTCCACTTGGCCTACTGTTGGTTATCGGCCACATGTTGTGGTTTTACCAGGTCGATGGATACAACTCGGTTCTCCTTTTTTCCAGCAAGTGGCGGTAGTACAACTGATCTTGTCCCGTTGACAGACAATACAGGAACTGCTTTTCTGTAAGAAGGCCCAAATTCCTTCTTTACCGCGATCTTCTCCCTGACTAGATCCCCGACTTTTGGAATCCAGACAGGTCTTGCTGGGACAGGTGGTGATTCTTCAGTTGTCGTTGGCTGTTCTTTCAACTGTATGTTGCTCAGGTCTTTTCTTGTTTTGTTTAAGTCCTGCAAAATAGCCAAACGGTCTTTGACATCAAAGCTTTTTTTCTGTTACCACTGAAGTCTGACTATCAAGGTCAGAGATCAACATCCTAGTTCCGAATAATAATTCGTACGGACTGAATCCCTTCAGAGAATTTCTTGGCAAGTTATTTAGACTACGTTGGACACTTATTAGATGTTTGACCCACCCAGCTCCCGAACCTAATATCCTTTCTATTATAGATTGCTTTCTGTCTTGGTTTTTTCTTTACACCATCCCATACCCTCAGGAAGGAAGTGAGAAGATTCCCGCTGGGCTGTGCTCATTTGGCCATTCTTTCCCCCCCCAGGCTGGATTGCCTGAGAAAAAGAAAAAAAATGGTCGAACGTAGCATGCTCTTAGCGTATATGCCATTTAGACTCGCAAATCTTGTATAACAGTCCGGACGTCAGCCGAGTGCTGTGGATCTACATTATAAGTGGGAACTAGCCTGTATATGTTAATCGCAAGCCATTCTTTTTAGTGGTGATGTTATCTGCCTTGATACGACGAGGTATTAAACTGCTTCTCTCCCCACTGCGATCTCTGTTGCAGTTTGGGCAGTTTTTTACAAACATGGTGTAGTGCAGGCTCATGCCTGGCCACCAGTACCGTGATTGTAATTCTTCCAGAGAATCTTTTAATTTAAGGTGTCTGAGACCCTCGCCCATGTGTGCGTCTGCGATTAACAAGTTTCTCCTGTCCATGTTTGGAATCACTCTATCCCCCACTCCAGGGATTCGAGCAAAAGGAATGGAGTTTGCATCTATGATGTATGTGTAATTGAGTGGATAGTTGATCGGTAACGCCGAGCAGTCGCCTTTTGATGACGTTTTTACTGCCAGCACTGTTTCGCCGTCAATGTATTTTAATGTACGCTTTTTTCGATCTACGGGAGCCGGTTTACTGGCTGCCGCTGCGGCTGTTTCAGCCAATGAATTCCCTACAACGTGAACGCCATCACGCTGGTGACTCAGTGAGTGTGTCACGTGAGTCTTTGGTAGTTCTTTTTTCAAAAGAGCTACCTGTTCCCAGAGCAGTCTCTGCTTTATTGGTGCATCCGTGTCATCTTTGTAATCGTTCTGAATCCAGGTCTGCAAATCCTTGTTATATGCTTTGACGCAGAAATATGAATCTGACACTATAAGTGTCGGGAATTCGCGATCCGCATTATCTAGCGCCATTTTCAAAGCTAATATTTCAGTTTGTAGTTCTGAATTAGTTTCTACTGAGTGTGATTTTGTTAATAGAGGTCTTAGTTTACCTCCGTGCCACACTTCTTTTGTAATCTCACATGTGGGATTGTATGCATGTTCTCCCCAAACGGAGGGTTGAGCATGTCCGTCTGTATAGATTACACAGGCGTAATGTCGTAGAGGCAGAATGTTGATTGGCAGAGGATACGTTTTTTCATATTTTAGATTTTTTAATTCTTCTAGTTCTGGATCAAAGAAGTAATATACTTTGTCCGTTGTGATTGAATTTACCCATTGTAACCATTCTGGATCCAATGTTGTTGTTGGTAAAGTACACGGTGTTGTTAATGCCTCAAAGGCTGATTCTGCTGTTCTGACTGTGATATGTCTACCGTCAGCTATGTCTTTTTCTCTAGCTATTGTGGTTTGAACTGCTTGAACAATTTTTCCTTTGTTGTTGAATCTCTGTTCAGCTTTTGTGTACAAATGTGATTTGAATGCAATTGGTACCTTATCTCCCTCATTAGAGGTTAGGTATGTGAATCCGCATCTCCCTGGGATGACTCGGATCACAAGGTTGCGTGTATTATCACGGGTTTCTAATTTTGTTTTAATTAGCATGTCTGTTTGTAAGGATCTCAAAATTTCTGTGTGTGCTTGAGTCCAACTGGATCTTTTAAAGTCTGGTTTAATTAGATCGTAAAGGGGTTTGACCCTTTCTGCGTAATTTGCAATGTAAGTTCTTCCGAAATTTAGGAAGCCTAGAATTGACTGTAGGTTTTTTAGTGTTTTAGGAGCTTGGATTACGGCACATTTCTCTAGGAAATTGTCTGCCAGGCTTTTGCCTTCACTTGATAACTCATATCCTAAGAATAGGACCGTCAGATGGGCAATTCTGGACTTTTTGAAGTTGAATTTGTAACCCTCTGCAGCGAAACCAAGTATTATGGTGTTCACTCTTTTCAAGTGAGTCTCCAAGTCATCATCTGTTAAGTAAATGTCATCGACATAAGATAATGCTTCATCATCATATAGTTGTAGTAATTCTGTTACTCTCGCTGAGAATACCCCCGGGCTGTTCTTGTACCCCTGGGCTAACCGACAGAATTGTTTTTGAGTGCCATTTACTGAAAATGCAGTTAAATATCTGCTCTCTGGTGCTATGTTTTGACAAAAGAATCCGTTGGAGATGTCCAAGGTTGTTTTGTATTTTTTGCGCACTATGTTATTCATTAGTGCAGCACTGTGTGAGTTTTGCACTGCAAAAGTTTTGCAACATGTGTTAAGGTGTCGGTAATCCAAAACTAGACGGTACGAATTGTCTGGTTTGGAGACCGGAAACAAAGGATTGTTCATTTGTGAGGTGCAAGTTTCAATCACCCCCTGGTATTCTAGCTGATCTAGTATTTCATTTACTTGTTTTTTAGCTTCTTGCTTAATTGGGTACTGCCTTTGTGCAGTAGGTTGTGATTTTAACTGGACTTTGTGAGGAGGAGAATCCTCATCCCATCCTACGTGATTTTTATATAAAGCAGGTGCTAAGGCCACTGCCCACTTTCTAGCAAGTGTGTATTTTTTATGAATCGGTATTTGATTCGAGAAGGCAGGCATAATTACTTCTTCGCCATGAGGGCACTCCCTGACAAACTCTGGTGGCCAGTCTTTTTCAGCTAAAAGGATGTCATAACCCTTTGAGAGGTTATCCCAAAATAGTCCCCTTATTTTCCTAGTCTTATCTCCCTCTATACGTAATGTTATCTTGTATATTTTGTGGGGCTTGCTAACTCTGGTATCTGCAGTTTCCACTTGAAGGTATTCATTCGTGTCCACTGTCTCCAGATGATTCATAAGGACTTTGCGAGCTATGCTCACCTCTGCTGCGCTGTCTAGCATTGTCTGAGCCCATTCTCCGTTTTTCAGTTGTGTCCTCAGTATTCTCGGCATTGTTAACTACCTTGATACTGGCTACCTTCTTTTTTGGAAATTGTGATTTCTTTTTCAGTTGAGCAGGTTCCTTGTCTTTGGACTTGGCGTGCTCTTCTGATCGTCCTCTTCTTTCCGATTTCTGCGAGGAATTCTGAAAAGATTGAGACGGACGTGTATCAATGTCTTGATATCTATCAGGTTTTTTAATATTATCCCTATTTCTAAGGTTATATCTATTCCCAGAGGGTTCACTCTGAGGTGACCTTTGTCTCGGGTTTGGAGATTTCTCTCTTCGCCTAGGAGACCATCCTCTGGACTGGAATTTCTTTTCTTTAGGATTGGATTGTTTATTTCCATCCCAGTTCTTTTTTGGTGAATTATTATTAAAAAATATTTTTTCTGGACTTGTAGTCAGTTGCGGTTTTACTGGTATTCCACCTAGACTATCTCTGCCTAGTTCTTCATAGGATTTTTCTATGATTCTGGCAATTTCAGCTGGTTGGTCTGCTATATCTGTCTCTTTTAACCTCTGGCGGATCGCCACGTTTGCTGCTTCACCCTTTATGTTGGCTAGTAATATAGCCGAGACCTGCTTGAAGTCTTTCAGTAATTTCATACCAAGAGTTAAAGCAGGTTCTGGACCGTATTCATCTTGAATTTGTTTTAGCACATCTGGTATTACCGAAATGGATGGAACACCGTGCGTTTTTGTGTAGATTGAAGCAAAGACCGTACCCCAAGTGTCACAGTCCTCAATGTGTGGTGCGATTCCCATTGGGAGACATATAGTCAGAATCCTGTGTTTTTCTAATGGGGTGGTGTCAGGAAACACCGCCTCTATTTGGGTGATTTTCTGTGCCAACCAGAATGGTATCTGTTCCCGTTTAGCTGGAACTTTACCTAGGCAGGATTGGATGTTCTGTGGTGTGATTTTATTTGTGTTCCCCTGGTGAGGGGTCAGCTGTGGAATTTTAATCGCTGGCTGAATTGTTGAAGTCCGCATTACATACTGAACTAATTGTCTGTGAATTTTTAGTAGTTGTTTTAGCTGTATTAATAGCTCTGGTGCAGTCATCTCGTCGATGTCTGGATGTGGTGTGTATCCGGCTAAGACCGGCCACGTTGCTCCTGGTCTTCCTAAAGGACCGAGCCTTGTAATGTGATTATTATGTTTTAGGGCGCCATCAAATAAGAGCAAATGCTCTTGGAATTTGAGTGGTACTTCCACCTCCTCGAAAGGAGTGTACGTTTCAGGAGGTTCCTCTACTTTGTAATAGTGGAAGTACTTTGTTACAGCATTTGCTGCTGGAAAATGTATCCATGTATAGTATACCTCTGTCTGCCGATATTCGTGTGCCTCAATTACGAATATGACTGTGCCACCTCTAGGTGTCAGTCCATTTTCTATAAGTTTTAAGGTTATAGATCTCCTTTTGGCGACCTGGATGAGTATTATATCCGGGTCTGCTGTTTGCATGGTAGCATCAGCATCTGCTATTTCAGTAGCTAATCTAATTGCCTCTCTTTCTCCATCACTGTCTCCCATTTTACTGACAGGATGGTATTATTTTTATTTGCAGATCAGGTTTCTTTATGGAAACAGAGATTAGGTGCACAATATTTTGGAACTGTTTTATCCTTCAACGTTGACTAGACCAAGAACCATACATAGGAGTTCCCTCCTGCGAGGTTTTGGAGGATATAATAACCTTTCACCCACTCCAGACGTCTTTGGAGTATTTGGGAAAAGGGGTCTGAGTGAGAAAGCACGACTGAGTTACTCTAAATGTCTTACGTTAGTTTTATCGCCCTTTCCAAACACGTTGGGCGCCATGTAGTGTAGCTCCTATTTTCCCAATAGGCTCTGCGCATTGGAATAGTACCTACAGCAGTAAAGGCCTAGGCCAGACGTTAACTAGGTCTACTACTGTCGAAACTAGACTTAATTTTTGGGTTTGCCAGCTAAGCTCAGAGTTCGCTAGAAACTTTCTCGAATGTTCAAGGAAGGATGAACTCCCCTGATTAGACAAGAAGGGATTTAGTTTCTGACAACCATAGAACATGACAACTTTGCTCTCCCCTAATCAAGAGTCAATCTCGAGAGTCGTGTGAGCACAAGGCAATTATTTTACTCAGTCAGTACGTGCATTCTTAGTCTCATCAGAATGTAGAGAAAAGGAAGAGACGGGCGTGTTCAATAAAAGATGTTATTTATTGATCAGTCTCTTTTCTCGTACAAGAGAAATGGATCGATATTATTGCAATACTTATAGTTAAGTAAAGTGCATACATTAGAAGCAATAGTATAAAATAATACTGTAAAAACATTGATATGGTTTCTGAGCCATATGATGTTTAAAATGATTAAAATATATTTACATACACATATACATTTGACTAAACGTACTCAACTGGTGTTTCTAAATACGCCTACCCCGTGTACCTGACCTAAGTCTAATGCGTGGGCGGGAATAGAAAGTTACAGTTTAGTTTAAGTTTGTTTTTGCCAAGTGAATAACTAAAGAATTCTCTAGGAGGGGTTATTCAGTTCTGTACCTGGAATTTAGGATGAATGAGGAATGGTATCTCTTTCTCTGCTCTCGATATTCCAGGCTGCCTGCGAGGGCTGCCCAGAAGCGCCGGTGCTGGGTCTCTCGGCTTGAGATAGCAGCGCGTCTCTCAGCGCGTCAGGAAGGCGGGGCTGCTGCCTGCGGGGTCTGCTTCTGCTCTCGGCTTCGGCAAGTATGGCTGCTCCGTCTTGTCACCACGCGTGTGTTTGCATAGGGCAAGGTCGGCAATATTTATACCTTAAAGGTGCCGAGATTGACGTAAGGATGGACATAGGTACGTCAATAAAGATGTCATACGACTTGCTCGTTAGCACATTCTTTACTAAAGTTCTCTGTGAAATCAAAACAATGGCCGCACGGATTATCCAGGTTGTCATAGGTTTGATTTGTTATGAGAACGTCGTATGCCTTATCAGGGGCTGGAGGAATATCGCTTGTCTAATTAGATCTCAAGCGTTATGACCTAATCAGATAACACGTTCCTGTGCCGTAGTGTGACTGCGTCAGATAACGGTATCTGCATCATGGGGGATTTCTTGCCTCATGGGCTGACTGTTAGTTAACTAGCTAGTAAGTTTAACCAGAATAGGGTCAGGAATAGGGGGATCGAATCAGAACCTATAGAAATACACGACAGCCTCTTGCTTAATAGTATCTTTCCGTTTTTTGACAGCTAACTTATAGATCTTCCTAAGTCTGCTAATCTCGCTTTTTACCCTTGGAGTGTTTTTAAGGGCTGCCAACAGTGATCTATGTGCTTTAGAGCAAGCTGAATCAAACCAGCGCTTAGTCCCTGGAGTTCCTCTTTTTGTCTTAGCTATGAGGTCCTGTGAAACCTGCCCACATATCCCCTCAAATGCATCGACAATTTCTTGGCCCTGGGCACATGGATTTTTACAAATCTCCACATTATCCCTAATTTTAACATAATTTTTAGCATAAAATTCCTCCGGTACCACCTTAGCCCATTTCAGGCGTCTACCTTGATCAGCAGTCTTCAAGTGGAGGCCAGAGCTAGATGCCAACGGGGATGAACCCATATGACCTCCCCACGCTACTTCCAGTTCGACTGGGTTATGATCACTAAAGTGTGATTGAACTGTGCGATAAGAAATTACCCGGTTTAAAATTCCCACAGATATGAATATGTAATCTATGGTTGTGCCTTGGGCAACACCAGTAAAGGTCGGCAATCTAGTGCCCCCATCTGGTTCGTGAAGATCGAAATTAGCTAGAAAATCTTCCAATTCCTCACCCTCTATAGTGTGTTCAAAATGGGGTCCCTCTATTCCATTATCCCTTTCCATACTGTTTTTCATACAAAACAGGTTACAAGGGTGTATGTTAAAATCACCTAAAACAATGTATTCGGTATCAAGCTTAGTATTCTGACTGGCCAGATTTAAAATATTATCTAATCCAGTGAGGTTTTGACCTCTGTGGTCGCTATTCGCTGAATTATAGAAGTTTACAAAAATAGTTCTGCTGATATTATTAGTAGTCACTCTTTCAACCAACAAAATGTTTGGGGAATTAGAACTAATCTCCCTGAAGGTGCCCTTTAAATCTAATGAGAACAAGATCAACAAGCCTCCCTTAGCCCTCCCCATGCGACTGGGGACAGCAGGTTTGGTAAAGCTTATGAACCCATCCCACCAAAGGTTCACAGAGGTATCCCAGGTTTCCTGGAGCGCAATAATATGGTGACCTAAAACAAAATTTGACCACAGCTTATCCTGTCGCTTACCAGTTAACCCTGCTATATTCCAACTTATCAGTTTGCACGGAGCTCTAGCTGACATAGGCTCCGGGTACCTTGCCAAAATCCCTGCATTATTGAGCACTGGTTGAGTTAAATCATCTGGACCAGCTTCCGGTGGTCTCTGCAGCTTAACTTCTGCGATGTGCTGAGTCACGCAATGCTCAGGCGAATATGACATAGGAGGGTGATCATGTCTGGGTATGATTTGTTCTCCCCACCCTATCAGGGGGATGAACTCGTCGGAATCTGAACTGTTACTGAGTAAGTTATTCTGCTCTTGTTGCTTGTTGAAAATATTATTTCCCGGGATCATACCCTCTATCTGTCAGTCGCAATCATTTAAATTGGACAAAACACCGTACCTGTTCCCTGTACCAAACCCCCAATCAAATGGGGTGGCTGTCTGGCCCCAGCCGTTCGCTACTGTATTCCACACAGGCTGTGGGGTATTGGGGCGCATAAAGAGCTGTTCGTTACCCGGCCTGGCCATAGAGCCATGTCCATATCCTCCATTATCAAAACCTGGGGTACTTCCTCCCCACCTATTTATGTTGTACCAATTTGGACCCGGGGTTCTAGCCCTTTGCCCAATCGGAAAATTATATTGCCCTGTCCCCAAGCTAGTCATTAAATGTGGACGATCATTGTTAAATCTAAGTCTATTTTCTCCCCCCCAATGGGTGACTCTTGACTGTCTTCTCGGCCTGGGCAAATTAGGGGAAGTCACATTGTGATTTTTATGATAAAAAAATTTCAGAGTAAGCGGGATTATAGAGCCGCTTCTACGCTGAGGTGGGAAGATATTGTTAAGGATATTAGGAAGCGTCTCTGCACTAGCAAAATTTAAGACTACACAGTCCCCTTTAAATTTCTTTTGATTGTTCCCAATCCAAGGTACCCTCCTTGTCGTGACAATTTCCCCTGCTAACTGGTCAACTCCCTGAGGTGCCATATACATGTTATTGGAAAGCCAATGTAGAGCTTTGTCTTTTAGTCCTTGAGCAGTTTCCTTTTGCTCAGGAAGTAGGACAGGGACATTCGTTAATACTAAGACTAAGGGTGAGGCCGCCATGATGAAATGTATTGAATCCTCCCCTGAGTTCAGTGGTGCTAAAACAGCAGGAGCTAAAGTTGGTGGCTCTCTTATGACAACCTGGCCTGGGTCAGATAATGGGGGTGACTGCCCTACCAAAGTGGGCTGTTCTTGGCCTTCAATGCCACAAGTATCACTAGTTTCACAAGTGTCAGGACCCGTGCCCACCTCAACTGTGGCTACTGGTTTGATAACGTGGGAGGCTAGGTTTTCCAGATCGTTTACCACCTTGGTTTGTGACCCACCCATCTTTTTTACTTCTGCTGTTAATTTATCTATCTTCCCAATGAGTGGCTTAATGATGGTCCTAATTTTAATGTCTATCATTTCTGAAATCCTATTAAATAGGTCATCGTCAATGATTTGCCTAAACTCTTCTGGGTTCTCATGCTCCACATTTTTGTCTTTATGTCTAGGTGGCGGGGAAACCTTTTTCTTTCCTGTCTGCTTGGCCCCACGTTTGGCTTGGGACTTTCTACAATTTCTGACTGGTCGGCCAACAGGCGACGGAGGTGGCGGGGCTTCCGCTATAATATTATGCTGTTGCTCGGAGTCAGACCCTTCATGCAGAGAAAAATCAATTAGCAGGTCAGAATTTTCTATCACATTGCTATTAGCTTGGGAATTTATATCATGGATCAAAATTACAGGATCAGGGGACCGAGTCCCAGACAATTGTGCATCAGGGGCAGGACTTAATGGTCGTAAAATTGGGGATTGGCTCAGGCCTAGAGATTCCCTTCTCTCGGTATTTTTTTTCTTCACCAGTTGGACTAGAAAGGAATCTAAGGTATTGAGTGGTTCTGACGTCATAACGGCCGGTTTTCTAGGCATATCTATAAACTTCACGATACTAACAATAGTCAGATATGACACTCAACAGACTACTAGGTATGAGCAAGCTAGGACATGAAAGAAAAAACAGAGCTAATATGTAAAAAATCACTACAAATCTATACAATATAAAACAGTTTCAATTAATCTACAAGAGCCTACATTAATTAAAATAAGCACATTCCAGTCCTTTACCTAAATCAGAGAAATTGGAACAATCAGTATCAATAAGCAAGATAGGGAGGGATTTTCCTCAACCAGCACAGTACCTTTAGCTGCAAAAATAAAATATAAGAGGGGTGGCCCGGCCCGGCCCCTCTCGGCCCCGGACGGCCACAGACGGTCCCGCCCTTGTCCCGGGCTTCTCCCGGCGCTCCCGCGCGCTCCCGCGCAGCTGTGATAACGTTCTAATTTATCAGGGCGAGGTGGCTAAAGGGGGCGTCACCTACAGGGAGAGCGGCACCAGGTGGCAATTCGGTGCAGGTGTGCAGCAGGGACTCTTGGGAATTGGAGTCCCACTGCAGACGCGCTCGCAGCCCTGTTTCACGGAATGCCTTCTCCCCAGCAGCAGGCAAGTTCAAATTTACCGCGCAGCGGGACCCGCGAAGCGGGTCCGGCCAGCAGTAGCGTTAGGAAAGAGGAAATGCGCTCAGGGTGTCAAATGCGCTATTGGCTCCAGCGACGAGGGTCCAGCAAAACACAAGGAAATCCCAGCAAAGATTGCGTCCAAGTTCCTTTTGAGCAGGGGAGGGGGGCGTCACCTACAGGGAGAGCGGCACCAGGTGGCAATTCGGTGCAGGTGTGCAGCAGGGACTCTTGGGAATTGGAGTCCCACTGCAGACGCGCTCGCAGCCCTGTTTCACGGAATGCCTTCTCCCCAGCAGCAGGCAAGTTCAAATTTACCGCGAAGCGGGTCCGGCCAGCAGTAGCGTTAGGAAAGAGGAAATGCGCTCAGGGTGTCAAATGCGCTATTGGCTCCAGCGACGAGGGTCCAGCAAAACACAAGGAAATCCTGACAGACACTCACTGACAGACTCTCGCTGACAGACTCTTTCACTCCCACTGACATACTCTCCCACTCTCTCTCTCTCACTGACTGACTGACAGACTCTCACTGACAGACTCTCACTGACAGACTCACTGGCAGACTCTCACTGACAAAATCTCCCACTCTCTCTCACTGACTGACTGACTCATTCTCACTGACAGACTCTCACTGACTCATCCTCACTGACAGACTCTCACTGACTCACTCTCTAACTGACTGACTCACTCTCTCACTGGCAGACTCTCGCTGACTCTCTCACTGACAGACTCTCACTGACTCTCTCACTGACTCTCTCTCTTACTGACTCTCTCTCACTGACTCTCTCTTACTGACTCTCACTGACTGACTCTCTCACTGACTCTCTCTCACTGACAAACTCTCTCACTCTCTCACTGACTGACTCTCCCACTCACTCTCACTGACTCTCCCACTCACTCTCACTGACTCGCTCTCACTGACTCACTCTCACTGACTCAGTCTCACTGACCGACGCTCTCACTCTCTCTCACTGACTGACTGATTGCCTCACTCTCACTGACAGACTCTCTCACTCTCACTGACTGACTAACTGACTCTTCCACTCTGTCTCACTGACTGACTCTCCCACTCTGTCTCACTGACTGACTCTCCCACTCTCTCCTACTGACTGATGGACTCACTCACTTTCACTGACAGACTCTTACTGACAGACTGTCTCACTCACTTTACTGACTCACTCTCACTGACAGACTCTCACTGACAGACTCTCTCACTCTCTCACTGACAGACGCTCTCCCTGACTGACTCACCCACACTGACACTCTCACTGACTCACTCTCACTGACTCACTCAGTGGCTCACTCTCACTGACTCACTCTCACACTGACTGACTCACTCTCACTGACTGACTGATTGCTGACTGACTGACTCACTCTCTCTCACTGACTAAATGACTGACTCACTCTCACTGACAGACTCTCACTGACATACTCTCTCTTTCTCACTGACTGACTAACTGACTCTCCCACTCTGTCTCACTGACTGACTCTCCCACTCTCTCTCACTGACTGATGGACTCACTCACTCTCGCTGACAGACTCTCACTGACACTGTCTCACTCACTTCACTGACTCACTCTCACTGACAGACTCTCAATGACAGACTCTCTCACTCTCTCACTGACTGACTTTCACTGACAGACTCTCTCCATGACTGGCTCACCCTCACTGACAGATTCTCACTGACAGACTCCCACTGACTCGCTCTCTCACTGACTCGCTCTCTCACTGGCTCGCTCTCACTGACTCACTCTCACTGACTCACTCTCACTGACTCACTCTCACTGACTCACTCAGTGACTCACTCTCACTGACTCACTCTCTCACTGACTGACTCACTCTCGCTCACTGACTGACTGACTGCTGACTGACTCACTCTCTCTCACTGACTGACTGACTCTCCCATTCTCGCTCACTGACTGACTCTCCCACTCTCTCTCATTGACTGACTTACTCTCATTGACAGACTCTCACTGTCAGACTCTCTCACTCTCACTGACTAACTGACTGACTCTCCCACTCTGTCTCACTGACTGACTCTCCCACTCTCTCTCACTGACCGATGGACTCACTCACTCTCACTGAGAGACTTTCACTGAGAGACTCTCACTGACGGACTCTCCCACGCTCTCTCACTGACTGACTCTCTCTCACTGACTGAGTCACTCACTCTAACTGACTGACTCTCCCACTCTCTCTCACTGACGGACCCTATCACTCTCACTGACTGACTGACTCACTCACTCTCTCTCACTGACTGACTCCCCCACTCTCTCTCACTGACTGACTAACTCTCCCACTCTCTCTCACTGACTGACTGACTCACTCTCACTGATTGACTCACTTTCACTGACTGACTCTCCCACTCTCTCTCTCTCACTGACTGACTGACTCACTCTTTCTCACTGACTGACTCACTCTCTCTCACTGACTGACTGTCTCTCACTGACTTACTGACTCACTCTCATTGACTGACTGACTCACTCTCACTAACTGACTGACTCACTCTCACTGACTACTCTCACTGACTGACTCACTCACTCTCACTGACTACTCTCACTGACTGGCTCACTCTCACTGAGTGACTCACTCACTCACTCTCACTCACTGACAGACTCTCTCACTCTCTCACTGACTGACTCTCCCACTCTCTCTCAATGACTCTCTCACTCACTGACTCTCTCTTTCTCTGACTCTCTCTCTCACTGACTCTCTCTCTCACTGACTCTCTCTCTCTCACTTACTCTCTCTCACTGACTGACTCTCGCTAAAAGACTGACTCTCGCTAAAAGAATGACTCTCGCTAAAAGAATGACTGACTCCCGCTCACTTACTGACTATCTCACTCACTCACTCTCTTTCACTCACTGACTAACTGACTCATTCTCTCACTCTCATTCACTCTCACTCTCATTCACTCTCACTGACTCTCACTCTCACTTACTGACTGACTCTGTCACTCTCACTGACTGACTGATTCTCTCACTCTCACTGACTGACTCTCACTCTCTCACTGAGTCTCACTCTCTCACTGAATGACTGATTCTCTCACTCTCACTGACTGACTCTCACTCTCTCACTGAATCTCACTCTCTCACTGAATGACTCTCATTCTCTCACTGACTGACTGACTCTCTCACTGTCACTTACCTCTCACTGACTGACTCTCTCTCACTGACTGACTCTCTCACTCACTCTCACTAACTGACTAAATGACTGACTGACCTTCACCCTCCTGTTATTTATGCCCCCCATAACCAAAAAAACACAAGCAACCATTGGGACGGGCAGATACAAGTTGCCAGCATTTAAAGGACAAAAACAACTCAAGAAATTATTTTTAATACTTTTTTAATATGGTCGTTCAGTTGTACATAATGCTTTTTGGGTCATATCTAAGGGGACAAAAATGCTTCTGACACTTCTTTATTATTTAAGCATGCTGCAGACTTTTGTACAGCACAGCTTAAAGACATAGGTAAAGTCAATATCTCTGGCTAAACACTTATATAAGTTCCCAAAGGCGAGACCTATTGGCTATGCCAATGCTTGTTTTAGGGGAAGTCGCATTCAAGGGAGCCATTTTGGGAGATTATCACGGAGATGATCTTAATGAAATGGCACAGCTTGGAGCGTGAGTGAAGAGTCAGTGGGTGCTGGCTCTTCACTGGCTCTCTATGTGATCTTGGGAAGCTTTTTTTTCCAGCTCCTGAGTCACTCAGATGAAGTCTGGTTGCAACAGCCCATAATTGGACTATAAACCCTCAGAGGCACATCCTGCTCTGTTCTGTTCTTTCTCTTCGCTGGGTTTACTGCTCGGTAAGCACCTTACCGACCCGCGCGTTCCTCAATGCCATGTTAAATGATTCGCCGCAAGGGGGATTACAGCAGTGCTCATCCTGAGCCAGCGTGGCTTGGAAAGTGTAGCCGAGGCTTTTTGTCAGCGGGAGCATTCTTCAGACAGACAGACCATATTAAATGCCTGCTCAATAGGAACAGACCATTCTAGGCCGCAAGCCCGACTCTCGCTATATTTCATTCTGGGGCACTTGGTACATTGATACCTGGCACAGGGATCTGCTAGTCTGGACATCTGGCAGAAAGAAGGGTGCCTTTGTCTGTTTCAGCACCCACAGCACAGCCAATTAAACCGTGGACAATAGATAGACGGGAAAAAATTAGATCAGTTTTTTTTTCCCCATTGAAGTTAGGAGAGTCTTTCACTTTTTGAAGGACAATTTGTCTTAAGTGGTTGCAAGGCGCAGTGGCTGCTCCTCCGCTAAGGCGGAGGATGGGGAGCGTCGCGCCACTGCTCGTTGAACAGCGGAAAATAAAAATCAAATGAAAATAACAAGAAGGTATTATCATTTTATTTTATTTGTGACTCCGGGCGGGGCGGGGCTGGCTCCCCGCAGAGGGAGCAAGAGCGGTTTGCACTCCCTCCCTACATGCGCATGATGCTTTGACCGGCCCTCTAGGGCCGGCCAAACAAGTGGCATAACTAAACTTGATGGGGCCCCCTGCAAAGTACATGGAGGGCCCCCTGGAGCCCGCCCCCCCCACGAAGTGGAGGCCAACAAGGACTTTGTTATGCCACTACTCGTCAGGGCTGAAATACCACTCATAAAAAGACGGGCTCATAAATAGGCTGTAGAGCTTGAGGATGCAGTGGGCAATTCAACGTAAGCTATAGACTTACAAATAATGCTTAACAGTTAACTTTACATTGAAATTGAGGTGCCACTAACCATCCACACTATCACAAGCTCAGAAGGGGTTACTGAAAAATGTGTCAAACGCTCCCTGATAGGTGCTCATAGAGAAAGGATCGGGTCAAAACAAGTGACTACAATGACTTGAGCCAACAAACATCAAAGCATCAAAGTAGATGTTATGCTCTTCACTAGATCAGTATTTGGCAACTAATTGAAGGGAAAGAATAAAATCATCTGTATTCTCTAGAGCCCCATAAATGGAAAATACATTCAGTTTGAGAATAAAATCCTTAAGTGGTCTAAACTGAAATGTCTAGGTCCACTCTCAGCCACCCAAGCTGAATCCCAGATTTTCACTCCATTTAGGACTTTACAAACAAGGAACCGTTTGCCTCTAGGTAAGAAAGCAAATTACAATCTACTCGAACAATGTCTTACAACATTTTAACCTAATATGACAACTTCAAAAAAATCACCACGATCTGAATTATATTAACTTGGGTTGCTACCCAACTCTCCTCAAACCCTTTACTTGGCCTCCATAATTCATAAATTGATAACAAATGACATTCTTCACCTACAGAAGTAATGCAGACAGGAATGGAAAAGTTATCTATCTAAGCCCTCCCTTCACCTGTAAAGCACAAATAGCCCTCGTCGTTTTGCACAGCGAGCATTAATATTCAAACAGTTTATTATCAAAAGCAAACTTTAATGAGGTGTTAATTGATCCAAGAAAACTATACAAACCACTGGAGATGCAACTAGCTGCCCAGAATTCTCTTCAGTGGTGTCCCAGGATGGCCCGGGTCTGACAGAGCTAAAAAAGGAAGGAGCCTAATGGGGCAAAAAAAGCAATATTACAAAACTGGAACTGTACTTCCAGTTTGAAAACAGAATCTTGGATTACTGACTTGCTTCAACTGGCCATCACCGAGCAAGCCCTGTTCAAAGTGCAAGAGGACCCCCACAGCCTACGCCTCCATGAATAAAAGTACCACCTTTTCACCTTATTACAGATTTTGTGATGAGAAATTGCATATCTGTTATATTCTTCTCTGACAGAATAATTTCCCACAATGTATGCAAGCCCCCAAATGTACCTTTTAATTGTTAGCTAGAGTAGACTTAACACTGATGACAGTACATGCAGCACCTTATAGCTGAACAATAAACAATGCAGTCTGGATTGATAAACCTAGTAATGTATATTGGAAGACGCACGTTGTCATTTTAATAAACTTTCCATTTGATGAAAATAAAAAAGAGAAATCGTTTTTATTTACTGAGTGGATGCAGAACTCGGCTGGAAATATTTTCTGTTGAATCAGGCATTTTTTGGCAATAGACCAGGTCTCTCAAAAAGCCTGCCTGAGAAAAAAAATGGGGCATATTAGCAAGAACCTCGTTAAAATTATCGCCGTTTTAGCGGCAGGAAACTGCCGCTAAAACGGCGATAATGGGCTTGCTAATATGCGTTATAGAATTCCAATTGAAGCCCAGGTTAGATGTGCAGGACATCTAACTTGGGCTTCTATTGGAATTCTATAACGCATATTAGCAAGCCCATTATCGCCGTTTTAGCTGCACTTTCCTGCCGCTAAAACGGCGATAATTTTAACGTGGTTCTTGCTAATATGCCCCAATGTTTTTTAAATGAGTTTGCCATGCCTAAATTAACAATTGTTTGAATAATTACATATGCCTAACAAACCTGGACTTTAGTGTACAGGTAGAGGCCAGTCATATTGATCGTGCCACGCCTAATGGCAGAAAATTTTTATTATTATTATTTTGGGATTTCTATAGCACAGCACCTACTCAGTGAGCGTCCTGGGACTTGGCAGTAAAATCTGATAACAAACTGACAAGGGGAGCTAGAAAGCAGACCCGTAGAGCCAGGTCTCAGGGAGTGGTTTAAAGAACTGGATGTTCACAGTGCAGTGGTTAATTTGTAAAAAATATAAGTGCTGGGGCTCTCGTCAGGAGTCAGCTTGCACCAGCCCATTTATCCTGTTTGCGCTGCCTAAAACAAAACCAACTACTAACCATGAAAGTGGGGAGAGGATATGGTCTATTGGCCAAAGCTGTCGACTTCATAGCTGAGTAACCAGGTTTGAGTCTCGATGTCAGCTTAACATCCTGTGATTTTGGGCAAATCACTTAATATCCCTGTAAATTATTGTGTCCTTAAGTGGTGTTCATGAAAAGCGCTGGTGTTGATGATTAAGTGCCGGTGCTGAGCACTGTAAACCACCAGCTCAAATTAAGCACTGTCACAGTGGCCAAATAGGAGAATGAGCTGCCTCCCGACTTTTTCCTTCAGAATTGAGGAATTACCACCAGGGAGGAGATCAAAATGATCTAGTTGGAGTTCGGGCACGGTGCCTTCCCGCTATTATAGGGGTTTGAATCGCAAGGGTTAGTAAGCGTAAACACACAGAATGCAAACACCTGATAACATTTCTGAAAATGTCACATATCACTCCTTATGGTGCATTTTCTTTTTTGGTAGCATCGAAACCGCATATTGGTTGTTTGGCATAAGGACAGCAATATTCATGCCCCCTCCAGGACAGCCCGATGCACGTTGTCCTGACCCAATGGTACTCGCACTCTATGGATGGACGGGAATACATCATTATATCACGTGACGCCGGTCAAACCATGGGACTCACCATCATTAATATCCAAGTGTTGTTGACCTAACCACAGAACATCATCTTAATTATCAAAGAGATAAGGTAAGAACTACAGAACCCTCAATACTTAAGTTAGGACGATATTTCCATGAGGCTTGAAAAAGGCCCAGGCCTGTACTCTGTGAAGGAACGAAACACCTGTTGTCTGCCAGACCCTGAAGATTTCATTACTGTACAAGATGCGAACTATATAAGACGAATAAATAAATGAGCGAAAACTTCTCTCAAGAAACCTTGGTGGAATCCTTATATTTTGTGTTTTTTTACTATCTTCAATTATTTTAACATAATTATGCGAAACTAGCCTCTCTGTATTCCGAAATTTCATCAATAATCCGAATATATATCTGATAAACAAGAAACCACTTCGTTGTTGTTGCAAACACTGCTGACCCTCTGAGACTCCTCCGACACTCACCTGATGTCTGGTCTGCAGTTTCAGTGGCAGGCGCAAAGGGGGGGCAGAAGACAGGGCAGGGCTAGTTAGGGGCTAGCAATAATTAAAATATGGCCGGCGGCTGCACAGTCCCACTCAGTAGTCTGGAGACACCTCACCTCCTCACGCGCCCTTCTAATTGTGCGGTGCCCATGACGGTTTTACTTGCGCGATGCGCATGACGGTTACCAGTCACCCTAAAAAAGTGAAGACCGCTCAGACGCACTAGAGACGTGCTTGCCGTGCACCATTTAATTTATAAAAGAGGCCGCGGCACAGAGAGGTATTCTATGGACTATGGCGAGCGTAACGTAAGCCAGCACAATGTAAACTGCTTGCTGGCTGCGCAGCCGCAGAAGGTGGCCCCTGGAACACAGCCCCCCCCCCCCGCAATGCGGGGGCTGCGGGTGCCTGTGTTACGCACCTGGGCCAAACAGTCATGCGTAGTTGGTATGTTCTCCATTGAGCTGTGTTTCACAGCCCCGTGGAGGACATGCCAAGCTTCCCCAGGCACCGCCTGAGCAGCCATACAGGCTGCTCAGACCAATCACGTCGCTGCTCCTGCAGCATCGTAATTAGCTGGCAGAGTCGGAAGCCGGGGTGCTTCCAGTGCAGACTGCAGGTAGCAGCCAGGAAGAAGACAAGAAGTCAGAGGAGAGGCGCGTGGCGGACGCTGAGGCAAAGCAGGTATGTTTATTTATTTATTTTTTTCATCCCACCCCACCACCCTGTTCAGAGGCAGCCCCCTGTCGGTGAAGCAGGTACAGTGCACCTGGTCTCTAGGCCCTAAGGGCCCATTGAACACTGCTATAGCTGTATTTTACTACCCCAACAGAAGGCAAAGAGGCCATTTTCCATGCTTGCACAAGGGCTTGTGTCATCCAAGCCACGATAATGTGCACAATGGAGCACGTTGTTTTGATATTTAATCATTTTTAAGGCATAGTTTATCTTCTAGGTGTGAAGACTTCCTTGGGTTTTGTCCACTATCTCCGGGGCAGGTTCCTGCCCAGATTCCTGGGTTAGACTCTGTCTGCTGACTGTAGTCAAGGGCCTCTCCCTCTGAATCAAGGCTGATTTCTGTCCCTTGTTCACCATCAGTTTCTCTACCCCGAATCAGAGTCGGTCTGGTACACAAAGATGGCCCAGGCACCAAAATAAAAATTACCCACGTTAACAAAGCATATAGTTAAAAAAAAAGGTGGTAATATATGGAAAAATAAACTACAAACGTGCCCACGTGGTCATAAAACCGGCCCAAAACTGCTAAAAACCAGCCCACACATTGATCTGTCAGACAAAACCACCAGGCACTGCCTGATTGCCCAATAGCCTAATCAAACTCTGCCCTTAATCTTGATCAGTCATATCTGCCAGCTGCCTCTGACTCTGACTATGGTGCTCCCCCCATGAAATTAATCCTGGCAAGGGTCTTTCCTCCCTACACTGGATGAGGTTCTAGCTACTGGCTGTGGGTACGGTTCTGCCCCCAGATTATAGGTGAGCTTCAGTCCAGCTGCTACTAGGTCAGGTCCTCTTCTCTTTGGTTATGGTTCACGTTCTCTCTCCTGAATAAGACAGCATTTCAACATTTGACGCTGTGTGGAGTGCTTTCCTCTGGCACCGGTCTGGTTCTGTTCCCAAGCTCTAACGGGAATACATATATCCTCTAAATATTTGGAAGCATCTTTCCCCATCACAAGGTCAGATCCTGCTCTTGGATTGTGGGTGGGGTTCTGCTTTCCTGGATCCGGGCCTACTTCTGGCCCCCTTAGTTTGGTTCATGGTTCTCTGTTGACTATGAGAGGGGCTCTGTCTGTAGTATGACTCTGTGTGATGCTGTACGCGCTGGTACTACCAAGATTCAACCTAACTACCATGGATGAGGTTTTGCTCCAAATGCACATGGGAGAGTTGGCCACTCTAACCTTGGGACAGTTCCTGACCTAGGACTGTGTATACGTTTTTATTCTGCTGAATCTCTGTGATATTCTGTTCTCTAAGGCTTCATGAGGGTATATCCTCTATCTGTGGTCACATTTTAACCTATGACTCTTGCCAAATTCTGACCCCTGACGCTGGATCTCATGGAGTGCATTACCCTGGGGCAGGGCTTGTCCCCTTGAATGTAACTGTGGTTCTTTTATGCATCTGGGGCATGGATCTACCTTTTCACCATTGGTTGACGTTATGGCTCCTTGAATCTGTTTTATTTTATGTCTCTTTTATTCTGGATGACACTCTCCCCCTGATTCTACATGAGGTTCTCACCCCTTTATATTGTGCTAGGTTATGTTTTCCACGCACAGGGGGTGGGGTCTTCTTTCCTGGATGTGAGCTATAACTTCATCTCCTGTCTCTGGGTTAGTACTGGTTCCTTCACTGACTCCTTGTGAGATTGTCGACCCCTAAGTACAGATGAGGCACCAGTTGCTGACTTTGGTTCTGCTCTTGTTCTGTCACTAACATGGGCAGGGTTGTCTCTCTTACTTCTAATTGTGTGTCTGTTTCTAACTCAGGATCTGCCCAATGTACGTGACGTTTTGGTGACCCTGGCTCAGGGTTGCGCTGTCAAGTTCTGTTCCTTGGCACTCCTGAGGTTCTGCTTTCCTACCTCTAGGTCAGATTCTGCCCACTCCATCCCAGTCAGGCTTTTGCTAAGTGATATTCTGTTAATGACTCTGAGTAATGGTCTGACGATGAGTGTGAAAAGTACTGGCCTCAGATCCTGTGTAACATGTTAAACTCCTGACTTGTATCGGGTTACCTTTATTTGACTCTCTGTAAGGTTCTCACTCCACAAAAATGTATGCCTTTGGGTGGGGTTCTGCCTGATAACATTGACTTACATCCCTCACTGTGAGTCTGAGTGAGATCTGTCACTCTATTTATGGTGAAATTATGTAAAATTAATTAGGGATGTGATGATTTGTTTCTGACTCTGCCCAGGGTTCCCAGGTCTCACTCTGGAGTAGGTTCTTTCATCTAGTGCTCAGTATCTTTTTCCTGAACCCTGGATCTGGCTCTCACACTGACTCTGGAAAAAAAGATTAAATCCATTCTTCTGAACTAAGCTGTGTCCCAGGGCAAGTTCTTTACCTAATTTTGGTAGCTGTTGTTTCGGGATAACATTCTGTCTCCTGACTTTGTCTGAGACTCTGTCCCCTAACTCTTGATAAGATTATAGCCCCCTAACTCTGCAGAAGTCTTTCTCCCGTGTTCTGGGTCTAGGTCAGGTTATATTGCTCTTAGTCTGTGTCATGTGTTCTCCCTTAGTTCTGTGTGCAGTTCTGTCCCTGTGATTTAAGCTGCAGATACAGTTATGTCCCTATCTTAAGGTTCAGTCCTACTCCTTGGCTTCAGATGAGGTTCTGACCCCTGACTCTGGGTTGAGCCCTGTTCCTTGGCTTATAGTGAGTTTCTTCACCCTTATTCTCGGTAGAGTTCAGTTTTTTGGCTTTGGATGAGGTTCTGACCCTGCCTAGAAGTTAAGGCCTGCTCCTTGGCTTTGGATGAGGTTCTGCCCTGACCCTGGATTGAATTCTGCTCCATAGTTTCAGACGAGGTTCTTCTCCTGAATCTGAGAAGAGTCCTGTTCCTTGTCTTTGGAAGAGGTTCTAGCCCTGACTTGCGGTTAAGTTCTATTTCTTTGCATCGATTGAGTTTCTGACCCAATTCTGGCTGAAGTCTTTAAGGGCCCGATTCACAGAACTAACTTAAAACAAAACCCTAAACTTACTACTTTTGGTATTCACAGAAGTTAGGATTTTGTCTTAAGTTTGTCTTAAGACAAATTTAAGACAGACTTAAGACAAACTTAAGACAAAATCCTAACTTAAGTCTGTTTTAAGTCTGTCTTAAGACAAACTTAAGACAAAATCCTAACTTCTGTGAATACCAAAAGTAGTAAGTTTAGGATTTTGTATTAAGTTAGTTCTGTGAATCGGGCCCTTGTTGTTTGGGTTCGGGTGAGGTTCCACCAGAAACTCAGGGTTGAGTTCTGCTCCTTGGCTTAAGATGAGCTTCTGCCCATGACTCTGGGTGAGGTTTGTGATCTTTACTCTGGATGCGCTACTCACAGATTTACTCTTTGATCCCTGCCCCCGGCTCCCCAAGATAAATGTCACTCAGTGAGGTAGCTGGAGAGTCGTATGAAGTTTCCTCCCACTAGCAAAGCAAGGGGCAAGATCAGATTCCTTTTCACTTCTGCCTTTTCAAACCTCACAATCAATTGGCGGCCACCTTCACACTTATCATGAGGAGCAGCCTGCCTTCAGCCATAACACACTTGCCCTAAAAAATGCAGGATTAATTCTACCTCTCTCGACCACCCACCCTCCATCTCTCCCTCTTCACCCTCACTTTCTTCTCCCATCTTCCCCCAACACCACCCGTTGTCTGGACATAAACTGAACAGCCAGTGGCACACCCATTTAAATGTCTCCCTTAATCCTGTAGGGGTGCAAATATTTTCCTATGTGCCTACCACAGCACTGCTGAATGATGAGGCTGCTGAATATCAAGACTGCTTTGTCTTCACTCCTAATGCCTCTTTTTTACACCACTCTACACTTTCTGTCTTTTTATTTCACTCTTGAAGGTTTGTTTTTATCCCTGTTTATACCCTTGGTCAATGTTTCATATCCTTCACCCTCGTCCTTCTTTCTCTATTTGCTGTCTTTCTAACCTTTGCTCATGGTCAGTCTGATGACGACTCCTTACCAACTAACCTTCACTACCCTTAGTTTTAGTCTACCATGTCCCATTCCTTACACACATGACGCTCACAGTCTCACCTGTGTAAGTACTGGGTGTAGGATGATGGTAAAAGAGATAATGAAAAATTATTCCTTGTCCCCAAAATTGAGTGTTGGAGCCCGCTAACTGTAACCACCAGTACAAATTAAGGTCCACCCTAACACTTTTTATATAAAACTTGCATTTTCTTGCACACAATATCTTTGATCCTGCCATTGATGCAGAGCATGTTTAGATTGTCATATCCTCTATTGTTCCATTCATTCCTTGAAACTTTATGCCAAGACCACAAAGGCAAAATCAAGTTTGCTGGTAAAAGAAGGAGGTAATAATAGGCCAGTATTACCTTTACTAGATGGCATCATCACTCCATCTGCCAGTCACTTAAAGGAGGAGGCCCAGAATGGTGCAATACATCTAAGACCAGATACTACTGGGCTGTTTACTGTTTACTGTATATTTTAGAAGGGCTCTTTTCTACTCACCAATTCCTCCAGTTCTGAGAAAGTATAATGTTTTACCTGAAAAGTATTAATACTGGTTGCTGTATTAACAGGTGTGCTAATACCATATGTTAATACCACTCTTGGGCCCACATGCATCATTGAGAATTGCATTCGCAAACGGTGCGAATCGCAATTTTCGTCCGTTTGCGAATGCAATTCTCAAATTTCGGATGCATCATGCTTTTCTCAATTTTAGGAATCGCAACCATGTTGCGATTTCTAAAATTGCGTTTGCATTTAAGAAATCGCAATTTGAGATTTCTTAAATGCAATGCATGATAATTTTTAAATTGCGAATTCGCAAATTGGAAGGGGTAAATTAGCATGAAGTTGAACTTCATGCTAATTTACCGAAAACTTTCAAACATGCACAAGTTACATATTTGAAAGTTTTAATTTACACACACATGTCCTTGGGGCATGTGTGTGTGTAAATTGCATTGAAAATTACATTTCAGGGGTGCAGGGAGGGGTTCTTTGGACCCCCCCTGCACTCTTGAAATTGCATTCACATTTTGCGAATTCGCAAATTGAAAATCGCAAAATGTGAATGCCTTCCCATTCATTACTATGGGCCTTTTGGCCCATAGGAATAAATGGGAAGGTTTTCCTTAATTGCGTTTCGCAAATTGTGAATCGCAATTAAGGAAAAATAAGGAATCGCAAAAAAAGTTGTGATTTTTTCATGCATTGCCGTTTGCGATTTCTAAATTGCGATTCCTTAATTTTTGCAATTTAGGAATCGCAAACGGCAACGTTGATGCATGTGCCGTTGGAGAGTTATTTTGTGTGACCCTTTAATGGAGCTAGTAATTCTGCCCCTTCGAGTTACCTTTACCGGCCAGTAAAATGCCTCTAGCGAGCAGACAATATACATCATGATGAGTTTGAATCATAACACTGTGCTAATAAATGAAGGATTGACCTAGTAATTCCTCATTCTTGGTCGTATTTTTACAGAAAGATTTTGGCTTTTTAAAGCGGCTGGTGTCCATTCGGGAAGCTGTATGGCCCATGGGTAACTTCATGTAATCGTAAAGAGAAGGGATATTGCTCTTGGAAACTAAGGGTATGGGAAATTTGTGTAATCTACTTTCACATAATTATGTGAATTTATGCCAAATTACATGTAATTACACAAAATTAAAATCTGGCATTTTGCGGTATATTTTAGTGCAAAATGTCTTCTTGAGTCCTTTTTGGCCCAAGGGCGCATTTAAACAAAAGCAGCATGAACAGTGACTTGTGTTCTATTGTTCCTGTGCTTTCACTGTAAATTTTTTCTGCAAATGGCATAAATTAGGTAAAGTGGCATTATGGTGTGATGTTGCGAATTTCGCTTAGCAAGCGTATTGCAAAATTCCCAAAATTACGTGAACTATGCCAGTGCAATTTATATTTTGTCCAGGCCTACATGGAAAACATGCAGCAACACCCCTCTGCACTATTTATGAGGGGTAAAATGTCTACATTTTCCCGCAGTAACAAATGAAGCATAGATTTGCTGCAAGTTGCGCATTGGCTAAGATGTCTGTGAGGTTATCGGTACCTCAAGAGCAAAAGATGTGGGGGCATACTTACAAGGACTGATGCAATGGCATTGATGCATCCGATTTCTTGCACCTTCCGCAGATGCCCTAATGACGCCATGGATGGGCTGTATTTACAATGCAGTGCTCCACAGCGCAAGGATTTATGGATCCATCAGAAATTCTGAAGCATCTTTTGGTGTTAAAGTGACGCATTGCTGGAGTTGGTCGTAAGAGTGACGCAACTCCACCAATGAGTCCGGGCACAGAGGTGAGTCCCATGTTGCCTGGTTTGAGTAGGCATAGGGATTTTGACGCTGTCAAGTCATAGAGTGACGCAGTTAAAAGTTGTAAATTTCACCATGCCAGTTCTATGTGGCTTTTAACAGGAACGCCTACCCTGCATACATTATACCTGGCGCAGGTATATTGTGACGCAGGCCTCTACAAAATTGCGCATTGGGCCCAATGCGTCACTTTGTAAATATGGAGCAGTGTGGAGCACTGGTTGCGCCGCTGCTGCATACAAAAAATGACACTGCGGCAGCGCTAGCTTCTTGTAAATATGTCCCATGGTAGCAGGGACGGGACTTGGTAGATTCATCAAGCATTTTTGCGAGCGCAAACGGTGCGAATCGCAAAATTCGGCCGTTTGCGCCCGCAAAAATGGCATTTGAGATTCATCAATGGTTCATGAACTCGCAATTTGAAAAATCGCAAATAATTGCGATTTATCAAAATGCGATCGCATTTAAGGAATCTCAATTTGAGATTCCTTAAATGCTATTCATGAACCTTTTCAAAATTGCGAAATCGCTATTTTTGGCTGCTGTTTACCGCGAAGTCTGACTTCGTGGTAAATAGCGAAAACTTAGAAAAATGCACTTTAGTGCATTTTTCCAAGTTGTATGTTACACACACACATGTCCTTTGGACATGTGTGTGCGCAACATCAGTCTACATTTACATTTCAGGGGTGCTAGAGGGTGTCCTTTGGACACCCCTGGCACCCTTGAAATCGCATCCTTATTTGCGAATAGCAAATTGCTAATCGCAAAAGGAAGCTGTAGGAATCGCAAATAAAATTGCGATTCCTACATGAATCCCGTTTTGCGAGTCTTTAATAGCGATTCCTTAATAATCGCTATTAAGGACTCGCAAAACGGGACAATGATGAATATGGGGGCAAGGTACATTCACACCTGAGGTGGAATAGCAAGCAATGGGTACTCTGTATTCATATATGACAGGAGCTAAATAAAGGATTAGATAGGGGTACTTGGACAGCTGCAAATCCCAATGTAGGATAACAACAGGTGCTGCGAAGACGTAGCGCCTTGTTTCCCAAGACTGGGACAGCAGGGTTACTTGAGGTGCGCCGGAAGTGGTGGGCGGAGGACGTTTCCAGCAGCCTCTTAGTAATTCCAGATTACATATTGTCTTCCTCCTCCTTTGGGAAAAAAAGGCTCCCATTTTAATCAGAGAAAAGATGAAGAGGCCAACGAAGGTGAGGGCTCCACGGTGTCGCCTCCCCCCGCTCCTCCAAAGTCGCAGCCCTGTGTAACCAAGAGACGCAGAAAGGTCACGGTGCCCCCTGGCATTTCAGCATTAAAAGCAAACTGAGAGCCCAGCGCGGGAACACTCAGCACTCACTCATAATGGCCCCGGCAGCAGCGCTAGGCAACGGGCACCAGCGGGAGAGGACGGCCAGTGATGAGGGGTGGGGGGCTGGGAGGAGAGAGCCAGAGAGGGAGAGGACAGCGGAGAGATGCGGGGAGTAAAGGCGGGGAGAGGGGAGCAGAGACCGGAGAGCAGTGGCTGGTATTGGGAGGCATATAGAGGTGAATAAGTGTGGGGAGGGGGGTGCTGGGAAGGTTGTAGAAAGTGGAGAACCAGGGTGTGACAAATGAGAAAATGTGAGCAGGGAGGCGAGACGAAAGATAGTGCAAATGATGAGTGGCCAGGATAGGGACAGAGACATCGCAGCAAACCAAGGCGAGTGCAGAGGAAGTTCAAGTGGAAGAAAGCAATCCAGGAAGAGGTGAAGTAAAGACATGTAGGTGAGGGAGAGAAAGAGAGAGAGAGGGTGAGGTAGAGAGGGGTAGAGACAGAGATACAATGTAGAGGGATTTTTAAAGATAGTTGAGGAGATAAAGAAGTGAGGTAGAGAGTTGTTTAATGAAAGGTAGAAAAGTGCGTAGAGAGGGTGAAATAGAGAAAGAGAAGCAGAGAGAGATGAAAGAGGAGATAAAGTGTTATATATTTATATTTACTTCAATATGACTACTTGGTGTCTGTAGTCCTTTCTTATAGTTTCTATCTTCTCAACCTCTCATTGGGCCTTATTTATGAAAAGTGACGCATCGCTGCGTGAAAACAGCGATGTGTCACTTTTCATTGCGCCCTCCTTACGACACCAATGATGCGTCATATTTACAGTATGACGCATCATGTCGCAAGGATTTACAGATACGTCAGTATTTCTGACGTATCTGTAGGCGCAAAAGTGACGCATTGCTGGAGTGTGTCACAAAAGTAACGCAACTCCAGCAATGTATCCTTTCACATGGCCATGTGAAAGGGCCTGCGTCAGTCCTACGCTTGCTGTGAGGCAGGCGTAAGATTTTGACGCATTTGAGTCCTAGAAGTGGGGCAGTGAAGATTTCACTGCGTCACTTCCATGACTCTTTCTTGCTTCATTACGCCCCCCTTGCATATATTATACCTGGCGAAGGTTTAATGTGGCGCAGGGGTTTACAAAGTGGCGCATCTACCTAGATGCGTCACTTTGTAAATATGGCACAACAAGGCGCATTTTTTACGCCACTGGTGCGTCACAAAAATTGATGCACCGGCGGCGTAAAAGTGACGGACGGCCTCATAAATGAGGCCCATAGTACCTAAGAGTGTTCTATCTGGTACCTGAAGATTCCAGCCTTGGCTGTTGATGGCCTGGTCAGCTGTGAGGTTTACTGCTCTGCTGTCTAACTTAATAAATCTATCTTGATAACCTGAAGACGTGTCTTGCTGCCTACCTAATCCACTTACAACATAAAGGTATGTAAAGAAAAACAGAGTTGGAGAGAGTTGGAAGTAGGGAGAGAGGAGTAGTGTAGGGAAAGAAAGGAATAAGGTAGAGGGAACAGAGGTGAAAAGAGCGTGTGGAGGGGGAGCAGTGAGGTTGCAAATAAATGGTGACGTAAACTGAGAGATTAGGTAGATAGATAGTAGAGGTAGAGAGATTTGATCTGGTCAGAGAAATATAAGATAGAGACATAAAATAGGTGAGGAAGAGATTGGAGAGAGGTAGATAGAGGTGAGACAGTAAAATGAAAGGAGACATAGAGAAGTGAGGTAAAGGGAGAGTTGAGGTTGAGAGAGTTGAAGTGGATAGAGGAGAGCTGCTGCAAGATGAGATGAAAGCAGCAATGCAGTGGAGAGAGTGGTGCAAGGTAGGGGGTATGCAGAAGACAGTTATTAGTAAGGTAGAGCTGTGCAGACTGGCACAGAGAAAGGTAGAGTGGGAGGATAGGTGGTGAGGGAGGTACAGAAAGCTGCAGTAGTGAAAGTAGCAATGAGAGAGAATTATTGTGGCTATAAATTGAGATGGAGATAAGGTAAGGAGTTGGTGCATAGAGATGTAGACATAAGGAGAAAGAGGGCGAGGTAAAAAGATACAGGTGAGGTAGATGTGAGCTTTCACCCTCAAATTCTCTTTTCCACCTAGCCGGCTAAACAGCCTCCAAGTCACCCTTACTGTATCTTTCCTACGGGATGAGCAGGCTGGTTAGATGCTGAATTCCTTGTAAAGTATTGTTGGAAGACATAAAGAATATAGATCTAGAAAATAAATGACTTTATTGATGCTTGCTTAAGCTTTGTTTAGCGCTATTTGGCGCTATTTGGCGCTCCGATGGTTGTGTTTTCACATGTTTCTGATTATTGTATAATGCAATGTTGTTTGGCATCATGAGCGCTTGAATATAGGGCCAGACTGGCCGTAGCGGGTATAAGGAATTTACCCGAAAGGGTTGGGGCGGATTTTGCCACAGTAGGGACTGTTTTTGTTACTGGGGGCTGGTTTTACAATGGTGCTGCTATATCAGTTCCTGGTAACGAAAGAAAGGGGGGGGTGGTGGCCCGTCAACATTGCCAGGCTGCTTTGGGTTCCCAGTCCGGCCCTGCTTGAATATACTGAACATGGGTAGAAAAAAGGTGGTCCCAACAGGGGCCCAAAGTATGTCTTGTCCAGGGCCCCAACAATCTTTAAAATGAGCCAGGGTGAGGAGAAAAAGAACCATAAGAGAGACTACTAGGAAGGTCTGGAAAAAGAAGTAATGCTGTGGTGAGAATAAACTTGTTGATATGGGTTCAGGAGACGGCAGAAACATGGAAATGGGCCGAGGTACAAGTGCTTAATTGTAGCAGGACAAGAATGGGGAGGGGTGAACTGATGGGGGAAGACAGCAGGGTGGAGAAGAGCAGAACAAGTGGGGAGGAAGGTGGAGAGGAATGAGAACAAGGTTGGCAGAGCTTAAAGGAGTGAAGTTGGCCTAACGGCTAGGGCGGTCGCCTTCGAATCTGGAGAAATGGGTTCGAGTCTCGGCAATGACGCTGAACATCCTGTGATTCTGGGCAAATCACTTAGGGCCATATGTATCATGCCCAAATGCGTTCGCAAATTTGCGAACGCATTTTCGCAAAATGGTATGTATCACACAAATCTGCATGCACAATAAGAAATCGCAAAATTTGCGATTCCTTATTTTGCTATTGCATTTAAGGAATCGCAAATTTTGCGATTCCTTAAATGCAATGTGAGAAGCCAAAACATTTTGCAAAATGTCCTTAAGGAATCGCAAATTACCACCAGCTTCTAGTTGGTGGTAAGTTGCGAATTCCTTGAAAAAAGCACATTTTTGCATTTTTCAAAGTGCCATGTGACGCACATACATGCCCTTAGGGTATGTATGTGCACCACAAGTGCACCCATGCATATTTCAGGGGTGCAACAGGGTGTCCTCTGGACACCCATGCACCCTTGAAATTATTCTCAATTTACGATTAGCAAATTGCGATTCGCAAATTGAGAATAACTTCTCATTCATTCCTATGGGCCTCCTGGCCCATAGAAATGAATGGGAAAGTATTCCTTGATTGCGATTCGCAATTTGCTAATCGCAATTAAGGAATTTTAGGAAATCGCAAAAAAAAAGCGATTTTGTACATACATACCTATTTGCGATTCTCAAATAGCGATTTCTTAAAAATCGCTATTTGAGAATCGCAAAACTAGACGATGATACATACGGCCCTTAATCTCCCCGTGCCTAACAAAAATGAATGTGTCCTCATTGTAATGCAACTGGTGCTATGTAAAGCGCTCTGATACCCGATTAGGGTCAAGTTCGCGCTATATAAAACTCTGCAAAATAAAAATAAAGTGCAGAGAACGGAGACCCAGAGAAGGGTGGGGATGGCGTTCCAGGAGGAGAGGAGAGTGATAGTAGTAGGCAGATTTGGACCAGATTTGGCAGAATTTAATGAGAGAGAAATTCACTGGAATATGGGTGAGTGATGGTGGGTAGGAGGAGCCAGGAGATGATGGCAAGACTAACAGAGGGATGCAGGGGAGAGTGGGGAGAGGCATTTCAGATAAGAACGAATGGCAATTGAAGAGAGAGGCGCACCAGACTGAGACAGAAAAGAAGAGCAGGGGAGTGTGAAGAGGGAAAGGTAGAAGTAACCACAAAGGATAGGCGAGCAAAGACTGGGAGAGAGGGCTGTAGTGTGAAGGAAGAGCAAGAGTGAGAGGAGGGGAGCAACAGATGAGAGCCGGTACAAGGCGGTTGTGGAATGAGAACAGCCAGAAGGAAGAGTGAAGAGAGCAGTGGTGGTTGGTGACATATAAATACAGTGAAGCGGGAGCTACATACATTACAACAATCATACATTAAACAATTACAATAAAACACATTAAAATAAACATTTATGAAAGAAAAAATAAAAGTTACCTACCTTATCCTGCAGCACGTCCTAGATGATCGGGGAACATCCTTTACAACGCAACTTTTACAACTCACTACCATTACCACGCAACTTTTACAAGGCAAGTTATTACAACGCATTGCGCTGGGGGGCGCTCTAGGATAGGGAATAGTTTAATTACTATCCAGCACCTTCCCTACTATCCACGGGGACTGGAGTTGGAATAGTAAATTAAACTATTCACTATCCAGCGCCCCCCAACGCAAGTCGTTGTAACGACTTGTGTAGTAAAACCTGCATCGTAATCGCATGCGTTGTAAAAGCATGCGTTGAAACGTCATACATCCAGATGATCTCAGACCCTGAGTCCAGACTCCTCAAAGCGCGAGGAGACGTCACACAGTTAACTACCTTATCCCATCCATACGCTACTCTCATACTGTGAATCAGCATGAGTGAAGGGCCTTGATCGCTCCCATGCACAACACCTGGATGGGGGCGATACGCCGCCACTAAGCCGGATTTTAAGGCCCTGGATGCCGGTGAACCGATGCAATACATGCGGTTGCCCTAACTACGTTCTCCAGGGGCAGTGTCTTAATTTACTAGCTAGAGCTACCGCCACCCGTGCATACCTACGCTACATATATAGCATATGGGAAAGAATATCATTGTTGTGATTACATTTGATGGAACATTTTGCAGGCTCTATTGGGCACTGTTCTTAACCACCTGATACTTAGAATCATACAATATGGCATTGACTGATTGATTGATTTTTTCCAGTGGACCACACTACCCACCATCTTAGGGACTGGTGTTTCGTCATTTTCCAGCCTGTTTGCCATCCTCACTCACTACTGGACAGAATTGTTGATTATAAGATTCACAGTTTATGACTGTTTCCCTTCCCCTTTCTCTGAAATATCAGGAGCATATTGATGACCGCAGGCCGTGAAAGGATTACTTTGTTTTCTATTTGGATAACGAAACCTCCTTATCGATTGATACAATTGGGAATCGTGAACGCACTAATTACTATTCATTTCGCTCTGAGGAAGCTCACAATGTGGGATCGAAACGCGTTGGTAGACAATCTGTTTGGACTGATCTGAATTATGCAATAATCTTTAAATAAAGAAGTGACTTTTTGTACATATTTCTGGCTTCCTGGACATTGTGAGCTGTGCACCCCCGGCTTATTCGAAACAAATAACAAATGTCTATTAAAATAATACAATTTAAACACGATTTTGGCCTCTGGACACATCAAGCAACAGATGAAACCCAAAGAGAATGTGATTCTTTAGTATTGTTAAGGGCAAAGTTTTATTTCAAAATATATTTTGCTAAATTCCCTAGGATGGTTTTTGGCAGTTAAAAACACTGCGGTGAAGTGGCTGTCACGCTGGTGTGGGGACAGCAGCCCACTAAAAACTGCTCAAAGAGTGCTGCTTCCCTTACTGTATTGTAGTTGTATTTATAAAGCTCTTTGTACCACCCACTATGCGCCAAAGAGCATTTTTGGAGTGGATGGATAGGACAAAACTGCTTGGGATTGCTATACATGGAATCATGTGTCCCTACAATGTGGCTTATATGATAAATATTTGGTTATTTTGTGTGAGGGCTAGAGTTATGCTCTTATTGTTGTGATGTGATTTGTTTCTGGACCTTTGAAGGCATTTGAAGCGAATGGAAAATGAGATTGGAATTTTAAGCATTAGATGCTCTGCTATATACCTCTACGGATCGAGTGAAACTGATCTCGCGCTTATATAGGGCCTCGCAGGAAGATGAGGGCGGGGGAGGAACTTTGGCGAAAGCAAGATGGGACGCGTGTTTGCCAGACCCGCTGATGGATGAGGAATGGACTGAATGTTGCTCTGGGACGGGTGGTTTTGCCGCCAATGGGAATTTTCGTCTCATTCACTATAAATATTTACAGCAATGGTATTACACACCAGCACAACTGTTACGATATGGGTTGCGGGACAACTCTAGATGCGTGAGATGTGGTGCAGATAATGCTGATTTCCTACACTTGGCATGGGGCTGTGCTAAGGTGTGCGAGTTCTGGATTGCGGTGACGAAGGCACTGACTGAGATGACCTCCGTGGAAGTGACTGCGGAACCGCGGTTGTGCTTGTTGGGTATTGCTTCTGGTGTGCCTGTTGGAGCTAGGCGGCTGATGGTGTTGGCTTTGCAAGTAGCCAAACGCAGAGTGGCTATGACATGGGGTGGGAGGCAGGCGCCTGCTATTAAGCTGTGGTTGCAAGACATGGCGTATTGTCGTGATCAATTAACCTGCTACTATGAGGAATTACCAGAAGCTTCTCGGCCTAGAGATGTGTGGGGTCCATACACAATGTACATGTTATCCAGGTCGGCGGCAGAGGAGGCCGGGACCGGTGGGGAGGTTGGCTTCGAATGATGGTGAGCGACAAGAGAATGGTTAACCCTCGCAGGGGATGTTAATGGTGTAACGCGGACAGTTCACTGCTCTTACATCTTATGGTGGAGTATTGCGATGAACCCTTTGAATTGTTCTCAGTACCTCACTGGCAGCACATTTAAATACGGTATTTGATGGAGATTGATCTGAAACCTGGGATGTTAGATGGGGGGGTTGTTCTATGGTTGAGTACTGTTGAGGTGCTTATAAACCAAGACTGCTAGATAATTGAGTCCTAATCCTTACAAGATCTACCTTCTGTATTATCACCTATTATTATTTGCATATGTACTGTGTACGGAAAAGATATATCCAATAGGTGTTGGGAGACAGATGATATTAGCGGCCGGCCCATGGTTGGGTTGTAGGCCTATGGCTGTGTTCTTGTACTTTGACAAATAAAAGTCTTTACTATAAAAAAAAAAAAAAAGCATTAGATGCTCTGATCGAATTCGGGGCCTATGTTTGAAGCGTTTCGGTGTGAGGCATGTATATTTTAAACCTGTCCGTGCAAGCGTGTAGCTGTGCCTGTGCATGGATGTAAGAGCCATGTGAGAAAAGACACAGTCATGCATTCATGCAGAGACCTATGAGTTTTGAATTGGTTTGTATCTTACAGTTTAAGCCGCAATGAATATGGGTTTAATAAGATTAAAAGGATGGACTTAATGTCACAGAGTAATAATAACACATTGTTAAAGCAAGTAACTTGGACTTTCATGCAGTGAAAGGTTTGGCATTTAAAATGCCCATAGTTGGGCCGATAGAATTTTTACACCTAGAGTCAGGGTAACGGGGAAGGTAGCCCCCAAAATTCAAAATGTCAATGATACTCATTAGGTTGGTTGGGGCATTTTGTCAGAAAGTGATACTTTGGCTAAAAAGAAATTTAGGGTTTTAATGATTTCAGACCCTAAATGATAATCATTTGAGAGCTGTGAATGAAGGCTTTGTGTCGGGTTTGTGTCACAAAATTGACGCAAATCTGGAGAGAATTGATTTACTGTCCAACAGATTTGCGTTGGAAAGTTTGCCAAAGTAACACAAATCTGCGACATGAGCTACTCAAGGGGCATTGTGTGGGTGGTGCTTGGGCATTCTTATTGAACCACCTATGGGTTTTGACAAGAGTCACTATCTACTAACATTTGTAGTCAGGGATTTGTGCCAAAACCTTATGCCTACTCGCGGCAGGCTTAATGAGGAAAAATATTTTCATGTCGTCTTTTTCTTCTAACTTTGTATCTGTGCAGCATTGTACAACACACATATAACGTGGGAAAGCTTTTTAAGGATTGGTTTTGTATTGGAAGGATCCCCTTTCAGTACAAAACATGCTTTCAAGAAAGCCCACACACTTGCACTATTACTCAATGATGTGTGTGATGGCAGATATCAGCCAAAAGTGTGCTAGTGCACAATGAGAGAAAAAATGTGCCTTATCTCAGTAGATATGGTGCAGTTTGTCTTTCCTTTTGACATAGATTACCTACGCAGACTCATTGGATTGAGGTACAGGAGTCTGTTCTAGTGCCATGTGATGTTTATTACCTCTTGCCTTGGCCTCTGTTCTGACTCATACTTGCACCCACCACTGCTGGGAAGTTGGGAGGGCAGGTGAGGAGGGACCTTGCCTTGACACTGGTGGGAAGTTGGGAGGGCAGGTGAGGAGGGAGTTTGCCTTGACACTGGTGGGAAGTTGTGAGGGTAGGTGAGAGGCGGGCAGAGGGGATGTTAAGAATAAGGATTGGAATAAAGGTGATGAAAGTGGAGGAGAGATTTAAGAAGGGAAAGGCAGGATAAAAAGTGGAGAGGGAATATCAACGTGATTGCAAGAGAGATGGTGTGAGATGTTTTGATCCAGGAATAGAGTGGCAAAATAAAATGATAGTGTAAAAGGATGAGCAGGAGAAAGAACAAACTAGGAAATATGAAATCGGCATGAACTTTGATTTAAAAAAAATAATAAATCTGAATAATCAAAGAATTAGTCAAGAGAAATAAATTAATTGCAGCTGGAGAAAGGTAAGCACTGCGAAGAATATAGTATTGGATCAGTTTAAATTTGGCACTGCAGCAGACACTCTGAGGGATAGTCAACACTTGAGACTAGGGGTGAGCGCAACTGGGGTAATTCTCTCTAGCGTAATTACTCATAATTACAACAACATTTCTTTTAATTAACTGTAATTGTGTGAGAAGCATAATCAAGCATTTAGCTCTATTTTCTTAGTGCTAAATGCACCCTTGCATCTGAAAGGGATCTGAGGATGCACTTTGCACTAAGGAAAGAGCATCAAATCCTGCTAGACACAAACAATATTAGCTAGCAGCCACTCACTCTCTCTGGGGGCCAGATTTATTAACCTATCACACATAACAGTGCAGCACCCAAGGTTGCTGCACTGTTTGGGAAACATCCTTTACGACGTAACTTTTACAACGCAAGTCATTACAACGAATTGCGCTGGAGGGCGCTCTAGGATAGGGAATAGTTTAATTACTATCCAACACCTTCCCTACTATCCATGGGGACTGGAGTTTGAATAGTAAATTAAACTATTCACTATCCAGCGCCCCCAACGCAAGTCGTTGTAACGACTTGCGTTGTAAAACCTGCGTCGTAATGGCATGCGTTGTAAAAGCATGCATTGTAACGTCATACATCTCACTGTTTCGTGTGACAAGAAAAGAGCAGGAAAATGTTGAATCTACAGAGTTATGGCACCTTCCTGTTGTCTCCTTAGCGCTGCGCACAATCAGGTTGCTGAGCGCTACACAGACAGCCTTGCACTATGCGTTAGTCTAATGTGGATTTTGTACTTAGAGGATATAGTTCAAATACAAAATTCTATGTTTTGACTGATTTTAAAACTCTTAGCTCTTTGATGTGGGCTGTACAGTGCAGCACACTTGCAAAGTGGGAAAAGTTTGGAGAAATACAAGCATTTTTCATTTTTTAACGTACGCTTTTAAGATGCTTTAATTTTCGGGGATCAACTCTATCTACTATTGTTAGCAGATAGGTTTTTGCATCAAAAACCATGGGTGGGTGCTCAGGAACGCCTGTGTACCACCCATGGAACACCTCCTTGATGCAGAGTAAGGCAAAGCAGCATTTCATGTCAGTTTGTATTACTTTTTCTTACAAAACAAAGGCAAATAACAATTTGCTTTGGTTTGTAAGTCCTTAAAAGGAATTTGGGTCAGGTCTCTCCCATAAAAGTAATGCAAACCTGATGCAAAGCCTTTGTAAATCTGTCCCAAAGTTCATTGCGCCTGTGCTCAGGTAGGAGAACTTTTTCCCCAAATTGAATACAAATTAACAAAATAAAAAACAATACAGAACTTCCCTATACTATTCTCAAACGAATATGGTGTTTTCCATCATTGGATATTAGCAATTGATTATTTGTTTATCCCAATTCAAGATGGCGGATACGATCTCGCAAGACTACGCGAGGAGTAGCGTTAGTTACTAGATAAATGAAGGAAGTGTGGAGACCACCACGCAGAGGGAGACAACACGCTCTGTGTTGCCTGGGCGGTAAGGAGGGGGCACCCCGGTAGCAAGGAATCGTTTTGAGTAACTGTGATTAGAGTTATGCAATACACTGAGAGAGACGCTCTGAATAACTGTGATTAGAGTTATGTAATACGCTGAGAGAGGCACGTGATGAATTGGTTAATATGGACACAGGAAGAAACGGGTCGACAAAGTATTGCAATTTGGTTCGTTTTCTAAATAAATAACATGCGGGGTGTTTGGACTGGCGGGAACGCTGGGGCTAATGCTTGCAAATAGGAGCGTGTAATTAGGGTACACAAACATAATAGTAAAAAAAAAAATAAAAAAAAAAATACATAAAAAAATAAAAAAAATAAATAAATAAATAAATAAAAAAAAAAAAAAAAAAAAAAAATATATATATATATAAAAAAAAACAATTAAAAAAACAAAAACAAAAAAAAATAAACATAATAGCTTACTCATGGTTCTTTTATCCACAGATACAAGCAACGATAGGAACACTGTTTAGCCTACGAAAAGGGTTTCACAAAAAAAGAAACTTTTTTACGAACCTCGCAGCTGGTAGGCCACGTCATGGCTCGTTGAGGGTAAAAATGCCAAAAAGAGTGTAACTTGAGTCTTATGAAGTTACATAGAGACCCACCCTTAAAGCAGGCAGTATAATAACACACTGTATCTATGTGTTCTTTGTATTTTATTTTTTGTTGACAGTTTTTAGATTGATGTGTCCAACATATCGTGCAATGGCAAACAAAATTTGGCCCTGATGAATCTGCGTAAAGACTTGAAGCAGAGAAACATGTTGGCATCCAACAGTGGTATGCATAAATAGCAACCTATACTGTTTTTTACTTTGAGTGGGTTCACTGAGCAAAAGAATAAAGTTGTTGCGCATTGAGTGAATCTGTCCAATTTTAACTCATTTTCTCCACATTGTGAGGTGTGATACATTCCTGCACTTCACATTTTGCACCTTCTTTGTTACTTTATTCTCTTTCGTTGGACACTTTTTCTGTTAAGAGCGTAATGACTGCCAATGATGATAACAATGGACTCAACTGGTGAGTACCTATCAGTGGTCCGTCTGGTGGTACGTCCGTGAGGTGTCATTGCGCTCGCTTCACTTTTTTTCATACTTTTTTTCCCATTTTGAGGACTGTATGATTAGGACTGCAACAGTTGAGAATGCGTAGTTTATGATCCCATCATATACTGAAAAACTGTCAACAAAAGTCTGAGAGTAACAGCCTGATTCATGTACGGGCCGTTTTGCGTGTCCCTAATAGCGATTCATAGCGACTCGCTATAGAGGAAACGCAAAACGGCATTCATGTACTTTTCGGGGAAAAAATAGCGACTCGCACGCGGGCGCTAAAGCCGTTAGCGACCAACTAAAAACGCAGAAAAATCGCTATTCCCGGCTACCTGCGATCGGGATTGCGACTCGCAATCCCGTGCGATCGGGATTGCGACTCGCAATCCCGTGCGATCGGGATTGCGACTCGCAATCCCGTGCGATCGGGATTGCGACTCGCATTCTCGTGCGATCGGGAAAACGGGAAGACGCATTCCGAGCACCGTGATGACATCACATCCAGGAAGCAGGCAGTTCCCACCCCCAAACACCACAGTGACGCTATCCTACGAGTGAGCACGTCGGAAAGCAGACGCCTAACCAGCGATAGCGACTCCAGAACCGCCATGTCTGAGGAACCTGTCCCTGGCCCCAGCAACAGCGCAGGACGAAAGCGCAAGCTCAAGTTCTCAGAGCAGGAGCTCGAGAACCTAATTGAAGGGGTGGTGGCCAACCATGACAGGCTGTTCGGCCTCAACTCCAGGAAGGTCCCAGAGCAGGACAAGCGGAGGATCTGGCTGGGAATAGCCTCCAGCGTAAACTCGGTGGGTGTGGCCGATAGGTCCTTGGAGGAGCTAAAGAAGCGCTGGTACGACCTCCGAGGTCGTGCCAAGGAGAGGGTGGCGGAGCGCCTTGGTGAGGCATCGGGCACTGGAGGTGGCGGACCGACAGTCCCACCCAACACACCCCTGGAGGACCAGGTTGAGAACACCTTGGAGAGGGAGGCATGCGTTGGCGTGACCCCTCTGGACTCCTCCCGCCCCACCCAAGACACCCAAGGTAAGTGGCATGCGACTGCGACCCTGTCCCCTATGACCGTCCCTGACCAAATAGGCTCACTCATTGGCCCTTAGTCATGCCTATGTTGTGCATCAGGAAATGCCCTGAAGCATTGTGGGAGATGTAGTATGTCCACAATGTAGTAGTACCACAATGCAGCCAGAAAGGTTCCAAAGTACGCAAATCCACAGCCATCCAGGGAATGTCACCCAGCATGCATGTAACATCTGCACGTCTGACAGTCACATGCAACTAATGAGTATCCACTTACCCTCACAGGTGGCGCAGATAGCAGTGACAGCGAGAGGCTGCAGATTGATGAGGAGGCCCAGGAGGAGGACTCAGAACCCGAAACCCAGGCACCAGCCCCTGCCGCTGCACCAACACCAGCAGCCAGGCCCCCCACCATACCTGCTCCTGCATCTGCCGCTGCACCAACACCAGCAGCCAGGCCCCCCACCGTAGCTGCATCTGGATCTGCCGCACCACCCGCAGCCAAGGCCAGGCCCCCCACCGTAGCTGCATCTGGATCTGCCGCACCACCCGCAGCCAAGGCCAGGCCCCCCACCGTACCTGCTCCTGCATCTGCCGGCCCACCGGCAGCCAGAGCCAGGCACCCCACCAATGTGCCTCCAGTTCCTGCCGCACCAGCAACACCTTCTGCGACACCACCTGCAGCTCGTGCAACGAGATCTGGGCCTGCGACAGCGGCAACACAGCGGCCGATCAGCAGGAGGGGCAATGGGCATCTCCATGCCTGTATGAGCGTCGAGCGGCGCATGCTCAGAATCCGCCAGCGCCAGTCGCAGCAGCAAGGAGCCATCCAGCTCCAGCTGCACAAAATTGGCCGCAATGTGGCGGGAGTTGGAGACAGGATGGACCGCATGACGGCGGCCATGTGCCGCATGACTGCAGCCATGGAGGATAACACTGCTGCGCTCATCAAGCACCGCAGTGTAGCAAGCAGGCGCCACCACCAGCTAATGAGCCGGCTGTCGTCCTATAGTAGGTTGAATTATGTGGCAGCAAATGCCACCACCCAGTTGTCGCGGCGCTCTCTCACCCAGCAGCACCAACTGGTCCAGTGCTGCGAGGACATAACACGGGTCCTGGAGCACCTAACCACCGCCGTGACAGCACTTCACACACCTGTGCTACCGGCCACTGTAGGGGGAGACGATGCCAGTGAGGGTGCCTCCAGCGTGAGCAGCCAATCTGCCACGCAGGTCCCGCCACCTAGGCGCAGCACCAGGGCAACGCCTGGTACAGCTGCCCAGGATGAGGATGAGCCTCACAGGCGCCTGGGCATTACGCGCCGGAGGCGCCTTTGACACTGTCTGAGGGACACTGCCACAGGCTGACGCTAAGCCTGCCAAGAACCTTCTTCACACTGCAGTATGCAGGAATACTGTAATTTGTAAATAGTTGAAACCATAACCTTTTTCTTGTGAATGAAACAAATACATTTATTTTGCTGCACACATTAGCCTTGTGTAATCATTACATTTTGCATGCAATTGTGATATGTGGGTTGGGGGAAGAGGGTGGGCTAGAAATTGTTCGCTGTGATGTGGTTGCGACGTCTGTGGCCTTCAGCTGGGTTCTCCCCGCGTGCATGGTGCGCATGTGCTGGTGGCCGGTCGTCCCCCTCAGATTCACTGCCTGAGATGTCAACAGGTATCCGGCGCTTGGTTGCAATGTTATGAAGCATTGCACAGACAGCCACAATGCGGCAGCACGCTGCAGGACTGTAATACATCGCCCCACCTGTCTTGTGCAGAATACGGAACCTGCTCTTGAGCAGGCCAAATGTCCTTTCTATACAGTTCCTTGTCCGGATGTGCGCAACATTGTAGCGCCGTTGCTGAGGTGTGGCAGGGTTGAGGTAAGGGGTCAGGAGGTATTCCCGTAGGGCGTAGCCACTGTCACCTGAATGAGAGGAGCAGATGTTGATTGCCTGTGCAGCGCAGTTACTTCATAGCAATGTGACATTGTCGACAAAGTGTACTTACCAAGTAGGTGTCCTTCCCCAAACTCTCCCCTGAGCAGTCGTGTGTGGAGTCCGCTGTGCCTGAAGATAAAGGAGTCATGGGTACTCCCTGGGTACTGGGCCACATTGTCAGTGATGATGGTCTTGGCATTGCAGACCATCTGTATGTTGAGGGAGTGGTAGGACTTCCTGTTGCGGTACATATACTCCGTGGCAGCTGGTGGGCAGATGGCGACGTGGGTACAGTCTATGCAGCCGAGGACATGGGGAAAATGGGCGACATTGTAAAATTGTAGTTTTGTCAGGTCCAAATCCTGTTGGCTCGTGGGAAATGTGATGTGGCGGTGGAGCTGGCTGAGCATGGCGTCAACAAAAGTGTGGAGGCAGCGTGACATGGTGGGCTGGGATATCCCCCCAGCAGCGGCTACTATGCCCTCGAAACTGCCGGAGGCCAGGAGGTGCAGGCTGCACAATACCTGCACATGTGTGGGCACAGAATTGTTTCGCCTTGTTGGGTGCTGCATGATGGGGTCGAGTTCTTGTATCAGCCAGGTGATCATTTCCCCATTCAGCCTGTATTTAGCATAAATCTGTTCTCTGGTTTGGCCCAGCAAGGTGACCCGCTGCCGGTAAATCCTTTCCTGCCTCATGCGTCTCCTCCGTGCTGCTCGCTGTAGCCTTCGCCGCCTCACCACCATGTACATCCCTGGCATTGTGGAACGCCTAATGCTGCTGCTGAATGTCCTTATGTGTGATTGGTCAGGCCTGGACCTGTTGGTGATTGGCCAACAGTTTTTCAAATTTTACTTAATCATGGCTTTTATGGTTACCACCTGCTTTGAGTTGTCCTTAAATTGCGCCGCGCAAACGTGCGCATTTGCGCTTTTTCGCTATTGTATTTTTTTCATGAATGCCGATTGAGACAATATTGCGTTTCGCTATTCATTTCGCAGATTCCGTGGTTGGTCGCTATTTCCGTATCGCTAATGCTCGACTACCCGGAGTCTGCGACTATTATAGCGTAATCGCTATTTAAATCGCTATTCTGTGTTTGCGAATTCGCTATTTTGTACTTGAATGCCGATTCCGTGTTTTGCACCCGCAATTGCATTTTCGCAGCCATTGCGGGCGCTATTTCGCTTCATGAATCAGGCTGTACGTTTTTAAGAATTATACATATATGAATACTACGAAATAGAGTACAAGGAGGGTTATGTAGAAGACTATAAACCTCTAAACAGGACTGCATTGAGGAGATACGACATATTAGGATCTCCGCAGTCTTAGGACCCTGGTCTTTTTGTGGATTATTGATTTGAGTGGAGGGCTACCAGGGCTCTTCTTCCCTCTTTGCTCCATAGTGTATGGAAGATTTAAATGATGTCAATGTGTAGAATCACAGAAGCTGGGGTGGGGGGGCGGATGTTGGGGGGAACGCAGAGGGGGGTGGCTGCAACATAAGGGAGGGTGCTCCTGGAGTGGCGCAAAGCTTGAGCATAGGACTACAGGTCAATGTGAGGCAATGGGGCAGACCTAGGGGCTGGGAGCCTGAAATGAGAAACTCATTGAGATCGCCGGTTCAGCGCCCTTTAACGGATGGAATTTTATATTATTGCTGCCAACAGACTAAACTCATCAGAGTATGTATTTTACGGAAATAGCTAAACGTTAGGGTCATTCAATAACAAACCGTCACGCCAGACGAGAAGGGTTTTTGATAATTTGAGGTCGCTTCAGGCAGTAGGGACAGGAATGAAAGCTTGATAGTTTTGTTGCTACAATGATATATATAATGAACGATAATGCATGATTTCGCCAAATTACATTTTGTAGATATGAGTATGAGGCTGATTGTATTTCCTTGATTTTTTCCAAACAGACCCCCGAGGAAGGGTCATCATGGACCCGAAATGCATCGGGTAGATGTAAAATGTAAATATTGGAAGTCGCCACAGTAATGGATTTACATTGAAAATGATGTAGAAGTAATGATGAAATTAAAAATCAATGATTGCAATTGAGATAAACGTTGAAATAAGGATTATTTCTATGCAACTTGAGATGAGAACCAACTAGGTTCAAATATAATAGTGCACACCACCACCCAGCCAGTGGCAGTTTCCGCTGGCTCCAAATTTAGTCATATCTACATGGTCATCTAGCTGCTATCATGTTATTAGTTGTATAAGATCCTTTTTTTTTCTCTTTCTTTTTTATTCTTCTTTTATTGTATGTTGTGTATGTAATTTAAAATGATAAATGCAAATGTTAAAAAAGGATCGCTGGGTCAGAGTGGGGAGCTGTCTGCAAATGTGTCTTCAAGGGAGGCACCCGCCTGACAACGACAGAGCCACTGAAGATGAGGAGAGATGAACTAAAGCTCAAAATCCGGTGCACCCAATCTACCCATATCTACAGGGAGGCGCAGTTTGGAAAGCGCCTACAATAAACCTCATGCCAAAGAAGCGCCATGAGCTACATATTAGGAATTTAGAGGGCAATGTAATAGGTAAATTGGCAAAATAATATAAGAGGCGAGGTAGGATTATCATTTTTGAAGGGAAATTCACCCAATCCAGGGCAGTGGTGACATCTTCCAGAATGCCACCTAGGAAGTCAGGGCTGTATTGGCCTCCATCAGGTTGCAATCCAACAAGTCCTGGTCTGAGTGGTAGATCCTGATCACTAAATATAGAAAGGAGGTACCCTTCCAATGGAGAGAACTCTCTCCTAGTGAGCGGTCGACCACTGGACTAATGGAAGCAAGTTAGAAAGCGCCGGGTTATACCCAGTTTACGTGCAGAGCAGACAGAATCATGAAGTCCTTAAGGATCTGACCTAATTCACTGGTACCACAGTGGAGACCATTGAGGTATATCAGGAGGTTGCCAGCGTAGTGCGATGCAGAGTGAGACCTGCCTTGCAATGTGTTCCCCATGACTGCTCCCGCCACCCTGAGGTGCCCTGCTAGAGGCTCAATGGCAAAGGCAAATAGCAGAGGTTACATGAGGAAGTCCTGCACATTCCCTTGCCGATCGGGAAAGAGGAAGAGATGAGCCCTCTGATCAGGGCACGCACCAGTGGGCAGGAGAACGATAAGCCAACATATCGAATGACACGGGGGCCAAAGACAGAACATCGAAGAAAGGCAGAGATAAATACAAAGAAGGGAGTCAAACCCCTTCTGAGGTCTAAGCTAAGGGCCACTGCACGAGGCCATACCCGGGGTCCACTTCCATGAGGATGTTTAGCCGACAAAGATTCAGAGATGTGCTTCTTCAGGAAATTAATCTTCTCTTATCAGTAGATCAGGAAGTAGGGGCAATATTCGAGTAGCCAGGATTTTCCAGAGAATCTTATAGTTGGAATTATAGATGGCAAACGGATTATAAAACACTGGGTCATTCGGGCGTGAACCCTGTTTTGGAATTGGGTGAGCAGGGTCTCCCTAAGGGGCGGGAGTAATAATCCAGTCTCAGAGCCGTATAATAGAGCTCTGCCAGCTTAGGGGCCAAGACCACGGAGTACATATGATAACAGTCAGGCAGTTGGCCATCTTTACAAGGCATCTTGCCAGCCACAAGATCATTGGTGGCAGCCCTTTCGATTGGTGGCAAGATGGGAGCATCTAACCCGTCTGTAGTGTCTGCTGGTATTCATGGAATGAGCAGGTCATTGAGAAATTTGCTAGCATGAACCAGAAGGGGGTTTCATTCCACGTGAAATAGACCATGGTAGTGAAGTTTACTAAAGATATTATGGTGTGGGAGTAGTTGCATTCCAGTGGAGGCTCACAGCATTAAAATCAAGGTTTAGATCGTGTTGCATGAGGTTAACCAAGATAGGCGCTTGCTGGCCCGGTCGCCTTCCGACTGTATGTGAGCAGTATAGACAGACTAATGTAGGTGCCTGAGTGTCTCTGAGAGGGCAGTCTCGTGGGGGCTGTCCTCCAAGAGAGCCCCACGAACAGAGGGGTCCAGAACAGGCCACCGCTCAAGGTGAGCTGAATCTTCCTGTGCCCTCGATAGGTCGTCCTCAAGGACCCTACAAAGTGTTGCAATTTCGCTGCTGCTGTGGCCCCATACCGCTACAAGGCATCCCAATCCATACGTTTTGAACTTGCCAAATGTGCAATAATTTCTAAATACTCCTGAATAAGGTAAGCCAAGAAAGAACGGAATGGGGGGTCTGCAAGCAAGTGGGGATGGGTGGGACGGGCTTTCCCCAGGTCAGTGAGGTTACGAAAGGGCTATGGTCTCAAATGGAGCAGACTAGGTAGTCAGTCCAAGGAGTCAAGTTGCAAACACAGGCAGGCTGTGCAGGCTATGTGGGCAAGCTGGACAAACAAGTCCTGGGGGACAGAGAAAAAGGAATAGAGCTGGAGGGCTGATTGTGGTATTGCCAGATGTCCAGAAGGGAGCAGTGGTTGAGCCAGGAGGTGAGAGATGTGTTTTTTGTTAACTGATGGGATCTGAGAAACTGGAGGCTAGTATCTGTCTAGGGCAGCGTCCAGTACCACATTAACCCAATGACCCATGGGAGGTGCGCACACTTGGATAAGGCAAGCGAGAGGTTAGCTAAAAAGGCAGACCGCTACAGTCAAGCAGTGACTGGCTGGTTGCAGGGGTTGAAGGAAGTGAACATTTACTCTGTCTGTGGCAAGAGGTGCCTTTAGCGTGGAATGTCTTCTCCTTCAAAAGTATCCAAGAAAGCTAAGGACTGATAACCATGCGTGTCAAAAACATTTAGGATGCCTGGTAAACATGTATCTACAGGTTAAGAATGGAAAACTTTGGGAGTAGGACTGGCATCAACGTTCAATTTCCTAAATTTAGATTGTTAATGATATGAAAATCTGAGATGGTAGAGGGAGAAGGGAGCAAGGTGTAGGAGCGCGAAGTGAATTGCAGAGAGGAGAGTGCTGGGAGGAGAGAGCTGGCTTTGCTAATCACCCATCCTGATTTACACGTGAAATTGGAAGGACTCCAGGAGAAACAGGCGAAGATATAAATTCTTAACTCATCACCCAACGGGGACCGATTTTGCAGGTGGAACATTTCAATGCAGGGGGCTTTTATCCTGCAATGTAATTACAGGGAAATGATTATAAATTTACCGTCGCTGTTCAGTTCAGTACACCAAGGGCACCTGAATTATTTGTCCTATAATTGTTTTCGCAGTTCCCCTAATAATATGCTTCTTTCCTTTACTCCTCTATGTTCCTTCGCAACTCTGTCATTTGTTCCACCTATTTAGACTTTTTTCTTTGTCAGCCTTTTTTTCATCTTTCTTTTTTACTCCATTGTTCTTTCCTTTCTTTTTACGCTTCCCTGTGTGCTGGTTTCCTTTCTCTTTCATTTTCTATTGCATCAGGTTCTCTTTGTGATTTCTTCCCGTTTATCTTTTCTCTTTTCATGATATTCCATGATTCCAGTCTTTGGGGCATGTTACCAAGGGCCATTATCGCCGCCTTAGCGGGACTTTTTCCCGCTAAAGCAGCGATAATTTTATCGCCCTATTACCTAGCTGTCGGTAACACCAGTTTGCGACAGCTAGTAGGAGATAGCGATCATCTTGGGGACCACTTTGCATGTCAGCGATATTTATCGCTAATGACATGCAAAGTAGGCGTGCCAAGATGTTAGCGACTGGAAACAGTCGCTAATATCGCTATCTCCAATTATCAACAAAGCCTTACTTTTGGAAATATTTGCGCTAAGCGTGAATATCTCCAAAAGCTAACGCCTGCCCAGAGCAGTTCTTAGCCATGTTATCCAATGGAAGGTGGATAACATGGCTAAGAGCATTGTCACGATAATGCATGAATATCGCAGATTTTTCAGCGATATTCATGCATTTCGCAGGATTTTTACCGCTTTTGAGATAAACCTTGATAATATCAAGCTATCTCAGCGGAAAAAATCGTCGGAGTGCGGCGATATAATTTTAGCCGCTAACCATGCATAGCGATAATTATCGCTATTGCTTGGTAATATGCCCCATTATTCCTACACATTTTGATCTCCTTTTACTATATTAATTCCCTTTTTTCCATACTTGTTGACATAAGATCAAACAATGAGTGAAGGCAGCAGTCCCATGCCTCAGAAGTGCCAGAAGGGTTGGGACTGCTGCCTTCCCTCATTGGCTGACCTCCAATGAGGCAATACAGCAGTCCCTCCCTCGTTACAGAGTGGGATGGGGACAGTGAGACTGCTGACCCCACCCCAATGTGTGACGAGGTGTCAGTGATTGACCCTCAACCCTGGACACTTGATGGATAAGAACTGAAGCGTCCTGGTCCGCGGCAATCAGTGATGCTCACCCTCATCACAGGAGGGAGTGCCTCGAGGTGCTTTGCCAGGCTGAAGATGTCACGCCCACAGGAGCTGTGACTACTTCAGCCCAGCAAAGTTCCGCTCAGGCAGCCAGGAGCTGCTTGACCTTTGCTCAGCCTGACAGACATTCTTTATAGAGGCCAAAAGGTGAGGGGGCGTGGCCCCTCAGCCCATTTAGGACAGACTACGTTTTGTAGCTTCCACTGGTAGAATGCACACGTTCACAAAAATAATAACATTTATGAATAAATAAAAATAAGATGTATAGAACTGTAATGTAATCAGTGAGATTAAAGTTGTTCATAGGAATGGTTACCGGGGATTTTTTTTTTTAAATGGATGATGTTTCAAGTAGATTGCCCATCAGAATGCGAAAATGCCTGTCGTTGGGGAATCTGCTCTAATTTCTGCAACTTCTTTGGACACATGAAAAGGGGTTGGGATGGTCAAGGGTCATTCAAGAACAAGAAGATACATTTTTATTGGATCACCATCCATGATTTGCACATTGCATCAGACCAGGTACCCATTTCCGACTGGTGAATCTCACTCACTGTCCGGAAAGTTGCACAGCTGGCTCTTGGACTCAGGCTTGACCAAAGGTTAGTAAGGAATACTTGCATTCTAAAAGTTTTTTTTTTTTTTGCAGGAAACCTGCAGCACAATTCAGCAAAATTCACCAACCTTGTAACTTGAGGTACTTGCAATATCATGCACATATCATTTAGTGGCAAAACATACAGCACAGCTGTCCAGCAGGCATTGCTGATAGTAGAAAACAAGCATTGTCAAAAACAATAGATCTCAGTAAAGTCCGAGCTATTGGCCTTCTCAATGTGAATGTCTTTTAGCCATGTTGTCTAGCAGCACATTGCTTTTCAGCATGGCTGAAAGTAACTGAAAGCCCAGAATCACAGATTGTTGAGCTGAGATCGAGTCTCTTTGCCCCCATGTTGAGTTTATTATCCTGCCCCTCCCATCAAAAAAAGTGCTATGACGAGGTCTGTTTCTGCCACATCTTAGCACTTTTTTCAGTGACTTTCAGTCAATGCTGCGATCTATTGGCTGTGCCAATGCTTGTTACTTATTGACGGGGTCATTCTGAACAAATGTGGAAGTGACAGTTAAAAACAGTTGAGGAACTTTGAAGTGAAACGAGGATGTGACGTTTTGGCCAGAGCTGCCGACAGGGGAACTGGGGACCAGGTTAAAATCTCAGGGTTTGGCTGAACAATTTGATTCTGGGCAAATCACTTACGCTTCCCCGTGTCTACGACTACAACAATGAATGTGGTATTGTGTAATGTAGTTGGTGAGCACTGAAAGTGTTCCAATATCATCGGCTGATCTTAGCACTATGGCAAGATGGAGAACTGAAAAAATGCTCCAATGCCATCGGATTGTGCAAAAAAGAAAAAAAAACAGCATCGAAGGAGGTAGTGAGGGGACGGGTCAAGCAGGGAAGCAGGAGGGGATGGAGAGATGGGTGAGTAACGACAAGAAAAAAACCCTAATTGAAGCAGTATCTGTGACAAAATTAATGTATCATTGTGTTATGTAACTGGTGAGCACATAAAGTCCTCCAATACCAACAGCTTGTCTTCGCGCTATGGCAAGACAGACTACAGAGTGAGCGCTCCAATACCATTCGATCATGCAAAAACAAATAAACAAGTGCTGTTTGTGCTTAACACTTTTTTAAGAAACTCATTTGTTTATGTACACGCACATGCATTTTAGTGGTATGTGTGTATGTGTACAAGGGAGACGTCCTGAAAACACAAATACTCCTATGGAGTTCTTGAAAAAAAAGAAAAAAAATTCTCTGCAATCCAGGAGCAGTGTAAGGAGGCATGTCCTGAGTCTATGTGCTATGGAAGGGCCAAACACAAAAAGAGGGCATGATGCCCACATGCAATGAAGAATGACATCAATGAAAATGAGAGCGATGCTGAAGCTTACCAATGGTAGCAATTGGGCGGCCTGCAAGCCCACAAATAAAATGCAACACATCTCTTTCATACAGTGAATGTGCTGTCTAGCTGAGACCTAAAAAAGCTGCAGCTCACTAGTCAAACTACACTGCCAACAACAAGGCAGGCACTTTAATTTACCACTGATGTAACCCCCTACAGAACCTGGAGAAGCACTTTAAATACTATTCACCGATTCACAATGGCCTTCGCTCAGAAGGGCAGGCAGGCTCTGAAGGTCCAGGACTATGCTGACTAGAAGAAAAAAAACTATGATCTTTTGAAGTCATAGGAGTGTAATGCAATCACCTCTGCACTTCGGTAAGAGAATGACTGCCCTGAGAGTCAAGTATGAGTTACGGACAGATGGGAGCCAACTGCAGTAAATAGTACAAGGGCAAAAATGTGTCCAATGTCAAACCTGGACTTCAGTCGCAAACAGAGCAAATGGGCATTCTTGATGAAGACACTTGTTATGGTGGAAAGTGCCTAGCAGAAATCAATGATCCTTTTTGGTGGGGGCAAGTGGGAGAATCATGGGGGTGACTAAAAGTCATATTGGGGAGAGTATGTGGCCTAACCGCTAGGGCGGTCGACCTCACATCTGGGGAACTGGGTTCAAGTCTGGGCAACGACGTTCAACATCCTGTGATTCTGGGCAAATCACTTAAACTCCCCATGCCTAACAAAAATGAATGTGTTCTTGTGTAACACAACTAGTGCTCATGTAAAGCGCTCTGATACCTGATACCTTTGGGGATGAATTTGCGCCATATAAAACTCAGGAAAAAAAAATATGCATGAGTGAGCTATGTCCATTCAAAGTTTTTTTTTTCTCACCATTCCTATTGGCAATAATTACATCACTTCCGAGTGGAGCTGCAGTTTCCTATCACCGTCCATCTTAGAATTCAAATGAGTTTAACCGAGGGATATCATCTCCTGAAATCTCTACTCCACTGCCCATGGCAGAAACATGGTATATATTACAATGATCCTATTTTAGTTACAAGTAACTGCTAACCAAGACAATGAGAATGGACTAATCCAAACTGGGTGATTTTTGCATTGCATTCAACTTCAAAGAATGCTCTTTGGAAGGTCCTTTGTTTACTGGCAGGTCTGTTAAAATCCAGCAGTACATGCCGGGTCAAACTAAAGATCAATTACACATGCACACATTCACAATCTCACAGAGAGGCAGTGATAAGTACTGCTGAAATGCAATATGTAGTGCTGTTATTTATTATAACACAACTCTAGAGCTATGACCTGCAAGTGTGACCATAAATCGTGTTATTTGTAAGTATACGAGCTGGTATTGCTGTTATAGAAGGGGCTCATCAAAGTTTTAGACACAAGTATAGAATAAAATTAAAAAAACAGGATTGTCAGGTTCGGCAGACTAATATGTCGCAATCTGGATCCTTGAATTATTTTATTTTGAGGTAGCTGTTTTTGAGATCCGGATTAACAGAATACAGACAAACGTCTTAGGGGGCATATTCACAAGGCGCTATCGCCAAATTAATGTCACTTTATTGCATCCAAAGTTGTGATAAATTTACCACCCCATTTACAAGCTGGTGCTAACAGCCCACAGCACCAGTTTACCCATGATAGCAGCTGCAAAAAACATAACCACAGAGGACCACAGCAACTATCGCTAATGAGATGCAGAGTAGGCGTTCCTGTGCAAAAAGCCGCGACAACACGACACCTCAACATTCACAACGACCAGCCAGATTGGCTATAAGAGCACAAAACACGCGATAAGGCGCATAGCAGCTGGAAATTAACACCTGCTCTGACCTGGTGTAAAGACAGACCACAGCATGCACCACAAAAAGGAGCCCAGCCCACAGCCACACCTGAAGACAAACAGATGCCATGGAACAACTGAACATGCAGCACGGAGACCCAAGTGGGCCACAACACCCGCCAACACCACACCCAGGGCCACCCCTCCCTGGCAACCCCCCGACCAAAGACATGCCACATCAGCTACACCTAAACATGTACGAAATAATCCACCTGATGTCGTACAATCACAACTGGGGACATGCATGTGTCGCCACAGAAATGAGCATCACATATTCATTTTCGAAGCAACCAATGAAACTTGATTGAAATCAACACAGAAATGAAAGGAAGACACACGGCGGCTCGCCTCTAAACAATCCATAGGCCACATCCTGCAAGCCAAAAAACATGATGAGAAGGTGTGTCCTGCACACATCAAAAGACAGAGAGAGAGCGAAGGAGAGAGAGAGAAGAAGAGAGGGGGAGAGAGAGAGAGAGTGCCGCCCCTGCGCACCCAGGCCACACTGCTCACCTGCTGCCACCGGTGTGTCTCCAACCACTCGCCGGTATGTATAGCAGTACACCAGGTCACACATCAGAGTCAAAGCCGTCATCTGAAACAGAGTGCAGATACATGACTGGCACAGTAAACACACTTGCACAAGACAACGTCGCCCACCTGCCCATGCACACCCTGGCAGAGGCACCCCAGTCTCTCCTGCCGCCCATCGGAGCATGCCCGCCCATGCACACCCGGGCCTCACTGCTCACCTTCTGCCACCGGCGTGTAGACTGCAGGTCCCACCACGTGCTGCTGCAAGCAGCAATCCTGGGGCCTGCGGACATGGCACCCTCAACACCATGCAGTCACGCTGCGCAGGCCACCAGGTCTCACGTCTGGTGCTGGGTCATGATTACACCATGGCATAGGACATTCCAGGGCACCCGGCAACATCGCAGCCTGCACAGCTGCTCAGCCCAATGGGTGCCACTAACTCTGTGACTCTGGAAGCGGGGCCACGTGGCGGCAGGCCCGCGCAGCCCGCTGGCTCGGTCTATACTGCGGTTCAGCAAAGCACAAAAATCCTGAGCAGTCTGGACCGCCAGGATGGGCATCATCGCGGGCTGCACACCCACACAGCAGCTTAAGGTGCCAATGACTCAGTGCACCCAAAGTCACCGTCCCATGGCGGGGTGCCTGTGCCAGCCACAATGCCCCATGTGCCACAAACCCCCTCCAACCCCAGTCTGCGTCCTGTGGTGGTAGGCCCGTGCCGGCCTCAAGGCCTCGGGTCCGTCATCCAGTCACCACCGGCAGAGGGGTATGTGACGTCGTTTGCCCCTTATATTTGCGGGGTCACATGGCCTGTGACGCCTGTGCCGGAAGGGTGTGGTGTGCGTGCAAACCTTCCCTCAGGGAGTGGCTGTGACATGCTGACAACTAGACCAGTGACCTGCACACCACCAGCCAGTACGCCTGCGACGGGTAGCAAGAGGCCCTCCCTCAGAGCATAAGTGGAGTTCTCTGGCCTGACGTAAGCCGTACCAGCGCAGGGCCTGCAACAATGACTCATGGGCTCTGGACGTGGTTCAGTCCATGTCCGGACAAGAAAGTGGCTGATGCATGTGTCCTTGTTGTGGTGTCCACGGGACCCGTAACAGAAATTGATATGTAGCACCCTCTGACTGGCATCCCACAGGATGAGCATCATTGACGCAAGGGAAATCACTGACCCTACATTCATCCACACATACATGCATGAATGATGGAAGACATGACACTGCAGTGCGTCACAGGATGTTTATTGCACATCCAGTGCTGTTCTGCAGCTGGAGCGGTAGAGGGCAATGGTGAACACACTACACAAAATGGGCCAGTGGAGGGCAAGCCAGAGTCCATCCGGGGATGACAAGTACTGCGGAAGAGGAGGGGTGCAGTCCGCAGTCTGGTCGCCGTGTCATTGATCATTAAACAGGATGTGTCAGTCCATGTCATAGTCCAAGGTGAGTGCATCTGTATGATTCGGGGGTCAGTGGAAGGTCATGAGGCCATGTGCAGGACCACGCAGAAACAGTCCAGGTGGCAGAAATGAATGCTACTGAGTCCTTCTGATCACAGGCACATCCATGTTCTCATCCTCTGAAGTGTGCTCTGCCCCACCTGGGGGTGGTGCGGTGCTGGCTGCGGCACTGTGTATCACTGACACATCAGGGGCCGGAGGTGGATTGTCGGCCGCACTGTGTGCCACTGACACATCAGGTGCCGGAGGGGAAAGGCCTGCTGCACTGGGAGACAGGGACACAACAGGGGGCTGAGATGTGGATGGTGTGGGGGCAACAGCATGCATCATCGCCTCGCCTTGTGGCAGCAATGCCATGATGAGGATCTGCAGGGCATGGTAGATCCCAGCTACATTCCGATGATGTGCAGCGGTGGCTGCCGTCCTTTCCGCCTATAGCCGCACCATGTCCTCCATGAGCCCCTGTATGTGTGCGACCTCGCGGCTGGTATTGCTGGAGCCACTCTGAGCAGACAGGTGTTCTTCTTTCTGCGTCATGACTCCAGCGATGTCAGTCAGGGCTCATTGAAGACCATGGAGCGGGCCTACACACCCAAGGGTGGCATCAAGTTTGGTTGCCATGATGCCAAAGCCCAACCGTACCTGCTCTGTGGTCTCCTTCTGGCACTCCAGCACACGGCGTTGGAAGGCCATGTGTTGTTCCTGGGGGTCTTGGGGGAGTGCCGGGGCTGTGGGTGCCTCCTGCTGGGTGCTTTAGGTAGTGGGTGGGGTCTCCTCGATGTAGCTGGCCTGCCCTGATCCTGGAGGTGAATGGCGGATGAGGTCAATGATGTCTTGGATGGTTTGGGTGTCGATGCTGATGTTGTCCTCCTCGCCATCAGTGAAGAGTGGCTGGGACAGCTCTGCAGGAGGTGTTGACGGTGCCCCTGCGATGCGAAGGGGATATGGTGTATTACAATGTGTCCGCATGTCCCTGCCATTCCCTGTCCCCGAGCTCCCAGGCTGGTCGTCCGTGGTACTTGTGGGGTTGCTTTCGTCCTCTGCGCCTTCTCAGGCTGCATCCTTGATGCGTGGGTGTTGGTCAGTTTGTGTTTTTTTTCTACTTTTATGGTGTTTTTTCCCGCCTGCCAGGTGTGTGTTGCAGGGCTGGCACTGCTTATCGCTGATTTTCTTATCGTGCTTTGGCCCATCGCAGGATTTTTGGTGTTGTGGTTTGTGTTTTTGACTCCATCGAGGTGGCTGTATCGCGGACATTGTCCGCGTTTTCGGCAGACTAACGCATGCTACCTCCGCGTTGTGAATTCCATGTTGCCACGGGTTTATTTTCCCACGATGGGCTTCGATGTTGAAAGTTGCATTACGCTACTCTTGCGGTAGTTATCACACGTTCTTGTGAATATACCCTTTAGTCTTATAGAAGGCCAGGAAAAGTACACAGATTTAGAATCTTGGCCGCCCTAAACCCATTGTAGACGGTGTCATGTTCCCCAAAGCAAACTAATGAAAAGTACCTTCTGCAACCCCCTAATCTCAAATTAAATCAAGCGTTCCTCTGTTTTGGCTTCTGAACTCTCTCCCCTTCTCCCTTCTCCATCCCCCCACATATTTTTATCTTCCATAGAACCTTTTCACTGGAACACTTTTCAGCTAAAGTGCAACCTATCATGTTACTAATCTCATTCTAGACTGCTCTCAAACATTCCCTATGGTAAGAAAAATCCTTATCGCCAATTACACCACAGACTCTCTATTTTAATTCACAGGCTTCTGTAAGTGTTGTAAATATGTATACATATGCTTTTTTGGTATGTGATTTGACAGCTCAACAGTCACACAGATCAACTGCATTACCCATTCAACCGCTAACTTTCATTAAGTGGCCTCAATCAGCCATTGGCTTGATAATTTGTCCATCAAATCTTGGCTCAACCCATTGGGATTTTCATCTCTCACTTAATGCTTTTAGCTGTTTCGGTGTAGCTCCTACCAACATTCTAGTGCTTTCAAAGAAATGCATGCTTTAATACTTTATGATGACAACCCTCTCTTTCCTCTCTGCTTTCACCTTCCCATGGGTCTTGCTCTGTTGAGCTAATACAACCTATATTAACATATTAAACACAGACCCATTTGCTTTACCAATGCTTGTTTAACCTTCTGTTGCTATAGTTTGATGCACACTAAACCCCAATAACACACTCGTCCCTTTCCCTCATTTACATGTTTACATCATAGCAACTGTTTATGTTTAGGTACAGTGTAACAACTGTAATAAACAGCATTTCTTGGAACGATTTTGATGATTCCTTTATACTGACTCTTAAATAAATAACTTTCTACATTTTTGGACCAACTGGTCCACGGTTAAGACAAGCATCCCATTTTACCTAGCTGATCCACTGGTTCATCCGCTAATCGACCTACCAGTTTGCCAGCAAGCCAATCCACTGGAAAAACAGATTTGCAGGTTTGCCCTAATAAGATGATCAGCAGGAGCCTTCCGAGGGGGGATGTAACCTCATGTGATTTTGGATGTCCCATTTTAGACACTCCATCCAGGTAGAGATTGTAACAGCTGTCTGGGCCCAGCAGACTGCATATCAGATTGTGGATCCCAGACAATGACCCCATGCAGCGATAGAAGTGTGTGGCATCCAAAAACAGACAGTGTCAGTGGGAGTACTTAACCCTTTGTTTACAATTTCTCATTTTTAGACTATGCATGGTCTGCAATAGAGCAGTCCTTAAAATACTACTTTAATTGATGAGGAAAGACATCCTACAATTCTGGCCAGGCATCAAAGGAGATTTGAGATAGAGTTAGAAAATGATTGAGTTATTTTCTTTTCAAAACTTTTGAGTCTGGAAGATTAAGTGTAAAAGATACGGTATTTACTGTAAAGTCTAGGATTTCTAAGGATTAGACAAGAGGCAGAATTTATATTTCTTTGTTGATGACAAATACTACATTTATAAGTAGGGAAATACTTGTTTCTAGATGACATAATGCTTTCAATATGTCCTTAGACATTATCAAGACATAGTTCCAGTTAAGTTATAGTTCGTATTCCCTGTGATCTTTAAATGGACACAATGGTTTCAATAGCTTGGTGAAACACCAATGTGCTGGAGAGAGATCAAAGGGACGTGATATGAATTAATAGGTTATATCTGACCAATTAAATTAAAGATATTTTCTGCATGATGGATGGAGATCGTTAGATAAGCACCTTTGAAATCTAGATGTGTCAACCAATCAGCTGATTGTAGACAATCTCTTAAGCGCTGAATAGTTTCCATTTTGAAGTGAATATATCAAATGAAAGAGTATAAATGTTTGAGGTTGATGACAGGTCCTAACGTTTTGCTTTGCTTATTTGACTATGAATATATTGCTTGTGAAATCTTGGGGATCAATAATGGTTTGTCCTACTGCTCCTTTGGTAAGAAGGTCCTGAATTTCTTGCTGAATTAATAGAGAATTTTTTTGTGATAGATGAACGTTTTTTTATAAAAACTGTTGGACTGGGATGGGATAGAATTCCATCAGGTACCCTGAGGTGGGTGGAGAATCCAAGAGTCTGAGAAAAGAAGAAACGTACTGTTTAAGAAACGAGACGTCCGACCTGCTGAAATTAGAGGAGGAGATTGAATTCTTACTGTTATTTAAATTTGCTATGGTGTGTCCTCTTTGGAATAGGTATCTAGATTCCTCTTCTTTGACAATCAAAATCATGTAAGCTTACAGAAAAGTGTAAAATCATTAGTTTAGAGGTAAAACAGATTAATATTGCACAGATTCATTGAAAGTCATACAATTAAATATCATTGCAATATGTTAAAAATACAGCATGACAATATTACACTTAAAGAGGGGGTGCCACCACACCATGGCCTGGCTAATACACGTAATCCAATGTATTCCTAATATAAATTACTGACCATGTATATAGACAACGATGACAGTTATTACAGGGACACTAAAGCAATTCGATATTGCTTTAACATATGAACAAGTAAAATCAGGAGGATGAATATACAAAAACAGATTACATGCAAAGTACATTGATCAGATGGACTATCACATGGGCATGTTGCTAAGGTGACAAACCAATCTTTGATTTTAGGAAAGGTTACAATTCGCTAAAATATATCAAGCCTGAATCTTGTCAGAATAAACCTGAGGTGGTGATTGTAAACATGTTCAAGATAAGATAGGGTTGTATGCCATCACTAGTCACCATCGTTTGATTGTTGATGGCAGTCGGTATATTTAATTCGACAGATTGCCTTTGACCTTCAAACAGGGATAAACAACACTTTTTTAACTCCCTCCAGCTTATATAATAAAAGGAGCCCGTGTTATCAAATTATTCTGGTCGTTCTAGTCTGTCCTATACATGTCAACCATGGTATTTGTAAAGACAGTGACGACTTGCGGCAGTCATTGACAATCTTTCAATTTAGAGCGGTATCTCCGCAGGTCCAGATCTTATGCCATAGCAAGATTGGTTAGACTCTAATTATGTCGGCTAAAAACGGGACACCAAGTTCATTGTGGCAAACAAGGGTGGAGCTACCTGTAGGAACAGCAAGAAGTCTCCTAAAGAAGGCATTCTCAGCCAGTTGAACAGCTTTAATATTACAGTATCCTCACACTTCTACCCTGTACAATGCCACAGACACACATTTAACCTTACAATTAGTGACCATTTCATTCAGGTATCTTCTGCCAAGTTTAGTTGCGAAGGTAAGCAGCGCTGATGAAGCTTTTATAAAGTTCAATTTTCTGGTATCAATGGCCTCCTTCTATGAACTATGTGCCTCAAATAAACCTCCTAGATATGAAAAAGTGGAAGTAAAACTCATCTTAACATCACCAACCTTAAAATCAAGGCCCTTCTTAGCTTTAGGCTCACATTTCATTTGAAAAGTTTTACCCAGGTTTACATTCAAAAGTTCTGAATATAGTTGGCAAAGCAAGCGAGTAACCTCTGCAGCCCCATGGAGATACAAGACATGAGCACGGCATCATCTGCATAGAGCAGGGCTGGAATCAGGGGATGTCCGATCTGAGTTGGGTCCACGTATCATTCAGTCAAAACTGTACCCAAGCTGTTAGTGTACAGAGTGAAAAACAATGGTGCGAGGACACAACCCAGGCTAAACCCTCTCTCTATGCCAAATTCACAAGTGCATTCACCCCTGAGTCAATAGCGTACCCTAGCCCTGCTCCCCATATATATATATCTCTCTATAGAAAGAAATTATTGGAGGGGCAACCCCTAAATCGATAATACTATCCATAGTTTGCTCTACACCACACAATCAAATGCACTCAATAGATCGACAAAAGCTAAAAACAATTGGCCCTTTTTGATTTAAGTGTATTTCCCAATTAGCAGGTTTAAGTTAAGGCTCTTTTCAATCGTCCTCTTTCCCCAATGAAAGCCATACTGCACACCTGACAAAATATCATTATTTTCTGCCTATTCGTCAAGTTTTCCCAATAGTATTCTACCTGTGACTTTCACCAGAAAGTCAAGTAGGGAAATGGGGTGATTACAGGCTGGATTAGATCGGTCCCTCTTCTTATAAATGGGCACAATCAAGAAAACCGGACATGTATTCAAGATGCCAGATTTACTGCAGGCCCTCAGTACCTAGGTCAGTATTGTTCCCCATAATGGTATATTAGACTTAAGAAGGTTGATAGGGATACTGTCTGGTCCCGGCGCTTTGCCGCCTTGACTATCAATAAAAGCCCTGTTGATCTCATCTAAACAAAAAGTGGTCTCCTAGTATTTCCTCAACAGTGGCGTGGCCCTGTCTCCATAATACCATATCCTGGGTGGAATAAATCTTTGAAAACTGAGCCACTTAGTCAGTTTTGGTAATGCAATCTCTAATCTGGGGACAGTTCCATTCCTTTGAAAGATGGACGTTAATCACATGCCACAAGGTTGAGCAGACCTTAGTCTTACTTGCTTCAAGCAGTGACACCGATCAGCATTCTTTAACTCTTTTCCTCCCTTTAAGTGCCAAGCTATGGGGCCCATTAGGATGGTGGGCGGATTGCCCCCGCCAGGCTGGCGGTAACCACCGCCAGCCTGGCAGGGGCAATCCGCCCGCCATCCGCACCTAAATCCCCCCCCCCCCGCCATATTAGGATGACGGGGGGACCGCGGCGGACGGAAAGACCGTCCGCCGCTTTTCCGCCCCGGTCACCTTGTGGCTGGGGTGGAAAATGTTTAATATGGTGGCGGTGTCTATGAGACACCGCCAGCCATATTAGCATGGGCTTAGTTAGATGCCTTTCCATGGCGGCGATGCCACCACGGAAAGGCATGCAGACACACCTTGCGGGGGCCCGTTGCGGGACTCCAGGGACTCCGGGGGGGTAGGGGGTGCACATGGGGGGTACCTATGGTACCCCCCAGCATTACAAAGTACAACGTGGCAGACACCGCGCGGTGCCTGTCACGTTGTGCTTTGTAATGCATTGCATGTATCTTCAGCATTGCGGCGGGCGGTGTATTCAGCACCGCCCGCCACAATGCTGAAGATACAGGATGCGCCCGCCACTGTGGTGGGCGCATCCTAATGCCCCCAACAGGACCCCCACTCTTATGGCGGGCGGTCCCTAGACACGACAGGATGACGGGCGGACAAAGTCCGCCAGTCATCCTAATGGGCCCCTATATTCCCATCAGCATGCCTTAACTTCGAAGGTACACCTAGGAGATTTTTGCAGAGCTGCTTTGAGTGTTTTGCTATGGGCTTTAGGGCACTTTAAATCGAACCAGCTATGAAGTGCGGTGTGGAGCACAGCCTTAATTAAGCATTTTTTGATCCCTCAAGAAATGCAAAGAAAGTCTTTCTTCATTTCATTATTGTTGGGAGAATCATCCAAACATGTATCAAAAGCCTCCCTTACATCGGCATTCAGGGTTTCAGGAAATCTAGCTGGCTCAACCTGAGTCCAACGCATGGAGATACCTTTACTAGCGGCTATATCAATGTTATCAACAGCAAACTCTGTATTATGCTTCTCAGCACTGAACTGAAAATTCACATTAACACTCTGGGGATAATGGTCACTCATCAAAGTTGAGTGTGTAGGCTAACTAGATAGTAATGTACTAAACGTATTTGATGTGAGGATATAGCCAGTAACAATATTAGAACCTCTACCATTGAATGTGCTATTAAAGGGAGCAGGAGGACAAACCGTTTGTTGGCAAAACAAGATCCATTTAAACATCAAATCATTCAGCTTGGTCCCACAAAAATCATGAGTAAAAATAAATTGATCCATTTCAAGTATGCCCACCATGCCAGAAACTATTTTAGGTGGCAATTGACATAAATAGACATTAAAATCACCACCCCAAAGAACAATGGCCTCTTTCTGTTTGCAGCGAGAGAGCTTCAAGTCCATGATCTAGTTGAGAAAGTACATTAAGTATGTCATATATAAATGAAATATTATAAACGTTAACAAGAGCAAAGCTCGTGAGAAGTTTTAATCATGATAACGTGATAATATGACGAATTAGTGACTGTTTTCAAAACTGAAGGAGCTAATAAATTACAAATGAGAGTGAACAGACCCCCTTCACTCTACCTCCAGGAGAAGGTACAGCCAGGGTGTGGATTATCATGGAACCATTAATATGAAAACTCTCTATTGCCCAAGTTTCTTGCAAACATAAGATACCGAATTTAGAAATAAAAGAAAAATCAATTAACAAGAGATTTAGATTTGAGATAAATGAAGGGTTATTTAACTGACTGCTGTAGCAGCAAGAAAGAGGAAGGACTGGGACAATGCCTTCTCTATATACTGTTTGAGAAACTTTAATGTGTCATTCTGCAGTTTTCTGCCCACGGCATCATGGGAATGGCTGTTTCATGTGCTTATTCATTAGTTCAAAAAGATATCTCTTTTCTCTAATGGCTTCTGTGTGTAATAAAACCGGGGGGGGGGGGGGTGTAGCAAAATATGAAGCCTCTGATCCTATCATAAAATTATAGAAAGGCTTTCCCAGACAAGACCTAAAGTAAAGTAAAGGGCTGAGGGTACCATTCATATTAATAGAGTGGGGAGACACAAGTTGTGTCCCAGGGAGAACTGCATCTGAAGTTTCCTAGCTTTCTAGGTATAGGAGCCCTTCAATGTGACACAAAAAGGAAAATATATTGGAAGTTCAGTGACATAACTATATATATATAGAGAGAAGTGGGACAGCCGGTACATTCAGCTGGGCAATTTGGTCCCATAGGAAGGGGCTAAGGTGGCGAGTAAGGTTGTGAATTTAAAGAAGAGAGAGGGACTCATGTTGTGAGATTACCTGTGACTGCAATGGAAGGAAACAATCCAGGGCTTTGGTAGAGTTATGACTAAGGGAAGGTGGATGTAGCAACAGGTGGTAGGGTAGAATGTGAAAAAGGCAAATTATCTCTTGTAAATAAGGATTATGGTAATTGGGGATCACAGGTGAGAAGGGTCAAAAGTAATTTGATCAAGAGGATCTGAAGTTATGCGGCTCACAGCGGACTGGTCACAGGCAAGGTGGCACATGTGACTTGGGGGAAGAGGGACGCCATCTCAGACAATGGTGATGACAGGGGAATACTGTGAGTTCATCGAAGAGGGGTGCTCTCCGATGATATGGATCGCAAAAGAAAGAGATAGAGTTGGTGGAGATGTTGGCTAGGATGAATTGAATTAGTTATGGCAACAGTGCAGAATATAAAGTCATGAGTAATGGGGCAAGAAGAGGACATGGAATTTTCTAGTGGAAGAGGCCAATGAGATGTGTTTAGGATACAGAGATACAACTGTGAAGGAACAAAGAAGAGAAATCCCACAGTACAGTTTCCCATCACCTGTAAATGATCAAGGAATATTGTGCCCTAATCTAAATGCTATCAAAAAATGTATCGACATTGGGTTCTGGTAAGGAACAGTGAGTCTTGGGGTTTAAGAGAAAATTGAGGGTGATAGTCAAATACAAAGCAGTTCCCTTACAAAAGTGCGACATGAATGAATTTGGTGAACCAAACGAGCGAAAGGGGATACAGTGCAGTAAAACTGGTTGCAATGATCCAATGCTTAATTTGTGCCAATGACTGCAGGTGTGGTCACCGGCGTTCATTTTTGGGTATTGGAAGATATTTTTCATCATCTCACTTTGACTCAGTTCAAGTGAAAGAATTCAGACAGGGGAGAAAAGGGAGGAAGAGAAACACAGAAAACCACCCACCAAGCAGAAAGCAGGGATGAAAAAAAGAATGTGCATGAGTGAATGTGGATTGATTGAAAAAAGAGGAATAAGGTAGAATGAGGAATGGACAGTCTTGAAATCTGACAATCCTGGCATTCTAATAAAAATATTGAATTCATGCACATTTGTATACATAAATTAAGCATTATAAAATCTGTTACTGTATGTTTTCCCCATTCCACTTGCGTCAGCAGAACATTGGTCACAAACATAGACCAAATACCATGCAATTTTCCCCAGCCTTCTTTGGATCCTGGTTTTTCTGAATTGCTCAGATTGAAGGCATGTTGTATGCAAAGTACACCTTATGAATTTTACCAGACTTAATGAGGATATATACTAAGAAAACTGCTATAAAAGAAAAAGATCTCATAAAGGAGCCTAGCCAATCTTTTTAAACTTCCCAAAATTTGTGAAATATTCCTGAAGACCTTCACAATGTCGAAAACAATATTTGCAGACAAAGAATTCAGCACTCTGGTACAGACGGGGATTGCTTGACCAGCGACTGGTAATTTGATCTCAAAGAACAAATACAAGAAAATAACATGAACAAGGTAGGTTACAGGAGAAAGAAAGAAAGGTGATCTGGAGGCCAACAATTGAGAGCGCTTTGTGGATTCAATTCACACGCAGGGGACATGTCAGAGGGATAAATGGCTGGTTACAAAAATATACTATAACTGCCCAGAGGTCACTGCATTGTGTTAGTGAGACCATCTGTCACAACAGACGGAGATGGCACACATATACATTCATCCACTAGGTAAGTGGGCAGTTCCAACTGGAATTCATAAGGAAAACAATGCATGGTTCGGGTAGAACACGATGAAGCTTAAAAGAAATGAGGAGAGTGAACAGTGGGTTAAAAAGAAGACATCCTGATTTAGATGTCAGCGGAAGGGTTACTCGTCACAGCGGTGATGGATGTCCTGTCAGCTGAAATATAAATCCCGTTATATTCTAAGGGATCTATATTTTGTCAGACGGGATATCTGTCACCATTGTGATGGAGTAATCCATCCGCCAAGGTCTAAATCAAGCCCATAGTCACGCATGGGTTTAATAACTGAAGCACATAATGGCCAATATTCTGAAGCGATTGCAACTGGTCGCATTTGTGTGGGCTCTATTTACCTGTTATTGAATAAGTTGCATGTCATTACAGCTGCCCGGATTACATCTTTGTGATTTTTTTTTAGCACAGAACACGCTGGTAACTCAATCACCTCTAAGTGCTCATGTGAAATTAGTGCTGGCGGGTGCCTGATTGAGAGCACTTCAAACAGCACTTAAAGCTTACTCTTACTGCCCAACCGTTAGCATCAGACCTGCTCTTAAAAGGGAATAATGGAAGTTCACACAGCATGAATATTTGATGCTTGCCCTTTTATTGTGTTTCTATTGGCACTTGAAGGGAGCAGATTCAGCGGGGGAGCCACAGAGTGATGTACAGAACAGTAGAATAGGCAACAATTTCAGGTTGTGAGAGGGGAGGAGAAAGGGAGGATTGTACTATGCAACCACTCTTTATTTCCCACACGTTCCTTGGGCGGAACAACAAATATGTCTGGACCTAGCATTCCAGTTACAATACAAGTCATTACAACAACTTGCCTTAAGGGGTCGTTGTACTTTGGAATAGTATAATTTACTATTCCAACTCCAGTACCAGCAACAGTGGGGAAAGCGCTGGACTTTAAAGTCCAATGCAGATTTACGTAAAGCATGTCGTTGTAACGACTTGCGTTGAAAATTGAATGCATGGTTTGGACGCATTTGTTGTTCTGCCCACATTGCACAGACGGTTGTGGTATTTGCTGTTTCCCATTAAATTACAACAGCTAATTTTGAGCAAAAAACTGATTCTGGGCAGGACCCAGAGAATTGTCTTATCTGTATGCCAACACCGAGACACAAGAAGTGGCAGCTGACTTTCAGTCATCCCCTTATCATACAGAATAACATCCTGCGGGGGTAAGGGCTGTAATTTCCTTCTCAATATGGCCTGGCTGCAAATGTTTCACTTGAAGGGCAATCGGTAATTCATTTTATCAGAGTTATATCGTGGCTGAGAGCAGTTGGACGCCAAACTGACATCCCTGAACACTTACTCTATGATACCAGGCTTAGCAGTGCATTGGAGGAAGCAAAGATAGGTTCAGCATGTCACTTCACAAGTTGTAAAAAGATAAAGCGTGATTTGAAAGTGCTTTTGACTTTCCTCAGCTCTGTGTGTAGTCTGCACGTAGGCCCTAGGTCTAGGCTATGTGCCCACTGTAGAATGGCATGTATGTGTGTCGGTATGTGTAACTACACTAATAACCAACTATGTTGAGCATGATGCACTGTGAATGATTAGGGCTTAATACCACTTTAAAGAACCCATGTCATCAACTTTAGAATAAAGAAAGAATGAGTTAAAACCTTCAATTTTTTTTAAATGATATAAAGCTGTTTCCTGGGAGGGATCATTCAGTGGACTGTTTTTACAAGACTGTAACGCTTGACCTGCAGGTTACAGGAGAATCTCTGCAACAAAACCATTAACCCACTGAGCTGAGTAATCTTCCATAAAATCGAAATCTGTACACTACACATTACTTGTAATGCTCTGTAGCAGAAATTGTTAAAAATATTATATTTCAAGCTTGTGTCAGAGGTTACTCAAATAGCTAATTGCAAATACATCAACCACCTGAGTTATTGTACCAATAGGAAACCCTGAAACATATTGGCTACACATTGATCTCGGCAGCAGGTGCATAAGCCCCAAGGCATCATAAAATGCAATTTGTTTGTGACCAACCAAGTTAGACAGAAAGTTTATACTATCTCATTGATAAATTTGCCAACTTTGTGGGGCTTGTATGTAAAATAAAAAATGGAAAGGCTGCCATGGTCACTGCTCTTCATCACAGCCCTGTCCCTCATGATTACAACCCTGTTATACTGATGTCCCTCTGCACCTAATTTGTCGGGTCCAGGAGTAGTAAGCTTTTTCCATTTCCAGAACTGAGCAGACACACTTTACCTAATCTACCTGATTACCATGCACTTACCTGGTCCCAAATGTGGAAACGGCACTGGAGCGGATGCTGGGCCTCCTATCCCTCTCAGAGCTGCACAAGTTAAAAGAACCAAACTCCTTAGATCACACATGGCCCCAGGAAAAAGGGGGTTGGGACAAAATAAGGAAAGAGAATTGCAGTATTGGAGCTGCTCAGCGGCTGTTCGACACTGCCAATATCTGTCACCTTCGAGACCTTCTACATTTGCAAGGTAGATGTGTACTGGATCAGAACCTCTGGTTTTGCGATGATGCAATGCACTGGAAGTTAACAAAAAGAGGTAGTTGCCATCAGTACCCTAACAGTTCTTTATAGACAAAGAACAGACATTAACTTAATTGACAAACACTTACAGGTTTCCTAAGCAGCACGGCATGAGAACAGAATAACAAAGAAATCACAGATTAGAGTGACTTGCACTCCCAGGGGTACACTCGGCACAAAGGTTGGAGTTACTTAACCTCTTGAGCGCTCATGACGAGGTCAGCTCGTCATGAGCCACGGCGCTCCGGTGCTCATGACGAGCTGAGCTCGTCATGACCGCGCCCCTTAGATGGACCGCTCGCACGCTGGGCAGATTCCCCTGCTGTGCTGAGCGTTCCATTGTAGCGGGCGTGGTCATGACGAGCTCAGCTCGTCATGAGCACCGGAGCGCCATGGCTCATGACGAGCTGACCTCGTCATGAGCATGAGGGCGCTGTACGCGCCCCCCCACCCCCCAGCACAGCGGGGGAATCCCGCCAGTGGCGAAGGGGTTAAGGATACACTCGGCACAAAGATTGGAGTAACTTTTGCTTCCAAAGATACACTCAGAACACAGGTTGAAGTTACTTGCACCGCCAAGAATGAACTCGGAACAAAGGTTGGAGTTACTTGCACTCCCAGGGATACATTCGGAACACAAGGTGGGGTACAAGGTTCATGCATACATCAAAGACTCTGAAGTGCTTTCTCTTGCCATTACTGTTCATCAGAAAAACACAAAGCTCGAGTCTTTAATCCTTGCGCACTAAGAGCTCTAGTGCAAAGGTTGCCGACGGGGTCTGGATTATAAACACACAAGAAGCTCTGGAGTAATCACAGAGAGGGCATGCAGTCATAAAGAAGTGAATTCTTGGCCCTGCTTATCACTATAGGAGGATTAGTGTGTACTAACCGGGTATCAGGTACGTAGCCTAGTTCTTCCACTTGACTGAAGTTCGAAGAAGATCTTGAGGCTTTGACTTAGGGAGCCACGGGGGTCCAGAGTAGCGGTGGCACAGGGAGAAAGGAGGAAGACTTTAAGGGAGCTGGAGCTACAGAAACCACTGTTACAGATGGACTTAATGGAGTCTGGAACGCTTCTTGGTTTCAGTAAGATTCTTCAGGTGAGTGGAAAAGGTGAAGCTTGTTCTGCAGGAAGCGAGGCAAAGCCATGATTAAGGATTGGGAGGGGTTTATATACCCTCTCGAAGACTCAATGGATGTAGCTAGATCACGTGTGGCACATGGGGCACATGGCAGCCTGGAAGGTTCTCGAACCTTGAAGAAAACACGTTAGTACACTTTCTTTGACAGTTCAGAATGGGCAGGTGGAACTTATTGATCGGAACCAAATAACAGAAAAATAATGTATTGTTTTTGTTCTAACGTGCATAATGGAAAACAACACAAGGCCCCAGTAACAGCAGGAGCAAGGCTTGCCATTGGCTCAGAGGTTCTGGGGGATGCTTGCAGGGATGCAAGCTCAATGGAGTTACGTGTTTTTTCAGAACTCGTCCAAATACTTAAGCGCAATGGAATCACAGATTTTGGGGAACATCAGTCATGATATTATGGTGTGTCATAAAGCACCATAAGGGAAATAGAACATAAGTCCTCTGCGCTAGACCACTATGCAGGGGGGCGCAGGAAGGGGTTATGACAGAGATGGCGCAGGAGGGGGTTGTGCCACTAATGGCCTAAGACCACTTAGTGCAGGATTACGAGTTGATGGTCAGGGGCGCAGGAATACAGGGTTATAAATTAACATTTTTGGATGGTATTTCCACTAGTGTATCATGCAATTAAATGGCCCTTCCTAACATGTGATTCCCGCATTTTGACCCGGCTCTGGCCATACAATTCCACCTGCTTTCAGCAAATGGGATCTCTCGCCAGATCAGCTCGTAATAGTGTGGGGTGATACCTCCCACTCTGCATGACTCATAATCATTTACCACACAGCAGTGTAGATATCAATGGTGCAGCAGGTGCAGTGACATCAGCAGGGACGAGTTAAGGTATCGGCAAAGTTGGCAATTGCCCAGGTCCTCCCCCCATTCAGAGGCCCCCAAGGAGCCTGATCATTCTCTCTAACTCACTTATTCGTATTTCTGTATCTCAATCTTTTATGTAACTTTCAATATTATTTGGTAACACAGGGCTTGAATTAGCAGAAAATGAGTAATAAAATTCAATGTTGTTCCAAATATAAGATCAGCGGCAGCTCGTCCGCAAAGGTGGAGGAGCGTCGCTTCACAGGAAAAATAAAATGATAATGACGCCATGTTATTATCATTTTATTTTTCACTACTGGCTCTGTTGGTCCGGGCGGGAATGGGCAGCCCACAGAGCAGGGGAGGAGTCTCAGGCACTTTAAGTGCGCATGACGGTTTGGCCGGCCGGTTTGAGCTGACCAAACAGTCATGCGCACTTGGCAATTCTCCACCTGACTGTATTGCACAGCCTTGGTGGAGGACATGCACAGCCTCCCACTCCCTGTCTGAGAGTGAACCATGGTGCTTAGACCAATCACAACGCTTCTGTCATGCTGGTGACAGCAGCGTCATGATTGGCTAGTGGAGTCTGGGAGCCTGTGTGTTTCCTGCGTCAACCAAAGAGGACAGAGTCTAGCAGGTAAGTGAATTTTTCTTTTAATCTGTTATTTTTTTTTAATCCCCCCACCTCACCACTACTGCCCAGTAGCAGCTGCTACTGCAGGAGACTCCTTAATATTTCTTGCCTGGAGGCCCACAAAATCCTTAAGACAACACTGGACATCAGGGCCCAGAGACCTGAGGAGCCCACCAAAAGCTGATTGATGCTGTTTTTTTTACTCCTCAAACCAGCATGCTGTGGGGGGGGTATTTATTGCTTGCACTTTGGCTCCTGGCACCTTTGCTGCAGCACTGTCCTAAATCATTTTAGAATATGGTACGGAATGCTTTAGATGGAAATGTAGAAGTGTGCCCCCTCTTGTTTAGAGTACCTGTTTCCGCCTGAGAAGTGCTCGCGTTCTCCAATTAAATGCAATGCAGCAGTGCTCAGAAGTGCAAATACTTTCCCTTTTTAGGTCTCGCCTGTCGATGCGCATGCGCATCGAGCTTGCGAGCCTATTGCGGCCTAACCACGCTTTAACTAACAAGCAAGGAATCGTGGCGATTCCTTGCAGTGCCTGTGACTTTTAAGCTCAATGCGCATGTGCATTGAGCTTAAAAGCGCGTGCACAGCCGCCCGCATTCCTCCGACACCTTTGAAGTGAAGCTTAGCTTCACTTCAAAGGCCCGGCTTCTTCACGCCCGGCTTCTTCACACCCACATGCCGCTCTCGCTCTCCCCGCTCCGCCCCCTCCCCTGCCCGCCGTGCCGCCCCCTCCCCTGCCCGCCGTGTGACCTCGTCTTACACTCACCCCTCCTTTCTCCCCTTTAGGCTGCTTTCGGATGCTTTGTTCGCAGCTTGTTCCTGCATTCTGCCCATGTTTTCCTCTCATCCTCTTCAGTCCCCTTAGTCCCCTTCTGCCCTCTATCAAGCCGACTCCCGCATTCACTCCTCTCCGTTGACCCATGCTCCTCCTCTCTCGCCCTCAACTTACCCAGTATTCTCACCCCCTCCACTCCATGCTCCCCTCGGCCCACCTCACGCCTCTTCCTGGTGACTGCTCTCTGCTGCTTGCCCTCAGCTTCCAGAATCTCCCTCCTCTCTCGTGGTTCCTGGAAACGCTTCATAGACTGGACTGGCATCCCGGCAAATCCCGACAGCCAGATCACTTAGCCTCGGGCCTCCATGGCACACTTGTATATGTGTGCATCAGTAATGCAGGCGATGCTCTTGCAGAGGCTTCCCTGACAAATAGCCCCAGGCAAGGCAATTTTTTTTAACAAGGATGAAACCTGAAAGCCGCCGCTTGGCTTGCGCGTGCTACCAGCTCCCACCATCAGGCAGAAATGTATAGCAATTTAGAACGGAAGTATGAATGTATAATAGCTACAATATTAACAGTCATAACATTGACGTTCTTGCTATTGCGTCTACAGCTCATGTCAAGTTAATGATATGGAAAGCAACTCATGTCGGATGTGGGTGTGCATGTTTGTCGTGCTTACAGAACTCAGTGATACCATCCCTTTCAAACTTCATTGCTCTCTCTCTCCATCTGACACACGCACTAACCAGGCAGCCCACCCCCTCCCTCTACCACATCAAAGGCAGCCCAGCCTCCTTCCCCCAGCGTGCGCTCTGCCTCAGGCCAGCATCTCTCCTCCCATAATTATTCACTGCAGGGCCTGCGTCTCATCACCCTTCCTCCCAGTCCCCACAAGCGGGCTTCTCCAGGGGCTGCATGCAAATCTGAGCCCCAACCTCTCTGACATCGCATCTCTCTTTCCATTTGTCTTCCCCAGCCTCTATCTTTCTTTCTGACTATTTTTTTTCCTTTCTAGTACCAGCTCTGCCTTTCTCCTTCTCTCTCTGACGTATTAGGTTCGCACCTATCCGCAAACCTTTACTGCTTGTTTTTTTTTTTCGTCTATCTTTTTTCTCTCTCCGTCGATTGGCCTCTGCCCGCCTGCGCCCCTGTGCCTTTCAGCCTCGTGGGGGTTATCTAAGCAGCTGTCAGTTTCCACTGCTTCCACTTCGCTGCAGCTATCGGTGTGTATTTGTCAGGCACTCGGTTCCTGTTGCTTTCTGTTTGTGGTCCACCGCTGACTGACGGTCACTCTCTGCCCCTGTGCTGATATGCCTGCCAGTATCTTCCTCAGTTTATTGGCGTCGGTCTTTACTCTACTCATCCACGCTACGCCACTCACACACGCTACGCCACTCACACGCGCAACGCCACTCACACGCGCAACGCCACTCACACGCGCAACGCCACTCACACGCGCAACGCCACTCACACGCGCAACGCCACTCACACGCGCAACGCCACTCACACGCGCAACGCCACTCACACGCGCAACGCCACTCACACGCGCAACGCCACTCACACACGCAACGCCACTCACACACGCAACGCCACTCACACACACAACGCCACTCACACACGCCACTCACACACGCCACTCATCCACGCAACGCCACTCATCCACGCAACGCCACTCATCCACGCAACACCACTCTTCCATTTGCAAAACGAAACATTTCTAACTATTCTATTGCGAGACCTATTGCATTTTCAATGCTTGTTAATTAAAGAAGTGCATGTACTCAGTACCGGACAATACCTGCCCATTGAAAGCAGTGCTCCTGGTGATTAATGACGAGCCTTGGAAAGATGAGTCCGTTCTGCTGCCGTTTAGAGATGAACGGCTCGTTTGAACAAGAGGAACTAAAAACAGCTTGCCCCACGTTTGCCACACTGTTGCAATAATAGAGTGTTCAAGCAGAAGATTTGCTCGGCTACACGTGTTTCTCGCTTTTTTCTTTTTTAGCAGAAGCAGAACAGACAAACCTCGGCGTCTGACTTCATTAATCCCGTTTGGTATGAACGACGAGGCTCATTATAAGGCTGGAAGCGCGTGCCCTGAAGGACAGGACAGCGCCCGGCATCATTGACTGCGGGCGCCTCGTGACGTGAGGCGCATACCGCCGCAGCAATGAGGAGCCCGCGAGACGGGCAATTTCACAGCGCGAGGGCGGAACCAACAGCGTTTTCTGGGCAGCGGAGGATAATTTCACGCAGATTCAGGATAGAAATGTAGTGCTCTCTTCAAAGAACCCAGGGCTGGGAAGAGAGTTAAAGCTCTCCTTGTCAGTGATATTATTGTGTTGATGGGAGATACCATCTCTTCCCGAGCAGGGTGCTCCCCATGATGTACTGTTCTCTAACCCTGGGGTTGTGGCCTGAGGAAAAGCAAGGAAATCTGATGCTCTTTATTTTTCTTTAAAAGTGGGGGTACTGTGAGGTACACTCTTCCTCAAAGATGAATTGAAATCCTATTCTAGCTGGACTGGTAGTGTCTAACACACACATCCAAAATACCCCCCCCCCCCCCAAAATAAATAAATAAATAAAGATCAATATCTTAATGCTTAGACACAATGGAGTACCAACTCGCCAGGAAAGGTTAGACACCGCAACCAGATACATATCTTCTAACCTATAAAGGCTTGTTTACATCCTTAGTGGATGGGTAGATCTGTCCACGTGACCCTCTCGAACAAGTCAAGTCAAGTCAAGTCAAGTTAGAATTTATATAGCGCACTACATACCCAGTGGGTCTCAAGGCGCTTGAGGAAGGGGGGGAGGTTCACCTATCGAATATCCAGGTTTTGAGCTGTTTTCTGAAGGTTAGGTGGTTTTGGGTAATGCGGAGGTGGATGGGCAGGGAATTCCAGGTTTTGGCCGCTAAGTAGGAGAAGGATCTTCCCCCCGTGGTGGCTTTGTGGATGCGCGGCACAGTGGCGAGGGCTTGGTTGGAAGAACGCAGTTGGCGGGTAGGAGTGTAGAAGGAAAGGCGCGTGTTGAGGCAATCAGGACCAAGTTCGTATAGGGCTTTGTGTGCGTGGGTGAGGAGGCGGAACGTTATCCTTTTGTTGACGGGGAGCCAGTGAAGGTCTTTTAGGTGCCCGGAGATGTGGTCTGTGTGGGGGATGTCTAGTACGAGTCTGGCTGAGGCGTTTTGGATGCGTTGGAGTTTTTTCAGCAGTGTTGCGGTGGTGCCGGCGTAGAGGGTGTTTACGTAGTCCAGACGGCTTGTAACCAGTGCGTGGGTGACCGTTTTTCTTGTTTCGGTGGGGATCCAGCGAAATGTTTTTTTGAGCATGCGTAGGATGTTGAAGCACGACGAGGAGACGGCGTTGACTTGTCTGGTCATCGAGAGAGAGGAGTCCAGGATGATGCCCAGGTTCCGTGCGTGGTCCGTCGGTCTGGGAGCTTTTCCTAGGGCCGTTGGCCACCAGGAGTCGTCCCAGGCGGAAGGGGATGCACCTAAGATGAGGACTTCTGTTTTGTCTGAGTTCAGTTTCAGACGGCTGTGCTTCATCCACTCGGCTACTTCTTTCATCCCTTCATGCAGGTTGGTTTTGGCGGTGTTTGGGTCTTTGGTGAGTGAGAGGATCAGTTGAGTGTCATCCGCGTAGGAGATGATGTTGAGGTTATGCTGACATGCGATGGTTGCGAGGGGGCTCATGTAGACATTAAAGAGGGTAGGGCTGAGAGAAGATCCTTGTGGTACGCCGCAGATGACTTCGGTGGCCTCTGCTTTGAAAGGGGGGAGCCGGACTCTCTGGGTTCTTCCAGCGAGGAACGAGATGATCCAGTCTAATGCTTTTCCTTGTTTTCCGATGTTGCGGAGGCGTTGTATTAAGGTGCTATGGCAGACTGTATCGAAGGCTGCAGAGAGGTCGAGGAGGATGAGGGCGACTGTTTCTCCGTTGTCCAGTAGTGTTCGGATGTCGTCTGTTGCTGCGATGAGGGCTATCTCGGTGCTGTGTTTGGCTCGGAAGCCAGATTGTGAGGAGTCGAGTGATTTGTTGGTTTCGAGGAAGGCGGCGAGCTGATTGTTGACGGCTTTCTCAATGACTTTCGGTGGGGTCAGCAGTGGGTTTCTTCAGAAGGGCGCTGAGTTCGGCGTGTTTCCATTTTTCTGGGAAAGTGCCGGATTTGAGGGAGCAGTTGATGACGTCTCGGAGATGGGGTGCGATGATGGAGTCTGCTTTGTTGAAGATGTGATGGGGGCAAGGGTCTGTGGGGGATCCGGAGTGGATGGAGTTCATTAGGCGGATGGTGTCTTCTGTGGTGATTGGGTTCCAGTTGAGTAGGTTATTCAGGGTGGGTACAGGTTCGGAAGTGAGAGGGGTAGACTGATTTATGGGTAGGTTGTCAAAGCTGTTATGAATGTCGGCGATTTTGTCATGGAAGAAAGAGGCGAGGGAGTCGCAGAGGACTTGAGAGGGGGTGATGTCGTTGGAGCTGGCGGTGGGGTTGGTGAATTCTTTGATGATGTTGAAAAGTTGCTGTTGTGGGCGTTGTTGTCTAGTCGGTCTTTGAGTGCTGATTTCTTGGCTGTCCGGATTAGTTGGTGGTGTTTGCGGGTGGCGTTTTTGAAGGCGGCATGGGTGATATTGTTTGGGTCTTTTTTCCAAGTTTTTTCAAGGGAGCGGCAGAGTTTCTTGGATTTCTTAAGGTCATCATTAAACCATGGGGCGTTTTTGCTTCCTGGCTTGATTTGATGTTTCTTCAGGGGTGCTAGTTTGTCGGCGGTTTGGGTTAACCATTGTGTGAGGTTGATGGCGGCTTGGTTCGGGTTCGTTGAATAGGCGGGGGGTTTTTGAAGAAGTGATGTGGAGATTTGGTCGATTGTGATTTTGTTCCAATTTCTTCGCAGAGTTGGTTGAGGGTGGTTGTGGATCGTGGTCTTATTGTAAATGAAGTGGATGCAACTGTGGTCCGTCCAGTGGAGAGTTGTGGAGTGAGTGAAGGAGATGTGCTTGCTGGAGGTGAAGATAGGGTCGAGTGTGTGTCCTGCATAGTGGGTGGGGGTGTTGACAAGTTGTTTGAGTCCGAGATTGGCGAGATTGTCCAGGAGGGTGGTAGTGTTCCTGTCATTGCTTTTTTCCAGATGGAAATTGAGGTCTCCCAGAAGAATGTATTCTTCTGAAGGGAGGGCGTGTGGGGTGATGAAGTCAGTGATGTCTTCGCTGAATTGAGTGCGGGGTCCTGGGGGTCTGTAGAGGAGGGTGCCTCTGAGAGTGGTCTTGGGGTCGATGTGGATCTGGAAGTGGAGGTGTTCGGCGCTAGCGAGGATGTCTTCTGAGCTGGTTGAGACGCGGATGGTGTTCTTATGGACGATGGCGATGCCTCCTCCTGTTTGCTTGGTGCGGTCCTTACGGATGATCTTGTAGCCGTCCGGGATGGCTATGGCGATGTCTGGAGCAGATGAGGCATTCATCCAGGTTTCTGTTAGGAAGGCGATGTCCGGGGAAATGGTGTCGAGTAGGTTCCAAAGGTCGATGGCGTGTTTGTGAACCGAGCGGGTGTTGAGAAGGATGCATTTGAGGTGGTTGGTGTTGGATCTCTGTTTGGTGTTAGTGAGTTTGGTGTGGGTCTCGAAGGAGTTGTACTTGCAGGAGTGGCAGGTGAAGGGTCCATGGGTGTGTCCCGGAGTGGCCTGGGCGCAGTAAGGGAGTCGGCCGGGGTTCAGTGTTACGAGGGTGCCGGCGTCGTATGTTATGCGGGCGGGATGGGTTTTGCGGGGACCAGGGGGTCTGGCGCTGGGCGCGGTCCAGGCGCGGACGGGCGTAGACGGGCTTACCTTTGGCGCACCTTCGGCGTGCATGGGGCGCGTGGACGCTGCGCGTTGGGACATCTGTCTTAAAAGGATAGTGGAGGGGGCGGAGCGTGGGAGGGTCAGCTGGGAGGCGGGAGCGAGGTGGAGGAAGGGCCAGGGGTTACAAAACAAAATGGCAGCAACAACAACAAACGCAGCAGCAGTGGAAGCGTGGGCGCTTGATAATATGCAAAACACGTTACCATACACAGCTAAGAAGTGCGCGCTAGCGATGCTAAATAGCAATTTCAAGTCAAGCGCTACAATATGACTAAGGGCTGTGCAGTCAAGCGCTGCGTTATGAGTGAGTAATCTGCAGTCAAGCGCTACGATAGTAATTCCTAAAGCAGAGTCAGGCGCTACAATCCCAGGTCTGCAGTCAAGCGCTACGATAATATTGCCAAAAGTGGAGACAGGCGCTACAATACCAGCTCTCAGCAGAGGAGGAGGCAAGGGGAGCGACCGCTCGTGTCCAGGACAGGACGGACAGAACTCTATCAAAGCAATCTTATTGACAGCCACTTTCAGCAAACCTTGTTGACATGAAAGGACCTCTATGACCGGCCCATCACCAAATCGCTCTCAATCAAGATGAGGTCAGTTGTGCAAGGTATAGTCCCTTGACAATTCCAAGCAGGAGTGTGTGACCTAGAACCTTTCAAGCTCGAAAAAACTGAATTTCCACAAGACTCATAAGTTGAGGATAGGTGTAAACTCTGGCAGTTCTTAGACCTAGAATAGCTGGTGCTACTAGGTTTCTCAAATGATGCTACCAGAGGATGGCCATGCAGCCATCACTGGACTGGCATATGAGCATTGACCAACCACCGCCAACCAAAAAGGACCTGAATCCTACTGTGAGAAGACTGCGGAACGTGGGTGAATTCATTGCTAGTGCTAAATTCGAGAAGAATCTTGCGGCATATTATCAACCATGGCGTTAACATTATCGCTGCTTTAGCGTCAGAAAACTGCCGCTAATGCGGCAATATTGGGCTTGATAATAGGCCGTAGAGAATTCCCATAGAAGCCCATGTTCACACCCGAACATGGGCTTCTATGGGAATTCACAATGGCGTATTATCAAGCCCAATATCGTCGCTTTAGCAGCAGTTTTCTGCCGGTAAAGCGGCGCTAATGTTAACGCTGTTTCTTGATAATATGTCCCCTTGTTATCTGAATCCATTAGTACTACTGCTTCCACACCCTTGCATATTGTCAAGAACAGCGTTAAAAATTATCGCCGGTAAAAAGCGATAATGGGCTTGATAATATGCCCTTGAGAATTCCAATAGAAGTCCATGTTCTGGTGTGAACATGGGCTTCTATTGGAATTCTCCAGGGCATATTATCAAGCCCATTATTGCCGCTTTAGCGGCAGTTTTCTGCCGCTGAACCAGCGATAATTTTAACGTCGTTCTTGATAATATGCCCAAAAGTTCCTGAAAGAGGTGTCTCTTCCATAGCAGAAAAGACAAAAACCGAACTGCAGTGACATGCAGTGATGAAGCTACTGGATCCAAGCTCACACGTGACTCACTATTCCTGTTCACAGGATGCACTCAGGCTTCCTTTAGACACAATTTATTATACCAACTTCAAACAGCCCCATTTCCATGATCCCTGGTGTGGCAAACATTTGTAAAATCTTGAGATTTTCATAAATGCCCCTCAAAAAAGTAAAAAAAAACCACTGTCACCGACCCTCATTTCATTGCCACTAGGTCAAAAAAGAAGGGTGAGCAATAGGCAGGGAGGTGTTTGTGGGATGTCAATACAAACAAACGTCTTCTGTGGTTCTTCTCGGTGAAGCTCCTCACGTCCCAGTACAGTCTGCAGAAAAAAGGCACTGCTGGTGTCTAGGCCTCAGCAGGGATGTGAACCCTTAAGCCTCCTTTTTCCAGCATCTCATCCCCCTTTAAGGTTCCCTCTAATGCTGCATGTTTCCTTCTGCCAGCCTCCCATGGGTCCCATCATATCACCTACTTTACCCTCTTACCAGCACTCATCTAGTGCTGCTGCCACAGCACTCAGTCTCCTGTGCTGCACTGCCATGCATGACCAGGTCTCCTGTACTCCTTCCTTCCTTGCCACAATATCTTCTAGTGGCCCTCTCTCATGCAGCACCAGGCCTACTGTGCCCTCCTGGACTCCTGTGCTGCATCAACTGCCCTCCCCTGCTCCCTCCGTCCTCTGCTGCCCGTCTTAGCTGTTTGTAGATGACATCTGTATTTGTTATTTATTGATTGATTAATTTATTTATTTTGCCACAATTTTGGAGCTCTGATTAAACCAACAGTTGGTATTTATTAATTTATCACAAGCAGGGTGTATCAACCATGGGAAATCAACTCACCACCTGATGGATGAAAATGCAATGTCATTGTCAGCTAGCGCATGCAGAAAAATAACTTTGCTAAATTTAAGCTTTAGACAATTCACAGGTGAGCAAAATATTAGATTAAAAGTATGTATCTCTCTGGCTTCCAAAAAGTTATAACCACAAGGCCACCGTTCCATAATTATAAATTACAGATGTGCAAGTTGACACTTCACTTCATTGGAAATATCATTTTGCACTTTTATCAACTTTGAGCCCTATGAACAATGGTCACCAAACCTGTGGTAAACAGTGCACTATAGGCAGTTTTTGGTTGTGCCAAATTTGGTGCAGATTGTTAAAACAGATGAAAAGTTGTAAGGTAGGAGTCCCAAAACTTGCGAGTTTCACATATAACATTGATTTGAGCATGCTAGACTAGTTTTTTTCATCATTCAGTGCCTTTTCTTGGTTTGGTGACTTTTCTTATAGTGGTTCCAAAATTACATAAACAAAAATGTGTCTGTTGTGTCCAGGGCATAAGTTCCAACTGTGTATAGAGCACTAAATATTTGTAATCTCTAGAAAATTAGAGAGATTCCTCCAAAGCAATGGAAAATGCAAAAAAAACCTGAATGTGCCATTTGGGTGCATGTACACTGGACGGTCCCGTCTCTCACATAAACAGAACATGAACATTAGGAAGAATACAACAACAAAAACAGGACACCGTGGAGTGGGGTAAAGTGGGTTGGATTGGGGTAGATTGTAGTGGGGTAGATTTAGGTAGAGAGAAGTGAATTGGAATGGGTCATATTGGGATACAATGGGGTGGATTAGAGTGGGTAGATAGGAGTGGAGTGGGGTATATCAGATTGGGGTATATTGGAGTGGGGTAGAGTGGGATGGGACACGGGGTGGGATTGGATGCATTTTGATGGAGAGGGGTGGATTGGGGTGGTTTGGGTGAATTGGGGTAGATTGTGGCAGAGGGGGTAGATTGGAGTGTAGTGGGGTAGATTGGGATAGCATGGAGTGGAGTGCAGTAGATTTGGTGGATTGGAGTGGGGTAGATTGAAATAGAGTGGGGTAGATTGGAGTAGAGTGTGGTAGAGTGCATGGAGTAGAGGTGTGGTGGGGTTGTGGTGTATTTTGGTGGAGACAGGTGAATTGGGGATCGTTAGGGTAGTTTGGGTTAGATTGGAGTGGAGTGAGGGTAGATTGGTGTGTAGAGTTGAGTTGGGCGCAGTAGATTGGGTGGATTGGAGTTAGACTGAAATAGAGTGGGGTAGGATAAAGTGGAGTGGAGTAAATTGTATTGCAGTAGAGTAAGGTAGATTGGACTGGAGTGAGGTATTTTGGATTGGAGTGGCATAGATTGGAGTGGGGTGGAGATTGGACTGGAGTGAAGTGAGGTTGATTGGAGTGCAGTGGGATAGATTGGAGTAGAGAGGGGTTGATTGGAGTGGGGTAGATTGGAGTGGAGTAGATTAGGGAGACTGAGGGAGATTGGAGTGGAGTGGGATAGATTGAGGTAGATTGAGTAGAGTGGGAGAGATTAGAGTGGAGTGGAGTGGGGTAGATTGGGCTGGATTGGAGTGGGGTGGGGTAGATTGGAATGGAGTGGGGCATTTAGGGTGAAGTGGGGTAGATTGGAGTGGAGTTAAACAGGGTGGAATGGAGTGGAGAGGAGTGGAGTGAGGTAGATTGGGGTGGAGTAGAGTGGGGTAGATTGGAGTGTGTTTTCTTGAGGTAGATTGGGTTATAGTGGAGTGGAGTGGTGTAGATTGAGTGGATTGGAGTGAGCTAGACTGGAATGGGGTGGGTGCAGATTGGAGTAGAGTAGGGTAGATTGAGTGGAGTGGGGTAGATTGGAGTGGAGTAAAGTAGAATGGAGTGGCGTGGGGTTGTAGTGGGGTAGAATGGGGTGGGGTCGATTGGGGTAGAATGTGGAAGAGTGGAGTGGGGTAGATTGGAATGGAGTGTCATGGACTGGGGTAGATTGGAATGGAGTGGGGTAGATTGGAGTGAAGTGGGTAAATTGGAATAGATTAAAGTGGGGTATATTGGAGTGGAGTGGGGTACATTGAAGTGGGGTAGATTGGAGTGGAGTGGGATAGATTGATGTAGATTAGAGTGGAGTGGGAGTGGGGTAGATTAGTTTGTTTTGGAGTAGAGTGGGCTAGATTGGAAATGAGTGAAAATGGGTGGAATGGAATGGAGAGGAGTGGAGTGAGGTAGATTGGGGTGGAATGGAGTGGGTAGATTGGAGTGTGTTTTACTGGGGCAGATTGGGCTATAGTGGAGTGGAGTGGTGTAGATTGGGTGGCCTGGAGTGGGGTAGATTGGAAAGGGGTGGGTGCAGATTGGATTGGAGTAGGGTAGATTGGGTAGATTAAGTAGAGTGGAGTAGAGTAGATTGGAGTGGAGTGGGGTAGAATGGGGTAGAGAGGAGCAGGGTAGATTGGGTGGAATGTGGTAGATTGGAGTGGGGCAGATTGGGGTAGATTGTAGCGGTGTTGAATGGGGTAGATTGCAGTGGAGTGTCATGGACTGTGGTAGATTGGAATGAAGTGGGGTAGATTGTAGTGAAGTGGGGTAGATTGGAGTACATTGAAGTGGAGTTGGGTATATTGGTGCGGAGTGGGTTACATTGAAGTGGGATAGATTGGTGTGGGTAGATTGAGTGGAGTGGGGTTTATTGAGATAGATTGACATAGGGTGGAGTAGATTGGGATATAGTGAAGTGGGTTGGATTGGTATAGAGTGGAGTGGAGTTGATTGGAAAGGAGTGGGTTGGGATGGATTAGAGTTGAATAGAGTGGGGGTAAAACAGGGTAGAGTGGTGTATGGTGGAGTGGGGTGGGGTAGATTGAGGTGGAGTGGGGTAGATTGCAGTAGGGGTGATTGGAGTAGATTAGAGTGCAGTGGGGTAGATTGGAATGTAGTGGGGCAAATTGGAGTGAGGTGTGGTGAAATGGAGTGGAGTGCAGTGGGGTAGATTGGAGTGGAGTAGATTGGGTGGATTGGAGTTGGGTAGATTGGAATGGAGTGGTGTAGATTGGAGTGGAGTGGGGTAGATTTGAGTGGAGTGGGTAGGGTTGATTGAAGTGGAAGAAATAGGAGTGAAATAGATTGGAGTGTAGTTAGGTAGATAGTAATAGATTGGAGTGGGGTAGATTAGAGTGAGGTTGATTGGTGTGGGATAAAGTGGCATGAAGTAGGGGTGAGGTTGGGGTGTTTTGTGGTGTTGAGGGGTGGATTGGGGTGGTTTTGGTGGATTGGGGTCGAGTTGGCTAGATTGGAGTGTAGTGGGGTATATTGGGGTAGAGTGGAGTGAATTGAAGTGGGGTGGAGTGGGGTAGATTGGGTGGGCTGGAGTGGGGTAGACTGAGATAGAGTGCAGTAGATTGGCGTGGGGTAGATTGTGTGTATTGGAGTGAGGTGTATTGGAATGGAGTGGGCAGATTAGAGTGAAGTGGCATACATTGGAGCGAAATGGGGTCGATAGGTGTAGATTGGAGTGGGATAGGTTGGAATGGGGTAGATTGAAGTGGTGTAGATTGGAGTGAAGCAGATTGGAGTAGGGTAGAGTGTAGTGAGGAGGATTGGACTACGGTGTGTTGCGGTAGAGTGAGATGGACTAGGCTGGATTTGGGAGATTGGGGTGGGATGGAGTAGATTGGGGTAGATCGGAGTGAAGTGCAATGGAGTGGTGTAGACTGGGATAGATTGGAGTGAAGTGGCGTAGTTTGGGTGGAATGGAGTGGGGTAAATTGGTATGAAGTGTCATGGATTAGAGTTGGATAGATTAGAGTGCAGTAGATTGGAGTGGAGTTTATTGGATTAGAGTGGGGTAGATTAGGGAAGATTGGAGTGGCATGGAGTGGGGTAGAGTGTGGTGAGGAGGAAAGGATTGGGGTAAGTTGGGGTAGAGTGAGGTGGATTAGTGAGGAATTAGGTACATTGGGGTGGGATGGGGTAGATTGGTGTAGATCAGAGTGAAGTGGAGTGGTGTAGGCTGGGGTACATTGGAGTGAAGTGGGATAGGTTGGGTGGATTGGAGTAGAGTAGATTGGTATGAAGTGCCATGGACTACAGTTAGACAGATTAGAGTTCAGTAGATTGGAGTAGAGTAGATTGGATGGGATTGGTGTAGAATAGGGTAGATTGGAATTGAGTGGAGTGGGGTAGATTGGGGTAGAGTGGGGTGGGGTAGAATGAGGTAGAGTGGGGTGCAGTGTGGTGGACTGGGTGGATTGGATTACAGTTTTGCAGATAGGAGTAGTGTACAGTGGAGTGGGATAGAGTGGAGTGGGTAGGGTGGAGTGGGGTGGATTGGAGTGGATTGGAGTGAAGTGGGCAGATTGGGTGGTTTAGAGTTGGTTAGATTGGGGTAGAGTGGAGTGTGGCAGATTGGGGTACAGTGGGGTTGGTTGGGGTAAAGTGTTTTGGGGAATATTGTGGTAAATTGTAGTGGGTGGATTTCAGTAGTGTGGATTGGGGTAGATTGGAGTGGAATGGGGTCGATTGGGTTGGAATGAGATTGATTGGAGTGAAGTAGAGATTGAAGTGGAGTGGGGTCGATTGATTGGAGTGGAGTGGATTTAGGTAGATTGGAGTGGAGTGGGGTAGATTTGAGTGGAAAAGATTGGAGTGGAATAGATTGGAGTGGAGTTCATTTGGGTAGATTGAAGTGGAGTGGGGTACAGTGGAGTTGAGTTGAGTCAGTAAACTGGGGTAGACTGAGTGGAGTGGGGTGGAGGGGAGTGGGGCTGATTGGATTGGAGTAGGGCAGATTAGGGTGGAGTGGAGTGGGGAAGATTGGAGTGGAGTGGGTTAGATTGGAGTGGGTTAGATTGGGGTAGATTGTACAGAAGTTGAGGTAGATTGGACTGGAGGGGGTAGATTGGAGTGACGTGGGGTAAACTGGAATGGAGTGGGGTAGACTGGAGTGGAGTGGGGTCATTTGGGGTAAATTGAGTGGGATAGATTGGAGTGGGGTAGGTGGGGTGGAGTGGAGTGGGTATACACCCGTTACAACGGATCTTTTACTCCGCACTACCATTACAACGCGACTTTGACTCCGCATACCATTACAACGCATTGCGCTGGGGGGCGCTCTAGGATAGGGAATAAGTATAATTTACTATCCAACACCTTCCCTAGGGTCCACGGGGACTGGAGTTAGAATAGTAAATTATACTTACCACTATCCAGCGCCCCAAGGCGCTATGCGTTGTAACGGTATGCGGAGTAAAAGTCGCGTTGTAATGGTCTGCGGAGTAATAGTATGCGTTATAACGTCATACATCCAGTGGAGTGGGCTAGATTGAGGTAGATTGATCTGGGGTAGATTGGAGTGGGGTAGAGTTGGTTGGGGTAGATTGGAGAAGATTAAAGTAGATTGGAGTGGAGTAGCGTGGAGTTGCATAAAGTAGAGTGGCATCAATTGGCATGTCATAGAGTGTCTTAGAGTGGAGGGGTGTAGAGAAGAGTAGCATTTTGTGGAGTAAAGTGCAGTGGAGTGTTGTAGAGTAGAGTGGCATAACGTAGATTGGAGTGGCATGTAGTGGAGGGGTGTAGTGTGGAGTGGCTTAGTGTGGAGCATGCATAATGTGTTAGTGCATTTCCATCACAGGCAACACATTTTCAATTGAAATTATCATTACATTTGCACAGACATACAGTTTTACTGGACACAAAAGACAATGTGTGGAAATGTCATCACCAAGTGTATTCATGTGTTTTGATCATATCCACATATTTGTTTCCACCACACTTACAAAAAAATGTGCTTCATTTGTACTTTTATAATTCTAATATGTTCTGAAGTGTCTGCTCAATTCATTTACATGCATTTAAATGTGTTGTGTGCTTGAAGAAAAGCCTTTCCTTTCACAACAAGATTTTCTAATAAATTCTCTCCCTTTGAAGTCAGAGAAAGAAATGTAAACACCAGCTCCCTTGGAAGACAGAACCTGACATTCGACCCCTGTCTTTAAATGCACAACAAATGTGAGAAGAAAAGGTAAAAGATTTAAAGGCATGTTACTGATAGTGAGCATTGTGGTAGAATACAGTAAATAGGATATGCTCCACAAAGACAACGGTAAGCAATGGAAGGGATGCATTCCCAGCTTTCAGAATACCCACAAAACGACTTAGCAAACCAGACTGCTGACCTGTCTAGTAGGCTTCGACCTAAAAAAGGTATTCACACTGATTCCCCTTGGATGACCCAGGGGGACCAGGGTGGTTACATCATTCTATGCCTATTGACCTTTTAAAAAAAAAGCTTGACTTGCTTATAGGTCGGGTCTTAAATTTTCAGATATCTAAAGCCTTGCTTGTAAGCAGCTGTGGTGTTATCAATGGCCCCACACATCTCTCCACTGTGACTAAGAACTTGAGAATCATATTGGGACATTGGAGCAGTTCTCTCTCTGATTTTTGAATTCTGTCTGGAAAGCCCAACGATGCTTGGGGCAATTGTTTGCGCCCACCAATTGACTAAGAACACAGGTTTAATTACTTTACCCTCGCCTTGTTCAAGGCATTTTGGGGGAGATTTAGAAATATTTTACCCTGAGATAGCGCCACAAAAGTGACGCTAACCAGAGCAAAATGTTTTTTGTGCTATTTACTTTCCAGAGCAAAACTTCTTTTTTTGTGCTGGTCAGCACCCTCAAAGTTCTGCAAAGCAGCGCAAAGCACTGCTTTATGTTACTTATTGCAGAGGGGGTATTACATGGGTGGTACATGGGCATTCCCAAGCAACCACCCATGCCTTTTGAAGCAAAACCATATTTGCAATGGTTTGTAGTCTTTGAGGGGGATTTACTAACATTTTGTGCTGGGTTAGAGCCACAAAAGTGACATTAACCTGCGCAAAATGTATTTTTTGCTATTTACTTTCCAGTGCAAAACTTGCCCCCCCCCCTGTTGCTGAGCAGAAAACGTCAAACATAAAATGGTAATAAAATAATTTTAATACCTTTTTTTTTTTTACCCTTTCTGCCAGCAAACGGAGTGCGAGAGAAATGCGGGCCAGAGCATCACTGCTGCCAATGATTGGAAGCAGTGAGGAGTGGCCACTTAAGTTCGCATTGCACATGTTGGTGTGGCCGGCTACCTTGCTCCGGCCAAACCGACATGCGCAATTCAAACCTCTCCAACCCAGCTGCTTGGACAGCCGGGTTGGAGAGCAGGCACAGGCCTACACTGCCTTTGGACTGTGGAGCCAACCTGCTCTAGGCAACCAAGATTCTTTAGAACAGTGTCTTGACTGGATGAGAGAGTTGGCTGTGGGCTTTGGGCTCTCGGAGGACTGTTGCAGAACAACGAGGACGTGCTGCAGAACATGGAGTGGCAGTGTAAGGTCAGTGATTCTTTTATGTGTACATTTATGTTAATGTTTATATTATTCTATATTGTTATGTTTATTATGTGTATGTGTATATTCTTGCGCCCCTCATTTAATTTGCCACCAACCGCCAATGCATGTTACTATATGCCAACGATGTTTACGTGCATGTGGCTATCTATGATAAAGGTATCATTTCATATTTTACTTTATGTGATATGGTATTTTCACGAGAAAAAAATATTTGATGTGGAAAGAGTACATGGTGGAAGTAGGTGTTAAGAGAATGCAACAGGGTGTGAACTAAAATGAAGACATAAAACTTCACTTGTGCATTTCATATCGTTTGACATTTTGTGCTGTAGACACTAACAGTACCCCGTCAACATTCACACTCCTCTAACTACAGTTTTTTCAGGGTCTTTTTATATAGAGAGCATTGTATGACATTTAACACACATAATATTAAAAAACACTGTAGAGTTCTTCTTTGGTAAATTGTTAATTCCATTTAATTTTCTTGCTCAGTCTCAAATATTGTTTCTACAAGTGTCCTGAAAAATGAATCCTTTATGCAGAGCAAAAGTTGGGGGTACACGCGGGTACACGGTGTCCATCCACTAATTTCATATGGTGGACGTCGTCCCCCCTGCCAAGAAATTGGGCCCCACAGAAATATGTTGCACTTGTTCCGGTGTCTTTTTCATTCTCAGCAGCAACTTGCAGGCAGTTATGGGGCTTTTTTACACCTCCAGCTAAGATAAACACAGAAGTTAAGGGGCCATTAGGGGAAACATCCTTTACAACGCAACTTTTACCACGCAGTGCCTTTACAACGCAGGTTTTACAACGAAAACCATTACAACGCATTGCGCTGGGGGGTGCTCTAGGATAGGGAATAGATTTAATTTACTATCCAACACCTTCCCTAGTTTACAACTGTGAATTCAACAGATTCCCATGTTCCGGCTGTGAAGGTGCTATTTTCAAACTTATACTTGCCCCAAATTACACCTTCTCAGGAGCACTTATCTATCGACCGCCAGGTGCGACGTCAAACTGGTTGACAAGCATGTCAGAACTTATTGGCCCCTTAGTAATGAAAACTGCCAATTTCACAATCATTGGTGATATGAACCTGCATTTGGATAAAGGGGACTGTATAACTGCCACTGAATTTATAGCTGATCTAGCCTCCCCCAACCTGATTCTGAAAAACTCTGGACCCACACATATTGCTGGTCACTTGTTGGATCCTATTTTTTCCAACATTAATGACATCGCCATTTTTCCTGCCCTACCTGTCCCCTGCTCAGACTATTTTCCTATCAAATTTTCACTTCAAGTACAACTGTCGAATAAGGACAAAATATCGGCTCCTACCCAATTCGTTAGTGTGAGAAGTTGGCCTGATGTGCAGTGTTCACTATGCTAGTGATCACTATATATCAGTCCAAACAACCCTTATTGATGATTGGTTGTAAGTCAACCTTATAGACCAGCTATCCTAGTAGCCTGGATACGAGCAGTCTAAGGCTAAGACTCTAGAGGGCGTGTTAAGCCAGCTGTTTTACCATCACATTACCCCTTGAACACCCAGTGAAAGGACACCACACAAGTGTTATGAAAATAAACAATGTATTTATTAGAATCACAACAACCCTGTACTCTTTATGAGGACAGGGTGCTAAGCACACAACAAAACTCTTATGAAAATACTTAAGTTAGCACGTTATACACAAATGCCCGAGGGGCACGAAAAACCATATACTTTAAAAGTGGAATGCGAATTACTAGCAGGTAAGTAACAGTTCTAATAGGCTTTGGAATCGCTAGGACTGGACTAGGGAATCGTTAGATTACTACTAGGAGGCCCAGGGGACTCGGGTGCAGAGTGTGCACTCTCACGCGGGATGCGGGACAAAGTCTATGGAAGCTAGTAAAGGCAAAGTTAGTGTTCACGGGCGAACCCGACCTGGTAGGAAGAAAACGACAGTGGATCCTGACCCTAGGATAGTGAGGCTATGCTGGGACACCGAAGTGCCGAAGTTACCTAGCCCAGGGGCTGCAGCTGCATAGGTCTGAAAAGACGTCGGGAATCTCGTTGCCGGACCAGGAGCCTGGAAGGAAGAAGTTGCTGGCAGGCGACCAGTGAAGAAAAGTTCGATGGATCCAAGCCTGGATCAAGGAAGAAGGAAACCTGAAAGCAGAGGGGACCAAGTTCTTGAATCACTAGCCAGTGATTAAGTGGGCACCAGGATGGCACCGGGCGAAGTCACCGCAGTCAGGTGAGTGGGCGCTGCTGGGCTCTGCAGTCTCTCGGACCAGGAGGCGTTGTCGGTGACCAGGATGGAGGTGCGAGCTGTCCCACGAAGGTTCTTGCTGTCGACGTCGCTGGACCCAGGATTGGGCAACAAGTCTTGGCAAATGCAAGGCCCACGCGGTGGACCTAAAATGGCGTCTTGAGTGGACCAGGAGGGTCCAGGGTACTTCTCCGATGGAGGGAAGCAAGGGCCAGTCTGGAGCAACCAGACCAGCAGCAGAAATGTCGTCGGGCGTCGTCAGGAAGGCCACAAGCCAGCGGGCTAGTAGCCAAACAACGCGGTGAGCAGCAAAAAGCAGAAGGGCCCCACGCAGGTCGTGGAGATGCTGGGGGGCTGCTCTTCGGTGCTGGAGCTGCTCAGGGTGGGGGCTTCTCGGACCCCAAAGCACTCACCAGGAATTCACTCGGCGGGCTTGCTGGAAAGAAGTCGTGCAGTCTTGAAGATGGCCGGTCCCTCGAGGTCTCGTCACACCCACGAATCTCAGCGTGACTGATGATGCAGGTAGAGGTCAGAGGTGCCAGGGAAGCCGGTTCTCGTCGAGCTGGGCAGTCTTGATCCGGAGGAGAGACTTGCAGCAGACCGCAGTGTTCTTAAGATGGTGCCTGCGGATGCAGGGTGACTACTCCTTAGCCACAAGGGAGAAATCTTAGGAAGAAGTCTTGAGTTCCTTTCGTGGAAAGTAGTTTCAGGATTCAAAGATGATCTGATTTGGAAGGGGGCCAGTCTCTACCTTTATCCTGTAAAAAGGGGCTGGCACGCGACTAAGTCCTGCCCTATGGGTGGGACTAGGAGGGGGGTGGTTACACCCACTTCCTTGGCGGGCTTTTCCCCAGCACAGGGTCTGGAGTGACCCTGGAACTGGTTCCAGCCAGCCTATGCACAGTGAGCACCGGGGTGCCACTTGCAGTCACCTTCCTCTAAAGCCCTGCCTACCTACAATACACAAAACCCTGTCTGGGACGGTGCTGGCACCGCCCCTGGCAGGAAACCCTTTGTCCTTATCTCCTGCTCTGGGAGGACTCCCAGCAGCAGGAGGGCAGACTTGTGTCTCGGTGGCAGCATCCATTTTGTGGATGCTAAGGCTCTGTCTGACTTTTAACCGGGTTATAGGTTACATGCATGTCGTGTCCCTCTAGAAGGGTGGAATGCTAACCCCGTCGCCAGAATTGGCGAGGGGTTAGTATTCCAATTCGTATGACACCTTACTCGACATGTTTTGATAAAGCGATACCAGAGTTGGCACATAACCGCGAGGATTATAATGCACTTAAGAGTATATGGTATGCGATATCATGGAAACGGCTAAGGGATGGATCCCGAAAGCCGCAGACAGGCTCAGCTCATGCCAGAGCACCATCTCACACGATTCCAAGCACTCTGCCTTCAGGATTGTTAAGGCCTGCCATAGGAGTGACTGATAGGAGATCTGTGTGTCCATTTCAGGGTTAGATATAGGTATACTATATCTAAAGCAAAGGGTGAGTACACCACCTTGCCCCAGCTGTCGTGCAGCCAGTTGTGTCAGTTTTAGTTAGTCAATCCAGGGGTGGCACAATACATGCTTCAGCCCCTGGGAGACTTCTGGGTGCACCTCAGCCCTGGGTACAGGGACTTGGAGAGGGCCCAGTGCCAATTCAGTACCTGAGTACAATTTGGATAGAGAGAACAGCTAGACTGTGGGTCTGATTAGCAGGCCCACAGCCAGGGAAAGTCGTAAACCAGTGCAGCAAAAAGCAAAAAATCTGGGTGATCATAGGATTGCAGACCCTACTCTCCTACATGACCCCCCCCCCCCAAACTTTGGGACAATAAACTAACCTTGACCAGGTGAGTCTTCTTGCTCTAAGTGGAAATACCTGGAGAGCCCATCAGCATTGCTGTGATCAGTCCCAGGTCTATGCTCCACTGTAAAATCCATCCCCTGTAGGGAAATGGACCACCTAAGCAGTTTGGGGTTTTCACCCTTCATCTGATTTAGCCACAAGAGGGGCTTATGGTCTGTCTGAATGGTGAAGTGAGTGCCAAACAAGTAGGCCCTCAGCTTCTTCAGGGCCCAGACCACAGCAAAGGCCTCCCTCTCAATAGCTGACCAATTTTTCTCTCGGGGTGTCAACCTTCTACTAATGAAAGCAATAGGCTGATCATTACCATCAAAATTCAGTTGAGACAGAACAGCTCCCACACCCAACTCAGAAGTATCTGTTTGGACAATGAATGGCTTGGAGTAATCTGGACTCTTGAGGATAGGTGCTGTGCACATGGCCTGCTTTAGGTCATTGAATGCTTTCTGACAGCTTGCTGTCCACTGAACTTTCTTTGGCATCTTCTTGCTTGTCAGGTCATTAAGGGGGGTCACTATGGACCCATAATTTCTGACAAACTTCCTATAGTACCCAGTCAGGCCCAAGAAAGCTCGAACCTGAGTCTGGGTGATTGGAGGAGTCCAGTCCTTGATGGCCTGTATCTTACTCTCCAGTGGCTGAACCTGGCCTCCACCTACAAGGTGGCCCAGGTATACAACCTGTGTCTGCCCTATCTGGCACTTTGTGGCCTTGATAGTGAGGCCTGCCTTTTGCAGAGCCTCTAACACTTTCCTCAGGTGGACCAGGTGATCCTCCCAGGTGGAGCTAAAGACAGCAATATCGTCCAGATATGCTGCACAGAAGTCATCCAGCCCAGTGAGGACTTGATTCACCAACCTTTGGAAGGTGGCAGGTGCATTTTTCAGTCCAAAGGGCATTACCACAAATTGATAATGCCCTCCAGGGGTAGAAAATGCTGTCTTGGGTTTGGCTTCCTCAGCTAACCTGATTTGCCAATACCCAGCTGTCAAATCAAATGTGCTTAAGAAGTTGGCAGAAGCCAATCTATCTATAAGCTCATCTGCTCTTGGTATTGGGTGGGCATCAGTCTTAGTGACTGCATTGAGGCCTCTGTAGTCTACGCAAAACCTCATCTCTCTCTTACCACCCTGGGTGTGAGGCTTTGGCACTAGAACTACTGGGCTAGCCCAAGGGCTATCTGAGGGCTCAATGACTCCCAGTTCCAACATTTTCTGCACTTCAGTTTTGATGCAGTCTCTAACATGATCAGGCTGTCTGTAGATTTTACTCTTGACAGGCAGACTGTCTCCAGTGTCAACATCATGGGTACACCAATCAGTTTGGCTGGGTGTCAGAGAGAACATATGTCTGAAGGATTGCAGAACTTGCCTGCAATCCTGTTGCTGATGTTCAGTGAGGCTGCCACAAAAGACAACACCATCAACTGACCCATCATCAGGATTCTGAGTGAGCAGGTCTGGGAGAGGGTCACTCTCTTCCTCCTGTCCCTCATCTGTGGCCATGAGCAAGCTCATGTCCTTCCTGTCAACATATGCCTTGAGCCTGTTAACATGGAGCACTCTGAGAGGGCTCCTGGGAGTTCCAAGGTCCACCAAGTAGGTAACCTCTCCCTTTTGCTCAATGATGGTGTGGGGCCCAGACCATTTGTCTTTCAGAGCTGCTGGGGCCACTGGCTCCAGCACCCACACCTTCTGTCCTGGCTGGTATACAGTCAGTACAGCCTTTTGGTCATGCCAAGCTTTTTGAAGTTCCTGGCTGGCCTCAAGGTTTTTGGATGCCTTTTCCATATACTCAGCCATCCTGGAGCGGAGACCAAGTACATAGTCCACTATGTTGGTTGCAGGCTTTTTGAGAGGTCTCTCCCATCCTTCCTTCACCAAACACAGGGGTCCTCTTACAGGATGCCCATACAGAAGCTCAAAAGGGCTGTAGCCAACCCCCTTCTGTGGGACCTCTCTGTAAGCAAACAAAAGGCAGGGGATCAGGACATCCCATCTTCTCCTAAGAGGTTCAGGTAGTCCATGAATCATCCCTTTCAGGGTCCTGTTGAATCTCTCAACAAGCCCATTGCATTGTGGATGATAGGGTGTGGTGAACTTGTAGTTCACACCACACTCTTTCCACATGGCAGTCAGATATCCTGACATGAAGTTTGTACCTCTGTCAGAAACGACCTCCTTAGGGAAACCCACTCTGGAGAACACTCCAACTAGGGCTCTTGCCACTACAGGGGCTGTAGTGGTCCTAAGGGGAATAGCCTCAGGATACCTGGTGGCATGGTCCACCACCACCAGTATAAACTTGTGTCCTGATGCTGTCTGGGGTTCCATTGGACCAACAATGTCAATCCCCACTCTTTCAAAGGGAACCCCCACCACAGGTAGTGGTATGAGGGGGGCCTTTGTTGTGCCACCTGACTTACCACTGGCTGGCAAGTGACACATGAGCGACAAAACTCCTTGGTATTCTCATTCATATGGGGCCAGTGAAAGTGTGAGACAAGCCTGTCCCAAGTCTTTGTCTGACCTAAATGACCTGCAAGGGGAATCTCATGGGCCAAGGTGAGAAGGAAACCTCTCAGAGACAAGGGGATGACCAGCCTCCTGGTTGCACCAGGCTTGGGGTCTCTTGACTCAGAGTACAGGAGTCCATCTTCCCAGTATACCCTGTGGGCACCTGTGGCATTCCCTGCAGCCTCAGCAGCAGCCTGCTGTCTGAGGGGTTCAAGGGAAGGGTAGCTCAACTGTTCCTTCCCCAGGTCTGCTCTGGAGGGTCCCCCTGAGCCCAGAAACTCAACTTGATCAAGTTCAAGCTCTTTAGGCTCAGTTTCCCTCAGCTCTTCTAGATCAGCCTCCTCAGAGACTTGATCCTCAACCTGGGGCAAGGGGGAAGGCAAAGCCTTACCCCTTACTGCTCTTCTTCTTGGAAGGTGTCTGGTCCATAATTTCAGGATCCAGCACCTGTTCAGTGGGGCATCTTCTGGCCTGTGACCTAGTCACAGCAAGCACATGTGCTGGCAAGCCTAACATCTCCATGTGAGTCCTCTGCTCCACTTCTGACCATTGTGATGACTCCAAATCATTGCCCAACAAACAATCAACTGGGAGGTCTGAACTGACTACAACTTTCTTTTGTCCCTTCACTCCACCCCAGGAGAAAGCTACAATTGCCACACTATGACTAGTAGTGACATTGCTGGCATTGGTCACCAGGAAATCAGTACCTGGCATGATCTGTCCAGGGTCCACAAAGTTAGGTGTCACCATGGTGACACTGGCACAAGTGTCCCTATAGGCCTGAGCCATTTTGCCATTTATCAAAGGTGTCTGCCTGTATTTGCCCAAAGTATTGGGACTTATTTCAGGGGACATATCCATATCCCCTGTACAGACAAGGACAGCCTGAGTGAGTGTGCCAACTAAGTTGTCAGACCCCTCAGTACCCAAGGTTAACCCAACTAATGCCTTGGGAGGTACACTACCACTACTGACTGTACTAGGGGGTGCAGTTGCTTTAGGAGCTGTAGTGGCAGGAGTTTGTCCTCCTCTTTTGGTGCACTCACTAAACCAGTGAGATTTACTTTTACAGTACTGGCACCACCTTTTTGACTGGCCTTCTTGAGTCTTCTTCTTCTGGGAAGCCTGACCCCCACCCTCTTTGGTTTGTTGGGGACCTGGTGAAGACTTCTGGTCATTTTGCTCATTCTTAACATTACCCTTCTGGTCTGCTTTCTTCTGACCACCCTGGTTCTGGTTCTGGTTCTGCTTGATCCTTGTCCTGACCCATTTGTCTGCCTTCTTTCCCAATTCTTGGGGAGAGGTCAGATCTGAATCAACAAGGTGCTGGTGCAGCAACTGGTTCTGACAATTGTTCAAAATTTGTTCTCTCATCATTAGATTATACAATCCTGTGTAATCTGTAACCTTGCTACCCAGCAACCAGCCCTCCAAAGCCTTAGTGGCACAATCCACAAAATCAGACCAGTCCTGAGACTGAGTTTTCTGGGTGTCTCTGAACAGCAACCTGTACTGCTCAGTGGTTAAACCAAACCCATCAACCAGTGTATTCTTCAGGACCTGGTAATTGTTAGCATCCTCCACTCTTGTAGTGAGGAGCTTATCTCTACCTTTACCATCAAAGGAGAGCCACAGTATAGCTGCCCACTGACTCTGGGGAATGCACTGCACAGTGCAGGCCCTCTCCAGAGCAGCCATCCATTTCTGGATATCACCCCCTTGCTTAAAGGGGGGCACTATTTTAGTCAGGTGTTTAGTATCTAAACCCTTCTCTCTATCTCTTGGGAGATTGCTGCCACCAGTGGGTGCTAACCCACTTATCTGCTGCTCTCTAGCAAAGGCAAGCTTCTCTTTGGCCAGGGCAAGTTCTTCCCTTTCAATCCTCAGTTCAGCTTGTCTCATCCTAGCTTCATGCTCCCTTCTCTGAGGGGAAGTGAATCTCCTCTGTGGAGGATTCCTTCTCCCCTGAGAAGAGGCATTAGAGTGCAGAGATCTATTGGAGTCCCTAGAAAGAGATCTATCTCTCCTAACTCCAAGGTTAGGCCCACTTCGGGTTAGTACTGGGGGTCCCCCAGATCCTAGCCCAAGTAAGTCTAAGTTGGTCCTAGTTAGCCTTCTGACTACCTCAAGACCTTTGTCTACCTCATCCCCAGAGAGTTCCTCTTGATCCCCCTCCTCAACTGCTGAATCAGTGTTGGGGAGGTCTGGATCCCCAGAGGTTCCCTCTAAGGCTGGCATGTTCTCATGTAACTGAGAAAGCTTTCTGGCATCATATGTCTCTAAGAGACCTATCAGAAAGGGAGTGGTGGGGTTAGACCCCTGCTTCAGTTTCCTGGAGACACAGATTTGTCTCATCTCCTGGAAACTGAGAGCTGCATATCTTGAAGTGACCTGTGGAGGGTCAACACTGACCAGGGGAGTCTCAGTAGATTCTCCCTGGGTAGACATGCTTTTCTAGTGAGGTGTAAGTGGTGCACTTACCTACACTATATGTTTGCCTACTGATCCCTTGCTAGAGTTGTAGTTTAGGGTGTGCTAGGCCCTAGGAGCTACAACAGCTGGTTCAGTAGAACTCAGAGTATTCTAAGCTAAGTTATATGTACCTTTAGTACTTATGTGATCTTTCACAAGATATTCTTAGGGCATGTGTGGTAAAACAACAGCAAGCTCAAATCCCAACCGCTGCTCACCAATGTGAGAAGTTGGCCTGATGTGCAGTGTTCACTATTCTAGTGATCACTATATATCAGTCCAAACAACCCTTATTGATGATTGGTTGTAAGTCAACCTTATAGACCAGCTATCCTAGTAGCCTGGATACGAGCAGTCTAAGGCTAAGACTCTAGAGGGCGTGTTAAGCCAGCTGTTTTACCATCACATTACCCCTTGAACACCCAGTGAAAGGACACCACACAAGTGTTATGAAAATAAACAATGTATTTATTAGAATCACAACAACCCTGTACTCTTTATGAGGACAGGGTGCTAAGCACACAACAAAACTCTTATGAAAATACTTAAGTTAGCACGTTATACACAAATGCCCGAGGGGCACGAAAAACCATATACTTTAAAAGTGGAATGCGAATTACTAGCAGGTAAGTAACAGTTCTAATAGGCTTTGGAATCGCTAGGACTGGACTAGGGAATCGTTAGATTACTACTAGGAGGCCCAGGGGACTCGGGTGCAGAGTGTGCACTCTCACGCGGGATGCGGGACAAAGTCTATGGAAGCTAGTAAAGGCAAAGTTAGTGTTCACGGGCGAACCCGACCTGGTAGGAAGAAAACGACAGTGGATCCTGACCCTAGGATAGTGAGGCTATGCTGGGACACCGAAGTGCCGAAGTTACCTAGCCCAGGGGCTGCAGCTGCATAGGTCTGAAAAGACGTCGGGAATCTCGTTGCCGGACCAGGAGCCTGGAAGGAAGAAGTTGCTGGCAGGCGACCAGTGAAGAAAAGTTCGATGGATCCAAGCCTGGATCAAGGAAGAAGGAAACCTGAAAGCAGAGGGGACCAAGTTCTTGAATCACTAGCCAGTGATTAAGTGGGCACCAGGATGGCACCGGGCGAAGTCACCGCAGTCAGGTGAGTGGGCGCTGCTGGGCTCTGCAGTCTCTCGGACCAGGAGGCGTTGTCGGCGACCAGGATGGAGGTGCGAGCTGTCCCACGAAGGTTCTTGCTGTCGACGTCGCTGGACCCAGGATTGGGCAACAAGTCTTGGCAAATGCAAGGCCCACGCGGTGGACCTAAAATGGCGTCTTGAGTGGACCAGGAGGGTCCAGGGTACTTCTCCGATGGAGGGAAGCAAGGGCCAGTCTGGAGCAACCAGACCAGCAGCAGAAATGTCGTCGGGCGTCGTCAGGAAGGCCACAAGCCAGCGGGCTAGTAGCCAAACAACGCGGTGAGCAGCAAAAAGCAGAAGGGCCCCACGCAGGTCGTGGAGATGCTGGGGGGCTGCTCTTCGGTGCTGGAGCTGCTCAGGGTGGGGGCTTCTCGGACCCCAAAGCACTCACCAGGAATTCACTCGGCGGGCTTGCTGGAAAGAAGTCGTGCAGTCTTGAAGATGGCCGGTCCCTCGAGGTCTCGTCACACCCACGAATCTCAGCGTGACTGATGATGCAGGTAGAGGTCAGAGGTGCCAGGGAAGCCGGTTCTCGTCGAGCTGGGCAGTCTTGATCCGGAGGAGAGACTTGCAGCAGACCGCAGTGTTCTTAAGATGGTGCCTGCGGATGCAGGGTGACTACTCCTTAGTCACAAGGGAGAAATCTTAGGAAGAAGTCTTGAGTTCCTTTCGTGGAAAGTAGTTTCAGGATTCAAAGATGATCTGATTTGGAAGGGGGCCAGTCTCTACCTTTATCCTGTAAAAAGGGGCTGGCACGCGACTAAGTCCTGCCCTTTGGGTGGGACTAGGAGGGGGGTGGTTACACCCACTTCCTTGGCGGGCTTTTCCCCAGCACAGGGTCTGGAGTGACCCTGGAACTGGTTCCAGCCAGCCTATGCACAGTGAGCACCGGGGTGCCACTTGCAGTCACCTTCCTCTAAAGCCCTGCCTACCTACAATACACAAAACCCTGTCTGGGACGGTGCTGGCACCGCCCCTGGCAGGAAACCCTTTGTCCTTATCTCCTGCTCTGGGAGGACTCCCAGCAGCAGGAGGGCAGACTTGTGTCTCGGTGGCAGCATCCATTTTGTGGATGCTAAGGCTCTGTCTGACTTTTAACCGGGTTATAGGTTACATGCATGTCGTGTCCCTCTAGAAGGGTGGAATGCTAACCCCGTCGCCAGAATTGGCGAGGGGTTAGTATTCCAATTCGTATGACACCTTACTCGACATGTTTTGATAAAGCGATACCAGAGTTGGCACATAACCGCGAGGATTATAATGCACTTAAGAGTATATGGTATGCGATATCATGGAAACGGCTAAGGGATGGATCCCGAAAGCCGCAGACAGGCTCAGCTCATGCCAGAGCACCATCTCACACGATTCCAAGCACTCTGCCTTCAGGATTGTTAAGGCCTGCCATAGGAGTGACTGATAGGAGATCTGTGTGTCCATTTCAGGGTTAGATATAGGTATACTATATCTAAAGCAAAGGGTGAGTACACCACCTTGCCCCAGCTGTCGTGCAGCCAGTTGTGTCAGTTTTAGTTAGTCAATCCAGGGGTGGCACAATACATGCTTCAGCCCCTGGGAGACTTCTGGGTGCACCTCAGCCCTGGGTACAGGGACTTGGAGAGGGCCCAGTGCCAATTCAGTACCTGAGTACAATTTGGATAGAGAGAACAGCTAGGCTGTGGGTCTGAATAGCAGGCCCACAGCCAGGGAAAGTCGTAAACCAGTGCAGCAAAAAGCAAAAAATCTGGGTGATCATAGGATTGCAGACCCTACTCTCCTACAGTTAGGAAGTGGAAAAAATTAGATATTGACATGCTTAATACTTTTTTGGAAGCACATCTACCCTGTACCAAGTTAATGGTTCAAAATCTATCGATATCAGTTCAAAAATGGCTCATGACAGCCATTGATTCATGTTTGCCTAAAACGAAGTTAAAAGGTAACAATCACCGCCCATCTGCTCCTTGGTTTAACGAGATATTAAAGCAAGAAAAAACCAGATGTAAAAACGCTGAGCGTCAGTGGAGGAAGACCTATTCTCCAGAAGCAAAGAAAGAATATAAAACAAAATTAACAAACTATCAAACGATGTGTAGTAAAGCTAGAGCTGAATTTGTATGTACCAAAATTTCAGAGGCCCTAAATCAATCTAAAACACTTTTTAAAACAGTGAAAGAGCTGGCTGGCTCAAATACCACACAAACCACGCCAGACCTGAATAAAATACAGTGTGACCAATTGGCTACTTTCTTTGTAAATAAAGTTGATAAAATATATCAGGGCATTGAACAAGCACAAAATGAACAAAATAAGGCAAACATGATTGTCCCTAATATCCTATCTGACAGATTAAGCAATCATACTAACACACCAGGCCCTAGCGCCCTTGATATTACTCCCGTCACATTAGAAAACTGGCCTATGCTTAATATCGATATCGTCTTTGAGCTACTCAATACGATCAAATCGGGTTCGCCCAAAGACCCTTTGCCATGCTCAGTCTTAAAACAACTTAACAGGGGAGCTATGGCCATCATCACCGACCTTTTAATTGCATCCCTTCAGGAAAAATATGTGCCAGATGAATGGAAACACGCAATGATTCATCCGCTGCTAAAGAAAACAGGTGCTGACCCTAATCTGCCCTCTAATTTTCGGCCAATCTCTCTCCTGCCCATCTTTGCAAAAATACTGGAGAAACACGTTCATCGGTCCCTTACGGAATTTATAACTACACATGACCTGCTGCCCTCCCATCAATCAGGTTTTCGCTCAGGCTTCTCTACTGAGACTACCTTGCTAGGTGTAACAGAGAGCATCCGTGTTATGTTGGACAGAGGTGAAACGGTGGCACTTGTGCTTCTCGATCTTAGTGCCGCATTCGATACGGTGTTACATGCGGTACTTATGCGGACACTTTATTCCATAGGCATTCGAGGTGCAGCCCTCAATTGGATTTAATCATTGTTGGATAATCGCACATTTCAAGTTTTCTCTCAATCTGCCTGCTCAGACACCCTGACTTTCAAACACGGAGTACCGCAGGGCTCAATTTTAAGCCTGCTACTCTTTAATTTATACATGAGCCCGCTTGCTAACGTAGTGGAAGAGACTGGATTACAAATGTTTTCCTATGCTGACGATTCTCAGCTTCTCTTCTCTCTTTTCTCTGCGGAAAGTGACAATCCTTCCACCTTAAAACTAGGATTGGGAAAGATTGCAGGGTGGATGCAAGAAAACTTTCTTAAACTGAACGGTGATAAGACCTTGTTAATTGTCCTGGGAAAAAATAAAGAACTGTGGGGACCCCAACATTGGCCATCTGAAATGGGTACTCCCCCGGTTCCGGCTACGTAGGCCCGAAATTTAGGTGTCATTGTTGATGACTCCCTGAACATGCATCAGCAAGCTGTGAAGACATCGGCCACTTGCTTCGCAATACTAAAATGGCTCAAAAAGATCTGCTGGATGCTACCCGAATCCACTAAGAAAACGGTCATCAACGCCTTAATAACATCCAGGCTTGACTATGGCAATGTGCTATATTTGGGGGCAAAAAAGGCAACGATACGCAGATTGCAGACAGTGCAAAACGCGGCGGCGAGACTGTTATGGAAAATCCCCATTTCCTCATCAACCTCCAAATATATTCGGGAATTACACTGGTTGAGAATAGAGAACCGGATTAAATTTAAATCCCTGTGCTTTATGCATAAGATTTCCACTAAAAATGCCCCTAAGTACTTACAAAAGCTATTCCATCTCTATCATCCCTCCCGTACTCTTCGATCTGCAACAGCTAATTACTTTGTGATCCCCAAAATAAAATTATCATGCATGGGTGGAAAATCCTTTGCATTTCTTTGACCTTCACTATGGAATGCTATGCCACACGCAGTACGTAATGAGGTGAGTTACATGAAATTCAGATAAGCCTTAAAAACCTGGCTGTTCAACATTTGAAAATGCCTTGTCCTGTAACATACCATTGAATCACTAGCGCCGGAAAACCCTTTGTTGGGTAGCTGTTGCGCTATATAAGTGAAATAAATAAATAAATAGTGTCCACGGGGACTGGAGTTGGAATAGTAAATTAAACTATTCACTATCCAGCAACCCAAATCGCTATGCGTTATAATGGTATGCGTTGTAAAAACCGTGTTGTAAAGGCATGCGTGGTAAAAGCATGCGTTGTAACGTCATACATCCGGCCATTAGGCTTCCTTTGGATCGAGTATCCGACGGGAGGCGGCCTGGAACCTCTCAATTAAATGCAAATGCACAGAAGAGGAAACAAAACTCACAGCTTGTTATCTCTAGACAGGTACTTAAGAGATGCATGCTTTTTACTTTCTTCAGTCACTGTATATACCCGCACCCACTGTAAGAATATCCAATGGGATGGTTTCTTTTATAGTGCTACTCATCCTAATGCAGAGTCTTCCAGTGCGGTCACTTCCTGTGATGCCATGTGGGATGTCACGCGTCTTGGCGTCATGTGCTGTGTTGTCAGTCCCCCACTTCGTTTTATAGGCCTTGTGCCCTGCCTTTATGATTTGGGATCCCATTGATATGAAGGCCGTAATGCATCATACGGAGGTAACATAGTTCTCATCTCTTTGCCATTATTTCATCCTCAGTAAATATATTATTAGAGTCCTTCCAGGTATGTAATTGTCGCAACATCAACTGTAACGTGGACCCCACAAGTAGTTTCATTCTTTGATAAAAGGGTGGTTCACTCAGTTTCAGCTTTGTGCAAGGAGATTTCAATGTAAGATAGAACACAGTTTCCTGCAGTCCTAAAGAAAATACTGGAATTTACCATTTATCACAAAAATTATCGGGGTTACTTCAGACACACTGTAAACGTGTAACTAGTGAGGCAAAGTGATTTACCTGGTATCCCACTATGCTGTAAAGTGTTTCACAGGTTCACAAAGCAGTTTCTTCCAGAACATGCCATGTTAGCAAATAATGAGGCAAAACTAGGAGTAGGCAGTAAACTATGCTCCTTCGGTGGAATTTTGGACTAACTCTACCAACCGTGACGTGGTGTAGTTTTTTCTTGCGCGTGGCTCCCCAAAGTTAGGTTGGCCAGTGAGAAAATCAAGCGTTAGACCGTGTCCTGGGCACATTTCTCACCTCTGGCGGTCATGACAGTTCGCTACCACTCCTTTGAGAAAGCTGCTGCTTGGGAAGAAAATATAGTTGAGCAGCAGAAAGAAGCAGTGCCCTCTGGTGCGCTGCATGGTGTCACTTGCGCTGCTTTTAAAGCGCAGAACAAGCTTCCCGCGCCACAAAATAGAGTTAGCAGCGCGAGGTACTGAACTCTGCAGCTCGCCGCAGAACTCTGCGGAATCTCGCAGAGTTTTCAGGCAACTCCATGGATTTTGTTGGAGTGGAACTCCGCAAGTTCCACCCACCCCTAGGAAAACTCCTTGTCACACAATGTACACTGATGCATATGTTTGTAATGGTATTTATAGGCCAGTGTCGAAAAGAAGTTTAGCACCTGGGCATATAATTCTTTCCCATGTTTACCATACCAGTACTCCCTAAACCTTCTTGCTATTTAGATCAGCTCACACTTTGGCTACATTGACAATAGGCAAAGATAAATATATTTGGAATTTATTTAGAGTTAGTAGGCAGGGCATGCCATCAAAATGTTGCAGATATCCCATTTGCCATATTTAAGGTTCCATTTACTGTAATCCAGTTGCAATATGGTGGACAGGACATCACCAACGTTTTTGACGAAGTATCCTGTCTGCCAAACTTTAAATAAGTGCTTTTGTGGTGTAACTGTGTAATCACAAACTTCCTTTTGGCCTAATGATTGTTGTATGCCAGAATGTTGTCTTTAGAAATATAATCTAACATACATATTGTGTCCCCTTGATTTACAAGTATGTTGTCCCTTTGGTTGTAGGTTTACTATTATTAACTCAAATGGCATATATTTTTTAAAGCAATGTTTAGGAACTGATTTTAATGCCAGAGGATATTCTGCCAACGATGTTATGGTCCCTTGCCCTAGCGACTGCATTTGAGATATTCGAACACAGATCTTATGGCCTTCCCCATCCCATAACCACCAATGCCTATCCAAGCACTACTCTTCAGCATCAGGGTCAGCCAATGGGGCGTGTAGATCTAATCCAAACTGCAAGGGTAGGAAAGAAACACCTAGTGAATGTTCGCTGCTGTCTAGGCCTTGGCATCCTTTCCATCACAGGTTGAATACCAGCAAGTAAAATCATACCAACTACAAAAGATCCCAACATTTTAAAATCTGCTTATGGTTTAGAAAGGGGTGGCTCTTTTGGTAAAGGAATGGCATCAGTGAGCTTCCATAACTTACGCTCTCCTCTGCCTTCCATCATTTGGTAAAGGAATGGCACCAGTGAGTTCCCATAACTACACTCCCCTCTGTCCTCCACCATTTGGTAAAGAAATGGCACCAGTGAGCTTCCATAACTTACGCTCTCCTATGACTTCCATCATTTGGTAAAGAAATGCCACCAGTGAGTTCCCTTAACTTACGCTCTCCTCTGCCTTCCATCATTTGGTAAAGAGATGGCACCAGTGAGTTCCTGTAACTCACGCTCCCCTCTGCCTTCCATCATTTGGGAAAGAAATGGCACCAGCGAGTTCCCATGACTTACTCTCTCCTCTGCCTTCCACCTCTGAGCCTTTCAGAGCCCGCTCATCTTTATGTAGTTCCTTCTCTAACACCTTTCTACAAGGACGCTGCCTGCCACCGCTTTCCTCCTGTGCTGGTCCTCTTCCATACTGACATAGGAGATATCCATGCCACAAAAGTCCAAAAGATGAGTGTCAGATCCCAAGAATTACTTAACTGGCGCAGTTGACTTTGTGAATAGAGTTATGTTTCCCATGAACAAAAGAGCATTGTGATACCTAAGTCTTACAAGAGATAGTGGGTGGCAAAGGTGCATTCCTTCACCCTTATCACTCAATGGAATACGCAAATCAATTTGCAATCACTTTTTGGGTTACAAAGCACAAAATATGTATTGCCTGCCGAGTGCAAGTGGTGACAATTGGTAAAGCGTAAACTGTCAGTATCTGGCTGCTTACACTGTCCTTGTTTTGTGCAGGCTGGTAAAAGCAGGAGCAGACAAATCCCTCCTGTTGGCATGAGGCATAAATATATATATATCCTTTTTTGTCCATGATGCCTCCATGCTGCCACCCTCCCTCCTGTTCTCCATGTTTCCTCCTTGCTCCCATCCATCCCCTCCTATTGTCTGTGTTGCCTCTTTGCTCCCACCCTATTTTCCATGTTGAGCTGCCACCGTCCTACCGGTTGTGAGTGTTGCCTCACGTCCACCCTAACAAAAACAGTGCTATAATGCAGACTCCACTGGGGACCTCATTGAACTTGTTGTTCCTTCCCCTTGCCCCCTCTCCTTCAGTTCTTCGTGTTGCCCCAACCATCCAGCCACCTTCCCTCAGTTGTCTGTGTTTCCCCCCTTCTCACACCATTACAAAAAAGACACTGAGGAGGACTGCACTGTCTCCATCATAGTGCTTTCCCCCACTCGTCCTTTGTGTTAACTCCCCTTCCCGCCACCACAAAATAAAGCGATATGACCGTGCCAGTGGTGTCAGTGTCATAGGGCTTTTAAAATAATTTTCAGCTATTCTGCACAGCAGCCCCACTGCTGTATAGCATGGGTAAAAAATTGACAAAGCCAATATCTTACGTACATGAGACCTATTGGTTTTGTCAATTCTTGTTGTTACCTTTCTCCTAAATAGCAGGGGTGTGAACAATTTGCATAGTGTGCTTTTGGGTAATTATGTAAAACCTAACAAACATTACATGAGATTACGTGCAATTAAGCTGAATGAAAATCTCTAATGAAGCACTATTTTTAGCATGAGATGGATCCTCCATTATAGGGCCTCATTTATGAAAAGTGACGCATCGCTGCAAGAAAAAAGCGATGCGTCACTTTTCCTTGTGCCCTACTTGTGACATCAATGATGCGTCATATTTACAGTATGACGCATCATGTCACAAGGAGTTACAGATACGTCAGTATTTCTGATGTAGCTGTAGGCGCAAAAATGATGCATTGCTGGAATGTGTCACAAAAGTGATGCAACTCTAGCAATGGTTCATTACACATGGGCAAGTCCCATGTGAAATGTGCCTGAGTCAGTCTTACGCCTGCAATGAGGCAGGCGTAAGATATTGACGCATTTGAGTTCTAGAAGTGGTGCAGTGAAGTCTTATAGATTTCATTGCATCACTTACATGACCCTTTCTTGCGTCGGGACGCCCCCTGCATACAATTCACATGGCGCAGGTATAATTTGACGCAGGGGTTTATAAAGTGACGCATCTACCTAAATGCATCACTTTGTAAATATGGTCCAACAAGGCACATTTTTTACACCGCTGGTGCGACACACAAAGTGACGCACCGGCCGCGCAAAAGTGACGCAAGGGCACATAAATAAGCCCCCCAGGACGGAAAGCACCATTAGCATGAACAACAGTCTCTTGCATTCTGATTGTTTGTGTTGTGCCCATGGTGTAATTTTGTCGCAAACTGTGGTTTAATTACAATATATGTCATAATGGCATAATGTCAGGAATGTCAAGTAGCATTCATAATGCGAAATTCTGAGAATCAAGGCAGCATAATGTAAATGTCCACGGGCCTACTAAATAGTACAATTATCAACACACCATCTCCACGTAGCACCAATTTTGTGGTTTTCACATCAAATTTGATGTGCATGATGTACAACAGCAATATTATCAAATGGGAGGGCATTCCTAGGTAGATGATGACCAGGTTATCTCACACCATAGTCATTTACTCCCTGGCAGTGGCCTCCCACTTGGATAATATAGCTTATTTTTTAAATTGGAATGTTGGAAGCTGCACTGAAGACCATGAAGTGTCATAGGTCCAAAAATACCTGGTACAGATATTGTGCTCTAACATTGTCACGTTAGTCTTTCTGCTTCTCTCAGTTTAATTGAGAACATTCTAACCTCAGTGACATAATAGCATTATAGACATAATGCCTCACGCTATAATAATTGTCAATAGCACTCTCCCTTGTTAAAGGCCTTTACCTGTAGCACAGATTTAAAACTTGAAGAGGGACATTAACAACTAGTCTTGGCAGCCAAAGTTTTAACAAACAGAGAATATATCAACTTTTTTTTCTTTGAAATATCTTGCAAACAAAAAAAGCATGTGCAGGACATTTCCCTTAAAAACTTTGTTTTAGCAGATATTTTGCAGGCAAGTTAAGCTTTCTGAGGCTTGTACCGTTGAAAATGTTTCGCAAGTGGTATTATAATTCTGCGCACTCCAATACAATGCTTTTAAAAGCCTCTGACTTCTTCTTCATGTGAAAGCTTCTTACTGAAAATGTATTAGGAATAGACACCCCTGAATCAACATCTGTGTGCAAGCACTTCTATATCGAGCATTGGCAAGGATGATCTATCGCCTTTGTCGATTTCTTTGAGCCCTGTTGTACAGAAGCGCAACTGCTGTGCAGCATGCCTGTAAGTTACAAAAAGAAAGCACTATGACACTGCTAAAGATCCTATTGAGTAAATATTGAGGACTGGGATCCATAAAAGTAAATGAATTTGGTAAGGAATGTATAACGTGCCATATGTTTATGACACTTTATAAATTCCATACCAAACAATTCCTTACCAATCATTAGGGACTGATGTTTTTCAGTAGTATATGTTGGCACACGCCACTAACACCACTCTCAGATGGCATGTTCGTTTGTACAGCTTTGCCATCTGTGGTATACACAACAACCAAGATGGTGTCCACCTTATTATGAGGGGAGCTTACAACACTATGCATGCACAATGGATATGTTGAACACATAAAGCCGCACACGCAATCTTTCACTCACTTGAAGATTGCAAGTACGCTATTACTCTCCGCCTCCTGCTTAGGCTGTATGTGACATGGAGGGCCATATATGCACTACCTACTCAATGTTTGCGTGTAGGACCGCTCTGACACACTAAGGCCAACAAAACAGATCAACAACACTGAGGCCACACAGGCAGAAGGTTTGGGGGAAGACCACTATAAAGCTGACAGGTCTAACAATAATCTATCCCTTATATTATGAGTTTGATATTGACCTGAAATGTCTGATAGCACCATGTGTGAGGGAAGATTCATTTAAATGTTCTCATATAGAAGACGTTCCTAGGGACGTCTTTAGGGTAAGTGTCAAGGACAAATTTGAGTCCATGAGCACTCCAGGGTTTCTAACCTCTTTTGATGTCACTGGTGGAGCTCTCAGTTCTTTAGACCAAATCATTTTAGGTTAATAGTTACATCGTACACAGGCCATGATCTCAATATTTACTACTTTGAGTCAGTCATCAATCACATGGAGATACTTGCATCTAGACTTGTCTATGCTCCCAGAGATTTCCAGTTTTAGGATAATCTACATGTCTTCTGTGCAGTTGTTTTCCCAGGAATGGGCTGTTGGGGAGTAGTCTGAGATTGAAGTAGTGTTCTGATTAAGGAGGCCTTCCATTCAAATGGGAAGGACCTTGTATATGGGAAGATGTTCAGAATGTTGCTTGCCATGGATACAGCATTTGCATTCAGGAGAATATTTTTCTGTGTCAGATAGATGGTGACCCAAATAGGCCATTAGAAAGGGGTGAAATATTTTGACAGAGAACTATGGTCTGAGAATAGTAATCCATCCTAAGAGAGCACCCAAATAGTGAGTTTTTAAATATACCAAAGACACCCAAAAATAAAGGCAAACAGTGGTGGCCTTTCGGTATTAGTATCCATGTTTTAAGACCCTGTCAAAAGAAATACCCGAGGTGCTTCCTGGGAAATGGTTAGCGCACCACCATGGTTTAAGGGGACCAAGAAGAGACCAGATGATGTAGCATTACATCAATAGGGTGTGTGAAAGCCCCTAAAAAGCATTCTCTTTCTTTAAATGTCTTGGGTGGAACCAAGCTGCAGCTCGGTTGAAAGAGTGCCAAGATACCTTTCTGAGTTGAATTTGTTTGTCCAAACCAGCATCAAGTCAGTTCTAGAACTTGTTAAAATTCTGTTAGTTATTTGCTGGGTGAGGCTTTGATGATGAGTGGAGAGTACACTGAATGTAAATGTTACTAAAGCAACTACAACGAAGTGACGCCCATGAGGAGGGGCACATTAGGGTAGTCCCAAACAATCACAAAGCTAAATAGGAAGAATTGCAACGAACATAGCTTGTTACAACGCATGCTATTACATTGCGTTGCTTCACAACACAGTCGTTACAACAACTGCGTTGTTAGAACATAATACCTTTGCAACACAAGTCATTAGATCGACTTGCTGTAGGGGCATGCTGGACTTAGGAATAGCATTATTTACTATTTCAATGCCAGCCTGCGCAACAGTAGTGAAGGTGTTGGAATAGTAAATTATACTATTCCTTAGGTTGGAGCGCACCCTACAGCAAATCGATCTAATGACTTGCGATGTGAAGGCATCGCGTTCTAACAATGTGTTCGATGTAACGGCCGCGTTGTAAAGGGAACGCGATGTAATGACCACGTTGTAAAAGCTATTTCCCATTACATTATAAAAAGAGGGGACCACAGTTTCCTAAATATTTAGGTATTGCATATGATTTCTGCTGTCGGAAAAACTGTGAGACATAGTGTAACAAAGTATACATGCCAACAGAACCGATTCAGATGGAAGGCTCCCGATGTTTAAGCCATAATGGCTTCTTATTAGCTTTCTCCCACCTAAAACTGCTTCTTCTTGAATATAAATCAATGGGGAAAATTATTTTCCCCCTCAATGATCCTAGTATTTCAAAATCTCCCGGTTTGTAATGTTGGCATGTACGACAATGACTTTGATGAAAATGTACGTCTGAAGTAGTTAGCACATGGAATAAGGGAGATATAAGAATTCTTAGGACAACCTGTTACTAAAAAGGAGAAAGTGGATTCCTGAAAGTATTTGTACTGCCTGCACACTGTGTTGTGGCTAAAACTGTGGCAACCCTTACAAAGAATCTAAAATGAATGGGGGCCTAAGGTTATTAGTGCAGGAAGCAGGAGACATCTAAATGTAAATGTAAATGTAAATGTAGTTGAGCTTATATAGCGCACAGCTACCCGCAGTGGGTTTCCCGGCGCTTGCTTAGGGAACCCGTCCTGGTATTCCCCTGTGAGATAGCAGGGTATCCACAAGGTGAAAGTCAGGCATCCCGCCGCGAGGGGCCGCTAGTAAACTAAACGCTGCATAGCCTCATGTATTAGAGTGATTTTTGTTTTTTCACTCTCTTCCTGAGTGTGCCTCCAAAGCAGCTTAATTGGCCATTGAGCCATCTCTCCTCATTTTGTGTGTGTTGGGAAGTTGAGTATCTTATGAAAGGCTCTCATTAGGCATTCTGAAGTTCAGACCTGGAGATGGGGGGAAACGTGTGAAAGTGTACAAGGTTTGAGGGCCATCAACATGAAGATGATAGAAGAATTCTATATAAATGTTTACACATTATGGTACAATTATCATCCTTATCCTGCACTCTCAGGCAACAATTCCCAAAAGGCTTTATCCTCAGCATCATCTATCAAGTAGATTATATCTGGTCATATGGACATTGCTAAACGTAAATTTCAAGTTAGACTAAATTATGCAGTCTGAAAAGTCAAATTACGTGGTCGGAAACGGTAAAATATGCGACATAATGCTTCGGATTGGGCAGCAAGATCTCCTACTCATTTGTCAGTTTTGGACAGTGATACTGCATTGGCAAATGTTTACCCTCAATATTGCCAGATTAATGCCTAAAATCAGCTGTCAGCAACAGAAAGCAAATTAAAGTTTGAACATGGTCTGCCACTTTGTGGTGCCATGTATGAAACTGTTTTAGAAAATTTGAAATGATGAGCACCTGTTTGAGGTAGAAACAAAATTATTTTTGATGAAAGCTGTAAATGATATAGCAGATGGTGGATTAGTGCAGTACATTCATAATTTAGCAAAGAATGCCACAGTTGCAGAATCAGATACTTCCTGTGGCCCTGCTTTTGTATAGTCATTTGTTGTTCATTTTGACATATTATATATCATCAATATCCTACCTTTCATCTGCTGTATATCTATTTTTGTAATTTTTTTTAGGCATGCCATAAAGGCATCATTATGGGCACATGTTAACTTCTCCAAGAAACCTCCTGGTTTAATCTGGGTCCATCGTAACGTATAACTATTATGAGAGGCTAATTGAATATTGCTGTCTGTAACCAGAGATTTGTTTGGTAAATGGGCCTTGGATAAAATGTTAAGAGTAAGTTGGATGCTCTGAGGATAGTAGTCACTTAAAGAGATTTCATGGGTAACAAATTTATGAACTCTAGTTGTGAAACTGCTAGAAAGTAGCACAAAATCAATAACACTATGCTGGTCTCTACCATTAAAAGTGGTCTTGAATGAAGCATAGGGAGCAGACACCTCATTAGCAAATACCAAATTATATTTATAAAGTAAATCATTCAATAGTTCACCATAACAGTTATGTATGAAATGTGTTTTTGCTCAGTTCTGTGGGTTGTAATCGCCTCCGCACAAAATCGATTGCCTTTACATAACAACTCTAGTTCATTGTCTAGATGTTGAGGGGCGTGGCCACGTGCCGATGTAAGCAGGAGAAGACTGCAGAGCTTCATCCGGTGTATCCCCCGTTGCCAAATATCCTGAGCCCCGGGCCCAATTATTTTTAGAAATATCTGCAGCGGAATTTTCCTAGATCACGCCGATCCAAGGGAGAAGTGCCCAGTTACCCCGGTACATGGGGAAATCGTTGGTCTTTTGTCCGGAGAGGAACGATGCTGAGAGCACAAAAATGGTGGCCAAGATGCAGAGGGGCAGACCCTGCTGATGCTGAGAGCCGGGGCCTACACGCAGAGCAGCAAAGTTGAGGCACGGAGAAGCACCACCTGAGTAAATTGATCTGTCTTGTACTGTGGGTGCAGGGACTTTTAGAGGAAAATGGGGAAAGTACCCAAGAAGAAGTAGTTTAGCGCTCTCAGCATGGGGGCACTGAAACTCAAACGGACAATGCTGATGAGAATGTAGAGGCAGGAAAAGATGCTGCTGCCATGCGGCCCACCCTGACGGACATTATGCAGGCCATCACGGCTTCCAGGGAGGCACTGGAGGCAAAAATCGATGCAATAGGGACAGATCTCAGTCTTCTGAAGGATGACCAATGTAAACTTAAGGAGCGCGTGGCATCTACTGAAAAAACACTCACTGATCTCCTTGAGGCAGTGACTACTCTACAAAAATCACCCAGTGTGGTGGAGGCCAAGATCAAGGTTCTATAGGTAAGGGCTGAGTACAGTGAGGGAAGATCCCGTAGAAATAATCTGAGTATTGTGGGAGTGCCAGAGAAAGCAGAATGCTTGGACATGGTACGATTTCTTGAGGAGTGGATCAAAGTTGAGTTAACTCCGGAGGGGGCCTCCCCCTTCTGCGCACTGAAAAGAGCTCATAGGGTCCCAGCCAGACCGCCTAGACCTGGAGCACCTCCTCGTCTAATAGTGGCGTGACTCGACTCCTTAATTTCAGGGATTGGGACCATATAGTCCACCAAGCCAGCCAAAACCAAGACCTGCAAATGAAAAACAGTAAAATTATGATTTTTCCGGACTTAACTAGAGAGGAGCAGCGTCCAAGAGCTTAATTTCTAGCCCTCAAAAGGACGCTGCGACAGCTGCAAATCCCCTATGCATTGCTTTTCCCGGCACGTCTACGGGTAGCCGATAAAACAGGAGTGCAGATTTTTACTACGCCACAGAAAGTATGGGAATGGTTGGACTCCGGCAAGGCAAGGAACAACGTAACTCCTCGCCAGATCTGACACAGCAGGCCACAAACAAATGTAAAAGTACGACCCGAGCCCCATCCTCCAAGGAGCTCAGATCTGAACGACACAAAGCACTGCAAAGAGTTGCAGAACTTAGCCAGGGTGGCTCTAGCCCTAGGTCGAGCAAAATCAGGCTGAAAGCGGACAGGTGGGATGGATCGCTGGCTGCCAGCACTAATGCGGACTCTGAGATGGAATTACCGGAGATCACACCCCAAACGGCGGATGACATTGCCTGGGTGGAGCAAACTGGGGTGTAGGCATGGGGAACACTGAGATGCTGGAAGGGCCTGACACGGAGAATGTGAATGATAAGGTAGATGACCTGCACATGTGGGCCCGGGATGTCGATCCAGTCAAGACATTGGGGGGTAAGACCTGGTGGTGCTCCAGGCCTGGTAGGGTAAGCTGCACAGCCCCGCAACCACCAGAGGACTTTTTTGTTATTAGTTTTGTGTTTGTATGGGAACTAGTTTGCTTCTACCTGTCCTGGGCAGGGAGAGTTGGGGTTCGTATTTGGTCAAGGGGTTGTTTTTCGGGGCCAGTGGCGTCACACTTGAGAGAGTCACTGGGGACGAGATGCAGTTAGCACAATGGTGCCTCCCATAAATATTAAATGCATATCCTGGAATGTACAGGGATGCACACTATGCTGCGGCACCATAGAATACACGAGTAGTTGATCCAGAGAGGGGTACAAATCACGCTGCTGAAGGAGAAGCACGTATTGGCAAAAGAAGGAGCTCAACTTCAGCATAGATAGCAAGCCAAGTCTTCTATACAAACTATTCAGCCTTCCACAGGGGAGTTCTGATTTGGGTGAGGGTGGGGGTGCCCTTTCAGTGCACGGGCCAAATAATTGACACCAAAAGACACCTGAACAGAAGGCCCAGTGACTGCGTGAGGACCACTCTCCCCTTTGGAATTACCTGGCCTTGTAGTGGGTATCTGGGTTTGTGTAGAACGATGGTTCAGTGGTCCCTGTGACTGTCTCATGTCTAAGTCAGAAGGGATTACCTTGTCCAAGGGCTCTAAAACCTGTTGAGTGCTAAGAGTGCATTCAGAGGAAGCCTGCATGGGCTGCATTCTTATTTTATGGCTAGATGTGGTTGTGAGCTCCATTGATTTTTTTTTTAGTATTTCCAAACAAGTAGTAGTTGAGCTTTCAAAATGCTGTAATTTTGCAACCAAATATTCTAAAGTAGATCTAAGAAATACATCTAAATATTTAACAGTGTCACCTATACTCTCAACCTTATCACTCATATGCTTGGTGCCAATAGTTTTAGTAACAAATCTAGCAGTGGCCTTTTTGGTGCTAACATTGAGAAACATAATTTACAATGCAGGCCATTACAACGCGGTCATTACAACGACCGCATTGTTACATTGCATACCATTACAATGCAAGTTGTTACAACGACTTGCGGTAGGGGGGCAGAAGGTGTTGGATTTAAAATCCAACACCTTCCCTACTGTTGCACAGACTGGAGTTGGAATAGTAAATTATACTATTACAAAATCCAGCACCCCCCCTACAGCAAGTCATTGTAATGACTTGCGTTGTAATGGACAACACGGTTGTTTTAATGAACACATTGTAATGGCATGCATAGTTAATCAATGTGTTGTAAAGTGGCCTATTCCTAACATTGGGTAGAACAGTCTCTTTCTCTGTGTTAAGATCCACATTTATAGAGCGAGTTTCTGGTTTCCTGGAGCGTTTAGGTAGAGATTGAGAAACACTATCACATGTAGAAATAGAATCTGTGACATTATGTACGCAGCCATTAGGACCATTATCAGCAGAGGTATGAATAGCACTATTTGGTAAGTAGCCAGAAGAGTATTAGCTGGCTGGGATTGCGTTTGAAAATCTACGACCCCTGACCCCTCACCACTGCTAGGCAGGGTGTCTTGTACACTCATTTTTTATCAATTACCCCCATGGCACCTGTAATTTACTTTAAAATGGATGTTTAGGGGTTAGACAAGGTCCCTTCTCCTTCAATGGCTGGCGGAAACTTTCTTTTTCCCCATCCTAGATTAACTTTACAGGCAGACAGGTGTTCAAAATAGTCTGCAGCAGTCTTAGACTTATAGACAATCACCGTGCATCCAGTCATTAATGCCAGGGAAAAAAGACATAAAAAGTTCCTTACTGTAATAAAAAGATCAGTTCCTGCAGGAAAATGTAAAGTTAGCAGAGCCAAGGGGGATGGCCCTGCCCTGGCTCTTTCTGGCTCTAACGGGCTAAGAAGGGCCCCTGTGGAAGCTCCCCACGCTGCAGGAGTGTCTTGGTGTCTTCACAGCATCTGGATGGCTGGCCTTGCCTCCAGTGCCACAGAGAATGCTGGTGGACCGAGCCCCACCACAGCCCGCACCAGCCAACAAAGCAAGAAAGCAGGAAGTACAGCGGCCTCGGATAGCCCCTGTAGAAGCATCCTAGGGGAGTCACCACAAATCGGGCGTGCAACAGGCCCCAAGAAATACTTCTTCAGGTGGGAGCGTAGCAATCTCTTGCACTCACTTTCCCATCTCTCAGAGATTCAACTCACAAGAGCAACGCTGACGGGAGGAGGGGAAGGGGTGTCCAATGCGGTATCACGCAGGTCTCAAAGCCTGAGCGGGTCCCTCTATTCCAGCAGGTCTCGGCACCAGATGGGACAGTGCATTCTAATTTGTGGCCCTGGGGTTGCGGAGTGGGAGGGAGGGATGAGGCACCACAAAGCCCTGCAAGTGTTATTTTAGGCCAGCTTAGTGGAAAACACATGCTCCCCCCCCCAGGCCCTCGGATGCTGGCCGGCTCCTCTCCACTTTCACCAACTGCTGTGCTGGATGTAGCGGTTGGCGGTCTAGTAGCCAACTCCTTGTATACCCACAACATCCGCAGGCCAGGCGTGGCCTGCGGGGCTAAAATAAAAGGAGGGCGGCCGCTCGAGGTCGTCACTTCCGACCGGCTGCACAGTGTGGTCTCATTGTATGGCGTGCGCGCTCCTGCCCTGCGCAAGCCCTTTGCCACACCGGCGCTCCGCATTACCCCCACCGCACCCGGCACAACACTGGCGACGAGCGGAGGGGGCCCAACCCTCGCTCTCACCACGCGCTGCTGGGCAAAGCGGCCGCCTACTGTACGCTCCGGCGCGGCAGGGTAACTCACGAGGCAAAAGCAGCCGGGCGTCCGCAGTGTGTGCGCGCCCGCCCCCACCTCGGCGACGGCCGCGTTTGCTGCAGGGAGCATCAAGGGGGCCAGCGGGCCCGCCGGACGTCCCACGGAGGAAAGCCTTGGCCGGGCTAGTTAAACAGACCACGCTCCTGCCGAGCAACGACGCTCTGAGCCCTGCCTGGGAGACATACTGCCTAAGGCCTCCCCGGGCACTACTGACACGGCTGGGAGCATGGTTTTCACAGCCACGCCTGTCACCGTCAAACACTGCCAAAGGCAAAGGAGAGAAGGAGAATCAATCAAGCATTGCCAAAAACAACGGAAAAAAAGGAGAGAATATGACCCCATCAAGCATTGCCAGCAAGCAAAGGAAAAAAAGAAAGGAACTCAAGTAAGGAGAAAGGGGGGAACCAGCCGACAGAGAGCCCAGAGACAGAGGCTGGCAGTAACACGGAGCACCACGCAAGACACCCTGCGCCAGCTTATAATAGGCCCTGCCAGAGCATGTGGCAAACCACCAGCCTGAATACAGTCAGGAGCACCAACCGCCAGAAACAATGGGAGACGGCGACCAAGCCGCAGCCCGCATACCATTTCAACACGCAACGTCAGGAGTCCTACCTCCCTTCAGTAAGCTGGAAGACCCCGCATCAGCCTCTCCCCGTTGGAGGATATGAATTGAACACCTCAACAGCTATTTCGTCACGACCAGGGAGACGGACAACGCAGTAAAGATGTCGTTGTTGCTACACTATGCAGGAGACGAGATTTTCAAACTCTTCAAGCATCTACCCAACACAGGGGCGGCAGATGACTACGATGCGGCGGTGACAGCACTAAATGGACATTTTGATCCGCAACTAAACCCTGATTTCGAGGACTTCAATCTCAAACAAGCCCGCCAAAGAGAGGGAGAATCTACGGACATGTTTTACGCATGTCTCCGAGAACTGGCCAGCACGTGCACTGACGAGGACCAGTCAAAAGAAATCAGGAAGCAATTGATTCAAGGGTGCCGCAACAAGACTTTAAGAGGACTTATACTGCACAAACCAAGAATCATGCTTGAGGACATGCTAATACTAGCAAGGTCACATGACCTGTCCGCGGCTAGAGCAAACGAGATGGATCAAGCCCTAACCAAGCCACACGGAAAGTCCGACTCCATCAAGGCGGAACGGGCCGATGCTATTGGGACCAAACCCCGAGGAGACACTTTCAGAGGGCCGAAGGGAGACGCCTCAAAATCAGAATGTGGATACTGTGGCCATGAGCCACACGCCGCCAAAGACTGTCCGGCACAGGGGAAGACCTGCACCAACTGTGAAATACCCAATCACTTTGCATCTGTCTGCAGAAGGCGCAACAGGAACCGAGACTTCCGTGGGCTGAAGCCCCCAACGCGAGCCATTCGGCAACTGTCAGCTACAGACACCGCGTCACCTGAACACACCCAGAGAAGGCCCGCTAAACACCTGCCAACAGTAGAGGATTCCTCAGACGACGACGAAGAGGAGGTATACCTCATATCTTTCACAAGAGAACTCAAACAACGCCGCCGACCACATCCAACGTGCATGGTTCAGGTCGCGGGGACAGAAGTAAAAGCAGTCATCGACACAGGAGAGACGGCGAACGTCATGGGGCTCCAACAGTATCGACGCCTGCGACCTCGCCCTCCTGTGGTGCCATCAAAAACCCGGATCTACGCATATGGTGCCGACACACCTCTCCCACTAAAAGGTAAGATATCGGTACCCCTCAGAGCAGATGACCTCGAAGTAATGGCAACAATCCATGTCATTGACAGAGAGGCGGACACCCTCCTGAGCAGTCACACCACGGAAGACCCCCGACTCATCTCGTTCGGTAGGAGGATTCAGACGTACCAGGTAGAAGAGTTACTCATCCAATTCCCCGAACTCTTCCAAGGGCTAGGGTGCATCAAGTGTGACCCAATCAAGCTTCACATAGACAAGTCAGTCACCCCGGTCGCTTTGCGACACCAGAGAGTCCCATTCCACCTACAGCCATTGGTGGAGAAGGGGCTTGAGGACCTAGAGGAACAAGGGGTCCTTGAGAAAGTATCCGGGCCCACACCCTGGGTATCCCCAATGGTGATCGCCGAGAAGCCGAAACAGCCTCGAGCCATACGCCTCTTCATTGATATGAGACTCCCAAATAAAGCTATTCGCAGAGAGCGCCACATAACACTGACGATGGACGACATCATCGCAGATGTTAATGGATCTAAGTGGTTCTCAAAAATCGACCTAAACGCCTGGTACCACCAGCTGCGCCTGTCCGAAGAAAGCCGGTACATAACCACATTCAGCACCCACCTGGGGCTGAGGAGATACAAACGCCTGAACTTCGGGATATCCTCAGCGGCTGTTCCGGGCCAATACGACTCCTCAGGATTGAAGCGATGCTCAAATGGTATCCACCTCTCAACCGCCCTGAATCTGCATTTACACAATAATCAGACTTATAGATGGTTAAGCGAGGGAAGGTTGTGAATGGCAAGGAAGGAAAGGATGGGGACTGCGGGGAGGGAGATCTGTCAGAAGACACAAGACAGAAAGGATAATTAGCTTGACTCCTTAATCCTTCCTTTCTACAGTAAATACACAAATCTACGTTACTAACCTGTAAAGAAAAATACAATAAACAGGTATGCAGAAGGAGTGTACATAGTATCTTTCTTGTTCATGAAGCTGTAAAAACAACAGAATACGTAAGGATCCTATATAAGATACTTAGCAAATATATCCTAACTGATGAAGAAACCTAAATACCTTTCATGCCAAAAGAAACCTCTTTAACCATACACACTCCTGCATATAAAAAAAAGAAAACAGCAGGTAAAGGTTAAAACAACTGCACGTATCAATAACACCTTTTCTTTGACCTCAGCCAATAAGAGCATGTAACTTCACTAGAAATTCAGTTTGTTCATAACCATGAGATCAGTCTCTCTGATTAAAGAAGAGAAATCCTTTATCTTATTTCTCCTCCACAAAACCTCTAATACTTTGGTTCCGTTTCTTATGACATTGTGCACCATGCCAAAATAGAGGTAAACATTTTCTTCACCACAATTCAGAAATAATAATCAAGCTTATTTCATATCTTCTTATGATGGCTAAAAGTCAATACCATTTTTTGCCACCACGATACTCTCCCTCGCATGAACTTCACAAACCAGACGGTTTTGTAAAGCCCGCCAAAGAAGGGAAAGAAAGCACCTATAAGAATCCAATGTACATATTCATAATGTTCCTTCAACAAGAACACTGATGCGTTTTAGATGCCTAACATCAACTTCAAAGTCCCCAGATTCAGTCTCGACATTACCAAGAAAGACAAGAGTATAGTCACAGACAGCAATAACCCGATTGCAGAGTTACCAGTCCGACCGCATCCAATACAAATCAACCGTGCCCAATCCTGGCGCACGCAATAGAAGTTCGGACACCAGCTGATGCTGACTCAGGGGATGAGCCAGAACGGATCCTCGATGTAACAACACCCTTACCGCACCAGGAACTCTGCTTCACATCACGGGAACCGCAGGGCAAGAATAATCGGCAGCGTCCTGCCCGACTCCACCAGCAATATGCGTTTCCGCCCACGTGACCCGGATACAATCCGATCACGTCGTGCGCGGCGCACCTCATGCTGGGAAATGTAGTTTGCGGCCAATAATTCGCCGTCTGTGCCCCATAAAGCCTCAATGCCCCTTACAGCGGCTGAGGTATTCCAGAACACCATACGAGAGCTACTTTCTGGTCAACCAGGAGTGTTGAACGTGAGCGACGACATTCTCATCCACTCAGCGACGGCAGCTGATCACCATATGCACTGTGATCTGTTAGGTTTCATATCACCCGATGCATATTAATTATCTAGTACCAGACGGAATGGGCATAACTGTAATGTAAACCATCCACTATCAATAGGATTATTGATCATAAAAACTAACTTAGGGTAAGTTCACACGTGGTTTAGCTGTATCACCGCGTAGAATAATATGTTTAACATTACTTGATCCAGCCACATTGATAACTCAGCATAGGTTAAGAAGAAAGAATAAAAATGAACTTCAAAATTTTGTAAAGTTTTGAATTTAAATATATTTCTCCGGTATCATACGATATACTCGATACATGTAAGCATTTCTAGTCATTTTCGAGTAGTTAACGAAACTACCTAATAGCAGTCTCGAACCGCTCCTTCCAGGATCTTCTGCCGACTGACATACACCAAAGATGGCCGCCATTGATTTGCGGTCTAGTGGCCCGGTGTGTAAACCCGGAAGCTCGCTTCTTACTTATAACCGCGAGCGCCGGCCACCGGGTAAGATGCGGTCCTGAGGGGAGCTGTCTGTAGGTATTTCCTCGCGTTCTCACCTAAACGGAAGTAAGTAGAACGTTATACAGAATCAAGCCATTATAGAAACAATGGTTTGTTTAGACATAAAATAAGGCTACGAATACTTACCGAAGTCTCTCTCTTTACCTGTCCCATTAACCCCATATCGGCTAAACCAGCATTGAGTCCATGTGGTGAAAACGAACCCTTAAAGAGACCATGAAGTGCCATTGAGCACAGCATCAAGTAACTATTATGAAACAGTTATTTTCTGGCTAAAACTGTATTTATGCTTTTGTGTTATATGTGTCTATCGTCCTGGTCACATTAAGTCCTGTCTTGTTTATTTGTGTGAATTCACAAACCACTTGTTTTGTAAAATACCACAGAGTATTGCGCAATTTGAGAGCCTGCACGCACCACTATGGTGCAAACCTTCACCATAGCACATGAGGCGTGCGTCATGAGAAGACACGATGTGGTTCTCCTCATAAGGGAGCTATAAAACGCTGCTAATGTTGTGCTTTTTATTCACAGTTTTTGGAAAAGCCAAAAAACGTATGTATTCTATTAGGAACGCATGCTTTATTTTTTGTAATTAATTTTAACATCACAGTCTAATTAATAGACCCAGGAGTGGCATATGTAGGGCTGGTCCCTACATGGTCCTGAAGAAATGCTAGGGGTAGCATGAAACATGTCGACCTTCACTGAGCCAATCCCCATTATAGGTTGGTTATTAGTGATCTCTCCCCACTTTTAATATACCTGACTAGGAGCAGAATAAAGTTATTGAAGCCCACTAATCACGGTATTCTTAATCCACTCACACCCACTCCATCACCTTGCACCACACATAGTCTTTTCACGTAAAAGTGCTCCTGCGTAGTCCGTAAGTCGTAGCACGCCCCTTTTCGTAGAGAATTGGGAGGGCCCCAATGATGAAGCATGTCACCGTGAGGAAACTCCGGTGAGTGAGGGGACACTAGAAAGAAATGTTTCTTTCTAGGTAGGCACCACTAACCACACAGGTCAGTTGCCACAACTTGAGCTAGGTCTACGAATTCAGCAACGTGGATTCTTGGTTGTACAGTTAGCTTTGGAGGACGACCTAGTCTCTCATTCCTCCTTCTCCCCTAGTATTTTGCTTTGGTCTTAGCAGCTCTTCAGCTGCGGGAGTAATTTTATTTGACACACTTATTGTGAGACCATACGGTAGACTTTTGTACACCTTAAGCACTAGAAAAGTTTCAGACCTACAGAATAATGGCAGAGATCACAGGTCTCTCTTGTTCCGATGATGAGGTAGACAGAATTATTGCCTCAATCTTACCACACACAGGGGCTCCTAACAGAGAGAATAATGATGCGACTCAAATATGGGATGAAGTAACCAAACTAAAAAGAACACAGATCAAAACATTAATTCATGGAGTAATGATGGCTGAGTATTTAAAGATAAGTACTGCTCCAAGGGGACTAATTGTCCGAAATGAGCCCTTTATCTGCCAACATGACAAACAGTTTAAGAAGGACTGGTCACTCATTTCATGGCACTGTACCAGGGACTTGTTAGTGCTTATAGTCAAGACAGCGGCGCGCCTTTCGGAAACGCTTCTTGAAGAAATACACACTCTGGAGGTACGTCTGAAAACATTCCAAACTCCGAGTGAATTGAAGAAGAGGCTGGATGAACTAAACAAAAGCATGACTGACTTTGAAATAAGTCTAAAAGACACCAAGTACACAAAACTTGCAAAAGACCAAAAGGCATTCTCACATGACAAAGTCTACCCCTATATAAGAGATGACTATAGAGTAAGCAGTAGGAATCCGGGGTACAACACAGACACCGATGGTTCAGATTCGGGTTCAGACAACTCAGGTCCCTCCTCCTACTCCTATAATCAACCAACAAATAGAAGACCTAGAAGAGGTAGAGGCAATGCAAGGGGCTACCGTGGAAATCAAGTCCCCCAATGGCCACCTTATCAGGGTCCACATCCATTTGGCCCTCCGTTTGGCCCTCCTCCCCAAGCAGCTTTTTATTATGGTCCACCAATGTACCCACAACAACCGTATCAAAACTGGGGAAGCAACCAAGGTAACTCCAACCTTCCTTTTTTAGGAGGGGGCAAGCAAAACCAACGGGCAAAAAACAAAACAGGGCAACAAATTCAATGGGCCCAGCCAGTAGCCACAGAGACACGCCACACGCACAGCAAGGGTCCACCAGAGGCGACGACGAGCGGCCTGTAGATTTAGTAGTCAATCTGTCAAGTATTGAATTGACACCCATTCAAGAACAGGTTCTTAACAAAGGACTTGGTTTTGTGCCAACACCCTACACAGATAAATTCAAACTCTGCTGCGAACTGAAAGAATTCCTGCGGAAGTTGAAGTTACAAGTTTTCTTTCAGGATAAAGACAATAACAATCACTCTGAATCTGACACTGGCCTGAAAAAGAAATCATCCTTTGTGCCACCCCCCGGTAGTCTGCCAGTAGAAATTTTGGCATTTGAAAAAGCCATTATGAAAGAAGTAAAAGACCTTGATCCTCGTGCAACGAAGGTGTTTCAAAACACCAGTAACTTGGAACTCCAAGCAATACAGGAACTATCCAAGAATAGTCACCTAACAATAAAACCTGCAGACAAAGGTGGAGCAATTGTTCTACAGGACACTTCAGACTACAGACAAGAATGTCTACGACTCCTATCAGACACTAGGAATTATACCATCATAAAGGAAGATCCAACTGAACGCTTGAGAATATCGATTGCTTATCTAATTGAAGAATCATTAGCGAATGATTGGATGAGTAAGAAGGAGACTGATTTCCTGGAAAATAAAAAACCGGTCATCCCATATTTTTACACAATCCCTAAAATTCATAAACAATTGGTAAAACCACCAGGGAGACCGATAGTTTCAGGTATAGGCTCCATCCTTGAACCCCTCTCGAAATATGCTGATGCTTATCTAAGACCACTGGTACAAAAAACTAATACCTACCTAAGAGACACCAAAGATGTCCTGTGTTTACTTAAAGAACTCAACTTTGACCCTGCCTCTAATATTCTCATTAGTCTCGATGTAGAGAGTCTATATACGAGCTTGCCTCACAAAGACACACTGGACATTTTGGAGGAGGTGCTTTTTGATTCAGAATGGACTTTCAAAACCCCGAGACATGGGGTTTTAGAATGTTGCCGTTTGGCACTGACTGAAAATTTCTTTAGATTTGAAGAGACCTTGTACAATCAAAGACACGGGACAAGTATGGGAAGCACATTTGCGCCGAGCATAGCGGGTCTTTATGTGCACCATCTCGAGAAAACTAAGATCCTGAACGACAACAACCCTTACAGACACCATATTAACGTGTGGAAACGTTACATTGATGATGTCCTAGTCATATGGAATGGAAATGAGAATGAGGCATCACAGTTTTTTGAGTGGCTAAATCAGCAAGACAGATTTTTAAAGTTCACCAGCACCATGAGTAGGTCTACCCTGGTCTTTTTGGATCTTAACATTCTGGCAAGCGATGGAAAATTAACAACAACCACGCATTTTAAGCCGACAGCGAGAAACTGTTTACTAACCTATGAAAGCTTCACTAACCTATGAAAGCTTCCACCCGAGGCATCTAAAACAGAACCTGCCCTTTGGACAATTCCTAAGGCTCAGGAGGAACTGCTCCGAAAAGAATGACTACCTTAAACAAGCAGAAGATCTGAGTATCAAACTGAAAGAAAGACATTACCCAACTAAACTTATTAACAATGCGAAGAAGAGAGCGGGCAACAACCACAGGGATGCCCTTTTGGAACCAAAGGAAAGAGCTGTGGCAGATATCAAAAGACCAATCTGTATCACAACATTCAACAAGGTGTCAGACCAGATCACAAGAATTGTGAAAAAACACTGGCCAATTGTCAACAGTGGCAATTTGACTATACCGATACCAATGTTTAGCCACCGTCGGGGCAAAAATCTGAGAGACCACCTAGTCCATACATGCCCTAAACTTACAATATCCACAAACAGACTCCAACCGCTACCAGCGGGACACTACCCTTGCAATAACTGTAGTGTATGTCATTTAACATCTACTACTAAAACTATCACCTTCAATGACAACTCCACGTGGCATTTGAAACAAATGTCCAATTGCAATACTAGCGGTGTAGTGTACTTGATAACGTGTGTGTGCAACCTACATTATGTGGGAATGACAACAAGAAAAGTCAGCACACGAATCCTTGAACACAGGAGTAACATCCGGTGTAAACGGGCCACCACACGTATGACTAGTCATTTCTTGGAGAAGAACCATACACCCAATGACATGACCTGGGTGGTTTTAGAGATTGTGAAAACCAGGGACAATCAAGAAAGAGTTCTTCACGAACGTGAACAAAGATGGGTGTTCAAATTACGTACAGACACTAATGGACTGAATGATGATATACCGTGGGGTGCATTCACACATTAAAACTGAATACCCCAGTAAGTCAAGCCTTAAAAGTTATCCACTTATAACTGCAGACAGGATAACCAGCGAATATACATCACTGTAAGTATTACTGTAATAACCTCTTGATTTTGGTTATCAACTTTACTTAGTGACGATCCCTCTGGCGCCAAACCAACGAGTACCTTTACCCAACATCGCCCACCATACACGATGGTTAGTATTATAAAACGAGATAAAGCCCCCCTTTGTGTTGTAAGCCCCCCCTTGTTAAGCCCCTCTGTTAGGTTTCATATCACCCGATGCATATTAATTATCTAGTACCAGACGGAATGGGCATAACTGTAATGTAAACCATCCACTATCAATAGGATTATTGATCATAAAAACTAACTTAGGGTAAGTTCACACGTGGTTTAGCTGTATCACCGCGTAGAATAATATGTTTAACATTACTTGATCCAGCCACATTGTTAACTCAGCATAGGTTAAGAAGAAAGAATAAAAATGAACTTCAAAATTTTGTAAAGTTTTGAATTTAAATATATTTCTCCGGTATCATACGATATACTCGATACATGTAAGCATTTCTAGTCATTTTCGAGTAGTTAACGAAACTACCTAATAGCAGTCTCGAACCGCTCCTTCCAGGAGCTTCTGCCGACTGACATACACCAAAGATGGCCGCCATTGATTTGCGGTCTAGTGGCCCGGTGTGTAAACCCGGAAGCTCGCTTCTTACTTATAACCGCGAGCGCCGGCCACCGGGTAAGATGCGGTCCTGAGTGGAGCTGTCTGTAGGTATTTCCTCGCGTTCTCACCTAAACGGAAGTAAGTAGAACGTTATACAGAATCAAGCCATTATAGAAACGATGGTTTGTTTAGACATAAAATAAGGCTACGAATACTTACCGAAGTCTCTCTCTTTACCTGTCCCATTAACCCCATATCGGCTAAACCAGCATTGAGTCCATGTGGTGAAAACGAACCCTTAAAGAGACCATGAAGTGCCATTGAGCACAGCATCAAGTAACTATTATGAAACAGTTATTTTCTGGCTAAAACTGTATTTATGCTTTTGTGTTATATGTGTCTATCGTCCTGGTCACATTAAGTCCTGTCTTGTTTATTTGTGTGAATTCACAAACCACTTGTTTTGTAAAATACCACAGAGTATTGTGCAATTTGAGAGCCTGCACGCACCACTATGGTGCAAACCTTCACCATAGCACAAGAGGCGTGCGTCATGAGAAGACACGATGTGGTTCTCCTCCTAAGGGAGCTAAAAAACGCTACTAATGTTGTGCTTTTTATTCACAGTTTTTGGAAAAGCCAAAAAACGTATGTATTCTATTAGGAACGCATGCTTTATTTTTTGTAATTAATTTTAACATCACAGTCTAATTAATAGACCCAGGAGTGGCATATGTAGGGCTGGTCCCTACATGGTCCTGAAGAAATGCTAGGGGTAGCATGAAACATGTCAACCTTCACTGAGCCAATCCCCATTATAGGTTGGTTATTAGTGATCTCACCCCATTTTTAATATACCTGACTAGGAGCAGAATAAAGTTATTGAAGCCCACTAATCACGGTATTCTTAATCCACTCACACCCACTCCATCACCTTGCACCACACATAGTCTTTTCACGTAAAAGTGCTCCTGCGTAGTCCGTAAGTCGTAGCACGCCCCTTTTCGTAGAGAATTGGGAGGGCCCCAATGATGAAGCATGTCACCGTGAGGAAACTCCGGTGAGTGAGGGGACACTAGAAAGAAATTTTTCTTTCTAGGTAGGCACCACTGACCACACAGGTCAGTTGCCACAACTTGAGCTAGGTCTACGAATTCAGCAACGTGCATTCTTGGTTGTACACCATATGCACCTCCGCAACACACTAAAGCGCCTCAGCGAGAATGGAGCAACCCTACATCGGGACAAATGCCAGTTTTTCCAACCATATCTCGAATTCTTCGGCTATGTCTTCAACCAAGAAGGCATCCACGTAGGTCCAAGAAAATCGCAGCAGAACAAGGACGCCCCGGCACTGGTGAATCCAACAGAAGTACGGAGCTTCCTGGGGATGGCCACATACTGTGGGAGGTTTATACCAGGTCTGGCCACCTGGGCAGAGCCGCTGCAGTCCCTTACGAAAGCGGATGCAACTTGGCAGTGGGGCCTGAGGGAGGAAGAAGCTTTCCAAGGAGTAAAAGACGCCCTCCTAGGAGAAGCCACATTGGCCTACTTTGATCCCGCGAAGCGAATGGAAGTACTGGTCGATGCAAGCCCCGTAGGGCTCGGAGCGGTATTGGCTCAAGAACAGGAACCGGGTCATTTGGCCGCCTTAGCGTTCGCCAGCAAATCCCTCACTTCCTTGGAAACAAGGTACGCTCAGATTGAGCGCGATGCTCTCGCCATTAAGTGGGCCTGCAACCACTTTCATCTATACCTCAAAGGAGAACCTTTCACCATGGTCACCGACCATCAGCCTCTGGTCCCTCTTTTCAAGGGAACGGCACCTCACCCGCCTCCGGGCATCGAGCGCTGGGCCGTTCAGCTACAACCGTATGAAACCGAGGTAGTATACCGCCCAGGTTCAAAGACCCCAGCTGACTTTCTCTAAAGGCACCCCATTCAGTCGGAGGAGCAAGAAGAAGCCGACGACGTTGAACAATATGCCCATCTGATATCTCTCGCAGCCTGCCCCCAGAGCATGTCCCTAGACGATGTGAGAGAGGCTGCCGCTCCGGATGCAGTCTACACCAGGACATTGCGTGCGGTGCAAGAAGGATCGTGGACAGACTACCTTCGTCAAGCCAACTCGTGGACACCGGAGGATCATGACACCCTAACGAAGATGTGGTGGGTCCGTCACGAACTCAGCTCCACCAGCGGCGGCATCCTGCTGAGAGGGTCCCGGTTAGTGATCCCACAGAGCCTCAAACATTGGGTAGTCCATTTAGCCCATGGAGGACATCAAGGGGTGACTAAAATGAAGGCACGAATGCGAGAGAAAGTCTGGTTCCCGGAATTAGAAGACATAGTGGAGGAGTACGTCTGACGCTGTACATCATGCCAGCTGACCAGTGGCCCTGAGAAACCAATCCCAATCATCACCGAGGAGGCTTGCACCGTCCCGTGGTCCAAAGTGAGCATAGACTTTGGGAGCTTCCCGGGAGGTAGACACAAGATTGTAGTCACAGACACTTACTCAAAGTACTCCATAGTAGAACCCGTCGTATCTACAGCCTTCAACCACGTTGGACCAATGCTGGAGAAGATCTTTGCCATGTTTGGTTTTCCCCAAGAAGTACGCAGTGACAATGGTCCGCCATTCCAAGGGTCAGAATTTGCCACATTCCTCAAGCAATGAGGCATATCTCACCGCCGTATCACCCCTCAGTGGACCCAGGCCAACGGGGATGTCGAACGTTTCATGCACACTCAGAACAAGATGTTCCGCATAGCGGTCGTAGAACAAGCAGACCCAGAACAGAGACTCGACAAATTCTTAAGGGAATACCGAAGCAAAACTCACTGTACGACCCAGCAGAGTCCATGGGCCCTCATGCTCCATGGACCCCGGCGAGGCCTACTCCCTACCTGCCCAGGGTGGTCATCTCCTCGGCTGGAAGTCAAAGAAGTACAGGAGAGAAGGACAAGAAACAACCAGAACGCGAGCAACGCCGCCGGGCCGCCCCAAGAACGATCGGCCCCGGAGTGACAGTCATCCTACGAAACCGGCTTCAGGGAGGAAACTTCGGGACAAACTACGAGCCAGGTACCTGGACGGTCACTCCAGGAACATCTCATGGTTCAAGGAGGTCCCGTCAGAACATCCCCGGGAGACCTCAAGTACCCAAGCAAGTTCCATGGCCACCGCTACACCCGAAAGTGGGGAAGAAGAGTCTGGGAGTGGCGGAGTCAGTAAGGCCCCAGAAGTGAGCCCCTCACCTCAACACGTGGTTCGCTCGAGGACCCCGGCCCGGACTGCACGGGTGGGCGCACCGGTGCCCACAGATACAGCCTGAGGCCGAACCCCCATCCGAGCCAACGTCTGAGGGACTATGCCTGCTGAAAGTGTCCGGATACCGCTGGCTGAGGTTCACGCAAGTACTGAGACTCTGTATGTGGCCTGTTGACATGTTTAAGACATTGGGTTTGGTTTAAAGAATAGAAAGGTAAAACAAAACAACTGAGTTGGATAGGGATGTAGCGGTTGGGGGTCTAGTAGCCAACTCCTTGTATACCAACCCCATCCGGAGGCCAGGCGTGGCCTGCGGGGCTAAAATAAAAGGAGGGCGGCCGCTCGAGGTCGTCACTTCCGACCGGCAGCATAGTGTGGTCTCATTGTATGGCTTGCGCGCTGCTGCCCCTGCGCAAGCCCTTCGCCACACCGGCACTCTGCATCACCACCCCCCCCCCCCCCCCACGGCACCTGGCACAACACTGGACACCCTGAGGCACAGCCAGTCAAGCTCGGGCAGCAGGACTGCTGCATGACACAGCCACGCCCCCCCCCCCCAGCTCCTCGCCTTGTCGTCTCCACCGTGGCTGGCTGGGTCCCAACCCAGCTTTCGGTCTGGTTACCCTCCCCCGTGCCGGCCAGGAGGAGCGACTGCAGCCCCCAACAACAGCACGGGCCGCGCAAGCTCACCATTCAGGTGGCAGCAGTGAGAAGCGCTGTGCAACAGCTGTATATCACTTTGAGAGGCTTTACTAATTGAGCAATACAACATAACACTTGGTAATTTTTAAGTATATGAAAACAATTGTGTAATTTGCTTTCCTGTAAAATTTCTGGAAATTTATGAAAAATTATACTTGATTATGTGAAAAGCAAATCCATCATTTACAGCTGTATTTTAGTGTGATATGTATCCTTGTGTCCATTTTCGATGAGAATACGCATTTTTCGCTAAACAAGTAGCACCAAAAACCAAAGTTATACAAACGACAGCTGCTCATGTTCTGGTTGTTCACTGTGTTTTTGTGTTCCAACTATAATGTTGCCAGCCTAATTACACCATGTAGCAAAACTGCATAATTTTGGGAATTTTGTGTAACAACCATAATGTGAAATTTTCCGAAATTACGAGAGCATAATTGAAATTTTGTCGATGCATAATACATTCACGAAACACTGACAGCCACAGCAGAAGGGTTCTGTCCTTTGTGAGGTGTTCGCATTAACCATGCTGTTTCTTGCTGCCAGTGCATTTGCATTTATTAAGAAATGTTTTAAGAGTGTTCGACAGTGGTGTGGAGGAGTTCAACAACATTGCAGGGCATTGAAATTCAGACTCACAGGTAATTAAACATGCTTAAAATGCTCTTATTGTGACCCCAATTCTGTGTAGAGTTCTGTTAAAAGCAGTCCGAATAGTTTGAGAAGTTTCCAAAGCCATAGTTTGAAGTTTCCTAAGCCGGTTGAGATTGAGTGTGGATCTTAGATTCAAACTGAGGATACTCCAGCATCTAGGATCTTGTAGGTCCAGTGATTTTACTCTATATTTCTCTATCCTGAATGATTTGTGGGGGATCCAATGAGCAGGCGTTGAATGAAGAGCTCTGATTGGGGCATAGTGAGGAGCCACTTCCTGTAGGTATGCCAGGCCTTTGCTCCAGTAGGGTATACAACCTTTACAACGCAACTTTTACAACGCACTACCATTACAACGAAACTTTTACAACGCAACATCCATTACAACGCATGCATTTACAACGCAGTCATTACAACGCATGACACTACAACGCACACCACTACAACGCATGTCATTACAACGCAGTCATTACAACGCATACCATTACAACGCATAGCATTACAACACATAGTACCCCTAACAATATCCAACACTTACCCTATTGTTGCACCCCCTGGAGTTAGAATAGTAATTTTAACCCCTACACTATCCAACACTTACCCTACTGTTGCACCCCCTGGAGTTAGAATAGTAATTTTAACCCCTACACTATCCAATACTTACCTTAAATGCAAAGTAATGTTATGCGTTGTAATGGTATGCGTTGTAAAGGTAGTATGCGATGTAATGGAATGCGTTGTAAAGGTAGTTCTTAAAAATTAGTTGTAAATTTATGCGTTGTAATGGAATGCGTTGTATTGGATGTTGCCTTGTAAAAAATGCGTTGTAAAGGTAGGCATTGTAAAAGTATGCGTTGTAACGTCATACATTCCTCCAGTAGGCCTCGAGGGTGGCCCACAGCACCTTGAATTTGAACCTGGCATTAAAAAGGAGCCGGTGAAGATTATTATCAGGGGGTTGATGGGATCCTGCTTATGGCGGTTAAGGAGAAGACTGACTGCCTGGTTCTAAAACCTTTAGAGTTGGGCAATGACATTTTTGGAGGCCAAAGGTGTACACATTACAGTAGTGAAGACACTTCTGGGTGAGGGCTTTAGTCACTTTGAGTCTAAGATCAGTGTGGAGGACCAAGAGGATTTTATGAATTAGAGGGAGCTGCTGTTTATTACACGTGATGGGGAGCGATCCAGAGGTTAAAATAGAAGAACACTCCAAAGTTCCCTACTTTTACCAAGATAGAGGTGAAGGGTGAGAAGGTGAAGGGTGTGGCCAAAAGGCAAAGAACAATACTCTGGGTCTTCAGTTTCTAGTATCTCAGTCTTGGTGCCATTCATGCAGATGAAGCTCTCTTTCCTCAAATGAAATATGTAATACAAGAACAAAGTGGTGTTAGTTACTTTTCCTAGTCTACTCAGAAGTTTGGTCAACGTACATCTGAAAGGACATCTAATTTTGCTTGAGAAGCTAAACCAGGAGACACATGCAAAGGTTGAAGAGGGGGCATGAGAAGAATACACTGATTGATGCTGCAAGACACTAGGGGGTATATTCACAAGAATGTGCGAAAACTATCGCCAGAGTAATTTATTGGCAGAAAAGTTACCACGGCCTAACCTCGATTTTTTTCACCGTGATAGCGTGGAATTCACAAGCATGCGCTACATGGCGATAATTTCAGTGAACGGTGGAGAAAACAGGCCACAACAACATCACAATGGCAATAGTTTTTCCTGCATTAGCAGGTGATAGATGTGGAACGGCACATAAGCCCCAGATAACTCCCCTTTCTCAACCCAGTCGATATCGCATTTGCGAACATGGCCCTATAAATATTAGGATGTGGGGTTAGGCTTTCAAGTGACTAACAAATGCAGGAGACATTGTCTGGTTCATTTAACTTTTGGCATGCAGCCTGAAAGACTGCTGTGTCAAGAGGCCCTTTGCCCGACCTCTGTACCCCAGCACTATTGAAAGACCCTGCCAGCCGGCACCTACAAGTGATAGGTGGAAATGCAGTGACAGGTGAATGCTGAGGGATTGGCAGATTAAAAAAAAAATATGGCGCTGGCCGGGGGCGGTGGGTGTTGTGACCCTCATGGGTATCAGAGCTGCATGATCCTTGCTTCCATGGCATCTGTGGGTCTTCAGGTGTGGCTGTTGGCTGGGCTCCCTTTCATGGTTTGGGTAGTCCTCCTGCTTAGCACCAGTAAAAGGCAGGTGTAAAATCCCTGGTGCTACCGCAGTTTATCCCCTGTTTTTGCTTCGCTTCCCAGATCTGGCAGTTCGTTGTGAATGTGGTGTTGTGGTTTTCTCGTGTGTTTTTGCACGGGAACGCTACTCTGCATCTCATTAGTGTTAGTTTGTGGTGTCCGCCGTGGAGATACATTTGGGGGCAGTTATAGCTGGTATACTGGTGTTGTCTGCAGTTTGCACCAGCTTGTGAATGGGGTGTTAAATCTATCTCCACTTTGCTGCGTTAATGTGGAGATAAATCAGAGTTAACTCCTTGTGAATATGCCCCTTGGTGAAGATTTTAATATTTTTTGTATTTCACAGTTAACCTCCATATTTTGTTTGCTGGCTGTTCAATTTAGTCCCACGCTCCTCTGTCACTCCCAAATGTGACCATCTAAAATGGTGTCTGTCCTAAACTAATACAACAGTGCACGTGAAGTATAGTTTGCTTAAAGTGCACAACTGTAGGAGAGGATGGAAAACTGTAAGTGGGAAAAAGTGCATGATGCATTGGCAGTGTGAACACTGGAGAACTGGATTTTCTAAAGCTTTTACAGGTGGCTCTTCCAGCCATTTCAGAGCAGCATGGGAAATGGCTTAGCCACCCAGAATTACATGATAAACGCTTCGGGAAAAATATTAAGTGGGCAATCTTAGTGCATGTTGTCCTGACTTCTAAGGAACCAATATTTTGCTCGTATTTAGGGCCAAATCCATGAAAATATCTCAAAGCCACTACAGCGATAAGGAACTGGATTCTGAATCTCACTGGAAGCCAGCGCAAATAGCAGAAAATGAGGGTTATTTGATCATATCAGCTAAAATTTCGGGGGAAAACGAATATTTAGGTTCTTTACAACCAGGAATGTTTTCCGCAGTACCAGTGTGAATGTCCATAGGGACCGTCTTGTAAGACAAGAATAGGTCTGGTTATGGCTCATGTTTCCTGGAGCACAGTAGGGAAATAGCAATGGTTAACAGAATATCGATTTCTGAAAATAAGGGGGAAAAGTTCCAAAGATATGTCTCTATACAAGAAATATCTTGAGTCTTTCTGTATTTTGTCCTTCCACAGAACAGCAGCATGGCGGAATTTTTGTGAGACCAAACAGTTTCCAAAAACACAAGGCAAATCCATTCCAAACACGAAAGTCCTACATAGGCAAATTTCACACTTTTTTCCGCTTCAGTGGAATATTTCACACTACACTAGCCAAAGAAAGTCAATAGAAAAGAACCATCGTTCTAGGTCAGATATTGGCGAAAGCATACACAATTTGCTAGAGTGTCCTATGGTAATAAATCCTCATCTTAACCATATATGCTGTCTGCACAGACAGGTTCAAGATTTTATGATATTAAATTTCCACAATATATACTGCCAATGTGGCAATTAACTTGGCATCACTCCTTCGACTAAACGTTCCGTCTTCTCTGCAATCTGACAAGAATGATCCCAAGGGTTGTTGTCAGGCTTTACCTTTAGCCAGTTCTGATGGCCTGCCACACCCAATTATGCTGTAATTGATGCATAGTGTGCCATTAATATGTGGTTGTCAGAATAACCCAGGATTCTATATGAGACTGACTAGCAGACTTTTGTATGTTGAGTGATAAATACAGGGGAATCGCATAAGTGGTGGGGCCTGCAGACGACATATAGGAGCATATTCTCAAGGAGTTATCACCAAGTTAACTGAACTTTATCACAGCCAAAGTGGTGATAAACACATTGCCCAATTCACAAGCTGATGCAAACAGCCTATATCACCAATTAACCTGCGATAGCAGCCACAAAAAACATCGCCACAGATGAGCCCAGCATCTATCACTAATGAGATGCAGAGTAAGCGTTCCCGTGCCAAAAGCCGCGACACCACCACTCCGCAACATTCACAGCGACCAGCCAGATCGGGAATAAGAACTAAGCATGGGCTGAAAATGTGTTCCGCTTGTGGAATTTGCGGATTTTCCGCGATTTCGCAATCCGAGGATCTCGTGAAATCACGGTAAAATTCGCGAATCAGCTGGGACGAATTTTCAGCCAAGCACTTACAGGGTTAAAGCAGCAGGTGCAAAAGTTGAAGCTAATTTTTTGTAACCTTTTACAAAAGGGTTACAAAGAAATTAACTTCAACTTGGGCACCTGCTGCTGTAAGCCTGTAAGTGCTTCCTGGCGCCTCGTTGCCTACTTGCAACTATTCTCTGACCCTGCTCTGACCCTTGAAGCAGGGTCAGAGAATAGTTACAAGTAGGCAATGAGGCGCCTGTCACGTAAATTAAACCTCAACAGGAAGCACTGACAGATATAAAAACAAGCATTTGCAATGCAATAGGTCTCGCATTAGGAAAGTTTGAGCTATTGGTCTTGTAAATGACAATATTTTTCATTTATGTGATGGTTTTGAAAATAGCTAAATTAATAGCTTTGTCATTTACAATGCCAATAGTTATAACTTTTGCAAATGTGACACCAATAGCATTTGTAATGCAACATGTTTTGTATTTACGTGACTTAGCTGTATTGATATTACAAATTACAATGGCTTTGAATGTTTTTAAATAATTAATACTTATATAAAAGTGATTTTAATTTATAATGGCAATAGCTTAAACTTTTGTAAATAACTTTTGTGAAGATTATATTCAGTGTATTTTATTGTGACGAAAATCCAAGAACAAAAGTGAACTATTAACATCTTTTTGTGACATTTGTAATAAAGTTTGAAACATTGAGAGAACATATTTGAACCAGTTGTTGTTGAATGGTTGTGCAGATTGATGCAGGGGTAGCGCGGAGTGGTGCTGTGGTGGTGCTGAGTGGTGCTGTGGTGATGCTTAGTGGTGCTGTGGTGGTGCTGAGTGATACTGGGATGGTGCTGAGTGATGCTGGGTTGGTGCTGAGTGGTGCTGTGGTGGTGCTGAGTGATGCTGTGGTGGTGCTGAGTGATGCTGTGGTGGTGCTGAGTGGTGCTGTGGTGGTGCTGAGTGATAATGCGGTGGTGCTGAGTGATGCTGTGGTGGTGCTGAGTGATGCTGTGGTGGTGCTGAGTGGTGCTGTGGTGGTGCTGAGTGATAATGTGGTGGTGCTGAGTGATGCTGTGGTGGTGCTGAGTGATGCTGTGGTGGCGCTGAGTGGTCCTGTGGTGGTGCTGATTGGTGCTGTGGTGGTGCTGAGTGATGCTGTGGTGGTGCTGAGTGATGCTGTGGTGGAGCTGAGTGGTGCTGTGGTGGTGCTGAGTGATAATGTGGTGGCGCTGAGTGATGCTGTGGTGGCGCTGAGTGATGCTGTGGTGGCGCTGAGTGATGCTGTGGTGGCGCTGAGTGGTGCTGTGGTGGTGCTGAGTGATAATGTGGTGGTGCTGAGTGATAATGTGGTGGTGCTGAGTGATGCTAGGGTAGCGCTGAGTGATGATGTGGTGATGCAGAGGGCAGAAAGGCACAAAAAGCAGTCTAACAAAGGGCAGAAGGGCAGAAAAACAAGGGAAAAACGATTCTAACAGAGGGCAGAAGGGCACAAAAAAACAGTCTAACAGAGGACAGAAGGGCAGACAAACAAGGGAAAAACGTGTCTAGCAGAGGGCAGAAGGGCACAAAAAATGAGTCTAACGGGGCAGAAAGGCACAAAAACGAGTCTAACAGAGGGCAGAAGGGCACAAAAAACGAGTCTAACGGAGGGCAGAAGGGCACACAAACAAGGGAATAACAGAGGGCTGAAGGGCACAAAAAACGAGTCTAACAGAGGGCAGAAGGGCAGAAAAACAAGGGAAAAATTAGTCTAACAGAGGGCAGAAGGGCACAAAAAACTAGTCTAACAGGGGGCAGAAGGGCAGAAAAACAAGGGAAAAACGAGTCTAACAGAGGGCAGAAGGGCACAAAAACAAGGGAAAAACGAGTCTAACAGAGGGCAGAAGGGCACAAAAAACGAGTCTAACAGGGGGCAAAATGAATCCCGCCCTGCCTGTTTGCCCACGAAGATGCCACCTTTTTGTGCAATACCTCTACTCAACTGGAGTACTTTCAACTGTCTAATCGGTAAGTGCTCCCTCGTTGGCTAAATGTATAGGGACGGATTTACAATAACTGGCGCATCCCCAGGGATGCGCCAGTTATTGTGCGGCGCAGCTCCGCCACCCATGGTGCGCAGCATTTACAATGCGGCGCACCATGTGGCAAAAACGGCACAGATTCGTCACGCATCTGTGCCGTAAAAGCAGCGCATTGCTGGAGCTGCGTCGCGCTTGCGACGCAGCTCCAGCAATGCTCTGGGGGGCCCTATCTCACCAATGCTGCATCAAGCCTTGCGCCTGCTTCAAGCAGGCGCAGGGTTTTGACGCAGCATTGGCCTAAAAGTGACTGAGTGAATTCTTGTAGATTTCACTCAGCCACTTTTATAAGGCGTTCCTGCGCAGGAACACCCTCCCCTGCGCCGGAACGCCTCCTGATGGCGCAGGGCTTTACAACGTGACGCATCTCTCAGATGCGTCACGTTGTTAATACCCAGCACCATGGCGCATCTTTTGTGCTGCCGCTGCGTCACAAAAGGTCTCGGTAGAGGGTGGCAGTGGTGAACCAGAGGGTGGCAGTGATGAACCAGAGGGTGACAGTGATGAACCAGAGGATGGCAGGGGTGAACCAGAGGGTGGCAGGGGTGAACCAGAGGGTGGCAGTGATGAACCAGATGGTGGCAGGGATGAACCAGAGGGTGGCAGTGGTGAACCAGAGGGTGGCATGGGTGAACCAGAGGGTGGTAGTGGTGAACCATAGAGTGGCAGTGGTGAACCAGAGGGTGGCAGTGCTGAACCAGAGGGTGACAGTGGTTAACCAGAGGGTGGCAGTGGTGAACCAGAGGTGCTGTGATGAACCAGAGGGTGGCAGTCGTGAACCAGAGGGTGGCAGTGGTGAACCAGAGGGTGACAGTGCTGTACCAGAGGGTGGCAGGGGTGAACCAGAGGGTGCTGTGATGAACTAGAGGGTGGCAGTGGTGAACCAGAGGGTGGCAGGGGTGAACCAGAGGGTGGCAGTGGTGAACCAGAGGGTGGCAGTGCTGAACCAGAGGGTGACAGTGGTTAATCAGAGGGTGGCAGTGGTGAACCAGAGGTGCTGTGATGAACCAGAGGGTGGCATTCGTGAATCAGAGGGTGGCAGTGGTGAACCAGAGGGTGACAGTGCTGTACCAGAGGGTGGCAGGGCTGAACCAGAGGTGCTGTGATAACCCAGAGGGTGGCAGTCATTAACCAGAGGGTGGCAGTGGTGAACCAGAGGGTGACAGTGCTGTACCAGAGGCTGGCAGGGGTGAACCAGAGGGTGCTGTGATGAACCAGAGGGTGGCAGTAGTGAACCAGAGGGTGTCAGGGGTGAACCAGAGGGTGGCAGTGGTGAACCAGAGGGTGGCAGTGCTGAACCAGAGGGTGACAGTGGTTAACCAGAAGGTGGCAGTGGTGAACCAGAGGTGCTGTGATGAACCAGAGGTTGGCAGTCATGAACCAGAGGGTGGCAGTGGTGAACCAGAGGGTGACAGTGCTGAACCAGAGGGTGGCAGGGGTGAACCAGAGAGTGGCAGTGCTGAACCAGAGGGTGGCAGTGGTGAACCAGAGGGTGGCAGGGGTGAACCAGACGGTGGCAGTGGTGAACCAGAGGGTGGCAGTGGTGAACCAGAGGGTGCTGTTCCCATACACGACCGCATGGGTAACTTCACCATGCAAGCGGCCCGCGAACACGCAAAAAGCCCCGCAAACCCCCCTGCGAACACGCAAAAAAAACGCGAACACGCAAAAAAAAAAAAAAATCGCACGAATTCGCGGATTTTGCGGATTGCGAATTCGATTTCGCGCGAATTGGCGGAACGCGAATTAGCAAATTTCGCCCATACTTAATAAGAACCCAAAACAAGCGATAAGGCGTGTTAGCAGCAGGAAACTAACACCTGCTCTGACCTGGCGTAAATTTGGACGACAGCCTGCACCAGAAAAGGGAGCCCAGCCCAGAGCCACACCTGAAGGGCAACAGATGCCATGGAGCCAACGATCATGCGGCTGGGAGCCCAAACCGGGCCACAACACCCACCGCCACCACCCCCAGTACCCCCCCTCCTGGGCACGCACCCCCCCAAGCAAAGACATGCAACATCACGAAACATGTACCAAATAATCCGCCTGATGTAGCACAATCACCTTTGGTGACATGCAAGTGTTGTCACAAAAATGAGCATCACACATTCACCTTCGAATTAACAATTGAAAATGTATTCAAATAAACACAGAACAGAAATGAAGACACATAGCGGCACTCCTCAGGACAATCTGTAGGTCACAGCCTGCAAGACAAAATTACAGATGAGAATGTGTGACTTGCGCTTATTAAAAGACAGAGAGAGAGCGAATGAGTGAGAGAGATACAGAGAGAGAGAAAGAGAGTGAGAGAGAGAAAGATGGACAGAGATGGGGGAGTGAGAGAAAGACGGACAGAGAGGGGGAGAGAGAAAGACAGGCAGAGAGGAGTAGAGAGAAAGACAGACAGAGAGGGGGAGAGAGGGAAAGACGGACAGAGAGGGGGAGAGAGAAAGACAGGCAGAGAGGAGGACAGAGAAAGAGGGACAGAGAGGGGGAGAGAGAGAGAAAGACGGACAGAGAGGGGGCGAGAGACACAGATAACAGAAGGGATGGACATGGAGAGAGAGTGCCGACACTGCGCACCCGGACCTCACTGCTCACCTGCTGACACCGGTGTGTCTCCAACCACGTGCCGGTATGTAATGTAGTTCACCAGGTCCCACATCTGAAGCAGATCCCTCATCTGAAACAGAGTCCAGATACATGAATGACAAAGTACATACAATTGCACACAACATCATCGCCTGTCTGCCCCTCCAGGATGCTGCACACCAGCCCCTCCCGCCACACAGCGCAGCATGACTGCCCCTGCGCGCCCTAGCAGCTGCACCCCAGCCCCTCCCGCCGCCCAGTGGTGCATGCCCACCCCTGCGCTCCCAGGCCTCACAGCTCACCTTCCGCCACCGTCGTGTCGCAATGAGGGCCCACCACGTGCCGGTGCAAGCCCCAAGCCCGAGGCCTGCAAACATAGCACCCTCCACATCATGCAGCCCTGCTCCACAGGCCACCAGGTCTCACATTTGATTCTGGGTCTTGATTTTGCCATGGCAGAGGACATACTTTTGTACCCGGCATCATTGCAGGCTGCACACCCAGTCAGCCCTTGAGGTGCCACTAACTCTGTGATCCCAGAGGTGATGCCACATGGCGGTAGGCCCGCGCTGCCTGCTGGCTCTGGCCTACACTGCGGTCCAGGAGGGCACTCAAATCCTGAGCAGTCCGGACCACCGGGACGGGGCATCATCGCAGGCAACACACCCCCTCAGCACTTAACACCTTGGCTGCTAGAGGTTTTCCCCTCCTGCGCAGAAAATCCTAAAATCCCATGGTTCATGACAAGGTCAACTCGTCATAAGCACAGCTCCAGTGTACTGCATGACGAGCTGACCTTGTCAAGAGCACCGAACAGGTTAAGGTGCCCCTACCTCAGTGCACCGAAAGTCACTGTCCCACGGCGGTGTGCCTATGCCGGCCACCATGTATCTGGTGCCACCAAGTCTGTGCCCTGCAAGTCATGGACCCTGTATGATTGGGTATCATGGTGCGGACGCCATCATGTCACCTGCGGGCTGGGGGAATGTGATATTGCAGGGCCCTGGGCCCTCATGTCTACATGAACACCACACGGACACACCCAGAGAGAGGTTGAAAATGGCGTCGAGCACGTGCGCCTGGCCCTTTTTATTGACAGGGTCACGTGTCCTGTGACACGTGTGCAGGATGGGTTTGGTGAGGGTGTACACCAGCCGTGAGGGAGTGGCAGTGGCTGTGACATGCTGACAACTAGACCTGTGATCGCCAGATCACTACAGGGTAGACCTGGGACATGTAGCGTTGCCCCCCCCCCCCATAAGCGGAGAGTGCTGGCCTGGCATATGCCAGTCCAGCGTAAGGGTGTGAAGAATGACCCCGGGGCTCTGGGCGTGGTTCCATACGGGGCTGGACAAGGAAGTAACTTATGCGTGTGTCCCTGTTGTTGTGTCTGCCACCCGGACCGCATTCGGCAATGTGTCACCCTGTGACCCTAGTTCCGCGGCATGAGCCACATGGACATAAGAGGAATTCAATGAGTCTACATTCATCCATACTTCCACACTTGAAAAACCATAGACATGACACATCTGTGTGATTAGGAATGTTTAATGCACATTCAGTGGAGTGTTGCTGCTAGAGCAGTACAGGGCCATGCAAATCCCACTTTACAAAGTTGGCACGTGGAGGGGCAGCCAGAGTTCTTCAGGGAATGACAAGTCCAAAGGAAGAGGAAGAGTTCAGTCCACAGTCTGATTGCTGTGTCATTGGCAATCAAACAGAAAATGGCAGTCCATGTCGAGGTCCAAGGTGAGTGTCGCAGAGTGCATCGGGGGACAGTAGAAGGTGATGAAGCAGAGGGCAGAACCAAGCAGAAACCGCCCATATGGCGGAGAAGAATGCTACTACGTCCTTCATACCACGAAGGCAGGTTCATCCACACATTCGTCCACTGCTGTTGCATGTGTCTCACGTGTGGGTGGTGGTGTTGTGACTCCTGCACTGAGTGGCTTTAACACCTCAGGGGCTGGAGGTGGAATGTCTGCCGCACTGTGTAGCACTGACATTTCAGGGGGCAGAGATGAGAATGTAGGAAGAGGTGTGGCGCCGCGGCCAGGGCGACTGACTCCGGAAGCTGGGGATCACGGTTCGATCCCTGGCACCGGCGGCAGATTAGTCCAGCACCATGTGACTCTGGGCAATAGCTTGCTTAATCTTCCCGACGGCCCCCAGCGCCTAGAGACCCTAACGGGTGATTGTGCGCTTTACAAATGTGGATTATTATTATTATTATTATTAGTGGTAGCAGCAGCATGCATCAGCACCAGGCCTTGTTGCAGCAATGCCATGAGGCTGGTCTTGAGTTCATTGAGGAACCCAGCTACCACTCGCTGGTGGGCAGCCATAGCAGCCGCTCTTTCCATATTCGCCGGCTCCATGGTCTCCATTAACCTCCGCATGTTTCCCAACTCCTGTGTGAAATCGCTAGAGCCACTCTGACTGGACAGTTGTTCTATTCACTGAGTCAGGGCTCCAGTGATGTCAGCCGTGGTCCATTGGAGTGCATGGAGAAGACTGTGGGTGCCTGTTAGGGACTGTGAGTGATCCCTGATGGGACTTAGACACCCACGTATGGCATCTATTTTGTCTGCCATGCGGTCAAAGCCCACGCGCACCTGTGCAGCCAGATTCTCCTGGCACCCCAACACATGGCATTGGAAGGCCATGTGTTCTTTGTGGGGATCCTGGGAGGCAGCAGTGGTGGTGGGTGCTGCCTGCTGTGTGGTCTGTACAGGGGGTGGGGACCCATCAATGCAGCTGGGCAGCCCAGCTCCTGGAAGTGGGCTGCGGAGGCTGTCCACGAGCTGTTGGAGGGGTCGGAGTCGAAGCTGTGTATTTGGTCCTCTTCGTCATCAGAGAAGAGAGGTTCGGGCTGCTCTGCAGGAGGTGTTGATTCTCCCTCTGCAATGTGAAGGGGAGATGTAGTTTAACAATTGTCCACATGTATGTTGTCGCATTGTACATGTTTTCATACAGACTTCATGACTGTGCACATTGTGACTGTTTGGGAAGTGCTGCCTATTTGATGGGGGACAGTGGACATTTTGACAACATGACATGTGTGTGTTTGTACTTGTACATTATCAACTCATATTTCCCTGCAATGCCAAATGTGATTGGCCAGTGTCTACACCCAGTCGGCACCAGTTGTGTTCTGTGTTCTGTTGTGGACGTGTTGCCTTTTGTACCACATTGTTGTAAGTGTTGATGTGCTCTGCATGTTATGTGTGTGTGCTGCATTTCGGGGGAGTCGCCCCTGCAGCTCTGATTTTGCTGCCCCTTCTCTATTTTATGCGATGTGCATTTGACTTCTGTCCTTATACAGTGCTGAGATATTGCATACTTGGGTACATTGGGCTCTTGGTGGGAGTTGGGGGCTGGGGCATGGTTTGTCCGCAGATGTGTTCAGCTGAATTGTGCATATGTGCCATTTTGCCCATCTTCCCCGTCCCCCCAGTCCCTGGTTGTTACTCACCCTTGTGCTGTTGTGTCCCGTCATGTTGAGCAGTGTCCGGTCCCCAACTTCTGCCACCGTCTCCCCACTGATAACTGTGGACACCATTTCCTCCATATCGTCGACCTCTTTCTGTGGGGCAGGACTCCCACCTCCAGTCTGCATTGCTGCCTTCCGGTTGTTGGCGAGTTTCAACTTGGTTTTGCGCTTAACATCAATCCAGCGCCTCTTGACCTCTTCCATTGTCCTCTTCAGCACTCCCACTGCATTCACCTTGTCCATGACGGACTGCCATAGTCCATGTTTGGTTGCCAATGATGCAGTGGAGGTGACGAACAGTTGCTGATGGTGTTCGACCACCTCCTTTATCAGGATCCAGTTTTACAGCAGACTGAACCGCTTCTTCCTACTCTTCTTCTCCTTGGCCTTCCCTGACCCCGATGTCCCAGGCAGGTACTCCGGGGGACTTGTGGGGTTCTGGTTCTCCTCCGTACTTGCTCCTACAACATCCTTTGTGCTCCGCTGTTGTTTGGCATTTGTTTGTCTTTTTTTTCTACTTTTATGGTGATTTTTCCTGCCTAACGCGTGTGAATTGCAGGCCTGTCGCTGGTTTTTGTATCGCGATTGGCCTCATCACAGATCTTTATGCGTTTGTGTTTTGTATTTTTGCGGCGTCGCGTTGGGTTTAACGCGGTCATTTGACGCGTTATCGTGAGACTATCACATGGTACCTCCGTGTTGTGAACACTTAGTTAACATGCCATAATTTTCCTGATATAAACTGCGATGTTGAGAGTTGTGTTTAGCTAATTTTGCAATAGTTATCACACGTTCCTGAGAATATCCCCCATAGTCTCTCCAACTCAGCCCATGGTTCCTGAAGGAATGAGGTGATCAACTTCAAAATGGCCCTTCTAATTCCTAATGGACATTTTATTTTCTTCACACTGACGTCCAGTGATCTCTACTCTATATCACAAAATGATGTAGTAAAAAACAGTTGTAATTGTTCAATTGGCATTTCTATCCAGCAGTGCGCATAACTACAAGAAAGCTCTTTCTGTAGGAGAGAGCCTGGAGCACTGCCCAAACTGCTTGACAGGGCATCTCTCTTCCAGAAAGCCCCCCTCTTTAGAAGTGACGCATTCTCGTTATAAATCATTGTGAAGGTTTGCATTTTACTTCACAGGAATGGAAAAATGTGCCAGAGATGTCCTTTAAGAGGAGAAAGGAACAATAGAAATCTGAAGCACGTGGGTTGGGGTGCAGGAGGGGGCGGGGGTGACACTGATTCAGGGCTGCCACTCTGATGAGGTAAAAGGAGAAAAAAAACGCGTACTTACAGAGAGAGATGCAAATGCCGGAGTATTACTTCCCCATCACCAGTTTAGTCTCTATGAGGTTTGAGTGAGATTTTGCCGCTCCTAATTGCGTTTCCAGGCTCGACGACAACCCCGAGCCCCTGCGTTGGCGCGAGATGATGAACAGCTCCTCTTAAAGCCGAGCTATTAAGGGGATGCTTCCCTCGCAGGCCGCGGCGGCAATTAGTGGCGTGGCGATGCTTCTGGTGCTGAGGCGGGAAAAGGCGCTCTCAGAGCTCGCCCTCCAGAGTGCCAAACCGGCGCGAGGCAGAACAGGTGCAGGGCTGCCTGACAAGCTCACGTGATAGCGCGTGCTGAACACGAGTCGAACTCTGTTTAATTTTTGCTTGTGGTGTGCCACCTAATTGCATCGCAAGAAGGGCCATTTGTGGTAAAAAGCGAGCGCGTGCTTTCTTGGTTAAGGTATCAAGCTGCACCAGGGTGGAACCCGGGGGGGGGGGGGGGGGGGGGTTGGGGACGTGCGGTGTAATTGGCTGCTGCTTGTGCCCTCAGGCTGAAGTGCCCGCCTGGCGATCTGTCTCTGCTGTGAATGCTTGGGTCTCCTCAGCAGTTTCATGGGCCTGTGCTAGACAGCTGTCAACCTATACTGCGCTAGTCTGAGAGAAAGACAAGTATGGTCCAAATCTAGTTTAAACAAAAATAGCTGCAAAGTTGAAACCTCAAGCTATGCTGCCAGACAGTCACTAAGGAAAAGTGCCTCAGCATAGGGGCCCAGTCCATTCAGTGAAGCACAAGCTTATTGAAAATATGTTCTTTTAAAATAGATTCTGCACACAAGGGTTAGGTAGTGGAAATTGGTGCTGGAACAATTTTCCGAGTGGGGTGCTGGTCACCAACATCACCTCACGCAAGTTCATCTGTTGTATTTTTCATGCTAAGGGTGTGGTTATAGTGCAGCACGCGCACTGGCACTGGTGCCCAGGGGAGTGATGAGCACTCTTCGTCCTCAATATGGCAATTTTTCTTTATTAAACCGTGGCTAGTTGGCGCCAGTTTTCTTTGTTTTCATTAGGCCATAGCATCCTTGCCATGAGATCGCTCCTAGCTGCTGATATATATTTTGAGATATTTGTTGTTTTCTCTGTAAAGTAAGCATGGGTGTTCAAATTCACAAATGATTTATTGTACGGTTAATTAAGACCATTACAATTACGTAAAAAAACAAGTGCATAATAAAAGGCATTTCAAATCACATTACAGGAAAACACACTCGTTAAAAAAGCAAGTAAACAACGGAATATAAGCAGCAGTGTTGAGGGCAAACTGACTGACTAGAGTAACAACATATCCAAACAAAAAGAAAGGTCTATAATAGAGACTAAAGTGACAATATATCCTAATGGGGGCATAGACCATAACTATACTTGTGCTTTCAAGCAAGTAAACGATTAGACTTGAGGATGACGTACCTAATTCCTCATCAAAGTTCTGGTATATAACCAATTGATAAAACAGACAATTCACTAGGTAAAAAAAGCTGTCTAGCATAGCATAAAAACCATCCTGGTGAAAAGATTAAAACAATCCTGGTTAATAGATGAGGTGGCTAAATCACCCACAAAGTGCTTGTGCATAATCAATTAGTAAAACAACAATGAATTAAGAGAAAAAGTACTGTCAAGAGTAGCATAGTGATCGTTAGCCCCTATTAATGGGCACACGGAGCTCGTAAGATAATGACCATTCATCAAAGGAGAGAAACTATCTTGCAGCATTTGAGAAAATGCTCATGGAGTATGTTCGCTAAAGGCCGAGGGGAGGCCACTGTCCGTTGCAGCTTGCAAAGAAAAAACAGGGGTCAGGTTTCAGGACAGTGAAGTGAAGCATCAGATATTAATAGCTCAGCTTGCCAAGGTGCCCTCCCTGCTGAGCCGAGCTCAGTCTGCATGGTTCCATAGGACTGGTCAAGGCCTTTATTCGGCTGAACCTGTTAGTGGCAAAGGTAACAAATTTAGTCAGCAGGAAATTTTAAAAAGGGTTATCGGGGTTGAGGGAGGTAATTATAGGCTGCCGATATGTACGGACTACCAGCTTGTTCCGCTCACAGCTGAGCCTGCATTTTCGTTTATCCAACAAAGGTGGGCAGAGGCAGACCCCATGTTCAAATGTTTCCTCGCACTGACCACACCCTCTGCAAGTTGTTTCTTCCAAGGGACGATGCCAACTGGTGAGATGACTCAAAAACGGCCACTCTCAAAGCCTGAGAGCCATGAACCTTGCCTTTGCACTAATGGGGCAGGTGCAGGTGAGAAGTGATGAGGGGGATGCCAGCCGGTAAGTGTTAATAACAGCCCAAGCATGTTTGCATTTGACTTAGATAGCCCTGTCCGAATGGTATGACCAGAGGCGTAAACATTTTTAATACCTAATTGAAAGGCTGACTGGCTTGCATTAATGGCCCTTAGTTCACTCACATCCAGAAGATGCTGGCAATCCTCAAGGAACTGGTACTGCAATCGCCTTGGGCTGCCGGAGTTAATGTCAGCCCAAAACAGCACCTCTAGCAGTCACCTATGGCCACCCGGTAATGGTGTTTATTTACATATGTGTTTAAAAAGTTCTGTTCTTTCCAATCCAATTTCCAATCTTTATTTCGACCATTTGGTCATAAAAGATGCACAATGCACATATACAAATCTCAGTACAGATAAAATATGAATGTATATAAAAAAGTCTGTACAGGGTTAAACAACTTTACAGTGAATTTAAAAAATGTTTAAACACTACCCAACATTTTTTAAAAGACGGTTTCGTATATACCACACATTAGAGAAAAATTTAGAAAGTGCGAAAACTGTTGGGCCAGTAACATCGGTTTTTAAAATCCTGTACATTGGTGCATATTCCCTGCCTCCCAAGTTCCTTATCAATGGAAGCAGCCAATACTTTCTGGCTGCACTATAGGCTGGGCAAAAGAAAACAACATGCAAGTCATTTTCATCCCTATCCTCGCACACAGGGCAATGCTTTACAGGAGCAGCCGACGGCCACAGACTGGTGAAAGACCGGAGGGGTAATGTGCCATACCGCCACTGAAGGTACAATTTTCTGGCAAGTATGGGATAAATGGGGTCCAGGGCCTTTTCAAGCCTATAAGTGTCCTTACTCTGTAGGAACACAGCTGATAGGGACCCATCTGACTGGGCAGCTACTGCCCCTGCCAATTTGCGTTCATGATATAGAGTCGACAGGGACTTCTTGGAAATATTAAGCGCTGCCGTAGCCGGGTCTGTCCATAGATCGGGGAGACCCAAGTCCATGCAAGTAGCTTGAATGTTTTTGACCCAAGGGACACTGAGCACCTTCGGGTGCTTCAATAGTTCGACCAGTTCCGCCCTGTAGTCCGTGAGATCAGTGCTACTCCATAGCCTGCGCCAAAAGGCTATGGGTCTCAGACCTATCTCATCCGCTAGTGGTCGAAGTCCTAAATCAAGCCTCAATGGAAGAAGCGGTGTGCTCTGGGGGAGAGCAGCCACCTTTCTTATGAAATTGTTTTCTGTCATAGAGAGGCTATGACAGGGTGTGTGCCCCCACAGTTCGGCCCCATACATAATTGCTCCCCTCGCCTGGGCCTTATATATCTGAATTAAGGGGCCCAATGGCCGATATGACGAGCCAATCATTATTCGTGCAATACCTCCCGTTGATTGCACGAGTTTGAGATTTGCCCTGCTCTGATGGGATCCCCAGGTCATAGTTTCATTGAGGGTCACACCCAGATATTCGAAGGTGGCCACTCTCTCCAACCGCGCAGTTCCCAGCTGCGGATTCTGGCGCAATTTATGGCTCGGGTTTAGAACCATAAATTTGGTTTTCGTGGCATTAATTTCTAACCCTCTTTCAAGGCAGAATGCAGTAAAGGAGTCAAGTATCCTTTGGATGCCCATTGGGGTTTTTGAAAGCAGCAGGGTGTCATCCGCAAACATAATTGCGGGCACCCTGCGGCCATTTAGTTTGGGGGCGTCGGTATAATCAGTTCCATTGAGATGGGCGATTACCCCGTTGACAAAGAGGCAGAACAGGGTCGGCGCCAGCACACAACCCTGTCTTACCCCTCGGCCAACGGGGAACCTGTCAGTCAACTCCCCCGACCTCCCGCACCTCACTCGGGCAAAATTACCCTGGTGGAGCCTCTGCAAGATTCGCAGGATGTCTGGGGGGACGCCCATCTCTGCCAAGACGCTCCAAAGTTTCCCCCTGGGGACCAGGTCGAAAGCGGCCCGTAGGTCCACAAAAATTGTGTACAGACTGCCGCCGTCGAATTTCGCTGTCTTCCAATAGATTAAATTCAATCTAAATACTTGGTCCACAGTGGATACCCCCTTCCTGAACCCCGCCTGATAAGGACTGAGGGCTCCAACCTCCTCTATCCAGTCCTGAAGCCTGTTTAACAAGACCCTGCCAAACAGTTTCTGGGGGACATCAATCAAGCTGATTGGCCTGTAGTTGGCTGGGAGAAGAGGGGACCCCTTTTTAAAGATAGGGACCACCTCTGCCCCCAGCCAAGTACCGGGGATTTCCATCCCACCAAGAACACTGTTGAAAAGGGCCACGAAATAAGGTGCCCAAACAATGGGCTCCTGTTTGAACAAGTCCCCAGGTAGGCTATCTAGTCCCGGCGCCTTCGCAGAAGCCAGGCCCGAGATAGCGACAATAACCTCGCCCAGTGTGATTACCTCCCCTTGGTGGCCCGGCCCCTCCTCCTCGATAGGTACAGGAAGTTCTCCTGGCTCGGAACTATAGAGCGACTCGAAATGGGCCTGCCAAACCCCAGGCGCTATGTTTGGCTCCAGTGCCGATTGTAAATTCCCTGACCCCCCATTGACTACCCTCCAAAATAGCCGTTGATTTTGGACTGCCAAAGCCCTTGTGAGCTCTTCCCACTGGTTTTGTTCCCATTCTAATTTAGCCTGGTTAAGGAGCCTTTTGTATGCTTGCCTGCTGTGTTTCAGGCCTTCTCCTCCTACCCCCTCCTTGACTATTTTTAGAAGCTCTGATTTAGCCTGTCTGCATGCTCGATTGTACCACATTGCTTTGCCTCTGGGCCTTGCTCTGGTATTACGTGGACTACTAGTTAGGTGTAGTGCCGCCGCTTTTGTGAGGTCCTCATGTGCCTTAAATACTCTAGTCTGGGAGTCTATATCATTTTCCTTAATATCACAACTTCTCACGACTTCCAAAATCGGGACAATCTCAGCGTATAGTAGGGGAAGTTTGTCCTTGGTTGCAACCATGTTTTCCCACCTAATTCTTCTCCTGCTGTTATCAAGGAGAAGCACGGGCTTGTTCCCTTCAACTGTAGGCCCCAGGGCTAAAGGGCCCGGGTGCACCAGGTCAAGCTCCAGGGCATTATGATCGCTCTCATTACTTTCTACCACCCTAAAGTCCCGGATTGTAGCCCACCTCGTGAGTTGGACCATAACATAGTCCAAATGCGACTCTCTCCCCCGTCTATTATAGGTGGTTTTACTTGGGATATCGGATTTCATCCGCCCATTACAGGCTCTGATTCCAAACCTTAGGGTAAGAGCAGTAATTTGGAGCGTTAGTGGGGACCAAGCTTTCGCGGGGGATGTTTCCACCGCGGGAACTGCCCACCTTGCATCTTCTTCCGCTGAGAGCCCTTCTACAAGGCCAGGTAATGGCTCAAAATGGGAATTGAAGTCCCCACCCACCACATAATATGAATCATTCGGCAGATCTAATAGGAGGCTCGATAGTTCATCAATGGTAGGTGATTCCCTTGCCCTTCCCATCGGCCTAGAATAGAGATTAATTAGCACCAGTTTAACATTGTTCGGCCAGATTAACAAAACCACAAGTATATCTTCAGAGTTAAACGGTCGTCTAGTGGCCACACATCCCAGGTAAGAAGCTACCCATATCGTAAGCCCACCAGATGGGCGGCCTTTGCCTTCCCACCGTGCTGGAATGGAAAATGATGCATAGCCCTGGTGCCCATAGTCCTCTCGTGCCCAAGTTTCCTGGAACATGCAAATGTCTCCCGTTTTAATATAGTCTTCCCAGTCTGGCTCGCCCAGTTTGTTGGCCAGACCCGCAATGTTCCAACAAATTAACTTCAACTGGTCAGACACCACGTCGGCCAGGCCAGGGGGATTCGGGCCATCAGATCCGGGTACCCCTTCCATCCGGGTACCTGAAGCAGGAGCTGAGTTCGAAAGGGATGGCTCAGAATGGCTAGACGAGCCATCAGACACTGTTAAAGAATCCTGTACACTTCCCTCAGCTATATCATCATTAGCCACAGGTGTGTAGAAAGGGCCACAGATATCAATTTCGGAAACCCCTTGATCATCCGCCAAACCAGAACCTAAACCAATTTTTGAAACAGAAGATTCCCGGAGTCTACTGGCCCCGTTATCCCAGGTATTTGGCTTTTGAGCAACAAGTCAATCGACCCCATCCAGGGCACTCAAACAATTGAAACGGTTAAAATGAGAATACGGTGTTTCTGGCACTTGAGAGTGCGGACGCTGGTTGTAATCCTTGCGACTGCGTCTATGATCCACCATTGTCCATTCGTCATGCATTGGGGCCCTATGCATGCGAATAGGTGGGAAAAAGAAGGAAACTGGCAGGGTCTGGATGGTAGAGTCCAGGGATCTGTTGACGCCTTCACATATATGCAGCACTGTACCCTGATCTTTAAAAGTTACCAGGACACAGTCCCCTATTATTGATTTCCTGGTCTTCCCTAGCCATGGGACCCTTCTCACCATAATGATCTCATTGTTTAAATAAGGGGGCAGTGGCCGATTCCAATTAAGCCATTTAATAACCTTTTTCTTGAGGGATAAATAATCTTCTTTTTCTCCTGATCGTAAATGGGGGGCACCTGCTAGGACTACTGTAAGGCTATTGGCTTCAGGCGGAAGATCTGGTCTCCTTGTTCTTGGGTAGGGCCCAACCGGAGAGTGTGGGGTACCTTTACCGGCTTCCTGGCCTCTTTCCTTGTGCTCTACCTGTAATCTTTGGGGTGGGCAATCTGATAGTTGCGCTAGCCCATTATCTTGATTGTGATGCTGTGCCGGGAATTTGATAGCCATAAGTGGCTGCAAAGAAGGGGCAGAGGGCACATGCTGGGGCAAACCTATATTAGCTGATTTTACAACTCCTGCTTCCAGACGGTCCCCCGCCGGAAGCTTGGAACCCACTTGCTTAATTACTATGGTGTGCAGGGTTGTAAGGGATGTTTCTAGTAAGGTAAGCCTGCTTTCCACTTTTTCTAGACTGACGCTAATGGGCTGCAGGAGGGAACGAAATAGAATTTCAATACTCTCTAGGGATATGGGTGGGGGGATTGTGGTAGAAACCTTGGCCTCTTGGTTCGTATTAGTAGCCTCTAGAATAGGACCTTGGACCTTTGGCGGAGGAATAAGGGAGACTTTCTCGGCCACCTTCCCTGGCAAGAATGGGTTGGTATGTTTCTTGCCAAATTCAAGATGGGATAGTTTAGGTTTTCCCCCACCCCCTATTGATTTCCTAATACGTTTGCTAGGCGGGGGCCTATGCACCTGGACAGCAACAGTAGGTTTTAACTTGCTCTTCTTGCCCATTTGTGCAGGAGAGTGTTGGACTACAAGGTTGGCCGAAGTGTCGGACTGGGTATCAACCACCAGGACCGGTTGTTTACCTGGTGCCAACCCAGAGGAACATGGGATCTCCCTCAGTAAAAGGGGAAAGTCCTTAAGGGTCGAGGGGATTGGACTGTCAAGAAGCATACCATCCTCTTGGGAGATTGGGTAGGGGACAATATCTGTCAAGGATCTATTTTTCATGGATTCAATGGAGCGCCTACGCTCCGCCCTACGCTTCTCTAGTGAGGTCTCTTTAACCACCTCTCCCTTAGAAGGTTTAAAATAGTTGTCCAGCGTCCCGGAACTAGATACTCCCTCCCTTGATGGGGTTTCACACACTGTTGGCGAGGGCATAACCTAAATGGAGATTTCCGCAGATGTTAGGGAATGGGCCCGGCCCGGCCTCCTTCGGCCCCGGACGGCCACAGACGGTCCCGCCCTTGTCCCGGGCTTCTCCCCGGGCGTCCCGCTCGCGTCCCGCGTAGCGGGTGTCAGCAGTTGCTTATGAGGAGGTGAGGCGGTTGGGGGCGGGGCTACCCGGGAGAGCGTCCAGGTGCAGGGGATGGCTACACAGGGACTCCTGGGAAATGGAGTCCCTGTCCCTCACCTGGTGCTCGCAGCCCGGGCAGAGTGCTCTCTCCTTCCCTCAATGAGGCACACGGTGCGCCGCCAAAGCTCTACACCTCAGCGAGGCAGCCCTGTCCTGGAGTACGGGCGAATCGGGACCCGCGCAGCGGGTTCCGCGAGGTGTGTAGCAAAGGGTCAGCCCAGCAGCAGGAACGTTGCAGGGATAGTCCGCAAGGGTCCCTGGTCAGCAGCAGTCAGATTAGCGTTTCCCAGCTTGGTCCAGCAAGCAGCAGCTTTTCTCCGGTGGTTGGGGGCGGGGCTACCCGGGAGAGCGTCCAGGTGCAGGGGATGGCTACACAGGGACTCCTGGGAAATGGAGTCCCTGTCCCTCACCTGGTGCTCGCAGCCCGGGCAGAGTGCTCTCTCCTTCCCTCAATGAGGCACACGGTGCGCCGCCAAAGCTCTACACCTCAGCGAGGCAGCCCTGTCCTGGAGTACGGGCGAAGCGGGACCCGCGCAGCGGGTTCCGCAAGGTGTGTAGCAAAGGGTCAGCCCAGCAGCAGGAACGTTGCAGGGATAGTCCGCAAGGGTCCCTGGTCAGCAGCAGTCAGATTAGCGTTTCCCAGCTTGGTCCAGCAAGCAGCAGCTTTTCTCCGGCGGTTGGGGGCGGGGCTACCCGGGAGAGCGTCCAGGTGCAGGGGATGGCTACACAGGGACTCCTGGGAAATGGAGTCCCTGTCCCTCACCTGGTGCTCGCAGCCCGGGCAGAGTGCTCTCTCCTTCCCTCAATGAGGCACACGGTGCGCCGCCAAAGCTCTACACCTCAGCGAGGCAGCCCTGTCCTGGAGTACGGGCGGAGCGGGACCCGCGTAGCGGGTTCCGCGAGGTGTGTAGCAAAGGGTCAGCCCAGCAGCAGGAACGTTGCAGGGATAGTCCGCAAGGGTCCCTGGTCAGCAGCAGTCAGATTAGCGTTTCCCCTCTGTTCTTTCATATTATGGTGGGCCGTCTTGCATCACAAAAGCAGAGAGCATGATCATAATTGACACGGAGGGCTGGAGAGCCACCTGCCGAAGTCTAAATGATCTCCATACTGTAAAACACTTCAGAAATGTATACATTTCCAGTATTCAAAGTGTAATATAATAAAACAAGCTGCTAAACAGGACATCCAACCAGTGCTTAATTTGTAAAAAAAAAGAAGTGCCGGTGAGCCCCACCTTCAACACTCTTACTGCCTCAGTCTCTATCTTCTAACCTTGATCTGTTGTCTGTCCTCTACGTCTTTGCGCTAAGAGTCTATCTCCTAACCTCTCTAATTGTTTTCTATCATCTTTGTCTCAGCTAGTGTGCTACCTTATTCCCTGCATTTCTAATTTGCCCTATATTCATTCTACCCCAGCCCTTTTTCCTCTTCACTTGTAGCCATGCCCTGCTCTCTCTCCCCTCGATCTTGGCTCTTTACGATCACTCTTCTAGCAGTGATTAGCTGTGTCTCCGTTTTATCATTTGTCTGCTTTTTTTCCTCTGTCCTGTCCTCTACATCCTTTCATTCTATCTAATTTCTTTTTAATGCTCTCTTCTTCACATCATGGCTGTTTTCTCTTTGTATCTGATTTTCTCTCCTTTTCTTCTACTTAGCTCCATCTTATCTCTCCTCTCCTGTTGTTTCTTTCTCCTCTTTACTCCTGCTCTCTCTTATCTATAACTCTGCTGCTGCCTGTGACCCCTGTCATCAGCCTGTACATGCCCCTGCTATTTTGAACTCTGCGTTTTCCTGTAGTCTTTCCTAAAGAAGCGGAATATGACATGTGTTTTACTTTCTTACCTACACCGAGTGCAAAAACAATATGTACACCAAATGAAAGTTCTATTACCAAATGAAAGTTCTATTTTTGCATATATTAATCAATGCAGTATAACTGGGTTATTTGCAGAACAGGTAGCTGCTCGAGCACAGCCAGCACTACTAGTGCTGCCTGTAATTAGAAGGTCCAGGGAAGGCGACGGCATTGGCATCCACTGCTCAGCTTGCTGTGACCCTGCCTGTTACAGCACAGGCATTGTCCCGAACCGTAATACTGCAATGCCGGTAAGTATGGCTGTGGTGCCTACTGGACTCACGCACGCTCGGCAATTACCATGATGGGGTGCAGCGCACAGATTCTACAGGTGACGCCATGGCGCACAAAAGTTGTGTTGGGCCACAGCCGCATCGAGCACGTTGAGGAAAGCAGCAATGCAGGGATGCAGGATATGCTACTCTGGCTACACAGCAAGTGGAAAGTCCACACTTACTTTTGTTTATTCTTCCTCAAGAGACCTCACTCCCAAGTTCCAAGTGCGCTCTTGCAGCTTCCTTGCCTCAACTCCGTCTTGAGCCAGCCCCCACCTACAATTATCCAATGGGAGGCTTAGGCTCAGGCAGCGGCATGGTGCAGCAGACTCTGGGAATAGAATGCAAGACATAGTTTGTCGATGACTTCTTGGATTTGTGATCGGCGAGATGACATCATCACTAACTTGGTGATACACAATCATGCCTGCATGGACAGGCATATGCTGGCCTGTCTATGAACATTTACCAGCCAGAAACCATGCAATGTATGCTATTCTTTTTATTTTTAATTTGAACAATTAATATTGAGACCACCACCTGCAGGGTCAGAAATTGTAGCCCCGGCCCTGTGAAAGAATTGCAGGTGCTCAGCACCTGAAAGCTCCTGCTCAAATTAAGCACTGGGTAAATCGACACCCATGCTCAAGAGAGTAGCACCTTTAATCCCAGCAGCTTATGTATCATGTTTCAACATGATCACATTTGAAGCACCTATTTTTTGAGTTAGCCCTAGTTAATAGAGAACATCTTTGTGTGTTTAAGGTAAACGTAAAACGGAAGATTGGAGCTACCCAAAGAAAACAATGGGATAAGCTGACCTACCACTTCTTTGTTCCTCTTCCACTGGTGAGGTCTGCATTGGGTGCACATAGGTTACTATAGGAGAAGCTTTGTAGCATGTTGACACCTGGACCAACAAGCAAAAGAAAACTGGGAGCAGGACAACCTTGATTTGCACAGCAAAACCATCACATTCACAGTCGTGGAAAAAGCATCCCTAAATCGTTGGTAGTGATTTTGAACTTCCAGGATGTGTCTATCAAAGGGCAGTTGCCCAACTGCTAAGGACTGTTGCTACAAATCGACCTACCACTCAAGTGCCTCTAAGCTCTACATTGTAAGCCATTCAATCATGGAGAATACTTCTGTGCTTCCTGGACAAAGGAATGCACGCCCCTTCTGTTAGACCTATCATTCTTGATGTGATCTTCCCCCAAACATTTTGTCTTCACCCCACCTGGTTTCTGAATCTCGATTTTCTTGGTAAATGGAGTCCGTGCACTTTATCACTGCTAACGAGCGCTGAAGTGCTTATGCTCTCCTGCTAAACCGTGTTAAAATTGTCTTAAATCTAATTGGCACATTTAACTTACTTATAAGTCCCTGGGAATACGGTACTATATGTACGCTGGGCCTGTAAATTAAATGCTACTAGTGGGCCTGCCCTACTCATTGTGCCACACACTAAAGTAGCACTTTAAAACATGTCTCAGACCTGTTGTTGCAGCCTGTAGTGCAGTTTTAAAATTGTCAATTGGACCTGGCAAAATAAACATCTTGCCAGGCCTAAACCTCCTTTTTAAAAAAACATTTCATAGGGTAGACCTGAGAAGTCCATAGGGTAGGGTGCATTGCATTTAAAAAGTAAACATTTAAAAAGGACATGTTTTTCAAGTTCTCCGTGTCTTGATAGTGGAAAACTCCTAAAAAAAATCGCCTATTTCTCTCATTAGATAATGTTTGCTTACTATTTTACATTTAATAAGTGCTAATGTTTGACCGGGAGCAAGTAGAAGCAGAAATATTAATTTGGAATCAAATTAATTGTAATTTGAAATCCTCTTCAATGGTAAAGTTGGATTTTAAGTCACAGTTCTTAAACCGCCACTTTTAGAGAGTTGGCATTTTCTTGTCCCTATCATTTGGTGTCTGCTGCCATTGTCCTGAGTAACATGACTGTGAATTGATTAGCTGCTGGACTTTGGCAGTATGGGCTATCCTGCCAGATAGTTGGGAGCAGAGCTGTTGTTCCTAGCCCCTCTTACATTTCAAAGAGATTGTCTCCAGCATACAAATGAACCTGACACTAGCCTTTTGTCTCTCTAGACTTCTTGGATCCTTGGCAGGGGAAGAAAAGAACTTTCCAGATCCAGATGTGTAGGTAGCCAGGATGTCCCCCTACTTCAACGGCTGGCATCAGGTATAAATGTTGGACCCTCAGAGCAACTCTTGAGTAGACTCCTGGAAATGTGGAAGGCTTCAGAAGGAAAGCTTGGACCCCATGATGACTGCCCTGTTGCTTGAGGCCTGCCTTATGCCCCAGAGAACTGCCCCGTTGCTACCAGAGGACTTTCCTGATGTTTGAGTATCTTCTTATCCCAGAGAGAGATTGCCCTAGCACTAGAGGTCTGCCATGCCATTTGAACCCAGTAATACTAGAGTGGCTCCAAGGGCTAGTTGTCTGGCCTCCTGTGTGAGTTACAGGACATAAGCTACAGAGACCTTGTATCCTGCACCTGACCACTGCTGGAGTGAATCATAACCCCAGATCTTGGATCCTTGGACCCTTGAAAGTGGCGTTAGAAGTGCTGCTTCTGTTTAACCCTAAATGTTGGGCCTTAGAACAACTTTCACCAATATTTGCCAGTAGAACTGATAGAAGAATGGAAGATACGTGCCAACCAATCCGCCCAATGTGCATTTCCGCTCAGCATGACTCTGTGGGAGCTTCTGCTACATCCTTCTCCACAGCAGTAAATCCTATTCAATGGGATCTCCAAGCAATGGTATCCAACCTTGTGTAGCCCTATTCGGCTATAACTTGCAGCTTTGCCTGGCTGGAGGTATTCAACTTCCTAAAAGTTGTCTAAGTCCGAAGGTACAAATCTTCACTGAGCTCGACGGTGGCAGTTCCCTGGACTGGAAATTCAGTTTCTCCCGCTCAGAACTTTTTCCCACCATCATCAATTGCTTCACTAAGATCTAGGCTAGTGCGCCCTGACGACGACAATTACTCCTCCTCCGATGCAGCCTAGTGCCTTTTCCCAACGGAACTCTACCTTCTCCTGGACTTTACTTCAAAATTTCTTTTCAATTAGAAGGTAAGCCCCAACCGGGCCTAATTAACCTTATGTATGCACCCCGCGCTCCATCATGATCTGCCTTAACTTTTCACTTTGCCCAGGCCTCAATTGATCAGATACCCACTGTTGGCAATTTGTCTTTTAGGTGCTAGATTTCACAAAAAGTTTAAAAAAATGTATACCTATAGTTCTACTGATTGGATTAAACGTGTTGTTATGTTATTTTATTTTTTTAATTTTCTTCTACTTTTTTAATTGCTGTGGGATTTTTCTTATGTTGTGTTTTTGCATTAATACTGTTTGTGTGCTGCATAAATACTTTACACATTGCCTCTAAGTTAAGCCTGACTGCTTTTGTTCCAATCTACCAGAGCATTAAGCACAGGTTAATTTAGCGACTATTGTGTTTCAATCTAGCAATGATTTTGGTAGTTGCTTTAGTAGAGGTTCACCTTTCTCAATCAATAACCCAATCTCTTACACCCTGTCTCCCCTAGGCAGAACTTAGTCTGACACATGGTAAACCTTTGCTGACATGTTTTGGTGCTTCAACATTACCGCTGTGGAACTCCTCAGTCAACCCCAGGGATCCAGAGAATAAAACGAGAGCATCCAAGTGACTTTCCCCACTCCTTACCAGAGTCTGGAAGAGGAGTGTCAACAAGCTACCCTTCAAGTGCAGGTGAGCCTCTGAGAACAGTGACTGAGTGTAAGGAGGACTTTTCTGTAAACTGACAATCAGCTTCTGTTCAGGGCTCCCCACTTCGTACTTTGCAGCACCCAGTAGCCCCCCCTCCCCCACACCATGAGCCCTTTACAACAATCTTGGTCTGGATGCTGGAATAGTATGCCAGAGCCCCATTTTCGGGGGGGGGGGGCACCTGAACCTGCCTATCTGTGCACCATCCCAGGTACATCCAAGTACTAGCAAGATCCTGAGTGCAGGGATTGGGCCTGTGAGTTCCTCTGTGTACTTGTGGGTTCACATTCCAATTGGGTCTGAGAGACAAAGACCATCCTAACCTCCTTCTTGTGCAAGACAGTGCCCTTCTGAAACTGAAATCAACAATTCAATGTAAAATGACATTAAAAATGTAGAAATCTAAGTATCAAGTTCACAAGAGAAACAATCTTAAAACAAGAAAGTGCCCTGGTCTCGCTGGACCTAATTCATGAAGGTACTTGTTTGTAGCCCATTACGAGTGCGGAGTCTCTGCGCTCGAGGCAGGATCCCACACTGGCACTGCAAGGATGGTGCCCGTGCAGAGAGTCCGTCAGCGAGTGTGGAGACTCTGCACTCGTAACTGGACTACACGAAAGTACTTTTGTGAATTGCGCCCTAAGCCATCAGAGCCAGGACAGGCAGCCAGTTCTGAACGATAATTGTGGGTGCTGACCACCGCCAACCCCTGGCTCAAATTAATCACCAGCCAATGAGAATTTGTGGTGGCACTTCTTTAGAAGAGCATGCTGTCTCTATGAAGATGCAGAGCACGCCAAGTCTCGCAAACTCTCCTATCAAGGGCCCAGTGGTTAACAAAGGATTATAGGACCAGTGCTTTCAATGGGCCAGTAATGTCCGGTACTGAGTACCAGCACTTTTTTATTTTGAGAAAGAGAGTACAGGCACTTCTCAAGAGAGATGTAATACTTTTAATTGGAGAGTACCAACACTTCTCAGAAACAAGCAGGAACTCTGGTACAGACTGCCTGCACTTCTATTTTTCCATTTCAAGCACTGTATAGGACAGTACTGACCGGGTATACTCTGAAGTGTAAGGTAATACAGAGCTGTATGATTGACAACGCGTTTACTGGGGGTAGGAGGGTGGCAATTGTGACGTAAAACATTGGCCAGCGAGAATATGTTTTCCTAGGCTCCGCAAATATATTTTGTCCTGGGCCTGTTCTATTTTGGGCATGTCATTTATAAATAATAATTCATGAAATGCTTCCTAGTGGGACTGGGATAATTTTGTAGCACTGTTGTTTTTCAGTACATTTGAGTATTGATGTTTATGGATGTGAATTATTTTGCATACTAAACAGTTTCCAGTTCCTTTCCTTTTAGAGCTGTGTATTCATAATATAGAATTCAACATTCAGTCCTACAAATGATTGACTTCCTGTTTGTGTTTCAATGTCTCAAATTTGACATGTCACCAAGGTAATAGACACTATCTCCAGAGGATAAAAAATATGTTTTCCTGTGCCAATCCTCAGAAACAGCCTGTTCTCATACTGCAAATAGCCTCGGTATCTCTGTACCAATCCTCCGAGGAATACTGTCTCAGAGTTTCCATGTGGCAAACCCCGTAAGCCATTTGTCCCTCTGATGAGGATTTTAGGGCAGACATATAATTTATCAGTATTTAGGGATGCCAAGGCAAGGTTTTACTAATCGATGCTGCGAGGACTGCCTCAAGGTCAGATGGATTTTGCTGCAATATCCTCGTTTCTATCCTGAAGTTGGCTGCCTCTGCCCCCTACCACATGCCAGCCCCCTAAGTCCCCTTCCCACCTGAAATGTGAGCTTTCATCAGAAAAGAAGCATGATGGGTTTCTTTTTCTGCCTCTTCGGGTCGTGTGAGGGCCACCGCATTTTGCGCATCAATGATGCTGAGTTTGCAAATAGATTGACAGCAGCAAATCGCAGACACCATCATCCCCATCCTCGTCTACCATCCCATCAGGAGACAGGAGCGCTCTGAATGACCCCATGCTCCTTCAGGCGTGTAAAACATCTATTAAACGACTTCCATTTTCTAATGCGGTTTTTCGGAAAGAGAGGGCATATTTCACTATGTGTAGAGCTCCGTCTCTCGCTCTGTGGGCCTACTATCCAGGAGTGTGTGCCCTCAAATTCCAGGCTGAGGCTGCCAGTGTGGACACACAACACAAGTGTGTGTCGGTAAGGCTTATGCTTCATTCAGGGTCTGCCTTAGGCATGGGTGAGCTGGGCCCAGGCACGGGGCGCCAAACCTTCTGAGGGGCGCAGCAGGGAGCTGCCTGCCTTTATGTCAAGCAACCAGCAGCTAGTCAATCCCTCTCAGTCTCAATTGGGTCCCATTAAAGACTTTGGGGCAAACTTACAAGAAAGTGACTCACTGAGTTCCGCAAGCCATTTGGCTGCGCCGCACTGAGTCACTTTCAAAGCAAAGAGATGTAACATATTTATTACAACAATATGTTGCATTTCTGTGCTCCCCCCTGCACTGGCACACAAACTGCTGCAATGCGCCAGTGCAGGTACCCTTGCATCATGGTGCAAGGATGCCTGCATCGCGGGGAAATTGTTTTTGTTCAGGAAGGGTTCCCTTGCTGCACAAAAACAATATGAAAGTCTGTTTTTCTACTTCTATGTGTGCTGCATTAGCACACTAAGGGGCTGATTCAGATTCCGGTCGGGAGACCGAATAGGTCGGTGCCAGCCGGATTCCATTCTGACCTAGCCATTTCGATGTGCTCGGTCGGAATGGAATCCGACTCGGATTTCCGGATGGCCTATGACGGGCTAAGAGAGCCCGTCTGCCATCCTGAAATCCTTCAGTACTCCCCCGATCACCTCTTTATGACCGAGAGAGTACGATGGCAGTTTTTCTCTGCCTTTTCTTGCTGGTCTGTCCGGCACGAAAAGGCAGTTTGAAACTGTCTTTGAGGGACCCCCCAGCAGGGCCCCCATGTGTGCAAGGCTGCCGAATAGCAGCCTGGGGGCACCTATTGTGCCCATCTGTGGATCCCTGCACCTGGTGGCAGGCACCTTGGGGTGCCAGCCACAGGGTGCAGGGATGAACTGCAACCCTGCTTTTCTCAATGCAGGCATGCATTCCGCTCGGAATGCATGCCTGCATTATGAAGTATACCAGTGGGACCGAACCTTGTTCGGTCGCATCGTATTAGCAGGGCCGTAACCGACGACAGCTGGTTGGTCGGTTACTGCTCCTGACAGATTTCGGACGGACCTGAGTCTGTCCGACATCGGAATAGGCCCCATAAACATTGAAAACCCATCCTGAACCCTAGAATTACCCTTAGCACCACAAAACCCAAAGCCACCCTGCACCCTAAAATTAATCTTAGCACCCCAAAACCCAAACCCATCCAAACCCTTAAATTACCCTGGGCAAGGTAATACTGAGCTGTATGATTGACAACGCTTTTACTGGGGGTAGGAGGGGGGCAATTGTGATGTAAAACATTGGCCAACGAGAACTTTTTTTTACCTAGGCTCCGCAAATATATTTTGTCCTGGGCCTGTTCTATTTTGGGCATGTCATTGATAAATAATAATTCATGAAATGCTTCCTAGTGGGACTGAGACAATTTTGTAGCACTGTTGTTTTTCAGTACATTTGAGTATTGATGTTTATGGATGTGAATTCATTTGCATACTAAACAGTTTCATGTTCCTTTCCTTTTAAAGCAGTGTATTCATAATATGGAATTCAACATTCAGTCCTACCAATGATTGACTCCCTGTTTGTGTTTCAATGTCTCAAATTTGACATGTCACCAAGGTGATAGACACTATCTCCAGAGGATAAAAAATCTGTTTTCCTGTGCCAATCCTCGGAAACAGCCTGTTCCCATACTGCAAATAGTCTCGGTGTCTCTGTACCAATCCTCCGAGTAATACTGTCTCAGAGTTTCCATGTGGCAAACCCCGTAAGCCATTTAGTCCCTCTGATGAGGATTTTAGGGCAGACATATAATTTATCAGTATTTAGGGATGCCAAGGTAAGGTTTTACTAATCGATGCTGCGAGGCCTGCCTCAAGGTCATACGGATTTTGCTGCAATATCCTCGTTTCTATCCTGAAGTTGGCTGCCTCTGCCCCTACCTCATGCCAGCCCCCTAAGTCCCCTTCCTACCTGAAATGCGAGCTTTCATCAGAAAAGAAGCATACTCGGTTTCTTTTTCTGCCTCTTCGGGTCGTGTGAGGGCCACCGCATTTTGCGCATCAATGATGCTGAGTTTGCAAATAGATTGACAGCAGCAAATCGCGGACACCATCATCCCCATCCTCGTCTACCATCCCATCAGGAGACAGGAGCGCTCTGAATGACCCCATGCTCCTTCAGGCGTGTAAAACATCTATTAAACGACTTCCATTTTCTAATGCGGTTTTTCGGAAAGAGAGGGCATATTTCACTATGTGTAGAGCTCCGTCTCTCGCTCTGTGGGCCTACTATCCAGGAGTGTGTGCCCTCAAATTCCAGGCTGAGGCTGCCAGTGTGGACACACAACACAAGTGTGTGTCGGTAAGGCTTATGCTTCATTCAGGGTCTGCCTTAGGCATGGGTGAGCTGGGCCCAGGCACGGGGCGCCAAACCTTCTGAGGGGCGCAGCAGGGAGCTGCCTGCCTTTATGTCAAGCAACCAGCAGCTAGTCAATCCCTCTCAGTCTCAATTGGGTCCCATTAAAGACTTTGGGGCAAACTTACAAGAAAGTGACTCACTGAGTTCCGCAAGCCATTTGGCTGCGCCGCACTGAGTCACTTTCAAAGCAAAGAGATGTAACATATTTATTACAACAATATGTTGCATTTCTGTGCTCCCCCCTGCACTGGCACACAAACTGCTGCAATGCGCCAGTGCAGGTACCCTTGCATCATGGTGCAAGGATGCCTGCATCGCGGGGAAATTGTTTTTGTTCAGGAAGGGTTCCCTTGCTGCACAAAAACAATATGAAAGTCTGTTTTTCTACTTCTATGTGTGCTGCATTAGCACACTAAGGGGCTGATTCAGATTCCGGTCGGGAGACCGAATCGGTCGGTGCCAGCCGGATTCCATTCTGACCTAGCCATTTCGATGGGCTCGGTCGGAATGGAATCCGACTCGGATTTCCGGATGGCCTATGACGGGCTAAGAGAGCCCGTCTGCCATCCTGAAATCCTTCAGTACTCCCCCGATCACCTCTTTATGACCGAGAGAGTACGATGGCAGTTTTTCTCTGCCTTTTCTTGCTGGTCTGTCCGGCACGAAAAGGCAGTTTGAAACTGTCTTTGAGGGACCCCCCAGCAGGGCCCCCATGTGTGCAAGGCTGCCGAATAGCAGCCTGGGGGCACCTATTGTGCCCATCTGTGGATCCCTGCACCTGGTGGCAGGCACCTTGGGGTGCCAGCCACAGGGTGCAGGGATGAACTGCAACCCTGCTTTTCTCAATGCAGGCATGCATTCCGCTCGGAATGCATGCCTGCATTATGAAGTATACCAGTGGGACCGAACCTTGTTCGGTCGCATCGTATTAGCAGGGCCGTAACCGACGACAGCTGGTTGGTCGGTTACTGCTCCTGACAGATTTCGGACGGACCTGAGTCTGTCCGACATCGGAATAGGCCCCATAAACATTGAAAACCCATCCTGAACCCTAGAATTACCCTTAGCACCACAAAACCCAAAGCCACCCTGCACCCTAAAATTAATCTTAGCACCCCAAAACCCAAACCCATCCAAACCCTTAAATTACCCTGGGCACCCTAAAAACCAAACTTACACTGAACCCTAAAATTACTCTTGCTACCCCAAAACCCATACCCACCCTAAAACTTAAAATTACCTTTGTCACCCCAAAACCCAAATCCACCCTGAACCCTACAATTACCCTGGGTATCCCAAAACCCAAAAACAAACCAGGAACCTCAAAATTACCCTTGCTATTCCAAAACCCATACCCACAATAAATATTAAAATTAATGTTGCACCCCAAAATCCAAATCCACCCTGAACCCTAAAATTAACCTTGGCACCCCAAAACCTATTCCCACCATGAACTCTAAAATGAACCTTGGCACCCCAAAACCTATACCCCTACACCCCAAAAACCAAACCCACCCTAAACCCTCTACTTTCTTTATACTTACATGTAAAACACATATGCCTTTACCATTCATGCCTTTAAAGCAAAATTTGTAGTAAAGATATGCGTGGTAAAGGTATATGTGTTGTAATGCCATGCGTTGTAATGGCATTGCTATGTAATGGTACTTGCATTGTGTTGGCATGCATTGTAATGGCATGCCTAGTAATTAGGGGCGTTTCTACCATTAGGCAAGACTAGGCGGCCGCCTAGAGCGGCAGAAATGGGAGATGCGGCAAAAACTAAACATGCGTGCATGCACGTAACACAGTCCCACGGTGCAGAAGGTCCCATCCCTTCAGGACTCAGTGTCCAATTTTGTCGGGGTAAATGAATATCTGTGTTGTACTGCAGAGTCAGGGGCCCCTCATCACAATCTGCAGGGAGTAGGGGCTGAGCATCATTTTCTGTCACCCCACTGAACCGAGGCCAGAAAGCGAGAACCATGCGGATTCCAGTGATGTGTGCTCTTTTTCTGTTGAACCCGCCTGTGCCCCTGGGCAGTGTGCCGACAGCGGGACACAAGAAAAGTTCTGCATATGTTATCACATGCGTTCAGTATGTGCTGTACCATGAGCTGCAGTCTGGGGGTCGGGAAAGTGATAATGGGATACACAGCCCCCCTTACCCCCTCCATTCCACGTCACTCACATTCAAAGGGGCTCACTTGGAGCACACATGCATTTTTCCAACCTAGCTGGAACCTGTGCCTAAAAACACCACTAGGTAATTCCAACCATGATGGCAGCTCCGGGCGAGGTAAATAGAGGAGCTAGTCGCTGAGTATAGAGAGTCCGTGAACTGAAAAAAGTAAGAGAGTGGGATGCGAGTGAATATACTTCCAAAACCAGCTGACTAAAAGAAGTTATTGGTGGTCCTTGAATTGGCCCGTTTTTCCTGTAGCTGCCGGATTGAAATTCTCTTGTTCTTTATCGCCCTGTCCTGAAGAGGCCAGATTTACTGGAAGGCCGAAACGCGACCGCGTCGACACTTTCCAAATGGAGGAGTCCCTGTGTTGAAATTTATTTGGAAACTAATGCCCTGTGACACCTTTTTTGATTGAGGTTCTATGAATTTGTGTATTGAACTATTGGTGTCTGACTACCTCCTAGTGCACCGCCCAGAGTTAATGGGAGGGCACTCAGCCTTTGCTGCAATATTTTTTAGGGTGAAAAAAATAAAAAGTTTGCATTTTTTGTTTATTTTTTATTTTTGTCATAAGTGCTTATGTTGTTAAATGTTGTATATAAAGAAAATAAGAATTGAGATAAAAAGATTTAATGTTGATTACAAAAAATAAAATGTGTAATCATGTTCCCTTGTGCGAGTGGTGATGTCTAGAATGCTGGATTATTTCCACATTGAACTTATGGCATAGAAGTAGGCGAATTGATTGTCTCCTATTTTGAAAAAACTGTGTAGATTGGTTCCTCCTTTCTCCATTTTTCCTTGTTTCTTGCTTTAAAAACACCACTAGGGTGCAGCTTACTGCGCCACAGGGACTGTTGGACCAGGCCTGGCTCTTAGAAGCCACGTCTCAAGTTTCATGGCACTATATTCCTATTTCTATTCATGCCTTCCTTTACAGTCCACTATTGATGTATCGTGACGGCAGGTGTACCGTGAGTGCTGCCTGCTCTGTGCACCTTTACAGATGTTACACTGCCCTCTGCTGGTAGTGTCTGCCACTGTGAGCCTGTATTACTGTCTTCTGGCCTCCGTACTCTGGGAATGCTCACTGCAGCTGTGCTTCCCCCGTTACTGTCACGTGTCCCTGTGTTAACAATACCGTCGCCATGGGGGCCCACCAGCTCTTCGGGATATTTAATGAGTATTGAAAACCATGCAGCAGAAACGTGTACTTAATATATTGGCACAAAACTCGACAAGTGACGTCCTGGTCTGTTTAATTAAAAACCCAGAGATCACTTTCAAAACTACAGATCTCACACATGGGGGCCTCGTGGTGGGCTCCTGCCTGGGACAAGCTTTTGGAGATGGTTACAGAGCATGAAAAAACTGACAAGGAGTTATTTTTCCAGACTAAGTAAAAATACATCGAGGTGGGTAAAAGGAAGCGCTTGTGTCGCTTGAAGTGCACATTAGTATTCTGTTGCACTTTGAACAAGCAATTGCAATGCAGTAGGTCTCGTATTTACGTGAGTTTGAGCTATTGGCACTGTAAGTTTTCATGTTTTGGTTTTTAAAACAGAAATAAAAGGCGTCGTCATTTACGATGCCAATAGCTTAAACTAGCCTAAATGCGAGACCATTGCATTGCAAATTCTTGAGAACACATGGGGTCTTCCACCCGTTAAGTACCAAGGGGCAGAACGCCCCTTTCATGCAAAGTGCTGTCTGTAAAGGGGCCATATTTACAAGGACAGGAAAAGCACGCAGGGTGGGACAGAGAAATACGCCAGTAGTACATAACAAAAGTGACAAACTGGTGGCGTAGGGGGCTTGTAAATCTGTCCTATAGTTTTTAAGTGAAGGTTTCTACGTGACACGAACATAGACAACATTATAAAGTGTCTTCAATAGCTTTGACCAACTGGCTTAACGAAACCCTTCAAAAAGTAACTTAGGTCCTGATTTAAAGTTTGTCTGGCAGAGTATGACAAGCTCACGGTCTTCATGGCTAATTTATGTGGTCGGGAGGACCATTATGTTTCTGATAGCTGTACTCCTGCTGGCTTTAGAGTCAGAAACCCTAGTCCAATCTCCCCATTGAGTTGGGGCCATCGGTGTAGTTACTTTGGACCATCCACTCTATTTTGAGTGAACTTTCTATTGTATGTTGTTTTTGTTCAGGCCCACCAGGTAAACCCTGATGGACCTGAACAGATTAAAAATAATAATACGAACCCCCCTCCCTTGGAAAAACCTCCCAGGATGTCAGGGCTATTTATTTTTTTGTTTTTCAAAAACAAACTCCCAGTTTGGTGGTTAGGTTTTAGATCACAAAAATGTTTGATGAGAAGCAACTAAAAACATGATGGCTCCTCAAAAACTATTCAGTACCTGCAGAGGAGCCTCCGTGACAGTTATATATATATATATTCACTGAAAAAATCATAGGTTTTACACACGTTATAGTTAGGAACTAGCATTTACAAAACCTATGAAATTCACTGAAAAAACCATAGGTTTGACACCAGTTATAGTTAGCTGGAAATTTTACTGATATAAAACCAATGAAATTCCACGTTATAGTTAGTTGGACTCACTATAACTTGCGCGTGTAATGCACTGCTGATGACGTCACATATTACATCACTCACACCATCCAGTGAATGTGTGTCTTTCTAAAAAATAAATATGTGTTATATATGTATATATTATTGAATATCTTAGTGAATACATATATTACTGAGTAATGCTTAAATATATGTATTAGTGTTTCACTTTGTGTATAAGTGGCTCCATGGGTTGATGAGTAAGTACATGTGTATGTATATAGGTTATTAGATGTTTTTCTTAGTATCAGTATGAGTGTTTGCATGGTTTGGTGGGAGTATTACTTACTACATAGATGCAAGAATGACTGAGTCTCTGTTTGAATGTGTTTTGAAGACAGCATATGTGCAGGACTGTATGGGTGGATTAGTGTGCATATGTCTCTGTTAGTGAGTGAATGACTGTCTTATTAGTGTCTTTATCAGTAACTACATATGTTTTAATGTAGTATATGTGAATATTGATGTATATAAATGAGTATATGTGAGAGTGAGGGATTGTAAGAGTTCCTGTTTAAATTAGTATGTGTTTCTATAAGTGATTTTTTAAGACATTAAGTATGTGTAAGTTTCCTTAGAAGTAAAGTGGTAGTGTGTGTATAGCTGTTTATGCAAATAAATGGATGTTCAATAGTTTATTTGCATGTGTGAGTATGTGTGTGAATAATTTTTGGATGACTGTCGGTGTGTAACAGGATGTGTAGGTGTATCACTACATATGATTAGTGAATATATGTATGAGTGAATATATAGAACTGTTGGTGAATTAGTGCATGTGTATATAGATGGTGGAATTATTGAATTGGTTGTTGTAACTGGTATGGGTATCTCCATTTTTTTGAAAATTTTAGTTTCTATTTTTGAATATGTGTTTCAAGGGTTAGATTACAGTGAAAGGAGGTCTGTCACTGTGTCACAAGGATGGTGTCATCAGTGATGTCATGAGTGATGTAATATGTGATGTCATCAGCAGTGCATTACACGCGCAAGTTATAGTGAGTCCAACTAACTATAACGTGGAATTTCATTGGTTTTATATCAGTAAAATTTCCAGCTAACTATAACTGGTGTCAAACCTATGGTTTTTTCAGTGAATTTCATAGGTTTTGTAAATGCTAGTTCCTAACTATAACGTGTGTAAAACCTATGGTTTTTTCAGTGAATTTCATTGGTTTTTAAAATGCTAATTCAGAAATATCTCGTGTATGCAACCTATACTTTTGTCAATAAAGTTCTGGCAATATTTTTTTCGGAAAAAATCCGTTTTCTTCACTGTTCAAGTTGCATAGAGACTCCTTGTAAAGTGATACAGAATTAGAAAGTCTGTACCTTGCCTTTTTTTCAACGCATTAAAATTTGTCTATAAATAAAAATAGCCTTTCTAAACTTTCGTGCACGACCCGGTGTGCGCACTCTCGGCAACAGTTCTCAATAAAATGGATAGCGCATTTCCAAGCTTTCGTGCGCGACCGACTGCGTGCACCCGCCTATATATTTCGTGAAAACTTTGCAATCTGAACTTATTGAATTTCTTCATAGACCCATCAAAGAACTTATAATACGTCAAAGAGACTAAACCTAGACTTCTTTTTTAATATTATGAAAATTTTCATTAAATGGAGCCGAATGTCTTTTTAAACTTTCGTGTGTGACCGAATGTACACACCTTGCTATTTTCAAAAAAATATATAAAAGGTTTTATACTTTAACAATTGTATGCTTGAATCGAGCTCAAAAGATATATTAAATCCGGATATGTTTGAATTTACTCCTTTTCACGTTTTGAAACTTCGTTGAATTAGACCGCTACTTCCAAATGGCGTACGTGACAAGATACTATCACCGCGTACACGTCCTGAGACGCGCATGTGAAGTCATGTGACTTGAAAACAACACTTCCAATTGGTTCTTAGTAGTTTCTATGCTGCGTCAATACCTACGCCTGCTTCAAGCACATGCACAGTTTTGAAACAGCATGGGCCTGAAGGGAAACAACCACTACAATGAGGCCGTTTCAACGAAAACTTTAACCACGCATGCATTACAATGCATGCGTAGTTACAACGACAGCCTTTACCACGCATACTTTTACTACGAGGTACGTAGTAAAGGCATGTGTGGTAAAGGGTACATATAAAAAAGGGGGGTTTGGGGGGGGCTTCCCCCCCCCAAAAAAAAACACTCACCATTAGACGTGATGTGCAGGCAATCGGCATCTGAGAGGAAGGAAAAGGCCGTTTTTTTTTTTTACTAATGACGTCACCACGCTAAAATACGTGGAAAAAGATAGGCGTGTAAATAGCATTCCGTTGTAATGCATGCGTGGTAAAGGCATGCGTTACAACGGAGTTCGTTGAAATAACATACAACCTGGGCCTGAAAGTCACTGAGTGAAATATCATACATTACAGTCAGCCACTTTCAAGACGCATTCCTTCAGAGGAACACTTACCGTTTATTAGAGGTAGATCGTCCGACTCCACCGGAGGACACCCCTAATAAAAAAGACATATATATAAAATGCGGACTAGCCGCTGTATCGTACTAGCAAACTTTAACTTAAAAATCGTTAGAGAAAACAAAAAGAATAGAGCAAAATCATTAGGCCACTGATAGGATCTCTTTTTGACCTCGCTAAAATAGAAACATTTGGAACAACCCCTCATGAGAAATATGAAACTAGTGAGAGAAACCGAGCTCAACGCCATGATGGCTGCAACATAGCTCGGCGCCGCCGCCCACCCCGCCCAAAATAACGACAAACCCTATGCAAATATTATAAATAAATACAACACACCAGCAAAGTAACAGAGTAAAACGTTTTATTAAATAACTATTTACATGCCAGCCTGCTGCAACATGAAAACAACACTTCCAAAATGATCGACTACCTTTAAGAAGAAAAAAAGAATCTTTCATCTGGCAATTTTTCACTTATCCTGAAGATCAAAAGAAAGTAAATGCACCAAAAGTAACCTGCACGATATGTGACTCGTTTCTCTCAAGAGGAAATCCAACAAAAAAATATTCCTTTTCCATACATACCATGGTGCGGCATGTCAAACAAGTGCACCCTGTGCAATTTGCAGAGGCATCGACAAAAGCCCTGGCCACGCTATTACCATTAGAGGTGGCCAGCACATTTTCTGATCGACGACCTGTATCTCCATCGAGTGCAGAGATGGACTTGAGATATTTAACTATATATGGTCTATAACCTATGGTTTTTTCAGTGAATTTTCAAGGTTTTGTAAATGCTAATTCCTAACTATATATGGTCTATAACCTATGGTTTTTTCAGTGAATTTGCTCCGCCGCCCACCCCGCCCAAAATAACGACAAACCCTATGCAAATATTATAAATATATACAACACACCAACAAAGTAACAGGGTAAAACGTTTCATTAAATAACTATTTACATGGCAGCCTGCTGCAACATCGATCCAAATGCATGACACTGTTCCTGTCAAGGTAGCATAGCTGGCGGCCTAGGGGTGGAGGACCGTTGTGCAAATACCCCGGGAGGACTCTGGATATGCTTGGTCCCTGAGATTCTTCGATGTCACTGCCTTCCACAAATGTCATAAGTCCTGGATGTTGGGTGCCATAGTTGAGGGTTTGACCTAAAGACACGTCCTGCGGTGCCCTGGTCCAACCATCACATATACCTGCGCCAGGAGACGGCGTGGGGTGCACTGGAAGGGAGAGGCGGCGCAAACGAGCCTCCCCCACCTCCCCAGGTGGAGGTTTCTCAGCTACACCCCTAAAGACACGTCCTGCGGTGCCCTGGTCCAACCATCACATATACCTGCGCCAGGAGACGGCGTGGGGTGCACTGGAAGGGAGAGGCGGCGCGAACGAACCTCCCCCACCTCCCCAGGTGGAGGTTTCTCAGCTGCACCCCAGCACTTCACTCGACATAGGCGGCCGGCTCCCGGGGTCCGGCGGAACTTTTAGCCTTTTGGTGACTTTTCCATTCTGGACCTTGTCCCACAATCCGTTTGACCTGAAGACACGTCCTGCGGTGCCCTGGTCCAACCATCACATATACCTGCACCAGGAGACGGCGTGGGGTGCACTGGAAGGGAGAGGCAGCGCGAACGAGCCTCCCCCACCTCCCCAGGTGGAGGTTTCTCAGCTGCACCCCAGCGCTTCACTCGACAAGCTGAGTTGCGCCCGCTCCTGCGGCACATTGCCTCGCTCGGCCAGCTCAATTACGCCTGCTCTTGCTATTACAGCGTCTCACCCGCCATCCGGCTGAATTGCACCCACTCTTGCGGTACAGCGACAGGCGGCTGCCACGGAGCTCAGGAAATGGCGGTCGGCTCCACAGACTTGGGCCTGGCCTGCAAGGATGACTCTGGACAACCCTGGAACTCGAACGCTTCACTGCTACGGCATGGGCCCCATTCCCAAAAGCGTCCCATCAGCCTTGAAGATTCTACAAGAGTCACCGGGGCCCCCGACTCCCGCAGAGTTCCGGTGGGAAGCTTCTGCCATGATTGCTCGCAGAATGGCCACGACGTAGCCACGGGGTGCTCTCATGCTAACGCCAGCTTCAGTCTGAAACATCCAGAAACACTGTAGACTACCAATTCAATCAGTTCCGGTGAAGCCCCAACGACGTATCGCGTTGTTGCATAATGCGTCATATGACACGCCACGTTAGCGCACCCGGAAGTCCTCCGGTGCGCGAGGCGCGAGGCGCGAAGCGCAGCTTCCCGGAAGCAATCCAGGGCGCGGCGCGGAGCGCGTAACGTAAGCATAACAGGTCATGTGACTTGTTAATAAAGCTTTTCATTGGTTTAGAAATATTTTTATGAGCATATTTGACTATTTTATTAAAGACACTACACATAACCTGTTTTTCAAGTTATGTTTAATTTTAAATGAAACGGTTTACATTTTCACTTTTTATTTCCAGTAAATATAAAAAATAAATGTTTATAGTTCCATATGCTGAAGCAGGTCAGCTTCCCACCCTATGTCATACAATTCTGACAAATCGGCATCCTCATCATGTTCTTCATCATCCTCAGGATTTAAATCATCTAAGGGATCCACTTCCACTGACGTTTCAATGACAAGTTCAACGATAAGATCGAGATCAACGGATTGCTCATTATCACTCATGGTTAATGTTGTCGTTATCTTTAAAGAAAGAGAACAACAATGAGATGTTGCAGAGTAAGAGACAAATCTCAGAGACTATAATAGTAAACAGGACTCATCTCTTTTTAACCTTGGATAAGCCTCACCAACTCTGTGTCCCCTGCTCATACTTAAATGTAAAGGGGCAGATTTATGTTAACTGGCGCATCCCCAGAGATGCACCAGTTAATGTGCACCGCTGCTCTGCCACCCATGGTGTGCCGCATTTACAATGTGGAGCACCATTGAGCAAAAACAACACAGATGCGTCACGCATCTGTGCCGCAAAAGCAGCACATTGCAGGAATCACGTCGTAAGCGCGACATGTCTACTGCAATGCACAGGAGCAAGCCACACATTGCATGGTGCATCACTCCTTATGCCTGTTTCAAACAGGCGTAAGGATTTGATTCAGCAATGCTATAAAGCTGACTCAGTGAAATCTTCTAAATTTCACTGTGTTAGTTTTACAGGGCTTTCATGCAAATGAATGCCCACCCTGCAACAAAACGCCTATATGAAACCTGACGCAGGTTTCATGTGGTGTAGAAAATGAAAATGTATATGTACATAAGCGGCGTTCATTTGTGTTCACCCTCACCACTGTTGGAGTTAAAGCGAAAGTCACGGCACAGTGGCCCCGCCATCTTGCCCCCTTTTAGGCCCCATCACGAACATAGATAGCCCCACATAGCAAAACGTGATCTTATCGCCTGCCCAACTTCAGATCTGACCCCCCCCCTTTTACTCTCATGTCCTGTCGCAATGTCCGGCTGTAGATTACAATCACATGTTACATTTGGGAGGGGAAACGACATCAGAGCGACAAATATTAGAAATATACCACACGACAGCAAAATAACAGGTTAAAACGTTTTTATTCTTGAACAAAAATATATTAAAACAACTATTTACATGACAAACGGCCGCAGCAACAAACCCACAATGCATTTCGCCGTCTACTTGACGCCGTCCCTGTCCCTCCTTCCCCAAAGTAGCAATGTTGGGCTACTTTTGGGCTGCTTTCTAGTAGGGTTTTTGAGCGTCAGAAAGTCTACAAAAGCCGTCGGCAACGGCCTGGGGTGGAGAACCATTACGCGAATAGTCCGGAGGCGACACCACGCGCCAAGGCCTGTCCCCAGAATGAACCAAGGGATCCGTTCCTAGGGCCGTGGCAAAGAGCGGCCGGCCGCCATCGGCCAGAGAAGGCATGGGCCCTACCCGAGTTGTAGTTGTCTTCCCATTCTCTTCTTCTTTCGGCGCCTTGCAGGCCACAAGGGGGGGATGTCTTGCATATGCCTCCGACTCCCCCCTCTCTTCATCGCCTGGTCCGGCCATAACAAATGTCAGCAAGACGCCGTGGGGTGCACTGGGAGGCAGAGGCGGCGCGGACGAGCCTCTCCCGCCTCCCCAGGTGGAGGCCCCTCAGCTGCACCCCCAACGATCCACGCACCCAGCAAAGGGTTCGTCCACTGTGGCGGTATAGGGACGCGCCACGAGCCCAGCAAAGGTCTCGCCCACTGTTGCGGTACAGCGACGCTCCACTCACCCAGCAGGGTCTCGTCCACTGTGGCGGTGCAACGATGCTTCGCCCGACAGGCTTGAGTCCATCTGCTCCTGCAACCCAGTGACTGCCGGTGGTTGCAGATCTCCTAAAAATGGCGGTCGACTTTGCAGGAATGGGCCTGGCGTGAAAAGTTGGCCTGGTCGCCTGTTAACCAGAAAATGGGCCCCTGTCTTTCCTTTCAAAATGCTGCCAACAATATTTTCTGAATGGAAGACACCTGTCCAGAGGCGTTCTCCTCAACTTTGAAGATTCTACGAGAGCTGCGGAGGGCCCTCGGCCTCCGCGGGCCTCCTACCGCCCCCGATGGAAAAGGACTGCCATGATTGCCCGCAGAACGACCAAAGCGTAGCCACGAGACGTTGGCGCTCTCATGCTGACGCCAGCCTCAGTTTGAATGACCAAAAATCCTGCAGACTACTGATTCGATCGGTTCCGGTGGAACATCAGTATGACCCGGTAGGAAAGATTGTTGCCCCTCCCTTTTCTTTGATTGATGGTTCATGTCACCGGTCCCTTCTGTTGCCCCTTAACGGAACTTCTGGACTGCCGAAAGAGATTCTGGTCCAAGCCCGAGTTGGTGGAGACATTTTGACTATACTTGGGCCCGCCTGACCCCACCCAAAATGGCGCCGATATAAACGAAACTCGCAATTCCCCGTTGTGTTCCGGATGCTCAGACTTCAGATCATGAAATATGGATGCAGTTCTTGAAGCACATGGCGGGAGGGAATGAGTATTGCTTGAACATTCGGACAATGAATTGATATTAAGTTCTGACGCATCATTAATTACAGTATTATTGAAAGGTCGATTTTTCAACACTGATGGTACTTGCCCACAATGAATTTTCGATATGATTCTATTGCACTTATCGTACCTTGATGAAATAAAATGACCACCGACTCAGTTCTGTTTTCCTCAGATAAATATGCCCTCTTGTACAGCCCCAGTCTGCTCCGTGGCTGGCCCACGTAGTTTTAGGCCTGCATTTGTGCGTCATCACTTACGTGGTTGTATGCCTGCATTTGTACGTCATCATTTTTTAATAAAAATTTTGTGAAAACCAAATATAATAGTAGCTCTTGAATTGGTAAGTTCGAATACATAGCCATTGTTTCCGATCTACGTAAAATACAGGCGAAATAAAGCAAGTCGGTTACTGAAAGGTCAAAAATCAAAGTGCCCAGAAATAGTGAAAATGTAAATGATCCAAGTCTGTTACGTGTATTTTTTTCTTTTGTGCAACATAAGGCAATCGATAAAGGTCCCGGTGTTCTGTTTTACCTTGTATGCCACATATCTCAGGGAAATTGTTTCAGGTGTACACAAAAGAAAAACTCGAATTACTAACAATTTTTGGGGCAGATTTACAAACCCCTATCTCCATGGGAACGTCACTTTTAGCGATATTCCCGTGGCGATATGGGTTTCGCCCTATGTACAAGGCACCGTTGAGCCACTTACTATGGCTTAACGCTGCTTTGCAAATAAGAACCACTTTCATGCAATACTTAACGTGAAAGAGGTGGGCAGTGGGTGTTGCGATGGGCGTTCCACTGCAACAGCCATTGATTTTTTAACGCTGCCTCCTATTTACAAGGGCAGCGTAAATAGGAGACTGCGCCATAATTAAAACCAGGAAACACCTGGACTTCACTTGACGAAACGAGGATAAATGCTTTATTTCTCCTCGATTTTGCTTTTTTCATGTGTGCTGCCTTATGCAGTACACATGGAAAAAGCAAAACGCCTTGGATTTTTTATGTTCAGGAAGGAGGATCTTCCTGTACATAAACAATCTTCCCCTGCACGCAGTCACACTTGCACTATGGTGCAAGGGTGCCTGCATTGCCGCTACCCTGCTAAGTGTAGCGCAAGCGCAGGGGGAAACACAGGGCTGCACCATATTCTTGTAAATATGGCCAAAACCCTCGTTTCCGAAGTGGTGGACCGTGTCATTAAGCCAAGGAGGATAACGACACGCTCCTCCACTTCTGTGAATTTACAAAAAACTAAATAATTTAATGGGAAGATTGGTGCTGCATCCCAGTGACAAACCTTTACATGGCTGGTTTTATTTTGCTGTTCAAGGCTCCTGCTCCTGCAAGGGCCAGTCTGGAAACCAAAAGCAGCCCTAGAAAATGTTTTCAGACCAGTCCCCATACGGTGCATACCAAGTGCAATGAGTGAGCCTGACCACTACAGAGGGTGCTTTGGAATGCTCTCCCCCAAAGGTTTTTGGGAAACAATGGTGCAGTCTACAACACAGTTATCATTACAGATGGAATTTTATTAGCTTTCAAAGAATAGTAAAAACTCTCCTCTCTCCAGCAGGTACATTAATCACTGGTGTTATCTTGACACTTTTATTGTTGCTCCAAAACTGATAATTCTGCAAGGAACTTTGAAGTGCTTTTAAAACTGCTGCCTGCGGACCCCCTGAGAATGGGTCAAGGACCCCTGGGGGTCCGCGGACCACAGTTTGGGAAACACTGGTCTAACCACTAGCATTTTCATGTATCGTTCCTAAACTGAAAAGCCAGAGACCTTCATCCATTCATTAATATATAATGAGCCTTATTTATGTTAAAAGTAACGCACCGGCGGCGCAAGGCCGTCATAAATCTGCCCCAATATACTTCCTCATAAGACTGTATAATTAATTTTGCTAAACCATATTCATTTTTCATCAACTATACCGTTTGTATTTTATGTACTAGTGGCTATACCGATTACTTTGTTTTTTACAATGTCTGCACTCGTATTAGATAAGAAACTTGCCTTGAAAACAGTGCATTTCTGAATAAACATTTCAAATATACACGTTCTCTCTTTTAATCCATAATCTCAACTAAAATGATTGTATATTGAAACAGTATTCATGAGTTCCACGTAACTTCAGCTGTACTAACTTAATATTTTCTTTTGTCGACCTGATTTACTCATACTAGAACCCACAGGCCTATAACAGCCCGTGAACCCTTTCTTTTACAGTACATGACAAAACAAACAGTTACAGACTTACCTTTACCAATGCTTTGTACTATGTACAACAGTGACAGTCACAAAATAGATATTCGTTTGACGGAAGTCTAAATTATGCTGCTATCACTGCAACCAAAATTCAATGGCACAGATATCCAGTCAATACAGACTCATATATGTCTCTTCAGCCAATCATATTTCCTCCCGCAAAATTTTGTATTCAAATTCACATTTCAGTTGGTTGTCCCTCACAATATTTTCAATGTCACATAAAAGTCACCCATCACCCACTGCCATCTCTGGCTGTTTCCATGGTAACACCTCATTGTGCACCTGGCTGAAGGCACAGGTCAAAAGTTCATATCTCAACGTTCTACAGCAAACTAACAACACTGTTTTCCCTCCAGAAACACCTGCCTATCCACAGCTCTGTTACATGTCATTTTTTTCACACCCAATACTACTTTTTCTTTTACATAACATTAACATGCAACGTAGTCTTCAATCTTCACGTATTAGAATCAACCAATCATCTTTTGTTTTTCAACCACACCAAGCCTCATCCATTTTTTTTATCCTGAATTTCAGCTTCTAACTGCCATTGCACTTCCACAACCCATCGGAGCACGACTGCATCTGCCTTGAAAATGAAGGTTTGACTTTTAGGACACAGCTATATTCACTGGAGTGGAAAATATGCAGCAAGCAGACGAATTTCCAACCTTGATTTACCAAATGTGCAGATAACGTGGATTGGGCAAAGAGGATTAAGATGTCACCAATTAATACCATTGGTGAAAACTTTTATGCATCTCCCAGAACCAGACCTTATAATTGTGCACTGTGGTGGGAACGATCTAGGCACATTGACTGGGGTAGGTCTGGAAATGCTTCTAAAAGACACCTTTAGACAATTGATGACACTTTTTCCTCGAACTGCCTTGGTATATTCCAATATATGCCAAAGACAGAAATGGAATTGGTCCAATCAACATTGTGCACAAATTGAGAAAGCAAGGAGACATGTTAATAAATCTGTTTCTGCTTTCCTCAGAGATTATAGCATGGGTTCTATTTACCACAACAACTTGCGTTACCACATGCAAGACATCTATAGGACAGATGGTGTTCATTTCACGGATGAGGGAAACAAAATCTTCCTCTGCAACATCAGACTCTGCATCGGTACTTACTTATAAATGCAGAAACAACTCAATAAACACAAGGGCTCTTTTCAGAGCCACCTTATATCAAAGCACTCAAACTTCTGATTTATCTCCATTTTCACACTCTTGTAAATAGGTGTGCGCGCCCGAGTGCGCGCACCCCGCAACTTTTTTTCGAAAAAAAAAATATATATATTTTCGCCTTTAAGGACCTTACTGCACACCCTGAGAAAACCTACGCAGCAAAACAACCTCTACCTTCTCCCCTTTCCATGTTCCAACGCTTTGAAATGACAATATATTTACTCGCAGTGACAAAATGGCGGTCAACACTTCCTGATTTCCTTCGAATCGAACGTTAACAGACGTCACGCAGCAAAAAAAAGAATTCCGCTCGCGCGCAGCCGCTCGAGTGCGCGCACCCGTCCGCGCTTATAGATATATAATTGACTTTAACTTTAATTTTCTCAGCAACTACTGAACGGATTTACACCATTCCACAAAAAGCGTAATCTGCGAGCCGGACTCTACAGTTTTGCCAAATTTCTTATAAATCCATTCAGCCGTTCGACCTGTAGCCGTGTCTAAACGTCCTATGGAAAATAACATGGAGAAAACACGTTTTGGGACCCCCCTTTTATCTCAGCCCCCACTTCACCAATCCCTCCCAAATTTTCAGGGAAGGAGCGCAGTGGACCGAGCCATCTTCTTTGAGAAATTCGCAAAGATTCATCACCAGGGCCCAAGTTAATCCAAATAGAATGTTGACGATTTCCTATGGAAACTAGGTCCTAACTAACTAGGTCCTAACTATAAGTACCTACTGGCGACCGCCAGGTTTGACCCATAACCTTTAATGTTAGGTACAAACTGCACACGCAGGTGGGCGGGATATGCAGAAACTTCGAATCACCTGACGCGTTTCAATTGCTATCTTCCTCAGAGGCTTTCACCGAAGTTTGCGTGCCACACTCCCACATGCTCTCTGATTGGGCATTCCACGCCCCTGAGCATTGTGGATGTTCAAGTCTTTAAAGTCCATAAATGAACGCACTGTATTAGCTGCTGCTCTGTATGAGCCCCTAGACTCTGAATGAGCCTCCACTGGCGCTGCAGTTTTGATCCAGCTCCGTTGCTCCACAGTCGAGGTAGGTAACATCCCATCTCATGGCCCCCGTCTTAAACAGGATGGTGCACCCTCGCGGCTGGGCTGCCGCTATGTATTCAAGCTCCTGGGTCCGCCACCAAATGAAGGAGCACTCAAGCAGCAGAGAAGGTTTGACCCATAACCTTTATTGTTAGGTACAAACTGCACACGCAGGTGGGCGGGATATGCAGAAACTTCGAATCACCTGACGCGTTTCAATTGCTATCTTCCTCAGAGGCTTTCACCGAAGTTTGCGTGCCACACTCCCACATGCTCTCTGATTGGGCATTCCACGCCCCTGAGCATTGTGGATGTTGAAGTCTTTAAAGTCCATAAATGAACGCATTGTATTAGCTGCTGCTCTGTATGAGCCCCTAGACTCTGAATGAGCCTCCACTGGCGCTGCAGTTTTGATCCAGCTCCGTTGCTCCACAGTCGAGGTAGGTAACATCCCATCTCATGGCCCCCGTCTTAAACAGGATGGTGCACCCTCGCGGCTGGGCTGCCGCTATGTATTCAAGCTCCTGGGTCCGCCACCAAATGAAGGAGCACTCAAGCAGCAAAGAAGGTTTGACCCATAACCTTTAATGTTAGGTACAAACTGCACACGCAGGTGGGCGGGATATGCAGAAACTTCGAATCACCTGACGCGTTTCAATTGCTATCTTCCTCAGAGGCTTTCACCGAAGTTTGCGTGCCACACTCCCACATGCTCTCTGATTGGGCATTCCACGCCCCTGAGCATTGTGGATGTTGAAGTCTTTAAAGTCCATAAATGAACGCACTGTATTAGCTGCTGCTCTGTATGAGCCCCTAGACTCTGAATGAGCCTCCACTGGCGCTGCAGTTTTGATCCAGCTCCGTTGCTCCACAGTCGAGGTAGGTAACATCCCATCTCATGGCCCCCGTCTTAAACAGGATGGTGCACCCTCGCGGCTGGGCTGCCGCTATGTATTCAAGCTCCTGGGTCCGCCACCAAATGAAGGAGCACTCAAGCAGCAGAGAAGGTTTGACCCATAACCTTTAATGTTAGGTACAAACTGCACACGCAGGTGGGCGGGATATGCAGAAACTTCGAATCACCTGACGCGTTTCAATTGCTATCTTCCTCAGAGGCTTTCACCGAAGTTTGCGTGCCACACTCCCACATGCTCTCTGATTGGGCATTCCACGCCCCTGAGCATTGTGGATGTTGAAGTCTTTAAAGTCCATAAATGAACGCACTGTATTAGCTGCTGCTCTGTATGAGCCCCTAGACTCTGAATGAGCCTCCACTGGCGCTGCAGTTTTGATCCAGCTCCGTTGCTCCACAGTCGAGGTAGGTAACATCCCATCTCATGGCCCCCGTCTTAAACAGGATGGTGCACCCTCGCGGCTGGGCTGCCGCTATGTATTCAAGCTCCTGGGTCCGCCACCAAATGAAGGAGCACTCAAGCAGCAGAGAAGGTTTGACCCATAACCTTTAATGTTAGGTACAAACTGCACACGCAGGTGGGCGGGATATGCAGAAACTTCGAATCACCTGACGCGTTTCAATTGCTATCTTCCTCAGAGGCTTTCACCGAAGTTTGCGTGCCACACTCCCACATGCTCTCTGATTGGGCATTCCACGCCCCTGAGCATTGTGGATGTTGAAGTCTTTAAAGTCCATAAATGAACGCACTGTATTAGCTGCTGCTCTGTATGAGCCCCTAGACTCTGAATGAGCCTCCACTGGCGCTGCAGTTTTGATCCACCTCCGTTGCTCCACAGTCGAGGTAGGTAACATCCCATCTCATGGCCCCCGTCTTAAACAGGATGGTGCACCCTCGCGGCTGGGCTGCCGCTATGTATTCAAGCTCCTGGGTCTGCCACCAAATGAAGGAGCACTCAAGCAGCAGAGAAGGTTTGACCCATAACCTTTAATGTTAGGTACAAACTGCACACGCAGGTGGGCGGGATATGCAGAAACTTCGAATCACCTGACGCGTTTCAATTGCTATCTTCCTCAGGGGCTTTCACCGAAGTTTGCGTGCCACACTCCCACATGCTCTCTGATTGGGCATTCCACGCCCCTGAGCATTGTGGATGTTGAAGTCTTTAAAGTCCATAAATGAACGCACTGTATTAGCTGCTGCTCTGTATGAGCCCCTAGACTCTGAATGAGCCTCCACTGGCGCTGCAGTTTTGATCCAGCTCCGTTGCTCCACAGTCGAGGTAGGTAACATCCCATCTCATGGCCCCCGTCTTAAACAGGATGGTGCACCCTCGCGGCTGGGCTGCCGCTATGTATTCAAGCTCCTGGGTCCGCCACCAAATGAAGGAGCACTCAAGCAGCAGAGAAGGTTTGACCCATAACCTTTAATGTTAGGTACAAACTGCACACGCAGGTGGGCGGGATATGCAGAAACTTCGAATCACCTGACGCGTTTCAATTGCTATCTTCCTCAGAGGCTTTCACCGAAGTTTGCGTGCCACACTCCCACATGCTCTCTGATTGGGCATTCCACGCCCCTGAGCATTGTGGATGTTGAAGTCTTTAAAGTCCATAAATGAACGCACTGTATTAGCTGCTGCTCTGTATGAGCCCCTAGACTCTGAATGAGCCTCCACTGGCGCTGCAGTTTTGATCCAGCTCCGTTGCTCCACAGTCGAGGTAGGTAACATCCCATCTCATGGCCCCCGTCTTAAACAGGATGGTGCACCCTCGCGGCTGGGCTGCCGCTATGTATTCAAGCTCCTGGGTCCGCCACCAAATGAAGGAGCACTCAAGCAGCAGAGAAGGTTTGACCCATAACCTTGTATGTTAGGTACAAACTGCACACGCAGGTGGGCGGGATATGCAGAAACTTCGAATCACCTGACGCGTTTCAATTGCTATCTTCCTCAGAGGCTTTCACCGAAGTTTGCGTGCCATACTCCCACATGCTCTCTGATTGGGCATTCCACGCCCCTGAGCATTGTGGATGTTGAAGTCTTTAAAGTCCATAAATGAACGCACTGTATTAGCTGCTGCTCTGTATGAGCCCCTAGACTCTGAATGAGCCTCCACTGGCGCTGCAGTTTTGATCCAGCTCCGTTGCTCCACAGTCGAGGTAGGTAACATCCCATCTCATGGCCCCCGTCTTAAACAGGATGGTGCACCCTCGCGGCTGGGCTGCCGCTATGTATTCAAGCTCCTGGGTCCGCCACCAAATGAAGGAGCACTCAAGCAGCAGAGAAGGTTTGACCCATAACCTTTAATGTTAGGTACAAACTGCACACGCAGGTGGGCGGGATATGCAGAAACTTCGAATCACCTGACGCGTTTCAATTGCTATCTTCCTCAGAGGCTTTCACCGAAGTTTGCGTGCCATACTCCCACATGCTCTCTGATTGGGCATTCCACGCCCCTGAGCATTGTGGATGTTGAAGTCTTTAAAGTCCATAAATGAACGCACTGTATTAGCTGCTGCTCTGTATGAGCCCCTAGACTCTGAATGAGCCTCCACTGGCGCTGCAGTTTTGATCCAGCTCCGTTGCTCCACAGTCGAGGTAGGTAACATCCCATCTGATGGCCCCCGTCTTAAACAGGATGGTGCACCCTCGCGGCTGGGCTGCCGCTATGTATTCAAGCTCCTGGGTCCGCCACCAAATGAAGGAGCACTCAAGCAGCAGAGAAGGTTTGACCCATAACCTTTAATGTTAGGTACAAACTGCACACGCAGGTGGGCGGGATATGCAGAAACTTGGAATCACCTGACGCATTTCAATTGCTATCTTCCTCAGAGGCTTTCACCGAAGTTTGCGTGCCACACTCCCACATGCTCTCTGATTGGGCATTCCACGCCCCTGAGCATTGTGGATGTTGAAGTCTTTAAAGTCCATAAATGAACGCACTGTATTAGCTACTGCTCTGAATGAGCCCCTAGACTCTGAATGAGCCTCCACTGGCGCTGCAGTTTTGATCCAGCTCCGTTGCTCCACAGTCGAGGTAGGTAACATCCCATCTCATGGCCCCCGTCTTAAACAGGATGGTGCACCCTCGCGGCTGGGCTGCCGCTATGTATTCAAGCTCCTGGGTCCGCCACCAAATGAAGGAGCACTCAAGCAGCAAAGAAGGTTTGACCCATAACCTTTAATGTTAGGTACAAACTGCACACGCAGGTGGGCGGGATATGCAGAAACTTCGAATCACCTGACGCGTTTCAATTGCTATCTTCCTCAGAGGCTTTCACCGAAGTTTGCGTGCCACACTCCCACATGCTCTCTGATTGGGCATTCCACGCCCCTGAGCATTGTGGATGTTGAAGTCTTTAAAGTCCATAAATGAACGCACTGTATTAGCTGCTGCTCTGTATGAGCCCCTAGACTCTGAATGAGCCTCCACTGGCGCTGCAGTTTTGATCCAGCTCCGTTGCTCCACAGTCGAGGTAGGTAACATCCCATCTCATGGCCCCCGTCTTAAACAGGATGGTGCACCCTCGCGGCTGGGCTGCCGCTATGTATTCAAGCTCCTGGGTCCGCCACCAAATGAAGGAGCACTCAAGCAGCAGAGAAGGTTTGACCCATAACCTTTAATGTTAGGTACAAACTGCACACGCAGGTGGGCGGGATATGCAGAAACTTCGAATCACCTGACGCGTTTCAATTGCTATCTTCCTCAGAGGCTTTCACCGAAGTTTGCGTGCCACACTCCCACATGCTCTCTGATTGGGCATTCCACGCCCCTGAGCATTGTGGATGTTGAAGTCTTTAAAGTCCATAAATGAACGCACTGTATTAGCTGCTGCTCTGTATGAGCCCCTAGACTCTGAATGAGCCTCCACTGGCGCTGCAGTTTTGATCCAGCTCCGTTGCTCCACAGTCGAGGTAGGTAACATCCCATCTCATGGCCCCCGTCTTAAACAGGATGGTGCACCCTCGCGGCTGGGCTGCCGCTATGTATTCAAGCTCCTGGGTCCGCCACCAAATGAAGGAGCACTCAAGCAGCAGAGAAGGTTTGACCCATAACCTTTAATGTTAGGTACAAACTGCACACGCAGGTGGGCGGGATATGCAGAAACTTCGAATCACCTGACGCGTTTCAATTGCTATCTTCCTCAGAGGCTTTCACCGAAGTTTGCGTGCCACACTCCCACATGCTCTCTGATTGGGCATTCCACGCCCCTGAGCATTGTGGATGTTGAAGTCTTTAAAGTCCATAAATGAACGCACTGTATTAGCTGCTGCTCTGTATGAGCCCCTAGACTCTGAATGAGCCTCCACTGGCGCTGCAGTTTTGATCCACCTCCGTTGCTCCACAGTCGAGGTAGGTAACATCCCATCTCATGGCCCCCGTCTTAAACAGGATGGTGCACCCTCGCGGCTGGGCTGCCGCTATGTATTCAAGCTCCTGGGTCCGCCACCAAATGAAGGAGCACTCAAGCAGCAGAGAAGGTTTGACCCATAACCTTTAATGTTAGGTACAAACTGCACACGCAGGTGGGCGGGATATGCAGAAACTTCGAATCACCTGACGCGTTTCAATTGCTATCTTCCTCAGAGGCTTTCACCGAAGTTTGCGTGCCACACTCCCACATGCTCTCTGATTGGGCATTCCACGCCCCTGAGCATTGTGGATGTTGAAGTCTTTAAAGTCCATAAATGAACGCACTGTATTAGCTGCTGCTCTGTATGAGCCCCTAGACTCTGAATGAGCCTCCACTGGCGCTGCAGTTTTGATCCAGCTCCGTTGCTCCACAGTCGAGGTAGGTAACATCCCATCTCATGGCCCCCGTCTTAAACAGGATGGTGCACCCTCGCGGCTGGGCTGCCGCTATGTATTCAAGCTCCTGGGTCAGCCACCAAATGAAGGAGCACTCAAGCAGCAGAGAAGTTTTGACCCATAACCTTTAATGTTAGGTACAAACTGCACACGCAGGTGGGCGGCATATGCAGAAACTTCGAATCACCTGACGCGTTTCAATTGCTATCTTCCTCAGAGGCTTTCACCGAAGTTTGCGTGCCATACTCCCACATGCTCTCTGATTGGGCATTCCACGCCCCTGAGCATTGTGGATGTTGAAGTCTTTAAAGTCCATAAATGAATGCACTGTATTAGCTGCTGCTCTGTATGAGCCCCTAGACTCTGAATGAGCCTCCACTGGCGCTGCAGTTTTGATCCAGCTCCGTTGCTCCACAGTCGAGGTAGGTAACATCCCATCTGATGGCCCCCGTCTTAAACAGGATGGTGCACCCTCGCGGCTGGGCTGCCGCTATGTATTCAAGCTCCTGGGTCCGCCACCAAATGAAGGAGCACTCAAGCAGCAGAGAAGGTTTGACCCATAACCTTTAATGTTAGGTACAAACTGCACACGCAGGTGGGCGGGATATGCAGAAACTTCGAATCACCTGACGCGTTTCAATTGCTATCTTCCTCAGAGGCTTTCACCGAAGTTTGCGTGCCACACTCCCACATGCTCTCTGATTGGGCATTCCACGCCCCTGAGCATTGTGGATGTTGAAGTCTTTAAAGTCCATAAATGAACGCACTGTATTAGCTGCTGCTCTGTATGAGCCCCTAGACTCTGAGTGAGCCTCCACTGGCGCTGCAGTTTTGATCCAGCTCCGTTGCTCCACAGTTGAGGTAGGTAACATCCCATCTCATGGCCCCCGTCTTAAACAGGATGGTGCACCCTCGCGGCTGGGCTGCCGCTATGTATTCAAGCTCCTGGGTCCGCCACCAAATGAAGGAGCACTCAAGCAGCAGAGAAGGTTTGACCCATAACCTTTAATGTTAGGTACAAACTGCACACGCAGGTGGGCGGGATATGCAGAAACTTCGAATCACCTGACGCGTTTCAATTGCTATCTTCCTCAGAGGCTTTCACCGAAGTTTGCGTGCCACACTCCCACATGCTCTCTGATTGGGCATTCCACGCCCCTGAGCATTGTGGATGTTGAAGTCTTTAAAGTCCATAAATGAACGCACTGTATTAGCTGCTGCTCTGTATGAGCCCCTAGACTCTGAATGAGCCTCCACTGGCGCTGCAGTTTTGATCCAGCTCCGTTGCTCCACAGTCGAGGTAGGTAACATCCCATCTCATGGCCCCCGTCTTAAACAGGATGGTGCACCCTCGCGGCTGGGCTGCCGCTATGTATTCAAGCTCCTGGGTCTGCCACCAAATGAAGGAGCACTCAAGCAGCAGAGAAGGTTTGACCCATAACCTTTAATGTTAGGTACAAACTGCACACGCAGGTGGGCGGGATATGCAGAAACTTCGAATCACCTGACGCGTTTCAATTGCTATCTTCCTCAGGGGCTTTCACCGAAGTTTGCGTGCCACACTCCCACATGCTCTCTGATTGGGCATTCCACGCCCCTGAGCATTGTGGATGTTGAAGTCTTTAAAGTCCATAAATGAACGCACTGTATTAGCTGCTGCTCTGTATGAGCCCCTAGACTCTGAATGAGCCTCCACTGGCGCTGCAGTTTTGATCCAGCTCCGTTGCTCCACAGTCGAGGTAGGTAACATCCCATCTCATGGCCCCCGTCTTAAACAGGATGGTGCACCCTCGCGGCTGGGCTGCCGCTATGTATTCAAGCTCCTGGGTCCGCCACCAAATGAAGGAGCACTCAAGCAGCAGAGAAGGTTTGACCCATAACCTTTAATGTTAGGTACAAACTGCACACGCAGGTGGGCGGGATATGCAGAAACTTCGAATCACCTGACGCGTTTCAATTGCTATCTTCCTCAGAGGCTTTCACCGAAGTTTGCGTGCCACACTCCCACATGCTCTCTGATTGGGCATTCCACGCCCCTGAGCATTGTGGATGTTGAAGTCTTTAAAGTCCATAAATGAACGCACTGTATTAGCTGCTGCTCTGTATGAGCCCCTAGACTCTGAATGAGCCTCCACTGGCGCTGCAGTTTTGATCCAGCTCCGTTGCTCCACAGTCGAGGTAGGTAACATCCCATCTCATGGCCCCCGTCTTAAACAGGATGGTGCACCCTCGCGGCTGGGCTGCCGCTATGTATTCAAGCTCCTGGGTCCGCCACCAAATGAAGGAGCACTCAAGCAGCAGAGAAGGTTTGACCCATAACCTTTAATGTTAGGTACAAACTGCACACGCAGGTGGGCGGGATATGCAGAAACTTCGAATCACCTGACGCGTTTCAATTGCTATCTTCCTCAGAGGCTTTCACCGAAGTTTGCGTGCCATACTCCCACATGCTCTCTGATTGGGCATTCCACGCCCCTGAGCATTGTGGATGTTGAAGTCTTTAAAGTCCATAAATGAACGCACTGTATTAGCTGCTGCTCTGTATGAGCCCCTAGACTCTGAATGAGCCTCCACTGGCGCTGCAGTTTTGATCCAGCTCCGTTGCTCCACAGTCGAGGTAGGTAACATCCCATCTCATGGCCCCCGTCTTAAACAGGATGGTGCACCCTCGCGGCTGGGCTGCCGCTATGTATTCAAGCTCCTGGGTCCGCCACCAAATGAAGGAGCACTCAAGCAGCAGAGAAGGTTTGACCCATAACCTTTAATGTTAGGTACAAACTGCACACGCAGGTGGGCGGGATATGCAGAAACTTCGAATCACCTGACGCGTTTCAATTGCTATCTTCCTCAGGGGCTTTCACCGAAGTTTGCGTGCCACACTCCCACATGCTCTCTGATTGGGCATTCCACGCCCCTGAGCATTGTGGATGTTGAAGTCTTTAAAGTCCATAAATGAACGCACTGTATTAGCTGCTGCTCTGTATGAGCCCCTAGACTCTGAATGAGCCTCCACTGGCGCTGCAGTTTTGATCCAGCTCCGTTGCTCCACAGTCGAGGTAGGTAACATCCCATCTCATGGCCCCCGTCTTAAACAGGATGGTGCACCCTCGCGGCTGGGCTGCCGCTATGTATTCAAGCTCCTGGGTCCGCCACCAAATGAAGGAGCACTCAAGCAGCAGAGAAGGTTTGACCCATAACCTTTAATGTTAGGTACAAACTGCACACGCAGGTGGGCGGGATATGCAGAAACTTCGAATCACCTGACGCGTTTCAATTGCTATCTTCCTCAGAGGCTTTCACCGAAGTTTGCGTGCCACACTCCCACATGCTCTCTGATTGGGCATTCCACGCCCCTGAGCATTGTGGATGTTGAAGTCTTTAAAGTCCATAAATGAACGCACTGTATTAGCTGCTGCTCTGTATGAGCCCCTAGACTCTGAATGAGCCTCCACTGGCGCTGCAGTTTTGATCCAGCTCCGTTGCTCCACAGTCGAGGTAGGTAACATCCCATCTCATGGCCCCCGTCTTAAACAGGATGGTGCACCCTCGCGGCTGGGCTGCCGCTATGTATTCAAGCTCCTGGGTCCGCCACCAAATGAAGGAGCACTCAAGCAGCAGAGAAGGTTTGACCCATAACCTTTAATGTTAGGTACAAACTGCACACGCAGGTGGGCGGGATATGCAGAAACTTCGAATCACCTGACGCGTTTCAATTGCTATCTTCCTCAGAGGCTTTCACCGAAGTTTGCGTGCCATACTCCCACATGCTCTCTGATTGGGCATTCCACGCCCCTGAGCATTGTGGATGTTGAAGTCTTTAAAGTCCATAAATGAACGCACTGTATTAGCTGCTGCTCTGTATGAGCCCCTAGACTCTGAATGAGCCTCCACTGGCGCTGCAGTTTTGATCCAGCTCCGTTGCTCCACAGTCGAGGTAGGTAACATCCCATCTCATGGCCCCCGTCTTAAACAGGATGGTGCACCCTCGCGGCTGGGCTGCCGCTATGTATTCAAGCTCCTGGGTCCGCCACCAAATGAAGGAGCACTCAAGCAGCAGAGAAGGTTTGACCCATAACCTTTAATGTTAGGTACAAACTGCACACGCAGGTGGGCGGGATATGCAGAAACTTCGAATCACCTGACGCGTTTCAATTGCTATCTTCCTCAGAGGCTTTCACCGAAGTTTGCGTGCCATACTCCCACATGCTCTCTGATTGGGCATTCCACGCCCCTGAGCATTGTGGATGTTGAAGTCTTTAAAGTCCATAAATGAACGCACTGTATTAGCTGCTGCGATGTATGAGCCCCTAGACTCTGAATGAGCCTCCACTGGCGCTGCAGTTTTGATCTAGCTCCGTTGCTCCACAGTCGAGGTAGGTAACATCCCATCTGATGGCCCCCGTCTTAAACAGGATGGTGCACCCTCGCGGCTGGGCTGCCGCTATGTATTCAAGCTCCTGGGTCCGCCACCAAATGAAGGAGCACTCAAGCAGCAGAGAAGGTTTGACCCATAACCTTTAATGTTAGGTACAAACTGCACACGCAGGTGGGCGGGATATGCAGAAACTTGGAATCACCTGACGCATTTCAATTGCTATCTTCCTCAGAGGCTTTCACCGAAGTTTGCGTGCCACACTCCCACATGCTCTCTGATTGGGCATTCCACGCCCCTGAGCATTGTGGATGTTGAAGTCTTTAAAGTCCATAAATGAACGCACTGTATTAGCTACTGCTCTGAATGAGCCCCTAGACTCTGAATGAGCCTCCACTGGCGCTGCAGTTTTGATCCAGCTCCGTTGCTCCACAGTCGAGGTAGGTAACATCCCATCTCATGGCCCCTGTATTAAACAGGATGGTGCACCCTCGCGGCTGGGCTGCCGCTATGTATTCAAGCTCCTGGGTCCGCCACCAAATGAAGGAGCACTCAAGCAGCAGAGAAGGTTTGACCCATAACCTTTAATGTTAGGTACAAACTGCACACGCAGGTGGGCGGGATATGCAGAAACTTCGAATCACCTGACGCGTTTCAATTGCTATCTTCCTCAGAGGCTTTCACCGAAGTTTGCGTGCCATACTCCCACATGCTCTCTGATTGGGCATTCCACGCCCCTGAGCATTGTGGATGTTGAAGTCTTTAAAGTCCATAAATGAACGCACTGTATTAGCTGCTGCTCTGTATGAGCCCCTAGACTCTGAATGAGCCTCCACTGGCGCTGCAGTTTTGATCCAGCTCCGTTGCTCCACAGTCGAGGTAGGTAACATCCCATCTGATGGCCCCCGTCTTAAACAGGATGGTGCACCCTCGCGGCTGGGCTGCCGCTATGTATTCAAGCTCCTGGGTCCGCCACCAAATGAAGGAGCACTCAAGCAGCAGAGAAGGTTTGACCCATAACCTTTAATGTTAGGTACAAACTGCACACGCAGGTGGGCGGGATATGCAGAAACTTGGAATCACCTGACGCATTTCAATTGCTATCTTCCTCAGAGGCTTTCACCGAAGTTTGCGTGCCACACTCCCACATGCTCTCTGATTGGGCATTCCACGCCCCTGAGCATTGTGGATGTTGAAGTCTTTAAAGTCCATAAATGAACGCACTGTATTAGCTGCTGCTCTGAATGAGCCCCTAGACTCTGAATGAGCCTCCACTGGCGCTGCAGTTTTGATCCAGCTCCGTTGCTCCACAGTCGAGGTAGGTAACATCCCATCTCATGGCCCCCGTCTTAAACAGGATGGTGCACCCTCGCGGCTGGGCTGCCGCTATGTATTCAAGCTCCTGGGTCCGCCACCAAATGAAGGAGCACTCAAGCAGCAGAGAAGGTTTGACCCATAACCTTTAATGTTAGGTACAAACTGCACACGCAGGTGGGCGGGATATGCAGAAACTTCGAATCACCTGACGCGTTTCAATTGCTATCTTCCTCAGAGGCTTTCACCGAAGTTTGCGTGCCACACTCCCACATGCTCTCTGATTGGGCATTCCACGCCCCTGAGCATTGTGGATGTTGAAGTCTTTAAAGTCCATAAATGAACGCACTGTATTAGCTGCTGCTCTGTATGAGCCCCTAGACTCTGAATGAGCCTCCACTGGCGCTGCAGTTTTGATCCAGCTCCGTTGCTCCACAGTCGAGGTAGGTAACATCCCATCTCATGGCACCCGTCTTAAACAGGATGGTGCACCCTCGCGGCTGGGCTGCCGCTATGTATTCAAGCTCCTGGGTCCGCCACCAAATGAAGGAGCACTCAAGCAGCAGAGAAGGTTTGACCCATAACCTTTAATGTTAGGTACAAACTGCACACGCAGGTGGGCGGGATATGCAGAAACTTCGAATCACCTGACGCGTTTCAATTGCTATCTTCCTCAGAGGCTTTCACCGAAGTTTGCGTGCCACACTCCCACATGCTCTCTGATTGGGCATTCCACGCCCCTGAGCATTGTGGATGTTGAAGTCTTTAAAGTCCATAAATGAACGCACTGTATTAGCTGCTGCTCTGTATGAGCCCCTAGACTCTGAATGAGCCTCCACTGGCGCTGCAGTTTTGATCCAGCTCCGTTGCTCCACAGTCGAGGTAGGTAACATCCCATCTCATGGCCCCCGTCTTAAACAGGATGGTGCACCCTCGCGGCTGGGCTGCCGCTATGTATTCAAGCTCCTGGGTCCGCCACCAAATGAAGGAGCACTCAAGCAGCAGAGAAGGTTTGACCCATAACCTTTAATGTTAGGTACAAACTGCACACGCAGGTGGGCGGGATATGCAGAAACTTCGAATCACCTGACGCGTTTCAATTGCTATCTTCCTCAGAGGCTTTCACCGAAGTTTGCGTGCCATACTCCCACATGCTCTCTGATTGGGCATTCCACGCCCCTGAGCATTGTGGATGTTGAAGTCTTTAAAGTCCATAAATGAACGCACTGTATTAGCTGCTGCTCTGTATGAGCCCCTAGACTCTGAATGAGCCTCCACTGGCGCTGCAGTTTTGATCCAGCTCCGTTGCTCCACAGTCGAGGTAGGTAACATCCCATCTCATGGCCCCCGTCTTAAACAGGATGGTGCACCCTCGCGGCTGGGCTGCCGCTATGTATTCAAGCTCCTGGGTCCGCCACCAAATGAAGGAGCACTCAAGCAGCAGAGAAGGTTTGACCCATAACCTTTAATGTTAGGTACAAACTGCACACGCAGGTGGGCGGGATATGCAGAAACTTCGAATCACCTGACGCGTTTCAATTGCTATCTTCCTCAGAGGCTTTCACCGAAGTTTGCGTGCCACACTCCCACATGCTCTCTGATTGGGCATTCCACGCCCCTGAGCATTGTGGATGTTGAAGTCTTTAAAGTCCATAAAGGAACGCACTGTATTAGCTGCTGCTCTGTATGAGCCCCTAGACTCTGAATGAGCCTCCACTGGCGCTGCAGTTTTGATCCAGCTCCGTTGCTCCACAGTCGAGGTAGGTAACATCCCATCTGATGGCCCCCGTCTTAAACAGGATGGTGCACCCTCGCGGCTGGGCTGCCGCTATGTATTCAAGCTCCTGGGTCCGCCACCAAATGAAGGAGCACTCAAGCAGCAGAGAAGGTTTGACCCATAACCTTTAATGTTAGGTACAAACTGCACACGCAGGTGGGCGGGATATGCAGAAACTTCGAATCACCTGACGCGTTTCAATTGCTATCTTCCTCAGAGGCTTTCACCGAAGTTTGCGTGCCACACTCCCACATGCTCTCTGATTGGGCATTCCACGCCCCTGAGCATTGTGGATGTTGAAGTCTTTAAAGTCCATAAATGAACGCACTGTATTAGCTGCTACTCTGTATGAGCCCCTAGACTCTGAATGAGCCTCCACTGGCGCTGCAGTTTTGATCCAGCTCCGTTGCTCCACAGTCGAGGTAGGTAACATCCCATCTGATGGCCCCCGTCTTAAACAGGATGGTGCACCCTCACGGCTGGGCTGCCGCTATGTATTCAAGCTCCTGGGTCCGCCACCAAATGAAGGAGCACTCAAGCAGCAGAGAAGGTTTGACCCATAACCTTTAATGTTAGGTACAAACTGCACACGCAGGTGGGCGGGATATGCAGAAACTTGGAATCACCTGACGCGTTTCAATTGCTATCTTCCTCAGAGGCTTTCACCGAAGTTTGCGTGCCACACTCCCACATGCTCTCTGATTGGGCATTCCACGCCCCTGAGCATTGTGGATGTTGAAGTCTTTAAAGTCCATAAATGAACGCACTGTATTAGCTGCTGCTCTCTATGAGCCCCTAGACTCTGAATGAGCCTCCACTGGCGCTGCAGTTTTGATCCAGCTCCGTTGCTCCACAGTCGAGGTAGGTAACATCCCATCTCATGGCCCCCGTCTTAAACAGGATGGTGCACCCTCGCGGCTGGGCTGCCGCTATGTATTCAAGCTCCTGGGTCCGCCACCAAATAAAGGAGCACTCAAGCAGCAGAGAAGGTTTGACCCATAACCTTTAATGTTAGGTACAAACTGCACACGCAGGTGGGCGGGATATGCAGAAACTTCGAATCACCTGACGCGTTTCAATTGCTATCTTCCTCAGAGGCTTTCACCGAAGTTTGCGTGCCACACTCCCACATGCTCTCTGATTGGGCATTCCACGCCCCTGAGCATTGTGGATGTTGAAGTCTTTAAAGTCCATAAATGAACGCACTGTATTAGCTGCTGCTCTGTATGAGCCCCTAGACTCTGAATGAGCCTCCACTGGCGCTGCAGTTTTGATCCAGTTCCTTTGCTCCACAGTCGAGGTAGGTAACATCCCATCTCATGGCCCCCGTCTTAAACAGGATGGCGCACCCTCGCGGCTGGGCTGCCGCTATGTATTCAAGCTCCTGGGTCCGCCACCAAATGAAGGAGCACTCAAGCAGCAGAGAAGGTTTGACCCATAACCTTTAATGTTAGGTAAAAACTGCACACGCAGGTGGGCGGGATATGCAGAAACTTCGAATCACCTGACGCGTTTCAATTGCTATCTTCCTCAGAGGCTTTCACCGAAGTTTGCGTGCCACACTCCCACATGCTCTCTGATTGGGCATTCCACGCCCCTGAGCATTGTGGATGTTGAAGTCTTTAAAGTCCATAAATGAACGCACTGTATTAGCTGCTGCTCTGTATGAGCCCCTAGACTCTGAATGAGCCTCCACTGGCGCTGCAGTTTTGATCCAGCTCCTTTGCTCCACAGTCGAGGTAGGTAACATCCCATCTCATGGCCCCCGTCTTAAACAGGGTCAAACCTTCTCTGCTGCTTGAGTGCTCCTTTATTTGGTGTCGGACCCAGGAGCTTGAATACATAGCGGCAGCCCAGCCGCGAGGGTGCACCATCCTGTTTAAGACGGGGGCCATGAGATGGGATGTTACCTACCTCGACTGTGGAGCAACGGAGCTGGATCAAAACTGCAGCGCCAGTGGAGGCTCATTCAGAGTCTAGGGGCTCATACAGAGCAGCAGCTAATACAGTGCGTTCATTTATGGACTTTAAAGACTTCAACATCCACAATGCTCAGGGGCGTGGAATGCCCAATCAGAGAGCATGTGGGAGTGTGGCACGCAAACTTCGGTGAAAGCCTCTGAGGAAGATAGCAATTGAAACGCGTCAGGTGATTCGAAGTTTCTGCATATCCCGCCCACCTGCGTGTGCAGTTTGTACCTAACATTAAAGGTTATGGGTCAAACCTTCTCTGCTGCTTGAGTGCTCCTTCATTTGGTGGCGGACCCAGGAGCTTGAATACATAGCGGCAGCCCAGCCGCGAGGGTGCACCATCCTGTTTAAGACGGGGGCCATGAGATGGGATGTTACCTACCTCGACTGTGGAGCAACGGAGCTGGATCAAAACTGCAGCGCCAGTGGAGGCTCATTCAGAGTCTAGGGGCTCATACAGAGCAGCAGCTAATACAGTGCGTTCATTTATGGACTTTAAAGACTTCAACATCCACAATGCTCAGGGGCGTGGAATGCCCAATCAGAGAGCATGTGGGAGTGTGGCACGCAAACTTCGGTGAAAGCCTCTGAGGAAGATAGCAATTGAAACGCGTCAGGTGATTCGAAGTTTCTGCATATCCCGCCCACCTGCGTGTGCAGTTTGTACCTAACATTAAAGGTTATGGGTCAAACCTTCTCTGCTGCTTGAGTGCTCCTTCATTTGGTGGCGGACCCAGGAGCTTGAATACATAGCGGCAGCCCAGCCGCGAGGGTGCACCATCCTGTTTAAGACGGGGGCCATGAGATGGGATGTTACCTACCTCGACTGTGGAGCAACGGAGCTGGATCAAAACTGCAGCGCCAGTGGAGGCTCATTCAGAGTCTAGGGGCTCATACAGAGCAGCAGCTAATACAGTGCGTTCATTTATGGACTTTAAAGACTTCAACATCCACAATGCTCAGGGGCGTGGAATGCCCAATCAGAGAGCATGTGGGAGTGCGGCACGCAAACTTCGGTGAAAGCCTCTGAGGAAGATAGCAATTGAAACGCGTCAGGTGATTCGAAGTTTCTGCATATCCCGCCCACCTGCGTGTGCAGTTTGTACCTAACATTAAAGGTTATGGGTCAAACCTTCTCTGCTGCTTGAGTGCTCCTTCATTTGGTGGCACACCCAGGAGCTTGAATACATAGCGGCAGCCCAGCCGCGAGGGTGCACAATCCTGTTTAAGACGGGGGCCATGAGATGGGATGTTACCTACCTCGACTGTGGAGCAACGGAGCTGGATCAAAACTGCAGCGCCAGTGGAGGCTCATTCAGAGTCTAGGGGCTCATACAGAGCAGCAGCTAATACAGTGCGTTCATTTATGGACTTTAAAGACTTCAACATCCACAATGCTCAGGGGCGTGGAATGCCCAATCAGAGAGCATGTGGGAGTGTGGCACGCAAACTTCGGTGAACGCCTCTGAGGAAGATAGCAATTGAAACGCGTCAGGTGATTCGAAGTTTCTGCATATCCCGCCCCCCTGCGTGTGCAGTTTGTACCTAACATTAAAGGTTATGGGTCAAACCTTCTCTGCTGCTTGAGTGCTCCTTCATTTGGTGGCGGACCCAGGAGCTTGAATACATAGCGGCAGCCCAGCCGCGAGGGTGCACCATCCTGTTTAAGACGGGGGCCATGAGATGGGATGTTACCTACCTCGACTGTGGAGCAACGGAGCTGGATCAAAACTGCAGCGCCAGTGGAGGCTCATTCAGAGTCTAGGGGCTCATACAGAGCAGCAGCTAATACAGTGCGTTCATTTATGGACTTTAAAGACTTCAACATCCACAATGCTCAGGGGCGTGGAATGCCCAATCAGAGAGCATGTGGGAGTGTGGCACGCAAACTTCGGTGAAAGCCTCTGAGGAAGATAGCAATTGAAACGCGTCAGGTGATTCGAAGTTTCTGCATATCCCGCCCACCTGCGTGTGCAGTTTGTACCTAACATTAAAGGTTATGGGTCAAACCTTCTCTGCTGCTTGAGTGCTCCTTCATTTGGTGGCGGACCCAGGAGCTTGAATACATAGCGGCAGCCCAGCCGCGAGGGTGCACCATCCTGTTTAAGACGGGGGCCATGAGATGGGATGTTACCTACCTCGACTGTGGAGCAACGGAGCTGGATCAAAACTGCAGCGCCAGTGGAGGCTCATTCAGAGTCTAGGGGCTCATAGAGAGCAGCAGCTAATACAGTGCGTTCATTTATGGACTTTAAAGACTTCAACATCCACAATGCTCAGGGGCGTGGAATGCCCAATCAGAGAGCATGTGGGAGTGTGGCACGCAAACTTCGGTGAAAGCCTCTGAGGAAGATAGCAATTGAAACGCGTCAGGTGATTCGAAGTTTCTGCATATCCCGCCCACCTGCGTGTGCAGTTTGTACCTAACATTAAAGGTTATGGGTCAAACCTTCTCTGCTGCTTGAGTGCTCCTTCATTTGGTGGCGGACCCAGGAGCTTGAATACATAGCGGCAGCCCAGCCGCGAGGGTGCACCATCCTGTTTAAGACGGGGGCCATCAGATGGGATGTTACCTACCTCGACTGTGGAGCAACGGAGCTGGATCAAAACTGCAGCGCCAGTGGAGGCTCATTCAGAGTCTAGGGGCTCATACAGAGCAGCAGCTAATACAGTGCGTTCATTTATGGACTTTAAAGTCTTCAACATCCACAATGCTCAGGGGCGTGGAATGCCCAATCAGAGAGCATGTGGGAGTGTGGCACGCAAACTTCGGTGAAAGCCTCTGAGGAAGATAGCAATTGAAACGCGTCAGGTGATTCGAAGTTTCTGCATATCCCGCCCACCTGCGTGTGCAGTTTGTACCTAACATTAAAGGTTATGGGTCAAACCTTCTCTGCTGCTTGAGTGCTCCTTCATTTGGTGGCGGACCCAGGAGCTTGAATACATAGCGGCAGCCCAGCCGCGAGGGTGCACCATCCTGTTTAAGACGGGGGCCATGAGATGGGATGTTACCTACCTCGACTGTGGAGCAACGGAGCTGGATCAAAACTGCAGCGCCAGTGGAGGCTCATTCAGAGTCTAGGGGCTCATACAGAGCAGCAGCTAATACAGTGCGTTCATTTATGGACTTTAAAGACTTCAACATCCACAATGCTCAGGGGCGTGGAATGCCCAATCAGAGAGCATGTGGGAGTGTGGCACGCAAACTTCGGTGAAAGCCTCTGAGGAAGATAGCAATTGAAACGCGTCAGGTGATTCGAAGTTTCTGCATATCCCGCCCACCTGCGTGTGCAGTTTGTACCTAACATTAAAGGTTATGGGTCAAACCTTCTCTGCTGCTTGAGTGCTCCTTCATTTGGTGGCGGACCCAGGAGCTTGAATACATAGCGGCAGCCCAGCCGCGAGGGTGCACCATCCTGTTTAAGACGGGGGCCATGAGATGGGATGTTACCTACCTCGACTGTGGAGCAACGGAGCTGGATCAAAACTGCAGCGCCAGTGGAGGCTCATTCAGAGTCTAGGGGCTCATACAGAGCAGCAGCTAATACAGTGCGTTCATTTATGGACTTTAAAGACTTCAACATCCACAATGCTCAGGGGCGTGGAATGCCCAATCAGAGAGCATGTGGGAGTGTGGCACGCAAACTTCGGTGAAAGCCTCTGAGGAAGATAGCAATTGAAACGCGTCAGGTGATTCGAAGTTTCTGCATATCCCGCCCACCTGCGTGTGCAGTTTGTACCTAACATTAAAGGTTATGGGTCAAACCTTCTCTGCTGCTTGAGTGCTCCTTCATTTGGTGGCGGACCCAGGAGCTTGAATACATAGCGGCAGCCCAGCCGCGAGGGTGCACCATCCTGTTTAAGACGGGGGCCATGAGATGGGATGTTACCTACCTCGACTGTGGAGCAACGGAGCTGGATCAAAACTGCAGCGCCAGTGGAGGCTCATTCAGAGTCTAGGGGCTCATAGAGAGCAGCAGCTAATACAGTGCGTTCATTTATGGACTTTAAAGACTTCAACATCCACAATGCTCAGGGGCGTGGAATGCCCAATCAGAGAGCATGTGGGAGTGTGGCACGCAAACTTCGGTGAAAGCCTCTGAGGAAGATAGCAATTGAAACACGTCAGGTGATTCGAAGTTTCTGCATATCCCGCCCACCTGCGTGTGCAGTTTGTACCTAACATTAAAGGTTATGGGTCAAACCTTCTCTGCTGCTTGAGTGCTCCTTCATTTGGTGGCGGACCCAGGAGCTTGAATACATAGCGGCAGCCCAGCCGCGAGGGTGCACCATCCTGTTTAAGACGGGGGCCATCAGATGGGATGTTACCTACCTCGACTGTGGAGCAACGGAGCTGGATCAAAACTGCAGCGCCAGTGGAGGCTCATTCAGAGTCTAGGGGCTCATACAGAGCAGCAGCTAATACAGTGCGTTCATTTATGGACTTTAAAGTCTTCAACATCCACAATGCTCAGGGGCGTGGAATGCCCAATCAGAGAGCATGTGGGAGTGTGGCACGCAAACTTCGGTGAAAGCCTCTGAGGAAGATAGCAATTGAAACGCGTCAGGTGATTCGAAGTTTCTGCATATCCCGCCCACCTGCGTGTGCAGTTTGTACCTAACATTAAAGGTTATGGGTCAAACCTTCTCTGCTGCTTGAGTGCTCCTTCATTTGGTGGCGGACCCAGGAGCTTGAATACATAGCGGCAGCCCAGCCGCGAGGGTGCACCATCCTGTTTAAGACGGGGGCCATGAGATGGGATGTTACCTACCTCGACTGTGGAGCAACGGAGCTGGATCAAAACTGCAGCGCCAGTGGAGGCTCATTCAGAGTCTAGGGGCTCATACAGAGCAGCAGCTAATACAGTGCGTTCATTTATGGACTTTAAAGACTTCAACATCCACAATGCTCAGGGGCGTGGAATGCCCAATCAGAGAGCATGTGGGAGTGTGGCACGCAAACTTCGGTGAAAGCCTCTGAGGAAGATAGCAATTGAAACGCGTCAGGTGATTCGAAGTTTCTGCATATCCCGCCCACCTGCGGGTGCAGTTTGTACCTAACATTAAAGGTTATGGGTCAAACCTTCTCTGCTGCTTGAGTGCTCCTTCATTTGGTGGCGGACCCAGGAGCTTGAATACATAGCGGCAGCCCAGCCGCGAGGGTGCACCATCCTGTTTAAGATGGGGGCCATGAGATGGGATGTTACCTACCTCAACTGTGGAGCAACGGAGCTGGATCAAAACTGCAGCGCCAGTGGAGGCTCATTCAGAGTCTAGGGGCTCATACAGAGCAGCAGCTAATACAGTGCGTTCATTTATGGACTTTAAAGACTTCAACATCCACAATGCTCAGGGGCGTGGAATGCCCAATCAGAGAGCATGTGGGAGTGTGGCACGCAAACTTCGGTGAAAGCCTCTGAGGAAGATAGCAATTGAAACGCGTCAGGTGATTCGAAGTTTCTGCATATCCCGCCCACCTGCGTGTGCAGTTTGTACCTAACATTAAAGGTTATGGGTCAAGCCTTCTCTGCTGCTTGAGTGCTCCTTCATTTGGTGGCGGACCCAGGAGCTTGAATACATAGCGGCAGCCCAGCCGCGAGGGTGCACCATCCTGTTTAAGACGGGGGCCATGAGATGGGATGTTACCTACCTCGACTGTGGAGCAACGGAGCTGGATCAAAACTGGAGCGCCAGTGGAGGCTCATTCAGAGTCTAGGGGCTCATACAGAGCAGCAGCTAATACAGTGCGTTCATTTATGGACTTTAAAGACTTCAACATCCACAATGCTCAGGGGCGTGGAATGCCCAATCAGAGAGCATGTGGGAGTGTGGCACGCAAACTTCGGTGAAAGCCTCTGAGGAAGATAGCAATTGAAATGCGTCAGGTGATTCGAAGTTTCTGCATATCCCGCCCACCTGCGTGTGCAGTTTGTACCTAACATTAAAGGTTATGGGTCAAACCTTCTCTGCTGCTTGAGTGCTCCTTCATTTGGTGGCGGACCCAGGAGCTTGAATACATAGCGGCAGCCCAGCCGCGAGGGTGCACCATCCTATTTAAGACGGGGGCCATGAGATGGGATGTTACCTACCTCGACTGTGGAGCAACGGAGCTGGATCAAAACTGCAGCGCCAGTGGAGGCTCATTCAGAGTCTAGGGGCTCATACAGAGCAGCAGCTAATACAGTGCGTTCATTTATGGACTTTAAAGACTTCAACATCCACAATGCTCAGGGGCGTGGAATGCCCAATCAGAGAGCATGTGGGAGTGTGGCACGCAAACTTCGGTGAAAGCCTCTGAGGAAGATAGCAATTGAAACGCGTCAGGTGATTCGAAGTTTCTGCATATCCCGCCCACTTGCGTGTGCAGTTTGTACCTAACATTAAAGGTTATGGGTCAAACCTTCTCTGCTGCTTGAGTGCTCCTTCATTTGGTGGCGGACCCAGGAGCTTGAATACATAGTGGCAGCCCAGCCGCGAGGGTGCACCATCCTGTTTAAGACGGGGGCCATGAGATGGGATGTTACCTACCTCGACTGTGGAGCAACGGAGCTGGATCAAAACTGCAGCGCCAGTGGAGGCTCATTCAGAGTCTAGGGGCTCATACAGAGCAGCAGCTAATACAGTGCGTTCATTTATGGACTTTAAAGACTTCAACATCCACAATGCTCAGGGGCGTGGAATGCCCAATCAGAGAGCATGTGGGAGTGTGGCACGCAAACTTCGGTGAAAGCCTCTGAGGAAGATAGCAATTGAAACGCGTCAGGTGATTCGAAGTTTCTGCATATCCCGCCCACCTGCGTGTGCAGTTTGTACCTAACATTAAAGGTTATGGGTCAAACCTTCTCTGCTGCTTGAGTGCTCCTTCATTTGGTGGCGGACCCAGGAGCTTGAATACATAGCGGCAGCCCAGACGCGAGGGTGCACCATCCTGTTTAAGACGGGGGCCATGAGATGGGATGTTACCTACCTCGACTGTGGAGCAACGGAGCTGGATCAAAACTGCAGCGCCAGTGGAGGCTCATTCAGAGTCTAGGGGCTCATACAGAGCAGCAGCTAATACAGTGAGTTCATTTATGGACTTTAAAGTCTTCAACATCCACAATGCTCAGGGGCGTGGAATGCCCAATCAGAGAGCATGTGGGAGTGTGGCACGCAAACTTCGGTGAAAGCCTCTGAGGAAGATAGCAATTGAAACGCGTCAGGTGATTCGAAGTTTCTGCATATCCCGCCCACCTGCGTGTGCAGTTTGTACCTAACATTAAAGGTTATGGGTCAAACCTTCTCTGCTGCTTGAGTGCTCCTTCATTTGGTGGCGGACCCAGGAGCTTGAATACATAGCGGCAGCCCAGCCGCGAGGGTGCACCATCCTGTTTAAGACGGGGGCCATGAGATGGGATGTTACCTACCTCGACTGTGGAGCAACGGAGCTGGATCAAAACTGCAGCGCCAGTGGAGGCTCATTCAGAGTCTAGGGGCTCATACAGAGCAGCAGCTAATACAGTGCGTTCATTTATGGACTTTAAAGACTTCAACATCCACAATGCTCAGGGGCGTGGAATGCCCAATCAGAGAGCATGTGGGAGTGTGGCACGCAAACTTCGGTGAAAGCCTCTGAGGAAGATAGCAATTGAAACGCGTCAGGTGATTCGAAGTTTCTGCATATCCCGCCCACCTGCGTGTGCAGTTTGTACCTAACATTAAAGGTTATGGGTCAAACCTTCTCTGCTGCTTGAGTGCTCCTTCATTTGGTGGCGGACCCAGGAGCTTGAATACATAGCGGCAGCCCAGCCGCGAGGGTGCACCATCCTGTTTAAGATGGGGGCCATGAGATGGGATGTTACCTACCTCGACTGTGGAGCAACGGAGCTGGATCAAAACTGCAGCGCCAGTGGAGGCTCATTCAGAGTCTAGGGGCTCATACAGAGCAGCAGCTAATACAGTGCGTTCATTTATGGACTTTAAAGACTTCAACATCCACAATGCTCAGGGGCGTGGAATGCCCAATCAGAGAGCATGTGGGAGTGTGGCACGCAAACTTCGGTGAAAGCCTCTGAGGAAGATAGCAATTGAAACGCGTCAGGTGATTCGAAGTTTCTGCATATCCCGCCCACCTGCGTGTGCAGTTTGTCCCTAACATTAAAGGTAATGGGTCAAGCCTTCTCTGCTGCTTGAGTGCTCCTTCATTTGGTGGCGGACCCAGGAGCTTGAATACATAGCGGCAGCCCAGCCGCGAGGGTGCACCATCCTGTTTAAGATGGGGGCCATGAGATGGGATGTTACCTACCTCGACTGTGGAGCAACGGAGCTGGATCAAAACTGCAGCGCCAGTGGAGGCTCATTCAGAGTCTAGGGGCTCATACAGAGCAGCAGCTAATACAGTGCGTTCATTTATGGACTTTAAAGACTTCAACATCCACAATGCTCAGGGGCGTGGAATGCCCAATCAGAGAGCATGTGGGAGTGTGGCACGCAAACTTCGGTGAAAGCCTCTGAGGAAGATAGCAATTGAAACGCGTCAGGTGATTCGAAGTTTCTGCATATCCCGCCCACCTGCGTGTGCAGTTTGTACCTAACATTAAAGGTTATGGGTCAAACCTTCTCTGCTACTTGAGTGCTCCTTCATTTGGTGGCGGACCCAGGAGCTTGAATACATAGCGGCAGCCCAGCCGCGAGGGTGCACCATCCTATTTAAGACGGGGGCCATGAGATGGGATGTTACCTACCTCGACTGTGGAGCAACGGAGCTGGATCAAAACTGCAGCGCCAGTGGAGGCTCATTCAGAGTCTAGGGGCTCATACAGAGCAGCAGCTAATACAGTGCGTTCATTTACGGACTTTAAAGACTTCAACATCCACAATGCTCAGGGGCGTGGAATGCCCAATCAGAGAGCATGTGGGAGTGTGGCACGCAAACTTCGGTGAAAGCCTCTGAGGAAGATAGCAATTGAAACGCGTCAGGTGATTCGAAGTTTCTGCATATCCCGCCCACCTGCGTGTGCAGTTTGTACCTAACATTAAAGGTTATGGGTCAAACCTTCTCTGCTGCTTGAGTGCTCCTTCATTTGGTGGCGGACCCAGGAGCTTGAATACATAGCGGCAGCCCAGCCGCGAGGGTGCACCATCCTGTTTAAGACGGGGGCCATGAGATGGGATGTTACCTACCTCGACTGTGGAGCAACGGAGCTGGATCAAAACTGCAGCGCCAGTGGAGGCTCATTCAGAGTCTAGGGGCTCATACAGAGCAGCAGCTAATACAGTGCGTTCATTTATGGACTTTAAAGACTTCAACATCCACAATGCTCAGGGGCGTGGAATGCCCTATCAGAGAGCATGTGGGAGTGTGGCACGCAAACTTCGGTGAAAGCCTCTGAGGAAGATAGCAATTGAAACGCGTCAGGTGATTCGAAGTTTCTGCATATCCCGCCCACCTGCGTGTGCAGTTTGTACCTAACATTAAAGGTTATGGGTCAAACCTTCTCTGCTGCTTGAGTGCTCCTTCATTTGGTGGCGGACCCAGGAGCTTGAATACATAGCGGCAGCCCAGCCGCGAGGGTGCACCATCCTGTTTAAGACGGGGGCCATGAGATGGGATGTTACCTACCTCGACTGTGGAGCGAGAGAGCTGGATCAAAACTGCAGCGCCAGTGGAGGCTCATTCAGAGTCTAGGGGCTCATACAGAGCAGCAGCTAATACAGTGCGTTCATTTATGGACTTTAAAGACTTCAACATCCACAATGCTCAGGGGCGTGGAATGCCCAATCAGAGAGCATGTGGGAGTGTGGCACGCAAACTTCGGTGAAAGCCTCTGAGGAAGATAGCAATTGAAACGCGTCAGGTGATTCGAAGTTTCTGCATATCCCGCCCACCTGCGTGTGCAGTTTGTACCTAACATTAAAGGTTATGGGTCAAACCTTCTCTGCTGCTTGAGTGCTCCTTCATTTGGTGGCGGACCCAGGAGCTTGAATATATATATATATATATATATATATATATATATATATATATATATATATATGTTCGCTCTCTGCCCCAAAAAGCGCGGCACTGCTGGTGGGCGGGTGCGGTCCATGCGCGTCGGAGCCTCGCGCTTAACAAATTAACGCTCAATCCCTCCCCGGTCCCGGGTAGGAATAAGGACTGCACACACGGGATTAGTTTTCCAAACAGCAACTTTTACTCGCACAGACGCGTTTCGGAAGCTGTGCTTTCTTCTTCAATGTGGTTACAACGTCCCGCGCTTGTAGGCGCCATTTTATTACCCAAGAGTACACAGATGGAATTCAGGGTCACAAAGAGAGGACTATCGTGCAGGCGCCATGTTGCTAGTACCAGAGAAAAATTTCGAAAAGTACTAGTGCGTTATGCACGAATAAAACCCAAATAGCAGGTCTACAATAGAACATGCAGATTTTAGAAAACGAAGAGAATAATCATTCTCGAATTACGCCGTGAATCGGCAATTATCCTCCCATTGTTTGAACAATGGCATTTGAGTTATTGCATAATAACGCTTGACATCACAAGTCTCTATACGAGCATCGAACATGTACAAGGACTGAGGGCGATTGCCTATTTCTTGGGAAAAAGACCTTTAAAATATGCCCTACATAATGATATGCTGATGGAGCTAATTGCATTTTGTTTAAACAATAACATTTTTTTGTTTCAGGATGCTTTATTCAGACAGCTCTCGGGTACGGCCATGGGTTCCTGCTTCGCCCCCAGCTACGCGAATTTATTCGTGGGCTGGTGGGAGGAGCAGGAGGCGTGGTCACCAAAAAATGCAGAATGGTCCCAAAACATCGTCACATGGTATCGTTATATAGACGATTTGTGTATTGTATGGAACGGCTCAGTGGAGTCAGCACAGCAGTATATCGGAATACTGAATGATAACACCCATAACTTGATTTTCACAGGCCAGGTCAGCACTTGTGCAGCGATATATCTTGATCTGAAAATTGAAATAAAAAACAACAAAGTTATGACTTCCCTATATAGGAAGCCGACAGCGGGAAACAGTACGCTTCATGCGTCTAGCAATCATCCCCGCAAACTCATTCAGTCAATACCTTATGGTGAGCTTTTGCGGTTAAAACGCAACTGCTCTACAAATGAGGATTTCGAGTTAGCCGCTGAGGAGAGCATTGAGAGATTTGAGGCAAGGGGGTACAACAAAACACTTCTTAAGAATACCCTGGACAGGGTTAGGATACCTCCAAGGAATACCTTGTTTTGTAAAAAACATAAACCCACGAGCGATAAAGAGAAATTCAGGATGATCACTCCCTATTCGCAGGATAGTCATCAACTCAGAATGATTCTGAAAAAACACTGGCATATCCTAAGATTAGATAACATTATAGGAGGGGACATACCTGAGAATCCACTCATTACCTTTAAAAGGGCGCGCTCTTTGAGAGACACGTTGGTACATAGCCATCTGTCACCGATTCCACCCAAGACTGGACAGTTGAAAGATGCCAAAGGATTCTTTCCTTGTGGACGGTGCAAGGCATGTGCCAATAGTAAAAGGGTTTATTCGTATGACATCACAAAGCATAGGCAAAAGAAGATTAATAAGTTTCTAACATGTAGCACACCTTTTGCGGTTTACTGTTTGAAATGCCCCTGTGGGCTGAAGTACATAGGGAGCACCATCAATCCAGTTAAGTTGCGTATTCTGGAACATATGAGGGCCATATCCAATAGGGACTTCTCATATCCAGTCGCCAGACATTTCTCCATTAAACACAATGGTGACCGGAATCTCCTACAGTATTTTTGTATGGATGCCATACCCGATAACATCAGGGGAGGTGATAAATTACAAAAACTACGAAGATTGGAGTCACGGCACATAATAGACAGTCAAACCAAAAATCCGGATGGATTAAATTGTGGGGAGGAACTGGCGGTGCATCTGGGCAGTTAATCTGCATGAATTTATGTAAATCAGCAAATTGGTTTTTGTTTCTTGAACACTGTAGAAATGTATAATGAATAATTATGTTCATGTTTTCTTTCCATGAATTGGACATAAGGCTTAAATGTACGTAGATTTGAGGATTTTATAAGAAAAAAACTTTTTTGGTAACATTGAAGATAATGTACAGTATTATCCCTATGATGAACTAATGAGTACCTTTGAGGGGGACATCTTTGCATAATGGGTACGGAGACTTTAATATTTGGCAACCGAACAAGGTTGCCAAAAGCCGATCCACGGCAAGATTTCTTGTTTCTGGCCCATTATTCAAACAATGGGAGGATAATTGCCGATTCACGGCGTAATTCGAGAATGATTATTCTCTTCGTTTTCTAAATCTGCATGTTCTATTGTAGACCTGCTATTTGGGTTTTATTCGTGCATAACGCACTAGTACTTTTCGAAATTTTTCTCTGGTACTAGCAACATGGCGCCTGCACGATAGTCCTCTCTTTGTGACCCTGAATTCCATCTGTGTACTCTTGGGTAATAAAATGGCGCCTACAAGCGCGGGACGTTGTAACCACATTGAAGAAGGAAGCACAGCTTCCGAAACGCGTCTGTGCGAGTAAAAGTTGCTGTTTGGAAAACTAATCCCGTGTGTGCAGTCCTTATTCCTACCCGGGACCGGGGAGGGATTGAGCGTTAATATATATATATATATATATATATTACCTACTGGCGGTCGCCAGTAGGTATATATAGTTAGGATTTTTTCTCAGTGGGATTTTTGAAAATTCTATGTCTAATAACTTTGGCGTTTGTGGACGGAATTGGCTGAAATTTTCAGGAAAATGGCACATTTTGTTTCTGAGTAGCCCTTGAAAATTAGGGGGGGGGTCGTCAAGGGGGGGCCAAGAAAAAAGGGGGGTCCCAAAACGTGTTTTTAACATTGAGTTTTCCATAGGGCGGTTGGCCTCACTTTTAGCCCGAACGGCTGAATGGATTTGCACGAAACTTGGCAAAATTGTAGGGACTGGTAGCCCGATGTGCCTTTGCTAGGTCTCAATATATGTGCTTCAGTGGATTTTGAGAAATTAACGTTCAAAAAAAGATATATATCTGTAACAGCGGACCGGGCAGCGCTCCGGTTCGCGGACTTTTCGCGGTACGGAGCTTTGTGAAGCGAAGCTGATTGGTTCTCCGGCGTCTGTGAACATTCCAAACAGTCCGTAGCGGCCGCCATCTTGTCTCTCGGTAGGATCGAGAGACAAGAGGAGGCCAAAGCGAAGGGGCAAATGACCATAAGGGGGCATAGTAGATCCTCGCTGACCCCCTAGGTTTGATGTGGAGGTTTTAAAAGGGCCCCGCGGGGCAAAAAAAAAAATAATAATAATAATCGAACGGCTGAATGGATTTGCACGAAACTTGGTAAAATATTAGGGACTGGTAGCCCGATGTGCCTTTGCTAGGGCTCAATATATGTGCTCCAGTGGATTTTGAGAAATTAACATTCAAAAAAAGATATATATCTGTAACAGCGCTCCGCTTCGCGTAACGGAGGTTTGCGAAGCTGATTGGTTCTCCGGCGTCTGTAAACATTGCAAACAGTCCGTAGCGGCCGCCATCTTGTCTCTCGGTAGGATCGAGAGACAAGAGGAGGCCAAAGCGAAGGGGCAAATGACCATAAGGGGGCATAGTAGATCCTCCTTGACCTCTTAGCTTTGATGTGGAGGTTTTAAAAGGGCCCCGCGGGGCAAAAAAAAAAATAATAATAATAATCGAACGGCTGAATGGATTTGCACGAAACTTGGCAAAATTGTAGGGACTGGTAGCTCGATGTGCCTTTGCTAGGTCTCAATATATGTGCTTCAGTGGATTTTGAGAAATTAACGTTCAAAAAGAAGATATATATCTGTAACAGCGCTCCGCTTCGCGGAGATAAAATTATATCTGTATTACCTAGCTGTTGGTAACACCAGTTAGCGACGGCTAGTAGGAGATAGCGACCATCTTGGGCCCCACTCTGCATGTGAGTGATATTTATCACTAATGACATGCAAAGTGGGCATGCCAAGATGTTAGCGACTGGAAACAGTCGCTAACATCGCTATCTCCTATTATCAACTTTTGGAAATATTCGCGATAAGCGCGAATATCTCCAAAAGCTAGCACCTGCCCTGAGCAGTTCTTAGCCATGTTATCCAATGGGAGGTGGATAACATGGCTAAGAGCATTAGCTCGGTAAGGCATGAATATCGCTGAGATTTCAGCGATATTAATGCATTGCGGTAGTTTTTTATCGTATTTGCGATAAACCTTGATAATAGCAAGGTTTATCTGCGATAATTTCTGACGATGCTTAGCGGTAAAAAAATCGTTGCTAAGCATCGTTAGGGATAAATATCGCTTAACTTTGGTAATATGCCCCAACGTCTGTTAACGTTCGATTCGAAGGAAATCAGGAAGTGTTGAAAAACATTGTCTGCGCCATCTTGCCTTTTTTCAAATGCCACACTTTTGTCGTGCACGGCAGTCATTTTAGATGCCTTGACCAGACCCACTCTGTGCACGCTGTCGATCCTTAGCATGGCTCCCCACCCTCGCAAGCATCTCCCCCAGGCAGTGGTCACCCCCGCTCTCTGTCTTATGCATGGGTAATAAACCACCCCCCATCTGCGCTGCTCTTCCCTGAGAATCACACCCTGTGCCCGCCCGACACCTCCCTTTCGCCCTATTCACTTCCGCACCCTCTGACACTCCTTTTCCTCTGTGTCCGATTGTCCAGGCCGGTCCTAGGGTATCAGCTAGCCCTGCAGATGTAGTTTATGGCCCCAGCTGTAAAGAATCACCCCTCTTCAAAGGAGTTATAGTAGATCAAGGCCCACACTCGATGAGATCCGTCACAGCAGACGCGTTCCTATTATCTGAAAACCATCCTGTATTGTGATTGGGGAGGGGACCGAGCCTGAAGCGGAAGATTCCAGGGATGACTCTTTGTACATCAAAGTTTTTACAATTATGTGTCACATTAAAAATATATAGCACTCCAACAAAGTAGTAAGATTATAAAACTTTAATAACTTATAAATATATACAAGAAAACAAAAACAGTAATAACATATACATTTTTTTAGGGAAAAACAACGAAGTAGCGGTCGGCTGTGCGAATAGTCCCAACGCAGCACAACGTCCAGATTTCTGGCTTGGGGCGTCGCGGGGGGTGGGTCATCAGTAGCAAACTGTTGTGCGAATAGTTCCAAGGCAGCAGAACGATGGCACCAAGGTGATGTCCAATAAGTTGCCGCACTGGTTTTGGTATCCTACAATGCTGCTCCGAATAACGGCGTGGGGCGCCCCGGGGGAGGCGGCGTGAACGGGCCTCTCCAGGTGGAGTCTCGTCTGTTGTAGTGGGGCGCCCCTTTACCGTTTCAGTTGCCATTCCGTCCGCTTTTGGTCCACTGTGTCAAAAGCCGCAATTCAGCTGAGTTGCGCCCACTCTTGCGGTGCAGCGATAGGCGGCTGTCACAGGACTCTCAAAATGGCGGCAGGCTGTTTCCTTTTTGGGCCTGGTCCACTGAAATGGCCCTGGGACACCTTGGAAATCGGACGCTTGTCTGCTAGGTCTTGGACCCCATTCTAGAAAGCGTCCCCTCCGCCTTGAAGATTCTACAAAAGTCTTGGGGGCCCCCGACTCCTGCAGGTTTCCGGTGGGGAGCGGCTGCCATGATTGCTCGCGGAATGACCACGACGGAGCTACGAGATGGTGGTGCTCTCATGCTGACGCCAGCTTCAGTCTGAAACATCCAGAAACAAGGTGGGGCTTTCATCGTTTGGGAAAAAAAAAAAGTTTTCATCCAATGAAAAGTGTTGTTTTTAGGTCATATGATCAAGCCTTCCATCATTAGGAAACCAAAAGTAAAATGAACCAATGAAAAGTTTTATAAACAAGTCACATGACCTGTTATGCGGCATAGGGTATAAAATGCGGAGAAAATACGTTGGCACGTGAGGCGGCGTCAGAAGCGGACCGATGTGCGAATAGGCCGAAGGCAACACAACGCGCCAAGATCCGGATGGCACCGAGGTGGTGTCCAGCAAGTTGCAGCACTGGTGTGGCCATCCTACAATGCTGAAAGTCGGCGTGGGGCGCTCCGTTGGCCTGTGAGTTTGCGTCAGTAGCGGACCGATGTGCGAATAGGCCGAAGGCAGCACAACGCGCCAAGATCCGGATGGCACCGAGGTGGTGTCTAGTAAGTTGCCGCACTGGTGTGGCCATCCTACAATGTTGAAAGTCGGTGTGGGGCGCCCCGTTGGCCTGTGAGATGGCGTCAGTAGCAGACCGATGTGCGAATGGGGCCAAAGGCAGCGCAACAATATTTTCTGACTAGAAGACACCACAAGGCGCTGAGATGCCAAGATCCGGATGGCACCGAGGTGGTGTCTAGCAAGTTGTGGCACTGGTGTGGCCATCCTACAATGGTAAAAGTCGGCATGGGGCGCCCTGTTGGCCTGTGAGATGGTGTCAGTAGCGGACCGATGTGCGAATGGGGCCAAAGGCAGCGCAACAATATTTTCTGTATGGAAGATACCACAAGGCGCTGAGATGCCAAGATCCGGATGGCACCGAGGTGATGTCTAGCAAGTTGCTGTACTGGTGTGGCCATCCTACAATGCTGAAACTCGGCGTGGGGCGCCCCGTTGGCCTGTGAGGTGGCGTCAGTAGCGGACCGATGTGTGAATAGGCCGGAACCAGCACAAGGCGCCAAGATCCGGATGTCACCGTGGTGGTTTCATAGTTGAGAGGCACTTCATCTGCAGTGGGGCGCCGAGATCCGGATGGCACCGAGGTGATGTCTAGCAAGTTGCTGTACTGGTGTGGTCATCCTACAATGCTGAAACTCGGCGTGGGGCGCCCCATTAGCCTGTGAGATGGCGTCAGTAGCGGACCGATGTGCGAATGGGGCCAAAGGCAGCGCAACAATATTTTTGGAATAGAAGACACCACAAGGCGCTGAGATTCGGTTAGCACCGAGGTGGTGTCTAGCAAGCTATGCAGCTGAGTTGCGTGCGCACTTGCGGCGAATAGGTCGAAGGCAGCACAACAATGTTTTCTGAATAGAAGACACCACAAGGCGCTGAGATTCGGTTACCACCGAGGTGATGTCTAGCAAGTTGCGGCACTGGTGTGGCCATCCTACAATACTGCTCCGAATAACGGCGTGGGGTGCCCGAAGGGGGGGGGGAGGCGGCGTGAACGGGCCTTCCTAGGTGGAGGCTCGTCTGCTGTAGTGGGGCGCCCCTTTACCGTTTCAGTTGCCATTCAGCTGAGTTTCGGCTGCTCTTGATGCTACAGCGACAGGCGGCTGCAACAGGACTCTCAAAATGGCGGCCTGTTCTTTGGATTTGGGCCTGGTCCACTAAAATGGCCCTGGGACACCTTAGAACTCGGACGCTCGATTTTTTTTTCCTTTCCTGTACATGCAAAAAAAGGTAAATGCCCGGTACGTTACACGCTTCATCTGCCACGATGAACTCTCCAGAGGAACCGAAAAAAAATATCGTTATGGTAACTATACCATGCATCGTCATATGGAGAGGTGGCACCAATTAATTATAGTGCTGCATAAAAGAGAGATTTGGAGGAGAACCCCTGACCTGCTAGTACATTCATCAAAGAAGTGGCACTGACAGCATCAGAGGCAAGGGAAACGGTCCCAAATATTTAGAAGAACTTTGGAAAGATTAAAATGACATGTTTAGATTGTGGCAAATTAATTTCATGTGGACAGATGAGTGTTACTCTAATAAATACAGCATATGAACATCATCATAGTCGATGGTTGGTAGAGACATTTTGACTATATCCTGGACCTGCCCGTCCTCGCCCAAAATGGCGCCGGAATAAATGGGACTCGTAACTCCTTGTTGTGTACTGGTTGCAGAACCTTGAAATCACGAGATACGTATGCAGTTTTGAAGCACATGGCGGGCGGGGACGAGAATTGATTGAATATTTCGACATCCCTATTGATATTAAGTTCTGATGTGTTATTGATTACTGTACTATTGAAAGTTCGAATTAACGTCACCCATGGTACTTGCCCGCAAATGTATATCTAGATAATTTTATTGTAACTGGCCCTGTCGTATTTTAATTATAAAATGTACGTCCACCGATTCCGTAACTGTTAGACACCTTAGTTCTTGCAAACTAATGGCCCGCCCGTTACGTTCCTCTACAGTGTAAATGTCTACTCATCATATACGATTACAGTTTGCTCCGTGGCCGGCCCACGTGGTTATAGGCTCGTATTTGTATAATGAAATTTTCACAATAAAGGTTTTTAAAAGAAAACATGGTAGTAGTATATACATTGGTAAAGTTTTTAATAATAGTCACTGTTTTAGAATCATTAAAAGGCAAGTGAAATAAAGCAGACCAATTACATGAAGGGTAAAAGGTATAATACGAAGGAACGCAGTAAAGATAAATGGTCAAGGGCTGTTGTGTTTTCTACTCCTGCAACATAAAGTGATCGATAAGAATCTCATATTCAGGCGTATCGGCGACTAAGACAGCAGGTCGACCCTCTTTTGCTCAACGGCTCCGTCATGGGACGAAGAAACGCTCTTTTTCTCGAAAAAAGAATATATTTTACTTGCAGGACAGTTGTAAATTTTCCGGGAAAGTACATTAGCCTGGAACATTATAACATATATTTAAGAAAAAATAATGTTCGGAAGTAATAAAAAGCGTAATTTTTAGGTCATATGACCAAGCCTTTCATCATTAGAATAAGAAAAGTAAAATGAACCAATGAAAAGTTTTAACAAGTCACATGACTTGTTATGCTTACGTTACGCGCTGCGCGCCCCGGATGACTTCCGGATGCGCTAACGCGGCGCGTCATATGACGCATTACGCGACAACGCAGGTCCAGAATATAGTCAAAATGTCTCCACCAACCAGCGGTCGGAACACAACCCCTTTCAGCAGGCTAAATAGTTCTGTTAAATGACAACAGAAGGGACAGGCAACAAGAACCATCAGTCAAAGAGGGGAGGGCTAGTTCTTCTCTACCGGGTTACATTGGGGCGCTACCGGAACTGATCGAATTGGTAGTCTACAGTGTTTCTGGATGTTTCAGACTGAAGCTGGGTTTAGCATGAGAGCAGCACCATTTCGTAGCTCCGTCGTGGCCATTCCGCAACCAATCATGGCAGCCGCTCTTTATCGATATTTTGGGCGGGGTGGGTGGCGGAGCCGAGCTGTTTTGCAGCCATCATTGTGTGGAGTTCAGTTCATCTCACTAGTTTTGTATTTGTCATGAGGGATTGTTCCTAATGTTTCTATTTTAGCGAGGTCAAAAAGAGATCCCATTAGTGGCCTACTGATTTTGCTCGATTCCTTTTCTTTTTTTTTTTACACGATTTTTCGTTATCTGCAAAGACTAAACAGAGTATTGCGACTCTGTGTTTGTTTGTAAATAGAGAATGAACCAAAGAGAACCAATTCTAAAACAGTAAATACTTGGATAACAATCAATCAAATGGAGAGAGAAGCAGGCACGATGTATTACAACGGGGGTAAAGGCCTGCGTTAACTACCTTTCACTATCTGCAAAGAGAGAGTACTCCTAATAGAAATGAGGGGGGGGGGGCACCATTCAAAGCAGATCAGTGTGCATAAACACGAAAATGTTTTCACTTACCACGTACTTGACATTCGACAGCTTATGATATTTGCTATTAAAAAACCATTGAAATTCACTGAAAAAACCATAGGTTATAGACCATATATAGTTAGGAATTAGCATTTACAAAACCTTGAAAATTCACTGAAAAAACCATAGGTTATAGACCATATATAGTTAGGAATTAGCATTTAAAAAACCTTATTTTACTCACACAAAACCATTGAAATTCCATATATAGTTAGTTGCACTAACTATATATCGCGCACCCGCAATCCACTGCTGATGATGTCACATATTACATCATTCATGACATGGTCAGTGACATCACTGATGACATCACTGATGACATGTCAAATGACATCACTGATGACATCACTGATGACATCTCATTTGACATCAATGACCACATCACTGATGATATCATTCATGTGACAATACAATGCATCTCCTCACATTTTAATAGAACCTCTGTTTCACCCAGTGTTAAATACAGAGTATAATTTTTGAAACCATTGACACACCAATACTAGTTACTACATACGCACTCACTGATTCCTACGTCTACACACACATTCACTCATTCACCCATACAATCATTCATACATACAATCACTCATGTTTACAACACTATCATATGCACTCATACACCTATACAGACACTCACACTCTGCCACTCATCCATGGAGTTACTCACACACCTAGTCAGTCCTGTAAAGAATCAATCACACTTCCATTTTCTTGTCTATACAGTTAAACATAGAGCACCTTACATTTTCAAACATATACTAACACATACTTACTTTCTTATACAATCATTGATACAAGTACACATTGATCTGCACAGAGTCACACACCTCCCAGCCAGCCACACACACACTCAGTCTCCCATACAAATACTTGGACAATCAATCAATAACCCATATATTTAATCATATAGCTACTGATCAACACATGCAGCAGTTTACAGAACAACAGACATAATGATGCACAAATTAAGACAGTTTAGTCACTAACCCATGCACTCAGTGAGACACATTTAATCACTCACTCATACATTCAGTCATGCACCTACTAAATCCTTCGTCCAGACACTTATACATCTACTCATTCTTCAATATGTAAAACATATTTAAACTTTACAGAAACACACAGTCACTGGATGATGTCATCAGTGATGTCATCAGTGATGTCATTTGAGATGTCATCAGTGATGTCATCAGTGATGTCACTGACCATGTCATGAATGATGTAATATGTGACATCATCAGCAGTGGATTGCGGGTGCGCGATATATAGTTAGTGCAACTAACTATATATGGAATTTCAATGGTTTTGTGTGAGTAAAATAAGGTTTTTTAAATGCTAATTCCTAACTATATATGGTCTATAACCTATGGTTTTTTCAGTGAATTTTCAAGGTTTTGTAAATGCTAATTCCTAACTATATATGGTCTATAACCTATGGTTTTTTCAGTGAATATATATATATATATATATATATATATATATATATATTCACAGAAAAAACCATAGGTTATAGACCATATATAGTTAGGAATTAGCATTTACAAAACCTTGAAAATTCACTGAAAAAACCATAGGTTATAGACCATATATAGTTAGGAATTAGCATTTAGAAAACCTTATTTTACTCACACAAAACCATTGAAATTCCATATATAGTTAGTTGCACTAACTATATATCGCGCACCCGCAATCCACTGCTGATGATGTCACATATTACATCATTCATGACATGGTCAGTGACATCACTGATGACATCACTGATGACATCTCAAATGACATCACTGATGACATCACTGATGACATCTCATTTGACATCATTCTTGTGCTAATACGATAAACCTCTTCAGACTCTAATATAACCTTAGATACACTCAGTGTATACAGACACTCACACACTGTCACTCATCCATGGAGTTACTCACACACCTAGTCAGTCATGCAAAGAAACAATCTCACCTCCATTTCCTCAACTATACAGTTATACACACCTTACTTATTCAAACATATACTAACACATATTTACTCTCTTATACAATCCCTGATACAAGTTCACAATGATCCATACAGCCACTCACACATTCAGTGGCTCTCATGCACAGTTATTTATATATGCCAACTCTCACATGTACTGTGTTTTACATATGTACTTACTATGACATGTAGCATTGAGATATCCATTCACTCATCAATACACTCATGCACACAGTCAACCGCCCATGTAGCTTTTTCCACATGCACTCTTGAACTCATACACCTAGTGAATCAACTGCTCACACATCTATGCACAGAGTCACACACCTCCCAGCCACCCCCACACAAACTCAATCTCCCATAGAAATACTTGGGCAACCAATTAATAACACATATAGCCTCTCGTATAGCTAATGATCAACACATGCAGCAGTTTACATCACAACAGACATAATGATGCACAAATTAAGACAGTTTAGTCACTAACCCATGCATTCAGTGAGACACATTTAATCACTCACTCATACAGTCAGTCACGCACCTACTAAATCCTTCATCCAGACACTTATACATCCACTCATTCTTCAATATCTAAGACATATTTTAACTTTACAGAAACATACAGTCACTGGATGTTGTCATCAGTGATGTCATTTGAGATGTCATCAGTGATGTCATCAGTGATGTCACTGACCATGTCATGAATGATGTAATATGTGACATCATCAGCAGTGGATTGCGGGTGCGCGATATATAGTTAGTGCAACTAACTATATATGGAATTTCAATGGTTTTGTGTGAGTAAAATAAGGTTTTCTAAATGCTAATTCCTAACTATATATGGTCTATAACCTATGGTTTTTTCAGTGAATTTTCAAGGTTTTGTAAATGCTAATTCCTAACTATATATGGTCTATAACCTATGGTTTTTTCTGTGAATTTCATTGGTTTTTTAACAGCTAATATCTGTAGCTGTAAAATGTATTCTTCTTTAAATCCAAAAATATATTTTATATGTTTATGAATAATTTTTTTTTTAAATATTTTTTTTTCTTCGTTCCCGCTTCGCGAATCGGGAAGCTTCCCGTTAGCTGACCTTGATGCCGCGAAATAGACCGCGAGCCGGTAAACGTTTCTTTACCGCAAGTGCCGCGTTAGAAAACAACATCGTGACGCCTCCCGTCCGCATGACGTTCCACGTTGTCGCGTGATACGTCATATGACGTGCTACGTTAGCGAACTGGTACGCGAAGCGAGTGCCAAAGCGCAGGTTTCTGGAAGCAAACCGGGAGGCCCTGCAAAGCGCTTAACGTAAACACAGCAAGTCATGTGACTTGGTAATAACACTTTTCATTGGTTCATTTCACTTTTGGTTTCCTAATGATGTAAGACTAGGTCATATAATCTAAAATGAACACTTTTGATTGGTTGAGAACTCTTGTTTTTCCCAAATGATGAAAATCCCTCCTTCTTTCCTCACTCTGACTTTCATCATTGTGAGAGAAAGACCCTTTGTGATCACTGAGCAATGGCTTCTTTAGTAGCTTCAGCTGGTGCTTCCCCACCACCTCCACCACCTCCAAGGAAGAGAGGACCACCTGCTCAAGTTGTAATTCAACAAGAAGAAGAAGAAGAGGAACAGGAGGACGAGCACGAAGAGAGGCAGTTTTTGCCTGAGCAGCCCAAGACGTCTCACCGGAAAGAAAACTTCATTTGGCAATTTTTTAAAATTCCCAAAGGTCAGAAAAAAGTAAATGCAAGATACGTAACTTGCCTTATATGTCAAGATAGACTGTCCAGAGGGACCGACAAAAAATACAGTTTCGGAAACTACACAATGCATCGCCATATGACTAGGTGGCATCCTAACAACTACAGTGCTGCACAGTTTCGGAACGACCTAGATAATCTCCCTATTATGGCCAGAAGATCTGTTGTACCGGAAGTAACGGGACCAGAGGGCAGGGAGATGGTGCCAAATATACAAATGAGATTTGGTGAAGTAAAACACACCTGCGTATTTTGCGATGGATTCATTTCCTACGGAGAAAGAAGCATCACTCTGATCAACAGAGCTATTGACTATCATATGCAAGTTTGTCCGAAACGCCCAAAATAATAAATACTTCTTTTTTTTGTTTTGTTGCTCCTGTTGAGCCCTTTACAATGAATCGTTTTCATTGCCCCCTCCAAGAAAAACCCAAAAAAATATAAAACTGTTCCGAAAAATTCAAAAACATTAAAAAAATGTTCAGAAAAATAAAAAAAAAAGTTCTTTTCAGAACTACCTCCCCGTTATTAAAAAATTGGTACAATATTTGGAACTGTGCCAACCTCTATTTCTCTTAGTTCGCTTCCTAGTTCGCTCGCTGGTACGCGAACTGGAAGCGAACCAAAAACAGTAAGTATAAGGGAAGGAAACACACACTTATGTTAAAAGAAAGACAGCTATAGGGGAGTAAACTAGAGATACTATTACCCATAATCCACTACTGATGATGTCACATATTACATCATTCATGACATGCTCAGTGACATCATCAGCAGAGGATTGCGGGTTTTTTGGCAACATGCCTTATCCACGGTTTAATAACGCTGCCTTTTGCTTTATATAAGTTTTCAAATTGTATGAAATATATACCAATAGGTCTTTATGAACCTTTAGGTAGTGCTTTTGTGCATGAGGTCTGGTCGCTTCCATACACATACAGATGTTTCAAAGATGATCAAGAAGTTTATCTGAATGGAGAGGAATGCACTGAGACGCCAGATCATTCACTAATGTGTAGGCACATACAGTTACACGATTCATGCAACAAACACCGACCAAATATGGCTTGCGTGTTGCAAGGCACACCAGTTCCTGCTATCATCCCCACGTTCAAGTTGTTGGAAAATGGTAGTTATTTGATGCTCAATAATGAAGATTGTTCTGAGTTAATTAAAAGTATTCCTTTTATTGTAACAGTAAGTGAACGGGTTATTTGCTGCAGAAATGTTCTATTTCCTCCCACACATGAACATAGGGAGTTTTCAATCTGGCCACAAATACCAACCTTGGGACACGTTTCAACGGCATGACAAGAATAAGAGCTCTTTTGTCTCAGAGAGAGGTGGCCTTGAGTTCGGCCCGTGAAACTTTCGTACTTCACATAGCGAACACCCGTACACAGGTTTGCCTTTCAATTTCAGCAACATGTTTCCGACTATCTTTAACGCATCCTCCACAAAATCCCTGGCACACTTTTTTAAAGTTGTTACCAGTGGTCTCGTGACTTCATTTGAGAAAATCTTTGGAGTCATCCCTGCTCCCTTTCATTCCATTTTCTCCACTCTGGTTCGTGGATTGCATTTTTACTTGCATTACCAGCGGACGCTCTTGTGCTTTTTTACATTTTTAAATATGGATGTCCCTCCTATGCAACCTCCGACCCTGCAGCTGCTGACACTGTTCCGCAATCGCATGCTAGAATATTATGGCACAATGCCGTTGGCGATATTAAGCACGGCATATGGATTATCTTTTCGGTTCTCCTACTTCACCTGTGTCCAGCCTGTATTTCACTGCCTGACCTGTGATTTCGATTGGGCCATTGATTTGTGTCTCTGCGGACCGGTTTCTCCTGACGTCGACTTTAATCAGCTGATGACTCCTATCATTACTCACGAGTTGGTTTGTCCTGGCGAAAGGATTATGGCTGTGGCATTGATGCATGGACTACTTGGTCCCTGGAATTTACTGGCGGCAGCACAGTCTTTCTTGGAACACAGCTTTCTTGAAAACCCACCGAGCTGTCCTCTGATGGTGATAGAGGATCCGGTGCTGGGAGAGCACGTATGTTCTTTTCCGCTTTTAAATTGGATGGCTGAACTGTTTTCGGATGAAGACGGTGACTTCCTGTTGGAGGCTGTTGCAGCTTATTTTGCATACACAGTTATGTCATAGACCTTTTTCATGTTTCATATGCTGAGTACTAGCATTTCATTGACAATTCATTGACTTAATTGTCAAGTTTTTATTATTTACCTTGCCTATTGGCTTAAGACTCGATAAAGTACTTGGCTGTTTTATTTTTCTTTAGCATTGAATTTTCCTAGTTTTTAATGCTTTACCTTGCGGACCGTCCACATATAAACTTGCAATCTGCTCTCATGAGATGGCACTTCTATTATCTTATTCAGTTCGTTTCCGGATCATGGGGAGGTGTCATCTAGGTCCTGGATATCTTTATACCGTGTTAAGTTAGCATGGGCTCATTACCGGTTTAAACGCCATTTTTCCTTTTTTGCAACTTCTGCACACGACATTTAGTTGTTGCTTTAGCTTTCCACCTAGTAGTTCATCGTGGTTTACATGAGAATAATATGTTATTGGTCTACTATCTGCTTTACTTGTTAAACTATATCTGTACAGCGAGTGCTAAAGTTTCAAGAACAACACGATACAGAATTGTTATGAGGTCTGATCTCCACGACTTCATACTCATAACATAAGTGCAACTTCTGCCAATTCTGGGCATGAGGCGGGTTTTATATTGCTTTGCCGAACACACATACACAACAGTTGATGCGGTTCACATGAAGAGAGAGCTGGTGTATGCTGATGTGATTCCTTCAAATCTAAGACACTAAAGTATGGGCACGCCCTAAACCAACACAAAGAGACCTTCTTAGCAAATAATATAATATGTGTATTAGGGAGGGTGAGATATAAGCAGCCGCGGGCCGTGGAGGGAGTTACGGTGAGGCAGGGAGGCGGGGAGGGGGAGAAGCAGGGTGGAGCCCTCTCTACCTTGCCCCTCCCCCTCCCCGCCTCCCTGCCCCACCGTAACTCCCTCCACGGCCCGCGGCTGCTTATAAGTGTTGCTAACTCTTATTCATTTACAGCATGTTAACATACTGTCACCATTCGCTTTTTATGTACTAGTAACTATGCTGGTAATTTTGCTACTGATAATATGTGTACTTGTATTCTCCACCCTGCTTCTCCCCCTCCCCGCCTCCCTGCCTCACCGTAACTCCCTCCACGGCCCGCGGCTGCTTATAAGTGTTGCTAACTCTTATTCATTTACAGCATGTTAACATACTATCACCATTCACTTTTTATGTACTAGTAACTATGCTGGTAATTTTGCTACTGATAATATGTGTACTTTTATTATCTAAGGTACTACGCCTGAGAAGACGGCATTAGTAAATAAACATTTCAAATACACATGTGTTCTTCTTAACTCCATGTTCTGGTTTCTAAGAAATATATAACGACCGACTGTTCATGAGTTCCACGTATCCTGAGGTACTATAAGTTCATATTCTGGATTGTCTAAACATTGAGAGTTTGTTATATCCAATGTGACACTGTACCTAGCTTGCTAAATAGTTTTTGATTACTAACGTGAGTTTTGGGACACCCTAATTCGCCGAGGTTCCAATCCTCTGTCCACAGTTCTGTGTGAGAACAGAAACCCTGCGACAGGGGCACCCCCGACCCTTGCTGGAGCTTCATCACACTTGCGATACAACTCCAGCAATGCGCCACCTTTACGGCACAGATACATCACGCATCTGTGCTGTTTTTGCCCCGTGATGCGCCGCATTGTAAATGCAGCACACCATAGGTGACGGAACAGCGGCACAGAATGACTAACACATCCCTGGTGATGCGCCAGTCATCATAAATCTATCCCTATGCTTCTTATCTTGTTAGAGATGAACCGCCATATGTATCATCAAAGTTATTTGCATTTCCTAAATAGCGAACTTTAAGGAATAAATAGCGATTCTTTACCATTCCTAGTTTGCGATGAGCTATTTGCTAATTAGCCGAATGTAGCCCAATGAAGCCCAATGTAGCCCAATGTAGCCCAAAGATGGCCGCCAGACACACAAAAAAACAAATGTAGCCCAAATATCAGCCAGATGTAGCCCAACTATAGCCCAGTGACAGAATGACCAATCAGCTTCGCAAACCTCCGTTACGCGAAGCGGAGCGCTGTTACAGATATATATCTTTTTTTGAACGTTAATTTCTCAAAATCCACTGGAGCACATATATTGAGACCTAGCAAAGGCACATCGGGCTACCAGTCCCTAATATTTTGCCAAGTTTCGTGCAAATCCATTCAGCCGTTCGATTATTATTTTTATTATTTTTTTTTGCCCCGCGGGGCCCTTTTAAAACCTCCACATCAAACCTAGGGGGTCAGCGAGGATCTACTATGCCCCCTTATAGTTATTTCCCCCTTTGTTTTGACCTCCTCTTGTCTCTCGATCCTACCGAGAGACAAGATGGCGGCCGCTACGGACTGTTTGGAATGTTGACAGACGCCGGAGAACCAATCAGCTTCGCTTCACAAAGCTCCGTTGCGCGAAAAGTCCGCGAACCAGAGCGCTAACCGGTCCGCTGTTACAGATATATATCTTTTTTTAAACGTTAATTTCTCAAAATCCACTGGAGCACATATATTGAGACCTACAAAAGGCACATCGGGCTACCAGTCCCTACAATTTTGCCAAGTTTCGTGCAAATCCATTCAGCCGTTCGGGCTAAAAGTGAGGCCAACCGCCCTATGGAAAACTCAATGTTAAAAACACGTTTTGGGACCCCCCTTTTTTCTCGGCCCCCACTGGACGAACCCCCCCCAAATTTTCAAGGGCTGCTCAGAAACAAAATGTGCCATTTTCCTGAAAATTTCAGCCGATTCCGTCCACAAACGCCAAAGTTATTAGACATAGAATTTTCAAAAAACCCATAGAGAAAAAATCCTAACTATATATACCTACTGGCGACCGCCAGTAGGTAATATATATATATATATACATATATATATATATATATATATATATATATATATATATATATATATATATATATATATGTCATATTTTGAGTCTTGATGAGAGTCTATATTGTTACCAGTCCCTAGAGACAAGTGTACATTTTTGTTGTACATATTTTTTGTACAGCACCAAAGCACAACTTTTTCACTGCAGTCGCTATTCACTTTCACTGCATCATTCTTAAAGCACCTGTAATGTGAGTTGATGTATTGAATTAAACTAATTGCTTAATTCTGACTTGTTGTTTGTGAATAATAACATTTGGCCTCGGATGTTTAGGCTGAAAGCCTCTCCCAAATGGAACCACTGTCTTGTTCTTTTATTTACTAGCCCATGTTCAGAGGGTTATAGGGTTGCCTCATAATAGTTTTGGAGGTTCTTCTCTTCCCAGTCCTTCTCTTGAATATTTGATATGAAATTCTAAAACTCTATGCTACCTATCCCTTTTATTTTTCATAAACCTATTTGCAATTCTCTTTACTCTCCGAAAGTTTATATCACTTACTAGTTCAAATATTAAAAATAGATAAAATCCTTTTCAATTAAAATAATTAACAGAAGAGGAAATATCACTACATTCCCTTCATAACACCGGATAAATGCTGCAAAATTATTTCACCCTGCTATTTGGGTTTACTAAGCAGCTCAGTTTTGCCATTTTTATGTATCAGAGAAGCATTGTCTTCGAGGGAACTTCCTTTTTACTAAAAATCGTTTTTTTGCCTTCAGACTTCCCATTTTCTATGTTTTATGTACACATATTACAGATCACATTTTGGTTTTATTTTCAGTAATAATAATAAGTATCATTGACTAAACAAAACACTTGGGGGCATATGTGCAAGCTCCTATCGTCACGGGAATGTCACCTTTTGTGTTGTTCCCGTTGCTATAGGGGCCTTGCCTTATGTACAAGGCAGAGTTAAGCCACTTAACGTGGCTTAATGCTGCTTTGTACATAAGGCACCCTTTCACTCTATGTTTAGCGATTGGGCGGGCAGTGGGTGTTGTGGTGTGCATTCCACTGCAACACCCATGGCATTTGATGCTGCTCCTTATGTACAAGGGTGGCAAACATGAGAGGCAGCGCGAAATTTAAAACCAGGAAAACCCTGGTCTTAAGGTGGCCAAACGAGGAGAAATGCATTATTTCTCCTCGTTTTTGCTTTTTCCACGTGTGCTGCCTCGTGCAGCACTCATGGAAAAAGCAAAATGCCATGGTTTGTTTATGTACAGGAAGGGGGTCCCTTCCTGTACATAAACAAACATTTTTAATAATGCCATTTTGTAACTTTTATGTGTGCTGCATGAAGCAGCACACATGAAAGTTACAAAATGGCATTTTAGGAATGTTTATGTGCAGGAAGGGGGACCTTCCTGTACATAAACAAACCTCCCCTGCACACAGACACCCTTGCACTCTGGTGCAAGGGTGCCTGCGTTGGAGCTAAGTTGTGAGACTGAGCACCATCGCAGGGGGAAACGCAAGGCTGCATCAGATTCTTGTAAATATGTTGCAGCCTTGCGTTTCTGAAGTGGCAGAGCGTGTCGTTAAGCCCAGGAGGCTAACGATACGCTCCACCACTTCGTTGTACATATGGCCCTTGGTCCTATACTTTTGCTTCTATTATTGGTGGAACATCTCACTCAACTATACCATGAACAATCCCCTGACCTCAAAGACATTAAAAAAAGCAAGAAACGAGTTTGATTAGAGACAGATGTTAAACTGTAATGGAATTCAACATTATTTGGGATTAGTCATTCAGCCTTTTTTCACATCAAGTTCTTGACTTTGTATAGTTTCAACGATTTAGACAGTTCCAGCTACCAGTCATAAACTTGTGGCATGAGTAATAACATCTTTCAAACAAAGAATCCTTAATATTGCTGCACTTTCAAATGCTAAAATTTTGATTGAAAGTACCCATCAAAAATGTTTATTTATTTATTTAGTGTTTTATAGAGCGCAAATGTCACCAGTTGGGTTATCAGAGCACTTCACAGAGAGGTAGAGCTTTCAGTAGAATAAGAGCAAGCAATCATAACTAACACTTGAGTGAAATATTACATTCAAAAGCAAGAGAAGAGCATATGCGCATACAACAAACTCTGCCCCCCAAGGTTACATCGAATACAGTTTTGCAATAGAGTAAACACCATAAATGAAACCATATGTTACATATACAATTGGTCAACAGCCTTGGAAGATCTCTGGTTAGATTCTCTGAAAGAGGGGTGTACAGATCCCAATAAGTTTCATTTCAGAATTCTTGTGGGGCTAGCGGGATATGCCCTGGTACAGAGCGACTGATAATCGCTAAGCAGCTGTTCGGCGTTTGCTCTGAAAGGAATTATGGAAGGAATTTAGCCAGTAACATAATCTTAGCTTCCTTCTTGAAATAAAAGATTATTGGGGTTCACCCTGTACAAAAAAACTAGAACGACTCAAAAGATAAGTAGCCAAGTATAATAAAGGAATTCCCAAATATGAAAACTGATCATTGCACTAATCCTAAAATTAACCATCAAATTTACGGCCTAATTTAGAGTCTGAGGTTGTGTTCTCTGCCACAAATGTGATGGATATCTTATCCTCCTTATTACAAGTGCATAAAGTTATAATCATTTGACACGGCGAGCAGGAGTACCCACCCCCATAAACTCTAAATCAGACCCAAAATCTGTTTTTGCAAGAACATCATGGGAATATGTAATCTTCTCTGAAACACTTAGTAAGTCAAATACCAATAGATCTGTTGAGACAAATAAGACATTTCAAATTCATTTAGTCCACAACAAGGCTCCAATAATATATTTTCTTATTTAACGGCTCAAAGAAGATAAAGGCTGTTTCTGATGCAAATGCCAAAAAATCCATACTTCCCAATACTATTAGCAGTCCACCACAGTGTCTGTAGTCTTTCTGCCTCCTTAAACTGCCCTCCTTATAACTATCATTGGCAGAAAATAAGGTTTTACACCAGTAAAATTGGGCCAAGCTCCCAATATTTTCCTTTTGGGAGGTTAGTGAAGTTTCAAATGTTCCTTTTTTCCCTAGTGTAAGATTGCCTTGGCGTATGCAGTGTTTTTCTGCAATTTGCAAGAACATTTTTGTCATATTGCAAGATATTTTTCCTCCAATCAAAGCCAACCAAGATGGAAAATGTATGCTAACTTTTTCATTGTTTCACTGCAAGTTCACCATCGGCAGGCTTTTTTTTTAGAACAAAGATAAGTGTATGCTGACTTTTTCTCGGAAAGTTTACTGTCTGCAATACAAATAGTTTTAGCAAAAAATCACAATATTCATGCAGGTGCAGGGAAGTATTATACTATAAAACTTTTAGGGTAGCAAAGTTTTCCCTAAATCTTTATAAAAATTAAAATAAAAATATTCATAATTTCTCACACCCCCAGAAATCAATTTACACCGAAAGCAAGAATTCTTACGTGTCTTCCTAATTCACTTGTGGTTATGATTCACTCTCTCCTATTTCAACTCCTAACCCTAAATACCTGTATTAACATACATCTTTCGTGTGCTTATTTGGTTTTGTCTTGTATGCATTTTTGTTTCTATCCATTGTGTATTCCTTTTTTCTCCTTTGCACATGTCTTTCCACCTGTTTCTGTCTTTCCGCCTCTCAGTTTCTTTCTCCTGCATCCTATTTCCGTTTCTCTTGCTTCTATTTTTCAGCCCCTCTCTCCTTTGAATTCCTGTTCCTCCCACATGTGTACTTGCTGCTCATTATGCCTGCATCAAGCACATTTCTGGCAATTGCATTTGTATGTGTGTGTTTTCACAAGGACGGTGCTAATGTTTCCTATGGCTGTTTCACCCTCTAGTCTCTTTTGTTATCGTGATGACTCATAATCCTTCTTCGGGATATCACTTTGTATTCTCTTCTGACTTGCTTTGTTATTGCAGACATGTACCAAAGATATTAACCGAACGTATTATCATTTCATCACACGATTCATACATTGTATGGAAACAGAAATTGATGCCTTGGTTTCTAATTAAAAATAAACACGCAATACAAATAGAAAGGGCGTAGATTGTTATCTCGCATCCCTGCTTCTTTGTGTGTTTCATAGATTCTGATTTCGTACTGATGCTTGCCCCCTTTCTCAGCTTATTTTTAATGTAAGACATATGTAATAGCGCTCTTTCACCCTTTGTCTCTTCTTATTTTAATCTGCAGTAGCAGCTGTTAATCTTTGAAAATGCTGTGGTGCAATACTGGCCCCAAAGCGAGCGAGTCTGAATTCTTCTAGGAGGCTTATCTCCACCAATAAAAGTTTGAAAACAGTGGGGTCAAAGTGGGTATTTTAAAGCACAATTTTCATATAAATGTGCTAAAAAAAATGTGGTCAAATATTAAAGTACTTTTCTTTTAAGTTGGTGCCCTGATCTCTCAATAGTTACATCAATGGCACTAGGGACAGAATTTTGACTTGGATGCCCAATCATAGGCAGTGCTTAATTTGTAAAAGAATGAGTGCTGGTGCCCAAAGGTCTGCTCAAAAGCACGTGGCTGATGCAATTAAATGACCGTGTGCCGAATACCAAGGATGCATAGCCATGGATCCGCCTCATGGCTTTTTAATCCACTACCTGGCATTCCCTGCATCTTTATCTCTCTTGCAGGTTCCCACTCTCTCCCTTTCTGAAATATTTTCTATCTTTCTCTTCCTTCTTCTTTTCCAATAGAGTTTTTTACCTTTTCTTTTTCTCAATAAATTCTCAATAAATGTTTCATAAGGAGAAATGGAGTGCTTATGTTCCCCACCGGCAGCCATCAATTCAAATTAAGTACTATCCATATGCCGCGGTTGCTCTATTATGCCAAGAATTGCATACAACATGCTTGTGCTAGAATGTTGCCATTGATTACATTCATATACTAGGGGAGACCCATATGTAAACAAATTACTAAAAGGACCAGCATTTGGTCATGGTTACCAGAACTGCATCTGCATCTTCTTCTCAGGCTTAAAGGTGTAGATTTACTGCTGGGCCATTACAGGTCATGAGTGGTGAGCATAGTTTTCGGTCCTTAACAGGCATCACCCTTGTAAAATGGGGACGCCTGAGGGGGAGACAGAGGGTCTCTTATGGAACTCCAGGGCAAGTTACAGCCGGTAGGCTGAAGGGGTACGGCGGGAAGGGAAGTCTCGCTTCCAGTAGGCTGGTTGGCCAATCCCCGCACGCACATGCGCTCAAGGGCGCGAGGATGCATAACTGCAGCGCCTGTTAATGGAGTTAACGTTGAGGGCATGGGGGGGGGCCCGGGGGAGGTTTCCATCCAGTAAGCTGGCCCCCCTGCACAGGGTTACTCCGGTAGGAGGTTGGGACCTAGCTTAATCGGGATCTGGGGCTGCCAGTCATTGACCTTGCCATAGGCTCCAACAGGGATACGCAGAAAGAGAATATTTACTTCGCTTAGCTTACGATAGGAACGGCTATGAAATAGAAGCATGTTAAGGTTAGCCAATTGACATCTTATCCCTATCAATGTATTGGACTTTATGCGTATTGTACATGATGTTAATAATAATGATTTTCGATGTTTGATTAATTTATGTAATAAAATACCGCCCGGGTTGCTACGACCCCTAATCCAAACAATGGTGGTGTTTGCATTTGTTTGCCTTGGGGGAAAGAGTGGCGGTGAGCCCCACGGGACCCAGGAGGGTCCCCACCTCAAGGGTCTGCGATTTGATAATGGGAGGGGATTTAGGCAGTACCAGACCATGTTACAAGGTGGGCACGTACTCGGGCACGCCGCCAGTATGGTGGTCACGCCGGGCCCCGGCACCGCTGGGATGCTGGGGTGAGCCGCGCACAACAGTGAAGTAGCGCCCGACCACCCCTGACCCCTACATATGATTGGTCACGCACGTGTGGACCGAAAGCACTTACAAGTGCTTCCGGTTCACGCGTCTGGCCACCGCTGGGCAGGCTGGTCAGAACCGGCTTGCCTGACACGGATGGATAAAAGGCTGGGGAGCGGAGCAGACAGCCTCTCTCTTCGCCGCTCCCCAGCCCGGACAACACAATTTGGGTCAGGGCCTCAGTCGGAAGCCCCAGTAAATCTTTTTCCCCACCCACCATCCCCTAAGGAAGATATCTTGTGTTATATGTATGTTTTTTCCATTTAGGAGTAGTAATGTAAAGAGTCTATTTGATTGATGCTTTGTCATGATGTTGGAATAAAAATGGTTTTTTTTCTTAAACTAAACTGTCGCAATTTCAGGAAAGTTATTTTGTCCTATTTTGTATGTGTTTCCCTGGGTCAGGCAGTAAGGTCATGAGTGGTGAGCATAGTTTTCGGTCCTTAACAGGCATCACCCTTGTAAAATGGGGACGCCTGAGGGGGAGACAGAGGGTCTCTTATGGAACTCCAGGGCATGTTACAGCCGGTAGGCTGGAGGGGTGCGGGGGGAGGGAAGTCTCGCTTCTAGTAGGCTGGTTGGCCAATCCCCGCACGCGCATGCATTCAAGGGCGCAAGGATGCATAACTGCAGCGCCCCTTTATGGAGTTACTTTTTTGCCCTTCAAGGTATATATATCTGTCACTAGACTTGGGTACTGTCAATATTAATTGACTTGGTACATAGCCAATCGCAATATTCCAAAATATATATTGAATAAGCTCTCCTTTTTTAGTACAAAAATTGGTCCAAAGAGTACAGAAGAAGTTTGTCTATGTCTATACGCTGGACACACGATCACAGATGCAACACGAATCACCGTGGCAGAAAGTCTTACATAATAGGTACATAACTGGAAGTATGTGCGATCATTTAGGTTGGGTTTTTGGGAGATTCTCTGGACTCGAGTTGATCCTATGACTCTATCTTAGTTCAGATGAGGAATGGGAGCATCTCCCATTAGACATTTGCAGGAACATCCATTTTATCTCAACTATAGCATTCAGTAAATTAACATGCTCTCTTGCTGAGAGGTGTCATCCAGATTAAAGCAGGCATGGTGTGTCTAAGGAATCCTATCAAGGTATAGAGATTTCTTTAACATTATTTTACTTAGAAGTCTTAGTAACAGGGATGATCAGAACATGAGAACATGAGTGGACCTAGATAGTAGGCTATATGATCTGCTCTATCCACACAGGACAAGCGATAGAGGAGCCTAAATCCGACACTTCATAAAGGAGGGAAGGTTCTACTTTTTGACTCGCCTGGCATTGAACTAATTGATTACTGAATTCAAACTCCCATTGTATCAGAGGACTTTTTGGTAAGTATCTGGTAACGGTGAAGGTCAAATAATATGAATCTGTAGATTGACATTTGACATGTCTTTGTGAATTTGCTATGTAGATCTCACTTGTGATTGGTGGTGGTATACACACATAGTGATTCGAGTATAACTCATTGTGCCCTGAGTAGGTAGGGGCTAAATGAGTGTTTATATGTGTGTGGTTTCCTTTTTCTTGGATCTATGTAGGACTTCTACTATTTTTCTGGTACCCTTGAGGGTCAAAGCAATGGTAAATAATGATAGTTGGGTGGTCCAGAGATGTGTAAATAATAGTGCATAATTTTTTAATACTTATTGTGGGCATCTTTTGTTTAATTTTTGCTTATATCTGTCCTTTTAGGTCGTTTTTTTCCCCTGGTTGAGTAGACGCCCCTCTTAATATCTGGCTGGTCCTGAAGAAGGTGGCATGTCATCCCTGTTTTAGCCACCGAAACGTGTCGACCATAGCCTGGTCAAGATCCTGCATTGTGCAGTTATTGGACATGGTCAACTAAAACTACTACATCACTCTGTAGCAGATCCTCCCAGGTTGACTGGATGTGTGTTGGGGGTAGTGAGACTGTGGTATGAAAGTTGTTGTGTGAACTTGGTGTGTGTCTCTCTTCTCGGGGTTGCTAGTTGTTGTGTAGATAATGCTTTTTTGATTTTGTATATGTGTATTTTGATTTTGAATAATTTGTATAGCAGTGTTTTACAATTGTGAAAACAAGAAACACCTTTTATATAAAAAAGAGAATAAGATGATAAAAGTATTTTTGATAAAAAGAAATTAATTAAAAGGATATTTTTGTGAACTGGTTGTGTTTCTGAATAGTTCTTGGATGTCTCACACTTGGAATTGAAATAATGGTAATGTAAAATAACTGTAGGTCGGAGGGAGATATTTTGCTTTGATGTTTCTGTACTTCCCCTCTTCTACCTGACCTCTTTTTGCTTTTTCAGAGAGGGTCCCCTCTATATTGCGTACTAGTCAACCCTATTACCTGAGAATGAGAGAATATGGGACTCCATCCTGGTCTCGAGTTGGACACCCTGTTAGGGATGTTAGACCACTGCGAGCTGGAGTGTATGCATGCAGGAACCTCAGCGTCTCTGGTCAGTGTGTCAGCTGGGAAGTCACAGTCTCCTCTTTCTGTTTAAGCAAGACATGATGAATATATACCCACAGGTCTCCCCAGGGGTCCTACCTTGCTGTGTTACTGTGTCAGCCTAAAAGATGACGTTGGGCGTGAACTTTAACATAGATATAATTTAGGAGATGTTCGTCCTGCTGTGCTTCCAAGAAGCCTCATGCATAATGTATGAGTTTTGAACCAGGGAAAAACCTGCGTTCTGAATGCAGTGTTGTATCTAGGTAAACGGTTAGTTCCTATGAACTGTTATGTATGTAATGTAGGGAAGGATATAGGCGAAAGGTTGCAGTGTTACCTGCGCCTATAAAGGGTACCTATATGGAATATAACAACATCCCTTATGCTATGGCTGTTCCCCCTTATGCCAAGAATTATCTCCAGTACGCTAGCACCAGTATTTTGCAAGGGTGATCTTGATGCCAAGATTTCCCTCTAGTACGTTATCACCTGCATTTTGCAATGACTGCCACTTATGCCAAGAACTATGTTCAGAGTAAGAGCACCAGCATTATGCCACGGTTTTGACTTGCCAAAAATTACACCCAGCATACCAGTTACAGCATTATGTCACATCAAAGGTGTCGCATATGAGGGAGAATTAACACTAGTGGCATATGACGGTATCCATTGCAAAATTCTTAACCTGGTACAACATAACTAAATATAGACATACAGTACTACCCACTGCACATTTTGAAAACATGAGGTTAACTCCTGGGTAGCGTCTGGCTTCATTAGCTTGGTACACCATGAATGTACTTCATATATAACAAGTACCTTTAAGAGGCTAAGGGTTTTGAGCAAATGTATGTGACAATTGTGCTTGAAATATACAATTTCAAACTAGTTCAGACTTATGTCAGGGTAGAACACTTCCTTCTAATCCTTCTAGGAGTCAGGCTTGTTTGCTTCGCTCTCTACCAGCCATCACTGTTTTTCTTTCCCCACTTCTGTTCCATTTACTTTGATTCTATAGATTCTCATCTTCCAAACTACATTTCTTTCTGTCTTTCATTTCTTTCGCTCTTTATCTGCTTACTTTTCTTTATTCCCCTCCTCTTCATTATTTGTGGATTTCTAAATAGGTGTTTTCCCTTGTGACTGTGTAGTATTGTCTTTTTTTTCTTTTTCTTTCTTTTTTTCATCACTCTTAAACATCACTCTGTCCGCTGCACTTATTTGATCCCGTAAGTGTCTAAAACTAACGTCTGTTTATTCAGAACCCCATAATTGGTATTTCATTTAATTTACAATGTTGCAACAAGAGTACACAGAATTCTGTGAGTGAATCACATTATTTTTTTCTTTAAAAAAGGTATGGCGATTGGTAGTGTAGCAGCACTGGGCGTCCTACTTACCATAATTATCCGGTAGACCTTTTTTTGACGACTGAGAAGAAAAGGGAGCTAGAATTCAATCAATTTAATTAACAGTGTAACCTATTTGGCTAAACAATAAAAACCAGGAACCAGTGACTATAGTTAAGAAGGTGTATTACAAGTTAGCAGTGAGGTTAAGGTAAATAAATCTTAAAACCATGCTGTAAGGATACAGAATAACAACTGGTTAACCCAACCTCCTAAAGAAGTTCAGGTGTACCATAATGAGGCAGACAAGAAGTTCAGTCAAAGCAACACAAATGACCAAAAACAAAATTTGATGTGCAGGGAAAGGGGTCTTCTTCACTCTTCTATACATGAGTGAAGGCTAAAGTCATCTAGATAAAGTACAAATTAAGGGGATGGTTTGAAACCCCTATATGATCTACAAAAACAGGATCATCCAGAAAATTAAGAAGATGAGAAAAAGTGTGGGAAGGTACAGTAAAGTGTCAGCATTTCAGAAGCTCGCTCAAGAGTCTTCCTGGGACAGGGAAATGATTGTTAGCCTAAGCCACACTCAGCAAGCTTCAAAGGATAAGCACATAGGTCTAAACCTTTCAATGTCCAAAGGAAAGTGGCTTATCCTCAGGCAGTGTGAACTCCAGTTATTTCCACCAGAATATCCCACGTAACACCACTGTATTCACATCATCAGTGACTTTTTTTGTCCTTTCCATTGAGACATTATGAGCTGAAACATCGATGATTTATTCCAGGCCAGACATGGGAACGGTATTGTCCATTGCCACCTGTGAGCCTTCGCAGCAATGCTGAATGGAAACCTTCAGTTAAGACCCGGCTCTCCATGTTCCTTTTCATGGTCTTCTCAGGCTCTCTCTATCGCTAATGCAATGCTACATCTATTCTCAAACTAACAAACCATATAAAAGTACCTGCAAGGAAAAGAAAAGCAAGCAGAAAATGGAAAACAGCATTTCATGCAGAAAGAAATATGGGTCTAGTTAGGACAAGTTTGGTAGTAAATCATTGGTGCATATTTAATATGCCTGTGCATATTCAACCACAAATGGATAAAACTGTCAGTACCTTAGATTCATATTACACGTTACATAAAGATGAACTAACATAAGTGCCCATATATAGAGATATGGCTAAGAACTACATTATAAATGCAAATATGAAATATTAGTGCACCCATTACATAGGTATTTTTGTTTCTAAAGTAAATACATTCTAGTTGTGTGAGGATTTTTTCATCAGATTTCTAAGTGGTAGTTATTATTTAATGCTGTCAAGGCACACAGTGTATGTATGAGTCTCCAATCTTACAGTGAATGCACTCCAAAAGGGATGTCAGGTGCAACACTTTACATTAACATTGTTAGGGCACACAAATGTGCAGTGCTAACAACCTAGATCAGAGCTGCACCACTATAAAGTCCATATAGATAATGATTGCTTAGTGAAGCGCAGAGTGAGATATTTTCTTCTTTATTTTTTCATCCGGAAGATAGGGAACATATGGTTTTGGCCTTGTAAATAAATTATTCCGAGCAAAATTGGCAATCTAACATCTGATCTGTATGTCAAATAGATGATCCAAAATAGGGATCCGGGTGTTATTTAATAAATTCCAGTTTCCAATAGTCGTAAGTAGGTCTGTAGATAACGTGGTATGATAAGTGGAGAAGTGTGGCTCAATGGGTGGAGAAGTGTGGTTCAATGGGTGGAGAAGTGTGGCTTAATGGTTAGAGTGGCAGACCCTGATGCAGAGGTCTAGCCCGGGACCAGGGTTCAATTCCCTGCCTCGGCGGGTCTTGAGCTCAAAAATTCCACGGACCTGATAATTCTCGCCTCAGTGCCTATTCCAATCATGGAGTCCCACTCTGCAACTCTGGGCAATAGCTTGCTTAATCTCCACAACGGCCCCCACAACGCTAAGGATGCCTGGCCTCCACCTTGGGGGTGCCCAGGAGTGGACACCTCACAGGGAAAGCCAGGATGGGTTCCACAGCGGTATTCGTACAAGCGCCTTGAGACCCTTGCGGGTGAGTAGTGCGCAATACAAGTATCAATTTACATTTATGATAACCACAGTTATGTAGGAACTATGCTGGTACGTTCGACACTGCACATCTTTAGGGAAACTCTTAATATTAGTGGCCGTACTCCATGGTGGAAGTGTAAACCGGCATAGTTTCCGGCGTCCCTCTCCCGCCCATGATTCAAAACCGGAATAATTTATTTACTAGGCCAGCACCATATGTTCCCTATTTTCCGTTCGACTCAGACTGATGAATGCCCTGAAGAAGTACTACGCTATAGGATGAAACGCATTGGCTGATGCTTTTTAAGAATGAAAAAATAAAGAATAAAATATCTCACTCAGCGCTTCACTGAGCAATCATTATCTATAGGGACTTGTTCGCTTTATAGTGGTGCAGCTCTGATCTAGTTTGTTTGTACAATTTCCCCTGGGGTAGGGGGTGCTCTTGGACAGGGGGCACTTTTAGAAGCTTGCACACAAGATAGTTCAATACTTTGATTTCATTGGTGATTTGTTTGTGATTGGTGCCGCAAGTGTTTGTGTTGGTCCACTGTCCAATTTGTGTGTTTCGAGTATGCAGTGCTAATTGTACATCTGCATTGTGAATTTATGACATGTAAGAGTGGAGACAAAATTACGCTCCTCCAGTCGCTAAAGAAATAATGGGGCATATTTACAAGCCTCTAGCACCACCGCAGCATTACTTTTTTTGATGCTCCGATGGCGCTGTGTGCTGGCCAGTATTTACAAGGCCACACAAAGCCACCCTTCGTGGCTTTTCATGGCCTTGCAAATATGGCTCCTTTTCACTCATCACTTTGCGTGAAATGGGTGTGCAATGGGTGTGCCACCGAAACACCCATTGCTTTTTGACGCTGCCTCAGATTTACAAGGATTTGTAAATCTGAGGCAGCGCATAAAACTAATGCCATTGAAAAGCAGGCATTAGAGTGCCGCAACAAGAAGAAATACTTTTATTTGTTCTTTTTTTGTTGCTCATTCTATGTGTGCTGCACTCTGCAGCATACATAGAAGGAGAAAATCACCTTTAATGATTGTTTATATGCAGGGAGGTGTTCCTTTGTGCACATAAACAATTATCCCTGGCGCTAGGCAGCATTTTTAGCATCGCGCAAAGGAAAACACAGGGGTGCGCTATTCATGTGAATACTGCGCATACAGGCTTTTTTTAAGTGAATCAGCACAGCGCTGCTAACATTGCTTGCAGTGTCGTGCTGCATAATTTCTTTGTAAATATGCCCCCATGTGTTGTGTTGTAATGCGGAGGTCCTTTGGCATTCAAAATTAAGCACATCTTCTTTACATGAAAAAAATACCTATTGATACTGTGGAATGGGGAAAATATTGAGCTGCACATTATAGATGCCCCACTGGATGCTTTTCCTATTTTTCAACTGCTCGTTTTAATCTGCTAATTAATGACCTTTACATGCTGGTATAAAATCCTTATGTTCTCACTGGCTTTGAGATACCCTAAGCATCCTCTCTTTATTTTCAAGGGTGTAATTTCTCCTCACTGCTTGGTGGGAGAGTGCATGCCTGGTGGCAGTATGCTGTAATTGGAAAGTATCTCTTTTGCTATACATTTTTTTGTGAGGTCTACTGCCCCCAAGGCCAAATCGCCATAGCCCCCTATAATTGGACTTTCCCCTAATGCAAGGATATGTGATTTCACTAATATATGGATGTTATCCCTTATAAAGGCATCTATAATTCCAGTTTCGTGACAGCGAGCAACTTTGTCAGCCCTTGCACATGGCAAGCTTTCCCTTCAGCCACAGGCACCATTCTGTAGGATCTTGTAAGCTGTGATTGAAAAGTCTGGCTTTAGGCTGTAATACATACCATGTTAGCCAAACAGATATTGCATTGGTTGCATGTGATGAGAGTGCCATAAGAATATTCTCTTTACTAAGTGGCGGGTCACCTAAAATGTCAAATGTCCACTGCTCGAACACTGCCAGTACTGCAGCTAATATTAGATGGTCTGCTGCCCTCTGACCTGAAGTGCCTGCTTGCCCACTATCAAAGGACCACAAGCCATCCACACAACCGGAGGACATCAGCACTAATCACAATCAGCCTCATGACCTCTGGAGACTGCAGAGCTTCTTTGAGGAATTCATCAGGAAAACTGTGTCTGTACGATCTGATCAGTTCTTCCGTAAGCGGTCCGAGTAGTGACCCTGCCTGGTGAGCTGTACATCATGCACCAACCCCCTCCACCGAGTGTGGCAACAAGCCATGAGCTGTGAACACCCTACCACTCTAGTAGAGTCGCTAGAAAGACCTAGGGCCATAGCATGGAACAAGGTCCTGCAACTGATAAACTCTGTACCAAATTTGTCGCTCACAAACCTTTGTGAGCCCACAATGAATTCAAAGTCCAAATCCAGAGCTTGCCACAAGACAACCTCAATCATCCAACCAAAGAAAACTGTACTGTGAATGGTAGATTTTTAAGTATTATCTTTATGGTTTTCCCTGATGTGTCTGAGATCCACTAGGCTCTAGGGCACCATAAGAATGCAACTGTGACTGGAAGGTTTTAAGATGCTCTCCTAATTTGTCCCTCAATCATCCTACAAACCAATGGATACTCTGTGGCAATGGTGGACACCAGTACACAATGATTGGAATCAAAAGAAAGCAACAGTAGAATCAAAAAGGTGTGTTTCAGGCTCTGACCACAATAGCACTCTCCCACTGCGACCTTCCATATTGCTCCAGACTTCAAAAAGCTTTCTTCAGCGAACTGTAGTCCAGTGAGTGTTGTGTTGTCAGAGACTGTCTTTCTCCTCTGGCTTCTGCGAGTCTCTCTGTAGTCACACTAACCAATTTTCAACTACCACATATTCAACTCAACTCAACTCATCTCAAATAGGGTTTATAAGGGTTAAAGCCCCATTAAACAAACATGTAAAACACATTATTTCATTTTGCATATAAAGCATGGTAACACTAGTCAATATAAAATTCACAGTAAAATTCCAAAGTCCGTGTACTATTAATGAGAATAATTTCAGAGTAAAAATACGACTTGGTCTATATTATAAAAACATCCTTCAATCAAGATTCCCTAGATAGCTTAATTGCTGATACTATTACATAAGTTCCTCCTCAAATGTCACATAGATAATAACATCTAGATATGCTCAAAACAATAGTTTGGCTAGTGTAGGATCTTAGGTTTCTTAGAGTCATTGCAAAGTGATGAACCCCAATATGATGGCATATTGGAACTAACCATTTTCTATGCTGTGTTACATTAGAGATACACAACCCAGCACATTCTCTACCCTCTCAATTGCATTCCCACATGCTCGGCATTTGTCACTGATTGGCCTGACATGGACCATTTCCTGTGAAAGCAATTTAGAGGTTGCACCCCACACTTAAATTTGATATATCATTGTTTGGCTACCGGAGTTACAACAGAATCCCAGGAAAGGTAAAATACTATTGTTGATTTATGATCTAGCAATGTGGATGTTAACGTTTCTTGGTTTGCATCTCTATATTTATTCCCAAAAACATGAGACCAATACTTCTCTTTTAAGAGGCCTTTTGTTGTATTTGCAGCTTTCTTTGGGGTTTTACATAACCCCTTCGATGCTCATGACGAGCTCAGCTCGTCATGAGGTATACCTCTAGGGTGCTCATAACGAGCTGAGCGCGTCATGACCACACCCATTATCATTATGGCCCAGCACAGGAGGAAAATAACTCAAGCAGCCAAGGTGATAATACTTCCAGGCCTATGATGGTAGGATAAAATTTGCCAAACTTCAGCAAAGTCATTTTGCAAGAGAAGTCCATCACAATAATCTCCTCAAGTGCCATTCTATGTGAAATTAGTTCCTTTGTTTGCCAAATACGCCTCCACTAGAGTGAAGGTCTAACTTTAGGTCTCTGTTCAAACCTTCTAACCACCATATCCATCAGAAGTGTTTAAGGTGAAGTACTCTGGGCAAATGAACCATAGACCTAAGGAAATGTTTTTCTACTCTGGACAAAATATTCACCTTAGAATGCCTCATTCTACACACATACTACACACACAACTGAAAGGATAGGCTTTATGTAATTTCTAATCAATTCTTTCAGAAATTTAAGGCATTCAACCACATAAAATGTGTCATGTTTCTTTATTGAGCTCCCCATACCTTGAACCCAATGGAAATTCAAAGCGGGCTCTATCATTGTGTGTGGGAGCAAGGGTTTTTATATGCAAATAAATTCTATACTACACTGAAAGAGCCAGGATGAAAAAACTGTTAAAACTATCTAGGACCATGTGAGAAATGTTTTAATAGCAGAAGTTCTGATAGGGCTACTAACAAAGAGAAAGCTGCACCTACAGCTAACGAAACATATTGAGCACTTTAATCTTCTCAACAAACACCAATCAGGCTTCTGTGCAGGCCATAGCACAGAATCTGCCATGGCACACAGCATTGACAACGCGCTGCAAATACTCGACCAAAACAGATCCTGTCTTCTCATCCTACTGAACCTCTCCTCGGCCTTTGATACGGTTAAACATGAGAACTTGTTAGACCTCCTGAAACGCAGAATGGGTCTGTCTGGGACAGTTCTTGCTTGGTTCACTTCATTTCTCCAAAATCGGACACAACAATTCATAGTCAATAACACCCTGTCCAAACCCGTCCCAGTATCTTTAGGTGTCCCGCAAGGATCCACACTATCCCCAACACTGTTTAATCTCTTCCTAGAACCTCTCACTGAAATCCTACAAGCCTCTAACGTGCAATATCACATGTACGCAGATGATACACAACTATACCTCAAGATACACACCCTAGAGGACGTCAAACTACTTAATACAGCACTTAGGAACACCCAATCTTGGCTGGCAGAAAACCATCTCAAACTGAATGTCTTAAAGACCGAATTCCTTTTAATAGCTCCTCAGGCCCAAATCCCCAAAATGCAAGATTGGATCAAATATATTACAGCGTTTAACGTCCAACCTACCATCGTAGACTCCGCGAAATCACTAGGAATCACTCTAGACAGTAACCTCAACATGCAAAAACATATCAGCAATGCTACAAAAGGAGCCAACTTCCAGATAAATATATTGAGGAAATTAAAACCCTTCCTACCCCACAATGACTTCAAACAGGCAGTACAAGCTCTGGTTACACCCAGAGTTGAATACGGATGTGTCTCTCTCTGTGGCGCTCCCAAAACATCAACTGCACCACTCAGAGCATCAATCAACGCCACAGCAAGACTCATAACTGGATCTAAACGTACCTCCCACATCTCCCCGGACCTTCAATCCTTGTACTGGCTACCCCTGGAGGCGAGAATCCAGCTGAAATTGCCTGCATGACACACAGAGCCATGCATCACAAGTCACCCAGCTATCTGGCACAGAAATTGACGATCTCGGGTGGGTCCAGATCCTCAAGAAGTGCGGCAAAACTACTTCTGAAACCACAAAAATTTCATAAGAAAAAAACTTATAACAGATCCTTCTCTGGGATGGCACCCAGAATTTGGAACGCCCTGCCCCCAGATACCAGACTCAACCCTTCCACTACCTTGTTTAAAAAGGAAGTTAAAGCCATCCTCATGCCCAAGTTCACATGATTATAATCTACTGAAACCCTCTGTCGAGACACTCATGCGCCCCTACCCCAAGACACTTTCATTTTTGATGTTACACCTATTTACGCTGTTTATATTATATGCCTTGCCTACACATGTTTTGATCTGCTCCTATTTTTCGGTATAAGTAACATTTACTGTTTGTACAGCGCTCTGATATCCACGAGGATCTTGTTTGCGCTCTATAAAACTTTCAAATATTAATAATAATTCACCCTGTCATACTAACTCACGTCAACATGTTTCGGCCGTCATCCCTAAGGGGTGCCCTAAGTGTCAGCGGCCTTCATCAGGCCTCCACCGAGTGTGGCATCAAGCCATGAGCTGTGAACACCCTACCACTCTAGTAGAGTCGCTAGAAAGACCTAGGGCCATAGCATGGAACAAGGTCCTCCAACTGATAAACTCTGTACCAAATTTGTCGCTCACAAACCTTTGTGAGCCCACAATGAATTCAAAGTCCAAATCCAGAGCTTGCCACAAGACAACCTCAATCATCCAACCAAAGAAAACTGTACTGTGAATGTTAGAGTTTTAAGAATTATCTTTATGGTTATCCCTGATGTGCCCGAGATCCACTAGGCTCTAGGGCACCATAAGAATGTAACTGTGACTGGAAGGTTTTAAGATGCTCTCCTAATTTGTCCCTCAATCATCCTACAAACCAATGGATACTCTGTGGCAATGGTGGACACCAGTACACAATGATTGGAATCAAAAGAAAGCAACAGTAGAATCAAAAAGGTGTGTTTCAGGCTCTGACCACAATAGCACTCTCCCTCTGCGACCTTCCATATTGCTCCAGACTTCAAAAAGCTTTCTTCAGCGAACTGTAGTCCAGTGAGTGTTGTGTTGTCAGAGACTGTCTTTCTCCTCTGGCTTCTGCGAGTCTCTCTGTAGTCTCACTAACCAATTTTCAACTACCACATATTCAACTCAACTCAACTCATCTCAAATAGGGTTTATTAGGGTTAAAGCCCCATTAAACAAACATGTAAAACACATTATTTCATTTTGCATATAAAGCATGGTAACACTAGTCAATATAAAATTCACAGTAAAATTCCAAAGTCCGTTTACTATTAATGAGAATAATTTCAGAGTAAAAATACGACTTGGTCTATATTATAAAAACATCCTTCAATCAAGATTCCCTAGATAGCTTAACTGCTGATACTATTACATAAGTTCCTCCTCAAATGTCACATAGATAATAAAATCTAGATATGCTCAAAACAATAGTTTGGCTAGTGTAGGATCTCAGGTTTCTTAGAGTCATTGCAAAGTGATGAACCCCAATATGATGGCATATTGGAACTAACCATTTTCTATGCTGTGTTACATTAGAGATACACAAACCAGCACATTCTCTACCCTCTCAATTGCATTCCCACATGCTCGGCATTTGTCACTGATTGGCCTGACATGGACCATTTCCTGTGAAAGCCATTTAGAGGTTGCACCCCACACTTAAATTTGATATATAATTGTTTGGCTACCGGAGTTACAACAGAATCCCAGGAAAGGTAAAATACTATTGTTGATTTATGATCTAGCAATGTGGATGTTAACGTTTCTTGGTTTGCATCTCTATATTTATTCCCAAAAACATGAGACCAATACTTCTCTTTTAAGAGGCCTTTTGTTGTATTTGCAGCTTTCTTTGGGGTTTTACATAACCCCTTCGATGCTCATGACGAGCTCAGCTCGTCATGAGGTATACCTCTAGGGTGCTCATAACGAGCTGAGCGCGTCATGACCACACCCATTATCATTATGGCCCAGCACAGGAGGAAAATAACTCAAGCAGCCAAGGTGATAATACTTCCAGGCCTATGATGGTAGGATAAAATTTGCCAAACTTCAGCAAAGTCATTTTGCAAGAGAAGTCCATCACAATAATCTCCTCAAGTGCCATTCTATGTGAAATTAGTTCCTTTGTTTGCCAAATACGCCTCCACTAGAGTGAAGGTCTAACTTTAGGTCTCTGTTCAAAACTTCTAACCACCATATCCATCAGAAGTGTTTAAGGTGAAGTACTCTGGGCAAATGAACCATAGACCTAAGGAAATGTTTTTCTACTCTGGACAAAATATTCACCTTAGAATGCCTCATTCTACACACATACTACACACACAACTGAAAGGATAGGCTTTATGTAATTTCTAATCAATTCTTTCAGAAATGTAAGGCATTCAACCACATAAAATGTGTCATGTTTCTTTATTGAGCTCCCCATACCTTGAACCCAATGGAAATTCAAAGCGGGCTCTATCATTGTGTGTGGGAGCAAGGGTTTTTATATGCAAGTAAATTCTATACTACACTGAAAGAGCCAGGATGAAAAAACTGTTAAAACTATCTAGGACCATGTGAGAAATGTTTTAATAGCAGAAGTTCTGATAGGGCTACTAACAAAGAGAAAGCTGCACCTACAGCTAACGAAACATATTGAGCACTTTAATCTTCTCAACAAACACCAATCAGGCTTCTGTGCAGGCCATAGCACAGAATCTGCCATGGCACACAGCATTGACGACGCGCTGCAAATACTCGACCAAAACAGATCCTGTCTTCTCATCCTACTGAACCTCTCCTCGGCCTTTGATACGGTTAAACATGAGAACTTGTTAGACCTCCTGAAACGCAGAATGGGTCTGTCTGGGACAGTTCTTGCTTGGTTCACTTCATTTCTCCAAAATCGGACACAACAATTCATAGTCAATAACACCCTGTCCAAACCCGTCCCAGTATCTTTAGGTGTCCCGCAAGGATCCACACTATCCCCAACACTGTTTAATCTCTTCCTAGAACCTCTCACTGAAATCCTACAAGCCTCTAACGTGCAATATCACATGTACGCAGATGATACACAACTATACCTCAAGATACACACCCTAGAGGACGTCAAACTACTTAATACAGCACTTAGGAACACCCAATCTTGGCTGGCAGAAAACCATCTCAAACTGAATGTCTTAAAGACCGAATTCCTTTTAATAGCTCCTCAGGCCCAAATCCCCAAAATGCAAGATTGGATCAAATATATTACAGCGTTTAACGTCCAACCTACCATCGTAGACTCCGCAAAATCACTAGGAATCACTCTAGACAGTAACCTCAACATGCAAAAACATATCAGCAATGCTACAAAAGGAGCCAACTTCCAGATAAATATATTGAGGAAATTAAAACCCTTCCTACCCCACAATGACTTCAAACAGGCAGTACAAGCTCTGGTTATACCCAGAGTTGAATACGGATGTGTCTCTCTCTGTGGCGCTCCCAAAACATCAACTGCACCACTCAGAGCATCAATCAACGCCACAGCAAGACTCATAACTGGATCTAAACGTACCTCCCACATCTCCCCGGACCTTCAATCCTTGTACTGGCTACCCCTGGAGGCGAGAATCCAGCTGAAATTGCCTGCATGACACACAGAGCCATGCATCATAAGTCACCCAGCTATCTGGCACAGAAATTGACGATCTCGGGTGGGTCCAGATCCTCAAGAAGTGCGGCAAAACTACTTCTGAAACCACAAAAATTCCATAAGAAAAAAACTTATAACAGATCCTTCTCTGGGATGGCACCCAGAATTTGGAACGCCCTACCCCCAGATACCAGACTCAACCCTTCCACTACCTTGTTTAAAAAGGAAGTTAAAGCCATCCTCATGCCCAAGTTCACATGATTATAATCTACTGAAACCCTCTGTCGAGACACTCATGCGCCCCTACCCCAAGACACTTTCATTTTTGATGTTACACCTATTTACGCTGTTTATATTATATGCCTTGCCTACACATGTTTTGATCTGCTCCTATTTTTCCGGTATAAGTAACATTTACTGTTTGTACAGCGCTCTGATATCCACGAGGATCTTGTTTGCGCTCTATAAAACTTTCAAATATTAATAATAATTCACCCTGTCATACTAACTCACGTCAACATGTTTCGGCCGTCATCCCTAAGGGGTGCCCTAAGTGTCAGCGGCCTTCATCAGGACGTCAAAGGCAGGGGCGGCTCCTCCACACAATAACGGAGGAGCATCGCCCCACTGGCTCAGACCAGCAGCAAAAAAATAAAATTATATTTCAGTATCGTTTTATTTTCAAGCCGCTGGCTCAGCCAGTGTGTGCAGGACAGGGCAGGGCGGGGCTGAGGCATGGGAGGAGGGAGGAGGAGTGCTAGTGCACTCCCCAAGTGCTCATGTGTGTTTGGCTAGCCGCCTCAGGCTGAACAAAACTCACATGCGCTCTTAGGTTCATCTAACCCGGCTGTATTGAACAGCTGAGGTAGAGAAAACCCACAGACTCCCTGGTCTGAGCAGGACGTCTTTCTAGCCGGCTCTGGCTCATCCCCACACTGCTCTGCAGCGCGTCGAGTGGACAGGGAGTCTGTGACTAGCCTGTAGGGTCTGCTAAGACAAAGAAGTCCAGGAGGCGCCAGCAGTAGGCAATTATTTTTTAATGTTTTATTATTCTTATTATGTTACGCCCACCCTCCCGCACCCCCTCCCGCGTTTCATCTAACACTCTTCCCCCTCCCTCCATTCTCCACTTTCTGTATGTGGCAGCCGCTACTGGTCAAAAGGCCTGATTCACAAAGGTAAACGTACACTTTTGCGTAAGTTTACGATTCTTTGCTCTTCTGAAAGGGATATACAGGTAGTAACTTTAAGAGTGCAGAGTCTCCACACATAAAAATACTTTTTTTTTAATGTGCAGACACTCCGAACTTGTAAAGATGCTACATGTAAATTCCTTTGCGAATAGCAAACAATCGTAAACTTACCTGAAAGTGCAAGTTTACCTTTGTGAATAAGGCCCAAAGTCTCTGACTCCTAAATGTCAAATGTCACTATGCCTATGTTGTCAGTAAAAATAGCACCTAATGGTGCTGTAATGTGTTAGGCGTTGGGTGACCAATAATTAAGTAGATTTTTAAATAGGTTTTGATCTTGTTGTCTTGTAGCTACAATGGAAAATCACACCTGGAAACATTTGTACATGGTAATACCTGCACTTTAGTGGAATGATCATGAACTTTTCAGCTTGGCAAGACTAGGCACTCAATCAAAGGTGACACCCAATGTGATTCATGCAAGGTGATCATGCTTATCTTGCACTATGTTAGACCTTACACTCGTGTTGAAGAGACTCTTCTCAACACAGGAAACCCAAGGAAGTGTCTCCTTATTGCCAACTCTAAGGAAATAGCAAATAGTCCAATGCAATATTGTACACAGTAATCTGCGCAATATAAATTCACCAGTTAAGATAACCACAAAAAGTATATTTAGGGTGCCAAGTAAGGGTCGACTTTACAAGTTACAAAAAATGGTAGGTAATATGCCAGAACTAAGGTGAGTATACATAGGTGTCTCCCGCTTCAGAAACAGTGAAACCGCATTGTACACCGACTTCTAAACTCTGTTATGTATTAAATACTCAGGTCCCTTTAGAAGCAAACAAAGCCAGCCCAGTGCAAGAGTTAAATACTCAGGTCCCTTTAGAAGCAAACAAAGCCAGCCCCATGCAACCCCTCCACTTTAACACCCATCAGGGGTAACAAGTGCTATATGAATGCAAATCTTTCTTCCCCTTTTATCCATCCGCTATCTTTCTCACTCCAAGTAACAGACTAATATCCACCACTGAAATTACCTCATATTTCACCATAATAATTCACCACTAATCCTTTATAGGCTTCCTGAATAGCATGCGTCAACAAGCGAGCGATAAATAAATACAAACCTTTGTCCTCCTCTATCCTTCTGCTATCATTCAAAATCCAAATAACTGACTAACCTATCCACCACTTAAAATGTACTTGCATGTTTCACTATACTAATTCAACACTAATCCTCTATGGGCCCCGGAGTAGCGTGCTACCCGCCGAAAATAGCGCTTCGACGCTTTGTCTGGGGTAGTAAGCGCTATATAAATGCAATTACAATTACAAATACAATATATAGAATTGGCCTGTTGTCCAGGTCCTGGTTGAAACAGGAAAACTGCTCCTGGCTTAAGTAGTCCCAAAAGAAAATACTCTACTTACTACTCCAAGGGACAGATGCAACCCATTTCGTGCCTCAGTGTTTTCCCTCCGCCAGTGAGCATGCTAGTGTTCTGCTTCTGGAGTTAATACTTGTTACTATACGTAAAACATATCTAAGATATGTCTGGAATGCATGCTAGACTGTGCGCATCTTATCGTGCTCCTTTTCTCACTTATTATGGTTTCACCTTTCTCATGGTCATGCCTACCTAGCATAACCTGGAACTGTGATACTCAAAGTATGGCCCAGGGGGCGCATGCAGCCTTCCTGACCTTGGGCACTGGGCTTCCGTTAACTCGACTTAGCACTAACATGAAAACAAAGTTAAATATACAGCAAACACTTATTTAAAGGTTAATTGCAGTTAGGTAAAGGAAGTAATTAGGCCCTTAACTTTAGGAACACCTTAATTTAATTTGTAAAGACAGCCACTAGATATAAATGCTTTGCTTCCCCTACACCCACTTTATACCCCCCACTGGCATCAGTGCAAGTGTGAGTTTCATACCCAGGTATTCAAAGGCTGTAACTCTTTCAAGCGCTGTCTCATTAGGTTTGGGATCACCCCTGTAAGACTTGTGCCAGTTAAAAGCGATGTACTTGGTCTTAGCAGTGTTCGCTACCAGGCCGTGCTTCCTGCATAAGTCTGTCAAACAGTCTCATAACACCGGATGGCCAATTGGGCACCTTGAAATCAATAGCGTGTCATCTGCAAACAAAAGGGCTGGAATCCCACGCCCATGAGGCTTTGGGAAATCATTCTTGCATGTGCTTAGAAAGACCATAACATAATTTATAGATGATGAGAATGATGTTGGAGCCTGGATGCACCCATAGCTGGACCCACTTCTAAATAGGGATGCGCTCTGTCATTTCACCACTGGTCTCCATCTTACACATGCATACGTTTGGTCATGCAACCTTATTAAATGGAAAGAATGTGTTTGGGAAAACCTATCTATCATTAAAACAAACAGAGCTTTCCCCATGAGATCAAATCAAACGCAGATTTAATGTCCACAAAAACAACGTTTAAATGACCCTGAACAACGATTTTGCAGTACAGTAACATATATGTTAACATTTGATTTATTGTACAGATTTTTACCCTAAAATTGATTTTCAAGCCTTTGAGGATATCGTGCGCAGGCCTCCAGTCCTGCAAGTTATCCAGAATCTGTCTATAAAAGATTTTGTGTAGACTGTCCATCAGGCTGATCGGTCTGTAGTTAATTGGTCGGCCTGTTTCGCCCTTTTTAAATATCAGGACGGTCTTAGCCCTTGCCCATGTAGTTCGTGCTTTGGTGCCCTTTAAAATCGCAATAGTATTTGTATCCACATAGGGGCCCCAAACTTCCATTTCAGGCAAAAGAAATCTCCAGGAATTTGATCAGGGTCTGGTGCCTTCATGAATTTAAGGACTTTATAGCATGTAAAGTGCCTGACATGGTAATTTCCAGTACCTTTGTATTCAATGAGAAGGGATCAAGCTGTGGCAACTTATTTTCCCTATTTAGTTGCTCATCCAGGGAACATCTAAAATGTTCAACCCATTACTGCAGGCTAAAATGACTACTAATTCTTGTTTGATTGTTTCGGCCGCCATGGGCTTCTATGTGCCAAACAATGTGCGGTCTTTTCCCATGGCCACCTTCAGCAGACCATGCCACTTGATATCATCCCATTTCCTTTTTGCTTTCATCAGGATATTGTTATATAATTGCCTCGTGCTTTTAATGGGATTACTTTGCCGCCATCAGGTCGCCTTTTGGAGCTCTACACTTCTTATTATACCAATAATATCTTTTGGGAATTACAGGATTTAACCTCATTGTTCTACAAAAGAAGATACGTAAGGACGTAAAAATGTCTTTGTGGCCCTTAACAACTGAGTCATGGCTACAATGTTTGCCTAGTTCCTGTGATGAATTTCCTAGACCATCTGACTCCACCTTAAACTCTCTGGATACTCTATCTGGTGACTGTATAAAAGCCCTCTACTTAACAGCTCGTCTGTTATTTAAAACAAAAAGATCCTTTTTTGATTAAATGGTTTCGAAGTCACTGTTGAGCAGTGGTGTACTTCTCATTGTCAAGTTCAGGGCACTATGATCACTATCAAAACAACCAATGAAGGCCATATCAATCACATCCTTCCACAACCTTACAACCAGAAAAAGATAACCTATCCTGCTGGTGTGGCCTGGTCTATTATAAGTGTGTCTCCAAGAAAGACTTGAGTGGGTTCGCCCATTACAGGACCTAAGCTCCAATGATAACCTTAAGGCATTTAGTCGAATAGCAGTTGGAGACCATCATTTAATAAGGGGAATTAGAAGTTTGGGAATAGACCAAACTTCATCCTCCTCTACAGAAGTGGAAAAATCAGAGATGTCCAATGATCCGAATTTAGTATTAAAGTCCCAGCTATTATTAAAAAAATGGCCTGGTTTTAAGAAAGTCAATATGCTTTTACAACTGCTTACCAGTTTCAGAATCACTGGAATTCCTAATGGATCGACTGTATACATTATAAACATGACCCACTAGGTTGTCAGGAGGTTTAATACTAATGCCCAGTATATCATGTGAATCAATATCAATGAGTTTAATAGTTCCCGCCATTCAAACCTAGGCTCATATAGTCAAGCCCCCAAAAGGGCAATCCAATCCCTTGGTTAGTGCACCTTTATATGTAGTTCATTATACAAGTTTGAAACACCTGTTTAAGGCACCAACTGACACAGGCATCAAGGTAGGATTGTGCAAGTCCTTAATTGTGATAATTAGGGAATAGCAATTAGGGACGTGCATGTAGGAATCACTGTAAAACTAGTGATTCCTACACATTCCTTATTTGCGAGTCGCAAATTGCGAGTCGCAAATAAGGAATGAATGGAAAATTGCATGCGCAATTTGTGAGTACCAATAGGTCCTCGCAAATTGCGCATGCAATTTCAGGGTGCAAGGGTGTCAAAAGGACACCCTGTTGCACCCCTGAAATTGATCTGTGCACATATGTTGCACACACACATGCCCTAAGGGCATGTGTGCGCGCAACATGAAACTTTGAAGAATGCACAAAAGTGCATTTTTCAAATTTTTTGCAAATTACCATGAAGTTCAACCTTATGGTAAATTGCGCCCCCTATTAGCGAAATCGCTCCTTTTTTAGGTCTCGACTATTCTATCCCGCAGGGATAAATAGACGAGAGTATAGTTGGCAAAACAAGCTCTTGAACCATTGCGGATTTAGTACAGTTCATGTGAATACAATCACGCGCATTCTCCCCACGGGCATTTTTTTTCAAGAGCTTTCATTGGCTCTTCACTTTGTGCACGCTGCATTCAGCTGCCTAGTCCTCCCACCCCCTCCCTCTCCAGCGCGCGCTCCACTCGCATCTGCCTGCTGCTACCCCGCCCAACCCCCCACACAGCAATGCTGAGAAGCTTGTTTCCTCTAGTAACATATCGTTTGCTACACTATTGCCTCATGTAACGTAACGTTTGCTTTTGTAACATGCTCACTTGTAATTTTTGCTTCATGTATCACTACTGTTGTCCGCGCTATATAAAAACACCTTCCTCGCTCTTCTGCCGCCGCCATTGCCTTGGGCTCTGGCGCTCCTTTCTCCCTCTCTCCCGCTCCCTAGTCCTCCCACCCCCTCCCTCTCCAGCGCGCGCTCCACTCGCATCTGCCTGCTGCTCCCCCGCCCCCCGCACACAGCAATGCTGAGAAGCTTGTTTCCTCTAGTAACATATCAATTGCTACCTCTTGTATTTTGTTTGCTCTTGATACTTGCACAATTATCACTATTGCCTCATGTAACGCAACGTTTGCTTTTGTAACATGCTCACTTTCATACATGAAGTTTTTGCTTCATGTATCACTACTGTTGTCCGCGCTTTATAAAAACGCCTCCCTCGCTCGATTTCCTTCAGAATACCCTGTTGAACCATAGAATCGATCACAGGTTTTATTCCTGCAATCGTCTCTTGGGACAGTTTGTATTGAGGCGTTCTTGGATAATCGACATTTGGTTTCACCATGATCTTCACTGGCTCTACCCCTTTGATCAATCCTATCTCTTCTCCGGTAAAATCCCATACTTCTGATGATACTGCCTCGCGTAAATCCCAAGGAAGTTCCTCCACAGTCAGAGTAGGATACAGTTCTATGCATGTTCTCGAATTAACAACTTTAAAAGTCGCATCATCGTCTGTAGTCTGTACCTCCACTCCCTGAGGCGTGCAGTATATGGTGCAATTCAATTTGCACAACAAGTCCCTTCCTAACAGACACACAGGACTAGAATCACATACTACAAACTGATGTTCATTCATGTAGTTTCCTATTTTCACTGACACTGGTTCCGTCAAAGGGCTAGTCATTCTCTTGTTTGCGACTCCAACCACCTGAATTGTTTCCCCCGACATTGGTAGATCAGGAACCACTGCAGATCTCAGAGTTGATCGAGTAGCTCCAGTATCCACCAAGAATGTTGTGGGACACCCTGCTACCTCTGCCTCAACAAATGGCCCTCTCTGATCCACTTCTAGAACTGCCCCGAGGGTACAGTCCTCTTCTTTGCTTACACGTTGTCCCGTCAAAGGGTCAATGTAGTAACACTTTTCTTCATCTATGAAAAGAGGCATTTGTCTAAAGACCTTTCCCCCTGTCGCAATCTTAGGTGGCTGCGGAAACTGAGCTCGTGGAGCCGAAGTCCCCCCTTTGGCCACCTTGTTCCTTGGCACTGTCACCCCTTGAACTGGAACCTCTTGAACTTCCTCCTCTACCTCTAATTCTCCGTTTTCAGGGTTATAGGGACACTCGCGTCTCCAATGTCCCACCTGGTGACACTGATGGCACTTTGTCGTCTTCTTCAATGTGGCAAAGTCTATTCTAGGTCTCGAGTTATCCTCACTGTCCTTATTCTGATTACTCGATTTCCGTCCCATTGTCCCCTGTTGCTGCTGTCCCCCCTTTCCAGCTGACTGCATCTGTACTACCATTAGTTTTTCCTTTAGCTTCTTTGACTTAGAATCTATTTCATCACTACAGTACCTCGCATACCTCAAAATCTCATCCAGTGGTCTGTTCTGCCAGCAAATTAAATGTTGCTGAATCATTAAACAAATATCAGGTCTCAACCCCAAAACGAACTTTGATACAAACTGTCCTATATCTTTGGGGTCCATTACATCGAGTCCACTGTATTGTTTGAACGTTTTCAGCAATCTCTCATAAAACTCATGAACTGTCTCCTTGGGTTCCTGTCTTGTTCGGTCTATTTTTACCCAATCTATGTCTTGTGGTGGCACCTTATCTTTCAGCCAAGTTATTACCCTTTCATACTTTTGCATTACAATTTCAGACGGTCCATTTGTAGCAGCATTCCTTTCTGGTTCTACAGTTGGCCACTCGACACTAGTCTTACATGCTGTCCACAAATCTCCTGGGACCACAATGTCAAACAAGGTGTTCAAATCAATCCACAATACTTTTGAGATTTTCACAAACCTTTCTTCCTGCTTGTACCACTCAACAGGATTGTCCCTTAACTTCGGAAATGAATTGGTAAATGCAGCTAAATCTCCTCTACTCCAGGGCACATGTACATAGTTCCCATTCGATATTTCTCTCAAAGGAAATGCCTCCATCTGCATTACCCTTCCTTCCGGAGACACCACACTCGTGCTCCGTCTGACAGTACCCCTTTTGGACCACCTCTCTTCCCATTTGTCCAGATCTCTCCACGCTCTTATTCCTGCTATCAGCCTCCTTATGTGTGTTTTTAATCCTGTAGTTCTCTTCTCGTCTAAGTCTTGGTCCGAATACTGCAACCTATGGTTACTCTGTAATGTTTTTGTTCTGGATAAATCTACCATATACTTCTCTGCCAGTTCAGACAATTTCTCATGAATTGCTCTTGCCTTTCGGGTAATGTCCTTTGCTATAAACAGCAACTCATCTTGTTCGTACAAGTCAATCCTTTCTAAGGCCAACGTCCCATCTATTATCTCGTCCAAATCAGATTTTAAACTGGTAACATCGAGTCTTTTGGCCTTTACTGCAGCTTTCAGTATGCTAGCTCTAGGGGGTCCATTCACATCTCTCCCATCCCAGCTCCGAGTCCTACGTCTGGGCTCAGGCGAGTTACGGGGAGTCCTCCCATGCTCCCACCCCTCCAGGTCCCATGCAGTTCCGTCCTCTCTGGGTGGATGATGAAACACTCCATTGGGCCTCATGGTCCTACATTCCCCATCCTGCCTGGTTTCTCTGGGTGCATGGCAAGACATTCCATTACTCCCCCTTTCCCCACAGTTTGCCTGTGATCTCTGACTACTCGATGTATGGCGAGATCTTTCACTGTTCCCTCTATTCCAGTGCTGTACATCCTCTCCAAGTGCGTGATGAACGCACCTAAACCTATCTCTGTATGCTAGTACCATTTGGTCTCCACCCTTTTCAAAGAGACGAGACATCTCTTCACACTCCGTGCTTCTACCATTTCGCTCCTGCTGGTCCCTACCATCCATAGGACGTATAACTCCTCTGTTCTCCTGACTTTGACCCTCACGCTCCTGACTGCTTTCGCTAGCCCCGCAGTGAGATACTGTCCCGTTGCCTCGACTTCCCCATTCAGCTTCTGCTCTTGACCTGTTGCTCGGTGCTTCTGTGGACCCATCCCATTCTCTCAAGTCAGCTCCTAACTCTTTAAAGGATTTCGGCCGTGGTCCCCTTAGGTCCATCGGTCCTCTTTGACCCTCCTGTCCTGTTGTGGGACCCACTGCTGAATCGAATGGGGTGTTCCACGTTACTGGTCCTGGCAATTGCCTCCAGGCATTTGTCGTGTTGTTCCTCCTTTCCATCTCAACCCTTTCTCTGTCTAACCGTATCTGTTCTTCCTCTCTCTCTCTCTCGGGGTTGTAAATCGATACTATAGGACCTATGGTAACGGGTACTTGTAGAGCGTCTGGCAATCCATAAGACTCAACCTTCTCTGTGGTTGGCGTCTTCTGTACCACAAACCTTCCGACTACACTCTGTGCTGTACTATGTTGAGGTGTCTCCTCGCCTTTGGTAGGTGTCCATTCTGATATAGGAAGTGGTACATACCCCTCTATGGCAGCCCCACCTTCCCTTGCGAGTCCTCTACTTTCAGTCCCCCCAACGTTCGGAGGCGGTCTATCTATCAGCAATCTATTTATCAAGTTGTCCTCCGACTCGCTCTCCTCATCCTCTTCCATGAGGCTCTTTTCTCCTGCCACCTCTCTCACTGTGTACAACTTATCCGCCTCAATAGCCTGTACCCTCCATCTTTTGGCGTCCGCATCCCATTGAGCATCTCGCACTGCTCTTACCGAACGCTTCAGCCTTTCTTGGCGCCTATTCAGATTCCTGTCGTGCGCCGCCCTAATCCATGCGTTAAGGGCCTCAAACTGTGTTGGTCTAGGCGAAGGGTTCAATGAGGACATGATTGCTTTCAGTCGATGTAATGTTTCTAACCTAAACGTTCCATACTTTGGAAACGTCAGTTCCTCACTCCCTTCCGTAATCTTGCTCCAATCACTAATCCACAGAATAGTGTGCAACCCAACATTCGTTGCCATATAATAAGCTGGTGTACCCTCTGGCGGTGCCTCTTCCCCGTAATAAGAGTCCCTTCTTTTTCTTTTAAAAATCCCTTTCAAACATTTAAAGCACTTCATGATTTCTATTTTTCTCCGCGTTTGTTTACTTCCTGATGACAATCCACCAATCTCAGCACTGTTCTCGCTAGTTGCCCTATCACAGCACGGTTTTTCGGCGACGTCACACCAATCACCCAATCACGTCGCGGCTCCTCACTAACCGCCCTATCTCAGCGCGGCTCTTGCCCGACGTCACACCAGCCGCCCTATCTCAGCGCGGCTCTTGCCGTCGTCACTCGTCCCCCTTTGCAGCAGTTCCCCTCCTTTCTCAGCTCGTCTCCGCGGTCATGCATGCGTCCCATTCATACTCTGAAAAATGATTACTTCCGTCCAAGCGATCACTTTTCTTGACTGTACGCCCACAGTCTACCTGTAGTTGTCACCTTAACTGACGAAATGTCTTTCCGTTTACGTCCAGACAATCGCCTTCTCTGATAGGTTACTTACACACAGTAACTTTCGACCAGCGTCCGTTACTCACACACTCACTCTTACACTCCCCCTATCACGGTTCCGCGGGGGTCAATGGTACCTCATGACCTCCTTACTCTGGTCGACAACTACTCTGGGTGTTCGATACACCCGAACCACTTAAGCTCTACCTCGAACTTAAGATTTTCACCAGTTCACCCGTTTACCAGGTTACCAGTTTACCAGGTTGCGCGCGCTCACAACCCTCTCTCAATCACACTACAGGCATTCAACTCCGCAAGACATTACAATACAGATACAACACAAAACACCGCAATCTGTTCACGCATGACCCTTGTTATACTCACTCTCTTCCGACACTGCTGCTTCTCTCGCACCGTCAGCACCTTCTTCGGCACTCGATTCTTCCGCTGCTCATCTCTCGATCTCTAGGGGCCTTGGGGTAAACTAACCTAGTCTAGATCACCTTCCTCAAGAAGGTAACCATCCTACTCTGCTACCAACTGTTAACGCGGAATTTCTGGTCTATGGTTATAAGTCCAGATCCCAAATCAAGTCGAATGAATCGTTGGTACCTGTCATTGAGTAAAAGGCAATCCACTATTAGGTTAATCAATTAAGAACTTACACCACTCTAAAGAACCACTGACTACAAATAAGTTTAAAGATTTATTATAAAGCCAAAAGTATCTGAAGATACAAACATCTCAGAATAAGATTCAAAAGATATACAGGTATCAATATAAAAAGAAATTCTCTGAATGCCCTTAATCGGCAAAAGGAAATTATCAAAAATATCTCAAATACCATAAGTGTTGCAAGAATCGCTATGAGTTGCAACTTAAGAGTCATTTACAGAAAGGAAAAGTTCAGATTAGTCTGTCCCTACACTAGACTAAGTGACATCCCTACTTAACAAGATCTTTACCTAAAAAGGTGTCAGCAGTGGTGACTTCCAAAGAAGATCACACACTTCTCTTAGTCTTCTTGGTGAATCGCTCTCTCGTGGTCAATCTATCTGCCTACCCATCCGCTTTCTTAGGCTTCTCAGACCCTCTGCCCTGTCTCCTTCCCGGGGTGCTGTCCCTAATACAAAATCTCCTTTCCAATAGGAACGCCCCTAGAGACGACCCTCACGTGGTATCGATTCTGGCGGTAAATTCCATGCTGGTGCTCCTCTGGACCCTTCGTTAAAGTTGACCTTGCTTCCCAGGCTTCTTCTCCGCTGGTCAGTACCCCCCAGGAAATTCCTGAAGCCTCCTCCAGGCCTGCGCCAGGCGTCTCTGAACAAAGCCCATTCATCACCAAACTGATTAGGGCTCCTCGCACCTGCAAATAGACAGTTCTACTGTGGGCCCCAAATTCCGGCCTCCACCATATCTTTAAGTCGTAAACTATGTCTTCGTTTGTGCTCTGTGCGATCTCTCCTTAACGAGCACATGCAGATCAAAGAAGCGACTTTATCTATTCAGGCCTACTAAATTACATGAAACAGACCTCTGCACTCTGCACATTTAATTTCTTTGTTTAAACAGCATTCTAACTAACACACATTACTATAATGTAACACATCTATATAAAACATATATTTCAATTCTATGCTTAATAATACTTTGCAGTAAAATGACATTAGTATCCAAGTTACTTAAAAGTGTAGCAGCATCTTTCGTTTCTTGTGAAATGCCATGTGGCCTATACATTTCCATGGTTTGCAGAGTTACATTTCTTTTTCACACAGTCACATAACGTAAGGTTCCAACATCACTCTAACATTTCTACAAACTTCTACATTAGTTTTCACACAGATATATGTATCCCTATTCTAGTTAAACACTCTTATATTTTCACTCTATGAGTATAACACTCTGGTGCAATCTATATTTAAACTAATACTACGTGCTTGTAAATATGGTGCACTTATACGTTTTTCAGATCTGCGCTCTCTCAAGTGGGTACCATCGCAATTCTGGATCTGGCAGCTATTTTTTGGTGGAATCAGACTGGGGAGAGCCTTTGTGAATTCTCCTGCCTGTATACTCGTGGAGTGTGCAGACATCTGGGTACATACAGTGAAAGTGGCACATGACTATTCGGCCCAGAAATACAAACATCTTACATCAGATTTGTGTTCTTTTTTTACTCTGGCCCAAAGTAAATTCCAGTTTGGGATGTACAAACCAACGCAAATAGCATTTGGCACTGGTTTGTAACAAAAAGTAACGCAGTGTAGTGCACTGTCTTGCATTACTTTACATCATGGAGGTGTTCCATGAGTGGTGCATGGGTGTTGCTTTGCACCCACCCATGGATCTTGATGCAAGTCCCTATATATAAAGACTTGGAAATATAGATTTATGCCAAAATCCTGTGCCTACACTGATATTGGCATAACGAGGAGGAATATCTTTAATTCTCCTCATTTTTTCCCTCTTTGCATGTGTGGTGCATTTAAAGCTACATCACAGGCATCCTTGCAGTATGGTGCAAGGGTACCTGCATGGTTGCATGGCTGTACAAAGTGTGGCAGCTCACGGAGGGACGAGAAATGCATCATTACTTTGTAGTGGGAGTGGGTTGTATTGTGCTGCTCTGCTATCTCTCGTTCATGCAACACAGCACAACAATTTTGCTTGCTGCGTTACATTGTTTGAACGCCTAGTAAATCTGGGCCTCAGTGTTTGTGTGCTTTGCTGCAACCGTAGTGTATATTTCGGTGCTCTTTTTGCTTTATAGATCTGTACCACTGCAAATGATTAACTTGACTGATAATCACTAATGCCTTGTGTCCAATTAATTCCAGGGTGGAAAGCAGTTGCCAGAGTTCAAACACAGCACAGCTGAAACCTCGCAGCCCATCGCAGGGTGGAGCAACATACCAAAGGAACAAAGAAACAGTGTGTTATTTCATATACTGTCAAGAGGTATTCTATAATTCTAAAGTGTTTTTTTATTTTCTCAAGATCAAGATATGTTATTCAATTAGTAGTGGGATGTCAGGTGTCTTTGTGTGCAATTACATTTCTAATAAACTTGTATATAGCATACAGTAACTTGTTTTTCACATAGGGTTTCTTACCTTGCTCTTGCCTTTTCTAAAAATTGTAAATAGGAGGTGTTAGTATTACCCAATTTAATGGTACTCCTTTTTTGTATGGAACAAGGGAATAAGTCTTAGCTTGACTTACCCGAATTTCCAACCTGTAGTTCATAGTGTGTTTTAGTAGGGAACATTCAACTCACAGCGCCATTGTGCCAGTTTACAAACTGAACTTATTTTTTGCAATAAATAGGTTCTAACAGTACTCAAATTAACCAATTTTACCAACCTCACTCTAACGAAACATTGAGTAGTCTTTCAGGTTACTTGCAGTTATTTGTGGTGGACACATAACTCACTGATCTACTTTACCAGAATGTTAGCTTGAGATGGGTGGGTTACACAAGATCTCTGCAAAACAAATGTTAACCAACTGAGCTTTCCTAAATAGAATACAAATCTGCTGCGTGGAGGTTCAATGCAATGCTCTGCAGTAGGTTTGTTAAGTCTGCTAGGCCCAGATGCATCAAGCTAAAATCCCCTCGCAGAATCTGCCCCTTTACGACCGGTATTTTTGCATTTGAGATGCATCATCCCAAATGCAAAAATCGCAATTTAAGAAATCGTAAAATTGCGATTACTTAAATTGCTATTGCATTTAAGGAATCTTAAATTGAGATTCCTTAAATGCAATGCATTAAAGTTAAAAAATGTGCGATTTCACTAATAGGGGGCGCAAATTACCATGAAATTGAACTTCATGGTAATTTGCAAAAACTTTGAAAAATGCACTAAAGTGTATTTTTCAAAGTTCCATTTTACACACAAACATGCCCGTAGGGCATGTGTGTGTGCAAGATGTACCCATATGCAGATTTCAGGGGTGCAACAGGGTATTCTTTTGACACCCTGGCACCCTTGAAATTGCAATCTCAATTTGCGATTCTCTAATTGAGAATCGCAAATTGATATTGTCTTCCCATTCATTCATATGGGCCTCTAGGCCCATAGGAATGAATGGGGAGGTATTCCTTAATTGCGACTCGCAATTTGTGAGTCGCAATTAAGGAATTTTAAGAAATCGCTATTTTTTAAGTGAGATCTTCATGCATAGCATTTTGCTATTCCTTATTAGCGAATCCTTAATTTTGCTAATAAGGAATCGCAAAATGGGTGCTTGATGCATCTGGGGGCTTGTTATTTAATGATACGAACATGTGACCACACATTACATATACATTACTCCAGCAAGTTCATTAACCACTTGAGCTGTTTTGACAGTATGACCTTAATTTTGCTGCAATAACAGAGATGCCTGAAGAAATTGTATCTTCAAAAGATGTCTGTTTGTGATAAACTAAATAGGACAAAATAACGTTATTATCACATTTTGCTTATTGTCAATTTCATTAGGGGCATAGCTTGTAACCTTAATACGCAGTATTTAAAGCAGGCTTAGAAGATGATAAAAAATAGAGAGATGCATCGCCAAGATTGTTTGTTCGCTCATTCCAATATCCTTCCTTCAGGTAACTGCTTAACCTCAAAAGTGATGTTTTTGGAGTATAAAGATGAGGGTGAGGGTAGTTGTTGGACACAGTGGTGTGGAGATACTATAAGCAAGCAGTGGAATGCCCATATCCTCTTAGTGATGTGATGAGTTCCACAGATCCTGACCTTTAAACATTAGAAAATACATAACGGGTATATTTGTAGAACACACAGTAACCACAGATGAATCTCATGGTGCAACCGAAAGATGACACATGTTTATCATTATCCAGCTCAATGGTAATTATTATATCGACCTCAAAAGGATGAAAGGCAGAGTGACCACACTGGGAGTTAGCCCTTTGACCGTGAATTCAAACAGGGATTCATGGAATGGATACATTAGCCCACAGCACCATCAGTTGAGGTACTGAAGACATAGACCGAAGAGCTGCCTTTTCTCAAAGCGATAAAACTAGTGTTGAGTGTCCTTCTGCCCTCTAGGTGTTCTCCCAGTGCCAAGAGACTGCTTAAATTGTGTTATTGCTATTTGCATAACACACAGCCTGTCACAACGCTTTCTGTTGTTGACTTTCTTCAATTGTTCCGTGATTTCTATATCATATCATGGGTGATTCAGTTTGGGAAGGAAGATGTGCTAGTCGCAATAGGCATGGGTTTGTTGCCATGTTACAATGCGTACATTTCAACTATATTTAAGTTTGTACTCTTTCAGTGTGAGGGAAGTGAGAGACCAACATGTGCATGAATTTCCTAAAATGGTAGAATGCCCATTGCCCAGCATTTGTGAAAAGCAATTGGTTGTAATGAGAGCTGTCAAATAGGCAACCAATGGCACATTTGGGCTTTGTTGGTGAGATGTTAGGAGTTTCGGCGTGTTGTTTTGTTGTATTACGGTGCATAATTTGTCCTTGTGAAGGGTGCTATCAGGGCCGGCTTTAGCGCTGGTGGCGCCCGGTGCGACAATCATTTTTGGCACCCCCACATCCCATGACCGCCTCCTCGGATTCTCCCACTACCCCCAAGCAAAAGTGTCCCTCATCTCTCCAATCATAAGGTATTGCTAAACACAGCGCCCCTCTCGAGATCGGAGACCCTCCACAGGTCAGCGCCCAGTGCGGCCGCATCAGTCGCACTGCCCTGAAGCCGGCCCTGGGTGCTGTTTATGGAGAACACAGAGCTATAGAAGTATCCATCGGTAACAGCTGTGTCTGGTGGCTGAATGGACTAATGCATCTGGTGTAAGGATCTATGTTTGACCTCATTGTCACAGGTTTGCATAGCAGTGGGTCTGATTAGCCTTTCGTCTTTCTGAAGTAGTTAAAATGAGTACCGTTGGGTAACATAAACTCTTGTAACTCCACTACCAAGATACTCTTCTGGTTGAATGTGTGCTTTATAAATACACGTTTACCTATAGTAAAATGAAATATTAATTGTCTTTTCTGAGGCATATGTTTCCTTTACTTCAGAGGGTATCCCTTCAGAGTGATATGGCTCCCTTCGACATGTGAATGTTTGAGGAGTAAGTATGGGCGTAGGAAGTGTGGGGGACGCGGGGGATATATCCCCCCCAGATTTTGGAGTGGGGGGGGACACGGGGGACAAGGGTGGGGGGGGCGAGGGGAAAAAAGAATTTCCATTCTGGCTTCTGTCATTCGCAGGGCCATTAGCGCGCAAAAGCGCTACCTAATGGCCCTGTACTTGACCTGCCTGCAAGTCAAAGAGGCCACCCGCCCTCTGCCCTTTGTGATGCTGCAGGAAGGCTCAGCATTCAGGGAAGGGCACAGAACGGAAAAAAACCCCGTCTCTTTTCCTTCATAACCCGGGAGAAGGCAAGGACAGTGTCAACTTCTCCTGTCCTGCCTCTGGCAGCTGCCCTCCTCCCCTCTGTCTCTTTATTCCTCCATCTCTTTCTGTCTCGCTCCTCCTTAAGTTCTAATTTCAAGAGCTCTTACGTACTCTTTCTTGCCTCTCCTTTTGAAATACCGAAATAAAGCCATACAGAGTGGTCAGCACTCCTTCTAAATTTCACCCAGTCCTACTTTACGGCTTGCAAGAGGATGCTCTGCACTTTTTCATTATGGATTTTTAAATATACCTCAGAAACCTTTAATTTGCTCTTTGGAGAGTGTTAAAAATGGCAAGGTAAACCATAAATCCTCTACTTCAGTGACCCTCTGTAGTTGCGAGGTTCTCAAGGCCAGATCAGGTTTCCTATTTTATTCATAGACAGCAGTGGGCCCGGTTTCCCTTTCTGGCATTCAGAGGGCGTGAAAGCATTTGTTATGACACGGAGGTACGCAGTTCACACTCCTGTTTCTGCCAGAGCCACCTAATCGTGTCGTCCTTACCATCCATTCTGTATCCACAGCCTGCAATGGGCTCAGACTCTGGCCTGTGAGGAGGTTCCCATTTCTGTGTCATTTTGCTTCTATCGAGGGCCAGTTTCGAACTCTGTAAACTATAAATTCGGCTCCACCACATGGAATTACAGCACAGGTGAGATGATATCTTTTGGAAGATACCTTGAATAACTTAGAAGATAACTCTTTGAGTGAATAAATAATATGTGCGAGATGTCTGTGGTCAGGGTGAATGGTGTAAACGACCAAACTTCCTTTTCAAAATTGTACATACATAGAATTGTGTATCTCTGTTCTATGTGTTTGGGAAGAATATGCTATAGCTGTATATTTGTGTTTGAGAGTGTAGGAGAGTAGGGTCTGCAATCCTATGATCACCCAGATTTTTGCTTTTTGCTGCACTGGTTTACGACTTTCCCTGGCTGTGGGCCTGCTAATCAGACCCACAGCCTAGCTGTTCTCTCTATCCAAATTGTACTCAGGTACTGAATTGGCACTGGGCCCTCTCCAAGTCCCTGTACCCAGGGCTGAGGTGCACCCAGAAGTCTCCCAGGGGCTGAAGCATGTATTGTGCCACCCCTGGATTGACTAAACTAAACTGACACAACTGCCTGCACGACAGCTGGGGCAAGGTGGTGTACTCACCCTTTGCTTTAGATATAGTATACCTATATCTAACCCTAAAATGGACACACAGATCTCCTATCAGTCACTCCTATGGCAGGCCTTAACAATCCTGAAGGCAGAGTGCTTGGAATCGTGTGAGATGGTGCTCTGGCATGAGCTGAGCCTGTCTGCGGCTTTCGGGATCTATCCCTTAGCCGTTTCCATGATATCGCATACCATATACTCTTAAGTGCATTATAATCCTCGCGGTTAAATGCCAACTCCGGTATCGCTTTATCAAAACATGTCGAGTAAGGTGTCATACGAATTGGAATACTAACCCCTCGCCAATTCTGGCGACGGGGTTAGCATTCCACCCTTCTAGAGGGACACGACATGTATGTAACCCCTAACCCTGGTTAAAGTCAAACAGAGCCTCAGCTCCACAAAATGGATGCTGCCACCGAGACACAAGTCTGCCCTCCTGCTGCTGGGAGTCCTCCCAGAGCAGGAGATAAGGACAAAGGGTTTCCTGCCAGGGGCGGTGCCAGCACCGTCCCAGACAGGATTTTGTGTATTGTAGGTAGGCAGGGCTACAGAGGAAGGTGACTGCACGTGGCACCCCGGTGCTCACTGTGCATAGGCTGGCTTGAACCAGTTCCAGGGACACTCCAGACCCTGTGCTGGGAAAAAGCCCGCCAAGGAAGTGGGTGTAACCACCCCCCTCCTGGTCCCACCCATAGGGCAGGACTTAGTCGCGTGCCAGCCCCCTTTTCCCAGATAAAGGTAGAGACTGGCCCCCTTCCAAATCAGATCATCTTTGGAATCAAGACACGACTTTCTGCGAAAGGACATCAAGATTTCTTCTTCAAGATTCTCCCTTGTGGCTAAGGAGTAGTCACCCTGCATCCGCAGGCACCATCGCAAGAACACTGCGGTCTGCTGTAAGTCCTTCCTCCGGAATCCGACTGCCCAGCTCGACGAGAACCGGCTTCCCTGGCACCTCTGACCTCTACCCACCTCTACAGCCCAGCTGAGAACCGTGGGTGCGACGAGACCTCGAGGGACCGGCCATCTGCAAGACTGCACGACTTCTGCACAGCAAGCCCGCCGAGTAATTTCCTGGTGAGTGCTTTGGGGTCCGAGAAGCCCCGACCCTGAGCAGCTCCAGCACCGAAGTGCAGCCTCCCAGCATCTCCACGATCTGCGTGGGGCCCTTCTGCTTTTTGCTGCTCACCGCGTTGTTTGGCCACTAGCCCGCTGGCTTGTGGCCTTCTGAACGACGCCCGACGACATCACTGCTGCTGGTCTGGTTGCTCCAGACTGGCCCTTGCTCCCTTCCCGAAGAGGAGCACCCCGGACCCTCCTGGTCCACTCAAGACGCCATTTTAAGTCCACCGCGTGGGCTTGAATTAGCCAAGGCTTGTTGCCCAATCCTGGGTAACTTCGACGCCGACAGCTTCATCCATCGTGGGACAGCTCGCCTCTCCATCCTGGTCGCCGACAACGCCTCCTGGTCCGTGAGATCTGCAGAGCCAGCGTCGCCCACTCACCTAGTCGAGGTGACTACCATCCGGTGCCCTCCTGGTGCCCACTGACTACTGGCTAGTAGTCACGAACTTGGTCCCCTCTGCTTTCAGGTGTCATCTATCTTCGAGATCCAGGCTTGGATCACTTCGAACTCTCTTCACTGGTCGCCTGCCAGCATCTTCCTTCCAGGCTCCTGGTCCGTCAACGAGGATTCCCGACGTCTTTTGAGACCTATGCAGCTGCAGCCCCTGGGCTAGGTAACTTCGGCACTTCGGTGTCCCAGCATAGCCTCACTATCCAAGGGTCAGGATCCACTGTCGTTTTCTCCCTACCAGGTCGGGTTCGCCCGTGAACACTAACTTTACCTTTACTAGCTCCCATAGACTTTGTCCCGCATCCCGCGTGAGAGTGCACACTCTGCACCCGAGTCCCCTAGGCCTCCTAGAAGTAATCTAACGATTCCCTAGTCAAGTCCTAGCGATTCCAAAGCCTATTAGTACTGTACTTACCTGCTAGTAATTTCGCATTCCACTTTTAGAGTATATGGTTTTTCGTGCCCCTCGGGCATTTGTATATACTGTGCTAACTTAAGTATTTTCGTAAGAGTTTTGTTGTGTGCCTAGCACCCTGTCCTCATAAAGAGTACAGGGTTGTTGTGATTCTAATAAATACATTGTTTATTTTCATAACACTTGTGTGGTGTCCTTTCACTGGGTGTTCAAGGGGTAATGTGATGGTAAAACAGCTGGCTTAACACGCCCTCTAGAGTCTTAGCCTTAGACTGCTCGTATCCATGCTACTAGGATAGCTGGTCTATAAGGTTGACTTACAACCAATCATCAATAAGGGTTGTTTGGACTGATATATAGTGATCACTAGAATAGTGAGCACTGCACATCAGGCCAACTTCTCACATTTGTGAGCAGCGGTTGGGATTTGAGCTTGCTGTTGTTTTACCACACATGCCCTAACAATATCTTGTGAAAGATCACATAAGTACTAAAGGTACATATAACTTAGCTTAGAATACTCTGAGTTCTACTGAACCAGCTGTTGTAGCTCCTAGGGCCTAGCACACCCTAAACTACAACTCTAGCAAGGGATCAGTAGGCAGACACATAGTGTAGGTAAGTGCACCACTTACACCTCACTAGAAAAGCATGTCTACCCAGGGAGAATCTACTGAGACTCCCCTGGTCAGTGTTGACCCTCCACAGGTCACTTCAAGATATGCAGCTCTCAGTTTCCAGGAGATGAGACAAATCTGTGTCTCCAGGAAACTGAAGCAGGGGTCTAACCCCACCATTCCCTTTCTGATAGGTCTCTTAGAGACATATGATGCCAGAAAGATTTCTCAGTTACATGAGAATATGCCAGCCTTAGAGGGAACCTCTGGGGATCCAGACCTCCCCAACACTGCTACTGCAGTTGAGGAGGAGGATCAAGAGGAACTCTCTGGGGATGAGGTAGACAAAGGTCTTGAGGTAGTCAGAAGGCTAACCAGGGCCAACTTAGACTTACTTGGGCTAGGATCTGGGGGACCCCCAGTACTAACCCTAAGTGGGCCTAACCTTGGAGTTAGGAGAGATAGATCTCTTTCTAGGGACTCCAATAGATCTCTGCACTCTAATGCCTCTTCCCAGAGGAGAAGGAATCCTCCACAGAGGAGATTTACTTCCCCTCAGAGAATGGAGCATGAGGCTAGGATGAGACAAGCTGAACTGAGGATTGAAAGGGAAGAACTTGCCCTGGCCAAAGAGAAGCTTGCCTTTGCTAGAGAGCAGCAGATGAGTGGGCTAGCTCCCACTGGTGGCAGCAATCTCCCAAGAGATAGAGAGAAGGGTTTAGACACTAAACACCTGACTAAGATAGTGCCCCCCTTTAAGCAAGGGGATGACATCCAGAAATGGATGGCTGCTCTGGAGAGGGCCTGCACTGTGCAGTGCATTCCCCAGAGTCAGTGGGCAGCTATACTGTGGCTCTCCTTTGATGGTAAAGGTAGAGATAAGCTCCTCACTACAAGAGTGGAGGATGCTAACAATTACCAGGTCCTGAAGAATACACTGGTTGATGGGTTTGGTTTAACCACTGAGCAGTACAGGTTGCTGTTCAGAGACACCCAGAAAACTCAGTCTCAGGACTGGTCTGACTTTGTGGATTGTGCCACTAAGGCTTTGGAGGGCTGGTTGCTGGGTAGCAAGGTTACAGATTACACAGGATTGTATAATCTAATGATGAGAGAACAAATTTTAAACAATTGTCAGAACCAGTTGCTGCACCAGCACCTTGTTGATTCAGATCTGACCTCTCCCCAAGAATTGGGAAAGAAGGCAGACAAATGGGTCAGGACAAGGATCAAGCAGAACCAGAACCAGAACCAGGGTGGTCAGAAGAAAGCAGACCAGAAGGGTAATGTTAAGAATGAGCAAAATGACCAGAAGTCTTCACCAGGTCCCCAACAAACCAAAGAGGGTGGGGGTCAGGCTTCCCAGAAGAAGAAGACTCAAGAAGGCCAGTCAAAAAGGTGGTGCCAGTACTGCAAAAGTAAATCTCACTGGTTTAGTGAGTGCACCAAAAGAGGAGGACACACTCCTGCCACTACAGCCCCTAAGGCAACTGCACCCCCTAGTACAGTCAGTAGTGGTAGTGTACCTCCCAAGGCATTAGTTGGGTTAACCTTGGGTACTGAGGGGTCTGACAACTTAGTTGGCACACTCACTCAGGCTGTCCTTGTCTGTACAGGGGATATGGATATGTCCCCTGATATAAGTCCCAATACTTTGGGCAAATACAGGCAGACACCTTTGATAAATGGCAAAATGGCTCAGGCCTATAGGGACACTTGGGCCAGTGTCACCATGGTGACACCTAACTTTGTGGACCCTGGACAGATCATGCCAGGTACTGATTTCCTGGTGACCAATGCCAGCAATGTCACTACTAGTCACAGTGTGGCAATTGTGGCTTTCTCCTGGGGTGGAGTGAAGGGACAAAAGAAAGTTGTAGTCAGTTCAGACCTCCCAGTTGATTGTTTGTTGGGCAATGATTTGGAGTCATCACAATGGTCAGAAGTGGAGCAGAGGACTCACATGGAAATGTTAGGCTTGCCAGCACATGTGCTTGCTGTGACTAGGTCACAGGCCAGAAGATGCCCCACTGAACAGGTGCTGGATCCTGAAATTATGGACCAGACACCTCCCAAGAAGAAGAGCAGTAGGGTTAAGGCTTTGCCTTCCCCCTTGCCCCAGGTTGAGGATCAAGTCTCTGAGGAGGCTGATCTGAGAGAACTGAGGGAAACTGAGCCTAAAGAGCTTGAACTTGATCAAGTTGAGTTTCTGGGCTCAGGGGGACCCTCCAGAGCAGACCTGGGGAAGGCACAGTTAGACTGCCCTTCCCTTGAACCCCTCAGACAGCAGGCTGCTGCTGAGGCTGCAGGGAATGCCACAGGTGCCCACAGGGTATACTGGGAAGATGGACTCCTGTACTCTGAGTCAAGAGACCCCAAGCCTGGTGCAACCAGGAGGCTGGTCATCCCCTTGTCTCTGAGAGGTTTCCTTCTCACCTTGGCCCATGAGATTCCCCTTGCAGGTCACTTAGGTCAGACAAAGACTTGGGACAGGCTTGTCTCACACTTTCACTGGCCCCATATGAATGAGAATACCAAGGAGTTTTGTCGCTCCTGTGTCACTTGCCAAGCCAGTGGTAAGTCAGGTGGCACAACAAAGGCCCCCCTCATACCACTACCTGTGGTGGGGGTTCCCTTTGAAAGAGTGGGGATTGACATTGTTGGTCCAATGGAACCCCAGACAGCATCAGGGCACAAGTTTATACTGGTGGTGGTGGATCATGCCACCAGGTATCCTGAAGCTATTCCCCTTAGGACCACTACAGCACCTGTAGTGGCAAGAGCCCTAGTTGGAGTGTTCTCCAGAGTGGGTTTCCCTAAGGAGGTCGTTTCTGACAGAGGTACAAACTTCATGTCAGGATATCTGACTGCAATGTGGAAGGAGTGTGGTGTGAACTACAAGTTCACCACACCCTACCACCCACAATGCAATGGGCTTGTTGAGAGATTCAACAGGACCCTGAAAGGGATGATTCATGGACTACCTGAAACTCTTAGGAGAAGATGGGATGTCCTGATCCCCTGCCTCTTGTTTGCTTACAGAGAGGTCCCACAGAAGGGGGTTGGCTACAGCCCTTTTGAGCTTCTGTATGGGCATCCTGTAAGAGGACCCCTGTGTTTGGTGAAGGAAGGATGGGAGAGACCTCTCAAAAAGCCTGCAACCAACATAGTGGACTATGTACTTGGTCTCCGCTCCAGGATGGCTGAGTATATGGAAAAGGCATCTAAAAACCTTGAGGCCAGCCAAGAACATCAAAAAGCTTGGCACGACCAAAAGGCTGTTCTGACTGTGTACCAGCCAGGACAGAAGGTGTGGGTGCTGGAGCCAGTGGCCCCAGCAGCTCTGAAAGACAAATGGTCTGGGCCCCACACCATCATTGAGCAAAAGGGAGAGGTTACCTACTTGGTGGACCTTGGAACTCCCAGGAGCCCTCTCAGAGTGCTCCATGTTAACAGGCTCAAGGCATATGTTGACAGGAAGGACATGAGCTTGCTCATGGCCACAGATGAGGGACAGGAGGAAGAGAGTGACCCTCTCCCAGACCTGCTCACTCAGAATCCTGATGATGGATCAGTTGATGGTGTTATCTTTTGTGGCAGCCTCACTGAACATCAGCAACAGAACAGGATTGCAGGCAAGTTCTGCAATCCTTCAGACATATGTTCTCTCTGACACCCAGCCAAACTGATTGGTGTACCCATGATGTTGACACTGGAGACAGTCTGCCTGTCAAGAGTAAAATCTACAGACAGCCTGATCATGTTAGAGACTGCATCAAAACTGAAGTGCAGAAAATGTTGGAGCTGGGAGTCATTGAGCCCTCAGATAGCCCTTGGGCTAGCCCAGTAGTTCTAGTGCCAAAGCCTCACACCCAGGGTGGTAAGAGAGAGATGAGGTTTTGCGTAGACTACAGAGGCCTCAATGCAGTCACTAAGACTGATGCCCACCCAATTCCAAGAGCAGATGAACTTATAGATAAATTGGCTTCTGCCAAATTCTTAAGTACATTTGATTTGACAGCTGGGTATTGGCAAATCAGGTTAGCTGAGGAGGCCAAACCCAAGACAGCATTTTCTACCCCTGGTGGGCATTATCAGTTTGTGGTAATGCCCTTTGGTTTGAAAAATGCACCTGCCACCTTCCAAAGGTTGGTGAATCAAGTCCTCACTGGGCTGGATGACTTCTGTGCAGCATATCTTGATGATATTGCTGTCTTTAGCTCCACCTGGGAGGATCACCTGGTCCACCTGAGGAAAGTGTTAGAGGCTCTGCAAAAGGCAGGCCTCACTATCAAGGCCACAAAGTGCCAGATAGGGCAGACACAGGTTGTATACCTGGGCCACCTTGTAGGTGGAGGCCAGGTTCAGCCACTGGAGAGTAAGATACAGGCCATCAAGGACTGGACTCCTCCAATCACCCAGACTCAAGTTCGAGCTTTCTTGGGCCTGACTGGATACTATAGGAAGTTTGTCAGAAATTATGGGTCCATAGTGACCCCTCTTAATGACCTGACAAGCAAAAAGATGCCAAAGAAAGTTCAGTGGACAGCAAGCTGTCAGAAAGCATTCAATGACCTAAAGCAGGCCATGTGCACAGCACCTATCCTAAAGAGTCCAGATTACTCCAAGCCATTCATTGTCCAAACAGATGCTTCTGAGTTGGGTGTGGGGGCTGTTCTGTCTCAACTGAATTTTGATGGTAATGATCAGCCTATTGCTTTCATTAGTAGGAGGTTGACACCCAGAGAGAAAAATTGGTCAGCTATTGAGAGGGAGGCCTTTGCTGTGGTCTGGGCCCTGAAGAAGCTGAGGGCCTACTTGTTTGGCACTCACTTCACCATTCAGACAGACCATAAGCCCCTCTTGTGGCTAAATCAGATGAAGGGTGAAAACCCCAAACTGCTTAGGTGGTCCATTTCCCTACAGGGGATGGATTTTACAGTGGAGCATAGACCTGGTACTGATCACAGCAATGCTGATGGGCTCTCCAGATATTTCCACTTAGAGCAAGAAGACTCACCTGGTCAAGGTTAGTTTATTGTCCCAAAGTTTGGGGGGGGGGGGGGTCATGTAGGAGAGTAGGGTCTGCAATCCTATGATCACCCAGATTTTTGCTTTTTGCTGCACTGGTTTACGACTTTCCCTGGCTGTGGGCCTGCTAATCAGACCCACAGCCTAGCTGTTCTCTCTATCCAAATTGTACTCAGGTACTGAATTGGCACTGGGCCCTCTCCAAGTCCCTGTACCCAGGGCTGAGGTGCACCCAGAAGTCTCCCAGGGGCTGAAGCATGTATTGTGCCACCCCTGGATTGACTAAACTAAACTGACACAACTGGCTGCACGACAGCTGGGGCAAGGTGGTGTACTCACCCTTTGCTTTAGATATAGTATACCTATATCTAACCCTAAAATGGACACACAGATCTCCTATCAGTCACTCCTATGGCAGGCCTTAACAATCCTGAAGGCAGAGTGCTTGGAATCGTGTGAGATGGTGCTCTGGCATGAGCTGAGCCTGTCTGCGGCTTTCGGGATCTATCCCTTAGCCGTTTCCATGATATCGCATAACATATACTCTTAAGTGCATTATAATCCTCGCGGTTAAATGCCAACTCTGGTATCGCTTTATCAAAACATGTCGAGTAAGGTGTCATACGAATTGGAATACTAACCCCTCGCCAATTCTGGTGACGGGGTTAGCATTCCACCCTTCTAGAGGGACACGACATGTATGTAACCCCTAACCCCGGTTAAAGTCAAACAGAGCCTCAGCTCCACAAAATGGATGCTGCCACCGAGACACAAGTCTGCCCTCCTGCTGCTGGGAGTCCTCCCAGAGCAGGAGATAAGGACAAAGGGTTTCCTGCCAGGGGCAGTGCCAGCACCGTCCCAGACAGGATTTTGTGTATTGTAGGTAGGCAGGGCTACAGAGGAAGGTGACTGCACGTGGCACCCCGGTGCTCACTGTGCATAGGCTGGCTTGAACCAGTTCCAGGGACACTCCAGACCCTGTGCTGGGGAAAAGCCCGCCAAGGAAGTGGGTGTAACCACCCCTCTCCTGGTCCCACCCATAGGGCAGGACTTAGTCGCGTGCCAGCCCCCTTTTCCCAGATAAAGGTAGAGACTGGCCCCCTTCCAAATCAGATCATCTTTGGAATCAAGACACGACTTTCTGCGAAAGGACATCAAGATTTCTTCTTCAAGATTCTCCCTTGTGGCTAAGGAGTAGTTACCCTGCATCCGCAGGCACCATCGCAAGAACACTGCGGTCTGCTGTAAGTCCTTCCTCCGGAATCCGACTGCCCAGCTCGACGAGAACCGGCTTCCCTGGCACCTCTGACCTCTACCCACCTCTACAGCACAGCTGAGAACCGTGGGTGCGACGAGACCTCGAGGGACCGGCCATCTGCAAGACTGCACGACTTCTGCACAGCAAGCCCGCCGAGTAATTTCCTGGTGAGCAGTGGCGGTTTCTCTTTGAGGGCATCGGGGCTCCGCCCCCCTTACTTTCAAGCTCAAATTCAATGCTATAATTATAATAAAACTAATCCTTGTTAAAAAAGCAAAGAAAACGTTCACACATTTTAATTATTTTGCCGACCGAAGGGCTGTACTGCCACTCACTGTGCTTGTTGTTGTGATGGCTTCATGGCTGTGACGCTTTCCATTAACTTCCTCCCCTGGGCGGGTCCAAAGCCAAGAGTATTTGCCGAGCGGCGAGCTCACAGCCCGGAGGGCTGTGATGTCATCAGCTCGGCAAAGAAATAGCTTTGAGCTCCGGTCTCCTCCCCTTGACTACGTGAGCGTTAAATTCCCCCCGGGCGTTTTTGACAGAAGCCCTGTAATGCCGTGGCCTCACGTCAGTCAAGAGGTAGAGAGCATGGTATCCCCACCCTTTCCCAACTCGTCACAGAGGGGTGGTTCCTATCCTGTGAGGAGTTGGGAAAGGGTGGGGTTGAGGCTGTAGACAGGAAGCCGAAAAAGCAAATCTGCGCAGTTAGTCATCAAAACTTTTGAAGAAGACATACTGCGCAGACTCACTGTATCTGCTTCCCGCGCTGCAATTAATGCAGTTAGCCATGATTTTAGCAAGCAGCCTCCTCGTGAAGATGTGGCACACTGCTGGAGCCTGTAGAAAGGACTTGGTGTGTCCATCTTAAAACTTCCCTTCTAGTCAAGACAGTGACTGGCTGCACAGCATGACTCTGTGCCAAAGTGGAAATTACACTACACACGCAGCCTCCACCATGTAAGTAAGCTGGTTTTGGCATATTTGTTTAGACGTAACGGTAATAACGTGGCGTGAGGCCCGTTTTAAATACCTGTCTTGTTGATTTTGACTAATTACTTCCTTCATGCTATCTGAAGGGTTTTGCTAGAGCGGCAGTACGATCAGTTATCTCCACCAGGATATACATTGGTGAATTGGAAAGCGCAAACAAGCAGATGAATGATAAAAGAAGTGGCATGCAGCATTACTTGTGGAAAGCGGTGAGGAGTCTGCCTCAGGGTAGAGTTCTCAAACCACTACTGTGTAAAAAAAAGTGTTTTAAACACCATTTAACTGAATAAAGGAAGGCCGTTAAAGTTTAGTGGGGGGCCGGTGGAGAAGTGGGATTCATGGAGAGGCAACGCGGTTTATCGTTTTTTTGCACTGGAGTAGTCTGCACATTTATTTTTGGGCTTGATTAGCTGGGTAGCTCCAATTTTGTTTGCAAGGCAGTACACGCATGAAATTGAAGCAGAGGAAGGGGTGTTTTCGGCCTAGTTTTTCTGACCTTGTCGACGTGGTATTGTGTGTTTTGGGAACCGAAATTGTTGGTGTTCCCTCTGGCTGGGAGTGGGTTCTATGGATCGGGACTTTGAATAAGGAAGTGAATGAATGAGATGACCTATATTTTTTTTTAGGGAATTTTAACTGTGAACGCCAAGGCTGTACTGTACAAATGTGTGTATGCATGTCCAAATTAGTTAGTGTAAGAAAAACAAATGCAACTTTGCTTTGTTACCATTACTACTTTTTAGTATTTACCGCGTATAATCTTTCCTTTGTAACTTGTTCTAAAATAAGTCGTTTCGAGTCTCTTTTGCAGTAGTGTTCATCTCGGGAGCTAAATTAAATACTGCATACCAAAACACTTATGTGTGCAAACATTATTTTAGACGAAATTCACCGCAAGATTTTTCTTGCTTTCAGTGTTTTGTAATGTAAGAAAAATCTTGCCTTGGATTTGGGCTAAAATAATGTTTGCACACACAACCAATTACCGCCACTTTAATCGCTATAATCCCTCTGTGGCAGGATGGATTTGACGGGCTTGACTGTCTGCACAGCATGACTCTGTGCCAAAGTGTGAACTACACTACACACATAAAAGTATCACTAGTCCGTGACAGCCTCAAGCACTGCTGGCCTCCAGTGCTGCTCCCTGCTGGGAGATGAGATCGCACCAAAACAGAGGCTTGTTGGTCAGACCTGAAGTCGCCTTTGAGTTTCATGACCTGTCACCTTTACTTACTTATTTATCCAGCGCGGACATTGGTAGCATATACATGCCTGTACCAGGATCCTGTCTGATGCAGGCAGGTATATGCTACCAAATGTCCGCCTTGGATACAGAAAAGGACGAAAAGGTGCCCCAACCCTCCTTACATTGTTCGACCTCGCTCGCTATGCTCGCTTGCCATGGTGCATGCACACCGCCACAAATTTTACGCCCCCCAACTTTCAAATGTCACCAGCCGCCACTGGTAACGATGCCAAAACCTCCTGTGATTCTGGGCAAATCACTTACAGCCTGATTCATCAACGGGCCGTTTTGCGAGCCCCTAATAGCGATTCATAGCGAATCGCTATTGAGGACTCGCAAAACGGTATTCATGTAGGAATTGCTAAATAAATAGCGATTCCTACACATTCCTTATTTGCGAGTAACAATTTGCTACTCGCAAATAAGGAATAACTCCCCATTCATTCCTATGGGCCAAAAGGCCCATAGGAATGAATGGGGAGTATCCCTTATTTGCGAGTAGCAATTTGCTACTCGCAAATAAGATAGCGATTTTAAGGGTGCCAGGGGTGTCCAAAGGACACCCTGTAGCACCCCTTAAATGCACATTTGAACAGGTGTTGCGCACACACATGTCCAAAGGACATGTGTGTGTGTAACATGCAAAAGAAAAAAATGCACTAAAGTGCTTTTTACAATATTTTCGCAATTTACCACCAAGTCAGACTTGGTGGTAAATTGAGACCAAATATTGCGATTTCGCTATTTCTAATTGGTTGATGAATTGCATTTAAGGAATCTCTATTAGAGATTCCTTAAATCCAATTCCTCGCAAATATGCGATTTCGGTAATAGTGATTTTTGCATTTGGGATGATGAATCCCAAATGCAAAAATTGCGCTCGCAAAGGGCCAGATTCTCAGAATCTGGCCCTTTGCGAGCGCAATTCGGCTTGATGAATCAGGCTGTTAATCTCCCCGTGCCTAAAATGAATGTGTGTCCTCATGTAACGTAACTGGTATTATGTAAAGCGCTCTGATACCCGATTCGGTTCGGGTCTAGTTCGCGCTATATGAAACTCTGCAAAAAAAACAAAATAAAAGTAAGGCACTTGAAAACATGACGCCCCCTACCTAAGTCAGCGACCTTTGTTTGCTTAGTGCATGAAGATGCAAGATTCATATACATTTTTTTAACATTTGGTCTTATTACTATATGAATGTAAATAACAATAAAGCATACATGCAAACTGTGACAACATGCATGCTTTTCTCAATATTTCACTTCGAAAGTATGCGATTGTATTTGTTTAATGGGCGGTGATTTGTATAGGGTCAATGGAAATTCCACAAGGTTGTCCCTGTCCCCCCCCATGAGATTCCCCTTGCAGGTCACTTAGGTCAGACAAAGACTTGGGACAGGCTTGTCTCACACTTTCACTGGCCCCATATGAATGAGAATACCAAGGAGTTTTGTCGCTCCTGTGTCACTTGCCAAGCCAGTGGTAAGTCAGGTGGCACAACAAAGGCCCCCCTCATACCACTACCTGTGGTGGGGGTTCCCTTTGAAAGAGTGGGGATTGACATTGTTGGTCCAATGGTACCCCAGACAGCATCAGGGCACAAGTTTATACTGGTGGTGGTGGATCATGCCACCAGGTATCCTGAAGCTATTCCCCTTAGGACCACTACAGCACCTGTAGTGGCAAGAGCCCTAGTTGGAGTGTTCTCCAGAGTGGGTTTCCCTAAGGAGGTCGTTTCTGACAGAGGTACAAACTTCATGTCAGGATATCTGACTGCAATGTGGAAGGAGTGTGGTGTGAACTACAAGTTCACCACACCCTACCACCCACAATGCAATGGGCTTGTTGAGAGATTCAACAGGACCCTGAAAGGGATGATTCATGGACTACCTGAAACTCTTAGGAGAAGATGGGATGTCCTGATCCCCTGCCTCTTGTTTGCTTACAGGGAGGTCCCACAGAAGGGGGTTGGCTACAGCCCTTTTGAGCTTCTGTATGGGCATCCTGTAAGAGGACCCCTGTGTTTGGTGAAGGAAGGATGGGAGAGACCTCTCAAAAAGCCTGCAACCAACATAGTGGACTATGTACTTGGTCTCCGCTCCAGGATGGCTGAGTATATGGAAAAGGCATCTAAAAACCTTGAGGCCAGCCAAGAACTTCAAAAAGCTTGGCACGACCAAAAGGCTGTTCTGACTGTGTACCAGCCAGGACAGAAGGTGTGGGTGCTGGAGCCAGTGGCCCCAGCAGCTCTGAAAGACAAATGGTCTGGGCCCCACACCATCATTGAGCAAAAGGGAGAGGTTACCTACTTGGTGGACCTTGGAACTCCCAGGAGCCCTCTCAGAGTGCTCCATGTTAACAGGCTCAAGGCATATGTTGACAGGAAGGACATGAGCTTGCTCATGGCCACAGATGAGGGACAGGAGGAAGAGAGTGACCCTCTCCCAGACCTGCTCACTCAGAATCCTGATGATGGATCAGTTGATGGTGTTATCTTTTGTGGCAGCCTCACTGAACATCAGCAACAGAACAGGATTGCAGGCAAGTTCTGCAATCCTTCAGACATATGTTCTCTCTGACACCCAGCCAAACTGATTGGTGTACCCATGATGTTGACACTGGAGACAGTCTGCCTGTCAAGAGTAAAATCTACAGACAGCCTGATCATGTTAGAGACTGCATCAAAACTGAAGTGCAGAAAATGTTGGAGCTGGGAGTCATTGAGCCCTCAGATAGCCCTTGGGCTAGCCCAGTAGTTCTAGTGCCAAAGCCTCACACCCAGGGTGGTAAGAGAGAGATGAGGTTTTGCGTAGACTACAGAGGCCTCAATGCAGTCACTAAGACTGATGCCCACCCAATTCCAAGAGCAGATGAACTTATAGATAAATTGGCTTCTGCCAAATTCGTAAGTACATTTGATTTGACAGCTGGGTATTGGCAAATCAGGTTAGCTGAGGAGGCCAAACCCAAGACAGCATTTTCTACCCCTGGTGGGCTTTATCAGTTTGTGGTAATGCCCTTTGGTTTGAAAAATGCACCTGCCACCTTCCAAAGGTTGGTGAATCAAGTCCTCACTGGGCTGGATGACTTCTGTGCAGCATATCTTGATGATATTGCTGTCTTTAGCTCCACCTGGGAGGATCACCTGGTCCACCTGAGGAAAGTGTTAGAGGCTCTGCAAAAGGCAGGCCTCACTATCAAGGCCACAAAGTGCCAGATAGGGCAGACACAGGTTGTATACCTGGGCCACCTTGTAGGTGGAGGCCAGGTTCAGCCACTGGAGAGTAAGATACAGGCCATCAAGGACTGGACTCCTCCAATCACCCAGACTCAAGTTCGAGCTTTCTTGGGCCTGACTGGGTACTATAGGAAGTTTGTCAGAAATTATGGGTCCATAGTGACCCCTCTTAATGACCTGACAAGCAAAAAGATGCCAAAGAAAGTTCAGTGGACAGCAAGCTGTCAGAAAGCATTCAATGACCTAAAGCAGGCCATGTGCACAGCACCTATCCTAAAGAGTCCAGATTACTCCAAGCCATTCATTGTCCAAACAGATGCTTCTGAGTTGGGTGTGGGGGCTGTTCTGTCTCAACTGAATTTTGATGGTAATGATCAGCCTATTGCTTTCATTAGTAGGAGGTTGACACCCAGAGAGAAAAATTGGTCAGCTATTGAGAGGGAGGCCTTTGCTGTGGTCTGGGCCCTGAAGAAGCTGAGGGCCTACTTGTTTGGCACTCACTTCACCATTCAGACAGACCATAAGCCCCTCTTGTGGCTAAATCAGATGAAGGGTGAAAACCCCAAACTGCTTAGGTGGTCCATTTCCCTACAGGGGATGGATTTTACAGTGGAGCATAGACCTGGTACTGATCACAGCAATGCTGATGGGCTCTCCAGATATTTCCACTTAGAGCAAGAAGACTCACCTGGTCAAGGTTAGTTTATTGTCCCAAAGTTTGGGGGGGGGGTCATGTAGGAGAGTAGGGTCTGCAATCCTATGATCACCCAGATTTTTGCTTTTTGCTGCACTGGTTTACGACTTTCCCTGGCTGTGGGCCTGCTAATCAGACCCACAGCCTAGCTGTTCTCTCTATCCAAATTGTACTCAGGTACTGAATTGGCACTGGGCCCTCTCCAAGTCCCTGTACCCAGGGCTGAGGTGCACCCAGAAGTCTCCCAGGGGCTGAAGCATGTATTGTGCCACCCCTGGATTGACTAAACTAAACTGACACAACTGGCTGCACGACAGCTGGGGCAAGGTGGTGTACTCACCCTTTGCTTTAGATATAGTATACCTATATCTAACCCTAAAATGGACACACAGATCTCCTATCAGTCACTCCTATGGCAGGCCTTAACAATCCTGAAGGCAGAGTGCTTGGAATCGTGTGAGATGGTGCTCTGGCATGAGCTGAGCCTGTCTGCGGCTTTCGGGATCTATCCCTTAGCCGTTTCCATGATATCGCATAACATATACTCTTAAGTGCATTATAATCCTCGCGGTTAAATGCCAACTCTGGTATCGCTTTATCAAAACATGTCGAGTAAGGTGTCATACGAATTGGAATACTAACCCCTCGCCAATTCTGGCGACGGGGTTAGCATTCCACCCTTCTAGAGGGACACGACATGTATGTAACCCCTAACCCCGGTTAAAGTCAAACAGAGCCTCAGCTCCACAAAATGGATGCTGCCACCGAGACACAAGTCTGCCCTCCTGCTGCTGGGAGTCCTCCCAGAGCAGGAGATAAGGACAAAGGGTTTCCTGCCAGGGGCGGTGCCAGCACCGTCCCAGACAGGATTTTGTGTATTGTAGGTAGGCAGGGCTACAGAGGAAGGTGACTGCACGTGGCACCCCGGTGCTCACTGTGCATAGGCTGGCTTGAACCAGTTCCAGGGACACTCCAGACCCTGTGCTGGGGAAAAGCCCGCCAAGGAAGTGGGTGTAACCACCCCTCTCCTGGTCCCACCCATAGGGCAGGACTTAGTCGCGTGCCAGCCCCCTTTTCCCAGATAAAGGTAGAGACTGGCCCCCTTCCAAATCAGATCATCTTTGGAATCAAGACACGACTTTCTGCGAAAGGACATCAAGATTTCTTCTTCAAGATTCTCCCTTGTGGCTAAGGAGTAGTTACCCTGCATCCGCAGGCACCATCGCAAGAACACTGCGGTCTGCTGTAAGTCCTTCCTCCGGAATCCGACTGCCCAGCTCGACGAGAACCGGCTTCCCTGGCACCTCTGACCTCTACCCACCTCTACAGCCCAGCTGAGAACCGTGGGTGCGACGAGACCTCGAGGGACCGGCCATCTGCAAGACTGCACGACTTCTGCACAGCAAGCCCGCCGAGTAATTTCCTGGTGAGCAGTGGCGGTTTCTCTTTGAGGGCATCGGGGCTCCGCCCCCCTTACTTTCAAGCTCAAATTCAATGCTATAATTATAATAAAACTAATCCTTGTTAAAAAAGCAAAGAAAACGTTCACACATTTTAATTATTTTGCCGACCGAAGGGCTGTACTGCCACTCACTGTGCTTGTTGTTGTGATGGCTTCATGGCTGTGACGCTTTCCATTAACTTCCTCCCCTGGGCGGGTCCAAAGCCAAGAGTATTTGCCGAGCGGCGAGCTCACAGCCCGGAGGGCTGTGATGTCATCAGCTCGGCAAAGAAATAGCTTTGAGCTCCGGTCTCCTCCCCTTGACTACGTGAGCGTTAAATTCCCCCCGGGCGTTTTTGACAGAAGCCCTGTAATGCCGTGGCCTCACGTCAGTCAAGAGGTAGAGAGCATGGTATCCCCACCCTTTCCCAACTCGTCACAGAGGGGTGGTTCCTATCCTGTGAGGAGTTGGGAAAGGGTGGGGTTGAGGCTGTAGACAGGAAGCCGAAAAAGCAAATCTGCGCAGTTAGTCATCAAAACTTTTGAAGAAGACATACTGCGCAGACTCACTGTATCTGCTTCCCGCGCTGCAATTAATGCAGTTCGCCATGATTTTAGCAAGCAGCCTCCTCGTGAAGATGTGGCACACTGCTGGAGCCTGTGGAAAGGACTTGGTGTGCCCATCTTAAAACTTCCCTTCTAGTCAAGACAGTGACTGGCTGCACAGCATGACTCTGTGCCAAAGTGGAAATTACACTACACACGCAGCCTCCACCATGTAAGTAAGCTGGTTTTGGCATATTTGTTTAGACGTAACGGTAATAACGTGGCGTGAGGCCCGTTTTAAATACCTGTCTTGTTGATTTTGACTAATTACTTCCTTCATGCTATCTGAAGGGTTTTGCTAGAGCGGCAGTACGATCAGTTATCTCCACCAGGATATACATTGGTGAATTGGAAAGCGCAAACAAGCAGATGAATGATAAAAGAAGTGGCATGCAGCATTACTTGTGGAAAGCGGTGAGGAGTCTGCCTCAGGGTAGAGTTCTCAAACCACTACTGTGTAAAAAAAAGTGTTTTAAACACCATTTAACTGAATAAAGGAAGGCCGTTAAAGTTTAGTGGGGGGCCGGTGGAGAAGTGGGATTCATGGAGAGGCAACGCGGTTTATCGTTTTTTTGCACTAGAGTAGTCTGCACATTTATTTTTGGGCTTGATTAGCTGGGTAGCTCCAATTTTGTTTGCAAGGCAGTACACGCATGAAATTGAAGCAGAGGAAGGGGTGTTTTCGGCCTAGTTTTTCTGACCTTGTCGACGTGGTATTGTGTGTTTTGGGAACCGAAATTGTTGGTGTTCCCTCTGGCTGGGAGTGGGTTCTATGGATCGGGACTTTGAATAAGGAAGTGAATGAATGAGATGACCTATATTTTTTTTTAGGGAATTTTAACTGTGAACGCCAAGGCTGTACTGTACAAATGTGTGTATGCATGTCCAAATTAGTTAGTGTAAGAAAAACAAATGCAACTTTGCTTTGTTACCATTACTACTTTTTAGTATTTACCGCGTATAATCTTTCCTTTGTAACTTGTTCTAAAATAAGTCGTTTCGAGTCTCTTTTGCAGTAGTGTTCATCTCGGGAGCTAAATTAAATACTGCATACCAAAACACTTATGTGTGCAAACATTATTTTAGACGAAATTCACCGCAAGATTTTTCTTGCTTTCAGTGTTTTGTAATGTAAGAAAAATCTTGCCTTGGATTTGGGCTAAAATAATGTTTGCACACACAACCAATTACCGCCACTTTAATCGCTATAATCCCTCTGTGGCAGGATGGATTTGACGGGTTTGACTGTCTGCACAGCATGACTCTGTGCCAAAGTGTGAACTACACTACACACATAAAAGTATCACTAGTCCGTGACAGCCTCAAGCACTGCTGGCCTCCAGTGCTGCTCCCTGCTGGGAGATGAGATCGCACCAAAACAGAGGCTTGTTGGTCAGACCTGAAGTCGCCTTTGAGTTTCATGACCTGTCACCTTTACTTACTTATTTATCCAGCGCGGACATTGGTAGCATATACATGCCTGTACCAGGATCCTGTCTGATGCAGGCAGGTATATGCTACCAAATGTCCGCCTTGGATACAGAAAAGGACGAAAAGGTGCCCCAACCCTCCTTACATTGTTCGGCCTCGCTCGCTATGCTCGCTTGCCATGGTGCATGCACACCGCCACAAATTTTACGCCCCCCAACTTTCAAATGTCACCAGCCGCCACTGGTAACGATGCCAAAACCTCCTGTGATTCTGGGCAAATCACTTACAGCCTGATTCATCAACGGGCCGTTTTGCGAGCCCCTAATAGCGATTCATAGCGAATCGCTATTGAGGACTCGCAAAACGGTATTCATGTAGGAATTGCTAAATAAATAGCGATTCCTACACATTCCTTATTTGCGAGTAACAATTTGCTACTCGCAAATAAGGAATAACTCCCCATTCATTCCTATGGGCCAAAAGGCCCATAGGAATGAATGGGGAGTATCCCTTATTTGCGAGTAGCAATTTGCTACTCGCAAATAAGATAGCGATTTTAAGGGTGCCAGGGGTGTCCAAAGGACACCCTGTAGCACCCCTTAAATGCACATTTGAACAGGTGTTGCGCACACACATGTCCAAAGGACATGTGTGTGTGTAACATGCAAAAGAAAAAAATGCACTAAAGTGCTTTTTACAATATTTTCGCAATTTACCACCAAGTAAGACTTGGTGGTAAATTGAGACCAAATATTGCGATTTCGCTATTTCTAATTGGTTGATGAATTGCATTTAAGGAATCTCTATTAGAGATTCCTTAAATCCAATTCCTCGCAAATATGCGATTTCGGTAATAGTGATTTTTGCATTTGGGATGATGAATCCCAAATGCAAAAATTGCGCTCGCAAAGGGCCAGATTCTCAGAATCTGGCCCTTTGCGAGCGCAATTCGGCTTGATGAATCAGGCTGTTAATCTCCCCGTGCCTAAAATGAATGTGTGTCCTCATGTAACGTAACTGGTATTATGTAAAGCGCTCTGATACCCGATTCGGTTCGGGTCTAGTTCGCGCTATATGAAACTCTGCAAAAAAAACAAAATAAAAGTAAGGCACTTGAAAACATGACGCCCCCTACCTAAGTCAGCGACCTTTGTTTGCTTAGTGCATGAAGATGCAAGATTCATATACATTTTTTTAACATTTGGTCTTATTACTATATGAATGTAAATAACAATAAAGCATACATGCAAACTGTGACAACATGCATGCTTTTCTCAATATTTCACTTCGAAAGTATGCGATTGTATTTGTTTAATGGGCGGTGATTTGTATAGGGTCAATGGAAATTCCACAAGGTTGTCCCTGTCCCCCCCCAGAATTTTAGTGTCTCCTACGCCCCTGAGAGTAAGTTGCCTTTACTTAGACATCTAAGTTATTCTTTTTGACATTAACTGTGTTGGTTTTTCTTTTGTTTGTTAAACTGCCTCGGTTGTTATTGTAGATGTTTTTACAATGCTGTCCTCGTAGCTGTATTTTCCAATCTCTGCCTGCTGAAGAGCATAATCACTATGGTAACCTCGACTCACATAACCACTTTGGAGTCAGTGATAGCTTTTATTTGAAACCTTTGGCTTCATCAAGTATGACCAGAAGGAAAACGAATTTATTGAGGTCGGCTTCTTAATTAAAAGCGCACTGCAGCAGCATCTTAGAGGTGGGTGCTCGGCTGGCTCATAGGGGAGTTGTTGGGATACTATTAATATCAAACACACGCATACTTTATTTCCAGTTTGCCACCTTGGTGGGAGAGCAGCACTTCCTTGTTAAAGGACTTGCATACTAATGACGTGGGCAGGCCGCCGCCATCTTTACCACCTTTTCTGCGCGAGGCCGTCTCGCGACGCGCAGCTTTCCGGTTCACTCCGAGGGCAGGTGCCGCTCCAATTGCATCCCTTGCCGCCTCGGCGCGAGCCTTGCCCTCTTGCAGCCTCCCCGCCAGGAGCTATAAAGATTTATGGCTGTGAAATGAAGAGTGATGGCTCGTTAGGACTCCCCAGGTGGCGATGCGGGCTCGTTCTCGTAGCCAAGTCCAAGGCGTGTAAACGGAGCTGCGGCACAAAAAGTCTGTGCTACTGGTTGTGCTTATTAGACGCAAATCCTGCAGTTTTTCATCTTTGACAGGCGCCGCTTGATGGGCACTACAAAGCATAGAGATGGGCATCGCTAGCGTTATAGGTCACTGCATAAAGGGTCCGAGTATAATACTGGAGCACATATGCCAAAGTTTAAAAACGAGAAAAAGGGACATTTCAAAAAGTCGAACTTGCTCTTCGCAATGACTTAGAACGCCATTTTAGATGGGAGACAGAGTCCATAGTTGGATGTGTTTACCTGGTATACTAGAGGAAGGTGCATTCACCAAGATGAATGGTGCACTTACTGAGTGCTTTAGGCAGAGACTGTTGTGAAGTAATGGAAAAAGAGATGCTAAATTGAAGGGAAGAAACTGCACTCACTGCAACGCAGGAAGAGGTACGCACTAAAATGGAGAAAGTGCCTCAACAAAATGGAAGATAATATGTGTACTCAAGAAAAAGGGAGGAGAGGCACTTAACAAAATGGATGGTCCATTTTTAGGTCGCAGCCTACCAGACAGCACAGCTGTCAGTTTTGCTAAAGACATCTTGAGGACATTCAGAAAGTTGACTTAGGAATGAATTCCGGCCATTACTACTTACCTTTGGCTTTGTAACTCACATTTGCCCTTTCCATCTCGAGTTCGTCCCTCCCATTGCCCAAACTTTGTTTACTGTATTCTTCCAATAACTCACTTTCTGTAAACAGGCCTTTAAATCTTGATCTTAACTTGCCATATTTGCCGTGTGTTTACAAACAGAGGTCAAATGTCAGGCTCTGTCTTCCAGGAAGCTTGGTGTGTATTTTTCTTTCTTTGAATCAAAGTGAGAGGATTTATGTGACAATCATGCTGGCTACTGGGGGTCTGCTTGAGGAAAGCTGTAGGGTGGGTTTTTTTCTAGCACACAACAAATTTACATGTCTGTAAATGAATTGTGCTGATCAAATCAGTACATTGGGTGATGACATTTCAACACATTGTTCTTTGTGTGCTTTATATTTTTGTCAGCAAAACTGTATGTGAGTGCAAATGTAATGGCAGTTTGCTACCATACCATTCATATTCTGCATTACCCCACTCTACTGTACTCTGCACTATTCCATACCACTGCACTTTACTCTGCACCACTCTACTCTACGCCACTCCGCACCACCTGCGTCACTGCACTCTTCTCTGCACCAATCCACTCTATGCCTCTCTACTCTACGCCACTCTACTCTATGCTAGTGCCCTCTAATCCACACTACTCTACTATGCACCACTGCACTCTTCACCACTGCACTCTACACCACTCTGTGCCACTCCAGGAGATTCTACTCTAAAACACTGCACTCTATGCCAATAGACTGCACTCTTCTCTGCACCAATCCACTCTATGCCTCTCTACTCTACGCCACTCTACTCTATGCTAGTGCCCTCTAATCCACACTACTCTACTATGCACCACTGCACTCTTCACCACTGCACTCTACACCACTCTGTGCCACTCCAGGAGATTCTACTCTAAAACACTGCACTCTATGCCAATAGACTCTACTCTGTATTCACTCCACTGTACCCCAGTGCACTCTCTGCAAATCTCCTCTACGCCACTCTAATCCACTCTGCTCCACTGCATTCTACTTTGCAACAATCTACTCTACGCCACTGTACCCGGAACCACTAAACTCAGCACCACTCCACTCTACTCCGCTCTACGCCACTGCACTCTATGCCAATGACCTCTATACCACTTTACTCAAAACCAATGCACTCCTCGTCAATCTACTCCTCACCACTGCACTCTAACCCTCTCTATTCTACTCTCTGTCACTGCACTGTACGGCACTCTTTTTAACTCTGCGTCACTGCACTCTATGCCACTCTGTTCTACTATGCACCTTTACTCTATGTCTCTCTACTCTGTACCACTGCGCTCTACACCACTCTACACCACTGCACTCTATGCCAATGCACTCCATGCCACTCTACTATACACCACTGCACTTTACAACACTATACGCTGCAACATTGCACCCTCTGCCACTTTACTTTATGCCACTCTACTTTATGCCTCTCTAAGTTATGCCTCTCTACTTTATGCTACTCTATGCCACTAAACTCTGCATCGCTCCACTCTGTGCCACTGCACTCCACCCTACTCCCCTCTAAGCCACTCCTAATCTACTTTGCACCACTGCACTCCACAACAGACTACTCTGTACCCTTGCATTCCACACCACATCACTACTCTGAAACAATCTAATCTATGACACTGCAGTGTATGCTACTCAATTCTACTCTGCACCACTCCACACTACGCCACTCTATTTTACATCACTGCAGTGTGCCACTGCACTCTACACCAGTGCTCTCTATACTACTTTACTCAGAGCCAGTACACTTCACTCACTGCACTTTATGCCAATCTACTCTGAAACACTGCAATGTACATCACTATAGTCAACGCCACTCTATATCTGTCACTTTACCATGCACCACTCTACTCCACTGTACTTGACACCAATGCCCTCTAAGCCACTCTACTCTATGCCACTCTACGTCACTCTATTCTACTCTGCAGCACTGTACTCTACATCACAGCACTGTACACCACTCTACTATGTCAATTTTCTCAGCACAACTGTACTCTGTACCACTTTACTGTGCACCACTTTACTCTGCCCCACTCTCTGACCCTGCACCACTGCACGACCCTGCAATTTAGGACCCTGCACTCTGGCACTCTACTTTGCATAACTGCACTCTATGCCACTGCACAGCACAAACACCACTACCTTGATACCAGTCCAGCACCACCTCTGCATTGACACAGCACCTGCTCAGCACCAGCGCAGCACACCAGCGCAGAACCACCTCAACTACAGCACAACACCACCTTGACTTCAGTGCAGAACCACCTCAGCACCACTTCAGCTGCGAAGTTTATTGGCACCATTTCAGAGTCTCAGAGACGAGCAGACTATGGACAGCGATCTTTAGTGGTGTGCAGCAGACTTGACCGTTTAAGGCTATGCATCCAGTTATTTATTGTGATGTGAATGGAGGGATAGTGGTGTCTTTAGAAATAGCGAGAATCTAATGTGAATCACCTACAGTTAAGCACATATTAATCAAATATATATTGATTAAAGGATTCTAGAGTAAACATGAAGAATAGTTTGTAGGTAAAGCAATGTGGCAGCATTTGTTATTTGTGTGTTTGTATGCTATTGGAATGGCCTGTGCTCAAGAAACCCACAACAGCTCCACTATTGACAGCATATGGGATGTGATTTCTCTGAAACTGTTAATTTGATTCCACATCCCTCAGTTTTGTTACCTTATTAAACACATACACATCTGTAGTCAACTGACCTCAATGTCATGTGTGTCTTTCAAGCAGTCCTGATTTTTCAGAAACTCAAACTAAACCACAGCTATGTGATGGAGCGACTGAAACTGCAAGTATCAATATGCTTAGTGCTGTTGACGCAAAGCCATGACTGGCAGAAGATCACAGTCATGATATGGGGGCATGTCCACATCTATGTCCCTCTTATAATTCAGGTATTCATTTCTAGTGTAGGCATGAAAACCTTCAGCATCTTACACTCACTACACATTATACATTTCGAAATTCCTTCTTGTGGGATGCCATATAAGGTTTTATGCAGAGTTGGTAATATGGCTGAAGGACAAGTCAAGTGAGAGATGCTCAGCAAGACTTTTTTTTTTTAGCTGAGATGCCTTTCATTTTTAGTTCACGAATACACATTACAATACGCAAATTGACAAGAATGAGGAAGACGTTATATACTATTATGTTGTGTGTTGTCTAGCAATGTCTTGATTAAGTTCTAAGCATCTTTTAGAGTCCACTGGCATCATTTACTTAGAAAAAAATTATTCTGAACAGTGGAGCGTCTCTTTTGTGAGGGTTATTGAAGTCCTGGGCTGGACCAGAGAAACGTTTTGTGCTGTGTTTCTGTTATAAGTTTAATTTGTTGCATGCAGGTTTCCTCCCTATGTATTCTAATAGGAACCTGTAACAAAGTATAAGAATTAATATTACATATTTTATTATTGTGTAAATATTTAATCTCAGTGAACAATCAACAATTCATTGAGGAAATGTGATTTCTATAGATCAATTGAATATTGCCAAACAATGTCCAGATGACAAAATATTGACACAGCGCAATTCAAATAAAAAAAAATTCTAGAGTGGCATTGTGTTACTGTAGTGTTAATGACTGGTTGCAAAGGAATAGGCCTCCTTTCAACGCATGCCTTTTCCCCGCAGGCTATAACAACGCAGTTGTTACAATGACCGTGTTGTAACAACGCATACCATTACCCCGCAACTAATAACAACGACTTGCTCTGGGGGGTGGCGCTGGATGTTGGAATAGTATAATTTACTATTCCAACTCCAGTCTGTGCAACAGTAGGGAAGGTGTTTACCATTGCAAGGTCAGTAATTTGATGGTGTCATAAAAATATGGTTTGCTAGTATGCATTAAATAAACCTGTTGTGCAGTATTACTACTGACAGAAACAATTTTTTGTTTCTTTACTTTGAGAGATGCCAGATGTCAGGTCTCTCAAAGACATTTTGCTAGCTTACAATGGGCTTAGAGCCCGCCCATTGCCTCCCATTGATCGCTCTTATTTGTTTATCCTCTTTGGTCCGCGCGTGCCAGCTTCACTTTCTCTTCTTGTGTTTGTCCCTCCCCTGGAGCATGGCCCAAGTACCTGTGTCCATCCACTGCGTGTGCTTCTTGCCCCTCTCATTGTCACTCACTCTTCACTGTGTCCTCCCCTCCTCGGCTTTGGGCTTTTATGCCCGCTGTAGCACTCTATCACCATTGTCCTTGTGGCCCCCCACCTGTGCTAATTTTTGCCTCTCAGGCATGTGCTTCGGTGCCCTTCCCACTCCACATGTTGCTCTTGTTTGTCCCCTGCTCTCCTCCGTGTTGCTACCCTTTCCATCCACGCCTAGATCATGTTGTGCCCTCCCAGACTGAACCTATTACTGCACCCTATTAACAATTAAAAAGAAAACGCGATTATGTTGCCACAGGGCTGCATTATTTTTGTATCTCTGCATGCATATTTAGCGTATTCACATGCCTACAAAATGATATGATCTGCAACTGCGTTGTCGTACTTCTTTGTTTAATTCCTTTTTAAAACAAATCTTTCTTTTTTGGTATACAGCATCTGCTTTGATGCTGTAAAGTACCAAGAAAAACATTGGCAGCACAAATAAGTCTGTAACTCGAAACATGTTGACTTTGCAAAGGTTGTTTAGAACAGAGGTCTGGTACTAGGCCGTCTTTGTTTTTAATTGCAATCATGCAAAGTGGCAGTTCCTAGTGTTAAGTGATGCAAAGATAGTGGTGATCAACATACGGACCTATTTTATGTTTTTAGGTCAAGCATAAGAGTACGACCTCTTCTATACTTTAGTATACTTCTCTTGTGGTATTAAAGCCATCTCTCTGCTTTTGATTTGTTTGTTTCAGTGTTCTTTAAAAATACTTGCTTGCTAGTGGTCAGTCCTGCCTCATTGTCCCTCCTCTCTCTCCGTTTCTCCCAGTGAGCAGGGACTAAGTGCTGTCTCATTCCACTATGGTTCTTTATCTGTTCTTTGGGGGGCGATTTTCCTTGGTTTCTTGCTCTGTTACCATTTGCCTGCGTTCAGCTTCAGCGTCATAGCTGCTTACATGTAAATATAGCATTCTTCCCTCTCACCTGCTCTTAATGCCACAGTTGTGTTAGTGCTGCCTCCCGTGCTCTATCTCCTGTTGATCGTATCTTTTTTAGCCTTTTGGCACTTTTTGATCACCACCATCACCTCGGGCTTTATTGGATAGGATTTTCATTTGGTTTAGGGCTTCTTTTTAAGTGGTATTGGGCTTGTTGAAGTTTTGTGTTATTTGTTTTCTGCTCGTGTTACACTGGGTGGGTGTATGGTCAGCTCTGATGTCAGACTAACGCTTTTTAATGCGGTACTCTGAATTACCGCACTGATATGCATTGTCATGCAAATGCTGTGTATCAGCTGTCATCATAACATATATTTACCTCTCTACAATAATGGTTTTCATACATACATTCTTTTTTTATTTCAAGTCGTTTCTCATACATACATTCTTAACTATAATAATGCCACTTCAAGTTTGACAAATTGTTAGTTCACCCTTCTCTTCATCATCAATTGCAAGCATGGTTTGCAACATACACACAGAAAAGCAACATATTGTGATAGGCAAGAAGCGTGCCATCGGGATGTGGAACCTCGCGACTCAACCCAACCATGTTTTAAAGATGACACGGCTGCTTGGCCATGCGCACCACAGAGCAGCTGATGCTGGGGGATGTGACAGCTTCCGGTTTCGTTTTGCTGGTACCAGGGCAGTGGCAGTAGCAAGCTACCAGGGAGGTACCAACCTATAACACAACAGGACCTCAGAGTGATCAAGCTGCATGGAGTTGAGAGCTGTGGTGTCCTGGCTTGGTGAGATGGTGCAATGTCCTGCTCCCTGTTGGAGATTTGCCACTTTCAGGACATTCGCCTGGTGCAGGACTTCTTATGTCCACATCTACGAGAGCCAGAAAATGGCCAGAGGGATAGCAATGAGTGGAGGACTTGCGGGATACCACAAGAGCAGGGACGCGGGCAGCAACTTTGCTTATTGGCTGTATCAACACTGACCTATCACCGAACACCGGGCATGGGCAGCAGCAGTGGAGTGGGATGACTGACCACAGCCTAACCTTTAGTGTTGCACGGGCATCCATCCTCCCACTAGTACTGACCACAGTCACTGATCCAAATACTGCTTGTAGTGACCCATAGACCATGACAATGTGCAGAGACCGAACTACTGGAGTCCTTTTTGGCCACAAACACCTCCTTAAGCTAAGCATATGTTTGCTTCAATGGGCACATCAATGTCCGCCAAACATTGTAACACTCTCAAATTGGCCACATAACATAATATTCACCATTACATAGAGTTCTGTAATGATTTGATATCCCCGGTGACCCCTGTTATGAACACAATTATTGTTCACTGAATTTACTTATTCACTTTTTGTACTGGAAATGAAACCCAGAGGGATAAAGATTTACAGATAGAAGCTACAGCAAGGTGTCAAGCACATGGGCCAGAGTTTGCAACTATTGTGGATAGGCAAAGGGGATGGCTTTTATCAATGCTCAGCTTTAGAAATCTACAAATGCATTATGATATGTGAGTAGTGTTGATGAGCTGTGCTTTGGTCTCTTCAGTGTCCCACACATTACTCTGATTCTGTAGGACGGGCTGCATTTGCTGCACCACAGCACTTAGACTGGCTGTAGCTTATGTTACCAAATGTTCCTGGCCAATTAATATATGCATCACTAGGAAATGGGTGGGTATTTCTGTCAGTAGTAATCAACAGTAATAATCAAGTGACGACCTGTGAAACCTTATAAGAATCGCTAAGATATTGGGCCTGGATGGTGTTATAACAATACTTCAGTAAACACCTCACACTCTGCTGCCATGAAATCCTTTAAGCCACAGAAGTGGAAGTTGTATTTCTTCTACTGGTCTATAAATAGTGTCCATATCAGCACACAGTTTGTTTTCTCCTAAACTGGGAGGACATTGACACACTGTTGTGTCCGGGAGTTTATAGAGATTTGGTGCGTTGCTCAGCTTCTTGCCTCGGCCTGGAATGGCAGTGGGTAATGGGCAGCTGTGCACTGGCATCCGGGGGCCTGGTTCATCTAGTACCAACCTCCAGGGAGAGGGGTGGGTGTTTGTATGGGCAACATATACATCTTTCTACTTGCTGGCCGGTACTTAAAATCTTAGCCTCTCACTCCTCCAGCTGTCTGACCAGGGGTCCAGATTATCACTTACAGGAGCTATTCTGCTCCTGAAAACCCCTTTCTTCAACCAATATGCACCCCCATAATCCATTCTTCTCCGGCTATGCACCTCAGATCTGGAGCTGTGGACCCACCCTCTATTGCCACCTCCACATCCAGAGAGAGAGCTGCCTACACTCATTAACAGAAGGAGGGAACCAGTCGGAACACTGAGGTCTCAACCACGAGTGTTCCGACTCTGCAAGCCCTACCACGCATGCCTTAACCACGCATATGCCTTAACCACGCACGTGCGAGGTTCAGGGATATGCGCGATCTAGCTGCATAATGGACAGATGGAAGCAGGGAGAGGTGAGGTAAGTGGGGTTTGTTTGGGGTATTTTTGTGGGCTGGGGGTGTGGCAGGGTTATTTTGTGGGCTGGGGGTGGGTCAGGAATGTTTTGTGTGCTGGGGGTGCGTCGTGGTTGTTTTGTAAGTTGAGGGGTGGGTCAGGATTGTTTTGTGGGCTGGGGGTAGGTTGGGATACTTTTGTGGGCTGGAGGTTGGGGCTGTTTTGTGGGCTGGGGGAGGGTTGGGGATGTTTTTTCGACTGAAGGGTGGGGTGGGAATATTTTGTGGCCTGCGGGCTGCATTGGATGGAAGCAGGAAGCAGGGAGAGATCTGCAGTGAGGTAAGTGGGCTGGGGGGTCTCTGTAGTTTTGTGGGGCTGGGGGTTCGGGGTACTTTTGTGGGCTTGGTTGGGGTTGTTTTGTGGGCTGGGGGTTGGGTCAGGAATGTTTTGTGGGCTGGGGGGTCAGTCAGGGTTGTTTTGTGGGATGGGGTGAGTCGGGGTAGTTGTGGGCTGGGGGTGGTTGGGGTAGTTTTGTGGGTCGGGGGTCGTTTTGTGGGTTGGGGTGGACCAGGGGTAGCTTTTTAGGCTGGGAGGGTCAGGGTAGTTTTCTGGGATGGGGGTGGGTCAAGGGTAGTTTTCTGGACAGGGTGGGTAGGTCGAGGTGGTTTTCTGGGCTGGGGGTTTGGGGATAGTCTTCAGGACTGGGGGTTGGAGGTAGATTTCTGGGATTGGAGGCTTTGGGGCTCGCTTTTAGGGCTGGGGTGGGGCAAGTTTTCAGGTCTGGGGAGGTCAGGGTCAGTTTTCAGGGCTTGGTGGTCGGAGTAGGTTTTAGGGCTGGGGAGTGTTGGGGTAGATTTTATATTTAGGGGTTACAGTATTAGGTCTCAGGGCAGGGGGGTAGTTTTTAGAGCTTAGGGGAGGGCAGGGTAGTTTTTAGGGCTCGGTCAGGACTGGGAAGGGTCAGGGTTAAGGGTTGAAGGTCAGGGTTAAGATACAGGGTTTTGGGCATCAGGGCAGGGGAGGGCACTGTGTGGGGGTTGGGAGGGGGTATGGGTATTTGCACCTCAGGGTGGGAGGGGGATAGGGGTGTGTGCACCTTAGGGTGGTGGGTAGGCGGGTGGAGACCTTAGCCACACATACCCCTTTACCATGCATGCCTTTACAACAAAAATTCATGGTAAAGGCATGCGGGGTAAAGGAATGCATGGTTAGGATGCAGTGGTTATTCAGACCGCGTTTTTTAGGCATGCGGGGTTGGGGAATTTGTGGTTACATTATTCAACCACAGAAGCAGCATGGTGAGTGGTGTGCACACTGTGCTAGGTCTGTGCGTGTCAGTAGTATTGGAGTTAATGTATTAATTTGAAAGCGTATTAATTTTAAGCAGCTGCCTGCAGCTGTTGTCACCGTGGTGTGGGACACCAATTCTGGTCTCTGAAGCCCAGGTGGGTGATCTTACTGATTGTATTTTAAGGATATTATAAGCCAGTGAAGAGTTTGTCCTATATAAAACAGAAGGGTTTCCAATACATCTGACAAAGACAGTAAGTGTTCCTTTTGTCAGATGCATTAGCGTTTTGAAAGATGTTATAGTTTTTACAAAGGCTACCTTTTGTTTTGTTCATAAATTCTGTAGCAAACCAAAGTGACAAAATTGTTTGGACCTGACTGTCTTCTTTCTCTGAAAGGCGAAAAGTGTTATTAAAAATGTTTAAGCATCCAGTACAGACATTTTATACTTTAGCCCGTTTTATATGGAAGGCTGTCTAAAATTGTCACACTTTGAATTTTGCCAATTGAGGAATCTGATGCAACATGGATGAAAAATGATTACCGATAAGCATGTTGTTTTTATCTTTCTCTCTCTCTCTCTTTCTCTCTCTCTCTCTCTCTCTCTCTCTCTCTCTCCTTCTCCCTCTCTTACTCTCTCTGCCTCGCTCGCTCTCGCACTCCCCAGCACCCACAATAGTCATAAACTGTCCACACTGACACAAGCAGACACACGGTATTCTGTTTATTCACCAGTTAGTTTATGTTGTGACATTATCTGTTGTGTTTGCTGATGTAACAGAATAATCGTAATGTTTCATCAAATCCCGTCAGTGATACAAATAGCCTGTCTACAATCAGTCGGGCTTGCTGACCCTTAGCTGATCCTCTGTGTTTATCTGGGCTTGTTTCTTTATTCCAAATACGTCCATCACTGGTGGTGTAGCATGGGACATCAAGTGTTCAACACGCAGAGGGGGGGGGGGGTACATATTTTGATTTACCCTTCACAACATGCCCTGGTTTTCTTATTCGGACCAGGCATCCTTCACTCACATATAGACCGTTGCTACATCCCTTACCATAATCTTTCTCTTGCACTTTTTTCTGCTTCTCTGATCATAGTGGTAATTCCTTATTCTTAGGCCTCTATACAGTGCTTCAGCTGCTTCTCTGGTCCAGTTGGTAATTCTTCATTCCTAAACCCCTCAGCAGTGTGCTAGCTGCTTCTCTGGTCCTGTTAGTAATTCCTCATTCTAACTCCTCTAGACAGTGCCACTAGTTGCTTCTCTGGTCCCATTGGAAATTCCTCATTCTAAGTCCTCTAGGCAGTGCTGCAGCTGCGTCTCTGTTCCCAGTGGTAATTCCACATTCTAAGTCCTGTAGGCAGTGCTGCTAGCTGCTTCTCAGTTCCCTTTGGTGATTCCCCATTGTAAGCCCTCTAGTTAGTACTGCTAGCTGCTACTGTGGTCCAGTCAGTAATTACTCATTCTAAGTCCTCTAGAAAGTGCTGCAGCGTGTGTTTCTGTTCCCAGTGGTAATTCCTCCATCTAAATCCTCTAGTCAGTGCTTCTAGCTGCTTCTCTGGTCTCATATGTAATGCCCCAATTTAAGTCTTCAAGACTTCCCTTTGCCCCTGACGGGTTCACTGTTGAGTTTTATCTTCACTTTTCGAAGCTTCTTATTCCAAAACTTCACTCCCTTATATCCTCTTTTACTGAATTAGGCACTTCTTCTGGTACTTTTTCAGACGCCCATATCTGTCTAATTCCCAAACCTGGAAAAGATGTCCAATATTGTAAAAATTACAGACCTATTTCACTAGTTAATATAGATTACAAAATTTTCGCTAAATTATTGGCAATGAGATTAGATCATTTACTCCCTGACCTGCTTGGAGATGAACAATCAGGCTTTGTTAAAGGCCGTTACATTACAGATAACACACGGCTCTTATTCAACATCTTAACAAAATCTTCTCATCTCCAATCTCCCCTTGCAGCCATAGCCTTAGATGCTGAAAAGGCATTCGACAGGGTCGAATGGTCGTACCTTTTCCACACCCTTAATTGGTTTGGGTTTGGTCCTAAATTTATCTCCCTAGTCTCATTGTTATACTCTCATCCCCGTGCTGCAGTTTTCGCTAATGGCCAAATCTCTTCTTATTTTGATCTCGGTAGAGGTGTCCGTCAAGGTTGTCCCCTCTCACCCTTCCTCTTCAACCTGGCCCTCGAACCTTTTTTATCCAAACTCCGTCAAAATCCTAATATTACTGGTTTCCGTACTACAGACCTCTCCGTAAAACTGGCTGCTTACGCGGACGACATTTTATTATTTATTTCGAATCCTACTGTTTCCATCCCCGCTTTTTTAGCGGAAGTACAACATTATTCTTCAGTTTCTGGTTATAAACTTAATAACGATAAATGCGAAATTTTACCTTTAACAAAGTTTACTTTTAAGAATGATTTCACTGCCTCGAACTTCACCTGGAGTCCTTCCAATATTAAATACCTAGGTTTACATATTACCCCCTCAATCCGTGATACTGTCTCCCTTTGTTTAACCAAGTGCATCCAGAAAATATCTGATCTCACAGCTAGGTGGCATCCCCTTTACCTATCCTGGTGGGGTCGCCTTGATACAATCAAGATGATGCTTTCCCCTGTTATTCTTTACACCTTATCCAATATTCCCGTTCCCATTCCGGCTAAATTCATAAAAAAAATAAATTCAGTGTTATCTTCCTTTCTTTGGCATAAAAGCAAACCCAGAATGTCTTTAGCTAGGCTCAGTCGTCCTGCCTCCGAAGGTGGGGTCAACTTTCCAAATTTCTCCGCTTATCACAAGGCCTTTCTGCTACGTCAGTCATCCTTCTGGTTACAGGACCCTGATTCTCCCTGCCCTTTGTGGACAAAGGTAGAGCGCCTTTTTCTCTCACCCTTCTCTTTCGCTGAATGCATCTCCTTTTCTCGTAAGCCTGCCTCCCTTCTTACCCCTATTCATAAATTTACCCTTAAACTCCTCATTTCCTCTCACCCTCCGGCCCCTACTTGTATTGCGGACTTCCTCTCCTCTACTATATGGCATAATAAGTACCTTCTGATTCGGGGTAAACCCATTCTATGGAAGTCTTGGAGATCCAAAGGACTGCTTTGGGTTTCCCAATTGTTTTCACAATCCACTTTCTTACCCTTTTCCACTCTTCGTCTCGCCTTTCATTTACCCCTCTCTTGTCTTCCCCAGTATCTTCTCCTTAAGGCGTCAGTCATGAACGTGTATGTCACACTTCCCGCCACTCCTCCTCCTCAACCTACTCCAGACCCTATTGCTCACCTTCATTCCACTTTACTCACCTTTCCAACAGCTTCTGTTCTTTATAAACAGCTTCATGTACACACTCTTCCCAGACTTAAAAGCAAAGTTGAGGAGCAGTGGGAGATTGATCTTTCCCTCTCCTGGCCGACTTCCCTTTGGGATAGGATCTGGTTAAAGATTCGTAAATCCTCCAGGGCTGCTTCCTTAACACAATCTCTATTCTTCATTTATAACCGTCTATTACACACTCCTTCCACCCTTCACAAACGTTTCCCCAACACACCCGATACTTGTTGGTCATGTACTTCTCCGCATGCTACCTTGTTTCACATGTTGTTCCTTTGCAAGAATGTTCATACCTTCTGGTTACAAATATGGGCACAAATCAATGTCATTTTTTCCACTAATATTCCGTTTTCCAATGCTCATGTTTTCCTGGGTAGCCTATCTCCTTGTTGGGACTGTACTGACCTTAATGTTCGAATTGTTGATCTATTATTAGCGGTTGCCTTTCAACAGATCACGATCAATTGGAAGTCCACGTCCAGTATTACTTTTAAAGCTTGGTGGTATAATGTATGTCACAACCACAGACTCGATACTGCTTTTGTTTTTCCTCCGCAGATGGCAACTAAACATGCTGATTTATGGCTCCCTATTACATTGTATTTAGATAAATGTGCACTCCGTTCTTTTCGCCCTCGACCTGCGCAGCAGGAAGTCCCTAAACCTCCTTGATACCCTTCACATTTCTTTCTATTCAACCATTATATTTTACTGCATAGCCATATTTGCATTCTATTACATTGCTTATTTATTGTACCCTTCATTTCTTGTGCTTTCTCAATTATGATTCACTTTTATATTTTGTATTTTTTATTGAATGTTTTGCATTGCATTGCTCTTCTTTTTATTACTTCATCATTGTAAGTTTTTATTTCCCCTTCCCCTTACTCCCTTCTTATTATTTTTTCCACCAATGTTCCCCTATTAGTATTGTTCCTAATTTGTATTCTTACCATGCTCTTCTTTAATAAACTTGATTTTGAACTTAAAAGACTTCCCTTTGCGGCTAAATTGGCGGAAAAAGTAATGAACCAGCAACTCTCACAGTACCTAGAGGAAAACTGGCTTCTAGACGATACACAACACAGGTTCCGAAAAAATCGCAGTACTGAGTCTGCCCAGGTAGTAGCAACGGAGGGCATTCGGGAAGTGTTGGACAGGGGGGGGGACCGTGGCCCTTATCCTGTTGGATCTCTCCGCAGCATTCGACACGGCTAGCCACGAGATCCTGGTTGATCGTCTGCGCAGCAGGGGGATAGAGGACACAGCATTAGATCTCCTCCAATCCTTCCTGGTAAACAGACAACACACTGTGGCGATGGGCAAGTTTACATCTAGGCCCTTCTCCCTGCCCTGCGGAGTCCCCCAGTGATCGGCACTGAGCCCAACACTATTCAATCTTTAAGACACACCTCTCGCGTCAATCATCAAAAGAGCAGGTTTTCTTCTGGTGTCTTATGCCGATGACACCCAAATTGTGATGTCACTGGCAAAGCCTGAAAATAATTCTGGCTTGGCACTCAGAACATGCATGAGCAATGTGAGGAAGTGGATGGACGAAAACTACTTTAAATTGAATGCCACTAGAACTGAGGTTATCCTCTTTGGGAACAAACCCCTCATTGTGGCGCCAGATTGATGGCCACCCGAACTTGACTCACTTCCTAAACCCTCAAACAAAGTAAAAAATCCAGGTGTCATGGTAGATAAAGAACTGAAGTTCAAGGACCAAGTAAATAAAATTACATCAGCTGCATTTTTCTCGTTAGGTTTATAAAAAAGATTGAAAAATGTGTGGCTCCTGAACTTCTGAGAATAGCTATTAGTGCATTAGTTCTAACAAAGATCGACTACTGCAACAGCCTCTCTCTCACTCTAGCAGTGGGGCTCAAAAAGAAGCTCCAAACTTTGCAAATCGCTGCTGTCCGCTTCCTTCTTAAAATCCCTAGGCATGATTCGGCCAGAATAGCCATCAGGAAACTACACTGGTTAACAGCTAAACAACGATGTAGATTTAAGGTGCTCTGTCTGGCCTATAAATCATTGCATTGATTGGGACCAGCCCACTTTAGAGACAAGTTGACTTTGTACGTCCCAGCAAAGATGCTTCGCTCAGGCGCCGCCATGAACCTGATTGTCCCCCCATTTAGGAGAACCAATGGGGTGGGGAGAGTTTTTTAGGGCCACTTCAGTGCTCTGGAACAGCCTCCAACTGACACTAAAAGCTGCTCCCTCCCTACTTATTTTTAGAAAAGCAGGAGTAGAAGGCACCTGCCATCGGTTAGACTCGGTTCTGACATCTGCTGCAGCTATTTCTCTTTCCCTGTAAGACGCCCATGGGCATTAGTTGCACTTTATAAATTATTCAAATTCAAAGTCCTCTAGGCAGTGATGCAGCTGCATCTTTGGTCCTGTTTCTAATTCCTCATTCTAAGTCCTCTAGACAGTGCTGCTAGCTGATTCTCTGGTCCCGTTGGTAATTCCTCTTTCTAAGTCCTCCAAAAAGTATTGCAGCTGCCTCTCTGGTCCCAATGGCAAATCCTCATTCTAAGTCCTCTAGGCAGTGCTGCCGCTGTGTCTATGTACATACATCCATCACACTCCAAATCAAAACACAACACATAGGTAAATTACATTGCCATTTACAATGCCAATAGCTCTATCTCTAAGAAATGTGAGACCTATAGCATTACAAATGCTTATTTGTTGGGGGGCTTAATGGTAGTAGTAAAACCCACTGCAAGAAATGGACTGAAAGAGTAGGAGTGGAAAATGGGTCAAGGCTTAATACACCTGAACTCCCACAACACATAAATAAAGTGCTTGACACACATGGCTTTACCATGCAGACATGGCCATGCAGGTTGGTACCACCTAGGTAAGTATTTGTCTCCTTACCATGCAGCGTTTACCACGCAGGTTGGTATCACGTAGGTGAGTATTTGTGTCCTTACCATGCAAGCCTTTATCATACAGGTTTTTCTTAATAACATTATTATGTTATTATTTTTATTTTAAAGAAAAGTGTTTAGGTGCAAGTAGACGTAGAGGAAGGTAAATATAATTTTAAAGTTTAGGGTTAGGTAGTGGTGAAGGGAGGGAAGGGTAATTTTAGGTTTTGGATTGGGCAGTGGTAAAGGGGGGTAATTGTAATTTTAGGGTATAGTGTTGGGCAGTGGTAAAGGAAGGTAAGGACCATTTTAGAGTTTAGGGTTGGGTAGTGGTAATTGGAGGTAAGGGTAATTTTAGGGTTTACTGTTGGGGAGTGGTGAAGAAAGACATGGGAAATTGTAGGGTTTATGGGTGGGTAGTGATAAAAGGAGGTAAAGTTAATTTTAGGGTTTAGGGACTGGTAGTGGGAAAGGGAAGCGTGGGCAACTGTAGGAGTTCTAAAGGGAGGTTAAGAGTACATTAAATAGAAGGGGAGATTGGGAGGTACCCCTGCAAGAAAGACTACAATAAAATTAAATATCAAATCATATAGTATGTATATGTATCAATCAAACAGTGGCAGGACTGGCTGCATTTCCATAGGAAACAGATATTTTTTGGTTTGATAATAACTTTAGCACAGTTTGACAGATCTACTCAAAACTTTCCAAAAGAAGTTTCATTGACCTCAGCTCCTTCCCAGAAAGTTTTGGGGATGATCCGTTAAGTGGGGTCAAGAAGATGGGGGTCCCAAAGCAAATTCTTCCCATGCAATTTCCTCTAGGAGTTTTGAATAAAGCTAAAGCCAAAACTGCTGAACAGAATAACACACAATTTTGCATAAAGCTAGTTCTTTACCCAGGAAGCATGCTTTTTGTGATCTGGTGTAAATTAACTCAGTAGTTTTGAAAAATTAAGGTTACAAATATATAGATATCTTAGGCTGTGGTACTCCCGTAGGAAAAAACAACACACAATAATGCTGATTTGGCTGGTGCCACAGGAACCTTACAGGACTGGAAAATGTGGTTTGCGGTTGCCTCATGAAAATAAATGTTGCAGCTGCCATTACAGGACTGGAGGCTCAGTCTGTGAGTCCTACAAATTAACAAAAGGACATAAGGGGGCAAGGTAGGGATATCCTAGCCATTGTGGAGTAGTCCCAGAAAGCATCCCCTGGAGCCAAAATTAAAAAAAATGATATGACTCATCCATGGGATTTTGGTGGGAGTTCTGTGGGAGCCCCATGCGACCAGGATAGACCCCACCCCAAACGCCCCCCCCCCCCCCAAAAGAAAAATTCAAGCACAGCCTTCTTGGAGAGTGACACATTAGAAGAAAGGTACTCCCCGTAAGTGTGTAAAGACATTTTGATTCTATTTTATGTCTTTTTCTTCCATCACATTTCACTTCCTATCTCTTCATTTCATCCTAACTTGTTTTTATAATTTATGCTTTCTTACTGTTTTCATATATTTCTGTTTCTTCCCTTTCTACCTTTAGCTGCGGGCCAAATTCTGATGACAAAATACGAGTCGTGAACTCTCAAAATTATTGCCGGTGACCGCCACTTACATCCTTCAGTAGAAATATAGCACAGCACATCAAGAACTGAAATTAACCATAATAATAGTGACAAAATGGCTGCTAGAAGAAGTTCTAGCGATTCATGGCTGGCATTTTAAAAGCCAGATACTTGAAAAATGTTTTCATTCATGCATACGGAGCATGAACTTGATTTTAAGAAAAAGTACGTAAATATATCAATGATAAACAAAAACACAATCATTAAAACTAGGTTCTGTGTGCTAAGAGGCAATAGTATTGTTATATCATTTCAAGACAAAGTGACTGTAATTATAAAGCACCCTACACTCTGCTAATTACAGTTCCCATGGGTTTCACTGCAGGTTTATGGTTTGGTAACTCAAAATGAGTCCTTTTTCCATGCCAGGAGCCTTGCTTTTCCCCCTGCGATGGCGCTAAGTTTCACAACTTAGCACCAATGCAGGCACCCTTGCACCAGAGTGCAAGGGTGTCTGCAAGCAGGGAGATTTGTTTATATGCAGGAAGGTACACCTTTCTGTACATAAAAAAAAAATGGCATTTTACATTTTACATGTGTGCTGCTTGCGGAGGAGAAATAAAGCATTTCTCCTCGTATCACCAACTAAAGACCAGGGTTTTCCTGGTCTTAAGTTTGGCGTTAGATCTTATTTACGCTGCGCTTGTGAATAGGGGGCAGGGTAAATATCAATGAGTGTTGCGGTGGAACGCCCACCACAACACCCACTGCACGCCCTTTTCACACTAAACACAGCATTACAGGGGGCCTATTCACAAGGCAGTGTTAAGCCCAGTTAAGTGGCTTAACGCTGCCTTGTGTATAAGGCGAAGCCCCTATCGCCACCACAACTTCACTGAAAGCGGCGTTGTGGTGGCGATAGGGGCTTGTGAGTATGTCCCTTTGTCTTATCAGTGCGCATGTACCTTACTCAGTGCTCCTAGAAAAAAAAGTAGACCTCATTTCACTTTTGGCCCTCACTGATCATTGGGGCACTCAGAGAAGCCAGCAGGCAATAGGACACCCCAGGTATAGTGCCAGGCGTGCACAAAAATCCATGCTGGTGGCAATTACTTCGGTGAACAGCTTATTGAAAAGGCACTGACTATTTCATAGATTCCCATGGGATAGAACATCCAAGCCTTCCTTTCCACATGGCCACAGTAAAGTAGTTTATAGAGTCAGTGCCCCTTTTACCAGAAATAGCTTCTACTTATTATGGTAATTGCACATTTTCATTGTTTGCGCCGGGCACACCTTTGGAAAAGGTGTGCAGGGTTCCAACAGTGTAAATGCACCTTATTACCATGAATGCGCACCCCTAGGGCAGCTGCGAACTCTTAATTTACAGCCGCTCCGTGTTTTCACAGTGCAGGCGGCAACCCGCCTGCTCTTTTGAAGGGATTAGAGATCCCCTTGCAGGTGGGTGCAGTCAGTGACTGCATTCACCTGCAAGGGGATGTCTGGGACCCCCTTTCTCCCGTCCAGAGTGCTGCTATCAGGGGGCGCACTGATAATGCGCCACTTGTTAGATGCTGCACTGTTCAGTACGCCTCCTGAGGGCTTCTTTGCCTCTGCTCCAGTGCAGAGGCAAAGGGATTCCCTCATTTACATGGAGCACATGCAAATGAGGAAACACCCCCCTGAAGATGGCGCTGGCGCTTTATGTGCGCCAGCGCCATTGGTATTATATAAGAGGACTTCTGAAATACCAAAGTCCCAAGGCACTTTATGTAAAACGACCCCTTGTCTCTGTGCCCAGTCAACTTACACTTATGTCAATTTCCTACAATCTCAACTGAGGAGCTCCTCTGCAACCCTGCAATCTGTGTTTATCAACCCCAGCCCAGATTTTCAAATCCCACGAGACTCTCCTATGAATAGATCTCTGCTTGGGGTACTTCCTCCCAACTTACTCACCATTGTTGAGGAAGCCCTGTTGACACCTACAATGACACATTGTGATGCACTTTTTACAGTCTTATTATTGACACAATGAGCCCATCAATTGTTGAGAATTGAATACTTGAGGTTAAGAATTACAGGTGGAGGTTTGGGATGAATACATTTATTTATTTATTTAGCTATATATTTATTTATGACTTGCTCCCCAGTTTTCAACGCACTCCCGCCACCTTTAAAAAAACATGGTAGCCTCATGTCTTCAAGTTGTTTTGATCAATTTCAGACACATTAAATGTGTAGGCCAAGGGATTTTCAAAGTGACACAGCAATGAGCAATGTTAACGTGAGCTGCATTGCTGATGAGGGACACAGGACAGCTTCTTCCTTTTTACAAAAGATGAGTCATTTATACTCCAATTATCATTCATTTGAAATAGAATGTATGTTTACCTTTGAGGGGAACACCGGGGATCTTTCAGCTGGATATGTCTTAACTAAGTACCAATAGTACAAAGAGAGGTCATTTCACACACAGAACAGTTTAGATAATTGTCTTCAGGGACTGAATGGCATAATGATGTGCAAAATGTTTTCTGATATATTAACTTCAGGGATGAAAAGAAGGTCAAATTAGATTCAGAGCACCGACTCAAGACCTGTAATTAATGAATCAAAAGATATCTGTGAGGCAAACAGTCTAAAGAAGAAATCAGTTCTAATAGGACTTCATCCCTTTCAAGGGCTAGGATATTTGCCAGTATCTAGAATAATACCAATATTTTTTACTAAAGTGAGTGACTGTCTGTAAGGTTCATTCTTGTACTACCTCAGAATAACAAATGATTGTTTAACTTTGAGCTTCTATGTCACCTTTGCTATAAGTTCAACATTATTTTACAGTGTTCGTTTTCCACAAACTACAGTGATTTTGTTGATGCATTCTATGCAAGGGAAGGAGAAGCACTTTCTACAGATCATGCATATGACCGTCCTTTTGGTTAGATTTATGCATTTTGTAAGCTGAATTTCAGAAATTCAGAAATACACAGATACTTTATGGGTATTCAAATAGAAGATAATATTAAGCCACGTATATCTACTTTTGAGTATAGTTTGAGAATATTGTGGCTTAAATATCATCAGACATAATTATTGCGTCCTTCATATTGTTTCCACAAATATCTCCCCATTGGAGTTAATAATAAAAAAAATCTACACTGAATGGAGAGATAGCTTTGTAAACGATATTTAGGCCAAAATATTTAAGTCCGAATTTTCTTGTTAGAAATTGTGATATACATCTCTCCTGCTGTGATTCCTATTTGTGATCCCCCTGAAGTGGATGGACATCTCGGACTTGTGCGAGTTATTTTATTTAAGTATTGCTTGTTATTATTATAGAAATGTGCCATCATCCTAAATCAAAATTATGCTCGAATTAACAAAGGATTGGGGCCATCATAATGCTCACCATCACCACCCCCTTTTTGAAATTATTTTGGCCACCATGAGTGTGGAAGGGTATGCTCAGACATGAGTCCCTTGCTCATTGCACCATCAGGATTCAAGCAAGCCGGGCCGAAGACGGCTGTATTGCCAGAAACCGGTCCCCGGAAGCTTGTTTCCTTTCCAGTGATGAATTGGCTTGGTAGTTTGGTCTGCCCTGTTCCCATGATGCACTGGGCCAGGGACAGACTAATTTGCATATAGCCAGGTTCTGAACTGGGATGGTGCAGTGAGCTAAAAACGGTGATGGATCAAGCCCTGATCTGTTGACTGGGTAGGAGTGTTCTGATTAACTCAGATACTCTGTCCATCACCACCCCCTTTTTGAAATTATTTTGGCCACCATGAGTGTGGAAGGGTATGCTCAGACATGAGTCCCTTGCTCATTGCACCATCAGGATTCAAGCAAGCCGGGCCGAAGACGGCTGTAATGCCAGAAACCGGTCCCCGGAAGCTTGTTTCCTTTCCAGTGATGAATTGGCTTGGTAGTTTGGTCTGCCCTGTTCCCATGATGCACTGGGCCAGGGACAGACTAATTTGCATATAGCCAGGTTCTGAACTGGGATGGTGCAGTGAGCTAAAAAACGGTGATGGATCAAGCCCTGATCTGTTGACTGGGTAGGAGTGTTCTGATTAACTCAGATACTCTGTCCATCACCACCCCCTTTTTGAAATTATTTTGGCCACCATGAGTGTGGAAGGGTATGCTCAGACATGAGTCCCTTGCTCATTGCACCATCAGGATTCAAGCAAGCCGTGCCGAAGACGGCTGTAATGCCAGAAACCGGTCCCCGGAAGCTTGTTTCCTTTCCAGTGATGAATTGGCTTGGTAGTTTGGTCTGCCCTGTTCCCATGATGCACTGGGCCAGGGACAGACTAATTTGCATATAGCCAGGTTCTGAACTGGGATGGTGCAGTGAGCTAAAAAACGGTGATGGATCAAGCCCTGATCTGTTGACTGGGTAGGAGTGTTCTGATTAACTCAGATACTCTGTCCATCACCACCCCCTTTTTGAAATTATTTTGGCCACCATGAGTGTGGAAGGGTATGCTCAGACATGAGTCCCTTGCTCATTGCACCATCAGGATTCAAGCAAGCCGGGCCGAAGACGGCTGTAATGCCAGAAACCGGTCCCCGGAAGCTTGTTTCTTTTCCAGTGATGAATTGGCTTGGTAGTTTGGTCTGCCCTGTTCCCATGATGCACTGGGCCAGGGACAGACTAATTTGCATATAGCCAGGTTCTGAACTGGGATGGTGCAGTGAGCTAAAAAACGGTGATGGATCAAGCCCTGATCTGTTGACTGGGTAGGAGTGTTCTGATTAACTCAGATACTCTGTCCATCACCACCCCCTTTTTGAAATTATTTTGGCCACCATGAGTGTGGAAGGGTATGCTCAGACATGAGTCCCTTGCTCATTGCACCATCAGGATTCAAGCAAGCCGTGCCGAAGACGGCTGTAATGCCAGAAACCGGTCCCCGGAAGCTTGTTTCCTTTCCAGTGATGAATTGGCTTGGTAGTTTGGTCTGCCCTGTTCCCATGATGCACTGGGCCAGGGACAGACTAATTTGCATATAGCCAGGTTCTGAACTGGGATGGTGCAGTGAGCTAAAAAACGGTGATGGATCAAGCCCTGATCTGTTGACTGGGTAGGAGTGTTCTGATTAACTCAGATACTCTGTCCATCACCACCCCCTTTTTGAAATTATTTTGGCCACCATGAGTGTGGAAGGGTATGCTCAGACATGAGTCCCTTGCTCATTGCACCATCAGGATTCAAGCAAGCCGGGCCGAAGACGGCTGTAATGCCAGAAACCGGTCCCCGGAAGCTTGTTTCTTTTCCAGTGATGAATTGGCTTGGTAGTTTGGTCTGCCCTGTTCCCATGATGCACTGGGCCAGGGACAGACTAATTTGCATATAGCCAGGTTCTGAACTGGGATGGTGCAGTGAGCTAAAAAACGGTGAAGGATCAAGCCCTGATCTGTTGACTGGGTAGGAGTGTTCTGATTAACTCAGATACTCTGTCCATCACCACCCCCTTTTTGAAATTATTTTGGCCACCATGAGTGTGGAAGGGTATGCTCAGACATGAGTCCCTTGCTCATTGCACCATCAGGATTCAAGCAAGCCGGGCCGAAGACGGCTGTATTGCCAGAAACCGGTCCCCGGAAGCTTGTTTCCTTTCCAGTGATGAATTGGCTTGGTAGTTTGGTCTGCCCTGTTCCCATGATGCACTGGGCCAGGGACAGACTAATTTGCATATAGCCAGGTTCTGAACTGGGATGGTGCAGTGAGCTAAAAACGGTGATGGATCAAGCCCTGATCTGTTGACTGGGTAGGAGTGTTCTGATTAACTCAGATACTCTGTCCATCACCACCCCCTTTTTGAAATTATTTTGGCCACCATGAGTGTGGAAGGGTATGCTCAGACATGAGTCCCTTGCTCATTGCACCATCAGGATTCAAGCAAGCCGGGCCGAAGACGGCTGTAATGCCAGAAACCGGTCCCCGGAAGCTTGTTTCCTTTCCAGTGATGAATTGGCTTGGTAGTTTGGTCTGCCCTGTTCCCATGATGCACTGGGCCAGGGACAGACTAATTTGCATATAGCCAGGTTCTGAACTGGGATGGTGCAGTGAGCTAAAAAACGGTGATGGATCAAGCCCTGATCTGTTGACTGGGTAGGAGTGTTCTGATTAACTCAGATACTCTGTCCATCACCACCCCCTTTTTGAAATTATTTTGGCCACCATGAGTGTGGAAGGGTATGCTCAGACATGAGTCCCTTGCTCATTGCACCATCAGGATTCAAGCAAGCCGTGCCGAAGACGGCTGTAATGCCAGAAACCGGTCCCCGGAAGCTTGTTTCCTTTCCAGTGATGAATTGGCTTGGTAGTTTGGTCTGCCCTGTTCCCATGATGCACTGGGCCAGGGACAGACTAATTTGCATATAGCCAGGTTCTGAACTGGGATGGTGCAGTGAGCTAAAAAACGGTGATGGATCAAGCCCTGATCTGTTGACTGGGTAGGAGTGTTCTGATTAACTCAGATACTCTGTCCATCACCACCCCCTTTTTGAAATTATTTTGGCCACCATGAGTGTGGAAGGGTATGCTCAGACATGAGTCCCTTGCTCATTGCACCATCAGGATTCAAGCAAGCCGGGCCGAAGACGGCTGTAATGCCAGAAACCGGTCCCCGGAAGCTTGTTTCTTTTCCAGTGATGAATTGGCTTGGTAGTTTGGTCTGCCCTGTTCCCATGATGCACTGGGCCAGGGACAGACTAATTTGCATATAGCCAGGTTCTGAACTGGGATGGTGCAGTGAGCTAAAAAACGGTGATGGATCAAGCCCTGATCTGTTGACTGGGTAGGAGTGTTCTGATTAACTCAGATACTCTGTCCATCACCACCCCCTTTTTGAAATTATTTTGGCCACCATGAGTGTGGAAGGGTATGCTCAGACATGAGTCCCTTGCTCATTGCACCATCAGGATTCAAGCAAGCCGTGCCGAAGACGGCTGTAATGCCAGAAACCGGTCCCCGGAAGCTTGTTTCCTTTCCAGTGATGAATTGGCTTGGTAGTTTGGTCTGCCCTGTTCCCATGATGCACTGGGCCAGGGACAGACTAATTTGCATATAGCCAGGTTCTGAACTGGGATGGTGCAGTGAGCTAAAAAACGGTGATGGATCAAGCCCTGATCTGTTGACTGGGTAGGAGTGTTCTGATTAACTCAGATACTCTGTCCATCACCACCCCCTTTTTGAAATTATTTTGGCCACCATGAGTGTGGAAGGGTATGCTCAGACATGAGTCCCTTGCTCATTGCACCATCAGGATTCAAGCAAGCCGGGCCGAAGACGGCTGTAATGCCAGAAACCGGTCCCCGGAAGCTTGTTTCCTTTCCAGTGATGAATTGGCTTGGTAGTTTGGTCTGCCCTGTTCCCATGATGCACTGGGCCAGGGACAGACTAATTTGCATATAGCCAGGTTCTGAACTGGGATGGTGCAGTGAGCTAAAAAACGGTGATGGATCAAGCCCTGATCTGTTGACTGGGTAGGAGTGTTCTGATTAACTCAGATACTCTGTCCATCACCACCCCCTTTTTGAAATTATTTTGGCCACCATGAGTGTGGAAGGGTATGCTCAGACATGAGTCCCTTGCTCATTGCACCATCAGGATTCAAGCAAGCCGTGCCGAAGACGGCTGTAATGCCAGAAACCGGTCCCCGGAAGCTTGTTTCCTTTCCAGTGATGAATTGGCTTGGTAGTTTGGTCTGCCCTGTTCCCATGATGCACTGGGCCAGGGACAGACTAATTTGCATATAGCCAGGTTCTGAACTGGGATGGTGCAGTGAGCTAAAAAACGGTGATGGATCAAGCCCTGATCTGTTGACTGGGTAGGAGTGTTCTGATTAACTCAGATACTCTGTCCATCACCACCCCCTTTTTGAAATTATTTTGGCCACCATGAGTGTGGAAGGGTATGCTCAGACATGAGTCCCTTGCTCATTGCACCATCAGGATTCAAGCAAGCCGGGCCGAAGACGGCTGTAATGCCAGAAACCGGTCCCCGGAAGCTTGTTTCTTTTCCAGTGATGAATTGGCTTGGTAGTTTGGTCTGCCCTGTTCCCATGATGCACTGGGCCAGGGACAGACTAATTTGCATATAGCCAGGTTCTGAACTGGGATGGTGCAGTGAGCTAAAAAACGGTGATAGATCAAGCCCTGATCTGTTGACTGGGTAGGAGTGTTCTGATTAACTCAGATACTCTGTCCATCACCACCCCCTTTTTGAAATTATTTTGGCCACCATGAGTGTGGAAGGGTATGCTCAGACATGAGTCCCTTGCTCATTGCACCATCAGGATTCAAGCAAGCCGTGCCGAAGACGGCTGTAATGCCAGAAACCGGTCCCCGGAAGCTTGTTTCCTTTCCAGTGATGAATTGGCTTGGTAGTTTGGTCTGCCCTGTTCCCATGATGCACTGGGCCAGGGACAGACTAATTTGCATATAGCCAGGTTCTGAACTGGGATGGTGCAGTGAGCTAAAAAACGGTGATGGATCAAGCCCTGATCTGTTGACTGGGTAGGAGTGTTCTGATTAACTCAGATACTCTGTCCATCACCACCCCCTTTTTGAAATTATTTTGGCCACCATGAGTGTGGAAGGGTATGCTCAGACATGAGTCCCTTGCTCATTGCACCATCAGGATTCAAGCAAGCCGGGCCGAAGACGGCTGTAATGCCAGAAACCGGTCCCCGGAAGCTTGTTTCTTTTCCAGTGATGAATTGGCTTGGTAGTTTGGTCTGCCCTGTTCCCATGATGCACTGGGCCAGGGACAGACTAATTTGCATATAGCCAGGTTCTGAACTGGGATGGTGCAGTGAGCTAAAAAACGGTGAAGGATCAAGCCCTGATCTGTTGACTGGGTAGGAGTGTTCTGATTAACTCAGATACTCTGTCCATCACCACCCCCTTTTTGAAATTATTTTGGCCACCATGAGTGTGGAAGGGTATGCTCAGACATGAGTCCCTTGCTCATTGCACCATCAGGATTCAAGCAAGCCGGGCCGAAGACGGCTGTAATGCCAGAAACCGGTCCCCGGAAGCTTGTTTCCTTTCCAGTGATGAATTGGCTTGGTAGTTTGGTCTGCCCTGTTCCCATGATGCACTGGGCCAGGGACAGACTAATTTGCATACAGCCAGGTTCTGAACTGGGATGGTGCAGTGAGCTAAAAAACGGTGATGGATCAAGCCCTGATCTGTTGACTGGGTAGGAGTGTTCTGATTAACTCAGATACTCTGTCCATCACCACCCCCTTTTTGAAATCACCAGACTTATGGGCTACTTGAAAAGAAAAAATACCATATTCTTCCAAGAGAATGTTGATTCCCTATCTCAAACTCCATTGTTGTAGGCACCCAATTTAGGGGCGGACTCCGATTTCATTCGGAAAGGCTCCGAACCCTTGTTACCGAACGAATAGTACACATTTCTCAACGACCGATTATGATGCCTAGAAACTGTTCAGGCAGTCTGAATCGGTTCCAAAAGGCATTTGGACTGTCCTAGTCTTTCAGAGCCGAATCGTACTGCTCTGTGGACACAGTTTCTGAACGAGCAATTTAGATGAATGATTCAGACATCCGTTTCGATACGGTCTGCCCGACATGAAATGTCTGTTGGAATCAGTCTTTAGGGGCCCATTGCAGTCCCCCCTTCACCCGGATCCATCTGATTGGGGCCTGTAGGGGTAACCAAGGGACCCCTCTTCCCAACCATGCGCAATGTGGCAGGCACCATGGGGTGCCCTCCACAGGGTGCAAGGTTTTCCCCAACCACCCCTTTTTTATGGGAGCCTGTGATCTCGTTTGGAACTCAGGCTTCCATTGAAGTCAATGCAAGTCTGACCTAACAATGCTGGGACACATCATAATCAGTCATTTAAACTCCCAGGACCTGATTAGTTCGTAAACGATTCTGAGACCGATTAGTTCAGAATTGTTTCCGAATGACATTGGAATCGGCCCCTTAGTGTACTCGAGATGGAAATATTCCCCCTGGTGACTCATCTGGCTTCTTACCTGGCTTCTTCAAGAGATCCAGAGTTATCCCCCCCCCCCCACCAGACACAGTTGCAAATTAGCTGCCAATCTAGAGTGACTGGTCTGGCACTGTAGTGATGTTGACTTCATAAAAAACTGGTATGGAAATGGCAACTCACTGTCAGGAAAAGAAAAGAAGAAAAGTGTAGAGTTTCCAACATTTGGGAACCTCCTTCCAAATGTTAGGTGGTGCAAATATGTGGGTACAATGTACCTCAACTTGTTGAGATATTTCTAGTGGCCATATTTGTAGGTGTAAATCCTGGCAGCAGTGATGTACTTATTCGATCTTCTGCCTAAGTGTGTCCCCATCGATTGTCCACATTTATGACAGTGACGACAAATGCGATGTAGAAACTGACACCATTCTGGTGGACTATATGATAGGCAAAAAAAAAAACTGACCAACCATTTAAATTGACCTTCAATCTTTGAGTGTCAATAGCCTGATCAATATTCATTATTTTACATGCAATTTGACCAATGATCAGTGCAATCCATGGTTAGAGGAGTTTCCCCAGTTTAAAAAAAGTGTCCCATCGCAGCCGAGGTGGAGCCTCAATTTGTTCTGTTTTCTGATGTTCTCTGGCAAACTCTTTTCTCCAGCTCCATCTGCACAAGTGTACTGGGGCTCCAGTATCACCATAACGGTTTATAAATGCAATAAAGAGTAAATATTAATATTTGATTGACTTAGCCATTTTCTTTTAACAGATGATTGATTAAATGTGTCTCCGCTTTGACAGAACAAATTGAAAGCCTTAGCAAAACGTGCAACATTTTTGTTGTGGCTACCAGGGATGAACCCACCTTTTCCAGATATATTTTAATGCGATTTACCAGAGGTCCTTCATCTTTGTCATTCTCAGAAGTAGTGAAACTGTTGCTCGTTCAACTTCATTATGTTTTAGAAAGTGGGTGTAAAAGTACACTGATGCTGGGTTTTGTAGAAGAAGAAAATAGCAAAGTCTACTGCCAGGAGGAGATTGTTTTCACACGAAATGTTCTGCAGGAAAATTTTTCCAGTGGATCTCCTGCAATAAGTTTTTAAGCGTAGGACCTTTTTCTGATTCAAAGATGCAACATACACAAATGTTCAACTTTGTGAAGCATGAAGTTTGTGTACTTAACAAATAAACTACCTGCAGTGGCTGCCTGCCCAAGCTCATCACATTTTCAAAATCAGCTGCAGCAGTGACAAAGCACCAAGAATCTTTGCACAAGCTGACCCAGCCAAAAACTAAGGGGCATATTTATTAGCCCCTTGAGCTGCCGGAGGGTCACTTTTTGTGACACTCTGGTGGTGCAAACTACAAAATCATATCTATGAGCCCACACACAGCAACTTTGCTTGAATGGCCATATAGTATAATGTTGCCTTATTCTGCACTATGGAGGCATTCCATAGGCATTGCTGTGGGTGTTCCCATGCAAAACCCATCAATTTTGATTCTTCTTCAGATTTACAAAACCATGTAAACCTGGGGATGCTCCAAAACTTTACGCCACCCCAGGGGATGCGCAAGGATAAGAAATACCTATATTTCACTTGTTTCTTTTCCTCTTTCCATGCAGCACACATAGAGGAAAAAGCCTCCCAGAATTGTTTTTGTGCAGAAGGTGCCTCTCCCTGCACAAAAACAATCATGTTGACAACAGAGGCTTCTTTTCCACCAGCATGCAAGTGTGTGTGCGTTGGTGCTAGACTGCTGAAACTGCGCCAGTGCAGGGGAAAAGTACAGGAATGCACCATGTTGGATAAAAACAATGCATTTCTGTCCTCTCACTTTGAAGTAGGTCAGCACAGCAAGGTGACTTTCTGCACTGCCTTATGCCAAAAACCCATTAATGAGGCCCAACGTCTCCACCCCTGTGCAAAGAGAATTTAGAAAAGCATTCCTTCAAACATTATGATTATACCGCCCGACCAACCTCTTGAAGAGCCACCCCAACAACCATAGAAAAATACTCCTCCAGCTTATCCGGGCACGGTACCACAACTGGAAAAACTTTTCTCCCTCCTTTACTGGTCAACACAATCTTAAATAGTTACATATCTGGATTTATACCATAATGGCACCAACATAACCCATACAAGCATATTGCCAAAAAATACCAATCAAAAGTACAGTGAGAAATTCAGTTCAGGGGATCCCCAAGGCAATCAGATATTACTGCGCCCTAATAGTGCCAACTGGGAACTTTCGCCTCTTGTTTCCTTAGGGCCTTTGTACTCTGGAAATAATTGTCCAGTCACTGCTTTTGCCTTTAAAAAGGAAAAATACTTTTAATAGACGCACAACAAACTACTAGGCACACAATTATGAACATTTACCAAATGGCTGATGGAAAAACCAACTGGAAGCCTGTCTAAAGTGCTCTTACGAACTTCAGGGGTGGAAAATGAGTAACCATAAAAGGGTCTCAGTGAGCAAGTAACTCTCTAAACCTGGACTGAACCCTGTAGTTCTGACGCACTTGTATCGGTTTGTGCACCAAGAAACCTTAATGCCTAACACCGCAAAAACCCCTAACAGTACTTAAAGCAAATCATTCAAAAGCACGCCATTATGAAAAACTCAAAACTACTGACTTTGTTAATGGTGTTCCCAATAGTTAATTGAAGCTTAAAGCCTTGAGATGAAATGTTGTATCGATAAAGCCCCCAGCATCTGGTTTCCTTAAACACAATCATCATTAGCCATTTGCTATCAAAAAGACAGAACTATGGGCCATATTATCAAGGAAGCTGCGGTAGTTTATCGCCGCTTTACCGGCAGGAAACTGCCGATAGAGCGGCGATAATGGCCTTGATAATATGCGATTCGAATTTCAATCGAAGCCCAGGTTAGATGTTCACACATCTAACCTGGGCATCGATTGAAATTCGAATTGCATATTATCAAGGCCATTATCGCCGCTCTATCGGCAGTTTCCTGCCGGTAAAGCAGCGATAAACTTCCGCAGCTTCCTTGATAATATGGCCTTATGGGCTTTGACACATATCTGTCAGCAACGAAAAATTGAAATTTCAGCATTGTTGAACGTTCAAATATGCTTGTCTTTACGAGATTGCACACTTCACAAAGCCAGACCTTTCGTTTTGCCAGTATTTCACAATGGGCACGAACATCGATATTTTTGCGTGGGCACCATGTTGATATTATACCTAGGAGCATTCTAAACACAATGGGTCTAATTTACGAAGCCTTAGCAGCACTTTTGTGCGCCTGAGCATCACTTTTTTTACGCTCCGGTGGGACAATGTGCCGCAGCATATTTACAAGACCATGCAAAACCACTTTTCATGGCCTAGTAAATATGTGCCCCTTTATGCAGTAAACTGCATGAAAGGGGCGTTCCATGGGTGTTGCTGTGGATGTTCCCAGGCAACCCCAATGGAATCTGAAGCATTTCCAGATTTACGAGGAATCGTAAACCTGGGAATGTGTCAGAATCCAATGCCTCCCCAGGGGAGGTGTAGGAGTGGCACAACTAGGAGAAAAACTTTTATTTCTCATCGTTTTTTTCCTCACAGAAAGAGGAACATGCCATCAATGATTGTTTTTGTGCAGGAAGGTGTCCCGTCCTGCACAAAAACAATCATCTCCACAACACAGGCACCCTTGCAACATGACGCAAGGTAGTGTGCGTTGGCGCATGGCTGCTGTGTATGCGCAGGCGCAGGGGAGAACGGCAGGAATGCGCCATATCATTTAGATACGGCGCATTCCTGCCCTTTTCTTTTGACACACTGCAGCACAGCAGAAAAGTTTGTAAATGAGGCTCAATGGGTCCAGCACTGCTACAACAAGACACACACTCAATACTTGGAGTAAGCGAGCTTCCTCTAGAGTCAGTAATTCTTCTCCATGAGAGATTTAGGGTGGTGTTTATCTACCTGCAATGGGGTGATTGCTGGAATCTGACATGGCTCCAAACAGCCCCCCGCCTAGAGTAAAACACTTTACAGTGCCTCTGGCTTTCCCAAAGCTTCTCTCCTAAGTACTTTGCACATCTGCAAAAGCCCCAGAGGCTAATGGGGTGCTCCTTCCCTTGAGGAGCTAGTTTCAGGCATTCTCTTTGGCAACCATGGCTTGAACACTTTGCTTTTCTTTGGGACTTTTTAAATTAAGTTGCCAGCATTGCTGCCCCATATTGGTGCACCAGCCCCCCTGAAGTACTCAAACACATTTACTTACAAGCTCCTTGCACCACCGGTGCGTCACTTTTAATAGGTGTAAAAGTGACGTACCGGAGGCGCAAGGGGCTTGTAAGTAAGCCCCATTGTCTCCTGGACAATGGAGTATCTGCAAGATGCAGGGTCTCCTAGATCTTCCGTCCACACAGCACTTTTGCACCCAGCACTGGGTGGAGAACATGCCTAGTCCTACTCTCCTTGTGCAGTCGACTCCCAGCGTTGGGAGTGGGGACCAGGGTACAGTTAGCCTTATTGTACCTGGCACCTATCCCTCCTCATGTGGCAGCATAGGCCAGGCATGTAGCCTTCGCAGGCAGCGATATGGAGTTGGCTGCCTCCACCCTTTAAAGCTGAGGACACTTTTTAAAGATGGAGTGGATGTATATTTGATCTCCTGAGAGGACACAATTCACCACAGACTCCCCATGGAGGCCTTGCACCTTTAGAAGTTCCCTGAATCTACGAAACTGCCATATGTGTGGCTTCTTCTTTTTTCAATATCTCTGGCTCCATTGTGCTGATTTCGATGTGGTTTTCTGCTCTGTGGCAATGTGGCATGCTCTAAGCACCATGGCATTGCATGTCGGACATCCTGACCCCCTAAAATTATGCTTAAGAATTGCTGGGGGCATTTCTCCAGCCCTTACCATGGCTAATTCCTCCTCCTTGGTAGCATCTCAATTCAATTCAAATAAACTTTATTCGACAATTAAGTCATAAAAGTGAAACATAAAATCACATTTTCCAATGATTAAAAAATATCATTAAGAAGAATATACAATAAATATATTTAAAAAAGAATTAAACACCAAAGGTCAATTGCCGAATATCACATAGCTAAAAACACATCCTTAAAATTTATAAAAACTCATCAGTTATGTGGGTCAGATGCTGTCTTGCAAGGTTCATGTCCCAGCTACATCCTAGCGTTTACAGTGCAAATAAACAGGTTAGATAATATTCTCAATCTATTTTCATAGTGCTCTTGCCCGAATTATCCATGCCCATTTTAAAAATGTTGCCACTGCTATGGCAATTGGGGGGTTGGGGTCTGTACACAAGATTCTTAGCGCCTCCTCATGTCTGCGGATACCGATTAATTTACATATTGGTTTAATCCACAGCTCTCTAGGTGCCACATAGAGGGGACAGAAAAAAAGGAGGTGACTTATCGTCTCTTGTTCTTCTCTACACCTAGGACATTTGTCATGATGGTTTTCGCCTACCCAATTAGCTGTGAATGACCTTGTTGGAAGGGAGCCTACTCTAGTTTGAAAATAGAGTTTACGGTCCAACTGCTTTTCAATGGCATCCCAATACGGTTCCAGCTTGGGGTATCCCTTGAACTCCAGGAAGCGACCTGTAAGGTTCAGGGAGAGGCCCTTCATTCTTGCATTTAGTGTAACCATCTCCCAATATTTTTTCTTCAGAACTTTTTTAGAGGGAAAAACAGCATTTGCCGGGTCATCCCAAAGTTCCCTCATCCCCAGGCTAATTAGCAGAGACTTTATAGCCTTTAGCCAATGGATTTTTTGTGAGGAATCTTTAGCTATTATTTCTTTTAGGCCCTCTGCATAGTGCTGAAGCTCTTCTGTGGTCCATATCCTACGCCAGTACAGGAGCGGGCATAGGAAAGCAAGATCTTGGACAGATTTTTTCCCAAGGTCCCACTTTAAAGGTAACAGCGGGGTACTTGTTGGGACACTAGTCGCTTTTCTTAGAAATTCATCTTCTGCTAGTGTCAGACTCCCCAATTTTTCAAAACCCCATAGTTCAGCTCCATAAAGAGCCGAACTAAGTACCTTCATCCCATATATTTCTAGCAGTGGGCTAATGGGTTTTGATTCAGAAGATTTAAACTTTTTAAGAAGGATACCTGCCTGCTGGCGATGCTTAAGGACTGCTAGTTCTAGTTGGCTAGTCCATCCCAGATCTTTCTGAAGGGTAACCCCCAGGTAGGTAAAGGCTTCAACCTGTTCAAGCGGGGAATTATTCATGTATATCCTCCCTCTATAGGGTTTGGTACACCCGGTAAACTTATGGTCAGTAAGGACCATATACTTGGTTTTGGCTATATTTATTTCTAAACCCCGTTCTAGGCAAAAGTCCTCAAAGCGCTTAAGAGCACGCTGTAGGCCACTGGGAGTTTTTGAAATTAATAAGGTGTCGTCCGTGAACATGAGGATCGGGACTCGCTCACCACACATCACAGTGGCATCAGTCGGGACCAAGGAGAGAAAACTCGCTACCCCATTCACAAAGAGAGAGAACAGGGTAGGCGCCAAGACGCAACCCTGCCTCACCCCTCGTTCAACAGGGAAGGGTTCCGTAACATCTCCCTGGCCCCCCCACCGTACCCGAGCAAACGTACCCTCATGTAACCGGACAACCAAACACAACAGTTCGGGTGGTATCCCTAAATCCTCCAACACTTACCACAATTTGTTGCGGGGCACCAAATCAAAAGCCGCCTTTAAGTCTACAAAGACGGCATAAAGAGTACCTTTATCCAAAACCACAGTGCGCCAAAATAAAATAATAAATCGGAAGACCTGGTCTATGGTGCTGGTCTTGGGTCGAAACCCAGCCTGGAGGTGACTCAAGATGTTATCATCATCCATCCATGTCTGGATTTTTCCCAAAACCAGCCGTCCCATGATTTTTTGGACAGAGTCGATCAGGCCGATGGGCCTGTAATTGCCTGCTAACGACTTGTCTCCTTTTTTAAATACCGGAACTATTTCCGCACATTTCTATGAAAGTGGGACTTCCATCCCCCGGGCGATGGCATTTGCCAAATGCATGATATACAACCGCCATCTTCCCTTATTGTATAAAAACAAATCGGCGGGGACACAGTCCATTCCAGGTGCGCGGCCCGCGGTCACCAGATCTAAAGCTCTGTCCACATCTCCTACTGTGAATACTACTTCATTATAGAAAACGTGGACCCGCGTTACCTCTGTACAACCTGCTTCATTAGCGGCATATTGTGGTTTAAAGTAATCAACCCATACACTTTGGGCTACATTATTTTGGGGTGTCTCATGTTGGCCATCCCTGCCCCATTTAAAAAAGTCCCAAAAAGCTTTTGTATTTTTAGCTTTACAAGCTTCTTTAAGGTCCTGCCAACTAGACTCATCCCATGCTTTTTTAGCAGTAAACTGTTTGAGCCTATAGTTGGCTCTAGCCGCCTTTACTTTGCTTGTGTCCTTTAATTTTAATGCTTTGGATAGCTCCTCCCTAGCTTTACGACAGGAGCCATCATACCAACTCTCTACTCTACGGGTTTACACACGTTTTCCTTGTCGAGACTTACAGAAGTAGCTTTTCAGTCTAGTAAAGTAAGTATCATGGGCATCCATAAAAGCTTTATACGGGAGCCCATCATTAGATTCAACATCCATAGTCGCCAGGACACCTTCCAAGCCATCCTCAATTTCTGTAATGATGTCCTGATGTTCTACCACCTGGCACCACTTTAAGCGTCGCTCATCATTAGCTAGAACTAGGTTCGACTTACTGGGACCCCTAGACATTTCATCCAACAACTTTAAACCCAAATTAAACACTGCGGAGATAGGGTTATGGTCACTCTCAATGCGGTCCACTATCTCCATATCAAGAAGGGTGTACCACAACTTGAGAGGAACAAGTAGATAGTCTATATGACTTGCTCTATTACCATTATCAAACGTCGCTTTCCCCATTCTATCCGACGGTGTACGACCATTAGCTGCCCTCAACTGGTGTCCCATACAGAGGCCCTTCAATTGAATTGCAGCCTCAGTCCACTTTCTAATAGGGTTAGTGTCTAGCTGGGGAACTCCCCATCTACTATCCTCTTCATCCGTTAGGTGCATATCATCGGGGCCCAGTGGCTCGAAAGTGGTATTAAAATCACCTGCTATTATTGGCAATACATTTCAAGGGGTTGCCTGAAGCATTGTGTCCAGGGCTGCTACCACCTCGGATTTCTTGCCTCCTGGGAGACCCCTGGCATAGATATTAAAAATGTCTATTTTCAAATTCGAAGGGAAGCTGAGCCTTACGGTAAGAATATCACAGTTTGACCCGGGGAGTATATGGCTATGGCAGTTAAGACTCTGCCTGACCCAAATAACTAAGCCCCCCATAGGGCGACCTGGGTGGCTTTAAACTGCGGAGACATAAAAATTTAGATAACCCTCTTTAAACACAGGATCAATCGCCAAAGTCTCCTGGAGCAGACAAATGTCAAATTTATCGATAAATTCCATCCAGGCGGGTGAGTTAAGTTTAGTCCCCACACCCGCCACATTCCATGAAATGAACGATGTTTGGCATACCACCCCAGCATGACCATAAGCTAAATTTCCTGATTCTGGAGAACTCACGGGTGCTTGGGATTCCTCGTTCTGCATAGGCCTTGCTCCCGTTCCTAGTACCTCATTTATGTTTCCAGTACCTCTCATGACTGGGCTGCAGGCACCTTTCTCAATGCGTCTGCAATCATTGACAGTCACTTCAGCTATCCACTTATCACACCCATCCTCACCTATACCTGGAGACACAGCACTTAGTGCAGGATTTTGGGGCACACAGCGTCAGTCACACTCACCCAACCCCGACAATGCCTCAAACCTATTAAACAGCCTTAAATTACCCAAAGGGCATGCAATAGTTTGCTCTTCCGATCTTAAAACATTCCTTCCAATGGATGCCCAAGGGCCATAGAAATATGATAGGGGGAAAGTTTGTATCTGAGGGGACCGATCGGATCGTGGCCAGCTACAAATGTAGTTTACACTTCTCCAGTCTTTGAAATTAATAATAACACAGTCCCCTTCAGACGACTTAGGGCTCCTAACCAACCAGTTTACTCTCCTTGCAAACAGAATTTCTGTAAGAATGTTCGGTGGTAATGGGCGATACTTGTTGAGCCAAAAGACACACTTATTTTTCAGCTCCCCATAGGTTTCTCGGTTGCCATGGGCTACTGAAGGTACTCCCACTAGTATTACCAGATACGGTGCTGATTCAGGTGGGAGATCAATAGTCGGTAGGGTAGCCACAGATCTTGTTGCAGGCCCCACGGTACTTGTTACAGGCCCCAAAGATGGATTTGACAAAGGTACTGCTGGACTAGTCTCTATAACATGAGGCCCTTGCTCCGTCCCCACTATGTTCCCAGTGGTTGGCAGTGTAGATGGCAGTGGTGCCAAAGAAGGCACCATGTTAACTGCCTTAGAGACTCTGGCCCCCACACTAGTTGCCCCAGAAATGGAAGAATCTGGTGGGTTTTGAGCTGTTAGTGAATGACGTTGCTGGTTAGGAACACTACGCCGTGTTCCAACCTGCTTCTGGACTGTTGATAATGAGAGTCCCAGACACACCAGTCTATTTTCAATAGACTCCAACCGATCATATATTGGGTTGCATAGCTTTTTAATGGTTCCCTCCAGTTTTTTCCAAAAAGGTTGGCCCAGATCAAAGTGTGACTCGTTCCTTACAGGAACCTGTAGCCCTCCATATCCTTCAATAGTTGGTGGTACAGTCTGAGATTGGCTACCAGATGATGTTACTACTACGTCCTCCTTTGGAGCAGTCTTCTTTGGACACTTTGCTTTCCTTCCCTCAGCTTGGATCGATGGACCGGGACGTTTTCTTTTCACTAGCATCCCCCCCTCTAACTGTGCCGGGCCTGATTTTAAATTACAGGCTGAGCGGGTTTTAATGTTAGGTGAGGGAACACTTCGGGCACCAGGATGGGGGAGTAAAGACATAGATGAAGACATGCTTAGCTCGTCAGTGAGGTCTAGGTGGGGAGAAGAGATATTCTCCGCCACCCCCGAGGGAGGGAGTGTACCCTGGATGTCTTCCTGCCTGGGTAACGGTGATCTAGCTGTTGCTAGATTCCCCAACGATGAACGTTTATCAAACAGGGTGTCCAAGGATAGTCTATTTTCCATAAGTTCGATATCCTTGGCAAGGGCTGACGATACCCTAATCAAGAAATTATCCAGTGTTCCCAATAGAGAGCCTCCTGTAGACTTTCTACCATTAAGGGCTGCTTCTGATGGAGTCGCCATGCTCACTGTTATATGATTACTAATCCTCCCAACCACATGGACCACACAAATGATGATCTAGCTTGACACTAACCTTGTGCCTTTATTGGAGATATTAGTAGTCTGGCCCGTCCCGTCCTTGCTCGATCTTGAACGCGCCGCCCGCGCGTGTCCCGCGACGCGGGGGAGGCGGCGGGTTTTAACAGCGCCTCAGGGCGCGGAAGTGGGCGTGTGCCGGTCCCCCAAGGTGTTTTGGGAACTGTAGTTCCCCTCCTGACAACGGCCGCTTGGAGTTGTAAGTTGCGGCGGTAGGAGGGTACAAGAGCGCCCGTGGAAACGCGCTGGATAGCGCGATGCTAGCAGCAGCAAAGGTAGGGTCAGCCAAGGGTCAGCCAAGTTCCAAAAGCCCGTGAAATGATGTCACAAATAATGTCTCTTCACACAAGTAACCATTGGGTAGTCCTGAGAAAACGCTTATTATAATGAGTTCCTGTGAGCGTTTTAAAATAAGACAGATTTGCCTTTGTCTTTTATAACCCCCCGGTTTAATCGTGTTTCTCAGAAAAGCTCTGATTAAATGTTTCTTCTGAGCACAATGTGTTGGAGCTTTTCCAGCTCTGTAATTCGGAATGAAATTATACTGAATAGTCTTAACGGCAAGAGAGAGTTCAAAATCTCCACCTGCTGTCGCTTTTTCCTTGAAATAGTCTTAAAACATACAGCGCATCTCCCACTTTGCAGCTAACAGTCTCTGTCTCCCTGCTCTGGATTTTTCCCCAAGCACTCACCAGATTCGTTGTACTCAGAAATATTGCGGTGCTGGTGCTGGTGCTGGTGCGGTCGAGCAAAAAGCCGAGGGAAAAGCAGATCAAAAGCAGTCTGACCCTAGAGAATGTTTTCGCTAAGCGTGTGTCTCCAGAGCCTGCGGCGAGCACTACATCACAAACGCCGTCCTCTGCAGACCCAGCTCAGGTGTGCCGTGATTCAAAACTGCCGCTTGTTACCGTTCCAGGCCGCTTGCCTGTATACAGCCTGCTCGATATTTCCAGCTGAGGTTTTTTTACCAATGTCTATAATCCCCCACGGTTTTTCCACAATGGCTTTGTGTAGTATTTTGGAAAGAACTCGTTCTTGCTGCTGCCCCGCTGCCGCCACAATTTCACTGGGAGAGGTGAGAGACCCAGGAGCTGCTCTCTGTATCTCTCTCCACCAGTAATCACTTAGCTTCCTTGTCATCTCACTGGTAGCATCTCACTTTAGGGTCCAGGACCTGCTCTCCTGTCCGGTCATGCTGGCCTGCTGAAGCGAGGTTTCCCTGGCTGCAGCAACCCACGATTCGCAGGCTGGCCACTTTCCCTGCCTACACTCCCCATGCACTGAGTCTTTAATGACTTGCAGTGTGCCTATGTAGCCAGAAGGAGCACTCCTGGAGTCCCCACAAATAGGACCAATGCACAGAAGTAGAAGGGAATCCCCTTCCTTCAGGGTACCCAGCAAGTATTTGTATTTGTAATTGTTTGTATAGCACTAGAATCGACCCCCGAAGGGGTATCTCTGCGCTTCAGCAGAACTGTGAGAAAAGGCAGCATATTCCAACAGGATCAGCAGGGACAGAACAGGAAGGTCTTAAGCATTTTCCTGAACTGCAAATGTTCTGAGCACTGTCTTAAGGGGAGTGGAAGCTCATTCCAAAGGTGGGGCCCGCGATATGAGAGAGCTCTACCTCCCAATCTGGCCCTTTTTACTCGAGGTACCACCAAAGGGTGTTTAGCACCTGAACGTAGGGATCTAGGTGGAACATAAGGCAAAACAAATTGGCGACTTAGGAAGGGCCCATATTAACCAGATCCTTGTGGATGATACAACATGTTTTGAAGTTAATCCGTTGATGGATAGGGAGCCAATGCAATTTCACGAGGAGGGGAAAGGGTCCGAGGTGGAACATTAAGGACCAACCGTGCCGCCGTGTTCTGCACCACCTGCAGTCTGCTGAGCAAGGCATCATTCGCCGAAATCAGCAGACCATTGCAGTAGTCCAGGCGACTTAAAACCATCGCCTGGACTAAGGTTTTACCGGCAAAATCGGGAAGTAAGGGGAAGACTCGACATAGCAGACCGATTACATGAAAGCAGGAACCCGCTGTTTGAGTAACCTGTTCTTTCAGGCTAAGATCACGGTCTAAGCGAATCCCCAGGTTTTTAACTGTGAGCTTGGGAGAGGGGAGAGGGGAGTCCACCCTTTGCTGGTCCTGGGAAAGAATCATAGACTTAGTGCCTTAGAGACAGAGTCCATTAGAGTCTGAGTCCTCGCCCAGAGTTGGGTCATCCGTACCCCGCACATTGGTTCATCAATAGGGCTGGTTCATCTTACTTTCTTTTTTCCTCTTCTTTTCGACTGTTCTTCATTGATCAGAGGTTTAAAAATTATGGTGGAGATTTCTAGAACATGGGAGTAATCTTTGCAGTCCAGTGATGCCACAGCAGCCTTCCACCCTAACTGGGACTTCTGGTATTAGCTTCCTGGTTGCCTAAACCCTTGCACAGTGAAACTCAGTCCTGGTTTCCTTCAAAGACTTCAAAGATATTCCCCATGGTGAATGGAGCAAGAGGCATGCCTGTTCTTGCACATTGTCCAGTGTGGGAACTACTTTACAAGGATGAGCTGTTTATCAGCCTAAGAAAACCTAATTTCTGCCCCTTCCCATGCAAGGAGAAATCTAATCTTTCTCGTAAGAGGACTTTGATCTGCAGTAGAAGAATTCCCATCAGGGCAGCTTAAAACACGAATCTCATTAATGCAAAATCTATAAGGACATGAACAAATTCCATAATAGTAAAATGAATTCTTAATTTGAGTTTAGGACCTAGGCATTCATAGGAAGGTACACATCAATGACCTTTGTACCGCGTCACGATCAAACTTTACATTTTAGGTACACTCTACCAAAAGTACCATTTTAAACACTACAGATTCACAGTTCTGCCCAAATAAAGGTGATTTTTTTTGTTAAGTCCCAATTTAATTATAAGTCCTTGAAATGCCACCAACAGTTTACTCTGGGTCATGTCAGCACCTATGCTCTCTCTGCACAGATGGCAGGCAGAGACAGAAAACAATATTTCTGGCTCATTCTGCTCAGCAGTGCACATGGGTGTGCACATGTGTTGTTGACGTATAACTTGCACAGTGCCACTTAGCCCAGCTGCATAGCTTATATGAAAAGATGGGTATTAGACGATACTCCTCAATTCACTTTTAAAATAGAGCTTACATTGGGCATTGGGGGGTCCCTCAACACAGCAGAAGTCCAAAAAACAGAAGTTCATTAGCAAAATCAAAACTGAGTGCTTTCGCAGGTCAGAACCTGCTTCATTACAAGTACAATTTAACAACACCCAAATTCTAATTTTTGAGTTACTCTTGTGCGTTGTCGCATATTCCTCTGTATTAGCCATTGGAAACATATTCTGACAAGACTATGACCCACAGAAACATAAATACTTTGGCTGGTAATAATAGTTACCATTCCCATTGGAATTGTAAGATCTGCTGAAATTCCTTTTCACCCAGACATTGGACATTCATGGAACCAACAGCTAGATTCATGAAGCCAAATTGCGATCGCAATAGCTGCGAATTCGCAATTGCGAGCGCAATTTGACGGAAAGGAATTCAAGAAACAGAAAATACAAAAATTGCGTATTCGCTAAATAAAAATTGCGAGTTCGCAAATAAATTCGCAGAATCCTGGAGGATGGGCATTTGTGAATCTGAAATAGCGAAAATCCATGGATTCTGCGAATTCAAATGCGAACTCGCAAATCAGTCGCAATCGGCATTCATGAAAAATCGCTAAATGCGAAAAACGATAAAATCGCTAATAGCGACGCGCAAATTAAGAAGAACTCAAATCAGGTGGTAACCAGTACCGAAAAAAAAATATTTTTGAAAAACAGTTAAGTTACTCCCAACAGGTGCAGGGCTGACCAAACACATTTAAGGACATGCAGCTGGAGCCTGGGGATTCCCCCAATGCCTGGACTCTGCATGCTGGTGAGGCGGCGTAGGCTGCCGCGAGCTGCACGCAACAGAGGGAGGATACAGGACAGGATTTTCCGCCAGCGGGTCACCCTTCTGGGCCAAACCAGGGAGCAAATCTATGCTAAGTACCGCCTGAGTGGGGCTATGATTATAAAGCTCATCTGGGACCTAGACCCCCTGATGCAGCACCCTACAAGGAGGACCAATGCCGTGCCCTCACATGTGCAGGTATTGTGCTGCCTGCACCTCCTGGCCTCCGGAAGCTTCCAGGGGATGGTCACTGTTGCAGGGGGGATATCCCAGCCCACCATGTCCCGCTGCCTAAGTAGTTTCCTAAAGGCAATGCTGACCCGGCTACACCACTATATATCATTCCCCACCAGCCAACAGGACCTCAATGAGACCAAGCTGCAATTTTACAATGTAGCTCAATTCCCACACGTCATTGGATGTATTGACTGTACGCACATCCATATTTGCCCACCTGCTGAAACGGAGTACATGTACCGCAACCGGAAAAGCTTCCACTCCCTCAACATCCAGATGGTGTGCAATGCAAAAACAATCATCACGGACATTGTGGCACAGTACCCGGGGAGCACACATGACTCCTTCATCTTCAGGCACAGCGGCATCCACACACGACTGGCCAGGGGAGACTTTGGGGAAAGACACCTACTAGGTAAGTACACATGCCCCAAAATTGTACACTGTGATCATGAAGCTGCGCAGAACAGGCACTCACCCTCTGCTCCTTTCATTCAGGTGACAGCGGCTATGCTCTCCGTGAGTACCTCCTCACCCCATACCTCAAGCCTGCAACACCACAGCAACAGCGATTTAATGCATCACACATACGCACAAGGAATTGTATTGAGAGGACATTTGGCCTGTTGAAAAGCAGGTTCCGCATACTGCACAAGACAGGTGGGGCCATGAAATACGATCCTGAGGTCTGCTGCCGCATCATGGCCGTGTGTGCCATCCTTCACAACATTGCTACCAAGCGCAAGATCCCTGTTGACATCTCTGGCTGTGAGTCGGAAGGGGACAACCAACCACCTGCTCATATGCGTCACGCACGCGGGGAGAATCCTGCAGAGGGACACAGGCACCTTAACGCAATCTGCATGAACCATTTCTAATGCAGCCACTCCCCACACCCATTACTTGACTCATGCATGAGGACATTAATAATGACATGAGTCAGATTAAGGTAGTAAGAACATTTTTATTTGTTAAAGCACAATAAACTTGGCATTCTGCTAACTTGTACATCAATGACATATTGCGTCATATGTCTGTCCTTCAGGAGGGCATGCTTGTAGCAGCAGCATGGCCCCTCATGTCAATGTCAATGTTCAATGCCGCCTCCGGGCAGATGCTCCCAGCCTCCTTTCCACATCTTCCTCCTGAGTAGGCCGTGAGGCAGCAGAGGGCCTGCTGCTGCGGCGGGGTGCTACCACCGGAGGGATGGACTGGCTGCTATGGCTGGATGTAGCCTCACTTGTGTCGTCGCCCCCCCCTTGGCCATGGTTGGCAGCCTGCATGGCCTGGACTGTAGTGGCCACATGCTCCAGAGCTGTTGCGACGTCCTGGCAGCACTGGACCATTTGGACCTGCATTGCCAAGGAGCGTCGCGAGAGCTGGGAGGTAGCGTTACCTATTATGTAGTTCGACCGCGTGTACGCCGACAGACGGGTCAGCAGTTGGCGGTGTCTGCGGCGATTGAGTTCCCGCTGCCTGTTAATGGCCTGTGTGTTGGCCTCCATTCCAGCTGTCATCCGCTCAGACATTACTGCAACATTTCAGGCGGTCTTGTCCAGTTGCAGGTGGATGGCCCCAAGATGACGTGCCTGTGTCTGATGCACATGGAGCATCCTGCGATCGATGGATATCCCACCTGCTTGCACATTTTGCCCCCTACCAGCACGGGAAATGTTTGTGCGCTGACCTCTCACCAGTACGCTGGACAGGATCCTCACAGCCGCAGGGTGGCGGGTTGGTTGGCGAACTGGAGCTGGTGTAGCATGTCCCACTGGGGACTGTGTGACGGGCAGTGCTACTGCAGCGCGTGCTGGCACCGGGGTGGCACTGGCCACAGGGGCAGGTGGTGTGATGAGCGCTGGTGCAGCAGCTTGCACAGATGGTCCGGGCTGTGGGGAGAGATTTGTGTCTCCCTCTGTGTCCTCCGTGATGTCCATGACCAGGCCATCGCTGTCTGTGCTTGGGACTTCTATGCCACCTGTGATGTAAAGTGGACGTTGATTAGTGACATGTTTCTTACACAGTTAGGCTTCCTACATGCATGCAGACTACCATTCCCTGAGTCGCTACAGGATTGACTCTCACTATACATGTCTGGCTTAATGGGTCAAGATGGTAATTGAGGTCAGACTACATGTCCCACAATGCAATAGCGCTTTAGTGGTGTGCTTTGGCTGCATGACTGGGGTTTGATATGGGGGGCTCTGGAGTCATGGACATTGTTAGGAGACAGGGGGTCGCAGTCGCATGGCACTTACCTGGTATGTCTTGTGTGGGTCGGGAGGAATCAAGCTGTGTCACACCCATGCATGCCTGTGGATTTATTGTGTCCTCCACTCGGTCTTCCAGTGGTGTATTCTGTGGGACAGTGGGCTCCCCTCCACCTGTCACCACACGCTCCCCCAGCCTCTCCGCTATCTTCTCCTTTGACCTCCCTCTGAGGTCATACCAGCGTTTTTTAAGTTTGTCCACGGAGCGCTGGGTCACCCCCACAGAGTTAACTTTGGCGCGGATGCGCAACCATAGCCGCCTCTTATCGGCCTCGGGCACCCTCCTCGAATCTTTACCAATAAACAGCCGATTGTAGTCCTTGCAGACTCCTTCTATCAAGAACTCTAGCTCCTGCTCCGAAAATTTGATTTTTCTTTTGCGCCCACTAGCAGATCCAGCTGCAGCTTCCTCAGTCATGCTTGCCACTGGGGTGTATCCTGCACAACTCCTGTAGGCACCCTGGAGGGGACCTCTGAATGTGATGCTTCCTGTACAGGCTCTCACTGCTGAATGAGGGTGGAACCTGCCTACTTCCTGGTTGTGATGTCATCACTGTGCTCAAAATGCGACTTCCCGTTTTTGAGATCTCGCACTTAGCGAGATCGCAATTTGCGATCTCGCTATTTGCGATCTCGCTATTTGCGAGATTGCAATTTCTAAACAGGTATCGGCCGATTATGCGAATACTTACCGATTTTCGGAAACTCGCAATCGGCGATTGCGGCCGACTGCGATTCGCTTTTTTTCCCGCAAATATTCATGAATGCCAATCTGGGATTCCTTAATTGCGATTCGCTTTTTATCGCAATTTAGGATTCGCAGATTGGGACATTGATGATTCTATGTGTTAGCACTTTTGACACCCTGAGAGAGGTGAAAGGAAAATGCTTTTTACAATGCACTAGGAGTCACTCCATGGCCACAATGATTCACAAAAGCATTTTAAAGGCCAAATCTAGTTCGCCACACTCAGCTTTTAACTGCAGAATCTGAACCAATGATTTAGGGAGAACATCTAGGAAAGTTGTGCCAGCCCTTATAGGGGCATATTATTAACACATAGCGATAATTATCGCTAAACGCACTTAGCACGTTTTTGCTATCGCTGGATTTTATCGCCATGACAGCGCTGTATTAACAACGCTTTGAGCATTGGCGATTTAAAATCCAGCAATAACGGCAAATGCTTGAATATAAACTCACCAATGACGATATCCTTGTTGATACGCCCTGGTGGACTCAGCCTGACAATCCACCATCCATTGGCAGGATGGCTAAGTCCGGTTTTCTTCAGGGGTTAAAATCTGGTGCAAAACGCGGTTAGATATATGTGAAAAACAAGGGCCCCCTGAATAGAGATAATGATTCCTAGGACAGGGATATAAACAAGTGTGCAAAACTTCCTAGGCAATCATAATGAGGGAACTAATGCAAGGAAGGACGAAAAACGAAGTAAATGCACATACATTCATGTATTATTTATTTATCAAACAGATTTTTATATACACATAACAAAAAAGGAAAAAACATTTTTTTCCCCAGTTAATATATCACAATTACATACACAATTAAAAGAAAGGTTAAAATGATGATACAATCACCAACATTTAAGGAGAAAGAACAACAATTAATATTTTAAAACAAATGTGGCAATTATTTATCGACGCGCGTTTCGGCGTACGAGACAACACCTTCTTCAGGAGCCACACAAATTTCTGCAACATAACAGAAAAACATGTAATTATAACAAAACCCTATTTATTGCATTCAGAAAATTAATTTGTGCATTTACAATTTATTAAAATAAAAAGAGAGAAAATATGTCCTCCTTATAATAGCTATTAGACCCTAGTAATACAAACATAAAATTATATTCGAAAAAGCACAGATATCATTAACGTGTGATGGGTAGGAAAAACATGATAATTCCAAAACTTACAGCATATCAAGTTTACACAGTTTATAAAACATTATAAACCAACATCCAAATTAAACAGTATAAAAATTCACTGTATTCGACAAAGAATTATATTCAAATTTCTATGTCCATTTATGCCAACTCAAAATGTCCTATAACTTTTTAAAAAGGGCTGATGCACAGGGCATTATATTCAGGTTTCTATATCTATTTATACCTGCTATAGAATTCCTATACAGTTCAACAGACAAATATATAATATATGTAGGAATTGACTTACAAAAAACACAGACAGGGTACGTCTATCTTTGAGCCTTCACTGGATATGGCTACAATCTTTATCACACAACGCAGGATTCTCAAAAGCGCTATGGCAATCCATATATCAATAATATGTGCACCTAGTTAATAAAAAATAATAAGAGGTATCGATGTGAAATATAATGCGGCAGAAGCTCAAATTGCCATTGGTTAGAAATAAACTAACTGTGAGGAACTGTGGATTCTCACCTTTTAAAATACTTCCAGAGTCCTACGTTAAAGACGTCTAGCTGAAAGGGCACGGCGCAATGGGACACACGGGCAATTCGTGTCAAGAATATTGAAGAACGAGAGGGGCAAAAAACATGATAAAACTAATTGAAATACAACCGGCTAAAAGTCGTTATTCTAGGACACATGCCGTATTCTCAGGGGGAACCGATTTTCTAATATTCCCACTCACCAGTAAAGAAGACGGCACTGTTTTCAATAATTCTTTTCGAGTCTGTAAAGCCGTGACCACGTTTCATAACAGGCTTTCAATTCCAATATATAGCGGAGCCGTATTCTTGTCTTCGCTTTATGTTTACACGCTGCTACAAACAGGATGGTGTCGAGCATATGGGTCTATGAAACAAAAATAGAAAAGCTAGACCAACCCGGGGTTTAGAAAAAGCGGCGTGTCTGGAACCGTTTCTGCTAAGTATTGCCATTGAATATAAAGTAGCAAACGGTTGTTAAAAAGTAACCCGTAGTAAAGCTTACCAATAAAGGATGAGTCGCGTAGATTCAGCTACCGTCTGGCGTCCGGTGCGGTGATAACTAACCCTCTCTTCACCGGACGAAGGGTAAAATAGCTTCCGGCCTAAGTCACGTGTGCGCCGTATTGGAATTTTTAAAGGGGTATTGTCGACCTATTAGTTAAAGTGGCAGTTTGAAAATAAGCTGTATTGTGCAAACAAGAACCAGTTCAAAAAACGTTTACTGGTCAGAAACTTCAACCACCTTGTACACTTTTATATAGTGTGACACAGAAAACACATAATTATTATTTTTTTTTTCCCTTTTTTGTTATGTGTATATAAAAATCTGTTTGATAAATAAATAATACATGAATGTATGTGCATTTACTTAGTTTTTCGTCCTTCCTTGCATTAGTTCCCTCATTATGATTGCCTAGGAAGTTTTGCACACTTGTTTATATCCCTGTCCTAGGAATCATTATCTCTATTCAGGGGGCCCTTGTTTTTCACATATGTTTACCCACAGCCTGTCTGTGTAGGGTTGTTCTCTTGTATTTGGAAATTCATCTCTTTTTTATATTGTGGTTATAGTTGGTCCTTTATAAATTATTCTTTGCATTTATCTAGTTTTCTCAATTATGTCTAATTTAAAAACCTTTGGTTTCACTGATGCAGAATTTGCCCTTCTAGTGGGGACTTCTTCCTCATTTAGCAATACCAATTCTGGTGACAAGGGTAATGATGAGAGTAGAAAATTAGTGGATCTTAAGAAAAAACTAATCCGTATGGAAGCACACGGAGAGTTTATGTTGGCCTATTTAAAATCAGGGGTTATCCCTATGGGGCTACGTGTCCGCAACATACCAGGCCTGTTTGTCCATCACAGACCGTTCCTTGAAAAATGGAGCATGATTGCGAGTAGGTGCTCCCGCGATCTTATGATCCTAATTGTAGAAACTGCAAAAGAACTGGCAGCAGACATTAAAAATGAAATCGACGAATTAGAAAGTAAACTCAAAGAAATTAAGGGGGTAGAAGAAGCAATGAAAAAAATAGAAGAATGCAATAGGGAATTAGAATCATTTTACAATTACCTTAATAAACGGAAAACAGACAAACTTTCTAAGGATAAAAGATTCTATTCGGATGAGATAGCTTACCCATATTTGGGGAAATAATTCTACAAACAAAATCAAATCATTATGTAGATGAAAGTAGAAACGCTCCCCAAAGAGTTAATAATTTTTCTGATACGTCGGATTCTGAAGGAGAGAACTCTAATCATTATTACGAATCAGAAGGAGCCCCTAATTCCTACTCAGGCTCTCGACCCCAGAGACCTTTTTTATCCAACAGGGGGCCTCGCAGGGGTCGACCGAGAGTGAGATTTCAAGGCCAGAACAGAGGCAACTTCCAGAATTACCAACAACATCAACAACATCAGCAGGAACCCCATGTTATCAGGGAGACCCGAAGTCGCCAATACTGGGGGCAAGGAACATAATTCCTATTTTCAATCTATCTACAACTACCTTAGATATTTGTAGTGAATCTGTACTCTCAAAGGGATTATCATTTGTGCCTCATGCACATTTAAATATTTTTGAATTATACCAAGATATTATTTCTTTTTTTAGGAAAATTCGATTAAGAAGTTTTTCCAAATAAATGATCCAGACAATAACGACCCTGATATCAATAAAACAGTATCACTGCCTTCTACTTTTAGCCCCTCTTTAGAGCAAGTTGGCCCTGAAGTTGCCGAATTTGAGTTGGTGGTGCTTCAAAAATTAGACAGAACTTTAAAATATGTACCTAAACCTATCTATAATCTGAATAAAGAGGAATCCCTTGCCCTAAAATCACTATCTGGCAATAATAATCTTGTCATAAAGGCCTGTGATAAAGGAGGTGGAATTGCTGTTATCGACTCTGATGATTATAGACTTAAAATGATGTCTATGTTGAATGACAATATCACCTATCAGGCAATAGCCACTAACCCTTCTAACATGATCAACAAAAAAATTTGATTACTTACGAGTGAGGCTCTCTCTAATGGAGACATTAGTTCTAAAGAATATGATTTCCTCAACTAAAACAAAGGGAAAACAGCATGTATCTATGGGTTACCCAAGGTGCATAAGAACGTCTTTGACCCCCCTTATAGACCTATTGTATCTACAATAGGAACACCAACAGAGCCGCTCTCAAAGTTTGTAGATCAAGTTTTAAGACCCCATATACCTAAAATTAAGTCTTATATCAAAGATACTGGCCATATGATCTCTAGAGTTGAGCACCTAGACTTCATACATGACAGAGATTTCCTAGTCACCATGGACATTGAGTCCTTGTATAGTAACATCCCTCTTAAAGAGGCAATAATGGCAACAGATTGGTTTATTGATAAACATAAGATAAGCTGTCCAAAAAAAATTCTCATTGACTGCCTGTATATTGTACTCACTGAGAATATTTTTGAGTTTGGAAACTCGCTCTATCGCCAGATTCGAGGAGTAAGCATGGGTGCATCTGTTGCACCATCAATTGCTAACATTTATATGTCGGCATTTGAGGACAGATTTATCGACAATGAAATTGCACCATTTTTTGAGTCTATTTCCCATTGGTCCAGATATATCGATGATATCTTTTTTATCTGGACCAATGGGAAAGATTCATTATTGGAGTTCCTTGAATGGATTAATATGGCAGATGCCAACCTTAAATTTACTGCCAAATATGATAATGACCAGGTGGAATTTCTAGATCTTTTGATTAAAAATGAAAATAACAAGCTAATCGTTGATCTGTTTGTAAAGCCTACTGCTCGAAATACATTGCTTGACTTTACTAGCTTCCACCCTAAGAGTCAACGCGATAGTATTCCGTTTTCCCAATTCCTGCGTGTACGCAGGAATTGTATTATCTTCGTGATTTTGATATCCAGGCATCCGAGATGAGGAAAAAATTCTTAGAGAGAGGATATCCTCACAGATTAGTAAGAAGCTCCTATAAACGAGCTAGGTTTTATGACCGTAATGCCCTGTTAGAAAACAGGGAAGTGAAGAAAACAGACCAACTTGTTTGTGTCATTAAACATTCCACCGTAAACGACCGTGTCAAACAAATCATCAACAGCAATTGGCACATTTTAAACTGTAATCCGACATCTAAAAGCACCTTAGCCAAACCCCTGTTTGCTCATAAAAGAAATAAAAACATTAAAGACCTAATCGTTCATTCGAGAATTGACAGCAGTGCAAATAATAGTGGACCTGTGCAACGATCCTTGTTGAATAATCTACCAGTTCGAGGCACGGTACCTTGTTCCTCTTGCAAATCATGCACAAACATTCTAAGAGGTGAAGACTATGTATATAACGGCTTCACAACAAAAGCATGTGACATGTGGAATTGCAAAACCACTAATGTCATATATTTCATTTTATGCCCATGTGGGCTGGGCTATGTCGGCGAAACCTCGAGATCAGTTCAAATCAGGCTGACGGAACATAGATCTGCCATTAAAACTGGTAAGGTCTTGGTGCCGCTGGTTAAACATTTTCTGGAACATAAACATAAATCTGATGAATTCCAGTGGCGGATCCTAGAAAAAATTAGAGTTCCAGATGGCAAAGGTGGCTGTGCCATTCGTAAGAAACGTGAAGTTTATTGGATTTTTGTTTTTAACACTTTCTTCAAGGGATTAAATTCTGAAATCCCTTGGGAAAATGCGATTTTCTAGGGAACATTATTCCTTCGGGTCTATCCCTTCAAAAATACTGTTATATAGCCTCCGCTTACCCCTACCCAAATAATAATTTTTCTAATCTGCTTACATTTAATGGCAATATGTCGTCTTTTGTTTTATATATGTAGTACCTCTCTCTCCAACTTAGTTGTTTTCTGTGTCACACTATATAAAAGTGTACAAGGTGGTTGAAGTTTCTGACCAGTAAACGTTTTTTGAACTGGTTCTTGTTTGCACAATACAGCTTATTTTCAAACTGCCACTTTAACTAATAGGTCGACAATACCCCTTTAAAAATTCCAATACGGCGCACACGTGACTTAGGCCGGAAGCTATTTTACCCTTCGTCCGGTGAAGAGAGGGTTAGTTATCACCGCACCGGACGCCAGACGGTAGCTGAATCTACGCGACTCATCCTTTATTGGTAAGCTTTACTACGGGTTACTTTTTAACAACCGTTTGCTACTTTATATTCAATGGCAATACTTAGCAGAAACGGTTCCAGACACGCCGCTTTTTCTAAACCCCGGGTTGGTCTAGCTTTTCTATTTTTGTTTCATAGACCCGTATGCTCGACACCATCCTGTTTGTAGCAGCGTGTAAACATAAAGCGAAGACAAGAATACGGCTCCGCTATATATTGGAATTGAAAGCCTGTTATGAAACGTGGTCACGGCTTTACAGACTCGAAAAGAATTATTGAAAACAGTGCCGTCTTCTTTACTGGTGAGTGGGAATATTAGAAAATCGGTTCCCCCTGAGAATACGGCATGTGTCCTAGAATAACGACTTTTAGCCGGTTGTATTTCAATTAGTTTTATCATGTTTTTTGCCCCTCTCGTTTTTCAATATAGACGATACCATTGTCCTATATTCTTGACACGAATTGCCCGTGTGTCCCATTGCGCCGTGCCCTTTCAGCTAGACGTCTTTAACGTAGGACTCTGGAAGTATTTTAAAAGGTGAGAATCCACAGTTCCTCACAGTTAGTTTATTTCTAACCAATGGCAATTTGAGCTTCTGCCGCATTATATTTCACATCGATACCTCTTATTATTTTTTATTAACTAGGTGCACATATTATTGATATATGGATTGCCATAGCGCTTTTGAGAATCCTGCGTTGTGTGATAAAGATTGTAGCCATATCCAGTGAAGGCTCAAAGATAGACGTACCCTGTCTGTGTTTTTTGTAAGTCAATTCCTACATATATTATATATTTGTCTGTTGAACTGTATAGGAATTCTATAGCAGGTATAAATAGATATAGAAACCTGAATATAATGCCCTGTGCATCAGCCTTTTTTAAAAAGTTATAGGACATTTTGAGTTGGCATAAATGGACATAGAAATTTGAATATAATTCTTTGTCGAATACAGTGAATTTTTATACTGTTTAATTTGGATGTTGGTTTATAATGTTTTATAAACTGTGTAAACTTGATATGCTGTAAGTGTTGGAATTATCATGTTTTTCCTACCCATCACACGTTAATGATATCTGTGCTTTTTCGAATATAATTTTATGTTTGTATTACTAGGGTCTAATAGCTATTATAAGGAGGACATATTTTCTCTCTTTTTATTTTAATAAATTGTAAATGCACAAATTAATTTTCTGAATGCAATAAATAGGGTTTTGTTATAATTACATGTTTTTCTGTTATGTTGCAGAAATTTGTGTGGCTCCTGAAGAAGGCGTTGTCTTGTACGCCGAAACGCGCGTCGATAAATAATTGCCACATTTGTTTTAAAATATTAATTGTTGTTCTTTCTCCTTAAATGTTGGTGATTGTATCATCATTTTAACCTTTCTTTTAATTGTGTATGTAATTGTGATATATTAACTGGGGAAAATTGTTTTTTTTTCCTTTTTTGTTATGTGTATATAAAAATCTGTTTGATAAATAAATAATACATGAATGTATGTGCATTTACTTAGTTTTTCGTCCTTCCTTGCATTAGTTCCCTCATTATGATTGCCTAGGAAGTTTTGCACACTTGCAAAACGCGGTTAGCGCAGCTTTTGTGATTGCCTGACCCGCCTCGATAATAGGGTGATGTTGTGTTTTTGACTGAATCCATGCAGATTAGGTTAAGAACGCCTACTTTGCATGTCATTAGCAGTGTATATCGCTGACATGCAAAGTAGGGTTAAAAAGGCACCTGACTCAAGGAAACTTACGCTAAAGCGTGATCGCAAGTCCTTGTAAATTGTGAGTTATAAAAATCGCTGCTTTTCCAGCGTAGAGCGCCAGAAAAGTGGCGATTTTGCTCTTGATAATATGCCCCGTAGTTTTTAATTTAATTTAAATGCTAAGGTTTTGGGGAGATCCACTGAAAACATGTATGATGTAAGCCTCAAAGTGTGCAGCGTATGTCCAGGAGTGCTATATATATGGCAGAGAGTCAGGGCAAATGTGCACAGTTAATTAAAAAGGAACTCATCCAATTAAATCAGCCCTCCTGTTCAGGCAAAAACACAAAGTGAACAGGGGTCTAAGAGACCTGGTTATGCCCTGTAGATACAATTCCTTGCTCTTTCACTAATCCTTCAGCAGCAAACAGAAGTCTTTAGAGCGGGAAAGAGTGCGACAAAAATAGGTAATACTGAGTTGTCATGGGGGTCTCAAGCCTGATTTATTGATTGAAGGATGGTGGACTTGGATGTCCCATTTGTCCTATTTAGGTTGTATTAATGTCTATACAATCTTGTAGGGCAGACAAGACATCTGGGGCCAGATGTAGGTAATTTGATTTTACCGATTCTTAAATACCGAATTTTACCGATCCGGTATTTAAAAATCGGTAATCGAGATGTAGAGGAAAAATCGTTATTTTTTACCGAATCGGTAAAAATCGGTATCTGAGTTGCGGTAAATACCGATTCGGTATTTACCAAATCGGTATTTACCGATCAGTATGTCCAATGCATTCCTATGGGCCAAAAGGCCCATAGGAATGCATTGGAAATACCGATCGGTAAATACCGATCGGTAAATACCGAATCGGTAAATACCGATCGGTATTTTCCGAATCGGACAGCAAACAAAAGTGAAACTTAACACAACAGCCAATCAGGTGCAACCACCCTCCCCCTTCCTACCAGGAAGTGGCTACACAGGCAGCTGCAACTAATTAGAAGGTTCTGGAAAGGCAGTTGGAGCAGAGAGACTGGGAGCAGCAGCAGCAGCAGACAGAGCTTGTGATTTTTTGAAAACTTTAAAATGGAAAGCAGCAGGGACACTGAGCAGGCTGACAGGAAAAGAAAGCTTAAATTCAGTAGTATGGAGCTACAGGTCCTTGTTGAGGAGGTGGTAAAGGTACACCACAGACTTTTTGGAAAGCAGTCCCTTACTGTGCCAGAATCAACAAAAAGGAAATTATGGCTGGAAATCTTAGATAAAGTTAATGCAGTGGGAGTGACCACCAGAGTCACTGAAGACTTAAAAAAGAGGTTCTATGACCTAAGGAGCCTCACAAAGAAAAAATTGGCTGACCGCCACAAACAGTCACAGAAAACAGGTGGAGGAAAGAACACTGCACCCCCCCTCACCGACCTGGAGGAGCTGGTAGCCACAACCCTGGAGGCTGAAAGTGTCCATGGACTGGGAGAAGTGGACAGCTCGGCCCAATCTGCAAAAAAAAAAGGTAAGATGCATGTACAGCAATCCTACTCCCACTCCCATCCATCCCTCACCCCTTGCAGCTAAGTAACCCCAGTTCCAGGGTGTCTGTGCAAAACTGTAGCAATGCATCATGGTACACGTAGTCAGTTATTGAAAGACCATGTCACACAGCACTGTAACCAACAAGTTATTTAAATGAATGCAGACAAAATGAAGGGCAGGCAGCATGTACAAAGTGCAATGTTATATGTTTAATTGTAGTAGCTGTGACACATTTGCACCTAGCTGATATGTGCTCATATGTCCACAGGTCACACATCCAGAAGGCAGTCTGAGGAGGCAGAAGGCACGGCACCCGAGAGGGATGACAGTCAGGAGCCAGGGCCCAGTGCATCCCAGGACACTGGTGTTCCGAGTGGGTAGCCACCCTCCCAAGAAACTGACATCAGTGAAGAAATGCAGGGCTCCCCAATTCCTTCGCAGTCACCACTATTGGTCTCATCACCAGAAATGCCTGCATCCCTTGTAGTAGTAACACCTGTTGCACACCCTAGCAGGAGGCATGTCGTTTCCCCACTGCTGGAAATGGAGACAGGTGCTGATGAAATGGTGGGTGAAGACTCACAGAACTTGTCTCAAGCTGACATCACTGCCACACTGCAGCCCAGCACAGGGCCTGTACCAAGCACAACTAGAAGGCGCACAGTACAAGGAAGGGGTGTAGGTGCACGTGGGGAGGGGTCCAGTGTCTTCCAAGGCCTGGAGGGATCCATGGTCAGGATTCAGAGGATGCAGGGCAAGGGCATCATGGCCTGTCAAAGACAAATGCGAAACCTAAACATCAACATGCAGGAAATTGGCAAGGGCATAAAAGAGCTGGTGGAAGTGAACAAGAGCATGGCAACAGGCATACAGCAACTGTGCACAAAACTTGACTCTGAAATTACTGCAAGGCGCAGGGACAAGCAGCGCGCAGAGAGAACAGAGAAATCCATACACCGCCTGGCAACAGCCACATCCCTGCTATGCAGGCGTAGCATCAATAGTCAGGAAGTCCTGACTCATAATAGCAACCAGTTGACAAGGGGCATAGCTGGAATGACCGGTGCGCTGGAGGCCCTACTCAATGCACAAAATGCACAAAGTTCTGTGATTGAAGTGCCGCACACTGAAGCTAGCACCAGTAGGAGCAGCACAGCTAGCCCCCATGGCGTAGAGCCAAGGAGGAGCAGCAGGCGACATGGTGAGGCTACAGGCCAAACGCCCAGTGAACAGGCTGAGCCACAGACACCTGCCAGTGCAAAGCGTGGGCGAAAATGAACAGTTGTAACTATGGCCTACTGCCATTGGACATTTGATTCATAGTTAATAAAGTTTTATTTGCACATTTGTGCCATTTCAACCTGCCTAGTGACATTATGTAACTACGGTGGGTGGATTCAACACCTGTCTGAGTGTGTTTGTTCACTGTGAGCATTCCTGTCAAATGCTTAATGTTGCACTTTTGTTCTTTAACATATCTTGACAAAATGTAATTAAACAGAAGCTTGTGCTTTCAGCATAGCTCAGTGTCTTCACTTACTCAGAAATAGTTTTGTGTTATTTCATCACGTCTGTATCTGCCATCACTTGGTGTTGACACTCCAGCAGGTTGTCTTTCAGGCACAGCAATGTCGTCGTCATGATCATCATAGTCAGATAACTCCACCTCTGTCCCCTTCTTAACAGCCAGATTGTGCAACATAGCACAGGCAGCAATGATCTTACAGCAGGTGATGGGGGTATACTGCCTTGCACCTCCGCTCTTGTGCAAGCATCTAAACCTGCTTTTCCAGATACCAAATGTTCTCTCAACTACATTGCGTGTGCTCTTGTGTGCCCGGTTGTATCTCCTTTGGCTGGGTGTTGAGGGGTTGAGGTAGGGGGTGAGTATGAAGGAGCGGAGGGCATATGCACTATCTCCTAAAATGAAAAGGGAATAATTTACTCACATGCATACATGTACTGCTTATTGCAATAGGTGTAATAGGTGTCGCACACTGTCTCTTACCTAGGAGGTAGCCTTCACCAAATTCCCCTGCAGTCAGGCGTGCATAGATGCCACTGTTTTGAAATATATAGGAGTCGTGGGTACTTCCCGGGAATTTTGCGACAAGGTCTGTGATGACGTTCTTTGCATTGCAAATCACCTGCACGTTGATGGTGTGACTTGACTTCCTATTGCGGTAAATGTATTCTGTGGCAGCAGGGGGACAAATGGGGATGTGCGTGCCATCAATGCATCCAGTGATATGGGGAAATCTTGCCATCTGGTAGAACTCAGATTTGGTTTGAACCAGTTCAGCATGGGTGGATGGAAAAGAAATGTAATGCTCCATCCTATGCAACATGGCGTCAAGGAAATTGTGAAAAAACCTTGAGAGGCTGCTCTGGGTCACCCCTCCCACCGCAGCAACCATGCTCTGGTAGCTCCCTGACGCCAGCAGGTGGATGCTGCACATCACCTGTACATGGGGTGGAATTGCATGTGCCCTTGTGGTGGGGTGCTGCAACAGTGGTTTTAGGTCCCTGATGAGCTCCAAGATGGTGTCTGGAGCCAACCTGTACCTTTGCAGTATCTCTTCCTCTGTGAGTATGAACAGGGTCACCCTCTGCCTGTAAACCTGCTCCTGTCTCAGCCTTTCCCTCTCTCCTTCCTCCTGTAGCCGTAGCCGTCTTGCAATGACATAAAATGCCGCCATTGTGCAAACAGAATTGCATTTTGGGTCCATTTTTATAGGCTGCACCTGGTTACCACCTGATTTGAATCCATGGTAAATACCGACTCTTAAATACCGATTTTGGAGCAAATTCGGTATTTCAGGGCCTCCCTACATCTCAATCTTCAATTTTAGCTATTCTTAATTACCGAATCGGTATTTTACCGATCGGTAAGTTTACCGATCGGTAATTTTCCCAAATCGGTATTTTACCGATCGGTAAGTTTACCGATTCGGAAAATGTACCGATTCGGCCTATTTTCTATCACCTACATACCGATCGCTCAATACCGGTCGGTTTCGGCCGAAAATCGGTATTTTCGGCCGTTACCGACCGGTAAATGCCTACCTACATCTGGCCCCTGCTTCTTTATGGCGAATGCCCCAAGCATGCCGAACTTTAAAAAATGTTCTGGGTGTGGAATATTAGTTCCCTGGGATTTTGGGTGAATCGACATGCATGTAGGGTGCTCTCATTTCTTATGCTCCCTGAAATAACCTTCTATATAAATTCTGTCCTAGAATAGAAATTGAAATGAATATATATTTGTTTTGCATGCTGTATTTTTAAGAGACACTTAATGGAGTTGTTCCCCCTCTGTGAAATTATGTTTATTACTTTCAAATACTGTCATCTCTCAACCCAGTGTCTCTTGGTCCTTCAAAATATCTCAACAGCATACATAAATCAAAGTTGTTTACTACATCTGTCTGCGCTTTTGAAATCCTGGGCACAGGCTCACCGATGATACCACTTCGTTAATCTCCTTTGTTCTAGGCCAACCTTTTTCACTGAGTCTAGCCTGTCCTCATAACTCACTTCTGACAACCTATCAGTCACTTGCTGTGCTGTGTGCGGTGAACGCTCTCTATCATCTGTCTTAATTGTGAACTGGATGAAGGACGCCAACTCTGGCCACACAGGAAAGTTTGCTGTGGAAGCTGCTGATTCCTTGAACTTCCTTTCACTCATCTGCTTATTTCTTATTTTATTTTATTTCTTGAGTTTTATATAGCGCTGGCTAGACCCGGAGGTATCAGAGCGCTTTACATGAAGAGAGTTACATAGGTTCCAAGTTACACATTGTTACAGAAGGTACATCAATTACAAGTTACATCTGACTGGTACATCAATTACAGGTTACCTCTGCTTGTTTCTGGCGGCAAGGACTGGGACACAGTTTACCTTCTGAACCACTTATGAGGCACAGTTCCATGCAAACCGTGATCACTTGGACCACTAAACTCTCTGCGTGTGTTTGGGCAAAATATCTAGGAAAATGTATCATGTGGACAAAACATCATGTCAAGAATATCGAGGACAAAAGTATCATGAAGGTGACTTTCTATGGGTAAACAAAGTTGTACTATACTTAACTCCACATATGTGCACCGTGACACTATATATATCTTCAAGGTACGTTGATTTGGAGTTAAGGATGCTAAATCTGTACTTACCTATTTGCACCTACTTTCTATGTATTTTGGCCCTCAATATTTTTGGCACAAAATTCTTCCCACACAATATTTTTTGCATCGAAATTCCATCAGACATCCTGATCTGGAAAAAAAGCAGGTTTCCTTGCAAGGAGCATTTTTGATGCTCAGTCCACATCCAAAACAGGGTATTATTTAAGTGTCCCTAGCTCTCTGGGTGGGGATAATCAAGCAATCCAAGGCTTTACCCAAGGCGTGGGGTTAGGTACAGTGCTACACAGTTACCACATTAAACATTAAATATGGATGTCCAGGCAATCGGTGTATGTACTCATCCCTGTTAGTAATAATTCATATTTTGTAAATATACCACATCCAAAACAGGGTATTATTTAAGTGTCCCTAGCTCTCTGGGTGGGGATAATCAAGCAATCCAAGGCTTTACCCAAGGCGTGGGGTTAGGTACAGTGCTACACAGTTACCACATTAAACATTAAATATGGATGTCCAGGCAATCGGTGTATGTACTCATCCCTGTTAGTAATAATTCATATTTTGTAAATATACCTACATTATAAACAGAATCCAAATACAATTAAATGCGCACATAAAACCCCATAGTACTCAATATCAAGTGAAATACTCAGTGATATTGTTGGAAAGTGGGTTATTGGTAGAGGCAAATATGGGTCTGCCAGAGGCAATAAGGCCGCTAATACATGGTAGGACTCAGCATAGGTTTTAGAAACTTATTCCTATGCTCAACCCTTGGTAACGTGGCTGCGGGCAGACAGGCTTAACTTCAAAGACAGGTATGTAAAGCATTTCAAAACACAATTTCAGTAAATAATTAGGACACAACACATAATAAAAAATCCAACACCAATTTATAAAAATAGGAAATATTTTTATCTTTAAAATAAATTACACCAAAATGACAAAAATTCAATATAGGTAACCGGAGATATGAATTTTCAAAGATTTAATATAATATAGCACTTAGAAGATTATAGCATCATATTGTGACACCTGCTCCCGTTAGACCGGCCAAAGTCAAAGTTTCAGGCCGGGCGCGATGGAGCCCTGAGCAGCTACAGCCGCCGGCAGGTCCCGGTCTCAGTTTCTACCTTCACACTTAGAAACTTTTCTGGACCTTTTCTTCTCGAGGCCCCTCGAAGCTCCCAGCTAGTCCGGATTCGGTGAGGGTTCACTTGCTTGACTTGTGGCAGGTCCCGGTCAACTTCTCTGGAGTGGACTTAGAAAATTTCTCAAGATCACTTCAGCGGGGCAACCCAGGAATCCAGGCCGGCACGTGATGGAAGGCAGGCGGCTTGGCTTTCGTGGTTGCTCCCGGTCACCTTTTCTATGAGCGGACTTAGGCACTTTTCTGGAACTTTTTCTAGCGGGGTCTCTTGATGCTCCTCATGTAGCCAGATCCGGTAAGGGTTCGCCGGCTTCAGTCTTCTTCTAGTGCCGGTCAATCTCTAAAAGTTGGAGTGATGGAGCTTTTAGCGGGACAAACCTGGTTGGCTTGGCTGACTCGCGGTTGAAGGCAGGCTGCCTGGCTGGCCAGGTTGAATCGGTCCCTCTAAGGAACTTTTTTTCAAAGTTGCTCCAAAGATCTCTAAACTTCTTGAACTTCTTTCTGAAGTTCCTCAAGGGGTCCCAAAGTGTCTCACACTCACTCCAAGGGTCTGGAAGCTCCAAGATGGTCCTTGAAAATTGAGGACTTTAGTTCCCACAATCAACTGGTACAAAACTCTTACAAATCCACTGGTGGTTCTCCAAGGTGCAGATTTAGTGGGGGATGTTCCAGATGAGCTCTTTTAACCTGTAGCTTTCAGGGAGTCCACTCTTTAGTTCTTTTTCAGCAAAATAATCCACAGGGCTGTAGTTTCAGATAGTGCAGTTTTCAGAGTTCAGGCCTTAGAAATATTTGCACAGCAACACTTCTCAGCTTGGCAATGTCTTGCTTCAGTAAGTTTCAAACAGCAGATCTGAGAGTCTCTTACCCTCAGATACTTATTTCCAGTTCTCTAGGCCAAGCAGGAGGTCACTGCTGACCAATGGGAGAAGGCCAACTCCCCGAAAATATGACCACATCCTATAGAGTGTGGCATTATTTTGTCCCAGAGTACACCAAATCCTCCAAATTCATAATGGCTGATTTTCCAGCAGGGGGTTAAGAGCTCACTAAACACACCCCTAGGATGGCTTACTTTCCATATACACTCCCCCTTGCATCTGTGCATTCCTTCCATAAGCCTGGCTCTACCTGAGGTGAAGAGATTAGAGTTGTAAATGACACTAAGGCCTCCTCTTCCCTTTGAAGGACCATGGTTTACAACTCCTCCCCTGCTCTGGCATTCCTGTGTAGCAGCACACTGCCCTCCCAGCAGAGCTGGTTAACCCCAGGGGCTCCTTATCACCTCTTCAAGGCAGCCTGGCTAATCCACTTAACTCTGACCAATTCGGGCAGACCACTGGAAGGCTGAATTTGCACTTACTAGCAAGAACGTCTTATAACTTCTTGTATGTACACTTTGGGAGAAATTCAACAATATCATATTCTTGAGTTTACTAATACCATTCTGGGAAGTCTTTGAATGGTACTTCTATCCCTCTCCTTTGAAGAGTTATTAATTAATAACTTCCTGCTATATTAACCTATGTGACAGGGGATTTGCAATGGGAAAAATGACTTGGGCCATTTTTCCAGCACCGTGACGTACAAAATCATATTTTATAAGTACTTTGCTTATATCTACAGGACCCCCTCACCCTGGAACAACTAGTGGAGGCTTTGGGGGGTTCTGAATCTGTAGAAATTTTGCAGATCCTCCCTCCACCATGCTCCTAGCATCAAAGTCGAATTTGGGCAGCACTTTACTACAATGTGGGGAGTGAAATGTGAAATTTTATAAGGGTCTACCTTATAAATACCAGACCCCCCATCCCTGGGAGACCTAGGGGAGTCCTTGGGTGTTCCTAATATGCCAAAACATTGGAAGTTATCCATTTTTAAGTGCCCCAAATCCCAAAGTCGAGTTTGGCACAATTTTCTTTTTAACCCCTTGCATGCGTCGGACGGCCGCTGCGGTGGGCGTGCCAAGGGCTGTCCGATCTGCGCACGTATGGAATTTCACTGCACTGTGGGGAAATTCTGTCCACGCCGAAGGGGTTAAAAGCAGTCCTGCCACCCAGGGCTACTTTTCAAACTGACCTCAGGCTTCAGCAGTGCACACATGCAAGTACAAAAGAGCTGCTGGTGTCTAAACTGCCATGCCCTATTTATACTAGGGGCTGATTGGTAGTTTCAATCCCCCTGCCCTAATATGCACTAGGGCACTAGGAGGTAGGTCTTGCCAATCACAAGGGTACCCCATACCATAGTGTACCCTAGTGTATGTAGGTGTTTTCACTGTATTCTATATGTGTGTCTGTCAGCATTGCACTGGCCCTGGGCCTGGTTAGGCAGTGCCCAGGGTCAGTCAGAGTCAGCTACCACAAGTACCATTCAGCAAAAAGTTGGGGGGGTGCCCAGGGCACAGGATGACTTTGCAACAGACATACAGTAATGTAACATTTAAGAAGCAATCTCTCTAAGAGTATGGTAATATCATGAGGGGTACTTGAAACCAGGAACACAGTCTAAATTCTACATAATGCTCACTAATCTCTTTTGATAGTGTAGCCAGCAGCATACATAGAAGGGAAAAGACACTGAACTTAAACAAGTAATACAGATACTTTATGGCAAGGTTCGCAAACTTCACAAATAGCTAATGTTTTTAAAGCTTTATAACTACAAACATGGCTACTGATAAAAGAACATCATAGACTGTCCCACCATAAAGAGATATTCTAGATGTTTGTGAGCAGTTAAATATAAAAATACAACTGTGTCAACAGTGGCTGCAAAGCAAGCGAGCAGTGGCTCACACCTTGTGCCCATATTCTGGGGGTACAATGGAGGTGCAGAAATCTCAAGATGAGGCTGAATCTTCAAAAGACTGCCTTTGTTCTGTGCTGGTAGTACAGGAGTCTCAGATTTTGTTCAGCGGGTAAGGACTCCAAGAGCTGGATTTTAGCCTCCATGTTGAGCGATGTCAAGAGCAACACAGGTTGGCAAGCAGAGCTTTAACAGGACCTTGGCATAATCCTACCCAGGAGGAAGTTACCAGAAGACCATCTTCACCGTCTATATGTAGAAAACAACAAGAGGTCCAAGCATGTCCAAAAAATGATAATTTAGATGCAAGGCTGGTCCTTCATATATTTGCAAATGTGACCAGTTAGCAGAAGCCCAATCCATGTCCAGTGCTTCTCACAACTTCAAAAAACAAGCCAATCAGGCTATGCTCAAGTTTTCTTCCTTAGAGAGGTGTCAGGGATACCAAGAGGTTCTGTCTCTTTGAAGGTACTGCAAGTAAACCGTCCATGAGTTACTCTAGAGGAATCTTGTGTATCGCTGCAGACCAGATAAAAGAAAGATTGAGCAGGATGAAGAAGGGGGTGCATTTGTCAATTGTAGGTAACACTCCTCATTCACGTTGCAAAACCCATACCAATAATTTTATTTGAAATGTTGCAGTGATAATATCAACGATGCCATGGAAGATGTCATCCACAATGTAATATGTGGGGTCAATAGCTGTCCATGGCAAGGGCGCATTGTATAGTTACCTTAGGGCACGAGTTATAGTTACATGAAATAATTCTAATGATAAACAGCTGAATTTCTATAGTTTTGTGCATGAAAATTCAGAACCTATCTATAAAGTCCCTATAACCTTTGTTTTTTTCCTGTGAATTTTTATGGGTTTTTTTCAGCAGTGGGATTTGGCACCCAACTTCCCATGTGCTGCTAACCCCCTGCAGGCTGCCAACTCCATGTGGGGTTGGTTGACAGAGTGTGTGTATTTTATTTTTATTCGCCTCTCAATCCGGGGATCCATCTTGGATTTAAACTGAGGATCATGCTGACTCTTGTGTTGGATCCGTGGATTGGATCAGAAAAATGTGGGTATTTTTTGCCCATGAGGGGTCCCTCTGGGACCTCTCCATCTGTCCAATGGAGTCAGGATAACTCTATCCTGACCCCTTATCTCACTTTTGACTTTTACATTCCCACCTCACACCTAGTCGATAAACAAAGGTGGTTGCAACTTTTCTCTCAGGTTGCGGCCAACTAATCAGGGCTTTGCGTCGGCATGTGGATCCGTGGATCCCCCTTGGCAGATCCACAAAGGATTTGCATCCCTACTGAACAAATTCATACTAAAACACAAAATGGGCTCTTTCTGGACCAAGAGCTAGTGTTCTGACACATTTAGTGGAATTCCGTCCAGCGGTTCGGGCTGTAGTCATGTTCAAAATCTCTATGGGAAATTTCTTGACGAAAATGCATTCTGGGACTCCCCTTTTTCTATGCCCTGTTTGATGAATCACCCACAACATTTTCAAGACAGCAGCTGAAGTGAGTCGCAAACTAGTTTTGAAAATTTCAGAAGGATTTGTCAAGCAATGCATAGATAGATAGATAGATAGATAGATAGACAGACAGACAGACAGACAGACAGACAGACAGACAGGCAGACAGACAGACAGAAAGACGGACGGACGGACGGACGGACGGACGGACGGACAGACGGACAGACAGACAGACAGACAGACAGACAGACAGACAGACAGACAGACAGACAGACAGACAGATAGATAGATAGATAGTCACTGAAAAAAACAAAGGTTAAAGTGTCGTTACACTTAGGTTTGGTATTAAGGTCTTACCTTATGTTAACAAAACCTAAGAAATTCACTGAAAAAAACAAAAAAGGTAAATTAACATTATAGCTAGGTATGGTAATACGAACTTAGCTTACATTAAAAAAAACTAGAATTTCAATGAAAACTACAAACGTAAAAGTGAAGGTATAGTTTGCTGTTTAAATAACACAATGTTTATATCAATTATGACAATTGAGATGTCAACGGTGATGTCATCAATTATGTCATTTATCATGGCATGAGTAGCGTAATACATGAGATCATAAGGAGTGAATGGCGGGCTCGAGTTATAGTTAGCTCTGTGAAGTATACTGGTGAATGTCAGTGTTTTTTGTAAGGCAGGACTTCGACTGTTATGTCTACTTGAAAGTATTCCATTAAGACAAAGAATGGGAGACCAAAATGAGCCCCCTCTCTCAATACTCACCAAAGGGATGGCATTATTCACAAATATGTAGCTTGTGAGATCCCTAGTGGTTATGAACCTCTTAAAACCACTGTAAAAAATGTAAGAATTGTCAAAGCCAAAATGGATTGGCAAAGTCAATAAGTCTTGCCTGTGGCACTGGGGAGCAGACCAATCGACCTATTGAATTTGCCAATGCTTTGTCCCAGATGGCTCCTTGTCAATATGGCAGCTGCTGGCAAATGGAGCAGGGCTGGAAGGCAAAAAGCAGCTGCTGGGCAGAGCTATTGTATAATAAAGACAGCGGGTGGGAAAAGAGGTGGGAAACCATGTAGACCAAGGAGAGAGGGGGAGATAAAATAGTACATTGTGCACAGTACTTCAAGGTCCTGATGTCAACAGTAAAACAACTCATCATGAAATTGTGAGACTGAAATTATCATTGGATGGTACGAATACAAAAATAGGGAAGAAAGCCTTTGAATCAAGAGCCAGATTTTGAGACAGACAAGAAACCCATTGAACCATGATGAAAGGTTGGCCCAAACTCCCCTTGTAGCCTATGTTAGATACAATATGTCTTTACACCATCATTCTGAATTCCTAGCTCACACCCTGTTGACTTCTCCTATGCTGGCTCCAATGAGTATAGAATCAATAGTAACAGGCAAGCTAGTATGACCAGGCATCATTATTTGGTCGTACAAAAGGGGGTGGTGATGGACGGAGCATCTGAACCAATCAAACACTCACACTCAGTCAACAGATCTGGGTTTAATCCATCACCGTTCTTTAGCCCACTCTGCCACCCCAGTTCAGACATTGCCATATGCAAATCAGTCTGACCCTGTGCCTCATTGGAACAGTCCATCCCGAACTGCCAAGCCAAGCCTTCCCTGGACAGGAAACAAGCGTCCTAGGACCGGTTTCTGGCATTTCAGCCGTCTTCAGCCAGGCTTGCTTGAATCCAGTGGCAAAGTGAGCAAGGGACTCACATCTGAGCATACCCTGCCTACTTATGGCGAACAAAGCGGTACAAAAGGGGGTGGTGATGGACGGAGCATCTGAACCAATCAAACACTTACACCCAGTCAACAGATCTGGGTTTAATCCATCACCGTTCTTTAGCCCACTCTGCCACCCCAGTTCAGACATGGCCATATGCAAATCAGTCTGACCCTGTGCCTCATGGGAACAGCCCATCCCGAACTGCCAAGCCATGCCTTCCCTGGACCGGAAAAGAGCTTCCTAGGACCGGTTTCTGGCATTTCAGGCGTCTTCAGCCAGGTTTGCTTGCATCCAGTGGAAAAGTGAGTAAGGGACTCACGTCTGAGCATACCCTGCCAACTTATGGCGAACAAAGCTGTACAAAAGGGGGTGGTGATGGACGGAGCATCTGAACCAATCAAACATTCACACCCAGTCAACAGATCTGGGTTTAATCCATCACCGTTCTTTGGCCCACTCTGCCACCCCAGTTCAGACTTGGCCATAAGCAAATCAGTCTGACCCTGTGCCTCATGGGAACAGTCCATCCCGAACTGCCAAGCCATGCCTTCCCTGGACCGGAAACTAGCTTCCTAGGACCGCATTCTGGCATTTCAGCCGTCTTCAGCCAGGCTTGCTTGAATCCAGTGGCAAAGTGAGCAAGGGACTCAAGTCTGAGCATACCCTGCCAACTTATGGTGACCAAAGTGGTAAAAAAGGGGGTGGTGATGGACGGAGCATCTGAACCAATCAAACACTCCACCCAGTCAACAGATCTAGGTTTAATCGATCACCGTTCTTTAGCCCACTCTCCCACCCCAGTTCAGACATGGCCATATGCAAATCAGTCTGACCCTGTGCCTCATGGGAACAGTCCATCCCGAACTGCCAAGCCATGCCTTCCTTGGACCGGAAGCAAGCTTCCTAGGACCAGTTTCTGGCATTCCAGCCGTCTTCAGCCAGGCTTGCTTGAATCCAGTGGCAAAGTGAGCAAGGGACTCACGTCTGAGCATACTCTGCCAGCTTATGGCGAACAAAGCGGTACAAAAGGGGGTGGTGATGGACGGAGCATCTGAAACAATCAAACACTCACACCCAGTCAACAGATCTGGGTTCAATCCATCACCGTTCTTTAGCCTACTCTGCCATCCCAGTTCAGACATGGCCATATGCAAATCAGTCTGACCCTGTGCCTCATGGGAACAGTCCATCCCGAACTGCCAAGCCATGCCTTCCCTGGACCGGAAACGAGCTTCCTAGGACCGGTTTCTGGCATTTCAGCCGTCTTCAGCCAGGCTTGCTTGAATCCAGTGGCAAAGTGATGGGGTCGGGTGAGGGGGTTTTCGATAGAGGATGACGAGGGAAAATTAATTAGTTATTTAATCGTCTGTCGAAATGCCCCCTCACCCGGCCCCACCACCCCACCTCTCCAACCTGCACTGGCTGAGGTTGGTAAGAGGCCTTTCCTAAATGCGAACTGTGCTTTTAGGAAATGCTAATTACCATCAACTTCAAGTTGATGGCAATCATGTGCGAATTTTGAAAAATGCCTTTTTTAAACTGTCATGTTGTGCACAAATGCCCCTAGGGCATTCTTGCACTTTACACATGCACAATTTACATTTTGGGGGTGCTTCAGATGAGGTCTCTGTGGCACCCGGGCACCCTTGGTTTGTAATAGCTAATTTGCGATTACCAATTATTTAATCGCAAATTAGATAATGCAAACCCATTTGCACCTGTGGGCCTTTCAGCCCGTATGTGTCAGGATTTGATCGTGTGGGTCGCTGACCGTCATCGGCATGGACTACTGACATCGGAAACTACAGTTCCCGGCATGCTCGGGGAGGACGTTGCGTGCTTGACGCATGGCACGCATTTCCGGAAGTAAATACCGGCTCATCGGCAATGGCGGTGCCGATAATTCTTCTGGAGTCAGAGGCAGGTTTGTCAGCAATCCCGGTAAGCGTTGCCCCATTTTGAAAGCATTGTATCCGGTGGACACGGTACCGGAGGTAGGATTTGGGGTCTTTGGAGATTTATCGAATCTCGTCGACAAGGAACACCTCCTGGTGTTGTTCGTGTGCACAGAGCTCAACCTTCTGTTATTTGCAAGACGGGGAGCCGTCAGGAAACAATTGCTCTCCGTGATTCTGTTCGAATGGAATAAGGATTGGTTGGGGCTCCAACCATACGCATTATTGTTATTTGATTCCTTACGTTAGAGGTGTTGTGAAGGGGAACTTTTGAGACATCAGACATAAAGGCGCAATTACCCTTTGCGAGGTTAAGAATGAATTAATCTAGACTGACTATATTTTCCTTTGCATTGTTTCACGCTGCTGTTCTCCTTATGTTCAAAATACAGGGGAGCAGATTGAGGGGAGAATCTGAGGGATTGGTTTATCTACAAAGACGTGTATTCCTATATATATAGGTATGTGTGGTTATAGGAAAGTGGATAGATGTACATCACATATTCAAAGGGTAGTGCATACAAACCTGTTTGTTTCATGTGTTTTTCTATTACATTAGATGAATCTCTGTCTCCACCTCATTCCTCATCCCTGATTTACGCCTTCACTATTTTGTCTTTACAGGTAGGGATAAGTACTATACAGGGGTTAACCATAGGGGTTGAGAGCAGACATTGAACTTAGTACTTCTTGAAGGAAATACTTAGTGCATGTTCTTGTCATTTCAGGTCTCCTTCCCTGCTGCCCCCTACCTTTCCTTCCCTCAGTTGAGTATCCTAGTAGTCTGTGATCACAGTCCAGACTCTTGGGGACGTCGCGTGGGGGATGGTATAGGCTTTTCAGCGCAATCCTGAAGAAGAACGACGGTGGAGCCTGACAGTATGAACGAATGGAGTCATATTACCTATAAGCGATTCACTATTTACCGAATCACCAAATGGTAATATTAAGGAATCGCAAAATCTTTGGCAATTCCTACATACCTAGCATTTTGCGATTCCCAAAGAGCGATTTGGTAAAAACTGCTATTTGAGAATCACAAAATGCTCTTTTGTTACATCTGGCCCTATCAGTTTTGGTATGTGGGCAATGCTGGATTTTTGCCACAGTGCTTTGGCTTTTTTGGAGTCCATTAGACCCCCCTATGGCTTATAAGTATACTGTAGACATAATTTGACATCACAGCCATTGCGTTATCCTAGAAGGTTTATTGGTCCCCTCTAACAGCGTCCACCTGCTTCCTCCAGGACTTATGTCAATTTTGTACTGTTTCTATCCCTTGATTCTAAAATATCAATGGAGCTTCCCTGAGCTCTTCAATTTGGAAATCCTGTCTTGCTTTAGTGATCTCAAATGTATTGGCACAAACCTTACTGCGAGCATTGGAGAATTAGGAGGCAATTTCTTTATTCAGAATCTTTGTAGAGTGCGATATACCTTTGACAGTTACCACCATACAGAAATAGTGTTTTTTGTACCTGAACCCGCCAATAAACACTGCAAAGCTGCGTTTAGGCAACATAGCTATCAATGAATGAATCAATCAATATTTGTATAGTGTGCTAATCACCCCGTGGGTATCCAGGAACTGTGTGAGGTGGAGCTACTCGAACAGCCAGGTCTTGAGGCCACTCCTGAATTCAGTGAGGGAGGTGGAAGTTCGGAGGTCGATGGGGAGGTCGTTCCAGGCCCTGGCAGTGAGATGAGAGAAGGAGCGACCTCCTGGTCGAGTACGATGGATGCTGGGGATGGTGGCGAGGGCCAGGGAGGCAGACTACTGGTGTCTGATAGGCTGGTGGAAGGTCAGGCAGTTGTTATGGTCATCAGTTGTGGCTACACACTGCGGTACATATAAATACATTTATAAATATGTGGAAAGGAGATCAATACGAACCAATGGCTGATAGAGTTCCCCCCTCTCCCTGTTTCGTCTATGATGCAGAAGAACCCACCTGACAGTCAGTGCTAGGTGAGTGACGTTGTAGCATCTCTCAAAGGCACCATGCAAGCACTATTTAATGTATATTAATGATCTCCAGTTGGGAAGTGGAAGGAGACCGTAGGATACAGTAATGCACCCAAGACTTGTTTTACACATTTGAACTATTGTCCCAGTAAAGCAATAGTGCTCCCCTGTTAGAGAAAGAGTAAAGTTCTAAGTCAAAGATAAAAAGAAGAGAGGTGAGGAAGAAAGAATGGGAAGAGACAGAGTGTGAAAAAAAGAATGATGGGAACATAGGGTGAGGTGAAACAAAATATTGATATATTGATTGAGTCAAATTGGTAGACAAAGAGCAATCATCGAATTGGGGATGGTTGTAAAAGGAGTGACATGAAAAGAAAAGGGCTGTGAGCGAAGGCGGGAGAAACAGAGGGAAAAAATGAATTAGACAAACAGGAAAATGAAGTAGAATCGGGGATGCAACAAAATCATGGCAAATAAAGTTGAGGGAAAGAGAAGAAAACAGGCGATTGAGGAAAGGGAAAACTGAAATTAAAGAGCGGAGGGAAGAGAGAAAAGGAAAGAAAAATAGAAGGAGAAAAAGAAAAGATGCTGGAACTGGAGGAGGGTAAGTGGAGAGAGAAGAGCGGGAAAGAGCAAATAAGAAACAGAAGAAAAGATGGGGATGGGGAAGTAATGTTAGAGGGTTAGATGGGGGTAGGAGAAATGTGGCGAAGTAGGGAAAAGAGAAAAGTACAAGCATACTAAGGGTAAAAAAAGAAGCAAAGAGGAAGATGATGAGAAGAGAGATGGAAATAGGGCTCATGGCAGAGATGTGAGGAATTACTGGAGCTACACAAGTAATGTAATGCCGCAGGCGCGCTCACACTCTCTAAAAATAGCTGCGTTCAGGTTTGATGTAGAAAATCACTTCAGTTCTCCTTGGAGCCTTTGGCCGTTTCTGACAGACCACAACGCGTGATTGGTCGATACTTGCAGGCGGAATACCCCAAAGAGGCCTTCCGGAGATGTGAGGAGACCGCTTCCCGGAATAGAACCAATAATCCTCTTTCTGCGTCAACCTCTGGCCTCGGCGCTTGCACGGGGATAGCTCGCCTCAATCTGCGAAGCTGAGGCTCTCGCTGCTGTCCGAGGCCCAATCAATCCTTACGTCATCAAGAGGGAAACGTAGCTGTCCGATGCTGCTTTCTGCAACCTCCTTGCAGCATGACGGATATCTCTGCTGTCTGAGGCAGGCGCGCAACACCCATTGGGCCCACGGGGCTTCAGTCCCCCCCGTCGTGTGTGTCAGCCCGGCGGAGACAGCTTCACGGGCTGGCGACTGTCTAATTGCAGCCGCACCCGAGTACTTAACAGGTCTTTAAAAGACCATTTACGTGTAAATTAGTGTTTTGTTGTGTATTCACTCCTTCTTACAGCCACGCAGTCCGTGGTTGGAAGAATTAGCCCCCCCTGAAATATTTTCCAGCCACCCCCAAATTTGGCTCTAGTTGCCCGCCTGGTCTGAGGGATAGCTCTTCAGTCTCAAGCAGGCGTCTTTAAAATCTGCATAATTCTAGAGGTAGCATTGCTGTTTAAAGCTTGAAATATTAAAATCATAGGGCCTGATTATGACTTTGGTGCAGCGGTGATGGCACAATGCCGCCTCTGCTGTGCCAATGCGGTGCAAGCACTGCAGACCATATTACGAAATGCAAATGTGCAACTCGTAATACATCCGGTGGATCATTGCTATTCCCATGGCATGCCGGGAAAACAGGCGCCGCAATGGGAACAGCAAAAAAGTTCTTGCACCACCAGCCTTTTCATGGCTGGGCTCTGCCAAAAAAAGGTTGGCGGGCTAGCACCTCATAATATGCTGAGCGGGACAGCATATTGCATGGGGGCACTCCTGCACATCATGGTTGCTGTGTTTGGGCACGTTTTTTCAACTTGTTCTACTTATTCTACTTTTACTTTTTCACTCTCGGGTGAGGATAATTTTGTATTTCATTGTTACAACGCAAGACTAATAAATCTATGGTATTAAGAAGAGGTCACAAGTTTGTTCTTCTAGGAGTTCTAGGAGTTCAGCACGTTCTATTTTTCTTTTAAATTGACACAGACTTGATCAATGATTATGGATATTACATTAATTGAACATAAAACAGTGGATGCCGAAAGACATCAGCGAAGTTGTACATTGTGCAATCAATTTATAAATATGTAAGTGCTGGATATTGTCTGTTCAGATTTTTAAATACAATTTGTTTTATTATAGTTACCCCTGAAGAAGGGCAGTTTAATGCCCGAAATGCATTGGGTTATGTGAATCACGTCGCGCTACGAGGCACGGTGAATCCCCGTATGTTTGAGGAAGAAGTCATAATCCGCAGATAGTGGACCACCACCGCTGTGCCACCGTGAGTCTGGCAGTCAGAAATCCACCAGACTTGTAATCAGGCCCTTAGGCACTAATTCACAAACATGCCAGTGGCAGGGGATACGGATATCACGTACAGTTTTGCAACAGATTACGTCATAAAGCTGCCTTTGTTCCACCTGTAGATTATAATTAGGGCCACTGGAATTATGCGGCAGGGGAGCAACAAATTATGTGGCGGGAGCACCAAATTATGTGGCAAAAAAATCCACATTATACGGCACAATGTGACACATCTTTTAATACCATTGGTTCATTATTTTGTAATTTTTACACTTGGTAATACTGTCTGGGCAAAGATTTCACCTCATTTGTGTCAGTTTAACAATCCAATACAGGAATAAGCAACTGAAAGATGACCGTTTGACTTTTGCACAAGGGATTTCACTGCACGTGAACATCTGTTGCAGCGTTTTAGTAAGTTTTGATCAATTTAAGCAAGAAACTTTTTTTTTAATCCACTAACTATGGTGCATATAATGGATTATGTGGCTAATGAGGCAAATCCATTATAATGCAAACAAAGAGACAGCCTCAGATATGCATAATTACCATTGCCCTGACCTTAAACAAACTTCTATTTGTAACTAGGGAGCTAGAGGAGGGACATGGAAGTGAAAACAATCCAAAATAAACATGGTTATTAATCCCTCTCTACTTTCTGTTCCTGATTCTGCCTTCATGAATTCTGAAACCATGGAAAGTAAGGGTTGTGCCAGCAGTTAAATAATTGTTTTGGGTGCTAAATAAGCGCACAGTGTTAAATACTTCCATGTTTCACAAGCAATGGTTGTGTTAGTGTTAGGGGAAATAGAAGCTAAAATGAAAACCATGCACCACCACTTGATTAGTGCATTGAGACTATTTGCTCCACATAACGAAAAATCTTTTGTCATCAATTCTTAAATTAGTGCCACCCACCCACCTCTCACCCATCCAGCCATTCATTCATTCTTTTTACCACGCATCCATGTCTCCAATCCATCCATACATTCAATGATTAGATAAGGTTCGATAATGAAAAATATGTGGTAAAATTCACCATGTTTACAGTTTTTTCCAAACATTTCCTGGGGAGAGGATCCCCCCTAGAGCTCCTTGCAGTGGTCTGGCTTGCTACATGCAGTATGTGAGCTGCTCTTTGCCATGGCTGCTTTTGGTTCCTAGTCCCGCCCGCTGGTAATTCCATCATGCATATACGAAAAACGTCTTAATCATAATGGAAAGGATAATACTGCTGTTTGAGGCCTGTCTCAAGTTATAGTAACAGAAATATTACTCTCTGAAACCTCAAATTTAGGGGGTGATGGCAGCAGAACGGGTGTTGATTGGGGAAGCAGGGTCAGAGGTAGTCTCTGTGGCAGTCAACCTATGGTCCATCTAAACATTTGCATTTGTTTTACAAACTCTGCCCCCAAAGAACATTAGAGCAAGTAAAATTGATGTATGAAAGTTGTTCTGGCTTACTTAGTTGATTTCATATTTCATTTTAAGATAACTCCAGTGGTTAACACGCGTGCTGCAGAGATATTTGTGTAATCTTCTAGCCACAGATTTGGAATGCAGAAAACTATATTAGATGAGTACCATTGAATTGGGTAACCATAAACACCTGTTATTCAGTGCCAGGATACCCTTGGGTGAATGTGCGCTTTACAAATAAACGTTATGTGATTCAGTCGTTCGGTGCAACGGTCATTTTTGCAACCATGGGGCAGCAGACAAGCCAAAGTATGAAGCAAATATCACCATGGCAAAGATACATAAGGCGTCATGGGGGGATCAACCTGAGGATACCAGGTTATCTCTCGGAGGATGGGGTCCGCTCAACCAGGTTGGGCACTGACACGCTCCCACTTAAGATACTGGGGGTCTCAGGACAGTCGGGTTCTCTCAAATGGGCGGAAGGGGGAGCTGCCACCTATTGGTAAACCAATGGCAGCGTGGCGGAGGCAGCACAAAAAGAGAACCCAGAGAAAAGAGTAACCTAGGTAGAAGAGCTGCTCAGACAGTGTCCTTGGGTTGCCTCACATCAGGGACACAGGGAGCAGGTGACAGCACACAATGCCAGCCAGAATAAAAGAGCAGCTCAGGCAGTGCCCTTGGGATGCTACATGGCAGGGGCACTGGGAGTCGGCGAGTGGCCAGCAAGGGGCCAGGGAAGCGGAACGGCACTTGCAGCCCGGGCTGGGTCTGACGGCCGCCCACGAGGTCGGAAGCAAGGGAAGCCTAGAACCTGCAGAACCTGAGACACATGCAAAAGGGGCCATCACACGGGGCAGTGCTGTCAGAAAGAAGTAGAAGGAAAACCAGTGGACAATATTCAGAGTGATATGTAATAAGCAAAACATGGGTCGCGAATAACCAACCAGTAAGTTGTAAGATGTATGATACATGTTTTTGTAATAAAACTGCGGCCTTCATACACAACAAACTGTTGTCCCCTTGAATGCTTGGCGAGAAGGGGATGATGCAGGTTATGGCCAAGACGGACGGGGGAACTTGCACACCTGGAAGGGGTTCAGGTTGAGAGTACCTACACAGGAGGGGACAATACCTGAGTTCTGGAGTATGGAAGATAGCGCCATCTACAGGGAACACAAAGACTCAAGCGAGGTCTATTGACTGTCTCTCCAACCTTTGACCAACCGCCTAATGCCTGCTACAATACTAGGATGCACCATTCCCAACAGACGATACAAGGAGAAATAGTTCAAGGGGGGGCGGAGCTAGCCTCAGCACCTCTGTAACAAAATCATCTGGCCAATCACATGTTCAGACTCAGGCAATGCCCAAACAAAGTTTGGAGATCCCCTTTACCTTCCAGACTGCCTATTGTCACCCACTGGCTATGGCATGGTGAATGCACTGACATCTGGATCTGTAAGGAGACTACAGGGTACCACAAACTCTCATTCACTCTCTTTCACACTCCTGATAACTTTTCTCAGAAAACATACTCATGTTCTCCTGAGGGGAAGCAATTTTACACATCCTTGCACATCCTTGACTATGTACGGTTCGCTGTCAATAATAGTGGCATTGAATTCTGCCTCAGATATTTGATTATTGGGTGCCTTGTTTTCTATTTTTTTTGATAAGCCAACAAATAACATAATTATGCAAAATATAATATTTCAAAATAAAGACAATCAATAATATAGACAGAGAACTGAGGGGGGCTTGTTTTCTTATTACAGTAGAGGTCTTGACTACTAACAAATGCAGGTTGCTCAACCCCTTTTTTTTCTCTACAGCTATAGGTATCTATACCCAACCCTATAAAGGCCTTTGTCCCTTTATTAGCCTTTACCTCACATGAACACCAACCACAGGGTACAATGGACTGAATCCGCTTTGCTACTCTACACAAGTCAATATCTGGAATCTAGATACATTCAACATATGTAATTTACCGTATGGTCATGTCAAACCTGAAGGACGGTATACTGAGAACTTAATGGTGTAATTTTCTTTTATTTACAGTAACCTATGGTGAAATGATGTACCACCCTTGTTATTTGCTGCTGGTCATTTAGCTGTATTCTTAGACACCCTACAGTAAGAGGTTGGTTCCTAGAATGTCCACCCGGGTGTTCCCAAAGTACAGCTTTGTAGAGCTGATTTTTCCTGGCGGTTTTGCAAGCCAGGCCCGTCTATTGATAAGAGCTGCTGCGGCGTCTGATGTAGAAGTGTAATAATTACCTGTTTGGGTGAAATAACTGAATAGAGTGTTATGATGAAGTCTGAATAATGTTGGTTGAACAGATAGGTTTGGCCTAGAGTTGAACGGAGCAGAGGGGCCGTGTGGAATTTTGGTCCGATTTTCTGATCACTGAAGATGAAACGCATTTGCTCGCGATAGATTTTTTTTGTGTATGCAGATTTATATAGCGCAAACTTGACCCAAAGCTATTGGAGCACTTTACATGAGCACCAGTTATGTTACACAAGGTCACATTTTTTTTTTGGTAGGCACGGGGAGATCAGGGGCCAGATGTAGGAGAGAAAATACCGGTCGGTAACGGCCGATTTTGGCCGTTACCGACCGGTATTTAGGATTTGGCATGTAGGGGCCATCATTTTACAGAATCGGTAAATTTACCGATTCGGTAACTTTACCGATTCTGTAAAAAAAACGAATCGGTTAAGAGTGTCACAGGCCCTTAAGAATCGGTATTTTACCACCCAATCCAATTGGGTGGTAAAATACCGAATTCAGGTGTGCATGCACATCTGTGCATGCACACCTGTGCCATATGACACACAGACATGCCCTTAGGGCATGTGTGTGTGCCACATGGCACACATGCCTGTATTTGGGGTGCTAGAGGGTGTCAAAGTGACACCCCCTGCACCCTTGCAAGATTCGGTATTTACCGATTCGGTAAATACTGAATCGGTATTGCCCATTGATTCCTATGGGCTTCAAGGCCCATAGGAATCAATGGGCAATACCGATTCGGTATTTACCGAATCGGTAAATACCGAATGTTACCGATTCGGTAATTGAAAAATTATTTTTACCTACATCTCCCACCTACTATTTTACCGATTCATAAATACCGAATCGGTAAAATTCGGTATTTATGAATCGGTAAAATAGAATTACCTACATCTGGCCCTAAGTGATTTGCACAGAATCACAGGATGTGGAGTCGACCCGAGGATCGAACCTTGGTTTCCCAGCTTCAAAGTCAGCAGTCTAGGTCTGTGGTCCTGCTTGTTATATCTGTGCTATTGATATTACTAGCACAGACAAGGAATTCAGGATACGCTGGAAGAGCTTTGATAATCAGCTATGAGCGCCGTGGAGATCGTGCTGGCCATGTGGCTTAGCCCGCAACGAATCATGCACACACCGAGCGTGTTGTTCAGTAGTGCTCGTGTATCCCGGCTCTAACGCCGGACACACATGACACCCTTTTATTAACCATAGCCGCGCTACGTGGGCCGAACCACTTCCGGCACGTAGGCGGGGAAAGCTCTCGATTCCCCTCCCCATGTACACTTGACAACATGGGCACGCCCTCAAACAAGTATTGCAGTGTGCGATACAACATTCCTCCGAAAAAATCCAGTGTCCAAAGAGTCCAACAAAACAGAAACATCAATGTCTTACTAGACAACAAATAGTCCTACCGTCCAGATGGACACTGAAAATATGCAGATTACTTCTTACCCTCAGGGGATGTTTCAAAAGTGATAGTCCCTTAATCTGCTGGATGGTTCAGGGTTTGTTCTCAGTCTATATTGAGTACGTCTTTCTCGCCCTTCACTGTTCTCTTCAGGGATAACAGGAAGCTCCGATGACTCTTGTCTGACTTCTGGGGATCGGGCAGATACCTCTACACCCTCTGCTCCCCGCATTTCAGAACCAGGTTCCGACCATTCTTCCCAGCCCCGGTCACGTGAGCCTTCATCCAGAGGATCACACTCCCGCTGAGGACACCCATGATACTTTTTATACTCTGACACATTCCTGGTAAGCAGTTCCAGACCTCTCTTAATGGTGACTTTCATGCCACGAATTTTGACAATGCACCAGGGGTCCTTCTCAATCTGAATTTGCTGCCAGGGTGTTGGTCTTGCACAATTACTAGGTCTACTTCTCTGAGTTGAAAAGGTTCCACTCTGCGCCGATTACTGGCTTATTCATTAGCCCTCTTTCTCATACAGTCCACAGCTCTCTCATTTACTTCCGCTGGGACCCAACATGGGTGAAGGGGAATGGAATCACTCACCACCCATCCCATAGATAGGTGCCCAGGAGCACGGCCGGTGGTGGTGTGAGGGGTCTGTCAATAATCCCTCACGACAGAATATATAGACTGTTCCACAGAGTCACCATTAGCCACTGCTATGCAGATTACCTTGGCCAAAGTTCTTATGAAGCGCTCTGCTTCTCCATTTGCTTGAGGCCACTTCGGGGTTATCTTCTTGTGCGCAATTCCAAGAGACATAAGGTACAATGCGAATTCCTGCCCCTGAAATGGTGGACCATTGTCCGTCTTGATTTCCTTAATTAAACCATGGGTGGCCATCATTTTTCCAGTTTCGGAATCACTTCCCCATCACTCACGAAGGATAGGACCCTACCTATTTTGAGTAGTCGTCTATAACTACCATTGTATATCTCCCATCCGGTATTCTCGCAATTGCGACAACAGCGGCGAGTTAGGCTGCTTTATACTCACTGTGCGCTAAGCCTCCTCCGTGTGTATGAATATTTCTAAATCTTGCTTTGGTGTGATTTTCGACACTTTATGCTTTTTAAAAACTGTTTTAACTCACTTACTTGCTGCCTCCTTTGTTCCTGACCCCGGTCCGCCGCGGCTGTGTGCCGATCGAGCGGAGGGTCATTCAGCGAGCAACACGCCCTACACCACTTCCTGCCTGCCACGTTGCGACGCAGGTCAGCGCGCTAGTTGCTGCTACGCTCCTGGCTATTTTTAGAGGTGGGCTCTCGCGCTCTTCGTGACAACAGCGGCGAATTAGCCTGCTTTATACTCACTGTGCGCTAAGCCTCCTCCGTGTGTATGAATATTTGTAAATCTTGCTTTGGTGTGATTTTCGACACTTTATGCTTTTTAAAAACTGTTTTAACTCACTTACTTGCTGCCTCCTTTGCTCCTGACCCCGGTCCGCCGCGGCTGTGTGCCGATCGAGTGGAGGGTCATTCAGCGAGCAACACGCCCTACACCACTTCCTGCCTGCCACGTTTCGACGCAGGTCAGCGCGCTAGTTGTTCCCCCCCTGGACTATTTTAGATGGTGCCCTGGCGGAAGCGCAGGGGACGAGCACAGCGGGCGCGCCGACTTCGCGCCGAAGTTGTGCCAAAGTTAAGCCCGTCTGCGCCCGTCCGCAGCCGACCGCATCCAGCGGCCACCCACTATGCTCATCGCATCACCTACTCATCCAAGGATCTTATCGCCCTCCAACACTCTGGCCCACTCCAACCCTGCGTTGCTAGTGTTGCCCAGGACTGTGGTATTTTGACCCCTCTGGGTTCCTGTCCTGGCACACATAATCTATTGTCTCCCATTAATTGTAGCGATCCCTCCATTACTCCACCAACTGCTCGGCCACCTCTATCACACTCTCTGGTTATAGTCTATCTTAATACTCGCTCGCTGCTGAAGCATCAGCTTGAAATATTCCAGATGTTGGTCAATAACAACGTAGACATTCTCCTCATTTCGGAGACTTGGTTAACTGATGACTCTACCCCCGACATCCTCGCCGCAATTCCTACTGGTTATTATATTTTACAGTCCAATAGAACTGTCGGTAGAGCGGGTGGGGGGGTTGCGGCTATTATCCGCTCCCAACACAAGTTCACCATCCTTGAAACCACCGTTCTTCCTAAAACTGACATTCTCACTTTGAAATTCACTTCTCCCAGGTTTTTCTTTATTTGTGTCCTTATCTATAGACCCCCAGACACTATGTCCCTTTTCATACAACAGTTTGGGGATATTATCTCCCGGCTAGTCATTAACTCCGCTAAAATTCTTATCATTGGCAACTTTAATTACTGGCCTTCAGACCCCTGTGAAAGTGGCCTCTCCGAAGACTTTACGGATCTGTTACTTGGTCTGAACTGCAATCAGCACATTACAGTGGCCACCCATAACAGGGGTCATATCCTCGATCAAGTCTGAATGGCCAATCTTGATATTTCCCCTCCCTCAGTTTATCCCTGTTCTTGGTCAGATCACTTTTTTATTTCCTTTTATTTGAAATTTACTTTGCCCTGCCACCCTCCTCCTACCTCTAATTTCTTTGCACGCAACTGGAAATGAGCCAATCTCTCCGAATTCTACTCCATTCTAGCCACGTCAGCCCCCAGTGACATGGCTTCGACATCTGCCCAGGCTGATGCTCTTGATCAGTGGCTAGGACATGCGAGCAATGCAGTGGCCCCGTTAAGATCCATCAAAATTAAGCGCCCTCATGACGCTCAGCGGTGGTTCACGGAGCAATTGAAATTGGATAAATTGCCACTCCGACAAGCAGAGCGCCGTTGGAGGCACAAATATGACCCATTATTAAAAATTGCTTATGTTAATTCTTTAAACCTTTATAAGAAATCTATTCTACAGGCAAAAACCTCCTATTTTTCGCAGAAGATTCTTAACTCCGCTTCTAAAACCAAAGATATTTTCTAAATTGTGGAGGAACTCTCTTTGCCAGACCGTGTCACTGTCCAACCTCAGCCCACACAAGCTCTCTGTGATTCCCTCAACTCCTTTTTTATTGACAAAATCATCACTATTAAAAACAATATCCCCCTTCCTTCTTCGTCTTCTGTTTCTCTTTACCCCCACCCAATCCTTGTTGTTTTGATACGTTTCCTCCCATCACCCTGACCGAGTTTATCTCTTTATTGAATGCGGTCAGCTCTGGTTCCCCTAATGACTGCTGTCCCCCCAAATCCTGAAAGCCGCGTTCTTGGCATGTCCTGATCCTCCGCTGGCACTCCTCAACAGCTCGCTTGCCACAGGCTCTGTCCCTGATGCTTTCAAACAAGCCGTTGTAGTTCCCATACTTAAAAAGCCTGGTGCTGATCCTTCTGTCCTGAGTAACTATCGGCCGATCTCCCTCCTCCCCTATTTGGGGAAAATTTTGGAGACCTATGTAACCCGCTGCCTCAGTGCTTTCATTGAGGGGTCTTCTTTTTTAGATGACCAGCAAGCCGGTTTTAGACCCGCTCACTCCACCGAAGCTGTCATCGTGGCCGTAATGGATGCACTGAGGCAAGGCGCCGACAAAAACTTGGCCCAGGCTCTTGTTTTATTAGACCTGTCGGCTGCCTTTGACACGGTCGATCACGCTATTTTGATCGACCGTGTCAACAATGCGAGCATCCAGGGCATGGCTCTTACTTGGATAAGATCTTTTTTGCACCAACGCTCTCAATCAGTTCACCTGTCCACCTTCTCAGCCCCTTACTTTGCACTTTCCTGTGGTGTTCCTCAAGGCTCTGCTCTCTCTCCTCTTCTGTTTAATCTTTATATGCAACCCCTCATTGTCTCTCTTCGTCACAACCCTGTCATTATCTTCAATTACGCAGATGATTTACAGTTGATTTTTCCTGTTGATTCATCCCCCTCTTCCCGTGCCAATTTCCAAACCGCCATGCTTACTATTTCTGAGTGGATGCATTTTAGCCAGCTGAAGATCAATCCCAACAAGACAGAGTTAGTATTAACAGGAGGGTCAACTAATCCCTGGAGCTCCACTTTTTGGCCCTCCACTCTCGGCACTCCGCCTTGCCCTGTCAACTCGGTGAAAAGCCTTGGTGTAATTATATCTTGTGACCTATCTATGAGACCTCAAATCAATGCAGTTACATCTTCCTGCTTTTTCCATCTACGTAGGATCTGCAAAATCCGCAGATTCCTCACAACTGAGGCTCTCATATTGATCATCATGGCTCTTGTCACCTCCCGTATTGACTATGCTAACACTCTCTATGTTGGGATCCCTGCTTACCATCTCCATCGGCTACAGCTGGTTCAAAATCAGGCGGCGAGACTGGTCTTCCAACAGCCCAAACATCAACATGTCTCGCCCCTGCTGAGGAAATTGCACTGGCTCCCAGTGGCCTCCCGTTGTATTTTTAAGTTGGGTTGTGCTGTTTTCAAGGCCCTTCTTGCCTCTGCTCCGGCTTTCACTTCCTCCAGCCTCAAACGTCACATCCCTCTAAGAAATCTTCGGTCTACTGCCCACAATCTTCATATCATCCCCAGGTATAAACGTAAAAAGCATGGTGGCTCGTGCTTTTCGTTTCTTGCCCCATCACTGTGGAATTCCTTTCCTATCTCACTTCGACTCTGCTCTAACTATCTATGTTTTCGCAAATTACTCAAGACTTACCTCTTTCAATTAGCTTTTGAGTAACCATGCTGTTCTGCCCCCCGTTGTTGTTTATGAGCGCCATGAAACCAATCGGTGACCGTGCGCGGTAGAAATGATTTTAACATAACATTTAACATAACATTGTCCATGCTTGCGCTCAGCCATGGGCCTTCAGGTCATTTTTCTGTCACAATGGATGCTGGGGGATTCGGTTCACCTGTCACTTGGCATCACAGATAGGATCTCACCACCTCTTCCACTTTGTTATCCATAAGAGGGAACCAGACTTTTGTTTTGGCCTTTGTTTTTCACCATTCCCTGGTGCCTGGCGTGAGCTAAACCAACTAATCGATCCATCAGCGTCGATGGGATCTCCAGCCGGTGAACTTGTAACAGGCATCCATTAGGATCGGCACTCAGTTTGTGCCGCTCTTGGTATAGGCTCCCTAACACTTTCCTTGCCACAGGAGAAAATGTTGCTCCTTGACTTCTAAGGGAATCCCATTTGTTGGTATTCACAGCTTCTAACCCTTTCTGTAGGCATTCATCCTGTCCAGTTGCTTGGCACAGCTCTCCTAGCAATATGGGCAATGGGCGCGATCTGTCGGCTATGTATCGAACATATTCTTCAGTTTCCTCTGAAGGGTAGCTTCTCGGGGATGACGAGAATAATAATCTGCGGGATTGCATGCCACAGGGTAATATTCAATTTTGCAATTATATTCCTGTGACTGTAGCATCCATTTCTCGATGCGAGGTGGGGGTTTGGATGCCATTCCGGTGAATAGATGAACCAGAGGCTTATGGTCAGTGGTGACCAGGAATGGTTTTCCGTACACATACAAATGGAAGTGCCGGCACCCCCAATGTACTGCTATTGCTTCCTTTTCAATTTGGGATTACCTTTGTTCGGTTTCAGTCAATGATCGACTTGCGAATGCCATTGGGGCCCACTCATCTTCATCCGTGGACCTTTGTAAGAGAACAGTGCTCAGACCTTTTAGTCCAGCATCAACGACGACTTGTGTCTGCTGCCGAGGATCAAAGTATCTTAGTGTGGTGGTGCTTCACGGTACGTCTTTAGTTGCTTGGAATGTAGTCTCTTGTTCCGCACCCCACAACCATGGAACCAAAGCTTTGGTCATCTCTCTCAATGGGGTGGTCAACGAGGACAAATCCTTGATGAATCTACCGCAGTAGTTGACCATCCTCAAGAAGCTGCACATTTCTGTCACATTGGTGGGAGCTGGGGCCTCTTTGATGTCTCTTACTTTTTTGGGAATGGGAGCCACTCCTTCAGCCGAGAATATGCAACCAAAAAACTGCAGCCTCTGTTGAAGGAACTCGCATTTATCTCTATGTAGCGTGAGGCCAGAGTCTTGTATCCTCTGTAGCCCCTGTCTCAGCCGACAAGCGTGGAAAATGTCCTGATGTATGAGGACTGTTCGTCTAGGACGAGTTGATGATATCCAGCCCAAAGATCAAGTTTTGAGGACCAGCAGGACCCACTTAGTTCCCTTATCAAATCATCGATGGTTGGAGTCAGATGCCTTTCCCTTTTGATGGCAGTATTCGGGATTCGCATGTCTACGCAGATTCTTACCTCCTGTGGTTGCTTGGGCTTCCTTGCTTCCACAATTGGGGACACCCACGGGGTTGGCCCTTTCACTTTCTCAATGATCCCCGCTTTTTAGAGTTTGCGTAAATCCTTTTCTACCAGTGGCCGCAAATGGAATGCAACTCGCATGTGTTGCAGGGCCACTGGTTGTACCGAGGGATCAATGTGCAGGTGTATCTGCTTGTCCCATAGACATCCAATGCCATTGAATACTTTCAGGAATTCTTCCACTATTTTACTCACCCCTTCTCGGTGTATTCCAAAGGCAAATGTGACAATGCCCAGAGCCTCTGCAGAATTGCACCCGAGCAACATTCCATGTCCCTCCTCCATTACGTATATCAGAGCCTCTTCTTCCTGGTTGTCATAGGCTATGGTTCTAAACTTTTCCCAAATGGAGAGGGGCTTGGATTGTCCGTACACGAAGACTTTTATCTTGGCAGATGTCAATGTTGGAGGAGGTGTCAGTCCTTGGCATGCTTCTCTGGACATTATGTTTATGGTTGCTCTGGTATCTACGTTTGCCGTCGAGGGACATCCTCTGACCAAAACTTGGTATTGTGGCAAGCGACTTTCAGTATTTGATGCTGACCCTATGGTGAACACCGAGTGCACCGTGTGTTCTTCTCGGCCATCGTCCATATCACTGCCTTGACCCTGTGACTCCGGGATCAAGTTCACTTGGGGCCTCACCGGTCGCCCTTTGTTGGACCGACATACTTTCATGAAGTGATTCATTTTTCCGCATGTCGTGCACTTCTTCCCCTTCGCTGGACACTCGGACGGGCGATGTCAAAGTTCGCCACAGTACCCACATGAACGTGTTCTCAGGCCTTGTGGTAACCTTGTTTGCACTGTCACGGTGTTCGGAACAACAGCGTTCAAATGTTCAGTCTTGATAGGAGCCTGTAGCACTGCCTCCATGTGCGCTGCCCTTGTCTTTGAGAGTTCTTTTTTTTGCCCCATGGTAAGTATTTCTGCCAGCGACTTACCTGATTTTTCCAGAATGCTCTTTCTCAGTTTCGCAGCTGCGCACCCCTGAATGACTTGACCTCAGATCTCCTCTGTCTCATCCTGAAAACCACAGGTGCTGGCCAATTCCTTTAACCTTGCATGAAAAACATCAAGTGACTCTTCAGGCTGTTGCCTGGCCTGTCTAAACATAAAACGTTCGTAGTCACGATTCGCCATTGGCTCAAAGTGTGCATTGAGCGCTGTTATTCGACCAATCCGGGGAAAACACGCTATAAGTTAGCACTTACCAAATATAAACACCTCATAATCACTGAAAAAAGTAAGTACTATATTAACCAAATCAAAACAGCACAAGACTCCACCAAACAGCTGTTTCAGGTCGTAACCAGACTATCAGGCCCCAAACCTGTCCCCTCCATAACTCCGACTCAAACACTATGCGACTCTCTAGCCACATTCTTTCAAGAAAAAGTTAGTCATATTTATACTAACTTTGCCACCCATTCCTCTACCAACAACCAGAAAACTGATCCCACTGATAAAACTAACACACCTATCTCCACTAAACCTGGCCTCACAAAAATAGCATCGTCCCCACCCTTCTGGAATTCACCCAAGTCATGTTAGACCAAATCCTCGACCACATTGCCTCCACCAAATCAGGATCCCCCAATGACCCATGCCCCCACACCATACTAAAAATGATACCTGAGATCATTGCCCCAGTACTAGCCAACATTTGTAACTCTAGGTTCACCACAGGAACATCCATTTGGAAAAAAACAGTAATTAAACCGCTACTAAAGAAACATAACCTCGACCCTACAGAAACCAAAAACTATAGAACCATCACCTGCCTCCCCTTCCCCGCAAAAATCTTCGAAAAAGTAATCAATACCCAGTTGTCAGAGTTTATTAATGAAAACAACCTCCTAGACAACACCCAATTCGGGTTCAGGAAGGGCCACTATACCAACACAGCCCTCATCAAGGCCTCCGACGAGATCAGAATGATACTTGATCAGGGAGGAGCCGCAGCTTTGGTGCTGCTAGATCTATCAGCAACATTTGAAACGGTTGATCACACCACACTTATTGACCGTGTCTCTACCATAGGTATTAAAAATAACGCCAAAGCCCTCCTAACACCCTTCCTCTCCAACCGTTCCCAATCAGTAACGCTAGAAGACTTCACATCCCCACCCTTCACCTTCCCTTGCGGTGTTCCTCAGGGATCCTCGCTGAGTCCGACCTTATTTAACATTTCTGTGTCCGACTTGGTGAGGGTCATCAAGTCTCATGACATGTGTTTGACTACATACGCCTACAACACACAACTAGTAATTGAGTCCCACAACGACGGAGAAAAAGTCGCGGCACATTTTCAAACTGGAATGCCCGCAATAAGCACATGGATGGCAAACAATTGCCTCAAACTAAACTCCGAAAAAACAGAGGTAATGATCTTTTGAAACTTCTCCCCCAGCTGGTCTCCATCCTCGTGGCCAGCAGAGTTGGGCCACCCCATCCCCCATAACAAAAGTCAGAAACTTAGGTATTATCTTTGACGATAAATTATCATTTTTTCAACATGCCAACAACGTTGTCACCGCTTCATTTTACACCATCAAAATGATAAAGAAAGTCCTGCCCTACCTTCCTTCAAATGGCGGGAGAACTCTCATGAGCACGCTAGTCATGTCTAGGGTAGACTGTTGTAATGCTCTTCTCCTCAATGCCCAGGAAAGAGTCCTAAACAAATTGCAAGTGGTCCAAAATGCAGCAGCAAGGATCCTGACCAACACTCCCAAATTCAAACCTACATCCAATCTAATACGTCAGATCCACTGGCTGCCCATCAGAAGCCGAACAAAGTTCAAGGCCCTGTGTATCGCCTATAAGGCAGTAAACAACACGGGACCTGAATTCCTAAAACAAAATACTATGCCCCTACAAGCCAACTAGACCTCTACGCTCCTCAGCAGCAAACCTGATAAATGTCCCCAGAACTAAAAAAATCTTCTTGGGGCGACAGAAGATTCACAGTCGCCACCGCCAGACTATGGAACACACTTCCCCTTCACATCAAAAACGCTCCTTCTCTCCTTGCCTTCCATAAACAACTCAAAACCTGGTTATTCAGCCAATAACTGGCCAGCTCCGACTCTGTCTGATCCTCTTCCGTCCACAGCACCGAGACACCCAAGGGTATTTGCGTCCTTAATAAATTGCATAATAATTATAATAATAATAATTATAAGTGTGAGATGAGTCTTAGTTGCTGCCTCCACCACTATTTTGCATACATCCTTCCCTCCAAGATGCAAAATCATTGCCCTCTTCTGTTCATCGTTGACCTTGGTGGCCTTGAAGAATAAGAGTACCTGCTCCATCCATTCCCTCCCTGTCGGGGCCTGGGCAGATGGTGCCCCTTCCACCACTAAGAGTTCAATGGCAGGGACATGTGCCATGGCAAACATAGCGCAGTGTTACTGACTTGCACCCTGGACAACACTTGTCGACGATGAGTCCCCCAAGGACATATGTGGAGAGACGAGCTTTGACTGAGTGCTACTCAAAGTTGGCAGTGTGTATCGGTATTGGCAGCTTCACCTGCCATCCACTACAGCAGCAAGATGCACTTGACTGGTGGCACACCACTAATGCCCAGCAGGCGAACTGACCTCTTATGTCACAGATAGCATGTGGGCTAGGCACACCAGCACCACGAGCACCGCGCACGCATCAACTACAGTGTGCGGCCGCCGCAAAATGCCCTGTGTTCCAGGAGCACCCTCATCGCCAATGTTATGTCTGTGCTATTGATATTACTAGCACAGACAAGGAATTCAGGTTGCACTGGAAGAGCTATAATAATCGCGCTATGAGCACTGTGGAGATCGCGCTGGTCGCGTGGCTTAGGCAGCAATGAATCATGCACACACCGAGCGTGTTGTTAGGTGGTGTTCATGTATCTCGGCTCTGACGCCGGATGCACATGCACACCCATCTATTAACTATAGCCCACGCTACGTGGGCCGAACCACTTCAGGCATGTAGGTGGGGAGAGCTCTCAACGCCCCCTGCGTACGCTTGACAACATGGGCACGCCCCCAAACAAGTATTGTGATGTGCGATACCACACTGCTCCCACTGCTCGGTCAGAATACACCCTGTCCCAACACTTTGAGTTGAAGATGAGCGTTGCCCTGCATTGGCTGTACGGTGGAAGGCGGGGCTACACTGTGGTTACAGTACCATGGGTAAGCTCCGGCATTCCATAAAAATTTAGGTAACATGAATTAGGCGAAGGGCTTTATTTACAGGGCAGCGACACAGGAGCATCTTCATAAGTGTTGTTGGCCTGTCAACTTGTGGAGCCCCTTCTAATTTATAGTTGGATGGACCACAGATTGCCAACAACAGAGTCTCAACTGGCTCCACCATTGCAAACCCTTCTCCTGGCAGACTGCTAGGTCACAGTGGTGATCGGCCCATCTTATTTAGGCAGAGCATCTTTCAGTGATTTTTCTCGACCAGGTCTGCCATGAGAGGAAAGGAAGGGAGTTTAACAGGTGGCTACTTTGAGTGTTTTTTTATTTGAATACCATGAAATCTACCTGGGCAGCCATATTCCTGCAGTCATAGCCTGATATCTTACCTGATGACATTTGGGCAGTGCAGAAGAAGTAGGGCCCTTATGTACCTAAATCAAATGTTAGATGGTTTTATTTACAGAGAATTCTTAAGAGAGTTTAATTAATTCCAATCACAGTAATTACCCCTGGCCAGTCCAACTGGTTCAACTTTACATCGGTCAAAAAAGTTTCGAAGCTGTGAAGTTTGCCCACCACACTAACATAAATTCATTTTTTTCAGGGATGGAATTATATTTAGTTTGTAAATGTATCCTGGTGTGAGTTTTGCCTTTTATGAGCCTGCATGCTTGCAGAGGGGCTGAACAACAGACCGAGCATATGCACACTACTCTAAAGACATTTGAAGAGAAAATTACCAACAATGCACATTGGAGGCACTGGAGGTGCTTGGCAAATCTAAACAGTGAAAGGCATTGAGAGCATGATCAAACCGCAGAGCAAGCTAGAAAGGAAAATTATGCTCTGTGCAGATGGCAATCTGCTCCAGGATAGAAATGCAGAGATCAAAATCATGAAAGACAACATCAAGCTGAAGAGCCTTTGTGATTGTAGTGAAGGGGCTCTTTGATGAATGCGTGCAGGCCATCCTGAACAAAGTGTTCTTTTTTATTTTTATGAGAGGCACATCCATATGTGATAGTTCATATTTCCCTTTACTAATTCCCACTAATCCTGTTTGGATTCCGGAGAAGCATGCTACCTGCCAAAAAGCACTTCAACACCTCATCAGGGGTAGCAAGTGCTATATAAATGCAAACCCTTCCCTCTTCTATCCTGCTACTATCCTTTTACAAACCAAATAACAGACTAACATGTCCACCGCTCACATTAATTTCATATTTCCCTACTATAATGCACCACTAATCCTTCTTGTGGTCCGGAGTAGCGTGCTACTCATCGAAAAGTGCTTCCACACCTCATCAGGGTTAGCAAGTGATATATAAATGCAAACCTTTCTCTCTTCTATCCCTCCACTATCCTTCTCAATCGAAATAACAAAGTAAGTATCCACTGCTCAAAATAATTTCATATTTCACTATACCAATTCACCACTAATCCTTTCAGGTTCCGTAGTAGTGTGCTACTCGCTGAAAAAGTGCTTTGACGCCTCATCAGGGGTAGTTAGCGCTATATAAATGCAATTACAATACAATACAATTATTTGTGCATTTTACAAATTAGATTTTGTTGTGACTTACTCTGGCACTACATCTGACTTACTCCTGGCCTTCTCCTGGAGTTCAGCTGTAACTTAACCTACTAGTACTGCAAAAGTAAGTAATTACTCCAAAATCATTGTCAACGAGGCTCTGTCAATCCTGAAAAAAGTTGACTTCTTCAGGCATGATATGTAAAATGAAAAGGGAACTCACTGTGCAGGCATGCACCTCAGGGGCAAGAGTATTTCTGCTCAGGCTACTGTGCTCTGGAACATATTACAGGCAGCTTTATTGGTTATCAATGACTGCACCACTCTTGGGATAGCCAATAAAAACCCACTTTCTGCACATCAGTAAACACGGGCATAACAAACCCACACTGCCCTCAGACAGTCAAAAGAAACAACTTTACAAGCTCACGCATAAAATAAGTGAGCCACTTCACGGTTCCAGCAAAACTGAAGCACATAGACAACAAACTGGGAAACTGATTTTAAGATGAAGCAAAAGAAGAGATTTGTAATTAATAACATAATATATGCTCTCCAGATGAACCGTCTTAGTTCTCTTAATTGGCTTTCACAGCAGGTGGATAGCGGGCATTTTTGGTAATTTGAAAGTGAACTTGAAGTCACTTTAAGCATTTTCAATGAGATTTCAGTTATTAATGAGAACTGGAGAGAAGTCTCATCAGTCAAGGTGTACGCTAATTCTGAAGGCCACTATACAAACAGACATAAAGTAATCATACAAATCAAGGGATGGACACAATGATGTGTAAATATTAGAGCCAGAGGTTGCCCACATGTTCCTATGTCCGGTACTACCATCAAATTCTATTGTAATATCTTCCTCATCATAACACTGTCCTAATGCATCTGATCCCAATATGCATACAAATATTATTAACTATAGAGATGCTGTAAATATGCTAGGAAAATAGGTTTGACATACTATTCATACACCTTCATCTGAAATTTACTCAACTCATTTTTTATTTGATTTCTTTTTGAGGGGATTGTGGTGACTGCAGTAAGCGTTTTGGGAAAACTTCTGTGGCGTGGAGTGAGGAGTAGTGAAGAAGTGCGGCGGCGGCATTGTTGTTCTACCTTTCCAAAAAACACAGTTGATGGACAGAATGTAGAACAATGTCATACATTCACCCCAGTACAAGGATCTGGGCCTAAATCCATCGTTTTTTTTGCACTCCACACCACCCTGGGTTAGACACTGGCTATATGCAAATCAGCTCTGACCCTGTGCCTCATGGGAACAGTCCAGTCCGAACTACCAAGCCATGTCTTTCCCAGACCGGAATCAAGCATCCAAGGACCGGTTTCTGGCTATCAGCCTTCATTCAGCCTGGATAGCTTGACTCCAGTGGTGTGGAGAGCCTGGGACTCACGTCTGAGCATAACCAGCCCACTCGGGGTGAAAATTGCAAAAAACACAGTTGATGGACAGAATGTAGAACAATGTCATACATTCACCCCAGTACAAGGATCTGGGCCTAAATCCATCGTTGGCAGTTCGGGCTGGACTGTTCCCATAAGGCACAGGGTCAGACTGATTTGCATATAGCCATGTCTGAACTGGGGTGGCTGAGTGAACTAAAGAATGGTGATGGATTAAACCCAGATCAGTTGACTGGGGGTGAGTGTTTGATTTGTTCAAACGCTCCGTCCATCATCCCCTTTTGTATCGCTTTGTTCTACCTTTCCAGCGGCTGCTCCTCCGCTATGGTGGAGGAGCGTTGGCCTCCCTGGCAGCAGCCGTATACATAGAAAAATAAAATGATAATAAATCAGGTTCAATACCATTTACTTTTTTTTCTAGCGACCAAGGTTTGGGGGCGGGCCGAGTGGAAGGCAGGCACAAGAGTCAGTGTTTCACACTGGTATGAGTGCGCATGCCAGTTTGGACGGCCTGATACTGCCGAGCTGCGCTGCAGAGTTGGAGACAGTAGGCACAGGCTCCCAGTCTAACTGGGAGAGCAAATTCAAAGCGCTCAGGCCAATCCTGATGCTGCTTACATGCTGTCACCAGCAGCATGAGAGCAGCGTCAGGATTGGCCAGTGGAGCCTGTGCCTGCATAGGAGAGGAGCTTACAAGAGCGAGATGCGGTGATCTGGTGATGCAGCAGGTACATTTTTTGTTTTGTTTATTTGTGTCTTCTGTCCTTCCTCCTTACCCCCTACTCCTGCCCCTTGGCCACCCCCCCCTACCCGCCACCCTTCATAGTTACCAGCTGTTACTGTACCTCTCAGCAGTTCGATTGGATGTGTCACGCCCTGAGGCAGAGAGCACAGAAGGAAGAAGATTGCTGCAAGCTGCTCTGAGCAAGCCTGCATTCTTCTTTTATTTGTGTCCAGAAGTGGGGGATCAAACAAGGTCTTCCTGACTAATTTTAGGGGGTGTACTGACCGCAATTGGCAACTCTATTGGCTGTGTACTCCCGTTTTCAGCTCTGTCAGACGCCACGACCAGCAAGAAGCAGAGTTCCATACAAGCATTGACTGTCCTGTATATGACATTTATACAACATTTGTGAGCAGTCTGGGTTTTGGCCTCTAGGGAATTTTAAGATGGCCTCCAGAGGCAGGAGAGTCCCAACAAGACATTCCATAGTGGCAGGAAAGCTTCTGGTAGTTAGGAGAGGGCCCTCATTTAAGGCATAGAAGGGAAGAAGAGAAAAAGACAGAGAAATTAAGCAATCCTGCTCAGATTGTCTTGGAGCCATCATTGGAGAGCAGTCACCTGGAGGAAAGTGGTAAGGAGCAGGGGGAGGGCAGACCTGCAATTACACTGGCTCATCCCAATGTTCCCCAGTGCTAACAGTGGTTTCCTTATTAGGTCTCCCCCAGAAATCTATGGATCAGTGCATACTTCTAATTCAATGTTAATAGCAGGTCAGGGGGTACACCAAAAATAAGCAGAAGCTGATTAAGGAGGAGCTACACACTCTTAAGCCACTCATTGTGTGCAGAAAACTCACCTGTCTCGTGAACAAACTACCTTTTAACAGTGCTGGGTATAGGGTTCTGAGTGCTTCTAGCTATACTTTGGCTCAGAGTTGGGTAGATTTTTTAGTAAGTTGGCCTAACTTGTTCTTAGTCAAAAACCAAGTCCGATCTAGGTGGGTGGTGGTTGCTGGCAGTAATCGAGAAAGGAGACATTCAGCTCACAATCTGCAGAATATTTATGGTCCAAACAAGGACACGCCTTCTATCTTAGATTACTTGTTGTCTGAATTGCATAAATGGCCGGTGCCCTTAGTGTTATATGATGATTTTAACGTTACCCTTTGCCCAGGGGTCGAGTCTATGTTGAGGGGAACTCGTAACTCAACAAGTATGGGGGGGGGGGGGGGGGGAATTTCAGAGATGCATTGAGACACTTTGTGAGTTCTTATGCATTGATGGATGTCGGATTGTGCTGTACATAATGGGAGCCTGGCTTCACCTTTAACTCATCACCCCACAAGTCCCTCTCTTAGATTGATATGTTCCTAGTGAGTCACTCACCTCAATTGTATACTAGTACACGCATGAATGCAAGACTAATATTGGAGCTGTGTTGTGTGAAAGAACTGCCGCTGGCACCACGACACGAAGGGGAGTATGGGGGGACAGCGCCCTAGTACCACACAGCTGGCGAGCGCAGCCAGCAGCGCGCCCTCGTTGCCGCCCCCCCCGGACAACAGCCAATAGGGAGGGCTCATTGTGGACGGGGGAGGGCGTTTCGCAAGTATATCCTGGCCAGCAGCGTGGCTCGGCCTTCTCTCCCGCGCCGTGGCTGCTCTGCGCTGTACACGTCTGGTCCCCTGGGCTGCTCTGCGCTGGCTTGTCCTGGTGACGCGTCGTGCCTGGTCTTGCGTCGTGTTCATTCTGGTGAGTGTTGGCACTGTGGCTGTGGGCCCCTCCCCCCCACCCCCCCCTCCCTTTTGTGGCTCCGTGTGGGAGTTGGGAGTACTGGTGTTGTTGGTCAGGGGTCGGGGCCGGAGAGATCCGCGAACCCCCGCCCCTCATGCTGGTGTTGTTTTTCGTGCGGCAGTTATCAGCGGCCTCGAGCGCGGTTGACTGGGTCATGCTTGTCTGGCTCTGAGTCTGCGGCGGTCGGGAAGGTGTGTGACGGAGTGTCCCCCCCCCCACCGGGGGCCATTTTGGGGTGATGCCTCGGGGAATGCTTTGCCTCTGCTGGCTGCCCCTGAAGCGTTATGCATATCACTAGTGCGGATCCCGAGGGGGGAGCGACGCATTTAGTATTGCTGCTGAGGTCGGCCGAATGGATAACGTTACTGCACGGATACGTATGCCTAGTACCTACAGTGCTTAGAAACGGTACATAAAATATTATATTTGGGCCATCGGGGTTCACGGGCGGGCACTATAGGCTGTTTGCACCGCCCGTGCTGGGACGGAGTATTTCGCCAGTGGTGGTGGTGTCCTCAGTTTTGGCGTGCCGTTTCTTCCGGTTCGGGTGCCCCTGTCGGGATGGTGGGGGTCGGGGCGGTGGGTCCGCAACCATGCCCGTTGTGGCCTGTCTGTTGCCGCTCGGTGGCGTAACATCCTCTGGGTATCCGGTCGTTCTTTTGTCAAACAAAACCATGGACGCGGAAAATCTATATTTTGTAAATGGCTTGACAGAGGCCAGGCTACTGTTGGTCGGGGTGCGGTTTCGCGGGAATAATTGCTGCTCTGTAGCGGGGAGATCCAGAGGTGCTCAAGTTTGCCTGGTTCGGCCACAGATGCCTTGAAAACAAGGGCCATGCTTTCTAAGAATATTGCATAGAGGTTGTATTAGAACGGGGAGGCGGCCAAGCAAGATGGGAGAGAGGGAATGTCTGTATGGCGTATTGTAAGGTTAACGCCGCCGAGGGTGCCTTGGAGTCTAGGGGTTTAAGGAGCTGAAGGAAGCTAGGCGCCATGGCAGCCGTGCCTACCCCACACATGCAAGGCTCCCGGTTACGTTTCAGCTTAAACTTCGATGTGCGACCTTTCCGTGGCGCGAGTAATGAGTCCATGTTAGGTCACCCATTAGCCCTCGGCCTCTAGCGTGAGTGGCCACCACCAACGGTGGCAGGGGTGTTGGGGTCATGATCACCATTGGGCCCTGGATGTTTCTTTCGAGAATCTGGTCACGCGGTTAACCGGGTTTCCCGGTTTCAGTAATCTCAGAATGAGTCGGTCTGCCTTGAAATTCAGTGGAAGAAAGGCCACTCTGTCTCGCGTATTGTCGTACCAGTGTGGGAGTCCTATTATTGTTTCAATAGCAGGCGCTGTGTTGTCGAACAGGCTGAAGCGAGCAGAGTGTTGTTCGGGTGCAGGGTTGAGCTACATCTGCGGAGCAATACTTCTGGGAGGAAGTGCATTCAACATACGGCCTCTTCCTGGCGCATGTGTGCTGTTCATGTGCCATACTGGTCGTAGCGGGCACCGGGCATTTTCCTGGTGGGCGGTAAGGGCGAGGGCTGGTTCATTGTCCGTCGCATGTGGTTAATGGCGCCCGCTTGCGGCCATTGTCATGGGCTGTATGTTTCACCATGTTTCGGCGCACGCGGGTAATGGCGCCCGGTATAGCCATTCGGCTTCGTTGTCTATTTATTTGTGGGGGACAGGTATGTTGGCCGTATTTAGATGGGATTGGGCATGCACGTTTTCAGGATGCAGGCTTACTGAGTCGCCTTTTGCCCTTTATGTCGTACGGTGTTTTACGTGGTTCCATGGTGTGGCTGCCCTCTGGGGCACGGCACTCTGTGCCAGGGTGCTTGGACATGCCTTTGGGCAGCGCAACCTGGACAACACCGGGAGCGGAGAGGGATGATTTCTCGATCGCTTTCTTGGCCGGCCTTTGTCACTGCGTTTTGGTTCTCGTGCCGATTACGGCAACTCCGCTCGGTGGCAATTGTCTAGGCAGAAATTTATCAATGATGTTTAGCAATTATTCCGCTCGTGTCCATACTCGGGCGGTGGGGTGTTTTGCCACCGGTGGAACGGTCCCTCAGTTTCGGTTTATCCGACACGCTGGAGTTTTGCATGTCCATTCAATGGCTTTGTTTCTTTTCTCTCACGTAAGTGCATTACATAGCACGGGTTGACACTTCTGCACTTGCCCTCGAGTAGTGTTTTGTATCCGGGCATGTTCATCTTTACGACTGTGTCGTACGCCGTGATAGTTCTTAATAACGTAGTATTGCTACACAGCAGGTACCTTTTATGCTTTTAATATATGGTTCACACGCAATTATAATTTTGCTTTTTAGATATAGATTGCCCACACAGTTATTAATGGGTAATTTACCGGGAACACTTTGGCTAGACTCCTGGCCCCTCCCTGCCAATAATTACCCAAGTAACCTCCTTTTAGTGGCAAGTAAGTTACCCGTTGTACATTGGTGGCACTGTTAATGATGCCTGTTTACCGACCGTAATTTTGATCCACATTTTCTAGGTTAATTTATCACCCGAGAATTTGAAAATACCTTTCTGTATCCAGGAGCCTCAACTAGGCAGATGTTTCTCCCGTGCCCCCCCCCCCGCCTTGCACTTGTTTGGTGTGTGGGGAGGGCTGTCCTGCTGGCAAGCCACCCGTCGTTGCGGTTTGTTTAGCAGTGCTCAGGCGGGGCTCCGGGCGGTGACCATTGGGTGGTGTCCTTCCTGCACCGCTGACTCTGAGAGCCGCGGAAGTTGGTGCTTGTCACTCGACCGCCTTGTAGTTGCAGGCAGGTGTCATGCATCTCTTTGATGCAGTGATTACTCCTCTGTCTACGTTGGTCACGTCTTGGTTAGCCCCTCGAGGGCTACGGTTATGGGTAGCCACGGAAGGAGGAACTTCCTTGGTATTGCTTCCGTGAGGGACTCGCATTATGTCTCCCGGCCATTTTTCTGCAATTTTTCAGTTTCCTCAGGCGTTTTAAGTACAGCCTCTCGGAGCTATTCTACTAGGGTGAATGTCAGCCCGGAACTGTTACAGTGCTCCCAATGTCCACCCTACTAATATACTGCTCTTGTTACCTGTGCAATCACTGCGTACAGGTAGCAAGCAGCGTGTTACAAGAGAAAAATGAAGTGTGCATATTACATTTGTGTACCAAATCCAGGTGACAATTGCGTTCTAGCAGTAAGGGGTTTTCGCACAAAGTGCACTACAGGTTTAATGGTATAATGTACGCAATCCACACTAGTAGGATTATTGCACAACAATTTTGGTGGGAGCACAAACAGTAGAAGTAACGCTACATAGCATGGGCGGACCTTGAGCTAGTGGCGCAACTAAGCTCTGCCTATTATTAGTTAATATGACGGTGGGCTAGGTATTTTCCCGCAGTAGTCCTAATATCTTAGTGCACCTTGTTGGTTGGGAAGGTTTTTCCTTTCTATGTTCTCGGTGTTAACGCTGTGTCCTAGTCTTTACCGACGCTCCGCACCACAGACGCAGTGCATAGTCACGCACTCTTCCTATATTGCCCTCATTTAGCGCTGATCTCAGAGCGTATCGGAGCGCTAGTTTCAGGTTATAATTGACAAAGTTGGGCAAATGTTTCAGGGAATAGCTCACTTGCCATTACAATAGGACTGGTAACTCATGAGGTAATTACATAAGCCTCAATGTACATGTAGAGGCTAAATACATGACATGTAAGAAATTTCCACGGAACCAAATTCGTGAGCTGGGGTGGACGTAGCATAATATGTGTTTCAAGATAGCAGTTGAATAGTCGTCATAAGGGCATGACACGTTCCACACGATTGAATGGCGCTGGAAGCAGGCATCGGTTTGCACCACCCACCCCTCACGATTTCCAGCCCCACCAAGAGAATTATTTCGGAGTTCTCAGCAGTTAAATCATCTGGTTGAAAGTGCGTGGTTGTATTGTGCTGTCGCATAGAATAGAAAGCGCCGTTGTAGGGTGCCATGCTACCACTAAAATGAATTATCGCAGAGCTAGTCAACCATCGCTCCTTGGGAATTGTGAAACATGAGCGACCTGATTCCATTTATAACCGTTTGTTCCAGAAACGAAGTCGTTAAAATTCTTTCGGCCTGTACTACCTGTGTATTCTTCGGTGAGAGCAGTACATTTTCGAGAGCAGTACATTTTCGTCACTTACTTTCCGGGGGAGTCCGTGTGTCTCGTCCTGGGTTAATATTGGGGCATAAGCAGTTGGGTTTGCGATCAAGCTAAACCTGGTTAAAGGGAGTTTATTCAATAGAATAGTTCTATCTATAGGCGCGAATGAGGCTAATTCTGCCCCTTTAACGTCACTGAATATCAACACGCATGTTGAGCCAAATGTGATCCAGCAATAGATTAGCTTCGTTCACTGTTCTTGCATGGGGCTATTCATTGGCTTCGACCATGTTACCTGGGGACCTGGTTTGAGTCTTGGTGAGGACGCGAAACGTCGGTGCCTCTGGGAAAATTTCTTAGCTCCACCAGTCCAAGGGAGATGGTCATGTAATATAACTGGTGCCACATAAAACATCTGATACAGGATCCGGCAACATCTGTAGTAATTTTTAGAACACAACCCAAATTGTGGCGGTTGAATTTTAACGTAATTTAAGAACACAACTCTAATTGAAGCAGTTGAATTTTGTCGTAGCCCTCCTTTTAATATCACATGGGTTCATGGTTATTGTAAACGATACGATTCATGTATATGCCCCCTACTTTTGGGGTCGAGTTCGCGCTGGAGGACTAGAGTCTCTTGCCTAAGGACTGCGATCACGTGAAGTTTCTTCATTATGGAATTTAACATGAGTTGCCGATAAGATCCAAGTATGACCTGCACTTTCATACTAGGAATAGAGGTTTTAATTTGCACCTTGCAAATTCTTTAAGTTGGTAGGTGACACTAGTCACCATATCGTACACATATCGGGCTTCTATAGCTTATACTATAGCTTTAAACTCTACTTCCAATGCAGCCATTGTATTCTCTTACCAAGCGATAGACCAGTGCTGCGCTAGTGAACTAGCTTTGTATCTGGTTAGCAGGTACCCCTGAATTCAAGGTGTCTGGGTTACAAGACATCAACTCTGCAATCATTAGAGACAGCATTTAGCACTTTAAATAATAAAGCAACCCCAAAGGGATGCAAATGCTTTCCGTGATTGGTACTACATATCTGAATGGGACTCAGGTTACAAACATCATCGTGATGGAGGGGAGAGAGCCCTCTGGGGTTTCAAGCGTTCAAAACTGATAAATGCACCCACTGAGTAGTCGTAACAGCTCAATGTACGGACTTAATAAATAGTGGTAGCTATAAAGCGCCAGCTGCAAAAGGTTTTCAGAACATTATTCGATAGTTTATAGTATAGAACGGCGAACCGTAAACCATCGCAGCTTCTTTACACTTCCCTTCCAATTAATCTATCTGCTGCGAAGTTCAACTATGCGAATTTAACTTCAAGCAATAAAACTTAATAGATCTGGTGGGTGAACGTAGCCATAACGGATATTGGAGACAACAGAAAGCTATGGTGTAGGGCACGTGGAAACATAATTTTAAGGGTGATTGCAGGTTTCTTAATTCTGCAGGCATAAATACAATGTGTTTAACTCACACATGTAATCCTAAAAGGCACTGCAGTATTATGCAGTAAACCACATCACTTTCAGGAGTGTCCATTCGGATGTTTTGACATATTAATGGAATAGCTCGCACCATGTCCCTTGTAGGTGTCTGACTATTATTCAAAGTGAGGAATAAACACGATTACTTCAAGGAGCAAGGTAGGGTGGTGGCCTAGTGCAGTTTGGAAGTAAAGCAGTCAGAGTAGTGTCAGTATCACCGACAATCTTGGCTGAAGTGCAAGTTTTAAATTGTAGATGTGAAAACAAAGTTGCAGTCAAGTGCACGTTGTATTATAGAGGTGAGATCAATGTTTGCAGTGCAGTATTTAAATATAGAATGAATAACGTTTTGGAGGGCATCTGTAGAGGTGTAATAAACTTGGAGGGCAGGATCAATCCATGATTAAAAGCAGGGAATGCCAATGGGTTGCAGTACAGTGTATGAGCGTATGGTAAAGAAACTTGGAATACAGTGTCAACGTATAATAAAAACAGGTAATACCAATGGTGTCCTTCCTTGCAGCTGATTGTCGCGTGTGGGTGATGGGCCATTCCTACGTTACAAGGTTGGAGCAGTGGGCGAGGCTCAAGAGATGGGATCTGAACCTAGCGAGGACGCAAATTCTATGGCTGGGTTTCCCGGGAATGAGATGGGGCCAGCTGAAGGGCAGACTGCAGAAATATATGGCAGAACGGGGCGGTCCTCCCAGCATTCTGATTATCCATCTAGGGGGAAATGACTTGGTAAAGGTGGGGAGGAAAACTCTATTGGAGGCCATGCAGAAAGATGTAACGACAATCACTAACGAAGTGGGAACCACGGAAATTATTTGGTCTGAGATTGTGCCCCGCAGGGCCTGGAAGGGAGCACGATCGGGAGTGGCGATAGAGCAGGGCCGGAGAGGGTCAACAGGTCAATGCAGAAATCCCTGGGAAAGAGGGGATTGGGTTGCATTAGGCATGCGCTGATACAGGGCAAGATTGAGGGGTATTACGAAAGTGATGGAGTACATTGTCGGGGTGGGGAATGGATGTTTTCCTACTGGACCTACTTGAAGCACTGTCGGCTGCAGGGTGTCGGTAGCTGGGTAGGTGGGGGGGCTCTGTCATCGACGGGGGCCTCTTTCAGAGCTGTGGCGGATTACAGGGCGATCTGGAAGCAGATGGACAGTAGGGGTACCTCTGCGGCAGAAGGATACAGTCTAAATACCTCTGCCCGGCACAGTAGGGTGCCCGAGCCAAGAACCTGGAGCCGAGGGGGTTCCAGCAGCGTCGGCGCCCCGTTAGTCCTTCGGGCGGTCGGGGGGCCTGAACCGACCGGGGGTGTGCCTCATCTTCCGCCCTGACAGGGGGGGCGGGAGTCTAACAAAATAAAGTGAATGTACTGCACCGTCTGAGCATCGACTCGCCGTGCAAGATGGCTCCTTGGGCATGCGGGTCAGCGAGAGGCTGCCGCTTTGGATCGCCTGTAAGATGACCCACCTACCAGTACCTGTGTTGTACGAAATAAACCTGCACCACTGCTTTCCCACAAATATGTCTCATGGTTTTCTTGGTATGTAAGTTATGCATGCAGGGCGAAGTAAGCCTGATGGTGTGGGCACTATGCCGCTGGCACCACGACACGAAGGGGAGTATGGGGGGACAGCGCCCTAGTACCACACAGCTGGCGAGCGCAGCCAGCAGCGCGCCCTCGTTGCCGCCCCCCCCGGACAACAGCCAATAGGGAGGGCTCATTGTGGACGGGGGAGGGCGTTTCGCAAGTATATCCTGGCCAGCAGCGTGGCTCGGCCTTCTCTCCCGCGCCGTGGCTGCTCTGCGCTGTAACCCACCCTGAACCCTGACCCAGCTGCAGAGCGGTTGGCACTGTTGGATATTTTAATGATGTGTTTTATGTTGCAGGCGGAGTCACAGGGCGATCTGGAAGCAGATGGACAGTAGGGGTACCTCTGCGGCAGAAGGATACAGTCTAAATACCTCTGCCCGGCACAGTAGGGTGCCCGAGCCAAGAACCTGGAGCCGAGGGGGTTCCAGCAGCGTCGGCGCCCCGTTAGTCCTTCGGGCGGTCGGGGGGCCTGAACCGACCGGGGGTGTGCCTCATCTTCCGCCCTGACAGGGGGGGCGGGAGTCTAACAAAATAAAGTGAATGTACTGCACCGTCTGAGCATCGACTCGCCGTGCAAGATGGCTCCTTGGGCATGCGGGTCAGCGAGAGGCTGCCGCTTTGGATCGCCTGTAAGATGACCCACCTACCAGTACCTGTGTTGTACGAAATAAACCTGCACCACTGCTTTCCCACAAATATGTCTCATGGTTTTCTTGGTATGTAAGTTATGCATGCAGGGCGAAGTAAGCCTGATGGTGTGGGCACTATGTGAATCTGTCCCTAAGTGTCCACTAGGCCTGTGCGAAAATTCCTCTCGAGGAGCTTTTGGAATTTGGCAACTCTACGTTCTGTGGAGAATGTGGATTTACTGAAAAACTTTGCAACAGAGCAGAATTATTGGGGTGCAGGAGCACTACGAGACAGTGGTTGAGAAAGGGGGCGGGACCTCCGGCCACGTCTCAGCAGACCAGCTGTGGGGGACTTTCTTGCCACAACAATAGGGGTTCTTAGCCCGCAACGACCCTCAGCAGCCAAGGAGACTTCATTCCCCAACCAGTAGTGGGCCAGGAGGCCCCTCTGCAGAGTGGTTGAGAAAGGGGGCAGGACCTTTGACCACTTCTCAGCAATCCAGCAGCAGGGGATTAAATTGTCACAGCAATAGGGGTTCTTGGCCCTCAGTGACCCACATCAGTCAAGGGGACATCATTTGGGGCGGGTGAGCAATACTCTGCCTGCTCACGGAACTCAGCAGAATTTGGCTGAGTTTTTTGGCAATTTCATGGAATTCCGCAGAGCGAAACTCCACAAGCTCAGCCCAAGCCCATTGTCCACATGCTGGATATAGATAAAGCAGTCAACAAAAGAAGGTTTTGGGTCCTATCCCTGACCAGCCTGGACCTCAACAATCGCCAAACAGAACACAGTGGCTGGTCCGGTTCACTTTATGACAACTTAAAGCCCCACCCAGCCTATCAATGCTACGTGGGCCACAATTAATTTGGAGCTTATTTATTTATCATTTTTTGATATTGGTTTCATTGATTTTTCGTACGACAAGAAAGGCACAATTGTCAAACAGTTGAATCAACTAACAGACATCGGAGTGCACAATATATACAAGTGACAAATTAATTCAAATGACAAAGTAAATCACAGTGGATTATCGAAATTGTGAACACTAAGAGCCACATTACTATATACAATACATATTGGAGCATACAAAACATTCATAAAAAACACAGTCCTTTGAATTATATACCAATGGATAGGCGGAAAAAAACAGATGATAAAGACTTCCTGCCTATCTCAAAGAACCTGTGAGAAGGTATTTTTAAGGATTGGACGGCTGGGGCAGGGCCAGTGATACTACTTATTCCCCAGCTGCACCCTTCTTCCTTGTCACAGGCTGGGAGTCAACGTGTTTCGAACCTATGATGAGTTCAAGGTTCTCCTCAGGACGTGGACTGTAAAGGTCCTTTTCTGTAGTCAGCGCGCAGAGGCTGCTGGCCGGGTGGAGCATGAAAAAGGGGGGGCTCGACACAGTGGCGACTTTCTGCCGAGGATCTTGAATGCGGGCGGAAGACGGGAGCCCCGACCGGTACTGGGTCCGGGGATCACCAGGGTTGTGGATCTCCTTCAAGAAATGCTGCCGAGGAACTTGAATGCGGGCGGAAGACGGGGCCCCGACCGGTACTGGGTCCGGGGATCACCAGGGTTGTGGATCTCCTTCAAGAAACGTCAATTCGGGAATGAAAACGCATCATTCGGAGGCCGCCGGCAACTGGCATGTATCATGTTTTTTATGAATGTTTTGTATGCTCCAATATGTATTGTATATAGTAATGTGGCTCTTGGTGTTCACAATTTCGATAATCCACTGTGATTTACTTTGTCATTTGAATTAATTTGTCACTCGTATATATTGTGCACTCCGATGTCTGTTTGTTGATTCAACTGTTTGACAATTGTGCCTTTCTTGTCGTACGAAAAATCAATGAAACCAATATCAAAAAATTATAAATAAATAAGTTCCAAATTAATTGTGGCCCACGTAGCATTGATAGGCTGGGTAGGGCTTTAAGTTGTCATAAAGTGAACCGGACCAGCCACTGTGTTCTGTTTGGATATAGATAAAGGCCAGTGCTGCAAGACAGCACCTATGCACTTTGAAAAGTTGTATCTTCAATAACTTTACATCAGAAGATTATGTCTGATTTATATTGGTTACCCATTACTTCTTTGAACTCATTGCACTCCTTCATAATAATACCTTAATTTCTTCTTTCCTTCTTTTCCTCTTCTCTATCTTTAATTTTCTTTTACTTTATTGTTCCTTTTTCCTACTCTTTGTTCCTCTTTTCCTTTTTTTAAATACAATGGTAAAAGATTCTCTTGTTGCATATCTTTTTTTCATGCATGCAATATTTTTAATTTAGGACTCATATTGCAAATGTTTAGTTAGTTTTGTTTAAATTCGTAATAAAATCCATTACTAAAAATAAAAAAAGCACGCTGCTGAATTAACCCAGATTAAAAATAGGTATTTTCTTTAAGTCTCTCTTTCTCTCAGCCAGGGGTCGGATTGACCAGACAGCTAGCTGGCTCAAAACACACAAGAAAGTAAGAAAATACACTGGTTATTTTTTAACTCTAGACAGTGTGGAAGCTGTCTTAAAAGGTTAAATAGGAGCCCCTGTGAAGATGGGGCCCTGCGCCAGAGCCCTCTTTGCCCATGCCTTAAAACATCTCTGAGTGGAAGAGGAAAATGATGTGCAAATTATTTGCAGAGTACCTTTCTGTAGACTCGTAAGGGGAAAATACATTTGTCCTATAAAATTATTCTTGCAGCTGAATTTGAGGGGCGAACCAACGCTATTCGACTAAGGGCTGAGATATGGAGTGGTCACATGGGATCTGAGGTGACACCTCACTATATTGAGAGTAGTAACATTCTGGCACTGACAGTTTTGAATGTGTCTCGAGTAAAGGCTCACCGTTTTAAGTTTCTGAATGATTTGTGGTATACATTGTATCGCTTACATAGAACAAAGACAGTCAATGCTCCCATTGTGGAGTTGATGGGGTGAGAGTAGTCCATTTCTTTGCGCATGTATTTGTATGCATGGGTACTGGGACTATATCTTTCAGAAACAAAATAGTATTTTTCGCATCGGTCTTATATAGGACCATAAATTGATAATACTTGGGCACTACCCTCTTATTCCATCTGCAGTAACTGGGATATATTTATTTTGCTATTTCCCTAGGCTAGACTGGTCTTGGCCTGACGTTGGCAGCTAATCAAAGCACCCAACCCCAAGACATGATGCCAAGAATCTTTAAATGTTTGCTTGCTTGAAATGTCCATCTTCGATAATGATAGGTGTCAAACTGGATTAAACAGCACTTGGGACCCCTTGAGTGTGTGGTTGTCAGAGGCATTGACTGCTCTGAGCAGTCACTCCTAAAACATATGGTATTCTGTGGATTGTCTCCTAGTGATTAACATGCATGTGTATTTTATTTGACACATGTTGCACTTTCAGATTTTTTATGTCCTCAATATTTGTATTATGTGATGCCCTCTAATAAAAAATAAATAAAGTTATTCTACTCTTAAAAAGGAACACGACACTCTAGTGGGACATATCTAAAAAGAACATAATCAGTACTGCTGGTGCTTTTAAATACTATTGCCCCACAGTCATAAATCAATAGCCCTCTAAAAATCAATCTCCAGAGGGCAAATTAACATATAGTTGTCATTGATAAACTTACATATTTCTTAAAATGGATATTGGCTAATTCAAGAGACCAACCATAACTTAATACAGCTATAGATCATTTAAGGACTGATGTTGACTTTGGAAATAAGGGAAATCGCAAAGGTGACAGAGTAACCTCCTCACCAAACTGAACATCCATCTGCCTGATTTACAGTCGGGTGGACCTTAAATATGTGAGCAAGAGTGACTACTCCATCTACTTCAATGACATACTCCTTGATGGCCCTACAGAATAAAGGCCATCAAACGTTTGGCCATTTCATTCGCCCACCCCATTCAGAGTTTTTACTCTCTTTTACAGCTGTGAAAGGGAGAAATCTCCCATGGTGTAGGGGTCATTAGTTTTAGTTTATTCAAAAACAAGATCCTGCTTTGGAATTTTATTTTCAGAAACAAAATCAACTTAAAAGTTTGATGGATGCTAGCATTATTTCGACGGTACCATCAATCAAACATTTGGGGAGAGGATATGGCCTTATGACTAGAGCGGTCGACCTCAAAGCTGGAAAGCCGGGTTCGAGTCTCGGTAACGACGCTCAACATCTTGTGATTCTGACCAAATCACTTAATCTCCCTGTGCCTAAAAAAATTAATGTGTCAATCTGTAACGAAACTGATGCTCATGTAAAGCGCTCTGATACCCGATGTCTCTGGTCTAGTTTGCGCTATATAAAACTAAAAAAAAAAAATCTTTTTTTAACTCATTGACTGGAACACGAAGACGGCGGCTCCTGTCAATGACTGCAGATGTCCTCTAGGCCAGTGGGCATCTCTAAATTCGGAGTAAAGGTATTCCGCACTCTAAATCAAACCCTTAATCTTAAGTGAGATATCCATCGAAATTAAAGGGCATGATAACCAATTGTACAAGCACTTTCATTTAGCCAAGCTGTATTGCTAGCTCTTCATCCTTTTCTAAGCCATGGGGTTCCTAGCATTAAGATCCACAATTGATTCTTGAATATTTTGAAGTTTTTCACTGTGTGTTTCTCAGTATTAATACACCCACATGCATGCCTGCGCGCGCGCGCACACACACACAAACACACACACACACACACACACACATACACACACACACACACACACACACACACACACACACACACACACACACACACACACACCCATGGGAACAACAAGATGTTCCCCTTCACATTCAATGTTTCTGGCTATCCAGGGAACTGAGATTTTTGGTATACAACCTTTACCACGCATTTTTTACCACGCACTACCATTACAACGCGGTTTTTACCACGCATACCATTACAACGCATTGCGCTGGGGGGCGCTCTAGGATAGCGAATAGGTTAATTTACTATCCAATAACCTTCCCTAGTGTCCACGGGGACTGGAGTTGGAATAGTAAATTAAACTATTCACTATCCAGCACCCCAAAGCGCTATGCGTTGTAATGGTATGCATGGTAAAAACCGCGTTGTAATGGTATGCGTGGTAAAAGTATGCGTTGTAACGTCATACATCCGAGATTTTTGGCCCATGCTCATCTGCCACCCAGAGAAGCCTCAGATATTTCTGAAAACTCGACACTGAGGAGTGTCCAGTGTAGCGTGACCTTCATAGATCCCACTTTGTTTTCCTAACAAGAATGCCATGCATACTTCAAACTTTGGCAATAATCACAGATTTGCCTCACATTTATCTGAGGGAAAGGTCTGGAATACATGGGTATCAAAAAAATGTCCTTCCACCCAGCATTCCTACTCTTCTCCTGACAGTAGTTAATTTGTAAAACAAAAAATGCCAGGGCCCTCGTGTGGAGAGCACAGCAATTTGCACCATCCATTGCCCCTGCCAATTATAGCACCAACATAACTACTAACCATCGCACTCCTACAAGTATGGCAATTCAGACTATCCAAGGCCCCCAAAGCTTTAAGACTGGCTTAGCTGGCACATATTAGTGATTGTTAATGTATGTTATATTAATACATAGTTGTTGTGCTCATACCCACCATGTGGTAGACTGTCACAAGCGCGGGTGCTAAGAATTGAGTGCTGGTGCTGAGCACTTGAAATCACCGGCTCAAATTAAGTACTGTCTCCCGATAAAAACAGTGCCCCACTTGTGTGTGTGGGCCCATCATCCACAACAGGAACCGGTTAAAACTTGGACTGTGTAAAGTCAGTATGTTGTCCATGAGATTTTCACTTAGTCACGTTTTGGTCTGTTCCTATTATTTTTCGTGCATATTTTATTACATATTTTAACTTTTTATTTTTGATAATTTAAATGTCTTTCCTGGACCGGAATCAAGCATCCTAGGACCGGTTTCTGGTTATCAGCCTTCTTCAGCCAGGATAGCTTGACTCCAGTGGTGTGGAGAGCATGGGACTTACACCACCCCAGTTCAGTTCAGACGGTCCAGGAAAGACATGGCTTGGCAGTTCGTGCTGGACTGTTCCCATGAGGCACAGGGTCAAGGCTGATTTGCATATGGCCATGTCTAACCTGGGGCGGTGTGGAGTGCAAAAAAACGATGGATTTAGGCCCAGATCTCTGTTCTGGGGTGAATGTATGACATTGTTCTGCATTCTGTCCATCAATTGTTGGTTTTGCATTTGACACCCCGAGTGGGATGGGTATGCTCAGACGTGAGTCCCATGCTCTCCACATCACTGGAGTCAAGCTATCCAGGCTGATGACTGCTGATAGCCAGAAACCGGTCCTTGGATGCTTGATTCCGGTCCAGGAAAGACATGGCTTGGCAGTTCGGGCTGGACTGTTCCCATGAGGCACAGGGTCAAGGCTGATTTGCATATGGCCATGTCTGACCTGACCTGGGGTGGTGTGGAGTGCAAAAAACCGATGGATTTAGGCCCAGATCTCTGTACTGGGGTGAATGTATGACATTGTTCTGCATTCTGTCCATCAACTGTTGGTTTTGCATTTGTCACCCCGAGTGGGATGGGTATGCTCAGACGTGAGTCCCATGCTCTCCACATCACTGGAGTCAAGCTATCCAGGCTGATGACGGCTGATAGCCAGAAACCGGTCCTTGGATGCTTGATTCCGGTCCAGGAAAGACATGGCTTGGCAGTTCGGGCTGGACTGTTCCCATGAGGCACAGGGTCAAGGCTGATTTGCATATGGCCATGTCTGACCTGGGGTGGTGTGGAGTGCAAAGAAACGATGGATTTAGGCCCAGTTCTCTGTACTGGGGTGAATGTATGACATTGTTCTGCATTCTGTCCGTCAACTGTTGGTTTTACTTTGTAGGATTTCATACATTTATTTTGTCAGTTTCAAAACTTTTTATTTCATTTGAGTAATAGATTGTTCAATTCTAAGTTGCTGGTAGCTTGACCCTTTTTGTAAAATTTCTAGGAATTGACAGAGGGTAGGGTGTAGTCGCCCTGAGGATGCTTGGAAGGCGTTGTACCATTCTTCAATTTATTTGGCTTGTTGAGCCATGGTGCAGTCAAATACATTTCACCATCGTATGTGATACAAGTCTGTAGCTTGGCCCTGTGCCGTCTGCCAACCCAAGTATCTTCAAAATAGTCCATTATAGAACTTAATTTGTCATCATTTGTTTGTCACTGGTAGATTCTTTCAGGAGGTTGTAGTAGTTTGCTTCTTCTCTAACTGGCACCTGTGCAGGGTTACTATTTTTATTTTTATCTCATAGGTAAATTGGAAATGTGTTGAGTGTTCTATACTTGAAAAGATTTTTGGAAGCGTGTTAGTCCTGACATCTTTTGGTGTGTTTACCCTGTCTTTTTTGCTTTCTGGCCTGGTTTTGATGGTGTGCTGGATTTTGTTTCTGCTGGTTTAGTGTCTCTGAGCACTTTTTCACTGCTATTCAGTATAAAGTTAAAGTGCTCCTACTGTAAATTGTGTTATTATTGGCTTTCCATGATTGTGACATTTGATTTACAAGTAAGTCCGTAGCACAGTGCACTGTGTGTGCCCAGGGCCTGTAAATCAAATGCTACTAGTGGGCTTGCAACACTGGTTGTGCCACCCGCACGAGTAGACTTTCAAAGTTGTCTCACACGTGCTACTGCAGTGTCTGCACGCAGAGTTACTGCCAGGTTCACCTGGAATGTGCACCCACGAGCCAGGCCCTAACCTTCAGTTTTCTTACATGTCAGGCACCCCTCAGGTAGGCCCACGGTACCCCCATGGACAGGGTGCAGAGTATGGGAAAGGTAGGACAGGTACTGGTGTGTCTTACATGTCCTGATAGAGAAATACTACCAATTTTGATGTCACTATTGAAAGGCTGTCTGTCCCACAGGCTAACATGGGATTTGCTTTGTACAAGCAAACTTTTCAACTGGGATAAGATAGAGAAATTGAGTTTAGTCTTTCTGAACTAAGAATTTAAAGATACATCTTTTAGTAAAGATGATTTCTATATTGTGTGTTTGAAAATGCCACTTTTAAAAGATGGCATTTTCTAGGTCAACCATACTGGGTGCCTCTGCCATTGTAGTAATTCCGGTCTGGGTTCAATGTGATAGGAGCAGGGGATGTGCATTCACACTAGACAGAAGCAGGGGGGGGGTTGAGGTGCGCCATGCCCTTCCAGTGTGACTCATAGTCAGGCTGAATAGACCTGTTTGCATTTAGAGTAGTGGGAGGAGTTGTTGCTTGAACCTGAATGGACTGTGGCTGCCTTCCACAAAGCTTTCTCCCCCTCCTGTGGCGTTCTTTGGGATCAAGATGCCTGCCACGAAGAAGAGCCAGAGAAGCTGTGAGGAGGGACTACCACTTTGCTGTGTGGTTTGCTGTGATGGCCTACAGTGGCTGCTTCTGTCTTGAGGGAAAGGACTGGACTGAACTTTCTACAACTTCTTCCTCTGAATATCTGCAAGGGCATAAAGTAGAGCTTCCTTCCTGTTCAAGAAGTCTCAGGAATAGCAAAGACTTCACCTTACTCTGAGTGGAGTAGTGTGGCTCACTGGTTAGAGGCGGCAGACCTGGGAGCAGAAGCCGGCCCGGGACCAGGGTTCAATTCCCGATGCGGCAGGGTCGTGGACTTGGGTCAGCGGACTCGATAATTCTCGCTTCGGTGCTTACTCTAATCAGGGGTTCCACTCGGCAACTCTGGGCATTAGCTTGCCTAATCTCCACAATGGCCCCATCAATTCCGGGACCATCCCACAGGGAAAGCCAGGACGGGTTCCCCAGAGTTATACAGCGCCAGGAAACCTACGGACGGGTAGCAGTGCGCTTTACAAGCTCAAAAATACAAATATACATATACCCCATCTGGGACAGGGAGCTTCAGTTGCCAAGGAGGGAAACTTCAATCCGCCAACATCACCGAGACTGCTGACAGTTCCCTGAGCTGAAGGCTCCACAGAGGGCACCACTGTACTTCGCATTGCAACCCTGGTCTCATCGACGCCGCTGGCCAACGCCACTACAGAGCTTCTGCTTGCACCATGACCTGTAATCACTGCAGTGTGCACCGCCTTGCTTCACTCTGCTGCCCTGGTCTTACCGACGCCTCCGCTGCGAGATGACATCGCAGCCGTTGCCTATACCTGGTTTGGGTGCACCGCTCGTAAGTTACACAACACACTGCCCAGTCTCACACTGCAGTCTCGATCCACCAGGGCCAGCCCCATCGACCTCAGATCCTCAACAGATACTGTTGCTTGCACCATGACTACTAGCACCGCGACAAGCACTGCCCCACTTCGCACCACAGCCCTAGTCTCTCCAATGCCGCTGGACGGCCTCCACCGAGCAGCCTCCTGAACCGCGACCTGACGGTGTCACACGCTGCACTGCTATGCTTCACACTGCAGCTACGACGCCCGCCACAGCTGGCCCCCACTACCGCAATCGGCCGGAACAAAAGGTACTGTTTGAGGGTCTTCCAACACTGCCACCCAGGTACACCGCCACAGTCAGCCAGAACTGTGGGATTTGTTGGTCCTCACTGCCATGGTAGCCCCGGGCGGAGCTATCCACTTCAAGGAACTGTTTCTAAAGTCAAGAGTATTGATATTCTTGAATACCAGTATGCTGGACTCTTATCATTTTGGTCTTGTTTTGCACACACAAATATTGGCTATTTTCCTAAAACGGGTGTGGTGTCCTTTTGTGGTGTTTTCACTGTATTGCTGTGAGTTATGTGAAAATGCTTAACACATTGCATCTGAGATAAGCCTAGGTGCTCATGCCAAGTTACCAAGGGGGTGAGCAGGGGTTAGTCCAAAGTGTATCCACCACATCCTAACTAGAAGAAAGGGCCCCTACTTGGTCAAGGTGCAAACCATTGCCAACTAGGACCAACATTTATAACATTAGTTGTCAGCTGTGAGGATAGGACTAGCACTTGCACTTGACCTACAGTGATTGGTGTACACTACTATCATATTGCAGACCACTACATATTACATTTTTTTAAACTTATTTTTGATCTTGCCATTAGGTTTTGAGCTTCAACTTTTTACTGCATCATGCTTGAGTCAATAGCATCATCATTTGCATCCCTAGAAGTGGCCTTTGAGGATGAAAGGTTAGAAACCTACAATGTATATGAGTTGAACACTATTTGCAACAACATAAAAGTACAAATCAGATGCCTCACCAGGAGAGAGGAGCTACAAAAGGCGGAGAGGGCCTGAGTAGGAACCAGACAGGCCAGTGGGCAGGCAGTCTGGAAATCTTAGTGTGGAGCCTGAGGAGCTATTTCAAGGGTTGATGTGCTTTGGGAGGGGAGGGATCCTCCAGGCTTGGCAGCTGTGGCTTGTCCCCAGAAGAGCTGGAGGACAGGTGGGAAAGCAATGCAATGGAGCTGGAAAGGTTCAAGCTGGCAATGGAATAGAAAACAATAATGTTGGACCATGAGCTGAGAGTAAAGGAGCAGGATCAGAAGAGTAGGTCCAGCTTAGATGGTTGCAGCTGTTCCTCAGTGCACTCAGAGAAGATAGTACACATTCCTAAAAAAGTAGGTAAGAGTACAAGATGGGTGATGAAATACAAAGGTGGTTTGAGAGCTATGAGGCATCTGTTCACATAAATTGGGTCCCTGAAAAGAATAGGAAAGCAGGATTGTGGCCTCATTTCTCAGAGGAGGTGAGGGACACATTGTTGGCTTTGGGTAAGCGATATAACCTCAACTACACTGACATGAAGGAGGCACTTCTCACTAGGTATGGTCTCACTGCTAAAAGGTACGGGGATCAATTTAGGACCAGTAAGAAAACTGATTCCCAGACATGGTTCGAATGTGTAGATTCTTTCTGCAGGCCACTGTATGGTTGGGTGAAGGGCAGAAATGTGACAGATTTTCAGGGGCTGTACAAATTGATTGTGTGAGAGCACTTGTCTAGTTCATTTTTTGTAGAGCTGTGCCTGCATTTGACAGGTAGTAAGCTGACTGACCTCAGGAAGCTTGCTAAGGAGGCGGACCACTGGGTAAGTGCCAGGGTCGACAAGAAAGTGTATGGAGGAGACTCCACCAAAGGTAGGTAGGGTCCCCAGCAGAAGAGTGGGAGGGACAAGGGTAAAGCAAAGGAGTCCTCGAAAGGGCCCTAAACTAGTATCCAGGGTAAGGATTCCCACCCCCACAGGAGATAAAAAGCTATGGGTCTCTTCAGTAAAGCCTGCAGAGACGGGATACCGTAAGTGCTATACGTGTGTCCAGGTGGGTCACCTGAAGGGAGATCCGAAATTCCCCAAGGAGACACAGCCTCCCACCGGTGGGCTTCCCAAGGTGATAGCTAATGTAGCACTTGGGCAGTAGGGGTTCCCAGAGGAGGGTGGGGTTCCCACAGAGATGGCCCTTGTCTCACTAGGGGACAGTAAGATGGTCCAGGGAAGCCAGGTGCCGGCAAACACTAAGAAGTGCAACATCTGGGTGACCATCAATCGGCAAAGGGTAGAAGCTCTCAGAGATACTGGAGCCAGTGTGACCTCAGTCCAGTGTCACCTGGTATCTGAGGAGCAAGTAGTCCCTGGTGCATTCCACCAAGTAGTTGCTGTAGACAACTCAGAGCGCCAATGTAAGTTGGTGCAGGTTCCCTTTGAGTGGGGGTGGGGTCTCAGGTCCCTTGAGGGTGGTTGTGAGCCCTACCATGCCTGTAGATTGTCTTTTTATGTAACGGCCTGGAGCAGTCCTTGTGGAAGGATGTGGAGCTCGGATCTAATTTTGAGATTCTTGGGTTGCCAGGGTGGCATGCATGACCACTCGGCCCATGGCAGCCGGAAAGGTTGATCAGAAGGACCTGGAGCATGAAACAGTGGCCCAGGTTCCTGCCAAGAAGAAGAAGGGTAAGGGGCATGGGAAACCCACCCATAAAGTCCCCACGGTCCGGGAGGAGGCTGATCTTGAGGGGGACACCCCGGAACCTACAGGGGAACATGTGACTGATCTGGGGGTCATATCTGCGCTGACCCATTGGCAGCGAGAAAGGGCCCCCACCAGGGAAAAGTTCTGCAGGGTGAAGAGAGAACGCCCTTATCTAGAGAGTTTGTTGCAGCAGGCTGCAAACCAGGCAGCTCGTGGTCAGTCTGGATCACACTGGATCTACTGGGAGAATGATCTCCTATACAGCGAGTCTAAGGTCACTGAGCCTGGGTCAGCCCATGTGCTGGTGGTAACCCAGCACTTCAGGACCTTCCTACTGGATCTGGGTCACGACCTACCTTTGGCAGGACATTTGGGCCAGGACAAGACCTTTGATATGATTGTCACCTACTTCCTTTAGCCCCAAATGCGAAGGCAGTTGGATGCCCATTGCACGTCTTGCCAAACATGCCAGGCAAGTAGTAAGAGTGGGAAGAAGGGTAAGGTTCTTCTCTGACCTTTTCTGATTGTGGGCACCCCTTTTGGGATTGTGGGGTTGGATATTGTGGGGCCCCTACACCATAGGCCATGCAAGGATCGAAATCCTATGAACTATAGATCTCTCCATCTCCTCGAGACTTAGGACAACGTAGATTCCTTAGCAGAGGATTATCTAATTGAGACAATTAACATTACCACAACCTCCAACATTGATATTCACCCAACAGTTTAAACACCGAACCTGATGCCAACCTGCGGGTTGTCAAACCTGATCAGCAGGCACAGGAAATAAGCCTACAACATCAGGCATAGGTAGACACCCACAAACAGCTGTTTGATGCATGTTCAAGATGAACATACTATGGAACAAAACCGCATAGTACTAAGGGACACATTCATAATTATCTCCAGGTGTCTCAGGCAGAAACCTGTTGACAACACCCTTGAGGTCACAGAAGGGAAGTAGCCACAAAAAAGGCACTATGAGACATGGCATGGTTCCCCCAACTGGACTTGCTTTTGGAACAAGCTAAAGATATATCTGCTCTGTCAAATCAGTGGAAAAAAAACATAGTTGGTTCTGTTTCTCTTGTAAAAACTGGATGAAGGTGTAAGGGAGAGTGCTGCACTGTATATGTTTGGGCATCTATTGTCGGAGAAATTCCTCCTGGTGATCATGAATATTACAGATTCCCCATTGTGAAGATTGCTACTTATACAGGTGCAGAAAAGGTGATACGAGCATTAGAGGTTTTCTCATAGGGGACATCCCAATAACCGTCAAAATGGACAATGGCCCCTGTTCACCATTGATTAGTTCGCGAGGTATGGGGGAATACATACACTTCAAGCACCAAAACATCACACCACTATGGCCCCAAGAAGGAGAGAATCAGATAAATTTGTGAGTACCATGAAAATAGCAGAAGAACAGCTTGAGCACCCTTCAATGAATCAACAATAGGAAGAGGACTATCCCCAGATGCATCAAGCATACATTTTGCGATTCCAAGACAGCCAGGGGCAACACGTACATTCTAGTCTTGGTGGATCATGCCACCCGGTACCCAGAGGCTATCCCTCTCAGGACAACACGGGCTCCCGTGGTGGGCCAGGCATTGATGGGGATCTTTTCCTATGTGGGATTCCCCAGAGAGAGGGTGTCTGACCGGGGGTGGGGGGCAATTTCATATCCAAGCATATGAAACCCTTGTGGGTGGCATGTGGTGTATCCTACAAGTTCACCACTCCTACCCACCCCCAAGGCAATGATTTGGTGGAGAGATTCAACCAACCTCTATAGGGCATGGTCAAGGGTTTGATAGAACCCATGAGGCGTAAGTTGGGCATCCTCTTACTATGCCTTCTCTTTGCTTACAGGGAGGTACTGCAGAAGTCCTTAGGGTTCAGTCCCTTCGAGCCACTGTATGACATCCTGTGAGAGGACATCTCAGTTTGGTGAAAGTGGGCTTGGAGAAAGCTCCCTGGAAAACTCCTAAGGATGTATTTAGCTAAATGCTGCTGTTTAGCAACCAGACAGCGTGCTTCAGGAGACTCGCTCAGGTGAACCTAGAAGCCAGCCAGGAAGAGATGACACACTGGTATGAAGAGTTTCAACCTGGCCAGAAAGTGTGGGTCATGGCCCCAGTAGAGCCTTGCGTTCTTTTTGACAAATGGACTGGCCTTTTGAGGTGGTGGAGCAAAGAGCACTGTCACCTACCTGGTGAACTTGTAGACTCCCAGGAACCCTTTGAAATATGAAATTCCTCAAACCTCACTTTGAGAGGTCTGAAGAAAGCATGCTCTTAGTGACAGATGATGGGGTGAAAGAGGAGAGTGAGCCTCTCCCTGACCTCTTGTCTACCAAGGAGCACAATGGGTTAGTGGAAGGTGTGAACCTCTCTCCTACACTGACCACAGTGCAGCAGAGTAACTGTTGCCAGCTGTTGGGGCAGTTTCCCACGCTGCTCTCCCTGACCCCAGGTGTCATCCACTGGTGTACCCATGATGTGGACATTGGGGACAGTCCTCTTTGGAAGCACAAGATTTACAGGCTGACTGACAGGGTCAGAGCCAGCATCATCGAAGATGTTTCTAAGATGTTGGACTTAGGGGTAATAGAGCCCTCCAACAGTCATTGGGCCAGCCCAGTGGTCGTGGTCCCAAAGGCTGTTGCACCCATTGCCACACCTGAACTTCGGTTCTGCGAGGACTACCGTGGGCTCAATGACATCACCAGGACTGACGCGCACCCCATCCCCAGAGCTGATGAGCTCATATCTCAGTTGGGAGCTGCCAAGTTCCTCAGTACATTTGATCTATCGCCTGGGTACTGGCAGATTGCCTTGACGATGGGGCCAAGGAGAAGCCTGCATTCTCAACACCAGGGGTGTACTACCAGTTTCACTTGATGCCCTTTAGGTTGAAGAATGCTCCTGCCTCCTTTCAGAGGTTGGTCAACCAGGTGTTGGATGGACTAGAGGATTTTAGTGCAGCCTACCTGGATGGCATTGCAGTGTTCAGTTCCAGTTTGGAAGATCACTTACACCACCTCTTGGAAGTGTTGAAGGCTCTGCAGAAGGCAGGCCTCACAATCAAGGCCAGTAAGTGTCATATCAGGCAGGGGTCTATAGTGTACTTAGGGTATCAGGAAGGCAGCAGCCAGGTGGTGCACCTGCAGCCTAAGATTCACAACATCATGACATGGGAGCCTTCCAAGTCCCAGACTGAGGTGAGGGCCTTCTTAGGTCTCATCGGTTACTATAGGAGATTTGTCGTAGGCTATGCACCATTGTTGCCCCCTTGACAAAGCTAACTTCCAGGAAGCAGCCCAGGAAGGTGTTCTGAACAGAGGGCTGCCAGACCACTTTTGACACTCTGAAGGCATGCTGGCTCACGGTCTGTACTCAATGCACCCGATTTTTCCAAGGAATTCGTAGTGCAGACTGATGCTTCAGAGCATGGTGTGTGAGCAGTGCTATTACAACTGAATGAAGAGGGTCTAGACCAGCCTGTAGTTTTCCTTAGCAGGAGACTACTCCCCAGGGAACAGAGGTGGAGTGTCATAGAGAAAGAATCTGTTGCTGTGGTCTGGGCACTGAAAAGGCCAAGGCCTTACTTGTTTGGGACTCACTTCTGAGTTCAGACCAACCACAGGCCCCTCAGCTGGTTAATGCAGATGAGGGGTAAGAACCCAAAACTGTTAAGGTGGTCCATCTCCCTATAGGGAATGGACTTTATGGTGGATCACCGCCCTGGCAAATAACATGCCAACGCTGTCTGTCCAGGTTTTTCCGCCTTAGTGAAGAGTACTCCCAGATAGGTGGGTAATTCTCCCTACTTTCAGCTGGAGGGGACATGTGTTAGACCTGGCATCTTTTGACGTGTTTCCCCTGTCTTTTTGCTTTCTGACCTCCTGGTTTTGATGGTGTGCTGGACTTTGTTTTTGCTGATTTAGTGTCTCTGAGCTCTTTTTCACTGCTATTCAGCGCTAAACTATGTTATGATTGGCTTTCCATGATTGTGACATTTTGTTTACTAGTAAGTCACTAGTAGAGTGCACTGTGTGTGCCTAGGGCCTGTAAATCAAATGCTACTAGTGGACTTGCAGCACTGATTGTGCCACCCACACAAGTAGCCTTTCAAAGGTATCTCAGACCTGCCACTGCAGTGTCTGTCCACAATTTTACTGTCTGGTTGACCTGGCAAGTGCACCCACTTGCCAGGCCCTAACCTTCCATTTTCTTATATGTCAGACACCCCTCAGGTAGGCCCAAGGTACCCCTGTGGGCAGGGTGCTGTGTATGGGAAAGGTAGGACATGTACTGGTGTGGCTTACATGTCCTGATAGTAAAATACTACCAATTTCATTTTCACTATTGAAAGTCTGCCCTACAGGCTAACATGGGACTTGCTTTGTAGCATCTTTCAAGCATACCTTTCCATTGGGACACGATTGAGAAATAGTAGTTAGGCTTTCTGAACGCAGAATTTAAAGATACATCTTTTGGTAGATGATTTTTATATTGTGTGTTTGAAAATGCCAATTTTAGAAAGTAGGTATTTTCTTGTTTAATCCTACTGGGTACCACTGCTATTTGTGTAGTCCCGTCTGGGTTCAGAGTGACAGGAGCAGGGGATGTGCATTCACACTAGACAAACACAACGGGTGGGGGTTTAAGGTATGTGCTGCCCTGCCTGAGTGACTCATAGCCAGAATGAATAGATGTGGCTGCATTTTGAGTAGTGGGAGGAGTTGTCAATTGCACATGAATGGACTGTGACTGGATTCGAGCTAACCTGGCTGATGAGGGGTGTTAGCCCGAAACTGGTCCCAGGGAAGACATGGTTTGGCAGTTCCGGCTGGACTGTTCCTATAAGGCACAGGGTCTAGACTGATTTGCATATAGCTGTGTCTGAACTGGGGTGGCGAAGTGAGCTAAAGAACGATGATGGATTCAACCCAGATCTGTGACTGGGGGTGAGCATCTGAAAAGTTTCAGCACTTCGTCCATCATCTCCTTGTGTTTGCTTTGTTCGCTCTAACTTGGCAGGGTATGCCCAGATGTGGGTCCCTTGCTCTCTTTGCCACTGGATTTAATCTAGCCTGGCTGAAGAGGGCTGTTAGCCCAAAACCGGTCCCAGGATGCTTGTTTCTGGTCCAGGGAAGACATGGCTTGGCAGATCGGGCTGGACTGTTTCCATGAGGTACAGGGTCAAGACTGATTTGCATATAGCTGTGTCTGAACTGGGGTGGCAAAGTGAGCTAAAGAATGATGATCATGACAATTGTTTAACATCAGTCTTTAATAGGCGTGGACATAATGAATAGAGCTGAGGAACACCATGCTGTACCATAGAGTTGGCAGATATAAAATGTGGTAGGCTAAAAGATTGTGAGGGTCCTGTAGGAAGGACATAAACCTTTTAGCTACACCCCTGCCTACACCAATGTCCTTGAGCCGGTTGATCATGACACCATGGTCAAGAGTATCAAATGCAGCAAAGAGGTCCAGTTGGAGTAGAAACACCATATTGTGTTATACGGTGTAAGACTATTCAAATAAAAAAAGTCCATCCGCAGACAGCTTTACCTGCTTTGTAGGAAACATCACACCGACTGTTTTACTACTGGATAGGCTGTAGTTGCTTATATGAGTGATATTCATGTGTTCACCCATCTGGATTTATGTTTGTATACAAGTCTAAAAGTAAACGCCTCTCTTGTTTCCCATCTATTGTTGGGTGTGAAGGGTAGGTCTTCGTAGGAGGATCAGAGAGGCATTGGCTAAGAAAGTCTGAGTCAGGGTGATTGGGTCAAAGAAAGAGTTGGCAATCAAAAAGGTTTACATGAAATATTTTCCTCAAATTTGACATATCATCCCCCCAGTAACTTTCCTTCACAGTATATATTTAAAACGAACGCAATCAGCCTGCTGTCTGAAGTCCCAGCTCTTCCCTTCTGCAATCCCTGGGTTCTCGATGAAGGAAAATCTACTGTCACCTGAGCTCTGTCCTCTTTCCACTTCGTGTATATGTTGCCCCAAAATCCGACTTCTCTTTAACTTGAAAAATTTCTTGTATCTAGCTTTCAGCGCTGTTTAGTTAATTCGTTACCAATCATACCAAGGCCTAGTATATCTAGAAATGCCAGCAGTGCCTACAATTGCTGCCTTTGACCACGAATACGCAATGATGAAGATGTAAGGATGGATTGAGAGGTGGAAATTAAAAATGGATGACTACGGGCAGCAAAGAGCGCCAAAAAAGGGAGCGAGTTGGAACAATATAGATTCATAGTCTCAATAGTTCAAACAGGAGTTTGGTGAGGGCAGCTGGTTGGAAGAGGTGAACTGCAAGCATACCAACATACTGAGGTACGGGAAATTCAGTTGAGTGTACTAAAACAACATTGTGTGATTAATATCAACAATGTCAATGAAAACAACAGGGTGGGACAATGAAGCCAGGATGGCAGTTGCAGATTGAAAGGTCTGATTTTACCAAAACCCCGTTCCAGCTGGCCTGCTTGGAAGCTTCCATATGAATTGGGAGTGCATGTGTTTGTCTCATGGAATTTTTTAACGATTGCATGAAAATTAAATGAAATACCACTTTCCAGTATGGCATGTGGTTTGCTGTCATCTATTTTAACCCACTCAACAATACACTCCACAGAAACATTGGGGCACATGCATCATTGAAGGATTTTGCACTTCCTAAATTGCGAAAATTAAGGAACCGCAATTTAGGAATAGCAAAATCCTATGCATCAAGAAATCCTAAAAGTTTTTAGGATTTCTCAATTTTCGGAATTTGCGATTCCTTAAATGCATTCGCATTTTTAGGAATTGCAAAAAAATGCGGATTTTCAAAAATTGTTTCATGCATCCCCAAAAATTATTTAGGAAGTGCAAACGGCCGAATTTACCGATTCGCACCGTTTGCACTTCCTAAATAGGTTGATGCATGTGCCCCAAAATCCACAAAATAGCAGAATATATCCTTTTGAAGACTTTTGTAAATTCCTCATGAGGCAAAATTAAGGAATTTTACAAATTTGGCTGGCGAAAATTGGAATTTTAATTTCGCCCAGGCCTTGTTTTAAGTAGAGGAACTTTGCAAGATTTGCTTCCTTTTTTCCTCCTTGCCACTTCCTGCATTTTTAGCTTAAACTATGTTGACTATATACTTTTTTGAGATCGCACCATTTCTCCAGAAAATGATTATCCCTCTTGAGGACTCTTCCGTGCTTTAGAAAACGTCGACCCAATACACACAAGTGAGAAAACGTATCCCGCTTTATCACCCCTGCCCCCTTTCTCAATTCTGTCCCAATTTATGAAAAACGCTCTTCATTTTACAGCCCTAAATAAAGTGTTGCTACTTCAATTTCTACTGTGTGATTGCATAACTAAGGGTTATATTGCAAATCCAAATCTTTTTGTCTTGCTTTGGGAGTGTTTCTCTTTCAAAAGCGAAACTTCTGTGTATAAAAATTAGACAGACTAAGGAAAAGAAGAACTGAAATTGTGTTTCACAACTGTAAAGCATTTGGCAGGGAGTGTTTGAAATTAACCCCCCTATTTGAACCAAACCTTTAATGGCACACTGTGTGCGGATTAGGTATACCGTCTTTCTAGAATAGCTTCCGTACATCTACCTTGCTATCCATTCATACTCCCATTAACCTCCCACTTTCCCCTTTCCGCCCTTTTATCTTTTCTTTCACCATTCCATCCATCCACTAACCATTCAGTCCATCCATCCATTTTTTCAACATGCCATTCAATGACTATACCATTCACACACTGACCCATCCGCCCACCCATCCATCCTTTCACTCTTCCATCCATTCATCTTTCCACCTTTGCATGCATCTTTCTACACAGTTATCCACCCTTCAATTTATTCATCCATGCACTCTTCCTTGCATCCTTTATCAAGGGTGAACCTTTCCCACTTCTATTGATCATTTAAACTTTATAGCCATTCACCCTTTCTTCCATTTCTTTTTTTACCTTTCCGTTCAACTTTTCTCCCTTCCTTTTATGTGTTCTTCATTCCTTTCACTAGAGGTTTCTTTCTTTCACCCATGCTTTCTACTTTCCTCCTCCCCCTCCTCCTTGCAGTTCCTACCTACCTCCTTTCATTCTTTCTGTTTTGGATTTTTTTTTCTTTCATTTCTCTTTCACATTTGTGGTTTATTTTTGTTGTTCTCGCTTTAATTTTTTCCTTATTTTGATCATTTGTCTCCTTCATTGAACTTCCTTTACTTAGCAGTCCCTGACCTCTACCTGTAAACCCTGCCATTGTATTCCCGTACAGCATTTAATGAGCTTTTTAATGTCAAAAAGAAAAGCGCAAAAGCCTACTAAATGTTTCATGGGACCCAGATTATCAGGTAATCAGTTCCAGTAGCAACTCCCACTTTAGCTCTTAAAGTGAGGATTCAGGTAGCCACTGGTGTGGTCCCTGGGGTAAAGGTGTGCTATTTGGATCTTATGGTGTCTGACCGCTCTTTATGTTTATCTCTCAGTTCCCTTTGAAATATTCCGAGGGAGACTGTGTGAAGCCAACATTTTGCAGTAGACTGAACTATCACCTCCTGGTCCCAAGTGCCCTATTAGTGCTGGCTTGGTCGCATCGCTTGAGGAAGCAAGAGGTTTCGAGACGAGTTAATTTGCATGCAGCAGTAGGAAAAAAAGGAAAATCTTTTAAACATGAATTTTAAAGATTGTAGAAAAGAACATCTTAGGTGAAAAAGAATGCAGGAAGTGACATGAAGTGACTGAAAGGAGAATGATGCATGGATGCTGAGTTGAAGTTGTGTCTAATTGAATCCACTCCATTCTACTCGCAAAGACAGCATAAATTACATTTGAAGCCTTAAGAAAGAAAAGAGTATTTATAAAAAGTAGATATGTCCTTCTCAAATGATCTAGACAAGTGGCCATCACCACATGTGATAAAATATGAAACACACATTAATAGAGTGGCACAAATTCGTACTTTACCTAGATTGATGCTGGGGTCTTCTTTTCAGTGTACTATGGAATAACAATAAAGTATTCCCTCTCTTGAAATTACTGATACTGGAGGATCAGTCAGTTTGAGATGTGGGAATTCTGTGGCAATCCAAATTGTACCCTAAGAAATGGGGATTTGCTATAGGAATCTCAGTTCTGTTTCTGCATTTTTACATTAGGGGCCAGATGTACAACCGGTTTTTGTATTCGCTAACAGGAAATCGGCCCGTTTGCGACAGCAAAATTGGTCTGCCCCATGCACAAACCCTATTTTGAGAGTCAGTAACTTATTACCGACTCGCAAAATAGGGTTTACGACTTACTATTGAAGGGGTGTGCCAAGGGCATACCTTCCTAATAGCGACTTGCGCGTCAATGTACAATTGTTTTTTGCAACCACAATTGCGGTTGCAAAATACTTGCAGTTTATCACCTACTTCTAGTAGTTGGTATGCCACTCATAAACGGGAAGGGGTCCCCTTCCCCATTATGAATTGATGAGAAAATATTTTTTAAAAGCAGGCAGTGGCCCCACGGACCACTGCTTACTCTTAAAAAATGAAACAGAAACGTTTCATTTTTCTTTTTTAAATGTATCCCGTTTTCCTTGAAGGAAATCAGGCTGCATTGAAAAAAAGTGCTTTATTTAAAAAGCAGTCACAGACATGGTGGTCTCCTGACCCCAGCAGGCCACCATCCCTGGAAGTGCTAGCAGTTCCCAATGGGGTTGCAAATTGTACCTGCCTCATAAATATTAATGAGACAAGCAATTTGCGACCCCATTAAGAATCACAAATAGTGTCTGAGACAATGTTGTAAATTACAATTTGCGAGTCGCAAATTGTAAGGGTTGTACACCTGACCCTTAGTTTTTATGGTAATTAATCATTTCAGCAAAATCACAAAAAGTGATGGGAAGAATGCTTGCCAATAATGTAACCGCTAGAAATTGTTTGAGGTGGCATTGCACCCATTATTTTTTCCTACTGTTCCACCTCATAATAGATCCAGATATATTCAACTCATTCTTGATTCTTGTCCAATAGGACCAGTCCAGCCCAATTTGCAAAGCCAGGTCTTCTACAAAACAGAACACAAGCAACTCAAGACCAGTTTCCCCCAATGTGGGTCTCTTTAATCTCGTGCAGTTTGGTTTTAGTAGCACAGCAAGCATGGGATCATCAGCTGGGCATACAGTTGGCCACTCAGTGCTTTACATCAAACACTCAAATGCTAATATGATCAATAATAACAAATTGTTTAACCAATGGAAATTGCTCCGGTAGCATTCCAACCCATTAATTATTTTGTTTTCCACCATGCCACCTCAGATGAGACACAGTCATATGTAAATCTTGATCCTGCTACAAAAGGAACAATTCTACCCAACGGACAAGGCAGGTTCTCTCTGTACTGGACCACAAAGAACTCACAGCCAGTTTCTGACCCTTTAGGTGCAAGCATTACTTCCATCGCCTATTATGTGTTTTGATAAGCGTGGCTCAAATCCACCTGAGCGACTTACCTCAGTCATCTATCATTCTCATATAATAAGCCAGCCGGACAGTGGAGAAGAATTAGTAATATATTTATTTGGCCATAAGATTCATCTGCAGATGGGCCCCCTCAGGTCTACACCCCAGGGAGTGCGCCGAGAGGACTGACCCATCGCATCATGACAATACATTATAACATTGCATGGCAGGGTAAGGACACGCCCAGACTGGAAAAGTACTGGGCTTAGCAGAGGGCGAACAATAGCCTCACACAAGAAGCATCTGCACCTGCAAAAGCAACATTTTCTCTCAAGGCCACGGAGCCGAGACTCGGCTCCTCCAGAGCATGGAAACATTTCTGCAAGAAAAATATCCAAGGCGAGAGATGCTGAAACCATGGATTTTCTGCTCATAAGGGAGGGGGAAAACTGTACCATGAGACATAAGCCTCTCTCTCTTATGAGAGAAATTGAAGCTTGCATATTACAAAAATAGCTCAGGGGGTTGCAGCACATGAATAATAAGCTGTAACTGCATATTGGTTAGACACATTAGGCTAACATATTCATAACATCATTAGAACATTGTGCAACAAGAAAATTACTATCTATCAGACCCTCCTTTTAGCCTATTGTGGCTAACATAAGTGCAGCCTTTATTGCTTAAAGGTAAGGACTATACAATTCTAAAGCCATCACTCATCAATCAAAGGGAAACAAAAAAAACACAAGAATAACCAATAGTATATTATCATAAAAGATATCTGGTATCGGGAAATGAAATACTGGGATGAGCATGATCACATAAGTAGTGCAGCATACTAAAGGGTAGGAAATGCAGAGGCAACAAGTAAAAGAACAACCCCTGCAATACCTACTAAGACAATAATTATTCTCTGGGTGTGAGGCACCCTCCTTTTTTTTACTAATCTAAGCATATGTTCTCGGGGTACCATTTCTCTATAACACTATGTCATGATCGGACTACTTAAAAAATACATCACAGTTTAAGTAATGAGCAGGAATTAATGCAAATGAGATCAAACGGCCATTATCAGGGAAAACACCCTATTGAATTCTATACTGAGGGCTCACTTGCATTATCAGCGAGGACCTATATCTAACATCCATGAAGTAGATCTTTATCGGGCTGAGAAATGTTTTTTACTAAACTACTCAAAGTATACTAACCCTCACAGCTACTTCCATAGGGCAAGAATACAAGCAACAGTTTTCCACCCCTGTGTGTGTATGAAGGCAATGACCCACACACCCAATAATTTGCAGTACTATAAATAACATGTGTCTGGTGGAACATTTAAATACTACATCATCCTAATGAACTTCCCAGTGCTCCTCTTCGTGAGGAGCTAGGGTACCAATGACATTCTCAGGTGGTGTTGAAATAATACTCATGAGGGTATGCGCCAAGAAACAAGAAACTAATTCTCTAAAGAGAAATATGAAAGCAATAGTTAGGATACAAACAAACACAATATTAAATTTGTAGACCATGAGAACCAAATGAGATCAGGGGCATCTGGACAAGGAGCCGCAGAGGCTGCTCCTCCTGGGGAATAGGAACATTCAAAGGGACTCATTTTCCTAGCTAAAAGTCCAAAACTAAACTAAAAAGGTAATCAAACAGTCACAGGCACACCGGAGCCGGCCAGGGGGTTCTTCACCCTCAGAAGGGATCTTCTCCCCGTGTCCGTTAAAGCCTCACAGGCAGGCTTCTATTGTTCGTTCCCTAATCCCACGACGGAGTTGCACAGCTTTTGCAATTTAGGAGCACTTAATCCGGGCCCAGGCGCAATCCTAGTGTCCCATCTGACAATGTCTCGACAGTGCACCAGGGCTCTTACCAGCAGTCCGTCCCTAACACTTAACTATTCTTCAGCACAGTTCTCTTCTAAGTCCCTAACTCAGCCCTTCTTCCAGTGCTCAGTTCTCCTTCCTTCCTTCCCTGGGCCGCAGATTATAACAAGTGCTCCCTCGCACCTCTGGATCTGTGAACAGAATGGGGGGCTCAATGGCAGGGGACTTATCCGCTGACGTTTGCTCACTGTGATCAGGAGAGGCCTCACCGCTTGCAATCTCTTTGATCCGGCTCCTCGCCCCTCAACAAAGCATCCGAGAAGGGTATGTACCGAGCAACTGCTTCACATTCGTCGTCAGTGACGCCGTTTCTCACCCATTCATCATATGGCAGTAGCAGTGGGACGCGCTTCACGTGGGACGCATGTGTCCACGCCTTGCGCCCTGGATCCAGAGTGCGGTGCGGGTGGTGAGGAGTACTTGCCTCGGCTCCGACCACCTTGGATCCAAGCAGGACTTCCGCTGGTACTTCTTGACGACAACCCAGTCCCCGGGTTGTATAGTGTGTCCTTTCCCCTCCGGCAGCGGCTTCAGGGTGTCTGCTACCTGCTGATGAACAGAACGGAGATCTTTAGTCAAAGCATATGAATAAAATTCAATTTCAAAGAAACCAAATGAGGTCTATTCTGTGCTTTCATATCTCTCTACCAATGTCAATTTGAAGGTAAACACATCTCAGGCCTATCAATAAATTTGTGCACTGACAATAGGTAATACATTACATATCTGACTTTTTCGCTGTATTACCTGTGGACGGACGTATGCATTTACTGAATTCTAAGAGAAGAGAAAAAATAAAACTAAACAGACATGTTGTATTCCCGCATTTGCACTTGAGAAACAGCAAAAAGGGAAGTTCAAACCGCTATTCCTATAGCGAGCACACAGCGTCTACTTTGTGAACCTTCACTGTTGTGCAAAACTTCAAACACTTCTAATATTCTTTTTCTTACTCAAAACAACTATCTTTTTGCTCATGACCATGCTCACATATTATAGATGCAGCAGGAAACTAACTTCTACAAAACTTTAATTTCTAAAAAATATTTTGCTGAGGATCACACAAGCATCTTTCACCTTTCTCACTATTTAGACCATGTAACATTTTGTTTAGGGGAAAACCTGTTCACCAGCTCTAATAGGGATTGTCAGCTCAACTATACAGGCTAACTGATAAGAGACTTGTACACCTTTACTTAGTTCTGCACAATAATGATGTTGTTACCTAGGAATGTGAAACAAAACAACAACAAAAAAGTACCGACCTATTGTTCCCTTCAAAGGTCAAATAAGGAAACACTAGTCTGGGCTGTTCCCTTCAAAGGTCAAATAAGGAAACACTAGTCTGGGGCTACCAATCCTTTCATCCCTTTCATCCCTATCCAATTAAAATAATCCTCTAATAAAGACTATCAGTTTATTTTCACAGACTAGCTAATAAAGAACTAGCAATGTACTTGCAAGACTACAATAATGGTATTATCACCCAACACTTGTTGAACAAAACTACCCACATCTAATTCCCCTTTTAGATCAAAGCAGGACAGGCTACTAAGAATTTGAGAAGAGGAGGGAGCAATATACATGTTACCGCGTTTTAATTTATAAGAGAGCTAGCGGGGAGCTCGCTTCCAGCGGGGAGCCAGCCTCCTCCCCCAGTTTGACAGGAAGAAATCTGAAACATATTTCACTTCAGTCAACACCATCAACCCCCGGGTGTAGCACTGAGCATAAACAAAATTCTAGGAGATACATAGCACTTTTGAGAGGGCTAGAACGCCTTTTAGCACATGTACAAATGTCATTGCCACAAAATGATATGTGTGCCTATTAATATCTAATACAATGTAACTAAGGAAAATTAATTATAATTATTTATCTATTACAAAACACACTATTTCTTTTTGAGGCCTTTTATTCCCTTGAAGGAGTAAGGAAAAGGAAATGGGACTGGGACACAGCTAAAGCCCCCCATAACTAGGCACTATGCGACATTCATTAGGGAAATAGCGGCAAAAGGAAAATCTATAAAAGAACAAAAATTACTTAGGTGATGGTCAGGCTTGTGACACAACACCATGAGTACACCGTAGAACTCTTGTATTTTTCTTCTCTTCCATTTGACCAAATAGACATACTCTGCTGAAGTGTTGTCTGTGAAATTTAGGGACCAGAACAAATTCCCCACAGAGGAGCCTGTACTAGTATCAAAAATAGAATTGTCAAAACAATACAAAACAGAAACATACATAAAATAAAAACAAGCATACCAAGGCAGCAGGTATACTTGCCGTGCTAAGCACAGAAAGCATAGACAAATCACAGTAACACATGCAAATGAGCTGTGACACACAACACAATGCCATGCATTTCATGCACAGTGAGCCTGCGGCCCAAAACCCAGCATCCTGGCCTGCTTAATTTGTCAGGCTTAAGATCGATCAGCATTCCTACCCCGCAGAACAGAACAAGCAATCCACAATAAGCCAAAGAAAACATAAAACACACAATATAGGTACATGCGTATAACATAAAATAATACACAATAATACATATACCAAACACAAAGGCAACAAAAGGAAAACACAATATTAGTTACTCAAAGGACTATATTTTTCTCATGCATGTCATGCATCATGCACACTTAATGTGTCTAGCACAAAGCTGCATCAATACTCACCGTAACACACAGATAAAAATATTTCCCATTGCACTGAAACGAAACAAATCAAACCACAAAAAAACAACAACACACAAAATATTGGACAAAAAGGCAACCACTTAGTAAAAATACCTTCTACAAATATTACTTTAAAACCTGTGCTTGGAGCTCATTCACACCAGTTCATCTATATTATCTATCATTACCCTATATATACTAACTGTTCACTTTCCGTTCTGAAAACCCTGTCTGCTGTCTTAGACAAGAAACAGACCTAACCTCTTTTAACCGTCAGCCAAAAAGACAAAATATTTAGCAGCATTGAAAATCACATGACAATCTTGTAATGACATTTAATGCAGCATCAAAAAGGGAAAAAGATATACATTGACTTTCACATCTTTCACTTGTCATGAACCAGGAATTTCCATATTTGCATAACAATTTTATTCTTGTTATTAAAGGTACCAAATATATATCTGCACAGACATCTTTCGCTGTCTAAATGGGCCATTTTATAACCAATGCAATTTCTCATATTTAAACAAAAACGGCGCCATCTCACTACATTTAATCCTGTTGCCAAAGGTATATTCTCACCCCCAGAACATACTAAATACTCCAGTGCACACTAGCAGACATTTGCACAAAACACGCACTCTGCACCTCCACTAAGCGGGTGGGGCACTGGGCCCACTGCAATGGTGTCCCATGGACAAACTGCATACAAATAATGTTACACACATATATACATTCCCACCAGGCCACTCCTATGAGCAACACAATCAATATTCTTTACCTACTAGGCGCTATGCATTTACCTACCCTCGCATGATCAGTACTCTCCACTAGGGATCCACTAGCAAAGTCACTAATCAGTATGCCAATCAGAGACCCCCCAACTCAATAATTATTTAAATAGAAAACGTTTATACTATGACATGGACCAACAGTGAATCAAAAAAGATCAACAACAAAAATGGACACAACAGACAACCAATAAATCTCTTTTTCTCCTTGACTTTAAACTGCACACAAATCGGTCACTTATTCGGAATACTATTCAAACAATAGAAGCAACATGTGCTTAAACTATTGCATCTGAAACACTCACTAACATAGTTAGTAAATTAATTTTTCTCAAAACAATCCATCTTTTCTCAGTCTAGGCCATTTTAAAGTGTAATTCTTTATGTCCAAATACAATAATCTGTTGAAAGTTATTCATAATTTTGTTCCTAATACTAAATCACATGTGTTCTGTCCTACTGCATTATAATTTCGTCTAAACCAGCAGTGTTTTGCACTTGCATTTATGCAGACTCGCTCCAAAATCACAATTCACATGGCTCTAACTGTGTATCTCTGCCTGTCTGTGCCAAGAGCTGAGCCTCCTACCCCCCCCCCCCCACAATCTGCTGCCTGTGCTCTGCGAACCCATTGGAATGCTCTTATCACACCAAGGTCACATTTGCTCTGCATCTATTTTCCCTTTTCTAATTAACCCTTCCAGAACGGAATACAAATTCACACACTGTTATTCAAAAGCTTACCAGCCCAGAGTTCTACAACCTTCTTTTTTTTTATTGTGGACTGAAACACATCCACTCAACAGGTCATGTTTAAAACTAACTAAACAACTCCTGCTCTCCACCCCCTTTTGAGGCCTGCCGTTCAGAAATGCATTTCACTCTCACAGTCTTCCAAGAGCTAAGAATTCTGGGCTGCTAGCCAGCAGCCTTCCTGGCCCCCCACCACCTTACAGACCTCAAGGCGAAAATCTGCCTCGCGCTCTGCGCTCCTCGTTCTGGAGCTGCCAAAGCCAATAAGCCTTCCTAACTCTTTCTAACATGCCATAATTAACCCTATTTTAACAAATACATTTCTCTTTTTTTTTCACTGCTTTCTAACTTTACACTCTTTCTACATTCTATTAATATACATTCTAATTACTGGTAATCAAATTATTTTTGTGTTCTTCATCTTCTACTGTTCACAAATTAAGGGGATGAAAGAAACCAAATTAAATAAGTTCCAAACACATTTTATTTTTTTAAAAGGCCACAGTGGTTTATTTTTTTGGTTTTTTCTCATTCTTTTCTTTTCTGAGAGCCAGACACAACCATCTCAGGTAGCTCACAAGGACCAGACAATCTAACTCATGCAACAAGACACACTCACTTCATTCAAACAAACATTTACACAAAGAAAAGGCTGCCCACAGACTGCTCTCAAACCAAACCAATTATAACCAAATCAAACATATTACATGAAATACATACCCCATCCTCTTAATCACTGCTCACATTGGCTCACTGAGCCATTAAAAGCAACTTTAAATGGGAACAACCTGCAAATTCAAAATGTACACATTTTGTCTTCTTTTAAAACTAAACTTTTGATTTGTCCATATTCTGGGCTATCCTCTCATCTGTCTTTGCTGAACCTCTTTCTGCCACAACCTTAGGGAATCAAACATGCTCTGACAGCTGTGCCTAGCAAACAATCTCTCCTGCAAGTAATCTATTTTAGCTGCATCAAAAATATTAAACAAAATCGGGATAAATCCATATTCACATACATCTCAAAATTAAAAGAGTCTTCTACAAGAGCGGGTTGGCTCTCGGCCAATCTGACATCATTTGAACTGCAGCAACACCCAAAACATCGCAACTTACTGAAACGCGGCATCTTGCACACTCAATCAAAAACCACCAAACTCACTCAATCAGACACCGCCAAAGAACCCACACATACCCAGACACAAAAGAGCCAAGCAACTATCTCCACACACAACCACTTACAACCATACACGCACACGCACACGCACATCCTATGCATTGAGTCCCTGCCAAACACGTGTTACCATAAGGGGACAAGGCCCGTCGACCAAGTCCTGGGGAACCTGGACCCTACCTCAGACCGTACAGTGTCATGTATTCCTATAGGTCCTGAATCGATCCCCCTATTCCTGACCCTATTCTAGTTAAACAAACCAACAAGTTAACTAGCAGTCAGCCCATGAGGCAGAAATTCCCCATGATGCAGATACCGTTATCTGACGCAGTCATACTACGGCACAGGAACGTGTTATCTGATTAGGTCATAACGCTTGCGATCTAATTAGACAAGCGATATTCCTCCAGCCCCTGATAAGGCATACGGAGTTCTCATAACAAATCAAACCTATGACAACCTGGGCAAAACCCTGCGGCCATTGTTTTGATTTCACCGAGAACTTTAGTAAAAGAATGTGCTAACGAGCAAATCGTATGACATCTTTATTGACGTATCTATGTCCATCCTTACGTCAATCTCGGCACCTTAAAGGTATAAATATTACCGATCTTGCCATATGCAAACACACGCGTGGTGACGAGACAGAGCAGCCATACTTGCCGAAGCCGAGAGCAGAGCAGACCCCGCTGGCAGCAGCCCCGCCTTCCTGACGCGCTGAGAGACGCGCTGCTTTCTCCTGCCGAGAATCCAGCACCGGCGTTTCTGGGCAGCCCTCGTAGGCAGCCTGGAATATCGAGACCAGAGAGAGAGATACCATTCCTCATTCATCCTAACTTCCAGGTACAGAACTGAACAACCCCTCACAGAGAATTCTTTAGTTATTCACTTGGCAAAAACAAACTTAACTTAAACTGTAACTTTCTATTCCCGCCCACGTATTAGGCTTAGGTCAGGTACACGGGGTAGGCGTATTTAGAAACATCAGTTGAGTACGTTTAGTCAAATGTATATGTGTATGTAAATATATTTTATTCATTTTAAACATCATATGGCTTAGAAACCATATCAATGTTTTTACAGTATTACTTTATACTATTGCTTTTAATGTATGCACTTTACTTAACTATAAGTATTGCAATAATATCGATCCATTTCTCTTGTATGAGAAAAGAGACTGATCAATAAATAACACCTTTTTATTGAACACGCCCGTCTCTTCCTTTTCTCTACATTCTGATGAGACTAAGAATGCACGTACTGACTGAGTAAAATAATTTGCCTTTTGTTCACACGACTCTCGAGATTGACTCTTGATTAGGGGAGAGCAAAGTTGTCATGTTCTATGGTTGTCAGAAACTAAATCCCTTCTTGTCTAATCAGGGAAGTTAATTCCTCCTTGAACATTCGAGAAAGTTTCTAGCGAACTCTGAGCTACGCTGGCAAACTCAAAACTTAAGTCTAGTATCGACAGTAGTAGACCTAGTTAACGTCTGGCCTAGGCCTTTACTGCTGTAGGTATTATTCCAATGCGCAGAGCCTATTGGGAAGATAGGAACTACACTACATGGCGCCCAACGCGTTTGGAAAGGGCGATAAAACTAACGTAAGACATTTAGAGTAACTCAGTCGTGCTTTCTCACTCAGACCCCTTTTCCCATAATACTCCAAAGACGTCTGGAGTGGGTGAAAGGTTATATCCGCCAGACCTCGCAGGAGGGAACTCCTATGTATGGTTCTTGGTATAGTCAACGTTGAAGGATAAACGGTTCCAAAATATTGTGCATCTAATCTCTGTTTCCATAAGAAACCTGATCTGCAAACAAACAAAATAAGCTTCCTGTCGGTAAAATGGCAGAGAGTGATGATGAAAGAGAGGCAGTTAGATTAGCAACTGAACTCGCAGATGCTGATGCTACCATGCAAGCAGCAGACGCGGATATAATACTCATTCCGGTCATCAAAAGGAGATCTATAACTCTAAAACTTATAGAAAATGGACTGACACCTAGAGGTGGCACAGTCATATTCGTAATTGAGGCACACGAATATCGGCAGACAGAGGTATATTATTCATGGATACATTTTCCAGCAGCTAATGCTGTAACAAAGTACTTCCACTATTACAAAATAGAGGAACCTCCTAATGAGTACACTCCTTTCGAGGAGGTGGAAGTACCACCCAAATTCCAAGAGCATTTGCTCTTATTTGATGGCGCCCTAAAACATAATAATCACATCACCAGGCTCGGTCCTTTAGGTAGACCAGGAGCAACGTGGCCGGTACTAGCCGGATACACACCACATCCAGACTTCGAAAGAATGCCTGCAGCAGATCTTTTAGTACAACTAAAACAATTAATAAAAATTCATAGACAATTAGTTCAGTATGTGATGCGGACATCAACAATTCAGCCAGCGATTAAACTTCCACAGCTGACCCCTCACCAGGGGAACACAAATAAAATTACACCACAGAACATCCAGTCTTGCCTAGGTAAAGTACCGGCTAAACGGGAACAAATACCATTCTGGTTGGCACAGAAAATTACCCAAATAGAGGAGGTGTTTCCTGACACCACCCCATTAGAAAAACACAGGATTCTGACTATCTGTCTCCCAATGGGAATCGCACCACACATTGAGGACTGTGACACTTGGGGTACAGTCTTTGCTTCCATCTACACAAAAACGCACGGTGTTCCATCCATTTCGGTGATACCAGATGTGCTAAAACAAATTCAAGACGAATATGGTCCAGAACCTGCTTTAACTCTTGGTATGAAATTACTAAAAGACTTCAAGCAGGTCTCGGCTATACTATTAGCCAACATAAAAGGTGAAGCAGCAAACGTGGCGATCCGCCAGAGGTTAAAAGAGACAGATATAGCAGACCAACCAGCTGAAATTGCCAGAATCATAGAAAAATCCTATGAGGAACTAGGTAGAGATAGTTTAGGTGGAATACCAGTAAAACCACAACTGACTGAAAGTCCAGAAAAAATATTTTTTAATAATAATTCACCGAAAAAGAACTGGGATGGAAACAAACAATCCAATCCAAAAGAAAAGAAATTCCAGTCCCGAGGAAGGTCTCCTAGGCGAAGGGAGAAATCTCCGAACCAGAGACACAGGTCACCCCAGAGTGACCCCTCTGGGAAAAGATATAACCTTAGAAATAGGGATAATATAAAAAAGCCCAAAGACAAGGAACCTGCTCAGCTAAAAAAGAAAGAAAGAAATTACAATTTCCAAAAAAGAAGGTAGCCAGTATCAAGGTAGTTAACAATGCCGAGAATACTGAGGACACAACTGAAAAACGGAGAATGGGCTCAGACAATGCTAGACAGCGCAGCAGAAGTGAGCATAGCTCGCAAAGTCCTTATGAATCATCTGGAGACAGTGGACACGAATGAATATCTTCAAGTGGAAACTGCAGACACCAGGGTTAGCAAACCTCACAAGATATACGAGATAACATTACGTATAGAGGGAGATAAGACTAGGAAAATAAGGGGACTATTTTGGGATAATCTCTCCAAGGGCTATGATATCCTTCTAGCTGAAAAAGACTGGCCACCAGAGTTTGTCAGGGAGTGCCCTCATGGCGAAGAAGTAATTATGCCTGCCTTCTCAAATCATATACCAATTCATAAAAAATACACACTTGCTAGAAAGTGGGCAGTGGCTCTAGCACCTGCTTTATATAAAAATCATGTAGGATGGGATGAGGACTCTCCTCCTCACAAAATCCAGTTAAAATCACAACCTACTGCACAAAGGCAGTACCCAATTAAGCAAGAAGCTAAAAAACAGGTAAATGAAATACTAGATCAGCTAGAATACCAGGGGGTGATTGAAACTTGCACCTCACAAATGAACAATCCTTTGTTTCCGGTCTCCAAATCAGACAATTCATATCGTCTAGTTTTGGATTACCGACACCTTAACACATGTTGCAAAACTTTTGCAGTGCAAAACTCACATAGTGCTGCACTAATGAATAACATAGTGCGCAAAAAATACAAAACAACCTTGGACATCTCCAATGGATTCTTTTGTCAAAACATAGCACCAGAGAGCAGATATTTAACTGCATTCTCAGTAAATGGCACTCAAAAACAATTCTGTCGGTTAGCCCAGGGGTACAAGAACAGCCCGGGAGTATTCTCAGCGAGAGTAACAGAATTACTACAACTATATGATGATGAAGCATTATCTTATGTCGATGACATTTACTTAACAGATGATGACTTGGAGACTCACTTGAAAAGAGTGAACACCATAATACTTGGGTTCGCAGCAGAGGGTTACAAATTCAACTTTAAAAAGTCCAGAATTGCCCATCTGACAGTCCTGTACGTAGGATATGAATTATCAAGTATAGCCTGGTTGACAATTTTTTAACAACTAGAAGAATTGAAAAATCTAGCATATGAAGAAACATATCCTCTGCCAATCGACATTCTGCCTTTACGACATTACGCCTGTGTAATCTATACAGACGGACATGCTCAACCGTCCGTTTGGGGAGAACAAGCATACAACCCCACATGTGAGATTACAAAAGAAGTGTGGCGCGGAGGTAAACTAAAACCTCTATTAACAAAGACACACTCAGTAGAAAGTAATTCAGAACAACAAACTGAAATATTAGCTTTAAAAATGGCGCTAGATAATGCGGATCGCGAATTTCCGACACTTATAGTGTCAGATTCATATTACTGCGTCAAATCATATAACAGCGATTTGCAGACATGGATTCAAAACGGTTACAAAGATGACACAGTCACAGATGCACCAATAAAGCAGAAACTGCTCTGGGAACAAATAGCTCTTTTACAAAAAGAACTACCAAAGACTCACGTGACTCACTCACTGAGTCATCAGCGTGATGGCGTTCACGTTGTAGGGAATTCATTGGCTGAGACAGCCACAGCGGCAGCCACTAAATCGGCTCCCGTAGATCGAAAAAAGCGTACATTAAAATACATTGACGGTGAAACAGTGCTGGCAGTGAAAACGTCATCAAAAGGCGACTGCTCAGCGTTACCGATCAACTATCCACTCAATTACACATACATAATCGATGCAAACTCCGTCCCTTTTGCTCGAATCCCTGGAGTGGGGGATAGAGTGATTCCAAACATGGACAGGAGAAACTTGTTAATCGCAGACGCACACATGGGCGAGGGTCTCAGACACTTTAAATTAAAAGATTCTCTGGAAGAATTACAATCACGGTACTGGTGGCCAGGCATGATCCTGCGTCATACCATGTTTGTAAAAAACTGCCCAAACTGTAACAGAGATCGCAGTGGGGAGAGAAACAGTTTAATACCTCGTCGTTCTACTCCAAGAAAAATCAGGAGTAAGAAGGAAGGGTTGCGATTAACATATACAGGCTAGTTCCACTTATAATGTAGATCACCAGCACTCGGCTGACGTCCGGACTGTTATACAAAGATTTGCGAGTCTAAATGGCATATACGCTAAGAGCATGCTACGTTCGACCATTGTTTTCACTCAGGCCCACCAGCCTGGGGGGAAACATGGCCGAATGAGCACAGTCCAGCGGGAATCTTCTCACTTCCTTCCTGAGGGTACGGGACGGTGTAAAGAAAAAACCAAGGCATAAAGCAATCTATAGCGGAAAGGATATAAGGTTCGGGAGCTGGGTGGGTCAAACATCTAATAAGTGTCCAACGTAGTCTCAATAACTTGCCAAGAAATTCTCTGAGGGGATTCAGTGCGTACGAATTATTATTTGGAACTAGGATGATGATCTCTGACATTGATAGTCAGACTTCAGTGGTGAAAGAAAAAGCTTTGATATCAAAGACCGTTTGGCTATTTTGCAGGACTTAAACAAAACAAGAAAAGACCTGAGCAACATAAAGTTGAAACAACAGCCAACAACCACTGAAGAACCACCACCTGTCCCAGCAAGACCTGTCTGGATTCCAAAAGTCGGGGATCTAGTCAGGGAGAAGATCGCGGTAAAGAAGGAATTTGGGCCTTCTTACAGAAAAGCAGTTCCTGTCTTGTCTGTCAACGGGACAAGATCAGTTGTACTACCGCCACTTGCTGGTAAAAAGGAGAACCGAGTTGTATCCATCGACCTGGTAAAACCACAACATGTGGCCGATAACAAACAGTAGGCCAAGTGGACTCCCAATAAGTAGCAGAACACCAAGGTTTGCTACCAGTACAGAGGTCCTAACGAAGAGGCTCATCACATTCGAAACGCCTACAGAAGAACAACAAGGACTATGCAACAATGCAATAGAACTGAGACCTCTGAAAACCCAAATAAAAACATTTAGCAGAGACACACCAATCTATAATGAAGTACCAAGTGACAATGCAAGAAACAAAAATCCTGAACCAATTGGAACAATTGACAGAACTGCATCCGGCTACTTCATAAACTTCGATGATTCCTCTGAAGGCTTCAGTGAATCAAAGACACAGCCATCATCAAAATCCTTTAAAGACAAAGCTAAGGAACTTTTGAAACAACTGAAAGAAACATATCTGATTTCTCCATGGATTGAATTTTGGGTGGGTTTTGGTGCATTTATCCTCATACTTTGGCTCATCATGGTACTTACTTTGGGACGCTTCATTGAGGGAAAATATGCTAAAATGGACACAGCAAGTCAGAACATCAACTTGATCCTCAAACCACACACATCTTCACACGTCGAGAAAAGAGAACTTTCTTCAGCCAACTTCACAGCCAATCCGATACCTGGTGGGGTAGCCTGGGACAACACTGACTATGAAATTTATGGTCCGGTCGAGATCCTGAAATATCCACACCAAATTAAGATCTCATTGAGTGACTTTGCAAAACCAAACTCATTTGCTGATGATTGGGACTTCGAAAGCATTAATAACATGATGTCTGACTTAGTAATGTCTGCTAAATTTACCAAACATGATTATTTGCAGGGTTCTACAAATTATGACAGTATGTATTGCTATAACCACTATGGCAACCACTTTTTACATAGATCTGCACAACCTAGAAATGTTTTAAATTATAATCAATGGGAACATTGTGCAACACCTCCAAAAGGGAGCTCAAGAACCGTTTACGACAAATATTCATATTTTTCAGGTTTTAACACAAGTAATGCTGAAGCATTTTATTTTAAATTATCAAACAAGACAGGAACAAAGACCATGATAACCAACACAAAATTGTTATATTCAGACTCATTCTTTGAAAAAATGAATACTTTTGGATTTGATTATTGGGACAAAAATGTTGAATTGAAAAGTGTTTGGGGTACAAAAGAATGGCAAGTACAGGGTATAGAAGCTTTGTTTAGAGCCTGCATGATCCCAGAACAAATGATATTTTTAAATGACACTGTTCAACAAACCACCTGTCTTGGCTTAGCCAAAATCTAACTTTACTTACTGATGGTGCTGACTTGCGTGATTTCACTTTGGGACCACGCAAACAGCGTCAAAAGCGTTTCATAGCAGCCTCTGTATATGCAGCATATAATGAGGCCTGGAAGGTTACTCAAATTGAAACAGCAGAGAGAATACGGGAAATTGACCGTATTAATTTGGAAAAATCACTTTCTGTAGTGGACAATGGGTTAATGACTCTGTCCTCCAGAATTTTTTCTTTGGACAGCATTGTGTCGTCAGCAATCGATATATTATCGCAAGACTTACTGTTATTACAACATGGTCAGTCACAATTGCGTTCTATTGTACAGCTTGGCTGGACGTTACAAAATCTGCGTTCAGGCTATGGGCCTTGGCGTTTAATCAACACAACGTCACTATTCCAAATCTTTAACCTTACTGATAGACAAATCGGTATGGCGCAAAAGGGTACTGATTATACAATCTTGAGCATTGAAAAACTAGAAAGATTACCAATGACAATGTCAGAACGACCTGTCAGTGAATGGATAATACACGGAATCATAAATATTCCAATCTCAACCTTCAGGTTTCAATACTGCCAAAAATATATACAGGCTGGCATGTACGAGAAATTAGGAAAGGGGTACCTTAAAACAACTTGGAACCTGCCCTATTCACATGCATGTGTCAGTAATAAAGGACAGAAAGTGTTTCTTAGTGGCAACAATTGTGCGATGTCACTAAGCGGCACGCTTCTGTGTAACGGAATTATTTTGCATGGAGCCTGTGAAGGGAATTCATACAACCTTTCATGTCACCAGCAAGGTGCACCTGCAACAGAAATAGAACCATTCTTTCAAAGACTCTATAATGGGAGTTACATTCTTATTGTAGACCGCAGATGTTGTAGTCTTATGCCCGGGACTCCTTATCTAGTAACTACTACTGCGAAGGTCAAGTGCTGTGGACGCTCATTGTTCCCCAGCTCCTTCCCAGACAGGGAGGCAAGGGCATGGCCCGATTTGAAAATTACTTCTATTCGAATAGATACTTTAAGCAGAATGAAAACAGTCCTTCTTCAGACGCCTACCAGGCTCTCGTCATCAAAAGAAACGTATGATCTACAAGTCGCAAGGACGACTGCAGAGATACATACATTATTATCAACTAATTCCCCCGTACATTTCGCGGAAATCCTGAATGAAATCTTAAATATTTCTGATACCAATGGGGTCTCAAAGGTATTTAAGACAGTATTTTCGATGGCATTAACACCATTCAAAGCCATACTGGGTATTTTTCCAGATTTCGTCCATTCGATTTTTGGCGGACTTCCCCTGATCCTGGGACTAATTGCAGGAATCCTATTCTTAGTCCTTATTTTTCGTTATGGCAACCCATGTCACAGACAAAACTCTTGCGACAAGGGAAGAAACAATCCTAGCCATTGGATACCGGGACCGGATATCAAAAATCCTGGGACTCTCCCGGCTTAGAGACCTGAACATGACTTGGTTTCTATCATTTCGACCAATGTGGCAAAGATGTGTTTTACCTGTATTGAGGTGTCTGCTATGCGGAGAAGAATGCGTGTTAGACACCTGTCTGACGCTACAATCGGATGCGCCGATGGATGCAGAAACATTGTTGAGCCCGATCAAGGTTCATGCTTTGTGCTGCCCTCAAAGGCTACCAATCCTGATGACGGCATTCGTGGAAGCTTCACCACTACGATTGATGGGTAGTGAAGTTCAAGATGAAAGCAGCATCGAACAGGTACGACCTTCTGTCAGTAATGCAAATCAGAATGTCAATGGAGACAATCATGCGCAAGAATGCATGATTACACCTATTTCCGAGTTAGTGGAACTTTCCCAGGAAGCTGTTGACAGTTTTTTCGAAAGCCTAAATGATATGATGTTCTCACCCGAACAGAAATAGAGACTTTTGAGCAAGCTCGCACACGGTGTTCCCTGAATTCGGCCTTCAACTTTAAAAATAAAGTCACATGAACATTTTCGCTCCAGTTCACGGACAGCAGTTTTTCCAGCAGCCCCAAATATTTTTGCATATTTTTCGGGACACTATCTTCTGCTTAAAGTAAGAACTATTCTTAGAGAACTAAGGTTTCTAAATTTTAGATAGCTTATAGACATTAGCTGCCCGCTGGCATGTTCATAAAGATATTTTATTCTGTGATGGAATGGTCTCGAAACTTTTTTCTGTCAGAAATCATTTCATGTGTAATTCTCATATACCAAATAAGCAATAATGTATACAAATGCAATTACTTTGGCATTTTTCTACAGCTTGAGTGCATACCATATATATATGTCTGCAATTTTTCCGTATATTTGAAAATTTCAAAATGCATTTATGTATTTTGGGGTGGTAAGGTATACACACTACTCTATAGTATGTTGTACTATGTTATACTATGCCTAGATTAGTAAATATGTCCATAGTTAGCGTGGAGTGGGTGTCATGTATTCCTATAGGTCCTGAATCGATCCCCCTATTCCTGACCCTATTCTAGTTAAACAAACCAACAAGTTAACTAGCAGTCAGCCCATGAGGCAGAAATTCCCCATGATGCAGATACCGTTATCTGACGCAGTCACACTACGGCACAGGAACGTGTTATCTGATTAGGTCATAACGCTTGTGATCTAATTAGACAAGCGATATTCCTCCAGCCCCTGATAAGGCATACGGAGTTCTCATAACAAATCAAACCTATGACAACCTGGGCAAAACCCTGCGGCCATTGTTTTGATTTCACCGAGAACTTTAGTAAAAGAATGTGCTAACGAGCAAATCGTATGACATCTTTATTGACGTATCTATGTCCATCCTTACGTCAATCTCGGCACCTTAAAGGTATAAATATTACCGATCTTGCCATATGCAAACACACGCGTGGTGACGAGACGGAGCAGCCATACTTGCCGAAGCCGAGAGCAGAGCAGACCCCGCTGGCAGCAGCCCCGCCTTCCTGACGCGCTGAGAGACGCGCTGCTTTCTCCTGCCGAGAATCCAGCACCGGCGTTTCTGGGCAGCCCTCGCAGGCAGCCTGGAATATCGAGACCAGAGAGAGAGATACCATTCCTCATTCATCCTAACTTCCAGGTACAGAACTGAACAACCCCTCACAGAGAATTCTTTAGTTATTCACTTGGCAAAAACAAACTTAACTTAAACTGTAACTTTCTATTCCCGCCCACGTATTAGGCTTAGGTCAGGTACACGGGGTAGGCGTATTTAGAAACACCAGTTGAGTACGTTTAGTCAAATGTATATGTGTATGTAAATATATTTTATTCATTTTAAACATCATATGGCTTAGAAACCATATCAATGTTTTTACAGTATTACTTTATACTATTGCTTTTAATGTATGCACTTTACTTAACTATAAGTATTGCAATAATATCGATCCATTTCTCTTGTATGAGAAAAGAGACTGATCAATAAATAACACCTTTTTATTGAACACGCCCGTCTCTTCCTTTTCTCTACATTCTGATGAGACTAAGAATGCACGTACTGACTGAGTAAAATAATTTGCCTTTTGTTCACACGACTCTCGAGATTGACTCTTGATTAGGGGAGAGCAAAGTTGTCATGTTCTATGGTTGTCAGAAACTAAATCCCTTCTTGTCTAATCAGGGAAGTTAATTCCTCCTTGAACATTCGAGAAAGTTTCTAGCGAACTCTGAGCTACGCTGGCAAACCCAAAACTTAAGTCTAGTATCGACAGTAGTAGACCTAGTTAACGTCTGGCCTAGGCCTTTACTGCTGTAGGTATTATTCCAATGCGCAGAGCCTATTGGGAAGATAGGAACTACACTACAACAGTACACTAACTGTTCTGAGGTTGGAGGACACATCCGCCACCCGGGCGGCACTACAGACCGTTGCGCACTTTATCCCGGAAGATCTGGGACTCTTCCATCAAACTACTCACACTAGGGGTTTGGGTCCTTTCCCAGTATTCAACCGTGATGAGCCACACTCCAGTCTCAGTACCACCCGGTCGGATGCTCTAAAACAGACATCCACCCGAAACCCTCATCATCAATAGTCTGTCAGAGCGCCACTTGCACTCTGAGTTCCCCGGAGCACACTAGCCCCAGGAGCACACTAGCTCCTTTAACCACTGGGGACACACTAGTCCCGGAGCACCCTAGCTCCTTCAATCACTAGTTGGACCACTCACCTCCTGCTTGCAGAACCGACATCCACCGTTCTCCACCCTTCGGCTGCTGGGACCAACACGGTCAGCTCCAAAGTCCCGCCTTCCGGACCCCGGCGCAGGATCATGAACCGGGACCTCTCCCGATCAGCAGGGTGGGGCAGCGCTGCGAGAACCAAGCTTGGCATCAAGTGGGTACTCAGACCCACCGTGCCGACCAGAGGGTCCGCGGCCTTCTGCTACCCACTTACGGGTGAGAAAGATCCTTATCGCGGAGTCCCTGTTCGGGCGCCATCTGATAAGCGTGGCTCAAATCCACCTGAGCGACTTACCTCACTCATCTATCATTCTCATATAATAAGCCAGCCGGACAGTGGAGAAGAATTAGTAATATATTTGTTTGGCCATAAGATTCATCTGCAGATGGGCCCCGTCAGGTCTACACCCGAGGGAGTGCGCCGAGAGGACTGACCCATCCCATCATGACAATACATTATAGCATGAACAACAAGAAAACCTAGGGGTCTCTGTAGGAAAGTAACATAGAAATTCCTATTTGCTTAACCCGACGTCTAGTATAGTACATCTGGTTAAAGTTAAGACTAAAAAATACTCTTAAGGCACAAAAAACCTCCAAAATAGGGGCCACCAGTGATTGTAGATCAACAGAACCTTTCATAGGATTCCCATCAAAAGACTTGTGATGATCAATGTTATCATTTGGTCATCCTAAGGGTCGTGTGTCTCTGGATCATTGAGACAAAGATCGTACCCTGTGGTGGATAAGGGTTGCGACCTGCAATCAATGCTGGACCATATGATATTGATCTGATGGGTTCTAGTGCAAAGCAGAAAAACAAAAAAGTGGTGAATTAAAATAGGATAGAGAACCTAAAGAGAAATTTTTTTTAATAGGGAAGGTCTCTTCCTGTTAAAAACCAGAACAGCGCAATAACATAGCAGTTTTAACAAAATAGCTGCAAGGTGGCCAACATGTTTCAGCCTAATGGGAAAAGGAACCCAGGCTTTCTTCAGGGCCTCTGTTCTCTAAGATAAAGCTACTGCATATAGTGTAAATAATGTGCCAAAACAAAATTAGTGAATAACAGTAAAGGATATATATTTCGGACGTCTGTTGATTCTCCTCCGTGACACCTGGTGTATTAGTTATATCTAGATTGTCCGGGGAACAGACCTCACCTCTCCTGGACCTGGCTCAGGACTTGTGAGACCCCGCTTTGTCCGTCGTTGCCTCTGGCCGGCACTGAGTCATTATAACATAGCATGGCAGGGTAAGGACACGCCCAGACTGGAAAAGTACTGGGCTCAGCAGAGGGCTAACAATAGCCTCACACAAGAAGCATCTGCACCTGCAAAAGCAACATTTTCTCTCAATGCCACGGAGCCGAGACTCGGCTTCTCCAGAGCATGGAAACATTTCTGCAAGAAAAATACCCATGGCGAGAGATGCTGAAACCGGGGATTTTCTGCTCATAAGGGAGGGGGGAAAACTGTACCATGAGACATTGGAGCTGCAGAGCAAATGTCAGCATCAGAAGTCTCTCTGTCATAGACAAGCCTCTCTCTCTTATGAGAGAAATTGAAGCTTGCATATTACAAAAATAGCTCAGTGGGTTGCAGCACATGAATAATAAGCTGTAACTGCATATTGGTTAGACACATTAGGCTAACATATTCATAACATCATTAGAACATTCTGCAACAGGAAAATTACTATCTATCAGTTTGAACTCCTGATTTCAGACCATTTTTGACATGTACTTTTTATACGAATTTTCTGATGTAATTTCTGTGAGAAAAAAATCACAAGATGCTATTTTTCTGAGACCATTTTAATACTAATTCAGCAAGTCTCTCTCTTGGCCAGCCCAATTGGGGGTTTATTCTAATATGGAATGAGGTCCTGAGTCTGTCACCTCTAAGACCCTCTAAAGAAGTAGGATGATCAGGGTAATCCTGATTTGGCCAGTAATTGGAGTTACTTACTGAACAGCGATTACAGATTGTGCTGAAACAGCACACTCTTGCTGTTTTCCATGCACACTTTCAAAGCTAAAATTTAGCAAAATGTGCTCAGGGAAAGCCTTTAGGAAAGCAGAAAAACATGCATGAATGAGCACACAAATATTAACTCCTGTACCCAGTCCCCATACCAAAGAATCCAATACATAATGATGTGGTAATACTGGGAATTCCTGCAACCCAGAGTATTGGGATGCCTGTGTTCTGCATGATTGCATTGGGTGGCTGTGTATGATCAAGCAATGGATATGGGTCTCATATATCCTTGCACATCTAGGGGTGAGTTCATGGAACTGGCACTGGATTATGCAGTTTGCCTCCTCTAGTATTTCATAGTTTATAGGATTGGTAGAATCCATTGTCTCCTCAATGGCATCCGTTTTGTGGATGAGCTGGGACTGGGATACACAGCTCATCACCTTTAGCCTTAGATGGCCCATATGTCTGGTAGCTAAAGAAGAGCTATTCACCTCTAAGATTGAATGGACTCAGGAAATGTTGATCAACTATGAGGCACCTCTGGTTTTGTGGATGAACTCGCACAGAGATCCAAAGCTTATCATCTGCAACTTTGGTTGGAATATGGGCTAGCAAGAGGTTTGTGGTTGATCTGATAGACAACTTGTCACCTCTAGTCCTGGATCATTCAAGGATTGATACAGTGGGGAGACCTTGTAAGCTCAATGATTGGATGGTATCAGCGGTTTGGGGAATTGAGAGAGAAATAGAAATCCACTCACATGGAGAAATTATGTCTTGGAATTGACACATGATTCAAGAGCCTTACAACCAGAAAAATGAATGTCTAAGAATATTAGAACAGAAATGAAGCCCTAGGAAATTAAAAGACTGGAACAGTTTGCAAATGGAATCTTTCAAATTTCACTTCTAAATCTGGATGTTTTAAGCAGTGATCTTCAGTTGTTTTGATAAATCCCCTGACTCAGTGCTTAATTTGAGCCAGTGCTTTCTGGTGCTCAGCACTTAATTGGATTCCGGTGGTCAGCACTGGCACCTAATTTTCAACCCCATACTTAGAACAGTCTACCACATTTTGACGCTGCTTATCTAATCTAATACCTATCTCCCAGCCATCCTTTAGCTTTGGGGGCCTGGAATAAACTGGCCTGTCGCATTTACATGCGAGAGAGATGGTTAGTAGTTGTTTTGGCAGTGATGACAAGAGTGATGGGTAGTGCAAGCTGCAGTGGTCTCTTGGTCAGAGCCCTGGCACTTAATATTTTACAAATTAAGCACTGGACACAGCAACAGTGCAAACTCTTGATACATCTGTCTGATTCTGTGCACCACAGAGGGACTAGCTCGTTACCTCAGATTGTTATAATTCGAATCTTCCTATTTAAATACGAACCTAAGCTTGAGCGGGCTTTTCATTCTGGCCATAAAGAATGCATCATGTGTGGCGGATCATGCTGTCCTAGCAACAATAAGATCTAAATCCTCCACTTTGCAATGATAGATTATGTGACAGTCCCACAACGTCTAAACCTTCCACTAGCACCAGAGGCACATTGAAAATATGTATTTTATTTGTTAGGAATATCCCCTCTTTATGTTTGATTGGGATCTAACAGGGAATACTTAGCACTGTCTGTTTGTAGACGCTGGTGAAAGGTACATAAACTAGTTACTCCATGCAGATCTCTAGAGTTGTGCCACTGACTCCAGTTTATTTGTAGAGCATTTAAGTGATCAGAGTGTACTAGATGGCTATTTAGAATATCTAGAATGGACAATTAATTCTTAGAGAGTGTGATGGCTAATGAAAGGACATTCATATAACTGGTTGTCAGTGTTAATATTTTGATTGTGAAATATGTTCCGCTTATATTGTTTTTATTGCAAATAGTATTTATTAGGATTTAGATGTAATATATGTAAAGTGTATATTTGACATGTTTTTACACTGAAATACTATAATTTAAACACAGGGTGTGTGTATGGGGGAATACGTTTCACAATGGGGGGAAATTATTTTAAAAAGTGTCATTGAACACATATGATATTATTTCTCCATACACCAAGTGCTGTGATTGTAAAAAAATAACTCTAGTAACCCTCAAATAGGGAGACTGTGAAGGCGGGAGTAAGGAGGGAGGGTAGAGGGTCAGGAAATGGCGGAGTCGGACACCCTATTCCCCGGGGCCCAATTAAATTAATATGGTAAAATAAAGCGTAGCCCCCTCCCAGAGCCCTTTTAGCCCAGGAACCCATCAACCAAGGCCCAATTTAGTAATGTAGTGGAGGGGGCATGTGCCTCCTCCTCAAGCCTTATTCAGCCCCAGGGACTCATTTCCTGGGGCCCAACGTATTTTTTAAGGGGAGCCACACAACCCCCTCCCTGAGTAATTATAGGCCTTTGGGGAGCCCAACCCATGGCTGAATTCCTTTACAAAAAGGGAGGGGGACACCCATACAGCCCCCTCCCCAAAATTCTCAAAAAGGAAAGGGGCATGCAGCATCCTTCCAGAGCCTTAAAAAGGCCCTGGAGACCTCACCCCCAGGACCTCTATCTCTTTAAAAAGTGAGGGAGCTGCAAGACCCCTTCCCAGAGCCATTATAGGCCCTGGGGAGTCCACCCCCGGAACTCACCAGAAAGGAGGAGTGGGCACAAGAACCCACTCCCGAAGCCTTGAAAAGGCACTTGCTAAACTTTCCACCTTCCCCCACCTTGAGTAATTAATGGCAACGGGGAGTTAATACACCCGCCAGGTGGGAGCATTCCCTACCTGCGCCAGTGCTGGTAGGGAATCTGCTGTTTCTCCCTTGGACGCAGGAAGTGAGCCTGCCCTGGGGGACGGGGTCCATAGAGTCAGTAAAGGCTCAGTGATGAGCCCACGTGGCCACCCTCCATTTTTTCAAAGGTAGCGTCCCGGGGTATGCAGTTCCCAGGGCCTCTTCAAGGCTCGGAGAGGGGGCCACGTGGACCCCCTCACCTTTTGTTGATATTTTGGCCCAGTGGTGGGCTCCCCAGGCCTGTGATGGCTAGGGGAGAGAGAATATGCAGCCCTCTCCCCTTTTTTGTTAATTTTGGCCCCAGGTGTCGGCTCCCAGGGGGCCTATAAGGGCCTGGGAAGGGTGCTGCATGCCCCCCTTTTTTGACGTTTTTGCCCGGGTTTGTGCCCCCCTGAGAATATAATCATGCAACCCCCTCCCATTATTGAATGTAGCCCCGGGGGTGTGTTTCCCTTGCCTATAATGGCTTGGGAGTGGTGCTGTATGCCCCTCTCCTTAATGAAAGGAAGTGGCCCAACCGCCATTTTTTTTTTCAACACCACTGGAGTTTTGCGGGATTGAGGCAAAATTGCTGGGGGGGGGGGGGTTGGCCCTGGGGGGTGACTCAGGGTCCACTCATTGGGCCCAGAGGGGCATAATCTGCCTAACCTGCCCCCTTATATTTTATTTTTATTTATCACTAAGTCCCCAAGTCTTCTAATGGCTCTACCAACATCTTTTTAATGTTGCCGGCAGTCATTCGGAGTGCTCGCTCCCGCAGGAGTCTAACCCCAGTGGTAGCAAATTGGTCCAAGGAAAAAAAAGCTCTCTGAACCAATCCGAACGCTCCATTTTTAAATTGGCACTTCAGCCAGAATCTCCTGAGCCTATCGCTGACCCAACTGTCCAGATATGCCAATATGTTTAACCCTTAATTTATGCCACTGACATATCCACTCATACAACCACTCACTCACTGAGTCAGTCACCCATAGAGATACTCACACACCTACTTACTCATAGAGATATTAACACATGCTCACTCACCTATACTGTCACTGACACAAGCACACACTCCCCCATACACCCACTCTCCAACTCACTCACTCAACCATACAATCATATAACCCATGATTAACCTGTACTGCCTTTCACATACTCAGTTATTCACCCATATACCACTGACACATCTGCTCACCCACCCACACAGATACTCAGAAACCCTTACAAGTACTTAGACAACCAATCAATCACCCATACAGCCACTCACAAACCCATTCACACTTCCATACAGCCACTTAGACATGAACTGACAGACTGATACAGACATTCACATAACCAGTTACTTACCCATATATTCACTCAGACACCTAATTACTCACTTATACAGTCAGTCACGCACCCACTGAATGATCCATACATGCACTCATACACCCACTGATTCACTAGTACACCTTGCTATATATATATTTAACATTCATAAGCCTTTTTAAAACAATCACAGTCACTGGATGATATCATCAGTAATGTCCTTTGAGATGTCCTCAGTGATGTCACCTGTGCTACACTAAATACAAATGTAATAGTTATTTTTACCATGCCAAATTGATCAGTTCCTGTATATGTTGCATATCGAACCACATCCATGCAGGAAAACGCCAGGCTGTTATTGACGAGCTGGCAAAAAAGTTGCTGACTGTTGAGTCTTATGGGCAGCGGTGCTAGCCTCGATGACAGAGGTCTAGCTGGAATAAGGATACAAAGGGGTTGTTCATTATGATGGGCAGAATGTCTGTAGCAGATTCTTACAGAGCGAGTGATGTCATCAATGATGTCACTGATCATGTCATGAGTGACGACATGTGAGGTCATAAGCAGTGCATTGCGGGGGCGCGAGCTACAGTTAGCTCACTAACTATAACAGCAAATTTCACTCATTTTATACGAGTTAAACCTGAGCTTAACTATAACGTCCCTGCAACATTTGGGTTTTTTCAGTGAATTTCTAAGTTTTTTTTATTTCATTTCCTAACTTTACCGTTCCTGTAACTTTTGTTTTTTTCAGTGAATTTCTAAGGTTTTTTAAATGCTAATTCTGAACTATAACATCCCTGTAACCCTTGTTTTTTGCTGAGAATTTCTATGTTTTTTGAGTAGTAGTCACGTCTTCAGAGTGGTGGAGAAAGGGGGCCGTCCACCAGCCAGTTCTCAGGATTACCTCTGTGTAGGACTTACATGAGGTACCCAGAGGGCGGCTTGGCCCCCAAGGTCCCTCTAGAGTAAAGTGGACTTCAACCTCCAACCATCATTGCGCCAGGAGACGTGTTTGCAGAGTGGTGGAGAAAGTGGGTGTCACCTCCGAAGGCCTCTTAGCAATTCTGCTGTGTGGGACTTACTGGAGGTAACAGGAGGGGTAGTTGGCCTCATGGACCCTCAAGAACCAAGTGCCCCCCCCCCCCATTCAATATATGTAAAGCCCCGGGGAGGTGGCGGTCATCGGGGTTTGGGGTGGTCCAAGCTGGCTGCCCACTAATAACAATTAAAGCCCTGGGGAGATGGCAGCCCCTGGGGTTTGGAGGGGGTTCACGAGACCCCCCAGTTTATTAAACAAATATGCCCCGGGAGGTGCAGTGCACAGGGCTGCAGGGGGCATACCATCCCCCGCTTTCAATGTATGTAAAGCCCCAGGGATGTGGTGGTCCTCGGGGCTTGGGGGGGTCCGTGCAGTACCCCCACTAATGACAATTAAAGCCCCATGGGGTTGGTGGCCCCCGGGGTGTGGGTGGTCCGCGTGGTCCCCCACATTTTTTTATTGACAAGCCCATGGGAGGTGGCAGTTCCCCAGGCTGGCATGGGGTCCAAGAGGCCCCACCCATTTAATAAAGAAATTAGCCGGAGGGAGGTGGTGGTCCATGGGTGCGGGGTTGCCGAGCGGGCACACGCTCATAATACAATTGAGACACCCCGGGGAAGTGATGGACCTTGGGGTTTCATTAAACCCTAAGAGGAGGACCCCATGTCCCCCTCCTATATTTTTTGCATGCCCCCGGGATTTGGCCCACAGGCATTCTCCTGATTCTAAGTGTGCTGCAGAATGCAGCACACTTAAATAGAGGAAAAAGAAATATATTTCTCTTCGTTGTGCCTCTGTTGGAGAGGGGAACAATTCTGACTCATTCCCAGGTCCACCAGTGGTGGTACATCTGGGAATGTCTCAGAATGAATGGTAGGATGCGTGGGAACACCATGCTCCACCCATGGCACTCCTCCCTGCCACAGAGTAACACAAGGCAGCAATTTCCACTGACTAGCATTACACTAGATTTATCAAGCCATGGCCTTGCGTAGCTTGATATATCTCATTTCGGTTTTGCCTTGCCCTTGCACCCCTTTGCATGGCACAAGAACGACATAAAACCTTGATAAATATGGCCCACTTGTCAAAAAGTGGCTGAATAGGTAAAACTCCAAAAAATGACAGTAAAACCGCCTAATAAAGAGTACAGAGCTGAAGATATTAAATATAAACTTAATGAATGGCTCATTTTTTATACAAACGTGGATAAAGTCTTTGTTGTACTTGCCTTCTTTCTTAGTTTTTATTGTGTTGTGTGTGTATTCATGTCAGATGATGTAAGCTTCTTTCCCTAAAAGCCTTTATGAAGTTGGCACAAAGGCAGGTGGAGTTCATTAAAGATGGATGGTTAGAGAGCAGACCCCTGTAGTGAGCCCTACGCCGCCCAGTGTGTCATTGTTTTTACTCAGCAGTGTCCACGTGCCTGCTGGAGCAAGTGAAATATTCATAGATTCTTGGAGAAGGAGTACATTGAAGAATGGTGCGGTGGGGGGCTATTTAGTCAGGAATAGTCCCCATGACACATCTGTTGAACTGACTAGCTGTGGGGTGAAAAGTGTGGGGGGGGGCTGGGACAGTAGATCTTTTCACCCCTGCTGTTGATGCACACCCAGGGGTGCAGCTGCTTGAAGCTAATGCAGGAAACCCATACTGTGTTATCCAACTTCAGCTGTTATGGGTTCAGGTTCATAAAAGGTGAGAACAAGGAATCAAAGGAGATTAGCAATCCTCTCAGAATGCTGCATATAGAAGCAATGCCTGGCATAACTATTGTATCCTGATTATCAATTACAAAAATATTGTCCCTTTGGGGTGGATTTTCTAACATTGGCTATTATTAATGGCAATGGTAAAACATTTAAAGAACACAATATGTATGTCCGACAATGGCCTTGACCTGCTGTTGGCATTTGATACAATCAATCATGCTATCCTATTGCCTTGAATCAATAAAGCAGCCTTTATTTTCTCAGAGATATCAAGGGAATTAAATATGATAGGCGAAATCAAAGCAACTCTGCAAGTACTGTGGGGTCCCGCAAAGATCAACAGTATCCTAAATGTTTAATTATTATTTGAAGCTTGTGTTACACTCTAAAAGATATTTTGTTTAGAGATTAGTATGTGCCTGGGGGATACACAGATAAACTAAGAATTAGTGCTGACAAAACTGAGCAGGATGAAACAGCTTTCTAACTCCAAGGAATAAAGCTCAAACCGTTCTGTCTGATTGTGTTTTTGTCCATAGAGCAAGTGACTTATCAGCTCAGCCTGGACCGTGCATTTTGGGGCAGGTCTAAGGCTTGCTTGTGTATGATTGGTTTCTGTCTGTTACAGAACACTGAGCAAAAAATGGGGAAATTAAATATGCCAAAAGCACTTGCTAAGGGGAAAGATTCATTTAAGCGTTTCCAGCCATCACTTTTTGATTTGATTCACTGCAAGTAGGCATGTGTGCAACGCCCGGAGGGCTAAAAGGGCTTTACCCCCCCCCCCCCCACACACATCCACCGGTGGATTTCGGTCAGTACTGGCTGCTCCTGGTAAGCAGCAGTCTGGCGGGGAGGGGGGGAGGGAGGGGGGGTGAAGGGGGGTTAAAAAAAAACACGTACTTGCCGGGCGGCCTGCTGGCCTTCCACCGCCACCTCTCCTACGTCCTCTTCCTGGCTTATTTTCTGCAAAGGAAGCAGACGGCACCCGACCCCCAGCCTCCTCATAGCCAATCACAATGCTGCAATGTAGCATTTTGATTGGCCTGAGCGCCATGGATCGGCGCTCAGCCAGAGAATGGGAGGCTGGGCATGTTTTCCATGCAGGCTGTAATGCATCCTGCATGGAGAACATGCAAAGTGCACATGAGGGATGTATGATGATACGACGCGTACTTTGACAACGCGTACCGTTACCACGCTAGTTTTACAACGCAAGTCGTTACAACGACTTGCGTTGATGGGCGCTGGATAGTAAATAGTTGTATTTACTATTCCAACTCCAGTCCCCGTGGACTCTAGGGAAGGAGTTGGATAGTAAATTAAATTATTTACTATCCTGGAGCGCCTCCCAGCGCAAGTCGTCGTAACAACTTGCGTTGTAAAAGTAGCGTGGTAACAGTACCGCGTTGTTAAAGTTTCGTCGTAATGGATGTTCCCTGCACATGATGTTTGGCTGGCCCCAGAGGGCTGGTCAAACATTCATGCATACTTACATAGTGCTCACCACTCCTCCCCCTGTTCTGAGAGAACAGCAGATCTGTCCTGCCTCACCCGCCGAGACGCAGCAGCAGAAGAAATAAAATTATAATAATGTGAAGTTATTATCATTTTAATTTTCCTTTTATTCCACTGCAAAAAGAAGTAGGGCGACACTCCTCTGCCTTAGCGGAGGAGCCGCCACTGATTTAGGTGCATTCCCAGATTTACCAACAATGGTAAACCTGGAAATATTTCAAAATGTCAAAATGATATGACTACCCCAGGGAGGTTTAACGAGGAAAAATATATTTATTTATCAAAATGTTTTTCTCTTCCTGCACAAAAAACATTCTGCTTACAATGCAGGCCCCCTTGCACCTTGCTGCATTGGTGCACATTGTGCTCCATCGCTGGGAAATGACAGGAATGCGTTGTATATTGTTAAGTACGGTGTATTCATTTCCCCATCATGCAGTGCTGCAAGGTAACTTGCTGTGCTGCAGGATTTCTTAATAAATATGCCTCACAGTTCTTAAGCTGCAGCTGTGGGCTCGGCTGAGCAGTGTCTGGCATCTTATCTCAGACTCATCAGAGTATTTCACAGGTCTTTAGAAGACCATTTACATGCCTTTGGGAACTGGTTAACGAGGCAATGTTTTTTCACTTGTTCCAGTACCACATGGGTGCCCTCTCTGCCTATTCCTTACATTTGTATTTTACTTTTACTGCCGCAGTGGGAAAATGCATTTCATGAAAAGGCATATTACGTTCATTCTGCAAAGGCTGGGACATGATACTAAATAGGGCAGTAAACAAAATCACATATGTTGATTAGTTACATGACTTTTCTGTCTTTGTTGCCTTTAATTATTAGTCAGGGATGACTAACCTAGCTCTAGAACACATTTTAAAGTACTTTCTATTTATATTTGCTTTTTGAAGTATGCATAATTAAGAGATTAAAATACCAGCTTTATGTGATTTTGCTTATTTTCGTACTGGCTGGAACATACCAGTGTTGGAGGTGGAAAATCAGTCAGCTGGCAACCCTAATCATGAGACTGAAAGTTTGTTGCAGGATCAGCAAATTCTTTATTTCTTCCAACCTTAACCCCAGGTTGGTATCTATAACAGCAGTAGTTCAATTTATATCTGAAACTCTATTCGCCAACTGTCAATAACATGCTGAGTTACACCAAGTGTCTAGGAACTCATCCTGCATTCAGACAATTCACTCCTTGTTCTCACCACTCACCCTTCACTTTCACATTTACCCTGCACTCACAGGTACCACACTACACTCACACTACTCACCATGCACTCACGCCATGCACCCTTTTCCTGCCCTGCACTCAGACAAGCACACCTCTCACCTTGCACGCACATGACACTCCACTCACTTGTCACTTTCCCCTCTAACTCTGCACTCACAACGATCACACTGCACACACACTGCTCACCATGTACTCACTCTGTTACCCTGCATTCACACCATTCCTCCTCCTCTTACCCTGAGGTCACACAAGCACACCGCTCACCCTGCATTCACAGCGACCACACGGCACTCACGCCAATCGCCATTAACTCATGCTGTTCTCCCTCCACTTACTCTGTGGTCACATGAGCACACTGTTCAGCCTGCACTCACAGCGACTACACTGCACTCACACTGCTCACCATGCACTCAAGCCGTTCATCCTTCACTCACCCTGCAGTCACACAGGCACACTGCTCACCCTGCACTCATGTGATACTTCACTCACCTGTCACTCTCACTACTCTCCCTGCAACCTCACTCATACAAGCACATTGCTCACCATGCATTAATTCATCCCACTCTGCACTTTCACCCGCACCCAAACTCATATGGTCACATTACTCACCCTTCAGGCACTCCTCTCACCCTGCTCTCACAATGGCACATCACTCACCGTGCACTCACATAGACATTCCTGTCACTCACACAGCTCACCCTGCACTCTCATGGGCACACCACTCACCCTGCACTCACACCACACAAACAGGCACATCACTCATCCTGGAGTCACACTTCTCACCCTGCACTCCCTCCTCTCAGCCTGCACTCACACAGACACACCTCTCAGCCTGCACTCACATAGGCCTTCTTTTCACCTTGCCTCCACACAGGCACAATAGTCTTACCGGAATTCACAAGGACAAACCACTCACCCTGCACTAACTCCTCTCACCATGCACTCACTAGTCTCTCTCACAGCTCACCCTTCACTCTTGCCTTTCACCTTGCTCTTACACACAGACACACCACTCACCATGCGTTTAAACTGCCCACAACATATTACACTCACTCCTCTCACTCTGCATGCACTCCTCTCACCCGACACTTACATGGGCCCTGCTCACACATTGCGTTCATGCAGTTCACCCTACACTCCCATTGGTACACTTTTCACCCTACACTCACACTATTCACCATCACCACACACTTACATGAGAACACCACTTATGCTGCACATATAAAGATTACACAACTCTCATGAATATACACATTTCTACAAAGGCACTACGGAATACCTGCTCTTTCCATAGTACCAGATGCCTACTTAATTCCATCTGTAACAATGGGGCTGGTGCAAGAGGGGAAAGGGACTGAGGGTGTGAGATGGTGTGAGGAGGAAAACTAGGGCTGCGGTTTTGGGATATGGTTCTGGACTGAGGATCGTGTGACACCTTCAGCCAGTCCTGGCTTTCCATTCACCACAATGTTTAATTCTGGGAAATGTAAAAAAAAAAAAAAATTGTAAGTTGGGTGTGAAAACCCAAAAATACAGATATAATCCACGGTTGCAGGACAAGTCAAACATTTTGTAAGATCAATTGGATGCTGTGATATTACGTATTAGAACGTGGATTAGTTCATTTCCAATACTGTAACTGCTTGATCAGCATATGAAACCAAATATAAGCCCGTTACAGCTTTTTTAAGGAAGTGCACTTTTCATTCACATGATATTTGTGACAACATTGACAAGGCAATATGTTATTATTTTTTTAATAGTGTACAGAGAATATGTTTTTATTAAGCTTCCCTAAAAGCAAGTCAGGTATAGCAGAAGCAGCACATCAAGCTTTTCTAACACAATAAAATCAGATTGACTAAGTTGAAGAACTGAAATCTTCATTCTCAGGGGTCTCACTAATACAAAAGAACTTGGCACAGAAGCTGAAATATTAAAAGACATCTTTATTAAACTTAATAAGTGAGACTACGTCACACAGGAGCCTTTAGCACCTGAATGAGGAAGTCTAAAGAATACAGAACACAGAGGTCTTTTATATGCTTAGGATTTACAAACTCAGCATAAAAGAAAGGGGCAGTCCTAGCTTCTGCAAGCATACAAAATACCTAATATGGACATACAAGATCTGCAAAATATTAGTCAATAGAAAAACATCATGTAACCAGAATGTCCCCCTTACGTCGTGTTTCTGCCCAACCCATAAGTCACTTATTATAATAATACATAATTACAGCACTTATAGGTCAATCAGTAATGGCAGAACATGTCTGTATGCAGTTAGGCCAGCTAGTGTCTGAGATTGCTTTAAAAGCAAGGACAGAGGGGGGTTTTCTACACGTTGCAGTCCAAAGGGCAGAAACACTTCATGAATAGAGCAGTCTGTGTAAACGCAACACAAATTGATGACAAATGTAAAATGGAGTCAAAATTAAAGAACCTCAGACCCCCCTTTTGCCATTACACAGGCAAATCCTAAAATTATTTTGCAAACATTATGTATTTCAGTGACTATTGACAATGCCAATAAAACAATAAGAATCAGTCTCCAAACACCAATTCTATACAATCGCACAGGAAATACACAGAGTCCGTCAAAGCCTCTTCTGGCAGGCTTCTATTGTCCATCAAATCCTGTTTCTGTTGTTTTCTTCCGCATGGGCCTCTACATTCAGGCCTTTCATGAAAATGATGTTACTCAGTATCCGTTGGAGTGCCTTCCTGGCAAACACTCACAGCTCACTTGAAAGTCTCAATGTCTCAATGCAGTGCACCAATATTTCCTGTGCTGCAGGCACTACAGATAGTGTGCTCTTCATTCATCAAGGGCACAGATCATCTCATGCAGACCCAAGTACTAATAATCGGGGAAGAGCAACAGACTGTCACTCTCAGCAACACTTTCAGGCTCCAACACTCTCTTATTCAGTGTCAGAGGATGCTCGGGCTGCTCTTTCATGGGCACCATAATATAGTGCCTTTTGCCAATCTAAAATCCTCCGGTGCACTGCACTTCCGCTGGAGCAAAGGAAAAGGGGTTGTGTGGCCAAAACTCAGGCCAAGGGGCTCAAGGGACTGCACACTGTCAGAGGTTAACCAGCACATGACAGGTGGGTGGAAAACTGAAGCCTCAAAAACAACAAGAATCCTTCTCTTTCGCTCTTTGCACTGAAATTCTGGTTCTGTGGCAAAACCAGATCTTCCTTCTTTTCTGATGTTCAACGCCTTCTGATGAAGCAAGCACAATACGTTGGAGAAATCACTGATGAAGCACTTTCTGGGTGTTGGGACTGTTCATCTGCTAGCTGTCACTGATGAGAATTAGAACTCATCTTTATCACTGTTCTGCAGGGTATCATTCTTCCTTTGACTCGGGAAGATCCCGCAGAACCTAGTGACGTAGAAAATGTTACACAGTTGTTTCCTTCAATTAAGTACAAAAACAGTTCATTGTACAACAAGGGACTGCAAGCAAGTGGCCTGCAATCTTTAAAGGAGTGGCCATACCTTTTCTGGACTAGAACACACTGTCTCTCTCAAAGGCAATACAAAGACAAAGGCAGCAGGCAAAACAGTGCCTCTAGCCTCTTTAATTGGGTTTCCATGTGACAGCATATCCTCTACCATCTAAGGGTAGGTAGCGACATGGGAATTCTATCTGAATGGATGTCCTCACACATGGTGGCCTTGTCTAATGGGGCAAACACGTTTTTTTCTTCTAAATGATTACATATAGGTGTTCCCTAAATTCCTTATCAAGAGTACCTCAAAAGAGAGATCACATAATACATTTTATCAGGGACATGTAGATACCTCCCTTTAAGAATTGTGCATCAGGTGGACTATGCAATGCAAAAGCTAATGATCAAAATGTGGAAACAAAAGACAAGAACTAGAGAGCAGCAGGAAAAAGGAACTAAAAACCAAATTAGAATAGGCATTGAATTTGTCATATTCAAAAAAACGTAAGGTGTCTCCTATTGAGGTGGAAAACCAGTCTGGTCATACAAAAGGGAATTATACATAATATGGGGGTCTCTGGTACATTACTGCAGTCTGGAAGTGTGAACCTGAGCAATACACCAACTGGTGAAAGGAATTTGGAAAAGGGAAATGGGACTAGGTAAAAATGAAGCCTTGTTTCCTTTATGGTACAAAGCCATACACTACTTAGGAAGCAGAACAAAACTGACTAATGTAATATATAAATTAGGTCACCATGTACAAGAGTCACAAATCTATAATTTATCCTTACGTCCAATCAGGATACATAAATTTAGGGCTGCCTGTTCCTTTAAGGGAAGAGGACAGTATCGTGACTAATTGCAGATGACACACTTTGATTCTGTATATCTCTTTTTTATTTTCCTTCAAATACCATTAAAGCCAAATTTGACATACACTGGTGAAGTGTTGTCTTGTTTTGTTCACAACATGAAAAAATCATATCTGTGATATTTAGTATCAGCGCAAAAAAAAAAAAAAAACACACACATATGCCAAGCCATCAGATATACGCGCTGTATATCAAGCACAAAAAGCATAGACAAAACAATAGCATATGTAAATAAGCGGTAACACACAACACTATTGCATGAAGTTTTATGCACTGTGAACCTGCAGCTCAAAACAGAATATTCAGGCCTGCTTAATTTGTCAGGCTTAAAATCCTCACCAGGAACAATTCATAAAAGGATAAAATGCAAAAATATGTAAATCCCACGAACATTTCTGCACATAACACACAAAATATCAACTGTAACAACCATCTTTTGAAAACATGCTAAACCCTTTTAACTTTCCAAAAACTTTTTCACAGACACTCTGCGTGTCCCGTGCGCCAACACTCTTTGAGGCCCTGCTTTTCCAAGCAATAATTTCTCCATCTGTTTACACTTACTCCTAACTCCCACCTCACTCTAAGGCTGAAAAAGACAAAAAAAAACTTCCCAACTCTTTCTAACCTGCAATAACCAACCCTATTTAAAAACACATGATATATATATTACTCCTGTTAGAGGCTACAATTTATTTCTATACCTAGATTATTAAAACAGTTACTGTGAATAATTCGCAGAACATAATAACACACATACCAGTTTTTAGAACAAATGCTTGTTTGCAATGGTACTCATTTCATCTACCTTAAATGGATGAAGGCTCAGTTAGATCCAGCAAAAGTTTACACCTTCCACCCTGATATTAAACTCAAACCTCTGCACCAGGCGCATTGGCTCACTGACCTATTTAAAAGGAAACCCAAATGGGAACAACCTGCAAATTTGTATTATACCTAAATGTATGCATTTACTGAAGCCTAAAGCACTTTAAAGCTATTGTAAATGGCAAAAATGCCCAAATTTTACCCAAATTCGACTTTGATATTTGGGGCACTAAAAAATAAATATCCTATAATAATGTTACATATTAATCATCCTCAGAATGTTCTTTACAAATTGCAGTGATTGGACATTGGACATATCTCCTGCAAATCCTGGGAAAAATGAGTTTTTCACGCCTGGTCAAGTGAAATTCTATATGCTAATGTCCTTATTATGCAGTATACCATACCTTAAATTAAATTATAATGCTAGGAGGTCACAGTATAAGTATTAAGCTTCATGAATAGTAAAAAACGAATTTTGTAGCACTTATTTTTATAACCCTATCAGTTTTGATAATTCCACATATTAAGGCTCTGTAATTCCTTGAATCTGACTTCATTTTCTTTTCTTTTTTTTTGTGCCACTTAGGCTGACGAACAAAGTGGCCTGGCCTCCCCAGGTCATGTACACATTAACCAGATTAAACTGTAAGAAACTAACTTTCGTCACCCGAAATTGACCTGCAAAGCCAATTTCCCTGATTGATCTTTATCTGAGATTGCCAATCAATGTTGAAGACATCGTTAACTTTTTAATTTCCTTGCACTTGCCCTATCTTGTTTCAGCATCTTTTACGGTTTCTTTCTTTTTAAATGTTTCTTCATTACATGGGTTAATTATTATTTAGCAACTGAGCCAAGAATATGCTTAGAGAAATGCTTAAAGAAAGGAAAAAACCCTTATTTCAAATGTCTTCCTATAATACAAAATAATGTACCTTAGTTTTGAAACCTTTTTAAAACAACATTCTAAAATGCAAAGTTTTCACCTGTGCAACTGAGGGGAAAATCCTGGCTAAATAAAAATTCCTGTTTATTTAGCTTGTCTCTAAGTGCTTGTAACAAGCTGGCAGTCTTTTTCAAACTAAAACATATCAATGCGTGTTCTATATTATTTTTAGTTCAGCAAGAATTTACTTCAGCTGATCTGTTTTCCTGTTAATACCTAACACAATGTATCTAAGGAAAAAGCTTTAAGTTTTTTTTTTTTTTTTGCAAAACACCCAATTTCGTTTTTGGGGGCTTTTTATTCCTAGTGAATGTGAATTTACATTTTAGTTTTTTAAACATTTAGACATCTTGCTTAATAGACTGAAAACATCAAAAAGAAACACAAACACATATTTGAGCTCATTTCAGACAAACAGAAAGGGGTCAAACACTCAGGACACACAATGCGGCGCGCTTTTAGCCATGCATTTCGTGAATAGTGCCATCGCTATTCACTTACCGAAAATGCACTAATGGGAAAACCACATAGACATTTAAACACACATTTAACCCACATATCAATACTCAGGACCGAAATAAAGGACAGCCCACAGACTGTACTTAAACCAAACCATTTGTAAATACTAGTTGTAAGTCATATTTACAAGAAACGCTTCTCAATTGTGTTCCAAAAGACTGCAAAAACAGCCCAACAGACTGATGTATGTCCAAGAAGTGAAAATACACTCAATTCACTAGCTTTGACTAGCAGAACACCAAAAATTGCTCTGCATATCTTCATTCATAAAATTGCACAGAACAAAGGATCCTTGTTTTGTATTATGTCATATTTTAATTCCCTGGGGATACAAAATCACCAAGGAAGAAATATGTTTGTAAATCTAAACCTATTTAGATATTCCCTTTAGGGGAAGCCGGCTAATCCAAACGTATACAAAGTTGGCCAACCCAAAGCTCCAAATTTGCTAAGATCAGGCATCTTATAGCTCACTAATCTAGCTTCAAACTTCAAAACTCTATCGATACACTCGTAAATATACAAGACCCTCAGTTTTTGAAAATTGCAATCTTCAAATAAAAACTAAGGACCAAACAAACTAAGACTTAACTCTTACTTTTACTAATCAAAAGGTTATCCAAATTCTAACTGTCAAGTTCTAAATGACCTAACGGTCTCTTTGGTTTTTTTTTTAATACTCACGCCAAAAAGGGTTCTCAGTCTGGAGTGACATCATGTGGAGGATCAAAATCAGGAAGAGCAGAAATACAGTGGGCTGCAGAGACGAAGAATCTCCAGAATCACTGTGCACAGAGTACCTTCTTAGTAGAATCCTGTCTTGTCCTCCTCAGTAGCTTTCTGTCTCCTGACAAGATCACTCCCACAGAAAGTCACTTCTCTGATGAAGCCCGCTTTGGCCACGCCATCTGAAGAACTGAAATCTTCATTCTCAGGGGTCTCACTAATACAAAAGAACTTGGCACAGAAGCTGAAATATTAAAAGACATCTTTATTAAACTTAATAAGTGAGACTACGTCACACAGGAGCCTTTAGCACCTGAATGAGGCAGTCTAAAGAATACAGAACACAGAGGTCTTTTAAATGCTTAGGATTTACAAACTCAGCATAAAAGAAAGGGGCAGTCCTAGCTTCTGCAAGCATACAAAATACCTAACATGGACATACAAGATCTGCAAAATATTAGCCAATAGAAAAACATCATGTAACCAGAATGTCCCCCTTACGTCGTGTTTCTGCCCAACCCATAAGTAAATCAATTACAGCACTTATAGGTCAATCAGTAATGGCAGAACATGTATGTATGCAGTTAGGCCAGCTAGTGTCTGAGATTGCTTTCAAAGCAAGGACAGAGGGGGGTTTTCTACACGTTGCAGTCCAAAGGGCAGAAACACTTCATGAATAGAGCAGTCTGTGTAAAGGCAACACAAATTGATGACAAATGTAAGATGGAGTCAAAATTAAAGAACCTCAAAGTGGAGTGTGTGTGTGTGTGTGTGCATTTGGGTGTGGGTGTGTGACAAACTACAAATGTATAAAAGAGTGCAAGAGTTATAGTGAGAATGAGTGTGAGAGTGTGTGAAACTGAGGTGTGAGAGAATGTGTGTGTGTGAGTATGTGTTGTGTGTGAGTGAATGTGTGTTATGCTTGCAAGTGTGATTCTGATCTGGCATACTGGAGGTTATTCTTGCCTTATAGACAAGGGCATTGATAGCATATGGATGGGAGGTGCTACCCATGGCAAACTGCAGGCCCTGTCATGCTTTTACTAAAACCCCATCATTGGCTGTGGGGACCAGAGGGGTCTAACTCAGAAAGCCGCTAACCCAGCCCTACCCCGGTGGCAGTAAAACAGAACATACGCCACCACACTTGGCCAAAGCCCCAGATATGAGACACCCAATTCTTAGAGTATGGGTTGGATCCATGGCAAAATGCTGGAACTGATATTTGAGGTAACTGCTGTCACAAGAGGTCTCCTACTCGTTTTAAGAGGAGTGACAATGGCAAAATGCTGACCCTTGTATATTGGAGGCACATTTTAGAGGTACCCATGACTATGGCTGAAGTATCAATGGCAAATGTCTGGCACTGTCATTTTGTATGTGCTCCTTAGCATAAGGAGCTCACCCATGAAATAATGTTGACCTTGGTATAGTGGAATTAATTTCTGACTTATGACATTTGAGAAATTGGGATCTACTCCTAGGAAAGGCCAGACTTCCCTGGAGCATCATAAAAGTACTGGAATATTTGGAATATTTCATGAAAGCCCTTTAAGTGTCTGTGGCATTTTAGCAAACTCCAAAAGTTTCAAACAATTCTCAGTGGAGAAGACTACACTCCCTAAAACCACCTACAAGAAGTCTATTTACTCGTTTTGCTTGCTGGAATTTGGGGAAGGTATCACACCCCACCACTGACATAAATCTTTAGCCTGCACAAGTGAGCAGAATTTGCAGGTTGTAGAGGGGACTGTTTAAGAGTAGAGTGTGCACTATCTTTGCAGAAAGGACGTGAGAAGAGATTCTGCTATGAAATAACAGAATTGTCTAATCGTAAAATGGATATAATTGCTTAATTTAAAAAGTGGCTATGCCTGTTGTTCTCTTAATCTATCCGTAATTTTTCCCAGTTTATAGTCAAAATTGAGCCATGTAGTCCGCGCTATCTCAATAACGATGAGTCTGGCTCCCATGACTACGGGGAGCTGCATATTTACGGGCAGCTGCAGTTGGGAAGAGCAAAGTGAGACAGTGCATTGATGCGGTAGGAAGGATCAGCATGAGCGATGTTGTGGCTGCTTCGACAGGCATATCCATCAGAGTACTGGGATGGAAGGGCAGAACCAATGACTTATTCTTTACAGCACAAACTTAAATGGGGAAGGAAAAACCTCCACACATGCCTTTGCAGCAATAATGTGGATGACACTGCCATTTTGAATGAGGGAACATTGTTAATGAAAACCTTTATTTACCAATAGCAGTAGCCTATCGATGAAAACATGGTTCACAGGGTATTAATGCACACAGTAAGCATGCCATGATCCTTTAGGAATATTATTAAGCAACACTATTAACACATGGTAAATGAGCCTTCCTATTGCAAAATGACATATCATTACTTTTTCTAGGTGACTAAACTCCCTTCAGGAGCCTACAGGGGTATTACAAGCACTGTTTCTTGATGGCGTCACACACCTTCTGCCCAATAGAACATTGTACTCAACCAATAGGCTTGTGGGTAGAGACAAACACCCTCTTTTTGGTGTGCTTCTTAAAGCTCTTTTCTGTTGATCACATATGGTCAGGTGACTGCTGAGATATGCAGCCAGACCTAAGCAGTAACGCTCTGAATCTCAGAAGTTCTGAAACACATCCATTAACTATGGTGCTTTAGAAACTACGTTTTTTAAAAAAGCACATCAGAACAATATAGAAGTATCTTAACTTTCCCAGACTGATGCACTGAGCTATGTCATTGGTTGTAGAGTATTAGTCACTATCCAGAAGCAGCACAGTGGTTTTCTAATAGTCTGTTTTATTCAAAATCACATTGTTTTCATTTATCGCCAATAATCTTGCACAGTTCCTGTCTGCATACATTGTGCCTTTGACTCATTGAAATCTTAGTAAATGGATGACAGTGACTACAAGGAGCAAAGTAATGCACAGTGCACAGTTGTGCTGTCAGGCTATATATATTATTTCTAGTAGAGCACATTCATGCAACATTACATTTTGTTTAAATTAATATGATCTGTCTTATGGTTTGTTCACTCTTTACATGTTAGTGGACTCCGTTAAATGTGTAATTGCATGGATACTAAACTGATGCATATTTGTGTATCGGTGTATAATCATTGGAGTAAATATATATTATTTCCAAAAATTGCCCATGTCTATACAGCACACACCTACAGGAATAGCCACTGCTCAAACTTTATATGGTGAGCAGCATGGATGTTTAATATTCTTTTCATTTGAAGAGCAACCTAGGAGTAGGAAGCAGGAAAACCTGACTGGAGCCAGAAACACCATGAGAACTGATGCCTGCCTTGCTTGAGAGTAACCTGCCCTATGTCCTGGAAAGCTGACCTGCAGCCTGAAGAGTGGACAGTGGTCAAGAGGATGTAACATGAGACAGTAGATCTGAACAGGGAGAGCTGATGATGGGCATCAAGGTCACAAAAACAGACCTGCTAGAATCATTCACAGGAAAAAAGTTCCTGCAACCACATTACCTGAAGTGGCCGTATCTTAGGACATCCGGATGCCTTGGCAGCACAGTCGAAGGACTCACCACTTGCCTTTGCAGTGTGCATGGCACACCTGCATTCCTTTCAACCTTCCAAATAATTTTAGATACCTGCTTCCCTCACCATTGCTCTGTCATTGCTCAATCACAATTTCAGCAGTGCTGTGCAGTTTACTAGAAAACACATCATATAAACAACCACTGTTACTCACCTATAGCTTCATGACCGCACAGGACTTCATCACAGCTGCAAAAGCTTGTAGGCCAGCATGATCACTGGCAGACACATGTCCTGCTCATATATGCAAGAATATCCTCATTAATAGCTTTACAGCCAATCCAGCCAGAAATATCAACAGCTCATGGACTAAAGATCTATTCCCAAAAGAACTCCCTAATACAAAAATGTATTTAAACAAAGGCTTCTTCTAACTTCTTCTGCTCAATAACAAATTGTTTCTAGGCAAAAAGATTGAAAGACCGGATTCAAGACAAATATCTACATTCATCAAAGAATGTATCCTTCTCTCAGATTACTAAATCAGATTCTTGTATGGCTGTGGCATACAAAACAGCATTGACTTCTACATGGGGTGATTTAAAATACTGCAATGGAGTCAAATGGAGAACTGGAACACCTATCATTGACCTCTCTCTTGCCTTTGATTCTTTACATCTCTACAGGGAATTGGACCAATCTTCCTAAACAAATAACTTTGTATATGTATTCTAGCTAGACCTCTATCATCGAGGCTGGCACCTATGCCCATTTTAACCCCTCCTTGTATACCGTCCTACGGTATGTCCCTGTAAGGTATACAAGGAGGGGTTAAAAAAATTATATAGATGACCCGGACATTGGAAAGAATGGGAGGTCTGTCATACATATAGAGCCATCAGTTTGATGCCCTACAAAAATATAGGGGCGTGCTCTGTTGACATATAATTTTATGGATAAGATGCAAATTACCAGTATCTATCCTACTCCTCGTGACAGACATAATTATGTTTTATCTTTTCAGTATTTGTAACCCATGTTAGGGGAATTGCCTCCACACTCTTGGATCATTTTAGACCTTGAACCCCAGCAATTGACTAGATTAAGGCAATGTGGGGAGCCTGACTGGGACTGGTAGAAGTCCTGAGGAAGACCGACGTGACCCTCTTCTGTGGGCACATGAAGACGGTCGAAACATGTTGACATTGGCAGTTTAAGGAGGGGTGTTGTGAGGACCTAGTCATCTCTATAACATGACCATCCTTCACTATTTTAATCCTGGCCTTGGGACCCTGGAATAAAGGTGTTTGATAGGGTACCCACGAACCAGTTTTAATCACTTTCTTCACTGCACTTTTTCTATCACTGTCTCCAGTCACTGATTGTAGCACACACAGTCACCATTTTCATTCATTTGTATGTTGTTTGTCTTCCCCCTCCCTATTCTCCATCCTGTGCGTGGCTATGCCAGGGTGTTTTGTAAGCAGATCTGATGATGAAGCATGTCACAAACATTTGTGTGTGAGTGAAGGCAGTTTTCAAAAACACAATTTGTGCCACTGCATGTGTATCACTTTTTCCTCCTCTCTACCCCTCTTGGTGTTAGCATATTTACAAGTCCCTATCACCACCACATTGTCACTTTTTCTGATGTGATGGCAAAAGGGGCTTCACCTTATTTACAAGGCAGTGTTCAGCCACTTAAGATGGCTTAGTGCTGCCTTGTAAATTAGGCACCCTTTCACTCTATACTTAGCGTGAAAGGGGAGGGTAATGGGTGTTGCTGTGGACATTCCACTGCAACGCCCATTTATTTTGACGCAGCCTCATATTTACAAGAGTGGTGTAAACATGGAGCAGTGCCAAAAATAATAATAGGGAAAACCTGGTTTACATGATGAAATGAGGGGAAATGTTTAATTTCTCCTCGTTTTTGCTGTTTCCATGTGTGCTGTGTTGTGCAGCACACATGGAAACAGCAAAACGTCTTTGATTGTTTATTTGCAGAAGGTGTCCCTGCACGTAAACAATCCCTCCCCTCAATGCAGGCACCCTTGCACTATTGTGCAAGGGTGCCTGCATTGGAGCTAGGCAGCTAATTTTACCACCAGTGCAGGGGGAGACACAGAGGTGAACCATATTCTTGTAAATATGGTGCAGCCCGCATTTCTAAAGTGATTGAGCGAGTCGTTAGCCTTCCTGGCTTAACGACGCGCTTCACCACTTTCCTTGTACATATGCCCATTGTGAGAGTAGGGGACAGCTTGTGACAGAGTCCACCAAGTTTAGCACCAACACACTAACATTCATGCATGTGTGCACTCACATCATGTAGTCACCAGCACCCAGATGACTAAGATCTCGGGGGTTTGACTCATCACGAACTTTAGAAAATGGAAGCATGTTAACCTTTCCCTGATCGAACTTCACAGGCTGAAAGTAGGGGACACAATCAACTTCAAATGTGTGTGCCTTTTGTGCAAGGCCCTGTCCTCAACTGCCCCAGAATACTTTTACGATTCCCAAACTACTGATCTGATCTGAATCCCAGGCATGGAGACTAGGGGGCATATTATCAAGAACGGCGTTAAACATTATCGCCGGTTTAGCCGCAGAAAACTGCCGCTAAAGCTGCGATAATGGGCTTGATTATATGCCCCTGAGAATTCCAATAGAAGCCCATGTTCTGGTGTGAACATGGACTTCTATTGGAATTTTCCAGGGCATATTATCAAGCCCGTTATCGCCGCTTTAGCGGCAGTTTTCTGCTGCTAAACCAGCGATAATTTTAACGCCCTTCTTGATAATATGCCCCTAGATCTTTTCCACCTCTACTTCAAAACTTTGGAACAACCTGAAAGCTTCACTCTTGACAGAACCCTCAAATCAGAGCAGCTAGAGAATGCTGCCTAATAACCGCTTCCCACAAGAGTCCATGGGAGCTGGCGCGCAGGGATTAGAGACCTTTCGGTTAAAAGTGTGCAATATAAATTTACTACCTACATGCTTAATTTAATGAGCAGCTGATTTTGTCATTAACCTATACCACTGTGTTGTTGTGTGTCCCTGGAGCCCCAGTCTAGCTGCCACGTTGGGAGGATAAATATGCCTTCTCTACATGTAATTAGCCTGAAGGCTTCCTTTAATGAAAGTGAGCTTTAATTGATTTTCAGATACCCTTTTGGTGCCTGTGTGCGCCATTTTGGAGGGAGACAGGCTACTTCCTTGTATTCCAGTTTATCGGCTCTGTGTGTTTCTTTCTGTTCTTTCTGCTCTCCCGTGCCTCTGTGACCTGTCAAGAGTACCTGGTGCATGCCAGAAGAGGGAGAGAACACGCATGTTTGGACAATAAGTAGGGTATCAACATGTTTTCCAAAACCACCCTTTATTGGCTCACGCCAATTTACTGAAAATCCATCACATGGACCACGACTGTTCCACTGGTGGATTTTCATCCAGATTAAGCATGGCCAATGTAATTAAGGGTGTGGCTTAAAAACTCATAAGCTAAAAATCTGTGTTTAGCATAGTGTGCCACCGACTTGTATTTTGCGGTTTCTGTCATTGCGTCCAGATATATAATACAACAAGTAACATCAAACCTACAACAAGGCAGGACTATTGGCTTTGTCAATGGTTGTTAGTTGCATAAGACAAATAAGCTGCAACTATGGCTTGTATATAATATTGAAAAAGCTTCCACTTAAATCCCTGCTGACACCAAGACGATGTTTTTGCGCCTGAGTTTCAAAAAGAGAAGGGAAATCCAGAGAGAAAATTACTCTCTTGATAGGATTTCCCTTCTCCTGCAATGCTCCCCTGGCATGACATCATGCCGCAACTTCACCGCTAATGAGAAGTGAGCAGTGTGAGCATGCGCACATCGACGGGCCAGCTGTCACTGCAGTAAGGAAAAAAATGGACCGCCTGTGCCAAGGCACAATACAGAGCCCGATAGAGACCAGTTTTTAGGCCCCCTAAAAAAACTGCCTGTGCTCAGACCCGATGAGAACTGGCCCACTTAAAGCCCTGGTGTCAGGTATTCTGTGGCTCATCGTCCCTACTCTCCTCCTGCCTCCAAAATGTTGGCATCAGGTAGATTTGAGTTTAGGGTTCAATTGTTATATAATTCCCTAAGTGCGGTTAAAGTGCAAGTGCTGCAACACTGCAGGTTAGCAACATTTGTAGCATTTGATGTTCTGTTAGACCACATTCCGAGTTAAGATGCACCAATCAGTCATAGAAACAAAATTAAAGAAATGTATCAATTGAGCAAAATACCAACAGGATTATTTTATTACAATGGAGGTTGAATAGGCTGTCCTCATTTTAAACACTTTAGTTGCCGTACGTTTTTACATAGCCGCAGACAGGTCTTCTCCGTCCAAGTATGGATAGAAGAAGACCTGTACATCTCATGTGGTTGTACCACTGGATATCGACCCCCAGAATATCATAGTACAAGAATATCAAGGACAGAATAAAGAGGGACAAAATATTGAATGGTAAGTGCATATAGGGAAGCATTGATTTACTATTCCTAATCCCACATCTATGTAACAAGATGTTTGTACCACATAGGTACATAAATGGGGTGTTAGGTATAGATAATCTAGACCTACTTACCTGTCAATACTATTTTTTATATTTTGTTCTCTATATTGTGCCCTATCGATATCCCGAGGTCGATATTCAGAGTGTATACCATCTCATGTATGCATGTATGCTGACTAAAGAGTAAGGACAATGTTTACAAGGCAGTAACGAAGCGCAGTGCCGCAAGCCATTTGGTTGCGCTGAGCTGCGTCACTTTCGAAGCAAAGGAATGCATCATATTTAGAACAATATAATGTATTCTTGAACTCTCCCCTGCGCTGGTGCACTATTGGATGCCATTCACCAATGCAGGCACCTTTGCACCATGGGGCAAGGGTTCCTGCATAGCAGGGATGATTGTTTTTCTTCACAAAGGGACACCTCCCTGCACAAAACCAATCACGAGAGGTGTTTTGCTCTCTCTAGGTGTGCTGCAGAATGCAGAACACATAGAAAGAGGAAAAATCGAGGTGAAATAAAAGTATTTCTCCTTGTTGTGTCTCCTTATGCCTGGGAAGGCGTAGGATTCTGACGTATTCCCAAGTTTAGGAAACATTGGGGCAGTTTAACAAGCCCCTTACTACACATTTGCGCTGCCGTTGCATCACTTCTGTGACACTGCTTCAGGTATCATGTGGGCCTTCCATCGCAGAGTCGGCGTTTTGTCGCAGTAAAGCCTCCTAAAACTGACTCTGTGAATCTACAGGATTTCACCAAGTAAGATTTACGACCCCGCTGAATCAAAAAGGAGTGACGCACCAAGTTAAGTATGGGTCTCTTCTGTGCATTGCTGGGCTTGTGTCGCGCTTGCGACACGACTCCAGCATTGCGTCCCCCATACGCCACAAGATGCGACACGCATCTGCCTGTCCTTGCACCACTGTGCGCTGCATTGTAAATGCGGTACAAAAGGGGGTGGTGATGGACGGAGCATCTGAACCAATCAAACACTCACACCCAGTCAACAGATCTGGGCTTAATCCATCATCGTTCTTTAGCCCACTCTGTCACCCCAGTTCAGACATGGCCATATGCTAATCAGTCTGACCCTGTGCCTCATGGGAACAGTCCAGCCCGAACTGCCAAGCCATTCCTTCCCTGGACCGGAAACAATCTTCCTAGGACCGGTTTCTGGCATTTCAGCCGTCTTCAGCCAGGCTTACTTGAATCCAGTGGCAAAGTGAGCAAGGGACTCACGTCTGAGCATACCTTACCAACTTATGGCGAACAAAGCGGTACAAAAGGATTCAGGCAAGCCAGGCGGAAGACGGCTGAAATGCCAGAAACCGGTCCTCGGAAGCTTGTTTCTGGTCCAGGGAAGGCATGGCTTGGCAGTTCGGGCTGGACTGCTCCCATGAGGCACAGGGTCAGACTGATTTGCATATGGCCATGTCTGAACTGGGGTGGCAGAGTGGGCTAAAGAACGGTGATGGATTAAACCCAGATCTGTTGACTGGGTGTGAGTGTTTGATTGGTTCAGATGCTCCGTCCATCACCACCCCCTTTTGTACTGCTTTGTAAATGCGACGCATCCGTGGTAGTGCAAGGGGAGAATTGCTTGTTGCATCTATTCTGGCGCATCCCTGCTGATCTGCAGAGAAGCGCCAAACATTGTAAATATGCTCCGTTGTACATCTGGGAATGTGTCAGAATCCATGGGTGTTGCATGGGAACACCCATAGCAACACCCATGTAACACCCCTTTCACACTCAAGAGCTGCGTGTAAAGGGGCTGTATTTACAAGGACACGAAAAGCCTTGCAGGGTGGCATTACGTGTCCTTATAACTATGGAGCACCACAATGCGCCGCTGGTGTGTCAAAAAAGGTGACGCACCGGCGGTGCAAGGGGCTTGTAAATATTCGCCTAAGAGACGAACCACATAGCAATAGAGTGCTGTACAGACGAAGAAACTTACACAAGTGTGTCAGTGACAAAGGGCAAAAAATGAGGGGGCAGATTTATGAAGGCCTTGCGCCGCCGGTGCGTCATTTTTAACATGGGAAAAAGTGACGCACCGGCGGCGCAAGGCCTTCATAAATCTGCCCCGAGATGTTCGTAACATGCGCCACCAACACTAAAGCCAGCACTGAATAGGCTACCCACACTGGTGTTGCCGGAACTATAGGGATTATGAGTTATGCCTTATGCGGCACACCCAAGGGCCAGATAATTTCCCGTGGGGATTCTGGCTGTTCAAATCATCTGAAATCTTCCAGCCATGGAGAGGAACTGCCGGCAGAATCAGACCCAGAAGTACTGATTTCGTGGTAATTTCTAATTTCCTCGGGACATTTCAGGATTTTATCTCGGAATGACCATTAATTCTGAACCCTGACACTTGCAACGACGGTCCAAATGCCCTATTTCCTGGACTCTTCAATTCTAGACAACAGACTATATGTAAGGGCGTCTGCATTTTGCAAATAAGGAATGCGTGCACGTAGAGATACATTGATTTGCCCACGAGAACACCGTTTCATAAAAGAGAAAGGCGCGCTTAGAACTCCGAGGCCTCCTGGTAGACAGCTCCCAAATCCAGTAGGCCCGTTTCATTCTTCCACATAAGCATGTGTATATGTAATATGGACTCTGGTGGCATAACAGAGAGGGATTTGTGGCGCATTTTCTCAGCCTTTCATCTCGGTCGATGATTCATTACTGGAGATCTTGGATACTGCCCTTCCCCCATCCCTGATCTATTCCTAGGTCCGCGGCCCCAGCAGTGACACAGTTCGCTCCGGCTCCGCTCCTGACGAATAATAACTTCAGGCTGCCGGCGCCTTTTAATGAAATTAGGATTCCATCATTCTCGCCTTGGCATTCTCGAGCGCGCTCGCGGTCACCGTGGAACGAGAGGGGAGTTCCGGGTGGGGGACGGAAAGCGACCGTGGCCGTGGCTTGAATTAATGAGACGTGCCCAGGGAGGGCTCGCGTGAGGTGAACAGCTGCCCATTTCAAATAGACGTTCACATTCAACTGGTAGGTGGGCGCTAATAAATGCCAATACCTTAGCAGGCGGGCAACCAGAGCCAAATTTCGGGGGTGGGGGGGGGGGCTGAAAAATATTTCGGGGGGGCTAATCCTTCCAACCTTAAACAAAGTGACTGAAAGAAGAGGTGAAAACACACCAAACGCTTAATTTACAAATAAATGGTCTTTTAAAGACCTGTTAAGTACTCGGGTGCGCCTGCAATTAGATAGCCGCCAGCCTGTAAAGCTGTGTCAGCCCGGGCTGACACACACGGGGGTTGGGGGGGGGGGGTCGGGCTGAAGCCCTGTGAGCCCAATGGGTGTTGCGCGCCTGTACCTTAGTCAGTGTAACAAAACACTTAGGGGCGGATTTACAAGCCCCTTGTGCCACTTTTGCGTCATTTTTAACATGAGAAAAGGGACGCAAAAGTGGCGCAAGGGGCTTGAAAATCTACCCCTTAGGGGGAGGATTACAAAAAAGTTGCGCAACACAGCGCAGACCCCCACGAGGTTCCGCTTCGTGGTGCGACAGGGAGGGAGCAGGAGAGCGTCATATCTTCAGAGATCTGGCTCTCTCCTCCCCTTTCCCTTGAGTCTGTGCTGATTAAAGCTGCAGTGTGTCATGCACACACCTTAGCGCCACAGCGCTAGTGTGTGTGCATGATTCCAGCATAGGGTTTGTACAGGAAGGGTACCCTTCCTGTACAAATTCTTTGCTAGGCACAATGCAAAGCGTTCCCCACTTTCCATATGTACTGAACAGTGCAGTACACATGCAAAGTCAGAAAAGCACAGAAAAATGAAAGTATTTCTCCTGTTAGCTTCTCTTTTGAAGGGGCGTTAACTTTTGGCGCAAAACCATGTTTACAAATCTTTGCAAATATGGTGTTTGCATTAAAAGGCATGGGTGGTTTGAGGTTGCATGGGAACGCCCATGTACCACCCATGTAACGCCCCATTGCCGCAAAGTAACGAAAAGCAGTGCTTCACGCTTCTTTGCGCTACTTAGAGGATGCTTTCCAGTGCAAAACAAGGTTTGCGCTGGAAAGAAAATAGCAACAAAAAAAATGTATTTGCGCTGGTTAACGACACTTTTGTGAAGCTAAACCAGCGCAAAAGGTTTGACAATCTCCCCCTTAACCCCTTAGCCCACAGTGCGAGGGGAGGGGGGCCCGCGTGGCGCTGCGGTGCTTGTGACGAGCTCGGCTCGTCACGCTGCACGGTGGCGCTGTGCTCATGACGAGCTCAGCTCGTCATGACCATGCCCGTTTCCATGGAACGCTCATTACAGCAGGATAATTATCCCAGTTTGGGCATTCCGGAGCGCTGAGAGCACAGCGCCACTGTGCCTCATGACGAGCTGAGCTCGTCATGAGCACCCAAGGTTCTAAAAACATAAAGACAGGGAAAACGGGTCAGGCCAGTGCTTAGTTTGTAATGGAAGGAATGCAGGTGCCCAAAGCTCTGCATCGGCTGTGCTATTTCTATTAAAAATCGGTGCGCCGCATACTAAGGTTGTGTGCGCTTGAATTCGCCTTAGGCCTCTTTAACCCCTTCGACGCTCATGACGAGCCCAGCTCGTCATGGAGTTTCCATTGGTTTCAATGGATATTACATAGACCCCATGAACATGCCTTAGCATCCAAGTGGTTAAATCACTACCAGAAGGGCCACTGGAATTATGCAACAGGTCAGGTTCAAATTATGTGGCAGGGTTGAGTAAATTAGGCTGCAAGAAAAGGCAAATAATACGATGTAATGCCATAAATTTTATGATAGTTTTATTTTTTAATTTTGTCATTTTTACACTTGTCACCACTATCTGGGAATTGGTTGCTCCTCATTTGATACAGATTAACACTCATATATAGTAATAAGCGACAAAAAGGTGAGCTGTCAATCTCTGCAAACGGTTTTCCGCTGCGCAGCAAGTCATGTCGCTGTGCTTTTAGTAACGTTTTAACGGTTTGAGCTAGAAGCCAATTTTTTTGTTAAAACCTGGAGATTATGCAGCAGATGGTGGATTATGTGGCAACTGCTGAAAATCAATAACTATGTGAAAAACGCCATGCCCCATCGCATAATTCCAGTGGCACTGACTACCAGACACTGCTGTCCCTATATCTCACTCTTGCCGGTCCCTGGTTTCTCTCTTACGGCAGGTTTTTCCGTCTTTCTCTTCCACCTTATTTACCACTTGTCCCACTTGCTTGTGCCAATTTCCGATGTGGAAAACTGAGTGCCGCCCCCCAAAAATGAGTGTCTGCGAGCTTCACCAGCAACCACAGGGTCAAATTAAGCAGTACATGGCCCTTTTCGGTTAGGATGGATTAAATGCCCTGACACTGGCCCTGCAGGTACCATGCCAAGCAGAGCCGAAGACAGGAAAGCACTGTGGGCTAGAGGCTATACAGGGTCTAAAGGATCCAATCGACATTTAACCACACAAGGGTGTTCATTGGGCAGGGGTGGGGTGTCTTGGGAACATAAATCAAGTTTCATTAATGTATACCACGCAGTGAAATTCATACATTGTGTCCTGAAATGTTTATATTGCTTAGAGATATGTATGCTGTTGGTAGTAACACCTTTATGTCTGCTCTCCACACGACAATGGTACAGTGTTTAAATATGGTAATATTTCATTGAATCAGTATCCTACATGACAGAAGGTTGTCTGGAGTTGTAGGAAGTAGGTAACTAAGGACGTTTTTTGTCAATGGTTGTGATATTACATTTATTTGTTGCATAGCCATCAGTTATATACAAAAGCAATTAACAATAGCCTTTATGAGTATGGGAAGCAGTGTAAACAGAGGACTCTTTTAGGCATTCTTACATGCCTTTGTGAATCAACCCCGAAACCTACAACTCTGTATTATTAAATGTGCAAAGATGGCACAGTCCTTTCTATCTGTACTAATTGTGTAAGAAAATTATTTGAACATTCACATTTTCTTCCCATTTCAGATGTTTTAGGACAAATTCATAAAGGCAGGTAAGAGTATGCCACAGTGCTAAAGAAGTAGTAGTTTACATACTCCAATAGGCCTATTTTAATAAGCCCCCCGATTATTTGTGACATTGAGATAAGCCAATACCTCCCATCTGGCAACAGGTCAGGAGATTTGTATTGGAACACATGTCCATACCTCCACTCGGACCACAAATCACATGTGTGATATCTGGTATTCCTTGTACCTCCCACCTGATCAAATATCTCCCGTGTGCTACTAAGCAAGGCCCATATCTGCCCCGTCAAAAGTTAATTTCCATGACACTATGTCACGCCTATACAGATAATAAAATTGCATAAGAATGAAGTTTGTCCCTGGTCATCTGTCTGCTGTTGGGCCATTTTTGTCTACAGTATGCATCCAGATCTTCTTAGATATTGGACAAAGTCCATGCTGTCTCTTCACAAGAGGCCTCCTGTGTGTTATTGGCCCGAGCCTGCATCTGCGGGATGGTCATAGGTCAACTGTAACATTGATACTTTGACCACGTTTGATTTAGTGAATTGAGTCAATCTCATAACTGACATATCACTCAATGTCACAAATTTAAACTAAGAAAGTCTATCTCATATCTCAGAATGCTTGTCTTATGTCAAGCTCAGAAAAGCTGTGTTTTACGAAGGAATGCTTGCCGGCCTAGCATATTGGTTGAAGACACGTACAATTCTCTTTGATGAGTACTTTCTCCCAGTAAATACTGATTCAGCCTACTTAAACTTGTGTGAAAATGAGTATGGTGTTTACTGCAAAACCTGGAAATTTGATTCCAGCACACATTCCTCTTTTTCACATTTCTGTGGTGGGATCCAGATTCCCCAGGATAATACCAGCGTTGAGCACCTAGGATCTCCACTCCCACTGAACAAAACTTTAATTCACGGCAATTTGTTTTTTAAATTTGATTTATAATCAGTAATGGACTTCTTTCCACTTGGAATCCTGAGAAGAAGGCGACTAGTACCAGCAATGTATGATAAAACCAAAGGATGTAAAGGGAATCACTGTTGGCAACAGAATTTCAGGGGCCATAACATGAACACCTCAGAATGGTGCTGTTAAATTGTTTCTTTAAAACTGCACTGTCTACAGCACATGCATGGTTGCAAAACATCATTTTCAGTTCACATGCACAAGATTCTATTTTTTTGTGGTGGTTTTCTTGCCTTTAGGTTTTATTGTTTGTTCAGCTGTAACACATATTGTCCCTAAATACATTTCCCTGTTTTCTATGTTAAGTATTGTGGTTGTAAAAGGAATTTGGCTGCCCGAGACATGGTTAGGCGGGTGGCTATGTCGCACTGCATTTCCATTACGCAGAACCTCAAGCACCCATCCTCCCCTTTGTCACATAAACAAATGGCTTGGTCCCTGCATGTTGGCATGGTCACAAATTAAATTCTGCAGATGTTGGCTTGGAGCCCAGTCTGTTGCAGTCATCAAGCTGCAGCTTAGGTGGGTGAACAACACCATGCAGTCCACAATCAGAATGAGCCTGGGTTTTGTGACATAACCTCATCAACGATCAAGTAAAGTGATGCGTTGCCGGTGATGGTGTCCCCCTGTCGGACATTAGAACCAATCCTTTCCTATGGGATTTGCAAGATGCACTGGAACTGATGGGTTATCACTAGCAGATGATCATAGGTGATGGGGGAGGAGGGGGCCAGTTTCTACAGCAGCTGTATCCTAAGGTCTGGCAAAATTACATGGCTATCCAATGGCCTGGCTAAAAAAAATCAAACAAGAAACAGTGCCCAGGAGAGGGGGAGTGATTGTAATATCTGTAAAGCATTTCTGCTGGGGTCAGTGTTGAAAGAGACACCAGCCCTGTGTCTTCTTAGACAGTTGCATGCCTGAGCAGCTGGGGAGGGCGGCGGGCCGGCCTGTGATCACTTCACCTTAATAGGAGCTACCTTCCTCTGGAGTCTGATCTACACATGTGGGATAGCGATTCATATGCCAGTTGGATTTGCCTAACCAGTTGAGATGTCTCAATGTACCCCTCATGCCTGTTGAATAATCAAGTGGGAAGCCAGCCTAGGTCATTTCTTAATCACTGGCTGCCCTTGGATCGGCCATAAGTTAATACATTGCCTGGTCAAACTAAAGCTGTGATATAATTTTCTCTGACTGCAATTTTGTGCTGCCGCTTATTTTCTTGGGTTCTGAACTGCCTTAGTTGTGTTTACTGCTGTACTGGTATTTAAAGTAAAAGAACTGGGTTTTTCTGGCTTTGGGATATCAGCACTGTATTATGTATTTCATTGTATCTGTGACTGGCAGATGGGGTTATGGTGGAGAGAGAGGCTGAGCAGAGAAGATGTCCTGATCCTGATAAAGGCATTTCTTCCATCTGTATATATCAATAGCGGAGGAGCGTTGCCCCAGTGCCTGGCTCAGAGCCAGTAAATGAAAAATACAATTATTTTATTTTTCTGGCTCTAAGCCAGCTTGCGAAGGGAAGGACAGGGCATTGGGAGGAGACGTGCACTCCACTCTCTAAGTGCACATATATATTTTGGTCGGCCATTTCAGGCTGACCAAAACACACATGCGCACTTATGTTTTCTCCAGCCAAGCTGCATTAAGTAGCCGAGTTGTAGAAACCCCACAGACTCCCTGGCCTGAGCAGGGCATCTTTCCTGCCCGCTCAGACCAATCCTCGTGCTGCTGTCATGTGAGAGCAGCGCGGTGATTGCAGGGGGCCTGTAACATGGCCCCAGTGCTTGCTGGGACCAGGAAGAACTATGCCAAGTGTGACACGGGAGTTGGGAGGCAGCTCCAGGTACGTTTTTATTTTAAATGTATTTTTTATTATTAAACCCCCCCACCCCACCACCATGCCATCCCCTCCCACTCTCCCCCACACCTCCTCCACCCACCTCACCACCTCACCACCTCTTTAGTGTGGCGGCGGTGAATGGTATACATGTAGCTGCATCAATGAAAAATATCCTTTATTCAAGGATGCCTGCTTCCTATATAAATGCCTTATTTTGTGCTGCAACAGAATTCTATTTGATTAGATTATTGACGTCTCTGCAATGTATGTAGGAACAATACTGTGACTTGGCCTGCCAAGGATTTGGAAAACCATTAGCTAACTGGTTTCTCTATAATGTGCCCCGCATGTTCCTGCTCACTGCTCTCAATACAAGCTATGTTCAGCCTCTTGCATCCACTGGAGCAGCCTTATAGAGAACCCCAGGAGGAAGTATACCATGTGTTTGCATACATGTAATTGCCTTGCAATTTTCTTATGGACTACAATTTGATCGTAGACCATCACAGAGTTTGTCATTTCTATCTAAGTAACGTGATAAAAAGATATACATTTTGGGCCTCCTTTATGAGGCCCTTACCGCGCCGTTGCGCCACTTTTTGTGATGCTGCGGCAGCTTAAAAAATGTGCCACGCTCAGCCATATTTACAAAGTGACGCATTTAAGCAGATGCAGCACTTTGTAAACCCCTGCTCTACATTATATCTGTGACAGGTATAATGTATGCAGGGTGGGTGTTCCGACACAGCAAATCAATGCAGAAGTGACGTAGTGAAATTTATGATATTTCAGTGCGTCACTTATAATGCGTCATTGCGTCAAATCCTTATGACTGCTTGAAGCAGGGGTAAGGAGTTACACAGGCCTTTTCAAGTCGAACTTGTGCCAATTTTACACCTACAGATACATCAGGAATACTGACTTATCTGTAAATCCTTGCGACATGGAGCACCATACAGTAAATACGGCACATCCATGGTTTCGCAAGGATGGCGCTATGAAAAGTGGTGCATCGCTGTTTTCACCCAGCGATGCAAAACTTTTAATAAATAAGGCCCTTTGAATTTTCTTTAGGACAGGAGTAGAAAAGGATAAGAGGATAGATGGTGTTAAGAGGTAAGTGTGTAAGATGTTAAGGGTAAGGTGCTAAGGGTAAGGAGATAAGGTTTAGGAGTTATAACAGTACCTGTAAGGTAGGGAGAGAGGTGAGAAAGATGTAAAGAGCAAGTCATTGGGATGTGAGTGTACTGGATAATTTGTTTAATGGTAAAAAGGTAAAGAGGTTAGGGGGTTAAGGGGGAAACAGCCTTAACAACGCAGTCGGAGCCACACATGCCGTTACCACGTTTGTTTTTAGCACATATGCCTTTAACATGCATATTCCTTAAAGACGCTTGCCTTTACAACGATTTTTGTTGTAAAGGCTGTAAAGGCAGTCAGCGCTCTAGATTCAGAGCGAATGGGCTGTGGGGTGGGAGGTGTTCAGTGGCTTGAAGAGACTTCCTCCTACCCACACGAGATTGACAGTAACAGGAAAGGATTGGAACGCTGCTTTGTGAGTAGTTTTCTCTTTTTAGTGTGGGGGGTCGGAGTACTTTTTACAGCTGGGGGAATGTTTTAGGGCTCAGGTCGGGAGGTGGGGGTATTTTTAGGACTAGGGTCATGGTAGTTTTTAGGGCTGGGGGCCGCTTTCAGGGCTAAGGGTGGGGGTCTGGGGTGTTTTTTGGGTTGTGGTTGGGGTCACTTTCAGGCCTGGGGGCTAGGATTTATGGTTCAGGGTGGAGGGCTGGGGTGTAATCTTTAACACGTATATGCCTTGACCAATCGTGACTTTACAACAAAAACAAAATGCGTTATAAAGGCGTGCATGGTAAAGGCATGTATGGATAAAGACGCGTTCATGGTAAAGACTGTGCCGTTAAGGCATGCGATGTAATCGCATGTATGGTTCCATCATACATCCTGTTAAGGATAACGGGTTAAGAGTAATGATTTAAGATTTAGCAGAAGAGGAGTACGAGGCTAAGGGTATAAAGGCAAGGAGTAAGTGTTTGGGGTAAAAGGGTTTATGGGGAAGTTTAAGGGGTTAAGTGTAAAGGTAGGCGTTAGCAAATTGGGTGAAGGTTATATCAGCAATGGTCAAGCGTTATGGGTAAAAGGTTAAACAGTTATAAGTAAGGCTAAAGGGTAAGAGGTTAAGGGCATAAAGATAAGAGGTTAAAGGTAATAGATAAATGCATGGTAAGGATAATATAGTCAGTGTAAGGAAGCAGGGGTAAAAATAGGGTTTTAGGGTAAGGCTAATGATATTATGAGGTCATAAGGCTTGAATCTGATCTGCGGGTTATGTTTGTATGGCTGTTGTATGAGTTATAGATGTGGAACTAACAATAACTTGTAAATTTTAGTGGTTGTTCAGTTTTTACTCGTAACCATAACTGAACTTTAACTATGGTTTGAAGTGAATTTTTGATCTTTTTTTTTAACATACATTAAGGTATTATAATCAGAGCTAACTGCAAATTTACTTTAACATTGTTTTTTCTCCAGGAAATTCTGGAAGTTTTGATGATATACCACATCCAGCCTTTGGAAGCTGGGCCTCATGTCTAAAACACAGTGGGCAGCCAAGTCTTGGCCATGCATTGCGGTGGGTAGCTGTAGGACCTCAATGAACCCGTCAAGGGCGGCCATCCCCTTCACGACCAAAGACTGTGACAGTGGTCTTTAAATTGCATTTGGTGAGATCGGATCACTCACTCTTTGAATGATACTAATGATTTTTGAGCTGTAGACTGGGCTAATTACTGTGCCAGTCGCTACTGATAGCTAAAAGGGCGAAACTGGCCCATTTCACATGTTCCTTTGAGCTACTGGGTGTTCCTGGATGAGCTTCAAACTAGATCACCTATTACAAGTAAACAATTCAGCAACAGGTAGCTTTACTAAAGGGACAATTCCACATACATCTATATTTAAGCTTATATCTATGAATGTTTGAGAGCCGATGTCCCCAATATGAGGCATGAAGTATGGCATTACATTTCACTGCAAGACACAGATATATTGTTTTTACAAGAAATGCATTTTCTCTTTGCAGGCAAATTCAGAATGCCACACAAAATATACCCAACACAATTGCAGGCCTCTGCCTTTTCCAAAAGCGTAGTAGTGCTTTCCAAAAGCACAAGAGTGGCAATTCTATTTAAATATACAATTAAGAGTGAGCAAACTAAGGGGTATACTTACAAGGAAATGACACAGCGCAGTGCTGCAAGCAATTCAGCTGTGTCGCATAACTTACAAAATACAGGGATGTGCCATATTTACAAACATATGGAGCACCCCTGTGTTTTCCCTTGTGCTGAAAAAGCTGCCTAGCACTAGTACAGACACCCTTGCATGATGGTGCAAGGGTGCCTGCATTGCAGGGATGATTGTTTATGTGCAGGAAGGGACACCTTCCTGCACATAAACAATCTTTAATTGCGATTTTCTCCCTGAATGTGTGCTGCAGAATGTAGCACACATAGAAAGAGCAAAAAACGAAGAGAAACAAAAGTATTTCTCCTCATTGTGCCATTCTAACGCCACTCTTTCAAGGTGTTAGTTACCATTTCTTATAAATCTGGTGTATTGTTAAAAAGCAATGGTTGTTGTGTGAGATCGCCCACAGCAACACCCATTGCAAGCCCCGTTGACGCAGAAAACGGCATCAAAGGGTATGATTTTTACAAGGCAGTGTTAAGCCATGCAGATTGGCTAGTGCTGCCTTGTAAATATGATAAAGGGCATTACGCCACCGGTGCCCCTGCATGAGCAGGACACCCCTGCAGTCTATGGAGTCCATTCTCCCGGGTTGTAAGTGAAGCAGCCATATACTGTATAGAGGGGCACCGCATAGGATGTGGGGGTGTCCTGCTCATGCAGGGGCACCCTCACACTTAGAACCCAACACCCATTCTTCAGGATTGTAAAGGGCTGCTATAGGGGTGACTTATAGGTTTTAAGTGCATTGACCCTAGATATAGGAAACCAATACCTTTAGTAAGTGGTGCTAGCACCAGTATACACAGGCTGCAATGGCAGACCTATAGTTCCATTTTGAATGGTCTCCCATGGGTGGCATAATTCATGCTTCAGCCCATGGGGGACTTCTGGTGTACCTATGCCCTGCGTACCTTAGTACCATATACTAGGGACTGATCAAGGTTACCCAGTATCCAATCTGGGATGTACCTAAGTACTGAACATAATAATTTAAGGGAGAAAGCAGATAGACTAGGGACCTGATTAGCAGGATCCCAGTCAGACTAGTCAAAAACGGCTTAGCACCATTCGAAAGTGCGGCTAACCATAGAAGTAGATCCTATTTTCCTACATATGCTCACCTCAATTCCAGCATAGTACCTAACATTTTTTGTAACTTGCTGGAAAGTCAACCCTTACTTGACACCCACAAAATATTTTTTGTGGATATTGTTATGGGTGAATTTATATTGCGTAGATTCTTGTGTACAATACTACCTTAATAGGGTATACCACTACACTAGTGTCTTATAATCAATCAAATATGCCAATCAGATGTCAGCCAATGTTACCATATTTTAGGGAGTGAGCACAAGCACTTTAGCTCTGGTTAGCAGTGGTAAAGTGCACAGGGTCCTAAGGCCAGAAAAACTTTTAAAGAAAAATAGAAAAGTCAATGCAAAACGTTTGGAGGAAGACCACCCTATGGGTGACAGATCTAACACAGAGAGAAAGAGCAAAATCACCTAACTACAGCCTCCTAAATAATCATCATTTTCACAACTGGTGCCCAAGTGGGGAAATTAACCTACACTGACGTATTTACATATGTTAATTGTCCTCTCTGCCTCCTGAAGGGATCCACAAGATATTGGAAAGGTTTCCAAACCTACAACTTATCTTGGCATGCTTCAAAACTGGCGACCTATCCGTGCCAGAGTAAGCAAAATACCACCCTGGCGTACTCAACCACTTGGGGATTTCTCCCAGCAGTTCTCTTTATTTACAAATACCCTGGATATGGTTAAAAGAATTCAGTTAATATGAATATCTGTTGAAGTGTGATGATTCACCCTTCCAATTGATTTTGCCAACATGTTTCGATCGGTATATGAGCCCATTTGGGTCAATGACCTCCTTTGGGGCTTCAAAACTCCCTCCCTATCTACTGCATACCTTCAATGCATATTACTGAAGCATAAGGCTTTAATACAGATATATATATATAAGAAAGAGACATCCTGCATAGAGCTTTCATAGTCTTGAACCAATGGTATATGACACAGGAAATGTTACACCAGATCTTCCCAGAGGCCTTTTTTTCTTTTTACTTTTATATATAGCGCAAACTCGACCCCTAGGTATCAGAGCACTTTGCTTGAGCACCAGTTAAGTTACAGACGGAGATATTAATTTTTTTAAGCACGGGCGATTAAGTGATTTATCCAGAATCACAGGATGTTGAGCGTCCCTGCCATGGCTCGAGCCCAGTTTCCCAGCTTCGAGGTCGCCCGCTCTAGCTGTTAGGCCACATCCTCACCCTTAACCCCTTCGACGCTGATGACGAGCTGGGCTCGTCATGAGGTAGCCTCCTGCTACGCTGATGACGAGCCCAGCTCGTCACGTAACATGCGCTTTCGCATATCTCAGCGTGCGAGCGGAATTCCGCCCGCACGCATGCGGTTAATAAATGCCCACAGAGTGAAGCACAAGTAGGTACAATATTACATACATGGTGGGGTAGTCTGAAGCTAATTCTGGAAAGAGATCCTCAGCCATATCAAAAATCTCTTGGGATACCTGGTGCTGCATGAGCTGGGTCATATTGTGGGCCTATAAAGCGAGAGCTTTATCGAAATGCACACTCTGAATAGGGCCCTTTTCGTACAACTGCCACATGCAACCAAGAATCTCATCATATCGCATAGGGAAAAAAAAGAAGTCCTAAGCATTACACTGTGATTTTTTTCAAGCTTTGGCAACTTCAGTCTATGGAAAAAAACTGGCCTATGCCTTGAGACAGGACAAAAAACAGGTTTTTGGGGGCAATGGAATCCTCTAATTTACTTCCTAAATGAACTGAATATGAAGAGTGTTCAACAGGCATATTAAGAGCACAACTGCTGTTTTATCAACTCACTAATATCCTTTAATTAACAACCATACGTAAGCCTCAAGGATTTTAGTATTGAATATCGAAGGCAGAATATCAACGTGACAGAATATCAATACAACAATATCGAGGGAAAAAATATCGAAGAGTTAAGTACACAAGCGAAGGTAAGGATTTACTATTTTAATTTCACATCTACGTACCTTGAAGATATATATCACCAAGGTACATATATATGAAGTTACATATAGAAAGTCTATGCAAACCCACTTTTCGATATTTTGTTCCTTGATATTCTTGTCACTGCATATTATCAAGAACGGCCCTAAAAATTATCACCGGTTTAGTGACAGAAAACTGCCTCTAAAGCGGCGATAATGGGCTTGATAATATGCCCTTGAGAATTCCAATAGAAGTCCATGTTCTGGTGTGAACATGGGCTTTTATTGGAATTCTTCAGGGCATATTATCAAGCCCATTATCACCGCTTTAGCATCAGTTTTCTACCGCTAAACCAGCGATAATTTTAACGCCTTTATTGCTAATATGCCCCAATGTTCTTTCCCGTCGGTTTTCTGCCTTTGATGTTCACAACCTATACCAGCCTCAATGGGATGAAGAACCCAAAGAATCTGGAACTAAATTAGAGAATTCTAGTCACTGCTAAAAGACTGCTACAAAAATAAAAGTGTGCCACTGAGAGCGGAAGGAATGGATTGGACAAAGGAAAGGAAGGGAATTCAGAAGATGGAGGGAATCTAGCAAGTTTTACATAAGGGATTGTTTGTATTCCTAAGCAAAACCTTCAATAAAAGACCACCAACAAGAAAAGGATAGACAATAAAAAGGCAAAAATGAAAAAAATGAAACAAACACAGGAATAGATGGGGCGGTAAGAGTCAACCCAGAGTAGAGTTGTTCAGTGGTGTAGCTAGAGCTATTGCCGCCTCGGGCGGTCCCTGAGTTTGCTACCCAGTGACGGCCGGTGCAGGTAAGAGCCAGAGGAGAGGAGGAGAGGGAGACCAGGACGAGGGAAAATATAATTAAGAAAAATAAAAACACCTACCTTGCGGTCGGCGAAATTGCTCACCTCAACTGCCCCCCTCCCCCTCAGCTATGCCAAAGGTTTGGTTTAAAAACAGCAGGCAGGGGAAGAAGAAGTTAAGATTGCCAAATTTATGTCCAAAATGGCCATTCACAAAACCCGCCCTCACTACCAGTTTAGGGTGCGAGGTGTGGGATGCACTATGTTTAATTACACATTATTTTGGAGGGATTTCATGCAATTTCTCAAAAATAAATTACACCAACTACGCCCGCCCTTAAATATGGGTAATCCAAAATTCAGACTGGTACAACGCACCCTGATTTTTGACAGCAATGGACAGCACCACCTTTTTCTGCGGATCTGTGATTTATGTATACGTTTTTCAATGGCTTTTCATTTTTTAAGGTCAACCTTGTTCTGTTTAGGTGTTAAAGATTGTTTGATGCCTTTCAGTAGGATGTGATTAAATATTTTCAGGGTATTCAGAAATGGCGACCTATATATAGATATATTTGAGTTTGACGATAATTTAATCTTGATCGAAGCTCAGCACATAAAACACTTGCCCTTTCTTAATCACGCTAAGCAAACTTTACCTGCAGTCATTTCTCACAGGACAGAAAAAGACAGCCTGTCTTTGATCCTTACTTTCATCGTAACCGCTCAAGCATGACCCTCGGACGAATCACTGGTCGTTCATGCAAACTCATGTATTCTCTAAAGCAGTGGTTCCCAAACATTTGACTCCTGAGGACCCCCATTGACTTACCTTTGGAAGCCTGGGACCCCCAGTAATTTGTATGATTTAAATTTAAAACCTTAAAAGAGTATTTAAAAAAAGCATGTACACACACAAGAAATACTCGAATTACTAAGGATTTTAGTATTTTATATTGAAAGAGTTTGCATTTTAATGGGAAGGTTGGTGCTGCATCTCCGTGATTAACTTTTAAATAGTTAGTTTTATTTCGCAGTACATGGCTCCTGCACCTGCCAGGAAACCCAACGCAGCCCTGGCAAATGTTTTCAGACCAGTCCCAATACATTGCACAACAAGTGCAGTGAGATAGCCTGACCACTACAAAGGGGGCTTTGGAAGGCTCTACCCAAGAAAATGTAGGATACAATGATGCATTCTACAACACATTTATCATTATATATTAAATTGTATTAGCATATAAAGAATAGTAAATGATGACCTTACTATGCACCAGGATACAACTATCTTTGTTGGGGTTCTTGAATGATTCCCTTATTATCACCCTTCAACAGTGCCTCTCATTTCTCCATTACACATCTGTCACATGTATTTCATTTGTTTTATAGCATTCCTCATACCACTGTAGGATGTCAGAGCACTTTACATCACACACATATAGAGACAATGACTTGTACTTGTAAATCAGTGTAGAGAAAATGTTACATAAGGCAAAGGGGACTACAGGGTGTAGGATTAACATGTCTTTCATACTGGTAGGCATGTTTAAAGAGTGCTTGGTCTGGAAAAGCACACATTCAGGATTCAAAACATAACAGTGGTTAGCATTGACTAACAATAAAAAAATATTTCCACCCAAATAAACCCCTTTAGCAGCATCAGAATAATGAAAGACTGGGGAAAAAATAAGTTACTAACTTGTACCATCCAGTGTGTAAGCAGCTCCTTGATGACAGTTTATAGGCCTCTGTGCTAGATTATGATTGTCTCTTAAGAGCTGCAGAGAAAAACAAAGAAATATCTGTGACAAAAGCAGTAACCCACTGACCTATGCACATAAAAAACTAGTTTTAAATGCATGGCACATGTTCTTTGAAGCAGGCATATTAACACTCTGTGCTACATCAGATAAGTCAAACCTGCCACTGGACAAAACTCATCTCTCTCCAACAGGTACATTAATCATTGGTGTTATCCTGACACTTTTATTGTTGCTAGAAAACTGCTAATTCTACAAGGAACTTTGCAGTGCTTTTAAAACTGCTACCTGTGGACCCCCTGGGAATGTGTCATGGACCCCTGGGGGTCCACGGACCCCAGTTTGGGAAACACTGCTCTAAAGGTATGGCTGCCTCTGCGGTCATATTTTCCCTCCAGTCACCTTTTCTACCCCCATTCTCTCAATTTGAGTTAAATTATCTTCCCTATTTTACTTCGTCTCTGTTTTCTAGCCCATCTTGCTAGCCTTACCCCTGCCTTTTTTTCTTGTTTTCACCTTCCAATAGCTGTTCTCTATATCCTGAGTCCTGTCTCCATTTGTCCTCCTCTCCTATGCTTCCCCTTCCCTATCCACCATTCTTTTATTTTCCGTCTCTCCCTTCTCTTGTCATCCTCCCTTCTACCTCTCCCTTTCACACCCTCTCTTCAGCTTCTTATTCTCTTCTCGCCTCACTTCACTGCTCCCCTTTCTCTAATCGGTCTCCACTGCCATCAGGGGTGCAACTAGAGTGGAATTTCAGGAGGGAGGCACAGATGGTCAGTCGATGAAAGTGGAGCTAACACTTCAAACAATAGGACTGAGAAATCCTTAACCCCCTGGCATGCTTCGGATGGTCACCAGCCGTCCGATGTCACGGTGAGCGTGTGTGGAGGACAGCCAAGGGCTGTCCGCATCCCGCCCACTATTCAAATCACCCACACAGAGCAAAAATGTGCGCCGCATGCAAGAAGTTAAATCCAATTCAAGGAAACAGAGTGATACATTTGCATTTTAAACAAACTGGTCAAGGGAAACAACCTTTACAACGCAACTTTTACAACGCACTACCATTACAACAAAACTTTTACAACGCAACATCCATTACAACGCATGCCATTACAACGCAACCATTACAACACATGACACTACAACACACACCACTACAACGCATGTCTTTACAACGCAGTCATTACAACGCATACCATTACAACACATAACATTACCATCCAACACTTACCCTACTGTTGCACGCCCTGGAGTTAGAATAGTAATGTTTACCCCTACACTATCCAACACTTACACTACTGTTGCACCCCCTGGAGTTAGAATAGTAATTTACCCCTACACTATCCAATACTTACCTAAACATGCAATGTAATGTTATGCTTTGTAATGGTATGCGTTGTATAGGTATTATGCGTTGTAATGGAATGCGTTGTAAATGTAGTTTTTAAATTTTCGTTGTAATGGTATGCGTTGTAATGGAATGCGTTGTAATGGATGTTGCGTTGTAAAAAATGCGTTGTAAAGGTATGCGTTGTAAAAGTGTGCGTTGTAGTGACATACATCCACTGGTCAAACCCGACACGATTAGAGTAAACATGTTTTCGTGGATTTGATCATGTTCAGAGGCTACCGGTAGATATCTTTTTTATAAAGGGGAATGAGTAATTTGAAAATGAAAAAACAAAATCTACAGAGATCAAAACAAAACGCTTTAGAACTAGTTTCTGAAAAGCTATTTCAAGATGATTACTCAGTTTGTCAAATAGTTCTGTGAAATGAAAGTGAGCTCATGAAATTATTTAAAGTCCATCTTCAGAAAGATGCTCCTGCTTGACTGTGTTGCTCATACGGATATTTCAGTATATGTTTGTTTAAGACTGCACACATATACAAGTTTCAGAATATTGAGCCTAGTGCGTTAAAGGTTTTGGGATGTGTGACTGCAGTAGCAGGTGCTACTGAACGGGTGAGGGAGGGGGGCAGGGGGGAGCAAAGGGAGGGAATTAAACATACATTTTTAAAAATCCACTTAACTGGATTCGGCCGGCCGCCACCTTTCCTCTGTCCTCTTGTTCTCTTCCTGGGATCTGTGGAAGCAGGAAGCACCCAGGCTACCCTGAGCCAATACTGACAAGCACTGCAATACAGAGTTGTGATTGGTGAGTGCCCAGGCTCCCCTGAGCCAATCACAGCACTGCAATGAAGCATTGTGATTGGTCTGAGTGCCATCGTTTGACGCTCAGACAGGGAATGGGACCCTGGCTGTGTTCTCCACCCAGGCTGTAATGCAGCCTGAGTGTAGAACATGCAAAGTGTGTATTAATGTTTGGCCGGCCCCAGTGGGCCAGCCAAACATTCATGCGCACTTAGGAGGGTGCCACCACTCCCCCCCAGCCTCTAAATTACCCAGCCCCACCCCCAAACAATGGAGCCAGTACATTTAAATAAAATTATAATAAGGTTAAACTTTATTTTTCCAGTTTTAACTCACTCAGTGGGCAGTGGGGCGATGCTCCACCACCTTAGAGGAGGAGCCGCCACTGTGCGAATGACAAGTCACAGGTTTGATTCCTAATGCATATACCATTCCTCCTGAGATTGAATTAGTGAGGGACGAACAGTTGCCAATATTACTACCTTTTACTTATTCTACCAGTAATCTGTCTATCTTAAAGCAAAATAAAACAAGCCTTGAAATAACTTTGCAACAAATGGTGTTCTAGCATGCAAAGGACACATTTATTCCTACAAGTTTCAGAAAACATAGATTTTGGCTGATCGGAATGTCTTGCAAAGATGTCACTTAAACAGAAACAGATAGTGCCTCTTAATAGCATGTTTCAATAACAACAACAATGCTTTCAATTCTGGTCTGAAGGCCCCAGCACATAAATTGTTAAATCCATTAAGATACTAATGTTCTTTTTTAATCACACAGTTGTGATTTGCATTTTAAAATGCAACATTTGGTACACATTTCTCAAAAATCTTTTGAGAACAATGATCATATGCTCTATAATGATTGTTACTAAATGTATATGTCCTTCTTAAAAAGGGTACATTTCCCTTTCCTTCTGATACTCACGTGGGGTACGGGCTCCCTTTGGAGGTATCTTCCTTCAGAGGGTTGCTCTGTTCCTAAGGGGGAGAGTAAGATAAAATAAATATACGTGTACATGTGTGTGTGTATAGATTGTGATATACACATTTATATGTATAAGTATAGATACAAAAAGACACCAAAAATATTGTTGTTTATATATATTTATTTGTTTTTTCACTTTAGTCACTCCTTTGTTGCTGTTCATACTAAATTTATATAGACATTATAGAGACTAGCTGGCCTTGGTGGAGAAAGGGGCATTCTTGAATGGAGCACAAGAGACATGTGGCAGACAACATGGTAACTAGTTTGTTTGTGTAACACTAAAACAAATAGTGCACTAAGTAGTGTTTTCATTGTGCAATGCTTGTACATTGCTAACCTATTATACCCAATATCAGAGTTGTGCTGCTTTTGACAGATCTGGGCTTAGTTTCACAGCAGAAAATAAATGGCATATGCATTTTGCTACTGCTTTCAGGTGCCTTAATTCGCGAACCCAGCTGCTGCACTGCTTAGAGAAGAAAAGTACCAAAGTGAACCATATCATCCATAGTAATCCAAGTTAATCCAAAGTATACCATCCAATGTTCTGTGCTTAACTCCATATCGTCTTCTCGTTATAGAATCACTGGGGAGACAGCGATTAGACCAAAGTGCTTTATTCCAGCATATTCAAATACTTTCTGTCGCCCATCCAGGCTTTTACATTGGCACGTGCAGTCTACTAAATTTCGATGCAGACACATTAAATAACCTAATGCATTTTGAACCACTTTGTTCTTCATTAGAAGTTGCTGTAAAGATATCAAAAATAGCTACTTAACTAACCATTCAAGAATAAACTCACTGAGTGCTCTAGAATCTTATTATCAGATCTTAACTCAGCTCAAACCTCTCTCCCCTTGATCTACCATATACAGGGGCATAACAAACTCCCCCGCAGCCCCGCGGTGCGGGCGCCTCCAGTCTTCACTGGGTGAAGGGGACCCCCTCAGCTCAGTGGTAGAGAGCTGTGAGTGGATTTCTCTCAGGCAGCTGCAGTCTGCTGCCTGCTCCGAGCTCCTCACTGATCCAGGACTGAAGAGAAACAATGTAACAAGTTACCTTGTTTCTCTTCAGTCAGAGCCAGAGCCAGGCCCGGAAAAAGGATGGGGTGGAGGCCCCAGAGGGAGCATTCCACACAGGGCACAGCCTCTGAGACTGGAGAGGACAGGGTTGGGGGCCCCAGAGAGAGCATTCCCCACAGGGATCTGCTCCTTTGAGAAGGGACAAGGAAAAGGATGGGATGGGGACCCCAGAGACAGCATTCTCCAGGGCAATGCTCATATGAGAAGGGACTAGGCAGCAAAATGGTGCCCTCAGGTAAGCACTCTTGTTAGAACACACACTGCTTTGTGTGAGAGAGTGGAGAGATTGGAGAGAGTGGAGAGAGAGTGGAGAGAGAGTAGAGAGAGAGAGAGAGAGAGCGGAGAGAAATTGGAGAGAGACAGTGGAGAGAGAGTGGAGAGAATAGAGAGAGAGAGTGGAGAGAGAGAGAGTGGAGAGAGGCAGTGGAGAGAGAGTGGAGAGAGAGAGACAGTGGATAGAGACAGTGGAGAAAGAGAGTGGAGAGAGGCAGTGGAGAGAGAGTGGAGAGAGAGAGACAGTGGAAAGAGACAGTGGAGAAAGAGAGAGGAGAGAGTGGAGAGATTGGAGAGAGAGAGTGGAGAGAGACAGAGTGGAGAGAGAGAGTGGAGAGAGACACAGCGGAGAGAGAGACAGTGGAGAGAGAGTGTAGAGAGTAGAGAGAGATAGTGGAGAGAGAGTGGAGAGAGTGGGGAAAAAAGAGTGGAGAGAGAAAGAGTGGAGAGAGAGACAATGGAGAGAGAGAGGAGAGAGAGTAGAGAGAGAGTGGAGGGAGACAGTGGAGAGAGAGAGTGGAGAGAGAGTAGAGAGAGAGTGGAGAGAGAGAGTGGAGAGAGAGATAGAGTGGAGAGAGAGTGGAGAGAGACAGTGGAGAGTGAGTGGAGAGAGAGTAGAGAGAGAGAGAGAGTGGAGGGAGACAGTGGAGAGAGAGTGGAGAGAGAGAGTGGAGAGAGAGTGAAGAGAGAGTGGAGAGAGAGAGTAGAGAGAGAGAGAGAGAGAGTGGGGAGAGAGAGTGGAGAGAGAGTGGAGAGAGAAACAGCGGAGAGAGAGTGGAGAGAGAGTAGAGAGGGAGTGGAGGGAGACAGTGGAGAGAGAGAGGGAGAGAGAGTGGAGAGAGACAGTGGAGAGAGAGAGAGAGAGTGGAGAGAGAGGGGAGAGAGAGTAGAGAGAGAGAGTGGAGAGAAAGAGTGGAGAGAGAGTTTAGAATGAGAGAGTGGAGAGAGACAGTGGAGAGAGAGAGAGAGTAGAGAGAGTGGAGAGAGACAGTAGAGAGAGAGTGGAGAAAGAGTAGAGAGAGAGTGGAGGAAGACAGTGGAGAGAGTGGCGAGAGAGTGGAGGGAGAGGGAGTGGAGAGAGAGTAGAGAGAGAGTAGAGAGAGGGACTGGAGAGAGAGAGAGTGGAGAGAGAGTGGAGAGAGACAGTGGAGAGAGAGCGGAGAGAGAGTGGAGAGAGAGTGGAGAGAGAGTAGAGAGAGTAGAGGGAGACAGTAGAGAGAAAGTGGAGAGAGAGCATGGAGAGAGAGTGGAGAGAGTGGGGAGAGAGTAGAGAGAGAGTGGAGAGAGAGAAAGAGTGGAAAGAGACAGTGGAGAGCGAGAGAGTGGAGAGATAGTAGTGAGGGGAGTGGAGAGAGAGAGTAGAGGGAGACAGAGGAGAGAGAGAGTGGAGAGAGAGTGGAGAGAGAGTGGAGAGAGAGTAGAGAGAGAGAGAGTGGAGAGAGAGTAGAGAGAGAGAGAGTGGAGAGAGACAGTGGAGAGAGAAAGAGTGAAGAGAGACAGCGGAGAGTGAGAGAGTGGAGAGAGAGTAGTGAGGAGAGTGGAGAGAGAGAGTAGAGGGAGACAGAGGAGATAGAGAGAGTGGAGAGAGAGTGGAGAGAGAGTGGAGAGAGAGTAGAGAGAGAGAGAGTGGAGAGAGAGTAAAGAGAGAGAGTGGAGAGAGTAGAGAGAGGCAATGGAGAGAGAGTGAGTGGAAAGAGAGAGACGGTGGAGAGAGACAGTGGAGAAAGAGTGGAGAGAATAGAGAGAGAGAGTGGAGAGAGAGTGGAGAGAGAGAGAGTAGAGAGAGAGTGGAGAGAGGCAGTGGAGAGAGAGAGTGGAGAGAGACAGTCGAGAAAGAGAGAGGAGAGAGTGGAGAGATCAGAGAGAGAGAGTGGGAGAGACGGAGTGGAGAGAGAGAGTGGAGAGAGAGACAGCGGAGAGAGAGACAGTGGAGAGAGAATGTAGAGAGTAGAGAGAGATAGTGGAGAGAGAGTGAAAAGATTGGGGGAAAAGAGAGTGGAGAGAGAGAGAGAGAGTGGAGAGAGAGTGGAGAGAGAGACAATGGAGAGAGAGTGGAGAGAGAGTAGAGAGAGAGTGGAGAGAGAGAGTGGAGAGAGAGAGTGGAGAGTGAGTGGAGAGAGAGTAGAGAGAGAGAGTGGAGGGAGAGAGTGGAGAGAGAGTGGAGAGAGAGAGTGGAGAGAGAGTGAAGAGATAGTGGAGAGAGAGAGTAGAGAGAGAGAGAGAGAGAGAGAGAGTGGGGAGAGAGAGTGGAGAGAGCGTGGAGAGAGAAACAGTGGAGAGAGAGTGGAGAGAGAGTAGAGAGAGAGTGGAGGGAGACAGTGGAGAGAGAGAGTGGAGAGAGAGTGGAGAGAGACAGTGGAGAGAGAATAGAGAGAGACAGTGGAGAGTGAGTGGAGAGGGAGTAGAGAGAGAGAGAGAGAGTGGAGGGAGATAGTAGAGAGAGAGTGGAGAGAGAGAGTGGAGAGAGAGTGAAGAGAGAGTGGAGAGAGAGAGAGAGAGAGAGAGAGACAGTGGAGAGAGAGAGAGAGAGAGTAGAGAGAGTGGAGAGAGACAATAGAGAGAGAGTGGAGAGAGAGTAGAGAGAGAGTGGAGGAAGACATTGGAGAGTGGTGAGAGAGTGGAGAGAGAGGGAGTGGAGAGAGAGTAGAGAGAGAGTGGAGAGAGAGAGACTGGGGAGAGAGAGTGGAGAGAGAGTGGAGAGAGACAGTGGAGAGAGAGCGGAGAGAGAGTGGAGAGAGTGGAGAGAGAATAGAGAGAGAGTAGAGGGAGACAGTAGAGAGAAAGTGGAGAGAGAGCACGGAGAGAGAGTGGAGAGAGTGGAGAGAGAGTAGAGAGAGTGGAGAGAGAAAGAGTGGAGAGAGACAGTTGAGAGTGAGAGAGTGGAGAGAGAGTAGAGAGGAGAGTGGAGAGAGAGAGTAGAGGGAGACAGAGGAGAGAGAGAGAGTAGAGAGAGAGTAGAGAGAGAGAGTGGAGAGAGAGTAGAGAAAGAGGGGGATGAGAGTGTAGAGAGAGAGAGTGTAGAGAGAGTGAGTGGCCAGAGAGTAGAGAGAGAAAGAGAGTAGAGACAGAGAGAGTGGAGACAGAGTGGAGAGAGAGACAGTGGAGAGAGAGAGTTGAGAGAGAGAGAGTGGAGGGACACAGTGGAGAGAGAGTGGAGAGAGAGAGTGGAGAAAGAGTGGAGAGAGAAAGAGTGGAGAGAGAGAGTGGAAAAAGACAGTGGAGAGAGAGAGGGAGAGAGTGGAGAGAGAGTAGAGACAGAGTGGAGAGAGAGAGTGGAGAGAGAGAGAGTGGAGAGAGAGAGAGTGGAGAGAGAGAGAGTGGAGAGAGATAGTGGAGAGAGTGGAGAGAGGGAGAGTAGAGAGAGAGTGGAGCGAGAGACAGTGGAGCGAGAGTGGAGAGAGTAGAGAAAGAGAGTGGAGGGAGACATTGGAGTGAGAGAGTGGAGAGAGAGGGAGTGGAGAGAGGGTAGAGAGAGAGAGTGGAGAGAGAGAGAGTGGAGATAGAAGAGTGGAGAGAGAGTAGAGGGAGAAAGTGAAGAGAGAGAGAGAGTGGAGAGGGAGACAGTGGCGAGAGAGACAGTGGAGAGAGTGGAGAGAGAGTAGACAGAGAGTAGAGAGAGAGAGAGTGGAGAGAGAGTGGCGAGAGAGAGAGAGTGGAGAGGTTGGAGAGAGAGGGACAGTGGAGAGAAAGTGGATAGAGAGTGGAGAGAGAGTGGAGAGAGAGTAGAGAGAGAGAGAGTGGAGAGAGAGTAGAGAGAGAGTGGAGAGAGAGAGTGTAGAGAGAGAGGTTAGAGAGAGAGAGTGGAGAGATAGTGGAGAGAGAAAGCGAGTGGAGAGAGAGAGTAGAGAGAGGGTGGAGAGAGACAGTGGAGCGAGATAGTGGAGACAGTGGAGAGAGAGAGTAGAGAGAGAGTGGAGTGAGAGAGTGGAGTGAGAGTGGAGAGAGAGTAGAGAGATAGAGAGTGGAGGGAGACATTGTTGAGAGAGAGAAGAGAGAGTGGAGAGAGAGGGAGTAGAGAGAGAATAGAGAGAGAGTGGAGAGAGAAAGTGGAGAGAGAGTGGAGAGAGACAGTGGAGAGAGAATAGAGAGAGAGTGGAGAGAGAGTAGAGAGAGAGAGTGGAGGGAGACAGTGGAAAGAAAGTGGAGAGAGAGAGTGGACAGAGAGTGGACAGAGAGTAGAGAGAGACAGTGGAGAGAGAGACAGTGGAGAGAGAATAGTGGGAGAGAGTGGAAAGGGAGAGTGGAGGGAGACAGTGGAGAGAGAGAGATTGGAGAGAGAGTGGAGAGAGAGAGAGAAGAGAGAGAGTGGAGAGAGATAGAGTAGAGAGAGAATAGAGAGAGTAGAGGGAGAGAGTGGTGAGAGAGAGTGGCGAGTGAGACAGTGGAGAGAAAGACAGTGGAGAGAGAGTGGAGAGAGAGTAGAGAGAGAGAGTGGAGAGAAAGAGAGTGGAGAAGAGAGAGTAGAGAGAGAGAGTGGAGAGAGAGAAGCAGTGGAGAGAGAGTGGAGAGAGAGTGGAGAGAGTGCAGAGAGAGTAGAGAGAGAGTGGAGAGAGAGAGTGGAGATAGAGAGAGACTGGAAAGAGAGTAGAGGGAGAGAGTGGAGAGAATGGAGAGAGAGACAGAGGCGAGGGAGACAGTGGAGAGAGAGTGGAGTGAGGGAGAGTGGAGAGAGACGGTGGAGAAAGAGTGAAACAGTGGAGATAGAGAGTAGAGAGAGAGAGTGGAGAGAGAGAGTGTGGAGAGAGAGAGTGGAGAGAGAGTAGAGAGAAAGAGAGAGAGTGGAGAGAGAGTGGAGAGAGAGAGTGGAGAGAGAGTAGAGAAAGAGTGGAGAGAGAGAGAGTGGAGAGAGACAGTGAAAAGAGAGAGTGGAGAGAGTAGAAGGAGAGAGTGGAGAGAGTGGAGAGAGAGTGGGAATAGAGAGAGAGTGGAGAGAGAGTAGAGGGAGAGAGTGGAGAGAGAGAGAGTGGAGAGAGAGACAGTGGCGAGAGAGACAGTGGAGAGAGAGTGGACAGAGAGTAGAGAGAGAGAGAGTGGAGAGGGAGTGGCGAGAGAGAGAGTGGAGATGTTGGAGAGAGAGGGACAGTGGAGAGAAAGTGGATAGAGTGTGGAGAGAGAGTGGAGGGAGAGAGGGAGAGCGGAAAGAGAGTGAAACAGTGGAGATAGAGTGGACAGAGGAGAGAGAGAGAGTATAGAGAGAGTGGAGAGAGAGTAGAGAGAGAGAGAGTGGAGAGAGAATAGAGAGAGAGTGGAGAGAGAGTGGAGAGAGAATAGAGAGAGAGTGGAGAGAGAGTGTAGAGAGAGAAAGAGAGTAGAGAGAGAGTAGAGAGAGGGTGGAGAGAGAGTGGAGAGAGAGACAGTGGAGAGAGAGTAGAGAGAGAGAGTAGAGGGAGACAGTGGAGAGAGAGTGGAGAGAGAGAGTGGAGAGAGAGTGGAGAGAGAAAGAGTGGAGAGAGGGAGAGCAGAGAGAGAGTAGAGAGAGAGAGAGTGGAGAGAGAGACAGTGGAGAGAGACAGTGGAGAGAGAGAGTGGAGAGAGACAGTAAAGAGAGTGGAGAGAGAGAGTAGAGAGAGAATAGAGTGAGAGACAGTGGAGTGAGAGTGGAGAGAGAGTAGAGAGAGAGACAGTGGAGGGAGACATTGGAGAGAGAGAGAAGAGAGAGTGGAGAGAGAGGGAGTAGAGAGAGAGTAGAGAGAGAGTGGAGAGAGAGTGGAGAGAGAAAGTAGAGAGAGAGTAGAGAGAGTGGAGAGAGAGTAGAGAGAGAGAGTGGAGGGAGATAGTGGAGAGAAAGTGGAGAGAGAGAGGGTGGACAGAGAGTGGACAGAGAGTAGAGAGAGACAGTGGAGAGAGAGGGAGTGGAGAGTGAATAGTGGGAGAGAGTAGAGAGAGAGAGTGGAGGGAGACAGTGGAGAAAGAGAGATTGGATAGAGAGTGGAGAGAGACAGAGAGTAGAGAGAGAGTAGAGAGAGAGTGGAGAGAGATAGAGTGGAGAGAGACAGTGGAGAGAGAGAGAATAGAGAGAATAGAGGGAGAGAGTTGTGTGAGAGAGAGTGTCGAGTGAGACAGTTGAGAGAAAGACAGTGGAGAGAGAGTGGAGAGAGAGTAGAGAGAGAGAGTAGAGAAAAAGAGAGTGGAGAAGAGAGAGTGGAGAGAGAGAAGCAGTGGAGAGAGAGTGGATAGAGAGTGGAGAGAGTGCAGAGAGAGTAGAGAGAGAGTGGAGAGAGAGAGAGTGGAGATAAAGAGAGAGTGGAAAGAGAGTAGAGGGAGAGAGTGGAGAGAGAGAGAGAGTGTAGAGAGAGAGTGGAGAGAGAGACAGTGGAGAGAAACAATGGAGAGAGAGAGTGGAGAGAGACGGTGGAGAGAGAGAGAGAGAGAGTAGAGAGAGTGCAGAGAGACAATAGAGAGAGAGTGGAGAGAGAGAGTAGAGAGAGAGTGGAGGAAGACATTGGAGAGTGGTGAGAGAGTGGAGAGAGAGGGAGTGGAGAGAGAGTAGAGAGAGAGTGGAGAGAGAGAGACAGGGGAGAGAGAGTGGAGAGAGAGTGGAGAGAGACAGTGGAGAGAGAGCGGAGAGAGAGTGGAGAGAGTGGAGAGAGAGTAGAGAGAGGGTAGAGGGAGACAGTAGAGAGAAAGTGGAGAGAGAGCACGGAGAGAGAGTGGAGAGAGTGGAGAGAGAGTAGAGAGAGTGGAGAGAGAAAGAGTGGAGAGAGACAGTTGAGAGTGAGAGAGTGGAGAGAGAGTGGAGAGAGAGAGTGGAGAGAGAGTGAAGAGAGAGTGGAGAGAGAGAGAGAGAGAGAGAGAGTGGAGAGAGACAGTGGAGAGAGAGAGAGAGAGAGTAGAGAGAGTGGAGCGAGACAATAGAGAGAGAGTGGAGAGAGAGTAGAGAGAGAGTGGAGGAAGACATTGGAGAGTGGTGAGAGAGTGGAGAGAGAGGGAGTGGAGAGAGAGTAGAGAGAGAGTGGAGAGAGAGAGACTGGGGAGAGAGAGTGGAGAGAGAGTGGAGAGAGACAGTGGAGAGAGAGCGGAGAGAGAGTGGAGAGAGTGGAGAGAGAGTAGAGAGAGAGTAGAGGGAGACAGTAGAGAGAAAGTGGAGAGAGAGCACGGAGAGAGAGTGGAGAGAGTGGAGAGAGAGTAGAGAGAGTGGAGAGAGAAAGAGTGGAGAGAGACAGTTGAGAGTGAGAGAGTGGAGAGAGAGTAGAGAGGAGAGTGGAGAGAGAGAGTAGAGGGAGACAGAGGAGAGAGAGAGAGTAGAGAGAGAGAGTAGAGAGAGAGAGTGGAGAGAGAGTAGAGAAAGAGGGGGATGAGAGTGTAAGAGAGAGAGTGTAGAGAGAGTGAGTGGCCAGAGAGTAGAGAGAGAAAGAGAGTAGAGACAGAGAGAGTGGAGACAGAGTGGAGAGAGAGACAGTGGAGAGAGAGAGTTGAGGAGAGAGAGTGGAGGGACACAGTGGAGAGAGAGTGGAGAGAGAAAGTGGAAAAAGAGTGGAGAGAGAAAGAGTGGAGAGAGAGAGTGGAAAAAGACAGTGGAGAGAGAGAGGGAGAGAGTGGAGAGAAAGTAGAGACAGAGTGGAGAGAGAGAGTGGAGAGAGAGAGAGTGGAGAGAGAGAGAGTGGAGAGAGAGAGAGTGGAGAGAGATAGTGGAGAGAGTGGAGAGAGGGAGAGTAGAGAGAGAGTGGAGCGAGAGACAGTGGAGCGAGAGTGGAGAGAGTAGAGAAAGAGAGTGGAGGGAGACATTGGAGTGAGAGAGTGGAGAGAGAGGGAGTGGAGAGAGGGTAGAGAGAGAGAGTGGAGAGAGAGAGAGTGGAGATAGAAGAGTGGAGAGAGAGTAGAGGGAGAAAGTGAAGAGAGAGAGAGAGTGGAGAGGGAGACAGTGGCGAGAGAGACAGTGGAGAGAGTGGAGAGAGAGTAGACAGAGAGTAGAGAGAGAGAGAGTGGAGAGAGAGTGGCGAGAGAGAGAGAGTGGAGAGGTTGGAGAGAGAGGGACAGTGGAGAGAAAGTGGATAGAGAGTGGAGAGAGAGTGGAGAGAGAGTAGAGAGAGAGAGAGTGGAGAGAGGGTAGAGAGAGTGGAGAGAGAGAGTGTATAGAGAGAGGTTAGAGAGAGAGTGGAGAGATAGTAGAGAGAGAAAGCGAGTGGAGAGAGAGAGTAGAGAGAGGGTGGAGAGAGACAGTGGAGCGAGACAGTGGAGACAGTGGAGAGAGAGAGGTAGAGAGAGAGTGGAGTGAGAGAGTGGAGTGAGAGTGGAGAGAGAGTAGAGAGATAGAGGGTGGAGGGAGACATTGTTGAGAGAGAGAAGAGAGAGTGGAGAGAGAGGGAGTAGAGAGAGAATAGAGAGAGAGTGGAGAGAGAAAGTGGAGAGAGAGTGGAGAGAGACAGTGGAGAGAGAATAGAGAGAGAGTGGAGAGAGAGTAGAGAGAGAGAGTGGAGGGAGACAGTGGAAAGAAAGTGGAGAGAGTGGACAGAGAGTGGACAGAGAGTAGAGAGAGACAGTGGAGAGAGAGACAGTGGAGAGAGAATAGTGGGAGAGAGTGGAAAGGGAGAGTGGAGGGAGACAGTGGAGAGAGAGAGATTGGAGAGAGAGTGGAGAGAGAGAGAGAGAAGAGAGAGAGTGGAGAGAGATAGAGTAGAGAGAGAATAGAGAGAGTAGAGGGAGAGAGTGGTGAGAGAGAGTGGCGAGTGAGACAGTGGAGAGAAAGACAGTGGAGAGAGAGTGGAGAGAGAGTAGAGAGAGAGAGTGGAGAGAAAGAGAGTGGAGAAGAGAGAGTAGAGAGAGAGAGTGGAGAGAGAGAAGCAGTGGAGAGAGAGTGGGATAGAGAGTGGAGAGAGTGCAGAGAGAGTAGAGAGAGAGTGGAGAGAGAGAGTGGAGATAGAGAGAGACTGGAAAGAGAGTAGAGGGAGAGAGTGGAGAGAATAGAGAGAGAGACAGTGGAGAGAGAGTGGAGTGAGGGAGAGTGGAGAGAGACGGTGGAGAGAGAGTGAAACAGTGGAGATAGAGAGTAGAGAGAGAGAGTGTAGAGAGAGAGGTGGAGAGAGAGAGTGGAGAGAGAGTAGAGGAGAAAGAGAGAGAGTGGAGAGAGAGTGGAGAGAGAGAGGAGGAGAGAGAGTAGAGAAAGAGTGGAGAGAGAGAGAGTGGAGAGAGACAGTGAAAAGAGAGAGTGGAGAGAGTAGAAGGAAAGAGTGGAGAGAGTGGAGAGAGAGTGGAATAGAGAGAGAGTGGAGAGAGAGTTAGAGGGAGAGAGTGGAGAGAGAGAGAGTGGAGAGAGAGACAGTGGCGAGAGAGACAGTGGAGAGAGAGTGGACAAGAGAGTAGAGAGAGAGAGAGTGGAGAGGGAGTGGCGAGAGAGAGTGGAGATGTTGGAGAGAGAGGGAAAGTGGAGAGAAAGTGGATAGAGTGTGGAGAGAGAGTGGAGGGAGAGGAGGGAGAGGGGGAAAGAGAGTGAAACAGTGGAGATAGAGTGGACAGAGGAGAGAGAGAGAGTATAGAGAGAGTGGAGAGAGAGTAGAGAGAGAGAGAGTGGAGAGAGAATAGAGAGAGAGTGGAGAGAGAGTGGAGAGAGATAGAGAGAGAGTGGAGAGAGAGTGTAGAGAGAGAAAGAGAGTAGAGAGAGAGTAGAGAGAGGGTGGAGAGAGAGTGGAGAGAGACAGTGGAGAGAGAGTAGAGAGAGAGAGTAGAGGGGGACAGTGGAGAGAGAGTGGAGAGAGAGAGTGGAGAGAGAGTGGAGAGAGAAAGAGTGGAGAGAGGGAGAGCAGAGAGAGAGTAGAGAGAGAGAGAGTGGAGAGAGAGACAGTGGAGAGAGGACAGTGGAGAGAGAGAGTGGGAGAGAGACAGTAAAGAGAGTGGAGAGAGAGAGTAGAGAGAGAATAGAGTGAGAGACAGTGGAGTGAGAGTGGAGAGAGAGTAGAGAGAGAGACAGTGGAGGGAGACATTGGAGAGAGAGAGAAGAGAGAGTGGAAGAGAGAGGGAGTAGAGAGAGAGTAGAGAGAGAGTAGAGAGAGAGTGGAGAGAGAAAGTAGAGAGAGAGTAGAGAGAGTGGAGAGAGAGTAGAGAGAGAGAGTGGAGGAGATAGTGGAGGAGAAAGTGGAGAGAGAGAGGGTGGACAGAGAGTGGACAGAGAGTAGAGAGAGACAGTGGAGAGAGAGGGAGTGGAGAGTGAATAGTGGGAGAGAGTAGAGAGAGAGAGTGGAGGGAGACAGTGGAGAAAGAGAGATTGGATAGAGAGTGGAGAGAGAGAGAGAGTAGAGAGAGAGTAGAGAGAGAGTGGAGAGAGATAGAGTGGAGAGAGACAGTGGAGAGAGAGAGAATAGAATAGAGGGAGAGAGTTGTGTGAGAGAGAGTGTCGAGTGAGACAGTTGAGAGAAAGACAGTGGAGAGAGAGTGGAGAGAGAGTAGAGAGAGAGAGTAGAGAAAAAGAGAGTGGAGAAGAGAGAGTGGAGAGAGAGAAGCAGTGGAGAGAGAGTGGATAGAGAGTGGAGAGAGTGCAGAGAGAGTAGAGAGAGAGTGGAGAGAGAGAGTGGAGATAAAGAGAGAGTGGAAAGAGAGTAGAGGGAGAGAGTGGAGAGAGAGAGAGAGTGTAGAGAGAGAGTGGAGAGAGAGACAGTGTAGAGAAAATGGAGAGAGAGAGTGGAGAGAGACGGTGGAGAGAGTAGAGAGAGAGAGTAGAGAGAGAGAGTGGGTGAGAGACAGTGGAGTGCGAGAGTGGAGAGAGAGTAGAGAGAGAGAGAGAAGAGTGGAGGGAGACAGTGTGAGAGAGAGAAGAGAGAGTCGAGAGAGAGTGGAGAGAGAGTGAGAGAGAGAGTAGGAGAGAGAGTGGAGAGAGAATAGAGAGAGAAAGTGGAGGGAGACAGTGGAGAGAGAGAGAGTGGACAGAGAGTAGAGAGAGACAGTGGAGAGAGAGTGGAGAGAGAATAGTGGAGAGAGTGGAGAGAGAGAGTGGAGGGAGACAGTGGAGAGAGAGAGATTGAGATAGAGAGTGGAGAGGGAGAGAGAAGAGAGAGAGTGAGAGAGAGTGGAGAGAGATAGAGTGGAAAAGACAGTGGAAAGAGAGAATAGAGAGAGTAGAGGGAGAGAGTGGTGAGAGAGAAGAGAGTGGCGAGTGAGACAGTGGAGAGAAAGACAATGGCGAGAGTGGAGAGAGAGTAGAGAGAGAGAGAGTGGAAAGAAAAGAGAGTGGAGAAGGAGAGTGGGAGAGAGAAGCAGTGGAGAGAGTGGATAGAGAGTGGAGAGAGTGCAGAGAGAGTAGAGAGAGAGTGGAGATAGAGAGAGAGTGGAGAGAGAGTAGAGGGAGAGAGTGGAGAGAGAGACAGAGGCGAGGGAAGTGGAGAGAGAGTGGAGTGAGAGAGAGTGGAGAGAGACGGTGGAGAGAGAAAGTGGAGGGAGTGTAGAGAAGAAGAGAGAGGAGTGGAGAGAGAGAGTGGAGAGAGAGTAGAGAAAGGTTGAGTGGAGAGAGAGAGAGAGGAGAGAGACAGTGGAAAGAGAGAGTGGAGAGAGAGTAGAAGGAGAGAGTGGAGAGAGTGGAGAGAGAGACAGTGGACAGAGAGTGGAGAGAGAGAGTAGAGAGAGAGAGTGGAGAGGTTGGAGAGAGAGAGTGGAGAGAGAGACAGTGGAGAGAGAGAGTGGAGAGAGGGTGGAGAGAGAGTAGAGAGGAAAGAGAGAGAGTGAGAGACTGCCTGACTGACTCAGGAGAATGACTGACTGACTGAGAGACTGACTGGCTGAGAGACTGACCTCAGAGAGAGAGAGACTATCTGACTGAGAAAGAGTGAGACTGACTAACAGAGAGAGAGAGACTGACTGACTGACAGAGACTGACTGACTGACTGAGGTTGAGAGATACTGACTGACTTAGAGAGAGAGACTGACTGACTGACAGATAGAGAGACTGACAGAGAGAGGCAGAGACTGACTGAGAGAGAGAGAGACTGACTGACAGAGACTGACTGACTGACAGAGACTGACTGACAGAGGAAGAGAGACTGACTGACTGACAGAGACTGACAGACAGAGGAAGAGAGACTGACTGACTGACATAGACTGACTGACTGACTGACTGAGATAGAGAGATACTGACTGACAGAGAGAGAGACTGACAGAGAGAGGCAGAGACTGACTGACTGAGAGAGAGAGAGACTGACTGACTGCGAGAGAGACTGACTGACTGAGAGAGACTGAATGAGAGAGCGACTCAGAGAGAGAGAGAGAGAGAGAGAGACTGACTGACTGAAAGAGACTGACTGACAGAGAAAGAGAGACTAACTGAATGAAGTAGAAAGAGAATGACTGACTGAGAGAGACTGGCTGACTGGGAGAGAGATTGACAGAGAGAGAGAGACTGACAGAGAGAGAGAGAGACTGACTGAGAGAGAGAGACTGACAGAGACAGAGAGACTGACTGAGAAAGAGAGACTGACTGACAGCGAGAGAGAGTGACTGACAGAGAGAGTCACTGGGTGAGAGAGAGAGGCTGACTGTGAGAGGCTGGCTGACTGCAAGAGAGAGACTGAGAGAGAGAGACAGAGAGAGGGACTGAGACACTAACAGAGAGAGACTGACCGACAGTGAGAGAGACCGACTGACTGAGAGAGAGAGAGACTAAGAGAGAGAGACTGACAGAGAGAGTGTAGAGATTGTAGAGAGAGAGAGAAAGAGTGGAGAGAGAGAGACAGTGAAGAGAGAGTGGTGAGAGAATAGAGAGAGAGAGTGCGAGAGAGTGGAGAGAGAGTAGAGAGAGACAGTGGAGAGAGAGAGAGTGGAGAGAGAGAGAGTGGAGAGAGAGTAGAGAGAGACAGTGGAGAGAGAAAGAGAGTGGAGAGAGAGTAGAGAGCGAGAGAGTGGAGAGAGATTAGAGAGAGAGAGAAGAGAGAGAGAGAGAGTGGAGAGATAGAGAGTGGAGAGAGAGTGAAGAGAGAGTAGAGAGAGAGAGTGGAGGGAGACAGTGGAGAGAGAGAGAGTGGAGAGAGAGTGGAGAGAGTGGGGAGAGAGTGGAGAGAGAGAGTGGAGAGAGAGTAGAGAGAGGTTGGAGAGAGAGTAGAGAGAGTGGCGAGAGAGTAGAAAGAGAATGAGAGAGTGGAGAGAGAGTGGAGACACAGGGTAGAGAGAGAGTGGTGGGAGAGACAGTGGGGAGAGAGTAAGACAGTGGAGATAGAGTGGACAGAGTTGAGAGAGAGAATGGAGAGAGAGAGAGTGGAGAGAGAGTAGAGACTGACTGACTGATTCAGAGACTGAATACTGACTGACTGAGAGACTGACTGGCTGAGAGACTGACTGAGAGAGAGAGACTGGCTGACTGAGAGAGAGTTACTGACTGACAGAGAGAGAGAGACGGATTGAGAGAGAGTGAGACTGACTTACAGAGAGAGAGACTGACTGACTGACAGAGACTGACTGAGACTGAGGTAGAGAGATACTGACTGACTTAGAGAGAGAGGACTGACTGACTGAGAGAGAGGGAGAGAGAGAGAGAGAGAGACTGAGAGAGAGACAGAGACTGGCTGACTGAGAAAGACTGATGGACTGCAAGAGTGACTGACTGACAGTGAGAGGCTGACAGAAAGAGAGAGAGAGATAGATAGACTGACTGACTGACTGACGGACTGACTGACAGACTGACTGACTGAGAGAGACTGACTGACTCAGAGAGACTGACTGACTGAGAGAGACTGAATGACAGAGAGAGATAGACTGACTGACATAGAGAGAGAGAGAGAGAGAGAGAGAGAGAGAGAGACTGGCTGACTGAAAGAGAGCCCAACTGCAGCCCACCCTCGCCCAAAGCTACCACATATAGCCCAACCAGCCCAATTGCGGTACTGGCTGCTCACCCCCTCAGTCCCCAAAACCTCCTGGGATGGACAGGCCTCCCGCCGGTCGGCCACCCCTCCCAAAGCCCTATTGGGGCCCACTAGAGAGGGGGGGGAAGCACAGACCACCGAATCGCTTATTGGTGTGACAAAGGCCACTTTATTGGAAGCAGGTGCACCTTATAAATATATTCCTTTGGCCCGTGCCGTACAAAACTAAACCTTGCTAAATATATTTTATCCTAACAAACCCCCCGCCCCCTCTCTTAAACATAGTTCCCCACAGCAACAACTATAGACACCAACTTGCAATTTCCAACTAGCCTCTCTTCCTAGCTAAATAACTTCCTGTACTTACCCCCACGATAAAAACCAGACCTCCTAAAAATCCCCCAGTACTTAGAAAAACTCAAAAGTCGTCCTAATGGCTTTCAACCCCCCCTAGGCCTCCTGACTCTTTGGATATCTGTGCACCCCTATAGCCTTATCCAGTGCCTCCTTCAATTGAACAATGTAGAGCTCCATCCCATACCGAGATAGGTGAACCCCGTCCTTCCTAAATAAATACACTGCCCCGTACTGTAGCTCTGGATGTTCATGTGTGAAGGATAGCGATAGTTGCCACACATGAAGTATGCCATAGGTAGTATGGTACCAATTGAGCTCCCTGTCCGTAAGCGGAATGGGATTACGATAGACCGCTATAAACTTGTGCTTTACAGTTAGAACATGCCGTGTTTATGTTCCAGATAGCTCCAGGCACATTTTGGTGCAAATACGTTTATCCGACCAACAACTATACCAGAGAAATGGAGCAGTGGAACGTTAAACAAGAACTAAGGTGTGGTATAAGATGAGGAATAGTTGTATTTGAAGACTACTTACACTACTTACACTCTTTTAGCGGTTATGACTAGAATTGTGTTCTTTCTTGTCCTTTTTTGCTAATAGGACCCTAAACAGCACTCTTTTTCGAGAAGGAAAATGTATACTTTGGAGGTCCCTGAACCCCACATGGAGGTAATAGGAGATTACTTTTATATAGAAAGGCTATATGAGGTGTTGGATACCATGTAAAGATGTTCTCTGTCGCTTTGATGGCTAAAAGGCCCGTTTTTGTTGTACCTGGTGATAACAGGACTTGAAATACTGAATGATATGAACATTATGTTTGGTTTAAGTCACAGCATATATTAAGAGAGCCTGTGTTTCTTGACTTTCTCTGCATCGATATCTAATAATGATATGGGTATTAATGGTGACATAAGCACCAATGTCCTGCTTTGAGCAATCTACGCAGCAGTTTCATTTCCATGTTAAGTTATATGATACAGATGCCCACATGTGGAATTAATAAATAATATATGTCTTTTGACTGTAGTGTATTTGAACAGTCATCCGCATACCTCTCTGAAAATCCTAGATAGGTATCATATGTTGTTGTAACCATATGAGAATTAAATGTGTGTTCAATGTATGACTGGATAATTAACTACAGGGATTTGAACATTGAGGATTTGTAAAAGTACTTTTATGTGTATGCAATATATAGTGTGTAATATATGTATTTGTATTATTTTTGTATTGCAGATTTTATATGTGTACATGGGAACAATATACTTTTTCCTGAAGAAGGTGTGGCTATCTAATAATTTGCCCACCGAAACGTGTTGATGCATTTATAGGAGGATAATACACTAAGTTGGGGGAAGCAACAACTCTGACCACAATTGGCTGCTGTATCAGAGTTGATTACTGTATTAACTATTGTATTCTCCTCTCCTTAATAGGAATCAACTTTCCTTATTGTGTTTCCCATTTGTGTGTTTATTATTTTATGCTGTATGTTCAATATATTTGTATATTTCGAATTGATTTAGATTGTATTGATAATAGGAATGTATTATGTTTTTAACATTTATTGGAATACATTTTAACCGTTTTTTTATGGATTTGATTTTATAATTTCTCTATGTTCATCCCTGCATGTTGTTGTGATCAATGCTAGTATGCGTGGTGTATAAATCTGCCCAAAGGGGAATTCTTCTTGACATTTGTCTATAATTAGTATCACCAGGACTGCCGCTTCGGCCCCGCCACTGCACCTGCAAAGACACACATGTAGGAGAGCGAAAAGGCCATTCGTCTTAGTTCTCCATCCCCACCCCCCCTCAGCCTGATGTACGTCTTGTAGCAATCTGACTTCCAACGACCCAGACACATGAGCTCCTCCTGCCCCCAACACTGCCAGGCCGCCTCCATCGCTGCCCCGATCCAGAACGAACGCGTCCCAAAAACCTGCGAGTCCTCACCCATGGCGCGTAGGGCGTGCTGCAGAACCCATATCAACTGAGCTGCTGTAACCCTGCCCTTGTCAACCCGGTCAAAGACTTCCCCCGACACCACCCTCCGTCCGGACGCCAGCATCCCACCTCCCCCAGGGCGCCGGGCAGATCGCACCTGTCCCCACCGGTCCCATCACTACCCATTTTCCCACTCCTCTTTGGTCGGTCTTTGAACACCGTAACAGCACTGCCACCTCCTGGTGTCTCAGTTCCACCTCCCCCCAAAGGACCCCGGGCCTACCCTTGAGCCCCACCAATTCTGAAACCCAAAACGCCCCCTGGTTGTGGCAAATCGTCGGTGAAAGCTGCATCAAGCCCGTGAGCATGCCCTCCGTAATGGGCCGGTGACGACTAACCCTGGCACCCCTCTCCTGCACCTAACCTTCCAAGATTGCGTTCCCAGTTCCCCCACCGACGGCGCATAACCCCACCACAACTTCCCCAAGAAAGTAACGGCCACAAATTCCCTGCAATCGTCACTTTCGACAACCCCTTGTCAATCAATCCCAGCATAAACTGCACCACCTGTTCCTCCCATCGTCAACGATCGCTCTGCCGCACTGCCCCACTGTCCATAAATTCTCCCCACTCCTGCTCATATGCTCTCCAGGTAGAAACTTATTTTATACAAAACAAGGGAACCCAAAGGTATAGCACTATGGACCTTGGGCAGTAACGTATTACAAAAAACAGGGGTCCCTAGTAGTTCAGGGATCTTTCGCAAAAATGATAGACATACGCTCAATAGTATGTATGACCTTTGTCCAGCCGGACAGGAATTTTAATTAAAGTGATAAGCAAGAATAAAGAGGATTTTTTACACAGTGGGTGCAGCCAGCAACCCACAGGGGACAAGACAAAACAAGGGGATGGGGTTAGAACGAACAAGGCGGTCTGTATACTAGTAGTTCAGTGAACAGACAAAAATACATTTTAGAAGCATCATTGTATACAATTTATACTTTTCATTTTACATATGACGCTAAAATGTCGACGACGTTTCGATGCCTATTGTGAAATGAGTGGCATCATCTTCAGGACAGAGAATAAAAAAGCTTGTCTTGAAAATCTTTAGGCAATTTTTGGCCTACACATATATTTATACATACAAATTTTCGGAAAAAAGGGGGAGGAAAAATGAAAACAAGGGTAAGTACTAGCATTAGCATGTAACATATCTGACCATCCAAAACAAAAGTGTGTTTTCCATGTGCAACAGATGGCAATTAAAATCAAGTGAAGTCACATGCGATTTCCGGCGCAGTGGGGGGACTGGTAGGGGCGTTGCATGAAATAAAATGAACAAATTGTTTTACAGTTACTGTGCCTAAGTATATACAAGAGAAGCACGTGAAGTAAAATGACGCGGTTTAGGATCATGGTGTTTCATGCCGTCAGTGCCGGGCGGGTCTGTGATGCGCAAATACGTCTCACTGCATTGAAATGAAAGGTGACGTGCAGGTTGATTTGGAGCCATTGATTTCTGGACACTGTGCACGGATGGGGCGGGTACCCGGGCAAGCTTATTTAAGATTCCGCGGTGAGGTCTCGAGTGAGATAAACATGCTGCGCAGTAGTGAACAGACGGTTAAATGACATGCTTATCGTACGAATTACCAGATTTAGGTCCAAACATTGTTTATTTCCAGGGGGCGGTGCCCAATATCAAGGGACATATGGTGGGGTACTCAATTATCTGAGCATTTTCCTGCCAAAAAGCGGGTAGAGAGGGGTAAATACGAGGGTTAAAGTGAAAATTTAATCGCATAATAAGTACACGCAATATAATTACCAAACCAGGGCAAGAAAGCCTCTTCATAGGAGACCGGACCGATCGTGTCTCACTAGGGAAAATAGTTGAAATTAATTTATATTACAGTTACAGCTACTGAAGGGTTTTAAAGTTTCAGGAAGAGGCGAGAGAGCTACGCTTTAGCGAGTACTTACTTCCTGGTTGGGTTGCTCGATGGCAATTCTGGGCTCAGATGGGCGGGGATCGCTGGAGTGCTCGTGAGTGAAGTGAAGATAAAGTGGTGTTTGGAAATAGACAAGGGACTCAGCATGTGGTGTTTGGAAATAGACAAGGGACTCAGCATGGTCAGCTGCCCACCAACACCAGCATATGGGCCTTCTTCTCCTCCGGCAGGCGTGCTTCCATGGCCACAGAGTCAAGCTCTATTCCTAAAAATGATAGCACTGTACTGGGACCCTGCGTCTTCTCCGGCGCCAGGGGCACACCCAGGTAGCCCATGAGTTCCGTAAAACCGTCCAGCTGCTGCTGGAAGTCCGCCGAACCAGGCGTTCCCACCAAGAAGAAGTCATCCAGGTAGTGCGTCACTGTGTCTTTGCCTGTGCGCCAGGAAAAAGCCCACTGCAAAAGGTACTAAAGCGCTCAAACAATGCGCATGATATCAAGCACCCCATGGGCAGTACCTTGTCCATGAATATGCCCCCGTCAAACTGGATCCCCAACAGCTGATGATCCTTCCGGATGTACTGGCAGCAGCCTGAACGCCGACTTAAGGTCACATTTTGCCATGAGGGCGCCCGCTCCCACTGTCGCCAGAAGCCTCCACGCCACATCCACGGACGAGCAAGACACCGATGACAACTCCGACGATATATAGTCATTCACTGACGTCCCCTCCGGCCACGACAGGTGTTGGATCAGGCGAAAATGCCCCGGCTCCTTTTTTGGCACCATACCGATAGGAGAAATAATCAAATCCCAAATGGGTGCGTCCCGAAAGGGGCCCGCCATCCGCCCCTCCCGCACCTCCTTGAACAACTATTCCTGCACCACCGCCTTGTGTGCATTTACGGATTTTAAATTCTCCGCCCACCTGGCGTTAGCGGAGGCCGCTCGCCGCATAGATTGTCCTGCCGAACTTTGCCCCCCCCATGGTCTGCTGATACAGGTCCGAATCTAGCTCGCCCCAATTTGCCTCCGGATCCGCCGGCAAGGGCACCCGAAACTCCTCATCTTAATGCGACCACGCATATCCTCCATAAGTGATCTGCGCACGCCTGATCACGTCCATATATTTGAAAAGCACGACCGCCTGGGTACTTTTCCCAGTACATGCTGGCGAATATCAAAAACCCCGCCGACCAATTGTCTATGGTCAAAGGAACCTTGGGTCACCTAGCCAGCTCTTGCTCCTCCTCCTTTAACCCTTACTTCGCCATTAGCTCCCTGTGTAGGAGCTTCAGAATCTCCACATATTCCCCTTTCCAAATTTTCTCCTAAGTCGCCAGCGAGAGGTGCACTCCCAGTGGTTTCGTAATACCAATATAGGGCAGCTTGCGCACCGGAATATCACAGCTCTCCTTCCCCCGCCTTGTCCCCGTCGGCTCCCTCACCCGTCTTCACTGCCCTGGAACCCCCAACACCCACTCCGTCCGCCTTACCGACCCCGAACCCACAGGCGCCTGCCTCATCCATGCCCACCCCCGTGTCCTTCACTTAGTCCCCTTGCTAAGGCGCACCCCTGCATCCACCCCTTTGGCATCCGTCCCCAATGACACATTCACCCGGAGTGGTCCACCCAACCCACTCCCCACTCTGCCACCGTCCTTACCTGGCGTCAAGACCGACGCCCGCACTGGATCCCGCCGCCTAACCAGTGAAGCAGGAGGGGCCGCCACACTCGCCGTTCCGCACCTTGGTTTGTCCTGCAAAACACTAGTAACAGCGTTACACCGCTCCCCCAACCCCTCCTGCCCCCCCTCCCTTCCCGGATCTCCCCTTCCTACGAGCTGTCCTCCTCATGGTTCAGCTGCTCCATCTTGCCCTCCTGGGCATCCCAGTGAACCTCCACCAAATCGTGCCCTTGGCCGCCCCCTACGGGCTCCAGCCGGCTCAATCCCGCCTTTTCCCTATAGCTACGCAGCAGGTCCCCCAAATCTATGCTCTCCCTCCTCCCCTCCACCTCATACTCCTCCCTTCAGGGGTGGGGCTGGTGGGGACCAACCGCCCCGCCTCCTGTAGTACTCCTGGGACTGCTGGTCCCTCGGTGGAGCGCAACCGCCCATACAAGGCAGAGCCGGCCCATCCCCTTGGTGGAGTGGAGTCGCATGCAGCTCTCCCGAGCACCTTGACACACATTTCTGTCAGGAAACAGAAGTGGAGTCCAGCATGCCAGGATGAAAATGGCCCCAACCCTGCCCGATCCCCCCGTAGCCTCCCACTCCCCCCTTGCACCCCTCCCCACCCCCGCCAAGTGACCTCCCCTCCACGCCGGGGTATCCCGCCATCCCTCCCCCAACCCTCCCTCCCAAGCCCCTGCAGCCCCCCCTCCCACAACCCCATCCTCTGCCCTCCCCCTCCCCGACGCTCTACTTCAAGGACTCCAACTCCCTGCGCACCGACACGCCCTCCCCCACACCCCCAAAAGTACTGCACCCCGACCGTACCCAACTGGCCCCACCACAAATCCCCATCCCCCGTCCCCACCAACCCTACTTTTCCCGTCGCTGCGACCTCCCATCTGCCACCCGGGATCCCCCCTCCGGTGCTCCCCTCGCTCCCCCGTGACCAGTTCCCACCCCGTGTGCCCTCTACCCTGCACCCTCCCTCCCTCCACCACCCTCGGAGTCTGTGGCCTGCTGGGCCCCACCATACTTTCATCCCCTCCAAAGACGTATCCTGCCGCCTCACCACCCCCACTGGCCCCCGGCCCCCTTCCTCACCCCCGAGTCGTCAATTAGTAATGGAGACGCCCCTCCGTCACTCACTTGTGAGGGGGCATCCCCCCGCCTGCTCTCGCCCAGCCGAGTGTTCACGGCCCCTCCGGCCCTGCCCCCCCTCCGGGTTCCCACTTCCCCTCTCACAATGCTTCTCCCATCTGTTTCCCCTTCCGCACCCCCCCCACCCCACCGCAAACTTCAATGCCGGCCTGGAAGCCGCGCCCCGCCTCCCGTCCGCCTGCTGCCTCCCTTGAGCCGATGCTCCCACTGGGCGACCTCGCTGCACTCCATCTGTGGCCCTCCGGCTGAGCCCCCCTCCCTCACACTTGGCGGCTCAGGAGCCATCACCGCTGTGCAACCTACGCACAACCTCAGACAGCCTCAGGCCGCGACAGCACAAGCCCGTCCTTGTAGCAATCAGCTCAGAGACTACGCCCTAATACACCGCAGTCGCGAGCTCTGCTATGTTTGCCACGCACCCACTGAGCCAACAGTACTCCCACCACCAAAGAAAAGGCACCCACAGAACCACCCCGTCCAGCTGCTGGGTCACTACAACCGAAAAGGTGAATAGTGCCCTAAAATGGCCGGTTATGTACTGGACCAACTACCCCAACAATGCTAGCCCAACAGCAGCCGACACTAGCCCAAAGCTTCCACATGTAGCCCAACCAGCCCAATTGCGGTACTGGCTGCTCCCCCCTCCTCGGCCCCAAAACCCCCGGGAGGGACAGGCCTCCCGCTTGTCGGCCGCCCCTCCCAAAGCCCTATTCTGCTTACCCCACTGATGATACTTAAAATCAGCTCTCACACGTGTACTAAATCCCGTTGCTAAATTGAAACCAAACCCTCGTGCCGATGAAACTTGTGATGCGCATTAAACAAAACAAGTTCATTCTACAAGACACAAAATGCACTTTCCCCTCTATCGAAAGCAGTGATATCACTCCAACTAATTTCCCATATGTGTTGATAACCATTAGATGAAACACGTCCTTTCAAAGCATAAACATTTGAAATAAATATTAGAAATCTGCATAACATAAACTTTACAATACTGTAACCTAAATGAATAACGAAAAACACGAGTGCTACTGGAAATATGAAAACGAAAAAACCATCAACAATTTTTCCAGTCCAAATCCATCAAATGTGAAGCTTCCATCAAGTACTCAGTTAAGTATCCTCTCCAATCAGCTAGTATCCAGTGTCATCCAAGAAACGCTCGAAATCTTGTGTTGTTTTGCAGTCTCTGAGGTGATAATTTTAAACTAATCATGTACATTTCTCTGTCATCCATTAAACCATTAGGGTGCAACTCACGTATGGCCGATTAGTAAATTGCGAAGCAAGTGAAATAATAGCGTCTGCACTCCTTCCCTTGAAACCAATTGCATTTTTTGCTGAAACTGCAAATGAAAGCGTGCAAACCAGCGCTGTGAACCATCCCAACACAGCATATCATAGATACTGCCTTCGGGTGCCTTAATACTGCACTGCTTAGAGAAGAAAAGTACCATATCATCCATAGTAATCCAAGTTAAACCAAAATATTCCATCCAATGTTCTGGGCTTAACTCCATATCTTCATTTCGTTATAGAATTGGGTTATTAGATGTGTCTGCATCGAAATTTGGTAGACTGCACCTGCCAATGTAAAAGCCTGGATGGGAGACAGAATATGCATAAATAAAGTCATTTGGTCTAATCGCTGTCTCCGGAGTGATTCTATAACAAGATGAAGATATGGAGTTAAGCACAGAACATTGGATGGTGTATTTTGGATTAATTTGTATTACTATGGATGATATGGTTCACTTTGGTACTTTTCTTCTCTAAGCAGTGCAGCAGCTGGGTGCACGAATTAAGGCACCCGAAGGCAGTGAGAGAGCACAAGTTTGAAAAAAATGTATAAGTACGCCATATTTACAAGCACGTAGTTAGTTTAAACATGTTTTGCACACGAGTATTTTATATCCAGGAGTGAAATATACAGAGTGGTTTATATTCGGTAGTGAAACGTATAGAATGTTAAGTAGAGTAACTATAATAATAACGGTGTGAGATTAAATGTAGAAATGTTGGAATATATGTGAAAACCTCATGTTCTCATGTTAAAAAGAGTCATGTCCAAATTAAATGTAACTTTGGATTCCAGTATTTTGTGTAGGCCTTAGGGCAATTCACAGCAAACCTGAACGTGCTGCTAAAATGATGTGAGATAAAGTTGACATGGTTCTTTCAAAATGTACTATTGAACTTAGGGTTAAAAGTATATGCTTTATAGATGTGTTATTTTAGAAACGTATGCTAGTTAAGAATGTTTGCTGTTTAAATCAAGTTAACGTTTTAAGAGTGCAGGGACCTGCTGCATGTAAATCAAGTAGGCCAGAGCAGATAATGTCATGTAGTTTAAATCGTCATGTGCTCGTTAGAGGAGAGGTCGTGAGGTGTCCAGTATGGAGCTCTGAGAGTGTTTTATGGCCTAAGATATGGTGAAGTCTGGAATTTGAGGCCCACTGCAGGACGAGCTGTATGCAGGTGCGAAGGTCCTAATCAGCTCGAATGAAAGGGACTTTGTTCAGTGGCGCCTTGCGCAGGCCTGTAGGAGTTTCCAGGAATTTCAGGGGGTATCAGCGCACGGAAGAAGAAGCCTGGGAACCAAGGTCAACTATAACGAGGGTCTTCAAGAGTACCATCATGGAGTTTACCGCGCAAAGATGTACCACGTGAGGGGCGTCCCAAGGGGCGTTTCTATTGGAAATGTGATTTGGTATTAGGGAAAGAGACCCGGGAGGAGAGCAGAGCAGATGATTTTGGGAGCCTAAGGAAGCGGATGGGTAGGCAGATAGGCTGATCAGGAGAGACCCATTATCAGAGAAGAGACAAAGAGAAGTGCGTGATCTTCTTAGGAAATCACCACGGCTGACACCTAGAGGGTTAAGATCTTGCTAAGTAGGGATGTCATTTAGTGTAGTGTAGGGACAGACTAACCTTAATTTTCTTTTCTGTAATGACTTTGAGGTTGCAACTTGTATCCATTTTTAGCAACCCTGATGGTTTTCGAACTTGTACTTATTATTCTGTTTTTCAGACTCAGACTATTCAAAAAGTTCATGTTCATAGTGATACCGATCTACCTCTTGAATCTCATTTTGAGAAGTTTGTATCTTCAGTTATCTTTGACTTTATATTAAATCTTTAAAACTTAATTTTGGTCAGTGGTCATTTAGAGTGGTGTAAGTTCTTAAATTGATTGTTTACTGCGAGATTACCTTTTACTCAAGACAGGTACCAACGATTCAGTCGACAGGAAATGGGATTTGGTAAGATAATTAGTAACCAGTAATCCCGCGTTAGCAGTTGGTAGCAGAGGATGGTTATCTTCTTGAGGAAGGTAATCTAGAGAGGTTAGTTTACCCCAAGGCCCGAGACGTCGAGAGACGAGCAGCGGAAGAATCGTGTGCCGAAAGGTGCAGACGGTGCGAGAAAAGCAGCAGTATCGGAGAGTGAGTATAAAAAGGGTCATGCGTGAACAGATTGCGGTGTTTTGTGTTGTATTTGTATTGTAATGTCTTGCGGAGTTGAATGCCTGTAGTGTGAAAGAGAGAAGGTTGTGAGCGCGCGCAACCTGGTAAACTGGTAACCTGGTAAACGGGTTAACTGGTGAAATCTTAAGTTCAGGCCAGAGCTTAAGTGGTTTTGGGTGTATCGAACATACAGGATAGTTCTCGACCATAGCACGGAGGTCACGAGGTACCATTGACCGCCGTGGATCCAAGATAGGGGGAGTGTAAGAGTGAGTGTATGAGTAACGGACGCTGGTCGAAAGTTACTGCGTGTGAGTAACCTATCGGAGAAGGCGATTGTCTGGAAGTAAACGGAAAGACATTTCGCCAAGTTAGGGTGACAACTACAGAAAGACTGTGGGCGTACAGTCAAAGAAAGGTGATCGCTTGGACGGAAGTAATCATTTTTCAGAGTATGAATGGGATGCGTGCATGACCGAGGAGACGAGCTGAGAAAGGAGGGGAACTGCTGCGAAGGGGGACGGGTGACGTCGGCTAGAGCCGCGCTCTGATTGAGCGGTTGGTGTGACGTTAGCTAGAGCCGCGCTCTGGTTGGGCGGCTAGAGTGACGTCGGAGGAAAGCCGCGTACGGATAGGCCAGTTAGTGAGAACGGCGCTGAGATTGGTGGAATATCATCAGGAAGTAAACAAACGCGGAGAAAAGAGAAATCATGAAGTGTTTTAAGTGTTTGAAAGGGATTTTTAAACGTAAACGAAGTGAACATTATTACGGGGAAGAGGCTCCCCCAGAGGGTACGCCAGCTCATTATATGGCAACGAATGTGGGGCTGCATACGATATTGTGGATTGGGGCTTGGAATAAGCTTACGGAAGGAAATGAGGAAATGCAGTTCCCGAAGTATGGAACGTTTAAGTTAGAGGTGTTACATCGGCTAAAAGCAACCATGTCCTCATTGAAACCCTCACCTAGACCAACACAGTTTGAGGCTCTTAATGCATGGATTAAGGCTGCACACGACCGAAATTTGAACAGGCGTCAACAAAGGCTGACGCGATCGGTAAGGGCAGTGCGAGATTCCAAATGGGATGAGGAGGAAAAGCGTTGGAGGGTACAGACTATTGAGGTGGAGAAAATGTATCCGATGAGGGAGGTGTCAGGAGGAGGAAACCTCATGGAAGAAGACGAGGAAAGCGAGTCGGAGGACAATCTGATAAACAGATTGTTAATGGATAGACCACCTCCGAGAGTGGGATTGATAGAAGATAGAGGGCTCGCAAGGGAAGATGGGAATGAGATAGAGGGATATACACCACTCCCTATATCGGAATGGACACCTAGCAAAGGCGGAGAAACACCTCCAAACAACACTGTACAGAGTGTAGTGGGAAGGTTTGTGGTGCAGAAAACGCCAACCACAGAAAGGGTTGAGTCTGTGGGATTGCCAGACGCTCTTCAAGTGCCTGTTACCATAGGACCCATAGTTTCGATCTATAATTCTGAGAGAGATAGAGGGGAACAACAAAGGCAATTGGATAGGGAAAGGATTGAGATGGAAAGGAGGAATAATGTGACGAATGCATGGAAACAATTACCAGGTTCGGTAACGTGGAACACCCCATTAGACACAACTGTCGGTCCCAATTCAGAACAGGGAGGTCCGAGAGGACCAATGGATCTAAGGGGACCGCGGCCAAGATCCTATTCAGAGTTAAGAGCTGATTTGAGGGAATGGGACGGGTCCATAGTATCTCCAAGTAACAGGACAAGAACAGAACCAGAGTGGGAAAGCAGGGGTAACGGGACAGTATCTCATTGTGGGGCCAGCGAAAGCAGTCAGGGCCGGGAAGGCCAAAGTCAAGAGAATAGAGGGGATGCATGTCCTACAAATCAGAGAGAACAGCCGGAACAAAATACTAGGATTGTAGAATGTGAGGAAATGTCCCGTCTCTGGGGGAAAGGAGGAGATGAGGCGGTACGGGCTTTCCAGAATAGGTTTAGGTGCCTTCATCATACACTTGGGGAAGACGTTCAACATTGGAGAAAGGAGAACAGCGATAGGTCCCGCCACGCCTCGAATAATCAGGAATCACAGGGAAGTAGGGAAGAAAGAGGGAGTAATGGAACATCTTACCCTGCATCCTGTGAAACTAGCCCGGAGGGGGAGAGAGGGGCCAGGAGGCATGAAGGAGTGTTTCACCACCCACCCCGAGAAGATGGAAAGGCATGGGACTTAGAGAGATGGGAACAGGGGAGGACTCCCTATAATTCACCAATACCTAAACGTAGATCTCGGAGCTGGGATGGGAGAGATGCGGATGGAGGAGCTAAATTGAGTGTCTTGAAAGCTGAAATAAAGGCAAAAAGGCTTGATGTTACCAGTTTAAAATCAGATGTTGATGAGATAATAGATGGAACATTGCCTTTGGAAAGGATAGAATGGTATGAACAGGATGAGTTATTGTTCATGGCAAAGGATATTACTAGGAAAGCTAGAGCGTTTCATGAAAAACTGACTGATTTGGCAGACAAGTATGCCGTGGATTTGTCTAGGACAAGGGCATTGCAGAGCAACCACAGATTACAGTACGCAGACCAAGATCTAGATGAGAAGAGAACTACTGGATTAAAAACACACATAAGAGAGTTGGTAACAGGGATAAGAGTGTGGAGAGAACTGGATAAATGGGAAGAAAGGTGGTCGAAAAAGGGCACAGTTAGGCGAAGTACAAATGTGATGACCCCTGAGGGAAGGGTAATGCAGATGGAGGCATTCCCTTTGCGAGAAATATCAAATGGAAATTATGTACATGTGCCCTGGAGTAGAGGAGACTTAGCCGCATTTACCAACTCATTTCCGAAGTTGCGGGACAATCCAGTCGAATGGTATAAGCAGGTAGAGAGGTTCGTTAAAATCTCGAAAGTACTGTGGATAGATTTGAACACGTTGTTTGACATCGTGGTCCCATCTGATCTATGGACCCCTTGTAAGACTAGTGTCGAATGGCCAAATGCTGAACCATTGAGGGATGCTCGAACAAATGGACCATCTGAGATTGTCATGCGAAAGTATGAAAGGGTAATAGCATGGCTGAAAGATAAGGTACCACCACAGGATATAGATTGGGTAAAAATAGACCGAACAAGGCAGGAACCCAAGGAGACAGTTCACGAGTTTTATGAAAGATTGTTGAAAACATTCAAGCAATACAGTGGACTAGATGTAATGGATCCCAAAGACATAGGGCAGTTCGTGTCAAAGTTTGTCCTGGGGTTGAGACCTGATATTTGTTTGATGATACAGCAACATTTAATCTGTTGGCAGAACAAACCACTAGATGAGATTTTACGATATGCGAGGTACTGCAGTGACGAGATAGATTCTAAAGCCAAGAATCTAAAGGAGAAATTGATGGTGGTGCAAATGCAGTCCGCTGGGAAGGGTGGCCAGCAGAAGCAGGGGATGGGACGAAAACCAAATGGTCAGAACAAAGATAATGAAGAAGGGCAGAGACCTAAGATAGACTTTGCCACTTTAAAGAAAACGACAAAGTGTCATCTGTGTCATCAGGTGGGGCATTGGCGACGCGAGTGTCCCTTTAACCCTGAAAACGGAGAGCTAGAAGTAGAAGAGCAGGTCCAAGAAGACCCAGTGCAAAAAGTGACAGTCCCAAGCAGTAAGGTGGCCAAAGGGGGGACTTCGGCTCCACGGGCCCAATTCCCACAGCCACCGAAGATAGCAGCTGGAGGAAAGGTCTTTAAACAAATGCCTCTGTTTATCGAGGAAGAAAAATGTTATTACATTGATCCATTGACAGGACAACGGGTGAGCAGTGAAGAAGACTGTACCCTCGGGGCAGTTCTAGAAGTGGATCAGAGAGGGCCATTTGTTGAGGCAGAAGTGGCAGGGTGTCCCACTACGTTCTTAGTGGACACTGGGGCTACTCGTTCGACTCTGAGATCAGCGGTAGTTCCAGACTTGCCAATGTCAGGGGAAACAATTCAAGTGGTAGGAGTCGCAAATAAAAGAATGACTAGTCCCTTGACAGAACCAGTGTCTGTGAAAATTGGAAACCACATGAACGAACATCAGTTTGTGGTTTGTGACTCGAGTCCGGTATGTCTGTTAGGTAGGGATTTGTTATGCAAATTGAATTGCACCATATACTGCACCCCACAAGGAGTGGAGGTACAGACTACCGACGATGATGCTACCTTTAAGGTGGCCAATTCAAAATTCTGTGTAGAACTATATCCTACTCTGACTGTAGAAGATCTTCCACAAGACTTAAGAGATGCAGTGGCGTCAGAGGTGTGGGATTTCACAGGAGAAGATATAGGATTGATTAAAGGGGTAGAACCGGTAAAAATTCTGGTAAAACCAAATGTTGAGTTTCCAAGAACGCCTCAATACAAATTGTCCCAGGAAACGATTGCGGGAATAAAGCCTGTGATCGAGTCAATGATACAGCAGGGAATACTGAAGGAAATCATGGGCAGTCCTTGTAACTCCCCGATTATGGGTTTGCAGAAACCTAGCGGGAAGTTTAGGATAGTTCAGGATTTACGAAAAATTAACAACATAGTCGTTTCATGTTGTCCCGTGGTACCGAATCCATCAGTAATATTGTTTCAAATACCATGTCAAGCAGAATGGTTCACAGTGATAGATCTTTGTCAGGCTTTCTTTTCAATCCCATTGGATGAAGAGAGCAGGTACCTTTTTGCGTTTAAAATGGAAGATCGCGTTTTAACATGGTGTCGAATCCCACAAGGATTCACAGACAGTCCATCCATCTTTAATCAGTTGTTGAAAAAGAATCTTGAGAATCTACTACTGCCACAGAACTCGGTTCTGGTACAGTACATAGATGACCTACTTGTTGCGTCAGAAACAGAGGAAGCTTGTAAAGTAGATTCAATTGCCTTACTGAATCATTTAGCTGAAAATGGACATAAGGTATCTCCGAGCAAGTTACAGTATTGTCTGACAGAAGTACAGTATCTAGGGCACAGGTTAGAAAAAGGGAAACGTAAGGTGTCCCCAGAGAGGATTGAGGCGATAATGAAAATGAATGCGCCTACAACACAGAGAGAAGTTAGAATGTTCTTAGGAATGGTGGGTTACTGCCGACAGTGGATAGTTAACTTTTCACTGAAAGCAAAGCCCTTACAGAAACTGACGCACAAGGAGGTGAGTGATCCGGTACCATGGGATGAAGAATGTCTGGTGGCGTTTTTACAGCTGAGAGACGATTTATGTCGTGCTCCGGCTCTGGGAATGCCAGATTACGAAAAGTCATTTTCACTCTATTGCTGTGAGAGAGAGGGATGTGCTTTGTCAGTCTTGGCACAGACCCACGGTAATGCCCGTAGACCAGTTGCATACTTTTCGGCTACATTAGATCCAGTAGCCGCAGCGTTGCCCGGATGTCTCAAATCCGTTGCTGCAACGGGTGTCAGCATTGAAAGGAGCGAGAGTATTGTGATGGGACATCCAGTAGTGGTGTATGTACCGCATTCAGTTGAATTGTTAATGACCAGGACGAAGACGCAGCATCTGACCAATAGCAGGCTCACGCGTTATGAGCAAGTTATACTTGCCGCAGAAAACGTGACCCTCAGGAGATGCTCTGTCTTGAATCCTGCTACTTTGATGCCATTACCTACTGTAATAGAAGGCGAAGGATGTGAAGACCACGATTGCCTTGATGTGACTGAACTATGCACGAAACCCAGACCAGATATAGTGGATGAGCCATTGTCTGACCCCGATGAAATTTACTTTGTTGATGGCTCATGTTTAAGAGACGATACTGGTCGGTTGAGAGCAGCTTATGCTGTTTGTACCATTACTGGAGTTGTGGAAGCCGCTTGCCTGGAAGGAGTACATTCCGCACAGGTAGCAGAGATTATTGCCCTAACTCGTGCCTGCATAGCAGGAAATGGAAAGAGAGTCACCATCTACACGGACAGCCAATATGGTTTCGGTGTGGTTCATGATTTCGGGCAGTTGTGGTCTCAGAGGGGTTACATGACCTCCTCTGGTTCGCCCATTCGCAATGGAGAATTTGTGCGATTGCTGATAGAAGCATTACAAGGTCTTGTTGACATTGCAGTAGTGAAGTGTGTAGCTCATACTAAGAATACAGATTTTTTGTCACAAGGTAATAGATATGCTGATGAAGTCGCACGCTATTGTGCGGAACAAAGTTATTCTTTCTCAAAGGTGGAAATAGAAGGTGCAGAAGAAAAGACTGAATTAAGTATGATGTTAGAAACTGTAGACACTTGGGAGGATTTAAGGATAATGCAGGAGAACGCACCTGAAACAGAGAAAAAGGCATGGGAAATAGCAGGCTGTGTGCGAAGTGAAATGGATTTTTGGGTTTCAGCAGATGGGAGAGCTGTGTTACCTGAAGAATTAGCTAATCCCATGGCGAGAGAAATACATGGTCCAGTACATCTAGGAAGGGATGCTATGATGAGAGTTTTTAGGCAGACTTGGTATTGCCCGAAATTCAGAATAGCAGCAGAATCAGTATGTAAGCGATGTGTTACTTGCCAACAGCTGAACGTAGGCAAACGAACACCAGTCACACTGAGTCACATTGGGAGGTCGGGGGGGCCTTTCAATAGAATGCAACTAGACTTCATCGAGATGCCAAGAGTCAATCGCCTTCGGTATGTGTTGGTGATTGTATGCGTATTTTCCAGATGGGTTGAAGCGTACCCTACACGTAGGTGCGATACACTCACAGTGGCTAAATTGTTGCTCAGGGAGTTGATACCGCGCTTCGGGGTGCCTGCCTCTTTGGAATCTGACAGAGGAAAACATTTTAACAGCGAAATAGTGAAGATGTTGTGCTCCACACTGAATATCGATCAAAAGCTGCATTGTAGTTATCGACCAGAAGCTTCAGGAATTGTGGAACAAGTGAATGGCACGTTGAAGAATAGATTGGCTAAAGTAGTGGCATCCACATCTTTGAGTTGGCCAGATGCTCTTCCATTAGTGCTCATGAGCATGCGCAGCACACCAGATAGGAGGACAGGTCTCTCTCCCCACGAGATCCTGATGGGGAGGGCCATGAGACTTCCTACAGTTCCAACTACTGCTCTATTGAATATTACAGATGATCTGATCTTGGATTATTGTAAAGGACTGTCTGACGCCATCCATTCTGTGTCCCTTCAGGTGCATGCGGCTGAAGTTCCAGCAGCGAGGAACCTGTGTCATGACCTGAACCCAGGGGACTGGGTCTTGGTTAAAAAGCACGTCCGGAAGAACTGCCTAGATGTTCGCTGGCGTGGGCCCTTTCAGGTAATCCTGATCACGAACACCGCGGTGAAGTGCGGGGGGCTGCCAAATTGGATCCATGCATCCCATACTAGAAGAGTTCCAGCACCTCTAGAAGGAACAGCTCCCATCCCAGATGAAAGCCCGGAAGTGGAAGAAGAGTCGCAAGAAGGGATTGGGGCAGCTGAGGAGGTGTCGGAAGAAGTTGGGAACGCATCGGATTCAGAAGAAGAGCGAAGGCAGGACGGCAGTGAGACAGAAGACGCAACTGAAGGAGAGAGCAGAAGTGAATACGACTCAGACTCAGATCCGTATCGGAGCGATCAAGAACCAAGTGGGAGGACAAGGAATAGGAGAATAAGGCTTGGAGCTGCCACTTGGCCAACAAGGAGAAGAAGGCTAAGTTTGAGGTCGGCCCAGGAAGAAACGCTTACTCCTATATCCGAAGACTCAGATCCAGAAGAAGATATCCAGGATCAAGCCGAGGAGGGTCTTAGAAGATCAAGTAGGGTGCGAGTGCCTAGCAGAAGATACTCTACTCCCGATTGGACCTACCTCGTTGCAGATGTCTGGGAGACACAGAACAGGGAGGATCAGGGAAGTGGAACTGATCAGAACTGACCCGATCATCACAGTGCAAATAAAGTTTCTACTGCCAGGAGCGGAGACCGAAAGGTTGCTGACACTCAACATCGTTCATCCTGCTCTTCTGAGTGGAATAAGAAAATTGCTTTTAGAGACAGTTGAGTTTCCAGTTTGCTGTTCACGATATCCAATATTGGAGGGAACTCTTCTTCGTTTGGAAATGCTTGAGCGAGTAGTAGAAATGCTAGGAGCGCTTATTGTTGTGGACTAATACCATATTGTGAATGTCTTCAAAGGGGCGCAGAACTGGAAAGGTGAAGAAAGTGATCTTGATTAGAACGGACCCCTTTGTAATTGTGGATATAGAACTGATAGTACCAGGATTGGAAATTGAAAAAACGCTAACTCTCAATTTCGTCCGTCCACTGGTCTTGAGCGAAATAAGGAGAATAATCCTAGAAAAGGTTGACTTTCCATGGTGTGGTACGAACTGTCCAGAACCTGAGGGAATGATACTTCGGATGGACGTTTATGAAGAAGTAGTGTCACTCCTTGAGTCATACATAACTTCAGACGAAAATAAGACTTTTGAAAAGAAATTGTAAATTGTTGCAAGATAACCTAGCGCCGAGTGGAAGAAGAAAAAAAAATGGTAGGGGTTTCCTTTTAGCGGATGGAGAAGGGCTAGGGTTGTCTATTTTACTGGACTTTGAATTGTTTTGCGGAAATAAATTGTCAAGCTTCCAAGTGTTCCAAGAAAGACATTGCAAGAGAGAAAGACTTTGTTTGAAAAGAAGAGGAAGTGAATGCTGGAAGATAGTCGAAAACTACACTGTTTGAGAACATGGAGGCTGGCAACCCGAACCGCAGGGCAAAATGTATAGCTGTTACATTTTTAGGAGTAGTGGTTTCTCTTATAATTTTAGTGGTAACTGTTTCATTCCTAGCGGGACACGAAGGGGATGGAACCACAGTTAAGGAGGATAAGGGAGTGTCAACACCGAGAACTACCATTATTAAGGAGAAGGGAAACATCAATGAGAAAGACAAAGCGTTGTTAGATGCAGAAGTAAAAAGGTTACACATGGATGAGTCACAGGGGAATTACAAGTCAAATGCTTATGCTAAGTTGCTTTATGAATATGTTGATGCCATGGAGGTAAAGGATTGCTATGTCTGTATGCAATTACCAATTTCGGTGGAGGAGGGTATCAAATACCATCATCTCCCGTTGACCTATGGGATAACGTGCAGTTTATTGTTAAGTATGTTTTATGGACGAGACGGATTTGAGTATTACTTCTCGAATTTCGACTCGACATTGCCAGAGGTTCCGAATTTCAAGCATTTGAACAAATGGGACTACTACAAAAGCGAAGACAGGTTACACAAATGGTTTATTCCATGGAGAACGTTAGATACTTCACATGCTCGAATCAACAATCTGACTTGTCAAATATCAGAAGTTGAGAAAAAGTTTATAGCTCAGGTAGATACTAGATACAGGAGGCAGAAGATATTGAAGGCATCAGGACAAGGGGAAACAGATTGGACCAAGGAGGAAAGGGCACAACAACGAAAAGGTAGTATTGGTCCAATTGCTTTGGATAAGGAGAAACGGGGGAAACTGTGCATTCACAGGAGTTACTCCTACTATGAAAACGTTTATGTAGGACAAGTCAATTGCGAACATGCCTTTCAATTGGAGTATTACTCTAAGAACTTCATGAAAGGGATGCAAGCAATACCAAATGTATATTTTGTATGTGGAAGATATGCCTATGTGAAGTTACCAGATAATTGGTACGGATCATGCTATCTGGCTGTTGTCTTCCCTAAAATATACCATGTTGAGAATTTAGACACGCCTAAGAAAGAAATATCAACTAGATGGAAGCGAGGGCTGGGTGCAGCAGAAGTAGTTGGAGATGTAATAGGTGCTGCATTCCCTTTCTTAGGATTGATAATGAATGACATTAAGATCAGGAGGTTAGCTACAGTCGTAGATAGACTGTCTGCCAGTACTGCAAGATCCTTGATGCTGATAGAAGGGGAGATGCAATCGATTAGGGCAATGGTTCTTCAGAACCGACTTGCTTTAGATGTTCTGTTAGCAAAAGAGGGAGGAGTCTGTAGGGCCTTGAAGGTACAGGAATGCTGTACTTACATTCCAGACAATTCAAAGCCTCTAGAGAAGTATATACAAAACATCACTGCCATACACTACGAAATTGAGGACCTGGCAAAGGTAAATGTGTGGGAAAAAGTAGGTCATGGAATGGGTAAAGTTGGAAGTTGGTTTGCCAACTTAGGAAAGGGTATCGTTTGGTACATATTGAAGCCCATCATCATAGTAATGATTTGTGTAATCACTTTGTGGGGATTGGTGCGTTTGTATCAATGGTATAGAGCAAATAGGTTACAGAGAGCTATGAAGAAACAGGAAGAAGAGTTGACAGCGATGCAGGACACTCAATATAAGAGTCTGTAAGCATTAGAGAGTATGAAAAGAAGTGGTACTGCCCTGTCTTCACTTTAAAGGTTCTACATTTTAGTGTCATGGTAATGATGACCCCTAAAGGTCATCAAAGGGGGGGCTGAGAGAGCACAAGTTTGAAAAAAATGTATAAGTACGCCATATTTACAAGCACGTAGTTAGTTTAAACATGTTTTGCACACGAGTATTTTATATCCAGGAGTGAAATATACAGAGTGGTTTATATTCGGTAGTGAAACGTATAGAATGTTAAGTAGAGTAACTATAATAATAACGGTGTGAGATTAAATGTAGAAATGTTGGAATATATGTGAAAACCTCATGTTCTCATGTTAAAAAGAGTCATGTCCAAATTAAATGTAACTTTGGATTCCAGTATTTTGTGTAGGCCTTAGGGCAATTCACAGCAAACCTGAACGTGCTGCTAAAATGATGTGAGATAAAGTTGACATGGTTCTTTCAAAATGTACTATTGAACTTAGGGTTAAAAGTATATGCTTTATAGATGTGTTATTTTAGAAACGTATGCTAGTTAAGAATGTTTGCTGTTTAAATCAAGTTAACGTTTTAAGAGTGCAGGGACCTGCTGCATGTAAATCAAGTAGGCCAGAGCAGATAATGTCATGTAGTTTAAATCGTCATGTGCTCGTTAGAGGAGAGGTCGTGAGGTGTCCAGTATGGAGCTCTGAGAGTGTTTTATGGCCTAAGATATGGTGAAGTCTGGAATTTGAGGCCCACTGCAGGACGAGCTGTATGCAGGTGCGAAGGTCCTAATCAGCTCGAATGAAAGGGACTTTGTTCAGTGGCGCCTTGCGCAGGCCTGTAGGAGTTTCCAGGAATTTCAGGGGGTATCAGCGCACGGAAGAAGAAGCCTGGGAACCAAGGTCAACTATAACGAGGGTCTTCAAGAGTACCATCATGGAGTTTACCGCGCAAAGATGTACCACGTGAGGGGCGTCCCAAGGGGCGTTTCTATTGGAAATGTGATTTGGTATTAGGGAAAGAGACCCGGGAGGAGAGCAGAGCAGATGATTTTGGGAGCCTAAGGAAGCGGATGGGTAGGCAGATAGGCTGATCAGGAGAGACCCATTATCAGAGAAGAGACAAAGAGAAGTGCGTGATCTTCTTAGGAAATCACCAGGGCTGACACCTAGAGGGTTAAGATCTTGCTAAGTAGGGATGTCATTTAGTGTAGTGTAGGGACAGACTAACCTTAATTTTCTTTTCTGTAATGACTTTGAGGTTGCAACTTGTATCCATTTTTAGCAACCCTGATGGTTTTCGAACTTGTACTTATTATTCTGTTTTTCAGACTCAGACTATTCAAAAAGTTCATGTTCATAGTGATACCGATCTACCTCTTGAATCTCATTTTGAGAAGTTTGTATCTTCAGTTATCTTTGACTTTATATTAAATCTTTAAAACTTAATTTTGGTCAGTGGTCATTTAGAGTGGTGTAAGTTCTTAAATTGATTGTTTACTGCGAGATTACCTTTTACTCAAGACAGGTACCAACGATTCAGTCGACAGGAAATGGGATTTGGTAAGATAATTAGTAACCAGTAATCCCGCGTTAGCAGCAGTATCTATGATATGCTGTGTTGGGATGGTTCACAGCGCTGTTTTGCACGCTTTTATTTGGCAGTTTCAGCAAAAAATGTAATTGGTTTCAGGTGAAGGAGTGCAGTCGCTATTATTTCACTTGATACACATTTTGCTGCCACACTACACTAGTTTGATGAGGCTGGACTCAGCGATGCAATGCCTCCACAAGGGGAGTTGGTGTGTCCTTCCTCTGCAAAGATACCTTCCCGGAGAAAAAACACACAAGGCATATGTTAAAGCCAGTTCTACTATGCACCTTGAGGAACGGATTATAGTGGCATTTGCTTTAGGTGGTAGATCTATATACCTCTGATTAGACATAAGCTGTATGTTAAATATGAGGAAAGCTGTGGCTTCAAGCAGTCATGCTGTGTCAAAGGAAAACCTGCAAAGCATTTAGAAATACCAAAACAGTTGAATATGATAGAAAAACAACCACAAAGAGAACCTGACACCAATTTATAAAAATAGGTATTATTTTTATCATTTTGTAAACACTAAATGAACGAAATACACTGGAAGGTTCTGGAGTAACTTGCAGCTTTTTACTTGAAACACCAACAAGCATTGGCAACTACTGTGGTTATCAGATTACTTTGGAAAACGTTCATAGAGTTCTAAAATACTACTCCAGCTCACTGTGGGCAACTAACTCCAACAGGGAGCATAGAGACCAGTGAGGCTTGGTAGGATAATAGCCTCGCAGTCTAAGCAGTCGCTTGTCCATATCAATGCTCAATATTTGAACCACTATAGACTACAGAGGAGTGGGCCTGATGCAAGGGATGCAGGAAGCTGAAGATGCTGAAGGATGCTGAGGACGCAGATATGGTGACAAGGGTCTTCCTGGGGCCAACATGTGGACCACAAACATTGTAGAAATCTTTGGACGAGTCTAGCCAAAAACCAGTTGCCATTGTTCTGCTGGTGTTCGGTTACACCAAACAGTGGTTCCCTTTAACTGGTGTTAACTTTTTGATTTGTGTGACCAAACTGCACTCCGACCACTCGGACTCAGACGCAGACTCAGGTGCAACTTTCAGAGTTGGGACTCAGTCTCCCAGGCTGCACTTCTGTGGTCAGCAGCAGTCAGGCATTCTTGGATAACAACTTGCCCAGGCAGGCTACTTCAACTGGTCCTGTAGATGTAACAGGAAGTCAGCCAGCTGACTTTTGGAGTCACACCTTCTGTCTGAGGCTTAGGGATGGTTTTTCATTGGGCAGGGCACCACAGGAATAGTCCTTTCTTTGTTAGCCCAAGGAGCAGCAGGTGCAGTCCAGTTTGGTGGAGCCTTTCTTTGCTGGGTCGCGAGAACAGCAGGCCAGTCTGTTTTTAGGTCGAGGCTACAGCGGCAGCGCACATGCGCTGCACGCTTTGCGAGGCATGCAGTATGCAGTATGGAGTGGAAGCTCATTGGAAGCTCTGCCTACTGTCCGCCCATCTTTTTCATTGGCATGTTTCTTTGTCCTTTCTAAATGCTGCCTTTCGATTGGTGTATAGCTTCATAGCCCCTCCTTATGACGGCCACGTTGTCATTTGTATCCTTATGTGGCTACTGGCCCCTTTACTTCGAGAGTTGCACAGTATGTTTTATTTAGGCTGCGAACACTATTTTCTTCCTGTGGCTTCTACCCCCCCACCCGCAGTCCGTGCCTTCTCGCCCGATACACTTCTCCAGTGTGTGGCACTTTTCTGACAGAATGACTGTCTGTGCGAATAGAGACATGGGGCTGTTTCCCAGGGGCATGAAAGGGCCGTCTTAAGAGGCCAGAGGAATGTGAACTTGCTTCCTTAGGGGCAGTTTCGCTAGATGGAAGGGGTCCACCTCCCCTGGAGGGTACGCCATCACTGTGGAATGTGACAGTGCATGGAACGTGGGTCTGATTCGTTTCAGGGATAAGGGGTAGTATTGCCTCCCGCAGGCGGGGTTGCTCTCCCGGGAGCAACCCGGGAGCGCATAAGAGCATAAGAGTGCACGGGGCTAGCAAGCGACAGTCCTCCGAGGGCTGCAACCTCAGAGTTTGGTGGCCTGGGTGCAGCCACAGGCACCCTGGTCGCCGGTGCCCGTGTTTCAGCTGCTAATAATTTACTAACGAAAAATAGGCATATGCCCTAAAAGCTCCTCAGACGCTCTTGCCAATGCCAACTCTCATGTTGAAATTAATATACTACTCTACAGGTCATCAGTCAACGAGTCTCCCTTTGAACAATTTCCATTGGTTCCTCCGATACACATGAAGGACAGACACCGTTTGTTGGCCGCACAAACAGTGTACTGTGGTTTCTCATCAATATTACCCTACGAGCAATGCTTGTTACAAAAAAACTGCAGCTCGCTATTTTCACTACCAACACTTGTTCAAGCCCGTCTGTTATCATTTCATTGATCATCCGTGCCCTGATGATCACTCGAGATATTCCAGCGCATCCGACTCCCCCCCCCCCTTGGTGTCCTGGAGCTGTACCAGTTTTCCACCTCTGACTCCCGGATATATGCAGCTGATTCTGTCCTTTGAAGTTTAAAGAGCAGTTTAAAAAGACCCTTTGTAAACTCAGCTTTCCCAGTCACTTCCTGGGAAGCGCTCGCTTGCACAGCTTAAGGAGGATTGGCTATGAGGACTCTCCGGAATTTAAGGTGGCCACGTTCCCTGGCATCTTCCTTTGGCATTTAAGGTTGGCCACTCCAAAGATTTGTGTTCTGGTATTTAAAATGCCCACACTCTCAATCGAATAAAGATGGCATTGTATTGCTTAATGTGTTGTATTGCTTAATTAAGATATGGAAGATGGTTTAATGGGTTGTGAAATTTGGCTGTGGCTGGGTGCGAGGTATCTGATGTTAGTACAGCTGGTGGATAAATGTCTGATGTCCCTACATTGAAATGATAGATTTCTTATAGTCTAGGTGGGAGTTGTTGGCTGATGTCTCATACTGTAGTGGCAGATGTCTGATAGAATGGGCAATTGTGTGTCGCATCTCTTACTAAAGTTGGATGGCAGATATTCCAAAGTGTGGGTGGGAGGTGGTATTTTCAAGCTATGAGTGGGTGGCAGATGTTTCATTCTATAGGCAGAAGATGCCTCATACAACAGATGTGTGTGTTTTCTGTCACTTACTGGAGATGGATGTAGGTTCCCTTTTATGAGTCGGTGATATACATCATACACCATAAATCAGTGGTGGGTGTCGCATTAAGTGACTGGGTAGTGGCTGTTTGATACTTTCACTGTTTGACCAGTGCCTCTAATTACTACAGTGATTAGTTACTCAAAGGGAAAAATAGAAGTGTGAAACTGGAAAGTGATTTTACAAATCAGTATGGAAACAACTCAAAAAGAAGCTTGAGGTTTAAGTAATTGTTTCTCACTAATGAATGATTCATATATATTAAATGAGTAAGATAGTATAAAACATTTTGTAAATAATAATGCAAAGTAGAAAGGGGGGTTTAGGCTGAAAAAATTAAATATTCCTGTACATAAATAATCCTATTAAACGAATTACCAATTTACCACACGTATTTCCTTAATTATAAATGTGCAAAAATAGCCATTGTACTAGTATGCATAGCCCATACTGTTTGCTTTGCCAATGCTTGTTTCTAGGGGGCGAGTTGATGCTCCATGGAGAACTGGTCTTAATGCTTAAGCTAAATTATTTATGATCGTCAAGTTGCAAGGAGTTTTTTTTTACTCCTTAAGCTTTATTTACTCCCAGATATGATCAGTAGTTTAGCAGTTGTTGAATTGTTTTCAAGTCGGTGGCTTTATGAGCCAGGCATTTGGTTTTGAATTTCATTCTAGCCAGTGAAGCTCTTGAAAGACGAGGAAATGGGGTCAGACTGCAAGTCCTTCTCAATGCAGTGATATGTTAAAGAACAGTAGATATGGCAGCACCTAGGATAATGTGATGCATGGCTAAATACTTTATAAGGCCCTAAAGGCGAGACCGATTCCATTGCAAATGCTTGTTTGTACAGTCTTCAGTACAGATGTGATATGAGGTCTTGGTGCTGGGGGCCCATTTTTATGAAAAGGTGGTGCCCTCGCAGGTTGTGGCTACCACTAGCCAATTTGACTACCAGGTCACCCCCCGCCTAGTGTTGACTTCTTGTGAAGTGTTCCATCCAGTAAGCTCAGAATGCACTATTCTACCCACTCTCAAGATGGCAGAACCTTTCTCCTGATGTGTGGAGCTCCCTAGCCCACCCTAGAGGTGTGGCTATCTGAGGACAAAATGCCCACAGAAAAAAGGTTCGGCAACCTGTCTGCAACAACAAAAGAGCAACTCTCTGGTGTATGTTCACCATTTGACCTCCAAAGGCGGCTTCCCCTTTGAAGGTGCCTTTTTGCCTCACATCCTATTTGGTCTGTCTGCCAGGGTGAGGTTAAACCTCTTCCATCACGTCCTTTGTGTTCTTGCCTGAGAGTTGTTCACACTGCCCCCTCAGGAGGGCAGAATGCTGTCTTGCGGCCAACAACTGTAAACGGTCACTGGTAACCTTTGTGCAACGAAGCAGCTAATATCGAAAGTTGCCATATGGGCATAACATACATTAAATTTGTCTTGACAATCAAGTTGGGTATAATGCAACAATTCTTTTGATTCCTTAAAATATCAAATTCAGTAGTCCCATTCAGAAGATTGCACTGCTGCTGAGTTGTCAGCGTGTAACTCTATACTCGCCAATGGGGCTACTAGACCTCCCACAGTCAATATGCCAAAATAGAGGTTTTACTGTCTGGACATGAAAAATTTAGAAAACTCATGTCCAACTTTTTAATACTATGCACCCTGCCTTTAGGACTCAGTTGGCCTGCATTAGAGTTGACTTATAAATTGTAAAAAGGAAAGTTTGGGCTTTACTATTACTTTAAATGGAAAAGTCGAGATAGCAGTCAAAAACTGCTCTGCCAGCCAGCAATCGAGGGCTGGGATTTGTACTTTGCTTTGTCTCACTCATGGTGATATAACTAGTGCTGCTGACTATGAGGGACATCTAACTAAGAGGCCCTGGGCACTCCTGGTACCATACACTAGGGACTTATGAGTATGTTAACCTATGTCAAATGGGTATAAGCCAATTCAACGTACACTTTTTATAGTACAGGACACATGCATTGAAATCTTTTAAGCAGAGCCCAGAGTTATCACACAAGTACCTAGGAGTCAAAAAGTGGGGCAAAATGTCAGGATGGACCTGCAAAAAAGCCATTTCCTCACATTCAGGCTTCACGCGCCTGAGTAATATCTCCGTCTACTTATATGTCAGGCTCCAGGTACCTGAGCTATCCCTCAGGGAACAAAGGCCCACCACTAAAGGAAACGTGCAACAACCCATCAAATCAGCTTTATTTTTTATAAAAATGCAACTGATCCTGTTGTTGGTGCTTCGCAGTACCCACTAAACATACAGAAAATCTACACATGTAAGATATGAGTTGAGTTCTTATTTAAGAGTTGCAAAAAAACACCCTAAAGTATCTTGGTGCAGCAGTGACTAACAACATCAGAAAAGATATGAAGATAATAAATAAAACAGATGGATTTTAAAAACATTTCTAAGCATAGACTAGTCTTCTATTTTGAACAGGCCCATGCATTTTAAATAGAGTAAGCAACACAAGAAAAGGAACATAATAGAGCCATGGCACAGTGCATAGAAGCAGAGAAAATGTAGAATGTTATGTTATGTTATGTTATGTTATGTTATGTTATGTTATGTTATGTTATGTTATGTTAGGGCTATTTGTATTGCGCACGGCTGCTCCAGCGAAGGAGCGTCCCGGCGCACCGACAAGGTGGCGAACCCAACACAACAGAGAACAGAAAATATTATTTAAAAATGGGGGTATGAATTTTAGCATAACTCTGAAAACAGAAGGGTTTTAACGGCCTTGCGAAAGGAAAACAAATCGCCAAGGGTCCGGAGTTTCAAAGGGAGAGCGTTCCAGAGCGCGGCTGCCCGCACCCTAAAAGAGCGGCCCCCCGCCCGACTGAGTTTGAACCGAGGGGCTGCCGCTAGTTCCTGGTCCAACGACCGCAGAGTGCGGCCCGGAATGTAAGGACACAAAAGTTGGCACAGTAAGGGAGGCGGTAGGCCCTTCAAAATCTTAAAAGCTATGCACAATACTTTGAAATGGATCCGCTGCCTAACGGGTAACCAATGCAAGGCTCGCAAGGTGGGACCGGCCGAGCAAAACCTAGGAAGACCTACGATTGCTCTAGCCGCTGCGTTCTACACTCTTTGAAGTCGGGTTAGCTCAGCCTGGTTTAACCCTATAAAAAGGGAGCTGGCATAGTCCAGCCGAGCCAAAACCGTTGCTTGAACCACAAGTTGACGGGTTGCGGCATCAAAATATTTAAGAGCAGGTCGCAGATTATGCAGGATGCCAAAGCAGCACGCCGCCGTCCTTTTGGTGTGACCAACAAAGTTGAGGGAGGGGTCCAGCCAGACACCAAGATTTTTAATCTCCGCAACCGGAGTGGGGGTGGGACCCAGCTCAGAAGGCCACCAAGTATCTCCCCATAGGTCCGTCCGCTTCCCAAAGACCATCACCTCCGTTTTTTTGGCGTTAAGTTGGAGACAGTTGGACGTCATCCAACCAGCCACCGCCCTGAGTCCTTCTCTGAATCTTGGGGCATCCACCCCAGAGTCCCCGCTGATCGTGACCGCTAGCTGGGTATCATCTGCGTATGACACCATGGTCATACCACAGAGCTTCACCACCTCAGCCAGCGGCCTCACGTAGATGTTAAACAACGTGGGACTCAGCGAGGAACCCTGCGGAACCCCATGAGACAGAGGATGACATTCGGACTGATAGGGCGGGGACGCCACACAGAATGAACGATCCCTGAGAAACGAACGAAACCACTGGTGTGCAGTGCCGGTCACCCCTATCTCCCCAAGACGCTGCAGGAGAATTTCATGGGAGACCGTGTCAAAGGCGGCGCTTAGGTCTAACAAAACAAGCGCCGCCGTTTGACCTGCATCCAGAACTGCCCGCAGGTGCTCGACCATAAATAACAATGCTGTCTCCGTACTATGGCCAGCCCGAAACCCATTCTGGGTGTCATCCAGAATGTTGGCCCGCGACAGATGATCAGTGAGGGCGATGTTAACATGCACCTCCGCGAGTTTGGCTGGCCACGGGAGAAGCGAAATCGGGCGGTAGTTCTCCGATTTTAAGGGGTCGAGAGATGGTTTTTTCAAAATGGGCATGACTACCGCATGCTTCCATTTCAAGGGCACCTGGCCAGATGATAGCGACATGTTGATTAAGTCGCAGACCGGGCGAGCAAAAGTCTGGTCTCTGAACATTGGTGGCTTGAGCGGGTCAACCGGCGACCCAGACTTGACTCGAAGAGCCAATGCCGTGTAGGACTCCAAAGAGAGACAGGGGAGAGAGTCTAGCACCACCTGATCCTGCTGGATGGATGGCCCCGTACTGGTTTGCGCAGTGGTAGGGAAGGCCCTATAGATGGTCTGGACCTTCTCCAGGAAGAAAGCCGCCAGCGCTTCACAATGGGTATTGGAGCTGATGGAATTGCCGGCAGGCTTCCTAGCCACAAGGTCTTTAAGGGCCTTAAAGATGGTTTTAACAGGGTTCCCACTGCTGCGAAACTCCAGGGCGTAGTATGCCGCCCGGGTTCTACAAACCGCGCGGTGATAGAACTTAACCGCAGCCATATACAGGGTTTTTTTGGTGCTGTCATACCTCTTCCTCCAGTCTCTCTCTGCACGTCTACAGACACTTTTTAAAGCCCTCAAATTGCCATCATACCAGGGGCTGGGGGCGCGAAGGCCACACTCACTGGAAACCATCGGGATAAGGGAGTCGAGGGCTCTGGTTATCCATCCGCAAAAATGGTCATAACCAGATTCCACGTTCTCCACTGCACCCAGAGGATCATCAGTGAGAAGGCGATGGAGATCTTCCGCCTTAAGTTTGCTCCAACGCCGTCTGGTCATAGCTCGCAGTGGCGCCTTAAGTGGGGCTTCTATAAGAGGACAGAAGATAGTCACGAGAGAGTGGTCTGACCAAGTCAGGGGGAGAGGGGGGGCCACTGTAACCCCCTCTAGGTTGGAAAAAAAGGGGTCCAAAATGTGGCCACCCTTATGAGTGGGGTCCGAGACCAGCTGGAACAGTTGAAGGGCCTCGAGATCCGCCACCATCCCTCCCACTGAAGAAAGACACAGAGTGTCAAAATGGAGATTCAAGTCTCCAATGATGGAAAAATTGGCAGACCCTACTGCTAGTGAACTAACTGCCTCAGGAAGAGCCTCCCTAAATGCCACGGAACTACCAGGCGGGCGATAAATCAGCAATCCTGACATGGTGAAATGCGATGTAACTGCGACCTTGAACAGGGCGCTCTCGCATCCCGTGATGTTCTGCACTCTCCAGGCGCAAGGATAGCACGATTTAACTGCAAGAGCGACTCCACCCCCTCTCGAAGAGCGGTTGAGCGTGAAGATGGAATACTCCGCGGGGAGCGCCAAATTCAATACAGTAGAATCAGTATCCTGCAGCCATGTCTCTGTCAGACAAAAGATGTCAGGGGGGTCAATGTCCATAAGATCAGCAATATCCTGATAATGTTTGACCGCCGATCTTACGTTCAAATTCCAGATGGTGAGATGTCGCGAAGAGACGTGGCTGCTTATAGCAGGCTGCTCTATAGTGGACCCCAAACAAGATGGTGCTTCGAGTAGCCAACCACCACAAGCACAGTGGTGGGGGCCACACAAAGGGTCAACACGGGCTCCAGCACAAGGAGGCAGGCAATTGTTAATCGCCAGGAGAGTATCCCTGGTGTACGTAAACATAATTAAAGATGTACCTGATGTTGAGGCCACCGCGAAACCAGCGCAACCGAGCGCGGACGGGCGCAGACGGGCAGGACTCTGGCACGACTCCGGCCACGCGAGGACACGCCCTCTGCGCTATCCCGCTGCGCTAGGGGATGAGCTTTAAGAAGGTGTTCCAAGTCCGCGCATGCGCAGTAAAGCGCAGGCAGATCGAAATGCCTCAAACCAATGACCCCACTCCAAACTGGCGACCAGGATCGAAGAAGGCACCCACCCCAGGACCAGACCCGCCCAAACGGCGGTGGGGGGAACAGATTAGAGTGCAAGTGAGGGGCGCTTTAAAAACAGGGTCAAAATGACCAGAATAGAACCAAACATAAAGTTAAAAATAGCAATCCTTAACACAGCGCGCTAAGCGCTCACGCTGCAGTCAGCTACCTTGGCCCCCACATGAAGGGAGAAAGTTCCCTACATGTCCAGCCAGTGTTTTGGATCGAGAAGGCAAACTCCTACTTTGAACGCTTACTTTTTCAATACAAATAAGTTTGCAGACAAAAACAAACAACAAGCATTTACAATGCAATAGGTCTCGCATTAGTGAAACATTGAGCTATTGTCATTTCAAATGCTGTTTTTTCATTTGGTGGGGGGGGGGATTTCCTAGCAGTAGCATAAGTAATCAAAGTTATTCCATGAAACAAGGAAAGCATTCAGTGCCTTATGTGGTTAATAGAGGTCACTTTACAACTCCACAGGGGCAGCTAGTAACAGCCTGTGGTACTGCACCCTTTCCTTGTGTAGTGGAGTGTAGTGGATTTTTTTCATTATTGATGCTACTGCAATTAATTCTAGGAAAGTACATGGCATGTTAGGAGCTTACGGTGGACCAGCATTTCCAAGTAAGAAGACCCATGTTGCAACTTTAACAGCCATGCTGCCTCCCAGACCCGGTACATATGTAGCTATTTGCTTACACTCATTAATAGCCCATGTCATTGTAGTATGGCTTCATCTGCTATGTATTATAAGTTTCATGTTAGGGGCAGGGCTTAAAATTTGCATATTTACTTTAATGTTTTGGGGCGAGGCACGCATATGTGATGAATGGCTTCTAACACTACCCGTATGGCTATTGCCGTATGTCACCCAGGTATTGTGCCGATTATTAGTGTTAGTTTCTGAAGTGGAAGGAAGTATGGAGATCCGGCACAGGTGTCATGAAAACAGCAGAGAATGGTTGTCGAACAGCAAAATACCATGCTGTAAACAAAGGAAAGTTCAACTCGTCCCTAACGAAAAATACATCAAACAGTGACGCTTTTTTGTGGCATCTGAGCACTGCTTGGAACGAATAATACATGGAAAGAATACTTTGTAAACTTTAATAAATTGACAATAATATTCTGGAAGTGAGAGGTGGGGGTTGTAGGGTGACCAACTGGCATGGGTTCAAATTCAGGAGGGTCAGTGTAAAAATTCAGAACAAAGGGTCAAAATTCAGGACAAAAATTCAGGATAAAAATTTGGGGCAAAACATACAATTTACAGACATATCAGAGGAGGTCGCACAATAATATATAAGTAAGTAAGTAGACAACCAAAATAAGTACAAATCAAAATAAGTTTATATAAGGTTGGGACAATCAAGCACTTCAAAGTTTTTCATTATGCACGCAGCTTTGCAAAGCAACATCAGGCCCTTTCTGCAATCAAGATTTGTGCTAATGTAACAATAAACATTAAATAGTATTTTTTATTTGTATGTTTAAATCTTACTTTTAAATGTACAGTGAAAACGCTGTTCCAGCCCCATGACATTAATAAGCATTTCGCTGAATAGCCTATTGTATTCATTTTTACTCAGAATTCTTTTACCTTGCACCTTATATTTATCAAGGGATAATATTTTCAGGGACATCAGAAACTGAACAGAATACCATTTTTAAAGTGGTTATCACTTCTACCCTTCACAAATCTCCACCTTGACAATGTGGTAAATGACCTATAGAAGGAGGTTTTGCACAAATGATTGCTCTGCCTCCGACAGTTATTTTAATTGTATTTTCTCCAGCATGGCGCCAAGACAAAAGCAGAATGCCTTGCCCTAGGAGAAGCTATCCTGGCTGGGACGGGTATCCCCATATGTGGGTCCCGTGCTCTCCATGCCACTGGCGTAAAGTATCCTGGCTGATGAGGACTGAAAGCCCGAAACCGGTCCTAGGATGCTTGTATCCAGTCCAGGGAGGACCAGGCCTGGCAGTTCAGGCTGGACTGTTCCATTAGGCGTAGAGTCAAGACAGATTTGCATATGGCTTGCTCCAAACTTGAATGGCATGGTGAGCAAATAAATTATGGATTTAGGCCTAGATCTCTGTACTGGGATCAATGTCTGACATTGTTCTACATTCAGTCCATCAATTGCTGTTTTTGCATTTGTCACCCCGATTAGGACGGGTATGCCCAGGCGAGGGTCCTGTGCTCTCCATGCCACTGGACTCAAGCTATCCTGGCTGATGAGGGTGGAAAGCCCAAAACCGCTCCTAGGTGCTTGTGTCCAGTCCAGGGAGGACCTGGCCTAGCAGTTCGGGCTGGGCTGTTCCCATTGGGCGCAGGGTCAAAACTGATTTGCATATGGCTGGGTCCAAACTGGAATGGCATGATGAGCAAAACAACTGCGGATTTAGGCCCAGATCTCTGTACTGTTGTGAATGTATGACATTCTTCTGCATTCTGTCCATCAATTGTTCTTTTTGCATTTGTCACCCGGAGTGGGACGGGTATGCCCACACTTGGGTCCGTGCTCTCGTTGCCACTGTAGTCAAGCTATCCTGGCTGATGAGGCCTGAAACTGGTCCTAGGATGCTTGTTTCCAGTCCAGGGAGGACCTGGCCTGGTAGATCGAGCTGAACTGTTCCCATTGGGGCAGGGTCAAGACTGATTTGCATATGGCTGGGTCCAAACTGGAATAGCATGGTGGGCAAAAAAACAATGAATTTAGTCACAGATCTCTGTACTGGGGTGAATGTATGACATTGTTCTGCATTCTGTCCATCAATTGCTGTTTTTGCATTTGCCCTAGTAGAAGGCACACCACATGATGTCACTACAATAGGGCCCATTGTAATTCTATAAGTGCTAATCAGCTGTAGTCTCAGAATGACAATGGGCCACTCCACAGTCTGCACGAGGTCCAGGAGGGGACACTGCAGGCAGCCTCTTCAGTTTAAAAGATAAGTGTGAGAGGCCCCAAGTGAAAACTTTAGCAAATGATGTACCAAACTCTCACTGTACATTATTTATTCATTATTTATAAAAGAAAAAATAAAGCGCGCCATGCTAGGCTGATTTAAAAAATATATATTATAGCCTGAGCAGCGTTAATGGTGCACCGCCATTGTTAAAGCAAAAAAGATAAGATACATTTGTGGGTGCCATGCTTTTAAAAAGCAAGTGGTTGCAGGTGAGCAAGTCCTGCATGCTATAGGAGAAAGTCATTTCAGAAAGTAGTGCTCACTGACTGCAAATAAAACATACCAAGTAGTTACACATGTAACAGGGGGTGACCTCATGGTAGGTTACAACAAGAGAAAAAGGTGGTACTAAGAAGGGACTACTAGGCTTATAGACCAATGAAAAGCCACCATTTACAAAGGATAATGACAGGAGGCACTTTAAAAGATGAACGGAAAGTGTGTGTGGCTTCATGCCCATATCCTGAATACTGCATGTCCCGCAGAGCAGCACATGCACGCTGACTCTAGGCTCGACCAAAAAATCAGCACAAACCCGGCTGAATGACATGAACCCCAACTTTGGCCCAATGCCAAATAACTTAAATTCACTCAGGACATCAACCTAACAGAACACAGTACAAAAATAATAATCAGCCTGGCACCAGCTCTCTCTTCTAAAGAAAGTAAAATAGTACAGTTGGGGGTGGGGTAAAAGTCAAATAGTATCTTCCAGAAAGCAACTTCTCGCCAACTCTGAACACCTTCACTTCCAGATCCTCATCGACCCCAAGACCACACTCAGAGGCACCCTCCTTTACAGACCTCCAGGACCCCGCGCACAATTTAGTGAGGACATCACGGACTTCATCACTCCACACGCGCTCCCCTCCAAAGATTATATCCTTCTGGGAGACCTCAATTTTCACCTTGAAAAGAACAACGACCACAACTCCACCACCCTTTTGGACAACCTCGCCAACCTCGGACTTAAACAACTGGTCACTTCCCCCACCCACATCGCAGGTCACACACTCGACCCTATCTTCACCTCCAGCAATCATGTCTCCTTCAGCCACACTACGGCTCTCCTCTGGACTGACCACAGCTGCGTTCACTTTACCTACAACAAGCCCAAACCCAACAACCACCCACAACCAACTCTGCAAAGAAACTGGAACAAAATCACCATCGACCAGATCTCCTCATCGCTTCTTCTAAACCCCCCAGCCCACTCCTCAAACCCCGACCAAGCCGCCACCAACCTTACCCTATGGTTATCCAACAGCGCCGACATCCTAGCACCACTGAAAAAACGACGTAGCAAATTTGGCAGCAAGAAGGCCTCCTGGTTCAACGATGATCTTAAGAAATCCAAGAAACTCTGCCGCTCCCTTGAGAAGGCCTGGAAAAAAGACCCAACCACCAGCACCAAGGACGCCTTCAAAAACGCCACCCGCATACACCACCAACTGATCCGAAAGGCCAAGAAAACCGCCTTCAAGGACCGACTAGATAACAACGCCCACAACAGCAAGGAACTTTTCAACATCGTCAAGGAATTTACCAATCCCTCGGCCAACTCTAACGACATCACCCCCTCTCAAGCCCTCTGCGACTCCCTAGCCTCATTCTTCCACAACAAAATTGCAGACATCCACAACAGCTTTGACAACCAACCCGGAGACCAACCCATCCAACCATCTGCTGGACCTTCACCCCCCTCGAACACCCTTAATGACTGGAACCCAATCTCTACTGAGGACACCATCCGCCTGATGAACTCCATCCACTCAGGATCCCCCACAGACCCATGCCCTCACCACATCTTCAACAAAGCAGACTCCATCATAGCACCGCACCTCCGAGACGTCATCAACTGCTCCTTCAACTCCGCCACCGTCCCGGAAAACTGGAAACACGCTGAACTCAGCGCCCTTCTGAAAAAACCCACAGCGGACCCCACCGAACTCAAAAACTACCGCCCCATCTCGCTCCTTCCATTCCCGGCCAAAGTCATCGAGAAAGCTGTCAACAACCAGCTCGCCGCCTTCCTCGGAGCCAACAAATCTCTCGACCCCTCACAGTCCGGCTTCAGAGCAAAACACAGCACGGAGACCGCCCTCATCGCAGCAACAGACGACATTCGAACTCTGCTGGACAATGGAGACACAGTCGCCCTCATCCTCCTCGACCTCTCCGCAGCCTTCGACACAGTCTGCCATAGCACCCTTCTACAGCGCCTCAGAAACATCGGAATCCAAGGAAAAGCACTAGAATGGATCACCTCGTTCCTCACCGGAAGAACCCAGAGAGTCCGCCTTCCACCATTCAATTCAGAGGCCACTGAAGTCATCTGCGGCGTACCACAAGGATCTTCACTCAGCCCCACCCTTTTCAACGTATACATGAGCCCCCTCGCGACCATCGCCCGCCAACACAACCTCAACATCATCTCCTACGCGGATGACACTCAACTGATCCTATCACTCACCAATGACCCTAGCACCGCCAAAACTAACCTACACGAAGGAATGAAAGAAGTAGCCGAATGGATGAAACACAGCCGTCTGAAACTGAACTCAGATAAAACAGAAGTCCTCATCTTGGGCACCTCCCCCTCTGCATGGGACGACTCTTGGTGGCCAGAAGCCCTTGGAAAAGCACCCATCCCGACAGACCACGCACGGAACCTGGGCGTCATCCTGGATTCCTCACTTTCGATGAACAGACAAGTCAACGCCGTCTCTTCATCCTGCTTCAACATTCTTCGCATGCTCAAAAAAACATTTCGTTGGATCCCCACCGAAACTAGGAAAACGGTCACCCACGCTCTGATCACGAGCCGACTGGATTATGGAAAAACCCTCTACGCCGGTACTACCGCTAAACTCCAGAAAAAACTCCAACGAATCCAAAACGCCTCAGCCAGGCTCATATTAGACATCCCGCGTAAAGAACATATCTCTGGCCACCTGAAAAACCTCCACTGGCTTCCCGTCAATAAGAGGATCACTTTCCGGCTCCTAACCCACGCACACAAAGCACTCTACGAAACCGGACCAGAATGCCTCAACACACGACTGTCCTTCTACACCCCCTCCCGCCAGCTACGATCATCCAACCAAGCCCTTGCCACAGTACCTCGCATCAACAAAACCACCATGGGAGGTAGATCCTTCTCCTACCTGGCAGCTAAAACCTGGAACTCACTTCCCACTTACCTTCGCCTTACCCAGAACCACCTAGATTTCAGAAAGCAACTTAAAACGTGGATATTTGACAAGTAATTCCCCACCCCTCCTCAAGCGCCTTGAGACCCTCTGGGTATGTAGCGCGCTATATAAATTCTCTGACTTGACTTGACTTGACTTGAACTGTTGTTCAAATCCTAGTACTCTTGCATCTGGATGGTGGAACACCCTTCACCATGACCTCTCGGACACCACACTGAAACTCATAGTGGTACCCTACATGCCACAGCACATCTCATTTAGGGCCTAGTAAAATATGATCGTATCACCCCCATCTTGATGGAACTTTATTGGCCTACCTTGCCGGCCAGCACCATTTTCAATACCAGCTAAATAACTCACAAAACTATCACAACCAGCACGTATGCTTATCCTGCAGACAGGCTCACCATCTTTGGTGGTTGTCACACACCCCGAGCCAGAACACCATCAGACTGCAGACTACGAACTGTTAAAAAAAGAAAAAACATGGCATAAGGCCTTTTCCATCGATGCACCCAGGATCTGGAAAGCATCCCTATATCCATCAGGACAGCCCCAACGCTGCCTCTATTTAGGAAAGACTTTAACACACTAGCCATTTCTCCTATCACACATTCACTTTATGGGTGTCTTTATCCCCGTACATACAGGGGTGATGTGGTGAGCAAAAGAATGATGGATTAAACCCAGATCCTTGTGACTGGGTGTGAATGTGTGCATTGTTCAGCATTCCGTCCATCAATTGTTTCTTTTGCATATGTCACCCTAAGTGGGAAGGGCATGCCCAGACGTGGGACCCGTGCTCACTACACCACTGGATTCAAGGTAACCTGGCTGATGAAGGGTGATGCCCTGAAACCGGTCCCAGGATGCTTGTTTGCGGTCCAGGGAGGACCTGGCTTGGCAGTTCGGGCTGGACTGTTCTCATAAGGAACAGGGTCAAGACTGATTTGCATATGGCTGGGTCCAAACTGGGGTGCTGTGATGAGGAAAAGAATGATGGATTAAACCCAGATCCTTGTGACCGGGGGTGAATGTTTGCATTGTCCAGCATTCCGTCCAACAATTGTTTCTTTTGAATATGTCACCCTAAGTAGGAAGGGTATGCCCATACATGGGTCCCGTGCTCACCACACCACTGGATTCAACCTAGCCTGGCTGATGAAGGGTGATGCCCTAAAACTTGTCACAGGATGCTTCTTTCCGGTCAAGGGAGGACCTGGCTTGGTAGTTTGGGCTGGACTGTCGCCATAAGGAACAGGGTCAATACTGATTTGCATATGGCTGAGTCCAAACTGGAGTGCTGTGGTGAGCAACAGAATGATGGATTAAACCCAGATCCTTGTTACTGGGGGTGAATTTTTTCCATTGTCCAGCATTCCGTCCAACAATTGTTTCTTTTGCATTTATCCCCGTACCGCACGCCACTGTCCATTGGCTAGGTTCCCCCTATATCATACACATACATACATACGTACATACATACATACATGGATGCATTAACAATGACACCCTCTAAAACTCTAAACAATTCTTCCACTTCAAAGCTGGCATCGGGTATAAAATTAGGACCCTCAGACCCACTCTTCACTTCACTCCTGCAATGACGGAGGAAACTGAGAAGACCTGCCTTTTACTTCAGAAGACTGCCCTGCTGCTTGAGGCTTGCGTTATACTTCAGAGGGCTGCCTTGCTGCTTTAAGCCTAACCCAAACCCTCAGAGGACTGCCCTGATGCTTGAGGATCTCCTTGCTGCTTCAATCCATGACTGCCAGAGTGACTTCAAGGGCTAGTTGTCTGGTCTCCTGTTCTGAGTTACAGGGACACATAAAGATCCAACAACTTCAATCAATCAATCAATCAGGGGTTGGTAATGCGCACTACTCACCCATGAGGGTCTCAAGGCGCTGGGGTGGGTGGGGTGCGGGGGGGGGCGTTCGGCGCCTCCGCAATCAGTCGAAGAGCCAGGTCTTGAGGTCCTTTCTGAACGTGTGCAGGGTCGGGGAGCGTCTGATGTTCACAGGGAGCTCGTTCCAAATCTTGGCTGCGATGTGGGAGAAAGCTCTCCCGCTGGTTCTGTGTCTACGGATGCGGGGGGACCTCTGCCATGGTGAGGTCGGTGGAGGCTCCTCTTGGGTATGTGGAAGGATATTCTATCATTGAGGTATTTGGGTCCAATGTTGTGTAGGGATTTGTAGGCGTGGGTGAGGAGTTTGAAGGTTGATCCTCTTCTTAACAGGGAGCCAGTGGAGACCTCGTAGGTGTTGGGTCATGTGCTCCTAGCGTGGTGTCCTGAGGACATCCTGCCGCTATGCCCTGCCAAGAGTGAGTACTTGGAAGAGGTGCTAAAAGTGCACAAACAGCCAAAAGCAAAAAGTAGGGATTTAAGAAAAATTCAGCCAAAAAGTTATCTTAGACCTACCTGTCTGATTGCCAATCCGCCCAAGAACTAGCTGCTCATCAATCCATCAAAGGTGCTTTACCAGTTGACCTGACTTCATGGTAGTTCCTGCTATGTTCTTCGCTGCAGTAGAAAATCCTGTTCAACAGGAGGTGTATCTAGCCTCGGGGTTCCCTCATTGGCTACAGCCTGCAGGTTTGTCCCACTGGGGATTTCTGACTCCCAGAATTTGACAAAGTGTGAACGCAGAAATCTTCACCACAACTTCATCCAGTGGCTCCCCTCCATTGATGCCTCCTCCTTCGACACATCCCGTCCCGCTGAACTTTGCTTTTCTCTGATATTTTTCTTCCACATTTTTTTAACTCTGAAGGTAAGCCGAGACCGGGCCTAATCTACCTCATGTATCTAATCATGCTCCATCACGGTCGGCCATAACTTTTGACTTGGCCTTGGTCTCACACGACTAGATGCCTGCAGTTGGTGCTTTGATCTTTTGGTGGTAGAGTTGACTAAACTCTTTAAAAATCCATAACTCCGGTTCTACTGATTCGATTTTACCATTTTGGTGAAAAAAATCTATTAAATATGTCTCTATTTTTCTAAATTGATGTGGAGTTTTTCTGGTGTTATATTTTTACTTTACTACTGTTTGTGTGCTGCATAAATACTTAACACAGCGCCTCTAAGTTAAGCCTGACTGCTTTTGTGCCAAGCTACCAGAGGGTTAAGCACAAGTTAATTTAGTTCACCCTGTCAAGGATTGTGACTGGTGCTTAAGAAGGGTTTTCATCCCTCTCAATCAAAATCCCAATTTCTAACAGGTATTTAATATTTAGCATTTCAACTTCTGAGGCCCCCACCCCCTAAAAATTAAGTTTAGCACGGGGAATTTGAATTTACCATACCAAATACTCAATGTTTTGCGTTTATGTCTCAGCATTTCATCCCAATAGAATTTCTCATACTTTTTCTGGTAAAATGTGTTAGAAAAAAATGCAGTGGTAATTGGCACACAACTCAGAATTCCAGTCTGTGTGCAAACATTCTTTTGCCCGTGGATCAGAATTTAAAACACATCTTTGAATTAGAATCTAAGTAAAGTCAGTACTTTAATAGAAGACAGGGATTTGTTATGTCAGTAAAGATTTGTCTGGTTCTATTTTGCCTTTATTTTCGATTAGCAGAGTTCTAGGGTTCAGGTGTGTTTTATTATATTGTAGTTGTATGTGTACAGTGCTTCATGCTCTTAATAGAAAATTTGCTGAGGGATAGCATCCTACTCCATTGAGAGCCTAGATTGAACAGTGCCTGTTTGCCACGCGGCCTCGTATGGAAGCTTTTTGATGGCATGAGTTAGAACCAGAGTTATGCTTATAATAAGTCTTGTTGTTATATCTGTGAGAATTTAAAGAGAAAACGAGTGATAGATAAGTTGCATAAGCATTAGATTCTAAGGGATGTATGATGTTACAACGCATGCTATTACAACGCATGCCTTTACGACGCAAGTTTTACAACGCAAGTCGTTACAACGACTTGCGTTGGGGGGCGCTGGATAGTGAATAGTTTAATTTACTATTCCAACGCCAGTCCCCGTGGATAGTATGGAAGGTGTTGGATAGTAAATTACAACTATTCCCTATCCTAGAGTGCCCCCCAGCGCAATTCGTTGTAATGACTTGCGTTGTAGTGGTTGCGTCGTAATGGTAGTGCGTTGTAACAGTTGCGTCGTAAAGGATGTTTCCCGATTCTAAGTGAAGGACATACGTGTGCGAGTGTAGCCTGCCTTTGGAGTGTTTTGGTGTGTATGTGGATGAAACTATGTCATAAACAAGTGTGTAGCTATGCTTTTTTGTGGGTGTAGGAATGATGTATGTGAATAGATGCAGATGCATAAGCAAATACCTGCTAATTAAGTAGTGGTCAATGTACATTCAGCTCAAACCACATATAATTTGGTCCTTTGCAAGTGCACTGAGATGAAGGGTACTATCCTTGGGATATGGAAACTCAGGATTCAGGCAGTTATGAGGCTCGAGGTTACATCCAGTTAACACCAGCAGTTTGTTGAAGGATGACCCCTTTTGAACTTCAGTGTAAAATGGGGCCCTGGACACCCTTTGTTTAAGACAAGAGTTATTTGAGATCAGGAAAGCACATATGCTTTAGAGGGCTGGGGCATTAAATAAATTCATTGACAAAATCTAATGTCAGGATATATACTTTTTCATTTTGTTTCTGTTTAAATAGTACCTGATGCTACAAATGGGTTCAACACATTAACAAAAAAAAACAAAGCAACGTGTCTCTTATTTCTGTGCTTTTGCAACACAATAGATTATCATTGTCTTCTATTACATTCTGATTAAATCTTGCATTCTTTGTTTTTTTAAAGTTTTTCTCCATCTTTTGTTGAAGTTAAAGTTAAATACCACTGCTGTTCATTTGCAGATGTGGTGGGTTCTGATAACCTCTATTTTTCATTCCTGATCCTGTGTACCAGACACCTAATTACCCCACCATGGCCCCATCGCAAGTTGGGCAGTATTTGGGGTATAAACTCTCTGGGCCTCATTCATGAGAAATGACGCATCGCTGTGTGAAAGCAGCGATGCGTCACTTCTCAGTGCGCACTCCTTGTGTCATGATTGATGCGTCATATTTACAGTATGACGCATCATATCGCACAGAGTTACAGATACGTCAGTATTTCTGACGCATCTGAAGGCACAAAAGTGACGCATTCCTGGAGTGTGTCACAAAAGTGACGCAACTCCAGCAATGTGTACTTTCACATGGGCAAGCCCCATGTTGTTAGTGCCTGCGTCAGTCTTACGCCTGCCATGAAGCAGGCATAAGATTTTGACGCATTAGTGGCCAAGAAATGGCGCAGTGAAATCTTATAGATTTCACTGCGTCACTTCTACGACCCTTTCTTGCGTCAATATGCCCCCTTTGCATACATTATACCTGGCGCAGGTATAATGTGGCGCAGGGGTTTACAAAGTGACGCATCTACCTAGATGCGTCACTTTGTAAATATGGCGCATTTTTTACGCCACGTAAAAGTAATTACCAGTATGGTAAGAACCTACTAGCTCCATGGAATGACGGGTTAAACCTCCAGGGATTGGGAATTACAATGCAGACACAGATTTACCAGGCAGTGTTCCGCATGGTATTCCCTTTCATAGTGAGATTTAATGCCCACATTTACCAACAGCCCTGAGCAGGTGGTAAAAAGGTACAGGAAAATGTGGTAAAACTGTACAGGGGGCTATTGTGAGATGGGGGTGGAATGAGGGGGTGGAGAGGGTGAAGGAGAATGTTGGTTGGTGGGGGGGAGTATGTAATGTCAGAGATTCGGACAGGTGTTATGGAACTGTCTGGGCTATGATGCAGCCTCTGCTCACAATGATTTTATCTGCTGTTTTTTGGCTATTAAAATAGAGGTTGTCATTCCCACACCCAGTAACTCCAATTGCAGGAGCATCAGACCTCTTATAATTGTGCAGAACAGAATTCCACACAAGTATTTTGCTCTTCACTGTTCCCAATCAAGGAGCATGCCTTTTTTGGGCACTTTCCAAGTGGTCTGATTAGGCAGAGAGAGCATGACACCATGAAGCACTAAATGAAATGAAAAACAAATAAAGTCTCCTCTGCCTGTAAATGGCCTCTGGACAGCCTAAAGGGTTGCATTGGGTGGTAACCATTGTGAATGACATTCACAATTTTTTTTAAACTTTTGCAGTAAAAGTTCCAACATTTTATGATTTCAAAACAGATAATGCTGACCTTCGGGTGCTCATGGCTGAAAGGGAAGGGAGATGATCTCCTGTTCTGTGAAACCTAGGGAGAAGTAGGTAACAAAAAATTAAACAGGCATTCTTGAAAGGATGCCTACTACCTGAATGAAATCTAAATGTGTGCAATTGGTTACGTTTTGAACAGCTACTTGGAAGCTAGTACATGGCTTTAATTGATTAAGTCACTTGAGATTTAAAAGTGACAATGATGTATTATTTTTTAGATCTAATTTACGAGTGCTATCAGCAGAGTTCTGGAGTGTGTCCTTACAATGGAAATGTATACAAAAATGTTTGCGCTAGGTACAATCTGATTGTTTATCACTAAACTATATATTTTTAACATACTTGTTTCATCTTAAACACTACGGGCCTATTCACAAACTGCTTTTTTTAGTAGTACTACAATAGTACAATCAACATACTACAAAATGCTATTCATTAACACACATGCAGAGATCTAAATCTCTTCCTCTTCTATCTTTTATGTTCGGATATCTCTGCTCCTACTGTTCAGATCTGTGCACCGGTAGGTATGCATTTTAGTAGTAAATGTGGGAGGGACACCGGCGAGTGGCTGGAAATAGAGGGAATATTTTCAAATAAATAGGATGGGATTAGAGAGGGGTAAGGAGGGGCTAAAGGGGACTAGGGAGGCATTTAAGAGGGACATGCACCCACTCACAAAAGAGTAAGCCTATTATTATTCACACACTACACTTTTACTACATTCAAGAAGACACAAAATAGTTGTAAATGTTCTCCAGCTTTGAGCTGTAGTAAGTCCAACATCGCACGTGGCTAACCACTGGCACCACAACACATTCCCATAGAAAATAATGAAGGTAAGGGCTTAAAATAGAACTCTGTAAGAAATAATGTTAAGATAAATAAACAAATTCTTTTTGTTTAAAAATATGTCGAAAAATATTTTAGTGTTAGAAAAATAAAATATAAATTAGAAATAAATAAATATTTTATTCAAAAATAATTGAATGGATTTTCAATTTAGAAATGAGTCTATAAGTTTTTTGAATAAATATTTTAATTAATTTCATAGATAACATTTGGTGACTTTTAATACATAATAAATAAGGCTCTCGGTTTTCCATTTTTACAGATAATTACAAACAGAAAACAAAGTGTTTCCTGCCTGTATTTATTTTTTATAGCGGAAAAATGCAGAAAAGTGTGCTTATTGTGGGTGAATCTCCACGCTGTTTTTCATGATTTCTGGGACAACAGCTGAGCAGACAGATATGCAGCATCGGAAGTTAAAAATAGGTTGAGATTTCTGTAAATGCAGGTGTATGGTAACATATATTTGGATATAATGCTCATATTTACCACAAGATGTTGTGTTTGGCAATATTTGGCTGCTTAATTTGCTAAAGCATGACAGGCAGCAAAGTATAAGTGCATGTTTTTCAGTGAAATAAATGTAGAAATACACCATTTTATGACTTCCTATATTCTCAAAACATAAAATGAATATGGATAAATACCAATAAGATGGGCAAAAAATAAACACTGATAAATACAGGCGGAAATGTTAAAAAAATAAATACTATAAAAACAGGAGCCCTAAAATAAGTATAAACATTTTACTTAAGGTGCGTTTAATTTTTTTTTCATCTTTAAAGGTAATTTTCATTTTATTTAATGTACTTATATTTATTAAATGTATAAATTAAAGTGACATTTTTAATGCTGTAAAATGTTTTTTGATTTCAAAATCCTTTTTATTTAGATTTTATAGGACAAATAGTACAAAAGCAGAACAGAAAGAATGGAACACTCGCTTAGCGAGTATGATGAATTGGGGAGGGTACAACATGATTTGCTATTGAGTTATTTTGTCATGGTATCACAGTGTCGTAACATATAATAACAATAAAACCAAGTGTCATAGGTGCTAGAGTCGATTGAAGAGCTATGATGGTTTTGGCTGAGTATTATGCAGTGGGTTACCCCAGAGTAATATCAAGATATGGAGGAGAGGAGAAAGAGATTGAGAAGATAGATAGATAAGAGACAGAAAGAAGAAGAAGAAGCAGTGGAGGCTGGAGGTGGGGGGTTGTGGATGAGGAGAGGGGGAGAGGAGGGGAGGTAAACTGGAAAGGGGGACTTGGACAGGTGGTGCGGATGGGTTGGCATCTACGGTAATATGTATTTAGAGATGTAGGAGTCTAGTTTTTGTTTTGTAGGAGTCTAGTTTTGACCAGATTCTTTGCTTTTTCTTCAATGGAGTTTTCAGATAGGTATTTCAAGTCCGGTAAAATGGACCCACTTCCACCAATCGTGGACTGAGATTTTGGAGAGGTCTTTCCATTTCGACAGAATAGCTTTGAGAATGATTGAAACATGTATGTCCCATAAAAAACTTACTTCATTATCTAGATGATGATATGTTTCTGGGTGGAGGTTACCTAATACAATAGAGGAGAGATCAGGGGTCCGCCTGTCTGTAGGATCTGTGAAATGGTGGTTCCAAGTTCAGATCAGAATTTCTTAGATAAAGTGCATTAGAGGAGCATATGTTGTAAGTGTCCTGACACTTTTTTGCAGCTCCAGCATTTGCCTGAATCTCGGAGACCAAGTTTGTAGAGTTTGGAAGGGGTCTAGTGGGACATGTATGCAGTGCAAAGCCTACTTTGTGCTAAGGTAAGTGTAATCTCATTAGTCGTTAGGTCAGACAATGTAGTTGGCCAGTTTGGGGTCATTTTAGGTGTGTTTGTTTTGCTCAAAATTGATTCCCATTTATTTTTTAATGATTTAGTGAGGGAGGTGGCTGTAAGTGTCAGTATAGAGAAGTTATTCGCTGTATCCCTCTTTAACTCTGCTCATCAGTGTGCTGGAGAGGTCGGACGTACTCTGAGGTTTATGCATGGAGATAATGGCTTTGATCCTTAGAAAGTGATAGAAGTCTATTTTTTCAAACTCAAATTTGGATTTGAAGTATGAGATGGGTATAGGTTCCATGGTAGAGCCCTCATTCCTTACTAATAGGATGCCTTTCTGAGCTCAGTTATCCAAGAATAGTGTTTTAGCCTCTGATTTCAGGTTATTGTTATGCCATATTGAGGCTAGGATTCTGTGTAGGGCGTGTGCTGAGCTGGAGAGAATGATTGAGGTGTGTTCCGTACTTATTTTCTTGGTAGTAATGAAGGAAATGAAAGAGAGTGGTAGGGCAAGGTTGTTTTCAATAGTAACTCAAATTGGAGGTGCGGTGTTAGGCAGGAGAAACCAGAAGAGTCCTTGTCTCAATAGGTATACAGTTTGGAAATTATGGTAGCCTGGAAGGTTTAGGACTCCAAGTTTCTTTTGAAGTTGTAGTTTTTTCTAGCAATTCTCAGTTGTTTTGATTACCACCGACAGTTGTTTTTGAGTAGGAGATCTATCTTAGTAAAAAATGTTGCCCAACAGATGGAGTAGCAACATGCTAATTATGACATTAATTAGAAGAGAGATTATCATTTTGATGGTTTCAATAGGCCCCCGCCATGTCATGAACCTGGTTGACCATTTATCAAGTTTATCTTTAATTTTGATCAAGGTTTTTTTTTTCGTTGTGGTCAAAGGATTCTCTACAGTTTTGGCTGAACCAAATGCATAGGTTTTTTATTTTGTCTGGAACCCATTTGAGACCGTGCCCCCTAATAACTGAGCAAATGCAATGAACATTCAAGAGCAGGACCTTCCTTTTGTCTTCATTAAGGGTGTATCCTGAGACTTGGGCATAATCTTTGATAGATGACATGATGTTGGGTATCTGGTATCAACAAGAGAGTAAGGGATGAATGAGTAGGAACACTCTTGGTCCCCCAATCAGAGTAATATAAACAACAAAAGAGTGTTGCTACTATCAGGAAGAGCGAGCATGAAGAATCTTTCTAGATTCTTTAAAAAGCCCTCACTCACCAACCTAGTTGGTGACATGCTTCATCATCTGGCCCCACCGGGAGAGGCCGAGTGCCTCCCCAGTGTGCGGCGATGCCAGAAATACTGCGGTGCTGGATTGTGTGGTGACAAGTGACGGTGTAATAAAAGTGATTAAAAATGTCTGGATTGTGCCCAAAGAAAATCTTATTGAATGGCCAATCAGACACACTAAAAACAGTGTGGGAAGAAGGAGCTGAATAAATCGTTTAGCTATTTCCCATGGGGTGGGGTCGACATGTTTCTGCCCTTAGTGGTAGGTGTTCCATGTTCATTAGTGATGGAGGTTATCCTGGAACAGCAGTAGTTTTGTTTAAGATAAGAAGCTAGTATTTTTCTGGATTTATTCTGTCCACGAAAGGAGATTCCTTTTTTTTGTACAGTGAGATGTGCTTTGATGCTTAAAATGTTATTGTATTCATATTTTATCTTCGTTAGATGATTTCAACGTGATCTGTCTGTGTTTAGTTTAAGATCTTTCTCTAGAGATTTTATTTGTTCTCTATTTTACCTAATCTTAGATTGTCTTGTGAATTTTTCGAAGACGTTAGTTTGATCATTTGACTGTCAATAGTGGATTTGAGAGCATCCTAAACAAATTGTAGATTGGGTCCTGAGCTTCTATTAATTTCTATGGATGGAATAATTTCATTATTAATCTTATCCCTAAATATAGGGTCTTCTGTGAGGAGGTTATTCATTCTCCAGGTTTTTGGTCTGCTTGCATAGTGGGAGATATCGTTTAGAGGGGATTTGCAAGCGAGGTCTGACACTAGGATGGTTCGATGCTGCGTTGCAGCCGTTGGGGGTGTGAGCCTTGTCTACTAATATGAAGTTTATACCAGAAAAAGAGTTGTGGGTATGGGAGAATAATTAATAGTCTTTGCCTGTAGGATTAAGCAATCTTCATACATCTTTCAACTTGAGAGCATTACATAGGTTTAACATTTTTCTGTGAGATGTTGTTGTTCTAAAGGGGCAGGTGGAGTTCCTGTCAAGGATATTGTTCATGGTAAGTTGCCACCCATAATAAATCTACAGTGTAAAGGAATGAGTGACAACTTTTTATGTAACTGTGACAAACCCGATGTGAGGTAGTTGTTGGAAGCATAAACATTAACCACAGCGATTTCGGTGTTGTCCTTTTGGAGTTTTGTTATCAGCTTTCTGCCTTCCGGGTCCACTTCTGAGGATGTAATCCGAAGGCCAGATGCATTGGAAATAAGGGCTATGAGGCAGTTTTCTTTTTGATGGCAGAGGCACAGTAGAGATCATTCACCAATGTTTCCACAGAAGGATGCCTTCCTTCATAGCGACCTTTGTTTCTTGTAAGAGAATTTGGTCTACCTTAAATTTGTGGAGATAGTCTAGGATTTTCTGATTCTTTGTGGGGTGGTTTAATCCCTTTACGGTGTCAGATAATATTTTTATATTATGCATATTGAGGATATGTGGGGTTTGTGTAGATTGTCTCTAGTTGTGTAATAGAGAGAAAGGTTGGGTTGATGGTATTGATGACACCTAGGGTAGGGTGAAGGGGGAAGGGGATGTGGTGAGATGGCAACAGGAGGAGGGTGAGGGAGAGTTGTGTGGAGGGTTCGTAGGATAGGATGGGAAGAGGGAGGGGGGATTTGCGGAAAGATAGCAAGGGAAAAGAGGAGCAAAAGAGAAGGAGAGAATAAAGAAGAGAGGGAGAGTAGGAAAAAGAACCCATGCACTGAAGAGGAGTACGCTGGTACAATGATAAAGTCAATAGGAGGATAGGCAGGGAGGCTCTGAGGGTTCAAGCCTAAATTCAAAAGGCTAGAAACCACACCATTGTGTGGTATTAGGAAGTTCAGTAAAAGAGCCAGATTATCTTATAGAATGGTTATGACCGGAGTTAATAGACTTTACAGGGCCTTGCAGGACACCAGAACAGAGATGTCAGAACCATAGCAATGAGTGGGTGAGCAAAATAGGACTCAGAGTGACTCCAGGCACCTCTTGAGAGGTGACTATACAAGGAGAGTCATGACCTTAGAGCAGTGACGTTAATGTTCACTTCATTGAGAGGGTATACGATGTAGGGATTGTTGTGAATACAGGCACATCTTGAAAGATAAGATGAACAGTCACAGCTACCATTAGATAGATTAACAAAGCAAACTTAAACAAGGAAAGAACCAACTGTCACTTTATACCTGGGTGTAGGGTATGAGGCACACCATGGTTTAGCTTGAACTTTGAATATGCTAGCTTAAAACCTTAGGTAATCACGGTGTTCATGGTACTCCTGGTACTCATGGTGCTCATAATGTTTACGTTGTTCACAGTGTTCACAGTCAGAAAGAAATGCAGATACATCTTAAGGTAAGAGCACAACCTAAGGTATGAATCTATCTGTACCAGTAAATAGTCAATTGTATGGTTAGGGGTGTGAGCAGACACATTGTGGGACTAAAGTATCAACTTTAAGAGGCCAATGAACATTTAGTAGCTGAGCAGCTGCTCTATATGTGAGTGATTAGAACACTGTCAGAATTGGTTAGTTACCTAAGAGTTACTAATAAGGGACTTGTTAGTGGCTCAAGAATTAGCGACAATGGTCGCCCTTGGGGCCCTTGGATGCCCTTGGGGCGACAGGATCGCGCTATACAAGTACACAAAATAAATAAATAAATAAATAAATAAATTAAGAGAGTAGCTTCCAGGGTCACTTCAAACTTTTCCAGCCAGGGGTTGGGAGTTGTCAACAACAGGTAGGGAAATTAACTTCAGCGGAGTATCATGAGGGGAGGAAGTCAGTCCGACAGTGATGTATGTTCATGGTATGAGGTAAAGGAGTATGAATGTTAGTTGATTAGATAAGTGTTTAAATGTTTAGGAGTGGGAATTTGTAGCGTATCTCACATGTATGGGAGTTAGTAGCATACCTTATATGAATTAATGGGGCCCATAGATAGTTAACCTAAAAGTTCATTTTCGATTCCTGATTTTCCATGATGAAGGGGTCCAAGGGCCTAATTACAACCTTGAAGGGCAAGGTTACTCTGTCACAAACATGACGGATATCCCATCTGCTGTATTGCAATTCTATTTCTCCAATGGAACTTGTAATACAGCGGACGGGATATCTGTCATATTTGTGATGGAGTATCCCATCCACCAAGATCATAATCTTCTGTGCCTATCTTCCAAGTCTGTATGCCTTCTCTCCAGTAGGGCCATTCTTGAAGTGGTGGCTGACAAAGCTTTGGAGGAGCTCTGTTTATGATCTTCCAAAAGGCTCATATGCATGACTCCAGTTATGTCACTCTTTCCCCCAGTAGTTGAATATCTTGTTTAATGCATGTAAGATTATTCTGCATAGAGTCTCAGTTAGTCTTTGTAGACTGTACAAGGACATATAGTGTATCAAGGTTCAGCATGATGAGTTCCAGAGTAGGGCTAGCCTCTAGTTTCGACTTGATTGGTGAGTCAGGAATTAGGGTGTCCTGTTTTGATCTCTTCTGTGTAGGCTTCGTGTTTTTCAGGCCACCCCGGTATCCCCGGAATTGTGTGCTCTGGGGTCAGACATAATGGCTGTGTATGTAGGTGAAGCTGGTATCTCTGTTAGGAGTGTAGATCATAGGTAGGTGGGTGCCAGGTCCCAGATGAGGTAACTTGATTGACTTACTGAGTGGAGGTATCCCCACACTATTACAGTGAAAGTGACAGTGAGAATGCCGAGGTTGTGAGGCAATGTGAGGAAATGAATCATTCCAATTGCAGAATCGCTTTGGGGGCATCACAATATAAGTGATGCAAGGAGAGGCAATCAGGGTATGAGCCTTGGGTGGGGGAGTGAAAGTCGCAACATGTGACTGCAGACCATCCCTAAGTCAAGCAAGTCATATGCAGCAGGAGGTTGATAAAATTGGTGTTGCTGCCTTGGATATAAGCGTGCAGGGGTAAAACATCCATTACAACGCAGTCATTACAATGCACTACCTTTACAACACAACTGTTACAATGCAACTGCCTTTACATCGCATGCCATTACAATGCATGCCATTACAATGCGTCAATACAACGCATGCCATTACAACGCATACCATTACAACACATGCCATTACAACACATTATAAGGTAAGTAATGGAGATTTTTTCGTTTTTGGGTGGGTATGGGTTTTGGAGTACATGGGAATAGTAATGTTTACCCCTACACTATCCAACACTTACCCTACTGTTGCAGTCGCCGGAGTGGGAATAGTAATTTCTAACCCTACATTATCCAACACTTACCCTACTGTTGCCCTAAAAGTATTATACGTTATAATGGTATGCATTGTAATGGTATGCGTTGCACTGGAATGCGTTGTAATGGTAGTTTTGAAAAATGCGTTGTAATGGCTTGTGTTGCAAAATCATGTGATGTAATGGTAGTTGCGATGTAAAAACTGCATTGTAAAAGCATGCGTCGTAATTGTTTGCGTTGTAACGTCATATATTCGTGCAGTGGGCAACTGTGCATCACCTACCCCATAGACAGCTGGAGATTGGTTTCACCCTAGTAGTGGCCACAGGGGTCATCAAAAAGGCACTGAATAACTTCACAGGCGGACATGTGTCCCAGTGGCAGATATTTTTAAAGTCAGGCAGGGCCTTCATCCCTCAATAGGGTGCCATGTGGTATGGAGACGATTTTGTGTGAGTCCCATACGGAGGTCCGGGATGGCAAGCGGAGTGGTGCATCACCAGCGCTGCACCTTCAGGACTCTAACGGCTGCAGCAGAGGGATCTGCCCCTCCGATCTGTAGAAAAAGCTGCTGTGATTGTTGATGCAGAAGAAGTACTGGAGCTAGGCGGCAATCTTCCCAGGAGGTTGCCATGCCTGCTCCAATAATGCAGTAAAATGTTTAACAACTTATTGTAATATTAAAATAAGTATATAAAATTACTTAACAATAACTTTGTTGTATATTTTTCAATATTATTTAACGTTTATTGGACGTTTTACTGACTTCCCCACCTATTTCAGGGTGTGGGGATATGCAAGTCTTGAGTAATTTCAAACTCATGAATGATGAATAGCCAAAAGCAGTAAAGTTACTAAAAAGAGCAAGAATAAACTTACCCATTTAGATTTACTCAAATCTAAGTTTACCTTTGGGATTATGCCACTCTATCTCCATGTACATTTTGTGACAGCTTATCATCTACTGTGCTAATACAATTTTAAAATAATGACTTGCATATTCACAGAACTATAAATACATGTCACTGTTACCCTGTGAATAATTAGTATTCCCAGCGGTAGCTTAGCCGTTAAGGCGGAAGAGCTTCGTCCCACTGCTTTCTCAGCAGTGAAAAAAGAAAAAAGAAAATGATTATAAAACAGGTTATTATCATTGTATTTTTTGTGGCTAGACTTTTACAAGGATGGGGTGGGCTGGACCATCCTGGATGACACTGTGGGAAGAAAAGTGGTGGGCACTGCTACAAGTGTGCATGTCGGTTTGGCCGGCCATCTTAGCACGGCCAAACCGACATGCACACTTAGGTTTCGCCAACCCAGCTGTGTTTCACAGCTGGATGGAGAAACTATATTGACTCCCTGTGCATGAGTGAGTGTCAAACCAGCCAGCTTAGGCCAATCCCGGTGTTGCTCTTGTGCTTGGTAATAGCAAGAGAGCAGCATCTGGATTGGATGGGGAGTCTGGGAGCCTGTGTAGGGATTTCCACAGTCGAGAGGAGCAGAAGACCATCGGGGTAACGGCTGCAGGTAAGCTCTATTTTTGTTTATTATTTTTCTCCCCCACGTTGTGCTCTTCGCTGCTCCCCCACACTTTTCTTGCCCAGCACCCACCACTGAGTATTCAGTTGTGACTCTCTAGTTGTACACACATGCACCTGCATTGATCACATTAACTGATCAATCTTTTATAACATAAAATAATGCATTTCCCAATGATTACTTTAACTTTTGAACTGATTTTTCATTCAAAGTGTTCATTTATCTCATGGTGAAATAGGCCTGGCTCCTGGAATTTCTATTTGGGTGGGCCAAGGGTGCATTCGGGTGGGCCACTGCGGGCCCGATTTGTCACTTATATGTCTAGCCAGACCTCTGTAAGGGCCCTCCTTTATCTCTCCTTAGTTTTACAAGGGCCAGTAAAATGCACTCTTTTCTTTACAAATCTCTCTCTAAATGTTATCACTCTCTAAAAGTGTTTTTCCATGTAATGTCCCTTTGATGGGAAGAGGAGGTTTCTGAGGTGAGAGTATCAAGTAAGTGACACCTCTCGGGTTCTCCCTCATGACCTCCACCTCGGATTCGCTGACTACCACCCTCCACCAGTGCCCCTCATCTCTCCTTGGCCCCCCCATTGACCTCCTCCTCCTTGGATTCCCTCACTGCCACCTTCCTACTGTGACCCTCATTTCTCAATAGACCCTCCCCGTCATTACTTCCTTCTCAGACTCCCTCACTTCCACCCTCTACCAGTGCCCCTCATCTCTCCATAGCCCCCTTCCACTCATGACCTCTTCCTTAGATTCCCTCACTGCTACCCTCCACCAGTGCCCCTCATCTCTCCGTAGCTCCCCCACCCCATGACCTCCTCCTCAGACTCCCTCTCTACCACCTTCCTGCAGCGCCCCTCATCTCTCTGTAGCCACCCCTATTGACCTCATCTTTCGATTCCCTCACTGCCACCATCCTCCAGTGCTCCTCATCTCTCCATAGCCCTCCCCCTCATGACCCCCTCCTCAGACTCCCTCACTACCACCCTCCACCAGTGCCTCTCATCTCTCTATAGCCCCTCCTCCTCATGACCTCCTCCTCGGACTACCTCACTGCCACCCTCCACCAGTGCTCCTCATCTCTCCATAGCCCCTCTCTCATATGCATTTGATTTGGTGTATAGCGCTACTGGTAGTGTAGGGTGTCACAGTACTTTACATCACACACACATTATGCAGAGACAATGAATCATAGAAGTACGTAAATCAGTCTACAGGGAATGTCACATAAACCAATGAGGATTACAAAGTGTAGGAATCACATGTCATCCATACTGGTGGGCAGTATATTTTAAGAGGGTTTTGTCTGGAGAAGCACAAACTCAGGATTTAAAGAGTACTCCAGTGCTTGGGGATTGGCTTTACTAATAAAAATGTATATCTGCCCAAACTAACTCTTTTTAGCAACATTAGAATAATGAAAGACCTGGGAAGTTCTGACTATATCACAACACAAAAAAACAACAAAGTTCTAACTATACCTTTCAGGTTTGCATGCAGTTCTATGATAGGATTGTAACTACTGAACTGCAAGTAACACAAGAAACTCAGTGACAAAGGCAGTAACCTACTGGGCTATCCACATAAAATACAGGTTATCTGCCTTTCAAAACTACCAACAGACAAAGGATTGCTCTCCAGCAGGATTTTTGATCACCAGAGTTATCCGGATATTTTTTTTTGTAAATTTAGCATTCATGAAGTATGTCTCATGCTGGGCCTTCCCTTATTTTAAAAAGAAAAACAAATAAAAACCAAAGGGGGTAATGGACGGAGTGTTGAACAATGCAAGCACTCACCCCAGTCAACTGATCTGGGTTTAATCCATCATCATTCTTTAGCTCACTCCGCCACCCCAGTTCAGACATGGCCATATGCAAATCAGTCAGACCCTGTGCCTCATGGGAACAGTCCAGCCCGAACTGCCAAGCCATGTCTTCCATGGAATGGAAACAAGCATCCTGGGACCGGTTTCTGGCTAATCAGCCATCATCAGCCAAGCTAGCTTGAATCCAGAGGCAAAGTGAGCAAGGGACCCACGTCTGGGCATACCCTGCCAACTTAGGGTGAACAAAGCCACACATTCTCTTACCTGCTGGTTCCTCCTCACAGCTGATCTGATAAGCAGATGCGGGGCCAGGAAAGGTGGATCATAAACAAACTTTTTTCTTTCCAGCATGGAATAGAAAAGGAAATATCTAGGCAGCAGAACAGATAAGGTTACAGTTAAGGTTGCCCCTGCCGAAGAAAGGATTTGTCCCCTTCCGGTGACCCAATTGTACCTGCACGATTGGGCAGGGACACAGCCTACCTTGCTAAAAGGCGAAGCGTGATTGGGGGTGTCTGTGAGAGAGCCCAGGCCCAATCATACAACACCTAGGAAGAAAAACAGAACGTTTTAAATAAGAGTGGCCATTTACTAATGGCCTTCGAGACGACACTGCCAGGGCCAGGGTCGTGTTTGGCTGGGCCAGGCTCATGCTTGGGTGGGCTTGGCCCAGCCGCTAAAGCCGAGCCTGCGGTAAGTCAACAAAATTGTTGCTGAATGTTTTATTCTTTTTTGCCTCGACTAGAGCGAATTCCCAAATTCCTGTTCCCATTGCACTCGGGGTCGCATTAGCCATACTTTTTTTTAATACACTTCATCCTCTGGATGAATTGCGAAACACTTTAATTGTGGCGGAGCTCCATTTCTAGTGCAGTCCAGCAAACATTGGGCTAAAACACAGGGCAGGAGGGAAATAGTTAGGGCTGAAGCTCCTTTTGCCCAATTGGTGTTGCGCCTGCCTGCCATCCATTCTTTACTCTTACTTCTGTATCCCTTGCCCTCCCTTGCCTACATCATCTCTCTCCTTTCCTGTCCCCTGCCATTCTCTCCATCTCGGGGGTCTAGCCTTCCCTCTTCGTCCCTGTCTCCCTTTCAGAACTTCCTTCTCTCTCAGAAGCGCTTCTTCCACCCACGCAAACGTTTTCGGATGTCCTGTTCCCTCCCCCTATCATTCTTGCCACCCGCCCCCCCTATCTCCCTCATCCCTTTCACACCTCCACTATCAGCGCCTAAAGTGATCCACAAGATGAAATGCAGCGCTTTAAAAAACATCTAACTAAAGAAAGACTCTATCTGATGAATTCTTCGCCTTCCCACCCTTTGAGACTGGGGTTGTGATGTGGCCTCACGGCCAGATCTGCCGACTTTGGAGCGGGGACCCATGTTCGAGCCTCAGCGTCCTGTGCTTCTGCGCAAATTACTTTATCTCCCCATGCCAGTAAAAAAAGAATGTGTCCTTGTGTAACCTATCTGGTGCTCATGTAAAGCGCTCCAATACCTTCGGGTCGAGTTCGCGCTATATAAAAAGACTCTCTCCAGGACCCTACCTATCGCTGACTACCCCAGCCACGTGTCCTTTTTTTCTGCCCTCCTCTTTCACGTCTTCCTTGCTTCTATCTGCCCTACCCAAACCCGTGTTTCCCTTCCTTCCTCCCTTCCTTCCGCCTTCCCCGCCTGTCTCTTGTTCCACAGCCCCCGTTTCTCCGTTATGCTCTCTCCCCTCCTGTATCTGCTCCCTCCTCCGCCCTCGGTCCCCCCATCTTCCATCCCCAGCGGTGCTTCTCCGCCATTCATGCGGCTGTGCTCAGCGGACTGCTGGAGCAGCGATGATGAACGGCGGCGGGAGGGGCTGCTGTGGGCTTTCGGAGGCCGCTTCCGCAGAGTGCTTAAAGGCTGGAAACTCAAACACCTTTCTCCCTCGTCAGTCGGCGTAATGTAGCATCAAATTGATTAGGGGACTGCGGCAGGAAGGGCAGAATACATGCCACAATCAATAACTGCAGCTTTGGCAGGGTTCGCCTCTAAGCCGGGCCAGTGAACACCAATCACAAATGCTCCCCAGTCATTGCTGAAACCAGGCCAAGGCTGGTAGGCCGCGCAGCTTCACGTTTGTGGTGGTGTGCCCACCAGGGGCGTAGCAAAGGCGATAGGAGCCCCATGCAAGCTATGTGTGTGTGGATCCGTGCACAATAACTGTTACGTCCCAACAAGCCATTGTGAGCATAAGCCATACTTGTAAAGCACGAGCATATCACCCCTGAAGGGTTCAAGGCGCTGGGGGCGGCCAGGAAGATTAAGTGTGCTATTGCTCACAGTCCAATGATGACGAGCCTGATGCTGATCGAACCCTGAGCCCCGTGCTTTGGAGTCAGCCGATCTGGCCCCTGCGCCACACCCTTCTAAATCAAGGCGAATGGAGGCCATACCCACAGTTTAGTATTAAAAGACAGACATAAATGGGGTCTAGTCTGCCCCTCATAACCTGGGTCCTGGTGCCTCAGAGCCTGATGCACTATTGATAGCCCTGCCCTTGGGAGACATCAGATGTTTGTTATGTCAAATTAATGGCGAATCTACAGTGTGCGTCCTCCGGTGCTTTGACCTCTTTCTGCAGTCCTGCCTCGACTCTGATTTACAACACAAATCTATGCTACCTGACTGTGCACTGATTCATGGCTAAGGGTCATTCGTGAGCCTGCACTAATGAGTTGGGGGAAACATCCATCACAACGCAACTTTTACGACGCACTACCATTACAACGCAGGATTTACAACGCAAGTCATTACAACGACTTGCGCTGGAGGGCGCTGTAGGATAGGGAATAGTTTAATTTACTATCTACTATCCACGGGGACTGGAGTTGGAATAGTAAATTAAACTATTCCACTATCCAGCGCCCCCCAACGCACGACTTGCGTTGTAAAGGCATGCATAGTAAAAGCATGCGTTGTGATGACATACATCCGGAGTTGGTGCACCTCAGCTTGAGCTCTGATGGTATTTAGCACTGCTTGAGTGTGAAAAGCTGGCACCTGACTGGCACTAAGCATTGTGTTGCTCGCATGAGCATATGTTGTTGGTGCGGGTAATGTATTCAGTTGAATATCATGAAGGCTAGCCCAAGACAATTCGACCAACCCTAAAGCTGTAGGGATTAGTTTCGTTTTTCGTAGTTGACAGGGCTCGGCACACTTTCACCTTGTAGTTCCAATACAATCAGATTGTGGATGATAACATGTATATTTGTAAAGCACACATTCATCTGTAGGCATCCTGGCGCTGATTAACAGTTGTTTATTGTTACCCAACGGTACTCATTTTATCAACCTCAGATGAATGAAAGGCTGTGTGCACAAGGCAGGATTTGAAACTGTGAACACGAAGCCGAACAGAGGACCATACAGTGGACAAATTAGTCCACTGAGCCACAAGACCTGGTCTTTGCAATGTTAAGGGTTCTCAGGGTGGGACCAAGTTCCCTGGAACCAGGAAGCATAGCTGAGACAATGCAACTAGCGCTAAAGTAGTTGGGCTTGTTTGATTTTTACTAGTTGGCAATACTTGGAGCAATCTAACTTTTAATGCTATTAAAGTCTAGTTGTGGGTCATAACTTTGCTATGGTAAGGGGCAGCAGGATGTGACCAAGCGACCAGGAATCAGGAAGACTATTCCAAGACATTGCGTCTAACGTTGAAGTAGTTTAGGGGCAGTTTATTTTTTACTAAAAATGTGCATACAGGGCCCAAGCCTAGAGTTCCTTCAGGCACATGTTCTGCTCTCCCAGGGCAGATGTAAGCTGCAGTATCCAGCAGACTCAGCCAACATTACTTTTCTGATTGGAGTTAGTAGTCAGAGAAGCTGAACAATAAGTTGTCTAGACCGGAAATACCAACTGCTGGCTTCCAATTTTTTGGAGATCTAAGGTTTCTTGACAGAGGTGAGAGCAGAGTTGATGGTGATGGACAGAGTGGGAAGGATCCAAGCAGAATGGACTGAAATGAAATGTAACTTGTATAAAAGCTATTTTTGCAGCATTTGCTTCAGAGAACTGGGCTAAAAGGAACATATTTAGAGCTACCGTTCCCTGCGTTCTAGTAACCAACTGCTGCTCCAGGTCCCACGTGTCAAGAGGGTAAAGCAGGGCGGTCGAGCATTGTCCTACAAGGGTCCCACTCTGTGGAATACGTTGCCCCTCATCCTGAGGCAAAATACTAATCTCCAAGCCTTCAGGAAGTCTTTAAAGACACACCCGTTTCTGACAGCGTAATTTTGCATCTTTCATGATTTTAGTCTGGCTCTCTGGAAGAACACAAGCGCGGATACCCCTTCAGAGTCCTGCGCTATATAAGCAAATACATAAATAAATAAATACCAAGTCTGTGCCATGTTGCTATCCAATCGAAAACAATGGAAGACAGGTAAGTCTTCTCTCAGCGCTTTGTATCTTTTAACCAGAAGTGTAATTCACTACTAGTAATAAAGTGGAATTTGTCTGAGTTGAAAATCTAGAATGGCAAATTGATGTTTTCTCATGTAAATTAGAAAAGCATTGGACACTTTGCTGGGGTAATAGAGTGCATCAGAGTGTTCTCTTGGTACACTTAACAAGCCCAGATGCATTGTTGGTGTTGGTTAAGACTGAGAGCTGATAGGTTTATGTTCTGGGTGAGTAATGTGCTGAATGTGTATGTTGCTGAGATATGGTTGTAGCGTTGCATTTAATGACCTGGCAACGAGTCATAGCTGATGAAGCATTCGGCAAGTGTTTTTTTAGTGCTGTTCAGGTACAATGATTTACCATATGTACAGGCCCCATGGTAGGGAGGAGGTGATTTAAAATGGGTGGGTTCAGATTCTGGTTGTGTTTAGTGGTAGGTTTATTTCATCAAGGTAAGATTATGGTAGTTCAGGCTGTGCTATAGGTCCAGTGGTGCTTAGGATGTACTCAGTGATATTGGAGAATGACACATTCCAATATATTACATGCACCTTTCATTCCTGGCTCTTCAGTATTAGGACCCACCTCTGTGAATGATACCTTCACTGTAGTTAGTGGGCCCATTAAACTGGCTATTGAGGGGTCAATTCAAAATTTGCAAACATTTGTGACAAGAATTTTCAATTCTATTAAGGACTAGGAGGCGAGGATTATGCTAGTCTCATTTCTTTATTTAGAAATGCCCAGCAGCCATGTAAAAACCACATTACCCAGAAACACTTGGGTGATAACCGTAGAGTCTGCACTATAAATAGGTATGTAGACAATCCCACTTCCTCTTTCTTTGGTGAGGAGTAAATCCAGGAAACAGCAAACAGTTCAATAAAGTCAATGCAAAAGCAAACCCCAGTCCAGGGAAAATGACGGAAAGGTCCAAAACAGCAACAGCTGAAGGCAGAAACCAGAAAGAATCCTCAAAGAAGAAAACAGGAGCCTCCACGCCGCACTGTAGGCACGTCACTTGGGATCAGATCCTGAAAAGAGACACAAAGCCGTAATACACGTCTGAAATCCGCTTGCAGGAAAGCAAACACAGCAACATAGTAAGCTTGGCCGAAAGTTGTTTACGAGATAACAAAGAATTGACCGGTCAAGCTTCCAAAAAACGTAAGACAACCGAGACGTCCCATAAAGAAACATATTTGGGACGTGGAGGAGTAGCCATTCGAATACCTTTAAGGACTTTAGTCACTAGAGGATGCTCCCCCACAGGTTTCCCATCTACAGGAAGATGGCCCGCCGAAATTGCGGAACGGAAGTTGTTGACTGTACGGTACGCCAAACCAGAAGCAGAAGACAGAGAAGCCCAAAAATTGACAATCAAAGAGACATCAGCTGATGTCGGATCAACTTGCCGTTGAGCACACCAATCACTCCAACGTTTCCATGAACCTCTGTAACGTTTGTGAGTACCTGGGGCCCAGGCGTTGCTGAGGAATCTGGTAGCGTCCGCAGAAAGGCCTGACACCGCCCAACGTTCCCCGAAATCCGCCACGCCAGGAGAAGGAGAGAGCCTGACTGAACCAGGGGATGCGGATTCTGAAGCGGATCTAACAGGAGATTCCGCTTCCGAGGAAAAAGAAATGGCAATGCGCATGCCATTTCCAGGAGAACAGGGAACCACGGTTGAGCCCGCCACAGAGGAGCAATCAGAATCAACTCCGCCTGAAAGCGTGTCGCATAGGCCAGAACCCTGGGGATCATCATGAACGGGGGAAACGCATAACATAGGGAGGACGGCCACGGTTGAAGGAAAGCATCCGTTGCCAGAGCCTCCGGATCCGGTCTCCAACTGAAGAACCGGGGAAGGTGGGTGTTGAGACGGGACGCAAAAAGGTCGATCTGACAAGGGCCCCAAGCCCGGAGGAGCTGGCGGAACACACGTGGATGGAGTCTCCAGTCGCTGAAGTCCTTCAGATACCTGGAGTTCCAATCCGCCACAAGATTGCGACAACCCGGAAGGTATTCCGCAATAACTGTGATCTCGTTGTGGAGACAATAGTGCCAAAAGTCTTTGGCAATCTCCGCCAACAACCTCGACCGAGTCCCTCCCAGCTTGTTGATGTATCGGACAGCTGATACATTGTCCATCCGGAGAAGTATGCAGCAGCGGGACTGAAGAGGAGACAGACACTTGATCGCGAACGATCCCGCCAGTAACTCCAAACAATTTATGTGGAATAAAAGTTCCTGCGGGGACCACCGCCCCCCTGTCGAGATTGGGCTGCAGCGGGCCCCCCAGCCCCAACGGCTGGCATCCGACTCGATCACAATCTCCGGAGAGGGTCCGAAAAGAGCCCTGCCGTTCCAGGCCTCCATGTGATCCAGCCACCACTTCATTTCCGACTTCGCCTCCTCCGAGAGAGGAATGTGGTCTGAATAACGAAGACCCCGCTGAAGATGCTGAATCTTCAGACGCTGCAAAGCACGGTAGTGCAGTGGAGCAGGAAAAATCGCCTGCAGTGAAGACGCCAAAAGACCGACAACTCGAGCTAACGATCTCAATGACACTGTCGGACTCGAGATAACGGAACTCAATTCCCGTTTGATGTACCGAATCTTCTGACGAGGCAACAGAAGTTGACAAGTGAGGGAATTGATCTGGAAATCCAAGAAATCTATCACTTGAGTAGGAAGTAGCACAGATTTGGGAACATTCACTAAAAACCCGAGAGACTGAAGAAGGTCGACAGTCCACTCCAGATGCATCATCAGCTTGACAGGGCAATCCGCCAGAAGGAGGATGTCGTCCAAATAGATGATCAAATGGACCCCGCGACTGCGGAGGGATTCCACAACCGGACATAACAGTTTCGTGAAGCACCATGGTGCTGACGAAAGGCCGAAGGGAAGAACCTGATACTGATACCAAGTCCCCAGCCACTGAAATTGCAGAAAGCGGCAATGGGGCGGGAACATTGGAACAGAGAGGTAAGCATCTTTGAGGTCCAGTCGGACCATCCAATCCCGTTCCCGCAGGAGATCCCTCAACAGATGGATGCCCTCCATCTTGAAGTGACGGTAAACCACTCCCGCATTGAACTCCTTCAGATTGAGAACTAACCACGAACCCCCTCCCTTCTTCTCCACCAGGAAGACTGAGCTGGCAAAACCCTGAGGGTGACGCACTGTCGGCACAATTGCCCCCTTCAATTTCAGAGACCTGAGTTCCTCTGTGATGAACTCTTGACTTTGTCTTGAGAAATAGAGGGGAAAAGGAGGATGGGACTGACGGACTGGCTGATAGAACTCTAGTTTGAAGCCCTGAACCGTCTCCAGCACCCATGCATCGCTGGAGATTGATCGCCAATTGTCTAGAAAAAGGTGAATCCTGCCCCCCAGAACAACACTGCATGCAGGAAGAATTCTCACCTGAAGTGGCGGAATCGTGATATCCGCCGGAGGAGCCACCGGAACGTCCTTTTTTATACTGGCCACGGCCTTTCCTTGATGGATAGAAATTGGAACGTTGGGTGTAGCCCGAGTCTTGTTGGCCACCTCGTTGGGACTGATACCCCCTTTGGGAGGGTTGCTGATGACCACGGCCGGAGGAACGTCCCCTACTTCTTCCGGCCCTGTTGAAAACCGGACGAAAGGTCCGGCGAAGAGATTGCTGGGCTTTATCAAGGCCACTGATAGTATTGACGAAATTGGTCAATTCTTTTAAGAAAGGTTGCCCGAAAAGCAGACCCTGGGCAGCAGGGCCCGACTCCGATGTCGCCAGTTCTGCCAGCTTAGGGTCTAGCTTGAGCAGGATGGAACGGCGCCGCACGCTAGAGAGCGCACAGTTGGCATTGCCCAACTGGCAAATGGCGCGCTGAGCCCATTCGATGAGTTCATCAGGGTCAACCATCCTGGAGGTACTCTTTGCCAGAAAGCCAAGATCTAACATTTTGGTGAGTGGTCCCAAGAGATCTAACACCTTGTCTTCGCAGGCACGCCACAACCTGTCGAGACCCTTCTTTGGATCCTTCGCAAATTTGCGTAAATAAGTAATCATGGTGGGGTCCACCTCAGGAGTCTCAGCCAGGTGATCCGCCAGGTCGGGCCGGGGACATTCAGAACGGAGGCGGGCACGTACCTCCTTCTCGAATGGCTGACGGATGTGTTGCTGAACGTATTCCGTCACCGCTGGGGACGGTAGCCATGCAGTGGACTGGGGATGGACAATGTCCGCAGGCTCGAAAGTGAGAACCGGAGGTTGAGATGGTGCGTCAATGAAATGCTCCTTACATTTCTTCTTCTTTGGAGGGGGAGGAGCGGGATCTGAAGACGAAGAGGACTGGTGATCATCACTCTCGTCATCCTCCACAATAGTAGGAGGTTTGGCAGAAGACAAAGACTGCGCTAACTTTCTAAAGTCCGAAGCATGCGGATTACTTGGAGATGAAGAAGAGGACTTTTTGGCCGTAGGGACCCAACCCTGCTGTTGGGCATATTTGGTTAAGTGCCGCTTCAGAGGCGTAATGGCACGCACTAGGGCTTTGTTCATGGAGTGTTGGACTCCTCTATCTAGTGCCTCCACAAGATCCTGCTCCAGGGATTCAGGAGCCTCTTCTTCAAACTCACCTTCCTCCTTATAATAATAATAATCACTCATAATGCACGTGTAACGTGAAATATGCCCACTAATTGAGGAAGGAGAATATGCAATGCCAAAGGCAAAAGTCACAGGGGAGTGAAAAACCCTCACAGCAAGCCACAGAGCAGAATAAACCACTGGCAAAAAAACAATAAAGAGTGGAGGGAGGGCTCGCTGCCACACAAAAAAGCGTCACTCTAGGCAAAGCCTATGCTGATTATTACAGCCGGAGACTTTTGGTAGACTCCGGCGTCAAAAGGGTCAAATTTGGAGGCTATGGGCGTTAACGCCGCTAAGGACGTCCTTCAGTCAAGCTCCGGTGAAGAGAAACACACGGAGCGCCGGAAATGCAGTAACGCGCATGCGCGAGTACCGGCTGCCTTCCAAGAAGCAGGACAGCTCGCGCGAGCAGCGCGAGGCAGTCGGGACCCTTGAAACTCCACTCCACAACCGAATAATGGACACAATCAAAAAAAAAGCGCCCAGCCCCCGGGAGGAGAACACTCGCTCCCAGCCGCGTCACGCCGCCCATGGAAAACGGACCCTTGAAAATGAACAACGCGGCGAAAAGCGCAAGCAGAGCGCAATACAAGGCATACACAATGCAGTAATTGAAGCAATAATAAGCAACAGCAATAATAACAATAGGAAGGTAAGAGCACTTAACTGGCTGCGGAGCAGCAAAGAAAGAGGAAGTGGGATTGTCTACATACCTATTTATAGTGCAGACTCTATGGTTATCACCCAAGTGTTTCTGGGTAATGTGGTTTTTACATGGCTGCTGGGCATTTCTAAATAAAGAAATGAGACTAGCATAATCGGAGCCTCCTGTCCTGAAATAGAATTGTATCCACTGGGTTGTGCTGTTGCTGCTTTTGGGTGACTCCCACACCCACTAAATTGCTGTTTGTTTTATCATTTGTCTTGTGCTATACCTGATTTTTGGTGAACCCCATAGATCCATTATTGTGGTGTCTATTCTTTCTTCTGGATCGTGCCACTGCTCCTTACTGATGGTCCCAACAGGCCACCTAGGTGTCTTGTCCACTGTATTAAGTATGTTGTGCCATTGTCTCTTCAACATGGTACCCATAGACCCAGTCTTGTGTGTCTCACATGGGCTGCACCATCATTGATTTGGAGTATGTCCCATACACCGAATATTGTGGTGTCTGTTGCATCCTAGCCTATTACGTCGCTGCATCTGGTTGGTTCCCATAGACCAACTACAGTAGAGTCTCTTTATCTTACTCAGGCTATGCCATCACCCCTCCAGTGCAGTCTGCACTAGACACACTATTGTGCTGTATATTACACCCTAGAATAACTAACAAACCATGTGATTGCTTACCCATAGACTAGCAACTCTAGAAATTAAATATTTAACCCCCCCCCAAATGAATCACTCCACCCCAACTTAAGAAGAAATAATTCTTCTGGCCAAATCAAAAGCAATCTGGATGATGGCTTCTGCTGATCCAAAGTTACCAACGAATGCAAGTGGTCTCTGGTGGACGAGACTCTAATGCTCCAGACCTAAACCCCACACAATAAAAAAGCAATACCAAATGACCCACAATGAAGGTCTTATTTATGCCTTGGTGCCTAGCCTGCTGTCCTGCCAGTGGGCACAGATCATGATCTCTGCCATCTAAGGGGTGTGCTGTCTGTCTTATTTGGAGAGCCCCACCTGTCGGGCAGGGATCTACCAGTTGTGAAGGGAGCCGCACTCATTAAATATTGAAGTTCTTTCATGATGTACCAATGAAAGTCACATGTTCCTGAGTTGATCCCATTTTTCCCAAATGTGCTATCAGTGCCCCAATATTTCAATAATTGCTTTCAATGTGCCAATGGCCAGCATTTTGGCATCAGTGGCACCATGTGCAAATAATTATATGCCAGTCCCAGAATTTTGACATTAATGCCAGCCAACTTTAATCATGGGTGACACATGTGTCAACAATGTACTCCAGTATATCAGGCACGGGGTTTTGACAGAGTTGCCCCCACCAACCCTCCCCAAATGACATGTTTATCCTCATTTATGCAAAGAATTACCTCCAATATGCCAGTGCAAGTATTTTGACATGTGTGCCACCTGTACAAAAAGTACCTCCAGCACACAGCTCTCTTCTGGTCGGAGTTCTCACCTGAAGCAATGAAGCAGGAAACTGAAAAATAGAGCCTTTGCAGTGCAAGCAGCTCCAACACTGTGACAGTGATTTGGGAAAGGAGAGGTTGACAGGCTGATTGATATATAACCCTGGGCACCACTGAGCTGAAGCCTGAAATGCCTAGGGTTGCCTCTCAGTGAGACAGTGCAATGCAGCATAAGATGAGAGGTCTTGAAGCATGTCAGACCCTTGAGGCCAACCCTGAACTATATGTCTGAATGCTGGTGCTGGTGCCTTAATGCATACACTGAGAACAAAACCACTGGGTCTGGGCTCCCCCGGCATTGCTTGCCACAAATGTATAATGAACGAAAAAAGTGCAAATGCCGCTAATTTAAAGATCGGACTTTTATTTTAGTCTAAACACACGGATAAGACACTGTGTTTATTGAATTTAATTCTGCTTTTTAATTTTTCTTTTAATTTTTCAATTGCTTATATATGAGTGAATAGGTTTTTTACAAGTGTTATACAAATTTTAAAACCTGGTAAACACAACGAATATAATATACATTTTCTCACAAGAAGTCTTTCTTACTTACAAAACAATATTTTCCAATAACCACTCAATCCTCATTCATCCTTCAATCAAACCACTACAAACAACAAAAACAAAACATGAATAATTCAATGATCGCTGGAATTATAATATTCACAACAAAAGAAAAGCCATTGTTTTTAACAACTAAGCAGTTTTTTTCTTTGCGTAATTTATTAGTTTGTCATCTTTTGGCTTATGAAAAATGTCTACGCGTTTCGAACTACCATTGTTTTGGTGTTCTCCTCAGGACCATATCTGTAATGGAAAAACAGATATTGTTTAAGTAAGGGGTTCACTGTCACTACACTGCCTGTCCCCAATACTACCAGTTTCCTCACCTACCTCGCACTCCTCAAAGAACGCTTGGTCTACAAATGAAATGCAAAAAAACCAATCAGGAAGGAATTGTACATGTACCACAAATATTCACAAATATTCACCATTAAACATTCAACTTGACACATTTGGCTCAGTCCCTTACTTTAAAGTGTTGATCGATATAAACGAATCAGCCTGGCTCATCACCGTCTAAATAAAAAGGGGAGTGATAACATGCCAAGGTCATTATCACCGTTTTGTTTGTTTTTCCAAGCTTCAGGGATTTAAAGCGTAACGCTTACCTAATCGAGTGAGTCAGGCGCTTTGTATTTCGTTAATGTTTTCGCCGTGTTGACGTTCTGTAAATGAAGCCAGAAACCCTGTGTCAAAAAGCTGGCGTTGCTGTTTTAAAATGCAACGATCAGTGCAAAAATCAGAAATTGTATGCAATAAGTTTCTTACTCGTGAGAAACCGGCTGCCGAGTGTGTTTCCTCCAACTCCGTCCCAAGTTTGCTGTCACTTCCTGGTCTGCATAGAATCATGGGGAATGTAGTTTCAATCGTCGCGCTATTTATTGATTGTTGAAACTTTTTTCTTTTCGACTTTATTGTTACCTCTGATGGAGCAGTCTCAGTCTTTTACAATGAAAGTGCTTTATTCCAACACATGTTTGGACAGGGGGGCAGTTGATCGTATATTTTGAAGCACGTTTTTACTCCGATGGTTTTAATACTCTGGCTGCTTTTATGATGGTGTATTTTCTGATTATAATAAATGTGTGAGTAGTCTCAGTCTTTTCCAATTAAAGTGCTTTATTCCGACACATGTTTGGACTGAGGGGCAGTTGATCGTGCATTTTGAAGCACGTATTTACTCCGATGGTTTGACACTATGGCTGCTTTTTTTGATGGTGTATTTTCTGATTATAAAAATTGTGTGAGTATCCGTGGTTTTCATTTCTTCGATTTTTTTCGGTCATGGTGCATCATTGTCCCTTTTTGTGTAGTCATCTCTTTACAGTTTGAAAATTTCGGATAGTTCATTCAACCCTGAAAAGGCTGTGTTGAACTTAACGATAAGCATTGCCTCTCTCTTCGTCAATTTAGCGTCCAGGTCTCCTCCTCTTACATCATTTTCTACTTTGGAGATCACTGTCCAAGTCATCTCGTTTTCTTGGTGGTTTTTCTCTTTCCAATGGTTTACTGCATACACAGCATCCGGCACACGGATTTCACTGCCTCGGACTGCCTGATCCTTGGTAGAACCATGGGTCAGCATTTTTTCTATTTGATCAATAGTGAATAACAATAAATTATTCACATTAGTATAGGAGAAAAAAAGGAAAATAAAGGGACTCCCAGTGCCATATGACGATCTACCCCTGCTAAACTCCTTGCTCTAGCCAAGGTTCACTCTCATCTACAGATCAAATCTCTTACCTTCCTCTCCTGTATAGTCCTAAACACAAGATCAACGAATGAAAGTCATCTGAACTTTAAGGAACTAATCACAAAATATAGCTGCAACTATCACAGAATCGTAGCTATCTGATGCTGTGCCATCCACACTACCTGAAACCATATACCCAGAAATGATTCTGAGAAATTGTTCGACCAAAATGACTGATGAAGATCTAGCCATTGTCCATAAAAGTCTCATTTTTTCCAAATGTCTTGAAAAATGTAAGTCCCATGGAGACAAATCTCCGCTCCACAACTGCTCTCCATCACCAACGCATACTTCCTCACTTCTGATTATCTACAATCGCCCACCATACAATCCAGTGATCACTTAGCCCTTCATGCACTTCAGTTTTGATACCACCTTTAAAGATCACAATCTCTGTTTACTTGCAGACTTCAATACCTGGATTGACAAGTCTAGATCATATCACTCTAAATGTCTACTAGCCTCTTGACCCAATCATATACATTTGATGCAATACATCGCACTCCCACATCATCTCAGTGACTGAGATCTATCTGCTTACCTGGACTGATCATTGTGAGATTCTATTCAACCTTTGCAATGCATTAGCACTAAATACTAGTAGCCCCACAAACCATCTAATATGCGAGTCAGACTGTGAGAGAAAAGTGGCCTTATCTAACTACTTCCTTACTCAACAGAAAGATAAGAAGAGTTCAGAAAAAGTAGCTCTGTCTAAAACTGTCCTTGACAACCTAATGTCATTCAGGGTTATTCCTTTGACCAACACCCCCAGAAAAACCAACTGTCTGACACATGTTGTAAATTTACTAAAATCAAACAAGCTGACCATGGAAAGCATTTGTACAGTGATAATGCCAAAGGTGCACTACAATGCCTTTCCAGTATTTATAAATACACCTTGAATAAAGCACAACGGTTTCACTTCCCTTGTATTGTCCTACAAACAATTTGCCCATCGATGGAATTAAACAAAACTATTAATGAACTCAGAACCCCGAATATATTGATTAATAAAGGACTCAGCAAGAAACTATAGGAACTATATGACACCATGACTGATCATTTCATTGCAAAAGCCAAAGACCTAGAAAAATACTTTAGGGAGGAAAAAGAGGTTCATCCAACTCACCCAATCCCATCCTGGGCCTATAAAGCAGCTCAAGGTCTAAGGCTCCGCTTCATCAACAACTTGGCCCCTGAAGACTTTACCAATAGCACATGATCACCAGAAGGCCCAGATCCACCCAAATCCTCATGTTCTATTTTTCAGGTTGTTTTCCCTAATAAATGTTACTATGTGTTTCCTGGCAAAATCTGTCATGTGAAAAATACAATGGTGGGAAAGTTGTTGGTGAATTTATAATTCCACTCTCTTTCACAAACTCATTTTTGCATAGGGATCAGTGCTTATCTCTTAACTCGCAAACATGCTTCTTCAGGCTAACTTACACATTGCACAAGTGTACAAATTAACACAGATGGTACGTGTGCCTGTTGTTGTTGAACCAAATAATAGGAGATAACCTTAGATTGGTCTTCTGTGTTCAAGTGGGAACATACCACCAGGTCCAGCATAAGATAAGAGATGTATTTGTTGAGTGAACCTTGACACCTTTGGGTATCTTGGCACTTTTGTTAGAAACATATTTGTATTGTTACTCAGCTCAAAGGTGCTTATTTGTTCAATCTTGGAAGGATGAAAGGCTAAATGGAACCACCAGGATTTGAGCCTGTGATTAAGTTTTGATTCTGACAGTGGAAGCTTTGGTCCACTGAGCCACCAGACCTGGTTCGTCAGAACAATGTCTGCAAACCAATGCAGATGCAAGACTGTTGCAAATTCCATTTGTAAGCATTACTACCTGGTAGGGTGTTTCAGCAACCAATTTACAAATTGTGTCAAAATGTCCCCATAAATAGGAAAGTAAGCATAGAGAAGTAGAATTGGCTCCTACTTACCTTAGCTTACCCTACCTCAATTGTTTACCTCAGAACATTCCATGCAACGGTATGCAAGGTTTGGTAGTCAAGCGGCCCACCCCATCTCAGCATGCTGCCTTAGCTCTGAACAGAGGATAATCTCGATAAGAGAACTGGCAGAACATTTCCCAAAAGATGTTCACTCTCATTTCGAGATTAAAGTCAGCTCGGAGAGCAGGTGGAAATCTAATAAATATAACGCACGGGGTTTAGAACACCCAATCATCCAATTTGCCACTGCTCATCTTCAAAATATGGAATGACAGGGAAGCATTTGTGATTTTTGCACTACCTATGTTCTGAAGAGACCCTATCACGCAGATCTCATTACAGAATAGCTGGCATCGCACTATTTTACTTACCCTTGTTAAATTCAGAACGTTTTTTGAAATTTCATATTATGAGATTATAGGTTATTTTTAAGCTGGGGGAAACTGTTTTGAGCACAATATGTCTCAACAAATGACTTTTGTTTCGCTGAAGCTTGTCTCCAGCTTGCATCTCGTGATTTTTTCGTAGAACACAGTGGCAAACTATATTTCAAGCAACATGCATAATTTCATGTAATTTCGCATCATTTCCTTAACACTTTGCATAAAAATGTGTGCTATTTCACGCGCCCCATCACTCTTAACCAGTTATAAAAACATCTGCCAACACATTGCAGATTGATATTTTATACTATACTTTTCCAGCTAAAAGAAAAGGTAGGTTAATCATATGCTGTAAAATTGCAGTGCCTCCAGACAGCTGTAAACAATTTGCAGAAAACAAACAAAAGTCAGGAAAATGTATAAAAGGCTGATGAGATTGTTGGAATCTATACAAGCTGTATGATTCTATCAATGTTGACTTCAAAGCAGACTGCCATCTAACTGCCACACAAGTACACTTGAGCATTACAGACTCAGGCGTGACTTGTGGAGACAATGCGTTTATTTCTGATTAGTAAAGCAGGACGGGGTCGTCCTTTGCTGCAGTGCTTCATTTGTAAAAAAAAATAAGTGGCAGGGCCCTCATCAGGAGGCCACTGCCGTTTGCGCCACCCATTGCCCCTGCCAGTGCTGCCAATGAAAAATCCAACACAACTACTTACCATCACACTCCCATAAGTGTGACAGCACAGATTAACCCCTTCGCCGCTGGTGGGATTCCCCCGCTGTGCTGGGGGAGCGGGGGGCGCGTATAGCGAGCGCCCCCATGCTCATGAGGAGGTCAGCTTGTCATGAGCCACGGCGCTACGGTGCTCATGACGAGCTGAGCTCGTCATGACCGTGCCCGTTTTAATGGAACGCTCAGCACAGCAGGGGAATCTGCCCAGCGTGCGAGTGTTCCATCTAACGGGCGCGGTCATGACGAGCTCAGCTTGTCATGAGCACCGGAGCGCCGTGGCTCATGACGAGCTGACCTCTTCATGAGCGCTCAAGAGGTTAATTCAGGCCACCGAAGCTAAATGAATGGCTTGGGCAGCAGCTATTTGTCATTGTACTGTATTTTGAATTAATAAACAAGTGTTGTTGTGCTCACTCTATAAATTAGCTAAACAGCGCCACCAGGTAGCAGACTGTAATAAGTGCAGGAGTTGCCAATTAAGTACCGGCGCCGAGCACCGGAAACCACCAGCTCACATTAAGCACTGCTTTGCTGCTCAGTAGAGAGATTATTGAAGAAAAGTGTCTTACCATGGTACAGAAAGAGATCTTTTTGTTAACTGTACATTGCACCAGCTCTTGTTTCCAGTTCTACTCCGACCACCTCCATAAGATTTGGAAACAAGTTAAATAGCCTTTCCCATATTGGCTGCTTGTTCAATTTTGCCCCAAACCCATTTCTAATTTCAGCCAAAAACTGGTACTGCCTAGCTGCTCTGAAACGGCCTGTGCTTTGGGAATTGTGTAGTACTGGTTTGTCAAATTGATCCCCACAGCTTACTCTTATTGGTTTCCATAGAAAAATATAGTTAAAACCAACAGGTCTGACATTTGTATTGTGTGGTACTGGCTTTGTCATTGCCGGTTTGTGTAACAGGCTATTTGATTTTTTTGTATAATTCATTTTTCGGATGCATTTTTCAGCATTCCCCTACAATGTTACTAGGATGCTTGCAAACTTTAAGATAGTGCTGGGCGCATTCCAATAGAGGCAGAAGGCACACCTAAACTGTCTAAAGAAAAACCATAACAACAAAATACTCTATGACAATATTGCAAGCCAATTAATGCAATTTCCACAGCAAAAGACGCTAAAAGCTGAGAGAGACTGGCTCACTGTTTCTCAAAGTGAGTTTGTAATGCAATATCTGCTCCATAAATGGCTCAAGTTCCAAACATGCCCAACAGAGAATTTAATTGGTGATTCCATCATTTGAAAGCAGTCTCTGCTGGTCCTCCCTTAAAAGGCTGAGAATTCAAAAAACAAGTTGGTGGAAAGAGTTTTTAACTTGGAGTGTGCAAAGTTGTAAACTTCTGGTATGTGTGGTAAAAGTTAAGATAAATAAGTAAAGAACACAGAATTGTAAATGAGTTAGGCTTTTGCCTGATGAAGTGGAAGTTAGCAAGTATTTTCTAGGCAAGTGCAATTTGTGTTGAGTTACTTGCGAGGAAAAAGTAAGCATGGTATTCAGCCATGTGGTCCGACACCATAGGAACAGCGCCCATCCCAATCAAAGCTGCCAGGAACCTGGGTAGCATAATCAACATCCAAATTTCAACACTCTTCTACACCTTGACAATGCTCAGAAAATCATAAATGGCTCTCCATGGACACATGCAGGACAGCCACACGAGCTCTCATCACCAGCTGACAGACAATGGCATCATCCTCTACGTAGACATCTCTGCCAAGTTCACCAACAAGCTTGAAGTGGTCCGAAACACAGCTCCCAGACTCACACTCAACCTCCCCCACGGGCACATCTCCAAACACCTCAAAGAACTCCAGTGGCTCCGCATCCAGAGACGCACCACCTTCACAGTTCTTTTCCTTGTCTACAAAGCCCTCTACAACTTAGGCACTGCATCCCTCAAAAACTGCATCCGTTTTCACAGCCCTAAAAGGCAACTCAGATCAGATCAGACGTCTGCCTTAATTCATATTTTATCGGACATGAATTTCTTTTAATAAAAATCTGATGGGTGAATCGCTCAACTTTGCGTAATTCCTCACAAATTAGATTTTTAGGAACATTTAACAACTTCTCTAATAAGTCATCTCTCATTGTGAGAATTTTACCCATTTGATCATCTTCTAGAATATAAATTGGATTTTTAGCACTGGTGGTCCAAATGGATACCTAAGTTTCCCTGATGTCTCCAACCCAACACTTATTGTCAATCAATCGCAACATACATGTTGCCTACAATTGTTCTGAAAAGAAATCCGATTTCAACAATAAAATGTCAAATCATATTAATCTCTTTTTTTCCAAAAGCAAAAACTTTAATATCCTTGGGTTCCAGTTTCTTATTGAGCCAATTCTTGTAAAAATATGTGTCTGGAAAAATTCTGAATGGGGACCCAGGATCAGCCATCTACTTTTCTTTCTTCAATATAAATTTCGCACATAGGTGGTATATTTGGTTCTTCATCAATGCCATTAGTGGAAACGTCAGCCACACTTGTATCTTGATTGTCCAAATCTTCTCCGCTAGCTGTAGAAGAATCTAAATTCTGCCTCAGAAAGTTCAAATATGCATACTCACACTTTACCATTTTTCCTACATCCTCTACTATACCCAAAACCATATCCTCTCTAGATACTTCCCAGTTATGATTTCCTTCCTGTACTAATGATACTCTTCTTTTTATAGAAGACATGCATACATTTCCAAAATGCTCCACATTTGCACATCTAAAACATTCCTTATTCCTGCAGGACACATTTTAGATTGTGGCAAATTCGTTTTGATCCAAATGTGTCACATACTACCTTGGAATTTTGCATACCACCTGTCAATTTATTCTTTTGCCTATTGAATTTTCCTTTGAAACTGTTGTCTTTGATTTATAGCAGTTACATCTAAAGCCAAATTATCTACATTGATAGTTTTGAATGGAGAAATGTGTTCCACACTTTTGGCTATGTTAAGTGTTTCATGTAAAGATCGTTTGCGATGTCGTAGTAACTGTTCCTGTATCCTGCTATTGGAATACTGAATGATAAGTTGATCCTGAATATAGATGTCTACACTATCATCAAATGCCCATTATACAGACAAGCGCCTTAGTGTATAAATATACGTATTTACCATTTCATTAGGCTATTGATGTCCAGTAAAGAAATGAAACCTTTCTAATGCAATATGTAGTTATTCTGTAAATAGTTTTTTAAGTCTATCCAATGCTTCTGCTAACCAATCATAATCCATGGCATCTAAACCAGTTGGTGGTTGCATGGGAGATAAATGTTTAAAAACATCGTATCTGCCTCTATTCCTATTAAATGTAAAAGTAAGGATTTCTTTCTATCGGACTCAAATGAAACACCGATAATGGCAAACATATTGTTTTTAAAATGTCTAAGCCATTTTTCCTACGTCATTCAGGGTTGATTGGGACTCAAAAAAATGGAGGAGGTGGATAGCCACAAGTTACTTTCATGTTGATTCAATTGGTATTAAATGTCACATAAATTCCTGTTAAAAGTAAATTAATGCCACACAACATTGTAACTGAAACACAATGTACCCATTATTTGTTGACTGTCACAGTAAATGTGTAAGTCGCTGGTGCAGAAATGTGTTTTTGACAATTTTGTGAATATCCATTGCTGTGTGCAACAGTGGAAAACTTGCCCAGCACTTCCCCAATGAGGAAAATGTACAAGCAGCAGAAATATTGAAAATGACGGCCAGAGCCGGACTGGCCATAGCGGGCACCGGGCAATCCCCCGGTGCCTTGCATGGGTGGGGGCCGGTTTTGGGCCCCTGGATGCCGTTTTTGTTACAGTGCCGTTTTTGCAGCATAGCTGCAAAGTCGGCCCTGTACCAAAATCGGCCAAAAGCCGGCCCCGGCAAAGAGCTCAGCGGCACCTCCAAACCCCTCCCCCCAGAGTAGGGAGGGGGGCCGGCCGAGCACTTTGCAGGGCTGGTTGTGGTTCCCATTCCAGCCCTGATGACAGCATATTGCTACATCGTTGTTGGGTGGCTCTCGGCTGCAAGACGTGTTTGGCATGCTTTTTACACAAATTGAACATAAGATGGTTGTGCATAGACACGTCTTCGCTAGGTGGCTCTCAGCTTTAAGACTCATCAGCCGCAATGTCAGAACACCGCAGTAACTCTAGAACTTCCTCTTCATCTGCAAAAGACCACACCTTCATGTATATGCCGGACATCCAGCCCAAGCCAATCTCTCAACAATGAGCCTGCCCAAGTCAAGTTCGAGGCTTGTCTGCGAGGGATCATCAGTATTGTCATTCGTTGAGTCTCCATATGTTTTGGAATCTGCTCCTTGTTAGTGCACCGCAATGGTGGATGTGTGTGCTACCACCATTCAAGTCATTGCCAAAAGTGGTAACGCAAGAAAAAAAACTTTTGATGTATTTAAAATTACTCTTTAATAAGCACCCACACACTGGCATCATATAGGTAACAGACAGTCATCAAACCCATAACAGTTTTTTTTCAAACTTCAAACCCCCCTTTAAACTACAACACTCTATAAAATTATAAAATAGAGCTATACAATAACTAAAGGTGACTTAAGTACTAAAACACATAATATGTATTACTTCAAAGGTTCATTTAAAAAAAAAAAAAAATTATTTAAAGAGTTTTATATAGCGCTGGCTAGACCCGAAGGTATCAGAGCGCTTTACATGAGAATCAACAATGTAACAGAAGAAGATCAACAATTACACAATACATCAATAAATAGGCAATGCGAGCTGTTGTCCCGGGTTTCCGGAAGACGTGTGTTCAGTCCAAGTAACTCCGCATCATTTAACGGTGCCTGACTGCTTTCCTAAATATCGGCAAGTGATCAACTTTTAGCTCCTCGGCAGAACCATTTAAACTGACATATTCAGGTTTTTACTGCGTGAGGATTTGCCTTACCTAAAACTATATATTGAAACCGCCCGATAGTTATGATTGGAAGCTAATATATAAGCCTCCTGTTCTCAAGACATGTAGTGGAACATGTACATCCAGTTAGGATAGGAAACCCAAAAATCATTGAAGAGAACACCTGGACAATAAGATTTTCTCTGGATTCATAAGGACAGAGCCAAATTGGAGTGGGAATAACGACCACTGCATCCCAAGAAGGGGTCAACAATGAGATCCCTGTGTTGCCCCGTCCAATATGTCCTGAAGAAGACTCGCATGGCCCAGGCATAATCAACCGCAAGGCCGCAAGACGAGTCGAAACGTCGACACTCACTAATAACCTGGACCACTAACTATATCTCCCTCTGTGATATAGTGCAGACATTTTTTACATCCTATGCCTCAGAATATTAATAGGGATTAGATGCGGACTAATTGTAGTGGCCAGGATATATTGTTCCGGCTTTCATCGGCTGGTGTTTTTTGAATCATTTAAATTACCTTTACAATTTTGTGTGATTCCGTTTCCTTTCACCTTATCACCTTCACGCTCTTTTGACACCCTTTGCTTTACTGCACGCTCTAATACGGGGCAATGTATATAATAAAATTTATATAATATTGTGAATTCGCTTTCAATACTTCAATATGACAATAGATTAAAAATATTGCTTATATACTTGGAGTTTGCTGTTGCCTATCTCTTTATGTTCTTCATTGATTGAGCAGGGCTGTTTAAATAACATACGCCTTCTAATTGAATAAGTTATGATTAATTGCTTGTTTGGAAATGTATAGGTCTCGGACCGTTGTTTGTTTATTTTGACACGCACACACAAGCACACATTCAGAAATGATCAAAGATACAGGCACACATACAATCACATGCTTCAGAACAAAAATACCCAAGGACGTACACACAAAATACATCCACACACACACCATCACACGCACAGACATGCACAAGCACACACAAATGTGCGCACACACTCTCATACGCGAACAGAGGGTGTATACAAGTACGCATACAGAAACATCCACATGCACCAGCACACATACAATCCCATGCTCTACTACAAAGACACTCAAATACATGCACACGCCATCATACGCACAGATATAAGCACACATACAGAAACATCTGCTCACACTAACACAAGCACACATAGAATCACATTCTCTAATATAAAAACACTCAAATACATGTGCACACCATCATACGCACAGACATGCACACAGAAAATGTGAACATAGACTTTCATAGACACACAGGCGCACACACACACATTCGTCCACACCCCCCCCTCATACACGCACAGACGCAAATACAAAAGCACTCCCGTGACACATTTCTCCAGGCCATGGCCCAGCATTGATGGCAAACAATGGCAGGTTTGGACAGACTAAAGAAAGAAGGCTAGTTGTACACAGAGGAAACGGTCAACTCGAGGCCAACAAGATGGTGGGCCCAGAGTAAGAGTCACAGCAACCTCGTCATAAAAATGGCGGCCTCAGATCAACACATCCTGATTCTAGTACTCTGGGTCCAGAAGCCAGCTCTCTGGGTTTCCCGGCTTCAAAGCATAGACTACCTGCAGGGCTCCGCTTCACATCACCCCTTCTGGCCTCCTGGAGACACCCACCTTGTCCTGGGCTGTGTGTATGCTCAGGTGTCTATTGATGTGACCCACAGCCCCCCCGACAGCCTCACTTGTATCTCTAAGTCCTCCGGTGTAGGCACACGTCTACTAAGCTCCTCGGCTTTGCTCCTCTTCGCCGGGTGTGTCCTGCTCTCAAAGTACTCCTCGCGATCTGCCAGCACCACGGTCCGCCTCGGTCTCCGCAACTGCAGGGCCTAGACAGCGCTGGCGCCCCCGCACTCACCAGCTGGCCTACTGGGGATCAGCTCAGCTCGTCCACGAGGTCTCTAGGCTGCCCGCTGCTCTTCCTTCGCCGCGTGTCTTGCACCTCCCGGGATCGCGATTTCCACTTCTAACTCCTCCACTGGGCTCCTGGCCAGGAACAAAACTGTATGCCGGTTCGGGGTGCCATGTTTAAAGCTTAAATTGGGCCGCGGCGAGCAGAGCTCCGGAAAGTCACCGCTGCACGGTCGCGGGTGCTCCGTCCGCCTCGCAGCCGGCGCGGCATTCTTTTTTTTTTAAAGTTACGATCTCATGAGACTCTTGCGGAATTGTGAAAAGTAGGAAGGAATAAGTGATGTTTGAATGCACTCTGGTATGCACACGTGTTAGTGTACAAGGGGCCTTAATGAAGATGGTGTTTATCAGAGTCTACTATTTATGCCCATTGACTTGTGAAGACTTGTGAGTAGAGTTAAGACTCTTCTCACACCCTACTATGCACACCCATCATCTGAGATCGAGGTCTAAAAGGAGAGGCCAGTCTCTTCCCACATCAAACTGCGCTTACCTGTCATCTGAGCGAGAGGTTTGAAAGGAGGTACCAACCCTTTCCCACACCCAACTACGCTCACCCATCCTCTGAGAGAGGGGTCTGAAAAGAGAAGGCAGTCCATCCACACACACTACTATGCACATCTATCTTGTGAAAAAGAGTTATAAAAGGATAGGCCAGTTGCTCTCCATACACCCTGCTATGCACAGCAGTCATTTGAGAGAGAGGTCTCAAGGAAGAGGCCAGTCCATGCACACACTCTACTATGCACACCTGTCATGTGAGAGAGATCTCAAAGGAGAAGCCAATACCTACTCACATGCTACTACATACACACGCTATCTGAAACAGATGTCTCAGCAGAGAGGCTTGTCCCTCCACACACCCTACTGCACTAACCAATCATCTAAGAGAGAAGTCTCAAAGGAGAAGCCAGTCCCTCCCCACTGACTACTACGCATACCACCCATCATTAGAGAGACATGTCTCAAAGTAGAGGTCAGTCACTCCCCATACACCCCACTATGTACACCCATCATCTGAGAGAGAGGTCTGAGTGGAGAGGTCAGTCCCTCCACACACCCTACTATGCATGCATGTCATCTGAGAGAGGTTTAAAAGGAGAGGGCAGTCCCTCCCCATAACCTAGTATGAACTCTCACAATGCAAGAGAGGATTCTCATTGGAGAGGCTAGTCCTTTCCATACAGTACTATTTCCCTTCAATACTGTTGTGATCTTGTGAATGTCCTGCAAGAGTAGAATGCAAGGTTCAGCAAGTGAAGCTTTCTGCATGAGGCTCATTCGATCTTGTAGGAATACCAGCATTTAAAATTGCTGGACCTGCCACAAGCTGTTTTATGATCCCACAAGAATCTAACAAGATTGTATCGGGACAATTGGGAAAAAAGGGCCAAGGTCAACCAATAGTTAACATTCTTTTTACAAGGTTCAAGAAATGCTGCTATGTGATTGACTGAAGAGCTAGGGAAAGCTCAGATTGGACTTGGTGCGTTGGAGGAGAAGGAAGTCTCTTTGAATGGTGCTCAGCAGATGTGACTTAATGTGGAACCAAAAGAGCTGGTGTCTTCAGCTGCATTTAAGAAACAACTCCAAGTTCAGGTACTTAATAATAATATATTTTATGAACTTCGTTGAGAAGTGTCAGTAGGCCCATTACTGTTAGTAAACTAATTACACACAAGGTATACTGAGTGAAAGGTTGTTTATAGAGGTGTAGGTTTCTAAATATAGAGTTTCAGAAGTATACATTCGAAGGGAGAGAGATATCATCAAGTATTCCACGTTGTGGTAAAAAAATTAACTGCTCAATCTATATGTTGTAAGTAGAAGAGGTAGTATTTCTGAAATTATAAAACAAAGATTCTGCAATCTGGTAATACAAGCCCAGGTGTTTTAATGAACCTTACTATACACATATTTTACCCCCCCGAGATGGTTGAGTGAAGATAATGCTATTTCTCGAGTAAAACACTGTGCTTACTGATAGGAAAGGAGTGTCAAGATGAATGTGTTACTTTATAAACCTTTATGGAACCAGGGTTGTTGTCATCTCATAATTTAGTGGTGAAAGAAATGCACTGATTGAGGGTGTGCATTTTTTCAGTGGATAGGAATAACAAGTTAGTAGTATACTAGATATAAATGTGTGATTGTGGGTGAAAGATGTAGAAGAGTATAGAGAATATATTGAGTAATCACTGTTGTCAATTATTGACCAGTATGTAATTTTTAATTTTCTCGTTATTTTGTCTTTTGGTAGGAGGACAATGGAAAACACAGATTTTGAAAAAGAAAAGTAGCATGTCAAAAATATATGGAGGAGAAAAATAAATCGTGCTCACTTTTGAAGAAACAAGAAACAATAACTGTGTGGAAAATCAGGAAAAAAACTATTAATTGTAGAAGTGATTATGTTCTTATTTCCCAGGGGGTCATTTATGGTCTTGCACAACTTTGTCCTTTGCAGGTCTACTTGTCTATAATGAAAACATTATCTGCTTACATAAGCAGGAAAAAAGAGCCTTATTAAATGAAACAGGATTATTGTCTTGTTCAACAGTAAGTACCTGAGCAGGATCGATGTATCCAGTTTGAAAAGATGTGAAAGCACATGAAAAGCTCTCCAGTTCAGCAGCCCGTGCTAACTCTGCCCAAGCTGGCCTTTGCAAACTCCTTATAAAAAATTGTATGCATGAGAAACTTTGCTGAGACTTTTATGCTAGCTGGCCTGATTACAAAAAACTGCCATACCAAAGACTCTCTGCCAGGCTGAGATGGCTGAGGTGCTGCAAGTACACCAGGCTGTTCATCCTAATCTGATGAAGACACTATAAGTTAGTGAAGTTTATTGTTTTGTTTGTTTTACAGTTGCTGAAATCGTTTATTAATATAGCTGTTGTCATTTTGTAACATTATTAAATTATTTTGTTGTAATAAAACATGTTTCAAATTACTAGTAATTTATTTGCTAAATAGTTATTACAGATTAGAATATTATTATAATATTGCACATTTTGACTGAAACTGGCAGTTCCATTTTCAGGGACTGCAGTAGTGTTCCTGCATGTAAATGCATAAGTACAATACTATACACATGTTTAATGCTGGAGAGACTTGGTAATGGAGAAGCCATTTATTTGAATATCCTACCATGCTGATTTCTCATGCAAGAGTGAGGACTGACTAAAGAGATAAGTCCATGTCCACACTGTAGTATAGAGACCTCTCATACAAAGATAGGTTTTACCACAGAGGCCAGTCCATCCTCATACTCTGCTCACACTGCTATTGGCTCGTTGTGATGTGATAGTGGAGAGGGTAGTTCTTTTGTACATGTTACTATATATGCTTTTGACTCTGGAGAGAAGTTTCAGAGGAGAAGTATGCACTGCGCACACCCTCCTCTGCCTGCATGTCCCCATGGGGAGAGGTCTGAGGGAGAGGTGAGTGTGTCCCTACATTTAACTATCTACAGCAGTGGACCAAGACAATGTTTTCAGCAGAGAAGATATACTCCATTTCTATACCCTACTATGCACATTCATCTCCAGAAAGAGAGGTGTAGGAGCAGAGAGAGCAGTCTCTATCCACAGCCTACTACACGTGTTACTCTTGGGAAAGGTCTGAGCTGAGAGAGCAGTCTCTCTCTATAATCTAGTCTTATCCTTGTCATCAAAGAGAGACCTCTCCACATTTTATTTCTATATTTATTTACTGAGTTTTATATAGCGCTGGCTAGACCCGAAGGTATCAGAGCGCTTTACACAAAGTTACAAAAATTACATCAGGTAACAGGCTACATCAGTTACTAGTAAAACATTTAAATGGTATAGAAAATGAGATAAATGGAGCGTAGAAGGGTATGGAAGTAGGGTGAAGGGGTAGGAGGGAGATACGAAGGCAAGACGAGGGGAAGACTGCCCCATGTCCGGCTGGGTAGGTGATGGCCTAGGGGGTGGTCCACGGCCCATCTCCTCTTTAGCTATCAGGTAGCTCTACGGGGCTTCGGCCAAATAGCAAGGTCTCGGCTGAAAAACATAAAAAGAGCATATGAAGGCAAGATAAATGGAGTGTAGAAGGGTAGGGGGGAAGGGTAAAGGGGTAGGGGGGAGATGAAGGAAAGCCTGCCCAAAGTCCGGCTGGGTAGGAGACGGCCGAGGGGAAGTCCACAACCCATCTCCTCTAGAGCTAACAGGTAGCTCCAGCGGTCATCGGTCAGCTAGCTAGGTCTCAACGGTCAGAGGAAGATCACATAGTTTATGTCATGATGGGAGAGCCGGGTGGGCTCGATGAGCCAGTCCATGGAGTCCGGTGTGGTTGGAAGGGATTCTCTATTTGCTGCAGACCAGTGGAGCAAGAAGGGGGTGGGTGGTGTAAGGGCTTTGAGAGTGAGGAATAGTAGGTAGGAGACTAGTTGTTTAGTCCGTTTGTGTGATGGCCATGACGAGGTCAGGCACCCGGGTATTCTGAGATCCCCCATCCGCTGCCTCCTGATGATTGGGGCTCGCACGGCCGCCATATTGGAGTCAGGCATCTTCTGTCATGGTTTTGGGCTGCGGCTCTAGGGGCACGAGCACAAGCTCACGAGCTTTATGTGGCAAGATGCATAGTGACATGACCATGGCTCAGTATTGGTGGCGATGTTTCCAAAAACACTAAACTTCATTGCTTATTGTCACTGTCTGCCTTTGTTCATGTGCGCTCTGTGCATGTCTTGTTAATCTTGCCCTAACTCATGTGCGCGCGCTGTTTTACTCATGTGCGCGCACTGAATGCCTTGCTCATGTGCACGCGCTGTATACCTTTCTCAAATTGCCTTTACTTATGTGCACGCTTTATATGTCTATATGCCGTGTTGACTTAAATGCCTATTGAAGTATCCATTCCCTGCACAATATTTTATCAGGTATGCATAAAAGTTGAAGTAAGTGCGTTTAGAAATAAAGGCACATGGGTGGTATTAGCTCAGGACACTCTACAATTTCAAAGCAGAGTTCAAAGCAGCAGTTCTCTGCTTTGTATTCTTAGAAGCTCGGGCCGAATCCTCCAATGAGCGCATTACGCTCTGCACGTCTCTATCTCCTTGGGTGTGGCACGTCTATAAAAAGGAAACACACCCAAGGAAACATGCTCACTATTCTTCTTCACTTCAGAGGCCAGCAGCTGTTCCAGGTATTCCCTAAGTCATCGGAAAAGCAGCAGAATATCTCCTGGCAGTAAATCGGACAAAGTGAAGTACTCTTCCTGAGCGTCAATTAATCTTTTGACTTGAGTCTACAGAATAAGGGTAAGACTCCTTTGAATATTCCTCTAGGGTTGGAAACTTTCCTTTGAGAGACCTTTGACAGGATCTGTAATCTCCAGATTTTGAACTTTATGAATACTAGAAGTAATATTTGGAACATTTAAAACTTTGAAAACTTTGAACCTTGAAATAATCTTTGAACTTTAACAAAGAACTTGCTATTTGGACATAGTAAAAAGTCGCGTGGCAGGCCCAGAACACCATCAGGATTTTACCAGTGTGAAAAAGACTGCATAATCTTTCAGGTTTAATCCAAGCACTCTACAGTAGGGAATGACAGGTGATAATTGGTTTCTAAAATATGTTTATAGAGAATTATTGATATACACATTGCTTATATATGTTTGATGCATATTGGATTTCTATTACAGGTCTCCTTCCCTGCTGTTCCTTCCCCAAAATCCCTTCCCCCCGCCTAGCCACTCTAATACTTTGTGTCATTACGACAATTCAGAGTTGGAGCAGCCTGGAGGTGGACCCTTCTAACGGTCAGCAAGCCCTGAGGAATCTATGCCTTGACAGAATAGCGAGCAAACGAAGTTTATTCCTCCTGGCTTGTTCGATTCTAGAATGACTACCCTAGATGATATTTTGAAGGCTTTGGGACAAATGCAGCAGGAGTTAGCAGACTCCAATGCTCGCAGAACAGCCTTAGCAGAAAGTGTCTCTCTCCTTCAGCAACGTCTTGATAGTAAGGAGAAGATTGAACGAAATCCATTTGATGTTCCTTTAGGGAAGCTTCCCAGTGTAACCCATACGTTAGGACAGGGAGCTACAGGAGGAAGTCAAACCCCAACTACCATAGCAGTGACAGTCCCCTCACCAGTACCATTAGCAGTTCCGTAAAGATTCTCCGGAGATCCAGCTATGATCCAAGTATTCCTCACACAAATGGAATTACATTTTACCTGTAAAGCCACCTCATTCCCAAACGCCCAGTCACGAGTTCCTTTTCTTAGTTCATACCTCATTGGTGATGCAGCCTCGTGGGCAGGCCCTCTGGTACGTGAGGATAATGCAATATTGTACAATGGGAAGGCTTTTGTAAGGGAATTTGAAAGAGTGTTTGACCGGCGAGCCGCAACCTCTTCAGCAGATAAAGAATAATTAGAACTACGTTTTGGAAATCGTGATTTGGTTACATATTTAACCCATTTCAATCGTTTGATCTCAGAAACAAAATGGCCAGAAGAAAAAAGAGCTGCTATTTATTATCATGGGTTGCGTGACGATTTAAAAGACGTGTTGGCTCAGATAGACCCACAACCCAAAGGGTGTACAGACCCAATAAATTTGACCTTACGTCTTGATCATAGATTATTCGAGAGAAAAGGACGTCGGCCACAACGATTCATCTTTCGTTTTGAAAAAAGCAAACCAGTACTCAGTAGCCCATCTCAAGACAATCATGGAGAACCCATGGAGATTGGGTCAATCCATCCATCTCTTACAAAAGAGGAAAAAGAAGCACGTAGAAAGAACGGATTGTGCCTATATTGCGGGGAAAAAAGGACATTTTGTTAAAGACTGACCAACCAAATCTAAAAACAGATTGTTCAATCATCAAGCAAGACAATAAATTCAGTCATAAATCCGACGGAAAACTAAAGAACTCAAAATAAAAAGAAGGGGATCTTTTGAGTATTTGGCAAATCCCTTCTGTGAGAATTTCAGCAGGCGAACGAGTAGCTCATTCCACCCTAGAGATGGTTATAACAATTCTTCCAAATCAAAAAAGGCATAACGGTTCTCCTTGATTCTGGGGCAACAGGGAATTTTGTAGATTCTGCTTTAATAGGTCATTTGTCCATACCATGTGAAATCAAGAAAAAACAGCAAATTGTATAGACAGTTGATGGACGTGTCTTAACTTCAGGTCCCATTACAAAACAGACTCAGGCTATGCAACTAGAATTTACTATTGACAGGCAACAATATATCAAGACCATTTCCTTTAATCTAATTGATGCCCAACAATATGGGTTCATTTTAGGAACGCCATGGTTGCAAACCCATAATCCCCAGATAGATTGGGTACGACGAATATTGCAAACAACATTGTTTTATGGACACACATATATCACCAGAAATTAAGACAGAGGTGAATTACAACCTAGCCACAGCAGAAGAAAAAGAGACTATATTACCACCACAGTACGAAAAGTATAGAGAAGTCTTCAATGAACAAGAAGCAGACACGCTACCTCCCCACAGGGCATTTGATTGCCAAATAGACTTAATACCTGGAGCAGTCATTCCTAATTGTAGAATTTATGCATTGGCAGAAAAGGAGAACGAACATTTACGAACATATTTAGATAAATATTTAGCCAATGGATTTATCTGACCATCCAAGTCTCCGGCAGCCTCTCCTTTATTCTTTGTGCCAAAAGCCAATGGTGAACTTCGCCCCTGTATAGACTTTAGAGCCTTAAATAAAATCACAGTCAAAAACAAGTATCCCCTTCCACTCATTCCAGTTATTCTTGACCAAGTGAAAGTAGCTGTCATATATAAAAAACTAGATTTAAAGGGTGCCTATCATTTAGTCAGAATGAGGGCTGGTGACGAGTGGACACAGCCTTTAAAACCAGGTATGGTCTTTTTGAATATTCAGTGATGCCGTTTGGGCTATGCAATGCCCCAGCAGCATTTCAATTCTTTTTGAATTACATTTTACGAGAACATCTAGATAGATTTGTCATTGTGTACATGGATGATATTCTCATCTATTCATCATCTCATGAGCTCCATGAACAACATGTGTCTACCATCCTGGATCTTCTGCTGTCTAACGGTTTGTACTGTAAGCTCAGTAAGTGCGACTTTCATGTTACTGAAGTTGAGTTCCTTGGTGTTATTTTAACACCAGGAGGTTTTCAAATGGCAGAACGAAAAATTCAAGCAGTTCTTAAATGGCCCATTCCAAAATCAGTCAGAGAGGTCCAATGTTTCCTGGGCTTTGCAAATGTTTATAGACGCTTCATTAGCTATTTTTCTCAAATAATCGCACCCATCACTCATCTGCTACTGAAAAATGTACCTTTTCATTGGAACTCAGATGCTCAAAATGCGTTCGACCACCTTAAACAGGCCTTCACCTCTGCTCCCATTCTTGTACACCCTAATCCTGAACTACCCTACATAGTAGTAGCTGACACCTCCGATGTAGCCCTGGGAGCTATTTTATCTCAAAGAAATCTAACCAACGGCCAGTTACATCCTGTGGCATTCATGTCGAGAAAACTATCTACAGCTGAAAAGATTTACATGATTGCAGAAAAAGAACTATTAGCAATAAAGAATGCCTTCGCAGAATGCAACATCATTTGTTAGGAGCAAAACATACCATCACAGTTTTCACGGACCACTGCAATTTACAATTCATAAAAATTGCTCATACATTAACACCACGTCAAATGCGGTGGATGTTGTTCTTTTCAGAGAATGATTTTGTGGTCACCTTCCGCCCAGGTTCGGACAACAGAAAATGAATGAATGAAGAATGAAGAGAAGTTTTATACAGCGCAACGTTCACTCCAAGGAACATCTTGGCGCTTTTGAGGACGGAAAGAAAAACAGGCGTATGAAGGTGAAAGTGCTAAATGGCACGGGAGAGAGGGGGACTTAGAGAGGGATGATTAGATTAGTGATAGTGCTAGGTGGTCTGGGGTGGCGAAAATCCATGTTTTGAGGAGTTTCCTGAAAGTGAGTTCCATGTGGGTATGCCTCAGCTTAGTAGAAAGGGCGTTCCAGGCTTTTGTGCCTAGTACCGCCATGGATTTTCCACCCCTAGTTTTCAATTTGAATTTTGGGACAGTTAGCAGGCTTTCTGATGTGGACCGCAGAGTTTGTTTAGTGTTATAGCGCTGGAATTTAGATCTCAGATATTCCGGACCTGATTCACTCACCGATTTATAGGTAATGGTCAGGATTTTGAATAGGATCCTTTTATGGACTGATAGCCAGTGGAGAGTATTCAATGCCTCAGCTGAGGAGGAGCGCCTAGGGAGCCCGAGTACCAGCCTTGCGGCAGCGTTCTGGACTGAAAAGCTGACGCACTTACTCGTCAAGAGTCCACACAACTCACTGTTCTTGAAAAACCACTGGCCAAATTGATCCCAATAAAGTTGTCTGTCTTGTGAAAACTGAAGAATTTCTGGACTCAGTATGAGATAGTTTCCCAATTCACGTATGGAAAAAATGGGTCACACAAGAAGCCAACCGACAAATCGCCCAAGATTTACCTTTTCATGAAAATACCTTATTTGTACCCACGGAACAGCTTCAAAAGACAGTGTTTGATTGGCATCTCAATCATCCATGTTCTGGACATCTGGGCTGATTAAGAACTATAAAAGCCATCCAACGAAACTTCTGGTGGCCACGACTAACTCAAGACATTTCCAAATGGGTAGCGGATTGCAAAATATGTGCTCGGAGTAAAAGTGATCATGGAAAAACCAAAGGCCTGCTAATGCCATTGTCAACTCCACAAAGACCTTGGGAACACTGGTCTGTAGGCTTCATAACAGACTTGCCTATCGATAAAGGTTATACCTGTATCCTTGAAGTAGTGGATAGTTTTTCAAAAATGGAACACTTCATAGCATGCAAGAAAATACCAACATCCAGTGAATTGGCTAACCTACTTATGCTACACGTTATTCGTTTACATGGACTTCCGAAGAAGATAATTTCTGACCGTGGATCCCAATTTTCTGCTACATTTTGGTTCCAATGGTGTCAGGCATTACAAATCTCTCCAGCCCTCTCCACTAGTCATCATCCTCAAACCGATGGCCAAACGGAGAGATTATATCAAACTCTGAAACAATACCTCCGCTGTTACGTCACCAATGCAAAAGTCTCCTGGGCTAAACTACTTTGGCTAGCAGAAATTGCATACAATTCAGCTTATCATACAGCATTGCAGACTTCTCCATATTATTCCATCTATGGATTCCACCCTAATTATCTACCAGTGACTTTACCTATGGATCAGAATTTAGTTCCCTCAATTTCAGCAGGAGTAAAACAGATCCAGAAAGTACATTCTCTAATCACGGAACATCTAAACTCTGGCAAAAGTAAATACAAAGCCTCAGCAGATAAACACCAAGACCAGGCCCACTGTATAAAGCAGGAGACAAGGTATGGCTTTCCACCAGAAACATTCAATTCAAACATTCGAAAACATTTCATCCTAAATTTATAGGACCATTTAAAGTGCTCAAACAAATCAATCTATTGGCTTACAAACTGCAGTTGCCTCCCCAGCTGAAGGTTCATCCTGTATTTCATACTTCTTTATTGAAACATGCTTCTCAATGTTGTTCTTCACAGGCTGGCCCTTTATTGGTAAATGATCAGGAAGAGTTTGAGGTGTGTCACATCTTGGATTCTCGTAGAAGAGGCTCATTATGATGGAGGATTTTCCGCATCCTCCGGGCCGGCGGAAGCCACCGCCGGCCCGGCGGATGCAGAAAATCCTCTGCGGACCCACCAAAGACCCACCGCCACATTAGGATGGCTGGTGGGTCCTGGTTTAAGTCTGCTGCTTTTCCACCGCGGTTGGCTTACAACCGCGGCGGAAAAGGCCTAATATGGTGGCGGTGTCTCTCAGACACCGCCAGCCATATTAGGATGTCTGAATTTCAATGCCTTTACACGGCGGCATGTCCGCCGTGCAAAGGCATACGGATTCTTGTTTGGGGGCCCGTTACGGGCCCCCAGGGGTGAAGGGGGGTGGGGGGTGCACATGGGGGGTACCTATGGTACCCCCCTGCATTTGCATGCACAGAGCGGCAGGCACCGCGCGGTGCCTGCCGCTCTGTGCACGCAAATGCACAGCTTTCATTTTTACCATTGCGGCGGATGCAGCTTGAAGCCGCACCCCCCCGCAATGGTAAAAATAGAGGATGTGACCGCCAGGGTGGCGGTCACATCCTAATTGCACAGGAGGGAACTCCGCAAGCAATGCGGAGGTTCCCTCCTACTCTATGGTGGCGGACGGGCTCAGGTCCGTCCGCCATCATAATCGGCCCCTTGGTTTCCTGGAAAGGATATGGTCCTGAACATGACTCTTGGGAGCCTGCTAACAATGTACATGCACCTCGATTGGTGCAACGATTCCATGACTCCTTCCCTTCAAAACCTGCCTCTAGAGAACCCTTGCAAGGGGGGAGTACTGTCATGGTTTTGGGCTGCGGGTCTAGGGGCACGAGCACAAGCTCGCGACCTCTATGTGGCAAGATGCATAGTGTCATGACCATGGCTCGGTATTGGTGGCGATGTTTCTAAAAACACTAAACTTCATTGCTTATTGTCACTGTCTGCCTTTGTTCATGTGCGCGCTCGGCAAGTCTTGTTAATCTTGCCTTTACTCATGTGCGCGAGCTGTTTTACTCATGTGCCCACGCTGAATGCCTTGCTCATGTGCACGCGCTCTATACCTTTCTCAAATTGCATTTACTTATGTGCGCGCTTTATATGTCTTTATGCCTTGTTAACTTAAATGCCTGTTGAAGTATGCATTCCCTGCACAATATTTTTATCAGGTATGCATAACAGTTGAAGTTCGTGCGTTTAGAAATAAATGCGTATGGTTGGTAATAGCTCAGGACACTCTACAATTTCAAAGCAGAGTTCAAAGCAGCAGCTCTCTGCTTTGTATTCTTAAAATCTCGGGCCGAATCCTCCAATGAGCGTCATTACGCTCTGCACGTCTCTATCTCCTTGGGTGTGGCACGTCTATAAAAAGGAAACACACCCAAGGAAACACGCTCGCTATTCTTCTTCACTTCAGAGGCCAGCATCTGTTCCCGGTTTTCCCTCAGTCATCGGAAAAGCAGCAGAATATCTCCTGGCAGTAAATCGGACAAAGTGAAGTATTCTTCCTGAGCGTTAAATAACCTTTTGACTCGAGTCTACAGATTCAGGGTAGGACTCCTTTGAATATTCCGCTTAGGGTTGGAAACTTTTCCCTATTTGTTTGAGAGACCTTTGACAGGATCTGTAATCTCCAGATTTTGAACTTCATGAATACTAGAAGTAATTTTTGGAACATTTAAACTTTGAAAACTTTGAACCTTCAAATGATGTTTGAACTTTAACAAAGAACTAGCTCTTAGGACTTAGTAAAACGTTGCGTGGCAGGTCCAGCACACCATCAGGATTTTACCAGTGTGAAAAAGACTGCATCATCTTTCAGGTTTAATCCAAGCAGTCTACAGTATGACAGGTGATTATTGGTTTCTAAAATATGTTTATAGAGAATTATTGATATCCATATTGTTTATGTGTGTTTGATGCATATTGCATTCCTATTACAGGTCTCCTTCCCTGCTGTTCCTTCGCCAAAATCCCTTCCCTCCGCCTGGCCACTCTAATACTTTGTGTCATTACGACAATTCAGAGTTGGAGCAGCCTGGAGGTGGACCCTTCTAACGTCGAGCGAGCCCTGAGGAATCTGCGCCTTGACATTTTCCCCCATGAGTGTATTCTCGCCTGACCCCCTTCATCCACACAGTTTCTCTGAGGGGTCAGGGACAGGGGGGTCCAGGTGTAGACAGCCGCCCTCTGTTGCAACCTGTTGCCGTCCTGAATGCACTGCACAACTGAGACGAGGCAGGGAGTGGGAAAGGGACCGCTCACCTCTGCTTTCAGTTACAAGTGTTTCTGGGCTCCAGAGAACATGTCTGACATCCCCGCTGCAGCGGCGGCTTCTTTTTACACGCAACGGCCGGGCCTCACAAGCGGATGGAGAGTTACAGACGGCTGTATTGCTGATTGATTTTGTAGACAACTAAATCACAGGTGCCATCTTAGGGTCAGTCCCGCTCTTTGGAAGATCATCACTCTGATGTGGTCGGATTCATGTAGAAACAATCCTTATAGCCAGCGCATACAGCTTTAGTAATATTAAATTGTCCACAGCTCTAGTAAGTAGCATTGCAGCTCCGCAGGAGAAGGTATAACGCTTCTCGTACACTTCAGACAGCCACCATCTTAGGGTCAGGCCGCATTCTTTAAAATAAATCACCCCAAAGTAATTTTGTATGGTAGAAAGGCAACTGTACCCCATCAAAAGGTGAGGCCGTTCAAGTGCTCATGAAACGAGGTGCTCATGAAGGCAATCCAGTTAGATTATGTATCTTTAACAACGGCTTCATCAATGTTTTGCGTCATCCACCATTTAGATGCCCCTTGTCACTGCAGATGACAGAGTTGTGGTAGCAGTTCAGCTCCAACCCCATAGGATGTTGTTTTTCAACTGCTTGGCTGTCGGGTCGCAGCGCCCAGTCCCTGTTAAGGGTTTACCACATACAGTGGCTCTTGCTGCATCCCCCTCTGCCCGCAGTTATTTTAGCCCTTAGGTTCGATCCCTCCACGCCAGACTCCACGATGGGGGGCCAGCCACTCAGTCTCGTCGGATCTCTGCTTCCCAGCCACAAACTCAGCTCCAGAGTGTCCTGTGCGCCGGTAGATCAGGTCTGCCTGTAAGCAGGGTGTTATAGCGGGAACGGCATCCGAAACCCGGGTAGCGATACTGATGGATACTCTAGGGCTGGCTGGGGGAGTGCGGAGCCTCCGCATGGAGCGTCCTACTCCCTCGGCTATTCTGGCCAGAGAGCATAGAGGTCAATTCCTCAGACCCTATTTCTACATCTGTCAGCCTGGGATAAGGTGTAGGCAGACAAGCAAGGCCTTCAACATACTGTACTATGAACACCAATCATCCAAGATAGAAGTCTCAGCCTGGGGGCCAGCTCCTCCTCACACCCTACTATGTGTACCTATCATCCAAGACAGGGTTTTCAGCAGAGAAACCATTACATCCTCACATCCTACTATGCATACCCTTCACTGGTGGAAAAGTTATGAGCACAGATGGCAGTGTAGAGGCCAGTCACTTCCCACACTTTACTATAACCATGACTGAATCAAGAGAGCGCCCTCATAAACTTTACTATGCTCACCCATCATCCAAGACAGAGGTCTCAGAGGAGAGACCAGTCTCTCCACATACTCTACTTCACACCTCGTCATGCCAGGGAAAGGTTTCAGCAGAGAGGCCAGTCCCTTTATACACCCTAATATGCACTACTGTCAGCCCTGAGAGAGGTTTCAGCAGGGAGGATAGTCTCTCCCCTCAACCTTTTACCCACATCCTTCATCTGAGAGAGAGGTCACAGCAAAGAGGCTAGTTCCTTCACACTTGTCATCTGGCAGAGAGGTTTCAAAAGAGAGGCTGGTCCTCTCTATATCAGAGGGTGGACGGTAAACTCCTCTCCATCGGCGAAGCTCACTGAATTTTTGCTACTCTGCGCTCTATGTTCAGCAAAAACTCCGTCAACCACTGTGGAGCTGAGTTTACCGGCGCTGCAGTGCCTCTGATGGATATGAATTCAGCAATTTGCATGAATGCATGCCTGTGTTTACACATTTGTATGAGTTAAAAATTGCTTGTTACGGCCCCGGTTCCACAACAGCACAGGGCAGGCACACTTTTCCCTCTTTCAGAAAAAAAAATAGTGGGACCTCGTGTCATCTTGTTTGTTTTTAATGTTCAGCATCAGTAAGATAGGGGAATCTGAACTCTGTCAAAGACAGCAGAAACCCAGCAGCAGTGTTTGTTTTACAAAATGCGCTACATTCTTTTATGCATTCAAATCAATCTTCATTTTACAGAGAGGAAAGGCGCACCTGAGTCCCAGAATAACTTGCAGAGTGATCCTCCTCCTCTCCAGGCCATGGGATTTGATGCACATGCTTCAATTCTCTGCTGAACCCCCCCTCCTTCTAGCCAAGTTGCTGAGGTAACAGGACAAAGCCCTCTTATCTGTTGCAACTTCTGATCAGGGAAGCTTGCTTTGCTGAGCCTGTGCACAACCTTAGAGTCTCTGAGACAGGGAGGGGGACAATCAGAGAAAGGTGGAGGTTAGAGGAGAGCGAGGCTAAGGACAGAGAGAGAAGCTGGTGGAGAATGTCTCTTGGCTCACAGTTAGTCACCCCTGGGTGGGCCATGAAAAGCAGGGGAAGGATGAAGGACAGTGACTGGGTGAGTACAGCGCTGAGGATTGTCAGAGGAATGGTGAAACCTTTATGTACAGCAGTGGTGGGGGAGCATCCAGGGATATCTAATCTCTCGCCGAGGTTCAGTGGAGCTCCTTGAGCGCGTGCTCAGAATTCAGTACTTTGATAATGACAGACAGCCATACCTGCATGCTATCACGGAACTCTGGGAGTTATTATGCTTTCGGGGATCAGCTTGGCTGTAGGCAGAACTTTTATTTTCAGATATGTACATAAATAAACGTTGCAATTTTTTACAAGTCATTTACTCTACCCACTTGCAGAACTCAGCGGAATCACATAGTGTTTTTTGGTTACTCCGCAGAATTCCACTGAGTGAAACTCTGTGAGCCAACCCCTATCTTTATCCTACTATGCATATTTGGCATCTGATACACAGTCTCAGCGGAGAGACCTATCTCTCCCCAAATCCAACTATACACACCGGTCATCCAAGAGAGGGATTTTAGCAGAAAGTCCAGTTTTTTTCCATACCCTACTATGGTCATCCATCATCTGGCAGAGAGGTCAGTCTCTTCCACATACTATGCATACTGGTCACCCAGAGGAGAGGTGTCAGCAGAGAGGTCAGTCTCTCCTTACATCCTACTATACACTTCTGTTATACTCTGGAAAGGTCAGAGTAGAGAGGGTTCTTGCTCCCTATACCTATATCCAGTTATTAGGAACTATAAAGTATAAGCCCTGTAATCAAAGAACGTGTCAAATATATACTCTCCAAAAAGATACACTCTTGCAAGACTCTCGCGGTATTGTAAAAAAGTGGGGCGTACCAAAGGTGTGTTTTAAAAGAGAGAGGTTTCAGCAGGGAGGCTTATGTGTTTGCACATTCTATCATTCAGAACAAAGAATACAGGACTGATATCCATGAGATATATGCTAAGTGTTTGAGCTATAGAAATTCTCGCGGGAGTCAGGCACATACGAGTGGAGGCAGGTATTTGGGTGCTCTCGCAAGAGCCTCGCGGGTGTCAGTATCCCAAACAAGAGGGAGTTATAGCATGAAAGAGTCATATAACATAGGAATAGGCTGGATCTGATAAGAGCCTTTGTGTTTATAGTGTGTAGTGTTCAGTTACACACAGAACTGGATACATTCCGCTATGTTATTAAGGGAGATCTTGTTCCCTTTTGCAGGGAAATGCACTCCATCTTGCCTATAGACACTTGGCATATCAAAAGGGATATTGTTTTGATGTATAGAACTCATGCTATGGTCACAAAGAAATGGAGAAACTGTTTTATTGACAATGATTCTTAGATTTCCCAATCTTAGGACACACCTGTTTTGACTATTGCCATTTTTGCTTTTGCCGTATATTAGAATATACAAAGGCAGTGTGAGGAAAGAGAGACATCAGTTGTGAAATGGTGTCCTACATTTGGATTTCAAGCGCAATGCCTATTATTGTGCCTAGATCATTCCCACCACAGTGCACTATCATGTTGAGTTTGTAGTTGGCTACTGAGATAGTTGAGGCTCACATGACTCGTCGTTTGTAATTTTTTGGGCTCTTGTGAGTGTTTTAAGAAGGCAAAACAGGGAAGCATAAAAAAAAAACTATATAATAAAAGTTTAGGATAGCTCTGAAAAGAGCCATTTTTGTTAACATTTCTCAACAACAACTTTACATTTGTTTGAGTTTTCAAAAAATCGTTTGCTTTTTTTGCTTTTCATTTTTAAAATGGGTTGCAACTTAAACATAGCATTTGGAGAAATTAATAATAAGAAAACAACAACATCTCCTTTAAAAGAAACTGGAACAAAATGTGCAAAAAATATCCCTTAAAAAACTACTGCCTAGTGGGCATTTGTGATCTTGGTCAAACTTCTCCTGTGCAGACCTGCTTGTCTCAGATGAAAAAATGATCTGCTTACATAGGCAGCATAAGAGTGCTTAGGTAAGAGAAGCAGGGTTATTATCTTGTACAGCACTCAGTACCTGGGAGGCATACTATCAAATGAGGTGGAAGCCTCTGAAGAGTTGTCTAGCTCCGCAGCTTACACTAAGTTTATCTGAGCAAACTTTTGTGGATGCATAGATCTGAGTTGCCTCCAAATGCCTGGACTCCTTCTTGCAAAGTTTGCACATGACATACTTTGCTTAGACTTTTTTCCTTCCAGGCATCATGTCAAATAATTGCCAAAGCAAAGACTCTTTAGGACTGAGGTGCCTGAGTTGCTGCAACAGCACCAGGCTGCTCATCTGAATCTGAGAAAGAATTTTTTCTATTCCCAAAAAAATGCAAACAGAGCAAGACAACAAGGTCTACCCACAGCAAACTTCAACAGGCAAGAGATAGAATCTACCTTTTGAAAATAAAGATATGTATATGAACCAATCACAACTCTTCCTTGGGTGTGTTTTCTCTGCCAGACCTCTTGCGAGATTCCAGCAGGCATCTTGTGCGATTGTAAAAATAATATTTCTTTATAAATTCAATGGAACAGTTCATAAAAAATATTTCCAAGTTAGTCAACATCTATAATGTCTTAATTTGTTCAGAATTACAAGAATTACAAGAAAACACTGTTATCAACCTCATTCCAAATGCACAATCTTGCAGCGGATCACAAGAGCTGAACAGAAGGTACAGCCCACATGGAGTCCATCCAGGGGATTGCGTGTTTCACTCCCGCGCACTCATGAAAATATTATTGCTTTATATAGTCAATTGAACAAATAATTATTAATTTTACTATATGATGAACATCTCTAATCTGTACTTTGTTCAGAATTAGAGGAAAACACTTCTTTTAAATTAATTCCAAATGTACGATCTAGCAAGACTATCGTGAGAGCCGACCAGGAAGTACATCCCCCTCAGAGTCCACGCTGGGGATTGTGTGTTTGACACTCACATGCATCTTGGGGGAGTCACCAATTAAAAAAAAAATGAATGTTACAAACATATTTTATTGACTCTCTAATTACAGATTACCAATAAATATTAACTGAACACATGAAAAACAACTATAAACAATAGATTAAAACAAAATATAGAACTCTACAATTCCACAGGTGTCTCGCGAAGGTAATCACACACTTAAAAAATACATTTATGTAATGAAACTTGATACTATACAATATTTAAATAACTAATTACTCTCTTTCTGAATTGTAACTACGGCTTTAATGTAAAAACATATGCAAAGGTTATGAAAGGTGTGCTATTACAATATTAATTTAATTGCTGGAAAAATTTCTTAATGTGAGAGTTAGAAGAACTAAGGAGGTAGACAGTCTCAACACAAATATTGTTTTATTACTCTGTTTTATACTTAAACATATTTTTTAAGAAACATTTTGCAAAGTGTGCACACTTTCCTAAGTTACAATATGAAAACAATTCCCTTCAAACTACTGCAACACAAATATACATTATTCAGTTATTCTATCATACAAATACTTAAAAAAATATACTTTAAACAAAACTAGAAATTCACTGAAAAAACAAGTGTTAAAGTAATGTTATAGTTAGGTTAATTTCTCAGTAACAACATTAATGTTTTGACCTAAAAAATTACAGAAATTCACCAATTATAGTTACCAGCGCTAACTCTGACTTGTGCCCCACCGTGCACAGCTCACATATGACATCACTCATGCCATGTTCTATGACATGATTTATGTAATCACTGATGACATCTCAGATGACATCACGAGGACATCACTGATTACATCATCCAATGAGTGTGCTAGTTTGTTTTTAAGTTCACATAGTTACGGGTATGTACCACATTACTTGTCTACCTATTTTTGTACAGCATGGTTCCAGCTAATGGGTGTAAGTGTTTATAAAACACACCTGCGCCTAAAGCACCATAGGTGTGTAGAGGTATTGAACACGTTATAAGTCTTTATATTCAAGAGTACGTCTGTGTGCAGGTGACAGTTGACTTGTGTACATTATAATGCACAAAAGTTTTTTGGCTTCTGCAGAAAATGCAATATATGCAATATATGCAAAACTTAGTAAGCAGCTTGAGTTATTAGACAGAATTGTTTCAGTATGACAGTTTCCACATTTCTGAGATGACTGAGTGCACCAGGGGCCATATTAGGATGGAGGCGCATATTCATTGTTTGCACCAGGCGTGCCTTTAAAATAAAAATGCGCCCTATTACCATGAATGTGATGACCCCAGGGCAGCGACGAACATGCGGTACCCTGAGGGCAGCACTTTCACGTGAAATACAGAGCGACAGCATTAAAACCCCTCCATGTTTCTCAGTGCAGGTAGCACCCTTCCTGTACTTTCAAAGGGGATTAGAGATCTCCTTGCCCGCAAGGGCAGTCAGTGACTGCACCCGCCTGCAAGGGAATGTCTGGGGGTCAATAGGACCCCCTTCAGACCCTGCAGAGGGCTGCTCTCAAGAGGCGCACTATCAGTATGCCTTTTGAGGATGTCTTTGCCTCTGCACCCCCCTCGGTAACACTGTGCGGGTGCAGAGACAAAGGGATTCCCTCATTTGCATTGGTTACCCCATGCAAATGAGGGACCAACTCTTTGAAGAGTGCACTGGTGCTTTATGAACGCCAGCACTATCGATATTACAGAGGGGGCCACACAATTGTCTCCGGCCCCTTCTGTAATTCCAAAGTGCCCCGGGGGTGCGCAAAGCCCCATGTACGAAACGATAAAAAGTTGCTTGTTTTGCTTGAGAAGATGGGCTATCTGTAAAGGTTTCATAACAGTATACAGGGTGCACGTAGTAGGATGTTTAGCACCTTCAGATCTTGGTTATATTTAGCAAATAGTGTCATTTTTAGAACTGTTGCATAGAGTGTACACTGTGCTTAGTGGATACTTCTTAATACTCTGTGGTGTGTTTCTTATGAAAGTTTCACTGTTTGCAAACAGTGTGGTATAAAGTAAACCCTCTCCATAGACTAAGCACCCAATTACTGAGACAAAACTAAGAATAGGTGCTCTTTATCACCTAAAAATTCTAAACACAACAGTGTCATATTTTATTTTGTTTGATAAGTACCAACTCAACCATCAGGGTTAGTGAGGCCAAGTACGATGGTGAAGCAATAAATTAGTGTAATGTAACATTAGCTTCCATACAAAGATTCCTCTTCTAACTAGCAAAATAAATTTACTGTCAGAGACTATAGAGAGGTGCAACAGTGTTGTAGATTGCCTACACTATGCCATGCCATGTTTTAGCCTGTATCACACTTTGCTGGACTTATAACAGAGGAGTGCTTTACCAATGTATACTTCACATTTTTAGATCTGGCTTAGAGACAGTTTAGCTGTTTTATCAGCCTGCGTTTTTTAAACAAAAATACATACATATATACTCCCATACAGAGGCTTTCTCTTTTCTCACTTCACACATTGTTCTGTTTAAGTGGCATTCATATGTTGCCTCTGTTAGCAGAGTATACAGCAAGTGGAAGTTGGTCAATCGACTTCATCAATTGACTATCTTGCATTGTAAATGATGCATTTTGCTTGATCATGCCCACTTCAAAAATAGTAAACTTCAGTTCCAGGGCTGTTGTGCCAAGATTGCAGGTCCACTCCTTATTTTGTGCATGTTTTTTTATACTTGGACTATTTTGGGTTTTTTCCATAATCACATGTGCACAGTTGCCTCAAAATGTCAGGATTGGTGTATCTGGCGTACAGGGATTCTACTTTATTTTAAGTTTTGTTATATTTTGGCATTGCGTTTACATAATGCATACGTTTTCAAATAAATAATCAAATGCTTGCCAAGAACAGATCTATTGACTTTGCCAATGCTTGTTCGAGATTACATCATTCAGCTTTGAAATATTCTGGAAGCAATTAATCTGTCACTTGTAGGGTGGTTGTGCCTCTGAGAAATGTTCTTAGCTGACTTTTCTGACATTGTACTCTTTGTATACTTCATTATTTTCAAGAGCCAGCTGAAATGTAAAGGCAATGCCTCAAAGATCAAGCTGCAGGCAATAGCCATGACAACAAGCACTATTCATAGGAGCTGCTAATTAAAACAAAAAAGAAATAATGTTTTTCAAATCTTTCTTAAAGCTTTTCATCTGCTTGGAAAGTTACAAATGTTGTTTAAAAATGAGCGTGCCAGTGAAAATTTTAATAAGGGATGTAGCATATTTTTTTGAGAAAATCTGTGCTAATTTTATGGGGAATAACTGCCAGATTCATGAAAACCATATTCTGCGAATTTTAAATTGCGATTAATACCGAATCGCAATTTAGAATTTGCAGAATGGGATTCATGTAAATGTGCGAGAAAATATAGCGATTCGCATTCGGCCGCAAAAGCCGATAGCGATTATTCTGAAATTGCAGAAAAATCGCGAAATCGGTCAAATCCCGTGTTGAAATTGCGATCTCGCTATTAGCGAGATCGCAAATTGCGATCTCGCTAATAGCGAGATCGCAAAAACGGGAAGTCGCTTTTCGAGCACTGTGATGACATCACAACCAGGAAGCAGGCAGTTCCCTCCCTCATTCTGAATACTGAGGCAGAATTGGAAGCAGCACTGCTCAGAGCTCCACTCCAACCACCTCCAGTTATTGTATTTGGATACTGCAGACTGCAGCAATGTCACAGGAAGCAGCAGGGCCCAGTGACACAGGGAGAAAGCGCAAAATTAAATTCTCCGAACAGGAGCTGGAACATCTCATTGATGGAGTCTGTAAAGACCATGATAGACTGTTTGGTAAGGACTTCAGGAGGGTGCCAGAGGCCGAGAAACGGCGACTGTGGTTGCGCATCCGCGCAAAAGTGAACTCTGTTGGAGTCACACAGAGATCAATTGACGATCTCAAAAAGAGGTGGTACGACCTCCGAGGTCGTGCCAAGGAGAGGGTGGCCGAGAGGCTGGGTGAGCGCCTAGCAACAGGAGGGGGAGAGCCTACAGTCCCTCCCAACACCCCATTGGAGGATTGTGTAGAGGACACATTGCAACCTGAGGCATGCGTGAGGGTAACCCGGCTGGACTCCTCCCGACTCACCCAAGACAGCCAAGGTAAGTGCCATGCGACTGCGACCCTGTCCCCTAACAATGGCCATGACCCTATAGCTACCCATAAGAAAACCCCAGTCATGCAGCCCATGCACACCAGAATATCCCTATAGCATTGTGGGACATGTAGTCTGACCACAATATACAAAAAGTCCCATACAGCCAGACATGTCCTAACTTAGTCAATACAACAGCCAGTCAGAGAATGGTAGCCAGCATGCATGTAGCAACCTTCCATGTGAAAGATACATGTAATTAATCAACGTCCACTTTCCATCACAGGTGGCGCTGATAACACCAGCAGCGACAGTGAGGGGCTGCAAATTGATGAAACACACGAGGATCCTGAGGGTGAGGAAGATACATCCACACAACCAGCTCCATCTGGCCAAGCACCAGTGCCAGCAGGCGTACCACCACCTGCAACGCCAGCTACAACAGGCGCACCACCATCATCAGCTGTGAGACCCATGCCAGTGGCATCGTCAACACCAGCAGCTGCAAGACCACCGACACAACGCACACCTACTGTGCCCACCCAGCCCAGCAGGCAGGTCAGGGAGCGGCGCCAAAGTACGCCACGCACCGGCAGGAGGGGGATGACTGTGCGTGTTCCAGGGCTCTCAATAGAGCGCCGCATTCTGCGCGTACACCAATTACAGGCAGGACACCTTGCAGCAATACACCTGCAGCTGCACAACACAGGCAGGAATGTAGCCCATCTGTCCGACCACAGCTATGGAGGCAAACACTGCCGCCATGGTTAGCCAGCGAAACCTCACCCGCCGCCGCCACCGCCAGCTCCTCACATGCCTCTCGGCGTACACGCGCTCCAATTATGTGATTGGCAATGCAACGTCCCAGCTGTCCCGTAGATCATTGGCCATGCAACTCCAGATGGTCCAATGCTGTCAGGACGTGGCACGGGCACTCGAGCAGGTAACCACTGCTGTTCAGGCTCTGCAGCCAACTGGCCATGGCCATGCAGGAGGGGATGACACAAGTGAGGGGACATCTAGTAACAGCAGCCTGTCTTCGTCACAGGTTAGTGTTCCACGCCGCAGCAGCAGGCCCACTGCGGCATCACGTGCTCAGCCGGAGGAAGAGCTCGAGAGGCGACTGGGAGCTTTGCCCGGAGGCGCCAATGACATTAATGCTCACAGGGCAGGGACATGCTGCTGACATAAGCATGCCCACTACAAAATCTTGAGTAGTATGACGCAATACTCCTCATATGTTACTGTTTGAAATAATGCCATATTATTGTGCAACCAACAATAATATTTATTCAATAATAGTACATCAGACTCATGTCATTATTTACATTGTCATGCATGAGTGAAGTGTTGGGTGAGGGGAGTGGGTGCACTAGAAACAGTTCATTGTGATTTGGTTGCGCCATCTGTGTCCTTCGGCGGGATTTTCCCCGCGTGCATGACACGCATGTGCAGGTGGGCGGTGGTCCCCTTCCGACTCACTGCCAGATATCTCTACAGGTATCCGGCGCTTGGTAGCAATGTTGTGTAGTATTGCACACACGGCCACAATGCGGCAGCAGACCTCAGGCTCGTATTTGATGGCCCCACCAGTCTTGTGAAGTATGCGGAATCTGCTCTTCAGAAGGCCAAATATCCTCTCAATGCAATTTCTTGTGCGTATGTGTGCTGCATTGTAACGCCGTTGCTGTGGTGTTGCAGGGTTGAGGTATGGGGTGAGGAGGTACTCACGGAGAGCGTAGCCACTGTCAACTGAATGAGAGGAGCAGAGGGTGAGTGCCTGTGCTGCGCAGCTACATCATCACAGTGTAACATTGTGGGGCATGTGTACTTACCTAGTAGGTGTCCTTCGCCAAAGTCTCCCCTGGCCAGTCGTGTGTGGATGCCGCTGTGCCGGAATATGAAGGAGTCATGTGTGCTCCCCGGGTACTGTGCCACTATGTCCGTGATGTATCTCTTAGCATTGCACACCATCTGGATGTTGAGAGAGTGGTAGGACTTGCGGTTGCGGTACATGTATTCCGTTTGTGCTAGTGGGCAGATGTGGATGTGGGTACAGTCAATGCATCCTATTACATGGGGAAATTGTGCAACATTGTAAAATTGATGCTTGGTCTCATCCAAGTCCAGTTGGCTGGTGGGGAATGTGATGTAGTGGTGTATCCGGGTCAGCATTGCATCCAGGAAACTCCTTAGGCAGCGGGACATGGTGGGCTGGGATATCCCCCCTGCAACTGCGACTATCCCCTGGAAGCTTCCGGAGGCCAGAAGGTGCAGGCTGCACAATACCTGGACATGTGTGGGCACGGCATTGGTCCTCCTTGTTGGGTGCTGCATCAGGGGTCTAGGTCCTGGATTAGCTTGATGATCATTGGCCCATTCAGGCGGTACTTAGCGTATATTTGCTCCCTGGTTTGGCCCAGAAGGGTGACCCGCTGGAGGAATATCCGCTCCTGGATCCTACGTCTGTTCCGTGCTGCTCGCTGTAGCCTTCGCCGCCTGACCACCATGTAGAGTCCTGGCATTGTGAGAGTCCTGATGCTGCAGCTGCATCTCCTTAAGTGTGTTTGGTCAGGCCTGCACCTGTTGCTACTTAGGAAACGTTTTTTTCAAATGTTTTTTTTTCCTTACTGGTTACCACCTGGTTTGGGTTCTCCTTAAATTGCGCCTCGCAAACTGCGATTTTCGGGTTTTTCGCAATCTGCGATTTTACATGAATTGCGATTGCGATTTATTTGCGATTTCACAGTTTTATTCGCAGAATCCATGGTTTCTCGCAAATTCAGAATCGCTAATGGGCTTCTTCCAGGATTCTGCGAATTTTTTTTGCGAATTCGCAGTTCTTGGTTTTACACTGTCTTGAATTCCTTTTCATCAAATTGCGATCGCAATTGCATTTTCGCAGCTATTGCGATCGCAATTTGGCTTCATGAATCTAGCTGTAAATCTTTTTCACTCATGACAGAAGCATATTTCTCTCAAAATATTTAAGTACTTTGCATATGAAAATAAATATAACTCATTAAACAGCATCTTTATATGTATGGTATGAAAGGTTTATTTCAAACTGATCTATGAAACACGTGACTACATCTTGCATTCCAGCACTTTGGAATACCTAAAAAGAGAGTCTTAAGAAAAGGGGATTTTAATTTCCCGTTAGGGAGATTTATGCAGGAGAAAGGTAACTTAGTATTTTTCTCTAACAACATCAGGAGTGTCTTAACTAAATAAGAAGTTTTGGCTTGTATGCTAGAAGAATGATCTTTTAAAATGTGTCTGTAATACAATAAACTTACAACTGTAATTGTAATCAGATTTCCAAAAACAGAAAGTATACAAATATATGCAGAAACAGGTCCATGTATCTAAGGAGCTCTGACAGTAAATATATCATTATCTTGCTTTTTTGTGTTTACTTTACATTCTAGTACTTACAGTTCTGTGTTTCTAATTAGAGAAGCAAAATAACCAGCAGAATGCAGGGACAAAAATGGGACCGAGTGAGAAACTCATCCTGATATGGATCTCCCTATGTTTTGGTGTAAAAAATGTCAGGATGACTTTTAATTGAAAAACGTATTTCTTTCTTTAAAAAAAAATACACATTTTGCCTTATGTAACAACACCGGAAAGAGTTAATTCATTTTTTACTGTGTTTTTTATGTAGTTCATACTTGTCACCAAAGCATCAAGAGAACCAGATGTTACACATTTTTAGGCACCGGGAGAACAAGTGATTTGCCTAGAGTCAGAGAATGTGGAGCCATGGCCTGAATTTAAACCTGGTTCCCAACTTCCCAGTTCAGCAGCTGTAGTCACTCAAAAACACACTCCCAAAGCAAACGTTTGTTATTGAAAATCAAAAAATGTATGTCCCTGACATGCTGGGAGTTTTCCCCCAGAGTGTGGGGATCATTTCCTTGGTTCCCAGTTTAGGACTATCAGATTTCCCGGGTGGACGCAAACAGGAAAAATGTATATTGGAACATCCATCCAAAATAGAGAAGACAGTCTGAGGTACGTTCACCGATGATCCAGTGTCAGAGGGCCATTGGTCAAAGGTTTCTACCAGAGGAGCCAACATAGGCTCCACCATCAGAAACACGGTGTTTCTTCTGCCTCTAATTAAAGTGGAGGAACCGTGAGTTTAATGGACTGAGCAGGATATCTGGCACTTTTTTGACTGGTGTTCCCTATCCACCAAACACTAAATATGGCCCTAAGTGTCATGTAAAGTGTCACAAATGATGCAGAAAAATGGCAGAGATGAGACACTTCAAACATACCAATGTCATTCATATGAATACAGAAAACCTGCCAGCTATACCTTAATGGCAATGGTGCTCCCTGCACACACAGACCTAGCCATTCTGCACTTGGAGGGCTGACAGCCACCCACTATCTTTTGGACATGACTAGAAAATAGAGATCATGCTTGGACTAGACCATGTTACATCTGTATCATATGGAGAGTCTGGACCTTGTGGGAGGCCCATTGTGTGCCAAAGAAGTAGGAAAATGTTTGTGTTTGTACACAGGTTGTTATGATATGCTGAGTTCAGCTTGATGCTCAACATCAGCATCATCCGGCCCACTTCAATGTCTCTGTACTCACGGTCATCTGCAGCAGTGTTCCGTAGGCAGTATGTGGTATAAAGCAGGTATGATGGCGGTTGGATCACTGAGTACAACACTGGGACAAAGGTCAAAAACTTGGGTTTTTTCTCCTGTTTGCCCAGTAGGCACCAGGATTTCCAAAATGGTGGCCTCAACATGCCTTATAATCTGTCCTGGTGGGCAGTTCATAGGATGTTAACTGAAGTTCCCATTTCAAGATGAAGCAGGACCTGTTCCTTTGGCATACGTTTGTAGTGGAATCATATACAGAGGTGTTTATCCAGGCGTAGGATACATCACAATACATTAATGAACTTATTGTTTGCCACATTCTTTGCCCAATGCTTACATTTTCATCCCAGAGTTTTGCTCTTTGCAGTGTCCTCTATTACAGGTTTCAGCCTTTGTACTTCCTCAAAGCTTTTTTTCTCCTTCTCTCTTTTTTGATGACAGGAGGACTTTAGTGCTTAGCTAAAATCACCCCAATTGGTCTTTATCTCCAAAAAAGAGTTATAATAATGCCAAGGAAGTATTTTTTCCTTTGTGGGGGTTTCCTCCTAAACTGTGAACCTCTTAAGGAGATGCTTGATACCTTTCATATATATAATTCTGTGCAGGGTGGAGCCATGCTTCTGGGACGAATTACCCTATCTCCATGCACTCCAAAAGGGACATTTTCAGACAGTTTAGTTGTCCATTCTGTGAGAAGCAAGCCACATGCATTGCATTTACTATCAAGAACTAACATTTATCATTACTCAGTCTCCTGCTGCCAGGCCTTGAACATTAATTGGAACAACCACTTTCACACTTTGCACATGAATGCAGCAGGGATCTTGTTTCATTTAATGTTTTTATGAGCCTCCTCAAATCATCTTCAATGTGTCCCTTTTCCGAAAAATGGGTGGTCCCTTTTACGAACAATGGGTGACTAATGTAGTCACCAGTTTCAAACTCAATTCCTGTTACTGTGTTCTGAAAGTTGGATTTTGATTTTCCAAGTTGGCTTTTCAATGTAAAACTTGATAAATGGGAAAATTAATGACCTTCTTCAAATTTCAATTTGTCCTGGCTTTTCTGTGGCCTGTCATCAAACTCAAACTAATATCTAAGGATTTTGATGCATAATTGTATAGTTGCAAGCTTCACACCTGCCATAAGAGAAGTGGGCCTGAGCAGCTGTAAAATTCAAAAAGTGTTCTGTCCTCTTCTCTTTTGGTCATATATGGAAACAGGCATTAGCAAAACCAATAGGTCTGTTGTTTAGTGCCTGCCTTTTAGTTTTGCCAATGTTTGTTTGTCCATAGTTTCTATAAAACTTTAATATTTGTGAATCTGTCGGCCCCCCACCAACACAGAATGTAAACATTGGCTAAAAGAATACATATTTTCTGGTTTCAAAAAGTACACATTTCCTTAGTAGTTGCTGCCTCTGAAGGAAACTACTTTTTGTGTTGCTGTGCTCCTTGTGAAAGAGCAGAATGCTGTCACTAATAGTCAAGGTAGCCAATAGCTGAAGTAGCTGATGCACTGCCTTTTGCTGTGATTTGGGGGGCGGGATATAACATGTAAATGACATGTGAATGACAGTGCTGTGCACTGCAGCAAATAGTGAAGAGTCACAGCAATCGCTCTTGTTAGACAAGGACAAAGAGTTTAAATAGGTAAAATAACCAGGGGCAGCTCCTCTGCAATGGCGGAGGATTGTCGCCCCACTGGCTCCGAGCCAGCAGGTGAAAAATAAAATGATTACCTAAATTGTTTTATTTTTCATTTTCCAGCTCTGAGACAGCGCATTCAGATAGGGGCAGGCAGGGCTGAGGCATGGGAGGCAGGCGGAGCAGTGCTATGTGCACTCAAGTGCGCATATGTGTTTGGCCGGCTGTCTCAGGCCGGCCAAACACACATGTACTTAGGTTTCTCTAGCCCGCCTGCATCGAACAGCCGGGCTGGAGAAACCCCACAGACTCCCTAGTCTAAGCTGAGCGCCTTTTCAGCCCCCTCAGCCCAATCCCTGCGCTGCTCTCAAGGAATGAGAGCAGCTTGGGGATTGCAGAGGGAGTCTGTACCCGTGTAAGCTGGGAGCCTGGGACCAGGAAGAGAACACGGAGGCGCGACCTGGGAGGCGGGCGCCATTCCAGGTAAGAGATTTTTAAATTATTGACCCTGTGTGCACCCCCTCCCGTTCTTCTCCGAGCCCCCTCCACCCACCCACCTCCTCTTCATTGTGTCAGCCGCCATTGAAAATAACTGGTTTGTCAGTATTATCCAGGAAGTGTACTGGTCCCCTAGTGGCTGGGGCTCTGCATGTGAGTGTGGCAAATGTAGTTGTATGCGTACAAGTGCATATTTTCCACTGGTCTGTGTGCTATCTCTTCAAGTTCTCAGTCTCCTGTGTCCCAAGTTGTTCAGTCCAGACAGCATTTATCGTTCTGATCAGTAGTATTATAAAGCACCTTCTTCTGCAATTTTATCAGCATAGATGAGTAAGTCTAAAAAATGTTTTAAGTTCAGCTCTGTTCATTAAGACATTTTAAAAGTGACTCCTGGGTACCTGACCAGACAATAAGTGCATCATCCTGTTAGCAACATTATCTTCGAAATGAGTAGTGTTGGGCAAGAATTTGGGCTGTTATTTAAGTAGAAAAAGACTGGCCAAGTTATGTGCCAATCTAGATGACATAGAAGCAATCTATGCGATGTTCATAATGAAATATATCAATACCTCACAGAGCCAGTGAGAATTGTGTAGTAACCCCTCCATAACCCTCAACGTTCGGTTGCTAGGTGATATGTGTTTAGTGGGATTTGATGTCTAATCACTCCTGAATCGTATTAGCTTTATAAATATTTAGTAGGTGATAATTATAATGCATCCCTTAGCTTGTTGCTGTCAGAAAGGCATTTTCCTGATTACTTCTCAATCTAGTTAGATTCATGTATGAAACCAGATTAGCACGTTCCAATCTGATCCCTTTTCAGTCATCCTTTAGCTTCTTGTACCTCCTTGCCTCCGTTTTGTAAGAGTCCATGGCAAAGAGCAGCACTTCTTCTCCCTTGTCAGCTAGCTTTAGCATGACTCAAGGCATTGCTTCTTTGTCTGCTAGGCTGTCATTTACGTATTAAACAATCTTACAATGAATTTTTCACTTGAAGTATTCACAAATGAACATTTGTATCTTAGCAGCCTTGATCCCCATAGCTTTTGTTTTTCAGTTTGTGCGTTTTAGGATTCACTTGTAATGATGACATTGTCACAGGGACTCAGAGATACTCGAACTTCCTTTAAGAATATATATATTATTTTAAGAAACGTTTGGGTTTCTTCTTTATATGATATAAAATAGGTTATATTAACATGGATTCATTTTGTGTTAAACAATTGTGTAGAAATAGATGAAGAATGAAAAAATAAAATGTTATGCTGGATGTTTTTTAAAATGGAAGGTCATGAGTCAGAAACAGACCTGCACTGCAAGCATCCCAAATACAAATTAGCACATTAGTTTTTAGGAGATTGAAACAAAGAGCGCAGCTTCATTAAAAAATACCTTACTAGAAACTATGGGGAAGATTTACGCGCCCCTTTCCCCCCTTTTGAGTCACTTTTCCCATGTTAAAAGTGAAGAAAAAGTTGTAAATCTGCCCCTACCTATCTAAAGAAATGTCAGAATGTTGGTTTGCATTCATTGAACACCTATTTCCAGTTCATGAAGCCCAGCAGCATATTGCGCACAACACTTAGTTCCATGATTTTAGCATGTAAAGAAATTGAAATCTACTCTTGAGAGGGAATGTTATAGCTCAACAAGTTGAGAGCATGCTGCTATCAGTGGCTGATCTGTATTAAGCGATACTAGGTGAATATATTCATATTTTGTATATAAAAGACTGCAACAAAAGTTTATCACAAAAAGCAAGTCGAACCACACGTATGAGCATTTACTACAAGCGTGTATTTTTAAAACATAATTAGTTCATGAAATTCCACAGGGCTGGCCTGCAATGCCCCTTGTTTGAAAGAAGCCTTTACAAAGACAAAAGGGTTGCAATTGCTCAACACTTCTTCCAGAACATGGGCATTAGCAAAAACATTGACGTCCATGGTTTGAGAGAGGAGGTTGGCTAAGCAGCCAGGTGAGACCCATCATCATGTGTGAAATATGCTTATCTAATTTGTAATCATTTCTATTGATTTATCAAAAGACAAGTGCAAGACTACAAGGGAGAAATGCCCGAAAGTGTCATAGCAAATTATTGGTGTTTGGACAAAATATTGAATAAAAATATTGTGATACAAAAATATTGTGTCAAAAATACCAGGATGTCAAAAATATCGTCAACAGGTATATGGAAGATAAGAATAGTGTTTTAAGCTTTGTTTTTAATATCGTTGTAAAACATATAGATTTAGAAAATATTGTTTTTGATGTATATAATATCATTTGTAGGTGTTATTTTGTGTGTATTTTATTGTAGTTTCTTTGATTTTATATGTTTAATACTGTTTTTTATTTGATGAGTTTAGTAAGATAATTTATTAATTATGATTTTTTTGACATTTGTGTTTATAGTTGTATTAATGTGTATAAAATGTCATAATCATTCCTTTTAGTAGCAAAATGTTGGGTTTTTAGAGGAAGATGGTTGAGAGATTTTTAAAAGGTGAATATTTTAGTTTAAATGTATTGATCATTATTTTAATGGTATTTTTCATTTATGTATAAATAATATTAAATGAAAAAAATGATATTTTATTTTAAATATTGAAATAATTATTTAAATCATAGAAATCTTAGTAAAATGTAATTTGATCAAATTTAAATATAATAATCTAAGATTTTTGTGAATGTATTTTTATAAAAACAATTATATTTAATATTTTTTTGAAAATCCAAAATACTTGTATAGATTTTTTAAAGGTTGGAAAATGTTAAGTTATTATAAATAAAATGGTGAAAATGTTTTTAATTTTAATATTAGCATTTATTTAAAAACTACTGAAAAGTTGTATAAATCAGTTGTGCAAATGGAACGAATATGTATTATTTATAACGTATACATTAATATTTTTGTGTATATTTATATGCTATAGGTTTATTTATTCAAATATATTAAACAATATTTTATTAATGGCATTTTGTATATTTTTATTATTGGAATAAATTCTGTTTTTGGGAATATATAATCTAAAAGGTATTGCTTTTAATGTAATAAAGATTTTATGGCACGACACGGAGGCCATATTATGCAAAACTCCTTTATTTCCACAGCTCAGCAGCAACAATTGAAGAGAACATAGAATTCAATGAACATTCTATAGAAGTAAAAAAGTCTCTTTGTGACCAGCCATCTTCCTTCTTCTTTATTGCTGCTGCTCAGAAAGATAAGTACTGCTCTTGGCTTCTCCCTTATATACCTTACTTTTAGTATATTTGTATTTGTACTGCTTATTTAGTTGGACTGTTGTCTGTACTTGTGTCTTTCTATGCCGTGCTTGATACCCTTTGATTTATATTTTCTTATTTGGGCTTGGTTTACCCCTTTTTTCTGGGCTACCCTGCTGTACTTCCCAACTACCTTGGACTACCACCCTTCTTCTTACGGGGCTTTCCCCCACGTTTCTGGTCTTTTCCTTTTCCCCTCCGGTCCCATTCTGGACCGGTTCTAGTCCCTGCCATCGAGTGTTTTTCTTTAAATTGGACTTGAACAGCCTCGCGCGCGCTGTGCTAATTCATCTGAGCTCCACGCACTTCCTCGCGCATGCGGCGCTCTTACTGGCGGCATGATCTCGATGCTGTGTCTGCCGCTTCGACACACGAGGGGCACTCCTCTTGACACCCTCGATTAACGGGGACATCGGTCTTCTCAGGACCGCCGCGCATTCGTGCTTTCTCTCCCCGGCCTCCTCAACGCTTCTACTCACGTCGGAGGCAGGCTGGGCTTAGATGAAAGCACCTTAGGAGGCAACCACGCATGTTACTGAGTGCGTGGTGGCCATTTGATCAGTTTGGGAGACCTCAGATCTCCCCTATGTAACAGCCATTTTTATACTTTGGGCTCAGATCGAGTATTCCTCGATAAGTTTCCAACAATGTTAAACCAACTGCCGATTTTACCGATCAGCTGTTGCGAGGCACACACCTTGGGTAGGACTTCCTGACAGATTCCTTCTTTAGTCAATTTACTCATATATATATATATATATATATATATATATATATATATATATATATATATATATATATATATATATATATATATATATATATATTACCTACTGGCGGTCGCCAGTAGGTATATATAGTTAGGATTTTTTTCCTATGGGATTTTTGAAAATTCTATGTCGAATAACTTTGGTGTTTGAGGACGGAATTGGCTGAAATTTTCAGGAAAGTGGAACATTTTGTTTCTGAGCAGCCCCTGGAAATTTGGGGGGGTTTTGTCAAGGGGGGGCAGAGAAAAAAGGGGGGTCCCAAAACGCGTTTTTCCCATGCAATTTTCCATAGGGCGGTTGGACTCACTTTTAGCTCGAACGGCTGAATGGATTTCCACGAAACTTGGCAAAATTGTAGATATTGTTTGCCCGATGCGCCTTTGCTAGGTCTCAATATATGTGCTCCAGTGGATTTTGATAAATTAACGTTCAAAAAAATATATATATCTGTAACAGCGCTCCGGTTAGCGCCCCTGTTCGCGTACCTGACGCGTAACGGAACTTCGCGAAGCGAAGCTGATTGGCTCTCCGGTGTCTGTCAACATTCTAAACAGTCCGGAGCGGCCGCCATCTTGACTCTCGGTAGGATCGAGAGACAAGAGGTGAAGAAAAACGAAGGGGGAAATTAATGAAAGGGGGCAAGGTAGACCCCTCCTGACCCCCTAGGATTGATGAGGGGGCTATTAAAGGGTCCCGCGGGGCAAAAAATAAAAAATAAAATTCAGTTTTTTCGCGGTAGAGGCGCTACCCGGTACGCGAACCGGGTAGCTAACCGGTAGCGTAACGGGAGTCCGCCATCTTGTGTTTACGATGTTGTTTTCTAATGCGGCAGTTGCGCAAACGGAACGTTTACTGGTTCGCGGACCGGGTCGCGGCACCAAATTGAGCTAACGGGAAGCTGCCCGGTGCGCGGACCGGTAGCGAAAAACAAAAAAAATAAATATATATACATAAAAAAATTGTATTAAAAACATACAAAATATATTTTTCGATTTAAAGAAGAATACATTTTAAAGCTTTTGATATTTGCTATTAAAAAACCATTGAAATTCACTGAAAAAACCATAGGTTATAGACCATATATAGTTAGGAATTAGCATTTACAAAACCTTGAAAATTCACTGAAAAAACCATAGGTTATACACCATATATAGTTAGGAATTAGCATTTACAAAACCTTATTTTACTCACACAAAAGCATTGAAATTCACATATATAGTTAGTTGCACTAACTATATATTGCGCACCCACAATCCACTGCTGATCATGTCACATATTACATCATTCATGACAAGGTCAGTGACATCACTGATGACATCACTGATGACATCTCAAATGACATCACTGATGACATCACTGATGACATCTCAAATGACATCACTATTCATTCATCACTGCTCATTCAGTGCATTCGGCCGGACCAACACAACCCCCCACAGATTCACCTCACCATTCCGGGTTACCTGCATTACAAGGCATCCTGGGAGCTGTAGTCCGGAGCATGGAAAACGGACTGCACCAGCTGAGCTGCATCACTTAGGGGGAGTGGCGAACTTGTGCACACCGTGAAAACGGCAACAGGGAAGAACTTCATGTCATGCTGATGCTGGGCGCTGACGAAGGCACACGCCGAAATGCATTCGCCGCCATCAGTTCTGTTACCGGGTGAATAAAGGCTGCCTCTCCTGTTCTCCTCTGGGCTCCCGACTGCTTCTTCTTTCCAGTTGATGCATTTCTTCATATTGTTCGTGCGGTTTCCAGTAACGCACTTCGGACAGCCCCTGCCACGTTTTGGGTTTGGACTTCTACTGGTGTGCTTCACGGCAGATTACGTTTCCAGATATGGATCAGTCCTTTTCCCGCCACCCGCGCTAAAGGAGAGGAGCAGTGGAGGTAATTTACCTCTCTCTTGGGCATTCTGCACCTGCAGTTTAGCCCCTGTACTATTGACTTTGGCGCAGGAGGCTGTGGCAGTCTGAGGAGACCCGAGGGGAGTCCGAGTGCACTTGGGACACTGTACCATGACATCACCCTGCTCATTCAGTGCATTCGGCCGGACCAACACAACCCCCCACAGATTCACCTCACCATTCCGGGTTACCTGCATTACAAGGCATCCTGGGAGCTGTAGTCCGGAGCATGGAAAACGGACTGCACCAGCTGAGCTGCATCACTTAGGGGGAGTGGCAAACTTGTGCACACCGTGAAAACGGCAACAGGGAAGAACTTCATGTCATGCTGATGCTGGGCGCTGACGAAGGCACACGCCGAAATGCATTCGCCGCCATCAGTTCTGTTACCGGGTGAATAAAGGCTGCCTCTCCTGTTCTCCTCTGGGCTCCCGACTGCGTCTTCTTTCCAGTTGATGCATTTCTTCATATTGTTCGTGCGGTTTCCAGTAACGCACTTCGGACAGCCCCTGCCACGTTTTGGGTTTGGACTTCTACTGGTGTGCTTCACGGCAGATTACGTTTCCAGATATGGATCAGTCCTTTTCCCGCCACCCGCGCTAAAGGAGAGGAGCAGTGGAGGTAATTTACCTCTCTCTTGGGCATTCTGCACCTGCAGTTTAGCCCCTGTACTATTGACTTTGGCGCAGGAGGCTGTGGCAGTCTGAGGAGACCCGAGGGGAGTCCGAGTGCACTTGGGACACTGTACCATGACATCACCCTGCTCATTCAGTGCATTCGGCCGGACCAACACAACCCCCCACAGATTCACCTCACCATTCCGGGTTACCTGCATTACAAGGCATCCTGGGAGCTGTAGTCCGGAGCATGGAAAACGGACTGCACCAGCTGAGCTGCATCACTTAGGGGGAGTGGCGAACTTGTGCACACCGTGAAAACGGCAACAGGGAAGAACTTCATGTCATGCTGATGCTGGGCGCTGACGAAGGCACACGCCGAAATGCATTCGCCGCCATCAGTTCTGTTACCGGGTGAATAAAGGCTGCCTCTCCTGTTCTCCTCTGGGCTCCCGACTGCTTCTTCTTTCCAGTTGATGCATTTCTTCATATTGTTCGTGCGGTTTCCAGTAACGCACTTCGGACAGCCCCTGCCACGTTTTGGGTTTGGACTTCTACTGGTGTGCTTCACGGCAGATTACGTTTCCAGATATGGATCAGTCCTTTTCCCGCCACCCGCGCTAAAGGAGAGGAGCAGTGGAGGTAATTTACCTCTCTCTTGGGCATTCTGCACCTGCAGTTTAGCCCCTGTACTATTGACTTTGGCGCAGGAGGCTGTGGCAGTCTGAGGAGACCCGAGGGGAGTCCGAGTGCACTTGGGACACTGTACCATGACATCACCCTGCTCATTCAGTGCATTCGGCCGGACCAACACAACCCCCCACAGATTCACCTCACCATTCCGGGTTACCTGCATTACAAGGCATCCTGGGAGCTGTAGTCCGGAGCATGGAAAACGGACTGCACCAGCTGAGCTGCATCACTTAGGGGGAGTGGCGAACTTGTGCACACCGTGAAAACGGCAACAGGGAAGAACTTCATGTCATGCTGATGCTGGGCGCTGACGAAGGCACACGCCGAAATGCATTCGCCGCCATCAGTTCTGTTACCGGGTGAATAAAGGCTGCCTCTCCTGTTCTCCTCTGGGCTCCCGACTGCTTCTTCTTTCCAGTTGATGCATTTCTTCATATTGTTCGTGCGGTTTCCAGTAACGCACTTCGGACAGCCCCTGCCACGTTTTGGGTTTGGACTTCTACTGGTGTGCTTCACGGCAGATTACGTTTCCAGATATGGATCAGTCCTTTTCCCGCCACCCGCGCTAAAGGAGAGGAGCAGTGGAGGTAATTTACCTCTCTCTTGGGCATTCTGCACCTGCAGTTTAGCCCCTGTACTATTGACTTTGGCGCAGGAGGCTGTGGCAGTCTGAGGAGACCCGAGGGGAGTCCGAGTGCACTTGGGACACTGTACCATGACATCACCCTGCTCATTCAGTGCATTCGGCCGGACCAACACAACCCCCCACAGATTCACCTCACCATTCCGGGTTACCTGCATTACAAGGCATCCTGGGAGCTGTAGTCCGGAGCATGGAAAACGGACTGCACCAGCTGAGCTGCATCACTTAGGGGGAGTGGCGAACTTGTGCACACCGTGAAAACGGCAACAGGGAAGAACTTCATGTCATGCTGATGCTGGGCGCTGACGAAGGCACACGCTGAAATGCATTCGCCGCCATCAGTTCTGTTACCGGGTGAATAAAGGCTGCCTCTCCTGTTCTCCTCTGGGCTCCCGACTGCTTCTTCTTTCCAGTTGATGCATTTCTTCATATTGTTCGTGCGGTTTCCAGTAACGCACTTCGGACAGCCCCTGCCACGTTTTGGGTTTGGACTTCTACTGGTGTGCTTCACGGCAGATTACGTTTCCAGATATGGATCAGTCCTTTTCCCGCCACCCGCGCTAAAGGAGAGGAGCAGTGGAGGTAATTTACCTCTCTCTTGGGCATTCTGCACCTGCAGTTTAGCCCCTGTACTATTGACTTTGGCGCAGGAGGCTGTGGCAGTCTGAGGAGACCCGAGGGGAGTCCGAGTGCACTTGGGACACTGTACCATGACATCACCCTGCTCATTCAGTGCATTCGGCCGGACCAACACAACCCCCCACAGATTCACCTCACCATTCCGGGTTACCTGCATTACAAGGCATCCTGGGAGCTGTAGTCCGGAGCATGGAAAACGGACTGCACCAGCTGAGCTGCATCACTTAGGGGGAGTGGCGAACTTGTGCACACCGTGAAAACGGCAACAGGGAAGAACTTCATGTCATGCTGTTGCTGGGCGCTGACGAAGGCACACGCCGAAATGCATTCGCCGCCATCAGTTCTGTTACCGGGTGAATAAAGGCTGCCTCTCCTGTTCTCCTCTGGGCTCCCGACTGCTTCTTCTTTCCAGTTGATGCATTTCTTCATATTGTTCGTGCGGTTTCCAGTAACGCACTTCGGACAGCCCCTGCCACGTTTTGGGTTTGGACTTCTACTGGTGTGCTTCACGGCAGATTACGTTTCCAGATATGGATCAGTCCTTTTCCCGCCACCCGCGCTAAAGGAGAGGAGCAGTGGAGGTAATTTACCTCTCTCTTGGGCATTCTGCACCTGCAGTTTAGCCCCTGTACTATTGACTTTGGCGCAGGAGGCTGTGGCAGTCTGAGGAGACCCGAGGGGAGTCCGAGTGCACTTGGGACACTGTACCATGACATCACCCTGCTCATTCAGTGCATTCGGCCGGACCAACACAACCCCCCACAGATTCACCTCACCATTCCGGGTTACCTGCATTACAAGGCATCCTGGGAGCTGTAGTCCGGAGCATGGAAAACGGACTGCACCAGCTGAGCTGCATCACTTAGGGGGAGTGGCGAACTTGTGCACACCGTGAAAACGGCAACAGGGAAGAACTTCATGTCATGCTGATGCTGGGCGCTGACGAAGGCACACGCCGAAATGCATTCGCCGCCATCAGTTCTGTTACCGGGTGAATAAAGGCTGCCTCTCCTGTTCTCCTCTGGGCTCCCGACTGCTTCTTCTTTCCAGTTGATGCATTTCTTCATATTGTTCGTGCGGTTTCCAGTAACGCACTTCGGACAGCCCCTGCCACGTTTTGGGTTTGGACTTCTACTGGTGTGCTTCACGGCAGATTACGTTTCCAGATATGGATCAGTCCTTTTCCCGCCACCCGCGCTAAAGGAGAGGAGCAGTGGAGGTAATTTACCTCTCTCTTGGGCATTCTGCACCTGCAGTTTAGCCCCTGTACTATTGACTTTGGCGCAGGAGGCTGTGGCAGTCTGAGGAGACCCGAGGGGAGTCCGAGTGCACTTGGGACACTGTACCATGACATCACCCTGCTCATTCAGTGCATTCGGCCGGACCAACACAACCCCCCACAGATTCACCTCACCATTCCAGGTTACCTGCATTACAAGGCATCCTGGGAGCTGTAGTCCGGAGCATGGAAAACGGACTGCACCAGCTGAGCTGCATCACTTAGGGGGAGTGGCGAACTTGTGCACACCGTGAAAACGGCAACAGGGAAGAACTTCATGTCATGCTGATGCTGGGCGCTGACGAAGGCACACGCCGAAATGCATTCGCCGCCATCAGTTCTGTTACCGGGTGAATAAAGGCTGCCTCTCCTGTTCTCCTCTGGGCTCCCGACTGCTTCTTCTTTCCAGTTGATGCATTTCTTCATATATATATATATATATATATATATATATATATATATATATATATATATATATATATATATATATATATATATATATATATATATATATATATATTACCTACTGGCGGTCGCCAGTAGGTATATATAGTTAGGATTTTTCCCTATGGGATTTTTGAAAATTCTATGTCTAATAACTTTGGCGTTTGTGGACGGAATTGGCTGAAATTTTCAGGAAAATGGCACATTTTGTTTCTGAGCAGCCCCTGAAAATTTTGGGGGGGTTCGTCAAGGGGGGGCCGAGAAAAAAGGGGGGTCCCAAAACACGTTTTTCCCATGTTAATTTCCATAGGGCGGTTGGCCTCACTTTTAGCCCGAACGGCTGAATGGATTTGCACGAAACTTGGCAAAATTGTAGGGACTGGTAGCCCGATGTGCCTTTTGTAGGTCTCAATATATGTGCTCCAGTGGATTTTGAGAAATTAACGTTTAAAAAAAGATATATATCTGTAACAGCGGACCGGGCAGCGCCCCAGGACGCGTACTTTTCGCGCAACGGAGCTTTGTGAAGCGAAGCTGATTGGTTCTCCGGCGTCTGTCAACATTCCAAACAGTCCGTAGCGGCCGCCATCTTGTCTCTCAGTAGGATCGAGAGACAAGAGGAGGCCAAAGCGAAGGGGCAAATGACCATAAGGGGGCATAGTACATTGTCGCTCACCCCCTAGGTTTGATGTGGAGGTTTTAAAAGGGCCCCGCGGGGCAAAAAAAATTAAAAATAATAATAATCGAACAGCTGAATGGATTTGCACGAAACTTGGCAAAATTGTAGGGACTGGTAGCCCGATGTGCCTTTGCTAGATCTCAATATATGTGCTCCAGTGGATTTTGAGAAATTAACGTTCAAAAAAAGATATATATCTGTAACAGCGCACCGCTTCGCGTACTTTTCGCGTTACGGAGCTTTGCGAAGCGAAGCTGATTGGCTCTCCGGTGTCTGTAAACATTCCAAACAGTCCGTAGCGGCCGCCATCTTGTCTCTCGGTAGGATCGAACAGCTGAATGGATTTGCACGAAACTTGGCAAAATTGTAGGGACTGGTAGCCCGATGTGCCTTTGCTAGGTCTCAATATATGTGCTTCAGTGCATTTTGAGAAATTAACGTTCAGAAACAAGATATATATCTGTAACAGCGCTCCGCTTCGCGGAGATAAAATTATATGTGTATTACCTAGCTGTTGCTAACACCAGTTAGCGACGGCTAGTAGAATATAGCGACCATCTTGGGCCCCACTTTGCATGTGAGTGATATTTATCACTAATGACATGCAAAGTGGGCATGCCAAGATGTTAGCGACTGGAAACAGTCGCTAACATCGGTATCTCCTATTATCAACTTTTGGAAATATTCGAGATAAGCGCGAATATCTCCAAAAGCTACCACCTGCCCTGAGCAGTTCTTAGCCATGTTATCCAATGGGAGGTGGATAACATGGCTAAGAGCATTAGCTCGGTAATGCATGAATATCGCTGAGTTTTCAGCGATATTAATGCATTGCGGTCGTTTTTTATCGTATTTCCGATAAACCTTGATAATAGCAAGGTTTATCTGCGATAATTTCTGACGGTAAAAAAATCGTTGCTAAGCATCGTTAGGGATAAATATCGCTTAACTTTGGTAATATGCCCCAACGTCTGTTAACGTTCGATTAGAAGGAAATCAGGAAGTGTTGAAAAACATTGTCTGCGCCATCTTGTCTTTTTTCAAATGCCACACTTTTGTCGTGCACGGCAGCCATTTTAGATGCCTTGACCAGACCCACTCTGTGCACGCTGTCGATCCTTAGCATGGCTCCCCACCCTCGCAAGCATCTCCCCCAGGCAGTGGTCACCCCCGCTCTCTGTCTTATGCATGGGTAATAAACCTCCCCCCATCTGCGCTGCTCTTCCCTGAGAATCACACCCTGTGCCCGCCCGACACCTCCCTTTCGCCCTATTCACTACCGCACCCTCTGACACTCCTTTTCCTCTGTGTCCGATTGTCCAGGCTGGTCCTAGGGTATCAGCTAGCCCTGCAGATGTAGTTTATGGCCACAGCTGTAAAGAATCACCCCTCTTCAAAGGAGTTATAGTAGATCAAGGCCCACACTCGATGAGATCCGTCACAGCAGAAGCGTTGCTATTATCTGAAAACCATCCTGTATTGTGATTGGGGAGGGGACCAAGCCTGAAGCGGAAGATTCCAGGGATGACTCTTTGTACATCAAAGTTTTTACAATTATGTGTCACATTAAAAATATATAGCACTCCGACAAAGTAGTAAGATTATAAAACTTTAATAATTTATAAATATATACAAGAAAACAAAAATAGTAATAACATATAAACATTTTTAGGGAAAAACAACGAAGTAGCGGTCGGCTGTGCGAATAGTCCCAACGCAGCACAACGTCCAGATTTCCGGCGTGGGGCGTCGCGGGGGGTGGGTCATCAGTAGCAAACTGTTGTGCGAATAGTTCCAAGGCAGCAGAACGCGCTGAAATCTAGATGACACGAAAGTGATGTCTAGTAAGTTGCCACCCAGCAAATAACGGCATGGGGCGTCGCGGGGGGTGGGTCATCAGTAGCAAACTGTTGCGCGAATAGTTCCAAGGCAGCAGAACGATGGCACCAAGGTGATGTCCAGTAAGTTGCCGCACTGGTTTTGGTATCCTACAATGCTGCTCCGAATAACGGCGTGGGGCGCCCCGGGGGAGGCGGCGTGAACGGGCCTCTCCAGGTGGAGTGTCATCTGTTGTAGTGGGGCGCCCCTTTACCGTTTCAGTTGCCATTCCGTCCGTTTTTGGTCCACTGTGTCAAAAGCCGCAATTCAGCTGAGTTGCGCCCACTCTTGCGGTGCAGCGATAGGCGGCTGTCACAGGACTCTCAAAATGGCGGCAGGCTGTTTCCTTTTTGGGCCTGGTCCACTGAAATGGCCCTGGGACACCTTGGAAATCGGACGCTTGTCTGCTAGGTCTTGGACCCCATTCTCGAAAGCGTCCCCTCCGCCTTGAGAATTCATCAAAAGTTTTGGGGGCTCCGACTCCTGCAGGCTTCTGGTGGGGAGCGGCTGCCATGATTGCTCGCGGAATGACCACGACTGAGCTACGAGATGGTGGTGCTCTCATGCTGACGCCAGCTTCAGTCTGAAACATCCAGAAACAAGGTGGGGCTTTCATCGTTTGGGAAAAAAAAAAAGTTTTCATCCAATGAAAAGTGTTGTTTTTAGGTCACATGATCAAGCCTTCCATCATTAGGAAACCAAAAGTAAAATGAACCAATGAAAAGTTTTATAAACAAGTCACATGACCTGTTATGCGGCATAGGGTGTAAAATGCGGAGAAAATACGTTGGCACGTGAGGCGGCGTCAGTAGCGGACCGATGTGCGAATAGGCCGAAGGCAACACAACGCGCCAAGATCCGGATGGCACGAGGTGGTGTCCAGCAAGTTGCAGCACTGGTGTGGCCATCCTACAATGCTGAAAGTCGGCGTGGGGCGCCCCGTTGGCCTGTGAGTTTGCGTCAGTAGCGGACCGATGTGCGAATAGGCCGAAGGCAGCACAACGCGCCAAGATCCGGATGGCACCGAGGTGGTGTCTAGTAAGTTGCCGCACTGGTGTGGCCATCCAACAATGCTGAAAGTCGGCGTGGGGCGCCCCGTTGGCCTGTGAGTTTGCGTCAGTAGCGGACCGATGTGCGAATAGGCCGAAGGCAGCACAACGCGCCAAGATCCGGATGGCACCGAGGTGGTGTCTAGTAAGTTGCCGCACTGGTGTGGCCATCCTACAATGCTGAAAGTCGGCGTGGGGCGCCCCGTTGGACTGTGAGATGGCGTCAGTAGCGGACCGATGTGTGAATGGGGCCGAAGGCAGCGCAACAATATTTTCGGAATAGAAGACACCACTAGGCGCTGAGATTCCAAGATCCGGATGGCACCGAGGTGGTGTGTAGCAAGTTGCCGCACTGGTGTGGCCATCCTACAATGCTGAAAGTCGGCGTGGGGCGCCCCGTTGGCCTGTGAGTTTGCGTCAGTAGCGGACCGATGTGCGAATAGGCCGAAGGCAGCACAACGCGCCAAGATCCGGATGGCACCGAGGTGATGTCTAGCAAGTTGCTGTACTGGTGTGGCTATCCTACAATGCTGATAGTCGGCGTGGGGCGCCCCGTTGGCCTGTGAGATGGCGTCAGTAGCGGACCGATGTGCGAATGGGGCCAAAGGCAGCGCAACAATATTTTCTGATTTGAAGACACCACAAGGCGCTGAGATGCCAAGATCCGGATGGCATCGAGGTGGTGTCTAGCAAGTTGTGGCACTGGTGTGGCCATCCTACAATGGTAAAAGTCGGCGTGGGGCGCCCTGTTGGCCTGTGAGATGGTGTCAGTAGCGGACTGATGTGTGAATGGGGCCAAAGGCAGCGCAACAATATTTTCTACAATATTTTCGGAGTAGAAGACACCACAAGGCGCTGAGATGCCAAGATCCGGATGGCACCGAGGTGATGTCTAAGTTGCGGACCGATGTGCGAATGGGGCCAAAGGCAGCTCAACAATATTTTCTGAAGAGAATACACCACAAGGCGCTGAGATGCCAAGATCCGGATGGCACCGAGGTGATGTCTAAGTTGCGGACCGATGTGCGAATGGGGCCAAAGGTAGCGTAACAAGATTTTCTGTATGGAAGATACCACTAGGCGTTGAGATGCCAAGATTCGGATGGCACCGAGGTGATGTCTAGCAAGTTGTGCCACTGGTGTGGCCATCGTACAATGGTAAAAGTCGGCGTGGGGCGCCCTATTGGCCTGTGAGATGGTGTCAGTAGCGGACTGATGTGCGAATGGGGCCAAAGGCAGCGCAACAATATTTTCTGACTGACACCACAAGGCGCTGAGATGCCAAGATCCGATGGCACCGAGGTGATGTCTAAGTTGCGGACTGATGTGCGAATGGGGCCAAAGGCAGCGTAACAATATTTTCTGTATGGAAGATACCACTAGTCGTTGAGATGCCAAGATTCGGATGGCACCGAGGTGATGTCTAGCAAGTTGGTGTGGTCATCCTACAATGCTGAAACTCGGCGTGGGTCACCCCATTAGCCTGTGAGATGGCGTCAGTAGCGGACCGATGTGCGAATAGGCCGAAGGCAGCACAACGCGCCAAGATCCGGATGTCACCGTGGTGGTTTCATAGTTGAGAGGCACTTCATCTGCAGTGGGGCGCCGAGATCCGGATGGCACCGAGGTGATGTCTAGCAAGTTGCTGTACTGGTGTGGTCATCCTACAATGCTGAAATGTAGTGGGGCGCCCATTTACCGTTTCAGTTGCCATTCAGCTGAGTTTCGGCTGCTCTTGATGCTACAGCGACAGGCGGCTGCAAGAGGACTCTCAAAATGGCGGCCTGTTCTTTGGATTTGGGCCTGGTCCACTAAAATGGCCCTGGGACACCTTAGAACTTGGACGCTCGATTTTTTTTTCCTTTCCTGTACATGCAAAAAAAGGTAAATGCCCGGTACGTTACACGCTTCATCTGCCACGATGAACTCTCCAGAGGAACCGAAAAAAAATATAGTTGTGGTAACTATACCATGCATCGTCATATGGAGAGGTGGCACCAATTAATTATAGTGCTGCATAAAAGAGAGATTTGGAGGAGAACCCCTGACCTGCTAGTACATTCATCAAAGAAGTGGCACTGAGAGCTTCAGAGGCAAGGGAAACGGTCCCAAATATTTAGAAGAACTTTGGAAAGATTAAAATGACATGTTTAGATTGTGGTAAATTAATTTCATGTGGACAGATGAGTGTTACTCTAATAAATACAGCATATGAACATCATCATAGTCGATGGTTGGTAGAGACATTTTGACTATATCCTGGACCTGCCCGTCCTCGCCCAAAATGGCGCCGGAATAAATGGGACTCGTAACTCCTTGTTGTGTACTGGTTGCAGAACCTTGAAATCACGAGATACGTATGCAGTTTTGAAGCACATGGCGGGCGGGGACGAGAATTGATTGAATATTTCGACATCCCTATTGATATTAAGTTCTGATGTGTTATTGATTACTGTACTGTTGAAAGTTCGAATTAACGTCACCCATGGTACTTGCCCGCAAATGTATATCTAGATAATTTTATTGTAACTGGCCCTGTCGTATTTTAATTATAAAATGTACGTCCACCGATTCCGTAACTGTTAGACACCTTAGTTCTTGCAACCTAATGGCCCGCCCGTTACGTTCCTCTACAGTGTAAATGTCTATTCATCATATACGATTACAGTTTGCTCCGTGGCAGGCCCACGTGGTTATAGGCTCGTATTTGTATAATGAAATTTTCACAATAAAGGTTTTTAAAAGAAAACATGGTAGTAGTATATACATTGGTAAAGTTTTTAATAATAGTCACTGTTTTAGAATCATTAAAAGGCAAGTGAAATAAAGCAGACCAATTACACGAAGGGTAAAAGGTATAATACGAAGGAACGCAGTAAAGATAAATGGTCAAGGGCTGTTGTGTTTTCTATTCCTGCAACATAAAGTGATCGATAAGAATCTCATATTCAGGCGTATCGGCGACTAAGACAGCAGGTCGACCCTCTTTTGCTCAACGGCTCCGTCATGGGACGAAGAAACGCTCTTTTTCTCGAAAAAAGAATATATTTTACTTGCAGGACAGTTGTAAAATTTCCGGGAAAGTACATTAGTCTGGAACATTATAACATATATTTAAGAAAAAATAATGTTCGGAAGTAATTAAAAGCGTAATTTTTAGGTGATATGACCAAGGCTTTCATCATTAGAATAAGAAAAGTAAAATGAACCAATGAAAAGTTTTATTAACAAGTCACATGACTTGTTATGCTTACGTTACGCGCTGCGCGCCCCGGATGACTTCCGGATGCGCTAACGCGGCGCGTCATATGACGCATTACGCGACAACGCAGGTCCAGAATATAGTCAAAATGTCTCCACCAACCAGCGGTCGAAACACAACCCCTTTCAGCAGGCTAAATAGTTCTGTTAAATGACAACAGAAGGGACAGGCAACAAGAACCATCAGTCAAAGAGGGGAGGGCTAGTTCTTCTCTACCGGGTTACATTGGGGCGCTACCGGAACTGATCGAATTGGTAGTCTACAGTGTTTCTGGATGTTTCAGACTGAAGCTGGGGTTAGCATGAGAGCACCACCATTTCGTAGCTCCGTTGTGGCCATTCCGCAACCAATCATGGCAGCCGCTCTTTATCGTTATTTTGGGCGGGGTGGGTGGCGGAGCCGAGCTGTTTTGCAGCCATCATTGTGTGGAGTTCAGTTCATCTCACTAGTTTTGTATTTGTCATGAGGGGTTGTTCCTAATGTTTCTATTTTAGCGAGGTCAAAAAAAGATCCCATTAGTGGCCTACTGATTTTGCTCGATTCCTTTTCTTTTTTTTTTACACGATTTTTCGTTATCTGCAAAGACTAAACAGAGTATTGCGACTCTGTGTTTGTTTGTAAATAGAGAATGAACCAAAGAGAACTAATTCTAAAACAGTAAATACTTGGATAACAATCAATCAAATGGAGAGAGAAGCAGGCACGACGGATTACAACGGGGGCAAAGGCCTGCGTTAACTACCTTTCACTATCTGCAAAGAGAGAGTACTCCTAATAGAAATGAGGGGGGGGCACCATTCAAAGCAGATCAGTGTGCATAAACACGAAAATGTTTTCACTTACCACGTACTTGACATTCGACAGCTTATGATATTTGCTATTAAAAAACCATTGAAATTCACTGAAAAAACCATAGGTTATAGACCATATATAGTTAGGAATTAGCATTTACAAAACCTTGAAAATTCACTGAAAAAACCATAGGTTATAGACCATATATAGTTAGGAATTAGCATTTAAAAAAACTTATTTTACTCACACAAAACCATTGAAATTCCATATATAGTTAGTTGCACTAACTATATATCGCGCACCCGCAATCCACTGCTGATCATGTCACATATTACATCATTCATGACATGGTCAGTGACATCACTGATGACATCACTGATGACATCTCAAATGACATCACTGATGACATCACTGATGACATGTTACAAACAAAGAAGAGAGTAAGGTAGTTCGTTCACTAGAAAGTGAACTAGAGTACAACCAGGACAATTTTTAACATTTATCATTTTTTTGCACCCACAGTCACAACCCGCTCCACTGTAGTCCAGGTGTCGCAGCACACCTTGGTGTCGCTAGGACGCCAAGGTGGACCCCGATGATGAAGCATGTCACCACTAGGTGGTGAGTGAGGGGTTTTAAACAAAAGGATGAATTTCCTCCTTGTTGCCAAAAACCGGTCCTCCAGATACGTCTGTTCTTCAACCTCATAGGGGATACTCCTCGCTTTGTTTTTGATCACTGATGACATCTCATTTGACATCATTCTTGTGCTAATACGATAAACCTCTTCAGACTCTAATATAACCTTAGATACACTCAGTGTATACAGACACTCACACACTGCCACTCATCCATGGAGTTACTCACACACCCAGTCAGTCATGCAAAGAAACAATCTCACCTCCATTTCTTCAACTATACAGTTAAACACACCTTACTTATTGAAACATATACTAACACATATTTACTCTCTTATACAATCCCTGATACAAGTTCACAATGATCGATACAACCACTCACTCATTTAGTGGCTCTCATGCACAGTTATTTATATATGCCAACTCTCACATGTACTGTGTTTTACATATGTACTTACTATGACATGTAGCATTGAGATATCCATTCACTCATCAATACACTCATGCACACAGTCAACTGCCCATGTAGCTGTTTCCACATTCACTCTTGAACTCATACACCTAGTGAATAAACTGCTCACACATCTATGCATAGAGTCACACACCTTCCAGCCACCCCCACACAAACTCAATCTGCCATAGAAATACTTGGGCAACCAATTAATAACACATATAGCCTCTCGTATAGCTAACACATGCAGCAGTTTACAGAACAACAGACATAATGATGCACAAATTAAGACAGTTTAGTCACTAACCCATGCACTCAGTGAGACACATTTAATCACTCACTCATACATTCAGTCATGCACCTACTAAATCCTTCGTCCAGACACTTATACATCTACTCATTCTTCAATATGTAAAACATATTTAAACTTTACAGAAACACACAGTCACTGGATGACGTCATCAGTGATCTCATCAGTGATGTCATTTGAGATGTCATCAGTGATGTCATCAGTGATGTCACTGACCATGTCATGAATCATGTAATATGTGACATGATCAGCAGTGGATTGCGGGTGCGCGATATATAGTTAGTGCAACTAACTATATATGGAATTTCAATGGTTTTGTGTGAGTAAAATAAGGTTTTTTAAATGCTAATTCCTAACTATATATGGTCTATAACCTATGGTTTTTTCAGTGAATATATATATATATAAAAAAGGAAAAACCTTATATTCCTTGCCTTGGATTTGTTAGTACATTATTGAATTAAACCTTAGCCATAACCCATTTATAATGTCTGCCCCCCAAACGAATATTGATGATAGACTAGAGGAGCTAGTCAATAAGGCTGTTGAGAAGGTAGTCGGCTCAATTGATGATAAGATTAATCAAAAATTTGAGTCCTTTTTTCTCATGAACCCCCGCCCTTCCAATAGTACTCAGAAAGAGGGAGCAATTAAGGCCCCTAAAAAGAGGACGCTTGGAGGCAAACAACCAAAAGACCCCAAAAGACCTAGAACCTCTGCTCCTCCTTCACGCTTTCAAGGCGGTGTTAAGACTGGTGCCTCGGGCACCCCATGTGGGCATGATCTAGGCCCTGAGATACCCATTAATATTAATAGCGAGGACAACTCCGACCCGGAAATTGACCTCTAATGTTCTTCTGGTTTCAACACTGATGTGGAAGAGGCACCTAGGGGGACGGGAAGCTAAAAAGAGGCTTCCAAGGCCTCACAACCCAACATGGGACTCTTAGACCCATTCAGTGACTTAATGTTCGACCCCTTACTAATAAAACACCCTTTATCTCCAGAATGGACCCCTTCCCAGCATGTGGCAGACTACCTCACCTACTGGCTGAGGAAAGAAATCCCTCAAGAAGTCAGGTCCAGACTACGTTCCGAATGCCCGAGACCCTCCCTTCCCAATAACATAGCTGCAACACCAGAACTAGACCCCAAAGTTGTGGCCTTTATAGCTAAGACATCCAGAGACCCCAGAAAGGGTATAGATAAGGGCTTAAAATCATGTCAAGACCGTCTTCTTGACATCGTTGGACCCCTTACAAAACTTTTTGAAATGGCCGAATCAGCCTACCAGGGGGACTCCCCAGTCGATCCCAAAGAACTCAGGGAATGGTTCCAACGGGCCATATGCCTGATCGGGAATGCAAACAGTGCCCTCTCCACAGAGAGAAGGAAGGGGGTGTTATTCAAGATAGATCCCAAACTTATTGAACTGGCCAAACATTATGCAGGCCCTAACTCTCAAGGCTTCCTCTTTGGTGAGGACTTCATTAAAGACATGGCTAAGTACGTTGGTGCTTTTAATTCTATTCAGAAGTCCCAAAAAGATATAAAAAAGGTATTTCAAGATGGGGTTTTCACCCGGGCCAGGAGAATACGGGGTAGTTTTGCCGGCCGAGGAAATTCCACTTCAAGACCCTTCATGTCCCGTGGCGGCAGATATAATAACAACAACTTCGGGACCCAACAGTTCTACCCCCAGAGGCAGAGGAGCCGCGGACGTCCCTTCAGAGGTGAACGAAGACAACGCTCCTTCTCTTCAGGTAGAACTCTGGAAAGACCTTTCCGATACCCCTCCAAAGGTAGGAGGGAGGTTACATCAATTCACAGGGAATTGGAACTTAGTAACCAAAGACCCTTGGGTCCTAGAGACGGTGAGAGGTTACAAGATAGATTTCACCGCCACCCCTTTCCAGACAAGAAAACCATGGGATATTTCCTTTTCACACAAAGACGGACTGCTAGTCTCCCAAGAGGTACAAGACTTGTTAAAGAAAGGTGCCATTGTCAAAGGCAACTACCTGGGTTTTCTCAGCAATATCTTTTTAGTCGAAAAGAAAAACAAGGAACAGAGACCAGTCATAAACTTAAAAGCCCTAAACCAGTGGGTAGTGTACCAACACTTCAAAATGGAGGGGATACACCTCCTGTGGGATATTTTACAGAAGGGAGACTGGTTAACCAGACTGGATCTAAAAGACGCATATCTAACAATCCCAATATGTGGACCTCATCAGAAGTTCCTCCAATTCACCTGGGAAGGGAAACTATTCGAGTTCTGCAGCCTCACCTTCGGACTATCATCTGCCCCTTGGTGCTTCACCAAGGTACTCCGACCTGTCACCGCCTGGCTCAGACAGAGGGGAGTGAGGCTGATCATATACCTCGACGACATCCTCATAATGGCCCAATCAGAAAAGACTGCGTCACTTCACACGGATCTTACAATACGCCTCTTACAACACCTGGGGTTTATTGTAAACACAAAGAAATCTTGTGTAACCCCAAGTCAACAGACACAGTTTCTGGGTTTCCTGGTAGAAACAGTGAAAGCAGAGTTGAGACTCCCCGCAGATAATTTAAGGAAGGTGAGGAAGGAACTCCGAAAGTTACTCAGCCTAGACTCCTTCCCCTTAAGGATCCTAGCAAGGACCCTGGACCTACTTTCATCGACAATTCAAGCAATCTTCCCAGGTCCATTGCATTATCGAGTACTTCAGAGATTGAAGGCCAGGTCCCTGAGATCGACTCATTCCTACTCCCATATGATCTCTCTGGACCAAGACTCGAGGGCCGAACTCCTCTGTTGGTTGAAGAATGTAGAAGCATGGAATGGCAGAGCCATTTTTGGGGAGGAACCGGACCTAATAATAAAGCCAGACACAAGTTTAGAAGGATGGGGAGCCAGATATGGGAACTCATCAACAGGGGGTCGTTGGACTCCTCAAGAGAAGAGGTTGCATATCAACTGCTTAGAATTATTAGCAGGTTCATTTGCGATTCGCTGTTTCACCCAGAATTCGGCGAAATGTTGTGTAACATTGCGGATGGACAATGTCTCCGCGGTGCGTTATGTCAGCAAACTAGGGGGTCCTCATTCCAAGGGTTTATCGGACCTAGCGAAAGGTTTCTGGGACTACTGTTTGAACAAAGGAATATCAGTTGTGGCGGAACACATTCCTGGGCTGAACAATGGTGTAGCGGACTGGTTCTCAAGGGATTTCAAGGACTCCAGCAACTGGAGACTAGACAGGCAGATTTTCCTAACCATCCAGTCCCAATGGGGTCCCTTTCGGACAGACCTCTTCGCAGACCGTCTGAATACTCAATTGAGGAATTTCTTCAGTTGGAGACCGGACCCCCAGGCTCTAAAGGTGGACGCCTTTCTCCAAGATTGGAGGGGTCTGGGACCTTATGCCTTCCCGCCATTTGCATTGCATCCCCGTCCATTTCTTCATGCTCAACGTTACAAAGAGAGCATGGTCGTGATAACACCGCTCTGGAGATCTCAGGCCTGGTTTCCGATAGTTCTAAAAATGAGTATAGACTTTTCCATTCTGATCCCTTCTTTCAGAGAAGTACTCCTAGGTCCAGAAGGAGACTCTCATCCCCTGGTAGAGCAGGGTCTTCTGGTGCTGACGGCATGGAAGATATCAGGAGATAGTGGCGAATCCCAGGGCTTTTGTCAAATGCTTTCACACTCATTTCTGAGTCATGGGCATCTGTTACAAGGAAAGCTTATCGATTGGCATGGAACAAATGGGTTCGCTGGTGCCTTCAACCACGTTATGATCCTATTTCAACTGATTTAGTTCACGTCAACTACCTTTTAGAACTCTTTAAATCCGGCCTATCTTACAGAACTGTTAATGTTTACAGATCTGCAATTTCTGCTGGCCATTCCTTGATTAACGGAATTTCCGTTGGGCAGAGCTTATTAACTAAGAAAATAATGAGAAGCATGCGAGTTCTCAACCCTCCTTTTGCTAAATATACCGTCCTGTGGGATGTTTCTCTTGTACTTAGAACTCTATCTTCTTGGGGAGAAAATACTTCTCTCTCCCTTAAACGCATCTCTTACAAATTTACTGTTTTACTATGTCTAGTATCTTTTAGGAAAACCTCAGATGTTAAGGCATTAGATATTTCTAGCAGGGCCTTCCAACCTGAAGGTGTTTGTTTCTACCTCAAGAAAAGAACCCAGACAATATCTTCCTCTATCTTTTACCCCTTTTTTCCTCAGAATGAAAGACTCTGCGTAGTCAAATGTCTGAAGGAATACGAGAAAATAACTAAATATTTAAGACTGAATAAATGCCAACTTCTGATTTCCTATAGATCCCCTCATAAAGGAGTCTCTTCTCCAACCCTAGCAAGATGGGTAAAGGATGTTATGCATGAAAGCGGAGTGGATATATGTGTTTTTGGAGCTCACTCCCTCAGAGGTGCTTCGGCCTCTAAGGCTTTTTTTCTGGGAGGAGGTCTGCAAGATATCCTTAGGGCAGCCGACTGGTCAAATGATAGTATGTTTAGGACTTGTTATTTCAGTCCAATCTCTTATGCGATTGATAATGTTCTTAATGCACTTTGAACTTGCATAATATGGCCTCCGTGTCATGCCATAAAATTTAGATTTTTCACAGCCTGCTGGGCAGAAAAGCTGGATTTTATTAAGGACACGGAGGCTAATATTATCCCACCACTATTTATGCTTTATCCCTCCCTTTGTGCATGAGATATTACGTTATGTTGCTCCTTTTATTTCAAAATGAAAAACTAATTTTCCTTCGGACCACTTTGGGAGAGCTATCTTCAGTTGTGTTCCTGTTTCTGCATGGTGATCTTTCCTCGCAGTTTTAACAACTGGCTGGTCACGAGGGACTTTTTTTACTTCTATAGAATGTTCATTGAATTCTATGTTCTCTTCAATTGTTGCTGCTGAGCTGTGGCAATAAAGGAGTTTTGCATAATATTAGCCTCTGTTTCCTTAATAAAATCCAGATTTTCTGCCCAGCAGGCTGTGAAAAATCTAAATTTGTTATATTTAATTTGAAAATGAGTTTCATTTTTTTTTACTTTTATGATTTTTATTTTTGGCTTATGATTTTTGTATGTTATGTTTCAAAGTTTGGGTATATCAATAAATATTAATACAATATATTAATTAGAAATAGTGATACACATATATGATAATATTTAATTAAAAAAAATGTTTTTATTTGTTTGGGCTATTGTGTCATTTAAGTAATTTGTATTTTAATTTGTATGTGTGGGTATATCAATAAATATGAATAACAAAATATTAATTATAAATAGTGATAAACATATATGCTAATATTTAATTTTAAAAATATGGTTTTTATTTGTTTGGGCTATTGTGTCATTTAAGTAATTTGTATTTTAAATTGTGTGTGTGTTTGGAGTATTTTTTATGTAAATAGAATGTTTAATGTCCAGCAACTCAACTAACATGCTTTAGATTGTAGTGTAAATAGTAAATGTCACCCCTTTACTGTCCAACACCTTCCTCAAATGTGTTCAAATTGGAATAGTAATATTAAATATCACTCCTTTAGTGTCCAACACCTTCCCCAAATTTGTTTAGATGGGATTTGGAATAGTCAATATCACCACTTTAATGTCCAACATCTTCCCCAAATTGGTATACATTGGAGAGGGAATAGTAAATGTCACCCCCTTTAGTGTCAAATACTTCCCTAACTTGATTTACATTGGAGTGGAAATAGTAAATGTCAACCCTTTAGTGTCCAGCATCTGTCCAAATTGATTTAGACTGGAGTAGGAATAGCAATTGCCACCGCTTAAGTGCCCTACAGCGTCCCCAAATTGGTATAGGTTGTAGTAGGAATACTAAATGTCTCCCTTTTAGTGTTCAACATGATCTCCAGATTGGTTTAGATTGGAGTGGGAATTGTAAATGGCAACCCTTTAGTGTCCAATACCTTCCCCAAATTGGTTTAGATTGGGTTGGGAATAGTAAATAACAGCCCTTTATTGTCCATATACTTTCCCCAAGTATACAGTCACTCTCTTAGTATCCAACACTTACTTCAAAATAGTTTGCATTGGATTGTGAATATTTAGTTTAACCATTTCAGGGGCTTACTACAATGTCAGTCGGAGTTTCCTCCGACCGACACAGTGGAGGAAATGGGATCGCAGCACAAGCCATAATAGAAAAATCCACTTTCAAAACTCCATGCACTGTGTTACAGGCACCATATGGTGCTTGCCACATGATACATGGATGTTTGAGGACCACCATAGGTGCCCCCAGGACCCATAACAGATGGCCAGAGGGGAAGGGGGCCCTACTAGAGGCCCTCAAAGTCACTTTCCATGTGCCTTTTCATGGCGGGCAGACTGCCATTAAAGGGCAGGCGAAAACCGTAATCCCGATAGCGGAGCCAAGGCTGTCAATTTGGGTTTACTCTTCTGCCCGCTGCCACAACAGCCTCTGTGAGCACATTGGAAGTGGAACGGAATTCCACCTCTGATTTCCCTCCGACCGCCTATATTGTAATACGTCAGTCGGATGGAAACCCATGAGGTCAGGCTTAAAGCCTCCGACAAGCTGTCTGATGGCTTTCTGGCCGACATCTTAATGGGCCCCTTAGTAATTGCTTTACTTTCAGGGATGTTGTGTATATTGCTCTTTCAGTCACCATGCCTGAAAATAGTGTAATTGTATAAAGAATCAAAATGTAAAAATTTTTATACGTTTGTTATTTGCATATAAAAGTATGATAACACTTTTATTATCTATGCTTACATGCCTGTTCTTCTTAGATGTTTCACGCTTTTTTGCAGCTTTTCCGTTTAGGGTGTTGTAAGGTGGAGCAGGTACTTACTTTTTTGTTGGAAGAAAGATAAGCGTCAGTTTCATTTTTAAACATTTATTTGTTGGTAATTTGTAGAGGTTAAGGTAATTGAATTTTTTTTTAACCAGCTTTGAGGTGAGTTTCTATTTTATAATAATTTGCATATACTTACTTTATTATGGGTCTTATTGTGAGTTTGGAGGTGCAGGGGCGGGACCACCCTGCTCCCGTACTTCCAAACCCGTAGTTGAACCACCTGTCAGATTAGGAGTTTTCTTCTGTCTGGTGGGCGGTTCTTTGGCATTTCCACGGCACCGCGATGGGAACGTTAAAATCAGTACCATGCCGTAGAGGAACTAGGGTGCATGCATGCCCACGGGGGGGCACAGCATGTGCCCCCCGCATACACCCCATGGCCCTGAGGCAACAGGGGGCCCTGTAGGCCCCCCTTTGCTTCCTCTCCATCCCGGTTTTAATGGTGGGCTCACCGCCATGAATACCATGGCAGAGAGGAAACTTGTAATATGCTTGGCCAGACCATGACGGTCCCGTGAAGCATATTGTGGCCTCAAGACCGCTGTGCAGCTGTCAGGAATCAGTCTATGATTTTGTTGTTTTTGCAGTATTAAGTTGATAACATTTGTGTGCCTTTTATAATGTTGATTTAGTTGTTTGTGTGATTTTATTGGTTAAGTTTGTTTATAGTTTGATTTTATTAAGGATAATGTAATTATATTGGCAGTATTAATGTGGTTGATATTGTGTGAGGCAATATTTTTGACAAATTATGGGGCTGATTAGAAAGTCCGCCCGCCATAGCCCCGGGAAATGGGGCAGCCCGCAATGCATGCAGCGTTCCCGCATTTGCAATTAGGATGCCCCCGCCACACTGGTGGGCTCATCCCGCATTTTTTGTATTGCGGCGGGCGGTGCTGTCAGCAGCACCCGCTGCAATACAAAAAAGTAATGTGGGCATTTGCATGCACAACGTGGCAGGCACCGCGCGGTGCCTGCCACATCGTCCATACAAATGAAGGGGGGTACCATAGGTAACCCCATGGGCCCCCCCATCCCCCAACATCCCAGGGGCCTGCAACGGGCCCCCAAATCAGTCGACGGCATGCCTTTCCGTGGCGGCAATAAGGCATTGCCGCTGCCTTCCTGATATGGATGGCGGTGTCTATCAGACACCGCCACCATATCAGGCACCTTTTCCGCCCGGTCACCTGTGTGACCGCCGGAAAACTAGACTTTCCATCCGCCGGGGTCCCCCCGCCATACTAATGTTAACGCGGGGTTTCTGGTCTCTATTTACCTTACCAGATCCCAAATCATGTCGACTGAATCGTTGGTACCTGTCATTGAGTAAAAGATAATCTACTACTAGGTTAGTCAATTAAGAACTTACACCACTCTAAATAACCACTGACCAGTGATAAAGTTTAAAGATTTAATATAAAGCCAAAGATAACTGAAGATACAAACTTCTCAAGATAAGGTTTAAAAGGTATACTGGTATCACTATAAACATAAATTCTTTGAATAATCTAAGTCTACAAAACAGAATAATAAGTACAAGTTCGAAAATCATTAAAGTTGCCAAAATGGATACAAGTTGCAACTTAAGAGTCATCACAGAAAAGAAAATTCAGGTTAGTCTGTCCCTGCACTAGACTAAGTGACATCCCTACTTAACAAGATCTTTACCCCAAAAGGTGTCAGCTGTGGTGACTTCCTAAGAAGATCACTCACTTCTCCTTGTCTCTTCTGTAAATCGGTCTCTTGTGATCAGCCTATCTGCCTACCCAACCGCTCTTTTAGGCTTCCAATATCATCTGCTCTACCCTCCTCCCGGGTCGCTTTCCCTAATACAAAATCACATTTCCAATAGGAACGCCCCTCGGGACGCCCCTCACGTGGTATCAAATTTGGCGGTAGACTCCATGATGGTACTCTTCAAGACCCTCGTTAAAGTTGACCTTGGTTCCCAGGCTTCTTCTCCAGCGCGCCGGTACCCCCTGAAATTCCTGAAGACTCCTACAGGCCTGCGCCAAGCGCCACTGAACAAAGCCCCATTCATTTCAACTGATTAAGACCCCTCGCACCTGCATACAGGCCATCCTACAGTGGGCCTCAAATTCCAGGCTCCACCATATCTATAGGTCGTAAAACATATGTAAAGCACAGTACTTGGCGCCTCTCGACTTCTTCTCTAACGAGCACATTGCAGATCAAAGGAACGACATCATCTGTTCGGGCCTACTTGATTTACATGAAGCGGGTCCCTGCACTCTGAAAACATTTAACTTGATTTAAACAGTATTCTTAACTAACACACGTTTCTATAATGCCTCACATCTATAAAACATATATTTCAGTACTAAATTCAATAATACCTTTAAATGAACAATGTCAACCCCACCTCACATTATTTTAGCAGCACGTTTAGATTTACTGTGAGTTGCCATAAGGCCTACACATTCAACTGGTTTGCAAGGTTCTATTTTCCTCTTACATGATCACTTTAACATGAGAACGTGAGGTTTTCATATTCACTACAGCATTTCTACATTAGTCTTCACATTGCTATGATTATTGTTACCCTACTTGAACACTCTATACATTTCACTACTGGGTATAAGACACTCTTGTGCAAAGTATATTTAAACTAACTACGTGCTTGTAAATATGGTGCACTTATACATTTTTCAGATTTGTGCTCTCTCAGTCCCCCCTTTGATGACTTTCAGGAGTCATCACCATCAAGACACCATCTCTAAAATGTAGGACCCTTCAAAGGGAAGTCATGGCAGTACCACTTCTTTTCATCGTCTCCAATGCCTTCAGACTCTTATATTGCGTATCTTGCATCGCTGTCAACCTTTTCTCCTGTTCTCTCATAGATCTCTGCAACCTGTTTGCTTTATACCATTGATACAAACGCACCAATCCCCACAAAGTGATTACACAAATCACAAATATGATGATGGGTTTCAGTATGTACCAAACGATACCCTTTCCTAGGTTGGCAAACCAACCTCCAACTTTACCCATTCCATGACCTACTTTTTCCCACACGTTTACTTTTGTCAGATCCTCAATTTTGTGGTGAATTGCAGTGATGTTTCGTATGTATTTTTCTAGAGGTTTTGAATTGTCCGGAATGTAAGTGCAGCATTCCTGGACCTTCAAAGCCTTGCAAACTCCTCCCTCTTTAGCTAACAGAACGTCTAGAGCAAGTCGGTTCTGAAGAACCATTGCCCTTATCGATTGCATCTCACCCTCCACCAGCATTAATGATCTAGCAGTACTGGCAGATAACCTATCTACGACTGTAGCCAATCTTCTAATTTTGATGTCATTCAGTATCACTCCCAAGATAGGGAATGCAGCACCAAATACATCCCCAATTACTTCTTCAGCACCTAACCCTCTCTTCCCTCTTGTTGGTATTCCTCTCTTTGTCGTTTCTAAATTCTCAACATGATATATTTTGGGGAAGACAATCGCTAGATAGCATGATCCGTACCAATTATCTGGTAGCTTCACATATGCATTTCTTCCACATACAAAATATACATTTGGAATTGCTTGCATCTCTTTCAGAAAATATTTGGAGTAGTACTCCAATTGGAAAGCATGTTCACAACTGACTTGACCTACATACAGATTCTCATAATAGGAGTAACTCCTGTGAATGCACAGTTTCCCCCATTTCTCTTTGTCTAAAGCAATTGGACCAAAGCTACCCTTTCTTTGGTGTATCCTTTCTTCCTTGGTCCAATCTGTTTCCCATTGTCCTGAAGCCTTTAGAATCTTCTGCCTCCTGTATCTAGTATCCACCTGCCCTATAAACTTTTTCTCAATTTCTGACACTTGACAAGTCAGATTATTTCTTCGGGCATGTGAAGTATCTAACGTCTTCCATGGAATGAACCATTTCTGTAATCTGTCTTCGCTCTTGTAATAGTCCCACTTGTTCAGATGCTTGTAATTTGGGACCTCTGGCAATGTCGAGTCAAAATTCGAGAAATAATACTCGAACCCATCTCGTCCATAGAATATGCTTAACAACAAACTACATGTGATTCCATATGTCAATGGAAGATGATGGTATCTGATACCCTCCTCCACCGAAGCTGGTAATTGCATACAAACGTAGCAATTCTTCGCCTCCATGACATCAATGTATTCGTAAAGCAATTTGGCATAAGCATTTGACCTGAAGTTCCCCTGTGATTCATCTGTATGTAACCTTTTAATTTCCGCATCTAACAAAGCTTTGTCTTTATCATTGATGTTTCCCTTATGATTAACAGTGATTGTTCTCTGTGTTGACACTCCCTTGACTTCCTTGACTGCAGTTGCATCTCTCTCATGTCCCACTATGTATGAGACAGTAACCACTAAAACTATAAGTGAAATCACCACCCCTAAAAGTGTGCCAACTATACATTTTGCCCTGCGGTTCGGGTTGCCAGCCTCCATGATCTCAAACAGTGTAGTTTTGGTGTTCTTCTATCTCCAACGTCTCCTTTTCTCCGAAAAATGTCTCTCTTTTGAACACCTGGAAGTTGACAATTTACTCCGCAAAACAGTTCTAGAGTCCTGTAAAAATAGACAACCCTAGCCCTTCTCCATCCTCTAAAAGGAAGCCCCTACCATTTTTCTTCTTCCACTCGGCGCTAGGTTATCTTGTAGCAATATTTACAAAGTTCTTTTCAAAAGTCTTCTATCAATCTAAAACTATGAGTGTTCCAAGAAGTTCCACTACTCGCTCAAGCATTTCCAGTCGAAGAAGAGTTCCCTCCAATACTGGATATCGTGAACAGCAAACCGGAAAATCAACTGTCTCTAAAATCAATTTTCTTATTCCGCTCAGGAGAGGAGGATAGACGATGTTGAGTGTCAGCAACCTTTCGGTCTCCGCTCCTGGTAGCAGGAACCTTATTTGCACTGTGATGATCGGATCAGTTCTGATCAGGTTCACTTCCCTGACCCTCCCGGTTCTGTGTCCCACGGACATCTGCAACGAGGTAGGTCCAATCAGGAGTAGAGTACCTTCTGCTAGGCACTCGCACCCTCCTTGATCTCCGGAGACCCTCCTGGGCTTGGTCCTGAGTATCTTCTTCCGGATCTGAGTCTTCGGATATAGGAGCAAGCGTTTCTTCTCGAGCAGACCTCAAGCTCAACCTCCTCTTTCTTTCTGGCCAGGTGGCTGCTCCACGCCTTGCTCTCCTATTTCTCGTCCTCACACTCGATTCTTGTTCGCTCTGGTACTGATCTGTGTCTGAGTCGTATTCACTGCAGCTCTCCCCTTCAGTTGCGTCTTCGGTCTCACTGCCGTCCTGCCTTCCTTCCTCTTCTGGATCAGATGCGTTCCCAACTTCTTCCGACACCCCCACAGCTTGACTGGTCCCCCCTTGGGATTCTTCTTCCACTGCTGGACTTTCGTCTGGGAGAGGAGCTGTTTCTTCTAGAGGTGCTGGAACTCGTCGAGTATGGGATGCATGGATCCAATTGGGCAGCCCTCCGCACTTCACCGCGGTATTCGTGATCAGGATTACCTGAAAGGGCCCACGCCAACGTACATCTAGGCAGTTCTTCCGGACGTGCTTCTTGACCAGCACCCAATCCCCTGGGCTCAGATCATGACACAGATTCCTTGATGATGGAACTTCAGCCGCCTGCACCTGAAGGGACACAGAATGGATGGCGTCAGACAGTCCCTTACAATAATCCAAGATCAGATCATCTGTGATATTCAATAGGGCAGCAGTTGGAACTGTAGGAAGTCTCATGGCCCTCCCCATCAGAATCTCATGTGGAGAGAGACCTGTCCTCCTGTCAGGTGTGCTGCGCATACTCATGAGCACTAAAGGAAGAGCATCTGGCCAACTCAAAGATGTGGATGAACAGACTTTAGCTATTCGACTCTTCAGAGTGCCATTTACTTGTTCCACAATCCCTGAGGCTTCTGGTCGATAACTACAATGCAGTTTTTGATCGATCTTTAATGCAGAGCACAACATCTTCACAATTTCGCTGTTAAAATGTTTTCCTCTGTCCGATTCCAGAGAGGCAGGCACCCCGAAGCGTGGTATCAACTCCCTGAGCAACAGTTTGGCTACTGTGAGTGTATCGCACCTGCGTGTAGGGTATGCTTCAACCCACCTGGAAAATATGCATACAACCACCAAAACATACCGAAGGCGGTTGATTTTTGGCATTTCAATAAAGTCCAATTGCATTCTATTGAAAGGCCCCCCAGACCTCCCAATGTGACTCAGTGTAACTGGTGTTCTTTTGCCTATGTTTAATTGTTGGCAGGTAACACATCGCTTACACACTGATTCTGCTGCTATCCTAAATTTAGGGCAATACCAAGTCTGCCTAAACACTCTCAGCATAGCGTCTCTTCCTAGGTGTACTGGACCATGTATTTGCCTTGCCATGGGATTCGCTAGTTCCTCAGGTAACACAGCCCTCCCATCTGCTGAAATCCAAAAATCCATCTCGCTTCTCACGCAACCTGCTATCTCCCATGCCTTTTTCTCTGCCTCAGGTGCGTTCTCCTGCATCACTCTTAAATCCTCCCAAGTGTCTACAGTTTCCAACATCATACTCAATTCTGTCTTCTCTTCCGCCCCATCTATTTCTACCTTTGAGAAGGAATAGTCCTGCTCCGCACAATAGCGGGCAACTTCATCAGCATATCGGTTACCTTGTGAAATCTGTATTCTTAGTATGAGCTACACACTTTACAATCGCAATGGCGGCTGGACCTTGCAATGCTTCCAACAACAGCCGCACAAATTCTCCATTTCGAATGGGCGAACCAGAAGAGGTCATGTAACCTCTCTGAGACCACAATTGCCCGAAATCGTGAACCACACCGAAACCATATTGGCTGTCAGTGTATATGGTGACTCTCTTTCCGTTTCCTGCTATACAGGCACGAGTTAGGGCAATGATTTCTGCTACCTGTGCGGAATGTACTTCTTCCAGGCAAGCGGCTTCCACAACTCCAGTAATGGTGCAAACAGCATAAGCTGCTCTCAACCGACCAGTATCATCTCTTAAACATGAGCCATCGACAAAGTAAATCTCATCAGGGTCAGACAACGGCTCATCCACAATATCTGGTCTGGGCTTCGTGCATAGTTCAGTCACATCAAGGCAATCGTGGTCTTCACATTCTTCGCCTTCTATCACAGTAGGTAGTGGCATCAATGTAGCAGGATTCAAAACAGAGCATCTCTTAAGGGTCACGTTCTCCGCAGCAAGGATAACTTGCTCGTAGCGCGTGAGCCTGCTATTGGTTAGATGCTGCGTCTTGGTCCTGGTCATTAACAATTCTACAGAATGTGGTACATACACCACTAACTGGTGTCCCATCACAATGCTCTCACACCTCTCAATGCTGACACCCGTTGCAGCAACGGATTTGAGACATCCGGGCAACGCTGCGGCTACCGGATCTAATGTAGCCGAAAAGTAGGCAACTGGTCTACGGGCATTTCCATGGGTCTGTGCCAAGACTGACAAAGCACATCCCTCTCTCTCACAGCAGTAAAGTGAAAAAGACTTCTCGTAATTGGGCATCCCCAGAGCCGGAGCACGACACAAATCGTCTCTCAGCTGCAGGAATGCCACTAGGCATTCATCGTCCCATGGTACCGGATCACTCACCTCCTTGTGCGTCAGTTTCTGTAAGGGTTTTGCTTTCAGTGAAAAGTTAACTATCCACTGTCGACAATAACCAACCATTCCTAGAAACATCCTAACTTCTCTCTGAGTCGTAGGCGAATTCATTTTCATTATCGCCTCAATCCTGTCTGGAGACACCTTACGTTTTCCCTTTTCTAACCGGTGTCCCAAATACTGCACTTCGGTCAGACAGTACTGCAACTTGCTCGGAGATACCTTATGTCCATTTTCAGCTAAGTGGTTCAATAAGGCAATGGAATCTATTTTACAAGCTTCCTCAGTTTCTGACGCAACAAGTAGGTCATCTATGTACTGAACCAGAACCGAATTCTGCGGCAGTACTAGATTTTCGAGATTCTTCTTCAACAACTGGTTGAAGATTGATGGACTGTTTGTGAATCCTTGTGGGATTCGACACCATGTTAAGACGCGATCTTCCATTTTAAAAGCGAAAAGGTACCTGCTCTCTTCATCCAATGGGATTGAAAAGAAGGCCTGGCAAAGATCTATCACTGTGAACCATTCTGCTTGGCATGGTATCTGAAACAGTATCACTGATGGATTCGGTACCACTGGACAACATGAAACAACTATATTGTTAATTTTCCGGAGGTCCTGAACTATTCTAAATTTCCCACTAGGTTTCTGCAAACCCATAATCGGGGAGTTACAAGGACTTCCCATGATTTCTTTTAGTATTCCCTGCTGAATCATTGACTCGATCACAGGCTTTATTCCTGCAATCGTTTCCTGGGACAATTTGTATTGCGGTGTTCTGGGAAACTCGGCACTTGGCTTTACCATGATTTTTACTGGTTCTACCCCTTTAATCAATCCTATTTCCTCACCTGTGAAATCCCATACTTCTGACGCCACTGCATCTCGCAGGTCCTGGGGAAGATCTTCCACAGTCAGAGTAGGATATAGTTCTATGCAAGATTTGGAATTGGCTACCTTAAAGGTAGCGTCATCATCTGTAGTCTGTACCTCCACCCCTTGCGGGGTGCAGTATATTGTGCAGTTCAATTTGCACAACAGATCCCTTCCTAACAGACATACCGGACTCGAATCACATACCACAAACTGATGTTCATTCATATGGTTTCCTATTTTCACAGACACTGGTTCAGTCAGAGGACTAGTCATCCTTTTGTTTGCAACTCCTACCACTTGAATTGTTTCCCCTGACATCGGTAAATCTGGAACCACCACTGATCTCAACGTTGATCGAGTAGCTCCAGTATCCACCAAGAACGTTTTAGGACATGCTGCCACTTCAGCCTCAACAAATGGCCCCCTTTGATCCACCTCTAGGACTGCCCCAAGGGTACAGTCCTCTTCCCTACTCACACGCTGTCCTGTCAATGGGTCAACATAATAACACTTTTCTTCCTCGATAAAGAGAGGCATTTGTTTAAAGACCTTTCCCCCTGACGCTATTTTCGGGGCCTGTGGGAACTGAGCTCTCGGAGCCGAAGTCCCCCCTTTGACCCCCTTACTTCCTGGGACTGTTGCCTTTTGAGCTGGAACCTCTTGAACTTGCTCCTCTAATTCCAGCTCTCCATTTTCAGGGTTAAAGGGACACTCGCGTCGCCAATGTCCCACCTGGTGACACAAATGGCACTTTGTCGTTTTCTTTAAAGTGGCAAAGTCTACCCTAGGTCTCTGGCCTTCTTCATTATCCTTGTTCTGACCATTTGGCTTTCGTCCCATCCCCTGCTTCTGTTGTCCACCCTTCCCTGCTGACTGCATCTGCAATACCATCAACTTCTCCTTTAGATTCTTTGCTTTAGAATCTATTTCGTCACTGCAGTATCTCGCATATCGCAGGATCTCATCTAGTGGTTTGTTTTGCAACAGATTAAATGTTGTTGAATCATCAAACAAATATCTGGTCTCAGCCCCAAAACTAACTTTGACACAAACTGCCCTATTTCTTTGGGATCCATTACATCGAGTCCACTATACTGTTTGAATATTTTCAGTAATCTCTCATAAAACTTGTGAACTGTCTCTTTGGGTTCTTGCCTTGTTCGGTCTATTTTTACCCAATCTATATCTTGTGGAGGCACTTTATCCTTTAACCAGGCTATTACCCTTTCGTACTTCTCCATGACACTGTCCGATGGTCCATTAGTTCTAGCATTCCTCTCAGGCTCTGCATTTGGCCACTGGACACTAATCTTGCATGTTACCCACAAATCCCCTGGAACCACAATGTCAAACAAGGTGTTCAAATCAATCCACAATACTTTGGAGATCTTTACAAACCTTTCTACCTGCTTATACCACTCAACTGGGTTTTCCCTCAGTTTCGGAAACGAGTTGGTAAATGCAGCCAAATCTCCCCTACTCCATGGTACATGTACATAGTTCCCATTTGATATCTCTCGCAAAGGGAATGCCTCCATCTGCATTACCCTTCCCTCGGGGGTCATCACATTTGTACTTCGTCTAACTGTGCCCTTTTTCGACCACCTTTCCTCCCATTTGTCCAGTTCCCTCCACACTCTTATTCCTGATACCAACTCTCTTATGTGTGTTTTTAATCCAGTAGTTCTCTTCTCATCTAGGTCTTGGTCTGAGTACTGCAATCTGTGGTTACTCTGCAATGCCCTTGTCCTAGATAAATCTACGGCATACCTGTCTGCCAAATTAGTCAGTTTCTCATGAATCGCTCTAGCCTTCCTAGTAGTATCCTTCGCTATGAACAGCAGCTCATCTTGTTCGTACAAATCAATCCTTTCTAAAGGCACCGTCCCTTCTATAATCTCGTCTAGATCGGATTTTAGACTGGAGACATCAAGCCTTTTAACCTTTATTGCAGCTTTTAGTACTTCGGCTCCAGGTGCTCCTTCCGCATCTCTCCCATCCCAGCTCCTAGTCCTGCGCCTAAGCACTGGTGAGTTATGGGGAGTCCTCCCATGCTCCCATCTCTCTAGGTCCCATGCCTTTCCATCTTCTCGGGGTGGATGGTGAAACACTCCTTCGCGCCTCATAGCCCCGCGTTCCCCATCCTGTCTAGTTTCACGGGATACATGGTAAGATATTCCGTTATTCCCTCCTTCTTCCTCATGCATCTGTGACCTCAGATCACTCGATGTATGACGTGACCTTTCACTGTTCCCTTTGCCAGTGCTGTACACTTTCCCCAGGTGCGTGATGAGTGCACCTAAACCTATCCCTGTACTCTTGTGTTCTTCGGTCTCCCTCGGTTTGCATGAGACGAGACATCTCCTCACACTCCATACTCTTACCATTCTGCTCCTGTTGTTCCCTCTCATTCATAGGACATGTAACTCCTCTATTCTCCTGACTTTGACCTTCTCGGCCCTGACTGCTTTCGCTAGCCCCGCAATGAGATACAGTCCCGTTACCTCGGCTTTCCCACTCGGGTTCTGTTCTTACCCTATTACTCGGGGTTACTGCGGACCCATCCCATTCTCTCAAGTCAGCCCTTAATTCCGTATAGGGTTTCGGCCGTGGTCCCCTCAGGTCCATCGGTCCTCTCTGACCTCCCTGTCCTGTGTTGGGACCCACAGTCGTATCGAATGGGGTGTTCCACGTTACCGATCCTGGCAATTGCTTCCATGCATTTGTCGTGTTATTCCTCCTTTCCATCTCTATCCTTTCTCTATCTAACCGTGCCTGCTCTTCTCCTTTCCCATGATCTGGATTGTAAATCGACACTATAGGTCTTATGGTAACAGGTACTTGAAGAGCATCCGGTAATCCAAAAGACTCAACCTTTTCGGTGTTTGGCGTCTTTTGTACCACAAACCTTCCCACTACACTCTGTACTGTGTTATTTTGAGGTGTCTCCTCGCCTTTAATAGGTGTCCATTCCGATATAGGGAGTGGTGTAAACCCCTCTATGGCAGTCCCATCTTCCCTTGCGAGCCCTCTATCTTCAATTTCCCCAACTCTCGGAGGAGGTCTGTCTATCAACAATCTGTTTATCACATTGTCCTCCGACTCGCTCTCCTCACCCTCTTCCATGAGGTTCTTCCCACCTACCACCTCCCTCATTGGATACAACTTCTCTACCTCGATAGCCTGTACCCTCCATCTCTTTGCTTCTGCATCCCATTTAGAATCTCGCACTGCTCTTACCGATCGAGTCAATCTTTGTTGACGCCTGTTCAAATTTCTATCATGTGCCGCCCTAATCCATGCATTAAGGGCCTCAAACTGGGTTGGTCTAGTTGAGGGTTTCAATGAGGACATGGTTGCTTTTAGCCGATGTAACACCTCTAACTTAAACGTCCCGTACTTCGGGAACTGCATTTCCTCATTTCCTTCCGTAAGCTTATTCCAAGCCCCAATCCATAATATCGTATGCAGCCCCACATTCGCTGCCATATAATGAGCTGGTGTACCCTCCGGTGGTGCCTCTTCCCCGTAATAATGTTCACTTCTTTTTCTTTTAAAAATCCCTTTCAAACACTTAAAGCACTTCATGATTTCTCTTTTCTCCGCGTTTGTTTACTTCCTGATGACAATCTACCAATCACTGCGCTGTTCTCGCCAACTGGCCTATCCAATCGCGACTTCTCACTGACGTCGCACCAGCCGCCCAATCGCTTCGCGGCTCTTGCCGACGTCACACCAACTGTCCTATCACGTCGCGGCTCTTCACTCGCCACCCTATCTCAGCGCGGCTCTTTCTGACGTCACTCGTCCCCCTTCGCAGCAGTTCCCCTCCTTTTTCAGCTCGTCTCCTCGGTCATGCGTGCATCCCATTCATACTCTGAAAAATGATTACTTCTGTCCAAGCGATCACCTTTCTTGACTGTACGCCCACAGTCTTTCTGTAGTTGTCCCCTTAACTTGACAAAATGTCTTTCCGTTTACTTCCAGACAATCGCCTTCTCTGATAGGTTACTCACACACAGTAACTTCCGACCAGCGTCCGTTACTCATACGCTCACTCTTACACTCCCCCTATCTCGGTCCCACGGCGGTCAATGGTACCTCATGACTTCCGTACTATGGTCGACAACTACTCTGGATGTTCGATACACCCAAAACCACTTAAGCTCTGGCCTGAACTTAAGATTCGCCAGTTTACCCGTTTACCAGGTAACCAGTTCACCAGGTTGCGCGCGCTCACAACCTTCTCACAATCACGCTACAGGCATTCAACTCCGCAAGACATTACACTACAATTACAACACAAAACACCGCAATCTGTTCACGCATGACCCTTGTTATACTCACTCTCCTCCGATACTGCTGCTTTTCTCGCCCCGTCTGCACCTTCGGCGCACGATTCTTCCGCTGCTCGTCTCTCGATGTCTAGGGGCCTTGGGGTAAACTAACCTCTCTAGATTACCTTCCTCAAGAAGATAACCATCCTAAACTGCTACCAACTGTTAACGCGGGGTTTCTGGTCTCTATTTACCTTACCAGATCCCAAATCATGTCGACTGAATCGTTGGTACCTGTCATTGAGTAAAAGATAATCTACTACTAGGTTAGTCAATTAAGAACTTACACCACTCTAAATAACCACTGACCAGTGATAAAGTTTAAAGATTTAATATAAAGCCAAAGATAACTGAAGATACAAACTTCTCAAGATAAGGTTTAAAAGGTATACTGGTATCACTATAAACATAAATTCTTTGAATAATCTAAGTCTACAAAACAGAATAATAAGTACAAGTTCGAAAATCATTAAAGTTGCCAAAATGGATACAAGTTGCAACTTAAGAGTCATCACAGAAAAGAAAATTCAGGTTAGTCTGTCCCTGCACTAGACTAAGTGACATCCCTACTTAACAAGATCTTTACCCCAAAAGGTGTCAGCTGTGGTGACTTCCTAAGAAGATCACTCACTTCTCCTTGTCTCTTCTGTAAATCGGTCTCTTGTGATCAGCCTATCTGCCTACCCAACCGCTCTCTTAGGCTTCCAATATCATCTGCTCTACCCTCCTCCCGGGTCGCTTTCCCTAATACAAAATCACATTTCCAATAGGAACGCCCCTCTGGACGCCCCTCACGTGGTATCAAATTTGGCGGTAGACTCCATGATGGTACTCTTCAAGACCCTCGTTAAAGTTGACCTTGGTTCCCAGGCTTCTTCTCCAGCGCGCCGGTACCCCCTGAAATTCCTGAAGACTCCTACAGGCCTGCGCCAAGCGCCACTGAACAAAGCCCCATTCATTTCAACTGATTAAGACCCCTCGCACCTGCATACAGGCCATCCTACAGTGGGCCTCAAATTCCAGGCTCCACCATATCTATAGGTCGTAAAACATATGTAAAGCACAGTACTTGGCGCCTCTCGACTTCTTCTCTAACGAGCACATTGCAGATCAAAGGAACGACATTATCTGTTCGGGCCTACTTGATTTACATGAAGCGGGTCCCTGCACTCTGAAAACATTTAACTTGATTTAAACAGTATTCTTAACTAACACACGTTTCTATAATGCCTCACATCTATAAAACATATATTTCAGTACTAAATTCAATAATACCTTTAAATGAACAATGTCAACCCCACCTCACATTATTTTAGCAGCACGTTTAGATTTACTGTGAGTTGCCATAAGGCCTACACATTCAACTGGTTTGCAAGGTTCTATTTTCCTCTTACATGATCACTTTAACATGAGAACGTGAGTTTTTCATATTCACTACAGCATTTCTACATTAGTCTTCACATTGCTATGATTATTGTTACCCTACTTGAACACTCTATACATTTCACTACTGGGTATAAGACACTCTTGTGCAAAGTATATTTAAACTAACTACGTGCTTGTAAATATGGTGCACTTATACATTTTTCAGATTTGTGCTCTCTCACTAATATGGCGGGGGGAAATGGGTGGCGTGTGGGGTATGATGTAGGGCGGATCGCCCGCCCTACATCATAATGGACCCCTATATGTTTATTTAAAGTTAATGATATTTTTGCAACTGATATGTTTGTTTTCAATATAAGTAAAAATCTATATTTTTAACAACAATATTTGTATTTTCAATATTTGCGGTTTTATTAGTTAAGTATAGGAAAGCAATATTTTTGTTAAGTATATTTATTTTCAGATTTTTCGTATATCGATATTTTGTGCAGAAACATTGTATCAGTGATCTAGGTTATTATAGTAAAGAATAGGAATATGAATACGCCCTCCATAACTAGAGCTATTGCCCTCCTACTATCTGAAAAGAGCGTAGGAATACATAGAGGAAGAAGAGAAATCAAAAAAGGGGAAAATAGTGCTAAGGCACGTCCCAATTAGGAATCCTAAATAGAAACCTCAGTCTCCAACAATCCTGTTTGAAAAAATAAGGCAGCGCAAAGTTTACAATTAAACCCAAATAAGTGGTTCAATTCAGTGAATTTAGCTCTGAGAAGTATGTTCTCAGAAAGTGTACCCTCCGTGGTGTAGTTAAACTTTGTCTCTGCAAATAAATGATATGTTCAGCAAGATGAGGCATCAGAGTGCAGCGATTTGTTTCAGCCATGCCTCATTAACGTTTTCATTTACAATTACTTCTGAAGTGTCCTTGGTGGACTTCGCTGATCGTTGTGGGCTTAAGAAGTTGTCGCTTGAAACTGCCTAGTCTTTGAAGTCCTCCAGGGAGACTTTAAGATATGAAGCCTGTAGAATAAGCTTGGCTTGGTTGGAAAAAGATAAGCAGTTCTTGCTCTGGTCATGCAGGGTAGCGTCAAAGATCCTGCTCAAAACAGGGCTCTTTTTTTACATGAATTTCTTCTTTGCAAAACCCTACAAGCTTAGAGAAGCTTGTGACCTTTTGCAAAAAAACTATGTGGAATTTTGAGTAATAAGGCAATGCAACATTTTCAGAGCCTTACTATGATGATGAGGTGAACAACTTACACAACAAACACAGAGTACTAACAGATAACATATGAGCTGATTCTGACTTCTTTGTGGTTACTCTATTAAAACCTATTTCACACAGTAGACAAAAAAGATTTGTCGGCGTCAACTTGCAAAAAAATGATTCCCCATCTAATACAATACCTGGTTTTGTGTGGTACCACAGAGAGTCTCCAGCTTCAAATCCAATTAAATCTTTTTTATTACGCAACACTTTTTGAGATATCACCATTATGGACCCGCTGTAGTCTGGAAAATAATAATTAGTTAATCGGTCAGTTTCACCTTGACCCATTGCTGATCAGCAGAAAACACCATGTTTGATCAGGTGCCTGGCTTAATTCGGCCATTAAATTACATCTTTGATCAGTATCTGTTTTATGAGACTAACAGCCAGATTCATCATTGTCCCGTTTTGCGAGTCCTTAATAGCGATTATTAAGGAATCGCTATTAAGGACCTGCAAAACGGGATTTATGTAGAAATCGCAAAAAAAATTGCCAAAGCCCATAGGAATGAAGGGGGAGTTATTCCTTATTTGCGATTAGCAATTTGCTAATCGCAAATAAGGATGCGATTTCAAGGGTGCCAGGGGTGTCCAAAGGACACCCTGTAGCACCCCTGAAATGAAAATGTAGACTGATGTTGCGCACACACATGTCCAAAGGACATGTGTGTGTGTGACATACAACTTAGAAAAATGCACTAAAGTGCATTTTTCTAAGTTTTCGCTATTTACCACGAAGTCAGACTTCGCGGTAAATAGCCGCCAAAAATTGTGAATTCTCAAATAAAAAATGGTTAATGAATTGCATTTAAGGAATCTCAAATAGAGATTCCTTAAATGCAATTCCTCGCAATTTTGCGATTTTGCTATTAGCGATTTTTGCATTTGGGATGATGAATCCCAAATGCAAAAATTGCGCTCGCAAAGGGCCAGATTCTCAGAATCTGGCCCTTTGCGAGCGCAATTTTCAATGATGAATCTGGCTGTTAATGGGCAACTTTTACTCATTTCACTTCTCAAAAGATCTGAGATTATGAGTCAAACTTCACAACCTCTACTATGAAGATCCTTTATATTGTTTTGATGAGGGATGGATATGGTCTCCTCAATGGAAGATGTTTATATGTTGATGTCCTAACATGGGCTGGAAATCTTGTAAGGTTGCTAGAATTAGGGTCACACTGTGCACTCCTTCGGCTATCCTCTGCTTTCATTAGCGGTAGGGCTCTCGAGCTAAATAAAGCCTTCCTGTCTCTTTAATGTCCACCTATTCTCATAGGGAGGAAATTATATGGTGTTATAAAGAGAGTGTCTAGAGGCACCAGTTTTTCAGATGCAATCAGAAAAGGGGATTACTCTTCCACTCTCAATATGTCCAATGGCTAGTGCCATATTCATCGTACGAGATACCTATTCCTACCTGTCTTTATCAAAAACCCACAGACTATGCATAAGTCAAATTTAGGCTAGTTCTGGACAAATATCCCCTTCCAAACTGAATCTTGACTTAGTTCACAAGGTTTGTCCTCACGCTCTGCCTATCCACTCAGTCTCCTGTGACTCACATCCCCGCCCAGGCCTCTTTCTTGGGCCAGAAGATTACACAGCACCTTTTTGAAAATACTATAATGCGAGGGAGGTGTACCCAGTGATTCATTACCTCATTGTGCAGATTCTACCGCATACAATAAGATCCTCAGCTTCTGAAGTGCTTCCTGCACACATCTCCACCATTCAGGGCACACTTGCGATCCTCCTTGTGCAGCACAGCCCTGAAAAATGGAGCCACACTTGAGCTCAGAGGAGTTGTGAACTCAATGTAGCTCGCTTAGCACCACCATCCATGAGTTTTTTTTACAGCTAGCAACGAGTTGTGTGCTGGTACCATTGCTTCACTTGTTACGTGGGCTGTTGGCTAAGAAGGCAGAACATGCAGCAGGTGTGTCAGATAACTGTCAGTGAGTTGCACCTCTGTGACAGACGGGGCACACAGAACCCAAAACCTTTCTCAGGCCCTTCCAGCACTCAACCGCCATAGATGCAGACATAAGTCTTCTAGGTGGGACTGCTAGGTGGGACTGCTGCAATAAATGTAGCTACACCACTGCTGTGACCATTTTTTGCTGTTAAGTTGCCATGAAGTAAAACCTGTCATGATTACCCTAACAACATTTGGTAGAAGTTACCAGAGGTGGGCCCGGGAAAGAGCTCAGGCAGTGGATCTTGGGAGTGAAGGGGTCATGCCGCAGTAGGCCCAGGCTTCTTCAAGCATTGAATGCTTCAGGTGTGGTCTCTGAGCAGTGGTTTAGACAACTAACAACCAGTACATCCAGAGATCACAAATCATTGAAGGAGTCTTCATGTAATCTTTGGGCCCGATTCACAGAATGAACTTAAGACTAAATCCTAAACTTACTCCTAATTGGTATTCACAGAATGCACTTACTACTTTCGGGATTCACAGAGTGAACTTACTACTTTTGGGATTCACAGAATGAACTTACTACTTTCGGTATTCACAGAATAGATTTAAGACTACTAACTTTACGTCCGCACTCGGGCCGGAAATCCGGCCCGGAGTCGGGGTTTCCGGCCCGGGGGCGGAGCATCCAGCTTGGGGCGGAGCTTGCGGCCCGGAGGCGGAGCTTGCGGCTTGGAGGTGGAGTTTCCGCTCAGAAATGGGGATTTAGCCATGGCTGAAATCTCCACCTCTAGGCCGCAAGCTTCGCCTCTGGGCCGCAAGCTCCGCCCCCAAGCCGGAAACTCCGCCTCCAGGCCGGAATTTCCGGCCCGAGTGCGGACGTAAAGTTAGTAGTCTTAAATCTATTTTGTGAATCCCGAAAGTAGTAAGTTCATTCTGTGAATCCCGAAAGTAGTAAGTTCACTCTGTGAATCCCGAAAGTAGTAAGTGCATTCTGTGAATACCAAATAGGAGTACGTTTAGGATTTAGTCTTAAGTTAATTCTGTGAATCGGGCCCCATGGTCTGCTGAATACCTAAAAGTCCATCTGCGCAAAGGGGTCACTGACATTAGCCCTCCCAAAAATGGGAAACCCAAACATACAGGGCCCGATTCACAGAATGAACTTAAGACTAAATCCTAAACTTACTCCTATTTGGTATTCACAGAATGCACTTACTACTTTCGGGATTCACAGAGTGAACTTACTACTTTCGGGATTCACAGAATGAACTTACTACTTTCGGTATTCACAGAATAGATGTAAGACTACTAACTTTACGTTCGCACTCGGGCCGGAAATTCCGGCCCGGAGGCGGAGTTTCCAGCCTGGGGGCAGAGCTTGTGGCCCGGAGGCGGAGCTTCCAGCCCAGAGGTGGAGCTTGTGGCCTAGAGGTGGAGATTTCAGCCATGGCTAAATCCCTACCTCTGAGCCGGAAGCTCCACCTCCAAGCCGCAAGCTCTGCCTCCGGGCCGCAAGATCCGCCTCCGGTCTGCAAGCTCCACCCCCAAGCCGGAGGCTCCGCCTCCGGGCCGGAATTTCCGGCCCGAGTGCGGACGTAAAGTTAGTAGTCTTAAATCCATTCTGTGACTACCGAAAGTAGTAAGTTCATTCTGTGAATCCCGAAAGTAGTAAGTTCACTCTGTGAATCCCGGAAGTAGTAAGTGCATTCTGTGAATACCAAATAGGAGTAAGTTTAGGATTTAGTCTTAAGTTCATTCTGTGAATCGGGCCCACAATGTGTAGGAGTGTGGCCCCTTGAAGTCTAACTTCTCAGCATTCTTAGGTTGCTATAATGAGTACCCTGAAGTTTAGTAATAAATACTATAAAACTTCCAATGTGGCCTGTTGCTTGCATGTGTTTCAAGTTTTCTTGAAATTAGATGAGGTTTGTTTCTGTTCTGGTGGACGGAGTTAAAGGTATTCTGAATCTCAGAATATGCCTCCCAGATTTTCTTCCTCCCATAGTTTACCTCTTGTATTACAGCTATTTCACTATTGGTGAGAATGATGTGCTTTACAGTGTTGGGGCCTTATTTAGAGGTTGTTGAATTGTAAATTCTGTGTAAACATGTCTCCCAATTCATCCTCCTCACCTGTTATTTTTTTCGGGGATCTATCTAGAATGAAAACACAAGGTTACATCATAAGAGGCCCTTGCAGGCAGTACGTGGTCAACTGCACATAGACACCTGCCACTATAGAGCATTCTGAGAAGAAAGCAAAGGGAGCCCTTTCTCAATCCCCCTCTGAGGTGAGAAATTTAAAATGCCTGAAAGGATTATCAGAAAATGCACTGACTCACTGCAGCACAACAGCCGGCTGCTAGACCAATAACCTGGAGTTCCATTCCAACTCAAGAACTAATTCGTCTGCACTGTCCATCATGAACTCCTCTATGGCGCTTACCGAATGTGGAACTAAGGGGCATATTTACAAGCGCCTATTGCCACTGGAACACCACTTTTATTGACGTTCCTGTGGCAATAGGGGCTCCGCCATATTCACAAGCTAGCGTTAAGCCACTCAACATGGCTTAACGTCGCCTTGTGAATAAGGCACCCTTTCACGCTACGCACATAAACAATCATTTCCCACAACGCAGGTGCCCTTGCACTATGGTGCAAGGGTGCCTGCGTTGATGCTAGGCAGCTAAATTTAGTGCCAGCACAGGGAGAAACGCAGGGCTGCACCGTATTGTTATACATACGGTGCAGCCCTGCGTTTCTAAAGGGACGGATCGCGGCGTTAGCCTTCTTGGCTGAACGCCGTGCTCTGCCACTTTAGTTGTAAATATGCCCCTAAGTGCAATTGGGTTCCTCAAAACCTTGACCAAGTTTACAGGCCTTTCTAAAGCTCTGCCTGTCTGCCCTTCTTGCATGAAACCCACATCCTTCTCAAGGGGCCCAGATAAATGGACCCTATACATAGAATGCTCACACAGTGTTGTGTTTGAACAACTTGTGAGAAGCTGCTTGACACCTGAGGGTACCGCCATGTTGTTGTAGGGGGTGTGTTGGGAGACCCCTAGTCGAGAAACACCATAGTTGCCCTGTTTGTTGTTAGTTGTTTGACTGAACATGCTGAACCCGCCTCTTTCCAGGGCTGTAAATATGCAGGTGCTTGTATACATTGTGCCTTTAGGAACGGGTATTATATTATTTATGACTCTGTATGTTTTCTGTTAATTGTACACGCACCTGTTTCAAACACCTAACACAACAAACATGCCTTTCCCGCTACCAGCTGTATTTTTCAGTGACTGTCAATTTATCTAGAGAATAACACCTCCCCTTGCTTCCATCAGCTTCTCTCTGATTGTTAATTCGAGCCCACGAGGGCCAGCAAGAGCCCAAGGGCTGCTGTCAAGGGGCTCCTTCGCCACCGACAATGATCAATTAGGAGCCAGCCTACAAATTGGCCTCCTCTGCGGACCGAGCGGGAGTGTGAAGGAAGGCGCCCATCAGCCTGCAACGCTTAATTGAATCCTTGCTGATGAAGAGGCTTCATAAAATATGTGGAAAGGAACTAGGCAAAGCCTCGGGGCGGGAATTAGCTCTGAAGCACTGTAAATGGAAAAATGCACTCTGGGGTCTCACCATCGTGTGGTGGAAAGCGATGAGGGACAAGGGGAAGGACCAGGGGGCAAGGCTAATATGTCTTCTGAGAGGCCATTATTTGGCTGTCTGGTTGAAACACACTTCAGCAACCTGTAATGTCACTGTTGCATTACTGCTGGCATATCTCAACGCAACTACCATCATTATGTTGAATTACCAATATTCCAGAGCAGCCCTGCTATGCTAGTGGTAGCAACAGCACTCCCCAATGGGACTGTCATTCATGATCTGGGCAGTGCACCTCTCAGCAGGACTGATGTACTGTGGTGTGACAGTGCTGGCACTTCTCAGCTGGCCAATTATCTTTAATTGGAAAAGCACAATTGCCTTTCGGCTGGACCAATTTACTTTTAGTATGACAGCACGAGCAGTTCTCAGCAGAGCTGCTACATTAGTAAAAGTGAATACTTTTAGTCCTTATTATGAATGCTACTTCCAGTAGATTTCAATGCATAGAGGTGCCCTACATATTTGGCGTCAACACTTCTTGGCAAGGCAGTTCTTCCTTTATTAGGGCGTTATCAGCGCTTCTCATCAGAGCTGCTAGCCTTTTAGTGGGACAGTAGCAGTGCTTATCAACAGCCTGGCTACATCATCTATTGACAGTTCTAGCACTTCTCAGCACTTCTCAGCAGGGCAGCTGTAGTAGTTTGGACAGAACCAGCACTTCTCAGCAGGGTTGCAGCAGTAGTATTAGGTGAGGCGAAGTTGGGTGGTGTCGGGTGAAGTTGGAAAGATTCACCCAACTGTTGCCTGAAGTCATGGACGACTGACAAGGAGACACAGTCTTGGTCAAACTTCTACGCTGGATTTTGCTTTCTGGGACAAGTCCAAGAAGGACTTGCCTCTGGTTGGTCTCTGTCAGAAGTGACATAGAGCAGCTGAAAAAATGATGGTATCCACCATGAGTCCATGTATTACATTTTTGTTGTGTAAGTGATATGATTGAAGTGCACAAAAAAGTGCCTGGAGTCAGAAAAGCAATGTGGACAGAAAGTCAGGACTTAAGTGCAAGGGCTGAACATTGTGTCCTTCAATGTGGACAAAGCAAGGTGTGCTGCAGGTTCGAACTGAAACGTTTTGGGTGAGATGTGGTGTTTCAGTAGTTGACTATCATGGTGCAGTGCATTGCAGGAGTGGTGTGCACGGCTGATTTTGTGTGTCCAGGTATTGAGAAAATAGGGACTTCTACAGGTCAAAATTGAGTTGTGCTGCCTTACCTTTTTATTGAAATAACAACGTGCTGATAGGATAGGATTGGAATGCACTGGATAACCTATATGATCCCTAATGGGGACTGAGGGCACCATTGGCGCACATTACTAAAGGAATATTTAAGTGCCAGTGGGAGAATCTGATTGGTATACATATTTTGGGCCCCAAAACTGGGATATTGGAAGTGGAAAGAGCAGGATGGCAGTGAATGTGTGAGCATGAAAAGGCACGGATGCATCTACAGCTTCGTACAGAGTAGTTTATGGTTCCAAATGTGGAAACACAAGGATTGGACCTGGACATTAAAAAGCCGCAAGAAGAAAATAAAAGCGCATTAGGCAGTGTTCATGATTTCTTCAGAGTTAAAATACTTGATTGGTTGTGCATCATTAAAAGTGTATTCAGTATAAATCGCCCCTCGTACCCTCTGACCACACCTCCATTTGTTCTTTCTGATGCCATCTGTTGCCATCTTAAGGACCACATTGGTTAGTGATAGGGGAGTAGGAAGAAATTATATGTAATTAGAAAGATCCGCACTGCTGCGGCATCATTAGACACAACCGAGTGTTGTCAGAAGGTCTTGATATTTTGATATATAACTTTCGCAATTTAAACAGCTGGCTTGTAGGAGTGCAGATCTATGTGTATCAAAATGTAATATAATATGTTCCTGTTCTCATGCCAATTTGTAAACCACAGCAACAGTCTATCCATTCTCACATTGCCATTCGCCCACTCACTCTACCGTGGACCCAATGGCGTAGCTAGACATTTAGCGTTTGCTGCCCCGTGACTGCCTTGTGTGAGGGGGGTGGCGACAGCCCCTGCATCTGCCGCCCCGTGACAGCCGCAGATAAGACTCAAAACTCGTGCCGCCACCCCGCCCTCCCCTTGCTATGCCACTGCATCGACCCTTCTAACCAGTGCTTAATTTGTAAAAAAAAGAAGTGCAGGTGCTGAAAATGTTGCCAAGGAGGCCACAGTTCACTTCTTCCTTTGGTGAGCCCCACTTTCAACACTCTCACTGCCTCAGTCTCTATCTTCTAACCTTGATTTGTTGTCTGTCCCCCACGTCTTTGCTCTAACAGTCTAACTTCTCACCTCTCTAATTGTTTTCTATCATCTTTGTCACACCTGGTGTGTTACCTTATTCCCTGCATTTCTGATTCGCCCTCTATTCATTCTACCCCTGCCCTTTTTCCTCTTCATTGTAATCCATGCTCTGCTCTCTCTCCCCTCGACCTTGGCTCTTTCTGATCACTCTTCTAAAAGTGATTAGCTGTGTCTCCGTTTTATCATTTTTCTGCTTTTTTTTCTTCTTTCCTGTCCTCTAAATCCTTTCATTCTATCTTCTCTCTTCGTAATGCTCTCTACTTCACATCATGGCTGCTTTCTCTTTGTATCTGATTTCCTCTCCTTTACTTCTACTTAGCTCCATCTTATCTCTCTCCTCTCCTGTTGTTTCTTTCTCCTCTTTACTCCTGCTCTCTCTCCCATCTATGACACTGCTAATGCCTGTGACCCCTGTCATCAGCCTGTACATGTCCCTGCTACTTTGAACTCTGCGTTTTCCGGTTGTCTTTCCTAAAGAAGAGGAAGATGACATGTGTTTTACTTTCTTACCTACACTGAATGCAAAAATAAAATGTACACCAAATGAAAATTCTTTTTTTGCATATATTAATCAGTGCAGTATGACTGGGTTTATTGTGGAACAGACGGCTTCTCGAGCACAGCAGGTGATGTCACTACTAGTGCTGCCCGTAATTAGTAGGTCCAGGGATGGCGACGGCATTGGCATCCACTGCTCAGCTTGCTGTGACCCTGCCTGCTACAGCACAGGCATTGTCCCCAGCCGTAATGCTGCCAATGCAGGTAAGTATGGCTGTGGTGCCTACTGGACTCACGCACGCTCAGCAATTACCAAGCTGGGGTGCAGCACACAGACTTTACAGGTGACGCCATGGCACACAAAAGTTGTGTTGGGCCACAGCCGCATCGAGCACATTGAGGATAGCAGCAATGCAGGGCTGCATGATATGCTAATCAGGCTGCACAACAAGTGGAAAGTCCACACTTACTTTCATGTATTCTTGCTCAAGAGCCCTCATTCACAAGTTCCAAATGCACTCTCGCAGCTTCCTTGCCTCAACTCCGTCTTGAGCCAGCCCCCAGCTACAACTATCCAATGGGAGGCTTAGGCTCAGGCAGTGGCATGGTGCAGCAGACTCTGGGAATAGAATGCAAGACATAGTTTGTCGATGACTTCTTGGATTTGTGATCGGCGAGATGACATCATCACTAACTCGGTGATACACAATCATGCCTGCCTGGACAGGCGTATGCTGGCCTGTCTATGAACATTTAACAGCCAAAAGCAATCACAATGGCGCACACACTGCTAGCCCCTCCTCCGGATCGCCCCTAGGGACTCTGGTACATGGAGTTCTTGAGTGGTTCACCCATGTGGGTGCAAGTCGGTACTTGTAGAACTGATGATCTCTAGACCCGATACATGTCCCGGGTTTTTGGATATCGCCCGAGACATGGCTCGGGTTTCGGGATAACTTCCCTCATCAGTAGAGAAAATAGTTAGGGGTGGAAGAGAAGGCCGCCAAACAACCGTCAAAGGCCTCGATGCCAGAACCGGCACGCAGGTGCGTCATCCAGGGGCCCGTCGGCTCAAAGCTCAAGGGAGCCTATTTGTAGAAGCAATCGCAATGGAGCGCACACCGCTAGCCCCTCCTCCAGATCGCCCCTAGGGACTCTGGTACATGGAGTTCTTGAGTGGTTCACCCATGTGGGTGCAGGTCGGTACTTGTAGAACTGATGATCTCTAGACCCGATACATGTCCCGGGTTTTTGGATATCGCCCGAGACAGGGCTTGGGTTTCGGGATAACTTCCATCATCAGTAGAGAAAATAGTTAGGGGTGGAAGAGAAGGCCGCCAAACAACCGTCAAAGGCCTCGATGCCAGAACCAGCACGCAGGTGCATCGTCCAGGAGCCCGTCGGCTCAAAGCTCAAGGGAGCCTATTTGTAGAAGCAATCGCAATGGAGCGCACACCGCTAGCCCCTCCTCCGGATCGCCCCTAGGGACTCTGGTACATGGAGTTCTTGAGTGGTTCACCCATGTGGGTGCAAGTCGGTACTTGTAGAACTGATGATCTCTAGACCCGATACATGTCCCGGGTTTTTGGATATCGCGCGAGACATGGCTCGGGTTTCGGGATAACTTCCCTCATCAGTAGAGAAAATAGTTAGGGGTGGAGGAGAAGGCCGCCAACCAACCGTCAAAGGCCTCGATGCCAGAACCGGCACGCAGGTGCGTCGTCCAGGAGCCTGTAGGCTCAAAGCTCAAGGGAGCCTATTTGTAGAAGCAATCGCAATGGAGCACAGACCGCTAGCCCCTCCTCCGGATCGCCCCTAGGGACTCTGGTACATGGAGTTCTTGAGTGGTTCACCCAGTGGGTGCAAGTAGGTACTTCTTGAACTGATGATCTCTAGACCCGATACATGTCCCGGGTTTTTGGATATCGCCCGAGACATGGCTCGGGTTTCGGGATAACTTCCCTCATCAGTAGAGAAAATAGTTAGGGGTGGAAGAGAAGGCCGCCAAACAACCGTCAAAGGCCTCGATGCCAGAACCGGTACGCAGGTGCGTTGTCCAGGAGCCTGTCGGCTCAAAGCTCAAGGGAGCCTATTTGTAGAAGCAATCGCAATGGAGCGCACACCGCTAGCCCCTCCTCCGGATAGCCGACTAGGGACTCTGGTACATGGAGTTCTTGAGTGGTTCACCCATGTGGGTGCAAGTCGGTACTTGTAGAACTGATGATCTCTAGACCCGATACATGTCCCGGGTTTTTGGATATCGCCCGAGACATGGCTCGGGTTTCGGGATAACTTCCCTCATCAGTAGAGAAAATAGTTCGGGTGGAAGAGAAGGCCGCCAAACAACCGTCAAAGGCCTCGATGCCAGAACCGGCACGCAGGTGCATCGTCCAGGAGCCCGTAGGCTCAAAGCTCAAGGGAGCCTATTTGTAGAAGCAATCGCAATGGAGCGCACACCGCTAGCACCTCCTCCGGATCGCCCCTAGGTACTCTGGTACATGGAGTTCTTGAGTGGTTCACCCATGTGGGTGCGAGTCGGTACTTGTAGAACTGATGATATCTAGATCCGATACATGTCCCGGGTTTTTGGATATCGCCCGAGACATGGCTCGGGTTTCGGGATAACTTCCCTCATCAGTAGAGAAAATAGTTTGGGTGGAAGAGAAGGCCGCCAAACAACCGTCAAAGGCCTCGATGCCAGAACCGGCACGCAGGTGCATCGTCCAGGAGCCCGTAGGCTCAAAGCTCAAGGGAGCCTATTTGTAGAAGCAATCGCAATGGAGCGCACACCGCTAGCACCTCCTCCGGATCGCCCCTAGGTACTCTGGTACATGGAGTTCTTGAGTGGTTCACCCATGTGAGTGCGAGTCGGTACTTGTAGAACTGATGATATCTAGACCCGATACATGTCCCGGGTTTTTGGATATCGCCCGAGACATGGCTCGGGTTTTAGGATAACTTCCCTCATCAGTAGAAAAAATAGTTAGGGGTGGAAGAGAAGGCGGCCAAACAACCATCAAAGGCTTCGATGCCAGAACCGGCACGCAGGTGCGTCGTCCAGGAGCCCGTCGGCTCAAAGCTCAAGGGAGCCTATTTGTAGAAGCAATCGCAATGGAGCGCACAACGCCAGCCCCTCCTCCGGATCGCCCCTAGGGACTCTGGTACGTGGAGTTAATGAGTGGTTCACCCATGTGGGTGCAAGTCTGTACTTGTAGAACTGATGATCTCTAGACCCGATACATGTCCCGGGTTTTTGGATATCACCCGAGACATGGCTCAGGTTTCAGGATAACTTCCCTCATCAGTAGAGAAAATAGATTAGGGTGGAAGAGAAGGCCACCAAACAACCGTTAAAGGCCTCGATGCCAGAACCAGCACGCAGGTGCGTCGTCCAGGAGCCCGTCGGCTCAATGCTCAAGGGAGCCTATTTGTAGAAGCAATCGCAATGGAGCGCACACCGCTAGCCCCTCCTCCGGATCGCCCCTAGGGACTCTGGTACATGGAGTTCTTGAGTGGTTCACCCATCTGGGTGCAACTCGGTACTTGTAGAACTGATGATCTCTAGACCCGATACATGCCGGTTCGGGCATCGAGGCCTTTGACGATTGCTTTGCGGCCTTCTCTTCCACCCCTAACTATTTTCTCTACTGATGAGGGAAGTTATCCCGAAACCCGAGCCATGTCTCGGGCGATATCCAAAAACCGGGGACATGAATCGTGTCTAGAGATCATCAGTTCAACAAGTACCTACTTGCACCCACTGGGGTGAACCTCTCAAGAACTCCATATACCAGAATCCCTAGGGGCGATCCGGAGGAGGGGATAGCGGTGTTGCGTCCATTGCGATTGTGTCTACAAATTGGCTCCCTTGAGCTTTGAGCCGACGAGGTCCTGGACGACGCACCCGCGTGCCGGTTCGAGCATCGAGGCCTTTGACGGTTGCTTGGCGGCCTTCTCTTCCACTCCTAACTAGTTTCTCTACTGATGAGGGAAGTTATCCTGAAACCCGAGCCATGTCTCGGGCGATATCCAAAAACCCGGGACATGTATCGGGTCTAGAGATCATCAGTTCAACAAGTACCTACTTGCACCCACTGGGGTGAACCACTTAAGAACTCCATGTACCAGAGTCCCTAGGGGCGATCCGGAGGAGGGGCTAGCGGTGTGTGGTCCATTGCGATTGTGTCTACAAATTGGCTCCCTTGAGCTTTGAGCCAACGGGCTCCTGGACGACGCACCTGCGTGCCGGTTCGGGCATCGAGGCCTTTGACGGTTGCTTGGTGGCCTTCTCTTCCACCCCTAACTATTTTCTCTACTGATGAGGGAAGTTATCCCGTAACCCGAGCCATGTCTCGGGCGATATCCAAAAACCAGGGACATGTATCGGGTCTAGAGATCATCAGTTCAACAAGTACCTACTTGCACCCATTAGGATGAACCACTCAAGAACTCCATGTACCAGAGTCCCTAGGGGCGATCCGGAGGAGGGGTTAGCGGTGTGCGGTCCATTGCGATTGTGTCTACGAATTGGCTCCCTTGAGCTTTGAGCCGACGGGCTCCTGGACGACGCACCTGCGTGCCGTTTTGGGCATCGTGGCCTTTGACGGTTGCTTGGCGGCCTTCTCTTCCACCCCTAACTATTTTCTCTACTGAAGAGGGAAGTTATCCCGAAACCTGAGCAATGTCTCGGGTGATATCCAAAAACCCGGGACATGTATCGGGTCTAGAGATCATCAGTTCAACAAGTACCTACTTGCACCCACTGGGGTGAACCACTCAAGAACTCCATGTACCAGAGTCCCTAGGGGCGATCCAGAGGAGGGGCTAGCGGTGTGCGGTCCATTGCGATTGTGTCTACAAATTGGCTCCCTTGAGCTTTGAGCCGACGGGCTCCTGGACGACGCACCTGCGTGCCGTTTCGGGCATCGAGGCCTTTGACGGTTGCTTGGCAGCCTTCTCTTCCACCCCTAACTATTTTCTCTACTGATGAGGGAAGTTATCCCGAAACCCGAGCCATGTCTCGGGCGATATCCAAAAACCATGGACATGTATCGGGTCTAGAGATCATCAGTTCAACAAGTACCTACTTGCACCCACTGGAGTGAACCACTCAAGAACTCCATGTACCAGAGTCCCTAGGGGCGATCCGGAGGAGGGGCTAGCGGTGTGCGGTCCATTGCGATTGTGTCTGCAAATTGGCTCCCTTGAGCTTTGACCCGATGGGCTCCTGGACGACGCACCTGCGTGCCGGTTCGGGTATCGAGGCCTTTGACGGTTGCTTGGCGGCCTTCTCATCGGGTCTAGAGATCATCAGTTCAACAAGTACCTACTTGCACCCCCTGGGGCTAACCACTCAAGAACTCCATGTTCCAGAGTCCCTAGGGGCGATCAGGAGGAGGGGCTAGTGGTGTGCGGTCCATTGCGATTGGGTCTACAAATTGGCTCCCTTGAGCTTTGAGCCGACGGGCTCCTGGACTACGCACCTGCGTGCCGGTTCGGGCATTGGGGCCTTTGACGTTTGCTTGGCGGCCTTCTCTTCCACCCCTAACTATTTTCTCTACTGATGAGGGAAGTTATCCCGAAACCCGAGCCATGTCTCGGGCGATATCCAAAAACCCGGGATATGTATCGGGTCTAGAGATCATCAGTTCAACAAGTACCTACATGCACCCACTGGGGTGAATCACTCAAGAACTCCATGTACCAGAGTCCCTAGGGGCGATCCGGAGGAGGGGCTAGCGTTGTGCGGTCCATTGCGATTGTGTCTACAAATTGGCTCCCTTGAGCTTTGAGCCGACGGGCTCCTGGACGACGCACCTGCGTGCCGGTTCGGGCATCGAGGCCTTTGACGGTTGCTTGGCGGCCTTCTCTTCCACCCCTAACTATTTTCTCTACTGATGAGGAAAGTTATCCCAAAACCCGAGCCATGTCTTGGGCGATATCCAAAAACCCGGGACATGTATCGGGTCTAGAGATCATCAGTTCAACAAGTACCTATTGCACCCACTGGGGTGAACCACTCAAGAACTCCATGTACCAGAGTCCCTAGGGGCGATCCGGAGGAGGGGCTAGCGGTGTGCGGTCCATTGCGATTGTGTCTACAAATTAGCTCCCTTGAGCTCCGAGCCGACGGGCTCCTGGACGAACGCACCTGCGTGCCGATTCGGGCATCGAGGCCTTTGACGGTTGCTTGCCGGCCTTCTCTTCCAGCCCTAACTATTTTCTCTACTGATGAGGGAAGTTATCCCGAAACCCGAGCCATGTCTCGGGCGATATCCAAAAACCCGGGACATGTATCGGGTCTAGAGATCATCAGTTCAACAAGTACCTACTTACACCCACTGGGGTGAACCACTCAAGAACTCCATGTACCAGAGTACCTAGGGGCGATCCGGAGGAGGGGCTAGCGGTGTGCAGGCCATTTCGATTGTGTCTACAAATAGGCTTCCTTGAGCTTTGAGCTGACGGGCTCCTGGACGACACACCTGCGTGCCGGTTCGGGCATCGAGGCTTTTGACGGTTGCTTGGCGGCCTTCTCTTCCACCCCTAACTTTTTTCTCTACTGAAGAGGGAAGTTATCCCGAAACCCGAGCCATGTCTCGGGCGATATCCAAAAACCCGGGACATGTATCGGGTCTAGAGATCATCAGTTCAACAAGTACCTACTTGCACCCACTGGGGTGAACCACTCAAAAACTCCATGTACCAGAGTCCCTAGGGACGATCCGGAGGAGGGGCTAGCGGTGTGCGGTCCATTGCGATTGTGTCTACAAATTGGCTCCCTTGAGCTTTGAGCCGACGGGCTCCTGGATGACGCACCTGCGTGCCGGTTCGGGCATCGAGGCCTTTGACGGTTGCTTGGCGGCCTTCTCTTCCACCCCTAACTATTTTCTCTACTGATGAGGGAAGTTATCCCGTAACCCGAGCCATGTCTCGGGCGATATCCAAAAACCCTGGACATGTATCGGGTCCAGAGATAATCAGTTCAACAAGTACCTACTTGCACCCACTGGGGTGAACCACTCAAGAACTCCATGTACCAGAGGCCCTAGGGGTGATCCGGAGGAGGGGCTAGCGGTGTGCGGTCCATTGCGATTGTGTCTACAAATTGGCTCCCTTGAGCTTTAACCCGATGGGCTCCTGGACGACGCACCTGCATGCCGGTTCGGGCAACGAGGCCTTTGACGGTTGCTTGGCGGCCTTCTCATCGGGTCTAGAGATCATCAGTTCAACAAGTACCTACTTGCACCCACTGGGGTGAACCACTCAAGAACTCCATGTACCAGAGTCCCTAGGGGCGATCTGGAGGAGGGGCTAGCAGTGTGCGGTTCATTGCGATTGTGTCTATAAACTGGCTCCCTTGAGCTTTGAGCCGATGGGCTCCTGGACGATGCACCTGCGTGCCGGTTCGGGCATCGAGGCCTTTGACGGTTGCTTGGCGGCCTTCTCTTCCACCCCTAACTATTTTCTCTACTGATGAGGGAAGTTATCCCGAAACCCGAGCCATGTCTCTGGCGATATCCAAAAACCCGGGACATGTATCGGGTCTAGAGATCATCAGTTCAACAAGTACCTACTTGCACCCACTGGGGTGAACCACTCAAGAACTCCATGTACCAGAGTCCCTAGGGGCGATCCGGAGGAGAGGCTAGCGGTGTGGGGTCCATTGCGATTGTGTCTACGAATTGGCTCCCTTGAGCTTTGAGCCGACGGGCTCCTGGACGACGCACCTGCGGGCCGTTTCGGGCATTGAGGCCTTTGACGGTTGCTTGGCGGCCTTCTCTTCCACCCCTAACTATTTCCTCTACTGAAGAGGGAAGTTATCCCGAAACCCGAGCAATGTCTCGGGCGATATCCAAAAACCCGGGACATGTATCGGGTCTAGAGATCATCAGTTCAACAAGTACCTACTTGCACCCACTGGGGTGAACCACTCAAGAACTCCATGTACCAGAGTCCCTAGGGGCGATCCAGAGGAGGGGCTAGCGGTGTGCGGTCCATTGCGATTGTGTCTACGAATTGGCTCCCTTGAGCTTTGAGCCGATGGGCTCCTGGACGACGCACCTGCATGCCGGTTCGGGCATCGAGGCCTTTGACAGTTGTTTGGCAGCCTTCTCTTTCACCCCTAACTATTTTCTCTACTGATGAGGGAAGTTATCCCGAAACCCGAGCCATGTCTCGGGCGATATCCAAAAACCATGGACATGTATCGGGTCTAGAGATCATCAGTTCAACAAGTACCTACTTGCACCCACTGGGGTGAACCACTCAAGAACTCCATGTACCAGAGTCCCTAGGGGCGATCCGGAGGAGGGGCTAGCGGTGTGCGGTCCATTGCGATTGTGTCTGCAAATTGGCTCCCTTGAGCTTTGACCCGATGGGCTCCTGGACGACGCACCTGCGTGCCGGTTCGGGTATCGAGGCCTTTGACGGTTGCTTGGCGGCCTTCTCATCGGGTCTAGAGATCATCAGTTCAACAAGTACCTACTTGCACCCCCTGGGGCTAACCACTCAAGAACTCCATGTACCAGAGTCCCTAGGGGCGATCAGGAGGAGGGGCTAGTGGTGTGCGGTCCATTGCGATTGTGTCTACAAATTGGCTCCCTTGAGCTTTGAGCCGACGGGCTCCTGGACGACGCACCTGCGTGCCGGTTCGGGCATTGAGGCCTTTGACGGTTGCTTGGCAGCCTTCTCTTCCACCCCTAACTATTTTCTCTACTGATGAGGGAAGTTATCCCGAAACCCGAGCCATGTCTCGGGCGATATCCAAAAACCCGGGATATGTATCGGGTCTAGAGATCATCAGTTCAACAAGTACCTACATGCACCCACTGGGGTGAATCACTCAAGAACTCCATGTACCAGAGTCCCTAGGGGCGATCCGGAGGAGGGGCTAGCGTTGTGCGGTCCATTGCGATTGTGTCTACAAATTGGCTCCCTTGAGCTTTGAGCCGACGGGCTCCTGGACGACGCACCTGCGTGCCGGTTCGGGCATCGAGGCCTTTGACGGTTGCTTGGCGGCCTTCTCTTCCACCCCTAACTATTTTCTCTACTGATGAGGAAAGTTATCCCAAAACCCGAGCCATGTCTTGGGCGATATCCAAAAACCCGGGACATGTATTGGGTCTAGAGATCATCAGTTCAACAAGTACCTACTTGCACCCACTGGGGTGAACCACTCAAGAACTCCATGTACCAGAGTCCCTAGGGGCGATCCGGAGGAGGGGCTAGCGGTGTGCGGTCCATTGCGATTGTGTCTACAAATTAGCTCCCTTGAGCTCTGAGCCGACGGGCTCCTGGACGAACGCACCTGCGTGCCGATTCGGGCATCGAGGCCTTTGACGGTTGCTTGCCGGCCTTCTCTTCCAGCCCTAACTATTTTCTCTACTGATGAGGGAAGTTATCCGGGAAACCCGAGCCATGTCTCGGGCGATATCCAAAAACCCGGGACATGTATCGGGTCTAGAGATCATCAGTTCAACAAGTACCTACTTACACCCACTGGGGTGAACCACTCAAGAACTCCATGTACCAGAGTACCTAGGGGCGATCCGGAGGAGGGGCTAGCGGTGTGCAGGCCATTTCGATTGTGTCTACAAATAGGCTCCCTTGAGCTTTGAGCCGACGGGCTCCTGGACGACACACCTGCGTGCCGGTTCGGGCATCGAGGCTTTTGACGGTTGCTTGGCGGCCTTCTCTTCCACCCCTAACTTTTTTCTCTACTGAAGAGGGAAGTTATCCCGAAACCCGAGCCATGTCTCGGGCGATATCCAAAAACCCGGGACATGTATCGGGTCTAGAGATCATCAATTCAACAAGTACCTACTTGCACCCACTGGGGTGAACCACTCAAAAACTCCATGTACCAGAGTCCCTAGGGACGATCCGGAGGAGGAGCTAGCGGTGTGCGGTCCATTGCGATTGTGTCTACAAATTGGCTCCCTTGAGCTTTGAGCCGACGGGCTCCTGGACGACGCACCTGCGTGCCGGTTCGGGCATCGAGGCCTTTGTCGGTTGCTTGGCGGCCTTCTCTTCCACCCCTAACTATTTTCTCTACTGATGAGGGAAGTTATCCCGTAACCCGAGCCATGTCTCGGGCGATATCCAAAAACCCTGGACATGTATCGGGTCCAGAGATAATCAGTTCAACAAGTACCTACTTGCACCCACTGGGGTGAACCACTCAAGAACTCCATGTACCAGAGGCCCTAGGGGTGATCCGGAGGAGGGGCTAGCGGTGTGCGGTCTATTGCGATTGTGTCTACAAATTGGCTCCCTTGAGCTTTAACCCGATGGGCTCCTGGACGACGCACCTGCATGCCGGTTCGGGCATCGAGGCCTTTGACGGTTGCTTGGCGGCCTTCTCATCGGGTCTAGAGATCATCAGCTCAACAAGTACCTACTTGCACCCACTGGGGTGAACCACTCAAGAACTCCATGTACCAGAGTCCCTAGGGGCGATCTGGAGGAGGGGCTAGCAGTGTGCGGTTCATTGCGATTGTGTCTATAAACTGGCTCCCTTGAGCTTTGAGCCGATGGGCTCCTGGACGACGCACCTGCGTGCCGGTTCGGGCATCGAGGCCTTTGACGGTTGCTTGGCGGCCTTCTCTTCCACCCCTAACTATTTTCTCTACTGATGAGGGAAGTTATCCCGAAACCCGAGCCATGTCTCTGGCGATATCCAAAAACCCGGGACATGTATCGGGTCTAGAGATCATCAGTTCAACAAGTACCTACTTGCACCCACTGGGGTGAACCACTCAAGAACTCCATGTACCAGAGTCCCTAGGGGCGATCTGGAGGAGAGGCTAGCGGTGTGGGGTCCATTGCGATTGTGTCTACAAATTGGCTCCCTTGAGCTTTGAGCCGAAGGGCTCCTGGACGACGCACCTGCGTGCCAGTTCGGGCATCGAGGCCTTTGACGGTTGCTTGGAGGCCTTCTCTTCCACCCCTAACTATTTTCTCTACTGAAGAGGGAAGTTATCCCGAAACCCGAGCCATGTCTCGGGCGATATCCAAAAACCCAGGACATGTATCGGGTCTAGAGATCATCAGTTCAACAAGTACCTACTTGCACCCACTGGGGTGAACCACTCAAGAACTCCATGTACCAGAGTCCCTAGGGGCGATCCGGAGGAGAGGCTAGCGGTGTGCGGTCCATTGCGATTGTGTCTACAAATTGGCTCCCTTGAGCTTTGAGCCGAAGGGCTCCTGGCCGACGCACCTGCGTGCCGGTTTGGGCATCGAGGCCTTTGATGGTTGCTTGGCGGCCTTCTCTTCCACCCCTAACTATTTTCTCTACTGAAGAGGGAAGTTATCCCGAAACCCGAGCCATATCTCGGGCGATATCCAAAAACCCGGGACATGTATCGGGTCTAGAGATCATCAGTTCAACAAGTACCTACTTGCACCCACTGGGGTAAACCACTCAAGAACTCCATGTACCAGAGTCCCTAGGGGAGATCCGGAGGAGGGGCTAGCGGTGTGCGGTCCATTGCGATTGTGTCTGCAAATTGGCTCCCTTCAGCTTTGAGCCGACGGACTCCTGGACGACGCACCTGCGTGCCGGTTCGGGCATCGAGGCCTTTGACGGTTGCTTGGCGGCCTTCTCTTCCACCCCTAACTATTTTCTCTACTGATGAGGGAAGTTATCCCGAAACCCGAGCCATGTCTCGGGCGATATCCAAAAACCCTGGACATGTATCGGGTCTAGAGATCATCAGTTCAACAAGTACCTACTTGCACCCACTGGGGTGAACCACTCAAGAACTCCATGTACCAGAGTCCCTAGGGGTGATCCGGAGGAGGGGCTAGCGGTGTGCGGTCCATTGCGATTGTGTCTACAAATTGGCTCCCTTGAGCTTTGACCCGATGGGCTCCTGGACGAAGCACCTGCATGCCGGTTCGAGCATCGAGGCCTTTGACGGTTGCTTGGCGGCCTTCTCATCGGGTCTAGAGATCATCAGTTCAACAAGTACCTACTTGCACCCACTGGGGTGAACCACTCAAGAACTCCATGTACCAGAGTCCCTAGGGGCGATCCAGAGGAGGGGCTAGCAGTGTGCGGTCCATTGCGATTGTGTCTACAAATTGGCTCTCTTGAGCTTTGAGCCGACGGGCTCCTGGACGACGCACCTGGGTGCCGGTTCGGGCATCGAGGCCTTTGACGGTTGCTTGGCGGCCTTCTCTTCCACCCCTAACTATTTTCTCTACTGATGAGGGAAGTTATCCCAAAACCCGAGCCATGTCTCTGGCGATATCCAAAAACCCGGGACATGTATCGGGCCTAGAGATCATCAGTTCAACAAGTACCTACTTGCACCCACTGGGGTGTACCACTCAAGAACTCCATGTACCAGAGTCCCTAGGGGCGATCCGGAGGAGGGGCTAGCGGTGTGCGGTCCATTGCGATTGTGTCTACAAATTGGCTCCCTTGAGCTTTGACCCGATGGGCTCCTGGACGACGCACCTGCGTGCCGGTTCGGGCATCGAGGCCTTTGACGGTTGCTTGGCGGCCTTCTCTTCCACCCCTAACTATTTTCTCTACTGATGAGGAAAGTTATCCCAAAACCCGAGCCATGTCTTGGGCGATATCCAAAAACCCGGGACATGTATCGGGTCTAGAGATCATCAGTTCAACAAGTACCTACTTGCACCCACTGGGGTGAACCACTCAAGAACTCCATGTACCAGAGTCCCTATGGCGATCCGGAGGAGGGGCTAGCGGTGTGCGGTCCATTGCGATTGTGTCTACAAATTAGCTCCCTTGAGCTCTGAGCCGACGGGCTCCTGGACGAACGCACCTGCGTGCCGATTCGGGCATCGAGGCCTTTGACGGTTGCTTGCCGGCCTTCTCTTCCAGCCCTAACTATTTTCTCTACTGATGAGGGAAGTTATCCCGAAACCCGAGCCATGTCTCGGGCGATATCCAAAAACCCGGGACATGTATCGGGTCTAGAGATCATCAGTTCAACAAGTACCTACTTACACCCACTGGGGTGAACCACTCAAGAACTCCATGTACCAGAGTACCTAGGGGCGATCCGGAGGAGGGGCTAGCGGTGTGCAGGCCATTTCGATTGTGTCTACAAATAGGCTCCCTTGAGCTTTGAGCCGACGGGCTCCTGGACGACACACCTGCGTGCCGGTTCGGGCATCGAGGCTTTTGACGGTTGCTTGGCGGCCTTCTCTTCCACCCCTAACTTTTTTCTCTACTGAAGAGGGAAGTTATCCCGAAACCCGAGCCATGTCTCGGGCGATATCCAAAAACCCGGGACATATATCGGGTCTAGAGATCATCAGTTCAACAAGTACCTACTTGCACCCACTGGGGTGAACCACTCAAAAACTCCATGTACCAGAGTCCCTAGGGACGATCTGGAGGAGGGGCTAGCGGTGTGCGGTCCATTGCGATTGTGTCTACAAATTGGCTCCCTTGAGCTTTGAGCCGACGGGCTCCTGGACGACGCACCTGCGTGCCGGTTCGGGCATCGAGGCCTTTGACGGTTGCTTGGCGGCCTTCTCTTCCACCCCTAACTATTTTCTCTACTGATGAGGGAAGTTATCCTGTAACCCGAGCCATGTCTCGGGCGATATCCAAAAACCCTGGACATGTATCGGGTCCAGAGATAATCAGTTCAACAAGTACCTACTTGCACCCACTGGGGTGAACCACTCAAGATCTCCATGTACCAGAGGCCCTAGGGGTGATCCGGAGGAGGGGCTAGCGGTGTGCGGTCCATTGCGATTGTGTCTACAAATTGGCTCCCTTGAGCTTTAACCCGATGGGCTCCTGGACGACGCACCTGCATGCCGGTTCGGGCATCGAGGCCTTTGACGGTTGCTTGGCGGCCTTCTCATCGGGTCTAGAGATCATCAGTTCAACAAGTACCTACTTGCACCCACTGGGGTGAACCACTCAAGAACTCCATGTACCAGAGTCCCTAGGGGCGATCTGGAGGAGGGGCTAGCAGTGTGCGGTTCATTGTGATTGTGTCTATAAACTGGCTCCCTTGAGCTTTGAGCCGATGGGCTCCTGGACGATGCACCTGCGTGCCGGTTCGGGCATCGAGGCCTTTGACGGTTGCTTGGCGGCCTTCTCTTCCACCCCTAACTATTTTCTCTACTGATGAGGGAAGTTATCCCGAAACCCGAGCCATGTCTCTGGCGATATCCAAAAACCCGGGACATGTATCGGGTCTAGAGATCATCAGTTCAACAAGTACCTACTTGCACCCACTGGGGTGAACCACTCAAGAACTCCATGTACCAGAGTCCCTAGGGGCGATCCGGAGGAGAGGCTAGCGGTGTGGGGTCCATTGCGATTGTGTCTACGAATTGGCTCCCTTGAGCTTTGAGCCGACGGGCTCCTGGATGACGCACCTGCGTGCCGTTTCGGGCATCGAGGCCTTTGACGGTTGCTTGGCGGCCTTCTCTTCCACCCCTAACTATTTCCTCTACTGAAGAGGGAAGTTATCCCGAAACCCGAGCAATGTCTCGGGCGATATCCAAAAACCCGGGACATATATCGGGTCTAGAGATCATCAGTTCAACAAGTACCTACTTGCACCCACTGGGGTGAACCACTCAAGAACTCCATGTACCAGAGTCCCTAGGGGCGATCCAGAGGAGGGGCTAGCGGTGTGCGGTCCATTGCGATTGTGTCTACAAATTGGCTCCCTTGAGCTTTGAGCCGATGGGCTCCTGGACGACGCACCTGCATGCCGGTTCGGGCATCGAGGCCTTTGACAGTTGTTTGGCAGCCTTCTCTTCCACCCCTAACTATTTTTTCTACTGATGAGGGAAGTTATCCCGAAACCCGAGCCATGTCTCGGGCGATATCCAAAAACCATGGACATGTATCGGGTCTAGAGATCATCAGTTCAACAAGTACCTACTTGCACCCACTGGGGTGAACCACTCAAGAACTCCATGTACCAGAGTCCCTAGGGGCGATCCGGAGGAGGGGCTAGCGGTGTGCGGTCCATTGCGATTGTGTCTGCAAATTGGCACCCTTGAGCTTTGACCCGATGGGCTCCTGGACGACGCACCTGCGTGCCGGTTCGGGTATCGAGGCCTTTGACGGTTGCTTGGCGGCCTTCTCATCGGGTCTTGAGATCATCAGTTCAACAAGTACCTACTTGCACCCCCTGGGGCTAACCACTCAAGAACTCCATGTACCAGAGTCCCTAGGGGCGATCAGGAGGAGGGGCTAGTGGTGTGCGGTCCATTGCGATTGTGTCTACAAATTGGCTCCCTTGAGCTTTGAGCGGACGGGCTCCTGGACGACGCACCTGCGTGCCGGTTTGGGCATTGAGGCCTTTGACGGTTGCTTGGCGGCCTTCTCTTCCACCCCTAACTATTTTCTCTACTGATGAGGGAAGTTATCCCGAAACCCGAGCCATGTCTCGGGCGATATCCAAAAACCCGGGATATGTATCGGGTCTAGAGATCATCAGTTCAACAAGTACCTACATGCACCCACTGGGGTGAATCACTCAAGAACTCCATGTACCAGAGTCCCTAGGGGCGATCCGGAGGAGGGGCTAGCGTTGTGCGGTCCATTGCGATTGTGTCTACAAATTGGCTCCCTTGAGCTTTGAGCCGACGGGCTCCTGGACGACGCACCTGCGTGCCGGTTCGGGCATCGAGGCCTTTGACGGTTGCTTGGCGGCCTTCTCTTCCACCCCTAACTATTTTCTCTACTGCTGAGGAAAGTTATCCCAAAACCCGAGCCATGTCTTGGGCGATATCCAAAAACCCGGGACATGTATCGGGTCTAGAGATCATCAGTTCAACAAGTACCTACTTGCACCCACTGGGGTGAACCACTCAAGAACTCCATGTACCAGAGTCCCTAGGGGCGATCCGGAGGAGGGGCTAGCGGTGTGCGGTCCATTGCGATTGTGTCTACAAATTAGCTCCCTTGAGCTCTGAGCCGACGGGCTCCTGGATGAACGCACCTGCGTGCCGATTCGGGCCTCGAGGCCTTTGACGGTTGCTTGCCGGCCTTCTCTTCCAGCCCTAACTATTTTCTCTACTGATGAGGGAAGTTATCCCGAAACCCGAGCCATGTCTCGCGCGATATCCAAAAACCCGGGACATGTATCGGGTCTAGAGATCATCAGTTCAACAAGTACCTACTTACACCCACTGGGGTGAACCACTCAAGAACTCCATGTACCAGAGTACCTAGGGGCGATCCGGAGGAGGGGCTAGCGGTGTGCAGGCCATTTCGATTGTGTCTACAAATAGGCTCCCTTGAGCTTTGAGCCGACGGGCTCCTGGACGACACACCTGCGTGCCGGTTCGGGCATCGAGGCTTTTGACGGTTGCTTGGCGGCCTTCTCTTCCACCCCTAACTTTTTTCTCTACTGAAGAGGGAAGTTATCCCGAAACCCGAGCCATGTCTCGGGCGATATCCAAAAACCCGGGACATGTATCGGGTCTAGAGATCATCAGTTCAACAAGTACCTACTTGCACCCACTGGGGTGAACCACTCAAAAACTCCATGTACCAGAGTCCCTAGGGACGATCCGGAGGAGGAGCTAGCGGTGTGCGGTCCATTGCGATTGTGTCTACAAATTGGCTCCCTTGAGCTTTGAGCCGACGGGCTCCTGGACGACGCACCTGCGTGCCGGTTCGGGCATCGAGGCCTTTGTCGGTTGCTTGGCGGCCTTCTCTTCCACCCCTAACTATTTTCTCTACTGATGAGGGAAGTTATCCCGTAACCCGAGCCATGTCTCGGGCGATATCCAAAAACCCTGGACATGTATCGGGTCCAGAGATAATCAGTTCAACAAGTACCTACTTGCACCCACTGGGGTGAACCACTCAAGAACTCCATATACCAGAGGCCCTAGGGGTGATCCGGAGGAGGGGCTAGCGGTGTGCGGTCCATTGCGATTGTGTCTACAAATTGGCTCCCTTGAGCTTTAACCCGATGGGCTCCTGGACGACGCACCTGCATGCCGGTTCGGGCATCGAGGCCTTTGACGGTTGCTTGGCGGCCTTCTCATCGGGTCTAGAGATCATCAGTTCAACAAGTACCTACTTGCACCCACTGGGGTGAACCACTCAAGAACTCCATGTACCAGAGTCCCTAGGGGCGATCTGGAGGAGGGACTAGCAGTGTGCGGTTCATTGCGATTGTGTCTATAAACTGGCTCCCTTGAGCTTTGAGCCGATGGGCTCCTGGACGACGCACCTGCGTGCCGGTTCGGGCATCGAGGCCTTTGACGGTTGCTTGGCGGCCTTCTCTTCCACCCCTAACTATTTTCTCTACTGATGAGGGAAGTTATCCCGAAACCCGAGCCATGTCTCTGGCGATATCCAAAAACCCGGGACATGTATCGGGTCTAGAGATCATCAGTTCAACAAGTACCTACTTGCACCCACTGGGGTGAACCACTCAAGAACTCCATGTACCAGAGTCCCTAGGGGCGATCCGGAGGAGAGGCTAGCGGTGTGGGGTCCATTGCGATTGTGTCTACAAATTGGCTCCCTTGAGCTTTGAGCCGAAGGGCTCCTGGACGACGCACCTGCGTGCCAGTTCGGGCATCGAGGCCTTTGACGGTTGCTTGGCGGCCTTCTCTTCCACCCCTAACTATTTTCTCTACTGAAGAGGGAAGTTATCCCAAAACCGGAGCCATGTCTCGGGCGATATCCAAAAACCCAGGACATGTATCGGGTCTAGAGATCATCAGTTCAACAAGTACCTACTTGCACCCACTGGGGTGAACCACTCAAGAACTCCATGTACCAGAGTCCCTAGGGGCGATCCGGAGGAGGGGCTAGCAGTGTGCGGTTCATTGCGATTGTGTCTACAAATTGGCTCCCTTGAGCTTTGAGCCGACGGGCTCCTGGACGACGCACCTGCGTGCCTGTTCGGGCATCGAGGCCTTTGACGGTTGCTTGGCAGCCTTCTCTTCCACCCCTAACTATTTTCTCTACTGATGAGGGAAGTTATCCCGAAACCCGAGCCATGTCTCTGGCGATATCCAAAAACCCTGGACGTGTATCGGTTCTAGAGATCATCAGTTCAACAAGTGCCTACTTGCACCAACTGGGGTGAACCACTCAAGAACTCCATGTACCAGAGTCCCTAGGGGCGATCCGGAGGAGGGGCTAGCGTTGTGCGGTCCATTGCGATTGTGTCTACAAATTGGCTCCCTTGAGCTTTGACCCGATGGGCTCCTGGACGACGCACCTGCGTGCCGGTTCGGGCATCGAGACCTTTGACGGTTGCTTGGCGGCCTTCTCATCGGGTCTAGAGATCATCAGTTCAACAAGTACCTACTTGCACCCACTGGGGTGAACCACTCAAGAACTCCATGTACCAGAGTCCCTAGGGGCGATCCGGAGGAGAGGCTAGCGGTGTGCGGTCCATTGCGATTGTGTCTACAAATTGGCTCCCTTGAGCTTTGAGCCGAAGGGCTCCTGGCCGACGCACCTGCGTGCCGGTTCGGGCATCGAGGCCTTTGATGGTTGCTTGGCGGCCTTCTCTTCCACCCCTAACTATTTTCTCTACTGAAGAGGGAAGTTATCCCGAAACCCGAGCCATATCTCGGGCGATATCCAAAAACCCGGGACATGTATCGGGTCTAGAGATCATCAGTTCAACAAGTACCTACTTGCACCCACTGGGGTAAACCACTCAAGAACTCCATGTACCAGAGTCCCTAGGGGAGATCCGGAGGAGGGGCTAGCGGTGTGTGGTCCATTGCGATTGTGTCTACAAATTGGCTCCCTTCAGCTTTGAGCCGACGGACTCCTGGACGACGCACCTGCGTGCCGGTTCGGGCATCGAGGCCTTTGACGGTTGCTTGGCTGCCTTCTCTTCCACCCCTAACTATTTTCTCCACTGAAGAGGGAAGTTATCCCGAAACCCGAGCCATGTCTCGGGCGATATCCAAAAACCCGGGACATGTATCGGGTCCAGAGATCATCAGTTCAACAAGTACCTACTTGCACCCACTGGGTGAACCACTCAAGAACTCCATGTACCAGAGTCCCTAGGGGCGATCCGGAGGAGGGGCTAGCGGTGTGCGGTCCATTGCGATTGTGTCTACAAATTGGCTCCCTTGAGCTTTGAGCTGACGGGCTCCTGGACGACCACCTGCGTGCCGGTTCGGGCATCGAGGCCTTTGACGGTTGCATGGCGGCCTTCTCTTCCACCCCTAACTATTTTCTCTACTGATGAGTGAAGTTATCCCGAAACCCGAGCCATGTCTCGTGCGATATCCAAAAACCCGGGACATGTATCGGTGCTAGAGATCATCAGTTCAACAAGTACCTACTTGCACCCACTGGGGTGAACCACTCAAGAACTCCATGTACCAGAGTCCCTAGGGGAGATCCGGAGGAAGGGCTAGCGGTGTGCGGTCCATTGCGATTGTGTCTACAAATTGGCTCCCTTGAGCTTTGAGCTGACGGGCTCCTGGGCGACCACCTGCGTGCCGGTTCGGGCATCGAGGCCTTTGACGGTTGCATGGCGGCCTTCTCTTCCACCCCTAACTATTTTCTCTACTGATGAGTGAAGTTATCCCGAAACCCGAGCCATGTCTCGTGCGATATCCAAAAACCCGGGACATGTATCGGTTCTAGAGATCATCAGTTCAACAAGTACCTACTTGCACCCACTGGGGTGAACCACTCAAGAACTCCATGTACCAGAGTCCCTAGGGGAGATCCGGAGGAGGGGCTAGCGGTGTGCGGTCCATTGCGATTGTGTCTACAAATTGGCTCCCTTGAGCTTTGAGCCGATGGGCTCCTGGACGACGCACCTGCGTGCCGGTTCGGGCATCGAGGCCTTTGACGGTTGCTTGGCGGCCTTCTCTTCCACCCCTAACTATTTTCTCTACTGAAGAGGGAAGTTATCCCGAAACCCGAGCCATGTCTCGGGCGATATCCAAAAACCCGGGACATGTATCGGGTCTAGAGATCATCAGTTTAACAAGTACCTACTTGCACCCACTGGGGTGAACCACTCAAGAACTCCATGTACCAGAGTCCCTAGGGACGATCCGGAGGAGGGGCTAGCGGTGTGCGGTCCATTGCGATTGTGTCTACAAATTGGCTCCCTTGAGCTTTGAGCCGACGGGCTCCTGGACGACGCACCTGCGTGCGGGTTCGGGAATCGAGGCCTTTGACGGTTGCTTGGCGGCCTTCTCTTCCACCCCTAACTATTTTCTCTACTGATGAGGGAAGTTATCCCGTAACCCGAGCCATGTCTCGGGCGATATCCAAAAACCCTGGACATGTATCGGGTCTGGAGATAATCAGTTCAACAAGTACCTACTTGCACCCACTGGGGTGAACCACTCAAGAACTCCATGTACCAGAGTCCCTAGGGGCGATCCGGAGGAGGGTCTAGCGGTGTGCGGTCCATTGCGATTGTGTCTACAAATTAGCTCCCTTGAGCTTTAACCCGATGGGCTCCTGGACGACGCACCTGCATGCTGGTTCGGGCATCGAGGCCTTTGACGGTTGCTTGGCGGCCTTCTCACCGGGTCTAGAGATCATCAGTTCAACAAGTACCTACTTGCACCCACTGGGGTGAACCACTCAAGAACTCCATGTACCAGAGTCCCTAGGGGCGATCTGGAGGAGGTGCTAGCAGTGTGCGGTTCATTGCGATTGTGTCTATCAATTGGCTCCCTTGAGCTTTGAGCCGACGGGCTCCTGGACGACGCACCTGCGTGTCGGTTCGGGCATCGAGGCCTTTGACGGTTGCTTGGCAGCCTTCTCTTCCACCCCTAACTATTTTCTCTACTGATGAGGGAAGTTATCCCGAAACCCGAGCCATCTCTCTGGCGATATCCAAAAACCCGGGTCATGTATCGGGTCTAGAGATCATCAGTTCAACAAGTACCTACTTGCACCCACTGGGGTGAACCACTCAAGAACTCCATGTACCAGAGTCCCTAGGGGCGATCCGGAGGAGAGGCTAGCAGTGTGGGGTCCATTGCGATTGTGTCTACAAATTGGCTCCCTTGAGCTTTGAGCCGAAGGGCTCCTGGACGAAGCACCTGCGTGCCGGTCGGGCATCGAGGCCTTTGACGGTTGCATGGCGGCCTTCTCTTCCACCCCTAACTATTTTCTCTACTGAAGAGGGAAGTTATCCCGAAACCCGAGCCATGTCTCGGGCGATATCCAAAAACCCGGGACATGTATCGGGTCTAGAGATCATCAGTTCAACAAGTACCTACTTGCACCCACTGGGGTGAACCACTCAAGAACTCCATGTACCAGAGTCCCTAGGGACGATCCGGAGGAGGGGGTAGCGCGGTGCGGTCCATTGCGATTGTGTCTACAAATTGGCTCCCTTGAGTTTTGAGCCGACGGGCTCCTGGACGACGCACCTGCGTGCCGGTTCGGGCATCGAGGCCTTTGACGGTTGCTTGGCGGCCTTCTCTTCCACCCCTAACTATTTTCTCTACTGATGAGGGAAGTTATCCTGAAACCCGAGCCATGTCTCGGGCGATATCCAAAAACCCTGGACATGTATCGGGTCTAGAGATCATCAGTTCAACAAGTACCTACTTGCACCCACTGGGGTGAACCACTCAAGAACTCCATGTACCAGAGTCCCTAGGGGCGATCCGGAGGAGGGGCTAGCGGTGTGCGGTCCATTGCGATTGTGTCTACAAATTGGCTCCCTTGAGCTTTGACCCGATGGGCTCCTGGACGAAGCACCTGCATGCCGGTTCGAGCATCGAGGCCTTTGACGGTTGCTTGGCTTTCTTCTCATCGGGTCTAGAGATCATCAGTTCAACAAGTACCTACTTGCACCCACTGGGGTGAACCACTCAAGAACTCCATGTACCAGAGTCCCTAGGGGCGATCCGGAGGAGGGGCTAGCAGTGTGCGGTCCATTGCTATTGTGTCTACAAATTGGCTCCCTTGAGCTTTGAGCCGAAGGGCTCATGGACGACGCACCTGGGTGCCGGTTCGGGCATCGAGGCCTTTGACGGTTGCTTGGCGGACTTCTCTTCCACCCCTAACTATTTTCTCTACTGATGAGGGAAGTTATCCCGAAACCCGAGCCATGTCTCTGGCGATATCCAAAAACCCGGGACATGTATCGGGCCTAGAGATCATCAGTTCAACAAGTACCTACTTGCACCCACTGGGGTGAACCACTCAAGAACTCCATGTACCAGAGTCCCTAGGGGCGATCCGGAGGAGGGGCTAGCGGTGTGCGGTCCATTGCGATTGTGTCTACAAATTGGCTCCCTTGAGCTTTGACCCGATGGGCTCCTGGACGACGCACCTGCGTGCCGAGTCGGGCATCGAGGCCTTTGACGGTTGCTTGGCGGCCTTCTCATCGGGTCTAGAGATCATCAGTTCAACAAGTACCTACTTGCACCCACTGGGGTGAACCACTCAAGAACTCCATGTACCAGAGTCCCTAGGCGCGATCCGGAGGAGGGGCTAGTGGTGTGCGATCCATTGCGATTGTGTCTACAAATTGGCTCCCTTGAGCTTTGAGCCGACGGGCTCCTGGACGACTCACCTGCGTGCCGGTTCGGGCATCGAGGCCTTTGACGATTGCTTGGCGGCCTTCTCTTCCACCCCTAACTATTTTCTCTACTGATGAGGGAAGTTATCCCGAAACCCGAGCCATGTCTCGGGCGATATCCAAAAACCCAGGACATGTATCGGGTCTAGAGATCATCAGTTCAACAAGTACCTACTTGCACCCACTGGGGTGAACCACTCAAGAACTCCATGTACCAGAGTCCCTAGGGGCGATCCGGAGGAGGGTCTAGCGGTGTGCGGTCCATTGCGATTGTGTCTACAAATTGGCTCCCTTGAGCTTTGAGCCGACGGGCTCCTGGACAACGCACCTGGGTGCCGGTTCGGGCATCGAGGCCTTTGACGGTTGATTGGCGGCCTTCTCTTCCACCCCTAACTGTTTTCTCTACTGAAGAGGGAAGTTATCCCGAAACCCGAGCCATGTCTCGGGCGATATCCAAAAACCCGGGACATGTATCGGGTCTAGAGATCATCAGTTCAACAAGTACCTACTTGCACCCACTGGGGTGAACCACTCAAGAACTCCATGTACCAGAGTCCCTAGGGACGATCCAGAGGAGGGGCTAGCAGTGTGCGGTCCATTGCGATTGTGTCTACAAATTGGCTCCCTTGAGCTTTGACCCGATGGGCTCCTGGACGACGCACCTGCATACCGGTTCGAGCATCGAGGCCTTTGACGGTTGCTTGGCGGCCTTCTCATCGGGTCTAGAGATCATCAGTTCAACAAGTACCTACTTGCACCCACTGGGGTGAACCACTCAAGAACTCCATGTACCAGAGTCCCTAGGGGCGATCCGGAGGAGGGGCTAGCGGTGTGCGGTCCATTGCGATTGTGTCTACAAATTGGCTCTTGTGAGCTTTGAGCCGACGGGCTCCTGGATGACGCACCGGCGTGCCGGTTCGGGCATCGAGGCCTTTGACGGTTGCTTGGCGGCCTTCTCTGCCACCCCTAACTATTTTCTCTACTGATGAAGGAAGTTATCCCGAAACCCGAGCCATGTCTCGGGCGATATCCAAAAACCCGGGACATTTATCGGGTCTAGAAATCATCAGTTCAACAAGTACCTACTTGCACCCACTGGGGTGAACCACTCAAGAACTCCATGTACCAGAGTCCCTAGGGGCGATCTGGAGGAGGGGCTAGCGGTGTGCGGTCCATTGCGATTGTGTCTACAAATTGGCTCCCTTGAGCTTTGAGCCGACGGGCTCCTGGACGACGCACCTGGGTGCCGGTTCGGGCATCGAGGCCTTTGACGGTTGCTTGGCGGCCTTCTCTTCCACCCCTAACTTTTTTCTCTACTGAAGAGGGAAGTTATCCCAAAACCCGAGCCATGTCTCGGGCGATATCCAAAAACCCTGGACATGTATCGGGTCTAGAGATCATCAGTTCAACAAGTACCTACTTGCACCCACTGGGGTGAACCACTCAAGAACTCCATGTACCAGAGTCCCTAGGGGCGATCCGGAGGAGGGGCTAGCGGTGTGCGGTCCATTGCGATTGTGTCTACAAATTGGCTCCCTTGAGCTTTGACCCGATGGGCTCCTGGACGAAGCACCTGCATGCCGGTTCGAGCATCGAGGTCTTTGACGGTTGCTTGGCGGCCTTCTCATCGGGTCTAGAGATCATCAGTTCAACAAGTACCTACTTGCACCCACTGGGGTGAACCACTCAAGAACTCCATGTACCAGAGTCCCTAGGGGCGATCCAGAGGAGGGGCTAGCAGTGTGCGGTCCATTACGATTGTGTCTACAAATTGGCTCCCTTGAGCTTTGAGCCGACGGGCTCCTGGACGACGCACCTGGGTGCCGGTTCGGGCATCGAGGCCTTTGACGGTTGCTTGGCGGCCTTCTCTTCCACCCCTAACTATTTTCTCTACTGATGAGGGAAGTTATCCCGAAACCCGAGCCATGTCTCTGGCGATATCCAAAAACCCGGGACATGTATCGGGCCTAGAGATCATCAGTTCAACAAGTACCTACTTGCACCCACTGGGGTGAACCACTCAAGAACTCCATGTACCAGAGTCCCTAGGGGCGATCCGGAGGAGGGGCTAGCGGTGTGCGGTCCATTGCGATTGTGTCTACAAATTGGCTCCCTTGAGCTTTGACCCGATGGGCTCCTGGACGACGCACCTGCGTGCCGGTTCGGGCATCGAGGCCTTTGACGGTTGCTTGGCGGCCTTCTCATCGGGTCTAGAGATCATCAGTTCAACAAGTACCTACTTGCACCCACTGGGGTGAACCACTCAAGAACTCCATGTACCAGAGTCCCTAGGCGCGATCCGGAGGAGGGGCTAGTGGTGTGCGATCCATTGCGATTGTGTCTACAAATTGGCTCCCTTGAGCTTTGAGCCGACGGGCTCCTGGACGACTCACCTGCTTGCTGGTTCGGGCATCGAGGCCTTTGACGATTGCTTGGCGGCCTTCTCTTCCACCCCTAACTATTTTCTCTACTGATGAGGGAAGTTATCCCGAAACCCGAGCCATGTCTCGGGCGATATCCAAAAACCCGGGACATGTATCGGGTCTAGAGATCATCAGTTCAACAAGTACCTACTTGCACCCACTGGGGTGAACCACTCAAGAACTCCATGTACCAGAGTCCCTAGGGACGATCCAGAGGAGGGGTTAGCGGTGTGGTTTCCATTGCGATTGTGTCTACAAATTGGCTCCCTTGAGTTTTGAGCCGACGGGCTACTGGACGACGCACCTGCGTGCCGGTTCGGGCATCGAGGCCTTTGACGGTTGCTTGGCGGCCTTCTCTTCCACCCCTAACTATTTTCTCTACTGATGAGGGAAGTTATCCCGAAACCCGAGCCATGTCTCGGGCGATATCCAAAAACCCTGGACATGTATCGGGTCTAGAGATCATCAGTTCAACAAGTACCTACTTGCACCCACTGGGGTGAACCACTCAAGAACTCCATGTACCAGAGTCCCTAGGGGCGATCCGGAGGAGGGGCTAGCGGTGTGCGGTCCATTGTGATTGTGTCTACAAATTGGCTCCCTTGAGCTTTGACCCGATGGGCTCCTGGACGAAGCACCTGCATGCCGGTTCGAGCATTGAGGCCTTTGACGGTTGCTTGGCGGCCTTCTCATCGGGTCTAGAGATCATCAGTTCAACAAGTACCTACTTGCACCCACTGGGGTGAACCACTCAAGAACTCCATGTACCAGAGTCCCTAGGGGCGATCCGGAGGAGGGGCTAGCAGTGTGCGGTCCATTGCGATTGTGTCTACAATTTGGCTCCCTTGAGCTTTGAGCCGACGGGCTCCTGGACGACGCACCTGGGTGCCGGTTCGGGCATCGAGGCCTTTGACGGTTGCTTGGCGGCCTTCTCTTCCACCCCTAACTATTTTCTCTACTGATGAGGGAAGTTATCCCGAAACCCTAGCCATGTCTCTGGCGATATCCAAAAACCCGGGACATGTATCGGGCCTAGAGATCATCAGTTCAACAAGTACCTACTTGCACCCACTGGGGTGAAGCACTCAAGAACTCCATGTACCAGAGTCCCTAGGGGCGATCCGGAGGAGGGGCTAGCGGTGTGCGGTCCATTGCGATTGTGTCTACAAATTGACTCCCTTGAGCTTTGACCCGATGGGCTCCTGGACGACGTACCTGCGTGCCGGTTCGGGCATCGAGGCCTTTGACGGTTGCTTGGCGGCCTTCTCATCGGGTCTAGAGATCATCAGTTCAAAAAGTACCTACTTGCACCCAGTGGGGTGAACCACTCAAGAACTCCATGTACCAGAGTCCCTAGGCGCGATCCGGAGGAGGGGCTACTGGTGTGCGATCCATTGCGATTGTGTCTACAAATTGGCTCCCTTGAGCTTTGAGCCGACGGGCTCCTGGACGACGCACCTGCGTGCCGGTTCGGGCATCGAGGCCTTTGACGATTGCTTGGCGGCCTTCTCTTCCACCCCTAACTATTTTCTCTACTGATAAGGGAAGTTATCCCGAAACCCGAGCCATGTCTCGGGCGATATCCAAAAACCCGGGACATGTATCGGGTCTAGAGATCATCAGTTCAACAAGTACCTACTTGCACCCACTGGGGTGAACCACTCAAGAACTCCATGTACCAGAGTCCCTAGGGGCGATCCGGAGGAGAGGCTAGCGGTGTGCGGTCCATTGCGATTGTGTCTACAAATTGGCTCCCTTGAGCTTTGAGCCGACGGGCTCCTGGACGACGCACCTGCGTGCCGGTTTGGGCATCGAGGCCTTTGACGGTTGCTTGGCGGCCTTCTCTTCCACCCCTAACTATTTTCTCTACTGAAGAGGGAAGTTATCCCGAAACCCGAGCCATGTCTCGGGCGATATCCAAAAACCCGGGACATGTATCGGGTCTAGAGAACATCAGTTCAACAAGTACCTACTTGCACCCACTGGGGTAAACTATTCAAGTACTCCATGTACCAGAGTCCCTAGGGGCGATCCGGAGGAGGGGCTAGCGGTGTGCGGTCCATTGCGATTGTGTCTACAAATTGGCTCCCTTGAGCTTTGAGCTGACGGGCTCCTGGGTGACCACCTGCGTGCCGGTTCGGGCATCGAGGCCTTTGACGGTTGCATGGCGGCCTTCTCTTCCACCCCTAACTATTTTCTCTACTGATGAGTGAAGTTATCCCGAAACCCGAGCCATGTCTCGTGCGATATCCAAAAACCCGGGACATGTATCGGTTCTAGAGATCATCAGTTCAACAAGTACCTACTTGCACCCACTGGGGTGAACCACTCAAGAACTCCATGTACCAGAGTCCCTAGGGGAGATCCGGAGGAGGGGCTAGCGGTGTGCGGTTCATTGCGATTGTGTCTACAAATTGGCTCCCTTGAGCTTTGAGCCGATGGGCTCCTGGACGACGCACCTGCGTGCCGGTTCGGGCATCGAGGCCTTTGACGGTTGCTTGGCGGCCTTCTCTTCCACCCCTAACTATTTTCTCTACTGAAGGGGGAAGTTATCCCGAAACCCGAGCCATGTCTCGGGCGATATCCAAAAACCCGGGACATGTATCGGGTCTAGAGATCATCAGTTTAACAAGTACCTACTTGCACCCACTGGGGTGAACCACTCAAGAACTCCATGTACCAGAGTCCCTAGGGACGATCCGGAGGAGGGGCTAGCGGTGTGCGGTCCATTGCGATTGTGTCTACAAATTGCCTCCCTTGAGCTTTGAGCCGACGGGCTCCTGGACGACGCACCTGCGTGCCGGTTCGGGCATCGAGGCCTTTGACGGTTGCTTGGCGGCCTTCTCTTCCACCCCTAACTATTTTCTCTACTGATGAGGGAAGTTATCCCGTAACCCGAGCTATGTTTCGGGCGATATCCAAAAACCCTGGACATGTATCGGGTCTAGAGATAATCAGTTCAACAAGTACCTACTTGCACCCACTGGGGTGAACCACTCAAGAACTCCATGTACCAGAGTCCCTAGGGGCGATCCGGAGGAGGGTCTAGCGGTGTGCGGTCCATTGCGATTGTGTCTACAAATTAGCTCCCTTGAGCTTTAACCCGATGGGCTCCTGGACGACGCACCTGTATGCCGGTTCGGGCATCGAGGCCTTTGACGGTTGCTTGGCGGCCTTCTCACCGGGTCTAGAGATCATCAGTTCAACAAGTACCTACTTGCACCCACTGGGGTGAACCACTCAAGAACTCCATGTACCAGAGTCCCTAGGGGCGATCTGGAGGAGGTGCTAGCAGTGTGCGGTTCATTGCGATTGTGTCTATCAATTGGCTCCCTTGAGCTTTGAGCCGACGGGCTCCTGGATGACGCACCTGCGTGTCGGTTCGGGCATCGAGGCCTTTGACGGTTGCTTGGCAGCCTTCTCTTCCACCCCTAACTATTTTCTCTACTGATGAGGGAAGTTATCCCGAAACCCGAGCCATCTCTCTGGCGATATCCAAAAACCCGGGACATGTATCGGGTCTAGAGATCATCAGTTCAACAAGTACCTACTTGCACCCACTGGGGTGAACCACTCAAGAACTCCATGTACCAGAGTCCCTAGGGGCGATCCGGAGGAGAGGCTAGCAGTGTGGGGTCCATTGCGATTGTGTCTACAAATTGGCTCCCTTGAGCTTTGAGCCGAAGGGCTCCTGGACGAAGCACCTGCGTGCCGGTCGGGCATCGAGGCCTTTGACGGTTGCATGGCGGCCTTCTCTTCCACCCCTAACTATTTTCTCTACTGAAGAGGGAAGTTATCCCGAAACCCGAGCCATGTCTCGGGCGATATCCAAAAACCCGGGACATGTATCGGGTCTAGAGATCATCAGTTCAACAAGTACCTACTTGCACCCACTGGGGTGAACCACTCAAGAACTCCATGTACCAGAGTCCCTAGGGACGATCCGGAGGAGGGGGTAGCGGCGTGCGGTCCATTGCGATTGTGTCTACAAATTGGCTCCCTTGAGTTTTGAGCCGACGTGCTCCTGGACGACGCACCTGCGTGCCGGTTCGGGCATCGAGGCCTTTGACGGTTGCTTGGCGGCCTTCTCTTCCACCCCTAACTATTTTCTCTACTGATGAGGGAAGTTATCCCGAAACCCGAGCCATGTCTCGGGCGATATCCAAAAACCCTGGACATGTATCGGGTCTAGAGATCATCAGTTCAACAAGTACCTACTTGCACCCACTGGGGTGAACCACTCAAGAACTCCATGTACCAGAGTCCCTAGGGGCAATCCGGAGGAGGGGCTAGCGGTGTGCGGTCCATTGCGATTGTGTCTACAAATTGGCTCCCTTGAGCTTTGACCCGATGGGCTCCTGGACGAAGCACCTGCATGCCGGTTCGAGCATCGAGGCCTTTGACGGTTGCTTGGCGGCCTTCTCATCGGGTCTAGAGATCATCAGTTCAACAAGTACCTACTTGCACCCACTGGGGTGAACCACTCAAGAACTCCATGTACCAGAGTCCCTAGGGGTGATCCGGAGGAGGGGCTAGCAGTGTGCGGTCCATTGCGATTGTGTCTACAAATTGGCTCCCTTGAGCTTTGAGCCGACGGGCTCCTGGACGACGCACCTGGGTGCCGGTTCGGGCATCGAGGCCTTTGACGGTTGCTTGGCGGCCTTCTCTTCCACCCCTAACTATTTTCTCTACTGATGAGGGCAGTTATCCCGAAACCCGAGCCATGTCTCTGGCAATATCCAAAAACCCGGGACATGTATCGGGCCTAGAGATCATCAGTTCAACAAGTACCTACTTGCACCCACTGGGGTGAACCACTCAAGAACTCCATGTACCAGAGTCCCTAGGGGCGATCCGGAGGAGGGGCTAGCGGTGTGCGGTCCATTGCGATTGTGTCTACAAATTGGCTCCCTTGAGCTTTGAGCTGACGGGCTCCTGGACGACCACCTGCGTGCCGGTTCGGACATCGAGGCCTTTGACGGTTGCATGGCGGCCTTCTCTTCCACCCCTAACTATTTTCTCTACTGATGAGGGAAGTTATCCCGTAACCCGAGCCATGTCTCGGGCGATATCCAAAAACCCTGGACATGTATCGGGTCTAGAGATAATCAGTTCAACAAGTACCTACTTGCACCCACTGGGGTGAACCACTCAAGAACTCCATGTACCAGAGTCCCTAGGGGCGATCCGGAGGAGGGTCTAGCGGTGTGCGGTCCATTGCGATTGTGTCTACAAATTGGCTCCCTTGAGCTTTAACCCGATGGGCTCCTGGACGACGCACCTGCATGCCGGTTCGGGCATCGAGGCCTTTGACGGTTGCTTGGCGGCCTTCTCATCGGGTCTAGAGATCATCAGTTCAAAAAAGTACCTACTTGCACCCAGTGGGGTGAACCACTCAAGAACTCCATGTACCAGAGTCCCTAGGCGCGATCCGGAGGAGGGGCTAGTGGTGTGCGATCCATTGCGATTATGTCTACAAATTGGCTCCCTTGAGCTTTGAGCCGACGGGCTCCTGGACGACGCACCTGCGTGCCGGTTCGGGCATCGAGGCCTTTGACGATTGCTTGGCGGCCTTCTCTTCCACCCCTAACTATTTTCTCTACTGATGAGGGAAGTTATCCCGAAACCCGAGCCATGTCTCGGGCGATATCCAAAAACCCGGGACATGTATCGGGTCTAGAGATCATCAGTTCAACAAGTACCTACTTGCACCCACTGGGGTGAACCACTCAAGAACTCCATGTACCAGAGTCCCTAGGGGCGATCCGGAGGAGAGGCTAGCGGTGTGCGGTCCATTGCGATTGTGTCTACAAATTGGCTCCCTTGAGCTTTGAGCCGACGGGCTCCTGGACGAGGCACCTGCGTGCCGGTTTGGGCATCGAGGCCTTTGACGGTTGCTTGGCGGCCTTCTCTTCCACCCCTAACTATTTTCTCTACTGAAGAGGGAAGTTATCCCGAAACCCGAGCCATGTCTCGGGCGATATCCAAAAACCCGGGACATGTATCGGGTCTAGAGAACATCAGTTCAACAAGTACCTACTTGCACCCACTGGGGTAAACCATTCAAGAACTCCATGTACCAGAGTCCCTAGGGGCGATCCGGAGGAGGGGCTAGCGGTGTGCGGTCCATTGCGATTGTGTCTACAAATTGGCTCCCTTGAGCTTTGAGCTGACGGGCTCCTGGACGACCCCCTGCGTGCCGGTTCGGGCATCGAGGCCTTTGACGGTTGCATGGGGGCCTTCTCTTCCACCCCTAACTATTTTCTCTACTGATGAGTGAAGTTATCCCGAAACCCGAGCCATGTCTCGTGCGATATCCAAAAACCCGGGACATGTATCGGTTCTAGAGATCATCAGTTCAACAAGTACCTACTTGCACCCACTGGGGTGAACCACTCAAGAACTCCATGTACCAGAGTCCCTAGGGGAGATCCGGAGGAGGGGCTAGCGGTGTGCGGTCCATTGCGATTGTGTCTACAAATTGGCTCCCTTGAGCTTTGAGCTGACGGGCTCCTGGACGACCACCTGCGTGCCGGTTCGGGCATCGAGGCCTTTGACGATTGCTTGGCGGCCTTCTCTTCCACCCCTAACTATTTTCTCTACTGATGAGGGAAGTTATCCCGAAACCCGAGCCATGTCTCGGGCGATATCCAAAAACCCGGGACATGTATCGGGTCTAGAGATCATCAGTTCAACAAGTACCTACTTGCACCCACTGGGGTGAACCACTCAAGAACTCCATGTACCAGAGTCCCTAGGGGCGATCCTGAGGAGAGGCTAGCGGTGTGCGGTCCATTGCGATTGTGTCTACAAATTGGCTCCCTTGAGCTTTGAGCCGACGGGCTCCTGGACGACGCACCTGCGTGCCGGTTTGGGCATCGAGGCCTTTGACGGTTGCTTGGCGGCCTTCTCTTCCACCCCTAACTATTTTCTCTACTGAAGAGGGAAGTTATCCCGAAACCCGAGCCATGTCTCGGGCGATATCCAAAAACCCGGGACATGTATCGGGTCTAGAGAACATCAGTTCAACAAGTACCTACTTGCACCCACTGGGGTAAACCATTCAAGAACTCCATGTACCAGAGTCCCTAGGGGCGATCAGGAGGAGGGGCTAGCGGTGTGCGGTCCATTGCGATTGTGTCTACAAATTGGCTCCCTTGAGCTTTGAGCTGACGGGCTCCTGGACGACCACCTGCGTGCCGGTTCGGGCATCGAGGCCTTTGACGGTTACATGGGGGCCTTCTCTTCCACCCCTAACTATTTTCTCTACTGATGAGTGAAGTTATCCCGAAACCCAAGCCATGTCTTGTGCGATATCCAAAAACCCGGGACATGTGTCGGTTCTAGAGATCATCAGTTCAACAAGTACCTACTTGCACCCACTGGGGTGAACCACTCAAGAACTCCATGTACCAGAGTCCCTAGGGGAGATCCGGAGGAGGGGCTAGCGGTGTGCGGTCCATTGCGATTGTGTCTACAAATTGGCTCCCTTGAGCTTTGAGCTGACGGGCTCCTGGACGACCACCTGCGTGCCGGTTCGGACATCGAGGCCTTTGACGGTTGCATGGCGGCCTTCTCTTCCACCCCTAACTATTTTCTCTACTGATGAGGGAAGTTATCCCGTAACCCGAGCCATGTCTCGGGCGATATCCAAAAACCCTGGACATGTATCGGGTCTAGAGATAATCAGTTCAACAAGTACCTACTTGCACCCACTGGGGTGAACCACTCAAGAACTCCATGTACCAGAGACCCTAGGGGCGATCCGGAGGAGGGTCTAGCGGTGTGCGGTCCATTGCGATTGTGTCTACAAATTGGCTCCCTTGAGCTTTAACCCGATGGGCTCCTGGACGACGCACCTGCATGCCGGTTCGGGCATCGAGGCCTTTGACGGTTGCTTGGCGGCCTTCTCACCGGGTCTAGAGATCATCAGTTAAACAAGTACCTACTTGCACCCACTGGGGTGAACCACTCAAGAACTCCATGTACCAGAGTCCCTAGGGGCGATCTGGAGGAGGTGCTAGCAGTGTGCGGTTCATTGCGATTGTGTCTATATATTGGCTCCCTTGAGCTTTGAGCCGACTGGCTCCTGGACGACCCACCTGCGTGTCGGTTCGGGCATCGAGGCCTTTGACGGTTGCTTGGCAGCCTTCTCTTCCACCCCTAACTATTTTCTCTACTGATGAGGGAAGTTATCCCGAAACCCGAGCCATGTCTCTGGCGATATCCAAAAACCCCGGACATGTATCGGGTCTAGAGATCATCAGTTCAACAAGTACCTACTTGCACCCACTGGGGTGAACCACTCAAGAACTCCATGTACCAGAGTCCCTAGGGGTGATCCGGAGGAGAGGCTAGCGGTGTGGGGTCCATTGCGATTGTGTCTACAAATTGGCTCCCTTGAGCTTTGAGCCGAAGGGCTCCTGGACGACGCACCTGCGTGCCGGTTCGGGCATCGACGCCTTTGACGGTTGCTTGGCGGCCTTCTCTTCCACCCCTAACTATTTTCTCTACTGAAGAGGGAAGTTATCCCGAAACCCGAGCCATGTCTCGGGCGATATCCAAAAACCCGGGACATGTATCGGGTCTAGAGATCATCAGTTCAACAAGTACCTACTTGCACCCACTGGGGTGAACCACTCAAGAACTCCATGTGCCAGAGTTCCTAGGGTCGATCCCGAGGAGGGGCTAGCAGTGTGCGGTTCATTGCGATTGTGTCTACAAATTGGCTCCCTTGAGCTTTGAGCCGACGGGCTCCTGGACGACGCACCTGCGTGCCGGTTCGGGCATCGAGGCCTTTGACGGTTGCTTGGCAGCCTTCTCTTCCACCCCTAACTATTTTCTCTACTGATGAGGGAAGTTATCCCGAAACCCGAGCCATGTCTCTGGCGATATCCAAAAACCCGGGACATGTATCGGTTCTAGAGATCATCAGTTCAACAAGTACCTACTTGCACCAACTGGGGTGAACCACTCAAGAACTCCATGTACCAGAGTCCCTAGGGGTGATCCGGAGGAGGGGCTAGCGTTGTGCGGCCCATTGCGATTGTGTCTACAAATTGGCTCCCTTGAGCTTTGACCCGATGGGCTCCTGGACGACGCACCTGCGTGCCGGTTCGGGCATCGAGACCTTTGACGGTTGCTTGGCGGCCTTCTCATCGGGTCTAGAGATCATCAGTTCAACAAGTACCTACTTGCACCCACTGGGGTGAACCACTCAAGAACTCCATGTACCAGAGTCCCTAGGGGAGATCCGGAGGAGGGGCTAGCGGTGTGCGGTCCATTGCGATTGTGTCTACAAATTGGCTCCCTTGAGCTTTGAGCTGACGGGCTCCTGGACGACCACCTGCGTGCCGGTTCGGGCATCGAGGCCTTTGACGATTGCTTGGCGGCCTTCTCTTCCACCCCTAACTATTTTCTCTACTGATGAGGGAAGTTATCCCGAAACCCGAGCCATGTCTCGGGCGATATCCAAAAACCCGGGACATGTATCGGGTCTAGAGATCATCAGTTCAACAAGTACCTACTTGCACCCACTGGGGTGAACCACTCAAGAACTCCATGTACCAGAGTCCCTAGGGGCGATCCTGAGGAGAGGCTAGCGGTGTGCGGTCCATTGCGATTGTGTCTACAAATTGGCTCCCTTGAGCTTTGAGCCGACGGGCTCCTGCACGACGCACCTGCGTGCTGGTTCGGGCATCGAGGCCTTTGACGGTTGCTTGGCGGCCTTCTCTTCCACCCCTAACTATTTTCTCTACTGAAGAGGGAAGTTATCCCGAAACCCGAGCCATGTCTCGGGCGATATCCAAAAACCCGGGACATGTATCGGGTCTAGAGATCATCAGTTCAACAAGTACCTACTTGCACCCACTGGGGTGAACCACTCAAGAACTCCATGTACCAGAGTCCCTAAGGGCGATCCGGAGGAGGGGCTAGCAGTGTGCGGTCCATTGCGATTGTGTCTACAAATTGGCTCCCTTGAGCTTTGACCCGATGGGCTCCTGGACGACGCACCTGCGTGCCGGTTCGGGCATCGAGGCCTTTGAAGGTTGCTTGGCGGCCTTCTCATCGGGTCTAGAGATCATCAGTTCAACAAGTACCTACTTGCACCCACTGGGTGAACCACTCAAGAACTCCATGTACCAGAATCCCTAGGGGCGATCCGGAGGAGGGGCTAGTGGTGTGTGGTCCATTGCGATTGTGTCTACAAATTGGCTCCCTTGAGCTTTGAGCCGACGGGCTCCTGGACAACGCACCTGCGTGCCGGATCGGGCATCGAGGCCTTTGACGGTTGCTTGGCGGCCTTCTCTTCCACCCCTAACTATTTTCTCTACTGATGAGGGAAGTTATCCCGTAACCCGAGCCATGTCTCTGGCAATATCCAAAAACCCGGGACATGTATCGGGCCTAGAGATCATCAGTTCAACAAGTACCTACTTGCACCCACTGGGGTGAACCACTCAAGAACTCCATGTACCAGAGTCCCTAGGGGCGATCTGGAGGAGGTGCTAGCAGTGTGCGGTTCATTGCGATTGTGTCTATATATTGGCTCCCTTGAGCTTTGAGCCGACGGGCTCCTGGACGACGCACCTGGGTGCCGGTTCGGGCATCGAGGCCTTTGACGGTTGCTTGGCGGCCTTCTCTTCCACCCCTAACTATTTTCTCTACTGATGAGGGCAGTTATCCCGAAACCCGAGCCATGTCTCTGGCAATATCCAAAAACCCGGGACATGTATCGGGCCTAGAGATCATCAGTTCAACAAGTACCTACTTGCACCCACTGGGGTGAACCACTCAAGAACTCCATGTACCAGAGTCCCTAGGGGCGATCCGGAGGAGGGGCTAGCGGTGTGCGGTCCATTGCGATTGTGTCTACAAATTGGCTCCCTTGAGCTTTGAGCTGACGGGCTCCTGGACGACCACCTGCGTGCCGGTTCGGACATCGAGGCCTTTGACGGTTGCATGGCGGCCTTCTCTTCCACCCCTAACTATTTTCTCTACTGATGAGGGAAGTTATCCCGTAACCCGAGCCATGTCTCGGGCGATATCCAAAAACCCTGGACATGTATCGGGTCTAGAGATAATCAGTTCAACAAGTACCTACTTGCACCCACTGGGGTGAACCACTCAAGAACTCCATGTACCAGAGTCCCTAGGGGCGATCCGGAGGAGGGTCTAGCGGTGTGCGGTCCATTGCGATTGTGTCTACAAATTGGCTCCCTTGAGCTTTAACCCGATGGGCTCCTGGACGACGCACCTGCATGCCGGTTCGGGCATCGAGGCCTTTGACGGTTGCTTGGCGGCCTTCTCATCGGGTCTAGAGATCATCAGTTCAAAAAAGTACCTACTTGCACCCAGTGGGGTGAACCACTCAAAAACTCCATGTACCAGAGTCCCTAGGCGCGATCCGGAGGAGGGGCTAGTGGTGTGCGATCCATTGCGATTATGTCTACAAATTGGCTCCCTTGAGCTTTGAGCCGACGGGCTCCTGGACGACGCACCTGCGTGCCGGTTCGGGCATCGAGGCCTTTGACGATTGCTTGGCGGCCTTCTCTTCCACCCCTAACTATTTTCTCTACTGATGAGGGAAGTTATCCCGAAACCCGAGCCATGTCTCGGGCGATATCCAAAAACCCGGGACATGTATCGGGTCTAGAGATCATCAGTTCAACAAGTACCTACTTGCACCCACTGGGGTGAACCACTCAAGAACTCCATGTACCAGAGTCCCTAGGGGCGATCCGGAGGAGAGGCTAGCGGTGTGCGGTCCATTGCGATTGTGTCTACAAATTGGCTCCCTTGAGCTTTGAGCCGACGGGCTCCTGGACGAGGCACCTGCGTGCCGGTTTGGGCATCGAGGCCTTTGACGGTTGCTTGGCGGCCTTCTCTTCCACCCCTAACTATTTTCTCTACTGAAGAGGGAAGTTATCCCGAAACCCGAGCCATGTCTCGGGCGATATCCAAAAACCCGGGACATGTATCGGGTCTAGAGAACATCAGTTCAACAAGTACCTACTTGCACCCACTGGGGTAAACCATTCAAGAACTCCATGTACCAGAGTCCCTAGGGGCGATCCGGAGGAGGGGCTAGCGGTGTGCGGTCCATTGCGATTGTGTCTACAAATTGGCTCCCTTGAGCTTTGAGCTGACGGGCTCCTGGACGACCCCCTGCGTGCCGGTTCGGGCATCGAGGCCTTTGACGGTTGCATGGGGGCCTTCTCTTCCACCCCTAACTATTTTCTCTACTGATGAGTGAAGTTATCCCGAAACCCGAGCCATGTCTCGTGCGATATCCAAAAACCCGGGACATGTATCGGTTCTAGAGATCATCAGTTCAACAAGTACCTACTTGCACCCACTGGGGTGAACCACTCAAGAACTCCATGTACCAGAGTCCCTAGGGGAGATCCGGAGGAGGGGCTAGCGGTGTGCGGTCCATTGCGATTGTGTCTACAAATTGGCTCCCTTGAGCTTTGAGCTGACGGGCTCCTGGACGACCACCTGCGTGCCGGTTCGGGCATCGAGGCCTTTGACGATTGCTTGGCGGCCTTCTCTTCCACCCCTAACTATTTTCTCTACTGATGAGTGAAGTTATCCCGAAACCCGAGCCATGTCTCGTGCGATATCCAAAAACCCGGGACATGTATCGGTTCTAGAGATCATCAGTTCAACAAGTACCTACTTGCACCCACTGGGGTGAACCACTCAAGAACTCCATGTACCAGAGTCCCTAGGGGAGATCCGGAGGAGGGGCTAGCGGTGTGCGGTCCATTGCGATTGTGTCTACAAATTGGCTCCCTTGAGCTTTGAGCTGACGGGCTCCTGGACGACCACCTGCGTGCCGGTTCGGGCATCGAGGCCTTTGACGATTGCTTGGCGGCCTTCTCTTCCACCCCTAACTATTTTCTCTACTGATGAGGGAAGTTATCCCGAAACCCGAGCCATGTCTCGGGCGATATCCAAAAACCCGGGACATGTATCGGGTCTAGAGATCATCAGTTCAACAAGTACCTACTTGCACCCACTGGGGTGAACCACTCAAGAACTCCATGTACCAGAGTCCCTAGGGGCGATCCTGAGGAGAGGCTAGCGGTGTGCGGTCCATTGCGATTGTGTCTACAAATTGGCTCCCTTGAGCTTTGAGCCGACGGGCTCCTGGACGACGCACCTGCGTGCCGGTTTGGGCATCGAGGCCTTTGACGGTTGCTTGGCGGCCTTCTCTTCCACCCCTAACTATTTTCTCTACTGAAGAGGGAAGTTATCCCGAAACCCGAGCCATGTCTCGGGCGATATCCAAAAACCCGGGACATGTATCGGGTCTAGAGAACATCAGTTCAACAAGTACCTACTTGCACCCACTGGGGTAAACCATTCAAGAACTCCATGTACCAGAGTCCCTAGGGGCGATCAGGAGGAGGGGCTAGCGGTGTGCGGTCCATTGCGATTGTGTCTACAAATTGGCTCCCTTGAGCTTTGAGCTGACGGGCTCCTGGACGACCACCTGCGTGCCGGTTCGGGCATCGAGGCCTTTGACGGTTACATGGGGGCCTTCTCTTCCACCCCTAACTATTTTCTCTACTGATGAGTGAAGTTATCCCGAAACCCAAGCCATGTCTCGTGCGATATCCAAAAACCCGGGACATGTGTCGGTTCTAGAGATCATCAGTTCAACAAGTACCTACTTGCACCCACTGGGGTGAACCACTCAAGAACTCCATGTACCAGAGTCCCTAGGGGAGATCCGGAGGAGGGGCTAGCGGTGTGCGGTCCATTGCGATTGTGTCTACAAATTGGCTCCCTTGAGCTTTGAGCTGACGGGCTCCTGGACGACCACCTGCGTGCCGGTTCGGACATCGAGGCCTTTGACGGTTGCATGGCGGCCTTCTCTTCCACCCCTAACTATTTTCTCTACTGATGAGGGAAGTTATCCCGTAACCCGAGCCATGTCTCGGGCGATATCCAAAAACCCTGGACATGTATCGGGTCTAGAGATAATCAGTTCAACAAGTACCTACTTGCACCCACTGGGGTGAACCACTCAAGAACTCCATGTACCAGAGACCCTAGGGGCGATCCGGAGGAGGGTCTAGCGGTGTGCGGTCCATTGCGATTGTGTCTACAAATTGGCTCCCTTGAGCTTTAACCCGATGGGCTCCTGGACGACGCACCTGCATGCCGGTTCGGGCATCGAGGCCTTTGACGGTTGCTTGGCGGCCTTCTCACCGGGTCTAGAGATCATCAGTTAAACAAGTACCTACTTGCACCCACTGGGGTGAACCACTCAAGAACTCCATGTACCAGAGTCCCTAGGGGCGATCTGGAGGAGGTGCTAGCAGTGTGCGGTTCATTGCGATTGTGTCTATATATTGGCTCCCTTGAGCTTTGAGCCGACTGGCTCCTGGACGACCCACCTGCGTGTCGGTTCGGGCATCGAGGCCTTTGACGGTTGCTTGGCAGCCTTCTCTTCCACCCCTAACTATTTTCTCTACTGATGAGGGAAGTTATCCCGAAACCCGAGCCATGTCTCTGGCGATATCCAAAAACCCCGGACATGTATCGGGTCTAGAGATCATCAGTTCAACAAGTACCTACTTGCACCCACTGGGGTGAACCACTCAAGAACTCCATGTACCAGAGTCCCTAGGGGTGATCCGGAGGAGAGGCTAGCGGTGTGGGGTCCATTGCGATTGTGTCTACAAATTGGCTCCCTTGAGCTTTGAGCCGAAGGGCTCCTGGACGACGCACCTGCGTGCCGGTTCGGGCATCGACGCCTTTGACGGTGCTTGGCGGCCTTCTCTTCCACCCCTAACTATTTTCTCTACTGAAGAGGGAAGTTATCCCGAAACCCGAGCCATGTCTCGGGCGATATCCAAAAACCCGGGACATGTATCGGGTCTAGAGATCATCAGTTCAACAAGTACCTACTTGCACCCAATGGGGTGAACCACTCAAGAACTCCATGTGCCAGAGTTCCTAGGGTCGATCCGGAGGAGGGGCTAGCAGTGTGCGGTTCATTGCGATTGTGTCTACAAATTGGCTCCCTTGAGCTTTGAGCCGACGGGCTCCTGGACGACGCACCTGCGTGCCGGTTCGGGCATCGAGGCCTTTGACGGTTGCTTGGCAGCCTTCTCTTCCACCCCTAACTATTTTCTCTACTGATGAGGGAAGTTATCCCGAAACCCGAGCCATGTCTCTGGCGATATCCAAAAACCCGGGACATGTATCGGTTCTAGAGATCATCAGTTCAACAAGTACCTACTTGCACCAACTGGGGTGAACCACTCAAGAACTCCATGTACCAGAGTCCCTAGGGGTGATCCGGAGGAGGGGCTAGCGTTGTGCGGTCCATTGCGATTGTGTCTACAAATTGGCTCCCTTGAGCTTTGACCCGATGGGCTCCTGGACGACGCACCTGCGTGCCGGTTCGGGCATCGAGACCTTTGACGGTTGCTTGGCGGCCTTCTCATCGGGTCTAGAGATCATCAGTTCAACAAGTACCTACTTGCACCCACTGGGGTGAACCACTCAAGAACTCCATGTACCAGAGTCCCTAGGGGAGATCCGGAGGAGGGGCTAGCGGTGTGCGGTCCATTGCGATTGTGTCTACAAATTGGCTCCCTTGAGCTTTGAGCTGACGGGCTCCTGGACGACCACCTGCGTGCCGGTTCGGGCATCGAGGCCTTTGACGATTGCTTGGCGGCCTTCTCTTCCACCCCTAACTATTTTCTCTACTGATGAGGGAAGTTATCCCGAAACCCGAGCCATGTCTCGGGCGATATCCAAAAACCCGGGACATGTATCGGGTCTAGAGATCATCAGTTCAACAAGTACCTACTTGCACCCACTGGGGTGAACCACTCAAGAACTCCATGTACCAGAGTCCCTAGGGGCGATCCTGAGGAGAGGCTAGCGGTGTGCGGTCCATTGCGATTGTGTCTACAAATTGGCTCCCTTGAGCTTTGAGCCGACGGGCTCCTGCACGACGCACCTGCGTGCTGGTTCGGGCATCGAGGCCTTTGACGGTTGCTTGGCGGCCTTCTCTTCCACCCCTAACTATTTTCTCTACTGAAGAGGGAAGTTATCCCGAAACCCGAGCCATGTCTCGGGCGATATCCAAAAACCCGGGACATGTATCGGGTCTAGAGATCATCAGTTCAACAAGTACCTACTTGCACCCACTGGGGTGAACCACTCAAGAACTCCATGTACCAGAGTCCCTAAGGGCGATCCGGAGGAGGGGCTAGCGGTGTGCGGTCCATTGCGATTGTGTCTACAAATTGGCTCCCTTGAGCTTTGACCCGATGGGCTCCTGGACGACGCACCTGCGTGCCGGTTCGGGCATCGAGGCCTTTGAAGGTTGCTTGGCGGCCTTCTCATCGGGTCTAGAGATCATCAGTTCAACAAGTACCTACTTGCACCCACTGGGTGAACCACTCAAGAACTCCATGTACCAGAATCCCTAGGGGCGATCCGGAGGAGGGGCTAGTGGTGTGTGGTCCATTGCGATTGTGTCTACAAATTGGCTCCCTTGAGCTTTGAGCCGACGGGCTCCTGGACAACGCACCTGCGTGCCGGATCGGGCATCGAGGCCTTTGACGGTTGCTTGGCGGCCTTCTCTTCCACCCCTAACTATTTTCTCCACTGATGAGGAAAGTTATCCCAAAACCCGAGCCATGTCTCGGGCGATGTCCAAAAACTCGGGACATATATCGGGTCTAGAGATCATCAGTTCAACAAGTACCTACTTGCACCCACTGGGGTGAACCACTCAAGATCTCCATGTACCAGAGTCCCTAAGGGCGATCCCGAGGAGGGGCTAGCGGTGTGCGGTCCATTGCGATTGTGTCTACAAATTGGTTTTGTGAGCTTTGATCCAACGGGCTCCTGGACAACGCACCTGGGTGCCGGTTCGGGCATCGAGGCCTTTGACGGTTGATTGGCGGCCTTCTCTTCCACCCTAACTGTTTTCTCTACTGAAGAGGGAAGTTATCCCGAAACCTGAGCCATGTCTCGGGCGATATCCAAAAACCCGGGACATGTATCGGGTCTAGAGATCATCAGTTCAACAAGTACCTACTTGCACCCACTGGGGTGAACCACTCAAGAACTCCATGTACCAGAGTCCCTAGGCGCGATCCGGAGGAGGGGCTAGTGGTGTGCGATCCATTGCAATTGTGTCTACAAATTAGCTTCCTTGAGCTTTGAGCCGACGGGCTCCTGGACGACGCACCTGCGTGCCGGTTCGGGCATCGAGGCCTTTGACGGTTGCTTGGCGGCCTTCTCTTCCACCCCTAACTATTTTCTCTACTGATGATGGAAGTTATCCCGAAACCCGAGCCATGTCTCGGGCGATATCCAAAAACCCGGGACATCTATCGGGTCTAGAGATCATCAGTTCAACAAGTACCTACTTGCACCCACTGGGGTGAACCACTCAAGAACTCCATGTACCAGAGTCCCTAGGGGCGATCCGAAGGAGAGGCTAGGGGTGTGCGGTCCATTGCGATTGTGTCTACAAATTGGCTCCCTTGAGCTTTGAGCCGAAGGGCTCCTGGACGACACACCTGCGTGCCTGTTCGGGCATCGAGGCCTTTGACGGTTGCTTGGCGGCCTTCTTTTACACCCCTAACTATTTTCTCTACTGAAGAGGGAAGTTATCCCGAAACCCGAGCCATGTCTCGGGCGATATCCAAAAACCCGGGACATGTATCGGGTCTAGAGATCATCAGTTCAACAAGTACCTACTTGCACCCACTGGGGTAAACCACTCAAGAACTCCATGTACCAGAGTCCCTAGGGGCGATCCGGAGGAGGGGCTAGCGGTGTGCGGTCCATTGCGATTGTGTCTACAAATTGGCTCCCTTGAGCTTTGAGCCGACGGGCTCCTGGACGACTACCTGCGTGCCGGTTCGGGCATCGAGGCCTTTGACGGTTGCATGGCGGCCTTCTCTTCCACCCCTAACTATTTTCTCTACTGATGAGGGAAGTTATCCCGAAACCCGAGCCATGTCTCGTGCGATATCCAAAAACCCGGGACATGTATCGGGTCTAGAGATCATCAGTTCAACAAGTACCTACTTGCACCCACTGGGGTGAACCACTCAAGATCTCCATGTACCAGAGTCCCTAGGGGAGATCCGGAGGAGGGGCTAGCGGTGTGCGGTCCATTGCGATTGTGTCTACAAATTGGCTCCCTTCAGCTTTGAGCCGACGGGCTCCTGGACGACGCACCTGCGTGCCGGTTCGGGCATCGAGGCCTTTGACGGTTGCTTGGCTGCCTTCTCTTCCACCCCTAACTATTTTCTCTACTGAAGAGGGAAGTTATCCCGAAACCCGAGCCATGTCTCGGGCGATATCCAAAAACCCGGGACATGTATCGGGTCTAGAGATCATCAGTTCAACAAGTACCTACTTGCACCCACTGGGTGAACCACTCAAAAACTCCATGTACCAGAGTCCCTAGGGGCGATCCGGAGGAGGGGCTAGCGGTGTGCGGTCCATTGCGATTGTGTCTACAAATTGGCTCCCTTGAGCTTTGAGCCGACGGGCTCCTGCACGACGCACCTGCGTGCTGGTTCGGGCATCGAGGCCTTTGACGGTTGCTTGGCGGCCTTCTCTTCCACCCCTAACTATTTTCTCTACTGATAAGGGAAGTTATCCCGAAACCCGAGCCATGTCTCGGGCGATATCCAAAAACCCTGGACATGTATCGGGTCTAGAGATCATCAGTTCAACAAGTACCTATTTGCACCCACTGGGGTGAACCACTCAAGAACTCCATGTACCAGAGTCCCTAAGGGCGATCCGGAGGAGGGGCTAGCGGTGTGCGGTCCATTGCGATTGTGTCTACAAATTGGCTCCCTTGAGCTTTGACCCGATGGGCTCCTGGACGACGCACCTGCGTGCCGGTTCGGGCATCGAGGCCTTTGAAGGTTGCTTGGCGGCCTTCTCATCGGGTCTAGAGATCATCAGTTCAACAAGTACCTACTTGCACCCACTGGGTGAACCACTCAAGAACTCCATGTACCAGAATCCCTAGGGGCGATCCGGAGGAGGGGCTAGCAGTGTGCGGTCTACAAATTGGTTTTGTGAGCTTTGATCCGACGGGCTCCTGGACAACGCACCTGGGTGCCGGTTCGGGCATCGAGGCCTTTGACGGTTGATTGGCGGCCTTCTCTTCCACCCCTAACTGTTTTCTCTACTGAAGAGGGAAGTTATCCCGAAACCTGAGCCATGTCTCGGGCGATATCCAAAAACCCGGGACATGTATCGGGTCTAGAGATCATCAGTTCAACAAGTACCTACTTGCACCCACTGGGGTGAACCACTCAAGAACTCCATGTACCAGAGTCCCTAGGGACGATCCAGAGGAGGGGCTAGCGGTGTGCGGTCCATTGCGATTGTGTCTACAAATTGGCTCCCTTGAGTTTTGAGCCGACGGGCTCCTGGACGACACACCTGCGTGCCGGTTCGGGCATCGAGGCCTTTGACGGTTGCTTGGCGGCCTTCTCTTCCACCCCTAACTATTTTCTCTACTGATGAGGGAAGTTATCCCGAAACCCGAGCCATGTCTCGGGCGATATCCAAAAACCCTGGACATGTATCGGGTCTAGAGCTCATCAGTTCAACAAGTACCTACTTGCACCCACTGGGGTGAACCACTCAAGAACTCCATGTACCAGAGTCCCTAGGGGCGATCCGGAGGAGGGGCTAGCGGTGTGCGGTCCATTGTGATTGTGTCTACAAATTGGCTCCCTTGAGCTTTGACCCGATGGGCTCCTGGACGAAGCACCTGCATGCCGGTTCGAGCATCGAGGCCTTTGACGGTTGCTTGGCGGCCTTCTCATCGGGTCTAGAGATCATCAGTTCAACAAGTACCTACTTGCACCCACTGGGGTGAACCACTCAAGAACTCCATGTACCAGAGTCCCTAGGGGCGATCCGGAGGAGGGGCTAGCAGTGTGCGGTCCATTGCGATTGTGTCTACAAATTGGCTCCCTTGAGATTTGAGCCGACGGGCTCCTGGACGACGCACCTGGGTGCCGGTTCGGGCATCGAGGCCTTTGACGGTTGCTTGGCGGCCTTCTCTTCCACCCCTAACTATTTTCTCTACTGATGAGGGAAGTTATCCCGAAACCCGAGCCATGTCTCTGGCGATATCCAAAAACCCGGGACATGTATCGGGCCTAGAGATCATCAGTTCAACAAGTACCTACTTGCACCCACTGGGGTGAACCCCTCAAGAACTCCATGTACCCTCTCTAGCGGCGATCCGGAGGAGGGGCTAGCGGTGTGCGGTCCATTGCGATTGTGTCTACAAATTGACTCCCTTGAGCTTTGACCCGATGGGCTCCTGGACGACGCACCTGCGTGCCGGTTCAGGCATCGAGGCCTTTGACGGTTGCTTGGCGGCCTTCTCATCGGGTCTAGAGATCATCAGTTCAAAAAGTACCTACTTGCACCCAGTGGGGTGAACCACTCAAGAACTCCATGTACCAGAGTCCCTAGGCGCGATCCGGAGGAGGGGCTAGTGGTGTGCGATCCATTGCGATTGTGTCTACAAATTGGCTCCCTTGAGCTTTGAGCCGACGGGCTCCTGGACGACGCACCTGCGTGCCGGTTCGGGCATCGAGGCCTTTGACGATTGCTTGGCGGCCTTCTCTTCCACCCCTAACTATTTTCTCTACTGATGAGGGAAGTTATCCCGAAACCCGAGCCATGTCTCGGGCGATATCCAAAAACCCGGGACATGTATCGGGTCTAGAGATCATCAGTTCAACAAGTACCTACTAGCACCCACTGGGGTGAACCACTCAAGAACTCCATGTGCCAGAGTCCCTAGGGGCGATCCGGAGGAGAGGCTAGCGGTGTGCGGTCCATTGCGATTGTGTTTACAAATTGGCTCCCTTGAGCTTTGAGCCGACGGGCTCCTGGACGACGCACCTGCGTGCCGGTTTGGGCATCGAGGCCTTTGACGGTTGCTTGGCGGCCTTCTCTTCCACCCCTAACTATTTTCTCTACTGAAGAGGGAAGTTATCCCGAAACCCGAGCCATGTCTCGGGCGATATCCAAAAACCCGGGACATGTATCGGGTCTAGAGATCATCAGTTCAACAAGTACCTACTAGCACCCACTGGGGTGTACCACTCAAGAACTCCATGTGCCAGAGTCCCTAGGGGCAATCCGGAGGAGAGGCTAGCGGTGTGCGGTCCATTGGATTGTGTCTACAAATTGGCTCCCTTGAGCTTTGAGCCGACGGGCTCCTGGACGACGCACCTGCGTGCCGGTTCGGGCATCGAGGCCTTTGACGGTTGCATGGCGGCCTTCTCTTCCACCCCTAACTATTTTCTCTACTGATGAGTGAAGTTATCCCGAAACCCGAGCCATGTCTCGTGCGATATCCAAAAACCCGGGACATGTATCGGTTCTAGAGATCATCAGTTCAACAAGTACCTACTTGCACCCACTGGGGTGAACCACTCAAGAACTCCATGTACCAGAGTCCCTAGGGGAGATCCGGAGGAGGAGCTAGCGGTGTGCGGTCCATTGCGGTCCATTGCGATTGTGTCTACGGGTCTAGAGATCATCAGTTCAACAAGTACCTACTTGCACCCACTGGGGTGAACCACTCAAGAACTCCATGTGCCAGAGTTCCTAGGGTCGATCCGGAGGAGGGGCTAGCAGTGTGCGGTTCATTGCGATTGTGTCTACAAATTGGCTCCCTTGAGCTTTGAGCCGACGGGCTCCTGGACGACGCACCTGCGTGCCGGTTCGGGCATCGAGGCCTTTGACGGTTGCTTGGCAGCCTTCTCTTCCACCCCTAACTATTTTCTCTACTGATGAGGGAAGTTATCCCGAAACCCGAGCCATGTCTCTGGCGATATCCAAAAACCCGGGACATGTATCGGTTCTAGAGATCATCAGTTCAACAAGTACCTACTTGCACCAACTGGGGTGAACCACTCAAGAACTCCATGTACCAGAGTCCCTAGGGGTGATCCGGAGGAGGGGCTAGCGTTGTGCGGTCCATTGCGATTGTGTCTACAAATTGGCTCCCTTGAGCTTTGACCCGATGGGCTCCTGGACGACGCACCTGCGTGCCGGTTCGGGCATCGAGACCTTTGACGGTTGCTTGGCGGCCTTCTCATCGGGTCTAGAGATCATCAGTTCAACAAGTACCTACTTGCACCCACTGGGGTGAACCACTCAAGAACTCCATGTACCAGAGTCCCTAGGCGCGATCCGGAGGAGGGGCTAGTGGTGTGCGATCCATTGCAATTGTGTCTACAAATTGGCTTTCTTGAGCTTTGAGCCGACGGGCTCCTGGACGACGCACCTGCGTGCCGGTTCGGGCATCGAGGCCTTTGACGGTTGCTTGGCGGCCTTCTCTTCCACCCCTAACTATTTTCTCTACTGATGATGGAAGTTATCCCGAAACCCGAGCCATGTCTCGGGCGATATCCAAAAACCCGGGACATCTATCGGGTCTAGAGATCATCAGTTCAACAAGTACCTACTTGCACCCACTGGGGTGAACCACTCAAGAACTCCATGTACCAGAGTCCCTAGGGGCGATCCGAAGGAGAGGCTAGGGGTGTGCGGTCCATTGCGATTGTGTCTACAAATTGGCTCCCTTGAGCTTTGAGCCGAAGGGCTCCTGGACGACACACCTGCGTGCCTGTTCGGGCATCGAGGCCTTTGACGGTTGCTTGGCGGCCTTCTTTTACACCCCTAACTATTTTCTCTACTGAAGAGGGAAGTTATCCCGAAACCCGAGCCATGTCTCGGGCGATATCCAAAAACCCGGGACATGTATCGGGTCTAGAGATCATCAGTTCAACAAGTACCTACTTGCACCCACTGGGGTAAACCACTCAAGAACTCCATGTACCAGAGTCCCTAGGGGCGATCCGGAGGAGGGGCTAGCGGTGTGCGGTCCATTGCGATTGTGTATACAAATTGGCTCCCTTGAGCTTTGAGCCGACGGGCTCCTGGACGACTACCTGCGTGCCGGTTCGGGCATCGAGGCCTTTGACGGTTGCATGGCGGCCTTCTCTTCCACCCCTAACTATTTTCTCTACTTGTGAGGGAAGTTATCCCGAAACCCGAGCCATGTCTCGTGCGATATCCAAAAACCCGGGACATGTATCGGGTCTAGAGATCATCAGTTCAACAAGTACCTACTTGCACCCACTGGGGTGAACCACTCAAGATCTCCATGTACCAGAGTCCCTAGGGGAGATCCGGAGGAGGGGCTAGCGGTGTGCAGTCCATTGCGATTGTGTCTACAAATTGGCTCCCTTCAGCTTTGAGCCGACGGGCTCCTGGACGACGCACCTGCGTGCCGGTTCGGGCATCGAGGCCTTTGACGGTTGCTTGGCTGCCTTCTCTTCCACCCCTAACTATTTTCTCTACTGAAGAGGGAAGTTATCCCGAAACCCGAGCCATGTCTCGGGCGATATCCAAAAATCCGGGACATGTATCGGGTCTAGAGATCATCAATTCAACAAGTACCTACTTGCACCCACTGGGGTGAACCACTCAAGAACTCCATGTACCAGAGTCCCTAGGGGCGATCCGGAGGAGGGGCTAGCGGTCTGGGGTCCATTGCGATTGTGTCTACAAATTGGCTCCCTTGAGCTTTGAGCCGAAGGGCTCCTGGACGACGCACCTGCGTGCCGGTTCGGGCATCGAGGCCTTTGACGGTTGCTTGGCGGCCTTCTCTTCCACCCCTAACTATTTTCTCTACTGAAGAGGGAAGTTATCCCGAAACCCGAGCCATGTCTCGGGCGATATCCAAAAACCCGGGACATGTATCGGGTCTAGAGATCATCAGTTCAACAAGTACCTACTTGCACCCACTGGGGTGAACCACTCAAGTACTCCATGTACCAGAGTTCCTAGGGTCGATCCGGAGGAGGGGCTAGCAGTGTGCGGTTCATTGCGATTGTGTCTACAAATTGGCTCCCTTGAGCTTTGAGCCGACGGGCTCCTGGACGACGCACCTGCGTGCCGGTTCGGGCATCGAGGCCTTTGACGGTTGCTTGGCAGCCTTCTCTTCCACCCCTAACTATTTTCTCTACTGATGAGGGAAGTTATCCCGAAACCCGAGCCATGTCTCTGGCGATATCCAAAAACCCGGGACATGTATCGGTTCTAGAGATCATCAGTTCAACAACTACCCACTTGCACCAACTGGGGTGAACCACTCAAGAACTCCATGTACCAGAGTCCCTAGGGGCGATCCGGAGGAGGGGCTAGCGTTGTGCGGTCCATTGCGATTGTGTCTACAAATTGGCTCCCTTGAGCTTTGACCCGATGGGCTCCTGGACGACGCACCTGCGTGCCGGTTCGGGCATCGAGACCTTTGACGGTTGCTTGGCGGCCTTCTCATCGGGTCTAGAGATCATCAGTTCAACAAGTACCTACTTGCACCCACTGGGGTGAACCACTCAAGAACTCCATGTACCAGAGTCCCTAGGCGCGATCCGGAGGAGGGGCTAGTGGTGTGCGATCCATTGCGATTGTGTCTACAAATTGGCTCCCTTGAGCTTTGAGCCGACGGGCTCCTGGACGACGCACCTGCGTGCCGGTTCGGGCATCGAGGCCTTTGACGGTTGCTTGGCGGCCTTCTCTTCCACCCCTAACTATTTTCTCTACTGATGATGGAAGTTATCCCGAAACCCGAGCCATGTCTCTGGCGATATCCATAAACCCGGGACATCTATCGGGTCTAGAGATCATCAGTTCAACAAGTACCTACTTGCACCCACTGGGGTGAACCATTCAAGAACTCCATGTACCAGAGTCCCTAGGGGCGATCCGGAGGAGAGGCTAGTGGTGTGCGGTCCATTGCGATTGTGTCTACAAATTGGCTCCCTTGAGCTTTGAGCCGAAGGGCTCCTGGACGACGCACCTGCGTGCCGGTTCGGGCATCGAGGCCTTTGACGGTTGCTTGGCGGCCTTCTTTTCCACCCCTAACTATTTTCTCTACTGAAGAGGGAAGTTATCCCGAAACCCGAGCCATGTCTCGGGCGATATCCAAAAACCCGGGACATGTATCGGGTCTAGAGATCATCAGTTCAACAAGTACCTACTTGCACCCACTGGGGTAAACCACTCAAGAACTCCATGTACCAGAGTCCCTAGGGGCGATCCGGAGGAGGGGCTAGCGGTGTGCGGTCCATTGCGATTGTGTCTACAAATTGGCTCCCTTGAGCTTTGAGCCGACGGGCTCCTGGACGACTACCTGCGTGCCGGTTCGAGCATCGAGGCCTTTGACGGTTGCATGGCGGCCTTCTCTTCCACCCCTAACTATTTTCTCTACTGATGAGGGAAGTTATCCCGAAACCCGAGCCATGTCTCGTGCGATATCCAAAAACCCGGGACATGTATCGGGTCTAGAGATCATCAGTTCAACAAGTACCTACTTGCACCCACTGGGGTGAACCACTCAAGAACTCCATGTACCAGAGTCCCTAGGGGAGATCCGGAGGAGGGGCTAGCGGTGTGTGGTCCATTGCGATTGTGTCTACAAATTGGCTCCCTTCAGCTTTGAGCCGACGGGCTCCTGGACAACGCACCTGCGTGCCGGTTCGGGCATCGAGGCCTTTGACGGTTGCTTGGCTGCCTTCTCTTCCACCCCTAACTATTTTCTCTACGGAAGAGGGAAGTTATCCCGAAACCCGAGCCATGTCTCGGGCGATATCCAAAAACCCGGGACATGTATCGGGTCTAGAGATCATCAGTTCAACAAGTACCTACTTGCACCCACTGGGTGAACCACTCAAAAACTCCATGTACCAGAGTCCCTAGGGGCGATCCGGAGGAGGGGCTAGCGGTGTGCGGTCCATTGCGATTGTGTCTACAAATTGGCTCCCTTGAGCTTTGAGCCGACGGGCTCCTGCACGACGCACCTGCGTGCTGGTTCGGGCATCGAGGCCTTTGACGGTTGCTTGGCGGCCTTCTCTTCCACCCCTAACTATTTTCTCTACTGATGAGGGAAGTTATCCCGAAACCCGAGCCATGTCTCGGGCGATATCCAAAAACCCTGGACATGTATCGGGTCTAGAGATCATCAGTTCAACAAGTACCTACTTGCACCCACTGGGGTGAACAACTCAAGAACTCCATGTACCAGAGTCCCTAAGGGCGATGCGGAGGAGGGGCTAGCGGTGTGCGGTCCATTGCGATTGTGTCTACAAATTGGCTCCCTTGAGCTTTGACCCGATGGGCTCCTGGACGACGCACCTGCGTGCCGGTTCGGGCATCGAGGCCTTTGAAGGTTGCTTGGCGGCCTTCTCATCGGGTCTAGAGAGCATCAGTTCAACAAGTACCTACTTGCACCCACTGGGTGAACCACTCAAGAACTCCATGTACCAGAATCCCTAGGGGCGATCGGGAGGAGGGGCTAGTGGTGTGTGGTACATTGCGATTGTGTCTACAAATTGGCTCCCTTGAGCTTTGAGCCGACGGGCTCCTGGACGACGCACCTGCGTGCCGGTTCGGGCATCGAGGCCTTTGACGGTTGCTTGCGGCCTTCTCTTCCACCCCTAACTATTTTCTCCACTGATGAGGAAAGTTATCCCAAAACCCGAGCCATGTCTCGGGCGATATCCAAAAACTCTGGACATATATCGGGTCTAGAGATCATCAGTTCAACAAGTACCTACTTGCACCCACTGGGGTGAACCACTCAAGAACTCCATGTACCAGAGTCCCTAGGGGCGATCCGGAGGAGGGGCTAGCGTTGTGCGGTCCATTGCGATTGTGTCTACAAATTGGCTCCCTTGAGCTTTGACCCGATGGGCTCCTGGACGACGCACCTGCGTGCCGGTTCGGGCATCGAAACCTTTGACGGTTGCTTGGCGGCCTTCTCATTGGGTCTAGAGATCATCAGTTCAACAAGTACCTACTTGCACCCACTGGGGTGAACCACTCAAGAACTCCATGTACCAGAGTCCCTAGGCGCGATCCGGAGGAGGGGCTAGTGGTGTGCGATCCATTGCGATTGTGTCTACAAATTGGCTCCCTTGAGCTTTGAGCCAACGGGCTCCTGGACGACGCACCTGCGTGCCGGTTCGGGCATCGAGGCCTTTGACGGTTGCTTGGCGGCCTTCTCTTCCACCCCTAACTATTTTCTCTACTGATGACGGAAGTTAACCCGAAACCCGAGCCATGTCTCGGGCGATATCCATAAACCCGGGACATCTATCGGGTCTAGAGATCATCAGTTCAACAAGTACCTACTTGCACCCACTGGGGTGAACCATTCAAGAACTCCATGTACCAGAGTCCCTAGGGGCGATCCGGAGGAGAGGCTAGCGGTGTGCGGTCCATTGCGATTGTGTCTACAAATTGGCTCCCTTGAGCTTTGAGCCGAAGGGCTCCTGGACGACGCACCTGCGTGCCGGTTCGGGCATCGAGGCCTTTGACGGTTGCTTGGCGGCCTTCTTTTCCACCCCTAACTATTTTCTCTACTGAAGAGGGAAATTATCCCCAAACCCGAGCCATGTCTCGGGCGATATCCAAAAACCCGGGACATGTATCGGGTCTAGAGATCATCAGTTCAACAAGTACCTACTTGCACCCACTGGGGTAAACCACTCAAGAACTCCATGTACTAGAGTCCCTAGGGGCGATCCGGAGGAGGGGCTAGCGGTGTGCGGTCCATTGCGATTGTGTCTACAAATTGGCTCCCTTGAGCTTTGAGCCGACGGGCTCCTGGACGACTACCTGCGTGCCGGTTCGGGCATCGAGGCCTTTGACGGTTGCATGGCGGCCTTCTCTTCCACCCCTAACTATTTTCTCTACTGATGAGGGAAGTTATCCCGAAACCCGAGCCATGTCTCTGGCGATATCCAAAAACCCGGGACATGTATCGGTTCTAGAGATCATCAGTTCAACAAGTACCTACTTGCACCAACTGGGGTGAACCACTCAAGAACTCCATGTACCAGAGTCCCTAGGGGCGATCCGGAGGAGGGGCTAGCGTTGTGCGGTCCATTGCGATTGTGTCTACAAATTGGCTCCCTTGAGCTTTGACCCGATGGGCTCCTGGACGACGCACCTGCGTGCCGGTTCGGGCATCGAGACCTTTGACGGTTGCTTGGCGGCCTTCTCATCGGGTCTAGAGATCATCAGTTCAACAAGTACCTACTTGCACCCACTGGGGTGAACCACTCAAGAACTCCATGTACCAGAGTCCCTAGGCGCGATCCGGAGGAGGGGCTAGTGGTGTGCGATCCATTGCGATTGTGTCTACAAATTGGCTCCCTTGAGCTTTGAGCCGACGGGCTCCTGGACGACGCACCTGCGTGCCGGTTCGGGCATCGAGGCCTTTGACGGTTGCTTGGCGGCCTTCTCTTCCACCCCTAACTATTTTCTCTACTGATGATGGAAGTTATCCCGAAACCCGAGCCATGTCTCGGGCGATATCCATAAACCCGGGACATCTATCGGGTCTAGAGATCATCAGTTCAACAAGTACCTACTTGCACCCACTGGGGTGAACCATTCAAGAACTCCATGTACCAGAGTCCCTAGGGGCGATCCGGAGGAGAGGCTAGTGGTGTGCGGTCCATTGCGATTGTGTCTACAAATTGGCTCCCTTGAGCTTTGAGCCGAAGGGCTCCTGGACGACGCACCTGCGTGCCGGTTCAGGCATCGAGGGCTTTGACGGTTGCTTGGCGGCCTTCTTTTCCACCCCTAACTATTTTCTCTACTGAAGAGGGAAGTTATCCCGAAACCCGAGCCATGTCTCGGGCGATATCCAAAAACCCGGGACATGTATCGGGTCTAGAGATCATCAGTTCAACAAGTACCTACTTGCACCCACTGGTGTAAACCACTCAAGAACTCCATGTACCAGAGTCCCTAGGGGCGATCCGGAGGAGGGGCTAGCGGTGTGCGGTCCATTGCGATTGTGTCTACAAATTGGCTCCCTTGAGCTTTGAGCCGACGGGCTCCTGGACGACTACCTGCGTGCAGGTTCGAGCATCGAGGCCTTTGACGGTTGCATGGCGGCCTTCTCTTCCACCCCTAACTATTTTCTCTACTGATGAGGGAAGTTATCCCGAAACCCGAGCCATGTCTAGTGCGATATCCAAAAACCCGGGACATGTATCGGGTCTAGAGATCATCAGTTCAACAAGTACCTACTAGCACCCACTGGGGTGAACCACTCAAGAACTCCATGTGCCAGAGTCCCTAGGGGCGATCCGGAGGAGAGGCTAGCGGTGTGCGGTCCATTGCGATTGTGTTTACAAATTGGCTCCCTTGAGCTTTGAGCCGACGGGCTCCTGGACGACGCACCTGCGTGCCGGTTTGGGCATCTAGGCCTTTGACGGTTGCTTGGCGGCCTTCTCTTCCACCCCTAACTATTTTCTCTACTGAAGAGGGAAGTTATCCCGAAACCCGAGCCATGTCTCGGGCGATATCCAAAAACCCGGGACATGTATCGGGTCTAGAGATCATCAGTTCAACAAGTACCTACTAGCACCCACTGGGGTGTACCACTCAAGAACTCCATGTGCCAGAGTCCCTAGGGGCAATCCGGAGGAGAGGCTAGCGGTGTGCGGTCCATTGGATTGTGTCTACAAATTGGCTCCCTTGAGCTTTGAGCCGACGGGCTCCTGGACGACGCACCTGCGTGCCGGTTCGGGCATCGAGGCCTTTGACGGTTGCATGGCGGCCTTCTCTTCCACCCCTAACTATTTTCTCTACTGATGAGTGAAGTTATCCCGAAACCCGAGCCATGTCTCGTGCGATATCCAAAAACCCGGGACATGTATCGGTTCTAGAGATCATCAGTTCAACAAGTACCTACTTGCACCCACTGGGGTGAACCACTCAAGAACTCCATGTACCAGAGTCCCTAGGGGAGATCCGGAGGAGGAGCTAGCGGTGTGCGGTCCATTGCGGTCCATTGCGATTGTGTCTACGGGTCTAGAGATCATCAGTTCAACAAGTACCTACTTGCACCCACTGGGGTGAACCACTCAAGAACTCCATGTGCCAGAGTTCCTAGGGTCGATCCGGAGGAGGGGCTAGCAGTGTGCGGTTCATTGCGATTGTGTCTACAAATTGGCTCCCTTGAGCTTTGAGCCGACGGGCTCCTGGACGACGCACCTGCGTGCCGGTTCGGGCATCGAGGCCTTTGACGGTTGCTTGGCAGCCTTCTCTTCCACCCCTAACTATTTTCTCTACTGATGAGGGAAGTTATCCCGAAACCCGAGCCATGTCTCTGGCGATATCCAAAAACCCGGGACATGTATCGGTTCTAGAGATCATCAGTTCAACAAGTACCTACTTGCACCAACTGGGGTGAACCACTCAAGAACTCCATGTACCAGAGTCCCTAGGGGTGATCCGGAGGAGGGGCTAGCGTTGTGCGGTCCATTGCGATTGTGTCTACAAATTGGCTCCCTTGAGCTTTGACCCGATGGGCTCCTGGACGACGCACCTGCGTGCCGGTTCGGGCATCGAGACCTTTGACGGTTGCTTGGCGGCCTTCTCATCGGGTCTAGAGATCATCAGTTCAACAAGTACCTACTTGCACCCACTGGGGTGAACCACTCAAGAACTCCATGTACCAGAGTCCCTAGGCGCGATCCGGAGGAGGGGCTAGTGGTGTGCGATCCATTGCAATTGTGTCTACAAATTGGCTTTCTTGAGCTTTGAGCCGACGGGCTCCTGGACGACGCACCTGCGTGCCGGTTCGGGCATCGAGGCCTTTGACGGTTGCTTGGCGGCCTTCTCTTCCACCCCTAACTATTTTCTCTACTGATGATGGAAGTTATCCCGAAACCCGAGCCATGTCTCGGGCGATATCCAAAAACCCGGGACATCTATCGGGTCTAGAGATCATCAGTTCAACAAGTACCTACTTGCACCCACTGGGGTGAACCACTCAAGAACTCCATGTACCAGAGTCCCTAGGGGCGATCCGAAGGAGAGGCTAGGGGTGTGCGGTCCATTGCGATTGTGTCTACAAATTGGCTCCCTTGAGCTTTGAGCCGAAGGGCTCCTGGACGACACACCTGCGTGCCTGTTCGGGCATCGAGGCCTTTGACGGTTGCTTGGCGGCCTTCTTTTACACCCCTAACTATTTTCTCTACTGAAGAGGGAAGTTATCCCGAAACCCGAGCCATGTCTCGGGCGATATCCAAAAACCCGGGACATGTATCGGGTCTAGAGATCATCAGTTCAACAAGTACCTACTTGCACCCACTGGGGTAAACCACTCAAGAACTCCATGTACCAGAGTCCCTAGGGGCGATCCGGAGGAGGGGCTAGCGGTGTGCGGTCCATTGCGATTGTGTATACAAATTGGCTCCCTTGAGCTTTGAGCCGACGGGCTCCTGGACGACTACCTGCGTGCCGGTTCGGGCATCGAGGCCTTTGACGGTTGCATGGCGGCCTTCTCTTCCACCCCTAACTATTTTCTCTACTTGTGAGGGAAGTTATCCCGAAACCCGAGCCATGTCTCGTGCGATATCCAAAAACCCGGGACATGTATCGGGTCTAGAGATCATCAGTTCAACAAGTACCTACTTGCACCCACTGGGGTGAACCACTCAAGATCTCCATGTACCAGAGTCCCTAGGGGAGATCCGGAGGAGGGGCTAGCGGTGTGCAGTCCATTGCGATTGTGTCTACAAATTGGCTCCCTTCAGCTTTGAGCCGACGGGCTCCTGGACGACGCACCTGCGTGCCGGTTCGGGCATCGAGGCCTTTGACGGTTGCTTGGCTGCCTTCTCTTCCACCCCTAACTATTTTCTCTACTGAAGAGGGAAGTTATCCCGAAACCCGAGCCATGTCTCGGGCGATATCCAAAAATCCGGGACATGTATCGGGTCTAGAGATCATCAATTCAACAAGTACCTACTTGCACCCACTGGGGTGAACCACTCAAGAACTCCATGTACCAGAGTCCCTAGGGGCGATCCGGAGGAGGGGCTAGCGGTCTGGGGTCCATTGCGATTGTGTCTACAAATTGGCTCCCTTGAGCTTTGAGCCGAAGGGCTCCTGGACGACGCACCTGCGTGCCGGTTCGGGCATCGAGGCCTTTGACGGTTGCTTGGCGGCCTTCTCTTCCACCCCTAACTATTTTCTCTACTGAAGAGGGAAGTTATCCCGAAACCCGAGCCATGTCTCGGGCGATATCCAAAAACCCGGGACATGTATCGGGTCTAGAGATCATCAGTTCAACAAGTACCTACTTGCACCCACTGGGGTGAACCACTCAAGTACTCCATGTACCAGAGTTCCTAGGGTCGATCCGGAGGAGGGGCTAGCAGTGTGCGGTTCATTGCGATTGTGTCTACAAATTGGCTCCCTTGAGCTTTGAGCCGACGGGCTCCTGGACGACGCACCTGCGTGCCGGTTCGGGCATCGAGGCCTTTGACGGTTGCTTGGCAGCCTTCTCTTCCACCCCTAACTATTTTCTCTACTGATGAGGGAAGTTATCCCGAAACCCGAGCCATGTCTCTGGCGATATCCAAAAACCCGGGACATGTATCGGTTCTAGAGATCATCAGTTCAACAAGTACCCACTTGCACCAACTGGGGTGAACCACTCAAGAACTCCATGTACCAGAGTCCCTAGGGGCGATCCGGAGGAGGGGCTAGCGTTGTGCGGTCCATTGCGATTGTGTCTACAAATTGGCTCCCTTGAGCTTTGACCCGATGGGCTCCTGGACGACGCACCTGCGTGCCGGTTCGGGCATCGAGACCTTTGACGGTTGCTTGGCGGCCTTCTCATCGGGTCTAGAGATCATCAGTTCAACAAGTACCTACTTGCACCCACTGGGGTGAACCACTCAAGAACTCCATGTACCAGAGTCCCTAGGCGCGATCCGGAGGAGGGGCTAGTGGTGTGCGATCCATTGCGATTGTGTCTACAAATTGGCTCCCTTGAGCTTTGAGCCGACGGGCTCCTGGACGACGCACCTGCGTGCCGGTTCGGGCATCGAGGCCTTTGACGGTTGCTTGGCGGCCTTCTCTTCCACCCCTAACTATTTTCTCTACTGATGATGGAAGTTATCCCGAAACCCGAGCCATGTCTCTGGCGATATCCATAAACCCGGGACATCTATCGGGTCTAGAGATCATCAGTTCAACAAGTACCTACTTGCACCCACTGGGGTGAACCATTCAAGAACTCCATGTACCAGAGTCCCTAGGGGCGATCCGGAGGAGAGGCTAGTGGTGTGCGGTCCATTGCGATTGTGTCTACAAATTGGCTCCCTTGAGCTTTGAGCCGAAGGGCTCCTGGACGACGCACCTGCGTGCCGGTTCGGGCATCGAGGCCTTTGACGGTTGCTTGGCGGCCTTCTTTTCCACCCCTAACTATTTTCTCTACTGAAGAGGGAAGTTATCCCGAAACCCGAGCCATGTCTCGGGCGATATCCAAAAACCCGGGACATGTATCGGGTCTAGAGATCATCAGTTCAACAAGTACCTACTTGCACCCACTGGGGTAAACCACTCAAGAACTCCATGTACCAGAGTCCCTAGGGGCGATCCGGAGGAGGGGCTAGCGGTGTGCGGTCCATTGCGATTGTGTCTACAAATTGGCTCCCTTGAGCTTTGAGCCGACGGGCTCCTGGACGACTACCTGCGTGCCGGTTCGAGCATCGAGGCCTTTGACGGTTGCATGGCGGCCTTCTCTTCCACCCCTAACTATTTTCTCTACTGATGAGGGAAGTTATCCCGAAACCCGAGCCATGTCTCGTGCGATATCCAAAAACCCGGGACATGTATCGGGTCTAGAGATCATCAGTTCAACAAGTACCTACTTGCACCCACTGGGGTGAACCACTCAAGAACTCCATGTACCAGAGTCCCTAGGGGAGATCCGGAGGAGGGGCTAGCGGTGTGTGGTCCATTGCGATTGTGTCTACAAATTGGCTCCCTTCAGCTTTGAGCCGACGGGCTCCTGGACAACGCACCTGCGTGCCGGTTCGGGCATCGAGGCCTTTGACGGTTGCTTGGCTGCCTTCTCTTCCACCCCTAACTATTTTCTCTACGGAAGAGGGAAGTTATCCCGAAACCCGAGCCATGTCTCGGGCGATATCCAAAAACCCGGGACATGTATCGGGTCTAGAGATCATCAGTTCAACAAGTACCTACTTGCACCCACTGGGTGAACCACTCAAAAACTCCATGTACCAGAGTCCCTAGGGGCGATCCGGAGGAGGGGCTAGCGGTGTACGGTCCATTGCGATTGTGTCTACAAATTGGCTCCCTTGAGCTTTGAGCCGACGGGCTCCTGCACGACGCACCTGCGTGCTGGTTCGGGCATCGAGGCCTTTGACGGTTGCTTGGCGGCCTTCTCTTCCACCCCTAACTATTTTCTCTACTGATGAGGGAAGTTATCCCGAAACCCGAGCCATGTCTCGGGCGATATCCAAAAACCCTGGACATGTATCGGGTCTAGAGATCATCAGTTCAACAAGTACCTACTTGCACCCACTGGGGTGAACAACTCAAGAACTCCATGTACCAGAGTCCCTAAGGGCGATGCGGAGGAGGGGCTAGCGGTGTGCGGTCCATTGCGATTGTGTCTACAAATTGGCTCCCTTGAGCTTTGACCCGATGGGCTCCTGGACGACGCACCTGCGTGCCGGTTCGGGCATCGAGGCCTTTGAAGGTTGCTTGGCGGCCTTCTCATCGGGTCTAGAGAGCATCAGTTCAACAAGTACCTACTTGCACCCACTGGGTGAACCACTCAAGAACTCCATGTACCAGAATCCCTAGGGGCGATCGGGAGGAGGGGCTAGTGGTGTGTGGTACATTGCGATTGTGTCTACAAATTGGCTCCCTTGAGCTTTGAGCCGACGGGCTCCTGGACGACGCACCTGCGTGCCGGTTCGGGCATCGAGGCCTTTGACGGTTGCTTGCGGCCTTCTCTTCCACCCCTAACTATTTTCTCCACTGATGAGGAAAGTTATCCCAAAACCCGAGCCATGTCTCGGGCGATATCCAAAAACTCTGGACATATATCGGGTCTAGAGATCATCAGTTCAACAAGTACCTACTTGCACCCACTGGGGTGAACCACTCAAGAACTCCATGTACCAGAGTCCCTAGGGGCGATCCGGAGGAGGGGCTAGCGTTGTGCGGTCCATTGCGATTGTGTCTACAAATTGGCTCCCTTGAGCTTTGACCCGATGGGCTCCTGGACGACGCACCTGCGTGCCGGTTCGGGCATCGAAACCTTTGACGGTTGCTTGGCGGCCTTCTCATTGGGTCTAGAGATCATCAGTTCAACAAGTACCTACTTGCACCCACTGGGGTGAACCACTCAAGAACTCCATGTACCAGAGTCCCTAGGCGCGATCCGGAGGAGGGGCTAGTGGTGTGCGATCCATTGCGATTGTGTCTACAAATTGGCTCCCTTGAGCTTTGAGCCGACGGGCTCCTGGACGACGCACCTGCGTGCCGGTTCGGGCATCGAGGCCTTTGACGGTTGCTTGGCGGCCTTCTCTTCCACCCCTAACTATTTTCTCTACTGATGACGGAAGTTAACCCGAAACCCGAGCCATGTCTCGGGCGATATCCATAAACCCGGGACATCTATCGGGTCTAGAGATCATCAGTTCAACAAGTACCTACTTGCACCCACTGGGGTGAACCATTCAAGAACTCCATGTACCAGAGTCCCTAGGGGCGATCCGGAGGAGAGGCTAGCGGTGTGCGGTCCATTGCGATTGTGTCTACAAATTGGCTCCCTTGAGCTTTGAGCCGAAGGGCTCCTGGACGACGCACCTGCGTGCCGGTTCGGGCATCGAGGCCTTTGACGGTTGCTTGGCGGCCTTCTTTTCCACCCCTAACTATTTTCTCTACTGAAGAGGGAAATTATCCCCAAACCCGAGCCATGTCTCGGGCGATATCCAAAAACCCGGGACATGTATCGGGTCTAGAGATCATCAGTTCAACAAGTACCTACTTGCACCCACTGGGGTAAACCACTCAAGAACTCCATGTACTAGAGTCCCTAGGGGCGATCCGGAGGAGGGGCTAGCGGTGTGCGGTCCATTGCGATTGTGTCTACAAATTGGCTCCCTTGAGCTTTGAGCCGACGGGCTCCTGGACGACTACCTGCGTGCCGGTTCGGGCATCGAGGCCTTTGACGGTTGCATGGCGGCCTTCTCTTCCACCCCTAACTATTTTCTCTACTGATGAGGGAAGTTATCCCGAAACCCGAGCCATGTCTCTGGCGATATCCAAAAACCCGGGACATGTATCGGTTCTAGAGATCATCAGTTCAACAAGTACCTACTTGCACCAACTGGGGTGAACCACTCAAGAACTCCATGTACCAGAGTCCCTAGGGGCGATCCGGAGGAGGGGCTAGCGTTGTGCGGTCCATTGCGATTGTGTCTACAAATTGGCTCCCTTGAGCTTTGACCCGATGGGCTCCTGGACGACGCACCTGCGTGCCGGTTCGGGCATCGAGACCTTTGACGGTTGCTTGGCGGCCTTCTCATCGGGTCTAGAGATCATCAGTTCAACAAGTACCTACTTGCACCCACTGGGGTGAACCACTCAAGAACTCCATGTACCAGAGTCCCTAGGCGCGATCCGGAGGAGGGGCTAGTGGTGTGCGATCCATTGCGATTGTGTCTACAAATTGGCTCCCTTGAGCTTTGAGCCGACGGGCTCCTGGACGACGCACCTGCGTGCCGGTTCGGGCATCGAGGCCTTTGACGGTTGCTTGGCGGCCTTCTCTTCCACCCCTAACTATTTTCTCTACTGATGATGGAAGTTATCCCGAAACCCGAGCCATGTCTCGGGCGATATCCATAAACCCGGGACATCTATCGGGTCTAGAGATCATCAGTTCAACAAGTACCTACTTGCACCCACTGGGGTGAACCATTCAAGAACTCCATGTACCAGAGTCCCTAGGGGCGATCCGGAGGAGAGGCTAGTGGTGTGCGGTCCATTGCGATTGTGTCTACAAATTGGCTCCCTTGAGCTTTGAGCCGAAGGGCTCCTGGACGACGCACCTGCGTGCCGGTTCAGGCATCGAGGGCTTTGACGGTTGCTTGGCGGCCTTCTTTTCCACCCCTAACTATTTTCTCTACTGAAGAGGGAAGTTATCCCGAAACCCGAGCCATGTCTCGGGCGATATCCAAAAACCCGGGACATGTATCGGGTCTAGAGATCATCAGTTCAACAAGTACCTACTTGCACCCACTGGTGTAAACCACTCAAGAACTCCATGTACCAGAGTCCCTAGGGGCGATCCGGAGGAGGGGCTAGCGGTGTGCGGTCCATTGCGATTGTGTCTACAAATTGGCTCCCTTGAGCTTTGAGCCGACGGGCTCCTGGACGACTACCTGCGTGCAGGTTCGAGCATCGAGGCCTTTGACGGTTGCATGGCGGCCTTCTCTTCCACCCCTAACTATTTTCTCTACTGATGAGGGAAGTTATCCCGAAACCCGAGCCATGTCTAGTGCGATATCCAAAAACCCGGGACATGTATCGGGTCTAGAGATCATCAGTTCAAAAGTACCTACTTGCACCCACTGGGGTGAACCACTCAAGAACTCCATGTACCAGAGTCCCTAGGGGAGATCCGTAGGAGGGGCTAGCGGTGTGCGGTCCATTGCGATTGTGTCTACAAATGGGCTCCCTTCAGCTTTGAGCCGACGGGCTCCTGGACGACGCACCTGCGTGCCGGTTCGGACATCGAGGCCTTTGACGGTTGCTTGGATGCCTTCTCTTCCACCCCTAACTATTTTCTCTACTGAAGAGGGAAGTTATCCCGAAACCCGAGCCATGTCTCGGGCGATATCCAAAAACCCGGGACATGTATCGGGTCTAGAGATCATCAGTTCAACAAGTACCTACTTGTACCCACTGGGTGAACCACTCAAGAACTCCATGTACCAGAGTCCCTAGGGGCGATCCGGAGGAGGGGCTAGCGGTGTGCGGTCCATTGCGATTGTGTCTACAAATTGGCTCCCTTGAGCTTTGAGCCGACGGGCTCCTGCACGACGCACCTGCGTGCTGGTTCGGGCATCGAGGCCTTTGACGGTTGCTTGGCGGCCTTCTCTTCCACCCCTAACTATTTTCTCTACTGATGAGGGAAGTTATCCCGAAACCTGAGCCATGTCTCGGGCGATATCCAAAAACCCTGGACATGTATCGGGTCTAGAGATCATCAGTTCAACAAGTACCTACTTGCACCCACTGGGGTGAACCACTCAAGAACTCCATGTACCAGAGTCCCTAAGGGCGATCCGGAGGAGGGGCTAGCGGTGTGCGGTCCATTGCGATTGTGTCTACAAATTGGCTCCCTTGAGCTTTGACCCGATGGGCTGCTGGACGACGCACCTGCGTGCCGGTTCGGGCATCGAGGCCTTTGAAGGTTGCTTGGCGGCCTTCTCATCGGGTCTAGAGAGCATGAGTTCAACAAGTACCTACTTGCACCCACTGGGTGAACCACTCAAGAACTCCATGTACCAGAATCCCTAGGGGCGATCGGGAGGAGGGGCTAGTGGTGTGTGGTCCATTGCGATTGTGTCTACAAATTGGCTCCCTTGAGCTTTGAGCCGACGGGCTCCTGGACGAAGCACCTGCGTGCCGGTTCGGGCATCGAGGCCTTTGACGGTTGCTTGGCGGCCTTCTCTTCCACCCCTAACTATTTTCTCCACTGATGGGGAAAGTTATCCCAAAACCCGAGCCATGTCTCGGGCGATATCCAAAAACTCTGGACATATATCGGGTCTAGAGATCATCAGTTCAACAAGTACCTACTTGCACCCACTGGGGTGAACCACTCAAGAACTCCATGTACCAGAGTCCCTAGGGGCGATCCGGAGGAGGGGCTAGCGGTGTGCGGTCCATTGCGATTGTGTCTACAAATTGGCTCCCTTGAGCTTTGAGCCGACGGGCTCCTGGACGACTACCTGCGTGCCGGTTCGAGCATCGAGGCCTTTGACGGTTGCTTGGATGCCTTCTCTTCCACCCCTAACTATTTTCTCTACTGAAGAGGGAAGTTATCCCGAAACCCGAGCCATGTCTCGGGCGATATCCAAAAACCCGGGACATGTATCGGGTCTAGAGATCATCAGTTCAACAAGTACCTACTTGTACCCACTGGGTGAACCACTCAAGAACTCCATGTACCAGAGTCCCTAGGGGCGATCCGGAGGAGGGGCTAGCGGTGTGCGGTCCATTGCGATTGTGTCTACAAATTGGCTCCCTTGAGCTTTGAGCCGACGGGCTCCTGCACGACGCACCTGCGTGCTGGTTCGGGCATCGAGGCCTTTGACGGTTGCTTGGCGGCCTTCTCTTCCACCCCTAACTATTTTCTCTACTGATGAGGGAAGTTATCCCGAAACCCGAGCCATGTCTCGGGCGATATCCAAAAACCCTGGACATGTATCGGGTCTAGAGATCATCAGTTCAACAAGTACCTACTTGCACCCACTGGGGTGAACCACTCAAGAACTCCATGTACCAGAGTCCCTAAGGGCGATCCGGAGGAGGGGCTAGCGGTGTGCGGTCCATTGCGATTGTGTCTACAAATTGGCTCCCTTGAGCTTTGACCCGATGGGCTCCTGGACGACGCACCTGCGTGCCGGTTCGGGCATCGAGGCCTTTGAAGGTTGCTTGGCGGCCTTCTCATCGGGTCTAGAGAGCATCAGTTCAACAAGTACCTACTTGCACCCACTGGGTGAACCACTCAAGAACTCCATGTACCAGAATCCCTAGGGGCGATCGGGAGGAGGGGCTAGTGGTGTGTGGTCCATTGCGATTGTGTCTACAAATTGGCTCCCTTGAGCTTTGAGCCGACGGGCTCCTGGACGACGCACCTGCGTGCCGGTTCGGGCATCGAGGCCTTTGACGGTTGCTTGGCGGCCTTCTCTTCCACCCCTAACTATTTTCTCCACTGATGGGGAAAGTTATCCCAAAACCCGAGCCATGTCTCGGGCGATATCCAAAAACTCTGGACATATATCGGGTCTAGAGATCATCAGTTCAACAAGTACCTACTTGCACCCACTGGGGTGAACCACTCAAGAACTCCATGTACCAGAGTCCCTAGGGGCGATCCGGAGGAGGGGCTAGCGGTGTGCGGTCCATTGCGATTGTGTCTACAAATTGGCTCCCTTGAGCTTTGAGCCGACGGGCTCCTGGACGACTACCTGCGTGCCGGTTCGGGCATCGAGGCCTTTGACGGTTGCATGGCGGCCTTCTCTTCCACCCCTAACTATTTTCTCTACTGATGAGGGAAGTTATCCCGAAACCCGAGCCATGTCTCGTGCGATATCCAAAAACCCGGGACATGTATCGGGTCTAGAGATCATCAGTTCAACAAGTACCTACTTGCACCCACTGGGGTGAACCACTCAAGAACTCCATGTACCAGAGTCCCTAGGGGCGATCCGGAGGAGGGGCTAGCGGTGTGCGGTCCATTGCGATTGTGTCTACAAATTGGCTCCCTTGAGCTTTGAGCCGACGGGCTCCTGCACGACGCACCTGCGTGCTGGTTCGGGCATCGAGGCCTTTGACGGTTGCTTGGCGGCCTTCTCTTCCACCCCTAACTATTTTCTCTACTGATGAGGGAAGTTATCCCCAAACCCGAGCCATGTCTCGGGCGATATCCAAAAACCCTGGACATGTATCGGGTCTAGAGATCATCAGTTCAACAAGTACCTACTTGCACCCACTGGGGTGAACCACTCAAGAACTCCATGTACCAGAGTCCCTAAGGGCGATCCGGAGGAGGGGCTAGCGGTGTGCGGTCCATTGCGATTGTGTCTACAAATTGGCTCCCTTGAGCTTTGACCCGATGGGCTCCTGGACGACGCACCTGCGTGCCGGTTCGGGCATCGAGGCCTTTGACGGTTGCTTGGCGGCCTTCTCATCGGGTCTAGAGATCATCAGTTCAACAAGTACCTACTTGCACCCACTGGGTGAACCACTCAAGAACTCCATGTACCAGAATCCCTAGGGGCGATCCGGAGGAGGGGCTAGTGGTGTGTGGTCCATTGCGATTGTGTCTACAAATTGGCTCCCTTGAGCTTTGAGCCGACGGGCTCCTGGACGACGCACCTGCGTGCCGGTTCGGGCATCGAGGCCTTTGACGGTTGCTTGGCGGCCTTCTCTTCCACCCCTAACTATTTTCTCCACTGATGAGGAAAGTTATCCCAAAACCCGAGCCATGTCTCGGGCGATATCCAAAAACTCGGGACATATATCAGGTCTAGAGATCATCAGTTCAACAAGTACCTACTTGCACCCACTGGGGTGAACCACTCAAGATCTCCATGTACCAGAGTCCCTAAGGGCGATCCGGAGGAGGGGCTAGCGGTGTGCGGTCCATTGCGATTGTGTCTACAAATTGGCTCCCTTGAGTTTTGAGCCGACGGGCTCCTGGAAGACGCACCTGCGTGCCGGTTCGGGCATCGAGGCCTTTGACGGTTGCTTGGCGGCCTTCTCTTCCACCCCTAACTATTTTCTCTACTGATGAGGGAAGTTATCCCGAAACCCGAGCCATGTCTCAGGCGATATCCAAAAACCCTGGACATGTATCGGGTCTAGAGATCATCAGTTCAACAAGTACCTACTTGCACCCACTGGGGTGAACCACTCAAGAACTCCATGTACCAGAGTCCCTAGGGGCGATCCGGAGGAGGGGCTAGCAGTGTGCAGTCCATTGCGATTGTGTCTACAAATTGGCTCCCTTGAGCTTTGAGCCGACGGGCTCCTGGAGGACGCACCTGGGTGCCGGTTCGGGCATCGAGGCCTTTGACGTTTGCTTGGCGGCCTTCTCTTCCACCCCTAACTATTTTCTCTACTGATGAGGGAAGTATCCTGAAACCCGAGCCATGTCTCTGGCGATATCCAAAAACCCGGGACATGTATCGGGCCTAGAGATCATCAGTTCAACAAGTACCTACTTGCACCCACTGGGGTGAACCACTCAAGAACTTCATGTACCAGAGTCCCTAGGGGCGATCCGGAGGAGGGGCTAGCGGTGTGCGGTCCCATGCGATTGTGTCTACAAATTGGCTCCCTTGAGCTTTGACCCGATAGGTTCCTGGACGACGCACCTGAGTGCCGGTTCGGGCATCGAGGCCTTTGACGGTTGCTTGGCGGCCTTCTCATCGGGTCTAGAGATCGTCAGTTCAACAAGTACCTACTTGCACCCACTGGGGTGAACCACTCAAGAACTTCATGTACCAGAGTCCCTAGGGGCGATCCGGAGGAGGGGCTAGCGGTGTGCGGTCCATTGCGATTGTGTCTACAAATTGACTCCCTTGAGCTTTGACCCGATGGGCTCCTGGACGACGCACCTGAGTGCCGGTTCGGGCATCGAGGCCTTTGACGGTTGCTTGGCGGCCTTCTCATCGGGTCTAGAGATCATCAGTTCAACAAGTACCTACTTGCACCCACTGGGGTGAACCACTCAAGAACTTCATGTACCAGAGTCCCTAGGCGCGATCCGGAGGAGGGGCTAGTGGTGTGCGATCCATTGCGATTGTGTCTACAAATTGGCTCCCTTGAGCTTTGAGCCGACGGGCTCCTGGACGACGCACCTGCGTGCCGGTTCGGGCATCGAGGCCTTTGACGGTTGCTTGGCGGCCTTCTCTTCCACCCCTAACTATTTTCTCTACTGATGACGGAAGTTAACCCGAAACCCGAGCCATGTCTCGGGCGATATCCATAAACCCGGGACATCTATCGGGTCTAGAGATCATCAGTTCAACAAGTACCTACTTGCACCCACTGGGGTGAACCATTCAAGAACTCCATGTACCAGAGTCCCTAGGGGCGATCCGGAGTAGAGGCTAGCGGTGTGCGGTCCATTGCGATTGTGTCTACAAATTGGCTCCCTTGAGCTTTGAGCCGAAGGGCTCCTGGACGACGCACCTGCGTGCCGGTTCGGGCATCGAGGCCTTTGACGGTTGCTTGGCGGCCTTCTTTTCCACCCCTAACTATTTTCTCTACTGAAGAGGGAAATTATCCCCAAACCCGAGCCATGTCTCGGGCGATATCCAAAAACCCGGGACATGTATCGGGTCTAGAGATCATCAGTTCAACAAGTACCTACTTGCACCCACTGGGGTAAACCACTCAAGAACTCCATGTACTAGAGTCCCTAGGGGCGATCCGGAGGAGGGGCTAGCGGTGTGCGGTCCATTGCGATTGTGTCTACAAATTGGCTCCCTTGAGCTTTGAGCCGACGGGCTCCTGGACGACTACCTGCGTGCCGGTTCGGGCATCGAGGCCTTTGACGGTTGCATGGCGGCCTTCTCTTCCACCCCTAACTATTTTCTCTACTGATGAGGGAAGTTATCCCGAAACCCGAGCCATGTCTCTGGCGATATCCAAAAACCCGGGACATGTATCGGTTCTAGAGATCATCAGTTCAACAAGTACCTACTTGCACCAACTGGGGTGAACCACTCAAGAACTCCATGTACCAGAGTCCCTAGGGGTGATCCGGAGGAGGGGCTAGCGTTGTGCGGTCCATTGCGATTGTGTCTACAAATTGGCTCCCTTGAGCTTTGACCCGATGGGCTCCTGGACGACGCACCTGCGTGCCGGTTCGGGCATCGAGACCTTTGACGGTTGCTTGGCGGCCTTCTCATCGGGTCTAGAGATCATCAGTTCAACAAGTACCTACTTGCACCCACTGGGGTGAACCACTCAAGAACTCCATGTACCAGAGTCCCTAGGCGCGATCCGGAGGAGGGGCTAGTGGTGTGCGATCCATTGCGATTGTGTCTACAAATTGGCTCCCTTGAGCTTTGAGCCGACGGGCTCCTGGACGACGCACCTGCGTGCCGGTTCGGGCATCGAGGCCTTTGACGGTTGCTTGGCGGCCTTCTCTTCCACCCCTAACTATTTTCTCTACTGATGATGGAAGTTATCCCGAAACCCGAGCCATGTCTCGGGCGATATCCATAAACCCGGGACATCTATCGGGTCTAGAGATCATCAGTTCAACAAGTACCTACTTGCACCCATTGGGGTGAACCATTCAAGAACTCCATGTACCAGAGTCCCTAGGGGCGATCCGGAGGAGAGGCTAGTGGTGTGCGGTCCATTGCGATTGTGTCTACAAATTGGCTCCCTTGAGCTTTGAGCCGAAGGGCTCCTGGACGACGCACCTGCGTGCCGGTTCAGGCATCGAGGGCTTTGACGGTTGCTTGGCGGCCTTCTTTTCCACCCCTAACTATTTTCTCTACTGAAGAGGGAAGTTATCCCGAAACCCGAGCCATGTCTCGGGCGATATCCAAAAACCCGGGACATGTATCGGGTCTAGAGATCATCAGTTCAACAAGTACCTACTTGCACCCACTGGTGTAAACCACTAAAGAACTCCATGTACCAGAGTCCCTAGGGGCGATCCGGAGGAGGGGCTAGCGGTGTGCGGTCCATTGCGATTGTGTCTACAAATTGGCTCCCTTGAGCTTTGAGCCGACGGGCTCCTGGACGACTACCTGCGTGCAGGTTCGAGCATCGAGGCCTTTGACGGTTGCATGGCGGCCTTCTCTTCCACCCCTAACTATTTTCTCTACTGATGAGGGAAGTTATCCCGAAACCCGAGCCATGTCTAGTGCGATATCCAAAAACCCGGGACATGTATCGGGTCTAGAGATCATCAGTTCAAAAGTACCTACTTGCACCCACTGGGGTGAACCACTCAAGAACTCCATGTACCAGAGTCCCTAGGGGAGATCCGTAGGAGGGGCTAGCGGTGTGCGGTCCATTGCGATTGTGTCTACAAATGGGCTCCCTTCAGCTTTGAGCCGACGGTCTCCTGGACGACGCACCTGCGTGCCGGTTCGGACATCGAGGCCTTTGACGGTTGCTTGGATGCCTTCTCTTCCACCCCTAACTATTTTCTCTACTGAAGAGGGAAGTTATCCCGAAACCCGAGCCATGTCTCGGGCGATATCCAAAAACCCGGGACATGTATCGGGTCTAGAGATCATCAGTTCAACAAGTACCTACTTGTACCCACTGGGTGAACCACTCAAGAACTCCATGTACCAGAGTCCCTAGGGGCGATCCGGAGGAGGGGCTAGCGGTGTGCGGTCCATTGCGATTGTGTCTACAAATTGGCTCCCTTGAGCTTTGAGCCGACGGGCTCCTGCACGACGCACCTGCGTGCTGGTTCGGGCATCGAGGCCTTTGACGGTTGCTTGGCGGCCTTCTCTTCCACCCCTAACTATTTTCTCTACTGATGAGGGAAGTTATCCCGAAACCTGAGCCATGTCTCGGGCGATATCCAAAAACCCTGGACATGTATCAGGTCTAGAGATCATCAGTTCAACAAGTACCTACTTGCACCCACTGGGGTGAACCACTCAAGAACTCCATGTACCAGAGTCCCTAAGGGCGATCCGGAGGAGGGGCTAGCGGTGTGCGGTCCATTGCGATTGTGTCTACAAATTGGCTCCCTTGAGCTTTGACCCGATGGGCTCCTGGACGACGCACCTGCGTGCCGGTTCGGGCATCGAGGCCTTTGAAGGTTGCTTGGCGGCCTTCTCATCGGGTCTAGAGAGCATCAGTTCAACAAGTACCTACTTGCACCCACTGGGTGAACCACTCAAGAACTCCATGTACCAGAATCCCTAGGGGCGATCGGGAGGAGGGGCTAGTGGTGTGTGGTCCATTGCGATTGTGTCTACAAATTGGCTCCCTTGAGCTTTGAGCCGACGGGCTCCTGGACGAAGCACCTGCGTGCCGGTTCGGGCATCGAGGCCTTTGACGGTTGCTTGGCGGCCTTCTCTTCCACCCCTAACTATTTTCTCCACTGATGGGGAAAGTTATCCCAAAACCCGAGCCATGTCTCGGGCGATATCCAAAAACTCTGGACATATATCGGGTCTAGAGATCATCAGTTCAACAAGTACCTACTTGCACCCACTGGGGTGAACCACTCAAGAACTCCATGTACCAGAGTCCCTAGGGGCGATCCGGAGGAGGGGCTAGCGGTGTGCGGTCCATTGCGATTGTGTCTACAAATTGGCTCCCTTGAGCTTTGAGCCGACGGGCTCCTGGACGACTACCTGCGTGCCGGTTCGAGCATCGAGGCCTTTGACGGTTGCTTGGATGCCTTCTCTTCCACCCCTAACTATTTTCTCTACTGAAGAGGGAAGTTATCCCGAAACCCGAGCCATGTCTCGGGCGATATCCAAAAACCCGGGACATGTATCGGGTCTAGAGATCATCAGTTCAACAAGTACCTACTTGTACCCACTGGGTGAACCACTCAAGAACTCCATGTACCAGAGTCCCTAGGGGCGATCCGGAGGAGGGGCTAGCGGTGTGCGGTCCATTGCGATTGTGTCTACAAATTGGCTCCCTTGAGCTTTGAGCCGACGGGCTCCTGCACGACGCACCTGCGTGCTGGTTCGGGCATCGAGGCCTTTGACGGTTGCTTGGCGGCCTTCTCTTCCACCCCTAACTATTTTCTCTACTGATGAGGGAAGTTATCCCGAAACCCGAGCCATGTCTCGGGCGATATCCAAAAACCCTGGACATGTATCGGGTCTAGAGATCATCAGTTCAACAAGTACCTACTTGCACCCACTGGGGTGAACCACTCAAGAACTCCATGTACCAGAGTCCCTAAGGGCGATCCGGAGGAGGGGCTAGCGGTGTGCGGTCCATTGCGATTGTGTCTACAAATTGGCTCCCTTGAGCTTTGACCCGATGGGCTCCTGGACGACGCACCTGCGTGCCGGTTCGGGCATCGAGGCCTTTGAAGGTTGCTTGGCGGCCTTCTCATCGGGTCTAGAGAGCATCAGTTCAACAAGTACCTACTTGCACCCACTGGGTGAACCACTCAAGAACTCCATGTACCAGAATCCCTAGGGGCGATCGGGAGGAGGGGCTAGTGGTGTGTGGTCCATTGCGATTGTGTCTACAAATTGGCTCCCTTGAGCTTTGAGCCGACGGGCTCCTGGACGACGCACCTGCGTGCCGGTTCGGGCATCGAGGCCTTTGACGGTTGCTTGGCGGCCTTCTCTTCCACCCCTAACTATTTTCTCCACTGATGGGGAAAGTTATCCCAAAACCCGAGCCATGTCTCGGGCGATATCCAAAAACTCTGGACATATATCGGGTCTAGAGATCATCAGTTCAACAAGTACCTACTTGCACCCACTGGGGTGAACCACTCAAGAACTCCATGTACCAGAGTCCCTAGGGGCGATCCGGAGGAGGGGCTAGCGGTGTGCGGTCCATTGCGATTGTGTCTACAAATTGGCTCCCTTGAGCTTTGAGCCGACGGGCTCCTGGACGACTACCTGCGTGCCGGTTCGGGCATCGAGGCCTTTGACGGTTGCATGGCGGCCTTCTCTTCCACCCCTAACTATTTTCTCTACTGATGAGGGAAGTTATCCCGAAACCCGAGCCATGTCTCGTGCGATATCCAAAAACCCGGGACATGTATCGGGTCTAGAGATCATCAGTTCAACAAGTACCTACTTGCACCCACTGGGGTGAACCACTCAAGAACTCCATGTACCAGAGTCCCTAGGGGCGATCCGGAGGAGGGGCTAGCGGTGTGCGGTCCATTGCGATTGTGTCTACAAATTGGCTCCCTTGAGCTTTGAGCCGACGGGCTCCTGCACGACGCACCTGCGTGCTGGTTCGGGCATCGAGGCCTTTGACGGTTGCTTGGCGGCCTTCTCTTCCACCCCTAACTATTTTCTCTACTGATGAGGGAAGTTATCCCCAAACCCGAGCCATGTCTCGGGCGATATCCAAAAACCCTGGACATGTATCGGGTCTAGAGATCATCAGTTCAACAAGTACCTACTTGCACCCACTGGGGTGAACCACTCAAGAACTCCATGTACCAGAGTCCCTAAGGGCGATCCGGAGGAGGGGCTAGCGGTGTGCGGTCCATTGCGATTGTGTCTACAAATTGGCTCCCTTGAGCTTTGACCCGATGGGCTCCTGGACGACGCACCTGCGTGCCGGTTCGGGCATCGAGGCCTTTGACGGTTGCTTGGCGGCCTTCTCATCGGGTCTAGAGATCATCAGTTCAACAAGTACCTACTTGCACCCACTGGGTGAACCACTCAAGAACTCCATGTACCAGAATCCCTAGGGGCGATCCGGAGGAGGGGCTAGTGGTGTGTGGTCCATTGCGATTGTGTCTACAAATTGGCTCCCTTGAGCTTTGAGCCGACGGGCTCCTGGACGACGCACCTGCGTGCCGGTTCGGGCATCGAGGCCTTTGACGGTTGCTTGGCGGCCTTCTCTTCCACCCCTAACTATTTTCTCCACTGATGAGGAAAGTTATCCCAAAACCGGAGCCATGTCTCGGGCGATATCCAAAAACTCGGGACATATATCAGGTCTAGAGATCATCAGTTCAACAAGTACCTACTTGCACCCACTGGGGTGAACCACTCAAGATCTCCATGTACCAGAGTCCCTAAGGGCGATCCGGAGGAGGGGCTAGCGGTGTGCGGTCCATTGCGATTGTGTCTACAAATTGGCTCCCTTGAGTTTTGAGCCGACGGGCTCCTGGAAGACGCACCTGCGTGCCGGTTCGGGCATCGAGGCCTTTGACGGTTGCTTGGCGGCCTTCTCTTCCACCCCTAACTATTTTCTCTACTGATGAGGGAAGTTATCCCGAAACCCGAGCCATGTCTCGGGCGATATCCAAAAATCCTGGACATGTATCGGGTCTAGAGATCATCAGTTCAACAAGTACCTACTTGCACCCACTGGGGTGAACCACTCAAGAACTCCATGTACCAGAGTCCCTAGGGGCGATCCGGAGGAGGGGCTAGCAGTGTGCAGTCCATTGCGATTGTGTCTACAAATTGGCTCCCTTGAGCTTTGAGCCGACGGGCTCCGGGAGGACGCACCTGGGTGCCGGTTCGGGCATCGAGGCCTTTGACGTTTGCTTGGCGGCCTTCTCTTCCACCCCTAACTATTTTCTCTACTGATGAGGGAAGTATCCTGAAACCCGAGCCATGTCTCTGGCGATATCCAAAAACCCGGGACATGTATCGGGCCTAGAGATCATCAGTTCAACAAGTACCTACTTGCACCCACTGGGGTGAACCACTCAAGAACTTCATGTACCAGAGTCCCTAGGGGCGATCCGGAGGAGGGGCTAGCGGTGTGCGGTCCATTGCGATTGTGTCTACAAATTGGCTCCCTTGAGCTTTGACCCGATAGGCTCCTGGACGACGCACCTGAGTGCCGGTTCGGGCATCGAGGCCTTTGACGGTTGCTTGGCGGCCTTCTCATCGGGTCTAGAGATCGTCAGTTCAACAAGTACCTACTTGCACCCACTGGGGTGAACCACTCAAGAACTTCATGTACCAGAGTCCCTAGGGGCGATCCGGAGGAGGGGCTAGCGGTGTGCGGTCCATTGCGATTGTGTCTACAAATTGACTCCCTTGAGCTTTGACCCGATGGGCTCCTGGACGACGCACCTGAGTGCCGGTTCGGGCATCGAGGCCTTTGACGGTTGCTTGGCGGCCTTCTCATCGGGTCTAGAGATCATCAGTTCAACAAGTACCTACTTGCACCCACTGGGGTGAACCACTCAAGAACTTCATGTACCAGAGTCCCTAGGGGCGATCCGGAGGAGGGGCTAGCGGTGTGCGGTCCATTGCGATTGTGTCTACAAATTGGCTCCCTTGAGCATTGACCCGATAGGCTCCTGGACGACGCACCTGAGTGCCGGTTCGGGCATCGAGGCCTTTGACGGTTGCTTGGCGGCCTTCTCTTCCACCCCTAACTATTTTCTCTACTGATGAGGGAAGTTATCCCGAAACCCGAGCCATGTCTCGGGCGATATCCAAAAACCCGGGACATGTATCGGGTCTAGAGATCATCAGTTCAACAAGTACCTACTTGTACCCACTGGGTGAACCACTCAAGAACTCCATGTACCAGAGTCCCTAGGGGCGATCCGGAGGAGGGGCTAGCGGTGTGCGGTCCATTGCGATTGTGTCTACAAATTGGCTCCCTTGAGCTTTGAGCCGACGGGCTCCTGCACGACGCACCTGCGTGCTGGTTCGGGCATCGAGGCCTTTGACGGTTGCTTGGCGGCCTTCTCTTCCACCCCTAACTATTTTCTCTACTGATGAGGGAAGTTATCCCGAAACCCGAGCCATGTCTCGGGCGATATCCAAAAACCCTGGACATGTATCGGGTCTAGAGATCATCAGTTCAACAAGTACCTACTTGTACCCACTGGGTGAACCACTCAAGAACTCCATGTACCAGAGTCCCTAGGGGCGATCCGGAGGAGGGGCTAGCGGTGTGCGGTCCATTGCGATTGTGTCTACAAATTGGCTCCCTTGAGCTTTGAGCCGACGGGCTCCTGCACGACGCACCTGCGTGCTGGTTCGGGCATCGAGGCCTTTGACGGTTGCTTGGCGGCCTTCTCTTCCACCCCTAACTATTTTCTCTACTGATGAGGGAAGTTATCCCGAAACCCGAGCCATGTCTCGGGCGATATCCAAAAACCCTGGACATGTATCGGGTCTAGAGATCATCAGTTCAACAAGTACCTACTTGCACCCACTGGGGTGAACCACTCAAGAACTCCATGTACCAGAGTCCCTAAGGGCGATCCGGAGGAGGGGCTAGCGGTGTGCGGTCCATTGCGATTGTGTCTACAAATTGGCTCCCTTGAGCTTTGACCCGATGGGCTCCTGGACGACGCACCTGCGTGCCGGTTCGGGCATCGAGGCCTTTGAAGGTTGCTTGGCGGCCTTCTCATCGGGTCTAGAGAGCATCAGTTCAACAAGTACCTACTTGCACCCACTGGGTGAACCACTCAAGAACTCCATGTACCAGAATCCCTAGGGGCGATCGGGAGGAGGGGCTAGTGGTGTGTGGTCCATTGCGATTTTGTCTACAAATTGGCTCCCTTGAGCTTTGAGCCGACGGGCTCCTGGACGACGCACCTGCGTGCCGGTTCGGGCATCGAGGCCTTTGACGGTTGCTTGGCGGCCTTCTCTTCCACCCCTAACTATTTTCTCCACTGATGGGGAAAGTTATCCCAAAACCCGAGCCATGTCTCGGGCGATATCCAAAAACTCTGGACATATATCGGGTCTAGAGATCATCAGTTCAACAAGTACCTACTTGCACCCACTGGGGTGAACCACTCAAGAACTCCATGTACCAGAGTCCCTAGGGGCGATCCGGAGGAGGGGCTAGCGGTGTGCGGTCCATTGCGATTGTGTCTACAAATTGGCTCCCTTGAGCTTTGAGCCGACGGGCTCCTGGACGACTACCTGCGTGCCGGTTCGGGCATCGAGGCCTTTGACGGTTGCATGGCGGCCTTCTCTTCCACCCCTAACTATTTTCTCTACTGATGAGGGAAGTTATCCCGAAACCCGAGCCATGTCTCGTGCGATATCCAAAAACCCGGGACATGTATCGGGTCTAGAGATCATCAGTTCAACAAGTACCTACTTGCACCCACTGGGGTGAACCACTCAAGAACTCCATGTACCAGAGTCCCTAGGGGCGATCCGGAGGAGGGGCTAGCGGTGTGCGGTCCATTGCGATTGTGTCTACAAATTGGCTCCCTTGAGCTTTGAGCCGACGGGCTCCTGCACGACGCACCTGCGTGCTGGTTCGGGCATCGAGGCCTTTGACGGTTGCTTGGCGGCCTTCTCTTCCACCCCTAACTATTTTCTCTACTGATGAGGGAAGTTATCCCGAAACCCGAGCCATGTCTCGGGCGATATCCAAAAACCCTGGACATGTATCGGGTCTAGAGATCATCAGTTCAACAAGTACCTACTTGCACCCACTGGGGTGAACCACTCAAGAACTCCATGTACCAGAGTCCCTAAGGGCGATCCGGAGGAGGGGCTAGCGGTGTGCGGTCCATTGCGATTGTGTCTACAAATTGGCTCCCTTGAGCTTTGACCCGATGGGCTCCTGGACGACGCACCTGCGTGCCGGTTCGGGCATCGAGGCCTTTGAAGGTTGCTTGGCGGCCTTCTCATCGGGTCTAGAGAGCATCAGTTCAACAAGTACCTACTTGCACCCACTGGGTGAACCACTCAAGAACTCCATGTACCAGAATCCCTAGGGGCGATCGGGAGGAGGGGCTAGTGGTGTGTGGTCCATTGCGATTGTGTCTACAAATTGGCTCCCTTGAGCTTTGAGCCGACGGGCTCCTGGACGACGCACCTGCGTGCCGGTTCGGGCATCGAGGCCTTTGACGGTTGCTTGGCGGCCTTCTCTTCCACCCCTAACTATTTTCTCCACTGATGGGGAAAGTTATCCCAAAACCCGAGCCATGTCTCGGGCGATATCCAAAAACTCTGGACATATATCGGGTCTAGAGATCATCAGTTCAACAAGTACCTACTTGCACCCACTGGGGTGAACCACTCAAGAACTCCATGTACCAGAGTCCCTAGGGGCGATCCGGAGGAGGGGCTAGCGGTGTGCGGTCCATTGCGATTGTGTCTACAAATTGGCTCCCTTGAGCTTTGAGCCGACGGGCTCCTGGACGACTACCTGCGTGCCGGTTCGGGCATCGAGGCCTTTGACGGTTGCATGGCGGCCTTCTCTTCCACCCCTAACTATTTTCTCTACTGATGAGGGAAGTTATCCCGAAACCCGAGCCATGTCTCGTGCGATATCCAAAAACCCGGGACATGTATCGGGTCTAGAGATCATCAGTTCAACAAGTACCTACTTGCACCCACTGGGGTGAACCACTCAAGAACTCCATGTACCAGAGTCCCTAGGGGCGATCCGGAGGAGAGGCTAGCGGTGTGCGGTCCATTGCGATTGTGTCTACAAATTGGCTCCCTTGAGCTTTGAGCCGACGGGCTCCTGCACGACGCACCTGCGTGCTGGTTCGGGCATCGAGGCCTTTGACGGTTGCTTGGCGGCCTTCTCTTCCACCCCTAACTATTTTCTCTACTGATGAGGGAAGTTATCCCCAAACCCGAGCCATGTCTCGGGCGATATCCAAAAACCCTGGACATGTATCGGGTCTAGAGATCATCAGTTCAACAAGTACCTACTTGCACCCACTGGGGTGAACCACTCAAGAACTCCATGTACCAGAGTCCCTAAGGGCGATCCGGAGGAGGGGCTAGCGGTGTGCGGTCCATTGCGATTGTGTCTACAAATTGGCTCCCTTGAGCTTTGACCCGATGGGCTCCTGGACGACGCACCTGCGTGCCGGTTCGGGCATCGAGGCCTTTGACGGTTGCTTGGCGGCCTTCTCATCGGGTCTAGAGATCATCAGTTCAACAAGTACCTACTTGCACCCACTGGGTGAACCACTCAAGAACTCCATGTACCAGAATCCCTAGGGGCGATCCGGAGGAGGGGCTAGTGGTGTGTGGTCTATTGCGATTGTGTCTACAAATTGGCTCCCTTGAGCTTTGAGCCGACGGGCTCCTGGACGACGCACCTGCGTGCCGGTTCGGGCATCGAGGCCTTTGACGGTTGCTTGGCGGCCTTCTCTTCCACCCCTAACTATTTTCTCCACTGATGAGGAAAGTTATCCCAAAACCCGAGCCATGTCTCGGGCGATATCCAAAAACTCGGGACATATATCAGGTCTAGAGATCATCAGTTCAACAAGTACCTACTTGCACCCACTGGGGTGAACCACTCAAGATCTCCATGTACCAGAGTCCCTAAGGGCGATCCGGAGGAGGGGCTAGCGGTGTGCGGTCCATTGCGATTGTGTCTACAAATTGGCTCCCTTGAGTTTTGAGCCGACGGGCTCCTGGAAGACGCACCTGCGTGCCGGTTCGGGCATCGAGGCCTTTGACGGTTGCTTGGCGGCCTTCTCTTCCACCCCTAACTATTTTCTCTACTGATGAGGGAAGTTATCCCGAAACCCGAGCCATGTCTCGGGCGATATCCAAAAACCCTGGACATGTATCGGGTCTAGAGATCATCAGTTCAACAAGTACCTACTTGCACCCACTGGGGTGAACCACTCAAGAACTCCATGTACCAGAGTCCCTAGGGGCGATCCGGAGGAGGGGCTAGCAGTGTGCAGTCCATTGCGATTGTGTCTACAAATTGGCTCCCTTGAGCTTTGAGCCGACGGGCTCCTGGAGGACGCACCTGGGTGCCGGTTCGGGCATCGAGGCCTTTGACGTTTGCTTGGCGGCCTTCTCTTCCACCCCTAACTATTTTCTCTACTGATGAGGGAAGTATCCTGAAACCCGAGCCATGTCTCTGGCGATATCCAAAAACCCGGGACATGTATCGGGCCTAGAGATCATCAGTTCAACAAGTACCTACTTGCACCCACTGGGGTGAACCACTCAAGAACTTCATGTACCAGAGTCCCTAGGGGCGATCCGGAGGAGGGGCTAGCGGTGTGCGGTCCATTGCGATTGTGTCTACAAATTGGCTCCCTTGAGCTTTGACCCGATAGGCTCCTGGACGACGCACCTGAGTGCCGGTTCGGGCATCGAGGCCTTTGACGGTTGCTTGGCGGCCTTCTCATCGGGTCTAGAGATCGTCAGTTCAACAAGTACCTACTTGCACCCACTGGGGTGAACCACTCAAGAACTTCATGTACCAGAGTCCCTAGGGGCGATCCGGAGGAGGGGCTAGCGGTGTGCGGTCCATTGCGATTGTGTCTACAAATTGACTCCCTTGAGCTTTGACCCGATGGGCTCCTGGACGACGCACCTGAGTGCCGGTTCGGGCATCGATGCCTTTGACGGTTGCTTGGCGGCCTTCTCATCGGGTCTAGAGATCATCAGTTCAACAAGTACCTACTTGCACCCAGTGGGGTGAACCACTCAAGAACTCCATGTACCAGAGTCCCTAGGCGCGATCCGGAGGAGGGGCTAGTGGTGTGCGATCCATTGCGATTGTGTCTACAAATTGGCTCCCTTGAGCTTTGAGCCGACGGGCTCCTGGACGACGCACCTGCGTGCCGGTTCGGGCATCGAGGCCTTTGACGGTTGCTTGGCGGCCTTCTCTTCCACCCCTAACTATTTTCTCTACTGATGAGTGAAGTTTAAGCATGAGCGGATTTTGCGTATTGGCAATCCGCGTATTTGCGTATTTGCGTATTTGCGTATTTTGAAAATACGCAAAATCCGCGGATCCTAGCGTATATATTTTTTTTTTGTGTTCGCACGGGTTTCTGCAAGTTCGCGAGGGTTTTATTGTACAAAACGCTCGCGAACGTGCAGAAACCCCGTGCGAACACAATGTGCCTGGGTATTGCGCTCGTGAAAGTCAAGGATGCAAAGTCTATCCAGCATCACAGCTGATTTTCGACGGTAGATTTGGGAAGAAGGCACATCTGCCCAGCCTTGACAACGCTTACGATTGTTTTTGGGCTGATGAATGAGTCACTGAATTTAAGCTTCAACTAGGGCACATGCTTTATTGATATCTGTAAGTGCTTCCTGTTGAGGTTTAATTTTTGTGCCAGGACCATCGTGCCAGAACGAACCCTGCCCTTCATATTTATTCAAGAAGACGCCACCGTTTTGTGCCATACCTCTACTCAACTGGAGTACTTTCTACTGGATAATCAGTAAGTGCTACCTCGTTGGGTAAATGTATAGTGCTTTTACTATACTACAGCTTCCTAAAGTGCCAGAGAGTTGTCTACAGCGACCATGTGTGTGTTACTATGCAATCGCCCCGAAGGGCGCAGGGGTCCCTTGAGTGAGCTGTTGTTATTTTACAATGGCGCCAGCAAGCTGCCAGCGCCGTTGTAAAATAGTTACAAAGTTAGCTTGCACAGGAAGCACTTAGATAAAATAAAGCAGCACCTGCTTCGTTTTATCTAGTGGTTCCTGTGCAAGCTAACTTTGTAACTATTTTACAACGGCGCTGGCAGCTTGCTGGCGCCATTGTAAATTAGTTACATGAGTGGGGGTTCAACTTTTGAACCCGTTACGTCCGCGCGGATTTTTTTTTCGGATTTTGTGGGAAATCCGTAAAATACGCGGATTGCGGATTCCCCAAAAATCCGAAAAATCCGTGGGCGTAACGGATTTACCGCTCATGCTTAGTGAAGTTATCCCAAAACCCGAGCCATGTCTCGTGCGATATCCAAAAACCCGGGACATGTATCGGTTCTAGAGATAATCAGTTCAACAAGTACCTACTTGCACCCACTGGGGTAAACCACTCAAGAACTCCATGTACCAGAGTCCCTAGGGGAGATTCGGAGGAGGGGCTAGCGGTGTGCGATCCATTGCGATTGTGTCTACAAATAGGCTCCCTTGAGCTTTGAGCCGACGGGCTCCTGGACAACGCACCTGCGTGCCGGTTCGGGCATCGAGGCCTTTGACGATTGCTTGGCGGCCTTCTCTTCCACCCCTAACTATTTTCTCTACTGATGAGGGAAGTTATCCCGAAACCCGAGCCATGTCTCGGGCGATATCCAAAAACCCGGGACATGTATCGGGTCTAGAGATCATCAGTTCAACAAGTACCTACTTGCACCCACTGGGGTGAACCACTCAAGAACTCCAAGTACCAGAGTCCCTAGGGGCGATCCGGAGGAGGGGCTAGCGGTGTGCGGTCCATTGCGATTGTGTCTACAAATTGGCTCCCTTGAGCTTTGAGCCGACGGGCTCCTGGACAACGCAGCTGGGTGCCGGTTCGGGCATCGAGGCCTTTGACGGTTGCTTGGCGGCCTTCTCTTCCACCCCTAACTTTTTTCTCTACTGAAGAGGGAAGTTATCCAGAAACCCGAGCCATGTCTCGGGCGATATCCAAAAACCCGGGACATGTATCGGGTCTAGAGATCATCAGTTCAACAAGTACCTACTTGCATCCACTGGGGTGAACCACTCAAGAACTCCATGTACCAGAGTCCCTAGGGACGATCCGGAGGAGGGGCTAGCGGTGTGCGGTCCATTGCGATTGTGTCTACAAATTGGCTCCCTTGAGTTTTGAGCTGACGGGCTCCTGGACGACGCACCTGCGTGCCGGTTCGGGCATCGAGGCCTTTGACGGTTGCTTGGCGGCCTTCTCTTCCACCCCTAACTATTTTCTCTACTGATGAGGGAAGTTATCCCGAAACCCGAGCCATGTCTCGGGCGATATCCAAAAACCCTGGACATGTATCGGGTCTAGAGATCATCAGTTCAACAAGTACCTACTTGCACCCACTGGGGTGAACCACTCAAGAACTCCATGTACCAGAGTCCCTAGGGGCGATCCGGGGGAGGGGCTAGCGGTGTGCGGTCCATTGTGATTGTGTCTACCAATTGGCTCCCTTGAGCTTTGACCCGATGGGCTCCTGGACGAAGCACCTGCATGCCGGTTCGAGCATCGAGGCCTTTGACGGTTGCTTGGCGGCCTTCTCATCGGGTCTAGAGATCATCAGTTCAACAAGTACCTACTCGCACCCACTGGAGTGAACCACTCAAGAACTCCATGTACCAGAGTCCCTAGGGGCGATCCGGAGGAGGGGCTAGCAGTGTGCGGTCCATTGCGATTGTGTCTACAAATTGGCTCCCTTGAGCTTTGAGCCGACGGGCTCCTGGACGACGCACCTGGGTGCCGGTTCGGGCATCGAGGCCTTTGACGGTTGCTTGGTGGCCTTCTCTTCCACCCCTAACTATTTTCTCTACTGATGAGGGAAGTTATCCCGAAACCCGAGCCATGTCTCCGGCGATATCCAAAAACCCGGGACATGTATCGGGCCTAGAGATCATCAGTTCAAAAAGTACCTACTTGCACCCACTGGGGTGAACCACTCAAGAACTCCATGTACCAGAGTCCCTAGGGGCGATCCGGAGGAGGGGCTAGCGGTGTGCGGTCCATTGCGATTGTGTCTACAAATTGACTCCCTTGAGCTTTGACATGATGGGCTCCTGGACGACGCACCTGCGTGCCGGTTCGGGCATCGAGGCCTTTGACGGTTGCTTGGCGGCCTTCTCTTCCACCCCTAACTATTTTCTCTACTGATGAGGGAAGTTATCCCAAAACCGGAGCCATGTCTTGGGCGATATCCAAAAACCCTGGACATGTATCGGGTCTAGAGATCATCAGTTCAACAAGTACCTACTTGCACCCACTGGGGTGAACCACTCAAGAACTCCATCTACCAGAGTCCCCAGGGGCGATCCGGAGGAGGGGCTAGCGGTGTGCGGTCCATTGCGATTGTGTCTACAAATTGGCTCCCTTGAGCTTTGACCCGATGGGCTCCTGGACGACGCACCTGCGTGCCGGTTCGGGCATCGAGGCCTTTGACGGTTGCTTGGCGGCCTTCTCATCGGGTCTAGAGATCATCAGTTCAACAAGTACCTACTTGCACCCACTGGGGTGAACCACTCAAGAATTTCATGTACCAGAGTACCTAGGGGCGATCCGGAGGAGGGGCTAGTGGTGTGTGGTCCATTGCGATTGTGTCTACAAATTGGCTCCCTTGAGCTTTGAGCCGAGGGGCTCCTGGACGACGCACCTGCGTGCCGGTTCGGGCATCGAGGCCTTTGACGGTTGCTTGGCGGCCTTCTCTTCCACTCCTAACTATTTTCTCTACTGATGAGGAAAGTTATCCCGAAACCTGAACAATGTCTCGGGCGATATCCAAAAACCCGGGACATATATCGGGTCTAGAGATCATCAGTTCAACAAGTACCTACTTGCACCCACTGAGGTGAACCACTCAAGAACTCCATGTACCAGAGTCCCTAAGGGCGATCCGGAGGAGGGACTAGCGGTGTGCGGTCCATTGCGATTGTGTCTACAAATTGGCTCCCTTGAGCTTTGAGCCGACGGGCTCCTGGACGACGCACCTGCGTGCCGGTTCGGGCATCGATGCCTTTGACTGTTGCTTGGCGGCCTTCTCTTCCACCCCTAACTATTTTCTCTACTGAAGAGGGAAGTTATCCCGAAACCCGAGCCATGTCTCGGGCGATATCCAAAAACCCAGGACATGTATCGGGTCTAGAGATCATCAGTTCAACAAGTACCTACTTGCACCCACTGGGGTGAACCACTCAAGAACTCCATGTACAAGAGTCCCTACGGGCGATCCGGAGGAGGGGCTAGCAGTGTGCGGTCCATTGCGATTGTGTCTACAAATTGGCTCCCTTGAGCTTTGAGCCAACGGGCTCCTGGACGACGCACCTGCGTGCCGGTTCGGGCATCGAGGCCTTTGACGGTTGCTTGGCGGCCTTCTCTTCCACCCGTAACTATTTTCTCTACTGATGAGGGAAGTTATCCCGAAACCCGAGCCATGTTTTGGGTGATATCCAAAAGCCCGGGACGTGTATCGGGTCTAGAGATCATCAGTTCAACAAGTACCTACTTGCACCCACTGGGGTGAACCACTCAAGAACTCCATGTACCAGAGTCCCTAGGGGCGAAGCGGAGTAGGGGCTAGCGGTGTGCGGTCCATTGCGATTGTGTCTATTTACAAGCCAAAAGCCATGCAATGTATGTTGTTCTTTTTATTTTGAATTTGAACAATTAATATTGAGACCACCTGCAGGGTCAGAAATTGTAGCCCCCGCCCTGTGAAAGAAGTGCAGGTGCTGAGCACCTGAAAGCTCCTGCTCAAATTAAGCACTGCTTCTAACTGAGCTGATTACTGATCAGTCCTTCTATCCACTTACTCCATATCACGGGCAGATCCAGCAGCCCATCCAATTCAGCATTAATCTGCCCACTCACCTGTTGTGTCCCACAGAACTGTGGGGACTTGGGCTGGTAAACCTCAATGGCAGGTGTATTAATATGGGGAAGAACAAATTAACTCATTCACACACAGTTGGCTAGTCTGGGGAGATGAACCACATGCGGTTCCTCCCCTGCGGTTCCTCCCCTTGTATTTCACCCCACAGGCAACGCCTGGCCTGCGGATAACGCGCACAAAATATCCGGCCTGCTGGCCGTAGCACAGGACCACTACATCATCCACTCACCATCAATCCACCTAATGCCATCCTTCTACCTACTCACTTATCAGTCCACCCATTTATCCATCTATTCATCCACTATCCCCCAGCATATCTACCTAATCGCCACAGTGCATCTCATCAGACATATGCAACCTACTCATCTAACTACTCACACAATTTACCGGCTCAACCATCCTTCATCTACTGACCACTATTCATCTGTACATTCACCAGTCACCTACTTGTGTGCCTTCAACTTATTACTCACTTATTCTTCAACAATCTCTTATCCATCCATTTACTTATGTTATTTAGATTGCTGTGCCTAGGCCAAGCTGCCCTTCCACCCACCTGGCACTGGCCCTTCAACCAATCTAGGCATTTTCAGATCCAAGGATTTTCAGACCGTGCTTGTACCTCGAGGCCCCCGTCTCTCTCCTCCTGCAGCCTACTTTCTTTTCTTTCACTCACTCGCTCGCTCTCCTCTCACTCCCTCGTGTGCCTGTTCTTGGCTTTCCTTGCCCTCTCCCTGCAGGTGCTCTTCTCTCTTTAGCCTATCTTTTTGCGTCTTTTTTGTGTCTTAGATCCTTTTCTTCATGCTTTTTCTTACTCTCTGCTCCTTTTTGTGGATTTTTCATACTTTAGTGCCTCTCCCCTTTTTTCTCAACTCTTTGTGCTTTCCTCTCATTCATTTGTTTTAGTGCCTTTCTCTTCTCTCCTCCAAGTGCCCGTCATTCTTCCGCTCGTTTCTTCTCCCCCCCTCTCCCTCCACTCTTGTGCCTATCTCTAGGCCGTTTCCCCCTTCCCCTTGTGCACATTTCTTTCATTTTCAGCTTTCAGCCTCTGTTTCCTTTTGTGCCCCTTCTCTCACTTTCTCATACGCCTTCCGGTCCCCTCACACCCCTCCTGTGCATTTTCCCCTTCCTTACCTGCTTCCCACATCTTGCTTCTTCATGCATCTTCTTCATACCTATTCTAACCTCACCTGCTCGTGCTCCTCCTATTTAATGATGCACTGGCCACGGATGTATGATGTTACAACGCAGGCTATTACAACGCCTGCCTTTACAACGCGGTTTTTACATCGCATACCATTACAACACATAGTGCTTTTGGGTGCTGGATAGTGAACAGTTTAATTTACTATTCCAACTCCAGTCCCCGTGGACACTAGGGAAGGTTATTGGATAGTAAATTAACCTATTCACTATCCTATAGCGCCCCCCAGAGCAATGCGTTGTAATAGTTTGCGTTGTAATGGTTGCGTTGTAATGGTAGTGCGTTGTAAAAGTTTCGTTGTAAGTGATGTTTACCACTGGCCACATGCAGTGGGCATGATGCTGGTGTGCCAAATGCACACCGGAGGCAAGCCCCTCTGCGCCCATCTGTCCCTGGAATGCACCCCAGCAACACAACCCTGGTCTGATCAGCCCCCGTTGCGACACAGCAGCTACTTTCCATTCACTCACCCCAGGATGCTAAACCATCCGCTGCTTCTGCACCGCACCATGCAGCACATTAGGGTCTTTCTCTAGAGGGTCAGAAGCCACACTATACAAATCTGCATAATAAAGCTAAACATATTAGCCTGCCTGCTCATACAAGTATCTATGCACCTACTCATTCATCTGTCCATTTAGTAAAACATCTATCCACCTACTAGTACACTTACTGTCTCATATAACTACCTAGGGAAACTAAGGAATGCCATGGTTTCATTTTAGGGCAGAATCATCCTTTGGTGGGCATATTTCATGCATAATGAAATTCAGCCACCTACCCACCCTCATGCTGTAGCTAGTCTTGAAAATCAGTCCTGCAGCTGCTAAGCCCAGAAATGGACACAATACTCCATAGCCAGACATGGGACTATAGACACAGGGTACCACTGAATGACCATGGGACTCAATATTAATGTTCAAGAGTGCCTTGGAGCCTAAAGAAGCCACATTGGTTATATGATTTGCAGTCACCACTCTCCTCCTTAAGATATTTTGCATTTCATCCAAATATGTAGATGAGTTATACACATAAATAATAGGATATTACCATATGCGTTCAAGATTAAATGAATCTGTAGGGTCTCTGCATGATGCTTATTGTCACTTTCAAACATTTTATTTATACATCAATTCAAAAAGAACATGGCTGTATGAAATGTGTCCTGTATATGATCAGGGTTAATTATAGAATTGTAAAACGGCCAACAACCACGTAAAAGTAAATATAGAGTGTTCAGGTTAATATTTCACTGTTATGACTTGAAGTAATATGTTTTGGTATTTTGACCCTTGTGGTGGCTTGGTTTGGACCCTTCCTCAGGGCATTATCCAAGGGGTAATTGTAGATCACATATTATTTGTTTGCCACAGTTAGTGGACACCTGGGGCTTTGCGCTAGTGATCTTAGAGCACTTATAGATTGTTTTCGGTCATATACCATGTGTCATGCCACAATACTTTGGAGAGTGTGCTTACTCGCAAAATGTCAGCTGCAGGAGAAAATACTGTACTTAAGATCTGGCCTCCACAACTGAGAGCAATGTCGCAGGTGTGGGAATTGAGACACAACGTGGGAATAATGAAGGGCCCTGTTGCCTCTGCGGTGCAGGGGACCCGACAGCCCTCCAAGTACCCCAACTCCTTAAAGGAGGGCCCCATTCAACGAAGACCAATGATCATCTATGAGGTATGGGAGACTCAGGGGCCTGTCATCACATTCTGCAGGGGGCGGGGCTCATCATTGTGCATTACACCACTTGTACACCACACAGCATAATTGCTTTTAAAACTACTAGTAATAACCAAGATAATTTTATCATATGATATATTCGGAGAATCGGAGGAAACTGTGGGAATTTTTGGGGCAGCTCAGTGTAGACCCAGGCGTGATAAATATCTTGAGAGTGCTCCACCAGAACACTGCTGCACAGGTCAGATTTATTGAAGAGGGGAACACAACTAATCTCTTCCCTTGTTCAAGAGGTGTGAGGCAGGGATGCATCCTGGCGCCTTTTCTATTCACATTATACCTATATGGACTGGACAAGGCGCTAGGAGACCTAGGGGTGGACTGTCCGCATATAGGTAGGAGAGACATACCGATCCTACTATACGCGGATGATGCGGTACTCCTGGCCCGCACAGCTCGGGGACTAGAGTCCCTTATTGACGGCTTTGTCAGCTTCATGGAGGATATAGACCTAACACCCACTCTTACTAAAACCTATATTATGGAAACAGGGAAAAGACCGTCCAAGAATTTTACCTTTACAATTGGGTCTCACAAATTAGAAAAAGTGCAGGCTTTTAATTACATAGGGATTTTATTTGACAATCACCTTAGTTTTAAAACACTGACTAATCCTGAGAAGGGTTCTGCAGGTACCACAAAGCACGCCTTCCCATATTGTTCATGAGGAGTTAGGCCTCTCTAATGTTAGCGACAGGCTAAGACTCAAACCCATAACCTGTTGGATTAAAATATGGACGAACCCTGAGGCCACTCAAAGCAGGCAAATACTTTCGGACTGTATTGCCTTGGACAGAGGACTAATGATTCCATGGCTTAAATATGTAAGGGATACCCTGAAAGGGCTGGGCTATGCTAAGTATTTTGATGAACCTGCTAAACTCAGACCTAAAGACAAGGGTATCATAAAGATGGAATTCATAAGGCAAACAGCATCGGAAAGGGAGGACACAGAACTGATGAAATCCTCGGTGAGAGCCCACTTGCTAACCAAATCAACCCCAAGAATGGAATTGTATCTGTCCAACATGTACAATAAACACAACAGATTCCTAATGACCAGATTCAGGTTGAATCTCCTGCACCACATTTTATCAGTTCCAGCAGGGTACACACCAGATATCGACATAAAGGGACCCTGCGGCTGTGACCAGTGGTCTCCGCAGGACACTCTTCATTTTGTTTTAATATGCCCCTTTTATGCGTACCCCAGGACATTGTTTTTAAAACAGCTTTTAAGGCAAGCCAGATTCAACCAGGCAAAGGTGGCACTACTGTTTTTGAAACTGTCAGCAGATCCTCTAACATTGTTTAGTATGGTACACTTCTTGAGATCGGTTGTGAGACTAAGGAATACTAGAGGTGATGAATAATTGTCCTTGATCATCTCTTGTGATAGAAGGGTTGGCTGCACTAAAATGGCCCAGGATTCTGTTTTTATTGTACAAATTGTTCTTAACCAGGCTTTTAAGATATGAAATATTTATTTTGTGATTGTTTACATACACCCCCATTTTATCATGTAACATTTACCAGTTGTAATGCCTTTCTTTTTTATAATAATGCACTTTGTATGGTATTGTTTTTATACCGAATAAAGTATTCTTGAATTGATATGATATATTCATTTGCAGCTCTCTCTAATGCTTGGCTTTTTGGAGCTAAGAGGGAAACATATCAAGTCTACAAAACTCCTGAAGTGAAGATAAAAGTACTGATTACAAAGCCACATTTTTTAATACTTTCCTAAACCTGGCTAAAGTAGGATTCAGAAATGGACATAAAACTCCAGATTGTGCTTCAAGCACTTGAAACAATATCACAGATAAGCCACCCAGAACTTGGTGAAATCATTTCTAACAGGGCATTGCAGTAATGTGTGCACTTTATTATTGGAGGACAATCACCACTTTATGCTTGTTATGTTTCCCTTTTCACAACAACATTTTTGTAGCCATCCAGCTCCAAAAACCTTGTTGTATTGTTTACCCAGTCAACAAATACAAGCACTCAAAGTCACTTAGAAACAAAGGAAGTCTGCACTGATGCTGCCTGCATTCTCTGTATTTGATGTGTGTGTTTGTGTACATGTGGGTATTTTTATCTATCCTGATGAATGGAGTAAATGAATTTGGCCCTCTCGGTCATTTGTATTGGCTTCCTGGCCAATGGAGGTAGGGAGATTGTAGCAAACAGAGGAATTGATGGCTGGGTTATGATTGCGCCGGGTAACAGTGATGTTAATTTAAAGAAACGATTATAAGAAGCTCAAAGGATAGAGTTTAGGCCACCAATCTAAACACAGCAGGCATGAACCTGTCAATGCCTTTAAGAACAACACAAATTTTATCCTGAGCTAGCACAAATATCACTTTGCATCCAGATGACAAATTACAAGTCGTTGTTTGTTTTCTTCTTTTTCTTTCTTTATTTCATGTGTAAGTTGTTCACAAAACCTCCTAGCCGACACGTGTTTCGTCTGATAAGGAGTTAATCCACAGACTTCTTCAAGGCTCGTATAGATTTAGTTCAGTCTTGACTCTTTTATGCAGCACCCCTGCTCCAGCGTCATGGGGGTTCAATGCTCCTTTTGTCTTTTTCGCGTTAGATCGGCCCAGTTAGGTAGGAAAAGTCAGTCTCTCTCCTCCTCATATAGTTAGGGTATTTTCCTCCTTAGGACGGTATCTCGTCCTCCACGCATGGGTTTCTGGCGTACAGACGAAACACGTGTCGGCTAGGAGGTTTTGTGAACAACTTACACATGAAATAAAGAAAGAAAAAGAAGAAAACAAACAACGACTTGTAATTTGTCATCTGGATGCAAAGTGATATTTGTGCTAGCTCAGGATAAAATTTGTGTTGTAGGGAGATTGTGGGTCCAGAGAGTAGAGAAAACGGATAGGGGTCTCACCAGTTCACCTCTGGGCTATTTCATAAAGATAGTCCTTATGAAGATAGAAGCAGGATGTTTTAGGTAGGGCCCCTACATAGTACTGAAGAGCAAAGGAACACTAAAATAGTGTATCTAAAAATTTTAGTTATAGAATCTAGAGGATCAAAAATTTCAATAATGTATTGTTATGATAATGAGTGTTAGCACAGACGAAAATGCAAAACTAAATACAAAGAAAATATCTAGCAAGGTATAAAGTCAATCTTAATAAAACTCTACATTATTTTCCGCTGTGTTGTGTAAATGTACTCAACCATGCTTAACTCTCCTAGGCCGACTGCAATGAGCAGAACCTGTTTTAGAGATTCTGCAAAATCACAGAACTATACATGGGACCGTAGAGAACCGCAGTAGGCAGGGACTGAGTTATCCTACCACCTTAGTATCCATGAGCCCTGAACTGATTGCTCTAGTGCCTCACACGCCCTCATACTCATTCACAGATGAGTAAGTGGGAAACATCATTTACAACGCGGTGTTTACACCGCACTACCTTAACAACGCTGCCATTACAACGCAAGCCGTTAATACGACTTGCGCTGGATGGCGCTGTTGGTTAAGGAATATTGTAATTTTATATTCCAACACCTTCCCTACTGTTACGTGGACTGGTGTTGGAATATAAAATTATAATATTACACAATCCGCGCCCTCCTCCGCAGTAACGACTTGCGTTGTAATGGCAGCGTTGTAAAGTACCGCAATCTAAAAGATCGCGTTGTACTGACATACATCTGAGTAAGTGATTAGACACCCCAGAACACAACACTCCCGACTCTCTCAGGAATTGCAGTGACAGGACACCCCCTTCCACTCGTACTTGCCCACAATAAAATCTGACAGAGACACAAGAAAAGTTTTAAATATTTATTTTAACTATAGTGCTCAAGGGGGAAGATGCATAACACAAATATGGTCAGCATAGTAAGTAATCCATAATTCATAAAATATGCTGTCATGATATTGGAGAGAGTGGACTAACCCCCTCCCTTTTTATAGAAACAAAGTGATTATACATCAAAAGATCTCTGGGTGTTTGCAACGTTCCCCGTACCTTAGCATGCACAGATGAAGGTTCTACATCTCAAGTGCAGTTGCAATCCTGTTTGTCTGTCTTCATGTCTGTGAATACCTATATGACATAAAGTATGTGTTCCCAAATAACAGCTGCACTTGTGTGTTGTGCCTAGGTGCTAAAGCCTGATCAGAACAGAATACCAAGGGACATTGTTGTTTGACCTTGTCTACAGTGTTCAAACTAATTCCCAGGAAAGAACAGAATGCGAAAACAACAGCAGGTTCTGTGTGAAAATACAGTGTGGCACAAACCAAGATGCATTTCTATAGTAACATATGCACAGCAGAGAGCAGCCTACAATGGGGGAGATGATGGACAACAAACTTACGTTTGGGGACCTGGTCAGCGGGGTGGTCTTGAAGAGTTTTTCCTCCTTAGAACCTTGAAAAAAATAAAACATTTCCTACCAGAGGAAAGCTTTAGGACAGCAATCTCAGCCCTCATTTTGTCCCGTCTGGATTATTGTAAAAGTCTGTACTTGAATATTCAAGAGAAACATTTGAACAGACTCCAGATGGTGCAAAATGCGGCAGCAAGGCTGCTAACGGGCACACCAAGGTTGATCTCGGTTAGAAATGGCCTGCGACACCTTCACTGGCTCCCAATAAAACAACATGCACAATTTAAAGCACTTTGCATGGTTTTTAAGTCCTTGATGGGCAGTGGTCAGAAATACCTGAAAAGACACCTTCAAGGGTATGTCCCTGGGAGAGTGCTGCGCTCCTTGGAAGCAAAGCAAGTGATTGTTCCCAGAGTAAAAAAGGCCAAGTGGCGTGGCAGCAGTTTTATCTTATGCGCCACTAAAGCCTGGGACACCCTACCAGTGCATCCTAGGAACTCCACGGATCTCTTTTTTTTTTTAGGAATGGTTTGAAAATGTAGTTGTTCACAGGGTAAGTACAGGTGCCTAGGGGTACCAGCTAGACAGTGCTCAGCGCCAGAACACCCTTGGGTAAAAGTGTGCTTTAAAAGCCTTATTAACATAACATAACATAACATAACATAACTTAACATGTGTTCAGGCTAACATAAGGAAAAATGACAATGGGCCTACACAGGGCATATGACAAGCCTTTTTTTTAATCAGTAGTCCAACTCTATGCGTGTGCATAGGTTTTTCGTCCCAGCACAACATTCTCCTCTCTAAATACTGACTATAGGCACAAGCTTCTTATGCTCTATTGCAGTTTGTATAAAACATTTCAAGATTGTATGCTTGTTTCTCAATATGTTTGTGAAAATAATTATTGAGAATTGCTCGCATGTTGTGCCACCTTTCAAAGGGGCTGTGGACACAGGTTACTGCCCATAAATTCAAAAGTCTGCAACATCCCAATTGACAATCTGGACGGTGAGAGATGTACAGGACCCCCAGATCATAGTATTACATGTAAAAAATATATAGTTATGCATACTAAAACCATAAAAAGCTCTTTGATTTGCTTTAAAAAGGAAAGAAAAAGGTGAAATGTGCAAAAGAAAATAGGAACCAAGAAGAATTACAAAGCATAGGGCACCATTCACTTAAACATCAATAAGTAAAGTTCATTATGCAGTCTTTGAAGTGTGTACAAAATCAAAAGGCCATTCTTTTTTGGTAAAGTTTTAATTGAGAAGAGATGAAAATGAAGAAACTAGTGACGATGGAGGAAAATTTGCAGAGGAAACATTGTCCCCACTGGATTAGTTGTACTTGACATTATCCTTTGTGGATTATTGAGCTCCAGCTGCTGTAGATAATGAAAAAACAAGTGATACATCAGCAGCAGATAGGGTTAGAGATTGCACTGAAGGCCACTGAGATATCTCTCATTAAAAGAATTTTCTGAATGGGAGGTATACTGCTAATTCTGTCAGAGAAAACTTTACACAGTGACAGTACCCATTAATGGTAAACACTGCTGGTGTTTTTCCAATACACTTTTTCATTAAATTATCAGTATTAAGGAATTATATTTATAAGTTGAAATATATAAACATGATTGGGGCAATTTATTACTGTAACAAAATGCAAATTGCACAGTGAAAAGTGACAAAAGGGTTTGTTCACAAACTGCATTTTGTAGTACGTAAATTAGCTGTAGTTTCGCTACATGTACTACAAAATGCTATTCACAAGTCTATGGCTGGAGACCTCCAACTCCTTTCTCCTATACCAGGGGAAAGGTGTGGCGCCGCGGCCAGGGCGACTGACGCTGGAATCTGGGGATCAGGGTTCGATCCCCGGCTCCGGCGGCAGGTTGGCCCAGCACCATGCGACTCTGGGCAATAGCTTGCTTAATCTTCCCGACGGCCCCCAGCGCCTAGAGACCCTAACGGGTGATTGTGCGCTATACAAATGTGGATTATTATACCTTCTGTGTGGAAGTCGCCACCAGAGTGGCAAAGATCTCTGCACATATAGGTAGCCATTTCAGTTGTGAATGTGGTAAAAACAAGAAGACGAGGCTGGAAATTGTGGAATATTTACTACTAAAGTGAAAGAAGAAGTTTAGGGAAGTTTAAGGAAGGTTATGGGGGCGAACACGCTAATGCATATGCAAACACACACCCACAGAAGAGTAAACTCACTGCTATTTACAAATTGTACTTATAAACTTGCTACCTTCTAAAGATGTCAAAACAGGAAAAAATTTACTCCAGTTGAGTCTTGGAGTAAGTCAAACACCACAGATGGCCAAGCACTGGTACTGCAACAACATGCTTAAGAAAAAATAATTTGTGGACTGAAGGGATGTTAGACTGATATTTAAATTCCCATGGTAGCCAAAGTGTAGGAACCTGGCCCTATATATTCTATACCAAAGTAAGGTATAGTGTGCACAGAGTCTAGTGGATCCCACCATGCAGCCCTATGGAGGAAAAAGCAGTGTTAAGTTTGCAGGTTAGTAAACGGTTTTGGTAACTGAGGGCCCGATTCACGGAACTAACTTAAGACAAAATCCTAAACGTACTACTGTTGGTATTCACAGAAGGCATTTAGTAGTAGTAAAGTTAGGATTTTGTCTTAAGTTTGACTTAAGACAATCTTAAGACAAACTTAAGACAGACTTAAGACAGACTTAAGACAAACTTAAGACAGACGTAAGAGAGGCTTAAGTTAGGATTTTGTCTTTAGTTGGTCTTAAATTTGTCTGAAGTTTGTCTTAAGTCTGTCTTAAGTCTGTCTTAAGTTTGTTTTAAGTCTGTCTTAAGTCTGTCTTAAGTCTGTCTTAAGTTTGTCTTAAGACAAACTTAAGACACAATCCTAACTTTACTACTACTAAATGCCGTCTGTGAATACCAAAAGTAGTAAGTTTAGGATTTTGTCTTAAGTTAGTTCTGTGAATTGGCCCCTGAGTTTCAGAGGGTAGAACCAAGGTTCTCCAAGGTTCAAGTTAGCACTCCAGGTGCACAAGCAGGAGCACTAGAGAGGTTGGGAGTAGAGTGCAGGGTGTCCAGGATAGCCAATGGAGCTAGGGAACACCTCGGTTGGTGGCTGCTCACGGACAGGCCACTCGGTTTGGGAGACAAACTCCTAGGGTTAAGGTGAGGGCAAAGGGAGTCCCCAGATAGCACCAAGACTACACCACCAGCAGCACAGGGGCTGCTGGGTGCTGGGTGCTTAAATGGTGTTGGAAGCCCAATGCAATCTTTTGGGGATGTTGTCTTTGGATTTTGGCTGCAGACTCGGCCCAGGAAGACTTCCGGGAGGAACCAACAGCTGGGCCGGCAAGTAGGGACGTCCCTCGACGTCAGGACACTTCAAGATCTGGTCATCAGGACGCAGAGTCAGAGTTAGTATTGACGACCTACTCATTTTTTGTGATGCTGCTTACAGTTGCATTGTGTTGTGGCCAAACATATGAATCTGGAGCAGCTAGCTTGGGTTGATTGTCTGGAAGAAATGGGCAATTTCAACTCACATGCTATAACTATGCAGATGACAGCCAAATACTCCTTCAACTGGAATGCCCCAAAGGCATTGGAAAGTTGCCAATTTTCAGTTGTCTCAGAGCCGTGGATCAATGGGTGACTTGGAGCCATCTCAAATTGAATGCTTCCAAAGCGGAAATACTCATGTGTGGCGATTATGACACGCTTGCCGCCTGGCCTGATGAGCTAAAATCACTGCCTAAAATATCGAAGGAAGTAAGAAACCTCGGAATGACCATGGACTCCAAGCTATTGATGAATGCCCAAGTGGACAAACTAGCAAGATCAAGCTTTGTTACTATAAATACTCTGCGACCCTTCTTCCCCCATTTGGGATTTCTACGCAAGGTCCAAGCTACCACCTCCCTTGTTCTGTCCAAACTCGATTACAACAATAGCCTCTACCACGGATCACCTTTAACAACTATGAAAAGACCACAACGTATTCAGAACTCGGCTGCCAGATTACTCTTGCATATCAAACCACGAGACCACATCTCCCCTGCCTTTCAAGCCCTGCATTGGTTACCAGTTGCCAGAAGATCCACGTTCAAGCTGCTTTGTATCACCCACAAAGTGATACATGGAATGGGACCGCTCTTCATCAGGAATAAAATCGCCAAACACATTCAGCATAGGAACCTCCGCTCTAGAGTTGCACCTCGCCTCAAAATCCTAAGAAACAAGAAAAAAACATTGGTGGCACATCTCTTTTCAAGCAGCCAAAATATGGAACTCTTTACCCCCAACATAAGATCCACCGACAACCACCTTATCTTCAGAAAACTAATTAAGAATTGGCTCTTCCCTAGATAAGCACCATACGCAAACAGAAATATACAGCATATCTGTAGGAAATGGGATTTGTGTTTGGCCAGGGCATGCGCGTAAGCCAGGCAGAAACCACCACTCTAGTCAGGGCAAGCGAGTTACACGCTGAAGATAACCCCTGCTCACCCCCTTGGTAGCTTGGCACGAGCAGTCAGGGTTATCCCAGAGGCAATGTGTAAAGCGTTTGTGCAACACACTCACACGGCAGCAACACACTAGGCACACCACAAAAGAAACTCCACACAAGGTTATATAAAAAATAGCCTTTGTATTATCCAAAACACTTTAGAATCATAATCACACATATACACTGTGCCAACTGGCACTAGGCAATATGTACAGGGGATTATACACACCTGGCAGGGCCAATCTGGCCACTGTCAGAAGCTTTTAGAAAGCACTAGTAACAAGTAGGAAACAACGCAAACAGTAACTACTGGTATAATAATGACCTCAGCATTATATCACCGTAGGCATAAGACATTTTCTGCATAACCATCAGAGGCATAGATACATTAGACATAAATCACCTCAGATCAGGCATTAATATCATAAGCATAATCATTAGGCATCACATTAGGGCCTGCGCCCTACTGACATAACTGACCCCAGGCCAAGTGGCCTTTCCCTGGGGCTCAAAATGCCCTATGTCCAGAAAGTCTGGGCTAGCTGCCAATGGAGTGAAATCAGAGTGCGCAATGTGCTGGGGGCGGGGGAGTGTATCTCACTCCTTTCTCAGGGAAAACAAAATGCCCCCAAAGGAAAATGGCACTGGCACTACATGTGTCGTGGAAGCCACACTCTGGGGCTCCTAAATTACTTTGCCCAAACGTTGAAGCTGCCTGCTCTCTCTTGGGGTGCAGCTGTGGTGAGCCAAAATGAGCACTGGCCCCTGTGGTGCCTTTGGAGCCCCACTCTGGGACTCCTATAACAATGCCCTTTCGTTGTGGTTGCACCGCACCCTGGCAGATGAGCTGTGGCAGGGCAACAACTCTGGGAGCTCCAACACTGCTCCCCTTAGCCCCCACTCACTGGGACTCAGCTGCACTCACTGGGGCCAGCGGGAAGGCACCGACAATGTGCCTCAGTGGCCCCGTTACCCGGGCCCCCCTCATGCCATCACTTGGCACCAACGAACTTCAATGCTCCAGCCCCCCTCACCGGGCTATTGTCCTGGACTCCTCCAGCAGCTCCAGGCAGGTCGTCAGGCACAGGCAATGTGCCATGGCTGGTCTCGCACCCGGCTCTTCTTTGCTCACACCGCAGGGCTCTCCTCAGCCCACGGGAGCCCTGCTTGGGCAACATAGGCTTCTGGACTCCGCGGCAGGCCCCGCCCACAGTCAGGCAGCGCTTGCCTGACTTCTTGGTCGCATTGCAGTGACTCTTAATTTCGGGTCGGACTGCGGCAGTGATTTCTGGCAAATGCAGAGTGGGCTCCCGCTTAAAAGGTACCACAGTGTGGGGTGGCCTCCCCCGATACACACAAAATGCAGGGTGGGCTCCCACCGATACACACAAAATGTGGGGTGGGTTCCCGCCGATAAACACCTAATGCAGGGTGGGCTCCCACTGCTTTTCAGCAACTCGGGGGAATCCCTACGCCGGGATTCCCTGCATCATCAAGCAGCACAGCGCTGCAGGCCACCCACACTCTCCCGTCTGGGGAGAAGGTATAGCGCTCACGAGGCGCTTAAGTCCCAAAGTCCCAGGGGCTCAAGGGTGGGATCAGGCAGGCCAGCTCACAGGGCCCTCCAGCAGGGAGGCAGTCCCGCATGGCGGTTCCTCCTGGGTCCCAGCAGCAAAAAGCACAACCTTTTCATGGGGTCACAGCCCCAATATTTGTACCCATATTTGCTTTGTCTGCCCTGGAACAGGGCTTGGGGGAACCAGTCTAAACTGGTTCTGGGGGTTTTGGAGCACTTTGTTGACAATGCTTCCTTTCCCCTTTGTCTGGGTAGGGGCTCATCATCAGACACACCACAGGGGGGCGGAGCCAGCATTCACATAGGTAGGCACAGCCCTATTCAGGGTCAGGGGACTATTCCTCCCACTACTCAAAATGCAGATGCCCTAATCAGCCTAGCACTGACTCACCTTGACCCTCCCTGAAGCCACACACACCTCACCAGCCCCTGTCACTCCAAAGCCAGACATGCAATCCACATCAGGCAGGCAGACACATAGCACACAGAAATGCCACTTCTAAAAGTGGCATTTCTAAAAATAGGTATATTAAATACGCGCACACCATTGCATAGTACTTATTATCACTATTCCAAATATACCAAACTTGTCCACGCTGCTCCTCTCATATCAGGAATTATCACTGAAAAACTTATCAGGGAATCCCCAATCCATTACTATGGGAGGGCATCCTCACAGCAGTGAGAAACCAAAATGGCTGTTTGTCACTACCAGCACATGTCACACACTTAAGGTACATGTCTTACCTTTTACCTACAATACACCCTGCCCATTGGGCTAGCTAGGGCCTACCTTAGGGGTGACTCACATGCAGAAAAAGGGGGGTCACAGACATGGCACACACTTTAGGTGTCACGTCACAACGGCAGTAACACTGGGCGCACAGGCCCTGCAATGGCAGAGGCCTGAGACAGGTTTGAAAGGTTACTTTGGTGGGTGGCGCAATCAGCGCTGCAAGCCCACCAGTAGCATTTAATTTACTGGCCCTGGGTATCTGAGATACCACTTTACAAGGGACTGACAGGTAAATTAAATATGCCAAATAGGTGTAGACCAATCTTACCATATTTATCACAGAGATCACACACACTTTACACTAGACAGCAGTGCTAAAGTGCCCAGAGTCCTAAAACCACCAACACCATGTCAGAAAAAGGCTAGGAGGAAGGCAAAACGTTCAGGGATGACCCTGCAAAAAGGGCCAAGTCCAACAATATCCCTCTGTATATATGCATGTATTTGTACTATAGATATGTACCTATATATGTGTATTGCTTTTTATAAACATGTTGAATAATTATGTTTTAAAAACAAAGTTAAATAAATAAATAAATACATTCTTAAGTACAACACTTGAAAACCAGAGTTTTTTTAATGCATCTGTAATCTACTTATACTTACTTCCTTTATGCATCTATATACCTTCCATGTACTTGGATCTATAAATGTATTACTTTCCTCAAAAGAAAAAAAAGAAGAAATACATATTCAATGCACTACCTTATTTCTCACCCTTTACCCCTATCAATATCTTTAATCTACAGATACTTACTTCCTATATGCATCTATAACCTTTCCATGTACTTATGGATCTATATATTTATTACTTTCTTCTAATTCAGCGTATCCAATGTACTACCCTATTTCTCACCCTACACCTCTCTCAATATATCTTCTACCTCAACTCTCTGACTCATCTCAAACCTCTTTCTACTACTCTTTCCAATGCACTACCCTATTCCTCCCCCTATACCTCTATAAATATATCCTCTACATTCACTCTCTCATTCATCTCAAACCCCATACCACTACTATGATCCCCAAAATAGCCCTTTCTAGACTCTGCCCTACTCTAGCCCTCTTTGCACCATCTTGTTATTGTTATTGTTAATTGACATTTGTATAGCGCGTAATCACCTTAGCACTTATGAGAGAATAGCCAAACCTCACTAGCAGTTACCCATCAGTGCGCCTCCCTAGTCAGGGCGCATCTTGTCCCCAGACCTGTGTGAACAACAGAGTCTTAAGCTTTTTCCTAAATGGAAGGAGAGAGGTTTCCCTACGCAGACTTTCTGGTAGCTTGTTCCACAGTTGGGGAATCAGGATTGAAAAAGCCCAAGGCTGCATTATCAAACCGTGGGCAGGACAACAGGCCTGCCTTGGATGAGCGGTGGTCACGTCCTGGCACGTAGCTCCTTAGGCAATCCTTGATGTTTTCCAGTGACTACCCAAAGATAGATTTATGTGCAATGCGGAAGCCCTTAAACCTGGCCTGCTGCTTAATTGGGAGCCACTGCAGCTGCTGCTGAAGTAGTGTAGCATGCAAACATCTTGGGAGCTTGAAACTCAACCTCGCTGCATCGTTCATTACTACTTGCAGCTTACCTAACAGCATATCTGGTAGCCCTATGTATTGCGCATTGCCATAGTCCAATTGCGATATGAATAGAGCCGTCACCACTGTGCGCTGAGTTGAGAATGATAGGATGGAAGCCAGTTTCTTAAGTTGTCTCAAAAGGACCACACTGGTCCCTACCACCGTGGACACTTGATTTGACAGTCTAAGCTTAGCATCTAATGTAATGCCTAAGCTCTTCACAACAGAGACCGGCATGGGTGTAGCACCCGACTCTTGTGGCCAGAAGAGATTAGACCAGGGGTTGCTACCCGTGGTGATGGCTAGTACCTATGTTTTGTCAGGGTTCACTTTAAGCAAATTGGCGGTCATCCAGTTTACTGTCTAACTAAGGATGTTCTGTACACAGGATTGCTCTTGTAGGGAGCTGCCATTACTAAGGATCAGTTGAGTGTCATCTGCATAGTTAAACACTTGACAGTCCTTTTGAGCGAAGGCTGCCACCAATGGCTGGAGAAAGAAGTTGAAAAGAAGTGGGGACAGCGCAGAGCCCTGTGGGACTTCACAAGACAGTGCAACCCTTACTGGACACACGGTCCCCTAGCTGGATCCTTTGTGACCAATCCTTCAGGAAGGAGGAGATCCATTGATGCGCCATACTGCAGATTCCCAACTTCTGAATTTGAGCCAACAGTTGGCCATGATTCACCGTGTCAAAAGCGGCAGTTAGGTCTAGCAGGATCAATGCACAAGGGGTTTTTTTGTCGGCCGCAAGCCTGAGCTCATCTAACACCGATAGCATCAGCAATTCTGTACTGTGGTTGGCCGTAAAGCCCACCTGCCGCACCTGAAGTAGCTGGTGTTTCTCGATAAATAGTGAGAGGGTTCTAAGTACATGTTGTTTTATTACTTTGGCCAAGAAAGGGAGCTTAGATATAGATCGGTAATTCTTTAGGTTGTTGACGTCTGCCCCTGCTTTCTTCAACAGCGGGGTTACCCTATCTTCCTTGAAGCTGAGTGGTACCTGCCCAATTTTCAGGGATTGGTTGATGAGGAAAAGCAGATTTCTCCCCCTCACTGGGAGGGTCATCTTAAACACCCTAGGTGGACAGGGGTCCTGTGGTGACCCAGAATTGACTCCGGCCATGATGCGGGATATCGAGTCAAGGTCTAGTGTCTGTAATGTGGAGAGTTTATAGCCATGGGCGCTCGGTGATACTTCCACAACCAAGGGGCATTGACTGTTCTGGGTGTTACTCATGTTGGTTAGAATATCCTTGACTTTGTTTAGAAAAAAGGTCTGAAACCTGTCACAGTCCTCTAAATTGGCACCCTTTTCTTTGTTCCTTATCCTTTCCCTCCTTGCAGGAGCCACCTTGTTGATGGCTTCCCTCAGCCTATTTATAAGCCTCTTGCTTTCCTGGTCAAGGTCCTCAAGCTGTCTCCCCATAAGCGTTGTCTCTTTTAGTGCTCCCCCCTAGGCTGCCTTCCTCAATTTTACTCCACTTCCATACGATCCTCCATTCTGGGGGTAAGTGTGTGGGCCGACTAGCCAGTGGGATTGTGAGACTGATCAAGTGGTGGTTCGACCAACTACATGGCCTAATATCAGTCAGATTGGCTGGAGGCCCAGTAGTCCAGATGAGATCTAGGGTATAACCCTTATCATGTGTGGAGGACTCCACGAGTTGTTGCAACCCCAGTGTCCTCATGGCCTCTCCCAACTGGTTGGCCTGTGACTCTCTAGGCACCTGATCCCAGTGGTTATTGAAGTCTCCCACCAGCAGGAGCTGTTGATATCTTGAACATAGGTCGCTGACCACTTCGGAAAGCATCTCATTAAAAAGAGGGGTCGACCGGGGTGGGGGGCAGTATACCACCATCACTATTAGGCAGGAAGATTTGGAACTTATCTTTGCTCCGAGGAGCTCCACTCCATCCAGGATTTCCGCTACGAAACCCTTCTATTGTCCATTGTCTGTGGCAAAACAATGCCACCCCTCCCTGCCTATTATATGTCAAGACATCATAGTTCTTGGGGAAGGATGCTACTATATCTGGCCCTGAGCCATCCTCCAGCCAGGCTTCCGTTACTGCTAGGATGTCCGGTACCTCTTCCTGCAAGAGCGAGAAGACTTCCAGATTATGTTTCTGGTGGGACCATGTGCTCAATACTAAGGCCGTTAATCCCGGAAAGCCACTACATTAAGTAACAGATTACCTGCTCTTAGTTTCCCTTCTACCAGTTTATTCAGGGGCAGTCCATACTTTGCAGTTGCCTTAATTCCACCGCTGAGTATGTCCGGCCTTGACCAGGGGTCCTGGCCCCTGGACCCGGTCGAACGGGTATGGGCTCAGACGGGCTTGCCTTTGGCGCTCCTTCGCCGCACCCACTGTACATACACTTCAGACTGTTTAAGAACACTCTCCCACCCCACCAATCAACCCTGCTGTCCAGCAGCTGACTCCCAAGCCAAAACCTAGACCGCTCACCGGCAAACCACTGAGCTGGGGGCAGAAGTCTGAAAGTTACGGTGCCCTAAGGCATGTGTAAAAGGCTTTCACAGATACATTCAGTATTTTAAAAATTGTTTTTTAAAAGCATCCAAAGTCAGATTTATCGTTTTAATAACAACGTTAATAACAGCGTTTCTAGCGTACTCACAAACAACTTAGGTGAGGTTTAGCTTGACTCCATTTGACACCTCTTTTACTATATTGATCCCCCAAAACAAGCCTTTCTAAACTCTTCCCTCTGACTCTTCCCCTCCATATCCCTTTTTACTGATCCCAAGCCTCCCACTTCTTCTATGACCTTCAAAAAGAAAAAAATATCTTAATCCTTCACTCTTCTATCCCTCCACTATCCTTTTCAATCAAAATAACAGACTAACATGTCCACTTGTCAAATTTCATGTTTCACTATACTAATTCACCACTAATCCTTAATGGGTTCCGGAGTAGCGTGCCACTGCAGAAAAAGCGCTTCAACAACCCATCAGGAGTAACAAGCACTATATAAATGCAAACCTTTTGTCCTCATCTATCCCTCCGCTATCCTTGGTAATCCAAATAACTGACTAATATCCACCACTCAAATTACTTTCATATTTGACTATACTAATTCACCACTAATCCTTATGGATTCTAGAGTAGCGTGCTACTCGCCAAGAAAGTGCTACAACACCGCATTAGGGGTAACAAGCGCTATATAAACGCAAAGCATTTTTCCCTCTTCTATCCCTCCGCTATCCTTCTTAACCCAAATAACTGACTAATATCCACCACTCAAATACTTTCATGTTTGACTATACTAATTCACCACTAATACTTTATGGGTTCCGGAGTAGCGTGCTACTCGCCGAAAAAAGCGATTTAACACCCCATTAGGGGTAACAAGCGCTATATAAGTGCAAACCTTTTTTCCCTTTTCTATCCGTCAGCTATCCTTCTTAACCCAAATAACTGACTAACTTACCCACCACTCAAATTACTTTGATATTTCACTATACTAATTCAACATAAATCCACTTGTCGAAAAATTGCGTTGACGTCTCGTCAGGGGTAGTAAGCGCGAAATAAATGCAATTACAATACAATAACATATGATGGTTTGTTAATTGACGAATTTGACACTGTAGCACATATATTTAGGCAGCTCTTGAATCAACAGCCACCAGTATTGTTGTTAAAGCATTGTTAACTATGCACCAGCATGAGCCAAGGGCAGTTCTTCAATAATTGTTTTAATACAATCCTTCCTTTCTGATTCATTTGAAATGTATCTGTCCCCAATAGCAGAGGCAAACACAAAAGGCTCCTGCTCATGGCCAAGATTATGTTTATACTTGAGCAAGAATGCTTTTTAGTGGATCCTCTGCTTTTTAACTTTCCACTAAGAGCCTATCTAATTTTTGTTGCGACCTGGTTACCACTGCAACTTTAAAATTTGTTACCACCATATTGGCAGCTGAATCAGCTGTGGTGCTCGTTTTAGTGTATAATGCTGTTGGATAACATGGCTACTATCTCCCACAGCTGTGTTGCCCTAACCAGCTTCCCCTTAGAGTTTGTGTTACCATTTTGCTGGCAAAGTGTTAAGTTTGCATCAAGTCCATGTACACAGAATGTCGAATCTCATCAATCATAGAGTGGGAGCATGTGCTTTTCCTTTTTGTGGACCCAATAACAATGCCTGTTTTGTACACTGATTATGCAGCGAGTGGAGTCACCTAATATCAGAGTGTAGCTTTCAATGTCTCAAATTCTGAGCCTTCGAATTTCCCTTGAACTACTGCACAAGCAGCAGAATATTCATGTTTTGTCCCTATCATGGGCTCAACTGACCCATCTGCACAAAAAGTTGTGCATTATAAATCAAGTGAAAGGGTGTTTTGGTAGCAAGCAGAGCTAACAATTGGTAGTATGGGAATTATTGTTTCTCAAGTGTGCAATATGTGAAACTGTATGCCTGTTACTGATTGAAGGGAGACCCTTTGTACCCATCTTGTTTTAATGTTTTGCAATTGGTTATATTATAATTTGTGGCATCCTAAAAAGTAGCTATTAAAGCCATACAGATTAGTTATTCCACAGGACTATTGATCTGCTGTTTGTATTTTGCTATAGGGGAGCATTTCTCTTATATAGCTGAGTTGAGATTTGATTTGTATTTAATGGGTGTTCACTGCCCTTCTTCGTAAACAAAATGTGTCTTAACCAGATGAACTGAAAACTACCCATATATTCTTTATGTTTGGGAAGCTTACACAGGTAAATTTGTAAAGTAAGAGAATCTGTTGTAAGTTGATGTATTCTGTTTTTCTTCTTTTGTTATAATGCAGTGTCCTATCGCTGTACCTCGCTCCGTGGTCTCACGGTGTTACAATCTTAAATTTGACAGGGTTTTAGCTGAGATCTTCGTAAGCCGCTAAAGGACTGGCCTACCAAATTAAAGCTTCGTTGAATTTATTTATGGGCTTGACTACCTTTTTTGCTCAGTTGTGTGATAACAAATATTTTAATATATCTACATACCTGCCTCCAATGATATGTACTTGCAGCTACGTTTAGACTTTTTTCTCAAGGACTGTAAGTCTTTCTTTTATAATTGCTGTTTGTACTGCTGTCAGTATTTTACTACAGATAAAACAAATATCACCTCTGCAGCTGACTGAGCTATAACTTGTATGCAATGGATGTTGTCTGCCCTTTATTGTAAATAATATATGTCTAGCCCATGAACTGGAAACCATCCATATACTTATTTATTCTTTGTGTTAGGGAAGCTTACACAGCTGCACAAACACAAAATGATTGACATTGACAATGTGTTTACAAGTTAATACTTCAGAACTTTCATCCAACATACACTGGCATATTTAAGAGAATCAATGGATTATCAGAAAGGTAGAAGGAACAACATTCAGTGAGGCCAGCCATTACATATTTGCATAATTAGATGTGGGAGCCCTATACATCTGTAGCCCCAAGAAAAAAAGTGTTAAAAAGTATTGGCTGTACCTTAAAAGAAGAGATAAACCAACTGCAGTTTCTACAGAATTTATTCCCAGAGTGGCATTATTTGCATTACACATGGGGGATTCTCCACTCTTAAACACTATGCTTTGTCCGCCCGCCATCTTGTCGGTATTCGGGACCGCCCGCCATAAGGGCGGGGGCCCAGTGGGGGGTATTAGGATGTGCCCGCTACAGTGGCGGGCACATCCTGCATTTTTAGCATTGTGGCAGGCGGTGCTCTCTGCCCCGCCCGCCTCAGCATTTGCATTTACAAAGCGGCAGGCACCGCGCGGTGCCTGCCGCTTTGTAAATGCAAATAAAGGGGGGTACCACAGGTACCCCCCGTGTGCACCCCCACCTATACTTCACTCTGGGGGCCCGCAGGGGGCCCCCGGAGTGAAGACCGCATGCCTTTCTGTGACGGCATCGCCGCCGCGGAAAGGCACCTAAATACAACCATCATAATATGGCTGGCGGTGTCTGATAGACACCGCCACCATATTATTCCTTTTCCGCCCCGGCAGCAAGGCGACCGGGGCGGAAAAGCGGCGGACGGTCTTTCCGTCCGCCGAGGTCCCCCCCGCCATACTAATATGGCAGGGGGAAAACGAGTGTGGATGTCGGGCCGATTGCTACCGCCAGCCTGGCAGGGGCAATCCGCCCGACATCCCAATGGGCCCCTAAATCTGAGGAGAAGTATTATTGAGAGATTTTTACTAAAAAAAATAGCACTGGTGTTAATATTAGAAACAACAGGAAATGGCCATTCATTAGACAGCAGCCTTCTACACTACTAGCAAATGCTTAGATGCTTACTACTCCAGAGAAAGATGCCTACAACTATAGAAAAATACAGCATACCTTATCCACCCATGGGAAACAGCCTTTACTCCTCAGGCTGAGCCACGCATGACGTTTGCCCGCAAGCTAAACCACGCTTGTTTTAACCATGCATATGCCTTAACCACGCTAATGCATGGTTAAGGCAGTGCATGGTCTAGCTGTCCGGTTAGGTAGGGAGACTGAGAGGATGCGTTGGGAGAGGAAGCATTTAAACAGGAAGCTCAGGATGCCAACAAGTAGGTGGAGCTGGGGCCAGGTCAGTTTTAAATGATTGGGGGTTGGTTTTAGACTTCAGGGCAGGAGCAGGGGGTCGGGGTAATTTTTAGAAGGGGGCTGAGTTTTAGGGCTAGAATTTTAGGGCTCGGTTTTAGGGCTCAGGGCGGGGTGGGGGTTGGGGTGAGGGTAAGCTTTAGGCCTCAGGCTAGAGGGGGGTCGGGTAATTTTTTAAAAGGGGGGCAAGGTTTTAGACCTCAGGACGGGGTAGGATAAGTGGTAGTTCTAAGGGCAGGACAGGGTAGGTTTTAGGCCTCAGGACAGGGGAACTGAGGTAGAGGGGATACAATATTAGGGCTTTAGGGCTATTTGGGGTAGTGGCAAACTTAGCCACACATATCCACTTACCAATCATGCCTTTGCAAAGAAATTGTGTGGTAAAGGCATGCGTGGTAAAGGAATGCATGGTTAAGACGCATTTGTGGTTTGGGCTGCATTGTACATGCATGCGTGGTTTAGCCAAACGTACCTTTGACAAACAATCTTCACCAACAGCTGTAATACCGATAAAACATTCACATCTACCATTCCAATAACAGTCCTGATAAGGCATATGCCGATACTAATAAGAAGTGAACATTGGCGAATAATGGTTCCATGGACCGAGAAGATGATATGAATATCAGTTGTTTAAAATAGCTTTGACTACTGGATGAACCCAGCACTGATGCCTCGCTCTAGTTCACCAAGACAATGATGACGCAAACACAAGTAAGGGGAGGAAGACACTCCTCCACACCCGACAGATCCTACTCACTCTGTGCAGAACCTCACTCTTTTAATACAGAAAATACTAAAGTAATCCTTTTCAGCTATGGAAATGGCTCCAGGACGAAGACTCGCTCTGCACGCTGGAAAGATGAAAAAGAAACAGGTGCCCACAAAACTATAATTGCTGACCTTTTTAAAATAAGGAAATATTTTTTGCATGCTGCCGACCTGTCACTAAAACAAGAAAATACCTTTGCAGCAAATGTGCCGAATGAATACTGTAAAATACTGTGCCACACATTCGCTCAGTGACAAGCTCACCAGATCTGATACAGGTACTTTTATCTGCCCCAACAATTGTTTACATTCAATGGTGGATATTATTGCATCATGAATATAAGAATTATATATTTTTTTAAGATAAACATTTAAAGCACAAACTAGGGTTACACTCATGGTTCAGCCAAAAGAAACCCTGTACGGTATTGGAACATATTTGAACTCACTAATCTGATATACATCAACTCTGGAATGGCAAAAGCTCCATATTTGATGACATTCCAAAGTCTTTCCAAATACTTTTGTCCTCCCAGACTTTAGGAAATTACAGCTGAAGTCAAGTCAAGTCAAAAACCACTTTATTCGATTTAGTTAAAAATCATAAAAGCATACTACAGCAAATAAACAAATCGGATACATGTTAAAATTTACATACAATACAATATATAAAAACAGTAAAAAGGGTCAGGTTAAAAGAAGTCATCATGTGCAAAAAAGCGAAAAATACCACATTCCTCATAGTCCCCATAATATGACTCATAGTTTCATCTAAAAAGGGGTCAGATTATAAAGGAGATCATCATGTGCAAAAAAGCGAAATATACCACGTTCATCAAAGTCACCAAAGGATAAATCATAATTTCCTCTTCCTGATTCGTACAGCAGCAACAAGGTAATTTGCTACGCTGAACATCGCCAAGGGCGTATCTAGCATTTGCAAGTACAGTAAAGCTGGTTTCGCTTGCATAAAAGCTTTCTCTTTCAACAGAGGTATCAAATACTTCTGCCTTGGGACGTTATAGAGGGGGCAAAACAACATATGGTGCATATTATCTTGAATAGAAAAATTGTCACATTTACATACAGGTGCGTCCTCCGGCTTAAACCAGCCCTGTCTGTCACAGAGTACCAAGTAAATCTGGTTAAAACGAAACTTAACCAGGAGCCACCTGTGAAACGGAATGTTAACTAGGGTAAGATATGGTTGAATTGCCGGACAAATAATTGTCATATAATGTGCTCTAACCGTAGGTTTTGTTAACTGGAGTTGCTCTCTCTCCAGGATCTTGAGCTTGTAAAAGTTTTCCTTTACCCAAGCTAAGTCTGCTTTTTTTAGATCCAACGGGGAGGAGAAAATCTCCGGGCTTCCAAGTTCTATTGAGCACTTTTTGATATATGACAGCCAGGCAATATCTTTGTGTTTGTCAAGTTTTAAACAATCCATCAGAATTTTGTGGTTAAGACCTAGGTTGTTATTAATCCAGACCCAAATCCACAAAAGAGTGGGTGCCATGGAAAGGATATCAGTAATGTACCCTACTCCAAGCTCCTGATGGACAGAAAAAGTGGCTGTTGACAGAGGGAGTCCTAACACAGAACAAAAAAACTTATTAACCTCTGTTTGAATGGTATCAGTTTTTACATAGCCCCAAACACCTGCTCCATACCTAGCTATAGCCAATGATTTCGCCCTGTACAGAGCTAATAATGCACCACTTGGCTTCCCTCCAAGTCTCCTTGAGAAGCTCAAGATGGCATTAACAGAGCTCCTCACTGCTTTGGTTTTTGATGTTATCTGAGGAGACCAACAGCCCTTGTTGTCGAAAATTATGCCGAGGTAGGTGAAAACTTTAACATTAGTGATCACTTCCCCCTTACAATTAAAAGGTTTAGTATTATTTTTAGCAGCCCCAAAAACCATGACATGGGATTTAGAATTATTGACCACAAGTTCAAGAGAAGACATGAAGTCACTAAATGTATCTAAGAGTCTCTGGAGGCCGAGATGTGTCCTGGCTATTAAGGCGGCATCATCTGCGTACAGGAGCACTGGGATGTTAATGTCTCCTGCACGTGGTGTATCCGCAGAAGCAGCCAAAAGATTCTTTTCCAGAGAATTTATGTACAAGGTGAACAGCATAGGGGCGAGGATGCAGCCTTGCCGCACACCCCTGCCTGATTTAAACCAAGCTGTACGATGTCCCTCTTGGTCCATTCTAATGGAGGCCTTTAAGTCCTTGTGCAATTCAGCTAAAAAATAGACCAGAGGGGGATCCAAACCCATTTTTAATAACATGGCCCACAGCTTCGCTCTGTTTACTAAGTCAAAAGCTGTGGATAAATCCATGTAAGCAACAAAGATTGTCCCCTTTTTTGCCTTTGTATATTTGGAAATTAACATGTGCAGATTTAGGCATTGGTCCTCTGTCCCTCTTCCTTTCCGGAAACCATACTGGGCGTTGGACAAAATGTCATTTTCTAATGTCCATTTATCAATTTTAGCCAACAATACTTTACCCAGGATTTTCATAGAAGAATCCAACAAGGAAATAGGGCGGTAACATTTGGGGTCACTTCTTAAACCTTTTTTGAAAATTGGGACAATGATTGAGCATGTCCAGGTATTAGGGAAACCCCCTACAAGTACATGATTAAACACATTCCTCAATATCATGGCCCACATATCCGGGTTTGATTTGTAAAAATCTAGAGGAACACCATCGGGTCCCGGGGCTTTACTCTTGGCAGAGCCAATTATCGCAGTCTTGACTTCAGTTTCATTAAAATCTAGATTTAGTTGCATGTCAGAATAACAGGGTATATGGAATGTTTCATAAGCTTGATTACTCCCATAGATGGCTGAGAAATGTTTAAGCCACTCTAATTCTGGTATATTTACCTCAAGGTCTAGATTGCATGATTGGGCAAATAAGGGATTATTTATTATAGACCAGAATTTAGAACTATTTTTAAGGGTAGTTGAATCCATTAAAGCATCCCAGGCTTCTTCTTTTACGGCTTTTTTACGTGTTTTTACCGCCTCAGAATATTTTTTCCTTAACTGTGCTACCTCTAGCTTATTTCTAGGAGAATGTTTGAGCGCTGCCAACAGTGCAGAGTGGGCTTTCGAACAAGCATGGTCGAACCAACCAGAGACTGGGGCAGGTCCCCTCTTTGGGCTAAGTGTAAGTTCTTCTTCCACCTTAGAACAGATAGCCTCAAAGGCGGCGACTATCTCTTTACCCCCCTTTTCCGGGTCTCTACAAATCTGTAGTTCCACCATCATGTCTTGTTCGATAAGGTTTAAAAAATCATTTGGGCAAACTTTACACCATTTTAATCGCCTCCCTTGATCTTTGCTCTTAACATTCTTCACAGAAGTGACCAACAAAGCCCTTTTGAGCAGTCCAAGCGACCCATCCAGAATTAAACACACCGGGTTGTGGTCACTAAAACCACTTTCAATAGCATTATAGAAATGAACATAATGGAGGAGTCCTGGGGATAGAAAAATGTAATCAATAATGGATTCACTACCCCTCGCATTATATGTGGCCACACGATCTTTCAGATCTGAAAAACCCGGTTCAAATAAATCATTTACAGATAAAAGATATTCCAAAGCTGATCCCTTCAGGTTATGCTCAAAATGAGGGGGACTCGTAAGATCAGGCCCATTAAAGTCTTTAATCTGACAATGCAAACTGCATAGATGAACGTTAAAATCGCCCATTAAAATGATTTGAACAAAAGTGGTTTGTTTTGACATGTAATCAGCTAAGAACATATTTAAACTTTCTAAAACGAAATTTGGGGGTCCACCCAGCAAGGAGTTGTAACAATTAATTAAAACAAGCTTATTTTTGTCTGGCTGAAGGATTTCTAGAAACTGGAAATGATGTGACGAACTAGTCAGTTCCCTCACACTTCCAGCTATATTAAGTGAAACCAGTAACATCAAGCCACCTTTGTCCCTTCCCACTGTGGTACACTGAGCTTTGACGAAAAATGACGAATAACCGTCCAGCCAGAAAGTATTTTCCCGTGCCCATGTTTCCTGCATGGCAACTATATCATATTCTTTTAGCATACCCCGCCAGATTGGGTCATTTTGTTTAGCACGTAGACCCGCAATATTCCAGGACAGGATCTTAACTTTTCTATTACCTAACTCTGTTGTAACTTCCCCTTCATTAGATGTAATGATACCTGGGGTAATCGTAATAGCATTGTCTAATTGGGCATTAGCTAACAGATTCGTCTGGTGGGGCTCTAGTCAGTCCATATTTGCCTGGTTAGCGAGAGCCGCAAATCTATTTGTAAGGGGCAAGTTATCTATGTGCGTATTCATTGTAGAAGTAACTGCGCCAGCGGCCCTTGGTTTCTTTGTCACCCATTCATTCCCTTGGTGTGGAGAAAATTGTCTACTCTCTACCCCACAGTTGTTATTTTGCAGCGGCCTACTGTGCCCTCCTCCCGCTGTCAGAAGAACAGGTGGATAAAAGAAACCCAGGGGCATGGCGCGCACACCCTTACCTAATGGATCCAACGGGGAAGCATCCCAAAAAAGACGACTAATGACATCACAGGATTTAAAATTAACTATAACACAGTCTCCTGCCACACATTTCTTAGTTTTCCCCACCCAGTTGACCCTTCTACACATCAAGATATTAGCTGCGATGTTACTTTCCCCCGAACAGTTCGCATTACACCATCTTTCCGTGTGATTAAGCAGCGTTTCATGTTGTTCCACCTCCCCTGCATCTAATTTGGGCACATTTACCAATACTGCTACAAAGGGAGTTGCATCGGGGGGCAAGTGCACTGGAGGTACCCTACCCACCCCCTCTCCCGGAATACCTTGTGGTTTTTCCAATAAAACACGGTTTGGCGCTGTTTGCGGCAGAGGCATATATCTACCATTGACAACTTTCCCAATGCTTGACACAAGGTCTACAACGGGCGTATTTATAGCGGGGACAATAGGCGGGTCGATTTCTATAGGGGCAGAAACCTGTGGAGCATGAATACAAGTCAAATTTTGTGGTGGCATTATAGGGGGCTGTTTATCTAAGAACTCATTAATGCGTTCACATTTATTGAGCAAAGTATTAACACAGTCCTTCAGAGTCTCAGTTATATCTGTTGCGATCTGGATTAAGGCAGATTCAAGTCTCTCAGAGAAAAGTTTTTCCAGAAGAGACGAGAGGCCCTCCTCAGTAATATAGATGGCATTCTGATCCCTGGGCTGGGAAACGACCATGTTTTCAGTAAGACCCATGTCTATAGCAGGTACAACAGTAACTGGGAACTCCGGGGAAGGTAATGTTGTGGGGGACTGCGCCACATTAGGACGACATGAGTCAATAATGATCGTCGGCTCCAGTGGAACACAAGTGGAAGGCAAAGTATTCATAGAACATGAGTCTGCTGATGTAGTTTCCAGACCCAACGCACGTTCTGAGACCTTTATCTGGGTGGTTAGTTCGTCAACTTTGGACGTCAAGTATGTAATTATACTTGTAGTGTACTTGGGCACCTTGGCCTTAGCTTCGCCCAACACTGGAGTTACTAATTTGCGCTTACCCATGATGATAGAGCTGTGGCCCGTCCTGTCCCTGGTCGTCCTTGGACGGCCTTAGACGGCCCGCCCTCTGCCCGGGCTCCGCCCGGCGACGCCTGCGCGCGTCCGCGAGGCGGAGGTAGTCTTCTCCTTTTGTGCGCCTCCTGGCGCTGTCCACAGGAAGTGGGCGGTGCAGTGACAGTGGACCAGGCAAGCTGGGAGTTGTGGTCCGCTCCTCTCCGCGACCACAACGTCAGGGACCCAGCGGTATCAAGGCAGCTCGGCGTCTGGACGGTGTCAGGTCACTGGGGCAGCGAGACCCCTCAGCAGCCGGTCGGCAAACAGGTGAGACCCCCGCTCTGCTCCGGGAGCCGTCTCCTTTTGTGCGCCTCCTGGCGCTGTCCACAGGAAGTGGGCGGTGCAGTGACAGTGGACCAGGCAAGCTGGGAGTTGTGGTCCGCTCCTCTCCGCGACCACAACATCAGGGACCCAGCGGTATCAAGGCAGCTCGGCGTCTGGATGGTGTCAGGTCACTGGGGCAGCGACACCCCTCAGCAGCCGGTCGGCAAACAAGTGAGAAGCTGAAGAAATGTTCAAGGAGGTAGGCTCCCCCACTGAGAATGAGTAATCATGTTTTTATTGCAGATTTGCATTGCAGGTAGATAAAATTCATCAACATACTAGTGGTCTCACCTTAGCTTTTTTAACCAAGAGACCACCGCTACTACCCAAAGACTACATATGATCAACTTATGTGATTAGGTTGAAACTTGAAGATTTTACCTTGAGGAAGCAGCGGTCTGTAGACGACCCATGAACCCAGACAACAATGTTTGTCCTATTAATTATCTGTAATCTTCATTACTCTTAGTCCCGTTGTCCTCGTCCCATTCATAAACAAGTGAGATAATCCTATCTCACTAACTGAAAAAAGAACGTAGGAATGCTGGCCCTACCCCACCCCCTCCCACAGGGAGTACATAAACATACCATACCCAGCATTCCCTCTGAACTGCCAAGCCACAAATGAAGGCCGGCATGTCCAGGAAGGAGGTAGGGTAGTAATGAATGGATGAGATCAACAGGACCAGGAGTAATAAAGGCTACTGGTAAGTAATAGGGCATTACCCCCAGGTCCCTCCTGTCCTCGTCTCATTCATAAACCAGTGAGAATACCTAACCGACATTCATCAGCAACAAAACCACCAGGACACAGGGCAGACGGCAACACCCAGTGATTTATTGGCACAGAAAAACAAGAAGTCAGGAGCACACAGCCTGCAGTATCCCAACCCAAAATTAGCATTATCCCCAGCAAATTTCAGATCTGATAATGCCTCGCAAAAGTATTAGCGGATGCCCAAGTAGCAGCCCTACATATCTCAGACAGGGAAAACCCCCGAACCTCATCCTAGGGGGCCGCCATTCCCCGGGGTCGAAAACCCCTGCACACCCGCCAGAGGAGGGGAGCCCAAAAGGAAGAAGGTCAACATAATGACCTGCTTCAGCCACTGACCAGTGGAAAAAGAAGAAGCCTTCCCCCCACGAGAGGAAACCCCAAAAGACACAAACAGAGGGTTGGATTTCCTAAAAGGACATGTGCGATCCAGATAGATATGCAAAGCCTCGCAAACATCAAACAAAGACCAACGAAGGTCATCGCTAGACACCGGATAAGTGCACAAAGCAGGTAACACCAACTCCTGGGAAAGATGGAAGTAAGAAGGCACCTTGGGGACAAAAGAGGAATCTGACAGGAGGACCTCCCCATCCTCTGAAAAAGAAAAAAAGGGATCCCTAGCCATCAAAGCCCCCAACTTCCCAAGGTGCCTGGCCGACATAATGGCCACCAAAGGAAAGGAAAAAGGAAACAACGTCTGCAGCACAGGATGGGCCAAAGAAAAACAACTCAGCATTAAGAGACCATCTTATCCACATTCGATAACTTTCCCCAAGGGGAATGTAATGCCTTAATTGTAGCCCATTCAGACCGCAAAGTGGAAACAGACAACCGCTTCTCAAACCCTTCCCAGAGAAATTGCAGCACACAAAGTAGAAAGCAAGCCAGGGGGGACAACTCCAGAGCACGTCACCATGGCTGGAAATTCCCCCAATGCCGCCCATAGTACCTGAAAGTGGAAGGCTTCCGAGACTGTTGCAAAGCCATGGCTGAACACTCAGGGAAACCCTGCCACCGCCACCTTGCCTCTCAACCTCCAAACTGACAGCCACAGCCCTGAGAGAGACAAGATTGGAGAGGACAGCAGCGGAGATAGAAAGCAGTGGAGCAACCAGGGACCCTGTACCGCCAACAGCCTCAAAGTGGAGAACCAAGACCAACGAGGCCAAAACGGCACCACCACCTCCCAGGACTCCAGTACCAGGCGAGCCAAAAACTGGGGATCAGCGCAAGGGGCTGGAAGGCATACAACTGGTGCAGTGTCCAAGGAATGGTTAGAGCATCCACCCCCCACACCGCATCCTGACTGACACGGGAACAGAACCATGGCAGATGAGCATTGTGCGGGGAAGCAAATAGGTAGTGGAAGGGAAGACCAAACCTCCTGCACACAAGCCGAAAGGCCTCCGGAGTCAGAGACAACTCCTGAGAGGCGGGGTAATAATGACAGATGGCATCCGCTGCCCCATTGCCCACCCCCACATATGAACAGCCGCCAGAGACAACAGATGCCCCTCAGCCCGACAAAACAAGGGTATCACCACCGCATTAAGAGAGTTGGACCTGGTCCCCCCTTGATAATTCAGGTAGGCCACAGTCACAATGTTGTCGGAAAGCACCGCCACATTCCACCCCAACAACTGATTGCAGAAGCCCATGACAGCCCGGGACACCGCCGTCAACTCCTGCCAATTCGAAGAATGCCTCCCTTCCTGAAGGGACCAACGAGCCTGAGGCGAGCCGGTCTCCAACGTCACCCGCACCGAAAGTCCTGGCATCCGTCGTCAGGACCGCCGGAGGAGAGGGCTGCAACAGCAGACTCCTGGAAAGATCGGCCAACACTATACACCAGCGCAGGGCAGGGAGGGGAGAAAGAGACACCAGAACCAGAAAAGCCAAATTCCAAGACAATGGATCCCAACTAGCCAACAGATGCACCCACAGAGGCCTGAGATGAAATTGCCCCCAAGGCACCATGAACACTGCTGCCGCCATTAGACTCAGAAGTCTCAACCACAGATGGACCTGGAAGGAGAACCCCCTCAAGAACTTCAGAGCAAGGGAGCTCAAGGCCACCGCCCGCAGGACAGGCAGGACCACCCTGTTCAGATGGGTGTGAAAGCAAGCCCCGATGAAAGTCATGCTGTGAGAGGACTCCATTTGACACTTGGGAAGGTTCAGCAGAAACACATTAGCCCGCAACGCAGAACACACCAACTCCTGATCTATCAACAACTGATCCTGATATGGAGCATGGATCAGCCAATCGTCGAGGTATGGATAGATGAGGACACCCTGAAGGTGGAATGAGGCCACCAATGGCACCACCACCTTGGTGAATACCCTTGGGCAGACCGCAGGCCAAAGAGAAGGACGCAAAACTGAAAATGACGGTGCGAAAGCGAGAGCTGGGTGAACCAGGACATGATGGTATGCGTACTGCAGATCTAGGGCGCACGGGAAATGGCCGGGGAGACACAACGGAATGACCCTCTGAAGAGTCTCCATCTTGAAAGGCAGATGAACCACAAGTTTGTTCAGAACCTTAAAGTCCAGAACCAGATGGAACCCTCCTATCACTTTGGAAACAAGAAAAAGCAGGGAGTAAAACCGCCTCCGCATCTCCAGAGGAGGCACCTCCTGGATTGCCCTCTTCGCCAAGATGGACCTGACCCCTAGTGACAGCTTCGTCAGACAGGACAGCCAAGGAGTAAGATGAACACCTGAATCCGGAGGAGTCTCTGAAAACTCAATGCGATACTCCTGTCGAGCAATGTACAGCACCCACACATCGGAACATGACTGTAGCCAGGTCGGAAGAAAGAGCTGAAGCCGACCTCCAATCAACAATCCTGCATCCGCTGCCATATTGTCAGGAACGAGGTTTCTGTGGGGGAGACTTCGCTTTCCTGTCCTGACCTTGCCAGAAGAAAACCTCCCATGACCTCTAAAATACTACTTCAGAGAGGGTGGATGAAAGAATGATTTAGGCTTTGATGAAACAGACACAGCTGGGGAATGCTTAAAAGAAGAAGAGTGGTTTTTCTCTTTAAAAGGTTTGTGTAATCTGCCCGTCAACTTTTCCCCAAACATCATAGTCCCGTTAAAAGGCAAGATAGGGCAGAAGCCTTCTGAGTGGAATCAGTCTTCCAATCCTTCAAAACCAGATTGCGGCGAACTGCCACACCAGCCCCCAAAGAAAGGGCTGAGGCCTGCACCACGTTAAAGGATATATCCGAAAGGAATTCCACTTGCCGCTCAATATGTTCCAAAAACCCAGAACAGTCAGACATATCATCCAGCATCCAGGGACTGATACAGAGCCTTGATATCTGAAATCAGAAACGGTGCAACATAAGTACCATAAATGCCAGCACGCAGGGCCAAATAGGAACCTGATTAAACCTTCTGAAGGGAAGCATCCACCTTCTTTTCCACAGGATCCCTTAAACTGCATCCTCACCAAACGAAGTCCGACTCACCAGACTAGCAACAAAAGAATCAATCGGGATGGAGTCTGGTGAGTCATTCGACATGTCCTGAAGAGGATACAGCGTGGCCATGAACCGGGGAATCATAATACGATTAGGGCCCTTCCACTCCCATTTCAACACGTCATGAATGTAGGGATGGACAAGCACATCCATCGCTGCTGAACTCTGAAACTGGCGCAGCAATGAACAACCAGATGGGCTGGGAGCATCCTTGCTAGGAAAACCCATGTTGGACTTGACAGTCTTCAGCAAGTCGGGCAACATGTCCTTATCAATGTATTTTCCTTTATGCTCCTCACCCTCCATCCAATCCTCCTCAGAAACGCAGGAATAGGAGGGTTGAACATGAAAAGTGCCCTTGTGACCCCCCCATCTCCTGCAATGTCTTCTTAATCAGTCTCTTAATTCTAGCATCATCCCCCTCCGTGCGGAAGTATAGTCCGTGCTAGAGAAGGAGAAGACTTAGAAGATGTAGAAGAGGAGCGCTTTGCCCATTGTAAACACCAATTTTCAACAGGAGACCAAAACAGACACAGGACCAGGAACAGGGGCACACCAGGAACTAAACCACTGTTCCTAAGATCAAAGCACCCGGTATTTCAAAGCAGAGTCCTAAACAGAAATAAACCAAGCCTGATCCTGCTTAACGTCTGAGAACAGGTGATAACAGGTGCTTTCAGGGTAGCCTGCAGCCCCTGGCATTCAAAGGAGGAATCCCATCCAGGCACCAACCGCGCCTGACTCTGCTCAATTTCCGATATCAGACGAGACCAGGCGCCCTGAGGGTAGTACGGCTGCTGGCACCAGGAACAAAGGAACAACAAAACGGCTATGCAGTACTTACCCCTTATGGCCGCAATAAAAGGAACGGCCAAATTATCCCCGCAGCCGACCGGTATTGAAGCGCCTGACTTCCTGGCCTGCGCAGGCGCCGGAAGTCAGACAACGCAACCCAGAAGGGAACCTCACTCCCGGAGCAACATCCGCCCAGGTCACCGCCCAGGAAAAAAGCACGCGAAAAGAGAATACGTCACACCTCCCGACACCACTGGTTGTCCGGGCCACACCACCAACCCAGGAGACGCGGCCCAGACACCACCGTAAGCAACTCTCACTGGGGGTAACTCAGCACGTCTCCCTCCGTGTGCGTCAGGGAGGGACACACGAACACCAGCAGTGTCTCCACTGCCCAGCAGCAGAGACGTGAGTCCAACCGAAACCCACGAGTTCCTGACTCAACCCTTTCTGTAGGCAGACCGAAAAAAATAACAGAGGGAATGCTGGCAAAGGTACGTTTATGTTTTCCTGGTGGGAAGGAGTGGGGTAGGATCAGTATTCATTAGTTCTTTTTTTCTGTTGGTGAGACAGGATCATCTCACTTGTTTATAAATGGGACGAGGACAGGAGGGACCTGGGGGTAATTGGTGCTTGACAACTGTTATGAAAACAGCCCAAGCCCATTCTTAGAGGCCCCAAAAGCACACTTTTGGGGCTTCATTATGAGTTGTGGTATTTCACTCAAACTGATTACTCTTGGTGAAAATCAGTATCTCGCAATTTTCAGTGCTACTGGGCCTAGAATATTTGGGTCTGCAATACTCCGGACCTAATAACTCCAGGACCAGAGACACCAGAGCCTTTACAAGGCTTCAGCCCTCCACGGCAAGGGGGCTGGATACCTCAGAAAGTGTGCTTACTGCTATGCACCCATCAGATCGCCCTCCTCTGACCTTTCTTGCATCCCCAAAGTTTGCTTGGCACGCATGGGGGGGGGAATCTTTTTGTTCCCTGGGTGCTCAAGCATGGAACCAACTACTGGCCACACTGAGAGCAACAACTAATTTGACATCCTTTAAGAAACATCTGAAAACCTGGTTCTTTAAGAGGTAATTGTACCTCTCAGTGCAGTCATGCATGAACCTCTAGCGCCGGGACACCCTTGTTGAGGAGCTGGGTGCTTTATAAGCTCTGTTCATTCATTCAGGGGTTGTAAACAGGAGCACTGCAGGGCCAGACTGGTCGTAGCGGGCATTGGGCATTTCCCTGGGAGGCTGAAAGGGTGGGGGTCGGCTTTACAGCAGTGGGGGCAGGTTTTTGTTACTGGGGGCCAATTTTGCAGCTGGGCTGCAATATCGACTCCCAGTAACAAAAGCAGCAGTGCTTCATACTTGCACCCTCTCGAGACCTACAAAATTTCCGGGCCTGCTTTGGGTTGCCAGTGCAGCCCTGATCCCTGGCCGTCCCCACCCAGCACTTGCAGAAGAGCAGATGATAATACTTTCTCCATAGGCCAAAGCCCCATCTGCCCCCACCGTGTCCCCACACCAAAATCCCCATTGCTCACAATGAGGGCCTAAGAAGAACTATCATAAAGATCACACTAACAACCCACAAACTAAAAAAGACAGAGTCAGTGTGCCCTAATGAAATAAATCAAAAAATGTACTTTGGCAGGGAAAAATCTGAATCTAAACATTACATCCATGGTTTAACCCCTTGGGCGCGGCCACGATTCTGCGCCTGTGCGGCCGTTTTAAAGAGTGGGCGGGTTCATGACGGCCCCCAGCCGTCATCAGCACACGCCCACCGTGATGCATGACAGCTGGGGGCCGTCATCAGCATGGAAGGGGTTAATTATTTGGTTTTGTGACAAACTTGCCTACAGTGAATAGTGAGAGTTTACACGTACCACTGCATCCAGAATGGGGCAGATAGTCCCCTGTGTTTACAAATGCCATTCATTGCAAAATGTCTGAAATATTTTGAAATTCCAAGTATTAAATTGCAAGCTTATGTTGGAGTATTCTCTTTAAACAGCTTGTGTTGAAGTTTAATTTGAACTTTGTTTTCTGTATAAAATTTTAAGTCTGGTTAAAACTGACAGAGGTCTCTGGGTTATATATTGTAATGCATTGTTCTTTGAGTGCTGTGTTTTTGTTTCCCTTCATTCTGAAGTATCATCTTGGGGAGAACTAAACGATGCCGAAGGATCACAGCTATAGAAAAGACTGGTCTGGGGGATAAGTCATATATATCAGAGCATGTAAGAGAGGAAAATACTTCAATATTGGTTTTCGAATTCATAGATAAAGATTCATTGAGGTAAATGTATGTTGTTTATAGCTCTGCTGTCAAGGATAGAAATACGTTGAGGCTATGTTAGGATAGATATAAGCCTCTTGTACGGTTTCATGGAATGAAAGATGCGATTTCTAGTTTGTGTAGTAATCATTTGGTACTTGTAATATTTTGGAGGAGGATCTTTGATATGCAAGGCGTAATCAAAAATATGTGGGGCGTTTTGCCTTATGAAGGTTGTGCAATGAGAACGCTTGGGGGGTTAAGTAATTTGTGGCTGTCTTTTTATATATGTTACGTTTTTCAAGTGGCCGGATGCAGAAAATGATTATTTATGATGAAGCATTTTTGTAACTCTGCAAATGAATATTTATGGATTGAGAAAAGTACTGCACATTTATGTTTGTTGTCGTGTTGAAAAACATGCAAAGATAATGCTGATGTGTCTGTGTACCACTTTTAGTAAGTTGTTTTCGTTCTTCTAATGCATATTTAGTGTGCCTATACGTCATGTGAGTATGACGTTTGTCACGTGGGGACCCTGTATGTGTCTTGCAATCTTGTTCTTCTCCAGTTTTTGTTTCAGTTACTTTTGTAGTGTTTTCACCAGTGAGATGTGTGGTTGTTAACAGGTTTTTCTGGTTGATGATTTATATTTATATTCCGTAACTATTATCAGTTTGATGGAGTCTTACACAGTGACTATGTAAATAGCTGAGGTAAATAGCAGAAGGTGGTGTGTTTGTTTCATGGAAGCTACTTGGGTGGCTGTTCTCTGCTCATGTCCTTACCTCTCGATAGAGTAGCAGTTTCCAACCTGCTAAGAGTATTGAGCAAGTTTCAGCAGTGTGAATTAAAGTTTACTTTTAGGTCTCGCCTGAGACAGCGCATGCGCCTTCTCTTACTACAATCTGTTGTTTCTTTTAAAAAAACTCGAAAAGGGGGCATTTAACCCAAGTGGTGGCCGGTGACATTTGAAAGTGGTAGGGCATGAGAATTGTTCTTGACTTACAAGGAGCAACTGAGTGTGATTGGATATAAACTTGTGGCAGATATCGAGTGGCATGGCATGGGTGTCATCGGCCCTAGGTCAACCAAGGAAAATGGGCCCCCTCTACCACCTGCTTGGTTCTCTTAAGGAACACACCACAGTTGGGATGCTGAGGGTCCCTTACACACCTACGGCCAAAGCCACTGCAACTCTTACACTGTTCACAAGTACGCCCATGTGGCTGCTGACTTCACCATGGCCAGACAGAGTCTTTGGTGTGGACTAACAAATTTTGACTTAGGAAGAACTGAAAATCTAATATAATGCCGGTTTTACGGTCTATGCTGGGCCACTGGAATTATGCGGCAGGGGAGGACCAAATTACGTGGCAGCAAAAGTCAACTCATGTGATGCAATGCAGCACATTTTGTGATAGCATTTTATCATTATTTTGTCATTTTTACACATTTACACGTCTTGGACACAGATTTCATCTCATTGGTGCCAGTCTGACATCTAAATACAGCAATTAGCAAACTCTCTTGTTCTTTCAACTTTATAAAAATTCCAGGAATTAGCATTTTGAGGTTGAAGCAAATGAATAAATTACATTAAATAAAATGCACAAACTGCCATCAGCAATTAACATCTTCCATAAACATATGTAGAAAATCATTTCATTTTTGGAGAAATAATGTATACACCATCTTTGACAGCCTTGCAAGTACGTTTACGATCATACCCATATGACAATTTAATTAGTGATACTTAATAAAAAAAATATCCCTTAGGCAGATCGTCTCTAACAAAAAAACACACACGTTTCTTGCTGTAAAACAATCTTCAACTGTCTGCGACTTTGAAGAACTATATTATGATTCAAAGGAAGTAACGGGCAGTGAGAGCCAAGACCTCCGCACTGGCTCAGGGTCCAACTGCAGCGCAGATGTAACAAAAAGATAATGCACTGAGTAGAAATAAAGTCAATATCCACACCATCCTCATTCAGTTCTTTGCATGAGAACCACCAATTGGACTGTGGTATATACGTGCAGCGCAGGAGCTATACAATGCTGAGGGTTTTTGGAGAGGATGTAGCCTAACGGCCTGGGCTGTCGATCTCAAATCTGGGGAACCGGGTTCAAGTCATAGCAATGAAACTCAACATCCTCTGATTCTGGGCAAATCACTTTCAGCCTGATTCATGAAGCGAAATAGCGCCCGCAATCGCAGCGAAAATGCAATTGCGGGTGCAATTTACGGAATTGGCATTCAAGAACAAAATAGCGAATTCGCTAACACATAATAGCGAATACGCTAACACATAATAGCGATTACGCTATAATAGTCGCAGATTCCCGGTAGTCGAGCATTAGCGATACGGAAATAGCGACCAACCACGGAATCTGCGATATAAATAGCGAAACGCAATATATTCTCAATCGGCATTCATGAAAAATCTACAATTGCGAAAACCCCAAAATCGCAGTTTGCGCGGCGCAAATTAAGGACAACTCAAAGCAGGTGGTAACCATAAAAGCCATGAATAAGTAAAATTTGAAAAACCGTTGGCCAATCACCAACAGGTTCAGGCCTGACCAATCACACATAAGGACATTCAGCAGCAGCATTAGGCGTTCCACAATGCCAGGAATGTACATGGTGGTGAGGCGGCGAAGGCTACAGCGAGCAGCACGGAGGAGACGCATGAGGCAGGAAAGGATTTACCGGCAGCGGGTCACCTTGCTGGGCCAAACCAGAGAACAGATATTTGCTAAATACAGGCTGAATGGGGAAATGATCATCTGGCTGATACATGAACTTGACCCCCTCATGCAGCACCCAACAAGGCGAAACAATTCGGTGCCTACACATGTGCAGGTATTGTGTAGCCTGCACCTCCTGGCCTCCGGGAGTTTCCAGGGCATAGTAGCGGCTGCTGGGGGGATATCCCAGCCCACCATGTCACGCTGCCTCCACACTTTCGTTGACGCCATGCTCACCCAGCTCCACCGTCACATCACATTTCCCACGAGCCAACAGGAATTGGACTTGACAAAACTACAATTTTACAATGTAGCCCATTTTCCCCAGGTCCTCGGCTGCATAGACTGTACCCACGTCGCCATCTGCCCACCAGCTGCCACGGAGTATATGTTCCGCAACAGAAAGTCCTACCACTCCCTCAACATACAGATGGTCTGCAATGCCAGGACCATCATCACTGACATTGTCGCCCAGTACCCAGGGAGTACCCATGACTCCTTTATCTTCAGGCACAGCGGACTCCACACACGACTGCTCAGGGGAGAGTTTGGGGAAGGACACCTACTTGGTAAGTACACTTTGTCGACAATGTCACATTGCTATGAAGTAACTGCGCTGCACAGGCAATCAACATCTGCTCCTCTCATTCAGGTGACAGTGGCTACGCCCTACGGGAATACCTCCTGACCCCTTACCTCAACCCTGCCACACCTCAGCAACGGCGCTACAATGTTGCGCACATCCGGACAAGGAACTGTATAGAAAGGACATTTGGCCTGCTCAAGAGCAGGTTCCGTATACTGCACAAGACAGGTGGGGCCATGTATTACAGTCCTGCTGTGTGCTGCCGCATTGTGGCTGTCTGTGCAATGCTTCATAACATTGCAACCAAGCGCCAGATACCTGTTGACATCTCAGGCAGTGAATCAGAAGGGGACGACCGGCCACCAGCACATGCGCACCATGCACGCGGGGAGAACCCAGCTGAAGGCCACAGACGTCGCAACCACATCACAGAGAACAATTTCTAGCCCACCCTCTTCCCTCACCCCACAAATCACAATTGCATGCAAAATGTAATGATTACACAACGCTAATGTGTGCTGCAAAATAAATATATTTGTTTCATTCACAAAAAAAAGGTAATCAGTACAACTATTTACTACTAACAGTATTCCTTCATACTGCAGTGTCAAAGGACAGGGCAGGCTTATAGTCAGCCTGTGCCAGTGATTGTCTGAAAGAGTCAATTGCGCCTCCTGCGCGTTATGCCCAAGCGCCTCTGAGGCTCTTCCTCTTCCGGGGCACCTGTACCTGGCGTTGCCCTGGTGCTGCGCCTAAGTGGCGGGACTAGTGTGGCAGATTGGCTGCTGATGCTGGAAGCCCCCTCACTGCCATCGTCACCCCCTACAGTGGCAGGTAGAGCAGGAGGGTGTAGTGCCGTAACCGCCGTGGTGAGGTGCTCCAGGACCCTGGTGATGTCCTCACAGCACTGTACAAGTTGGTGCTGCTGTGTTAGTGACCGCCGCGACAACTGTGAGGTGGCATTTGCAGCCACATAATTGGACCTGCTGTAGGAGGACAGCCGGCTCATGAGCTGGTGGTGGCGCCGGCTTGCTGCACTGCGCTGCTTAATCATCGCAGCAGTGTTGGCCTCCATGGCTGCAGTCATGCGGCCCATGGCCGCCGTCATGCGGTCCATGCGGTCTCCCACTCCGGCCACATTGCGCCCAATCTTGTGTAGCAGGAGCTGAATGGCACCTTGCTGCTGTGACTGGCGCTGATGGATCCTCAACATGCGTCTTTCGACGCTCAAACAGGCATGTCTCTGTCCATTGCCCCTCCTGCTGATTGCAGCAGTGGTGTGATGGCGAGACCTCCCACGCCTGCTCTGCTGGCCTGTCACTGTGGCTGGCCGCTGTGTTGGCGCTGTCGCAGGCCCAGATGTTGTAGCACCAGCTGCAGGTGGTGTCACAGCAGGCGTTGCTGGTGCGGCAGGGACTGGAGGCACATTAGTGGCGTGCCTGGCTTTGGCTGTGGGCGGTCCGCCAGATGCAGGGGGCACAACGGTGGGGGTCCTGGCTTTGGCTGTGGGTGGTCCGCCAGATGCAGGGGGCACAACGGTGGGGGGCCTGGCTTTGGCTGTGGGTGGTCCGCCAGATGCAGGGGGCACAACGGTGGGGGGCCTGGCTGCTGGTGTTGTTGCAGCGGCAGGGGCTGGTGCCTGGGTTTGCGGTGGATAATCCTCCTCCTGGGCCTCCTCATCTATTTGCAGCCTTTCGCTGTCGCTGCTTTCTGCGCCACCTGTGAGGGTAAGTGGATACTCATTAGTTGCATGTGACTGTCAGACGTGCTGATGTTTCATGCATGCTGGGTGACATTCCCTGGATGGCTGTGGATTTGCGTACTTTGGAACCTGTCTGGCTGCATTGTGGTACTACTACATTGTGGACAAACTACATCTCCCACAATGCTTCAGGGCATTTCCTGATGCGCAACAAAGGCATGACTAAGGGACATTATGTGAGCCTATTTGGTCAGGGACGGTCATAGGGGACAGGGTCGCAGTCGCATGCCACTTACCTTGGGTGTCTTGGGTGGGGCGGGAGGAGTCCAGAAGTGTGACGCCAACACACGCCTCCCTCTCCAGGGTGTTCTCCACCTGGTCCTCCAAGGGTGTGTTCGGAGGGACTGTAGGTCCGCCACCTCCAGTGCCCGATGACTCTCCAAGGCGCTCCGCCACCCTCTCCTTGGCACGACCTCGGAGGTCATACCATCGTTTCTTGAGCTCCTCCAGTGACCTATCGGCCACACCCACGGAGTTCACACTGGAGGCTATTCCCAGCCAGATCCTCCTTTTGTCTTGCTCCGGGACCTTCCGGGAGTCTTTCCCAAAGAGTTTGTCGTGGTTGGCCACCACCCCTTCTATCAAATTTTCGAGCTCCTGCTCAGAAAACTTTAGCTTCCTCTTCCGCCCTGTGCTGTTGCTGGGGCCAGGAACAGGTTCCTCTGACATGGCAGCAGAGTAGTAGGAATTTCGCAATCACCAGAATAGCTGCTGCTTTCCAACTTGCTCCCTCGAGGTCTGCCTCACTGTGGTGAATGGGGGTGGGAACTGCCTGCTTCGTGGTTGTGATGTCATCACTGAGCTCGAAAAGCGACTTCCCGTTTTCCCGATCACGCGAGATTGCGATTCGCATTCCCGATCGCACGAGATTGCAATTCGCATTCCCGATCGCACGAGATTGCGATTCGCATTCCCGACGCAGGTAGCCGGAAATAGCGATTATTCTGCGATAATCGTTAGTCGCTAACGGATTTTGCGCCCGCGTGCGAGTCGCTTTTTTTTTCCGGTAATCTTCCTGAATTCTGATGTGCGAGTTCTCAATAGCGATTCGCATTTTATCGCTATTTGAGACTCGCAAATCCCGTTTTTCATGAATCAGGCTGTTAATCTCCCAGTGCCTATCAAAAATGAATGTGTCCTTGTGTAACACAACTGGTGCTCATGTAAAACACTCTGATACCTGATACCTTTGTGTCAAGTTTGTGCCATATAAACTATGGAGAATATAAATGCACATTCATAAAACACGACTACCAAATTAAGGACGTATCTCACAAGTTGCTTTTCAGAGTGCTGTGAAGTACATATTAAACAGCAGCATAGCACTGGATGATTAAACAACATAAGGACAGATTGTACTTCCTAACCGCTCTGCATCCATTTGGAACTCTGACCCCAGGAGGGCCCTGCACTGGAATATATACTTTTACTTTGCATGCATTACAGTTCATGCCTTTACAAAGCGGTTGTTACAATGACCGTGTTGTTACATCGCAAACTTTTACATTGCAAGTCATTTCAATGACTTGCTGTAGGGGGCACGCTGGACTTAGGAATAGTATATTTTATTATCCCTACTCCAGTTTGGGCAACAGCAGGGAAGGTGTTGAATTCTAAATCCAACCCCAGTGCGCCCCTACACCAAGTCGTTGAAACGATTTGCGATGTAATGGTTCTCATTGTAACTATGTAGTCTTTGTAACAACTGCGTTGTAAAGGCTTGCAATGTAACACATGCGTTGTTATGGCTGTTTCCCACTGCACTGTTGTGCTCCATTGTGTGTGGAATTGCTGCGCACCACAAAATGTATCCCAACGAATCCTGATGCTGCTTTATTGCTGTTTACTACATTAAAGAGCATTAGAGAAGCTTCGTGATTGGCAAGGGGATGCTAACAAAATGCTCCACTAGAGCCTGAGGGGCTGCAATTGTTTCACTCCACCAGCCTTCCATAGAGCCCAACTGCAGAGATGTAAAGTAGGCTTGTCAGGCTGCCCGTTAAAAAGGCGTCAGCCAGATTGACATGCTCACTTCAATTACACGGCATCATTGCCATAAAGAATGATGTGACGGCCACACCCCTTCTACTAGGCTACACCGTCCTGGCACCTACACTATGGTAATTAAACTCAGATTCATTAAGGTGGTGGGTTGCACTCTTTCACCCTCTATTGGCGAGCCACTCCTGTTTATCCCACCTATTGCTTACCATTGGTTGGCTTCATTATCACTCTTATTTGTTTTCTTTGCATTGGTGAAAATGTGTCAGCACATCTTGGCTTCTCTTGGGCTTCACTTTGTCTCCATGTGTTTTTTTTTTTCCATCGAGTATGGACCAAGCACTGACTGATTTCTTGATAAGTGCTTGTCCATGCTGCCCAGACTATGATTTTTTTTTTTAGCTTTTGATTACAGGACAACTTGAAATCATCAACGTTGATGCTTGTGTATCCCAGTATTTCCAAAATCTGAATGCAAACAACTAGCGATAACAAATCCTTCTCACATCTAACCAATTTCCAAAACCCACATTTTGGCCTCCTGCCATTTTTATTGCTAATGCGACTGTATACATATTCCCTTCATTTAAGCCCGTTGCCCTACAGTTTGGTTTTTCTGAATTAACGTTTGCTGCTGTGCCACCTTTACTTATTGGTAACCTCATATAATTTAGAGGATGTTTTATTCATCATCAAACATTCTGTATTTTCAAAAGGTTTACTTTCACCCTTACCGCCCTACACCCACCCCTAAACACTAAAATTGCCTTTGCCTCTCTTTACCTCCATCCATCTCTAACCCTCAGATCACTCTTTCCTCTGTTACCCTACCCACCCCAAACCCTAAAAAACACATTTACATTCCTTTATTTTTACCCAACCCTAAACCTTAAAATCATCCTTCCCTCATTTAACCTCCACCCCAACCCTAAAATCACACTTACCTCCCTTTACCTCTACCTAGATCTAAACCTTAAAATCGTCCTTACCTCCCTTTACGCCAACCTACCCCTAAATGCTAAATTCCCTCTTACCTTCCTTTACCTCTACTCACTCCAAACCCTGAAGTCACCCTTACCTCCCTATAACTTTACCCACCCCTAAACCTTCAAATCACCCTTACCTCCCTTTACCTCTAGCTATCCCTAAACCCTAAAATCACCTTCTTAACATAACATAAAAAAATATGTTGTTAAAAAAGAACTTAACTGTATTGTAAGGGATGGTGAGGTAAAAGTACAAATACTTACCCGAGTAGTACTTACCTGCATGGGAAAAGCCTGAGTGGTAGAGGTCCTGCATGGCTCCTGCCTTCACCCTAGTGCTCTGAAATTTTATGGAGGCACTGCTGTTTGTATTATGCCCTTTGGTATGTTTGGTGGGCACTTTCACCTCTTTACCAGTTTGAATCCTCTCTCCTCCCCATGCCCTATCCTTTAGGTCTTGCCAGAGACAGCGCAATCAACGTCACTTGTGAGAAATGTTGTTTACTTACTGGTGGCTAAGACCCCGCCCCTTTGGTTGGCTTTATCATCATTCTAATTTCTTTGCGAGTGACAGCTTCACTTCCTCTTTGTTTTTGTCCCTAAACTGAAGCATGGCCCAAGTACTGCTTCCCTGCCCATTAACCTTCCAATGCTCACCGCTTTCAGAGGTATGCTTTTTCCTGTAACTTGCACCCTCTTTCTTCATCCCCCTCCCATACTGCTGTTTACCCCAACCTCCTGCTGTGTTGTTGCTTGTCCCATCCGCCCACACCTCCCCAGTTGTTGTTTCTTGCCTTGTCTGCCCCACCTCCTCCCTCTTCCCCTTCTTTGTATTCCCCTTTTCATCCACCAGAAAAGCACCTCCCAAAAGTCACACGAATGGATGTCAAGATGCAACAAAAATGCAGACAGAGCTGCTTTACCTCATCTACATGGCCTTTTTGTTGATGTCTTCTTGTGGGGCCAAAACTGCGTACTTCCGCTTGGAGGTAGGATAATTAAACAAGTGAGTTTTTTCTGTGAATGCCTAATATGTATTTGTGAGTTTCAGGCATCACAGACATGCCATGGTCCTTCTCGCTTTGACTTCAGACTGCTTTATGTAGATTGCATTCTTTGCACCCATTTATGAATGGCAGTTATCATTTATTTTTGTTATCATTGTTATTTTGTGTTTTGGCCACCACCCCAGCCTTTGGTCCACACTTCCTTCCCCTAATAAGAAAAGAGTGATGGTTAAACGTACATTTTAATATCTTATTGGTTTACATTTGCTAACAAGATGTTTTTCTCATTTGTCCCTGAAACATATATTTTTTGTGTAGACCGATAATAACCCCATACTAAGACAATGGATCACTGCCCCTCATGCTCAGCATTGGCCATGTGATAGTGCTTTTTCTGATAACTTTCAACCGTGATGCATGCCTGCCACATTGCTGTACAACATGGATAAAAGACATTGACAAAGCACCTATTGGTATTGCCAGTACATGTTGTAGTTTGGGAAGGACTGCAAGACTTTTGATTGTGTTGGATTGAACGCCTATTTTGAGTCATTGCATGTTCACTGTAGAGAGTAGGATTTGTGGAGAGATGGGTTGTTACAATATCTTCTGCATATCCGTTGTCGCTTTTTTGTCTGTAACTGTACCTTCATCTTGTAACAGTGTTTTATCTTGGAATTCTCAAGGAGTTTCATGAAGTCATCAGAATCTGCCCAGGTAGTCAGCTACCAAAATCAAGCAACTGACACTAGCACTGACAGATGCACCTGATTATCTAACTTGTGTACTTAACTGCTAGTTAATAAACTCTTGTGTATATGTACTTTCCTGCCGCTAGTGATCCCGACTTGTGAATACATGTAGACTTTGTTACACCTCAGTTTTTAAATATTGAACTATAATTAGTAAATGCACTTTTGATATTTCGTAAAAAATAGCCTATATAGAAAAGTCTGCACTTGCATTCTTCCTGACATGGCTGAACAGATTGATTTTCACTTCATATTGTACTGTAAGATCAGAAAAGCACTTTTTGAAATACATATTTCACGTGTTTTTTTCGGACACTGGCTATAGTTTTGTCAGCTTTAGTTGCACATTCTATTTTGTTGGCATTTTGAGTGTATGTATGTATAATACTTGCTGTAGCCAATGTTTTACAGGTAATGCTTTAGTTATATAGTGATTTTAATATACAATATTTCTAACTGAGCCTAAATTGTAATGCACTGCTCTTGAATATGTATTGTTAACATTGTACCATTGCTTTCTTTTTTATAATTTGGCGTAGTAAAACATTTTTCACATTTCACAACCTTGAAATGCCTTCACAATGTTTGTTAATCACAGTGTACTTCTATATAGATCAGTGTGTCCTTATCAGAAGTGGAACATCTTAGTAAGTATGTATTGATTAACACACTATCAGTGCATTTGTCCTTCCAGGTTATTAAGGTATTGATTACTTTCCTAACAACATCTTGATTGTAACTTATGTCCCCTTATGTAATCAATCTGCGACCTGCATTAAATACGAGTTTAAGTTCAGCATCGTTAGGTATTGATTAGTGTAACAGCAGTGTCACACCATTTTCACCCTGATGACCTTGTGCATTTATCACTGGACCGACAACACATGTTACTGTAACTATGGTCTATTTATGATCTGACTAACGACATGCCGTAAAGATCAAAAGGGAATGAATCACGTGTAATGGGAATGCCAGGGTCTATGAATAGTGTTCAAAGGCCCTCATACACTCTAACTCGATTAATGGCGGTATATCTTGGTTCTCCACTTGAGGTAGTTAGGTGAGCAGTTTTATCATTGGGTCCTTTTCCGCCTGAGTTTTCTGCTCTCCAGGAAGTCACTTTACCTCCTCCTGGTTCTGTGACCGTCATGATTAGTGAGTGAAGAGTTTGCGGAAATCAGTGTGAAGTTAAAGATACCTCTTTTCTGTATCAAGTGTTTTATTGGACAGGGTTGGGTAAGGTTAAAAACAGGGGCAGGTGCTCGGGTGGATGCGGTAGTGGTCCACCGCACCTATGTGATTCTGATACCGCATGCCGTTCATAAACTATTTTAGTTTTGCTATGTTTTGATCTGTGTACCAGACATGTCTTCATAGTGCATATCCTGTGTATTTTTGTGTTGATCTGTGGGACAGCAATGGGGTAGAAGGGTAACTCACAGAGATACTCTTATCTCTTCCACCCCCACCCACAGAGAAACTGGTGGTCAAGCGCACCTATTAACAAATAATTTTATACTGATGTCGCCCTCATGAGGCGAGGCCTAATAACCCCAATATGGCCAGTACTAGTAGTTGATTACCAAAAAAGGGGACACTGTTCCTAATGCAGGGTGCAAAAATTCACCATTGCATAAGGGTGCTAATGTCACCCATATATGAAAAAAAAAGAAAGAAAAGGGGAGAAGGAACAGAATCCCTAGGTAAGGGGACCCACAGAAAACAGGGAAAACATTTTGTGTCCTCTGTTGCCCTCACACACCTCGAAAGGTGTCATGCTTCATCATCGGGCAGTTGCTCCTCGTAGGGCCGGCGCTGCATTCCCCTACGGGTCCCCCGAAGGGTCTCTTTATCGGAGATCTTTTGTAGGACTGCCGGATGGTGCATGCGGGTGTGCGGGGAGGGTTGTGTGTGGTGGGTCAATAGGGTAATAAAATGCGTGCTAGTGTGAAGTGAAATTTATAATGGGTAACAATGCAGCAATTGTTCTAGTCATGTACCCTGAGCAGACTTAACTGCTAAATAAAATCTAGCCCCAGTGGCATACTATGCCTGGGTATAGAGACATAGGTCAACATGTTTCGCGCCTGCGTCGCCTTAAGGGTCGTTGGCGCTTCGTCAGGACCAGAATTAAAAGTTGTAAAGTGCACGTGATAAATGGATTAAAAATACCCTCATAATCGATCAGGGCGGGCAGTAACCTGTATGTCCAACATCTGGCTACAGCTGCATGTTTGTAACCGCTCCTGGTCAGTACCTAGGAAAGAACAAAATAGAATATACATTTAAATTAAATTTGAATTCAAATCAAATCCAAATTTGAGCACCAGGAACACCTTGATGCCACATCATGTGCCACCACTGTGTGCACATGCAAACATGAATTTATCAAAGATAAAAGGCGCATGAGACACAAATTCACACCAGGAAAATATTGGGGTGTGGGGATGTTGTGGGACCCACTTGTATCCCTATATTCTGTAACAAAGTATCTCAAGCACTCTATGTCATAGTGCTCTGCAAATCTTATCAAGGAGTCAGTGCCCTAGAGATGTATTGCCTTGAAACAAGCTCACCTCGTTATATTGAGGGGAACGAGCCGTTGGCGCCAGGCAATGGATTCACCCACAAAACCGGGCTGTGGAAATAACCAACCAACGGGAGTTAACAAACAGACACGGGACGCCCAATATCGAGCGCTCAAAAAGTCACGGTACCAGAGTCCCTATAAAGGGATTTACTCACATCTTAGTTTGGGTGCTGCCTCCTCCTCACCTACCCCATCATTGCGTCGGCCAGTGAAAGTCGTGGCACTCCCTAGTAACCTTATAACCAGATCACAAGGGTCAGGTGTGCTGGGCGTCTACCCTATCCGGGACATCCTATTCGGTAAATTACGTCATTGCGCAAGCTTGGAAGCTCCAACGTACCGCGCATGTGCAAAAACTCGAGTTAACTAATCCCCCACGCATGTGCAGTTTATATGCTCTTTTTGGTCGTGTACTCTTTCAAAAATACTAAAGCAAGCCGTACACTCATAAATAATGTGGAAGCTCAACCCGGTAATCACAAACCAATGGTTCCATATAAAAATTAACTTAAAATGTTACTCGTGTTAAAAACCAAAGGTGCAATAGTAAGAGCTGCTCAAATGGGTGCGAGTCCCGCTTTACTGTGCGTCTACTCCGTGAGTGTGGTGGGCGTCCCAATTGTTAATGCCTGTAAAAAGGAATAACAAAATTAATACTATACACTACATCGTGTCAAAGTAATCGGGTACAAAGGGCTAGAGTGGAAATGTCACTCACGGTGCAATTGTATCTCCTGCCTCACCCATATAATTTGGAAATCAAATACCCAAAAAGGTTGCCAAATGAACACAGATACGGTTTAAATTGGCAATCCATACTGGTTAAAAATTGGGTGTGTCCCATGCACCTGTAGAAAGGAAAAACTAGACAAAGGGGATAGAATGGTCCCTCGGCCCGAAAGCCGTGCTTAAATTACTATACAAAAGGGAGAGGCGGGGGACCAAGGAGCTATTATAAGGTCCAGTGTCCATGCTCCTATTTTAAACTGATTACCAAAAAAGGGGACACTGTTCCTAATGCAGGGTGCAAAAAGTCACCATTGCATAAGGGTGCTAATGTCACCCATATATGAAAAAAAAAGAAAGAAAAGGGGAGAAGGAACAGAATCCCTAGGTAAGGGGACCCACAGAAAACAGGGAAAACATTTTGTGTCCTCTGTTGCCCTCACACACCTCGAAAGGTGTCATGCTTCATCATCGGGCAGTTGCTCCACGTAGGGCCGGCGCTGCAATCCCCTACGGGTCCCCCGAAGGGTCTCTTTATCGGAGATCTTTTGTAGGACTGCCGGATGGTGCATGCGGGTGTGCGGGGAGGGTTGTGTGTGGTGGGTCAATAGGGTAATAAAATGCGTGCTAGTGTGAAGTACCAGAGTCCCTATAAAGGCATTTACTCACATCTTAATTTGGGTGCTGCCTCCTCCTCACCTACCCCATCATTGCGTCGGCCAGGGAAAGTCGTGGCACTCCCTAGTAACCTTATAACCAGATCACAAGGGTCAGGTGTGCTGGGCGTCTACCCTATCCGGGACATCCTATTCGGTAAATTACGTCATTGCGCAAGCTTGGACCAGGAGCGGTTACAAACATGCAGCTGTAGCCAGATGTTGGGCATACAGGTTACTGCCCGCCCTGATCGATTATGAGGGTATTTTTAATCCATTTATCACGTGCACTTTACAACTTTTAATTCTGGTCCTGACGAAGCGCCAACGACCCTTAAGGCGACGCAGGCGCGAAACATGTTGACCTATGTCTCTATACCCAGGCATAGTATGCCAATGGGGCTAGATTTTATTTAGCACTTAAGTCTGCTCAGGGTACATGACTAGAACAATTGCGGCATTGTTACCCATTATAAATTTCACTTCACACTAGCACGCATTTTATTACCCTATTGACCCACCACACACAACCTTCCCCGCACACCCGCATGCACCATCCGGCAGTCCTACAAAAGATCTCCGATAAAGAGACCCTTCGGGGGACCCGTAGGGGATTGCAGCGCCGGCTCTACGAGGAGCAACTGCCCGATGATGAAGCATGACACCTTTCGAGGTGTGTGAGGGCAACAGAGGACACAAAATGTTTTCCCTGTTTTCTGTGGGTCCCCTTACCTAGGGATTCTGTTCCTTCTCCCCTTTTCTTTCTTTTTTTTTCATATATGGGTGACATTAGCACCCTTATGCAATGGTGACTTTTTGCACCCTGCATTAGGAACAGTGTCCCCTTTTTTGGTAAACAGTTTAAAATAGGAGCATGGACACTGGACCTTATAATAGCTCCTTGGTCCCCCACCTCTCCCTTTTGTATAGTAATTTAAGCACGGCTTTCGGGCCGAGGGACCATTCTATCCCCTTTGTCTAGTTTTTCCTTTCTACAGGTGCATGGGACACACCCAATTTTTAGCCAGTATGGATTGCCAATTTAAACCGTATCTGTGTTCATTTGGCAACCTTTTTGGGTATTTGATTTCCAAATTATATGGGTGAGGCAGGAGATACAATTGCACCGTGAGTGACATTTCCACTCTAGCCCTTTGTACCCGATTACTTTGACACGATGTAGTGTATAGTATTAATTTTGTTATTCCTTTTTACAGGCATTAACAATTGGGACGCCCACCACACTCACGGAGTAGACGCACAGTAAAGCGGGACTCGCACCCATTTGAGCAGCTCTTACTATTGCACCTTTGGTTTTTAACACGAGTAACATTTTAAGTTAATTTTTATATGGAACCATTGGTTTGTGATTACCGGGTTGAGCTTCCACATTATTTATGAGTGTACGGCTTGCTTTAGTATTTTTGAAAGAGTACACGACCAAAAAGAGCATATAAACTGCACATGCGTGGGGGATTAGTTAACTCGAGTTTTTGCACATGCGCGGTACGTTGGAGCTTCCATGCTTGCGCAATGACGTAATTTACCGAATAGGATGTCCCGGATAGGGTAGACGCCCAGCACACCTGACCCTTGTGATCTGGTTATAAGGTTACTAGGGATTGCCATGACTTTCCCTGGCCGACGCAATGATGGGGTAGGTGAGGAGGAGGCAGCACCCAAACTAAGATGTGAGTAAATCCCTTTATAGGGACTCTGGTACAGTGACTTTTTGAGCGCTCGATATTGGGCGTCCCGTGTCTGTTTGTTAACTCCCGTTGGTTGGTTATTTCCACAGCCCGGTTTTGTGGGTGAATCCATTGCCTGGCGCCAACGGCTCGTTCCCCTCAATATAACGAGGTGAGCTTGTTTCAAGGCAATACATCTCTAGGGCACTGACTCCTTGATAAGATTTGCAGAGCACTATGACATAGAGTGTTTGAGATACTTTGTTACAGAATATAGGGATACAAGTGGGTCCCACAACATCCCCACACCCCAATATTTTCCTGGTGTGAATTTGTGTCTCATGCGCCTGTTATCTTTGATAATTTCATGTTTGCATGTGCACACAGTGGTGGCACATGATTTTATTTAGCAGTTAAGTCTGCTCAGGGTACATGACTAGAACAATTGCTGCATTGTTACCCATTATAAATTTCACTTCACACTAGCACGCATTTTATTACCCTATTGACCCACCACACACAACCCTCCCCGCACACCCGCATGCACCATCCGGCAGTCCTACAAAAGATCTCCGATAAAGAGACCCTTCGGGGGACCCGTAGGGGATTGCAGCGCCGGCCCTACGAGGAGCAACTGCCCGATGATGAAGCATGACACCTTTCGAGGTGTGTGAGGGCAACAGAGGACACAAAATGTTTTCCCTGTTTTCTGTGGGTCCCCTTACCTAGGGATTCTGTTCCTTCTCCCCTTTTCTTTCTTTTTTTTTCATATATGGGTGACATTAGCACCCTTATGCAATGGTGACTTTTTGCACCCTGCATTAGGAACAGTGTCCCCTTTTTTGGTAATCAGTTTAAAATAGGAGCATGGACACTGGACCTTATAATAGCTCCTTGGTTCCCAACCTCTCCCTTTTGTATAGCAGTACTAGTAGTTACCAGCCCTACCAGGCTTGCAAGTCCTTGCAGGAACAAAAGTGGTCAGAAATGTTTCACCAAGATAAACAATTCAGATGAAATACTGGTGAGGATGAGCAATAAGTAATAGCTGAAGTATTCCAGACCCATCCTGCAGTTCGCCATTGCTCAGGGTCAAACTTGTGATGTGGTTTACCCTTCAGAATAACTGTTGCCTATGATACAGGCAACTCTGGGAGGAGGGAATACAGGCCCACATTCCATCACCCTATAATGTGTGTTAAAGGGCACCAAGTGAAAAATGCACCCAGGACTGATTACAAAATGCCCATATTGGAGGGATTCACAAACATTTCCATCTGTGCCGTGTGTATATTCCAGATGGCATGAAACGGAGTGGAAAAATTGGTGAATCATGTGAAAATTACTGTTTTATTCAAAGACCTGGTCGAGACATTTGCCCATGGTGAGTCCTCTAAAACCAAAAATTGAGTTTATGCCATCAGTTTGCTCGGCTAGGCATGTGGTAGTCACCCTCTATAAGGAATTAGTATTTTATTTTCAGAAAATGGTTTCATTTTAATAGCACTATTACAATTTGGAACTTTGTTTTACTGTGCTGAAACAAAGACTACTGCACACCATAGTAAAAAAATAAAACAGCAAGCCTTTGCCCCTTGTTTCAGAATCAGCATTATTCATTTTTAAGATTTTCTGCTTTGCAGTTGTGAATCGAATTTTCTGTGCCCATCATTGACTAGTCTTGGCTTCTCCCATCTTGCATATGCAAATACGATGATCGCTAACTATTTCACTACCCACTTTTCCAACGAATCATAATGTATGCAAACTTAATATGCATGCGGGTCTGATTAGTCGACACTATCTTGATTAGGGCAATACACTTGACTCTTGATGGTAGGTAAGATGCCTGAATCCTACCTGGGAATTAATCTTGTATAGGTGCCAACAGGGGATGGTGCACGAGGGATCCCTATAGGTGGGTGGATCTAGATGAGGGTGCCTCACCAGAAAGTACAGAGAATGTGGGGTGAGAGGGCAGGCTGATATAGCCAGGCCAGACTCGCCACCTAAAGTAGGAGAAAAATGAATACAAACAGGGTCTTGCATAATAACAAGACACCTTTCATGTGCAAACTATCCACAGAAATTTAATGGGAAATAACGTGCTAATTCCTTGTAACTAGGAATAACTGGGTAGTCAACGCACAATAATTTACAGCACCACTAGGCTTCTAGTAGAAACGAAATCCTTCTCACAATCCCAACCCAGGAGTGTACTTTTACTCATAAATAAAGGTCCAGTGGTGTGCTTAGGTAGATCACATAGGAGGAACAAGGCCACTGGTAGCTTTTAATGGAAATAGTATGGGGAGAGCAGAATAGAGGTACGCCCATGGGCGTGTGTTGCGCTGTATTGTGGTCATTGGTGGAAGGTGTAGCTGTCTTGATCCAACCCCAAGACGGCTTGCAGAAAAGGGTTGGGGTCAAATACAGCAGTATCTCTGGTATTAGGAAGTTGATTACCGCCCAGTGACTGCGCTAAGATACCCTTTAAATGTGTCTTCAATCAGCATCTGCATAGCGCAGCACTGTCACCCCTAGGGGTATCTGGGTGCTGTGGGGGCAACGTCTCTGTCCAAGAGCCAGGTCTTGAGTTTATTCCTGAAGTCCGCCAGGGAGGATGCTTTTGCAAGATGGAGGGGGCAGGTCGTTCCAGGTCTTGATGGTGATGTGGGAGGAGTGGCCCCCTCTGTGGCTGCAACGGATACAGGGCATGTGCACACGGGTTAGTGAGGAGGCGTGCAGGTGTTTTGCGGGTAGGACAAAGTTCCTTCGTTAGTTGATGTAGGCCAATCCTTGATCTTGCAGATCTTTGTAGGCGTGCATGAGGATCTTGAACTGGCATCTCTTTTGTATGGGGAGCCAATGGAGGTTTCTGTGAGGGTTGATGTGGGTCAGTTTGGGGAGTTCCAGGATGAGTCTGGCTGCAGCATTCTGTATAGTCTGAAGTTTTTGAGGAGGTGAGCGGAGATGCCAGCATAGAGAGTGTTGCGGTAGTCGAATCGGCTAGTGGCGAGGGCCTGAGCGATGGTCTTTCTGGTGTCGACGATTCTGCGGAATGTGTGAAGGGCGTGGAAGCAGGATGATTCTGTGGAATGTGTGAAGGGCGTGGAAGCAGGAGGAGGCAACTGCGTTGACTTGCCATTTCATGGTCAGTTCACTGTCGAGGATGGTGCCTGGGTTGCGTGCATGGTGTGTATGTGTGGGTGTTTGCCCTAGTTCTGCTGGCCACCAGCTGTGGTCCCATAAGGTTCCAGTACTTCTGTCTTGTCGGAGCTGAGTTTAAGGCAGTTGTCTCTCATCCAGTTGGCTACTTTGGTCATGGCATCACAGAAGTTGATACTGGTGGTGGAGGGGTCTTCTGGGAGTAAGAGGACAAGTTGAGTGTTGTCTGCATAGGAAATTATGTGGAGGCCGCGGGATGTCTGCGAGGAGGTCATTTAGGTGTTGAACAAGTTGGGGCTGATGGATGATCTTTGGGGTACACCGCATAAGAGGAAAAAGGGGATCCACTTGAGGGCATTTTGCTAAATGCCGATGTTGTAGAGTCTATTGACGAGGGTGTTGTGGAAACGGTGTTGAAAGCAGCAGAGGGGTTGAGGAAGATCAGGACCTCAGTCTCTCCATGGTCGAGGATGATTCTGATGTAATTCGTGGCAGTGATCAGGGTGGTCTTAGTGCTGTGGTTGGTACGGAATCCTGATTGGGAGGTGTCAAGTAGGTGGTTTTGTTCCATGTATTAGGTAGGCAGTTTGCTGATGGCCTTCTTCAGTTCTTTGGCTGGGTAGGTGAGCAGAGAGATCGGTGGATCATTTTTTAGTTCATTCGGGTCAGTAGAGTTTTTTTTAGGAGAGGTCTGACCTCTGCGTGTTTCTATCTGTCAGGGAAAGCTGCTGTGGTGATCGAGGTGTTGATGATGATGCTGAGTTGTGTGCTGATAGAGTTGGTTCTGAGGTTGAAAAGACAGTGGGGGCAGGGGCCAGTGGGTGCCCGGAGTTTATGGATACATGATGGCGTTGGTGGTCTGAGTGGTGAGCGTGGACTGAGTGGTGATCATTCGGCTGGTTGGTGCTGGTTGGTCGAGGCTGTTGAGGTGAAGAGCAGTGGGTTGTCGGTCAAAGTTGAAGTAGATGGTGGGAATCTTGCTGTGGAAGTAGTCCGAGATGGTGTCGCAGAGTCTTCAGAGGGGAGGATTGTGTTCTCTGTGGCTGCTGGATTGGAGAATTCCTTCACTATTTTGAAGAGCTCTTTCGTGTGGTTAGCTGCTATATTGATGTGGGCTGTGATGGCTGTTCTCTTGGCTTCCTTGATGTGCCATTGGTAGTTGCTGAGAGCTGCTTTGTGAGCGGGTCTGTCGGAGGGGTTACTTGCGGCACGCCACTGTTTCTCGATTCGTCAATAGTTGTGCTTGGTGGTTCTAAGCTCTGGGATGTACCAGCTGGCTTGTTTTAAGGTCTTCATTTTGGTTGGGAGCTTGAGCCAAGCTAGTAAAGAAGCAAGGACAGTCTGTGTGCAGTGATTTTTCCACACGTTTAAACAGTTCATTATTGTCTCTGAAGTGTAGGTCCCTTCATGACCAGATGACCTGTTCCCCTCGGGGTGATTGCATGTCAGAATATTGAGCATAAACATATTGTGCTACAAAATGTTTGTGGCCAGAAGATCGAATACCAAAATATTGTGAAGGCAAATATATATACGTAAGTATATTTCCACATGTTTGCACCTTGAAGATATATTAAATCATAGTACAAATATATGGCATCAAAAATAGTACCTCTATGCTTACCTACATATACTTACCTTTGTGATATTTTGGTAGTCGATTTTCTGGCTGTGATACTTTTGCTGCATGATCTTTAAAACTAAATATTTTAGCACTTTACCCACACGCTCCTGCCCAACACAAATGAGGGAAAGATTTTGTTCCCTGCTGGATTCTTATTTCCTTGCCTTCACTGCTAATAAAGCTGAAATATGCCCCAAAAATGGATTTTAATAACTCTGCAAGCAGGCATTGACGTAGTCAATGGGTCTGGCCTTAGCAGGCTGATGTGAAAATTGTGGTTGCTTCTTTTTAGTTTTAATGTACATCACCGAAAAATATGATTCTTTGGTGCAAGAAAATGTTCTACTGGCCAGTGGCGGCTGCTCCATCAGAGAGGAGGAGCGGGGCCACCTGCAATGACCAGCAAATAAAACGAGTTTTAAATACATTTTATAATCGTTTTATTTTAATGCCCGGGACACTGCCCCAGGATACTGACGGGTCTTGAGGGCAGGTCCAGATGATGACACTGCTGATGGGGGACTGGTGAGCACTCCCTTCACTATGCATGAAGGTTTGTCCACCGTCTCGGTACGCCAAACCATCATGCACAGTGAAGCTCTCTCCAGCACCGGCTGTGTTGCTGGGGCTGGAGAGAGCAGGCTCCCACCTTGCCTGATAGCACAAGTTGCCGGTGCTCAGGCCAGTCCTGACGCCACTTTCATGCAGCATCAATCAATCAATCAATCATAACATTTGAATAGCGCACTACTCACCCGGAAGGGTTTCAAGGCGCTTGGGGGAAGGGATCTGCTATTGCTCGAACAGCCAGGTCTTGAGTTGTCTCCTGAAGGCGAGATGGTCCTGGGTCAGCCGAAGGTGGATGGGGAGGGAGTTCCATGTCTTGGCCACCAGGTAGGAGAAGGATCTGTCTCCGACGGTGGCTCTTCGGATGCGTGGTAGGGCGGCGAGGGCGAGGCTTGTAGAACGTATCTGGCAGGTGGGCGTGTAGAAGGTCAGGCGGTCGTTGAGGTACTTGGGGCCCAGGTCGTGGAGAGATTTGTGTGCGTGGGTGAGAAGCCTGAACGTGATCCTCTTGCTGACGGGGAGCCAGTGCAGGTCCCTCAGGTGGCCGGAGATGTGGCTGCGTCGGGGGATGTCCAGGATGAGTCGGGCGGAGGCGTTCTGGATGCGTTGGAGTCTTTTCTGTAGCTTGGCTGTGGTTCCTGCATAGAGGGTGTTTCCGTAGTCCAGTCGGCTGGTGACGAGTGCCTGGGTGACCGTCTTCCTGGTTTCGTTCGGGATCCATCGGAAGATCTTGCGGAGCATGCGTAGGGTGTTGAAGCATGATGAGGAGACGGCGTTGACTTGGCTGGTCATCGAGAGGGAGGAGTCCAGGATGAAGCCCAGGTTGCGCGCGTGGCCTGTTGGCTTGGGAGTGGTGCCCAGGGCGGGGGGCCACCAGGAGTCGTCCCAGGCGGAGGGCGATGGTCCCAGGATGAGGACTTCTGTCTTGTCTGAGTTCAGTTTCAGGCGGCTGTTCTTCATCCACTCGGCGACGTCTTTCATCCCTTCGTGTAGGCTAGTTCTGGCGGTGTCGGGGTCTCTGGTGAGGGAGAGGATCAGCTGGGTGTCGTCGGCGTAGGAGACGATGTTGAGGTTGTGTTGGCGTGCGATGGCTGCAAGAGGTCTCATGTAGACGTTGAAGAGGGTGGGGCTGAGTGATGATCCTTGCGGTACGCCGCAGATGACTTCGGTGACCTCGGATCGAAACGGGGGGAGGCGGACTCTCTGTGTTCTTCCGGCGAGGAACGAGATGATCCACTCCAGTGCCTTCTCTTGGATACCGATGTTGCTGAGGCGTTGAACTAGGGTGCGGTGGCAGACAGTGTCGAACGCTGCGGAGAGGTCCAGGAGGATGAGGGCCGCTGTTTCCCCGTTGTCAAGCAGGGCTCGGATGTCGTCCGTGGCTGCGATGAGGGCGGTCTCGGTGCTGTGGTTGGCTCTGAAGCCGGACTGCGAGAGGTCGAGGGATCCGTTCGTCTCGAGGAAGGCGGCAAGCTGTCTGTTGACGGTCTTCTCGATGACTTTGGCAGGAAAAGGGAGGAGCGAGATGGGGCGGAAGTTCTTGAGGTCGGTGGGATCCGCTGTTGGTTTCTTCAGTAGGGCGCTGATCTCGGCATGCTTCCAGCTCTCCGGGAAGGTGGCGGTGTTGAAGGAGGTGTTGATGATGTTCCGGAGTTGGGGTGCGATGGTGGAGTCGGCTTTGTTGAAGACGTGGTGGGGGCAGGGGTCGGTTGGAGATCCGGAGTGGATGGTGTTCATCGTGCGGGCTGTGTCTTCGGTGGTCACCGTGGTCCAGGTGCGGAGGGTGGCGGTGGGGGGCGTTGGTTCGATAGTTGGGTGCGTGGATGGTGCATCGAAGCTGTTGTGGATGTCGGCGATCTTGCGGTGGAAGAACGAGGCGAGAGAGTCGCAGAGATCTTGTGAAGGAGTAATGTCGTTGTTGCCGGTGCTGGGGTTGGAGAACTCCTTGACGATGCTGAAGAGTTCCTTGCTGTCGTGGGCGTTGTTGTCTAGTCGTTCCTTCAGTGATTTCTTCTTGGTGGTGCGGATAAGCTGGTGGTGATTGCGGGTGGCGTTCTTGAGGGCAGTCATGTTGTCTGTGGTCTGGTCGAGGAGCCAGGCTTTCTCGAGGGTGCAGCAGTTCTTCTTGGAGTCCTTGAGTTCGTCGGTGAACCAGGAGGCTTTCTTGCTTCTGGGTCTGCTGGGAGGGTTCTTCAGTGGCGCGAGGTCATCGGCGCAGGCGGTCAGCCACTGCGTGAAGTTGCGGGCTGCTTCGTTGGGGTTTGTTGTGCTGGCGGGTGGGTTCTGGCTGAGGGAGTTGGTGAGCTGCTCGGCAGTGATCTTGCTCCAGCTCCTGTGAGGAACCTGTTGCGGGTTGTGGTGGGTCGTGGTTCTTCTGAAGCTGAAGTGGACACAGCTGTGGTCAGTCCAGTGAAGTCCGGTGGAGTGGCTGAAGGTGATGTGCTCGCTGGATGAGAAGACGGGATCAAGCGTGTGGCCGGCGTAGTGGGTGGGGGTGTTGACCAGTTGCTTGAGTCCGAGGTTGGGATTTGACAGCAGTGCAGTCTGGGAGCCTATGCTCAGATGCAGGAAGAGAGCGATGCGGTGAGAGACGGCGGCAGCATTAAGGTAAGTTATTCATTTAGTTATTTATTGTTCCCCAAACCACCCTCCTCACCTCACTCTTCCGGCCCGCCACGCCACTATTGCAGGGGGTGGGCCTCGATTGCTACTGGCTTTGAATTACAGTAATCTGTAGGCATTGTTTAGATATATTAACATTGGCAAATAAAAGTGTTATCCTACTAACCCTGGCGTTGAGGTGCACTTCTTTTAGGAAGATGTGCTCATATGATCAGGCAAAATACCGTCAGTCACAGTGCAAGAGATCCAATTGCTTTAGACAGCTGACCCATTCCTCAGCAGTAGGTGTGGTGGGGAGAAGCAAAATGCGAATGACAGCAAGTTAGAACAATGGGTGCAGAGTGTTGGCCTAAAACCCCTCGCAATATGTAATTTTTTTTTTTTATTGTAGGATTTTTTTTTATAATATGAGACCGAAGAGACAGCAAATACTTTTGAAAATTACAATACCGTACAAAATCTTCCTCAAAACAAAGTCATGGACAACATTCTCAATAAGAGGCCAACCATTGGTGACCCCTAGCTACAGCTTGCACAAGATGGCGGGGTACAAGGTTCTGCAACAAACATGCAGGTTGTTGCAGAGCAGTTCATTTCACTGCGCATCAGGAGAAAATGGCGCGAGGCACAGGAACCACACGCGACGCTGGCGTCACAGCATGCTGATGGCGGATCCCCTTACATTACAAAAGCTGATCGAAAACTGTTGTGAAGCACGACCGTTCATGCTGATTGTATTTATTTTCACCTCCTAAAAAGCGGGCTGTAATCAGAATGCAATCTTTCCTTGTGACAGACCTGCTAACCTCCTACAAAGGCGTCAAAGGGAGCTAACATTCCATTATGCCTGCAGCGCTAATGGCATTCATTCTAGTGCGCATTACCTCATTGAAATACAAGATTGGATCCCATGGACACAGCTAGTCCTGGTACTCGCTTTATAAATTACATTTCACACGTTAGCACCTGGTCCTGAAGTTTTCGAACCAATTTCGTTAATTGAACTCTCCTTGAAAGCTGCTCTGTGAGTGAGCAAGCAAGCTTTTTTACTGTGGTGATAAAATGTTTCATTTAAATGCACATGAGCACTTGACTAAACCTGAAAATGGCTCTGCTTAGAGAGTGATTGTCCACGTTAATGATTTATTAGATAATAAATGGCTGAGGCTGTGATTTGTGGGGTGTAGCCATAGTTATATTAGAGTGTTTTTATTAATAAGAAAATGTTTACTTGTTTAGTAAGCATAACTAGGCCTCAAAATGTAATTTACTGTGCTTTTGCTGGTTTGCACTGACGTCCATTTTAAAGTTGCTGAAGAAAATGTGACTTTTAAAATTGCCTGAGCAAGTTTCTTACCTACATGTTTCTCTTTTGTGTTTTTCCTTTTATAAATAGTTGGAATGGGATTCATCTGATGGTGTTGATTTTTTGTACTGAATAAAATCTATTTATCTGCGTGCCTTAGCCGTAAGCCAAGTTGAGCTGTTTTCCTATGCTGCAATATTCAAGGCTGCTGTTGCCCAACCTACCACTATATCTTCATTCATTTCTAAAATGGGTTATTGTTTGGTTTGCTTCAATAGTGCAAAGTAATTTCCCTTGTTTGTAGGTTTAAGGCTATTTAGCATTATTCCTGATTTAGGAATTTACAAAAGTAACTTATTTTATGTAGCACAATTTTACAGTGTTGATTGGTTTATGTCATGCATCTTTGTTAGAACAATCCACTTGTCTCTCAGGAGCACAGTCACCTTTCTAAAATCATGGAGTGTGACAATATTGTCGATTAGTCGCTGTGCAATTGGCCTAGTGTGCAGATGATGGCCTTGCAGGGTAGAATTGGATGAGGCCGTGAAGCAGGCCAGCGCCTGGAACAATTATCTGGCGCACCAGTCGCATTACATCTTGCACAGTCAAAAGAAAGAAATAATCAAACAGAATAATTGTAAATGGTGTCTCTAGGAGTTTGTGGAGAAGAATCATTATGTTTCTTTTTTGCTATTTTATTAAAACTGAAAAATAACACAAAAAAATCAAATAAACAAACACAACCATCAAAATCTTCAAACTGCTCAAAGATAATCGTCTTTCTACTTAGACCAGAGGGTTGTAGATATTTTAGGCAGCTGCTTTAAGCAAGTTTTAATACAAAAAATATCTTGATGTTTTAGAGGGGGGGACACACACTCATAAATAATTTGGGATGGTGCACCCATTGAGTACAGAGTCCATAGCTGTATATATCCAGCTGTTAATTGATACTACTGCTCTGCAGACAAAACAATGATAAATAATATGTGATTTTACAACCCATGGACTAAAGAGTCCACAGCCGTATATATCCAGAAATGTTCTTTATTGAGTTCAATTTCATAAAAACAGCCAGCTAAAGAACAGCCAATGTGTTTCATTCATATACATTCAGTACTCTTTAACATGTAAGAAAAAACTGTTCAAATTGCGTCATCAATTACGGCCAAGTTGTCATTCAAATCATCAATAGATAGGACAGTTGTCTTTATCCTAAAAGGGTGTGGCGTACTCTCATGGTGGCACCAAAAATCAGTGCCCTTTGCTGCTGGTCCAGCATCCCATCCTGACAAGAAGGCTTTCTTGTTTTTTCTTACATGTTAAGGAGCTCTGAGGAAAATTCATGCATATGTGCCTCCAGAAAGAAGATATTGCCTTGGACACTGGGGACAGAGAAACAGTGTTTCGTAGAACCTTTTGGTATTTCTGTGAATCTGCATGACTCTTACAAGAAGGCTAAAACCTTGCAAGTAGCATTTTCTGGTTCTCTGTTTATGTACGAATCTGCCTCTGGAGTTCCAAGGTCAGCGATCCACGAAAATGCCAGGAGTTGCGGTAGTGACCTCACATACCCTTTGACCTTAATGGCATCACACGAAATTACATCATATGACCCTTGACTTTGATTTTTCACCACAAAGGCATGTCACATGACTAACATCACAGCACTTGACATCTCTGAACTACCATAATAATTGCATGACCACTATAACAGAATAACACACACATGTCTATTTTAAAAATCACCTATACTATAGTATTGACTTGATCTTTGGAAGTTCTGGAGCATAATAATTGCCCTGAAATATATCAAATAAGCAAAGCGAGTAAGTTAGACGTTTTCTAAGGGAGTTCTCCCACTGAGACAGATTTTAAAAGAATGAATGGAATTATGAATTTTAAAGACAATTTTCACATAAATTTACCAGAATTAAATAGGCACTGAAATGGTCCTCAGTTAAATTTAAAATCATTTAACGGTGTGCCAAGCCAATGAAACTTGACATTCTCCAGAAGTTGACCCAATTTTATTCAAAATGTGGTATGGTTTCCCCATATGTCAATAATTATTTCAATTGGGCCAAGGCCAGCATTTTGTTGTGGATGCCCCATATTACTCGGGTCCTCCCTTATATAAAAATGACAAAAAATATGCCAGGTCCAGAATTGTGCAATTTATGCCATCCATATACCATAGGTGACCATTGTGTCAAAACATACCTCAGCATGGCAGGCCCAGCATTTTGTCATGCTTGCCACCCTCTCCTATACCAGGTTGTACACCTTTATGGCGAGAATTGCCTCCATTGCGCTAGTCCCAGCATTCTGTCACTGGTGTCCATAGGCGGAGAATTTCCTCAAGTATATCAGTATTTTTCAGCTGGTGCGCATGAATTACCTCTAGTATGCCAGTACCGTAATTTACCATCTGCATCCTTTATGGCAAGAGTTACCCCAGTGTGCCACTGTCAGTATTTTGTCACAGGTTTTTGCCATGCTAAGACTTGCTGCAAGTATGCCAGGACCAGTATTTTGCCCTGAGTCTATTTATAAGACAATAGTTACCTTCAGTATGCCAGGGCCAACAACAAACTCACAAGCATCACATCACACTGTTGCACACACTCACACTCATTCAGACTTTTTCACATTCTCTTACACACCCTTACGCTCATTCATTATCACTCACTTTCATTCACTCTTAGGGGCATATTATCAAGGGCTTTATCTCCGCTTTTTGGGCTTTAAAAGCCAAGAAAGCGGAGATAAAATTATCTCCCTATTACCAAGCTGTCGCTAACACCAGTTAGCGACAGCTAATAGGAGATAGTGACCATCTTGGGCCCCGCTTTGCATGTCAGTGATATTTATCACTAATGACATGCAAAGTGGGCGTGCCAAGATGTTAGCGACTGGAAACAGTCGCTAACATCGCTATCTCCTATTACCAACTTTTGGAGATATTCGCGCTAAGCGTGAATATCTCCAAAAGCTAACACCTGCCCAGGAGCAGTTCTTAGCCATGTTATCCAATGGGAGGTGGATAACATGGCTAAGAGCATTTGCTCGATAATGCATGAATATCGCTGACTTTTCAGCGATATTCATGCATTGCGGCCGTTTTTTATCGCATTTGCGATAAACCTTGCTAATAGCAAGGTTTATCTGCGATAAAAATCGCCGATTTGCGGCGATAATTTTTGTCTCTAAACAAGTTAGAGACAAAAATTATCTCTATTGATTGGTAATATGCCCCTCAATTTCACTGATTCTTTCTCATTTATACATATTGACACTCAGGCTCAGGTTCACTAATGTTTTTTACAGGATTGCATCACTTTTTGAGAAGCAAACCTGGTGCAAAGGGGGATTGACTATCCAACGCAATTCAGGATTTGTTTTAGATAGTATCCCAAAGTAACACAAAGTTGCGCTATGCAGTGTATTGCATTATTTTGCAAAAAGGCATCCAATGCAACCTCCCAGGGGTTGTGACGCAAATCCCTATCTACAAACATTGGTCCAAAGGAATTTGTGCAAAAATCTTACAGTTTCTCCAGGCAGGCATAACGAGTAGAAAGGCTTTAATTTCTCCTAATTTTTCCAACTTTGCATGTGCGCTGCATTTGTACAGCATACATATAAAGTGAGGAAAGCTTTAAAATAAAGTTGTTGTACTGGAAGAGACCTCTTCAAATACAAAAATCAATGCTTCAGAGAGCACCCACACCCTTGCACTATTTTTTTTTCATTTTTTATTTCTGAGAATTCTGTTTCAATTGTTCTTCCATGACTCCTTCCTTTTACTCACAGTCTGAGCTTTCATGGTGAATACAGATTACAAAATGTTCCTTTCCATTTGGATCATAGATAAACTATTTCATGAATCTGCAATGAAACTAATAATTGATGCACTGTAAGCTTCGGGATGACTCTCTTGTTGCAATCTGCCCGCCAGAGAAGAGGGATTTCGCAGAACGTACATGGTGCAGCGGAATAAATTATACAGGGCAGGGAGTCCAGAAACAAATGAGGGTGCTGGAGTCCGCTACTGCTGGGATCCCTGAATGAAATTAAACTTTATGTGTGATGGGTGGGTGAGGAGGAAAAAGTAAGGTTTTTTTTTTTTATTCAGTTCAATTCAAGTTCTTCTGCCTTAAAGAGATGAGCTCTTGATTTAAGAAGTATGAGGTAGCTGTCTGGTCAGTTTCAGAAAACTGTGTAAACATCTGAAAAGAGCTACCTATATTATAGAGCAAAAGGACTGGACTCGTTAGGCATGCTTTTAGCCCTCGGTCTGGTCCTTTAGTTCAATCAGCTGCAAATTAGCCCTCTTCAAAGTTCATGTATATAACCACACTTTAGGCAACCTGAAAATGTGGGCAAATGGGATTTTAGTACTAAATGTTATTGGCCGGAAGAAACCAATACTTGTTTATGATCCAAAGGTGAATCCAAATTCTGTAAATGCAACATCTGGTGCATGAGGTCTTGTGGTGAGAGACACGGGTATATTTATTAACAAATCCCCCAGGGCAGCGCAACAAGTCACCTTGCTGCTCTGCATGATAGGGAAAGGGCAGGAATGAGCCGTACTTAACATTGTTGGGCACATTGCTGTCATTTCTCAGCGCTGGTGCACAATGTGCTGCCTAGTGCCTATGCAGGCACTCTTGCACCATGGAAAGCAGCATAATTAGAAAGAGGAAAAACGAGTATAAATAAAGATATTTTTCCTTGTTGTGCCTCTGGTGAGGAGGTGTACAATTCTGATGCATTCCCAGGTCTACCATTCTTGGTAAACCTGGGAATTTGCAAGAATACGTGGATGGGCATGTGGGAACACCCACGCTCTTCCCATGTAATGCCCTCACCACGCAGTGTAACTTGCGGTGGTTTGCATTACACTAGATTTACCAAGCCATGCAGGTTGGCCTTGCATGGCTTGATAAATCACATTGTAGGTTTTGCACCGCCCTGCAATAACATAGACAAGGGGACCCCCTCCTAAATTACTTGAAGCCAGGGAAAAGAGAGGAAAGTATAAGCACAACAAGAAAAAGTTTCCCTCATGGCCCACATACTTTATACATTACGACATAGTTCATATCATTATTATGTGTCCTTCAAGATATGCCAATAACACTTTCCGTGTGTGTGTTTTCCAAACTTTATTTCTTTTTTTGGATATATATCAAAAACTTTTTTTGCATTTCCTTCTTTCAAATTCATTATATTTTTCTTGATCAATTTAAACAGACATAAAAACATGATTCATCATTTTGGTATATTTGATATTTAGTACACGAAAATAAAATCACCCTGATACCACAACACAAAAAAGAAATAAAGTTTGGAAAACACAAACAGAGAAAGTGTTATTGGCATATCTTGAAGGACACATAATAATGATATGAACTATGTCGTAATGTATAAAGTATGTGGGCCATGAAGGAAACTTTTTCTTCTTGTTTTGCACCGCCCTGCGTCATCTTGCGTGGTGCAGGGAGATGCAAAATCTATGATAAGTAAGCCCCTGGATTTGCAGGAAGGGCAACTCCAACATGAAAAAGATCGCTATATTATGGAGATATGCTCACCTTGTCGTACAAACTAATATGATCCTAGACATCAAACTAAAAGTGTTCATTCCACCCAGTTGCCCGGTGAGTCAACCCTCCATCCACCTGTTTGGCTCCATGGTCACCTCCATGCCCAATCCAGTTCACTTCATTCTCAGATTCTATAACGGTTCCTATTTTCCTGGGCCTACTGGTCCTCTGACTGGTCTCTCTTTTGTCCTATTAACCTACTGGTCTTTTTCAGCCTGTAATCACCAGTCCTCGCAGGCCAGCCCTTAAGCATCAAAGCAACAAACATGTGATCAAAAATTCAGATTTTGCTTGCGTGATTGTATGTAAAATAAACAGAAAGTAGAATGGAAACTGTAGATTTAACAACAGTAGATGAAAAAGTAATGACTAGCAAGCATGTCTAAGAGAAATTTCAAAAAAGTAGTGGTGAAAACTCAAAATTTTAACACAAGGTTATAGGCATTGTTATAGTTATAGATGAACTCTTAAGGGTCACTTCCAACTTAGCCTTATTGTTTTTCTCTTACATCATGCTTTCTCGCACATTTTAGAGAAGAAGTTTTCCTGTACCAGTTCCTGGGCATTCCTTCTCCCACAACTTCTCCTTATATCATCTGTTACACCTTCCATTACTCTAACCCTAACCCACCTGCTAAAACCTAACCAAAACTTAGGTGTGCAGTCAAACTATCAAATTTTTAATATCGACCTACACTAATATCGAGTTTTTAATATCGATGGGACAGAATATCGAAGTCATGAATATTGTTGACCAGAATATCGACTTTAAGGTAAGTTATATCGATTTTTTTAACATCGAAGTAAGTAATATTGAGGTAAATAATATCGTTAGCAAAAATACAGTTGTAAATAATATAGATTTTTTAGTGTTATGTATTTTAGTATGTATTTTATATGTATGTTTAACATTTTTTTAAATGTTTTTTCATTATTTTTAAATATATGCATTAAATGTTTAGAAAATAGTAAAGTTTATAGGGGAATAGGGTGGGAAATAATTTAATTATAATTAATTAATTAATTAATATGTTTATATTGATTGTTATTGATTGTTAATGTATTGTTCATTAATTATTAATTGGTAATTCATTTTTATTAATTGGTTAATTTATTATTATTTGAATTATAATTAATTTATTATTGTTTTTATTGGCATTGTGAATTAATTCATTGTAAATTAATTATTAATTGGTAATTATTTTTATTAATTGATTAATTGATAATTAAATAATTATGTTATTTTTAATGTGTAGCGGGTTCTGGGTTTATAGGGGAATAGGGTGGGAAGTAATTGAAATATAATTAATTAGTTAATATGTTATTATTTATTATTAATGATTAATTTTATGTTAATTAATTATTTATTGGTAATACATTTTTATTAATCGCTAATTTAAAATTATATTAATTATAATTAATTTATTATTACTTTTTTATTGTTATTGTTAATTAATTTATTGTTAATTAATTATTAATTGGTAATTCATTTTTATTAATTGATAATTGAATTAATTGTGTTATTTTTTATGTGTAGCGCATTGTGTGTTTATAGGGGAATAGGGCAAGAAGTAATTTAATGGTATTTAAGTAAATATTAATTTTGTTAAATAGATATTTATTAATAATGTTTTTGTTAAATAAGTATTAATATAATATTTATTTTACAAAAAATATTTAATTGATAAGTATGTTAATTTAACCTCTACGCTATCCTATATGTTCCCTACTGTTACACCCACTGGAGTTGGAATTGTAATTTTTACCCCTACGCTACCTAACACTTTCCCTACTGTTGCACTCACTGGAGTGGGAATAGTAATCTTTACCCCTCCGCTAGCCAACACTTTCCCAACTGTTGCACTCACTGGAGTGGGAATAGTAATCTTTACCCCTCTGCTAGCCAACACTTTCCCAACTGTTGCACTCACTGGAGTGGGAATAGTAATTTTTACCCCTTTGCTATCCAACACTTTCCCTACTGTTGCACTCACTGGAGTGTGAATAGTAATTTTTTCCCCTCCGCTATCCAACTCTTGCCCTACTGTTGCACTCACTGGAGTGGGAATAGTAATTTTAACCCCTACGCTATCCAACACTTTCCCTACTGTTGCACTCACTGGAGTGGGAATAGTAATTGTTACCCCTCTGCTAGCCAACACTTTCACTACTGTTGTACTCACTGGAGCGGGAATAATAATTTTTACCCCTCCGCTATCCAACTCTTGCCCTACTCTTGCACTCACTGGAGTGGGAATAGTAATTTTAACCCCTACGCTATCCAACACTTTCCCTACTGTTGCACTCACTGGAGTGGGAATAATAATTTTTACCCCTATGCTATCCAACACTTTCTCTACTGTTGCAGTCACTGGAGTTGGAATAGTAATTTTATTTCCTCCGTTATCTAATATTTTTTGTATTATTTTAGCTAATGTACTTTATAATTAATTTAAAAAATATTACAAATATATATTTTTTAAATGTGTTACATATATATATTTTTATTTATAGTATTGTTTTATGTGTATAGATGTATTTATAATTTATACATTTTTTAAACAATTTATGTTATTAAAATAAATAATAAAACATTAATAAGTACGTATGTATATTATATATTACATATACATGTTTAATGTATTTTTAAATTATATATATTACTTATAATTTTTAAGCATTTTAAAATATATTTAACTATTTATTTTAATTATATGTATTATTTACTTTATTTAAACAAATTTTTTAACTTAAATAAAAAACGATATTTTTAACAACGATATTTTTGACATCGATATTATTTTACGATATTTTTGTATTTACCATAATGTAGATAGGATGTCGATATTCTTGACTTCGATATTTTTGCTGCGATATTTTTATAGGTCGATATCGTGACCTTCGATAATTTGTCAGTGATTCCAAAACTTAACCCATCTCTTATCCCAACCCTAACCCGTACTCAAATCCCAATCATACCACTTACCCTTTGGAAGTGCTATTTGTCCTCCTGGGCCTAACCATACATTCTAAACCAATCCTTAAAGTTAACCTAGCCTTAACCCAACCCTTTTTATGAATACTGACATTAATACTTACCCCTATCTAACCATAACCTGTTCACCTTACCTTGCATCATCCCTCACACTTCTACCCCAAATGGAAACCCCTAAACATAACCTAAACCAAAACCTATTCTTAATCGATTCCCTTCCCCCAACCATATTCCATGCACTTTTTTTACAACTTTTCAAAATATATTCTGGGGCATATTTACAAGCCCCTTGCGCTTCCGGTGCATCACTTTTTGTGACGCACCGGTGGTGCATTTTGCTGCCTCATATTTACAAGGACACGCAAAACCACCCTGCGTAGCTATTCATGTCCTTGTAAATACAGCCCCTTTTCATGCAGTACTTTGCGTGAAAGGGGCGTTCCATGGGTGTTGCTGTGGGTGTTCTCATGCAACACCCATGGAATCTGACACATACTCAGATTTACGAGAATTTGTAATCCTGGGAATACGCCAGAATTCTACGCCTCCCCAGGAGAGGTGTAAGGAGGCACAACGAGGAGAAAAGTTTTCACTCTTCCTCGCTTTTTTCCTCTGCACACATGGAAACAGAAAAAACATATCTTGTGATTGTTTTTGTGCAGGAAGGGGTCCCTTACTGCACAATAACAATCTCCCCGCAAGGCAGGCACCCTTACACCATTGTGCAAGGGTGCCTGCATCGGCGCATGGCAGCCAATTGTGCACCAGCACAGGGGAGAGCACAGAGATCATTGTAGATATGAACCTTCCCTGTGCTTTGAAAGTGACAAAATGGCTTGCGGCACCGTGCTAAGTCACTTTCTCGTAAACAAGGCCCTCTGTTTTTTAGTCTTATTTTGTTAATCTAAATTTTTTTACCATCTTTGAAATTATATTTTACTGCAAACCATTTAAACAGCCATTCCAGCCTCTTAAAACATTTCGAAATACACATTTTTGGCTGCATTATCTCCAGAAGTAAAAGTTTATACCAAAACCTCCTTGACGGGGCTCTGAGCTCCCCCGTGGTTCAGATAATCCAAATGCCGTTGCAAAGTCGGTCTCCATGGGAGTGCCCTACAGCATTGACATTTTGTTGGGTCTTCGCATGAGAAATGGTTCTACCCCTGTGGCGAGTGGATGTGATGTCAACCGCACATCCGGCTGGTCCCTTGGCTTTCTTCCCAAGGTCCTTCAGAAGGGAGGGCCGCCGCTGCCCTCTGCTCGGGGCCTTCCTTGGCCTTTTTAACATTCATGAGCTGCTTCGCTGGGATGATCACAAGACATCCCTGTGACTTCCAGGGCCTCTAAAACTGCTCTGGTTTGATGTCAAAGGTGCACAAAAAATAGATTTAAAAAAGCTGAGAGTGAATTGAAAGGGGCAACAGGCGCCAGCATGATCAACATCTGCTGCATCTACGGAAAGCCCACCTGATGAAACATTCATGGGGGTGAAAATGATAGTTAATTCAAATGCAGCATAATTATACTTTTATTGCGAAATTCTTCTGGAAGAGGCTTATGACTTGAAAGTGTCAGTTCCTCTGAGTTGCTGTGCAGAGGGACATGGCAAGACAGGCGGGCTACCGTGGAGAAAGTGACAGAGGGACAAAAAGATTCACAGTATCAGACCAGAACAGAATGTGCACAGGGAGAGATACTGTGACCTACGGGGACGAGCCTGTGCATTAGAGCGAAAGAGGATACATCTATGAAAAGAGTGGATGCCTGAGGCAGAGGCATAGAGTAAAGGAGGGGAAAAAGAAAAGCACAGAAGGGTCAGAGACACAGAAAACAGACAAGAAAATAACAAATATTAGCAAAACCAATAGACCTGGCTTTAACTGAAAGCGCCTGGATGTGTCCACTTATTCATTCACTCATCCACCAGTACGTGCACTCATCATCCATTCACTCAGTCAGTCATCCTTGGTCTTATCTATCTAGTTATCCATTAATTGACTTATTTTTGCATTCAGCTAATTGTCCATTCACTATACCCCTACACAAATTCTAGCATTATCAGCTGATTTTACTGCTAGTTTGTGATGGACGTCAGAGTGCTTCTGGTAGTGTGTGACTATTAGTCTGTGAGGGGTGTGAGGGTTCTTCAGTGTGTGAAACTACTACTCTGTGAACGGTGGGCTAGAGTTGTCGATAGTAGGAGACTGGCTGTGTGTGAAGATGTGAGAGAGCCATCACTATTGTTAGACTGCTACTCTGTGACGGATACAGGAATGCTTATGGTAGTGTGTGACTGATCCTCTGCAAGACGTGTGAGTGTGTTTCTGAAATTGTATGACTGCTGGTCTGTGGGGGGTGTCTACTTATTTTATAATGGACGAGTCTTATTCTTGAAACAACACTGTAATGATCAATTCCTAGGTGAATGTCTCTTCGATGATCTGCTTTGTCTACTAAGGATGAACGAAGATTGGGGGTGTGTGCATTCATGAACCAATCTGTGCATATATATATATTTTTAAACCCTTGCCATTGTCTGCTGCCAGGCTGGCACCACCAACACCACACCTAAATCACTCACCCCACATCATGTGCACACGTGATTATGTTTACTTTCACCACCAGTTACCCCAGTGAACCGAGGTTCAGACTCCTCCCACAGAACTCTTAGGACCGATTACAAGTCTGGAGGTCCACGGACCACCAAACTCATGGGGCTCGGCGACCCTATTACTATTAGGACAGTCAGACTGCCCTTGCCCTGCAGCAGCCACCAGGGAACCCCTGTTTCATGGCCGTGTTACTTCAGTTCAGGAGGCATCCATATGCTTGGTAGGAATGCCGCGGTCCCGCCAAGCTAGTGATGAGGGTTCAAGCGACTCAGATTCTTCTTCTTATGGAGGAAGAATTGGACGACAGTCGAATAGAAGGAGCAGAGGAAGAGGTCAAAGAAGAGGAGGGTCCTTTGAACAAGGACAAAATCAATGGTGACCACCTGTTCCTTTCGGATACCCACTACCGCATCCGCAACAACAGTTCTTCCCATTCCAACCATTCAACAATATGATGCAAACCAGCCTTTTTTAGGGTATGGTCAAGTCCGTCCACGAGGGAGAAAAAGAAATGCCCAAACCGAAGTACAGTGGAATATACCAATAGCGTCAACAACGAGGCGCAGTATGATGCAACCCCAGGTACAGCCGGGGAGCAGCAGCGCAAACAGCTGATTGTCAATCTAAGTGCTTATACGCTTACTGAGACAGAGACCTCTGTTCTACAGAAGGGGCTCAGTTTTGTACCCACATACAAAGGTGAAGCATTTAAGATACGTCAAGAACTTGCTGTTTTTTTTCGTAAAATTCGCCTGAACTCTTTTTTTTAAAGAAAAGGCTATCACTGAGACGTAAGATACCACAATTAAGAATACGGGTCTAAGACCTCGCTCTACATTTAATCCTCCAGCGCACTTGGTCCCAGCTCAGATTATTGCATTCGAAGAGGCGGTGTTGCACGATGTAAACAACCTCATGGATCGGAACATCACACAATACCAGAACCTAACGAATCCAGAGAAAATAGCACTCCAACATCTGTCTCAAAATTAGACTATTGTACTAAAACCAGCAGATAAAGGGGGCGCTGTTGTGATCATGTACAACGAAACCTACAGATGCTTACGGCAACTCGAAGATAGAAAATCGTGTAGGATACTCAAAATGGATCCATCAAAGCGCCTCTCAGAAGACATTAAGAAAATGGTGGAGGAAGCAAAAGAGAACAACTGGAATACGGAGCATGAAGCATCTTACCTGGTAACATCATGTCCAACCATTCCGTACTTTTATGTATTGTCAAAAATACATAAAGAGAAATGTCCACCACCCGGAAGACCAATAATTTCGGGAATGGGCTCAATACTTGAACCGCTATCAACATTTGTTGACTTTTTTCTGAGACCTATGGTATCTGATATGCCAACCTTTCTGTTGGATACGAAAGATCTACTGCGACATCTAATGGAGACTCCGTTTGATAGAGACCAAGATTTTTTTGGTTTCGTTCGACGTTGAGTCTCTATATGCATGCCTTACCACAGGAAGAGACCCTGGTGACTATTGGACATATGCTGGAAGCATGGCTAATGGAAAATATAACGCCTGTACAATTTATTATGTCCTGTGCTCGCAAGGTCCTGAAAGAAAACTTTTTCAAATTTGAAGACACCTTGTACCTACAAATATCGGGTACGTCAATGAGCAGTGTGCACCTCTAGCTTGGCAAACCTATACGTCCATCAATTTGAGCAAACTCTGGTCATGCAAGAAAGCAACCCCTCTTATAGACACATTCGTGTCTGGAAAAGATACATATATGATATCTATCTATTGCGCTAAGAAATAAAGATCCCCGGGAATTTTGGTCAATAGTAAATAATGGTTCGGGAGAACCAAAACCGGCCATTGAATCGAATATAGCACCTGAAGCCTGGGAAAACCACTTTTGGGCTTTGTACCAAAACGAGGATCAGCTAGATGTTCATGAATCTATAATAGTACATCCAGCTTTCAATCCACACCAAGAGGTGGAGGCTGATTTTACACTCACCGAAGTATGCAATGCAATTTCAAAATTGGCCATGGGTAAAGCCCCAGGCTTAGACAAACTCCCGGGTGACCTTTTTAGGGAGGAACCAAGGATATGGGGGTCATATTTCCTGATCCTTTTCAATGCAGTCCTGGGAGGTATCGGGGTGCCCTGCACTTGGCTGAGTGCGGAGATAGTTCCTATTTTTAAAAAGGGTTCTCCTCTGCTCCCAGCCAACTACAGGCCCATCAGCCTCATAGATGTACCCCAGAAGATATTTGCCAGGTTAATCCTGGACTGATTGCAGGATTGGATGGAGGAGCATACAATCCTTAGTCCTTACCAAGCGGGGTTTAGAAGGAACACCTCTACTATGGACCAAATCTTTCGTCTTTCTTTATTGTTTTGGAAAACAGTAAATATAGAGGGTGGCAGCCTCTATATGGTGTTTGTCGACCTCCGCTCGGCTTTTGATCTAGTCCCACGGACGAAACTATGGATTGTCCTCCTCGAATTGGGTATACCAGTCCCACTCCTGACAATACTGATGAGGCTCCATGACGTGAATTTCGCCCAAGTCAGATGTGGGAAAAATGGTGCATTGTCGTTGAGATTTCCCGTTGGCAGCGGGGTGAGGCAGGGCTGCGTGCTCGCACCGACCCTGTTTTGCCTCTATGTCAACGGGATAATCTCGTACTTGAATGGACTACAGAATAATGATGCCCCAAAGTTAGCTGGTAGTAGGGTCCCCGTCATTATGTTTGCTGACGACACCCTCCTGCTTTCTAAGTCCCCCATGGGGATCCAGCGCATTTTGGACAGTTTTGAGGACTTTTGTAGACTGAGGGGTTTGGAGATCAACTCGCTTAAAACTAAGTTCATGATCTTCAACCCCCCAGCAACCACCTGTCCAAATCCAAAACTAGGCATATTAAGCCTGAAAAGGGTTTCGACTTTTGATTATCTGGGGGTTACCCTCAATGAGAATCTGACGTGGGGCCCCCAGCTAGTCAAATCTCAACTAAAATTGTCCCAACTCGCTGGCGGTATTTTGAAACTATCTAATACTTCCTCTAATAAACCAGTTGCCCCACCTTTGGAGGTATATAAGACGCAAGCGAGGGGTGCAATTGTCTACGGCGGGGAACTATGGGGATATTCATGCAAGACCGAAATGATAAGGACAGAAAACAAATTTATAAGACAGCTGTTAGCCCTACCTTCTAGCACTCCTCTCCTGCCTTTAAGGCTTGATTTAGGACTCAGGCCCATTGATGAGGTGCTGGCACTCAAACCGCTAAGGTTCTGGCGCAGGCTTTGGGTGACTCCGGAGCTTGAAAACTATAGACAGGAACTAGCAGAACTACTGACCCTCCCTGGGGTAGGGAAAATTCCCTGGCTCAGATTTATAAAGAATGAATGTCTAAGGCTAGGATTATATGCCCTATGGTCTGACCCAGAGAAAGGCTCTAAAATGATCACCCGAGAAAACCTCACGCAGATATACTATGAAAACAAACATACTGCTGCTTTGTCCAATTCTGAAATCGGCAACTTAACTGCTTCCGTTTTAACTGTTAAAGATTTCTATTACTTTGAAGAATTCATGGATGAAATTTACCCTATTTTAGCCAGGAAATTATATATACCGTGGCGATACGGGGTTTTACCCCTGCGAGCTTTGACTAATAGGTGGTCCCCAGTAACGAACGAAAAATGCCCTGGGTGTAACTGTGACAGGGCAAATGATCTGCACGTTCTCTTCTACTGTCCAGCTTACAGTAATCCCAGGAAGTACTGTCTTGTACCCCTGTGTAAGAATTTGGGTTTAATCACTGTATGCATGCTTTTAGAGTTTTTAAAACAAACATAACTAGAACAATTGTTTTTGCCGTCTCACAATTCTTGGTAGCAATGTGGCGCAAGCGAAGGTTTTTAAATCAATGTAACTCATACATGAATGGGATATGTAGCTACCGCTTCATGGATAAGCTGGGCTCTTTTATATTTGTAACAATCTTTGTTGTCACACTGTATCCCTTTGTTACTATTCAGATTGCTTGTTCTTTCTTTTTTGCTGCATTGAACGAAATTGTCAACCATGAATTATTGTTTTTATATGTTGTGTATCTTTTATGGCACATCGCCGAAATAAAGATTTTATGATGATGATGATATCTTTGTCGTGTGGAGAGGGGACCAGGAAACAATAAAGGCCTTTGACGCTTGGCTGAATGAAAGGAATTCATTTTTAAGATTCACATTGGAGTACTCGAAATAAAGTCTTTCCTTTCTGGATGTCAGGATATTTCCGAAAGACGACGGACTGGCCACGGAGCTATATTAGAAGCCGATGGCTTGTAACTCCTTGCTACCACATCAGAGCTACCACCCGACAGCTCTCTGTGAGAACTTTCCCTTTGGGCAATTTCTTAAGATAAGGCGCAATTGCTCAACAATTGAAAAGTATAGCGAACATGCGGACACTCTGGGTAAGGATCTAAAGGTGAAGAACTATCCGGCACCTGTAATACGCAGGCCACGCAAAAGAACTGCTAACAACAATAGAGAAGCGCTGTTAGAGATCCCACCAGAAAAAGACAAGAACTCAAGGCTCACCTTTGTTAAGGCTCACCTTTGTTAACACCTTTTCTGACTACTCAAATCAAATAAAGAAAAGTATTATTCAACATTTGAGAATACTTAATACAGGAAATACCAAACTTCCAGTCCCGATGTTTGCCTACAAAAGAAGCACCAACATTAGCGACAAGCTGGTCCATACCCGACCGAAAGAGAACAAGATGAAGGAAGTACAAACATCGCTCTGGAATCTTCCACTTGTGATGGGCCACTTCCCTTTCAGAATGTGTGCAGTGTGTCCACAAGCAGAGAAGACAACGCAAATTGACATAGGAACAGGGAGACTTTGGAGACTCGTGAGACATACAAATTGTAACAGCGTTAAATTGATATATTTGAATTGGTGCCCATGTAAGCTCCCATATGTCGGGATGACAACAAGAAAAATTAAAACCAGAATCTCAGAACATAAGAGCACTATTCGTTGCAACAAGATATCAACTAAACTCACTAATCACTTCCTGGATAAAGATCATGCAGAAACAGATTTGCGCTGGGTTGTCTTGGAGTAGCCCTATATTCTGCCACATATATCTGATGTCTCGAAATTTCTTTTGCGACGTGAACAACGTTGGGTATTTAAACTCAAAACTGACACTAGTGGCCTGAATGATGAAATACCTTGGCTATCCCTTTAGAAAACCATAATTGCCCTTCTTCTTTCACATACTGTGTCAGAAGGCATAATGTTTTTTCCACGTAGGATATACACAGAATCAGGGCACTTTGGTACACTTCCATCCGCCCCTATGTATGTGCAATATACCTTTGGGTTATAGAGATATCTCCACCCTATTAGGAGGAATACACGGAGCCCACAATGGTTGAGACTATACTGGGGAAACAGTCCGTTGCAAGTGGGAAACCAATAAGAGTGTAATAGCAATTGTCTTTGGACATATAGTAGAGCTGGCGAGGTTGGCCTCCCGATATTCATCAGAAATATGAAATATGAGAATCACTTGCCTAATTATGGGGTCGATTATGATGGCGGACGGAAGGTCGACCACCGGCCTGGAGTATGCGGAAATTGCCTTTTACAGTCCGCCAGCCGCGGCTAGTCCGTCCGCCATATTAGGATGGGAAGCACTGTCAAATTTCCATACGCCGCAGAAGAACATGCACCGCCGCGTAAATACACCCGACCCCGCGGCGGACGTAATCAATCCAGAGACACCGCCGTACGGAATGACGTCTCCGACTGTCCTCGAAATCACGATGGCGGAAATGACACAGCAAATCGCTGCGGAGAAACAACCAGCCTGAACACGGCGGATTCACCACAGTGGAGAGGCAAAACATTGCAGAGATACCCACCACAGGCAGACCGCCGTCATGGACCTAGCTCTACATGCATTCTTCGTGCTCCACCAGCAGCAATTCATGGACCGTCGCGGCCGCCGACGCAGGTACGCAAACACAACAACCGCGGTCGGAGGGGGAGTACCTGCCGGGGCTGTGACGTGGGGAGGGGATGGGGCATGTTGGGGGTCAACAATGTATGGTAAACGGATGTATGCAGGTAAGTCAACATATAAATAAATCGAACGAATCTGACCCCACACACCCAGAACACACAAGCACTGCCAACAAACAGCCAGACCACGGACAACGCAACGGAGCAGAGCAGACGACGGAAACCATGCCCACAATCAACTAGGCAGGCAGGCAGGAATGGCTAGGCCACACAGCTCACCGGCCCACATACACACACCAACACACAAGGCATACCACATATAAGGAGACATGCTGGCCCACCCTCAGGCCAACCCCACACCTACCACACTAACAGACAGGGGCCCATACACCACACACCACAAAAACAACACTGCTGCACACACATAAACAACCAACACACACACAATGAGCCCTGACATGTACACTGACAAAGTCGACACTGAACAACCTACTGTGTACCCACAAATCATGAGTGTGACACATGCACCAAATGAAAAACATCCACATAACCTGCATTGCATGGGAAGCCACTGTTGTCCCAAAATAGGCCTCAGAGTGCCTCCTCCACCCTTTCACAGTCCACAGCCACATTGTAATGACTGTCACCCCTGCCAAACGAAAGGAAACAGTACTGGGCAATGGTAATGTGAAAGTGGCAGACACAGCATTTACGATAGCACCAATATATCAACAATGCAAGGAGACAACCAGGAATGACACAGAGAAACCACTACACAGGAGTAACTTGCTTTATTGCACATAATAGAGTTTGACTCCTAGAGTAGCCAGGAGCATGGCCACTGGATAGAACAGAACAGGTACATCCGAGGCAGCACATGAGTAGGGCAACGAGCATCAACAGGCCATGGCACAGAACAGGCACATCTGAGGCAGCACATGAGAGGGGCTAAGTGCATCAACAGTCCATGGTACACAACAGGTACATCCGATTCAGCACATAAGTAGGGCAACGAGCATCAACAGGCCATGGCACAGAACAGGTACATCTGAGGCAGCACATGAGAGGGGCTAAGTGCATCAACAGTCCATGGTACACAACAGGTACACCTGAGGCAGCACATGAGTAGGGCAACGAGCATCAACAGGCCAGGGCACAGAACAGGTACATCTGAGGTAGCACATGAGTAGGGCAACGAGCATCAACAGGCCATGGCACAGAACAGGTACATCTGAGGCAGCACATGAGAGGGGCTAAGTGCATCAACAGTCCATGGTACACAACAGGTACATCTGAGGCAGCACATGAGAGGGGCTAAGTGCATCAACAGTCCATGGTACACAACAGGTACATCTGAGGCAGCACATGAGTAGGGCAACGAGCATCAACAGGCCATGGCACAGAACAGGTACATCTGAGGCAGCACATGAGAGGGGCTAAGTGCATCAACAGTCCATGGTACATAACAGGTACATCTGAGACAGCACATGAGTAGGGCAACGAGCATCAACAGGCCATGGCACAGAACAGGTACATCTGAGGCAGCACATGAGAGGGGCTAAGTGCATCAACAGGCCATGGCACAGAACAGGTACATCTGAGGCAGCACATGAGAGGGGCTAAGTGCATCAACAGTCCATGGTACACAACAGGTACATCTGAGGCAGCACATGAGAGGGGCTAAGTGCATCAACAGTCCATGGTACACAACAGGTACATCTGAGGCAGCACATGAGTAGGGCAACGACCATCAACAGACCATGGCACAGAAGAGGTACATCTGAGGCAGCACATGAGAGGGGCTAAGTGCATCAACAGTCCATGGTACAGAACAGGTACATCTGAGGCAGCACATGAGTAGGGCAACGAGCATCAACAGGCCATGGCATAGAACAGGTACATCTGAGGCAGCACATGAGAGGGGCTAAGTGCATCAACAGGCCATGGCACAGAACAGGTACATCTGAGGCAGCACATGAGAGGGGCTAAGTGCATCAACAGTCCATGGTACACAACAGGTACATCTGAGGCAGCACATGAGAGGGGCTAAGTGCATCAACAGTCCATGGTACAGAACAGGTACATCTGAGGCAGCACATGAGTAGGGCAACGACCATCAACAGACCATGGCACAGAAGAGGTACATCTGAGGCAGCACATGAGAGGGGCTAAGTGCATCAACAGTCCATGGTACACAACAGGTACATCTGAGGCAGCACATGAGAGGGGCTGAGTGCATCACCAGTCCATGGTACACAACAGGTACATCTGAGGCAGCACATGAGTAGGGCAACGAGCATCAACAGGCCATGGCACAGAACAGGTACATCTGAGGCAGCACATGAGAGGGGCTAAGTGCATCAACAGTCCATGGTACACAACAGGTACATCTGAGGCAGAACATGAGTAGGGCAATGAGCATCAACAGGCCATGGCACAGAACAGGTACATCTGAGGCAGCACATGAGAGGGGCTAAGTGCATCAACAGGCCATGGCACAGAACAGGTACATCTGAGGCAGCACATGAGAGGGGCTAAGTGCATCAATAGTCCATGGTACACAACAGGTACATCTCAGGCAGCACATGAGAGGGGCTAAGTGCATCAACAGTCCATGGTACACAACAGGTACATCTGAGGCAGCACATGAGTAGGGCAACGAGCATCAACAGGCCATGGCACAGAACAGGTACATCTGAGGCAGCACATGAGAGGGGATAAGTGCATCAACAGTCCATGGTATAGAACAGGTACATATGAGGCAGCACATGAGAGGGGCTAAGTGCATCAACAGTCCATGGTACACAACAGGTACATCTGAGGCAGCACATTAGAGGGGCTAAGTGCATCAACAGTCCATGGTAAAAAACAGGTACATCTGAGGCAGCACATGAGTAGGGCAACGCGCATCAACAGGCCATGGCACAGAACAGGTACATCTGAGGCAGCACATGAGAGGGGCTAAGTGCATCAACAGTCCATGGTACAGAACAGGTACATCTGAGGCAGCACATGAGTAGGGCAACGAGCATCAACAGGCCATGGCATAGAACAGGTACATCTGAGGCAGCACATGAGAGGGGCTAAGTGCATCAACAGGCCATGGCACAGAACAGGTACATCTGAGGCAGCACATGAGAGGGGCTAAGTGCATCAACAGTCCATGGTACACAACAGGTACATCTGAGGCAGCACATGAGAGGGGCTAAGTGCATCAACAGTCCATGGTACAGAACAGGTACATCTGAGGCAGCACATGAGTAGGGCAACGACCATCAACAGACCATGGCACAGAAGAGGTACATCTGAGGCAGCACATGAGAGGGGCTAAGTGCATCAACAGTCCATGGTACACAACAGGTACATCTGAGGCAGCACATGAGAGGGGCTGAGTGCATCACCAGTCCATGGTACACAACAGGTACATCTGAGGCAGCACATGAGTAGGGCAACGAGCATCAACAGGCCATGGCACAGAACAGGTACATCTGAGGCAGCACATGAGAGGGGCTAAGTGCATCAACAGTCCATGGTACACAACAGGTACATCTGAGGCAGAACATGAGTAGGGCAATGAGCATCAACAGGCCATGGCACAGAACAGGTACATCTGAGGCAGCACATGAGAGGGGCTAAGTGCATCAACAGGCCATGGCACAGAACAGGTACATCTGAGGCAGCACATGAGAGGGGCTAAGTGCATCAATAGTCCATGGTACACAACAGGTACATCTCAGGCAGCACATGAGAGGGGCTAAGTGCATCAACAGTCCATGGTACACAACAGGTACATCTGAGGCAGCACATGAGTAGGGCAACGAGCATCAACAGGCCATGGCACAGAACAGGTACATCTGAGGCAGCACATGAGAGGGGATAAGTGCATCAACAGTCCATGGTATAGAACAGGTACATATGAGGCAGCACATGAGAGGGGCTAAGTGCATCAACAGTCCATGGTACACAACAGGTACATCTGAGGCAGCACATTAGAGGGGCTAAATGCATCAACAGTCCATGGTACAAAACAGGTACATCTGAGGCAGCACATGAGAAGGGCAACGAGCATCAACAGGCCATGGCACAGAACAGGTACATCTGAGGCAGCACATGAGAGGGGCTAAGTGCATCAACAGTCCATGGTACACAACAGGTACATCTGAGGCAGCACATGAGTAGGGCAACGCGCATCAACAGGCCATGGCACAGAACAGGTACATCTGAGGCAGCACATGAGAGGGGCTAAGCGCATCAACAGTCCATGGTACACAACAGGTACATCTGAGGCAGCACATGAGTAGGGCAACGAGCATCAACAGGCCATGGCACAGAACAGGTACATCTGAGGCAGCACATGAGAGGGGCTAAGTGCATCAACAGACCATGGCACAGGACAGGTACATCTGAGGCAGCACATGAGAGGGGCTAAGTGCATCAACAGGCCATGGCACAGAACAGGTACATCTGAGGCAGCACAAGGACATGTGTCATGTGCACCGTCCCATGGACAATAATAATGCAAGGGTGGTTACAATGGACATTCCTGACATCAATTACAATCACATTTCAGTGATGTGAACTGCACCTCACAGCACAGAATCAGGTGGACTGTGTGAGCTCATAGCTTCGGACACAGTCACAGGATCTGATACAGGAATGGAAGACACAGGCCCAGTACTAGTGACTGACACATGAGCCATAGACCCAGACACACTGGCAGCACTAGATACAGGAGTGTGAGACACAGCCACAGATCTAGTGACTGACACATGAGCCATAGATCCAGACACACTGGCAGCACCAGATACAGGAGTGTGAGACACAGCCACAGATCTAGTGACTGACACATGAGCCATAAACCCAGACACACTGGGAGCACCAGATACAGGAGTGTGAGACACAGCCACAGCTGTAGTGACTGACACATGAGCCATAGACCGAGACACACTGGCAGCACCAGATACAGGAGTGTGAGACACAGCCACAGATCTAGTGACTGACACATGAGCCATAGACCCAGACACACTGGCAGCACCAGATACATGAGTGTGAGACACAGCCACAGATCTAGTGACTGACACATGAGCCATAGACCCAGACACACTGCCAGGACATGTCCCTGTACAGTGACCAACAAATACCATGCCAGCATCTGAGACATGAGAGTGGCGGACACACACAGTGGCAGTACCTGAAACAGGAGAGGGCACAACTGACACAGTCCCACTATCTGACCCATGAGAGTGAACTGCAGCTGACCCACTAGGACCACTGAAATGATGAGCCACAGGGCTGTATGGTCCAGGAGGCAGGGTGGCTCTGGGAGCTGGGGACAGCTGTACTGGAGCGACATAAGGGTGGTCAGGTGTCACCGGTGTGTGTTTCCGTTTCTTTGGGATATGTAAGGGCACCCTGGACATGACTGGATTGGTAAGTGGTGCGGGCTCATCAGAAACATCACCCATCAAAGGTGGATCATGTGCTGGTGGGGGTCTGCTCTCTGGGGACATGCTGGACCCTGCTTGACGTTTGCTGTGGCCCTGCCTTCTGCCCTCTGCATCATGTGTAATGAGGGATGCAACAACAGTGTACACCTTCCTCTTCTTCACCGTGGTGTGGATGGGAGTAGAGGTATGGGGGGACTCCACCGCTGACACATGTGGTTTATGTTCCTTCACCAACACCAGCTTCAGGGGACGCAGGGGTGTTGTATGCCTGGCCTTGGTGGATGTCGTGTCCATGGGAGAACCCTTGGCCCTGGGAGGTGCCTGCTCCCTGGGAGGTGCCATGGCTGTGGGAGACGCCTTGGCCTTAGGAGGTGTCTTGTCTTTCGAATGTGCCTTATCCGTGGGCGGTGCTCTGTCCCTGGGAGTTGCTTGTCCTTTGTAGTGTCCCTGTCCTTTGTAGTGTCCCTGTCCTTGGGAGTGTCCCTGTCCTTGGGAGTGTCCCTGTCCTTGGGAGGTGGCCTGTCCTTTGTAGTGTCCCTGTCCTTGGGAGGTGCCCTGTCAATGGGAGTGTCCCTGTCCTTGGGAGGTGCCCTGTCCTTGGGAGTGTCTCTGTCCTTGGGAGTGTCCCTGTCCTTGGGAGTGTCCCTGTCCTTGGGAGGTGCCCTGTCCTTGGGAGTGTCCCTGTCCTTGGGAGGTGCCCTCTCCTTGGGAGTGTCCCTGTCCTTGGGAGTCGCCCTGTCCTTGGGAGGTGCCCTGTCCTTGGGAGGTGCCTTGTCCTTAGGAGTGTCCCTGTCCTTGTGAGGTGCCCTGTCCTTGGGAGGTGGCCTGTCCTTTGTAGTGTCCCTGTCCTTGGGAGGTGCCCTGTCCTTGGGAGTGTCCCTGTCCTTGGGAGTGTCCATGTCCTTGGGAGTGTCCCTGTGCTTGGGAGGTGCCCTGTCCTTGGGAGGTGCCCTTTCCTTGGGAGGTGCCCTTGCCTTGGGAGTACTTTTTGAGGGAGATGTCTGTGTGCCATCTGAATCCCTGTCCCCCAACACCCCTTGAGGATCCTGTGTGTCAACTCCAGGGTAGCTGGTGTCGCGTTCTGTGAAATATTTCCGTCACAGGGGATGGTGTCTGTGGCCTCCGTGCCCTGCCTTGCTGCCTGTGCCTGCTTCTAGTGCAATACCCAGAAAATGAGGCCTGTTCTGAAATGTCACTCTCCCTTGAGACATTAATTGGTGTGGATGGGGTAACTGAAGTAGAATCTTGTCTATGCGACTGTTGAATGGCTGCAGACACTGTGTTGGATAATGACTGTACTGTTCTGTGGAGACCTGCAACATTGCCATGCATCCCCTCCATGAATGCCACCACCTGACCCAACTTCCTATCGTGGTCCAGGAATGCATTAATCATGTTTGTCTGCCCTACACACAGCTGTCGCAGCAGATCAACCGCCTCAGCACTAAGGGCAGTTTTTGTCACAGGGGCAGGAGCAGCTGTGCCTGCACCGAAGGCCACTCTGCTCCCCCTACTCTGGCAAGCACGAGCAGTACTTGTTGCAGTTGGTGGCAGTGTGGGTCCAGTGTGCTGTGTACCTACTGAAGGTGTAGATTGTACACTCCCTGTCTCCACCAACAGTGCAGACTCACCACCACTGTCTGAAGATGAGGACGATGGGCTCTCCACATGTGAGTCCTCAGGGACAGTTCTGTCACCCTCTCCGGGGCTGCTCTCTTCAGTGTCAGTCTGCGGGGGGGTGATCTCTGATCGGGATGCATTGCTACTGCTAAGCTCCATCGTTTGTGGGTCAGTGCCCTCGTCCAAAGCTGAAAAAGAGAGAAAAGAGGTATACCTAAGTGCCACACTCACGTACTGCAAATTCAAAAATCCAAACTTCCTTGACTGCTGACCAACATGTAGCACCCATCCTGCACACAAACCACCCCTACCAGACATCCTCATGTCAAAGAACCGGGGGTGCCTGAGAAACATGTACATCAAACAAACAGGGCAAGTGCATGCAGACCACCACACATGTGATGCCATGGGACCCCAGGCCTCAATGGCATGTCCGTGGACCCTGCACTACAATGCAACTGGTATGTCCACCTGGCTGACATGGATGCCAACGCTCACTCCGCTAATGGTACCAACATGCAATTGCAGCACAACAGATACACCACGGATGTCACTACTGTGTCTGAGCAGCAATACATGCATGCACTCACAAGTCACAAACCCATTCAGTGTGCTTACCGCTAGTTTGCTGCTGCTCCCCTCTCAACCGGGCGGACGGTCAGGATGTGTCACAGCTATGATACGGAGCATTAGAGGGGTCATGGTACGTCGTGCAAGCCGGCATGATCCTGGAATCAGCCCCAGTGTCATCTCCGCCACATTCTTGCTGAGCCTGGAGATGTCGTCTCACCGTTTGTGGCAGTGTGTGTGTAGCCTATTGCACACCCCCACTGCCTGTACATCATGTGCTATGGTCCTCCACAAGGCCTTGCGAAGGTGAAGGGACGAGACCGGATCGGTCCAACTCTCGGCATGGCAAGGTCCAGGACTGTGGCACAACAGCAGCAGTTGGTGGAGTGCTCAGCAGCAACAGGTTAAGGTGATGTGTGCAGGCAGCAGTGGCTGGACGCAGTGGATGTGTGCTGCTCAAATTCACACATTTATAGGGCTCTGAGCTGATATCAGTGGCACACGTCTGCAGCAATTGGTGTTCCCGGGCTGCCTCATTCAAAATGTATCAATGACTGGCCCTGCTGTGGCGGTGCACGGCTTCCACTATTTTTGAAATCGCTTACGCGTCCCGCGTTACCTGTTTCCATTGGCTACATGCGCAAGGACCATTATGGTCACACACCGCCAACCGCATGTGCGCGCTACCGCGATGGTGCATCATTTGAAATTCATCACTCACTGGCGTCGCAATGGCGGAGCACGCATTCCGCGGGGCGGGGCAGGCTAACACATACATTTGAATGTGCAAGTGGAAATGGCAGTTTGTACCCCCCTTTCAGTCACATTGCAGCACCCACCGCAGACCGCCGGGTGCGGTCGGACCCCCACCACCGGGTGCGGGCGGTCACCTACCGCCGGGTGCGGGCGGTGAGTGACCGCCCTGTGTAATGATGTTGCCCTGGCATGGATGGCCATGGCCGGTCACCCACCGCCGGGAGCGGTCGGTCACCCACCACCGGGAGCGGTCGGTCATCCACCGCCGGGTGCAGGCGATGGGTGACTGCCCTGTGTAATGATGTTGACCAGGCATGGATGGCCATGGCCGGTCACCCACCGCCGTGTGCGGGTGGTCACCTACCGCCCGCACCTGGCGGTGGGTGACCACCCGCTCCCGGCGGTGGGTGACCGGCCATGGCCATCCATGCCAGGGTAACATCATTACACAGGGCGGTCACCCACTGCCCGCACCCGGCGGTGGGTGACCACCCGCACCTGGCAGTGGGTGACCACCCGCACAAGGCGGTGGGTGACCGCCCGCTCCCGGCGGTGGGTGACCACCCGCACCCGGCGGTGGGTGACCGCCCGCACCAGGAGGTGGGTGACCGACCGCACCCGGCGGTCTGCGGTGGGTGCTGCAATGTGACTGAAAGGGGGGGTACCAACTGCCATTTCCACTTTCACATTCAAATGTCTGTGTTAGCCTGCCCCGCCCCCGCGGAATGCGTGCTCCGCCATTGCGACGCCAGTGAGTGATGGATTTCAAATGATGCACCATCGCGGTAGCGCGCACATGCGGTTGGCGGTGTGTGACCGTGATAGACCTTGATCATGCAGCCAAAGGTACTCAGAATTGCAGTATCAAGGATCATGTTCTGTGATGGCGGAAGGCGTACCCGGATGCCGTGTGTATACACACTGCATGTCTCCGCACACATGTAATGATTGTAGGTGTACATGTGTGTCAGGCCATGTCCGGAAAACGACAATACTCATTATGTCATATAAAATGCCCCTGTCCACGTGTCACATTAATGTCCATTTGTTGCATGTGTGATCATGATAATGACCTTGCCAGTGCTTTACAAAGTACAGTGATGTGAGCCCAAGTTGCGTCAGATTTGCATGGCAATGTGGCGACATATTGTTTTGGAGGTCATACGTTTGTAATTGTACACATTTACACAGTCCATTAAGGCTGTGTACCAACATTTTGAAGCAGTTGTGAGTGTGTGTTTTGTGTGTGCAAGTAGCAATGATGGGGGTATACATGCTTTCTGTGTATATGTCTGTGTGTCATCTGTTGTATGTCCATGCCTGTCATGTGAGGATGCACAGCATTGTTGGTGGGGTCATGGGTGCATGAAGACAAAGAGGGTGTGTTCCATGTTCATGTTGTGAGTGCACATCCATGTGTGTCTGTGGGGATGCTTGTCCACACATGGGCCCTCAGTCATGTGATGTTGGCTGTTCTTTCAACATGTGTGCACGTAGCATTGGACAAGTTTGCACACAGGATGTTGTCTGTGGGTGAACAGTGTGTGTGTAGTTATCTGTAGTGCCTTATATTTCTGTCACGTCACACATGCAATCAGTGTCTGAAACATGTATTATTTGTATTGTGTTGGTCAAGATGTGATAGTGTGGCACAGCTGTGCGGTGTTGGACAATTGACATCTGCTACCATCTACTCCCACACAGGAGGGCTCCAAATGTGCATCGACCATACACTGTGCTGGAGGACATGGTTGAAGAGGAGGTGATCCGCAAATTCCGGCTTGATCAACTGACATTGCAGCACCTTGTAGCACAATTGGCACCTCATCTGCAGCCACGCAGCCATATCCTGGAGCAATTACACCCACCGCAAAGGCAATGCGGCACTTCACTTCTTTGCGACAGGCACATTCCAGTACACAGTTGGTCATGCCTGGGGGATGTCCCAATCCATGTTCAGCATGGTACTGCGGGATGTGCTGGAAGCCATGATGCGTTACAAGGATGATTACATCCATTTCCCACGTCCGGCAGAGTTGGCTGCAGTGAAAGGGGACTTCTATGCCCTGGGCCAGATTCCACACATAGTGGGTTCCATCGATGGCACACATATTGGTCTGGTTCCCCCCCAGGCACGTGAACCCATCTATCGCAATCAGAAGCACTACCATTCAATCAATGTGCAAGTGGTGTGCCTGGCTGACAACATCATCTCACATGTGGGGGCCAGATTTCCCGGGTCCGCACATGACTCACACATCCTGCGGAGCAGCATTGTTCCCCAACTGATGGCCAATCTGCGTCAAGAACGTGCGTGGCTTGTAGGTGAGTGTGCTGTGATGACTACTGTGTTGTATGTGTGCCATGCTGTTCACACCAGTCCTGGTAATGATGTATGTGTCTGTCATCCTCCACCTAGGTGACTCTGCGTACCCAAACCGCCCGTGGCTTCTAAGCCCCCTATGGAATCCTACTACCCCAGGTGAGATGCGCTATAATGAGGCCCATGGGAAGACACGTAGGGTGGTTGAACGTACTTTTTGACTGCTGAAGTCTAGGTTTCGCTGCCTGGATAAAACCGGAGGGGCCCTGCCATACTCACTTGGCAAAGTATGCAAAATTGTGGTTGCCTGCTGCATGCTCCACAACCTGGCCTTGCGCAAGGGTATTGAACTGATCATGGACCCTGCTGACCAACAGGTTGCTCCGCCTCCTATCGCAAACATGTCCAGTGATGAGGATAGTGGGGAGGAAGAAGGTGTGGCCAGAGGCCTCAGCTCATTGATCGGTACTTTCCTTGATTGTGAGTAACTACCTCTTGTGCTGCTGTTCAATGCATGATGTATGTCTGCTGGTGATGGGTGGATGTGGTGTGTGAATGCTACCTGTTCTGTTATGTTCTGTTTGCACATGTGTGTGGGACATGGTGTACAAGCAATGCTCCCTGATGTGTGTCCTGTGATCCGCTTACTTTGTGATGATTGTGGTTTGTGGGATGTTGCAGTACGTTGTTGTGTGATGGGTGTGATTCCGTTTCCTGACCTGTGCTTGTTGTTCCCTGATTGTCCCCAGGTCACTCACACAGAGCCATGATTCCAAACAACATTGATCCCTGCACCTGCTGATGACAACAACTGAGGCAAACCTGTGTTTAAATATGGGGATCACACAGCCTTGAGTGTTTCCGTGATTTTTATTTACAGGTTGTGGATTTGTGTTAGTAGATATTTACAAATGTGTGGTGGAGGGGAATTGTGAGTTGAAGGTCATGTCATATGACACCACCGTGGGGACACCACATTGTGTGATGTACACCTAGTCCAACAGACGTGTGCCAATGCTTGGCAATGTGGGGCAAGATAGTTCACAGAGTCAATGCCAGGCTCAAGGAAGGGTGTAGTCAGTGCCGGCCCCTCTTCGTGCGGGTGGCTGGTGCTTTGCCACTGCTCTGTCCTGGATCCAGCCTCGGACGGCCCCTCCGTCTTGGAGCCTGAGTGGACCCAGCTGTGGGGGCAGGTTGTTTGGGGGACACCTCCCTGTCAGTGGCCTCAGGTGATGTTGGCGGTGGTGGTGGTGTCCTGTCCCGCTGGCCACTTGGGGGAGGGGGAGGTGGAGTGGCGCGGGATAACCACTCCCTCCGAAGAGTTGTTTGCTGCCCCATGAGATCCACCATTTGGCCCATATGGTTGTCCATGCACCACAACAGCTGGCCGATGTCAACTGAGTCTTGGCGCGCCCGATCCGCCTGTGCCTGCGACCGCTCGTACGCCGCTTGCACTCTTGCAATGGCATCCAGGGTCTCGGTCCCAGGATTGTGTGGGTCTTGTCCCCGACCTCGCCTTGCACCTGCCCTCGTGTTTGTGAGCTGTGGCCTCACCTGTGTCCTCCTCCGTCCACTCTCCCTGCTAGCCTGTGATGTTGATGGTCTATCATCGTCTGATGGGTCCGGCAGAATGGCACTGGCAGGGGTGGTGGTGGTGGTGGTGGTGGTGGTGGTACCTGCACAGGTCACAGTGGCAGTAGTTGCTGTTGGTCCAGTGGTCAAGGTGGTGGAGGCAGGGATGTCCTGGGAGCCTGATGGCCCTGGGAGGTTAGTTGGACCGGCATCGTCCTCCGCACCCAAGGTGTCCAGGGGATCATCACCTGAGAGTCCAGGCTGTGAGGGGGGCGACTGGTGCTGGCGGTTGCTGGTTTCCCCTGTCAAGTCTCGGTCACCTGAGGGACAAGAATTTAAGAATCAATGCTGTGGACATGACAGGTTTGTTGTTGTTACATTTCAATTTTCTAGGGAATCAGGACATGGTTGTTGATGTCATCAAATTGGTGTGGTACACAGTACTGGGCATTGTGGTGGTGTGGAGGTGGGGAGACAATACTTGGATATGTGTGGTCCTGTCCTGCTATTGGATGGTGCCCCTGTGAAGATGGCTACCTACATGTAAGTTTGAAGAAGGAGATGCAGTGGCAGCACATGGTAGGGGGTATTCCTTCCAGACTCTCAGGGTGCAGTATGCCTAGCACCTTCTCCTCCCATTCGGCATATGGTATTTGCTCAGTGGGACCGCCACCGCCAGTGTTGTGTGCCCGCAGGTGGTTCTTGGACCGGATGCCTTTCACCCTTGCCTTGAGGTCGGGCCACCGCCTCTGGATGTCGTGTTTGGTGCATGGCACGGTCCCTGAAGCATTGACTCTGGACACTATCCTGTACCACATAGTGGTTTTAGTTGCCAAGGTGGTCTGCTGCACTAGGGTACCAAAAAATGTGGTTCGACACGGATGATTTCATCCACCATGACCTTCAACTCACTCTCTGTGAACTTGGGGTTTTTCTTGGGTGCCATGGTGTGTGCTGTGCAAGGTGTTGGTGGTGTGGGGTGTGCAGGTGTGTGGTATGTAGGGATGGTGTTGTGGGGGTTTGTGTGGTGGGTATGCTGGTGTGCAGGTTGTATGTGGGTTTCTGTGTGTCTGTTGTGTGTGATGTTCTGCCTCTTTCTTGCAGCTGTGCTATGATGCAAAGGATTGTGGTAATGGGAGGGATTCCTTTTTTACTCTGTGTGGTACTTGTGTCCCAATGGTTTTTAGCAGTCAGGTGTTCTGTGGGTGTGGTGACTTGGGTGCTGTTGTTTGTGCTGGGGGGGGGGGGGTGTCATTGGGGCGTGTAGTTGTTGGGGGTGGGTGTTCCAGGTGGGTGTGTGTCCTGTTTTTTGGGTTTTCTATTTACTTCCGTCCGCCATTTTTGAATCGGTTTGACGGCAGGGGTGATGTTCGTATGGTCCTTCCGCAGTCATGCTCCGTTTGTCAATGCTTTTTTTCCGCGGCGGTCGAGGACGGTGGTGAGTTCCATTGGGATGGCGGGGTTATCCTAATCGTGCGCCCAGACCCTCCACAGGTCTGGCGGCGGTTGGGCCTGTTTCCGGGGTCATTGAGTCCGCGGCGGACGGTGTTTCTGTGGTTCCGTCCACGTGCTGCGGTCTTTGATGTGATCCGTCCGCCGCGGTTGGTGTGTGATGACAGAAATATCCTAATCGCACCGGCGGTTTATCCACGGTGCGCTCGGGAGTATTGCAACAACACATCATCGGTAGGGTAAAACTAACCTGTCTTACGACGGTCTAATCCCAGCTCACGTGGCGGTCCGACCAGTTTCCGTCCGCCATCGTAATAGACGTCTCTGCGTGCAGTGTAACATCACATCATGACCTTTGTAGTCATGTATCAATCCATGCGCGCTAAGAAAACAAGATATTATGGCTCTTGAGGCCATTGTTAAGATATATAATATATCTCATGATTTTACAACCTGCACACATGAGATATAGAATATGATACATAAGTGCACATAAAATTGGCTACTACTCTTTTGACACATATTGAATGTGATCGTTATATTTGTTATAATTGGTTACTAACTTGTACATATGGTGAAAGGAATTGATAATAACATGTGCCATACAAAATCCCCCTTTCTGATTCTAATCTGTTGATAACGAATGAGCAGGGAACTAGCATTTCCATGAAACACTAACACGGAATATCGCGCAGGCGTGATTCCCATTGCACTAGCCAGGAAATGTGGAAGCCGATGTTATGAGCGCATGAGCAGAAAACTAGTATCTCTCTGCACATGCTCAGTCTTTTACCATTGACGGTGTCCATGGTACACTAACTTTGGAATAATGCCCATGCGCGATTAAAATCGGTGATCAGGCAAAGTAAAAGCCACCTTGGGGCTTCTCAGAAAGGCGGACTGTTTGGTGGATGAGACACTATTTAATATGAGTCCGCATGTTCGTTCGGTACCTCCCGAGGCAGCTTGTTTTCGCCACGGGGTACTGACGGACAGGTGAGGCACTCTATAATCGTTTCTTGATGGAATTTTTTTCCCTTTTGGGCCCTGAGACAAGTTGGCTAATTTATAATATCTTACATAGGGTGCTCAGAGCTATAGCTATATTAATGGTCATCCCATGTATGGTGTCTTGTAGAAATAGTAGCTCCCAATACTTCTGGCTAACTAGCAGCTGTAATCCATAGTATTGCTCACACTACTATTAAATTTCACCTTTATACATTTGTGTGAACTGAGATTTGAGGCATAACACTCAGTATTTTTAAACACTTGCACTAGGTTACAGCTTTGTAATATAAGCTATTTAGAGTTGTGCAATAAAAATGTGATCCGTGAGCACAGCTAAATTGATATGACACAAACAAGTGGCACTTCTTAGAAGACACTGCAATAGATTTAAGTGAAAAAATACCCCCCAGTGTAATTTCCTCTACCGGGTAAACGCTGCTTTGGGTTTTTTTGAACACAGTGGATCTGTGTTAGTAATGTCAACCTAAAAAATTGTGTTAGGTGTGACTTACAGTTTTACTTTCCACAGAGCGGGGCCTCCTTCCCTGAGCTGCCTGCCAGGTCGAGGTGAGGCATTCTATCCTACTGATGAGGGTAAGTGAAACAATATCTATTGTAGATATAGAGGACTATTGACAAAACAAAGATAAAGGTTATGTCAATAGCAGAGCACCTTAATTGATTGGTGTGTTCTTTGTTGTTCTTCTCTCTTATGTATTTCCAGATATTCCAGATATTACCTGACATCACGTCGCAGGAATACTGGTTTTGTATATTTATTTTTGTAACACTTCATACAACTGCAGCAGCAATTGTACCACTCTATTCTTTTGGCCCTGAAGAAAGCCACTGATACAGATTTCTGATAATGAGGCTGAAACATGTCGATCTTTTTTAATAGTAGTTATAAATCCATACTACTTTCTGCACTGCTTTTTTAATCCTGCCAGTGAGAGCACGCTAATAAAATCAGATTTGGGCATCAATCTAGGCAGTTTTAACATTCACCACCTTTCCCTACACATCACTCCTTTTTGCGCTGGACCTTCGCTACACCATAAGCTCCACATATGGGATTTTAGCATCCTGTCTCCATGGTTACATACCAATGAAAACATCTCTGCGCTCCTTCCTCACAGTGAGGAAGTCGTAGCTCCCAGTAGGACTAGGATTTCCTACTGATAAGGAGGAACCCATATGATGAAGCATGTCACCCTCGGGTGAGTGAGGGTTCTAGTCCTTAAGTGATACATTCCCCCACTATTTTCCCTTAGGTTTAACAAATTCCTTGAGAGAGTTTGGACATTGATCACACTTTTTTGCCAAGAATAGGCTCTTTTGTGCGTTTTCTAGACCTGAGGTGATAGTGTTTTGCCAATTATGCTTAGGGGAAGTTTCTCCTCATAGGTCTATAAACTAAATTCCCTAGGACCCTAACTCCACCCATTTTGTTGTTACCGCGCGGTGCCTGCCATGTTGTGCATGGAAGTTCATGACATGCCTTCCTGGCATTTTGGCGGGTGGTGCTGAGTGCACCGTCCACCGCAATGTCAGGAATGCAGGATGCGCCCACCAGTGTGGCGGGTGCATCCTAATGTATGCAACGGGGCCCCCGCACCAATGGCGGGCGGTCCCATTCCACGGGGGAATACCGGGCGGCCATCCTAATCACTCCCTAAGTGTACGTTTTACAACTAAATATAGGAGGGACAGAGGAGAGTGACTATAAATGGAGAGTACTTATGAGTAAAGAGGATGGGATTGGGAAGGAGTAAGAAGGGGTGTGTGAAGGGAATAGGGAGGGCTAGAGAGAGGTTTAGAAAGCAACGTTTACCCACCCACCCACAAAAGAGTAAGCCTATTGCTATTCACAAACTGCACTTCTGAAGTTACTACAGCCAAAAAGGGGCCCAAAACAGTAGTAAATCACTTCATATGATATATTAAAATGAATATACATTAATATTTAAATATAAATGTTATTGCAAATTAATTTTATATAGTTATTTACATGTAGAACTAAAGAAAAAAGTGCTATATTACGCTTAAGTTAATTTTGAATTAAACCCAATAAACTAAATTAAATTAAATGTATTGTTCTGAAGTTTAGATTTTTAAAAAATCCACCTAAACTAAAAATATACACTATTAATTATTAAAAGTGATGTATAGAATTAATTAAAAGTAATTAAATTACATTTTAAGAACATTTGTTGTTACATTATTTTTATAATTAAAAAATGTTATTCAGGTATTTTATAACTCAATAATAAATATGTACTATTTGTGTTTATTTCTTTAATATCATAGTATAATTATTTCTATTTTTTACAGATTTTGAATAATTTAATTTAATTTAACATTATTTCCTATGAGTTTTAATTTAAGTCCATCATTTTCTATAGGAAGGTTTTGCACTGCCTGTAGTTGGCCATGTACGGTGCTGGACATACTGCTGTTTTGCTTTTCAGTAGGAAGAGTTGTGCAAGCCTACACCTTTGAGTAACTTTACACTTTACATTTTATAAAAAGTCAAAAATAGCAAAATTACTCAAAAGTAGAAGAGTAAATTACACATGAAAATAAGCAAAAGTGCAATTTACCTTTGTAAATAGGCGTAAGACTGAGTATGTGCAGAAAAGCGTCCTTCACACCTGTATATGCATAAGAGTGAGCTTTAGTAGATCAGCTGGTTCATTAATAGGCAGTGTTGTGTCAATGAACACGTGCTCATGGATGCACCAAAAAAAAAGCATCATGGTTGTGCACTACATAAAACAGCATAGTGAAGCATAGATCGCCTCATCAACTAGCTCTTCCCTCTGAGATTGACAGATAGAGGTTCTGTGGAGAGACCGTAGTGACTAATGATTACAGAATCCAATCACACATGAGGAGAGGAAGGGAGCACACTAGTGTTGGGACAAAAAATCGGATAATAAATATTGTGATAAAAAACTATCATGTCAGGAATATCAGGAAGTCAAAAATATCTTCAACAGGAATATTGTAGGTAAGAACATTGTTTTAAGTGTTGTTTTTTATATCGTAAAAAATATAGATTTAGAAAATTTCGTTTTGTAAGTGTTATTTTGTGTGTCATTTATTGTAGTGTGTTTGATAATATATGTTTAAATATTTTGTAATTGGTGTTTTTAGGAAGAGAATTTATTATTTATGACATTTTTGGAATTAGATTTTTTTGTTGTTATGTTTAAAAACAATGGATTTATATCTTTTTTAGAGGGATATTGAGATTTAAGGGAAAATGTTGGGGAGATCATTAAAAGGTTGTATAATTCTAATTTAGATTTAGTGTTTATTATTTTAATGATATGCAAATTAGTGTAGTAAATGTTCTAAATTAAATTTGTAACATTAACAGCTTTAATTATCAATAATTTATAATAATTGTGAACATATATTAATTATATTAAACTGAAAAATACAATGAAATTGTACATTTTAAAATAAATAATAAGATTATAAGACAGTTATGAAAAATGAAAATATATTAAAAACATGCATTAAATAATGTGAAATAAATGCATATTTTTAAAAAAAAATGTAGATTTTAGTTTTAAAAAGACAGAACAATGTATCGAAATTAAAATATTTTGATTTCTTCATTTTGACTTTTATAATGTAAATGTAAAAACTTTCTGGAAATAGATTTATTTTCATATTTACATTTTTTTAAAGGTTTTTGAAAAGTTATTTAGTTGTAATACGTATTAAATATCATATATACATTTATATTGTATAGTATGTTTAAATGTTATTGGCTTATTTATGACAAATATATTTAAAAAAATCTATATTCTGTTTAATATTTGAATCAGTTCTGTTTGGAATATATTTTTAAAATGTAACAAATGTAATTCAATGTGAATACAAAAATTAAAACAGCTATATTTTTTTGTTATGGTTGTTAATTTTAAAGTATTATGTTAAAATATTTCAAATGGTAGTAAATATTTTTAAATATATATTAATTACTATTAGTGATAATAGGAATAATCAAATATATGTAAATGTTCAATTATGAAAATATTGGTTGGTATTTTGGGTTAGTGTATTTTTTAAGTAATTTTTAATTTATTTTATAGTTAAAAGCTTTTGTGTCAGTATGGAGCGTTAAATGTGTATATAAAATCTTTAGTTTGAAGCAACTTGCATAAAATCTTTTAGAATGTAATGCAAAAAGTAAATGTCACCCCAATAGTGTTCCAGTGCTTCCCCAAATTTTTATTAATTGAAGTGGGAATAGTAAATGTCACCCCTTTAGCGTCCAAAGCCACCCTAAATTTATGTAGATTGGAGTGGGAATAGTAAATGTCACCTTTAGTGTAAAACACTTTCTTCAAAATAGTTTACATTGGAATAGGAATAGTAAATGTCACGGCTTTTGAGTCCAACATCTTCCCCAAATTGGTATATATTGGAATGGGAATGGTAAATGGCACGTTTTAGTCTCCAACACCTTTTCGAAATTGGTGTAGATTGAAGTGGGAATAGCAAATGCCACCCGTTTAGTGTCCAACTCCTGCTTCAAATTGGTATATATTTGAATGAGAATAGTGAATGCCACCACTTCAGTGTCCAACACTTTCTCAAAATTGGTATAGATTGGAGTCTGAAAAGGAAATGTCACCACTGTAGTGTCCAACACTTTTCCCAAATTGGTTTAAATTGGTATGGGAATAGTAAATGTCACCCCTTAGGTGCCCAACGCATTCTTAAAATTGCTATGTTATATTGTAAATACTTTTAAAGTGCAAAAATACACGGAAGTGCCTTGGTTCTAACTCTGCAAAACACAAGTTGAAGAGAGAGCTAACAGCTATGCAAATGGCCAGGGTTTTATTTTAATGCTTTTCTAAAAGCTATCAAGCTAGTCATAGATTTGCTGTGCAGAGGTAAGTTGTTCCATGCATTAGCTGTGCAAGTAACAAAACTTTTTTTACCCCAGAGGGAGCATTTGAACTTAACATTTTTAGCCCCTGAGGATCACAGCGTCCTACTTGTACTTGAAGTTAAGTCCCAAATAGTCCGGGCCCATATCATGCAGTGTTTTATAGGCAATGCACAGGGCCTTGAAACTGATCCTTTGCCTGATTGGTAGCCAGTGTAGTTTTAGAATTGCTTGTAGAATTGCTTGAGATGCGGGTTGAAATGTCGGAATCCCTAACAGCAATTGTGCAGCGGCATTTTGTAATATTTGGAGTTTATTCATTAGTTGTTGCTGCGTGTTTAGGTATAGACCATTACAATAATCTGTTTGGAAAGCACTAATGATGTGACTACTGTTTTCTGTGCATTTGGAGGACTGTATGGAAGGATTTTTAAAATTATCCTTAAGGTATAAGAAACACAACTGACCGCACTGTCTTGATCACCATAGGTGAGCTTGTTATCAACTAACTCTCCGAAGTTCTTAGCCTTCCTCACTGGAGTCGGACGAGTTACCATTTTGTGAGGGCACCAGAAAGGGGAACAGGATGTGACTTGATTCCCGAACAGGATGACCTATGACTTCTCAGAGTTCAATTTCAATCAGTTGTTATTCTTCGATTTACTCAGTGCCGGCATGCAGGTATGGAATCTGATTTCAGTGCTATTATTACTGCTGGAGAGGGAACAGCAATCTGGGTGTCATCAGTATAAGATGTTAAAGAGAATCCAAAGGATCTTATCAGAGTGGCCAAGGAAGTAACGTAAACCTTAAACAATGTTGCGCTTAACAAAGACCCCTGTAGTACCCTGCAGGGCAGTGAAAAGGGTACTGATTTAAATTCATTTTGTGCCACAGATTGGTCTTCCCCAGACAGGAATTATCTTAGAAGGGCCAAAGCGGCCCCTCTGATCCTGATGTTGTACAGATGTTCAATCAACAACTCGTTATTGACCGTATCGAATGTTGCTGATAGATCGAGTAAGACAAGAGTCGATCATCCTCCCTGATCTTGAGCAGCCCTTATCACCTCTGTTGCCATGATCAAGGCAGTTTCAGTGTTGTTGCCACTTCTGAATCCAAATTAGGTAGAATCTAAGAGAAGGTTGATCTGCATGAAGGAGGCCAGTTGTTGATTCATGGCCGATCTTGGCTGGTAGTGCGACTCAGGAGATTGGACAGTAGCTATTAGGATCTGCAGAGTTAAGATAAGATTTTTTAATCAATGAGAGCACTGATGCTATTTTCCATTGTTTGTAGAAGTGGCTTGTCTTAAACATTCTGTTGAAAATGTCTGTGAGATTAGCAGCAATAGTGTCAGGTGCAAATTTGGCTACTGAAGGGGGCATGGATCAAGTGCTGAACCTGACTTTGAGGATTTAACTTGCAATATTACCTGCTCGTCTGTAAACGCAGTGAATTTAGTAAAGACTTCATTATCAGAGTAGGAAGTGGGGGACATGTTTCCTTCTGAAATGGGTACCTTATTTGAAGAGAACTTGTTATAGACCTGCATCACTTTATTTTGAAAAAAGTCAGTAAGAGTATCACAGAAAAATTGGATGCTATCTGCCATGTTGTTTCTAGGAATAGTGGCCAGTTTGATCACTCGCGGACACATTTCTTTTACTGAATTTATGGAAGCTTCAATTTTTTTGTGCAAAACAGCATGATTTCTCTTTTTCTAACAAAGTCTGCCATTCATTTCTTGTATTTTCCTTTCTCCACAATGTTGTATTCCTTTCTGCATGTTGCTCCTGTCTTCAACAACATGTTTTCTGGGCCCTGAGACTGTCTGTAAATTACAGACCTGTTGGTTTATTCCTATGGTGCTGAGATACCTTTAAAGGTGCTAAAGTGGTTACAGCTGGGTTTAACGAATTTTAGTAGAGTAAAGTTTGCTGATCTAAGTACACTACCCACTCTGGCTGTGACTCGGTTAGCATCAAATGAATGTGATCGATTTTAATTTTGTGGCAGGCATGTGACGTTTGGAGGTTATAGAAAACTTTATCTGAATGCCCTCAAGTTGCCCTCACAATGCAGATTTTGCTGCATTATGGCCTGACCAAGTCTGGGGCAGGGTACTTGTTCCAGTTGAAAAGACATTATTTGTAAAATCCCATCTGAAGTATGGTATGCTTGGTGTGTCGAGCTAACTACCACTTGAGTTAGGCCTAATAAAGACTTGGTGTTGACTAATACTTCCGTGTCTTTGTCTGTTTGTGCTTCTAAATAAAAATTACATTTTCTACAAGCATTGTGTAGTCATTGGGGAATAAACGCGATTCCAATAGAGAGCTAATGGCTGAGTGAAGGTATTTCTAGGGCTGGGTGGCCGATATACTAATAATCCATTAAAGGATTGGCCTTTGGATGCTTCTATATTGAAAGAGAGTGCTTCACATTTGGACAAGGTTGCTGGTAAGAAAATAGGCAAAATATTGTTGTGGTATAAAATAGCGAATCCACCTTCCCGCTCGGGAGGTGAATGGAGTATCCAGGAGGAATTGCTGCAACCAGGTCTGGACTTGACGTGGGGTTGGCCCATGTTTCAGGTACATAGACTATATTGGTTTATTGTAAGATAGGAAGTCTGCAAATTCAGTTTTGTGTTTCTCCTGAGACCTGGCATTAATTTGGGCGAAGAGGATTTACCCTTCTCTAATGATATATTTGCCATGTAAATTGGAGTTACACTGGCATTCCAACATATTGTTGGCCTGAGCCTCAGGACTAACTACCAGGGAGCTGCATACCTGACACATTTTTTTTAAGGCTGTATTAATGGAGCACAGATCTATTCTACCACAGCTGCTCCCTTACCTGTAGTATTGTAGATTAGTAACTCTTCCCCCAAGTAAACTCATCTCTGTGAGAGGTGGGGCCTGAAACCGGCAGGAGGACTGGCCCTCGGCTCAATCCTGGCACGGACGGGCACAGACGAGTTTAGCTTAAGGTGTAAGCAGCATGCCTGCGGTGTGCATCCATCCGCTGTGTCGGCGCACTGTCTGCTGTTCTAAATAGCCCGCCATAGAAGGGGGATGTCTCCAGGGGCATGGCAGGGATCCAACACTCCTCCATATGTGCATATGCCAAACAGGTTGTGAAATAAAACACAAACCGGGGTCCAGGAGTCCCTCGATCATTCCATAGGCTCCCCTGTGAGAGGAAAATACTGGCAATGTGTGAAATGAATGCATACAATCAAGTCAAAAAGGGAATAAACCCTTTACAGTATGGCGCCCTGAGTAAGTGGGAGCCAGGCATCTCCCTAAATTGACACTCTTACAATGAAAACAAATGGGCTCTCACCAAACCTGTGTATTGGAGTTGAGTGGACGCACTGTCTGCTGTTCTAAATAGCACGCCATAGAAGGGGGGCATATCCATGGGCGTGGCAGGGATATAATTCTCTCAAGCATGTATATGCCAAACAGGTTGGGAAATAAAACACAAACTGGGGTCCAGCAAACCCTCTATCCTTACACAAGCTCCACTGTCGGAGGAATGTATTGGCAAAGCAAAAGTATTTAAAATAAAGTGTGAAATAAACGCATAAAATCAAGTAAAAAATAAAAAGGAATGAACCTTGTACAGCATGGCGCCCAGAGTAAGCAGGAGTCAAGCACCTCATGAAATTGGCATACGGAAATTGGTATAGATTGCAGTGGGAATCGTGAATGTCACCCCTTTAGTGTCCAACACCTGCCCCTAATTGGTTTAGATTAGAGGGGGAATGGTAAATAATACCCCTTTGGTGTCCAACAGCTTCCCCAAATTGGTTTAGATTGTAGTGTGAATAGTAACTGTCATCCTGTTAGTGCTCAACACCTTCCCAAATTGGTTTGGATCGGAGTGGGAATAGTAAATGACAACCCTTCAGTGTACAACACCTTCCCCAAATTGGTTTTGATTAGAGTGGGAATACTATGAACTTAATTATAAATTTGGTGGTGCAGGAGCGGGGTGGTTCACCACCACCCCACTCCTGCACCGCCAACCCCAAAGGCTGCCCACCAGCCAGATTACGATATAAATTGTTGTCTGGTGTGCGGGCAGCTTGCGGTCCCGCGGCGGTGCAGTAAAAAGGCTCAATGATCCTTTAATACTGCCCTGCCATGGAACCGCAACAGCACGTTTCAGCACAAAATGGAATGTAAAGTCCATGCCTTGCTGTAAATAGGGGGGTACTTGCACACAGGGGGGCACCACATGTGCCCCCGTCATGCACCTACCTACATGGGGCAAAGGGGGCCCTGCAGGGCTCCGTTGTTTCCTCAGTGCGAGCTTTTACACGGTGGAGCTCACCGCCATGTAATTCTGGCAGTTGGGAAACTCAAAAATGCATGGCGGTGCCGCAGTGGCTCCACCAGCATATTCTAAGCCCCTGGCCACCGCTCCACCACCAGGATTGCAGTTCCCTGGCGGTTCAGTCAGTCAAATAGCGTCCGACCGACACACTTCTAATACGGCGGTCGGACCACCGGTGTGGCAGTAGCTGGACCTCCACGCCCTGCGTATCTGGTGGTCCATGGACTTCCAGACTCATAATAAGGCCCAAAATGTCACACCTTTAGTGTCTAATACCTTCCCCACATTGATTTTGATAGGAGTGAGAATAGTGAATTTCAGCCGTTTAGTGTCCAACACCGACCCCAAATTGGTTTTAATTGGAGTGGGAATAGCAATGTCATCCCTTTAGTGTTCATCACCTACCCAAACTAGTTTAGATTGAGGTGGGAATAGTAAATGTCACTCCTTTAGTGTGCACCACTTTCTTAAAAATAGTTTACGTTGGAGTGTGATTATTTAATTTTATTATTGAATCCTGTCTTATAATTGTAATTTTACGTAGTAGCAATAGTTTATGCCATTTAATTAGTATTACTGGTGTTTAGAAATATAATTTAAAAATAGTTGTATGTTTATAATAATATTATTAAGGGGCCGATTCCGATCTTGGTCGGAAGGGCACCGAACACGATCCGGCCGGATAAAAATTGAGCGGTACGTGTTTTTTCCATCCTACTCGTACACCTGTACGCCTGTGCAAGTACGATGCGAGCAATGCGAATTTCACCGACCGAGTTGTTTCTGGGTCCAAACCGCTCCGTACGACTCGTCCGTAAGGTGACCGTGCCGTGCAATGGATGCTACTTACAACCGAGCCAGTACGATGCACGCGTCGGACAGCCGGTGCGAGCCAAAGTTTCCGGCTCGCAAAATGTCCGGGACGTTGCCTTTGTGGGTCCGCATCGGACCCCCTGTCACCCGCAGCCTTACCACTCAGACACAGCGGGAGACCCAAGGGTCTCCCTAACACAGGCATGTACGGTGTGGATGGCAGTGGCGCGTACCCAATGTAGGGGGTGCCCTTGTGCGACATGTACCCATTTGGTCAATGGGAGTCCATGTACGCGTTGTACGACCGTCTCCCATTGACTGTCTGGCAGCATGCAGCCACATCGTACTCGCTCAGTCGGACTGCAGGACACCGGCTCGGTCGAAAAACACTGCGGATCCAGCTCGGTCGGAGAGCTTTCCGGCCCAGATCGGAATCGGCCCCTAAATATGTATTTATAGAATAAGGACATGTAGCACATATTTTTAGTTCAATGTTTTCAAAGTTTATTTAATGTATATTTTTGCATTTTAAAAACATATATGTCATTTTCAAAATAAGCTTTTATATATAGATAAAACATTTTTCAATACATTTCTATTATTGCATACAAAATTTAAATATTATTTAACCCGTTCCGTGCTCCCGTCGTCCAATGGCCGACGGGAGCACTCACTCCCTGGTGCAGCGAACAGCCACCGTCCGTCGCAGCCCCACCCACTCTTTAGAACACCCACACCGCAGCGGAATTGCCGCCGCGGTTAAGGCGTTAAATAGTATTGCATGTTGTACATTTTTCTCTTTTTTCCAGTTCAACATTTTTTTAACATTTATTAAATTGTTTCATATTACATACTTTCAAAATCATTTTAACATAGGTTTTTTTCAGCATTTACTAAATAATTGTATACATTTTATACTTTTATTAAATGTATGCTTTACAATTTGTTTACATTTTTTACAATTTTTTACATGTTTTACATGTTTAACAATGTATTGTATTTTATTATACATATTTTTACCATTTTAAAATTATTTCTCATTCATTTCTATGAGGCAATAGCCTTTTTTTAGTTTAGCAGCTATTTTATTTATTGCTACCTTCAATTTTGTAGTCTAGTTTGCATCATTTTTAGTCTTTTTTACAGGATCCAGGTTGTGGGAAGGGGCAGCTGTTCGTCAGTCTTTTTGAAAGTTTTTTTAGGAGTTTTGAGGGTAGAGGGGTGTAGAAGGGGGTCTAGAGGTTAATTTTAGTGCCATTAGTGGTGGGTGTTTTGTACATTCAGGGGTCCATTCCAATTCAGGAAAAAAAACGTCCGTACGATTTGTATCCGGAGCCCTCTTCGTACGAATCGTACCCGTCCGTCCGAGTCGCGTTGTCAGGTTTGGCTTCGCAGGATTCAGCTGCAGTAGAATAAAGGACCATCTCCTGATATCACCAAGTACCCTGACATGGGGTACCCCCCCAGGGTCTTCGAGTTATCAAGCGAGGGGCACCAGGTAGGGGAGGGGACAGCAGGGACAAAGGCTCTGAAAGACAAAAAGCACAACAATAAGACACTGTTCCACAAACTACTCTCATCAATTCTTGCTAAATCACAGATGTCACGAATACCTGTATGTCCTCTGCATATGTTTAGAACAAAACACCATAAGACCCCCTGTAACACCATCTAATGAGGAAAGCAGAATAAAGGATCAATATATAGTAGCATACATCCACAATCTCTCAACACAAATGCTTTTATCCAGACCCTACCCTGCATGTAATTCCTATGAGCCATGCAGGAAGTGAGAACCAACAGGGAACAGTTAATCCGAAGGCAACAAGACAAGGTTGAACGTCACCCTGAATGGAGGCTACCCAAACGAAACACCACTGAAGCCTTCCTTGGATTATGTCGTTGGTTATCCCCTACCTAGGAAGAATGTATCTTCAAAATGTTAAACAAAACAAGAACGCTGTTATTCTCACAGCCAAAGCAAAGGGTTCACTGCATAGGAAAATACCACAAGGTACGGTAACCTGCGGTTGCGACCACCGCCAGACTCCGCACATAAAGCATTGATTGAAAGGATCCCAAAATACAGACGGTGTTACGCGGCAGCCGCACGCAGTAACCCGCTGTAACGTCCAAAAATAAACACCTTCCCATTCACCAGTATCAGACGGCGTTACGCTGCCTCCTCGCACGCTGTAACCCGCTGTAATGTCAATCAATGAGGCAAACAAGAATTCGCACTTACGGCGTTTCGCGGCAGAAGGCTCACAGTAACCCGGTGTGCCCGATAGAGAGGATCCACAAGCGTCAAGCGGCCGCTACCAGAACTCCGTAACAGGGGGGAGGCGGTGCAACCACAAGCACCGCACCGTTTACTCACGGTCTCCGTCTAAGCTCCGTCCAAGCCTCGTCAGCTCCAAACTCTCTCTCCAGTCTCCGGACGATCCTCGCCAACCCGACGAGGAATAACAACTGGAAGAATTACGCGCAGCCTCTCGCGCGCCATGACAAGTCTTATTACTTCCTGTCAGCACACCGGCATCATGGGAATTGTAGTTACGTGCCGCCAAATGCTTCACAGGGGCTGAATCCTGACAGTACATCCCCCCTCCTAACGCCTCCCCGGCCCCGGTTTGGCAGGGAACCGGCGATGGAATGAACGAACAGCCACAGGGGCGTGCACATTCCGACATGATTCCCAGTAATCGTCCTCAGCCGTATACCCCTTCCAGGACACCAAGTACCACAACACCCCCCGGCGTATCTTGGAATCCTTGATGCTCCTGACCTCGTATTCCAGTCCCCCATCGCACACCACCGGAGGAGGAGCTCGACGTCTAGCTCCCACAGCAGACTTCAATAGACTACAATGAAAGACGGGGTGTATTCTCAATGAACCCGGTAAGCGCAACTTGTAAGCTACAGGATTGATACGCTTCACCACCGTATATGGCCCAATGAACCTGGGATGGAAAATGCTGCGCAGCCTGAACTTGATGTTCTTGGTTGACAACCACACCTTGTCTCCCACCTGATATTGAGGTCCGTCACGCCTGTGTCTGTCCTCCCATCTCTTATACACCTCCTTAGCCTGAATCAAGTGCTGTCTCACCTTTTTCTGTAGGTTTTGCAATTTCCTGACTTCCGTCAGTACCCTCGGCTGATTGTGAACCTCTACAGGGATGGAGATAGGCAGTACCTTAGCGTCAAACCCATATGTGGCATGGAAGGGAGATAAACCAATAGAACTGTGCCATGAATTGTTATATGCCAGTTCTGCCATCCACAGCATGTCTACCCATGATTCCTGAGCATCCTTGGCATAACATCTCAAATATTTCTTCAGAGTCTGGTTCAACCTCTCCGTCTGACCGTCCGTTTGCGGATGGAAGGAGGTTGAGAGGGAAGAATCTATGTGCAAAGCCTTACACCACATCTTCCAGAACCTGGCTATAAACTGAGGCCCTCTATCTGAAACAATAGTGTCAGGTATTCCATGCAGTTTAATCACATTAGACATGAGAATTTGAGTTGTTTGGCTGGCAGTGGGAAGATTGGTACAAGGGATAAAGTGACCTAGTTTAGTAAGGCTGTCTATCACCACCAAGACAGCTGAGAACCCCTTTTCTAGGGGTAGACCAGTGATGAAGTCCAAACTTATGTGTGTCCATGGACTCATAGGCGTGGGCATGGGCATAACTTCCCTTTCTGGCCCCTTGTCTCTCCTTTCGCCCTTGCACATTCCTCACATTCATTCACCCACCTCGCCACATCTTTATTGAGCTCTGGCCACCAGAAGTGTCTCTGCAGCAACTCTTGTGATTTCTTGATACCCTGGTGACCGGCCAAGGGAGACAAGATGACACCACCGAAAGGCCTCTTTTTGCAGCGTGGACGTGGGTAGGTACAACTTAGAGAGATGGAACGGCAACCCTTGTCACATAGATCGCTCCCCGTTTTGAGCCACCCATGTATTCCACTCACCCACAGAGCGATTTTCCTTCACCTTATCCAAGAACCTTTCAGCTGTTACAGCACCCACCACCTTGGATGGTTCGAGTATAGAAACAGGTACTGCTTCTATCGCACAGTCCTCTCCAGTATTCAGCCTGGACAAGGAATCCGCTTTATGGTTTTCCGCCCCTGGGCGGAAGGTTACCACAAAATCATACTCAGCGAAAACCTGCATCCACCTCATCTGTCTTTGGGAGAGATGTCTCGCTGTTCTCATGTATTGCAGATTCCTATGATCTGTATATACTGTGATAGGATGTCGGGCACCCCACAAATAGTGTCGCCATTCCTCAAAAGCCTTTTTATTAGCCAGCAGTTCTTTTTCGGCTACAGTATAATGTTTTTCAGCTGAATTCAACTTATTAGACAAGTATGCTACTGGATGTAGCTGTCCCGTACTCTGATCTCTTTGGGACAAGATCGCACCCACTGCTTCGTCTGATGCATCTGCCTCAACTATGAAAGGATCCTCTGTACGAGGATGAGACAAAACCGGGGCTTCCGTAAACGCCTTCTTCAGGTAGTTGAATGCGTCGTCAGCCTCTTGTGTCCACTGGAACACACACCCTTTCTTTAGCAACCTAGTGATGGGTACAGCCACCTTGGAGAATTGCAGGATAAACCTTCTGTAATAGTTCGCAAAGCCTAAAAAGCATTGCACCTCCCTGACAGTCTTTGGAGTTGGCCATTCTTGCACAGCCAACACCTCTCTGTCGGCCATCTGCAACCCCTCCGGACACAGCATCACTCCCAGGAATTCAACCTGTCTCACTCCAAACTCACATTTGCTAAGTTTGCAATAAAGTTTATGCACCCGTAGCTGAGCCAACACCTTGCAAACATGGCCTTCATGTTCACGTGGAGTTGCTGAATAGATCAAAATGTCGTCTATATAGACAACGACAAACAAATCCACGAAGTCTTTCAGCACATCGTTTAAAAAGAATTGAAATGCTGCAGGAGCATTACAAAGGCCGAAAGGCATGACCTTATATTCATACAGCCCGTACCTAGTTTTGAAGGCTGTCTTCCATTCGTCCCCGCTCTTTATTCTTACCAAATGGTAAGCCCCCCTCAAATCTAGTCGTGTGTAGATCTGGGCCTCCTTAACCTGATCTACTAGCACAGAAATTAGGGGCAACGGATATCTGTTCCTTACTGTGTTTTTGTTGAGGACTCTATAATCTACACAGGCCCTCAGATCGCCATTCGCCTTTGATATAAAGAAAAGAGGCGACGCAGCAGGAGACCTGGAAGGCTGTATGAAACCTATCTCAAGATAGTGGTCCAGATACCCCCTTAAATGCTTAGTTTCAGGTTCGGAAAGCACATACACCCTACATGATGGAATAGTGGCCCCTTCAATCAAATCTATACGGCAATCATACTCCCTATGGGGGGGCAGGAGCTCCGCCATCTTTTCACTAAATATATCTGCATACTGCATATACTCCAAGGGTAAAGACACCTCCTTCTCTTCTGCAGTAGCCACTACATAAGCTTGAGACAAGGCTGTAACCGCTACCTGCTGCAGTGGAAACAAATGGTCTATGCAATCCTCGGCTGAGAATGCGATGGTTTTTGTCTTCCATTCTATGATGGGATTATGGAAACACAACCATGGCATGCCCAATATGACCTCGTACTGAGGGGCCTCTATTATGTTCAGGGCCAGACTCTCAGTGTGCTTTTCCATAGCCATTTTGTATGTCAACACCACCGTCTCCATTCTTTCCACTATCAACCCTGATTTCAAAGGTTGCCCATCAACAGTAAACACTTCCTCAGCCTTTCCCAATCTCACCCTGTGAATGCCAAACCGGGATACCAAGCCGCTATCGATAAAATTGCCGGTGGCACCTGAATCCAACATTACTTGTACCTGATGGGTCTCGTGTTTGTGTTTAAATCCATGAGTATTTTCATGTGTGTCTCACTTTCCACCAGCGCTAAAGCCGTCAAAGAAGGAAGCTGCAACCCTTGATCTGACCTCCCCCTCTCCAACGGTTCGCTGCTCTGTGATTGACTACCAGAGTAAGACACAGCTACTTTTTTGCCACTGGTTCAATTATCAGAGGATTTGGGTTTGGTGGGACACTCCCTTACAAAATGCCCTCTCTTCCCGCAATACATACATAGCCCTTGCATGCGTCTAGTGTTTCTTTCTTCTTTGGACAGGGCAGGTCTAACAGCTCCTATTTCCATAGGTTCCGCTCCTGTTTCAGGAGAGGGGATTGGCTTGCGAAAAGACCTGTCATACCTGTATGACCCCCTGTCCCATCTCCTTCTGTCCCCACCTCTATCTACCATCCTGCCATCTAGTCTCAGGGTCAAGTCAATCATAGCAGCACAAGTGGTAGGTTGGGGGTCTATCTGGGCTATGACATCCTTGAGCTCGTCTCGTAGGCCCTGATAAAACAATGACATCCTTTTCTCCTCTGGCCACTCAGTCTCTGCTATCAGCCTGTTAAATGTGGTTAAATAGGTAATCAGATCCTTTTTCCCTTGTCGTAGCTCAAGCAGTTCCCTGTCTGCGCTAAATGTGGTAGCTCTGCGGTCAAATACACGCTCGAACTCTGCCTTGAAAGCTGCCCAATCTGATAAAATGTGATTGTTATTTCGTAACAAAGGAACCGCCCAATTAGCCGCATCCCCAATTAAATATGATATGGCGAAAGCTACTCGTGAGTGGTTATTCGGGAAAGAAGCAGGTTGCAGGAAAAGTGTAGCATTATCTGTGTTAAGAACACCTGCACCTTTGAGGGATCCCCGGAGTACCTCTCCGGACTGGCCAGAGGGATGGGAGGAGGGACAGTCACCTGAATCTGAGAGGCCCCAGCGCTTGCATCAAACGGATTCCTGGACATTCTCTCAACCTTTTCTTTTAAGGCAGTGGCCTCTGCTTTGGAAGAAGCTAACTCCTGCTGTACTAATAGAAGAGCCTGCATCACATCATCCATGGTGGCCATTATTCCACTACAACCGAATCGGGCGAAGCAATTTACTTGGGCGCGTAATTCTGTCAGGTTTGGCTTCGCAGGATTCAGCTGCAGTAGAATAAAGGACCATCTCCTGATATCACCAAGTACCCTGACATGGGGTACCCTCCCAGGGTCTTCGAGTTATCAAGCGAGGGGCACCAGGTAGGGGAGGGGACAGCAGGGACAAAGGCTCTGAAAGACTAAAAGCACAACAATAAGACACTGTTCCACAAACTACTCTCATCAATTCTTGCTAAATCACAGATGTCACGAATACCTGTATGTCCTCTGCATATGTTTAGAACAAAACACCATAAGACCCCCTGTAACACCATCTGATGAGGAAAGCACAATAAAGGATCAATATATAGTAGCAAACATCCACAATCTCTCAACACAAATGCTTTTATCCAGACCCCTACCCTGCATGTAATTCCTATGAGCCATGCAGGAAGTGAGAACCAACAGGGAACAGTTAATCCGAAGGCAACAAGACAAGGTTGAACGTCACCCTGAATGGAGGCTACCCAAACGAAACACCACTGAAGCCTTCCTTGGAGTATGTCGTTGGTTATCCCCTACCTAGGAAGAATGTATCTTTAAATGTTAAACAAAACAAGAACGCTGTTATTCTCACAGCCAAAGCAAAGGGTTCACTCCATAGGAAAATACCACAAGGTACGGTAACCTGCGGTTGCGACCACCGCCAGACTCCGCACATAAAGCATTCATTGAAAGGATCCCAAAATACAGACGGTGTTACGCGGCAGCCGCACGCAGTAACCCGCTGTAACGTCCAAAAATAAACACCTTCCCATTCACCAGTATCAGACGGCGTTACGCTGCCTCCTCGCACGCTGTAACCCGCTGTAATGTCAATCAATGAGGCAAACAAGAATTCGCACTTACGGCGTTACGCGGCAGAAGGCTCGCAGTAACCCGCTGTGCCCGATAGAGAGGATCCACAAGCGGCAAGCGGCCGCTACCAGAACTCCGCAACAGGGGGGAGGCGGTGCAACCACAAGCACCGCACCGTTTACTCACGGTCTCCGTCTAAGCTCCGTCCAAGCTTCGTCAGCTCCAAACTCTCTCTCCAGTCTCCGGACGATCCTCGCCAACCCGACGAGGAATAACAACTGGAAGAATTACGCGCAGCCTCTCGCGCGCCATGACAAGTCTTATTACTTCCTGTCAGCACACCGGCATCATGGGAATTGTAGTTCCGTGCCGCCAAATGCTTCACAGGGGCTGAATCCTGACATGCGTAGTACGATCCATATTCCGTGAATCTGTCCGAATCATCGCGATCCGTACGTATTGCAAGGCTGAAACCGTGAACCGTACGACTCGTACACATGCCGTACGACTCGTACACATGCTGTACGACCCGACGAGTACGATCCGGACCGGGGTATGAGGACGCAATTCGTACGGTCCACGTCAGGTAAGGGCTAGTCGTACGGAAAAGCACACAAACACATACATACCGCACGTGCGTACACCCCATGATCGCAGGGGTGCGCACCGTACCCCTGCGATCATGGGGGGTATGCACCATACCCCTGCGATCATGGGGGGTATGCACCGTGCCCGGGGGGGGCGTTCCATACCTGTTTCGGCGCAAACTCTGCTTTTACGGCTGTTTTCAGCTCCCCTAGTAAAAGGGACGTACGGTGCGTACCCCACACGTATTGTGCTTGCTGGGTCGTAAAAACCACCGCAAACCGTACAGATGTCGCGAACAGCGGGTTCCGAGGGAGAATCGTACGGAGATTAGAGTCGTACGGTCTCTGTACGACTCGTACGGAGTACGGCTCCTGGTACGAATCGTACTTCGTCGTACGTACAGGGGACGTTGCAGGGTACGATTCGTACGGGGAAAACGCTCCGAACGGCTATTCGGAGTGGTTTTTCCCGAATCGGAATCGGCCCCTCAGTTGTATTAATAATAGTTTTAGACTTTTTACACAGTTTTAGTTATGTATCATTATGTTATGTTATCTTGTGTTATATTACTCATTTTATGATGATTACGTTTAGTGTATATGTGTTTTTTGGGATGTAATGTGTTTTGTGGGAGGTTTGCTGTATTTTCTTCACCATCATGCCTCCAACCATGCTTCTGCCCCACACCTACCTTTCCAGAAGAGAACAAAATCCCCAAACACAGAAGCATCGGAAAATATCTTTACCAGCCATGTTACTGGGTGTTCCTGCTGCCAAGCTGTTACTACACTGCAGTCAAACAAAAATTGCAGCCACACCTCCAAGTCTCTCTTCAGTCAGTCTAATCCTGTGATCGGGATTGGTCACTGCCCTCAATGAAATCCAGTTATATGAATAGGGTGATTCTGTATTTTATTAATCATCCAACTGACACCCCTGCTCTCGCTGACATGAAGATCCCCCTGCTTATGTTTGCAGATGACACTCTGTTAATCTCTAAAACCCAAAAAGGTCTACAGACGGTGATTGTTAGATTTGAGGAGTTTTGTCAGGACCATGGCCTCTTAGTCAATGTGGACAAGACCAAGTTCATGGTGCTACATAAACACAGGATTGTAAAAGGGAGAGTAGCCATGACTGAAGCTACACTAGAGCAGACTCGAGTTTTTACATACCTGGGTATTACTTTAGGTAGCAAACTCAATTGGAAACTACTCATAGATCAGTTGGTCCTTAAACATGCAAAACTGTCTGGTGCCCTATTAAAGGAACAGCGCCTTTCTCATACTAAGCCGATTGCCCCAGCGTTAAAAATTTACAACTCAAAAATTAGTGCTTCGGTCCAGTATGGGGCCGAGTTATGGGGTTTCAGTAATCTAGCGTCCCTGACGATTTCCCAAAACAAATTTTTGAGGGGTATAACTGGTCTTCCACAATCTACACCATTGCTGCCCGTTTATTTAGATTTGGGCTGTAATTTTTTCGAGGACGTGGTACGCTATAGACTAGTGGCTTATTCGAGAAGGCTCTGGGTTACCCCTGAGCTTTCCCAGTATGCACAAGCTCTCCTCGAAGTTAGGGATGCTGACTGTGCGCGCAAAATCCCCTGGTTGAGGCAGGTAAAAGCTATTTTTAGTGAGATGGGGCTGAGCCGACTGTGGGAAATCCTGTAGACAATGTTTTTCCTTCTAGGAAGGATTTCTAGGAGACATATTGGAGCATGGTCAACATGAAGCGTTTTTCGTCATTATCCAGGCCATCTCTGATGAGGGAGTGTTTGGAGATTGAACATGTTACTGAGTACAAAGGATACTGGGATTTTATTACGTTTTTTAAAGATAGGAAACGTTACCAGCAATTTAGGGTGGGCTCACTCCCAGTCAATTCATTTGTTGGTAAGTGGTGTACTACGATCTGCACCAAATGCCCATTCTGTCCGACCAGGACTGAATCTATAGTGCAATTTTATTTATTTGCCCAGCCTATAAAATACTAAGGCACAAGGGATTGGTGTCACTACAACGCATGTTATTACAACGCATGTTTTTACATCGCATTTTTTACATCGCAAAGTCTATTACAACGCGATTTTTTACAACGCATACCACTACATCGCAATATAGTTTTATTAATGAAAAAGTACCAATACAACGCATTCTGTTACAACGCATACATTTACATCGATTTTTTATATATAAAAAATTTTTTGTAACATAAAATCTGGCACGGGATGCAGGGAAAATAGGGGTTTTGGGTGGGGAAGTGTATTAAAATATAGTGAAAAACTACACGTACAAGTAACAATATTTTAATAAATAATTTAAACGTATACCGTTTTTTTTTTTTTTGTAACATAAAATCTGGCACGGGATGCAGGGAAAATAGGGGTTTTGGGTGGGGAAGTGTATTAAAATCTATAAAAAATCTCCACATAAACTTTCTTTTTTTGTTTAAAAATTAATAAATTAATAAATTAGCTTAAAATATTATAATTTTAAATTAATTAAATAAATAAATTAAAAAATTAAATAAATAAAATAGCCAAAAATCATACGGAAACACTGTATAATCATAAGAGTATTAAATGTAATACTCGAGTATTAAAATTAATACTTGAGTAACAATAAATATATTAAAATTTTTAAAATTTACATTAATTTTCAAAATAATTTCGTTAAATCATTTCATATTGTTACATTATCTGTAAACAATTATTTAAAAAATTATTTAATTAGATTTTTAAATATTTATATATATATTTATTAATTAAATAAAATAAATAAATAATTTTTGTTATTTAAGTAAAATAAAATAAAACGACGTGTTGGTAGTATAATAATTTCATAAATAATCAACCTTTATTTCTATTATTCAAACAACACAGATACAATGCAATGCATAGAGATATTCTAATTAAAACGAGATTAATAAAAAACGTACTCGATATATTTTACAAAGTAGTCATAGTAAGGAAAATTATTATATTTCAAGAAAATAACGACGTATTGAAAAAATAAGGAATAAATGATTAGTAAATAATTGATTTTTAAACTTTTTAATCAAAAGTAACACATTAACGTGCAAAGTTGCGCCATTTTACACACAGGAAACTAAAATGAAGTCCATCTACGATTTCCATGACCTACAATATCAACAAGACTTTCAAGATGGATGCCAAAATGGAACGAAAATATGAAAAGTTTACTTCCACGTAACGTATTTTAAATTATATGTTTCCACATCAAATGATTTTTAAAAAATTTAGAAACGGAACGGTATAATTTACTCCAAAAATAATGATAATTACGAAAAGTTATAAATAGAAGAAACCCACCATTTTGAAGGCAGTTGATTATCAACTAACAGAGTGAGCAGACGTGAAAACCTGACCCTCTGACCTCTTCATTTAATTGTGAAGGAAAAGGAACATAGACGCATTTCTCTTTCACATTAAAGTAAGTCAAATGAAATAAGAATTAAATTTATGTAGTGCTAACATATCAGCACCAATATATTTAAAAAAAAAATTTTTAAATAAATTATTTAATATAATAATAAGCATTTAGAAAGAAAGTATTAAAACGTTTGATATGAATGTTTATAAGTGTTAAAGTTTTTATAATTATTAAACAGAATACTTTTAAGAAAATGAAACAAAGGTTGATGAAATTTTTTTTAACCAATAATTGCATTGTCAACAAGGTAACTGCTGAATACTTTAAAAAAGCTTATATTTCAACTTATTTAATTTAAATAAATAAATGAAAAAATACATTATCATAACCAAAATAAACAAGCAACATTACTAAACGTTCTCTCCCTCTCCCCCACATCCTTCGAAAATTAATCGTAAATGTAATATGTTAAAAATAGTAAGACACACACATAATACAGCGTAAAAATGGATGACAACTAAATATCAGAATAATTAAAATTAAAATATAGAATATGTATTTATTTGCTTTGCATCTCATGCAAATCAACATTTAATTTTAGATACTTCAATGTATGTTGTGAAGCAGTATAGATTGTGAAAAAAACCTGAAACAACAATCGATTCAACCAAAGATTTAAAAATATAAGAAAAATAAAGGACTATCAGCAAGGTAAATACTTGACAGTTTTAATCTACCAGTAGAATATCGTTTTTAAAAAATATAAATTAGTATAAGAAGTAGATTATTTTCTACAAAAAATGTCATAGTAATAAAACTCGCATGTATTATGAAGGAACATATGACACGTTTTCAAATGTTTTCTTTACAGCAAAAGGAGAACAACCATAACTGAGAAAGCCACCGAAAATCAGCCAATATCGAAACCATTTGCAAAATAACACCACAAATTAACATTCAAACCTCAAAGGTAACTTTTAAATATAAACACATTTCTATTTAAGAATACAATGGAAATCATAAATATTTTTTAGCTGAATATGTGCAGGATAGTCGAAAAAATGTAAATTTGTAATCGAACTCTAGGTAAGTGCATATTCTGAAAAAAATGCTGATTATTAATAGAAACTAAGAAAAGTACTGGATATTGTGAAATTATCTCTTATTATTTCCACTCTGAGAAAGTGCATGACTTTAGTGGTCCCCAAACCTTTTTTGGGGGTGCTAGAGGGTGTCAAAGTGACACCCCCTGCACCCTTCTCAATATCTGTATTTACCGATTCGGTAAATACCGACCGGTAATGCCCCATTCATTCCTATGCGCTTCAAAGCCCATAGGAATGAATGGGGCATTACCGGTCGGTATTTACCGAATCGGTAAATACAGATATTTACCAATTCGGCAAAAGTAACATCTGGATATTCCTACATCTCGACCCCTTAGATTTACCGATTTTTAATTACCTAATCGGTATGATTCGGTAATTAAAAATCAGTAAATCTATTTTACCTACATCGGGCCCTAAGTAATGTAAGTCCAGGTAAATGCATAATGTAAGAAAGGGCTGGTTAGTGTTAACATTTTACTAATTTGTAAACAATAATAAACATATTTTTATTCAAGACAACGTACAAAAGGGATAAATAATTAAAACATTATCCAAATATATAACACATTTTCTATTTTTTTTTTTTTCATTCAAAGGAGAACAACCAAAACTGTAAAAGCGATCAAAGCTCAGCCAATATCAAAACAGTTTGCAAGACTTGAAAGAAACCCACAAACCAACCTTCAAAACTCAAAGGTAACTGTCAAATGAACACATTTCATTTTCTGCTTACATTGCATACGATATATAATTTTAAAGCAGAAAAAACGCAGTATAGTGAAAAAATTTCATTTACTATTTAAAATCCAGGTAATTGTTTGATACGGGAAAGTGCTGGATAGATTAGAAATACAAATTACTATTCTAACTCCAGGTAAGAGCATGATTAGATAAAGTGCTGGATAGTGTAGAAATGCCACTTACTATTCCAACACCAATAAAGTGCATGATTAAAGAAAGTACTGTATAGTGTTAAAGTGCCACTTACTATGCAATGTTCAAGTAAATACATGATTAGTGCAAGTGCTGGATAGTGTTGAAGTGCCATTTACTATTTTAACTCCAGGAAAGTGCATGTTTAGGAAAAGTGCTGGATAGTGTTGAAGTGCCACTTACTATTATAACTCCAGGAAAGTGCATGATTAGGGAAAGTGCTGAATAGTGTTGAAGTGCCACTTACTATTCTAACTCCAGGAAAGTGGATGATTAGGGAAAGTGCTGGATAGTGTTGAAGTGCCACTTACTATTCTAACTCCAGGAAAGTGCATGATTAGGGAAAGTGCTGGATAGTGTTGAAGTGCCACTTACTATTATAACTCCAGGAAAGTGGATGATTAGGGAAAGTGCTGGATAGTGTTGAAGTGCCACTTAATATTCTAACTCCATGAATGTGCATGATTAGAGAAAGTGCTGGATAGTGTTGAAGTGCCACTTACTATTCTAACTCCAGGAAAGTGCATGATTAGGGAAAGTGCTGGATAGTGTTGAAGTGCCACTTGCTATTCTAACTCCAGGAAAGTGCATCATTAGGGAAAGTGCTGGATAGTGTTGAAGTGCCACTTAGTATTCTAACTCCAGGAAAGTGCTTCATTAGGGAAAGTGCTGGATAGTGTTTAAGTGCCACTTACTATTCTAACACCAGGTAAGTGCTTGATTAGTGAAAGTGCTGGATAGTGTTGAAATGCAACTTACTATTCTAACTCCAGGAAAGTGCATGATTAGGGAAAGTGCTGGATAGTGTTGAAGTGCCATTTACTATTGTAACTCCAGGAAAGTGCATGATTAGGGAAAGTGCTGGATAGTGTTGAAGTGCCACTTACTATTCTAACTCCAGGAAAGTGGATGATTAGGGAAAGTGCTGGATAGTGTTGAAGTGCCACTTAATATTCTAACTCCAGTAAAGTGCATCATTAGGGAAAGTGCTGGATAGTGTTGAAGTGCCACTTACTATTCTAACTCCAGGAAAGTGCATCATTAGGGAAAGTGCTGGATAGTGTTTAAGTGCCACTTACTATTCTAACACCAGGTAAGTGCTTTATTAGTGAAAGTGTTGGATAGTGTCGAAGTGCCACTTACTATTCTAACTCCAGGAAAGTGCATGATTAGGGAAAGTGCTGGATTGTGTTGAAGTGCCACTTACTATTCTAACTCCAGGAAAGTGGATGATTAGGGAAAGTGCTGGATAGTGTTGAAGTGCCACTTATTATTCTTACTCCATGAATGTGCATGATTAGGGAAAGTGCTGGATAGTGTTGAAGTGCCACTTACTATTCTAACTCCATGAAAGTGCATGATTAGGGAAAGTGCTGGATAGTGTTAAAGTGCCACTTACTATTCTAACTCCAGGAAAGTGCATCATTAGGGAAAGTGCTGGATAGTGTTGAAGTGCCACTTACTATTCTAACTCCAGGAAAGTGCATCATTAGGGAAAGTGCTGGATAGTGTTTAAGTGCCACTTACTATTCTAACTCCAGGAAAGTGCATGATTAGGGAAAGTGCTGGATAGTGTTGAAGTGCCACTTAATATTCTAACTCCAGGTAAGTGCATGATTAGGGAAAGTGCTGGATAGTGTTGAAGTGCCACTTACTATTCTAACTCCAGGAAAGTGCATGTTTAGGAAAAGTGCTGGATAGTGTTGAAGTGCCACTTATTATTCTAACTCCAGGAAAGTGCATGTTTAGGGAAAGTGCTGGATAGTGTTGAAGTGCCACTCACTATTCTAACTCCAGGAAAGTGCATGTTTAGGGAAAGTGCTGGATAGTGTTTAAGTGCAACTTACTATTCTAACTCCAGGAAAGTGCATGATTAGGGAAAGTGTTGGATAGTGTTGAAGTGCCACTTAATATTCTAACTCCAGGTAAGTGCATGATTAGGGAAAGTGCTGTATAGTGTTGAAGTGCCACTTACTATTCTAACTCCAGGAAAGTGCATGTTTAGGAAAAGTGCTGGATAGTGTTGAAGTGCCACTTATTATTCTAACTCCAGGAAAGTGCATGTTTAGGGAAAGTGCTGGATAGTGTTGAAGTGCCACTCACTATTCTAACTCCAGGAAAGTGCATGTTTAGGGAAAGTGCTGGATAGTGTTTAAGTGCAACTTACTATTCTAACTCCAGGAAAGTGCATGATTAGGGAAAGTGTTGGATAGTGTTGAAGTGCCACTTACTATTCTAACTCCAGGAAAGTGCATGTTTAAGGAAAGTGCTGGATAGTGTTGAAGTGCAACTTACTATTCTAACTCCAAGAAAGTGCATGATTTGGGAAAGTGCTGGATAGTGTTGAAGTGCCACTCACTATTCTAACTCCAGGAAAGTGCATGTTTAGGGAAAGTGCTGGATAGTGTTTAAGTGCAACTTACTATTCTAACTCCAGGAAAGTGCATGATTAACGAAATTGCTGGATAGTGTTGAAGTGCCACTTACTATTCTAACTCCAGATAAGTACATAATTAGAGAAAATGCTGGATAGTGTTGAAGTGCCACTTACTATTCTAACTCCAGGAAAGTGCACGATTAGGGAAAGTGCTGGATAGTGTTGAAGTGCCACTTACAATTCCAAGTCCATATAAATGCATGAGCAAATAAAGTGCTGGTTAGTGTTAACATGTCACAAATTTCTATTCATCAATACATATAGATTATTTTTTTCAACGTTTAGAAAAGATATAGAAATAAATCATTATCAAACCATATAACATTTTTTTAAATTTTTTCAATACAGCCAAACAATATAAACCAAAACCGAAAAAGCAAGCAAAGCTCAGCCAACATCCAAACAATTTTAAAGACTTGAAAGAAACCGACAAAGCAACCTTCAAAACTCAAAGGTAACTGACAAATAAACACATTTCATTTTCTGCGTACATTGCATACAAAATATAATTTTAAAACCGAAAAAGTGCAGGATAGTGAAAAATGTCAATTACTATTCAAACTCCAGGTAATTGCTTGATTAGGGAAAGTGCTGGATAGTGTTGAAGTGCCACTTACTATTCTAACACTGCATGTTTAGGGAAAGTGCTGGATAGTGTTGAAGTGCCACTAACTATTCTAACTCCAGGAAAGTGCATGATTAGGGAAAGTGCTGGATAGTGTTGAAGTGTCACTTACTATTCTAACTCCAGCAAAGTGCACGATTAGGGAAAGTGTTGGATAGTGTTGAAGTGCCACTTACTATTCTAACACCAGGTAAGTGCTTGATTAGGGAAAGTGCTGGATAGTGTTGAAGTGCCACTTACTATTCTAACTCCAGGAAAGTGGATGATTAGGGAAAGTGCTGGATAGTGTTGAAGTGCCACTAACTATTCTAACTCGAGGAAAGTGCATGATTAGGGAAAGTGCTGGATAGTGTTGAAGTGTCACTTACTATTCTAACTCCAGGAAAGTGCATGATTAGGGAAAGTGTTGGATAGTGTTGAAGTGCCACTTACTATTCTAACTCCAGGAAAGTGCATGATTAGGGAAAGTGTTGGATAGTGTTGAAGTGCCACTTACTATTCTAACACCAGGTAAGTGCTTGATTAGGGAAAGTGCTGGATAGTGTTGAAGTGCCACTTACTATTCTAACTCCAGGAAAGTGCATCATTAGGGAAAGTGCTGGATAGTGTTGAAGTGCCACTTACTATTCTAACTCCAGGAAAGTGCATCATTAGGGAAAGTGCTGGATAGTGTTTAAGTGCCACTTACTATTCTAACACCAGGTAAGTGCTTGATTAGGGAAAGTGCTGGATAGTGTTGAAATGCAACTTACTATTCTAACTCCAGGAAAGTGCATGATTAGGGAAAGTGCTGGATAGTGTTGAAGTGCCATTTACTATTCTAACTCCAGGAAAGTGCATGATTCAGGAAATTGCTGGATAGTGTTGAAGTGCCACTTACTATTCTAACTCCAGATAAGTACATAATTAGAGAAAATGCTGGATAGTGTTGAAGTGCAACTTACTATTCTAACTCCTGGAAAGTGCATTAGTAGGGAAAGTGTTGGATAGTATTGAAGTGCCACTTACTATTCTAACACCAGGTAAGTGCTTGATTAGGGAAAGTGCTGGATAGGATTGAAGTGCCACTTACTATTCTAACTCCACGAAAGTGCATGTTTAGGGAAAGTGCTGGATAGCGTTTAAGTGCCACTTACAATTCCAAGTCCAGATAAATGCATGAGCAAATAAAGTGCTGGTTAGTGTTAACATGTCACAAATTTCTAATCATCAATACATATAGATTACTTTTTTTCAACGTTTAGAAAAGATATAGAAATAAAACATTATCAAACCATATAACATTTTTTTTAATTTTTTCATTACAGCCAAACAAGATAAACCAAAACCGAAAAAGCAAGCAAAGCTCAGCCAACATCCAAACAATTTGCAAGACTTGAAAGAAACCCACAAAGTAACCTTCAAAACTCAAAGGTAACTGTCAAATAAACACATTTCATTTTCTGCGTGCATTGCATACAAAATATAATTTTAAAACCAAAAAAGTGCAGGATAGTAAAAAATGTCAATTACTATTCAAACTCCAGGTAAGTGCTTCATTAGGAAACATACTGGATAGTTTTGAAGTGCCTCTTACTATTCTAACTCCAGATAAGTGCATGATTAGGGAAAGTGCTGGATAGTGTTGAAGTGCAACTTACTATTCTAACTCCAGGAAAGTGCATGTTTAGGGAAAGTGCTGGTTAGTGTTGAAGTGCCACTTACTATTCTAACTCCAGGAAAGTGCATGATTAGGGAAAGTGCTGGATAGTGTTGAAGTGTCACTTACTATTCTAACTCCAGGAAAGTGCATGATTAGGGAAAGTGCTGGATAGTGTTGAAGTGCCACTTACTATTCTAACACCAGGTAAGTGCTTGATTAGGGAAAGTGCTGGATAGTGTTGAAGTGCCACTTACTATTCTAACTCCAGGAAAGTGCATGATTAGGGAAAGTGCTGGATAGTGTTGAAGTGCCACTTACTATTCTAACTCCAGGAAAGTGGATGATTAGGGAAAGTGCTGGATAGTGTTGAAGTGCCACTTACTATTCTAACTCCAGGAAAGTGCATCATTAGGGAAAGTGCTGGATAGTGTTGAAGTGCCACTTACTATTCTAACTCCAGGAAAGTGCATCATTAGGGAAAGTGCTGTATAGTGTTTAAGTGCCACTTACTATTCTAAAACCAGGTAAGTGCTTGATTAGGGAAAGTGCTGGATAGTGTTGAAATGCAACTTACTATTCTAACTCCAGGAAAGTGCATGATTAGGGAAAGTGCTGGATAGTGTTAAAGTGCCATTTACTATTCTAACTCCAGGAAAGTGCATGATTAAGGAAAGTGCTGGATAGTGTTGAAATGCCACTTACTATTCTAACTTCAGATAAGTACATAATTAGAGAAAATGCTGGATAGTGTTGAAGTGCAACTTACTATTCTAACTCCTGGAAAGTGCATTAGTAGGGAAAGTGTTGGATAGTGTTGAAGTGCCACTTACTATTGTAACACCAGGTAAGTGCTTGATTAGGGAAAGTGCTGGATAGGATTGAAGTGCCACTTACTATTCTAACTCCACGAAAGTGCATGTTTAGGGAAAGTGCTGGATAGTGTTTAAGTGCCACTTACAATTCCAAGTCCAGATAAATGCATGAGCAAATAAAGTGCTGGTTAGTGTTAACATGTCACAAATTTCTAATCATCAATACATATAGATTATTTTTTTCAACGTTTAGAAAAGATATAGAAATAAAACATTATCAAACCATATAACATTTTTTTAAATTTTTTCATTACAGCCAAACAAGATAAACCAAAACCGAAAAAGCAAGCAAAGCTCAGCCAACATCCAAACAATTTGCAAGACTTGAAAGAAACCCACAAATTAAACCTTCATAACTCAAAGGTAACTGTCAAATAAACACATTTCATTTTCTGCGTACATTGCATACAAAATATAATTTTAAAACCAAAAAAGTGCAGGATAGTAAAAAATGTCAATTACTATTCAAACTCCAGGTAAGTGCTTCATTAGGAAACATACTGGATAGTTTTGAAGTGCCTCTTACTATTCTAACTCCAGATAAGTGCATGATTAGGGAAAGTGCTGGATAGTGTTGAAGTGCCACTTAATATTCTAACTCCAGGTAAGTGCATGATTAGGGAAAGTGCTGGATAGTGTTGAAGTGCCACTTACTATTCTAACTCCAGGAAAGTGCATGTTTAGGAAAAGTGCTGGATAGTGTTGAAGTGCCACTTATTATTCTAACTCCAGGAAAGTGCATGTTTAGGGAAAGTGCTGGATAGTGTTGAAGTGCCACTCACTATTCTAACTCCAGGAAAGTGCATGTTTAGGGAAAGTGCTGGATAGTGTTTAAGTGCAACTTACTATTCTAACTCCAGGAAAGTGCATGATTAGGGAAAGTGTTGGATAGTGTTGAAGTGCCACTTACTATTCTAACTCCAGGAAAGTGCATGTTTATGGAAAGTGCTGGATAGTGTTGAAGTGCAACTTACTATTCTAACTCCAAGAAAGTGCATGATTTGGGAAAGTGCTGGATATTGTTGAAGTGCCACTTATTATTCTAACTCCAGGAAAGTGCATATTTAGGGAAAGTGTTGGATAGTGTTGAAGTGCCACTTACTATTCTAACACCAGGTAAGTGCTTAATTAGGGAAAGTGCTGGATAGTGTTGAAGTGCAACTTACTATTCTAGCTCCTGGAAAGTGCATGAGTAGGAAAAGTGTTGGATAGTGTTGAAGTGCCACTTACAATTCCAAGTCCAGATAAGTCCATTATTACAGAAATTAATGGATAGTGTTCAAGTTCAACTTGCAATTCCAAGTCCAGGTAAATGCATGATTAAGGAAAGTGCTGAAAAATGTTTAAGTGCAATGTATTTTTTCAAACAGAACCAACATAATATTTTATATTTCATGTTTCCTTTTTTCCACAGAAAATGGCAAGCAATACCACAGCAATTTATACAAAATCAAGAAAAGGAAACAGACTTCTAAAACACTGTGGGTATATATATTGTAATGAGAGGATAAGTGAACCAAGGAGACATTGGAGGTGTGTTCAATATTATTCTTCTCGTTGCAGAGGCAGAGCAGTTACTGTTGGTGACAACATAATCAAAACCACTGAACATAACCACTCTGCCTCTGCAATGGAAATAGAAATACGCGATACAATCAACCAAATGAAAGATATTGCATCCACCTCCAATGCAACTCCTGGTCAAATTTTAAGAGAGGTTGCACAACATGTCCCTGGACATGTTGCTTGTAATATGCCAACAATCCCTAATTTGCGTAGAATTATTCAACGTAAAAAGCAGGCAAGTAACACACAAACAGTTACTCCACAAACTTTTGCTGACATTGTAATTCCACACGAATTAACTCTTTCTTTCTCTAATGAACCTTTCCTTCTCTATGATAACCAAAACCCTCTCAAACGCATATTAATATTTAGCACTCCCCGTAACCTTTATAAATTAGAGAATACTGAAATTTGGATGATGGATGGTACGTTTAAATGTACGCCCCATCCTTTCACCCAAATTTACAGCATTCATGCACAAATAAACAATAATGTAGTTCCCTTAGTATATAGTTTACTACCAGACAAGCAATCTGCAACCTATAATGAATTTTTATCAGTAATTAAAGAGAAAACATCAGGAAAAAGTCCTAGGAAAATCATTTTAGATTTTGAATTGACTATGATGAATGTCATCAACAAATTGTACGTGGATACCCAAATTCACGGATGTTTTTTTCATTTTTCCCAGGCATATTGGCGTAAACTTCAAAAAACATCCCTGGTTGCAGATTACTCCTCTGATAGCAAATTACAATTTGAATTAAAAAAATTAACTGCCCTTTGTTTTGTACCACCTGATAGTGTAGATGAATACTACACTGCAATTTCAGAATCTGAATATTTTATAGAAAATGAAGAAAAATTGGCTCCAATTTTAAATTATTTCGAGGACACATGGATTGGGCGTCTAAGCAGATCAGGTCGCAGGAGGAAGCCACGTTACCATGTGCAGTGGTGGAACTGCTACTCAACCTGCTTGGAAGGTGGTGCTAAAACAAATAATGCCATAGAGGGATGGCACAACTCCTTCAGTCATACAATTGGCAAACATCATCCTAATTTTTACTCTTTTTTGAAAACTTTGAAGAAGGAGCAAAGTTTTCAAGAGATGAGAATTGCACAAGCATTTTCAGGTAGCCTAAATCCACGGCCTTCAAGACAAACAAAGGAAATGTCCAGGAGACTATTGGGTGTACTACAACAATTTTCGTTGTGTGTGGCATCAGACTACCTTGAAAATGTTGCTAACATATTACATTTCTAAAATTTAATCCAAAACTTACTTTCCTGCTTTGCCCTAAATTTATTTTTTATATATTGAATTCAATTGGCTTTTTTGTAAAAAAATTTAAATTTTATAATCGTCGGGTTCCCTTACCTTTTGAAATCTTATCTTTTTCAGGTATACATTTTTGAAAAATGGAAAAATCCATCCCCTTTCTTTTTACAAATAAAAACCTATAAAAGGCATGTAGAAATTATTTTTCTACTATTAAAAATTAATTATGATTTCAGATATGGAATATTTTTCCTAGAAGTAAACATTTTGAACGTTGTTTTTTTTAAAGTTATTTTGAAATATTTTTTTCCCCACTTACTATTTCAAAAATGATACTGGCTTGTAAAAATTAGTTTATATGACAAATTTCTGTTGTATTTCAAACAGAAAACAAACAAAAAAGCACCTTTTCTGAAATATTCCCCATTCTTCTATTTGTCTAACAATTCTTCATTTAAAAATGTGACGTACGTAACTTAAATTCAATTTTTTATGGTTAAGTAACTTCACAACCTAACTAAATATAATCTCACTTACTAAATATATTTATAAATTCTTCCTTCTAGATTTTTTCATGATTTTGCCAAGAACACATCCTAACTGCAATTTTTCTCGCTGACTAAATCTTTTCATTTTTCAAATATTTCAATTTTTAAAATACACATGCAAAACATATATTTTGTAAACCTGCTTTTTGAAATATGAAAAGAAAACAACCAATTTTCGTAATCATATCTTGCATCTATGAAACCACTCGTAAAAAAGCATTACCAATGCCATGAAATTCCTTCTTTTTGAAATATTTATCCAAAACAACCAATCAAAACCCTTATTTCAAAATATCAGCAAAGAATACCGCACAAATGTTGCTTCGATTTGAACAATCGTAAATGCAAAAACCAGGTTTTTTTTCAACAATCCAAGCCCAAAAGTATCATTTTTTAAATAAACGTTGATAACCTTTCTATGTTGAACAAACTTACAAAAGCAATACATTCCCATCTCAACACAAAACATGTAACGTTCAAAATGATTACTTTTTGTGTATAATAACTTTATTGAATAATATTTACCCTTAACTTGTTCTGATACATTACCCGACGAAGGCATATACAAATGAAATGTTCGGCGACATGTTCAATTTCAATCAAAAACAAATATTAGTTTAAAACGCAACCTCTCATTATCCTCTCATTACAATATATATACTTTTTTAATATGTTTTACTGTTAATTAAGTTGTAAAAGTTTCCTACCTTGAGCGCAGATCAGCTTCCAGCTGCTTCCAGCAATCGATGAAATCCAAGATGGCGTCTAACGTCGACGTTAACGTAACGACGTGATCAAAAAGCCGCAAAATGAATAAAGGACTATTTTAAGCTAATGTAATATTTTTGTGTTATAATACATTATAATAATCATTTCAAAAGTTAAAAAATTTAGAAAATGTTGTAAATTTGTAACAAATATTATATATTTTTTTTACATTTTATTTTCGTTAAATAATAAAATATTTTTGAAAACACAAAGACTTTTTCAATTATTTTTCTTAATTTGTAACGTTTTAAAATATTGTTTATATACCAAAAATAAAGTTTTTAATCACTTACCATTATGCTACCCTTGTATCCTTCTTCTCCATCCTGCTTCTGTTCTTTTTCATCCATACTAAACCGTTCCGCGGATTCCAATGGAGTATTCATAGAAATAAATAAAGGACTAAAACCTTCATTGAAACCAATGCAAAAGCGTGAGAAAGTTTCTAAAATTACATCTTTTAATATTCCAATTTATTTGTAAATATTTTAAATATAATTTTAAACATAACTTAATAATAAAATATTTATTAATAATAATTTTTACCTTCTAAATCATCTAATTATTATTATAGTATTATTTTTTTAAATCATAATCTCTATTCTTTCTCAAAAAATACTGGAGTATTAATATAATTTTTTTTTAAACATTATTTTATATAAATAAATTTGATAAATTGTGAAAAAAATACCAGAGTATTAATACTTATTGTTATAAACATTATTTACCAAAGTATTAAAACTTTATTTTATAAACATTATTTAATTTAAATAAATAATAAAAAATTCCTACAAAAAATACCTGAGTATTAATATTTTTTTATATACATTATTTAACAATGTATTAATACTTATTTTTATAAATATTATTTATTTAAAATAAATAATAAAAAATTGCTACAAATAATACATGATTATTAATACTTATTATATTTAAAAAAATTATACAAAATTGCTACAAAAAATACCTGAGTATTAATACTTATTATATTTAAATAAATTATACAAAATTCCCTGAGTATTACATATTACATAATTAAATAATAAAATTATTCATACTTTTTTTTCAAACATTATTTAATTTAAATAAGTAATAAAATATTGCTACAAAAAATACCTGAGTATTAATAATTATTATATACTTATTAATATTTATTGTAGAGTATTAATACTTATTTTTATAAACATTATTTACCAAATTATTAAAACTTTATGTTATAAACATTATTTAATTTAAATAATTAATACAAAATTCCTACAAAAATTGCTACAAAAAATACCTGAGTATTAATAATTATTATATACTTATTAATATTTATTATATAGTATTAATACTTATTTTTATAAACATTATTTACCATAGTATTAAAACTTTATTTTATAAATATTATTTAATTTAAATAAATAATAAATAATTCCTACAAAAAATACCTGAGTATTAATATTTATTTTTTTAATCATTATTTACCAATGTATTAATACTTATTTTTATAAATATTATCTATTTAAAATAAATAATAAAAAATTGCTACAAATAATACATGATTATTAATACTTATTATATTTAAATAAATTATACAAAATTGTTACAAAAAATACCTGAGTATTAATACTTATTATATTTAAATAAATTATACAAAATTCCCTGAGTATTACATATTACATAATTAAATAATAAAAATATTAATACTTATTTTTTCAAACATTATTTAATTCAAATAAATAATAAAATATTGCTACAAAAAATACCTGAATATTAATAATTATTATATACTTATTAATATTCATTATATTTAAATGCCTGAGTATTACATAATTAAATAATAAAAATAAAATTATTTAAAATCAAAATTTTGATCACATTTAAAAAAAATATTCATATTATTATTATTAAATAACCCACAAAATAATATGTAACAATTAACCATATAAATTACGATGTAAAAGCATGCGTTGTAATAGCACTTGCGTTGTAATACCATGCGTTGTAAAAACATGCGTTGTAAAAGAACCTGCGTTGTATTACCTGCGTTGTAATAGCACTGCGTTGTTATACTTGCGTTGTAATGGATGTTCCCCGGCACAAGTGGCTTAAACCCATTTGTATGTCTATGGGCATTAATACTGGCAGCGATGCACTTAGGATTTTAAAAACAGATACAGCTGAACGTATAGTAATTGCGGTCAAATTTTTAAACTGGATGTGGGCCATTCGTGACAATAAGATGAGATTATGCTAACCAGTTTTTTGTTTTTTTAATGTAGATACCTAGGCCCCCATTAGGATGGTGGGCGGACTTTGCCCGCCCGGCATCCTCGTGGAAAACGGGACCGCCCGCGATCTGAGCGGCGGTCCCGCCATGCCCATTATGATGCGCCCGCCACACTGGCGGGCGCATCATGCATTTATAACATTGCGGTGGGCGGTGGTCACACCAGCACCCGCCGCAATGTTATAAATGCATGGTATGCATTTGCATACACAAAGCGGCAGGCACATCGTGGTGCCTGCCGCATTGTGTATGCAAATGCAGGGGGATACCACAGGTACCCCCCCATGTGCACCCCCCACCTCGCCTTCACCATGGGGGCCCACAGGGGCCCCCCAAAGTAAAGACCGCATGCTTTTCCGTGGCGGCATTGCCGCCACGGAAAGGCATCTGACGAAGCCCATCATAATATGGCTGGCAGTGTCTGATAGACACCGCCACCATATGAACCCTTTTCCGCCCCGGTCGCAAGGCGACCGGGTTGGAAAAGCGGCGGACGGTGTTTCTGTCCGCCGCGGTCCCCCCATCCATAGTAATATGGTGGGCGGAAATGGGTGGCGGACGGGCAAGGATGTCGGGCGGATCGCCACCGCCCGCATGGCGGTGGCGATCCGCCCGACATCCTAATGGGCCCCCTGGTCTTTTTATATAGTCACTTACCTACATGGGGCACCTACTGTATATAGGTATGGGTTTTTTATTTGATAGTATTTTTATCCAGTTTTAGAGTTATTTATTGTAAAATATTTGTATTTTTAGATGGAATCACCTGATGGTGTCATTTTTCTATTGTGTCAGTCTTATATTATTCCTGGAAATGAAATGTTTAAATATTTTAAATGTAAATGTCTTTTCTGATTCTTGTTAAACCGAAATAAAGACTTGAAAATGCCAGTTGTCTGCAAAAAGCTCTCCCAAGGGCCACCACTTGGCGCACAATGTTCAAATGTTCTTGAAATTTCAGAAGAAATGACAGCTTACATATTGTCTTGCTAACAGATACTGCCAGTAGCTCTCACAATTTCTGCAGCTTATCTGTCTGCAAATGTGAAATCATTGCCACTGAGTTGAGGTCGATTCCTACAAGATTCAGCCCTGTGATGAGCCTCTCTTTTTTTCATCTGCCTGGGGATCTTGAAATAATGTGTCACTTCCTGAAAGACTCCAATGAGACTTGGTTTTTTCCACTTCCTTTTCTTCCATCAAAATGTCAATATAAAGCAGCATGTTATCAGACCCCGCAACTTTCCTCACTATCCACTAAATGAATATGCTGAACTTCTCAAATGCTGCACATGCTACCGTAAAGCCTATAGACATTGCCTTGTCTATTCCGTCATCTTGGATACACAGCAAATGAAAGTCACATGGGTGGTCTGGCAGGAGCCTGAGAGCAGACTTTATGTCCACCTTCCCCATCACTGCACCCGTCCTGCACTGTCTCATCAGCCTCACTGGCTCGTCCAAGCTGGTTTCTGAAACCAAGAACTTGTCTTGGTCCAAGTAGACATTAAGAGAGGACCCATCCTTCTACAAAAGGTGGTGTATTAAGAAGAATTCTCCCTTAGCATTCTTTGCCCCAGCGGCAATCCATGATATCACTAAATCGTGTATTTACATTTACATTTAATTACATATACATTTACAGTCACAAACTGTCTTGCCATCCTCTTGCACACCACTTCTTTTGTCAAATCAAATCAGCTCTTTCACTTTACTCAATTTCCAGATCTCTGCCCATTTCCCGCTCTTGGGACCCATATATGGTAGTTCATAACCCCTCTGTAAAGGTCCCTCCTTAAGTCGTCAGAAGCTCCCTGCTCTGGGTACACCCTCAGCAACTTACCCTGTTTTTCATCTCAACTACCATAGCCCCTTTTATGTCTCCCCTGCCCCTGACATAATATGCAGCCCCTTGGATATTGTGACAGAGTATGACACATTTCCTTCAGTCATGCCTAAATTTGCAGGAATAGCATAACCCGCTTTTTTGTTGATGTTCCAGCAGCTCCCCAAGGGGACTGCTCATCCCACTTGTCCCAACCATTCCATATCCCCCCTTGGGTGGGACGCTCCAGAAAGTGTTTTATCAGCAATGGAGAACCACTTGCTGTGTGATTTGTGTGCAATGGTCTTGGGACCGTCATTAACTGTAACCACAGCGCATTTGTAAGTTCAAACTGCCTTAGCGGTTTTCAAGCTTTTCTGTTATCTAAATTCCTCATGGTTACCTAGCGACGCTAGCCCTCCAAAGCTTATGCTGAGCATATGAATGCATTTGAATAGCCCTACACTGGTCTCCGGGATCTTTTTTCATATAATGCTAGCACAGATAATGACTGCAGGTGTCCCTTATATCTAAGTTTGTTGGTACCTTTGGTTACTTGCCCAACTCCTTTGCTTTATATCCTTCTTTGCACCGTATTTCCATGTGTAGTAATTCAAAGATATCAACGTATTTGCCAGCCCAGTTTTTTCCTTCATGCTCAGAAGGAGGTGCCTCTCTTACTCTCTCCACCTGTCCCATATAAGTAGCTTTTCCAATGTTTTGTTTGTCCTGCGCTGTCTTCCCTTGTTCCTCCATCCTCTGTTGGTTTGGCCTTGTCACAATCCTCTCTTACTCTGCCCTAGTCATCACATCTTCCTGTTCTATTTCTTTCTGCTTGTCATTCTCATGCCCCCATCTTCCATTTCTTTTTTTCTTCCATCCTCTCGTGTCGGCCCTTCCACCTCCATCTCTATCAAATACGTATACTTGAACCCAAACAGCACCAACTGAAATACACTACAACACATGCTCCTTTCATTGTCTCTCATGCAGCTCACACTCAGTCTCTCACTTTCACATTCTGCTGTGTCTCTTGTCCCCACCAATAATCCTTATACTTGCTTTCCAGTCTTCCCCTATTCCCCTCCATGACTTTCTCCACCGTTGTTTGCTAACTTTCTTCCTCTCTCGAAATGTTCCTGCCTGTCACACTGTTGCTCTCCTTTGTGTCTTCTCAGGCTCATGCTCACTTCCTCTCAACCCTCTCCCCTTTCTACTCCATTCCCTGATCACCCCTTACCTCCCTCTCCCTTGTTCAGCTCCTTCTGTTCCCCTTTTTCCTGTCTGAATCAGAATTGGGGGCCCTTCGCTCTGCATCTCGAGATTGCTCTCTTCTGAATATCTCCTCCAATCTCATCTGTTACAATTTCCTCCCCTTGTGCCGCAAATCTCTGCCTTCCATCATGCTGTGCCTGTTTGCCTCTTAATCCCCTTGAATCACCTGCACACCCTCTGCTCTGCCTGTGCACCACATTATCTCACTGTGGCTCCCAGTGTATCTGATACCATGTGCCCTAGGGAATCTCCAAGCACCACCCCATATTCCACAGGTTGATCTCCTGTTGCACTGGTGTTCTCGAGATGATGGGTGTGCACAGTCTGCATGCACCTTCTCCACTGCCAGACCCCTTCTGCCAGCCCCCTTCTGCCTGCCACCTTCTGCCTGCCACCTTGATCCAGCTCTCAGGCGGTGCCCACCCTTTTATCTCTACCCCTTGAGGCTGGAATCTTCATCCTCTTCCACTGTGCTATCCTCTTTCCAGACACTAGGACCAACAAAACAGTTCTCCTTGCATCTACTCCAGATTCTTAAAGCTCTGTGGTGCCTGGAGCCCCCACTTCCAATACTCCTCCTATTTTGTTGATCCTACACTGCATAGGGGTCTTCTCACAGTCTTCTACATCCACATGTGTGGGTGGGTCAGCTCCCGTGAGCCCTGTCCTACCTTGCTCTTCACTGCTCTTGCCACCAACCTTTGTTCTCTGAGAGCCTGCCCTTTGCCCTACCTTCCAACTGCTGGTCTTCCTGATGCCTCTGGGCTCTGATGGTGACACCCCTCTAGCCCCCTATCTACATGGGTTGCGACATTGTCCTCTGCAACTTCAACTAGCAGCCACCTGTTGTGCTGGCCTCATGCTGTACCAGATTCCCTATGGAGCAGCCCCCCTCTACTGCAGTCACACCACTCTCTGAATTGCCCATGCCCTCTCTTATACCAGGGTCCAACTCTCTCCCATGGTTGAAGAGCTCTTGGGGGAGTCAATGACCCCAGATGTAAATCTGCTGCACTTCTTCCTCTCCAATTGAGAGCCACAAAGCAGTCTTGTTGCCCTTACCACAATGACGCTGCCCTCGTTGATCACTGTGTGGGATCTGTGTTGCCTGCCGGTGCTGCATTCCAGCAGGTAACCTCTTCCCTTCCCCTTAGAGGGCGCTCTTCTTTCCGCCGGTGCTCCATGATCAGTTGCTGCAGCTGCCACACCATGCACACACCCAGGAGTTCCTGTTTCTCCTGCCATTGTGCCCCTAACCCCCCAAAAATCAGTATGTAGCACCACACTGGGTCCTTTACCACCTTCAAAAAGGAAACGAAAATGTTTCTCATGAACAAATTGTCATCCTAAACCTCTAACTCCTAGAAGCCTACCTGCCTTTGCTTGTATTCAAACAGCAATTTCTACCTCACCTATATTGTATTATATGCGATCCCCAATTGTTTGTACAACTTTTGATAATGATGTCCTGTAAAGCCCCCTGACAACCCCATAGGCTCTGTCTGCACGCTGCCTCTGCTTTTAATCAAACAGCAATGTCTACCTCATATGTATTGTAATATATGCGATTCACGACTGAGCGTACAACTTGTGATTATCAGGTACTGTAAAGCGCTCTGATACCCCCGTGGGTCATGTACGCGCTATATAAAACTTTATAAATCAAATAAATAAACAAGCATTTACAATGCAACGGTTTCGCCTTTGGAGAAGTTAGAGCTATTGGCATTGTAAATGACAAAATTTGTATGTATGTGTTGGTTTTGAAAACAGATAAATAAATGGCATTGTCATTTACATTGCCAATAGCTTAATCTCTCGCAAATGTGAGAACTATTGTACCCTACAGACGAGCTCAGCAGACAGCAATTACTACCACCCACACACACACCCAGAGCCAGCCACACACACCCAGAGCCAGCCACACACACAACCAGAGCAGTCACATACACACACACACTGGAGCAGTCACACACACACACACACTGGAGCAGTCACACACACACACACACACACACACTGGAGCAGTCACACACACACACACTGGCGCAGTCACACACACACACACACACACACTGGAGCAGTCACACACACACACACACACACACACACTGGAGCAGTCACACACACACACACACACTGGAGCAGTCACACACACACTGGAGCAGTCACACACACACACACACACACACACACTGGAGCAGTCACACACACACACACACACACTCTGGAGCAGTCACATACACACACACACACCCAGGAGCAGTCACACACACACACACACACACACACTCTGGAGCAGTCACATACACACACACTCTGGAGCAGTCACACACACACCCACCCAGGAGCAGTCACACACACTCTGGAGCAGTCGCATGCACGCACACACTGGAGCAGTCACACACGCACACACACACTGGAGCAGTCACACACACACACACACTGGAGCAGTCACACACACACACACACACACACTCTGGAGCAGTCACATGCACGCACACACTGGAGCACCTTGGTTGGATGAATTGTTGATGAAAGAGGTGCTGTATAGTAAAAGAGAAGAGTGGCGACCTAACTGCACCTGATTGGGATGTGGCACAGGCAGAAGAGCGCCAATAAACATTCCAGTTCCATGCCTGAAATTCCTTGGTAGAAGCTGATCGGAAGCACGGAGCCGTAGTGGGCTGCTGAATATTGCAAATACCTCAAGGAGGGCAGTAGAGGGGAGGTTTTTGTGGTGGACTCAAGTGAACTAGCTGTCAATTGATGGTTAATTGCTGCGTGGTTTTGGACAAGTTGGGAAGTTGAGGCACTGCTGCTACAAGACCCTGAATTAAATGAGTGCCCGAAAACATCCCTTTCTGTTTGTTCATTTTACATATATATATATATATATTCACTGAAAAAACCATAGGTTATAGACCATATATAGTTAGGAATTAGCATTTACAAAACCTTAAAAATTCACTGAAAAAACCATAGGTTATAGACCATATATAGTTAGGGATTAGCATTTAAAAAACCTTATTTTACTCACACAAAACCATTGAAATTCCATATATAGTTAGTTGTACTAACTATATATCACGCACCCGCAATCCACTGCTGATGATGTCACATATTACATCATTCATGACATGGTCAGTGACATCACTGATGACATCACTGATGACATCTCAAATGACATCACTGATGACATCATCCAGTGACTGTGTGTTTCTGTAAAGTTTAAATATGTTTTACATATTGAAGAATGAGTAGATGTAGAAGTGTCTGGATGAAGGATTTAGTAGGTGCGTGACTGACTGTATGAGTGAGTGATTAAATGTGTCTCACTGAGTGCATGGGTTAGTGACTAAACTGTCTTAATTTGTGCATCATTATGTCTGTTGTTCTGTAAACTGCTGCATGTGTTGATCAGTAGCTATATGAGTAACTATATAGGTTATTGATTGGTTGCCCAAGCATTTGTATGGGAGACTGAGTGTGTGTGTGAGTGGCTGGGAAGTGTATGACTCTGTGCATAGATGTATGGGTTCAAAAGTGCATGTTGGAAACAGCTGTATGGGCGGTTGACTGTGTGCATGACTGTATTGGTGAGTGAATAGATATCTCAGTGCTACATGTCAAATTAAGTACATATGTAAAATACAGTACATGTGAGAGTTGACATATATAAATAACTGTGCATAAGAGCCAGTGAATGTGTGAGTGGCTGTATGGATCATTGTGAACTTGTATCCAGGATTGTATAAGTGAGTAAATATGTTTTAGTATTTGTTTGAATAAGTAAGTAAGGTGTGTTTAACTGTATAGTTAAGGAAATGGAGGTGTGATTGATTGTTTGCATGACTGTCTAGGTGTGTGTGTAACTTCATGGATGAGTGACAATCTGTGAGTCTGTGTTTACACTGAGTGTATCTAAGGTTATATTAGAGTCTGAAGAGGTTCATCGTATTATCACAACAGTGATGTCATCAGTAATGTCATTTGAGATGTCATCAGTGATGTCATCAGTGATGTCATTTGAGATGTCATCAGTGATGTCATCAGTGATGTCATTTGAGATGTCATCAGTGATGTCATCAGTGATGTCACTGACCATGTCATGAATGATGTAATATGTGACATCATCAGCAGTGGATTGCGGGTGCGTGATATATAGTTAGTACAACTAACTATATATGGAATTTCAATGGTTTTGTGTGAGTAAAATAAGGTTTTTTAAATGCTAATCCCTAACTATATATGGTCTATAACCTATGGTTTTTTCAGTGAATTTTTAAGGTTTTGTAAATGCTAATTCCTAACTATATATGGTCTATAACCTATGGTTTTTTCAGTGAATTTCATTGGTTTTTTAATAGCTAATATCAAAACCTTTACAATGTATTATTCTTTAAAAAGAAAAATATTTTTTACATGTTTTTTATACAATTTTTTTTGTATTTTTTTTGTTTCGCTCCCAGTACGCGTACCGGTTAGCTTCCCGTTAGCTCAATCCGGAGGCGCGACCCGGTACGCGAACTGGTAAACGTTCCTTTAGCGCACCTCTCGCGTTACAAAACAACATCGCGACGCTTCGCGTCAGCATGACGTTTCGCGTTCTCGCGTAATACGTCATATTACGTGCTACGTTCGCGTACCCGGAAGCGCAGCGGTACGCGAACCGGAAGCGATCCGCGGCGCGGCGCCGACCGCGTAATGTAAACATAGCAGGTCATGTGACTCGATAATAACACTTTTCATTGGTTCATTTCACTTTTGGTTTCCTAATGATGTAATACAAGGTCATGTGATCTAAAATGGACACTTTTCATTGGTTTAGAACTTTTGTTTTTCCCAAATGATGAAAACCCCTCCTTCTTTCATCACTCTGACTTTCATCTTGGTGAGAGAAAGACCCTTTATTGAGACTTTGTGATGGCTTCATTAGTAGCTTCAGCTGGTGCTAGCCCACCACCTCCACCAAATCCAAGAAAGAGAGGACCACCTGCAGAAGTAATTCTGCAAGAAGAGGAAGAACAGGAAGAGGAGGAAGAGGAGGAAGAGCATGAGTTTTTGCCAGAGGAGCCCAGGAGGTACAATCGACAGGAGAATTATATCTGGCAATTCTACAGAATTCCTGAGGGGCAAAAGAAAGTGAATGCTCGTTACGTGTTTTGCCGCATATGCGGTGACAGATTGTCAAGGGGCACTGATAAAAAATATAGTTATGGCAATCATACTATGCATCGGCATATGAGTAGGTGGCACCCAAATAACTATAGTGCTGCCCAGCTACGTGACCAACAACAAAATCCCCTCCAAATGGCAAGAAGATCGGTGGTTCCAGAGGTGTCGGGACCAGAGGCGAGGGAGGTGATTGCAAACATCCAAATGTTGTTTGGGCACGTAAAACAAGTGTGCGTGGAATGTGGCGCTTTCATCTGCTACAGAGAAAGTAGCATCACTTTGATTTTGCGAGCAATTCAAAATCATATTAATGTTTGCACAAGACGCACCCAAAAATAAATTCTTTTTTTTTTTTTGCTCCTGTTGAGCCCTTTATAATGGATCGTTTTTGTTTCCCCCCCCCCAAAAAAACCAAAAAAATTTTAAAAACGTTCAGAAAATACAAAAAAAGTAAAAAAATGTTCAAAAAATACTAAAAAAAATATAAAACAACAAAAACATTAAAAAAAAAGTTCTTTTCAGAACTAACTCCCCATTATAAAAAAATTGGTAGAATATTTGGAACTCTGCCAACCTGTATTTCTCTTAGTTCGCTCCCGGAGCGCTACCCGGTACGCGTACCGGAAGCTAACCAAAAAAATATTTTTTAAAAAAGAACAGTAACTATAAGGGAAGGAAATACACAGTTATGTTAAAAGAAAGACAGCTCTAGGGAGTAAACTAAGGATACTGTTACCTACAATCCACTGTTGATGATTTCACATATTACATCATTCATGACATGGTCAGTAACATCAACAGCAGTGGATTGTAGGTAACAGTATCGTTAGTTTACTCCCTATAGCTGTCTTTCTTTTAACATAACTGTCTATTTCCTTCCCTTATAGTTACTGTTCTTTTTTAAAAAACATTTTTTTGATCAGTCATAAACAGTGACATTAATAGAAACAGAGAGAGTGAACAAGAGTGAAGAACTATGGTCCTCCTCAGCCACCCTCAGAAAACCAAGGGGGTCAAGATACATCTACCGTGCCCCCTTCTACCTATTCTGAACATTATTTGCCCTCCATCTTGTATCTTGATTCGAACGAAACACAAAATGGTGGACTGCCATAACGCTGCTGGTTTGCGAACCGGGCAACTTCCCAGGAAGCGGTCCCAAAAAAAAAAAAGTTGGGAAAGTAATTCACAGACACTAAGAGTAATAGAGATGGAGTGAGTGAACAAGACTGAGGAACTATGAGAACAGAGGGACTGAGAAAAAGAGTGGAAGGAGTTGAGTAAATAGGTAATAGAGAAAGGAATGAGGAAAGTAGCAAAGGCAGGAAACTGAGGATTAAAGAAGTGAAGCAGTGGATCTAATAGTAGGTGAATGTGATAGAAATGTAACGAAAAGAGTACAACTATTTACCTTGTAATTGCCGTTAAATTAATCACATTTTATTTCTATACTTTCAATCTGTGAAAGAGAGAACCAACATTTGAAAAAAATTAAAATATGTATTTAAAAATTACAAAAGACAAGGGAAAATATTGAAGGACAAATAGTTTTTCAACAACTTTGACACTGACAGAAGCTTCTGCTTCTCCAGGTCCTCTACACAATGCTAAAGATATACATTTTAAACTAACAGTATCTTGATGCAGATGAAGTGAGGCCTATCTTAAAACATGGTGCATCTTTTGCATTGCTCTTGTTTCAGAAAAGTGTCGCTTCAGTATGCCAATAACATGTCTCCTATCCAGAGATTTGTTTGAGGTGAGGCCTACTCAGAGTTCAAGATGAGATTTACACTTGTTGAAGTGTACAGAGGAGATAATATCTGTGAAAGTCTACTAATGAAGTGAGTCATGTCCACTGCACTCTTCAACAAAGTAGAAACCTCCTATGTTTCCCTGGACAGACCTAAACTTGATCTGCACAATGTGATTCGTAATGATAGGAAACTCAGGTGATGTAATTGAAATATGTGCAATTTATTTTGCTCATTTCACAATCACATCACTTGTGTTTCCTTTGCTTAGGTATCTCATTGTGCAGATGTAGTCCAGCATATGAAAGAATACGTAGAAGTGCAGCACTGCATACAATAAATTTAACACTTACAGAAAACTCACCTTCTCCATGCCTCCTACACAGTTCTACATATACATCATAAATGCAAACAGTACAGAATTAATTATACATGTTAAATGGTTTATTTTTGCTGTTCTCAGAATGTATCAAAATTCACTAAAAACAGTGACTTGAAGGTATTCATCATGTAACAGCGGGGAAAAAAAAACACAATCAAAATGATTGTGTTTAAAAAACCCATACAACATCAGAAAATAAAATTCAGAACTCCTTAAAGTTAACTTACTTTCCATGACGTCCAAGGATGTCCTATGAACAGCTTACACTCTTTTGTGCTGTTATTACTTTCAGCCCGCCACTTTCTGAAAGAAAACCTCCATCGTTTTTAAAAACACGTTACATGCAATAAATGACTTCTTGCTCTCTACCACTATTTTCCACAAGGCCAAATCTAGTCAGAGATATTTATAACTCTTGGATTTCTTGTAAGCCAATCCCATCATTTGGCATTTCCGCAACTTTCAGAATTAAAATGTTGAAGATCATTTTCACAATCCTGGAATAGTAATATCTTCCCCTTCTTGGTCAGTCATGTTCTACATTTCCTATGACACTGATACTGCTTAATATGAAGCAGACTTACACTACCTCTATGAGTACTACAATTATTTAATTCTCTACATCACTTTTAATCACAAAGCAATGTAAAACAGTAGACAGCATTGCAGACTTACATTCCCTCTACTCCATGTTTTGATTGGCTGCTTCAATTAGCTTATGAAAAGAAACAGTTTTTCTGAACTCATTTAAAGTGCACATACATCTCCATGATGTCCAATCCTTTGATTAGAAGTTATGTCTCTGAACTACACTTATCCTCAAGGCCAAATTGTGTAGGAGCCATTAGAACTTCTTGAAATTCCACAGATCATATCCCGAGATTATTTTCCTAAAATTTTGGTTTTAAAAACACCAGGTAAGAGTTTTTAAGGTCATACGGCAATTTTTTTTTGAAAATTAAAACAGAATCATTGCAGAATGACCAGCCATTTCTAGACTTTAAATAAGCTGTGTAATGTCCTGATGATATTGAAGGGCCGTCATGATATATAATTGCTGTAGTTACAAAAGTCCTTCCTGATATTGACAACTGCGAAGCTACAAATTTTTTTATTAAAGTTGTCAATTTTGTTCCATCAGGCCTACATCGTTGGAACATTAAAATGACGTACTGGCCATATGTTCGTATAAATAATGTGGACATCATTTCAGATTTACATTGGCTACACTCCATGCTGTGATTAGCAGCTTTTACTAGCTTATTAAAGGAGACTGATTTACTGTCTGGCAAAGTTAAATATATAAATCTTTCTGAGTCTACACTAGTAGTACTTGATACCATACAGTTCTCGCAGTCATGCTGCCATTGATAAGAAAGCCCAAACAGCTGATCTACATCTACACCTTCAGCATGTAATACATCAAGCATATACATTAAAAACTCCTGACAATCTTGCTGAATATTTTGAGAGAATTGTGTTTGCCCTGAACATCTGTCTAACAGGTTTCGAATTTCAGACACACTTTCTATTTTTGTTCTATCTGTGCTACATTTCTCTAACACAGAATTCAACAAACTGCAAAATCTTTGATCAGAATTGACCACAATCTCTTCTTTTACATTTTTTAGAGAAAACAAAACATTCATTACTACATTAGCATAGCAGTTGACACCAGAACTGTTTTCAAACTGAAAACCAACAACATATTCAACAGAATCCTCTTTGTTTCTGCTTGTAATTTTAGGTTCATTCACTTTTTGTCTTTTTGCTACAACCTCCCCAGTATTGTTCTCATTTCTTCGTTTCCGGCCTACCAGACGTTTCTCAAACAAAGGAAACTGAGGCAAATGTGGCGCATACTCTCTTCTTAACCTATTGTATTCCTTAACACAATCTAGATCTGCACAAATGTTTCTGACATCACAGTCAATCAAGTACAATCCCGATAAAGTTCTAACTCGTGACAATGCCACATATGCCATACCCTCCTTGAACACAGAACTGCCAATATTCACCAATGCAGTGTCTACACTTAAACCTTGCGATTTATGAATTGTCACCGCATATGCCAAGCAAACAGGGAACTGCTTACGGCGAACATATAAGTCTTTTACAAGCAAAAATCTAGCAGAACAACGAGCAATTAGCTGTACTTCCTCAATGCCATCAAATTTAATTTTTAAAAATTCAATTCCATCTCTATTTCTGTATTTCACAAAATCAACAACATTACCCATTGATCCATTTACCAGACCTCTTTCAACATGTAAATTCCTTCTTAAAATTATACGGCAGTTCAAGCACACATTCAGAGTCTTTTCAAAACCTGCAGTTTTAGATATACTCTTCTCTAATGAATCCAATTTTGTTTTCAGATTCTCAGACAAAATAATTGTTGATCCCATATGCTCTACTCTATCAATAGCTTCCACTTTCACAATCTCTTGCTTTTCTAAATGCAACATTTTGTTGTTAAATTTGGCACATTCTGCAAGAGTTGGCATCAAACATATTCCAGATTTCTTATCAGTAATTTTCTGAAAAATATTCTCAGGCACAACATCTTGTTCTGGATATAAATTTGACAGTAATCGTGCATGTAAAGCTTCTTTCCCATGCTCGGTCACTTTTCCAATTCTAACATCTTGTAGAATAGTCTTGTAAACTTCATCCTTTGCCTGACGCATATTTTCATGCAGTTCAGCATAATTGAAGTTTAACCATATATTGACGTTGCCAATGCTGCCTAGGCACTTCCTGGTATCTTCATGCGTGAGCATTTTGAACACAGGTTGCCCTTTCACTGGTGTCAGCTGCAGAAGATCTCCGAAAACAATGATGTGTTTGCCACCAAATAACACATCATACTCTGTTTTGAGAACTTCTTGCATCCTCAAATGCACAAAGGCAAGCATGACATTGGAAACCATGCTTACTTCGTCAATGATAAGAAGTTTCATTTTCCTCAAGATTCTTGAAACTTCAAAACAAGCATCTCCAGATAGCTTGTGATATTCTAATTTGTTGTCATGCTCCACTGGCAGCATCAGTAAACGATGTAAAGTAATCCCTTTAATATTATGTGCTGCCAGTCCAGTTGGAGCAGTGACAACACAAGACAGCGATGACTCTGTCCTTTCCTGCAAATAGCATGAAATTGCTTTAATGAGGAAACTTTTTCCAGTTCCCGCTTCTCCACTCACGTACAGTCGGACAGGCTTCAACGACGTACATGAGCACTCTTTCTTATCATGACTTAATCCATGATCAATTTGCATGGTAACTTCGTCATATATTTTCCTCTGCTCAACGTTGAGTTGCCTTTCCAACTCTTCTAAGTTAACCGCATCCTCTTGAGCATGTGCCATGGCTCTTTCCACCTCATTCATAGCAGTGGCAGCTTCATTTTCAATAAGAGGTCCTCCTAGTGGATCCTGACTCAATGAAGCAGAACTCTGACTGTCCTGAGAACTGTCTCTGGCAATCTCGGCTGCAATCGTTGCTTCCTGCTCAATTTCCGCATTCAACATTTCTACATATTTGGGAAAAGCAGGACATTCTATGGTCTCCTTGGCGGCATTGAAAGAGTCTTCATAACAGAGGAAATCTCCAAGCAGTTCCTCTTCTGCACGCCAAGGCTTGAAAAGTTGCAAAAGTGCTAAATAGAAAAACTCCTTTTTTTCAGGAGATTCGCCACTCAATTTTCGATGGTTTATCAAGTGGCATTTTCTTTGCTTCACCAGACATCCCTCACTTCCTATTACAGCATACACTCCTTTCTCAGTATCTTCTTTGATGTTCCTCTTGAACATGTAATTTTGCAGAACCTCATACAGACAAACATTCTCTAGGTGACTGCTTCGATTTGGATAATATGTATCCAACATGTTTGTCTTCAAAATGTCGGTACTGTTTGGCTCCTTTTCCGCCAAATACTCAATTTCCCGCACAGGTTTGAGAACTCGATTACGCGTTGCAGCAAGACCAAGACTCGCCCAAACGATACTCCTGGACTTGGCATAGAGACTTGCTGAAGACAACCGGTCAGAACATTCGTACGCTCCGATTTCTCGATGCGACAACATCTTCAGACTGAAACTGTACAACTTCTTGCTGAGGCTCTTTTCATGGGAAATGTCCTCCCACATATCCTTCAATTCTGTCTTCTCTTTTTTGGTGATGTAAGACGTCACATACCGAGCCACAGCCATACAGTTATCAGCCACAAACTGTATATCCATGTTAGCATTCCACATGGACAAAATCACCGGGTTGTAGTCGTTGATGTACTTGGACTCTTCGTTCCTCTTCAAATTATAAGTGTTTTTAGGTGATTTCTTCATCACATTATGTCGCAGCGAAGACATCAAACTGTTTACTCTTCCTTTAGAAATCACCGGTCGTGGAAAGCCGAAACGACATTTGGTGTAGAACTTGTCTTTCTTTCGGAATTTACGACGGCAGTACTTTCCACATCGATGGCTTTGGAAACGCAGAACTTTTTCTCTTAGGCTTTTCTTCTCCTTTGCGTTTGGAACAGCACACGTAGAATACTGTTGGATGAAACTCATCACTGAGTCTTCTGGATCCGTTCCAAATTTAGGTGCATCCTTGATCCACAGCAACATATGTATATGAGGAGCACCTCTTGCTTGGTACTCCTTTCTCCAGAAGAAATCCAACACCTCTCCAAGAGGTGGATTCTTCTTATTCATGATGAAAGACATCATAGCTTCAAATCTATGATTGAAGTACCTACATACATTGACTGGATCCAAAGAGCACAGTTCTCCGGGTGTCTTGAATTCGATGTTTTCTACGTTAGCATTTGCCTCTCGTAGAAATTCAAGTAAGTCTTCCCAGCCATACTCGGCACAGCTCAGAGTGAGGAACCATGTGGGAGTACCTAAGTTCCTCAGCATACATTTTAAATCACCATGACGACGGTACCAGTACTCATTAGTACCACGCTGACACGCCATGAGATTAATCAGGTGAGAATCCAAAATACTATCTTGGACATTCACTTTATCCATAAAATCACTTGCCGAGATGTTTTGCATGTGTATACCACTTTTCAAGATGTGGTTCACTGCATATGACAGTCCAGACAGATCGCTTTCAAACAGGAGATGAAACAAATAAGGAATGCATTGTCGAAACCTAGCATCTCCTGCATACAATCGCAAAGTCCGGTATTCAGAAGCAGGAATTTGATGAGGTCGCTCATCATATCTTCCTCCCTGACCTGTTGGAAAAAGCTGTGGGAAACACCGAGCTTCCAAACTTTCCTCCCAAACACTAATGGGACTCCCTTTGGCTTGTTTCATTTGAAACAACTCAATAGCATTCCCCATGACTTCCTTTGAATGCAAAGGATGAACACTATAATGTTCATATATTTCCTCACTAGTAGAGGGTTCTACTTTCTCAATTTGACCAGCACACAAATCGCTATCCTCTTCCTCACTTACTTCCTCTTCTGCAACATATACATTCTTATAGTATTTATTATTTTTTTTCAAATACAATGTTGCCTTTTTAACTTTCCTAACATCTACTAAATCTTGCCATATTTTCTTATTCTTTGTCGGAACCCCATTAACTAAGATAACCAGAGGTTCCTCTTCCACTTTTTCTACTCCAATTGTGTTAATGTTTTTCTTCAAATCTAGAGGCAAATAAACAACTCTTCCCTTTAATCCTCTCTGTAAATCTGATGGAGGCAATTTCCCTGTCTTTGGCTCCATTCTTACAATAGCCTGAAAGGGATGGATACTTTGAATCAAAATAGATTCATAAGTATTTAAATCCTTCAATTCAGAAGGAATCTCAACCAATTCCAGATTATTATGAACTGCTCTAGCAGGCATCTGGTTTTGTTTTAATTTGTTACAACAATAAGTACACACACGTTGATCCAATCCCAAATCAAAATAATTTTCTACCATCAAGTATGTTGCAAAATCCTTCCATTCACTATTATTTTCCCTTTCACTTTTTGCATATAAATCCACTAACTTAGTCTGATTCTTATAATAAGTGCGTCGACAACACACACAAGTGAAATTAGGCCTCTCACTTGATTTCATGTCAAACGTCGCAATTTCCCTCTGGAAATTATCTGTACTGGAAACATGTACAGTATCTTCCAAATGACCCTCTATTTCTTGCTCAATTTCAACATTCTCCTCTTTACTTCCAAAGTAACAAAACTCAATTTCTTCACATATATTCCTCACATCTATTTCAGAACCATGCAAAAGAGCAGCGCATAATTGTTTCAGCATAATTGCTGGACTCTTAGCATAATACAACAGTCTAACTAACTTCCTCACTTTGTTATGATGCACTGCTAGCATCCTGAAATGATGAAAAACACTCTGGCATACTCTCCTGGAAAGACAAGCCAGTGAATGACCATGCAAACCTGTCACTTCTCTCACTCTGCAAGGATCTAATTCTTGCAACAACCTCATTTTCTGCTTCAAACTTTTCTTGTTAAATGACCGTACAAAATCACAAAGCAAATTGATGGAATCCTGTCGCACACTGCAAATACTACTACACTTCCAGGTGTACACAGGACCCTTAGCACGTCTTCCTAAAACCTCATTACCTAACAACTCTTCTGCCTCTGTTGTCACAAGTTTTTCTTTTTCAACTGGACAACCATCTTTCACTTCATAAGCACGACCACTGATGTCAACTGCATGCACCAAATCATTATCCTGGAAATAACTCTCTTCATTAAAAAATGCCTCACAGCTTGAACTATGTATCCATTCTCCAGAAAAAACTTCACAAAAATTACTACGATTAACTATTCTCTTCCATCTACTATTTCTTTTGAAATCAAAAATTGCCTTGTTTAGCTTCCTAATTCTATTGATTATCAAAATAAATAACTTACGTTTAATTTCAAAAGCCTGATCAATAACTTTCTCAACTTTTTTTTTTCTCCTATAAAAAACTAATTTCTGTTGACCTTTCTTAATATTTTTTAACAAATTGCCAATTATCCTGTTACGGAACATTCGTTTACGAATCTCCGTAAACTGTTGTTTCCTTCTACTATCATGCACAGATTTATCTCTTGCTCTAGCAGTAACATTTTCATTTGTCCTTTTCTTTCCATTTGATTTACTTGTGTTGTTATGGATTGAAACATTTTCTGTACTAATATTTTTTTTATTAGAAATATTTTTTATGAAATATTTAGAGCTCTTACCCGGTGCTTTCTTCATCGCTTGAGAAATCTTTTTGTTAGAGGACTGCTGCATTTTTTTTTTCTCCTGCTGTCTTTGACGTTTTGCAGCCTTCATCTCTCTTATTTTTGTAGGCATAGTTGAATCTGAGGAAAAATATAATAAAAATGTTATTAAACATTATTATCAAACAGTAAATCAGTAATAGTGATCAAAAACATAACACACTACTTGACATTTTAAATAGAAGATTTTTTAGTCCTTGCAAATTTACAATACAGAAATAGCAGAAAAGAAATGAGATTTATATTTATGTTACCTATGCTATTTTATATGTGAATCTGATCTAATTTTATGAGCATATTTTAATATTTTATTGAAGACACTACACATAACCTGTTTTTGAAGGTGTCTTTATTTTTAAATTAAACGGTTTACCTTTTTACTTTTTATTGATTATAAATTTTAAAAATAAATGTTTATAATTCCAAAGGCTCAAGCAGGTCAGCTTCCCATCCTATATCATATAATTCGGACAAATCTGCATCCTCATCACGCTCTTCTTCATCCTCAGGATTTAAATCATCCAATGGATCAACATCCACTGATGTTTCAATTACAAGTTCAATGATGAGGTCAAAATCAACTGATTGCAGATTGTCGCTCATGTTGAGGTTGTCTTTATCTTTAAAGAAAGACAACAACAATGAGATGTTGCAGAGTAAGAGACAAATCTCACAGATTATAATAGTAAAATTATTTAACAAGAGTAACATTTTGCAGCTATTATTTAGCCATGTCCAGCGATGCTGAGCAGGTGAAGCCTATGTCTAATTTTTCACTGAACAGGACTCATCTGTTCTTAACCTTGGATAAGCCTCAACGACTCTGTGTCCCCTGCACATACTCAAATGTTAAAGTGCAGATTTATATTAAATGGCACATCCCCAGGCATGCACCAGTTAATGTGCACCACTGCTTTACCACCCATGGTGTGCCGCATTTACAATCAGATAGGAGAAAGCTGCTTCAAAACCCTGCGCCTGCTTGAAGCTGGCATAGGTCTTGACGCAGCATTGTATAGATGGGGCACCCCTGATCCTTGCTGGAGCTGCATCGCACTTACGATACAACTCCAGCAATGCGCCACCTTTACAGCACAGATGCGTCACGCATCTGTGCCTTTTTTGCCCCATGCTGCGCCGCATTGTAAATGCAGCACACCATGGGTGGCGGAACAGTGGCGCAGGATGACTGTCACATCCCTGGGGATGCGCCACTCATCATAAATCTATCCCTAAGCTTCTTATCTTGTTACAGATGAACTGCCATATGTATCATCAAAATATTTTACATATTATAAATAGCAAATTTTAAGGAATAAATAGCGATTCTTTACTATTCCTAATTTGCAATGAGCAAATTGCTAATTGCAAATTACCCATTCATTTCCATAGGCTAGGAGGCTCATAGGAATTAATGTTGCAAGTTGTGATTAGCAATTAGCTCATCACAAAATAGGATTTTTTTCAAGCGTGCAGGGGTATCTCAAGAACACCCTGCTGCACCCCTGAAAAAGAAATTTGGGAGCACATGGCACACCTACATGCCCTAATGGCATGTATGGGCGTCATATGGGACCTTTTTTTTTTTTTTTAAAAAAATGCTTTTTGAAAAGAATTCGCAAATTACCACAAACTACAAGTTGGTGGTAGTTTCCAAATCCTTAATATCATTTTTTACATATTTTTTTTTGATACATTGCATTTAAGGAATCACAAATTTTGAATTATTGACATTTTAAGTAATTTCCACATGTGCACTGTTTTCTAAATATAATTTGAAAATCGTTTTTGGGGAAAAGTAATGGTTTGCAAATTTATGACAAGGACATAATGGTGTATGCTTCTCTATAAGGCATTTCAGTATCTCTAATGTCATTTTTCCCATATTACATTATAAGACCTTTCCCCATGAAGCACATTCCTTGTAAATATGCTCCCACCAGTGCATTGCAAATTTAGATTTTGACTGTTTCAGACACATAGCCATGTTGAAAGTGACCCCAAAAAATTGCAAACGTTTTAAAAAAAAACATTCATGTGTCTTAATGACATTTTAAGTCATTTCCCCATGGACAATGTTTTCTAAGTGGCACAAAAGAGGTATACACCTATCATAAATCTGTCCCTAGAATTATAAATGATTAAATCAGGATGACAATAAGATGTGGCCTATCCAGAGGTTTGTTTAAGGTGAGGCCTACTCAGGATTGCAGATTAAAGTTATGCTTGATGAAGAATACAGAGGAGATAATTTATTGTAAAGGCCTACCAATGAAGTAAGTGATTTCTACTTCATTGCACCAGTCATCATAAATGTATCCATAAGCTTCTTATCTTGTTAGACATCAACCGCCATATGTATCATATAACTATTTTGCATTTCCAAAAAAGCGAATTTTAAGGAATAAATAGCGATTCTTTACCATTCCAAATTTGCGATGAGAAAATTGCTAATTGCAAATTACCCATTCATTTCCATGGGCTAGGAGGCTCATATAAATGAAGGTGCAATTTGCGATTAACAATTTGCTCATCACAAATTAGGAATTTATTCCAAAAGTGCAGGGGTGTCTCAAGAACACCCTGCTGCAACCCTGAAAAAGAAATTTGGGGGCATATGGCGAACATAAATTTTAACAACATTCCTTTACCTCAAAAACGATTTTCAAATCATAACTTCAAAACACTACACATGGGAAAATTACTTAAATTGTCCTTAAGACACATAAAAGCGTATTTTGATTGGCTTTCCTGCATGGTAGGCTCACTTTTAACATGGCTATGTAACATAAACATTCAAAATCAAAATTTTCAATGTACAGGTGGGAGCATATTTACAAGCAATTTGCGCCACAAAGAAAGGTCTGACATTAAAATGGGAAAAATAACATCAGGGACAGTCAATTGCCTTATAAAGAACCATACACCATTATGTCCTTCTCATGAATTTAAAAACAATTCCTTTTTCCCAAAAACGATTTTCAGATCATAATTTCAAAAAACTGCACATGAGAAAATGACTTAAAATGTCATTGAAACACATGAAAGCGTTTTTTTATTGGCTTTCCTGCATGGTTGGTTCACTTTTATCATGGCTATGTAACACAAACATTGATAATTAAAATTTTCATGCACATGTAAGAGCATATTTACAAGCAATTTGCGCCACAGAGAAAGGTCTTACACTAAAATGAGAAAAATAACATCAAGGACAGTCAATTGCCTTATAAATAACCATACACCATTATATCCTTGTCATGAATTTAAAAACAATTCCTTTTCCACAAAAACGATTTTCAAATCATAATTTCTAAACACTGCACATCAGAAAATGACTTAAAATGTCATTAAAACACATGAAAGCATTTTTTGATTGGCTTTCCAGCATGGTTGCGTCACTTTTAACATGGCTATATAACAAAAACATTCAAAATCAAAAATTTCCATGCACATGTGAGAGCATATTTACTAGCAAATTGCGCCACATAAATCATAATTTTCTCCTTAAAGCACACTATTCTCTATCTAAAGTAAAGAAATATTTTCTCACCTTAGCAAATACTTTGAGTTTGAAAACAGTCTAAGAAACACACCAATTTGTCTTCAGCAGAGCAAAAGGTATGCACTCCAGAGTCTGCAGCTATCAAAAGCACAGAAATGGTGTAATTCTTCACACATATTTCTCATGTCACCCAATCAAAACTCTTCCCTCACTTTTTTTCAAATGAAAACCCTTCCCCCTCTGCCCTTTCTGCCTATTTTCCATAGCAACCACCTCTTGGAGAAACTCTGGTGTTTGCAAATTCACACAACAATGTTGCAATTGAACTCTGAACTCTCAGTGCACCTGCATATCCAGTGCTTTCTTTCATTTAATGATTTTTTATTGACCACTCAAAATACATCTTTCAAACAACACATCTGTACACCCTAACTTTCTGTTTTCATCAATTAAAATCCACCAATCACTGTTACTACTTCATGAACACAGAAACTCCACAGTTTTTTTCATTTCAAACTCACATTTTTTCAACTGCCATTTCATTGCCACACTTCATCTGACTGCAGGAGAACCTTCTCTCACCATGTTTTCTGTCTGGATTGTTGGTCATAGTTATATTCACTGGGCTCAAAGGTACGTTGAAAGCAGGAATTTACCTAACCTCAATTTACAAGATGTGGAAATTAAGTGGTTTGGCCACAGAGGATTAAAATGTCACCAATTGATACCATTGGTGAAAACCTTTATGCATTTGCCAAAACCTGACCTGTTAATTGTGCACTGTGGAGGTAATGACTTGGGCACTTTGACTGGTGTAGGTCTGGAAATGCTTTTAAAGGACACCTTTGAGCAATTGATGGCACTTTTTCCTCAGACTGCCTTGGTATATTCAAATATATGCCAAAGACAGAAATGGAGGTGGTCAAACCAATTTTGTCCACAAATTGAGAAGTCGAGGAAGCATGTAAACAAATCTGTTTCAGCTTACATGAGAGACCATGGAATGGGCTCCCTGTACAACAATAACTTGCGTTATTACATGCAAGATATCTACAGAGGAGATGGAGTTCACTTCTCAGATGAGGGCAACAGAGTTTTCACTCTGAATTTAAAAATGTGCATTGGTACCTACTTATAAGTACCAAAATGTACTATAAACCCAAAAGCTCTTCTCAGAGCTACCCTACATCTAATTACTCACAATTATTATTTTACTCTAACTTTTTTCACTAATTTTCAACAAAGTACACTCCCTGGTGCGCTACCCGGTACGCGTACCGGGAGCTAACCTCGCGAAATTTTTAAAAAAAATGGTTTTTTTTTCGCACATATGGGCCTCCTCAGCCACCCTCACAAAACCTAGGGGGTCAAGATAAGTCTACCGTGCCCCCTTCTACCCATTCTGAACATTATTTGCCCTCCATCTTGTATCATAATTCGACCGAAACACAAAATGGTGGACTCCCGTTACGCTTAAGGTTCGCGTACCAGGGCGCTCACCGGTTCGCGTACCGGGTCGCTTCCTGGGAAGCGCACCATCAAAAAAGGTGGGAAAGTAGTTCACAGAAAAGCCACTGGAGACAATTTCACCAAATATAGAATAGCTCATACTACATACCAATCCCTACCATTTTCACAAATTTGATTGGAATTCCATTTAGCCATTTAGCCTGTAGTCCTCTCTAAATACCGTGAGGTAAATTACTTCACAAAACACATCTGAAGTGTTGGAATTGACAACCAATTAAAATGTTACTTTCATTTTCTACTTTTTTTACCTGACATTTGATTGGTTATGTACCCGAATATATATAAAGGAAGAGAAGGAAACACAGCCATTTTGACTACTACTTCCTGGTGTACATTTCATTTGGATTTTCATTAATAACTTCAACTTCTTTTTAAAGGTAAGTTGTTATTTTTAAAACTGAAGTATATTGTGCACTTTAAGTTAATATAGCAAACTTTTTCTGTTAGTTATATACTATCCCTCTGTAGTACTTATAAATTTAGATACACTTTTTTATATTCCTACTTCCACTCTGATACTATACACTGCCCAAAGATAAATTCTCTGATAAAAACTGCCTATCTAAAATTAATCCCAACAGTGCCCTACCTCTACTAATATATATTTTTTTTATGCAAATTTCAGGAAAAATGGAAAGTGAACAAAACATTTCATTTGAAATTGTCCTTCCAGAGTCCAACACAGAAATCATTGATCCAAATGAGATTGAATTTATGGATGAAACATGGGACCAAGAACTACTGCAATGTGTGCAAGCAGTAGATAACCTCCTTGCAAATGAGGACATTTTACAACCTCAGAGACTACAATCTATATTCCATGATTATGAAATTTCTGACAATGAAATGTTAGAAAGTTTAATAAATTATGAAACACAATAAAAAAAGTTTAAAAAAAAAAAAAATAATCAACAAAACCAACAATCAATTAACATACAGCATTTGAAAAGTCTATCATTCATTTTTCATTGTGATACGCTCCCCAGTACGCTTCCCGGTTCGCGTACCGGGCGCTAACCACGAAAAAAAACAAAAAAAAATTTTTTTTTTTTGCTTAGCGGGGCCCCTTTAAAGCCTCCACATCAAACCTAGGGGGTCAGGGAGTATCTACTATGCCCCCTTAAGGTCATTTGCCCCTTCGCTTTTGACCTCCTCTTGTCTCTCGATCCTACCGAGAGACAAGATGGCGGCCGCTCCGGACTGTTTAGAATGTTGACAGACACCTGAGAGCCAATCAACTTCGCTACGCGAAGTTCCGTTACGCGTCAAGTACGCGTACCGGGGCGCTGCCTGGTCCGCGCTTACAGATATATATCTTTTTTTGAACGTTATTTTCTCAAAATCCACTGCAGCACATATATTGACACCTACAAAAGGCACATCGGGCTACCAGTCCCTACAATTTTGCCAAGTTTCGTGCAAATCCATTCAGCCGTTCGGGCTAAAAGTGAGGCTAACCGCCCTATGGAAAACTCAATGTTAAAAACACGTTTTGGGACCCCCCTTTTTTCTCGGCCCCCCCTGGACCAACTCCCCCCAAATTTCCAGTGGCTGCTCAGAAACAAAATGTTCCATTTTCCAGAAAATTTCAGCCAATTCCGTCCACAAACGCCAAAGTTATTAGACATAGAATTTTCAAAAAACCCATAGAGAAAAAATCCTAACTATATATACCTACTGGCGACCGCCAGTAGGTAATATATATATATATATATAGTGTTCGAAGTCAGTAAAAATTGCGTGGTTCGTTGGCTCGGATTTGAAATAGATGCCTTGTTATTCTGTCTGATTTACAATGCTTTTTATTTTAAAATGTTTCAAGTTGGATTTACAATGTTATTTTTATTATAATGTTTTAAATAACATTGAATGTAGTTGTTTATACAATATCTAGCACAACATTTTTAAAGACGAAAATATATTATTTAAACAGGTTTTATCATTTCAATCTATTTAACTTCTGTGAAAGTGAATATGAGGTTAGTGTACCTTCCTAAAGGGAGCTCAAACTACTAACACAAAGAAAGTAGGAAAAAGTTTTTTTTTAAAGTAACATTACTTTTCTAAACAGCAACTCATTTGAAGGTTTAAGTTTCTCTAAGATCACAAATCTACTGTAAATATGAGATCAGATCAGCTAATAACTTTTTCCACCTCTGAAAGCTCTAGTTTCATAAATGTAAATTGAAAATAAAAAAACAATAAATTCTATGTCTATCAAATTACACTTTTTTAAATTAAGAGGGTATGGATTGTCTGAAGAAACAGATGTGGAAAGTTAATGCAGGGCTTAAGTACCGACCTCTCTTGTTAATTGTCTTTACCCAATTAACATACAATATCAATATGGCATAAAGGCATACAAATCCATACTTCTCCTCACATTTGCAACCAGCTGAGTTAATGTTTGTAATTAACACCGCAATATTCATGTACGTCTTCCTGTTCCTAGGGCAAGGAGTTACATTTAACAGCTCATATTCCAGTAACATGGTGTCCAGGAGTGCACCCCTTATGTTTTGAAAGTAGCATGTTAGCACTCTAGTAGTCTATTAGAATTCTGTGGGATTCATACTGCTACCCAGTTCAGTAAATATGCACATACAAGAATCACATGCATGCCACCTGCCCCAGCTCAACACACGCTGGGGAGAGGGAAGGGTCTCTGGGGAGAGGGAAGGGTCTCAGTTATGGGGGGTTGAGCATATTACGCCAGATAATGGCAAGACCACGTATCTTATATTTTTCCAGTGCAATCGTTCTTTTTGCATCTGGATCATTATAATTCAGTTACAACTGGTCCACTGGAATTTTCACAAAGGGTACACAGTGTCCTCGTATGATGGTACAAAAAATAAATGGGTGACTGTAGCATTTGTTTCAGATGTAAAGCATGGAATGTGTTTTTCAAAGACGTACGATCTTTGGTACAGATTCTTGCAATTTTAAGTCAGGCCATGTTTAACAAAGTCACAATTCTCTTAAAAAATTGATCACGCTCGTATAATACTACGGTTGTCTGATTTCTGACTGGCAATCGAACCACTTAGGTTGTTCTCAGAAGGAAGACAGAGGAGACACCTTAAAGTGCTTTGTTTTGCTCTGAGAGCTGACCCTTTTCACCTCTTCCTTGCTCTGAATTACTCAAAACTCCCCTGTATCACCTCTACCTACTCATGTGGATACAAGCCTTCCTGTCCCATAAACAGTTCATCGTTTTGACCCGGGCCAAACTTCCCTGGAGCGGATGTCACGTGACTCTCGGTTGGCAGGAATGAAACACTTCTTAAGACGGTCACGTGAATATGCGGATGGCATATCATTGAATTTACGTAGCTCAGTCCTGCGTACATGAATGAGTAAGGCCGTAAGGTTTACACAGTAAGCAAGAGGTTAATAAACAATGTGCACTGGGCCCTAACAGCGTCCCTTGATCTATTACACATACACTCAGAGCCGCCTTTGTTAAGTTAGCGCCCTGGGCTGGGAGAAATGTGGCACCCTTGCTGATGCTTAGTGAATTAAATGAGACAGCAGGGGGGCGTTTGACTTCACTGGTCAGGCCATGGCAGAGGTGTGACTGGCCCCTGAGCACAAACATCTCCGGACCTCCCCCAGCGCGCCTAAATCACCGATAGCTCAGCAGCCTCCGCTGATGATGACTTTGTTGGTGAATGCTGGTGAGACGGTGAAGAGCTGCCAAGGGGGGTATTGGGATGGTAAAAATAGTGCCCACTGTGTGATAATGAGGGATTAGAACCACTTTAAACTGGAAAATCAGAAAGAAACGTGCACACATGGACAAGGCTGAAGCAAGATGACGGCCTGCTGCTGTTGGCATCAACTTAATGCACACAGCTCCCTGCGCCCCTCTATATTGGCGGCCTCCCATGCTAAATGAAGGCCCAGTGTTACACAACTGTTCAATGAGGATTCTCCCATTACCACTGTCTGGTACTGCGCTTTATCAAACTCCACCATGACATGCTATATTCTTTTTATCAACACACTTAGGATCTAGTGGGATCTGTTAGAGCCAAGAAATACTGATCCCTTCAAGAATTATAATGCTATATTCTTTCACACTGCCTTGCGTTAAACTATGTCTCATACTAGCATAATGTACTCTTTTGCTGCAGCTATTCTGCACTGGCGCCTATGGGATAATAAATAATATTCTGTGTGACAATGCACTACAGACCACAATATTTACAGTAACGTTGCTATACTGTACCACAATGGATGGGCACACTCTGCATGATTTACATCTGCCCTGTATCATCGTAGACGTACACCTATCCCTCTGACAGTTTTTACACGTGTGATAAACTACACCGCAGTAACTACTGTGTAACACAGAGCACCATCCACGCCGCACTGTGCCCGCAACAACACAAACTGGGTGATACAGAACGACTTGCTGTAGTACACACACATTTCAATCAGTACAAGCACAATGGCAAAGATAACTTAATAATTTGAGCATTGCTATTGGCTGTCACTGAAGTACAGCGGCAAAACTTCTGTGCACATCTGCACCGCATCCTTTCCCAGAAAGCCCTCATCCGAAGCAGCGCAGCGAGAAGCGTGTGGGTAAGGCGGCAGGAATGTTAGTAAACAAGCGCCTCTGGGCATGTTTCTTGCTCCCGATTCAAGCGCCTGCTGATCAGACGGCTTCCCTCCTCCCCCCGGCAACAGAAAGACACAGACGGAGACACCCGAGCACGGGGAGACGCGCGGAGCTTCCACAGGCTGGAAGCCGCGCCGCCTCCCTCAGGCCGGAGGACGACACACTGACCCCTCCATCCCCGGATCACCTTCTGCCGCCGGCCGCCTCCCCTCGGGTCGCTGCAGGCAGCGCGCGCCCGGGTCCCCGTCCATCCGGGGCCTCTCCTCGCCCTGCAGTGGCCGAGGAGGTTGTAGCTTCTCTCGGCTTTGAGATAACCCGGGCCTCGGCTCCCGTTACTTGTTGCTCAGCAGCAGCGACACCATCCGCTGCCGCACCGGGAGGAGCCTGAGCGCGTCACCGCGACGTCAGGCAGTTTCCAACTTTTTTTCAATCTACAATATTCCTCCCAGCAAAGCAAATACATTCGGCAATAGTTTGGTTTATTTTTGCGGGCAAAACTTTACCATTATAGCATTGATATTTTTTCCAGTTGAAATAGTCATGGATTAAATAAATAACAAGCGGGAGGGGGCGGGAAAGGGGGAGGAGAGACGCAGAAGACGGCCGGAGCAGGAAGGCGGGTGCCGGCTCAATGCCGGACCAGATTCGGGGGCGGGAGAGAACACGGACGGCGGGAGGGGGGCGGGAGAGAACACGGACGATGGGAGGGGGGCGGGAGAGAACACGGACGGCGGGAAAGGGGAGGGAACGGGAAAAAACGTAACTCCGCCCAGGGAAAAAATCTCGGGAACGCCCCCGAATCTGGTCCGGCCTTGACGGACAGATCCGGCACCCAATGGCTAGCCTCCATTTATGGAGCTAGCCAATGAGAGCTGGGGGACGTTCCCGAAGTCCTTATTGTCAACATAGGATTTCACCTGCGCTGAAAAGCTGCGCAGAGCGCAGCCTTTCGGCAGGCGAAACCCAATAAATGAGGAGCAATTTGTTTTTTCTGCTCTTTTCTCTTTTTTTTTCAAAGGACCAGACCCATGGTCACAGAGACAGCAGAAAGGATCCCCTTTAATCGCCAACAAGCACTGCAGGTCAGTGTAGCCGACCTCCCTTGCCGAGCGGTGGGGACATTTTTTTCCCACACTCTGCGTTACGTGATAACGTGAAACAAGGCAACCACATGGCAACACCACGTTTGCACCTCCAGGCGTCTGCCACAGTTTACAAGACACAGAGGACATTCCCTTCCCACCTCCCTGCTTGCCTAATAATAGAGAAGGCCACAGGGATTGAGGGAGCAATTTTAGGGGCGGAAAATTTCCAAAAGCCACGTCTCCATAATGAACATATCATCAGGCTGCTGAGTGCTTATGAGCTCATACATTTCTAGTTGATGTCTATGAAGGGAGCTTATAATTAATTAGAAAGCACTTTCAGTTGGATGAGAGGGAGTTAAAGACCGAGTATGAAAGAGGTGATACAAAAAAGGCTTTTACAGGCAGATAGTATTGGTTATGGTCTAAATTGCAGCGGACTAAAGGAGGAATAATTGCAAGAATGAAATTTGAAATAAACAATAAGCGATCAGGGTAATAAAGGCAAAGAGTGATAATCTTAACAGTCAGGTCAAGAAAATGCAGTACGTCAGCTGAATAAGTGACGCAAACTGAAGATTGAGAGTGAAGAGATTCAGCATTTTGGACGCTTGCTCAGCTGACTCTGAGCACAATCAAAATGCAAAATAAATGGGATAAAAGAGAGTGGGGTGTGGGAGGAGAAATGCACAAGGTGTAGTCCAAAATCTCTGATACTACTAACTAAGGGGGTCATTATGATGGCAGACGGACCACCACCGCCAGCCGTACGGTGGTGATCTGTCTGCCATCAAACTTGGTTTGACCGCCTGCCAGATTAGGATGGCGGGCAGATCCACACTGTGACCGTGGCGGACTAAAAGACCGTCCCCCACGGAACCGCCACAGGCAATCATACTGATTGCCTGGCAGAACGGTCTGCATCGATAAAATGGTGGGGGTGCCTAGCAGGCACCATCCACCATATTATGATGCAGGCTTTGATTCAGCCTTTCTATGACGGCAAAACCATCATGGAAAGGCTGGCGGAGATTCTTTTTGGGGGCCCGTTGCAGGCCCCCAATGTGTTGGGGGAAGGTATATGTGCACTGGGGGGTACCCATGGTACCCTCCCTACAGTTCAGCGAACTAAGTGGCAGGCACCGTGTGATGCCTGCCACATAGCGCACTGAAATGAACAACATGCATTTTCAACATTATGGCGGGTGCTGCTGTCAGTAGCACCCGCCACAATGTTAAAATGCAAGATGCGACTGGCATGGTGGTGACAGCATCTTAATTTGGTGTGCCGAACCGCCCAATGTATTGCGGACGGTCCCGGTCCCCACCACGATGGCGGACGGACTCTAGTCCGTCCGCCATCATAATCGGGCCCTAAGGTTTCTTCCTGATTGTTGGACTTGACCTTGTTGGCTAAAGTTCACTTAAACTTTTTGCTTTTCCCCTGGACCGTTTTCCTGACAGAGAGCTGTGAAGTTAGATGCTGTAGGTACTTGCTACTGCTAACCAGTGTGCAAGTACAGATGTTCCCTGTATAAATTGTAGTGGTGTTTGGTTGTCTCTGATTGTATGTTTGCCTTACTAGCAAGATCCCTAAGTGATGTGCACTGTGTGTGCCAGAGCTAGTACTAAAGAAATGCACAGAGAGGGAACACAGGTCCTCAGTGTAGGGCCTGCGCACATTATACTAAATTAGTATGTTGTCCTGACAAGTGCTACCACTTGTCAGGCCTTACTTTCCCTTTTGCATACACATGGGGTACCCCTGTAGGACATCCTGGGTAACCCCTAGGCAGGGTGCGGTGTAGGTAAAAGGCTGGACCTGTGCCAGTGTGGGTGCTAGGCCCTGACAGTGGATAATACTTAATTTCATTTTCCCTGGTGAAAGGCCATTCTGCCCATAGACAGAATGGTGGAGGCTGGGTATAGTATTCGGGGCCGAACTGGCTTCCGGGCGTTTTGGTGTGCTGCCCAGTGGGGGCTGATTTCGTTGATGGGACCTGCGTGTGCTGAAAAACATTAGTTTTGCTTTGTTTATTTCGCAGCACACTCAGGTCCCATCAAAAAAATCAGCCCCCACCACAGTGAAATTAGCCCCCATCTCGGCAGCACACCAAAACGCCCGGTAGCCAATTCAGTCATGGTAGTATTGTTAGCCTAGTTTCCCAAGAATTGGAAATGGCACAGTGAAGTTTGGTATGTCTGAACTCAAAGCGATATGACACATCTTTTGGGTAGATGGTTTTGTCACTGTGTGCCCAGAAACTGCTGTTTGAGAAAATGGCTGAGTTTGTGCTTTAGACCTTTTTGTGTGTCTCAGCAGAATGTGAATTGCCTGCCTGGATCTGGGAGAGGTGAGAAAGGCCGAGGGAGGTTGAGCCCCAGGAGAGGGGTGGAGACGGCGTGGCTGCCCTGCACCTGGAGCAGGGAGAAGGAGAAGCTTTGCGAGGTAAATAGGCCTGGTTCAGAGCCATAAAACACTAGACCCATCTCCCTCTGAGTGATTAAAAATTTAGGCCCCCAGTATCAAAGAGAGGATGGTGATACTGGGGGAGATATGCAAGACTAATTTAGGGAGGGGTGGGGACCCCTGAGCACAAGGAACTTCAAAGACAATGAGGGGTATAACTGGAAGAACTATGACCCCAAGACTTTGGTTATGTTGATGATGTTGTCAAGAACGGTCTCAGTATCATTCAGAGAAGTGCTTTGAAGACGCCGTGGATTGGTCGAGTCTCTGGTGGCTTTGACCTGTCCGCGATCGGGAAGAAAACCTCTGCCTCAGGAAGAGTTGCTGAATATTTTGCAGGGGACACTTGACCCTTGCTTCATGATCTGGGGCTTGTAGGCAGTTTGTAGCTCTTGATCAAGGAGAGACTGAAGGGTTGCTGCAGTGGGTCGTGTCCCCCCTTCTTCCTGAGCAGGACTTTGCTCTGTGCTGCATCCTGTACCCCAAGGGCCCGAGGTGAGCTGGCTCCCTGTTTGGAAACACAGGAACATAAAAGTTTCCAGGAAGTCTCAAGTGCGCGGTGGTGGGACCGTGTCGTGGGAGCCTGAGACCTCCGAAGGTGTGCCTAAGGTGATCGTGGGCACCCGGAGAGAATCAAGATTCTGACACGCAGGGTGTGTGTCTTGGTGTGGCTACAGGTGTTGGAGCATCTATGGATTGCGGGCATCATGGAAGAGAGGGGAGATTTGGGTGCTTGTCGCAGTGCAGTCCAGGCACTGGTGAAGAGAGCCGGGACATCGTGTGCACTAAGAAGGAGTGAGTCTCCGGCATGCAGGTCTGCGTGTGGTGGTGCAGCCAGGACATTAGTGGAGAGCGCCTGGTACCTTGAGTCCACCAGGAGGAGAGGTGAGACTCAGCCGCGCAGTGTGCGTGTCGTGGTGTGACCGAGCACTAGTGGAGAGCGCCTGAAGAGCGCGTGCACCAGAAGACGGAGTGAGTCTCGGACGCGCCGGGGTGCGGGCAAAGATGCCACCGGAGGTGCTGGTGAGGAGTACCAGTGAGCGGTGAGCACCAGGGAGTGAAGAAGTCCTAACAGCACTGGAGAGGAGGGCCAAGTGATCGGGCCCTCGAAGGCAACGTGAGGTAGTACCAGCATCGTGTGGAAGGCTTTGTAAAAGGAGTTTGTGCTGAACGTTGGCAGCCCAGACCGGCAGCCCCGCAGGAGGTGAACTACCGGCCCAAGCGCGCCTTGCCCATGGTGACAAGGTTCTGGAGTGAGGCTAAGTCACGGCGGCAGGAGAGTGGGGTCATGCCCCCCCGGTAAAGTGGATCATCACCTGGGGTGGGGTGCGGGCCTGGAGGGACACTCTCTCAGCCTCTCCCTGCTGGCAGCTGTGTGCGCCTGTTGCTTCGGCCCAGATCTCGGTCCCTGCTGGTCCCGGACAGGGCAGTACAGAGGACAGGGCCAGGAGTGGAACTTGGGTGTCATCGTTAATCGGTGTTGGGGCCAACCGGTTGCACAACTTCTAAAAGCTGTTGTGTAACACTTTGCATATTTGCTGCTGAGGAACTATCGAACTATTGGACAACGTCTGACACTAGAGGTGCTTAACAAACTCAGGGGTGAGTGCGCTACGCACTACGTTATCTTTCTCTTGCAGGATACAGTATCATAGCGTAGTGCACTGCATTGTTTGTTTACTGCACTGTACTGAATTGCACTGTGACACATTACCTTATTCCTTCCTTGCACAGGGCATGCTGGTGGTGATACGCATTGCATTGTTTTCCTATTGTACTGTATGTATTTGCAGCATGATGCATTGCTGTATTCCTTCCTAGCGAACAGAGTTGCATTATCTTATGTTGACTCAGTACATGATCTTGACGCTACGCATTGCACTGTATCAGTGTGGCACTGTTCAGGAACCCCTTGTTAAGTAGTGCAGTATTCCTTGTATTTTGCAACATGTGTGAATCTAGTGATACGACGTACCTAACTTGTTGAGAACGGTTAAAAGTCAGCGTAACTGTTGGTTAGAAGCGGTGGTTGGGGATTAGAACCTCCAACCCACCAAAAACTATATTACCTAGTGTATATATGCAGGAGTTGTATTGTGTGGTCATTTCGTATATCTTTTTATATAATGTATACTCATTTTATACAAACTTATGAGGAGTCCATTTGTGGTGACATCATAGGGATTGCTGTGGGCAGGGCTGCACATACTGAACACTCGTGCCTTGGAGATAAGTCTGGCTGCTCGTGTCAAGCTACTAAGGGGGTGAGCAGGGCTGTCTCGGACGGTGTCCTTTCTTGGTCTAATGTGGGAGCCGGGTGGTCCGGGTCACGCACTTGACAACAACGGTGTGCACGGGAATGCTGGCTTCTAACACTGATGGTGTCTTCTGGCAAAGAAACAGAAACAAAATAAAAAGTGTAAAAGTTAAAACATAAAGTTTATATGCAGCACAGACACGCACCAGAAGATCGCAGCTGGTGCCCCACTGGCACACCATAGACACATCATATGTAAGCCCATCTGCACCTGGACTGCACCCGGCGACAGTAACCTTGGTCCAATCACCACCCACCAATACTCTGCAGCACTCCTCAGGATGCTAGACCCTGGATGCTGTCCCACCAACTGCTGTTGTGCCAAGCTTCACACCATGGTAGGAGCTGCACCCACTTCCAGTTCTGAAAGTTGCCACCCACCCACACACCCCATGCAATTACTAATAAGGCCCTCAACACCCTCTCCCAATACACAAGCACCAATGCCTACACCCCATCCTGCAACACACACTACAGCAAAACTGCTTCTCAACACCCAAGTGCATGCGTGCCTCTCAAAACACATTCACCTGGCAAACACACAATCGAAATATGGCACCTGCTGAGTAGTAACACACTCAGCATCATCTTTATCACAGAGACCAGGCTCAATTCCTCATCAGCTCCCGACATGACCATGGCAATCCCAGCGGGCTACAAAATCACTCGACAGGACCTCCTTCACAAGCCAGGAGGAGGACTCGCAATCATCTACAAGTAATCCATCAAATGCACAACATACACAGAAAACGGCACCCCATACAAGGAACACCTGCACTTCAAGCTTCAAATCTCTGAAAACTTCAGCTTGAATGGAAAACTTGCATACCGACCACCTGGACCACAAGCCCCCTTACCCAACCTCATCACCAACTTTGTCGCCCTGCTCACCATCAACTTCAGAGCCTACATTCTCCTCAGTGACCTGAACTTTCAACTTGAAAACCAAAACAACCCCTGCTCCACAGCACTCTTCAAAAGCATAAGCAACATCGGACTCACCCAGCTCATCTCAGAATTAACACACACTGCTGGACATACACAGGACCCCATCTTTACCACAAGTGACAGCATCAAACACAGCTACACCACTCCACTCACATGGAACAGCCACTCCATCAGTCACTTCCAAATAATAATAATAATCCACATTTGTTATTCAACACATCTCATGTCAACACCCCACCCAGGTTCGGCATTCCAAGCCACAGCTGGGGCAAATTCACAGAAACAGACTGGCTCCACACCCTCAGCACGGATCAACCTACCACCACACTCAACCTCGACAAGGACATCAACAACTGAATAAAGGACTGTGCAAACTCCATCACACCCATCAAACCTAACCACCACAGTTGATCAAACAAGCAGGCCAGCTAGTACACAGAAGACATCTGACACACCATAGGACACTGTAAACAGGTAGATAGGAAACAGAACCAGCCACGGCACCAATGACAGAACTACTTACACGGCTGGACTCAGACGCCAGTACCAGCAAATAAGAGACACCAATGAAAGAAAAGACTGGTGGAATGTATCAATAGAAGCTCCAAAAGCTGCAAAAAGATTTGCTCAATTGTAAAGGATTTCATCTCACTCTCAGCCACTGTCAAAAACATTCCTATATCCCAAAAACTCTGTGACAACCTATTCAAATTCTTCCACAACGAAATCGTAAACATCTACAGCAACTTTGCATAGCAACCCAACCCCAGATAACTCATTGCTTATCAACCAACCACCAACCAAGCCACCACCTGACCAAATAGACAACCCTCACCAGAAATGATACAGCAGCAATTATGCAATCCATCCACTCAGGGGCACCAAGGGACCCATGACCCCACTATATTTGCAAACTGGGAGCATCACCAATCAGCACCACTCTGACCCACATTATCAACACCTCCATCACGGCAGCCACTTTTCCAGATGAATGGAAACTTGCAAAAGTTCACAGCTGACCCAAATCAACCGATCCACTTCTGAATCATCTCTGTGCTCCCCTATCCAGCCAATGTGATTGGGAAGGACATCAACAAGCAACTCACAACACACCTTGAACTTCATCAACATCTAGACAACACTCAATCAGAATTCAGAAAGCACCACAGCTCCGAAATGACACTCATCATGGCCACTGCCAGCATTTGAATCATCCTTGATGGAGGAGAACCAGCAGTCCTCATCCTGCTCGATTTCTCCATGGCATGTGACACTGTCTCCCATAGCACCCTCATCAGATGACTCAACGATATTTGCAAACAATATATCTGCTCTCAAATGGAGACCTACATGGTCAGGCTGTCACTCTTCACATCAGAGACCAAGAGATTGATATGCAGAGTCCCAAAGGGATCGTCCTTCAGTCACAATCTTTTGAATATATACATATCACTCATATCACTGCTTGCCAACATCATGCAATCACAAGACATCACCGTCTTCGCCTAAGCCGATAACACCCAACTCATTTTCTCCCTGACAGACAAGATAACGATCACCAGGAACAACTTCATCAACTGCATGACCAGGGTAGCAGAGTTGATGTGACAAAACAGCCTGCAGATCAGCTCTGACAAGACAGACTTACTGGTCTTTGGGAACAAGGCCTCCCCATGGGACTCCACCTTTTGGAAGTTGAAGCTAAGACCAATACCAATAGCTACGGACCAAGCAAAAGATCTAGGAATAGTCCTGGATTGCAAAATCAACATGCCTGCTCTAGTCAAGGAAGTGTGCACCTCGTGCTTCCATATCCTGTGAATGTTATAAAAGATTTTCAAATGGTTGCCTTAGGACAGCCGAAGGACCATCATGCAAGCTCTCATCACCAGCAGGCTGGACTATGACAAACTCTCTATGCTTGAATCTCCAAACAAGATAGACTCCAGACCATCCAGAACACCTTTGCAAGACAAGACTCATACTCAACCTCCCATGCCAAACCCACATCACACCACACCTCCAGAAGCTTCACTAGCTTGCCATTCACAAGCACAGCCAATTCAAACCTCTTACACACAAATAAAGAGCCCTACACAGCACAGGACCAGAATACCTGAACAGCCATATGCACTTTCACCAATCCACCAGACACATATGGTTTGCCTCACTCTCACTCGTACACGTTCCCTGCACCTGCAAAAGCAATACTAAAGGTTGCTCATTCTTCTACATCGCACCCAAGACACAAAGCACCCTCCTTTAACACATCACAGCCTCCGCCTCACATCTTGAGTTCTGCAAGAAGCTGAGGACCTGATTCTTCATCTAAGCACCTTGGGGACTTCACACCTACAGCCCTATCCAAATGCCTGGATACCCTCTTGGGGGATTAGTGCAAAATACAAATCCATATAACATAAAATCGGTACAAAAGAGGGTGGTGATGGACGGAGCATCAGAACCAATCAGTTCAGACAGTTCAGACATTAGCTATATGCAAATCAGTCTGACCCTGTGCCTCATGGGAACAGTCCAGCCCGAACTGCCAAGCCATGCCTTCCCTGGACCGTAAACAAGCTTCCGAGGACCGGTTTCTGGCATTCCAGCCGTCTTCAGCCCGGCTTGCTTTAATCCAGTGACAAAGTGAGCAAGGGACTCACGTCTGAGCATACCCTGCCACACTTATGGCGGCCAAAAGCGGTACAAAAGAGGGTGGTGATGGATGGAGCATCAGAACCAATCAAACACTCACACCCAGTCAAAAGATCTGGGTTTGATCCATCACTGTTCTTTAGCCCACTCTGCCACCCCAGTTCAGACATGGCTATATGCAAATCAGTCTGACCCTGTGCCTCATGGGAACAGTCCAGCCCGAACTGCCAAGCCATGCCTTCCCTGGACCGGAAACAAGCTTCCGAGGACCGGGTTGCTCAATCTTTTTTATCCCAGGCTCCAATGGAAAATAAAGTAATTCCTTATCTGAAAGTATGTAATGAGCTGTCTGAATTCTTCTATGAGAAACTCATACCATTTATTCTAAATTCACAGGTCAGGTGTTTTTCTTTCTAGTCTTTTCAGGATGGACTCAGGCACTCAACTCTCTGTTTTGGATTGTATATCTCTTGAGGCTCTGCAAATGAAATAACTAATTGTATATCTGGGTATTCTTTAGACCAGTGTCCTCTTCGTATTTCAAGTCTGATATCTGCTACTATTAATCTAGTTCTTCATTACAATTCTATGAAAACTGTCGTTGTTCATGAGCTAAAAAAAACTCAATTGCCCTCTTTGTGAGTAATTTTAGACAAAATTGCCTGTAGTTTCTAAGTTTCTAGAGACATTTGTCAACCAGCAATTATCCCATTTTCTAGAATGCAACAATCTTCGGTATAAGTCACAATCAGGCTTTGGTCCAGGTTTCAGCATGGAGCCAGCCTTGTTAGAAGTGGTGAATTAATCAAAGATAACCTGGATCAAGGCTGCTCATCTAGGATGGTTCTCTTAGATGTATCCGGTGCCTTTGATTCTGTATAGCATCCAATTTTGCTGGACAGGTTGAATAAGACTGGGTTCCAAGGACAGGCTTTTGCCTGGATAAAACTTTTCTTTGAGGACAGATCTCAGGTGGTCTATCTATCTCCCTTTACATCATCTGCCTCGCCATTAAGTTATGGGGTTTAGCTGGGATCTGCATTGAGCCGCACATTATTCAATATCTATCTAGAGCCAATGGAAAAGACGGTTGAATCTTGCAGTGCACAAATGATCTCATATGTAGATGATACTCAACTGCTTGTGTCTTTTCATTTGGACAATAGGGAGGTCTTGACAACTATCAATCAATGACTGAGAGGAGTAGCTGAGTGGATGAGCAACAACTACTTCAAATTGAATTAAGATAAAACGGAAATTCTTTTTTGTGGGGCAAATTTCTTTTCTAATCCAAACAGAAAGTAGCCTGAAGAACTAGGGGCCAGATGTAGGTGGCCAATTACCGGTCGGTAACGGCCGAATTTGGCCGTTACCGACCGGTAATTGGTTTTTGAGATGTAGGTGGAAAAAACAGGCATTTTCGGTAATTTTACCGAATCGGTAAATATACCGGTCGGTAAAATTACCGAAAATGCATTTTCGGTATGTAGGTGCCAAGTTGCACTTTGACACAGGGCTTTGAAAATCGGTATTTTACCATGCAATACAATTGCATGGTAAAATACCGATGCAGGTGTACATGCACATCTGTGCATGTACACCTGTGCCATGTGGCACACATACATGCCCTAAGGGCATGTATGTGTGCCACATGGCACACAAGCCTACAACAGGGGTGCCAGAGGGTGTCAAAGTGACACCCCCTGCACCCTTGCTAAAAATCGGTATTTACCGATTCTGTAATTACAGAATCGGTATTGCCCATTGATTCCTATGGGCTTCACAGCCCATAGGAATCAATAGGAAATACCGATTCGGTATTTCCAGATTCGGTAAATACCGAATCTTAACGATTCGGTATTTCCACATCTGGAAATACCTACATCTCCCCCCTTCATATTTACCACTTCTTAAATACCGAATCGGTAAAATTCGGTATTTAAGAAGTGGTAAATATGAAGTACCTACATCTGGCCCTAGGTCTCTCCCCTATGCCTACCTCTATAGTGAGAACCCTGGGTATAACACTTGACACCAAACTCTCATTTGCACCTCAAATTAAAAATATTTCATCCCTCTGCTTATCAAAACTTTGATCTGTAAAAGAAATGCTTCATCTAATCCCAACTTACACATGAAAGACCATTTTTCAAGCCATAGTCCCATACAGACTGGATTATGAAAACATCTTGCATCTGGGACGTCCTGCCTACTTCATCCAGAGGCTCCAGATTGTTCAGAATGTGGTGGCAAGATTCATCTCGAGAATCCCCTTCCAACAATCAGCCACCCCTCATCTGAAGCATTCGTATTGGTTAACATTTATCAAACTAATTGAATTTGAAGCTCTAAATTTAAAGCTCTAGTCTTTTCTTATAGAGTCTTTCCTCAGAAAAGCCCTATTGAACAAAAGGAAATGACTCAGGCCTTACCCTCAATCTGGATCTGTCAGCTTCATCAACCTTATGTTGTTGCAAGTTCCTAAAGTCAGAAGGGGAGGCAGATTAATTTTCATACCTGTCTCCCAAACTTTGGAACACCCTCCCCCCTGCTCTACGGAGAGCTTCCATTGAATCCATTTTCAAAAAAGAAATTAAAGACTTTTCTTTTTGATTAACTCTCTGATTGTATTAATTCCCCAGGATTATCTTCTGTTGATTATATCACTCTCATAGTGTGTGTATGATACTCATTCCGTTTAGCACTGGGGCGCTTAGTTAGAAGCAGCTGCAAGCTGTTCAACTGGTCTTAATATTATTGTCCAAGGTAGAGGACCACAACTATGAACAAGAGAACAAAAATCACAGCCCAGCTGACTGAAGCCAGCATTGAGGATGGCCAGCTGATCTCATTCACTTTAGACTTACAAGGTCATGGAACCCATATGATCAAAAATACATATTTTACATTTTTCCTATATTTCACTATAGTGAGACTCTGCAGTCAGGACAGACAGCTCTGCATGGTGAATTCTTGGTGAAAAATAAAAAAGTTTCTTTAACTCGAAAATAAATATTAATCTATTTTCATGTTAACTATTAACATACATTCCTTTCATATATTTCCCTTAAATGTAGACCAGCAACTAATAAATGTATTTTGAATTAAAACATTATTTCATTGAAAAATATTACATTAAATTAAAATGACTTTTCTTGACAGCTAAATAGAAAAAAAGTTTGCACCTAAAGAAAAACCTTTTAAATGTGCATTAAAAATGATTTAAAGTAATGCATAGAATTAATAAAAAAGAATTCAATTGCTTTTTAATAAAATGTAATGTAAGTTATTTGATACATTCAAAATGAGCTATTTAACTATTTTATAATTAAATAATAAATGTGTGATATTTATATATTGTTTTAAAACACTCATTTAATATAAATATATATTTTTATATTTTAAATAATTTAATTTAATCTAACAGTATTTTTTATGGGGTTTTATTTTAAGTTCCTACATCCATTACTTTCTATGGCAGGGTGTTGCACTATCAATGGTTTGCCATGTGCACTGCTGGAATTACTACAGTTCGTTTTTAATAGTAACTTACACTAGGAGTTTGTGAATAGCAAAAACTACTAAACTTACTCAGAAATGTAAACATACTAAAAAGTGTAAGTTACATTTGTGAATCTTGCCTGCAGTTTGTGAACACCAAAAATTAGTAGACTTACTTAATAATGAAAACTTGCTCAAAAGTGCAACTGACCTTTCTGAAGCAGACCCCCAGTTACAAAAGGCTAATCAGCTTCTTTAATAATCATTTAAACGATTGCATTTATTTTTCATCACAGTAAAATGATTGTAATCACCTGGATGAAGGTTTTATTTGCAGTGTTTGAGGAAGGAAGGATGAAAGAGAGCAGTTGTAGGAATGAAATGGGAAGAAAGAAATACAAATGAAAAAAAAGAGCAGAGGAATAGAGACGATCCACGCAGACAGAGGAATAGCAAATGTGAGCGAAAGAAACTTAGTGGATAGCCACAGTAGCTAATTTTATATGAATATATGCTTTTAGTAGGCAGAGGGGATGAATTAAGACGGAATAAATGGAGGAAGAAGGTGGGGAGAGATGACAGGCAAAATAAAGGAACAGAACTGAATAGAGAGAGTAGGCAGAAAAAGCAGGAAAGGGAAAGTGAAGCAAGGGAGTGAGATCAAGAGTCCAAGTGACATAGACATAATGTTCGTGGTTACAGGATGATTTAAATACTGCTGGGAAGGCAAGTTGCATTTATTAACTCTACCGCTCTACATAGTAAATCAAAGCTGGTTGTGGAGAAAGTTCTCGGCTGGGTACACATTAGCGCATTTGTCATTTTGCTTTCCCATGTGAGTTCAAGTAAGGCTGAGTGTGGCTAGTCGGCTCTAGCCTCATGATCAGATAAGTAATGGTAAAAAGTAGAGCTGTGTGCATGCTCAATCTATCAATCAGACATTTGTAAAGCGCGCTACTCACCTGTGAGGGTCTCAAGGTGCTGGAGGGAGAGGGAAAGACGCAGCTACTGATCAAACAACCAGGTTTTGAGGAGTCTCCTGAAGGTCAGCAGGTCCTGGGTATGCCGCAGGTAGAAGGGCAGGGTGTTCCATGTTTCGGCTGCGAGGTGGGGGAATGATCTGCCACTGTACTGGTGGCAGTGGCGGCTCGCCGTGGGAGTGCAGGGCAGGGTGGGGGGGGTAGTGGAGTCCGACATACAACGGACAGGAGTAAGGTAAGTAATTAAAAATATAAAACAATTTACCTTACGCATGCTGCATCGCCGAGTTGGCGATGCAGCGCGCGCAAGGTAAATTGCTTATTTATTAAATTACTTACCTTACTCCTGTTCGTCGTATGTCGAACTCCACTACCCTGACTCACCCTGCCCCTCCCCCGCCCGACTCCCCGCCCCCCTGCAGCACTCCCACGTTGAGCCGCCACTGGTAGTATGTGTCAGACCAGCTGTTTACCTAAGTAAAGGAAGAAGACTCCATGCAAAGTCGCGGGAGACCCATAATGTCATTCCTCATATTTTGACAAAGCAATTTTGTAAATTGAATCGTCAGTGATCTATGGAATTTAGTCGACCAGTTTAAGACCAATTTTACTGACTTTTAGCGAACAAAGACCAAATTAGGTGCACTATTATGGAATTTATGTAAAAGGGGAGTAAACAATGCCCCTTAGGACATAGCAGAATATAATTATTCAAACTGTCTTTTAAATAAATGTTTGCATTGATCACCTATGCTACTTACAAGACTGAGATGTACCCAAGTCCTAAAGGTCGAGTAGAACCACTTCATGATTAATGTCCTTTAGTCTTGTAATTTAATTTAGCATAATTGCACTAGATTTTGGCAAAAATTTAGTGAAATTATATGAAACGCAAATGTAGAATTTAGCGTGAAGTGCATCTTCCTTTCCACAATTGATGCGAGTACTGATTTTACAAAATAGCGCAAAAACACAACCAGGGCTGGACTGGGAACCAAAACCGACCCTGGCAAAGTGCTTGGCCGCCCTCTCCCCCCCGCCCCCGGGGGTTTGGAGGTGCCGCCGAGCTCTTTGCCAGGGCCTTTTTTTGGCCGATTTTGTTACAGGGACGATTTTGCAATGCTGGAAAAATGGCCCTGTAAAAAACACGCCCCACAGGGGCCCAGAACCGTCCCCCACCCGTGCGTCGCACCGGGGGATTTTACCTGACCATCTGCCAAGTACGCCATATGGTATAATTGCACACTTACACATGAAAAGAGTAATGCCAAATGCCAGGAATTACGGGATTTACACTGGTGTCCCATCTTTAAACTCAGTGGTCCTCAAGTGACCATTCTAGTACAGGATTGAGTAGCAAAGGTGACCAACATGGAACTTTATATAACACTGAATTATCCCTCAAACTGAATACTTCCTTTGAAACACTGGATGGGCCACATGTGGAAAATAAATTTTGGTTTAAGAACATGGGGCCAGATATAGATAATCCAGATTTACCGATTCTAAAATACCGAATTTTACTGATTCGGTATTTTAGAATCGGTAAATGGGATGTAGGTATCTATTCGGTATTTTTTACCGAATCGGTAAGATTCGGTAAATATCGAATCAGTATTTACAGATTCGGTATTTCCCATTCATCCCTATGGGCCTCCAGGCCCGTAGGAATGAATGGGAATTACCGAATCGGTAAATACCGATTCGGTAAAATGGGGAACACATTCAAGGGTGGCAGGGAGTCACATTGACACCCTGTTGCACCCCTGAATAGTGCATGGGTGCACATGTGGCACACATACATGCCCTAAAGGTATGTATGTCTGCCACATGGCACTGTTAAAAAAGCACAAAATTGTTTTTTAATGGTTTTCGTTATTTACCGCCAACTTGTAGTTGGTGGTAAATAACGAATCCTTACAAGTGAAAAGCACTCACTTGAGTTTTTCCTATATTGAGGATTCGGTAATTTACCGAATCGGTATTTAAGAATTCGGTAATTTACCGATTCCTTAAATTACCGATTCCGTAAATTACCGAATCCTTAAATTAGGCCCCTACCTCTCAAATGCCTAATACCGGTCGGTAACGGCCAAAATTCGGTAATTCCGGCAGTTACCGACCAGTATTAGGCTTCCCTCATCTGGCCCATGGTCTCTTATCTGAAGAATATATTTAGGATTCAGTCTATCCTCTTGTGACAATCTAGCTAAGAATTGCTGATTTTTTCTGTGATTTTTACAGAGCCCACTAGTACTGGGTATTTTTTGTACAAACTCTTAAACCTGCAAAGACAGTTTGACATGTGTATTTTTCTCCTGGTGCTTTAAGTCCTAGGATATATTTCCTTTAAGTGGCAAAACAACATATATAGGTAGAGGTAGCTCATTGCTAACTCAGCAAGCCGGCGTAAACCCTATGTCTTGTGAATAGGAGGTAAAGAGTGGTGGCATGTCTTTCCACATACCTTAATACCGCCTTAGGGCCAGATGTACGACCCTTCCAATTTGCAAGTCGCAAATTGCGTCTTTTTGCGACTCGCAATTTGCGACTTGCAGAATGGAATTTACAACAGTGTCTCAGAAACGGTTTGCGATTCCTAATGGGGTCGCAAATTGCCTGCCACATTAATATTCGTGAGGCAAGTGCAATTTTCGACCCGATTGGTGATGGCTAGCACTTCCAGGGATGGTGGCCTGCTGGGGTCAGTAGATCACCATGTCTGTGACAGCTTTTTAAGTAAAGCAGTTTTATTTTTTTAATTGCATCCCGTTTTTCTTAGCGGAAAACGTGATGCATTTAAAAAAGAAAAAGGAAACGTCTCTGTTTCATTTTTTAAGAGCAGACAGTGGTGTGGGCACATGCCTGCTCTTAAAAAATATTTTCACTGCCAATCACAAAGGGGAAAGGGGCCCCTTCCCATTAGCGAGTGGCTTACCACCCTTTTGAAATGGGTGATAAACTGCATATGTTTTGGGACCGTGGTTGAAAAATATTCTTACACTGAAGTATGACTCACTATTAGGAAGGGATGCCTTTGGCACGCCCCTTTCTAATCGCAAGTTGCAAACCCTATTTTGCGAGTCGGTATAGGTTACTGATTCGCAAAATAGGGTGTGTACATAGGGCAGTCCGATTTTGCTGTCGCAACCGGGCCAATTTCCCATTTGCGACTGCAATTAATGGTCATACATCTGGCCACCAGAGCCCTCCATAGCTGGCAATACCCGCCATTAAAGGCCGACTCCAGCTGAGACGGCCTTTAACAAGGGATCGGGCCGTTAATAGCTGGTAGATCCCGCTACGGCGCTCTCGAAGAGGACAGAATTTTCACATTTGTAAAAACAAAGGCTCTTTGAGTCCGAGGGGGTTTAAATGCCCTCGGACTCTGAGAGGCCTTTATTCACAGCAACAACTGTAAAATGAAAAAAGCATTAGAATGTTGCTCTCCGGGCTTCTACCAGCCGTTAAAAGCCCAGAACATTCCATTATCTTCATTGGAGAGCTCAGCATTCCAATGTTCAAATATTCTGTGGAAAATGTTAGCCTGTAAGACTGCCTTGGAATGTGCTCTGCATGCAATATGAGATCCCCTAGTCCCAAACACCTCCACCCCACCTTTTGCAATTCCAACTCCTGCTACGTCCTGTTTCTGTCTATAAGATGGAGAACAAGCCAGGTCGATTTGCATTTTTCTGGTTGACTGTGTAATCAAGTGTAGCCCAAAAATAACTGAATTTGCAAATAGCTTACAAAATCTGCAGTTGCTCTTAAAGAAGGAGGGCGGAGGGGGGGTGGAAGCAGGGGAGGGAGGGGGGAAGGGAGGGAGGCAAGCAGACAGGCAGGACTCACTGACAGCCACCCCTGCACTAAATGATTTTTAATTAATCTTACTGCTACATTCAACCTTCTTTTTTGCTTGAATTATTTTTGGACATACATTGAGAATTGGCGTGATTTTAAATGTCTAATAAACTGTTTATCAAAAGTTATAAAAGGAGAGACGTGTTACACTAGATGAGGAAAGTGAGGGGAAGTGAACAGTGAGAAGTGAAAAGGGAACAGGTAGAGGGGGAGAGAGAGGGTGTATCCACCTCACTGATGGAGGCAGGATTGGAAGGCCAGAGTCCCTCTCATGCGTGAAACCTAAGGGGGAATTTAAGGCAAATTTCCAGCAGAGGCATTCGCAATATGAAGATTGATGCAGGGGAAGTCACGCTGAACAAACCGATGCGTTCTGTTCATAAATAGTCATTTATTTTGTCAAACTGGGAGGATTTGCATTCTGTGAATGTCAGGTCTGCACTGTCTCAGAGTCAAGAGAGCCTGCGGCGCGACTGCACTGACCAATGGGTCTTGGCAGATAGGACTGGCCACGCGCTGACCACTGGACCTCTGGGAGACAGAGACAAACGTCTTTGGGCTGGGCAAGAGTGGGTAGATGGGCTGAGGGACCCTCGTCCCACCAAACTCTGAAAGCAGCACCGAGGAAATAGTAGCAGATGTGCATATTGACAAACATGATTTGCTGCTGCTGATAAATGTTACTACTGGGTACAGTATTGCAACTAAGGTATGCAGTCCCTAAGAGAATATAGAAGGGTAGAGAAGAGGACTGGGGGGGCGTGTGAGGTCCCCAGTTCCTAAAGCGGGAGAGACCCCCTCCCCTTTTGGACTATATTCTATAGCGACCAGTCCTCTTCTCTACCCTTCTATATTCTCTTAGGAATTGCGGGGCATAATATCAAGGGGGTTTATCTCTGCTTTTTTGGCTTTAAAAGCCAAGAAAGCGGAGATAAAATTATCTCCCTATTACCTAGCTGTCGCTAACACCAGTTAGCGACAGCTAGTAGGAGATAGCGACCATCTTGGGCTCCACTTTGCATGTCAGTGATATTTATCACTAATGACATGCAAAGTGGGCATGCCAAGATGTTAGCGACTGGAAACAGTCGCTAACATCGCTATCTCCTATTACCAACTTTTGGAGATATTCGCGCTAAGCGCGAATATCTCCAAAAGCTAACACCTGCCCTGAGCAGTTCTTAGCCATGTTATCCAATGGTAGGTGGATAACACGGCTAAGAGCATTAGCTCGGTAATGCATGAATATCGCTGACTTTTCAGCGATATTCATGCATTGCGGCCGTTTTTTATCGCATTTGCGATAAACCTTGGTAATACCAAGGTTTATCTGCGATAAAAATCGCCGCAGCTCAGCGGTAACATTTTGTCTCTAACCAAGCAATAGCGATAATTATCGCTATTGCTTGGTAATATGCCCATGCATTCCTTTGTTGCAATACATTTACCCTAAGGGCATGAGGCGCCCCCAGTCCAGACATATGGTTGATATATCTGGGGTGCAGTGCCTTGTAGTGAAGTATTATTTCTTGGGTTTCTCTTCAGTTTTATCTGCTAAACCTCTGGAGGAAACATCCTTTACCACGCATCAATTACAATGCGGTATGTTACATCGCAGTTTTGACTACGCAAGTCGTTACATCGACTTGCACTGGAGGGCGCTCTAGACTAAGGAATAGTGTAAATTACTATTCCAACACTTTCCCTTCTGTACGTAGACTGGAGTTGGAATAGTAATTCACACTGTCCCTGAGTCCAGCACCCTCCAGCGCAAGTCGATGTAATGATTTGCGTTGTCAGAACTGCGATGTAACATACCACATTGTAATAAAACGCGTTGTATCTTCATACATCCCTTTGGTGGTTTATAGCCAATGCATAAAGAATACTAGTGGGGCAGGTATTATAATATTTTCTCTGGCTGCTTTTAATTTCTGGGTCAATTAGGTCATAGGAACATTTTGCAGCAGGTAGGAAGACCAGTGGCTAGCTTTCAGGCTAGCTGTAGTTCCCGAGAGAAATGCTAGTGGTCAATATTAATTTAAACATTCCATCCATCACTTTTTGGTGCCATTCTTAATCAACATCCTTGGCAATATGGCTACCCCAGATTTAAGCTCTGTAGCTCCCTGTGCCATAGGAGCTCACAGTGCTATCTTAAGGATTTTGGGGGCCCTGAGCAAGACATATTTTTGGGAGCCCTGTAGAGGAGGTATTTTAAATGGTTTACCCATTTCCTCCTTATTGAAGTCCACATGTTGCCGAACAATAGTAAATTATATGTAAGGTCCCTAGTTTTACGTTTTTACTGATTTTTACAGATAAATACAGACAAAAAACAATGTGTTCCCTGCCTGTATTTATTTTTTAAAGTGAAAAAATACTGAAAATTATGGTTTCTTGTGAAAGACTGCCCATGCTGTCTTTGATGAATACCAAACAAATGCTAAGCAGATAGACAGAAGGGGGAGTTACAAAACAGGATCAGATTTCCTTAAATACAGGCATATGTCAATATATATTTGTAGTATAACACTGATATGCACCTGTCGGTGTAGTGTTTAGTTATATGTGGCCGCTTAATTTGTTAAAACGCAGGAGGCATAAATACATGAGAGCACGGAAAAGAGTTAAATAAATGCGGAAATATACCATTTTACAACTCCATTTATTCTCAAACACAAAATAAACATGGATGAATACCAATAAGATCGCCAAAAATAAATATGTCTAAATACAGATGGAAATGCTAAAAAAATAAATACCATAAAACCGGGAGCCCTTTACATATATTAAACTTTAACAGGGCCTCACAAAAACGATAAAATGTGTCTTTCACGGGACTCCAAAATCCTTCAGATGACACTGGTAGAGAAACAAAATCAGAGGTAGAGATGCTCAAGGAGGGAGAGAGGTTTACCCAGAGAAAAAGAATAGACAGAGGTCAAACAGAGAAATGTATCTTTTCAGAAGATAAGGGCCCAGGGCAATTGCACAATTGCCTGTGCCTTAAAACGTCTCCACACTCAGGCTGCGCCCACAGATCATTCACAATAAGGCTGAAATTGGTCTGAGGTTGCTTGAGTACATGACGCCTAGCAGTTTGAACTGGAGTTCCCATTCTGTGTTGGAGGCAAAACTAATTTGCCTGGCGCGATGAGCAAATTAACGATGGAGTAAAATGGTAGGAAGAGAAATGTACGTGGTTATCATTAATCCAATTTTCCATTATTTCATTTGGTGTGCCCTTTCCTAGGCAACAGCTTAGGAGGCGAGGACATGCCCAGTGGAAGGTCCCACAGCTCATGCTACACATTGACTCAGGCTGCCCCCAATAGATGTGGCTGATACCTCTAGTAATGACATGGTCAGCAAAAGAAATGATGGGGAACATCAGTTGTTTATTAAATCAAACTGAATATTTTACACTTTTATTTTGCACTGTATCCAACTCTGGAAGCAGCCCAGAGGTAGCTGGAAACATGTTTTATATAGGCGCAGTGATGATTTATTGTTGTTGAGCAACAATGCTGGTTCTGTGCCAGACCTTGAAGCCAATGAATATTTCATGCTCTTTTCTTGATACCTGCTTGCAAAATGCATCTTTTAGACACGATGTCAGTAAAACTGTGCCACATAATGGATAGCCTGTTTTAAGTAAAACCTTCTTGGGCGTCCGTGGTGAGGGTGGTACGTGGCTTTCACCTCCCCTCCCTTCGTACATTATGGGTCTGATATTAAATTACATCCATTGATACGTTTAGCTCCAAGTTCAGTCCTGTGTTCAAAAGTGTGGTATGTGGGTGAAGAAAGAGGGCTTTTAGGCTTCAGCCTTTGGTCAGTGGATGTAAGGTGGTGCAGGTCGCATTGCATGGCAGTCTCCAGCCGGGAAATCTTGGCAAAGCCACTCTACCCTAAATAACCACTATGAGTTTTTCTATATTGCCTATTTTTTCAGAAATTGAAGTTGCACTGTATACAGGATGGGAAGGAGGGTCCAGGCAATCCAGATGATTCATAGAGGAGCACAGTTTTGCTCTTACAGGGGATTGATTTTGCCTTAGTTCACTGTCCAGTGGCAAGGAACATAGATTGAGAGTCATGAAATCAGGCAATATGCAGACTAAGAACCCCCACATCCTAGAATATCTTCAGCCCTACCCAGTTAAGGTATCTGCTGAACTAGTTTTACTGTATTTGTAGCTTGGTTGGTGATCACAGACCACGGAACTAGAGAACCCCATTGAGGACCAGTATCCAAAGGCGCTTGAATCGCGCATATTATGTGACGATCTACAGTACCGTCTGAAACTGGATCAACTTTTGTGGACCTTGAGCGCTGCCTTATTTTGGCTCGCAAACCCGGCCATTTAGCTGTGGAATTTTATTAATAGGCATGTATCAATTGTCCTGAAGATGAACTCTACATTTTGTTAAGGGTTCGAAACGTCGTCGGCCTTAGTACACTATATGCATACAATTGCATTGTATACTCTGAAGCAATAGTGTATTCTGAAATTGTGTCTGTATAACATGTATGAAAAAACAGACTGCCCTAGCTTGCCTTTACCCTTTGTTTGTTTGTCCTTAGTGTGTTAGTTGGGCACCAGCTGGTGTCCCACTTGTATTCACACCGTGAATTTTATGAATTTTGGCATTTTTGAAAATTAAAAAACTGTCCGGCTGGACAAAGAATATAGCTACTATTTAGTCTATATTTATTAACCCTTCTTCTATTTACAGTGGTTAGGGACTGTTGACCTTGATAAATAGTATTTGTAGATATGGGCATGAGGAAAGAGAAAAATTGACACCCAATATGCTCTCCTTGAACTTGAACAGCTGTGATTCATATGGACAAGCCCTGGTGAGATACTCTTGCTTTCAACAGCTGTGGAAGATTTTAACCATAAACTTCCTATATCTATCATTTTTAAAAGAGCTTTAAAGCCTAAGGGTCATTTGGAGTTTGCTTGCTGGATGTGGGATATCCAATAACAAAATGGCTGATGTCCTTTCTGCAAAACTTGAAGTTCATCCCCTATATTTACAGTTGGGAGAAGTGCCATCTTTCCAATGCTGAAGCATTAGCTGACTGAACTTGCAAAACCTTAGCCCAATGGCCTTCGAACATTGGGCCATCAATCAATGTACCTCGGACCATCCACCCTATTTAGGGTTAATGTTCTGATATACATTTTCCTGTATGGGACAGCTAGGGAGCAGCAAATAAATGACCCAAACCCACTGGAGAAAACTCCCAGTGAGTCAAATAACTTGTTTTTCAAAAACAAACTGATGATTTATAAGATTTTTGGACAAATATAAACCTTTACTAAGTGGGCACATTAAATATGCTGCCCACATAGCATAGCTTCAGTGCCTTTAGCAAAGCTGTCACAAAAGCAGCCCTGCTGAAGGCAGAGAGGTCTTCACATGCTTGGATTGTCTACCTCTAGCTGACCACTGTCAGGGCCGAAATATAGGCATTCCAATTGAGGTAGATTAAAGGACTTGGTTGATCTTTAAGTAGTAGAGGTCAAATGCAAAGCCTTACTCAACAGGGTGATGCAGGAATCAGCAATTATAGTGCTATATAGTTAAGACATATAATGCCAAAACTATAATTTATATTAAATTAGAATAAATCAGAATAAACATAGACCTAACCATTTTACCATGGTGTGCACAAATCTAAAGTCTAAAGGCCTATCCCGCCACGGATCGAGGGGCGCAGAGGTGCCCCCACCCAGGAGTCTAAGCACACAGCCCCCGCTTCCGGGACTGGAGGCGTGAGGACAGCTGAGCCCAGCCTTCTTTCAGCCCTTCAACCCCTGTATGCCCCCTCTCCAACAACTTCTGTTGTAGTCAAACAAAGTGCTGCTGCTGCCGGGCAGGAGCGAGGAACCCATGAACTTTTCCCAGGTATGGGGGCGAGGGAGCCATGACCGGCTGACTGTCTTCGAAGTTACTCCAGTGGACCCGAGCCTACAAGCCTCCTCTCCCTTCCTGACTTTAATCTCTGAACTATGTACCCCCCGGACTTCTCCTCGCACTCTAATTCATACTCACTGGGTCACTCTCATGGACTTCGTTACGTTTTTTTCTTTTGCCCTGCCCACCATTTTGCTGCTGTTCTCTGCCGCTTTTCTCTGGACTCTGACCCGCCATCTTGTCCATTCCCTTGTCCTTTCCCCTTTTCCCTGGTTTCCCCCTTGACGAGCCTTAAATGTTTCTTCCTTTTTCTGATTTGCCTTTTCTCCATACCCTTGTATCCCTCCCACCCTCCCTTGGTGTTGTGACTGCGTCCCCCCTCTGACCCCACTTAATGGAACTCTGCTCTCCTGGTTTTTTGGGTCTTGACCTGAGAAAATCTACTATTTGTATATATGTATATAGAGATAACTCTAATCACTAGTATATGCAGTAGACCTTTGTACTCTCTACCATTCCTATGTGACTCTTAGAGTATATCCACTTGTATACCTTCCTTATGTATATAGAGATAACTCTAATCACTAGTATATGCAGTAGGCCTGTGTACTATCTACCATTCCTATGTGACTCTTAGAATATATCCATTCATATCCCTTCCCTATGTATATAGAGATAACTCTAATCACAAGTATATGCAGTAGACCTTTGTACTATCTACCATTCCTATGTGACTCTTAGAGTATATCCATTCGTATCCCTTCCTTGAATATCTCTTCCTTGTGTGACTTTATAACTTGTACATTTGCATTTTTTTTCTGTTTGTATCTTTTATGTAATGCATGTAATCCTAAGTCCTTAAGTATCGCAACTGGTTCTTATGTAAAGCGCTCTGACACCTTCGGGTAATGTTCGCGCTATATAAAATCGCATTAAATAAATAAATAAATAAAAATAAGTGAGATAATAGCATCAGATGTGTTTTTCCGATTAGGTGGCAGGATGGAAGTAGAGCTACTTCTATTCCGGATGGTGTGAGCTCTGCCTCGCCTCTGCTTAGCACCCCCTGACACCTTTTAATGGCATTGAAGTACCTTCTCACTTACATGTGAGTAGGAGGCTGTCAGGTGGCTGCAAGCACTCACAGCCGGTACAAGTATTAGGGGTGGGGCGGTGGGGTGGGGTGGGGTGGGGTGGGATGGGGCGGGTGAGGGCGGTGAGGGTGGCAAGTCGACATATGATGGCTTAGAGAAAATAAAATAAATAAATAAATCCACTTACCTTGCGGTTGTCACATTGTCAGCTCAGCGATGCAGTGAGTGCAATGTAAGTGTTTTATTTGTTTATTTTATTTTCCCTACTCCGTCCTATGTAGACTCCCGCCATGCCCACACCCCGCCCCACCACCCCACCGCTGGCTGGCTGCAAGACTTGTAGCACTTTGCAGAGTGGAGTGATTGAGGTGGGGGTTGCCTGACAATGCTTGCCTACCTGCCCCAAAATATCAACCCACTCTGGCACTGCAATGCACTCACACTTGCTTCTGCAGCTCCAGTGAACCTGATAAAACCACTCTTGATAAAGTGAATCTCAGGCTGTCCGATACCCTCAAAACGGGGCGCGAGCTCCACTTCCTGGCTCAACAGTCAAAAAAGTAGAGTCAGTACCCAACGGAAGTGCTGTCTTCACCATGTCCTTCAGCTTAGGGATCTCATGACTTAAATCCTCATTTAGATTATGCTAGGCATGCTGGGAAATTCTACACTTTTTGGTGCAGTGATGCCATGTTCCTCTAAATATTAAAAGTGTGTTAAATGCATTAGTACAATCTGAAGCATGTAGCACAATAGTTCCCACTTCTTGATAATCTCTCAATGATGGCATCAGCATTTTCATAGGTTTGTAGCCAAATATAGTTGCCATCTGGGACAAAACATGTCCAATGCCTTTATTAGTTCTGGACAGCATACTTCGAGGGAAAAGCTGCAGAAATCAATGAACGTCTCTACTTGTCTCCCCACAAGATGCTCTAGGCTGAACTGGTGTCTCCTATGTTCCCTCATGTCATCTCAGGGAACCACCAGACCTAATTTCATATCCTTTGTTAGATGTTGTATTCTTTGGTTCTTGTAGAAAGGCAGACCAATGTCTAGAAATGTAGGAGCACTCAGAGGTGTATCTTTAGAGAGGGTGTTTGGGGTGTGACACCCCACAACATAAATGCATTCTTTGCCATGGTAGTTGTGTCTGGGGACCCTGAGTCGAGTCTGCTAGCTCTGTGTACTGTAGAAGCACCTTTTTTTATTTGACTTAATGGACCTCAATCTTTCTCTATTTATAATAAGAATATAGGCCATGTTTAGGGTGTATGTTACTACAGATGTGCCTTTTAGTTCACTAATGTCATTGCCGTTGGGGGGTGAGCCATGAATGTTTCTAAAAACTATCAGTTTTAATAAATGACTGTTAATGCAATGATATAATCTGATGTACTTAAGTGAAACGCTTCTGCATGTTAAAGAAATAAACTTTGAACAGATTTATCATATGTGTACATTATGTTTGTTGCGTGATTTACATTACGAAGTTTTTCATGGCTCAGCTCATTCACGGAATCTTAGATTTAAACCAGACCCATTGCTTGTCTGTGGCTCGGCTCACCCTATGCATTTTCCTTCATACCCTCCGCTATTTGCGACTGGGGTTTGGTACATTGGACATTAGTCACTTTATAAAATGATTTGTAAAAGGCAAGGATTAGAAATATGAATATCTGCTCACATGCACTGATTTAGCAACTCTACCATTAAGGCTTCTTGCAGCAGAGACAACAAAGAATGAGTGCAGTGAAAATACATTTAAAATAAATGAGTCCTGGGGTTGCCCCCGGATACTCCAATACCGGGAGCAGGTTACACGCGTCATTACCGAGGTGGTGATTGAAAAAATTCATTGTACTTTTAAGGTGTGTCTGCTTGGTTATATGAAGTCATTGAAACCGGCATGTCTCAAGCTAGTGATGGTCAGTCTGCCACTGGCTAAGAGAGGGGTTGCTAAGCACTGGGGTCAAGGAGCATACCCTAAGCTGAAAGGTTGATATCAGGACATGGCATACTGTAGATACCAACTGAAAACATACGCAGAGGAATTGTCGAGCACCTCCAGACCGACAGACTTTTGAGCACTGATTACTGCGCAACTCCTTGCACTACCGGAAAGGTCCCCGTCTGATCAACGGTTGTGATGTAATGAGATCAGCAATAATTGTTCTAGGGGTACAGTGTATAATTCTATGGCATGTAATTTGTGAATGTAGGTGCAACAGTAGGCTACTTCGCTAAAAGAATCGAGGAAGCAGGCAATTCCTGTAAGGAGATTTTCGCGGTTGTTAGAGAATTCACTACTCAGCGATCTAACTTAGCACAGGAAGCCCCTGCTGACACCTGGGCTGACACCATAGCCAATTTCTTCACCACCAAAATCAGGCAGATACAGGACTCCTTTCCCCGAGGCCAACAACTGTCATCCCGCTCTCACTGGAAGAGTCAGTTTATTTGCCTACTCCCGGCCCTGTGCTAGCGGCCTTCCCACCTCTTACGGAATCTTCTTCACTAGCACTTATGATGAGTTTGAAATCTGGATCACCACGTGACCCTTGCCCTGCCAAATTTCTAGCCAGAATGGCAGAAGTTGTTAACCCTCTGGCTAACCCCATTTTAAACCTTTCTTTAAGTCAGGGGGCCCTTCCACACCGCTGGAAACAGGCTATGGTCATCCCTCTTCTTAAAAAGCCCAGCCTTGCCCCAGACATCCCTGCCAATTATAGGCCTATCTCGCTCCTCCCGGCTCTCACGAAAATCTTGGAGAAACATGTTCATGTCGTACTCTCCAATTTTTTGGAATCCAACAAGCTTCTGCACGCGTCTCAATCAGGTTTTCGACCTAACCTAAGTACAGAAACCGCACTCCTTGAGGTTTCAGAGATTGTTAAGGAGGCGTTGGATGCCGGAGGCAGGGTGATGTTGGTGATGTTAGATCTGTCGGCGGCTTTCGACACCGTCCCCCATGAGGATCTCCTCATAAGACTACATGCCATCGGTCTGAGGGGGTCGGTGCTCAGTTGGTTTTGTTCCTTTCTGACCAACCGCCGACAAACGGTCTGGGCCTCCCCTGGATCTGCCGAAATGTCGCCTTTGGGAGTCGGAGTTCCTCAGGGCTCAGTATTGAGCCCAACTCTTTTTAACATCTTTATGACCCCTTTGGCGGCTTTGGTGGAATCCTTTGGGGCCCAGATCGTTTCCTATGCTGACGACACCCAGCTTCTCTTCACCTGCCGGAAGGGCGAAGATTTCGAGGGCGATAGTATCCGTGAGTGCCTTGGGGCTGTTTTTAACTGGTTCCAACTGAACAGCCTCAAGTGCAACTCGGATAAATCCGAGATACTTTTCTTCGGATGCCCCTCGGAACCGGACTGGCAGGGATGGTGGCCGGCTGACATGTTCCCTCCAGTTAACTCCTCCGAGTCAGCCAAGAACTTGGGAATTAAAATAGACAATGGGCTTACTCTCAAATCCCAGGTGCTGACCCTTACTGGAACATGTTTCGGTATCCTCAGGACGTTGCGGAAGTTTTTTCCGCTGCTCTCGGAGGACCATAGGAGAATAATTGTTCAGGCCCTCATCGGGTCCAGACTCGACTACGCCAATATTTTGTATCTGGGCCTGCCGGAATACCTCTTACAGCGCATGCAGGTGGCCCAGAATGCTGCCGCACGTGCCATCTTCGGCTTGCATCGGCGAGTGAGGGCGTCAAACCTATTGCGAACTTTACATTGGCTCCCCATCCGGAAGCGGCTAATGTTCAAGGCTATGACATTGGCTCATATAGCCTTGCATGGCGCGGGGGCCCAATACCTACAAAAGAGGATGGCTTTCTACTTGCCGGCACGATCTTTAAGATCAGAGTCATTGGCATTAGCAGTAGTCCCCCGCATCAAGAAAGCCCGTATCGGAGGGCGATCCTTTAGGCTGTTGGCCCCTCAGCTTTGGAACTCCCTACCTCTGTCCTTGCGTTCCATGTCCAACCTATCTGCTTTTAGGAAGAGCTTAAAGACCTGGCTCTTTACTGGCTAGAGTCTCTCATTCTCCTGTTCTGACCCTGTTGTTCTGTTCTTTATTGTTATGTGGTGTATGTTTCTTTTCTCTTTCTTGGTCTGGAGCATAAAGCGCCGGGACACTCCTTTGGAGTAGCCGCGCGCTATAGAAGACCTATAATAACATAACATAACATTGCTATTATCTACTTTATGGTGTTGCGTTAAACTGAAATGCAATAAAAAAATATATAAAAAAGAATAGTAAATGAGCCCAGGGCAGGGACGCTATTTTATTTAATGCGATTTTCTATAGCGCAAACTTTACCCGAAGGTGTCAGAGCGCTTTACATAAGAACCAGTTGCAAAACATAAGGCTTAGAATTACATGCGTTACATAAAAGATACAAACAGAAAAAATGGCAAATGTACAAGATGTAAAGTCACACAAGGAGGAGGTACAAACAGAAAGGAAAGTTGCAAATGTACAAGTAGTAAAGTCACTCAAGGAAGAGATACGAATGGATATACTCAAAGAGTCACATAGGAATGGTAGATAGTACAAAGGTCTACTGCATTAACTAGTGATTAGAGATATCTCTATATACATAAGGAATGGATACAAATGGATATACTCTAAGAGTCACATAGGAATGGTAAAGAGTACAAAGGTCTACTGCCTATACTAGTGATTAGCGTTATCTCTATATACATATATATACACATAGTAGATTTTCTCAGGGAAAAAACAAAAACAAAAACAAAAGCAGAGTTCCATTAAGTGGGGTCGGAGGGGGGATGCAGTCACAGCACCAAGGGAGGGTGGGAGGGATACAAGGGTATTGAGAAAAGGCAAATCAGAAAAGGGAAGAAACATTTGAGGATCGTCAAGGGGGAAACGAGGGAAAAGGGTAGAATACGAGGGAATAGACAAGATAGTGGGTCGGGATCCAGAAAAAAGCGGCCGAGAGCAGCAGCAAAATGGCAGCCAGGACAAAAGCAAAAGTAAAGAAGTCCATGAGAGTCCGTGGCGGGAAGGGGACCATCTCCAAAAATGGCTGGATGCACAAAAGTCACCAAAGTCAAAAGTCCAATGAGGAACCCAGAGAGCCCTCTGGTTCGGGACCCTTGTAAGAGCAGTGCTTGCACCTGGTGGTGGAGGGGGTGCAGAATTGGGTGCCGCGTGATTTGTGGTGAGTGTGTGCGCTGTAGCACTGGATTGCGCGCACGGTACTCACGAGCAGCTGGGGTGGCTTGACTCTCCTCCTCGCCCGGCGGCCGGTGCCGCAGTCACCTCCGTTTTCGCCCGGGGCCACCCAGACCTTCATCCTTTGATGGACCACGGCAGGCGCCTCCTGCAGTGAGAGGCCCCCTGCCCGGGGGAGATGTGTCTGGACGGGAGGTAATGCCCGGCGGTGGGGGGGGGGGGCCTCGGGGTCCCTTCTTGTGATGTCTGCCGCCTGGACAATACGTTTGCAGCCGAGTAGTGAAAGTGTTTTGCATTGTGCGGAGCTCTGTTTTGAAGCGCACTCAGGTCATGGCGGGGACAGGGCAGCACGAAAAACCTGGGAGATTTAAAGCTTCTGCAAGAGCCATGACTCAGCATGCTGTGGCCTGGAGGCTCCTGTCACTGAGTCATGTTGTACATGTCTACAGTCATGAGTTCCCAGGGAGAACTACCAGTCCTTGTGAGACAGGCATAGAAGTAGTTTCAGCAGGGGTGTGATATCTCTCAAATGCATTCTTGGTTTGGTACTTGGGTCTAGGGGCCCAAAATCAGGTGTGCTATGCCTATGCCGATTTTTTCATTGTTATCATTTCATTAAGAGGTTTTAACTTTCTAATCTTTGGGATCGGGATCTTAAATATACATAGTGACCAGGTTACCAAAAAGTAGGAAACCTGCTCCAATGGAAGTACTCCTGGTACAAATCTAAAGTTTTTTTTCGAATTCACCAACATTGGCAGTAGTGGGCTTGGAAAGCTGCATCAATCTCCAATCATACTACTGACAAACAAACACACAAAAGGTGATGGGATGAAGGCTTGCATATAGTCTAACCACTAGTAATCTCTTGGGTAGCATTCCAACCCGTTTTTCACCCACTGTGATACTCTAGACAGAGGACCACCTAATGCAAATTGGTACTAACCCTGTTCCTCAGTTTTTAGGTGGGTAATTTGAGATTCACACCTATTCCTCCTGAATCTCAATGACCAAGCTACACCCCTGAGGGAACTGTTCCTCTGTATTGTTGGTGACTAGCAGACAGGTCCACTGAGCAATGTTTAGTTTGTCTGGGGTTCTAAGAAAGGAAGGAAGCTTAGTAAGGAGGCAAGCCCCAGAAATATTGCTGTAAGTTGGAGGACAATATCTCCACAGAAAATAGGAAATTCCTTACATGTCATTGATAAATATGTAAAACAGCCCTAAATTGACAATATACGAGCTCTTTGGCTGCTTCCTCGCCCAGTTTTTCAGCAGTCTGAAAATAGAAAACTGCTATGGCTTTCAAAATCTCACAATAGAAACGTTCTTCTTCAAAATGGCTCTTGGCGCTTTCTCAGTGGAACTATGCCCGTCCTCTTTGTTCTCCTGCAATCCTAAATTGGCAGTACTCGAGTTCTTTGACTGCTTTCGCGCCTACATTTTCAGCAGTTTGATGAGACAAAACTACAGTGGCTTCCAAAATCTCGCGCTAGAAATTCTCTTCTTTCAAAAATTCTCAGAAATTCTCTTCTTTTAAAGGGGCCCTTGCCGCTTTTTCAATTGAACTATGCCTGTGCTCTTTGTTCTCCTATTCTGTGACCTTGAGGAGCACTTGAGACAGCTGCTTGGACAGATAAACAGAAGCGAGACCCTTTTGCTCTGTTGGTTCAGGTGCCGCGTGGCTGGCACCCACAGGGCAATAGTCCGACCCCCGTCTCGCCTAATAAAGAAGTAACAATGCTCCCTCGGCTGTGACACTGGCTGATTACTTGAGTATTTCCCAGAAGATCTCATCTGCATTTAGATGGGGTTTTCTAGATCGCTGTGCATGTAATCTGGCAATGCATTCGTTGAACGTCTAATTTTCATGAAAATACACCTCTAGTCAAATATTTTAAAACTATCAATCCAGTTGTTTAAGCTTTACTGTCACACGAGCTGATGGCCCTCCTTACAAGCCAAGCAGGGCTTGCACGAGGAAAGGAAACTGAGAACCAGAATTGAAGTAGCACACATTCTGTAAAAGTTCAAAATACATAATAGATAACTTGGCCAGAAGTACCAAACATAGATATAACACAATCAGTAATAGTCAAATATACAGCCTATTGCCTGATATTCAGCTGTTTACAGAGGGATCTATACAAAATAGTAAAAATGCACACCAGAAAACAACGGGCCTTTAAACCTACACACATTACACAGATGCTAGTAAAATATTACTTGTTGTCAATTAATGATTTTCCTTGCATAGAAATCCCAAGAACTGAATTTCATTAAAATGGCCTCTAAAAAATCAGAGTAAAATAGTTTATGTAAATCATGTGAAGGTAGCGGAGCAAAAACCTACAAAGGCATATTTCTTGTAATAAAATGGGCAGCTTTTTTACTTTCTGCATGCCAGGAATGCTTTAAGAACTGTCTCATTGAGATCAGAGTTTTTTTTTTATTTCAACAGATTTTATTAGAAAGAGATTTTTTTACAATCACAGTAGACAGACAAAGACGAAGGCAATACTGGTCTTGCTGTCGCTACAAACATAGCTGTTGGTACATTCTGGTTTACCGAGACGCTTGAGTGATGCTTATACATAATCGACTTGTAACCTTGGCGGCACTTCAGCGTACATTTGCGTTGCCTTTGTGAGTAGGAAAGGAAAAGATGTAGAGGTGAGTAGGAAAAAGGCGTGAGGAAGAAAGAGAAGAACGGACATGCGTATGGTGTGTGGTTGGTTACTAGACTACAGAGTTTACTGACGGCCGGCACCAGGGCGGGGGGGGGGGGGGGGGGGGTGTCTGGCCGTGCAATGTGTTCACGGCGGTTTTTGCGAGTCAAGGTATTTGTCTAGGGAGTGCCACATCCCGTTGCACTGGCCGACTTGGGAGGTTTGGCTTTTTGTTATGTTGTCTGAAATGTGTTTTAGCATCAATGGGCAGCTGGAAGTTCCTCTTTTTAATTAAGAACAGTATTGACATGCAATTTCTTTCTAGGTGACACTTTGAGATTCAAGACTTTTGATCATAATAGAGGTGCAAAATGTTTGGGGCTCTTCCAGATTCTGACTGCCCTTTGAAAAGTACTGGTGCTGTGGGAACAAGACCAGTGGAAAAAAATGTTTTCAAGCAGCGAATTAACCGTTGTTTGTGTTGTATTTCTTAAGGTGATAAAATTAGTACCATTTATAAAAAAAACTAATTTAAATCTAAATACAGGTCTTGTATTTGCCCAAGTTAGAAACATATTTAAACTTGTAGAGATTTTGTGTTTGCTACTGACGAAACAACAGGATTCCACATAGGCCTCGGCGGAGTTCGCAGAGTTCCGCTATGCGGAACTCCACGAAGCCAGCCAACAGCTCAGCTACACTACGCAGAGTTCTGCAGGTGGCGGAGTTTATTTGGGTATGCTGTTCGCATTGATTTTCAGCACCAGGTGTTTGTCTCGCACAGTAAAATCAGTGCGAACTGCACCATACGCAGCGTAAGAGGGTGCTGCTTCTTTTCTTGCCACTCGAGTAGATTTTCCACCCAAGCAGCAGCTTTCTCAACGAAAACGGAAGGTTTCTCAATGCGAGCAGTCGTGACCATCTACGACCATCCGCGTTGAAAAATCTGACTTCCCACGTTGAGAAATATAGTGAGGAAGTGGATTTTCCTCACACACACTCGCTAACTTGACGTTGGCAAACGCAAGCAACGAAAAAATGGAGTGGAGTTTTTTGGAACTCCGTGTGCTCCACGGAGTACAGAAAACTCCTTAAACTCTGCGAATGGAGCAGAGTTCACTGCCCAGGCCTAGAATTCAGTCCCCTCCATATGCTAAGTATTCAAGTTCTAATGGCTAGTGACACCGTCTAGGATATATTCCTACTCCTCACGTGCTTGCCTACCCCATTCAACAGGTAGAAAGTGACAAGGTACTCCCGTATGTGTCAGGGGTTGCATTGCCTTTCGTATATAGATTGGCAGATTATGTGGCACAGGGTAGAGTGTTTGACATGTAGGGTAAAGCTATAATTATGCAAAATGATTTACAAATATTGGGTTACAAAATACACGACCCAGAAAATTATCAAAAGATCAATGTACCTTAAAAAACAATGACAATATGCCTGAAACTATTCATGCTAAATATCCAATTGACTGGCAGGTGTGAGTTTATAAAGATGGAGTCCTTAAAACCGGCGACCTTTACCCTCTGCAGTTTCTGCAGACACATTGTTTTCCTACTAAGTAGGAGATTGCAGCAGGAGGTGAGGCCCAGCTAGTCTCCATCAGCAGAAGAGGGCTATATCAGGAAGCTGGTATTTGGACAATAGGATTGGGCGCCCTTTCCATTTCTTTAAGGGTCAGACAGTAAGCATTAAAATGAGCTACATGTTTAAAGACAAATAGTCCCTTAGACGCGCTGCTTTATTTGCTGCATACCACTTCTGTCTTAAAAGCAATAAATCACCAAATGTATTCCATTAAATTCTTTCAAAAATAACCTTGTCCTATTATTGATAATCCATTCTGTTAGTTTTTCCTATGATTTGATGCCTTACGTTCTCATTTTTTGTTGATTCCACACATAGACAATATACTTATATCCATTAAAAAAATCACCCCTTCATCTTAGATGTATTTCAGATGGATGTTCTTCCTCAGGGGTCGATAGTGTTCAAATAATCGTATATTATCTTTACAATTGTGAGACATTCCAGTCAAGTATCGGCATGTAGGACTGGAATCACTGGTGCACTGCCTGCTTGATTAAGCAAATGAATTGTATGGCAACATGCCTCAGCTCTTCTTCAAAGAAGTGCAGTGTGTCTAGAATGCTGCCATTCTGGATGCTACATAACACCAAAATAAGGGACTATGGCCCATATGTATAACATTCCGATTATGCGATTCCCATATAGAAAATCCATAGAAATCGGTATTTGGGAATCGCAAAAACAGAATGTATGTGATCTGAGATTTCCTAATATCGATTCCTACGGGTTCGGATTCGTTATTAGGAAATTGCAAACTAGTAAATAGCAAAATTGAAATTTCCTAATAGGAAATACACAAGTTACACATACGGGCTATGGCATCTCCAAACATTGCAGTGGCTTTATGTTCTGGGTAAAGTACTATTATATTATCTTTTACTAATCTAATGCCCCTCTCTTTCAGTACCTTAACCTCACTGTGAGAGGGCTATGATAACATGTGTTGGCAATACCGCTATATATTTGCAAGGTATTAACCCCTTCGCAGCTGGGCAAATTCCCATGCTGTGCTGGGGGAGGGGGGTCATGCACAGCACCCCTGTGCTCATGACGAGGTCAGCTCGTCATGAGCCACGGTGGTCGTGTGCTCATGACGAGTTGAGCTCGTCATGACCACACCCGTTTCTTTAGAACGTTCGCACAGCATAGGGATTAGCCTAGCGTGCGAGCGTTCTAAAGGTCATGCTCGTCATGAGCACACGAGCACAGTGGCTCATGATGAGATTCGAAGGTGTTAACAGGCATGTAATGTATGGGCACCGACAACAAGCATAAACATAGAAGTCACTGCCAGCCACCCATTTTACATACGGGAAACAACAGTCACAACGCAGTCATTACATAGCACTACCTTTATACAGCAGTTATTACATCGCAACATCCTTTACATTGTATGTCATTACAACGCAGCCATTACATTGTATGTCAATACAACGCATGTCATTACAATGCATGTCACTACAACGCAGGCATTACATCGCAAGTCATTACAATGCATACCATTACAACGCATAGTACCCATACACTATCCGACACTTACCCGACTGTTGCACTCACTGGAGTTAGAACAGTAATAATTACCCCATACTATCCAACACTTACCTGAAATGCAATGTAATGATATGCATTGTAATGGGATGCGTTGTAAAGGTATAATGCTATGTAATGGAATGTGTTGTAAAGGTATTTTCTGAAAATGTGATGTAATGGCATGCTATGTAAAAGAAAGCATTGTAAAGGATGTTGCGATATAAAACCAGCGTTGTAAAGGCTTGCATTGTAAATGTATGCGTTGTAACGTCATACATTCTTTACATACCGGTGCCCGTACACCATATCAAGAGACATCAACACACACAGACCACTAGTCAGGTATACAACGGTAACCACGCATTTTTTACAACGCGGTACCGTTACCACGCTACTTTTACCACGCAAGTCGTTACCACGACTTGCGCTGGGGGGCGCTCCAGGATAGTAAATAGATTAATTTACTATCCAACTCCTTTCCCTAGAGTCCACGGGGACTGGAGTTGGAATAGTAAATTAAAAAATTTACTATCCAGCGCCCCTCCACGCAAGTCGTTGTAACGACTTGCGTGGTAAAAGTAGCGTTGTAACGGTACGCGTTGTAAAAGTACGCTTGGTACCGTCATATATCCCACTAGTCATGCCTAACCTGTGTGGTGTAGTAGACAGCAGAGTGACGTGTATCAGGGAGGCACATGGTGGCATGCACCAGTGGAGTGATGTGCACAGGAAAGTGCTCCGCAGGGGAGCACTGGTTTACCCGTCACAAGAACACTAGCTGTTGTACTATTAAGAGGCATGTAATGTATGGGCATAGACAAAAAGCATAAACATAGAAGTCACCGCCAGCCACCCATTTTAAATACGGGAAACAACCGTTACAACGCAGTCATTACATAGCACTACCTTTACACAGCAGTTATTACTTTCGCAACATCCTTTACATTGCATGTCATTACAACGCAGCCATTACATTGCATGTCAATACAACGCATGTCATTACAATGCATGTCACTACAACGCAGGCATTATATTGCAAGTCATTACAATGAATACCATTACAACGCATAGTACCCATACACTATCCGACACTTACCCTACTGTTGCACTCACTGGAGTTAGAACAGTAATAATTACCCCCATACTATCCAACACTTACCTGAAATGCAATGTAATGATATGCATTGTAATGGTATGCATTGTAAAGGTATAATGCTATGTAATGGAATGCGTTGTAAAGGTATTTTCTGAAAATGTGATGTAATGGCATGCTATGTAAAAGAATGCGTTGTGAAGGATGTTGCGATATAAAACCGGCGTTGTAAAGGCATGCATTGTAAATGTATGCGTTGTAACGTCATACATTCTTTACATACCGGTGCCCGTACCCCATATTAAGAGACATCAACACACACACACCACTAGTCATGCCTAACTTGTTTGGTGTAGTAGGCAGTAGTGTGATGTGTATCAGGGAGGCACAGGGTGGCGTGCACCAGTGGAGTGATGTGCACAGGGAGGTGCTCAGCAGGGGAGCATTGGTTTACCCCTCACAAGAACACTAGCTGTTGTACTGTTTAGGGGCACATAGCCATGCGCATCATTTGGACATAAGGGATGGACAATAAGGGGTAAATGGGACGTACAACAGGTGCAGTGTGATGTCAGAGAGATTGTTTGTTGCCCAGTGTCAGATTTGAGCCTCAAATTTAGTCTTTTTCATCTTCGCATCCGGGGATTTGTCATGTTTTGCCATTATAAATGCAAGCCTCAAGTACCAAAATGCTAAGAAAAATATATCTGAATCAGCTACTCTACTTACTGACATTTTGGAAAGCAATTCGGAAGACAAAGAACATTTCTAGCCTTTGTTGTTCGGCGGGTAGGATGCTGTTGTGGGAAGGCGGCATACTTGAAATAGGCATTTTTGTTCAGCGCCTCAGGTTTTAACATGAGCACACAAGCATATATAGGGCTGTTTAGAAAATAGCATGCATACACGTTTTATGATGAAAATTTGACTTGTTTTGGCATCGACAACTTGAAATGTCCTGTGCTTTTTCCGTGTCCATAGTCTGTATGAAAAGTGTATCTTAAAAAACAATTTCATTTTTTGGGCTTAAACTGTAGTCCTCTCCAACTCTTTAATAGTGCCTCATGGAATAATTTATTGTAATGAGATGTGGGAAAGACTACAAACCTGGGAAACCTTTTTACTGCCAGGCAATTCGCTGCCTGCTCCGAAATGCGTTATCATTTTCTACAGATCAGTTTTGCCATAGTAGGGACCTTTTTTGATGCATTATGGATGCATTTTTTTGAGTTTGAACCTGGTTACTACCAGTTCGGAATCGATGGTAATAGCATTTCCTAAATTCCCATTTCGCAATTAGGAAATTCTATGTACACGTAAAGAGGAAATCCCAATCTGCGATTTCCTATTTTATTGGGATTTCCTCTTTTGCGCTTCCCAAAATGCTTTCTCTATTTTGCGATGCCACTTATCCCTTTCAGACTTACCAAAAGACAATTTAACATTTATTAACAGCCCGAAATAGCAAATCTACCCATTTAGAAATGCTAAATTCATTCGTTCATATGGGCATATGTGTCTTCAGAAAGAATGTGACTACACTGACATATCAGGGCTACCAGCATGAAATTTAAATTATTTGTCTTCTTAAGTTGGGGTACCAGAATATCATAGTCTATATGTCATCTGATGCAAATATTGTGTCCTACACATCGTTCACAAAAATATTGCTCCATGCGGTCAGGACGGGACTGGTAACCAAAAGTAGCCCAGCATATTTTGTCAGCCCAGTCTTCATACTGTGGGTAGGGAGCGGGCAGGCGTGATCACTGTAACAGGGTTTTGGGGACCATGACACTTTTCACAATAATTCTTATAATTATAGAACCTTGTCTGATCATTGAATGGATATATGGAATTTGAAGGCATGGCTGCATGGCTCAATGTGTAAATGAATAGTTGGATTGGTGAGTAGTGGGATGGGAAATTAATTCAAGAATGGATGACAGTTAATAAAGACTTTTAGCTATGTGGAGCAATTAGTAACAATGCATTCACCATGGGTGGGTGCTCTGGTTTCATTTTAGCTTCAGCATCCAACATCACCCTCTAAAAACAAAACCTTCTCCAATCCTTGTGAAACATGCACAGTCTGTAATTAACATACTTTCCTTATTTAGCACCTTAAAGAATTAAACCTAAAGTATTAGGCTTTGATATAAATTGGTAGCAAGAAAGACAAACCCATGTATTAGGCGAATTACATGACTTAAAACCAGGAAAGCCTGCATCAGTGCTCGCTTCCACTTGAAAACATTGTGTGCCTCTAGGCATTTTCTTTTTTAACAGTGCCTCCTTTTCCTTCATCACATGAGAGCAACTTCAAATACATCAGTTCAAGCGGTGAGCTGCGAAAACAAAAGACTGTAATGTTACTCCATCTACAGTAGCACTGTAGGCCACATATAGGGGTCAAAAGCCAACTGACTTTCCAGTTGGTTCACTAGTAATACCATAGTTAGGGCATGCCGGTTGCGGACATGAATGTTTCTAAGTAAATGATTAGAATAACTTCTAACAATTGCCATTCAATGTAATGGTATAATTTAATATATTGAACTGAAATGAGTTGCATTGGCCGCTACATTGTTATGAACCCCAATGTACCCCAATCTAGGTCGAGGTAGCTACACAACCTTTTACCTACATTTGACCTACCTTGCTCTCCATAACGGTTCTCGCACTGACCTTTTATCCAGTTATGTACTGAATAAATGTTGATCAGTTTCTTGGAAACTAGCCAAATTTATTATGCATGAATATTCTTAGAAAAGTCCCCTGGACATGACGTACATTACAGCATGAACATACTCTGCGTAAAAGTCATGGTCATCTTCATCCTAGAGTGAAAGAACTACTTTGCATAATTGCAGTTATTGTTCTAGACTCATTTGCATAGCCGTACTTACAACTTATTGATTGTGTAAGAAACCCCAAGGCTATCTTTTTGGTATAAAAGAACCATACCGAACACTAGATAGTCAGAGGAGAAGCTTCTAAGCGGACACAAGATGCTGTACTGTTTCGACGATCCCTGAAGGATCAAGGGTTGTCCTGTTCGATGGTTGCCAGAAACTATTTGCTCCTTGGTAAGGTTAGGGGGCTTATGGTGGCACTGTCGGGTAGCTGGTCTATACCCTAAGATTTAGGGGCCTATTATGATTGCGGAATTTCCGCATCCGGATGCGGAAAAACTGCAGCGGACCCACCAAAGACCCACCGCCACATTAGGATGGCTGGTGGGTCCTGGTTTCTGTCTGCCGCTTTTCCGCCGCGGTTGGCTTACAACCGCAGCGGAAAAGCTCTAATATGGTGGCGGTGTCTCTCAGACACCGTCCGCCATATTAGGATTGCTGGCAAGATATGCTTTTTCCCCGGCGGGTTTACCGCCGTTTAAAAGCATACGGATCTTCACTGCAGGGGCCCGTTGCGGGCCCCCTAGGTGAAGGGGGGGGTGGGGGGTGCACATGGTGGGTACCTATGGTGCCCCCCTGTATTTGTGTGCAGAAAGCGGCAGGCACCGCGCGGTGCCTGCCACTTTCTACATACAAATGCAATGCGTGCATTTTTAACATTGCTGTGGGTGCAGCTTGAAGCTGCACCCACCGCAATGTTAAAAATAGAGGATGTGACCGCCAGGGTGGCGGTCACATCCTAATAGCACAGGAGGGAACGCCGCAGCCCATGCGGACGTACCCTCATCCTCGGTGATCGCGGACGGACTCAAGTCCGTCCGCGATCATAATCGGCCCCCTAATTTGGAAAGATGGAGACCCTTACATGCACAAATGAACTTGCTAGCCATAGGGAAATTAACATTAAGGAAAAAAAAGAAGCTAGAAGCAAGCATACAATAATCAAAAAATTCCAAATTCCAGGACAACATAACAATGATTATTCAACCAACATTGTGCAATATTATAAGTTAATGACCATGACCATATTCAGTTATCTTTAACCCAAATAGTTATTTTATTTTGGTGTTGTTTATTATATTTAAATATCAAAACATTATTTTCAATTTATGATAAATAGTTAAAATTATCCATGCATCAAGAAGAATACAGCAAAGTCATATATTAAAAGACAACAGTGCAATTGATGTATTCAAATGATTTAATAGTTTGTTTCAATGCACATGTATATATGAAAGAAAGAGCCAGGTAGTTCATAGACAAAGGGAAGGCTGGCGGTAGATGGAAGCTAGGCGTTGCGGCTGAGTTGCCTTCGTCAGGGGACCATCTCAACTTTCTCTATTTCTGCGTTAGCACTGGGCTTACTAACAAATAATCGGCAATCAACTTTCTTTGCTCTATGATTACTTTTGTTTATTCCATGTGTAGATTTGGTTGAAGCCTGTGGCTTAGGAGAAATATCTAATTAAAGTGTAGGAAAAGGTTATATTTAATCTCTTACATGCCTTTTTGCAAGAATACTGTGGAGTGCTTGGTGTTCCAGATCCTTATTTTATTGTTTGTCCTTTTATTATGCCTGTATATATAGGGGATCCTGCTCTCGTATAGAGTGGGGTCCTTGTTGTTGTTGTAGTATATGTGGTCTGGCAGTAAAAATGCAAAACTGTTGTTTTATCTGTGGAAAGACTTGGTTGTCCCATTGGCGAGTACAGAGTTATATGCTGAACACTCCGCTGTGTTAACTTTGGAGCAAAGAGACCAAAGTAAATACTCCACAGTATCAAATAGCTCATTAACATCTAAAAAATAATGTAACATGTAAACTGTGAAACTTTTATAAAGTTGCTACTTTGTTGCCTTTAACTCTCCTGTGCTCCTGCACCGGGTTTGTCCCTGAGATGGAATTTTGCCCTCAAGGGGAGATGTGCCCATGACTTCCAGGAAAAGAAACAATATCAGCCTGTCCGGCAGAGAGGCGTTACCTCTCTCTGGCAGGAAGCCACATGGGTGTTAGTTCAAAAGATGAGCTTTGAAACAAGGAGAGGGGCTTGTGCGTTCCAAAGGGACAGAGCACCACAAACTAACAGGTTGAAAATAAATGTTCCCTTTAGAGATACTATGCATGAAATCTGCACACTTATTTACCACAAGCATTCACAATCACTCAATGTATATCTGGTTAAAATTCCACTCAGGATGCTAAAACAATTTTTCAAGATATTTAATTCACAGTATCACAATTACAATATTGACATATAAATGTGATATAGATAGGTTTTATTGTGCAACATATGACTTTTTTGACAATTTTTACTGGAATTGTGATATTGTGAATTAAATATCTTGAATAAGTGCTTTAGCATCCCTAGCGGAATTTTAACCAGATATGCAGTGAGTGATTGTGAATACGTGTGGTGAATAAGTGTGCAGATTTCATGCAGAGTATCTCCAAAGGGAACAATTATTTTTTAACCTCAAAAGATGAGCTTCAAAGGTGAAGTTGCCTTTGAAGAGTAAATGGGGAACGCTTAGGAGATGGGTGCCCTATTGGTGAGGTAGACATGTTGGCACTGAGAAAGGAGAGGGGAAATCAGTTGCCAAACTGGTTTTTCAGGCATCTATAGTCCTCTTGGTAGCCACACCTCTGGGTTGGCCAAGGAAGCACCCCACCCCTAGAGAGAGGTCCTGCAATATTGGATGTGGGCAGAATGGTGCATCCTGGGAGGGCCTGATGCCACACTTTGCGGGAAGTGGTTATCACAAGGGAGGGAATCCAGTAGCTCATTAGCTACTGAACCTTTCCACCCTGAGGGAATTTTCTGGGTGTAAAAGGGCACCCCTGGCACCATGAAGGCAGATCTTGCCCGGATTGGAAGAAGGACCGAGGAATGGCTGCCCTGTTGCACCATGGAACTTGCAAAGTGAGGCTGTGCCGTTGTTGACTGCACCTGCTGAACCTAGTGACTAACAAAGGAGAGGGGCTGTGCTTTCTGTGTCCTGCTCGTGGAAAAGTTGTCTCCAGAGCCCAGCTAAAGCAAAAGTCTCCAAAGGTCAGTTGGCTGACCTGCTCTTAACAGCACATAGCCACAACAGCTAAAGAAATCTGCTGGGGGGTGGGGAGTTGGTAGCCTAACTCTTCAAGCCACCACTTCTCATAGGCATGCAGCACCAGGGACAAAGGCCTGAAGCTCAAAGTTGCACCCGAGTTCACTGAACCCGGGAGAGTCAGAGTGCAGCTTGGTGACTCAGAAGGCGAGTTACGGATTATGATGGGACAGCGATACTGGGCGAATGATAGGCCAGTGCTGATTGGACTTTTGCCAAGACCAAGAGGACTTTGATTGACGTCGACCGCTGTGGCCAGGACCACCTTGCCAAGCCTATGGACCAAGGAGGAGCCGCAAAAAGACCCCCAAAGACCCAAATCATATCAACAGCGTAATTGACCTACTTCAGCATACTGTATCCCTTGCATCAGGACCATTCCATAGACGCCTACAGTGAAGAGATAAAAACACCTGGAGCTCTCTGAAGACTGTGTCCATCTTCGAGATAACTGTTTCTGTGGACATTATTTGTCCCCTTGACAGAAGGCCAAACTGGCCATACTGGGCATACATGTTTCCCTGGGAGACTGGAAGGGTGGGAGGCCAGTTTGTTACTCAGGGCCATTTTTGTAACAGTGCAGTAGTTTCGAAAGCACCCACTGCAGAGTTCCTTGTATATCCAGTAAGTTTCAGACAACAATAAAAGTCTCAAGTCAACACTGGTAATTAATGTACCTGCTGGAGAGATATTAGAGTTTTGTCTAGTGGCAGTTATGAATCAACTAAGGTAGGGCTGAGGGTTAATATGTCTGCTGCAAAGGACATGTAGCAGATCACAAAACAGTATTTTACGTGCATAGTTTCGTGAGTTACTGCTTTTGTCACAGAGATCATTTTGTTACTGTGCAGTTCATAAGTTGCAATCATAATCTAGCACGGTGAGGTATGAAGTGTCATCAAAGAATCGCATGTGAACTGCATGGTACAGGTTAGAACGTTATGTTTTTTTCCAAATCTTTCATAATCCTAATGTTGCAAAAAAGGGTTTCTTTGGGTATCAATAAATTCATATTAGTTGAGCCAACCCTCAACACTGTGTTACATTCTGTATCCTGAGTTTGTGCTCCTCCAGACCAAGGACTCTTAAAAAATGCATACCAGCATGAATGACATGAATCCTACAACTTGTACTTCTATTTGTCTTAAGTAACATTTTCTATAGACTGATTTACACACATTTGATTCATTGTCTCTATATTTGGGTGTGATGTAAAGTGCTCTGACACCCTGCAGTAGTATTAGAGGCGCTATAAAACAAATGGAATGCATGTGAGAGAGGGGATATAGAGAAATGTGGAGCTCTGTTGAAAGGTGATAGTGAAGAAATCATTGAAAGGCTTCAACAAAGATTATTGAATACTGGTGGGTGCACTCTAAGGTCATCCTTTACTATGCTTTAAAAGCTAATACAATTGTATATATAATGAAATATGTGTTGGAGAACACACCATTTTTGCACAAATTTTCTTTGGGTAGAAACCCCACCCCAAACCGTCCTTGTAGTGGTCAGGCACGCTCGCTGCTCTCACCATGCACCATACGGGGGCTGGTCTGACAAACTTTGGCAGGGCAGCTTTGAATTCCTAGTCCGGCCCTGTGTCTGCTGGACTTGGTCACCTAAAATACCTCCAAGTAACTGCATTGGCACTCACCTATAGTTTTCATTGAACATTTTTCTAATTGTCACATTCATTACATTTACCAATGCTTGTTCGTGATTAAGTGAAAATATGAACATGTACTGTACCTTGTAACTTCTATATTTCCAGAACCCTCTGGTGGATCTTTTTCATTGTAGTCTCTAAAAATACTATCTATTTTTATAAATTGTTGTTCGATTTCTGGAGTGTCTTGTGTATTTCTCCTTCAATTGTTTTGGTGTTGTTTAGATGTTTTACACTTGTTTCTTTATGTAAGCCTTGCAGAGCCACAACTACCCCAGGGTTAAGTTTAAGGTTCAGCAAACAAACCTACTGGTCTTAAAGGTAGTGTAAGTGTATTACGCAGTGAACTTGCACAACCACACCATATAATCCACTCAATTTTCTCACCTATATATACTCAACTCTCAGAGGCATGCATCAGCAGACCCCTCACCTTACTTCCCCCAAAATGTCAGTATTGTTCTTGGTGATCCTGCAGGATAAATGTATCAACTGCAAAAACAAATGGTTTTGAAGCTAGCATGATTTAAAACCAGTTGTTTTGCATTGTTTGTTTGTCAAGCACCGTAGCACTAAAGGCAGGAAATGTGTCTGGCCCGGCCTCCAGAAACAAAACTCGTCCCCAAAACCTTTAAAAATGACTCCCAACCTGATAGCCCACTGGTAAAACACCAAGGGCCCGATGTAGGTAAGTTCATTTTTCCGGTTCTTAAATACCGATTCATACCGAATCGGTATTTATGAATCGGAAAACTGAATGTAGCTAAAATAATAGGCAAAAAATACCGAATCGGTAACAATCGGAATCCACACTCGGTAAATACCGATTCGGTAATCTTCGAATCGGTAATATCCGAATCGGTATCACCCATTCAACCCTATGGGTCTCCAGGCCCATAGGAATGAATGGGAGATTCCGAATCGGATATTACCGATTCGGAGATTACCGAATCGGTATTTACCGAATCTGTAACATCCGATCTCGAAAATTCAAATAGAAGACATGTGAGCCAGTTAACCAATCAGGGACACCCACCACACCCCACAACAAAGCAACGGAGAAATCAACCAATCAGATGCAAGTACCACATCCCAGTACCTGGAGGTGGCCACCCCCATGCAGGTGCAGAGCTACAGCACTGTTTGGAGAGCTGAAGGGGAGACAGAGGAGCAGGCTGCACTGAGCCCAGCAGAGCATCACCATGGAGTCCCAGGAAGGCCAGAAGGATGGAGGTGATTGAAAAAGGAAGCTAAAATTCAGCCCACCTGAGCTCCAGGTGCTGGTGGAGGAGGTAGTGCAGCATTAAAGCCAGCTTTTTGGGAGACAGTCCCTGCAAGTAGCAGAGTCTGTCAAAAGAAACCCCTGGCTTGCGATCCAGAGCAAAGTAAATGCCCTAGGGGTCACACATCGGGAAATTGAAGATATCAAAAAAAGGTGGTATGATCTGAGGATCACCACCAAAAAGAAGATTGCAACCCAGAGGAAAGAATCCTTAGCCACAGGTGGAGGGAAGAGCCGTGTACCAAGCCTCACTGAACTGGAACAGCTGATGGAATCCACCATGGAGCCGGAATGCATACACGGGATTTGGGATGCTGACAGCTCAGCCAGAGCTGCAAGAAAGAAAGGTAAGATGCATGGACATGAATCCCCACCCATTCCCTGGCCCCTTCCCCAATGTGGGTGACTGAATCACAATCCAGAACACATGTCAGTACTCACCAGCAATGCATCATGGTAGTCGTAGTCATAGGAACATACATCAAAGCAGCCAACACAGAATTCAGCATGCAATGCCACACTCCCCATACACAAGCATTGAGGCTTAGGAAATTGTGTGATAGGAATGTGTTTAATGAAGACAGACAGGTGATCATTGTCCATGTCTGCCCACAGGAGAGTCATCGCGCAGTGCAGCGCAGGGAGGGGAGGCGAGTGCACCAGCAACGGCTGCGAGGGAGAAGCCTTCAGACACATCAGGACCCAGCACTGTCCCTGAGGACACTTCCACAGCGCAGGCACCCACAGCATTGGAGGAAGACACCACAGCACAGCCACTGTCACCCCTGCTGTTAGGGACACAGACTCCGGAAGCACCTGCAGGTGCCACAACACCAACCTCAGGGTCCTCTGTGCATGTGAGGCCAAGGAGGCAGGATGTTCCACCACTCAGGATCCTAGAAAGCTCTGATGAAGAAGAGGTGGAGGTTCACATACCTAGCACTCCACCACTGGCTGGCAACGCAGGGCAACAGGGGTCATCAGGATCTGTGCGTGCAAGTGTCCGTGGTCGTAGGGCACGTGTGCGAGATGAGGGGCAGGATTCGTAGGGGGTCTTTGCTGGTTTGGAAACCACTATGGTGAAGATCCAGCACATGCAGGCCAAAGGGATCATGGCAGTGCACAGACAGGTGCGCATCCTGAACAAAAGGATGTCAAACATTGATCGGGGGATATGCTCCATGGCCCTAGGAATGGAGTCCATGGCAAAAGGAATGGAGTCCATGGCAGAGGGGGTGAGGGAAATGGGTGTGCGCATGGGTTCCCTCTGTGACATGCTGGAGAGTGACCAGACAGAAAGGCGCAGGAATAGGCACGTACTTAAGCAGCAGAATAAAGCCATCAACCGGCTGGCAACTGCAACCACCCTGCTATGCCGCCGGTCAGTGAACATGCAGACTGACATTGTGCACTGCTGCAGTGACTTGTCCAGGGGGATGGGGAGAGTGACCTCTGCTATGGAGGTACTGCTGACACAGCAGACAGCCACTGCTGGTAACACGTGTGTCGGGGACACAGAGGAGTCCACAAGCAGGAGTGGATCCAGCACGCCTGTACAGGACGTTCGTCGGAGCAGCAGGCTCCATGCAGAAGACCCTGGCACCACTGCGCAAGTTGACCCCCTGCCCCGTAGCTCCCACACCATATTGCGTAAGCGCAGGCATTAACAAATAATCCTGAACACAGGACAGGTCACAGTGATGTGAACTTTGACCACCCAGTGTGAAATGCGGATGTTCTTTGATTCATGTGGTCTGGTATATGTGAAGTGCAGTAGTGCATATTAAACTGAGTGCTCAGGAACTAAACATGCCTGTGTCTCCTCACTCTATTAGAAATATCTGGTTGTGATTTCTGCGCGTATCAGTCTGCCACCTGTTGCTGGCGCTGCTCCTGCTGCATCGTGATCGGCTTGTTCTGTCCCATCATCTATGTCCTCATGATATGTGATTTCTACCTCTGTGCCCTCCTTGGTGGCAAGATTGTTCAGCATGGCGCAGGTCGCAATAATTTTGCAACGGATCATTGGCGTGTACTGCCGTGCACCTCCACTCTTATGGAGGCAGCGAAATCTGCTTTTAAGCAGTCCAAAAGTGTGTTCCATCACGCAACGTGTTGTTCTGTGTGCCACGTTGCAACGCCTTTCACTCCTGGTGGATGGATTCAGGTAGGGGGTGAGGACAAATGAACGCAGGGCATATGCACTGTCACCTGGGTGGAAAATGAAATAATGATTAGTCACATACTCATGATTGATCCTTCTGCATTGACTATCAGGGTGTCTCACAGTTATTTACCTAGCAGGTATCCATCCCCAATATCACCAGCAACAAGGCGTGTGTATATCCCACTATTCTGGAAGATGTAGGAGTCATGGGTACTCCCTGGAAATTTGGCAACAATGTCGGTAATGATATTGGCAGCGTTGCAGATCACCCGCACATTGATTGAATGCGTAGACTTCCGGTTTCTATAAATGTGTTCTGTTGCTGCAGGTGGGCATAGTGGGATGTGCGTGTCATCGATACAGCCTATGATGTGCGGGAAGTGTGCAAGTTGGTAGAAATTGGTTTTGGTATTTGCTAGTTCAGCAGGTGTGTCAGGGAACTCAATGTAGTGTCCCATCCTCTGCATCATGGCGTCTAGAAATTTCTTGAAGAAACGTGACAGGCAGCTCTGGGACACCCCACCTGCCACAGCAATCACATTCTGGTAGCTCCCAGAAGCAAGAAGGTGTAGGCAGCACAGCACCTGCACATGGGATGGGATGGCGTGTGCTCTTGGGGTTGGGTGTTCCAGATATGGGTGGAGGTCCCTGATCAAGTCCAGGATGGTTCTGGGGTGTAGCCTGTACCTTTGCAGGATCTCGGGTTCAGTCAGTTGGAATAGGGTGATCCTCTGCCTATACACCTGCTCCTCCCTTAGCCAGACCCTCTCTTCTGCTGCCTGTATCCGTAGCCGCCTTGTCATTATGTAGAAAGTCGCCATTGTGGTTGCACTGTTGCATTTTGGGGCCTTCTTTTATATCCTGCACCTGGTTTCCACCTGCTTTCATTCCGTGGTAAATACCGACTCTTAAATATCGATTTTCATGGTATTCGGTATTTTTTGGGTTTCCTACATCTCGATATGCCATTTTTACCATTTCTTATTTACCGATTCGGTAAATAAGAATTCGGTATATTCCGAATCGGAAAATACCCATTTCTTATTTACCGACTCGGTAAATAGGAATTCGGTATATTCCGATTCGTGAAATACCGAATCTGTATTTTACCGACTGGTTTTTACCGATTCGGACACTTTTTTTCAACATACACCTTGAAACTCTTATTCCGGTCGGTAAGGGCCGAAATTACCGAATTTCAGCCGTTACCGACCGGTATTTGGCTACCTACATCGGGCCCCAAGTGTGGTATGGCAAATCCAGGCATGACTGCCAGCCACGGCCCGTGGAGGGAGTTACGGTGGGGCAGGGAGGCGGGGAGGTGGAGGGTGCAAAAAAACGGCATATGGATAATTGCAGGTAAGTACACTATTTAATTAATAAAACAAATTTCGTAGCGCGCACTGCATCGCAAAATGCGCTGCTGTGCGCGCTACGAATTTCGTTTTATTAATTAAATTGTGTACTTACCTGCAATTATCCATATGCCAGTTTTTGGCACCCTCCACCCTGCCCCTCCCCCTCCCCGCCTCCCTGCTCCACCGTAACTCCCTCCACGGGCCGCGGCTGATGACTGCGGTTAGTAAGAGAATATCTACCCTGAGTAGGATGTTTTTGTAACAGATATTTAGGACACAACATTTATGCCAGACAATAATTGTGACTTCGAAATTCTAATGTACATTCATGTTTATAATGCTCTTCAGGACAAACAGCCCACCTATCAAACATGTAAGATCACTCAATCTCAAACCTAGATTACTCTTTGCTCTTCAGTGGAAAATCCACCTAATTATCGCACCCTCACAGTTTTCATCTGATAAATGCGGTAGGTCAAACCTGCAGAAATTTATCAGGGTAAAATGGTCATACAAATGCAAAACATGCAGAATTCAATTCATTGAAAACAAATTCTGCATGTTATGCCTAATTTTAAGCATGTGTTAATACCTAACTCTAGGGGTAATGTAGTAAATACCCCCCATTTTATCCAACCTGTAAGGATTACATAACTTTTCTTCCAACTCATCGACAGTCCTTGTAAATACCTAACTCCTACAGTCGCCTTAGGTAACTGGTCTGAGGGCACCGTAAAATGAGGGTGGGACTCAGTCACAGGTGAAAGCTTTTCTTACTAGGAAACAGAGGAAGCCAAATCATGACAGTCTAATAGTTCCCAAGTCACGCTAAAACTTTCATCAAATAGTGGCATATGAATTTCACAAGAACTAGGCCAGTTCTGTCCTCTGAAAAGCATAATCTGTATAGAACATCACCGTTATACCTCTGCTGTAGTTTCATCCTCTGCTGAAAGATGTTAACAGGATGAAGCCAGTGTACATCAATTACATTTAATTTCATTACATTCAAGAAAGATGGAAGGATAATTAGCAAGATATCATTTTGCTACTGGAGGACTCTATACCCACTAAGAAAAAGCTGTAATTTAGACCCTTATAGGAAACATGCCACCTACTTTTATTGAAATACCTGCCATTTACAGCATTTCATTTTTCGGAATGATTACCTTACTAAGTTCAAATTCTGGAAAAGAACAATCTATCAAAAGCCTTCTCTGCATCTAAAACATGTTGAAGATTATAAAATTGTATTACGGTACAGACAGCTTGTTGACTTGCAATAAAACGTGTTTGATCGTTGCCACTGTATGTTTGAAACCCTATTATGTGTTTAGTGATGTGAAAAATGCTCGAGTTATTGATCACCTGTCAACAGTAATAAATCTACTTTGATACTTTTATATTAGATTCTTTAGTGAAGAATTCAGGTACGAAGCTACTGATATAGTCAATTTTGTGTTAAGCAAATACTTTGATCAATGATTTACAGTTTTACGCCCCCTGGCTGTATTTCAGAGCTATTCCAATAACATCTGGCCTCGTAGATGGGACACTATGTTTGGAGCACCTATATTATTATTATTTGACTTGATCCTGTCGGAGACAATAACTTTTTAAAACAAAATAAACATCTGAAACTCCTTACAAACAAGGATCCTTGTTATTTCATTCAGCTTTTTAGTACACCTTTCCAAGAGTAATGTTTAGTTTTTTTTATTCCAATGACTTGATAAGGCTGTTGCCCTTCATCTTTGTATTTTCCACATACAATTCTGAGGACGTATGATTTTGAGGCCATTAGTGCAATAGACTGTGCTCAAAAGTAGTCTTACAAAATAACATATTACAAAGTATATCATCCCAGAGGTCTAAGCACACATTCTACGTAGTGAAGCGTTTATGTATTAAGAAAATAAAGAACTTGAGCCAACCATGTTATCAGTACCGGATGGGGTCTAATAGGATTTATTGGCACGGTATGGATGCCTAAAGATAGAAAATGTGTGATAGCAAGTCATAACTCTGCCTTTTTTGTTTTACCACTCCACTCCCAAAGATACCTTGATGTAAATGGAAATTGTTTCATAATTTGTATTATTGTGAATTATATAATTAAATATTACAATAACAAAAAATGTGAAGATATAAATTGATCATAATTATAATAGTAATTATGATTTTATTAAGTACACCAAGTAACATTTATAAATGTTAAAATTATTTCCTTTTTCCAGAGCTGGTGGTGAATGACTGTGTGGCATCATGAAGAGACTGAAACAAACACGTCATGTCCCTCTGATCCCCGGGGTAAAATTCATTTATGGTCAAATGTCCAACATGGAGTTGCGCTTACAAGCCTGCCGGACTGCTCATCATGGTAAACTTTGTTAGAGGCAGCTCAAGTAAGGAATCACATTCCACTGTTAGACATTATGATAAATGTGGAAAGCACCAAGGTTCCCGAAGTATTTCACGATTGTAAAGTGCAGGAGCCTGTTTACTATGAAGACAGATTTACAGACTATTAAGCAAAAAGCTGAAGCAAGTGTTATGAGGATGCTGGAAAGAATGAGTGCAGGAGTAAATGCTTAAACAGAAGAACATCATTAAAGACAAACTTGTATGTTGAAGAATGTATATTTTGTGGAAAGGTAAAATGCTACAAGGGAACATCAACGAGTGAGAAATTACTCAAGGCCACAGACCTTTAGCTGACAAAAGGCTTAGAGAGTGAACAGCAATTAAATGTGATTCAAAGATCTTAGTAGTTTGTAGTAGGGACTTAGTAGTTGCAGAAGTCCATTATCATGCATCTTATTATAGGAACTATACAAGGGTTAAAACAACATACTTGCAGAAAAATGTTATCCTTGCTGAGGAAATACCTGGAAATTCAGCCACACTGATTGATGGTATGGTTATTGTTCAGAGAGTAAAAGGAGAGGAATCAAATAGGAGTCAAAGAATCGGTGTTTAATATGTACAATGAGATGTCTATTAAGAACAGCAAAAGGACATTCATAGGGGAAAAATACGGCACCAGTTACAGAGCATCTCACATTCCCAGATTGTCAGACAGTGGAGGAAATTCCTAAGCCACGTAAGGAATAAAACAACTCTAATCGCATTTCTTGTTAATGAGTGGAGGAAACCAGGGTATTTTGTAAAACTTGAGAATAAAACACTGGTCCTGAACTGTGAAGATAAACGCTACAAAAATACAATTGAAGGGAGTCATGAAGTGCCCGATCTCAACTGCACACATGAAGAAGCAAATGGTTGTTTTGCTGCATGCTGCACATGCTGCTAATGAGGGTTATGAAGCAGTAATGATAATCTCAGATGTATTGCATGCAAGTCCTTGACATTGGGAAAATAGCTTCAACTCTTGGTGAAAATGTTTGTTGAGCTACGATCGGTCTCCATACGTTTACCGGATGTGACACAGTAAGCGCTTTTGCGGGAAAAGGAAAAGTATGTGAATTCAAAATCCTGTCTGTCAACAGGCATACACAGAAAACATTTTAGCAGCTCAGAGATTAATCGGATCTCGCTGAAGAACTAATGGGCAAATTGGAGCAATTCTCATGCTTGCTGTATGCACCCAAATCTTTGGTTCATCATGTGAATGACTTGAGATATTACCTATACTGCACAAAGAAGGGTGAGATAGACAGTCATCAACCTCTACCTTGCAGACTGTCTGAAGAAACATTCAGAACGTGCAAATTATCAAGCAGCTATAAGCAAGAGATGTCTTTGTATGATCCACAGACACTTCATTCAATTGGAAGAGGGTGGAAGTTGGAAAAACATGAAGGAGCAGAGCAACTGGTAGTGGACTGGTTGGAGGGCCAGCCAGCACCCCAGGCTGTGTTAGAACTACCAGCTTGCAACTGCATTAGGAACTGAAAACTGCCAACATGTGTCTGCTGTCTAAATTACCTCAAGTGCACTGACATGTGCAGACTTCCAACCTGTGAAAATCAAACATGCACAGAGAATGATGACACCTCTGCAGAAGAAGAAGATGATGATGACGAATGGGAATGATAAAATTGTGTTTATGTTTATTCATGACAAACATTGCCTATGTTAGATGTAACAACTATTATCAATTGTAATTGTAAGGGAAAATTATGCATCTAATCTATATCAATATATGAGGAATACAATGAAGTTGTATTGTTATTATTTTAAGGCCTATATTGCTATTATTACAATTAATCATCTTAACGCCTGGATGCCCTGTTCAGGCAATGTTGAGCCGGAACTGCAGGCAATGGTTCTGATTGCCTAGGAACCCTTGAGAGGTGCCCCACCCTAAAGCCAATAGCTGGGATTCATATCAATCGGTGCAGGTTGAGTGAGCTTGCACTCTGGAGTCCCACAGGAGAGGGGTGGGAGACAGGCAGGGCCAATGGAACGTCGATCTGGAGCAGGTACACTCAACATGAAGATCGCAGCACTCATGTTGATCGCAATCCCTGCTACCCCGTTGTTCCCATGTCTGTTCTCAGTGCTGCTGGCCCTCTCGAAAGCTGCTCTCACTAGGGCCCGCCTCTTGAGACCTGGTTTTGGGTGCACAGGTGGCTGGGAAGCTCGGCAGTCGCCTCCCTATCCAAGGCGGGCTGGGTCATGTTTACTTCTGGTGCGGCACTGCAGCCCTAGCTGGTGAGGGCCGGACCGCGTTTAAGTTGGCCACCAGTGGTGAGTGCCTTTGCCTTAGGGCTGCGACTGAATAGTAGGTGAGTGAAAAAGTGGTATCCTGATCACCTTCCCTGACTGGTGGGTCAACTTAAAGAGACCCTTCCCCAGCGGATTAAACACTTTGGTTCACCTCCTTGAGCAATGATCATCTTGGCTGCTCCTGTGAAATTCAGGTTCACTGCTCTTTTGACCAAGGGTCTGGGCCCATTTTGGGGGTGTCTCTCTCTTGCCCTGGCATGTAGACCTCACTCACAGGTTGGTACCCGATCAGCTTGACTGAAATAGACATAGGACTTACTTTCTAATCCAGACACCAAAAGTAAATAATGACTGTGGCCAACTTGCCATTTCATTAAAAGAAACGTATGACTATTCAAGGGGCATCTATGGGACGGCCATCTTGTAATGGTGTCTTCTCATTGCTTATCACATTCCTGGATTCTTCTGTTAACCTGCATAATCGCCCTATTGCATTGTAACACATATAAATCCCATGCTAACGTACCTACTATATAAGTGATTAGACCGCACAATAGTGAAACAGGTCAACTGATACCTCAAATCAAGAAACAATATAAAGTCTGGTTGAACTACAGCCATTTGCTACAGAAATAGGGTAGGCCTTCCTATCTTAGTCTGTGAAAATGTTGTCCTGAAACTTAAAATGATACACATCTCACACCGTTTACCTCCTTTTCCACTATGGCTCCTAATAATGCTTACCCCAACGATAACCTGCTGTCATGGGTGGGCCATAATGCATTCAAGATTGTTTACCCCCCTAATCAATCTAAACATGCTGCTAAGACCTTCAAACATAATCTACTCAAACTGCACCCGAAACGATTGTCTTTGATGCCTACTTTTGCACTTCAAAAGGTATTGTGGTTAACGATCTAATCTTATTCAGTAACAGAAGAGCCCAATGGAGAAAGTCTTAACCTCCTTGCTCCAATCCATACCTATGAGGAAAACTCACGGTTTCCAAATAACAATAATACCCTCACCAGACTTCAAGGCTGGTCTCAAAATATCCCTATACAATATTGGGAACATCCTTATTCAAGCATCGTACCGAAATCTTGAACAGGTTGACAAAGTCTTTATGAAGTTCAAAAATACATTAGGTAGTACTGTACCATCCAATCTGCCAAATCAAATTATCACTTCTGTGTTAAAACCCCACACCGCATCTACCACCTCTTCTATCTCTTCTTCACTTGTCTGACTCTGCATGACCTGTCACGTTGCGTTACCAATGACGAAACTAATGTTGATGAACCAAGGCCTTGTATCACAATCAAAGAGTGCATGACTACCAGAGTGAGGGTCTTGCCTTCTTCATCTACTCGAATGTCATTGAAACACAATGATCACCCCTAATGCTCTCAACCACAACAATCTGGGGAACTCCAGGTCCTCCAACTGCCCTTCCTAGACGTCTTCTTTGCCCCAATGGGCACCTCACTCATCCACCGTGGACCCCAACCTACGGTCTTCAACTTCCCTAGGGCACAAGAGGCCTATCGATGAAACTAATAGGACAGATTCTCCTACCCCTCTTCTTCTCTCCTCCTCCAGTACATCTCCCACTAGCAATCTCTCACTTCCCATCACCTCGCCTACTACGCACCTCCTTACCACTGAGGAATCCTTACTGCATACCACCACTCCCTCCCCTAAAGGATATAATTTACTATCCACCCCTGGTCCATCCACCCACCCTTTAAACCCTCCCTCCATTGAGGATAAGCTGGTTGGCCTCAAGCATGATCTTCCACTAGTTAAAGAAGGCCTTCAGAACTTATTACATTTCTCTATGAAGATGGTTTGGAATCAAAATAGGACCTCTAAGTCTAATCAACCTTGCCATCCCGCAATGGTTAAACACAACCGGAGCGGAACTTCGTCCATGGAAAACTCGGGGAGTCTACACTGGAAATCACAGCCAAATCCTAATCACCTGTCTAGGTCTCATAGGATTACTGACCATTTCACTGAGGCTGTCATTCACTCTCTTCCACTATCTTACAACACTGCCCCTTAATTAATCATCAGCCGCACCATTCACAATCCGAACTATTCCCTCCAACCCTCTTAGAGAACCCAGTGTCAATCTCCGAACTATGAACAAGGATAATTTATTACCTGTCTCCACATCACACATAGAAACCGTAGTAACTAAATCTCACATCAAATCAATGCTTTTTAACGGAAGGTCAGTGGTAAGGCAAATGTCAAAAGAATAGGGAGGTCTCCTTACAAATCCAATAAGGGACAAGGAGTAATGAAATATAAATCTGAAAAAGGTCCCTGTTTTACCATAAAATTGGGAGAACCTACATCCACAAATTAATGCGGAAGGAATCACAAACCCTTAAATGCCATAACCACACGTATAATAACTCACAATAATAGAGGAAAAAGAAATCAAATAACAATTAAAATGATATTTAGAAAATTGTACAATTTATTATACATTCATAAAAACATTGCTTTCCGTGTCATATGAAACAGTTAAAAATGTGCAAGTACACATAAGTTGTAAAAAGTTGTTGAAGCAGCGTTTCGGTGTTATGATACGACCTTCATCAGGACAAGATTCTAATTTAAAAAGAAACATACAATTAATTACAATCACTGTTTTTTTCTTTTTTACACAGTACATCAGTCACATTAATGGGAGAAACAATTCAAACAATCAATACCCTTTGGTGACACAGTTACATCCTCTTTTTGTTTATTAAACATGTGGTATGGGTTTGGAAATACAAGAAAGGATTTATATTGAAAAAAGGTTTAGGCTTTATATATAGTACTCTCGCTGAGGATATAGCGTTATCATAAGGGAATCTTATAAAGGTCACATCTTTAATCGATTAATTGTACCTTGTATGGAGAGAGAATTATTACTCAAATCCTAGTATTCAATTTAGGAATTCTTCTTGAGTATTATGGGTCACCTTCTTAAAAAATTGCGCGGTGTCCCTGGATAGTGTAAAACATCTAAATGGGTCAAGAATAAGGTAAGATGTTAGCAATGACAGAATTATCTAGGTTAGATTATCGGCTTAGGCCCTCACATTCCAACTATTTTACCTTAGAGAATCTGTATCTTGTGGTTAGTCCAGGGGTTAACCTCTCTTTAGTTAATGCTGAACCCGCACACCTTCTTAATTGGTAGTGTAATTTTTTATTATTCCCTGGGTAATAGACGACCCTAAATTGCAAACAGCAACAAAGGAAGGATTCAAATAATAGCAGTATTTTCTACGTTGATTACCTCAACCTATAACGCTAAGGATCTCTCATATTACCTTATTCATTCAGGAAAATCTTCAAGAGTCAAGGGAGCCACCGATTATTTGTAGATAGTCTAAAGGTATCCTAATCGGGTCAACACAGGGAAAAAAGGGAAAGATAGTTGTTTCTAAAAACCAATGCTCTTTTTCTTCATAGCTTCGCCAAGGGAACATATACACCACTTCCCGCTAAATTGAAAAAACTGGCCCAGAAACAGCGCATGGCTGGATGCTTTGACGCCTGTTTGTTTCCTCACAAGCTATGGGTGGTTAGCGCAACCTTCTTTTAATTTCTTCAAGAACTGATTTCATTAATTATCAAGCTCTGGAATGAAGGAGTTTTATTCAATTAACTTCGATATTATTTAAGCAGCCTTCGTTTAAAAAACACTCTGTTTCTTTACATTTAAAGACCTTGGCCTTTATTAAATTAAATCTATATATTTTTTGTGATCGCGACATGGATTTAAAAGCCCGTATGTATTTTTGTATCAGACACTTTTTACCATGCTGCTCTTTAGGGCGTTCGATACGTGCTTGCTCATACGAAAATGTAATCTTACTTTACACTCTGCCCATATATTAGACTCTACGATATTTAGCCTCCTTATATCTATGTAGTAGGTACTACCTAGAAGACAAATCGATATGTCTAATAAAGATAGTGCGCAATTATTGTGCCCAAAAAGAGAGCTTTAATGAAATCTAGGAAATATTAGAGAATGAGTTCTCGCAACACCGACTCTAATGGAGCGGCATATTTTATAAAAATCAATCAATCAATCAATCATGCCATTTGTATAGCGCACTACTCACCCGGGAGGGTCTCAAGGCGCTTGGGGGGAGGGGTATGCTACTGCTCGAACAGCCAGGTCTTGAGTTGTTTCCTGAAGGCGAGATGGTCCTGGGTCAGCCGAAGGTGGATGGGGAGGGAGTTCCAAGTCTTGGCAGCCAGGTAAGAGAAGGATCTTCCTCCGGCGGTGGCTCTTCGGATGCGTGGTACGGCTGCGAGGGCGAGGCTGGTGGACCTTAGCTGGCGGGTGGGCGTGTAGAAGGTCAGGCGGTTGTTGAGGTACTTGGGGCCCAGGTCGTGGAGAGACTTGTGTGCGTGGGTGAGGAGCCGGAACGTGATCCTCTTGTCGACGGGGAGCCAGTGCAGGTTCCTCAGGTGGCTGGAGATGTGGCTGCGTCGGGGGACATCCAGGATGAGTCGGGCGGCGGCGTTCTGGATGCGCTGGAGTCTTTTCTGTAGCTTGGCTGTGGTTCCGGCGCAGAGGGCATTTCCGTAGTCCAGTCGGCTGGTGACGAGTGCCTGGGTGACATTCTTCCTGGTCTCGGTCGGGATGCAGCGGAAGATCTTGCGAAGCATACGCAGGGTGTTGAAGCACGATGAGGAGACGGCGTTGACTTGTCTGGTCATCGAGAGGGAGGGGTCCAGGATGAAGCCCAGGTTGCGTGCGTGGTCAGTTGGCTTGGGTGCGGTGCCCAGGGCTGGGGGCCACCAGGAGTCGTCCCAGGCGGAGGGCGAAGATCCCAGGATGAGGACTTCCGTCTTGTCCGAGTTCAGTTTCAGGTGGCTGTCCTTCATCCACTCGGCGACGTCTTTCATCCCTTCGTGTAGGCAGGTTCTGGCGGTGTCGGGGTCTCTGGTGAGGGAGAGGATCAGCTGGGTGTCGTCGGCGTAAGAGATGATGTTGAGGTTGTGCTGGCGTGCGATGGCTGCGAGAGGTTTCATGTAGATGTTGAAGAGGGTGGGGCTGAGTGAAGATCCTTGCGGGACGCCGCAGATGACTTCGGTGGCCTCGGAGCGAAACGGGGGGAGGCAGACTCTTTGTGTTCTTCCGGCGAGGAACGAGATGATCCACTCCAGTGCCTTCTCTTGGATACCGATGTTGCTGAGGCGCTGGACTAGGGTGCGGTGGCAGACCGTGTCGAACGCAGCGGAGAGGTCCAGGAGGATGAGGGCCACTGTTTCCCCCTTGTCGAGCAGGGTCCGGATGTCGTCGGTGGCTGCGATGAGGGCAGTCTCGGTGCTGTGGTTGGCTCTGAAGCCGGACTGCGAGGGGTCGAGGGATCCGTTCATCTCGAGGAAGGCGGTCAGCTGTCTGTTGACGATCTTCTCGATGACTTTAGCAGGAAAAGGGAGGAGCAAGATGGGGTGGAAGTTTTTGAGATCGGTGGGGTCCGCTGTAGGTTTCTTCAGGAGGGCGCTGATCTCGGCGTGCTTCCAGCTCTCCGGGAACGTGGCGGTGTTGAAGGAGGCGTTGATGATGTTCCGGAGTTGGGGTGTGATGGTGGAGTCGGCCTTGTTGAAGACGTGGTGTGGGCAGGGGTCGGTCGGTGATCCGGAGTGGATGGTGTTCATCGTGCGGGCTGTGTCTTCGGTGGTCACCGTGGTCCAGGTGCGAAGGGTGGCGGTGGGGGGCGTTGGTTCGACGGTTGGGTGCGTGGGTGGGGTGCCGAAGCTGTTGTGGATGACGGCGATCTTGCGGTGGAAGAACGAGGCGAGGGAGTCGCAGAGGTCTTGTGACGGAGTGATGTCGTTGGTGCCGGTGCTGGGGTTGGAGAACTCCTTGACGATAGTGAAGAGCTCTTTGCTGTCGTGGGCGTTGTTGTCCAGTCGTTCCTTCAGGGATTTCTTCTTGGTGGTGCGGATGAGCTGGTGGTGCTTGCGGGTAGCGTGTTTGAGGGCGGTCATGTTGTCGGTGGTCCGGTCGAGGAGCCAGGCTTTCTCGAGGGTGCGGCAGGTCTTCTTGGAGTCCTTGAGGTCATCGGTGAACCAGGATGCCTTCTTGCTTCTGGGTCTGCTGGGAGGGTTCTTTAGTGGCGCGAGTTCGTCGGCGCAGGCGGTCAGCCACGGTGTGAAGTTGCGGGCTGCTTCGTTGGGGTCCGTTGTGTTGGTGGGTGGGCTCTGGCTGAGGGAGGTGGTGAGTTGGTCTACGGTGATCTTGCTCCAATTCCTGTGAGGTACCTGTTGCGGGTGGTGGTGGGTCGTGGATCTTTTGAAGCTGAAGTGGACGCAGCTGTGGTCGGTCCAGTGGAGTCCAGTGGCGTGGCTGAAGGTGATGTACTTGCTGGAAGAGAAGACGGGATCAAGCGTGTGGCCGGCGTAGTGGTAGAAAAACTACCCGGGTAGTTCTAACCATCAGGGGACGCGCAGGAAGTGATGCGGCAATCAGAGCCTAATCAACTACAGCAGTGATAGGCTGTAGATATATATAAAAACACCTCGTTTCAGCCCTCGCAATATATTCCGAAACAAGGAGATGCAAGAGGAGCAGGGAGGCCGTTTGGGGGTTTTGTTATTAAAGCTGGCAGTTGACCTAATTCTGTAGGTAGAGTAGAGACATAGAATACTCTTTTTGTAAAAAGTTAAATACTACATAGATATAAAGAGTCTAAATATCGTAGAGTCTAATATATGGGCAGAGTGTAAAGTGAAATTACATTTTCGTATGAGCAAGCACGTATCGAACGCCCTAAAGAGCAGCATGGTAAAAAGTGTCTGTTACAAAAATACATACGGGCTTTTAAATCCATGTCGCGATCACAAAATATATAGATTTAAATTAATAAAAGCCAAGGTCTTTAAATGTAAAGAAACAGAGTGTTTTTTAAACGAAGACTGCTTAAATAATATCGAAGTTAATTGAATAAAACTCCTTCATTCCAGAGCTTGATAATTAATGAAATCAGTTCTTGAAGAAATTAAAAGAAGGTTGCGCTAACCACCCATAGCGTGTGAGGAAACAAACAGGCGTCAAAGCATCCAGCCATGCGCTGTTTCTGGGCCATTTTTTTCAATTTAGCGGGTAAGTGGTGTATTTGTTCCCTTGGCGAAGCTATGAAGAAAAAGAGCATTGGTTTTTAGAAACAACTATCTTTCCCTTTTTTCCCTGTGTTGACCCGATTAGGATACCTTTAGACTATCTACAAATAATCGGTGGCTCCCTTGACTCTTGAAGATTTTCCTGAATGAATAAGGTAATATGAGAGATCCTTAGCGTTATAGGTTGAGGTAATCAACCTAGAAAATACTGCTATTATTTGAATCCTTCCTTTGTTGCTGTTTGCAATTTAGGGTCGTCTATTACCCAGGGAATAATACAAAATTACACTACCAATTAAGAAGGTGTGCGGGTTCAGCATTAACTAAAGAGAGGTTAACCCCTGGACTAACCACAAGATACAGATTCTCTAAGGTAAAATAGTTGGAATGTGAGGGCCTAAGCCGATAATCTAACCTAGATAATTCTGTCATTGCTAACATCTTACCTTATTCTTGACCCATTTAGATGTTTACCCTATCCAGGGGCACCGCGCCATTTTTTAAGAAGGTGACCCATAATACTCAAGAAGAATTCCTAAATTGAATACTAGGATTTGAGAAATAATTCTCTCTCCATACAATGTACAATTAATCAATTAAAGATGTGACCTTTATAAGATTCCCTTATGATAACGCTATATCCTCAGCGAGAGTACTATGTATAAAGACTAAACCTTTTTTCAATATAAATCCTTTCTTGCATTTCCAAACCCATACCACATGTTTAATAAACAAAAAGAGGATGTAACTGTGTCACCAAAGTGTATTGATTGTTTGAATTGTTTCTCCCATTAATGTGACTGATGTACTGTGTAAAAAAGAAAAAAACAGTGATTGTAATTAATTGTATGTTTCTTTTTAAATTAGAATCTTGTCCTGATGAAGGTCGTATCATAACACTGAAACGCTGAGTCGACAACTTTTTACAACTTATGTGTACTTGCACATTTTTAACTGTTTTATATGACACGGAAAGCAATGTTTTTATGAATGTATAATAAATTGTACAATTTTCTAAATATCATTTTAATTGTTATTTGATTTCTTTTTCCTCTATTATTGTGAGTTATTATACGTGTGGTTATGGCATTTAAGGGTTTGTGAGTCCTTCCGCATTAATTTGTGGATGTAGGTTCTCCCAATTTTATGGTAAAACAGGGACCTTTTTCAGATTTATAGGTCAGTGGTAAGGCACACAGACGATACTGCAGACCTCATACTTACACAAAAACTGGACCGACTGAGCCTACCGGAAACTTGCCTCAATTACTCCTCCTCACCAGTTCTGGACATCTTAGCCGCCCCCGAATATGACATCATCAGACTGGATGGACCGATTAAAGTTGGGGACGACATAGCATGTATCTTCCACTCCACTTGCACCCTAAGACAGACACAAACTGCTCCGATGTCCACCTGTTAACACCTGGGAATTGAAATCTGGAAAAATGACAAAATAGTTTGCACACTCCACATGAACTATCACCCCCCAGGTGATAATCTTCTTTTTATCGAACAAATAATGGAGAGCATTTCCTCTAACTTTAAGCAACACCATAACCATATCTTCCTTGGGGATTTCAACTTACACTGGAAGGACACAACACAAATGATCCCTCACTGTGCTCCTTCAGTGCTTTCCTCTTGGACTTAAACTTCACCCAGTCCTGCAACGGGCCTACCCACAACAAAGGTTCCACCCTTTATTTAATCACAGCTAAAGATAACATTATATAACTGGATGGCATATCATCTTGTGAGTGGTCAGACTACTACCTAATCTCTTTTCTCATCTTGGAAAGGGTGCTGATTAGAGAGGGACAACCTTGTAAGGCCAAACAATGGGCAAGAGATCTGAGGAACATCAATGTTAATGATCTACCCTATATTACTAATAATCTACTTCCTCCGATCCTAACATGACAAATCAGGATGACCCTTACTGAACTCTACATCTACTCCATGATGGATTTGCTCGACAAAATTGCTCCAAAGCAACTCAAAAGGATTCCCAGTAAACATTCCAATCCCTGGTCTAATTGCTTCCTTTTTGAGGAAAGACACAAATTAAGGTTGGTGGAGAGAACATGGAGAAACTGTCCTTCCATAACAAACCTCAAGCAGTTAAAGATGATAAGAAGTGCATATAACAAACACATCTGTTGCGCCAAAGCTAATCACTTTACATCACAGCTAGACAACGCCAAAAACAGACCGAAAAAACTCTTTGAAATCATCAGACAACAAGCAAACCACTCAACTAACCAACACTCTACACTTAAGGACCTACTCCCCAGCAGGGATGAGTTCTCTACACCACTTCAGGGAAAAGACAGAAAAAATTGAACTAGAACTACAACTCACCTCACCAAATACGCATTTACAGACCCAGCCCACTCCCTCGCCATTGTTACCCTTGGCAAGGTCTCCTCTTTCTAGCTATATGAAGTATACTCTCAAAAATAATGCAGCGTGGAATACCTTTTCACTACCAGATGATGCCAAATTACTCAAAATTAGTATTTCATTAAAAGCTTTAAATCATATCAATGGTCCTCTGCCCACCAAGTGTTTCAAAGAGCTTAGAACTTCCGTTCTCCCACTCTGGTCTAAGATTGTCCACAAATCTCTCCTGCAGGGCTTGATTCCTGACTGCCTCAAGACAGGACAAGTCACCCCATCCCAAAGAAGCCTACTGCAGACTTACCTGATCCTAACAACTTCTACCCAATTTCTAATATCATGACTTTAGCCAAACTACTTGAGAAATGTGTTCACACACAACTCTGTAACCACATCGAACAGTTTCAACTCCTTGACCAATACCAATCGGGTTTCAGATCAGGACATAGTACTGAAACTGGCCTAATACACATTGTTGATGACGCTCTGAAATTACTTGACCAGAATGAACTCTGCCTACTCATACTTCCTGATCTCTCCTCAGCATTTGACATGGTCAAACATGACAACTTAATTTATCTCCTCGAAAAAAGGATGGGGTTATCTGGTCCAGTTTTAATATGGTTTGCCTCATTCCTACATAACAGAACGCAAAGAATCAAAGTCAACCATTCCCTTTCTAACAGTACGCCAGTCTCAATTGGAGTGCCCCAAGGATCCGCACTCTCGCCCACGCTTTTCAACTTATTCACGTTACCGTTTAGTGAAATTCTGAACTGCTCAAACATACAATATCACATGTACGCCAATGATACTCAATTGTACTTGAAAATTTCTTTACCGGATGAAATCAAAACACTTAACTTTGATCTTCTGAAAACTCAGCATTGACTACCTCACAATCACCTTATGCTAAATATATTCAAGACGGACTTCCTCCTGATTGCTCGCCGATAATCACTCTGCCCCAATTCAAGACTAGCTCAAACAACTAACAGCGCTCAGCTGCGCTCCATGTGTTGTTAACCCCATTGCTGCTGGCGACTCTCAACGGTAGTGCTGCGCACGTCCGTTGGATGTCGCGGCCCCGCCCGCGCAACAGAACGTTCCACACTAGCGCAGAACGTTCAGCGCAGGAAAGGGGTTAACTCCCCTAAAGCACTAGGCATAACTCTAGATAAACACCTGAATATGCAAGACAACATCAGTGCCATAACTAGAAGGACCAATCACCAACTCAACACATTAAGGAAAATCAAACCGTTCCTGCCACCTGATGACATGCAGCTAGCAGTCCAATCCCTAATTATTTCCCGCTTAGATTACGAAATTGTGACCCTGGCTGGGCTATATGAAGCTAGATTGCCCCTCTAAGGGCTACTCTGAACTCTGCAGCCAGACTCATCACAGGATCAAGAAAAAGTGAACACCACACCAGATCTAACTCAACTCAATTGGCTCTCATTCGAAGCAAGGAACTGGTTCAAGTTAACCTGCTGAACACGCAAAGCACTTTATTATAACAGGCAAAAAACCTAAAAATATCTGATTTTAACCGGTCCCCAAAAAGTTCTAACACTCTACTATTAAAACCACAAAAACTCAGGAAGAACAAACCTCACAACTGTGCCTTCTCCAGCATTGCTCCAAGAATATGGAATGCTCTTTTCCCGAAATCAGAGCAAACCTCTTGACCGCCTCATTCAAAAAAGAAGTCAAAGGTTTGTCCTAAATAGCTACTTGCAACAATAGACTTGAAGTTACCAAACTAACATTTATTTGATGTTTACAGCACAGAACTATCTTTCTTTATATCAAATATAATCGTCTTATATTTGTTTAACCTCTTTTACGGTTAATATTTTACAACTTCACCTGCCTATACGTACAGCGCTCTGATCCCCTTGTCGGGTCGTGTTTGCTCTTTATAAAACTTTTCAAATAAATAAATATTTTTAAATCATATTGAATTTAACCAACCTGGTGGAATTAGATTAATTTTTCTACTTATTATGATGAATTTGTATGCTATTTATAAAAAATATGAAAAACATATTTTTTTCAGCTATGGTTGCTCTTCCAATAATATCAGACAAAAGGCAAACAGTGATGACTTGCTAGCACATATTTTCCATCTCTAGGCATCCATACCTTGCAAAAAAATCATGGTAGAACCCATCCCCTCGAGTGGTACCAATCGCCTACATTTGTGGTCCTGGCTCATGACCTAAATGTAAATCCAATCCTGTACTTGTATAGCGCACAAATCACCCCCGAAGGGATATCTCGGCGCTGCGGGCCGTTGGGAAGATTAAGCGAGCTATTGCCCAGAGTCGCATGGTGCTGGGCAGAGCCCTGCCGCCAGAGCCGGGGATCGAACCGTGATAATTGTTTGCATCCTGCTTGGACCTTCAGGTGGACAAGTACTTCAGTTGGAGGCCAGATCCGCAAGTGGCAGCTACAGATGCCTTCCTTCAGGATTGGAGTGTGAAGAAAAGGTATGCTTTTCCCCGGTTCATAATGATCATGCAGTTACTCCCTTTTGGCGGTCTGAAGTATGGTATCCAGTGATGGTGGAACTGGGTAATCCCCATTACATGATTTAGGATTGGTCTCTCAATCTAAAGGCATGGAGGATTACAGGAGTTGATGGAATATCAGAGGACTTTTGGAGGAGGCTAAGTGTCTTTTGTCAAAGGCGTGGGCGGATGGAACAACTAAGAGTTACAGATCCTCTACGGGTGATGGTTAGGTTGGTGTGTTCAGATGAGTGAGTTCAGCGTGGTCCACAGCTTGAATTTTTCATCTTCCTTGGTGTCGGATGGGTTGGCCTGTAGCTCAGTGAACACATTTAGGTCCACCATATAGGATGGACATCGTCCCATTGATGGCTCCCCAATGGAGGAAGACACTTTGATGGGGAGGAATAAGGTTTTCGGTTCACCTTGAACCTCGATATTCCACACTCTGGGAGGATGTGAACAAGATTCTCAACCTTTTTCTCTCATGGCAACACAATAAAATACCTTACTAGGAAACAATTATCAAGTAAGCTGGTCATGTTGTTATGCCTGATCTCATGCAAACAAGTGCCTGATGTGAAAGTCTTGGCTATTACAGATAGGGTATTCACTCCGGAAGGGGTTACTGTTCACATTTTTAGAAGGACAAAATGTAATTTCTGTCTTGTCCTGCTTTTCCTGAAAAGCCCAAACTATGGGGCCGATTAGGATCGCGGTTTTTCCGCATCCTCCGGGCCGACGGAAGTGTCCAGGCCAGATTAGGATGGCCGGGGGGTCTGGAAGACCGTCCGCCGCTTTTCCGCCGCGGTCGCCTTCCGACCGCGGCGGAAAAGCTCTAACATGTCTGGCGGTGTCTATCAGACACCGCCAGGCATATTAGGATGTCTGCATTCCTATGCCTTTCCACGGCGGAATTTCCGCCATGGAAAGGCATACGGACTTTCACTTCGGGGGCCCGTTGCGGGCCCCCTGGGTGAAGTGGGGGTGGGGGTGCACATGGGGGGTACCTATGGTACCCCCCTGCATTTGCGTGCACAAAGCAGCAGGCACTGCGTGGTGCCTGCCGCTTTATGCATGCAAATGCCATGCATGCATTTTTAACCTTGCGGCGGGTGCAGCTTGAAGCTGCACCCGCCGCAATGTTAAAGATAGAGGATGTGACCGCCACACTGGCGGTCACATCCTAATCTGCTCGGAGGGACCGCCACTGCCCCTGCGGACGGTCCCTCCTCCTCAGGGGTCGCGGTCGGTCTCAAGTCCGTCCGCGATCCTAATCGGCCCCTTAGTGTGGTAAGATGCCCTAAATCCTATGAAGCCATGAAGAAGCATGTTCGCCCAGCTGGGGAACGTCAGCTTCTAATCTCATTATGTAAGCTATTTGAGGCAGTGCCTTCTCCCACCATCACCAGGTGGGTGTAGTATGTCATGCAAGAGGCTGGCATAGATACATCGGTTTTTGGTGCTCACTCAGTGAGAGGTGCTATGGGTTCCAAAGCATTTTTTTGAGTGCTAGACTAGAATATATTTTGAATGGAGCTGATTGGTCATCTGATTATTCATTCACAAAGTTTCATTTCGAACCTGTACTTAACTTGGATACTTTGGTCATCAATAAGCTCTGAACTACCATAGCTTCACCTCCGGTCCTGCCATAGAATATAAAATGTCTAGTTTACTTACTGAAAGTTTCAACTCTAATAAGGACGGGGAGGCAAGGATTACTCCCACCTGAGTTGAACAGTCTTTTCCCATACCTATATTGGAGTAATGTATATTGGAGTAATGGACAGTAAATGTATGAGATTCGTATGGTATAAGTATTCAATATTCTGATTTGTTTGGCGGGGAGGCGAATATGGCACTTATTGGGTATAATGATGATATTTCATGTTTTCTTGTTCTGCTATTGTGCATGGTTGTTCTCTTCCATTGGTACTGGGATGAATGAATTACAGGAATTTCTTTTTTTGCAGGGAATGACTTTTCTAAACAAGATTGAACAAGCATAATTGAAGGCTGCACGAAGAAAGGAGCTTAGACACTGTTGATGGACTATATCCAGAATGAAAGATTGGGGGGGGGGTGTTGTAGTTTTTTTTACTTCCCAAGGGTTAAAGTGGAAAAGGAAGATTTCGGTGTTCTATGGCTGCTGTATTGCATAAAGTTAAGAAAGGTGAAAATTATAAACTGGTCCCTGTCAAAAACGGGTAGTTATTGGATTATCAACAACTCAAACTTCACTTTTATTGTTTATGTGTTAGCAGAACAGGAGGTAAAGGGGAGAATTAAACCCAACATAATTGTGTGTTTTGTGTAGATTTACTCCCATTAAACCCAGATGTGCACTGCTATTCCTAATTCCATTTGGATTAACTCATAATGGCATGGTACTCATGATGTGTGGGTGCCGGATACTGGTGGCAATTACGGGTGTGGTATTTACACCCCACCAGTACATAAAAATAGCATGGAAATATTTACACTCTCACAAAAAGTGTGTCAAGGCTTTTCATATGATTTCAATTAATGTCTGAAAAGGCAATGCAAGGATTGCTCATGGTTATAAAACATGAGGTAATGTACCCTCAGACTTGCATGACAAGCATATAACAAGTCATAAACGATTTCCATGACAGTACAGAGGCACAAAGCTAAAGCTCGATATCCTTTACGAGGGCTTGGAACTCCAATGAGGTTATTAAAATCATTACAATGTACGTAAATATTGGGGTCCTCTTTTATGAAAAGTGACGCATCGCTGTGTGAAAACAGCAATGCACCACTTTTCATTGCATCCTCCTTGCGACATGCTGGATGCATCATATTTACAGTATTACGCATCATGTCGCAAGGAGTTACAGATACGTCAGTATTTCTGACGTTTCTGTAGGCACAAAAATGACACATTGCTGGAGTGTGTCACAAAAGTGACACACTCCAGCAATGGCAAGCTCCATTTCAAATGTGCCTGCATCAGTCTTACACCTGCTGTGAGGCAGGTGTAAGATATTGACGCATTTGCATCCTAGAAGTGGCGCAGAGAAATCTCAAAGATTTCACCGAGTCACTTCTACAAGGCTTACTTGCGTCAGAACGCCCACCCTGCATACATTATACCTGGTGCAGGTATAATTTGACGCAGGGGTTTACAGAGTGATGCATCTACCTTGATGCATCACTTTGTAAATATGACGCCCCATAGTGCATTTTTTACGTAGCTGGTACATCACAAAAAGTGATGCACCGGCGGCGCAAAAGTGATGCATGGTCTCATAAATAAGCCCCTGGGTATCTATAGGAAACATGGGTCCCTCCCTTCGCCACCATCTCCCGTGGTACCTAGGTGGCTGTGACACTGTGTTCTGCTTCTTTATTAGCTTCTGCTTGTGGTGCAGAAGTGGCTTCCATGCTGAGCACAGCCTCTCCACTGCCTCGCATTTCTTTACTTGAGAAGCCAAAGTGGCCTCAGGAAAGTGCATATCTTCTATGTAAGCTAACACCTTCTTTTCTGTCTATTGTGGTGATGGGGCTGCAGCCCTGCTTGTTGTGGCCTCTTAGCTGGTCAAACCATCTCTTTTGGCACCAAGGCTGCAGCAACGCGTGTGTATTTTCCGTGTCAGGTAATAATCTCACTCCATGCCACAACATACAATGTTTCCAGCCTTGGGCTTAGTTTGAAGTTCCCATTTCAGGTCTAAATATACATTCAGGCTCAGCTTTAACTTGAAGCTAGAGTATTCTTCAAAGTCACACCCCACACCCAAACTGTCGACATCTACTGAGTAAGACCTTAAGAAGTGGCTCCGGGCACCGCCCACTGGGAATGACCTTTGGCAAGGACTAATGGGCTCTGGCCGCTGGGCCTGGCCATCAGCATGGCCATGAACTCGGTACCCCGTTGCCCTTTGACTATGAGAAACAGATGTAGCATGCTTGGTTAGTAAATTATACAGCGGGTTCTGGGGCAAAGGAAACCAAGGCCCAGAATTGTATGTACCTGACTGAAGGTCTTGTGCACCAAGCTCTTTAGTCATGTGGTGTGGGCATGCGGCCATGGCTAAAAGAAAAAAAACACCTTGCACGTAGAGTCAATGAATTGTTACTTTAGCCACAGCACAAATAAACTAAAAATAATCACTGAAAAACTCTGTTAAAGGGACAATTGGCTCCTTACTTAGACAAAGATTTAATAGTCAATATGAAAAACAGAAACTGATCTGAAAAACTTCAGCGGATGTTATATTTATGATCCAGAACCTGACATCCACCCAAATGCAACCCTCATTGTATGTAATCAAAGCACATCCTTCCACTGCTGAACATGCAACTATTTGTCACATGCCAGAGATCTGCTGCTTTCTGTCACTGAAGAATGTTGTAGCGTCCTGCTACTAATAATGACAAACTACGTGTGTGGTTTAACGGAGCCTTTATTCTTGCTTCTGACTTAGACCTCGTCCCTACTCTAACTGACCACTTCCCTTGTCCACTCCTCCTCTTCCTGTATCCCCCTAACTCCACCCACCAATCAACTAGACTGCACACAACCTTACATCTCCCCCTTTGTTAGCAAATTAGAAAAGAAAGTCTAACTTGGTCATAGTTCTTCAATCAACCGCACAGGTTGTCGAATATCTCGTCTGGGTCGTAGGACTACACCCCTCCCGGAGTCAGTTTCGGCATGAGTCTCTGCTCTCTGTACTGCAGCTGCATTGCCAGATTCCTCTATGTCCAGTCTCTCAGTCATTTTGTGGAGGGTATCTTTGATGGTAGGAGCACATCTTTGGAAGTGCGACACATTCCTAGTAATTCTCCTGTTCTCCGATTCAGCGGTTAACATTGTGCCCTTCTGTTGAGTAATCATAAGAGGTTCAGCTCTGAACTTGCAATCAGTCTTTCTTTGCTGTTCCTGCTTGACTAAAACACAGTCACCTTCTTGCAAAGATGAAGACCTGGCTCTCCTCCTAGTGTCAGCGTAGGACTTAATCTTGTTCTTGCGCCCTCAGTCAGCCACTACTAACTCCTCGTGTGTTCTTGTCGGCGACACAGGTCGCAGGGCTCCTTCCCACGTGGGTATGCGTGTTCTGATCGGTCGTCCCAACATGAGAGTGGCAGGACATTTCCCCGTAGAGGCATGAGGTGTTGTTCGATATGCCCTCAAAACCTCATTGAGAGCCACTTGTAAGTCTTTCTTGTCACAGGTGGCTTGCTGGAATGTCTTTTTCAACGTTGCCATAAATCGCTCCACCATGCCGTTGGCTTGAGGCCAGAGGGGAGTGATCTTGCGATGTCTAAAGTTCAGATGCTTTGCAAATTCTTCAAATTCATGCCCGTTGAAAGGGGGCCCATTGTCTGTCTTGAGTTCTTTAGGAACACCCCAGGCCGCAAACACTTCCTCCAACACCGCAATAGTGCTAGTGGCACCGGTGGAGGGTACAAACTGAGCTACTGGAAATCTTGAGTACTCATCCATTATTACTAGGACATATTTGCCCGACTGAAGGGGTCCATAAAAGTCCATGGCTAGTTCTTGGCATACACCACTAGGTAGCTTTGACATGTGGAGGGGTGCTGGAGGATCTCCTGAATTGACCAGTTGGTACTGGGGGCAATCCTTGAGGGTGAGCTCCACCATCTGGTCGAGAAGCGGGAACCATACTCGCTCTCTGAGCGCCCTTTTTGTAGCTACCACTCCACGATGACCCTTGTGGGCTAAGTTGATGACCCCCTGGCGGAGTTGCATCGGGATGACAATCCGTTGGTCCCTCAGTAGAAGCCCCTCTGATGTGGCAGATAGTTCTTCGCTCACATGCTTGAAGACCTGCATTTCTTGTCGGGTCTGTGCGTCACACCCTTCTTCTTCGCTGTCGTGGCGCCAGCGATTAGTCCGCAATCGGCGCATCACCCTTTGAAGGATGTCATCTCGAGCAGTAGCATCGCATATTGCCTCCAAGGGAACCGCCGGTGGTCTGGCATGGTCCACAACAAAATGGATGTACTCTTCGGCCACAGATGGATATGACGCCTGTGATGCTTGAGGGTGCCTGGACATATAATCAGCTGGATTCGCTGATTTTCCGGGTTTGTGTACTATCGTATACGTGTACTCTTGTAAACGCAAACCCCAACGCTCAATTCGAGGTGGCATTTTGGCTCTGGGATTTCCGAAAGTGGTGACTAGTGATTGAAGGTCAGTCACTAGCGTAAAGTGCTTTCCATATATAAAGATGTGAAAGTGCTCGCACGCCCACACAACCGCAAGACTCTCCTTTTCTGGTTGGGAATAAGCCTTTTTCCGTGTCCGACAGACTTCTGCTAGCATACACCACAATGTGCCTCTGGTCTGTCTCGTTGTCGAACTGAGCCAGGATTGCACCCAGTCCTACTGGGCTAGCATCAACGGTGATCTCAGTCTTCCTCTTGGGACTGAAATATGCCAGGTTGTCCGCTGATTCGACAGCCTGTTTAATTTCTCTGAAAGCCTGCTCGCATTGGGGAGTCCAGTTGAATGGCTGTCCTTGTTTGGTGAGGGATCGTAACGGGTGACTGCTGGTGGCATAGTCCTTTATATATCTGGCACAAACCCTTGCCATGCCCAGAAAAGACCGAATGTCACTCACATCTTGCGGACTCTTGGTGTCGTTCAAGGCTATCACTTTTTCAGGATCGGGCTTCATTCCAGCTCCGGAAAACACATGACCAAAGAATTTGAGAGTGGATTGATGAAACTCACACTTGTCTTGTTGAGGGTGAGGTTGGCCTCCAGGAGGGCATGGCACACCCGGTCTAGCGCTTTGTCATGTTCTTGGATATTTGAGCCATATATCAGAATGTCATCACTATAATTTAGTGTATTTGGTATGTGCTGGATGGTCGGGCGGATTGCTTCTTGAAAGATCTCCACAGCAGACGAAATGCCGAAGCTAAGTCGCTTGTAGCTGAATAGACCTAAATGGGTGGCGAATGTTGTTATGTACCGCGACTTCTCATGTAGTTCCAACTGGTGGTACCCTTTATTTAAATCCAATTTGGAGAAGACTCTGGCGCCATTCAGTGATGAGATCATGTCACTCAAATGGGGTCCTGGGTGATGCTCCCTCTCAATGGCTGTGTGGGGAAGCCTCATATCTACGCACAAGCGCACCTTGTTGGGCATGCCCTTCTTTGGCACTATGACTACAGGTGACACCCATGGTGTTGGCCCTTCAGTCCTCTCGATAATATCCGTCCGTAGCAACTCTTGAATCTCATCTTCCACCGCTTGTTGAAGGTGGAAGGGCACTCGTCTAGGGTGTTGTGCGACTGGAGGTATCCGTTCATTGATATGTAACCGGATCTGACACTTGTTCATCTTTCCAAGTCCTGTAAATAATTTGGGGAATTTGTGCATGATGTCAGGATCATCACTTACTCTGTACAAAATCTCAACCAGCCGAAGACGCTCCGCAGTGGGAAGACTGAGGAGACAATCAGCCTCTGAGCCTTCAATTACGTGAATGTGTGCCGGAACAGAAGTGTCTTTGCGCTTGAGAGTAGTTGCGAATTTCCCCAGACAACGAAGAGGTCTTTTTGACATCCATGTGAATACTCTGACATAAGCCGGGCTCAGTGTGGGTGGTGGTTTCATTTTGTTATATTCAGTCACTGGGATGTAGTTCAGTGAGGCCCCACTATCCATTACAAACTTGGTTGGGTGAGTTCCCACACTTATGTCTAGTCTGGGGTATCTTTTTAGTTGATCTGGGTCCGCTACCATGCATACATACTCATCAGTATATCTCGAGTCCCGAGATGTTGACCTGGATCCTCTAGATGGAGACCTCTTCTCCCATTGAGACCTGCGAGACTCTCTGCTGGATCGTGAGGAGCCAGAGGATGACTCTGGGCGATCCTGGACGGCCTTCACATGATGCCGCCGGCTGTCAGGACGAGAAGATCTCGACGTCTCCTTCATCCTTTCCTTTCGATATTCTCCACACATAGCCTCAAAGTGATTTTCTCTTCCACATTTTCGACACTGCTGACCGAGTGCTGGACATGCATCGGTGTATGGAAAGTCGTATCCGCATCGATAACATTTGCGGGGGCGATCTCGTTTTTTGTCGCCACGGCGAGACTCATGGCGTCTGCGCCCTGTGTAATGCTGGCGGGACGATGCCCTCGATGTCCGATGTCGGTCTCGAGAGCATCTGCGGGTGTACACGATGCAATTGTTCCCGCCTTTCACTATGTCCTGTCTCCATTCTTCTGGCATGTTCCTCTGCTTGATCATATATTCGGGTCATCTCCTCAATCTCATCGAGAGTGTGACCTTTCCGTAGCAGTCGCCATCTGAGAGTTTCCGACTGGCATGCTTCAATTATCCACAGTCTTATAGCATCCTCTGTGGAGAATGTATCGAATTCACAATATCGAGACAGTCGTCTCAACCTCATTATGAACGTACTCATCAATTCCTCTTTTTCTTGACGAGCTTGGTGAAACATGTATCTCTTATAGTCCACATTTCTCTTATGTAAAAATCTCTTGTTCAGGGCATCTCGCACCTTGACATATGATCCAGTTACAGGAGGCAGCAGCTCCTTGATGACCTTACTGATTTCTTTACCAACAAGATTGCGCAATGCAATTAACTTTTCTTCTTCATCCATGACCTTTGATTCCTTCATATAGTCCTCGAAGTCCTCCAACCACTCCTCCCATCGAGGTCCCATGCCTCCTCCTGCAATGAGGGCCAGTGGTTCAGGAGTGCGAAGATATGAGGCATTGGACGTGCCTGGCGTGACTGCTGCCGCATTCGCTACATTCCTGTGTGGTGACGTCAACATCTTTGATTCCCGTACCTTTGCTTTTACTTATGCTTGTCTATGCTTGCTGTTGCCTTTGCTCGTGCTTGTTGTCTTTCTTCTGTTGCAGTTACTCGTGCTTGTTTGCTTTTGCTCGTGCTTGTTCTACTTTCTGTTCTCTTGCCTTTGCTTGTGCTCGTTTCACCTCTTGCATTTGCTTGGGCTTGTTTACTTGTTTCACCTCTTGCCTTATCTTGTGCTTGTTTTCTTGTTTCTGCTGCTTGCATTAGCAGGTGCTTGTTTGTATTTGCCTTGGCTTGGGCTTGTTTTCTTGCTCTGCTTCTTGCCTTGGCATGTGCTTGTTGCTCAATGCTCTGCCGCCTGACTCTAAAATGGCCGCTCTATGCTTCTGATGGGGCTGTGTCTCACTGCCTGACCTTAAGATGGCCGCCGATATGGGAATCTCGTTTCCCACGAGATTTGGGCCTTTCCACACTTCAGGCTCTCACTGCTACAACCGGCACTCACCGACAGCCGGTTCCTCCAACGATGACACCTTCCCAGGTCACCAGGCCAACAACTCGCCAGACCAGCAGGTAGGATCGGGGTGGGCTCCCGACCTTTTACTTCACCGCTGCACTCCACTCTTTCTCCCGCATCTGGGGTGAGCACCTGGTCGAGCGCTCACGCGCGCTTCTTAGACGGGCATCTCTAGCGCTTACCAGCGCTCTTCCACTTGGGCTCCACGCGACCAGCAGGTCACGGAGCAGCGGGGACACGTCGCCGGACACATCACTTTCGGCGATAACTCCGGCTGGGCACACGTGTCACGACCGCGACTTCTCCGGTGGGCAGCGCGGGACGGGTCACTCGTTTTCACGGTCCAGGGGTGGCAAACTGCACCATCCCATCCTCGTCGCCAGATGTAGCGTCCTGCTACTAATAATGACAAACTACGTGTGTGGTTTAACGGAGCCTTTATTCTTGCTTCTGACTTAGACCTCGTCCCTACTCTAACTGACCACTTCCCTTGTCCGCTCCTCCTCTTCCTGTATCCCCCTAACTCCACCCACCAATCGACTAGACTGCACACAACCTTACAAATGTGAACAAAAACTTAATCCGCAAAGCTGTCTATCCATACACCCTACCGATACAAGCACGTAGTAGGAGCATGGAAACAGGGCACAGAGACATGCTGAACACCATGGCAAGTGCCTGCTGAGTTTGGGCATAGGCCACTCCCCGCAAGTAACGCGGATAGGTGGACTGGGCCAAAGGCATGCCCAAAGGAAATTCCCTTTGCATAGCGGATGCTGGGCATGGCCGCAACCCTTACACTGCTGGTACTTCACATAGCCTTATTGGGCTCATAGCATTATTAAAGGCCATATACTGTTCCTGGTACTCACTGGGTAATGCAGGTGCTAGATCACTGTGCCGGTCTTACCAGGTTTTTTGCGATTCATCTTTTTTAGTTCCCTGAGAGGTAAAGGGGAGATAATATCAACCAAACAATTTAAATTACAGTGTAGCCCATTTGGCCACACATTAAGGACCAGGAATCAGGAAGTAAGGTTATGTGGGTTTTTAAAATTAACGGCCAGAGGTGTGGCCACGACCTCTGCCAAGATGCAGCAATCTTGTGAGGCTCCGGCGGTCCCACTGATGCTGCCTACCGGCTGCTGGTCTGGCTTTTGAGACCCGATGTAACCCGGCTCTGCTCTGCAGGCCCTGAGGTGGTGAGGATCACAGGTGAGTCTGGGGCTAGGAGCTACCGCCACCCCGGGCTGTGTCTCTTGTCTTTTGAGGCCTAGTGGAGTGGACAATCAGGACTCTGTGGACCGTCCCTTGTTTGCTGTTGACCTTGCGGGGCTGAGGCCAGGTAAGGTCCATGGCTGGCCAAGTGGCCCTGCCCCACAGGTGCTAACACAGAAACAGGACCCGAATCATCTTGCAGAACTTCCTGGGATGACTGGCTAAACCAGAGGCGTGCCTCTCTCCTGTGCTGCTGGAGGCAAGGGTGCAGTGGATTGCCCCATTATTTCCCCGTTTGACTGCACTAGCTGGGGACTGTTGCTGGGCAGAGTGGTGGAGTGCAAGTTGGTGTGTCGCCTATGAGGGGCTGCACTTTATCTGGAGGCAACGTCAGGGAGTGCCCTTGGGATTGGGTGTGTGCTGGAGCTCCCCCGGTGATTGCGCTTTTGATTGGGTGCCCAGAGTGGGTCCACCGACCCTTGGGCCTACCCGACTATGCTAGAGCTCCCCTGGGGAACTGCTGCAGGCTGAGTTTTACCAGAGTGTCCCCGCTTTTGATCTCTTTTCCTCCACAATGAGGCATGCCTGGAAGTGCCATTGCATCTCTGACTCCACAAGCAATCCTGCTTGGCCTCTTGTTTTTGCATTTGGGCCCCTGACACCTCACTCCTCCACTGCCAATATTCATTGACACTCCACGGACCTGCATGTCACATCATTACCTGAGCTGTGGATCTGCTACCAGCTTTAGGAATGTTCTGCCTTTTCTAGAACTCAGCTCTGCCTGTCAGCCCGCTTAGCCTCATCCTATTCTGTCGAGCGGGGACTCCTTTGCCATCAAAGCACCACCACCACTCTGTCCGGCCGCCACCCACCATGGTGCATCTTCTCTGCAGGGATGGTCCGCACAGATTCGAAACCACGCAATCTGATGTTCGACCAGATGAAGCTGGCCAGGAATCATGGCTTCCATTCCGATACTGACCAGGTCCCTGACCTTGAGCAGGAGTCTGCCTCTACCAGTGATGTCTCTGCTATCGGGGTAGCGGTAATGGTAGGGCTCTGCACCATGGATGCTCACTTTGACACCAGCTGCATAGACAGGCTGGAGGAGTGCATCTACTGACAGAAGGTGAGAATCAACATCACTGAAGAAAGGATATCTGCACTGGAAGATAACTCCACCATCATGCAGAAGTGCCTGGATAAAATGGAATGCATTCTGAAACAGGTCGCCATAAAGAATGAAGACCTAGAGGCCAGGTCCAGAAGAAATAACGTTCTCATATCTGGCATTACCGAAATAACCAACATGGGCCGACCCGATCTATTTGTTGAGCAACTACTTGCAGACCTTTTTGACCGTTCAAGTTTCTCACCAACCTACTCTGTGGAGAGAGGGCACCTCTCTTTTTGCCCGTGACCTCACGAGGGCGCCCCACCTTGCTTCCTTAGCGCACGTCTCCTCAACTACAAAGACAGAGACACCGCTCTCAAACTATCCCGGGAGAAGGGCCCACTCTGCTATCAGGGCGCCACGAACTTGCTTAACCCAGATTTTACCACCACAGCAACGGAAGCCAGTCTGAAATTCAGCGACGTAAAGAACACCCTGCACAAAAAAGACCTCCACTACACAATGCTCTATCCGGCTTGTCTACGTGTTGAGCACAGTGGCAAAGCCCAGAATTTTGAAACCCCTACTGATGTGGCTGCCTACTGCAAGAAATTCCTTTCCAAATCTCCTCCTCCTCTACAGATGTCACCGGCGAAGATGGACATACTTGCACTTGATGCCCACCTATGTTGATGGCAGCGGGCTTGCAGCGTTCTCTCATCATTTGCCCCGTTGTGGTGCTCAGCGAACGCTGTAACACCACCTTCAATGCTAAGTGAAACTCACTATCATATACCATCTCACAGCACCGTAATATTGCATGTCTTTGGCTAATTCATGTTTCCTTCATATACATACTCTTACTTACAGGCTGCGGCATGCTGAGTTGCTGCTACACCCCTCTGGTGTATACCGCTCTATTACCTTTGGGATTGTTTTGTTGTTTGTTTTTGCTTATTGGAATTCGCTGGATGTTTCTATATGTGAGGTGGGTGGGGGGGTTAGGTAGTAATATTTTGGTTTGGTTGAAGTCTGTTTGTTGTTTGCTACCTACATGCTGCCACGCACCACTTGCTTTATGCACTACTGTTGTCAACGCATCATTGCATATTCATTCCACTTTCTATATCCCACATGCCCCCCTTCGACACAGATAAAGCCTTGGCTATACCCTTCATCACATGGAACATACGTGAGATTAACAATCCTCGTAAAGGGAAGCAGGTATTGACCTACTTAAACGGAGAGGGCATTAAAATTACTTTTCTTCAGGAAACACACCTCTCCACTAGCCTTGACCCAACTTAGGTAAAATCTGGGGCACACACCACTACTTTTCCTACTCCTGCCGCAATTCTGACATATTCACAAGGGTGTCCCCTTTACTTTCTGTTCTCTCCTCCTTCACTCAAATGGTCACTATGGGCCCGATGTAGGTAATTAGTATTTGCAGATTCGTAAATACCGAATTTTACCGATTCAGTATTTACAAATCGGTAAATGCTATGTAGGTATTTTTACCGAATCAATTACCGAATCGGGAATATTCGGTAATTACCGAATTGGTATTTACAGATTCGGTAATTACCATTGATTCCTGAGGCCCATAGGAACCTATGGCAATGGTTAAATTACCGAATTGACAAGGGGGACAGGGTGTCACTTTGATACCTTGTTGCACCCCTGATTCAGGCTTGTGTGCCCTGCGACACACATACATGCCCTCAGGGCATGTATGTGTGCCACATGGCACAGGTGTACATGCACAGATGTGCATGTACACAGGAATTGGTTATTTACCATGCAATAGTATTACATGGTAAATAACGAATTCTTAGGGGCCTGTGGCACTGTTTCCAGTGCCACCTACATATAGATATACCGATTCGGTAAATTTACCGAATCGGTATTTTACAGAATCGGTAAATTTACCGAATCAGTAACTTTACCGATTCTGTAAAATTTAGGCCCCCTACATCTCAATCACCAAATACCGGTCGGTAATGGCCGAAATCGGCCGTTACCGACCGGTATTTGGTGACCTACATCTGGCTCTATGTTCTTCTCCAAGGGGTCCTTGCTGACAAACCGAGACTCTTGATAAATGTCTATGACCCCAATGTGGACGACCCTGACTTCTTTCAAGACCTATACAGTCGTATGAGTCGAATAGATGTTGAACACATGATCCTCGGCAGCAACTTCAATGTGCCCCAATGCCCGCATATTGATTCCTTGAGTTTGCAACACACCGATAAACCTCGAGCCAGGTACATCTTATGACACATCATAGGTACATTTGCACTAAAAGACGCATGCACTCTTACCATCCTTCCACTCCTGGATTTACTTTTTATTCGGCACCCCATTCTGTTTGGACGAGACTAGACTACTGGTTTCTCTCAGCTACAGCACACCTGGGAATTCCATGCTTTAAAAAAAACTAGGGGCTTAACTGATATATATAAATCTCAAAAACATATTGTAAAGAAACAAAATCACCATGGGTATGCCAAAGCATTGAATGAAATTAAGTCTTAGTAGCATCAGCATACCAGAAATTCAATACAAAAGATAAGAAATAGGATTTGATAATCCATGTACAGGTTTCGATCCTCCTGGCTATGCATAAATAAATCTAAAGTTGCCTAAACCAGTCTTTAACTGAAGTTGGGAAAACTGGGGAAAACTAGTTAAATCAGGGATAGCAGGAAGGTGTCAGCATAGTGGAGACTTCAGTAGAAGTTCTCCAAATCTAGGCAACGCATAGCATCAAGCAACATAAAGAGAATGAAAGCAGAGTGGTCTGTACCCCTCAAAGGTCAAGAAAATCTGCCTCCAAAGACTAACAGTGTGAACACCAATAATTCCCGCAGAACATTTGAAAATGTCACATAATCAACTCCAGTAGTTTTCTACCTCCTCACAGTAGAAATTGGAAGCTTCACTCAATTTTCTCATCTTGCGGTTTTAACATCAGGCGACCTTAGATATCTTCCTGCTCCTATTATGACACGAATAGGAAGGAGTCTTCTCTTAGTTTATTAGCGCCTCTAATTCTTGCCAAAAGTTTTCCTCCCGGACCTCACCATCTCTAGTACACAATATACTTTTCATTGACTATTGCATCTCCTGAACGCACCTGCAAAGAAAGAACAAAGCAAACCTTTCATGTTGAAGATTAAACATTAGGGACAAAATTACCTTTGGTTAATCTAACTTAGTAGGACAGTAAATGTACTCTTTAGATACAGGATTATATAGGTATAGATATAGATATAGGTTATACCGTCAGATACATAATGGTATCATCACGGTCATTGAAATATCAAAACTAGTATATCTTACCCTATATATGCGACAATTCCTTGTTTCAGTATAACACTCTTATTAGTACTGACGTTATAACCTATTCATCACAGATACAAATATTATTTGATCTTCTCGCGTGCGACCTGGAAGTGTGCTATCTTGACCTATTATTGGAGGCAAGGATGATATACTCAAGTGGTGAGTTTAGCAGGTTTTGTACTAGAGCGTATTGGTGTTGGAACAGTGTAATATAACGTTCACTAGAAATGATTGATGTGTCTAGCACCATAGTATTTTGGCCATGCTTCTCATGGCAAGGATATTATATAATGAAGACTGTGAGATGAGGTATGAAGCATAGTTACAATGTTTACTAATTGGATGAACTTTTGTTATTTAAATTACATGAAGGATTGATTTTTTCTTTAAAAAGAAGATATGAAACGACCAAGTACTAATCTCAATTAGAGAAGGTGAACATCGCCTTACTTCTAATATTTTGGGTTATAAGGTGTGCACAGTGGAGAACCTAGGACCTCGGTGACACTTTATCTCTATCTTTTTTTCTTTTTTTCTTTTCCATTTCTCTCGTAATTACTTATTACTGGATCCCACAATCTACTTTTTTCTTACTTCCTGGATTCTTCTTTTTACGAATAATCTATTTTGCGTTACTTAGTCCTGATACAATTTTCTTTTTGATGTTTTAAATACAGCCCTGATGAAGTCATTGGCAAATGTGATAAGCCAGACGAAACACGAGTTGGCTGTTTTCTGAATATGTACCGAAGTTGTGAACTGTGAGAAGAAAATAAAGAAGAATTCTACTGGATCTAACAACTTGTGGATACTTATCTTTGGCTCAGTTATTAATATTGTTGGACTTGAGAAATGGATTTTGTGTATTGGTGACCAGTGATTTATGGTTACATCATTGCACTTATTACTTTGATATATAATTTGTTCTTTATTCTTTGTGAGATTGTAGTTGATTATCAGTTAACTCTGTTCATATATACATTGGAGCAGAGGTGAGATATCCCATTGATTAGTATTAACGGCCACACCTAGGTATGATTCTTTAGGGTAGTCTGGTAACCACCCTTTTCTCACCTAGCTGCACCACTTGCTACAAACATTCTTTTGCTACTATTATCCCTGAAGATAGTTTTTGAGCGCCCTGATCTGCGTGGTTACCAGCCATTATTCTTTGAATTTCTTAATATAGCTTAGGAGCAGCCACAGGGATTAAAATGAATAGGGACAAAGAAGCCCAGGACCTATTTACTAACCTTAATGCAGGCTCCTCCATAGGTACAGTTGTGGGTGCGAGTAAGGAGCAGAAACATGAAGGTTTAAGAGCCAAGTTCATTAAATTGGGACGGCTCAAAAGAGCAGAACTTAACAAATGGTGGGATGCTGCCACCTTGAAGTAGTACTTAGTTTTGAATAGAATTCTTAGGGGTCTAAGGTCTCAAATTATGCCCACCTATGCAGACCTTGAGCCAGACTTATTGGACACATGGGAGAAGGAGCTTACTAGCAGCTCGAGGAATCTCATCAATATTTTGATTGAAAATGCAGAGAGAAAAATAAAAAAACTACTAATGGAAATTGAAACAATAGAGGATGAAATTAAATTACTAAATATTCCAGAATCTACTATGAAGAATTACGCGATTTTGGATGAAATTCTAGCTGAATTACAAACTGACATTAAGAGAAGAAAAGCCAAAAAATTGAAAAGGGATGAGAATGACTACCGAACAGGTCGTATTTTCACCTTTGCTCGGCGCTTTGACCATTTGATGGGGAAGAATTTACCAACTAGAAAGAAGGGAAAAATCTCAAGTGTTAGTGACCCCTACTCCTCTTCAAGTAATATCTCTACCAGTGAGAATGAAGACCTAACAGATACAACAGGGACTGCAGTTGCAGGCAATAGTTTTTTAGAGGAAGTGCGTCGGATAAGGATTGGGAACAGGCGAGATGTAGGAAATACCAGACCAGGAGAGGAACTAGAGGCAAAGGGAGACACAAAAGTAAGACAGGGCATGAGGACTCGGTCTTGGAAGAACCAGTAGAGAGTACATATGACAAGAACGCAATTGAGATTGTTAATCTTTCTACACTAGATTTGACTGTTGACATGGTATCTTTGCTTAAGAAAGGCTTAAGTTTTTGTCCAGCTAATAAAATGGTTTGGAATTTGGTTAAAATTGATCTGTATAGATTTACCAGAATGTTGAAAATAAAGAAACACTTTGCAAACCATCCTAAACCATCGAGTTCTGTTACTAGACCTGAATTCAGTTGCCTTTCAATCCAAGAAATACAAGATACCAAATTGTTATTATCACTTACTGAGAATGAAGAGGACCCATTAACCATGTCAAAACTTCTTATTGATTTGGAGATTAACCAAAATGTTATTGAACCAAGCGGCTTGAAAAGTAAATCACGATGGACCCCACAATTATCCTCGGGTAATGTGATTGATGCTTTCCTTAAGGCAGTCAATTTAGATATTGACAGGTTAATTAGCAAGGATATTAGGAAAAATAAGATATCTCCAAGGCGTAACAATTTGACTGCGAAAGAACGCTTAGCCCTAAAATCATTAGTAACTAATCCAAATATAGTCATTAAAATGGCGGATAAGGGAGGCTATATTGTTATTCAGAACACCGTAGATTATGAACAAGAGGTTTTATCTCAACTGAATGATGTACATTATTATGAGAAGGTGGCATCTAATCCATTACAATCAATAATATCATTGATTAATGACAAACTGAAAATTTGGTATGAGAAATCACTGCTTGACTTTGATGAATATATGTATTTGAAGATCACATTCCCACGTTCCCCTTGATTGTACTGCTTACCAAAAATTCATAAGAATAAGGAGAAGCCACCAGGTAGGCCCATCATTTCTGGTATTGATGGGCCAACTGAGAAACTGTCACAGTTTATAGATATTTATCTGCAACCATTTGTTCATAACTTACCATCCCATATTGAAGACACCAGACATGTTCTAAACCTAATGAATGATATTACTTGGGAGAATGGTATGATTCTGGTATCATTAGATGTTGTCTCTTTATATAGCAACATTGACCATGATTTGGGAATATTAGCAATTGAGAGTTTTTTGAAAAAAACGACCAGCTGAACAATATGATCATACTTTGATGTTATTGGAGATGACAAGACTCGTTCTAGAGAACAATTATTTTCTCTTTAAAGATATGTGGTACAAGCAGAGACATGGGACTGCGATGGGTTCCGGATTCGCTCCGTCTTTTGCCAACCTATTTATGGGTTGGTTTGAGGCGGAGTGGATCTGGGGCCCAAAGGGCAGTAAATGGATCGACCACCTTTACTATTGGGGTCGATTCATAGATGACTGCCTGATTATTTGGAGGGGTACTGTAGAAGAATTGAAAGAGTTTTTTGAACACCTGAACAGTAATGAAGTACACATGAAATTTACTACTGAATTTAGCTATGATAGATTTATGTTTCTTGATGTAGAATTGTTTATTAAAGATGACAAACTATATAGCAGGATGACCGTAAAACTACCAGTTGCAATGCAATATTATCAGCAGAAAGTTGCCACCCATCATGTCAGATTAATTCCATCCCATATGGGGAAATGTTGAGAGCACGCAGAATCTACTCAGACGATGTGGATTTTGAGAATAACCTGGTGGACATGACCAGTAGGTTTAAAGCTCGAGGGTATTTAGACAAGGTCATCAATGCAGCTAAAAGGAAAGTCAGAAATATACCAAGATCGGATACACTGAGACCCAAACCGAGCCCGCCGAACAGTGAGGATACTAATAAGTTTGTGAGGCGGGTAACTAATTTTGGAGAAGGGAATCACCAGTTATTTGGTATTCTCAAGAAATACTGGCATTTGCTATTAAGTGATACTGTTATTAAGCCTGTGTTGAATGATAGACCAAACATTACTTATAGGAAGGGTACTACCCTCTCCAATAAGCTTTGTTCTAGTTATTTCAGCGTGCCGGACAAATCGAATTGGCTTAGTCGCCAACCACAGGGCTTTTATTATTGTGGGAATTGCAGCTCATGCAGATGGGCTGTCAGGAGGATTAAGGAATTCAATTATAACCATATGGGTACCTTCAAGATTAATTATTTTATCAACTGTGAAACTACATATGTGGTCTATGTGATTGTATGTTCATGCACCAAGATTTATGTTGGCAGTACAACTAGGAGATTGCGTGATAGAATGATTGAACACTTTAGAGCACTTAAAAATGGTGATACTAGGTACCCAATTGCTGCACATTATGTAAGGACTCAGAATGAGAGGACCATGCACCAATTTCACTATCACGGTATAGATGTAGTGAAGGCTGATAAAAGAGGTGGTGACAGGACATTACAACTACGACGCAGGGAATGTATGTGGATAATGAAATTGAGAGCAGTTGAAGATGGTCTTAACATAGATTCTGAATTACAGTATTATTTGGGTCTTTAATTAGAATCCATTGATTGCAATATGTGAAATTCTTGTAAGGATACGTTGTATGTTAAAAACAAGTTTACCCTCCTGAGATCCATAGTGTATGATTACTGCAAAATGCCTACAGAAATATATGTTTGTACTGTATCAATAATTGTCTGTCAATTTATATAATAGAACTTAATACTATGTGAAGAGATTTTTATGAATCTATCAAAGAAAAAAAATATATATTCTTTATTGATGGTGTTCCTTTTTGTCTTTGTAACCTTTATATCTTGGTCTGAAGGTCTATATAATTTATCACTTTTATTGTTTTTTATCCTTATCCTTCTTTAGATATATATTCTAACTTTAACTCTACCTCATCTTGATCTCTACTTTTCTTTTTTAGATCGATTCAGTGGCGATATACATGCATTTAAGATGATACGAAGGAGCGGAATGCTCCTTCTGCTTGTTACTGTTTTTTTTTTTTTTGTGTCCTCATAACCACTGTATAGACAAAAAGTGCCAAAAGGAACTTATGGAAAGACAGCTGTCTCAGTTTATTAGAAAAACTGGTAGGGGCGCGAGTTTCCTGGGGGCCATTTTACCCTCAGCTGTCGTCCGGATTCCAAGTGGGCACCAAGTCAAGCCTTGGGGTGATTTTCGCAGCCAGATGTGACCGGGCATGAACCGGCTAGCGGTTGTACCTTAGGTACCTAATAACCAAGTACCATAGGAGATCAATCATAGGACCCGTGGAAAAAAAAAAAAAAAACTCCGGATGAGTCAGTGGAGCCAAGACAGGAGATACCAAAACATCCTCTTGCCATAATTGCCAGATCTAGCTAGATCCATGCGGGAGGTCTGCAAGAGTGAGGATTGCCAATCCCTAAAGGTGGGTGGTAAAGGGTCTTTCCATTTTCTGCATATCTCCCTTCTTGCAAGCAACATAGCATAGAATACTAGACACCTGGCTGAATATTGTAGACCTTCTAATACCCGAAATATCACTAAAGGCAGATCTATAATAACCGAACTGCCCAGTGACTCTGTAAGGTACTTTCTGATGTCCTCCCAGTATGTAGTTAATAGTGGACATTCAAAAAACATGTGTGTGTCCGGGGCAGCGGTCAAACCACATCTAGCACAAGACACTAGCTCGCCTCCAACAAACTTAGATAACCTAAGAGGGGAATAGTATGCCCTGTGGAGGGTAAAGATGTGGTTTCTACGAAGCCAGGATGGTTTAACAATCTTCCACAAGAGTTCGAAAGAAGTTTTCCAGAGGTTTTGTAGATTTTGCTCCAATACCACAGCTCCCCATGTTGACTCTGGTAGAGTAAAGTCTCCATCCGATTCCTCTAGAATGAAGTTATACCATTTAGATACTTCTTTTTTTGCTTGCTCACAGACTGCTAATTCGGAGACAAATTGACTGTGGACTCCAAGTTTAGGTTGATTCCTATTAACGAAAGAATTTTTGTAAGCCACAGTCCAACCATGAATCTGAAGATACTTGAATCTTGAGAAATTGGGGCCAACCTTAGCCTGCAAATGTTCCCATGACAGAAGGTCCCCCTCAAAAAAAAGGTCTCCCCAAACATCCAGACCTGCCTGTCTGAGAGGGATAGCCAAAGTATCCTCAAGCCAAGTAGGGGCTTCAGGAAGCCCCCACAATGGTGTTTTTTCACAAAGATAGTTTAATTTTATAGATTTCGTGATATCCGCCCAAGTTTTAGCCAGCCCTTGTAAAATCTTCAGTTTAATTTTTTTTTAAAACTTAGGATTGCCAAACTTAAAAAGAAAACCAGAACGATTAATGTTTTCCCCATCCAGCATAGCCGCATACATAAGGCCTACCCCAGAACTTAAAGGAGCCTTCAGCAACATTCGAGAATGAGATACTTGAAAGGCCCATGCGTAGAATTTTAAATCTGGTGCGGCTAGACCACCCTTATCACGTCGCCGTCTTAGTTTTTTCCACGCAATACGTGGAAGATGGTTATTCCAGATGAAAGATGAGATGTTGCTTTGGAATTTAGTTAAGATAGTGTGATCAAAGTGTAAAGGAATAGTGTTGAATAAAAAAGCAATTTTTGGAAGGATAGTCATCTTTATAAGATTAACTCTGCCAAGTAATGAAAGGGGCAAATGTAACCATGATTGGAGAAGCTTGCGGCATTCTCTAATAACTGAAGATAGATTTTCTTGGACAAGTTTATTAATATCCTTAACTATCGTCAAGCCTAGATAACGCAAAGAATTGCCTGCCTGTATCTCGGTTACAGCATTCTCATCATTCCATATGAGCATTTCCGTCTTCGCGGCATTAATCTCATAACCCGAAATTTGCCCAAATGCATTAGCCAGTTTCAGGATTGCCGGAAGAGCAGTAGTTACCTCAGATGTTAATATTAACACGTCATCGGCATATAATGCTACCTTCCTTCTCCAATCTTGATAACAAAATGGTTTAATAATGGTCTCCTCCCTTAGCTGTTGCACAAAAGGCTCAATGTAGAAATCAAAAAGCAAGGGGGAGAGCGGGCACCCCTGCCGGGTTCCCCTAGAGATGGAGAAAGGGCTCGACAGGTCACCATTAACTAGGAGGCAGGCAGATGGATTGCCATACAAGAGGCGTATTGCTTTGCGGAACTTTTCCCCCACACCAAACTTAGTCAGGGCCTCCGACAGGTATCCCCAGTTGACCCTGTCGAAGGCCTTAGTTGCATCCAGCGTAAGGGCAGCCAATGGTAAATTGTTTGTTGTTGCCATATCTATACCTCCAATCAGATCGTAGGTCAATTCATAAAGTTGCCTACCTTTCAAAAAACCCTTTTGGTCCGAATGAAGGACCGAAGGGGCGATAGTGGCCAATCTAGTAGATAAAACTGTGGTAAAGATCTTATAATCCACATTCAAGATGGAAATTGGCCTATAAGAGCCACAAGACTCCTTAGGTTTACCAGCTTTTAAGATAAGAGTAATCGAGGCGTTATCCCATGATGTAGGTGGGGATACTCCTTCTACAAGGATTTGACTGAACAGGGTCGTAAGGAAGGGAACAATTTCTAATTCCAGGATTTTATATAACTCGGATGGCAACCCATCCGGTCCCGATGCCTTCCCTTTCTTGCCCTTTCTTGCCCTTCCTAATCGCTGATCTCACCTCTTCTTCTGTAATAGGCTCATCCAGATATTGTGATTGCTCCAATGAAAAGGAGGGTAAAGTGATATTGTTCAGCCAGCTATTAATGGCGTCAGGTGTAATAACCTTGTCCTCCTGATATATTTCTTGGAAGAATTCCTTGAAAGCTGTCCTAATATCATCATCTGTGGAATAGATGTTATCTCCTACTTTAATGGATGCTATATTGTTCCGGACCTGGTCTACTTTGGTCTTCCAAGCCAGTAATCTACCGGCACCTTCACTGTATTCAAAATGAGCCAGCTTGCTGGCTTCCTATCTCTGCTGAGTTCTCAAGTTTAAAGTGGCAGCAAGGTTCCCCTTTAGAATCTGCAATTGATCCAGAAGAGGATCTAAGATAGCTTCGGAGGCTGCGCTGTTGGAATCAACATCATGCTGGACACGGGCCATTTCTGCTTCGATAGAGGAAATTTTTTCTTTATAATTTTTCCTACGATAAGCAACTTTAGCAGTTATAAGCCCTCTTAAGGTAGCTTTATAAGAATCCCAGATAATTCTGAGTGAGGCTTGTTACTGTTAGATAGCACAAGTAATAGGGAGCTGGGTTACATACGAGGAGAATCATGGTTCGAGACCTTAATAGATTACTTTACAAATATTTTTGGAATATACGGTGTAACATTTATTTTTATATTTCGATATTAGAACTAAAATTTTGAAGATACATATGCACCCTGAAGATTTAGGGGGGATATTTGGACCCTTTTAGGTCTTCTTCGATTCTTCTCTCTCCCTTCGCACATATATCGCGTCCTTTACGGTATTTTGATCATTGCAAGGGAAACACGCGACTCTGAGTGAAAGTAAGAACAGAGGAGATTTATTTTATGACCAATGTAGGATCTTATCCTTAGAAATGAATAAGATTTATAGTAGAAATTCTACGTTTTATTATGTTTAATGAGTGGAATTTGGGAATCTATTAGGATTTTGCACATTACAAGATGGCGCTACCTCACTGAATAATATAAAAGGGCTTACCAATATGGCGACAAACTTACACACCGAAACTGATGATCAAGAATACTTACTAACACGTTACGATACCGTTATGTATCTGACGTTATATCCTATTCATTACAGATACAAATATTATTTGATCTTCTCGCGTGCGGCCTGGAAGTGTGCTATCATGCCCTATTATTGGAGGCGAGGATGATATACTTAAGTGGTGAGTTTAGTAGGTGTTGTACTAGAGCGTATTGGTGTTGGAACAGTGTAATATAACGTTCACTAGAGATGATTGATGTGTCTAGCACGATAGTATATTGGCCATGCTTCTCATGGCAAGGATATTATATAATGAAGACTGTAAGATGAGGTATGAAGCATAGTTAGAATGTTTACTAATTGGATGAACTTTTGTTATTTAGATTACATGAAGGATTGATTTTTTCTTTAAAAAGAAGATATGAAACGACCAAGTACTTGTCACGAATTAGGTGCAATTAACGGGACTGCATGTCCCAGAATGCTTGGTTTCTAGTCTGTCCTCGCTTTCTCCTTCTGTCTTGCCCGGCTTTCTATATCTACTGCCGTGAGTAAGCCCTCGGTGCTTGTCACCTGTGTTTGGCCACTTCACTGAATCTGGACCTGTGCTGAGAAAGCGAGCTTGGTTTAATCCCTGGGATCCCGAGTGCCTTCCTTTGCTCGCGGAGTTGCCGCGCTTACTAGCTGTGTTTTGCCGAAGACGCTTTGACCTCTGGAGAACCGCGCTGGGAGCCGCGCTGTGAGCCACGCTGTGAGCCGCGCTGAGAGCCGCGCTGAGAGCTCTGTCAGTGCGGAAGAAGAATTCTTTCACCTCGAATAACTCTGTATATTTGGAACTGAAACTAGCGGTGGGCTAGTATTGGGGGGTGTGCTTTTTTCCCTTCCAATTTTGTTTTGTTTGCTTAACGACTTCCTGTTTTTTGGGGCCGAACATTTTGAACTTCTTTGAGCTGTTGAGAGGCTCGGATTTCCTTCTTGTATGAACACTGCTGCGACAACTAGGACAGCTCGTGTTGATCCTTCAGAGACTAAATCCCACTGAGATAAGTAGTGTTCTTATCTATCTGTGAGTCACTACGGAGACAGTATCCTTCTCATTCTCGATCTAGGGGTTCTAGGGCAGTTCCCTGCTACTTTTTGCTGTTTACTTTATTTTTCCTGATTTTTGCCCTTGTTTGATGGAATGATTGCTGGAGCCATGTTATGAACCAGTACACAGATCCAAGGCGTGGTGTCTCTCCTGTTGTCGAGCCCTGTAGATGGTTTATGGCTGCCAGCCCTTTCTGTTTTATTTATCCACTTTTCCCCTTCCCTGGGTGAGGTCCTCATAGGTGAGTGTTATATTAAGACTCACTTGGGGTGCCGCATTTAGGGAGGAGAGAAACTAGCACCTACATCGCTCCCGCTGTACCTGAAGCCTAAGGTTAGTCAATCTGTATACATCGTGACAGAACTAATCTCAATTAGAGAAGGTGAACATCGCCTTACTTCTAATATTTTGGGTTATAAGGTGTGCACAGTGGAGAACCTAGGACACTTTATCTCTATCTTTTTTCTTTTCCATTTCTCTCGTAATTACTTATTACTGGATCCCACAATATACTTTTTTCTTACATCCTAGATTCTTCTTTTTATGAACAATCTATTTTGCGTTACTTAGTCCTGATACAATTTTCTTTTAGATTTTTTAAATACAGCCATGATGAAGTCATTGGCAAATGTGATAAGCCAGACGAAACACTTGTTGGCTGCTTTCTGAATATGTACCGAAGTGTGATAAGAAAATAAAGAAGAATTCTACTGGATCTAACAACTTGTGGATACTTATCTTTGGCTCAGTTATTAATATTGTTGGACTTGAGAAATGGATTTTGTGTATTGGTGACCAGTGATTTATGGTTACATCATTGCACTTATTACTTTGATATATAATTTGTTCTTTATTCTTTGTGAGATTGTAGTTGATTATCAGTTAACTCTGTTCATATATACATTGGAGCGCAGGTGAGATATCCCATTGATTAGTATTAACGGCCACACCTAGGTATAGCTCTTTAGGGTAGTCTGGTAACCACCCTCTTCTCACCTAGCTGCACCACTTGCTACAAACATTCTTTTGCTACTAATATCCCTGAAGATAGTTTTTGAGCGCCCTGATCTGCGTGGTTACCAGCCATTAATCTTCCAATTAATGTATAATCGTGGGATCACTGATGTAAGATACAGCTATTAAAAAAACATAGGTCTTAATAGGTTTGGTAATTAAATAAGGATCAAGCATAAAAGAACTATAGATCTTATGTTCCAAAAATCAACATGATTCTCCCCCTACATTGTATTTTATGAACATATAAAAATATGTCATAAAGATTTCCTGCAAAACTATATTCGAAGGAACATAATGGGTATGATCCAGAGCCTAAGACCCACTTCACTTAAACTCACCAGTTATGGTTAGCTATGCAATCATCATTGTTTATGGAAATAAATGTGCGCCCAAATTACATGGAGGACAAAAGCCTAGCTCCACTCCCTCTCAAGTATGGAGATTAAATGACAACCAAGGGTTGCACATGCACTTAACAGGCAGAAGATGTCCCCAAAGAGATTAAATGGCGAGAAAAAGCTGGAGCTAAATTCCTTGTAATCAGAAGTACACAATGAAACTATATGAAGAAAACAAGTGGTTTTAATAACAGTTAATAGATATCTACCCAAAAATGGCATAGATGCGAAAGGTCAACAAATGCCCCACTTCAATAAGCGATGTATATTGAGGCACAGTAAGAAAAATTGAAGTAACCCCAAACTTACACATCGAGTACGCCACAATAAGAACAGGAAGTTAAAGTAGGTAATGAAATTAAAATATTGAAAAAGAGCTTCAAACTCTAAACTTGCAGGTTAACTGCTTATTCAGAATAAAACAAAAGCCATAACAACTTGTACAGTTGTAACCTGATTTTTCAAGAACATTGGTTGGATATGGGTCAATGAAAATATATTGAGAAAGTTAGTATAAGCCGTGGTAAGATCAATAATTGTATACTAACCTTGCAATGTAATCATAGGTTGCTGATGTGGATGCCAAATTATTGTCATGCAATATATAACATTCAATATAGATACCAAAGACCATTCGATACAGGTGCATCTCACAAAGAATATGTGACGCGTTATCACGGACAATAGGAAGGTCTATTGATTTAATATTAATAAAAGTGGCACTAATTTCAGCCTCTAAAAACGATCACATCTCAGCAGCCAGATGGAAGATATCCAGCAACTTATTTCTGCTGAGTCGCCCTTTCTAAGAGGCAAAGAGAGGGTGCACGATAATTCTGGGTAATGGGACCCAAAGCCTAGAATAACTTTCCCCTCAATATTCTATTTGTAATTTCCAAGAATTTAAGAGGGCAGTGCGAGCCAGTTTCGAAGCTTATATTTGTTTTATTGACCTAGCCCTTTATTGCTTTAATGGACTTATTTCTATTATGTCAACTTTCCCCTATTAATTCTCTCCAGTCAAGTCCTCCTCTCTTCTGATTAATCCGTTCCCGTTCCTAGCGCCTAGATGCTATGGTGAATGAGCGCTTAATAAATATAATAATATTAATAACAATAACAGCAATGAAAATAATAATGTAAACAATAATGAAAATAATAATAATAAAAATAGTAGCAGTAGTAATAATAATAAATATATTAAGAATTATAATGACAATGATAATAATAATAGCAATAAATCAACAACAATAATAATAATAACACAAATAATAATAATACTTATTATAATTATAATACTAATTATAAAAATAATAACAATCATTTGGCCTTCAAATAAATCGGAGAGATATTGTTGCCATCCAGTAGGCATGTAGCAAACAAACATGTAATCTTACAATCATGCAACAGATCAGCTGCAATGCTCTCCACAACAATAGCGGCTTTCAAGCGTCTTTGAAGATGAGCTAATAAAGTGCCAGCCCTTATCTCAGGACTAATATGATTTAATTTCAACAAAACACATTTACCTTGAACTGAAATGGCATGAACAAATATGCAGCTATCTGCAAAGAAGATGCAATTATATTCTTCACAAGTACCATCATATACCCTGAACCATGAAGTGAGGGCATATGCCCAGAAGTGCCATCATATTCCCAAAAAGTGCAATCACTGAACCAAAAAGTTCCTAGCTATACCTAGGACCTTTCGTAATGCAAGCAAAGAGCCAGCACTACTGATGTCCTATGTGAGTGCATCAGCGGTGTCATCATAGAGGGCATTTCTGATTCACAGCTAAACACAGCTGTTGCAGTACAGTGTCTTTTTGAGGTTTCGACCTGGTGAGGGGCACAGCCCCTCCCAGATCGAAAACGTTTGTTTTCAGTAGGGATGTTTGGACCGCCTCTGTTTCCAATTGGCTAGCTCCATAAATGGAGACTAGCCATTGGGAGACAGAGGCTGTCAATCGCGCTTTCTCTTGAAAACGCGATTCGGGGGCGTTTCTGGTGCTTTTTTTAAGCCCCGCCCCTTTGTCCCGGGCCGCGCTGCGATTGGCTGCAGGCCCGGGACACCCCAGTGACGTCATTTCCCGGGCCGCGCTGTGATTGGCTGCCGGCCCGGGACACCCCCGTGACGTCAGCCAATCACAGCGCGGCCCGGGACCTGACTTGTTCTTACTTTTAAACTACAAATAATTTACGGTCAGAATGTGTGTATCACTTCAAGCTTTTGGCTCGGCTTGTGCGTGCATGCACACCCTGCAGTCTTTCGTGCCTGACTGCTGCCGAGTTAATGCATTTAAAAAAAGAACATGCTGAAATATCTGAAAAGAAATACCTCTTTGCGAGAACGCACGCTAATTGCCGGCTGTGGTAGAGAGCTGGCGCGTGTGACAAGACGAGCTCCCATTTGACTGGATGTCCTTAGTTTAAGAGGCTGGGATGGGAATGTTCACTTCATCAGATTTACCCCCCGACCCTCGTCTATTTTTGACCCAATTAAATCCCCAGGAGCGGAGTCTGAGCAGCGCGTGGTAGGAGCCATGCGCTGATCCGTCCCCGCGGGCCAGCTGCACACATCCAGCTCCTTCCCTGCTGGCGCTGGGGCAGCAAAGGTTTGTGCTGAAAGCCCTTCTCCGGAGTCAAGGTTTTTGGCAGAGCTGGGCGAGCGGGAATGTTTGTGGGGAGAGCCGAGCCGGGTGTCTGACTTTGCTCTAAGCCAAAGCATGAGTTGAGCACCACCCCCTCCGAATTTGTTTTTCCACAATGTTTTTCCACAATGTAACGTCTAACCCTGCTTATCGTCTAATATTGACGTATTTCTGGCTTTTGCTCACACCGGTTATTCCAAGTTAGAAGACTCCTCCGGCGGAATCAAAACCTCCCCCAGGCCCCTGCAAAGGTAGCGGGTTACAGCGACCACTGGCGGCGGAAAGAAGTCAAACTGCAGAATCCCGGACCTTATGTGAGAGGTGAAATTTGGGCAGAGTTGTCGATGCGCCTCGCCCGGCCGGACTGCAGCTCTGGCTGCCCCTGCCCTGTGTTGGGTATTGATCACCAGCGCGTCCCGTGCCCTCTGTGCCCGTAGGCGGGGCAGTGGGGGCACAGACAGCCTGCAGTGGGGCGCAACCCTGGAGCTCACGTGCCCCGGCACTCAGGGGTGCCTCAGGGCGCTGTCTCTGAAGCTGGCTTGTATTTTAGACCGTGTCATGCGCTATGTTTATTTCTACCTGCTATTACACAAAGACTTCCTGTCCCTTTACACGTGAGTCAGTGTGACTCAGTCGCCACGAGCCAGCTCTGTGTCGCTGGTTATTCTTCCGATATCGCCGAGCTGCATAATTTGGACTGGGAAATAATTCAACTTTCACTCGTTGGCTGGGAAAAGGTGCAGTTGAATCTGTCTGAAAGCCCTGAGGCCCTGGTTGTGCTCGCCTGGGGCTCACAAGTAGTGAAATGTCCGTGCTTGCTTCTGCGCAGCATCTTCCGTGACGTCACTGTGGGTACAGCATCCTGTGTTCAGGCTGTCGTTGAATCGGTGAGCAGACTTCGAAAAGCGCAGGACTGCAAAGCCCATTCCTTCTAGGCGTCCGCATGAATTTTTTGGGCATTTAGTTACTTTTCTTCATTTTTCTTCCGTGTCTGCACTGTCCAGGGTGTGGGCACTCTCCACACCTTGGGCGTTCTAAAGTGATTGCTGCCTCTGTGGTCTCCTGTGCGAGCTGCGTCTCTTCCTGTGTTTGTACACACACTGAGCCTTAGTGTTCTACTCTATTTTTAGGAACATATGAGACACTTTTTAAGGTCGTAAAAATGTCACACGTGTAAGAATAGCACCGTCCCACCTATATCTGTACCCCCCTTACTTACAAAAATTCGACACCCCCATGTCCAATTCAACCCTGTAAGCTTAACAGCTGTGTAGGCAGCCTAGAGCCTTGACGACAGTGAATGTGTACCCTCACAGTACAGCCCTTGCGATCGTTATGCAGTTGGCATGATTTTTTTTACTGTTGCTGCTCATGCACTGTGTGCTTGCACTTTAGCTGTTCATGAGGTGTGCGCCCCCTTCCTACCTGCGGGTGAAATTTCACAAACGATGTTTACATGCACACAGACAATGCAAACCCACAAAAGGCGAAACCATTGCATTTTAAATGCTTGTTTTTTTAGGTTTTGCATCATAACAATGAAAACCCTTCAACCATTTTTTTTCGAAAGAAGGTGTACCCTGTTTTTCATAGTGGAGCGCCATAACATCTATTTAATATGTTCTTTCAGTCTTGGGTTTTGTAATGACATACTTTGACTACCGCTTACAGTCCCCAAAGACCATGGATTGTAGTCATGTCTTGTGGCCAACGACCACATCCAAAGGGAATGGCCAGTGGGTAATGTAGATAGGAAAGGGCATGCAGCTCAGACATCTCTTTTGCACTATCCCCCTTTCTACTGCAGCAACATGGCAGACCTTGTGCGCATGCCCCCAGGCGTGGCCGGCACAGGTAACAATGGTGAGGCGGTGGGGTGGAGGGGAGGGGTAGGCGACAGACGATGGGATAAGGTAAGTAAAATAGTGTGATGCGCTGCGAGGCAATGCGGCGAGACCAAGGTAAGTGTTTTACATTTTTTTTACTTTACTTTCCTAATCCTGTCATCTGTCGACTTCCCCCCGCACTGCCCCACCGCTGTCACCTGTGCTGGCCGTGCCTTCAAGCCCTCTCTGCACACTGTTTCCGCACCCATATTCCCTACTAGGATTGGCCTGTTGCCATGAAGTTTGCCTATTATTATTCTCCACAAGCTACTGCCAAGCTTTGCACTGAGTGAAGCAATGCCCAGTGCTGCAGACCTCCACTTCCAGAGGGGCACATGGCATCGCCACAACTCCGCCTCCCAATGTTCGGTGCCTTAATATTCTAAAAGACACTTTAACTAAAGCCTTGTGTCAGCATTATTTTCATCCATTAGTTTTAACAGCATACAGACTCCATGAAAAGAACAAGTTCTACTTTGAACAAATTTGTGCTGGAGTATTTATTGACAAAATGCCCAGATCTCTTCCTGGTTGTAAATTCCTCGTTTAAGATTCGCATTGAAATGTTCCTCGCCGTTGAGAACGACTATTAAGTCAGTAAAACTGATGAATAATAGTAGCAGCATAATTATCTGGCTGCTGAAACAGATCCAAGTGTAAGTGAGGGTATTTTACCAAGGGTCTAATAGCAGTGAACAAAAGGTAAATGCTATATGGAGACACTTTTTTGCCATAGCGCTGCTGTAACTCTCTCTGCCCTTTCACGTTACTGCTCGCGGAACCCGGTGCGCGGGTCCCGCTTCGTGTGTGGGCTGCCTTCATCACTAACGGCGAAGCCTGCTTCTGGAGCTCTTTGTCAGAGGCAGTGACTGTGAGTGCTTGTGCAGGGCTGCGAGCGAGTGCGGGCGCAGGACTCCAAGTCCCAGGAGCGCCCGCCAGACCCAATTGGAAGCACCTGGGCCGCTCTCCCTGCATGCTCCGCCCCTCTCACACCCATTATATAATTACAACCATCTAGCTCCACTGCGCGGGAGCGCGCGGGAGCGACCGGGAGTAGCCCGGGACAAGGGCGGGCCCGTTCTAGCCCGTTACAGACCGGGCCATCCCTCTTGGCTTGGCTATGTGGCTGTGATAGACTGCCTATGTAACAGTCCTCTTCGCACATTTCAGCCCTGGGATTTTGTTAAACGATGTCTTCGCGTGAAAGTCGGAGTAGGGCTGCCAAAACTGTGAAAAAGGCTACAGGGACCCTGGATGACTTTATCACAAGGACTAATACAAACATTGACATTGAGATTACTAAACTTCAGCATAGAGTGTCCTTGGAGCTGGAGGCAGCTAGAAGACTGTCCTCAGACCTCGCGCAGGGTAAAAAATCTTCTTTAGGTAGCATTGCTTTAGCTAAGACTCCCAAGCGTCCTACTGGCCCCATACCCATTATTGTATTGGCCGAAGTGCATTCCGCTTCTGATGAAACAGCTATTTCTGCTGATGCCATATTGGATTTAACTCATCAATCAGTCAATAGTAAATTATTTGAAAACTCTACCAAAGTGGATATATTGTTGGAGGATGTCCAAGGGGAGAAAGCCTCAGGGAAAGAAGAGACCAAGAGTAACCAGGTTGAAGTGAAGGTAAAGCCAAAACAAAAAAGAAAACGTAAAGCCATGTTAGTGTACGCTAGGAAAAAGGCTAATGTGGCTAAAAGCCAGTGTTTTATAGGGGGGGTTATGCAACTAGGGAGCGTAATTAGCATGTCACATCAGACGCTCTCAACTTCGCAAATTTCTAATAATAGTGACAAAATGGAAGCGTCAAACTTAGATACAGTAGACGGGCCCCCTATTACTGAGGATGAGAAAATCATCACACCTGGTGTAGAGTCAGAGGGGGACAAAGAAGAGTTTTTGAAAATTGTGTGGGAGACATTAAAGAAACTTCTTAGACCGTTGGAAGTTAGGTTAACTTGTATTGAAAACCAGCTCCTTGAGGTGGAGAAAAGTATCATCACCCTGTCCAGTTTAAGCCTAGGTGGCAGTGAGCTACAAAGCTCTGATGTAGTTTCAAGCCCTACACTGGCCCCTATTGCGACTCCCTTGGTACCACCGAAAATAAATCTCTCTACCAAACAACATTCGAAGAAGGACGTACTAAATGTAAATAATCAGTTTGTGAGTGCCGTTGATACTACTATTGCAACCTCCTTGGTTCCATCTAAAGGAAAACCTGTTAATAAACCACTCTTGAAGGGTTCTGTATCAAACGTGAATACTCAAATAGTGAGTGCTGTCGATACCCATCCTCCTGTACTCACTGCTTCTGCTTCAAATGAGTCCTCGGTCCAGAGAACCTCTGCAAATAAAGTTTATAATCACAACTACCATACACCTTACGTTAGAGATAACCTAAGGGGAGGATTTATAGATCTTCCGCCCGATGCAAGCCCTTTTGTAGTTGTACTTACTGGGGTTCCTGAATTAGTCAATCAACACGAGGAAACATTTTTGTCCTTGAAAAATAAGGTGATTTATTGGCTGAACGAAAATAAGCCAGTTCCCAATCATATGAAAAGTAGAATTCTTATGGTACGAAGGGTGCCTTGGATTGGCCCCATAAATAAATCAACTTCGGGTGACTGTATTGTTGTTTCATTCGAGGAACCCCACACTGCCCAACATATATGTGCATGGAATACTTATGCAAGCACATCATCCATCGAAGCTAGACCCCTAACTTTCTTTTATCCCCCATTGAGGCGTACCAACTATGGGGGTAACTGGACTACGATCAATCATCATTCTAGGCGTGGTATTGAACTGGGTAGGCAGGGTAATCGCAATGTGTGGAATGGGGTCCCTACCTACAATAGGTTCAGCTGCTTAGATGGAGTTGATTGACTCGTGCCTTCGCTAAGCTGCACCACTTATTCCTATGGCACACATCACCCACCCTGTGATGAGATTACACCTACCAAATATGACAACAGCGAGGTAATATGGGCAAAGGGAGAGGGGGGTAATGACCATCGTAAAAATGGGGATGCCCTAGCTAAGAAGTGTATTCTAGCAGCAACCCCGTTGAACCCAGGAAAAGAAGAGGGTTGTTTGGGCGATGGAGTCGACAACGGGTCAGTGGGTCTGGCTCCTCAAATGGAACTGCATACTACTGATGGCACGTCGCAAGATAGTGTGATATCACCAGTGGCACCAACATTGGTCACTGTAAAGCCATCTTGTCCTGGTAGTGGGGCAAATCCATCACTGCTCTTAATCTCCTGGAATATTGCGGGGGTAAATAAACATTTGAGGGACCCAGAGTGGGCTGATTATATTGACTCTAGTGACTTTTGCCTATTGCAAGAAACATGGGCAATAGATACACCTCACAGGATAGGGTTTAAAACATTTGGCATTGGGGCAGTTCAGTCCAATAGGGGTAGGCCTTCGGGGGGCCTCATTACATGGGTCAAAATTACATTGAAGATCAAGGCTGAAGTAATAGAAGCAGGTTCACCTGACATCTTGGCCCTAAAACTTATAAACACGAATGGGGAAGAATGCTACATAATTAATGTTTATAATAGATCCTCAGCACACTCTAAAGATTCTCCCACTCTTGAAATCCTGGACAGCTTTCTGAAAAGGGTGGTTGGTGATGTTGCAGTGATTTTGGGTGGTGATATAAACTGTAATTTTGAACCTGTCCTAGGGCTTGCAGACGTTTTTGAAGACGAAGTTCAAGCTAATAACATTCCTCAGCTTGAGACCACAAATTTTGTCAAATGTTCGGCTTTGGTTGTGCAATTGGTGAGGTTAACGGCAGATCATGGTCTCAGGGCGTGTAACGGTTGCCTTCCCTCTGACCTTTCAAAACAACCCACCTTTGTGAGGTCTGATATTAAAAGCAACTTGGACTTTATATTCGTTTCACTGAGCATCTGGCACCATATGGTTGATCTCGTGGTGGCAATTGGGGCTGAGAGTGATCATTATCCATTGGAATTGTCCATTGATGCAATTATGTTTAGTGAGCCCTCTTTAGTATCTGCCACCGAGGTTCCGTGTGATGTGGTACTTGTCAGTAATAACAGACGTGCATTGAAATGGTCGTATGTTCTCGCACATGGAAATGCTCTAGCAACTGTATACTCACTTTTTGATACAACCTTTGGGCCCATAGTTGGATACTCTTCTTCACCCAACTACTATGATCAATTCATTGCACTACACAAGATATTTTTTCAGGAGCTAAAAATATGCTTGATAAAAATGCCAAAAAAAAAGCAGCGAAATGTAAGGATTGGGTGTCATGGTAAATTATGGTATGACCATTCATGTAGGTCGGCCAAGAGGGAGCTCTTGTTTGCTATCAGAAACAAAACGAAAGATGATGTCAAAGTTGCTAGGGAGACATATAAGCACATCCAAAACACCTCAAAAAAGATATGGGAGGAGTCAAACTGGGCAGACATGCTGGCTGCTGCCAAATCTAAGGACAATGTTGGGTTCTGGAGGTTGATCACTAATGGGTGCCATGCAGGTAGAGCTGTGAAGGACGTTTTTTTAGACAAATTGACTTGGGTGACGCACTTCACAACTCTTTATAAACAATATGATAGTGGTTTTGATGAGACTCCATGGTGGCAACCCCAGATTGAGTGTCTTGATTTCTCAATTGGTGAAACCAAAAGGGCAATCGCTGAACTGAAAAGTAGCAAAGCTCCTGGCCCTGATAAAATACCGGGTGACCTGTATAAGCATGATATTGAAGTCTGGGCTCCATATATTAACCACTTGTTTAATGCTCTATCTATCAATTGTCAGTTTCCAGATAGTTGGCGTTCTGCAGAAGTTGTTTTAATATTTAAAAAGGGTAGCAGGTTTGTTCCATCAAACTATAGACCGATTAGTTTGATGGACATCCTGCAAAAACTCTATGCTAAGCATTTACTATTTCGGATAAATGACTGGCTAGAGGAAAAATCAATACTCACCAAACTTCAAGCCGGGTTCAGGGGCAAGGTCAGCACCATAGACCAGGTCTTCAGATTTTGTTGTATATATTGGAAATATGTACTCATTAGGAAGGGACAGTTGTACGTCGCCTTCGTAGATTTGAGAGCGGCATTTGACCTCGTTCCTCGCAGCTTGCTTTGGAGGTCCCTAAGTGAAGTTGGATTGCCAGGGTGCCTCCTGGCTCAAATAGTTGAGCTGCCCGCTAGGAATTACGCTAACATCAGGTGGGGTCCGAATGGGGAATTGACGCGCAACATCCCCATAGAGCGTGGCGTCCGTCAAGGATGCGTTTTGGCCCCTACCTTATTTTCACTATTTGTTAATGATATCCCCGATCATTTGAACGGTTGTACAAGTGACTCACCACAACTTAATGGGGAAAGGGTGCCTGCGTTACTTTTCGCGGATGATACCATCTTGATATCCCAAACTAAGAAAGGTCTCCAGGCACTCTTGAACTCCTTTAGTATGTACTGTGTTAAGAAAGGATTAGAGATAAATGTTAACAAAACTAAGTGTATGGCATTGAATCCCTGTAGGCCGGATAGGGGGACCTTAAGTCTGGACGGCCAAGTGCTAGAAATAGTTGATAATATTTCCTATTTGGGGGTGGTGCTAGATTCAAACCTGACATGGAAGGCCCAAATTGAGAAAAGTAAAGTGTCTTATGCCCCCAACGTTAAGCCAATTATTAGCAAACTAAATACCAGTACAAGCAAATGTGTGACTCCTGTGCTTGAGCTTTTTAAATTTAAAATTCAATCTGCTGCCCTCTATGGGGCTGAGATATGGGGGCCTTGGGCAAGGGATAGTTTCTATGGTCTGGATAATAAATGTATGAGATCCATTGTGAAGGTTCCCACTAGTACACTACTGACTCCTCTCCAATTTGATTTGAACTTCAAAAGAACTGACAACCATATTATCATTAGACCATTAATGTTTTGGGTAAGAATATGGTCTATTCCAGAACTGATTGATTATAGGAAAGGTCTTCAGGAGATATTGGGTCTAGATTCTCTACACTCTGTTTTATGGCTAAAACACATTAAAAAATGGTTTTCAATCCTGGGCCTGTCTCATCTATGGGAGAGTCCGGAAAGGCAACCGCATTATGCGAAATCTATGGTGAAACGAGCCTTCTGGTCCTTCATAACTAATCAGTTAGTAAATGGAAATAGAATTGGGTCTCTAACCCAAAAATTTTTAGGCTACAAAGACGAACCCTTTTTTGAGGTATTCCTAGATGAGATAGAGCCTCCCCTTGCGAAGTCCTTATTTTTGAAGTTCAGGTATGGGAATCTTATGATAAATTCTAACCTGGAACGTTGGTCCAAGACAAAATCGGAAAGGTACAACGCTACACAGGGAAAGTGTATAATGTGCTCAAGTCTTCACACCGAGGATGAGGTCCATTTATTGTTCTTTTGCCAAGCATATACTAAAGCAAGAAAAAGGTGGATCAAACCCTTGTGTAACCTTCTAGGAATAAGATCTTGTTCTATGGCATATAGAATTATTAAAACAAACACTTCCCAATTTATTGTTTTCAGCATTAGTAGATTTCTTTATTCTGTGTATATTGCTCGCAGGAAGACTGGTCAATTACTTTGAACTGTTAAACTTTTGTCGGCTTTTTAACGTTATAGTTGCTTTATACGATGATGGTGTATGATTTCCCCAGTAATTATGGTACATGTCTAGTTCTTAGATGTTATCTGTGATGAAGCTTTTGTATTGCATTTATGTATGTATTATCTTTGAGGATGTCTATAATGAATTCTGTAACCTATGGATAAGTTTTTAATTGTTTTTAGAATTGTATGTGTAAAACGATACTGCTTGTCATTTTTATGTATGTATCTTTTATGGCTAACGCAGCCGAAACAAAGATAATAAAGTAAGTAAATGCTATATGTACAGACTTTTTTCATTGGGATCAGTGAGGTGACGCAACATTATTTCCCCTCTCTCCACAAGAATGTGCTGAGGGGCCCCTAAGAATCCCATAACTCACAGATACAAATTGTCCTTGGGCTCAGTGCCCCCCCCCCCCTGTAGATTTTGGGACCTCTTGAAGGGTTGGAGACCCCCTGCACTGCAGGGGCCTGTGTTCTGACCATTATTAGGATAGGACAGGGGTCTTCAAACTGGAGGAGTGCACCCCTGGATGGGGCTCAAGTGATCCCAAGTGGGCCAAAACAAGCATTGAGCTGAAAACAGTGCTTTGTTTTTAGCAAAAAAAAATAAGCAGCACTAAGCCGTTCTGTAATGGACCATCACTAACATCTTTTGCCATATATATCCTGGCTGGAAGAAGGTGTCAAAAGGGAAAGGACTCCGCATATTCTTCAAAACCCCCAGCCCCATTTCTAATAATAACAAAGTGGATACTTTTAAGATTAATAAAGGCATGCCTGACCAGAATTGTATGTATCTCAACCATGTATTTGATTGCATTTTGAAAACCGTAACAGAAACTTACCTGCAGTGTTTAAATAAATCTAGACATATTTAAACATTGCACATTTAACAGAATAATTGGCAAACATGTTGAGGGGGGCCCAATGATTTTTAATTTGCACTGGGGGGGCACTGCTTTGAAAAGTTTGAAGACCACTGGGATGGAATGCGAATTGATCACCCACATCTACCTTACCTTGTTTTTTCATTCAATTTATATTCAGTGGGTTATGCATTTCCTGGAGATTTTTCTTGTTTTTAATCCCTTGCATGTGTCGACCGTCCGTCATCAGTGTGTGTGTGAGCGGAGGATGGCCGGGGCTGTCCGAACCCCACCCACTCATTATTTCTCCAGCACCTCGGCAGAATTTGCGCCACAAACAAGGGGTTAAATGAGGATCCAAATGGGCAGCAAAGGTTTCTGCCAACATCTTGCATGAAATGTGTGACATCAACCCACACAAAAGACGGAGAGGGATGTGGCTGAATGTCTAGAGCGGCTGACTTTGAATCCGGGGAACCAGGTTTGAGTCTGGCATGAGGCTCAAACATATTGTGAATCTGGGAAAATCACTTAATCTCCCTGTGCCTAAAAATGAATGTGTCTGTCTGTAATGCAACTGATGCTCATGTAAAGCCATCTGATACCTTTAGGTCGAGTTTGCACTACATAAAACTGCAACAATAACAAGCATTTGCAAAGCAATAGGTCTTGCTTTAGGGAAAGTTTGAGTTAATGGCGTTGCAAATGAAAAAGTACTAGTATTGCACATTAAATGACACACATATGACATGCCTGCAAATAATTACTTACACTGCGCATTAAATAAGACATGCCTGTAAAGAAGCACTAACATTGCACATTAAGGAAGTGCAGTGTTAAGTTGTATAATGGATGCATCCAGGTTGGGAGGCATAATACATCTTGTTTGTGCTGAGCATATTTCCAATGAAGGTTGCCGAGTTTGTCGATTGCCATTGTGCAGCTGGGTGCGCTTGGTGATCTATTGGAGGGAGTGTCTGCTTTGTCAGGTGTCTTTGGAGAGCAATTTGATTGGTATACTAGACAACTTTTGTTTCATTGGTCCAGTAGACAACAAAACCGCTGCATGACCAAACTGTGTGATCCTGGGCACACTTTACAAATTCTATCCCCCACCCACCCCCCATCCAGTGGCTGAACTGCATACTGTAAAACCCAATAACTGGGCACAACCATGGCATGCCCACATGCACACCCTGTGTGACCTTGAGCATTTATCACATCTCTAAGTAATTTTAAATACTTGAGCTCCGGATAAACTTTGGACAAATACTCTTGTGCATTTGCCCTACCCAGGTGTTTGCTGGTATGTGCTTGATAAGAAATTGTGGAACACACAACTGCAACTTCTGTGCCCCTTTCGCACAAATACGACTGTCTCCAGAGCCAAGGTTGGGGTGCTTTTCTCTCCTCATTGGATGGTGGTTGTTCATTTGTTGTTTGGGTTGTTTGGTGTGCTGAGCACACAGCTCCATGAAATAATGGAGCGTAAGGGAGGTAACCCTGCCTCGGTTAAGTGCACGCCTGCCCCACCCCACCATGTTTGCAGAGGACAAAGGGAGTGGACTACAGTTTTCAGACAACAAAAAACATGTCAGGATAACTCTGGTGATGCGTGTTCCTGCTGTCATGAGATCGTACGACCATCTGCTGGTGGTTTGGAGTAACACGGAGGGTCAATGTGCACCATGTTTTGTCCCACAATGCTTCACTATTAAGTCAATTTGAACACTATTGTGGCTAAACGGCATTCCACTGCAAGGTTAGACACGTGGCAGTGCTTTTAATGCATTCTAACTAGAAAGTATTTTATTGAAATTTGTAAACAGTGCAGTGGGGGATAGATTATGTGGCACATTTTTCATTAGGTGAAAATAGCCAGTATTGCATAAATACAGTGCCCCTGATTTGAATATCACAACAGCACCACAAGACAAGAGCACCTCCCTGGTTGCTCTCCACGATGCCAAATCATTTAGCAGCCGTAACAGAAACAGAACACTGTCCCAGCCTCGGACTGCACCACGGTTTAACTTGCTACTTACCCGATGTCCCAAAACATGATTCTACGCCCCCATACGGAGTTGTGCAAATATAAATATGCATGTATATGAGAGCCGACAACTGCCACAACATGTACACAAAGCGTTCTGATGACTGCCAGATGTGGTAAGAGCTTTGCAAACCTGTTCCGGGGGGGCCTTGGAGTACTTCATCCCTGCGCCGGTGTCCGTCCCTAGCTCCTGTAGTGTTTGAGACAGCAAGCCACATTTACCACTCTTCCATGGATCCGCCTCAAAACCTCCCCCGAAGATAGAGAAGTGGATCCTCCAGCTGCAAGGATATGACTGCCGGGTAGACAGAGTACAAGCCAGGATCATCAAACCCCGTGGACTATGTCTCGCAACACCCAAGAGCAGCTACCAAGGAAGAGGAACAAGAGGCTGAAGATAGAAGCACTAGCGGAAGCCACTAGTGGTGATGAGTGTCTGCAACTAGCCACCACTGCCTTCAAGACCAGCGACTGGCGCCCCATCCAAACAGCATGTCCCGGCGGACTGCCCAAGCAAAAATCACCCTCCAATCCATACTGAAGATCAAAGAAGAACTGTCATTGACAGCAGGTGATGCCTAATGAGAGGCCCACGACTGGTCATCCAACAAAACCTAGCCCAGCAGGCAGTAGACCTCGCACACCGAGGACACCAAGGTGTGATAAAGACAAAAAGCCAGTTGAGAGCCTAAGTGTGGTACCCGGGAATGGACATGCTGGAGGAGCAAAGGATCAGGAACTGTAAGTGGTGCCAGGCCTCCGGCCAACCGGAACGACTGCCCCCGTCATTACTGAAGACAATCTGAAAAGGCCATGGGAGTGTGTCAGTATGGATTTCGGGCACCTACCAGATGGGCGCTACACTCTGGTCATCTTAGATGATTACACCAAGTACCCCGAAGTGGAGATCCTTGGAAGCCAGACCGCCCAAGAAGTTATCACCAAGGTGGAAAAAGTCATTGCCACCCACGGCATCTTCGAGGTGGTCAGGCCGGACAATGGTCCACCCTTCCATGGGCAAGAGTTCGCAGAATACCTCCGGTCATGAGGCATTCACCACAGGAAAATTAAGCCACGCTGGCCTCAGGCCAATGGAGAGGTCAAGCACTTTATGCGCACCCTCAACAAGGTCATTCGCATTGCCCATGCCGAGGAAGCGCCCATGGAACGCGCCATCTACAGCTTCTTAAGAGAGTACCGGGTGACACCCCATGTCACCACGGAAAGAGCGCCAGGGCTAGCCAGCATGGGCCGAGTGGTAAGAGACACCATTCCTCATCACCCGGATTGGGCTCCCCACCGATTGACCCTGCCAGAGTCCTAGCCAAAAGGACAAAGACCAATAATCAGGCCAGCCTCAAGAGAAGGGTGCAAACCTCCATTCTCCGCGAAGGAGACTTGGTCTATACTAAGGACCGATACCCAGAAAGCCAATTCCGCCTCCCATTCAAACAATCGCCCTGGACAGTCACCCGCCGAAGGGGCACAATGATCACAGCCAGGAGAGGGGCGGAAGAACTTACCCCAAATGTCTCGTTCTTTAAGAAGGCAATGCCAAGGAGCTCAGACAACCTGCTCGGTGGGAGGGGAGAAGCTTATCCAGGCCAAGTAGTGTCACGTAGCGGCGTGATTCCCCAACAAACGCCGTCTGCCAAAGTACCTGAAATAATGTGCGATGTCCCCCCCTCGCCGTCAATAAATCTGGAAGGAGTGTCACCCAACTCTCCCCAACAGACTTCAAACATGGGAGTTCTCGAGGAGATATCCCCGTCTCCGCCTCCATCCCGAGACAAATGTTCCCGATACCATCTGAGGAGCAATCCAGTGTCCTTCTCCCACCTAGCTGGGTATTTTGTGTGACGGCGGGCAACCCCCTGAAAGGTTGTGCCCAGACACCGGTGCATCGGACATGGGGCGGACATCTCTGACTCCTTCAGAATCTGTAACAACATTTTTGTTGTGTTCAACTTGTTTTGATTAATAAAGGTGAAGAAGAATGTAGTGTTTGAGACCGCGGGGCAGCGGTCCAGTTGACACGCTATTAGCGTGCACCTCTAACAAAAGCGCATGACGCAATGCGCTGATATAAAATAAAGAGGTAACAGGCACATTACAGCTCCTAGCACATGAGCATAGCTGCCGCCTGATGTACTGCTCTGGTTCGTTTTTTTCTTTAGGCTGTGTGACTTGTATTCCTGTTTTCTAATACAATGACAGGACTGTAAGAGGGGCTAAGGCTGGAGCAGGTCCTCGCACATGGACCTGGGAGGAACACTTGCTTGTAGGGGTGTTACAGAGGCAGTTAATCAGCACGGGCACAGTGGAGGCAACATACTGTGCATGTGTCACTAGAGTGAGGCCTACAGGCTTGCTGTTTTTTAAAGTTCAGCTGCTGTGTGTTTAACTCACCCTTGGCGTACATCGGTTTGGTCTATAATGCTGCGCAGTTCATGTGTTGTACATGTGCTGGGTGTATGTGTGCCTGTAAATGGTACAATACAGGGATGATGCAGTGCTGTGCAGTGCATGTGTGTTATTTACATGTGCTGGGTGTATGTAGGCCTGGAATGGTACAATACATAGGAGATTCTAGGTTTCATTTTGGGAGACCCAGGGCTAACTGGAGGAACATGAGGAGGTTTAGGAATCCTCTTCATACAGATTTGTGGATAACTGCATTCTTGTGAGCTGGGTGAGACACACTGGAAGAAAGAAGAGCAAGGCTCTTCAGTGATCAGTTCAGGTGAGAGGCCTGATTGCAGTGATTTCAATAATGTTAAAGGTGGTGAACATGGGGTGGTGGACCTGGACTGATCACACCATTGTCCAATTCCAAATCAGCATCCCTTGCCAAAAGTATACCTCCCCCGCAAGCCTGGCCAGATGCAGCTGGAGCAGAATTTAGTAATCCACCTGGCCTGACACCCTACACCTGTATCAGTCCAAACCCATCATGACCTCAACAGCGACATCAAAGACCTCAATCCATGGATCACAACATGTGCTGACCGCTGACAACTTGTAAATACAACACACATAGAACAACCGTAAGTAGGTAAGGTAGGTACACAGAGGAACTCCTGACAACAAAACAATACTTGAAACAACTCGGAAAAAGATGGAGAACGAACCTCGTAGAAAACAACAAGGATACTCACAAAGCAGCCATGAGATGACCACCAGGAGATTAAAGAAACCAAAAAGAAAATCCTAGCAGAGAGCATAGACAACAGCTCCAATAGCTACAAAGAAATCTTAGTGATCATCCCCTTGCAAGAACTATGTGACAACCTCTGAAACTTTTTTCTGCAACAAAATCAAAGCCATATATAACAACTTTGACCCTCAAGCAACCCTTTGCACAAACACCTCCAGCCTACCCGCAAACATACAGAGAACATTCCTGACTACCTGGGAGTCAATCACCACGGATGAAACAGCAACATCAGGAAGTCAAACCACGTCCAGGCTCAAATTGACCCTTGCGCCCACCACATCTACAATTTAGGCTACTCCCCTATCAGAAAAGTTTTCACCCACATCCTATTGCCAGCACAATGTTCTGGGATGCCTGGAAACACAGGATGGCCAACACACTACTAAAGAAACCTTCAGCTAGCCAAACCCAACCAGCAAACTACCGCCCGATCTCCCTCTTATCATACCCATCTAAGGGAATGGAGAATGCAATCAAAGAACAACTTGCTCACTACCTAAACACACAGCAGCTCCTAGACACCACACAATCAGATTCCCGGCCCAACCAAAGCACCAAGACTGCCCTGATCACAGCAACAGATGACATTAGGCTGAGCCTTGACCGTCGAGAACCAGTAGCCCTCATACTGATTTGGCTTTTCAGAGGCTTTCAACACAGACTCTCACTTCACCCTGATCAGAAGACTACATGAAACAGGCACCCAAGGACCCACACTCAACTGGATCTGCTTCTTCCTCACAGGAAAAACACAAAATATCAACCTGCCACCGTACACATCAGAGGCCAAGAACCTCATATGTGGACACCCCAAAGGACCTTCTCTCAGTCAGACATTATTCAACATCTACATGGTCCCCCTGACAGACCTCATGAGATCACACAGCATCAACATATTCTCCTATGTATATGATACCCAACTGATACTCTCCCTATCGGACAAGACCTTCCACAACAAAAATTAACTTCACCACCTGCATGACCACAGTGGCTCCTTGGATGAAATCCCGGTACCTCAAACTCAACACAGACGAAACTGAAGTGGTGATCTTCGGAAGGACATGCTGGAAGGAGTACCTCTGTTTGGAATTATACCTGGTGGCCTACTGACCTCGTCTCCACACCTACCCCCACCACCTATGCCAGATATCTACAAATCATCCTGGATGGCAAGCTTGACATGACTGCCCAAGTAAACGTGGTTACCTCCACTTGCTTCCACATCCAGAGGATGCTATGAAAAATCTTTGAATGGCTACCAGAGAACACTAGGAAAACGGTTACATCGGCCTGATTACCAGCAGACTTGACTACGGCAACGCATTATAAGCAGGAATCAGTAAGGAGCTCCTGGTCAGGCTCCAAGCCATCAAGAATTCCAAAAGATGTCTCATCCTCAACCTACCTCACTGCATCCACATCACCCCAGACCTCAGAAAACTTCACTGGCTGCCCATACACAAACATAGCCAGTTCAAACTCCTCACAAACATATACAAAGCACTACACAACACTGGCCCTTCCTACCTTAACTACCTCCTAGGCAACTCCGCTCAGCCACACTCTCACTTGAACACGTATCCCGCTTTCACAAACCCAAAGCTGTAGACCGCACCTTCTCTAACATCCCCCCAAATCATTGAAGGACCTCCCATGCCACATCAGTGTCTTCTCTTAACTTCTCAAGTTCTGCAACAATCTGAAGACCTGGCTTATCAAATAATCCCACTAAGAAGACTGGCTCTGTTCTACCTGTAAAGCGACAGGATACTCTCATTAATAATTAGCATGTTATATAAATAACATAGCCCTGTATGCCAGGGTGGCACCGGGACAAAGCAAGAAGAGTCTGCTTGAGTTCGTCGTCACAAGGAGGAGGTTGCCATAGTGACCCGACCTGCTGATCTGACAGAGAGGGATCCAGAGAAGCATGCAGTGTTGGCTGACAAGTGGTTAGCTAACAAGGTTCACAAGGGCCTAGGACTTCATGGCTCTAAGCTTAGGGGGAGAGAAGCCCTCCACGGAGTGGTTCTAAATCAGTGGGTAGGGGTCAGGGTAATCCCCATGGGACTTGAAGAGGGACCAAGTGAAATGGTAATGGTAATTATGGGTCCGGGAAAGAGCATCATGAGCAGAGAGGACATGGAAGTTCTTCAAAGTCCAAGGTGGTGACTTGCTACAAGTGCTGACATTTGGGACCCTTCAACAGGGATTGTCAGGTGGTAGACCCTGTCCCAGTAGCACCAGTGATAGCAACCATGTTGTTTGTGGGAGAAGGGATCTGAGAGGGTCCAGGTGTACTTAACCTAGTAGCTATAGAGTTCTGGGAAAGGGACCCAGATGCTCTAAAGCACATTCATCCTAACACAAGGTTCTGTGCAGGAAGTTAGTAACAATGGGAAGAATGTGCCTAACCTGAGGGATCCTGGAGTCTTACACACTATGGTAAAGAGGAAGTACTAAGGATGCAGGTTTGGTATCCAGTGGAGGGGGTTTGGAGTATCCGCTTGCCAGGGTTCATATTGAGCTCAATGGCAATGCTGCCAGGGTTGATGTCAGTGTAAGGGAAAAGCAAGGTGCTGGATGTCTCTTGGGCAATTACTTGATTTCCCCTTGCTTGGTGCCAGGACCGGAAGCATTTATGGCTTGGACCACGTCAGGTGTATTGACCAGAGCACAGTGTGCACAACAGTCTCAGAAATGTAATGGGCTAATTCCTGATTTGGAAGGACCAAAACAAGGTAGTTTACAGGAAAGGGCAGACTCCAGGAAGGCAGTTGCCATAGAGGACATCACCTCTACTCCAGAGGGAGGGTAGGATGAGGCTCCTGAAGCGAACCAGGTGTTGGAGTCTGGGCCACTTCCAGACCTGCAGGTTTTGCTAGATGCTGCAGAGCCTCCCCGAGATGATTTCTACAAGGCACAGGGTGAGTGTCCCACGACTGTGGTACTTTGGAAGGCAGCCCAGCAACAGGTCAGCGAAGGAATGGTCAGAAAACACTATGCTTGGAGGATGGACCACATTATAGTGGGATGGTGAATTCTGAGCCAGGAACTAGCAAGACACTAGTTGCTTTGTTAGTGCGCAGGAATTTCCTGTTGTGACTGGCTCATGAGGTGCCCCGAGCAGGACACTTAGGCATTAGAAACACACAGGTTAGGTTAGACCCTCTGTTTTACTGGCAAGGGATGTGTAGAGACACAGAGAGGTTCTGTAGAATCTGTCCCACTTACCAGATGAGTGATTAGTCAGGAGGAAGGACTAAGGCACAGTTAGTGGCTCTACTAGTTGTAAGAGTTCCATTTAAGCAAGTGAGAATAGACATAATTGGCTGAATTGACCCTCCACTTGCAGTCAGGGCACAAAAATTTCTTGATTGTGTTGGATCATGCCAAGAGGTACCAGGAAGCTGTACCTCTGAGGAGCCTGACTGCACAGGTGATAGCAACAGCTCTACTAGCGATCTTTTCTAGGGTGGGATTTCCAAGATCGGTAACTTTTGACAGAGGGAACTAATTTTATCTACTCTTCCATAAGAGAGATGTAGGGGCAAGGTGGTGTGACATACCAAGTCTCCACGGTTTAGAACCCATGAACCAATGGTTTGGTGGAGTGGTTTAACAAAACAGTGAAAAGCATGATGGGAACTCTGCCAGAGAACCTCAGGAGGAAGTTGGATCTTCTCCTGCCATGTCTTTTGTTTTCCTAATGAAAGGTTCTACAGAATAGGGTAGAGTTGAGGTTTGATTTTCTGCATGGATACCCAGTATGGGGTTCGCTCATCTTAGTCAGAAAAAAGTAGGAAGGAACCACATAAGGATGTGGTGAACTATGTGATTGGCCTCAGGAAGTTGATGGCACCATCCATGAGTCAGGCCAAGGAAAACCTTCAGGCCAGCAAAGTGCTGCTGAGGGAGTGTATGACCAGAAGGCGATGCTAACCAGATATTAGGAAGATCAGGAGTTGGTGGTGCTAAAATCTATTTGTCCCAGGGATTTGAGGACAAATGGTGTGGGCCATACAAGGTAGTTCAGAAGATTTCTGAGGTTAACTGCTTGATGGGCACAGGTGGTGCAAGTGAATCCAAGGGAGTGTTGTATGTGAACAGCCTAAAGCTTTACCTCCAGGGATATTACACAGTGAATGTCATGGCTATGGCAGAGGAAGTAGAGGAAGACAGTGCAGTGAGCCTTGTCCAGACTTACTGCATAGTGACATGAAGGATAGCGCTGTGGAAGGGGTTCAGTTAGCCCCTGAGTTAATGCCTAAGCAGCAGAGAGAGTACAGAGGGGTGTTGGAACAGTTTGCAACCTCTTGTCACTCACTCCAGGGTTGACACCTATCAGTGTGCATTAGGTAGACACAGGACGCAGTCTGCCAGTGAAGGGCAGGACATAGATAAGGTCTGACCAGGTTCAGGGATTCATTAAGGCAGATGTTGCCAAATTGTTGGACCTGGGGTCATTGAAAGATGTCATAGTCTGTGTTCTAGTACTGTTGTACAAGTACCAAAGCAAGGTCTATCAACTTGCAGTTATTTGTGGACTATCAAGCACTCAATGAGGTAACCAAGACTGATGCCCATCCAGTCCCAAGAGCAGATGAGCTTCTGCATTGGTTAAATGCTGCAAAGTATTTGAGCACCTTGAATCTTACCAGCGGGTCTTGGCCGATTACTTTGGAATCAGATGTCACGGAGAAGACTGCTTTTTCTGTACCAGAGGGTCTATATCAGTTCAAGGTGATTCCAGCACATTTTAAACCATATTCTCACAGGGTTGGAAGAGTTCCTTGCGGCCTACCTCGATGACATTGCAGTGTACTTCAATTCATGGCAGGACCACCTCAGACACCTAAGACAGGTGTTGGCTAGGATACATCAAGTGGACCAAGTGTCAGGTGGGGCAGTCTTCTGTAGTCTATGTAAGATAACAGGGCTCTTTGCAGATACCCCCTAGACTCTTTGCCCCCATTTGGACAACTAGATGCTGTTTTTTTTTAACTCTAACAGTACACTGAAGCCTGCTAACCAGGCTCTAGGCTCAAGTGCCAGTGCTCTCTCCCCAAAACTGTCATGTGCGAAGTGTAAATACCAATTGACAAGGACTCTACCCCCTTATAAGTCCCCCGTGGTAAAGGTGTCCCCAGGGCTGCAGCCCATATTTGTGCCACCCTGAGTGACCAAAGTAAACTAATGACAGCAGGCCTGCTATTGCAAACTGCAGGATAAGTGAAAACTGCTTGAAATCATGTGTGTCGCAGTCAATACACTATTTTTACTATATGTCAGGCATCCTAAAGTAAGGCCTCCTGAGCCCAGGAGGCAGGGTGCATATTATTAAATTTGAGGACATATAAGTGCAAGCCTGTAAGTCCCTATATTGGCAATCCCATCTGGAATAATTATACGTGTAAGCGGCCTGTAGAATAAGATGGGCTGCCACACTGGCATTCTTGAGGTTGGCAGCTACATTATGGTACCACCAATATATGGCATGTTTGGTATCAAACAACATGCCTTCTCACCCTTGACACAACTCTTGTGTCTTGGATGATGTGGCATGCACCCAGGTGGCTACCTTAGAAGTTACCCACTTGGTTGCCCCAGCTTCTCTGTAGTCTGGCTGGCAAGCCCATGCTTTCCACATTTACTGCCACCATGACATGATTCTGACCTCCTGCCAGGCAGTGTGATCACTTCCAGGAGTCAGGAACAAAGACTTGGGCAGGAAGGAGGTCACACTTCCCTTCTCCCAAGCAGGCTAGTAAAGTGGCACATCAAGGCAGTGAGATTCAAAGGCTGCACCACCTCTGATATGCATCAGGGCTGACTCCCAGTGGAGGAAACAGCCCTCCCCCTGCCACAGGCACATTTTCACCAGGACAGGCGGAAAATTAGACAGTCAAATAAGTGTATACCCCAGAGGCTAGCCACATCTCTAGGGGGAGCAGCCTGGCCTGTACCTTAAAATTTGATTACTTTTAGAAGAGGCAGAATAGAGGGTTCTTGGTAGAAAAGATGGCCCACACCCTTGGATGTGGTCACCTAAGGGACAGACTGGATGCAGGAACTAGCTGCCTATTAGCTACTTGTTCCCACACTCCTAACTAGGACTTAAGGTACCCTCTGACACCAGAAACTCAGTTCTGAACAACCTGCATCAAAGAAGACAGAAGAAGAGACCCTTACCGGCAACAACAAGATTTGCACAAAGGAAAATATGATACCTTGCACCTGTGGCAATATTCTTGGAACAGCCTGATCAAGATTTGTCCTAGGCTATCTCTCTGTTCCCCCGGACAGAGGGATCCTTGTGGAAGCCAGAAAGACCCCCTGACTCACCTGGACTGGTGGCACTAGTCCCCAGCAAACTGCAATAAAATAGCACTCCAGATCCGAATAATCACTGGCCACCGAACCCCAAAGGGACCGTCCAAATCCAGATGGTCTAGTACATTGTGGAGACTGGAGTCCTGCCTTCCACAAAGTCACAGGCAGACCAGGACCACCAGACTTCAAAGTTACTTTCTGCCCTACTTACTACTGTCAGTCCGACAAATCACCCCTTCACTCAATGCTGCATCAAGAGGGAACTCCATCTGACCTTCGACCGATGTCAGCAATCACACCATTGTTGTCTTATTGCATCTTTTTGCACCGCAACATCATTCCAGTAGCAAAAGAAGCTCTCCTGTGGCTCCCATTCAGCACCAAGAACAGCCAGGACAACTGTGCACCCTGACTCCACTGGACAGGTACAATTCAACTGACTGTCGTTGCTTGATCCTGGGACCCGCATCACCTTTACCCTGCAAGGGTACCATGGAACTCGACCTGAAAGTGACCGTTTGTCACTAGTGGTTTTTCCTGTTGAATGCAATGATAAAGTTTCATGGCATTATTCTAAACTGATTTTATATTGCTTCAAAAATCTATAATTCTGGTTATATCTATGCTATTCTGTTCATTTTGGTGTCTCAATTAATATAAAAATACACTCCATTTTTATAAATTGTTGTCAGATTTTTCTTGTGTCATGTCAAATACTTATTGTCCATGTTGGTACTCTGAAATGCTTAACACATGTTTCTCTGGTAAAAGCCTGACTGCTCCTTGTCACACTATCAGGACTGAGCTAAAGATTTAATAGTGTGAATCCAAGGGCCATCTTTGAGATATCATGATAGTATTAGCTGGTGAGGACTAATTACCATACCACATCTTACTCCACTTTCCTACAGGGGGGAGGAATGGGAAGAATTGCCAGTTAGATTCCAAGATTCAATCTGTGCTGGAGTGGGAGGTTCCTACTACCCAGACTAATATGAGGGCCTTTTTAGGACTCACCAGGTATGTGGGGCCCAGTAGCTCCTGCTTGCCCTGTGGCCCTCTGAATGGGGTTCTGACAAAAATCATATCACCTGGAGCACTAAACTTGCAATGTTGTTGGACATTGTCACATAGGCCTAGGCTATGCAACCACACACTGCTGCTATACCATCTCTGGGGCCCCTTGACTACAGAACATGCAGCCAATCCTTGAATGGAGGAAAGTCTTAGGAGGTGGGGTGACGACTCACCACTACACTTGCTCCAATGTCTCCTCAATCCCACACAGTATTTTCTGCAGATCTATTTCTCCCAGACACTGTTATGCGATGGTCTCGGTCGGGAAGGAATCCGACTCGGATTTCCGGTTTGCGGACAACTGGCTCGGAGAGCCTGTCCGCAGTCCGGAAATCCTCCAGTACTCCCCCGGTCACCTCTGTGCGACCGAGGGAGTACAATGGCAGCTTTTCACTGCCTTTTTATGCCGATCTCTCTGCCACGAAAAGGCAGTCGGAAGCTGTCTCTGGGGGCCCGCAGCAAGTCCCCCTTGGGTGTGAGGCTGCTGGATGGCAGCTTGGGGGCACCTATAGTGCCCCTCTGTTGATCCCTGCACCCGGTGGCAGGCACCTTGGAGTGCCAGCCACAGGGTGCAGGGATGAACTGCACCCCTGCTTTCTACATTGCAAGCATGCTTTACCGTCGGAAAGCATGCTTGCATTGTAAGGTATACGGGTCTCATCATACTAGCAGGGCCATAACCGACGACAGCAGGTTGGTCGGTTACAGCTCCTGCTCGATGTTGGACGGACTTAGGTCCATCCGACATCGGAATCAGCCCCTCAATAGTAAAGGCAGAAAAGGGGTCCAAGACCAAAGAACAAATGAGACAAGATTGATGGGATGAAGAAGTTGCGGTGTGGATGCTATTATCTTTTTGAGGGCTGTAAGAATGTGTCAATAACTTTCTGAGTAGCGCAGCAGGGCTCTGTCAAAGTTGTTATCTTTTTAATAAGGTAAGAACCTAGTGAATTTCACTGCTACATTTCCCTAACATTACTACAAGCATATTCATGAAGCACAAATGTATGCAACCTCCCACTCCTCTCAAACCACTCAGGCAGCATGTTTTGAAAGGTCTAGGTGTCCAGATTTTGAATGTGGGCCCCTTTTTGCTACCAAGCTTGCAAATGGTAGCCAGTTTTATTTTGGAGCACAGGACTAATTTCTATCCCAGTCCTATGCTGGCTAAACACTGTTGCTACAGTGGTTTTTTAGGTTTTTCGTCATAATGATAAAACCCTTCAAGTGTATTATTTACCAGGGAGAGTCTCCCCTTTCTATATCATAGTAGAAAACCATAACTTCTGCTTAATATATCTTTTAAGTGAATTTCTTGGGTTTTGTAATGACATACTTTGACTGCTACTTACAGTACCCCAAGGATACGGAATGTGCCCAGTACCCATGCAACCACATTCAATGGATGCATGACCTGTGGGTAATGCATAAAGATCATGGCCCTGACATATGCCTTGTGGTGAACGACTAAAATATAGAGTCCAAAATATAGACAGGACAGAATATTGACTCCAAAATATAGATAGGATGGAATATCGAATTACCAAAATATAGTTAGTCAGAATGTCAAATTTGGGTTTATCGATTTCCATAATATCGAATTTAAAATATCGATTTCCATAATATTGAATTTCTTTTTGTGTTATGTATGGTAGTATATGTGTTAAAATTATGTCATAATTTTGTAATGTATGTTTAATTTTTTTAAAGTAATGAATGTTATGTAATTTAATTTTAGTGTAATTTAATTCCGTAGCGGGTTGTGGGTATATAGGGGAATAGGGTGGGAAGTAATTTAATTATAGTAAATTAAATATTAATTTTTATTTATATGTATTGACAATTAATTGATTGATAATGATTTATTAATTGGTAATTTATTTTATTAATTGGTAATTAATGTTTATTAATGTGTGATTAATTGTTATTAATTGATTAATTGATAATTATGTTAATTTTATTATTTAATATTTGGAGCGGGTTGTGGATTTATAGGGGGATAGGGTGGGAAGTAATTTAATTGTAATAAAGTAAATATGTATTTATATTTATATGTATTGGTAATTAATTGATTAATTGGTAATTTATTTTTATTAATTGGTAATTATTTTTAATTAATTTTTTATTGGTATTGATAATTAATTTAATCTTCTTTTAATATTAATTAATTACTTTCCTACTGTTGCACTCTCAGGAGTGGGAATAGTAATTTTTACCCCTACGCTATCCAATGTTTTCCCTACTGTTGCACTCACTGGAGTGGGAATAGTAATTTTTACCCTCTCGCTATCCAACGCTTTCCCTACTGTTTCACTCTTTGGAGTGGGAATAGTCATTTTTACCCTCCCGCTATCCAACACTTTCCCTTCTGTTGCACTCTCTGGAGTGGGAATAATAATTTTTACCCTCCCGCTATCCAACGCTTTCCCTAATGTTGCACTCTTTGGCGTGGGAATAGTAATATTTACCCCTACGCTATGCAATGTTTTCCCTACTGTTGCACTCACTGGAGTGGGAATAGTATTTTTTACCCTCCCGCTATCCAACGCTTTCCATACTGTTGCACTCTTTGGAGTGGGAATAGTAATTTTTACCCCTACGCTATCCAAAGTTTTCCCTACTGTTGCACTCACTGGAGTGGGAATAGTAAATTTTACTCCTACGCTATCCAACGCTTTCCCTACTGTAGCACTCACTGGAGTGGGAATAGTAATTTTTACCCCTACAGTATCCAATGCTTTCCCTACTGTTGCACTCACTGGAGTGGGAATAGTAATTTTTATCCAACGCTTTCCCTACTGTTGCACTCTTTGGAGTGGGAATAGTAGTTTTTACCCCTACTCCATCCAACGCTTTCCCTACTGTTGCACTCTGTGGCGTGGGAATAGTAATTTTTGCCCCTACGCTATCCAACGTTTTACCTACTGTTGCACTCACTGGAGTGGGAATAGTAATTTTTACCCTCCCGCTATCCAACGCTTTCCCTACTGTTGCACTCTTTGGAGTGGGAATAGTAATTTTTACCCCTACGCTATCCAACGTTTTCCCTACTGTTGCACTCACTGGAGTGGGAATAGTAATTTTTACCCCTACGCTATCCAACGCTTTCCCTACTGTTGCACTCACTGGAGTGGGAATAGTAATTTTTATCCCTACGCTATCCAACGCTTTCCCTATAGTTGCACTCACTGGAGTGGGAATAGTAATTTTTACACTCTCACTATCCAACAAAATCTCTACTTTTTTTATATTACATTAATTATTTTTACATTTTAAGCTTTTTTACATTATTTTAACTATTTTTTAATTAATTGTTTTTAATATTCAATTACTTGTATGTTATTTTTAATAGATTTAAAAAATTCAATATTTTAGTTAACTATATTTTAATATTCTATATTTTGTATTCGATATTTTAGTACTTACCTGTTTGTAGATTGGGATTCTATATTCTGTACTTGGTTATTTTGGAGTCGATATTTTGGGCATTCTATATTATGTCCCTCAATATTTAGTCACTGAACCGTCCCCCTTTCTTCTGTACTAGCAAGGCAGACCTTGCTCATGTGCCCTCTGTGCTGCATCATTCCAGTCATACATTGTACACTGTGCCATGGTCAGCCCCTCCGCTAAGGCAAAGGAGTGATGACCCATAAAAAGAAAAAAAAAGGTTAATAACGTAATGTTAATAACGGTACGTTATTGTCATTTTTTTATTCTGGAAGGAGCGAGCCAGGTTGGGGTGGGCGGTGCTCGTCACAGGGAGAGGGACTGAGCAGTGTGCATGATGGTTTGGCTGGCAGTGTCAGGCCGGCCAAACCGTCATGCGCACTATGCATGTTATCCACAGGCTGTATTGTATAGGCTGGGTAGAGAACATGCACAGCCTCCCAGTCCCCGTCAGCACTCAGACCAATCATGACACTGCTGTCATGGTGACAGCAGCGTTGTGATTGGCTTAGGGGAACCTGGGTGCCGCCGTGAGCCAGAACAGCGAGGACGGAGAAGAGGCTGCCCAGGGAAGACAAGGTAAGTCTTCTCTTTCTTTTTTTTCTAAACGTCTCTAACCCCCACTCCCCTGCCACGGTCCCCTACCAGCCACCAATACACTGTGCCCATGCCCACAGTCCTCTACTAGGATTGGCACGTGGCCAAGCCACATGCCCATCATTATTCTCCACAAGACAACCATACAAGTTTGCATTGAATAAGGTAATTCCTAGTGCTGCAGACCTGTACACAAGACATCCCCAGAATCCTGCATCCTGATGTTTTGTTGCCTTGATGTTCTAAAAGGCATTTAACTGAAGCCTTGTGTCAGCATTGTTTTCATCCATTAGTTTCAATGTCAGACAGGCTCCATGAAAAGAACAAGTTCTACTTTGAACAAATTTGTGCTGGAGTATTTATTGACAAAATGCCCAGATCTCTTCCTGGTTGTAAATTCCTCGTTTAAGATTCACATTGAAATGTTCTTACTGGAGGAAGACTATTAAGTCAGTCAAATTGATGAATAATGGTTGCAGTATAATCATCTGGCTGCTGGAAAAGATCCAAGTATAAATGAGGGTATTTTATCAAGGGCTTAATATCAATGAACAAATTGTAAATCCTTCATGTACAGAGACTTTTTATCGTGGGGATATAATATGACTCAGTTACCCAGCTCTCCTTTTCATTAACTATGTATGCAATGGGTCACGCTTGCCCTTGAGATTATTCTTTTATTTAATAATGGTGATCAGCAAACCTTTTTGCCAACATGTTGTATTAAATGTATGAGATTAATGCAAACAGTTCCTGTTTTTAAGCTATGTTTGACATGTAACCCATTGCTAGCCAGTTATTGTTCCTGACCAACCAACAATGAAAATGTGTTCATTGTGTGGCAGAGCAGGTGGGGACTGGAGGGGGTGCAGCTTTGAGCCCCCGTCCAAGTCTGAAAAGTTATAGAGAGAGCGGGGTATAGTGCTGACCTCTGGCTGAAAAGCAATAGCGGGTTAATTTAGAGGACGGGGCCAATGATAGGGGCGGGACTACAAGTCATCACGGCCAGAGCAAACTTTAATCTCTCCCCTAAATACATAAAGACTGGGCTTTAAGTTGGCCGGGTCTGCCGGTGCCAGCACCGGCAATTCTACAAAGCAGGTGCTGAGATGGGTCTCTATTGGGCTCTCCATTTTTGCCTTCAGGGTGAAAAAAAAAATCTTAACTCTGCAGTAGTACTTCAAAGAGGGTCCCGTTGGTCATTTGTTTTAGCCGCTGACTCTCTGCCACCTAATTTCAAGCTGCCTGATCCATCCGAGGGGGACCGCAACGCTCACCTGCTGGCTCCTGTGCACGCCTGGTTCTCGGCGCCCACATCATAAGGAGACTACACCTTCCAGCATTCCCCTTGAGGCGCATGTTATTCCCGTCACCAATAAGTGCCAGAAGGCACTTTAAAAGCCATCGGGGGCTCCCGATCCTCGGGTCCCGTTGGTCTTTTGTTTTAGCTGCTGACTCTCTGCCACCTAATTACATGCTGCAGGGCTTTAAGTGGGAAAAAAACTGGGGGTGCGTGTCTAAATCAAGATAACCAGCATTGTGTGCTTAAGAAAATCATGAAGTCGCATCCAGCAAAGGATAATAAAAAAGGCAAAAAAGTATATTTATTAGGTATAAGCCATAAAATACCAAACACTTTAAAAAAAACATGTAAAAATGATTTACATTACTTAGAAATCTATTGCAGGATTTCCCGAAACCCTTGAAGATATTCACTGGGTCTATTTTGCTGGGATTTCTCACAACAATTTTCTTCAGCAGACCTTCTACCTTTTGCCAGCCAACTCTTTACATACAGCTTTGCGTCAAATGTTTCAAATGGAGGACCTCTCCAGACGCAACGTAGCTCTGCCTGACAAACCTCTGCATTGCTGGGAGAAATCCTCGGTGCTGTGACCAATCCGAGCGCGGATCGGAAATGACGATCCCGGGCCGGTAGTGGTGAATACTGGCAGGGTGTCAAGGCTCCTTCTCAGAGCGGTGAACCCAGCCTGGGGCACACAACACAGCTCGAGGGGCGGTGGAGGAGTCAATGCGCACACAGTGCTTGGGGCAAAGCAAGCGCTCCAAAGTTCCTCAACTGTGTGTTAATCCGCACTCACAGAGCTTGAGGGACCCGATCGTGGAGCAGATCACGTTTGAGGCAGAGCAGGCCTCACGACCTTACGCCGCAGCTGTGTGCCGATGAGCACACCGAGACAGATTTCACAGGGGGTCAGCTTCACGAAGGCACAGCGCAGAGACCCACACAGCAGCTGGAAGGGTGGATGCTGGAGAACTTTTGCATCCCTGAGTTCCCATCTCTTCTTAGGCCCTTGAAGGCAGTCAGGCTTCAGAGGGGCAAAGCACACAGCACAGCTCCTGTTCAAGTTAGGGGGACACAGCACAGAGCACACAGTCCCTTCCTCAGCAATCACAGAAACTGTAGGTCAGCTCCCAGACACTCAGCACAGATTCCTTCTTGATCACAAAGTTTCCTAATCGATTTTTACTGGGGCTCCAGTCGTGCTTTTATTCCCCAAACATCTTTGTTCCTCTTGTGTGAGGGGTCCTGATCCCAATCTAAACCAGTTCTGGGTGCACTCTGCAAGTGCACCTCTTCTTCCTTTGTGAGTGTGGGCCAGGGCCATCAGAAGCGCTGCTGCTCCATCAGGATTCAAGCAAGCCGGGCCGACGACGGCTGAAATGCCAGAAACCGGTCCCCGGAAGCTTGTCTCCTTTCTGGTGAAGAATTGGCTTGGTAGTTTGGTCTGCCCTGTTCCCATGATGCACTGGGCCAGAGACAGACTAATTTGCATATAGCCAGGTTCTGAGCTGGGATGGGGAAGTGAGCTAAATAACGATGATGGATCAAGCCCTGATCTTTGGACTGGGTAAGAGTGGTCTGCTTAATTCAGACACTCTGTTCATCACCACCCCCTTTTCTGAATCGTTTTTGGCCACTATAGGTGTGGCAGGGTATACTCAGACATGAGTCCCTTGCTCACTGCTCCATCAGGATTCAAGCAAGCCGGGCCGACGACGGCTGAAATGCCAGAAACCGGTCCCCGGAAGCTTGTCTCCTTTCTGGTGAAGAATTGGCTTGGTAGTTTGGTCTGCCCTGTTCCCATGATGCACTGGGCCAGGGACAGACTAATTTGCATATAGCCAGGTTCTGAGCTGGGATGGGGCAGTGAGCTAAATAACGGTGATGGATCAAGCCCTGATCTTTGGACTGGGTAAGAGTGGTCTGCTTAATTCAGACACTCTGTTCATCACCACCCCCTTTTCTGAATCGTTTTTGGCCACTATAGGTGTGGCAGGGTATACTCAGACATGAGTCCCTTGCTCACTGCTCCATCAGGATTCAAGCAAGCCGGGCCGACGACGGCTGAAATGCCAGAAACCGGTCCCCGGAAGCTTGTCTCCTTTCTGGTGAAGAATTGGCTTGGTAGTTTGGTCTGCCCTGTTCCCATGATGCACTGGGCCAGGGACAGACTAATTTGCATATAGCCAGGTTCTGAGCTGGGATGGGGCAGTGAGCTAAATAACGGTGATGGATCAAGCCCTGATCTTTGGACTGGGTAAGAGTGGTCTGCTTAATTCAGACACTCTGTTCATCACCACCCCCTTTTCTGAATCGTTTTTGGCCACTATAGGTGTGGCAGGGTATACTCAGACATGAGTCCCTTGCTCACTGCTCCATCAGGATTCAAGCAAGCCGGGCCGACGACGGCTGAAATGCCAGAAACCGGTCCCCGGAAGCTTGTCTCCTTTCTGGTGAAGAATTGGCTTGGTAGTTTGGTCTGCCCTGTTCCCATGATGCACTGGGCCAGGGACAGACTAATTTGCATATAGCCAGGTTCTGAGCTGGGATGGGGCAGTGAGCTAAATAACGGTGATGGATCAAGCCCTGATCTTCGGACTGGGTAAGAGTGGTCTGCTTAATTCAGACACTCTGTTCATCACCACCCCCTTTTCTGAATCGCAGGAGGTGGCCCAGCATTGTTGCAGGCAGGCACAGCCCTATTGAGACCCAGGTGCTACTCCTTCCATCACTCTACATGCAGATGGGTCTATTCAGCCTTGTGCTGACTCAGCCGGCCTCCTGGACCCGCCCCCAGCCCCTGTCACTCACAAACCAGACAGTCAATACACAACCAGGCAGAGGCACACAGAAAGGTTGAACAGGAAAATAGCCACTTTCTAAAAGTGCTATTTCCAAACTTAGAATTTAAAAACCATCTTCACTAAAGGATGTGTTATTAAATTCTGAGCTCAGGGATACCAGATTCCATATGTCTATCTTGCCGTTATGGGAATATATGCAGGTAAACATGTCACACAGCATTCCCCATGTTATCCTACGGGCAAGATAGCCTTTCAATAGTGAAAAACGAAATTGGCAGTATTTCACTATCAAGACATGTTACCCACACTGGTAACACCAAACAAAAACCGGGACGTCTGCTTACCCTACCTTTGACCTTTGAGGCCTGAAAATAGAGCCCCCTTTCGAGGCCCCCCCAAAAAAAACTAGGGGGCTCAGCCCCCCTTAGCCCCCCCACTTAAAACCCTGACATGCTGCCTGACCAGTCCGAGGGGGACCGCAACACTCGCCTGCTGGCTCCTGTGCACGCCTGGTTCTCGGCACCCACATCATAAGGGGACTACACCTTCCAGCATTTCCCCTGAGGCGCACTGTTATTCCCATCACCAAAAAGCGCCAGGAAGCACTTTAAAGGCCTTCAAGGGGGGTCCCGCGGCGGTGGCCGCGCACGGGCCGATCCGTCCCGTGCACATCAGTGACAGGAAAAGACAGGCCAGGGCCAGCCCCCTTGGTCTTTGCACTTGATACGACATATCCACCTGAAGCGATTTGTGCTTGTCCCACACAGAAGTAAGTTTCACTCTGTTGTTTTGGTTCATCCAAACTTTGTGTAATACATTTGGGACATGTGCCATAGGTTTTTTGTTGCTCCTATTGTTGGCTTCTTTGCCAGCTGGCTTTTCTTGCTTGTCATAGCTGTGGGATTATGTGTTTCCTATTCTAAAAAGCGTTACAGCTTAGTTTCCTGTGGGTTTAGTTTCTTAGACTGAAATTGAAGTGCTGAACGTTGTTTTTGCCACGGGACTACCAACATCAGAATCCCTTGTTCCTGGGAGGGAGGAGCATATAGCTCCCATGTGCTCACACGTTTTAACAGGCAATTTTGAGCCTGGCAGAGATTGGAGGACGCTGGTAAGAGGCTATTCCACCAAACGTTAGAGCTATAAGCCTCAGTTGTGTGAAACATAAATAAGAGGTTTAGTGTGTATATTGGTTGCTAGGGACTGGGAACATCAGCAAACGCATGGCGGGAGTGGGTATGGGGTTTGTGGTTACTCTTGACACTTTTCTCTCCAGGGTGGAATCAGCGCTAATGCATGAAATTCAAATAACGAACGTAGGTTATCGTTAGAGCTCCAGACATCTATTGGTATTCTTAGTACCAAGGTAGTTGCTTCCAATCCCTTTTAAACCACCTCATCCTACCCAGCCCTCTTTAGTTCAATCAAATGCTTTGCTATCTACTTCACCTAGGCTGGTTTGTTCTCCCAGCACCTCTATGGTCATTACTAGGGGTCAGAAGTCTAGTCAGGCTACAAGCTGTGAACCGCCCCTAAAAAAGAGGAAAGCCCGTGGGCCACAGAAATCCAACCCCTTGCCCTCTAGAGCCGCCAAACGGAAGGTAGTTGCTAATGGAAACAATGTTAGCTAACAAACCAACATGCCAACAGATATATGTCCCCCAACTGGCATTATTGATTCTCTTCTCCCGTTTAGTGTAGATCAGCTCTGTAAACAGCTAGAACTGAGAATTACAGTTTTGCCCGACCCTCTATTCAAGAAGTTGACCTCGATCGAAGAGAGACTCAATAAAATAGAGCATGGTATCCTTAGAACCCCCCAACTAATCTTAATGGGCACAAGGGTGCTGGGATCACAATTCAACCGGCAAGGGGGGCTGAAACAGTGCTAAGGGAACCACCAACTAACGTATGCCACCCCCCACCTCCGTTAGTGGCAGCCCCAGAGATAACACAGCCTATTACCATATACCAAGGAGGTACATCTTTGCTTTCAACATCACAGCAAGGGAAGAGTGGCACTAGTACACTGCCCCTCCAGTCCTCTGCTGTTAGTATTCAGACTTCTCATAATGCTCTACATCTTGCCTCCGAAGCTACACCATATACACTAGTTTTGGCTAATGTTCCAGTGCTCTCTTCCAATGCACAGGAACACTGGTCAACGTTAAGGAACACGGCCCCACATCTACTGAGTAATACGACTGGCATGAACAATCACCTTTTTTCAGAATTTAAAATGGCCTGCAGAGTACCCTGGGATGGGAAATTGTATAAGTCTCTACCCGGTGACTGTGTGGTCCTAGGTTTCAGGTCACCAAACCTGGTCCAGCATTTATTGAAGAGGTCCGGGAACTGCTACATTAAGGTGAATGACATTAACATCCTTCACTTGGGTTTTTTCTATCAACCAACTAGTGTTATTAGGTACAGCGAAAGTAGAGGGGCATCTCAAGTATTTGGTCAGCTTAACTATCCGGTCACCACAAGAAACCGTTTTGATATCCTTAATTCCTTGGAAGATAAAGATTAACTTGGAACAACGGTTTGCACCCTTTCATCAGGAACTCGAGGCACCAATGGCCAGATAATGTTTGATTTAGGATTGTTTACCTTTGATCCAGTTGGATTGCCTAATGCTAAAGTCAACTCCAAGGTGAAGGCTGTACATGTATGTAGCCTAGGTACTCTAGAGGGTACTTGTAGAATAGAAGTGGGCACGAGCATTGGGGTGGGGGTGAAAGGTCAAACTAAACTTCCTCTTGTTGAAACCCCTACACCACCTAGCACTCCTAGTTCGGCAATTCTGGTCGATGACTACGTATCATATCCCCAAACTGATAGTAGCAATTCAACCGAAGGGCATTCAAACCCACATATGTCTATAGTTTAATGGAATATAGCAGGATTATCCTCCGAAACCACCTCAACTAAATGGTCAGCCCATATTGACAATTATGACATTTGGGTATTTCAAGAAACATGGACCCTGGTCCAAATTTATCATCCTGGTTTCTTAAATTTTTCAAAAGCTGCACTGGGGGGTCATAAAGACAGACCCTTAGGTGGTCTTAGCTGCTGGGTTAGACAAAAAGTGGGTTACAAGGTGGAGGAAGTACACATTGATAGTCCGGACATCATGGCCATTCGGCTTCGGAAAGCGCAGGAACCTGATGTCATGATTATTAATGTTTATGCAAGGGGATTGCCGAGTGGTAAGGGTTCCAATGTAGTTACCCTCCTCAACAGGTTTATAGAAAGCCTGCGGGGAAGTTGTAACATGATAATAGCAGGAGACTTTAACTGCTCCTTTGAGCCATTGGACTATGTGTAACCTTAGTATAGACTAGGATGGACAGTGGAATATTCCGCAATTAGAGCTGTGCCCCATCAAAAATAGGACTGAGGCCGCACTGCGGTTAAAAGGGTTGTGTCTGGAAAAGGGATTGAGGGCAGTCAACGGGAGGTCGCAGTCTGACAGAATGGGCGCTCCTACTTTCAATAACAGCTTGAGAGGTAGCTGCATACATTACACATTCCTTAAAATAGAATTCTGGACATCCCTTTTGGATATGTCAGTGCAGGAACGGATTGAAAGTGACCCCAACCCGCTGGTATTATTATTGCAGGCACCAGGTTTATCCAATTTTATAAATAGGGCAGCTGAGCATGTAACAGTGGAGGTAACGCTCACAAATGACTTGAGGAGAGTTAGATGGGCCATGATTATTAATAATGATGAGGATCTGGAACAGATGAAGACAATGGTTGCCCGTTCGATTACCACTCTTCATAATTGTTATTCCCAGGAGGGCATTAATTCTATTGTCCTTCAGGTCCATAATGACCTTTTCAAGAAATTAAAACGTTTTTTAACAAAACCAACAAACCTAGGTCAAAGTCCTGTGCAAAGGCAACCCCATGGTATAATAAATCTTGCAGAGAGGCCTATAAGGTATTATCAAGGGGCATTAGATCAAAAGTTATGATTGAAATTAAAAAGACAAGGGCTAGGTACAAGAAAACACAATCACAAGCAAAGAAGGATTGGGATGAGGCTCGCTGGCAAGACCTGCTAGCAGCTAGTAAACGGAAAAACATGGTCCAATTTTGGCAGCTTGTAAAATGGGGTGGAGGCGAACCCACACAGATACCAATTAATCATGTCCGCCCTGAATTGTAGGCTTCACATTATGAGGCCCAGTCCACTGTCACTAACTGCAGCGCCGACTTATTCCAATGGCCCACACCAACTACCACTCTGTTTTACCAGTCTCGAGGTCGAATCCGTATTACGATCGATCCCGAGAGGACGGGCCCCAGGTCCTGATTGTATACCGGCGGACTTGTTAATGCGCAACAAAGAAAACTGGGTAACCTATATTAGGATAATCGCCAATGCTATTGTCAGTGGAGCTTCTATTCCGGATACATGGTCAGGTGCCGAAATCTTACCCATATATATAAAGGGAGATCACTCACTACCAGGCAACTGAAGGCCAATAAGCCTCTTAGATTCCATTCAGAAGGTTGTTGCTAGGTTAGTTTTGGGTAGAATTCAGGCCTGGATAGAAGAGACTGATATTTTAACACCTCTGCAGGCGGGGTTTTGACCCCACACTAGCACCATAGATCAGGTTTTTAGGTTTGTGCTAATTTATTGGCAGGTGGTCTGTAGTGGAGGGGACACAATCTTTATCGATCTCAAATACGCATTCAGTCTGGTCCCCCGTACTAAAATGTGGAGAGCTTTTATGGATATGGGGATGCCATTGGAACTGTTGGCCATTCTAGTTAAACTGCATGATTCAAACTATGCACAGGTACGTTGGGGAATGCAGGGGAATGTTACAGATAGGTTCCTTGTTTCCAAGGGGGTACTCCAAGGGTGCGTCTTGGCACCGACCTTGTTTTCTTTATTTATTAACAGGGTTGTCCAGTATTTCTCCACTTATCCTACTGATGCCCCAACATTAGCCGGCATGAAGATACCACTGCTCATGTTCGCGGACAATACCCTGATTTTATCAAAGACCCAAAAGGGTTTGCTGGCTGCTTTGTCACGCTTTGAGGTGTTTTGCCGCGACCATGAGGTAGTGGTAAATGTGGGGAAAACAAAGTTCATGGTGCTCCACAGACACAAAGCCATAAAAGGGAGAGTATACATGAATAACGCTCTATTGGATCAGACTGATGCATTCACATTCCTGGGGATAACACTAGGTAGGAAACTAAATTGGAAGCCCCAGATTGATATGCTGGCCCTTAAACATGCACAATTAGCTGGTGTATTGATAAAAGAGTAGAGGCTCTCGCAGACCAAGCCCATCGTCCCAGCACTAAGGATGTACAATTCTAAAATCAGTACCTCTATATTATATGGTGCTGAACTTTGGGGCTTTGAGGACTTATCACCTTTGGCACTAGCGCAAACAATTTGGGGGGGAGAACATTAATAGGCCTCCCGTAATCTACACCACTCACTCCCTTATATCTAGATTTAGGTTGCCATAGTGTGGAGGCGCTAGCCCGCTTTAGACCGATGGCATTTTGGAGAAGGCTTTGGACTACCCCAGAGCTTTCACTGTATGCCAAAGGTCTTTCTGAAGTTAGGATGTTCGACTGCTCACGTAAAATCTCTTAGTTGGGCAACATAAAAACCACTTTGATTGACATGGGGATTATCAATTTGTGGGAGGACCTATTGAATAATCGATTTCCATCGAAAAAGGCTTTCAAGGCAGCATATTGGAATACGGTTAAAATCAAGTGCCTTACATCCCCCACAAGGACCACCCTGGCAAGGGATTTCATGGAGTTTAAACAAGAGTTCAAGTTAGAAACCTATTGGGACTCCATCACTAGCCCGAAAGATAGGAAGCTGTACCACCAGTTTAGGGTGGGCTCACTCCCAATAAAGGCACTTACCAGTAAATGGCACCATCTAACAGATGATAAATGTTTTTCATGTCCAACCCAAAGTGAGTCTCTAGCACATATCTTGTTTGTTTGCCGGGCTTACAGGGCACCGAAAAATAAGTGGGTCAAGCCCATTTGTAAGAACATGGGCACAAGACTAGCCATGGAGGCGCTGAGGATTCTAAAGACTAACACACAGGAATCCATAGTGATCGCTGTGGCAAAATTCTTGAGCTGGATGAGGGTTATCCAAGCCAACAAGATGAAGGCACACTAATTGTGCAAGCTGTTTGACAAGAGGTTTTAGATATCAAGGACTGAATGTTGTTGTCCCTCCATTAGTTTGAGTTTTGGTAATTGTTCTTAGGAAATGACTTATTGTTTGCCCCTTGCTAAACATGGGCACAGTAGCAATGTAGAAAAAACATGAAACAATTGGTAGTCGTATATTTCCCGTTTTAAGTATTTTATATATTATTCCTAAACCGTTTTAACTGTGTTTTTTATTACCGTATGTTTTATATTATTGTGGATTTATGGTAAATCATGTTCTTTTTATTATTACAGTCGCTTTTAACAAATAGGTCTAAATAGTTGTGGTAACACATGTAAGCTTCTGTATTATGAATTTTCACAGTTAGTTTTTTATTATAGATGCCCTTTGTCTTTTATGATTGTGATAATCGAAATAAAGACTATATTGACTTGACTTGACTCCTTGTAGTGCTTTCACAGTTTCATCATGTCAGAACTTAAGCATTTTCAATATTCTATACAATAAAGCCATTATTGTTGCTTATCTGTCTTACACAACTAACAACCATTGGCAAAGTCAATAGCCCTGACTTGCTGTAGGTGTAATGTTACTTGTTGCAATATATAGCTGTATGCAATGCTAGAAGCAGCAAAATGCCAGTCAGGTGGCCCACTATGCTGAGCACAGATTTTTAGCTTGCGTATTTTAAAGCCAAGTCCTTATTTACATCGGCCACGCCCCTTAGAGAGAACCCTGAGTTTTTTTCATTCCACTTAAATCCATGCATAAAGGATTTTGCAGCAGCATCTTGTGTCCAGGAGTAAATGGAAAACCCATTGTATAGAGAAGCAGAGCCTCCATCAAAGAGCCAGAAACCTTCTTTGTGTAGGGCGTTTTCAGCTTGCCTTCTGTCCGCAGTGAGATATCAGCCAGAGTGAAGAGAGCTGATATCCTGTGACACAATGTAGCACCATGTGAGTTGGTAGGCTTGTTGTTGGCTGGGTGGGAACAGAGAAATGTAGCCATAATAGAAACAAAAAACAGAATATTCTACTAACATAGAAGTAGGAATACAATTTTGTTTCAACTAAGGAGCACAGAATGACTAAATTGATAGCACTTACCAGCGTACTTACTTGCATAGAAAACAGTGAGGGCAGATTTACAATAACTGGCGCATCCCTGGATATCAGCAGGGATGCGCCAATCATTGTGCGCCAGGCCTCCGCCACCATGGATGCGCTGCATTTACAATGCGGCGCACCATGGGGCAAAAGCGACACAGATGCGTGACGCATCTGTGTCGTAAAGGAGGTGCATTGCTGGAGTTGCGTCACAAGCGCGGCGCAGCTCAAGCAATGCTCTGGGGCGGGCCTATTTTTACAATGCTGCGTCAATCCTTACGCCTGCTTCAAGAAGGCGCAGGGTTTTGACTCAGCATGGGCTCAAAAGTGACTGAGTGAAATCTTGTAGATTTCACTCAGACACTTTTAGGAGGCGTTCCTGCGCCGGAGCTCCCCCCCTGCGCAGGAACGCCTTCTTCTGGCGCAGGGCTTTACAACGTGGCACATCTCCCAGATGCGTCACGTTGTAAATACCCCGCAGCATGGTGCATCTTTTGTGCCGCCGCTGCGTCACAAAAGTGATGCAACGATGGCGTAAAAGAGGCGCAAGGGGCTTGTAAATCTGCTCCTGAGTCATTAAGGATGCAGCTGCCACACACTGTCATTGATGTCATTTAACTTGTTTTCTAGGGGCTAGAAACTGGTTATGCACTGCCTTTCTGTGTTCGGTCGACCCTGTTTGAAACCCATAACATGAGCTAAACGTACTGAAATGTGCGAGGACACATAACGAAAAACTATCCCAGCAAACCTAGGACACCTGGTCACCTTTCAACACAGGATATGAAAGGTTATAAGAAAGTCATGGCCATTTGCTCCTTTGCTCCCTTCCCAGCCACCAAAGTACCCTGGAGTACTTTTTGGCCTCACCATTGAAATTTGTTTGCAGTACCGGGATTCGAGAACCTTTGCAGGTCACTGGCACTTCCTGTTCCTTTGTGGAATGCCCAAAGTTTCAAGACATGGAGGCAATGTTAGGCTTCAAGACTCAACTACCGTGTCCCAAAATATCTTGACGAGGAGATTGATTTTTTTCTGATTGTGTTGATTCGGTTTAGCATGCTTTACTTTTTTGGGCATTTGTGTTGATTTTAAACGGAGACTGCATCCTTGCATTCACTTTCACGTTAGGATCCTTGGTTTGGATAACATTTCTTTGCCTGCCCTTCAAAATCTAAATATTTGTTGGTCCCTTGCATTTTTGGGGGTTTCTTTAAATCTATGGAAAATGGATTAGGCGTGCCCACAGGAATTAGGATTAGATCTGTTGACTGGGTGTGAGTGTTTGATTGGTTCTGATGCTCCGTCCATCACCACCCCCTTTTGTACAGGAATTAAGAGGTAGGAGTTTAAGAAGATTGAGCACAGCATTTCTAGTGGGATAAACCAAAACAATAGCCCAGAAGATCTTTCTGGGAGCATCTCAAAAATGAAGATGGTAGTTTTGCATGCAGACCCTGGGGCTGAGGGATGGTGGGCATACGAATCCCTGAAGTGGGCATGACGAATGCCATATTGAACCTGCTGCCACCAAGGTCATAGGTTTGATCACACTGTAACTTACTTGGCAAAGTAATATTCCAGGCTCAAGCTAAATCTAACAGCTAGCAATATGTTGCAGTTATGCAAAGTAGGAAGTTGCCCGCCATTACGTATAGGACATGACTGCAGTGATAAGCAATGTGCCATTGGCGTCTCCCTTTGAATCATAACCATATGCTCGGAATGTCCCCATGCAACTATGACAGTATGACCGGTAGTAGTTGGCATGCAGGGAAAAGAATGGTGGCACAGCCGGGCTTACTGGGTGCCCGCTTCAGTGATTCCTGACTTCCAGCTTCCATGCTGTTGCACTCTTAGGACCTCATTTATGGAAAGTGACACATCCCTGCGAGAAACTAACGATGCGTCACTTTTCATTGCGCCCTGCTTGCGACATAAATAATGCATCATATTTACAGTATGACGCATCATGTTGCAAGGAGTTACAGATATATCAGCATTTCTGACGTATCTGTAGATGCAAAAATGACTCATTGCTGGAGTGTGTCACAAAAGTGACGCAACTTCAGCAATGGGTCATTACACATGGGCAAGCCCCATGTTAAATGTGCCTGCATCAGTCTTACGCCTGCCATGAAGCAGGCATAAGATATTGATGCATTTGCGTCCTAGAAGTGGCGCCGTGAAATCTTATAGATTTTACTGCCTCACTTCTACGGCCCTTTCATGCATTGGAAAGCCCCTCCTACATACATTATACCTGGCACAGGTATAATGTGGCACAGGGGTTTACAAAGTGACGCATCTAACAACATAGCTATATGTGACACATAAGACCTGAGTATGAGTGCCCCAGAGGGTGGTGTGTTATTTATCACATTCACTTCTACTTGACTCTCTCTAAGGCCCTTGTAATCAGGTCAACATTGAGCATAAAATACAGATGTTGGTGCTTTCCACACCAAAATCCGGATGTACCGGTATTTACCTGACATTTCCCCCCAGTGTGTATGGGCAGGCTTGACCTGATAATATGTATCTGGCGAAAATTGGACATGCAGGCTTGACCGCACCCGATAATTGTTGGATGCAGTAGACACTGTACCACTCATAATACCGAACTTGGGTAACACCTATGATTCTGAATTTTCCACGATAGGGTCGAGTTTTCTGACCAGGTTATACTAATTGTTTTTGTTTTGGTAGGAGGAAGCACATTTTGAGGCATATTTACAAGCCACTATCGCCACAGGAACGTCACTTTTTCCACTGGTGCTCTGGTGATAGGGGCTTTGCCTTTTTCACAAAGTGGCGTTAAGCCATTTAACGTGGCTTAATGGCGCCTTGTGAATAAGGCACCTTTACACTCTATACTTAGTGTGAAAGGGGTGGGCAACGGGTGTTGTGGTGGGCGATCCGCCGCAACACCCATTGATTTTGACGCTGCCCCAAATTTACAAGGGTGGCGTAAATATGAGGCAGCGCCAAAATTAAGACCTCGGAAAATCTGGTCTTAAACAGGCGAAATGAAGAGAAATGCTTTATTTCCCCTCGTTTTTGCTGTTTCTATGTGTGCTGCACTATGCAGCTCACATAGAAACAGCAAAACACCATGAATGCTTGTTCATGTGCAGGAAGGTGTTCCTTCCTGCACATAAACATGATTTTAAAAATGACGAGTTGCAACTTCTATGTGTGCTGCACACATTGAAGTTGCAAATCTCCATTTATAATTGTTTATGTGCAGATAGGGATTCCTTCTCTCACATGAACAATAATTTCCCACAACTCAGGCACCCTTGCACTATGTTGCAAGAGTACCTGCGTTGGCTCTAGGCAGCTAAATTTAGCGCCAGCGCAGGGAGAAACGCATGGCTGCACTGTATTTTTGCAAATACAGTGCAGGACTGCGTTTCTAAAGTGATGAAGCGCTGTGTTAACCTTCTTGGCTTAATGCCACGCTCCACCACTTTAGTTTTAAATATGTCCCTTTGTTTACTGTTTTTATAGTCAGGTTTTTATATCTTTGGTTGAAAAAACAATTTAAAAAAAATACAAAATATACGAATCTATATTCCAAAAAAGTGCAACATTTCATAAAAGGTCAAAATAAAGTAAATAAACAGTTCAAAACACTACAATTCCAGCTTTTCTTATGGTAAAGTGTGTCTTTGTTGCACAGAAGACTTTCAAATGCACACCCAGTACAAAATTATCGAATGCAAACCATGATTTCCTTCATTTGTCACAAATACCATGGGCCTCATTTATGAAAAGTGACGCATCGCTGCGTGAAAACAGCGATGCGTCACTTTTCATTGCGCCCTCCTTGCGACACCAATGATGCGTCATATTTACAGTATGATGCATCATTGCGCAATGAGTTACAGATTCGTCAGTATTTCTGACGTATCTGTATCGCGCAAAAGTGACGCATTGCTGGAGTGTGTCACAAAAGTGACGCAACTCCAGCAATGTGTCCTTTCACATGGGGCAAGCCCCATGTGAAAGGGCCTGCGTCAGTCTTACGCCTGCTGTGAGGCAGGCATAAGAAATTGACGCATTTGCGTCCTAGAAGTGGCGCAGTGAAATCTCATAGATTTCACTGCGTCACTTCTATGACCTTTTCTTGCGTCAGAACGCCCCTCTGCATACATTATACCTGGCGCAGGTATAATGTGGCGCAGGGGTTTACAAAGTGACGCATCTACCTAGATTCGTCACTTTGTAAATATGGTGCAACAAGGCACATTTTTTACGCTGCTGGCGCGTCACAAAAAGTGACGCACCGGTGGCGTAAAAGTGACGCACGGCCTCATAAATGAGGCCCCATATGTTTATCATTGGGCAAAATGGAAAGTGCTCACCAGTCATCTGAAATCGCATTGCTAATCTTTGTTTAACATGAAGCTCGAATGGTACATCAGTATCGCATGGAAAACTGATCCAGGCTCTCCCAAATGTTCAACCCACTTTTAAGTATTTCTGCTGATGGAAGTTACATTTGTTTATCACTGAGGCCAATGTGCAATGTATCCTTACAAACTAACATGATGTTGTACATCTCTGCTTCCCTTCTCTGTCTCAAACCGTCCACCCGCATAACTTTTGGAAATGACCCGTAGACATCCATCTTGAAATGTTCGATGCCCAATAACTATTTTCATTCTTATGTCATGTTGAAGAAGTGTATTTGTATATTGCTCCTGAAATCATGATGCACATCATGTTTCTCAAAATCTCAAAAGACCTTCAGTCTCACATGAGAAACTGACCCTTGCACACACAGCACAACATTTGGAAGCTCAAAAAATGATTTCATCCATCTGCCAGAAATGCTCTACATTTCACATTGTACAAAATAAGTGGTGTGTACCACAAATGTAAAATGATGTTTACTCTTCGGAGACCTGTCCTTGTTACAAAGTGAAAAGCCAGTAAACTGCCAGCTCCAAAGTTAAGACTCCAAATAAGCGTTTCATTCATCTGCCGGAAATGCTGTCTTGTTGTATTCACTGAAAATCAACTCGGTTGAGGTTACTGGGTTAGCAGACGGGTAGTGTCGTTTTTCTTAGCTTTTTTCAATTGTAGCGAAATGGGAGAGTAGAACAGACATAGCCAATTTCCAAATCTGTCCGTGAATATATTGTTGAACAATGCATTGCAGGTTGGGCTTTAAATGACAAGTATATTGTAATGACTTCCACTTAGTCAAGAGTGTAGCAGGCTCTGTCCACTATTCTATTCGTATTGGTGATGCTACTCCTTCAAAGTTTCCTACCTGCCTTGTTTCTGTCCCTCTTTCAATGTGGATCACAAGGCTACACCCCTTGCTCCATGAGGTCAATCTCTACCGTACTCTCAGTCCTATAATACGTGTACAATGAAATACCAAATATGATAAAAAGGTATAATCCAGTGTGAAATATTTAGATCATGCGATTTGCAGCAATCTGATGTAAATCATCCATTTAAAACAAAATGGCATATTTGTAGACAACTGTTGTATGACAGAGACACGCATGACTAAACCAAGTATGCCTCTACCACGCAGCCCGAACCAGGGGCCTCATTTATGAGGCCTTGCGTCAGTTTTGCGCTTCCGATGCGTCACTTTTTGTGACGCATCGACGGCGTAAAACATGCCTCCTGCTTTTACAAAGTGACGCATCTAAGCAGATGCGTCACTTTGTAAACCCCTGCGCTACATTATATCTGCGTCAGGTATAATGTATGCAGAGGGGGTGTTCCCCCGCAAAAAGCCTCGGAATAGTGACGCAGTGAAATCTATGAGATTTCACTGCGTCACTTTTAGGACGCTGTTGCGTCCAAATCTTGCGCCTGCCTCACAGCAGGCGTAAGACTGACGCAAGCCCTTTCACATGGGGCTTTCCCCATGTAAAAGGACGTATTGCTGGAGTTGCGTCACTTTTGTGACACATTCCAGCAATGTGTGACTTTTGCGCTTACAGATACGTCAGAAATACTGACGTATCTGTAACTCCTTGCGACATGATGCGTCATACTGTAAATATGACGCCTCAATCATGTCACAAGGAGTGCACACTGAGAAGTGACGCATCGCTGCTTTCACGCAGCGATGCGTCATTTCTCATAAATGAGGCCCCACAAATGTATCAGAACTACGCATTTTTTACCACACATGCCTTTGCCTACAATTTGGATTTAAAGGCATTATTGGTATTGGTTAAGATCGCTACTACTCCGACGCCCCATCTCTGCCCTAAGCCCTAAAATCCTATCCCCCTTCCTCGTTTCCTTTCCCTGAGGCCTAAAACCTGCCCTGCCCTTAAAACGACCCCTCCCCTTGCCCTGAGATCTAAAGCCAAGCCCCCTACAATAAATTACCCCGACCCCAGACCTCCCCCGCCCTGAGCCCTAAAACTTACCCCTGAGCTGTTCATAAAACTACCCCAACCCCTTCCACTGCCCTGAGGCCTAATACCCTACCCTCAATTAAAAAAACTACTTGAGCCCCCGCCCTGAGGCCTAAAACAGCCCCCACTCCCAAAAAACTCCCTTCAAACCCAGCCCTCGACCCCCTCCCCTGCCCTGAGCCCTAAAACCCTGCCTCCTTCCCAAAAGTACCCCAACACCTCAGCCCTGACCCCTAATAGAAATCCCACCCCTAAAAACGACCCCACCTCAAACCCGGCCCCAGCCCCACTTACCTGTCCAAGTATGGAGCTTCCTGTTCCGATGCTTCGCCTTCTTCTCCCCACCCATCCTAAACACTACACCTCTATTTGCCTTAACCATGCATAAGCATGATTGTGGCAGAGGCATGGCCCCGGCAAGCATGGTTGCTCTTGGCGTTGGAACGGCTTGCGTGGCTCTGCCCACGTTGTTCCTGCCTTTTCCCTAAGAAAACACCTGCAAAAGAACTCCTTGTCTTATTGAAAGATAAGTGGTGTAACTGTTACCAAGCTCAATGGAATACATTTTATCTGCCTCTGAAGGATGAAAGTCTAAGTGAGCCACTGGGTTTCACTTTCAACCCTGTGACCCTGGGGTGAAACGCAGAACCATGGAGTGGATGCATTAGTCTGCTGAGTACCCGGTCTCAGAGACGACTGCTTGGGTTTTGAGACCCAATGGGATCTCATTCAACAAAAGGCCCCTTCAATCTCCTTCTCCCCTAAGAAATGTTATGGGAAAATGAAACAGAACGAAACACAGAAACATTACACATCACTGGTTGTCATTAACGACTGGCGCTCAGCCTCATTCCAGAGCAACATTTTAATTTTGAAAAATCTCTCTCCTCATTCACTTGTTTTTGTATCACACACAATCCCAGGTCTTTAATTCTTTTTCTTTGTAATGTAGGAACCAATAAAGACTAGTCAATATTAAAACGCGTTTTCAGGTGATAAGGGCCCCAAGGATTATTGTCTCAGGATATTTTTAGCACCTCTCTGCAGCAATTGGGTACTGCATGTGGGTCTGATGTATAAAAGACTAGTCAAAAAAGTGAGCACAAATTGCTCATCAACCTTTTGTGCCCAGTCTTTAATTTTGTGACGTGGCTTATGTACTAATACTTTCATTGCAAAATCCCAGTCACAGTGTGTTGCAGAATGACCTGCCTAAGGGAAACATCCTTTACAACGCAACTTTTACCACGCAGTGCCTTTACGACGCAACTATTACAACGCATGTCATTACAACGCATTGCGCTGGGGAGCGCTCTAGGATAGGGAATAGATTGAATTTACTATCCAACACCTTCCCTACTATCCACGGGGATTGGAGTTGGAATAGTAAATTAAACTATTCACTATCCAGCACCCCTAAGCGCTATGCGTTGTAACAGCATGCGTTGTAAAAACTGCGTTGTAAAGGCATGCGTGGTAAAAGCGTGCGTTGTAATGTCATACATCCCCTGCCTAATGGTTGTTAAACAAGCAGGTCACTTTATGCGACCCACTCTGACTGGGCACAAACACAGGGGTGATAAGGAACAGCAGACCTCAGCCCCTGTGTTTAAATTCCAAAATGGGAAACTTTTTTTAAGAAGAGTGTGTTTTTTTGTTGTTTTTTTAAGAGAACTGCATTTCTTTGGTCCTTTAAACCCCAAAAAAACCCATTTGGAATGACATCAGAAGGAGAAGGCATTGGTCCCCTGTTATCTAAGGGACGAGAGCTTACTTCCCTTGAGGTTGCCCAACACAATTCCCAAAGGAGAAGTCTAAAGGGGAAAGCTTTCCCTTTACATATGGGTTACCACCACCTCCTTTGTGGAGTTAGTAACTTTTCAATGGTTTTAGACAATAAAAGGAATGACGTTTTCCCTCCTGCCTTCTAATTACAATTCCAAATGGGTTGTAAAGTCATAATGCGAGTCAGAAATGGTTTTCTGAATTGCAAAATGGGTTTAGTACATAGCAAAAATCAATTTTGTAGTTACAAACCCTGGGATTGTGCGAAATGCAAGGTTAACGCCTGCAAAATGGCTTTGAACGTCAGGCCCCATGACACTGGACCTTGGACATACTACAGTATGGAATGGCTTTTCTTGGTACTGTGATGAGTGATAGGATTCACTGTTCCTTAGTGTACATGTATGCATCTGTTCAAATGCAAATGGGAATGGCTCAGGGGCAAGGAGATAGAGGGTTTGGAAGCACCCATACGAATAGAAGAGGTGATTTCCGCTATTGCCCGCTTGAAACCCTTGAAGGCGCCGGGCCCCAATGGATTGAGTGTGCATTTGTAAAAGACTTTTTGAGCTTAGTTAGCCCCCCTGCTCACCCAGCTGTTTAATTCATATGCAGAAACCGGCACCCTTACGGCCACGATGCTGCAAGCCTCGATCACTGTTATACCCAAGCCCGGAAAAGACCATTCGTCTTGTAGCTCATACCACCCGATTGAACTACAAAACATTGACACCAAACTCTTCTCTAGGATCTTGACTCATAGATTGAATCCTTTGATGCCTGGACTGATCGATCCGGATCAGGAGGGGTTCATCCCAAGCCAACAATGCGGAGATAATATGAAGTGGTTCTGTCAACTTATTGATCAAGTGCAGTGTTCCATGAAAGAGGCGCTGTTGTTGTGGATCGATGCCAAAAGGTATTTGACCGGGTTCACTAGCTGTACATGTTTGCCACATTGGAATGATTTGGCCTGGGTACTCGGTTACGTAGATGTATAGCAAGCATATATAGCACGCCAAACACTGCAGTGAAGGTGAATGGGGTACGATCGGGCGGTTTTGCGTGGGGAAAGGGACTAGGCAGGGCTGCTCCCTCTCCCCTTTGCTCTTCTGCCTTACCTTCCCGCATATTCAAGGATCTATCCCAATGGCAGCGTCTGCCCCTATCATGGCTGGGTAGGCAAGCCGCTGTCTAGATGACTGTTCTACCGCAAGCAATCTATATCCTTCAAACCCTTCCCCTGCGGCCGCCCCCTGGTATGCTCTCCAGAATCCAAAAAGAGATAGAGCGCTTTGTTTGGGGCCTGATCTCTCCTAGGTTGCAGAAGACCTTGCTACAGTGCTCCAAGCGGGAGTGCGGTCTCGCATTACCGAATATCAGTCGCTACTTTCAGGCCTCATGATTACGTTATCTGGTGGAATGGAACCGTCCAATGATGGAGAAACATTGGGTATTTATGGATCGGACTGTGGCTGGGGGTCACGGGTGGAGGGAGGCCTGGCTACCTCGGGCCTCCCGCTCCTGGGGGCTGTACTCGTCACAGGTTACACACCCCACCATGCAAGCCTGGGATAGGGTGTCCTTATCAGGGTTGTATGTCAATACAACGCGGTTGTTACACCGCACTACCATTACAACGCGGGCTTTACAACGCAAGTTGTTACCACAACTTGCGCTGTAGGGTGCTGGACTTAGGAATAGTAAAATTTACTATTCCAACACCAGCCTACGTACAGTGGGGAAGGTGTTGGAATAGTAATCTATTATTCCTTAGCCTAGAGTGCCCTCCAGCGCAAGTCGTGGTAACGACTTGCGTTGTTTTGCCCGCGTTGTAATGGTAGCGCGGTGTACCAACTGCGTCGTAATGGATGTTCCCCCCTTATCAGGAGCCCTCATGACGTTTCCATCTCCTATGTCTTCTCTATTTTCAAACCCTGATTTCCCGCTATGGGCAAGGGGGTGGGCACACGTTAAGTGTCTGGTGGTTGCAAGCGGATTGGCCATTTATTTGATCTCAAAGGCCACATCCCCTTTGAACAACTAGCAGCCGATTACAACCTCTCTCCTTCGGATCGCTTCCATCATATACAATTGCTGCACTGGGTATTGGGCTCTCAAATTCAGCCATTGGTGGATAGGCTCATGCTCCCAATCGAAAAATGGCTCCTTCTGAAAAAGGACGATTACCAACTCATCTCGGACATACACGTGTTTCTCTCTGAGGGGACTCACAGGAATCGGACTGCAGGGCAGAAATGATGGGAGATGGAAATCAGATGCACTCTGTCGGACAAGGAGCGGGAGGACATTTTTTATGGGACTCATCACACTGCACACTCCGTGGGCCACACAGGAACAGCATACAAAATTGTATCATATTGGTACTACATACCGGCCAGCATGGCCAAATGGAACTCTCAGTGTGATGGTCTTTGCTGGCAGGGGGTGTGGTAGCCCTGGTGCTCTTCTTCTTTTGTTGTGGAACTGTCAGAAACTCACCAGATACTGGGAAAGAATCCTCAACCAGATCAATAGAGCCTTTGATACTACTATCCCTAGGTTCCCTGCATGAACCATTTTTGGAGTGCCCAACACCTTGCCCTTTCCCTTGCACTCATTGAGGGGTAGAAATTGCTTTGGCATTAAATGCTGCTGATCACATGTTTCTGAGAGGATGGAAAACAGGCAAAGTACCGGACCATACACAATGGCTTCACCAGCTGTGGTCCCTGCTATGAATGGAAAGGTTATCCATGACCCCCCTGGGGATAAGTCTAATTACACCAAAATATGGGCCCTCTTTATCTCCATCCTTTCAATGGAGTTCCGGGAGTTGACGTGTCCCGCATATCTATTTATTTTGAAACTGATACTGGACTTACGATGGTGGTTAGGATCAGTCAACCCCTTATGGGCTTCCATTGCTAGATTGGCCCCTAGATTGGGTCACACCCAGCCTATGTTTGAACTGCGTGGTTCTTCCGGTGAGGGTTTGGGAGGGTGTGGTGGGAGGCAGGTTTGTTGGGTCCTTCTAGAATGGACCCTTAAATTATATTTTCAGTTATTTCTCAATGTTGTTTTAGAAAAGGCAGACTTAGCAGCACTGGTCCTGCTGTGCAGGCGTCAAGTCTTTTTCTTAGGCACAAGTATGTGTTATATTCAGCTGGGCTCCTCCATTGTTATTTACCTCCAATTTAGGCTATCTTTTGCTTTGACTTTCTTGTTTGATGCGGCCGGCCCGAGTGGGTTGTAGGTGGCTTGCTGTGTACTTAACTTTTTTTCGATTTGCAGTACTCCACTGGTTCTCTTTTTGCGCACTGACCTTTATGTACCCGGCCCTTTGGGTCGTAGGCACAGATACAATGTAATGTTTAACCATGTGTTCTGCTAATAAAATTGATTTAATTCTTAAAAAGCAAGTTTCTTCCATTCTAGGAGGTACCTACACTGTGCTAAATTTTACTTTCCTATGCATTTAACATTTTTAGGTCTGGCCCAGGGGCAGCTTTAGCTGTTTCTCTAACACCATGTTTTCTAAACAATTGATAATAAACTGAAATATAAACAGACGTGGACTTTCAGTCATCACACTTTATCCATTGGTCAGTTCGAGTGTAATTCACATTTTTCTTCTGAAAGCATACAGTATGGGGAGAAGCCAGCATCATCCATTGGCTCTAATGCATATTAAGCGAGTGCATTTTCATCTCTCATCAAATATGCACAGCCCCCTGAAAAAAAGTGCACTTCAGTGCCAGGGCTTAAGGGTCTGGGCTGCACTGCCACAATTTCTATATTTTTTTATGTTTGGTATTTTATTTCATATATTTGCAATAAATAAAAATAAAAACACTTTGCCTGTTTCGCAAACCTGTTGTCTTTGCCAAAGCATGTTTGTCTTTCCCCCAAACTCGACAATTATATTTTCGAAAAATATGGGTTATCCAAACCTGAATTTGCAGGGCGTCAATTATCTTTTAGTTATATCCATCTCTCTCTCTCAGATGGTGCCTTTTTCACATCTTTAAAGCTCTAATTTCATTTTGTCAATCGAGTTCTTCCTTAGTAATACTAAATGAGGTGTATTTGCTTATATTGTTGTTAATATGGTCTCAGTCCCTCTGCACTCCTTTGCGCCTATTATGTTTTAATGCACATTTGATTCGTGCTGCCTTCGCTTACACTCTTTTAGTTTCAGGAGATAGATGCCTGCCTTTTTTAATATAATATTGCAACTCTGCTCAAAGTTGTATGATAATTTCCTATCTATAACGTTATGTACAGCTTAACCTTTCAGGTGACGAACCTTGGTTCAACTGCCTGAGGGAACAATTACATTAGTTATTAATCAGTGTCTTGCTTGCATGCTGGCTCCAGTTTCCTTGTTAGTATATTAACCTCAGGGCTGGACTGGACTGGTCCCACTGCTACCATGGCCTTTCCCTGGTAGCTTACAGGCTAGGGGGCTGCTTTCAGGATTGATCGGCTGCCCAGTGGATCATTGTTGTCACGGTCTCCTGCAGTGTGGGGCTGGTTCAAACATTTTTGCCATTGCTGATTTTTGGTTCTAGTCGGAACCTGACTAACAGATTCATTTAGACCCGGTACATGGCTCACCAAAATACCAGAAGCCCTGGTACCTGCTCTCATGGCCGAGGAGCACCCCTATAGATAGCAATCCCTACTTGATGTGGATCTCTGTGCCGCAGGAACACACCGTATCTATAAAGATTTGGTGTATACCTGCTCTCTGCCTGCTTTGACGCACAAACTGCTGCTGAGTGCCAACTCAGGCATCCTTGCACCATGGTGCAAGGATGTCTCCGTTGCAGACAGGATTATTTTTGCACCGTAAGGCACACCTTCCTGCACAAAAACAATCCTCTGAGGCGTTTTCATATTTCTACATGTGTTGCAGAATGCCTTGAGAAGGCGTAGCATTTTGACGCATTCCCAGGTTTACCAGTCTTGGTAAATCTTGCAATATGCCAAAATCCATGGGTGGTTGCGTGGAACACCCACACTTCACTCATGGAACGCCTCCCTAGGTCAGAGTAACACAAGACAGCAGCTTGCACTGCCTTGCGTTACTCCAGTTGTGCCAAGCCACGCAGGGCCACACAAGGCAGCCTGCATGGCTTGGTAAATCTCATTATAGGTTTTGTGTCACCCTGCGCCCCCTTGCGTGGCACGAGGATGATGCAAAACCCTTGATAAATATGCGCCTGAATGCATAGCCATCGCACAGCTACGAGGCATGCATTCTTTTTCAAACCCAGATAGCCTAAAGGATCATGATTTCAGCCTAGCTCTCCTCCAAAATGCTACCAGGATACCTTCATTGACTGTACTTGCATTCCTTTATCTATTTGTCATAGGCCATGATATAGTCAGGATGGGTCTCAAAAAAGAAACAAAGGTATATTTATTGTAAACAGTCAGCTTAAGAATGAAATATTCCTTTTGCCACTATGCTGACATGCTGTGCCAACGAATATTGACAGCCACTATAAAAAAATCTACTTTATGTAAAAACAAAAAAATAATAAATATATAAAAACATTATTGAAGAAGAGGCAAAAAAAGGAGGTAAAGTTACTTTCAGTAAGTGCATTGACAATTTGAGTGGGAGATGTAAAAAAGGCAAGGGGAAGGCACTATTTCATTATATGTAAATGTTATAAAAAAAATCAGTGTTGCAAAAACAACAAAAAAGAAATAAACAAACCATGGCTGACTTTCAGGATGAGCAAGGATAATTTGCTTGGGGAGGTGGGGAAAATGGATGAGGAAGGCACAGTGCACAATTCCTTTTTTTCAAATCCCTTTAATCAGTTTCTTTTGCCGCTGAGTCTGTTGCGGCAGGAGAAATCAATTTACCACCCTACTCCGTTTGACATAATTGCTTGATGTAATTCATTTATGCATTCGTGTTAATTAGCATTTTCTAATAAAAAAAGTTCCATATTAAGATAACGCTTCCTCGTAGCCAAGGCGATACATCAGAGTCAGCGTCACATTTTGTCCGTCCTTGAGCGACTTATTTCTGGGACAGTTTCGAGAGTGGAAACCATGGCACAGCGCCAGGAAATAGCCGATATAAGTTTGTGGGCAGTAGTGTGTAGCAATTCGCCCCTCACCTACCCTAGCCCCCTCCACTGCCAGTATCGGTCGGTGATGGGAGTGCTGCCGGGCGGTGGGGTGGTGGTAGTAAACTATGGAATACGGCCAAATACAGGTAAGTAAACATATAAATAAATACAATGAATTTCGTTGCACGCATTGCATCGCATTTGGCAATGCAGTGCGCGCAACGAAATTCGTTTTATTCATTTATATGTTTACTTACCTGTATTTGGCTGTATTCCGTAGTTTACTACCCCCCCCACCCTGCCCGCCCCACGTCACCTCCCGGCAGCACTTTCACCACCGACCGCTACTGTGACCACTGCTCATCCTTGATATTATAACACTACTACGATCCACTATAACGAGGGACCACTGCTCCGTAGTTAAAGCAGCATATTTACCACTACAAGAAGGTAAGTTACAAAAAGGCAAATGACATTTCATTATAAATACAACACATGTAAGGGTTTAATGGTGGGTAGGGAATAAGGATTCAGGGATATATGACATTACAACGCATGCTTTTACCACGCATGCTGTTACGACGCAGTTTTTACAACGCATGCTGTTACAACGCATAGTGCTTTGGGGTGCTGGATAGTGAATAGTTTAATTTACTATTCCAACTCCAGTCCCCGTGGATAGTAGGGAAGGTATTGGATAGTAAACTAAATCTATTCCCTATCCTAGAGCGCCCCCCAGCGCAATGCGTTGTAATGACATGCGTTGTAATGGTTGCGTCGTAAAGGCACTGCGTCGTAAAAGTTGCATTGTAAAGGATGTTTCCCGGGTTCAGGAATGGGTAGTGGTTGGGGTAGCAAGGGTTTTTTAAGTGTTCAATGTTGGGGTGGTAGGAGGTATTAAGGGGTTTTGAGGGTTTAGGGATGGGGTTGGTTAGAGTAGCAAGGGGCTTTTAGTGTTAAGGGATCGGGTGCCATGGGGTAGCAAGGGCTTTTCAGTGGTTATGGTTTTTTAGGGTTCAGTGATGGGTAAGGTTAGGAATGGTTAGGAATGGTTTTTGTTTAGGATATAGGGTGGTGTGGTAAGGGGTTCCAAGGGAATTTTTGGGTTTAGAGAAGATGTTGTTAGGGATAGCAAGGGAGTTTTATGGTTCAGGGATGGGGTACTAAGGGGTAGAAAGGAATTTGTAGGGTTCAGGATAGGGTGGTAAAGGATTTCATGGGTGTTCGGGTTCAGAGAGGGGTTATTAAGGGTAGGAAGGGTTGTTTAGGGTTGAGTGATGGGTGCGGAGGAGTGGCAGGCAGCTTTTAGGGGTCTGGGTGGGTATTTATTTTTTGGTATTTATTTACTTAGGGTGATGGTATTTTTTATATTCATGGTATGGGTATTAGGCTTTAGGAATGGGTTGTAGTGCTTATATATAGGAAGTGGGTGGGGATTGCAATATGTATGGGTATTAATTTTTGTGGACAATGTTTTAACATAAATGTATGACGTTTTTCAGGGTGTGTATTTATTTTGTGGGGCTCATGCATTATTTTTTATTTAATTTCAAGGTTTGTGTGTCAAGTTTTAGGAATGGGTTGTAAGAGTTATTAGGCCCTAGGTGGGGAGAGTATTATTTTGGGGTATTTATTTTTATAGGTAGGGTTTAAATATAAGATTCAGGGTGGGTATTTATGCTTTGGGGTGTGGCTGTATAAGGTTTTTGTTTCTATTTAGGAGTTTTATGTTAGGGTTTAGGGCTGGATTGTGGAGTTTATAAGCACCTTGGGTGGAGAGTGCGTTATTGTTTGGTATCTAATTTGTGCGTAGGGTTTAAATATAATACAGTGTTTTGTGTTTTTAGGGTTTATATCGCAATATTAATGTAATACAGTATGGCAGTTTCCTGAGCAGATAAGTAAAATGTTATTAGTTATTAGAAATACTTTTTATATATAAACAACACTGACGAGAGATCGAAAAAAATGTTCATTGAATACATTTAAAAAATATTAAGGGGCATATTTACAAGCCCCTATCGCCACAGGAATGTCACTTATTTTGACGTTCTTGTGGCGATACAGACTTCGCTTTATTTACAATACAGTGTTATGACACTTAACGTGACTGAACGCTTCTTTGTAAATAAGGCACCCTTTCATGCTATACTTAGTGTGAAAGGGGAAGGCAATGGGTGTTGTGGTGGGCGTTCCGCCACAACACCCATTGATTTTGACGCTGCCCCATATTTAAAAGGTGGAGTAAATATGAGGCAGGGCCAAAATTAAGACCAAAAAAAACCCTGGTATTAACCTGATGCAATGAGGAGAAATGCTTTATTTCTCCAATTTTTAGCTGCTTCTATGTGTGCTGCATTGTGCAGCACACATAGAAACAGCAAACACCACGCATGATTGTTTATGTGCAGGAAGGGACATCTTCCTGCACATGAACAATAATTCCTACAACCCAGGTGCCTGCGTTGGCACTAGGCAGACGTAATTAGCCCCAGCGCAGGGGGAAATGCAGAGCAGCACCATATTGTTGTAAATATGGTGCAGCCCTGCGTTTCCAAAGTGGCGGAGCATGGCCAAGAAGGCTAACACCATGCTCCGTCACTTTACTTGTAAATATGCTCCTAAGGGCCCTATTATGATTTTGGAGGTCCTCCTATTGCACCGCCACTGCTGCGCTGCCAGAACTGCCAAGGCCGTGGTGTGCCCCCACAAGAATACTGAGATGAATCCAGGTTGGATGGGCGGTGCTGTGGCAGTCTTACAGTGATAACTGTGTTAGGCTCATAGGAGAGCCTAAACAGCAGACTGCCACCATGAGAGTGCCTGCAGCACATTTCAGCATAGAGTGGCATGCACCATGTCATGTATGCCACACCATGCAGGAACAAGGGTACAAGTGCAGGTGGGCACAACATGTACCTCCTAGCATGCACTCAAGCCCCAGAATCGGCATGAAATGGGCAGTGGATATGTATGTTAGAATATGCTCTGCGGTGCCACATCACCACCGCCAGTATATTCCTGCCCCTTCACACAACACCACCACTGCGGAATCCTGGATATGGCTGGCAGACACGCAAAGGTGGTGTTTGTCGGACCCTCACCGCAAGTACGGCAGTCAGAGGACCGCTGCAACACTCATTGATTTTGACACTGCCCCCTATTTACAAGGGTGGCGTAAATAGGAGGCAGCGCCAAAATTAAGACCAGGGAAAATCTGGAAAACCTGGTCTTACATGGCGAAAAGAGGAGAAATGATTCATTTAAATTAATTTGCCATGAATGATTGTTCATGTGCAGGAAGGTGCCTCTCCCTGTACATAAATAATCATTAAAAAATGATGATTTGTAATTTCTATGTGTGCTTCATTAGTTACAATTCTCCATTCTGGATTCTTCATGTGCAGGAAGGGACACCTTCCAGCACATAAACAATCATTCCCCCAACACAGAGAACGTTGCACTATCTTGCAAGGGTGCCTGCATTGGCGCTCGGCAGCTAGATTTAGTGCCAGTGCTAGGGGAAACGCAGGGGTGCGCTGAATTGTTGTGAATAGAGCACATCCCTGCATTTTCAGAATGGCGGAGCGTGGACCACATCAATGTTCACATAATGCAATGCTTCACCATTCTTTTGCTTAGTAATCTAGCAGTCGGGTATTATTTTAAACGTTATTAACATGTTAATGTAGTAATACATACTGTACTATGTATATTTGAATCATCGTTCCTTCTTAGTCTATACCCATAACCAAACAATATTATTGGCACTTCTTTAACAGCTGTGTTAATAGCTGTGCTTTGTTTTATTTTACCTTCTTGGAAATTTTCGTTGTCTGATTGAGTATGTTGTATTTCTTTGAATCTCCGCTACTTTCAAGAAGATTTCCAAGAAATGATAACAAAGGGGTTTATTTTCAGCTGTGAGGATATTAAATTAGTTGTGCCCTCCTTCAATATAATTGTTGAATTGTGCTTCTCCTGCCATGCACCTCGAGTAACAGTTTCAACAATTAATTTGAAATTTGGATAGTATTCTGTAACCCGATCTTGTAAGGATACCAGTCCCAGTACTCATAGTAATTTATACATTCAACCAATTTTTTGTTTGCCTTCTGCAAAATACCTACTTTGAATTAAAGTGTTCTTTTTGATCAGGAGGAAGAAAAGTGAATGAGGTAATTTTCCTAAGTTAGGGGCCGATTAGGATGGCGGACGGATCGCCACCGCCATGCAGGCGGTGGCGATTGGTCCGCCATCCGTGACTGACCGCCACCTATTTCCCCCGCCATATTACAATGGTGGGGGGACCGCGGCGGACGGTAACACCGTCCGCCGCTTTTCCGCCCCGGTCGCCTTGCGGCCGGGGCGGAAAAGGGTTCGTATGGCTGGCGGTGTCTTCCAGACACTGCCAGCCATATTAGGATGGCCTCCTGCAGATGCCTTTCCATGGCGGCAATGCCTGTGGTACCCCCCTGCATTTGCACACACAAAGCGTCAGGCACCGCGCTGTGCCTACCGCATTGTGTATGCAAATGCATGCCTGCATTTTTAACATTGCAGCGGGCGGTGCTGGAAGCACCGCCCGCCGCAATGTTAAAAATGCATGATGCGCCCGCCAGTGTGGCGGGAGCATCATAATTGCCATGGCGGGACCGCCGCTCACATCGCGGACGGTCCCATTTCCACAGGGATGGCGGACGGGCAAAGTCCATCCGCCATCCTAATCGGCCCCCTAATGTTATAGTTTGTTGTTTGAAATGTACTCCTGTATTAGGTGTCTATTTTCAGTATTTCACTGCCCTGCCTTCCCCAAAGTGAGTTCTGTTTGTTTTTAAAATTGTAATTCCAAAATATCCTATAATGTTTGATGGTTGAATTTTGTTCATTTTCTCTGGTTATCCAATTTAAAAGTATCGAATACACTTGAGTACTCTTGAGAGAAGGCAAAGTGTAAATTAGGGATATTGTATTATCTTAAATGTGTCATGTATTGTATAGATTTGGTTGAAGGGTGGTGGTCACACTTTAAATGTGCCATCCATCTTTCGATTCATACTTTGCTCAAGTGTTAGCATTGTTTTGTTGGGAGTGAGTATAGGTATTGGCCTGTTCTTATTTATGTGATCATATTGAAGGACTATTCTTTTAGTGCGTGTTATTTTCGAGGGTTCTCGAACTATACATTCTGAAAATGTTAGTAGATGTAGGGGATAGTTGTTTGTTTGAATCCTGTCTCTATTAAGAGTTTGTTTTAAGTTTAGAATGCAATACAGTTTATATGCTCCTTGTTATGAAATGTTAATACTATGTTCTTCTGAGAACAGAACACAACACTTCATTGGATGTTGATGCTTCATCCTTCAGAATATCTACTCTTTTCTTCACTCCCCTGTCAGCTGCAGATGCTGTATGGTTAAGATATGTTACTTTAAGAGATGTCGCCTACAGAAACTACCATTTCCATACATTTATCACAAAAATATTGCAAGCATCTCTATTGGGCCTTGTTTGACTGATTCTCTTCTTGTACCATATATATCCTATAAAAAGTAATAATCATCTTCCCCTTCTAGATTAAATAAAAATTCCTTCACAGTTTTCCTTGCTGTGCTGAGTAAAGTAATATCTATCTACCTATCTATCTATCTACCTATCTATCTACCTATCTATCTATCTATCTATCTATCTATCTATCTATCTATCTATCTATCTATCTATCTATCTATCTATCTATCTATCTATCTATCTATCTATCTATCTATCTATCTATCTATCTATCTATCTATCTATCTATCTATCTATCTATCTATCTATCTATCTATCTCTCTATCTATCTATCTATCTATCTCTCTATCTATCTATCTATCTATCTCTCTATCTATCTATCTATCTATCTATCTATCTATCTATCTATCTATCTATCTATCTATCTATCTATCTATACACACACATATATATATATATATATATATATATATATATATATATATATTGCAGCTCCGTTACGCCAGGAACCGGGTCACTCGCAGACGGGTGCCTCTTCGTGGTGGCGCACCACGTCACAGATTGCAGCTCAAATAATCTCTCGTAGTTTCAGAAAGAAAATTCGGCACTCGCAAGGGAAGTGTTCACGTTGGTTTATTTCATGCAAAACACTCAGCAGACATGTCTGCTGAGTGTTTTGCATGAAATAAACCAACGTGAACACTTCCCTTGCGAGTGCCGAATTTTCTTTCTGAAACTACGAGAGATTATTTGAGCTGCAATATATATATATATATATATATATATATGTGTGTGTGTGTGTGTGTTCACTAAAAAAAACAAAGGTTACACAGAAGCTGTAGTTAGGCTCAAATTTCACTCACATAAAAACTGTGATATTCAGCAGTTGTAGTGACCTGAGCTAACTATAACTTATGTCCTGAAATTCACTGCTTATGACCTCACATATTACATGACTCCTGACATGTCAGAGACATCACTGATGACATTTCAAGTGTCATCACTGATGACATCATCTACTGAGTGAAGGTATTTTCGATGAGTTTATACGAAGGCACTACAACAGTTAAATTAGTATACTATGTGTACTACTAATGAGTGATACTACTTCTCACATATTATGTGAATGACCGTTTGTGTGTATCCATGTGTGAGTCGGTGTGTGAGTGACTGGGTATGTGAGTGGCGGTATGGGTGAATAAGTGGGTGCTTGAGCTGCTGTGTAGGTGAGTCAGTGGCTGTATGAGTGAGTGTGTCAGTGGATCTATGCGTGAGTGAGTTGCTGTGTTAGTGCCTATATAGGTGGGTGAGGGGATGTGTGAGTGAAAGAGTGGATGAGTGTGTGGGTGTTTGAATGCCTGTATGAATGAGTGAGTGGGTGTATAGGTGCCTGTATAGATGAGTCAGTGGCTGTTTGAATGGGTGTTTGGTTAAGTGAGTTGCTGTGTGAGTGGCTTTATTCGAGAGTGAGTGTTTATGTAATGGCTGTACGGGAGAGTGAGCGGATGTGAGAGTGTTTGACACCGGGGGCTATTTCAATGCCTTGCGCCTCCCGCTCCACGGGAGACGCTTCGGGAGACCGTGAACCTGGGAAAACCGAGCAGGGGCAGGACTACATAGCCCAGAAATCCCTGCAGAGACCGGCAGCAGCAGCAGCCCCTCCTCCTTGACACCGGGGGCTATTTCAACGCCTTGCGCCTCCCGCGGGAGACACTTCGGGAGACCGGCGAACCTGGGCAAACCAAGCGAGGGCAGGACAACATAGCCCAGAAATCCCTGCAGAGACCGGCAGCAGCAGCAGCCCCTCCCCCTTGACACCGGGGGTTATTTCAACGCCTTGCGTCTCCCGCTCCACGGGAGACGCTTCGGGAGACCGTGAACCTGGGAAAACCGAGCAGGGGCAGGACTACATAGCCCAGAAATCCCTGCAGAGACCGGCAGCAGCAGCAGCCCCTCCTCCTTGACACCGGGGGCTATTTCAACGCCTTGCGCCTCCCGCGGGAGACACTTCGGGAGACCGGCGAACCTGGGCAAACCAAGCGAGGGCAGGACAACATAGCCCAGAAATCCCTGCAGAGACCGGCAGCAGCAGCAGCCCCTCCCCCTTGACACCGGGGGTTATTTCAACGCCTTGCGCCTCCCGCTCCGCGGGAGACGCTTCGGGAGACCGGTGAACCTGGGCAAACTGAGCGGGTGCAGGACTACATAGCCCAGAAATCCCTGCAGAGACCGGCAGCAGCAGCAATCCCTCCCCCTTGATGCAGGGGGGGATAATACCAGCTGACGCCACCCGTCCCGCGGGACGCTCACGGGCGTGCGCCGGGCTAAGCCCGGGACAAGGGCGGGGCCGTCTGTGGCCATCCGGGCATGGAGGAGGACGGGACGGGCCACCCCATTTACATTTGTTTCCACACATTAAGGTACTGTGTCATCTGAATCTTCCTAATGGGGAAAAGGAAAAGCATGGAGGGCGTGGTTGATGGACCGAGTACGCGGGTAAAAAGGAGAAAGTCAAAAAAGGTCAATAAAGCTGCTTAAGCATGTAGGGGAGAACTGTGTAATGACCCATATTGATGACTTGATAAAGGACTGTAATATCCTACTTACATCTAAGCACCCCACAGAACATAGACTGGATGAGAGCAAAGGGTAAGATGCTGTTGAAATAATACAGAGGTGCGACAAACGGGGCACGGCAGTTGTTCCTGGGATGTTTTTGAGGAAAAAACAAAATGATCGTAATTGTGACGAAGGCCATGTTGACTTAGGAGTTTCTGAGAAAACAAGTGTAGACCTAGAGGCAGAAACGATTTACCCTACCCCGGTTGACCCAATTGTCCTTTGTACAAATAGGTTCTCTGCTCTCGTTGATATAGATTGTACAAACATAGAGAGCGGTGATCCATTAATCCAGCCAAGTAAATCTGATCCTCCACAAGGGACCTGGGCGGGGGCGCCAGGGTTGATATCAAATCCGCATGCATCCGTTTTTGCCACTGGGGGTGACAGCGCTGCTCTGTGCAGTGTGGTGAACCGATTATGTAATCTTATTGAATGCATGCAAGCTAAGATTGAAACTCTAACTAGTAAAGTACATGAGGTAATTTCTAACCCTAGCTCATGCCACAATTGCAGTTTAGCTAAAAAAACAGCAGAGCCTTATATCTACTGATAAACAAAAGCCAATAGCTCAGCATACCGTGTTACATCATGGTAGGGGTAGCTCATTGAGGAAGTTGGACACTGTATACAGTGAAGCAGCTAGAGTCAGGGAAGAGACACCGAAAGCTTTACCTGCGAAACCCCCCAAGCATAATCATATTGAATCTAATAAAGAATCTGGGAACCTTAAGCCTAATAATAGTTCTACTAACAGCCTCAACATGCCAACCCCTTCCTCTAGCAAATTGGCAGGTAGAGGCCCTCCCCTATCCCGCATTACTCGTGTTGATTTATCTAAAGTTTACATGGTAAATGTTCCAAAACTGAGCCCAGGAAAGAATATAGAAACAAATGACTCCCTGATAAATAAAGCTATTCATTGGATCAGACATACTAGAGGATGTCGATCTGTGATAAGGGACGATATATCCAGGGCAACAAGGAGACAGAGTTGATTGTATTGAACTTACTTTTAAACATGACAATTTGGCACAAAATTTGATATTATTGGAATATAGATCCTGCTCCCCTGACCACTCCCTTATACAAATGAGAACTTCTCCCCCTCAGCAAAGTGGTAAATGAAAGGGGAAAGCAAACACCAGGTACAGAGCTGGGTGGGTCGTGCTTGGACTCTAATGATTGACTGGCATCTGATGGTAATGATCCTAGCCTCCCTGGTGACATTGTATCAGAAACTCTAACCATGAGAGAAGACATTCTCCCCAGAATCTCTTGTATAATGGTAGACTCTGGGGTGATGGGCGGGGGAGATAGCCCATTAGATCAGAGTCTAAATGCAAGTTTCCCTAAAGGCCTTGATAAATTTGGTTCGATCATGTCTTGGAACATTGCAGGGTTGAGTGCTAAGATTCAAAGCCTGGAGTGGGCTCTGTTCATCAATCAGTTCAATATATGCATATTCCCAGAAACATGGATACTTGACCGCCAACACTTTGTAGGGTTTTTAAACTATAGTGTCCCCGCTGAAAAAAGCGAAAGAGGGCGACCCTCGGGTGGTTTAACAATTTGGGTCAAGCAGGATTTTGAAATTATTGTAAAAGTGCTTCCGACGAACCACAAGGACATACAGATTGTATCACTTATATTTAAAAGGGCTACACCTATAGATATTTACAATGTGTATGCTAGGAGCACAGGAGGGAAGAAATCTGGTACTTTTGTTCCCCTTGAAGATCTTATTGAAAAATATTCCGCACATTCCCATGTAATTGTCGCAGGAGACTTTAATGCAACTTCTGAACCATTGTTAAGTGGTGAGTGTAATTTTACAGAGGAACAGGACAATCAGTGGGTGGTGCCCAAACTAGAACTGGAGCCAGTGAAGAGGTGGACAGATCTGGCGATCCAGATTAATTCTATTTGTTTAAACAAAGGACTAAGAGCGGCCAATAGTAGGACCCCAAAGGATAAGGCGGGTGCCATCACTTTTACGAGCGGTCACAGAGAAAGTAGAATTGACTATATATTAGTCAATCTCAAAACATGGAATCATCTAGAGGACATGATGGTCATTGACCGTCTTGAGAGTGATCATAACCCTCTATGTATGATCCTATTGTATTGGAGAGTGCCCGTGGCACTTGAGGGACTGAGTGATGAACCCCCCCAAAATGTTGTCCTTGCAAATCATATGCGCCACCTAAAGTGGGCCAAAGTTGCTGAAAGCCAGTCAAACATTGACTTTATTTGAAATAAGTTGGAACAAGCTACTAGGGAGCTGAACGCTTGCCCAAATGCCAAAGCTGCAGTAGTAGATAGGGAAAATGGTATCAAGGTACACAAAACCCTGTTTCTCCAACTAAAAGGTTTATTTGTTACAACGAGCAACCCAAATAAAGCCTTAACTAATAATTCTCCCTGTTGGTACACCAAGGAATGTAGAAAAGCACGCCTAGATCTAGGGCAGGCCATTAAAACAGGATTGTGTATAAAACCACTAGACAAAAATCCAAGCGTGCCTGGGACGAAAAAAAGTGGGGGGAGATTAAGGAGGCTAGCTCAACTAAGAACTCCAAGCAATTTTGGAATCTGTTAAAATGGGGATTTGAAGGCCGACCAGAAAAGCCCCAAAATTGGGTAGCGCAAGATGAGTGGGTGGCCTACTTCAGACCCCAATATGCCAAAGGCCCGGAACTAACCTCAGAACATAGAGGTGGGGTTATATACACCCCTTGGCCGGAAGAAGCGTTTACTAGCAGGGACATCCAATATGCTCTAGATTCTGTTACACCTGGGAGATATGACAGGGAACTTTGGGGAAGTATATATTATTATTGGCAAATCTGATAGCAAAAGGAGCACCCATACCCGAATCTTGGAATGGGGCGGGGCTGCCTTTATGTCTGCGAGCAGGGAAAGAGATGAAACCTCTGCTTCCAGAGGGCGGGATAACTTTGACCTTTCCCGCCCACTGGAACCAGAATGTTTACGTTTACCTGGCAGGAGCTGTCAGCTCCCACCAAGCTAAAGCAAACAGCTATGTCCTGGGTGTGGACACCCTGGGGCATAGCAGGAGCTAGCCCTAGGGGGTGGCAGTTCCCAGGGCCATGTATGGCTGAGGGAGGGGCCCTCGCTGCCTTCCACATTCTGTTTGCAAGGGCCACCCCGGGGAGGTAGTGGTTCCTGGGGTGAGAACGGCCCCAGAGGGGAGCGCGGCAGCCTCCTACTTCACAAAAAAAATGCCCAGAGGAGGTGGTGGTGCCCGGGATTCAGGGGGGCCACCTGGCCCTACTCCATATTTACATAAAGCCCCAGGACATGGTAGTTCCTGAGGCTCGGGGGTCCACGCCCTCTCTAATCCTTTATTTTATGACCTTGGGGAGGTGGTGGTCCCCGGGAGGGGTCCACATGACCCCCAACAATAATTTATACATAATGTTTCAGTCTGGAGGCTGTTTTCTGTTCTTACCTGGTGGTTTGTGTGTTTCCCATGGATGGTGGTTATCTTTTTTCTTTCCTTGTTTAGGTTCCCATGGGTGGGGGGGGGTACGGGCAGAATCTTTGTTTCTGTTTCTTCCTTCCGTGTGCTGCATTTTCACTTCTCAGCACAGCCGTGGTGGGAGAGATGGGGTGTATTTTACGGCAGCCTCCTGCGCCCTCTTTGCTTGGGTTCATTTCTGGTTTTGGCCTGGAAGTATTCTGGCTGTCGGCGTCCTGGTGCTCTGCTGCAGAGACGGAGTTCCTGCTACTTGGTAATCATGTTGTTTCTTCATTCCAAGAATTCTGTCTGTTCTGGATGGGCAGACGTGCATCGATCCTTGTTCTGGGATTCCTGAGGACGTCAGTCAGCATCAGGTTAGCGAGGAGTTCTTTACTCCTCGTCTTTTTGGATCGTGGCCATTTTCCCAGTGCAGTGGAGACTGTTTGGTAGTTAAGGACTCTTTTGTTTTTTCTTGGCAATCCCGCCCTATGCGTTTTTTTTTTTTACGATAGGCGTTTTTTCCTGCACAACCGAAATTACCTTGTGATTGGACATTATGTGGAACTTGTGAACAGCATTATTGTGTTTCCTCATTCTTTTTGTGTTTGGACTATGTGAAGGTTCCTGACTACCTAAAGGAGGCCATTCTTAGACCAAGGGGTGAGCAGAGAGAGCAGGGGTGTTCTTTCTTTTCCTGTCTTGCTTCACACTGTTTCTTTTGGGGTGTTCTATACTTATCTATTGTGTTCTTTTATACAGTATGTTCCTGTTGATGAGTTGCTGTATGCCTGCAGTCCTGAGGAAATATTGAGGGTAACTGTCGACCTTCCACATCCCTCTTCGTTGTTTACCCTTTCCTGTCTTCCCCCTTGTGCGTTGTCCGCTCGTGCTATTGCTATTTGGTACGAAGGGTCAAGGCATTGGGAAAGGGGTGAATGGGACTATCTTTGCTCCTGTAGAACCTGTTATTCAGGTGAGTGGGGCTGGAACACTTAAACCCCGAAGAGGTGTTGGTCCCTAGGGCATAAAAATGCCCTAGAAGGGGGGCTCTGTGCACCCCCTCCTTTTTAAAAATAAAAAGTGTACACATGCCCTTGGGACCTGGCCCACCTGAAGGCATTAGTATAAACAAGTGTGAGAGACCGGGCTTAGTTTTTTGTTAATTTGCATCAAATTTTGTTTTTTACATTTTTTTTTGCCCTGCTGGGATTCCTCTGGGACCCAAAGACCAAGGCCTGGGGATCAGGGCATTCCTAGCCAGCCCCTTTTCTTTTTTAAATATTTTTGGGAAGGGACTCAGCACTTCCTAGTTTAAGTGTTGGCAGCCAATCAGAGCTCTGCAGTTCTCTGCACGAGCTCATTATTATTTGCGAACTAGCCACGACTACTAACAACTACTGAACGGATTTACAAAGTGAAAGTGTGATTTGCACAACCAAATCTACCTTTCTACCAAATTCAGTGTAATTCCAAGCAGCGATTCAGGCTGTAATCGTGTTCAAAGCTCCTAAGGGAATTAACATGGAAAACACACTTTTTTTTACCCCCTCCTTTTTATCAGCCACCCGTTGACGGATCACACCGAAACTTTCCATGACTCACTATGACAAATTCTTTTGAAGATTTTGTGAACACTTGTCAAACAATACCAAAGATATAGGCAAGTCAAAAAACACTTTTTCTAAGAAACATGGTCCTAACTGTAACTACCTACAGGCACCCACCATTAGGTAATACATATATATTCATAATCACTGTAAAAAATTAAGATTAAAGGGATGTTATAAAATTGATGAAAACATACCGTTTTAAACAAACAAACCAATTGAAATTCACCAGTTATAGTTTTCTCAAATAGCTATAATCTGTGCCTTCGCCATGCACAGTTTTCTCATCAATGATGTCATTACAGACGTTACAGTCATGTTGTCAATGATCTCATAGAACATGCCATGAGTGATGTAATATAGAACATGTCATGAGTGATGGAATATGGGAGGTAATTAGCAGTGCATAGCGAGGGCATGAGCAATAGTTATGATGGAGCCAGGTGGGGAAACAAAATTTTGTATACCCCTGATGAAGTCATTTCCTCATAACTGTAACTTTTATTAATTGTGTGGTTTGGAAAATTAATCAACGTAGTATAGAATGCACACACAAATACACGTGGGAATACTAATCTGCTTAAATGGAAAACTATAACTAACTAATTTAGTAATGTCGTCATGTTGTTTATTAATGCAAAAGCTTTAATGTAGTCAAAAGTGGCATAAATGTGCTTTTTGTTCATGTGTTTTGTGGCAAAAACATGGAGATAAGTGAGTATATCACGCATATGTGTTGCTTATTTTTCTAGGTAACAACTAACAGGGAAACCTTAGTATGGGGGGAGGTAAACAGAAGGGCTATATTTCAATAAATAAAATGTATTTGTGTTTGTTTCTATGATAGTTCCCATTCTGGCTCGTGAGGCCTACCAAAACATGGAGTCTTTCGATTACTGTGACAATGAAAGATAAGGCGCACGCGCGGTTAAAGCCAAGAATGAATGTGAGCTAACTGCGCCTGAAAAAAGAGGTTCAAGGACAACATGCCCCGAGAATACAGAGGACTGCCAACAAATATGGACGTCTCTATTGTATAACGTGGGAATAAAGTTTGATATTGCAATTTGAGGACATGACTGTGCCGGACGCTAATAAAGACAAAAGACCCTTTAATTTCTGCTGATGCTGCACAATCCGGATATTAGAATGATGAGGTGATGCTCATTAACCCTCAAATTGTGCAATCCGAACTCGAGTTTATGCTGATAGTTTCTTTTGTAGATAGATAAAGTTAGCGAAAAAGGTATAAAAAGTGCTGATTTTTCTTAAGAAAAAACTCTCTTCCGATTTCCTCCTGAGATGTTGTCGGTATGCTGATTTTCCTGAGATGTAAGACTTTGAATAGGTTTCTATTTTCTTTGAATGAGAAATGAGCTTTAGATGATGTTATTAGTTGGGGCAGATAGGAGAAAAAATGATTTTTGGGAACTATCCCCCAGATTCATTATTCTCCTCTTTTGCGAGTCCTTAATAGCGATTATTAAGGAATCGCTATTAAAGACTCGCAAAACGGGATGCATGTAGAAATCGCAAAATTTATAGCGATTTCTACTGCTTCCTTATTTGCGATTAAGCGATTTCAAGGGTGCTTTGGACACCCTGTAGCACCCCTGAAATAGTGATTTACACTGGTGTTGCGCACACACATGTCCAAAGGACGAGCGTGTGTAACATCCAACTTAGAAAAATGCACTTAAGTGCATTTTTCTAAGTTTTATAAGTTTTTGCTATTTACCACAAAGTCAGACTTCGCGGTAAATAGCGGCCCAAGATTGCGAATTCGCAATTCTAAAATGGTTCATGAATTGCATTTAAGGAATCTCAAATAGAGATTCCTTAAATGCAATTCTTCGCAATTTAGCGATTTCAAAATTTGCGATTTTTGCATTTGGGCGGGGCCGCAGGGATCAGCGGTGGGAAAAAACGAGCGGCAAGGAGGCAGCGGGCAACCAGGGAGAGCAGGCGGCAGCGGCTTGGGGGCGACCTAACCTGAAGTCAGGGTCAAAGGTCAATAGGTACAAAATACTGTATTCTTATATAGGCATAGACAGACAGGACCCAAAATGCTACCGCCCTATTTCCCTGCTAGATACACTGATGAAAGTGGCAGGTAGAATACTGCTAACCAAACTGCAAACCTGGTCTAAAAACAAAGGGATTCTATCAAAATTACAGTATGGCTTTAAAACTGGAGTAGGCACTGTAGAGCAGGGTTTAAATTTGAACTTAATAATAAACAAGTATATTAGTAAGAAGAAAGGGAACCTCTTCCTAACCTTCGTCGACTTATCCTCGGCTTTTGATTGCCTTGACCATGCCGTCCTGTGGAAAACCCTGGTTAAGTTGGGAATAGATATAAACATTCTACACTTCATACAGGAATTATACAGAGATGCGGGCGCTGCGGTCAGATATGGTAAAAATGGTGAGCGAACTAAAAAATTCCCCATAGCGAAGGGTGTTCGACAGGGCTGCATCCTTGCGCCATTCCTTTTTAATTTATACATCAACGAGATAGCAGACTTTTTAAATGATCTTAAAGTTGATTACCCTAAAATAAATGGCACCCCAGTATCTTTATTATTGTATGCTGACGACGCTGTGATTATGGCCCGCACACAGCTAGGCCTCCAGAAAGCTATAACAGGTTTTTCATCCTTCATGACCACGAGAGGCTTAAAAATAAATGAGGGAAAAACATTTACAATGTCATGTTCCTTGAGGAAAAACATACCAGACTGTAAAACCTTCGTAAACAGCACTAAGATAGCGATGACCAAAACCTTTTCCTATCTAGGAATTATATTTAACAACAAGGGTACATGGTCATCAGCAATAACCTCTAGGAACCTAGCCTTTGCCCGTACAATAGGTGCTCTTAAACAATTTGCCAAGAGACTGGGCAGGAAACCTGTGAACATATTATTGAAGATATATGCTGCTAAATGCGTGTCTACCGCCGTATACGGGGCGGGCATATGGGGCATAGCAGATAGTACACAAATCCAAACAGTGGAAAATGCTTTCTTTAGATATCTACTTTCAGTTCCTCCCTCCACGTCTATTACTGTGTGCCATAATGAATTGGACAGAGTCCATATTATAGACCTGATAAAGATAGCACCAGTAATGTTGTGGTTCAAGATTTGGACATGTGAGGATACAGGGTTCAGTAGGGAAGTAATTAATGACTGTTTAAACTATTCTGCGTCTACTAAACAGCCATGGCTAGCTTATGTGAAAAAGTTCTTGTTTTCTATTGGTAAACCAGATCTTTATCTAAACCCCATATCATGCTCTCAAATATCAAAAAAAACTTTAAAACTGGCATGTCTAGACTTACTGGAGGAACGAAGATGGTACTTAGACGGGCACAAATCTACTATAGTAGCCCATCGTAACATCTTACATGGTCCAGGTATTCACGCTTACTTAGCGCCAATCTATTCGTGTTATCACAGAATGCTCCTGACTCGAATGAGGACGGAGTCATTCTATAGGCTTGTATCTTTTCCTGTCACGAATGATTGGTCTGCAATTATGGAAAAATGCCCGTGTGATGACCAATCCAGACAGTCAAATTTACACTGTTTATTCTTTTGCAAGTATTATCAGTGGGGGAGAAAAAGATACTTGTTACCATTGCTAAAGTCATGGGGTGTAAGAACCTGTAAAACTGCATTGTTCAGATTATATATGATGCAAGATGAAGTTACCATAGTGACAGCGATAACATTTCTGACTTTTACTGTAAAGTGCAGGGGGTCCATGGGAAATGTATAGGACTTTGTGGATATACATAAAATTGAAAATTCGTATTATAATGTTCCTTACAACACCAGATAATATGTACACAGTAGACTGTATGAATTCCAAGAGTCCTTCAAATGAATTTTACAAAATTTTTATATATGCAACTTAATGAATTTTATCTGTTTCATCTTGATGATATGTATTTTTGTAAGAAATTTGAAAATGAAAAAAGTTATTTATTCTGCTTTCGTTTGTATTTGTATGTCATGCTTTTATGGTTTTTTGTCAAAATACCGAATAAAGCTATTTTGAAATTGAAAATTGAAATATAGGCATAGAAATCATAACCATATTAAGACATAGCTCAAGTAGTCCTAATACGGCTTGGCTACTTCCACCAGTTCCGAAAATCTACAACGATTTCTTGAAAAAACCCGCCTTCAGCAGTCAGGGACTTCCCCCTTCATGAATATTAAGTTATCCAAGAAATCATGGAGTTTTCAGAGAATTAAGTCTCTCATGACGCTATTATGTCCAATCAAACTCGGCACCTTCAAGGAATAAATATACCCACACTTGTCCAAACAAACAAACAGTGGTTAGGAGCAGTTCGACTATCTACTTGCCCGACGCGCCCTGCTGCAGCAAGTGCCGAAGGAAGCCGACCCTCCAGCTGACGCACTGAAATACGCTGTACTTTCTCCTGCCGAGAAATCCAGCTCCAGTGTTTCCAGGCTACCCTTGCGGGTTGCTGGGAAATCGAGTCCTGAGAAAGAGATACAAGACCTCCTACATTCTAAAACCAAGGTATGGAGTTGATTAGACCCTAAGAGAATTCTTTTAATAGATTCTTGGCAACTAATACTATAACTAGGCTACACCTCACTTACGTATTCCCTTGTACTAGACCTAGGTTAGGTACACCTGGGTAGGCGTATTTTAGAAGCACCAGTTGAGTATTTTTAGTCATTATTTATCACTGTTTGTATTTTATGCATTTTAGGTATCTTATGGATTAGAAACCATATCATGCTTTACAGTACTATTTTATAATACTCTTCATATTATATGCTCTGTACTTTACCGCAAGTATTACGATTGCAGCAGTTAATTTCTTATGCTTGAGAAAGAAGACTGTTCAATAAATACCCTTTTTATTGAAAACGCCCATCTCTCTATTTCTCTGCACCTCTGGTGAAACGAAGCATGCACGACTGACTGAGTGAAATAACTAACTATTGTTTCCGCGACTCTAGAGATATATTTCTTATTCTTGGGAAACAAAGTTGTCATGTTTTAAGCGGTTGTAAGAAACAAATCCCTTCTTGTTTATTCGAGAACGTTTTTAGTGACCTCTGAGCTAGCTGGCACAAACACAATTAAGTTTAGTACATTCGGTAGAGACCTAGTTGACTTCAGTCCTACGTCTAAACTACAGGATACACTATTCCAATGCGCAGAGCCTATTGGGAATATAGGAACTACACTACATGGCGCCCAACGTTTGGTAAGGCGATAATTTAACGCTAGATACTAGAGTAACTCAGTCGTGCTTTTCACACAGACCCCTTTTTCCCGTAAAAACTCCAATAGAGGTCTGGAGTGGGTTAAAGGATAAAATATCCTCTTTAAACGGAGTAGGACGAAAAAATCCTATGTATTAGTTTTTAGTTTGTTCAACGTTGAAGGATATAGTGTTCCAAAATATTGTCCACCTAATCTTTGTTTCCTGAAACTTGTTCTGCAAAAAACTTCCAGTCGACAAAATGTCGGATAGTGAAGAGGAAAGGCGTAGAACTGCAGCAGCATCTCGACCAGCCGTAGAAAACACAGGTCTTCAACAAATCGACGATGATGCTATAATCATCCCGGTAAATGTAAGAAAAACTATAACGTACAAACTCATAAATAATGGGGTATTACCAAGAGGTGGCAAAGTAATATTTGTTATAGAAGCACATGAATATCGACAGACAGAGGTATTCTATTCATGGATTTAGTTCCCTGCAGCAGATGCAGGAACACACGAGTTCCACTACTACAAAATAGAGGAACCACCAGCGGAATACATTCCTTACGAGGATATTGAAATTCCATTAAGTTACCAAGAGCATCAGCTCTAGTTTAAAGGTGCCCTACAACATGAAAATCACATTACCAGGCTCGGTCCACTAGGTAGACCAGGAGCAACTTTGCCGGTACTAGCCAGCTATACACCACATCCTGACATTAAAAGAATGACGGCTCCTGAATTGTTAGCTCAGCTAAAACAGCTGCTTAAAATACACAGGCAGTTGGTTCAATATGCCATGCGGACTTTAACAGTTCAACCAGCTGTAAGAATTCCACAGCACACCCCTCACCAGGGGAATACAAACAAAATTACACCACAGACTATACAGTCGGTCATTGGTAAATTACCAGCAAAACGAGAACAAATTCCGTTCTGGTAAGCACAAAAAATTACTCAAATAGAGGCTATATTCCCTGATAGTGATGAAGCAAAGCTTCGCATATTTGCGACCTTGCTGTATTCAAGAACCTCGTTTATGTGTAACAAGGTAATAAATGTACGTCTTACTAACATTTATATTAAGTTTGAGTAAAAGTTTATGAAGCTTGCTTATGTGTATTTCTAATGCATTTAATCCGTGTACTTAAAATATGGCCGCCGCTTGTAATTTAGTTACTGCGCATGCGTCAGCCACACTCACGTGTCCTGACGCGTCTGCAGAGTTGGAGGGAAAATTATGCGCATGCGTAATACATAGCTGTGCCCATCATGTGGTACTGCTCGTGCCACTGCTCTTGTGCCTGTTTCCATGTAGCTAACATTTAGACTGCATAAGTATATGTTATAATGATAAGTTGAAAATACAACCCTGTGAATGTGATTTCATAACGTTATTTCTGTGTATTAATTTGTTCTCGCTTACTTTTCATGTACCGCGGGGAATGGGGGTCCAAACTGATTGGGAGCCATATTGACGGTCTCTTCTGCGCATGACCAGAGAATACTGAAAGGTGGCAACTTTGGACAGTGGAACTCAGCCAGCTGGCAGCCACAGTCAAGATGTGCCTGGGAAAGCCACCTCTGCGCTACGAGAACGGAGAATGTTGCTCCTCATGTGTTACAATGTTAATTGTCACTCGTATTTCTGCACAATTTCTCATGAGAACCCCAATCTCTCTAGGCGGTACCCAAGTATGCTAATATAGGCTCGAATTAGCGTGTTCTGATTGGTGTGTTACCCAAATCCTACTTTAGGACCAATCCAAATTGAGGGATTCTGACACTTTGCAACATTGGGGGGTGGTACGCCGTCCCAAAAGAGTATATCTACCCTGGGTTTACCTAGGGAATTGTCCGACTTGTCTGGTTTAGCTGACCTGTCACTGACCCATCGTACTCAATAGGTGACTGAAGATACAGAGAGCTGCGGAGCACTCTGTCCGAAATTGACCATAGACTGAGGTTCTACTGAACCTTAAAGTGCTGGCGAAGCACTTTGCTGGGAGTTCGTTGACCCAATCGGGGTCTTGATCGATAGCTGCAGAGAGGGTGGAGCACAGGCGTTGCTTCCAAACTGCGGGTGCGGTCCTGTCCTGAGCGGTCCTGTCCTGAGGATTTGCTGTCCTGTCCTGAGGGTCCTGTCCTGATTCCTAATCTGAGGGTATCCTGTCCTGTCCGGGGTGTCCATTCTGCACCTGCTGTCCTTTGAGGGGTATCCTTCCTTGAGGGTTTCCTGTCCTTAAACTGACCCGTGGCCAGGGTTTGGTTTCCACACCAGTCTAGGTAAATACTGTTCTAAGTTCTTTAAAACTTGCACCTTTCTATATTTCTACCTTTTGCTACAATAAAGTGACACCTTTGCACATGTTGATTTTCCATGCTTTTGCCGCAAACTATTGAAATGTAAAGTCATTTGCATATTTTTTAATATGTTCCCATGTCTCTCAATCTTTTAGAGATTATATTTTGCATTGCTGTTTGTCATTTTCTGATATGGTCTAGAACCTCCTTACCTAGACTGTTTAAAGGTCCCTTTACTTTAAGTTCAGCGTGTTACTCTTTATAGGCCCTCCTATAGTAACCCATGCATAGTCTGTCCAGGCTTAAACATTTCTGAGATTTTAGTATTTTCCCATTTGCATTCCATATTACATTTGAATGGTTACCCTGTCGTTATTTCTCTATAGTTATATCATTTACATTATCTTGGTTATTGATTGCCTCATACTTGTGTATCTAATGCTTGATGATAACGATCTTTAGATAAACATTTTAAAACTTCCCGTTGTCCGTGGTCATTTAAACAATATTGAATGTCATTTGAAATTGCATTTTGCTGCCTTTCCTTTTACAGCTAGGCCCCTGATTCATTGATGTCATAGGTACCCGTGTTGGTGGATGGTAAGTCGGGTACACTGAGTAATAACAGTAGGGAACACTCACAATTGGTAGCAGCCCGTGAAGTCGCCTGGTCAATGAATAGTGTGAATTGAAAGTATATGGGCCCTGAAGCCGGAAACGGCGGAATCATTGGCTGGGTGACCTCGCGCGCTCTATCAGTTTTCTGGTAAGCAGAGGTATGGTTAGGGACTAGCTAAAGGTTAGGCAGGATTAGTTAGACTAGTTGAGTCGGAAGCTGCTAGTACATTAATGCTGCTAAAAGAGCGGCTGTTCTAAGAGACCTGATCAATCTCTTGTGAATACGCACGAATAATATTTAGTAAAAACAGTTCATGAATTGCTGTATTGTTATTATTCTTGTTCTTATATTGTTATATGTATTAATCCATGCGTTTGTCAACCGTTTAGTTTCTTGTTGTCCGAACTCCCCGGGGAATTGAAAGGGCAAGTGGTGAATAGAATCCATTGTCCTGAGGTCACAGGCTTAAAGGAAAGTTAGGTGCAGGTTAGGATAACCGGGAAGCACTAACTAGGGTTTTCCTGAATACATGTGTGAATAAATGTCAGTAACGAGGTTCATTGGCACAATTCCCATAGTGGCGTAACCTAGTAAGGGTCACATCGGAAAAGTAGCAGGTTCCTCGAAGCTTGGGTGAAAGCAAAGGGGTCCGCTGAGAAACCTTAGACTCGGAACATATCCCGGAAAGAAGTGGATAAGTTTAGGGGAATAACAGGTTCACTGATGCTAGAGTGAAGGGTAGGCGGAAGAGATCTGCCCGCAGCGCGTGAAAAGTAAATGGAAGTAGTTTACTTGCAGCGAAACAAAGCTATACTGTCTAGACACTTGAGCACTGTGGCGAATGTGTATTTGTTGTAAAATAACCAAGCACTGAGCACTTTAAAGGAAAGAAAGTTTCCGTTACCTTGTGAAGGGAGGGAGTCAGTCGCGAAGCGTCTCTGACGTCACTCCGTGCCGCGCTGGGATTGGTAGAAACAGCGGGCGGGTAGCGGGGCTGGAATTGTAAAGGAGGGGTGAAGCGCCGAGGAGTGAGAACTGTCTCACGAAGGGGCCGCGCACCCATTGGTCGAAATTATTTGAACGCGTGCACCTCATTGGTCGCACAGAATTGCAAGGCGCGTTCTGATTGGAGGTAGCTTTGTAAACAAAGTTGAGAGTAGAAATCGTATGTGGCACTCGTATTGTCCAGAGACTAGACCCGATCCAAGAAACCAAGGGTTCGAAAGGGATCAGTGGAAAGCCAATAGATACGATATTATGTACGGAGGAAAGAGAAAGATGTCCCTTGTAAGTAGGGTAAAGAATTATTTCAAAACGGACAAACCGATTAAATCTAGGGAAGGCGTTGTTGTCCCGCCACCGAATACTCCTGCCTCATTCATGATGTTTGACCGAGGGTACAACACCTGTGTGTGGTTGGAGAATTGGGTGAAGTACACAAAAGATGACGGAGTATTGGCTTTTCCGTTAGACGGTACTTTTAATGGTAGAATTTTATTCAATTTGAGAACCCGCATGAATGAATTACATCCCAGACCGAGACTAACGCAGTATGAGGCATTAGAAGAATGGGAGATTGAGGCTTTTGAAAGGGAGAAACCCCGAATGGACAAAGGTCTGACTAAATGGTACCCCAGGCTGAAACAAGAGACCAGGGATAAGAGGATGAAACAGTGGAGGCAGAGCATGATTGTTGAGGGTCTGTTTCCTATGATGCCAGCATGTACCCCGTCGGGGGGAGAAAAAAGGACAGAAAAGTGTAAGCATTGGGGAGCTCTTGGAGAGTCAGACGATGAATTGTTGGATGACATCTTTACGAGAAGTCCGCCCCCTTATAATGAGGGAGCCCGACCTTCCAGTACAGGAGAAATTGTCCAACGTCCATCTATTAAGGAGGAGGACAGATCCCTATGTAGGGGGGGAGGGGGCCAGGTATTGCCCTATTTTGAGAAGCCCGAGCCCCCGGAGGTACGCAATATATATCCTAGAATGCCCGAAAGCTCAGAGGAAAAATATTCCCGTGAAAGAACATTTTACCCCAGACCCCTTTATGAGAACGAAGAAAAGCCAGTAGGTTCAGGAGTACCCTTTTTGCAGCCTCCATATGGGGAAGAGCGTAGGTCATTTGGCACGGGAACTTTGTTCCCGAAACCAAATTATGGTGGGGGACCAAGTGAGACGCATCCTACTGCCCCGAGTTTTACGCCTCAACTGACCCCACAGATGATACCTGACCGAACATTAGGAAGAGTGTTAGATGAAAGGGAGCAAGAGGCCATAGCTAAACAGAGGTCAGAAATAATTCAGAAAATTTCCCAGTTAAATACCAGTCCTGAAGCTTTGACTATTCCGGTAACAATCGGACCAGTGGTTCCGTTGTACGGGAATAATCAAGGAGGTCTGAACCCTCCAGTTATGAACCCGATAATGGCCCCGCCGAGGCAAGAGCCCTTACTAATAGACGATCAGTCCAGTGAGTGTGAGTCTGATGTTGTGTTCTTGGATCTGCCAAACAAACAGACCGGAAAGGGAGTGCAGAAGAGGCATAATCCTTTTGATGCGAAAGAAATTAAATTAGAAACAGCAACAGGGACTAGGAGTGTCTCTTTGGTAACGCCGGAAGAAATTGAAAATTGGAGTCGTGAATTAGAAAAACAGGCTCCGCAAACGAAATCTTTAGACCTCTACAAACTGAGAGTAGAAATAGAGGAATTAATGGCAGGAAATGTGGGGTTAGACAGATTGAATACCTATTCTGAAGAAGAGTTGCTGTTTATGTGTAAAAGTCTTACCCGGAGTACTAGGGTGCTCCATGAAAAACTGACCGACACTGCAGCTAGTATGGGGATAGATATATCAAGATCGAAGCCCTTGCAGAAACCATACCGAGCTGAGTTTTCCGACAAAGATTTAGAAAGTTTGAATGTGTCAGGAAGAAAATTGCAGATTAAAGAATTGCTTGCAGTCTTGCAAAAATGGGGAGACGTGGAAAAATGGAAAACAAGGTGGGCACATAAGAAAGAAGAGGCCCGTTCCAGACAAGCTACCCCTGAGTTCCCTCTGAGAGAAGTAGACAAACCCGAAACTTTATGCCCCATGCGCGAAGTACCCGGTGGGAGGTATGTGCACGTTCCGTGGTCCAGACAAGATATTGTGTCCTTTACTAACGATTTCCCAAAATTGCGGGAGAAGCCAGTTGAATGGTACCGGCAAGTGGAAAGGTTTGTAAAGGTACAGAAATGCCTGTGGAAAGACCTGGATGGGTTTTTCGACATTGTGGTCCCGGTCGATCTATGGACCGAGTGTAAAATAGCCATAGCCTGGCCTAGTGAGGAATACCCGAGAGATGAGAAAACTGGGGAACCATCGAAAGAAGTAATGAGAAAATATGAGCAAGTAATTCAGCATCTGAAACTAAAAGTGCCAGCTAAGGAAACTGATTGGACCAGGATAGATAGAACAACGCAGGAAAGAGAGGAGACAGTGCACTCCTATTATGAAAGGCTGTTACAGGTGTTCAAAACATACAGTGGTATAGATAACATCGAGATGAAGGACATGACGCACTTCATTTACAGGTTTGTAAATGGTTTAAGACCTGAGATTTGTCAGTGGATAAAAGATAACAAAATCTGTTGGCACTCCAAGAAGGTAGATGAGGTCCTGCGGTACGCCAAGTACTGCGAGGACGAGATGGCAGAAAAGAAAAAGGCTCTAAAGGAAAAAGTGATGTGGGCTCAGGTGAAGCTCGCAGAGCAGCAGGAAAAGCAGTTGAGTAACATGGTCAAAAATGCTAAGAATGAAGGCCCTGGGGGAGGGGGAGGAGGCAAGCCCCGGCCCAAAATGAGCAGGGAGGAGGCTATGAAGAAATTTCCCTGCCATCAGTGCGGCGAAATTGGACATTGGCGTAACGAGTGTCCTTACTTGCCCGAAGATAACTCCAAAACTCCTGATTTAACTCCACAGACGCAGAAAGAGAGACCGAGAAAGACTCAACCACAGGTAAAAACAGTTCAGGTGCCCCGAGCACCAAAGCAAGTATACAGGGGAAAACAGGCAGAGGGAGATGAGATAGAAGTCTGGGAAAGCAATGAGAACAGAAATGCAGCAACTTCGCAGTATCTTCTAAATGATACCTTCCTTTGTGATGACCAATACTGACGGGGCCTGAGAGGGGAGGACGAGGAGTGCGTACTTGGCGCCTCCTTGCCGGTAGACTAGTCCGGACCATACATTGAAGGAAAGGTTGACGGAAACGATGTCACCTTTCTGTTGGACACTGGCGCTACCCGTTCTACTGTGAGAACAGTGGACGTTCCAAACCTACCCCTCTCGGGAGAAGCCATCCAAGTAGTGGGTGTATCTAATCAATTGATTAGTACTCCTGTTACCAAGCCCATGGAGATCTCAATCGGAAACTTTAAGGAAATGCATAGATTTGTAGTTTGCGACACCAGTCCAGTAAACTTACTGGGACGTGATTTGCTGTGCAAAATGAACTGTACCATCTTTTGCACACCAAAGGGTGTTGAAATTCAGACCCCAGATGAAGACGGCATTTATAAATTAATGTTAGTCCGCCCTGACTCGGAAATTAAACGAATGACCATGCAGGATTTACCCAAAGAACTCCAGGAAGCAGTGAAGCCGGAGGTGTGGGACTTTACTGGGAAAGATGTAGGGTTGATGAAAAATGTGGACCCCATACAGATAGCAATAAAGGACAATACCCCAATACTAAACCCTACAGGATGAATGCAGAAGTGAAAGCTGGTGTTGCTGTGGAAATCAAGAAATTATTAGAAGGAAACATCATACAGGAGGTGATGAGTAGCCCATGTAACTCTCCGATTATGGGCATTAAGAAACCTAGTGGCAAGTACAGAGTAGTGCAGGATTTGCGAAAAGTTAACAAAATAGTAGTTCCCTGTTGCCCTATTGTCCCGAACCCAGCAGTGATTCTGTATCAGATTCCCTGGGATGCTGAATGGTTCACAGTGATAGACTTGTGTCATGCATTCTTTTCCATTCCTTTGCATCCAGATAGCAAATTTCTTTTCTCATTTGCCTTCAAGGGTCACGTGTATTGCTGGAACCGGGTCCCTCAAGGGTATACAGAGAGCCCCTCTATCTTTAATCAGATCTTGAAAAAATGTTTGGAAACTTTAGTCCTACCTGGGAACTCTGTCTTAGTGCAATATATAGACGACCTCTTGGTGGCGTCTAAAAGTCATAAGGATTGTGTGATTGACACCATTGCCCTACTGAATCACCTGTGTGAAAAGGGACATAAAGTGTCCCCTGACAAGTTACAGTTTTGTGCAAAATCGGTGAAATATCTGGGGCACCAGATAGAAAAAGGTGTCAGAAAAGTGACATCGGAAAGAGTGAGAATAATTCAAAAGATGCAGTTGCCCCGTACTCAGAAAGAAATTAGAATGTTCCTGGGTGTGATAGGATACTGCAGGCAGTGGATTCTGGGATTTGCAGTCCTAGCCAGGCCCTTGATAAAAATGACTAAGAGAGGAACACCGGAGATTGTAGAATGGGATGATGAAAGCTTAACAGCCTTCACCAAACTACGAGATTGTCTGTGTACTGCTCCTGCACTGGGAATGCCAGACTATTCCAAGGAGTTTGCCCTATTCTGTGACACTCGCGATAATTGCGCATTGTCAGTCCTAACTCAAGAACATGGCACAACGAGAAGGCCTGTGGCATATTTATCTGCCACCTTAGATCCAGTGGCTGCTGGATTACCAGGTTGTCTGAAAGCAGTAGCTGCTACCTGTGCCAGTTTAGAACAGAGTGAGTCAATTGTCATGGGACATCCGGTAACTGTGTATGTTCCGCATGGAGTGGTAATTTTGTTGACCAGAACAAAAACACAGTATCTCACCCCTAGTCGGCTGACTAAATATGAGAGGATTCTTGTGGGTGCTGCAAATGTAAACATTGTTAGGTGCAGTATTCTGAACCCAGCCACTTTACTCCCCGACCCAAAGGATATGGAAGGGGGGGTGGATGATGAACACGATTGCATAGACTTAACTGAATTCAACACCAAGCCACGCCCAGACATAAAAGAAACGCCCTTGCCTGAGCATGACAAAGAATTATTTGTAGATGGTTCATGTCTAAGGCATGAACAAGGAGGCCTGAGTGCTGCCTATGCAGTAGTGTCCTTCGAGAAAATTGAGGAAGCAGGTTATCTATATCACATCAAGTCTGCACAAGTAGCCGAATTGATTGCTATGATAAAAGCTTGCCAAATTGGGAAGAACATACGCATAACAGTGTATACTGACAGTCAGTACTGTTATGGGGTTGTGCATGACTTTGGCCAGTTGTGGCTGCAGAGGGAGTTCCTGACTTCATCGGGTACTCCTATTCGAAATGGAAAAGTTATTCAAGACCTTTTAGAGGCAATCCAGTTACCAAAGGAACTGGCAGTGGTAAAATGTGCTGCTCATAAGAAGAGCATGGACAAGGTATCACTGGGGAACGATTATGCTGATCGAGTGGCCCAATGGTGCGCAAGAGATCGGTATATCGTGAATCCAAAACGAGGGGGGCCAGGAACCAGCTGCCAACTTCAGGTGTTTGAGGAAGTGCCTACATGGGATGAAGTGAAAGAGTGGCAGCAGGCGGCACCTTGGCAAGAAAGAGAGAAGTGGAAGGAAGATGGATGTAGACCAAGACGTGTGGATGGTGTCATTATAGGTCCAACTGGTATGCCTGTGTTACCTAGACACCTACTTAGCGCAATGGCGAGGTTGATACATGAAGGATCACACATTGGTAGGGACGCCATGATTCTAGTGTTCCAACAGACTTGGTACAGTAAGAAGTTCAGGAAAGTAGCAGAGTCCCTCTGCCAGAGGTGCCTGTCATGTCAAAAGATGAACCCAGGGAAGAAGACTGTAGTGGAACTGGGAAAAATTGGGAGGTCCGGGGGTCCCTTTGTAAGGATACAGGTTGATTTCATCACCATGCCCCATTGTGAAGGGAAACGATATGTCCTTGTCATGGTCTGTTTATTTTCAAAATGGGTGGTAGCTTTCCCCACTCCCAAAAATGACGCAAAAACGGTAGCTAAGTGTTTATTAAAAGAACTGATACCTAGATTCGGGGTGCCAGTCACTATTGAATCAGATCAAGGCTCACATTTTCATAATGACGTCATCGATGAACTCTGTAAGGCCTTTGGAATTGCACAAAAGCTACACTGTGCCTACCGTCCAGAGGCTTCTGGAGTGGTGGAACAAATAAATGGAACTATCAAAAACAGACTAGCAAAACTGTGTGATGCAACTAAATTGAACTGGGTGAAGGCCCTGCCCTTGGTCCTAATGGGACTCAGAAGTATTCCTGATCGCAAAACAGGCCTAAGTCCCCATGAAATAATTATGGGAAGAATAATGAGACAAGCATGGGTACCAGGAAGCAAACTGTTGAGTATTACTGATGATTTGGTACTTGAATACTGCAAGAGATTGGGTGACCAAGTGCGTTCTATCTCTCGCCAGATCGGAGAAGACGCCATCCTCAATCCAACGACTCCTCTCCACAAACTGGTCCCGGGGGACTGGGTGAAGATAAAGAAGCACACTCGGAAGACCTGCCTGGAGCCAAGGTGGGGAGAAAAACGTCAGGTGATTCTGGTTACTACCACAGCAGTCAAGTGTGCCGGGGTTCCGCGTTGGATACACGCCAGCCACACCCAGAAGGTACCACCAGACGAAGTGCCTGAAGCAGAAGGACGTCCAGCAGAGGACTCTGCAGGAGCCAGACCAGAAGTAGCTGACAGCGTACAGCCCAGTACCAGTCAAGCTGCAGAATCAGCAGACGTTGGCCCAAGAATAGTTGACAATGAACTACCAGGAGTCCAGCCTGCTGAAGGGGTCCAAGAAGCTGAGCCAGAAGTAGCTGAAGACGAGCTGCCAAGCATATGGCCAGAAGAGTGGATTCCATTGATTGACCTCACTGAAGACCCTATTCGAACAAATGAAAGACTTTGGGAAGGTAGAGAGTGGACTAGTCAGGAAAAGCAAGGCATAGGCGAAGAGCCTCAGAATCTTGAGATTCACATCAAAACTGAGGAAGGAGAAGGTCAGACAGGGACAGAGCACGTGATTGATACAGAACCAGTGAATAAGACTGAACAAGTGCCCGATACTGAACAAGTGAAGGATCTTGAAAAAGAGAGGAATACAGAACAAGTGATCGATACTCCTCCTCCGACACCTGATATCGGGAAGGGACAGACTAGACATAGTGTAATAGTTCGAGCAGAAGAAAATCAAGAGATCGAAGAGCTTGAACAGGATCAGATAGGATTAGGAGAAAGTGTTCAGGAAATAGAATCAGAGACACTTGAAGAGCAAACACACGGTATACCTGAACAAGGCCAGATTAGTACCCAGGCAGAAGAAACAGATACTGGCCCTGGAATTAGTCAGATAGAAGAAGAAGAAACTGAAGCAGAATTGCCACAAGCTAATGAGAATAAAAGGGCAAGAGAAGGAAACGAAGTCCAAGTACCAACCAAAAGACTTAAGAAAAGAAAGCATCTTGAGCCTAAATACATAAAGAAATTAAGATTGAGAATAAAAACAGTAGAAGAAAAACAGTAGAAGAAAAACGTGCAGAAGAAAGGAGAAGTGCTCGTATAGCAGAACAACCAGAAGACTCTTCCAAAAGAAGGAGTGATCGGATAAAGAGACAAAACAAAAAGTACAAGTCACCTGAATGGACACTTGTGTTAGAAGAACTTGAAGATCTCGATATCACTGACGTAAGCGACGGAGAGCCCGTCCCTGAGTACTCTGACGAAGAGGAAGAAGAACCACCGTGAATTTGCACAGAGTAAGATACTCGTGTAAAGTCACAAAGAGGGGTCGAGAAACTATTTCTGAGCCATAATGTCTGATTCAACCGTGAGTGGTAGACCTAGTCGCAGCTGTTGCAAAACTTGCTGCAAGGTATGTGTCTGTAGTGTAGTTGTCCTGATATTACTCTGGATAGGACTAACAATCTTTATACCCTTTGCTGTGAGTAAAGATACTAACATTGCCCCTACTGAAATTGTAAATACCGACAGTGAAGAGCTGACAACACAGAGTGTAGTTAGACATGAAAGAGCACTGAGACAAACAAAACAAGACTTAGAAGCATCAGATGAGGAACTACATTATCATAGAATCAAAAACAGGATACGTTTAAATGTTTTCGCAAACTTGTTAATACACTATGTAGAGACTATGGAAATTGAAGATTGCTATGTCTGCATGAAGCTACCTACTTCTGTGGCTGAAGGCGTGACATACCATCACTTGCCACTGACATACGGAATTTCCTGTAGCATTTTAGCTAGCTTATTTTACAAAAGAGGACCGTTACAGTACTATTACTCTAACAATGACGTGATCTTTTCTGAACTTCCTATACGTGGGAACTTGAATCCTGTACATACCAAAAGTGACGCAATACGATACATGGGAGATTATTTCCTGACTATAGGTAACATTGACATAGCGGACGCACACAGAGATAACTTGACTTGTTCTTTGCATGAGCAGGAAAAGATGTTCCTAAACATGGCTTCGCATATTTGCGACCTTGCTGTATTCAAGAACCTCGTTTATGTGTAACAAGGTAATAAATGTACGTCTTACTAACATTTATATTAAGTTTGAGTAAAAGTTTATGAAGCTTGCTTATGTGTATTTCTAATGCATTTAATCCGTGTACTTAAAATATGGCCGCCGCTTGTAATTTAGTTACTGCGCATGCGTCAGCCACACTCACGTGTCCTGACGCGTCTGCAGAGTTGGAGGGAAAATTATGCGCATGCGTAATACATAGCTGTGCCCATCATGTGGTACTGCTCGTGCCACTGCTCTTGTGCCTGTTTCCATGTAGCTAACATTTAGACTGCATAAGTATATGTTATAATGATAAGTTGAAAATACAACCCTGTGAATGTGATTTCATAACGTTATTTCTGTGTATTAATTTGTTCTCGCTTACTTTTCATGTACCGCGGGGAATGGGGGTCCAAACTGATTGGGAGCCATATTGACGGTCTCTTCTGCGCATGACCAGAGAATACTGAAAGGTGGCAACTTTGGACAGTGGAACTCAGCCAGCTGGCAGCCACAGTCAAGATGTGCCTGGGAAAGCCACCTCTGCGCTACGAGAACGGAGAATGTTGCTCCTCATGTGTTACAATGTTAATTGTCACTCGTATTTCTGCACAATTTCTCATGAGAACCCCAATCTCTCTAGGCGGTACCCAAGTATGCTAATATAGGCTCGAATTAGCGTGTTCTGATTGGTGTGTTACCCAAATCCTACTTTAGGACCAATCCAAATTGAGGGATTCTGACACTTTGCAACATTGGGGGGTGGTACACCGTCCCAAAAGAGTATATCTACCCTGGGTTTACCTAGGGAATTGTCCGACTTGTCTGGTTTAGCTGACCTGTCACTGACCCATCGTACTCAATAGGTGACTGAAGATACAGAGAGCTGCGGAGCACTCTGTCCGAAATTGACCATAGACTGAGGTTCTACTGAACCTTAAAGTGCTGGCGAAGCACTTTGCTGGGAGTTCGTTGACCCAATCGGGGTCTTGATCGATAGCTGCAGAGAGGGTGGAGCGCAGGCGTTGCTTCCAAACTGCGGGTGCGGTCCTGTCCTGAGCGGTCCTGTCCTGAGGATTTGCTGTCCTGTCCTGAGGGTCCTGTCCTGATTCCTAATCTGAGGGTATCCTGTCCTGTCCGGGGTGTCCATTCTGCACCTGCTGTCCTTTGAGGGGTATCCTTCCTTGAGGGTTTCCTGTCCTTAAACTGACCCGTGGCCAGGGTTTGGTTTCCACACCAGTCTAGGTAAATACTGTTCTAAGTTCTTTAAAACTTGCACCTTTCTATATTTCTACCTTTTGCTACAATAAAGTAACACCTTTGCACATGTTGATTTTCCATGCTTTTGCCGCAAACTATTGAAATGTAAAGTCATTTGCATATTTTTTAATATGTTCCCATGTCTCTCAATCTTTTAGAGATTATATTTTGCATTGCTGTTTGTCATTTTCTGATATGGTCTAGAACCTCCTTACCTAGACTGTTTAAAGGTCCCTTTACTTTAAGTTCAGCGTGTTACTCTTTATAGGCCCTCCTATAGTAACCCATGCATAGTCTGTCCAGGCTTAAACATTTCTGAGATTTTAGTATTTTCCCATTTGCATTCCATATTACATTTGAATGGTTACCCTGTCGTTATTTCTCTATAGTTATATCATTTACATTATCTTGGTTATTGATTGCCTCATACTTGTGTATCTAATGCTTGATGATAACGATCTTTAGATAAACATTTTAAAACTTCCAGTTGTCCGTGGTCATTTAAACAATATTGAATGTCATTTGAAATTGCATTTTGCTGCCTTTCCTTTTACAGCTAGGCCCCTGATTCATTGATGTCATAGGTACCCGTGTTGGTGGATGGTAAGTCGGGTACACTGAGTAATAACAGTAGGGAACACTCACAATTGGTAGCAGCCCGTGAAGTCGCCTGGTCAATGAATAGTGTGAATTGAAAGTATATGGCCCCTGAAGCCGGAAACGGCGGAATCATTGGCTGGGTGACCTCGCGCGCTCTATCAATAGTACACCTCATGAGAATCACAGGATTCTGACAATCTGTTTACCAATGGGAATTGCACCACACATAGAGGACTGTGACACTTGGGGTACAGTCTTAGCTTCAATCTACACAAAAACACATGACGTCCCATCTATGGTGGTAGTACCAGTCGTTCCAAGACAGATTAAAAATTAATACTGTCCAGAACCGTCCTTAAATCTGAGTATGAAATTACTGAAGGATTTCAAACAGGTCTCAGCTATACTATTAGCCAACATTAAAGATGAAGCAGCATCAGTGGTGATCCGCCAAAAACTAAAAGAAACAGATATTACAGAGCAACCGTATGAGCTTGCCAGAATTATTGAAAAATCCTATGATGAACTAGGTAGAGATAGTTTGGGTGGGAAACTATTACAACATCAACTAACTGAAAATCCTGAAAAAGTTTTTATTAAAAACAATCTCACTACTCCTAAAAAGAAGTGGGAAAACACAAAACAGACACTTCCTAAAGAGAAGCGTTTGCAGTCCAGAGGAAGGTCTCCTCAGCAGGAACCCTCTGAAAAAAGATACAACCTTAGAAATAGGGATAATTTGAGAAAACCTGATAGATATCAAGATAATGATACACGTTCCTCTCGTACCTTTCAGACTTCCTCACAGAAATCCGAAAGAAGAGGACGTTCAGAACAAAAAGAAGAACGAGTGAAGTCCAAAGATGAACAGCACGTTCCAAAAGATAAGAAAAGCCAATTTCCAAACAAGAAGGTAGCAAGTCTAAAGATCAGACATGCCGAGGATCTTGAGGACACAACTCAAGAACGGGGAGTGGGCCCAAACAATGCTAGACACACAGCAGAGGTAACCATAGCTCGCAGTATCCTGAAGGATCATCTGGAGACAGTGCACTTGAATGAAAGCATCCAAGTTGAAACTGCAGATACCAGGGTTAGTGTACCCCATAACTTATATGAAGTAACACTCCAGATGAAGGGGGACAAACCAAGAAAAATTAGAGCACTATTTGGGGAGAAGCTCTCTAAGGGTTATGATATCCTACTAGCTGAACAAGACTGGCCACCTGAATTTGTCAGGGAGTGCCCACATGGCGAAGACATAATAATGCCAGCCTTCACAAATCACATTCCAATTCATAAAAAATATGCATATGCTAGGAAATGGGCTGTAGCCCAGGCCCCAGCACTATACAAAAATCATGTAGGATATGATGAGGATTCGCCTCACCATAAAATCCAATTGAAAACTCAACCAACAAGGCAAAGGCAATATCCTGTAAAACAGGAAGCTAAAAAACAGATCAGGGAGATTTTAAATCAACTTAAATACCAAGGGGTGATTGAAACATGCACCTCATCAATGAACAATCCGTTGTTTCCTGTCTCCAAACCAGACAATTCATATTGTCTAGTTTTGGATTACAGACATCTAAACGCACATAGTGCAGCACTGATGAATAACATTGTGCGCAAAAAATATAAAACTACATTAGATATCTCAAATGGTTTCTTTTGTCAAAACATTGCACCAGAAAGCAGGTATTTGACCGCTTTCTCCATAATGGGGGCACAGCGACAATTTTGCCGTCTCCCCCAGGGATTCCAGATTAGTCCAGGGTTATTTTCAGCCAGAGTAACGGAATTACTACAAATGTACGATGACGAGGCATTATCTTATGTTGGTGACATCTATCTTACAGATGATGATTTGGATGTGCACTTGAAAAGAGTGAACACCATAATACTTGGGTTCGCCTCTTAAGGGTACAAATTCAATTTTAAGAAATCTCGAATTGCCCACCTCAACGTCCTATTTTTGGGATATGAGTTATCAAGTGAAGGCAAAAGCCTGGCAGAAAACCTTTTAGGAAAATGTGCGCTGCTCCAACCTCCAAAGCCGCTGAAAAACTTACAGGCAATTCTAGGTTTCCTGAACGTTGGAAGAACTTGTGTTCTAAATTACGCAGAAAGGGTTAAACCTCCCTACGAACTAATCAAACCTGATTTCAAACCTACTAATTGGACACAAAAACACACAGAAATTTTGCGTTCAGTGCAAACAGACATGTTAGCAAAAACACAGTTGCAAACACGAGACAACGTGCGTAACCTAGTGATCTGAATCATCCCAGGGAGATGTGGATTCACATACCTAACCTTTAACGAAGATAAGACGGTACCAATAGCATACAAGTCACACTTGTACACACAGGCTGAAATTAAATTCACTTCAACAGAAAAAATACGGACAGCGGTTCAGAATGCAGTAGCAAAAGAAAGAGCCCTCACACAGGGTAAACGCATAAAAATCGTTACACCTGTACCTGCCTTAGAGGCAGTGACAAAGGCAAGCATTCCAAATGCTAAAGCTTTACATCCAAAATGGATACAATGGGTTAATTCTCTTGCTGCAACAGACGTTGAATACGTTTTTGACCCGTATTTAAAAACACAAGAATTCCTACAATACGAATTAGAATATCCTCTGCCGACTGAAATTCTGCCACTAGAACATTACGGCTGTTTAATATATACACACGGATCAGCACAACCCGCAAGTGGGGGAAAACAAGCTTACAGTGCTGAGGGCACGATTGTTAAAGGTCACTGGCGCGAAGGTAAATTTAGACCTATGGTCACTAAAACTCAATCACTCGATGACTGTACAGCTCAGCGAGCTGACCTACAGGCTTTCAAGATGGCGCTTGAAAATACCGATCGCGAATTCCCCACACTGATAGTGTGCGATTCATATTACTGCGTCAAATCTTACAATGAATATTTGCAGAACTGGGTTCAAAACGGTTTCAGAGACGCTAAAGGTGGCACAGTTAAGCATAAACTATTATGGGAACAAGTAGTTCTTTTGCAAAAAGAACTACAAAAGACTCACGTGATTCATACGCTGAGTCACCAGCGTGATGGCGTTCACGTTGAAGGGAATTCATTGGCTGATGAGGCCGCGAAGGCAGCTGTGCAAACGGCTTCCGTAGCTGCAATCACTCGTTTAAAAACGAAAATAGACAGCAAAATAATGCAAGCTGTCACTGCTTCAGGAAAAGACAGTGGTAAGATACTCCCGAAAGGCTTTCCAGTAAAGTACTCATATATAACTGATTCAAACAATGTTCCTTTTGCTCGAATACCTGGAGTGGGGGATAGGGCAATCCCAAACACGGAACATCGGTTAGGACTAATCTTAGCAGCACATGAAGGGCTCGCCTCTGCACACGCAGGAATTTCTGCCACAGTATCATTGTTAAAACAGAGATTCTGGTGGCCACGCATGAGGGAACAAACTAGAAACTATGTGCTAGAATGTGAAATCTGCCAAAAAATGAAAGTTTCTACAGAGAAACGACCTGCGCAGACGCCCCTTCTAATTTCAGATAAACCATTTGCTTGTGTTTACCTGGACCACTGTGGTCCCTTACAGAGGGATGGTAACTATAAATATATTCTGGTCGCAGTTGCACAAGATTCATTTGGATGTGGCCCCAGTGCTCGGCTGATGCCAAAACTGTTATAAAAAGATTTGCGAGTCTTTATCGGCACATACGCAATCGGCATGCTACATTCTGACCAGGGTCCTGCGTTTAGCTCTCGGGCTTACAAGGAGGCCATGGCCAGCTTGAGCGTTGCATTGCGGTTTTCAAGTCCCTTCCATCCTGAGGGAAATGCGGTAGTGGTAAGAAAAAACCGTGACATAAAGGAATCTATAACAGCTAGGGTATTAGGTTCGGGTGACGGGTGGGTCAAACATTTAAACAGTGTCCAAAGAAGTCTTAATAATCTGCCAAGAAATTCTCTGGGGGGAATCACTCCATATCAATTATTATTTCGTACTAGAATGCTTATCCAGGACCTTGATTGTCACACTTCAGTGGTGGAACAGAAACCCTTTGATATCAAAGACCGTTTGGCTGTTTTACAGGACTTAAATGAAACAAGAAGAAGTCTGAGTAACACAACACAAAAGCCGACGACCACTGAAGAAAAACCACCTGTCCCAGCAAGACCTGTCTGGATTCCAAATATTGGGGATCTCGTCAGGGAAAAGATTGCGGTGACGAACGAATTTGGGCCTTCTTATAGAAAAGCAGTACCTGTCTTAGCAATTCTAGGAACAAGATCAGTGTTACTACCGCTGCTTGCTGGTAAAAGGGAGAACAGAACAGTATCAATTGACCTGGTAAAACCACATCATGTGGCCGATAATAAGTAGTAGGCCCAGTGGACTCCCAAGAAGTAGCAGACGACCAAATCTGGCTACTATTGAAGAGGTTTAAACTGAAAGACTTATCACCTTTGATAACCTTACAGTGAGAAAAGAAGGACTAAGCAACAAAGCTATAGAACTCGTCCCTCTTGATACCCAAATATCAGTTCGTCAAGAAACTGCTGTCTACAACGATGTTGCATCTGACTATACAAACATGTCAAAGGAGGAAGCAACTCCAGTGATTTCAAAGAATCCGGATGCGATTCCAACAATTGACAGAACTGCCTCTGGCTATTTTATCAACTTCGATAACTTTTCTGAGGATCCCAGTGAACCTGAAACAACGCCAGTTAATAAAACTTTCAAAGAAAAAATAAGAGAAGTCTTTCATCAACTTGGAAAAACATATCTGGTTTTCCCATGGGTTGAATTTTGGATTGTGTTAGGTGTACTTTTTCTCCTGCTCTGGCTCATTCTGGTTTTAAGTTTGGGACGAATGATAGATGGAAAATACAGTACAATGGACACAGCAAGTAAGAACATCAACTTATTCCTGCAACCTTACAAATCATCTCATTGTGAGCATAGAGACCTGTCATCAGTGAACATCACAGCCGTTCCTATACCTGGAGATATAGCATGGGACTCAACTGACTATGACATTTTTGGCCCAGTGGTACTGTTGACAATTCTACACCAGTTCAAGGTTTCTTTAAGTGATTTTGTTTCATCAAGCCCCTTTTCAGATGATTGGGACTTTGAAACTGTTAATAATATGATGTCAGACTTAGAAATGTCAGCAAAATTTCAAAAACATGAACACTTAGAAGGTTCAACAAGTTATGAAGAACTGTATTGTTATAATCATTTTGGTCACCATTATTTGCATAAATCTGTAAATCCTAGAAATGTTTTTACTTATAATCAATGGGAAGATTGTCCAATGCCACCAAAAGGCAGCTCTAAAACATTTTATGAGAAATTTCCATACTTTACAGGTTTTCATGTGACAAATCCAGAAACGTTTTATTTTAAAAATATAAATAAGACAGGAATGAAAACCATGTTGACCAATACTAAACAAATGTATTCTGCAAACTTTTATGCTCAGCTGTCTACATTAGGTTTTTTCTTTTTTTTAAAGACAACATTGAGACAAAAACTGTCTGGGGCACAAAAGAATGGCAGGTGCAGGGTTGAAAAGCCTTATTTAGAGCCTGCATTATACCAGAACAAATCATATTTTTGAACGACACCGTTCAACAAATATCATGTCTTGGCTTAGCTAAGATAAAATATTTAAACAAACCGTCCATTCCTAAGGCCACATCTGACAGTAATGGCACTGCAGATGAGGAGGTAGAGTAAAACAGATTTTAAAACACAACAGAACCAATCCTGATTGGAAACAATGGTTAATCTGGCCCATAGACACGAATAACTGTCAAGATAGATTCATGAACAAAACAGAAGGGTTCAAAATGAACAGGCCAGACCCAAGGTACTCCCAGAGACAACATCCAGGGATAGTCACCACATACATTGTAGGAAAACTATGCCTTGATTGGCTACAGACATCCACACTCCCAGAAATTAAACAACACTTGACTTTACTTCAAGAAGGCGTTGACTTGCGAGACTTCTTACTCGGGCCTCACAAACAACGACAAAAACGTTTCATATCCACCGGTATATACGCTGCGTACAACGAAGCTTGGAAAATAACGCAAATGGAAACTGCAGAAAAAATACGAGAAATTGATCGTATTAATTTAGAGAAAGCAGTCTCTGTAGTGGACAATGGGTTAACGACTCTGTCCTCCAGAATTTATTCTTTGGACAGCATTGTATCATCTGCCATTGACATAATAGAGCAGGACTTGCTAATGTTACAACATGGCCAGTCTCAATTGCGTTCTATCATGCTACTGGGCTGGACGTTGCAAAATCTCCGTTCAGGCTATGTGTCATGGCGTCTAATCAATACCACGTCATTGTTTACTGTCCTTAACCTTACAGATAAACAAATCTCTTTGGCACAAAGAGGAGCAGACTATACGGTGCTGGGCATTGAAAAACCGGAAAGATTACCATTGACAGTTTCTGAGAAACCTGTCATTGAATGGATAATACATGGCACCATTTCAATACCAGTGACGATTTTCCAATTTCAGTATTGTCTCCAGCACATACCAGCAGGCCTGTATGAAAGGTTGGGTAAAGGATACATTAAGTCAACCTGGAATATACCATATACACACAAATGTTGGAGTGGGGGAAAGGATGTATTTCTTAGTACAAAGAACGGTAAAAACTCGCTAAGCGGTACACTTTTATGTGAAGGTATTGATTTGCATGGAGCCTGCGAAGGTTCTTTAAATAACCTTTCTTGCCACATGCACGGTACTCCAGCGGCCGTGATAGAACCAATTTTTAGGCAGCTTTCCAATGGAGACTACGTTATGCTCAACGATCGCAGCTGTTGTGGCATGTTGCAAGGAAGAGCCTATCTGGTTAGTGTGTCAGCCAGGGTCACTTGTTGTATGCAAGTATTGTATCCAAAGAGTACTGCAGACAGGGAGACAGCGTTATGGCCTTCACTGAATATCTCTTCTATACAAATTGATACTTTAAGCAGAATGAAAGCCATTCTTTACAAAAAACTGTGCCACTGACCTCGTCTAGAGAAACGTATGATATGCAAGTTGCAAGGACTTCTGCAGAGATACATGCCTTATTATCAACAAACTGCCCAGTACATTTTGCAGAAATGTTAGGTCAAATCTTAAACATGTCTGATACCTGTGGCATCGCACATGTATTTAAGACAATTTTTCGGGACGGTTAACACCATTCGAAGCAGTCCTTCGCATTTTTCCAAATTTCGTGCACTCTGTGTTTGGCGGTCTGCCTCTCATTTTGGGACTCGTAGCAGGAATTCTATTTTTATTTTTCCTGCTCCGATATGGCAAGTCCAGTCACCAAAAATACCCAGACTATCATGGAACAAGCTCTCCTAGCCATGTGGTATTGTGACAGAATTACACAGATTCTTGGCTTGGCTCATTTAATAGACCTGAATACCACTTGGTTCCTTTCATTTAGACCAATCTGGCAAGATTGCATCTTACCTGTTCTACGATGCCTGCTTTGAGGAGAAGAATGCGTGTTAGACATCTGTCTTACACTTCCATCAGCACTGCCAACGGATGTTGACGCCTTGCTAGGTCCGGTAACGACTCATGCATCGTGTTGCCCCCAACAGCTGCCAATCCTGATGATGGCATTCATTGAGATCTCACCAGCAAATCCATCTCTTGGTGAGGTATGTGGAACAACAGGCACACAGGTACCATCTACATCGAACATTGCTAATGCGCATGACGCTGACGGCGATGTTTCACATCTATGCACATTTGATCTACTTGATGAAGTAGTTCCACTTTCACCAACTATGGTAGACGGTTTCTTTGCCAGCTTAGATGATTTGATGTTTTCTCCCGACACCGAGAATAACTTTTGAAAGTGCACACAGCGTTCCATGAACTCTGAAATTTGGCCTTCGGTTTTTAAAAACAAACCCTCTAACTTGGGAACTCTATGTTTCTACAATCTACATTTTAAAACTTTTTCACTTCATCCCAGAATAGACCCTTTTTCACTTGGCACATAGTAATCTGCTTGAAGTAGAACTATTCTTAGAGAACAAGAGATTCATTGATACTTCCTATAGACAAATATTTGGAATTAGTTCATAAAAACGATAACAGTTTATGTATCATGCTATGGAATGGTCTCAACCTTTTTCTTCTGTAAATTAAGAGCCATTCTCATAACTGTCATTTCATGTTTCATTTAGATAGCATTTTTTAATGTTGCTTATAAATGCGTGCAAGACAAATACTCATGTATGTGTACAAACTATGTTTAATGCATTTCATGTATTTTGGGTGGGATTATGAACACATGCTTTAGTTATGTTTCTTATGCTTATAGATTTAGTAATATTAGACATAATACGTGGAGTGGGTGTTGTATAGCGTTTTAGGACCCTAGTGTAATTTTCCCGATTCATGCCCTTATATAGGTATAAAATAATGTATCCTTATATAGGCATAGAAATCATAACCATATTAAGACATAGCTCAAGTTGTCCTAATACGGCTTGGCTACTTCCACCAGTTCTGAAAATCTACAACGATTTCTTGTAAAAACCAGCCTTCAGCAGTCAGGGACTCCCCCCTGCATGAATATTAAGTTATCCACTAAATCATGGAGTTTTCAGAGAATTAAGTCTCTGATGACGTTATTATGTCCAATCTTACGTCAAACTCGGCACCTTCAAGGTATAAATATGCCCACACTTGTCAAAACAAACACACAGTGGTTTGGAGCAGTTCGACTATCTACTTGCCCAACGCGCCCTGCTGCAGCAAGTGCCGAAGGAAGCCGACCCTCCAGCTGACGCACTGAGAGACGCTGTACTTTCTCCTGCCGAGAAATCCAGCTCCAGTGTTTCCAGGCTACCCCTACGGGTTGCTGGGAAATCGAGTCCTGAGAGCGAGATACAAGACCTCCTACATTCTAAAACCAAGGTACGGAGTTGATTAGACCCTAAAAGAATTCTTGGAATAGATTCTTGGCAACTAATACTAAAACTAGGCTACACCTCACTTACGTATTCCCTTGTACTAGACCTAGGTTAGGTACACCGGGGTAGGCGTATTTTAGAAGCACCAGTTAAGTACTTTTAGTCATTATTTATCACTGTATGTATTTTATGCCTTTTAGGTATCTTATGACTTAGAAACCATATCATGCTTTTACAGTACTATTTTATAATACTCTTCGTATTATATGCTCTGTACTTTACCGCAAGTATTACGATTGCAGCAGTTCATTTCTTATGCTTGAGAAAGACGACTGTTTAATAAATACCCGTTTTATTGAAAACGCCCGTCTCTCTATTTCTCTGCACCTCTGGTGAAATGAAGCATGCACGATTGACTGAGTGAAATAACTATCTATTGTTTCCGCGAATATAGAGATATATTTCTTATTCTTGGGAAACAAAGTTGTCATGTTTTAAGCGGTTGTCAAAAACGAATCCCTTCTTGTTTATTCGAGGACGTTTCTAGTGACCTCTGAGCTAGCTGACACACACACAATTAAGTATAGTATATTCGGTAGAGACCTAGTTGACTTCAGTCCTACGTCTAAACTACAAGATACGCTATTCAAATGCGCAGAGCCTATTGGGAATATAGGAACTACACTACATTGGGACAACAAGGGCAAGAAACATGTTGACCGCATGAAGCATAGCCAACTGCCTATAACATCACTAGAGACAGTCGCCATTACTCTTTTTAATCAGGGTGCGAGACAGGATTATTAAATTATTTGCCCTGATCCTGTTTTAACTCACTTGGTCATTTTAGAAACCACAACACTACATTTCCACACTTTAGGGCCCCTTACGTGCACTCACTATATGGCAAGGAATAAAAGATCTCCGCCAAAGAGCCCCCACTGTGGGTGCCCGTCAGGTATTGCAGCGCCGACCCAACGAGGAGCATGCCCAATGATGAAGCATAACACCCAGCGAGCTGGGTGTGTGAGGGCCCTAATTCCGAAAGGAGGGGTTCCCCATCCTCCCTCTTGGTAGCCAGCTATTTGCACTCACTCCAAAGTCACTGTCAGCCTCCTTAGGAACTGCATACTCCTTTCTGTGTTATTAGTATCAGGGCACGTATGCTGGAACTTCAAAGCCCCTTTTGCCTCTCCTTGTTGTTAGCAGCATTAATTTATTATCATTAATGAGCGATACCCCCCGGTCAGGCTAGCGCTATATAAACCTTCTTAAATAAAAAAAAGAAAAAGTATCTGATTTGGGTTAATTATTTAATTTAAATTAATTAGGAGTTAGTCTTAGGGTTAGTTTAGGGTTAGATTAAGGATACTTATTTAACCTGTTTGCTGCTTCTGTTGGCCAACGGCCGTCGCGAGCACTACCTCCTTAGTGCTGCGCACGTCCGTTGGCGGACGCGTCCCCAACCACTTAATAGAACGCTCCGTACCGGTGCGGAACGGTCGAAGCAGCAAATGGGTTAAATATGAGTAGGGTTCCTGGTTTTATGACATTTACCTTTTGACATTTCCATCTGTATTTATTCTTTTTTTTGTGCTAATTTTATCTGTAATTATACATATTTATCATGGATTTTGTGAAAAAATTAAATTGAAATTAGTATATGTACACATTTATTTAACAGATAAATATGCACTTATGCTTGAATGCCTGCGAGGTTTCAATGCAGTGAACACCCGCAGATGACAAATCAATGCACTTATATGAAAATATGCAAATTTCAGCATCAACTTTGTGCATATCTACTGCTGTTCTTTGTTTTTTAACCCCCTTACCTATCAATCCACATAGCTATTGGTCTGGCAGTAATGGCAGACAGTATTTAGAAACACTCAAAAGGCAACCCAATTTCCGTTTTTATCCTTACTTTAAAATACAGACGAGGACATAAATGTCTCTCTGTCTGTATTTATCTGTAACAATTAATAAAAACAGAAAACAGGGAGCTTTAAAATGATCTAGAGGGCAAGGGTCCCCACAATGCAGGCCATATTGCCAATTTAGTTGTCTCTCCCCAAAATTTGTAATCGGTTTGAGACGATCATTGTTGAGGCACATTTGATGTCTGCCACCAAATCAAGTCCCCTTCTGGTTCCAATCAGGTAGCTCTTCTCATACCTGGAAAAAGATGCAGATAGAAAAAGCTTGTGATCTGTTTCCTAACTGTGATTGTAGGTCCAGTGTGATCATTTGGCCATTTTCTTTATTGAAAACATTTGAAAAATGTGTGGTGTAATTTAATGAAAGCAACCTATAGCTGGAGGCTAGGGGGGCGATTAAAATCTTCAAGCAGTTAGTGATGTGTACTGGACAATATCCCTCTTATTCAGGAAGATCATGATGAGGTTTTGTTGGTATCAATAAAATCAGACTCTCCAGGTAACCTCTGCAGCCCTGTTAGTATTTCTCTCTGGCCATCAACTCTGTCTGAAAGTCAAGCTTCATCTTCTCGGGAACTTTGACCCTTAGCTGGAAACTTGCATCATCAAGTCACTCTTCTAAAACCCTAACTTGGATGTCAACATTGAGGCTAACAAAAGGCAAGTTTCCTTTCTACCGACCTTATGTATAATATGCAAAAAATACCCTACGCACTGGCTATTGATCCATCTGGAGATGTAAGGCATGCTTCACTTTACGCAGGTCTTAGAACACGGGAAGGGAACAGAACTGCTCTGGTTTCTGTTTTGTAAAACATTAGAATGAGCCTGGATTCTGGACAATTCCCAAACAAATTGTATTAGATTTTTCTGATCCCTTCAATATGGTGGGTCCCTCCCGCTTAATCCACTATGTTGTAGACTTTCAGTGTGCGACCCACTTCTAGTTTAAGTCATTCTTATCAGGGAGGAGACAATCTCTGATCCTTCATGTGTTTCAGTCTCTGTCATCGCCAGTTGCATGCCGCACAGTGGGACCATTGAGGGCAGTAGGGTGGGTAAGTGGCAACACAATAAACCATGCATGGTGGTTGGGAGGGTTAGTGTCAGCACAACGGACCGTGTTGGCAAGAGGGACGGGTACGGGCATGCGCAAAGGACCATGGGGTCATAAGGGAGGTGATAGGGGCTGGACTCAGACAACAGAGGGCAGGTGGAAGGGGGCAGTGGCAAACACATCGAACTATGGAGGCCAGGAGGGAGCCGCAGCACAGTGGACTGTAGTGGCATGGACTCAGACAGGGGAGGGAAGGCTGAATGGGGTAGAGATAGGGGCAGCAAGCTGACCATGCCGGGCCCAGGAGAGGGCAGTGGGAACACAACTGATCATGCAGGGCAGGCAGGAGGGGCAGTGGCAGCTTATTCGGTCAGTCAATTAGCTTTATTTCGATAAAAAGAGATATCTTAAAAGCATTACAGAACAGTAGGCAAAAAACCAATACATTAAAAACCATTGGCAAGACAGTTGGGATAAAATATTTTCCAATAAATTAAGTAAAATGGTCCTAAAACATGACCACAATTAAACAATGATTTTTAGCCGTTTAAGTCTAATTGGCAGCTTATTGGAACATGGAGGGCAGGCGGAGGGATGTGCAGGGGAATGAACAGGGACATCGCAGGGTGGGGAAGCAAGGTACAGCAAGCAATCTAATCATGAGGCCTCGCAGGAGGGCTGTGGCAGGAGCATAGACTTGGACAATGGAGGCTAGGGTGCAGGGGCGGGATAGCAAGCTAACCACAGAGGGCGAGAAGGAGTGACAGCACTTTGGACCTTGAAGAGCAGGAGGGAAGTGGAAGGGGTATGGACTTGGACAACAGAGTGCAGGGAAAAGGTGGGTAGGGGCAGCAAGCTATCCTTGCTGGCAAGAAGGGCAGTGGCAGCAAAAAGGCCACACAGGGCTGGAGTGAGGGGGAAAAGTATGGACTTGGGCAATGGAGGTCAGGGAGGAACAAGGCAGGGGCAGCAAGCAGACCTTTGAGGAAAGACCTTCTTCGGAGCAGGCATCACAATGGACGGTAGAGTTTTTCATTCCTGGTGCCTGTGAGTCTGCATTGAAATATGTACACATTTTTTAGCATTTGGTCCCAAGGGTTTCACTTACTAGTCGTTCCTGAGACATTTAATGCAATGAGTATGTTAAAAGCACACCACATAAGGCCCTTTGGCAATTCTAACTTTATAGGACCACATAGGATCGCTGGTGACCCAGAACCCCACAGACACAGAATGTTTGTCAGATACAGAACACTTCTTCACTAATTGTTGGGGAGACAGGGGCTTATTGCACCAACCAGCCGCCGCACTAGTCTTCTGTGTGCACTCATAGACACATTCAACCAACCAAAACCTACAGCACTTTCTGTATGCTTGCGTGAATATACCCCTCCCAAGTGTATATTTAAAGAATGCAATACAGACACAATGGTAGTTTTTATTCCAGGCCTTAGTGCCAGTCCTGGTGAGGCCTGGAAAAATTAATTATTATGGGCTAAAATGTGTCAATATTTTTCATGAAGCCCACCCGCCACATAGCTGTAAACATAGGAAGTCTGCTATGCTGGGAAATGGAAGAAGAACCGATGGAATAGGTCCTGTAAAGAGACATTGAAAAGGATTCAGAAGTTTGATTTAAGTCTCAAATTAAAAGTGCTGGTCTTTATCATAAGTGTGTAAACTCAAGGACTCACTGTACAAAAAGAAACGTTATAGCTTTAATCACTTTAACACAGCTTCTTGAACCTCTTATACAATGCTTTGTGTAAAAAAATATAAATTCAATTCAACATATACTAGACTCCAAGCAAACTGAGTTTTCATATGAACATAATGTTAAATATATACAGAGGAAAGGTGAAATAAGTTACATAGGGCCTGATTTAAAAAAAACTATTGTGTTAGGCCCAGATTTCTGTACTAGGGTGAATGTTTGACATTGCTCAGCATTCTGTCCATCAATTGTTCTTTTTGCATTTGTCACCCGGAGTGGGACGGGTATGCCAGACGTGGATCCAATGCTCTCCTTGAAACTGGATTCATGCTAGCCTGGTTGATGAGGGGTGAAGCCCCGAAATTAGCCCTAGGATGCTTGTTTGTGTTCCAGGAATTGGAATGGCATGGGAAGCGAAACAAACAATGGTTTTAGGCCCAGATCCTTGTACTGGGGTGAATGTATGACATTGTTCAGCATTCTGTTCATCAATTGTTTTTTTTGCATTTGTCACCCTGAGTGGGCCGGGTATGCCCAGACATGGGTCTTGTGCTCTCAATGACACTAGAGTCAAGCTAGCCTGGCTGATGAGGGGTAAAACCCCGAAACCGGTCCCAGGATGCCTGTTTATGGTCCAGGAAGGACCTGGCCTAGCAGTTCTGGCTGGACTGTTTCCATGGATATAATGGGCTTGTAATTCGATGGGTGGGTTTTCTGTCACGTTTTGAGATGTAACCTGGTCCACCAAACACCAAATCAGGCCTATAGTGTATTGAGATTTAATTTACAATTCACTAAACATTTTCTTGTGCGAAAACTTTAAAAAATCTTGCTCTGGGGAGTAATGTTTCTTTCACCTATGTTCAAATTTCCCAGATCACCGCTAGAAACCTATGCTTTTTCAATTTATTCAAGCAAACACAGCGTGGATAGACTCTGACATGGTGGTCGCATGAGGATGACACTAAATTGTTATGCAATGGCTCCCGCTTTCCTCTCTCTATGCAACTGAGGTCCAGAGGATGCCTGGAGATCACAGCAGAGTGTACGGTGTGCTCCTTCCTCTGTGGAGAGTCAATACACCTGTATGGGAGAATCCCAGTAAGAAAAGGAGGGCAGGGATTTCAAGACCTATAGCCGTGTTCTGGAAAGTGTGGCCAGGTATCATGACTACCTACTTTCTCTGATCTCATTCAACACCAGGCTTGCACATGACCGGGCAGTGAGTAAATACCCCACAAAACAGCAAAGGAAGTGTTGTCTTGGTAGTTCTTACTGGCCGGGACCTAGCCTTGATCCTTTGCAGATTCTTTTAGCTGATACTGTGCATCTAACCAAATTCGGCAAGTCTCTCTTGACTACCCCAGCTTTGACAGCCACAGTGGGCCCAAGAGGTGACCCTGTTGACATTTGTCTGTGGTGTCTATGGGAGACCCACCTTCTGAAGGGAGCATGACATAGGCCCTGATAGCATACTGACAAGAATGTCCCAGGTCTTACTCCACTGCTACTCTGTACACTACGTGTCACTTATGAGGGTTCTGCCTTTGGGGGTGTAGGAACACTAAGGGCCAGATTCTTTAGAGGTTGTAAAGACACTAGGGGCAAGATCTTTTTTTCTTCTTGTTATTGCCTTGTTCTCTGTATGCTGCATTCTGCAGCAAACATAGAAAAAGGAAAATGTCTTGAGAGATTGTTTTTGTGCGGGACGGTATCTCTTCCTGCATAAAAAACAACTTTCCTTGTAATGCAGGCACCCATGCCCCAGAGTGCAAGGGTTTCTGCATAAGGAATGGGTGCACCAGCACTATAAGAGAACAGAAGTCCATCATATGTTAATAGATAGGGCACTTTTCTTCTCTACCTTTCATGCAACACCTGCTTAACAGCGTTGTGTGAAAGGTTAGTAAATCAGGCCCTACATGTCCATTTGGAATTCACCACACACCTCTACTGAGGATGGTTGCACCTTCTGGGAGTTTATCATGATTTGCAGTGGATAGTTGCCTCCCACTCTACAAACTCAGCACATGCCCACTCTGTATTGGCCCATCATATTACATGTAGTTCATGCCACTGAAACAGAACACCAAAAGAGGGTCACAAACCTTTTCTCCACTCCTGATCTTCGATCAGATGACACTGAAACCGCACCATCAAATCCTCATGAAGCACATCAGGTGACCATGGCAGGAATATATCAATCAATCAGTTTTTTATAATACGTGACTACTCACCTGCAAGGGTCTCAAGGCGCTGAGTGGGGAGGGAGGTGGATCTGCAGGTCAGTCAAAGAGCCAGGTCTTGAGGTCCTTCCTGAATTGCAGCAGTGATAGTGAATGCCTGAGCTGCAGCGGCAAGGAGTTCCATGTCTTCGCAGTGGGGTAGTAGAGGGAACTTCCTCCAGAAGTGGTCTTGCAGATCCGTGGATGGTGGCCAGGGCCTGTTGGGTGGAGCAGAAATGTATGGTTGTTGTGTAGAAGGAGAGGCAGTGGTTGAGTAATGCAGTTCCGGCATTGTAGAGGGCTATGTAGGCTTGCGCGAGGAGCTTGAAGGTAATTATTTTGTTGATAGGTAGCTAGTGAAGGTCTCTCAGGTGTCCGGTGATGTGGCTGCAGCATGGGATGTTGAGGATGAGTCTGGTAGAGGTGTTCTGGATGTTTTGCAGTTTCTTTAGGAGTTTCTGTGTGGTGCCAGCCTAAAGTGCGTTGCTATCGTCAAGTATGCTGCTGATGAGCGGTGCTGACTTGGTTCCAAAATAGAAATCATCTACTGTGATATTAGCTATGCGTGTATGAGAGGGTCAAATAACTTGAACTGGCTGATTTGAACAGGTAGAAACAATACTTACCCTCCAAACACAGATGCCAATCCTACATTGTAAATATTTCGAGAATTGTTCACGGAGGATAAAAATTTGTGTTAGAGGGCTGTAGGAGGAATGGAGTGAGTGGACCTTGAGACATTTCTAGTAGGACTGTTCTCCTCACTGTTATGGGATGGCCACCTGGACATCTGTCTGGAGAGTACACAATGAGGTTGTCAGCGACATTCTGTAGACATGTGGGCAGGTGCCTCTAAACCGGGAAGGAAGCCGTTGTCATGCGGTGCGGTGTGAAGATTGGTGTCAAGAGCAACTTAGGACTTTATTAGGAGCCACTGTTTGCTGACTATCGATCATTCTACCATATTTCTCAGATATTAATGAGATTATAGCAACGATAGAGGATTCACCTCAGACGTCGTGTCAAATGTTTGAATATAATCTTCTTTCTCCTATCAATATCATTCACAATACGACTTTCAAGTGGAACTCGAGCATTACGAACTAAGAAGCTTCCTGAGACGATCATATTGCAAAGAAACCACTACTACCTGTTATCAAATGAACTCGCCCTGAAGAAGTCCCTTGTGGACGAAACGCGTCGGCTGCAAAAACCCGTGTTTTTTTAATGTACACCACTTTGGAATAAAGAAAATCACAACCAAGAAAACCTACGTCTGTGATTATTAGAACTGTTACTTAAGTATTGTGTTGTGCACCTTTGCTCTTATGTTTGGATCATTTTATAGGGTAATCGAGAACCATCAAACATAACTAGTGACATTGGGAACTCGCAAAGAAGACCTCACCTGATCAGTGAATCAAGTATAAAGCACAGCACTGAAGAAAGACAAGACAATGGACAAGGTCAAGCAGAGCTGTTGCTAGAAGTACTGAGTGCAAGAACAGCACATGGCATAAATGGGGCCGACTGTTAGATTTCATGACAAGGGGCTTGTTGTGGAGTGGAATCAGCCCCAGGATGACATTCGTCAGCTTCCTGGGTCTGATACAAGCTGCCTATGACCTACATACAGTAGGGATCTAGGATGTCTTTTTTTATTGCAGTCTTTTTCTTCTCCTTCATCTTTTCTTACTTCTCCTTTTTTTTTGCTTAATACTCTTACATTTTACTAAATCTAGGAGATTTCCGAAGAACCATCAACAAAAAAGTTATCAACATTGGCTTAAAACAGGAGTGCGTTCTTGCGGCCTGCCTTTTTAAAATCTACGCAGCTGAACTCAACAACCACTTATCACTAGTGCAGGGAGAGCCCCCAGACTAGGCAAAGAACAAATCAGAAACCTGCAATACGACAAGAACATTGTTCTTCTTGGTAAAACCCCAATAGGGCTGCAGCAGTCGATCAACCAATTACTGGGCTATACCACAAATCTGTGTCTGGTACTCAATTATAATAAAACTAAGGTCCTATATTTTACTAGCCCACGCAATAACAGGCAGCCCAGACTCACCTGGCGGGCAAGTGCAATGCCTTAGAACTGGTCTCAACCTATAAATATCTCGGAGTTCATCTAAACTCTCATTTGAACTACAATCAGCACCTGTTAGCCAGGCGAGTCACAGCAAATAAATTGCTGTTTGTATTTAAAATCCTGCAACAAAAGTTAAGAAAATGTTCCGCACATCACCTTTGGCAGTTCGTGAGAACCACATGCATCCCCTCCACAGCAATTGGCGTGGAATTATTTAAAGGCAAAGATGCAGTGTGATCCCACGATGTGCCTTGCAAGTGCAAATTAGGGTTTGGTGTGCAGCACCAGAGCCCGGTCAGGCCTGACACCCCAATAAAATTCTACTTAAGGATGAGGACTGCAGACGAGTACTCTTTGGCCCACCAGTGCTGGCTTGAAATAGAAAAGCAGGCTCATCACAAAAGATCTGTGCTTTCCAGAATCCACACTACAACAGTCAATAGCAGAACTACAATTAGAAGAGGCTTGGCACACTCTAATGGAATATTCTGTTTTTTAAATGAACAGCCAATAAAGCAGTCAAGCTCCAATCATTTATCACAGATAAAGCCACCTTGGTGAGCAAATGGCATGCTTGGGTGGTTTTGCCCTGATATACACTTTGGGGCACTCAGCCATGCCTGTCCGCACAAATTTCCTAGTCTAAGAAGCATGACTTGATGTTAATCAGGCTGGGCCTTTTTCAATCAAAAGACCTAACCCCTTCATGGAAACAGTCCCTTAAGAAGAAACTTCTACGCCCATCATTAAGACTGCTGCAAATAAGATCATGTTGATCGGCCGTAATTATGCTACAGGGATGGACCCCCGAGCAACAAGCATACAAATATATTTGACAACGCAAGGTCAGACGGGTACCATCAATTATAGAAAACTTATATGGAAAACACATACTATGGACGACACAAAGGAAAAGGCGTAAGAACTGGTTAAAGAATGTTTTAAAGATAAAACTATGAGGTCCGCAATTGAGCAATGGGAAAACTTCACACAGAAAATAGTTAAACCGTATGATTCCACTTCTAGCCTAGAGAAAAAACAAGTGATTCAAATGGAAAAAAGGGAAAGTAATATCAACCTATCATATACGGTTGGGAAAACTAGACGGACCTGTAACAAACTCAGGACACAGTTAACCAAGTTTCCAAACAATGAAGATATGTTAATAAAATTAAAAATATAAATCATAATCTGAGGAAATTAATCTGGAACAAAAAAAATAGCCAGGCAGGATTTGTGGACAAAAATCTTCTACGCTAGTAATCAAGTAAACTCAAGGGAGTTTTGGAAAATGATTAATGGTCTAGTAAGACCTAACAAATCTGTGGTAGCATCCATCTTAACTGAAGACGAGTGGTTTACATTCCTTATAAAACATTTAAACCCAGTTGTGAAAGTAAATATTCAGGATGGCAAACAGATAAGGATGGTAAAAACAGACTTAGAATGTGATATTGAAATTTATATAACAAAATCTCAAGTCTCCAAACTAATAAAGAAACAAAAAGACGGGGCACCAGGTCCCAATGGTATCCCGTTTGCTCTCTATAAAGAAGAATCAGACTTTTGGTCGGCATATCTAACAGAGGTTTTTAAGGAAGTTGTACAGACTGGGTCGCTTCCAAAATCCTGGAGAGGGTCATTAATATCTCCTATTTATAAGAAAGGAAATTGGGCATTGCCGGAGAACTATCGTTTGATAACCCTGCAAGATACTGATGCAAAATTGTTCGCAGGGATTTTATTGTCAAGCTTAACAGATTGGGTAAAGGATAAGCAGATACTGCCCCTGAATCAAACAGGATTCATAAAAGGTCTAGGAACTTCTACAAACATATTAGTCCTATAGGTATTAAAGGATAAGGCCCATTTAGCAAAACAGCCCTTGTATCTTTGTTTTGTCGATTTTAGATCGGATTTCGATTGTATGAATGGACACCGTCTGTGGATAAAATAAAAGAGTAAGAAATTCCAGACTCATTATTAAAATGTATTAAGCTTTTGCATACTGATACTTGGATCAGGGTGAGGATTGGAGATGGTCGGACGCTAACAAAAGAAATACCTACGACTGGAGGATTAAAGCAAGGGTGCGTCTTGGCCCCATTGCTTTTTAACTTGTTTTTAGCAGATCTTTCAACCGCGTTGAATGAAGTAAATGTGCATCCGCCTAGGTTAGCTAGGAAGCAGAAATCTCATTTGTTGTATGCAGACGATGTTATACTTTTAAGTCAGGCTAAACGTGGGTTGCAACAGTTAATCGATTGAATATCAACATATGCAAAAGAAAGCGATATGGTAATCAATGAAGCAAAGACTACAGTAATGGTAATAACAAAAAATACAAGACTTAAACATAAATATAAATGGTCATTGGAAGAAACCCAATTAGAGCAAGTTGAATCTTACAAATATCTTGGTGTTATATTTAATGACAATGGAAACTTCCTCCCTCAAAAAAAGGATATTTACAGAAAAGCAAATGCTTTGGTAGCAGCATTTAGGATCCTACAGAAATCAATAAGTGACTTGTTCTATCATCCCATCTTAAAGCTGATTTCAGCAAAATTGCTACCTACATTGACATACGGTAGTTAGGCACTAAATGGTAAAGATGCGGCGTTCATTAATAATGCGGTTGCAAGAACTTATAAAACCCTTTTTTGTTTGCCTAATAACGCTTCACAAGCGCAAGTGAGGCTGGAATTTGGGTTAAACAACCAGTTATATGTGAGGAAAGGACAAGCTCTTAAAGTGTGGAACAGAATAAAAAATGATCATGATAATCAATTGTCCCAGCTACTATGGCATGAAGTAAATAATAATTGGAAACTGCAGGCCTGGACTTATTTATATGCAGCGATAGAAGAATTTGGCTTAATGCCTATCTGGGAAACTACAATTACGCAGGAAAGTTTAAAAAAAACAATCAACAAATTAACTAATCATCTATCGCTGATAAAAAATAAAGATATATTTGCAAAACGAAAACATGCATGGCCATTAATAAATGGATTCATGAAAAAAAGGTCCAAGAATATTTAGTAACATCCTGGTCATTAAAAAACAAACATATCTCTATTAAAGCACGATTTGGTTTACTGCCGGGTTTATGCCATTTACCTCCATGGAAGAAATCAGAAGAGGATACCCTATGTAGGCTATATAAATCCGGCCAGGAGAATATTATACCTTTACCGTGTCTTTGCCCTGAATTAGAAAACGAAAGGAAAATTATACTTAAGAGACAATTTAACGATCGTGGAGTAAGGACATGTAGGCAAGCTTTGATAGTATGTCTAGGCTCTGATGATATATCTATGAATTCTGCATTTGTAAAATTTTTATGGAGAGTTGGAAAAAAAATAGAGGAGTATAATTTGAAATCCTTATCTACTGTATTTTAAAATATATTGTTTATGAAGTATAAGTTGGCACATAAGAAATGGTATCATTCATATATGTTCTTTTAATCTTTTATATTTGATTACATTTTTGCATCCTTTTGTAAGATTTTAATTAATCAAACAAATGAAAATGAACTGAACAAGCGTACAAGGCGCCAGTTTTCTGACCCTTACAGCTGAGGCTTTGGAAGAATCGAGCAAGCCTTCCTGAGCTTCTTCCTAATGAGTCATGTGGGAATTCAACAGACAGTTCACAAGATTACTGCGGTTTGTTCAGCAACTACGAGTAATCATATCCATATACTCTGTTCTCTAGTTGAGTTTATTAAAAATTCTAAGCAATTAATTGGACAAGCAATTCACCTCAAAAACTTAAAATATAAGAGGGAAGTGAATTAACATTTCGTATTTTAAAAATGCACCACATTTAGGTCCAATGGCAACCCGTATGTAAGATTAGCAAATAGTGTTCAGTGCCCCCAATGAAGCTAAATGCACAAAGCACTTTTGCACATTCCACGCTGCATTTTAAACAGAGTATTTTCCTTCGGCCGTATGCTAATTTGTACCAATGTAAACAAGCAGACTTGGAAAAGAGACCAGGGATTCTGAAGCGCTAAAGGTGCTGAGCACCTCAGCACCATCAAAGTAGTAAAAGGTAAAACACTTAACCCGCACTAAAGCACAGCAAACTGAGGTAGTAATCAGAGGCTAGCAATGTCAATACATTTAAGAATGTAAGCACTTTAGCACTGTTTGAGCAGTTAGTGGCCAATGCAAACAGCACTTTATCTTCGCACAAGTTGCACTTACATAAAGTATATATTCTAACTGGCTTCAAATCATAGGAAACAGATCCGTGACAATGACATCATGAGGTCCAAGAAAACACGCACCTCACTAGCGCTCAAGTTGTTTAAAGATTAATGCAAAAAGCACTTTAGTATCGGTCAAGACGCATTCTGCTAACACAACACTCCCCAGGTCTAATATTAAGCACAATTAATTGAACCTAGTGGTGCATAGGAACTTAATGCACGATTCAGGGAGGTGAGCAGTGATGGAATCAGTGTGAGGAGGAGCCGCGACCCAGCCGCCATGCCGCTGTTGCATGCCGGGGGAATTCCTGAAGCTTGGCTGTCGGATTGATTGACAGTCTGTCATCCAGCGCGGCAGCAAGGCAGCGCGGCAGCAAGGCAGCGCGGCAGCAAGGCAGCGCGGCAGCGAGGACGCCGATTCATGCCCAGCTCAAAGGATTACCGGACGATTCGCAGCAGGACAGAGGGCTGCCTAATACTCTGCGTGGCTATCTTCTTTAGGCGCCGGCATCGGGGCTGCCTTGGAATGGCGGTTTCTACGGCCCTGAACGCACGATCACCAGCGGTGGTCAAACAGCACTTCTGGCAGCCAGACGGGAGCAACAGAGCTCTGGAAAAGAGGATGACGACGAGGCAGCAAAAAACAAAATTGAACGTATTACAGGCCGAAGGAGAGAAGGCGGACATGACCCTGAAAGGTAAAAGGGACTTGGGGGCAGTTAGGAAGACTACTGTAAAGACTACTGTAAAACCTAATGCAGCTAAGGAGGTAACCATGAATAGTCCAGGGCACCCTCCAGGGCACCCTCCCTCAATTAGCCAACATTTTGCAAGCTTGGGAACTAAATCCACAACCACCGCAACTGCTCCTACTAACACCCCGGCAGACGCTAGCTCAAAAGAGAGTGGGAATGACAGGCAGAACCACCAGGATAACTGCCCCCAAGATCTCTCACCTGAGGAGATAACGCAATTATCGCAAGGAGCCCCAAATGTGTGCCCAGAGACAGGGACAGACACTGCACTAGCGGTAAATGTTGCTGGGGGTATGGAGCAAGAGAGACCTGTAGTCGGAGTGACCGAAGGAGGGAGCAGAGATAATGATAATGGAGCGATCCTTGTACTTAATCGTGACGGTCCAACTCCACAAACCCCAGACCCTGGCACGGAGCATTTTTTCTCGGTATCCGATGGCTCTGAAACCGAAAACGGCCGAGAGAGCTCCTCGTTGTCAAAAGACCCCCAGTCAGAAGGGCTCTTGAGTGAAGAAGAGGCCTCTCAAAGTAAAACAATGGATACGGTACTAAGGAAAAGACAATCTAGAAAAAAACGTAATCAACTAAAGTGGGATCACACTGACTCCCCTAGTTTGACACCCAACGGGGAAGGCGCAATGGCACAGTTACCTAGTACAATACCCACCCAGAGCCTGAAGTACCCTCACTTGCCTCCATCTTTAAATCCATCAAACAATTCCAAGAAGAGGTGCGATGCGATAGCCTCACAGCTAGAAATGCTGCTAAGAAATTGTAGTCTGAAATTGGGGACAGGGTGGTAATGGTGGAGGCCAGGATGGAGGTACTGGAAGCAGAGGTAGCTAAAGTCAAAGAGCAGGGAAGCTCTCACGAAGCATGTCTGATTGATCTAATGACAAAACTCGAGGACCAGGAAAACAGGCAATGCCGAAACAACCTGCGACTGCTAGACATCCCGGAGGGAGTGGAAGGGGGTGACCCAAGGGGGTATGTAGTCACTACTTCAAGCCGCATTCCCAGAAGAGACTAATTGGAACTGGGATCTCGAAGTGCAGAGAGCGCACAGATTCCCATTCAACATCAAAGCAAGAAGGGGGGAAGTCCATACCAACGCAACACCCTGAGTTTTCCTAGTATTCTTTGGTAACTTTTTACTGAGACAGAAGGTCTATGATCAGGCAAGACCAAATGCGCAGAAAGAAGCGAACGGGGTCAAATTCTTCGCAAAACCAGATTTCTGTCACGCTGCAGTCGAGCGCCGGTGGAGACTTCGCCAATTAATCTCGCCCTTTCAACAACAAGGAGCACAAGTCTTCCTCATGAACCCGGCCAGGCTAAAAATACTGCACGAGGGGAAAACCCGCGTCTTCCTCTCAGATGTTAAGGCAGGAGAATTCCTAAAGGACATCACCGAACGGAGGTCTCAGAGATGCTGAACTGAGTCATGAATTAGACTAACATATTCTGGTTGTGACATTAAGGATTCCAGCCTCTCTATTTGTCTTTTTGTTGGTTTTCTTTTTTTTTTTTTTTTTTTTTATCGGCTGTTTTTTTGGGGGGAGATTTGATTACACTGTTCTTTTGTTTCCACAACTAAATAGTGGCGGGCGGCTGGAACTCACACATGATCTCCATCATACAAGACCATCTTGACTGCTCAGTAAGGGTGAGGGGGATGGGGGTTGGCACACCTAAAAATGAGGTTCCAAGGGGAGCACTTAGACACAATGGGCCAGGTTTTAAGGAGGGGGAAAAGAGAGGAAAAACATTACCCCACACAGGGGCTTCATGGCATGGACTAGAAATGGTAGTAGAAGCTGAGGCTGGGGAACTTAGGCTAACTAGAAAAAATAAAGGAAAAAGAGTGGAATAAGCAATTTGAAAATAGTAACACTGAATATCTGTGGGCTTAACGACATGAAGAAAAGGCAGAAGGTTGCACTTGGACTGCGGACATTGGGTCCAGATATAATATGCTTACAAGGGACACACATTCAAGGGTCTCAAAAACAACTTTTAAACTCGATGAGATTCAAACTGGTCGGGGCTACTACCCAGGGGGTCAGAGTGAAAGGAGTTGGGATCCTAGTAAATCACAGGCTTTCTTTAAAAATAGAGAAGGTCAAATCAGATAGTCTGGGCCAATGGGTAATCGCCCGCTGCTCTCTACCATCACAGCACTCCTTCACAATTTGCTCTATTTATGGCAGTAACTTAGACGACCCCGGGGTAATTAACTGGATGACAGACGAACTGGCACATTGGCAAACTCCTATTGTATTATGTGGAGATTTAAATATAAACCTACCAAGCCACTGGCAAGCGGAGAGGAATTGGAAATACACGGGAGAAAACCGAGGGTATATCAAGCCATGCTAAATTTGATTGAAATACTCGTGGACGTCTGGGCAGACCTAAGACCTATGCAAGACGGCTATATGTTCTTTTCAGCTCCCCATGGGTCACTCGCTAGACTTGACTATTTCCTTATCTCTTCTGATCTGATTGATTCCTCACAAGTGGAAATATCCCCCCAGGTTTTATCAGATCACAACCCAATTATACTAACTCTGAAAGGTATAAACCCAGTAGCCCCAAGCCTAACATGGATTTTTGAAAAAGCACTATTGCTTGATGACAAGTATAAAACGCATATGAAGAGTTGGATCTCTGAATTCTTTCAGGTAAACATGGGAACTGCTCCTCTAATGATTGTCTGGGATACATTCAAAGCTGGAGTCAGGGGCGAGACTATTAGCTACTCACTAAGGAAGAATAGAATTGAAAGGGAGCAGGTGCAGAAGCTCCAGGAAAGGCTGAAGGGAGAAGAAACTAAATTAACATAGGCCATTAAATCCGGTGGGGATTCTGAACAGCTCAGCAGTCGATAGCCAAGTTAAAAGCTCAAATTGGTTCAGTATTTGCGGAAAGAATAGCGGCAAAATGGGCCTCAACTCGTGGGAAGATCTACGAATGTGGAGAACAAATAGGACACAATCTAGCTCTCGCCATTAGGCAGCAATCAACTATAAATACAATAATGGCAATAAATATAGAGGTTGAGGGAGTTACCAAAGATCCGGGGGAAATTCGCAAGGTCTTTGAAGGGTATTACTCGAACCTTTACCATGACACAGATGATAGGCCTTTAGAGGTCAGGAGTTCTGACATTGCAGACTACTTAGACCCTACACCAATGATCAGACTTAGCCCCGACAAGCAAGAACTAACGGAACATCCCCCCTCCTGGGAAGAAATAGACAACGCAATAAAAACCTTGCCGGATGGTAAAGCAACTGGCTTGGATTGCATCCCGGCAGAGTTTTATAAAACATTTATTGAGCAAATTAAAGAAATGTTCACTGCAGTCGTTCTTTCCATATTTGGTGGCACCCATCCTCCTCCCTCTTGGTCTCTTGCGAATATAGTAATCTTTCCTAAAAAAGACAAAAATCCACACAAAATGTCTTCATATAGGCCAATAACCCTGATCAATACGGATTCTAAAATCTTTTCTAAAATATTGGCTGGCAGAATTAACCTAAACATACAGGACTTAGTTTCCAATTGGCAACATGGCTTCATCCCTAAAAAGGGTACCACTGAGCATGTTCGAAGAACAATTATGTTGTTTGACGCCGCAAAGATAGCAGGAGATCCGATCGCCTTAATATTGTTAGATGCCGAGAAGGCATTTGATCGGGTCTCCTGGCACTTCCTATGGGAGGTCATGAAGAGGGCGGGCTTCGGCCCTAATATGCTGCAGGCAGTCCAGGCGCTGTATAGAACCCCAAGGGCCCAAATTATGGTAAATGGTAAACTTACGGACACAATAGAAATCTCAAGAGGGACCAGACAGGGATGCCCTTGCTCCCCTCTACTTTTTGACATATTCATTAATCCATTTATTTGCAAAATAGAGGCTAATCTCGAGATACCAGCAGACATCAGACACGGTATAAGTACAAAATCATGGCATATGCAGATGACTTAGGAAAAAGAAGCCCTATCATTTGGGAACATTTCTGGATATGCACTAAACAAAACTAAGACACAGATAATTGTGAATGAAAACATTGTCTGGACAGACAGCCGGGTAGTTCCTCAAGCGAAGTATTTAGGAGTAAATATTATGGCTAATCTAGAGCAGATAGTAGAGAAAAATTTGAACCCCCTATCTATAGACATAAAAAAAGCCCTCAAAAGAATTGATAATCTACATTTGACTATAATTGGACGCTGTAACGTAATAAAAATGACGTATTTCCCGAAACTATTATACTACTTTCGCAGGATCTCGCTGGAATTTAATAACTCAATCCTGCATCTATTTGAACACATTTTTTGCCAATTCATTTGGGCCTATTCTAATACAAAGAGGTCCTATAAATTACTATCTTTACCTAAAGAGAGAGGAGGCTGGGCACTTCCAAACCTGAAACTGTATTACTGGGCAACCGTCTTGCAGTACAGCTCATGGTTACTACATGAGACTTGTGGAACGATAAATTCAGGACTACCCTCCCCATATATGGCATTACTGGGGGAAGACAGCAAGGGATCCCTATGGAGACAACTTGAGTTTGGGTACTACAAACACGTTCGCTTTAAGACTCTCAAGAGTGCATACCGGGTCTTCACCAACTCCCGAAAATTATTCGGCTTGGGCAGACTGAACTACTATACACCACTAACTAATAACCCAATGCTTCCACTGATATTTGGCAATACATATCTTCAGAGATGGTATAGCTCAGGAGTCAAGAGATTGGGTGATCTGATTACAACTGAGGGGGTAAAGACCTTTGCTGAGCTCAGTTCGCAGTTCTCGATAGAGGGGAATCAGAGCTTCCACTATCACGCAATCAGGGATTTCCTAATACGCAAGACAGGGGGTCTAGCCGGCTTTGTAAGAGTAGACATTGTTGATAGATTGCAGGAAGAGATGACACCTCGAATAGGAACAATATATACTGCTATGAGCACTAAAATGCCGGATGACCTGGAAAAAATTGACACAAAGTGGCAGGTCAAACTCAATAATAACCAGAACACCTTCCACAAAGCCCTGAAGTTATCCCACAAATATCTATTGTCAACTAAACTGCAGGCCCAATTCTATAAGACAGGATTTGTTCTCTATATAACACCTAGCAAAATAGCCAAGTGGGGATCGGGTAGTGGAACTCTCTGTCCCAAGTGTCATGTATCCTCAGCCGATCAAGTACATATGTTCGCCACCTGTCCGAAACTTAGTCCACTTTTAGAACAAATACAGCATTTCATTGGGGTGGTTTTGGGACAGGACATACAATTAACACCCACAATTATCTCTCTTGGGCTGGATGACACGAACCAGATTGCGGGCCCCTTCATTTGTGTAGCCATGACCATCTATAGAATCTGCATTGCGGCCAACTGGAAAAGTCGGGATCCCCCTTCATTCGCACAATGGCAAACTAGGCTGTTAGCTACCTGTAAACTTGAGATAGCCATCTATGGGAAAAAAAGGCAAGCGAGCTAGGAAAACTGGGCTGTTGGTCTGGGAACAATTGTCTAGTTGGATAGTTGGGACACCGGAAGAAACTACCAGCGGGTAATAGGAGGAAGCGATGGATAGAAAATGACATCGCAGCCTTAGCCTCAATATGCTGTTATAGCTCCAAATAGGAGGATGTTTAGATTGTTTTTGCTTTCTTAAGATGTAAAGTATGCTCTGGATTCTCTTCTCACTAATTTCCTCCCTTTTTAGGTTTCGCGTCAGCGAAAGACCTTATGTCGCCGGCTTGCGGGAATGTTGGACAGGGGATGTGCACGCGCTTTCCCTCGGCGGATTTCACCTCGTGGGCGCGCACATCTCCTGTTCAACATTCAGCAGCCTCTCGCCTCTCTCATTCGCGCGCGCACAGACAGCCACACTCACGCATGCGCACACACATTCCCACGCGCACACACTCCCCCCGCACACGCAGGGCTTACATACACACACAAACGCGCACACACACACCCTCCCAACCCCACTCACCGGGCACACGCAGGGCTTCCATCACTGGGGGGGGGCGGGCACCGTCAATGTGCCCCGACGCCCCCCCTCACCGGGTCTGTTATACTCCTCTCGTCCTGTCCCGCGGTCTGATTTCCTTCTTCGTCCCTCTCGTCCAGCAGCGGCAGGGGCTCAACCCTGGCAAAGTAGAGGCCCCAGCGCCTCGCTGCCTCCACAGGCCCCTCAAGGAGCTAAAGGCACCAGTGAAGGATGGGCATGCTTCTCTGTTGGGTTTGGATGTAGATCCGAGGAGGTGCTGGTTCCTCAGCCTGTAATTAGCGATCATCTCTTCATTAACGCCGCCATCAGTAGCACTAACGCATGCGTCAAGGAACACGGCGACCCCCGCCTGAGAGAGCATGTTTGAATGGCCACATTTGCATTTGAGAGTGTTAGCATGGTCTGTCTCCAACCGCATAAACCACACGAGTGGGGGGGTGCATGATTTTTTAAATACAATTATGTGCATTTTCTTTTTTTCTGCATTTTCTTTCGGTATTAATGCAGATGCGATACTTAGCAAAAAAATCAAGCCAGATTGAGAAATAGGTGGGTGAGTGGGTGCATATAGATGAATATATAGCAACACAGGCAGCTGAGAAAAATAAAGATAGCTGGGGTCGGGGGGGGGGACATGCACTACTTTCTCTCCTAAAAGTGAGAATGCCTGGAGTGAGGGGTGGGGGCGGCGCACCTGCGTGGTTGCCTCTGCTGCACTCTCTGCCCCCTCCACCATCGGCCCGACCCCTCTTGTAGCAGCCGCTTCTCACTTCCCACAGACGAGGTGCTAAATGCCTGAGGGGCAGTTAGCCCCAGCGCGTGCACCAGCAGCTAATCCCGAGAAAACAAGCTCTGCCTGGGGTGGGTGGGGGTCACGAGGTATGCGAGTCTAAACTGATATGGACTGGGAGGCTGGTGCGAGCTTTAGCCGCAGCTGTCTCTGCCCATTTCTCTTCTGATCCAGTCTAGGGCTGGTGAAAGATAGATTTTTTCATTCTCTGGAGTTCTCTTTCAATCCATCAGAAACTGCTTGGAAAAGAAGACATGATATTGGGAAAGTGCAAAATAGATAAATATTGCGCTTTCCTCTTTCCGAATATCACACAGGTCTAAGCATGGGCGGATTTTGCGGATCCACGATTCACGAATTTGCAGATTCACGGATCGTGGATCCGCAAAATCCGCGGATTTTGCGGATCGGCGGATTTGGGGGCGGGGCTTCCTCGAGTGTGTGGGCGGGGCCAAACGGACGGGGCTTCCATGCGAGCGCACATGCCTCTTGTGTGTATAAAAGGTCAGAGACCGATCAGAGCAGCAGATTAAGAGACAGAAGCTCCTGGTCACAGGAACAGCACGGGGATTGCGCTCGTGAAAGTCAAAGATGCAAATGCCTCTGGCCTGCATCACAGCGGATTTTCGATGGTATATTTGGGAAGAAGGCACACCTGCCCAGCCTCCACAACGCTCACGATTGATTTTGGGCTGATGAATGAGTCACTGAATTTAAGCTTCAACTAGGGCACATGCTTTATTGATATCTGCAAGTGTTTCCTGTTGAGGTTTATTTTTTGTGCCAGGACCGTCGTCCAGAATGAACCCTGCCCTTCATATTTATTCAAGAAGACACCACCGTTTTCCCCCATCTGAAATAATTTACGATGGCGACGGCAAGCTGCCAGCGCCATCCTGAAAAAGTTACTTAATTAGCTTCAACAGGAAGCTCCAACTGATAAAATAAAGCAGGCGCTCGAGCCCCTGCTGTATCTTATCTATTAGAGCTTCCTGTTGAAGCTAATTAAGTAACTATTTGAGGATGGCGCTGGCAGCTTGCCTGCGCCATCGTAAATTAGGCTTTGAACTTTTGACCGCAGAATTCGCCGCTCGCGGATTGCGGATTTTCGGTAAATTCGCGAGAGTTCGCGGACCGCGAATTTCCCGAAAATCCGCAAAATCCGCGATCGGAGCGGATTTTGCGCTCATGCTTACACAGGTCCCTGTTGCTCCCGGCTGAAGAGCTCCTGAGGCGAGTGCAGGCAAAAAGGAGGCAGTGGGTCAAAATGAAGCGAGATTTCCTAACTCTTGCCCCACATTATACAGGTGACCACCTCAGCCCTTACCCAGAAAGCCACCTTTTCGTTGGGCTCTACCCTCTTGAATAAAAGGAGGAGCCCTTACCCCTCATGCCCACCCGCCATTACTATTCTGCCCCGCCGTTGCCACGTGGCACACTCCTACCAGAGGTGTCCCCATGTGGGGTGAACCATCATGCACAAGAGGGACCCCCTGAGCAAGGACAATCAACAGAAGGAACTGATACCACAACTTTGAGGTTAAATATCTGATGCCGTATTATTTTGCACATTATACAGTGGAATAAAACGCACTCATAAATAACTTCACAACGTATTTAGCAATTACACCATTTTGGAATGTTCCTTACAGAGACAGCTAGGCACGTGCAGTTCCTGACCAGCGTCAATGCCTAATACTTTTGAAATCTCATTGTCTGGCTCCGCTTCAGATGCTCCTTGCACCTCTCATCCATTTCAGGGCCTGCACGTGATTGTGAAGGCCCCCCCAAAATCTTGCCTAACCTGCTCTGTAGCAGACATCTGGGGGCACGCAAGAGGGACTCACCTGGTTCCTCCTGGTCCCGCTGTTGTTTCCTTCCCGCTGCTGAACCCGGCCATCAGCGCAGCGTGGACGGACTTGGGGGACTACATCTCCCGTGAGCCCTTGCGCCGGAAGCCGACAACGCCTGCATTCTAACACGCCCGGAGGCGCTTAAAAGTCAAGAGAGCCCCGGTGGAGCGGGGCTCTGTAGCAGACATCTGGGGGCACGCAAGAGGGACTCACCTGGTTCCTCCTGGTCCCGCTGTAGTTTCCTTCCCGCTGCTGAACCCGTCCATCAGCGCAGCGTGGACGGACTTGGGGGACTACATCTCCCGTGAGCCCTTGCGCCGGAAGCCGACAACGCCTGCATTCTAACGCGCCCGGAGGCGCTTAAAAGTCAAGAGAGCCCCGGTGGAGCGGGGCTCTGTAGCAGACATCTGGGGACACGCAAGAGGGACTCACCTGGTTCCTCCTGGTCCCGTTGTTGTTTCCTTCCCGCTGCTGAACCCGGCCATCAGCGCAGCGTGGACGGACTTGGGGGACTACATCTCCCGTGAGCCCTTGCACCGGAAGCCGACAACGCCTGCATTCTAACGCGCCCGGAGCGCTTAAAAGTCAAGAGAGCCCACGCATCGCGGGACCGCGCGCGGGTCGGCGCCGGGCTAAGCCCGGGCAAAGGGCGGGCTTTTGAGGCCCTCAGAGGTTGAGGAGGCCGGGTCGGGTGCACCCCTCTAACACTAACACTGACATTGCAGGTCTCCCCAAGGTACGTCTTCTCCACACTCCTTGCATTATTCGGATTGCCTGGCGGACCACTACATATTTAACCTACCATTTGAGGGGAAAAACGCAGTTTTATATATACCATCCTGTTCCTTGCGAACTTGCAAACTCCAATGCACGGTATATTGCTTTTCACATCTTGCCATCTGAGTGACTATAACTACTGCATATATCGTATTGTACCCGTGCCCTATACTGCGCCTAGTTCAGCATTGGGTTTGTCCCGACTCACCCGCTTCTGTGCAATAGTTTCCCTATAGGGGATCCGTTTGTCATCACTGCCATTTAGCGGGGAGAGTGGGAGGGTCCAAGGCCAGTATAACACCTTTTGTCTTTTGTTTGGAATTGAGTAACACCCTACCTGTGATAAACATAAACGCATCCAAACCAACACTATGACTACTAGGGGCACTAGAAGCAAAACAGCAGCTGGGGGGGTTCCAGTGATAGGCCCAATAGATAACTTTATAACAAGGGCCAATGACGCCATAAATCAGGGCATCTCACTCCTGGAGCGCAGGGTTTCGCAAGATTTAGCTCTAGCAAGACGATCATCCCTTGGCCTCATCGCATCGGCAAGAACACCAGTTCGGGCCATAAATATCAATACTGGACCTACAATTGATGTCCGTGCTGATATTCACAGTATACCAAATGAGGTTAATTTATCAGCATCAAACCCCTTAATAGACTCAGATTTAGAATCTACCATGGATCTGGAAAGGACCCCGGACCTGCTCATCGACCCTACACCAGACGAAGCAGTTGTAGATAGTACAAGGCAATTAAGGGGTAGGGGGGAGGGTGCCATACGGAAACAAATAAAACACAGAACACAGCTTAGCATGTCTAAGGTTAGAAAGTATAGCGCGCCAAAGCGAAAGGCTAGGAAAGGCGTTAACTCACACCTAAATACAAATGGAAAAAATGTAGCCATTGAGATAGAAAGCGAAGAGTCTCAGGGGATGCCGCAGGGCACAGGGGACAAACCTGATGCAAATATTGCAAATGACCAACTGTTGGAAAGAATGGATGAACTTTTCAGCATCTATTTGTCCCCGATAGAATCCAGACTTGTACGCATTGAAAAGCAATTAGCTGAATTAAGCGCTCCCATTATAAACACTCCTAGCGATGGGGCGCCAACTTGTGTGGGACCTAAACCCAAGAACACCTCAGCTCCCATTATGACTACAAAGCTCAAAACCCCACAAGCTCCATGTAAAGGAACTGCTGCCAATCAACTGGCAGTTAATACTATCACTAATCCTACCGTTAATCCTCACACGACCAAGGTAGCCACACAGTCAGGGAAGGGGCAAAATACTGCCCAGAGCAAGGGAATCCCAACTAGTCAAATTAATAACTCTGCTCAAAATCCCCCAAGGGCTCAGCCCATCCAAAATATGGCAACTAACACGAGGCAGATTCCTCCCCGCATCAGCCTGCCGCCTCAATGCGGGGCATACGTGCTGGTCCTAGTTAATGTTTCCAAACTTAGGAAGGACCAAGAAGAAACCCCCACATCCCTTAAGAATAAGACCCTACACTGGTTAATTACAAATTGTAATTTCCCAATGGAAGGGGCAAGGGAGATCATTCACACTCAGAGAGTGGGATGGGTAGGCCCACTGAGGAAAAAGTTCAAGGGGGACTGCATAATTGTACATTTTAAGAACCCCCAATGGGCCGAAAAAACTTTGGCTAGTGCACCACTACCCTCACCATGGGAATTTAACACCACCCTGCTCCCATTGGGTTACTTTTATAGACATTTGATTTCCCCTAAGTCAAATATGGTGAATAACCCTGTTGTGCCCTACCAGGACCCAAATTTCTGTACTAGGATTAAGTCTCCACTTTTTCACCAGAACCAAGACCTCAATCCCCTGACGGACCCTGTACAGTGCCATCAGGCCCCAATGCCAACATATCCGTTGTACTACCCCCACTTTCCCACAATGCCCCAGCATGACCACAGGGAAAGGTTATATCCAACAATCACGCCAAATCAGTTTATGCATCAGAATGAAGCAAGGCCACTATTTAATATCCCAACCTATAATCGGTTTGAATATGCCTTTTCAAATTTAGATGAGCAGGATTGACTGGATAATAGGGTAGGTAACAACATTGGAAGTATAGATACATGCAATGACAACAAGGGATATCTATTATCAGCAGAAGAAAGCACAACTCAGGAAAGATTACCTGGTGATATGGACGGCAATAGTGGTTGTCCAGTAGTTGGTAACATTAACGAGGAATATCTACTAGCAACACCAGCTAATGTCACCCAGGGAACACTAACACATGACCACACTGCTATATTCATAGCCACACATGAATATAAAATCCCTACATCGCCCGTACCCGATAGTGAGGAGCCTTGGGAATAAGCCTACTAGACATCCCAGCTATCGTGGTTTGTCAATTCTTAGCTGGAATGTAGCTGGGTTAGAATCATTGCTCCATCAGGATTCAAGCAAGCCGGGCCGAAGAGGCTGAAATGCCAGAAACCGGTCCCCGGTAGCTTGTCTCCTTTCTGGTGAAGAATTGGCTTGGTAGTTTGGTCTGCCCTGTTCCCATGATGCACTGGGCCAGGGACAGACTAATTTGCATATAGCCAGGTTCTGAGCTGGGATGGGGCAGTGAGATAAATAACGGTGATGGATCAAGCCCTGATCTTTGGACTGGGTAAGAGTGGTCTGCCTAATTCAGACACTCTGTTCATCACCACCCCCTTTTCTGTATCGGGTTAGAATCAAGGCTCTCAGATCCTCAATGGGCCAAGATAATCGATGGTATAGACATTGTTATGTTTCAGGAGACCTGGGCTGTCGGGAACCTATACATAGAGGGCTATCACTGCTTCAGTGTAACAGCGCCCAAACCTAGTTTTGGCCGAGCAGTGGGCTGTTTGTTTATTGGGATTAAGATATTGGCTGGTGGCACAATCAGAGATTTGTCTAGAGGGAATCCGAATATACAAATTCTTGAATACAAGTTAAAGACTCGGATTTATTTAATCAATTTTTATAATAATGATTTTTACTGTGTACCTAATAAAAACTTTGAGGCACTTTCAAAGACCTTACACAATCTGGAATTTAGCCCACAGGCTGATGTTGGGTCAGGGATCTTAATTGGGGGTGACTTCAACGCAAAGATATTAAAGAATTACGGGACTGAGGATAGGACCCACTTAGACCAAGCGGAACGAAGGGGCATTGAATTAGCAAACATACTAACTGAGTTCACCCTTGGTGATGCCATAGAAACAGGCCACATTTCTAGTGCTTTTCATGCTCCTACGTTCAGAGGTAGGGACAGTAGTTCCACTATTGATTATATCGTTATGTCGCCCCATTTAATAGATTGTGTAGTCAAGTCTACAGTGATGGAGACATCGTTTGGCGATCATAATCCACTCACAGTAACTCTGGATTTAGCCCCTAGTTCGGTTTACCCGAACTTAAATGGCGCAAGGGACATCACACCCTCGGTTGATGGTTTGCGACTAAAATGGAGGGGGTTGACAGCGGGGTAATTTTGGATAGTGTACAAACTAAATACCTGCACCTGATTAACTCCTGCCTATCCATGGACGGTAATTACCACAGGATAATTGCTGACTTTGGCAAATTGTGTTCAACCATAAAAACTCTCCTGTCAGTACCTTTACCAAAGGTAGGGAAAGAACCAAGGTGGTTCGATTCGGCCTGTTCACTGGCAAATAGGGAATTACGAAGGGCACTTACTACTAAACCCAGGTGTACAACGGCTGTTCAGACAGATAGGAAACAGTACAATCTTACAAAAACTGGAAGAAAGGCCGCACTACTCTCGGAACAGTGGGAGTCGCTGGTCGCCAGCGCAAATCTGGGGGGCAGCGGGCCCTTCTGGTCTGCAGTCAGGAAAACAAGAGAAATGGGCAAAAAGCTAACACCAATTAGCTGTAATATAACTAGTAGTGTATGGGAGGCCCACTTCTCTAAAATCTATGCTGCTCCACCTGCCTGAGGAGTCGTTGACTTTCAGCCCAGGACAGTTGTGTGGCCTACAGATTGATGCCCACGAAGTAGAAATAGCTATAAAAGAGAGCCTTGGAAACAAGGCAACAGGCCCAGATGGTTTGCCCATCGATATTATTAAGCACAGTCCAGATTTATGGGCACCAATTCTTCTTAATGTCTTTAACAGTTTGCCAACAGTGCCTATGCCTACCACCTGGGCAACGAGCACCATCGTCCCAATCTTCAAAAAGGGAGACAGGTCGGACCCAGTTAACTATCGTCCGATCTCCCTTTTGGATAATACCCTAAAAATTTTGGGACGAGTAATTTATAACAGGGTGCTTGAATGGACTGAAGACACAGACTTATTGGACCCGTGTCAGATGGGATTCAGGAGCGGGTTGGGGACAGTGGAGCAATGCTTGAACCTAAAATTGATAATTGACAAGTATAGTATTGCTCGATCATCTCCTATTTACCTTGCTTTTATGGATCTTTCATCCGCCTTTGATCTAGTGAATAGATCTAAACTCTGGACCACCTTATTGAATTACGGGCTAGACGAGGCTCTTGTTAACCTCCTGGCCTACCTCCAAACTGATTTAAAAGCACAGGTCAGGATTGGGATGGGTGGAGAGGTCTCCGGAGCTATTGATATCGGCAGAGGGGTGAGACAGGGGTGCGTTTTAGCACCCCTGTTGTTCATTATTTACATTAATGGCTTAGCCGGAAGTCTTAAACAAGTTACCAGTGACGTACCGACAATCCTGGGGAAACCTCTTTCAGTGCTACTATACGCAGATGATGCGGTGCTTATGGGCCGCACACCAAATGCCCTCCGCTCACTTGTTCAAAGCTTTGTCCAATATATGGAGGGATTAGATCTGCGTGTAAATTTAAAAAAATCTTTTATCATGTCATGTGGCCCTGGGAAACAGAAGCTCAACACTATACACATAGGAACAGATAAACTCAAATCTGTGCCTATATTTCCTTACTTAGGGTTGGTTTTCGCTGCGAACGGCTCGTGGAGTGGGCACTTGGCCCACGCCACGAGCAAGTTCTCGAAAGCCACCAATTCTATTTTGAGCTTGCCTCGCCCGAAGAAAATAGGTGCCACAAGAGCTATCTTAAAATTTTTTAGATTACAGTGCCTACCAGTAGCCTCATATGGAGCTGAGGTTTGGGGGTTGGGAGGTAGCCCATGCATTCAGCGGGAAAAAAGCCGTTTTTGCAGAAAAATACTGGGCGCCCCAATCTCATCTTCTGATTTTATCTGTCATAATGAACTAAACCTCCCCTATGTATGTGATTTTATCAGAGCCAGACCAGCACTATTTTGGGTTAGGGTTTGGAGGAACAACTCAGCCACCCTGACACAAAATATTATAAAGGACTGCCTAAATTGCGACCGTGGCATGGAGATTCCATGGCTCTCAGGAGTCTCTAAAACACTAAGTGCCGTCGACAGAGGTAATCTTTTCTCCGACCCCACCAAGATTGAGCTCAAGGACAATATTGAGGTTAAACACGCACTGTGTGCACTTTATAAATGGGAAAGGATGGGAAGAGAATTATCAAAATCAACTGTTGTAAAATATATGGGAAACGAACTGTGTAGGCAACCACTCCCACCCTACCTTACTCTACCCACGACCAACTGGGAGAGATCACTTTTGTTTCGTCTAAGAGCGGGCTCAGTGAAATTTTTGTTGTCCTTCCCTTTGGGCTATCGACATAGCACTGACTATAATCCATGCCCGTGTGATGGTGTCAGCACACAGGATGATTTGCACTTCCTATTCTTCTGTAAATTTTATCTAAGATATATTAAATGGTTTTTAACCCCATATTTTAGGAAACAAAGACCCCTCTCGCTGGAGGAGTCTCATTTAATGTTGGTTTCCCTGGACTCAGATAAACTAATCTTTCGCACTAGCACTTTCCTGAGACTGATAACACGAGTGCGCAAAATGATGGAAAATCCTTGAAATTAGCCTCATCAGAACTGTATTACATTTTTAATCATGAATTTTTGTAATGATGTGTTATGTAAATGAATTGTTTATGTGGTACTTTTATGAATTTTATGAAATTCGAATAATGGTCTTTTGAACTTGAACTGAGCCTAACCAGCTCCCTCGAGGGAGGGGCAAGGCCGCTCAGATGTAAATCTAAATAAGCATGCCAGAGGTATCTCCTGAAGGACCCCTTGCACCCTTCAGAGAGATGAGTATTGGCAGCAGGGCTATGGCTTGGTTCCCTGGTGCAGACCGCACCGCTCTCACACCCAGGGGCCACAAGATGGTGCTATCAGCTACTTAGAGTGTCAGAAACAGCCGCTATGCGCCTATCCTCTGGCCCGTGCCAAGAATCAAATCTCAAACATCCCCACAATGTTCAAATATACAGTCAATAGTAAGATGACAAGTTAACCTGTAGTATCGCTACCAACCACGGGCCCACCCCAAGGCTGGCCATGAATCACCTACCATTAGGCCTCCCACAAACTAATGCCAGGTATTGAGATGCAAACACAACAAGCATTTGCAATGCAATAGGTCTCGCATTTACGTGACTTTGAGCTATTGGCATTGTAAATGACAATGCCTTTTTTTATGTTTTGGTTTTAAAAACATAAATTTAAGGCATTGTCCCTTACAATGTCAATAGCTTAAACTCCCAAAAATGCGAGACCTATTGCATTGCAAATGCTTGTTTTTTTTCTCTCTCTCTCTTCCTTGTCCTTCTCTCTCTTTTTCATCTACTTTTAGTATGCTCTAATTTTTTTCTGTCTTAATTACGATGTGACCCAAAGGTGTGTGGGTGGGGGGAGGGGGGGGATGTTGGAAAACAAAAAGTGACGGTAACTTTGTAACTTCTGGCTTTTCTTTGTGACGAAAAAATAAAAACTTACATTTTTTTTTTTTAAAAGGAACTTAATGCACAAAGCACTTTAGTATTGTCTATGTTGCACGTCATCGACTACATTTTACATCCGAGGTATTGTTCGATAGTATTTCACTTCCAAGAAAGACGGCACACTACCGGAGCTAAGGAAGTATCCTTTTAATCCGTGGTGGCTCGCACAGGTGAGAGCAGTGAGGGGGGTAGGTTGGGGTGGGTGTGGGGGTGGGTGGAATTTAACAGATGACGGGATAAGTAATATTAAATAATTAAATAAAACCACTTACTTTGCGCTCGCTGCATCGCAGGCACGGTGATGAGGTGAGTGCAAACTAAGTGGTTGTATTTATTTATTTAATATTACTTATCCTACCGTCTGTCGAATTCCACCACCCCATCCCGCCACGCCATGCACCCCTTGCCTTTGCGAGCTGCTACTGATTTTAATGTGTACATCCATGATGTTTTATATGAAATCTACGGATAGTGAAAGGCAGGCACGGCCCATGACGGGCGTGCCACTGGGCAGTGACGTGGGGCGGGGGAGGGGCAGGGTGGGGAGTTGTAAAATGCAGGAAACGGCCGATTTCAGGTAAGTACTGAAAAAATAAAATAAAAGGAGTTTCGTTGCGCGCGCTGCATTGCCAAATGTGATGCAGCGCGGGCAACATTTTTTTTTCTTCGGTACTTACCTGCGAATCGTTCATTTTCCGTATTTTACAACCCCCCACCCTGCCCCTCCCCCGCCCCACGTCACCGCCCGGTGGCACGCCCGTCACAGGCCATGCCTGGTTAAAGGCCAGGTATGTTCATTGGGTACTTGATTGGGGGAGAGAATCTAGCCTTACTGACTAGAGCGGTCGATGTCGAAGCTGGGAAAAAAGGTTTGCGTGTGTCAACGACGCTCAACATCCTGTGATTCTGGGCAAATCACTTAATATCCCCGTGCGGAACAAAAATGAATGTGTCCTTGTGTACCGAAACTGATGCTATGTAAAGCGCTCTGATACCCGACATCTTTGGTTCTAGTTCGGCATATATAAAACGAAAAAAAGATATGTTTTATTGATTGTACGTTGTATGTTTGTCTTTTTAAAAAAAAAACATTAAGAAAATAAGAATTATTATTATTCTCATACATTTTGAACCAGGGAAGGCCACATGAACCCCTAGTAGTATCATACCACTCCAGTGTGGAAAAGAGGCATAGATAATTAAAAATTTGCTAACATTCGTGCCAAGAATTTTCAATTCTATTAAAGACAGGAGGCGAGGATTATGCTTTTCTCTATTTCTTTACTGAGAAAACAACAGCAGCCAATTAGAACACAGTAAAGACAAAAACTACAATACCCATGAGTCCACTGCTATTATAAATAGGGTCACAGAGGTCATAACTTCCTCTTTCTTGTCCAACAGTTAAGTCATAATGTCAAAAACGAAGAAGGAAAAACCAGGGGTCCATAAAGAACATCCGGCCGCAGGACATCCAGAAGGCGAGCAAGCAGGTAAAGCCAAGAACCAGGGGAACGAGCCACAGCAGTAGTTGCAGACGCCGGATCCAGAGCTCACTTGAGGTCGGAACCTGAAATTGTAAACAAAGTCGTAATATCTACACCCAAATGGAGAAGGATCAAATGCAATAAGGGTGGGAAATAATGCATTACAGTTCATAACAGAGGTATATATAATTCAGCACAGAACAATATATGAATGCATCAACAGGCAGAATAGCAAGGGTGGGATAATCCTCGCCTCCTGTCCTTAATAGAATTGAAAATTCTTGGCACGAATGTTAGCAAATTTTTAATTCTATGGCAGGACGGAGGCTCAGATTATGCTTGTTTAAAGCTGCGCCACCACAACAGATGCAACATTAACTATCGGTTTAAAATAGAAAGTTTTGAACACAGATTCAGAGGACCAATCCGCAGCCTTCATGATGTCGTGAAGGCTAGCACCCATAGAAAAAGCCTTTGAAGCCATCGCTCCTCTAGCGGAATGAGCCCCGAACAAGTTAACATCAATGCCCGCCTCCTTCATGAGCCAACGTACCCAACGTGCCAAAGGTGCAGGAGTAACAGGCTTGAAAGGCTTCTGCAAACCAATAAGAAGTTGACCTTGTAAATCATGTCTTAAAGATGCAGTGCTTACCTCATAATCCTTGAGACATTGGACTACACACAATTGAGGATTGTGGGGAAACAAAGGATAAGAAACAGAAGAGGTATTACACTTCGTTCGTCTGGAAAGAACAAAAGTGACACCTTCCGGCGAAAAAGTTCGGCCGGCGAGATCCAAGGCTCGCACATCAGAAACCCGTTTGCAAGAAATCAAACATAGAAGCATAGTGAGCTTTGCAGAAAGTTGTTTACGGGTCAGGAACAAATTGGAGGGCCAAGACGACAGAAATCTCAGAACCACAGACACATCCCATAAGGCCACATATTTGGGACAAGGAGGTTGTACCATCCGAATGCCTTTAAGTAATTTAGAAATCAAGGGATGTTCACCCGCAGGCTTGCCGTCAATCGGAACATGACCCGCCGAAACGGCTGAGCGGAAATCGTTGACGGTCCGATAAGCCAAACCAGAAGAGGCCAGAGACGCCAAAAAATTACTAATCAGAGGGAGATCCGCTGAAACGGGATCCACTGCCCGTTGTGCGCACCAAGCACGCCATAGTTTCCAACTGGACGCATAACGCTTGCGTGTGTTGGGGGCCCAAGCCTCATTGAGAAATCTGGTAGATTCTCCCGATAATCCCGGGACTTGCCAGCGTCCCCCGAAATCCTCCAAGCCACCAACAGAAGTTGATTCGATAAAATCAGAGGATGAGGATTGTGCAGAGGATCCAAGAGGAGGTTCCACAGAAGTGGAAGGATGAATGGGGTCGAGCAACTCATCTCCAGAAGAAGCGGAAACCACGCTTGGGCCCTCCAAAGAGGGGCGATCAGAATGAGCTCCGAAGAGAACAGACGTGCCCGGGCAAGAACCCTGGGAATTATCATGAAAGGAGGGAAGGCATAGCACAGGGATGGAGGCCAAGGCTGGAGAAAGGCATCCGTCGCCAGGGCCTCCGGATCCGGATGCCAGCTGAAAAATCTGGGAAGCTGGGCGTTGAGACGAGATGCAAAGAGGTCCAGATGACAGGACCCCCAGAGGAGAGTCAATTTTTGAAAGACCCGAGGATGCAGCCTCCAATCGCTGAAGTCCCGGAGGTGACGGGAATTCCAGTCCGCAATCTGATTGCAAGAACCCGGTAAGTATTCTGCAATAATCGTGATCTTGCGTTGCAGACATAGGTGCCAAAAGTCCTTTGCAATCTCTGAAAGCAACTTGGACTTGGTCCCCCCCAGTTTGTTCACATACCGAACCGCAGAGATGTTGTCCATCCTGAGTAGAATGCAGCAATTCGCTTGCTGAGGGGATAGGCATCGAATTGCAAAGGAACCCGCGAGAAGTTCCAGGCAATTGTTGTGGAGGGACAGTTCCTCCTGCGACCAACGACCCCCCGTCGACACAGAACCGCAACGGGCTCCCCAACCCCAGAGGCTGGCATCGGACGCTATCACAACATCGGGGGTCTTCCCAAACAACGCCCTGCCGTTCCAGGCTTCCATGTGGTCCAGCCACCACAACATCTCCGAGCGAGCATCCTCCGAGAGAGGAACATGATCCGAGTAACGCAGACCCTTTTGAAGATGCCGAATCTTGAGACGTTGAAGAGCCCGATAGTGAAGAGGACCTGGAAAAATCGCCTGAATGGAGGAGGACAGAAGACCCACAATGCGGGCCACGGAACGCAAGGAAACAGTCTGTTTGGCAAGAAGGAGACGTAAGTCCCGCTTGATCGCCCTGATTTTCTGTCTGGGAAGAAGGAGCTGACAAGAGACAGAGTCTATCCGAAAGCCCAGGAAATCCATCGACTGAGATGGAACAAAGTCGGATTTCTGAGGATTCACCAGAAAACCCAAAGATTGTAACAGATTGATTGACCATTGCAAATGCGAACGAAGGAGAATGGGACATTGCGCCAAAATAAGGACATCGTCCAAATAAACAATCAGTCGGACTCCACGAGATCTCAGGGACTCCATCACAGGACGGAGAAGCTTCGTGAAGCACCACGGAGCTGAGGAAAGACCGAAGGGGAGAACTTGGTACTCGTACCAAGTCCCCAACCATTGAAACTGAAGATACCGACGATGAGGGGCAAATATTGGCACAGAGAGATAAGCATCTTTGAGATCTAGACGAACCATCCAGTCTCCCTCTTGCAGTAAATCTCGTAGAAGATGAATGCCCTCCATTTTGAAATGGCGATAGACTACTCCGCCGTTGAAGTCTTTCAAGTTGAGGACCAAACGAGACCCCCCCTTTTTTCTGAACCAGAAAAACGTTGCTGACGAAACCGTTGGGGTGAGGAGTCGTCGGGGCAATGGCTCCTCGGGACAGAAGAGAGGTGATCTCTGCGGAGATAAACTCTTGATCTTGTAGGGAAAAAACAAGAGGACGCGGCCGATGATGCTGGAGAGGGCGAGAGTAAAACTCGATCTTGAACCCCTGCACCGTTTCCAGCACCCAGGCATCTTTGGAGATCAACTGCCAATTGTGGAGAAAAAATCGAATTCTGCCGCCCAAAACCACATCTGAGGCTAGAATCAAGCTCACCTGAGGCGGAATCTGGACGACCTCCTTGGTTACCGTTGTAATCACCTTTTCCGAAGTTGCCTCTACCCTTTTTGGAAGGATAGAAAGAAGACTTGGTGTTGGAATAAGACTGGTTGCCACGCTGGGACTTGTTGCCTCTCTGCAAGGCCTGGTCAGCTCCACGGCCGGACGAACGTCCCCTTCGTCCCACGGCCGGACGAACGTCCCCTTCGTCCGGCCCTGCCAAAAAGTGGACGAAAGGCACGTCGGAGATTGGCTTGGGCTTTGTCCAGCCCACTGAAGGTGGAAACGAACTTAGTCAATTCCGTGAGGAAAGGCCCACCGAAAAGCAAGCCTTGCGCCTGAGGACCAGATTCAGAGGAAGCCAGGTCTGTTAATCTGGGATCCAGTTTCATAAGTATAGAACGGCGACGTTCTGAGGAAAGGGCGCAGTTTGCATTACCAAGAATGCAAACGGCACGTTGGGACCACCCAACCAATTCGTCCGGGTCAAGTAAAGCACCAGATTCTTTGGCGCGGAAGGCCATATCCAGGATTTTGGTGAGGGGCCCCAGCAGATCCAAAAGTTTGTCCTGACATGAACGCCAAGAACGATCCAAACCCTTGGTAGGATCCTTCGAATATTTCTTCATGTATGTGATCATAGTGGGATCCACTTCAGGAGTAAAGGCCAACTTGTTAGAAAGATCAGGGCGAGGGCACTCAGAGCGCAAACGCGCTCGCACCTCCTTCTCAAAAGGAGTGCGAATATGATCCTGAATGTAATCAGCAACTTCAGGAGAGGGCAACCAGGATGAAGAATTTGGATATACTATATCCGATGGATCGAAAGTCAACACCAGAGGAGTTGCGGGGACATCCACGTAATGTTCCTTCCTGGATTTCTTGGAAGGAGGTGGCCTCGCCGGTTCAGAAGAGGAAGAGGAAGACGATGAACCATCATCCGACTTCGAAGAAGGGGAATCACGAGAAGGAGCTGAGCGTTTTTTAGCTCTTCGCGCCGATGACAAAGACTTCGCTAATTTTGCAAAATCGGAACGATGTGGATTCTTAGGCGACTTACCACTGCGCCCAGAGGAAGGAGGCAGCCAGCCTTGTTGGGCAGCATAGTCAGATAAATGTTTCTTCAGTGGCGCAATCGCCTGAAACAGAGCTTGTCCCATGAAATCATCCATTGAAGCAGAGGGCTCTTCCTCATCATAATAGCCATATTCATCCTCATCATAGTAATCAGCCATAACTGGGTATGGAATCAAATGGCCCACAATTTGAAGGATCGAAGTTCCAAGTATGAAAGGCTAAAGCCAAATTTGGGGGAGTGGAACCCCTAATGCAAGCAAATATACAAAACCTGACTAGCAGGGCACAATTCAATTGAAAGTGGAGGGAGGGCTTGCACTACAACAATTTAACCACTCTAGGCAGAGCCTATGCGATCATTTTACAACCCCTGTAATTCTGAATGTCAATAGGGGCGTAATAGGGCTCAAGCGGCTGGCGGAATAGGGCACGGCAAACCAGAAACCAGAAATTCCAGAAATGCCTCAGAAAGATTCCAGCGTCACAACGAGCGTCGGAGAAATCAAAACAAATGTTGACGCGCATGCGCGTGCAGCAGCCAGCCGATAGGAGGGACGCGCGACACACGCGCGTCTCTCCAGCCCCAGGAAACCTCCCGCTCCACCAAAAACCAAGACGCAACAGCGCGCGTCTTGCCGAGAGGCGAACACACGCGCTCTCCAAACCAACGCCGAAGCGAGCAAGAAACAGTCGGAAGACCGGGAATAATAAACCAACAACGCGCCGGCAAGACAAAGCGCGAAGGAACCAACGAAGCGCACAAAGCGCGAGCAATAGCACAACAAGCAGCAAAAGTGTACAGCAAACACAATATGAAGGTACACAAGTAACAATGAGTAACAAAAGTAAATGCACTTAACTGGCTGCGAAACAGCAAAGAAAGAGGAAGTTATGACCTCTGTGACCCTATTTATAATAGCAGTGGACTCATGGGTATTGTAGTTTTTGTCTTTACTGTGTTCTAATTGGCTGCTGTTGTTTTCTCAGTAAAGAAATAGAGAAAAGCATAATCTGAGCCTCCGTCCTGCCATAGAATTGGGAATCACCGTGCTTTTTAGGGAGAAAGGGTGGGGACACTACAAGCACTGCTGCATGGTTACTGAATACTGTGCTGAAGTTGGAATGTTTCAGGGGAGAGTTCTACATGTCATTATGTTGAATGGAATTATATACACCACATCCCGTTTAAGAGGGCATTACCTCTACGTCCCTCGTCCTCGACCCAGTCATCACACATGAGGTATTCCACACGACAGGAAACAAAACAGGAAACGCTTTTAGACTCCACCCACCCTCCTGTCAGGTGCTATAACACACCTCACCACCAGAAGCAAATTCTGTTTTGTTTCCTGTCGGTGGTTTACTTGATGGGAGACGCTGGGGTGAGTGCCGGGCGCTTACCTGCTTCGTTTGTCCTGTGGATCCTCCACTGCTGGGCTCTGGGGGGACTCCCATGGACCGTCGTGGGATTCCTTGGAGTGGGGCTGCTGGGCTTCCCTTTCTCCTCCTGGGCTCAGGTGACCTGTGCTGCTTGGCTTCATGGGTCTTCCTGTTTCGTTTCCTGCCCTGGTCTCTGTTCCTGCTGCTGGATGTGCTGTGGATCTTCCGGATTTCCTGCTACTCGATGTCCTTTCCTGCCTGGTTCCTGGATGCAGGTAGGGGTTTGGGGCTGTGAGCGCTGGGCTGTTGTGGAGCGCGCTCCTCCCCTTTGGATTCCCCGTTCTCGCCAGTGCCTCTTTGTTTTGTGGGGGCCCTGGCGTTAGCTCCTGAGTGTGCTTGCGGGACGAGTTGTTCTCCCTGCTGCACTGGGGCGGCCGGCGGCGGTGCTCTGCCGGCTGTCTTGGCGGCGTCCTCCTGGGTTTGCACGCATGCGCTTTGTCCTCTTTTCCACCCGTCGGCAGTGTTCGGTGTGCCGGGTGCTGGTGTGGGCGGCTGCCCGGGTGGGCTCCGGGCGCTCCGGTTCTTGGGGCCTTTCCTCACTGGGCGGTGCCATGCCTGTTCGGTGTTTGTTCACGGTTGTGTGGCTCTGAAGATTTGACATTGCAGAAGCCTCAGCCTTGTGCCTGTACGGAGCCTCCTGGAGCTGCCGGGGATTGCATCCGGGGCCTCTTCCATGCGAAGCCTGCGCTCTTCCGTGGATGTGGATGTGGCCATGCTGTTAGCGCTTCAGACTTTGGTGCTGGGATTCACGGTTCGTTGCTCGCCTGCCCCGCATCCGCATTGTCCCTTGATGGTGCCCTTTTTACTGGAAGTGAGTGGATTTGCACTTTGTTCACTGTGCTACGTACTGCCCTCTGATGTTTTTTACTGGGGTAGTTGCACGCCGGCTGTTTGGAAACCACTCTGCTGTTGGTTCCGCTTGGAACCCTGGTCGTGTGCTTTCTCCGTCATGAGGGAATGTGTTTCTCTCCTGTACCTCCATTTCCCCTTTTTCCGGTGGGGCCCCTCCCCTCTCCTGTGGTGCGTGCCTGGAGGTGTGCTGATGCCCGGATTGGGCGTCTTCTTCTGGGGTCTTTCTGTTGTTGGGGCTCATCTTTTGCTTGAGGGAGGGGTGTGGCGCAGTGGCCTGGGCGCCTGCCTCCGGGCCTGGAGGTTCATGGTTCGTTCCCCGGCGCTGGCCGCAGGTTACTTCAGCGCCATGTGACTCTGGGCTTTTGCTTGCTTACTCTTCCTGCCGAACACCTGCGCCTTGACGCCTATTGCTCATGCTGGATTTATTTCCTTTCTTGTGCTGGGACCGGCTTCTTGTTGTCCTTTTGTTTTCTGTTGGGGTTTCTGCCTTTTCGTCGGATTTCTTCCTCTGATGTATCTAGTGGGTCTTCGCTTCCTACGGTTGCGCTGCCGGGCATGTCCATTTCCGGGGTACACTTGTCTTTCCTCCTTTCCCATGTATGGATTGCCGTGGGGTTTCCTGAGGGTTTTGTGCCCATCTCGTTTCTGGAGATTCTCTTGCCGCACTTCTGGGGGCCTGTTGCCTCTTCTCTGCTGGTGCATCTTTTGTGTCCTTGGTTCTGTTGCAGGTGTGGAAGGACCCGGATCTTTCTCCTTGCCCTGGTTTGTGTTCTTGCTTTCTCCGTTATGGGTTTGGCTGTCGCTTTGCCTTTTCCGTTCCTGTGGACTCTGAGGTGGCCTGTCTTGTGGGTCGTCCTTCCATGGCTGCTGGTCGCATTCTGAGGGACGGTGTGGGCGAGTGGGTGGTTTCTGCCCTGTGGATTTCTTCTGCCGCTTCTCATCTGGCTGTTCGTTCTAGCATTTCTGGGGAGTACGTTGCCCGGTCTTTGCTGGCCGTTTTCGAGTCCCTGTTTTCGTCCATGCAGGCAGGTGCCTGTTGTCCGGAGTTGCTGGAGTCTATGGAGCGCCTGGTGGACTTTCTGTCGGCCGTCGCCTTTGTTTCTGTATGGGAGACTTCTGCTGTGTCCTGTGGTTCCTCTGTTGCTGCCCACCGTGTCCTGTTACTGTGGGATTGGATTTCGGACGCGGCCCCGCGTTCCATGGATTTGCGGCTGCCTTTCGCTGGTGCCCGTCTGTTTGGTGTCTCACTGGATGCCGTTTCTACTCGGATGTCCTCCTTTCGGACTCATCGTGGCGCTGGACATTCTTTCCTCCGGTTTTTCTCTCATGTTCCCAGAGGGGTGCCGGGTCTGGTCCACGGCGTTCCTGCCTGGGCCGCCCTTGAGGACGTTCTCGCTGTTCCCGCCACCTGGCCTTGTTGTACGGGGTCTGGACCTGTTCGTACGGAAGTTCCCGTTCCTGATGGTGGCCCTCCAGATGGTTATTCTGTTGATCCAGTCGGGTTGGGTGTTCTCCGCGCTCGACCCCCAAGATGCGTATCTGCTCGTCCCGATGGCTGTGTCGGATCAGCGTTTCCTGCGGTTCTGCCTGGTGTGTCGGCACTGGTGGTTCTGCGTCCTTCCTTTTGGTCTTCAGTCCGCCCCCGGGTGTTCGCCAAGGTGGTGGCTCCCTTGGTGGCCCATCTCCATCTCCTGGGGGTGTCTGTGTTCCCATTTTTGGACGACTGGATGGTTCGGGCTCCGTCCCTGGAGGTCATGTCTCACCGCCTTCACTTGGCCATGTCTACGCTCAGGGACCATGGGGTTTTGATCTCCTTGGCTCTTGTCTACTGGAGCCTGCGGCCCGGAGGACCTTCTTCGGACCCGTGTTCGATTCTGTGTTGGGCAGGGTGTTCCTGCCGGACGCCCGGAGTCGTCGCCTGCAGTCCTTGCTGGGGTAGTTGTTGTCTCGAGCCTTTGCTCCCCTGCTTCAGTGGCTGGGGGTTCGTGGCCTCATGGCTGCTTCTGTTTTCACCGTGCCCTGAGCCGGGGTTCATCTGGGGCCTCTGCTGTGGCTTGTGCAGCGGTGGGTCCACTTTCCTGTCTGGGATTTTGCGGTTCTTGTTCCTGTGTCTCTGGATGTTGTGTCTGCTCTCCTGTGGTGGCTGGACCCATCCCGCTTTCCGTGGGGGTGTTTCGTCTCCCTCCTCCTCTGGTTATGACAACGGATGCCAGCGCCTCGGGCTGGGGCGCGACTCTGGCCCGTTGGGTGGTGCTGGCGCGTTGGCTCCCATCGGAGTCTCGCAGGTCATCCAACTGGAGGGTGTTGTCTGCGGTGGAGAGGGCGCTTCGCTCTTTCCGTCTTCGTCTGGAGGGTTGCCATGTCCTGGTGTGCTTGGACATCACGGTGACTGTGGCGTATCTGATTCGCCTGGGGGCGGGGGGGGTCCCGCCTTTCATCCCTGATTCTGGTGGCCTGTTCCGTCTCGGCTTGGGCGGTGCTTCATCTTCTAGCCCTGTCTGCTCCACACATTGAGGGTGTGGACTATGTGGTGGTGGACTCCCTGAGTCGGTGGTTTCCCTCTTCTCTGTCCCTGTGTGTGGCTCCCGGGTCTTCCGGATGCTTTGCCTGAGGTTCGGGACTCCGGCTCTGGCCTTGTTTGCCTCGGGGTTCATTGCCCTGGTGCCCCTGTTCTGCTCCAGGTCTCCGGAGGTGGGCGCATGGGGGGTGTTTGCCTTGTCTCTCCTTTGGCCTCCCTGGTTTTTCTTTGCCTTTCCTCCCTTTCCCTTGATTCCTGCTTTTCTGTTGCTGGTTCTGCGGGTGGAGGCTCTGGTGGTGGCAGTGCTGCCTCGCTGGCCGTGGAGGTCCTGGTTTCCTCTGCTGCTGGCCCTGACGGTGGGGCCTCCTTGGCTTCTGCCCCGTCCCCCCTCTCCTCTGAGGTCTCCGTCCCTCTTTCTGGTTCTCCTCTCCTTGGCGGTTTGGGGGTTGTTCGGGTGTCTCTTGGATCCCGTGGTCTGCCCGCCCTCTTGGTTTGGTGTTGCGGGCTTCTCGTAGGTTGTCTGCCTTGTCTTCCTATTCGGAGCGCTGGTCTTCTTTTCGAGGTGGTGTTCCTCCTCTGGTTTCCTTGTTGGGCCTTTAGGCTGCTATCCGTGCCTTCCGGGTCCCGGGTTCCTTTCTTCCGTCTGATGGCTTGTTGGGTTTCTCGCCTTTTTTTTTTTTCGGGGTTTCTCTCTTCTCCTTCTGTTCGCTGCCCCCTTGGGGTCTCTCCTTGGTGTTGGGGGTTTTGCAGTCTTCCCCTTTTGTCACTTTGGAGTCTGTGGGCCTTGCATTTCTGTCATGCCTGGTGGCTTTCTGTTCTTTCTTTTGGCCTCGACCGTGCCTTGTACATTTCTGTGGCTCGTTCTGGGGTGTTTCGCTCTTCTGACTCTCTCTCCGTGTCCTTTGGCTTGGCTGGTTTGGCTGCGGCTGCTTCCTGGCTCTCTTTGGATCGCTGGTTTATGGCGGTCTTTACTCTTGCCTGTCTTGGTGCTGGTTTGCCCTGTCCGACGGGTGTCATGGCACGTTCCGCTCGGGGCGTGTCTGCCTCCTGGGCTGTTTACCTGGGTGTGTCTCTTCGTGGATTTGTCAGGCTGGGTCCTGGGCCTCCGAGTCCGCATTCGTGCGGCACTATTGGTGGGGTTGTGCCTTGTCCGACCGGACCGGTTTTTGGTCGTGGGGTGTTGCTGGCTGTGGGGGGGTTTCCCCTCCGATGTGATTCTGTTGTTTCTTGCAACATTGTCTTGCTGCACTCCTTTGTGTCTGGTCTGTGTCTTGTTGTGTGTGGGTTGCCAAAGGCCTGTTTGGGCGTTGCTTTGGTATGCCTCATGTGTGATGACTGGGTCGAGGACGAGGGACGTAGAGGTAATGCTATGATTACGTATGGTAATCCCCATTACTCTTAGTCCTACTCGTCCTCGACCCAGTCATACAACCCGCCCGCCCTCCCTTTCCAGGCCTTTGGTGCTTGGTACATCAGGATTTGCTTCTGGTGGTGAGGTGTGTTATAGCACCTGACAGGAGGGTGGGTGGAGTCTAAAAGCGTTTCCTGTTTTGTTTCCTGTCGTGTGGAATACCTCATGTGTGATGACTGGGTCGAGGACGAGTAGGACTAAGAGTAATGGGGATTACCATACGTAATCATAGCATTAGAGGGCCTGGGGTCAGTGAACAAACCTATACAGATTACTGTTGAGTACATACACTCTGACTTCCACTCAATGATTACACTTGTTTCACATAACCGGGTAGGGTCTGAACTCTTCTCACCACAAAGTCAGACTCTGAAGTCCTCTCTGGGAAGAGAGATGTGACATTATAACCTTACAAGAGACAACCTTTGGAGGCAAGACAGGCTCCACCACAAGCATAAGCAATAGCAAATAGCTATTAGACCTCCTCACAAACAAAACACTATGGACTCTGTCTCTTATTTCACAAATCCCAGCGGTTTGCACCTATGGTGAGTGAGAAAAATAAAGCGGGGAAGTGGTTTATGTTCGTAGGACACATTTAGTGCAGATGAGTCATTATAGTCATAATGATGACCAGGTCACCTTCTTAGTGGCCTTGTCTAACATCTTGGCTGGCATTGCAGAGCGAGGCATAGAAATAATGGGAAACTGCAGCCCGGTCTGGGACATTTAAAAGGATAGATCAGGTACTTCCATCACACAGTCGGGTGCTTGCTCTAACAATACTTACGAATATGTAAAAAATCCCTGGGCTCGTATTAAGCTTGGAGACAACTGAGGCAAACAGAGAGTATGGTGACATATAACTCCCCATTGGTTCGGTCCTCACATAGTAAGAGGATAAATTAGAAGCTTTTCAAGACTTCAATGGTATGTTATACTCTTCTTGCCCTCTCCCTGAAGAGGAGCAATCCACACCTATCATGTGTCTCTCTCCTGCTCCTAAGCCATGACAAAAGAGATAAGCTTGAGGCTCATCATCAATTCTTAACTGCTGGCAGCTATAAAAACCATCAAGATACACAAAGCACCTGGCCAAGATGGCTTCACTGGAGGCGTTTATAAAATGTTTGTTAACTCCCCAACCATATATTTCATCAACCTTTTTAATAAATTTTTAAAGGAAGGGAAAGTGACCACCACTATGGGTGACGTAAACATTTCCTGAACTCCAAAGCCAAGAAAAAATCTCAATGTGTGTTTTGTAAAGGCAGATGGAGCTGCTAAATGTCAATGCTAAAGTGATTACAAATATTCTTGCAACCATATTGGACTTTCTCTTCCCCGACCTGATACACCCCTACCAATCAAGGTTTATTAAGGGCCAGCAAATGCCTGGTGATATTCACCCATATAGTCCACCTGACCGAAAAAGTCAGAAGCAAAATGATGCCTCCAGTACTAGTTTTGTTGGATGCAGAAGAGGCATTTAGCTAGGTAACGCGGTGATTTTTTTCTCAAAACACTCCTCAAGATTGGATTAGGGTCACCTTTATATTCATGGCAATTGATCAAGTATCCCAAACCTACTTTGAGGTTCTGCATTAATTCCAAACTGTCACTCTCGTTTGAGCTGGGAACAGGTATGTATGCATATAAAGGTTCCCCCTTCTCTCCACTGCTCTTTGCCCTCAGCATTGTGCCTTCCACAGCACACATCAAAACAGATAAGACCATTGAAGGCACCAAACGTGTACAAAATATGGATAGAATCACTGTATTTGTAGGAAGAGTCCTACTAATCCTAACTGTACCAGACACATCCATCTCACAACCTCCTTCCCAGCGTTTGGACTTAAATTCCCTAGTTTTAAGATTATAATGTAATTGGAAATTGTGTACTTGATTTTATCACCAGACAGGGTAAACGCACTGACATCTCAGACTGGGGAGATCCATTTGATCAAATGTTGGACCTCTACAAAGTCAACTTTTTGCATGTTTTGCATCTCTTCATAACAACTTTGGGAGATAGTCAGCTCTCTTTCACTCATGGTTGGGCAGGATAAATACCATCAAAGTAATTGTGCTCACAAACTTTTTTTACATTATTCAAGTCATTGGTCTCTTAGTTAATAGATTGTTCTACAAGGATATTAAAAGAGAACTTTGAAAGTCACATGGCAAAGGACACGAGCCAGTTCAGCTTTTAGAGTTGTACGTCAACCTGAAACCAATCCATTGGTGGGGGGGTGCAGGCTGCTGTTTCACAAACTAATGCGGCATAGCGATCCACTTACTCAGGTTTGTCACTCAAAAAGACTTATAAATCCGCCCCCACATGGATTCGGCAGTGGTAGGCATGACTCTTAGGGACTGGGGTAGAATCCCCTAGGCATTTATATATGCATCTCCACATACACTAACTTACAGTCTGGTACACCTTAGCAAAATGCTTAAACCTAACTACCTTTCCCTCACCACAAATCACTATACTTTACATCCCTGCTCTGAGTACAGCAGCATTGAAATCAGGCCATTTTGATAAATGCAAATAAGGGAATTGCTTCATGATGTCAAATATGTTCCATTGCGGTAACATTTAGTCATTTGAGACATGTAAACAAGTTTTTACATTACAAGAGGTTAAGACACTTGGGGCTGTATTTCCTGACTGCACCGGGGACGCAACAAGCTTTTGCGCCTGCTTTGTGCGGCCCCGGGGCACTTTGGTACTACAGAAGGGGTCGCAGATGCTTGTCCGTCCCCTTCTCTAATACCAATAGGGCTGGCACACATAAAGCGCCATTGCTAACAACAGAGGGCGTCCCCTCATTTGCATGAATGAGGGAATCTCTTTGCTTCTGCGTCCGCACCTTATTATAGATGCGGGCGCAGCAGTAACAAAGCTGTTAGTGCGCCCACCTGATGGCAGCCTTCTGGAGGGGAGGAAAGGGGTCCTATAGACCCCCCAGTTATCCCCTTGCAGGCGGGTGCAGTCTCTCACTGCACCCACCTGCAAGGGGAGCTCTAATTCCCTTTAAAAGTGCAGGAGGGTTATCACCTGTACTGCAAATCATCGAGCGGCTTCAAAGCAGTGGCTCTGTTTTTCACCTGAATGCACTGCCCCCAGGGCAGTGTGAGTTCACATCGCAGTCACTATAATGCGGTGCATTTTCCTGGTTAGCGTTGGTCGCACCTTTTGAGCGGTGCACCCAGCGCTAGCCAGGAAAATGTGCCACATACCTTAATATGGCCTCTGGTGATGAATCTGAGATTTTTTAAGTTAATGAATGTGCTGTAAGCAGAAACCCACAGACCTATTAAAACAATGGGATTATGACACGGCCCCTGTTGCACAAAACATCCAATAACACACGTGTTTTATGCAATGTCGTATTGTGCTCTGTAGTATCGAGTGCTGATCTTCTGAGCCGTGGGCTGCAATTGATAGCCCTTCAAAAAAAAAAAATCTTGGGCCATATGATGAATTAATTCTCTATGCTGCGCCGATGCATAAAGGGTCTGTTAATTTCTTTTTGCTGACTACAGTGCAAAGATTAACTTAAGGAATCTCTGAGTACCTGGACCGCAGACGGCAGAGCTCGGAAACAAACATCAGTGCTTAATCTTTGCATGTTTCCAAGCTTTGCTGTGTCTCTCGCATGCACTAATTCAGGAGATAGTCAAATTAATGTATGCACTAAAAATTTGAAAATGGGGAAACAGCCATTACAATGCAGTCATAGCCACGAATGACCATTACCATGCATCCTTTACAATGATCATGCCTTTAATACAAATGTCCGTTACCACAAATTATCTATCATGAATATGTCTTAACCATGCATGCCTTTACTAAGAAATCAGGCATGCATGGTAAAGGCAAGCGATGACCGCGTTGTAGTGGGGGTGGGTGCCCCGACCTTGACATCCACCCAGGGGCAAAGGGTTTTAGGGTTCAGGGCCGGGCAGACAGCTGTGGAAGTGGGCGGCCAGAGCCAGGAAAAGGGGCAGTTTCAGTGTTCAGGGCTGGGCAGGGGGTGCAGCGGGGGCAGTGGAATTAGGGCTTAGGGCTAGGTAAGGGGTTTTACGATTCAAGGCTGGGCACTGCTGTACCCTGCTTGGCGGCACAGAATCAGGCAGGCCAACTGCTGAAGAGGGAAAAATGCCACACCTGCTGGATTTGGCCAGGCTCTCCTTGATGCGCACCGACCCCTCTGAGCTTCCAATGTAGGGGCATATTATCAAGCGGCAGCGATAATTATCGCTGGCCGCGCTTAGCCTGTAATTTTTTATCGCCGGCTATCGCTGGAAATTATCGCCATGCTAGTGGTGTATTAACAACGCATAGTGCAATGGCGATAATTATTCTAGCGATAGCGGTGTTTTCCATGGAACATCGCTGGTTTTCCAGTGATGTTCCATGGAAAACGGCGATAACCTTGCTGATACGACCCTGTGGTCGTATGAGCATAATCCACCCCAATGGTAAGTATATGTAAGTCAGCGTTTTAGCAGATGTTAGTTTTTGGCGAAAACTGCGGTTTTTGCCAAAAACTAACGTCTGCTAAAATGCGTGGGCCTCCTTATAAATATTGCAATGTGCACGTCAGCGATAATTGACATGCAGTACTGCCCAGTGACGCCCACTTTGCTTCTCATTAGAGATGCAAAGTGAGGCATCGGGAAAACGGGTGCTAACATGTGCTAATACATGTTAGCGCCCACTTGTAAATGGGGCGATAATTTTAACTCTGCTTTTTTGGCTTTTAAAGCCAAAAAAGTGGAGATAAGGACCTTGTTGACATGCCCTGTAGCTGGCTCCCAGCTGTTTCATGCTGGCTCCAAGCTGTTTCGTGCTGTTCGCCAGTTCACCCCGTCCCTTGTGGCATACCACGAACAGGTGTTCCCCAGCAGGCTGAGGAGACCGCTGCTCAGCCTCTCCCTCTGCTTTCAAAGGTCAGAGGCACGTCCTGTTTGAAAGCTGAGCCCCACGACAGTCTTGGCAACAAAAAGTTAAGAAGTGAGGGACATTGAAACACAACAACGTTAAGTAATGACAGCGTGGTTGTATGTGTACTTTTGTAAATATTTACAATGCATATGTTTTTACCAAACATGCCTTTACAACAACATTTTCATAGTGAAGGCATGCGTGGTTAAGCCATATGCATGGTAAAAATGTTTGTTGTAAATGCATGTGTGGTAATGACGCATGCGGTGCACAGTCAAAATATCGATTCCTAATTATCGAATTACATTAATATCGAGTTTAAAATATCGAAGGTCAAGAATATCGAGGTCAATAATATCGTTGGACAGAATATCGACCCTAAGGTAAGTAATATCGATTTTTTTTATATCGATGTAAGTAATATCGAAGTTAGTAATATCGATATCAATTATATCGATGTTACTAATTTCGATGTTACTAATATCGATATTTGTTTGTTACTATGTATTTTATTATGTATTTTAAATGTATGTGTTATATGTTTTTTTAAAGTATTTTATTTGTTTTAAATTATATGTGTACTATTTTTTGTATATTAAAAATGTTATTTTTAATTTAATTTTATGCTTTATTACTGGAGTGGGTTGTGGGTTTATAGGGGAATAGGCTGGGAAGTAATTTAATTATAGTAAATTATGTATTAATTTTTAGTAATTGTAAGTCAATTTTAATTAATTTTTGCGTTTAAGTTCTGTAGCGGGTTGTGGGTTTATAGGGGAATTGGCTGGGAAGTAATTTAATTGTAATTAAGTAATTATTTATTTTTTATTGGTATTGATATTTTTTATTTCTAATTATTTATTAATTGCTAAATAATTATTTTAATTGCTAATTGATTTTTCTATTGGTAATTAAGGTTTGTAATTGGTAATTACATTTTGTAATATGGCAATTAATTTTTTATTTGGTAATTAAGGTTTTTAATTGGAAATTAAATTTTTTAATTTTAATTAATTTTTTTTAATTGGTAATTAATTTTTTACAATTGGTAATTGATATTTGTAATTGTTAAACACTTTTTATTAATTGGAAACCTATTTTATTAATTGGTAATTAATTTTTCATAAAAAATGTTTTTTATTTTAAAAGGGATTTATTGTTTACCATTTTTTAATTGTTAATCAATTTTTAATTATCAATATGTTTTTGAAAAATATTTTAGTGTTCAATATTTATTATTTGGTAATTTATATTTATTAATTCATATTTATTGGTATTTATTGTTAATTTCGTGTTAATTCATTATTCATATATTTTCAGTAATTATTAACGGGTATTTCCAAATGATGTAGAGTTATTTAAAAATTAAATGTTTTAATATTTTATTTACAATTATTTATAAGTATGTTATATTTAACTTCTACGCTATCCAATGCTTTCCCTAATGTTGCACTCTCTGGAGTGGGAATAGTAATTTTTACCCCTACGCTATCCAATGCTTTCCCTACTGTTGCACTCTATGGAGTTGGAATAGTAAATTTTACCCCTACGCTATCCAACACTTTCCCTACTGTTGCACTCTCTGGAGTTGGAATAGTAATTTTTACCCCTACGCTATCCAACGCTTTCCCTACTTGTTGCACTCTCTGGAGTTGGAATAGTAATTTCCCCTCTACGCTATCCAATGTTTTCCCTACTGTTGCACTCTCTGGACTGGGAATAGTAATTTTTACCCCTACGCTATCCAACGCTTTCCCTACTGTTGCACTCTCTGGAGTTGGAATAGTAAATTTTACCTCTACGCTATCCAACGCTTTCCCTACTGTTGCACTCTCTGGAGTGGGAATAGTAATTTTTACCCCTACGCTATCCAACGCTTTCTCTACTGTTGCACTCTCTGGAGTTAGAATAGTTATTTTTACCCCTACGCTATCCAATGTTTTCCCTACTGTTGCACTCTCTGGAGTTGGAATAGTAATTTTTACCCCTATGCTATCAAACACTTTCCCTACTGTTGCACTCTCTGGAGTGGGAATAGTAATTTTTACCCCTACGCTATCCAACGCTTTCCCTACTGTTGCACTCTCTGGAGTTGGAATAGTAATTTTTACCCCTACGCTATCCAATGCTTTCCCTGCTGTTGCACTCTCTGGAGTTGGAATAGTAATTTTTACCCCTACGCAATGCAATGTTTTCCCTACTGTTGCACTCTCTGGAGTGGGAATAGTAATTTTTACCCCTTCGCTATCCAACGCTTTCCCTACTGTTGCACTCTCTGGAGTTGAAATAGTAATTTTTCCCCTACGCTATCCAACGTTTTCCCTACTGTTGCACTTTTTGGAGTTGGAATAGTAATTTTTACCCCTACGCTATCCAATGTTTTCCCTACTGTTGCACTCTCTGGAGTTGGATTAGTAATTTTTACCTCTACGCTATACAACAGTTTCTCTACTGTTGCGCTCTCTGGAGTGGGAATGGTAAGTTTAAGTTCTATGCTATCCAACATTTTTATAACTGTATTTTTTTTACTTATGAATTTTGAATAGTATTTTTATTTATTTAGTTATTTAATTTTTTTTGTATAAATTTAGATAATGTAGTATATTTTATTTATTTATTTATTTATTTATTTATTTAAATTTATATAACAGCGCGCAGCTACCCCAAAGGGTTTCCCGGCGTTGACAGAGGAAGCAAGATGAAAAAAGAAATAAGACTATTGGCTGAAAAGCCAAGTTTTGATGGATCTGCGAAAAGATAGAAGATCAGATTGTAGCCGAAGGGACAGTGGGAGCGAGTTCCAGAGAGTGGGGCCGATATAGGCGAAAGAACGACCTCCCATGCGGGTCAGTTTAATTCTCGGGACTTGGAATTTCGCTTGGGTTGAGGATCTGAGTGTGCGGGCAGGAACATAAGGGGTGGCAAGCTGTTGTACGTATTCGAGAGCCTTGGCATGCTTGATGCAGAACATATACGTGAGGGCTTTGAATTTTACGCGGTTCTCCACTGAAAGCCAGTGGAGATCAGACAGTGACTTGGATGCAGAAATTGTTTTAGGAACTCGAAAGAGTAGTCTCCCAGCAGAATTTTGGACTCGCTGAAGTTTGCGCGTTATTTCCTTTTTGGTACCCAGATAAAGGATATTACCGTAATCCAGCCTGGATGTAACCAGGGCCTGGACCACGGTTCGCTGGGTGTAAGGAGGGAGCATCCACACTATCTTCCTTAACCATTTCAAAATGGTGAAGCAAGTGGCTTCAACCCTAGTCACTTGCTGCCGCATAGAGAGAGACTCATCTATAATAAAACCCAGGTTGCGTACCTGAGTAGCCGGTTGAGGCAGCGAACCCATTTCTGGGGGCCAATGTTGGGGGCCCCAGAGGCTGCGGTCCTTGCCAAGGATCAGTACCTCAATCTTGTCGCCATCAAGTTTTAAAAAATTGGCGCTCATCCATGTCATAACTTTACTGAGGCCGGCTCTAAGTGCTGAGGGCTCGGATGGTTTATCTGATGACAGAGAAAAGAGAATCTGGGTGTCGTCAGCGTATGAAAAAAGCGACAAACCAGATTCTTCCACTAAGATAGCAAGCGGTCGGATGTAAATATTGAACAGCAAAGGGCTGAGAATTGAGCCCTGGGGAACCCCAAAAGGCAAGGGATGGGATTTGGATTTGGAGGTGGATGAAAAAACCTGCAAAGCTCGATCAGAAAGGAACGAGCTAAGCCAGCTCAAGGCTGTCCCTGTAACACCCGAGCACTGAAGGGCCTTAAGGAGTACGGTATGAGAGACCGTATCAAAAGCCGCGCTCAGTTTATAATTAATTTTAAAAATATTAAAGGTATATTTAATTTTTTAGTTTATTAAACGTAATATCGAAACAAGCCAGATTACACCAATTATTCCTCAATCACAATAAGAAAAGATTCATATGAAATTGTAAGATCAAAAAAGATGTATCAGAGAATTTGTTGTGAAATGCGTTACAGCTGCTATCTGATGTTGATGAAATTGACATTTGAGTCCCCTTTCAAGCCAAAGTAATAGGTGAAATCCTCCACAGGCTATCAATTGGCAAATTGTGCACAAGGGTTTGATCCCATCAGAGTTTCTATCTTTTTTTCAAAATTCTTGAGTTCGTTTATATTTTAATTGGCAAATAGGTTGATGACTTGGAAATCTTCCCCATTGTCCTTTAATAAAGGACCAATAGTTTTGTTAAATGGGGAAATAAGCTGCAAACATCAACAGGCCGGCGGAGGCGGGTCCACCGACACCCATTGAAGCGGTCCGGCCACCGGATTGCGATCAGGCCGTCAGAGGCATCTGGGGGAGGGGCTGACCGCTGCTGTTCTGACGGGCTCTTTAGATCATTGTATCATACATTATTTTTCTTCTTTTTCTACACCACGAAATATGTAATTTGTTTGTACAATTCATCCTAATAAAAAAAAATTTTAAACTGATTTAATATGCTAAAGCATGCATACACATGCATGAACAAAGGAATATACCTGTGTTTATATTAAATATAGGGTTTGCCAGTGAGAATGTTTGGGGGTGGGTAACAAAATGTGCAAGCACTGCACCTAGTGACCAAGGAAAAAAGTCCAGAGAACTTCCACAAATGTATCAAGGGTGAATGTGATATTAGCACAAGATAAATTGTGAGATGGTCAAAATAAATAACAAACACGCGTTCTCCTTAATACATGCATGGATAGCACCATTGCATCAATCACATGTTATGTGCATTTATAATCAAAGCCCTGCTACTTTTAATTTTCAATGTGTGTATGTGCTTTCTATCTTTTGGTGGTTTGGGTGTCATTGCTGGCCCAGATTCCAATTATTAAAGAAAGAGAAAGGTTGAGCAGCAAAAGTATTGATGTGTGAAATAAACACGAGGCATCGTTCACAAAGGTAACTTACACTATTGTGTAAGTTTACTACATTTTGGTACTCACAAACTGCATGTGGAATTTTACTTATGTGTGTGGAGTTCTTGGCCGCGACTGCAAAGTTTACCTTTGTGAATGAGGCACCTGAATTGGAACAGTGTCACAGATCCCACTACTAAACTCTCATGTGTATAGGAACACCAAAACCCAGTTAAGCAAAGAAAGATCACATATAAGCTACCCCACAGACAGTGGGGAGGTTAGATGTCTAAACCTTCTGTGTGTTAGGATCCTAATAAGGATATATTACTGTAAGAAAATGGAACCGGGTTTCCAGAAGGGATGGCTAATTATATTGGACACTCCTCAGGGGTGTGCCCATAGCTCTTAATCAGGAAAGAAGGGTCTCAACAACTTGGATTTGGGCAGCGAGATGCACTGTGGGATTGTTTTGTACAAACTCCACAGGAAATTGTCAGAAGTTGTATGGTTGTCCCACGGGAATTGTAGCCCTGTTAGCTAGAGAGTCCTTGCCGTCCACAAACTCTAAATTGGAATAAATGTAGCACCCCCAGCTTACAGCCTTAGAACACCGCTGACCTCAGAAAGGACAGAAGAAGAACTTCACCTGCTGAACCTGTGGTTTTCAGAAAGGAAGGCTGCACCAAGGAAGACTGCACTTGCTGCTTCTTTTGTACCAAGACGGGACTTCTGGAAGAGAAGGGCTGTTCCTGATGTTTTTTGTGGGAAGAGACCCAAAGGGCTGAACTTTCTTCCACTCGTGCCAGGGACCAGACAGTGGGCTCAAAATGCCAATTGGCAAGCCACTTGTTGGGCTTCAGGGGGGAAAAAATGAAGAAGCTAGCACCTGTAAAGTACCAGCTGACCACGAGCCACTGGGCTTACAATGGACTCCACCGCTGTAGCCCATGAGATCCAAGATGTGCCTCCCAGGTCCTAGAACCATGACTGCTAGAGTGCACTCTTTCTTCCCACAGAACTGCAACTTACAAGCCAAAGGCAAAAGAAAACTTTTGGGGGGGACAGAGTCTGAGGCTAATATATGTTCCCTACTTTCCAGTTTGCATGTAGCTTCGCATGTTGTCGAGAACCAAGACTTCACTGGACTTTGACTGTCCCTTGACGTAGAGCCCAACGCCGGCCTCAAGATGCATAGGATGCTACAGACATCACTGTTGACAAGATAAAGAACCAGAAAAATTTCTCAGTGCAAAGGTAGAATTGTGACCGGGACCAATCCGGCTCCCACATCCAACGTGACTTCTATCGTGATTGGCCTCAAACGTCGGCTTTGCCCTGGATCCTTGCATTTGATGCTCATAGACTTAGTGAAAAGAGTGAAAAGCATGCTATATAAGTCTTTCAAAACTTTTAAGAGTGAAAAGCAGTGATTTTTTAAAATCTTGCCATAATCATAACTCCGGTTCCCTTCATCTTATTTTTGTTGTATTTATGTCTATTTGAAGATAACATTAGATACTGTTTTACAAATTGTACTGGGATTTTAATTCTTTTGAGTTTCTTAAATATTTTCTGTTTTGGCACTGATAAATTCTAACATGTGTTTTCCTTTTAGTTAAGGAGACAGCTCTGTGCCACAGCTACCCAGGGCTGAGCTAAGGTTTGATTTATAGAAACCTAAATGAACCTGATACATATTAGTGACATTAGTACTTTGTGAGGTCTCACAATCACCCCAACCAATAATCCACTTTTATCACATCTACACTACGGCAGATGAACTCTACAATGCATGGAAGCTATATTAGAGGACAATGCTGAAAAACGCTAGTGAAACGTTATGAAAAGAATGGGTAGTAAAGTAAAGATTCAATAAAACGCAAATTTAAAGCATCTTCACATTTTCTTAAATGACTAGATGCCTTCTTGAGCATGAAGATTCGCTCTATTCAAAAGCTTATGTTGTCTCATTAAATATGTATACGGCGTGGTTATGCATATACCTGAAAAATGTAAATTGTCCATTTTACATAAAAATATGAGCGTGCACCACCAGAATAAGGAATCCCTCACAACTGGTAAGAGCAGGAGCCTGTCATCAGAGGGAAACGGCCTTTACAACGAAGCCGTTTTCACGAAATCTTTAACCACGCATGCAGTACAACGCCTGCGTGGTTACCACTAAAGCCTTTACCACGCATACCTTTACTACGAGGTTTGTAGTAAAGGTATATGTGGTAAAGGTAAAAAGTAAAAAAAAGGGGGGGTTGGGAGGTCTCCCCCCCAAATAAAAAAACTCACCAGAAGTCACGTCGGGATCGGCACATAATCAGCGTTGTTTAAGAGAAATCAGAAAAAAATCAGTTTTCTCTTAACGACGTATGACGTCACCACGCAAGTAGTCGAAGTAAAGGTTATGTGTGGTAAACGAATTCCGTTGTAACGCATGCGTGGTAAAGGCATGCGTTGCAACGGAATTCGTTGTAACGTCATACATTCGTCATCAGAGTTGATGATGAGCAAACAGCAGCATCGGACAGAGGGGGCAGTCAGGGCACCCGCAAAGGAACCACAAAGGGGCTTATTAATGAGAGCACTGCCTCACTTTAGCACCACTTAAAGCAGTACATGTGTGACGGAGGGCTCTCATTTCGATTTATGAAGCAACGCAAAGTCAATGTGCGTGGCTTTGAGTGGCCTCATAAATCATGAGTAAGGTGACGCAGCACAAACCGCTGCATCAACTAACTCCTATTCCTGGAAGGTGTTCCTTGGGTATTTTGGTGGGTTTTCTGACGCAACACAGATGGAATTTGATGTTGTCCCAGATTTACAAGGTGACGTAAACCTGCAGAAGTGCCAAATCAGTCCGCCTTGCGAGGTGAGGCATAACGAGGAGAAATAGGTTTATTTCTCCTCATTTTTTTCCTCTATTCATGTGTGGTGCATTCTGGAGGACAACATCTCTTAAGATTGTTTTAGTGCCAGGAAGGTGTCCCTTCCTGCCAAAAAACAATCCTGTATGCAACATAGGTACCCTTGCACCATGGTGAAAGGGTACCTACATTGGTGCTCGGCTGCTGAAATGATGCAAGTGCAGAAAGAGTAAACAAGGATGCACCGTACTGTTTAAATACGGTGCATTCTGACGCAGGGTTCGAGCTACAGGTTTCCCGAGGCGAGAGTCATAGATTCACCCATTCTGTTACCTGGATTTAAAAAGCGCATTTTAAGAATATATGAGTGTCTTTCCTAATAGTTATTTTTTAAAAGTTTGAACGAAATTTCTGGGCATGAGGGGAGGAGCAGATCAGGTACAGAGATCTGGATGTGGCCTAAAACCGTTGAATAAATCGAATGCGTTCCGTGTAGACCGTTTGTGAGGAACTTTATGTTGAATATGTCATTAATTTTAAGTGAGAAAAAAAAGTACAATCTAAAATTGATTTGAGAAATCTTTAATATAAATCGAATGTGCTCTGTGCAGAGAGTTTGAGAGGAGGAGCATTATGCTGGATATGTCATTTATTTTAAATTGGAAAATAAAACGTACATTCTAAAATTCTTTTGAAATAATGTCAACCTGTTTTCTTTCTTTAAATGATTTTAATAAAAAGGATTTCAAATTAAATGTTGAAAGCGGCCGTGCCTTCACAGCATCACCAGTAGCTGTACTGAACACGTAAGAGATCACGGCCCTGCAGCGTGATGTCTGGAGACCCTGGTATACGTGCACAGGGGAGGCTTCCACTGCGGCAGAGAGAAAAGCAAACCTCTATGTGGGATATTATATCGGGTAGCATGCTGTCTTTTGTTCTTTGTTTCAGGTTCATGTCTGGATCATTTTTAGTGACAGGGGCGGGGCGGGATCTCGTCAACAAATCGGATTGTGAATTTGCCTGGTCCCCCTTGCTATCATGAAACACGTGGTTTCGCCCACAGTGCTGATCAATGATGACGTGTTGAAGGGGCTTCATTGTGACGTGTCCTTGGAATAAAAGGCTGGTATCCAGGGACCAGCAGCATTACACACAAGAACGCCAGACCGGGGGGGACTATTGCAGATGACTGGAGCTGGGTCACTGAGGAGGAAGCAGCAGAGGCTGAGCAGGTTCCAAAAAGGATGGGGTCGGGGTAGGTTTATGGATAGGGCTAGGGGTGGGGCAATGGTATAAAGTCAGTAAATGAAGCAAATGAAAACTGAACTGAAAACCAAACTAAACTGGAAACCAAACGGAAACCGACTCGAAACCCATTTTATCTACTATACTTTAATCCTTATTTTCTTCACCTCATTCTCTTAACTCGCAGCCATGTCTACCCAGTCCTTCATTTCTCAACCTAATATTTCTTCAATGTATTTCCTTCCTTTCTCTCCTGTTCTCTTGTTCCCCTTCCCTTTATGTCCTCTCTCTCTGCTTCCCTTCTCTCTCCAGCCTACCCCTGCCCTGGTCTCATCCAGTCCCTTGTTCGCTGTTCCCTCCCAATTCCACACATTCTTCTAATTCCTAACTACATCTTGCTCTACTCTCATCTCTTTCCCTCTCCTCTCCCCTTTGTTTTCATTTGACATTAGTTCCATTTACTTTCCACCCCCTCCCATCATTTGCAGTTGTCATCTTTTTTGCCCTCTTTGCCATTTCCTTCACATCTTCCCTTCCTTACCTATTTTCTCCATTTCGTTCACCACAACTTACTTTCAACCTTAACTCTCAAATTCCTTTCCTTTCCTTCCCTCTTTTCATTCAACATCAATGCCCTTTACACTCTTCCATTGTACACTTCCCTTTACCCCCTTCCATTTCCTCATCGAACCCTTCAGTACCCAGCCCATCCATTGCTCTACCTTTTCTTCTCATTATCCTTCCCTTTCATAGCCCAAACTGCCATTACAGGATCCACTTTTTCTTCCTTGCTTCTTACTTACCCATACCTACACCTTCAACCTTTCTACCTTTTCTGCTTTTCTTTTCCTTCTTTCCTTTCCATTACCCACTGCAGTTTACTTTCTCTCCGCATTCTTCTTCTATTCAATTCCCTCTGTCTTACAACCTAACATTCCTTTCTACCTCCATCTATTTTAAGCTCAAACCATCCCCTCCTGTTCCCTAGAAAAGCATTCTCTAACATGCTTTTTCCTGTCCATCATTTACTCTTTTAACTCCTCCACTTCCCTTATGCTCCCCTTCACTACACCTCCCTTCCTTTCTCTTGTATTCCACGTCTTTTACTTTTATATCCTGCCTTCACCCGTTTCTTCTTCCCCTACCCCACCCCTACTCTTGCTTCCTTCCCCTTCGCTGCATACCTCCCTCCCTTATCTCCCCTCCCTTTTCCTCCTCTCTCCTCCTCCTACCATTTTCTCACCCTCTCCTCTTCGCCATTCTCTTTACCTTTTCTCATAGCTTGTCTCAGCTTATCTCCCTCCCATCTTCTCCTTCAACCTACGTTCTCCTGTCCTCTCCTCTCCTCTTGTCTCTCTTCATCTCCTCATTTCCCCTCTGTCATGTCGTAGTAGCAATAACGACTGACAATTCTTTATATTTATAAGAGCTTTATTCTTACATCTTCCTCTGACCCTGTCCCTACTCTAACTGCCCTTTCCTGATCCTGCTCCGCCTCTTCCCTCAACCCCGATGCTCCTCCCATCCCAGCTACTAGACTGCACAACATTACATCTCCCCCTTTGTTAACAAAAAAAACTTGAACCGCTTCTAGTCCATTTCTTCAATTAGTCTCTTTGGTTTGACAATGTCTCTTCGTGGCCTGACACAGGGTCCACTGTCGGTCAGCGCATTTCCCTGCGACTGGCCAAACCTCATCGACGGGCTTGGTTGATTTGCTTCACCAGTGTCTGGTTGCACTGTGTCTTTCTCAAGTATTTCCTTCATACCTGGTGTGCATCTCTGAAAGTGAGATGCATTGCGAGTAATTCTTCTGTGCTCCGACTCAGCCGTAATCATGGTGCCTTTGTGCTGGGTAACGGTGAGGGGTTCATCTTTGAACCTACAGTCTGTCTTCTTGGTCTGTTCCTGTTTGACCACTACACAATCTCCAGTTTGCAAAGAGGTGTCTTGGCATGCCGTCGGGCATCAGCAGATATTTTCATTCTATTCTTCTCCGCAGAGTCAGCCTTGGCAGTTTCGTGATGAATGCGTGTCGGGGACACCGGTGCCAGAGCTCCTTCCCACGTAGGAATCCTTGTCCTGATGGGTCGACCTAACATGAGTGTGGCAGGGCATTTTCCAGTGGTGGCGTGGGGAGTGGTTCGATATGCCCTTAACACTTCATTCAGAGCCACCTGCAGATCTTTCTTCTCTAGCGTAGCCTGTTGGAAAGTCTTTTTCAAAGTGGCCATAAATCTTTCAATGGTGCCATTTGCTTGTGGCCACAAGGGGGTAACCTTCCGATGTCGAAAGTTTAGGTGTTTCGCAAAATCACTGAATTCATGGCTATTGAAAGGAGGGCCATTGTCCGTTTTGAGTTCCTTGGGAACGCCCCACGCAGCAAACACTACTTCATCCAGTACCGCTATTGTACTGGACGCATTGATGGATGGCACAAATTGAGCTATTGGGAATCGCGAGTATTCATCCATGATTGCCACCACATACCGACCAGATTGGAGGGGTCCATAGAAGTCCATGGCGAGTTCTTGCCATACTCCGTCCGGCAGTGGGGTCATCTGAAGGGGAGCTGGAGGCTCGCCTGATTTTACCAGTTGGCATTGTGGACAGTCTTTCAAAGTGGACTCAACTATTTGATCTAGTTGCGGGAACCAAACTCTCTCTCTTAGTGTTCTTTTGGTGGCAACCACTCCTCTATGACCTTCGTGCGCCAGGTTAACTACTCCTTGGCGTAGCTGTCTAGGTATGACAATCCGGTGGTCCCTCAGCAAGAGCCCCTCTGAGGTGGTTGACAGCTCATCCCTGACGTGACGGAAGTCTTGCATCTCATGACGGATCTGTGAGTCTTTCATTTCGTCTTCGCTCTCATGTCTCCATCGATGTGTGCACAACCGGCGCATTACTTTCTGGAGGATGTTGTCTTGGGCCTTCGCCTCCCTGATTGCCTCAAGGGGAACTGCGGGCGGTCGGGCTACACTTACCACAAAATGTATGTATTCTTCGGCCATCGATGAGCGTGATTCATTAGATGTCTGTGGATGTCTGGACATGTAGTCCGCAGGATTCTCACCCTTCCCGGGTTTGTGAATGATTGTGAAGGTGTATTCCTGCAATCTCAGACCCCACCTCTCAATGCGGGGTGGCATCTTGGCCTTGGGGTTACCAAAAATAGTGACAAGAGCTTGGTGGTCCGTGATCGTGGTAAAATGTTTGCCAAAGATGAATACATGGAAATGTTCACATGCCCACACAACCGCTAGGCTCTCTTTCTCGGGCTGCGAGTAGGCTTTCTCAGTGTCTGAGAGGCTGCGGCTGGCGTACACCACAATGTAGCATCTCTCCGTGTCGTTGTCGTATTGAGCCAGAATCCTGCCAAGACCTACTGGACTGGCATCCACAGTTATTTCCGTCTTCCTTTTGGTGTTGAAATAGGCCAGATTATCCGCTGACTCCACTGCTTGCTTGATTTCTTGGAATGCCCTCTCACACGAGGGGCTCCATACAAATGGTTGTCCTTGCTTTGTGAGAGCACGAAGGGGATGACTGATCGTTGCATAGTCTTTGTTGTATCTGGAGCAGTAGCTGGCCATGCCCAGGAATGACCGAACGTCGCTGACATCTTGAGGGCTCTTGGTGGTGTTGAGCGCAGTCACTTTCTCGGGGTCAGGCTTTATCCCAGCTCCTGAAAAGACGTGACCAAAGAATTTGAGTGTTGACTGATGGAACTCGCACTTGTCTTTGTTCAACGTTAGGTTTGCTTCCAGGAGGGCATGACACACGCGGTCCAGGGCCTGATCATGTTCTTGAGTATTTGACCCGTACACCAGTATATCGTCACTGTAGTTCAGTGAATTCGGGATGTGCCTGATGGTTTGACGGATCACTTCTTGAAAGATTTCCGCTGCGGAAGAGATTCCGAAACGTAGTCTTTTATAGCGAAATAGACCCAAATGTGTTGCGAACGTTGTGATGTATCTCGATTTTTCATGTAACTCCAATTGATGATACCCTTTATTGAGATGTAATTTGGAGAAGACCCTGGCTCCATTTAGCGCTACTATCATGTCGCTCAGGTAAGTCCTGGATGTCGTTCCCGTTCAATTGCAGTGTTGGGGAGCCTAATGTCCACACATAATCTTACTTTCTCAGGGGTGCCCTTTTTGTGGACGATCACAACGGGGGACACCCATGGTGTGGGACCGTCTGTTTTCTCAATAATGTCTGCTTGAAGCAGTTCCTGAATCTAGTCCTCCACTGCCTGTTGTAGGTGAAAAGGGACTCGCCTTGGATGTTGAGCAATAGGACGCACCTGGTTATTTATGTGTAGGCGAATCAGGCACTTATTCATTTTGCCAAGTCCCTGGAAGAGCTTGGGAAACTTCCGGACAATGTCTGGATTGTCATGTATTCAGTACAATATTTCGACCAGTTTGAGTCGCTCAGCTGTGGGCAAACTGAGGAGACAATCAGCCTCTGGTCCATGGATGACGTGAATGTAGGCTTGAATTTCCGTGGACTCATGTTTAAGTGTTGTGGCGAACTTGCCCAGACAGTGAAGTTGTTTTTTCGACATCCAGGTGAATACTCTGACATGCGCAGGGCTTAACGTGGGCTGCGGTCTCATCTGGTTGTATTCAGTCACTGGCATTTAGTTTAGTGACGCTCCACTATCAAGTACAAATTTAGTGGCGTGAGTCCCCACTTCGATGTCCAGCGGAGGATATTTTTTTAGTTGATCCGGGTCTGCCACCATGCAGACATATTCGTCGGTGTATTTTGTCTCTCGAGAAGTCGACCTTGAGTCCCTGGACGTTGACCGCCTAGTCCAGTGCGAGCTGTGAGACTCTCTGCTGGAATGTGACGAACCAGAGGACGACACTGCCCTGTCTTGCACAGCCTTTGCATGGTGTCGCCTTTCATCCGTCCGAGATCTAGTTTTCTCACTCTTCCTCTCCGTGTTGTATACTCCACACATGATTTCGAAATGGTTCATGCGTCCACATTTACGGCACTGTTGCCCCATCGCTGGACACGTATCTGTGTGTGGGAAATCATACCCACATCGATAGCACTTCCTTGTACGTTCTGGCTTCCCTGGTGTAGCTCTATCTCTTTCCTCTCCTTCTCGAGTCGTGGCGCTGATGACTTCGACTTGTGTGTCTAGACACTGGGCGAGACTTTCGCTGATGGTCACCCGACCTTCTCTGAGGGCCGGAGTTTTGAGTCCAGTACGCCTGCTCCTTTTTCTCGCCCCGTCCTGTCTCCATGACCTTTGTATGTTCTTCTGCTTGGTCATGCACTCTTGTCATCTCTTCAATCTCATCGAGGTTATGACTCTTTCTCAGCAGTCGCCTGCGAAGGATTTCTGAATGACAACCATCGATGACTTTCAGTCGGATGGCATCGTCAGTTGAAAAGGAGTCAAAATTGCAGTATTGTGACAGTCGACGCAGTCGTGAGATGTAGGTGCTCATCATTTCTTCTTTATCTTGACGGGCCTGATGGAACACATACCTCTTGTAGTCCACATTTCTTTTGTGTACAAACTTTTTGTTAAGTGCATCACGTACTTTATCATAGGTCCCTTTATCATCTGTTGGTAGTTCTTTGATCACTTTCCCAATTTCTTTGCCAACAAGATTGCGGAGTGCAATTAGTTTGTCTCTGTCTCCTGTGACTTTCGACCCTTCTAGGTAGTCCTCAAGGTCCTCCAGCCACTCCTGCCACCGAGGACCCATACTTCCGCCCGCCACCAGGGTTAATGGTTCTGGGGGGCGTAGATGCGAGACGAGGGGCACGACTGGGGCAGTTGCAGCCACTGCTGCCCCACCTCCGTTCCGGGATGGTGAAGTTGACATGGCTGAGTTGATGTCAACGACGCACCGGTCTTCTGGCTCCTTCTCACCTTGGAGAGTTCAATGCTTGTTACTGCACCAGTCACTCTTTTATTATTGCGTTACTTGTCCTCTTCACTTGCATTCGCCAATGCTTATTTGCATCTGTCAATGCTTGTTTGCTTCTCCAATGCTTGTTTTGCCTTGTAACTGTCAATGCCTGACTTCAAAATGGCCGCCCATTCACTTCATAGGGATGTCCTTTACAGTCGCCTGACTTCAAAATGGCCGCCCCCAGTCATCCACGAGGCTTGAGCTCCTCTTCAGCATCAATCACACTCGGTCTCTTTCTGCACTCACCGAGGGTCTCTTCTTCCAGCAGCAGGGATTTTGCAGCTCCACCTCCACTTCTAGGCCACTTCCACCGTTCAGGTAGGCCGGGGCAGGCTCCAACGTCTTGCGATCGCCGCGTGCCGCTCCTCACGCATCGGGGGTGAGAACCGATGTCGGCAAAATCGGCACTTTTGTTCTGGCGCCTCTGCGGGCTTCACTCGCCTCTCGCTGCGCTCCTCACTTGGGCAGGACACTTCGGGAAGGCTGGGGTGGGCTCCAGGTCCCTTCCTTCTTGATTCAGTCTTCGGGACACACTCCCGATTTTGGCGTGAAAATAGCGCCGGACACCGGAGGGGCAGTGCTTCACTTTTCACTGCTCTGGAATGGCCTCACACGATCTCCTGGTCGGCGGACGACTCCTCCACCGCTGGCCTCAGGCTGTAGGCAGCGGCGACCTCAGGGCACAGATGTTGCAAATAGCGATCACGTCTTGCTGGTGTCCGGGACAGGTCATTTCTTTCTCTTGCTCTCCAGCAGGACTAGCAGGTCACTTGGATCCCACCCTCGTCGCCAGTTGTCATGTCGTAGTAGCAATAACGACTGACAATTCTTTATATTTATAAGAGCTTTATTCTTACATCTTCCTCTGACCCTGTCCCTACTCTAACTGCCCTTTCCTGTTCCTGCTCCCCCTCTTCCCTCAACCCCGATGCTCCTCCCATCCCAGCTACTAGACTGCACAACATTACATCCTCCTCCAATCCTCCCCTCCGAATCAGTCTGACCCTGTGCCTCATGGGAACAGTCGAGCCCGAACTGCCAAGCCATGCCTTCCCTGGACCGGAAACAAGCTTCCTAGGACCGGTTTCTGGCATTTCAGCCGTCTTCAGCCAACTTATGGCGAACATAAACTTTGTTTTGTTCGCCATAAGTTGGCAGGGTATGCTCAGATGTGAGTCCCTTGCTCACTTTGCCACTGGATTCAAGCAAGCCTGGCTGAAAACGGCTGAAATGCCAGAAACCGGTCCTAGGAAGCTTGTTTCCGGTCCAGGGAAGGCATGGCTTGCAGTTCGGGCTCAACTGTTCCCATGAGGCACAGGGTCAGACTGATTTGCATATGGGCATGTCTGAACTGGGGTGGCAGAGTGGGCTAAAGAACGGTGATGGATTAAACCCAGATCTGTTGACTGGGTGTGAGTGTTTGATTGGTTCAGATGCTCTGTCCATCACCATCCCCTTTTGTACCGCTTTGTTCGCCATAAGTTGGCAGGGTATGCTCAGACGTGAGTCTCTTGCTCACTTTGCCACTGGATTCAAGCAAGCCTGGCTGAAGACAGCTGAAATGCCAGAAACCGGTCCTAGGAAGCTTGTTTCCGGTCCAGGGAAGGCATAGCTTGGCAGTTCGGGCTGGACTGTTCCCATGAGGCACAGGGTCAGACTGATTTGCAGATGGCCATGTCTGAACTGGGGTGGCAGAGTGGGCTAAAGAACGGTGATGGAATAAACCCAGATCTTTTGACTGGGTGTGAGTGTTTGATTGGTTCAGATGCTCCGTCCATCACCACCCCCTTTTGTATCACATCATGCAATGTCATCATACCATAGTTTTACCAATATACTTTTGGCCATATTTGATCTACATCGAACAAACGTATTTTGTAATTTTTCAACTCACAATTGACCCCAAGTGGGCATTGTTCATAAAACGTTTGGCCCTGTGTGATCAGCATTCTACAAACTTATTCTATCATTTTTCAACTCACAAATGAACCCAAGTGGGTCATGTTCATCCATATTGGTATATTGAACTATATTAAATCAAGAATACTCATTCCATATAAAATGTACATTAATTAAACATGATTCAAACAAAAGCTAAAATAGTATGACTGAACAATCTTATACGAATGCTCTTGATATAATTATATATCTTTCTTCATCCTTCCTGACCACATTATTATAGCCTAAGTGACTTAAGGAAACAGAGAAATTAAACGCTACCCCTACTATAATAATGTGTGTAAAACCTCCCCTAGGTTCAACCCATTGGGTGCTTAAGTGTCTAGACTGATAATGTACTTGGCTTCTGCTTGCTTGAGTACTCGCTCTCGGTTGCCTCCTCTTAGGCTTTTTGGTATCACATCAACTACAAAATAGTAATGCATTGAATGTTATTGTCATGAAAGTATATGGCAGTCAACCAGATATGTTTGATCCTTTTTATTCACTGCCCTCATGTGCTGTAAGATTTTCAGAATGGACTTGCAGTATAGTACTGTTTATATACCTTAGTCTGCAGACACAACTCAGGATATACCTTGCAAATTCAGTTTTGCAATTGAAGCTTTCATCACTCTTGATCAGAGCTTCATTACAAGGAGAATAATACTCAGATGTGTTGATTCCTCCGCTGCAAGCCTTGCAGCCACTGCACCTACGGAAGCCTCTCATTGGTTGCAGCCAACTAGTTTGTTCTATGACTTCCGGGCTTCTCCTGACTAAAGCGTCTTTCATGGAGAAAACCCTCCTGTATTTTATGGCAGGGGATCTATCTCTGATAGGTCCAAGAAGTGCATCTTCCCTATCAAGATGCCAATACTTTTATAAAACAGCTCTGACCTCTCTTTCCTGTCTGTTGTAAGTAGTTATTAACCTGATTGGTTGGTTTTCATTGTCATTTTTTTATGACTGAACAGAATGGACGCTCTGCATCTACTTTATGCAAGGTTTTCACCAGATTTTCTTTATTATTTCTTCTCTCCATGAATCTATGAATAGTTTCTTCCTGACATTTTTAAGTTCACTTGGATTGCTGCAATTCCTTTCCAATCTAAGCATTTCTTCATAGGGACGGTTAGCCATGAGATGTTTAAGGTAGGAACTACTAGCATGTAACATGGGGGTCTCTGCTGTTTTTTTACGATGTAAGTGGTCTGTTTACTGCCCGCTTCTATGTACACCACCAGATCCAGAAAGTTCACCAGCCTCTCATTGATGTGTGTGGTGAACTGTAAGTTGATGTTATTACAATTTATTGCTTCCACGAAAGCTTAGGCTTCCTCTTATGTGCCCTTCCATTCCACAAAAATATCGTCAATGAAATGCAACCAATTTACCACATGATTATTCCACACTTCAACGTGGTTTGTGATGTGCTACAGCTCTTCCCACCAGCTCATGTGCAAGCACGAGTAACTGGGGGCGAAGCAGATGCCCATCGCAGTACCACACATCTGCTTGTTGACCTCTTTGTTTACCAGGAAATAATTATTTTCCAGACACCATTCCACCATACTGATTAAGCATTTTGGTGTGATTGTACAGTCAAAGCGGTCTGCTTCTGAGGAAACGTTGAATAGCATGCAAATCATAAAGAACATATAAAGATTCCCCCGTGGTCAATACATACTTTCTTATGTGGCAAAGCTCATCAGATTAATCATTTAGCCTTCTTATTAGCATAGGTACAACACAGTTAGTACTTTCATTTTGTATATTTTATTGGTTTTTTCTTTTTCTGTAGTATATCAAAAGTATTTTTCTTTTTGGATAATTTCTTATGTATACATTAAATTCATAGCTATTAGTTCTAATTCAATCAATTTTAAAATACAGTGAGACATACCATGATCTTTACAGCATATTTATAATTCAAATGTTTTTACAATACAAGACAGAGCCCTGTCTCTCACACATCAACCAACAGACACGCTTATTCATTCATACAACTTCACACTTATTCCCCTCCCAACAAAAAATATTCCTAAGGTTGAGGTAACACAGATGTTGTTTGTGTGTTTTTCCACGCCAGGTCTAAACGCGTTTCGGTGGGTTAAGACCACCTTCCTCAGGACCAGAACAGAAAGAGTTTTATTCTCTCCTCAGCGTGTGTGTGCAGGGTACCTAAGTTTCGGTGATTGGCAGAAGTATCTGGATTCCTTTATAAATGGAAATTATCTTCTCACTGACATTAGTAAACAAACAAACAAACCCCTAGGTTTATCATAAAAATATCACTTGGGGAGTAATCCTTATCTTGGTTTGTGTAGCGGAGCAAGAGGTTTTCTGGTGTAGTCCTCATAATGATTCGCCCTTTGATTTAGATGGAAGAGTCCGGTCTTTGGTCCTCATTTATGTTCATAGTACGTAATCCATGTCGGCTTTCTTTTGTTTCCTCACTCTCATAATTAGGATGGTCTATTCCTGTTAGTTTAACCGAAGTGCACGGTCGTCTTGCCACGTCTCTCCAGCTTCGATAGATGCAAATCATCACATTGTTTGATGTTCGTGTGCAGAGCGGTTGCATCTAGTGAAATCAAAACCAAGCCATCTTGCCAAGGGATATAATAGATTCTTTTGGGGAAAATACCCTTTGTCTTTTATGAAGAATGGCAAATTCCTGACATGTTCCTGTAAGAAGAAGTCAATGTATCTTGAGGTGTTTTCAAATAAACATTCATTGAACCATATTCTTGGTCTTTCCAGAGACTGTTCCCTATTTTGTGTGTTTTGGACATGAAATATAGTATTGGCATTTTGGAATGATCATTTTTTAAGTACAGATACTCATCTTGAGTTAGCAATCCCTAGCTTTTTTCCATTGTGACAATATGGATATGTAGTTTTTTATAACTGACGCACTTGCTCCCAAATGCTTTTGGTATAGTAGCTGTTGTTGATGAACAGCCTGTTTGCCTCTGCGTTGTACAATTCTGCCGGCCAGATTATGATGTTTCCTCCTTTATCCGCATTGCGGATGACCACCTCTTTGTGCTGTTGTAGTTTCTGCATTCATTACTGAATTTTTTTTCCTTGAGATTGTACTTCTTGTTCCATTCTTGTGTGTTTTTGTAGAGCTTTTTTAGATCATCAATTGCTCTGTCATTAAATTAATCTGTTCCATCTCTAGTGGATATTGGTCAAAAGTTGAGGCATGTTTGAAGTATGTATCCTCTTCTCCAGGCACATTAAGGCACATCCAGACCTAAGGAATCAGTGATGTCTTGCTCGACAGCGGACTGACCAAGGCCTATTTCTTCGCTTTCATTTATTTTAATTTTTGCATCAGCCTCAAATCCGCAATGGAAAGTTTATCATGCTTAGATTTCTAGGTCTGTTTGCTGCTCCTCATTTATTTTTAAGATGGTGGTGCTTGGTCAGTTTTATTTTTCTGATTTACTTGTAACTGTCCACCCTAGTTTGAGTACAGTTAAAAGAGCTTTTAGGGCAAAATCACAGTCCCAATGTTAAATCTGCTATTCTGCTTTGCCTAGCACTATCCCAGAAAGATTGATTATCATATCCGAAGGGTCCTTATTTACTTGTGTTTCCATTTTTGTTTGGGCTTTGTCCCTCCTATTTCATTTTCTTCCTCCTGCTAGCAACATTTTTCTAATGTTGGTGGTAGCCAATCCAAGCACTCGCTCCTGGGGGAGAATGAATTGGCCCAATGGAAAACAAGCTCCCTGGGCCTTTCAGAATGCTCTATTTTTAATTGGCATTCCTGTAACACCCTTAAGAGAGTCCCTCACAGACCTAACCTCCCAGATAAACTATTCTTTTTTAATCTTCATTTCTTAAAAATTACTGTACAGAGTTACACCAAATCACAAAAAGCACAATCTACGGACAGAGATCCACCTTCCTGACAAATTTGGTGTAATTTAGCTCAGAAGATTTTGCAGGAGCACTGCCTAAAGAAGTCTGTGGAAAATGCATAGGAAAATTTGCTTTTAGGACCCACCTTTTTTACGGCCCCAACGTGGAACATCGTTTACAATGAAACTTTTACCCCACACTACCATTACAACGCAGGAATTACAACGAAAGTCGTTACAACGACTTTCGCTGGAGGGCACTGTTGGATAGGAAATAGTTTAATTTTCGATCCAACACCTTCCCTACTATCCACGGGGACTGGAGTTGGAATATAAAATTAAACTATTCCACTATCCATCGCCCCCCAACGCAAGTCGTTGTAACACCTTGTGTTTTAATCCCCGTGTTGTAAAGGCATGCGTGGTAAAAGCATGCGTTGAAACGACATACATCTGACCCCAACTGAATGGATCTCCCTGAAACTTTCCAGGAAGGAGCTGAAGTGAATTTGCTTTTTTGGAAAGTTTTGTGATGGTTCATCAAACTGCGCCAAAGTTATTAGCCCACCAAAAACGCTATGTCAATGGAAATAAAATCCTAACTATAACTAACCCGAGGCAACCGTGCTATATATATATCTAGACAGGTACATCTAGAAATTCTTTACATACTTGCCTGTTGATATTTTTGTCCATGACATTATTCTACAAAATGCCCTACTCAATATGCAGAACCCACACCCTTGCAATCAATCAATCAGGAATTATAGTACGCAACTAATCACTTGATATGGTACCGGGGCACTTGCAAGCCCAGGATGCTCATTCGGACAATCAGGTCTTGAGGTCCCTTCCGAATTCAGGAAATTAGATGATGGTCCAGAATTTTGTGGGGAGACTGTTCCAGGTCTTTGTTCTGCGATGTGGGCGAAGGGGTGTCCCCATTTCTGCTTCAGTAGTAGCAGGGAGTGTGGGCAAGTGATAGGAAGGCACATCCTAGTCTTCTCTGGTTGCTAGAAGTTCAGGCGGTGTTTAATATAGGGTGGTCCTTGCAGTGTAGAGACTTGTGTGTGGCATTGTGTCTTTAATGACCAGGGGGCAAAGGGACTCTTTTGTTGACAACATCTTACTGTCACTGCTTACTCTTTGAACTTAGGAGTGTTAGTGGTTGATCATGTTGTTCACCATAGATGAGTTAAGGTTGAAGGAGGGCCTTCTGTTTTTGCCTATCATTTGTGTAATCACTTATCAGTCTCTCTCCATTCTTTTGGGAATTATGGGTCTTATTTAGCCTTTAGCAGAGACTGTAATCTGTTGCAAGGGCCACAAGTACCCTCTCTACCTGTCTAGTCTGGTGGAACTTCCATACATAGATGTGGAGACTACCCCAACTCCGCTCCCTACATACAGCTCGAGGTCAGACAAAGTAAAGGTCATCAAATATTTCCCTTGTATCCAGTGGCCAGTTTTCACTGTCTGCCACCCCCAGGAAAAGCCTGGCATTAATGGACACTGAAAACTAAAAAATGACACACATGCCATGGGAGAAATCTCCCATGGCTAGAGAGTCTTTGATTTCTTTTCTTTTAAAAAAGAATATCCCTCCTTGGGATATTCTTTTTGGAAAAAAAAATTAAAGTTTCAAGGACGGCTTCGTTAGGTTGACAGAGCCATCCGTCAAACTTTCAAACCATTTACAGGAACAGCCCTGAAGGCGAGAGATGTCTGCCAGGTGGGTGGTTATATCCTAATTTGCTGAGAGAAGTATACTCGCCGTAGTTGGAATAAAAGTACTCCACCATGGCGATAGTACTTAATCCAGTCCCCAACATATATATCATACCTGCCGTTTAGAATTAACCACTTATGTTACTCCTGCACCTGCTTGATGGCAGGTTGACGATGGTCAAGTACAAGCAGTAAGAGCCCTTCAGATGTATGTGTGTTCGAAAATGTCCTCAATTGATTTCTTCATTCAATCAAAATACATGCAATTTAAATTCATTTAAGCTTAAGGTTAGTATAAGGATTAGAGTAAGGCTAATCAATTTAATCTTTAATTCAAATTGATTAAGTTAGCATAGGGTTTATTTAGTTAGTATCAGTGTTAGGTAAGTATAGTTATTTCCTTGCAATTGAACTATTTAAGGGCTATGGTTAGAGTTGGCATCAGGGATGGGATAATTATAAATATTTATTTTATTTTAGTTTACGTTTATTATTTAAATAGGTTCATATTGGAATTAGGGTTAAGTGAAGGATACCTACTTATTTAAAGTTGATGTCATTTAAAATAATTTAGACTTATGGTTAGTATTAGCAACAGGTTATTGATAATCATTTAATAAATTGTAATGTTAATTAAAGTTACTTATATTGCATTAATTAAAGGCTAAGTTCCCTGCTATTGTTATGCTAAGGATGGTTATTCAATTTAATTTCTGTTTAATTGAATCATATTTACATTAAGGATTAGGGTTATTATAAGGAATGCATTAAGGCAAATAATGTATTTTAATTTAAATTAAGTGTTAGATTTGGGATTAGGATTATTGTTAAATTAAGGAGAATTACCTAATTAAATCTAAATTAATTAAAAGTTAGGGTTAGTATTAAGGATATGTTTAGGATCATTATTAAATTAAGTTTAAATAAATATGGGATTATGGTAACGATTCAGATAATTAAATACCATTAATTATACATTATTGAAAATGATTTTAAAAGGTAAAGGCATTAAGGTCAGGGAAGTGGCACCATGGTAGTGGTATAGTTTATGTAAAACGTTTCTTAATGTTGTAGTGGCGTTTCATATAATGGCATTGATACGGTGACATATAAGTGCGGTAACCTATCCATGTAGTGTAATTTATGTAGTAACATACAGTCACCTAACATTGAACTCTGTCCCTGGTGAACCAATTTGACTCATGTATAAAGTTATTTGCCATTTATTTGCCCAAGACTTTGGGCCAGATTTAGAGCTGAATAGTAATGTGCATTTGTCAGATTCACATGAAGGGCACTAAATCCAGAGGAGTATCCACCGTAGGAATTGCTTCCAACATGCAATCCCTAAGAACAGAAAATACACATATAGTATGCTCTCTAAGGGTGAATTACTGTTTTTCTTCTTTGATAAACGAAGTGGATCATGGTGCAAACCAACTCACTACATGGGAAGGTTCAACTGTTTGTGCAGTGTCCTTGCTTCTCTCCGGGCTTCATTTTGCTTATAAAGAAAAACCAAATGAACTGCACACAAATGACTGAAAGACACTAGTTCATCTGGGTTGTCTGCAGAGTAAATTGGTCAGTTTATATAGCCAAATTTTGCAAAAACAAGCAGATTAAAAAAATTGACAAATTTTGTTTTTCACAATTCAACACATTTTTCACCTACCTCTATTCTCAATATATAGATCTTCCTTGAGGATTTTCCATACCTCCCATCGCTAAATCAGGCACTTTGTCTTTTAAACATTAATACCAAATGGTCTAACAAAAGAAAAGACATAGCTCAATTTTGCCTTGAACTTGCACAAACACCTCTTTATTTCCTGCGTGTGGCGATTTCACAAACTATTCAGAATAACAGTAGCTCACTGGTTGGATCTCCCTTTTGCACCTACTGAATTCCCATGTCACCCCTCTATAAAGAGTTCTAGGGTGAATAGCACTAGTGCTTAACCCTTCACAGATGAAAAAGAATGAGCCACACATACATACAGATACTATCAAAGGGAGACAATAAACAGACAAAGAGAGTAGGACCCTTCTTTTCCCTGTAAACAAGTATACAATCAGGGATGGTGTAAGAAACTGAGTTACTGGTTGAGCGGGGTGAGACCCTACTCAAGAAGTAACCACAATTCTTGTCAGGGTGAGGCTGCAAGCAAACTCCTAACTAACCTGTGCCCAACCCTGTGGTAGCTGGGCAGAGAGCAGTCAAGCTTAACTTAGAGGCAATGTGTAAAGTATTTATGCAGTCCTTCAAATGTAATAAAGTAAAACACAACACAAGAACAATCCTACTCTGATATAGAAAGATAGAGTAACATTTAATAAATAAAGCAAGACCAAGACAACAAAAGTCAAATTACGAGGAACTGGAGATATGTAATTTTAAAGATTTAAGTGAAAATAGCACCAGAAGCCCAAAGTGCCATTCCCAGCTTTCTATTTGTGCAAGACTGGTAGAAAGTCACTAGTTCAGGCCGACCATGATGGAGCATAGGTCAAATACAGGCGCAGGTTAATACAGCAGAAATGGTATCTTCTCAGTCCAGTTCATAGAGTCCCATTCGCAGTGGAGGGGCCTGTGAGGAGCAGGGATGTTTTGTGGACAGTCATTAATGTGGCGTGAAGAGCAGGCCTGGTGTCGTGGATGGGTTTTATTGTAGTATGAGGATCCTGTTGTCGTTGCAAATGGTCCGGCCGATGCGATGGCTCTCTCCGCAGCAGTCGATGCTGTAGCATGAAGGGTTGGACTGACGGAACTTCATGTTGGCAGGCTGTGCAAGGGACACGTTTTCGGCACCAACCAACCTGTTTGTGGTAAAGAAAAAAACTTCAATTCAGCCTCTCTGAGGCCACACCAAAGGCCCAGGGCTTGTGGGGGCACCACCTGCGGTTAGTTGCTTGCTCCACCTGGATCTGGGTGCTGATTAAGGTGTTTGGGAGCCTGTTATGTCCCTGTGGCTCTGAACAGGAGGTCAAAAGACTAGCCCTTGGAGTCACTCTGGGAGTACTGGGCTCAGGACAGAATACCCTCTGATTCAGACAGGAGGGCAGCTGGGAAGCAAGGCAGCTGTCCAGGAAGGCAATAATCTAGCAGGGCCACAGTCCAGCAGAGTGGCAGTCCTTTGAGAAGCACAGTAGTCCTTCCTGGCTGGGTCTCCACAGGTCCAGAAGTGTAATGAAGAGCTGGTGTCTCAGATCCAATATGTATACCTGGTTCCTTCTTTGAAGTGGGATAAGCTTCTAGAGGTTTCCCTTCGAAGTCCACATGCTTCTTGCGTTCCCTGCCCTGGCTCCAGATTAACTACGGTGGGCATGTGCCCTTTGGGTGGAGGCAGGACACAGCCTATTCAAGTCTAAGTAGGGCTGTGAAAAAGCTCCCCCACTGATCATGCTAGTCATGGCCCATCCAGACTCACTTTAGCTCTCTATTGTTGTGGCTGTCTAGAACGAATACACAAAGACCATCTCTCAGTTTCATCCAGTCAGCAGGCTACAGGCACCAAATGCCTAAGTATGGAAAATGCCAATTTTCTAAAAGTGGTATTTTCATACTGTAATGCAGAATCTGACTTTACCATAAGATAGAATTTTGCATTACAATTCCAATGACACCAAACATAAATTGGTTAACTGTTCCCCTTTGGAAATACAGTTTATTCAATGTAATGAGATAACCCTCAAGTTATCCTATAAGAGAGGCAGGCCTTGCCATAATGGAAAGCAAATGTGTGTGTTTTCACTACCAGGACATAAAAAATGTAAAGGTTCATGTCCAACTATTTAAATACACTGCACCCTGCCCTTCAGGGCCTACCCTAGGGCTGACGTATATGCATTAAAATGGGAGGTCTGGGTCTGGCAAACGGTTTATTTCACCAGGCCGAAATGGCAGTCTTAAAATGCATACACAGACTTCAGTGGCAGGCCAGAGACATGTTCAAAGGGCTACTTAAGTGGGTGGCACAATCAGTGTTTCAGGCCCACCTGTAGCATTTCATTTACAGGCCCTCTGTACACCTAGCACCACTTTAGTAAGGACTTCTAAGTAAATTAAATATGCCAATTGGGGAGAAGCCAGTGTTACCATGTTTTGAGGAGTGAGCACATGCACTTTTTAGCACTGGTTAGCACTGGTAAAGTGTGCAGAGTTCCAAGGCCAGCAAAACGAGATCAGCAAAAATAGAGGTGGAAGGCAAACGTTTTGCAGGAAGACCACCCTAAGGCTAACAGGTCTAACGGATGGGCAAAAAACAATGAAGTGATCAAAATTAACTGACCGTTCACTGGTACAATAAAACTATGATGGGAAGGTCATGAGTTTGAGATGCAACAAACCTATAATGGTAAGGTAATGAGTTTGAGATGCAACTAAGCTGTGATAGGAAGGTCATGAGTTTGAGACTAGCTCAGTCTTCCTTCCTACTGAAGGTGGGTAAATTGAGTACTATGACTGGGTAATAATAATATCTGTAAGTTACAATGCTTACAAAACGTAGACCAGATATATATATATAAGTTGTTAACAGATGTATGTCGCAGTCAGGCAGAAACGTTTGAGACACAGTCCAAAAAAGGCAATCCTCATTGAAAAACTCCCTACCACAGACACAAGCCGAGATAAGTAAATTACGTAAACAGCCATAGAAAGGCATAATCAGGTACTCTTTGAAGGAAAAAGATATCCAAGGGCATGCAAAAGCATGTATGCATTGCACAGCACAGCACACACACATTGAATTGGATTCTTTTGAGGTTGTGTTGGCATACACATTTGTACTGAAGAGTATGCATTGAGTACACTTTCACACACACTCACCTATGCGCCATGGAGAGGGGCTTTGATTTGCACAAGGCAGACAAATTAGAGCGTCAGCACAGGGGGCGACAGCAACAGCAGACCAGTGTTAGCAGATATGGCTCTGAACTGTGTTTTCACCCTTGTGCAGCACAGCAAATGTGGTTGCTATGCTGCACTGCATGAAAATGTAGTAAATCTTTCTCAAAGTGTCAAGGAAACACAACAATGTAAATATATGAAATATGTAGCACTAGTACTGTCTTCCATCCACCTCACTCACAAACAAGTAGCGAAGCAAACACGCACACACATATTCATACATACAAACACCATACATACAAACACCGCAATGACACACAGAATCAGGCACTCGAATATGACTGGGCACCGACAGACATTTGAATAGATTGCAATGCTACTTCCCATTGCAGGCACACAATACACACCATAGGCATATTCGGGGGTGGCTCCTACGCTAAGGCGGAGGAGCGTTGCCCCACTGCTCTGTGAGCAGTAGTTAAAAGAAAACTAAAATTAAAATAACCAGCGCTATTATAATTTTAGTTTTCCATTTCCTTGTGTAGGTGGGGCTGGACTGCCAGGTAAGGGGACAGGAGGAGGAGTGGCGGGTCCACCCTAAAGTGCACATAACTGTGTGGCAGGCCCTCTCGGGGCGACCATAACAGTCATGCGCAATTTGCATGTTCTCCATGCATTCTGCATTACAGCCTGCCTAGAGAAAATGCCCAGGCCCCGATTCCCCGTCTGAGCGCCAAACCACGGCACTCAGACCAACCACAACGCTGCTTTGTAGCATTGTGATTGGCTAGGGGAGTCAAGAGCCTGGGTGCTTCCTGGTTCCGGCTTCCTGCGAGGGAGGGCAGTGAGCGGACTGAGAGGCGGCCGAACGTGTGGCAGGCCTGAAAGTAAGTGTTTTTTCAAATATTATTTCAAGGTCCCCCCCCTACTACCACCACCCGCCACCCCCACTAATAATGGCCGCCATGTGCATCCTGACAAGAAACTAATGGCTGGGCAGCCCATAAGCCGGCCACCGTAACTTATCATACTCGCACATACTGTAGGCCGACACAGTGGCATACAACTTATACATACTCACAGCCAAGGGCGTTTGTGCAGCTCATACTTTATTTGCACACCACAGGAAACAGCAACAAATATCATGAAACGTCAGGCTGCTAATACGATGGGAAGCCAACAAAGGCGCAGGATTCACCCACAGCCAAAAGAATGTATTGAGCGGGAATTACCTCCGTATCCACGTGCCTCGTTTCAGCCTTACCGGAAAGGTTCCCCTGCACCTCGGGCAGGCACCCATCTGCCTGTGCAAAGGACACGATGGCTGGCCTCTGATACACTGCCAGACCCAATGCCACAGACCATGTCTTGCCTGGGGCGGCGAGTTCTTCATACGCCAATGTTTATTTATTGCTAGGTTCAGGAACATCAGTTTAAAAAAGTGCATTTTGTCTGATGACATCGCTGTAACAGTTTCACTGCTCTCTCGCAGGCGAGATAATACACTGTTTTAACTAAAATGAAATATATTCAAAACCAAATAAAATTAAACAGATTAATTGAAGAAGTTCACCTAACGGAGGCAAATTATGAGCAGTGAGTGTGAGTGAGTGTAAAAATTCATCACAAAGTGTCAAAGTTCAGGACAAAAATTCAGGGCAAAAAGTTCAATTTTGTGGACCCATCTGTGCAGCAAAAACATGATTATTTAAGTATTTTTGTAAATAGACACCTAACAAAAGCCCAACTCCAAACAGGATTTTATTCTTTGGTCTGTATAATACATTACATCATTGAGCAAATATTAATATGTAACTGGGCTAATTTAATGGTTAAAAAAGAAGCAAAAACCCCACTTTCTCAGGGATCATGGGCCACATATTTGGATGCCCCTGCATAACAACCATCCTTTGACTACGCAGCATGAAATGAAATATTGTTGGATTCATAATCAGGCACCATGGAAAACTGCCAGTTAATAGAAACAATTAATACTAGAAAGAGTTGAGTGATAGAAAAGTTGTTGTAGCCAATGGCTACACCCTCAACTAACAAACCTTAAAAAGAATATTTGTGAAAAATGTCCAATTGCATGGCAGATCTGTTCCTATCGTTGAATAGTCATTATCTGGGAGCAACATTTGTACAGGAGTCCTTTTCCCCACTGCATCCATTTATTAAAGAACATAGATGGAGGGCACCCTTTTATTGTCAAGTAAAGAAGGGACGGACAGAGGAAGAGAAAGAGAGATAGAAACATGGCGGCATATTAGCAAGAAGAGGCGATAATAATCGCTAACCCAGGTTTGCGAAATTTTTTTATCACCGTCTATCGCTGGATTTCATCGCCGAGATAGCGCGTTATTAGCAACGCTTATCTCTAAGGCGTTAAAAAAATCCAGTGATAGCGCGAAAACCAAAAATAGCGCGAGAATACCGGCACTAAATTAACTGCGCTAATGAAAAGCTTGTTAATAGGCAAGTGTGTACCTAACCTAACAATCCACCGCCATTGACAAGATGGCTAAGTCAAGTTTTCATCAGGCATTAAAATCAAGCGATAATCTCGGTTAGCGAGACTTTTTTAATCACTTTGTGGGCATTGATAATAGGAGGAAGTTGTGTTTGCGACTGTTTCCCTTTACTTTTAGTGAGGAATGCCTACTTTGCATGTCATTAGCGTTAAATATTGCTGACATGCAAAGCGTCAAAAAAACGGGCGCTATTGCCAGTACACTGTCTCTAACAGCTGTTAGCGACAGCTTGCTAATAGGGCGATAAAAATATCGCTGCTTTAGCAGGCAAAAGTGCCGCTAAAGCGGCGATACAGCCCTTGATAATATGCCCCATAGTTTTGTTTAGCAATGTGCCCTACTCAAATTAATATTGCCTTTATGCAATACCATATATTTTTTAAGCTTTAATCATATGTTGTGCTGCTCTTTAACGCAAAGGATCCAAGTATGTGTTATACAAATCTATGACATTCATTCTGGCTGAATGCTATCTTTTATAAAGGCCTGTTTAAGTGAAGACAGCCAGGAAATTCAACCTCAAAATGTGCTGTGTGAAGCATAATACCTCTTGTTCCCTAACAAGCATCTTCTGACCTGCCAGTGTGTTCAGAGTGCCTACTTAAATGCAAAGTGTCCTGAGAAGTGGTCATGCATCAGAGAGCACTTGACTGGCAGAACACTAAATGATTTTGAAAAGTACATGCCCACACAAGCAAACATGGATGGCACATTAGTGCACTGCATGGCTATGCAAGAGATACCAAGAAGTTAAAGGGGCCATCCAGTGAATAATTTCACAGAATGTCGAAAAACACAAATTGACTCAAGCTAACATAAAATGAAGTTATGTCCTAGAATGCTTATTGTTGGTGATTGTTAGCAATGCCAAACTGAGCAAAGGGAGCTTGATTCCTTTAACTGGGTGGCCCCTGCAACGCATGCTAGGTAGTAACAAATACAAGAACATTGGCAAAACAACTTTTCAACAAGACAAACAACAGGAGGAGGACCGTAAGGGAGTCACCCTCCTAATTAAATACACTTTGGGCCTGATTACTAGTGGGTCAATTAATTCCAACTCATGCATAACACCCTGTTTACGCATGGGTGGGAATTATGAGTAATAAACACATTCAATAATTATCAGAGGCCTTAAATAATTCAACCTTCATTACATTTCAGCAAGTCAAACCTGGTGCATTAAGTATAAAAATCTGCATGTTATTCCCCACAAACTCGTAATAGGTGTTATCACTCCCGATAAATAACATGCCCCCTGGTGTCGTTATCTATCAGTTGCATTGAATAACACTTTAACTTGTAATCAGGCCGGCAATGTGAGCAAATTGTCAAAATTTACCCTCACTGTGGAAGACACACAGTTTAACATCAACATCTGGACAACTAGCTGGGTCTGGTGTCTCAGAGGACTAATGCATCCACTGCAGGGGCCTGTGTTTGACCTCTTGGTCACAGGTTCAAATCCCGGTAGGTCCACTCAGCCTTGCATCCATCTGAGGTTGATAAAATGAGTACCATTGAGTTGGGTAACAATAAACATCTGTCATTTAGCGCCAAGATGCCCCATCAGGGGTGAATGTGCGCTGTACAAATATACATACTGGAGGAGGTGAACGCATTGCTCTGTATACTGATTTACCCTACCCACAATGTTATTTCCTACTTGCAATACCTTCTTGTATTTTTGTGTGGGTCATATGTTTTTCTCTTTTAACAGGGTACAGCGCTGTGGCACCAAGGGTCCAAATGTGTTCTTTACAAAACTGTAAAATAGTTCATTTTATGTCAATCTGCTTCAAGCACATACCCTTGCATCTCCCTTTCCTTTCGCACACAGAAAATCATAAACTGCGGCCCAGAATGAAGAATCATAGAAACACTAAGGTCAGCAGATATATTGGAATTAATTATATTATATGATAGATGGATTTATATATTGTTTCATATCCTTGACGATGCGCGGTATTATGTAGGGAAGTCTGCAGCACAGTCGTACATAAAAATAATTCACTGCAGAGGATGGTGGTACAGAATATCGAGTGAGGTTCCAGACTATCATGGCCAAAATATGGAGGGGCTTATTTATAAGCCCTTGCGTCACTTTTGCTCCGCTGCAACGTCACTTTTTGTGACGCACCAGCAGGATAAAAAATGTGCCACGCTGCGTCATATTTACAAAGTGACACATCTAGGTAGATGCATCACTTTGTAAACCCCTCCGCCACATTATACCTGCGCCAGGTATAATGTATGCAGGGTGGGCGTTTTGACGCAAGTAAGCCTCGTAAAAATGACATAGTGAAATCTATGAGATTTCACTGCCTCACTTCTAGAACGCAAATGCGTCATTATCTTACGCATGCCTCACAGCGGGCGTAAGACTGACGCAGGTACATTGAAATGGGACTTGCCCATGTTAAATGGCCCATTGCTGACGTTGTGTCACTTTTGTGACACACTCCAGCAATGCGTCATTTTTGCGCCTACAGATACATCAGAAATACTGACATATCTGTAACTCCTTGCAACATGATGCGTCATATTGTAAATATGACTCATCCAGCATATCGCAAGGAGGGTGCAATGAAAAGTGGCGCATCGCTGTTTTCACGCAGCGATGCGTCACTTTCCATAAATGAGGCCCGGAGGATCTAAATATTGACAGGTCAGTATTTATAGGTAAACATACATTTACTATACTTAGGGCTAGATGTAGGTAAGTGGTATTTACCGATTCATAAATACCAAAATTTTACCGATTCGGTATTTATGAATCGGTAAATATGAAGGGGGGAGATGTAGGTAATTCCAGATGTTGAAATACAGAATCGGTAATATTCGGTATTTACCGATTCGGTAAATACCGAATCGGTATTTCCTATTGATTCCTATGGGCTGTAAAGCCCATAGGAATCAATGGGAAATACCGATTCGGTAATTACCGAATCGGTAAATACCGAATTCTGCAAGGGTGCAGGGGTGTCACTTTGACATCCTCTGGCACCCCAAAAATAGGCATGTGCGCCATGTGGCACACAGACATGCCCTAAGGGCATGTCTGTCTGTCACATGGCTAGGTGAGCATGCACACATGTGCATGCACACCTGAATTCGGCATTTTAACACCCAATTGGATTGGGTGGTAAAATACCGAACTTGTAGGGCCTTTGGGACTCAGAAGAGTCCCACCTACATCTGAGATTTACCGAATCGGTAAAAATACCGATTTGGTATTTTACAGAATCGGTAAATTTACCGATTCGGTAAATTTACCGATTCTGTAAAAATGTGCCCCTACATCCCAAAAACCCATTTACCGGTCGGAAATGGCCGAAATCGGCCGTTACCGGCCGGTAAATGGCCACCTACATCTGGCCCCTAATTCCAAATACATGTACCTTGACGATATGTATATATCTTCAATGTACATAGACGTGGAGTTATTAGTCATTCTATATCTACCTCTATGTGTTTACCTCCTCAATACTTTGGTCCTCAATATTTTGTCTACGTTATTCTAGTATCTGGATATTCCAAACTCAATATTGAAAACTACACAGCCACGGCCCATGCAGGTAAGAGCGGTGCAGAGGTGGGACCGGGTGGGGGGGATTTCGACAGACAACGACGAGGGAAAAATAAATAAATAAATAATTTTTCCTCATCGTCTTCTGTTGAAATTGCCCCCCCCACGCGGCCCCAGCTCTCCACCGCTCTTACCTGGATTACCCACAGCTGAGACTACAAGCTCTGAGGAGGATTACCCTGATCGATGTAAGACAGCATCTACCTCAAATGCTGGTTTTCCAGTGTATGTTGGAAGGACTGAGACCTTTGTGTGGAGCACGGGGATATTCTTTTGAAGGCAGGCATTGGCCAGCTATCTCAAACAGCACTCAGATGGGGCAGGTGTTTGCAGTGGTCTCTAGGCACCCAATTTTGGGGACCAGGAGTTATTTTTTATTATCAGATTTCAATCCAGAACAAGAGGATGAAAGATCATGGAAGGGAAAATGAATGAAGAGAAAGATAAAAAGCAACGACAAAAAAAGATGTAAAAACAGCCTGCAATAGTGAGATAAAGAGGTAGAAAGGGCAGGTAGTGGATGAATGGTGCATGAGGAGGAAATAGGACTAGGCAGATTGGTATTTGGCACCTTTGGTGTTAGAAATGGGGATCTCTAGTTGGCAGAGGTGGGTACCTTTGTCCAAATAGGGACCATTGCCTCTAGTCAGGGTAAGGGGGATACACTTCTAAAATAACCCCTGCTCACACCCTTGGTAGCTTGGCACGAGCAGACAGGCTTATCTCAGAGGCAGTGTGTTAAGCATTTGTGAACACATACAGTAAAACAGTGAAAACACTACAAATGGACACCACACCAGTTTAGAAAATAATAAATCTTTATCTAAGCCAATAAGATCAAATACAATAACAATCCAATATACAATACTCTTGAAAAATAGTACTTGTGAAAAATAACATTTAAATTGCAGGAAAATCAATAAAACACAGTTCTTCTGACTCAGTAGCTCCTCCTGGGGCTCCCTCAATAGTGAATACTACAGAGTCTAACAATTCCAGCCGACTGCGTCGATGCAGGCCAGCTAAAGCATCAACAGACTCGGACACAGTACCTTTCTCGTTGTGACCAACTGTTAGGAATCAGGCTTCAGATAACGTAGCTGGGGTACACAAAATACTGGAACAATAATGCATGGCCAATGCTTCAGTAGTCCACAGGGCATGTAATTTGATGACGGTCCCTAATGCACATAATAGGCCGTCTCCTCAGTCAGCCGATGATTGGCTTACTGATTTCCTGTTTGGTGACCACGCCCCCTACCTTTGTCAGTCGAGTTCCTGTTTGCTCCCTGATCTCAGTTGATTCTCTTCAGAGCAGTCGAGATACCTTTCCCGTATTCCCTCCAACCTTGTGGCTTTGTTAAGGTATTTTCGTTGCCATCCAGCCCCTTCCATTTTCGTGTTGAATTTACTTCCCGCATTGCCCAGTCTTCTTGTTTTTGGCATCGGGGAGACGGCTCCTCTCCACTGCCTCTCTCGGAGCCGGTCAGCGTGCCACGTTTTGTTTTCCCCCCTTTGCGTGTGCACCGCTGCTCCACTCCACTGGCCCTTTCGGAGCCGGTCAGCGTGCCACATTTTTCCCCCATTGTGTGTGCACCGCTGCTTAGCTCCACTGCCTTTCTCGGCGCCGGTCAGCATGCCACGTTCTTTTTTTTCCAGCGCGTGTGCGCCTCTGCTCCGCGCTTCAGCCTTCGGAGCAGGTCAGCGTGCCACGTTATTTTTTTTTTGCATTTCCTCATTGCGTGTGTACTGCTGCTCCACTCCTCTGCCTTCGGAGCCAGCCAGCGTGCCACTTTTTTATTTCTACCCCCGTGTATAGGTGCTCCGCTCCGCTTCTCCCTCGAGCTGGCCACTCTACCACATTTCTTTTTTGTGTTATGGGAGACACCCACTGTCCAATTATCCCTACAACTACTTGAGTGTGGAAGAGTATATTGTTCTCCTGTCCCTCGTTTACTCAGACTCTTCTTCGCTCCAGGCTTTCAGCAGCCCTTCCAGCATAGATCTTAAAGGCCTGTGATATTCCAAGAGACTTGGGGACAAGTTGCCTGGTAAGTGGACTATAGTTATCGGATATTGGCATGCATTAATGTTCTAGTAGCTGCTATATACTATCTGCACATAGCCAGTAAGAGCACCCTGTATTTTTCTCTTACAGCTCTCTGTCTATTCAGCTCCACACTACTACATTGCCTATTTCAACATCAGGGGAAGAGTGGTGGTCACTCCTGGTTATTCCTCTCACTTTTCGGGAACAAGTTCTCGAGAGGAAGATATATAACTTCATTCCTCTTGGGATTGTTTTCTGGAGGTGTGGGAAACAAGCATCTTCGCTCCCGTGGAATCTTGTGTGGATCTAGTTGGAAAGCTGACTTCAGACCCGACACCAACACATCGATGGGAGTCAGTAGGGTCAAACGTTGTGGTCGCGTTTGAGAAACGGAGCGTTGCGGCAGACGATGTCCTCATCATTCGGTGCAGGCAGCGGCTCGTTGGCGTAGTCGGTGAGACCATGGCTTGTTTTGAAGGGTGAGACGATGCTCACTGCGTTGCTGGCAGGTCATGGTGCGGCAGCGGCGCTGGTCGATGTTCAGGTCAGGCAGCGACGGAGTCGGTGACGTCCTTGAAGCATGAAGCGAAGCATTGCGGAGTGTGATGCCCACAGGACGCGGTGCAAGCAGCAGCTCATTGATAGAGTCGGTGAGACCAGAGTTGCATTGCAAAGCGAGGCGTTCCTCCCGGCGGAGCATTCAGGACACGGAATCCTGAGACGGACTCAATGAAAAAGTCAGTTACCCTTTTCTTCTGCAGAGACGGTGCCCACAGACACGAAGAGGTCTTTGCTGTTCCTGATACCTCGAGAACAGGGGGCAAGCTCAGTTCAAACACTTGGAGCTCTTTTCTTCAAGCAGGGGACAAAGCACGCAGTAAAGTCCTTTTCTCTTTTCCTTGGCAGCAAGTAGCCACTGCAGGCCAACCCCAGACAGCAAACAGCACAGTAGCAGTATTCCTCCTCAGCTTCTCCAGCTCTTCTCCTTGGTAAAGGTTCCTCTTGATTTCCCAGAAATGATCTTAAGTTCTGGGGTCTGGGCCACAATATTTATATCACAAAATCCTTTGTTCTCTGGAGGCAGAGATGCCATGTGCTTAGTCAAAAACGGTTCTGTCCTCCCTGGTGCAGCTTCATGGCAGGAGGTGGAGACAGCATTGTCCTTGGCAGACAAGGCCCATTCAGGTGAAAAGAAATCTCCTCCCCCTACTGTAAATGCAGCCCAGGTCTATTCATCCCAGCCCTGACTCATCAGGCTCTCTGGAGCCACTGCCCCTCTCCAGCCCCTGTCATCCAAAAGCCAGACATGCAATAAACAAACCTAGCAGAGGCACACCGGATGGTTAAGAAAGTAAATGCTTACTTTCTAAAGGTGGTATTTTTAAACACAGAATGTAAAAATCACTCTCACTAAGAGATGCATCTTAACATTCTGAGTTCAGGCACACTGAACCTTATTTTCCTACCTTGTTCCCAGGGGTAGTTATGTTTATAAGATGTTATAAACAAACAACCCATTCTGTCCTATGGGACAGGTAGCCTTGCAATAGTGAAAAACTAATTTGGCAGTAATTCGCTATCAGGACATGCCACACAAATCAGGGCATGTCCTACCTTTCACATACACTACACCCTGTCTACAGAGGTACCGTGGCCTACCTTAGAGGTCACTCACATGTAAGAAAAGGGAAGGGTAGGGCATGGCAAGTGGGGGCACTTGCCAAGTAGACATGGCAGTACCAGACTGCACACAGGGTCTGCAATGGCAGGCCACAATTACATTTACAGGCTGCTTATGTGGTTGTCACAATCAGTGCTGCAAGCCCACTAGCATCATTTGATTTACAGGGCCCGGGTACACACGGTGCACTGTAGTAGGGACTGACTAGTACATCAAAAAGCCAATCAGGAAAACACCAATCCATAACAACAATTTGAAGGGAAAGCATCTGCACTTTAGCGCTGATCAGCAGTGGTAACGTGCCCAGAGTCATAAAACCAACAAAACAGGTCAGAAATAGGAGGGCAAAAAGCAAAAAGTTTGTGGATAAACCCGCTAAAAAAGCCAGGTCTAACACCTGGCATTTGGCTGCACTGGCGAAGGGCCCGTAAGAAAAACTTTTGTCCTGTGCTCTTTCTTTTGTTTACAGCTTAAGTACAGGTCCTCAAGTGCACCTTATGCAGACACAATAAATATATTTATATTTCATCATGTTTGTTTTACCAGCATGCCTGATAGTGGTGAAAATGATTTGGTAGATCCTTAGAAAGCATTGGGTTTGCCTGATAGGAGTAAGAGACACTGATACCAATACACCTTCTCCTGGTTGGTAGCTCAGATGTACATGTGATGCTGCTAAAACAGATAACATTTATATAATATTCTAATTCAATCTCTGGAATATGAATGGCCTCCATAGTCTTGTTAGGACTTTAGCTTATTTAAGATGCTGCCATTCACCCTTTGGAGGCTATTATTCCCAGCAAATGTTGACAGGTCAAATCTGCGGAAAATTACTTTAAGAAAACATGCAGGAAAACGCCAATATTTACAGGATTTGGCACAGGAAATATTGTTTCCACATCTGATAAACACTGCACCCTTGAGTACTGAAGTCTACTGGGTTTGTAAGTATCTCACCCTTTACTAGCCTACTCATAATCAGGTCCTAAGTCAGAAGTCAGTTTCCATTAGGATGCAAAATCTGGAAAGAGCCTAGATTATGAGTAGGCTGGTATTTACATGTATCACTCTCTTATTTGGTTTACATTCATGGATGTCATTGCAAGGAACGCAACATAATGTGGTGTGTGATCCGCCACTCCCTACATCATCCCAGGGATGACTTTTTCCTTCCATGTAAAATCAACAGCCTCCTATTGACTGCTAAGGAGCTGTTGCAATACCCGCATGCTGTCTGTTCCTGTTTCTGCTTTCAAGACCACTATGACCAAGGATAGCGAAGGGCAATGCCAAGGGCTTCAAAGGGCAAGCTAAAGGTAGGAGCTGATAAACCAAGTTACCTTTAATTGACCACCATTTTTACATTTTGTGTGGTCAGTGACTCCATCAACAAGGAAAGCTTCTCTGCTTCTGCAAGGGAACAAAAAGAGTGCAAGCAAGTCTTCTGGGAATGACAGCACCATGGCTAGCTAAGAACCATGGCTGGTTCGAAGATAGACCAAAGCTGTACGCCGACTATGACATCTCCCAGTGGGGTGCATATTTGGCTCTACAAGCAGGGGCACCAACAATGGAGGGGTGGAGTCAGCTAGAGCTCTGCTCAATGAAAATTTCAAGGCGGCTATGCTACCGGCCACAAAGAAGGCCTGACAAAATGAGATGCACATTCATGCACACCTCGATCACTGGCTGCTTCTGGTGTTAATTTATCTCAAGGGCATATCTTCTATTGGTGCAACAGGTGCAGTGGCACTGAGGTCCTGGGGCTGAGGGTCCCACTGTACTCTGATTATTGCTGCATTTTACAGTTTAAACAGAGGCCATAGCTATGTCCTTCCTTGCACCAGGTCAGCAAGGAAAATCGAAACAGACAGCACACTGCTGGGTGCTACTGGTCCTTGTGGGCTCTCTTTTCCAGGTTCATGATCAGGTCTACATAGCACGATTTGTTCCGGAGGAGGAGAAGGTAGCTGACAGGAAGCAGGCAGAATTCAGGTAAGCTATTTTCCCAAGATATCTGATGGCAGCCTACTGCCCAGATCCCAAGTTCTTGTGATCCCTGTGTACTGTATAAAATTTGACTCGCAGACCTTTTTTCTGTGCTGCTTCAAGAGCCATATTTTGATGGGCTTTTCTTGGGAAACATTGTTTACAAAGCGGGGATTACATCGCGATCTCATTACATCGCGGTTTTTACAACGCAAGTCGTTACAACGACTTGCGCTGGATGGCGCTCTAGGACAAGGAATAGTATAATTTACTATCCAACATCTTCCCTACAGAACGTAGTCTGGAGTTGGAATAGTAAATTATACTACTCCTAAGTTCAGCGCACTCCAACGCAAGTCGTTGTAACGGCTTGCGTTGTAAAAACCACGATGTAATGTACAGCGATGTAAATGTGTGCGTTGTAACGTCATGCATCCGCTTTTCATGCACAGCATAGAGCCTGCAGGGCATAAAGTGATTTCATTGAACCCAATATTTCCCTGAGTTGGCATTTCATTTTCAGACAGCACAGCTCAGATGCAGAAAGAGACAAATATTGTTTACGAGCTGTAATATCTGAAAATAAAGCACTGCCTAGAAGAAATATTGAATTAAATGAATTGACTTCATGCCATGGAGGCGCACAAAACAGGTGTTTGACTCTGCGCCAGAAAAGCCCATCACGATCCTATCCTCAATGGCGTTTTGCTGTTTCCATGTATACTGCACAACGCAGCACACATGGAAACAGCAAAAATGAGGAGAAATTAAACATTTCTCCTCGTTGCACCAGGGTGAAACCATGTTTTCTATATGTCTAAATTTTGGTGCTGTCCCATATTTTTGCACTCTTGCAAATATGGGGCAGCATCAAAATCAATGGGTGTTGCAGTGGTACTCCCACCTCAACAACCATTTTCCTCCCCTTTCAAGCTAAGTATAGTGTGAAAGGGTGCCTTATTTACAAGGCAGTGTTAAGCCATGTTAGGTGGCTTAGCGCTGCCTTGTAAATAAGGCAAAGCCCTTATCGCCACCACAACGTTGTGAAAAGTAACATTGTGGTGGCCATAGGGGTTTGTAAATATGCCCCATAGTGTAGAAACACTAGACCGTGATCAGTCGGTCACTACAGTAACCAAGATGTCTAGTTGGCACGCCACAAGGAATAAGTAGATTGTGATTTATGCATACGTAAGGCATACACACCCACACAGGTATAGACATTCATACATATAAAACATTGGATGTATGTTTTGGGATTTCTAATGCACAAACCCAGCTGGTTAGCAAACAAAGGGGCATCTTGACAAGGGCTTTATCTCTGCTTTCTTGGCTTACAAAGCCAAAAAGGCAGAGATAATACCAGAACCCTATTTACAAGAGGGTGCTAACATGCATAATCGCATGTTAGCACCCTTTTTCCCAACGCCTCCCTTTGCATTTCAAATGAGATGCAAAGTGGGCATCACTGGGCGTACACCAGATGGACTACCGTGTAAATATTGCTGATGTTTACATCGCGATATTTACAAGGCAGCCCACTGATTTTAGCACACATTAGATTTTGGCGAAAACTGCAGTTTTTGCCAAAATCTAACGTCTGCTAAAATCCTGACTTAGCCATCCCTAACATAGGGGGTGGATTATGTTATGTTATGTTATGTTAAGCTTTTATTTATATAGCGCACGGCTACTCACCAAGAGTGTCCCGGCGCTTTAAAAGGGCGGCTCAGCAATTAAAAAACATAACAGTAGACAGAAAAGAAAAAAAAAAGAAAAAAAGTAGAATAGAAAAGAAAACAACCTAAAGATTAAAAAGCCACGTCTTCAGGTTTTTCCTGAACAGGAGCAAACTAGGAATGCTGCGTAAAGCAAGGGGCAGCGAGTTCCACAGCTGGGGAGCCTTAAGGCTAAAGGAACGACCCCCGATGCGAGCCTTCCTCACGCGGGGCACCACGGCCATGAACAAAGATTCCGACCGCAGAGAGCGGGCCGGACAGTAGAAGGCCAGTCTGCGCTGCAGATACTTAGCTCCGGAGCCAGAAAGTGCCTTATGCACCAGCGTCAGTGTTTTAAACATTATCCGCTTACGGATGGGGAGCCAGTGAAGTGACTGTAGCACCCCAGATGTTCTTGCCCGCCTGTGAAGGCCGAATATGGCGCGAGCCGCAGAGTTCTGCGCCACTTGCAGCCTTTGGATCAGATACTCCGGAAGCCCTAAGTAAAGAGCATTAGCATAGTCCAGTCTAGATCCTATAAGAGCTTGGACAATGATCTTCCTATGCTCCTCTGTAAGCAGGGGTAGGAACTTCCGGAGCATCTTAAGGATGCCAAAACAGGTGCCCGTCAGACCAAGAATGTGCGATCTGAACGTAAGGCCATTATGCTGATACGACCCTATAGGTCGTATCAGCAAGGTTATCGCCCTTTTGCAGGGAACATCGCTGGAAAACCAGCGATGTTCCCTGCAAAACTGCGATAACCTCGCTATCTCTGGAATTTTTATCGCCCTGGAGTAAGTGTTGTTAATAACGTGCTACCAGGGTGATAAATGCCAGAGATACTTCCTTCATAAATCAATTCTGGGGGGAGAAAGAAAATTGTGATCCGTCCAATTTCCTTTGTATCTAATGTCATAAATCACTAACAGGTGATGTGTACGTGAATGAACAGCGGAGAACCAAGATATACCGCTACTTCGAACAACTTCACACATGCATGAGGGTTTTTTATCTTCGGACATACACATCACCTGTATACCCAGGTTATGCAGGACAAGTGATCCCCCCCCAAGTGATTTATGACAAATGCCAGAGATAGCCTGCGATAATATAATTATTGCTAAGAACGGCCAGCGATGATTATCGCTGGCCGTTGTTAATATGCCCCAAAGCGCTGTACAGAGGCAAGCTCCAGGGAGACACATGAGTGGAGCGGACATGCAACTTTGTGGCTCCAAATGAATGTTTCATTTATGTGTGTGTCTGGACCTCCTTTCAGGCTGCTGGTGTGGCAGCTTTTGGATCTAAGAGGCTGTTTAAGAAATCGCTTTAACTAGGTGATCGAATTGCATTGGGGTGTGGTTCTCCCTTGATATAAAACTTATTCTATGTTAAAATCCTGAATGAGGACTGAATGTGCAAAAATGGACTTCTTCAGGAATTGAAGAAGGGGCACCTGACCAGGGCCGGACTGTGAACAGCATGCAGCCCTGGCAGATTGCTGCTCGACAGGCCCTTGGAGGAGGGGAGTGCTAGCAAGAAGCACCGCCCCTCCTTTTATTACAGGGGGATTATATTGCAGCACTGCTGCAAAACCTGCCCCCGGCGACAAAACTGGCCCCCACTGGCACAAAACAGGCTCCCAACCCTCTGGCCCACTGGGGAAATACCCGGTGCCTGCTACGGCCAGTCAAGCCCTGCATCTTACACCACAAATGAGACTCAAACCCTAGCCCAGCGACCAACCTGTGCCTATATACCTGTTTCCTCCATTCCCCATTACGTTGATCAAATTGAGATAAGTGCAGTTGCATTACACTGCATTGACCTAAATCCAGGTGATGACGGGCTAATTGTTTTATAGTGCAATAAACTATTTACCACACCTTTTTTATCTACCAAGTTGATTTCTCTCAATATAACTAATAAGCCACTTCCGGTGACATCAATTCCTCCTCTGTCATGTCCAGTGATGTTGCAGAGGTCAAAGATCTTGCCTCACAGGTCAGCCAAACTCAGGAAATTAAGAAGTTGTTTTTCCTTCCTATTAGCAGCAGAGATTGCATTGATCCTGGATCAAAAGTGAATGGTGTGTACATGATGAAAGAGACGGAATGTATGGCTACCTCAGGCTAACAGTGTATTCAGTGAAGTACACCCTTGTTTCCCCTACACAGGGTTCAAATATACAATGGGGCAGATTTACAAGAAAGTGCTGCAGCGCGGCAACCCAAGGCCTTTGGCTGCGCCACGCTGCTGCACTTTCAAAGCACAAGAATGTGACATATTTACAATAATATGTTGCATTCCTGTGCTCTCCCCTGCACTGGTGCACAAACAGCTGCAATGTTCCGGCGCAGGCACCCTTGCACCATGGTACAAGGATGCCCGAGACATGGGGAGATTGTTTTTGTGAAGGAAGGGGCACCTTCCTGCACAAAAATAATCACTACAGGAATGTTCTTCTTTCAAGGTGGGGTGCCGCTCGAAGTCGTTTCCAGGCCAAAGCGGGACGTACTTACTGTTTCTGTTACTCCGAGTGCTACTGTGGAACTGTGTGTGACAGCGGGAGCCGGCGTGCTCCACTCCGGGTTTTCCTGACCCCAACCACAGGCAGAGGACTACTCCAGCGTGAGTGGGACTGCGAGGCCCACAGGTGATTGCGCCGGACCAGCGCGCACACCTGCTGCCTCTTCCCGCCCACTCCCCCCCGAAGGCGCTCAAATACGACTCGCAGCCCCCGCTTCCCGGGTGCCGCTCGAAGTCGTTTCCAGGCCAAAGCGGGACTTAATTACTGTTTCTGTTACTCCGAGTGCTACTGTGGAACTGTGTGTGACAGCGGGAGCCGGCGTGCTCCACTCCAGGTTTTCCTGACCCCAACCACAGGCAGAGGACTACTCCAGCGTGAGCGGGACTGCGAGGCCCACAGGTGATTGCGCCGGACCAGCGTGCACACCTGCTGCCTCTTCCCGCCCACTCCTCCTTCCACTAGACCCCGCCCATTAGCGCGAACGCGGGACGCCCGCGGGTGAAGCGCGGGCGAAGACCGGGCAAAGAGCGGGCCGTTTGAGGCCGTTCGAGAACGTTAGAGACCGGACTGGGCCTCCTTCTATATATTCTGCCTGACCCCATTATACGTTTATCTGGCCTTTCCCTGCATCCTCAAGATATATTGCACACCATGAGTAAAATGGAGACGAGGAGCAAAGCGAATCTGGCAGCCACTGGATCTACGACAAACGCTCCTGCCCAAGGTAAAATTGATAAATATTTCCTCAAGGCAGGATCTCTGTTGATCGACGATATCACTCTTTTAGAAAGACGCATTTCGCGAGAAATAGAGTGGGTTCGGAGGTCGTCGATGGGTACCATAGCAATGGCAAAAACTCCTGAGGATAGACGGATTGTAGACGGTTCGCAACTTGGAGCATGCGGAGAGGTCCAGCCAATGACCAGCATAGATCTCTCAGTGGAAACCTTAAGCGACCTTGAAGACATGAGTCTCCTCTCATTGCCACTGACACAAATTACGCAACCACTTAATAAATCAAACACGGGTGAAGATATGGAATTTACTACACATAGCCCTACTCCACCAAGGGAAGAATCTCCACCTATAACAAACACCCCAAATTTAACAGGGCTATTAAACACCGATCGGGGGGTGAGGGAGGGCGCGATCCAAAAAAGAAAAAAAGGGAACCAGACCAACAAGGAAAGGAAGGCAGTAAAATCAAATACAGGGGTAACACACAACATACCCAGCATTGTTAACATTACACAGGTTAGATCGCCATCCGAGACATTGAATCCCCCTCTCATGGAAGCTGGCAGCAATACTACTTCTCTTTTGTCAGATCCTGTACTAGAACATAATAATATCGAGCCACCTGAAGAGGACATAACATTAGCAGACATAGGAAATCTCCTTAAGTCAATTTTAAGTCCCCTAGAAGCCCGTCTTATAAAAATAGAAGCGAGGCTAATTAAATTTGAAAAAACTGCCTCACAGTTCATGGACTGTTGGAAACCTGGGGTTTCTTGTCTCACAGCCCCTATTACGGACTCGAAACACAAAAACAACCCTGACCCTCCGAAAACTGCTAAAGCCAATGAGGCCGTAATAACATCAACTGGCAGCAAAAATTCCAAACAACCCAGTCACCAACCACCGAGCCTGAAAGCCAAACATCTATCTCAACGACCCCAGCAGGTGCCCTAATAACCAACCTTCTAGTGCACAACAGACATCTTCAGCCACCGATATCACGCACTCCCACCCACAGCATAAAAGTTCACCTAAATCTTCATTAACTACTAACCACAATTCCCAGGACCCTAAAAACATTGCGCCAAAATTACAAAAAACAGTTACTGTCAATCTCCCGCCAGAGGTAGCTCCATATACCGTCATCTTAGCTGGAGTACCTGAATTAAAATCGGCTGCAAGCGAGACAGGGGTATCATTGAAAAATAAAGTAATCAATTGGTTATCCACACATAGACCGCTTCCCAGAGGTATGACCAGCGATATTCGCATGGTAAGAAGAGTATCGTGGGTAGGAAAGAGACCTAAAACAATCAGTGATGACTGTATACTGGTGAGCTTCAAAGAACCAGGAACAGTCTTATATATCTGTGGTTCCTTTTTAGAGGATGAGGGGAATAACATTCACCCACTCCCCCTTTCGTTTTTTTATCCAATAAACACCCACATAACCAATGACCAGAGACGAGGGTACCACCAGAACCCACGAGAGAATCAGGGGGGCAACCAGGGTGGGAGGAGAATCCATTATTATAATCAAATGCGAACACCTCTTGATTATCCGACAACTTATGATGATTTCCAGGGGTGGGAGACTGTAAATAGAAGAGGAATGGGACCGGGTGGTTTTGAAAGAGAAGTAACCTGGCCGCCCAGACATTATCAGCCACCGTTTCTATCGCTTTCAAACCGATACGATTGTCTTGAAATGGTGGACTGACAAATGGCCCCTAAAGAAAGGGCACATAGGCAAACATCAGGGCAGGATGTAGGCATTCAAAATATCCACAACCCCACCGATGGGGAGGTGAACTCTCCTGTTAGAAATGTAGGTTCTTCCCAACAGAGAGAAGAAAGGGGAATCACTCTGGAGGGATCCTTCAGGGGTCAAGTGCAAACACAAAGGCTATCCCAAACAGACCATACAATACAAATACCTAATCAAACCACGATGCAGACTGGGCACCACGTCTCTCAAATAATTAAACTGCTTTCATGGAATCTGGCAGGCCTGGCAAACAAAATAGACTCAGACTCATGGGCTGAACTAATAAATTCACAAAGTATCTGTCTCATTCAAGAGACCTGGGCAAGGGAGGAGACCATGTACAGGGGCTTCCAGACATTTTCGATACAAGCTAGCTGGGGAGGGAGAGGCCGACCATCAGGAGGGCTGGCAACCTGGGTGACTTCTGACCTAGGTTGCTCAGCTTCACGATATACCGTGGATTCGGAGGATAAATTGGCTGTTCTACTCGAATGGCCAGGACTTTACAAATTACTTGTAATAAATATTTACTCTAGGCCAGTCCCAATAGCTGCCTCCTCTAAAACCACTGAGGCACTGTCCCGCCTTCTAGAAACCATCTCAGAGGATATACCATACCTAATAGGAGGGGATTTTAATTCACATTTCGAACCGTTACCTGGACTACTTGATGGACCCTCCCTAGAGGAGGATTCAAGTTGGCAGGTTCCCTCCACAGAGGCCCCACCTCCTAGAGCATGGACACCGCTGGCCGTTCAAATAAACACACTAAATCTCACCTATGGTTTGAGAGCTTGTAACGGCCGCACTAGGTCTGATATCCCGAGCAAATGTACGTTCAACAAAGCCGGGAGGGAATCCAGATTAGATTACTTCCTGGTACAGTTGCACGCTTGGAAAAGGGTGATGGATTTCAGAGTAACGCCGAGACAGGACAGTGATCACAATGCATTAATATTAGAGTTTGCTATTCCCTGTCTGGAGGAGAGTGCGTTAAGTGGGCAAGAGCCCAGAGTGGGACACCTCTTGGAAAATAACAAGAGGAGGATAAGATGGGAAAATCTTGTATCCAGCGAAGATAAGTTAGCCTCCCTATATGCTGGAATTATTCCAACCCTAGAGGAGGCCTTCCATCTATGGAACTTAGACTCCACTAAGGAAATTAGTGAGGACCTCGCGCGGGTACATGAACACTTAATTAGGAAGCTTGAAGCTGATCTTTTCAGCATCTGACCACCCAGAACTCAGGGACTGAATAAAGGCACTTGGTTCAACAGTGCTTGCCGAGCTGCAAAACGTGACCTTCTATCTATCATAAAAGCAGGTGGTCCGAGGGAAGAGATCTCCTCTAGAAGAAGGGCCTACAAATCACTTATAGCTAATGCCAAGATAGAGTGGGACATACATCACTGGGAGAATCTATCGGAGTCCCTAGCAACAAGAGACTCCCGTAGATTCTGGAGAATAATTAATCACGGAAGCGGGGATCTTCCCACGGCTATTGAACCTAATATTGCTGCAAATGTCTGGCAAGAACACTTCGAGCAGTTATACTCCCTAGAGAATGAGGGGACAGAAGCAGCACTGCCTATTACCCCTCAGGGACAGACCGCCGAACCCTTCACTATAAAAGTTATTAGGATGGCGATAGCTGGGCTATCCTCTGGGAAGGCACCGGGCTTGGATGGGTTGCCGGGCGACCTTTTTAAGCACGAACCGGGAATCTGGGCACCCTACCTCACTATTGTATTCAATGCAGTGCTGGGGGGAATGAAAATACCAGATACTTGGCTGGGAGCGGAGGTGGTCCCGATATTCAAAAAGGGGTCGCCCCTGCTCCCAGCCAACTATCGCCCAATCAGCCTCATTGATGTGTCCCAAAAGTTGTTTGGCAGATTAATTCTTAACAGGTTGCTGAGCTGGATGGAGGAGACTGACATTTTAAGCCCTCTCCAGGCGGGATTTAGAAAAGGAGTATCAACAGTCGACCAAATACTTAGACTGAATATTATATATTGGAAGACGGTACTCTTAGAAGGTGGGACATTGTATGCGGTATTTGTGGACCTCCGCGCCGCCTTCGATTTAGCTCCCTGGGCTAGATTGTGGGCGGTGCTGGCTGATCTGGGCGTCCCGGGAGACATCCTCCATATCTTAATCAGGCTGCACTCTAACAACTACGCCTGAGTCAGATATGGAAAGGGCGGCAAGCTGACTGATAGATTCCCCGTCCGCAGAGGGGTGAGACAGGGCTGTGTATTGGCCCCGACCCTGTTTTGCTTATTCGTGAACGGGGTGATAGAGTACTTGAACAGGATCATTAACACCGATGCTCCACAATTGAACGGCAGCAGGGTGCCAGCAATTATGTTTGCAGATGACACCCTGCTGCTGTCAAAAACACCGATGGGGCTCCAGAGGGTCCTGAATGGGTTTTTGGGGTTTTGTAACGAAAGAGGTCTAGAAATAAATCCAACCAAGACCAAATTCATGATTCTCAGCCCCAAACCCAAAAGCTGCCCAAATCCTCGCCTGGGACTTACAACCCTAGAAAGAGTCCAAGTAATAGAATATCTTGGCATAACCCTCAACCAGAATTTGACTTGGTTGCCACATAAAACAAAAGCAACGACAAAACTGGTCCAGAGGGCAGGTGCCATTACAAGAATCGCCAAAAAATCACCCTTACGCCCATTGACACATCCATATTTACAAAACCCAAGCCAGGGGGGGCATTATCTATGGGGGTGAGTTATGGGGACATATACCTTTACACACGGTACAGGTCGCAGAAAACAACTTTATAAGACAACTGGCTGCTCTCCCCCCGAGTACTCCACTCCTCCCCCTAAGAATGGACTTGGCTCTACGACCAATCACGGAGGAATTGGGCCTTAAACCTCTGACCTATTGGAGGCGTTTGTGGAGCAGTGAGGACCTGGTACACTACAGAAATGAACTGCAGGAACTCCTTAGATCAACCTATGCCACTAAAATCCCGTGGATAAGTACATCAGGGACATGTGTATCTACCTCGGAGTTCCAGAGTTATGGTCCAACCCGGAAGTAGCGTCCGTAAGGCTCTCTAGAAAAGAACTCTCAAATTTATTTTACAGCGCTATGCTTCAGAAAGCTATGAACTCTCTCCGGGAAGGATCCCTAACCGACACATTCACTAAGATAAAAGATTCTTACAGCCCTGAATATGTTCTGGACGGTATGACACCTGTGTCTGTACGGAAGATCTACATGCAATGGAGGTACGGTTCTCTCCCCCTGAGGTCCCTTACCAAATCTTGGGAAGGTAATCTGGACTCAGGGGCGTGCCCAGCATGTAATTATAAACTGGAAAGTGATCTTCACGTGGTCCTGTTCTGCAGAGCCTACAGCAGAATTAGGAGTTATTGGTTGGTCCCTCACTTAAGGAACTTGGGCTTCCGAACCTTTGCTCCGGCCTACAGAGTCCTCAAGACAGACTTATCGGCTCCAACTGTGTTCGTAATGGCAAAATTCCTGACGGCAATGTGGCGATCACGTGCATTAATTATCAGGGACACTAAAGCTACATGAACACCACCCTTTCTTCCTTTTTCTACACAATAATGTACTTTTTAGCAATCAGACTTTAACTATGAGCCTTTTATAGCATATTTTCATAAGTTTTTAATGACAAAAATTATCTGTATATCTTTTATGATCTTTTATGGTCGAAATAAAGATTATTTGAAATTGAAATTGAATTTGTGCTGTAAAATGCAGCATGCATTGAAAGAGGAAAAAACGAGGAGAAATTAAAACTTTTCACCTTGTTGCGCCTCCCTACGCCTCCCCTGGGGAGGCGTAGCATTCACACGCATTTCCAGATTTACGAGAAAGTAAATCTGGAAATGTGTCTGGTTCCATGAGTGTTGCGTGGGCACACCCACAGCAACACCCATGGAACGCCCCTTTCACGCAAAGAGCTGTGTGTAAAGCGGCCATATTTACATGGACAGGAAAAGCCACGCTGGGTGGCTTTTCCTGTCCTTGTAAATATGGAGCAGTAAAATGTGCCACCAGTGTGTCACTAAAAGTGACGTATTGGTGGCACAGGGGGCTTGTAATCTGCCCATAATTTTACATCACAGTGCTGTTGTAACTAAGACAGTACTATGGTCCTCAAATTAGTGTGAGTGGGCGAACTTTGCGCCTAGATGACTCTGTCATATGTTTCTTTGGCATTGCTGTACTTAAAGAATCCCAGTTCCTCCACGCCTGCATTCAAGCCCATACATCACTGAGGCACAGGAGCAAAAGAGAGAAATATACATCTGCATAATGACTTACTGTTCTGTAATAAGCAATTCCTAGGAAATGATAGCTTTAAGCAGTCCCTTAATATTTCAGTTTTATTGATATAATAAGTAATAAACAGTACATCAGTGTGCATCATCATTATAATTTTTAGCATTTGAACTAAGAGAATAATGCATAGCCCTTCCAGTGTTACACATTAAGGGCCGTCAAATGAATATCCTTGGGGGAAGCATACACCCTTCATTGTAATGCGGCAAAATAGCACATTCTTTCTCGTCATGACAGGAGGGAGGATACTGCTACTGCACGGAAGTATTATGTCCCTACATGGTTTTACTAACCAATTCCAAATTTTGCACCTGAAAATGGGGATAAACAGCCATTTTTGGTTCACAAATTTCCCCCTTATTGGCCAGTTTCCCCCATGCAGAATACCTAAAAAATATCAATTGCTGTTAGAGAGCACCTTGCAACCTATTCGAAATATAAAGGTGGAATCAAACCCTAATATATGTTTACCATGGGACTCAGATTTTGTCCCAAGGGACATTTTTAATGTGATGGCATACTCTTGCGTAATTTACAGCATATTGAGTTACTCAAATTATGAGAAATACCTGAGAATATGCAATTAAGCCACGCACAGTAATTTCAAGTCCGTTTGGCGAAAGCTTATTTCAGGGTCACAGGAATAACGTGAATGAAGAGAGCACGAGCAGCTTTATTTGAGGCCCATGTGTTTCTTTTTTTTTTTTGTAAATTTTTTTTATTGACAACTCGAGAAGAAAGAACAAAGAAATACAATCAAATTTGAGCAATATAGTAGAATGGGAATACAAACAATTACTATACAATTTAGATTAAAGTAATTAATAGCAAATAACAAAACAGAATTAGACACAATAAATACGAAATGTTGCAGGATATTTAACCCAATACTTCTCAAAAATTAAATAAAAACCAAGGAATTTTACATATTTACAATTTTGCCTACCTTCAAGGGTGTCCCAGACTTGCAAAGGGCATGCAAATGGCATGTACACAGTGACTGGGACACACAACATGACATGAAGAGGGTTGTCTGAAAAGTTAGAATGCTGGGGTCTTTGCCCATGCCCGGCGCGTTTCACAGCCCCGTGCTCATGCTACGAAATATATTTATGGAATAAAAAACAATGATTGATGCCGCATGACAGCCATAAAACTAGACAGCGCCAAATGATGCTTGCTGTCTGGTAAAGTTAGTCTTTCCCCAGAAAACATTGTTTTTCTTAGAATAAGGTGACCATTGTCTGAAACAAGAGCGGGGCCTTGCATAAAGTTTTTGGCCGTGGCCCCACATTATCTTTGACATGCCTGGACTGAGCTACTTGCAAAGCATGCCTGGGTAGTAAGGTATTCGAAAGAGCTGAACCCGAGTGAAGGAAGAATCTCCATGTGCAATAGTGAAACAGTGCACAGTTCAATAAAAAATATTATGCAAGGCAAGAAAAATATTGATAGTCTTTAAAAAAAAACGCTGCTACCAACAGCAGCACACATTAAAAAATACAGCAGGGGGGGAGGAGCTACGCTACGAACCAAGATGGCAGCGTAAGCTCCCGGCTCCGCCGACCTCCGCCAGCAGCTCGATTATCCTGTCTTCAATCCTGACCTTACGCCTGATCTCCTTGTTTATGAAGGTCTACTGCTTCTAAAGGTGCAATCCCGAGATTTCTACCTCATCGGCTGACGAAGATACGCCGTGTTTCCATTCTCGGCCTAACACCGTGTGGAAGCCGGGGCCTCGATTTCTGGACTACCCGGGTCAGAGTTGAACAACATCGGCCGTGAGACCTGGACTGAACCTGGTCTCCCGCAGAGTGCCTGAATTGTTGTCTTTTTGTGAAGATCCTTTGAACGATCTACACCGGGGACAGGCCAGCGTGTCACGCCGGCTGCTGTGGTGGGGGCCCGGTGCCCGGAGACCTTGCTGCCTTCCCGGGGTTGACGGGCTGGGGCCCTCTCTGACGGCGAAGGTGTGTTCTGTAAGACGAGGAGCGCCCATTATTTGATACCAGATTTGCGTGGCCTGCGACTCCGGAGTAGCCGGCCTCCGGGGTTCAAGTCCGGCTCTGTCGCCTACTGAGAGGGGATGGAGCGGACCGAAGGCACGCCGTCGCTGCAGGCCGTTGTGGCCGCCATTGGGGTGCTCCATTCGCACACAGTCGCTGTGTTCCGGACACTGATGGTGAAAGTGGACGGTATCCTGGAACCGGAGGACGACACCTCGTTTAGTTTCCAGCTAGAGGTGGTACCAGCGGTGCATTGCCCATCAGAGGTCGAGGTCCCCGTGCATAACCCGGAATTCATGTACCTTGACGGTCCCCTGTTACCGACGAGCCAGCCCGTGCTTCTCGCTAGCGTATCTTGCCTGACCCTGCGGCCGCCCAACGCATCTATAGACGGTCTTCCATGTGGCTACGAGTTCCTTGGTGATGGTTCCGGATACTCGCTGTTCTTGGACACCTTTCCTCGTTCGAGCCGTGAACTTTTATCCTGTATTCGATCCTCCTGTGCTGTCAAGAACTTTTATGGACGCTTTGCCTTTACCATCAAAATGGCGGCTCGAGTGGTAGAGACTTTTCTGACGGACCGTACTGGCCAGGGCTGAACTCTATCGATGGGGTTCGATATAATAGCTTTTGGCAATGCCGGGGTTGTGCCTATATTGTGACGGAAATTGGGTGGTTGTTGTTTATCCTCCCCTGACTGGTTTGTATAATTGCTAAATATTGATTTTACCATGTCTCGGGGTGGTCGCTGTTGGCGGGGGGTATGGGAGACCGGGAGTGTGCTTGCTTTCTCCTCCTCCGCTTTCTCTTTTCCCTTCCTTTAGGGTAGTTCTTGGGCGACAGGCACGCTGCTAGTGGGGTTAGGCCGTAGCCATTGCAGGGGTGCAGGGTGGGGGGTTAGGGGTGGGGTTTTTTATTTTGCCTTTCTTTTGTTCTATGGCCCCTTTTGTCTTTCCCCTTTCCTTCTACGAGAGATGGGCTGTTTATTTTTCACGGATCCTTTATTGTCTGGGTGTGTTCGCTGGCTTAATTATCCTGTAACATTGTGGACGAGGTCGCACGGGTGGGATTGCTTTTTAATGGATTGCTTATTTGCTTATTTCCTTTTTCCGTTATGTGTACCCGTGATGGGCCTTATACTTTTTACAGCGATTCTTGTTTGTATATTTCCCCCGCCTGGCCCTGTACTGTATTTCACTGCGACACACCTGATGTCTGTATTGCCTACTCTTGTCTTACTGTTAAAATAAAAAAATATATATATAAAAAAAAATACAGCAGGAAGAAATGGGGGCATGTTATCAACAAACAGCGATGATTATCGCTAAGCTTGCTTAGCGCGCTTTTCCTTATCGCCGGGCATCGCTTGATTTAATCACCGAGATAGCGCGTTATTATCATCGCTTATCTCCAAGGCGATAATAAATCCAGCGATAGCAGGGAAATGCGGTAATATCGCATGTACTCCAGCAATAATAAGTCAGAGATCGGTAAAATCCTTGCTAATACGACATGGTGCACTTAGCCTGACAATCCACCTCCCATAGGATAATATTGCCAAGTCAGGAATTTTGCAGACGTTAGATTCCAGCGTTAAGGGGAGCGTAGCATGATTTTAATTGTCGCTATGCGGGTCCGGGGCATCATTGTAAATATTGCGATGCTTCGTTGCTGATGTGTTCCCATTGAAGTTATGTGAGGAATGCCTACTTTGCATCTCATTAGCAATGCGATGCAAGGCATTAGTAAAACGGATGCTAGCACAAGGAAACACGCGCTAAAGCATGTTAGCGTGTCCTTGATAATACTGCGATGAAATTATTGCCGCTTTTCGGCCAAAAATGTCCGCTGAATCGGCGAAAATGGGCTTGATAATATGCCCCTCGGCGTTTTCTTGTCTGTAAAAAATGTGAGCTAAACATACTCTGAGGCTTATTTACAAGCCCCTTGTGCCACACGTACGTCACTTTTCCCATATTGAAAGTGACGCACCGGCGACGCAAGGGGCTTGAAATAAGCCCCCAAGGGTTTCCTGCATGCTTTCGAAAGGTCGCTCCCCACGTGGTACATTAAGATGGCTTTTGTCAATCAATGTACTTTATTGATCATGTCTGTGGTCAATATGCGTTACCTGTGTGCGCGTGCTCTTTAACATCTCCATACAGCTCTCTATTGTGCCCAAGAACATGGCTTCCGCTACAGAAAAATAAAAAAAAAACACAAAATGCTGAAATAAATGTAAACATCACAACTCAAGGATACCGAACATTTTTAGTATAAATTTAAGGTTTGAATGCACATTTTTTTCCATCATTGACTCTGCTTCAAAATGACTCCTGCTTAGAAAGGGGGTGGGAAGAACAAAGGCAGATCTGCCCTCAATGATGTAGTAACTAGGGAATACCATCAATGTCCACAAATGAATTCATAGAGTTGGCGCCTCATGCTCTGAAAGCAATCTGTACATTATCAGTAGGCTTTCATATTTTCAGTTTCTATTTTTGGTAAATTCTGGTGGGGTTTTTTCAGTGTTTTCAAGTGATTTTAATACCTTAAGAAAACAGTTGGTATCAGTGGTTACACATTTTTGCGCCACTAAAAACAACAGAAAAAGTGTTTTTCCGGTGTTTATCAAACGTTTTGCTTTTATTATTGCTTGCTTTCTGCTCTGATAGCACATGGTATATAGACAGTGTGCATATAATATATATGAGGTCCAAATAGATTTTTGCAAATTAAAACTTATTGTAGTACACCATGCAATACTTCTTCAGTGAGATTTTGGTCATGTGCGCTCGTTCTTTCTTTCCCATGTAAACTTCTGTGAAAAGGCCCTCTCAACATTGGCACTTGAGACGGGCAACGCCAAAAAAGCCAGTACACAGTTTGTTAACTCTGGCCACTGACATAGCTTTCCATGCCAATACTGGTGCACGTTAAGATTGCGATTCTCTGGGCAGGTTCTGCCACATTTGCGTTGAGCTGGGCGCTTATGGTCTCAGAGTTATTGAAGCGGTCAGAAATTAAGCAGCACTTTTGAAACTACGGAGGAAATTCCCCTTAACTGAAGGGATCTAGAACTTGTACAGAGTACCACAGTGAGGTTTCATTGACTTCAAATGTCATTGGTGGCAAAGGGACATTGCTATGCATCATTGTAAGCCATTTCTCATATATTGTAAAATAAACGTTTCTGAATTGCTCTTCAACATTGCTTTGCTTTCCAAGCGGCAAGCAGTCTAATATGGAACATGTTGCAGTGCCAAAGTCACTAAAGGTGTCGCACAGCCTACTCTCAGGGGGATGTTTCACATCTACACCAATTCTGCTGAACACTTGGCAGACAAGGGTTTTTTTCAGACTCTAGTTTTTTTATAATGTCCACTACAGCAGTTATGTTTTCCTGTAAAAATCTAAGAAAGCAGTAGAGTGTACTTTTTTTCACATCACAATCATTATGGGACCAAAGATCCTCACTTTTCTTGCCTTTGGCATTCTCACTCAGCAAAAATTCTGTAATCGGTTGCCACATGGATAATATAGCATTCATAGCCTCTTGGATCGAGTACTATGAGCTAAGGGACACCATTGGGATGGCTCTTTCCTTGAAGCCACACAAAGCACCAAATGATAAATATTTGCGTTTTAGTTCTGTGCATAAGAAAACAGTGCACCAGAATGGACGAAAAATTCAATAGCATCCCTCATTAACTCGGAAGATTGTAAAGATGCTCTCAGCCTACCATCTTCAAGTGGCAAGGGTCCCTTACAGGGAATCACTTCAGCTCAGGTACTAATGTTGACAGGTCATCACACAACTTTTTCATATACGTAGCTGAATCACTGCAAATACAAACAATATCACTCCAATCTTTGTTGAACTTGGAAAGAACCTTTTTTGCAGAGCATTCCAAGTGACACTGCATTCCATGTTTTGGTGTCCTGTTTTCACCACTATCCTAGTTGCTTGGTGATGGCGCTCTTTTTACATATACTTGTCACTATACCTTGCATTGAATGTTTAAAGCCTGAGGCATTTGCAATTCACCTACTATCAATACTGACCCACTAGATGTATTAAGAGCTTTTACCCATTCTCTGTGGGTAAATGTGATGCCCCATATTATGAAAGATTCTTATGATCCAGCCACTTTACCTATCAGTGAAAGAATCAAACGCAGCCAAAATATCAAATATGATTTTGATATTTCCTGATTCTCTTCAGTTTATAAAATAATTAAACACAACCTAAACCATGCCTCTAAACCCTGCATCTTTAGACCAAAGACCACACAACTGAAAAATGCAAAAAGAAGAAGAAAAAATATTTTAGTGGCATCCCTAAACAGCAAAACTCATGCAGAATAATGTTAGCCCAGGCTTTCTTACTGCTAGCTTGTATAACAAAGTTTCATTGTATTGGCCCCTTCAGGAAGAAACAAATGTCTCTTTCACTCTCTTTTTCCTTTCTTTGAATGGCATTTATTTTGTGGCTGTACTGGTGTTTTTTCAGTGTTTATATGATTTCACGGTTGATGGCCATTCTTCTTTCAGTGGGGTTTTATCAGTTATTATAGGTTTAAACCTAAAACCCCACAGCCTAATTATCAGTTAAGGAGACGGAAACTCCCGACGTGCGCATCGAGACCAGGCTGAACAAAGCAGTTTGCACTGAATGATTCAGGAATGTTCCACACCCCAAGCGTGTGCATTTATCCAGTAAATGCAATGAGGGTGAGGATTTGCCCAATAAGCTGTGCACATTGGTCACCTATGTTCTAGTCACCACATTTAAAGCTCTCCAAACAGTCAGGGGCAGATTTATAAGCCCTTGGGCTGCCAGTGTGTCACTTTTTGTGACAGACTGGTATTGCATTTATCTGCCCCATATTTACAAGGACAGGAAGAGGCCCCCTGCGTGGCTTTGCCTGTCTTTGTAAATGCGGCCCCTTTACACGCAGCACTTTGCGTGAAAGGGGCGGTCCATGGGTGTTGCTGTGGGTGTTCCCACGCAACACCCATGGAACCAGACACATTTCCAGATTTACGAGGATTAGTAAACATAGAAATGCGTCATTATGCTATGCCACCCTAGCGAGGCGCAACGAGGAGAAATGTTTTCATTTCTCCTTGTTTTTTCCTCTTTCAATGCGTGCTGCATTCTACAGCATGCGTTGAAGGTGGAAAATACCTGTAGTGATTGTTTTGTGCACCCTGCACGAAAACAATCTCCGCATGACGCAGGAATCCTTGCACCATAGTGCAAGGGTGCCTGCGACGGCGCATGGCAGCTGTTTGTGCCCCAGCGCAGGAGAGAGCACAGGAATGCAACATATAATTGTAAATATGTTGCATTCCTGTGCTCTGAAAGTGCTGCAGCGTGGCGCAGCCAAAGGGCTTGCGGTGCCGCGCTGTGGCACTTTCTTGTAAATCTGCCCCTCAATGTTGATGAAAACTAGTTATTCTTTGAAATAAAAATCAAGGTTATGTGTAAATATTCTGATTGTACTGTGCCGGATTGGAGATTGAAGGTGTAATGTTCTGAATTCAGGGTTATAAATGTACGTTTCTGAATATAGGATTTTGAGTGTAAGGTTCGGATGCTGAGGATCATGGTTTGAGGTTCTAGTTATAAGGGTCCTCAAGTATGTGCTCCAAAAGAGGTTCTAATTAGAGATTCCTTCTATGGCTTACTGAGTCTAGGGTTTTGAAAGTAAGGTTCTGAATATGTGATTGTGAACGAATATCTAATTCAGCATTTTAAACTATAAGATGCTAGGTTTTTTGAGCTATAGACTTTAAAAAACTTTTCCGATAGGGTTCTGAACGTATGCTTGTAATGAGAGGTTCTGTAAGTGAGGTTCTGAATATAAGGTTCTCAACCTTTAGTGCTAAATGTTAGATTCTTGATAGAAGTTTCTAACTGCAAAGCTCTTTATGGAAGAGTACGTACAGAAAATTCGGATCTTATTGTTTTGATGTAAAGTTCTGTGTCTAAGGTTTTAAAAAATGAAAAGTCTTGCACACAAAACTGTTGGCGAAGGCCTCTTGATGGATGTTATGGTCTTGTTTTAGGTTTTAAGTTGTGACTGCAAGCTTCTGCGCCTCTTAAATCACTTGCCTCATGTTGTTTGTCTGTGATCTTCATACCGGACATTTGTGTGCACCTGATGATCATATGATTAATCTCCAAGGTAATCGATGCAGCCATACTTTTCTAATTATGAACCTGAGTGCGACTTTAAGTTTGTAGACCTGGACCCTCTTATCACAGTGTTTTTAGATGTGGTATTCTTTAGTGAAGCATTACTTCATGTGCTTTCATCTGTTTTGACCAGAGCTCTCAAGGTTCAGGCATGGGCAGTTTATCCAGTTCGGGGTTTTGCTTTGAATTCTGGAACTTGTAGTCCTGTGGATCTCATTCTAAAACAGGACTGGAAGTCCTAGAATGCAAAGCAAAAACCTGTAGTGGATGGGCTATTCATGCATAGACCTGGTATACTTGACAGCTCTGTTTGACTATTACACGTGGTTCACTCTCTACACATTTCATACTTCTCACAGCAAAGGCTAACTTCCATAGGTTGTTTTTCGACCAGTCAAGAGAGAGGACAGAACACATGTTTGTAAAAGGCACATACGTGCTTTTCTACTACAGAGAGATGATGGTCCTGTGAACTGTGCTGCGCCATACAATGAAGTTCTGATAATTTTCATGAGTTTTTCTCCAGGATTCTCTGAGAAATGTGGGTTTTTTGATCCCATCAATTATGGAAACTGCACAATAAAATGAAGACCCAATTTTGCAAAAACAAAATCTTGGGTGGAGAACCCCAACCACCCATGAGTTCCAGACCTGCCAACTTAGGGCCTGATTACGATGGTGGTCGGACGAGCGTCCAACTACCATTGCCTTGGGAATGGAACCACCCAACATGTAGCCTGCAGTTCCACCCGCCTAGTTATGATGTTTTCGTAGAAATGTAATTTTCCATTGCAGCTTGCGCTTCATCCCAAAAAAGAGCAGTAGGACAAGCTTCAATGGAAAATGCCTTTTTGTAAACATCCATGCACTGTGTGCCAGGCACTATGTGATGCCTGGCACGCAGTGCATGTGTATTTGGGGGACACCACATGTGCCCCTATGGGCCCATAGCAGAGGCCCACGGATGACGGGGCCCTGCTAGTGGGCCCCCAAAAGTCCGATGGGTTCCCAGATTGTATTTAGAGGTTGTGCACAGCCGAATTCCATTGTGGGGTATGAGCCCCTCCCCCCCACCCAGAACATGTGCCCCAACATCAGAAGTTGTTGTCTTTTTTCTTGGTGGAGGGTGGATTGGTCATCAGACTGTGCTTTGCACAAAGCTACCCCCCCTCCAAAGCCCTCTCACCTCCTATCACAGGATAGAAAGGTTTAACAAGTTTGCAGGGTTGGAGTCCACCCAAATACATCTTATAGAAGGCTTGGCTTGCTCAATGCACTTACACGAAGCAGTATGAGTCTGTCATAAAACATTAGACCGAGTTGGTTTTGACTCTAGTTCAGCCTCCATGTTTCAGCCAAACAGAACATAGGGGCTCTTTATGATGGTGGGCGAACATCAGTCCGCCCGCCATCATAAAGGTGATGGGACCGCCCGCCAGACATGCGGCGGTTCACCAGCCCAATTAGAATGCACCCGGCACACTAGTGGGCGCATCCTGGGCTTTCAACATTGCGGGTGGTGCTGCTGGCTGCAGCGCCGTCCGCAATGTTGAAAGTGCATGTTCCGCATTTCCCTGCACCGCGTGGCAGGCACCACGCGGTGCCTTCCACTTGGTGCATGGAAATGCAGGGGCGTACCATGGGTACCCCCCAAGTGCAGTCACACACCCCCAACAAGGGGGGCCCGCAACGGGCCCCCAAACCCAATCCCAGCCAGCCTTTCCATGGCGGCATCTACATATTGGTGGCCCTGCTCCGCCCGCCAGGCAATCGTTATGATTGCCACAGGCAGAAAAGTGGTGGATGGACTTTGCGTCCACCACGATACCCACTGCCATCCTCATATAGCGGTGGGTAAATCTCATTACGATGGCGGAACGATCGCCACCGACGGTCCGGCGGTGGCGATCATTCCGCCATCGTAATGAGCCCCTTAATTTGTGATTCCTGCTTAAGTAAAGAGCTGGTCCCAACCTGTAATTTGAATGGCTGTTTGGTAAAAATGAGCTTGGGCACATATAATGTATGAGAATCTCTATTCCCATTACTGGCATGAACTTTTCTTTAAGGAAATTGTGTTCACCAAACAGGAATAATAATATAAAGCCGCAGGAAAATTGAGAATCACCTAAAGCCCGCTAGATTTTCTAGCAAACTCAGGGGTTTAAAGGAATGCAGAATGGATCCTAAGTCATTCAGAGAGGTTTTCGGTTTGTTAAAATTCAATAAAGAAAGAGAGACCGCCTTAGCAGCCCAGAAGAGCTGAAATCTCTTGTCTGTGGACGCCACCTCCTGAGGGACCCAGCGACTCTGTCGGTGCACTCTCAGTGAGGGCTTTCATCTACAAGAAGGCTCTAATTATCTCCCTTGACCCGCTTGTTCTGATTTGTGGTCTCTGAGTAGGCTGTTGCTAGGGCGAAATATCCTACATCCACTTTCAGGAACACACATCGGTAATGAGCAACGTAGAGCCACTCAGAAAGCATGCAGGCATCTGTGTACATGTGTGGGTGGGTGCCTTTCTGGGTCTGTGTGTCCACAAGCTCTTGTCCTTTGCAGAATTAATGTAGCAGAACACCTTGACAACATGGCCGCAGTCCATAACATCATTAGCACTAGTTTCATGCTTATGTGTTCAGATCCCTGAACTGGTGACTCTCTCTGCTTTTTTTTGTTCAAAACATTTTTCAGTGAATATATAGCGTGTAACATAATTAATACAAAATATTTATTTTACATCATAGAATTTTTTAAAAATATTTTAAATGTATCACTAAGAATATGTACACCGACACCGCCAAAAGAGTAAGCAGAATAGCTTAATTGTTGGCTTTGGGACGAGGAGACCCTAGCAGTAATATTTACTCCTCTATTTGACAAGTATGATGCTAGAAATCATGGTTCCTCAGGTCAATATCTGCAAGAATTGTGAACACCCAGAAACGAACATGGTAAAGCATTATGAAAAAACAGTTCAGATCCCGTGTTTTTTTTCATAATGCTTTACCATGTTCGTTTCTGGGTATTCACAATTCTTGCAAATATTGACCTGAGGAACCATGATTTCTAGCATCATACTTGTCAAATAGAGGAGTAAATATTACTGCTAGGGTCTCCTCGTCCCAAAGCCAACAATTGAGCTATTCTGCTTTGTCTTTTGGCGGTGTCGGTGTACATATTCTTAGTGATACATTTAAAATATTTTTAAAAAATTCTATGATGTAAAATAAATATTTTTTATTAATTATGTTACACGCTATATATTCACTGAAAAATGTTTTGAACTAAAAAAAGCAGAGAAAGTCACCAGTTACTGGGCGGCGGGGGGTGGGGGTGTTGGCTGCAGACTCTGCAGCAAGCCCCCCGCCTCCATACAGCCAATCCCACGCTGCGCACTGCTGTACCTGGCCCTGCGGACCCAATCCCCCAGGGCTGTTTGTTTGTTAATTGAAGGAGAGGGGGCCCTCCTCCCTGAGCCTTGTTAAGCCCTGGAATCCCCATCCCGCAGCAACATTTCTAAAAATACTGTTATGGGGGCCTGTGCAGCCCCACTTCCTAGGCCCAGGGCTGTGTATTTTTTTAAGGGGGAGGGGGCCCATACCACCCTCTTCTCCTAGCAGTTATTCCCCCCCAAGCCACTTATATAAATAAAGGGGAAGAAACGCAGAGGCCTCCCTTCCCTGGGCTGATTTCGGCCTTGTCCACCCCATTCCCCGCAGGGCCTGGCATTCATTTGAGGGGTAGAGGAAACACATCCACCTTCCCAGGCCAAAAAGGGGCCCCAGGGACCTCATCCTCCGGGGTCTATTGTTCTTTTGAAGGGGAAGGGGCACTTGTGGCCTCCTTCCTGAGGCATATTTCAGCTCTTGGAACCCCTTCCCCGGGGCCAGGCATACATTTTAGGGGAGGGGGCACATGGACCTCCTCACAGGGCTGATTTTGGCCCCGGGGACCCCAGCCCCTGGGGCTGGTTGTAATTTGCATGTGGAGGTGTGCATGCGGCCCCCCTCCTCAGGCCGACTTTAGCCCCAGGGATCCCATTCCCTGAGGCCCGGGCCACGCAGCTTACCCTCTCCTATATGAACTCAGCTCCAGGCGTAGGCTCCCCGAGCATAAGCTATTTAAATTTTAAATTTGCACACCCATCATTTTTATTTCCCAAGCCCACGAAAGTCTGGCAAGACCGTGGCATTTTTTGCTGATTTTTTTCCTTTTTGTCCCAGTGAGGGTCCCTTTATGGTGCCTAGGGTGTCAAGGTATCCATACCCTAACACCTTATATTATTTATTTTTTTAACTGCAAGACAGGAGACTAAATCCCTGAATTCTGTAATGGATTCCAGCAGCATTCTTCTCATGTTTCTGGCAGCCAATCAGAGCACTCACTCTAACCGCAGTCTCAATCCCATGGGAGCAAGATGGCCCATGAGAAATAAAGCTACTCAGCCAATCAAAATTCTGTATTATTAAATTGGTGCTCCCACAAGAGTCTCTCAAGATTCGCGCTGACCCAACTGCCGACATATACAATTATTTTGTACTCTAAATTTCTACAACCACTGAACTGATATACACCAAATCACAAAAGGTACAATGTGCGAACCAAGATCTTGCTTCCAGTCTAATCGGCTGTAATTCCGTTCAGCAGTTGTACATGTAGCCCTTTTTTGAAAGAAGTCTTTGGAAAATGCATGAAGATTTTGCATTTTGGGACCCCCTTTTCTCTCGATCCTAACTTGACAGATCAACCCAAAACTTCCAGAAAGGAACTGAGGTGGATGAGCAATTTTTCAGTGAAAGTTTTGCGAAGATTCGTCAAACGGGGCCAAAGTTATTAGCAAATCTATAAGCTTGTGTGTATACAAATACTGAACATTACTAAAATGTGTGTAACAAGCGTGCAGCTAATCTCACTTAGAGAGAATATCAATGACACACTATGTAATGGCGCTCGTAAAAGAGTCGGAGTCGTAAGTCCCTGGTTGCACAGCAGACCTTGCCTAATTAATAGGAAGTGAGGACGGGACTGTTCAAATTGTGGCTGGAGGGAATGTAATTATGACTGGCATTGAGAAAGGCTAGGAAGCTGAAACGCGTTTGCCAATAAAATGAAATTCTGACACCGCTGAGTGCTCCAAAGGTTTGATGTGAAAAAACAAGCAAAAATCCATACTAATATAATAAAGAGAGAGACCAAACCTTTGAGGCGGGTAAGCTCTGGAACCACAGCGCCAACCGGAGCGCCGCATGCAGCATTGGAAAGGTGAGTCAAAGCAGATGGACATAGGCTATACACCGGCGCAACATATACTATGGAGGGGACAAAGCACGTTGTGTGACAAAGTAGTCCATTGGAAGTAGCGCCGGCTCTGAGGTGGGCGTGTGCAAACGTTTGGAGCGTGTGAATAGCGTTCTATCGCGGCGGCTGAGTACGCCATCGGGTGACGTTTGGAGCGTGTGAATAGCGTTCTATCGCGGCGGTTGAGTACGAAGTCGGGTGACGTTTGGAGCGTGTGAATAGCGTTCTATCGCGACGGCTGAGTACGCCATCGGGTGACGTTGACACGGCGTGTGGTGTCTCAGTGCATCACGCCGTGTTGTGGATGCAGAGCCCGGGCATGATATGCACGGCAGGACGGCAAGAGGCACATATCGCTGGGGTAGACTGTGAGGCCAGAACTTCAGAGCAGGTACACACGCGTCGGCGCCTGCACATATCGCTGGGGCGCATTCTAATTGCAGACATGTCTGTCATACCCGGACAACGTCGGGTCGGGCCGCTAGTATATATATATAGATATAAGATATATATGTATATTATATATGGATAGATATACATGAAACACACACACACACACACATATATATATATATATATATATATATATATATATATATATATATATATATATATATATATATACATATATATATATATATATCAACAACAAAGATTGCCCAGGTGGAGCAAGCCACACAGGTAAGTTGCAGTTCCAGCGTGAGGGTGCAGCGAATGGGGCAGACACACCCAGCATCATCATCTGCCAAACGTGTTTCGGGCTCCCGCCCGTGGTCACTGGCAATTAGGACTCGCACACATGATTTCTTGCAGTCTACTACTTTATTCGAAATAAGCTCCACCCCTGGCTTCCGGGTAAGGGTGGGCGTAAAATCCGTTTCGCGGGCGAATTTGCGGATTTTCCGTTATTTCGCGATCCGCGAATCTCGCGAAATCGCGGTAAAATACGCGAATCAGCGGGGACGAATTTTCAGCCAAGCAAGGGTTACAGCAGCAGGTGCAAAAGTTGAACGTGTGAATAGGGTTCTATCGCGGCGGCTGAGTACAAAAGGGTTACAAAGAAATTAACTTCAACTTGGACACCTGCTGCTAAGTGCTTCCTGGCGCCTCATTGCCTACTTGCAACTATTCTCTGACCCTGCTCTGACCCTTGAAGCAGGGTCAGAGAATAGTTACAAGTAGGCAACAAGGCACCTGTCCCAGGAATTAAACCTCATCAGGAAGCACTTAGAGATATAAAAAAAAACAGGAAGAAGGGAGAGGATGGCAAATACACCCATTTTGAGTTGTCAGGAGGGGTTAAACTAAAAGAGACCTTTACAGCACAATTTTCATATGCATTTTGCTAAAAATAAAAAGCTGTATGCTCTGTAGGAGCAACTCAGGAATCTGGCCCTTCAGAGATCCGGCCTCTCTTTCTTTCTCTCGTTCTCTCTCTCCCTCTCTTTCTCTCTCTTTCTCTCTATCTCTCTCTTCCTCTCCTTTCTTGCTCTATTTATCTCTTTCTCTCTCTCTTTCAAGTTCTTCCTCTTTCTCTGCTTATCTCTTTCTTTCTCCGTTGTTCTCTCTCTCTCTTTCTCTCTATCTCCCTCTCTTTCTTTCTCTCTCTCACATCCTCTCTTTCTCGCTCTCTCTTTCTTTCTCTCTCTTTCTTTCTCTCTCACTCTCCCTCTTTCTCTCTCTCTTTCTCTCTCTCATCCTCTCTCTCTCTCTCCCTCTCTGTGTGTCTTTCTCTCTTTCTCTCTCTCTTTCCATGTCTCTCTCTCTTTCTCTCTCTTTTACTTTCTTGCTCTTTCTCTGTCTCTTTCTTTCTCTCTCTTTCTCGCTTTCTCTCTGCCTCTCTCCTCTTCTCTCTCCCTCTCTTTCTCTCCCTTTCTCTCTCTCACATCCTCTCTTTCTCACTCTCTCTTTCTCTCTCTTTCTTTTTCTCTCACTCTCCCTCTTTCTCTCTCTTTTTCTCTTTCTCTCTCTCATCCTCTCTCTCTCTCCCTCTCTGTGTGTCTTTCTCTCTTTCTCTCTCTCTTTCCATGTCTCTCTCTCTCTTTCTCTCTCTCTTTCACTTTCTTGCTCTTTCGCTGTCTCTCTCTTTCTTTCTCTCTCATTCTCTCTCTCCCTGTTTCTTTCTTTCTTTCTTTCTTTCCTTCTTTCTCTCCCCTCTCTCTCTTACTCTCTCTTTCTCTTTCTCTACCTCTCTTTCCCACTCTCCCTTTCACTTTCACTTTCTTGCTCTTTCTCTGTCTGTCTCTCTCTTTCTTTCTTTCTCTCTCTCTTTTCTTTCTTTTGTTCTTTCTTTCTTTCTTTCTTTCACTCTCTCTCTCGCTCCCTCTCTCTCTCTATCTCTCTCTCTTTCTCTTTTTTGAAACATTGCAAAGATCTCGTAGATGACAAAGTACAAACAAGCATTTGCAATGCAATAGGCCTCGCATGTTTTGTATTTACGTGACTTAGCTGTATTGATATTACAAATTACAATGGCTTTTAATTTTTAAATAATTAATACTTAAATAAAAGTGATTTTAATTTATAATGGCAATAGCTTAAACTTTTGTAAATAACTTTTGTGAAGAATATGTTCAGTGTATTTTATTGTGACGAAAATCCAAGCACAGAAGTGAAATATTAACATCTTTTTGTGACATTTGTAATAAAGTTTGAAACATTGAGAGAACATATTTGAAACAGTTGTTGTTGAATGGTTGCGCAGATTGATGCTGGGGTGGTGCTGAGTGGTGCTGTGGTGGTGCTGAGTGGTGCTGTGGTGATGCTGAGTGGTGCTGTGGTGGTGCTGAGTGATACTGGGATGGAGCTGAGTGATGCTGGGGTGGTGCTGAGTGGTGCTGTGGTGGTGTTGAGTGATGCTGTGGTGGTGCTGAGTGATGCTGTGGTGGTGCTGAGTGGTGCTGTGGTGGTGCTGAGTGATAATGTGGTGGTGCTGAGTGATGCTGTGGTGGTGCTTAGTGATGCTGTGGTGGCACTGAGTGGTGCTGATTGGTGCTGTGTTGGTGCTGAGTGATGCTGTTGTAGTGCTGAGTGATGCTGTGGTGGTGCTGAGTGGTGCTGTGGTGGTGCTGAGTGATAATGTGGTGGCACTGAGTGATGCTGTGGTGGCGCTGAGTGATGCTGTGGTGGCGCTGAGTGGTGCTGTGGTGGTACTGAGTGGTGCTGTGGTGGTGCTGAGTGATGCTGTGGTGATGCTGAGTGGTGCTGTGGCAGTGCTGAGTGATGGTGTGGTGGTGCTGAGTGATGCTGTGGTGGTGCTGAGTGATGCTGTGGTGGTGCTGAGTGGTGCTGTGGTGGTGCTGAGTGATGCTGTTGTGGTGCTGAGTGATGCTGTGGTGGTGCTGAGTGGTGCTGTGGTGGTGCTGAGTGTTAATGTGGTGGTGCTGAGTGATAAAGTGGTGGAGCTGAGTGATGCTGGGGTAGCGCTGAGTGATGATGTGGTGATGCAGAGGGCAGAAAGGCACAAAAAGCAGTCTAACAAAGGGCAGAAGGGCAGAAAAACAAGGGAAAAACGAGTCTAACAGAGGGCAGAAGGGCACAAAAAACAGTCTAACAGAGGACAGAAGGGCAAAAAAACAAGGGAAAAACGAGTCTAACAGAGGGCAGAAGGGCACAAAAAACGAGTCTAACGGGGCAGAAAGGCACCAAAACGAGTCTAACAGAAGGCAGCAGGGCACAAAAAACTAGTCTAACAGAGGGTAGAAGGGTAGAAAAACAAGGGAATAACAGAGGGCAGAAGGGCACAAAAAAACGAGTCTAACAGGGGGCAGAATGAATCCCGCCCTGCATGTTTGTCCACGAAGATGCCACCTTTTTGTGCAATACCTCTACTCAACTGGAGTACTTTCTACTGTCTAATCAGTAAGTGCTCCCTCGTTGGCTAAATGTATAGGGGCAGATTTACAATAACTGGCGCATCCCCAGGGATGCGCCAGTTATTGTGCGCCGCAGCTCCGCCACCCATGGTGCTGCGCACCATGTCGCAAAAACGGCACAGATGCGTCACGCATCAGTGCCGTAAAAGCAGCGCATTGCTGGAGCTGCGTCGCGCTTGCAACGCAGCTCCAGCAATGCTCTGGGGGTGCACTATCTCCACAATGCTGCATCAAGCCTTGCGCCTGCTTCAAGCAGGCGAAGGGTTTTGACGCAGCATTGGCCTAAAAGTGACTGAGTGAAATCTTGTAGATTTCACTCAGCCACTTTTAGGAGGCTGAGTCGGAACGCCTCCTGATGGCGCAGGGCTTTACAACGTGACGCATCTCACAGAGAGATGCGTCACGTTGTTAATACCCAGCACCATGGCGCATCTTTTGTGCTGCCGCTGCGTCACAAAAGGTCTCGGTAGAGGTGGCAGTGGTGAACCAGAGGGTGGCAGTGATGAACCAGAGGGTGACAGTGATGAACCAGAGGGTGACAATGCTGAACCAGAGGGGGTGGCAGTGCTGAACCAGAGGGTGGCAGGGGTGAACCAGAGGGTGGCAGGGGTGAGTCAGAGGGTGACAGTGCTGAACCAGAGGGTGGCAGTGCTGAACCAGAGGGTTGCAGGGGTGAACCAGAGGGTGGTAGAGGTGAACCAGAGGGTGGCAGTGATGAACCAAATGGTGGCAGGGGTGAACCAGAGGGTGGCAGTGGGGAACCAGAGGGTGGCATGGGTGAACCAGAGGGTGGCAGTGGTGAACCAGAGAGTGGCAGTGGTGAACCAGAGGGTGGCAGTGCTGAACCAGAGGGTGACAGTGGTTAACCAGAGTGTGGCAGTGGTGAACCAGAGGTGCTGTGATGAACCAGAGGGTGGCAGTTGTGAACCAGAGGGTGGCAGTGGTGAACCAGAGGGTGACAGTGCTGATCCAGAGGGTGGCAGGAGTGAACCAGAGGGTGCTGTGATGAACCAGAGGGTGGCAGTGGTGAACCAAAGGGTGGCAGGGGTGAACCAGAGGGTGGCAGCGGTGAACCAGAGGGTGGCAGTGGGGAACCAGAGGGTGGCATGGGTGAACCAGAGGGTGGCAGTGGTGAACCAGAGGGTGGCAGTGGTGAACCAGAGAATGGCAGTGGTGAACCAGAGGGTGGCAGTTCTGAACCAGAGGGTGACAGTGGTGAACCAGAGGGTGGCAGTGCTAAACCAGAGGGTGACAGTGGTGAACCAGAGGATGACAGTGCTGAACCAGAGGGTGGCAGTGGTGAACCAGAGGTGCTGTGATGAACCAGAGGGTGGCAGTCGTGAACCAGAGGGTGGCAGTGGTGAACCAGAGGATGACAGTGCTGAACCAGAGGGTAGCAGTGGTGAACCAGAGGGTGCTGTGATGAACCAGAGGGTGGCTGTGGTGAACCAGAGGATGGCAGGGGTGAATCAGAGGGTGGCAGTGGTGAGCCAGAGGGTGGCAGTGCTGAACCAGAGGGTGACAGTGGTTAACCAGAGGGTGGCAGTGGTGAACCAGAGGTGCTGTGATGAACCAGAGGGTGGCAGTTGTGAACCAGAGTGTGGCAGTGGTGAACCAGAGGGTGACAGTCCTGAACCAGAGGGTGGCAGGGGTGAACCAGAGAGTGACAGTGCTGAACCAGAGGGTGGCAGTGATGAACCAGAGGGTGGAAGGGGTGAACCAGAGGGTGGCAGGGGTGGATCAGAGGGTGGCAGTGGTGAACCAGAGGGTGGCAGTGCTGAACCAGAGGGTGGCAGTGGTGAACCAGAGAGTGGCAGGGGTGAACCAGAGGGTGGCAGGGGTGAACCAGAGGGTGGCAGTGGAGAACCAGAGGGTGGCATGGGTGAACCAGAGTGTGGCAGTGGTGAACCAGAGAATGGCAGTGGTAAACCAGAGGGTGGCAGTGCTGAACCAGAGGGTGACAGTGGTTAACCAGAGGGTGGCAGTGGTGAACCAGAGGTGCTGTGATGAACCAGAGGGTGGCAGTCATGAACCAGAGGGTGGCAGTGGTGAACCAGAGGGTGACAGTGCTGAACCAGAGGGTGCTGTGATGAACCAGAGGGTGGTAGTGGTGAACCAGAGGGTGGCAGGGGTGAACCAGAGGGTGGCAGTGGTGAACCAGAGGGTGGCAGTGCTGAACCTTAGGGTGACAGTGGTTAACCAGAGGGTGGCAGTGGTGAACCGGAGGTGCTGTGATGAACCAGAGGGTGGCAGTCGTGAACCAGAGGGTGGCAGTGGTGAACCACAGGGTGACAGTGTTGAACCAGAGGGTGGCAGGGTTGAACCAGAGAGTTGCAGTGCTGAACCAGAGGGTGGCAGTGGTGAACAAGAGGGTGGCAGGGGTGAACCAGAGGGTGGCAGGGGTGAACCAGAGGGTGGCAGGGGTGAACCAGAGGGTGGCAGTGGTGAACCAGAGGGTGGCAGTGGTGAACCAGAGGGTGCTGTGCCCATACACGACTGCATGGGTAACTTCACCATGCAGGTGGCCCGCGAACACGCAAAAAGCCTTGCGAACATGCAAAAAAACCCACGAACACGCAAAAAAACCAGTGAACGCGCAAAAAAACAAAAATCCGCAAATTCGCACGAATTCGCGGATTTTGCGGATTCGTTTTCGCGTGAATTCGCGGAACGCGAATTCGCAAATTTCGCCCATACCTACTTCCGGGCATCATGGTCATTGTATCAATCAATCAATCAATACACTTGTAGAGCGCGCTACTCACCCGTGAGGGTCTCAAGGCGCCGGGGGGGTGGGGGAGTGCCGCTACTGCTCGAAGAGCCAGGTCTTACGGTGTTTCCTGAATGTGAGGTGGTCCTGGGTCAGACGTAGGTGGGCGGGGAGGGAGTTCCACGTCTTGGCCGCCAGGTAGGAGAATGGTCTTTTCGGGCCGTGGTTCTGCGGATCCGTGGGACAGTGGCGAGAGCGAGGCTGGCGGAGTGGAGTTTGCGTGTTGGAGTGTAGAACGTGAGGCGATTGTTGAGGTATTCGGGGTCTATGTCATGGAGCGCTTTGTGTGCGTGGGTGAGGAGCCTGAACGTGATCCTTTTGCTGACGGGAAGCCAGTGCAGGTCTTTCAGGTGGGCTGATATGTGACTGTGGCGGGGGATGTTGAGAATGAGTCGTTCGGATGCGTTCTGTATGCGTTGTAGTCTTTTCAGAAGTTTTATTGTGGTTCCTGCATATAGGGCGATCCCGTAGTCAAGTCGGCTGGTGACGAGGGCCTGGGTCACCGTTTTTCTAGTTTCGGTAAGGATCCACCGGAAGATCTTACGGAGCATGCGCAGGGTGTTGAAGCATGAAGATGAGATGGCGTTGACTTGCTTGCTCATCGTGAGAGAGGAGTCCAGGATGAACCCCAGGTTACGTGCGTGGTCAGTGGGTGTTGGTGCAGTGCCTAGTTCTGCGGACCACCAGGAGTCGTCCCAGGCGGGTAGTCTTGCATGTATGCCTCAGTGGGATTGCATGTGGCGCCGCTTCATTGAAATCAATACACCCCAGTGGGTTGCTGCGTAGTCTTGTCTCCCACTGCGCTGCCAATACTTAACCCCCGCGGGGAGGATGTATGACATTACAACGCATGCTTTTACAAAGCATGCTTTTACATCGCAGTTTTTACAACGCATACCATTACAATGCATAGCGCTTTGTGGTGCTGGATAGTGAATAGTTTAATTTACTATTCCAACTCCAGTCCCCGTGGATAGTCGGGAAGGTGTTGGATAGTAAATTAAATCTATTCCCTATCCTAGAGCGCCCTCCAGCGCAATGCGTTGTAATGGTTTGCGTTGTAAAAGTTGCGATGTAAAAGCACTGCGTGGTAAAAGTTTTGTTGTTAAGGATGTTTCCCCCGTGGGGAACACTAACCTGCCGTGAATACCAGAGGGTCCAGTGCTCGTGATCCGTCATTACGCGGCGGGCAGTCTCCGTGACCGGGCCGGCCACATTCAATACCAACAACAAGGATTGCCCATGTAGAGAAAGCCTCACAGGTAAGTTGCAGTTCCAGCGAGAGGGTGCACCGAATGGGGCAGACACACCCAACATCATCATCTGCCAAACGTGTTTCGGGCTCCCGCCCTTGATCACTGGCAATTAGGACTCTCACACATGATTTCTTGCAGTTTACTACTGTATTAGAAATAAGCCCCGCCCCTGGCTTCCGGGCATCATGGTAGTTGTAGTCCTGCATGTATGCCTCAGTAGGATTGCATGTGGCGCCGCTTCATTAAAATCAATACACCCCAGTGGGTTGCTGCGTACTCTTGTCTTCCACTGCACTGCCAATACTTAACCCCCGTGGGGAACACTGACCTGCCGTGAACACCAGAGGGTCAGGTGCTCGTGATCCGCCATTACGCGGTGGGCAATCTTGGTGACCTGGCCGGCCACATCCAATACCAACAACAAGGATTGCCCATGTGGAGAAAGCCTCACAGGTAAGTTGCAGTTCCAGCGTGAGGGTGCAGCGAATGGGGTAGACACACCCAGCATCATCATCTGCCAAATGCGTTTCGGGCTCCCGCCCTTGGTCACTGGCAATTAGGACTCGCACACATGATTTCTTGCAGTCTACTACTTTATTCGAAATAAGCTCCACCCATGGCTTCCGGGCATCATGGTCATTGTATCAATCAATCAATCAATACACTTGTAGAGCGCGCTACTCACCCGAGAGGGTCTCAAGGCACCTGGGGGGGGGGGGGAGTGCCGCTACTGCTCGAAGAGCCAGGTCGTAAGGTGTTTCCTGAATGTGAGGTGGTCCTGGGTCAGACGTAGGTGGGCGGGGAGGGAGTTCCACGTCTTGGCCGCCAGGTAGGAGAATGATCTTCCTCCGGCCGTGGTTCTGCGGCTCCGTGGGACAGTGGTGAGGGCGAGGCTGGCGGAGTGGAGTTTGCATGTTGGAGTGTAGAAAATGAGGCGGTTGTTGAGGTATTCGGGGTCTATGTCATGGAGCGCTTTGTGTGCGTGAGTGAGGAGCCTGAACGTGATCCTTTTGCTGACGGGGAGCCAGTGCAGGCCTTTCAGGTGGGCTGATATGTGACTGTGGCGGGGGATGTTGAGAATGAGTCGTGCGGATGCGTTCTGCATGCGTTGGAGTCTTTTTTGAAGTTTTATTGTGGTTCCTGCATATAGGGCGTTCCCGTAGTCAAGTCGGCTGGTGAAGAGGGCCTAGGTGACCGTCTTTCTAGTTTCAGGAGGGATCCACCGGAAGATCTTACGGAGCATGCGCAGGGCGTTGAAGCATGAGGATGAGATGGCGTTGACTTGCTTGCTCTTATCGTGAGAGAGGAGTCCAGGATGAATCCCAGGTTGCGTGCGTGGTCAGTGGGTGTCGGTGCGGTGCCTAGTTCTGCGGACAACCAGGAGTCGTCCCAGGCGGGTAGTCTTGCATGCATGCCCCAGTGGGATTGCATGTGGCAAATCAATACACCCCAGTGGGTTGCTGCGTAGTCTTGTCTCCCACTGCGCTGCCAATACTTAACCCCCGCGCGGAACACTAACCTGCCGTGAATACCAGAGGGTCCAGTGCTCGTGATCTGCCATTACGCGGCGGGCAGTCTCCGTGACCGGGCCGGCCACATTCAATACCAACAACAAGGATTGCCCATGTGGAGAAAGCCTCACAGGTAAGTTGCAGTTCCAGCGAGAGGGTGCAGCGAATGGGGCAGACACACCCAGCATCATCATTTGCCAAACGTGTTTCAGGCTCCCACCCTTGGTCACTGGCAATTAAGACTCGCACACATGATTTCTTGCAGTTTACTACTTTATCCGAAATAAGCCCCACCTCTGGCTTCCAGGCATCATGGTAGTTGTAGTCCTGCATGTATGCCTCAGTGGGATTGCATGTGGCGCCGCTTCATTAAAATCAATACACCCCAATGGGTTGCCGCGTACTCTTGTCTTCCACTGCGCTGCCAATACTTAACCGCCGCGGGGAACACTGACCTGCCGTGAACACCAGAGGGTCAGGTGCTCGTGATCCGCCATTACGCGGCGGGCAGTCTCGGTGACCTGGCCGGCCACATTCAATACCAACAACAAGGATTGCCCATGTGGAGAAAGCCTTACAGGTAAGTTGCAGTTCCAGTGTGAGGGTGCAGCGAATGAGACAGACACACCCAGCATCATCATCTGCCAAACGCGTTTCGGGCTCCCGCCCCTTGGTCACTGGCAATTAGGACTCGCACAGATGATTTCTTGCAGTCTACTAGTTTATTTGAAAAAAGCCCCGCCCCTGGCTTCCGGGCATCATGGTCGTTGTAGTACTGCATGTATGCCTCAGTGGGATTGCATGTTGCGCCGCGTCATTAAAATCAATACACCTTAGTGATCACGAGCACTGGACCGTCTGGTGTTCACGGCAGGTCAGTGTTCCCCGCGGGGGTTAAGTATTGGCCGCGCAGTAGGAGACAAGACTACGCAGCAACCCACTGGGGTGTATTGATTTGCCGATAGTTGGCAAAAACATCAGGGTCTAGAGTAGGTTTCTTAAGAAGAGCTTTGACCATGGCCCGTTTCCAAGAAGAGGGAACGAGCCCAGAGGAAAATGAGATGATGATGACGTCCAGAATGACTGAAGCAACAGAATCGAAAACCTGATTTAGAGTAGTGGAGGGTACAACATAACATGGAGAGCCGGATTTCAGACGGTCAAGGTACATTTTTAAGGATTTCATATCCATGGGAGGGATTGTCTCCATAGAAGGATCCAATAATCGAGGTAGGTCATCTGCAGGGGGGATTTACAGAAACTGATAGAGGGGGAAAAGTGGAGTAGATGTCTTTAATTTTTTTATAAAAGAAATTTACCAAGTTATTGCAGCGACAAAGGAGCAGAGGGGGCGTAAGAAGGGATTTCGCAATTTGAAAATTTACACGGGAGAGTTAGAAGCTGAAATAATCTTATATTCATAGTACCCTGATTCGGTAATTCTAATTTCTGCCTTAGAGGCTTTAATGGCTTTTCTAAATTTTGATTTCTCAATAATAGAGAACTCCTTTCTCCAGCTTCTCTCCAGACGCTTACTTAGTTGTTTCAACTCTCTGAGCTTGGGAGAGTACCAGGCTACACAGTGCCGGTCTTTTTACTGGACATCTATTTTTTGGGAATCAGAGTATCTAACGATTATTCCAGCCATTGATTAACTTTGTTGTTAGCAATTTCGAGGTCACTTCCTAAAACAGGTCCGGTATTATCAAGAGTTGATGCCCAAGCATCAACAGACAATTTAGACCAATTCCGACTCCACATTGTTACCCTTTCCCGTAGCTGGCCGCCCTCCTGTTGGGTCCAGACTATGGCAGGGAAATGTGCTTTTCCACAACAAGGCTGTCAATGTTGGAGAAAAGCGGATGAAGAAGGTGGCCTTTTTGATGGGTGGGGCCGGACACTTTCAACTTCAGTGCCAAAGCACCCAGATTATCAATTACAGTCTCCGCATTATAGTGAACAATTTTTTACCCTGATATTTTTGTACTTACTATTAATCCCTTGGGTTCCTTGGATGTAGTGGTTACACCCAGGCCCCCACTCACGGGAACGTGCTGGCAATCAACCCATGGGCCACTAATTACGGGGCCCCCACCTGAGATGGCAGCAAAAGAGCTTCTGCTGCCACCCCGACCCCCACCATGGCGATCTGATAACGTTGGTGCACGCACAGCACACCAACGTCTTCCGAGCAGGTCAGTCATGCACTGGAAGCAGCACATAGGAGGAATTGGTGGCACCTCACTTGTGTGGGTGGGCCAAGTGCCTGCGACAGGGAAGGGCCAAAACGTGTAGATATTTCTGGGGGAACCAAAGCGAGTTCAAGAGGGCATGTTTTTTAAATATGTTTTGGATTGACTCTGTTTCGGGCACCCTCACATGTGTGGTATCATGTTAATCAGGAGACCAAGGAGAACGCTGGATGGTAGGAAACTTGTGAAGGCATGGCGATCCCATGCAGAAATGTGAGGAAAATGTGATTTGGTAGCTAAATTTGAGATTTGCAGGGGATTCTGGGTAAGAAAACCTTGAGGAATCCATACACAATACCTTCTTGGACTCCCCTGGGTGTCTAGTTTTCAAAGGTATCTGGGTTTAGTGGGTTTCCCTAGATGCCCACCAAGCCCAAGACCAAAAACGCAGGTGAGCCCCTTGCAAAACCAAGTTGTTTTGTGATTGATAATTTTGACGCCTCCACAATACATTATGTGCCCTTTCCTGTTGTGAGTACTTGGTGCACCCACACAAGTGAGGTAGCATTTTTATTGGGAGACCTGGGAGAATGCTTGGTGGGAAGAAATTTGTACCGGCCCAGTAACCCCACTACTTTCCCACACAGAAATGTGAGGAAAACGTGTTTTCTGTGCTAAATTTGACATCTGCAGGGGATTCTGGGTAAGAAAACATTGGGGGATACACACGAGCCACACCTCTTTGGACTTCCCTTTGTATGTAGTTTTCATACATTGTTTGGTTTGGTAGGTTTCCTTATATGGCTGCTGAGCCCGGGCCCAAAAATAGAGGTTACCCCTTTGCAAAACCAGCTCATTTTGTGATAGCTAATTTTGATGCCTGCACAATACATTTTGAGCTGTTTCCCGTCACGGGCACTAGGCCTTCCCACAGAAGTGAGGTACAATTTTTATTGGGAGACATGGGGAAATGCTAGGTTGAAGGAATTGTGTGGCTCCCCTCAGATTCCAGAGCTTTCCACTACAGAAATGTGAGGAAAATGTGTATTTTTCGACACATTTTGAGGTTTGAAACGGATTCTAGGTAACAAAGTCTGGTGAGAGCCACACAAGTCACCCTATACTGGTTTTACCTGGGTGTCTAGTTTTAAAATATGTACAGATTTACTAGATTTCCCTAGCTGCCGACTGAGCTAGGGCCCAAAATCCACAGTGAGCCACATTGCAAAACAAAAAAGGGTCAGTTTTCAGTGGAAAAATGTGATGTGCCCATGTTGCGTTTTGGGGCCTTTCCTGTTGTGGGCACTAGGCCTAGTCACACAAGTGAGTTACCATTTTTATCGGAAGACATAGGGGAACACAGAATAGTAGAACACATGTTAATACAAATTGTCTTTCTATGCATTTTTGCCTTCAAAATGTAAGACTGTGTGTAAAAAAGGAGTCATTTTGAAAAATGCTCTCTAATTCGTATGCAAGTACGGGCAGCCAGAAATTCAGAGATCTGTAAATAACCACTGCTTCTAAACTCTGTGTTTTGTTCCAATTTTGGAAATAAATAGGTTTCCATGACACCTGTTTTTGAATCTTTATATTTTACCAAATGAATTGCTGTATACCCAGTACATAATGAAAAACGGTTGTAAGGTGCAGCTCAGTTATTGTCTATGGGTACTTCAAGTTCTTGGTGAACCATCAAGCCCTTTATATCTTCGCAACCAGAAGGGTCCTATGGACATAATTTTATATTGCTTTTAGAAATGTGCCATAGCTAAGAGGAGTTACAGGTGAAAATGTAGACACAAATAGCTGTTTTTTTCAACTCAATTTCAATATTTTTTTTATTTCAACTGTTACTTTCTATAAGAAATCTTTCAAGATCTACACAAATGACCCCTTGCTATATTTAGAAGTTTGTCTACTTTTCAGAAATATATAGCTTTCCAGGATCCATTATTGGTTTCACACACATTTCTACCACTGACTGGAAGGAGGTTGGAAGCACAAAAAAAGGAAAAATAGGCTAAATCCTAGTAATATGCCAAAACTGTGTGAAAAAAATTGATTTTCTGACAAAAGTCTGCCTACTCCTCGAAGCTTGGAAGATGGTGTTTTAGCACCACAAACCTTCGTTGATACAATTTGCTGGAAAAAAAACAGACCCTTTCTTCTGCAGCACTTTTGTCCAATTTTTCACAAAACCACAAAATGTTGCTGTACTTTGGCTAATTTCTCAGTCCCCTCGAGGGGAATCCACAAACCCTGGGTACCTTTAGAATCCCCAGGAGGTATGAAAAAAGGACTTAAATTTGGCAGGGATACCTTATGAAGACAAAACGTTATAGGGCCTAAGCGCGAACTAACTCAAATAGCCAAAAAACACCTTGGCATGGCGGGTGGTGAGGAGGGTTGACAGCGAAGGGTTATAAGTAGAGGAACACAATATTGTGCTGAAGTATATTTTTGACACTATATTTTTGTTAACAATAATGGTTACCACAATTTTGTGTCAGTGATCTTCTTTTGTCAATACCTTAAGATTTACATAGAGCGGGATATATCTCCACCTCACATGATGTATCTCTCTCAACTGGATTGGCCTTTTAAGTATGTCCTTCCTCTTTACGTTGCAATGAATGAGGACCTATTTTACAATCTGAAAAGTAAACTCAGTCATTACACGTACCATTCCTGTTGTTATACATGTTTTGCATGCATAAAGCAATCAATTGTACTGAAGGCTTCCTGACTAACTGCCTTTCAACAAATGTAGTGAAAACAGGGAAGGCTTGGGTCCTGTACTCCGCCGACTGGACCACCAAAATATTGAAATCACAGAAAGGTGTCAAGGGAGGTTTATTTTAATTATTCGCTTTAAACCTGAGACCACTAATTCTGAGGTTTTTGAGCATTTATTCTGCTTAGTTTTGATACTTCAAAAAGACATTCATAAATCAATTGGACATGTCTTTTAAAAGGAAACACCACATTAGTAAATCACACAATTGCAACACATTTGTATGCGTGATTTAGAACCATTTCTTTTGTGAGAATATATACAACACATACATAATAGAAAAATGTTATTTGTGACAAAAATGTATACAGCAAACCAATAATCACAGGACAAACATCGATAAATTATGTGTGCCAGCTGAAATAAACCAGTCCTGCATTTGGACTGAAAACACGAGGCGGACAATTTAAAAATGGTCCAGGATCTTGAGACTCGTGAATTGTAGTTAGAGCTCAAAAACCCAATGAGAGGAGCGAGATGATTTTCTAATTACTTTGGCATGACGGAAATGAAAGGAAACAGTCAGGATTATTGCAGAAGAAATTCTGCAACACCTTTCTGTGATTTCAACAAATGTATGCAGGACTATAATGGAAGCTAGAGTTCCTCCTACACAGTCCTCCGCCAAATGTTAAATGAAGATCCAAAATACACTACATCAATTCTAGCATTAATGTGTTAATGTGTATAATCACAGCCATGCACAAATGTGCATGTGTATGTCTGTGATTGCACATGTTCCACCTTAAAGTCAGACGTTTCAGTTTTTCCTGGCTTATTTATTTTTATGTACTTTGTTGACAGTAGATGGTGTGCTTCATGTGTTAATGCTTGGTGGTAAATAACTGAAAGCCCCTACTCTGGTACTCTTCCTCCACTTGTGCTCTATTGCTTTGTTAAAAACATGGGTTTCCCAAAGCAAAACCTCTACATTGGATTATGGCCAATAGACAATCATTTTGTTCTACTGCTGAGCTGAAGGCAGAAGTGGACACACTTTCAAAAGAAAAATAATTCTTAAAGCTGTACAAAAATGCAACAGAATCGCTGAGGGTTTATAATTTAGGAGTACAACTGAAAGAGGAGACAGCCAAGCAAGTCTCACTGGGGATCACACATTTGGTATGCTGTGCCGAGATCTGTTCCGCTAAACAGAGGTTAGGGTGAAAGGCTACACATAGGGCTTTTGAGAATGTGACTACCCTTGCCTCGTGACAATTCAATTTTAGGCACAAAAAATTATGGAGATGAAGAAACATTTGCAAACAGACAACACTGTGCCTCAAGCGGGCAGATGATTTGGCAAGCTTGACAAGCAAAATCTGATGGGGTGTCTTCGGCCATATTATTTTGTGGTCTCCACACATGGACCTGGGTGGAAATATAGGTAGAAATAGGCAAAGCAGAGGCGCATGTTTGAAAGAATAAGTGTGGAAGAAATGCAGATCAACGGTGGTGCAGGAAATCAAACAAAGGGTTCAAAGGGAAATGCACAACACTTACTGTGATAAGAGGTTAGTATAGGGTTAAAAGGACTCGAGGGGATCTCTAGCAGGGGGGCCACAAGGATTCCAACCAGAGGCAATTTGAGGCTCCAAAGGGATAAGGGAAGCAGAGTGCTAAAGAAGTTCAGGTGGCACTAAACAGGAATGAAATGATGGTGGAGGTCATGGAAGAAGAATATCCACTGAGCAGCTGTATTGTCTGCATCTGACAAAGATGGAAACAGGCGTGGATTGATGCAGATATCCCTCTCTGCTGAGGGCATGGGTTCTCCACCTGGTCATAGTAAGCGACAGGGCTGAATCAATATAGCCAGCACTACTATCCCTGGATATCGATGCATGCTATAATGAATGCGAAGATGGGAGAGAGAACATAATCTCTAAACAAATTCTCTTATATGTTTTTGTGACACTCAAAACTGCATAGTAATAACATTTTTAAGGGGTAGCAGCTGAAGCATGTTACTTTTTTCTGAAAATGACTGTGCAAATCAGGTTCTTATGTTGTATACATGATTTTCGAAATGTTGTGGTTTTAAAAATATTTTATAACAAATCATGCAAAATAGCTAGTTACTAACACTCCCCGTTAACATTTTAAGTAACTTGCATTGTGTCCTGCGAAATGCTAGTTTTGACAATGGAAGTTTGGGTACATTCCAAGATGGCCGTTGTTCTGATGTGCACTGAGGAGGAGAGCTGCGCTTCCACACCTTGCTTTAGTCATATATTTTTAAAATGTACCGCTGGCCACCTACCACACAGTTACCGCTCTATTGCAGAATGGGCGTGGCTCAGTTGCCAAACCTCTTCTTTGTGAAACGCTTGGATTTTTCACAGTCCCTATGATTTTGGTGAAACATTGATGGCAGCACTCCCAGTCTGAAAATTGTTCCAGCACTACTGGCATCTTTAAGACATCGCTTCCAAATTGAAATACGCAGGGCAAAATATCAATTGTTTTGTGACAATGTTGCAAAACATTGGGAAGCTACAAACTCCTGAATTGGAGTGGTAACCTGTTCCTTTTTGTGTTAGAAAAAAGGATCATCAGCTAGCAGGTGTACCACTGCCTACTCTGAAGCAAACGTTTCAATATCTTTTTTTTAAATGCTGCCAGGTTTTCTCTAAAGAAAATGAGCTGCAGTGAAAAAGATATATATATATTTAAAAAGTGACAACAGACTAGTGGTCTACTGATGCAAGCAGGCCACCTGTGATGGCTGCCAATCAAAGTGAGTTACAATTTGTGAACTACCTCATGAATAGTAATGAGGAAAGTTTGAGTAGGAATTTGTTGAACTGACCTATTATTACATGGATAGTTTGGAAAATTCTATTCCATTTGCCAAATGTCAGTATGCAAATTGGGGATCCACTTTTTGTGATTGGAATTTGCATGTATCTGGTCCATAGCTGTCAATTAGCAAACATATCCATTGGGATCAGCTTATCTGTGAGATCTTGCATATGCCTATCATATATGCAGACTTACAACAACTGATATAAGGCAGTGGTGTGATTTTAACACTCTCACGGGCCATCAGCTAAACCTCATCAAGTGCAAAACTCTCATGCACCTGAGGTGTCTGCAGGGAAATATCAGGTTTGCCATACTAAAATCAAGGGGCGTAGGTTCCACTGGTGCTATACGTGTGTTGGCACTGGGGCGCAGAGGCCTTATGGGTCACTGAACCCTGAACATTGCTGCACTTCGCAATTACGACAGAAGTCAGGGGGTCTATTTCCTTCCTTGCCCTAGGGCCTGAATAGGACACGTTACAATGCAAACATTTACAAAGCATGCCTTTACAACGCAGTTTTTATATCGCAACATCCATTACAACGCATGATTTTACAACGCATGCCATCACAACATTTTTGGAAACAACACTTACAGCGCATTCTGTTTCAACGCATACCATTACAAGACATACTGTTACAATGCATAATACTTTTAGGGCAACAGTAGTGTAAGTATTGGATAGTGTAGGGTAAAAATTACTATTCCCACTCCAGTGAGTGCAACAGTAGGGTAAGTGTTGGATAGTGGAGAGGTAAAAATTACCATTCCCACTCCAGTGAGTGCAACAGTAGGGTAAGTGTTGATAGTGTAGGGGTAAAAATTACTATTTCCCATTACTTAACTTATAATGCTTTGTAATGGCATGCATTGTAGTGGCATGTGTTGTAGTGACATGCGTTGTAGTGACATGCGTTGTAATGGCTGCGTTGTAACTGCATGCGATGTAAAGGATGGTGCGTTGTAACTACTGCGTTGTAAAGGTAGTGCGTTGTAATGACTGCGCTGTAAGAGTTGTTTCCCCTAGAGCCTATGACACACTAGCAACACCACTGCTGAAATATTCCTGAAATCAGGAAGTAGTGTGTCTTAATTTCTAGCAGAATTGCCTAAGCCTCTTTGTGCAGCTATTCTTCCTTTGTCAAATCACATTCTGATTGGAAAATGGTGAGACTCGGAAACATAGTGGTAACCGTGTGCAAATCACTCCATATGGCTGGATCACATCTGTTTCCGCCACAGTCTCTATAAAAATCACTCTGCATGTCTCTAAAGTGCCTGATGAAAGCATAAAAGGGAAAGTTAGGGGCAGATTTACAATAACTGGCGCATCCCTGCATATCAGCAGGGATGCGCCAGTTATTGTGCGCCTCAGCTCCTCCACCCTGGATGCGCCGCATTTACAATGCGGCGCACCACGGGGCAAAAACGGCACAGATGCGTCACGCATCTGTGCCGTAAAAGCGACACATTGCTGGAGTTGTGTCGCAAATGCAATGCATCTCCAGCAATGCTCTGGGGGGGCCATATCTCCACAATGCTGCGTCAATCCTTACGCCTGCTTCAAGCAGGCGCAGGGTTTTGACGCAGCATGGGCCCAAAAGTGACTGAGTGAAATCTTGTCGATTTCAACTCAGCCACTTTTGGGAGGCGTTCCTGTGCCGGAAGGCCCCCCCCCGTGATGGAACGCCTCCTTCTGGTGCAATGCTTTACAACGCAACGCATCTGGGAGATGCGTCACATTGTAAATACCCCACACCATAGCGCATCTTTTACGCCGCTGCTGCATCGCAAAAGTGACGCAACGGCAGCGTAAAAGAGGTGCAGGGGGCTTGTAAATCTGCCCCTTAGTATTTATACGCACACAAGTGCCTTTATCACAGCATTAAATAAACACTACAAATCTGTTAGCCCCCCTTGAAAGGGAAGGACATGAGAGGAACAAAAAAGAAAGGGCATGCTTCACTACCAGATATTACACTCTCAAACAGCTCTGCCATATGAGCTGGCTGGGGTGGGGGGCAAGAGAACCCATCCAGGGTCATCTTCAGCATCTCTGACGACCCAAATTTAAAGGAGAAGGCAGCACGGATCCTGCATGTACAGGTGTGTAGATGTAGGAAACTTGCATGCCCCTGATTTTGTTTGGAAGAACACTGCTGCAGGGTGTTGGCACTAAATGATTGTAGCACACCAGGAATTTAACACCTTCGATGCTCATGACGAGGTTGGCTCGTCATGAGCCACGGTGCTCGTGTGCTCATAACGAGCTGAGCTCCTCATGACCGCTGGAACGCTCGCACGGTGGGCTAATTCCCCTGCTGTGCGAGCATTCTACAGGAACGGAACGACCACCGTGTCTCATGACGAGACGAGCTCATGACGAGCTGAGCTCGTCATGAGCACTGGGGCGCTGTGCGCACCCCCCTCCCCCATCACAGCGGGGGAATCAGCCCCGCATGCAAGGGGTTAATTTCAGGTGTCTGTGGTGCAAAACTACACAGCAAAAGTGTGCACTAAAGTAAAGTCATAGTGTATCCCATTTATATAGTGCTTTATTTGTTAACGAATAAGTGAGGGTCCCAAAGGTTGGCTCAGAAGCCTGTTAATGTTATGCTTACATGGATCATCATTCAAATCATCTCCCATATCAAAGTGTTGCATTTACAAACAGCCGGCGTCTTGCACTCAGTGGCCTACAGGCAGAGTGCCATAGTTATGACAGAAATATACAGCTATTTGTTTAAATGGGAGGAATATAAAGTGAAGAAACATGCTTTATAAAATATTAAGATCCATTTGGCTTAATTGAAAGTAGAGAAAAACATTGATTCAATGTTTCATATAAATATTTTTCTTCACTTCAAATTTCACCAATTTAAAAAAAATGACTATATTTATATATATCATATATAAAAATGAATATATGTCTGTCTGTCTGTCTGTCTGTTTGTCTTTTATGCATTACTACACCATTTATCCGATCGCCATGAAACTTTGGGAAGTTGTTGAGTACACCACCGCAAAGGTTTCTGGCATAAAACATTTTTAAGTATCGAAGCAAGATTAGAAGCTGTTCGAATACAAACTGATCAAGCCCATTTTTCTCAAATTAACGACCATCGAGAATTGCTCCAATGGTGAATTCCTCCAATGTAACCCGGCCCTCCGCGAGCGCAGCTATGCGCGTTGAGGGGGCCGGAGAAGCTGCCCAAACATGTCGAATCAGTCTTCGTTGTGACAAGACGGGGTGTTGGCGAGACGGTGCGGGATCGGGAATGAACCCGAGTCATGATGGGGCCGCAAGTTATGAGCGTATAAGCGCTGTGCTCTCGCGCTCGCGTTCAAAAGTATACCAAATGCGATGAGGCCTAATCCGGTTCGAAATAGAACCGAAGGGGAAGTAGTCTAGGGTGAAAGACACAGGGGCCGATATCGAGTGCGAGACACAAGTATCATTAGAAAGCGTACACAAACCAGAGAAAAAAGTTAAAATTTCACCTTAAAAGGCCATTCAGAGGTATTCATTAGATATAGGCCAATCCCAGAAAACATAGGAAACTGAGATAATTATCTTTCTGAGCAGCAGCAACATTCCTTTCTTCTGAGATCAGCAGCATCGCGCGACGGGTAAGTTAGTATATATATATATATATATATATATATATATATATATATATATATATATATATATATATAACATAGTGTCTATTGGCCACTGAATGCAAGAAGTCGCTGCTTGTAAGACACTTTAAAATGAAAATCATTAAGGTAACTTTTCATTTTCTCCCTTTTACGAGCCTTCAGAAACATAATAATTTTGTTTTCACACTCCGAAACTGAGTTGAGACAGTGCTCCAGTACTTCACCTCTGTGCTGTGGGTCATACATCTGACTCCAGCTCTGCTTATTAGCAGGACCTGCTATCAGAAAACCTGAAGATAATAATGTAAAATAAACACAGCCTTCCCTTATTTGTGAAATGAAAATGTGACCTTGTGCTTATTTAAAAATGAACTCAAGGGGTTGAGCTACTCTGAAGGTGTCCTGTGATCCACTGTTTGAAGACAACTGCATTAGCTCATTATGTTTTTAAAAGTGTATGGGAAAGTGAAACACTGAGCTGGTCTAAAAGAAAGTTAGATAGCACCATCATGTGGCCTACTGTCATGATAAAGTGCCAGTGCTTGTATATGAGTGCCGTGTTGAGCACTGTCAAACATCAGAGTAAATTAAGCCCTGCCTGCAGCTCAGCTCTCTGATTATAAAAAATAGGGAATTTGAGATGCTCATTAGAATGTTGCACGGTCTGCTCCAGATCCCTACATTACCTAATTCGAGTGAAGAATGAGGAAACACCTCTGTGTCATATGCTGAAAGTATGCGTAGCATATCTTGGAAATTATACATGTTTAATGTTGTCGCTGATAGAATGTGTTGGGAGGAAAAAAACAAGTCAGAAAGATTAGAATATTTATCCTTACTTGTATAAGCATGTTACAGGGGAGAGGAATGACTAGGTGCAAATTTGACAGGACAGATGAGAAGGGTCTTCCGTTTTCCAATCTTTATTGTCTGTGGTAAACACACACAATACATGAAAACACTTAAACTGCTTGTTAAAAGCAGGAAATAAAATAATGGTATAAACCTTATGAAATCATAGTATAAATCATTAGCTGATCAACAGAATATCCTTATACTTAACGTTAATACACCCACACCTTAAAACGTGTCCCTTGTTTGTAACCAAGCTACCATGTGGCAAATTCGAGCTGTCAGCCATATTTGTATTTCTTAATTCCATTGTTCTTATACAGGGTAAGAGTATTCTGCCTCAATGACCTCCAATTTTTGTGCCAATAAAATGGAAAAGGTTTTTAGTTCTGGCCAGGGTACAGTCACAATTCCCCTGAGAGTTCTCGTTTGAGCCCATTGTGCCTCAAAGACGCACATTGAAACATCGCCCATTTAATGCCCACCCTAGATGTTATACACCAGATTGGGGTTGCCTTATTCAAATGCCTAAAATCATCCAAGTAAGAATCAGATCCCATTTCAGTCTTAACTATTAAATACTCATATAGAATAGGACCCCTCTTACTAGCTTGAACTAATATTTAATTTTTCCTGCCTGATAACATTCCTTGATCACCTTAACTGTAGTTCTATAAATAGGTTTTGGATTTGCCCAGAGATCCCTGAATCTAACCCCTTTAAGTGTTATCTCTAAACAGCCTAACTCTATCCTCTTTGTTGTGTAACCCTAATGTGAGATTCCCCAGTCTTTCAATACATTCCCCTGTAATGATTGACTTATAGTCCGACCCACAAGACAAGTTTAGGGTAATCACATCTTAGGCGACGTTGAATAAAGAAACTAATTTTTAAGAAAAATCAAGTTGGGGGGAGGTTCTGTGCATTATGTTATCCAAGTGTAATGCAACAGTATAACTGAATTTAATTTACTTTTGCATTATCTTTGACTATTAGTGGGTGCTGAGTCATTTGTCTACATCTGAAATACAATTAATTCCCAGTGCTAGTGTTATCAGATCGAGTGAGGTGCCTGGGCCTAATCTGAGGGGAGTTCTCAAAAATTGATTCTCTATTTTTGTATTATAGGTAGTATTACTGGGGGTTGCTAGTGAGCCCGAAGCAAGATGGTCGCACATTAGTGCAGCTCTGCTGGTCGGGGCCACAATCCGTCATTTATCCTACAGTACCCCATGCCATCTACACTGGAGAGACAGCACATTGAAATCTGCCTAGTTTGCTGCATTGAATTCTGTGTTCTATAGACCTGATACGGCAGGGGCAGTCTACGATACTATAACCTCTGTTGGTAAGCGGTCAAAATGGTGACTGTCGAGAGCTGAGGCTGGTGGCAAGCTATCCTACCTGCGCTGCTCCTACCTGTGATCGGTGAGCAGCCTGTGGTGCAGAAGGTGACTGTTGCCTGAGGGTGATGCTGGTCCATTACCGGAGCGCTTGGACCTGATTTCTGCGTGGCAGCCATCAAACTGCGGGGATCGTGCTGACGGCGGGACAGCAGCAGGGCCTGAGTGAGAGCGGAGGATTGCCGGCTGGAAGGTGCGCGAAGGCCGGGCAGGCCGCTGCAGTGCGGCCCGGCTACACCGCAAGTGGTTGCTGTGTGGGGGGGACCAAACGTCCTGTCAGCCTTGGGGGCGCTGTTGACGGCTTTGGCTGGGGACGCTGCTCGGCTCTGTGGGTGGAGGGTGCTCCCTCGGCTGGTGACGGGCGATTCATCGAAGCGGTGAGTACTGTGCCTGTGACAAGCGGCGGTCATTGAAACTGACGAATTAAACATAGCTGCTGTTCCGCTTGGGAAATGAGAGGACTAGCGGGCCGGAGCTCATAGCAAGGACGGGCTGAGCACGTTCCTTGAGGGAGGAGAGGACCGTGCTGGAGACCCCCTGTGGGGCCCTGCAGGAGTGCACAGGATTGTGCTAACGGTCACCTTTCCTGGCAGACATTAATGGCGGTGCCTGTGCTGCATGCATGGCTGGGGGTTCCAATTTGCTTTGTCTAACTGCCTGCCTGCTATTAGAAGACAGAGTGGACATCGGGGAGTGCTGGATACCCTGAGTCTGGCTGACTTGGTGACATGTGCGGCGTAGACTTACTGCCAGGTAAGGCCATTACCACCATGTGTGTCAACAAACTGTTTTGGGCCTAGACAGCTTGGGGGCCGACTGCTGCCTGTTCTTACTACAGTGCAGTGGTGGCGCTGTGTGGTGTGCTGGTGGCTCTGCCCTTGTGTGTAAACATCCTGGTAAAAGAAGCGGCGCAGGAGAGGTTTGTGGAGTACTGCTGCACTGGTATTGCGGGGGAGTTGCCAGAGACCTGATACCGGGTTGATATGCACTAGTTGCTTTGGGACTGTGCCACAGAGAGTAGCTCCTTGAATGAGCTGTACCTGACTTGGGTGGATTGCTGCATTTCCAGTGAGTTGTGCTGCTGGCTAGCCGGTCAACTGGTGTTCGGGGTGCAGAAGTTACGGATTGTAAATCCTGGAGGGTAAACCGGACAAGCACCTGCAATCTACGCTCTCCTTTGAATCAAAGCGGCTAAAGAAAACTCAAAAGCAAGCAGTGTCTGATACGGAGACAGACATGGAATCTGGCGGTAACTCCAAACTGGAAAAAATGCTGTTGGAAATGCAGCAGAGTCTTCATACTATAGATGGCAAAATAGATAATCTAAATCTGCGTATGGACACCATGTCAGCAAAACTGGACAAGCACGGAGTGCACCTCACGGAGGCGGAGCAGCGCATCTCAAATGCTGAGGACAAGGTGGAACGCGTCACAAAAACATGCACTGAAGTGGAGAAGATACTAGAGGTAATACGGGCTGAGAACGAGGATTTGGAGGCGAGGTCGCGCCGTAACAACTTGCGCGTCACGGGGGTGGCCGAATCCACCGACACTGGCAAATTGGAACTCTATGTGGCGGACATGCTCAAAGCCATGCTGAGTGTGGAACATTTTTCCAATGTGCTGGTAGTGGAGAGAGCTCACCGGTCACTTGCTCCGCGTCCTGTCCCGGGGGCGCCTCCGCGTCCGATCATTGCAAGACTTTTAAATTATTGCAACAGGGATGTGGCCCTCCATCTTGCAAGGGAGCTGGGCACCACTAAATATCAGGGGTTGGAGGTGGCACTGTTCCCAGACTTTACGGTTGCGGTGCAACAAGCATGACGGAAGTTTCAGCAAGTGAAAAATAGATTGCAGGATATGGAAATACCATATGCCATGCTGTATCCTGCTCGTCTTAAGATAATGTATGGGAGCAAGCCGCGGATCTGCATGACTCCGAAAGATGCTGTGCAATACATTAGGCAACTTGAGAAACGTGCTGCGGCTAGACTGGCTGGTGATGATGCAGACAATGAAGATTAGCGTGCCACTACAGGTCATAAGCTGCTCCTGTTTGATGTAGATATGGTCAACCACAATTTGGGTAATTGTTGCTAATGTTGCTTCTTTCCACAGCCAGAATGATGCTTGTCTGTGTCAGTTGTGAAGGACTATACAATATAAAGTTATTACATGAGTAAGGGCGTATTGGAACTGTTGGTCTGGCCAGGATGCATTTACAAACGTGAGTTTTACATGAGATGCTATCTTATTGGTGGTGTCGGTCATATTGTTATGTATGCTCGTAATATGTTCAATATGGGATAAGATGAGGGGATGGGCGGGGTGGGATACTGTGATTCACACAAATGTATTTACCTGTTTCGCGTGCTTCATTCATCCCACTGATCTCTGACACGCACGGGTAGGGCTATTGAGTGATACATTATGTAGTTCTTTTTGCTGGTGTGGCTATGTAATTGAATGCTCAACAATGGCTGCAACTGTCTTGTTTATAAGTATGGAATCTATGTAAGTTGGATGTGCTAGGGGGAAAATACAGACCTGCCCTGACCCCCCTAGGTACCACCATGGGGTCGTTGGGCAGCTGGTGTCCTCCAGGAGGGTACTACCCTCACAGTTTTTTCCAAGAGGGGTGTAGGTTGTGAGAGGGTTAATGTCTCACGACGGAAAGGGAGGGGGGCTTTGGTTCGGACGCTTTTTGTATTGGGGCACCTTAGCATGATTGGGATGCTTACGTGGGTGGGGGGCTTTGTTGGGGAACTGACTCAAGGTTGCGCTTTGCAAAACAGAATGCAGGGGAGGACAGAGTATATCAAACATGACATTGGTACACAGGGTATAACTACTACTGAAGTTCTGGGCATCACGGATGGCACTAGAGGGGGGTAAAGTAACGTGTATAATGTGGAATGTTAGGGGGTTAAACAATCCAAAGAAAACCAGGCAGGTACTAGCGTTCCTAGACCAGCATAAGGCACAGGTGGCATTGCTGCAGGAAACCCACTTAACCAAGCAAGCGACAGATAAAGTGGCCACTAGGTGGGCAGGTGTGAAATTTGAATCGTCTTACTCCTCTTATGCGAGGGGGTTATGATTTTGGTTAAGAAGAACCTCTCATTTGAAACATCACATGTGGATATTGACAATGATGGTCGGTACATAATAGTGCAGGGGAAACTGTGTGGCATGATGGTTACTATCATAAATATTTACGGCCCCAATGTTGATGATCCTGATTTTTACGAGGTGTTATGGCCGAAGGTCTATAGACTGCAGCCAACTGCTATCATTTGTGGCGGAGATTTCAATGTAATTTTGAATCCAGCTCTAGATTGATACACCAGCTCAGACCCCGCTGTCAGGAAGGCTGCTCAAGCTGTTCGGGATGGTATGCACAACCTATCCCTCATAGACATCTGGAGATTGAGACACCCTGGGGCGCGGGAGGGTACTTGTCACTCTTATGCACATCAATCCTGGTCCTGCTTGGACTACTGGTTGACCACTAATGACATAAACTTGTTGGTTACGAGCGCTACCCATTTGCCTTGGACACTTTCTGATCACTCCCCCTCCTTATTCACTATGGTCATTCCTATGTACACACCACCAATGTTTCAGTGGCGATTGCAATCCTCTGCTTTACAGGATCAAGTGTTTCGGGAGGGCGTCAGGGAAGCCATTTTGCAGTACTCTGAATACAACTCAGGCACGGTTGAAAGTCTAGGCACTTTGTGGGAAGCGTTCAAGGTGACAATCCATCGGGCGTGTATAGGGCTCCTGGCTGGGGTCCTGAAATCACTTTGGGGATCTATGAAGGCTCTTGAACGGAAACTACTTGGGCTTGAGAGACAGTATGAAAGTGAGCTGGATGAAGCTACTTTAGCGATTATTTGATCAAAGATCACTGAATATAACGAATTGGCAGACCTGGAAGTGAAACATATGGCAAGGCGCTGGACGGCTAGATACTATGGTGAGGGAGGACGACCAGGAAGAGCGCTGGTGACAAAGATAACTGAACCCTGGGCAAGACACAGTACGGTCTGTTCAATTAGTGTGGATGGGAATAGGCATTGTGATAGCGAGGGCATCATTGACTCATTTATCACGTACTATAAGGGAATGTACAGCAGAAGGCAAACTGCTGAGGAGGCGGAGATAGCGGAATATCTTGCAGATGTGGCTTTAGTATGGCTATCAAAGGGACAGCAGGATTTCCTAATGCATCCGTTGACCCTGGATGAAATACGTGACGCCGTCATTGCACTGCCGAATGGCAAAGCCACAGGTACAGATGGACTCCCTGTGGAGTTTTACAAAGAATATCTCGATGTCTTGGCACCCCATCTTCAGGCCATGTTTGAAGATGCATATGAACAGCAGCGGCTGCCTGATACGCTTCGAGAGGCACTAATTATAGCCCTATATAAGCCAGGGATGGACCCAGATCACTGCGACTCGTATCGGCCGTTGTCTTTAATGAATACAGATGTTAAGATCCTTGAGAAAGTTCTCGCAACTAGACTGTAATTGTTGCTGCCTGTGATGGTCCTGCCTGACCAGTCAGGATTTGTCCCTGCCCGCTCCCCAGCGCTCAATTTAAGAACACTATTTGCAGTAATGCACCTCCTGGAGCTCACTCTGCCTGCAGCGGCAGTCTTATTGGACGCCCCAAAGGCATTCGATTCTATCTCCTGGCGGTATATGCTGGCGGTGCTGCATCGAATGGGGGTACCGTTCATATTTACTAATTAGATCAGGTTGTTATATACGGCTCCAGTGGCCCATGTCCGCATTAATGGTAGAATTTCTGGCACATTCCCGATTGTGCGTGGGACAAGACAAGGATGCCCCCGGTCACCTCTTATATTTGCTATAGTGTTGGAGCCACTGGCCTGCATACTGCAACAACGGCATGCAAAAGCGGCGATACGCTTCTACCAGCGACCATTGGCGGTGTCTATGTACGCCGATGATATGGTCTTGTATCTGCGTGCACCTGAGGCGCATTTAGAGCAGCTTATACGGGAATACGTTAGATTTGAATGGTACTCAGGTTTAGGCATAAATTGGGACAAGTCAGTTGTGTTTGCTTTAACAGCAGCTACGAAACGAGTGCAATTAGAATACCCAGTGGTGTGGAGTGATGAGCCTATCAAATATTTGGGAATCTGGGTTCACAAAGATCCACAAACTGTTATACGCGAGAACTATGGGACTGCGATAACTCGCTTAGAAGACAAGGTTGCTAGATGGATACAGCTTCCGTTAACATTTGCAGATAGAGTGGCAGTGCTAAAAATGGTGGTCCTCCCGAAATTTTTATATTTGTTTGTAAATATCCCTATTATTTTGCGGCAGCATTTTTTTAATACATTGCGTGGGATACTGATCACCTTGGTCTGGGGAGGGAAAAAGCCACGCATTAAGTGGGAAGTGCTGACGCTCCCATATGAGAAAGGTGGGTTCCCTGTGCCAGACATGCAGCTATACTATCTGTGCGCACAGGCGCAATATGCGTCGTATTGGCAGAATGCGCCGCCATACACGCCGCATGTGGCGGTTAAGGCAGGGGTGTACACCCGATACCGCTGAAAGCAATGGTGGTTAATGACACTACTGTCTTTGAGAAAGATGAGGTTGACACTGTGCAATGCACAAACCACGCTTCGAGGGAGCTTGGGAGGCGGGCCGGGCGTCTGCCGCTATATGCGCCAGCAACGCCGCTGCTCCACCACGGGAAGATATCTGTAACGTGTGAAACAGGGGCATTGAAAATGTTGCATGCTGCGGGTAAGCGCACTATGGGTGATGTATTCCCGGGTGGTGCATTCATTGATCTGCAAACCTTCTCAGAAGACGGGGACGGCTCGGTTATGGCCACATTTATATATAGTAGACTGCAGGCAGCGATTAAAGCTTTATATCCCTGCTACCCTGCTGAACTCCCCACCCTTGCGGCGCTGCAGCACGTTTATGCTACTCAATCCAGGGCTAAACTGATTACACGTTTATATAACGCCTCACAGGCAGATGAAGTGGATGGAAGTGTGGGCTTGGTGGGTAAATGGAATGATGTATTGCCACAAGCGCTGACAGAAGATGACTGGGATGCATGTTGTAAACTAACTGGGCAATTCGCTGCGAATGGGAATCTGCGCCTGATTCACTATAATTATAACCATCAAATGTACTATACGCCAGTGCAACTTTATAAATACGGATTAAGGGATTCAGGTAGCTGTCGGCGTTGTGGGGCAGAGGGTGCAGATTTTCATCATCTAGCATGGAGTTGTTGTAAGGTAGTTTTGGGGGAAAGTAACTGAAGCATTAACGGCTATGGTGGGGGAACCTGTGCTTTGTACCATGACTGTTTGCCTTCTAGGCAATATGCTGCACCTTAAAGCGTGTAATCGTAAACTGGTTTCTTTGGCGTTACTACTGGCTAAACGCAGAGTCTCAATGCATTGGAATGGAAGGCCGGCACCAAGATTTTCACACTGGCTGAAAGACATTGCCTACTGCCGTGACCAACTACGTGTTATTGGGAAGAACTACCAAGTGCCTCCAGGCCGAGAGACATTTGGGGGCCATTCACTACGTATGCATTGGCTAAATCATCTGATTGTTTACATCCTCTACAGTATGATTATGGCTTATGATGTAACTGTGACATGGGTGATGTTCTATACCACAATCGTTTATGACGAATCTATACCAATGCATAGTTGAACTAATGTATCATTTTGATGCCTTGTATTCTGTAAGGTAATACTACTGTATGTATTTTTTTCTGCTGTTATATTATGGAAAACTGTCAATAATTTTTTTTTTTTTAAAAAGGTAGTATTACTGAATCCCCACAGATCAGCCCCATAAACAGAATATATGACTGCCTTCATCCTATAAACCTGAATAACTGAACTGAGTCCTCACTGAGTTTATAATTTGATAATTTGTTTGTAGGTTTATTTAATTCAATAACAGTGATGGAGTGTGTTTCATGGGAAAACAGTGCAAGCACACAGACATTCTAAATTAGGGAGTGCTAGAGGAATAGGTGATCAGATCCTGGCCGAAGAAGCAAATTCAAGCCAAGACTTGATCTACCAAGTTTAATGGAAAGATGATCTAGTGGCTAAGGGCAAGGGCCAGAGCCAAGCATAAAAATGAAACAAGGGAGCTCTGAAAGGATTTTCTGAATCTGATGGAGATGGCAACCATTCTATTGGCTCTGAAGACTTCCTAGACAGGGAGGCAGAAGAAATAAGGAGAGGCATGAACAATGTTGTGGATATTAAGAGTAAGGGTGATGGTGTCAGACAGAAATTATCTTGATTGATAAGGTGCAGATAACAAAAGAATGTTTGATTGGAGGACTTGTGTATTGGATTTAAACTCACAGGCATCTGTAAATTAGAAAAGATTAGAGAAAATACACTTTTGCAATCTTTTCATTGAGACTGGAATGTGCAAGCGCTTAAGCATCTATAGTGTCTCTGAAAGCTCCAAAGCAAGAAGCTAGTTTTACAGGATGGGACTAAAGCAACCATTATGTATTCCCACACATATATTCTTGCCCCTTATGAGTTTCAAGATGGTAGAAGAGGGCTCTGAGTCATCAAGCTGCCTACCCACAAGGCATGATATCTTCTTGAAATGCCCAGATCTGTCACCTCTTAACTTTTTTGGAGATGTTACATCTAGACCCAATTATCTCTCTTGCTCTCCCTTCTGTTGGCTGGTTTCTGCTGTGGCAGCCTCTTGGTAATACAATGTCCTCAATTCCAGACAAATTCAATGAGTCAGAGCCTAAAAACGGGCACCTCCGCTATCAGGATCTTATAGCCATCAAGAAAGGCCCAGAAATGCCAATGATTTGACCTGAATGTCCTCTCCCTGGTGCACTTGGGGACAGATTTGGGATCAGTGGCAGCTGCAGCCCCGTACACCATTTCACAATTCAGTCTCTCTCTTTTTTAGGCCTGATCAAAAGGCAGCTTTAGCTGTCTTGCTAGCCTCTTGTTTTAAAACAAAAAGCATAATGAAAAAAAGTGCATATAGAAAACATTTAGTAAATTCTATTTATCCATTGGGATACTCAAATGTCATGCAAATTAAGAGTGACGGCCACTTCAATCATTAAACGCATTCACTTTGAAAACTGAATTGTTCTTGTGCATATCGATGCATCCACCATAACAAATAAAAACCACCCCAATATTAGACATTTCAAGACACTTGTTTTACCAGTGACTAATAGCAGGACTCATACTTAGGGGCCGATTATGATGGCGGACGGACCTGAGTCCGTCCGCCACCATAGAGCAGGAGGGAACCTCCGCATTGCCTGCGGAGTTCCCTCCTGTGCAATTAGGATGTGACCGCCACCCTGGCGGTCACATCCTCTATTTTTACCATTGCGGCGGGTGCGGCTTCAAGCTGCATCCGCCGCAATGGTAAAAATACACACATTGCATTTGTATGCAGAAAGCGGCAGGCACCGTGCGGTGCCTGCCGATTTCTGCATACAAATGCAGGGGGGTACCATAGGTACCGCCCATGTGCACCCGCCACCCCCCTTCACCCAGGGGGCCCGCAACGGGCCCCCGCAGTGAAGTTACACATGCTTTTCCACGGCAGAAAATCCGCCGCGGAAAAGCATTTTTTAAAGCCCTTCCTAATATGGTGGACTGTGTCTGAGAGACACCACCACCATATTAGAGCTTTTCCGCCGCGGTTGTGAGCCAACCGTGGCGGAAAAGCTGCGGACGGAAACCAGGACCCACCAGCCATCCTAATGTGGCGGTGGGTCTTTGGTGGGTCCGCTGCGGTTTTTCCGCATCCTCAGGGCTGGCGGTGGCTTCCGCCGGCCCGGAGGATGCGGAAAAAATGCCATCATAATCGGCCCCTTAGTACGATAAATATCCAAAACTTTGTAGAAATCTGTAATACTCATTATCTTCAATACCTGACATATTTATTTATTGTAAAGAAAACAAGCACAAGCCATTAAAATCTCAAAGGTTTATAAGTATGTTTATATGTTGAAGCCATACACCCTCCGTTTAGTGAAGTTCATTTGAAACACTAGTATATGTTATGTTGTTATGTTATGTTAAAATAATTAATTAAGCTCACGTTCACCGGACGGTTTCTTGGCGCTAAGCGGGATCGGTTACTAGGACAAGGCAGTGGAATTGATTGTACGCCTGGGCAAATACCATGTTTTGAGAGATATCCTGAATTGGGTGTTGGAGGTGGCCAGATGCAATTCAGGAGGGAGGGAGTTCCAGAATTGAGGTGCAAGAGTCGAGAATCTTAGACCATCGTGTTTTTCTGCTTGAATGGGCAGGGGGTCAGTAAGTTCATGTTTGAAGAGCGTAGGTCACGGGAGGGGACATAGCGCTGTATTTTGGTGGCGATAAAGACCGGGCCACGATCCGAAAGGGCTTTGTAGATGGTACAGCCTAGTTTGAAAAGACAGCGATGAGTCACGGGGAGCTAATGGAGGCTCTTCAGCAAGGGTTTAACATGGTGAGATTTTGGCTAACCATAAACAAGCCTTGCGGCTTGGTTCTGCACCAATTGTAGCCAGCGTAATTGGTAGGCTGGAATGCCAGTATACGAAGAGTTTAAAGAACAAAACAGTTGCCAATGCTGAGACTGACTCCTCCTTAGTATACGAAGAGTTAGCTTAATCAATACGCAACATTACCAGGACAAAAATGATCAAGGCCTCAGTGGTTAGATATCTGCTTATTTTCCGAAGTCTTCGCAAGTGGAAGAAACAAGCCGAGACCACTGAGCTTATCTGGGCCTTCATGGTAAGAACATTGCTATCAAGATTTCCAGGCTTTTAACCAAGTGAACTGGGCAGGGGGGCAGCCCAATGGTTGAGGCCAGAAATTGGAATTCCAGGAGTTGGGTGAGCCCCCAATGAGAATCAGCTCGGCTTTATTGGGATTTAGTTTTAGCTGATTAATGTTCATCCAGTTGCTGATGAAATTCATTGTAGACTGAAAGTTCTCCATAAATGAGGGCGATGAATCAATGTTAAACACTAGCTGGAGATCGTCAGCATAGTTAAAGGTAACGACCTCTCTTTTGCGAAGGGCCAGAATCAGTGGGAAGATATACAGATTAAAGAGTCTAGGGGAAAGGGATGAGCCCTGTGGTACCCCGCATGTCAGTCTTCTTTACTCAGCTGAAAAACTGTAGAGGCGGACTGCTTGATAGCGGTCCCTGAGGAAAGAAGAGATCCACTTCAGTGAAAGGCCCCGGATCCCGGCGCCTTCGACCCGGTCGACCAGCACATGGTGGCCAACCGTGTCGAAAGCGGCTGATAGATCCAGGAGCACTAGGGCTTGCGTGGTGTTCTGGTCTGCCCCCCTTCTTAATTCGTCGAGAGCTGCTAAGATGACGGACTCTGTAGAATGTTTGGGTCTAAAGCCTGCTTGGTGTGAATCTAGGTAGTGAGAATGCTCTACAAAGGTGCTAAGGCAGTTAGCAACATGGGCCTCTAGAATTTTTCACAGGAAGGGCAGCAACTCAAGAAAGACACCTCGTAAACACTTGAGGCACTTCAGCTTCATGAAAGAATTTCCAGTCTTTGGCATCTGACTCGAAAGGAGACAGTAACGACGAGGTTTGCCTCTCGTTAGATACAGATATATATAGATAGATATATGTAGATGTAGATATATAGATATACGAACAAAAGATATTTAATCAAATATATTTATCTATTGGTTTGCTCCACTGATATTGACATTTTGTTCTTCCAACCACAGCACACAAAATAGGACCATGCGGTTTAGTACATCTAAATGTAACTATTGCCATACACATATAGTGTCACCTAAAAACTGTTTGCTAAAAAATAATGTTTAAGTAACTTGAACTTAGCAGTGATTTCTTGTAAAGTATATATACTAGAATGTCATCCCGAGTCTTCCTCAATAATCGAGACATTTGTTAAAAGTTGCTAGCGTCAAATATTTTTAAAAATTCATTTTAAAATATATGCTCTTTAGAAGTTTTTAATCAACTCTCTTAAGCCATAGTGTGAGTTAAATATCATTCAACATATGCTCTCTCCCTCCACATTGCACAGGTTAAATGTAGAGCAGCAAGTTTCAAATGTGTCTGGTTGTAGAAAGCATAGGTTTTGTACTAGAAGGAGTCCATGCAAGTACAATAAGTATGCATTATGACATATCCTATTTTAAGCAAGATTTTGGTGAACTTTATACTTTCCCTCAGAGTAACTACATTTTTCATAGATATACCTCTATATCAGCCCTACAATGTTAAACATTTAAAGGCACTTTCATATACCACTGACTAATAGTACCTATGTACTATTATTTCTTCAATAAAAATTAAATTATAAACTATAAAACCCAGCATTATTGACTAAATATCATAAACCACTTAAGCATCTTTATTTACTCTATTGAAAAACTCAAAATAGCAAACGTTTAGATGCAAATGTATATGTTCAAGCCACACACCTCAGTGTTGTGGAGGTAATTTGAAGCACTAGCACCAGACTCAAGAGTGACACCAAGTTGAGGTACATCACCTTTATGAAATAATTATTTTGATAATTCTATTTCCTGTGTGTGAGTGTCTGAGTGGCTCTGTAAGTGGCTTTGTGAGTCTCTTAGTGTGTCTGTGAGTGGGCGAATGGCTCTGTGAGTCTCCTAGTGGGTCTGTGAGCGGATGAATGGGTGCTTGAATGGATCTGTGAGTGGGTGCATGAGTGCATGAGTGAGTCTGTCTATGTGTGTGTGACTCTCTGCGTGGCTCTGTCAGTGGGTGCGTGAGTGGGTCTTTGAGTGGGTACGTGAGTTTATGAGTGGGCCTGTCAGTGGGTGTGCAGTAAAAAGAGAAAGTGGCACACAGGATCAGGTCCTCGGGCCAGTTCCCCTTGTGACGGTCCTCCTTTTCGGCTTGCCTGCGGTCCACTACCATCTGCTGCCTTTGGCTTTGTGCCTGCTCCGCTTGTTTTCGGCTCGTTTTTCTGCCTCTTCTCTTCTTCTTTCTGACCTCTATTTTGCCTCTTCCTGCTTGTTTCTGACCTCGATTTTGCCTCTTTCTGCTCTTTCTACCCGTTAGTTTGCCTCTTTCTGCTCACTCCTGACCTTTATTCTGCCTCCTGCTGCTCGTTTCTGCCCGTTTTTCTGCCTCCTTCTGCTCATTTCTGGCCTTTATTCTGCCTCTACTGAATCAATTCAATCAACCACTGACGTAATGATGACCCGGAGGGAGACCCTCATACACCACAAGACACACAATCGCAGATACAGGCCGCGAACAGGGACGCCAGATCCCTTCTCACAGCACACATTGAAAGTCTTTAGTTTTTAGTGTTATGTGATTCAATTGACAGCCGGACCCCGGAGCTGGACCGACCACGCCCCCCCTTGCCCCTAGAAACACGGGGAACCACCATTCACCGGGGCATATGCCGCCCTAACACCTCAAGGACACCTTACCCAAGATTCCATGAACACCACCCAGGTTTTTTTTCCACCCATGTTATGTTCAGAAATTCCCTAGAAAAACATCAATAGTGACAAGAAACTTGACTAATAACTTTACGAATAACAATGCATTATGCTATAACTGCAAGGATATGTGATTTGATGAATCACTACATGATGCAAAATGTCACTGTAAATACAAAATAACAATAATAATATGTTAAAAAAAAATTGATGACCGTTATTCTGCCTCTTTCTGCTCATTTCTGACCTTTATCTTGTCGCTTTCTGATCATTACTCACCTTTATCTTGCCTCTTTCTTCTCATTTGTAACCTTTATCTTGCCTCTTTCTGCTCATTTCTACCCTTCATTCTGCCTTTTGTGCTCCTTTTTTACATTTATTCTGTCTCTTACTGCTCATTTGTCACCTTTGTCTTGCATGTTTCTGCTCATTGCTGACCTTTATTCTGCCTCTTTTTGCTGGTTTCTGACCTTTTTCTTCCTCTTTCTGTTCGTTTCTCACATGTATTCTGCCTCTTTCATCTTGTTGCTGACCTTTATTCTGCATTGGGAACATCCCAAGCAACCTGGGACATAACAGGAGCCCGCCCTTTTGGGTGGCGGTCCACAGGGCCATCATTGCTCCAGGAGAGGGGTCGTGTGGCCTCCCTCCTTCTCTTTTCACATGCCGGCCCTGGGGAGGTGGTGGTCCCTGGGGCCAAATATATGGCCCAGGAGAGAGGCTGTGTGGCCTCCCCACATGTATTTTACTTGCTGTTCCAGGGAAGTGGTGGTCCCTTGGGCATCTGCGTGGCCCCTGCAAAATTATTCATATTAAGTTCTGGTGAGATAGTGGTCTCCGGGGCTGAAGAGAGCCCATGGAGGGGGATTTACACGCCCCCCCCTGCAATATGAAAAGAAAACCCTGGGGAGGTGGATGTCCCAAGGGCTCTAAAATCCTTAAGAGAGGGGCTCCGTATGGTTGTAATTAGGTCCACGCTTGAAGGTAGTTTTCATGTAGTTTTATTGAGCAGTTAAGTTAAGTCAGGTACAAGCTCAATAGGAGACTTAAGGGACCTAGGGGAGACCCCACCAGGAGCATCTATCCTGGTGCTCAGCCCATCTAACTGTCACTATCCAGTCACAATACTAACATTCTGACTGCTGCATTTATGAACATTCTAAAGATGGTAGAATTGTATCACATTGGGAATAACAGGATATTACATATCCCCTTTTCTTATATAAAATTTAAAAGTTAGAAACATCATTTTAGAAATAGAGAAATGAAAACAAGAAAAGTGAGCACAAGAAGGAAAGAACTAGTGAAAGAGGAATACTTGTCAGAGTAAAACATCAAGAGGAAAGTAACTAGAGAATTAAAGAAATACGCAAGAAATAAGAATTATATGAAGGAACCAAAGAGAAATCCAGAAATAGGAATAGAAGAATAGAAGAAATATGAAAATTAACTCCAACGCACACCTACTGACCAGAACAGGAATGATTGGAGAAAGAAAGAAAATTGAAAATACAGAACACAGAAAAGCAGAAAAGAAGAATAAATAGAAAAGAAGATGAGGAACAAAAAGAAGAAACCTCATCTAAACACTATTAACGAAACATAATACAAATCAGTAATGTAAAGGTAATAGTGTAGAGAAAATAATCAAGATACGATGAAACAGAACATATTTAGCAATAATTGCATGAAGGCACTTAAATAGAACTAAACTTAAGCTAAATATGATTTTAACACCAAATCTCATTTGCTTAGTGCATGAGAATATGAACATAACTTACAAGTGTTGCAAGTATTAATACACAAAACTGTGAATATACACAGCAGAAATGAGTAGAATTTAATACAAGAAAAGTAACATTTTTAAACTTTTCAATAAATTCTAATAAAATAAGCACCAATAAAATCTATGTGAGGTCCATGTGAGGACTAATGTAGTGCTATTAGAAACTGCATTATTATAATCTTTAGTAAAACACAGAATCAAAATTTCGTTTTAATCTGTGTGTATACATTAGATGTGCACTTAAACTAAAGGGAGTATAACCCTATTTAATTACAGACAAACTAAATCCCGTGTGAATAACTGAACTAAAGGGACTGAAACCCTACGTAACATAGAAAGAGTCTGTATATCGAAAACTGTCAAGCAGCACTGAAAACTGAAAGGTACTGAAACCCTAAGCAAATATAACTATTTTTGTAAAGAAAACACACAGCTGTAATAATATGAAGGTTGGATACTAATTTAAGTGTAATGAAAATTAAGTCACTGCAACAACAAAATTACTGCCAAGAAAAAAAAACTCTCTGTGAAATGTATAATTAACAAATATTAGGTACATAAAGAGAGGGATCAGTGAAAAAGTGTGCGCATCACTTAATACTGAAGACAAACTAAGATAAGGAGACCAGCTCCCTCATTCTACTAAATGTGCCTAAATAATACCAAATTGAGACATTTCACATACATATCACGAACATAGGCAGCTAATAGCAGTGAACATTTCAAAAGACATATCATCAACCAGAATGATAATAAATAAGAAAAAGAATGTTGTTAAAATGCACATTACTTTTGATGTATTTATAATAAATGGCTAGAAATATTAATGCGTTTCTAAGAAATGGAAACATGAACCTGGAAGAAAATAATTAGCCTAAAATTGTGCATTCTAAAACTAAAACTTGTCATTATCAATTTGTGAAATGTAAATAAATGTATAAACAACATTGGTTCCGGTGAGTGATGTCTCACCCGAGGTTCCGTGTATACCGTTCTTTGTTGACGCAGATGAGTATCCAGAAGTTGACGTCGACTTTGGTCAGTCGAGTATAAATTAATTGTTTCCATGAGTGAAGATTCTTCTATACCATTGTTCTTCGAATTATTTATGTGAAATTGTATAGTTAGTACCTTTGAAGAAAATTCATAGATTTAAATATACACTGGTGTGTATATCACTGAAAGAAAAGCAAATGTCTTTTGATTTACGCGTAGACTGTAAATATCGTGATTATGTTGTTGTTATGACGACTTTTACATACACAAGATGGCTGCCACGTTGGTCGTAGTAGCGTGAGATGCGTGAAAGACGTGTCTGCCAAGGTCGGCGTTACAGGCGTCACAGGACCTGAGAAGAAGCTGGCTTCACTAACTCCCTGGTGCATTCTACAGACGTCATCAATGGGACGGCAGGTGGGAAGGAGGAAAGATAATTTGTAACTAACTGTCGATCAACAGACATCCAGGAAGGTGAGTAAACAAGTTTCGAGCGGCGCTGGAAATCGAGACCATCCAGAGTTTATACTCAGCCACAACAGTATACCGCTTCCCTGAAAGTGTTAGAAGGCACCTGAATTTTGAGAGTTGAGGATTTCTAGACAGCAACTCTTGTTACAATAGCGCAGCGCTTCTTCTTCTCCTTATGAATGTGTCATGGGGTATTCTTTCAAGGCGTAGCAGACTGTAGAATTTTTCACAATGGAAGAGTAGTAATTGTGCCGATATCAGAACGTGCTCAACTGTACTATATATTTTAAATAGTAAAGAATTTGTATATTACTATAGTTTGTTGAATATATCAAAACGAAACAGTAGAACAGTCAGAGGTTGATGTAATGTGTAGTAAGCTCTTTGTAGGTAGAAAATTATGTCGAGTAAATAGTCAGTATACAAAATTCATAGGTGTACAGGAACACTTCAGAAAGGTGAAATACACGCCTTGACGAGACGGTTGAATGAGCAAGAGTACAGACTTGTAGAGAATGGCTATAGTCAGAGATTTGACTCACCAGACGCTTGTACAACTGGCAGGTTGCTGTGGGCGACCGATGTCAGGTCACTGGTGGGGTCTCGGTGCCAGTTGGGGTGTCTTGAATGAATTTCAGAATAATTTGTTCCTGTAACTTGCTTGTAGTATTCTGTAACTTGCTTGTAGTAACTTGCTTGTAGGTTCTTTTAAGATCGTCGCCAAAATAATGTTGTAATTAGGTCCACGCTTGAAGGTAGTTTTCATGTAGTTTTATTGAGCAGTTAAGTTAAGTCAGGTACAAGCTCAATAGGAGACTTAAGGGACCTAGGGGAGACCCCACCAGGAGCATCTATCCAGGTGCTCAGCCCATCTAACTGTCACTATCCAGTCAGAATACTAACATTCTGACTGCTGCATTTATGAACATTCTAAAGATGGTAGAATTGTATCACATTGGGAATAACAGGATATTACAAGTTCTGGTGAGATAGTGGTCCCCGGGGCTGAAGAGAGCCCATGGAGGGGGGTTTACACGCCCCCCCCCCTGCTATATGAAAAGAAAACCCTGGGGAGGTGGATGTCCCAAGGGCTCTAAAATCCTTAAGAGAGGGGCTCCGTATGCCCCCTCCTGTTTTTTATAAATACCCCCGGAACCTGGCCCACACAGGGGCTCTAATCAAAACAAGCACGGGAACCCATGCTTGTTTTTCTTTTTCTTTTTGCCGTGGATTCGTGGCTCCATCGCTTTCCCTCTGAAATTTTTTTTAAAGTGCTTTTTGGCCCTGTCTGGGTCACAGGGGGACCCCAGGACCACAGTTAGGGAATATGGCAGTGGTTCCCAAATGTTTTCGACCTGTGGCTCCTTTGACCTAATTGGCAGTTGGCCGTGGCTCCCCACCATTTTGTACTGGTGGGGGGCTGTAAGCCCGACCTCGGGACTAGTTCCAGTGTTCTCCCTGAAATTAATTGGGATGAAGCCAATGAAGGTATGTAAAAAGACAAACTACAAGTGCAAGAATGCACTACTAAAAGCTCAAAAAAGAGCCAAATAGCAGCTATAAGGGAAGCTTGCATTGTTGCAACCTCTGTTGTATCTGTTTTATGGTCAGTTAATGACACTTTGTGAAACTTTCAATTATGAAAAAGCCTGCTAAAAGCATCTTCTTGTTGTTGCATTTCCCCTTCAGACATTCTTTTGCTTCTCTCTCTCTGCCTTCATGTCCTACTTAACTTCTCTTCCCCTTTGATTCTTTCACACTTTGTTTTATCCCTGTGTATTCCTTCTTCCACCTGCTGCTTGCCCTCGTTTTCTCAGACTGAAAGTCTTGGTGTCACTTTTAGTTTCCTGTATTTCTCATCCCTCTGCGCACTCATCTTCCCAGAAATAAAACAAATGTGGACCAGTCTCCGGCCCTCCCCTGGCTTGCTGAAAGAAAAATACATTTATATGCAGCTGCTTTTATGTTATGGGCTCATAAATACACAGATACGTGCTACGTTGCTGCGATGCCCCGCTACAATCAGGGTGACTGGAATGATGCAGCCGTGAACCGCCAGATTATAGGACAAGAAAGGGGGCATATGCGGTAAACATGTGGAACATCTTTTCATTACAAACCACCTCTATAGAACATTAAGCACATTTTATATTTATTATGTCTGTCTCTCATTAGGAGGATTGCTGACAATAAAGAAAAAGGGGCATAAAAAGATGCAACATGTTTGAGATTCTTCGATACTCTGAGCGCCTGTTAAGATAAGTGCATTAGTAAGAAGAGTGTCAGGGGGGTAAACATGGGTGTGTGTCAATACTTTAATAAACGTACTAATGATAAAGAGGGAATCACTGACCCGCCTGCCCCTCGCCCGCCCCTCACATCTTCCATTGAAGTGTTTCAGGTTTTTGTTTCCTGGTGCAGACAAAAGCCCTCCCACAGTACATCAGGTGGGAACGGTCACATCCTTTGGACAACATTTTCAGCTCTTTAAAATACAAATTACAGCAATCAGCAGCACCCCTGGCTACTCTTAATGGTGCACTAGGGCGCCGTGGCGCACAGTTTGGGAACCACTGGGATATGGGTATTCCTACCCTGCCTCCTTTTCTTTTGTAACAACATTTTTTATGGGACTCAACTGAAGCTGAGTGCCAAGATGTTTGTCAATACTTCCTGTTTGAAGTGTTGACAGTCATCCAGATTTCAGCATGGGGACTGTCGGATCCTTGGAGGATCTGCGTCCCTATATAAACTTTTTAAAAAAAATTCCCACACTACTGAACAGATTTACACCAAATAAAAAAAGGGTTCTTTCTAGACCAAGAGCTACCTTTCTGCCAAATTTGGTGTAATTTCGTCTAGTGCTTCTGGTTCTAGTTGCAACGAAAATCTATATGGAAATGAAGTTTGGAAAAAACATATTTTCTTTTATCCACATACCACCAGTAGCATCGGTAACTTTCAAAACCGATCGATCTATCCGCCCGCTGTCACTACATTTGTCCTGATAGAAACCAAAACAGACCTACGCCATTGTCGGTGCCTTGGTGTAATCATTGGAAGACATGTACAATTCCTAAATTTCTGCACCACCTCGAAATATCAGTCCCTAGATATAGGGGTGGCTCATTTTGACCCCAGATCCGCGCACCATATCGAAATTGACGCCCTAACCCAGTCTTCTACATTCGGGGGGATGGGTCTGACCACTTCTTGCAAATTTCTCTTGCAATTAAAATCAGATAGAAGAGCAGCCCTCTCTGCTTCCATAAGAGGTTACTCATTATCTTGTCCACACCCAGGAGGGCAAGCATCAAGCTCATACTAATTTCTGTACAAAAGATGTCTTTCAAGGTGAATTCTGTACCTCCCCAGTACTTCTTTAGCCTAGGACATTCGAAAAAGATATGAACATCGTTTGCCAAAAAAGATATGAACATCATTGCTTTGGCACAGCTGCACCTTTTACACTTGGACGTAGACATTGGGGCAAATTTAGCGATTTTTTGTGGAGTCCAATAGAGCCGATTAACAGTAAAAAAGTGGTTCCTCTTTAAATTGGCTTGCTTGACGACTGTATAGAGGAGCCTCAGGGATTTATCCCATATATGTGTCAAATCCATCTCCTGGAACACTTACGTCCAGACTAAGTGAGGGTAATTTGATCTTTTCTCTTTGGCTTCCAGGAGTTTCCCATACCACCTTGCCACCTCCTTACTTCTAGGGCTTACATCCTGCAAGAATGCCTCTAACTCCCAATCCCCCCCTATCTCACATTTAGATGCAGCAAACAAGGAGGATAATTTAATACATTTAAACTTAGAGCGGTCATTCCCCACTTTTGCTTTTAGAACTTCCCTGGGGTGTAACCCCTCACTCGTCATCAAATCTTCCCATATTGCAATACCTGCCCTCCTTATTGCGAGACTTAATCTACATTTCATACACATCGGGGTGCCGGAAGAATCCCATACCAGGGCAAAATCGGAATAATAACGTAAGCCCAACATTCTCCTGATCTTCTACCACACATTTGCCGCAGATCTCAAGACTTTTAAGCTGACTTTTTTTGAAAAATCTGGGGCCCCCAAATTTATATTGAAAACCCTCCCTGCTCAGATCTCTCACCATTTCTCAGAGTAGCTTCCCCCAAGTGGTACTCTTTGGCTTCCCTAACAACATCGTGCATTTTTAAACTGGAATGCTACAACGTACAGATTAAAATCGGGGAAAGTCAGACCTCCCTTATCAAGCCTACGTCAAAGCTTTTTCCATGCTAACTTAGGCCCCTTATTGGCCCAAATAAAACTAACTGCCTTCCCCTGAATTTTATCTATACTAGCTTTTGGGAACACAAGAGGGACAGATTTAAAAAGATAAGTCAACTTAGGGAGGATCACCATCTTTATTAGATTCACTCACCCGAAGATTGTTAATGGTAGGCTTTTCCACCTAGCAAGAAGACAATCAATCTCTCTAGTTACCCTTTCAAGGTTGCACTGTGGAATTTCCTCCACTTTGTTTATGATTGAAATCCCTAGATATCTGAGATCTGAACTGACTCTCCCAGACAGCCTTGGATATTCCAACACATTACCTCAGTTTTAGAGGAATTGACAACATATCCCGAGAGCTCACCTAATTCTGCTAACAGATGTTCCACTCGCAGGAGAGTTACAGCAGGTTCAGATGTGTAGATCAAAAATCATCTGCATAAAGTGCCACCTTACTGCTATAGAAGGGAGAGCTAAAGGGGACGACCTGTTCATCTAATCTTAAACGTTGTGCCAATAGTTCTATGTAGATGTCAAACAGAAAGGGTGACAGTGGGCAACCCCACCTTGTTCCTCCTAATATATTAAAGCTAGGAGCCAACACTCTATTTGGCAAAATCTTTGCTGATGCCCCCTCATAGAACATCTGAAGTGCATGTAAAAAGCCTGGGCTGAATCCCATAGCTCTCAAAAACCTCCCAGAGATACACCCAGCACACTCAGTCAAATGCCCTGGCTGCGTCTATAGCGATCACAGCCAGGGCGACCGTGCGCATTGTGGCAAGGTCTAGTGTGCCGATAAGTTGTTGCGTCAATTCCTGTATCTGCATCCTGGGAAAAAGCCCTTCTGATCTGAGTTAATCAGCTGCGGGGCCAGCTTGGCCAATCTCCCTGCTAAAATACTCGTAATATTTTATAATCTGCATTAAGCAGGGAGAATGGATGATAAGAGTCTCCTCTACTAGGATCCCTAGAGGGTTTTAGGATTAAAACTATAGTGGACTTCTTGAATTAAATAGGTTTTCCAAGATTGGAAGAAGTTCCTCTTATAAAAGTTTAAAAACTTAATTCGGCAGCAGCCTTACTGTTCCTACTCTTTGCTAAACATAAACAGATCTCTTCCTTAGTTATAGGGGCATCAAGATCCTCCCCACTGTCCACTGTGAAACTTGGTAGTTGTACTGTACTCAACCATGTTTTAAGATAAACTTGATTAGGGGAGACCTCCTCCATGTATAGATCTGAAAACAAGGATACAAGATAGTCTCTAATTTCTTCTAACTTATCTGAAACATCACCCTTCAAGTTTATTACTGACTGTCTAATAACATTTCTCTGTCTGTCTGTTCTAGCTTTCCACACCAATAGTGCTCCTGCTCCTGCTTTCTCCCCATATTCAAAGTTCTCAATACAGCCGGCTAGCCACTGCACTCTACATTTTTTATCCAATTTAATCCTACAATTTTGCCTTGCCTCTTCTAATAACCTCTGTATCTGTTCCTTCTCAGAACTTGGCCCAGAACCAGACCAAAGATGGTCAGCCTCCAATGCTCAGACTATATCCTCCAGACTCTTCAGGCTTAAGCTTTCAGAGTTCGTTTCATAACATGCCAGATTTTGCAAAACCCCTCTTATATATGCGTTAAAGGTATCCCAAACCACATCTCGGGTGGTAGACCCAATATTATCGGTAAAATAAGCCGTGCCAGCCTGTTTTAGCACCTCTGCGATCTTAGGGTCCAATAGATTGGCCCTTTTAAATGTCCATCTTGCCCTCTGCGTTCTACCATGCCCGACTAAGGACATGATGATCGGAGAATGATCTGATATATGGGCAGGTAAACTACTCAGTGTTGTTATTGTGTCTATAATGGCCCTGTCTGTGAAAAAATAATCAAGCCTAGAAAAGTGGCCTTACTTTTTACTGTGAAACGTGAAGCCTTGTCTAGCACCCATCTTATGCCTTCAGGCGTCCACTAATGCCAGATCGTACAACATATCTTCAAGGGCCTTCCGCAACAGAGGGACATAATCATGGATCCTCATATTAGATCTATCCTGTGTTGGATTAAGTAAAACATTGAGTCACCCCGATTACTATTGGGGATACAGCCTCCATTAAATTCCATTCTAGTTTAGGTATATGGGATGGGTCATCAATATTAGGCCCGTAAAAAACAGCACACGGTAGGTCCACCCCTCCACAGCCCAGGGCTGCTATTATCCACCTTCCAGATTTATCAGATTTTGATGATTTAATATCACATCCAGCCCCCCTCCTTATTACGACTGCCACACCTGTACAGTGCTCAGTCTGCTCTGACACTGAAAAACAGTATATCCACCGGTGTTTTGAAAAGAGGGCCTAACTTTCACAGGCGTATAGGTGGGTTTCCTGTATCAAGCTTACATGTGCTTTGCTTTCCGTTTAGCTGATGGCTGCCATGTTCCCCCCTTCCATGTTCTACATGATGTTGCCAGAAAAACTTTTTTTGACCCCCTCCTCCTTTTTCTCTGGAGCATTTTGCAAACATTCGTCAAACGGCACCAAAGATATAGGCAACTCAAAAAACTATTTTTCTATGGAAACATGGTCCTCACTATACCTACCTACTGACCGCGGTTGTATGTCAATACAACGCGGTGTTTACACCGCACTACCATTACAACGCTGGTTTTACAACGGAAGTCGTTACCACGACTTGCGCTGTAGGGTGCTGGACTTAGGAATAGTAGGATTTACTATTTCAACACCAGCCTACGTACAGTAGGGAAGGTGTTGGAATAGTAAATCTACTATTCCTTAGCCTAGAGCGCCCTCCAGCGCAAGTCGTGGTAACGACATGCATTGTAAAACCAGCGTTGTAATGGTAGTGCGGTGTAAACACCGTGTCGTAATGAATGTTCCCCACTGACCGCCAGTAGGTTATATATATATATATAAAACATCGTGAACATGCAGGGACGGGAACCTTTTTTGAAAGAGAGGGAAAGGGATAACAGATGCCATCCATTCATAAGTGAAGATACAGTTGTATAAAATGAAAGACATGATTTCATTTGCTGCCTTTCTCATGATCATATAGTGGAAAGTTTAAGAGGTTGCCATTTTATAGTTGCTTTCTATGACAGTGGTGTACCATTCTTGTGCTTAGTTTTCACAAATTTAACAGTGTCAAAACTATCCTGAAAGAGCTAAAAAAACAATATATTCTCTGAACTCAATTCATTGGTATGTATATAACTTTGTAATTATTTAAAAAAAAATTAGAAATGAAGATGTATATGGGAGTTTGATAAAAAAAAGAGTATCACAGTGAAAAAATATATATCAGATGAAGTGTATCCGGCAGCGAGTATATGTTTACGATGTTAGTACTGTTGAAGGTTTCCACGAGCAATGCCTTTAAAAATGACAATGTGTTATATGTCTAAGCATCATGTGCAGAACAGACAGATCTATATTATTTGCATTCTGGGAACTGTGGTACTTTAGTCACAATATTAAACAGGAGTAGTGAAGTCATGAATAAAACATAAGAAAAAGTGCTGCGCCTGTATATGAATTATAACGTAGTAATACTTGTTAGGTATGTATTTGGAAGTGTTTGCCAAAGTGGTTTTTAACTTATATGACCGGTTTGCATATGTTTAGATCGTGATATGTTTAGGGGGTGAGAAATGTTTTTTCTGGTTGCAGATAGTTATATGTACGATGAGACTCTTGAGTTTACTTAAAGATGTACAGGACTATAGCTTTTTGGAAAGATGGCCTGAAGCAGTGGTGGCCGGCACAGGAAAGCACAGTGAGGCAGTGGGGTGGAGCAGGGCGGTGCGCGGTGAGGCGGGGGGAAGTCGACAAATGACGGAATATGTATTATTAACCATTCACTTATACAATCACCAAGGCTGTACTTATGCCGCTATTTAAACACCCAAGCACAACCCATACACTTATCCAAGCACCCACTTACAACCTATGCACTTATCAAAATACTGAGGAACAACCCATGCATTCATCCAATTACGTAGGCAGTACCATTGCAGTGAACCTATCACCCATCCAGTACCTATGCACTCATTCAAGTACTGAGACCATAATGTTGCACTAATACAATCACCCCAGTAGTACACTTGCTTTCATGCAATCAGTCAAACTTTAACAATGGACTCATGCAATCGTTCAGACACCAGTCATGCACTCTAATCAGCCAGGCACTACTGATGCACGTATTCAATTATCCAGGAGCTACCCATGTACTTATCTAAACACCCAGGTACTACCCGTTCGCTCAACCAAAAACACATCGGCAGCAGCCATGTACTCATCTAGTCACTGAAACACTACTCATGCACTTAGCCAATCTGCTAGGTGCTATGTATGCACTTAAACAATCACATTTGCACTATCCATACACTCTATAAATCACCTATATAGGCGTCGATTCCGATCCGGTAAAATATTCCACCGTACGAATCGCATTCGTATCCGAATCCGTGCGAATGGGAACTTTACGTCCGACCTGCGAATTCGAATCCGTTCCCTTCGATTTCCGTACGAATATCATCGAACCGTCCGAATCACAGTCGATGATCCGTACAAATATGCATCAGGAATCCTACTGTACGATTCGTAACCAGCCCTTACAAACACACAAGTACGATCCTGTACGAGAAGCCTGACAGCGATTCGGACGGAACAAAGTTATCACACTTGAATAATGATTCGTACGGCAAAATTCGGCTCGCATCAAGCAGCGTCTACACATACCACACGCGTACCCCTCGCTCACGCACAAGGAGGACATGCACCACCCCCAAACAAGCCCACGCGAACACCCCCACCCGCCAACGGCCCGTACCTGTCAATCGCACGTACAAGTACGACACGCACACCCCCCCAACAAGCCCACGTGAACACCCCCACCCGCCAATGGCCCGTACCACTCAATCGCATGCACAAGTACAACACGCACACCCCCCTACGCGAACACCCCCACCCGCCAACGGCCCGTACCAGTCAATCGCACGCACAAGTACGACACGCACACCCCCCTACGCGAACACCCCCACCCGCCAACGGCCCGTACCACTCAATCGCACACACAAGTATGACATGCACACCCCCCCAACAAACCCACGGGAACACCCCCACCCGCCAACGGCCTGTACCAGTCAATCGCACGCACAAGTACGACACGCACACCCCCCTACGCGAACACCCCCACCCGCCAACGGCCCATACCAGTCAATCGCACGCACAAGTACGACACATACACCCCCACAACAAGCCCACGCGAACACCCCCACCCGCCACAGGCCCGTACCAGTCAATCGCACGCACAAGTATGACACGCACACCCCCCTACGCGAACACCCCCAACGGCCCATACCAGTCAATCGCATGCACAAGTATGACACGCACACCCTCCCAACAAGCCCACGCGAACACCCCCACCCGCCAATGGCCCGTACCACTCAATCGCACGCACCAGTACGACACGCACACCCCCCTCAACAAGCCCACGTGAACACCCCTACCCGCCAACGGCCCGTACCAGTCAATCGCACGCACAAGTACGACACGCACACCCCCCTATGCGAACACCCCCACCCGCCAATGGCCCGTACCAGTCAATCGCACGCACAAGTACGACACGAACACCTCCACAACAAGCCCACGCAAACACCCCCACCCGCCAACGGGCCGTACCAGTCAATCGCACGCACAAGTACGACACGCACACCCCCCTACGCGAACACCCCCACCCGCCAACGGCCCGTACCAGTCAATCGCACGCACAAGTATGACACGCACACCCCCCCAACAAGCCCACGCGAACACCCCCACCCGCCAACGGCCTGTACCACTCAATCGCACGCACAAGTACGACACGCACACCCCCTCAACAAGCCCACGCGAACACCCCCACCCGCCAACGGCCCGTACCAGTGAATCGCACGCACAAGTACGACACACACACCCCCCAACAAGCCCACGCAAACACCCCCACCCGCCAACGGCCCGTAACAGTCAATCGCACGCACAAGTACGACACGCACCCCCCCACAACAAGCCCACGCGAACACCCCCACCCGCCAACGGCCCGTACCAGTCAATCGCACGCACAAGTACGACACGCACACCCCCCTACGCGAACACCCCCACCCGCCAACGGCCCGTACCAGTCAATCGCACGCACAAGTACGACACGCACACCCCCACAACAAGCCCACGCGAACACCCCCACCCACCAACGGCCCGTACCAGTCAATCGCATGCACTAGTATGACACGCACACACCCCTACGCGAACACCCCCACCCACCAACGGCCCGTACCAGTCAATCATACGCACAAGTACGACAGGCACACCCCCCCAACAAGCCCACGCATACACCACCACCCGCCAACGGCCTGTACCACTCAATCGCACGCACAAGCACGACATGCACACCCCCCCAACAAGCCCACGCGAACACCCCCACCCACCAACGGCCCGTACCAGTCAATCGCACGCACAAGTACGACACGCACACACCCCTACACGAACACCCCCACCCGCCAACGGCCCGTACCAGTCAATCGCACGCACAAGTACGACACGCACACCCCCACAACAAGCCCAGGGGAACACCCCCACCCGCCAACGGCCCGTACCAGTCAATCGCATGCACAAGTACGACGCGCACACCCCCCTACGCGAACACCCCCACCCGCCAACGGCCCGTACCAGTCAATCGCACGCACAAGTATGACACGCACACCCCCCCAACAAGCCCACGCGAACACCCCCACCTGCCAACGGCCCGTACCTCTCAATCACACGCACAAGTACGACACGCACCCCCCCCCAACAAGCCCACGCGAACAACCCCCCCCGCCAACGGCCCGTAACAGTCAATCGCACGCACAAGTACGACACGCACACCCCCCAACAAGCCTACGCGAACACCCCCACCCGCCAACGGCCCGTAACAGTCAATCGCACGCACAAGTACGACACTCACACCCCCCCAACAAGCCCACGTGAACACCCCCACCCGCCAACGGCCCGTACCAGTCAATCGCACGCACAAGTACGACACGCACACATAACGCCAACACCCTAACCAGCACAAGGATTTTGCAAACAAGTCGCACAACAAGACTGAACATGTCTCCTGTCTACACACCCTAGAGAATCAATGTCCTGGTCACAGCCAAACAGAGGTCAACACTAACACCCACCCCATATAACACACACGCAACCAATTCAAATTAGGCCACACCCACTATTTGACCAATAAAAGGGTCCACACATACAACCCATCATCCTTTGCAACATACCCATTCTTGCGAAGAAACAGAGAGCACACCAATAATTCCAGCCACATACCTTCACACATACACCCTATCACATCTACACCCACACCACCCACTTCACAATCACAACCACACACCCTCATCCATACACACCATCACCCCCTCAATCACATACACCCCACACCATGACCACACCCAAGAATCCAAAGTTCACTAACCCGGAGAATGAGATACTTACAGATGAAGTCATCAGAGTCGAGCCACAGCTGTTTGGCGCATTGGTCAGACAGACCAGCCTGGCCGAAAAAACACGCCTGTGGGAGAGGATCGCACTAGGGGGGAATGCCAGTCGAGGTGGTATGAGCTGCGGAGGATGGTCAAGAAGAAAATGGACCAGGACTACTCCTCTGCACACCACACTGGAGGTGGTGGTCCCCGCAGACCTCCTGTATACCATCCCTGGGAGGAGAGTGTCATGGCCCTGCTGCCACCGGTGGGAGTACATGGAATAGAAGGAGCCGTTGAGTCTGGTGAGTGTACAAAAAATACATGTTACATGGGTGGACTTACAGCAGTGCCCAGCAGCATGGGGTGGGTGGCCATGAGTCCTAGTAGGACACAACTAAAAGTGGTTTGTTGCAAGTGGGAGCCACAAAGGGTGGAAGGTGGAGGGTAGGAGGCTGCTTTCATCCCATATGTCCCAGGGCCTCACCCAGGCACCATGCCCAATGTACAGGGATAGGGAAATATCACACAAGATAGTAGACCACAGCTCCTAAACAATTTCATGTTGCGGACACACCTTCCAAGTATGCTATATTTTGTGTCACAGTAAGGCAGTGTAGCAAGCGAGCAAGCACAAACAACCTGTCTCCATCCCTGTCATCCTCTCCCACAGTCGCCATCTCCTACTGTCGCCCTCTCCCTCTGTCGCCCTCTCCCTCTGTCGCCCTCTCCCACAGTCGCCCTCTCCCTCTGTCGCCCTCTCCCACTGTCGCCCTCTCCCACTGTCGCCCTCTCCCACTGTCGCCCTCTCCCTCTGTCGCCCTCTCCCACAGTCGCCCTCTCCCACTGTCGCCCTCTCCCACTGTTGCCCTCTCCCACAGTCACCCTCTCCCTCTGTCGCCCTCTCCCACTGTCGCCCTCTCCAACTGTCGCCCTCTCCCTCTGTCGCCCTCTCCCACAGTCGCCTCCTCCCTCTGTCGCCCTTTCCCACTGTCGCCCTCTCCCACTGTCGCCCTCTCCCTCTGTCGCCCTCTCCCACTGTCGCCCTCTCCCACTGTCGCCCTCTCCCACTGTCGCCCTCTCCCTCTGTCGCCCTCTCCCACAGTCGCCCTCTCCCTCTGTCGCCCTCTCCCACTGTCGCCCTCTCCCACAGTCGCCCTCTCCCTCTGTCGCCCTCTCCCACTGTCACCCTCTCCCTCTGTCGCCCTCTCCCTCTGTCGCCTTCCTCTGTAGCCCTCTCCCTCTGTCGCCCTCTCCCACTGTCGCCCTCTCCCACTGTCGCCCTCTCCCACTGTCGCCCTCTCCCTCTGTTGCCCTCTCCCTCTGTCACCCTCTTCCACAGTCGCCCTCTCCCACAGTCGCCCTCTCCCTCTGTCGCCCTCTCCCACAGTCGCCCTCTCCCTCTGTCGCCCTCTCCCACAGTCGCCCTCTCCCTCTGTCACCCTCTCCCACTGTCGCCCTCTCCCACTGTCACCCTCTCCCACTGTCGCCCTCTCCCTCTGTCGCCCTCTCCCACAGTCGCCCTCTCCCTCTGTCGCCCTCTCCCACTGTCGCCCTCTCCCTCTGTCGCCCTCTCCCACTGTCGCCCTCTCCCACAGTCGCCCTCTCCCTCTGTCGCCCTCTCCCTCTGTCGCCCTCTCCCTCTGTCGCCCTCTCCCACTGTCGCCCTCTCCCTCTGTCGCCCTCTCCCACTGTCGCCCTCTCCCACAGTCGCCCTCTCCCACTGTCGCCCTCTCCCTCTGTCGCCCTCTCCCACTGTCGCCCTCTCCCACAGTCGCCCTCTCCCTCTGTCGCACTCTCCCACTGTCGCCCTCTCCCACTGTCGCCCTCTCCCACTGTTGCACTCTCTCCCTCTGTCTGCCTGCCTCCCTCTGTATCCATCCCTCAGTGTTCCTCCCTCTGTCACCTCAACGCAGCTCCCTGGGCACACACACAGTTGAACACAAGCACTGCACAGGCCTTACAAACACCATAGAGCAGAATGTTTAGGGATGTCTCCTAAGTACCAGCAGTCATCTACTAAGTGCCTGCAACACACCCACCATTTGCAGTCAACACTGTACTGTGTCAGGACACACATCTCGGAAAGCTCTGTAGTACACAATGGGCACAGGTGTAGGCAGCACAAGTCTCTCCTGTGATCACTGCAAACACAAACACCAGGACAAGGTCACACATCCTGTGCATGAACACAAAACCACGAATATGCCAGCATGCTACATCAGGGGGCAGCCAAATAATGAACGATGGACGCTTGCAATTCACACGCAAACTACTAGCATGGCCTGTCATACACCCCCCTTACAGAAACTCATCCCCTGGGGACAGGCATTGGAGTGCAACACTGTCCCAATTGTCATGTACCACAACAAAACACTCACTCATATGAATACGCATACAACTCATACATGCACATTGCAGATGCTCCAGTCCATTGTGCCTCTCAAACAATGCACGTGCCCCATCTCATGAACGTTGTGGATGCACTTAAGTACCAACATGGACATGGGTATTGACAAGGTGATGCATCTCTGAGAAGTGCCAACTTATAAAAGCATGATCTATAACTGTGTGTGTACAGGTCCAGGGGTGTTGGCATTGTTTGGCCATCACGGAACAGCAAAAGACATCCAAAGTAGTAGATGACATGCAAATCAATGATGCTCTGTCTCTTACATCAACATGCTGCATCTGAACTCTGTGCATGCTTGACGCAGACATAAGGATTTACACCGTATCCTGGATGTTGCGTGAACCTGAGCAATGCTTCACACGTGTTTTGCCGGCAGACAAGACACAGCAATGGCTGTGTCAGTCATTGTCAAGAGAATGGAAGAATGAAAATACCCCAGAGTACATGTCAATTTACTACCACTACATACACAACTGAACAATGTAAAGCTTGTGGAACTGTGATGCTCATAATGGATAACTAAACAAGATGTCACTTGATAGTGCCTTAACAGAGTCTGTCTCTCCCACAAACAGGGGAACGTGTGGATCCCCCCCCAACCAGGGGGAGAAGGATCCCAGTCCCAGGCTCAGCAGGACCCAGACCCCACCGACAGCGCCGCCCCTCAACGCACTGTGGATGACCCCAATCAACCTGGCTCCTCTGGTTCCCAAACCCCTGCACCAACTGTACCAGCTACATCTCAGCCAACCACCGGACCCATTCCCACCACATCCCAGCAGACAGGTCAGAGCCCTGCCCATGATCCACGAGAGAGCCAGTCTGAAAATGAGGGACACCCTTTGTCGGGCGCCCCTGAGGATGCTGACGACCTCCACCCTGGCAGCACAGCGTCAGCAGGTGTAGACTACAGCTACTGTGTTCTAAGCTAAACAGCAGCTACAAAGCCATCTACCTCACCCACAACATAGTATTCTAGCCTTCCCCAACACCATGCGTGTGGTCACTCTACAGGTAAACACATAATAAGCATAAGCTAACTTCATGCCAAATAGTATACATGCACATTAGAAGGACATGTGCGTTGACATCAAGGCGGCACAATATTCTGTAGAAGTCAGACGTCATGCACAACATGATTATTTACATTGTGAGCCCATAGAGCATTATCAAACATACATGTGCATTGGCAAGAAATCCAAATAACACTTAATGATGTCACCTGTAATGCAGCAGTACTATTGGCTACAAGCCTGTCAAGGACTGGCCGTACCTTTCTTCATCAGAGTGGTGTGATGCTCAAAAGGTTCCACCTCCAAATAGCCCCTTGGTCTGAGTACAAACGACAGACACAAAAGGGTGATCAGGTGAGGGAAGGAGAGGATGGGAACTGCTGGGAGGGAGACCTGAAACAGAGGCAAATAACCATTAGGAGTACATTCTCATGTCACTGACACTTCAAAAACATCATTTGCTACACTGTACCAGTCACACCTGTGAAGTGTACTGACTGGACAAAATTTTAGATGAGTAATCATGTTATCACATGAGATCCGATGCTATGACACAGACACATAAACCTAGGACAGTCTGTCATCCATTAGAGTCATGTGTAACGCTCACAAGTGAGCTACCATGCAATGAGATCTATGTTGTTAAAACTCATTCACTGGCTCAGATGAGGTGGACCTTACCAACAAATGGAAACATATGGCAATGCTACTTACGCTAACTGTAATGTCTGTATGTGATTATGGGTACCCATAAGGGCCATGTAGCCAAACTTGACTTCACCCACAACAGCTGTAAGTATCACATATGATGAGGAAGCTAATGACCTACATGCAACGAAGGCACTCTGTAGCCAGTCTTTTGATCTGTCAAGTTTGCATTACTATGCTAAACATGATATGCAGGTTGAAGAAATATAAAGTGCAAGTGATGTTGATCCAAGCCACATTATGAGACCCTACCATTGCACAGTAATGCTGCACGGGACTAGAGATACATGTGAATGACCGCACTCCACTGGTGCAACACAATAAATCACATATGCATCATCCCAACATTGTCATTTCTCATGCTAAACATTCATGGCATCATGTGAATCAAAACAGAACTGCTACTCACTGTGAAGGCTGGCGTAGCAGTATTTTCAACCTGCACTGAGGTAACGACATGACAGTGACATGATATACTGCAACAAGGGGCAATGCATCCATGTAAACAGAATCACAGGACAGTTATCTTAACATGTGGAACATAGACTGGGCCACACCTACACCACATGGTTTGATGGTAATCAAACTGGACTGGCCCACAAGCTGGAGGTGAGGATCCACTCACATTCTAATGCACACAGTGAGGCTGCAATCCCCCACAGAGTCCGTGGTTGTGACCTCTGACACAATGTAAAGCCATGGTATATGCAATGTTGCAGTGTCAATGTCTACACACATTGATGCATTCACCAGAGTCTCAAACTACAACAGATGACAGTCAGATGGGGTGACTATCCTGTCATGGGAGTGGGCATACATGTAATAAGTAACATAATGTTGTTGCATGTATGCATGGTCTCACTACATGCACATGAACATGTACCACACGTTTCAAAACATACCAACGCTAAACAGCCTCATATGAGTCCTTACCCAAATTGACTTCTCCACATGTCCATGCATGCTCCGTTGATTTGGCTGACGTTGCAATCATTATGAGCAATAGCAGGATGACCATGATGACCCCAACGGACAACAGGCAGGGCGAGCTGTGGATGAGAGTGGCACACAAGGGGTCAAGTTCTGCATAATGTCATTTTGACAATGTCCTGTTGAATATCCAGATGTTGTAGTACACCTGTACATTCCAAACACACACATAGCACGTATGTGTGTTGCATTACATCTGCACCTGTGTGACACTGCACAACAAACATCCAAGTGGCCTTGCATACAGTCTGTTGCATACACAGCATGCTACCCATGCAACTCTATAGTACATGTTTCACATTACAGCTGCTATGACTCACCATTATGAAAAAAAGTTGCGGATGAGGTGACTCCGGATATCATCTTCACCCTCCTCGTCGCTGGCATCCTGGGCAAGGCCTTCATCCTCAACGGGCGGATGTTCCAACTCATCAGGATCAAGGTAGAGTGGCACGGCCTTCTCCACTGCCATGTTGTGTAGCATGCAGCACACGGTGAAGATGTCACACACCTTGCGTGGGCTGTATTAGAGGGCTCCACCTGTCTTGTCCAGGCACCTGAACCGGCTCTTCAGGAGTCCAAAAGTTCGCTCGATCGCCTGCCTGGTCTTCCCATGAGCATTGTTGTACTGCAGCTGTCCTGGGGTTGCGTAGTGGAGTCATTAACCACGGCATGTTTGGATAACCAGCGTCTCCTGCAAATTGACATCATGGAAATGAGTGTGTGATATGATGCAGATCATGAAGTTGTGACATACTGACATACATAGCTGACAGGGTATACTCACCAACAAGACATGCCCGGTGGTTGTGCAGCTGCAGCATCATCTGTGGTACCCTGCTGCGCCTCATGATGAAAGCATCGTGGCACGATCCTGGAAAACGTGCACAAACATGTGAGATAATCATGTTGGCAAGACACACCCCCAGGGCATTTATCGAGTGGTAGTGTTTCCTGTTGCAATACGCTTGCTCCTGAGCCTGTGGTGGCACCAGAGTAACACGTGTACCATCAATTGCACCAATTACATGTGGCATGCGGCCCAGGGCATAGAATTCCCCCTTGACATCTGTCAACTCTTCTTCAGTAGGGAATGTAATGAATTCATCTATGTGCAGCAACATTGCTGCCAATACATCGCCCAATACCCGGCTAAACATTGTCTGAGACATCCCTCCCACAACAGCTATGGTGAATTGGAACGTATCTGTGGCAAAGAAATGGAGGGCTGCCATCACCTTTACCTTGGGTGTCAGCGCTGTTGGATACCTGTGGCGTGGTTGTAGGTGAGCCTCCAGCCTGTCCGTCAGGTCCTTGATCATCTGTCGGTTGAAGCGATAACGACGGATGCAATTGCGCTCCCTCATGGCTTCCAAGTCAGGCAACGACCTTTCCAGAGGGGGTGCCCTGTAATACACAATTTATCGAAAATGTCTTCAACTGTCTGACTAAGACAATAACAATGTACATGGCACAAGCAACACTGCTACAAATTATCTAGACAATTTGGAGTGTGGCGTGGGATACACACTGATGTAACATGTGCCAGCTCCCAGCCACTCCTCCGTGAAAAGTAAAAGACCTGTGGTGTGTGGAGTGGATATGACATGCATACAAATGATCTGATGGAAATGTCTTAGTGAGCATTGACAATGTATCATGTCAGTGACACACATCATGTGAATGTCAGTAGGAGGTTGTCTGCACATCCAGACAGCTGACAGCAATACACACACACACACCACATGTGCCATCATTTGCACAGTTCTGCCTTAGTCATGTTGCGGTGTGTACTTTCCCTAACTATTACATGACCATCATCATACAGCATAAATCTTTGATTTGTGACAAATGGTCTGTGATGCCATCACACATATGAGCGGGTAATTAACACACGTGGCATGGTGTGCGTACATTAGAAACGCACCTACAACGCACACTCTGCCAGCAGTTACACAACCATGTCCCACAGAGAGTGTGGGTAGCGGACAAAGAGGCATGTGATGTTGGAAGACCCCACTCCCAGACTCAGGGAGGATGATGACATGTTTCCGTAGTGCTCATACCTCTTGGATACCCTCTACAGCGGGGCTAACGGGAATGTGGTCTGTGATTTGGAGGCCTTGATGCCCATGCTCTCTGGGGTGGGGTGGGAGGACAGGGAACATGGTCAGTCCGGGGAGGGGTGTGGGCGTCTAACAACGTGCCTAATACAGCCAAACATGCTGCGTGCCTGTACATGCTGGCCAATATAGATACAGTACATTCCTCAAGATAGGCCTGCAGAGGCTCAGCGGAGCGTGAGTGGAGTTGAAGGACCTCAGTGAGGAGGTTGGTCCTCACGGCGGCAACGGGGAGATGAAGGGGCAAGGCTCTGGCCGGCCACCTAAACACTACACTGTACGTTGCCCACTCATCCAAAAACACGTTTGGAGTAGAGACATCACCAGTGTCAGGCTAGGTGTCCAGACCACTCACATCCCCAGTGCACCTGTCCTGTCGTCTTGGGACTGACACTCACGTGCCAGTGGGTCTTCATGACCCTCCCAATACTCAATAACACCCATTGTAATGAGCTGTGCCCGGCTCATTGAAGTTTAACTCCCCATGCAGCATTAATAGCGGTGTTCTGCCACACAGTTTCCACGCTGGAGCCGTACAGTGTGTGGTATCGGGGAAAACACCACCCGAGAAAGGCACCAAGACTGACACCTGGGGGACAGTTGCCAGTGAGGTTGTGAGGTGAACCAGCGAGGACCAGGATGACCATTCAGATCCTGTCTGTCCCAGCGGTTCCGGGACGTATGCTCCGCCTGCGTCAGGGACAAAGCGAGTGATGGCGTCAGGGGCAATTCACCAGACGCGCTCGTGCCCCCAGACGGGTCCGCTGGGCCAGAAGCCGCCGTGTAGGCCGTTGGTGGGGTGCGGGACATCATGGACATGAGGAAGTGCACTTACTCCTCCTGCCTCACATGCAGGGCAGGGCCCGGAGGTCGTGGTGCAGGCTACGACGGCTGCAAATCTGACGGAGCCGCGTGGGCGGTGTCACCTGAATCCCATGCAGCATTGCACGTGCATTGTGGTGATTTGGAAGTGCAATGACATCTTTGACTTATTTGGGATACCTGACGACTCAGCCCTGGAGGACTGATGTCAAATTCAGGGGCTCTGATGTCTCAACACCCACGCCCAGGGACTCGTCCTACGTCCAGACCATGAGTTATAGTGGTGCAGGGCCAACTGCTGGAGTCTGAGCGGCTTGTGGGTCCAATCACACCTGGATTCATATGTGTGTTCCCGGCATTCGGAGCAGCTCTTGTTGTTGTGCTTGACGTGAAAACAGTGGAGACACCAACGGTGAGGGTCAGTCACCAAAATGAGTCGTTTGCATTCGTCACAGACTTTGAAACGGACATCCATATTGGCACCGTCCGGAGTCACACAATCCAAGTGAAATGGTCAGAAGTGAACGTACTATGATTTTGGGGCAAAAATTAGTAAGCTTACACTCATACGGGACCAGCGCTTGTGTTGTGAAAAAAAGAGTACCTGACGTGTGCACGCAGAGGTGACGTCTGAGTACTCAGACAACGTCATCACGGCACAGACAACGCCAACAACACATGCTGAGCCGCAGGACATGCCTACCGACACACAAGTGTACTGCTGAGCGGAAATTGCTATATCCAGGATGACACGTGGGGATTTTCAAAGGTGAGTAGTATGATACTGACCTGTTAATTTCATATGCAAACAGCATGCACAATGTTGCACATGGCACACACATGACGTGGTCACACAGGGTCATGCTGTATGGCTATTACACCTCTGTGACAGTGGGCATGTTGCTGTCATCATGTGCCAGTTCACTGTACTGAATGGTGTGCCATTCCAGTGTTGATGTGCATCACAATATGTTGCAGACGTTACTCCGGTGTGAAGTGTTGAATGCATGTGATGCACATGTGCAATATGGTTGATGACATGTCTCGCCAGCTCTTCACACATCAACTGAGGCACAAGGTAACAGTCCCTGCGCTTCTTCTATGTCTGCCACCCCTGGGGCATGCTGATGTATGGATGCCATGCTGATGTATGCATCCACATCCTCGAAATGAGTGTACACTACATCCCTGCTATGTGATTTCCTGGAGTCACTCTCCCAATGGTGACATGGAGGAGGACAGGGACGCAGCCTACACAATCGTTCACTTGAGCATGTCTGACGCACTCTACCCCAATGGTACGCGCGTGTGTACGCCTCGTTTCCCTATTGCATTTCAGCCATACGCGAGCCAAGCGTACCCCAATGGTATGTGCGTGTGTGCGCCTCGTTTCCCTATTGCATTTCAGCCATACGCGAGCCAAGCATACCCCAATGGTACGTGCGTGTGTACGCCTCGTTTCACTATTGCATTTCAGCCATACACGAGCCAAGCGTACCCCAATGGTACGTGCCTGTGTTCGCCTCGTTTCCCTATTGCATTTCGGCCATACGCGAGCCAAGCGCACCACAATGGTACGTGTGTGTGTTCGCCTCGTTTCCCTATTGCATTTCAGCCATACGCGAGCCAAGCGTACCCCAATGGTACGTGCATGTGTACGCCTCGTTTCACTATTGCATTTCAGCCATACGCGAGACAAGCGTACCCCAATGGTAGGTGCGTGTGTACGCCTCGTTACACCATTGAATGGGATGCATAAGCAACGGCAATGTCACCGTACTTGTGTGGGTATTTGAATAAATACATAGGCAACTTCTAGGGGAACAGTGTACTGATCAAAATGCAACCAGGTTGTCATGGATACAGAGTTTTTTGAGCCTCCTACAGGTGTTCTAGTAAATTCAGTTGGGCAAAAGTATACAATGTTGCAAATGTTGTTGTTCAGCTCAGGCTCAGTTTTCAAACCATGCATATGTGTGTAATGGCCTTATGTGTGATGTGATTGGATGGAACATGGGATGCTAACTATGGTGGCCTATCACACACTACTCCTTGGACTCACAGACCCTCTGCAGCACAGATATAAGGCAGCATGTGGCTGTGGGACATTGGTGTGGTAACCACAGCTGCTGTCTCTGAATCCTCTGGACCCTGATTAGCTGAGCATGGAGAGGGCACCTGCATTCACTGATGCTGAGAACAAGGCCCTGCTGGATGCCCTCCTGCCAAACTACAGCAAGCTGTATGGGAGACCAGGGGATCAGGTGAGTGATGTGTGCAATACCTTGGAGTGTGCACCTGTTGTGTGTGTGACATTTTAGCCACTGTGTATGTATAGTGTATAGATGCAAAGTTGTTAGGAGTGAGTGCCAGGGTGTACAGTGTTGTTTCAAGAGGGTTCTTTGTTGTAGTGGGGTGTGTGACAGCGTGTCACGTGCTGCAGTGCACCCAGATTTAGCATACATTGCTCTGTTAGCACCCGTTATGTCATCTGTAGCCTTTCAATGGCATGTAATGCAGTAGTGTTTGCTCACAGGCCACATACTCCTGGACAATGATGCTAATGTGTGGAGCCTACGATGCCCTGTTGTCATCAAGCTTTTTGTGCACATATGTGTGTCTTTAGAACATGGACCAGGTGTGCTGATGCTCTTTTACTTTACATTAGTGACAGGTATCTGCCTATGAGAAGGGTGAAATCTGGGTGGACATCGCCAGGGCTGTCAGGAGTGAGGGGGGGCCTCGCAGGAGGCTCAGAAATATCAAGAAGAGGTGGCATGACATCCGGTGCTGGACCCGCCGCATCGCCAGAGTACAGCTGGGGTTGGAAGCTCCACACCGGCATGGCGGCACCCGCCACCTCACCCCCCACATGCTCCGGGTCCTGGAAGTGGTGTTCCCAGACCTCCATAGGCAGTTGCAGGAGGGACAGCAGCAAGAAGGGGGTAGGTACATGTATGTTTGTTGTCATGTGTGTCACATGCTCCCTGCAGTGCTCCAAGGCATGGTAACACTTCCATAGTTTGAGTGGTGTGGTCAGGCAGGCACTCCATGCATTGGCATAAGAATGTCCCAGTTTCTGCAGCTGCTACTTTACATGCCTTGCCCTACTCCACATTAGCCCTGCGCTTTGGCTGATATTTGTTTTTCACATGTACTCCTATGGTGCAATGTCTCAGTATGCATATTCCTTTGCACATCATCATGTTGGAGGGGGGTCTGTGACACCTGTTGGCACATTACATGTAGCACCACATGTGCACTGTGTCTGCCATTCTTAATATTTTGGTACGGATCCTGAGTGTCAACATGTGTTTTCTGCACGAGTCAGCCTCAGTGGCCTTTGTCCATGGTACTCTTTAGAATTGTCATGTGTTGGCTACAGGTGCACAATGTTCATGTGCAACATTTTGGGCTTATGCATACTCACACTTGGCAGTGCGTGTGTGCATATTCGCCAAATAAGTAGAATGTTGTTTCTAACTAATAATGATGGTCAGCCACACAATTAGGCCTTGGGTGTCAACAGCTGTGATGCCAGTGTGAGGTGTTGTTACACTTGGTTCAGGTCCAAGGATGGCATCACATTTCAGTTCAGGCAGGACTTTCCCATGTGGCACAAGTTCTAAGCAAATCAAACATGTCCAGGTCTGGGTTTGGGTGGCAGGGTGGGTAAATGAGCATGTGATGCATCATCAGCTATCCTGTTGTCAGCCAGTGGATCATCATTGTGTCTCTGATACAAGTTTTTGCCTTGCCTGATGCTTGTATCCTAGTATACATTGAGTGGTGTGTCTCTCACAATTGGCCAAAACTAGACTTATCATTGTGCAGAGTTCAGTGTCATGTGACTCATGATGCATGCCATGTTTAGAAATGAGCCCTAATGATTTGTAGCTGATATGTCTGATGTGTACAGGTGACTGATATGTTTTTATTCTTCTCCTTGCCCACAGCATCATCATCTGAATCTGGAGGAGACACAGGCGCGGACCAGGCAGAGGGACCCAGCGACAGTGCCACCTGCTTTGAGGAGTCAGAGGGAGGCAGTGGCACGGAGGGTGAGGAGAGTCTGCAGGCCGGACGACATGTGACTGACACATCTTACCATGCCGACAACTCCGAGTCAGACTCTCAGGAGGAGGGGGAATATGCAGCAATGGTCACTTCTTCATCTTTGTCTGGCCGCCCCTCCTCCAGTACCATCTCCACCCTCCCAGTCGTTAGTCTCCCTAGGGTCCATGCTAGCCCCCGTGTCTCCTTTGTTCCCGGCACCGCAGCCCCTGCCCCTGTGTCCCCTGCTGCCCTCAGTGCTGAGACTGTGGACCTACTCCGGCAGATAGCAGTAGGTCAGACATCCATGCTGACTGTCCTCCATGGACATACACAACTAATTACACAGTTGGTGTCGTTCATGGAGGGCATGTCATCAGCCATGTCTGATCTACGTCGGAGTGTGGCTGCCATAGAGTCAACACTGACGGCAGCTCGGTACACCCAGCAGCATCTGTCCCCCCATCTTTCAGACCCATCCACCTCTGCCTCTCACATACCTACACAGCATACACGCACACGCCACAGGTCAGACACACCCAGCACACACACACACCATAAGAAGCTCAAAGCTCCACGCACCCAATCTCAAGGGGATGTAGGCACACCCACAGGGAGAGGGGAGACACCTCACACACACGTCCACACACCCAGGGGAACAGACTCACAGCCCTCTACCTCCACCCCCAATGTGTCCCCGGGTTCAGGTGGTAGTTTTTCCACACTGGCTGAGGTGTGCAGCCTGGTTTTTGAGGCTACTTTCGGCGATGCACCAACCAGTGTGGATGAATCCACTACACCTGCACCCACTCCACCTGTCCTTCCCTCTCCTGTCCATGCGGTGCCGGGGGATTCCACAGATGGTGCCCCCATAGTTTCCACAGCGGATTAAACGCCATGTGCAGGCAAGTTTGGGTGTGATCACACCCATGGAGGCACAAACTGTTGCTCAGACTTTTTTGGACTGGCCATTAGCCTTTAATGAGCAAGGACTCTTATTTGGATTTCTATTTTGAACCAGCTGAATAAAGCAATTCTTTTCTTTTTCTGAACTTTAGTTTGTGTGATAATGTCTGTGTCTGCTGTGTGCCTGGGAGCTGGTGTGATGTTCAAATATAGTTATGTTGACATGTGTCATTCTCCTGATGGTAATGTGGTTAACAATGCTATGTTTATGATGTGAGTGGTGGGCAGTGGTGGGGGTGTTGTCCACACACACACTCTGATGCTGGGCACTGGTGGGCACTGGTGGGCAGTGGTGGGGGTGTTGTCCACACACGCACTCTGATGCTGGGCACTGGTGGGCAGTGGTGGGGGTGTTGTCCACACACACACTCTGATGCTGGGCACTGGTGGGCACTGGTGGGCAGTGGTGGGGGTCTCAGCCACACACACACTCTGATGCTGGGCACTGGTGGGCAGTGGTGGGGGTCTCAGCACTGGTGGGCACTGGTGGACAGTGGTGGGGGTGTTGTACACACACACACTCAGATACTTACACTTACAATGACATAGCAGACGTATGTCCCACACGTCTATTACACTGGTGAAGTGCGGTGACGTACTTCGATAACGTAGGTGTGGCACGTCTCCGTATTACACTGGTGTTGTGCGGTGACGTACCGTACCCCGAACTCGATGGCGTACCGTACCCCGAGCTGGATGACGTACATGCGGCACGTATTACACTGGTGGAGTGCGGTGACGTACTTCGATGACGTAGGTGCGGTACGTCTCCGTATTGCAGTGGTGTGGTGCGGTGACGTACAGTACCCCGAGGTCGATGATGTAGGTGCAGTACGTCTCCGTATTACACTGGTGTTGTGCAGTGACGTACCGTACCCCGAGCTGGATGACGTACATGCGGCACGTATTACACTGGTGGAGTGCGGTGATGTACTTCGATGACGTAGGTGCGGTACGTCTCCGTATTACATTGGTGAGGTGCGGGAGTGTGTGGACCAATGTACCCAGACATTACAGTCATGCAATGGAGATGTGCGCGTGTGGCAACACGTACAGGTATGTTGGACTTCGTTGTACTCACCTTCTGCGCCGTCGTCGGTTTCTAAGTACGAGGTGGTGGCCATACAGGATAGGAATGAGACGGACGATGGCGTTCATGTCCTGCTTGTCGCGTACCGGGGTGCGATTCGTGCCGGAGTGTGGTTTTACGGTAGTTTCCGTACTTCCTGGTTCGGGAGACGCGCTCTTTTTACGTTCGGACGTGGCGTCGAGCAAAAGCCGACTGCAATTCGTATGGACTTTCGATTCGTACGGCGTTTTTTACGAGCCGTACGGAGTGACGCTTTAGATTGTGATCGTACTTGCTGATTCGTACGGGGCGCCTACGGGTATGATTCGTACGGGGAAAAACGCTCCAAACCGCAATTCGGAGCGCTTTTTACCGGATCGGAATCGACCCCATAGTATGCATGTAGTTCTGCAATCATCCGGGTGCTAGGGTTGCACTAATTTAATCATCCAACCACTATCTAAGCATGTTTTGAATTATTAAGGCATTGGTTATGCACTTATCTAATGGGAAGGCATACAATTTCGCCAGGAAAAACCACAAGAAAGAAATTAAAGAACAAGCTTGGAACAACCTTTATGAAGCATCCCTGCACAGTGATTGTACTTCCTTCTGGAAGGCAGTAAAGGATCCGTTTTTTGCTAACAATGAGGGGGCAAAGATAGAGGTAGCTATTGACGAGCAATCATGGATTGATTTTTTTCTCGAAGGTTTATAGCTATAAGGGGAACAAGGATATTATCATAGACCCCAATTTACAACTATGTGGAGACCCCAATGATTTTTGGCCTATTGATATCTATTTCACTCATGGTGAAGTTTTGGCGGCCATTAACGCAAGCAAAGGAGGTAATGCTCCAGGTCCTGATGGGGATCCGATAGATTTGTTTAAATGCACGACAGAGCTCTGGTCCCCTTTGTTAACCCGATTCTTAGAAGCATGTTGTGCAAAAAGTTTTATTAAATCCTGGTCTGAGTCTGTGATAATTCCCATCTTTAAAAAGGGAGACCGTGAAAACCCTGCTTGCTATCAACCCATATCCCTCTTAGACTTGCTTATGAAAATTTCAGGAAGGATCGTTTTTAATAAACTTCAATTGTGGGCAGAAGACAATAACATCCTAAGCCCGGTCCAATATGGCTTTAGGGAGGGGATGGGCACAATAAAGCAGGTTTTAAACTTTTCTATTTTACTGGAGAAGTAAACCCAAGCAAAGGTTGGGAAGGTATTTGTGGTATTTGCTGACCTTACCGCCGCCTTTGATTGCGTTGATCATAGTTGATTGTGGAAAAAACTTGAGCCCACATTGGTGCAATTTTTGAGGCAACTATATGCGGGGGCCTCAGCTAAGGTGAGTGCACAAAGCCTTTCCGCGTGGAAAGGGGTGTTAGACAAGGTTAAGTTCTGGTCTCTTTCCTTTTCTCATTATATACCAACGCACTGGAAGAGGAGCTGGTGGCCAGGGCGAGAGATCCCCCACAAATTAATAACAAGCAGATTGTCTCCCTGCTTTATGCGGATGATGCAGTTTTAATGGCTAGAACCCAGCTCGGATTGCAGTGTGCAACTCGTCACTTACATTGATTTTATGGATAACCGGGGCCTTAAACTCAATGTAAAAAAAGACATTTATGATATCATGTGTGAAGGGGAAGAACAAATGTAGCAGTTTGCCAGCCGGGAGTGGAAGAATAGAATCAATCAAAACGTTCTCTTACCTTGGCGTCTCTTACCTTGAGGATCCAGGTTCCTGGGGACCGGCGGTCAAGAGTAGGACCCTTTTGTTTAAGAGATCGACCGCAGCGCTGATGAATTTCTCGAAAAAAATGGGGAAAAGCCCCCCGGGGATCCTCCTAAAAATTTACCAAGCAAAATGTTTAAGCATCGCAATTTATGGGGTGGGAGTCTGGGGCTTTTATGATGTTTCCCCAATTCAGGTTGTAGAAAATGCCTTTTTAAGGTTCATTTGAGCTGTTCCCCAGAGCTCATCTGTATTAAATTGCCACAGTGAACTGGGGATCTCCCATATCACCGATGTAATTAAAATGGAACCAATTTTGCTCTGGCATAGAGTTTGGACCTCTTCCAGTTTAGGGCTGAACCGTGAAATTATCAAGGATTCGATGAGATTGGATCAGGTTAAAAAAATTCCCTAGCTGAACTATGTAAGAACATTTTTAAACGATCTGAGTAGACCAGATTTTTATATTAACCCAGAAACCATGTGCTCCATATCCAGGAAAGAATTCAAAGTCGCATGTCTGACACACCTTAAGTGTTTAAGAATCGCAGTGGATTTAAGAAAAGCTTGGTGATCCAGCACCAAACGACCCTGGTCAGCTACTATATTTAACCCTACCTAGTGTGGTGCAAAGGGGGATACGATAGATACATACTGACTAGGTTTAGGTTAGATAACTTTCATCGTTTGGATACATTTCCAGCTGTCAATGACTGGTCCAGGGACCTCTGTCACTGCCCATGCGATAACATATCCTTACAATCAACTATGCATGTGATCCTTTTTTGTAAATTTTATTCTAAAGAACGTGCTAGATGGATTATGCCTTTTCTGAAGCAGGAAGCGTGGCGGCAATGTCGCCCGGTCTTCCTATTTTTACAATTACTGGACAATCTGTATTGTATAGGCATAGTGACTGGACTTTTGAAAAGTATTTTGAGGAAAAGGAAAAGCATGACTGGTTAGATTTTAACTTGTAAATCATGTATTATCAGGTCCGCTGTTTTTATATTGTATTGTTAATCATTATTTGTATGAATTGTTTTTTAAACTCTGCTTTTATGATTTTATCAACTGTCTAAAATCGAATAAAACATTTTCTGATTCTGATTCTGATTCACTTATCTAATCATACAGACATTACTCATGCACTCTTCCAAACACCCAGATAGCAGTGATATACTTAAGCAAGCACACAAGCAGTAACAAAGCAGATATGGAATGACCCATGGAGTTCTCATATAGTCAGGGAATCATTCAGGCATTGCCTATATCCTCAAGGACTCAGCAAAGCACTGCCTATGCACCCAATCAATCATCCAGGGAGTATTGCTGTATTCAAACACATGTAGGTCATAGCACATACTCGCTTCCGTGAGCAGTTTGGACACGACTGCGCCTTTGTCACGTTATTGAACTTTCTGCCGGTTGTTTGTTTTGCACAAAAGCGGACCTGGACCTGGTCCCGCAGCGTGGAAGCCCGTTATTGAACTTTCTGCCGGTTGTTTGTTTTGCACGAAAGAGGACCACAAGCCCCAAGCTGCCACGCGGCCACCAGCATCACCATCAGCGCCCGGAGGCGCATTTAAGGCAGACGCGGCTATCGCAGCACGGGAGCCCGTTATTGAACATTCTGCCAGTTGTTTGTTTTGCACGATAGTGGACCGGGGCGAGAGAGGACCACAAGCCCCAAGCTGCCATGCGGCCACCAGCGTCACCTTCAGCGCCCGGAGGCGCATTTAAGGCGGGAGCCCGTTATTGAACTTTCTGCCGGTTGTTTGTTTTGCACGAAAGCGGACCGGGGCGAGAGAGGACCAGAAGCCCCCAGCTGCCACGCGGCCACCAGCGTCACCATCAGCGCCCGGAGGCGCATTTAAGGCCCAGCGGCTCCCGCAGTGCCAAGTGTGGCCCGTCCGAGCCCGTTACAGCCCCGGAAGAGGCTGGGCTGGGTCCGGTCTCTTGGTCTCCTGATCTGAGGAAGTTGGGAACAATACCAATTAGAAGGTGCGAACCTTGGCAAACAGACTTAATCGATCAGAGATTTGTATATTATATTGACTGACAGGAGAAGTCATTGCAGAAGATGGGAAAGAGGAAGCTAAATAAAGCAAACCCGGGACAGATGACTCATAAGTCAAAACCAGATAATATGTCGTTAATGAACTATCTGAAAGGGGCGGTGGGGGCCATTGAAAAACAAATTTTGAGTGTGGAAGATGCACTGACCAAGGATAAAGAGGCATTGATATCAACGGAGGCTAGTAGGGCTCTTAGCCCTCCTTTGGTAATGACCCTGAGATTAATAATACCTGTAACATGCCTACTGAGCCCCTAAATGGCTGTATACTTATAGGAGGTCAGGACACTGCCATATTTCCTCGCTCAAAAAGATCTTATTTTATGAAAAAGAAAGCTTACACTATTAGTCTTCCACCTTTGATCCACAAAACTGCTGTATCTCTTAAAGGTACTGTCCCTGTACCTAAATTAAATCAGAGCAAGGAATCCTCAGGGCTAACCAAGGCTAAGAAAAGGGTGAATCAAACAAAGAGTGTAAAAAATGCAAAAGACCTACATAGTAATCTATCCTCTGAAATTAAGAGTTCCCTCATTGAATTAACTTCTACTATAAAAGCGTTAATTGGACCACTTGAGACTAGATTAAATCAATTAGAAGCAGGTCAAGCTTCAATAATGGTTAGAATAAATGAAGTTGCATCTAGACTACCCTTGTTAGGCGGGGATGAGGGCGGAGATAAAACCTGTGGGCAGATCCCACGTAGTCTTAATCAAGGCGAAAGTAATAACTTCAGTAATTTGAAGGAAAATACAACCAGTATAAAAGGTATATCCCCAAGGGGTTTGGAATTAAATAGTGAAGATGCTAAAGGCGGTGTAGCCTGCAGCGATAAAGACAAACGGGGCCTGTTACCCATTGCAAAAGTTCATTTACCTTAGATGCCCGTAGGATCTTCCAACCAGGAGGCTCCCCTTGAACTTATTACTTTAAACCTCCTCCCTGCTACGGCCCCTTACATCATTGTTCTAGCAAAATATCCCTCCGACAAAAGAGCTTGATAAAGAAACTTGGGCTGTCTTACGAAATAAGACCATACACCACCTGGGCACTAAGACAGGATTAACGAAGGAGATGTTCAATACATTTAAGATGGTGAGACTCGTTTCATGGATTGGTAATGATAGGAAAACCCTAGGGGGGGACTGCGTGGTTCTGACTCTGAGTTCCCCAGTGTTGGTTCGCGAAATGTTACTTTGCTTTAGCACTGTAGAGGTGTGAAAGGATAGCATTAATGTTCTCCCCCTGGGCTTTTTTTACCGTCTGTGTCTGCCAGGAAAGCAATATTCATTCCATGGCATTACTTGAACCACAAATAATTTGAGTTATAACCTAGGGGTAAGAAACATGTTTGAACCTTTACAATATCTTGAGGATGTGGATTGACATCATGCTCCTTGTCACATTAAGGGGAAACCTGCGACGAAATGGAACACGGGAAACCTGGGGAGGGTGTATAATAATGACCGATGTCCATGTATTGGGGTTCTCACTAAGGTAACTCCTCAAAACCCTGGAGATCCGATGAGTAGAAAAGCACCAAGTGTAGTACCCCCTAAACAGCAAAAATTAAATAGTCACCTAGAACCCCAGAGCGACACTGACCCATCCCCTATAGCAACTTTGGTAGCTACCCTGCATGAATTGAGTAATAGCGGGACAAGGGAATCTGTTGACCCATTATTTGTAGTTGAAGATCGTGTGGAAATTCCATCACAGACGATGGCACCCATTGCCTTGTTAGACAAAGTGTGTGAGCCAGCCTGTCAATCAGCTTTAGTGGCTGGAGTGGTTAGAATTGCTTCCTGGAATATTTGTGGCCTTGATTCGAAGGTTACAGAAGAAACCTGGGGCGATTTTATCCATAACTTTGACATACTCTGTCTTCAAGACGTGGTTAATAAATGAGACACACCTGGAGGGTTATAAAGCATTCCACATCCCTGCATTGCGGTCAGCATATGGGAGACACAAGGGGGGGAATTTGTGTATACATATCTAATATGCTGAGGGTAATGGATATTAAGATGTTGAAAAGCACTGCCTATTACCAAATGGTTACCATTTGTTTGCCCTCATTGGTAAAGATGCTGGTTTTAAATCTTTACAATAATATTGATAAAGTTAACTTTGTGGATGTTACAGTTTTATTGCGGATTTAAACAGTCAGAGTTTTTCTAAAGGGAGTGATGTGATTTTGATATGGGGAGGGGATTTTTAACACCAGGGTCTGTAATATTAATGATTGTGGCTATGGGGACAATGAACGAGAAGAAAACGGCCACAGAGGGGAAAAGTTTAATGATATCATGGCCATGTATGACTTGGGTTTCGCAAATTTGTTGTGTTCCCCAATGGTGAACTTTGATCCAACATTCATAGGACGAGGATTTAAATCAGTGATTGATTTCATCATTATTCCTACCCGATACGCTGATAGGGTGACAAAGTTTATGATTCATCCTAATGGCCTCAGTGACCATTTACCACTCAGTATGAATTTAACTGTATTTGATCAAAATGCTCCTACCGCCATAGAGAGCCTGGCATGGACTCAAGATATTGTGTTGGCCTGCCGAAACGGCTATTTCTTGCGGTGGGGGAAAAAAGATCCGAGGGCTTAGAATAGCAAAATTATATCAAGGGCCCTAACCCCGATTTAAATGTGTCTAAAAGAAGATACTCCCCATGATGTCATTTTAAATGCTTTTACGCAGATTACACATAAGGTACAGAATATATTGTCCTTCCCAAATAAGAAGCCGCCGAATAGCAGCAATGGGTGGTTTGACGGCCAATGCACAAAGACCTATTCCCGACTTAAGGTCGCCCTCAGCGAGCCATCAAGGGATTAAGTAGAAATTAAAGTTTGTGGGAAGGCTTATAACCTAGCCAGGAAAAAACTCAAAAAAGAAATAAAAAAGAAATAAAGGAGCAGGCATGGGAAAATCTCTATGAGGCCGCTCAGCGTAGAGACTCACAGTCTTTCTGTCAGGCAGTGAATGCGGATCACTGACATAATACCGACTACAAAAATATAGGCATTTAAAATATCGACTCCAAAATATCGACTACAAAAATATCGAAGTCCTATCTACAAACAGGTAAGTACAAAAATATCGAATCAAAAATATCGTTTAAAAATATGAACTTTGTAAAAATATCGAATTTATTAAAATTAATGTAAAATTAAAAAAATACTACAAATAAATAACTAAAATATACTTAAAATACTTAAATAACCTTAAAATTATTAATTAATTTAAGTTATAAAGAAATACAATTTTATTTGTTAAAACATATATATATATATATATATATTAACATAATATTATTAAAAAATATACAATATGATTACCGTAGCATAGCAAGAGTGTTAAAATGACTATTCCCACTCCAATGAGTGCAACAGTAGGGAAAGCGTTGGATAGCGTAGCGGTAAAAATTACTATTTCGACTCCAAAGAGTTCAACAGTAGGAAAAGCGTTGAATAGCGTAGGGGTAAAAATTACTATTTCCACTCCAAAGAGTGCAACAGTAGGGAAAGCGTTGGATAGCATAGGGGTAAAAATTACTATTCCCACTCCAGTGAGTGCAACAGTAGGGAAAGCGTTGGATAGCATAGGGGTAAAAATTACTATTCCCACTCCAGTGAGTGCAACAGTAGGGAAAGCGTTGGATAGCGTAGGGGTAAAAATTACTATTCCCACTCCAAAGAGTGCAACAGTAGGGAAAGCGTTGGATAGCGTAGGGGTTAAAATTACTATTCCCACTCCAAAAAGTGCAACAGTAGAGAAAATGCTGGATAGCGTAGGAGTAAAAATTACTATTCCCACTACAGTGGGTGCAACAGTAGGGAAAGCGTTGGATAGCGTAGAGGTAAAAATTACAATTCCCACTCCAGTGGGTGCAACAGCAGGGAAAGCGTTGGATAGCGTAGGGGTAAAAATTACTTTTCCCACGCCAGTGAGTGCAACAGTAGGGAAAGCGTTGGATAGCGTAGGGGTAAAAATTACTATTCCCACTCCAAAGAGTGCAACAGTAGGGAAAGCGTTGGATAGCGTAGGGGTTAAAATTACTATTCCCACTCCAGAGTGCAACAGTAGGGAAAGCGTTGGATAGCGTAGGGGTAAAAATTACTTTTCCCATGCCAGTGAGTGCAACAGTAGGGAAAGCGTTGGATAGCGTAGGGGTAAAAATTACTATTCCCACTCCAAAGAGTGCAACAGTAGGGAAAGCGTTATATAGCGTAGGGGTTAAAATTACTATTCCCACTCCAGAGTGCAACAGTAGGGAAAGCGTTGGATAGCGTAGGGGTAAAAATTACTATTCGCACTCCAGTGGGTGCAACAGTATGGAAAGCGTTGGATAGCGTAGGGGTAAAAATTACTATTCCCACTCCAGTGAGTGCAACAGTAGGGAAAGCGTTGGATAGCGTTGAGGTAAGAATTACTATTCCCACTCCAGTGGGTGCAACAGTAGGGAAAGGGTTGGAAAGCGTAGGGGTAAAAATTACTATTCGCACTCCAGTGGGTGCAACAGTAGGGAAAGCGTTGGATAGCGTAGGGGTAAAAATTACTATTCCCACTCCAGTGAGTGCAACAGTAGGGAAAGCGTTGGATAGCGTTGAGGTAAAAATTACTATTCCCACTCCAGTGGGTGCAACAGTAGGGAAAGCGTTGGAAAGCGTAGGGGTAAAAATTACTATTCCCACTCCAGTGAGTGCAACAGTAGGGAAAGCGTTGGATAGCGTAGAGGTAAAAATTACTATTCCCACTCCAAAGATTGCAACAGTAGGGAAAGCGTTGGATAGCGTAGGGGTTAAAATTACTATTCCCACTCCAAAAAGTGCAACAGTAGAGAAAATGCTGGATAGCGTAGGAGTAAAAATTACTATTCCCACTACAGTGGGTGCAACAGTAGGGAAAGCGTTGGATAGCGTAGGGGTAAAAATTACTATTCCCACTCCAGTGAGTGCAACAGTAGGGAAAGCGTTGGATAGCGTAGAGGTAAAAATTACTATTCCCACTCCAGTGGGTGCAACAGCAGGGAAAGCGTTGGATAGCGTAGGGGTAAAAATTACTTTTCCCACGCCAGTGAGTGCAACAGTAGGGAAAGCGTTGGATAGCGTAGGGGTAAAAATTACTATTCCCACTCCAAAGAGTGCAACAGTAGGGAACGCGTTGGATAGCGTAGGGGTTAAAATTACTATTCCCACTCCAGAGTGCAACAGTAGGGAAAGCGTTGGATAGCGTAGGGGTAAAAATTACTTTTCCCACGCCAGTGAGTGCAACAGTAGGGAAAGCGTTGGATAGCGTAGGGGTAAAAATTACTATTCCCACTCCAAAGAGTGCAACAGTAGGGAAAGCGTTAGATAGCGTAGGGGTTAAAATTACTATTCCCACTTCAGAGTGCAACAGTAGGGAAAGCGTTGGATAGCGTAGGGGTAAAAATTACTATTCGCACTCCAGTGGGTGCAACAGTAGGGAAAGCGTTGGATAGCGTAGGGGTAAAAATTACTATTCCCACTCCAGTGAGTGCAACAGTAGGGAAAGCGTTGGATAGCGTTGAGGTAAAAATTACTATTCCCACTCCAGTGGGTGCAACAGTAGGGAAAGCGTTGGAAAGCGTAGGGGTAAAAATTACTATTCTCACTCCAGTGAGTGCAACAGTAGGGAAAGCATTGAATAGCGTAGGGGTAAAAATTACTATTCCCACTCCAAAGAGCGCAACAGTAGGGAAAGCGTTGGATAGCGTAGGGGTTAAAATTACTATTCCCACTCCAAGAGTGCAACAGTAGGGAAAGTGTTGGATAGCGTAGGGGTTAAAATTACTATTCCCACTCCAAAGAGTGCAACAGTAGGCAAAGCGTTGGATAGCGTAGGGGTAAAAATTACTATTCCCACTCCAGAGACTGCAACAGTAGGGAAAGTAAATACTTCATATATTATTTAAAAATATATAAATTAATATCTATAAAAAATTTATTAAAAGTAATTACCAATTTACTATAATATAAAAATTCATCAATTAAAATTACAAATTAAAATGAATTATTACAATTAGTTACCTATGAATACAAATTAATTACAAATTAACAATTAATTCAAATTAAATACAATTAAATAAATTGAAATATTTAATTAATTATAAATAAATTACTTCCCACCCTATTCCCCTATAAACCCACAACCCGCTACAGAAAATAAATTAGTAAAATTAACATAATTAGCAATTAATCAATTAAATAAAATTAATTGGCAATTAAAATGTAATTATTTACCCATAAAAAATTAATTAACAATTATTTCGAAATAAATACCAATAAATAATTTTACATATTTAATTAATTATAAATAAATTACTTCCCACCCAATTCCCCTATAAACCCACAACCCGCAACAGAAAATAAATTAGTAAAATTAACATAATTAGCAATTAATCAATTAATTAAAATTAATTGCCAATTAAAATTTATTTAATTACCAAATATAAATTAATTAACAATTAATAAAAAATTAATACCAATATATAAATTTACATATTTAATTAATTATAATTAAATTACTTCCCATCCTATTCCCTTATAAACCCACAACCCGCTACAGAATTAAATTATGCAAAAATTAAAAAAATTAAATTCTGTAATTAATATAAATTATAACATAAATGCACACTTTTCACACATATAATAACATCAAAAATACTATAAAAAATGTGATATTATAAAAAATTCGATAATTTTAATAACCTATATTATATACTTATTAACTTTCTATATTTTTAACATTCGATATTACATTACTTACCTTAAAAACGATATTTTTGATGTCTATATTCTGTCCATTCGATATTTTGTCCATTCTATATTTTAAACTCGATATTATGTCCATTCGATATTTTTTACTCGATATTTTGACTGTTTACCAGTGAATGCCTCTTTCTTTGTCAACAAGGAGAGGGAGAGGGTAGAAGTTGTGATTGATGATAATACATGGGTCAACTTCGTCTTTAAAGTCTATAGTATCGAGGAGGATGATCCTATAAGCGATCCAGACCCAGTGGAGGAGCAGGGAGGCCCACTAGCTCAATTCCCGATCCACATCGAGATCTCCTATGAGGAAGTGCTGATGGTTATTAATTTGAGTAAAGAAAGTAAAGCCCCGGATGGGATTCCCATTGATCTATTTAAATTGACTACTGATCTCTGGGCCCCTCTCCTCACTCCTGTTTTAGAGGCATTCTGTTCAATGGGATTTATAAAAACCTGGTCGGAATCAATTATTATACCGATTTTTAAAAAAGGTGACCGGGACAGCCCCTCTAGTTATAGACCGATATCGCTTTTGGACTCCTTAATGAAAGTTGCAGGAAGGGTGGTGTTAAACAGACTCCACACTTGGGCAGAGGACAATAACATTTTGCGCCCTGTCCTGTACGGTTTCAGGGAAGGGATGGGTACTGTAGAACAGGTTTTAAATTTTATTTTAATACAAGGAAAATATACCCAAGCAAAACCAGGGCGCTTGTATGCAGTATTCGTTGACCTTACGGCCACCTTCGATTCCGTAGATCATGATAAGCTATTGAAAACTCTGGAGGAGATAAGGATAGAACCCGCAATTGTGCAATTTTTAAAACAATTATATATGGGAGCCACCGCGAAGGTACGATATGGCCTAAGGGAGAGTGCACCAAGTCATTCCGCGTGGAGGAGGGTGTAAGGCAAGGCTGTGTTTTGGCCCCGTTCCTCTTCTCCATATATACCAACGCTTTGAAGGAGGAACTGAGGGCCAAAGTAAGAGACTCACCAGGATACAACAGTAAGCAGATTGTCTCCCTTCTCTACGCGGATGACACAATGCTAATGGCCAGAACCAAGATAGGTCTACAGAGAGCACTTTCTACCTACATAGAGTTTATGGCTAGTTGGGGCCTAAAGCTCAATGCTAGGAAAACCGTTGTGATGACGTGTGGGAAAGGCGGGAATAAATGTCAAAAATTGGTAGTAGGGGATGACAGAATTGGATCCACTAATACATTTTCTTATCTTGGAATACTTATCAAGGAATCAGGATCGTGTGCCCCCGCGGTCAAGAGTAGGACTCTCTTGTTTAAACGTTCGACCGCTGCGTTAATTAATTTTGCTCAAAAGCTCAGAAAAAGACCTCCAGAGGTTCTACTAAAAATGTACAAGCAAAATGTAGAAGTATAGCAATTTATGGGGCAGGCATTTGGTTTTTTTATAATGTAGGTCCTTTACAAGTTGTTGAAAACGCCTTTTTACGGTTTATTTTAGTGGTCCCCCAGAGTACCTCAGTTTTTAACTGTCATAGCGAACTGGGACTTGAGTATATTACAGACCTCATTAAAATACAACCAATATTACTCTGGCACAGAGTCTGTCTTCGCTCACTTTGGGCTTAAACCGAGAAATTATCAAGGATATAATGTTTCTGTATTCTGTTAGAAACATTCCGTGGTTAAATTATATAAAAAACTTGGTAAACGACCTAAATAGACCAGAATTTTATGAAAATCCAGAGACGATTTCTTCTTTATCCAGAAAAGAATTGAAAACATTATGTATTAATCATTTTGAACTGCTTAGATTATCTGGGGAAATCAATAAGAAAAATGTGATTCAGCATCAAATGACGTGTTATACCATCCAATCCTATCTGGCTTTTTGTTTAAGGGGCTTTGATAGATATGTTTTAACCAGGTTGAAATTTGAGACCTTTCATCACCTGTTAACATTTTCAAACATAAATGACTGGTCGAGAAATTTGGTGCTATGCCCATGTGATAATCTTTCCCTGCAAACCACCATTCACGTGGTATTATTTTGTAAATACTATGGGGTCCATTATGATGATGGGCGGACTTAGTCCGCCCGCCATCACATCGGGACTCGGGACCGCCCGCCTCAAGGGCGGGGGTCCCGACCAGGGCATTAGGATGCGCCCGCCACACAGGCGGGCGCATCCTGTATGGGTGCTATTGCGGCGGGCGGAGAAGAAATCTCCGCCTGCTGCCATGTGTAAAGTGCACGTTGTGCATTTCAATGCACAATATGACAGGCACCGCGAGGTGCCTGTTATGTTGTGCATTGAAATGCAGGGGGGTACCATAGGTACCCCCCATGTGCACCCCCCACCCCCACGGAGTCCCTGGGGGCCCGCAACGGGCCCCTGCAGGGGGACTCCGCCTGCCTTTCCGTGGCGGCATTGCCGCCATGGAAAGGCGTGCCAGAATGCGCATTGTAATATGGCTGGCGGTGTCTAACAGACACCGCCACCATAATAAACATATTCCGCCCTGGCCGCAAGGCCACCGGGGCGGAAAACAGGCGGGCGGTGATTTTCACCGCTGCGGTCCCCCCCGCCATCCTAATATGGCGGGGGGGAATTTGGCAATGGATGTCGGGCGGATTGCCTCCGCCAGGCCGGCGGTGGCTACCGCCAGCCTGGCGGAGGCAATCCGCCCGACATCATAATGGACCCCTATGTAAGGGAATGCAGAAGATGGATTAAGCCGCTTCTGAAACAGGGAGCATGGCGGCAATATTGCCCAGCTTTTTTATTCTTGCAACAGTTGGATAATGAATATTGTATTGGTATCATGATCGGTTTTTTAAAGAGCATTATGAGGAAACGGAACGCTATAACACGCTAGTTACTGTTGAGGGGAAACGTATTATTAATATACGGAATAATTCTTAAAAATGTGATTAAGTATGAATTTGCTTATTTTTAAATGCTGCTTTTATGATTTTTATTTGTATGCTAAAATCGAATAAATCAATTTTCTGATTCTGATTCAAACACATGCATTTACAAGTTTTAGTGAGGAATATGTAGCCTTTTAGAACCATCTGGTGAATTATATATTCAACCTGTCACACACTCTTTGCACATACTCAGAAGAATTAGTGAGCTATATGTTGTGATAGAGATTAAATTGCGGATCTTTATATGCATCATTTCCCAAAAAGAAAATTTGACAAATTTAAGTAGAAAAGTACTGAGATACTGTGGTAAAGAGCCACATAAATACCTCTTGCCTTGTGTTTTCGGATTTACAGTGCTGAGACACTGTATTTACTTCTACACTTTGATTAATGTTAATTTAAAACATTTCTACAGAAGGGATAAACTGGTCTTTCACCACGTATAAGTTAGAAATAAGCTATGGTGCAGCTGGGCCGTAGGAGAGGGTGGTATAACATTAAAAGGTAACTTATAAAGTTTGGTGTTTTGCTTTGGGTTTGGTATATTGTAGTGAGTACATGTAGTTATATGGCTATGTTCATCTGAAAACGTAACATAAAAACTGTTTTTACCTTGTGTGTAAGACACTAGTAAAGAAGTTGGTACGCTGGCTGGAGTTTAAAATATACCATTTTTTACAGCTCAATACATACATAACTACAGACAGTTAGAATGCCTACTAAAGTTTGGAGGAAAAAGCAACAAAAGCAACTATAGTATCTCTGCAGAACTGACACACAAAAGGGGAAAAATACAGAAAAAGTGGTGAAAGAAAAAAGAACTGCTGGTAAGAGGACAAAATCATTTCTTAAAAATATATCTGTACACCTGCAAAGATTAGAAAATAAAGTAAATGAAAACCAAAGTATGAGAAGCAGTAAGAGTGAACAAAATATCTATTAGAAGAACAGGAAATAATGTAACAAAGATGGACACACCCTAACCAGGAGACAGAAGCAGTTTAAGGTTCAAAGTAGATTGGTTGTAAATGTATTGAAAAATATGAAGAACTATAGAAGACGGAGAGAGGCACTGACTAAGAAAGAACAAGTCGAGGGAGCAGTTGATAAGGCCTTTGCTTTTAAGAGGAAGCTTTTCATTTTAATTAGAAATAGAATGAAGACTCTTCACAAAATAGTATTGAGGAGACAAACCCAGAAGAAAAGATTAGGCAATAGATTTTTTTAGTGTAGTACAGAGCCTTTCTTTAATGAAAAAAGCCATCTGCAGGATAGCACATTAGTTGATGCTACGGATGAAAGAGGCCATTGTTATGAAATGAAGAATGGCATTCCTTTAGTGAAAGAGGTGATGGTCTCTACAAATATAGTACAAGTTACTGCAGAAGAGGTATAGGGAAGGTGTAGTTAGGCCCTGTATACAAACTGTATCATAGTAGTGTTTGTAGTATTTGACAGCATTCCATTAACATACTTAGAAAATGTGTACATATCTTTCCAAGGCAAAGTGTAAAACACAAAATAAGTACTTTACAGCGATTGGATACTTGCAAGGTTAGAAAGCATACAAATTTGGAGGGACACTCAGTACCTTGTTTATCAAAGATAGTGTGCAAAGCACCTTTCATCATTTCAGCATATAAGCAGTACACCTCTCAACAATGCGAAGTTTAGTTAGGAGGTTGTACTATGTAAAAATTCCTGCTTTATGTTTAGGAGAAATGAATGGAGCACTTGTGGAGGTTTTTGTGGCAGAGGTAGAAAAGGTTTGTGCTGATGTGCAGTTTCACTTATTTTGTCCAGAACACGACTCTATGGAAAATGAACAGTTGATGACAGGAGGAGTTGCAGAACAGGACATCGGTATTATAGTTGTTAGCTTAGAAGAACAGATTACAAAATCTAACACAATGTGCTCTAAAAATCCAGAGTATGTTTGTATATGCTGTCAACACACTCACTCCAAGATTTTTTTTTTTAATACACGTTTTATTCAGCATTTATGATACGTTTTACAGGTACAAGCCTTTGAGCAATTGTGTATGGATATTTTACATATGACTCACGTGACAATATATTTCTTCATCAAGGTACACTGCTACAATGGTTTACAATGCACTGTGGATAGAATTACAGCATCTCCACTCGTGGGGTCTCTCTTACCCTGGCTTTAGTGTAAGCATATATGATTCGAAATCACAAAGGCATGTAGATTATAAAACAGAACAAAACCATTACAGTAACTAATTGCCCCCCTCACTGATGAGCAGTGTCTTAAAAGTGTCATGCTGGTGGGCCAATTCTGTGTGACGAGTCTAATATCATGGGTGAGGGTGAGCATGCCCTTTCAAGTAAAGGTCAGGGAGCCTGAAGAGCTGAATTGGGTGGCAAGAACTATTGGTCTCTATGCTTAAAGTAGAGTCTATGAGGAAAGAGTATTTGTTTCTTACTGGAAGAACGATGCCTCTTGTGTTATCTAGGTGCAGTCTATGGTGGTGAGAGGTCATCCAATGTTTTAATACTTAATGATCGAGTATGTTTAATGCTTTAAATGATGCTAATATTTGGTCCCATTGCATTGCTATGGGTCTTTTTCGGATGCCCTTGTGTTCCTCTCATTGACGGGCTACACTTTCTGCTAGTCCCCATATCTCAACCTCTTCTTTCCATGCTTGCACCTCGGGGCAGTGGCTTATTCCCACCTCCTTGTGATGCATCACTTTGCCAAGATGAGAGCTAAGTCTGTAAACTTAGTCTGTACACCCCGCCCCTTCCGCCAAGCGTAGAGTCCAAGTATACATGTTTCAGCAGAATGCCAATCCATTTAGCCACTACTTCCTTTAAGGCGGTTGTGACCGAGTCCCAGTAGTTGCACAGGCTGGGACATGACCAAATCATGTGTAGGAGGTCTGCATTTTGACCCGTGCAACGGGGACATGTTGTTGTAATGTTGTGGGAGATAGCGTGTAGATTGTGTGGCGTTAAGTAGGCACCTTGTGTCAACATATACTGTATACACTTGAAACGTGTGTTTTGAGACACTCATTTGGGATACTCAAGTATTGTTTTCCATTCCTTCTCTGTGAATTGTCTCTGTATATCTTTTTCCCACTTGCAACACAACGTTACTGAAGGAGTTGGTTGATGTGATCTAATTCCTTGATAGAACCATCTGACTAAGTGGCGTATGAAGTATATTAAGTGTACAAATTCTTTTGAGCCAAGTTCAAGCCCCTGAGGTGCCCAGTGTTGTTTGATGAAGCATGTCAGATTGGCATGCACTAAAAAAAGTGACCCAAAACTCCCTGTTCATGAACAAAGTCAACATGGGTTTGTACAATTTCATCCCCAAACAGATCTCAGATTTCGGAAACCCCTTCTTACATCCACGGTGAGATTCTGTGCTTTGTGAGAGTCCCTGTGTTAGTTGGTATTCCTAAAATAGGAATATTCAGAGCATATCTAAAGGTGTGTGCTGTGTATTTAATTGCTCGCTTCCAGTAATCTAGTGCAGTTATGAGAAGGAGGGGTGCTGTTGCTGGGGTTGTACTGCCTGGACACAAAAGGGCTTGTAATTTACCTCGGTCGAGCATTTAGGTTGTTTACTCTATTTCATGCAGATTTCAGTCCGCTAACCAGTAAGAAAGCCATGGGAATTTGCCTGCTAAGCAGTGGGTGTGAACGTCGGGCACTCCCATTCCCCCGGCATCCGTTGGGAGCTGTAATTTCAGAAGGCTAATTCGTCGGCGGCCTGCTACCCATATTAAGTCAGTTAGCAGTGGATTCAGCATCTTAAAGACTGATCTGGGGATTGTTACTGTCAGATTTGTGGAATAATAGAAAAGGTGGGGTAGCATCACCACATTCAAAATTGCTGTGATCGAAATAGGTAGGGACATCCAGAAAATGACCTGTGTGCGTAGTGAGTTTATTATCTTTTGTATATTTCCTTCCAGAAGGTTTTGTATATTTCTATGTACTTATATTCCTAGATAACGGAAAGTGGTCGGGACTACTGTGTCAATCCCCAAAGCGAATCATATGATTGTTTAGCTCCGTTTTAAAAGAAAAAGCATAAGATTTTTAATACTTGATGGTAAACCCTGCTACGGGTTCAAACTGCGTGAAAATTTGTGCCACTGTGTGTAGGTTGTTTCGTAGGTCTTTGGAGTACCGAATGTTGTCATCAGCATAAAGTTATATCACATGGAGCGTGCGGTTGATTTCAGTTCCCCAATTGCTGGAGTAGGTGTGCAATTTCTGGGCTAGAGGTTCGAGTGCTAGTAAAAACAGCATGGGTGAAAGGGGGCAGCCCTTCTCGTTCCTCGCTGTATGGAATATGCTGGTGATATGTGTATCCCTGTCCTTACTCGGGCTGTGGTAGATTGATAGAGTATCCTAATCCAGTGTATGTACTCAGGTGGTATTCCACATTTCTTAAGGGTGGTTAGCATGTATTCCCAATCCAGAGTGTCAAATGCTTGACAAATGTCGAGTGAGACACATCCCGCAACAACCAAGTTTTCAGGGCAAGAAAATATGACACTGCACAAACAGCGAAAGTTGAGAGACGTATTGCGTGCAGGTTTGAACCCACATTGGTCAATATGGTTTTGTTTTGGGAGTAAAGGTTGTAGACGGCTGGCCAAGATTTTTCCAAGTATTTTGTACTCTGTATTTAATAACGAGAGTGGGCGGTAGGTAGAGACGTTAGTGTGGTCCCTGTCGGGTTTAGGTAGGGAGGTTATCAGAGCCTGCACTGTGGTAGGGTGTAGGGCTCTTGTCAAGAACGCCTCTAAATATAGTTTTTCCAGTCTAGGGACTAACAACTGGGCATCTGTGGTGTATAGTGCCACCGGTAATCCGTCCAAGCCTGGAGTTTTGTGTTTGGGTAGATCTTTTATTACCGCGATTATCTCATTCAGTAGAGATTGGTGCAGCTAGCATCTCCTGTGTATCTGCTGAAACCTGTGGTAGCCAAATCGATTGTAGAAAATCACCTATCTCCTGTGGCTCCACCCGCTGTGGGGCGGTGTAGAGCTCTTTATAGTGTGCCTAAAAAGCTTCATTAATTTCTCTGTGTGTTATTCCGCAGTTTTGTTGGGGGTGAATATTTCCAGTATTGGTGCCTACTGAGGGGCATCTCTGAGTATCCGCACCAATAGGGTGCATGACCTATCTGCTTCCGTGTGTATTTTTTGTGTATATGATAGTCAATTGTCTGCAGTTGTTCTAAGAGTACTGCGTTTTTGAAATGGGCCTCTTGAAGATCTGTGTTTTTGCCTCTTCATTTTGGATTGCTTCTCGATCCATTGTGGCTAGTGTGTCTTCTCCCTGCTTGAGCTCCTTATTTACAGCCTGGCAGACCCCTACCACTGAATTGATTGCGGTTTCATGTACATTGAACGCCTCCCACTCTTTCCCTACTGAGAAGGCCATTCCTGCATTATTGGTAAAGTATGTGCCAATGGTGGAGGCTATAGTGGTGTGGAATACACCATCTTCCACAAGGCGAGGGTTAAGCCTCCAAGTGGGTACCGGTGTGGGGACCCGTCCCCAGGTAATAGGGCCTTCTAATAAGCTGTGATCTGATGTTGCTTTCCCGATGTATGTTGTATGTGTTACTTGTGTTAGCAGTTGCGGACTACAGAAAATATGACCTATTTGAGTATGTAATTCGTGTGTGGGTGAATAGAATGAGTATTCCAGACCAGCATTCCCTCGTTGTGACTGCGCCAAATCTCACTCAGTGACCAACCCTGTGCCCTACTCTGTAATGACTGCTGATCTTATTGAGGCCGCTCCCGGAAGAGGGGAGTGAGATCTGTCCAATGTGGTGTTTAAAACTGCCACCTAATATCCAGGGAAAGAAGGTTCAATCAGCCAGTACATTTCCCACCTGTGTGTCGAATGTTGATTGATTCACATTGGGAGCAAATAAACTTCCCAGTACCAGTGGGTTGCTGTCTAGGTTACCCTCCACTAATATATATCTGCCCTCCTTATCGGTGTGTGTCTCGAGTGCAAGAAATGGAATCGTGGCTCTTATCGATATTGCTATCCCTCGCACAAAGTAGGTCATGCTAAATAATTATCCCCTCCCCTTCCTCTGCATTCTGAGGGCTTCAGTCGAGGATAGTGGGTTTCCTGTAAGAACACTGTTTGCGCTTTGTGCCTAGCTAAATGTGCACAAATTCTATGCCTTTTGTTAATGATCCCATGCCCCTTATGTTCCATGTGCTGTAGTTATACTGGTTGTTTGTCACCATGAATCTCCTCTTTGCTTGGTCTAGCAAGTGCACTACTGTGTTGGTCCACTCTGTTTAAGTACACTCTGTTACCCATCAGCTTCCCTATTAAACAACCCAATACTTGGTCCAGCTGTCGAATTATGTTCAACCAAACATTTTTAACAACTTTAGGCAGCCAGGGACTGCAACTCGTGAAACTGCAATATGGGTCATGATGGCATAAAAGACAGGGAGAGATCTCCGACAATCGTGGGTGACTCTTCGTTCAGGGGTGTGTGTAACCCACCAGGGCCCGGCCTCCCCCATCTCCAGCCCTTAGGAAAACAGACTAAGAGTGATCACATTCTATCAGTCCCGATCCTTCTGTTTCTTTTCCATATAGAGTCCATTTTGTGTGAGTTAAGAGGCTGCTGGGGTATCAGGAGTGGATCCGTATGATCCTCCTCCATACCTCTATCGGGCAGCCTGTGCCATATACGGACCTTAGTAAAACAAACTAGGTTTCTCACCTCTGAATGAATTAACCAGCACGTTGTGGGTCACCTACATGTCCATAGGGGTGTCTTCACTGTATCATACTGTGGAGTGGAGACAGTAATTTGGGGTGGATTGCGACTGAGCTATCTGTTGGCACCACTACTTATTAGTTCAATAAGTCATATACAGTTTGTGCTTTTATTGATGGGAAGAGCAGTTGACTACTGTCCGACTCTGAGTGAGCCCTGTCCCCAATTAAGGATCCATCACTGTACTCATCTGTGGTTCCTGAAGTGTGGTGGCTTACTGTATGGCTGACCTTTGCTCCTCTAGCATTTGTGCGTGTGTGGGTGCTAGGTCTTCTTCCTTCCTTTGTAGTTTTGGGTGCCGAATTTCCAGTGGACATTTCGCGTTTCTAGTTTCCATGTCTCGTTTGAGGGCCGCTTCTATTGTCAGGTCTGGGAAGATGTGTTCCAACTATTCCCAGGCTTCTGCTGTACTGTCAAAGACGTGACTTCTTTGGTCTTGGATGATCTTGAGCTTGGCGGGAAAAAGGAGGGTGTATTTCAGATTAAGAGATTGGAGATGATGCTTGATTTTCTGGTAGGAAGCCTGCTTCTTTTGGACATAGAGGGTGCAATCTGGAAACAGCGAGACTCTCATATTGTCATGTGTGATCTGTGCCTTTTCTCGAGCCGCTTGTAGGATTCGGTCCTGGTCCCTGTAGTTGAATTTACAAGCAACTATAGGCTGCGGAGGCAACCCAGGCGCGCTTCTTCGGGTGGGAACTTGTGTGCTCTTTCAACGCAGAAATATTCCAAGAGTTCCAGAGGACCCATTATTGTTCAGAATCAGGATTCTATGTATTCAGTGGTATTTTGGCCCACGCTGTGTTCCGGGTGCCCAATTATTCGAATATTATTGCAGCGTTAATGACCTTCAGCATCTTCCATTCTTTCCTCCACCAGCGTGCTTGTTCCTCTAGGGTCACCTCCGAGAGCTGTAGCTACTTTGTGGAGTTATTGCCTCCGCTGTCAGAGATGTCGTCTCTCAAAGGGCCCCGCCTTTGGAAACCTCCTTCTTCCCAGTGTTATGGCCACCCACTCCCTAGGGTATTGTGTATGCCTAGCTCCAGTCTTGAGGGTGAAAATCAGGTTTGGTTCCCTTGTGGTTCCAGTTCTTCCTTTATGCTGATGGCAGAGGGACAGACAGTGTTCCGTTGGGTGGTTCGCCCCGATCAGCGAGTGGCTAGTGATTTGGGTCGATTCAGAGTGGGCGCCCAGGCAAATGCATCTGCCCCCCCAGAGTATGGTCTCCCACCTGGGGCCTCACACCTTATTGTTCCGAGTAAAACCAGTCTTGTGGCATGCCTAGGGCTTCCCTTTGTAATGTGGTGGTATCTGGTTCCCGGGTTATTGTGTGCGCCGGATTCCGGTATGGCGACCGAGAGTCCAGATTGGGGCCATTATTATCTTTGATACATCTTTTATGGCCTTGAGATCCGTAGAGATCTTCAAAGTGAAGGATCCCCTTAGGGGATCCGCGAGTCAGGTGAGACTTCACAGTGCCTGCAATCTGCTGTGCCATGCATGCGTTGGTTGTAGGATCTACTCAGAGCTGGTGCCTCAGCGGACGTGATTCTCCCTTGGGGACTCCTCACCTTTTCATCTTGTGTGACTTACTGTTCAGCGGAGCTGAGCAGGACATGCCACACTGCTGAACATGGATGTCAGGCCCCTCCGTGGATGCGCCGGATGAAATGACGGTAGGGCTGTATCGTCACACAGTCGTAATGGCAGACTGTATTGCTTGCCACGTCCTCGGAGCAGATGCGGCAGCTCGCTTTAGCAGAGGCCTCGGCCCGCCCTCCTCCACCCTGGGATCTTCGCGTCCATTACTGCTTACCAGAGGCCTTGCTGTGCAGGACGTCCCAGGCGCCTGCACCATTTCGGTTGTCAGCGTGGATTGGGTGCAAGGGGACCCGCCATTTTGTGATGACTTTCTTCATTCCCAAGTATCTGTTTACAGCACCGGATGCACCCCTATCTCCACCATATGCGCCCCTGGATATTGTAATAAGTCGACCACGGGGAAAAGGGATGATGATTCATGCAATGGGGTGATATGGAAGAAATGCCAGGCCCCAGGTCCGGAGCTGCTTGTCTATGCAACCGCCATCTTTGGTGGTCAGCCACGCCCCCCACCCACACTCACTGCAAGATTGAAACACAGCCTGTTAACTTGTATTTAAAAAGTGAAAAATAAAATAATATCTGGCAAAAGTTTGCTGTGTATTTATTTGTAGGGAAATGCTTTGTCTTGTCCACACAGTAAATGTACAGGAATTTATATAGCGCAAATCACCAAGCGGTTTCTAAGCGCGTGCTTAGGGAACCCGTCCTGGTATTCCCCTGTGAGATAACCCCGGCAGGGTATCCGCAAGGTGAAAGCCTGGCATCCCGCCGCGAGGGGCCGTTGTGGAGATTAAGCAAGCTATTGCCCAGAGTCGCAGAGGGTGCACCCGTGAATCGAGTAGGCACCGGAGAGAGAATTGTCGAGTCCATGGACATTTTTTAGGACTCGAGACCCCGCCGAGCCGGGAGCACAGTAAGTTATATGCTAAACAAGAGAATAATAAAATGCTGGCTAAAGCTGTAAAAAATAAGTCAATACTGGTCCTTATTCCAGAACCCCTTCAAGGTTTTAAATATTTAGGAGTCAATTGTTTTCCAAAGTATGCTTCCATTTCAGTCTATAGTCTGTATGGAGCCAAAGACAGACAAGTTAATACCAACAGATCTGCAGAAAGGTTTAGAAGAGAGAGTACTGTACTCGATTAGTAGTATTTTATCAAAATATTCAGCAGGATGCTCAAGAATTATTAATGGAAATGATAGGACTATTAGAGGAAGAAGAAGTGAATATCAGTTAATTATTTAGTTAAAGTTATAAGTGGAGCAACAATTGTGAACATTGTGAATTCACCTGTAGCAATTTGATGCTACCAAATTGTAAAGCTTTGGCTTTTGAAAGTTGAACCAAAAACGCCCATCAAGATATGACCTGTCCGAACTGCAGATTAGAACTTAGATGTGCATTGTTATTACAAATTTATGGGAAATATGTTGTAGTCCTGCTACAATGATGCAGGGTGGATGGTAATAAATTAGAAACCTAAATTACTAACTTTGTAGCTGGACAAATTTCCATGTCAAAAAGAAGTTTCACAACTATAGCACACGTATTTCATGGAGGAGTTAATATAACCCCTACACACTACATTAAAGATGTCAAACAGGATGGGCAGAGTGCAATGACATAAATATGTCATTCAAATCAAGACTATGTAAAAAGCTAACAAACTTATATCTGCTATTTCTAGAACCGAAGTTCTTCGGACAATTTACAATACCAAAATGTGGTATTGTGTTGAAATGTATATGAATTATGAGTTTCTGAGACATTATTCAACCTATTAAGGAGATTGTCTTCAGCATGTTGTTAGAATTGAAAGACTGTTTTAACTGAAGGAAATGAATTTATAAAACAGTACAGGACTACATTATGTTACTATAGATAAATACTAAACTGAGGTACTATAATACCAGTGACCTTAAGTTACATCTAAGAGTCTCTTTTCCACTTCACCATTGTAACTTGTTTTGTTTGCCTAACATTCAAAATGAAATCCTAATACATTTTTCTTTGTTTACATTTTTTCACAGTGCTTGAACTGCTGCAATAAAAGAAGAATAAAACTTAACAACTGTGGTTTTTCACATTCAGGAAAATTAGATCCACAGACTGCTTCCAAGCTGTTACTATGGTGATAAAATTCATGCAGAAGGTAGCAAAATGCTTTAGTTCTGTTGAAATTTCACTGCATCTTCTCTCCACTTAAACTGGAACTTTGTTCACAGGAGCAGGGGCTGGAGGTCTGGTGGTGGATGATCCCTTTCCTCTGTTTTCTCTGTGGAATTTTAAGTTGCTTCTTGTGGTATGTTTTCAAGTGGTACAACATACTTGTTGTACCACATGAATATTTATATTTGCTTTGCCCTGAGATAATGTCTTATCGCATATGCTACACTTCACCAATACAGCTGTAAATCTGAATAAATCAATGAAATGTCTTTGTTTGGTAGTTATATTCTATTCATGAGTTCCAACATTGAAAGTTATTTTTTGAAACTGTTGTTGTTTACAAATGTGTTGTTAAAATAAAGTTAAACCATTGTGTTTCTAAACACTTAGACTCAAAGTTTCTGTAAAATATGTCTATATATCTGTTTTACACTTTGTCATTTGTATTTCCTGACTACTGACATCATTGCGACATCCGGTGTTACTGTGAATAAGGAAAATGCATTTTTGATGTATACAAAGGGAGAGATAAATTAGTATCCTACGAAATAGCAAGACATAGGAACTTTATGTAAAATATACCTATATATGTTTTACACTGTGTTAAAAAACACAAGGTATTCACAGTGTGTCCTTGTCAATTGCACTCATAGAATCACACCGGCACTACCTATGTACTCATACAATCACCCAGTTACTACTCATGCATAATTACCCAGACTTACACACTCATTCACAGCCCCATACAGCCACTCACATACCTAGTCACTGACCGATATAGCCACTCACACACCCACTCTTGAAGTTTACAGGTTACAGTTAGGAAATACAATTAAAAATACCTTCGAAATCCACTGAATAAACCAAAGGTTACAGGGATGTTATAGTTAGGAAACAGAATTTAAAAAATGTAGTAATTCATTGGAAAAAAAACCACCAAAGGTGACAGGCATGTCATAGTTAGGAAATAGAATTTTGAAAATCTTGCAAATTCCCTGAAAAAAACAAAGGCTACATGGATGTTATGGTTAGGCTGACATTTCACTCATACAAATCCAGAGAAATTAACTATATCTCACGTCCCGCAATGCGCTGCTTATGACCTCACATGTTACTTCACTCATGAAATGGTCAGTGACATCACTGATGACATCTCAAATGACATCACTGATGGCATTCCCTGATGACATCATCCACATAATCTCTGACGCACCCACTCACACCCCAATAGAACCATTAATACACCATTCCACCTTCCACACTACCATTGACAAAACCATTGATACCCCCATACTAGTACTTACACACCCACTCAATGATTCATAGGCCTACACACACATCCATTGATGTGAGGTAGCCAATCAAATCAAATCTTATGATCTCCTGGACCCATGGTACTACTGCATCTCTATATATACATACCTTTTTAACCTTAATTTGACATAAAAAACTACTGGACTGGATTACCTTGTCAAAAAAGCACCCTTTCTGGATAAAGATCTAGCTTTTCTGTCAAATGTGGTGTAATTCCATTCGACAGTTTTTCCTGTATCACTGTTCAATTTTCCTATGGAACATTACATGAGGAAAACGCGTTTTGGAACACCCCCCTCTTTTCTCCACACCTGCTTGACAGATCACCCCAAACCTTTCCAGAAAAGAGCTAAGTTGCCTAAACCTTTTTTTCAAACGTTTTGTAAAGATCCATTTCACAATTTTGTTTTCTTTTTTTACAAAGTTTTATATAGTGCAAACTTGACCGAAGAGAACCGGGTATCAGAACGCTTTACATGAGCACCAGTTGTGTTACATGAGGACACATTCTTCTTTGTTAGGCACAGGGAGATTAAGTGATTTGCCCAGAATCACAGGATGTTGCGTGTCCTTGCCGAGACTCAAACCCAGTTCCCCAGATTTGAGGTCGACCGCCCTAGTCATTAGGCCAACTCCTCTTCCCAAATCTTCATGAAACTATCCCAAAAATGGTAGAGGATGTGGCCTAATGGCTAGAGTGGCTGACCTTGAAGCTGGAGAACCAAGTTCAAGCCTCAGTAGGGACGCTCAACATCCTGTGATTCTGGGCAAATCACTGAATCTCCCCTTGCCTATAAATGAATGTGTCCGTCTGTAACGCAACTGACTTCATATGACCTTACCATATACACTGTATTGTTCACTTTGTGATATATAAGAATGTCGATTCTGGTAGCAAGTGGTGGCAACTGTGTTTTTTGCACTTCCTAATGTCTTTAAATATGATGCCAAAACCCTGGTGGCAAGTGGTTGGCCAACACATTAATAATTGCTGTCTCTGCACGTGCTGTCTACGTGCCACATGTGCGGGAAGAACTGTCATCTCTTACATGCCTGTCTAATGGCAGACACAAGCACCTGCAACCCCACCCACCACATTTTTCCATTGCGTACTGGGACATGGCTATTTAAGATGGCTGATTCCAACGTGCATCGCTTGGCTTCAGTTCTTCTCCTCTTACCTGATCTCCAGCTTTGGCTTTGGCGTCTTCCAGCACCAGCAACTTCTGTATTCCTTCCACCGACCATGCCCCCCTTCTCTGGCAGTCTCTCCTCATGGGCTGGAGCCCTCACAGTGCAAGTTGTCAATTCATGCGAAAAAAGAAAACAAAGAACAGAAAGAAAGACTTCACTCAGGTAGCAAGTAGTCTGCAGTGCTTGCAACGCACGAGACTAGTTCTTCCCGCAAACAGGTACTTACCTTCTTTGACTCACAATTACAATATAGGACAAAGAGTAAGCCACATTTTGGCATGTAGGCATGATAACTGTTATTGGGATTAAGAAAGTGAACTCACGCTCTGGCATACAAGAAAACTGATGGTGTCCTCTTGTTAATGAGGCATGTCATTGGAGCAGCAAGTTGTGCAGAGACATTAGTTTTATTTATTTATTTATTTAAAGAGTTTTGTATAGCGCGAACAAGACCCATGGGTATCAGAGCGCTTTACATATCATGAAGTAGTAAGGAGATACATCTTGTACAGAAGAGTTAAAGAGATATGACATATAAAAAACATTAAACACCATATCTACAGATGTTTTAAGTGTTCTTTCCATTGCATGAGGTAGATAAGGTTTTCGGTATTTAAGTTCACTTGTCCTGTTTCTTGACCTGTGATTTCCATCTTCTCCATCCGTGGAGTATAACTCTGCCGCTATGTTAAAGAGGATCCAACTAGAGCTATGGTAGGAATTTGCTCATTAAAAATATTTTCTTTCCCTCTTAAATGTTACTGTGTTTGTTATCTTTCAGATGTTTGGTGGAAGAGAGTTCCAGATTCTAGGGGCTGCTCCAGAGAACGCTCTATCATAAGTACTTTTCTTCCGGAACATGGGTGGTCTCAGTACCAGCTCCTTGGCACTCCTAGCAGGTCTATTTCGCCCCAAGTGAACACTGCACAAAGCGTGTTGTGACCTTTGGATAATACACAGCGTTTGGGCTTGAACTTTGTTGTTTGCATACTCTGCTTTGTTTTGAAACTTTTATATATAAATGTTAACTTTGAACTGGCATACAGTGCTCTCTTGGAACTGTGAAATAGCACTCTGTGCTTTGTGACTATTGAGATATTTGCACAACATATCTGTTTGTATTTCTTGACCTGATTAGAACATCTTGTTTTCAATCCAGTATGACATGTGCCCTTAACCAGGTAATATCCTTGCAGTGTAGTACCAATTACGAGAGTGTGGTATAGTGTCTGTCATCGAATAATGTTTTGCTTTTTTTATACACAGATCATGTTGCGATGTTGCACAAAAGTGCCTGTACATTCTGTTCCGCACATCTAAGACGCAGCCCATACCAATTCAGACTCCAGCAGGGCGCATCCGTCTGACGCAAGACGCCCAGTCCCGCAGAGTCATCTGTTCTGTTTTCTCTTCTCTCTCCCAACACCTTTCCCCTTGGGGTCTCCCTTGGTACAGTGATTCTTTAAGGCACTGCTAACGAGTTAAACTCAAGGGATGGGTTGTGTTCTGTCGTCTCCCCAGAGGAACATCCTGGATTTCGGGTGAGTGCCATGGCCGAAAGCCAAGCCACAAAAACATAAGTTCCTTTTGGGAGAATATAGATCCAGAACCCATAGACACTAGCGATTTGGCTCAGGCCCTCTCAGGTGATGCTACAAGGACCCTAGGCAAGACCTTGCATGATTTACAGAAAGAAATGCATAAATTAACTAAGTTAAATTGGGACTTGTGGAGTGAGTCAGTGCTATACAAAACAAGGAGCAATCCCTGGTATTATCCATCAGGAAAGTCCACCAGACACCTGTTCGATAAAAAACATTAAAACAGGGGGGCAGATTTATGTTGGCAATGCGCCACGTTTGCGTCACACAACTGCGGCGTAAACGTGGCGCATCCCTACAACCCATTTACAACGTGACGCACCTAGGCAGATGCATCACGTTGTAAAGCCCTGCGCCACTTGTGGGCGTTCCGGCGCAGGGTGGGCGTTCCGGGGCAGTTGCGCCTCGCAAAAGTGGCTGAGTGAAATCTATAAGATTTCACTCAGTCACTTTCAGGCCAATGCTGCGTCAAAAACCTGCGCCTGCTTGAAGCAGGAGTAGGTCTTGACGCAGCATTGGTCAGATAGGGCACCCCCGAGCCTTGCTGGAGCTGCGTCACGCTTGCGACGCAACTCCAGCAATGTGCCACCTTTACGGCACAGATGCGTCACGCATCTGTGCTGTTTTTGCCCCATGGTGTGCCGCATTGTAAATGCGGCGCACCATGGGTGGCGGAGCAGCGGCGCAAAATAACTGGCGCATCCCTGGGGATGCGCCTGTTATCATAAATCTGCCCCTAAGTCTCCACCACGCTCTATTCAGGAGCCCACCACTCCTTTCCAGGTCACCCTGGCCATGCCTACTACTGTGCCCCTGGCTGCCTCTGAACGTTTCTTTTGGGACAGTGCCAAATTTGCTGTATTTGTTAGTCAGTGTCAATTACATTTCATATGTAAGTCTCAAGCCTTCCCTAAAGATGGTTTCAAGGTGGCTTTTGTTTTGTCTGATATAGGGGAAGTGGCAGCAAATTGGTCCATACCGTTGATTGATAATGACGACCCTATCCTATATATTTTCCTGCTTTAAAAGCAGCAATAATGTGTCTTTTCGCTAAACATGTCTTTGCTCAATTAAGCGGATGTAAACTACTAAATCTATGCCAGGGATCAAAGGATTACTATCATACGTAACCACATTTAATTGTCTCCTTGCTGAGACTAGGTGGCCTGAGGAAAAGAAGACCTATATTGACTATTGTGCACTCAAGAAAGCCACCATCAAAAATAAGTGCCCACTACCCATAGTTCCAGTCCTTTTGGACAAGATACGAGAGTCCTCTATTTACATAAAGATGGACCACCATGGGGCATATCACCTGGTGTGGGTCAAAAGAGGGTAACGGTTGGAAGACGGCCTTTTGCACCACAATTTGGCTTGTTTGAATACACTGGCATGTCCTTTGGCCTAAGCAACGCCCCAGAGGTGTTTAAATTTTTTATTAATGAGGTTCTTCAGGATTTTCTCAACATGTGTGTAATTGTCTACATAATCAATATCCTGTTTTATTCCAAAAATGAAGAAGAACATGTACAACATGTTCGAGCAGTCCTCCAGGGATTATGTGAAGACACACTTTTGCAAAACTAGAAAAAATGTACCTTCCACAATAATACTGTGGAATTCCTTGGTTACCTCCTCTCACCAGCAGATATAACAATGGACCTTAAAAAGGGTACTGCTGTTCTTGACTGGCCCGAACCCACTAGCATGAAAGAAGTGCAAAGGGTGCTGTGGTTTGCAAATTTGTATCGGCGGTTCATTCTGAATTTTTCAGACATTGTAACACCAGTCACACAACTCTCACGCAAGGGGCAATCCTTCATTTGGTCCCAGGTGACTGCACAGGCTTGTGAGCAACTGAAAGAACAATTCACTACTGCACCTGCTCTGTGCCACCCAGACCTTGACCAACCCTTCTTTGTCAAAGCAGGTGCCTCACAGGTGGCGTTGGCGGGGGTGGGGGTGTTATCCCAGAAGGACCCTACCACTGGACATGTATATCCTGTGGCTTATTTTTCTAAAAGCTCTTGCCAGCAGAGCAACATTATACAGCGGCAGAGCAAGAACTGCTTGCTATTAAGTTGGTTTTCACGGAATGGCGGCATCACCTCATGGGAGCTAAACATGTGGTTAATATTTTTATGAATCATAACTTCCAGATTTTCAGCTCAGTCAAAGCCTTTACATCACACCAAATGTGGTGGTTACATTTCTTCAGAGGGTTTGATTTTGTCATTTACTATCACCCTGGTAGGAAACAACTGGCGAGTTAGGCAAGAGGTGTGGCGAAGTTGCCAGAGCGGCTGACTCCGGAGCACGGGGCTCACGGTTCGATCCCCGGTGCTGGCGGCAGCTCAGCGCAGCATCATGTGGCTCTGGGCAATAGCTCACTTAATCTCCCCAACTGCCCCCAGTGCCTTGAAACCCTTAAGGGATGATATGTTTGCGCTTTACAAATAGGACTGACTGAATGAACTGCAATCAGATGGCCTCTCCCTCTCTTTCTGGTGAACTTGTATGGCTGAAGCTGGAGAGGGAGAGGCCATCTGATTGCAGAAAATGTTAGAGAACTGTGAAAATAATTTCTGGTGGGAAAAACATAGGCACAGAAATTGCCAATTATTTAGCCACCTGTCCCAAGTGCGCACAGTAGAAATTTTGTCACCAAACCCCAGCAGGTTTTTTACAACCACTGCCCATACACCCCAGGCCATGGCATACAGTGAGTGTAGATTTCTTCACTGACCTACCTCCAGTGCATGGTAATACCACAGTCCTTGTCATCATGGATCAACTATCCAAAATGGCACATTTTGTTCCCCATGAAAAGTACAGTTGGCCAGTGAATTTACCCCCAGGCCATGGCATACAGTGAGTGTAGATTTCCCCACTGACCTATCTCCACTGCATAGCAATACCACAATCCTTGTCGTAGTGGATCAACTATCCAAAATGGCGCATTTTGTCCCCCTAGCAAAACTACAAACGGCCAGTGAATTTAACATCTTTTTTTATAACTCGTGGTGCGTTTACATGGTCTTGCCTCTTAGCTCATCTCAGATCATGGCAGTCAGTTTAGCTCCCATTTTATGTGATCCCTTTGCAACAATATCATCAGCCTATCATCCAGAAAAAGACGGTCAAACAGAGAGTGTTAACTAATTATTAGAACAAATCCTTCGATGTCTTTTGATGCCACGGTTACAAGTCACTGGGAAGTGGCCTTACCCCTTGCCAAAATAGTGTACAACAGCACACATTCAGCTACACAGTGCACTCCCTACTATCTTACCACTCGGTACCATCCTAGAGCCTTACCAGTCCCACTAGACACATCTCTGGTCCCAGCAGTCACAAAATGTTTACTACAATTGTATGACATTCAGGAATGGGCAAAACCTTGTCTAAGTAAGTGCAAGGCCTTAATGGAAAAGGAAACTGGTAAACATAGAATACCAGCACCACTCTATAAACCTGGGGCCTTATTTATGAAGGCCTTGAGCCGCCGGTGCGCCACTTTTAAAATGGGAAAAAGTGACGCACCGGCGGCGCAGGGCCTTCATAAATAAGGCCCCTGGTGATTACATTTAGGCCTGGGTGTGAAGTTCCACTCTTCTTGTGAAGTTTGCAGAGTTTTTCCCACTCCGCGTAAAGTGAAAAGTTATTTCATTGCTCAGGTTTGCCAACGTTAAGTTGGTGGGCCAGAGCAAGAAAAATATTACTCCAGGCCTCCTCTGGGTGAGGTTTCTCAACGCGGGCAGTTGCGAATGGCCACTACAGCTCCTGTTGGGAACCTTCTGTTCGCGTTGAAGAAGCTGCCACTCGAGTAGAACATCTACTAGAGCAGCAGAAAGAAGCAGTGCCATCTTGCGCTGCGCACAGTGCTGTTCTCGCTGATTTTCAAGCGTGGAAAAAGACACCGGCGCTAAATATGAGCAGGAACGGTGCAACCAAACACTTGCGGAACTCCATGTGGTGCGGTGGAGTTTTTTGGTCACTTCCCAGAGTTCCGTGTAGCAGAACTCCACGAACTCCATCCATGCCTAATTACGTTTGGCTGTCTACAAGCAACCTACTGGTAGATGGGCCCTGAAAATTGCAACCCTGATTTATTGGTCCCTTACTCATTACCCAGATCATAAACCCTGTCTCACTTTAGTTAGATTTGCCCCTGAATATCCCATTCATGTAGTTTCCATGTGTTCCTAGTGAAAACATAACCTGGCCTCACGTAAGTACACTCCACCACCTCCCATTCCTGTACAAGGGCACCTGGAGTATGAAGTACAACGTATTCTAGTCTCCAAACGCGTATGAGGTTGTTCATATTACCTGGTGGGGTGGCTTGGCTTGGAAAGGCTTTGATTCTGCTCCGGGAACCTGCTTTCTTTGGTCATGCTCCCCGTCTAACACAAAGATTCCATGATCTGCACCCCGTTAAGCATGTCCAGTTTGGTGGTTTTTGGGAGGGGCATCTGTCACAACCTCGCGTGCCACGGCGCACTTAAGCTCAAAGCAAAGGTGTGGCCCCCCGCCCCGATGCTATTGTAAAGTCCTCATTTGATATGTCCCCACCTGATATGTCCTTATCGCTCACTTGTTATATATAAGATTGTCCATCTCTGGTAGCAAGTGGTGCCAACTGTGTGTTTGGCACTTCCTAATGTTCTTTACTATGATGCCAAAACCCTGGTGGCAAGTGGTAGGCCAACAAGTTCAGAATTGCTGTCTTTGCATGTGCTGTCCACATGCCACACGTGCAGGAAGAACTGTCATCAGTCACGTGCCTGTCTAACGGCAGACACGAGCACCTGCAACTGCACCCACCATGTGTTGTTCCAGCACGTTCTGGGACACAGCTATTTAAGAGAGCCAATTCCAACGTGCACTGCATGGCTTCACAGTGGCATAGCTGGGGGGGGGGGCGGTCTGCCCCAAGCGGCACTATTTTGGGGGTGGCGGCCTTTGTAGTTTATTTGGGGACCGGGACACTCACTAACACTACTGTCAGTCAGTCTAGCTACGCCTCTAATTCCCTCTCTTTCTGCCTTGCCCCTCACTTACTGAAAACCGTGAATTGAAGAAACGGTTCATAACCTCTCTTTTCTTCTTTCATTTAGTTGCTTCCCTGTGAAATGGATCCAAAAAAGAAAAACACACTTGCGGGAAATGCCCTGTTTCTGACATTTTTCTAATCCAAAGTACAGCCTCGGGATGGAGAGAAATAAAAGGTTTTAAATATGAAAAATAAATACATAACTAAATAAAGCAAGACAGAGTGGTTGCAAAGTGGCCAGATTGGTTTCATTCACTTCCAAACACAACAGCCTCACTTTACAGACTTTGCAATGAAGCGCTACTTTTGTTTTCTCGTCTTTCTTTGAACAGCATTGTTGCCCCCAGGTGGGGAAGTGCACCATTCCTGGATGTATTGCAATACCTGGTTGATGGGAAAAAAAAGTGTGTACCATCGCTCTGTGTTTATGGATATGGTCTTTTTAAACCATACTGCGTACGTTTTGTAAGGATATAAGCAATGGACATCGAAACGGTTCCCTTCAGGGCCCTGTAGTCATGTCCTTAACTTTTCAGGTAAAACCACTTGCTGATTTCTGAATAGTGAGTGAGAGATTGTTAAGATAACCATGTTGTTTCTGCTTACATTTCACATGCTTTACTTAATCTTGCATTCCCTATGAGTGTTTGCTTTGACTTTTTTTTTTTAGGCAGCATATTACTCATATCAAGTGCATAATTTGAATTGAGCCACATCCAAGTGTTTATAGCGGACACAATTAGGTTGTAGCTGAAGGCAGTGCGAGTTTCTCTCAGTGGGGCAGTATGGTGTTCAGTGGGGGAGAGGATGTTGCACTATGGCCAGAGCTGTCGAATTTGGAACTGGGAACTGGGTTCAGCCTTCATGACCAGTCCACCAGACCCCTCTACTGAGGTAGCATATACTCCCATGCTAGACCTTAGAAGGCCCCACTAGACCTTAGAAGGCCTGATGTCTTAACCACAAGCAGGTGTACCCTAGTGGTGTCAATTGTGGGTTAACCGTGAAGGCCTGTCCACCACAATCCATACTGAAGTTCATCTCTAGTGTTGCGGGCAGGCCTACGAAGCAGCACACCCTAGAGCAACAGTGATCCCGCCGTCACTGTGACTCTGTCACTGAGGTCACATGAACCTTGAGCAGGTTAGGGCGGTGCGAACGGTGTGACTGCACTGGGTTCCTATTTCGGGTGGGTGTGTAGTGTTTGCAAGTATATTATGCTTTTAAAAAAACTTGCTGCCTCCTTCCTGGCCTCCACCAATTTTCAGCAACAATAAAAATGACATGATAACTTTGGTGATTAACGTTCTTCCTAGAGAGAGATCAGAGTTTTGTCTAGTGGAAAGGTTGACTCCTGGAAAAGTAGCACAGAGGGTTAATGTGCCTGCTGCAAAGAACATGTACCATGCAGATCACAAAGTGCACATAATGTTAACTAGGTTAGTAGGTGGGGCGTGGCCAAGCAGCATGGCCGACAGGACGTGAGCTCCTTCGGCTCCCTGCCGGCGGCCGCTATTATCCTGATCAAGGGATCTTTTTAGTGCCCTCCGGTGAGTGAACAGAGCGCTTACGAATCCGGAGTACACAGGGCTCTCCTCTGCCCTGTTTTCAGCCAGCTGCCGTCCGAGCTGGGAGTGCCCTGAGCCCAGCCTGCCTGGCGCCGCTCCCGTGTGCGCTCGAGGCCGGGGACGGCGGGCTAGTTCCGGACGTCGGGCCTCCCCGGGCGCGGAAGAACCTGCTGACACCAGGGGCCTCCCCATGTAACTAGAGCTCTGGAGTGGCGTTGGGGCCTTCAATCAACAGGGGGCCCATGAGTTTGTCCCAACTTCGCCGGCCCTGACCTGTAGTGGAGGAGGCGTCCGGCCTGCATTGCGGCGGGGCCCCTGCCACCTGAGACCGGGGATTGGGCCTACTGTATCTGCCCACGAGGTGGAACTGCCTGAGGTCCCGCTGCCACCGGGGACCCCAGAGTGGAGTGCGCAACAATTTGGGGCCTGATTGGCGTGCACCTTCCCCCGGGCCGCCCTGGAGAGCACCGCCTGAACAGGGAGCTGAACCCGGGAGCTGAGGCTTGGCCCGTGGGGGAGAGGGTCGACTGGCGAGGAGGGGCCGAAGAGAACGAGCACCGGAGTGTGCAGAGGGCCCTCTGGCTATCGGGGGCCCGTCCCACATCCATTGACCTGGAAGGCTGGATCCAGAGGTGAGGTGGCCGCCTGCCCACTCGGGTCGGGCCTCTTCCACTTGAGGCCGGGGATTGGGCCTACAACCAAGGACTGCCTGTGGAGGGAGTGCTGAGGGCTCACGGCCATCGGGCCTCACCCTTCAAAGCGACAGAGCTGACTGAGGACGACAGATCTGCGAGGACCGGTTGCACGGAGGAGGTACAACCCAATGCCCGGCCCGGAACCACAACGGAGGTCGATGTGACGTGTCTCTGCAGGCACGAGCGGCGGAGACCCCCTGGGACTGGTGCAGAGATCTTGGGCCCGCAGCACATACCCCTGTGAGTAGTACCCTGTGGTGGAGTGGTGGCAGTGGCAGCCGGCCCCTGGGGTACCGTGTAGTGTCCCACATATAGAAGTGCTGAGAGCTGGACCCGGAGCCTGGGCCTAGTGGTTCCTCAAATCCCTCTGGTCACTGAGACGCTACCATCAGTCAGTCTACACGTGTGGGGAGTGCTTGAGTTAGGGACCGCTTTCCAGCGGACCGGTGCTTGCGGGACGGCGTCCCGGGTGGGCCACGGGCCGGCGTTGGTTCTGTGGCACCCTTAGACTGCGGGGAGCCCGGACTTGAATGCTGTGGACCGGGGTGCCTGGTGACTGACGAGGATGGAACATCCAACTGCGTTGTTGACCCGGGGGTCTAGGAGAGATGGTGGGGCCTCCTGGGTGTGACACTGTCGGATTATATGATGCGTAAGGACAAAACGCCTCGGGAGGCACAGCCCAACACCATAACCCAGTACACTACACAGAGGCTCCCCTTGCAAAGACTCACGCATCAGTCGGGGCAGGAGGAGGGGGACCCGGCGGCCAAAGGTGCCTCGAGTGCGGAATTGTTGAAATCCATACAGGGGTCCCACTCGCCCTTGGAGAGACACATCGAGATAGTGCCCATTGACGTAAATCTCCTGCGGACTGACCTGCGCAAAGTAGCGGACAAAGTTACGGATGCGGAGGGGAATATCACTCAATTGCAGGGGGAGGTGGCATCCCTCAAGAAAACAGTCTCTCAGCGTTCTGCCACGATGGAGGCCCTAGAGCGGAGAGCGGAAGATGCGGAAGGGAGGGCGCGCCACAGTAACATACGCGTGCTGGGTATTCCTGAACGGACGGAGGCTGGCCACCCGGAGCGCTTCCTTGTGCACTGGATCCTTACTGTATTGTGCCCTGAAGGTCTATCAGATGTCTTTGTGATAGAAAGAGCCCATAGGGCGTTGGTCCCACCCCCAAGGCCTGGAGCACCTCCGCAAGCCCTTATTGCTAAAGTCCTAAATTACCGCGGCAGAGACTGCATCCTTAGAGCGGCAAGGGAGTCTAAGGACCTTATGTTTGAAAATGCACGGGTGTCCATTTTCCCAGACTACACACAATGGGTTCAGGAGCAGCGCAAGTCCTTTCTGGCAGTCAAAAAAAGCTCAGAGAGATGCATCTGCAGTATATGCTGCTCTACCCAGCGAAATTGAAGGTCTTATCCCAAGGGAAGGCACACTTTTTTGAAACTCCTGCGGAAGTTTGGGAGTGGCTTGAGATTCGGGGGGATGCCCTACCTCCTGGAGAGCGGGGGGGGGGAAACAGTAGCACGTGGGGTACCAGCCTGAGGAGACAACGCAGTCGGGGAAGACGTCGAGGGCCCCGGGTGGATGAGAGTGCGGAGGGGAACCGTGTCACGGTGGGAGAAGATGGTTCCCTGCGCATGGACTCGGCAGAATCAAACCAAGTGCCTGCGGAATCTCGACCCGCCTCCCCTGGGGGGATTCTTGTACCGGACACGTTGCAACACACTGAGGAGGTGATCTCCCCAACTAACGCGACGATCCCGGAGACGGCTGGAGCACAAGGGCAGGTGCCGGTCGGCATATCGTGAGAAGGACCCTGGCGCTATATTACTTGCTGGACTCTGGACATGGTGCTTGACCATTGGTGGACAGTAAGGGGGCTCTTGTCGATGGGGGGGTTCTGTGTGGTGCTGAAGCTGGGGGGCGGGGAGAGCGGGTGGGGGTCCGGGTGCGGAGTGACTGATGGACTCTTTCATTGTTAGGGCCGGAGGGATGTCTTTTTGCAGGTCCTGGTGGGCGGCCTGGTGGGGAGTCGAATGGGGGGGGGGGGGTGGTTGTATTTTTCCCTTTTTTCTTATTTTACAAGTTTCTGTGGGAGGGTGTAGTGTGAGTGACTGATGGGGAAGCTGTGTACGTCCTGGCACCAGCGTGGGAAGGGCATATCGGTAGGTTTGGTTGTTGCTAGAATATTGCTCGTGGGTGGGGTTGGGGTTGGAGGGGGGTTGTTGTTCGGGGTAGTTGTAGGCATTGCACATATGGCACGTCGGTCATGTGACTGGAGGTGCGCTGAGTGTGCCGTGTGGGGAGGGGGTGGGACTCATGGATGATGATGGGATACAAACTTGTGAGTTGGAATGTACGGGGGCTGGGTACTTGTCTTGGCTCCGTAGGGATAGTGTTGCGATTGCTTGCCTTCAGGAGACCCAACTAACTGAGGAGGGGGTGCAGAAGCTGGGTAAGAAATGGCGAGGCCAGCTGTTCCACTCCTATTATTCTTCATATGCTAGAGGGGTCCTGATTTGGGTAGCGCCCGGGATCCCTTTCGCAGTACAATATGTTGAGGCAGACATTCAAGGTAGATATTTATTTATTAGGGCTAAGCTGGATGGTAAGGATGTTACCCTTCTGAACACATACGCCCCGATTGTGGACGATCTGGGCTTTCTTCTGTCTTTGCAGTATGTGCTGGTTGATGATTTGGGTGCACCGCTTTTTTTGGTTGGGGGATTTTAACTGTGTGCTGGACGTGGTCCTTGATAGGTCCCCGCCGCGGGAGGGTACGAAACCCCGAATGACGGAAAAGCTTTGCGAGGTCATGGAAAATGTAGGAGCTGCCGATATCTGGCGGCTGACCAATCCGACACTGCAGGTATACACCTGCTTCTCTCCCACTCACAACACACAAAGTCGCCGTGACCGAGTGCTGGTGGTTAACGCGGAGAGTGGCATAACTATGGAGGTGACGCACCAGGCGCGCATTCTGTCTGACCACTCCCCGGTGGTTTGTCTAGTGCGATGGGGAGCTTCGGTTTCCCGTCCCCATTGTTAGAGGTTCCCGGTAGACATACTCAGGGACTCCGTGGGTAAGGCGCATGTCGAAAAGACCTTAACAGACTACATAGACCTTAATTGGGAGGTGGGAGACCAATCGTTGGCTACTAAATGGGAGGCACTGAAGGCAGTGGTGAGGGGGGCATGTATGGGATTGACATATGGAGTCCGGAAGCAGCTCCTTGGGGACTTGCGGACGGCTGAGGAGGAACTCTTGAGTGTTCAGACTGCAGGGTCTCCCGACGACCTACAGAGGACGGACGAACGGGTGGCCCAAGGGAAAGTACATGACATTTTAGACCGCCTCGATAAGTACACCCTTGGCCAATACCGACAGAGGCTCCATAGGGAAGGTGACAAATCGGGGAGACTGCTGGCCTGGATCCTCCGTAGAGAACAAACCCCGGAACGCATTGTGGCTATGCGGGTTGATCATGGGACAGTGGTCCACTCGGTGGAGGCGATTCTTGAGGCTCTTAGATCACACCTGCAACAGGTGTATACGGCGGACCCGGAAGTGTCCGAGGCCTCTTATTCCCCCTACTTGCAGGGGCTGACCCTCCCATCTCTCTCTACTGACGCACAGAAAGACTTAGCTGTGGCTCTGACAGTGGACGAGGTGCGGGCAGCACTGGTCCGCCTGCCGCGTGCAAAGGCGACGGGCAGTGACGGGTTCCCGCCGGAGTTTTACCAGGAATTCGGAGACACGGTAGCGCGTCTTTTGGTGCAGGTGTATGCCGAGAGTTTTGAGGCCGGCTCTGTCCCGCGGAGCATGTCCAGTGGAGAGATTTGTATGATCCTTAAACCTGGGGGGGACAAGCTCGACCCCTCCGCTTATCGTCCTATTACCATGATCAATACTGATGTAAACATTTTGACTAAGGTCTTGGTGACACGGTTGGCCCCGCATATGGTGCACTTGGTCCACCCGGACCAATGCGGCTTTATACCTGGGCGTAACACCGCCATGAATCTGCGACGATTGAACCATATCATGCATGAGGTTCAGGGACTGGATGAACAGATGGTGCTCATGTCGGTTGACTTGGCCAAGGCGTTCGACACCGTGGACTGGGCTTACATGCAAGAGGTTCTCCGAGTAGTGGGCCTGGGCCCGCAATTCTGCCGTTGGGTCCGTATTTTATACAGCTCCCCCAGGGCTCGGGTGAAGCTGGGAACAGCGCGTTCGGAGGAGTGGCAGCTGGGAAGGGGGACACGACAGGGGTTCCCCCTTTCACCACTCCTCTTTGCTCCAGCTATAGAGCCCTTGGCGGTTCGACTCCGGCTGGAAATGCCGCGATGGGGCATACAGGTGGGTGACACGTGTAACATTGTCTCCTTGTATGCAGATGATGCCTTGTTTTATCTGAAGGCCCCGAGTGAGGCGCTTCCTGTGTTGCTCAGTCATTTGGACCAGTTTGGGATGGCGTCGGGGCTGCATCTCAACAGACGTAAGTCTCTGATTTATCCATTGTCGGGGTTCGGGTCGAGACCTGGGGACGATTTGCCGGAGCTCGGACTACGTTGGGAGCTGGATAGTTTCCGTTACTTGGGAATTCAAGTGACGCCTACGGAGGCGGGTTCCTTGGCCTGTAATATCGATAAGGTCCTGCAGTCCCTGCAGCGCTCCATGACCTTTTGGAACACCCTCCCGCTGTCTCTAATGGGCCGCCTTGCGGTTGCTAAGATGGTGATCTGCCCCGCACACTTTATGTATTACAAAATACGCTGTGTCCCCTCCCTCCTAGGGTCTTTCGTACTCTGAACATGCTCCTCACGTCCCTACATTGGGCGAACCAGCGTACTCGGGTAGCCCTCCGCACAATGGTGCGGTCCTATGCTGAGGGTGGCCTAGAAGCCCCATGCTTTGACCTGTAGTATTATGCTGCACAGCTGCTACCGGCAATTTTTTGAAAACTGACCTATACACCGGGTTGTGTGTGTGTTTCTTATACTCTATCACACATTGTTAAAAAATAGATTGAAATGCCGTGATGTGTGTGTTTATAAAACTTCTTTTTAATGATTGTTTTTTGCTTTTTCCACACTTTTTATATCATTTTTTATCACTTTTTTATATATATAAATAACAGTTAGTATACTTATTTTACAATTCATGTAGATTTCTGAGCATCGATATATATCTAATCACAGTGATTTATCATACATATAATAATCCATAAATCAACAACTGATTATCATTGCCCATTACAAAACTAGATCCTACCGGCAGCCAGGTGGTTCGCGGGCTCGGAGGTCTGGGAGACGCAGTTGTTGGCGGGTAGAGCGACGGTGCAGGAGCTTCAAGTGGCATTGTTGAGAGGTAGAGGAGCGAGCGGGACTCTACCCTACGTCGTGCGGAACACGGCAAATGTTTGGCATCGCTTCGCCAAAAGGGTACTCCGGGCAGCGCCCTTCCACAGGGACTTGCCACTTTGGATCCTGGCGCCGGTGGTGATGATGGAACAACAGATGTCCTTCCGTGCTTGGCGGGAGGGCGGCTGTGACACACTGGCAGACCTATACCCGGCTGACACCTTTCTGACATTTGAATGGACGAAACACGTGTCGGCTGGCTACTTCCTTACTGTACTGTCCATTGTTTGACTTATAAAAACTTTATTCACACGAATCTTGACATTTCACGCTTCTTTTTTCAAGCATTTACTCTGCATGAGTAGAAAACTTAGTCCTTACACTCAGGACTATCAACCACACGTGCGTGTGCACAGGATCTGTTCACATCACCTAATAGTGATTTGCAATTTTCGAATCGCTATTAGATAATGTTAAGGAATTGCACATTTTTTTGCGATTCCTACATGCATAGCATTTTGCGATTCCCAAACAGCGATTAGGTAAAATTAGCTATTTGGAAATCGTAAAATGCAAGCTTGATGCATGTCCCCCCTTGTTTTCTACCCAGTAAGGTATGTGCCCTTAACCTGGTATTATGCTTACAGTGTAGTCCCCATTAGAGAGTGTGGTGTAGTGTCTCTCACCTAATAGTGTTTTGTTTGTTTTATGCACAAATCATGTTGCGCTGTTGCACACTTGTGCCTGTACATTCTGTTTCACACTTCTAAGACACAGTCCACAGCAATGTAGACTCCAGCAGGGCACACCCTTCTGATGCAAGACGCCCAGTCCCCAAGAGTGGTCTGTTCTCTTTTCTCTTCTCACTCCAAAACCCCTTCCCCTTGGTGCCTCCCTCGCTATTTTAAGGCGCTGCTAACAAGTTGGACTCCAGGGGGTGTAGGGTCCTGTTTCCTCCCCAGAAGAACATCCTGGATTTTAGGTGAGTGGCAGACTAGCGCGAGTAGCTAAGCTCTTCTGGAGTAGATATGTCCAGTCCAGGTGCACACCAATGCCATACACCCCACAACTATCACTTTTGGGCACACCTGCTGCAATAGCCCTATTGGTGGCGCATGATCCGGCTCCGTGGCAGGAAACTGGGGTGTCCCGATTGAAGGGATCTATATAATGGATCACTGCCATAATATCGACAGTCACAATATCGAGATAACAAAATATCGAGGTAAAAATATCGACTGACAAAATATCGACTTCCTATCTTCAAACAGGTAAGTACAAAAATATCGACTCCAAAATATCGAGTGTAAAAAATATAGACTGTCAAAATATCGATGTTTTTAAATGTCTTAAAAGTAATTTTAAAGTAATATAATAATAAATAAAATTATTTTTAACTTATTTAAAATACTTAAATAAACATAACATTAAAAAATAATTAATATAACTTTAAAAAAAGTAATTTATTTTTAATACATATATATATATATATATATATATATATATACACATATTATTAACAAAACACATACAATATTTTTACCGTAGGATAGCAAGAGGTTTAAACTCACTGTAACGACTCCAGTGAGTGCAACAGAAGGGAAAGCGTTGGATAGCGTAGAGGTAAAAATTACTATTCCCACTCCAGAGAGTGCAACAGTAGGGAAAGCATTGGATAGCGAAGGGGTAAAAATTACTATTCCCACTCCAAAGAGTGCAACAGTAGGAAAAGCGTTGGATAGCGTAGGGGTTAAAATTACTATTCCAACTCCAGAGAGTGCAACAGTAGGGAAAGAGTTGGATAGCGTAGGGGTAAAAATTACTATTCCCACTCCAAAGAGTGCAACAGTAGGGAAAGCGTTGGATAGCGTAGGGGTTAAAGTTACTATTCCCACTCCAGAGAGTGCAACAGTAGTGAAAGAGTTGGATAGCGTAGGGGTAAAAATTACTATTCCCACTCCAGCGAGTGCAACAGTAGGGAAAGCATTGGATAGGGTCGGGGTAAAAATTACTTTTCCCACTCCAGAGAGTGCAACAGTAGGGAAAGCGTTGGATAGCGTAGGGGTAAAAATTACTATTCCCACTCCAGAGAGTGCAACAGTAGGGAAAGCGTTGGATAGGGTAGGGGTAAAAATTACTATTCCCACTCCAGAGAGTGCAACAGTAGGGAAAGCGTTGGATAGCGTAGGTGTAAAAATTACTATTCCCAGTCCAGAGAGTGCAACAGTAGGGAAAGCGTTGGATAGCGTAGGGGTTAAAATTACTATTCCAACTCCAGAGAGTGCAACAGTAGGGAAAGCGTTGGATAGCGTAGGGGTAAAAATTACTATTCCCACTCCAGAGAATGCAACAGTAGGGAATGCGTTGGATAGTGTAGGGGTAAAAATTACTTTTCCCACTCCAGAGAGTGCAACAGTAGGGAAAGTATTGGATAGCGTAGGGGTAAACATTACTATTCCCTCTCCAGTGAGTGCAACAGTAGGGAAAGCGTTGGATAGCGTAGGGGTTAAAATTACTATTCCAACTCCAGAGAGTGTAACAGTAGGGAAAGAGTTGGATAGCGTAGGGGTTAAACTTACTATTCCAGTTTCAGAGAGTGCAATAGTAGGGAAAGTAAATACTTCATATATAAATATAAATAACATAAATAGTAATACCAATTACAAATTAATTAAAATATTTTACAATTGTATAAAATATATTAAATAATTATTTATAAATACAAATTAAAATTATTTAATTATAAAAATTACCTACTATACTAATTAATTACCTATTAACAATAAATTAATTTACAATTTAAAAATTAATCAATTAATTTTAATTACCAATTATATTTTAATTAATTACCTATTAATAATTAATTAACAATTAATTCTAAATAAATACCAATAAATTAAATGACATATTTAATTAATTATATTTAAATTACTTCCCACCCTATTCCCCTATAAACCCACAACCCGCTACAAAAATAATTTAATAAAATTAACATATGTATCAATTAATCAATTATAATTAATTACCAATTATATTTTAATTAATTACCAATTAATAATTAATTAACAATTAATTCTAAATAAATATCAATAAATACATTAACATATTTAATTAATTATAATCAAATCACTTCCCACCCTATTCCCCTATAAACCCACAATCCGCTACAGAATTATATTACACAAAAAATAAAAAATAATATTAATTTACCTTAAATTCGATATTTTTGTTGTCTATATTATGTCTAGTCGATGTTATGTCCATTCTATATTTTTGATTCGATATTATGTCCATTCTATTCGATATTAATTTTTTCTAGTCGCTATTTTTGTTGTCTATATTATGTCTAGTCGATATTATGTCCATTCTATATTTTTTACTCGATATTGTGTCTAGTCGATATTAAAAACTCGATATTTTGACTCTATACCCTATATAATGAGGGCTCTTTGTGCTCCTTTCAGGATATGCATTACGTATACAAACTAGAACCTTGTCTTTTCCTGGCCTACAATTCTTTGATCCTAGCAATTAGGGGTAACTGGACGGTAGGACAGTAGGAACCAGGGCTCCACCATGGGCCTTGGTGCTTCCTCACGCATGGGCTGGCTCACGATGCTCAGCAATACACTACAAGCTGCTGATGCTATACGTAGTAAGCCCTGGTGGGATGAGTGCCTGAGGACAGCACTGTTGGCTAAACAATGAGGGATGGTGCTGCAGCAAGTGAAGTGATTTTTTCATAATGCTCGCCTGAAGTTTACACAATTGAATTACCGGCATAAAACGTATTTTACATCACACTGGCTACACAACATTTTTCAAGGCGTGACCCCAGTTTTTCTGCGCTGCACCCACCTGGATGCCACCTTTATATACATATGGTGTGGGGGTGCCCCCTGTTGGTGTGAGTATGGCTGCAGGTAATTGAGCATGTTTCTGATGTGGTTGATATACAGATGCCCCATGATCCTTTACTGTGCCTGCTAGGAGTTACCAAACGGAGGAAACACATCAAACACTATATGAAACTTGTTGACCTGGCCTTAGTTCTGTTTAAGTGCTTAATTGCAATGTCTCGAAAGGCATACTAGCCCCCCTCCATCCCCCCACTGTTGCCTGTTGGTTCATATATGGGCGGTGGCTGATACGAATGATATATATCATGATCAACTGCTTAGAGGGGGTGTGGGTGCTGCCACACTTTGGGATACATATGTACTCAAGTTATTTGACAAGTTGGACCCACCCCCCACTAAGTTGCCTGAATTATTAAAGTAAGATGTATCCCGGCATTGGGTGTAGATTCGCTGGGAGCTATGGATGGACTGATGTCCCCTCCACCATGCCCCCCTTACCTTGAGGAAGGTCTCGGGATGGGCCACTTTGGGTCCACGATGCTCCCTGCACTTCCCCCCTAGGATGTCCATACTATGGGCCTCATGTATGAAAGAAAAGGGCAGGAGTGCGCCATATCAATGAGATACAGTGCATTTGTGTCCTTTTCCCCAGGGCTGGCACGCAATGGGCTGCCATGTGCCATTGCAGGCACCCATGCGCCATGGTGGAAGGGTGCCTGCATTGCGGGCTGATTAATTTTGTGCCGGAAGGGATACCTTTCTGCACAAAATCAGTAATTTGGGGCCATTTCTTCTTTCTATGTGTGCTGTACAATGCAGCACGCTTAAAAAGAGGAAAAAACTAGGAGAAATTAAAAGATTTCTCTTCGTTGCAGCTCCTAACACTACCCCTGGGGTGGTGTTAGAATCTAACGCATTCCCAAATTTACGATTCCTCGTAAATCTGAGAATGCTTCAGATTCCATGAGTGTTGCGTGGGAGCACCCCCAGCAGCACCCATGGAATGCCCCTTTTCAGGAAAGCAAAAATGAAGTACATTTTTTTGTACAATCGAAGTGTGATGGAAGCCAGGATTTTGAAAGGATCAAAACAAATCACGAAATGTTTTCTTAGTGGTGCATAACTGATGATAAATATTCACTGAAACTCGATTTCCACACGTTATTATTTGTGTGCTATATAGTTTTATCAGTAAAATGGGATGTCTGTACAAATTTAGTAGCCATTTCAACAAACAATGTGCTGTCTATAAATGAAAGGTAGCTTCTGCAAGATGCTTTAGATATATAATTGCAACAGTGTGCTCCAAAATGCACCACCGACTACATTTTACGCCATTACCACTCTCCTGCTGAATACCTTTGCTGCACTTTGTGAGAACCTGGAATTTTTCATAATCGTTATGACTTCTGAGATGCAATACTGATGTCAGCACCCTACTCTGAAAAGTGTTACAGTGCAGTACACCATCTATCACTTTTATGGGCAGATCAATAGCTTTCCAGAGTCCAATAAAGACATATCGAAGGTCATCGTCAAGGTTGTGACATTTACAAGCAATTTCTATTAGAGGGGATTACAAAAGGTTAAGGGCCTGATTATGATGTCGGGTGGATCGCCACCGACTGGCCACTGGTGGTGGTCCATCCGACATCTCAGGCTGCGGTCGGACCGCAGCCTGAGGCAGTCGGTCTGAGCACAGCAGGTGAAGGGGCCAACCAACGTCTCCAACAGGCTCAAGGAGCCCATTGGGTTTGCGGTCGGGGCGTAATTTATGATGACCCTCTGCCTCCACTATGGGCCCAGGGGTGAACATGTGGTGCCCCCCAAACACCTATGCACCATTATCTCTTTAGCTTCTACAGTGTTAAATCAGTATTTGAAATTGTCGTTAAACCTTATCTTTCAATCCCAGTTACCCAACTAATCGCGTGTGTGCTTCCGGTCTTGTGGGTGGTCTTGTGGGTGGGCCCACCAATTGAAAACCTTGATTGTGACTGGTTAGTGTTGGTGTTATTGCGCTTTGAAATGTTCTTCTGAAGGGAACATGCTTTGCTTTGTTACACTAAAACAAAAATATCCTGTGTTGAACTGTATGAAACCAGTTTAGAAACTGATTTCCTCCTTGTTAGACCTGGCCCTCTCCACAGGGTCACCCCCAAACCTTTTGCCGTTACCCTCCATTTTTTGCTGAATTTTGTTTGCTAGCCTTAGGACTCTGTGCACTTTAATACTCCCAACTAGTACTAAAGTGCTTGGGCCCTCCCCTCTAAACATGGTTAAATTGGCTTATACATAATTGGCTTATTTAATTTACTTGTAAGTCCCTTTTAGAGTGGTATACCAAATACCTAGAGCCTGGAAATTAAAGGCTACTAGTAGGCTTGCAGTACGTATTGTGTCACCCACTTAAAGTAGCCCTTCAAAACATGTTCTAGGCCTGCTATTGCAGCCTAAATGCATTGTTAAACCACCATGTCTACTTGCCATTTAAACCCCCTAGCCAAGCCATAAACTCCCCTTTTATTACACATAAGTAACCCCCAAGGTAGGCCCAAAGTAGCCCATAGGGCAGGGTGCTTTTTAATTTAGAGGTAGGGCTCATACATTTATGTTTTACATGTTCTAGTCGTGGAAAACTCCTAAATTCGTTTTTCACTACTGTGAGGCCAACTCCTCCCATAGGATAACATTGGGGATTCCGTAATACAGTTAATCCTCTGTAATTTCCAATTGGGAGCAGGTAGCTGTATTATGTTTGGTGTATATGAAATTGTTGTAATGATAAACCCCTTTTAATGCTAAAGTCAGATTTTTCTTTACAAGTTTGAAAATGCCGATTTTAGAAAGTTGGTATTTGCTTGTCATTAGTCCTTTTGTGCCTGTAGCATGTCTTGGGTCATATGAATGGATGTAACTGACAGTTACACTTTGTGTATTCCTCCTAGTCAGTCACACAAAATAGAGGGCTTAGATGTGCCTGGATGGCCATCTCTGGCAGGTTGGGAGGGAGGAGCGGGCATGGCCTACTTACACTTGAGGCTGTGTCCTGCCTCCACACCAAGAGCCGCAAGGCCCCTGTAGTTAGCCCGGAGCCAGGACAGGGACGACAGGATGCCTGGAGACTTCAGAGGGTTTTCTAGGAATTTCTTTCACTTTCCAGAGGAAGGGCACCAGGTATAAATACTGGACCTCAGAAACCAGCTTTTCAGTACACTTCTGAACTCTGGATGTTCTACCAGTAGGAAGGACTGCTGTGCTGCTGAAAGGTCTACCACTCTGCTTGACTGCTGCTCTGAAGGACTGCTGTGCTGAAGGTTTGCTACCCTGCTGTGCTGGCCTGCTGCCTTCTTGCCTGGGTGAGAAGGACTGGGCCTGCAACTCTGAACCGAGAACCCCAGAGTGACTCCAAGGGCTATTTGGCTGGCCTCATGATCAGAAGCATCAGGGACAAAACAGTCTTCTAACAACCTTGAACCCAGCACCTGGACTCTACCACCTGTGAGGCATGCCCTCCTAAGAGGTGCCACCTCAGCCCTGGGTCCTTATAAGTGGGTCTGTAGGTGCTTCTGCTAAGCCCAGCTTTAGTCCGCCTTGGAAACGACGCAAAGTGGCGCCAATCCCCCAAAGTCTTGCTGCACAGCTGCCAGCCTCATAGGAATTGATTTTAAACAATGCCAAGCCTGCAAGCCTCACAATACAGTTGCCAGCTCATCGGAACTGACGCAAAGCAATGTCAAGGCCCCACCAAACTTCCATGCCCAGCTTCCTCAGAACCAACCCCAGGAAATGCGCAGTCTTGCAAATCAATGCCTCGCAAGGTACTGTGTTCAGCTTACCTTGGTGGGCCCCTGTAGCCGCCACACACTTCGTCGCGTTCAGCCTGATCAAGTCTGGTGGGACCAGATAACCACAGTTAGCGCTTTGTGCTTTTATGGACTATTTTCACTAAAATCTTTAAATGTGCAAACCTCTGGTTCTACTGATTGGATCTTTGTAGCTTTTGTCTTGTTTTATTTATTAAAAGTAACTATATTTTTCTAATTTAATGTGAGATAATTTTAGGATGGTGTTTTGCATTTTATTACTGTTTGAAATGTTGCACAAATACTTTACACATTGCCTCTTAGTTAAGTCTGACTGCTCTGTACAAGGCTACCAGAGGGTTGAGCACAGGTTAAATTAAGATTGGCTTGTGCCTCACCCCAATAAGGATTGTGGTTTCTGCTTGAGTAGGGTTTCACCCCTCCTCAACCAGTAATCCAATTTCTCACATTACTGAACGGTGAAGATCGGTGAATACCGGTCACTTGTCCTGTTAGCCCATTAACAAGTGGGCAACTGGCACCCTATTCAAATGTGGTAGGACACTTGTTCATTGTGGGTGGTGGGATTTTGTTTTCCTTTGAATCTGTGCCATTGTACTAGTTACCCAGCTTCCAAAGCTCAAATACACTGAGTAGCCTGGCTTGCATATGGTGCCACTGAAAAACAAGAGTAGAGAGCAGAGGTATCATAGGCAACTTAGTACATTAAAATAAACTGTCCAACACCTTTGCCCCTTTGACTAGCTCTAGCAAACAGAATCCTGTAAACCAGAGGCTTGACAATGAAAATCTGTCGAGGATACCAAATACTTTCTCTATAGGACAGAGCTAACCATAACCCCTTATATTTGATTTCAAGTGCCTTCCTACGTAAGCAATACATTTGTGTTTAATATTGCACCTCGGCTGGCAGATTAAGATATTTTATGTTGTTCGTTATTTGTAACTTTCTGATACTAAATATGGGTGGTGAACTCTGCTTCGCTGGTGGAGCTTGCAAAGTTTTTTAGACTCCGCACTTTGCTTGGAATGCGAGTTGGTGGAAAAAGTATAACTCTGCCTCCCCGTAGCGTAGCGGAGTTTAGCGGCCCACATACAGGCTCTCAGTCCCAGTCTAGGCTCCCTTGTGTCACTCTCTCATTAACGCCCACCTCCCCATGCTCTCGTCCCTTCACCACCCCACACGCGGTGACATCACAGTCAGCTGTCAGCGGGAGGAAGGGAGCCGAGGCCCGAGACACGATTCAGCAGAGAGGCAGAGTGAGACGAGGTGGTGGAGACACCAGGAGCAGCAGAGACAGACACGACCAATAGATGGGAGGTAAGAGGGGCAGAAGAGACTGGGGGTTGGAGCACAGCCTGCAAATGATGGGGGGGGGGGACTCTTGGGAGCAATAACTGCATGCTTTTGAGAGGCTGAAAGCCTCACACAGGGAGATGCACAATGAATTACAAAATGGAAATTAATTTACAATCACTTTGTTTTTTTAAATAAAAAATCCGTATTACTACTGCCCGTATTTCAATCGTACTCTGGTCACCCCCTGGATGCCAACAGATATATCTGAATATATTTAATTGAATTACCAAATATATGATTGTACATTACTGTAGGAAGTGCAGGAAAGGCTCTGGTGGCGTAATCTCCCAGCTCCTCGATCTCATGTGGAGCTCCCTAGCAACCACTAATTAACAAATCTCTGATAACCCAGCAGTGGCTTCACAGACCCACGGTGCAGGCTCTTTTAAAGCACCTGGGGGCATATTATCAAGACTCGGCGATAAAATTATCACCACTTTATCGGCAGTTTCCTGCGATAATGGGCTTGATAATATGCTCTAGGTAATTCCAATCGAAGCACATGTTAAATGTCCTTCACATCTAACATGAGCTTCGATTGGAATTCCATAGAGCATATTATCAAGCCAAATATCGCCACTTTATCGGCAGTTTCCTGCCGAAAAAGCGGCGATAATTTTATCGCAGTCTTGATAATATGCCCCCTGTTTTTTTTTTTATTTCCAGGGTACGAGTTGGTCAAGAAATCTCAAAACCGAAGGGGAAGTCTCTGGATTGTTAAAACGCAGTGGGGCATATTACCAAGGAATAGCGATATTTATCGCAAAATGCGCTTAGCGCATTTATTGTTATCGCTACCTATTGGTGGATATGTTAGCGGAGAAAACATGCTATTAGCAACGTTTTTCTCCATTGTGCTAAAATATCCAGCGATAGCGGCGAAATGCGTGAATATCGCTGAGAATACAGCGATATTCACGCATTAGCGACGAAATGCTCTAGCCATGTTATCCACTCCCATTGGATAACATGGCTAAGAACTGGTCTGGGCAGGTGTTAGTATTTGGAGATATTCACGCCTAGCGCGAATATTTCCTTTTTTAAAAATTTTTATTATGAATTATTTTATTTCAGCAATCAGTTGAATATTGACAAAATACAGAAAAGAAATCAAGAGCAGAGAAAAAGAAAGAAAGTATTGGGGTTGAGTGGTAAGGAACAGTATATACAACAGGATATTGCCAAGTAACAACAACCTGTCCCAGGATACAAGGAAAAGGCCACATAAGAAATAGTGTCAGAAAGGGCACGAGAATTACAGCAATATTGTAACAGGAAACAAGAGTTATTGAGCAAGAGAATGTGCCAGATGAAAGGAAAGCACCAGAGTAGTAATAAGAGGGGACAATAATCAAATACATATGTATTGACAGGGAAAAAGAATGATGAGATAGTGAGTGACAAGGAGGAAGGCAAAGTGACTGAAATATTGTGACTATGGCAACTACCATCCGTGTAATTTGGCACACCCAAACATTTATCTGGGGCCGTAAGAAATAAGTGGCTTCAAATCTTCTCATCCAAGGAAAATATTTAATCCCAACTTGAGTATTTTACTGCCAGGTTGTCTGCTTCCAAAGGCCATGTAAAAGACTGCTACTGAGACCCATACATTGTTGTCACCCTCTCTTGATGCACAAACCATTACATTTTTAGAAAAATTCAGTCAGTAAATTGTATTTACTTGTTGTCAGTGAAATGTACGCTTTCAACGAAGATACCCTGCTTTTGCAAATGTTGTCAAACGATACCTTGAACTGTAGAGACTTGGAGTATTCACGCTATGAAGATGAATTGCAGAAGTGCTCTCTAAACTCGATTGGTACTGGTGAGCCTTGTTTGATTGCATGAAGCAGAGCTGGCACAGATAGTGATGTCATGACGTCTATGTGACTACATTTGCAGTGCTTTTCTGTTACCTGGCTTGACTACAGGGAATACAAATCGGCAAGTGCACACACTTCGTAAGGCCCACATGAAGACAATCAAAAGGTATGCATGCAGAAAGCCTGATAAGTAAGACCAATATGTCTTGAGTACAGCATGTTATTCAGTTCAGCTCAAAAAGGATTGTTGGTATATCATTCAAATGGATATGACCCAACGTCCGTGAATTTACAAAAAGAGCCTATAATCAATACTACAGGTTTGTACTTTAATATGTGGACACTTGCCACAAAGGCACTAATCGTTATTGGACATCACACCATGGGTGAGCACTCAGTTTTGGGTATCCACAATTATGACCGTTGTGTACCATTTTTTAAATATACATATTGACACTGAGATAACACAAAGTTCTGTGCGGCAGTGAAGCACATGCTGATGAAGAGAACCAAATATCCCCATTATACAAGCCCTGCCCAGCAATTATTGAGGGCTCCATCTTTAAAAATAGGTGGTTTTCATGGAACAGGTCAAGATGATCAATGCAGCCCTGAGGAGGACCTCTTCATAATACACTCTACCATATGAGGTTAAAATGCATTGCCACAACGCTGAAGAGTGTAGAGACCCTGCATTTGAATCATAGGGGGAACTCCTAGGAAGACTACAAGGTCAATTAAAGTTGAATGACAGGGATTCTCACCCACCATAAGAAGGAGTAAAATGTTCACAGTGTGCCTTCCAAAAAGATCCTCATAGTGTTAACAAATACCAATGCAAAGGGTAATTGCTGCTGAGAGTAAGTGTTCATGTTATGCTGTTTCCAAATTGTGGCACAAATGTGGTGTACAGTATCATTCGTAAGACCCAGGGAGAAGATGATGAATTGATTTCTAATTGTTCTAGGAAGTTCATTATTGAACAAAAAAAAACCTTTACAATGCGATCATTGCCATGCATCCATTACACTCATATGCCTTTACCATGCATGACTTTATCAAACAAGTCTTTACCACGCAAATGCCTTTAGCAAGCATGCCTTTACAACAAAATAGTAAGTATATGTCAAGTAAGTGTAGATGTGTGTGTCGGCCTCGACCCAGTCCACAGGAGCGAAGATGAAGGTTCCACACACCTCTAGACAATAACACCTGGAGCCCTATTGCACATACTCACAAGTAATTATTAACTCAAAAGTGTGGGGAATAAATCACAGAGTGACCACCACTCTTCCCCAGGTGACGTGGCTGCAGTATTCTGTAGTGAGCAAGTCAAGATGAGGTACGCTGTAGGAAAAACAAGAAGTAGTAATATATCTAAGATACTATGGGCCATATGTATCATTGATATTCGCATTCGCAAAGGCCGAAATTCGCAGAATTTCGGCCTTTGCGAATGCGAATTCTCAATATGGTATGTATTAAGCAAATGTGGTTCAAAATAAGGAATCGCACAATTTGCGATTCCTTATTTTGCGATTGCATTTAAGGAATCGCAAAATTTGCAATTCCTTAAATGCAATGTATGATGCAAAAAAATATTGCTAATTGTACCTAAGGAATCGCAAATTACCACCAACTTAAAGTTGGTGGTAAGTTGCGAATTCCTTTAAAAAAACATTTTTTTTTAAAACAAAAATGTGCCATGTGACGCTCATACATGCCCTTAGGGCATGTATGTGAGCCATATGCGCACACGTCATTTTCAGGGGTGCAGCAGGGTGTCCTTTGGACACCCCTGCACCCTTGAAAATATTCTCAATTTGCGATTAGCTAATTGCTAATCGCACATTTCCCCTTCATTCCTATGGGCCTCCTGACCCATAGAAATGAATGGGAAATTATTCCTTAATTGCGATTAGCAATTTGCTAATCGCAATTAAGGAATTTTAAGAAATCGCTAAAAAGAAGCTAATTTCTACATACATACCATTTTGCGATTTCTAAATAGCGATTCCTTAAAAATCGCTATTTAGGAATCGCAAAAGGGAATGTTGATACATATGGCCCTATGTTTAGAGAGACCCCCCAGACACATTGATGCATACTGAGATTTGTGTTTTCTTTCACATACCCCGCATTAGCGTTTGGTGCTCTTCATATAACAGTCTTCCCTTGATGATAGCCTTTAGTATAGAAGTTTCTGGAGTCAGGAAGTTCTATTGAAAGACTTGGATGGGGCTATGACAGCAAGACTTTGAAAGGAACCACTCAAACTCAGAAAACGAAGGGGAAGGAGATCAGGGAAACTTCCCTTGACAGGTGGGAGAGAATCAGTACTAAAGTAATCTAAAGTGGCAATTTACAGACCACTATTACCTTTCAACAGAAAGACCTGTTCAGAGACGAAGTGGAACCGCTCCTTCCCTTGACAAACAAAAATTAACACTGAACCGTGTAGGGAGTCGTAAAAGGGAGGAATAGGACAAACACGCCTGAGGAGGTATAGAAAGTGCTGTCAGCGAGGTGCGTTGTCCGGCTCGGGGTATGAGAGCGGAACAACCGCGTCCTCAGGGAACAAATAGCAGCACAGAGGGTTAGGCGCGTTGTCCGGCTCGGGGAATGAGAGCGGAACAACCGCGTCCTCGGGAAACAAAAAAAGAAACAGCACAGAGGGAGAGGCGCATTAGTGTAGCTCCTATTTTCCCAATAGGCTCTGCGCATTGGAATAATACCTACAGCAGTAAAGGCCTAGGCCAGACGTTAACTAGGTCTACTACTGTCGATACTAGACTTAATTTTTGGGTTTGCCAGCTAAGCTCAGAGTTCGCTAGAAACTTTCTCGAATGTTCAAGGAAGGAATTAACTCCCCTGATTAGACAAGAAGGGATTTAATTTCTGACAACCATAGAACATGACAACTTTGCTCTCCCCTAATCAAGAGTCAATCTCAAGAGTCGTGTGAGCACAAGGCAATTATTTTACTCAGTCAGTACGTGCATTCTTAGTCTCATCAGAATGTAGAGAAAAGGAAGAGACGGGCGTGTTCAATAAAAAGGTGTTATTTATTGATCAGTCTCTTTTCTCGTACAAGAGAAATGGATCGATATTATTGCAATACTTATAGTTAAGTAAAGTGCATACATTAAAAGCAATAGTATAAAATAATACTGTAAAAACATTGATATGGTTTCTGAGCCATATGATGTTTAAAATGACTAAAATATATTTACATACACATATACATTTGACTAAACGTGCTCAACTGGTGTTTCTAAATACGCCTACCCCGTGTACCTGACCTAAGTCTAATGCGTGGGCGGGAATAGAAAGTTACAGTTTAAGTTAAGTTTGTTTTTGCCAAGTGAATAACTAAAGAATTCTCTGTGAGGGGTTATTCAGTTCTGTACCTGGAAGTTAGGATGAATGAGGAATGGTATCTCGTTCTCTGGTCTCGATATTCCAGGCTGCCTGCGAGGGCTGCCCAGAAGCGCCGGTGCTGGGTCTCTCGGCTTGAGATAGCAGCGCGTCTCTCAGCGCGTCAGGAAGGCGGGGCTGCGCCAGCGGGGTCTGCTTCTGCTCTCGGCTTCGGCAAGGATGGCTGCTCCGTCTTGTCACCACGCGTGTGTTTGCATAGGGCAAGGTCGGCAATATTTATACCTTTAAGGTGCCGAGATTGACGTAAGGATGGACATAGATACGTCAATAAAGATGTCATACGACTTGCTCGTTAGCACATTCTTTACTAAAGTTCTCTGTGAAATCAAAACAATGGCCGCACGGATTTTCCAGGTTGTCATAGGTTTGATTTGTTATGAGAACGTCGTATGCCTTATCAGGGGCTGGAGGAATGTCGCTTGTCTAATTAGATCTCAAGCGTTATGACCTAATCAGATAACACGTTCCTGTGCCGTAGTGTGACTGCGTCAGATAACGGTATCTGCATCATGGGGGCTTTCTTGCCTCATGGGCTGACTGTTAGTTAACTTGATAGTTAGTTTAACCAGAATAGGGTCAGGAATAGGGGGACTGATTCAGAACCTATAGAAATACACGACACCCACTCCACGCTAACTATGGTCATATCTACTAATCTATGCATAGTATAACATAGTACAACATACTATAGAGTATAGTGTATACCTTACCACCCCAAAATACATAAATGCATTTCGAAATTTTCAAATATACTGAAAAATTGCAGTCATATATATTGTATGCACTTAAGCTATGAATTAAATGCAAAAGTAAACACGCATTTTTATGCATTATTGCTTATTGGTATATGAGAAATACACATGAAATGGCTCTTAATATGGCTATACAGAAAGGAAGTTCGAGACCATTTCATCACATAATAAAATATTTGTGAACGTACCAGCGGGCAGCTAAAGTCTATAAAGTATCTAAAAATAGAAATTTTAGTTCTCTAGGAATAGTTCCTTACTTTAAGCAGAAGATCAGTGTCCCGGGAAAAAATATGTAGAAAAATATTTTAAGGGGCTTGCTGAAAAAATTGCTGTCCGTGAACTGGAGTGAAATTGCTCATGTGACTTTATTTTTAAAGTTGAAGGCCGAATTCAGGGAACGCCGTGTGCGAGTTTACTCAAAAGTCTCTATTTCTGTTCTGGCGAGAACATCATTTCATTCAGGCTTTCGAAAAAACTGTCAACAGCTTCATGGGAAAGTTCCACTAAGTCGGAAATAGGGGTAACCATGCATTCGTGCGCATGATTGTCTGCATTGACATTCTGATTCGCATTGCTGACAGAAGGTCGTACCTGTTCGATGCTGCTTTCATCTTGAACTTCACTACTCTTCAATCGTAGTGGTGAAGATTCCAGGAATGCCGTCATCAGGATTGGCAGCCTTTGAGGGCAGCACAAAGCGTGAACCTTGGTAGGAACCAACAGTGTATCTGCATCCACTGGCGCATCCGATTGTAGCGTCAGACAGGTGTCTAACACGCATTCTTCTCCGCATAGCAGACACCTTAGTACAGGTAAAACACACCTTTGCCACATTGGTCGAAATGATAGAAACCAAGTCATGTTCAGGTCTCTAAGCCGGGAGAGTCCCAGGATTTTTGATATCCGGTCCCGGTATCCAATGGCTAGGATCGTATCTTCCATTGTCGCGAGAGTTTGATCTGTGACATGGGTTGCCATAACGAAAAATAAGGACTAGGAATAGGATTCCTGCAATTAGTCCCAGGATCAGGGGAAGTCCGCCAAAAATCGAATGAACGAAATCTGGAAAAATACCCAGTATGGCTTTGAATGGTGTTAATGCCATCGAAAATACTGTCTTAAATACCTTTGAGACCCCAGTGGTATCAGAAATATTTAAGATTTCGCTTAGGATTTCCGCGAAATGTACGGGGGAATTAGTTGATAATAATGTATGTATCTCTGCAGTCGTCCTTGCGACTTGTAGATCATACGTTTCTTTTGATGACGTGAGCCTTGTAGGCGTCTGAAGAAGCACTGTTTTCATTCTGCTTAAAGTGTCTATTCGAATAGAAGTAATTTTCAAACTGGGCCATGCCCTTGCCTTCCTGTCTGGAAAGGAGCTGGGGAACAAAGAACGTCCACAGCACTTGACCTTCGCCGTTGTAGTTACTAGATAAGGAGTCCCGGGCATAAGACTACAACATCTGCGGTCTACAATAAGAATGTAACTCCCATTATAGAGTCTTTGAAAGAATGGTTCTATTTCAGTTGCAGGTGCGCCTTGCTGGTGACATGAAAGGTTGTATGAATTCCCTTCACAGGCTCCATGCAAACTAATTCCGTTACACAGAAGCGTGCCGCTTAGTGACATAGCACAATTGTTGCCACTAAGAAACACTTTCTGTCCTTTATTACTGACACATGCATGTGAATAGGGCAGGTTCCAAGTTGTTTTAAGGTACCCCTTTCCCAATTTCTCGTATATGCCAGCCTGTATACATTTTTGGCAGTATTGAAACCTGAAGGTTGAGATTGGAATATTTATGATTCCGTGGATTATCCATTCACTGACAGGTCGTTCTGACATTGTCATTGGTAATCTTTCTAGTTTTTCAATGCTCAAGATTGTATAATCAGCACCCTTTTGCGCCATACCGATTTGTCTATCAGTAAGGTTAAAGATTTGGAATAGTGACGTTGTGTTGATTAAACGCCAAGGCACATAGCCTGAACGCAGATTTTGTAACGTCCAGCCAAGCTGTACAATAGAACGCAATTGTGACTGACCATGTTGTAATAACAGTAAGTCTTGCGATAATATATCGATTGCTGAAGACACAATGCTGTCCAATGAAAAAATTCTGGAGGACAGAGTCATTAACCCATTGTCCACTACAGAAAGTGATTTTTCCAAATTGATACGGTCAATTTCCCGTATTCTTTCTGCTGTCTCAATTTGAGTAACCTTCCAGGCCTCATTGTATGCTGCATATACAGAGGCTGCTATGAAACGCTTTTGACGCTGTTTGCGTGGTCCCAGTATGAAATCACGCAAGTCAGCACCATCAGTAAGTAAAGTTAGGTGTTGCTTAATTTCAGGCAGTGTGGAAGTCTGTAGCCATTGAAGGCATAATTTGCCCACACTGTATGTTGTTATTATCCCTGGGTGATGTCTTTGGGGATATCTAGGGTCTGGCCTGGTCATTTTAAAACCCTGTGTTTTATTCAGGAATCTATCTTGACAGTGATTTGTATCTGTGGGCCAGATCAACCATTGTTTCCAATCAGAATGTGTTCTGTTTTGGTTTAATATATGGTTTACGTCTATCTCTTCATCTTTAGAAGTGTTGCTAAACCGTGTTGGCTTTGGAATAGACGGGTTATTTAAATCTTTGATTTTGGCTAAGCCAAGACAGGTGGTTTGCTGAACAGTGTCATTTAAAAATATCATTTGTTCTGGGATCATGCAGGCTCTAAACAAAGCTTCTAAACCCTGTACATGCCATTCTTTTGTACCCCAAACACTTTTCAAATCAACATTTTTGTCCCAATAATCAAATCCAAAAGTATTCATTTTTTCAAAGAATGAATCTGAATATATCAATTTTGTGTTGGTTATCATGGTTTTCATCCCTGTCTTGTTTGACAATTTAAAATAAAATGTTTCAGCATTACTTGTGTTAAAACCTGAAAAATATGAATATTTGTCATAAACGGTTCTAGAGCTCCCTTTTGGAGGTGTAGCACAATGTTCCCATTGATTATAATTTAAAACATTTCTAGGTTGTGCAGATTTATGCAAGAAATGGTTACCATAATGGTTATAGCAATACATACTATCATAATTTGTAGAACCTTGCAAATAATCATGTTTTGTAAATTTAGCAGACATTACTAAGTCAGACATCATGTTGTTAATGCTTTCGAAGTCCCAATCATCAGCAAATGAGTTTGGTTTTGCAAAGTCACTCAAGGAGATCTTGATTTGGTGTGGATACTTAAGGATCTCGACCGGACCATAAATTTCATAGTCAGTGTTGTCCCAGGCTACCCCACCAGGTATCGGATTGGCTGTGAAGTTGGCTGAAGAAAGTTCTCTTTTCTCGACGTGTGAAGATGTGTGTGGTTTGAGGACCAAGTTGATGTTCTGACTTGCTGTGTCCATTTTATCATATTTTCCCTCAATGAAGCGTCCCAAAGTAAATACCATGATGAGCCAAAGTATGAGGATAAATGCACCAAAACCCACCCAAAATTCAATCCATGGAGAAACCAGATATGTTTCTTTCAGATGTTTCAAAAGTTCCTTAGCTTTGTCTTTAAAGGATTTTGATGATGGCTTTGTTTTTGATTCACTGAGGCTTTCAGAGGAATCATCGAAGTTGATGAAGTACCCGAATGCAGTTCTGTCAATTGTTCCAATTGCTTCAGGATTTTTGTTTCTTGCATTGTCACTTGGTACTTCATTGTAGATTGGTGTGTCTCTGCTAAATGTTTCTATTTGGGTTTTCAGAGGTCTTAGTTCTATTGCATTGTTGCATAGTCCTTGTTGTTCTTCTGTAGGCGTTTCGAATGTGATGAGCCTCTTTGTTAGGACCTCTGTGCTGGTAGCAAACCTTGGTGTTCTGCTACTTATTGGGAGTCCACTTGGCCTACTGTTTGTTATCGGCCACATGTTGTGGTTTTACCAGGTCGATGGATACAACTCGGTTCTCCTTTTTTCCAGCAAGTGGCGGTAGTACAACTGATCTTGTCCCGTTGACAGACAAGACAGGAACTGCTTTTCTGTAAGAAGGCCCAAATTCCTTCTTTACCACGATCTTCTCCCTGACTAGATCCCCGACTTTTGGAATCCAGACAGGTCTTGCTGGGACAGGTGGTGATTCTTCAGTGGTTGTTGGCTGTTGTTTCAACTGTATGTTGCTCAGGTCTTTTCTTGTTTTGTTTAAGTCCTGCAAAATAGCCAAACGGTCTTTGACATCAAAGGTTTTATCTATTACCACTGAAGTCTGACTATCAAGGTCAGAGATCAACATCCTAGTTCCGAATAATAATTCGTACGGACTGAATCCCTTCAGAGAATTTCTTGGCAAGTTATTTAGACTACGTTGGACACTTATTAGATGTTTGACCCACCCAGTTCCCGAACCTAATATCCTTTCTATTATAGATTGCTTTCTGCCTTGGTTTTTTCTTTACACCATCCCGTACCCTCAGGAAGGAAGTGAGAAGATTCCCGCTGGGCTGTGCTCATTTGGCCATGTTTCCCCCCAGGCTGGTGTGCCTGAGTGAAAACAATGGTCGAACGTAGCATGCTCTTAGCGTATATGCCATTTAGACTCGCAAATCTTTGTATAACAGTCCGGACGTCAGCCGAGTGCTGAGGATCTACATTATAAGTGGAAACTAGCCTGTATATGTTAATCGCAAGCCATTCTTCTTACTGGTGATGTTATCTGCAGTCAGATTCCACCGTATTTTTATTTTCTCTCCCCACTGCGATTTCTGTTGCAGTTTGGGCAGTTTTTTACAAACATGGTATGATGTAGGCTCATGCCTGGCCACCAGTACCGTGATTGTAAATCTTCCAAAGAATCTTTTAGTTTGAGGTGTCCAAGACCCTCACCCATATGTGCGTCTGCGATTAACATGCTTCTCCTGTCCATGTTTGGAATCACTCTATCCCCCACTCCAGGGATTCGAGCAAAAGGGACGGAGTTTGCATCGATTATGTATGTATAATTGAGTGGATAGTTGATCGGTAACGCTGAGCAGTCGCCTTTTGATGACGTTTTCACCGCCAGCAATGTTTCACCGTCAATGTATTTTAATGTACGCTTTTTTCGAACTACGGGAGCCGATTTAGTGGCTGCCGCTGCGGCTGTTTCAGCCAATGAATTCCCTACAACGTGAACGCCATCACGTTGATGACTCAGTGAGTGAGTCACGTGAGTCTTTGGTAGTTCTTTTTGTAAAAGAGCTATTTGTTCCCAGAGCAGTCTCTGCTTTATTGGTGCATCTGTGTCATCTTTGTAACCGTTCTGAATCCATGTCTGCAAATCGCTGTTATATGATTTGACGCAGTAATATGAATCTGACACTATAAGTGTCGGGAATTCGCGATCCGCATTATCTAGCGCCATTTTCAATGCGATTATTTCAGTTTGTTGTTCTGAATTAGTTTCTACTGAGTGTGATTTTGTTAATAGAGGTTTTAATATACCTCCGCGCCACACTTCTTTTGTAATCTCACATGTGGGGTTGTATGCTTGTTCTCCCCAAACGGAGGGTTGAGCATGTCCGTCTGTATAGATTACACAGGCGTAATGTCGTAGAGGCAGAATGTCGATTGGCAGAGGATACGTCTTTTCATATTTTAGATTTTTTAATTCTTCTAGTTCTGGATCAAAGTAGTAGTATACTTTGTCCGTTGTGATTGAATTCACCCATTGTATCCATTCCGGATTCAATGTTATTGTTGGTAAATTACACGGTGTTGTTAGTGCCTCAAAGGCTGATTCTGCTGTTCTGACTGCGATATGTCTACCGTCAGCTATGTCTTTTTCTCTAGCTATTGCGGTTTGAACTGCACGAATGATTTTTTCTGTATTACTGAATTTCTGTTCAGCTTCTGTGTACAAGTGTGAATTGAATGCAATTGGTACCTTTTCTCCCTCATTAGAGGTCAGGTATGTGAATCCGCATCTCCCTGGGATGACTCGAATCACAAGGTTGCGTGTGTTATCACGTGTTTCTAATTTTGTTTTAATTAGCATATCTGTTTGTAAGGATCTCAAAATTTCTGTGTGTGTTTGAGTCCAATTGGATCTTTTAAAGTCTGGTTTAATTAGATCATAAAGGGGTTTGACCCTTTCTGCGTAATTTGCAATGTATGTTCTTCCGAAATTTAGGAAGCCTAGAATTGACTGTAGGTTTTTTAGTGTTTTAGGAGCTTGGATTACGGCACATTTCTCTAGGAAATTGTCTGCCAGGCTTTTACCTTCACTTGATAACTCATATCCTAAGAATAGGACTGTCAGATGGGCAATTCTGGACTTTTTAAAGTTGAATTTGTAACCCTCTGCAGCGAACCCAAGTATTATGGTGTTCACTCTTTTCAAGTGAGTCTCCAAGTCATCGTCTGTTAAGTAAATGTCATCAACATAAGATAATGCCTCATCATCATATAGTTGTAGTAATTCTGTTACTCTCGCTGAGAATACCCCCGGGCTGTTCTTGTACCCCTGGGCTAACCGACAGAATTGTTTTTGAGTGCCATTTACTGAGAATGCAGTTAAATATCTGCTCTCTGGTGCTATATTTTGCACCCTATGTTGTTCATTAGTGCAGCACTGTGTGAGTTTTGCACTGCAAAAGTTTTGCAACATGTGTTAAGGTGTCGGTAATCCAAAACTAGACGATATGAATTGTCTGGTTTGGAGACCGGAAACAAAGGATTGTTCATTTGTGAGGTGCAAGTTTCAATCACCCCCTGGTATTCTAGCTGATCTAGTATTTCATTTACCTGTTTTTTAGCTTCTTGCTTAATTGGGTACTGCCTTTGTGCAGTAGGTTGTGATTTTAACTGGATTTTGTGAGGAGGAGAATCCTCATCCCATCCTACATGATTCTTATATAAAGCAGGTGCTAGAGCCACTGCCCACTTTCTAGCAAGTGTGTATTTTTTATGAATCGGGATTTGATTCGAGAAGGCAGGCATAATTACTTCTTCGCCATGAGGGCACTCCCTGACAAACTCTGGTGGCCAGTCTTTTTCAGCTAGAAGGATATCATAGCCCTTGGAGAGATTATCCCAAAATAGTCCCCTTATTTTCCTAGTCTTATCTCCCTCTATACGTAATGTTATCTCGTATATCTTGTGGGGTTTGCTAACTCTGGTGTCTGCAGTTTCCACTTGAAGATATTCATTCGTGTCCACTGTCTCCAGATGATTCATAAGGACTTTGCGAGCTATGCTCACCTCTGCTGCGCTGTCTAGCATTGTCTGAGCCCACTCTCCGTTTTTCAGTTGTGTCCTCAGTATTCTCGGCATTGTTAACTACCTTGATACTGGCTACCTTCTTTTTTGGAAATTGTAATTTCTTTTTTTGCTGAGCAGGTTCCTTGTCTTTGGACTTGGCGTGCTCTTCTGATCGTCCTCTTCTTTCCGATTTCTGCGAGGAAGTCTGAAAAGATTGAGAGGGACGTGTATCAATGTCTTGATATCTATCAGGTTTTTTAATATTATCCCTATTTCTAAGGTTATATCTATTCCCAGAGGGGTCACTCTGCGGTGACCTCTGTCTTTGGTTTGGAGATTTCTCTCTTCGCCTGGGAGACCTTCCTCTGGACTGGAATTTCTTTTCTTTAGGATTGGATTGTTTGTTTCCATCCCAGTTCTTTTTTGGTGAATTATTATTATTAAAAAATATTTTTTCTGGACTTGTAGTCAGTTGCGGTTTTACTGGTATTCCACCTAGACTATCTCTGCCTAGTTCTTCATAAGATTTTTCTATGATTCTGGCAATTTCAGCTGGTTGGTCTGCTATATCTGTCTCTTTTAACCTCTGGCGGATCGCCACGTTTGCTGCTTCACCTTTTATGTTGGCTAGTAATATAGCCGAGACCTGCTTGAAGTCTTTTAGTAATTTCATACCAAGAGTTAAAGCAGGTTCTGGACCGTATTCATCTTGAATTTGTTTTAGCACATCTGGTATTACCGAAATGGATGGAACACCGTGCGTTTTTGTGTAGATGGAAGCAAAGACTGTACCCCAAGTGTCACAGTCCTCAATGTGTGGTGCGATTCCCATTGGGAGACATATAGTCAGAATCCTGTGTTTTTCTAGCGAGGTGGTGTCAGGAAACACCGCCTCTATTTGGGTGATTTTCTGTGCCAACCAGAATGGTATTTGTTCCCGTTTAGCTGGAACTTTACCTAGGCAGGATTGGATGTTCTGTGGTGTAATTTTATTTGTGTTCCCCTGGTGCGGGGTCAGTTGTGGAAGTTTAATCGCTGGCTGAATTGTTGAAGTCCGCATTACATACTGAACTAATTGTCTATGAATTTTTAGTAGTTGTTTTAGCTGTATTAACAGCTCTGCTGCAGGCATTCTATCGATGTCTGGATGTGGTGTGTATCCGGCTAAGACCGGCCACGTTGCTCCTGGTCTACCTAAAGGACCGAGCCTTGTAATGTGATTATTGTGTTTTAGGGCGCCATCAAATAAGAGCAAATGCTCTTGGAATTTGAGTGGTACTTCCACCTCCTCCAAAGGAGTGTACGTTTCAGGAGGTTCCTCTACTTTGTAATAGTGGAAGTACTTTGTTACAGCATTTGCTACTGGAAAATGTATCCATGAATAGTATACCTCTGTCTGCCGATATTCGTGTGCCTCAATTACGAATATGACTGTGCCACCTCTAGGTGTCAGTCCATTTTCTATAAGTTTTAAGGTTATAGATCTCCTTTTTATGACCGGAATGAGTGTTATATTCGGGTCTGCTGCTTGCATGGTAGCATCAGCATCTGCGAGTTCAGTAGCTAATCTAACTGCCTCTCTTTCGTCATCACTCTCTGCCATTTTAGAGACAGGATGGTATTATGTCTATTTGCAGATCAGGTTTCTTTATGGAAACAGAGATTAGATGCACAATATTTTGGAACTGTTTATCCTTCAACGTTGACTATACCAAAAACCATACATAGGAGTTCCCTCCTGCGAGGTTTTGGAGGATATAACCTTTCACCCACTCCAGACGTCTTTGGAGTATTTGGGAAAAGGGGTCTGAGTGAGAAAGCACGACTGAGTTACTCTAAATGTCTTACGTTAGTTTTATCGCCCTTTCCAAACGCGTTGGGCGCCATGTAGTGTAGCTCCTATTTTCCCAATAGGCTCTGCGCATTGGAATAATACCTACAGCAGTAAAGGCCTAGGCCAGACGTTAACTAGGTCTACTACTGTCGATACTAGACTTAATTTTTGGGTTTGCCAGCTAAGCTCAGAGTTCGCTAGAAACTTTCTCGAATGTTCAAGGAAGGAATTAACTCCCCTGATTAGACAAGAAGGGATTTAGTTTCTGACAACCATAGAACATGACAACTTTGCTCTCCCCTAATCAAGAGTCAATCTCAAGAGTCGTGTGAGCACAAGGCAATTATTTTACTCAGTCAGTACGTGCATTCTTAGTCTCATCAGAATGTAGAGAAAAGGAAGAGACGGGCGTGTTCAATAAAAAGGTGTAATTTATTGATCAGTCTCTTTTCTCGTACAAGAGAAATGGATCGATATTATTGCAATACTTATAGTTAAGTAAAGTGCATACATTAAAAGCAATAGTATAAAATAATACTGTAAAAACATTGATATGGTTTCTGAGCCATATGATGTTTAAAATGACTAAAATATATTTACATACACATATACATTTGACTAAACGTGCTCAACTGGTGTTTCTAAATACGCCTACCCCGTGTACCTGACCTAAGTCTAATGCGTGGGCGGGAATAGAAAGTTACAGTTTAAGTTAAGTTTGTTTTTGCCAAGTGAATAACTAAAGAATTCTCTGTGAGGGGTTATTCAGTTCTGTACCTGGAAGTTAGGATGAATGAGGAATGGTATCTCGTTCTCTGGTCTCGATATTCCAGGCTGCCTGCGAGGGCTGCCCAGAAGCGCCGGTGCTGGGTCTCTCGGCTTGAGATAGCAGCGCGTCTCTCAGCGCGTCAGGAAGGCGGGGCTGCGCCAGCGGGGTCTGCTTCTGCTCTCGGCTTCGGCAAGGATGGCTGCTCCATCTTGTCACCACGCGTGTGTTTGCATAGGGCAAGGTCGGCAATATTTATACCTTTAAGGTGCCGAGATTGACGTAAGGATGGACATAGATACGTCAATAAAGATGTCATACGACTTGCTCGTTAGCACATTCTTTACTAAAGTTCTCTGTGAAATCAAAACAATGGCCGCACGGATTTTCCAGGTTGTCATAGGTTTGATTTGTTATGAGAACGTCGTATGCCTTATCAGGGGCTGGAGGAATGTCGCTTGTCTAATTAGATCTCAAGCGTTATGACCTAATCAGATAACACGTTCCTGTGCCGTAGTGTGACTGCGTCAGATAACGGTATCTGCATCATGGGGGCTTTCTTGCCTCATGGCCTGACTGTTAGTTAACTTGATAGTTAGTTTAACCAGAATAGGGTCAGGAATAGGGGGACTGATTCAGAACCTATAGAAATACACGACAGTCCGGCTCGGGGAACGAGAGCGGAACAACAGCGTCCTCGAGTAGCAATCAGATTAAGTAAAAAATAAACTAAATGGGAATCTGAAACTGCCGGGCACAGTCTAGGGATAGACGTAGTCTCTGATACAGTTTGCAGTTTAAAGACAAACGTAAATGCAAACACGTACCAAGCATAAATGAAAGTCGGGAAAACACAGACTGATTCCACCAGGGAACCAAACTCCAAACGAGCAGGAACAAGGAACGCCAAGAATCGGGAACAGGAAATGAAGAGAGGGGCGTGGTCACGACTAGGGAAGCAGTAAGCCAAGCGAGGCATTACTGCAGAGACGCCTCTTACGTGCTTCAGGGATCGTCTCTCAATTCCAATTCTGTAAACGGGAGTGAAAACAATATCTCAATGCATCAATACGGTTTTCTTACCCAATCCTACTTCCTTTTCCTAACAGTTCTCCCGCCAAAAGGCCTCTTCATAGGTCTAGGTTTTGTAGGGTGTAGGGCATGAAATCTACAAAGTAATCTAGGTGCATGAAGGTTTTCTACTGGTTCCCATGATCTGTCTTCTGGAGCATAACCCTCCCAATCAATGAGGTATTGCAATTTCCGTTTATGCATGCGAGAATCAAGAATTTTTTTACTTCGTATTCTCTTTCACCTTCTACTACTATTGGTGGTGGGATTTCATTTTCAGACACAGGAGAAGGTGTATATTTCTCGAGCAATGAACAGTGAAATACAGGATGAATTTTTATGTGAGGAGGCAACTGCAATTTCAGTGTTACAGGAGTTATGACCTTTTGAATAACAAATGAACCTATGAAACGGGGTTGTAATTTTATGGATCCTTCTAACTTTAGATTTCTGGTGGACACCCATACTTTTTCACCGACCTCGTAACTGGGTTCAGGTCTATGGTGTTTATCTGCTTGTTTTATCATCACTACTTTACTCTTGACTAACTCTGAAGCAGCTTGTTTCCATATCGATTTGAGATTTTAATGATGTTCCTTTAATGCCGGAATGCTATTCAATTCTATAGGGAGATCTATAGGCAGAAGTCATAGTCCCAATATTTAAAAATGGCTCAAGAGAAGACCCCGCCTGTTACAGGCCCATCTCTCTCTTGGTCTCTGCTGCCAAGATTATGGGAAAAGCCGTGCTAGCCCGCCTTACAGACTGGCTGGGTAAAAATTGCATCGTCTTGGACCTACAGTATGGGTTCAGACAGGGAAAGGGCACAACGGGTCAATGCTTTAACTTACATCTTGTTATAGGGAAGTACACGGTCGCAAAGCAAGGGGACATCCATCTAGCTTTTATGGATTTGTCCACGGCTTTCAACCTTGTAAATAGGCAAAAGCTATGGGCTTCCCTCCATAGTATTGGGCTGGAACCTGCACTGATATCTTTCCTGGCTGATATGCATGACAATACCACATCAGCGGTCCGTTATAATGAGAATGGGAGTCTAACAGAAGCTTGGCCAGTTAAGTGAGGGGTGCGACAGGGATGCATCCTTGCCCTCTTGCTGTTCACGCTCTACATTAATAACTTGGGAGACGCATCAATTTCATCTTGTAAGGATATCCCAAGAGCTGGGTCAAAAATGATCCCTGCATTATTATATGCAGACGATGCAGTTTTAGTGACAAGGACGGCAAGAGGGCTACAATTCCTTTTAGATTGTTTTATTGATTTTATGGACTCTCTAGATTTAATAACCAATTTTAAAAAGTCACACTCTATGTCAATAGGTGGGGGACAGGCAAAAAAGGCAAAAATTTTCTGTAAAGGGCTGGAGCTCATTAAAGTCCCAGCCTTCCCATTCCTAGGGATTCTTTTTGATGATAGAAGGTCATGGGTCACGCAGCGTGCTCATAAAAAGAATACCTTTGCCAGGGCGACTGGGGCTCTGTTAGGGTTTGCAAAACAGTTAGGTTCTAAGCCGCTCTTGGCCCTCATGAAAATTTATAACGCCAAGTGTGTCCCAATGGTGCTATATGGGAGCGAGGTATGGGGCTACACAGACGTTAACGAAATCCAAATAGCAGAAAACGTCTTCTTTCGCAAGCTGTTGTCACTCCCAGCTTCCACTGCAACTTTTAATATTCATGAGGACCTTGGTGCTGGTTATATTGTAGATCAGATTGCTGTGGCCCCATTATTATGTTGGTTGAGAATCTGGGAACAGCAGCCACCTAACCTAAACCAATTGATTATCCAAGACTGTATGTCTTTAGACAGAGCCCTTGATATCCCGTGGATCCGTTATATTAAAACTCAAATGGATTCACTGGGCAGCCCTGATTTGTTCTCGAACCCTAGTGCGTTAGGCAAGATGGCTATTAAAGCTGTAAAGTCTCAGTTTCTGAGCAGGGCAATGCTGATGAGGGAAGAAAGGGAATTGGTAAAACCTTTAGTCAGGAGTTTTGTAATGCTGAGTATAGGGAGAGAAATCCAGCCGTACTTGACCTACATAAACAAGCCATATCATCTGTTTGTGTTAATAAGGTTCAAGTATAACATGCTCCCATGGCAATTATCATTCCCAAAAGGTTTTTCCAAGGAAGGGGCTTTGGGGCCCTGTCCCTGTGACAATTCTTCTGAGCAGAAAACCTTACATATGGTCTTTTTCTGCGATTTTTATGTTTCATTACGCAAGAAATTCATTTTGTCATTGTTAAGGGGCTATAACGTTGAGCAAGTTAGGCCGGCTATGGCCTACTTGCTATCGCTTGGGTCCTCAGTGGTGTGTTTCGGGGTAGCTAGCTACATCTCAGGGGCCATTAGGCGAAGAAACAAAGTACAGCTATAGCGGTAACTGTCCTCTACCTTTTTACCCATAGTGACTTCTTAAATAGAAAATCTGTGGTGTGACGATTTAGCTGATGAATTATTGATTTTTAAGTGAAAAACTCAATGTGTGACAAACTTTTTAATCTATTTACTTGAACGCCAAGTGTTTTTTTTTGATGGTGCTATGTGATATATTTGGCTCATGCTTCATTTATAGTATTTGTTTATTTTTAATGTGTTATTGATACCATTTGGTTATTTGTAATGTGTTATTGACATCATGAAATATTGTCCTGTGCTTTGATGGTTTTAAATTTTAACCGAATAAAGCAAATCTTTGACTTTGACTTTGACTATAGGCAGAAACTTGGGATGTTGTGCAAATGCAAAGAAAAAAGGAGAAACCCCAGTAGAGGAATGAGTGCTGTTATTGTAGGCAAATTCTGCTAGGGGAAGTGCTTGCACCCAAGTGCCGGTAATCTTAGGAAGAAGACACCGTAGATATTGTTCTAGGGTTTGATTGGTTCGTTCGGTTTGTCCATCCGTTTGGGGATGGCAGGCCGTAGAAAGACGGTGCTCTATCCCCAAAGTGGAACACATACCTTGCCAAAATCTGGAAACAAACTGGGCCCCCCTGTCTGAAATGATGATGGATGGTAGTCCATGTAAACGTACTATGTGTTCAATAAAGATCTGAACAAGATCCTTAGAGGAAGGTAACTTCTTTAAAGGTATAAAGTGAGCCATCTTTGTCAGCATGTCTACCACAATGTATATAGTATTGAATCCTTGACAGTTGGGAAGGTCGATGATAAAATCCATGCTGATGGAATGCCAAGGTGATGGGGGTATGGCTGTAGGCTTTAATAAATCAGTGGGTGCACAATGAGAAGCCTATTGTCTGGCACAAGTTGTACATGAGTTCACAAAATTGGCTATGTCTTTTGTCCTCTCTTTCCACCAAAACCATTGCTGGCATGATTTCAGAGTCTTTTGACTTCCTGGGTGCCCTGCCATAAGACTATTGTGACACCATTGAATAAGTTGTTGTTGCAACGGCACAGTGGGTATAAACAACTTATTGTCATGTTAATACAGTCCTTCCTTAATGGAGTGCAAGGGTGTTTGCGCCCATTCTTCACTAGAAAGGTTGACATATGAATCCTTGAGTTGATCAATGAATTCTTTGGATTCCTTTGTCCCATGTTCTTCAACTCCTATAAACTTGTTTTCCGGAATGATTGGAGGATAGAACTCGCATGTTTCTGGAGGGTATGGACCCAATCTTGACAAGGCATCCGCTTTACCATGTTGTGGTCCAGGACAATATGTAATAATGAAATCATATTCACTAAAGAAAATGACCCATCTCATCTGCCGAGGAGTGAGGGCTCGAGCTGATTTAAAAAATTGAAGGTTTCGGTGGTCCGAGTAAATAGTGATGACATGAGGAGACCCCAATAAATAATGCCGCCATTCCTGAAAGGCTAACTTGATCGCCAATAATGCCCTTTCTCCGATAGTGTAGTTCTGTTCCGCCGGTAACAATGTCTTGGAAAAGTAGGAAATGGGGTGCAGACGACCAGTATTTTTGTCCCTCTGCGACAAGACTCCCCCGACTGCATATTGTGAGGCATCGACTTCCACAAAATAGGGTTGTGTATTGTCTGCATGTTTAATGAGGGGTGCTGTGGTGAATTCTTCTTTTATTTTCTGAAACGCTCTTTCAGCTTCTTCGGTCCAAGAAAATTTAACCCCCTTTCTAAGAAGACGAGTTATGGGAGAGATTAGCTCCGAGAAATGGTCTATGAATCTTCTATAGAAGTTAGCAAATCCTATGAAGGATTGGATTTCCTTCACCGAGCTAGGACTGGGCCAATCGACTATGGATTTGATTTTTTGGGGATCCATTTTTATACCTTTTGGAGAAACCACGAAACCCAGGAATTCCACTTGAGTGGTGTGAAAGTTACTTTTATCCAACTTGGCATATAGATGATTTTCTTGTAATTTGTGCAGGATCTTTTTCACATGAATAACGTGTTCTTGTTTGGATTGAGAATAAATGAGTATGTCATCAATGTATATAATTACAAAGAGGTCAAGATATTCTCTGAAGATGTCGTTGACAAAGAATTGAAAAGCCGCAGGGGCATTACAAAGCCCAAACGGCATTACACAGTACTCATAGAGCCCAAATTTAGTACGTAATGCCGTCTTACACTCATCCCCCTCCTTTATGCATATTAAATGATAGGCTCCGCGCAAATCAATCTTGGTAAAGATTTTAGCCCCTCGTATCTGATCAAACAATACCGAGATAAGTGGGAGTGGGTACTTGTTCTTGATGGTATTTTTGTTTAATGAGCGATAGTCCAAGCATGCCCTTAAACCTCCTTCTCTTTTAGGAATAAAAAAAAGAGGGGAGGATACTGGTGAGGTGGAAGGTCAGATAAAGCCCTTCTTTGTCATCTCTTCCAGATATTGTTTGAGATATTCAGTCTCAGGAACAGTAAGAGCGTATACACGACTGACTGGTAAGTCCGCCCCGGGTATAAGATCTATGCGGCAGTCATAGCTGCGATGAGGAGGCAGCTTGGTGGCTTCTTTCTCGTCAAACACAGACTTGTATTCTTCATATATATCAGGCAAGCAAGAGGTCGCTGCTACAGAATGAACAGTACAACATAAAGGATAAATATTGTCACTAGCCTCCTGATAACAGTGTAATAGGCAAAACTGAGATTTCAAAGTCACTGTTCTCGCTATCCAATCTATTTGCGTATTGTGGATTTGCAGCCAAGGAATCCCTAGTATGGCACCAAAGTTAGGAGCATCAATGAGATCGAAAGTAATGTACTCAGAATGTCCATTCCCACATTCCATAATCATTTCAGAGGTTTGATAAGTTATTAACCCCGAAGACAATTCAGTGCCATCCACCGCTCTCACCGGTTCAGGATGGGTTTTTGGTATGAAAGGAATTCCGAGGTTCTTAGCAAGTTGGATGTCCAGAAAATTTCCAGTAGCTCCTGAGTCTAGGAGGATATTAAAGTTCTGTCTGTTTTGTGAGGATATTATGAGGGTGATGGACAGTGTGAAGTGTTTTGGAACCAAAGGCACGCATCTTCTGGCTATTGAGACCTCAAAGTCCCGTGTTCTTGAAGAGTCGGTCTCTTCACTCTTCAAGAATTCTAGTTTTCCGCTACGTAGGGCAGGTTTTGACTGCTCGCCACATTCTTAGAAGACACACGAGGTCGTATTGGGCAACCCTTGGCATAATGACCCCCTTTTCCAAAATAAAGACAAAGATTGTTTTAGCGACGTTTGTCTCTTTCTTCGGCCGATAGAGGTCCTCTCACTCCTCCAATTTGCATGGGCTCCGATATATCCTTGGTTTCTTTCTTTTCAGTTCGAATCATGAGATATCGAGGAGAACTGAGATGGGTCTTCTCTCCTTTACGCTCCTGTATTCTATGATCCAACTTAACTGTTAGATCGATGAACTCTGCACAATCTTCTGGCAGGTTCACGACCTGAGATAAAAGATCTTTTAATTCATCATTCAATCCCCGATAAAATAATTAAGTTCTCTTGTCCTCAGGCCAATGGGTTTCTGTGATCAATCTATTGAAGGTAGTAATATAAGATAAAAGGTCCTTAGTTCCTTGTTTAAGATTTAGTAAGGCATTATCGCTGGCTTGCATGAACGTATGCTTAGAAAAAAGACCTTTCATCTTTTCTTAGAATTCATTAAAGTTATATAGTAAGGGATCATTGTTTTCCACTAAAGGTACCGCCCATTCTGCAGCGTTTCCAGACAAATATGAAATTACAAAAGCGACTTTAGCCGCATCGTCCGGGAAAGCCGCCGCTTTACATTAGAATTGTAATTGACATTGATTCATGAAAATATTGAACTTGGAGCTGTCTCCATGAAATCTCTCGGGCATGGCTAAGGGAACTGGGCTAGGTGTGTGTACTGTAACCTGAACTGAAGGTAGGTCTTCTCCTCGTGAAGAGGAGGCAGTGGTTTGTGAGGGTACAGTGAAATGAGCTGGTTGGATGTAACTCTTTCTACTTCTAGGGATAGCACCCTTCCTATCTATGGTCTCTAAAGTCTGAAGGTGCATTACTTCTGCCTGCAATCTCTGATTTTCTGTTCTTAATCTTCCTACTTCAGATTGAAGGTCTACTAATGCTGCGGCTAACTCTTCTACCGAAGGGCTGCGGAGTGCATGGTGTAGAGCTGGATCTACTGGGGCACCAGCATCATCAGGATTCATGTTCGCTCGGGTGGAGTGTATTCGTGGGCTTGGCTTTCTGTCGGCCTCGACCCAGTCCACAGGAGCGAAGATGAACGTTCCACACACTTCTAGACAATAACACCTGGAGACCTATTGCACATACTCACAAGTAATTATTAACCCAAAAGTGTGGGGAATAACTCATAGAGTGACCACCACTCTTCCCCAGGTGATGTGGCTGCAGAATTCTGTAGTGAGCAAGTCAAGATGAGGTATGCTGTAGGAAAAATAAGAAGTAGTAATATATCTAAGATACTATGTTTAGAGAGACCCCCGAGACACATTGATGCATACTGAGATTTGTGTTTTCTTTCACTTACCCCGCATTAGCGTCTGGTGCTCTTTAAATAACAGTCTTCACTGGATGATAGCCTTTAGTATACAAGTTTCTGGAGTCAGGTAGTTCTATTGAAAGACTTGGATGGGGCTATGACAGCAAGACTTGAAAGGAACCACTCTCACTCAGAAAACGAAGGGGAAGGAGATCAGGGAAACTCCCCTTGACAGGTGGGAGAGAATCAGGACCAAAGTAATCTAAAGTGGCAATTTACAGACCACTATTACCTTTCAAACAGAAAGACCGGTTCAGAGACGAAGCGGAACCGCTCCTTCCCTTGACAAACAAAAATTAACACTGAACCGTGTAGGTAGTCGTAAAAGAGAGGAATAGGACAAACACGCCTGAGGAGGTATAGAAAGTGCTGTCAGCGAGGTGCGTTGTCCGGCTCGGGGTATGAGAGCGGAACAACCGCGTCCTCAGGGAACAAATAGCAGCACAGAGGGTTAGGCGCGTTGTCCGGCTCGGAGAATGAGAGCGGAACAACCGCGCCCTCGGGAAACAAAAAAAGAAACAGTACAGAGGGAGAGCCGCGTTGTCCGGCTCGGGGAACGAGAGCGGAACAACAGCGTCCTCGAGTAGCAATCAGATTAAGTAAAAAATAAACTAAATGGGAATCTGAAACTGCCGGGCACAGTCTAGGGATAGACGTAGTCTCTGATATGGTTTGCAGTTTAAAGACAAACGTAAATGCAAACACGTACCAAGCATAAATGAAAGTCGGGAAAACACAGACTGATTCCACCGGGGAACCAAACTCCAAATGAGCAGGAACAAGGAACGCCAAGAATCGGGAACAGGAAATGAAGAGAGGGGCGTGGTCACGACTAGGGAAGCAGTAAGCCAAGTGAGGCATTACTGCAGAGACGGCCTCTTACGTGCTTCAGGAATCATCTCTCAATTCCAATTCTGTAAACGGGAGTGAAAACAAGATATCCATGCGGTTTTCTTACCCAATCCTACTTCCTTTTCCTAACAGTGTGTGTGTGTAAGTATATATACCTATATGTATATTTATATATATATGGTGGTCGCCAGTAGGTAGTTATAGTTAGGACCTGGTTTCCATAGGAGAAGTGTTTTTTGCCATTTGGCGAATCATGAGCTTTTCCAAAATAAGTGTCCTCCTGATTCTAGTTGTGCATTGAAAGGTTCAGGATGATGCGTCAAACAGGGGCCACGAAAAATGGGGGGGGTCATAAAAAGTGAATTTCCCATGTTATTTCCCATAGAGATTTTGAACACGATTCCAGGCCAAACCGCTAGACGGAATTGCATCAGATTTGGCAGAAAGCCAGCTCTTGGTGTAAATCCGTTTAGTAGTATTTGAGATATTAAAAGAAAACCAAATTTGTATATCTAGAGGCGTGGACCCTTCTTAAATCCTTTACTGTGCTTCGCAAATTAATACACCAACAGCAATGCTGTGATTGGCTTGCCGCAACCTGGGTAGATAGTTGCTGCTGCTATTTCATATGAAGGGACACGTTCCCCGGGGGCTGAAAATAAAGCTTGGAACTAATTTAAGGGGTCAGATTAAAGGTACTCTGACACCCTGGGTACAATGTAGGGGTCTCGGAGGGACCCCTAATTGGTTTGAAAATTCCCCAAACTGTTTTTTCCCACACGAGTGGGAAATCATGAATCCGTTGCAATGTTCAGTGCAGACCCCTGTGTACCGTCGCAGTGGATCCAAGAATTTAGCTGAAGTATAAAAAATATACATTCACACACTCACTCGCACAGTAATGCACCCACTCACAGACCCTTTCAGAGATTCTCACACCCACTCTCAGACATACTCAGACACTTACGCACACACTCGCAGGCCCACACAGGCACTGATTCACCCACTCACAGACCCCCTCAGAAACTCACGCACCCATTCAGTTACTTATGTCCACTCACTGAGCACTCAGACACTGATGCACCCACAGACCCAATCAGACATTCATACACCCACTTACAGACCCAAACAGAGACTGACGCATCCACTCACAGACCCACTCTGACACTCATGCACCCACTCACAGACCAACAGAGAGACTCATTCACTCACTCACAGACCCACTCAGACACTCATTCACCCACTCACAGACCTACACAGGCACTGAGGCACCTACTCACAGACCCACTCACACACTCATGCACCCAATCATAGACCTACTCAGACACTCATACATCCAGTCACAGACCCACACAGGCACTGATGCACCCACTCAGACATTCATGTATCCACTCACACATCTATTTAGACACTCATGCCCACTCAGAGACCCACTTAGACATACATGCTCTGACTCACACACCCACTTAGACATACATGCATCCTCACAGATCCTCTCATGCATTGAAGCACCTCTAACAGACCCATTCAGAGACTCATGCACCCATTCACAGACCCACTTAGACACTGACACACTCACACAAAGACCACTCACAGACCCACACAGAGACTCATGCACTCGCTCACAGACCCACTCAGACACTCACACACTGATTCACAGACCCACATAGGCACTGATGCACCTACTCATAGACCCATTTATACACATGCACCCACTCACAGACCTACTGAAAGTGGGTGCATTAGTGTCTAAGTGGGTCTAAGACTGGGTGCATCAGTGTCTGAGTGGGTCTGTCAATCAATCAAACATTCAGCATTTGTATAGCACAGCACTGTCACCCCTAGTGGTATCTGGGGGTGCTGTGTCACCACTGAAAAGCAAGGTCTTGCCTTTCTTTATGAAATCAACCAGGGAGGGTGCTGTTCAGAGGTGGAGGGGCAGGCAATTCCAGGACTTTGCGGTGTTGTAGGAGAAGAAGCGGCCCACGCTGTAGCTATGGCACATGCAGGGTGGTGTGTAAAGGCAAGTGAGGTGGAGCACAGGTGTCTTGGAGGCAGGTGAAAGTTCATTTGATGATTGATGTAGGATGGTCCTTGGTCATGTAGGGCTTTCTATGCGTGTGTGAGGATCTTGAAATGCCATGTTTTCTGAATAGGGAGCAAGTGGAGGTTTCTGGAGTGGGTTGTGATGTGGGTCTATTTGGGGAGGCAGAGAAGTAGTCTGGCTACGGAGTTCTGTGTGGTCCGGAGTTTTCAGATACGCCTAGAGGTGAAACTGCTCCACTACACAAATGCTGATTGATTGATTGATTTATTGATTGACAGACCCACTCAGACACTGGTGCACCCACTCACAGACACACTCAAAAACTAGTGCACATACTCTCAGACCCCCTCAGACGCTCTTGCACTCACTCACAGACCCAATCAGAGGCTCACGCACACACCCACTTAGGGGCATATTTACAATAAACTGGTGGTGCACAGTTTTAAAATGCATGGATGAAGCGTATTTACCAAAATACGATGAACCCCTGCATTTCCCCTAGCGCTGGCGCAGAAAAAGCTGGCTTGCACCAGAACACGTACCCTAGCACCATTTTGTTAGGGTACCTGTGCTGCACAGGTGGTTGTTTATGTGCAGGAAAGGACACTTTTCTGCACATAAACAATCTTAACAGGCAATTTGCTCTATCTATGTGTGCTGCAGAACGCAGCACAGATGGAAAGAGCAATATACAAGAAGAAATAAAACATTTTTCCTGGTAGCGCTTGTTTAAGACCAGGTTTTTTTTTGCGCTGCTCCATACCTGGTAAATATGGGGCAGTGTCAAAAACCAATGGGTGTTGTAGTAGAAAGCCCACTGCAACATCCATTGCACGCTCCATTTACTCTACGTGTAGCGTGAATAGGGGCATTATTTACAAGGCGCGTTAAGCCACAAAAAGTGGCTTAACGCTGCCTTGTAAATAAAGTGAAGGCATTAACGCTACCGGAACTTCAAAATAAGTGAAGTTTTGGTGTAGTTAACTCTTTGTACAAATGCCCCTCGAGACACTCAGACAGGGCTGGCTTTAGCGCTGGTGGCGTCCAGTGAGACAACGTTTGTTGGCGTCTCCAATGAACACCTCTGTCATGAACTCCCTCACTACCACCCTTTATCAGTGCCTCTCAAATCTCCATAACCACTCACTCTCAAATGCATTTAATTTGTTTTACAGCACCATTCATATCAGTGTAGGGTGTCAGAGCACTTTACATCACACACACTCCACAGGAACAATCAATCATAGGTGTGTAAATCAATGTATGGGAAATGCTACATAAGACTGAGGACTACAACGTGTAGAAGTCACATGTCACCCATAATGGTAAGCAGTATAGTTTATGTTTAAAGTATTTTTATTTTTGGAAAACAACATATTAAAAAAAACATACAGGGTACATGCGGTATCAGGCCCAGGCGAAGAAGGCTGTGTCCCTTACGGTGTGTCTGCATAGTCCAGTGCATTCGTGGGATCATCAGTAGCGGAACAGGAGGATAGCCCTCGTGGTGAAAATAACGCAACTGTCCCTCCCCAAACTTCCCCCCAAACCCCCCAACTCCCGGATCCCCAATCCCCCCTGCCCCCCCCCCACATCGTCGAGTGCGCAGATCCGTTCCTAGCCGTACACCTCGATGCCCATAGCGAGGGAGGCTAGACCCTCATCCCTTCAGGTGGCTGGGTTCGTAGGGCTCGTGAGTCGTAACAGGCGGAGATATTTGGGAGAGGTGAGTTCCTTAAATTCCGTGAGCAGCAGGGAGTGGAACGGTTGCCATAAGTCGTTAAATTGCTCCACATCTCCTGCTACTGTGAGCGATAATTTCTCCATGCCTAGCACATGCCATAATCTATGGAGGCAGCCCGTGATGGAGGGTAATGTGGCGGTCCTCCAGTGTAGCAGGATGTTTTGCACTGCAGAACCCAGCGCGATAGCTATCTGTCTGCCCCTACGGGATCTGAGGGGATACATTAAACGGTTTGGGAGCCCCAACAGGATGTATGCAGGGAAGCGAGGCAGTTCAATATCAAAATTGGAATCAATTTCATCTAGCACTTCTTTCCAATAGGGCTCTAGGAACGGGCAGTCCCACAGAATGTGTGTCAGTGTGCCCTGCCGCCCGCACCCCCTCCAGCAGGTGTCGTCCCCGCTACGGTCCATTTCGTGAACCCGCTCCAGTGTGTAGTACCAGTATGTAGAGACCTTGGTCAGTGTTTCGGTGAGGCCCATGTGGTGTGCCGAGTGCCGAGCTCTGTAAAATATCTGTTCCCATTCTGTATGGCTTAGTGTTCTGCCCAACTCCCGCTCCCAGCGTTCCCTCCCGGGGTTGTAAAAGTGTGTGGAAAGTGGTTGTAGTAGCTTATAAAGATCGGTGATCAGTTTTGCATCAGAGGAGCGTGTCATGAGCCATCTCTCATAAGGGAGGAATTGTCTATCAGCCGACCCCCTAACATCCGTATGCAGTGCCCAGTGTCGCGCTTGCATATAACGGAGCCTTTCAGACTCCGGGAGGGAAAACTCCTGTCTGAAGTGCAGGAAGGGGATGACCCCCTCAGGGCCGTACATGTGACACAGAGCGCGACTGCCGGCCGCTCTCCAGTGGGCGAAAGCCCCTCTCTCCATCCCCGGGGTAAAGCCCGGGTTGTCCACCAAGGGTGTGAGTGGAGATGGGAAGGAGGTGAGGTTGTGTGTAATATTAGTGGCATCCCAGATCCGCAACGGAACTCTGGTGACAAAGGAGGCATAGAGATTCGCGGGGCGATGAGTTCGGCGCAGAAATGGCACCTCCTGCAGAGGCCGTCCTGCCACCGCCTGGTCCTGAAAGAGCCAGTGCTTATCTGACTCCCATCTACTCCATTCCATGAGGTAACGCAGTTGTGCTGCTTGAAAGTATTTGCGCAGGTCCGGTATCCCCAGCCCTCCGGCCTCAGGGGCTAACATGGAGAGTGCCCTGCGCATCCTAGGCTTCTTGCCCTGCCAGATGAAGCGTGAGAGATCTGTTTGTGTCTGTTGGATCCACCCAACTGGCGGCTGGAGCGGCAAGGCCCGAAACAGGTAAAGAACCTGGGGAGGACCGTCATTTTGACCGCAGCTATCCTGGCTAGCCAGGAAACAGTGCTGCGGTTCCAGCGCCCGAGTTCCTCCCGGATCTTTTTGCCCAATGCGGCGTAGTTAGCCTTCACCATAGCCGGCAAGGTGGGGGCCAGTTGGATTCCTAAATAAGGCACCAGATCCGATGACCAGAGCAAGGGGAGCAGGCGTTGTAGGTGAGATCTGGTGGCGGGCGCAAGGGAGATGTCCAAGGCCACGGACTTCCCCATATTCATTTTAAAACCTGCGGCAGCAGCAAAGAGATCCAGCTCTTCAATGCATGCCAGGAGGGCCGTCTGGGGTTTATCTAAGGAAAGTATAACGTCATCCGCATAAAGGCTGATGGTATGAGTAAAGCCCCCAAACCGAATCCCAGTCACCGCCGGGTTGGTACGCACCCGCTGGGCGAACGGTTTCATATGCAGCGCGAAGAGCAGGGGTGAAAGCGGGCATCCCTGCCGAGTACCTCTCTCTAAGTTAAAGCTACTCGAACTATGCCCGTTCACCCGCACCACCGCCGTCGGCAGAGTGTAGCAATTAAGGATCATGGAGCGAAACTTGTCTCCTATGCCCGCCTTCAGCAAGACTCGTTCGAGATAAGGCCAATGCACTCGGTCAAACGCCTTCTCGGCGTCCACCTCCAGCATTATTCTCTCCCCCGGGATCCGGGAGGCCTTCTCCAGAAGGTGGACAATACTTTTAGTGTTATCCACAGTTTGTCTCCCTGGAACGAATCCCGCCTGGTCCGGGTCTATAAGGCCCGGTAGGAGGGGGCCCAATCACGCCGCAAGGATCCCCCTATACAGTTTTAGATCCACATTCAAAAGGGAGATCGGCCTATAAGAGCCGCATTGCGTCCGATCCTTCCCGGGCTTGGGAATAACTGTCAGGGAGGCTCGCAGGAGATCAGGTGGAATGGCTCCCGGAGGAGCGAATGAATTGAATAGGCGGGTAAGGAGCGGAGCCAGCGTCGTGCAAAACGTTTTATAAAAAAGCGAAGTGTAGCCATCCGGCCCCGGGGCCTTGCCGTGCTTAAGTTTAGCGATGGCAGAGATTACTTCTTCTATCCGAATGTCCCGTTCCAGGGTTCCGACTGCAAGGGGTCGAGGGAGGGGAGGGAGACCGCATCTAAGTATTCTGACGTCGCGGATTCGTCTGGTGGGTCTCCCGTATATAGGTCTGTGTAAAACCTAAGGAACGTATCGGCTATATTGGCGTCCTCCGTGACCGCCACCCCAGGGGAGTCGGAGATCTCTTTCACCTGCCGGTTCTGATGCGCCACTCGGAGCCCATTAGCCAGCAGTCGACCGCAGCGGTCCCCTCCGGTGTAGTAGGCATGGCGCAAGTGAAGCGCGGCAAATTCCGCTCGGTCAAGGTCTAGGGCCGCCAATAATTTCCTGGCTTCCTTGAGTTGTTTCCAGATCCTGGGGGCTCCCGTCCGACAGTGCATCTGTTCGAGCTCGCGGACCCGCAGGGTAAGTTCCTCCCTCTTAACCTGCCGTTCTTTATTTTCAGCAGAGGAGATGGCTAAAAATTCCCCCCGCAGGACTGCCTTCAAGGCTGCCCACTGCATTGCTAGGGAAGTATCGGAATTATAGTTATGGGACAAGTACTCCCGTATTGTACCCTCGATGCGGTCAATGACTACCTACCTGTGTAGCAGGGTATCGCGAAGGCGCCATATTTTCGGAGGGTGAGATACCGGCGGAAGGCACAGTGTGGCGGAGACCGGGGCATGGTCCGATAAGGATAGCACTCCCATATCCGACTCCGAGACCAAGGCCCGTACCGGAGTCGTGACCAGAAGATGGTCCAGTCTCGCATAAGTCTTGTGGGCGTGAGAGTAATATGAATACTCCCTATCGGCGGGATGCATATAACGCCAGAGATCGTGTAGGTCCACCTCTGACAAATGCGTCCTACACCCGGCCGAGAACTCCCCGACCTGCGGGGAGCGTTGCACGGATCTATCCAGGGCCGAGTCAAAGACCAGATTAAAATCTCCTCCGATAATAACATGTCTATCCTGCGAAGCAGTAATATCCTCCAACGCCAACCGCAAAAAGTGCTCTTGTTGTTCATTAGGGCTGTACAAGGACCCGACTGTGAAAGCGACCCCTCCGATCCTAAACCGGTAGGCTAGCAGCCGGCCTCTGTGCTCTGCCTGTTTGTGAAGAATTTCTCCCCTGAAGTGTCTGGCCACCAAGATTGCCACCCCCGCAGTCTTAGTGTTACTGGAAGAGAAGAATTGTATCGGGAATTTGTGTGAGCGCAGTCTGTGGGTTTCTTGGGAAAGTAGGTGTGTCTCTTGAAGGAGACAAATGTCTGCCCGTGTGGCTTCTAGGAGAGATAGGACTGCCCTCCTCTTAACCGGGTTGTTGAGGCCCCTGACATTGAGAGTCACTATCCTAAAAGACCCAGGAGGCATAGGGAAAGGTGTAGATAAAAGCGTAACATCCTTTTCTGGGCAAATCAAGGTTCCTGCAGGCCACGAACCGCGTTCGGGTCAGTAGAGCGCACTGGACGGTCCCTTCCCCTCCCTCCAACTCCCCAACCCCTTCCCAAACCACCCCCTCCCCCACCAACCTTCCCTCCCCAACCAAACACTCAAAACATCCCGCCAACCCCCCTCCCCTCCACCCCATCCCACCAACTGTTTCAGAAACCCCAGTGTCCCAGTCCGGTCCTCAGTGGACAAGTCTGTGGAAAGTTACTCAAGTGGACGTCCAGCCACTACCCACCCACCCGCCGCCCCCCTCCCCCGAACCCCCAAACCTGCATCATCGAGAAAGCTGTGTCGATCTCCCCCCGGAGTTTGTTCATGCTGTCAGGGCCACACCACCAGATGCCGTGTCTCTGGCCACTTCTTGGACAGCGTCGGCCATGTCCGCTCGGATAGTGGGTGAGTCCGGTCGTGCAGAAGACGCAGAGGATCGCCGTGCCGGGACTGTTTGCCAGCCGTCTCGGGTGACGCGTCGCCGGCGGGGGGTGGGCGCATCGTCGTCTGCCGCGGTGATTCCGAGCACTCCGCAGGTAACCTGGAGGGAGCGAAGCTGATGCAAAGTCCCATTCCACCTAAAAATAAGGCGGAAGGGATGGCCCCAAGAGTACTGCGTGTTGTGCTCTCTCAGGAAGTCCATCGCTATTTTGAACGCTTTCCGCTTCTGGAGCTGGACAGATCTTGAAAAAGGGCAACTTGTTGCCCCCGGAAACGCAGGGACTGCTTCTGTCTTGCCTCACAAAGGATCCGTTCCTTCAGGGAAGTTCGACGTGCCAGGCCCACTCTGTGCGCTCTGTCTATCCTGATAGGAAAATCATCCGGTTCCCCTAGTATCTCCCTAAAGAGGTCTCTCAGATACCCAGCAACATCTTCACCCTCTTCCTGAGATGGAATTCCTCGGACCCAGATGTTGTTGCGACGGGACCGATTCTCGAGGTCTTCGTTGTGCGCTTGGAGGTCAAGTTGTTGCTCCCTTAACCGCAGTACCTCTTGTTGCAGCTGTGCAATCTCCTTGTCTCGCGTGTGGCCCGCTTCCTCCACCGTAGTCACCCTTTCACCCAGGCCATCGACCTCACTAGGCACCTCCCGAACCTCTCCAGCTACTTCTTGCTTCAGTGCGTGGAAGTCCTCCCTAAGCGAGCTGAAGAGAGACTCCAGGAAAGATCTAGTTACTGGAGTTCCCCCCCCACAGCCCCCTGGGAGCCGCGCGAGGGGCCCGGTGAATGCTGACCCCTATCTTGCCTCGCTGGGCCCCTACTCAGCATTTCTGGTAATGTCCGGTCTCCTTTATTGCCCCCTCTGTTTCCAGCCATATTGCCCGCGGGGGTTGTACCCCGAATGGCGTGCTACTCAGTAGATTAAAGCTCTCTCTTGTATCACGCAGTAGATCAGGCAGTCCGAGCAAACACAGTCCCTGGACCTCCACCTGTCTGGTGGGCCGGACACTCGCAGCGCCCAGATCCGCAGCACTCCCCAGGTCACTCCTGTTGTCCACAGACCCTGGGTCTCCTGGCTCAGAGGGCCGGTGCGATGCGAGACACCAAGGCCTCAGGCTCTCGTGGGAGGCAGCGCCACTACCTCCGACTGGCAGGCGTCGTCCACCAGTGTTGTCAGGGCGCCCCACGCCCTCAGCTGCACCGCCTCTACGAACGGGGACAGCGGGCCGATTCTGGCAGGGTCAGGTCCGGCCCGTGCGTTCAATCCGGGCCCGCCGCGGCGGCCCCACAGTGTGCTGGTATGGCACCCGGGGCCACTATTCTCTGTGGGCCTCCTCGCTGTCCATCCACGCACCGCGGCCGGAGCCGCTCCTCCTGTGAGCCCGGTACTCGGCCTCGTGTGTTTCACCAGTGCGGGGATCTGCGCCTGGATCGCCGACTCCCACTCCCCGTCGATCGCTCACCTCCGGTGCCCCCCTGCGCAGCGATAGGATCCGGCCTCTCCACAGGGCCCGCCTCACAGCTCAGGGCCCGAAGTGAGTCTCTCCGCCTATGTCCGGCACCGCCGCAGTGCCGCCTCCACTCACCGCTGCCATCTCGGGCTTCACTGCCGCGGGTCCTGGGCTCCCAGATGGGGCAGGCGAGCAGTCCTGCGCGCCCCCGCCCGGACCACTACCAGCGGCAAGCCGGAAAAAGTCCGCGCAGGGTGGGCCCCACCTCCAGGCCGCGTCCCCGGTCTCGCGTAGCTGACCGCGCCGGGGCTCTCGATCCGAGTCCTCCGCCTTCAGGTTCCGGGTGCTCGTACCCCGCTGCCCAGCGTCGGAATCCGCAAGAAGGGGGGTTCTGCTCCACACTTCCGGACAGGCTGCCCCTCTGCAGGACGGCTCCGGGCCGAATCGACCCTCGCGGCCTCGATGCGAGATCGTTGCGCCTTGCCGCTACTGCCTCCGGTCGCACTCCTGGGGACTCCCTCGCAGCATCCCCGGGAGCATTCAGCACTTCAGTCGGCATCGCTGGGCGTCTTCCCAACCACCGTCCAGACCCTCAGCCGTTTTGGGGAGAGATCTACAAATAGTGGCAGTGCGGGGGTTCGGGATCACGGGAGCTCGCAGTGAATGCGACCGCTCACTCCGCCATCTTGGCCACGCCCCAGCAGTATAGTTTAATAGTACTTGATCTGGAGAAGCACCAACGCAAGAATGTAATACTTAACACCATGGTTGGGGTTCTCTTTAATAATCAGAATTAATTTCTATCCAAATGAACCCTTTTTCTAACATTAGGATGATGAATGACAGGGGAGGGAAAAATCAGGCGCTCTAATCTATACTTTGTAGTTTTCATGTAGCTCTTTGATAATAGTTAATAGTTCACTGTTCTATGTTAGGATTGTAACTGCAAGTAACAAAAGTTCTCTCAGACGAAAGCAGTAACAGACTGACCTATTTACATTACATGCACTTTGTGATCTTCATGGTACACGTTCTTTACAGGAGGCATTATAACCTACTGCTCTACCTTACCGTGAGTCAAAACGTGCACTAGACAAACCTTTGATCTCTCTCTAGGAAGAGCATTAATCACAGGAGTTATCTTGACATTTTTATTGTTGCCTGAAAATTGCTGGAGGCCAGGAACGTGGCAGCAGGTGCTTCTCAAACCATAATATGCTTACAAATATGATGCCCCACCCGAAGTAAGCACCCAGTGCGGTCACACCGGTCGCACCGCCCTGCTCTCAGACAACTACTCACGGAGCCATTTAATTATGCACAGAGTCAAAACAGAGTTACAAATCCTAACTGTGCTGTTGTGTATTGAATGGGTGCTTTTGGTTTAGGAATTTATGACAGATTTGCGTATTTAAATAATTATTAAAAAAATGGATTTAGAAAGAAAATAAAACAGTGTTTGGGAAAGGGGCAGCTCTGAAATGAGCCTTTGTGTTTATTGTGTGTAGATTATACCTACACATAAAACAGGATGCAGTCTTTCAAGCTGTTAAGGAGCACCCTATTACCTTACTCTGTGAAGTGAACTCCATCACTCCTATATATGCCTTTCATGTCAAAACGTAAATTGTTGTTCTAGATGGAGCCCATGTTAATGTCTCTGTGGAATACAGAAACCGTTATATTCTTGTTTCCTGGCTTTGTCTATTGGTGGACAGAATTTATTAGACCTCTTTAATTTCTACCTTTGGCAAATGTTGGAGAACACCAAGGCAGTATGAGGGCAAAGTTCCATTTATTCACCAAAGGTATCCTTCATTAGGATTTTCAGTCCTACCCCAGTAAGTGTGTCTAGGTCATTGCCGCCATAGTGCACAATCATGAGGTCTGGATGTGGCAATCAACAATGCCACTCTTTCTAGCACATTATCTCACCCAAAACACAAAGCTATGACCCACAATCCAGACTCTAACCATTTTAAAGGCAAGGAGGAGTAGTGCACTGGAGAAGTCTGGAGCTGAATGGCACAATTTAAAAAATGAAAGGCAGTTAGAATGTCGGACAAACCTAGTTTTGAAAAAAGGACATATTTGATTGGATGGCGTAAATATGGCGGCAGCTAAAATTAGGTAGTGACTTTAACGGGTAAAGTAAGTTAATCTCCGATTTTGGCACTGGATAAAACTAATATAAAAGTTATGCTATTTTGGATATGGCAAACAGACAACCACACCTGTTACAGTTCAACTTGAAGCTAATATACTGCTGCCAGAAAGTGCTCTGAACTTTTGACCTTCTTCTTACAATAGAGTGTTCCAAGGGAGGTTGCTATGGAAACTGAGCTAATACGGTGACGGGAAAGGTTCTAAATAGACTGTACTTTCAAAGTTGAAACGAGGGTCGAATTAGACATATTACGTATTTTTAAATACTTTGCGGCAGATTCACAGTACTAAGCTGCGATAAAATCCTAAACTTACTACTTTTGGTATTCAAAGAAGGCATTTAGTAGTAGTAAAGTTAGGACTCGTAACTTTACTGCTACTAAATGCCTTCTGTGAATACCAAAAGTAGGACGTTTAGGATTTTATCTCAGTTTAGTAGTAGTCTGGGTGGGAACATAATAGATGTTTAGTTGTGTTTTATATGTGTACTATGTTCAGATGTATAAGACATACCACAATAAATGTACAAGATCAGACATATCTTAAACAGAAGACCACAAAGACATTATAAGTTGAGAGAGTACACTTCATATTTCAAAGAGACACTTAGATTTATTTAGTGCACTTCAAGTGAAGTTTTACAGAGTCTTACAAAGTTTAATTATCACTAATTTGTCATGTAACATATGTTAAACATTACTCTCCTGGTGCTGCTGCTGCTGCTTTATCATTTTACTAGTAGTTAAGTATTGAAAATAGTCAAAATAAATAAGTAAGAAGCATGAGAAGTGCAGACAGAAGCAACAGAGGTGCAGAAGGAGGAAAGAGAAGTGCACAAACAGGTAAAAGTAATGGAAAAGTATCGAAGGGAAGTGAAAAAGGAACCAACAGAGGTATAGAAGAAGGCAAGAGGGGTGCAGAAGGAACCAAGAGAGGTGCAAACATTTACAAGAGAGGTGTAGAAAGAAGCATCAGAGGTGCAGAAGGAGATAAGACACTGTAGAAAGAGGCAAGACAGTTGCATAAATATGCAAGAGATGTGCAGAAAAAGGGAACAGGGATGCAGAAAAAGGCAAGATAAGTGCAGACAGAGGGAAGAAGGATGTAGGAAGATGTAAGAGGATTGCAGAAAGTGTAATAGAAGTACGGAAAGAAGCAAAAATAGTGGAGCAAAAACTAAGATAGATTTAGAAAAAGGGAAATGGGATAGCAAAAGAGCAAGAGAAGTGCAGTAAGAAGCAAGAGAGGCGTAGAAAGAGATAAGAGAGGTACAGAAAGAGGGGTACACAAAGAGGCAACAGAGGTGCGCAAAATGGGAAGAAAGGTGCAGAAAGAGGTAACAAGGGTACAGAAAAAAAGCAATAGAGTTGCAGAAAGAAGCAAGAAAAGTTGAGAAGGAAGCAACAGAGATACAAACAGAGGAAACTCTGGTGCAGAAAGAGGTAACAGAGATGCAGAAAGATGGAAGAAGGGTGCAGAAAGAGGTAATAGCAGTACAGAAAGAGGCAACAGGGATGCAGAAAGAAGTCAGAGAGGTGCAGAAAGAAGTCAGAGAGGTGCAGAAAGAAGCATTAGAGGTGCACTAAGAGGCACAATGGGTGCACAAAGATAAAGAGAGTTGTAGACACAGATTTAAGTAGTGCAAAAACATTCAAGAGGGGTGTAGAAACAGTGAAGAAAAGTACAGAAAGAGAGTACATGGGTAAAGAGAGAAGAGAGGTGTAGAAAGAAAGAAGAAGAATATAGAAAGGAGTAATAGTTAGGTATTGAGTATAGGTAAAAACAAAGCAGCAAACGTGTACATGTTTGTGCTGTAAATTGTATTCTTTTTTTGAAACCATGCATGTATGAGTCTGTGCTTTTTGCTAGTGTACTATGTATAAAAAGCATACAAATATATGTATACTTCTGTTTTATATGTAAAACATGTTCAAATGTATAACACATATGAGAATACATGTGCAAGTAGAGACATACCCCAATCACATTATGCAGGCCTTAAAAGTTGACAGACTGCAATTTAGATTTGATTTGGGTAGCAGTAGAGAAATCCTTTAGTTGTGCTCTTTGATTTCTTTGTATAGCTTGTGATTTGTTATAATTGTAGGAATTATGCAGTGCCTCATGTAGGTTTGGAGTGCAATTAAAAATATTTCTTTATCTATACATAAGAATATTTGCTTATCATTATTTTAATAATAGTGACTTATTTAACAGAACTATGTAAGCTTTTCTTTTTTTGGATATTCTCCATAATTATTAGGAAAAATTCAGTATGACAGGAAATGTGCGAAAGAAAAGACAACAAAAAACAGTACTATTTAAAGGAGAGAGAAAAGCAGACATTAGATGAAGTACAGCATGTGACATTTAAGGAAAAAACATCTGATAAGAGAACTAAAGAATTTGTTAAAAGAGTTTTTAAGTATGCAATACATTTTCAATATGGGGAAATCATCATTTAAGAATGTTAGCGGTACATCTCTCAGAAATGCGGAAGTTAGTAAGAAGATTGTACTATGTAAAAAGTCCTGCATTATCTTTAAGTGAAATAAACACAGCTATTTTGCATGGTTCAGTATTTGTTGTAAAAATGTTCTGATGATAAAGAGTTTGGTTTCTTTGGTCTTCAAGAGGAGTGTAGAGAAAGGGAGAGATTGAAGTATAGGTGTTGAAGAAGAGGTGAAAGATAGTACTACTGAGAAGTTTGCAGAATACATTACAAAGTTTAAGGTAATTTCTTGTGAGAAACCAAACAATGTTTGTATTTGTTGTCGACGTACTTACTATAGAAGTCAAACTAGGAATGTTGATGTGTATTTAAAAAGTGAAAAGGAAAACAATGATAAGTGGGAGCAATGTGGTGCTTATTTGTTGGTGGAAGGTCATTTTGAGTTGGGTAGTGATCAACGTATTTGTAAATATTGTTACAACAAATTAGAAGAGAACAAAATGCCAGCTAGAGCTGTACATAATAACCTAGAGTTGATAGCTATTCCTCCGGAACTGGTAGATTTAAATACATATGAGTCCATTCTTATTCAATCTGTGCACCCGTTTCAGGCTATAGTTCGTATGGAGCCTAAAATAGGTAAGCTGCCTCCCGCAGATTAACCAAGAGGTTTAAAAGGAAGAGTTGTGTATTTACCTCAAGATTTTAAGAAACATATTGTAACTGATGGTGTAGAGAGAGAGGAAAGTGAACCTGTAGTTATTCTAGTTAATGGTGTACAAACAAAGAGTCGGAAAATATGGCAACAGTTAGTAGATGTCACCAAAGTTCAAAAGGCTATGTTATATCTTATAGAAAACAATATTTATTATAAAAATGTATATCTGGAAGAACAAGAAATATCTTTAGAAGATGATAGAGAAATTTCAACTGGGCAAATTGAAAAACTCCAGGACTTAATACATTTATGAACATTATAGTATACATTCTTTACATTCAAAAGAAGTGATTGGAAATACAATTTAATTATTTCACATGAAGAGAGCAAAGGAAACTCCCATGAGTGTTTGGGAAAAAAGTTTAGAAGCTTGTTGTTTTCCACAGCTCTTCCCCACTGGAAGTTCTAGTTCATCAATGTCTCTCCTCCGTCTTTAGTTGGCTCAACTAAATGTAACGAGGAGAAGTCAGAGATTTCGCTTTTGGGCAAATTCCCTCCTAGGTTTAAAAAGATGTCGTGGCCACCTGACCTTCCCCTGCCATCCTCTGATGGGAAGCAGAAGAAGAACTTGGGGGTCTGGTTTGATGAGGGTCTTTCCTTCTCGGTCCACATCTCGAAGCTGTCTGGCACCTGCTTTGGCCTGCTCAAGACTTTGAGGAAAGGCTTTCCTCTCTTGCCACAGGCAGCAAGAGAAACGGTTACGTGTGCTTTCATCTTGTCTCAGTTGGACTATGCCAATGCTCTCTTCATTGGTATTCCTTCCTACTTGATAAAAAAGTTGCAGGTTGTCCAGAACCCGGCAGCTAGACTTCTGTTGGGCATCTCCGCCAGACAGAGCGTACAGCACCATCTGCGCTCACTTCACTGGCTTCCCGTGGCTTAACGGGTTAAGTTCAAATTGCTGGTCCTAGCCCATTGTGCCCTTCATGGCTCTGGCCCTTCCTATTAGCAACGGTTCCCTGTTTTCAATTTCAGAGGCTGGGCGGCAGGTCTCTGTCCCGGAGGGCAGGGGCAGCATGGAATGCCCTTCCTCTGGCTCTTGGCACTATTGAAGATCTGGCTGCTTTTAATAAAAATCTCAAAACGCATCTTTTCATCTGTTAGTTCTCTGCTCCACTTTAAGTTATCATGCCGGGACACTCATGAGTAGCCGTGCGCGGTAAAAGTACAATTAACATTAACATAACTGGCAAAACCAGTACAGATTCTGGCTTCAGAATACCGTTCAACAAGATTGTACTCAGAAGATCCAAGAATTCAACAGTGTGCCCCATGTTTATTTCATCTTCTATTTAAAAGTGACTTGTCTGGACTATCATATGCAGTGAACCACATATTAAAAACAGGAGTTCATCTTACACATCTTTCTGCAAAGGAATTTTTGGACAAAGTTCAACAAAGATACGATCATTTAGAATCTCAGTTAATAAATTTGATGGCATGTCAACGTGGTGCTAAAGAGTATTGGTATCATCGTCATAGGGAACCTAAATGCATGTTAGGGAACTTAAGAACCCCTACATGGTTTTTTATGCTTAGCTGTGCCGAGTACACATGGGACAATTTACTTGTATTTCTAAGAGAAGCAAATTCAAATGTAAAAAACATTGAATTGTAAACAGCTGGAGAACTGTGTTCCTTGGATCCTGTAAATGTGTGCAAATATTTTAATCATAGGTTTCAAGCTATGTCTTTTATCTGCAATAAAAATAATCCACCTCTTGGAGAAGTTATTGATTTCTTTTGGTGAAAGGAGTACCAAGCCAGAGGTGCACCTCCTATTTACATGCTGTTACGGATCAAGAATGCACCAAAATTTGGAACTGATACTGATGAAAGTGTTTTGTCTTCCATTGAAAAATATGTAACCTGTGCCATACCAAAAGAAGGAACAGAAAACAACTTGAGACAGCAAGTTTTACAGTTTCAAAGTCATCGATGTGGGAAATATTGTCAACGGAAATACAAATCAGAGGGAAAACTTTACGCAAAATATCGTTTTGGATTCCCACGTCCAGTAATTTTGAAAGGAAGAGTCAACACTTTCATGTCAGCAGTAAGGCATACTATAACTCGTAAATCTCTGGAAAATACTTACAACATGAAAACAACTAATGATTCAAAGTATATTAATGACTACAATCCAGTGATTTTTATGATGTGGAATGCAAATTTGGATATCCAATATATTGCAGATAATTCAATTGTTCTTGCTTGCTATTTTACATCATACATAACCAAATCTGAAAAGATGGAGTTGAAAGAAATGTGGGGAGAAATTTCACAAGAGAAGACTCTTAGTAACAAATTGTACAGCTTTAGTTTGAAGATGCTTTCACATCGAGAGATTGGATTGTACGAACATTCGGTTGGTTGAACTCTGCAAGTATATATTCAAAGTCAAGAGGAATCATTTGGGTAAGTCCAGGTATTGCTGCAACACGAAATCGAGTATTGAAATCTGTACAAGAAATTAAATGCTTAGCATTAAATTAACCGGAAAGTACAAATATTGTTGAAACAAATATGTTGGATACATACTATCCTAAAAGAAGTCCACATCTGGAAAACATATCTCTCTATGAAGTACTGCAACATTACAGCTTTAGGAGAAATGTTACAGAGTATATAAATGAAGAACAATATGCAGTAATTGGATGCGATAGATGTTTGGTAAAACATGCCAAAGGAAACTTCTGATCATTAATGAGGTGAGCATGGTCTCAAACTTAATGCTTGCTGTTGTACATTTAAGAATGCAAAAGGTTTTAAAAACAGATTATGATGTTTCATTTGGGAGAAAACATGTAATTGTATTCAGCGATCTACTAGAACTTACTCCTGTGAAAAGACAACCAGTTTTTACAACACTTGTCCATGAAGGCACTAAAATCTTCGGGAAGTATTGGAAAAGTGAAAATTTGGTCTCTTTTTGAATATAAAGAACGTATTAAGAATATGTGACAAGCAAGTGATCAACATTATGGAAACATTCTTTAAGATAAAGAAGCTTTACAAAGTTGGTTACTAACAAACTTGTCTCCAAATGAAAATATTGCACCTGAAATAATGTACAAGGAAATTGTAGAAAAGAAGTCTATAGTTTGTCTACTGCCAACACTACAAGAGTATTCTACATTCAATCAAGAACCTAAGAAACTCGACGAACAACCAATAGTGAAGCCATTGATAAAATGGAACATGAAGGATTTACTATTCTTTTCTCAGAGAAATTACAGTCAAAATTGGATTCTTTGGAAAAGTCTGTATCTACAACTGATGGTTTAGAAAAGACTTTAAATGTATGTGTAAACTGTTGGGTAATATTACAGCGTAATTTGGATGTAGAAAAAGTTCAGTAAATGGAGCAATGGGAAAAGTTGTTGACTATATACATTTTCAGCACAGAGATGGAATTGAATTTTTGAAGATTAAATTTGATCTGATTGAAGAGGTAAAACAGATTGGACATTGTGCTATTCGTTTTTTGCTTGCAAAAGACTTGTATGTTCGTAGAAAACAGTTACCTCTTTCTTTAGCATAGGCAGTGACCATTTATGAATCTCAAGGTTCAAGTGTAGATTATGCTTTGGTAAATATTGAAAGTACAGTGTTTAAAGAGGGTATGGCATATGTTGCATTGTCTCGAGTAAGAACATTAGCTGGTTTGTATTTGATTGATTTTGATGAAAAACAGGTTAGTGCTGATACAAATTGTGTAAGAGAGTATATTCGGTTAAGAAGACTGTATGCTCCTAACTTAGAAGGATATACCGTATATGAAAACTTGTAGTGTGCCCAAAACGGAAATATGACAAATATTATTGTGAGGTTCAAAAAAAGAAAAACATTCAAGAGAACGATCAAGCTGCAAAGGTAATAAAAATGGACACTGTTCATGATATTGTAGGATACCAGTTAGAAACAAATTTCAGGTATCAACTGCTATGCTAATGTAATTGTAAATGTTGTCATTTATCTATAGGATCTTCATCATGAAATTATGGAAAATTGACAAAAAAGTTTCTGTACTTTACTGCATTATATTTTTCAAAAGTTGGTAACTGATAGGACTACAATCCATACTGCTTCTGGCATTTGGCATCTTTTGGATATCTGTAGTGGTTCTTCGCAATTTACACTTAATATACAACAAGATGCACAATAATTTCTTATGTTTATGCTTGCAGTATTGGAAGATGAAGGAATAGAAATGTAAAATTTGTTTGGACTAAGTTACAGATGGGATCATGAATGTGAAGAGTATTCCGTTTGTTCTACCACTCAAATAGACACTGAACAATTCATATATTTGACGATACCAGATTGCAAATCAGTATCTTTTAACAAATTAATAAAAACAGTTAATCAATATATATGCCATTTTCTCATGGTAAATCAGAAATGTTGTCAACATTATTTATAGAAAGATTTGGAAAATATGTAATTTTAATGACACAGCGTTGTAGAGGAATTGGAAGAAAAGTGGAAACTAAAATGAAAAAGTTTGTGGCAAGTCAAGTGTCAATTTCAGGAAGAACTTTTATAGCAGTGGCTATTATATTCCATGATGGAGCTACTGCAACATCTAGTCAATATACTGTGTATCTAAAGTGCAATAAAGGATGGACACATTGCAATGATGCCTATTTGGAAATCGAATGTAGGTTGCCTTACGAATTACCAAAATCATATCTAATATTTTTGGTGCCAAAATTTTGAAAACATCATTTGGTCTATTGGGAAGATGTGAACACAAAATAATGAGTTTATTTATGATATTATCAATGCAAATGGATTTGGAAACATTATTCTTCCTATTGGGAAGATGTGAACAAATACTGTTTGAATTATTATTTGTGCTATTTTTTATTGCATTTGCAAAATTGTGTTTCAAGGAACTAGTTTATATATTTGATCTTTATATTATATGTAATGTAAATGAGGGTGTATATTTTAGAAAATGTACTTCAGAAACGTAAATAATTTAATGTAGTTGAAGAATATCATTTAGAAACTGTAGATAGGTAAACAGATAGTTGAATTAGTTGTAAATATTTTCAACACAGATTTGTTTATTTTTTTACAATCACATTGATTGTAGTTTGTTCCCTGCTATTATATGATGATCTACGTTGAAATGAAATTAAATGAAAAAGAAATTTATAAAGTGCAAAACATTCACCCAAGAGTGTCAAGGCGCTAGCTCATCAAACAGGACCTAGTGGACTATTTCAGAACCTCATTAGAGATTAAAAGGCCAAGTCTTCAACACCTTCCTAAAGGCCAACAAGTGACTTTCTTCTTTCAACCTCAGTGGAAGAGAGTTCCACAGAGTGGTCCTATCAACCAAATAACTCCTACCACCCCAGGAACAATTTTTGAACCTGGGGACTATCAGATTATGGGCACGAGATGAACAAAGATGGTGAGCAGGGATGTAAGGCTGTAAATTATGTTTAAAAAAGGCAGGCCTATGTCATGCGTGGCCTTAAAAGCGATACAAAGAGCCTTAAACTCAATTTGTCTCTTCACTAGCAGCCAGTATAAATCTTTAAGCACCTGTGAAACAAAATAAATTGTAAATAATAAAAAGATTTATATCTCAGAATGTTCAACAAAAGACGTGCGGCAGCATTTTGCACAATCTGTAGCTTGGTCAGGCACTTCTTCCGAAGGTTAATGAACAAGCCATTACTGTATTCACTGTGTATAGTGAGATTCACTAGAATCTGAAAACAGCAAAAAAGGGAAACTGAATATGTTATGTAATTGTAAAATTATGTTGTGTTCTAAAAACCATAATATTATATGTAATAACAGTTTTCCTCCTTTTTTTTATTACAGAAAGTAATAGTAAACATTGAAAAGATTTTAAATTCAATTTACAACAAAACAACTGTACAATAGTTTCACTGAGTTTGGTATGTATTTGAATAAAGAAGGTAAGGTAAAATAATGTAAAAAGCATAATAATACGAAGTATTGTTTACAGTCATTTTTATTGCATTGATCAATTTTTTCGAATACTTCCCATGCACTGATCTATATAATTAGACACTATTCTCATACTCCTACCATCACCCACGCACTATCCAAGCATTTCTCCATTCACCTAGCCTGAATCAAATATACTTATAATATCACCCAGAGACTACTTATGTACTCATCCAATCACCAAGGCACTACCCATGCAGTCTTCCAATCATCCACACACTACTCCTGCACTCATGCAATCACCCAGGCACTACCCTTGCACTCCTCCAGTCATACAGGCACTATCCATGCACTCCTCCAATCACCAAGGCACTACCTATACACTCATTTAATCACTCAGGCACTGCCCATGCACTCCTTTATTCACCCAGACATTACCCCTGCATCCAAGCAATTACCCAGATATTACCCATGCACTACTTCAATCACTCAGGCACTGACCATGCAGTCATACATGTGCTCAGGCACTTCTGCAGCACTCATGGAATCAATCAAGCACTACTCATGTAGTCTTCAAATCATCTATGCACTACTCCTGCACGCATGCAATCACCCTGCTACTACTTATGCACTCCTCCAAACACCCATGAACTACCCAGGCAGTCCTATATGCAGCCAGTCCCTACTCATGCACTCTTCCATGCACCCAAGCATTACTCATGTACTCCTTCACTCACCCAGACATTACTCCTGCACTCATGTGATAACCCAGACATTAACCATGCACTCCTTTGATAACTCAGGCACTACCCAATGCAGTCATGCAATTACCCAGGCACTAGTTATGTACTACTTCGGCAGTCATGCATGCACTACGAATAGACTCATGCAATGACCCAGGCACTACCCTTGCACTCCTCCAGTCATCCAGGCAATATCCATGCACTTCTCCAATCACACAGGCACTACCTATGCACTTATAAAATCACCAAGGCACTGCCTATACACTCATCTAATCACTCAGGCACTTCCCACGCTCTCCTTTAATCACACAGACATTATCCCTGCATTCATACAATCACCCAACCATTACCCATGCACTACTTCAATCTCTCAGGCACTGTTCATGCAGTCATACATGTGCTCAGGCACTTCTGCAGCACTCATGGAATCAACCAAGCACTACCCATGCAGGCTTCTAATCATCCACACACTACTCCAGCACTCCTGCAATCAATTAGGCACTATCTATGCACTCATGCAATAACCCAGGCACTACCCTTGCACTCCTCCAATCACCCAGGCACTACCCATGCACTCATGCAATAACCCAGGCACTACCAATGCACTCCTCCAATCACCCAGCCACTACCCATACACTCTTGCAATCACACAAGCACTACCTATGCACTCATGGAATAACCCAGGCACTACCCTTGTACTCCTCCACTCATCCAGGCACTATCCATACACTCCTCCAATTGACCTGGCACTACCCATGCACTTATAAAATCACTGAGGCACTGCCTATGCACTCGTCTAATCACTCAGGCACTACCCATGGATTCCTCCTTTCACCCAGACATTGCATTTGCATTCATGCAATTACCCAGGCCTTAGTCATGCACTCCTTCAAACACTGAGGCAGTACCAATGCACTCCTCCAATCACGCAGCCTTAGCCCTGCGCTTATGCAATAACCCAGGCACTCCCCATGTACTTTTTCAATCACTCAGGCAGTACCCATGCACTCCTCCAATCACCCAAGCAATATCCATGCACTTACAAAATCACCCATGCATTACCCATACACTCCTCCAATCACACCGGCATATTTCATGTACTTATACAATTATCCAGGCACACTTCATGCATGTATACAATAACCCAGGCACTACCCATGCACTCATCCAATCACCCAGGCACTACCCATGCACTCCTCCAATTACCCAGCCAGTACCCATGCACTCCACCAATCACCCTGCTACTACTCATGCACTTATAAAATCACCATGCATTACTTTGCACATCTCCAATCACCCAGGCATTACCCATGCCCTCATGCAATCACTGCGGCATTACCCATAAACTCATGCAATCATTCAGGCATTATCCATACACTCTTTCAATCGCCCATACATTACCTCTGCAGTCATGCAATCACCCACGCATTACCCATGCACTTACAAATCCCCAAGCAATACCCATGCACTTACAAAATCACCCAAGCAATACCCATGCACTTCTTCAATCACTCAGGCATTACCAATCCACTCCTCTAATCACCCAGGCTCTACTCATGCATTCATGCAATAACCCACACACTACCCATGCACTCATCCAATCACCCATGCACTACCCATGCACTCCTCCTTTCACCTAGATACTTCCCATGTACTCCTCCAATTACCCAGCCAGTAGCCATGCACTCCTCCAATCACCCAGCCTCTACCCATGTACTTATAAAATCACCATGGACTATCCTTGCACTCTGCCAATCATACAGGCACTACCCTCGCAGTTATACAATCACTCAGGCATTACCCATGTACTCCTTCAATCACTCAGGCACTACCCTGGCACTAATGCAATCCCTCAGGCATTAGGCATGCAGTCCTGAAATCACCCACACATTACCTCTGCACTCATGCAATCACCAGACATAACACTTGCACTCATGCAATCACAGAGACATAACCCTTGCACTCATGCAATCACTCAGGCATTACCTCTGCACTCATGCAATCACCCAGGCACTACCCTTGCAATCATGCAATCAGTCAGGCATTACCCATGCCCTCCGCCAATCACTTGCACATTACCTCTGCAGTCATGCAATCACCCAGGCATAATCCTTGCACTCATGCAAACACCCAGGAATACCCCTGGCACTCATGCAATCACTCAGGCATTACCCATGCACTCCTCCAATCACACACATTAGCTCTGCACTGGTGCAATCACCCAGACATAACCCATGCACTTACAAAATCACCATTCACTACCCTTGCACTCCTCCAATCACCCAGGCACTACTCTTGCAATCATGAAATCACTCAGACATTATCCATGCACTTCTCCAATCATATACACATTACCTCTCCACTCATGCAATCACTCAGGCAACACTCATGCACTCCTGCAATCACCCAGACATTTCTCTTGCAATCACCCTGGCATTACCCATGCACTCCTTCAATCATATATGCACTAACCATACACTTCTCCATATATTCCACTTACCATAATTCATACAACACTTACCTATTTTTTTTAAACCAAATAGGCGGTTCTGAAAAGAACCATTTTTTTCTTTCTTTGTTTTTTAATTTTTTTGTATTTTTTGAACTTTTTTCCATTCTTTTATTTTTTTTCTTTTATTTTATTTTTTTTTAATTTTTTTTCTTAAAAAAAAATAACACAGAACCAACAAGAAAAACATTGAAAAATGTATGCAATTAAAACTCATTGCAGAAACAAAAAAAAGTAACACTTGTGGTTCTGAATGGCAACCAGGATAGCATTCACTGATTGCTCATCAACACATAGGGCTCCATTAGGATATCGGGTGGATTGCCTCCGCCAGGGTGGCGGTGGCCACTGCCACCCTGGCGGAGGCAATCCGCCCGACAACCACTCTCGTTTTCCCCTCCGCCTGATTAGGATGGCGGAGGGGACAATGGCGGACGGAAAGACCGTCCGCCGCTTTACCGCCGCGGTCGCCCTGCGACCGCAGCGGTAATAGATTAATATGGTGGCGGTGTCCAATGGACACCGCCAGCCATATTACGATGGCTTACATTAGGGGCCTTTCTGCGGCGGCAATGCCGCCACGGAAAGGCATGCGGCGATTGCTGCGGGGGCCCCCTGCAGGGCCCCCAGGTTGGCGCCACTGTCAGGGGGGCACATGGGGGGTACCTATGGTACCCCCCCACATTTGCATATGCAAAGCGGCAGGCACCGCGCGGTGCCTGCCGCTTTGCATATGCAAATGCGAAAAAGCATTTTTAGCATTGTGGCGGGCGGTGCAGAGTGCACCGCCCGCCACAATGCTAAAACTACAGGATGTGCCCGCCACTGTGGCGGGCACATCCTAATTCCCCCCACGGGACCCCCGCCCTTATGGCGGGCGGTCCCGTTCTCCGATAGGGTGGCGGGCGGACAATGTCCGCCCGTCATCCTAATGGGGCCCATAATGTCTTTCTCATTTTCAAACAACGCTGTTCTACTCGAGCTAAGCCAGGGTAAAAGTTGGTTGCAGCAGTTGTTGGGTCAGCAGAAGAGATACTGGGTCCAGCAGTGTTGTCATCGGTTGAATCTTTTTGCTGTTGAGAATGCATTTGTTCCCTTGCGATACGTTGAGGGTGCATTGTCTGCAAATGCTTGAGCATAGAAGACGTCCCGCAAGAATATTTTTTGTCAGACCCTCAAGACATATTTTTTCACAAATGGTGCATGTCACCTTCCTGGCATTCACCTTTTTTCACCAGGTGGTATAGTGAAAAAAGCCCACACAATACTTTCAGACCGCATTTTGATAGGTTCCTCCAAATCTTCTTCGTCTTCTGGTGGAAGCTGCTGTGTTGGATTTCCAGCTGCCATTTTTCTATGGAACAAAAAAACACCAGAAATATACAAAGGAGAGATCCAAAAGATAAGAGGTGTGTCTTCTGAGATGGTCTTGAAAGAATGAAAAAAAATGGGTGGGGTCCTTCAAGTTCTGGAATCAAAAACCTCTAAACCGAAGAAAGTCTTTCCTTTGAAGTCACATGGGATTCGAGCAACCGGCGCGCAACCAGCACGCACCTGATGCGATTTACGAAAAATATATTTAACAATAATATATCTTTGTTCCAGTTTCAAATATATTATATTTACAGTTATATTAAGTAACCTCTTGGTATAATATATATAATAAAGTTATATACGTATACTTTTAAAACCTAAAGATTTGGAAATAGATTCTCACACCCAGCGCGACCGCCGGAAATACGTTTGTGACATTACACCCTAATAAAACATTGATACGCCCACTCTAAAATACAGACTACCAATATCAAAACCATAGACAGAGCAATAGCAGTTAGTACATACCCGCTCTGTGATTCATACGTCTTCACACACATCCACTCAATAACCAATACAGTAACTCATACTCACAGTCATTCATCAATACAGCCACTGATATAACCACTCATACACCCATATAGACATTTACACACTGCCACTCACCCAAAGAGTTACTCAAACACCTAATCATTCAACCCAAGAATTAACACTTCTGTTTACTCACCTATACAGTTATATACACACACCTCACTTATTCATACGTACCATATACATACTCTCTTCAACGATTACTGACATAAGCACACACTTATCCATACAGCCACTGTCACAATCTCTCACTGTCACATAAACTCACTTATATAATCCAACACTCACATATACTGACTTTCACATATGTAGTTACTTACACATATACCACTGAGACATCCATTCATCACCAACACAGCTATACGTACACTCACTCACCCATAAAGTCCCTAACACACAAATTCATAAACCCATTCACCCAGTGACTCACCCACTCACATATCCATGCAGGGAGTCACACACATCCCCTCCCTCCCACACAGACACTCAGGCACCCATACAGGTACTCAGACAACCAATCAATAACCCATATAGACACTTATGTAGCTACTCACCAACCCATGCAGCCACTTACACATCAACGGACAGACTGATACAGACATTTACACAGTTTAGTCACTAACCCATGCATTCAGTAAGACACGATTAATCACTCACTTATACAGCCAGTCACACATCTACTACGTCATCAATTCAGACACTTATACACCCACTCATTCTTCAATACACCTTTGCATATATATATATATATATAGTGGCTCCTTTGTCACGTCCCTGGTTACCCCCTGCCATACCTAGTAATCCTGGTACCAATTTTAACAATCATTACATGTCTTCATTGCCCTACTCCATGGCCCCAAAGAATGCTTTTGGGTGGGAAACGGTCCCCCTTAGGGGCTATGGTAGTAACTCTGGGGGATTGGCTCATACGTTTGAAACAAGGGGGGATGGAGCATCTGATCCCCTTTACACCTCTGGAACACAACAATAGATTCGAGGCCCTGTCAGGCCTCGACGACTGCGAATGACGGTTGGATTTTTATACCAGCCCTTCGCTATCCTCGATGAGTAGTAGGAAAAACAAGAAGCTAAATGGTGGTAAACAGACCAGTTCAACTACTACTGTGTACTTTGACCAGGGGAAGGCAGGAGGAACTGTTGCCAGTAATTGCTGTGGAAACGATAGGCTACAATTCGACTACCCAACTCTTGGTAGTGTGTGGGGTTTATATAATATCTTGCCTAATGATATACAAGCTCATGTACAGATCTATAGTGACCAGCCTGGCACGACCCTACTATTTTCTGTTCCCCCTAATCAGGATTTGACATCTGCACCTGGGCCCCCTGTTTTGCAAAAGGCAAATGATTCCACTTATACCAGGGCTCTGGATCCTATATCCAAACATCAATCAGGAATTTTGAAGGTCTTGTCATGGAATGTTGCAGGCATTGCCAACAAAATTCACACTGACGACTGGGATTCCATAGTGACCAACAGTGATGTCTGTCTCTTCCAAGAGACCTGGGCTAGGGAATCCTTGCTCCGCACGGGGTATGCAATTTTTGAAATTAAGGCCAGCTGGACTGGTAAGGGGAGGCCCTCAGGTGGCTTGGCGGTGTGGGCAGCCTGTCACATTGGCTGTACTGCAGAGAATATAGAAACTTCTTCGCAGGACATACAGTGTGTTATATTGAAGTGGCCTAACGCCCTTAAGTTAGCAATTATTAATGTTTACTCCCGTCCTGTTGGTCCAACTATGGAGTCTCCTACATTGGAGGAACTCTCGTCCTTTTTGGGCCAGTTACCAGCAGATTGCAAGATTGTGATGGGTGGTGACTTTAATTGTCACTTTGAACCCTTAGAAGGGCTGAGGGAGGGAGCTCTTACTGCAGAAGACGACTTCTGGGGCGTCCCGGTGTGCCAATCTCCCCATCCGAAATCATGGTCTCCACTGGCGGTACAAATCATGTCTTTGACGCTTAATTCAGCGATAAGGGCGTGTAATGGACGAACAATCTCAGATACCCCTTCTCATTGTACCTTTAACAGGAAAGACCATGAGTCGCGCCTGGACTACATTTTTGTAGATATTAGTTTGTGGCCCAAGGTCGAGGACTTCAAAATAATTCCACGTGCAGACAGTGACCATAATGCACTCTTACTACACTTGAAGCACTTTGTTTTAGCACCCGGCCCCCAGCCTTCTGAGATCAGGGAGGATCCATGTAATTTGGTACTCACTTCAAATAGGCGTAGGGTTAAATGGGAGAAACTGGCAAACTCAAAAGAGAGTATTAGGAAATTGTATGAGCTAGCTCTCCCCAAGTTAGAAGAGCTGGACAAATTAATTAATCACTCTAGCTCCCAGGACTTTAAAAAGAGATTAACCCAAATCCATGAGGAACTGGTGGGTGTCATGGGTGAGGTCCTCTACCCGGAGGCAGCGCGGCGCAAGCAAAAGACTCAGGCCTCTTCCTGGTATAACTCAGCCTGTAAAAAGGCCAAGACTGAGTTAATATCAGCAGTAAAAGCAGGTACAAATAGGACTAGGGTGGCCGAGCTTAGGCGTGAATACAAGGATGCAATGGCTCGGGCAAGGTCTGATTGGGACTGGGATAGATGGCAGGAACTCTCTGGTGCCCTTGAAATGAGGGATTCAAGGAGATTTTGGTCACTGGTAAACATTGGTTCAGGTGATCCAAAAGCTGCAGTAGAGCCCAACATTGCAGCCTCAGCGTGGGAAGCCCACTTTGGTAAACTCTACGGAGAGAGCTCTGATGATACCAGTGGTGTGGTTGAGGCCTTCCTGGCCCAGCCTAGTGACAAGTTGGAGTTCAGTCTTGGGGAGGTAGCCAGTGCAATAGATAGGCTGGCGATGGGGAAAGCACCGGGACTTGACAAGCTGCCCGGAGACCTCTTTAGGTCTCACCCTGAAATCTGGGCCCCGTACCTCCACATTCTTTTCAATTCTATTGCAGGTGGCATGGAGATCCCCTGTACTTGGCTGGGGGCGGAGATCGTACCTATTTTTAAGAAGGGCTGTCCCCTTCTCCCAGCCAATTACAGGCCAATCAGCCTCATAGATGTGCCTCAAAAGCTCTTTTCCCGCCTCATATTGGACCATCTCCTGGACTGGATGGAGGATAGAGATATTCTAAGTCCCCTTCAGGCCGGCTTCAGGAAAAAAACGTCCACCATGGACCAGATCTTCCGCCTTGTTCTCCTTTATTGGAAAACTGTGAGGATTGAGGGCGGGAGGCTGTACATGGTGTTCGTAGACCTGAGGTCAGCATTCGACCTCTTCCCCCGAAAAAAACTCTGGGAGGTCTTAAATGAGATGGGAGTCCCGGCGCATCTCTTGCAGGCCATAATCAGACTTCATGAGGGTAATTTTGCCCAGGTCCGGTGTGGGAGGGGTGGACTTTTGTCAAACAAATTTCCTGTCCTTAGGGGGGTAAGGCAGGGTTGCGTTTTGGCGCCAACCCTGTTTTGCCTCTATGTTAATAACGTTCTATCTCATCTTAGTAATGTTAAGGACAATGATGCCCCCTTTTTGGCAGGCAGGAGGGTGCCGGCTATCATGTTTGCCGACGACACCCTTCTGCTTTCCAAATCTCCGATGGGGATATAGCGGACTTTGGATGGATTTGGTCTCTTCTGTAGACAGTATGGTCTTGAGATCAATACAGGGAAGACCAAATTCATGATTTTTAACCCTTCCCCCAAGACAAGATCAAATCCTTCACTAAGTTCTGTAAGCCTGGAAAGGGTAAAAACGTTTCAATACTTAGGGGTGACCTTGCATGAGAACCTAGCCTGGGAACATCAGATAGCAAGCTCTCGGATTAGGTTGTCTCAACTGTCCGGGGCGATTTTGAAGGTTACGAACACCTCCACCTTCAAACCAATCGCCCCGGCAATTGAAATGTATAAAACGCAAGCTAAGGCGGCTGCAGTATATGGCAGCGAGCTGTGGGGGCATAAGGCCGGGAAAGCGCTGACGAGCGTAGAAAATAATTTTATGAGACCACTTCTGGGCCTCCCCCGTGGCACACCCCTGACTCCTCTAAGATTAGACATGGGACTTTCACCTATAGGCGAAGACCTAGAACTGAAGCCACTAAGATTTTGGCACAGGCTTTGGACCACCAATGAGCTTAAACATTATAGGCAAGATCTTATTCATGTACTGAATTTAAATCAATGTGGCAAAATTCCATGGCAAGCCTTTGTAAAAAAAGAACTGTATCGCTTGAGTCTCCACGAGCTCTGGGAGGCTCCTGAGATAGGTTGCCATAAAGTCTCTCGTAAAAGACTCATAGAAATCCATAAAGAAAGTAGTCTTGCTTCCATTGTCCTTGCACCCCACAATGGGATTTTAACCCAACGTTTCCTGGAATCCAAAAATTCTTATTGTTTTGAAAATTTTATGGACATTATTTTCCCATTAGTGGCTAGAAAGTTATTCATTCAATGGAGGCTTGGTACTTTGCCACTTAAATCCTTTCCGTGCAAATGGGCCAAGGGGGAAGATAAAACATGTCTCGGTTGTGATCTTTGTGACGAGGAGGAAATTCATGTTCTGTTCTTCTGCCCAGCCTACAACAGACCCAGGAAACATTGGCTAGTGCCTCTGTGTAGGAATTTGGGCATAAGGAGCCATGTAAATTCATACAGAATATTGAAAACCGATACTTCCCCTCACATAGTATTTGCGATTGCAAAATTTCTAATGGCCATGTGGCATACCAGGAGGAAATTAGTAAAATACTGATCATCTAAGGATGGTTATGTTATATATACAGTGTTGTTTATGTATTTCTGGCATAACATCTGCGAATTGATTGTCGCTCTTAGTATTTATTTCTTATAAGTATGTTTTTATTTAATGTTTTATTAACACGTATTCTTGTAATAAATGATCATATGTATCTTTTATGGCCTAAATGGCCGAAATAAAGAATTTTTGGATTGGATTGGATATATATATATATACATAAAACATATTTAAACTTTACAGAGACACACAATCATTAGAGGATGTCATCAGTGATGTCATTTGAGATGTCATCAGTGATGTCATTGACCATGTCATGAGTGATGTAATATGTGACATCATCAGCAGTCCATTGCGTGGGTGTGAGTTATAGTTAGCTCAACTAACTATAACGACTGAATTTCTCTGGTTTTGTACGAGTGAAAAGTCCAACTAACTATTACGTCCCTGAAACCTGTGTTTTTTTCTGTTAAAATATATGTATGTATGCATATCTATATCTATTCTATATATATATATATATATTCACTGAAAAAAACATAGGTTTCACACCAGTTATAGTTAGCTGGAAGTTTTACTCGCATAAAACCATTGAAATTCCCACGTTATAGTTAGTTGGACTCACTATAACTTGCGCGTGCAATGCACTGCTGATGACGTCACATATTTCATGAGCATTTTTTGTAACGTGACATTGTTTACTTGAAATGTTATGTTATCATTTACTATATATCTTTTCTTTTAAACCAAACATTTGGGAAAATGCATTAACTAAGATACTCTTCGAGTTTCTGTTTCTGCTGAGATAAAATGCATTGCTTTTAAAGGGATCTCCGTGTGATGTTTGTAAACATGGAGATCTTTCTTCCCTTTCCATGATAATACAACAGTATATATACATGAGTGAAAAAATACTGGTCATGTGACCAAGAGCCCGTGAGCTCGAAACGCGTCGTTTATGCCCAAATAAACAACCTTCTGAAGTACCTGATGGTGTGGCTTGTCATCCTTGATCGAAAACGAGAGGATTCTTTGGATGTTCGTGAGCGGTGGCGCCCGCTCGAGTGACCAGCCCCTACCCGCTTGGAAGGGTGAGGAATAGCGCAAAATCTTCATTTTTGACGTGGAGTCAATATCCTCGCCCGCCGGCTGCACTGAGAACTGAAACCCGCTGGGAGAAGACACAACGCGAGTATTTGCACTTAAGACGCCGGGGAGCCGCCGTGGTAACGTGGAGCCGCAGAACCGTGGTGTCAATCACGGAGCGGATCGCACTGACCGCGGGGAAAGCGGTACGAGGCAAAGTGCAGTAGACACAGCGGAGACGGCAGCCAGGGTACGCGAGACAACAATTGTCAGACGCGCATTCAGGCACTGGAACGGTCGGAGGACCGAATTGCATTGTGGGCGATGGAGTACCTTAAGGGGCGGGAAGCCTCTGCAGAAAATGTGTTTAAAAAACAAAAGGGACCCGATGGAAACACAACAGCCGGGTCAGCAGAAACCACTCCCCCTGGCGTGGTTACATTGAAACAAAAAGGATTCACCCTGGAACGTCTAAGAAAGAAAGAACTGAGCCGATGGTGGGAAGCCACATCCCTACAAAACTACATAGAAGTGGATCGTGTCCCCCGTGGCTTGCGTATCTTCATTGTTCCTACCCTGAACAAACCAAAACCGGAAGTATTAAAAGCATGGCGAGAGAACACTAATGCCTGCTCCAAAACGATGATGCAGATCTTGGTTAAAAATGCCTGGGAGGAACATGAGGACCTAGTGAAAGAAATACAAACACTCTTAGATGAGCTAGCCACTGAGAAGGAACAAACAGAGGTATCAAAGATGTTAAAGAATGTGGATGAAAAAATAAACAAATTTGAGAAGGATCTTATTGCAAGGAAGCAACGCAAATTTGAACGCGATGAGAGAGACTACAAGCTTGGAAGAATTTTAACATTCGCAAAGAAATTTGACAAAGCACGTTCAACCCTATTAAGGGACAAGTCATTGGGAATGGCGGATAAAGATCGGTGGCAATCTAGGACCAGCCTGAGCTCCGAAGCAAGCTTAACTGATGCCAATACAGCAGAAAATTTAGGGGTAACGGTTTTTTCCGACGAACTGCTCCTGGTAACAGAGGCCAACGAACAATCTATACGGGGAAGAACCCGTTATCAAGGCCGAGGAGGCAAAGTAAAAGCAAAAAGCGGCGGCAGCGACGCAACAACCTCAGGAACTACTGGTGTGGGAAACAAAGGCCAGACACAGAAGGGCAAATAATGGATGAACAGACTCCAGAACTTACGGTAATGAACCTGTCTAATAGACCCTTAACTGAAGATGAAGAAAAAGTTCTTAAACTTGGTTTAACATTTTGTCCTGATCTGAATTTTGATTATACTCAAACACGTATTGATATGTATATGTTTGTGAGAAAGCTCAAATTGCATAAAATACACACTCACAAAAAGATTAACACGGAACTACCCAACGTTGCCACTGATTCCCCTGACAATATCAGAAATCTGCATGATGCTTTAGTCTCCTTGCATGAAGAAGGTATGGTTGATCTAACTCAATCTCAGGTCCCTACCACACAAGAGGTTGTAGATAATATCCCCGTACTTATTGATACATCTAGTGATATTGAACCTAATTCTTACACTGTGACCACGCCCTTCAAACCCAAATCCAGATACAGACCCCAGCTACCTAGAGACAATATAGATGTATTCCATGATCTTGTAAATAATGACATGTTGAAACTATTGAATAGACCTCAGGAAAGACAGAACCTAACAGCGGGGATGAGGTTGGCACTTAATCAGCTTAAGGATGACGACTCGATCATCATAAAACCCTCCGACAAGGGAGGAAATGTAGTTTTGTGGGACAAGAAACTGTATATCAGTGAAGCGATGAGACAACTGTCTGACACCACATGCTACACAAAGGTAGATCACTCCTATCTGGGCAAACTACTAAATAGGGTTCACCAAAACATTCGAGAGTGGGAAAAAATGAAATTACTCAGTTGGGATGAGACTAAATTCCTCATCAATGAGAATCCCACCACCCCCACATTCTACCTACTCCCTAAAGTGCACAAGAATCAGACCCAACCCCCAGGAAGGCCTATTGTATCTTCTATAAACAGCCTTTTAGAGAACATCTCACACTATGTCGATCATTTTTTAAAATGTTATGTCAAAGACCTAACTTCACATCTAGAAGATACTAAAGACTTTTTGCAAAAAGTTGAAAATTTAAATTGGGAGGCACATTTTTGGCTAGTATGTCTAGATGTTGAAAGTTTATACACCTCTATTCGACACAGAGACGGTCTGAAGGCCTGTGAATACTTTCTGAAGACAAGGAGCAGACATTTGGAAGCACATTCTAAAATGCTGCTTCAAATGATTGAACTGTGCCTAGATGAAAATGTCTTCCTCTTCAATGGGTCTCTATACAAACAAATCCAGGGGACTTCTATGGGCACCTGCTTTGCCCCCAGCTACGCCAATCTCTTGGTGGGCTGGTGGGAGGAGCAGGTGCTCAGGAACGACGAACTGGAACATTGGACCAAATGCGTAAATGTCTGGCTCCGCTACATAGATGATGTCTTTTTTGTGTGGGAGGGGAGCGAGAGAGACTTAATTGATTTTGTAGGAGCACTTAATACGAACAACCTGAATCTAAGATTTACTATGCAGCATAGTCAACAGACGATCGATTTCCTAGATATCAGACTAGTGATTAAGAACAAAACGATCGAAACAGAAATCTTTAGAAAAACAACAGCAGGGAACTCAATGCTCCATTCGAATAGCTGCCACCCTCCTAGCTTTAGGTGGGCAATCCCCTTTGGCGAGTTTTTACGCGCCAGGAGGAACTGCAGCACCGAAGAGAAGTACCAGGAACACAAGAAAATAATGCATGACAGGTTCAAAGTGAGAGGTTACCACGCCAATATGTTGAAAAAAGGCGAAGATAGAGTAGCCCTCATCCAGAGAAACGAGGCATTATTTAAAGACTCCAGAGCCAGTCCCCACAACGCAAAAGCCCCTATAAGACTGATAACCACCTACAATACCCAGTCCTCAGCTTTCAGCCAGATCATAAGGAAAAGATGGGACATCCTCTTACAAGACAAGGTACTAAAAGAAAGGCTAGATCCACATCCCTCTATCACCTATAGGAGAGGAAAGTCTATCAAAGATTTAATAGTACAGAGTCACCTAGAAAGAAAGAAGACCTGGCTGTCAGCAAAAGGTGGGTTCTTCAAGTGTGGGAAGTGCAAGGCCTGCAGCCACAGCTCTAACGTAAGGGAGGTCGAGCTCAAAAGAATAAAAAGGAAATGGAAAATAACTAAAAACATCCAGTGTACCACTGACCATGTCATTTATGTTGTGACCTGCCCTTGCGGCAAATGGTACATAGGCTCAACCACTTTCCCCGTGAAAAAGCGAATTTTGGAGCACTGGCGTGCAATCACCAACAAGGACTTTGCATACAGTACGGCCAAACACTTCCACCAATACCATGATGGAGATTGGACCAAGGCGAAATTTTTCGCACTGGATTCTATCCCCAAACATATCAGAGGAGGGGATCGTCTGACAGCGTTACGCAGAGCAGAGTCCAAATTCATTTTACAGGCAGGGTGTATCTTTCCTTTTGGGATGAATATTGACGAAGAAATGTATGTACATTTATAAACTACTGTTCGGCAGGCTTCCCAGCCTCCCTCTTAAGGTACTCTGATTTCATGACATATCTCTTTAATTATGTCTTTTTAACCGATATTGTTTGTTTTTCAGTATTTGTTTGGTTCCTTGCTGAATATAGGTTTTATTATCTTTAAAAATTCTAAACAGGTTGTAAGTTTGGAAAGTTATGACTTCGTGAAGATCGCTATGCTGTCTCTTAAATGTAAATGTACAGTTGATTTCAATGTACTAATATGTTCGGTTTTCACTTTTTCCTCTCCCTAGAGTATAAGACCTCGTCTTGATATGAAGCGACAAACCACTGATAGAAAGTATTGCTATGAGCACCACTGCTTCACTTGGATATAGATACAACTATGAGCACGAGGTCCTTCTCCCATTTCTCCTTCTAGGGGAGGGTAGAGTTAAATCACCTTTGTTTTCACTATATGACATTGTTGACTAGACATAGAACATAGCTCCTTTTTTCACTTACTTTAACATGAATGAAATGAGATTGGAATACACCAGATTTTGTTACAGAGGGTACTATACCCAAATGATCTTAGTCTTTATAGATATATTTACATCCTCTCTCTAACTATAATTTTTTCATCCCTCCCTGTTTAATTTCTCCTAGCTTTATAACCTGTTTTTTTTTGTAAACATACCATGGGTACTACACCCTTAATGAGCATTTTTTGTAACGTGACATTGTTTACTTGAAATGTTATGTTATCATTTACTATATATCTTTTCTTTTAAACCAAACATTTGGGAAAATGCATTAACTAAGATACTCTTCGAGTTTCTGTTTCTGCTGAGATAAAATGCATTGCTTTTAAAGGGATCTCCGTGTGATGTTTGTAAACATGGAGATCTTTCTTCCCTTTCCATGATAATACAACAGTATATATACATGAGTGAAAAAATACTGGTCATGTGACCAAGAGCCCGTGAGCTCGAAACGCGTCGTTTATGCCCAAATAAACAACCTTCTGAAGTACCTGATGGTGTGGCTTGTCATCCTTGATCGAAAACGAGAGGATTCTTTGGATATATATATATATATATATATATATTACCTACTGGCGGTCGCCAGTAGGTAGTTATAGTTAGGACCTTGTTTCTATTCAAAAAACGTTTTTTCTTTTCCGAATATCTTTGGCGCCATTTAACGAATCTTCATGAAATTTTCAAATCTAATGACCAGCTCAGGTAAGCTCCTTTCTTGAAAGTTTGGTGGTGATTCGTCAAGCAAGGGCTGAGAAAAAAAGGGGGACCAAAAACGCATTTTTCCCATGTTAATTTCCATAGGAATTTTGGAACAGGCTACATCCCGAACTGCTGAACGGAATTACACCAAATTTGGCAAAAAGGTAGCTCTTGGTTCAGAAAGCGCTCTTTTCTTTTATTGTGTAAATCTATTTGGTAGTTGCTGAGAAATTACAAAAACGAAAATATCGATATCTGAGCACAAAGGAGGATTTGAGCACCCTCCCAAGCATGAGCTTCATTTTGATTGGCTGCCAACACTCCAAACCAGGAAGTGTTGGCAGCCATCTTGTGACTCGGTAACCGAGTCACAAAAAAACTGTTAAAAAAATGATTAAAGAACAAGAAAAGGGGGCAGAGTAGAAACACCCTGACCCCATATTCCTGCTGAGGGACTCCCATAAGGACACCCAGGGCCAAAAAAGGCATTTAGAAAAAATCAGCCAAATTCGCACTCTGCACCCTTCCCCTTTAATTACTTTTTTTTAATGGAAGGCCGGCCCCGGGGGATAGGGGTCCGGGGCCATACCTGGCCTGAGGAGGGGGGCCACGCGGCCCCCTCTCCCAAAATTGTATTTTTTTGAAAAATAAGGCTGGCCAGGACCCGGGGGCTAGGATCCCCACGGCCATAATTGGCCTCAGAAGGGGGACCACGTGGCCCCCCTCCAAAATAAAAAATATATAAAGGCTGGCCAGGCCCCGGGGGATGGGGTCCCCGGGCCAGAAGTGGCCTAGGGAAGGTAGGCCATGCGGCCCCCTTCTGAATATTTAATTATTTTTTTAAAAAAAAGAAAAGCTGGCATCGTGCTGGAGGCCCTGCCCCCTCCCAGTACCACTCTGCAAACGCGCCTCAATGGGGATTAAGGGAATTAAGTCCCCTTGAATCCATCCTGACAGTCCCTGGGGGCCAACTAGCCCACCAGGCACTTCCAGTAAGCCCCACACAGCTGGATTGCTGAGAGTGGTCCGAGGCCACACACCCTTTTTACAACACTCTGCAAACGTGCTGCCTGGCGCACTGCTGCTCGGAGGATGAAGTCCACTTTAGTCCTGAGGTCCTCAGGACACAAGAGGACCTCATTGCTCCACCAGCAGTGTGCCAGGAGGCATGTTTGCAGAGTGGTGTAAAAAAGGAACATGGTCTCAGACCACTCTCAGCAATCCAGCTGTGTGGGACTTACTGGAGGTACCTGGTGGGCTAGTTGGCCCCTAGGGACCCTCAGAAATCAAGGGGATGCCCCAAACCAGAACACGCCATGAGGCACGTTTGCAGAGTGGTGAAGAAATAGGATGTGGCCTCTGTCCACCTTTCAGCAATCCCACAATGTCGGAGAAACTGGAGGTATCAGGTAGGCTAGTTGGTCCCTAAGGACCCTCAGCAGCGAAGGGGACTTTATTACCCATCCAAGAGCGCGGCAGGAAGTGCATTTGAAGAGTGGTGGGGAAAGTGGGCATGGCCTGCTATGAGAATGTAGCATTCCTGCTGTGTGGGGCTATCTGGAGGTAATAGGAGGGGTAGTTGTCTCCCAAGGTTCACCTTGGGGGCCAACTACCCCTCCTGTTACCACCAGTAAGTCCTACACAGTGCAATTGCTGAGAGGTCTTCAGAGGCCACGCTCACCTTTCTCCACCACTCTGTAAATGCACCTTCTGGCACAGTACTGGTTGGGGGATGAAGTCCAATTTACTCCAGAGGGACTTTGGCAGCCAAGTAGACCTTCTGGTACATCCTGTAAGTCCTACGCAGCAGATTAGCGCTGGTTGCAGGCCCAGCCCCCTTTCTCCACCATTCTGCAAACATGACTAAGAGTTAAAGAAGCATTTGTAATGGAATAGGTCTCTCATTTGCAAGAGTTAGAGCTATTGGCGTTGTAAATCTAAACGTTTTTACACATTTCTTTTGCAGTGGGATGGATGTACTTTGTGTGTAGTGGAATTATGTGATATGTTGTACAGTGAAATTATGTGGATAGAAAGTATGTGGTAATTAATGTGTAGAAAGTATGTAGAGTGGGATTATGTGTTATGGAGAGTAACTATGTGGTATGGTAGTCTTTGTTGTTGAGTGGTAACCTCAGGTTAATTCTTCCTCAATCCCATAGAAGCTAAATTATGAACTCAATGAGACAAAAAGAAGAAGGGATCACTGAGGAATACTTCTAGACCTAGTCAGAGGTATGAGCAGGGCCACTGGAATTATGCGACTTTCTGCACGGCTTTTGCCCAGTTATACATTTTCCGCATTAGCCACATAATCTATCATCTGTTACCTAATCGGCAGATTTTAACAAAAAAAGTCTTGTTTCTAGCTCAAACACCTCAAATGATATAAAAAATGCAGCGATCAGTGTTACAGCATGTTGGAAGGCCCTTTGCAAACCTAGAATGGTCACCTGTTACTTATTGCTAAATGTGGGTGTTAAATTGGTACTAATGGTGTGCAAATCACTCTTGCTTCTTTCTACGTCTCTCTTGCCACTTTCCCTTTTATCTGCACTTCTTTTGCCTCCTTCTGCTCATCTTTTCTACTTTCTGTACCTCTCTTGCCTCTTTCTGCACCTCTCTTGCCTTTTTCTGCACCTCTCTTGCCTATTTCTGTACCTCACTTGCTTCTTCCCATACCCCTCTTGCCGCACCCCTGTTCCCTCTTTCTGCACCTCTTCTGCTTGTTTCTGCATTTCTCTTGCCTATTGCTTCTTTCTGCACCTGTCTTGCTTCTTTCTGCACCTCTGATGTGTCTTTCTGAAATTGTTTTCTCTATTTCTGCACCTCTTTGGCCTCTTTCTGCATCTCACTTGCCTCTTTCTGCAATTCTTTTGTTTCTTTCTGCACTTCTCTTGCTTCTTTCTACGCCTCTGTTGCTTTTTTCAAAATTCTCTTGCCTCTTTCTGTACATCTCTTGCCTCTTTCTGCACCCTTCTACCCTTTTCCTGCACGTCTCTTGGTTCTTTTGCACTGTTCTTGCTTCTTTCTGCACCCCTCTTCCCTCCTTCTGTATCTCTGTTGTTTCTTACTGCATTGCTTCTTTCTGTACCTCTCTTGGGAATCTCTGCACCCCTCTTGCCTCTTTTGGCACCCCCCTTCTCTCTTTCTGCACCCCTGTTCCCTCTTTCTGCACCTCTTCTGCCTGTTTCTGTACATCTGCTACCTCTTTCTGAACTTCTCCTGACACTTTCTGTACCTTTTTTGCTTCTTTCTGCACTTCTCTTGCTTCTTTCTGTACCCCTCTTGCTTCTTTCTGCACCCAACTTGCCTCTTTTTGCACCCGTATTCCCTCTTTGTGCATCTCTCTTGCCTCTTTCTGTACCTCTCTTGCATTTTTGCACCCCTCTAGTCTCCTTCTGCATCTCCTTTGCTTGTTTCTACTCTTCTTTTGCCTCTTTCTGTACCCTTCTTGCGTCCTTCTGCAACTCTGTTGTTTTTTACTGCACTGCTCTCGCTTCTTTCTGTTCCTCTCTTGTAAATTTCTACACCGCTCTTGCCTTTCTCGGCATGCCTCTTCTTTCTTTCTGTAACCCTGTTCCCTCTTTCTGTACTTCTGCCTGTTTCTGCACCTCTGTTTCCTCTTTCTGAACTTCTCTTGTCTCTTTCTGCACACCTGTTGCTTCTTTCTGTACTTCTCTTGCCTTTCTGCAACCATCTTCCCTCTTGCTGCACCTCTGTTGCTTCTGTCAGTACTTCTCTTGCCTCTTTATGTACCTCTCTTGGCTATTTCTGCACACACAGGGCTACTTTTAAACTGACCTCAGGCTAAGCAGTGCACACATGCAAGTGCAGAAAAGAGCTGCTGGCCTCTAAAATGCAATGCCCTATTATATGCTAGGGATTTACAGGTAGTTTTAATCCACCTGCCCTATTATGTATTAGGGCCTTACTGGAGAGGTCATGCCAATCATAGGGGTACCACAAAAAATAGTGTACCCTGGTGTATGTAGGTGTTTTCACTGTATTTTAAGTGTCTTTCAGCATAGCACTGGCTCCGGGCCTGGTTAGGCACAACCCAGGGTCAGTCAGTTACCACCAGTACCAGTCAGCAAAATGTGGATGATGCCCAGGCCACAGGATGACTTTGCAACAAGGCCTCTTTCTGCACCTCAGTGGGTTCTTTCTGCACATCTCTTGCTTCTTTCTGCACCTTTCTTCATCTTTCTGGACTTCTGTTGCCTTTTTCAGCATTTCTCTTGCTTCTTTCTGCACCTTTCTTCCTCTTTCTGCACATGTCCTACCTATGTAGGCATAGTTAGAAATTAGCATTTACAAAACCTTTGAAATTCACTGAAAAAAACATAGGTTTCAGGGACGTTATAGATAGAAATTAGCATTTAAAAAACCTTTGAAATCCACTGGAAAAAACAGGTTTCAGGGACATTATAGTTAAAAATTAGCATTTAATAAACCTTAGAAATTCACTGAAAAAACCATAGGTTTCTGGGACGTTACAGTTAGTTGGACATTTCACTCGTACAAAACCAGAGAAAGTCGGCCGTTATAGTGAGTTGAGCTAAGTATAACTCGCTCCCCTGCAATGCACTGCTTAAGACATCACATATTCATGACATGGTCAGTGGCATCACTGATGACATCTCAAATGACATCACTGATGACATCATCCATGTGATAATATTATGCAGCTCCTCACACCCGAATATATTCTTTGATACACCCACTATAAAATACAGACTACCATTTTTGAAACCAAAGAAACACCAATACCAGTTACTACATACCAACTCACTGATTCCTAGGTCTACACACGCACCTACTCATTCACCAATACAGTCCCTCATACATGCAGTTACTCATCAATACAGCACTATCATATGCACTCATATACCTATACAAACACTCACACACCGCCACTCTCCCACAGAGTTAGTCACACACATAGTCAGTCATGCAAAGAATAAATCATACTCCCATTTACTCACCTATGCAATTATACTTACACCATCTCACTTATTCACCTTATTCATACAGATACTAACACATACTTACTCTCTTATACAATCACTGACACACGCACACACTCATCCATACAGCCAATCTAACAATCACTCACTCTCACATATAGTCATTTATATAGTCCAACACTCAAATATACTGCCTTTCGCGCATGTAGTTACTCACACATGTACCACTGAGACATCTAAACACTCACCAACACACCCAAACAAATACTCACCCACCCATACAGCCCTTCACAGACACACTATTTAACCCATACATGTGTGCAGGACTGTAAGGGTGGATGAATGTGTGTATGGGTGTGTTACTAACTGAATGACTGCCTCAATAGTGTCTTTATGAGAAAGTACATATGTTTTAAACTAGTATATGTGAGTAATGATGTATATAGGTAAGGATATATGACAGTGACAGATTGAAAAAGTTCCTGTATAAATAAGTATGTGTTTCTATAACTGATTGTTTAAGAGAGTAAGTATGTATACGTTTCTGTAAAACTAAGTGTAGTGGTGTGTGTATAGCTGTATATGCAAACAAATGGATGTTTGATAGTTTATTTGCATGTGTGAGTATGTGTGTGAGTAACTGTATGGATGAGTATCGGTGTGTAACAGGATGTATAGGTGTATGAGTACATATGATGAGTGAGTACATGTTTAAGTGACTATATAGAACTGTTAAAGGATGAGTGGATGTGTATGTAGATGTTGGAATTACTGAATAGGTTGTTGTAACTGGTATTGGTATCTCCATTTTTTTGAAAATTTTTGTATCTATTTTTGAATGTGTGTATTATAGGTTATATTAGGGTGAGAGGAGGACTGCCACTCTTTCACATGGATGATTTCATCAGTGATGTCATCAGTGATGTCATTTGAGATGTCATCAGTAATGTCATCAGTGATGTCACTGACCATGTGATGAGTGATGTAATATGTGATGTCATCAGCAGTGCATTGCGGGCGCGCGAGTTATAGTTAGCTGAACTAACAATAACGGGGGAATTTCAATGGTTTTGTATGAGAGAAATGTCCAGCTAACTATAACATGGGTGAAACCTATGTTTTTTCAGTGAATTTCTAAGGTTTTTTTAAATGCTAATTCCTAACTATAACGTGGCTGAAACCTATGGTTTTTTTCAGTGAATTTCTAAGGTTTTTTAAATGCTAATTCCTAACTATAACGTGGCTGAAACCTATGGTTTTTTCAGTGAATTTCTAAGGTTTTTTAAATGCCAATTCCTAACTATAACATGGCTGAAACCTATGGTTTTTTCAGTGAATATAGATATGCACTGGAAAACTAAACACCCACTTCCTTTACAAAGAAATGGAAAGTTTGCATCTCTGCAACCGCTCTAATTTTTCACCTTAGTCATCTTCCACTCAATCAACACAACAACCACAAATACACACACCTACTTGCTACCCTTCTTGCCTAAGCTTATCAATTATTCTTCTTTCATTCAAATTCAAAGTGCAGGCCCTTTATTCAGCCTTCTTGGTAACTACTACCCGTGAATATCAGTGGGTAACTTGCACACTTCTGTCCTTTCTTGCGTCTTTTCTACCACACACTGCGACAGGTTTACAAGCCCCTTGCACCAGTTTTGCATCATTTTTCCCACGACCTTGTAAATCTGCCCAACTGTGTGTACTTTATGCACTAGCTTTCTTCCTTAGTTGTTGTATTAGTTTCTCTTGCTCCCACTTCAGAATCCAACACCATATCTGTGTAATGACCTGGAAATCCAAAGATCCACTTCACTGACAATGCAGTGGGTAGTTTGCGTCTCTCCAACCTTTCTTATTTTTCACGTTTTTCATCTTCCACTCAATCTACACATCATCCACACATACACACATCTAATTGCTGCATTCCTTAGCTGTGATTATCAACTATTCTTATATTTTATATTCATTTTCAAAGTGCAGGTCCTTTATCGAGCCTTTTTGTTCTAACTACTATTCCAGTAATTCGGCTCATACACAGAACTGTGCATAAAGACTTAGGACCTCAGTAAATTATGGTGTACCAAAACCCACCTTACTACACAAACCCCCTACCAAACTAGCAATCAGTGACTCATTGATTGTTCGCCCTAGAGCAAAAACACCAATGACTAGTCAACCCAGAACATGCGACTTAGATTACATGAAGTAAAGTGGATAACAAAAACACTCTTTCAATATAGTCTTACACCAGTCCAAAACAAGATGTAAATAAAGACACGTGCAACTTTGAAATGTTTATTTCTAATGCCATAATCTCATGCACAGTACCTTAGACAATACAACCAAACATATTATCAGAAACAAGGTTGTCAGCATTGTTACTATTCTATGAAATAGAAACGGAAAATGCATCCTATAATGCTAAAGGTAAACAAATTTAAAATATACGTACATTTCACCCTCCCTACCTAGCAGATTAGTTTATAACTACAGAAAGTCTCATAGGATTACATGGGCAGACCCATACCTCTGGTACTCAGCAGTAGTGGATCACATTCAGTGCTCCACAAACTGTCAAGATACGAATGTTCTCCAACTGTGTGTAACTTTGCCTCCACAATGGATTATGAAACGCACAAGTATCAGAGGTGGCCACAGCTCCACATGTATTATGGCTCGAACGTGCGAGGATCATTCTGAATAACAGACATAGTATTCAAGATAACCTTGATGTTCCATGCTCTCACTATACACACAAAACTAGTGAGGCAGTTTACAAATCTAGCATGCCAAATTATTCTCATATAAAGCAAAATACTCAGCCTTCTCTAAACAATATCACAAGTACGTGTCGTGTGCAAAACAGAGCAGGAAAGCAAAAATAGCTTGTAAGCTTCTAATAAACCCATGCTAACTTAACAGGGTGTGAGTGCAACGCTCAGCCCCACGGCACCCTTTCTTAATCAAAGCACGTGATATAAACGTGGCCGAATTAGGAACGCAGAGTCCAAGCCTAAAAAGCAGAGTCCAGTTCACATTTCCAAAAAAAAGTTATTCGCTCTTTGATAGAAAGCAGTAATTAATTAATAAAGAATACCTGGAAAAATCAAAGAGTCTTAATCCAACAGCGTGTAAGCACAGTATGTAGCAACAGCCTCCAACAGGAAGTCATTGTTCTCATCTGAAAACATTTAAGCCATCCAATTCAATAGTGGGAATGAACATAAATGTTCCTCAACGACCGGAGCAGCTATCACCATCGGAGGAAAACTCATGTCATCTTCAATGTAACTGCATGCCAAGAACTCAAGCGCCGCTGAAAAACCATTCCAACGTCTCATTATTCCATGCGTCGCTGCTAAGGCCATAATCCCGCCGCCAGAACAGAGCACGTCATGAACCAGTAAGGGGCTCATCAGCTGGTCATAATCCGCATTGGGAGACACCGTACTGCAGAGACACAAATCCAGGGCCCAGTCGAAATCACAGCTCAGGCAATGGAAAACAGGTTGAACGCATGTGAAAAAGGAAAATCGAAACGATAATCCATAAGCTGCACTCAATGTAGCCAAAGGCAGCGCTCCGTAATAACTAATCATTCGGTTGGGAAGCAGCAAGAGCCAGGACATATTATCGTCTGCTGCAGGATGTGCATCCATATTTATGTGAACAAATTAATAAAAGCACACCGGCAACTAATGCGAGTATTAAGAACAAACCACCAAAGATGCTGGAAAAAATTGAATGAAAAAATCCCCAAAAGACACCAAATATACTTTCTACAGAAGTCACAAGGCCACTGCTTCTAACTTTAAAAAAGTAAGGTAACCCCGTAGTCAAGGACACATTAAAAATACTCTAAATTAACTCCCCAAAATTCATGAGCACGTCTGTATTTAATAAATCATGCACTTCTGTGCGGGTGTTTGCTACATGAAGGACAAATGTTTGTGTACCAGATATAACAGCTACCTCTTTTTGAGAGAATAGCGCTCTTTAACGACTCATTTGGGTGACTCTGCTTTCAAGGTCGAAATCGACAGCCAGATGGAAACATCCAGCTTCCCATGCATAGGAGTTAACACAACTTTTTTTAATCAAACCGCACGCTCAGTTATTGTAATCATGTAAGCGATGCCTTCTAACATTGCACAACAATCTCCATTATTTCATAGTAAATAACTCCAGTTTCCAGTAAACTGAACGTTGTTATGATAGCAGGTGTCGGACTACCTTGCAAAACTCAGTCCAAATTAGGCGCATCTTGTATACAAGAGCCATGCAATTGTATGTGTCTACAAATTAAGGAGTGATCTGGTACTATTGTGCAATCCTCGCCATTCACATAGACTTCTTTTCCCTCCCTCAGACATCTATATGTAAATGGTAATAACCAAGCTTCATGCAGATAAGCGCTCCCTAAACATCCATATCCGCCTATAGCATAGTATTTCATGCAAACCTCAAACATAACCAGGTTAAAAAATAATGTTATGATACTGTGGATAAGCCACACACCTGAATAAGATCTCCAATGATTCAGCACTTCTAACCATTCTCATAGCGCACTCTGTGCTTTGATTTGACAGTGAGAGAGTGATCGCACCATAGTTTGTACTGCTATTCATTCTCAGCATACGCTACGAATACCCTTTGACGTTACACGTCGCATCAAAGCTTCTGTGTGACGTCATGTACGGCGCCCCGTACAAAAAAGACGCAAATGTTTTTAATTGTTTAAAAACATATATTCATGTATTTAATGAACATACTAACAGAAGACTTAATCTAGGATAATTATGAAATAATTTTTTTTAAGTTTTAAAAATCCTATATTACTTCTATATTGTATGCGTGCAGCTGCGTGCCCCTCCGCCTGGTACCCTAGACTTCACCACGCCCAGACCCGGTTCATAAGCACGCGTGATCGTCACCACAAAACCATTAGCACGCATATCGCTTTTCCACACATGCTTTTACAACTAGTATGCATTTACCACACATGATAAATGCATAATCTTAATAATGTTTTTTTGTTGACCAACACGTGTTGTAATGCCTGTGCCTTACGTTCTTCAAATTAGTTTCTAGGTATACATGTGACCAAGTCTGATAAGATCGGAGACCAAGGACAAACACCGTGGTATCTGTGGCACGAAATCTCATCGATCACAGAGAAAATATGCGCAGGGTAAAATGAAAGTAACAGGTATAATAAAAATAACGGAGGAAAACTACTAAAATGGCGGTTGGATGGAGTATGTAATCAACGTTTGGCGCCTCAACACTACATTTCAAATAAATATACATACAATATGTTTATTAATATATTACAAAAGTATAGCACTGGATGACACACATGACCCGGGAAAAGAAAGAGGCAAATTTAATATCTAAAATCAGGAGAGGTTTGCTTGGCGAACTTGAAGAAAAAGAAAAAAAAGTGCCCTTGCAAACAAGGCTGCGCATGCGTAGAGAGTACAACTGATGCAGGGAAAAAAACGGAAAGTGTTACATACTGTCATAGAAATATAGCTCTAAAAATTGCCCTCGTAATTTGCCCCCCCCCCCCGGGACCTAATAAACAAAACGGACTTCTAGTTTTTTTTCACCTTTTCCACCGCGTACAAGTTCTGCATGAGTACCCCGCCATTTTTTATTTTGTTTAAAATAAAAATTGAGCCTAAAGTTCCATGTACCATCCCACTGACCAAGACTATAGGGTCACTATGTTTCTACCCTGCCCCCTTTCCTTATTTCTCAACTTTGTTTTACTGTTTTCTTGTGACTCGGCTCTCGCGACAAAAAAGATGGTTGCCAACATTTCCTGTTTTGGAGTATTGACAACCAATCAGCATGCAGCTCTTGCTCGTAATTGTACGTTTTTCCATACGCGTACGCCGCGATTTTCTTTAAAAAAAAAATAGAGCCTAAACATCCATGTACGACCCCCTGAGCAAGCCTAGAGGGTCAGAATGTTTCTAGCCTACCCCCTTCCCTTATTTCTCAACTTTGCTTTACTGTTTGCTTGTGACTCGGTTCTAGCGAGGCACAAGATGGCCGCCAACACTTCCTGGTTTCGAGTGTTGACAGACAGTTCACAGCCAATCAGCATGCAGCTCGCGCTCGTAATTGAACAGATTTCCGTACGCGTGCTGAACTCTGTCTCTAGATATCGCTATGATTTTACTTGCAATTTTCTCAGAAACTACTGAACGGATTTACACCATTTCACAAAAAGCACAATCTGCGAACAGAACTCTACCTCTCTGCCAAATTTGTGTAATTCCGTTCAGCTGTTCGGTCCCTAAGGAAAATTGCATGGGGAAAACATGTTTTGGGACCCCCTTTTTTCTCGGCCCCCACTTGACGAATCACTCCCAAACTTCCAGAGAAGGAGCGGAACCAAGGAGGCCATTTTCTTGGAGAAATCCAGGAAGATTCGTCCACCGGCGCCAAAGTTATTCCAAATAGAATGTTGTGGATTTCCTATGGAAACTAGGTCCTAACTATAACTACCTACTGGCGACCGCCAGTAGGTAATATATATATATATATATATATATATATATATATATATATATATATATATATATATATATATATATATATATATATATATATATATATATTCGCTCCAAATCCCGTAACTGTGGATTTCCATCCTACGGTGAAAAGAAGCACTCACGGGGGTCGTTTGGGTTATTTAATGTTCACCAGCAAACAGACACTTCATCAACAGACGCGTTTCGGTACAAAACCTTCATCTATGTTTACCGAAGCCCCATCTTGGACACAGTTTTATCCTCATGTGCAAAAATCGCAATCAAAGAAGGACTCAGAAATACAAAGAGTCACAACAAATAGGCGCCATCTTTAAACATGTAACGTAAGAAAATCCCAAGGCGCTGAGGAAGGCAGAGAATACGCCGAAATGCATTCGCCGAGTGGGGATGATGGAGGACCGAGACTTACCCATGTGTGTGAATAAAGCCGTTTCCAAACTGTTCCCCTTCTGTGGCCTCTTCACTTTTGCTTCGGTTGAGGTGTGGAGTCGGATATTTCAGCGCGGGTTCCAGTAACGCGCTAGGAGGCCCCCGCTTTGAAAAGTTGGTTCTGGACAGCTGGAGAAAACGGATTCAATCCGGGCTACCGGAATTACCAGAGCCCCCCTGCCAGTTCGGGACATGTTATGGCGGTGTTGGGGTCATTCAGCCTCACGTTGGGCGAGGTTTGATTCCAGCCTTGCCCCCGTCCAATCAGTTCCCGATGTCAGCAGGGTTTAAGCGGTTTGGGGACATGAGGAGGCGGCATGTTCCATCAACATGGGAACAAGGAAGGTTCCCCTCAGCAATTCTGTGGACCCGCCCCACGCAACAGCCTCCAGACACTAACATGAACAATGCATCCTGGGACTGGTAGGCGTATAGACATTTAACGAACTACCAGGGCTGCTAGCGTTTAGGTATATACCTTTAAGGAGCGGGACACTGAGCGACCTATCAGGAAGGGCTAGAATATTATTCTGTGCCACACGAACCTTCCTGCATCATTTACATCCCAGGCGCTGAGGAAGGCAGAGAATACGCCGAAATGCATTCGCTGAGTGGGGATGATGGAGGACCGAGACTTACCCATGTGTGTGAATAAAGCCGTTTCCAAACTGTTCCCCTGCTGTGGCCTCTTCACTTTTGCTTCGGTTGAGGTGTGGAGTCGGATATTTCAGCGCGGATTCCAGTAATGCGCTAGGAGGGCCCGCTTTGAAAAGTTGGTTCTGGACAGCTGGAGAAAACGGATTCAATCCGGGCTACCGGAATTACCAGAGCCCCCCTGCCAGTTCGGGACATGTTATGGCGGTGTTGGGGTCATTCAGCCCACGTTGGGCGAGGTTTGATTTCAGCCTTGCCCCCGTCCAATCAGTTCCCGATGTCAGCAGGGTTTAAGCGGTTTGGGGACATGAGGAGGCGGCGTGTTCCATCAACATGGGAACAAGGAAGGTTCCCCTCAGCAATTCTGTGGACCCGCCCCACGCAACAGCCTCCAGACACTAACATGAACAATGCATCCTGGGACTGGTAGGCGTATAGACATTTAACGAACTAACAGGGCTGCTAGCGTTTAGGTATATACCTTTAAGGAGCGGGACACTGAGCGACCTATCAGGAAGGGCTAGAATATTATTCTGTGCCACACGAACCTTCCTGCATCATTTACATCCCAGGCACTGAGGAAGGCAGAGAATACGCCGAAATGCATTCGCCGAGTGGGGATGATGGAGGACCGAGACTTACCCATGTGTGTGAATAAAGCCGTTTCCAAACTGTTCCCCTGCTGTGGCCTCTTCACTTTTGCTTCGGTTGAGGTGTGGAGTCGGATATATATATATATATTCACTGAAAAAACCATAGGTTTCACACCAGTTATAGTTAGCTGGAAATTTTACTTGCATAAAACCATTGAAATTCCCATGTTATAGTTAGTTGGACTCACTATAACTTGCACGTCTGCAATGCACTGCTGATGACGTCACATATTACATCACTCATGACGTTTTTTTTAAAAAAATGGATTGGTTAACTGGCTTATTAAGTGTATCTAAACCATTATTTAAAAATATAACAAATTTTATATTATGTATTTTACACTTGCTATCTAATTTAGAAACGCTGTTAGTTTGGTACATGTATTATACAAGAATGTAAAATGAGAAAATACTGACAGTATTTCTTCTATGCCTATTGTTGCACTGTCACTTTAAATGGAGGTGTATCTCACGACACTGTTGTCATGTGATCAAGGCAGGGATCTGCCGAAACGCGTCGTGACGATATGGCAAGCCCTGAAATAAATATTTAAAAATGTGCACCAAATTTGGGTCTTCCTCGTCTTTTCGTCTTGTTGAAGGCGAGCCTTGCAGAATATAGCGCTGGACAGCTTTCCCCATCGACGAAGACCCCCTCCTCAATAAGTTGGCTCTGGAGACAGATGGAAGGTTGCTGGTACGGACGTTCTACAAACTGCTTTTGCGGAACTGAGGTGCCTTGCTTTGAAACGCGCTGGAAAACGGAAACCTTCGGAGCCCCATGCTGTGGTGGAAATTTTGCTGAGACCAGGAAGAAGGAGTCGCCCATTTCCGGTAGCCAGGCGAAGCTCGGAGGAGCGGGAGCTCGGCAGCTGGAGTAAGCGGCAACGGACCCTGGGGGTGAGGCAAGTCCGAAACAAACAGCAGGTGAGTAGGTGTGCGCCCAAGTAGCTACGGGCAAAAGAAAAGAAGCCCGATATCTGTGTGCAAAAACATACAGTGGCGAAAAGCGGCAAAGACCAATACGTGCAATTTTGCCATGTCGGCGGCAGCAGTAAAGAACCGCGAACATGCAGCGGCAGGAATGTTCTCGGACGAGGCAGTGCAGCCAAAGCAGACAGAGACAGTTACCGGCTTAAACATTGCTGCCGGGGGGACAGGAATAAAAGACAAATATAAAGCGCTAGAAAAACTAATGCGCAGAGAAACAGCCAAATGGTGGGAGGCCAAATCTTTACGTGGCTATCTGGAGGTTAATTGCATACCCCGAGGGCTTAGGATAATGATAGCCCCTAACTACGATACACCAAACCCCCGCCTAATGGCTGAATGGGCAGAATGTAATTTAGATAACTCCAGGAGGTTGGTGGAGATTCTAGTAAGGCACGCGGAAACTGACCGCGATGAAATTCTGCCGAACATTGATCTGCTGCGCAGAGAAATAGAGGGGCTAAGTGACTCACAAGAAACCAAAGCCAAGTTTGAGCAAGAAATAGAACAATGCTTACAAAAAGAGGAAGAAAAAATAAAAGTGCGCAAAACGTACAAATTCAGACGAGACAAGGAGGACTACGAAAATGGAAGGATTTTCACGTTTTCTAGAAAATATGATGTGGTGAGGCAGAATGCAGGTAAAATGCCTAATCAACCTAGTGGCGGAGTCCAGCAAGCAGCGAGCTCTGCACCTGAAACCTCCTCAATCTCGGGGTCAAGTGTATATACAGAAAGTGGCTCAGATGAAGGAGAGGGAAATAGCAATGCCATTAAACCCACAATGGGGGAGGAATTGGAGTATATACGGCAGAGCAGGCGGGAGACTCTACGATCTGCAACCACAGTGCAGCCGGAAAAAACGGCGCACCAGGAGCAGGAGGGAGAGGAGGACCGCTCAGAGGAAACGCGACAGTGCGAGGAAGTTGGAATCGGGGCTCATGGAAAAAGAAAAACAAAAATCAAAATCAATGAGAGGAGAGGAGAAAGAGACAATATGGTGGAAGTGGGAACAAATGCCAATACCATCATCAATTTGTCCGAAGTAACCCTCACAGTGGCGGAGAAGCAATTGCTGTCACTAGGTCTATCATATTGCCCAGAATCCAACTTCCAATATACACGGACTAGAGCTGACATTTACCAGTTTATTCGCAAACTAAAGCTCCAGAAATTTCACAAGCTGCAAACGAGGGGCAAATCAAAAAATACCGCCATGGTTGAGACAGGAAGCAAGAATTCTAATTTGTCGTCCAGTGATTTTGAGACTTTGGCTGCGGCCCAAAGTATCATCAACTTACCAGATTCGGCGCCGCAATGTGAAATGTCACAGGAAAGAGAGATCTTTGGAGAACCTTTCCCAATCCTGACTTCACAAGAAGTACGTAGCCTTGGTAACACCAAACCGGAAACACCGTTCAAAATCAAGTCTAAATTTGTGCCAGTCATGATGAAAGACTCGATAGATGTCTTCAATGAAATTGTAGTGGCACAAGTGAAAAAATTAAATAGGAGAATCCAATCCGCAAAAAGACAACGTTCAAATGATGAAATTAAATATGGTCTATTAGTTGACAAACTGAAAAAAGAAGAGAAGGTGGTAATAAGAAATTCGGACAAAGGAGGGAATATTGTGTTGTGGCCCCTTTCTGAATACCTTATCGAAGCAAATAAACATCTAGGAGATAACCAATGCTATGTCACCAGTACACCACTGAATTACAAACGTATGCAAGATGACCTCTGTACTAAATTACTGGCTTGGAAAAGTTTGGGGTTGTTAAATAATGACGAGTTTAAGTACTTGAAAAAAGAATTCCCCAAAACACCTGTAATTTACTTTATTCCAAAGATTCATAAGGACCGTGCAAAGCCTCCTGGTCGTCCAATAATTGCAGCCTGTGATGGCCCACTTGAAAATCTATCCAGGTACATCGACTATTTTTTACAGGAGCATGTGGTGAAATTGGAATCTTTTATAAAAGACATAGGAGATTTTTTATTCAAGATTAACAAAATCGATTGGCAAGATGGATACTATCTCATTACCTTAGATGTGTCATCACTATATACCTGTATTAGAAATCAAGACGGGTTAAGGGCAGTGAAACACTTTCTAAATAAAAGAAATATGGAGTTTGCAGAACATGACAGAATGCTTATAGACCTATTGACTTTCTGTTTGGAACATAATTACTTTTTGTTTAACAAGCAAATGTATCGCCAAGTCCAAGGGGTAGCTATGGGGACCAGTTTTTCCCCCAGCTACGCCTGCTTATTTATGGGCTGGTGGGAAGAACTGGTCCTCAAAAGGCAATACTCCGATATATATACAGAAAAAGTTGTATCTTGGCTAAGGTACATAGACGATCTGATAATTGTGTGGAAAGGTACAAGAGAAGAAGCCATGGATTTCACTAGAGAGATTAACATCAATGACATTAATTTACAATTGACGCACAATATAAGCAATTGTCAGGTATCATTTTTGGATGTGTCAGTAAATATAGTTGACAACAAGATATGTACAACCCTGTTTAGAAAGGAGACAGCAGGGAACACGTTGCTACATGCAACTAGCGCACACCCCAGACACCTCATACACAGCATCCCGTACGGGAAAATGCTTAGGCTACGCAGGATATGCAGCAAGGAGGAGGAACTCAAAAAGCATCAGCAGGATAGCAAGGCCAGGTTTTTAGAACGGGGCTATGGTGCAAAAGTGATTGATGCCGCAATTGCCAAATCCATTGTAAGACCAAGGGAGGAACTGATTGAAAATACGGTCAATCGTAGGCAGTCAGCCATTGCTGATGCCCAAACAATGCAAACACCCCCTAGGCTGATTCTAACTTACAACAGACAGCATAAGGATTTACGTAAAATCATTCAGCGTAATTGGAATGTGGTGAGGGATGACCCTGTGATAGGTGGTTATCTTCCAGAGTTCCCGGCAATCACATATCGTAAGGCCACCTCCATGGCTGACGTACTGGTTAAAAGCAGTCCTGAGTATAAGGATTCCACAGGTCTATCTTTGGCACGAAAGGGATTTTATAAATGCCCTCAGTGCAAAGCCTGCACATATGGAGTAAACAGGACCACTTATCTCACTGCCTTTAACATGATACCACAAAGTATTAAACATCACCTTACTTGCAAAAGTGAGTATGTGGTATCCGTGTTAGAATGTAGCTGTAATTTGAAATACGTCGGAAGTTCTAAGTTACCGGGCCATAGACGTATATTACAGCACATAAGGGCAATCAATAATAACGATCAGAGCTATCCGGTGGCCTGTCATTTTCACGATGTGCATGGGGGAAAACCTAAAGATCTAAGATATTTCCTGATAGATACGGTACCGATGCAAAGAAGAGGAGGGGATAGAGAGGGGATGTTACGCAAATTGGAGACTCACTATATTCTCCTATTAGACACAAAACAACCAAATGGTCTAAATATGAGTGATGATCTGTACACCTATCTAGATTAATAGATCAAACATATACTGACACAAACGATTCGGGTACCAAGGCGTTCCATTTCTATCACATAGAAAAACATGCCTTCAGGACCATAACATCATCAAACTTTGTATATAAGAAATGAAATAGGCAACTATGTTTAACATTTTTTACATTGTACATAGAAGAGATATATATATTTTTGATACTATAGCTTAATATTATATTGAGATTTTTTTAACAAAGATTTGTATTATATTTATGGATGAATTAATTGATGGAGTACTGATTGGCAACATTGATTAATTGTGGGAATCGTTCATGATTATGAATATGAAAATTTGTCGTTCAAATTAAGGAAATCCTGTTTTCATAGTTGACAAATTTAATTCAAGCTATAGTGGTCTCTGCAGTGAATTACATGTATATATAATTCTTTTATTAATAATCTTTGGCTGCAAGTAAGTGCCTTGATGACTTTTTTTGTCTTATTCACTTGTTTAGGGAGCACTTTTCTGTTCGTTGGTTTTAATTTAAAAAAAAACAAAATATGAAAAATATGCACAAAAAAATAACATGAGAAATAATTCGTTCAAGGGTTAGGTTCTGGGGATGCACTGTGTATATTTTATAGGCATTTAGATCAAACGTATACAATGATGGTTTAGATATCAAATGTGGTATTAGATTCATAATTTGATATTGACATAGGTGAAGTGTCAAAAAGTTGTAAGTAATTTTGCCAAATTAACTGTATACTATTAGGAGTTTGGCCATTCGATATACAGAAGCCAAAAAGTTACTGCATTTAAGCACGGATGTCACTTTAAACCATTATTTAAAAATATAACAAATTTTATATAATGTATTTTACACTTGCTATCTAATTTAGAAACGGTGTTAGTTTGGTACATGTATTATACAAGAATGTAAAATGAGAAAATACTGACAGTATTTCTTCTATGCCTATTGTTGCACTGTCACTTTAAATGTAGGTGTATCTCACGACACTGTTGTCATGTGATCAAGGCAGGGATCTGCCGAAAAGCGTCGTGACGATATGGCAAGCACTGAAATAAATATTTAAAAACTTGCACCAAATTTGGGTCTTCCTCGTCTTTTCGTCTTGTTGAAGGCGAGCCTTGCAGAATATATATATATATATATATATATCTACCCAAAAAAGATCGCTTCACTAGAAAGTAACCGGAGGACCCAGCAGGGACTAGTGAAGCGATCTTTTTTGGGTAGATATATATATATATATATATATATAAGCTCCAAGTTGCCCCCTAGGCATAGACGCACTCCACACCAGTTTGCTGTAAGCCCTTTATTGGTATGGAACAGCGACGGCATACCGGTACATATTACAGCTTCTTGTCGAATTGGCCTGACGCGTTTCAGTGACGAAATCACCTTCCTCAGAGGCTCGACAAAGACAAGGCTTATCTGGACCACTCCTCTTAAATACACAGTTCAAGCCCTCCAATGGGCTGCTCGAATGAGCAAAGTGGCTTTATGGGTCTTGTAGTCCAATTTAAGATCCCAAATTACTGCCTGAATAAAACGCTGCTGAAAACAGTTCTAAGCCCATGGATGGGCCCCAGCATGTCGGGCTGCTCCTCAATCCACACCTGTTGTTCCACGAACAGCTTCGCATGATTCAAAGCTTGCGGCCCCCACTTCTTTGCAGGGAGGTGCGTCTATCGCGGCTGGGCTGCCGCGTAGTAATACAAGCTCCAAGTTGCCCCCTAGGCATAGACGCACTCCACACCAGTTTGCTGTAAGCCCTTTATTGGTATGGAACAGCGACGGCATACCGGTACATATTACAGCTTCTTGTCGAATTGGCCTGACGCGTTTCAGTGACGAAATCACCTTCCTCAGAGGCTCGACAAAGACAAGGCTTATCTGGACCACTCCTCTTAAATACACAGTTCAAGCCCTCCAATGGGCTGCTCGAATGAGCAAAGTGGCTTTATGGGTCTTGTAGTCCAATTTAAGATCCCAAATGGGTGCCTGAATAAAACGCTGCTGAAAACAGTTCTAAGCCCATGGATGGGCCCCAGCATGTCGGGCTGCTCCTCAATCCACACCTGTTGTTCCACGAACAGCTTCGCATGATTCAAAGCTTGCGGCACATTTTGTTTCTGAGCAGCCCTTGAAAATTTGGGGGGGGGTTCGTCAAGGGGGGGCCGAGAAAAAAGGGGGGTCCCAAAACGTGTTTTTAACATTGAGTTTTCCATAGGGCGGTTGGCCTCACTTTTAGCCCGAACGGCTGAATGGATTTGCACGAAACTTGGCAAAATTGTAGGGACTGGTAGCCCGATGTGCCTTTGCTAGGTCTCAATATATGTGCTCCAGTGGATTTTGAGAAATTAACGTTCAAAAAAAGATATATATCTGTAACAGCGGCCCGGGCAGCGCTCCGGTTCGCGGACTTTTCGCGGTACGGAGCTTTGTGAAGCGAAGCTGATTGGTTCTCCGGCGTCTGTGAACATTCCAAACAGTCCGTAGCGGCCGCCATCTTGTCTCTCGGTAGGATCGAGAGACAAGAGGAGGCCAAAGCGAAGGGGCAAATGACCATAAGGGGGCATAGTAGATCCTCGCTGACCCCCTAGGTTTGATGTGGAGGTTTTAAAAGGGCCCCGCGGGGCAAAAAAAAAAATAATAATAATAATCGAACGGCTGAATGGATTTGCACGAAACTTGGTAAAATATTAGGGACTGGTAGCCCGATGTGCCTTTGCTAGGTCTCAATATATGTGCTCCAGTGGATTTTGAGAAATTAACGTTCAAAAAAAGATATATATCTGTAACAGCGCTCCGCTTCGCGTAACGGAGGTTTGCGAAGCTGATTGGTTCTCCGGCGTCTGTAAACATTGCAAACAGTCCGTAGCGGCCGCCATCTTGTCTCTCGGTAGGATCGAGAGACAAGAGGAGGCCAAAGCGAAGGGGCAAATGACCATAAGGGGGCATAGTAGATCCTCCTTGACCTCTTAGGTTTGATGTGGAGGTTTTAAAAGGGCCCCGCGGGGCAAAAAAAATAATAATAATAATAATCGAACGGCTGAATGGATTTGCACGAAACTTGGCAAAATTGTAGGGACTGGTAGCTCGATGTGCCTTTGCTAGGTCTCAATATATGTGCTTCAGTGGATTTTGAGAAATTAACGTTCAAAAACAAGATATATATCTGTAACAGCGCTCCGCTTCGCGGAGATAAAATTATATCTGTATTACCTAGCTGTTGCTAACACCAGTTAGCGACGGCTAGTAGGAGATGGCGACCATCTTGGGCCCCACTTTGCATGTGAGTGATATTTATCACTAATGACATGCAAAGTGGGCATGCCAAGATGTTAGCGACTGGAAACAGTCGCTAACATCGCTATCTCCTATTATCAACTTTTGGAAATATTCGCGATAAGCGTGAATATCTCCAAAAGCTAGCACCTGCCCTGAGCAGTTCTTAGGCATGTTATCCAATGGGAGGTGGATAACATGGCTAAGAGCATTAGCTCGGTAATGCATGAATATCGCTGAGTTTTCAGTGATATTAATGCATTGCGGTCGTTTTTTATCGTATTTGCGATAAACCTTGATAATAGCAAGGTTTATCTGCGATAATTTCTGACGATGCTTAGCGGTAAAAAAATCGTTGTTAAGCATCGTTAGGGATAAATATCGCTTAACTTTGGTAATATGCCCCAACGTCTGTTAACGTTCGATTCGAAGGAAATCAGGAAGTGTTGAAAAACATTGTCTGCGCCATCTTGCCTTTTTTCAAATGCCACACTTTTGTCGTGCACGGCAGTCATTTTAGATGCCTTGACCAGACCCACTCTGTGCACGCTGTCGATCCTTAGCATGGCTCCCCACCCTCGCAAGCATCTCCCCCAGGCAGTGGTCACCCCCGCTCTCTGTCTTATGCATGGGTAATAAACCACCCCCCATCTGCGCTGCTCTTCCCTGAGAATCACACCCTGTGCCCGCCCGACACCTCCCTTTCGCCCTATTCACTACCGCACCCTCTGACACTCCTTTTCCTCTGTGTCCGATTGTCCAGGCCGGTCCTAGGGTATCAGCTAGCCCTGCAGATGTAGTTTATGGCCCCAGCTGTAAAGAATCACCCCTCTTCAAAGGAGTTATAGTAGATCAAGGCCCACACTCGATGAGATCCGTCACAGCAGACGCGTTCCTATTATCTGAAAACCATCCTGTATTGTGATTGGGGAGGGGACCGAGCCTGAAGCGGAAGATTCCAGGGATGACTCTTTGTACATCAAAGTTTTTACAATTATGTGTCACTTTAAAAATATATAGCACTCCAACAAAGTAGTAAGATTATAAAACTTTAATAACTTATAAATATATACAAGAAAACAAAAACAGTAATAACATATAAACATTTTTAGGGAAAAACAACGAAGTAGCGGTCGGCTGTGCGAATAGTCCCAACGCAGCACAACGTCCAGATTTCTGGCGTGGGGCGTCGCGGGGGGTGGGTCATCAGTAGCAAACTGTTGTGCGAATAGTTCCAAGGCAGCAGAACGGTGGCACCAAGGTGATGTCCAGTAAGTTGCCGCACTGGTTTTGGTATCCTACCATGCTGCTCCGAATAACGGCGTGGGGCGCCCCGGGGGAGGCGGCGTGAACGGGCCTCTCCAGATGGAGTCTCATCTGTTGTAGTGGGGCGTCCCTTTACCGTTTCAGTTGCCATTCCGTCCGCTTTTGGTCCACTGTGTCAAAAGCCGCAATTCAGCTGAGTTGCGCCCACTCTTGCGGTGCAGCGATAGGCGGCTGTCACAGGACTCTCAAAATGGTGGCAGGCTGTTTCCTTTTTGGGCCTGGTCCACTGAAATGGCCCTGGGACACCTTGGAAATCGGACGCTTGTCTGCTAGGTCTTGGACCCCATTCTCGAAAGCGTCCCCTCCGCCTTGAGGATTCATCAAAAGTTTTGGGGGCCCCCGACTCCTGTAGGCTTCTGGTGGGGAGCGGCTGCCATGATTGCTCGCGGAATGACCACGACGGAGCTACGAGATGGTGGTGCTCTCATGCTGACGCCAGCTTCAGTCTGAAACATCCAGAAACAAGGTGGGGCTTTCATCGTTTGGGAAAAAAAAAAAGTTTTCATCCAATGAAAAGTGTTGTTTTTAGGTCATATGATCAAGCCTTCCATCATTAGGAAACCAAAAGTAAAATGAACCAATGAAAAGTTTTATAAACAAGTCACATGACCTGTTATGCGGCATAGGGTATAAAATGCGGAGAAAATACGTTGGCACGTGAGGCGGCGTCAGTAGCGGACCGATGTGCGAATAGGCCGAAGGCAACACAACGCGCCAAGATCCGGATGGCACCGAGGTGGTGTCCAGCAAGTTGCAGCACTGGTGTGGCCATCCTACAATGCTGAAAGTCGGCGTGGGGCGCCCCGTTGGCCTGTGAGTTTGCGTCAGTAGCGGACCAATGTGCGAATAGGCCGAAGGCAGCACAACGCGCCAAGATCCGGATGGCACCGAGGTGGTGTCTAGTAAGTTGCCGCACTGGTGTGGCCATCGTACAATGTTGAAAGTCGGCGTGGGGCGCCCCGTTGGCCTGTGAGATGGCGTCAGTAGCGGACCGATGTGCGAATGGGGCCAAAGGCAGCGCAACAATATTTTCTGAATATTAGACACCACAAGGCGCTGAGATGCCAAGATTCGGATGGCACCGAGGTGGTGTCTAGCAAGTTGTGGTACTGGTGTGGCCATCCTACAATGGTAAAAGTCGGCGTGGGGCGCCCTGTTGGCCTGTGAGATGGTGTCAGTAGCGGACCGATGTGCGAATGGGGCCAAAGGCAGCGCAACAATATTTTCTGACTGACACCACAAGGCGCTGAGATGCCAAGATCCGGATGGCACCGAGGTGATGTCTAGCAAGTTGCAGCACTGGTGTGGCCATCCTACAATGCTGAAAGTCGGCGTGGGGCACCCCGTTGGCCTGTGAGTTTGCGTCAGTAGCGGACCGATGTGCGAATAGGCCGAAGGCAGCACAACGCGCCAAGATCCGGATGGCACCGAGGTGGTGTCTAGTAAGTTGCCGCACTGGTGTGGCCATCGTACAATGTTGAAAGTCGGCGTGGGGCGCCCCGTTGGCCTGTGAGATGGCGTCAGTAGCGGACCGATGTGCGAATGGGGCCAAAGGCAGCGCAACAATATTTTCTGAATAGAAGACACCACAAGGCGCTGAGATGCCAAGATTCGGATGGCACCGAGGTGGTGTCTAGCAAGTTGTGGTACTGGTGTGGCCATCCTACAATGGTAAAAGTCGGCGTGGGGCGCCCTGTTGGCCTGTGAGATGGTGTCAGTAGCGGACCGATGTGCGAATGGGGCCAAAGGCAGCGCAACAATATTTTCTGACTGACACCACAAGGCGCTGAGATGCCAAGATCCGGATGGCACCGAGGTGATGTCTAGCAAGTTGCAGCACTGGTGTGGCCATCCTACAATGCTGGAAGTCGGCGTGGGGTGCCCCGTTGGCCTGTGAGTTTGCGTCAGTAGCGGACCGATGTGCGAATAGGCCGAAGGCAGCACAACGCGCCAAGATCCGGATGGCACCGAGGTGGTGTCTAGTAAGTTGCCGCACTGGTGTGGCCATCGTACAATGTTGAAAGTCGGCGTGGGGCGCCCTGTTGGCCTGTGAGATGGTGTCAGTAGCGGACCGATGTGCGAATGGGGCCAAAGGCAGCGCAACAATATTTTCTGACTGACACCACAAGGCGCTGAGATGCCAAGATCCGGATGGCACCGAGGTGATGTCTAGCAAGTTGCTGTACTGGTGTGGTCATCCTACAATGCTGAAACTCGGCGTGGGGCGCCCCATTAGCCTGTGAGATGGCGTCAGTAGCGGACCGATGTGTGAATAGGCCGGAACCAGCACAAGGCGCCAAGATCCGGATGTCACCGTGGTGGTTTCATAGTTGAGAGGCACTTCATCTGCAGTGGGGCGCCGAGATCCGGATGGCACCGAGGGGATGTCTAGCAAGTTGCTGTACTGGTGTGGTCATCCTACAATGCTGAAACTCGGCGTGGGGCGCCCCATTAGCCTGTGAGATGGCGTCAGTAGCGGACCGATGTGTGAATGGGGCAAAGGTAGCGCAAGAATATTTTCTGAAGAGGAGACACCACAAGGCGCTGAGATTCGGTTACCACCGAGGTGATGTCTAGCAAGTTGCCGCACTGGTGTGGCCATCCTACAATACTGCTCCGAATAACGGCGTGGGGTGCCCGAAGGGGGGGGGGGAGGCGGCGTGAACGGGCCTTCCTAGGTGGAGGCTCGTCTACTGTAGTGGGGCGCCCCTTTACCGTTTCAGTTGCCATTCAGCTGAGTTTCGGCTGCTCTTGATGCTACAGCGACAGGCGGCTGCAACAGGACTCTCAAAATGGCGGCCTGTTCTTTGGATTTGGGCCTGGTCCACTAAAATGGCCCTGGGACACCTTAGAACTCGGACGCTCGATTTTTTTTTCCTTTCCTGTACATGCAAAAAAAGGTAAATGCCCGGTACGTTACACGCTTCATCTGCCACGATGAACTCTCCAGAGGAACCGAAAAAAAATATAGTTATGGTAACTATACCATGCATCGTCATATGGAGAGGTGGCACCAATTAATTATAGTGCTGCATAAAAGAGAGATTTGGAGGAGAACCCCTGACCTGCTAGTACATTCATCAAAGAAGTGGCACTGACAGCATCAGAGGCAAGGGAAACGGTCCCAAATATTTAGAAGAACTTTGGAAAGATTAAAATGACATGTTTAGATTGTGGCAAATTAATTTCATGTGGACATTTTCATATGAACATCATCATAGTCGATGGTTGGTAGAGACATTTTGACTATATCCTGGACCTGCCCGTCCTCGCCCAAAATGGCGCCGGAATAAATGGGACTCGTAACTCCTTGTTGTGTACTGGTTGCAGAACCTTGAAATCACGAGATACGTATGCAGTTTTGAAGCACATGGCGGGCGGGGACGAGAATTGATTGAATATTTCGACATCCCTATTGATATTAAGTTCTGATGTGTTATTGATTACTGTACTATTGAAAGTTCGAATTAACGTCACCCATGGTACTTGCCCGCAAATGTATATCTAGATAATTTTATTGTAACTGGCCCTGTCGTATTTTAATTATAAAATGTACGTCCACCGATTCCGCAACGGTTAGACACCTTAGTTCTTGCAACCTAATGGCCCGCCCGTTACGTTCCTCTACAGTGTAAATGTCTACTCATCATATACGATTACAGTTTGCTCCGTGGCCGGCCCACGTGGTTATAGGCTCGTATTTGTATAATGAAATTTTCACAATAAAGGTTTTTAAAAGAAAACATGGTAGTAGTATATACATTGGTAAATTTTTTATAATAGTCACTGTTTTAGAATCATTAAAAGGCAAGTGAAATAAAGCAGACCAATTACATGAAGGGTAAAAGGTATAATACGAAGGAACGCAGTAAAGATAAATGGTCAAGGGCTGTTGTGTTTTCTATTCCTGCAACATAAAGTGATCGATAAGAATCTCATATTCAGGCGTATCGGCGACTAAGACAGCAGGTCGACCCTCTTTTGCTCAACGGCTCCGTCATGGGACGAAGAAACGCTCTTTTTCTCGAAAAAAGAATATATTTTACTTGCAGGACAGTTGTAAATTTTCCGGGAAAGTACATTAGCCTGGAACATTATAACATATATTTAAGAAAAAATAATGTTCGGAAGTAATAAAAAGCGTAATTTTTAGGTCATATGACCAAGCCTTTCATCATTAGAATAAGAAAAGTAAAATGAACCAATGAAAAGTTTTATTAACAAGTCACATGACCTGTTATGCTTACGTTACGCGCTGCGCGTCGCGCCCCGGATGACTTCCGGATGCGCTAACGCGGCGCGTCATATGACGCATTACGCGACAACGCAGGTCCAGAATATAGTCAAAATGTCTCCACCAACCAGCGGTCGGAACACAACCCCTTTCAGCAGGCTAAATAGTTCTGTTAAATGACAACAGAAGGGACAGGCAACAAGAACCATTAGTCAAAGAGGGGAGGGCTAGTTCTTCTCTACCGGGTTACATTGGGGCGCTACCGGAACTGATCGAATTGGTAGTCTACAGTGTTTCTGGATGTTTCAGACTGAAGCTGGGGTTAGCATGAGAGCAGCACCATTTCGTAGCTCCGTCGTGGCCATTCCGCAACCAATCATGGCAGCCGCTCTTTATCGTTATTTTGGGCGGGGTGGGTGGCGGAGCCGAGCTGTTTTGCAGCCATCATTGTGTGGAGTTCAGTTCATTTCACTAGTTTTGTATTTGTCATGAGGGGTTGTTCCTAATGTTTCTATTTTAGCGAGGTCAAAAAGAGATCCCATTAGTGGCCTACTGATTTTGCTCGATTCCTTTTCTTTTTTTTTTACACGATTTTTCGTTATCTGCAAAGACTAAACAGAGTATTGCGACTCTGTGTTTGTTTGTAAATAGAGAATGAACCAAAGAGAACCAATTCTAAAACAGTAAATACTTGGATAACAATCAATCAAATGGAGAGAGAAGCAGGCATGACGTATTACAACGGGGGCAAAGGCCTGCGTTAACTACCCTTCACTATGTGCAAAGAGAGAGTACTCCTAATAGAAATGAGGGGGGGGGGGCACCATTCAAAGCAGATCAGTGTGCATAAACACGAAAATGTTTTCACTTACCACGTACTTGACATTCGACAGCTTATGATATTTGCTATTAAAAAACCATTGAAATTCACTGAAAAAACCATAGGTTATAGACCATATATAGTTAGGAATTAGCATTTACAAAACCTTGAAAATTCACTGAAAAAACCATAGGTTATAGACCATATATAGTTAGGAATTAGCATTTAAAAAACCTTATTTTACTCACACAAAACCATTGAAATTCCATATATAGTTAGTTGCACTAACTATATATCGCGCACCCGCAATCCACTGCTGATGATGTCACATATTACATCATTCATGACATGGTCAGTGACATCACTGATGACATCACTGATGACATCTCAAATGACATCACTGATGAGATCACTGATGACATCTCATTTGACATCAATGACCACATCACTGATGATATCATTCATGTGACAATACAATGCATCTCCTCACATTTTAATATAACCTCTGTTTCACCCAGTGTTAAATACAGAGTATAATTTTTGAAACCATTGACACACCAATACTAGTTACTACATACGTACTCACTGATTCCTACGTCTACACACACATTCACTCATTCACCCATACAATCATTCATACATACAATCACTCATCTTTACAACACTATCATATGCACTCATACACCTATCCACTCATTCTTCAATATGTAAGACATATTTAAACTTTACAGAAACAAAAAATCACTGGATGTTGTTATCAGTGATGTCATTTGAGATGTCATCAGTGATGTCATCAGTGATGTCACTGACCATGTCATGAATGATGTAATATGTGACATCATCAGCAGTGGATTGCGGGTGCGCGATATATAGTTAGTGCAACTAACTATATATGGAATTTCAATGGTTTTGTGTGAGTAAAATAAGGTTTTTTAAATGCTAATTCCTAACTATATATGGTCTATAACCTATGGTTTTTTCAGTGAATTTTCAAGGTTTTGTAAATGCTAATTCCTAACTATATATGGTCTATAACCTATGGTTTTTTCAGTGAATTTCATTGGTTTTTTAACAGCTAATATCTGTAGCTGTAAAATGTATTCTTCTTTAAATCCCAAAATATATTTTATATGTTTATTAATAACTTTTTTTTTAAATATTTTTTTTCTTCGTTCCCGCTTCGCGAATCGGGAAGCTTCCCGTTAGCTGACCTTGATGCCGCGAAATAGACCGCGAGCCGGTAAACGTTTCTTTACCGCAACTGCCGCGTTAGAAAACAACATCGTGACGCCTCCCGTCCGCATGACGTTTCGCGTTGTCGCGTGATACGTCATATGACGTGCTACGTTAGCGAACTCGTACGCTTACCGAGTCGCAAAGCACAGGTTTCTGGAAGCAAACCGGGAGGCCCTGCAAAGCGCGTAACATACACACAGCAGGTCATGTGACTTGGTAATAACACTTTTCATTGGTTCATTTCACTTTCGGTTTCCTAATGATGTAAGACTAGGTCATATGATCTAAAATGAACACTTTTCATTGGTTGAGAACTATTTTTTTTCCCAAATGGTGAAAATCCCTCCTTCTTTCCTCACTCTGACTTTCATCATTGTGAGAGAAAGACCCTTTGTTACCAGTGAGCAATGGCTTCTTTACTAGCTTCAGCTGGTGCTTCCCCACCACCTCCACCACATCCAAGGAAGAGTGGACCACCTGCTAAAGTTATAATTCAGCAAGAAGACGAAGAAGAGGAACAGGACGACCTAGATAATCTCCCTATTATGGCCAGAAGATCTGTTGTACCGGAAGTAACGGGACCAGAGGGCAGGGAGATGGTGCCAAATATACAAACGAGATTTCGTGAAGTAAAACAAGTCTGCCTACATTGCAGTGGATTCATTTGCTACGCAGAAAGTAGCATCACTCTGATCAACAGAGCTATTGACAATCATGCTCATGTTTGTCCGAAACTCCCCAAACAATAAGTTCTTTTTTTTTGTTTTCTTGCTCCTGTTGAGCCCTTTACAATGAATCGTTTTCGTTGCCCCCTCCGAAAAAAAAACAAAAAAATTATAAAACTGTTCAGAAAAATTCAAAAAAAGTAAAAAAATGTTCAGAAAAATAATAAAAAAAATATAAAACAACAAAAACAATAAAAAAAAAAGTTCTTTTCAGAACTACCTCCCCGTTATTAAAAAATTGGTACAATATTTGCAACTGTGCCAACCTCTATTTCTCTTAGTTCGGTACCCAGTTCGCTCCCCGGTACGCGAACCGGAAGCGAACCCAAAAATTTTTTTTTTAAAAAGAACAGTAAGTATAAGGGAAGGAAACAGACACTTATGTTAAAAGAAAGACAGCTATAAGGGAGTAAACTAGAGATACTATTACCCGTAATCCACTGCTGATGATGTCACATATTACATCATTCATGACATGCTCAGTGACATCATCAGCAGAGGATTGCGGGTAACAGTATCCCTAGTTTATTCCCTATAGCTGTGTTTCTTTTAACATAACTGTCTGTTTCCTTCCCTTATACTTACTGTTCTTTTTAAAAAAAATTTTTTAGATCAGTCAGAAACAGTGAAAGTAATGAAATATAAAAGACTACGTAGAATATGAGGACTGTATGCAACAACTTTGACACTTACAGAAGCCTCACCTTCTCCATGCCTCCTACACAGTTCTACATGTACATCATAAATGCAAACAGAACAGAATTAATTATACATGTTAAATGGTTTATTTTTGCTGTTCTCAGAATGTATCAAATTTCACTAAAACAGTGACTTGAAGGTATTCATCATATAACAGCGGGGAAAAAAAAACACAATCAAAATGATTGTGTTTAAAAAACCCATACAACATTAGAAATCAGAATTCAGAACTCCTTAAAGTTAACTTACTTTCCATGACGGCCAAGGATGCCCTATGAACAGCTTACACTCTGTTGTGCTGTTATTACTTTCAACCCGCCACTTTCTGAAAGAAAACCTCCATCGTTTTCAAAAACATGTTACATACAATAAATGACTTCTTGCTCTCTACCACAAGATTCCACAAGGCCAAATCTTGTCAGAGCCATGTATAACTCTTGGATTTCTTGTTAGCCAATCCCGTCTTTTCGCATTTCCACAACTTTCAGAATTAAAATGTTGAAGATCATTTACACAATCCTGGACTAGTAATATCTTCCCCTTCTTCCTCAATCATGTTCTACATTTCCTATCACACTGATACTGCTTACTATGAAGCAGACTTACACTACCTTTATGACTAGTACAATTATTTAATTCTCTACATCACTTTTAATCACAAAGCAATGTAAAACAGTAGACAGCATTGCAGACTTACATTCCCTCTACTCCATGTTTTGATTGGCTGCTTCAATTAGCTTATAAAAAGAAACAGTTTTTCTGAACTCATTCAAAGTGCACGTATTTCTCCATAAAGTCCAGTGTTATGGTAAGAAGTTATGTCTCTGTACTACACTTATCCTCAAGGCCAAATCGTGTAGGAGCCATGAGAACTTCTTGAAATTCCTCAGAGCACATCCCGAGATTCTTTCCCTAAAATTTTGGTTTTAAAAACACCAGGTAAGAGTTTTTAAGGTCAAACGGCAATTTTTTTTTGAAAATTAAAACAGAATCATTGCAGAATGACCAGCCATTTCTACACTTTAAATAAGCTGTATAATGTCCTGATGTTATTGAAGGACCATCATGATATATAATTGCTACAGTTACAAAAGTCCTTCCTGATATTGACAACTGTGAAGCCACAAAATTTTTAATTAAAGTTGTCAATTTTGTTCCATCAGGCCTACATCGTTGGAACATTAAAATGACATACTGGCCATATGTTCGTATAAATAATGTGGACATCATTTCAGATTTACATTGGCTACACTCCATGTTGTGATCAGCTGCTTTTACTAGCTTATTAAAAGAGACTGATTTACTGTCTGGCAAAGTTAAATATATAAATCTTTCTGAGTCTACACTAGTAGTACTTGATACCCTACAGTTCTCGCAGTCATGCTGCCATTGATAAGAAAGCCCAAACAGGTGTCTACATCTACACCTTCATCATGCAATACATCAAGCATGTACATTAAAAACTCCTGACAATCTTGCTGACTATTTTGAGAGAATTGTGTTTGGCCTGAACATCTGTCTAACAGATTTCGAATTTCAGACACACTTTCTATGTTTGTTCTATCAGTGCTACATTTCTCTAACACAGAATTTAACAAACTGCAAAATCTTTGATCAGAATTGACCACAATCTCTTCTTTTACATTTTCTAGAGAAAACAAAACATTAACTACTACATTAGCATAGCAGTTGACACCAGAACTGTTTTCAAATTGAAAACCAACAACATCTTCAACAGAATCCTTTTTGTTTCTGCTTGTAATTTCAGGTTCATCGACTTTTCGTCTTTTTGCTACAACCTCCCCAGTATTGGTCACATTTCTTCGTTTCCGGCCTACCACACGTTTCTCAAACAAAGGATACTGAGGCAAATGTGGCGCATACTCTCTTCTCAACCTATTGTATTCCTTAACACAATCTAGATCCGCACAAATGTTTGTGACATCACACTCAATCAAGTACAATCCCGATAAAGTCCTAACTCGTGACAATGCCACATATGCCATACCCTCCTTGAACACAGAACTGCCAATATTCACCAATGCACAGTCTACACTTAAACCTTGCGATTTATGAATTGTCACCGCATATGCCAAGCAAACAGGAAACTGCTTACGACGAACATATAGGTCTTTTACAAGCAAAAATCTAGCAGAACAACAAGCAATTAGCTGTACTTCCTCAATGCCATCAAATTTAATTTTTAAAAATTCAATTCCATCTCTATTTCTGTATTTCACAAAATCAACAACATTACCCATTGATCCATTTACCAGACCTCTTTCAACATGTAAATTCCTTCTTAAAATTATACGGCAGTTCAAGCACACATTCAGAGTCTTTTCAAAACCCGCAGTTTTAGATATACTCTTCTCTAATGAATCCAATTTTGTTTTCAGATTCTCAGACAAAATAATTGTTGATCCCATATGCTCTACTCTGTCAATAGCTTCCAATTTCACAATCTCTTGCTTTTCTAAATGCAACATTTTGTTGTTGAATTTGGCACATTCTGCAAGAGTTGGCATCAAACATATTCCAGATTTTTTCTCAGTAACTTTCTGAAAAATATTCTCAGGCACAACATCTTCGTCTGGATATAAATTTGTCAGTAATCGTGCATGTAAAGCTTCTTTCCCATGCTCGGTCACTTTTCCAATTCTAACATCTTGTAGAATAGTCTTGTAAACTTCATCCTTTGCCTGACGCATATTTTCATGCAGTTCAGCATAATTGAAGTTTAACCATATATTGACGTTGCCAATACTCCCTAAGCACTTCCTGGTATCTTCATGCGTGAGCATTTTGAACACAGGTTGCCCTTTCACTGGTGTCAGCTGCAGAAGATCTCCGAAAACAATGATGTGTTTGCCACCAAATAACACATCATACTCTGTTTTGAGAACTTCTTGCATCCTCAAATGCACAAAGGCAAGCATGACATTGGAAACCATGCTTACTTCATCAATGATAAGAAGTTTCATTTTCCTCAAGACTCTTGAAACTTCAAAACAAGCATCTCCAGATAGCTTGTGATATTCTAATTTGTTGTCATGCTCCACTGGCAGCATCAGTAAACGATGTAAAGTAATCCCTTTAATGTTATGTGCTGCCAGTCCAGTTGGAGCGGTGACAACACAAGACAGCGATGACTCTGTCCTTTCCTGCAAATAACATGAAATTGCTTTAATAAGGAAACTTTTTCCAGTTCCCGCTTCTCCACTCACGTACAGTCGGACAGGCTTCAACGACGTACATGAGCACTCTTTCTTGTCATGACTTAATCCATGATCAATTTGCATGGTAAGTTCGTCATATATTTTCCTCTGCTCAACGTTGAGTTGTCTTTCCAACTCTTCTAAGTTAACCGCATCCTCCTGAGCATGTGCCATGGCTCTTTCCACTTCATTCATAGCAGTGGCAGCTTCATTTTCGATAAGAGGTCCTCCTAGTGGATCCTGACTCAATGAAGCAGAACTCTGACTGTCCTGAGAACTGTCTCTGGCAATCTCGGCTGCAATCGTTGCTTCCTGCTCAATTTCCACATTCAACATTTCTACATATTTGGGAAAAGCAGGACATTCTATGGTCTCCTTGGCAGCATTGAATGAGTCTTCGTAACAAAGGAAATCTCCAAGCAGTTCCTCTTCTGCACGCCAAGGCTTAAAAAGTTGCAAAAGTGCTAAATAGAAAAACTCCTTTTTTTCAGGAGATTCGCCACTCAATTTTCGATGGTTTATCAAGTGGCATTTTCTTTGCTTGACCAGACATCCCTCACTTCCTATTACAGCATACACTCCTTTCTCAGTATCTTCTTTGATGTTCCTCTTGAATATGTAATTTTGCAGAACCTCATACAGACAAACATTCTCGAGGTGACTGCTTCGATTTGGATAATATGTATCCAACATGTTGCTCTTCAAAATGTCGGTACTGTTTGGCTCCTTTTCCGCCAAATACTCAATTTCCCGCACAGGTTTCAGAACTCGATTACGCGTTGCAGCAAGACCAACACTCGCCCAAACGATACTCCTGGACTTGGCATAGAGACTTGCTGAAGACAACCGGTCAGAACATTCGTAAGCTCCGATTTCTCGATGCGACAACATCTTCAGACTGAAACTGTACAACTTCTTGCTGAGGCTCTTTTCATGGGAAATGTCCTCCCACATATCCTTCAATTCTGTCTTCTCTTTTTTGGTGATGTAAGATGTCACATACCGAGCCACAGCCATACAGTTATCAGCCACAAACTGTATATCCATGTTAGCATTCCACATGGACAAAATCACCGGGTTGTAGTCGTTAATGTACTTAGACTCTTCGTTCCTCTTCAAATTGTATGTGTTTTTAGGTGATTTCTTCATCACATTATGTCGCAGCGAAGACATCAAACTGTTCACTCTTCCTTTAGAAATCACCGGTCGTGGAAAGCCGAAACGACATTTGGTGTAGAACTTGTCTTTGTTCCGGAATTTACGACGACAGTACTTTCCACATCGATGGCTTTGGAAACGTAGAACTTTTTCTCGTAGGCTTTTTTTCTCCTTTGCGTTTGGAACAGCACACGTAGAATACTGTTCTATGAAACTCATCACTGAGTCTTCTGCATCCGTTCCATATTTAGGTGCATCCTTGATCCACAGCAACATATGTATATGAGGAGCACCTCTTGCTTGGTACTCCTTCCTCCAGAAGAAATCCAACACCTCTCCAAGAGGTGGATTCTTCTTATTCATGATGAAAGACATCATACCTTCAAATCTATGATTGAAGTACCTACATACATTGACTGGATCCAAAGAGCACAGTTCTCCGGGTGTCTTGAATTCGATGTTTTCTACGTTAGCATTTGCCTCTCGTAGAAATTCAAGTAAGTCTTCCCAGCCATACTCAGCACAGCTCAAAGTGAGGAACCATGTGGGAGTTCCTAAGTTCCTTAGCATACATTTTAAATCACCATGACGACGGTACCAGTACTCATTAGTACCACGCTGACACGCCATGAGATTAATCAGGTGAGAATCCAAAATACTGTCTTGGACATTGACTTTATCCATAAAGTCACTTGCCGAGATGTTTTGCATGTGTATACCACTTTTCAAGATGTGGTTCACTGCATATGACAGTCCAGACAGATCGCTTTCAAACAGGAGATGAAACAAATAAGGAATGCATTGTCGAAACCTAGGATCTCCTGCATACAATCGCAAAGTCCGGTATTCAGAAGCAGGAATTTGATGAGGTCGCTCATCATATCTTCCTCCCAGACCTGTTGGAAAAAGCTGTGGGAAACACCGAGCTTCCAAACTTTCCTCCCAAACACTAATGGGACTCCCTTTCGCTTGTTTCATTTGAAACAACTCAATAGCATTCCCCATGACTTCCTTGGAATGCAAAGGATGAACACTATAATGTTCATATATTTCTTCACTAGTACAGGGTTCTACTTTCTCAATTTGACCAGCACACAAATCGTTATCCTCTTCCTCACTTACTTCCTCTTCTGCAACATATACATTTTTATAGTACTTATTATATTTTTTCAAATACAATGTTGCCCTTTTGACTTTCCTAACATCTACTAAATCTTGCCATATTTTCTTATTCTTTGTCGGAACCCCATTAACTAAGATAACAAGAGGTTCCTCTTCCACTTTTTCTACTCCAATTGTGTTAATGTTTTTCTTCAAATCTAGAGGCAAATAAACAACTCTTCCCTTTAATCCTCTCTGTAAATCTGATGGAGGCAATTTCCCTGTCTTTGGCTCCATTCTTACAATAGCCTGAAAGGGATGGATACTTTGAATCAAAATAGATTCATAAGTATTTAAATCCTTCAATTCAGAAGGAATCTCAACCAATTCCAGATTATTATGAACTGCTCTAGCAGGCATCTGGTTTTGATTTAATTTGTTACAACAATAAGTACACACACGTTGATCCAATCCCAAATCAAAACAATTTTCTACCATCAAGTATGTTGTAAAATCCTTCCATTCACTATTATTTTCCCTTTCACTTTTTCCATATAAATCCACTAACTTAGTCTGATTCTTATAATAAGTGCGTCGACAACACACACAAGTGAAATTTGGCCTCTCACTTGATTTCACCTCAAACGTCGCAATTTCCCTCTGGAAATTATCTGTACTGGAAACCTGTACACTATCTTCCACATTACTCTCTTCTTCTTGGTCAATTTCAACATTCTCCTCTTTACTTCCAAAGTAACAAAACTCAATTTCTTCACATATATTCTTCACATCTATTTCAGAACCATGCAAAAGAGCAGCGCATAATTGTTTAAGCATAATTGCTGGACTCTTAGCATAATACAACATTCTAACTAATTTCCTCACTTTATTATGATGCACTGCTAGCATCCTGAAATGATGAAAAACACTCTGGCATACTCTCCTGGAAAGACAAGCCAGTGAATGACCATGCAAACCTATCACTTCTCTCACTCTGCAAGGATCTAATTCTTGCAACAACTTCATTTTCTGCTTCAAACTGTTCTTACTAAATGACCGTATAAAATCACAAAGCAAATTGATGGAATCCTGTCGTACACTGCAAATACTACTACACTTCCAGGTGTACACAGGACCCTTAGGACGTCTCCCTAAAACCTCATTACCTAACACCTCTTCTATCTCTGTTGTCACAAGTTTTTCTTTTTCAACTGGACAACCATCTTTCACTTCATAAGCTCGACCACTGGTGTCAACTGCATGCACCAAATCATTATCCTGGAAATAACTCTCCTCATTAAAAAATGCCTCAGAGCTTGAACTATGCATCCATTCTCCAGAAAAAACTTCACAAAAATTACTACGATTAACTATTCTCTTCCATCTACTATTTCTTTTGAAATCATATATTACCTTGTTTAGCTTCCGAATTCTATTGATTGTCAAAATAAATAACTTACGTTTAATTTCAAATGCCTGATCAATAACTTTCTCAACAATTTTTTTTCTCTTATAAAAAACCACTTTCTGCTGACCTTTCTTAATATTTTTTAACAAATTCCCAATTATCCTGTTGCGGAACATTCGTTTACGAATATCCCTAAACTCTTGTTTCCTTCTACTTTCATGCATAGAGTTATCTCTTACTCTAGCAGTAACATTTCTCATTGGCCTTTCCTTACCATTTGAATTCTGTCTCCTTTTCTGGACTGAAACATTTTCTGTAGTAATATTTTTTTTACTACACATATTTCTTATGACTGTTTTTCGACTCTTACCCGGTGCTTTCTTGGTGACTTGACAAATCTTTTTGTTAGAGGACTGCTGCATTCTTCCATGGTCCTGCTGTCTTTGACGTTTTGCAGCCTTTCTTACTCTTTCTTTGCTAGGCATCCTAAAATCTTGAAATAATCTGCAGTTGAATCTGTGGTAAAATATAATAAAAAATGTTATTAACCACTATTACCCAACAGTAAATTAATAACAGTCATCAAAAACTTAACACACTACTTAAGTATATAATATACTGAAGCCTATCTCCAATTTTTCACTGAACAGGACTCATCTCTTCTTAACCTTGGATAAACCTCACCTACTCTGTGTCCCCTGCACATAATTAAATGTAAAGGGGCAGATTTATATTAACTAGCACATCCCCAGGGATGCACCAGTTAACGTGCACCGCTGCTCTGCCACCCACGGTGTGCCGCATTTACAATCAGATAGGACAAAGCTACATCAAAACCCTGCGCCTGCTTGAAGCAGGCATAGATCTTGACGCAGGTAGGCTGAAAGCTAAAGCAACAACTAAGTATCGTGTGCAGAAGTTACAAAAAAGGAAAAATGGCGTTTAAACCAGTAATGAGCCCATGCTAACGTAACACAGTGTAAAAATATCCAGGATTTACATCAGTTTGGGGTTCACGAACCTGGCAGGTACAAGGCACTGAGGCTTTCCACCGTGCATGTCTCATCCCAAATCATATGTTGTTTGTGAATGAAACAATTTCCCAGACCAAATGCTTTGGATTGGCTACTTCTAAAAAATTAAACACCCCTACTATCCCGGAGTTAGAGGAATATGATGGTTGGAGTAATTTTACTCGTTGTCCATTAAAGATTTACAGGCCCTACTCCGTAATTCTTCCTTTAACATTTCCAGTATAAATCCAAAAGGTTCACTGCTTTGGCAACGTGCCTTATCCACGGTTTAATAACGCTGCCTTTTGCTTTATATAAGTTTTCAAATTGTATGAAATATATACCAATAGGTCGTTATTAACCTTTAGGTAGTGGTTTTCTTCATGAGGTCTGGTCGCTTCCATACACATACAGATTTTCAAAGATGATCAAGACCTTTATCTGAATGGAGAGGAATGCACTGAGACGCCAGATCATTCACTAATGTGTAGGCACATACAGTTACACGGTTCATGCAACAAACACCGACCAAATATGGCTTGCGTGTTTCAAGGCACGCCAGTTCCTGCTATCATCCCCACGTTCAAGTTCTTGGAAAATGGTAGTTATTTGATGCTCAATAATGAAGATTGTTCTGGGTTAATTAAAAGTATTCATTTTATCGTAACAGTAAATGAACGGGTTATTTGCTGCAGAAATGTTCTATTTCCTCCCACACATGAACATAGGGAGTTTTCAATCTGGCCACAAATACCAACCTTGGGAGCACATTTCAACAGCATGGCAAGAATAAGAGATCTTTTGTCTCAGAGAGAGGTGGCCTTGAGTTCGGCCCGTGAAACTTTCGTGCTTCACATAGCGAACACCCGTACAGAGGTGCAGACCCTTTTAAATACAGATTCGACTTTGCATTTCAGCAAGATTACCCATTCATTTCCATGCAGCAGGAGGCCCATAGGAATGAAGGTGCAATTTGCGATTAGCAATTACCTCATCGCAAATTACGAATTTTTCCGACGGTGCAGGGGTGTCTCAAGAACACCCTGCTGCACCCCTGAAAAAAAAATTTGGGGTCATATGGCGCACATAAATTTTGAAAACATTCCTTTACCTAAAAAACGATTTTCAACTCATAATTTGAAAACACTGCACATGGGGAAATGACTTAAAATGTCCTTAAGACACATAAAAGCATTTTTTGATTGCCTTTGCAGCATGTTTCAGTCACCTTTAACATGCCTATGTAACGGAAACATTCAAAATCTAAATTTGCCATGCACAGGTGGGAGCATATTTACAAGCAATTTGCTCCACAGACAAACTTCTTACATTGAAATGGGAAAAATAACATCAGAGACTCTCAATTACCTTATAAAGAAGCAGACACCATTATGTCCTTCTCATCAATATTAAAACCATTGCTTTTTCTCAAAAACGATTTACAAGTCATAATTTGAAAACACTCCACAGCTCCTATGCACATAAAAGCCCTGTCAGTACTAATACTTCACATTTTCTCCAATTACAATTTCTCAAAGAAACAAAATCTATTTGTGAAACACTTGAGACAAAGCAACATTTGAAAAACACAACTTTCTTCATAATTTTCTCCTTAAAGCACACTATTTTCTATCTAAATTAAAGAAATTTTTTCTCACCTTAGCAAATACTTTGAGTTTCAAAACAGTCTCAGAAACACACCAATTTGTCTTCAGCAGAGCAAAAGGTATGCACTCCAGAGTCTGCAGCTATCAAAAGCACAGAAATGCTGTAATTCCTCACACAGATCTCTCATGTCACCCAATCAAAACTCTTCCCTCACTTTTTTTCAAAGCAAAACCCTTCCCCCCTCTGCCCCCTCTCTGCTTTTTCTGCATAGCAACCACCTCTTGCAAGACCTCTCACACAACAATGTTGCAATTGAACTCTGAACTCTCAGTGCACCTGCATATCCAAAGCATTCTTTCATTTAATGATTTTTTCTTCGCCACTCAAAATACATCTTTCAACGAACTCATCCATGCACACTAACTTTCTGTTTTCAGCAATCAAAATCCACCAATCACTCTTACTGCTTCATTAACACAGAAACTCCTCAGTTTTTTTCATTTTACACTCTCATTTTTTCAACTGCCATTTCATTGCCACACTTCATCTGACTGCAGGAGAACCTTCTCTCGCCATGTTTTCTGTCTGGATTGTTGGACATAGCTACATCTATTGGGCTCAAAGGTACGCTGAAAACAGGAATTTACCTAACCTCAATTTACAAGATGTGGAAATTAAGTGGTTTGGCCACAGAGGATTAAAATGTCACCAATTGATACCATTGGTGAAAACCTTTATGCATTTGCCAAAACCTGACCTGTTAATTGTGCACTGTGGAGGTAATGATTTGGGCACTTTGACTGGGGTAGGTCTGGAAATGCTTATAAAGGACACCTTTGAGCAATTGATGGCACTTTTTCCTCAGACTGCCTTGGTATATTCAAATATATGCCAAAGACAGAAATGGAGGTGGTCGAACCAATTTTGTCCACAAATTGAGAAATCGAGGAAGCATGTAAACAAATCTGTTTCAGCTTACATGAGAGACCATGGAATGGGCTCCCTGTACAACAATAACTTGCGTTACTACATGCAAGATATCTACAGAGCAGATGGAGTTCACTTCTCAGATGAGGGCAACAGAGTTTTCACTCTGAATTTAAGACTGTGCATTGGTACCTACTTATAAGTACCTAAATGTACCATAAACCCAAAAGCTCTTCTCAGAGCTACCCTACATCTGATCACTCACAATTATTATTATTTTACTCTAACTTTTTTCACTAATTTTCAAGAAAGTACGCTCCCCAGACCGCTTCCCGGTTCGCGAACCGGGCGCACTCCACGCAAAAAAACTAAAAAAACGGTATATTTTTTTTTTGCCCTGCGAGACCCTTTCAAAGCCTCCACATCAAACCTAGGGGGTCAGGGAGGATCTACTATGCCCCCTTATGGTCATTTGCCCCTTCGCTTTGGCCTCCTCTTGTCTCTCGATCCTACCGAGAGACAAGATGGCGGCCGCTACGGACTGTTTGGAATGTTTACAGACGCCGAAAAAACAATCAGCTTCGCAAACCTCCGTAACGCGAAAAGTACGAGAAGCGGAGCGCTGTTACAGATATATATCTTTTTTTGAACGTTAATTTCTCAAAATCCACTAGAGCACATATATTGAGACCTAGCAAAGGCACATCGGGCTACCATTGCCTACAATTTTGCCAAGTTTCGTGCAAATCCATTCAGCCGTTCGATTATTATTATTATTATTTTTTTTGCCCCGCGGGGCCCTTTTAAAACCTCCACATCAAACGTAGGGGGTCACCGACGATCTACTATTCCCCCTTATGGTCATTTGCCCCTTCGCTTTGGCCTCCTCTTGTCTCTTGATCCTACCGAGAGACAAGATGGCGGCCGCTACGGACTGTTTGGAATGTTTACAGACGCCGGAGAGCCAATCAGCTTCGCTTCGCAAAGCTCCGTAACGCGAAAAGTACGCGAAGCGGTGCGCTGTTACAGATATATATCTTTTTTTGAACGTTAATTTCTCAAAATCCACTAGAGCACATATATTGAGATCTAGCAAAGGCACATCGGGCTACCAGTCCCTACAATTTTGCCAACTTTCGTGCAAATCCATTCAGCTGTTCGATTATTATTATTTTTTTTTTTTTTGCCCCGCGGGGCCCTTTTAAAACCTCTACATCAAACCTAGGGGGTGAGCGACAATGTACTATGCCCCCTTATGGTCATTTGCCCCTTCGCTTCGGCCTCCTCTTGTCTCTCGATCCTACCGAGAGACAAGATGGCGGCCGCTACGGACTGTTTGGAATGTTGACAGACGCCGGAGAACCAATCAGCTTCGCTTCACAAAGCTCCGTTGCGCGAAAAGTCCGCGAACCAGAGCGCTGCCCGGTCCGCTGTTACAGATATATATCTTTTTTTAAACGTTAATTTCTCAAAATCCACTGGAGAACATATATTGAGACCTACAAAAGGCACATCGGGCTACCAGTCCCTACAATTTTGCCAAGTTTCGTGCAAATCCATTCAGCCGTTCGGGCTAAAAGTGAGGCCAACCGCCCTATGGAAAACTCAATGTTAAAAACACGTTTTGGGACCCCCCTTTTTTCTCGGCCCCCCCTTGACGAACCCCCCCAAAATTTTCAGGGGCTGCTCAGAAACAAAATGTGCCATTTTCCTGAAAATTTCAGCCAATTCCGTCCACAAACGCCAAAGTTATTAGACATAGAATTTTCAAAAAACCCATAGAGAAAAAATCCTAACTATATATACCTACTGGCGACCGCCAGTAGGTAATATATATATATATATATATATATATATATATATATATATATATATATATATATATATATATATATATATATATATACGTTTTTCTTCCTCCGAAAAACCGGGACACACAAACTGCGGTGCAGTGCAGGGTCAGAGGGTTCCCTGCCAATTATAAATCGTTTCACCAAACGCTTCAAAAGCAGCGCGATGCACTCTTATCCAGCGTAATCACCATTCATTAGACCAGAAGTTCGTGTTTCATATGCTTCAATTTATTTCCATTATGACAAAACGAAATATGGAACCAGCCCAACGCGTTTCACCGAACACTCGGCTTGATCACGGGTGACTTGTGTTCCTCAAACTCAAGTTAAATAAAGTTTCACATATCACTTCCTTGTGCAAACATAGACAAAGGACTCAGAAACGAATCAAAATAATACGGCCATATTGGAACAGTGTCCTTTCAGCGAATACCCATGTTGTTAAATATAATGAGTTGTGAATAAACTGTCATAATTATAGTGCAGTTTGCATTTGAAGCAATATTCATTGAAATATAATGCAAGACATCATTTTCGTAATCAACTCATTAAAATCCAAGACATCCCAGTGGAATAATCCTAAATAAGTAACAGTAAACATGACCTTATATCTACCATTCAATACATCCCAAGTGGGAATATATCTTGTCTTGCATGTTTTAACCAAAAATCATCATCGCATATCATGTCCTTATGTGTCGCCCATTTCTTAATCATTTCTTGATCCCAAGTGGGAATATGATTTATCCTGCATATTCCTTCTTCTCCAACAGATATTCCCTGTGTGTAAAAGACATAAATCATTTAGTCTAGGTATCCGCTAGAATTTATAAAGCCTAATGATTCGTATCTGAAAAAGTGCAAAATATCAACACCAGACAAATTATAAAGTGATAAACAAATGTAGTGAAGTTAAAACCTGAACACTAAGCAGGAGACTACGAGAACAACTGTACACTCCTACATGTTGAGTACCTTAATGTCCCCAATGGTTTACTCTCCCAAATGCCATTTCAGTTCCTCTTCAGAATTCAGCCCACCCGGGATACGGGTGTCCAAATCAATAATGTACTTGCTTTCTAACTGTCGTAACCTGCAAATTCTATCTCCACCTCTTTTCATGGGTGGTATTTTGTCGATCACAAAAAACTTCAACAGGTTGCGATTGCTACGATGTAGTTCTTCAAAATGTCTGGCTACTGGTGAATTTTGGTCTTTATTTTCTATTGCCCGCATGTGTTCCAAAATACGTTTCTTCGCTGGAAACATTGTACTCCCCACGTACTTTTTGGAACACGGGCAAACGAGAATATAAACCACGTAATCAGACAGACAGGTCAGATGTTGTTTAATGGTCTTTTCTCTATCTTCAATAGGATAATTGACTGACTTAACATTTTGACTAAATTTACATGCTTTGCATGTCATGCATGTAAAAAATCCCTGTATGTCAGGTTTTCTACTCTGTCTAGTGTTGATTTCATTTTTACTCAGTCTATCTTTCAAAGAATCTGCCTTACGATAAGTGATGCTAGGATTACAGCCCACTACATCAGTTAGCATAGGCTCGTTTTCAGTACATTCCAATGTTTTTTTAGACTATTTTGTACCTGCCACGACTTATCATGGTAGGTAGAAATAAATCTGACCACCTCCTGTGTCTCACTTTTCTTCTGCTCTTTAGGGACCAATAATGTTTCATGACTGATTTTCTTAGCTTTTTCAAATGCTTCTTCAATTACTTGTGGATGATATCCACGTTCCTTGAAGCGTAACTTCATACATTCCCCTTCCAAAACAAAGTCCTCATCCTTACTACAATTCCTCCGAGCCCGGGGGGAATTCTCCAAACGTAATACTTCGTATAAGGGACTTAGGATGGCTGCTCTCTGCATGAAGCAGGGTGTTTCCGGCAGTGCTTTTGCGGAATAACTTTGTTATTAGTTGATTACCAGCAACCTCAACCTTCAGGTCCAGAAATTCCATACATTGGCTGCTGATTTTCCCTTCTAGACAAAGGTTCAACTCATTCTGGTTTAGATCTCAAACAAAACCTTCTGCCAGTGTCTGAGGACCATCCCAGATGATAAATAGGTCGTCTATATACCGCAGCTAGGTTTTCACATGGCTGCGGTATAGTCCATGGGTCTCCGCCACCTGTTGCTCCCAGCTTGCCATAAATAAATTGGCAAAGCTGGGAGCAAAACAAGTTCCCATCGCCGTCCCTTGTCGTTGTCTATAATAGACCTCATTAAAGATGAAAAGGTTGTTTTCAAGGTAATACATCATCATATTCAAAATCATTTCAGTATGGTCACTAAAGGAGATGGACCGTTTCTTGAGGAACTGACGACATACATTCAAACCATCTTTATGTCGAATAGATGTGTAAAGGCTACACACATCAAGAGAAATAAGCAAATAACTGTCCTGCCATATAAAATTCCTGATCTTATTTATAAAATCTCTACTGTTCTTTAAATAGGAAGGTATAGTTTCAACAAAAGGACGAAGAAAAAAGTAAATGTATTTGGACGTGTTTTCTAACAGCGAACCCATGGAAGACACAATAGGCCTGCCAGGTGGGTTCTCAGCATTCTTGTGAAGTTTTGGCAGTAAGTATAATACTGCCACTTTGGGATTGCGATTGAGTAAAAAAGAGTACTCATTCCACTCTAACAGACCGTTCTGTTGCCAATCCTTCAGCATTCCATAATAAGTGGTATTGGTTTTCTCTACAACTTGATTGGAAGAGATCTCATAACATTCTATACAGTTCAATTGTCGCATCCCTTCATCAATGTATTTACTCACATCCATCACAACGACATTGCCCCCTTTGTCCGTCTGGCGGATAACAATGGAGGCATCACTCTCTAAAGATTTAATAGCAAGACGTTCATTTTTACTTAAATTGTCATTTGTCCAACCCTTCTTTCTGGCCAGTTTTTTCAAGTCACTGATGACTAAGGTCTCGAATATGTCAATTCCACAAGTTGGCAACATGGGATTAAAATTAGATTTGGGTTTAAACATATTCGGGCAATTTAGATTGGTACTAAAACCCAGTGACTCCGCATCAACTGGTCTTTCCAATGGTATGTCGTGTTCCAGTTCTTTGGCAGCAATTAGCGCCTCTACATCCCCAATGGATTCAGGAGCAGGGGAAATGCTGTCAACAATTTTACCAATATTCTTTACCTTTAACTTATTCCACTTATGCAGACGTAATTTACGAGTAAATTTAAATAAGTCAATACGTTCCTGCGAATAAGTGAAACTTGAAGTAGGACAGAGAGAAAGGCCAAACTGTAAAACTTCTTGTTCATTTTTAGAAAGTAAACGAGAAGACAAGTTTACTACATTTCTCTGGTTCATTTTCCTCTCTTGCTTTTTTGACCACGTGTTTCCACTCCTGTTTGGGCAACGGCCATTTTTCCACCTGCCACCCCTCCTTGTTTGGCATTGGATATGGTGGTTTCTTCTCCAGCTTTGCCTCTTCCTCTGCCTCGTCCTCGAAATCCCCTGCCTTTTCCCCTGCCCTGGTCTATTTGCCAATTTTGTTGTTGTGATGCCTGGTACATCATGCGAAATTCCTCCCAAAAATTGGAAGGTTTCAATGGGTTCACTCGTGCAGGTGTGTTCCCATCTTCAGAAACATCACTCTCGATACGTTCTTCTTCAGACATCCCTTCAGTCTGAACTTTATCTAAGGTTGCCTGTATGCCTTTCCTCTTTACATTATCATATTTGCGGCTAAATGTAAAAATTCGACCAGTTTGGTAATCGATCTTGTCTCTCAGGAATTTTCTCTCCTTTTTAGCCACAATCTCATCTTCATATTTTGACATTCTTTTAATTTTTTCTTCCAGTTTTCTGGTTAGATTCTCAGGTGTGTCCTCTTTAGCAATTTCATCTTTCAATTCCGCAATTTCTTTAAGCAATACCAATCTATCTTTCCAAGCATGCTTAATCAATATCGACAGCATTCTATTTGAACAGTCCATTAAATTCTCTGCCCACTCCTCGGCTAGTTCTACATCAGGTTCCTCATAGGAAGGGGCTATCAAAATTCACAGGCCCCTTGGCAATCTTTTCTCTTCCTGGTATTTTTCTAGTGTAATGGCTTCCCACTATTTCGAATTTTCTTTCCGGATTAACTTTTCCAATCTGGAATATTTTTGTTGGATGGATGTGGGAAGAACCAGATTTGCGTGAGTGTCCTGTTGTATTCCTGACGCTGTCGATTGAGTAAACATTGATTGTGCTCGCAGTCTCCTGCGTGATTCTACATCTTCATCCATTTCCGTTTGCTTGGAGAATGCAATTTATCTCCACATGCTTTAAGTAATGGAATAATATTAAGTGATTGAAACACGATCTTTAACTGGTACTCCTTAGTAGGTGTGCTGGAAAACTCTTACACGACTAATTCAGACTTATTGTACGCTGATAGCCGTGTTGGAGACAGTTGCGTTACCAATTCCTTACTGCCAAAACTTCACAAGAATGCTGAGAACCCACCTGGCAGGCCTATTGTGTCTTCCATGGGTTCGCTGTTAGAAAACACGTCCAAATACATTGACTTTTTTCTTCGTCCTTTTGTTGAAACTATACCTTCCTATTTAAAGAACAGTAGAGATTTTATAAATAAGATCAGGAATTTTATATGGCAGGACAGTTATTTGCTTATTTCTCTTGATGTGTGTAGCCTTTACACATCTATTCGACATAAAGATGGTTTGAATGTATGTCGTCAGTTCCTCAAGAAACGGTCCATCTCCTTTAGGGACCATACTGAAATGATTTTGAATATGATGATGTATTGCCTTGAAAACAACCTTTTCATCTTTAATGAGGTCTATTATAGACAACGACAAGGGACGGCGATGGGAACTTGTTTTGCTCCCAGCTTTGCCAATTTATTTATGGCAAGCTGGGAGCAACAGGTGGCGGAGACCCATGGACTATACCGCAGCCATGTGAAAACCTAGCTGCAGTATATAGACGACCTATTTATCATCTGGGATGGTCCTCAGACACTGGCAGAAGGTTTTGTTCGAGATCTAAACCAGAATGAGTTGAACCTTTGTCTAGAAGGGAAAATCAGCAGCCAATGTATGGAATTTCTGGACTTGAAGGTTGAGGTTGCTGGTAATCAACTAATAACAAAGTTATTCCACAAAAGCACTGCCGGAAACACCCTGCTTCATGCAGAGAGCAGCCATCCTAAGTCCCTTATACGAAGTATTCCGTTTGGAGAATTCCCCCGGGCTCGGAGGAATTGTAGTAAGGATTAGGACTTTGTTTTGGAAGGGGAATGTATGAAGTTACGCTTCAAGGAACGTGGATATCATCCACAAGTAATTGAAGTAGCATTTGAAAAAGCTAAGAAAATCAGTCATGAAACATTATTGGTCCCTAAAGAGCAGAAGAAAAGTGAGACACAGGAGGTGGTCAGATTTATTTCTACCTACCATGATAAGTCGTGGCAGGTACAAAATAGTCTAAAAAAACATTGGAATGTACTGAAAACCGAGCCTCTGCTAACTGATGTAGTGGGCTGTAATCCTAGCATCACTTATCGTAAGGCAGATTCTTTGAAAGATAGACTGAGTAAAAATGAAATCAACACTAGACAGAGTTGAAAACCTGACATACAGGGATTTTTTACATGCATGACATGCAAAGCATGTAAATTTAGTCAAAATGTAAAGTCAGTCTATTATCCTATTGAAGATAGAGAAAAGACCATTAAACAACATCTGACCTGTCTGTCTGATTACGTGGTTTATATTCTCGTTTGCCCGTGTTCCAAAAAGTACGTGGGGAGTACAATGTTTCCAGCAAAGAAACGTATTTTGGAACACATGCGGGCAATAGAAAATAAAGACCAAAATTCACCAGTAGCCAGACATTTTGAAGAACTACATCGTAACAATCGCAACCTGTTGAAGTTTTTTGTGATCGACAAAATACCACCCATGAAAAGAGGTGGAGATAGAATTTGCAGGTTACAGCAGTTAGAAAGCAAGTACATTATTGATTTGGACACCCGTATCCCGGGTGGGCTGAATTCTGAAGAGGAACTGAAATGGCATTTGGGAGAGTAAACCATTGGGGACATTAAGGTCCTCAACATGTAGGAGTGTACAGTTGTTCTCGCAGTCTCCTGCTTAGTGTTCAGGTTTTAACTTCACTACATTTGTTTATCACTTTATAATTTGTCTGGTGTTGATATTTTGCACTTTTTCAGATACAAATCATTAGGCTTTATAAATTCTAGCGGATACCTAGACTAAATGATTTATGTCTTTTACACACAGGGAATATCTGTTGGAGAAGAAGGAATATGCAGGATAAATCATATTCCCACTTGGGATCAAGAAATGATTAAGAAATGGGCAACACATAAGGACATGATATGCGATGATGATTTTTGGTTAAAACATGCAAGACAAGATATATTCCCACTTGGGATGTATTGAATGGTAGATATAAGGTCATGTTTACTGTTACTTATTTAGGATTATTCCACTGGGATGTCTTGGATTTTAATGAGTTGATTACGAAAATGATGTCTTGCATTATATTTCAATGAATATTGCTTGAAATGCAAACTGCACTATAATTATGACAGTTTATTCACAACTCGTTATATTTAACAACATGGGTATTCGCTGAAAGGACACTGTTCCAATATGGCCGTATTATTTTGATTCGTTTCTGAGTCCTTTGTCTATGTTTGCACAAGGAAGTGATATGTGAAACTTTATTTAACTTGAGTTTGAGGAACACAAGTCACCCGTGATCAAGCCGACGAACTTCTGGTCTAATGAATGGTGATTACGCTGGATAAGAGTGCATCGCGCTGCTTTTGAAGCGTTTGGTGAAACGATATATATATATATATATATATATATATATATATATATATCTTCCAAAATCCCAACTTCACCATGAAAAAGGGGGCACGCACACGAGAATTCATAATTCAGCCAGTTTAATGAGGTGAGGTCCCACCACACCCAGCAGTAAAGTCACTGAGACGCGTTTCGGCTGCACACAGACTTTCTCAATCAGTGAGTCACCTAATTGAACACTGCTTTAAAAACCACCCTGATCATAAACATAGAAACCGTACTTTCTCTGATTTCCCTGAGTAATAATGAGCAGGAAATGCACAAATATATACATTGCAATCGCGCGCGCAAACCACATCTGGCCTTGAATATATTGATACTAATCTCAAGCCACAGTGACCTATGAGTACACTATCATTGCATAATGCGCTGCGCGATTACATTAAAATAAAACACCAGTCCTGCCAAAACATTAATGTCCAACTGATCTATGCATATAACAATGGAGAAATCGGAAGTCACATTATGTTTGTTTGGGCTGTTCCAGCATAATTAAAAAGTTGTTAACAAGTGCTTGCACTCCTTCAACTGAATGTTCCTGTCACGTGCATCAGTTCACGTAAACACAGTTCACAGGTTACATGTATGTTTAAGCGCTATGCATATCCCCCACTGTGTAACATGTTGTTGCAACATTGTTGCCATGAGGATGCATAATTCTCGGGAAACACAAAAGCGCAGATCAGAGCAAATGAACAGACAGCTTTGTGTGGCCTGTAGTCTAACAGGAAAGTAAGTTTTTAAACTGCAATGCCGGGCATGGAGGCACTCTCACCACCAATGTCGAAGCTGTGAATCCTCACCGTCAAGCAACAATGTTGTACGGTGCCCAGCACCAGGTATCCTCTGGACTTTTGAATGAGGCAGCCAGCTCATAGCAGGAGGCAGGAATTCCATGCTGAAAATCTCCAGGATTTCCGTCTTGACTCCCACACAAGACTCTCCCTCAGCTTTCTCATTCCGGTTCGACCCTGGGGGCTTGTTTTAATCCACCTGCCCTATTATGTACTAGGGCCTTACAGGGGACGGCATGACACACACACACACACTGACACACACACACACACACACTGACACACACACTGACACACACACACACACACACACTCCGGAAGCGTGCTCAAATTATGTTTATTCGCTTGTCGCCATTACGCGTTTCGGGTCCCTTGAGCCTTGTTCACATGACAAGGCTACTTCATTTCCTTTGTGTTATTTAAAGTGACAGGTGCATATTTTAGTCAACCACGTGACAAATAAAACCATAGACATAAAAGAGTAAAATGCATACATAAATAATGTTCTAAAAATATAGGTACTTCATTTAAAATTAATTCCAATTATAAATGAATTAAGGATATATACATAAAATATAATTATTCTACCATACATTTAATTGTTACTGAATCATGACCAATTTGTCTTCCCTTATGTTTTTGCCTATATGGAACCAGTCAATCTTAATGCTCATATGTGATCGAAAATCATGGCTTAAATGCCCTCACATTGAGGTGTATTAATCGGTTCTTAGATTTCACTCCAACCTGTATGTATTGCCCTTTAAATGTCATCCCTATAAGGTGAAAATTAATAAAGTGCTTATGTGTGTGTAAAAGGTGCTGATCATATTACATATAATTGCATAAATGCAGAACTCCGTTTACTGTAATTTTCATACGTGTCATATATTGTGGTGGATTGGTCAAGTCTCCCTATTGCTCTGAGAGTGACTCTTACATACGATGGGAGGGCTTTTACATAGTCTTGAAGAAAATAATCTACATATTGCGAAGTATGTTCAAGCAGCCCTCCCCTTGCCGAGATGATTGGCCGTCCCGGTGGTTTATCAGGGTCTTTGTGCACCATAGGTATAAAGTACATGGTTGGGATAGTCGGGTTTTCTTTTTTCAAGAACTTGTATTCATCATTGGTTGTAAGTCCTTTATTTTCCATTTACTCAGTTTGTTGTAATATTCAGTGCACATAGATTTCACATTGATTGCACTGCTCCGGTTATAGCATAACCTATCATTAAGTTGATTGAACGCCTCTTTTTTGTAGTCCTCACTTGCCCAAATGACAATATTGCCTCCCTTATCACTATTACGGATGACAATGTTTTTATTATTTTGCAATTTCCTGCTGAGAATATTGTATTGCTGGTTGCATCTATTGTCTGTCATTTGCGTAGTTTTATTACGTTTCTTGATTTGGCCCGTCACTGCCTCATGAAAAATATCAATTACATCTCTAGGAGAGATCGGATTGAAGGTGCACTTGGCTTTGAATGGCGTCAGTGATGCATTGATGTTTCTTTGTTCTACTCCTTGATCATTGGTTTCCTTATCATTACTGGCATGGTCATTATTTATGGTCTCATCGTTATCTCTTTCCCAAAGATCTCCTATGTCATTCATAAGGAGCATGTCAGACTGAGATAGGTTCGGGAATGAGCTGGAATTATTTGATTTCCCTTGTTTACTTTTGTCACCACTTTTTGCTAGCGCATGATGTTTTTTGAGTTTTAGATGTCTCACACTCTTATAAGTGTCCATACGTGTGGACACATAATTGAAGTTAGTTTCTGGGGAAGAAGTTAAACCGAGGCTGAGTAATCTCTCTTCATTCTTAGTCAGTGTAATATTGGCTAAATTCATGAGCTTTTTATTAGTTTCACTTGCTTCATTGTTTATTTTCTCTGTTGTCAATTTCTTCTGCCAAATCTTTTGGGTGTGATCAAAAGACATCTTCTTCCATCAAAGCGGACAAGGGGCCAAGGCGGGGCTTTAAAGACACAGTTTATTCTGAATTCTGGCATGACGCGTTTCAGCGATAGCCTTTCTCAAATGCCTCGGGTGCTTAGGGTTTCCTTTCACTCGTTTATATTTAGCCCATCCCTCTAAAGTAGCATGGGGCACACCTGAGCCACATTTCGTTAGAGAGCACTCAAGCAGTTCAGTGTTTGAAGACTGCAAATCCCATCATGCAGTTTGTTTGTAGCGCTAATGAGGTTAGTCTGAAACTGTAGCACTGTGCTGGGAAACAGTCTCTGAGCCCTCACATCCAGCCACACTTTCCCGCTGGCAGCATGCCTGGAGATGCCAGTTCCAGTAACTACATCTCTCCATGTGGTCATGGACTGTCGGATGACAGCAGATCCGCTGCTTCCTTGGGAGGGGCGGCGGTCCAGGTGAAAGCCACTGTACCAAGAACTTTTTTGGAAAGGTCCCCATTGCGTGCCACTGACTGCTTGCTAAACATCAAAAAACATCTTCTTCCATCAAAGTAGACAAGGGGACATGGCGGGGCTTTAAAGATACTGTTTATTCAGAGCTCTGGCATGACATGTTTCAGCGATATATATACACACATATATGTATGTAGATATATTACCTACTGGCGGTCGCCAGTAGGTAGTTATAGTTAGGACCTAGTTTCCATAGGAAAAGCGTTTTTTCTTTTGCCAATATCTTTGGCGTCGTTTGACAAATCTCTGCAGAGTTTTCAAAATTAATTGTTCACTCAGATCAGCTCCTGTCTTGAAATTTTCGGTGTGATTCGTCAAGTGGGGACTGAAGAAAAAGGGTGGTCCCAAAACGTATTTTCTTCTATAGGAACCTTTAGACACGGCTACAGCCCGAACTGCTGAATGGAATGATTCCAAATTTGGCAGAGGGATAGCTCTTGCTCCCGAAAGCAAGTTTCTCTTTAAATGGTGTAAATTCGTTCAGTAGTTTTCGAGATATTTAAGGATTTACAGATATCGATATTTGAGAATTGTGACATCTGATTGGCTGAGCTGTTCCTATCATGAGCTTGCCCCTGATTGGCTGCCAACACTAGGAAGCTTTGGCAGCCATCTTGTGACTCGGTTAAAATGAGTAGGTGAAAAAGGGGGAGAAACGTAGAGGTCAGGGAAGGAACACTGTGACCTCCCTAGGGTGCTCAGAGGGTGCCACAGGGAGTCGGAAGGTAAAATAAATCTTTTTTATATGTTTTCGGCGAGCTTCGCGTGATTCGCGTAGGGCCTGGAAATCACAACGGGAAAAAGAAAAACGAACTGCGGTGTCGCGCGCTTTGTTTAATTAAGCCCCCATGTGGGACACTTCCAGGGAGCAATGTTTAATTATGATGCAGGGTTTACTTCTGTCACGGGGACCGTCACTTCCTCGGAGAAACTTTAATGATATGGGGGGGAGTACACGTCTTCCCTCCCCCTCCGCTCTGAAGAGGAGCACGTCTTTGGAGGTAAACATAAAATTTAAGTATGGAGGGGTGACATTTCCCCCACACTGTCCCAGGGGCTCTACTACCCCGGGCAATCAAGAATTAAAATGCGGGGGTCTGTTGCGTACTGCCGGCCCAGGGGAGTACGATGTTTGCGGGCCTTTAAAGTTGATGGAGGTGTATCGTCTAATTTCCCATGGGGAGCCTTCCATGGCCCTGGGTATAGTTATCTCCGAGGACCGGATTCAACAATGAGCCATGGTGCCTACCCCTGGGGTATTGTAGTTTGCTATGGCAGGGTGGGAGCTATGCAGAGTTCCCGCTCTGTCATAGCAAACTTCTGCTTCACTTCATGGAAGCAGGAGGAGGAAATTTGCTCTTGCTTGTATGAAGCGAAGCAGCTTTGCTTTTGGGGAAAGGGAGCTTACATGGAGCAGCTGGCTTTGTTCAAAAGGAATGCTGGCTGCCGCAGGAGGCGGGGAGGTGGCAGGGACTGCGGGGGATTGGGGCTCCTTGGGCGGTTCCCAAGCATTGTGGCCAGGCTCCGGGGGATGTGGTTCCCTGGGCCTATAATGGCCCGGCTGAGATCTGAGTTATAGTGTGGCTCTAAAAATAGCCCTTGTTTTCATTATGAGTTTGTTGGAGCTACATGTAAGTGCAGATGCACAGCTTCAGGTTGTTGGAAAAAACTATGTTTCCTTGATCTGTGAAATAAACTCCATCACTTCTGTATATGTTATCCATATCAAAACATAGATTGTTGTTGTAGATGGACCCCATTCTATGATCTCTGAGGAATGCAGACACAGCTTTATTAACATTCTTCCAAGCTTTCTCAATCTGAGGACAGAATTGATTTGACCATTTTCACTTCTGTCTTTGGCATATATTGGAGTATATAAAGACAGTTTGAGGCAAAAACAACATAATTTGTGTAAAGGTATCCTTCATGAGCATTTCCAGACCTACCCAGACAATGAGCCTAGGTCATTGCCATCACAGTGCACAATCATGAGGTCAGGGTGGTGGAGATGCAAAGAGGTTTTAACCAAAGGCTACAATTGGTGCCAGTTTAGTCCTCTCTGTGCAAACCATTTAATGTCCACATTTTGTAAACCTAGCTCTTAGTCAATACGTCTGTGTTCAGCATACCTTTTGCATCAGAAAACATAGCTGTGTCCTACGATCCACACTAGCATTTTGAAGGTATGGCTAGAAGGAATTACAAGATGTCTGTAGCTCATGCAGTCCGTTGGTAAAATGAGAAATTTGTTGAAAGTTGGATAAGAAGCTTTTTTTTTGAGAAAACGATAACTGATTGGCTGACGAAGAACCTTGTGTAGTGAAAACAAGGGTGCATGTTACTTTCGTGAAAAAGTATGTTTCTGATTGGTTAATAAAGATGTTTGAAAGGTACACTACATAGGATACGATCAGGCGTGCAGAAGTCAACCACACCTGCTACTTGCATTTGGAAGGTACTGTTCTGAACTTTAAAAAATGGTGAACTTGTGACTTGCATCTGCCGTTCAATGTTGCAGAAACTGTTGGGATGAAATATGGTGAACTTGAAACCAGCACCTGCCGTTGAATGTTGCAGAAAATGTTGGGATAAAATATGGTGAACTTGTGACTTGCACCTGCCATTGAATGTTGCAGAGACTGTTGTTATGAAAACTGGCAATAAGGTGATTGGGGGAGGGGTCGATATAACTGTGGTATTAAAATATGAAATGCAAAATTAATTACAACTGATAAGCTATTAAAGTTCGTTTTTCAAAATGAGTAGTATGTGTAGAAGAAGTGTTCAAAATTTGCAGTAGTATTATTAGAAATAGGCTTCTGAAAGGGTTCGGCAGTATGGCGATGCAGCAGTGTGGGGAGAGTCTCTAATCCACAAAACAAGAGAACCAGTTTGGGGCATTTTAGAAGAGACTTAGAGAGGGTTAATATGAGTAACCAATAGAAATGTGTTTTGCAATTTTAAATAATGAAAGAAGGATTTTAATTTGCTATTTACATCTATTTCTGTGTGGAAAGAGAGGGAAATGATACCATTACTGGTCCTATTCTTGATGAGAGTCTTGAATTACTTTTATTGTGTGAGAAAGAAAACATTGTATGTGTTTGTGAAAATTGAAATCTGCATACCAACTACAGCGGTGAGTTACAAATTAATCGGGTGTGTTTTATATTGTGTAGTAGTGTTTAAGTCTGTGAAGCGATATTTTTAAGTTTGAAAATATTATTTTTATTAAAATAACATAGTATTGAGGGGGGGCGTGGCCAGGCGCCGGCGAAGATGGCTGCCTAAGACCCGAGCTCCGCCGGGACCAGAGCTGTCCCAGCGAACATCCGTCCTAAATCCTGGCCAGGGTGCTTTTCCATCTGCGCCCTGACCCCCTACCAGGTGGTGCCCTCGACCGGAGCAAAAACCGGAGCTCCGTGACCGAGCACGGCCGAGTCGCGGACGAATTTCCTGCCGTGGCGGGCCTGGGGCTGTCTGCCTGGAGCCCGCGGGCTGGGAGTCATTACACTCGAGGCCCCGGGTTGGGGCCTAACTTCGTCACTGCGGCCTGAAGGGGGATGCTGGCCCATTGAACATCCTGGAGGTGCGGCGCCCAGGCCGCGCCTTTGTTGACCACCCGGTGGGGCCTAGTGAAGTGCAGAGGCGGGGGTGGCACGTGCTAGCCCCCCCAGGAGCACAAGAATTTCATCCTGTCGGCGCCATTTTGCGGCTCCCTGTAGGAGCTGGGCCCAGGGGCACAGAGAGGCGGGGAGCGCCTGGTGGACCACGCAAGGTGCTTGAGAGCACCCCCAAACCTGGGGGGGGGGGCTCCTGATTCGACGACAAGGCGGCTGAGACCCAGCGGTGGTGCAGTGGACGGACCAGCAGAACAGGACGGCATCGGCCGGGTCCTGTTGAAGTGCCCCGGGGGGACGTGGCCCCTGTAACATGGGACCGGACGTGGCTGGGCCCCACACATGGGCGTTGGCACTAGAAGAGGTTAGGAGGCCCGGAAACAGTGTAAGGCCTGAGAAAACGCCATAAACATCCAGGGGCGGCGGTGTGGACCTGGGCCCCTAGTTAAACATTTCCCTGGAGTGGTGGCGCACGGGGCAAGAAGACGGTATGTTTTGGCCAGTTGGAGACCGGGCAAGGACAACCTTGGTCGAGTTTGGCACGTTGGGGCCTGGAGGTGGTGAGCTCACTGGCGCAAAGTTTGTCTATAGGAGGCGGGTTGGGGGTCCTCCCGGCCACAGGAAGGCACCGGCCACATGAAAAAGGCGGTAGGAACGCCGTATATCCCAGCTGCCGTCCCTCGCTCCCTCGGACCCGGCGGTTGGGCCGCGGGGGCGCCGCCTGCTCACCATGAGGGCCATGGGAGGTGCATCCACCCAGATGAACAGGCTGGACAAGTATGCAGTGCCACTGAGTCAGGCACAGTCGGGAGCGGCGGCTGGGGACCAGGCGGGCCAGACGGAACCATCCCTGACCTCAATAATGGCCGTGATTCAAACGCTAGGTACCAACCTCGAAACAAAAATAGACAAAATCTCCATTGAGGCGAACTTGCTTCGCACAGATCTGAGAAAGACCACGGATAGATCGAAAGTCAAACGAGATGGACATTAAAACGTTGCAGGCATCTGAAAAATGTCTGGAAGGTCAGATAAACGAACTTGTGCACCAACACCGACAAATGGCCCTTCGCCTCGAGGATCAGGAAGGGAGGGCCTGGAGAAGTAACATCCGCGTGGTAGGTGTGCCGGAGGGAACGGAAGGGCAAAGTTTGGAACTGTTTCTCGAAGACCTGATCCTCCAACATTTGAAGCCTAAACGATTGTCAGAAATGTTTACGATTGAACGGGCCCACCGCGCACTGGTCCCCAAACCTAAACCGGGGGCTCCGCCCAGAACGATAATTGCCAAAATATTGAACTATAGGGATCGCAACGCTATCCTACAGGTGGCAAGGCAAGAAGGCGATCTGTAGTACGAGGGGGCCACCATCCGTTTCTTTCCTGACTTCACCCTGCAGGTCCAGCAGGAACGGCGATCATTCTTGGGAGTGAAAGCGGCGCTATGTGACCGGGGCATAAAATATATGATGTTTTTCCCAGCCAAGCTAAAGATCATCGTGGGAGGCAAGTCCCTATTCTTCACCGCACCAGAGGCGGCTCAAGAGTGGCTTGACACTGCAGCGCCGGCTGCCCAGGAAAGGCAGGACCATGGTGCATGGCAGGAGGCTCGGGGCCCTTCCCCCGGGTCCATTGCGGACAAATCGGAAGAGGACGCACCGAGCCAGAGGTCGTGGCGCTTCAGATCAGCAAGTCCCCGAGGGGACTCTAGACGGGATGTGGCTGCACGCTGAGGACTTTCATCGCGGAACCATGCCCTGCTGAACTGTAACGTATATTGTTGTTGTGATGTCTCCGCTTTTTGATTTAATGTGGGGAAGGTATTGGCATTTAGCCTAAGGACTCTGGGACTTTGCTGTTGGTTTGTGGTGCTCCATGACTGGAGGGGCTTTCTAGACTGGGGGCAGCGAGGATATGGCGGCTGGAGTCGGGGCCGGCACACGTTCTCCCTAACAGAGTTTCCTCGGGAGGGGGCGGTTCCTCACTCCTGGGTAGGGGTTGGGCAAAAGGCGCTCTGCTAATTGGGGCAGTGGGTAGTTTGAAACGTACAGAGCATGGAGCAGGGTGGGGGGGTCTGTTTTGGGGGAGGATATGAGTCCAGTTGGGCTAGGAAGGGATGGAAAGGTGGGGTTGTGGGGGGATGGGGGAGATGGGTGGAGTTGGAGGGGAGGAATGTGGGAGGCGGGGTCGGGGGGGTGAGAAGTTGGGGGGACTGGGGGTGGTAAGGGCTGGGGGTGAGGAGTTGTGGGGAGTTGGGGCAGGGGGGCACTGTTTGTTTGGTCGCACTTGAGAGGTTCTGAGAGGGTCCAGTGGCATGCAGAGGCCCCAGGGTATACGCAAGATCTGCATTGCGACTATGTCTAATACATGGAACAAAAGCCTCAAATTACTAAGTTGGAACGTTAATGGGCTGGGGGACAAGCTGAAACGCACCATGGTACTGCAGTTCGTTAAGCGCCACCGGCCTGATGCGGTCCTGTTACAGGAGACTCATTTGTTGGGCAACACCTGCCATGCCCTCAATAGGTATATTTATGTTTTGGCAGTCCATTCTGGCTTTACCATGGGGTCCCGGGTGTGGGTATCCTTCTCCGGCGCGCCTTCCTCTTCCTTCCTGATCACACTGCCACGGACCCGCAGGGTCGCTTTGCCACAGTCTCGGGTAGATGGGAGGGGCGCAGGCTGACCCTGGTATCCACATACGTCCCGCCAAGTCACCAGTCGCAGGCGTTCACTGATCTTGGTAAGCTCCTCCTGTCTCTCCCGGAGGGGCAGTTATTCATAGGGGGGGACTTTAATGCGGTAGTCTCTGGTACACTGGACAGGCACCCGCCCAGGGAAACACCACGGGGGCAGAGATGGTTGGGGGACTTCCTAGAAACATTTGGCCTCACGGACGTATGGCGTCTGACACACCCCACGGACACGCAATACACTTTCTTTTCGGGCCGCATCACTCTTTTTCCCGCCTGGATCATATCCTTACTCCCTTGCACCAAGACACAACAGTGCGCACGGCGACACATCTAGCAAGAGGTATCTCTGACCACTCGCCGGTAATGGCCCACCTTACCGTGGGCAGTAAACGGGAGGGGTGCGTGGCGCCTATCAACGCCTGGTATCTCCGCAATGAGGACATCCATAAGGCATTGACCCGCTCAATAGCCAACTACTTCGATAGCAACGACGGTTCAGTAGAATCGGCAATTACATTATGGGAGGCCTTTAAAACGGTCCTCAGAGGAGAGGCCCTCTCGGCGATAGCTGGTCGGCGTAAAGAGAAGGAGGCGCAGCTGGTTGCTATTGAGGCCGACCTGGGGATGCTGGAAGAGGTGGCACGTGCCGAGGATACGCCCGGGGCGCGTCATCGGCTGGCCTTAAAAAACGCAGAGTACCAGGCAGTGGTCACGGAGGCAGCAAAAAATATGGCTGCCACTAGAGAGGGTAAGATCTATGACCAGGGTGACAAGGAGGGGCAAGCTCCTGGCGTGGCTCGACAAAAAGCAGCAGGCGAGTAAGGTAGTGGCTGAGATTCGGACAGCGGACGGCACTGTTGTTACTGAACCACAAGACATAGTCACTGAGTTTGCCTGCCATTTCCAGGAAGTCTATAGTAGGGGTCTGACCGCCTGGAGGAAGACACGATCGCACTACTAGCAGATCTTAGGATGCCGGCCCTCTCCGAAGTGGAGCGAGCTCTCTTGAAGGCGCTACTCACCACGGCGGAAGTGGAACGTGCTATCGGGGATCTTCGTCCCGGTAAGGCACTGGGGCCCAACGGCCTTCCGATTGAGCTCTACAAGCTCAAACCTGATGGCATCAGCTCCTATCTTAAGCGCATGTTCGACGAAAGCAAGTCCAAGGGGATATTGCCCCACGACCAAAGGATAGCAACTATAGTAGTGATTCCGAAAGAGGGGAAGCCTAGGGAGCTGTGTGCCACATACAGGCCTATCTCCCTGTTAAATGCGGAACCTAAAATATTAGCGAAAGTCCTGGCTAACAGGCTCCAGCCGGTTCTCACCACATTGGTCCACCCGGACCAATCAGGTTTCATGCCCCACCGTACTACTGCACTCAATCTCCGTCGACTGAACGGGGTGTTGGGAAGGTGCCATACGATACCCGAAGATGCAGTGGTGGTATCGCTCGATGCCACGATGGCCTTTGACACCCTTGAATGGCCATATATGATGGTGGTCCTTCGTAAACTGGGTTTCGGTCATTGCTTTATCTCTTGGGTATGACTCCTCTACTCAGACCCGCTTGCCCAGAGGCCTTCACCCTGGAAATAGGGACATGCCAGGGGTGCCCGCTTTCGCCCCTTCTGTTTGCCCTTTCCCTGCAGCCACTGGCCACCTGGATCAGACAAGACGTCTCACTGAAAGGGCTTCAGTGGGCCGACTGTTGGGAGGACAGGATCTCCCTGTACGCCGATGACATCCTCCTCCATCTTTCGCGGCCCCGGAGATCGTTGAACGTAGCCCTGGACATTTTTACAAACTTTGGCAAGAACTCTGGGTACAGCATCAACTGGAGTAAATCTCTAATGTATGTCCTTCATGGAAACACTCCCATACCTCCTCGCAACTGCCCCTTAAGGGTGGTCATTGAGGGCAACTGAGCGCAACTGCCCCTTAAGGGTGGTCATTGAGGGCTTCACATACCTGGGCATTTTCATGTCTAAGGACAAGGCCACCATGTATGATAGGAACCTGCTCCCGCCTCTTCAGAGGCTCAAGCGCGATTCCGCCGCCTGGCAGAGGCTCCCGGTCTCCCTGCTGGGCCGGGCAGTGCTATTTAAAATGATGGCGCTGCCCCGGTTCCTCTACGCCCTGCAGAATTATCCTGATCTAGTCCCATCTTCGTACTTCACGGCTATTGAGGCGGCACAGAGGAACCTCCTGTAAACATGGCTATTCGATAAAAAGTAAACCCCTCCCTCCAGCGCCTTGAGACCCTCTGGGTGAGTAGTGCGCTTTATAAATGCATGAACTTGAACTTGAACTTGTGGTCCGGTGTACCCAGAATAGCTCTTCAAAAACTGACTCTGGGATGGTACGATGGAGGCATAGCCTTACCCGACATCCGCAGGTACTACTGGGCCGCGCATCTATCGGCCATTAATCAAGGTACTTATTGCGATGGAAACGACCCAGGTTATGGCATGGACAGGTGGCTCCTACCAGGGGGGAATTATGAAGCAGCATTGTATTTACGGCCAGGCAAACACGCACTAACGGGGCCGACCCGCCACACAGTGCAACTGTGGCACATTGTCCAACGCAAAATGGGCTGGCATGACACGCTTACCATGGCCTCCCCGCTCTGGGTTTCTGAACGACTTGGCCTCCTGGGTCGTATCAAGGGGTTCCGGAACTGGGACCTTATAGGTATCTCCCGGATTGGGGATCTATGGGACTCTGGCGGGGTCAAGTCCTTCCCATCCCTACAATCAACATATGAGCTAGCGGACACTGAATACTGTAGGTACCTCCAAGTCCGTCATTCATTGCAGAATAACATACCACAGGGTACGGTGCCCCCTCAGGCATCCCCCCTGGAAGATAGACTGTTGGATGGCCATATACCGGAACACGCAATCTCACTCACCTATAAGAAACTGATAAATAATCTTCCCGATTTACTCCTGGGCTTAAAGGGAGGTGGGAGGCGGATGGTTTGGAAATTGATGAGGAGGAGTGGAGGTGTGCACTGACCTCCCCGAAGGAGGTGGCTATCTCATCCAGGCTGCGGCTCATCCAACTTAAAATACTACACAGAGTTTACATTTCAAACACCAGGCTGAAAAGGATGGGCAGGAGTGAGGATGATGGGTGTAGGAGGGGATGCGGAATGGTGGGCTCCTTCTTTCATATGCTTTGGGAGGGCCCACTACTGCAGGCATATTGGGTGAAGGTGGTGCGCTGTATGCAGGACGTTTGGGGGGTGGAGTTGCGCCCAGAAGCAAAACGCTGTATCCTGAACATATGGGAGCCAACAGACTTACCAGCTAGAGGCAGGCTCTGGGCCATGCTCGGCCAGATGGTAGCTAAGCGCAACATTGCAAGACTCTGGGGGGCAGTCACGCCTCCATGACTCGCTGAATGGGAACGGGACATGGACTGGTGCATGTTGCAAGAGAGGACAGCATATCTAGCCCGGGTGTGCCCCAAGAAATGGGGGGAGGTATGGACCAAATGGAACGACTACCGAGGTGGCATATGTGAACCCCCCCAGCCTCGACGAGAGGTACTTGAGGTAGACGTCTGATTGTTTGTATATATTGCAGTCCTATTGCCATGACGCTGATTTAACACTGTACCCTTGTGTGATCTACTGTACGCCTTTGCAGCCCTTATGTGTGACCATGTTGGCCACCGTTGGTCTTCACTTTAATAAAAAAGATTTTTTTTTTAATAAAAAAAATATAGTATTACCGAAGAGTGCTGCTTTACATTTGTTACAAAATCTGCATAGAGTGTGAGTAGTTGATGAACGAGTACCCCATATATATTTAGCTGTGTTCGAGAAAGAAGAAGAGTAGTTTGTCATGTTCAAATGAGTGTATGGTTTTGAAAGTGAGGTCCAGGGTTAGTTTGGGTTGCAAAATCGACCCGGACAACTTAAAGGAAATGTCGCACATTTGCAGATTGTGCCTTGTCAAAACATACTGGGAAAGGTGGGTTAGAAGAAGCATGTTTTATTGACTTGAGGGAGATGAAAAAAATGGAAATGTTGCGTGCAGACGTTGTGCTCAGTCTTTTGACACTGGTGAGCTATATTTGAATATCAGTGAAGACAACTGTCACACACCCTGGCCATGCCGAATGTGCAGACATTAGAAGGCCGGCAGATGGAGAGACTATGCATGACATGTCCCTTTCATCATGCATTTTTACGCGTGGTATGCGAGATCCGATACCTATAAAACACTGGTATATATCTATTTGAATGTTTCTTTTAAGTATGTGCTACTAGAAAAAGGCACGGCCAGATGTATGCATGCTTTCAGTAATATGGTGAGACTTTCAACTGTGATATGGAAAGGGCTTCTGCTTTGCATTTGGGTAGAGTCAACACTTTTAGTAGTTGCTGAGTAGTGAAGATGCATAAGACAGTTGAGTTCAAAGACAGGCTGGTAAAGGGATTAGTGATTATGGTACTTCGTATGAGTGTTTTGGAAGATATTGTTGAAGTGTGCCGTATATATTTAAGTGTCTTTGTGAAATGAGGAATGCAGTCTCTTATGTTGAAAGGACTGCATGGTGTTGTGACTAAGGTACAGGGTTGAATTAAGATCGAAAATCGGCCTGGTCAATGTAAGAGAAATAGGGATGTTTGTAGATTGTGCCTTGTTGGTAAATACAGGGGGGGTGGTTCACAAGAGATCTGATTATCACAAGTTTTATTTCGACACAAGAGTCATAAAAGCAACATAAAAAGTAGAATAACACAAGAGATATGTTTTATGAATGTCCTTGCGCAAGGAGTCGAATCTCCTTCGCTTCAGAAAACAGCTGAAAACGATCCTGTTTAAGGAGGCTTTTGGACACACTGGCTAACCTATAATCTGTTTTGAGTATTCTGTGAGTAAGAATAAAGTGTGTTTTTCTTTGGTCTGGAGCGCCTTGAGACCTGTTGGTGAGCTGGCGCTATATAAACCAAAGTAACATAACATAACATAGCATAACATAATGTCTGGGAGATAAAAAAGAAATGGAAATGTTACCTACATAGTTTGTATACGGATTTGTTCCCACTGGTGAAGTGCATGTGAATATAAGTGAATGTAATTGTCAGGCTCTCTCCCTGTGCTGAATGTGCATATATTGGAGGGCCAGCAGATCAAGAGTTTGGGAATGACAAGTCCATTTACACCCCCCCCCCCATTTTCTCATGCCCAACGGTTTCTCCCTTTTTAAAAAGAAGGTAACAGGCCAATGTACCGTGAAAAATAGCACTTAGACCTTCACTGGCCTGTTGGTGGCATCTGTAAAGCACAGAGAAAGTCATAACCGGGTGCAGTGTGTCATGTTGCAAGGACTACATGGTCTTGTGACTAAGGTACATGGGTGAATTAGGGTCCAAAGTCAGCTCGGGATATGTAAAGAAAATGTCCTTCTGGAGATTGAACCTTGTGACTGGGGGGGGGAGCTTAACAGGAACATGCTTTCTTAACTTCAGGGAGATGAAAAAAAGAAAATGTTGCATGCACACTTAGTGCACGGGTTTGCTCACACTGGTGAAGCACACATGAACATAAGTTAAGGTAATTGTCAGGCTTCCTGCTCGTGCTGAAGCTGCATACATCACAGGAGTGGCAGATCGGGAGACTGGGACTGATACTTCCCTTGACCCCTCCCCCTTCCTCCCACTCTCTAACGGTTCCTCTCCCATTGTTTGTAAAAGGAAGGTAACAGAGGCCCATCTGTGTTGACCCTGACTGAGCTGCTGTGGGCATCTGACAAGCACAGAGAAAGTCGTAATTGACTTCTATGCTATACAAAAACGCTGCACACAGTTGCGACTTAGATATTGCTCCAATTTACATTGGTTCACGATTCGCTTAACAGCGTAACTTTGCTGAGGTATGTCCATGCTTCAACATGTATTTTCACACGAGTTATGTATCGGAAGATGCAATACCTATAAAACACAGGTATAGATCTTTTTGTATGTTTGTTTTAAGTATGATGCCACTAGGACAAGGCATATGGAGATGCATGCATCCTTTCAGTGATGTAGTGAGTCTTTCAACTGTGATATATGGAAAGGGTTTTTGGTTTGCATTTGGGTAGGCCCAACATTGTTAGTAGTTGCTGAGTAGTGAAGATGCAACAGGTGAATGAGGTTAAAGACATGGTGGTAAAGGAATTAGTGATTATAGTACTTTGTTTGAGTGTTTGGGAAGGTGTTGTTTAAGTATGCACTATATATTTGAGAGGAATGAGTAGTGTTTTGATATATAAAATCAAGAAAATAGTAATGTAAATAATTGCTTGGTAGTTAATATAATCATATGCAACTATTTTAACATATTGAATAGATGTAATAAACTATTGAAACTGTTCTTTGTTTTTCAGAAAACTATTTTGTTTGGATCACAAATTCAAGATGACAGGAAAAGGTGAACAGAGAAGGAAACAAAAAAAGATCTTCTTAAAGAAAAGTAAAAGAACTTGTGTTACAAACAAATGATAATGTTACTAAGGATAAAGTTTGTTTAGGTAAGGGCACTAAACACTTTCTTAAAAGAATTGTGGAGAAATTACATGAACCGAATTGGAATAAAGGAAAAGGTAGAGTTTTTCAACTAAGGAGAAGGAGAATGACACATCAAATGGTAAAGAAAATAGTGTTGGGGAACACAACACGTTATTCAAAGACTAAAACTATTTCAACAGATTGGACAACAACTCTTTCGAAATAGAGTAATTCAGAATTTATTGAAAGCTTGTAAGAAGTATAAAAGAAGATTACTAGCCTATAAACAAAGGCAGCAGATTGAAACTGTAGTAGATACTGCTTTTAATTTGAAACAAAAATTATCTATTTTAATACTGAAGAGAATGAACTCATTGGATAAAATAATTAAGTTTCTGAAAGACAAAAGCCAAACAAAAAGACTTGTTAACAGGAGTAACTTTTGTAAAAGTTTCAGTGGTGAATGGAAACAAACTTCTACTAGTGAACCTTTCTTTAATGAAGAAAGGTACTTTCAACAGACTACATTAGCGTTTTCAGTTGATACTCGAGGTCGCTGTTATGAATTTTGGAATTGATGTCCCATTCCAAAAGAAGAAATAGTTGTTAGGAGTGCAGAAGAATTAATAGCTGAAGAAGTACAAGGGAATCACACACAAGTACCTGTATATAAGTGGGATTGTAGCAGTATTTGCAGAAATCGACAGGAATCTATTGACATAATGCAAAATCTTTTACAACCATATGCAAACAAAAGTGTTAAACAAAAGATTAGGTTGTTACAAGGACTAGATCCATGTAAGATAAGACAATATACTAAGTTGCACAGACATTCTCTGGCTTGTCTTTCAAGAAAAGTGTGTAAAAGTACTTTACATCACTTAAGAATGTAAGCAGTGGGGGAGGAGCCAAGATGGCGATCGGAACAGTCGCATGAACGCTTCGCTCTGAGGTCCCTTCCTCCCCGCCCGCCTATGCTGTTGATAATCCTGAGCGAGGCTTTTTGATCTATGTTGTTCGAGACAAACGCTCACTTACCATCAAGTTTTGGGGCTCCACCGTGCAGTAAATCCGAAGAACTGCCCTCGTCTGCTTGCCGGCCTTCGTGGAGCTGACGCTGGGGCCTCGAGTGCAGAGGTTGCTCGGCAGTGTTCGTAGTGTCGGCGGCCCTGGTTTGGATGAGAAACCGGTCAGTGGGAGCCTGAGAGCCGCGAGCCGGGAGAGTTGGTGCTGACCCACTCCCAATAGTGGGTCGCCCCGTATGCCCGAGCTGTCGACGAGCCAGAGAGCAGCAGTGTCGCCCGGTTCCCCTTGGGTGTGACGCCCGCCCATGTTAATAGTCCCGTCCGGGAACCGGCGGTTGGCTCCCGGAGAGCTGCGGAGAGCGCGCCCGGCCTTTCGTGACTCTCCTTTCCGCACCAGACGTCAACTGCCGCCGATCAGCCGTGAGACCTGTTGCCTCTGGTGGTCGGGCTGGACTCGGAGGTGGAGGGGAAGTGGCGGAGAACGAAGTGGTTAAGATGGCGGATGGCGCCTTGGAGTGTACCCCTCCCGGGGACGGAGACACCACTGATTTTGAGATCCCTGGACTTCGGCGGCATGGAGAGACGCTTACGTACAGTCACGTGCTGGTTGCACTGGTTACTCTGCGGATTGCTCTGCTCCAGGACTCCCGGGATTTGGAGGTACGGATCGCCGCCATTGCTGATCCGCCATTTTGTGGCATGGTGGCTTCCCCCCGAGTTGGTGTTGCTGAATCTCCTTCGGTCGCTGCGCCAGGTTCCCCAGATGACTCTACAGTTTTGAGGGTGCTTATGGATCTGGCTCCTGTGCTGCGGTGCTTCCCGCATCCTGTACTTTCCTTTCCGTGCTTGGCAGACCTGTTTTTGGACTTGTTGGTGGTCGGTGTATTGTTGCATTCTGGCTGCCGCCGTGCATCGTCGGTTGTTACTTGGTGGCTGGGACGATTGAACTTTTAGTACCGATTTGTCTCCTGACTGCACGACTGTTCAGCAGTTCTACTATTCACAGAAGTGGCCAGGGGTGACCTCGCTTGGGTCTTGGAGGGACGTCTTGCTGTTAATGGTGATTCAAGGACACGTTTTGTGGGGCTGTTACTGATTGCGTTTTGTGCACTCGCTGCTCTTTGTACTTTCTATGGCCTCTGTCTCCACGATTTTAGTTGCGGGAGTGGGGGGGACTGAGTGTCTGAATCGCCGGCTCTTCTCCTCGCTCTTTTTCTTTCTTGTCTTCTTCTTTCTCTCTTTATTTCCTTCTTTAAGGTGACTCTGGGGCGACAGGCACGCTGTTAGTGGGGTAGGCCATAGCCATTACGGTGATGTAGGGTGGCGGGTGTTGGAGGGGTTTTGTTATTTTAGTTTGTTTTGTTCTATGGTCCCTTTTTTCTCTTTCTTCCCAAGGGGGTTGGCTATATCTTCTTCTTACATCCTTTTTCTGTTCGGCATCTGCACTTGTCTTTTCTTTCTGTCTTGTACGGGTGGGTTTTCCACACAATGTTCTTGATAAATTGCTCGCCATTGTTTGACCTTTACTCCTGGCCTGCCTTCGGCGGGCGTAGTGTGTTTTCGGCCTTATTGCTTACCATTGATTTTTGATTGCCTGGGGGGGTGCACCCCTCCCGTCTCTTTTTGTCTATTGTGTAGTGTGATGCCTCTGTTGATATAGCTGCTGCCTCCTTCTCAGTATTATAAAAATGAAACCTCTCTTATCCTTGTGTTTCGCTGTGCTACGACCACGTACTATGACGATAGCGTGCTTCCTCCTTTTATCGTACACATTTACACTGCTCCTGTTTAGCTCCTGATTTTGCGGCCGGCCCCTGTGGTTGTAGGCCTGCGCCTGTATTACTAAGTTTGATTTAATAAAGGTTTAAAAAAAAAAAGAATGTAAGCAGTACACCACTCAGGAATGCAGAAGTGTTTAAGGAAAGTGTACTATGTAAAAACTCCTGCATTATGTTCAAGTGAACTAAACAGAACTCTTTTACACGGTTGTTTATCAGATGTAAAAATATGTGTGATGAAATTGAGTTTCGTTTTTTGGTTCAGAACAACAGTGTGTGGAAAGTGAGAGCTTGAAATTGCAGATGTTGAAGAACATGGGAAAGAGATTAGCATTGATCAGTTTATAGAAGAAATTAGAAAGTTTAAGAGAGTGTTTTCTGAAAAACCAAACTATGGGGCACATTAGGATTGCGGTTAATCCGCATCCTCCGGGCTGGCAGAAGCCACCGCCGGCCCGGAGGATGCGGATTAACCGCTGCGGACTGAAAAAAGACCCCCCGCCAGATTAGGATGGCTGGGGGATCTTTTTTCCGTCCGCCGCTTTTCCGCCGCGGTTGCCTTCCGTCCGCGGCGGAAAAGCACTAACATGGCTGGCGGTGTCTATCAGACACCGCCAGCCATATTAGGATGTCAGTGGTGCTATGCCTTTACACGGCGGCATTTCTGCCGTGCAAAGGCATACAGACATTTCTTTGGGGGCCCGTTGCGGGCCCCCAGGGGTGAAGGGGTGGTGGGGCGTGCACATGTGGGGTACCTATGGTACCCCCCTGCCTTTGCATGTATGAAGCAGCAGGCACCACGCGGTGCCTGCAGCTTCGTGCACGCAACGAAAACATGGTTGTTTAACATTGCGGCATGTGCTGCTTCAAGCAGCACCCACCGCAATGTTAAAAATACAGGATGTGACCGTCAGGGTGGCGGTCACATCCTAATTAGCACGGAGGGACCGCCGCTGCCCCTGCGGATGGTCCCTCCTCCTCTGGGGTGGCGGACGGACGAAGGTCCGTCCGCCATCCTAATGAGCCCCTAAATTTGTATTTGTTGTCAACGTACTCATTATAAAAGTCAAACTAGGAATGCTAATTTATATTTCAAAAGTGAAAAGGAGAACAATGATAAGTGACAGTAATTTGGAGCTTACTAGAAAGTTGGTTTGAGTTGGGTACTGATCAACGTATTTGTAAATATTGTTACAACAAATTAGAAGAGAACAAAATGCCAGCTAGAGGAGTACATAACAACTTAGAATTAGTAGCTATTCCAGAGGAACTGCCAGATTTGAATACATATGTGTCAGTTCTTATTCAATCTGTTACCCATTTCCAGCTATAATTTGAATGGAGTCTAAAACTGGTAAACTGCCATCAACAGAGTTACAAAGAGGTCTGAAAGGAAGAATTGTATACTTACCTTTAGATTTTAAGAAAAATATTGAAACTGTTGGTGGAGATAGAGAGGAAAATGAGCCAGGAGATATTCTAGTAAACGGTGTACCAACAAAGAGTCTGAAAATATGGCAAGAGTTTGTAGATGTTAATAAACTTCAAAAGGCTACATTATATCTTGTAGAGAACAATATTTATTATAAAACTGTAAGTAATTTTGTGGGTGTGTGAGTGGGTGTGTGGGTCAGTGAGGTTAGAACGTCATAAACCCTCCAACAATAAAGTGTTTTATTTGTAGTTGTCTGCCATAGTAAATGATGTTGTGAGGTCAGACACGTGGCTTGTAGAAAATAAATCTGGGGAACTGAGGGAAGAGACCGGAGTACTGCTGTCATATAAGCACAAGGACTCCAAGGATGCTAGTCAATCAAAGATGAGAGAGCACCCCTGTGCTAGAGGGAAAGAGTACACTGCCTTTGGTTTACTGTACAAAACATGCCTGCAGTCCAGCCTAGATGTCCACAGATCTCCTGTCTGCAGCAGAGAGGGGGTGATGTGGTGATACACAAACACAGGGGTGTATATGCGTTCTGACAGTACCCCCTAACGTCTGAAAAGGTGGAACTGGTGCAGTTCTATATAGAGGTGTACACGTCTCAGACACCTGTCTGACAAGGGCGCTGTCATACACAGTGCTGGACATGTCTCAGAAAGCGTCCTCGCATGTCTACAAAGATGGAGGGACACCATGGTACAAAGATGCGTTTGTATCAGACAGTACCTCTCTCATGTCTGTGAGTTTTGCATGGATAAACTGCAACAGAGGGACAGTGAGCACACCATGTACCTCATGACAAGAATAGCTGCAAGAAACTTTTTATAACCAACATTTATCTGATCCAGCACCATATTAATTAAACTTGTTAAAGGTTCTCACCATTAAAGTAGAGGCCGGTGTGCTGTGCTCATGGAGGTCTGTGTACCTGGGACGGACCTCACAATCTTTACCACCTTCATTATTTTAGGGTAGCCTTGACATCAATGCTGTGTGTCTCTTAATGTTTAACAAGCCTTCCCCGGTTAGAACGTCATAAAGACCTCCATCAATAAAGTGTTTTCTTTGTACGTGTCTGCTGTAGTTCAAGATGTTGTTGAGTCAGACACGCATCTTGTAGAAAATAAATCTGGAGATCTGAGGGAAGAAACCAGAGTACTTCTGTCATATATGCACAAAGGCTTTAAGGATGTCCAATCAGTCATAGGTGAAATGGAGGGCATCCCGTACTGGGTGAGGAGAGTATGGCGCCTGGATGGTTTACTTTTACAAGGCACACCTGCGGTGCTGCCTCGATGTCCATAGATCTCCTGTCTGCAATTGAGAGGGGGTGATGTGGTGTTATACAAACACAGCATTGTTCATGCTTCTGACAGCACCCCTCTTACATCTAAAAAGATGGAACTTGTGCAGTTCTGTACAGAGGCGCACATGTCTCAGACACCTGTCTGATGAGGGCACTGTCAATCACAGGGGTGGACATGTCTAAGGAAGCATCTTTGCATATCTAAAAAGGTGGCGGGACACTGTGGTACACCGATGTGTGTTTGTTTGATACAGGACCTCTCTCATGTATACGAGTTTTGCATGGATAAACCACAAAGAAGGGCCAGCAAGCGTATTGTGTACCTCATGACAAGAATAGCTGTGAGGAGCTTTTTATAACCAACATTTATCTGCTCCAGACCGTATTATCTAAACTTCACTGGCCACCTGAGATGCAGCTTATATTAGTGCACATGCAGAGGATAAACCCTAGGGTGTGGTAGGCCCTCGTAAAAGTTATTCCCCCTGGAACTGGCCCACCCAAGGGTTAAATTAAAAAACAGGCATGTGAGCCCAAGTTTGGTTTTTTCCAATGTTTCCACAGATTTGCAGATTCTCTGCAAAGTCACAACAGAATTGAAAAAAAACACATTATGGCCTCTGGCGGACCACAAGGCCAAGGGGGTCAGGCTATTCCTACCCTGCCCCCTTATGTTTTTTTAATGTTTTCTCTTGTGACTGGGCTGAGTCCAAGTCCCAGGATGACTCCCTACGCTTCCTGGCTGACGTGTTTTCAGCCTATCAGATCTCATTTTGAGATCTGCTAGATCAGTGGAGGATCCACTTTCCTAGATATCTATAAATCTTTTTCATTAGTAACCCCAAAAATGTAATGTAATTCCGTTCAGCCGTTCGGGCTGTAGTAGTGTTCAAAGTCCCTAAGGGAAAGTGCATGGGAAAAACCTGTTTGTTACCCCTCTTGTTCTCTCCCCTGCTTGACGAATCACTTCAAAACTTTTCCAGACAGCAGCTGAAATTAGTTGTACACGAGTTTTGAAAAGTTTTTGAAGATTCATTAAACAGCACCAAAGTTATTTGCAAAGCAAAAAACACTTTGTCTGTGAAAACTAGGTCCTAACTATAACTACCTATTCGCAACCACAAGTAGGATATGTATATATCCTACTGCAGAGCCCCTGCAGGGCGGGCTCTGTTCAGCAGGAATAGAGAATCCTGTAAAGTGGGTTTTGCCAGAAGAACATACAGAGCTCAACTCCGACTTGCTTTCAAATGAGACATTTATTCGTCTGTGCTGCAGCATTTGAAACCACCCAATAATTCCTTATGCGTTTCAGCATGTGCCGCCTTGTTCATATGTATATATATATATATATATCTATATATATTATACATACACACACACACACACACATTACTGTATATTCACTGAAAAAACACAAAGGTTACGGAGGTTTAGTAGGAAATAGAAATAAAAAAACTTTAGAAATACACTAAAGAAGCCAAAGGTTGCAGGATGTTATAGTTAGGTTCAGGTTTTACACACACAAAACCATAGAAATTCAACAGACCTGAGCTGACTATAATTTACACCCCGCAATGCCCTGCTTATGACACTGCTAATGACTTCACCTATTACATGTGTAAATGTAAATGTATAGGCATTTATATAGCGCACTACTTACCCGTAGGGTCCCAAGTCGCTTCGACCGCTGCGAAACCCTTCCTGGCTTCCCTGAGAGATGGTCCCTTAATGGGTATCTCCAGGGTGAGACCAGGCATCCCCGGCGGTCTGGTGGGGCCGTTAGTGAAGATGAGGCAAGCTAATGCCCAGAGTTGCCGAGTGTGATCGCTGATCAGAGTGGGCACCGAGGCGAGAGAATTATCGAGTCCGCTGACCCTGGTCCAGAAACCTGCCGCGCCGGGAATCGAACCCTGGTCCCGGGCCGTCCTCTGCTCTCAGGTCTGCCGCCTCTAACCAGTGAGCCACACTACTTCACATCACTCATGACATGGTCAAAAAACTATAACTAATGCACTAAGGTAGCTATAACTTGCACCCCCGCCATGCACGGTTTTCTCGTAAATACTTTTATGGGAAAGGTGTCAGTGATATTATCAATTATGGCATAGAAGGTGTCATGAATGATGTGGGATAATTAGCAGTGTATAGCGAGGGTTTGAGTTGTAGTTACCTTAGGTCACAAGTTATAGTTTCTTGACCTAACTATAACTGCTGAATTTCTTTGGTTTTGTGTGTGTAATATCTTAACCTAACTATAAGGTCCCTGTAACATTTAGATTTTTTAGTACATTTCTAAGGTTTTTTAAATTCTATTTCCTAACTTTATGGTCCCTGTAACCTTTGTTTTTTTCAGTGAATTCTATGTTTTTTTAATAGTATTTCCTAACTATAACGCCCCTGTAATCTTTGGGTTTTCAGTGAATTTCAAGGATTTTTTTAACATAAAGTAATAGTCAGTTACCATACATTAATCCACCCGCTGCATCCAGGCCCTGCAGCCAAACCCCACATGCAGCCAACACCACGACAAACAAGGCCCTCAGCTGTTTGCGGTGGGAGTTTGGCCACAGGGCCTATGGGTAATGCCCCCCAAGCAAGGGCAAACATGGGTTTCCCTGTCCGCACCAGTGCAGACAAGGAACCCGCAATGTCCCAGGGGCGGGCACCACGGGACAGAGCAGGAGCCAGCCTGCAGGATGGGATACCTAGGGTCAATAAAGGCTCTAGGAGGGGGGCAGGGCAGGCAAGGAAACCGATATGTCCCAGGGGTGGTCCACACGGGACATAGCAGGAGCCGGCCTGTGGGAAGAGATCCCTAGGGTCATCAAAGGCTCTAGGAGGGGGTCAGTGTTGTCCCCCTCACTGTTGAAAGCACGGTCGGGCCCCAGATGATGGGGTCCCGGGGGCCAAATACGTCACAAGGAAGGGGCCGCGTGGCCCCACCCCCATTTTTGCTAAGGCTGGCCCCCGGGGATGGTGTCTCTGAGGCCTAAATCAGCCTGGGAGGGGGCCCACGGCTCCCCTCTCTGTTTTCTAGCTTGGAGGATGGAGTCCCTAGACCGAAATCAGCCTGGAAGAGGGGCCCCATGTGCCCCACCCCATTATATTAGAATTATTCTCCTCCCGGGACCTTCCCACAGCTCCTCTGCAAATTCTCTGGATTTCTTTTCGTTTAAACGTTTGGTATTCCTACCCTGCCCCCTTGCCCTTTTTTAAAATGTTTTTTCTTGGAACTCAGCAAGTCCAAGTCCCCAGATGGCTGTCACCACTTCGTGGTAGAAGTGGTGCCAGCCAACCAGATCTCACCATGAGATCTGTCAGATCCACGGACCCTCTATGACTCTAGATATACATAAATTGTTTTTCTTTAATAACTACTAAACTATTGAACAGATTTACACCAAATAACAAAAAGAGATTTTTCTGGAGCAAGATCTAGCTTTCTGCCACATTTGGTGTAAATCCATTCAGCGATTCGACTGCAGTTGTGTCTAAAATCCCTATGGGAAATTGCATGGGGAAAATGTGTTTTGGCCCCCGAACCATTTCTCAGCCCTTGCTTGACGAATCACCATGATACTTTACAGAAAGCAGCTGAAGTGAGTGGCAAACTAGTTTTGAAAGGATTCATCAAACTACACCAAAGTTATTATGGTGACCATCAGTAGGTAATATATATACATATATAGATATACACACACATATGCATGTGTGTGTGTTTGTGTATGTGTGTGTGTGTATATATATATATATATATATATATATATATATATATATTTATTTAAATTTTTCGTGTAAAGTTATGCGTGGTAGAGGCTTGTGTGGTAAAGGCAATGTGTGGTAAAGACATTGTATGGTAATGAACACGTGGTAAAGGCATGCGTGTTTCCATCATACATCCTTATTGAACATACCAACTATAAAGGTGAATGTGTTTATTTGTATTACAATGAATATATTGAAGAATTGATTAATAAACACCCATTGCCAATAGAAGTATATTCATGCGAGAGTTATAAAGACTTTTTTGGGTTCATTTATGGTTGAGTGAGGAGTGTGTATATGTTTTTGTTACATTAAGCCTCATTTTTCAATATACCTAAATGCAGTGGGATGTCCGCAGATATGTTTGCTTGTAAAGAGCTATGTAGTCTACATGTACCTTAAAAAATGGATTACCGCCAAAGATTAAAGTGAGATTGGAATGGGTGTTATCAAAATAATTCGATGATTTGCTAATGAATATTATGTGGTCAGCAATTATAGAGTCTGAAATTTTGCAACTTAGCAATTTAAAAAAAAAACTTGCAAGGTGCAAAACGCTTTTTATAATATATAGAGAAGTTCAACGGCCCTTGGCAGTAGGAGGAAAACATTTTGGCTCCTGCAAAAGGCATCAGTGCCAGGGAGGGACTGGGAACCAAAAGCAACCCTAGGATCCATTCTGCCAGCTGCAATAAACCCCAGGGAGCTGGACAGAGTGCCCGTGGCTGCCTCGGGCCTTCAAAATCCAACCTCGTGTGGCTCCAGTCCTCCGGTGAAATACCCAATGTGATAAATTGCCAGTCTGCCCATGTCTCAAAGGGTGGCAGGCTGAGTGCCAGTCACTCTGCTGTAGTCCTCAGCTCCCCACACCTCAGCACCTGACAGTGTCCCTGATTGTCACACTATATGTCCCCTTCCCTATCACGCTCGTGTCTTAGGGCCCACCCCCTCTATGTACATTCCCATGACATTCCCCCGTAAAGGACTGTGTAATGATGCAGCCCGTCTCTGAGGCTGCACTAAACAGCCACCCGCCCCCACCCATCACCGGCCTCGCCAGTCAGAAGACCTGTCAATGAAAGGGCCCAGGCGCACGCGCTCGTGGCCGGTTATACACCCTTACATTGAGGGTCCGTGTCATACTTTACCTGAACATGTGGGTCTAGGGCGCCAGCAACATAACACTCCACAGCCCTTGCCCTGTCTCCTGTCCTGTTATCTGGTCCCGGCCACACCCTGTCTTCTGTTCACAGTACAATACAGCAGAGGTGGAGTGGCAGTGTGTGTGTGTGGGGGGGGGGAGGTGGCTTACATGAGTTCGAAAGGCAGCCCTGCAGATCCTGATCTTCACCTAGACTTATAGACCATCAACCCACGCACTTTGTCTTCTGAGCCATGCCACTTGCACCATGGCATGGACAGAGGCTTACCGACGCGTGAAACAGATGGCGCGGCTTTGCTTTCTAATTAATTTCATCTTTCGAGGGGAGCTCGAACATGCTCTAATCTTCTGCCCACAGCAGTACCAGGAAGAGATGGGCACCCAAACAAGCTAACGGCTTGCCTGCTAACAATCAAACTAGGCAGATGGCGGTCTGTGGGGAAAAAACGCTCTGAACAAAACAGCAGCATTCATCATCTCGAAGAGACGAAGGAGGAGGCAGCGGATGGGAGTACAGCCAGCTAAACATCCAAGAAAAGGGCTGTCTGAAGAATACAATATTCTGCTTTCCCTGGGTACTACCCACCTGCCGCCTACTGTCCCTCCTTTTATCTCTCCTCGCCTGAATTTCCAGTCTATTCTCTCCCTCGCCTCTTGGTGTTTTGAAGCACAAACAAGTAAATTGGGCCCACCATCCTTTTGGTTTTCTGGTAAAAAAGCCACTAATTGCACTGACTTGTGCCCCTCGTGCCCCTAGGCCCTGGTGGCACTGGTCATGTTGCACTACTGACAGCCCCTCCCCTAGCATTGGAGCAGTGGGGCAAGAACACGTTTGAGTGTATTTGCCATACAGGGGTTACAGCTGATCTCAGTTGTGGGCTGGTCGGTCGGCACTCTGTCACTGCCAGGTGAGCCGACCAAAAGGGCAAGTGTGTAGGTCATTTTTTAGGTCTCTTGGGCCGTGAAAGAAGTTAAACAAGCATAGGCAAAGCCAATATGTAATGCCAATGCAAGAGATATTGGCTTTGCCAATGTGTTTTAGCCATGTTGTGCACTAACGTGGCTGCTGTTCAGCATGGCTAAAGGTTAGTGGTGCAGAGAAGAGTGGTGTGGAGTGGAGGAACCCAGAGTGGGTAGCGTAGAGAGGAGTGTCATGGAGAGGCATAGAGTGTGTCGTGTGGTGGCATACAGGGGAGTGGCATAGAGTGTTGTGGAGTGTTGTGGAGGGTGTGAAGTGGAGTGCAGTGGAGTGGAGTGGAGTGAAAGGGCAGAGTGGAGGAACACTCAGTGGAGTAGAGTGTCATACAGTGTAGTGCCCTAGAGCGGAGTAGAGTGTTATAGAGTGGAGTAGAGTGGAGTGGCATTGAGTATTGTAGAGTGGAGTGGCATGAATATGTGATGTTACAACGCAATCAAAACATCTCAGTTTTTACAACGCAAGTCGTTACAACGACTTGCGCTGGAGGGCACTGGATTTAGGAGTAGTAAGATTTACTATTCCAACACCAGTCTACGTACAGTAGGGAAGGTGTTAGAATAGTAAATCTTACTATTCCTTAGGTTATAGCGCTCTCCAGTGCAAGTTGATGTAACGCTTGCATTGTAATGGCAGCGTTCTAAATGCATAGCGGTGTAATCACCACGATGTTAAGGATGTTTCCCAAGTGGCATAGAGGGGAGCAGAATGTTGTAGAATAGAATGGAGTGGAGTAATATGAAATGGAGTGGCATAGAGGGAATTGTGTACAGTGGAGTAGAGTGCCATGGTATAGAGGGGAGTGGAATAGAGTGGAGTAGAGCGGAGTAGAGTGAAGTAGAATGAAATGGCCTCTAGTGTCGTGGAGTGGTGTAGTATGTCATAGAATGATGTAAAGTGGAGTAGAGTACAGTGGAGTAGAGTGAAGTAGAGTGTCATAGAGTGGAGTGCCATAGAGTGAGGTAGAGTGATGTAGAATCTCATAGAGTAGGGTGGAGTGGTGTAGAATAGAGTAAAGTGTCATGGCGTGCCTTAGAGGGAGTTGCATACAGTGGAGTATAGTGTAGTGGCATAGAGTGGAGTAGATTGTCATGAAGTGGTATAGAGTGGATCAGAGTGGCATAGAATGGGGCAGCATAGAGTGTCATGGAGGGAGTAGAGTTTTGTGGAGTGAAATCAAGTGGAGGGGTGCAGAGTGGAATAGAGTGTCATGGAGTGGCATTGAGTATCATAGAGTGGATTGGAGTGTCGTAGAGTAGGGTGGGGTGAAGTAAAGTGGCATGGAGTGACATAGAGAGAGTTGCATAAAGTACAGTGGCGTAAATTGGAACAGATTGTCATACAGTGGAGTGGCATAGAGTGGAGCAGAGTGTCGTAGAGTGTAGTGTTACAAAGTGACGTGACGTTGAATGGAGTGTCACAGAGTGGAGTGTCATAGAGTACAGTGGAGTGGTATAGAGTGTAATAAAGTGTTGTAGAGTGGAGTGGTGTAAAGTGGAGTAGAGTGACATGGAGTAGAGTGTCATAGAGTGTCATAGAGTGGAGTGACTAAGAGTGGCGTAGAGTTGAGTGGCATAGAGTGGTGTACTGGAGTCAAGCTGATTAGCATGCCATAGATTAGAATGGAGTAAAGTGCCATGGAGTGCCATGAAGGGAGTTGCCTACAGTGTCAGAGTGCAGTAGACTGTTGTAGAGTGTCATAGAGTGAAGTAGAGTGTTGTAGAGTGAAGTGGCATAGAGTGGAGTTGAGTGTTGTAGAGTGTCATAGATTGAAGTAGAGCATCATAGAGTGGAATAGAGTTGAGTGGCATTGAGGTGAGTTGGGTAGAGTGGAGTGTTTGTAGAGTGGCGTAGAGTTTTGTAGAGTGGAGTGGAATAGAGTCTAGTGTCGTAGAATGTCATGTCATAAAGTCTTGTGAGTGTATGGAGTAAAGTGATGTGGTGTGGCGTAGGGTGGAGTGGTGTAGAAGGGAGTGGCGTAGAGTAGAGGGACGTAGAGTGGAGGGAATGGTGGAGTGGGTTGTCACAGAGAAGTGGGGTGTGTCATAGAGTGGCATTGAATGAAATGGCATAGAGTGGAGTGGAACATACTGGAGTGGCATGGAGTGGAGTGGTGTGTCATAGAGTAAAGTGGAATAGCGCAGAGTGGAGTGGCGTGTCATAGAGTACAGCAGTGTGTCGTAGAGTGTCTTAGAGTGGAGGGAGGTGGAGGGAAGTGGTGTAGAGTGGATTGGCATGTTGTAGAGTACAGTGGAGTGGCATACTGTAGAGTGGAGTGGCGTGCTGTAGAGTAGAGTGGAACAACGTCAAAGTGAAGTGGCATGTCATAGAGTGGCGTGGACTGGTGTAGAGTGGAGTGACATGTCATGGAGTATCATAGAGTGGAGCAGTATGTTGAAGAGTTGAGTGGTGTGTCATAGAGAGGTATGGAGTATTGTAGAATGGAGTGGTGTGTTGTAGGATGTCGTAGAGTAGGATAAAGTGGAGGGGCACAGAGTTGAATAGAGTGTTGTAGAGTGGAGTAGTGTAGTGTGGAGTATACATGGAGTGGTAGTTCACTGCCATTTCAGACAACACATTTTCTAAGCGGTTGGCCAGCATCTTAGCTAGAATCTTGGGTTCAGCATTAAGGAGGGAAACCGGTGTATATGAGGTACAATACGTTTTGGGTTTGCCTTCCTTATGAATAGTTACAATGGTGGCTATTCGTTGGTCTGTTGGTAGCCCTCCCTTCTCTTTGCTTTCTCCAAACATGACTTTTAAGTAGATAGCTACCTTGTCAGGTCTAAGTTTATATAATTTGATAGGAATGCCGTTAGGGCCAAGGGCCTTCCCTGAGTTCAATGATCTAATCACCTGTGCTATTTTGTCCGCAGTCAAGGTGCTGTCTAGTAGCTGTTGGTCTGTCAAGGAGATGGCGGGAAGTGCTATGTCTCAAAGTTTGGCTGAGTCGTCTTCAGTATAAGGTACAACCGTGGTGTATACCTCAGCAAAGTGTCGAGCAAAGCCATTTGCAATTTCCTGAGGGTCTGTTATGTACGTGCTGTCGGTGTCTCGGAGAACCGGGACTGGTCTGCTTGCCCATTCCTTTTTATCAAGCCAGGCTATTAATTGACCTGCCTTATCTCCCAGGTCGTATAATTTACCAAGCTTCTCTCTCCCCAGGGCTTTAGCTTTTTCTGTTACCAATGCCCTATATTCATCCTGTCTAAGACTTAAAAAACTGGAGCGATTCTGGAGTGGTTGCTGTTTCTAATTCCCTTTCAAGGCGATAGATCTCATCCTCTATGTCAGATATCTCATTTTGTTGCTCTTTCTTCTGCCCAGATATTAGGCGTTAAGCCTCACCCCTGATTACTGATTTAAAGGCTTCCCATAGTGTTTGAGAGGAGTCCACTGTGCCCTGCTTTTCACCGAAATAGTTATCCATCGCTTTGATAAAGGCCTTACGGATTTTAGGATTACGGAGATGCCAGGGATTAGGGATGATTCTACCCACTTTCACCTGATCAAGGAGTATGTGGACCCATACCGGTGAATGATCGGAGATGCCTCTTGCTAGATGTCTGATTTCATGAATTTGTGAGAGTTGCGGGCTGGTAACCAATATATATTACAGGCTGGAGAGGCTGTGATGGGCCCGCAGTGGAAAGTATGCTGTATTTTCTCAGAGTTGTATGTACGCCAGATGTCTGCTAACCCCAGGGCTTCATGGAAGTCTGGTAGCCATCTATTGGGAGGCCCCAGAATACGTGGGGGATGACGGTCCAGCTCACCTAAGACCACTGAATTGAAGTTGCCCCCCAGTATCATTAGCCAATCTGGTAATGAAAGGAGAATAGTCTGCAGGTCATGAAAAGTAGTAGCTTGTAGACCAGGTGGTACATAAATAGACACAAATGTTATAGTACGCCCCTCCCATGAACCTGTAACACCTATATAGAGGCCCCTTATTGTCAGCCCAGGTGGAAGTCACACTAAGGGGAAATGAGTTCTTTACCATAATACCTACCCTTCTCGAGCTAGTAGTGAACCCGGCATGTGCCACTAGTTTGTATCCCCATCATCACATCGCTTTGCATGAGTGTCCTATCAAGTGCATCTCCTGGAGAAGGACAATGTCAGGGGCATGTTTTTTAATATACTGGAGAACTATACTGTGTTTGACTTTGTCACCAAGCCCATTAACATTCCAACTCAGAATCCTGGCACTCTTATCCTACTGTGTATGCATTAAGACTAATTAAAAGCTGCATAGCACCAGTCACGCTGTCAAAATATATGGCTGATGAAAAAGTTTTAACAAAAAACAAACTCAAATCCCCAATCCAACAACCCCCCTCCCTGCTCCCCTGCCCTCTGGGCTTAGAACTGCCCATGTATAACTAACAGACTGCCTGTCGCCCTAAATGTTACTAAAAGAAGAACTTTGTGGAGTATTACACTCCGCCGCCCAATCCCCTCTCAATAGCAGCAATGTAGTCCCCCAGGTAGAGTCTCGCCCCATCGTTAATGTAGCACACATAAAAGAGCACCCTCACCCGACGGTCTCCTCAGGGGTGCCCCTGGTACCCGTACCAATGTGGCCGTAGGCCTGTCCAAATCTGCTGGAGTGTCTTCAGATCGTCAGGGATGTTCACTTCCTTTCTTGATGGAATTAATCCTCGCCACTGTCCCGGTTGCTGAGATGTTGACCTAACCGGCTCTCTAGCCAGTCCGAGGCCAGCTCTGGTTGCTCGAAAAACAATGCCCTACCATCAGCCTCAACATGAAGTTTCACCGGGAACAGCATTGCGTATTTGAAGCCACCTTCCCGAAGTTTCTTCTTGACCTCTAGGAATGTCCGTCTCCGCTTCTGCACCACTTGCGTAAAATCCGGAAAAAAGGTGATCTCGGCATTGTCATATCGAAGTGGGGGGCCTTTCCGTGCATTTTGGAGGATCACATCTCTATCACGGAAGTTAGGTACTCTCGCCAACATCGGACGTGGGGGGCCCCTGGCTTCAGGCACCCACCCGGGACTCGATGAGCCCGCTCTATGACAAAGAATTTGCTGAAACCTTTAGGTTGTAGATGATTTAATATGAGGTCTTCCACGAAGAGATCCGGGGCTTGCCTTTCAGCTTTCTCCGTCACCCCTAGGATTTGCACATTGTTCCGTCGAAGACGCTCTTCATAGTCATCCAGTTTTAGTGCCATGAACTTACAGGAGGATTGTAGGTCTCATACGTCACATTGTAGTTGAGTGACATCTACAAGCAGGCTCGACGTTGTAAGTTCTACTTGCTTGACTTTTTCATTGATTTTAGAAAGGTCTGCTCTGATAAGATTCATGTTGATTGAGAGGCTGTGCATTTTGTGCTCCATGGTGGTTTTAATACCAGATATGGCTTCCATGACGTCCTTTAAAGTCAGTTCTGGACTTTCTCCACCGGGGTCCGGTGCAGATTTGTTTTGAATATGGAGGTCCTGTAAAGCTTTCTTGGAGATGGTATAGTGGTCCAGTTCATTGGATTGGATTAGCTTGGGTCTTTTCGCCCCTGCAGATTTGGGTTTATCCATGGTGTTTCTGTCTAGGCCGCCGTGGCGTAGCTGTTACCCCTCGCGGTGCGCCGTGTAGCGTTAAATTTAGGCCCAGTTCTGGCGGAACAGTGAGAGGTAGGTGCAATGTGGGAGGGGGTAGCTTGCGTCACTGAGTTACTTGGTTGGTGGGCAGTTTAAAACAGTAGTCACAGTGCTCCACAACCCCTTGCACTGCTAGGCCCTGTGACACAGCCAGCTTCACCACATGTATATTTCTTAATTTTCAGTGTGAAATCGGCCCGTTGCCTCTGTCGCCACCATCAATTTGCCGGGGGGCTTGATATAAACTATGGAGTAGTGCCTGCAAGGGAGTCGGGCGCTCACCCTCCACTCGCCACCAGTTCGTTGTTCCCTAACAGAATTGCCGCCAGGCGCCTCACGTCGTCGCCACACTGGGTCTCACTCCTCTGCCGCCACACCGCACCGTCAGTGTGCCGCAACAATCTGCACCCCCTCGTCGAGTGTCTTGCAGTCGCTCCAGGAACTAGTGATGTTTGCAGTTCACCTCGCGGGTAAGACCCAGGATCCGCGCCAGACGGTGCCGCACCTCAGGGGCACCTCCGCGGTTCGGGTCAGCACTTTAGTCCCCAGCTGCAATGCCCACACAAGCCTCAGGAGAACGGGGCTCGTAACTTCCGTTGTGTGCGGTCCGCAGCTTCGGGGGTGACTGGGTTCGGTGCCACTTGTTTCCTGCAGCATGAAACCCCTACTGGGGACCGGATCAGTGTGTTGGATATTCGATGTTGGAGAAAGAGTTGGCGGAGCTAGACAACACATTTTCAGTTGAATTGACCATTAAATTTACACAGACATACAGTTTTGTTGATAAAAGCTTACAGTGCACAAACAATAATGTGTGGAAATGCCATCATCTGGTGTATTGATTTGTTTTGATCATATAAAATAGTTGTTTTGCACACACTTCAGAATTACAAAAAAATGTGTTTAATTTGTCCTGCCCTAATTCTGATATAGTCTGAAATATATGCACCGTTCATTCACAGACATTTACATTTTGCTGTGTGCTAGAAAAAAGCCTTTTCTTTTCACAGCAAGTTTGTCACATAAATCTTCTCACTTTCAATTCAGAGAAAGAAAAGTAAACACCAAGCTTCCTCAGAAGACAGAGCACGACATTTGACCTCCATCTTGAATGCACAGCAAATGCAACAAGATAAGAACAAGATTTAAAGACATGTTTACGGAAAGCGAACATTTGTGGAAGAATATGATAAATAAGCTATGCTCCACTAGAGGGACGAACTCAAACTGGAGAGCCTAAAACAAATAAAGCCAGAAATTAGAAAGTAAGCAAATGTGAGCTACACAGCACAACGCCAAGGTAAGCAATGGGCGGTATGCTTTCCTAGGGAAGCTTTGAGAATGTCCTCAAGACGTTTTTAGTAAACCAGATAGCTGAGTTGTCTGGTAGGCTTCAACCTAAAAATGGCCCACACACTGGCCCTTTCAAGCAGAAAAAAAGCAGGTTCATTTGGCAGTGCCACAGTGACATAGTGGCTTATAGGTCAAGCCAACACTGGCTTATCTCAACAAGGGACTGATTTGCAATGAAATCCACACATTGTAGGTTCCCTCCTCTTGTTTGTATAGAATTCCGACTTTAGGGAAATTCACAATACCCCAGAAGTATATGTTGAAATTAGGCAAAGCACAGATTTTCCTGAGTACTCAATTTTCTCTGTGTTCCTTTCTGAGGACTGTCCACAGGGCAGACAATACACAGTTGTAACTGTGACCGAAAGGTGGGTTTTCACATTAAACTTTTTTCTTTTACTGGAAAGCATGTAAACAGGGGAGGAATCTGTCCCCTAACACTGCTTGAAATGTGTGACTATTTTGACAATATGTAGAACATTTAGAGTTTGACCATTAGATCATCAATTTTTTCGTGTGGCAAAGGAGACAGCTTCACCATATTGATGGCCAACAATCTGACTCATTCAGAGGTCACTATGGAGCTTTTTCTCCTAAGACAGTTCCAACTGACATGGAATGAGAAAACATCTCCATGAGGAAATGGCCATTTCGAATATGTTATGTAATGGAGGCGGACCCACAAAAATTGATGGCAGATCAGACAATCTTAATTGGTGGCCAGTCCATCACTGTCTTCTATTTTCTCTGCTATATGTCATGTTGTTGGTGTTTATAAGGTTTCTAGAGGCTAGGAAAAAGTCAACAAGCAGAGGCATAGAATGGTTAGAAAACAGAAAATGAGTTTTTAGTTTCATTCTAAAAGCAAAATGCAAGCTGGTAGCCCTGATGAGAAAGGGAAGCGCATTCCATGCCGTGGGCATCAGATAAGAAAGAGTGTGCCCACACAACCAGGATATTTGTTTAGAGACTATTAGTAAGAGAGAAGAGGAGTGCAAATTCAAGGAAGGGTATGAGGACACAACTCAGTTGATCAAAAGACAAGAACCCAGCCATAGATGCAGAGATGGAATATGCAAAAAGTAAAATAAAAAAAAATATCCTTGATTGGTTAAGAAGCCAATCAAGTTTGTGAAGAATGGGTGAGCCACTGCATGTACGGTTATCCCCAGGGCAGAACTTGTGGGTACAAAAGGGGGTGGTGATGGACGGAGCATCTGAGCCAATCAAACACTCACACCCAGTCAAAAGATCTGGGTTTAATCCATCACCGTTCTTTAGCCCACTCTGTCACCCCAGTTCAGACATGGCTATATGCAAATCAGTCTGACCCTGTGCCTCATGGGAACAGTCCAGCCCGAACCACCAAGTCATGCCTTCCCTGGACCGGAAACAAGCTTCCGAGGACCGGTTTCTGGCATTACAGCCGTCTTCAGCCCGGCTTGCTTGAATCCAGTGGCAAAGTGAGCAAGGGACTCACGTCTGAGCATACCCTGCCACACTTATGGCGGCCAAAGCGGTACAAAAGGGGGTGGTGATGGACGGAGCATCTGAGCCAATCAAACACTCACACCCAGTCAAAATATCTGGGTTTAATCCATCACCGTTCTTTAGCCCACTCTGCCACCCCAGTTCAGACATGGCTATATGCAAATCAGTCAGACGTGAGTCCCTTGCTCACTTTGCCACTGGATTCAAGCAAGCCGGGCTGAAGACGGCTGTAATGCCAGAAACCGGTCCTCGGAAGCTTGTTTCCGGCCCAGGGAAGGCATGGCTTGGCAGTTCGGGCTGGACTGTTCCCATGAGGCACAGGGTCAGACTGATTTGCATATAGCCATGTCTGAACTGGGGTGGCAGAGTGGGCTAAAGAACGGTGATGGATCAAGCCCAGATCTTTTGACTGGGTGTGAGTGTTCGATTGGTTCAGATGCTCCGTCCATCACCACCCCCTTTTGTACAGAACTGGTGGGTACTCCACCATCGAGAAGGCAGACTTCCCCAGCTCGCAAAATGGATTGGGGTTGACAGACGTAGGCACATGGAATACCCTCTAGTGTTTTGTGATTGTTATCTCTAAATCAAGCCCCAAGCGTATGTCTAGACAAATGTATTTAAAAAATCATTAGATGTTTTTGAAAATGCCCAAAATTATGCAGTTTTGTATGCGTTCACTACCTTTCAAAAGGCCACTCTTCTACTTCTACCTTCCCTTGTAGTCGCTAACCTTACAATTGTGTAAAATCAGTAATAGCTGAAGATTTTTCACAGTCATAAATTAAATCTACAAGCATAAAACCCTTATGCTGGGATTTAGGACTGTAAATAGAACTCACTGGTGGAGGATTTGCCCACCTAAGTTCAGCATTAGTGGTTGCTACCAATCCATGGAATAATTAGAGAACAATGGAAAAAGTCAAGCTATGTCAAGGATGGTTTACTGTGATCACATTATAGGTCAAACTGCCAAAATGTAAGAGGGGAAAAGCACATGGTATTTATAATAACATGCAGATTTTGGTGCATTAAACACACAAATTCACGTTATTCCCCACAAACTCGAAATAGGTGCTATTTATTACATCTGATAAATAATGTACCCACATAGTATCATTATTTATTAGGTGCGGTAAATAGCACCTACATTATTAATAAGGGCTTTAGGGCTAGATGTAGGTAATTCCCATTTACAGACTCTTAAATACCGAATTTTACCGATTCGGTATTTAAGAGTCTGTAAATGGGAAGGGGGCAGATGTAGGTAATTCTAAAATCTGAATTACTGAATCTGTAAAATTCGGTATTTACCGATTCTGTAAATACAGAATCTGTATTTCCCATTGATTCCTATGGGCTTTGAAGCCCATGGGAATCAATGGGAAATACCGATTCTGTATTTACAGAATCAGTAAATACCGAATCCTGCAAGGGTGCAGGGGGTGTCACTTTGACACCCTTTAGCACCCCAAGTACAGGCTTGTGTGCCATGTGGCACACATACATGCCCTAAGGGCATGTCTGTGTGTCACATTGCACAGGTGTGCATGCACAGATGTGCATGCACGTCTGAATTTGGTATTTTACCACACAATAGGATTGTGTGGTATAATACCGACTCTTAAGGGCCTGTGGTACTGTAAAGTGTGCCACCTACATTTGTAATTACAGAATCTGTATATTTACCGATTCGGTAATTTACCGAATCGGTAATTTTACCGAATCGGTAAATATACCGATTCTGTATTTTTAAGCCCCCTACATTTGAAAACCCTAATACCGGTCGGAAACGGCCGAAATCTGCCGTTTCTGACCGGTATTAGGGCTCCTACATCTGGCACTAAGTTGGTGTTCTATTACTTCAGATACCTCCTCTTCTCTCGTACATCTCCAACCACAAGAAGCACTGAGTACAAGGACCATTGTTACCCTTTAATGTGTGTACAACAGAGAGGCATAAAGGAGCCCAGAATACATCTCCTCAGTCTCTGTAAAGGTACAAAAATAATTTTTTTAGGGGGTTTTAATCTGTTTTATTGTTTTTTCAGATATTATTGAGCACATATACGATACATTTAGCTTTGGCAATGGCTTAGTAAGTTTTGCTAACAGCACAAATCACAGACATGTACATTGTGTTACCTACTTTACCATGGCACAGAGTTTAATAGTACAATGCTGGTACGTATGCAATTATTGTGATTGGTGAACATCGACAAATGCAGCATATTTCGATTAAAGGTACCAAACACATGATACCATAAAATGAAAAGCGGAGCAGTTTTGTACGGTCTCTCACAGTCAGATTTCATGGTCTTTGTGATAATGACACCACAATCTGCACAAATAGCAGGTGCTATTTTCCAGTTATATGGTACCTTATATAGCAGCTTCGGAGAGATAAAGGCCTTCGTAAATCCTAATGAGATTTGAGGTAATCTGTGATCTACAAGTTGCTGGTCAGTGTTCAGCCGAGCAAGCCACCTTACTCTGCTTGTATCCCATCCTCAAAGGAATGCATCTGTGAGATGACACTTTCAAAATGAGACTCCACTCATATCGTGACACTTCATTGCCTGTTGTTGCCTCCCACAAGTCTCTTCTTCCATTTGTTCACTTCACTTGGTGTACTACTGCAGAGGTATCTCTGGGAAAGGTATCTCCCTTTCTCTCTGACTATATCTGATTGCCTCGCTGCTCATGCATGTAATCACATCCTTCTTTCATCTCTCGCTTTCTACGTCTTTTTGTTACAGCCCTCTGTCTTACTCTTCAATCCACCGTTCTGTGCTTCCTTGTCTGCCTCATCCCTCTTTCTCCCTCACTTTTCTCTGCTTCACCTTTCTCTATAGTTTTGTACCTCAACTCTTTGTCCCTTACCAATCACTAAATCCCTCCTCTGCTCTTCCTCACTTTTTTTATCTATCTTTCTTTCATACTAACTCTTTTATTTCCTTCTACCACCTTCTACTTCTGTTTTTTTGCCTCACATATCTTTCAATTTCATGTATCTCTCCTATCTCCTAACTTCAATCCATCTCTTCTGCCCCAAACCATCTCTCTTTCCCTCTATTTATCTAGCTTTACATCGTTCTGTGCCTATTCCCTCTTTCTCTATCTCGACTCTCTATCGCATGTTCGTTTACCTCACCAATCCCTTAACCTCTTCCGTGCTCATGATGAGCCCAGCTCGTCATGAGTCACAGTGGAGCTGTGCTCATGACGAGCTGGGCTCGTCATAATGGCCGAGGTCCGCCCATGCGCGATTGATTCCCCGCCTGTGCGAGCGAATTAATCAGTCGTGACGAGCCCAGCTCGTCATGAGCACAGCTGCACTGTGACTCATGATGAACTGGGCTCATCACGAGCACCGCTGTGCCGGCCCCCCGGCACCGTGGGGGAATTAGCCCCGCAAAAAGGGGTTAAATAAATCTCTCTCTGCCTCTCCTGTCCACCTCTCAGCACTTCACTAATCTTTCTCCCCGTCTGTGCTTACCACCATGCTTCTATCTCAAATAACCCTCTCTCCAACATACCTCTCTTTCTACTGCACCCATGTTTCTGCACCTCACACTCATTTGTTTTCATCCAAACCTGTTTCTCTTGAGAAAGCACTTTTATCAATTAGAAATAATGTTTTTCGCTGTGTTTAGGTTAGTATAACTAGGTTGCAAATTGACATCACTGAGCCTCAGGATTCTAGAACTTACATTCGTTTTAAAGCTGCAGAAGGAAAAGTGTTGCTTTTATTTACTGTGAATAGACGTTCACATTTACGTATTTAGCTGGGTATTCCGATTTTAAAAATAAACAAAATAGATTTCATTTTCATGGGCTGTAGATGCTGCAAATATTTAATATTGCTTCATCTTCCTCAAGAATGGGGCTATGTGCTGAATGTAACAGTTGTGACATATTCAAGGTCCCTATTTCAAGTTTGCTTTCAGAGTTATTCATTAGCTGCAGAGTGAATTAGGTGTAAGCGGGCTCTACCTGCCATTAAAGGCCCACTCCAGCATTAAAGGCCCGAGCCGAAGGCCAGTGCCTTTAACAAGTGTTCTAAGGCTATCAGAACATTGCACCCCTAGAGGGCAGAATGTTCTTACTTGTAAACAAAGGCCTCACAGGAGCCGAATGGTGTGAAATCCCCTTGGGTTCCATGAGACCTTTGTTCACAGCAACAGCCATTAGAAGCTCGGAGCACTCCATTGTCTTCAATGGAGAGCTCAGCTTTCCAATGTTCTTAATAGGTGTTGAAACTCTAGACTGTTAAATTGTAATTTCCCTACACTCCATAATATTCAACCTATTTGTGTCATAATGTCTGACCATTCACATTTCTGACAACTGCACTCACTCCTTCCCACTATGCAATGTTCAGAAAGTGATATTGAAGGAAGTGGCATAAGGGATCACAACCTTTCCAGAGTTCACTGTAGATATTTATGGAGCTCTTTAAGAAACATGCGCTGTCAAAGCCCAGAAGTACACCGCTATGAAGAGATATAGCTACAACACAAAAAGGCAGCCTATGGCATAGATCATACAATAAATCCTAACGAAATCCACTACTACCTTTCTTTATTTTCTGAACTGCTGAAACCAAGAGTGAAAATCAGCGATGCTGAGGGTCCAGAGTTGATACACACTTTTCTTGCTTATACACTGTTCAAAACAGAATGAAACTTCCAGCAAACTAAGAAGATACATGTTTGGGAACTGTGCTTATTCTGAGAATATTGATCTGGAATAGGAAGCCTCAAGTGTGCCTCTCGACGGCATCTTGTTGTTTAAAGGTCTCCCCTCCTCTTTTACAAATGCATTTTTCAAGTGTGTAATGTCCTTGTGATGGACTAAAATCAGTAATCCTCAGCAGGCCCACATGAGTTCCTGCAAACACAATGCATGTCAGTAATTATATCGTTTGTTTTTGTTAGACCGTCACAAAATTTAGAAATTATCAAGAATCTTGAATTATTTGTTTAGAAACACTGGGCACCCTGATACGTCAGGAAATGCCCAAAAATGTCAGAGCGGTCCAATATACAATGTAGCCCTTGCAGAAAACTTGAATGAATACTGAGTTGAAGTTTAATTTTTGTTAAAAACCTGATCGAGAAAAAAAATAGAAAGGTGCAATGTGCCTTTTAAGGATGGACAACACAGGATTTCTGTAACCCTTTTAGAGCTCCTTTAAACTGTGTAGAGTTTGATGATATTTATGTTTATATATTAGGACAAGTTCCAGAACTGCTGTGTACAGCCTACTTCCAACATAAGAACTGAATATGCTTGCAATTAAAAGTTATTCCACAGTTTACTCAAAGAAAAAATAGCTGAAATGCACCTTTTGTGATCCAACAGACCATCAGCAGAATAAACGCATAAAGTCAATCAATAACATGTGTGCCAACAAATGATTACCTGCAAAGGATGAATATTTCCACCTGCATTTCAAGGACATATCTTTACCCCTCTGTATTGTAGTGCAACACAGATCAAAGATAATTTCAGAATTAAAGGACATTTACTATTTGACTGCGAAATGTGTACACTGCTGCATGTAGCTGGTGTGCTATATATAACAAAGGTATAGGCTGTGGTTCTGAAAATCTGGACCCTGTTGTTATCCCGATATCGAGGTCCAATACCCGTGTCACAAAATATCAACGTACCATGACGAATTTGGTGTCAGCAAACCGATAATGATTAGGGCATCATTCCCATTTTTTGCGTCATAATCGAGGGTCGCCAATACCCCCAAATCGTAGTTTCCGTCCCTACCCCTTAGACTCCATTTTGTGAACGGCATCCATCTTACGTCTTGCCCTCATGATAAGTCAATTAAAGGTCGAGCTTGATCTAAAAGGACACGTCCTCCTTCCCTGACTTCCCCCTGACCTGTCCCAACTGACTCCATTGCCTTTAGCCAAACCTGTTTGGGCAGCCCCTCGCCCAGTGGCCAAATGCGATAGCATCGATACATAACATTCCTCAAACCATTCACTACATACAAACCATGCTTTCTACAAACACACACCTGTCCTGTTCCCCGTTTATGGCCAGTTTTATGACTAGGAGGTGCCTTCCTTTATTGGGGTTTCATCGATATCTAATGGGAGTTCCGGGCTTGGCTGAGTAATCTATCACGCATTGGACATCTAAAATACTGGCTTGCCTACATGACTTCGCTCTTTCGTATTATTGTAGAAATATGTGTATAGCCATATCATAAACTCAAGAATTCTTGCTTGCAGCTATTATTTCTGTATATAAGGAGAAGGCTGGTTCTGTAAAAACGAACAGTCTCCTGAGAACACATGACCCGTGTTTGTCATGCTTCTAGGACTTCTGTTACTTGGTAGCTATCAATAAAACTCGATCTCTGACTCGACTAGAAGACTCCGTGTTTCTGTGGTCCGGAACAGGGAGTACTCAGAGGTCTTCGGGTGTTATCCCCTGGCACCAAACGGGTTCCTAAAAACCCGTTACCTCAGTTGGTGCCCAACTCGGGGCGGTATCAAGCGGCGACGGTCCAAGCCAGATGTTCGTGAGGAGCTTCGTGTGAAAATTCCGGAGGTCGGCCAGCCACTTCAGCGACCCCTGTATGTCGACGTGGTTCCGAAGGTCTTTGCTGCGAGGTTCCCCGCGTCCCGACGGCTACGAAGGACTGCTGCCCTGACTATCGCCTTGTTTTGGACCCAGTGATCCTTGGTAGAGCGAAACGATAGACGAGTCTTCTAGCGACGTCACCGATCTTCAAATACTTCAGTTAAGTATAAGTGGAGCGTCTCCCAGTCCTTAGTTTGGCCTTAGTTTTTGGTATCCTTGAGATACGCCTTGATTTGGTACTTGCAAGCCCCAAAGCCGAAGGACTTGTGTATTCACGAGAAATATCATAACAGATAATCCTTTGAAGTTTGAAGCTAGACTAGTGTGCAAAGATGCCTGGTTTTAGCAGACTTGGAAACTTGTTTTGTTTTGGTTATAGTAAGGACTCCCGATTAGAGGATTCCTGTCCGGTTCCTCCGATTGGAACTCCAACATATGAGCTCTACGTAAAGCACGGCGTAGGCCCTATCACGTATAATGAAGTGTGGATAAAATACACCCGCAAGGATGGTGTTTTAAAATGGCCCCAATATGGTAGTTTCGACTCAGAAATATTAGATAACCTAGAGGTCAAATTATTTAAGAGAAAAGCCCGGCCGGCGATGTTTGACTCTTTTCGCTTATGGCGCAAAGAAGCCAAACAGAAAGAAATAAAGTTAGCGAAAAAGAATAAAAGAGGTATGTCGATGGTGCAAGCTGCCGTTGCATACAGGGATAACGAGGAAGAGCAAGAAAGCGAACAAATACTTAGGAGCAAGAAACTAGCAGTAGATAAATGCTACCCGATGTTACCAAATAAGGGACAAGGTGAAGAGGAAAGATCCGAGAAAGATCCATTAATGTCCCACTTTGTAGTGTAGCTCCTATTTTCCCAATAGGCTCTGCGCATTGGAATAGTACCTACAGCAGTAAAGGCCTAGACCAGACGTTAACTAGGTCTACTACTGTCGATACTAGACTTAATTTTTGGGTTTGCCAGCTAAGCTCAGAGTTCGCTAGAAACTTTCTCGAATGTTCAAGGAAGGATTAACTCCCCTGATTAGACAAGAAGGGATTTAGTTTCTGACAACCATAGAACATGACAACTTTGCTCTCCCCTAATCAAGAGTCAATCTCAAGAGTCGTGTGAGCACAAGGCAATTATTTTACTCAGTCAGTACGTGCATTCTTAGTCTCATCAGAATGTAGAGAAAAGGAAGAGACGGGCGTGTTCAATAAAAGATGTTATTTATTGATCAGTCTCTTTTCTCGTACAAGAGAAATGGATCGATATTATTGCAATACTTATAGTTAAGTAAAGTGCATACATTAAAAGCAATAGTATAAAATAATACTGTAAAAACATTGATATGGTTTCTGAGCCATATGATGTTTAAAATGATTAAAATATATTTACATACACATATACATTTGACTAAACGTACTCAACTGGTGTTTCTAAATACGCCTACCCCGTGTACCTGACCTAAGTCTAATACGTGGGTGGGAATAGAAAGTTACAGCTTAAGTTAAGTTTGTTTTTGCCAAGTGAATAACTAAAGAATTCTCTAGGAGGGGTTATTCAGTTCTGTACCTGGAATTTAGGATGAATGAGGAATGGTATCTCTTTCTCTGCTCTCGATATTCCAGGCTGCCTGCGAGGGCTGCCCGGAAGCGCCGGTGCTGGGTCTCTCGGCTTGAGATAGCAGCGCGTCTCTCAGCGCGTCAGGAAGGCGGGGCTGTTGCCTGCGGGGTCTGCTTCTGCTCTCTGCTTCGGCAAGTATGGCTGCTCAGTCTTGTCACCACGCGTGTGTTTGCATAGGGCAAGGTCGGCAATATTTATACCTTAAAGGTGCCGGGATTGACGTAAGGATGGACATAGGTACGTCAATAAAGATGTCATACGACTTGCTCGTTAGCACATTCTTTACTAAAGTTCTCTGTGAAATCAAAACAATGGCCGCACGGATTATCCAGGTTGTCATAGGTTTGATTTGTTATGAGAACGTCGTATGCCTTATCAGGGGCTGGAGGAATGTCGCTTGTCTAATTAGATCTCAAGCGTTATGACCTAATCAGATAACACGTTCCTGTGCCGTAGTGTGACTGCGTCAGATAACGGTATCTGCATCATGGGGGATTTCTTGCCTCATGGGCTGACTGTTAGTTAACTAGCTAGGTAGGTTAACCAGAATATGGTCAGGAATAGGGGGATCGATTCAGAACCTATAGAAATACACGACACCCACTCCACGCTAACTATGGTCATATCTACTAATCTATGCATAGTATAACATAGTACAACATACTATAGAGTATAGTGTATACCTTACCACCCCAAAATACATAAATGCATTTTGAAATTTTCAAATATACTGAAAAATTGCAGTCATATATATAGTATGCACTTAAGCTATGAATTAAATGCAAAAGTAAACATGCATTGTTATGCATTATTGCTTTTTGGTATATGAGAAATACACATGAAATGGCTCTTAATATGGCTATACAGAAAAAAAGTCGAAACCATTTCATCACATAAAAAATATTGTGAACATACCAGCAGGCAGCTAAAGTCTATATAAAGTCTATAAAGTATCTAAAAAAATAGAAATCTTAGTTCTCTAGGAATAGTTTCTTACTTTAAGCAGAAGATCAGTGTCCCGGGGAAAAATATATAGAAAAATATTTTAAGGGCTTGCTGAAAAAAGTTGCTGTCCGTGAACTGGATTGTAATTGTTCATGTGACTTTATTTTTTAAGTTGAAGGCCGGATTCAGGGAACGCCGTGTGCGAGTTTCCTCAAAAGTCTCTATTTCTGTTCCGGAGAGAACATCATATCATTCAGGCTTTCGAAAAAACTGTCAACAGCTTCATGGGAAAGTTCCACTAAGTCGGAAATAGGTGTAACCATGCATTCATGCGCATGATTGTCTGCATAGACATTCTGATTTGCATTGCTGACAGAAGGTCGTACCTGTTCGATGCTGCTTTCATCTTGAACTTCACTACTCTTCAATCGCAGTGGTGAAGATTCCAGGAATGCCGTCATCAGAATTGGCAGCCTTTGAGGGCAGCACAGTGCGTGAACCTTGGTAGGAACCAACAGTGTATCTGCATCCACCGGCGCATCCGATTGTAGCGTCAGACAGGTGTCTAACACGCATTCTTCTCCGCATAGCAGACACCTTAGTACAGGTAAAACACACCTTTGCCACATTGGTCGAAATGATAGAAACCAAGTCATGTTTAGGTCTCTAAGCCGGGAAAGTCCCAGGATTTTTGATATCCGGTCCCGGTATCCAATGGCTAGGATCGTTTCTTCCATTGTCGTGAGAGTTTGTTCTGTGACATGGGTCGCCATAACGAAAAATAAGGACTAGGAATAGGATTCCTGCAATTAGTCCCAGGATCAAGGGAAGTCCGCCAAAAATCGAATGGACGAAATCTGGAAAAATACCCAGTATGGCTTTGAATGGTGTTAATGCCATCGAAAATACTGTCTTAAATACCTTTGAGACCCCTGTGGTATCAGAAATATTTAAGATTTCGCTCAGGATTTCCGCGAAATGTACGGGGGAATTGGTTGATAATAATGTATGTATCTCTGCAGTCGTCCTTGCGACTTGTAGATCATACGTTTCTTTAGATGACGTGAGCCTTGTAGGCGTCTGAAGAAGCACTGTTTTCATTCTGCTTAAAGTGTCTATTCGAATAGAAGTAATTTTCAAACTGGGCCATGCCCTCGCCTCCCTGTCTGGAAAGGAGCTGGGGAACAAAGAACGTCCACAGCACTTGACCTTCGCCGTCGTAGTGACGAGATAAGGAGTCCCGGGCATAAGACTACAACATCTGCGGTCTACAATAAGAATGTAACTCCCATTATAGAGTCTTTGAAAGAATGGTTCTATTTCAGTTGCAGGTGCGCCTTGCTGGTGACATGAAAGGTTGTATGAATTCCCTTCACAGGCTCCGTGCAAACTAATACCGTTACACAGAAGCGTGCCGCTTAGTGACATAGCACAATTGTTGCCACTAAGAAACACTTTCTGTCCTTTGTTACTGACACATGCATGTGAATAGGGCAGGTTCCAAGTTGTTTTAAGGTACCCCTTTCCCAATTTCTCGTACATGCCAGCCTGTATATATTTTTGGCAGTATTGAAACCTGAAGGTTGAGATTGGAATATTTATGATTCCGTGGATTATCCATTCACTGACAGGTCGTTCTGACATTGTCAACGGTAATCTTTCTAGTTTTTCAATGCTCAAGATTGTATAATCAGCACCCTTCTGCGCCATACCGATTTGTCTATCAGTAAGGTTAAAGATTTGGAATAGTGACGTTGTGTTGATTAAACGCCAAGGCACATAGCCTGAACGCAGATTTTGTAACGTCCAGCCAAGCTGTACAATAGAGCGCAATTGTGACTGACCATGTTGTAATAACAGTAAGTCTTGCGATAATATATCGATTGCTGAAGACACAATGCTGTCCAATGAAAATATTCTGGAGGACAGAGTCATTAACCCATTGTCCACTACAGAAAGTGATTTTTCCAAATTGATACGGTCAATTTCCCGTATTCTTTCTGCTGTCTCAATTTGAGTAACCTTCCAGGCCTCATTGTATGCTGCATATACAGAGGCTGCTATGAAACGCTTTTGACGCTGTTTGCGTGGTCCCATTATGAAATCACGCAAGTCAGCACCATCAGTAAGTAAAGTTAGGTGTTGCTTAATTTCAGGCAGTGTGGAAGTTTGTAGCCATTGAAGGCATAATTTGCCCACACTGTAGGTTGTTATTATCCCTGGATGATGTCTTTGGGGATATCTAGGGTCTGGCCTGGTCATTTTGAAACCCTGTGTTTTATTCAGGAATCTATCTTGACAGTTATTTGTATCGGTGGGCCAGATCAACCATTGTTTCCAATCAGGATTTGTTCTGTTTTGGTTAAGTATATGGTTTATGTCTATTCCTTCATCTGTATCAGAGTTATTGCTAAACATTGTTGGCTTTGGAATAGACGGGTTAGATAAATCTTTGATTTTGGCTAAGCCAAGACAGGTGGTTTGTTGAACAGTGTCATTTAAAAATATCATTTGTTCTGGGATCATGCAGGCTCTAAACAAAGCTTCTAAACCCTGTACTTGCCATTCTTTTGTGCCCCAAACACTTTTCAAATCAACATTTTTGTCCCAATAATCGAATCCAAAAGTATTCATTTTTTCAAAGAATGAATCAGAATAAATCAATTTTGTGTTGGTTATCATGGTTTTGGTCCCTGTCTTGTTTGACAATTTATAATAAAATGTTTCAGCATTACTAGTGTTAAAACCTTGAAAGTATGAATATTTGTCATAAACGGTTCTAGAGCTCCCTTTTGGAGGTGTAGCACAATGTTCCTATTGATTAAAATTTAAAACATTTCTAGGTTGTGCAGATTTATGCAAGAAATGGTTACCATAGTGGTTATAGCAATACATACTATCATAATTTGTAGAACCTTGCAAATAATCATGTTTTGTAAATTTAGCAGACATTACTAAGTCAGACATCATATTGTTTATACTTTCAAAGTCCCAATCATCAGCAAATGAGTTTGGTTTCGCAAAGTCACTCAAAGAGATCTTAATTTGGTGTGGATATTTCAGGATCTCGACCGGACCATAAATTTCATAGTCAGTGTTGTCCCAGGCTACCCCACCAGGTATTGGAATTGCTGTGAAGTTGGCTGAAGAAAGTTCTGAAGAAAGTTCTCGTTTCTCGACGTGTGAAGATGTGTGTGGTTTGAGGACCAAGTTGATGTTCTGACTTGCTGTGTCCATTTTAGCATATTTTCCCTCAATGAAGCGTCCCAAAGTAAATACCATGATGAGCCAAAGTATGAGGATAAATGCACCAAAACCCACCCAAAATTCAATCCATGGAGAAATCAGATATGTTTCTTTTAGTTGTTTCAAAAGTTCCTTCGCTTTGTCTTTAAAGGATTTTGATGATGGCTGTGTCTTTTGTTCGCTGAAGCCTTCAGAGGAATCATCGAAGTTGATGAAGTAACCGGATGCAGTTCTGTCAATTGTTCCAATTGGTTCAGGATTTTTGTTTTTTGCATTTTCACTTGGTACTTCAGTATAGATTGGTGTGTCTCTGCTAAATGTCTTTATTTGGGTTTTCAGAGGTCTAAGTTCTATTGCATTGTTGCATAGTCCTTGTTGTTCTTCTGTAGGCGTTTCGAAAGTGATGAGCCTCTTTGTTAGGACCTCTGTACTGGTAGCAAACCTTGGTGTTCTGCTACTTATTGGGAGTCCACTTGGCCTACTGTTTGTTATTGGCCACATGTTGTGGTTTTACCAGGTCGATTGATACAACTCGGTTCTCCTTTTTTCCAGCAAGTGGCGGTAGTACAACTGATCTTGTCCCGTTGACAGACAAGACAGGAACTGCTTTTCTGTAAGAAGGCCCAAATTCCTTCTTTACCGCGATCTTCTCCCTGACTAGATCCCCGACTTTTGGAATCCAGACAGGTCTTGCTGGGACAGGTGGTGATTCTTCAGTGGTTGTTGGCTGTTGTTTCAACTGTATGTTGCTCAGGTCTTTTCTTGTTTTGTTTAAGTCCTGCAAAATAGCCAAACGGTCTTTGACATCAAAGCTTTTTTCTGTTACCACTGAAGTCTGACTATCAAGGTCAGAGATCAACATCCTAGTTCCGAATAATAATTCGTACGGACTGAATCCCTTCAGAGAATTTCTTGGCAAGTTATTTAGACTACGTTGGACACTTATTAGATGTTTGACCCACCCAGCTCCTGAACCTAATATCCTTTCTATTATAGATTGCTTTCTGTCTTGGTTTTTTCTTTACACCATCCCATACCCTCAGGAAGGAAGTGAGAAGATTCCCGCTGGGCTGTGCTCATTTGGCCATTCTTTCCCCCCCCAGGCTGGATTGCCTGAGAAAAAGAAAAAAATGGTCGAACGTAGCATGCTCTTAGCGTATATGCCATTTAGACTCGCAAATCTTGTATAACAGTCCGGACGTCAGCCGAGTGCTGTGGATCTACATTATAAGTGGGAACTAGCCTGTATATGTTAATCGCAAGCCATTCTTTTTAGTGGTGATGTTATCTGCAGTCAGATTCCACCGTATTTTATTTTTTCTCTCCCCACTACGATTTCTGTTGCAGTTTGGGCAGTTTTTTACAAAGATGGTAAGATGGAGGCTCATGCCTGGCCACCAGTACCGTGATTGTAAATCTTCCAGAGAATCTTTTAGTTTGAGGTGTCCAAGACCCTCACCCATATGTGCGTCTGCGATTAACAAGTGTCTCCTGTCCATGTTTGGAATCACTCTATCCCCCACTCCAGGGATTCGAGCAAAAGGGACGGAGTTTGCATCGATTATGTATGTATAATTGAGTGGATAGTTGATCGGTAACGCTGAGCAGTCGCCTTTTGATGACGTTTTCACCGCCAGCAATGTTTCGCCGTCAATGTATTTTAATGTACGCTTTTTTCGATCTACGGGAGCCGGTTTACTGGCTGCCGCTGCGGCTGTTTCAGCCAATGAATTCCCTACAACGTGAACGCCATCACGTTGATGACTCAGTGAGTGAGTCACGTGAGTCTTTGGTAGTTCTTTTTTCAAAAGAGCTACTTGTTCCCAGAGAAATCTCTGCTTTATTGGTGCATCTGTGTCATCTTTGTAACCGTTCTGAATCCATGTCTGCAAATCCTTGTTATATGCTTTGACGCAGAAATATGAATCTGACACTATAAGTGTCGGGAATTCGCGATCCGCATTATCTAGCGCCATTTTCAAAGCTATTATTTCAGTTTGCATTTCTGAATTTGTTTCTACTGAGTGTGATTTTGTTAATAGAGGTCTTAGTTTACCTCCGCGCCACACTTCTTTTGTGATCTCACATGTGGGATTGTATGCATGTTCTCCCCAAACGGAGGGTTGAGCATGTCCGTCTGTATAGTTTACACAGGCGTAATGTCGTAGAGGCAGAATGTCGATTGGCAGAGGATACGTCTTTTCATATTTTAGATTTTTTAATTCTTCTAGTTCTGGATCAAAGAAGTAGTATACTTTGTCCGTTGTGATTGAATTTACCCATTGTAACCATTCTGGATCCAATGTTGTTGTTGGTAAATTACACGGTGTTGTTAATGCTTCAAATGCTGATTCAGCTGTTCTGACTGTGATATGTCTACCGTCAGCTATGTCTTTTTCTCTAGCTATTGCGGTTTGAACTGCTTGAACAATTTTTCCTTTGTTGCTGAATCTCTGTTCAGCTTTTGTGTACAAGTGTGATTTGAATGCAATTGGTACCTTTTCTCCCTCATTAGAGGTCAGGTATGTGAATCCGCATCTCCCTGGGATGACTCGGATCACAAGGTTGCGTGTATTATCACGGGTTTCTAATTTTGTTTTAATTAGCATGTCTGTTTGTAAGGATCTCAAAATTTCTGTGTGTGTTTGAGTCCAACTGGATCTTTTAAAGTCTGGTTTAATTAGATCGTAAAGGGGTTTGACCCTTTCTGCGTAATTTGCAATGTAAGTTCTTCCGAAATTTAGGAAGCCTAGAATTGACTGTAGGTTTTTTAGTGTTTTAGGAGCTTGGATTACGGCACATTTCTCTAGGAAATTGTCTGCCAGGCTTTTGCCTTCACTTGATAACTCATATCCTAAGAATAGGACTGTCAGATGGGCAATTCTGGATTTTTTGAAGTTGAATTTGTAACCCTCTGTAGCGAAACCAAGTATTATGGTGTTCACTCTTTTCAAGTGAGTTTCCAAGTCATCATCTGTTAAGTAAATGTCATCGACATAAGATAATGCTTCATCATCATATTGTTGTAGTAATTCTGTTACTCTCGCTGAGAATACCCCCGGGCTATTCTTGTACCCCTGGGCTAACCGACAGAATTGTTTTTGAGTGCCATTTACTGAGAAAGCTGTTAAATATCTGCTCTCTGGTGCTATGTTTTGACAAAAGAATCCGTTGGAGATGTCCAAGGTTGTTTTGTATTTTTTGCGCACTATGTTATTCATTAGTGCAGCACTGTGTGAGTTTTGCACTGCAAAAGTTTTGCAACATGTGTTAAGGTGTCGGTAATCCAAAACTAGACGATATGAATTGTCTGGTTTGGAGACCGGAAACAAAGGGTTGTTCATTTGTGAGGTGCAAGTTTCAATCACCCCCTGGTATTCTAGCTGATCTAGTATTTCATTTACTTGTTTTTTAGCTTCTTGCTTAATTGGGTACTGCCTTTGTGCAGTTGGTTGTGATTTTAACTGGATTTTGTGAGGAGGAGAATCCTCATCCCATCCTACATGATTTTTATATAAAGCAGGTGCTAAGGCCACTGCCCACTTTCTAGCAAGTGTGTATTTTTTATGAATCGGGATTTGATTCGAGAAGGCAGGCATAATTACTTCTTCGCCATGAGGGCACTCCCTGACAAACTCTGGTGGCCAGTCTTTTTCAGCTAGAAGGATGTCATAGCCCTTGGATAGGTTATCCCAAAATAGTCCCCTTATTTTCCTAGTCTTATCTCCCTCTATACGTAATGTTATCTCGTATATCTTGTGGGGCTTGCTAACTCTGGTATCTGCAGTTTCCACTTGAAGGTATTCATTCGTGTCCACTGTCTCCAGATGATTCATAAGGACTTTGCTAGCCATGCTCACCTCTGCTGCGCTGTCTAGCATTGTCTGAGCCCACTCTCCGTTTTTCAGTTGTGTCCTCAGTATTCTCGGCATTGTTAACTACCTTGATACTGGCTACCTTCTTTTTTGGAAATTGTAATTTCTTTTTCAGTTGAGCAGGTTCCTTGTCTTTGGACTTGGCGTGCTCTTCTGATCGTCCTCTTCTTTCCGATTTCTGCGAGGAATTCTGAAAAGATTGAGAGGGACGTGTATCAATGTCTTGATATCTATCAGGTTTTTTAATATTATCCCTATTTCTAAGGTTATATCTATTCCCAGAGGGTTCACTCTGAGGTGACCTTTGTCTCGGGTTTGGAGATTTCTCTCTTCGCCTAGGAGACCTTCCTCTGGACTGGAATTTCTTTTCTTTTGGATTGGATTGTTTGTTCCCATCCCAGTTCTTTTTTGGTGAATTATTATTATTATTAAAAAACATTTTTTCTGGACTTGTAGTCAGTTGCGGTTTTACTGGTATTCCACCTAGACTATCTCTGCCTAGTTCTTCATAGGATTTTTCTATGATTCTGGCAATTTCAGCTGGTTGGTCTGCTATATCTGTCTCTTTTAACCTCTGGCGGATCGCCACGTTTGCTGCTTCACCCTTTATGTTGGCTAGTAATATAGCCGAGACCTGCTTGAAGTCTTTTAGTAATTTCATACCAAGAGTTAAAGCAGGTTCTGGACCGTATTCATCTTGAATTTGTTTTAGCACATCTGGTATTACCGAAATGGATGGAACACCGTGCGTTTTTGTGTAGATGGAAGCAAAGACTGTACCCCAAGTGTCACAGTCCTCAATGTGTGGTGCGATTCCCATTGGGAGACATATAGTCAGAATCCTGTGTTTTTCTAATGGGGTGGTGTCAGGAAACACCGCCTCTATTTGGGTAATTTTCTGTGCCAACCAGAATGGTATCTGTTCCCGTTTAGCTGGAACTTTACCTAGGCAGGATTGGATGTTCTGTGGTGTAATTTTATTTGTGTTCCCCTGGTGAGGGGTCAGCTGTGGAAGTTTAATCGCTGGCTGAATTGTTGAAGTCCGCATTACATACTGAACTAATTGTCTGTGAATTTTTAGTAGTTGTTTTAGCTGTATTAACAGCTCTGCTGCAGGCATTCTTTCGATGTCTGGATATGGTGTGTATCCGGCTAAGACCGGCCACGTTGCTCCTGGTCTTCCTAAAGGACCGAGCCTTGTAATGTGATTATTATTTTTTAGGGCGCCATCAAATAAGAGCAAATGCTCTTGGAATTTGAGTGGTACTTCCACCTCCTCGAAAGGAGTGTACTCATTAGGAGGTTCCTCTACTTTGTAATAGTGGAAGTACTTTGTTATAGTATTAGCTGCTGGAAAATGTATCCATGTATAGTATACCTCTGTCTGCCGATATTCGTGTGCCTCGATTACGAATATGACTGTGCCACCTCTAGGTGTCAGTCCATTTTCTATAAGTTTTAAGGTTATAGATCTCCTTTTGGCGACCGGAATGAGTATTATATCCGCGTCTGCTGCTTGCATGGTAGCATCAGCATCTGCTATTTCAGTAGCTAATCTAGTAACCTCTCGTTCTTCATCGCTGTCCATTTTGCTGACAGAATGGTATTATGTTTATTTGCAGATCAGGTTTCTTTATGGGACAAAGATTAGATGCACAATATTCTGGAACTGTTTTATCCTTCAACGTTGACTAGACCAAGAACCATATATAGGAGTTCCCTCCTGCGAGGTTTTGGAGGATATTATAACCTTTCACCCACTCCAGACGTCTTTGGAGTATTTGGGAAAAGGGGTCTGAGTGAGAAAGCACGACTGAGTTACTCTAAATGTCTTACGTTAGTTTTATCGCCCTTTCCAAACGCGTTGGGCGCCATGTAGTGTAGCTCCTATTTTCCCAATAGGCTCTGCGCATTGGAATAGTACCTACAGCAGTAAAGGCCTAGACCAGACGTTAACTAGGTCTACTACTGTCGATACTAGACTTAATTTTTGGGTTTGCCAGCTAAGCTCAGAGTTCGCTAGAAACTTTCTCGAATGTTCAAGGAAGGATTAACTCCCCTGATTAGACAAGAAGGGATTTAGTTTCTGACAACCATAGAACATGACAACTTTGCTCTCCCCTAATCAAGAGTCAATCTCAAGAGTCGTGTGAGCACAAGGCAATTATTTTACTCAGTCAGTACGTGCATTCTTAGTCTCATCAGAATGTAGAGAAAAGGAAGAGACGGGCGTGTTCAATAAAAGATGTTATTTATTGATCAGTCTCTTTTCTCGTACAAGAGAAATGGATCGATATTATTGCAATACTTATAGTTAAGTAAAGTGCATACATTAAAAGCAATAGTATAAAATAATACTGTAAAAACATTGATATGGTTTCTGAGCCATATGATGTTTAAAATGATTAAAATATATTTACATACACATATACATTTGACTAAACGTACTCAACTGGTGTTTCTAAATACGCCTACCCCGTGTACCTGACCTAAGTCTAATACGTGGGTGGGAATAGAAAGTTACAGCTTAAGTTAAGTTTGTTTTTGCCAAGTGAATAACTAAAGAATTCTCTAGGAGGGGTTATTCAGTTCTGTACCTGGAATTTAGGATGAATGAGGAATGGTATCTCTTTCTCTGCTCTCGATATTCCAGGCTGCCTGCGAGGGCTGCCCGGAAGCGCCGGTGCTGGGTCTCTCGGCTTGAGATAGCAGCGCGTCTCTCAGCGCGTCAGGAAGGCGGGGCTGTTGCCTGCGGGGTCTGCTTCTGCTCTCTGCTTCGGCAAGTATGGCTGCTCCGTCTTGTCACCACGCGTGTGTTTGCATAGGGCAAGGTCGGCAATATTTATACCTTAAAGGTGCCGGGATTGACGTAAGGATGGACATAGGTACGTCAATAAAGATGTCATACGACTTGCTCGTTAGCACATTCTTTACTAAAGTTCTCTGTGAAATAAAAACAATGGCCGCACGGATTATCCAGGTTGTCATAGGTTTGATTTGTTATGAGAACGTCGTATGCCTTATCAGGGGCTGGAGGAATGTCGCTTGTCTAATTAGATCTCAAGCGTTATGACCTAATCAGATAACACGTTCCTGTGCCGTAGTGTGACTGCGTCAGATAACGGTATCTGCATCATGGGGGATTTCTTGCCTCATGGGCTGACTGTTAGTTAACTAGCTAGGTAGGTTAACCAGAATATGGTCAGGAATAGGGGGATCGATTCAGAACCTATAGAAATACACGACAACTTATTAAGCTCACCTCCACCGTATGTGTTAGACGCTACTACAACGCCAAAGCGTTTTTCTATACCACGCCCCGGCGCACGAAACACAGCTTTTGCACACACGCCAGCTACTGTTCAGCTGGTTCCTACTTCTCCGGCGCAGCCTTCTCAAACGCCGCCATCTTTGCTACATACTCCATCTACTACTACGACTTTTCCTACAGCTCCAGCTATTGTCTATGATACTACGTCTACGACTGCTTCAACTTCCTCTACTATTGCCTCTACTTCTTCTTTGCCTCAGCCTGTTTTTTCTGATGCACTTGCTCTTCCGCAAGCTTCTCCTTCTATTAGACAAAGAGTGACAGGTACCGTCACTGGTCTGTTTTCACCTTTCTTCGGGTCGCCTAAGACGACCCCTAAAACAAAAGATAGACAGTTACGTAGTCAACTGCCTGATTACGAGGAAAGAAAAGTGTTAAATGAACTAGCCCGTAAATGGATTACGGATACTGTTAGATATGATGTTCAGTCTGTTATGGAAGTTTTCCGTCAATGGAATGCACCCACTCAGAGATACGTATTCGAAGAAATGTGTGTATATCTGGGCGAAGATTTAGAGACAAATGATCCCACACAGACAATGAACGAACTATGGCGTACACGCTTTAAGTTCCACGAAGGCATGATTACAGGCAGAGATGTTGAGAAAGCGATAGAGTTATTACTCTCTTATAGGAGTAAAGGAAACGTCTCTAGATCATTGTACGAAGACGACGTATCAGATAGGAAGAGAGCGAGACAGTACCCCATGAGAGAGGTTCCTCCGGTTTGGAGGGAAGGCGATGCAAATGTAGTACCGCCAATTCTGCCTCATTTCCAGCGTGTATGGGTACATGTCCCCTGGAAACGATCAGAAGTCTTAGCGCTCAAGCAGACATTGCCTGATCCTCGTAAAAACCCGACTGGGTATTATAAGGAGTTATCGCAAACTGCAAGCTCATGTATAATGAATTTAGCGGACATAGACATGCTGTTTGGGAACGTTGTTCCACATCCTCTATGGAGCAAAATACGCCATACGAACCATGCCCAAGAACTAGGTGACTCATGGGCGAACATTGCCGCTATAGATGCTAGACAAATTGGTGGTTCTAAACCTGAGCCGTTAATAGCTGAACTTCCCGGTAGAATTATTGCATACATGAAAACGATAATGCCCGAGGTACGCGTGAACTGGGACAAGCTATCTGCGTGCAAGCAGAAGAAAGATGAGAATGTGTCTGACTTTTTCACAAGATTTGAGGAGACTTTCACCGATCATAGTGGTCAGGATATGGCTACCGAGGGTGGTCAAAGATTGTTTGTAGACAAGTTCGTACATAATTTAATGCCTGAACTATGTAATAAATTGAAAGATTCAGAGAGTGCTTGGGCTGTCTCTACGTCAGCTCAAATTTTAGCTACAGCCCAGTACTATGAAAATAGGCGCAAAGACGAGCTAGATAAAGTAGACAGAAAGACAAAAGATTTAAAAACTAAAGTTCTTCTCCAGCAAGCTTATCCGCCTCGTATGGCTAGTCAGCCCAGTTATCAACCGCAACATCAGTATTCGAGAAACGCGCAAGGAAACGAGTTTTCCCACCAGCGTATTGCTTATGGCCCGAATCAATGTGCATATTGCAAGGAAGAGGGTCACTTTAAAAGTAATTGTCCGGCTCTTGCACGACGTTTGAGCGGTGCTTCAGGTGTAAGGGGAAGAGGTGTTCAACATGCCCCTAGAGGTAGGGGCCGTGGAAATTTCACGCAGAATGCAACTTCTTTTACGCCTCAGAATTCAAGGAACAGCTTCGACCAGCAAAATAATGCGTCGACCAGGTCAGCTCAGTACTATGCTGACGACTATTACACCGAACATGAATATGAGGGTAACGATTGCTAGGGCAGCCATGGACAAAGAGAGGGAGTTGTTTCAGTTCCAGTAGATCAGAATGGACCTTATGTCGAGGTGATCGCCTCAGGATTGTCAGAGCCATTTCTGCTGGATACTGGTGCTACAAAAAGTTCTATTATGCACTCGAAACCTCCTGGCGCACCTTTGTCTGGCGAAATGAATGTCTCAGTAGGTTTCTCTGGCGCCCCTGTTAGAAACCCGATCTCCAGTCCTGTATCTCTTTCTATTGGCCCATGCGAATTAGAGGCACCCCTCATTCTTACAACTGGTTGCGGTGAAAATTTGTTAGGATTGGATTTGCTAAAAAGGTTATATGCGACTTTGTACTGTTCACCATTAGGAGTACAACTTACTTTCGGTAAGAAAGTCATTTCTCCAATGTATGTGTCAAAAGAAAATATTGCAACAGAATTATCGAATCTTCCTGATGTACTCTGGGCTAATGGTTCTAATGATGTAGGTCGCTTGGAGATAGCACCATATGTCATAACGTTGAAAGCCAACATTAGGTTGCCACGTATACCCCAATACAAAATATCTAGCGAATGTGAAAAGGCGTTATTGACGATTGTTTATGACCTGATTGATAAAGACGTCATCGAAGAAACAACAGGAAATGTTTGTAACAGTCCAGTTTTGCCCATCTTAAAACGTACTGATCCTTCACAACCCCCTGTGTATAGGTTCGTGATCGACCTCAGAGAAGTGAACAAGATAGTTATCCCACAGTTTCCAGTTGTCCCCGACATTACTGCTTTATTGACGATGGTTCCAGCTTCAGCAAATTGGTTCTCGGTGATTGACCTGAAGAACGCTTTCTTCAGTATCCCGATTGCTGAGGAGAGTAGAGATATTTTCGGATTTAATTTAGGAGGACGAAGTTTCCGCTTCAAGTGCGCTCCTCAAGGCTACTGCGAAAGCCCATCAATATTCAGTCAGGCCCTGAAAACACAACTAGACACGATTGTTCTACCGAATGGTTCAACACTGATTTAGTATGTAGACGATCTACTGATCGCTGCAGACACTGAAGAGATTTGCAAGAAAGCTACGTTATTATTATTGCATCACTTATGTGACATGAGGCACAAAGTCTCTCTCTCCAAACTACAATTTTGCCGACAAGAAGTGACCTACTTAGGTCACATCTTGTCGAAGGAGGGAAGGAGACTGACACCAGAAAGAATACAGGCAATCGCAGAACTAAGTGCCCCAAGGACACAGAGAGAGGTTCGAGCCTTCTTGGGCATTACATCATACTGTAGACAATGGATACCGAATTTCTCACTACTAGCTAAACCCTTGCTGGCACTACTCTGTAAAGACACGCCAAATCCTATGCCTTGGTCTGAAGATTGCCAGACGAGTTTTCACAAGTTGCGTGATGCATTATGTTCGGCTCCTGTGTTGGGAAACCCCAACTACAGTAAGCCTTTTACATTATATGTCCACGAGAAGGAAGGTTGTGCATTATCAGTTTTAACACAACATTTTGGGGACAGACAGCGCCCATGCGCGTATTTTTCGGCAACTCTAGACCCTGTGGCTAAAGCCCTACCAAGTTGTCTGAGGGCTACCGCCGCAGCAGCTGTCTGCATTCGACAGTCCGCTGGATTAGTCATGAATAATACTCTGATCGTTATGGTTCCGCATGCAGTAGACATTTTACTAAACAGGACGAAGACACAACACCTTACTAGCGCTCGACTATCCAGTTACGAACTTACGTTGCTAGCAAGTCACATCCACATAAAGAGGTGCGATACACTGAATCCCGCAACGTTATTACCCATTCCGACAGGAACAGACAAGATTGATAAACATGACTGCTGCTTTAGGACAGAAGAAGAGACAAAAGGGAGAGTAGACTTACAGGACACTCCCCTTCCTGAATGCAATGATACTTTATGGGTTGATGGTTCATGTTTCAAACTGCCGAATGGTGATACGACTGCAGCATATGCCGTAACGACATTACACACCATTATAGAGACTGCGCGCATTTCCCATAATTCTGCACAAGCTGCAGAGCTAATTGCGCTTACCAGAGCATGTGTGTTAGCGAAAGGAAAACGAGTGAATGTGTACACTGACAGCCAATACGCCTTTGGTGTGGCTCACAGTTTTGGGAGATTGTGGCGTGAACGTGGGTTTCTTACGTCACATGGTGCAAAGATACAACATGGTCAGCTAGTTAATGAGCTCCTCCAGTCACTGACCTTGCCACTACAAGTTGCCATTATAAAATGTAGTGCACACAAAAAGATTCAGGATGATGTTGGCCGCGGGAATGCATTTGCAGACGAGGTTGCGAAAGAGACTGCAAGGAACACAATGAGTCGGATGTATGTTGTAGGTCCCGCTAGATGGATTACTGATGTAGGAATGTGTGAGGACGATTTTGGAAAAGGTGATGGACAGAGTTTCTGAATGATGCAGAATACTCTTACCAAGTCAATAGATCATGGTTTTAATCCATCACTGTTTTTTAGCTCACTGCACCATCCCAGCTCAGAACCTGGCTATATGCAAATTAGTCTGTTCCTGTCCCAGTGCATGATGGGAACAGGGCAAACCAAACTACCAAGCCAATTCTTATACTGGGAAGGAAACAAGCTTCCGGGGACCGGTTTCTGGCATCACAGCCTTCTTCGGCCCGGCTTGCTTGAATCCTGATGGTGCAATGAGCAAGGGACTCACGTCTGAGTATACCCTCCCACACATAGTGTGGATAAAATCGATTTTGGAAAAGGTGATGGACAGAGTTTCTGAATGATGCAGAATACTCTTACCAAGTCAATAGATCATGGTTTTAATCCATCACTGTTTTTTAGCTCACTGCACCATCCCAGCTCAGAACCTGGCTATATGCAAATTAGTCTGTTCCTGTCCCAGTGCATGATGGGAACAGGGCAAACCAAACTACCAAGCCAATTCTTATACTGGGAAGGAAACAAGCTTCCGGGGACCGGTTTCTGGCATCACAGCCTTCTTCGGCCCGGCTTGCTTGAATCCTGATGGTGCAATGAGCAAGGGACTCACGTCTGAGTATACCCTCCCACACATAGTGTGGATAAAATCGATTTTGGAAAAGGTGATGGACAGAGTTTCTGAATGATGCAGAATACTCTTACCAAGTCAATAGATCATGGTTTTAATCCATCACTGTTTTTTAGCTCACTGCACCATCCCAGCTCAGAACCTGGCTATATGCAAATTAGTCTGTTCCTGTCCCAGTGCATGATGGGAACAGGGCAAACCAAACTACCAAGCCAATTCTTATACTGGGAAGGAAACAAGCTTCCGGGGACCGGTTTCTGGCATCACATCCTTCTTCGGCCCGGCTTGCTTGAATCCTGATGGTGCAATGAGCAAGGGACTCACGTCTGAGTATACCCTCCCACACATAGTGTGGATAAAATCGATTTTGGAAAAGGTGATGGACAGAGTTTCTGAATGATGCAGAATACTCTTACCAAGTCAATAGATCATGGTTTTAATCCATCACTGTTTTTTAGCTCACTGCACCATCCCAGCTCAGAACCTGGCTATATGCAAATTAGTCTGTTCCTGTCCCAGTGCATGATGGGAACAGGGCAAACCAAACTACCAAGCCAATTCTTATACTGGGAAGGAAACAAGCTTCCGGGGACCGGTTTCTGGCATCACAGCCTTTCTTCGGCCCGGCTTGCTTGAATCCTGATGGTGCAATGAGCAAGGGACTCACGTCTGAGTATACCCTCCCACACATAGTGTGGATAAAATCGATTTTGGAAAAGGTGATGGACAGAGTTTCTGAATGATGCAGAATACTCTTACCAAGTCAATAGATCATGGTTTTAATCCATCACTGTTTTTTAGCTCACTGCACCATCCCAGCTCAGAACCTGGCTATATGCAAATTAGTCTGTTCCTGTCCCAGTGCATGATGGGAACAGGGCAAACCAAACTACCAAGCCAATTCTTATACTGGGAAGGAAACAAGCTTCCGGGGACCGGTTTCTGGCATCACAGCCTTCTTCGGCCCGGCTTGCTTGAATCCTGATGGTGCAATGAGCAAGGGACTCACGTCTGAGTATACCCTCCCACACATAGTGTGGATAAAATCGATTTTGGAAAAGGTGATGGACAGAGTTTCTGAATGATGCAGAATACTCTTACCAAGTCAATAGATCATGGTTTTAATCCATCACTGTTTTTTAGCTCACTGCACCATCCCAGCTCAGAACCTGGCTATATGCAAATTAGTCTGTTCCTGTCCCAGTGCATGATGGGAACAGGGCAAACCAAACTACCAAGCCAATTCTTATACTGGGAAGGAAACAAGCTTCCGGGGACCGGTTTCTGGCATCACAGCCTTCTTCGGCCCGGCTTGCTTGAATCCTGATGGTGCAATGAGCAAGGGACTCACGTCTGAGTATACCCTCCCACACATAGTGTGGATAAAATCGATTTTGGAAAAGGTGATGGACAGAGTTTCTGAATGATGCAGAATACTCTTACCAAGTCAATAGATCATGGTTTTAATCCATCACTGTTTTTTAGTTCACTGCACCATCCCAGCTCAGAACCTGGCTATATGCAAATTAGTCTGTTCCTGTCCCAGTGCATGATGGGAACAGGGCAAACCAAACTACCAAGCCAATTCTTATACTGGGAAGGAAACAAGCTTCCGGGGACCGGTTTCTGGCATCACAGCCTTCTTCGGCCCGGCTTGCTTGAATCCTGATGGTGCAATGAGCAAGGGACTCACGTCTGAGTATACCCTCCCACACATAGTGTGGATAAAATCGATTTTGGAAAAGGTGATGGACAGAGTTTCTGAATGATGCAGAATACTCTTACCAAGTCAATAGATCATGGTTTTAATCCATCACTGTTTTTTAGCTCACTGCACCATCCCAGCTCAGAACCTGGCTATATGCAAATTAGTCTGTTCCTGTCCCAGTGCATGATGGGAACAGGGCAAACCAAACTACCAAGCCAATTCTTATACTGGGAAGGAAACAAGCTTCCGGGGACCGGTTTCTGGCATCACAGCCTTCTTCGGCCCGGCTTGCTTGAATCCTGATGGTGCAATGAGCAAGGGACTCACGTCTGAATATACCCTCCCACACATAGTGTGGATAAAATCGATTTTGGAAAAGGTGATGGACAGAGTTTCTGAATGATGCAGAATACTCTTACCAAGTCAAAAGATCATGGTTTTAATCCATCACTGTTTTTTAGCTCACTGCACCATCCCAGCTCAGAACCTGGCTATATGCAAATTAGTCTGTTCCTGTCCCAGTGCATGATGGGAACAGGGCAAACCAAACTACCAAGCCAATTCTTATACTGGGAAGGAAACAAGCTTCCGGGGACCGGTTTCTGGCATCACAGCCTTCTTCGGCCCGGCTTGCTTGAATCCTGATGGTGCAATGAGCAAGGGACTCACGTCTGAGTATACCCTCCCACACATAGTGTGGATAAAATCGATTTTGGAAAAGGTGATGGACAGAGTTTCTGAATGATGCAGAATACTCTTACCAAGTCAATAGATCATGGTTTTAATCCATCACTGTTTTTTAGCTCACTGCACCATCCCAGCTCAGAACCTGGCTATATGCAAATTAGTCTGTTCCTGTCCCAGTGCATGATGGGAACAGGGCAAACCAAACTACCAAGCCAATTCTTATACTGGGAAGGAAACAAGCTTCCGGGGACCGGTTTCTGGCATCACAGCCTTCTTCGGCCCGGCTTGCTTGAATCCTGATGGTGCAATGAGCAAGGGACTCACGTCTGAGTATACCCTCCCACACATAGTGTGGATAAAATCGATTTTGGAAAAGGTGATGGACAGAGTTTCTGAATGATGCAGAATACTCTTCCCAAGTCAATAGATCATGGTTTTAATCCATCACTGTTTTTTAGCTCACTGCACCATCCCAGCTCAGAACCTGGCTATATGCAAATTAGTCTGTTCCTGTCCCAGTGCATGATGGGAACAGGGCAAACCAAACTACCAAGCCAATTCTTATACTGGGAAGGAAACAAGCTTCCGGGGACCGGTTTCTGGCATCACAGCCTTCTTCGGCCCGGCTTGCTTGAATCCTGATGGATCATTCAGAAACTCTGTCCATCACCACCCCCCTTTTCCAAAATCGGTTTTATCCACACTATGTGTGGGAGGGTATACTCAGACGTGAGTCCCTTGCTCATTGCACCATCAGGATTCAAGCAAACCGGGCCGAAGAAGGCTGTGATGCCAGAAACCGGTCCCCGGGAGCTTGTTTCCTTCCCAGTATAAGAATTGGCTTGGTAGTTTGGTTTGTCCTGTTCCCATCATGCACTGGGACAGGAACAGACTAATTTGCATATAGCCAGGTTCTGAGCTGGGATGGTGCAGTGAGCTAAAAAACGGTGATGGATTAAAACCATGATCTCTTGACTTGGTAAGAGTATTCTGCATCATTCAGAAACTCTGTCCATCACCACCCCCCTTTTCCAAAATCGGTTTTATCCACACTATGTGTGGGAGGGTATACTCAGACGTGAGTCCCTTGCTCATTGCACCATCAGGATTCAAGCAAACCGGGCCGAAGAAGGCTGTGATGCCAGAAACCGGTCCCCGGGAGCTTGTTTCCTTCCCAGTATAAGAATTGGCTTGGTAGTTTGGTTTGTCCTGTTCCCATCATGCACTGGGACAGGAACAGACTAATTTGCATATAGCCAGGTTCTGAGCTGGGATGGTGCAGTGAGCTAAAAAACGGTGATGGATTAAAACCATGATCTCTTGACTTGGTAAGAGTATTCTGCATCATTCAGAAACTCTGTCCATCACCACCCCCCTTTTCCAAAATCGGTTTTATCCACACTATGTGTGGGAGGGTATACTCAGACGTGAGTCCCTTGCTCATTGCACCATCAGGATTCAAGCAAACCGGGCCGAAGAAGGCTGTGATGCCAGAAACCGGTCCCCGGGAGCTTGTTTCCTTCCCAGTATAAGAATTGGCTTGGTAGTTTGGTTTGTCCTGTTCCCATCATGCACTGGGACAGGAACAGACTAATTTGCATATAGCCAGGTTCTGAGCTGGGATGGTGCAGTGAGCTAAAAAACGGTGATGGATTAAAACCATGATCTCTTGACTTGGTAAGAGTATTCTGCATCATTCAGAAACTCTGTCCATCACCACCCCCCTTTTCCAAAATCGGAATGTGTGAGGACACCATTGAAAGCGTGAAATCTATACAAGCCGAGGCAACTGAGAAAGAGGTGAATGAATGGAGAGAAAGTAAGGGTAGATTAGACACGAATGGTTGTTGGGTCGAATTGTCAGAACACCAGCGATGGTTATTGCCTAACGCCTATGTACTTGCAGTAGTAACAATGGCTCACGGATTTGCACACATCAGTTCGAGAGGAATCTGTAAAATATTGGCCCCAGTATGGCAAAATAGCAATATCCCGAAATATGCAGAGAATGTGGTCAGAAACTGTATGGTGTGTTTGAAGTACAATCCCGGTAGAGGAACCCCAACTCCAGCTGGTCATTTTGCGCCTCCAACGTATCCGTTCGAGGTTTTGCAGCTCGATTTCATTCACATGGAGAGATGCAACAATCTGAAGTATGTGCTCGTTGTTGTTTGCGCTTTCTCCAGGTGGGTGGAAGCGTACCCCCTTAAAGACAACACTGCCTTGTCAACCGCCAAAACCCTTGTCAAAGAGTTCTTCCCGAGGTTTGGCATGCCTAGAATTGTCTGGAGTGATAATGGAAGTGAATTCGTAGGACGTGTGATGAAGAGAGTGTGTGAATGTTTAGGCATACAGCAAAAATTCCACTCTGCGAATCACCCCCAATCAGCTGGATTGGTAGAGTGCTACAACGGCACTTTAAAGCTCAAATTAGCCAAAATCCAAGCCAGTACAGGTCTTAAATGGCCTGACGCCTTGCCCCTAGCCCTCTTGTCAACGAGAATGACAGTCCATTCCAGATTAGGACTTAGCCCCCATGAAATAGTGTTTGGCCGCCCAGCCAACGTCTGGGGCGTGCCAAGACCAAAGAAACTTAGCGAAATAGAGCACCCCGTACTGCTTGACTATTTGTGCGAATTGACAACTAAATTGCGTGTTTTACACCAACAGGTTCACAGTTCCTCTCCACCAGCCTCTGACGATCCAGGTCACTCCATCACACCCGGAACGTGGGTTTTGGTGCGGAACTTCCAGCGCACCAACAACGGACAGCCGAGGTGGACCGGACCTTACTTGGTACTTCTTTCCACGAGGTCAGCGGTTCGGGAGGACGGCAAAAAGAACTGGGTGCACGGGACCCATTGTAAACGGGTCCCTCTGCCCCTTCCATACGACCGGTGGGTCAACGAAGGAATTGCCGACTCCGAGACAGAATCCATACCTCGCTTCATCCCTTTCAGCGATGCACGTTTAAAAGAAACTGGTACCGAAAAGGAGAGTGATCATATTCTACAAGGATTTGTGCCACAGTCTATGCAGTTGGACACTACCGAACCTGAGACATTGTTTGAAGACCACACCGTACCTGGGAAAGAACAGTATAATCTAAGGTCAAGACAAAGAGACTAATAAAAAGACACACAAACGAATGTGATTTTCCCTTCCCCCAAGAACTATTTTTGATTTTTCAGCTCTCTCGCTCTCAGGAAACTTGCTCATTTTTGATTTTCGAACCGCCATCCGGTTCTGCTGCTAGGGTCGCGGTTGAAGTCTGGGGAGTGCAACTGGGAAGTTCTAGGTCCACGGTTCTGGTTGGTCCACGGGAGTTACCCCGGACTGAGCAGAGCGCGCTCCCTGGCAGAATCAATCTACCGCCGCGGGCAGCAACTAGAGGATGGAGTTTCCTAGGGTAAAGAACCTACCAGACTCCCGAACTTTGAAAGACAATTGTGCACTGTACTGGCCAAAAGAAAGTTTCTGATAACATGTATCTTAATGTTGTGTAGCATAACGATGTTTTTAACTGGTTATACTCTATTCGTGTTTAAAGTTACGTTTTCGAATGTCACCCAGCCACAGCCTCCTCCTACTATCTCTCCACACTACTTTCACCCTCTACCTGAACACGAATCTGCCAGAAGACTCGAATTTGTAAATAACTCATTTATTCAACTCCTACACCAACACCAGTCCATCATGAACACATCGAACTGTTGGATATGTGGACTCATGCCACACACGACGGATAAGGGTATCCCATATTTCATCCTGCCTTTCAGTTATTATGGTTCTCTGTGGGCTTTCCAGACGATGTTCCTATTCGCCCTAGAACCATACCCGACACGTTCTACCGAAAGTGATTCCAGTAACAAGGCACTAATAGCAGGGATAAGAAACATGAGTAGAGAGTTTGACACATATCTAACGATCCCCAAAGATGAATTCACCCTGTACACACGTTGGAACGTAACTAAATATGGGGTTTACCTAAGTAAGAGCCAGACAGCAAAGAAATCCCGCCCAGTTTGGATAGTACCCAACCGAGGTCACTTATGTTTACAGGGTATCGGCAGGGATCCCGAAGCTCAATTAGGAAAGAGTATATGCGCAGAAACATATGTGTTCGCTTCCCGAACTTCCCCTATATTATTAGCAGCCAAAGGCACGTACTTCGTCTGCCATGACCAAGCTTACACGTGGTTGCCCCCTGACTTCTCAGGTACATGCTTTATCGCATTTCTGCTGCCTCCCACTTACACGGCCAGAGCAGATTACCATCGGACAAGGACAGCTAGAGGTGTCGTGAGTAAAGACGACACCGCGGGTCAGGAATTCGCTGACTTCGCAAAGGGTTTTCTGCCATTTTGGGGGCCTATGGTAAACAGCAGGAATATCCGCCAGTTATCGAGGATAGTTGAATCCGCCGTGACTACAACGGCCGGAGCCCTTGGAAATTTGACAACCGAACTTCAGTCGGATCGACTTATGACCCTTCAGAACCGAGTTGCCCTAGATATCATACTCGCCAATCGTGGTGGTGTGTGTAGAGTGATCCAATCCAGTTGTTGCATTTTCATCCCTGATAACGCACCGACAGTGTACCAGGCCATCTCTAAACTACACGAAATATCTGGTTCCCTTTACGTGGAAAAAGGAGATTGGTCCTTGCTAGGGTGGTTCTGGGGACTGATCACTGCCTGGGGATGGAAAACACTGATCTTCATTGGGATGATCTTAGCACTTCTGTTTATGTTCTGCTTGTGTGTACAGTGCGCTCCGGCACTCTGTGGCCTCTGTGCTACTTCATGTGTACGGAAGCCTGTGTCAAGAGACGAACTAAGCAACAGAATGATGTTACAGCAGCATCTCCACGAATTCCTTCATACGGATTTGGACTCAGATTAAAATGATTTATTGCCTTACATAAGGGCAAAAGGAGGGTCTGTGGTTCTGAAAATCTGGACCCTGTTGTTATCCCGATATCGAGGTCCAATACCCGTGTAACAAAATATCAACGTACCATGACGAATTTGGTGTCAGCGAACCGATAATGATTAGGGCATCATTCCCATGCATTTGCGTCATAATCGAGGGTCGCCAATACCCCCAAATCGTAGTTTCCGTCCCTACCCCGTAGACTCCATTTTGTGAACGGCATCCATCTTACGTCTTGCCCTCATGATAAGTCAATTAAAGGTCGAGCTTGATCTAAAAGGACACGTCCTCCTTCCCTGACTTCCCCCTGACCTGTCCCAACTGACTCCATTGCCTTTAGCCAAACCTGTTTGGGCAGCCCCTCGCCCAGTGGCCAAATGCGATAGCATCGATACATAACATTCCTCAAACCATTCACTACATACAAACCATGCTTTCTACAAACACACACCTGTCCTGTTCCCCGTTTATGGCCAGTTTTATGACTAGGAGGTGCCTTCCTTTATTGGGGTTTCATCGATATCTGATGGGAGTTCCGGGCTTGGCTGAGTAATCTATCACGCATTGGACATCTAAAATACGGGCTTGCCTACATGACTTCGCTCTTTCGTATTATTGTAGAAATATGTGTATAGCCATATCATAAACTCAAGAATTCTTGCTTGCAGCTATTATTTCTGTATATAAGGAGAAGGCTGGTTCTGTAAAAACGAACAGTCTCCTGAGAACACATGACCCGTGTTTGTCGTGCTTCTAGGACTTCTGTTACTTGGTAGCTATCAATAAAACTCGATCTCTGACTCGACTAGAAGACTCCGTGTTTCTGTGGTCCGGAACAGGGAGAACTCAGAGGTCTTCGGGTGTTATACCCTGGCACCAAACGGGTTCCTAAAAACCCGTTACCTCAAGGCTTGAGGAATGGGACAGCTTACATTATGACATACGTAATATAGTCCCAAAAAAGCAAATCTTTTGACTCTGCATCAGCACCCACCTGAAGAGAAGGAGAAGAGTTGTGGAGATGTTTGTGTAAAGCAGGTAAGTTTCACTGCTCCATTGCACCCTGCTCCTGGTCTCTCATTGGATGCCTCCATTTTACCTCTGTCACCTCAGGTGGTTCCTTCAGAAGCATGGTGGATCTGTCACAGAGGTGGCTCTGTGCTGGAGTGTGTTGCTTCAGAGACCTCTACAGTTGCATGTGCCAGATGCTCACCAGGAAAGGCTGCACCCAATACCCATGGATCTCAGCTAAAAGGCCTTGTTGAACAATCTGGAGAGATACCTGGAGATAATCAACCCTCCATAAGGTGGATTGGTAACACCCATTATACCCAACTTCACTACCTCATAAGGGCTCCGAATGAAATCTTTACCACTACCTGTGAATTCTGGTCGTCTCTCAAGCACTCCTGCAAGATTATAGGCAATCTCATTCTTTTCTCTCTCTCTCTCTCTCTCTCTCTCTCTCTCTCTCTCTCGCTCTCTCTCTCTATTGTTTTGCTCTCCTTCTATCTTTCATCCCTCTTTATCTATATTATTTTACTTATGTCGTTCCAACCTTATGATTGTGCATTTATGATATACTCTCTTTTTGCACTGCTCAGGTCTCATATACCGACAAATGTATCCCACAGAAGCCTCTTAATCTGTTTACCCATATTATACAGCTTGTATTCAGCCTGTAATGTATGCCAACCGTTTGTTTTGTATCCAAACTCTAATAAAACCTTTGAAAACAAAAAGGAAAGGCTGGGGACTGAGATGTGAATATCCCATCCCAGTCTTTCCTTACGATTTCAAAAGAATGCTTTCTAAGAAGCCCAACTGCACATACGGAGTTTAGTTTTAAGCTAATCAGTCCAATTCACTCCAAGAAGGGAATGTTTTATCTACTGAGTATGAAATGAATTGAGTATGCAGTTTTGCAAACGCTTTGATTTGAAAGCCTAGGTTTGTTTTCTGCAATGAACTAAATAGATTGCTCTAATGTGCATGCAGAATGTAGGTTCCTTTAAAACAGCAACAGTCTTCAAAGTTTTAGACTTGCACCGTTTTGAAGAAAACCAAAAAGCTAAACATTTGAAAATATAAGGTAAGTATGGCAAACTTTCTAATTGTTCTGGAAGCTCAAACTACTGCAGAATGCTGCATGGAAGGTCCCTTGCTCACTTTGCCACTGGATTCAAGCAAGCCGGGCTGAAGACGGCTGTAATGCCAGAAACCGGTCCTCGGAAGCTTGTTTCTGGCCCAGGGAAGGCATGGCTTGGCAGTTCGGGCTGGACTGTTCCCATGAGGCACAGGGTCAGACTGATTTGCATATAGCCATGTCTGAACTGGGGTGGCAGAGTGGGCTAAAGAACGGTGATGGATCAAGCCCAGATCTTTTGACTGGGTGTGAGTGTTTGATTGGTTCAGATGCTCCGTCCATCACCACCCCCTTTTGTACAGAACTGGTGGGTACTCCACCATCGAGAAGGCAGACTTCCCCAGCTCGCAAAATGGATTGGGGTTGACAGACGTAGGCACATGGAATACCCTCTAGTGTTTTGTGATTGTTATCTCTAAATCAAGCCCCAAGCGTATGTCTAGACAAATGTATTAAAAAAAATAATTAGATGTTTTTGAAAATGCCCAAAATGATGCAGTTTTGTATGCGTTCACTACCTTTCAAAAGGCCACTCTTCTACTTCTACCTTCCCTTGTAGTCGCTAAACTTACAATTGTGTAAAATCAGTAATAGCTGAAGATTTTTCACAGTCATAAATTAAATCTACAGGCATAAAACCCTTATGCTGGGATTTAGGACTGTAAATAGAACTCACTGGTGGAGGATTTGCCCACCTAAGTTCAGCATTAGTGGTTGCTACCAATCCATGGAATAATTAGAGAACAATGGAAAAAGTCAAGCTATTTCAAGGATGGTTTACTGTTATCACATTATAGGTCAAACTGCCAAAATGTAAGAGGGGAAAAGCACATGGTATTTATAATAACATGCAGATTTTGGTGCATTCAACACACAAATTCACGTTATTCCCCACAAACTCGAAATAGGTGCTATTTATTACATCTGATAAATAATGTACCCACATAGTATCATTATTTATTAGGTGCGGTAAATAGCACCTACATTATTAATAAGGGCCTTAGGGCTAGATGTAGGTAAATCCCATTTACAGACTCTTAAATACCGAATTTTACTGATTCGGTATTTAAGAGTCTGTAAATGGGAAGGGGGCAGATGTAGGTAATTCTAAAATCTGAATTACTGAATCTGTAAAATTCGGTATTTACCGATTCTGTAAATACAGAATCGGTATTTCCCATTGATTCCTATGGGCTTTGAAGCCCATGGGAATCAATGGGAAATACCGATTCTGTATTTACAGAATCAGTAAATACCGAATCCTGCAAGGGTGCAGGGGGTGTCACTTTGACACCCTTTAGCACCCCAAGTACAGGCTTGTGTGCCATGTGGCACACATACATGCCCTAAGGGCATGTCTGTGTGTCACATTGCACAGGTGTGCATGCACAGATGTGCATGCACGTCTGAATTTGGTATTTTACCACACAATAGGATTGTGTGGTATAATACCGGCTCTTAAGGGCCTGTGGTACTGTAAAGTGTGCCACCTACATTTGTAATTACAGAATCTGTATATTTACCGATTCGGTAATTTACCGAATCGGTAATTTTACCGAATCGGTAAATATACCGATTCTGTATTTTTAAGCCCCCTACATTTGAAAACCCTAATACCGGTCGGAAACGGCCGAAATCGGCCATTTCCGACCGGTATTAGGGCTCCTACATCTGGCCCTAAGTTGGTGTTCTATTACTTCAGATACCTCCTCTTCTCTCGTACATCTCCAACCACAAGAAGCACTGAGTACAAGGACCATTGTTCCCCTTTAATGTGTGTACAACAGAGAGGCATAAAGGAGCCCAGAATACATCTCCTCAGTCTCTGTAAAGGTACAAAAATAATTTTTTTAGGGGGTTTTAATCTGTTTTATTGTTTTTTCAGATATTATTGAGCACATATACGATACATTTAACTTTGGCAATGGCTTAGTAAGTTTTGCTAACATCACAAATCACAGACATGTACATTGTGTTACCTACTTTACCATGGCACAGAGTTTAATAGTACAATGCTGGTACGTATGCAATTATTGTGATTGGTGAACATCGACAAATGCAGCATATTTCGATTAAAGGTACCAAACACATGATACCATAAAATGAAAAGCGGAGCAGTTTTGTACGGTCTCTCACAGTCAGATTTCATGGTCTTTGTGATAATGACACCACAATCTGCACAAATAGCAGGTGCTATTTTCCAGTTATATGGTACCTTATATAGCAGATTCGGAGGGATAAAGGCCTTCGTAAATCCTAATGAGATTTGAGGTAATCTGTGTTCTACAAGTTGCTGGTTAGTGTTCAGCCGAGCAAGCCACCTTACTCTGCTTGTATCCCATCCTCAAAGGAATGCATCTGTGAGATGACACTTTCAAAATGAGACTCCACTCATATCGTGACACTTCATTGCCTGTTGTTGCCTCCCACAAGTCTCTTCTTCCATTTGTTCACTTCACTTGGTGTACTACTGCAGAGGTATCTCTGGGAAAGGTATCTCTCTTTCTCTCTGACTATATCTGATTGCCTCGCTGCTCATGCATGTAATCACATCCTTCTTTCATCTCTCGCTTTCTAAGTTACTCTTCAATTCCCCATACTGTGCTTCCTTATCGGCCTCATCCCTCTTTCTCCTCACTTTTCTCTGTTTCACCTTTCTCTATAGTTTTGTACCTCAACTCTTTGTCCCTTACCAATCACTAAATCCCTCCTCTGCTCTTCCTCACTTTTTTACCTATCTTTCTTTCATACTAACTCTTTTATTTCCTTCTACCACCTTCTACTTCTGTTTTTTTGCCTCACATATCTTTCAATTTCATGTATCTCTCCTATCTCCTAACTTCAATCCATCTCTTCTGCCCCAATCCATCTCTATTTCCCTCTATTTATCTAGCTTTACATCGCTCTGTGCCTATTCCCTCTTTCTCTATCTCGACTCTCTATCGCATGTTCGTTTACCTCACCAATCCCTTAACCTCTTCCGTGCTCATGATGAGCCCAGCTCGTCATGAGTCACAGTGGAGCTGTGCTCATGACGAGCTGGGCTCGTCATAATGGCCGAGGTCCGCCCATGCGCGATTGATTCCCCGCCTGTGCGAGCGAATTAATCAGTCGCGACGAGCCCAGCTCGTCATGAGCACAGCTGCACTGTGACTCATGATGAACTGGGCTCATCACGAGGACCGCTGTGCCGGCCCCCCGGCACTGTGGGGGATTTAGCCCCGCAAAAAAGGGGTTAAATAAATCTCTCTCTGCCTCTCCTGTCCACCTCTCAGCACTTCACTAATCTTTCTACCCGTCTGTGCTTACCACCATGCTTCTATCTCAAATAACCCTCTCTCCAACATACCTCTCTTTCTACTGCACCCATGTTTCTGCACCTCACTTACAGCCGCGGTCAGCGGTAAGAGTTCCTGCAGGGCGGTGACATGGGGAGGGGGAGGGGCAGGGTGGGGGATAATAATGTATGGATTACGGAGTTTAACAGGTAATTAAACATATAAATAAATAAAACGAATTTCGTTGCGTGCACGGCATCACCAAATGTGATGCAGTGCGCGCAACGAAATTTGTTTTATTTATTTATATGTTTACTTACCTATTAAACTCCGTAATCCATACATTACTACCCCCCACCCTGCCCCTTCCCCTCACCACGTCACCGCCCTGCAGGAACTCCTACTGCCAACCGCGGCTGCTCACTCATTTGTTTTCATCTAAACCTGTTTCTCTTGAGAAAGCACTTTTATCAATTAGAAATAATGTTTTTCGCTGTGTTTAGGTTAGTATAACTAGGTTGCAAATTGACATCACTGAGCCTCAGGATTCTAGAACTTACATTCGTTTTAAAGCTGCAGAAGGAAAAGTGTTGCTTTTATTTTCTGTGAATAGACGTTCACATTTACGTATTTAGCTGGGTATTCCGATTTTAAAAATAAACAAAATAGATTTAATTTTTATGGGCTGTAGATGCTGCAAATATTTAATATTGCTTCATCTTCCTCAAGAATGGGGCTATGTGCTGAATGTAACAGTTGCGACATATTCAAGGTCCCTATTTCAAGTTTGTTTTCGGAGTTATTCATTAGCTGCAGAGTGAATTAGGTGTAAGCGGGCTCTACCTGCCATTAAAGGCCCACTCCAGCATTAAAGGCCCGAGCCGAAGGCCAGTGCCTTTAACAAGTGTTCTAAGGCTATCAGAACATTGCACCCCTAGAGGGCAGAATGTTCTTACTTGTAAACAAAGGCCTCACAGGAGCCGAATGGTGGGAAATCCCCTTGGGTTACATGAGACCTTTGTTCACAGCAACAGCCATTAGAAGCTCGGAGCACTCCATTGTCTTCAATGGAGAGCTCAGCTTTCCAATGTTCTTAATAGGTGTTGAAACTCTAGACTGTTAAATTGTAATTTCCCTACACTCCATAATATTCAACCTATTTGTGTCATAATGTCTGACCATTCACATTTCTGACAACTGCACTCACTCCTTCCCACTATGCAATGTTCAGAAAGTGATATTGAAGGAAGTGGCATAAGGGATCACAACCTTTCCAGAGTTCACTGTAGATATTTATGGAGCTCTTTAAGAAACATGCGCTGTCAAAGCCCAGAAGTACACCGCTATGAAGAGATATAGCTACAACACAAAAAGGCAGCCTATGGCATAGATCATACAATAAATCCTAACGAAATCCACTACTACCTTTCTTTATTTTCTGAACTGCTGAAACCAAGAGTGAAAATCAGTGATGCTGAGGGTCCAGAGTTGATAGACACTTTTCTTGCTTATACACTGTTCAAAACAGAATGAAACTTCCAGCAAACTAAGAAGATACATGTTTGGGAACTGTGCTTATTCTGAGAATATTGATCTGGAATAGGAAGCCTCAAGTGTGCCTCTCGACGGCATATTGTTGTTTAAAGGTCTCCCCTCCTCTTTTACAAATGCATTTTTCAAGTGTGTAATGTCCTTGTGATGGACTAAAATCAGTAATCCTCAGCAGGCCCACATGAGTTCCGGCAAACACAATGCATGTCAGTAATTATATCGTTTGTTTTTGTTAGACCGTCACAAAATTTAGAAATTATCAATAATCTTGAATTATTTGTTGAGAAACACTGGGCACCCTGATACGTCAGGAAATGCCCCAAAATGTCAGAGCGGTCCAATATACAATGTAGCCCTTGCAGAAACCTTGAATGAATACTGAGTTGAAGTTTAATTTTTGTTAAAAACCTGATCGAGAAAAAAAATAGAAAGGTGCAATGTGCCTTTTAAGGATGGACAACACAGGATTTCTGTAACCCTTTTAGAGCTCCTTTAAACTGTGTAGAGTTTGATGATATTTATGTTTATATATTAGGACAAGTTCCAGAACTGCTGTGTACAGCCTACTTCCAACATAAGAACTGAATATGCTTGCAATTAAAAGTTATTCCACAGTTTACTCAAAGAAAAAATAGCTGAAATGCACCTTTTGTGATCCAACAGACCATCAGCAGAATAAACGCATAAAGTCAATCCATAACATGTGTGCCAACAAATGATTACCTGCAAAGGATGAATATTTCCACCTGCATTTCAAGGACATATCTTTACCCCTCTGTATTGTAGTGCAACACAGATCAAAGATAATTTCAGAATTAAAGGACATTTACTATTTGACTGCGAAATGTGTACACTGCTGCATGTAGCTGGTGTGCTATATATACAAAGGTATAGGCTTGAGGAATGGGACAGCTTACATTATGACATACGTAATATAGTCCAAAAAAGCAAATCTTTTGACTCTGCATCAGCGCCCACCTTAAGAGAAGGAAAAGAGTTGTGGAGATGTTTGTGTAAAGCAGGTAAGTTTCACTGCTCCATTGCACCCTGCTCCTGGTCTCTCATTGGATGCCTCCATTTTACCTCTGTCACCTCAGGTGGTTCCTTCAGAAGCATGGTGGATCTGTCACAGAGGTGGCTCTGTGCTGGAGTGTGTTGCTTCAGAGACCTCTACAGTTGCATGTGCCAGATGCTCACCAGGAAAGGCTGCACCCAATACCCATGGATCTCAGCTAAAAGGCCTTGTTGAACAATCTGGAGAGATACCTGGAGATAATCAACCCTCCATAAGGTGGATTGGTAACACCCATTATACCCAACTTCACTACCTCATAAGGGCTCCGAATGAAATCTTTACCACTACCTGTGAATTCTGGTCGTCTCTCAAGCACTCCTGCAAGATTATAGGCAATCGCCTTCTTTTCTCTCTCTCTCTCTCTCTCTCTCTCTCTCTCTCTCTCTCTCTCTCTCTCGCTCTCTCTCTCTATTGTTTTGCTCTCCTTCTATCTTTCATCCCTCTTTATCTATATTATTTTACTTATGTCATTCCAACCTTATGATTGTGCATTTATGATATACTCTCTTTTTGCACTGCTCAGGTCTCATATACCGACAAATGTATCCCACAGAAGCCTCTTAATCTGTTTACCCATATTATACAGCTTGTATTCAGCCTGTGATGTATGCCAACCGTTTGTTTTGTATCCAAACTCTAATAAAACCTTTGAAAACAAAAAGGAAAGGCTGGGGACTGAGATGTGAATATCCCATCCCAGTCTTTCCTTACGATTTCAAAAGAATGCTTTCTGAGAAGCCCAGCTGCACATACGGAGTTTAGTTTTAAGCTAATCAGTCCAATTCACTCCGAGAAGGGAATGTTTTATCTTCTGAGTATGAAATTAATTGAGTATGCAGTTTTGCAAACGCTTTGATTTGAAAGCCTAGGTTTGTTTTCTGCAATGAACTAAATAGATTGCTCTAATGTGCATGCAGAATGTAGGTTCCTTTAAAACAGCAACAGTCTTCAAAGTTTTAGACTTGCACCGTTTTGAAGAAAACCAAAAAGCTAAACATTTGAAAATATAAGGTAAGTATGGCAAAGTTTCTAATTGTTCTGGAAGCTCAAACTACTGCAGAATGCTGCATGGAGGGTGAAATGAGGGTGAGGGAGAGCATAAACTTGTTGCTTTAATCTTCCCTGTTAATTTTAGGACGGATGTGGGAACTGGTGCAATGGGTCTGAGAACAGTCAGGGCTTACTAGTATCCAAGGGCCTGACTCACAAAGGTAAACTTACATTTGTATGTACGTTTATGATTGTTTGCTATCTTCACCAGGGAAAACGTGGTACCAGGGAATCTATATTTAACAAATGCCGCAATACTCCGCTGCGCCAGGAAACACTGGGCCCACTAAGGGTGCAACCCCCAACTCATGAACTGGTGCAGGCAATTTATTTAATGGGAGAAGGGCGCCACCTTACGAAATAGCGGTATAGAGGCATTAGGGCACATACAGGGACCCCCCTTACTAACGTACGCAACAAATGGGCCAGGGATCTTGAGAAAGAGTTGACCGATAAAGAATGGACAGGGCTATTAGAATACCCCAAAAAGGTGTCCCGCAATGCCAAATTCAAATTAATTCAGTGCATGATATTACATAGGGCCTACCTCACCCCGCACCGACAGCAACGTATGTTTCCGAATACACAACACCATTGCCCTAGATGGGGGAACAACGTTTACAACGCAACTTTTACAACGCACTTCCATTACAACAAAACTTTTACAACGCAACATCCATTACAAAGCATGTCATTACAACGCAACCATTACAACGCATGACACTACAATGCATACTATTACAACGCACACCATTACAACGCATACCATTTCAAGGCATACCATTACAACGCATAGTACCCCTATACTATCCAACACTTACCCTACTGTTGCACCCTCTGGAGTTAGAATAGTAATTTTTACCCCTACACTATCCAACACCTACCCTACTGTTGCACCCCCCTGGAGTTAGAATAGTAATTTTTACCCCTATACTGTCCAATACTTACCAATTATGCGTTGTAATGGTATGCGTTGTAATGGTATGCGTTGTAAAGCTAGTATGCGTTGTAATGGAATGCGTTGTAATGGTAGTTTATGGAAATTCGTTGTAATGGCATGTGTTGTAATGGAATGCGTTGTAATGGATGTTGCGTTGTAAAAAAGGCGTTGTAATGGCATGCATTGTAAAAGTATGCATTGTAACGACATACAACCCCCTAGATGCAGAATGGCGGAAGCCGGTATCCTACACACGCTATGGTTGTGCACAATGCTTAGCGAATCCTGGGGTAGGTACTCACGAGCATTAGATTGGCTACAAGCCTGCCCATACGGGAAACAGCTGGCTGCAGTCTGGTGGGTATGACTTGGCTCTCGAAAACACAGAAAGTGCAACTACGCTTCACTGACCTAGTGCTGTAGATAGGAAACGCTGCATAACAATGCAGTGGAAGTCAGCCAGGTCCCTAATGGGTTACACATGGCAAGGGGAAGTGGTGAGGTGGGGGAGCGCGGAAAGGGCGACCATCAGGCGTGAGGAAGCTCAGGGCCTACGTAAAAAGCCTATATCAATGGAATGGGACCTTGTAATGGAAACATTTATGTCACACGAACCTACACCTGTACCCACAGCCCAAGAGGAGTAGTTATGAACAATAAGCCAGTCCCTTGCACACACAAAATAAAACGCACAAATAACAAAATCCTAAGTATAGTTCTGTTGCGAAACATTACCACATAAATATGGGCTACACCTCAGTGAAATAACAAGGTAAATATGACAGAATCAGATGACAATCACATGCGCTAAGGCGGGACCAGCAGAGTTGGGAGAGTTGGGTGGGGAGGAAAGGGAACGTTAAGTGGGTTTAGGTATAATGCTAATACAATTGGATATGTAACTAGGCAGCCTGCTACAATTACAGTTATACTGTCTATTCACTTTACAATACGTTGCTAGATCGTTTCGCTTAACGAATTACAGCCTCGATCGCATCTTAAATGTAATTGTACTATATACCACTGTACGGTATACATCATTTATCTATGTTTGCATAAGTTACAATGTTTGTATAAGATACAAAACTCGAAAAAAACAATAAAATGTGTTAAAAAAAGGATTATTTGCTATTCACAAAGGGATTTACGACTAGCATCATTGTGAGTGTGGAGTCATTTTTTGTGCAGAGACTTTACCTTTATGAAAGTTTGCCTTTGTTTCAAGTGTTTCAACTGGAGATCTTTAGCTCAGGTGTCATGCCCTTGGTGGTGACAGGTGCGCTATATAAGTATACCACAATACAATACAATACAATACCTTACTGCTGGACCCAAACCTGAGTACCAATTAGACATGACTCCACATTCACCTTATCTCACACATGCAGAATAAACATGTACTCCCGATCCATGTTCCCCATGGATGGAGCGGCCAACTCAGTTAAGGGGGAATACTTAAGCCATCTAAAATGAAAGACCATTAGGTATTTTGCCTGTGAAGATCAGGGGCAAAAAGGCCCTTAGCCTTCATTATAACTAGTTGCCACCACCCCTGCCAATCGCTCTCAGACCAATGAGCTCTCAAACGGAGGAGAATAGTTTCTGCACCGCTCCTCAACCCAGGACCATCCTCAGAGGTCTCAAGCTATTACATGGGAGGTTGTGTTCAATGGAGATAAAATCAGAAAACTGCAGACACAAACCTTGACTTTCCTAGCAGTCTAGCTCAGAGCCAGGGGCACATGCTCTCCATGGCCATCCTGGGAATAGTTCTGTACCAATAGCAATAGTGGTTCCTGTATTTGTTATGTTATGTTATGTTATGTTATGTTATGTTATGTGGTCTCTTTTATAGCGCACGGCTACTCGAAGGAGTGTCTCGGCGCTTTTTCAAGGTTACCCGTTAACACATGCCATTAGAGACACCATGTTTGAGTCAAATGTTTTTATCCAAAAACTATTGTAATCTAAAAGATTGATCCAATCAGTTAAATTAAGGGAACGAGAACTACAGCTCTCAGAAAGGACTGGTTTTGTTTAAAAGAGAGACCAAGTCTAGTGATGTGTCCCTAATAACAAGAAGTCATCTGATAACTTTAATGAATTTGCAGTCTCAATTGGTATAGTAGGTGGGCAATAGGTGGAGTCTTAGAACCCCAAAGACTGTGCACTTCTTTAAACAATGGCACCCTAGTAAGCCTTGCTGATGTACATGGTAAGTATATCATAGTTTATGTATGCAGGTCAGATTCATAGGATGAAACATGTATTATAATAAATGAGAAAACATAAGATATTGTCCTGTTTCTTGTCATTGTTTATGTTCATGTGTTTCCTGTCTTTAATCTACAGAATGATGTTAGAGTGAATGTTGACATGAGTGGAGTACGTATGTGGATTTTTTATTGCCAATATTTATTGTATCGCTTCAATGAAATTAACTTTTGTATTTGTTTATATTATAATATGATGTAATTGTCCCTTCACATTTATTCATGAATTATTGTCATGTTTGTGATCATATTTGAGTTGCCCTAATTTTTTGCCATTATATGTTATCCCTGCCTAGAGGAACTCACACCTAGTAGCAGGGGGCCTTGTTCATTTATATTCATTGTAAGTGTGCTGACATGGTTAAAAAACTCAGGCCTGATGTATATGTATGAAATTTCTATTTGAAAAAGAGGTTGCATATAACGCTCTGACTTTCTTGAATGGAAAGAATTTTACAAACACATCGATGTACTAATAGTAAGTAAGTAAGTAAAAGCTTATAAAGCGTGCATATGCCTTACGGAGAATTGGTGCTAAAAGAGACCATAGAGTAGAGACCTATTTGGAAAGGAATGAGAAAAGCCAGGATTTTAACATGTTCCTGAATTGTGTCAGATTTGAATGGGTTCCTAGATAGGGGGGCATAGAGTTCCACAATTTACAGGCGGAGAAGAAAAAACTACTTCCTCTACATCTCGCTTTATTAACCAAATAGGTTGGTTCACAAAATTCAGAATCATAGTGGTTGACAATACGGCCTACCTCGTCAATATTCACAAGGTAAGTCACGAATTGCAACTCGCTATTATTGGATGCCATCACGGAAAAAGGTGAGAAGACTACTGTCTCTGTGGTCACATTTTAATAAAGACAACTATTATTTTAAATGCTCCCTGTTGTCCTAAACTAAATGGGGCTGCATTTAAAAAGATTATTTCTTTTTCTAAAGTTTGTTTGAGAGTTGGCGGTGGTCCCCTTGACCACTACCTACTCTCCAACAAACTTTATTTTACATTCCCAAATGGTAAGGGATGCCAAAAAGACCCCTTACCATTTGCAAATGTGTTACCATCCTACTCAGAAGTCAGTAACTTTTCAATTTTTTTAGATTAGATTATGGTCTCAAAATATAGATGCATTCCTTAACAGGTCACTTTTAGAAAGGAACACCCTAAACACTCCATTCCAAATAGCGATTCATTAGGGGTTTTTAAACCCATTCTGCGATTCAGTAACCTGATACCAATTCCTAAATGGGTTTTGCACATAAAAAATAGCCATTTTACAGTTCAACCCCTGCGATATTGCGAATTACAGGATTCACGAACACAAAATAGCTTCAAACACCAGGCCTTATGTCTCCTCAAGTCTTAAAGGCGGACAGAGTATTTCACTTTTTGGGATTACTGCACATCAAAGTTCTGGGTTTTCTCCTTTGATTTTTTCTTCCTACCCACTTTTTAACTTAGTGTGAAAAATTCCTTGTAATTGGAGTTGAATTTTACCATAAGTGAAATGATAACAAAAAAGTGAAACTATTATTAAATAGTTTTTCAAGTTTTATATTCTAATAAAAACAATAATACTTTCTCATCCAGCTAGCACCTAGTGCAAGCATTTATGAAGGCTTTGCTTTCAGGAAAAAATGGTTATACTGAATGAATAATAAAAAAGTGACTGTATTGCGAAGAAGTACTAAAGGTAACATGTTATGAAACAATGAGGAACTTAAATTGCTGGCCACTTCTCTAAAAGAGCGTCAGCTCCAAAACTAGCCACTAGGATCAGCACCACAATTTGCTCTTTGGAATATTAAAATTCTATTTTAAGAAGCCATCGGGAAACTTGTGATAAACCAAATGGCTTTCAACATAGATTTTATTTTATGTATTTCTAGTTACATCTTTTCTGGTAAGATGGTGAGAAGGGGAAGGTTGTGGGGATGCAGTTAGCTTTGCGAGAAGCTAGATTTTATAACCAAACATTTTCTGCTTTTATAACTAAACATGTTCTGCTTTATTTAATCTAAGAGGAAAACATTGTCATACGCTGTACAACTCTTGCATCCCCACCCATGCTATTATCTCTGCATTCTTTCACTTCAGACACTAACTTTGACAACCTACGACTTGGTGAAATAGTGGGTGTTCCCCTAATTAAGGCAGGTTAGCTATAAACTGAAAAATGACCAATTGTTGCTCTATTGTATTCTACTCTTCTCTGATGCATCCATCTTCCCACTGGTATTTACTGCATGTGTACTGTACTATTGAATTGACCTCTTATCGCGATGTAATTAGCTTGTGCTCGGAATTCAATGGGAGCAATTAACTTTTCCATATGTCACTGCCTCCACCAATGACCATATATAGAGGAATATGATGGCCAGTAGTACATGTGGGGTAAGCGGGATAGGATAAGGGAGAAAATCGAATCAATGGACTCCACTATTTTGACTCAACAATTTGCTGGTCAAACAAATCTACAGAATGTAGTTCCCACCTAAAGGTAAATCATCTTTAGTGATTTGTGATAAAGGGTTGTTAACTACACTGAACTGCAATAGAGAATAGGCATAAATTAGCTATATTTCTACGTAAACAACTCTCTGTTTTTGAATGTTGAACTTGCAAACCTTGAAAATTAAACATATGAAGAATGTGTACCTTAAATAAATGGGAGATAACACTTCTCCCTATGAGTTGAATAGCTACCTCAAGCTTTGTCATTAAGAGCCCTCTGTGGAAGATGTACTATAGGTTCTACATGCCTCTTGTAGCAACGAAAGGTAATCAACAAGGTTAATATTCTGATCTTCCCTAATTCAGCATTTCATATTAACAAGCTAGAACTTTAAAACCTTTTACTTTGACATTCATATGTAGGTTGAGCAACATTGTCCAGTCTAAGAATCATTTCTGTTATATCAAACAATGCTATATTCATCATGGGGCCTAGTCACAAACTACATTTTGTACTATGTTTTGTAGTAATTCAAAACATGCTATGAAATGTTGTTCACACCCATAGGTGTGGAGTTTCCACCTTCACCTCTCCTATACCTATGTGTATAAAATGTTTAAAATGGTATCACTATAATAATTTTGAAATGTAAAAAAGGTTTCTCAAATACTTTAGAATTAAATTAAAAATAGGTGATATTTACCTTTGAATTACATTGATTTATATTTCTAGCTATTTAAAATAATGTAATTTAATTTAGTATTATTTCAAAGGGGGTATATTTTAAGTTACTACCTCCTTTATTTTCTATGGGAGGTAGTTGCACTACTACGGTTGGCCATGTATAGTGCTCAACATCTACTGTTTTTGTGTAGTAACTTACACTTGTAAGGTAGACTCCATCCCTTTGTGTGTGTGTGTGTGTGTGGGAGGGGTAGATATGCAAGTTACACTTTTTAAGTAAATTTGCACTCAGACTTTGTGAATAGCCAACATTAGTAAAGATACTCAAAAGTCTAAGTGTAAACAACACATGTAAAGTTACTCACAGTTTTAGGTTATCTTTACGAATGCTTTTTGTCCTTTAAAATAATTCTTTCTTGAATTATGTATGCTGCTTTTTTAGATATAACTGATTAAATATAAAATGCAAATGTATTCATGTTATTATTCATTGCAACATCATAATCAAGTCTGCCCGAATATATTCATAGTATCTCATATGAATAGGATTTTCTTTTCTTGAGATTATTTTTTATAATGAACAAGGGTGTACGGAAGCTGATAATTCCATTTCTTGTTAATTATAAGTAAACAATAGGCATGGTTCCGGAGAATGTAAATAGGTGAAAGGGTGCCAAGGCTTTTTCTGCTGATTGTTTTTTCTGAAAGATTCAACTAGGATCAGATATGTTATATCAACTAAGAAAATATTGTGAGAAGATAGAGAGGAACTTTACACCAGTGGCTCATGACAGACGCAGAACTGAAACATATTACCTTCCTTGGCTCATAAAAGGATTCAGCCTTTCCTCAGTGGGTTTATCAACATGCCTACTGAAACAGTTGAGAATAGTTGATGCTGCTATTTTACTGAATATAAGCTCTATTTTCAGAAGAGGAATGTGGGTGTGAGCCATCTTTGAAACTCAAATTAGGACCCTTTTATGGTACTAAGATTAGTGTAGTTAGCCAAAAAGACAACGGTGGGGGATATTATTATAAAGAAAGCTCTATGATTTCATCAATATGTTACAATATTATCTGTGAACTTTTTGGGTGAATCTTGTTGCCACTATTTTCTTGATTGTTATGATAATTTCTATTCATATTGTATGCACTAGAATGGGATTGAATTTTTTTTAAATAATTGTAATATATATCCCTGGTTTCTTAGTGTTCTTGATTGTGCCTTTTGTGATGAATGAGGGTTTGAATTCCACTAATTATACCAGTGATATTTTATGGGATTGATTGTTACCTAGAGTTCATTTCACTCAAGTAGTGGTCACAAGGTGGTGGGGAGTTGCAGTCTATTTGGCTTTCTCTCGCCTGTTAGCACATTGACAAGTACTTATTGCCAGGGGGCTAGAATGCCTATGTATAGGTAGTGGTCTGGAAATCCCCAAAATGCACCAACCCTTAGTATTTTTTTTTTAAAACAGTCATAGAAAATTTCATATAAATGTTCAATAATGGTTCAACATTTGTTTTCATTAACAACGCGACTTCCTAAAATACTTTTTCCAGTGTCCTTGTATACAAAGCCACAAGGCATAGTTTGTTCTTGGCCATGATATCCAGCCCCTATGTAGCAAGGTCCAGTGGAAGCAAAACAGTCACACAATAAACTTGCAAAGATGTCATGGCCCACTATAGAAGTTATACCCAGATATCCATCATGGCTGTTATCTCTCCAGCCTTTGCCAGAGACTGCTAGTTCATTGCCAGAATGCTGTCACATAACATGTTCACCACGCACATTAAATCTCAGCCCAGTCAGCAATGGGACGCCCTCTGCAATGACTGCTAGCCTTTTGTTCCCTGAAAGAAGCTGAGTGCAAGTGCATTTGGAATATCACTGCCCCGCGTTTGTGTAGTTCCATTGCGTAAGCAATATCTCCAGCCCTGCTTCATGACACCTCTTCATGCATAAAAAATAAAACTTTGCATTAGGGTAAGAGTTCAGTGGCCCTGTGATATGAGGGAGATCAATGCAGTCCAGAAATTTGACTAACAGCACTGAGCATGCTGAGACTTTTACATCCATTCTGTTATGGGAAACATGAAAGTACAATCTCCAAAATGCTTGGTATTTTTAGCTGAAAAAAGCAGGTATGGCTCAAAGACAATCTCATGATAAAGGTCTAGTTGTTTTTGATAATGAAATGCACACAATATATCCATGTCAAGCCATCTTTGTCTGAACCAATGGTACCCTGGCAATAGAAGTCAGTTGTGATAGTTGTAAGAACAATAATTGTTTTAGGCTGCATGATTATAATGAAGGGCCACAAACCTTTTCTGTAGAATAAGCCAAATATGTTCAATCAAAATCATCTTACGGTACTAATATTATTGGTGTTGTAATAATAACCACATCACACAAGATTACATTAGTGGCCATCCAATGCAAAATAGTCAGCAATAATGACCCTAGTTCATCAGACAGGGATGCCAGCAGTAATATAAAACATCTTTATCAATTTGGAATGTCTCTAAACGAGCATTAGATCACACCCACAGCTGCAAGGTCCCTGGCACCAAAGTAATATTATTAGTGATAGTTTTCCTCAACTTCACATGCTTTATCACTCAAATATCGACTTTAAACATATTTTAGAGATTTAAATTTGTTTCTCCAAATGCCTGCTGACGATTTCTGCAAAAACACACATTTTCACCTCAAAGACATACTTTTCAATTTTAGTTTACATATATTAGTTTAACCAAGTAAAAGATTCCACAATAGTAGGCCGTACACACGAGAGGGACTTACAGGTAGCTACAGAGCTACCAGTAGGTCACAAGATACTAGTTGGAGAATCCTGTTGTAACACTTCTATGTTGAGGCCTCTCGTCCATTTTGAGGCTATGAACATCTCCAAATGAGAATATAGTATGTGTGGTAAATATATTGAATTATATGTACGTTCAATAATAAATTAAACAAGCTGGATATTGAATTTCACCTCTTTCAAACTAAAACTATAATTCTTTCAAATGAGGAGACATAGATAAAATTCTGTTATTTTAGGACAAAAAGGTTTTTTTTTGTAGCAACAATTTTCTTTCTGGGCTAATTTAGATCATTCATTCAAAATGAAAACTCGATGTTATAGCGAAACGTCTTAATTTTCAGAAACAGGAAAGTGAATACTTCAGGCAAAATGACTGAATTCATCAAACATATTGGAGACTTCTATTAGGTGTATAATTCATGCAAAGTGTGGGAGTCTTTTTGCTGATTTTCATTGCTTGGCACCAGGGGACAATTCCTGCTATCACTTTCATTGCATGGCTTGTGTGGATACATTTGATCATCTATATCAGGGGTCTCAAACCAGTAGCTCAGGAGCTACTGGTAGCTCACCAGCACCCTCAAAGTAGCTCTCAGAGGTGAAGCCAAACCAAGCCAATCTCAGAGATTCTGTGTATATTAAAGAAGGCAACACTGCTCATTTCACTACCCTTAAGAGTTACAGACAGCCAAACCAAAGGCAGGGCCTGTTGATAACACTCAAACACACACTGTGGTGGCCTATCAATCAATCAATCAGGGATTTATAGAGTGCACTACTCACCTGTGAGGGTCTCCAGGCGCTGGGGGAGTGTGTGGGGGGGATTTGTGCAGCTCGGGTCATTCAAAAAGCCAGGTCTTGAGGCTCTTCCTGAATGCCTTCAGTGTGTGGCTTCATCTGATGCTTAGTGGGAGTTTATTCCAGGTCTTGGCCATGATGTAGGAGAAGGATGTGCCTCCTTTTCTGGTTCTGTGGATGCAGGGGATTTCGGCCAAGGCCTGGTCAGCGGAGCGGAGATTTCTTTTGGGAGTGTAGAAGGAGATTCTTTCGTTGAGGTATTGGGGCCCGGTGTTGTGGAGGGCTTTACAGGTGTGTGTGAGCAGCTTGAAGGTCACTCTTTTCGACGGGGAGCAAGTGGAGTGCTCGTATATGCTGGGTAATGTGGTCTTGTCGTGGGATGCTGAGGATGAGTCTGGCTGCGGCGTTCTGGACAGTCTGAAGTTTGCGGTGTAGAGATTTGTTGATTCGGGCATAGAGGGTGTTCCCGTAGTCCAGCCTGCTGGTGATGAGTGCATGGGTGACGGTCTTCCTTGATTTGGGGGTGGATCCATTTGAAGGTCTTGCTGAGTATGCAGAGGGTGTTGAAGCATGTGGAAGCTGCAGTGTTGGTCTTTGGGTCTGCCACATGAACTATCTTTATCCACTTTAAATCTACCTAAGAAGGAGTTTGGCCATGTTATCCACCCTGCTCGGTCAGACGCACTGCAAGAATAGTAGCAGCAGTAACCAGGGCTGACCCACCAAAGGGTGTGACTGCAAGAACTAGAGTGAAACTGTGTTAGTTGGGAGCACAATCAACCAAAGAGCTGAGGAGAAGAGAGTATGCATCCAGGGCAGAAAAAATAAAAGCATCACATTCATTTTTGTGTGGGTGTGTGACATTGTGTCCTTCCCAAATAAACAATGTTGATTCCTGAAAGCTACTCCTAGCGTCAAGAACTGCCAAATATGTGCGCTGGTCTCCATCATAAGAGTATTATCTCTTGACGCAATGGTGCCCATTCATAGTATAATTCTGCCATAGCCATGATATTTTCATCCTTGACTATTTTGGGCATACAAGTCTAGTAATTACTTACTTGCTGCCATCACTGACATATTAAGAGCATGACTGGCCTGCTTTTAGCCATTCCTGACAGAGTGGCAACCACTTCTCCCATAACAATGGCCATAACTGATGTATGTTGGGCATCCAGCTTTGGCATAGTGGTAGCCCTGGTTTAATGGTTGGCATTATTGGCATAACAGAGGCATTCTTAGTGTTATGGTGAGGAAGCATGTCCTATGATTCCAATACCTGGGTATTTGAAGCATAATTTGTCCATGAGAGGCAATATTAATGGCGGCACTCAATGAAAACAAAAGCTGATGTTTAGGGACTGATGTTTGATTTTTAAAGGAAAAAATTATGCTTTTTCAGAAAAGGTTTTTCTTCTGCAAAATTGAGTTTGATTACTCAAAGTGGAAAGGGATTTAGATCAAAAAAATGTGTATTTTCAAAAACTAATATGCTAATGACGACAAAATATTGTAGTTCTAAAACACATTTAAAGTTGTTAGCTGAATGATAATTCAATTTTAGTTGGAGAGACTTACTGCTGTGGTAATACCCTTTGTGGCACTGAGTATGTGATGATTTGAATTTTACTTGATTACAAGCCTTTAATATTGATAAAGGTTTTCCTAGCATTCTGCTGATAACTTCACTTGGAATTTTTGGGTGGTTACTACTGATAATTGTGCTTAGGGTGGTCATAGTGTAATGTTAATACATATCATCAGCATTTGACAGAGATAACATATGCTAGTAGCTCAGCAGTACTTTCCTTGAGCAGAATTAGCTCTCACTACAGAAAAGGTTGAAGACCCCTGATCTATATTGATAAAATTTTGTATGATGTAATTACTACTGCTGTCTGAGACCGGAACATGCACAATTTGCCCAACCTGTTTGATCCTGTATATTATACATGTTCAGTTGTAGAATTGTTGTATGATGTAAGATTTGTCTTGCTTTGGTTTCTTTGGCCTATGACTTTTTATTTTTCCACTCTATACCTTCCAAGGGAAATCTATCATAACATATATCTGTAACTCTACAATGAATAGGCAGGATGGAAAAATGAAGTGAAGAAAGATGGTACATACGGCTTAGAAACATGTCACCTTGAGTTAGCAGATTTTGTTATAGGTCTGTAATGCATAACATTCTTAAAATATTTGTATGGACATTGTACTGAAAAGTCCATATACACACCACAAATGCACTGGGCTACTTTATTCAGAGCCCCTGAATTATTTGCCAATGTGGGCACAAACAGCAATGTAAAATATATTGAGTCCTATTTGTTATCACATTTTCCTGGGAAGTCCTCCACCCCCTCCCCCACCCTACCCTTCTGGACGGAGTCAGCCTTGTTTGCTTCGCTCACTCGCTCAATCTTCTTCTACTCTGTACCAGTTCTAAAGTTCACCAGTCTTCACTCATATGTAGGTGCAACTAATGAAATGAAAAACACTCTGGGCTCAGAGAGACACATTCTGGCACAATGACCATGCATACAGCGGCACACTCCTGGCATATTGAGAAGGTAGTACCCTGGTATACTGAACACCCCAGGAACACTGATCAGCCCTGTGGAATGTTGAGCACCTTGATATTGAGCAGCACCCTGATTATAATACCAGTGCCATGGCATGTTAAGCCTTACCCTTGATCACTGACAGTGCTGTGACATAGGGTGCACCCACTCAATATTATTAGCAGACCTGGCATATAATGACAGAAATTCTGATGGTATTTTTCTTTCTGGCAAAGGAATTTTTATTGCTTTTAGCTGACCTAGGACATGTGATATTACAGATCCTGGCAGAACATTTACAACTATTTTATTTCTTCTCACTGAATGTATGGTTATCATTTTAATGCTGGGACTCTATTTATCATATAAACACTAGATACCCTTTGCAACAAGCATACATGTTGAACATCTGGTGTTTCTACCAGACACATCATTTTAGATGAATTTGTAAAACATATTTATTGCTGCAGAGGAATATTGTCACAGTGGGCAGTGTCATATTGTAAAACTATGAATTAAAACCTAGCTTTCGAGTATCCGGGAGAATTCTGATATGGTGTTACTCAACATATCGCAGTTATGAGTTTTGTGGGATGCCAGATCTACATACTCCACATCAGCCGCATTGCCTTCAGGAGGGGTGGGGGAATACAATCCCCATACTGCCCTTAGCACTGAAGGAGGGGGCCATACAAGGCAAATCCTATGAAGCCTGCTGCTTTATGGTACTCTCTGGAACACCAGAACTACTTCCTTCACATCGCCTACATTGCCTTCAGGATGGGGACTACAATCCCCAGATTGTCCTTGGTGCTGAAGGAAGGACCACACAAGGAAATCGCTACAAAATACGATCCTTACCACGCCCCGCTGGATATTTGCGGGATGCATCCGGGGACGGCATGCGTCAAGAATGGGCCAAGAGTGGGCTTGTGTTTGCCCGTCATCAACTGGAAGAAGCCGGGCCAGGCTCTCACTCATGGTTTCAGTTTCTAGGACTGGCACATTATTTACTCGTGTCAATCTTCATTGAAAGTTTAAGGTGAGATACACCCTAAGGCATCATCATTTTGCTGATTATGTTTTGGGCTCTGTGTGTATCTGTTGCCCCTAAGATTGACTGAGGATCTGCCTGGTAAGGCATTTCAACTTTTGTTTTCTAAAAGCCAGGACATTCCAGGTTCAATATGGGGAAGCACAAACTGGGGTTATCTAACTCAGCTACAGCCAAACATGCAACACTGGATGGGTTTATCGAGTGAGCAGTGGGTGGAATTGAACAAAACGATTCAGCTCATTGAGAGTCAGCTGTCCCTTGCTGCCGATAATTTAGATTTGCCTCCATCTATCATTTCTGCTTAGCCTACAGTGCCCAATGGATGGCTCCAAAGTAGCGGGTCAGATGGCATTGAGCATAACTACCAACTAGGTTCAGCTTGTTCATCATCCTTGATGCCAATTTGGCCTCCGTGGATTGCTCTCCGCCAGCTAAGCACAGTAAACAATCCAGATTAACAGTTTCTATGGCAGTTTTCATGCTCATGACCTTCCAGGTTCCCCTAACCCCTCTTCTCAGGGCCCTGACTTGTGCTTAAATGCTCTTTATTCCTGGATGTCAGATCTCCTCAACATAGTTTAAGCTCCCAGTCTTTCCCTTGCTCTTGAGCACTTGTCGGCAATAGAACGGAGATTGTGGGGTCTGGACATGGCATACTTGGCAGGGAGAAACCTATTTGTGTTTTGGAACCTTTGACCACTCGTATTCTAACCTCTCTGGATATCAATAGAGTCCTGACACATTCCTGCCAGGCTCCTCATCAACCAGCATCTGGTGCACCCTCTGAGGCATTGGAGCCCCCTCCTCATCAGTGACTCTTGGACACTCAACCTAGGCTATTTCACCAGTTCATGCGAGCTCAAAGGCCTATTCCTCTGCATTACATTTACCACTGTTTGCCTGCCTGTATGTTGTAGTCTTAGCTAATGTTCCTAAACTTGACCCACAGGCCACTGAGAGCACCAAACAGCTAATGAATAGGGTCACTCACTGGTTGCATTCTCATGCCCATTAAAAAACGGACTTATTTCCATATATTTTGTTTGCTTGCAGAGTGACATGGGTGAGCCATATGGAAAAGGAGTTTAAGGGAGATTGTGTAAATCTTAATTTTGACTAACCTGCTTGTTTCAAGTGATCTAATTCATTCTTCCTATCAAGGCATGATTAGGCCAAGTGAAGTGAAGGCCTTTCCATTGGTATATTCCTGTAGAGACTTAGGATTGAGGATGCCTGGAGGGAAAGGTATTCCCTCCCATCCCTACTTAGGGGCCTATTACGAGTCTGGCAGCCTAGACTCGTGGTCGTGCTGCCCTGAGGCACCTATATGCTTGGCAGGATCGCCCCGGTCCCGCCAAGCATATTACGACTTTCATCACCACCACTGTTTTCATGGAGGTATTTCCTCCATGAAAACAGTGGCAGTGAGGAAAGGGGCACAACATGTGCCCCCCCTGTCTGCATGCACAGAAGTTTCAACATACAATAGACTTTTCAGTCCATGCCGTGCTCGAGCTTCCTTTGACGTTCACATTGTGCTGCCTATTTTATAAGCACCGCCATGGGAACGCCAAAGGAAATGCCCGCCAATGACAAAAAAGGTCATAATAGGGCAGGCGATCTCCACACGGATGTGGCGGTGCGGCGGCAGGGTGGTTGCGCCACCGCACCCATAAACTCGTAATAGGGAGCAAGTGTATCACCAATAATGGTTTTTCAGCTCTGTCTGGGGTGTGAGATATTGATTGATTTAACACTACTATATTTTCCCTAGTTGAAGGTGCCATTGAAAGTAATGCACCTTTAGGGAGTCCATAGCTCCACCTGCAAACAACCTAATTTTGGAAGTTATTTATAGTTGCCAATTCAAGGCACTTTCTGATCCTTCCTGTTCTGGCAACAAGGTTAAATTGTTGAGTTGAAGGATCACTGGGCTATCAGCTGAAGTACAAATGAAGAACTGGATTGATTCTATGTATTTGTGTTTTATTGTCACTCTGCAAGAGACCTGGGCTCCCAGGGCCCTGTTCTGTGATGGTTTTATTTATTTCTCTATCCTTGCTACACAATCAGGGATGAGTAGGTTGAGGACTGGGTTAGCTGTTTGGCTTAAGACCACTTTTGATTGTCTTATTTCACCCATTCCTACTAACAATAGGCTTTTTAAGATGTTTATTGTTAAGTGGATCAATTTTCTGAGTTTATTTTAAATATTTTTTTACAATGATAACTTTTCCACTAATGCCAATTCCAATTTTGTATCTCTTTTTGATCTTATTGGTGAGCTTGAATCTAGTGTCACCTATTCAGACACCGGCCTGAAAATCATTCCAGCAGGGGACTTTAATGACAATCTTGTCACAGGGGAGATGGATCAGCTGGCTCAGGTCCTCAATTTTCTATCACTCATTGTCTGTTTCTACCTGCCCTAGGGACCACAGACATATGATATTGCTTCCTTATTTTCTTAACCACGCCCCCTGCAACACGTTTGAATGGGCTGCTAGAGGGTGTTTTACGATTTCTACTTTTGTTGGGGGGCAGGCTTGTGTAACATCAATTGTATCTTTGCCAAAAGGAATTTGTCTGATTATATAAAGGAAAGAATGATTATCCCTAGTCCTTTTAGTGACCATAATCCACTTTTTAATAGTCTTTCATGCCCAGTGCCCAATCCCTGGGTCATCGCTGTGAGAGATTCAAATTGCTTCCCAAGAAATGAGGAACATAGGCTAGTGTGGAGGGCCACCAACCCGAACGAAGTCCAACATAGACTTTGTGCTAATTACCAGACCCTGCTTTTGATTGTCTCAGACACAACAGCAAATTAAATTGCAGCGTGGATACCTTCATTACCATAGGCCACACTATTAGATCCTATTTCTTTAAACCTATAGCCTATAGTAAGAAATGCATGCATTTTTGGTTCCATGTGTAATGCAGGGAGGCCCAGAGGCACCCCTCTGGGGCTTTAAGGCTAACCCCTAGGGTTAGGGTGGCTATTGCCGGTAGCAGGAGGTGCTACAAACTGGCAATTATTAAGAGGAAGACCAAATTGAGGGATGAAGTTTAGACTACCCTGATAAGCTCTTGCAGGGCAAGAGATACTGGTTTGTTTTGGAACACAGTCAACAGTAGCAAAATGCTGCAAAGCAATACTAATCTGGTTTGTGCGAACATTAGTGCAGATTCTTGGGTTGAGCACTTTAGCCAAGTGTACCATTCAGCCAAATCTGTTAGAGGGGCATTTGACTCAAATTTGTCCATGTATCCTTTGGATATTAAATTTACCATAGAAGAAGGTGGAGAGACAATCCGCAAAAACCCTAAGTTCAAAGCCCCAGGATTCGATGGGGTCCCTATGGATCTTTTAAAACCGGAGGTGGTTTTTTGTGCACCTGTAATCAACATTTTTTAAAAAGGTAACAGGGCCTCTCCTAGTTGCTATAGACCTATCTCCCTTATTGACTCTATGGTAACACCTATTGGCAGGGTAGTTCTCTGCAGAATCATGTCCTGCCCTACTGAGAATCATATTATGTCCGATGTCCAATACAGTTTTAGAAAAGGCCTGGGCACCCAAGAGCAGTGTCTCAACCTTTTCCTGCTAGTTAACATATGCACCCTAGTGAAAAGTGGTCATGTATATCTGGCATTTATGGATCTGGCATATGCTTTTGACGGTGTGGCCAGGGCCAAACTCTTGGAGGTATTAGAATAAAAGGGGTTGGGCTTAGACCTGGTGTCCCTTCTAAGAACTCTCCACACAGATCTGAATGCCACTGTCAGATTTGGGCCAAAGGACGAATGTAGAGAGGTTTTTGGGCTGGGCCATGGCAGACTACAAGACTGCGTTTTAGCGCCAATTTTGTTCTTAGTTTATATTAATGAACTATTTTAGTCACTAAGAAAAAGGATATGCCAGCTGTGAATGGGAAGAGCTTCCTCCTGTATGCAGATGACGTTGTGCTACGGTTCAGAACACCATATGACCGCCAGCTTCTTTTAGATTCTTTTACAAATTCTAGGGATGGCCTAGGCTTGGCTACAAACTCTGACAAATCTTTTGTTATGATTTGAGGTTCCAAAAATGTTAAACTGCAAACTTTCACGTCGGAGTGTCCCCATTACCAGAAAGCAGGATTTTTCCTTTTCTGGGGGTTCTATTTGACTGACTCCCAGTGGGATTCGCCTGTGTTTGAAACAGAGGAGACTTAAGGGCAGCAGCTCAATTGGCTTCCTTTTAATTTAGTCTCCAAAATTGGTAAAGAGCCTTTTGTGCCCATGCCTGAGTTACACAAGGAAGTGCCTACCCTTCATGACTTATGGCTCTGTGGGGCCAAAAGGAAATTAAGTCCCTACAGGATGAGGAGAATAGAGTTTACAGACATATCCTAGGCATCCCACCAGGGTTGCTGAGGTGCGCTGTCCATGAGGAAGTAGGTATATTGTAAGTTGGTGATAAAAATCAATTTGGTGTCGTTGATGTTATGGTATTCTATTTGCTGTAACCCTGAAGCTCTTTTTAACAGAATGATTATATTGGATAGCCTATCATGTGACAAGGGATCTTATATCCCCTGGTTAATTTTAATTGTAATTACTACACCTGACGAGGCGTCAAAGTGCTTTTTCGGTGAGTAGCACACTACTTCAAAATCCAAAAAGGATTAGTGGTGAATTAGTATCTAAGCTTGTCTCGCCTAGATTTCGTCGCTCCAGGTGGGGTGGCCGCCCATTTTCTGTGGCGGCCGCCAGACATTGGAACACTTTGCCTCTTTCTATCACCACGGCAAACTCACTCACATCTTTTAAGAAGATCTTAAAGACCTGGCTTTTCACCTCGTAGTTGGTGAATGCTTGATTCCTATTCGTCCCACCTAGCACCTTGACACCTTCCTGGTTTAGCGCGCTCTACAAATTCCTATCCTATCCTATCCTATAGTGAGATATCAAATTATTTTGAGAGGTGGATATGTTAGTCTGTTATTTGGAAAAAAGGATAGTGGTGGAATAGAAGAGGGAAGGGCTTGCATTTATTTAGCGCTTGCTACCTCTTAAGAGTTGTTAAAGCGCTTTTCGGTGAGTGGCTTGATACTCTGGAATCCAAAAAGGATCAGTGGTGTGTTGGTCTAGGGAGATATGGAATTAATTTGAGTGGTGGATACTTTAGTCTGTTATTTTGATTGAAAAGGATAGTAGAGTGATAGAAGAGGTAAGGTCTTGCATTTATATTGCGTTTGCTACCCTTGATGAGGTGTTGAAGTGCTTTTTGGCAAGAAGCACGCTACTCTGGAACTCAAAACCTAAAATAGATTTGTGGTGAATTAGTAAAGGGATATATAAAGTTAATTTGATTTGAGCGGTGAATATGTTAGTCTGTTATTTGGATTGAAAATGATAGTAGAGGGATAGAAGAGGGAAGGGTTTGCATTTATATATAGCACTTGCTACCACTGATGAGGTGATGACATGCTTTTTGGCGAGTAGCACTCTACTCCGGAACCAAAAACACACAATGGATTTGTGGTGAATTAGTATAGGGATATATAAAGCTAATTTGATTTGAGCGGTGGATATGTTAATCTGTTGTTCGGATTGAAAAGGATAGTGGAGGGATGGAAATGGGAAGGGTTTGCATCTATATAGCACTTGCTACCCATGATGAGGTGTTGAAGTGCTTTTCGGAGGATAGCACAATACTCCTGAACCCAAACAGGGTTAGTGGGGAATTAGTATAAAGACATCTGAAATTAACTTGATAGGTAGACATATTAGTCTGTTATTTGGATTGAAAAGTAATAGTGGAGAAATAGAAGAGGGAATGGCTGAGAACGTTTTTGTTTTTTATTATTTTGTTTTTATAGAGTTCATAGCAGTAAGAGGTAGTTTGGGATGAGTAAAGGGGAGGTGGAGGAGGAAGAGTTAGAGGGAGCAGTTTAGAAAGGTTTGTTTGGGAAATTTAAATATTACAAGAGGTACGAAATGATGGAAGGAGGGGTAGAGGAGGGAACATTCTAGAAAGGGTTATTTTGGGGATCATAGTAGTGTATGGGGTTTGGGATGATTGAGAGAGTGGAGGTATAGGACATATTGAGGGAAGTATAGGGTGAAAAATAGGGTTGTGCATTTGAAAGAGTAGTAGAATGAGGTTTGCAATGAGTCAGAGAGTTGAAGTAGAGGATATATTGAGAGAGTTATAGGGTGAAAAAAGGGTAGTGCATTGGAGAGGGTAATAGAATGAGGTTTGAGATGAGTCAGAATGAAAGTAGAGGCTATATTGTGAGAGGTATAGGGTGAGATAGGGTAGTGCACTGGATATGCTGAATTATAAGCAAAGTAATAAATATAAAGATACAAAAGTACTTGGAAAGGTATGTATGTATAAGGTAGGTATTATATGTAGATTTATGTTGTATTTAATAAACTCAGACTTTCAAGTGTTGCTGTACTTTAAATTATTGTATTTGTTTTTTTTTATTCAAATGCAAAGCAATTGTCGATGAATAGTTATGATTAATGATTTAATTATTTATGCAGTCACTTATATACATGTTAAACATAGAATAATGTAACTATAAGTAAAATGCACATTTGTTAAGCAGAACTAACAGTTATCTATATCTTTAGAATATATTGTTATACACGTTTATACTAAGCAATACACATTTGTAGGTACACATCTATAGTCCAAATAAATGCTTATATAAAAAGGGATATGCTGTACATTTATGTTTGAATATGGTGGTTATGTGGGGAAGAACCAACTCTTGAGTAGTCTTCTGAAGATAAGGTGGTTATCTATGGATCTTATATTTGGGATAACAGAGTTCCATAGTTTGGCTCTTTGAACAGAGAACGGTCTGCCACCTATGTTTTTTTCTTGTATGGTGGGATTTTGAGGTGAGATGCCAATCTAGAGTGGAGGTTCCTTTGTTGAATGTATTTGGTGATTTTATTCCTAATGAAGAGCTGCCCTGTTCCATGAATTGCTTTGTGGGTGATACAAAGCAGCTTGAATGTGAATCTTCTGGCAGCCAGTAACCAAACTAGGGCTTCTAAGGCAGGGGACATGTGGGCTTGTGGCTTTATATGTAAGAAAAGCCTGGCAGCAGAGTTCTGAATCCGTTGTAGTCTTTTCATAGTAGTTAAAGGTGATCTGTGGTAGAAGTAATGGCTTAAACGAATTTAGACAGAACAAGAGAGATGGGAACCTGAACCTTGTGTGGAAATCCCAGGTGGGGAAAGATGTGTCACAGAATTTCTATAGTAACGAAGCTTGATCTTGCCAGTTTGTCCACTTTGGCATTCATTGATAGTTTGGAGTCCATGGTAATTTTGAGGTTTCTTACTTCCTTTGATACTTTAGGCCATGTTCCCAGGTACTCAGGCCATGCGGAGAATGCGTCATAACTTATTCCACTCGCCACACATGAGTATTTCCATTTGTAAGCATTCAAATTGAGATGGCTCCATTGGTCGACAGCACTGAGACAACTGAATATTGGTGAGTTTCCAATGTCTTTGGGGCTTTCCAGTTTAAGGAGTATTTGTGAGACATTCGCATAGTTATAGCATGTGAGGTGAAATTGATTGATCAGTGCCGGTAATGAATTTGTGCAAATGTTCACCGTTAAACGGAGTGTTCAAAATATGATGTTGAACTTCTGGTTTAAATCTGGATATGCACAGCCATTCATAGCAACGTAACATTACTGAAGAACTGATGCCTTTTGCAGCTGTGTCTGCGCTATCCAGTGCGTGCCTTATTGTTGCATTTGAGGTGTCTCCTATGTAATAAGCTCTTGCCCTTTCATTTTATATTGGTCTGGAAGATGTTGCAATAGTTCCTCCATGTCATCCCTGGATGCTCTATTATACCGGGATAGGAGGCCCAGAGAGTTTGCTATCCTCCAGTGATTGGCATGCCCTGCCGCCACTCTTCCCTGCAGCATCAATGTGCTTCCTCTCCTTGTCAGGAAATGGTGCTTCCCCTGAACTCTGTGACACAGCTTTTTTAGGTCTCGCCTGTCAATGCGCATGCGCATTGAGCAGAGCGAGACTATAGCGACTGAAACAGACTTTACCCAACTGGGCGATTTGGTGCTGTGCCCGTGCGCTTTTAGGTCAATGCGCAAGCGCATTGACCTAAAATGCGCGTGCACATCATCAAATCGCCATCTGTTCCCAGAAGCACTCCTCCCACACCATTGAAGTGAAGCTTAGCTTCACTTCAAAGGCCCCTGCTGCTTCACACCCTCATCGCCGCTCTCCCCACTCCGCCCCCTCCCCTGCCCGCCATGTCGCATTTCTCCTCCCCCCTCCCCACAGCAATGCCCTCCGTCTTTTTACAAAGCTCGCAGCAGGCTGACAGAAGGTATTTTTCCATTTATTTATTTGTTTATTTGGCTTCTTCTATTTCCTCCCCAGCCTTCCTCTGCCTGCTCCTGCTCTATGTTTCCCTCGCACCCCCTCTTTGCTCATCCCTTACATTTTAGCAAAGAATAGTGCTGCAAAAGGAGATGATTCTTTTTTCTTTCCAAGTATAGCAAAGGACAAAATACTTATATTTCGATCTGAACATTATAATAACAAGTGTGCTTAGTTTGTCCCATTAAGCATAAATCCGCTGAATATACACTTTCTATATAAAGTTTTTTTCCCGATTCACTGACATGCTTGAATAGAGCTGTCTGACAAAAAGACAAATAGGTGCTATCGCTGAATGTCCAGCTGCTTCAACCATTAAGTCCTCTTTCTATTGCTAAAACGTGTGTTGCTTTCTTTCACTGCGAGAAGGAGCATCTTGCATTTGCCGGTCTTCTCCCTTAGCGGCTTGTTAAGCTTACCTGCTGGAATGGCAGAGTCTGACTGAGACACAAAGACCACGAGCCGTGGCAGCACTATCTTCCAGGGATTCCGTGCTCTTGGGCTGCACTCGAATCACATGCCACATGTTCTGCACTACCACCATAGACGTCGCAAGTTCTATCTAGTGACCAGCGTCGAGTGAGCCTTCCACATCTTCAATGTGAGTAAGCAGTTGGTGTTTCTTTGGTGGGAGGCAGAGCGAGAAACGTGGACAATTGTGTATTTATCAACTGTTGGATGCCATGGTAATTTTTTACAACCACATAAAATCTGTAACCTGTGTGTCTAAACTTTTTTCTTATCAAATATAAATGCATTTTATGGTTTTACATACTATCTAGATATTTGTTTGCAGCTGGCACAACTGGTATCCACCAGCTAAATGCATAGAGTCCATTCATTGCTAAAGGCGTCCATAAATAACCATGTTCTCTGTGAGCGCATCTCACATCTATCTGATTACGCTTAGTTTTTAGGTCGAGCTTCAGCAAGCATGTGCTGTCTGCATAGAACTTTTGTAATCAAAACAAGCATTTGCAGTGCAATAGGTCTTACATTTACACGATATTGAGCTATTGGCATTGTAAATCACAATGCCTTTTATTTTTGTTTTTAAAACCTAAATAAAAGGCATTGTCATTTACAATGCCAATAGCTTAAACTCGTGTAAATGCGAGACCTATTGCATTGCAAATGGTGGAGTTGGTCATGCTTCTGTGCTCTCAGGTGAGTTTTTGTCGGCAAAGCACTTAACAAACACAAGATTGCCTCCCAGTACATCTGTGCGGATGCTTTTTTATAACCAGGCGCCATCACTTAGGACCGTTTGAAGAACGGCGTGTACTGGATGTGTAGGCAAAGGTCTGTGCTATGGAAGCATGTGTTACTTATGCCCTATGCAAAGAAATGGTTTCCCCTAAGAAGTTATACTGAGATTTGAAATGTTGCTGTTTTAAAATTTAATGGTATTATTGTTCTCTCACATGAGTCACTGTACAGTATACAAGTATAGAATGGCAAAAATGGGCCATTAGAAGTTTGGAAAGAGGAAAATGCCTGCGTTGGCATTGTAAATGACAAAGCTATTTATTTAGCTATTTCCAAAAACAACACATAAATAAAAAAAAATGTAATTTATAAGACCAATAGCTCCAACTTTCCTATTGCGAGACCTATTGCATTTCCAATGCTTGTTACATACTGTAGTTAATACTAGGGAGCCTGCAGCAGGGTGTCCTCTGTTCTACAGAAGATCTCAAGGTGAGAGCCTGTATTTTCCCTCAATTGTGGGCATAAGCACTCGTAATTTTACTGGGTCTGTAAACATTTCTTTTGCAACTTTAAGCAGGGATCCAATCATTGGTAGGTACTGGACCGTTCTCTCTTTCCAAGAAAGTGTTTCCACGAGGAAGTCTGTTTCTTCTTTCGTGGTGTGCAATGGTAGTTTGTGATATTAGGCTGCGTTTTGAATCACACTATGATACAAAGAGGTATCATCCGGTGGAGTTGCCTTACTTGGGACAGGTAGCTCGATCTCAGTGTCTGGAAGGAACACATCATAGTCCTCTCATAGGTCACGGCTGTGTGCTGTGTCTCCCTGTGAGTCATCGTAATCAGCCTCATGTTCTGGGCTGTCTCCTCCCTCCATTTACTGGGTAGGTGAGGGTGACCTCATGTGTGGTGATGATGGTTGACTTAATGTCAAGGGACTTGTGGCCCTGTGCTCAGTAGCTACCTTCTTTGGTTCTGGTTGTGGCATCCATTGCCTGCCGTTTGGATGCCTCCTAATGATTTTTTCTTTTTCATAAGTTCATGAACACCTTCAAATACACTGCCTCCTTCCTCTTGCATTACAGGCTTGTGATTAGGGATGTGCTTTTGCCTGTTTCCCTAGCAGTGGTGGTGTTGATGGGGAAAGCAATTTTGTCTTTTGGGTTGTTGGCACCAAGACCTTCTTTGGCATCTAAGAGTGGCTGTGCCATTTAGACTTTGTGAGGGGTCGATGCACTTTTTGAGTCCGAATGGCTTGAAGGCAAGCATTTTTGTAAATCTGACTCTTTGTCAAAGCCTGGGTATTTGGTCGATGCCGCTGTGTGGCTCGATGTTGATGGCTGTTTCGGCTTCGATGTCGACCTGGTGTCAGTTCCTGCCCTCACTGTGTGCCTTGGTGCCCGATCGAGAATGATCTTGTTCTGTCTCAGCTCCGAGTATGCTCCTAGTGTCGACCACAGCCATAGGACTGTGACGTGGAAGGGGAGGTTTATGTGCAATCTTTTTGGAATGTAGTAAGTTAATTGTACTCATGGCACTTGGACTGGTCTTCATCCTGCGCCCTGAACCAGGTTCCGGAGTCTGATGCATTGTGGCTTTGACTGTAACATTGGACTCTTCTCCCTCACTAGATGCATAGGAAGTGACATAGTACTTGGAGGACACACCCCTGTCTGACAGTTACCTCTGTGTCTAGATTGGCCTTGCTGCGCTCTTCTTCTTGGGAGAACTCGGCCGCCTCTGCCACTTCCATGTTATGGTCTAACCTTTGATCTAGTCTGCCTCTCAGGGTCTTCTTGTTTTTAAACAAGTTCCATGTGGCGCAGTCCCATTCCTTGCGCTCTGGCAACAGACACAGATTACAGACTTTGTGGATGTCTGAATAGGCATATGCGTCACGCACCAAGGGCACGTCCTGAATAAACTGTCTGTTTTAGCCTCCATTACCCGGACACAAACATTCTTTTTTTTTATTTTTATTTTATTGAGCAGAACATAGTTAAGGTGCAATTCATGAATGAACAACAATTTGAGCAATGGAAATAAATACAACATTTTCAAAGCTTCTTCTTCTATTAGAGCAAAACTGGATAAGGGACCGAATTAGAAATAGAAAAGGGGTGGGAGATTTAAAATACTTAAAACTCATAAGCAGTCATTGTTACAAAAAATATAAATTTTCAAATACAAGCAATGTGCAACATCCGCAAACTTTGATCATAAAGTGCAAGTGCGATAAAGTGCAGTCCTACCTGGAGTAAAGTGCTAGTGCTAAAAAATTTACAAGAATTTTGATATTACACTTATGGCTTGTTGATTGAATCTACCAACCTTTCAAGACTGCTTTTAAGATCATATAAATTTAGTTTTAGTATTCAATCTGATTTCTAGGTTAACCCCCCCTTTATCTCCTCCAGATTCTCAAAATACTTCCAGTTTCTTTCAAAACTCTTGACTGCTCCCACTCTGCTAGCATAAGCTTTTTCAAAATTCCAGGACCTCCTCATTTTGTTAAGCCATTTTGAATGGGATGGAAGCTCCTTGGATTTCCAATTTTGAAGTATTGGGGAACGAGCAACAGTACGAGAGATAAAAACAAATATTTCCTCATCCTCTTTGAGAGAACCTCTTTCTTTAGATATGCCAAAGAGGGCCAATTCGGCTGAGGGTATTAATGCTTTCCCGGTAGCCGCCTCAATGTCTGTGAGTATGGCCTCCCAGAAAGATTTCAATAGGGAACAAGTGAAAAAGATATAGAGCCAGCCCCCCTGGCCAGCGGCCTGGCATCTGAAGCACTTATTCTCGATCTCTGGGAACCTTTTCTCAAGTGCTTCCGGGGTCCAGTATGCTAGCCAATGGGACAAGAAGGCCATCCTCTTAAAATTAGCGGCACGTAATGATTTATAGCCTAGCAAACTTATAATTTCCCATTCCTTATGTGTTAAGTTGCATTGTGTTAAGTTGGTTATTGTATCAATATGGCTGTTCATGCTGTCTAATTGCCCAGCACTATGGAGCCTCTTGTACCAATTTCCTATGCCGCTAATTTTGGACTCATAGAGGGATGGTACCAACTCGCCCGTTGAGGGGAGATGTCCACCAATAGTTCTTCTCAGGAAGTAGACAATTTGAAGATATTCAAAGAGCGTTGGTCGCCCGGGGGTGATTATTCTAACAAGCACTTCTTGCCACAAGATAATTCTATTCAGAACATAGAAGTGCCTTAATTCCCGAAATCCCAAATTCTCCCAATTCAGTATTTGACTATTACTAATTTGGAGATCCAGACAAAAACATTCTCGTAGACTTAAAAACTGGGAGGCTGAAGAACTAAGATTTTTCTTGAAAAACGATTGCAATCTTGATAAATATTCTATCAAGGTCTTGTATCTCGTCCTTTTGGGGAGTTTTGCAATCTTTAAAAATACCTGGGTGTGAGTATCGGACTCTTGTATCATTTTTACTAAGAAGAAGCTGTCTCGATTGTTTTTTGAGCCTATCAGACCTGCCACTAAATCAAGAAAGGCTGCCTCGTAATATGTTTTTAAGTGAGGAAGAGCAAGCCCCCCCTGCTCAACTGGAAGTTAGATCACGGATAGCTTTACCCTTGGGGTTTTACCTCCCCAAACAAAACTTCTGAACATAGATTCGATGTCTTTAAAAAAAAGTGGAATTCAATTTAATGGGAAAGTTACAAAACAAAAATATTAATAAAGGTAGAACCGACATCTTGATCAGAGATATCCTACCAATCAAGGTAAGAGGGAGTAGAAGCCATTGGGAGAGAAGATTCTTGATTTTATTCTTCATCCTCGCATAATTAAGGAGATCGAGCTGATGGTAATCGCTGGTCACATATATGCCCAAATATCTAATAGGGTCTCGACTTGCAGCCTGGACAGACACACAAGCACAATGGGAGATGGCTGAGACTGGTGTTTAAAGCGAGAACCTCAGTTTTTTTGGCATTTATTTTGTAACCTCCTATTTGTTCATATGCTTTAAATTCTTTTAAAATAGTTTCTATATTGTCCTTGTTTGGCTTTGCATAGAGGATAATATCATCCGCAAAGAGCTTAAGCTTCGCCATCCCGGAGATAGGGGGGAGAATGTCGGGGTTGTTTCTAATTTTAATAACCAAGGGTTCAATAAAAAAAGTAAAAAGAAGAGGAGATAGAGGGCAGCCCTGCCTGGTCCCGCGATTGACTTGGATTGAACCAGCCTTTTCCGAATTTATTATAACATGTGCCGAAGCATCTTTATAAATGTTCTGCAGCATCTTAATCACTTGTTCAGGAAATCCGAATTTGGTAAGGGAGTAGAACAGGGTTGCCCAATTAACTAGGTCGAACGCTTTTTCCGCGTCGACCATTAAGACACAAGCAGGGGTTGAATTAACATTGAAATAGTCTAGTGCCTGAATTAAAAATTCGGTGTTGGAAGCCATAACACAGCCTGCTATGAACCCTGACTGATCGCTATGTATGACTTCTTGCGCAGCATACGTAAAATGATGGGCCCAGATTTTCATTAGGATTTTATAGTCAGAGTTTAAAAGGCTGGTTGGCCTGTAAGAATTAATATCATCTGGTCTTTTGTCTTTTATTACAAAAGATATTATAGTGGCTTCCTTAAAGGACGCGGGTACCACTCCCCCTAGCTTGATGTGATTAAATAGATTAATTAGGGGGGTTACCAGCTCTTTTACAAAGGTTTTGAAAAATTCGATTGGGAACCCGTCTTGCCCACAGGCTTTCGCCCCTGGTGTTGCCTTGATAGCTTCTGCTATTTCCCCTGTATTAATTTCAAGCCCAAGTTGTAAAACTAAATTGGGCGTAATCTTAGGAATCTCTATGTTCATAAAATAGTCCTCTATCTGACCTTCCCCCACTTGATATTTAGTGGTGTATATACGACCATAATGCTCCAGAAAAGCCCTTTGGATCAGACTGTTATCTACTAGCTCTTGGCCATTTATCGGGTCTCTTATTTTGACTATCGCGGCTGACTCTTGTTTTTTTCTCACAGAGTTCGCCAAGAGCTTTCCTACCAATTGGCTGTCCTCGTAAATCCTTTGTTGGAAGGTTCTAGAACTGTTAATTTCTTCCAGTACAAAGAAGTCCCTTAACTCCGCCTTTGCTTTCTCCAGATGATTCGGGCGAAGGAGGAACTGTAAAACATATTCTTTATCTACAGCCTTTTGGAGTGTAGATATTTTTTGCCTCCTCTTTTCAGCCTGGGCAGATGTAAAGGATATTATCTGGCCGCGCGCTGCCGCCTTAAATCCCTCCCAGACCGAGAATGGTTCTGCCGAGTCATTGTTAATTTTGAAGTACTCTGTGATCCATTCTCCAAAACTAACCACCCAGTCCTGATTCTGGAGCAGGGTATGGTCCAGCTGCCACCTGGACTGATCCCTGCCCCTACCTCGTAGATTAACTTCCAGCTCTATCTTCCCATGGTCGGAAAAGGGATTGCATCCAATAGAAGAACTTAAAATCTGAATAGATCTAGATATCAAAAAGTAATCGATTCTTGATGCCGTCTGGAAGAGATGAGAGTAACAGGTAAAGGTTGTCCCTTCTGGGTTCACTGCGCGCCATGGATCTATAAGCTGGTATTCTGAGATAAAGGCGCCCACAACCTTTTTAGTATGGGGTTTTAATTGTTTCTTATTTTTATTGGAGGTGTCTTTTTTTAAATCTTGTATGTAGTTGAAATCTCCTCCCATTTTGATCTGCCCAGGAGCAACCCTCAGAAGATCATTGATTTCTAAAATACTAGACACCTCGTCGGATATTTGCCCATAGTAGTTTACAAAGTTGATTACTTTCCCTTGAATTTTGGTTGCAGCCCATAACCATCTACCCTTGGGATCCCTACTTATTTTTAAAATTTCACAGGATAGTCTCCTAGAGAAGTAAATTTCAACGCCTCTCTGGACTACCCCAGCTGACGCAAAAAACACATGGGAGAAATATTTCGGAATGAATAAATTTGGGGTGGTGCTTTTTAGATGGGTCTCTTGGAGAAATATCACGTGGGGAGTCTGAGAAACTGCCCATTTTATGAGGGCGCCATATTTTTGTTTAATTGTTGAATGTAGGAAGTAAAAATGCGAGAATTTTAATATGGAAATGAACAAATGTAGTATCCTATCAGTTTATGCCAATGGTGTTTTAAATGGACACAAACATTCTTCACGGGTGTGGTACGCAACAAGGCGGAAGTTGATTGCTTTCTCTCAAAGTTTATACATTTCCAGCGTTTTCAGGAGCCATGTCTTAGTCTCTATCATCGATATGCGATCTGCCGGATCCGTCAGTCGTCCATAGACTGTATGGCCATTGAAAACTACAGAACTCCGACATAGTCCATCTGAGCCCAAAAGCTGAAAATAAATAATCTAACAAAGGAGCAGTCCCGGACTGGTCATAGCGGGCACCGGGCAATCCCGCCGCACGGGTGGGGGCCGATTTTAGGCCCCTGGGGGCCGTTTTTGCAGCATAGATGCAAAATCGGCCTGTACCAAAATCTGCTGAAAACCGGCCCCGGCAAAGAGCATGGCGGCACCTCCAAACCCCCCCCCCCCTCAATGGGGAGGGGGGCAGCCGAGCACTTTGCCAGGGCCAGTTGTGGTTCCCAGTCCGGCCCTGCAAAGGAGCCACTGAACATGCACAATCCCTCAAGTAGGAGGAGATACTATGCATGATGTCAACCATAAAAGACTTCCTCAAGAAAAACTAATTTCAGGGTCCGGGTCAAACACTAGATGACAGGAGTGTGCGTAGCATGTGTATCTGTAGCCAACACATGCTACAAATATCTTATTATTCCACATAGATCTAGCTCTTTCTGAACACTCAATTTAAAGAGTGTATGATTATTTGTGGTATACACTATCAAAGAGTCAAGCATCCCCCTACTGCTTGGAGTAAGCATTTATTGCTTCACTCACTACCTTTCAATTCAAGTGTGCAAAGGGAGTAAACTTGTTCAACATCTGGACTGTAATAGTACAAGGAGGCCTGGTGCACAACTGATAAATAACAGTACCCGCCATCTGTACTATTCTGTAACCAACTCTGCCCCTCAAGTTCGAGATAAGGCTGCAGAATAATAATCCGAAGAAAAAAATACCTGTGCTCCTAGAAGAAGCGTTGGGGATTCCTAGTGTTATCTATGTCACACTTGAGTGCATTGTTCTGCAAGTAGGTTCATGTTGTTGTGTCCACTCAACCATTGCATTACAGATGCTGTGTGCAGAGAACACAAGGATTTGCAAATAAACATCGAAAGTTTCAGTAAAACTGCATTCACACAATGCAAGTCTGCTAGTGGCTATTGCTTAGAATGCAGCCTGTCTCAGATATCATGCCACAAGTAGCGATGAAACAAGAAAAAAGGGGCATATCAGCAAGGGCCGGTGATAATTATCGCAAAGCGCGCTGAGCGCGAGGATAATTATCGCCGGCTAATGCAGAATTTTATCGCTGAGATAGCGTGCTATCAGCAACGCTTATCTCCAAAGCGATACATTTCCACGCGCAAGCTGCCAAATGTGCGATTATCTCTGGAAATCCAGCGATAATTGCACAACGTTTGGCGATAGCTTGATGATAGGGCAGGGCAGACAGCCATTATATCCACCTTCCATTGGATATAATGGCTAAGTCAGACTGAAAGCAGGCGTAAGGAAAGTAGCGATAACCGCAGTTAGCGCTACTTTTCTTATCGCTATGCAGGTTAACGAGCAGCTTGCTGATAGGAGAAATGTCAGTTAGCGACATTTCTTGCGTTATTCTGGGGAGGTACGCCCACTTTGCATCTCATTAGAGATGCAAAGCTGGGCGTTAAGGGAAAGGGTGCTGAGGCATCGATTCATGCAATAGCGTGAACTTGCTAATAGTGCGATAAAATTATCTCAGCTTTACGCCCGAAAACGGAGGCAAAAGCGTCGATAATTTTATTGCGGCACCTTGTTGATATGCCCCAAAGCTCGTATTATGGTAACTAACGTCCTCAAGCCCTGTTCAAAGATTTACATGCTTTTACAATAGTCCCCATAAAGCTAGCTACTTAGATCTCAGACAATATGTGAATGAGACGTTGGCTTTTTCCCTCAGAACCACTGTAGATTATTGGGACATCAAGAGTGTACTCAAAATATCAAGGTTCAAGATGGAAGGATGGTGAGAAATTATCACAAAAGGTAAATAGCTATCGACTTAAACGCTAAATTTCTCATTGATTTTCTTGCATTTGCACCTTTTACCACCCCAACAATTGAGGAAAGGATAAGGTGCCACCCTCAGAGGTTTTCTACAACTGTGAACTTTGTAAAGTTTGTGATTTAGCTTCCCTCTTAAGGAAACATTTCATTGGGGTAAAGAAACAGAATAGCTTTGTTGAAAATATATGGGAAACAGCCTTTACAACGAGGTTTTTACCTTGTTGGGCCTTTACCACACATTTTTAAGAATGCATATTTTTACCTCGTGCATGCCTTTACAATGCATGCCTTTTACAACGGATATAAGGTAAATTGGGGAGGGGGGTCTCCCCCCACAAATACATTTTTTTTTTAAATAAACACAATGCGTGGTAATAACATGCTTTGTAAAAGCATGTTCGTGGTAAAAACATGCGTGGTAAAAAAAATGCATGGTAAAGGCATGCAATGTCTTTACCTGCATTGTACCATCGTACAACCAAAATATATGTGAGCACCATAAGAAATTGGAAAACACAGATTATAAAGCATTTGAAGACCGATATCAACCAGAAAAATGTGAAACCTGCAACATCAGAACATTATATAAAAATGCATGGAGGAAATTTGGACGGCGTTACATTGTATGTGATAAGAGTAAATTCAGGCATAAGCTGAAGAAATGGGGAGTAAATATAAAGACACTGGGGGTCAAAATGTAATAATCATCTCTTGTCATTTGACCCCTGGGGATTAAATACAGAGTCTGGGCCAGTACCTAATTTGAGCCACTGGCTGTCAGTGTGTGGCACTAGCACTTATTTTTGGGGGACGGCACTCATGTAAAATGGTCCAGTGGGCAGTAGTCCCAATCCTGTATTGTCTGACTTTAAAAATGGTCTGACTTTGTAGCCGTCTGGCTGGGAGGAATGGCTAAAGAAGGAGGTTACAACACTTAGGGCTTGTCTTCTTAGGTGTTTTTTTTATTCAAGACACTGTTAGACAATGCATAGAGTTCCGATTCAAAAGAAATCAAAGGAAAGGGGAGCTTCTTTTGGTCCACGTCTTGTCTCTGCTGAAGCTACTGGCGCTCTGCAGTTGTCAACGGGGTTTCTGGATACTTCTCCGAAGATGTGGGGCTCAAAGAGAAAAGAAAAGAAACACCCCGGATTACTGGCTAGGTCCTGGGCCATATGTTAGAAGGAGGAGGAGAGGGGGCGTGAGGGGATCACCGGGGGTCCGTCACCCATCTTAAACCAAATAACCACACAGTGAAGTGCTCGGGGAGAAAATAACGGACAAACAGCCCCGTGACCTCCCTCAACCACCCCTATCCCATCCCACCCCGTGGATAAAACAGACCCCTTAAGCGGCCCCGTACCTTGTCCAGCCACACTTCTCCAGAAGTGCGGCAGGTCGGCTCGTGGTACCGGTGGCCTCCTGGCTTGTCGGTATCTCGGGCCGGGTCTTCTTCCACACCGGGGTCGGGCTTCTCCTCTGCAGCAACAACGCTTTCCGTTCTCTCTTCCTCTGGTTCACCTCCTTCGGCTTTCGCGCCCTCGTTCCGGTAGGGAGCTTCCTTATCCGCCCCCGCCTCCGCTGATTGGATCGCGAGTAATGACGTTGCCTCCGCTGATAGGTCCCTGAGTGGTGACATCGACGTCGAGGGTATGTCCTTTGAGGTAGTCCAAGAAACGTTAAAGGGCCGTCTGGATCCTGCGGACGGGGTGGAAACAAACAGGTGTTAAAGTCCACACCCCGTCCGTCTGTGTCAGCGACCCGCTGACACATCCCACCCCCGAGATTGACCCGATCGGGGGAAATTGGGAAACGAGATAGAAGTCCACGTTCCCCTGGTCAGAGCCCTTCCTATGCTTGACATCGATCTGAAATGGCTGTAAGGCCAAAAACCAGCGCAGGATGCGATCGTTATGACCATGCTTGCGTTGGAGCCATGTCAGGGGAGCGTGATGGGTATAGAGAATGAAGGGCCTTCCCTCCAAATAGTACCGAAGCTTTTCAACTCCCCACCTGACAGCAAGACATTCCTTCTCAATTGTCGAGTAAACCTGTTCTCTAGGAAAGAGTTTCCTGCTAATGTACAGTATGGGTCTCTCGGCCCCTTGGTCGTCTTGTTGAGAAAGGACCGCCCCTATGCCCACCCCTGAGGCGTCTGTCTGCAATATGAACGGTTTTTGAAAATCAGAGGAGATGAGTACAGGGAAGGAGGTGAGAGCAGCCTTCAGGGCCAGAAAAGCAGAGGTCTCTTTGTCAGAGGGAACAGGTAGTGTGGAAGATCTGTGTGACTTACGGAGTAGATCTGTGAGGGGTCCTGCCAGGTCAGCAAACTGGGCTATAAACCGGCGGTAATAACCCACCAAACCCAAAAAAACTCGAAGATCTTTTTTTGTGGCCGGGTAGGGTACAGCTTTTATGGCCTCCACTTTTTCGGTCTGAGGTTCGATACGACCCTCACCCAGAAGATAGCCCAAATATTTGACCTTTCGAACGGCAACTCTGGATTTCTTTGCATTGATGTGAAGATTGGCCTCTTGTAAACTGGAAAATATATTTGTCAAATGAACAAGGTGGTCTTCCCAGGTTTTACTAAAAACGACGATATCGTCCAGATAGGCCGAAGCATATTTCAGATGAGGGGACAGCAATGTGTCCATGACCCGTTGGAAAGTTGCAGGAGCCCCATGCAACCCAAAGGGAAGGACTGTAAAATGAAAGTGACCCGAGGGTGTCGAAAAGGCTGTCTTTTCTCTGTCAGCCTGGGCGAGGGGTATCTGCCAGTATCCCTTGGTGAGGTCAATTGTTGTTATGTACCGGGCCTCCCCAAGGCGCTCTAGCAGTTTGTCAACCCTCGGTAATGGATAGGCATCTTGTTTTGAAACGCGATTAACGGCTCGAAAATCTATACAAAAGCGGATGCTACCATCCGGTTTAGGCACCAGGACCACCGGCGAGCACCAGTTACTGTGGGAATGGACTATTATGCCAGACTGTAACATACTTTGTACTTCATTCTGGAAGGCTAGTCGTCTTGCCTCCGTAATGCGGTACAGTTTCTGTTTTACTACCACCCCTGGAGGGGTGGGGATGACGTGTTCAGCCAAATGAGTTCGCCCTGGTTGATCGGAGAACACCTCAGAAAAGCGTAGTAGGAGAGAAAGGATTTCTTCTTTCTGCTCCGGGGAGAGATCGGTATTGATCGCGGTGTCTCTAACGGTGTGAGGAGCGGTTGGTGCTGGGGATACCGTGTTGACGGGTTGTGGAGGTTTCCCTAGCCATTTTTTAAGAAGGTTAATGTGGTACATTTGGATTCTTTTCCCACCCAACTGTAGCACATAGGTGGTACGCCCTACCTTCCTAAGTATCTTGAAGGGTCCCTGCCATTCTTTTCTCAATTTATGGGTAGAGGAGGGTAGTAAGACCAACACCCATTCCCCTACGTTGAGCTCTCTTCACTTCTTGCCACGGTCATAAAAAGCTTTCTGTTTTGCTTGGGCAATGGCCAAATGGTCGTGAGCAAGGGTTCTAAGTTTGTGAAGCCAGGTTTGTAATTGCCGAGTGTAGTCTAATAGGGCCTCAGCTTCATGAACCCCTTCGGTTTCCCAGCTATCCTTCGTGATCTCTAATAGGGTTCTCGGTTTACGTCCGAACAATAGTTCAAACGGGGAAGAACCCAAGCTAGACTGAGTCTGGCTGCGAAGGACAAAAAGGGCAAGAGGCAAAAGCTGGTCCCAGGTTCTACCGTCCCCAGACAGCAGTTTCTTTAGGGTCAGCTTCAGGGAGCCGTTGTACCGCTCAACCAAGCCGTCTGTCTGGGGATGATACACTGATGTTTTTATGTGTTTGATCTTCAGTTGTCCACATACCTGCTGCATTAAGCGAGACACAAAGGGGGTGGCCTGATCGGTGACGATCTCCCTAGGAAAACCCATACGAGAAAAAACTTCTACCAGTCTCTGAGCAATGGCTGAGGAAGTCACGGCTCTAAGAGGAAAGGCCTCAGGGTAACGAGTCACATAATCTACCAGCACTAGGGCATACTGGTGTCCTCTACCTGACATGGACAAGGGTCCTATAAGGTCCATCCCTATTCTATCGAAGGGAACTCCTATGATAGGCAATGGATTCAGGGGGACAGGAGGGGGAGTGTAAGGATTGCGTTTCTGGCATATTCTGCACTCCTGACAGTATTTTTGGACCTGGGCGTATATCCCTGGCCAAAACAAATGTCGTAAGATGGACTGCCCTGTCTTCTCTGCCCCTGAATGACCAGCTAATAGATGCGCGTGGCCAAAGAATAGGATTTGATCACGAAACCCGGTAGGAACCAACAACTAAGGGTCTGCACCCGCCTTATCCACCCTATAGAGGAGACCATTTTTTTCCATGAACGTGGGGTACCTTCGGGTTAGAGGATCCTGACCATCTCGGGCGGTTTGCCATGTATTTGTAAGACTAGCGTCATTTAATTGAGCGGTTCTGAAATGGGTGTCTCTGGCCCAAGGTTCCGAGGATAGGAAAGAATCATGGGTTTTTAGGTGTTGAAGTGCGTCTAACATCAGGGTGTTAAAAGACGGGTTGTCTATCCCTATGATAACAGGCTCTGGAAGATCTGACATAACCCCCACTGTTACTTTGGTTCCCTTTCCGGAAGGACTGTATAGTGTGATCATGGCTACAGGATATTCCTTAACGTCTCCATGGACACAACGGATATGGACAGTCCTTCCAGGTATATGACAGGAAGGATCAATGAGTTCTTGACGCACAACCGAGTGTTTGCAACCGGAGTCCAACAAAGCCCTAACGGAAGCCCCATTGAGAGTTACACTTACGTAAAACACTGTCCCGGTTTCCTGAGCATAAAGAATGGACCTCGGAGCATAGCTCACATCCATAGGCTCATCTTCTTTCTCCTTTTTCTTCCTGCAGTACCGGGCTATGTGGCCCCATTCCCCACAGTCATAACATTGAGGACCAGAGACTTTAGATAGCTCCGGTCGCTGGAAACGCATACGTGGTGGTTCGGTTATCCCTTTCTGGGGCTTCTTGTCTAGCTTCAGGTATACGGTGCTCTTTGTTGCTTTCTCCAGTTCCTTCACATAGGGTCTGCCTTGTGTTCGGGCATAGCAAGTGGCCATCTCTATAGCATGTTCTAAGGTCAGGCCCGCGTGCTGTTTGAGCCAGCGTTGTGTACTATAGGGTAGCCCAGCTCCAGAACAGTGCAAGATGCTGCTACAGCTCATGCCTCCCACTGCCAGCCGACAATGAGTACAGCCCTTCACCAGTCAGAGGAGGTTAGCATTCTGGGCTCTGGGCTTGACTAGATAACCCACAAACATGGGAGTTACAGAGAAGTCCTGCAGAGAAGAGTTCCATTCTTCACATTCAACCTTCTGGTACTTTAACAGAGAAAGAAAAAAAAGTGCTTGCATTTTTCTCTTCGAGATGGTCTTATCGCTCACTCAAATGACCAGTTTGTTTTTTGTAGCCAAAAAACGGCATAGCAGTTCTGCATGAAACGTACATGAACAAACATTGAGGATATTTGCAACAAGCTATATTTCCTCAGCCAGATAACATTTCCATCAAGGCGAAAAACTGGGTCAAATCCAGGTTTAGGGACCTAAGAAGTGAGGAAAGAGAATTGCTGCAACTGAAAAAATCAGCCAAAAGGGAGTACCCAATGGTCCAAACCAAATTACGGCTGGGCCCATATTTGGAGCTGTTGCCAAAAACTTAAGATAGGGTTTTATTGACAAGATTTAGACTGGGTCTGATTTGGAGCCAGCTCTCTTTTCTTTTGGGCCAGTATGATCTGTTAAAAGTTAGGCTGAAAACCGTCAACATTATCGGCGCCCTCTTGCTCTCCTTAAACCTTTTGTGCGCGTAAAACAGCCGCCATTTTTGGACACCATGGCTTCCCGGCTCTCGCCGAGAGCCAGCGCGTCTCTCTCTCTCTCCCTCCTAACTTCGCTAGCAACCCCCTGCTTGCACCTGCCTTGGGTCATAAACCCCTCTTCGGCGCTGCTCTGCCCCAGGCCCTCATCCTGTTCCCAGCGCGACACCTCCCTGTTTCCCCGTCATGATCTCCGGCCCTTTTGATGCAAACCCCTTTTCCCCGTGTGCCCGTTTGTCTTCCCCGTTCCCAGACCGACACCTAGCTCTGCCGATACCAACCTCTTGCCCCTCCCCATACAATAGGAAGCTTCCCTCCTCAAAGGATCCCCGAGATGATCAAAGCCCCCCCCACCCCACGAGATCCGATCGAAACCCGCACACTCCGTGAATCGGCGGAATACCCAGCTGCGCAATGATCATCACCTGTTGTGAACGGGGCGGGGACTTCCACTATAGCCTTGCATGGGAACGGGCTGGAAAGGGGGGATTCTGAGGATGTCTTTCCGTACATCAAAGTATCAACGAGAATGTGTTACATGTAATAAAGAGATAAACTCGTGTATAAGAGGCCAGGCCTCCGGGATGCAGTTAGAGCACCTCAGAACGATACCTTCTGTCCGTTTCGTTGTGTTCTCCTCCGGAGAGAATAAAAAACCTTGTTTCCTGCCTTCCAGTCTCCAGCGCCTGCCTCTTCAATAGTTTAACTTCTGTGTGGGTTCAAGAGGCGACATCGCCGGGCAATAATTAAGGATCTTATATTCTGGTTGGTAGTGCCCCCCCAGTTTGTATTTTTCCACAATTGGCGTCCCAAGCGTGGGGCCCATCAGCGACCCATGGATCCAGTGGGAGAGGTCCTGACGACAAAGTGAACGACTGCAACGATCGGGAACGCGTCTGTCCGATAGACCCTCGTCTGACAGCCGATCATCCGAACTTCACTGGTTCCGAACAGACCTCTCTCGAGTGATCTACGGTCCTGACTGGGAACCATCAGGAGTGCCGCGAGGATAACGAAGAAGAGAGGACGATCGGGCGCTGGATTCGGAAGTCAGGAAACTGTCCATGCGGTCCGGGTAAGGTCGTGTTACCACGACAAATTGCGAAAAATTTGCTTGATTGTTAAATACTAGTATTGCTCTTTTTTGTTTAATTGGAGATTCACTGTCTGCAAACGGAGAGACAACAGGCTCTCCCTTTGCAAGCAGTGGAGGATAGGTAGGGCAGACAACCGTGCTTATTTTTCTCCCCCACTCAATAGTCACCTGAAACTGAGCTGTTGTTCACAAACTATTGTTTCCTGGAGATTCCCTGTCTGCAAACAGGGAAGAGACCACCCTTTTTGCAGATAGTGAAAAAGGTAGGTAACGCAAATCTTTGCGGACCTACTCACTCTCCCCATTGTTATTTGTCGGTCTTTTGTTATCTTGATCCACGAGGGATTCACTGTCTGCAAACGGAGAAACAAAGGTCTCTCTCTTTGCAAGCAGTGGAGGATAGGTAGGGTAGCAGCCGTGCTTATTTTTTTCTCCCTCACCCTATAATTGCTTGAAACTGAACTGTTGTTCGCAAAATTATTGTTTCCTGGAGATTCCCTGTCTGCAAACAGGGAAGAGACCACCCTTTTTGCAGATAGCGAAAAAGGTAGGTAACGCAGATCTTTGCGGACCTACTCATTCTCCCCATTGTTATTTGTTGGTCTTTGGTTATTGTGATCCATGAGGTATTCACTGCCTGCAAACAACGTAGAATAGAAATATTCTGTCCAGTCTTTGCACCTAGTGATAAGATAGGCAGTGCTGACTTTTTAGTCCCTCGTTACGAGCCGTCATGTCTGTCTTCTCCCCACTGATTGGTAGCCTGTTTAGCCCGGACCGCTTATTAGAGATGGACCATCCAGCCCCACTGGAAGGCACCCCTAATAAGGACATGTTCATGAAGCATGGATTGACCGCTATTGCCTATAGTAAACTATGGCATAAATATACAAAACAGGGTCAAGAAAGTCAATGGCCCCTGACAGGATCCTTCGATGATGATAAAATAAAAATGCTAGAAACTGCCCTAGGTAAAAACAAGACAACACCCACTATGCTTGATAGCTTCGGCATGTGGCGAAAAGAAACTGAACAGCGTAAAAAGAAAACTGAGAGTAGGTTGGAAAAAGAGCTGCAAAAAGCAGCCCACCTAGCTGCTCAGAAGCTAAAAAAGGAGATAGAGGAAAGAGAGAAAGCTAAACAGAAACTAGAAAGGGAAACGCCAAGCCAGTGTCCGGTTAGAACCCCCTCCATGCTCTACCCTGACTTGCCCTCGAAACGACAAGCCAATGAGGACCTGCTGTTAGGTCCTCCTATCATCTACATGCCCCCTCCATACGCCCCTTCTCGGCCCTTGGCGCAGCACGCGCCACCCCCAGGTACAAGCGAAGGTACCGCCGCAGCGTCGGCCCCAATGGCCTCTGTGCCAGCCGAACCCCTGGTATTAAAACCCGCATCAACGACAACGTTAGACGAGCATGAGACTCGAGGGGCTGGCCTTGCAAGAATAAACAGGCTAGACAAAGATGAGCGAGCGGGGATCGACAAAATAGCAAGGACACTGGTAGAAAGGAAGGATGATGAAGAGTACATCACAGATATGTTCAGCTCGTATACAGGGAGTCACAGACGACATTTTACCGTACGACTGTGTTATCATGTCTTGAATGCATACGAGGACCGATATCGAGACAAAGGTCCCGAGAGCCTAAGGACTCTGTACCGGAAGGTCGATATCGGGGATGAGGGCGAGTGTGATGTGTCGGACCTCCTTACGCGTACGCTTGAGGTTTTCCGCCACCTCACTGAACGAAAGCCGGGAGCTAAATCCACGGCCCCCGTAGTGACCGAACCACCAACCGAGCAATCTAACACCATGATGCCGATACGTGAGGCTGCCCCTTACTGGGTTCCCCCTCGAGGTACAGGGACTCACGATGATGCAAACAACCAAGATGCGAAGGGAAGGGTAGTATACAACTGGGTCTACCAGCCATGGGACCGGCAAGAGATACTGACATTCCGGAAATCTCTACCCGACCTACGTAAAAACCCCACTGCCTTCTATACTGAATTAGGTACAGCCCTGGGTTCGACTATCATGACCCTGGCTGACATCGACTTGTTCTTCGGGTTATGTCTACCAGCTGATGTGTGGAAGCAAATCCGGAAAGTCGACCACCTTGAGCTGTTCGGACATACCTGGCCACAACTCGATGACTTGGACAAACAACGGGGACCAGGACAAAAGCCATTGAAATCCATTCTAGACCTCCCAGATAAAATTGTAGAGAAATTAAAAACCCTGATCCCAGAAAAGAAAGTGGACTGGTCGATAGTAACAGCCTGTCGCCAAAAACCCCAGGAGGATGTGTCGGAATACTTCTCCCGGTTTGAAACGGTGTTCTCCGATTACAGCGGCCAGGACATGACCACTGCAACCGGACACCATCTGTTTGTCCAGAATTATGTTAAGGGCCTATCATTGGACATCTCCCAGAAACTACAGGCCAGCGAGAGTAGTTGGGCAGCCTCCAAACCTACAGCGATTCTTCAAATGGCCCAATATTATGAGCATCAGAAAAATGAAAACGATAGGGCGACAGAGAAAAAGAAGAAAGACTTAAAGGAGAGGGTGATGATTGCCAAACTGCAAGGGGTGACTATAGGACGAGACCAATACCGGGGAAACTACCAGACAAACGCCCCTAAGACTGCATTTCCCCAGGACCGCACTCTGACTCCCTACAGTGGACGCACAGACCTTAGAGATGACCAGTGCGCTTTCTGCAAAGGGACTGGCCATTGGAAATCCCAGTGCCCAGTTCTCCTGGAAATGATCAGGAACAGAGACCCCAGGGAGGTAGCAAACGGACCGAGACCTAAGGGAACACAACGAGGGCCCCCAAATGACGCGACTAATGACAGATCAAGCAGACCGAATACGTTCGATCGACCCAGACAGAACCAATATCAACAATCTGACTATGACGACACTCACACCTTTGCATAGGACAGCCAAGGGCGAGGGAGGGATCCAGTCGAGCTCTATGTTGACCAGCAGGGCCCTTATGTCACTGCTAAGGTCCTGGGTACCAAGTCTCCATTTCTGGTAGACACTGGCGCAACACGTAGTGCGTTATCTAAACGACTGATTCCAAGGGCACCCTTGTCTGGCTCACTCATAACATCGACAGGTTTCGATGGAACGCCCTCCACCAACCCTTTGTCTGCCCCGATTCTCTTTGACGTAGAAAACAACACCACCGACACCACGTTCTTGCTTTCCTCCAATAGCCCTGACGCCATTATGGGACTTGACTTACTGAAACACTTCCGAGCGACGATTAGGTGTTCCCAAGATGGGGTTCGAGTGTTTCTTTACGACAACCCCGTTCTGCTTAAACATTGTTCCCCCCGACACATGTTTTCCATCACCGACGTCGACGCGTCCCTGCTTGACACCCTGCCTCCGTATCTGTGGGCCAAAGCGGATTCGGACGTAGGGCGTATGTTAATTGACCCAGTGCACATTACTGTCCGACCAGACGCAACACTCCCAAAACTCCCACAATATCGGATATCGCCAGAGGGCGAGAAGGCATTGGTAATGATTATCCAGTCACTGATAGACGCAGGAGTGGTAGAGGAAGTGGTTAGCAACGTTTGCAACAGCCCTATCTTGCCCATTATCAAGAAGCAGGGAGAGGGAGATGAGAAAGCATACCGTTTCATCATCGACCTCCGAGAGATCAACAAAGTGGTAGTACCCCAGTACCCTGTGGTCTCAGACATCACCACCATCCTGACCTTGATTCCATCCACTGCAACCACCTTTTCCGTCATCGACCTCAAGAACGCATTCTTCTCCATCCCCATCCACCCAGACAGCCGATATCTCTTCGGCTTTACCCTAAAATCCCGCTCATATAGGTTTTGCCGAGCCCCTCAAGGCTACACGGAGAGCCCTAGCATCTACAGCCAGGCCCTCAAAAGGCAACTAGACCAAGTCCGGTTACCCGACGGGGTGGTGTTGGTACAATATGTCGATGACATCCTCTTGGCAGCCGACACCACCCCTCTAGCGGTTACCGCCACCATTCAACTCTTGCACTTCCTTGCGGAAAATGGCCACAAGGTCTCCAAGAAGAAGTTGCAATTCTGCCTACCCCAGGTCACTTACCTAGGCCACCTTCTGTCCAAAGATGGAAGGAAACTCACCCCTGATCGAATCCAGACCATTCTAGACACCCCTGTCCCTAAAACCCAGAAGCAGGTTCGCTCCCTATTAGGCCTCACCTCCTTCTGCCGACAATGGTTGCCAAACTTCAGCCTCGTTGTAAAACCACTGCTCTCTCTCTTGAACAAAGACGTCCCTTTCCCACTCCCTTGGACTCCTGAGTGTCAAACCTCCTTCACAGAACTACGAGATGCCCTTTGCTCAGCCCCTGTCCTGGGTACCCCTGATTACAGGAAGCCCTTCTCCCTTTACACTCACGAAAGGGAGGGGTGCGCTTTATCTGTCCTGACCCAGGCCATCGGTCCTAAGCAACGACCGTGCGCTTACTTCTCTGCCACTCTTGACCCTGTCGCCAGAGCCTTGCCTGCCTGCCTTCGAGCTGTAGCTGCTGCTGCAGTCTCTATCCGACAGAGTGAGGGGATTGTACTCTCAAATTCCCTCACGGTACTGGTACCCCATGCAGTCGACACCCTCCTGAACCAAACCAAGACGCAACATCTGACGAGTGCACGACTGACTGGATACGAACTTACCTTGCTTGCCCCCCATATCACCCTGAAAAGATGCACCACACTGAACCCAGCAACTCTGTTACCCCTGCCCGAGAACGACCCCAATGTGCACCCCGTACATGACTGCGTGACTCTTACGGACGAACAGACCAGGAGTAGGGTCGATCTCAGAGACACAGCTTTCCCTGACCCCGACGGGGAGTTGTGGGTGGACGGTTCTTGCATCAAACTCTCCGATGGTACCACTTCCGCTGCCTATGCAGTCACCACAGCTCGAACTGTAGTAGAAACAGCCCGCATCACCCAGCGATCTGCTCAGGCAGCGGAACTGATTGCTTTGACGAGAGCCTGCATCCTGGCAACAGGAACCACGGCGAACATTTACACCGACAGCCAGTATGCCTTCGGGGTGGTTCACCATTTTGGGCTCCTCTGGAGGGAGAGAGGATACTTGACCTCACACGGCACACCCATCCTGCACGGGGATTTAGTCTCCGCCTTAATCGAAGCTGTCCTCCTCCCCAACAAACTTGCCGTTATCAAATGCCAGGCACACAAGAAGGTGACAGACATTATTGGACAGGGAAATGCACTAGCCGACATCACCGCCCGAACGACAGCAGAAAATAGAACGACAACACGTATGTACGTGACCAGGTCACAAGCAGAAAACTGGACTGACGCCAAGGACACAATTAGAGACATACAAATGGCTAGCACACAACACGAATTGACTGAATGGGCACGGGTGGGATTGAGAGACGATGAAGGCTGCTGGCGGACAAAAGACACGAACAGATGGTTGCTACCTGATTCATACTTGATTCCCATATTATCCATGGCACACTCCCCAGCCCACATAGGATCAGCCCCCATGATCGAACTTGTCTCCAGGGTTTGGCACAATGACAAGATCCCAGATTCCGCCAAACGCCTGGTCCAACAATGCTTAATATGCCTGCAGCACAACCCCGGGAAGGGAACTGTAGTACCCCGGGGGGGATTTGGGGTCCCAAACCACCCATTTGAAGTCCTGCAGATGGACTACATCCAGCTAGACAGATGCCAAGGCCTGAAATATGTACTTGTCGTGGTGTGCGCATTTAGCAAATGGGTGGAAGCATATCCGACCCGTGACAACACCGCTATGGCCACTGCAAAGGTCCTGTTAAAAGAGTTTTTCCCCCGTTATGGCCTCTGTCGTGTTTTATGGAGTGATAATGGCCCCCACTTTGTAGCCAACGTTATCCAGCTCATCCTAAATGGGCTGGGTATCAAACAGAAATTCCACGCAGTCTTCCACCCTCAATCTGCTGGGCTGGTCGAACGACACAACGCCATGCTAAAGCTTAAACTGGCCAAAATAGTGGCTACGACGGGCCTGAAATGGCCAGACGCCCTCCCATTGGCATTGCTATCGATGCGCTCTACCCCCACCCGACATCACTTAACCCCTTATGAAGTTGTCTTCGGTCGACCCATGAGCGTCTGGTCTGCCCCGAAACCAACGTCCATTCATGACGTTCCGGATGTCCTAATGTCTGATTATCTGTACAAATTGACTGAAACTTTGTCTGTCCTTCATCAGCAGGTGCGGCAGGCCATCCCCGATGCTTCCAGGGGTCCGGGTCACGCCATCCAGCCGGGGGACTTCGTGCTGATCCGAAACTTTCAGCGATCAAAGAGTTTGGAACCCCGGTGGACGGGCCCCTGGCAAGTGCTGATCACCACTCGGACCGCACTTCGAGTGGAGGGGAAGAAACACTGGCTGCACGCTCATCACTGCAAAAAGGTCTCTCCAGCCCTGGCCACGACAGACACCGTCAACACCCAAGAAGAGCTCCTGAACCGGGACCGACCATCGTTGAGCTGCTACCCTGATACAGAGACACTTGAACTTTCAAAACATCCTGACCCCACTGTGCCATCTCGAGAAGGGTATTTCCTGCGTCGAATGGAGGGAGCTTCGGCTAAGTAGGCCACGGACTAAGCTTAAGAATCTCAGAACGGTGACCCAAACTACCAAGGGTTACCTGGAGAGAAGCTAAAACTGAGTCTGTGGTCCTGCCCACTACCGAGCACCTTGAAGACGAAGATGATGGAAGCGCCAGATAAGAAGATGATGGAAGCGCCAAACAAGAAGCCGACTGAGACAACAGGAAATACCCACTACAGAAATCCGAGAACAGACAGACTCCATAGCTCAAAGACAATTGCACTCTTCATCGTAATCCTCCTCTGTTTTCTCCTCATGACTACGCTCTGGATTATGGAAGAACACACACCTGCTCACGAAACATTCCTAACCACTGCTCAGCCTACCACCATGAAGGAACATTATCTAATTTCGCTCTCTCCTCAACTAAGAGAGAGGCGAAAGGAGTTCTGGAACAACTCTTTCGTACAGCTACTTCACCAGCACAATCTTGCCACCAACGCCACCAACTGCTGGATCTGTGGGTTGCTACCCCATGCCACTGGACATTCAATACCATTCATCCCTTCACCCTTCTCCGTCCACGGCTCCTGCCTTGCCTGGCTGATCCTCCTGCAAGAGAGCTATACAGAAAATGCCACCTCCAGCAGAGCTGCAGCACATTCTTCTCATGGGGCCGGGCGAAACAAGACAAAGACACACTTCTGCCCGCTGAACCCCAGCGACTCAATCCAAATGGACATTCCGGCCAAAGAACGAATCGAAATGCAGGTATTCAACAATCCAACCAGACCCACCTTCTCCTATCTGCGGAAACGAACGGCTGCCACTCTGACTGTAGCCCTGACGGTCATCAACGTCACAGGCCACATGTGTGTAGAAGGACTTGGGACACAGCTGGTGGGTCACAGCGCTTGCCGCTTTACCAGAACTTTGGACTCCACGGATCCACCTTCCTTTGTGTCCTCCCCAAACATGTATTTCATCTGTGGCACGAAGGCCTACACCTGGCTCCCCAAAGGCTGGGGGGGCACTTGCTACATCTCCTTCGTCCTTCCTCCAACTTATGTGGCCCCAGCGAATCACCACAGGCAAAAACGAGCAAAAGACGTTGAGCAAGCCGACTCAACAGGAGCACAGTTCCTCGATGCTATGAAAGGACTCGTCCCCCTCTGGGGCCCGATGGCAAACAGCCGTGCCATCCGACATTTGACTCAGGCAGTCGAGACAACCATGAACATCACAGCGGGCATCTTTGCCAACAACACTGCCGAGCTCCAAGCGGTCCGTTTGGTGGCCCTTCAGAACCGCCTCGTTCTAGATGTAGTTCTGGCGGACCGTGGAGGAGCATGCCGCATTATTGGGGCCAGCTGTTGTACATACATACCGGACAACTCACCCTCAGTGTACAAAGCCATCGAACATCTTCACAGACTCTCTTCGGAAGTCCACCAAGAGCAAGAAGAATGGTCGCTTGGTGGTTGGTTCTGGGACACCGTCAAAAGCTGGGGCTGGAGACTGCTCACCATTATCCTGATTCCCGTAGTTGTAATATGTGGCCTATGCTTAGGAATTCAATGTTTGCCACCTATGTGTTCTTTATGTGCGAGTTGTATTTTTCCCAAAACTGTGGACATTGGAAGCGAACATATGAGGGCATTATATGATACCGAAGTTAGGAATTTGATGAAAATTGACATTGAATAAGCAAGTTGGCTAGATATGTTGAAAAGGGAGGACTGTTAAAAGTTAGGCTGAAAACCGTCAACATTATCGGCGCCCTCTTGCTCTCCTTAAACCTTTTGTGCGCGTAAAACAGCCGCCATTTTTGGACACCATGGCTTCCCGGCTCTCGCCGAGAGCCAGCGCGTCTCTCTCTCTCTCCCTCCTAACTTCGCTAGCAACCCCCTGCTTGCACCTGCCTTGGGTCATAAACCCCTCTTCGGCGCTGCTCTGCCCCAGGCCCTCATCCTGTTCCCAGCGCGACACCTCCCTGTTTCCCCGTCATGATCTCCGGCCCTTTTGATGCAAACCCCTTTTCCCCGTGTGCCCGTTTGTCTTCCCCGTTCCCAGACCGACACCTAGCTCTGCCGATACCAACCTCTTGCCCCTCCCCATACAATAGGAAGCTTCCCTCCTCAAAGGATCCCCGAGATGATCAAAGCCCCCCCCACCCCACGAGATCCGATCGAAACCCGCACACTCCGTGAATCGGCGGAATACCCAGCTGCGCAATGATCATCACCTGTTGTGAACGGGGCGGGGACTTCCACTATAGCCTTGCATGGGAACGGGCTGGGAAGGGGGGATTCTGAGGATGTCTTTCCGTACATCAAAGTATCAACGAGAATGTGTTACATGTAATAAAGAGATAAACTCGTGTATAAGAGGCCAGGCCTCCGGGATGCAGTTAGAGCACCTCAGAACGATACCTTCTGTCCGTTTCGTTGTGTTCTCCTCCGGAGAGAATAAAAAACCTTGTTTCCTGCCTTCCAGTCTCCAGCGCCTGCCTCTTCAATAGTTTAACTTCTGTGTGGGTTCAAGAGGCGACATCGCCGGGCAATAATTAAGGATCTTATATTCTGGTTGGTAGTGCCCCCCCAGTTTGTATTTTTCCACAGATCCAGGTGTTATTTTGGTGTGCTCTTGCGATGAGGACTCCCAGCAAACTTTGGCACATTTTGGATTTTTTTGTTGGCTCTATCGTTGTTTTACCATAAGGTTTTCAATCCCCCTCCTTTAAAGTGCCTCGGTTACTAGACAATATGCGACCCTTCTATTCCTACAGAAGCTCTCTTATCTGGAAGTATGCCTAGGGGTGGTTTCTTTTCTGAAGCTGTTCTGATTTGTATTGTAACTTTTATAGCATGTTGGCCTTTTGCTGGCCCTCTGTGAAGTGCTGCATGTAAATTTGGTGCTAGTTATTAAGTTGTTTTTGCTAATGAGAGGTATCGTTTTTATTATCTTGTTTGCTCTTTGGCCTGTGACATCGTCCATGGGCCTTGCATTTGTTTAAAGCCCAATGTTCTTCTGTGTCTGTTATTTGTATTTTTAATATTTTGTTGTTTTAACAACATTTGCAGATTTTTTTATGAATATGTGCGTTTATGGTTTGCATTCATGAACCGAAAAAAGAGAGAAAATAGAGAAAGAAAGAATTTTGTGGCAAACACTGAGCCCCCAAAATGTCCCGGGGATTTTTGTTAGGTCTGGTTATTACCAAAACATGAGGATTTATTTTCGGCCGGCGCAGTATGCACAGAAATCCACGTTTTACCCAATTTTCCAGACAAATCCCTAAATAGGCAATAATTATAGAGTCTAATAAATTCCGGAAATTATTGCACAGATCCAGGGCACTCGTAATCGAGGACTTAATCTTCGAATTGCATTCTGTATCAGAACTGTATAGCTTTTAGACAATTTATAGCTTAATCTATGCTTTAGGTGCACAAATTGATCTTTTTGTTTCCAAACCTTTTGAAAGTGTTGCTTTATTGTGCATGTGTGCAACCATAGCATTATGGTGAGATTGTGCTAATCGAAATAAAGGTAACCCCTTTTCTATTTATAAGAGCACACACATATGCAAGAAGAAAGCGACTGCTCTGACTGCCGCCACCATAACAAACTCTACTGGGATTTTCGATGGTTGAGATCTGGAACACTCCGATATAAAAACAGCAACAAAATCCTCCTGACAGGTGACCCACTTAGCAGATACTTTTAGTCGAAAAGTAGGCCAAATCTTGATAGTTCTTCAGTTTTTCCTGCCTGCCTGCCTTTTTTCCCACATGCTCGGTTCTATCTGCCCCAATTAGTTTGAGTGATGGACCCCGGCACGGTGGCGGTGGAGGGGGCGGGGGTTCTGCGGGCTCTTCTCGAGTCACCGATGGGGGAATCAAATTGGGCTGGTTTCAGCGGGATCAGCCACACGCTGAAAAGTCCCATTTCAAGTATGTGCAGGGAAGAGGGCTACAGAGCCTGTGTTGATACGAAGGCCTCCACAGAATCCAGGCTGCCACGTACAGCAGCATTAAAACTGTAGGACTAACTGGGAGAGAAAGCCATATATCTCCTGGAATTGGTACACTCCCACGCACTGTAGAGATTTATGACCTGTGTACTGTTTCACAGAATTAACTTCAAAGCGGACTCAAGCGACCCTATGACTGAAAATTGTTTTTCTACCGGTATTTTTGTTCCTGATGCGCTAAGGTGAGCTGCAAAGCAGGTGGGGGCATATTTACAAGCCCCTTGCGCCACTTTTGCGTCACTTTTCCCATGTTAAAAACAACGCAAAGTGACGCAAGGGGCTTGTAAATTTGCCCCCTGATGTTTTGACCCCACCTTCACTTAGCGGTGCTACTGATCAGCCCCATTGAAAAATGGCCTTGAGCAGGAAGCCGCAAAAATACTGCCTCATTAAAATTGATGAGGCCATAGTGCTGCTGTAAATTGTAGGAACAGAGGCTGCTTTAAAAAATAAAACTTCTGTTGGAGTGGGTAAATACGATGCCAATGTATAGCGTGATATGTGCAGGTAGGACAATGGAAATACCAAAAATTGTGATGTTAACATATACCACAACCTGTGCCCATATAACAATGTCAATGCCCATAAATTAAATATCAATGTGTGTCATAATCTATGCACAACAGTGATGATACCGCCAATAGCAATGTCATTGTGTGCCATAATCTATACACAAATGACAATGTTGTTACCAGTAAAAGCAATGTCTATGATCTAGGAATGCATAACTATGTCAATTTCAGTAAAGACAATTTTGTTTGTTTTTTTAAACAATTTTTATTTGCATTTAAGTTTTATATACCATGATTACATCCCCCCCACCCCCACCCCTGCAGAACAGGTAGCACAATCTAACTTACTGTTAATTTTAACAGATATGGAGAAAAGTATGTATATTTGTACAATGAACATTTACGCTAACAGACTGAGAACAAAGCATAAGCAAATAGAGAGGGAGACATTAGCTATAAGACCTGCGTGATTGAAGCGTTTCACTCCTCATGCATCCAATCTAGCAGAGGGGCCCATATCAACAAACCCTTATTCCGCTTTGTCCTCCCTTTGTTTCTATAAATCGCTACTTCTATGTTGCAAGTTGCAAACAGCCTGGTTCTCCATTCTACAAACGATGGTGCTAATGGATCTATCCAGGCTGACGCAATGCACAGTCTGAAAACAGCCATAGCAATGAAGATAAGCCTATGCATTGAATGGGGTCGGGGTGTGTTTGATGTACCTAATAGAATTTCTTCAGTTGAAATGTTAATACGGCAATGTGCGAGGAGGGAAAGAAAGTCAGAGATTGTCGATATGATATTCCCTAGTAAAGGACAAGTAGCAAACATGTGAATTGAATCTGCTGATGGAAGGGAGCACCTCGGACAGTGTGTCCTAGATCCGTTCCCCCATTTTGCTAATTTGCCTGGGGTATAATATAGTGAAAAAAATGTTTTATAAAATTGTGCTTGGAGATTCATGGACATTAGAGTTGATATTGACATCTCTAAGGCTTCCAGAAAGATTCGAGGAGAGATGCCCAGTCTTCCCTGCCATGCCACCGTATGTTTCTCCAAATCGTCTGGCATCAGTAAATTAAGCCCTTCATAAATCTCACCAATTTTAGGGATTTTTATAGATAGTAATTTATCCATAATTTGCCATGGTTGGAATTTAATGCGTCCTCCCCCTTTCTTTAAAATAAAATCCCGCACTTGGAGGTATTTAAAGAAATCCCTATTAGATAATTTAAATTCGGTTTTTAGTTCCTCAAACGACTTTATACCATTCACAGAGAAAAAGCACCTGAGTTGTTTTATCCCCAATACGGCCCATCTATTCAAAACTAAATCTTGAAATATTTCCGGTAGATCCAAATTCTGCGTTATAGGTGTATAAAAAGAATACCGGCCTAACCCAACTAGTTTTTTTACATTCCGCCATACTTTAATGGTGCTAGAGATAGTCTTGAATTTCACCTTTTTAAAGTAATCATCGTTTAGGTGCCGCCATAAGCAACCTGCACAGCCGTCACCCAGAATAAGTTCTTGCGGGGTGGGAATGTTATGGACGTCTATGTCTCCTTTTAAAAGATATGCGCTGTATCGCAGCACTGTTGCCCAATAATACAATTTAAAGTTTGGTAGTGTCAATCCCCCCCCGATCTCTAGGTAAAGTAAGCCACCTGAGTGCTCTTCGTGGATTGTGATATCCCCATATAAATCGTGAAAACAAATTATCTATATTTTTAAAAACTGCTTCGGAGAATTCAAGGTTAATAGAACGAAAATAATAGAGAAACTTCGGGAAGAATAGCATTTTAACGACATTAACTCTCCCCCCAATAGTAAGCTGTAGATTATGAAGGCGCCGTAGTTCTTTCTTGGAGCGACTTATGAGAGGGTTAAGATTATCGTCGACTATGTTTGTGATATTAGCATCAATACTCACGCCTAGGTAGATTGCTTTATTAATTATTCTTGGGTCTTGCATCGTGATTTTGTTATTTATAATGATCTGGGTTTTACTACTGTTTAGTTTATAGCCTGAAACTTTACCAAAAGCATGGGCTTCTCGTTCTATCCACATAATGGCGTTATTGGGGTCACCTGTAGTAATAGCTATATCGTCAGCATATGCTAGACATTTTGTTTTTACGTTACGGACTTGAATTGAGGGAATTGAGTTGTTATTTTCCAAATTGTTAATAAACACATAAATATAGATAGCAAAGAGAAGGGGCGAGCAAGGGCAGCCCTGTCTTGTACCACGTGTTATGGCGAAACTTTCAGATAAAGCCCCATTGATTAAAACATGCGCACTGGGGTTTACATAGAGCTGTTGAATTGCTGTTAGATAATGTCCGCCAATCCCACAGTTTGATAGGGCCGCCCACAGGAATTTCCAGGAGACCCTATCAAACGCTTTCTCCGCGTCGAGCAGTATGAGGGCCATAGGGTCTCCTGTGACCCCCGTATAATCAAAAAGGGAAATAACCCTTTGAATATGATCAGTCGTGGACCTACCTGGAACAAAGCCATGTTGTTTTTCCGATACGATATTGTGAATTACGGGTGCCAATCGATATGCTAGTATTTTTTAATAGATTTTAGAATCCCCATTAATCAGTGTAATTGGTCGATATGAGCCCAATTCTTTCACATCTTTGTTTTTTTTAGGAAATACTATAATCTTGGCAATGGACCATGACATGGGCGGATTCCCCCCAGAGAAGATATTTTGAAAGAGGGGAGTTATAATATTCTCAAGTTGAGGGGCAAATGTAAGATAACAATCAGTTGGAATTCCGTCCATGCCTGCTGCCTTTCCGGTAGCCAGGCCCTTAATTGCTAAGAGTATTTCATCATAGGTGATTGGACCATCTAACATCTCCTGCTCAATAGTTTCCAGGTGTGGCGGGGTAAATGATTCCAAGTACATAATGGGATCACCACATTCGATATTATACTCGTGATAGAGGTTCTTATAGAACTTTTGAAAAGATGTTCTTATTTCAGATGGATCTGATCTTAGGCCTAAATCCGGGTCCCTAATTTCTTTAATTAGAGCAAAAGATGTTTCTTCGCGGGTTCTGACAGCTAGTTGGTGGCCCATTTTTTCCCCCAGCTCGTAGATTTTACCCTTGTTGATATTAGCTTTAATAGCTGCTCTATCAATTAAAATTGACAAGATTTTATTTTTAACAATAGCAACTTTGCGCTCCGCATTAGCAATTGGACTACCTTCCTGTATCGTTTTAATAAGTCCTTCTTCTGCTTTACATATATCTTCTTCTAGTGAGATTATTTTTATTTTTTCGATTTTATTGTGATGAAAGGAGAATTTCATAGTTTCGCCCCGAACCCCGGCCTTCAGAGTGTCCCACACAATGTCGATAGGGGTAGACCCGATGTTATCTGATATGAAAGCGGGGATCCAAGTTCTCATATGTAAATTATATGCATTATTAAATAGTAAAGCTCTTTCGAAAGTCCATGTATTTGTATTAGATTTTTCAGGACCCTTCATTAGGTTAATCTTAAGCGGGTTGTGGTCTGACAAAATTCTGGGCATTTTATTGATTTGACATGTAGAGCGCAAGCTATTCAAAAAAAGCAGATAGTCTAGTCTTACATGTTTTGAGTGTGGAAAAGAATAATAGGTATAACCAGGGTCGCCCGGATGATCCATGGCCCAGCCATCTAAAAGGCCGTGTTGTAAACATAGATCTTTAAGAGCAAAAAAATCTTTTGGTTTCCTGCCTTGATAAATAAACCCAGGATCTGTGGACCAATTACAGGGTAGATGAATATTAAAATCTCCACAGAGAATCAAAGGAAGGGGCCAGTGAAATAGCTCGTTAGACACCTTAATCAGTACCTCCGGATCATCAATGATATCCGCATATATTGTACATATCGTGAATTTGCTTGCCCCGTTATTGAAATTGCATTCAGTAATTGCAAATCTACCTAAAGTATCCGCTTTTGAGCGGGGAAATTGTAGCCCCCCACCCTTTGCTAAAATTGCGACCCCCCTGGTACGTGTCCCCTGTGATGTAGCTGCAATAAGTCGATATCCTAAAGATTTTAGTAGATATTGTTGCGATCCTTCGATATGTGTCTCTTGGAGACATACGATATTCGGCCCTGAAGTTCTTAGGCCTTCTGCGTTTTTTTGTCTTTTTTTAATATCATTGAGGCCGCATATATTCAATGATAATATACTGATCCTAGCCATTAAAGTTTTTCTTATAAACTCTGATAAATAAACCCCCTACTTTGTTAGTTCTTTCTATATTGCTAAGGTTAATATACTCCATGTGTATCATAAGGGTAAATGTTTTTTTTTGTTTTTTTGTTTTTTTAATATCCTTTTGTTCTCCTCCCTCCCTTCTTTTCCCCCAACCTGTTCTGCCCCCCTATCTGGTTGTCCCTGCATGCTCACCCCCCCTTCCCACCCAAAGCCCCCCACACCCCACCCCCCTTTCCATCCAATGAGGCACCCCAGGTGCGTTGGTACCCGGGTGTGGGTGTCCATGTGATCCGCCCATGTTAGCATCCCTTCCCCGTCCTAACCCTGTGTTTCTAAAGTGTGATAGTAAAACTTTAAGTGGTTATGTAGTTAACAAATTCGACAATTATTACATTTATCAGCCCCCGTGCGCTGTTTCTCCCCCAAGTGTGCTTATGTTAGAGTCACAGGGTTCACAATACTCGATGTACGTTATCAGTCTATATTTGTGCTTGATCTAGTTTTTCCAGACTTCCTTGCCCCAACTTCTGTTATTTCTCTCAGGTAATCTTGGGCTTGAACCTCACTAGTAAAGCTTCGCGTTTGTCCTTTATATATGATTTTCAGTCTCGCTGGGTTCTGGAGATAGACAGTAGCTCCAAGGTTTTCAAATGGTTTAAACAGTTGACGCATCCTCCATCTTCTTTCAACCGTCGGATGTGCAAAATCCGGTCTTACCAAAAATGTAAATCCTTTGTGTTCCCGCTGATTGGTTGGTCTTGCGATATCATATATAGCTTCTCTGAGGAGAAAGTTTCAGAAATTAATTAACATAGCCCCTGGATATTGCGGTGTCTTCTGAGGATATTTGGGTAGCATCAAGGGAAATCGATGGGCCCGTTGTACCTCCTTGTCCATATCCCAAGCCTCAAGTTCAGGGAATGCAGTCTTTAGGAGGCCAATCATAGATCCTCTTGCGTCATTTCCCTCAAAACCTACCGGAATTCCCAAAAATCTCAGATTGTTCCTTCTGGATCTATTTTCCGTGTCCTCCACTTTTAGCATAAGATCCCTTATGATTCCATCATGTTCTTTTTCTTTCTTGATAAGTTCAGTAACATCTGTTTCCAAATACTCGGTGCGGGTTTCTACCGAACCCATTCTTTCAGAGATTTCTATACAGGTGTTGCCAACTTTCTTAATTGCGCCTTGTAATTTTCCAATGGCCACATGGTTTCTCTGACTATCTTTTTTCACATCAGCGTGGACATTTTTGATAGAGCTTAAGACTTCGCTCAATGATGGTTCAGATAGAATACGTGGACTTCCCTTCGGCTTCCAAGTTCTTCCCTCACTTTCCTGCATGTTGTGACGTTCTTCAATTGATTTACCCGTATTTCTCTCGGATGGGCTTTTCCGTGACTGTTTTGTTATTGTTTTTTTAGCGTGATCGGTGTTGATGCCTGGATCGGTGGTCTCTTCAGCTGTATAACTTCCTTGGTGTTCCTTGGTGTTTTGTCCTCCTTTTTGCCAGGTGTTTCTTTGATTTTACGCTATGTCTGGTTTTGTCAGATATACGAGTGTCGTAGGATCCTTGCCCATCATGCGTTTCTTCGTCAAGAAAATCTACTGAGCTCTCTGTCAGGTCGCTTGATTCACTAGAAACGGACATCCCAGTCTCGTAGATATCTGAGTCCGATACATTCTCAGTGGCTAAAATATTTAGCGGTGACGGATGGTTCTCTGGCAATAATGCACAATTTTGTATTTCTGAAGCTCCGGTAGGCTCTCTGTTATCCACTACCCCTGATGATGATGATTTGACCACACCGGGTATTTTTACCAGATCACTCAATTTGTATTTATCGATTGACTTACAGTTGGAGTTTGCATTAGTTGTTGACTTGTTTTGACTTTCTTTTGACAAGGGGCTGAAGATTTCCGAGATACTAGGCTGAGAAATTGATGACATTGATGTTGTGCCTGTAGCTTTTGCTGACGCTTTCAGGTTCTTTATAGCCTGCAACCGTTGTGCTTTTTTGGCCCGTAAGGCTATTTCTGTAGTGTCTGCCGGTTCTCTACTCTTATCATCTGTGTTTTCTTTCTCTTTAGTTCTGGCCTTATCCTTTTCCTTTTCTTTTTGTAAGTTTCTCCTAACTCGCTCTGGGCCTTCAAGCGTTTCCTGCCCTGAGTTTCTTTCAGTGTTGGACTCGGCGTTGTTTTCTTTAGCTTTGGCACCTCTAGTTTCCGGTCCTTGCCCCATATATCTATTCCTGTTTTTTTTCCTTGGAGAAACAGGTGCGATCTGGGTATGGGAGTTTCCAAGGCTGACAGTGGTGCCATGAGAGCTTAGGTCTTTGATTTTTTGGGTTTCCCCATTTTCAGGATGATCGAGCCTTAAGGTGCTGGGCACTGATGTACCCACAATGCCGTCGACATTATCTTTCTCCATTCCATGGGTGCATGTTCCGGGGGATTCAACCATCGTCAACCCCATTTGCCCTTCTATTCCAGGATTTCCATAGCTCCCGTCACTACAGGCCATGCTCTGGAGTTGGGAATGTACTAGGATATTTGTGCGTTCAGTGCACCCAGCTGAATCTCCCAGCGTTAACGCTAAATCTGAATATCGGTCAGATTTCAGTTTGGGTCTCAGTTTGGGTCTTTTTTTTGCTGTCGTATTTTCTATAGCCACTTTTTCTACAGCCCCTATTGAAACTGCAACTGTATTTGAGGCTGATTCTATATCGCCAGTCGCGCCTGCCCTGGCACCGTTTACCTCCTGAATATCTTGTAGGCGGTAAAGAGTCCGGTCTACCTCAATTTTGGATCTCTTGGCCTCATAAATAGTGCAGAAAATCAGAAATACATGTGTTTCAGACCCCCTCCGAAGACTGCTTTGCACCATGCACTCTTTGCGCGCCTGTTTTTTTTTTAGCTCTTTACTTCTAAGCTCAAAGTTTGTTTTCTTCTTGTGCTGCTGCTTCGGGTTTATTCTTAGTCCTTCCCCCTGAGTTACACAGCACCGACTCATGCAGTCTCCTTTACAATATCTTAATTTGTGACTCAGACTCTGCATCTGCCTCTGCCAAACAGCTCCCATGTATAGCATTCGTCATCAGCAATCGGTTTCATAAATTTCGGTAACTGCAACCAATCAGAGAGCCCGCTCACTCCCAATGCGTGGTATTTGGGTGCCAACGTCGTGTCAGCAGATGACGTGCTGACGGGCGGACAGGCCAGCGTTGAGCGGTGAGTTGCAGCAAAAGAGTGATGAGCGATGTGCCCAACCCGCTGGCCTGGAGGGTTAGAGTCGGTGTGAGGCTAGAAGCTGAAAACCGTGCACCGAGAGCGGAGGGTGGAGGCAGAGCAGTGGTAAATCACCCCCACCTCCCGAACCGTTTATTTCACTTCAAGTCCTCTGCCATGAGCCGTGAGCGTTAAAGACCCGGTAAGAGCGTCATGAACTTAACTGCTTCCTCTGGGTTGTTTTCCTATTGGATTTCCCCCCCCCCCCCCCCCCAGGTTAACTCAGCATAGCTTAACTCTCTGTTTTGCATGGAAAACGATAAGCAGGCAGGAAGGCGATGCAGGGCGGGCAGGCATGTGCCGAAGTCCTGATGGAAAAAAACGGTAAAAACGGCAAGGAATGTCAGCCAGTTTAATGTCTGCCTTTGGGAGATTTCAAAGAAGATGAATTAAGGCCGCTCTATGCTTGTGTTTTCCTTATGGTGGTAGCAGAGGAAATAAAGTGTAGCCGGGGGTAGCCGGGGGTAGTAAAGACAATTTTGAAGTATGCTATGACAGCTATAAGCACAATGTTGAGAATGTCGATAAAAATGATACCAGTGACTCCCATATTATTTTTAGGTGTTCCAGTCAGTGAACTTCCCATCAACCTCAAATCAGAAATACGTGGTCAGGCAGGCCCTGTGACCCACGGCCACACCCGCCTTTCAAATAACAGATCACAGGTTGCGTCTCTCTTAAACCAAAGACAAACGCCCGCCGAGGGAAAACCGTGATCGATCCCACAGGTAGATAGTTGCAACACAAACAGGTCCTTGGCAATTGGGCCCAATAAAACACATTTAACCAAAGGCTTGCCTTCCAAAAAAATACCACAAAGCTAGAAACCACATGTAGATAGAATCACTCAGCCAATTAGGACACAAAATGCACACCATACATAGTGCTCATGCGTTTTTCATGCCAGACATCGCGACACATACACACTGGCCCACACTAGCTCTCCCTGAGGTTGAGAGCCATCTGTGTCCTTATCTGATGCCTGAGCTTGTTAATGTATAACTGAGAAGCTTTTCAGAAATGCAGAAACTACTTTATAGTTACTTTATTGTACCTCACGAGATGTCTATAATACCAGCCAAAACACTGAGAGACTTTGCTGCATTCTATCGAGTCTCTCCCGACCGCTGCGTTTAATTAAACCAACTTATTCCTGTTTTGTCAAGCGCCTCTTGTCTTTTAATTTCTTGAAGGTAAATTCACATCTGACCAACACTTCCATTCCGTGATTGGCATAAGGGAGCAAGAGTACCAAGCTGTACCTCAAAACCAGAAGCACATATTCACAATGTGGAAGTTGCTGCATGGGGACAGCTTCCACCTTGAGAATGGTGTGCCATCCCTCTTCTGGAGTTGATATCAGATCATTGGTTTGTGACTGTAATTGCACTCAAAAAAACATTTATACATTCCATTCCAACTCACAATTTGTCCTTTGTACACACTGCAACTTACTTGTGGCCTTTTAATTCTGATGGTGGATTTATGAGATTCACAGGAACCCTGTAGTTCTGTTTATTTTCACATTGGGACAATCCATATGCTTAGCCGGAAGATGAAGGTGGGGCCCACCTGTATTCATTTTTGGGGGCCAGCACTTATCTTTCCTCAGCAGAGTTTGACCCAGAGCAAGAGAGTGAACAACACACAAGGGACAAAGAAGGAGGAAGAAAGAAATGGAAAACATGGCATAGGGAGAAAGCAGGGTTAAAAAGAAACTACAAGAGTGACATGAAGAAGCAGGGTGTGTCTGGTGGTGGATTAAAGATGCTTAAGGCTAAATCGACACAAGGCAGCATTGTTATTTGGCATGATAACATTAAGCAGTGCTGGCTGCAGGCTTCTGAGAAAAACTTTGGGCCCGACACTTATTCTTTTACAAATTAAGCACTGCATGGGGATTTTGGCTGCTGGAGAAAGCCAACATCTCTGTATAAAAATGCAGGGAAAAATGAGGAAATAGTGGGGAATCGGAAGCAGAATCACTGATTTCCCTGGTAATTCTTCATTTACAGATGGACCCTCATGTTCCTACCTGTATCCTCCAGGGGGGCCGACGGAGGGGAAGATTACCAGGATATTCATTACGAAATCCCTACTACAGTGGAGAAACCTTGAGTTTAGCAGGGAGGGGGGCACTGCAGTTAATGGAAGTGCGCCACCAAATTATAAATGAAGCCCAAACTGTTTTTTTGGTCAAGTGCCAAGACTGGATCTCAAACCAGATCTCTATTTCACAGCCTGCAACTTCAACACAGAATTTCATCTTCTCCGAAACCTTTACATGTTAGCATATTTGATTCAAATACATAGGTGGCGTAAGCTCATATTCTAACAATTGCTGTGTGCAGAATCTATGCATTGTGTGGGTTCTGCATTCTTTTTAGTATAAAATTCTCAAAACACAATAAATATATATTTTTTTTTTTTGAAAAAATATTTTTTAGAAGCCTTTTCTAGTTACATCTCCTGCCGAAATGGAAAATGTGGATGCATCTTACCACCGGTCACTCACGCCGTGACCATTAGATATAAGTTTAAAAGTACAGATGGGAGCAGGAAACTCATTAGAAAGTTTTTGAATAGACAAAAACAGGCAAATATGCATGTCATAAACACAGATTGTACAGGCACTCAAACAAAGCAGTACAGAAATTGTAAGAGGTGTGTCTTCAGTAAGGGTGTCTTCGGTGGGGCCCATAACACTTTGGGACATGTAGCCTGTGAAATAATTCTTTTTTCAATATTTATTTAGCACTAAACTACTGATTAAAATGCTAGTGCAGGTCAATTTTCACTAAGGCAATATCCTGGCATCATGTTCTTTTAATTTCACTGAGGAAGAGGTAGTGCTGAGTTTAAATGCTGCAAAAGACTTGTAGATCATCCAGGTACATGTTCCAGCACAGGAACAACCCCTTGGTGAAGATCGCTGGCTTCATTGAAGGCACACAACTGTGCACATGTGCACATGATTTACATACATTTCCTTTACGACTCCTCTCATGGGAGCAGGATTGAAAACCACATCTACTCATTCAAATGTTACATACAAAAATATAAGATATACATGCTTTGCATACGTTCCACACCTATAGCTTGTAGATTATTTCTCTGCATGCATATCTTAGACAATTCTGCATTTTTATGTCTCACCTAATAGTGCCCATTTGCTGTTGCTGCGAGGGGTATTGTATACAGTAAAGGGCTTGGAGCCTGCTTATTACTTACAGTTTGATGGCTCAATGGTCAATCTTTTTAGCTGCCTCCTAATCGGCCACCATATGCCTCACATCCCTTCCTTTTATTTCTCCAGCGCATGGACCAGGTACTAATTGATTTAATTTGATTAGTGTGTCCTTCCGCTGTCTTCCCGCAGCTCCTGCTGTGATTCAGGTACTATTTTTTCCAATATTCTGCCCATCATGTCTACTTCCATGCTACACTATTGGGTTGCTTTTAGCTTCCAGCCTTCAGGTTTGTTTGGTGTGGAATTAAATTGTTTAGGAAAACACTGTTTCCTTTTACAGCACCAAACAAATGGCAGGGACTATTAAATCAGTTTGTGACTTTTTTACAGTTTGGAGCTTCCTTTTATAGCACCAAACAAATGTCACTGAATATTAAAGCAGTCTGTGTGACTGCATGTGTTTGTAGGCTGCACCACTTCTCTGCACAAAGTATGTGTCTATTTAAGTGTACACCAGTCTGAAACCGGACGCCCATAGTGTTTCCAGACAAGCAGTTCAGTCGCATGCTTCAGGCCAGATTGCCACTAAGCAATATAAACATTTTGGACACATCTGTCCCTTTTCAAACACAATGTATGTGGCTTTTCACAGTGCCTCAATTTTGGGCAACTCTGCAGTTAATCCACTTAACCTTAAAACCTATGTCCTCTGTTTCATATGAATTGCCACTCTTCATGAGCATACAAAGTATGTGTCTCTTTAAAGTGCTTTAATTTTGTGCAGCTCAGCAACTACTGAAGTTCTCCTTAACACCTGTGCCTAAGTCCTCATTCTCATATGGATTCCACAAAAAGCCCTTTCAGGTGCCCTATAGTCATATGTACTTAAGTGAAACAGATATGAACGAAATGCCACAGCTCCATTCCACTCCACTTCACTCCAATCTATCCCACTCCACTCACCCCACTCCAATTCACTCCTATCTACCCCACTCCACTCCAATCTAAACCAATCTGCCTGACTCCACTCCACTGTACACCACTCTAATCTAACCCTCTCTACCCTACTTCACTCCAACCAGTCCCACTCTACCTCGCTCCAATCCAATTTACCCCAATCTGCCAGGCCGCACTCCAATCTACCCTACTCCACTCTATCCCACTCCGCTCCAACCAACCCCAATCTACCCTAAATCACTCCAATCTACCCCACACTACTCCACTCCAATCTATGCAATTCCACTGTAATCTACCACAAACTACCCCACTCCACCCCAATCTACCTCACTCCACTCCAGTCCATCCCAATCTACCCCAATATATCCCACTTCAATCTACCCTGCTCCAATCTACCCCACTCCAATCTACCCCACCCCACTCCACACCAATATTCCACATTTCACTCCAATCCATCCCACTCCACTCCAATCTACTCCACTCCACTCCACTTCAATCTTCCCCATTCCATTCCATTCTATTCCACTCCACACCAATCTCCTTTCCCCTCCAATCTACCCTTCTACACTCAAGACACTCAACCATAATCCATTCCACTACAATCTACCCCACTCCATGCCACTCCAAACTAGCACATTCTAACCCACTCCAATCTATCCCACTCCACTCCACCCCAATCTATCCCACTCCAATCCACTCCACTCCAACCTACCCCTCTCCACTCCATTCCAATCTACCCCACTCCACCCCAGTATACCCCACTCCACCTCAATCTACCACAATCTACTCCAATCCACCTTAAATATACCCCAATCCACTCCACTCAAATCTACTAAACTCCAATCTACCCCACTCCACTGCAATCTACCCCACTTCACTCAACTAGCATCTACCCCAATCTACCCCACTCCAGCCTACTCCATTACACCCCAATCTACCCACTCAAATCTACCCCAATCGATCCCACTCTACCCAACTCCACTCTACCCCAATCTTTCCCACTCCTCTCTACCTCAACCTACCCCACTCTACCCTACTCCAGTCTTCCCCAAACTCCCCCACTCCTATCTACCTCACTCCAATCTCACCTCAATCTACTCCCCTCCAATCTACCCCACCCCAGGCTACCCCACTCCACTGCACTAACTTTTAGCCATGCTGAACAGCAGCCACAATAGTGTACAACATGGCAAAAACACATTGCCAAAGCCAATCGATCTTGCATAATCAAGACCTATTTTTTTGACAATGCTTGTTCATCTTACAGATTTTTACATGCATCAGCCACACTTGCCCTTGTAAAAAATCTTTGTGAATAGTGCCCCTGGGCTCCACTATGTTCAAAGCAGCCAGAACAGCATTAAACATTTCTGTAATCTTCTCAAGATTGTTTTGTAGAATGCACATCACGGGCTGAATCATATTCAGGTATGGCAGTTACTTGGCCTCATGTATTCAGGATACATTCACCTAGTTCTCTGTATTTAGGCTAATTTGTTTAACTTATGTCAATCTAGACCACAACTCCCAAAAGGCATTAATTTTTAGGAGAAAGTTTTAATCATGATGCCCAATGACATGAAGTCTCTTGATCACCACACTCTGATGAACAGTCTGAACTTTATCAGGATATTACTGCTCATGAGAGACAATATTGAAGCCACATCAATTTTGAGCCATTGAAAGCAATGCAGTTTTCCCAAGTATTGCTTGCTGGTGCGCTTGACACCTGTATACTTAGAACTGGGCTGAGGCTAGGGTTACCACCTGACTTGTTCTCTACTGGCACCACTGGTATTTTGATATCCCCCCTGAACAAAAATAAGTAAAAATCCCTACAGCCAGCATTTTCTGCTTTTATCTGTACATACTTCAAACAGCAAATATAAGTAGAAAGCAATTTTAAATTTGATCCAGAATGTGTTTATCACCCAAGAGTAATAAATAAAGTACACAAAGACAGAAAAGCTATTTTACAAATGAATACATACGATTTTCTTTAAAAGTCCTATTTAGTATCACGTCTGGGCCTTTTCAGACTCTTAAAACAACCACAAATGACTGGTATTTTTCTCTTTGAAGGTGGCAACCCTAGTAAGACTATTAAAGCATTGCCATTGATCCAGCGGAAGCATTATAATTGTTTTAATTCTATCTCTTACTTCTGCTACCTACTCATTTATCCCTCTAACCAAACTGGGCCCTCTACATTTAGAAGAATCACAGAATTACCCTTACCACAGAGATAAATGCTTCTCCAAAGGATCTTTCTCCACCAATCAGAAGAGTAGGAATTAGGGAGTCCAAAACACAATGTTAGGAACCCAGTAAGACCCATTCATTTGTGACTAACTCGCAAGTTCGAACTCGGGTTCAAATACACCACTCTCAGGACCATGCAATAGAAATAAAGTATTGCAATGGGATAACTCAACATTATAAAGACGTTAAGTTCAACTAAAAGTATGCACACTAGGAGCTCTGCTACAACAACACAGAAGAAAAGAAGCAGAACTTGATCCTCTGAAAAGATTAGGTGATTCTCCCTACAATGCATTTAAAATTAAATGCAAAAAAAGCACAGTTCAATGAAAGAACATCAGGACCCAATAATAGTCTCAATTTGGTTATTGTATTAATGATCAAAAACCAATACAGATAAGCAATCTCTTAAACATTTCAGTCAGGAATATTACATCATGTTGTAAAAGACAACACATTTAGTCCGAGATAAAAATCCAAAGAGGATGGTTTAAAATAGTCATCAGATGCAAGTTTACAGATTCCTACCACCATTAAAGGTAGAAGCATGGTTAATTTCTCTAACATCATCTGAAGGTTCTAAACCAAAAAGGGGTAAAAGGACAATTAAGGGTGAGTAAGCATGGACAACATTCTGTAGTTCTGCAAAGAAGGATTCCAGCTCAACTGGTTAAGGCAGCAGTACGGTGAAAGGCAGTCTAAAATAAGAGATCAGGTATGGTTTATAAAATCATAGGAAAAGCGTTTAGTCCTCTTGCATAAGAAAACATATTTTCTATTGTTCTTGCAAAAAAAAAGAAACAGCATGGTGTTGCCCCTCTTTTGGGGTTTCTTCTTTTAAAGTCTTTATGACGCTTTAGTGCTATGTCAGTCCACCTGTCCACCAGTCAGTCCATCGCATGATTAGTTTACATATGAAATCACCAAATACATTGTAGTTATTCCTGCATGCTTTCCCATGCTGATCATGAGAAAGAACTGCCTTTCAGGGCCTCACAGGTGTGTCACCAGTAAGAAGTTTACATTGAATCAATCCATGACATTAGACTATGGTTCACTTCCCCTCCAGACTATTTCACAGTAAACTTTAAAAAATGTCCTTTAAACGTAACATGATACATGTACAAAACAAATAAGGCAAGAGTTGCAGAAATGCTAAGGGACCATTGTACTTGGCTAGGGGTGAAAATGCAGTTTAAGAAGAACAGGCCTTCAAATGCATATGTCAGCTTTAAATGAATTACACAATTAGAATGAAATACAATGCATTAAATCTTCATTTCATAATAAGAGAAAAATAGTAATGTTTCACCAATGTATTATTATAAAAAATTGATAAACGTTAACTATGGCAATACATTTCTCTTTTTCTCACACTTTCAAGCATGCTTCTACGGTGCTGTTACTTCACTTGTCTCAACTGCTGTATTACTTCATTTAACATGTGCAATGTCCACGATCAGGTTTCTGTGTCTAAAATCAGTAAATATGTTGGGTAATGTGTTTTGAAATATTTTGCGTCATTATCATCAAGACAGCCAATTAAGGTATCAGATGACGAAATTTGGTCACCATCAAATCTGATAAGGAGATTTATAAAGTGTTCTCTTGGCTGGGTCAAGTCAAATTCACAAAACACATTTAGGCCTGCATGATTCTGGTCTATCAATAAAATATGAGGGAATTAGTGAAAAAAATGTGAGACACAAGGATGAGAAATGGGTTAAAACTAGAGAACAAAGTCTTCAACTCAGGTTGGAGTGTGGCCCTCAACATAAATTAGGTGGAGCCTTGGGGAGGAGAAGAGTGGCAGCATCAATGTAGGAATTGTATGGGTTTAGAAAGGGTCTGATGGGTTACCAAAAGCAGCCCTAGCAAAAAAATTCCCAGCAGCCCCACAGTAAATTTATGTAGAGACTGCACGGACTGAGGTCAACACACTATAGTGGGTTCCTTCCCAAGCAAAGTTTTGAAGCAGACAAAACTGAGATTTATTGAACTATTCCAATACATCATAGTCTCAGTACACAGGAGCACTGTTGTTCAAAAGCAGCGAACCATGTATGTAGTGATGATAAAACTGTATGACTGATACAAAACACTGGTTGAAGGGTTGCGCTGGACTTCTGCCACGAGATTTCTGCTCCCCACCATTAGCCAAGATCTCAGATCCATCCACCAATGTTTTTGTTCCTGGTCCTTAGGCAAGGAAAGCAAGAGTGGAGAAATGGGTCAAGACACTGCTCACTGACCTACAGGCAAAGTCAGAGAGCATTACTATAAACGTCACTATTCTTGGTGAGAATAAAGGTGGTGTGTTCGGGACCTATGTTTGTCTTTGGTCCATATTCAGTAGGACTAGAATGGATAGGATGGGGTGAAGTGCTCTATGGTCAAGAAATTGTTAATGTCGACCCCAAAGTCCAGTAGAGGAACATGGGCATGTAACTCCCAAGGTAGACCATTCTTTCTTCTTAGATGAGATAAGACACTCAGACCGTTTTGTACTTTCTTACTGAAAAGTAAAAGGGACATTAAAAGATGTATGTATTAATTGGGCAGAAGATTTTAAATCAGTTGACCTGATGATGAAAATGCACATTTTCTCTTTGTAAAACATGACATGCACCATTTGTTAAAGGTTGGTCTGTATTTGTTCAGGTGGCAAAGTTATTAGGCATCCATAAAGGACATTTTCTGTATAAACCAGATTTTAACCTTAATTTGCAGTGGCTTAAATACTCCTTAATTGTTTATTTTCTATAACCAATGGTGTTTTGTTAGCCACTGCATAAAAAATGCTGACCGAATGACACCAAATGAGGTGTGCACAAAGGGACACGTTGCTACAGAACTGCTCTATATCCATTCAGTAGTTTCAGCCGTATTTCAATTTAAATTCTGCATACTTCAAAAATCATGAATGGAGATGGAATCTAACTGGTGTGCAGAATATCATTTTGTCAGTTGGACCTTTTGTGAGGTCAGGAAGTTCAAAGACCTTGCTGAAAAGAAACAATTTGCGTTAATCGTGTGGGGAGAAGGGAGCACAATTCACCCCCTGGTGTAACCTGTTCCAAGCAGGGATCATGTGGGGATGAGATGAGCACAATTAATTCACCACCAGGAGGAACAATGTACATGTGGTTATCAATGGGCAAGGAGAGTAGAATTCAATTGGATGTATGACGTTACAACGGATACTTTTACCACGCATACCTTTACAACGCGGTTTTTACCACGCATACCTTTACAACGCATAGCGCTTAGAGGTGCTGGATAGTGGTAAGTATAGTTTTCTATTCCAACTCCAGTCCCCGTGGACACTAGGGAAGGTGTTGGATAGAAAATTAAACGTATTCCCTATCCTAGAGCGCCCCCCAGCGCAATGCGTTGTAATGGTTTGCGTTGTAATGCCAGCGTTGTAATGGTATTGCGTGGTAAAAAATGTGTGGTAAAGGTTGTATACCAATTCAATTGCATGGTTGATGAGGCTTACTGGGTAACTCAGCTCCTAGAGGCATCTTCCATGGGTCTTTAGTAAGCTAGGCATTGTAGTGGATGTGATGATGAAAGGCCAGTTCCTCTCGCTAGGAAGCTTTACTCCACCATCTTCTAGGTCACAGGTGAAGGGATTGTTCCAGTTCTTCTCTTTTATTCCCTGTGCCCGAGAAGCACAGAGCAAACCCGGCCTTTTCCTTAGTAAATCATTATCTGTACTGGTTCAGACAGAGGGACTTCTTTAGGGTATTGGTGGAGACTGAAAACCTCCAGTTTATGGAGGAAACTCAGAATATGTAGAATATTTCTGCTTAATTTCCAACACCATAGAGATTAAATGGTGGTGGAAATTCAGCTGGTAGATTCTACTCTTCACTTAACGTTTTCCCCATTCACTCAAAAATCAAAACAATGTCCAGAGTCTCCTTTCTTCATGTAAACTCTAATAGAAACATGGATCCAAAGAGGGTTGTATAGCCAGTATGTATCCAAACATGGGGCCACAGATGGCAAGCCAGGGCCAAATGGAGGGTCAACATTATTTAAAATGTAAAAACACTTTGCTAATCTGAATGGAGGGCATTTTCCAGACTTTTGCAAAAAGTCTTGTTTCGTAATGTGTCCTCAAACATCCTCAGTTAGAGCCCCCCCCACTCAGAGTTGCAAAGTAAGTCCCAGAAAAACACAAGGAAGATTTTCAAGTACACTGGAAGGCAAACTTGATTAGCAGGCAAATAGATGTATATTTCCTTCATATATTACAAAACCCTGGGATTTCTTGAAAAGGACCTAGGGCAAAGGACTTGTGGATTATCATGTCTGGGAAGGGTTTGATGCACCCTGCAGGGAGAAATTATTTTGTGAAGACCCATAAATTGTGTCATCGATAGACACCATCCCATTGTCCCACATACCCCAAACAAACACAGCAAACACCAAAGACTCATGTAAGGACTTTGTGTGGGACTGAATATAAGGGCAGAAACATGTAACATCTACAGTGGGTTCCCAGCCTACTGATTCCACAGACAACAAATATGAAAGAATGAACAAACAAGAATTTATAAAGAACAAAAGATGCTTCAAAGAGTGTCCTGGTGCTGAGACTAGAGGGCAAGGAATCTATCCTCAACAAAAAAACATGTTTTTCTTAAATAGCAGTTCATACTCTTCAAGACGAAGCTCAAGAGGTAATTTGTTCCAAACAATGGGAGGCAGGAAAAAGAAAGAACAATCGACATTCCTCGAGCACTTAACCCTTAGCACCACTGACAAGGCCATCTGAGAGGAGTGAAGCGCCCTCGTAGAAGAGTAGAAATGTGCTCTGGTTTGTAGATATTGAGGGCCTATATGATATAAGACTCTATAGGCCAGGACAAATTCTTTAAACAAAATCTATTTCTTGACTGGAAGCCCGTATAGAGAATTTAGATAAGGCAAAACAGTAGTTTTGTAAGGATGTTTTAGAAGAAGCGATGTACACATTTTTTGTAGCACCAGAAGCCTTTAAATCAAGTCATTTGGCAGGGCTAGGTAGAGAGCATTGAAAAAATCCAACCTAGAAGTGATTAAGGCCTGAACCACCATTTTCCCAGCAGGTATGGGCAGAAAATGCAGGAGTTTTGTAATGTGCCAAGAAGCCCGAAACATGTTCCCACCAATGCCGCAACTTGTGGCTGAAAGTCAAGCTGGTTATCAAATAGTGAACAGAACAGGGAGGCACAGCTTTTCAAAGTAGAGCAAGGACAGGCAGAACAGATTTACAGAGGCATACAGAACTTCTATCCCTACAACACATAAATTCTATTTCTATTTCTAATTATATCATTTATAGAGCACGACAGCTGCCCCAGCCAAGAGGCGTCCCGGCGCTAGTAACAGAATAGGCAACATCCGCGCAGGAAGCAGTCTACACTGTGGGAAAAAGAAAGGTTTCAATAGCTTTCCTAAAATAAGACAAATTGTCAAGCTCTCGAATATGGGGTGGCAAAGAGTTCCAGAGAGTCGCCGCTATTTACCGGAAGGAACAGCCTTCGGCCAGGGTTCCCCTGACCCAAGGTACCAAAAGTAAATGTTGGCCCATGGAGCGAAGCGGACAGGAAGGGACATGAAAGGAGAGCAATCTGTCAAGATATTAGGGGAGGTCAGTTTCAAGATCTTGGAGGCTATACAAAGAGCCTTGAACTCGAATCGTTGAGCCCCAGGCAGCCAGTGAATGCGACAAATTGTACTGCTCACCAAACAGACTCTAAGCAGGCCCAGAAGAGCTCTTGCTGCAGCGTTCTGTACTCTCTGTAACCTATGTGTATCAGCCTTGTTGGACCCTGGGTACAGAGAGTTCGCATGATCAAGTCTGGATGCATTCAAGGCTTGAATAATGATCTGTCTGGTTGGTGCATCAAAGAAACCTAAAATAGGTTTCAGCCCGCGCAATAAACCAAAACAGGTGCCCGCCACCTTCTTCATTTGAGTCTGGAAACTAAGAGAAGAATCCATTCAAACCCCTAAGTTCTTTACCACCTGCTTAGGAGGGGGGGCCTAAATTCATGGGCCACCAGTGTTCATTCCATAACCCATGATCCCTTCCCACCAGCAACACCTCCGACTTGCTGGCATTCAGCTGGAGGCAGTTAGCTGTCATCCATTAGGCAACTGCCGCAAGATCGCTTTGAAACTTTGCGGCATCGTGCTTGGAGTTGCTTGAGAGGGCTACCACCAGCTGAGTGTCATCGGTGTAGGATACCACCGTCAGTCCCCTGCTCCTGGCCATTACAGCCAGAGGTTGTACGTACAGGTTAAAGAGCAGAGGGCTCAGAGAGGAACCCTGTGGTACTTCATGCTTGATGGGAAAGGTAGATGAAGAGAACGGGGGGGAAATCCCCTGATAGGTCCTATCAGAGAGGAATAACGCTAGCCACTTCAATGCAAGGCCGCCGACACCAGCCTCTTCCAGACGGTGCAGCAAGATGGCATGGGACACAGTATCGAACGCGGCACTGAGGTCCAAAAGGATCAGTGCCGATGTCTGTCCTGCGTCCAGCGCTGTCCAAAGGTGTTCTGTCACCGCCAGGAGCGCCGACTTGGTGCCATGGCCGGGACGGAAGCCATTTTGTGAGGGATCTAGCCTGTTGTTAATGGTCAGGTGCTCTGAGAGGATGGAATTAATGTATGCCTCCGTAATCTTAGCAGGCCAGGGGAGCAGTGAAATTGGCCTGAAGTTCTCAGGTTTTTTGGCATCCAAAGATGGTTATTTGAGCAGTGGTAACACATGATATGGGCACAACAGCGGAACTGAGCGACTTATTGATCACCTGACCAAGGAAAGGAGAAGTAGTTGGTAGAATTTTCCTTAATTGGTCATGTTTCAATGGGTCAGACGGAGAGCCTGACTTGATTTTAACACAGAGGGCTGATAAACCGTCTTGTTGAATCTGAGGGAAAACCTCTAAGGAGGCCATCGTACCATTATTGGTTTGCTCAAGGAAGTCTGTTTGGGCCGTGGGAAAACTTTTATAGATATCTTCCACCTTCTTTGAAAAAAACAAGGTCAGCTCTTCACACTGCTTATTGTTGTTGTTGTTGTAAAACTTTATTTCGGCCGATAGGCCATAAAAGTGCATAATTTAACAATTCCCACGTACATTAACGCCAGTATTTTCCCAGTGGCCAGCTTTGGTGCATCTGTGTCTTTAATATTATTTAAAAAAGCAATAAGCCCATTGATATAAAGACAGAATAATGTGGGGGCCAAGACTCAGCCCTGTCTGACCCCCTTTCTGACAGGGAAGCGTGAGGAAAGTTCCCCAAATTTACCACATCTAACCTGGGCATAATTTTCTGAGTGTAACCTCACTAGCACATTGAGAAGGTAGGGCGGACACCCAAGCTCATCAAGCACCTCCCACAGCTTCTTTCTAGGCATAAGATCATAGGCAGACTTCAGATCAACAAATATAAGATAGAGGCTGCCACCCTCTATCTTCACCGTTTTCCAGAAAAATAGCTGTAATCTGAAAATCTGGTCCATGGTGGACATGTTTGATCTGAAGCCTGTCTGGTAGGGGCTCAGAATTCCCTGCTCCTCCATCCACCCCTGTATGCAGCACAAAAAGACCCTGCCCATCAGCTTTTGGGTGTTATCAATTAAGCTGATGGGTCTATAGTTGGTGGGTAGGAGAAGGCAACCCTTTTTCAAGATGGGAACTATTTCCGCGCCTTTCCAAGTATCTGGAGGGTTCATGCCCTTCAAGATTGCATTAAATAGGGCACTCAAATATGGGGCCCAAATAGTGGGTTCTTCCCGAAAGAGGTCCCCCGGAAGTTTATCGAGACCCAGGGCTTTATTGGGGAGTAAGCAGGTTAAGGCCATTTGCACCTCCAGCAGCGCGATGTCCCCACCTCCCCCCTGGTTCGACTCCAGATTTTTACTTGGATACACTGGGCTTGAGTGGTTTTCAACATCGAAATCATACAGGGCCCCAAAGTGTGACTCCCAAGCTTCTGCCGCTGTATTAGGCTCTATTGCTGGGCGTCCCCCCTCCAAACCAGAGCTAACTAATCTCCAGAACATTTTAAAATCGTTGGCCTTGAGCGCTATCCCCAGGGCCTCCCATCTTTCCATTTCCCACTCCTTCTTTGCCTTATGCACAGTTTTCCTGTGATTTATTCCAGCTGACTTAATAGATTACCTATCTTTACCTTTCAGCGCAATTAGAAGCTCTTGTTTTGCTTTGCGACAATTGCTAGTGTACCAAGAGCATTTAGGTCGCTCTATTTCCCTCCTAGAAACTTCCGGGTAGAATCCGTCTGTCAGGGTTGCCACTAGATCTTCATGGATTATTCTAGCCTTATCCCTGTCCTCTTCAAGTGGCTCCCCCTGTCCCAGCACGCTCATTCTCTCTAATAGCGTTAATGCAAGCTGGTACATCTTTCCCAGTTTGGGAGAAGATTGCCGGACGTGATTCCATCTGATTTTCCTCCGGTTGTTAGTAGTTACTAGACCTCCCCAGTGGTCACCGGATTTGAACCCATGGCAGCAACACCCAAATTCCCCAGCTTCAATCTTACAATCAGAGCGTTGTGGTCACTGTCCTGCCTCTGTTGTACCTCGAAGTCTAGGACTTTCTCCCAGGTTCTTGTTTCCACCATGATGTAGTCAATTAGTGATGTGTGACCATCGTGATTGAATGTGGTTTTGCCTGGGTGGTCGGACTTAGTCCTCCCATTGCAAGCCCTAATGAGTTGGACAATGTAAATGAATAGATTTGTATGGCTAAGGGTGACCATACTTTGATTGGAGTGATATGTGGTTTTGGAATTGACCAATAGAGATCTTCTTCTGAGGGGTCCTCCTGAGAATTGTCAGTTAAAGGTTCATATTGACAAGTTAGGTCACATCCCATAATTAACAAAATTGCTGGGTCGAAAGTTGGGAAATAACAACTTATAGTGGCCGATTCAAGTCTATTGACTACCGGTCTAGAGTAGACATTGATTAGAGCAATTTTCATCTTATCAGGAAATGACAACAGGACACATTGGAAGTTGTTATTGGAGGTTGTCATGTGCTCTGCCTTACACCCAAGATGAGTGCCCACCCAGATTGTGAGACGGGCGCCCTCTCCCACCCTTTGTGGCCAATATGTTGAATGGGGCAAATCCTATCCTATGATGTTCTTCGCAGGCCCAGGTTTCTTGGAATAAGCATATGTCTTGGTTGTCCACAAAGGATCCCCATTCTGGACTTGAAATGTTGTGTTTTAGGCCAGCTAAGTTCCAAGAAAGAATTTGTAACTCCCCATTTCCCATTCCGGCCTCTATTGGAGGCACCCAATTAGACACAGGGGGGAGGGGATGCACAGCCTGATGTCTCCTGTCTGCACTTGCCAATCCTACACTGCCTCAGTCCCTGTCAATGTGACCCAACTGGAGATCAAGAGAGATAAGTATGGCATCCCCACTTAAATGTCTGTCCACTATTTGGGTGTCATACCCATGGTCCAATTCCCTACAACTAGTCCCATTCATACTACTATCGGAGCGAGCTTCTTCACTGGAACAATTAAGTGATTGTTCCTTTCGAGTGTCAGTAATGCAGTGTCTAGCCCCTAGTCAATCAACCTCCTCAAGAGATCCATATCCATTGCCTATTGGGATATTATACAGGGGACGGTTGCCGGGATTACTCCACCTTCCTTCCATGAGGGGACCAGGGCTCACAGTGGGGTTTGACGAAAATGCCATACCGCTCTGATCGGTGCTAGGTTGGGGATAGAAATAATCCAGTGCACACAGGCTTATTCCTGTGGGTGTGTGATGGGCTGCATTAGGAGTGGATAACAAAATGCTAGCCGTGTTTGGGTTGTTAAAATTAATAACAACACACTCCCCTACTTCAGTCTTTCGGATATCTCCCAGCCAGCCTACTCTGCGGACCATGATTATCTCTCCCGCTCTAGCGTAGTCAAAGAGCTTGAACCTTGCGAGCTAAAATAAGCATTTGTTCCTTAACCTCTTGCGTACGTCAGCCGTCCGCCGGCCGTCCGACGTCACGGTGGGCGTGTGCGGAGGACGGTCGAGGGCCGTCCGAACCATGCCCACACCATAAATCACCCGCACCGCGGCAAAATTTTCGCCGCGGTCAAGGGGTTAACTCAAGCTGGGTTTCCTTAGAGTTGTGTAACATTAAAGATATTCCTGTCATAACTGCAACATATGGTGCACAGGCCGGAGGAAGATTTATGTTTGGAAGGGAAGTTGCTTTGGTCTCACCAGCAGAGGCTTCAGACAGTGGTACAGTTTGCATAGTAGTGACCCCCCTACTCACAGTCTTAGCCTTAGCCCCTCCACCTACTTCCATAGTGCTTTTTTTGTGCCTGATCTCTTGAATGGCTATTGCGTTTTTTTTATTCGCTTCCCTCTGTGGACCACTGATTATGCTTGACTCAGTAGTGTGGATCCCCCCACCTTGTACATGGCTTGGGCATAGAGTAGCATCATCTCTGCCAGTTTCCGGGCCTCCCCTCACTTGCTAGGCCCAGAGTCTGGTTGCACTTGAGTACCCAAGCCCTCTCACACTCTCTCCATTCTGTCTAGATGGGCAAATATGGGTGCTAGTTCTTCTTGGATGGTGGCTCTTAATTTGATTAAAAGGTCAGCCATCAGATTGTCTACCCACATCGGAAGTTCTACAGCTGGGTTATCTAATTTACTTTTACCCTTTGGTATTACTGGTTCATCTAAATCAAGTGTAGCTGCCTGATTATTTGCACATTGTTTTTTATTTTTTGGCCCTAGGACTGGGGTTGCTTTGCGTTTCCCTTTGTTTGTAGTTTTGGTAGAATTACTAACCCTATCTGATTGCTTACGGGTTCAAGTAACCCATAATGAGGGTTCCCTAATAGATGTTTGTGATTGTATTTCTTGGGCCCCTGAAATCAGAATAGGGGATTGACCAGAAGGCGGGAGGCAAATAACTGGGCTGCTAAGTATATGAGATGGATGGGGCCTTAGTCACCTCAAGGTCTAGTGCTCAAATATCCGGTGTAAGGGAGAGCCTCCTTTCTGTGCGCTCTATTTCTGTAGAAACTACCCCAATGGCCCTTTGAAGCATTTAGTCTATCGCTGTTGTTGGAGGCTCACATGTTGTTATTTTGTTTTTGTTAACAGCTGGCTTTTTACCCATTTTACAACAGCTGGTAATACCACACAATGTCACTCAACACAATTACATAAGAACACCCAAATCAACTGTCAGAACATGCAAAAACAACCTCCCTCCACGGGGGTGCTTTAATCAATAGCGCTGTAATAGTTCCTCTAGCAGATGCTAATGTCTTTTTCAATCAGAGTCATAATGAAAGTCATCAAGTTATTACGGACATATAGATTCAAGTGAATCTTACCCCTTCCTTTGATCGTAGTGTATGGGAGAATACAGCCGTTCGGGGGTGGCCCTGCCCTGCCTTTTCCTCTCGCTGACGGGCGCGGACGGGCCCCCCCCTGGTCCGGGCACGCCCGCGTGGGTCCCGCGCTGCGGGATCCAACTAATGATTTTAAGGCACCTCCTAGCGGGTCTGCTCTGACGCGAAGTAATCAATGGACCAGCAGCCCCCTTCTGATTGTTAAGGCCTGAGACAATGGCGTAGATACTCTTCGCAGGATTGGTGCTGGTACTAATTTCCTTGGGGTTAAACGCCACACGTTCAGTATGAATGGATTTGTGGTAGATCCTTACTGCCTCCTGATAGCGATCTTTAAATAATGAATCAAAATCTCTTCTCCAAGCCCTTTCGCATTTTTTACAGGTTTTCCAGAGCAGCGCTAATTTTTCATTGTACTACGGGTTAGTTTTAGACATACGATTGGGAGACCACTTAGCTGGGATCAGCTTATCCAACAGTAGATTGATCCAGTCTGAAAAGGCAGACTTGGCCTCATCAAAGTCCGTCGGCAGCGATGGAACGGAAGTCGAAAGATGGGGTTGGAATTTATCCCTGTATAGCTAACGCCATGGGCGTTTGAAAGAGTCGGAATTGTCTAATTTTCGCATAGGTGCAATGCCCTGAATAGTCAAAGGGACCAAAAAAATGGTCCGACCAAGTCATCGGGACCAGCGGTTGGACCGTGAGAGACGAAATGTTGGTAAAAACAGGGTCCAACAAGTGACCAGCCGAATGTGTGGGGCCAAAAACACGCTGATCCAGCTGACAAGCCGCTAAATCCGCCATCAAGCTGGCCACATCCCCATCAAGGTGGTTATCGAAATGTAGATTAGGATCTCCCAGGACCATAAAGTTGGGAGTGTTAACCGCCAGAGTACAGACGGTTTCAACAAGCGCTTCCCTGAAAGCTTTAGATGGGCCTGGTGGCCGGTATACCAATAGACCAGTCATAGTGTAGTTGGAGTTCAAAGTGATTTTAAAACACGCACACTCACAGCCCAAAATGGGCTGTTTAGTGAAGGTACAGGAATAGCCAGTTTTAACAATAGCCATAATGCCCCGCCTCTCATGTCTCTATTCAGAGTATATATAGCATAAACCTCCGGCAGTGTCAGTCCTGGAATCGCCACCGAGTCTTCAGAGAGCCACGTCTCAGTTAAAAATAAGGTGTCAGGGTATTCGGTTTCAAGAAGGTCATAAACATCAGTGCAGTGTTTGACCAAAGAACGACAATTCAGATGGAAGATAGTCAAACTTTTGCCTAGGGAAAAGGGACAATCTTGAAAAACTACAGGGGTGACAGATGAAAAAACACAGCCACTGAAGCTGAAAGGGCCCTCTAGACCCCCCAACCCGTGGACTGAGCACCTCCCGACATCGTCCTGATTGATAGCAACTCATTCTGGGTATAAGCGGGATATAATTTCCTAAAATAGGCAGCGTGTTTGGCCACAGCCTGGCGCGGACGGGCGCAGACTGGCGTGCCTGCGGTGTGCCCGCTGTGTGCATCCGCTGCTCTGCCAATGAAGCATGCCAGTTAAATGTGCCCCGGTAGCGGAAATGGAAAGAGGAGGGCAGAGCCACATCCCTCCACACAAACAGCACACGCTGCGGTGGACCGGGGACTGGCAAGATTGAATGCGAGGGGCAACACGTAAGGTGCAGGTATTTAAAAACACAACAATAGAGCAAATATCATACTGTTAAAAAGTGAAGCACCCCAAGCCCAAGACTAGCGCAAACTAACAATCGCGCTGTACCTAATGCTGCGCGGCCGGTCCCACTCAGCGTTTAAGTGTGCCCGGTAGCGGAAATGGGGAGAGGAGGGTGGAGCCACGTCCCTCCACATAAACAGCACACGCTGCCGTGGACCAGGGACTGGCAAGATTGAATGCGAGGAGCAACACGTAAGGTACAGGTATTTAAAAACACAACAATAGAGCAAATATCACACTGTTAAAAAGTGAAGCACCCCAAGCCCAACACTAGCGCAGACTAAAAATTGCGCTGTACCTAATGCTGCGCGGCCGGTCCCACTCAGCGTTTAAGTGTGCCCAGTAGCAGAAATGGGGAGAGGAGGGCGGAGCCACATCCCTCCACATAAACAGCACACGCTGCGGTGGATTGGGGACTGGCAAGATTGAAAGCGAGGAGCAACACGTAAGGTGCAGGTATTTAAAAACACAACAATAGAGCAATGGGTCCCGGGGGGACGTGGCACGAGACAGTGTCCCCCTGGGATAGTTTGCGCGGTGAGACTTCCCACGCAGCACGATTGGGCAGGTTGGGGAGTGGGAGGGGCTGGGTGTGCTCGTGTTGGGAGCGGGAGGGTGACGTCACTCTGGAAGAGTGAGGGAGCGGTGGCGTCGTTGTTTTTGAGGGCGCCGCCGTTTTTTGCTTTCCTGTCAGCTGTTTCCCTTCACGGTGCGGTATATTTGTTTTGAATACCGGCGGAGGTGTGGAGAGGAATGTCGGCGGACGACATAGCGCGTGAGGCAGTGAGAGCGCTGGTGGCGGTCGGGCGCACAGATTTGCTGCGTCCTGGAGCCACTATGACTGGTGTTGAGGAGGCGAAGCGCCCAAGGCGTGTGGCAGCAGAGGGGGTGAGTGACGCTGTGGCAGCATGCATGCCAATGTCAGGCCGCCCTACTGAGACTGTTTGTGAGACCACAATTTCTTCATTTAAACCTCGTCGAGCACGCTCCTCAGGAAGGAGTGCTCGAGGTAAAAAGGCTATGCTGAGGTCTACATCTGCGCCAGGTGTGCTGAGGGGTGGACAGGTACTGCTGGCCCCACAGGCAAGGAAGAAAGTTGGAAGGAGAGGTGGTAAAGCCAGCTCTAGTTGGGTGAGCAGCCAGCAACAATTGGAGTTAAGTGAGGAGGGTAGCTTCAAGCTGGTGCCACAGGATTTAGGAGAGCTGCGCAGTCACCAGGAGTATATGTGATGCAGAAAGAAGCAGCATTTTCAGGAGCGATACCACCAGTGTCATACGCTATAGGTCCTGATACCAGCTGCATTGATTTAGCGCCAGAGGTGTGGTCTGGGGGTACTGTGGCTGCAATAGTAGATTACCCCACTGACAGTGAGGAGGAAGAAGTGGGTCAGGTGGAATCTGCTGGGGTGGAAGGTAATGGTCGTGGAGAGCCAGTTTTGACTGAACTCAGTATTCAGAGTTACAGGAGGTTGTGCTGCCTCAACCCAGAGGCCCCACCGGTAGCGTTTATCCATGGGGAACCCATGCATGAGGAGGACAATAATGACTTTTGTGTATTTAAATCCGTGCCGGAATAGTGGGTTTTTTGGGGCAGGGGTGGTGGGACAAGTTCTTTGTGGGCGGGGGGTCATTGTCAGAGTGGTGATATTGACAGGGGTAGTGAGGTGGTGGCGGTTTTTGGGAATCCCGGCCACCGCCGTTTTACCCTCAGGTTGATTTTAACTCAGATTTGGGTCCACAGCAAGGGCAGTGGGTATGGGTTGACCACACTGAATTGCCGCGGAAGGTATTGTCTGGTTTACATATTGACAAGGGCACAGGTAAGTTAAAGGCGGTTCCTGGTCGGAGCGGCGGGAACTTGGTAACGGTCTCTGGTCATACTGCTGTGGCTCAGAGTTCTATTCCATTTCCAGCGAAGCAAGGTGCAGCTTTTGGTAAGGCAAAGCATACCCGACGCGGATCTGGTGCGGATCTAGGGTCATCGGCCGGGTGTGCTCAGCAGCAGCCTGTGTCCAATTGGGAGAGTTATGATGGTGGTGTTGGAGATGGCGCAATGCCAAGCACAAGTTTTGAAGGGAATAAGGTACATGATGATTATGGTTTTTTATATGATGGATGTGATAAAGAAAATGTGGATAATTCAAGGGAATGTTTGTCGCGGGGGGCGGCTCCTGGCTTAAGCGGTCAGGAGTTTAGGGGGGTGGGTAGGGGGCATTTCACGTCTTCTGGTGTGTTTCAGAGAGCTGGAGCGGACTTCTCTGCAGATCGGGGGCGGCGTGGCGGACATCATAAGCGTGATGTTCTTCAAGAATTTCAACAAAGGGCTACACAGCTGCCTTCAGGTAAGAAAGACTGGTGGGCTGCGTGGGCGTGGCCTTTGTTGAGCGGCGCAAGTGTGGTGCCGGGGGTGGGTGATTCTGAAGGGAATGCAAATGTGCAGTTCGAATTACACAAGGTTCCACAGGAAATGCCCCAGGCAAACATCGGGTCATGTGGTCACGGGGGTTTGGATGGGGGGCAAGTCCTGTTTCATCTGTAGTCAGTTCGGTGTAAAGTGGGGTTCAAGGGTGTGGCCGGTCGAGATTACCCTATATGGGAGTGGCCATGCCTTTGGGCACACACTTGTCCGAACGGACGAGACAAACAATTTGGAGCCATGACTATGTAGATGTGTTCCGTCTCTTGCATAGAGATCTGCAGGCTAGAGAGGGATCAAAAGAAGAAGAGATGGAGTTGTCACGTCGCCCTAAAGTGCCTAAGACCATAGAAAATTGGACAGCCGCTTTTATAATCTATGCTAGTGTATACTGCGAACGGTATCCGGAGAGGGTGGTGGCAATGTTCAAATACTTTGACATCATTAGGAAGGCTCATCTACAGGTGGGAGGATATGCCTGGCTTAACTACGACAAAGAGTTTCGGGCCAGAGTGAATCTTTTCAACGACAAGCCGTGGGGGGAAGTGGATCTGGAGCTCTGGCTTCAATGGATGTCTGTGCATCACTCATCGGCGACTGTCCATACGGCTAGTGGTCTTCCCATAACATATCGGCCCTTTCTTCAGCGTCCCGCTCCATTGGGGGCGGGGGGGTATTGGAAGAGCTCACCTGCCTGCCATGGGAGCGTGTTGGAGCTTCAACCGGGGTACCTGTGTCAGGCAATTCTGTAAATTCAAGCACGAGTGTGCTCAGTGTGGGGGGAGACATGCCATATTTCAGTGCTTCCCCAATCATCACCAAGGAGATCAGGGAAGGGGGCAGAGAGGCAGGGGGGCCCTTTCACCTTTTGTCCCAAAAGGCTCCTACCCCAGTTAAACTTCAGGCTATGTTTCCTTGTCTGGAGGTCTACCCGGATAGGGCAGCAGCGGTTAAGTTGTTTTGGGGTTTTAGCTTAGGTTTTCGCATTGGATACCAGGGTCCTCGGGAACAGCGGTGGGCTGACAATTTGAAATCGGCAAAAGAATTGCCTGCTGTAATTCGAGACAAATTGAGTAAAGAAGTGAAACTGGGTAGAATAGCGGGTCCTTTTCAGCAGTGTCCTTTGCCAAAAGTTGATGGTCTCGCCTTTGGGAGTTACTCCGAAAAAAGCCCAGGATGAATTTCGTCTCATTCACCATTTGTCGTGGCCGGAAGGTCAGTCAATAAATGACTTCATTGCATTGGAAGATGTGGTGGTTTCATATGCCTCGGTCGATGATGTGTTGCGTCTGGTGCGTATGACGGGGGTGGGTGCAGAGTTGGCCAAAAGTGATATTCAAGCGGCTTTTCAGTTGTTGCCCATCCACCCTTTGGATTTCGAACTGCTTGGGATGTCGTTTGAAGATGACTTTTATGTAGATCGTGCATTGCTCATGGGTTGTTCCATCTCTTGCTCTCTTTTTGAGACGTTTAGCACATTTTTGGAATGGTGCGTAGTACAGAGGTCGGGTTATACAACAGTTTGTCATTACTTAGATGCCTTTTTGTTTATTGGTCAGGCAGGTAGTGAGCAATGCAGCAAGGTGTTGGACTGTTTTCAATCGATGGCAAGGGACTTTGAAGTGCCATTGGCTCCAGATAAGACGGAAGGTCCGACCACTAAATTGGTCTTTTTGGGCATTGAAATAGATACAGATGCAATGGTGGCTAGATTGCCTTTGGACAAGGTCCACGAGATCAGGACCTTTCTGCGGGAAGTTCTTACTGCAAGGAAATTGGAGCTCAGGCAGGTTCTGCGGCTGCTGGGTGATTTAAATTTTGCCTGTAGAGTTGTGAGAGCAGGGCGCACTTTCTGCAGACGTCTTGGTTTTGCTACGTTGGGTGCTTCTCTGCCACACCACCACATACGATTGTCTAAAAAAGTTAAGGATGACTTGGTCATTTGGTTGCGTTTCTTGGATGAATTCAATGGAGTATCGATCAACTTCGTGGAAGACGACACTGTATGGCAGGTGCAGATCTTTTCGGATGCTGCAGGGGCTCAAGGGTTTGGGCTGTTTTGGGAAGGGCGCTGGTGCGCGGAGTGTTGGCCTGCACATTGGCTGTCGCAAGGTCGTAGTATCGCCTTCCTGGAATTTTTTCCTCTATTGGTGGCTTTGCAGGTTTGGGGTGAAGAGTTCAGGGATCGCAGCGTACTATTTCACATTGACAATATGGCAGTGGTAAGCTTAGTTAATGGACAGAAGGCTAAGGATGTGCGAGTACTGCAATTGTCGCGGGCATTTATGTTACAAACTCTTAAGCTCAACATTGTTTTTAGAGCCAGGCATATACCTGGAGTGAATAACGCAATTGCTGATGCTCTGTCCCGTTGTAATTGGCAGAAGTTTTGTTCTCTGGCGCCGAAAGCAGACAGTTGCAAGACGGAAATCCCTTCCGACATCTGGGAGCTGGGGGAGTGAAGATTGCGGAATTGGTTGAACACTCCATTGCTCAGTCCACTAGACGAAGCTACCAGCAAGCATGGTCTGAATTTCTTAATTATGCTTCCTCACAGGATCAAGGTGGTGCGGCCGTGGGTAATGAGCAGTTCATGTTACATTTTGTGTTACATTTGATGGACAAAGGTTTGTCGCACACGACTATTTCAGGGAAACTTGCTGGCATTTCATTTTATAGTCAGTTATTGTTCGGTCAAGTGGTACGGGTGGGGTTTTTGTTGAGTAGGATGTTAAAGGGTTTAGGTAGAAGCAAAGTTAATTCTTTACATTTGAGGGAACCGATTACTTTTGAACTCCTACGTTCCATTTTAGTTGTTTTGCCTAGTTTTTGTTATAGTGAATGGGATTTGGTGAGGTTCAGGTTGTGCATGATATGGCTGTTCTTTGGGGCTTTTTGGGTTTCGGAGTTATTGGGTTTACGGAATCAGACTGGGATCCAAATGACTGATATACAAATTTTGAATGAGAAAATTTTGCGGATCAGGTTACAACAGTCAAAGACAGACCAAAGAAGGGTAGGAACTTGGATACAACTGGGGGGAAGCGGGGTGGCGGGTTGTTGTCCATTGACAGAATGGGAGTCATTTCTAAAGTCACCTGTTTTTAGAGCTGGGGTCATATTTTGTAATGCAGATGGGGCCAAATATCTTGTTTCCAATTGTTAGCAGTTATGAGAAAAAGTTTATCACTGGTGGGTAAAAATCCACGGTGCTACGGTACACATTCTTTTCGAAGAGGTGCTGCTTCGGAGGCTGCCAGATTGGGTTGGGGGAGGGAGGAGATGCAGCACATTGGGCGTTGGAAATCTGACTGTTGTTATAGATATGTTCGTCAATGACTACAATTGTTTTCTTTTCTGCTAGTCACTTTTCTTTCTTATTGTAGGACGTGTTTTGTCTTTTCCCCGGAAAAAGAGAACATGGATTGTGGGCCACTCTTTGGTGAAGTGGTCATCAGTGTTTGCAGAACAGCAGATATGTGGAAGGGCTTTGGGTTTGATTGGCAAAGACCATGAGGTATTATTGAAAGGGATTGGGGGGCTGAAATGGAGAGACCTTTTCCCGTTATTGTCCAAATTGGCTCAGGAATGGGGGTTTCTGGATCTTTTACTCATACATTTGGGTGAGAACGACTTGGTCGAACTATCTGGTCTCACTTTGATTCAGCAAATGAAAATGGACTTAGCGGTCATAAAAAACAATTGGGTTGGCACAGCGGTAGTCTGGACAGAATTTGTGTACCGATACCAATGGCGAGGGGGCTCGCACGCATTCGGCAGTTGAGAAGGCTCGCCGGAAGCTGAATAGAGCCATGAAAATGTATTGCACTGCTATGGGCATTACTGTATTGGCTCATGAACATCTGTCAGGCAAGGAGCTTCATTTGTTCAGAAGGGATGGAGTACATCTGTCCCAAGTGGGGCAGGCGTACTATCTAATGGAGCTAAGGGTTTTTTTGGGCGGGGTTTTGGGGTGCTGAGTTATGGTGTTCTAACAAGGAGGGTTGAAGTTATCTGTGGGGAGGGGGGAGGTGTTGGGTGGGGCAGGAAAACACTTTGGGTTTTCCTGGGTGGCGTGTTTTGGGGGATAGGATAGTCTAGTGCGGACCTATCCTTTCTCTATGGGGGGTGGGGGAGGGTAGATGGAAAAGGGAAAAGTAAAGTTGGAAGGAAAAAACATTGGTTTGGTATTAAACAGTTTTGAAGTTTTGGCAAATGATGAAATCGTTGGGGAATGGTGATGCAAAAACCAGTTGGGGAAAAGGTTTTGGTAAATATACAAAGGTTTGTTTATCTAATAAATGCAAGGTTTGGAGTCTGTCTTTGGCTGTCCTAAAAATAAAGTGACCTTTTATGCTACTTAACAGATCAGATGCGTGGAGTGTCCTTTTTGCGCGATGGGTCCCGGGGGGACATGGCACGAGCCAGTGTCCCCCTGGGATAGTTCACGCGGTGGGACTTCCCACGCGGTGCGATTGGGCAGGTTGGGGAGTGGGAGGAGCTGGGTGTGCTCGTGTTGGGAGCGGGAGGGTGACGTCACTCGGGAAGAGTGAGGGAGCGGTGGCGTCGTTGTTTTTGAACCACCCACCCGCCCTCTTTCTGTGGGTTGGTGGGGGGGGGGGGTCTTTTGGTTTAACTGTACTTGTTGTGTTTTAAAAAAATATATATATATGTCGCTTTAGGGCAGTCTTGACAGTTCTCCTTATGTATTATATTTTCTTTTAGGCGTGTTTTGGGAGATAGGATACTCTAGTGCGGACCTATCCTTTCTCTCTGGGGAGTGGGGGAGGGTAGGTGGAAAAGGGAAAGGTAAAGTTGGAAGGAAAAAACATTGGTTTGGTATTAAACAGTTTTGGAGTTTTGGCAAATGATGAAATCGTTGGGGAATGGTGATGCAAAAACCAGTTGGGGAAAAGGTTTTGGTAAATATACAAAGGTTTGTTTATCTAATAAATGCAAGGTTTGGAGTCTGTCTTTGGCTGTCCTAAAAATAAAGTGACCTTTTATGCTACTTAGCAGATGCGTGGAGTGTCCTTATTGCGCGAATATCACACTGGTAAAAAGTGAAGCACCCCAAGCCCAACACTATCGCAGACTAACAATCGCGCTGTACCACAAATACCACTAGTTTTCTTAGTAAATAACATGTAGTGGATTTCTTCTTTCATGTAGGCCCACTAGTTCTGGTTCTTCCAATACTGGACCTAGGAATTTGTCAGAATTTACCAATTTTGCTGCGTATGCAAAACAATTAGAAGTTTTCTCTTACTTTTGAAAAATGCCATTAAATTTCTTGAATGTTGTTGCAGAAATGTCGTCTTGCTTGGTTAGAATTTAGGGGAAATGCTGTAATTCAAATAGTTGGGCATAGTTAAATGTTGAAGAAGCATGATTGCATTGTCTTCTTGGTTCAGTGAACCCTGATGCCCTAAGTATAGATTGGACTTTGAAAAAGATAAGATAAAATACTCATGAACTCTGTAAAACGGGGGAAAGATGATAGATCTTGAAGATTACACAAGCTGAGAGCTGTCTGTGAAGCATTATTGTTGGTCAAGAGTTAAATGTACGACGCCCTGCAGGCTGAAAGAGTATGCAGCAGTTTACAATTAAGAAATATCAATGGCATGTGTCACCTTTATCCATTAAGAATAGGCACAAATCAATTAAATTATGAATTTGTGGGTGTCTCTTTAGATTATGTTCTGCATACAATAGATAGCACGCGTGTCAGTTGGTCTTTTCATTTCAATAGTTCATTGTTAATTTTTTTTTTTTTGCTGATCTTTTTTTGTAGTTTGCATTGGTTGTGATTGCTGTGTGACACATGTTAAAATGCACTACAAACATTTGAACAACAAAACAAAAAATAGGAAGCGTGTCATCTTCCATATAAGCAGTGGCTATGTCTGTACTACATTTCTTTCTTAATCCTGACCGAGAGTTGTGGAGAAAATTATCAGAGCTCTAAACTTGGAGCTCAATTGGCACAACCTTTGACTTTTTTAGGAAACATAATGATGTTTAAAGGCTTTAGTTTAGGTGCTGTCACTGACTGTGGTAGCACACACTTTCAGCCATTTAGCAGGATTAGTGGTGCCTGTGTAGTAAGAAAGAATTGTGTTCATGAGGATATTCCTCAAATATTTTAGCCCTATCTTTTTTTAATCAGTATTTTTACTTTGTTTATATATCCCAATGAAGGATGCTTTTAAATTGTTCATATGTTTGTAAAAATAATTTTGAGATGTGCAAATGAGCAAATGTGAAGTATGTAAAGGGATGAAAATTAGAACAGTGTTTAACCATGCAAATAGAGAACAATTGGCCATGTCAGCAATTGAACATTTTGATTAATGTACTTTGTAAATAAAATAAGTGGTTTGCAGATTTTTGCTGTTATTCAAGAGTATTGACAGCTTCACTTTTAGGTTTGTTGCTTTACAAATTTCCTTTATCTATTGATTTTGGATGGGTTGAGGAATGCCAAAGTCTAGATGGTTTGGTTTATTTTCGACTACAGTTTTGGTGTGACTTTTATGCCATTAATGGTTGAGATTACCTGAAACAGTTTGGTTAGCTAATCAAATCATGAGAATGGATGAGGCCCTAAGGGACTTATTTAGAGTCGGGTGGACGAGATACTCCATCTCAAACATGGTGGATATCACATCTGCTGTATTACACGTGCCTTAGAGCAAGTCTATTGCACTCGTAATACGGCGAAGGGGCTATCGATCACGTATCCTGTCTACAAAATTCTACATAAGGCCCTAAGAGTTCAAATGTATGGATCCCTAAAACCAACCCACAAGGCTGACATAGAGCCTGATTACGAGTTTAGCAGTGCGGCACAAGCTTTGCTCAGGCACATCATCGCCAAAGCTGTGCATGATCACCCTGCCAGATTACGAGTTCAACTCTTGTTTGGTGGGTTTTTCTATTGCCTTCCCGTGGCGGTGCCCTGAAAATGGGCACCGCAATGGGAACGCAAAAGCAGTTCCAGCACGGCATGGACTGCGAAGTTCATGCCTTGCTAGCACATGGGGTGCATGCAAACAGGGGGGCACATGTTCCCCCCGAATGCATCACCATGGCGGCGGGGTCATGGGGGCCCTATTGTTTCTCACGGCCAGCCTTTCCATGGCGGGCTCACTACCATGAAGAGGCTAGCGGTGTGGAATATCGTAATATAATCGGCGAACCACGGTAGTCCCACCTTGCATATTGTATACCCCTGTCCTCTGCGCCACCGCCAAGGAATGGCGGTACCCTGGCGCAGTCGGTGTAGCGGTGGCAGTCCAAATGGCCACCTTGTAATACGACAGCCCCAGGACCGCCACTTCAAGTCTGGCGGTCAACGACCGCCAGACTCATAATCAAGCCCTTAGCCTATTATTTAAAGTAGAATGGAGGGGAGAAGGGCAATGAATGCAGGGATAAAGACCTGTGAAACTGTTTCCCTGTAGTCATGAACATACAATGGCTGAGGGTACCATTCAATCTTCTGCCTGTGTCCTCTTTCTGAGCAAAGAGGTACTCAGGGCAATGTCACTCATAACACATAGACATTATTTGGAAGGATTGGGTCATAATACCGGTGATGATGTAGGTCGCAGATAAGCTATTACTTTATGCAGGATCAGTCGCGCCTGCTGCCTGTATGCAGTAGTGGGGCGGGTGGGGGACAAGGGTGGGGGTGGTGGAATCACTATATTAAAAAAACACTTACCTCCCGGCTGGCTGGCCACTGCTGCTCCCTCTCCTGCGTCCTTTTCTTGGCTGCTTATGAGAAACAGGAACCATCAGGGCTCCCACGCTCCCTGCAGCCAATCACACGTTGCAATGCAGCGTTGTGATTGCTCTGAGCGCTGTAACACAACGCTTAGCCAGGGACTGTAGGGGTGGGCATGCTCTCCATGCAGGCTGCTATGCAGCCTGCATGGAGAAGGAGGACAGAGGGCATGACTGATTTGAGTGGCCCGAGAGGGCTGACCAAACAGTCATTGCACACTTAGGAGGGTTGTATCACTCCTCCCCTGCTCTTCAGCCCCTCATGCAAGCTGCCGCAGCAGGAGGGCAAAACAAAATGATATAACATTAGTTATTATCACTTTACTTTTTCCTTTCTTTTGCTGCTCCATGGCAGTGGGGTGGTGCTCCTCTGCCTTAGCGGAGGAGCCGCCACTGTGCAGGAGGCCGAGGGTTTTTTTCTCATTTCACTGACCTAAATTTGTTTGAAACTTCTGCAGTAATTTGAGGAGTAACTTGAGCATATAAAATCGATGCAAAAAAAAATAATATTAAACTATCAATATAAAGCTTGAGAAAGGCATCATGTCCTTAGATTATCGAAGAGGCAGAGTTTGTGGGGGTTATAACATGATAACGTTTCTTTTCTTTGTCCTAACTCACCAGAAATCTGTAGATTCTTATGTCTGGCCTGTTCCTGAAATTAAGTACACACATTCATAATTTTGGTGCAAGTGATTGCCTGTTTGGGCTCACTGGCTTCACTTACTCACTTTTTATATACTCATACCCTAAAGACGAGTGACGGGAATACTGATGCAATATTCCCACACCAGAAAGCACCAATACCTTGGGTATCACTAATTCCTTAAGTAAGTCCCAAAGGCAGGCAGTGGTATTTCGATTTGCATCCCAAGTGCCCCTTGAAAATGTGGTTCTTGTGCATGCTAGGTGCATGCTAGTGTGTGGTATTTCATCATTCATCTTTTTAAAGCTGTTTCTGTACATTTTGGCAGCTTTGTGCTACTGAAAAATCCAGGGAGGGAAAACTCGGGAATGTGGTTTAAACAATGCAGGAGTTTTCGCCTACTTCTTCGGTTGTTAGGCTTAAATCAGACTTTTGGGTCTCTCACAACTTTTGGTGTACTCTCTTGCAATTCTTTAGCTCACTCAAACAATGTGGTTTAGTCAAATGCAAACAAATCATTTATACAGTAATGGATACACAATGTTCCTCTTTTTAGAGTTTTTTTGAAACGCTGCTAACCATACATATTTAATAAATACTTTGCTGCTTTTTCATGTAATATATATTCTATGTGAGTAACGTTTCTGGAACAAAGGCAGATTCCAGGAAGTGTTGTGCCCAGAGAGATTTTGAGGATGGAGTGGCAGACAGAGAAACAGAGCACATTCTTTACCTTTAGGGTCTGCTTCAACACCTCTTATTCAGATGTCAAAACAATGCCTTACACATTCCACTTCCATCCGCTGACAATTCCTTCTTGCTCACTGACGTGCAAAGAATACAGGAAGACAGTAGTCTCTGATGATCAAAACTATGCATCCAGCCTTTATAATGTCTTTGCTACGCTTGCGGAAGAGCTGGACAAACATGCACTGAAAAAATAACCGCCTGAACTCTTTCTGGAAAGTGGTTTACTCCCAGAGCTAAAAATCCTGTACCAGAAATGTTGAAGGTTTAGGGAGGAAATGCCAGAAACACCCCCCTATTGACTCTGACCAATACATAAGTAACTTAAATATATATAATCTCATATTACTTTTTCAGGAATAAGGATTTTAGCATTAGGAAATTGGCAAAAGGGTCCACAAAGGTGTGTTTCACCAAAGAGAAACTCTCCTTATTCCTAAAGTCTCTGTCTCCCCTTCCCTTGCACAGCAAGATCTGTTTAGAGCTAGAAGTGAGTTTTCTCAAAATAAAATAATGATATATCCAGGTGACTGATAAACCTGGGATTATAATCAACTGCTTCTCTCCCTGTCTAACTTTCTTTGCCCCTTGTGGAATTAATAGCAGGGTAAATGATTGATTTTAGAATCACCACAAATTCAGAGGGAATCATCATATGCCATGGCAAAGATCAACGAGAATGGGTTGAGCTATGATCTACCTCCTAGTGGTTGTTTCACTACCTCTAAAATCTTTGTGCCCCATTTCTAGCAGGGTAAATGATTGATTTTAGAATCACCACAAATTCAGAGGGAATCATCATATGCCATGGCAAAGATCAACGAGAATGGGTTGAGCTATGATCTACCTCCTAGTGGTTGTTTCACTACCTCTAACATCTTTGTGCCCCATTTCAAAGCTATCATAAGACAACTGCTGACTGAGGATTCCGTTCCCCCTTAAATTCTCTATAATGTCCCCCCCTATGAAACCTTTGATAGATTATTTTGTTTTTGTAATTGTAGATCAGTTGTCAGCTTTGGTCGTATTAGCAAATTGCTCAAAATAGATGTTGCTAACTAAATGACTTTTCATCTTGACCTTTTCCATCTTTCAGACATTCTACAGCCTGGGTTTTACCCAGGATACAGGATTGAGATTGCACTGATGTATGTAAAAGAGTATCTGTTGGTATCCACTGACAAAGGTGGAATGGTACTTTTGATTCTTTTGGGTCTATTTGTCAATGTGGTGGACCATGACATGTTAATTGTAAGAAATTGTGTTATTGCTTGAGAGCGATGTAAATGCTTCTCAAGCAACAACCACAATCCTGGTCTGGGTGAACCACAAAAGCCACTAAATTAACATGTGCTTAAGCCTCTAGTGGCATGGCACAGAAGCAGTCAGGCTTAACTAAGAGGCAATGTGTTAAATACTTATGCAGCACACAAACAGTAGTAAAGTGAAAACCAAACAAGAAAAATCCTACACAAATTTAGAAAAATAGAGTAAAATGTAACAAATAAAATGACCCAAAAGTAAATTAAATTCAATGAGTAGGACTGGAGTTATGAAGTTTTAAAGTTTTAAGTTGAAAATAGCACATAAAAGATAAAAATATTAACTGCAGGTATGTAGTCGCGAAACCAGGACAAAGTCAAACATTAAGGTCGACTGAGATGAAGCACAGTTCAGAGGTGTATTGAGCCCAGTCCTGGCTAACCTTCAGACTTGAATCTGTCATGGAGACGCGCAGCGGTGACGCGCAGCGGGCGCGCTGTAATAGCGCCGGAGTCGAGCCAGAGTCTTGCCCTTCTGCGCCCGTCAGCGCTAAGGAGGCGCTGAGTGCTAGGGAGGACTCTGTCTCTTCTACGCTCAGTGGAAGTATGTATTCAAGGAAGGAACTGTTGAGTATCCGGCATATGTTTCCACACTGTGCTGTTGAGTCTATAGATCCACTCTCCGGTCCTTTTCAGTGAGTGTGTCATCATTTTTCACTTATGAAGCCAGCCCCCACTGTAGCTTCTATTGAATCTCCCCCGGTTGTAGTTCCACTTACTATCTCTCCTACCGCCAAAGATCTTGTTATCTGGAATCTTAATGTTAGGTCTTTGGCCAAGCACCATTCTGCGATCCATGACCTTATCACGGAGGAGACTCCGGATATTTTTTTCATGACGGAAACATGGCTACAGGACGAGGCCACGGCTGTAGTAAATCTTGCTTTGCCTACAGAATACTCTATTTATACTCACAATCGTAATTCCAGAGGTGGGGGGATTGCCGTGATTGTTAAGTCCTGTTATCCTTGTATCTGGAAGGTACAGAATATGGATGGCTGTGAAAGTGCGTACTTCCGTATAACGGTCAGCCACCACTTTACTTTGTCCGGACTTTTGATCTATCGACCCCCAGGCAATGACACTGCCTTTAGAAGGGCTCTCCCTGAAATAGTGAGCTCGCTCGCAATAGGCTCTGCGAATTTTTGTGTCATTGGAGATCTTAATCTCCATTTTGATCTCTGCCAGAATTCGACCATAAGTAGCACTCTTGCAGACTTAGAGGCACTGCAGCTAAGTTAGCTGGTTATTTACCCCACGCATGTGGGTGGACACATATTAGATCCTATTTTTACGAACCTGACTGGGGCAAAGGTGTTGCAGCCTATCCCAGTGGCATGGTCCGATCACTTTCTCGTGAAATTGCAAATTACTATCAAGGATCTGCCTTTCAAACCTCTAGACAGAGTTGTTTTAAAGCGCCCCGGGAAAAACTTAAGCTAGAAGACTTTCATCGTCTGCTTGAGGAAAACCCGCCTGGTCAGTTCACTGATGTCGAATCGGGGTATGATCTCCTCTGTGATTGGACCACTGGGGCCCTTGATTCTCTGATTCCCGCTACCTGGAGTAGAGTTCGTTCTTTGGAACCTAGTCCATGGTATGATGGCACTCTTCTGCTTTTAAAGAAAGCTTGTAAACAAGCAGAAAGGAACTGGCGCAAGTCTTATGAGGCAGGGAAAAAAACATTGTATCTCTCTAAGGTTAAAAGCTACCATAGAGCTTTATATAGGGCCCGTGCAGCTTACTACTCTCAAGAGTCGTACCAGCGTCTCTGGGCTACTGCTGACGCTGCATTGGTTACCCATCCGCAAACGGATTGCCTTCAAGGCTATGACTTTGGCCTATAAGGCGCTCCACGCGGTGGGGGCAAAGTATCTCCAAAAGAGACTGGCCTTTTACCATCCGGCTCGGTCGCTGAGGTCTGAATCTCTACTCTTGGCGGCGGTCCCTCGTGTTAAGAGGGCCCGCCTGGGTGGCCGCTCCTTTAGTCTATTGGCCCCACAGATGTGGAATTCGTTGCCGCTCCCACTTCGGGGGGCTACTACTCTTCTTGAGTTTAGGAAAGGGCTCAAAACCTGGCTGTTCTCTCATTAGTCCTCCAGGTAGTTTTTCTTTTATTGTCTGTGTGTTGTTCACTTCTTTTAAACTGTGTTATGTTATTCTGCATTACTCCCCCTTACCTTAAGCGCCGGGACACTCTTTTTGAGTAACCGTTGCGCTATACAAAACAATAAATAACATAACATAACATAACATAACAAGAGTTTAAGAGCAGCCCAAATCCTTCGAAGTTGATCTTTAAGGTCCTTAAAGATTTGACTGCCAAAAGAGCTCCCGCAGCGGAAATCTGCTCGGTGTCTCACTGTGAAGACCTAGCGGCTTTCTTCCTTGAGAAGGTTCAGGCGATTTATCGCTCTTTTACTAATACTCCTTCTCCTTGTGAGACGCCGAGGCTCAGTGTCAACACTTCTGGGGCCCTCCCCTTCCTCCCTGCTATGTCAGTGGAGATGTTTGATAGGTTAGTCACTAAGGTAAAATCGGGCTCTCCTGCTGACCCCCTCAGACCGGCGCAATTCAGAGAATCATCGACTCTCTGTCTTCCTCCAATGCGTCATTTAATCAACTTGTCTCTGTCTTCAGGTACAGTCCCGATTAAATGGAAGCAGGCGGTGGTCACCCCTATCCTCAAGAAGCCTACGCTGGATCCCCTCAAGTTGGAGAACTATCGTCCGATTTCACTTCTTCCATGGGCTGCGAAAGTAGCCGAGGCTCATGTTAATGTTCTCCTCTCTGAGTATCTCCAGAGGGCTAATATTTTAGAACCTTCCCATAATGGTTTTCGTGCCGGCCACAGCACTGAGACTGCCCTTCTCTCGATGACGGAACACCTGCGGGCCGTGCTCGATTCCGGTCAAACAGCGGCACTGGTGTTACTCGACCTCAGTGCCGCGTTCGACACGGTCTCGCACATGATATTGGTGCAACGTCTAAGAGAAGCTGGTGTCTCTGGCATGGCACTAAAATGGTTCCAGTCTTTCTTGGGAGATCGTTCATTCCGGGTCGCCATTCCGCCTTTTGAGTCCAAATTCTATCCGTTAGAACTGGGAGTGCCTCAGGGGTCGGCATTAAGTCCCACACTGTTTAATCTTTATGTCCAGCCGCTGGCTGCGGTCGCCAAGCAGAGGGACTTGACTATGGTCTTCTACGCTGACGATACGCAGCTGGCGGTTGTTCTGAGTGGGAAGTCCGACCTTGATGCCCCCAGGTTCAGAGCGGGTCTCCTGGCGGTGGCCGGCTGGATGACAGCCAATCGTCTTCAGCTGAATGCCAAGAAGACTGAGATACTGGTCGTTGGTAAGCACAGCAACATGTGGAGTGATGAGTGGTGGCCTCCAGAGTTAGGTGTTACGCCTACTCCGGTATCGGAGGTAAAAAACTTAGGGGTTTGGTTAGACTCTGCCCTTAGTTTCTGTGCCCATACAAAAAAAGTTGCAGCTACCTGCTTCGGGATCCTTCGAGGACTTAGACCCATTCTGAAGTTCTTTGACGCCCCTACCAGGCAGTTGATCATCCAGGCCACTATTCTATCTCGGCTCGATTACGCCAGTTCGCTCCTGTTAGGGGCGAACCAGGCGGAAATCGCCCGAATGCAGCGAATCCAGAATGCTGCGGCCAGAGCCCTGGTGGGGTTACCGAGGTTTTGCTCTGTGAGAGCAACTATTCGGACTCTTCACTGGCTGCCTATGGCGCAAAGGATTGACTTTAAGACTCTCTGTCTTTCCTTTAAGATCCTCAAGTTGTCCTCTCCTCAGATTCTTGAGAATCTTCTCATTCCCTATGTTCCTCTTCGCTCCCTGAGGTCTGCTTGTCAAAATCTGGTGGTAGTGCCTCGGTTCAAGCTGTGTAGAGCTGGAGGGCGGTCCTTCCGGGTCATGGCTGCTAAACTCTGGAATTCTCTTCCGCCCCACATCCGTGCACTTGACGATTTGCTCGTATTTAGGAGGGTCTTACTTGTTCCCTAGTGTTTCTTAGTCTCTCTCCCTCTTTTGCCTTGGTCCTGCAGTCTGTGTGGTGTTATGTGTTCATTTGCCTGTTCAAAAGCGCCGGGACGCCCCTTTGCTGGGGCAGCTGCGTGCTATAAAAATATGTATAACATAACATAGCATAACGTATAACAAAAGGTCCTGAGACCGTAAAGTTCAGCAGGGCAAAGCAGCTGGTGGTGTCCAAGGAGGATTAGGCACCATCATCTGGGACCTGCTGGACTGAGTTACAGTGAAGATTTCTACGTTCAGACTTTGTCATTTTTTGGAAGTCAAAAATCTCCAGTGGGATGAAGCTGCTGGCTGCAGCCGACAAAGGCTCTACAAGGCCGGATACCCTTTCTGAGAGAGAGGTCATGCTGAACAGGGTTTACTGCTTCGGGAAAAACATAGCAGGAGCTACTGCGAAGTCAGGTCGCCCACCGATGCATCTCAGGCAGATTGGTGAGTAGGTATGTCCCAGTCTCCTGTCAGTTCTCTGGCCACTTCTTGGTGAACATTTTTCTAAGTCCCAAGTTTCAAGTCTTGGCTGGAGAAGCTCCTTTAGCACATTTCTAAGCATCCAGGACTGGGTGGGCAGCACTTGGGTCACTTAAGGCAGAGACCAGATGCAGGTTCAAGGTCTCTGGAGCTTATTATGTCCCTGCAACTCACATAGGACTCCAGCCAACTAGCCCTTGGAGTCACTCTGTTAGTCCTAAGATCAAGCAGCAAGGCAGGCCTCAAACAGCAGGGCAGTCCTCTGAGGGTATAAGGCAAGCTTCAAGTAGAAGGTTCGACCTCTGGTAGCAGCAGGGCAGTCCTGTTGTGGTACAAAGCAGACCTCAAGCAGCAAGGCAGTCCTCTGAAGTACAAGTCAGTCCATCTGGGGTTCCTTTGCAGGTCTAAGAGTATACTGAAGAGTGGCTCAGGAGGACCAATATTTATACCTATTACCATCCTTTGAAGTGGGAGGAAATTCTAGGCTACCCCCCATATCTGGCTCTGGAAATGTCCTTCCTTCCCCTGCCCAAGGCTGGTGTTAAATTCCTTTGTGAGTGTGCTAGAAGCAGCCCTTCAAAAAGTTAGCGGGGCAGGTAGCAGCTCCACACTACCCTTCCTGGCAGGATGGCCCATACTCGCAACATCCTGTCCCCCTTTGTACCAGGTGGGGTTGGTATCCTGGATGACAACCTGGACCACCTTGGCGTTACCCTGGCAGAGAGGACAATACTACACGAACAGCCATCGCTAGGGGAAGACTTTACACTCCCGGACATTGATGTAGAAGCCCAAAAAAGGGTCTTGGGAGACTGTTTCGATTCAAGGCATAAAGATGTCCAGCCAATGAGTGGTCACAATTATGTCAACACTCCAATTGTAAGCTCTTCGCCAAGGCGCCTCTCTATGCCTCTCTTATATAGTAGCACAAGTCACTTGATTGGTACCTCCATGGAGTCTGGCCATGATGTATTCTTGCTTGACTCCCAACAAAAATGGGGAAATGAGAGAGAGGGGGCGCCATCACAATATCTTGGGTGCATTGAAAATATCTTAAACTCCATATTATCCCTATTGGAGAAATCTGTTTTAAGTTCAGACCATATGCTGGAAATAATTTCTGTAATGTTATTTGAAATCCAAAAGGGAAACAAGACTGTTACCTCTGTTACTTCTAAACTTAAATCTATCCCTACGATTCTCCCCCATATGGATGGACGGCCAAAGGATAGGTCGGTATTAGACCTTCCCTCCGGAGAGTCGAGAGATGTTTCTATACAGGCAGGAACCCCTCTCTCCCTGGTGCCCCCTATGGCTCCTGTTTGTAATCTTGAAAAGGAAGAGCTATGCTTAAGTACATTATTTGAGGAGGTCGAACTGAGTCCTCCGGTGAAATAATCCACCTTGAAATTCTTCCCCCTGTTTAAAAAGTGTAGATTGGAGGGCACCGGAGAAAATGAGAAAATCAGGGCTGTTGTTAAGCAACCCAAACAGGTGGAGAGGGCAGGGGGGAGGAGGTGGCTTTAATTTCTCTGACTACCTCTCAGGTGTACTCTCCTACATTGTCAGGGAAGGGAGGACAGAGAGTAGGTAAGAGGGATGGCCCAGTACCAAAACTCAAGGGGGAAAATATGAAAAAGAAACATAAACAAGCATTGGCATAGCCAATAGGTCTCGCAGTTGTTAGAGTTTGAGCCATTGGCATTGTAAATGGCACTGCCTTTTATTTGTGTTGGTTTTTAAAACGTAAATAAAAGGCATTGTCAATTACAATACCAATAGGTTTAACTCTCGCAAATGCAAGACCTATTGCATTAGTAAGTTGTTGGATGCAAAGTTACCAGACAGAAACCGCCACAACATTTCCAACAAATAATGCACTGCTAACCATGCCTCAGAAACAATCCTGCAAACCTACATTCAGAACATGCGCCGTTGTATGCATAATAACGTAAGAAGGAAAAGTGGCCGGTGGATATTGGGAGTGCATTCTCTGCTTTGGGGGTAGTTGGGTTTGGCGTCTGCATGCGGTCAGGTCGGGGTGTGCTCATGCTCGAGGGCTGCCTTCCAGTGGTGCGCATTGAAATGCAGTGCGTGCATCTGCCATCGACCGGGTGGCCCTGGGAATGAAGTCATCGCTGAGTGCAATGGGTGCACGCCCCGGGATTATTAATGGCCTCCACTCACACTGCAGGCAGGCGAGCTGGGTGCATCCGTGCAGTCCGTGCATGCCACCGAGTGGGGAGAAACATGCAGGCTCCCGACAGAGAACACTTGGGACACAGGGGTGCCACCCTAGCCCCCCCAGCACTGATAGGGGAAACATACCATGTTGTAAACATGAGGAGAGGAGAAAAGAAATGCGACACGGCGGGCAGGGGAGGGGGCTGGAGGGGGAGGTGTGCTGGGAGAGAGAGTGGGGAGGGGGCGGGTACAGGGGGCGGAGCAGGGAGAGCGGCAAAGAGGAGAAAAGAAATGCGACACGGCGGGCAGGGGAGGGGGCTTGAGGGGGGGTGTGCTGGGAGAGAGAGTGGGGAGGGGGCAGCAAGCTGAGATGCGGAAAGACGTGATAAAAAAAAAACAAGAGAAAAGCAAACTTGATTTGAGGCACTTCATCGGCAATTACTGTTCAAAACAAATTGCGACGAGAGGAAGGCAAACACTGAAGTTGTGCAAATGTTTAAAATAAACAAGACGGAGGTAAGGAAGAGAAGGGGAGGGGGGAGGAGAAATGCGACACGACGGGCAGAGGAGGGGGCCGAGTTAGAGAGGCCTGAGGCAGAGCGCACCATATGGAGAGGGAGGGGGGTGGCAGTGGGATGGTGATTGATGGGTGGGGCAGTGCTGGGGAAGCCTTTGATGTGGCCTGGCGGCCGTGGAGAAAGTGCCCTGAAGAAATGCGACACGGCAGACAGGGGAGGGGGCGGAGAGGGGGTGTGGGAGGAGTGCGGATGAGGGAAAAGACATCCAGGCGGCTGGGGGCATGTGCACGCGCTTTTAAGCTCAATGCACATGCGCATTGAGCTTAAAAGTCACGGGCACTGCAAGGAATCGCCACGATTCCTTGCTTCTTAGTTAAAGCTTGTTTAAGCCGCAATAGGCTCGCAAGCTCGATGCGCATGCGCATCGACAGGCGAGACCTAAAAAAGAGACGATTTTCCAAACGTAAAGCGTCAAAATTGCATTTTTCCCGGATTCTGGAAAGCCAGAGTGATGCCCACTCAATAACAGAGAAGGGTGGCCCGAAAACTCCTTCGGTAGATGGCAACTTAAGGGAATCCATTATAGTATCCACAGTATTGACCGGGAGTTTGGGGGACTCAGGTCCGGAAGTACCTTCTTTAACCCGGTCACTGCAGTCCCCCCAAGGAACCCAGCCCCCCACTAAGGAGATGTTAGACTCATTTGGTGGAGAAAAGCATATGGGTCACAGGGTCTCCTCGCTACACAAAGGGTCTGGGGCAATTGACTCTATTGATTCTAGGGGGGTTGGTACATACGAGGGAGGGCCCCAAGCCCCAATTACATCGCAGGTTGGGCCAAATAGAACCCTCGGAGGGACTTTATTCCCGTCTGTTGGATACTCCGAGGCCCCAATACCCAATATAGTCCCATACCCGAATATCCAACAACACGGTGGGACGCAAGTTGCCTGTTCCTCGGATAGGGTTCCCTTATGGATCCCTTGGAGAGATGCCCCAAAGAATATTGGCGGGGCATACCCTGGCTTATCTCCCATGGTGGATTTTACTTGGCTATTTGATACTGAATCCATCCCAGTAAATAGAGGTTTCATTGAATGTAAATGTAAATGTAAATGTACAGGAATTTATATAGCGCAAAATCACCAAGCGGTTTCTAAGCGCTTGCTTAGGGAACCCGTCCTGGTATTCCCCTGTGAGATAACCCCGGCAGGGTATCCGCAAGGTGAAAGCCAGGCATCCCACCGCGAGGGGCCGTTGTGGAGATTAAGCAAGCTATTGCCCAGAGTCGCAGAGTGTGAACCCGTGAATCGAGTAGGCACCGGAGCGAGAATTGTCGAGTCCATGGACATTTTAGGACTCAAGCCCCCGCCAATCCGGGAATTGAACCCTGGTCCCGGGCTGACCTCTGCTTCCAGGTCTGCCTCCTCTAACGAGTGAGCCACACTTCTCCACATTCTCAATTTATTCTCAGAATTAGAGCCACTAAAGTTGATAACTACTAAGGATATTTTAAATGTGATTATTTATTCACATGACATTGTCCCGTACTCCAGGGCCACTTTTTGTTCACCGATACTGGCTAATTTGGTTTTGGAGAACTGTGAGGCTTTTTTGAAACGAGGGCTTGATGTAACACCTGTTATTGAATTTGATGAAAATCAAATTGCGGGCCCCAAAAGCCAAAACCTGAAAGTCTTGAAGGCTACTAATTCAGTGGCACTAGACGCGGTGGACCCCGAATTAGAGTTTTCTGCGGTCAATCCTAAAGATATAGTGGTTTGCGTGGACTGGAGGGGGCGTCTAATAAATGTTGTACCCATCGTAGTAGCTGCCCCACAGACCCCAGACATAGAAGATGAATTCGCCCAGTGGAGCTGGGTTGCAAGAGCCCTGAATAATACACATGTGAATGCAGTAAGGAGTGCTCCAGTGAGGTAGCCAGGGTGGGCTGCTTGTGTCCTGGAATATGGCTGGTCTGGGACTTAAGGAAACAAAATTAAATTCCTTAAAAAGTATTAATCCCATAATTATATGTCTACAAGTAACGTGGTCTTGTAAAGAGTTTGATTGTGATGGCTATTTTGTATATTCATGTTACGCAAAGCGATCGGAAAGGGGACATGCCAGCGGGGGGTATCTATTCTGCTTAAAAACTCCATCAATTGGAACCAGAAGGTTTTCTTTCATCCCTCAAACCTCTGTATATGTTTAAAGTTGGCATGTTTAGGAGATTCTGACACGCCCTCCTCCGTTCTTGTGGCAAACTTGTACATCCCCCCTGGGAAAAATTTTGATTATCTTGTGCCCGTATTTTTCTCTTTCATTCAGGAAATAGCCACTAGGGAAGATTGCCCCCTAGTGATAGTAGTGGGGGACTTAAATGCAAAAATTTCAAATTCTGCCACTGAGATTTATGCCAATACTGATAAAGAGGAAATCTGGCACATTCCTGAGATCATATTAGCAAATAAAGTAAAGACAGACAAGCGGGGGTTTCTCTTGCTTGATAGCATCAGAAGTTCGGATCTTGTTATCTTAAATGGGAGAGTGCCTGCTGATAAAACAGCCCATTTTACCTTTCAGTCTCAACATACCCAGAGCCTTTTAGACTATGTGATTGTTTCCTACCAAATGTTCGGGGCTTGTGATAACTTTTTTGTTAGCCTGTCGGTATGGAGCGACCACTGTATAGTGGGTATGTCAGTGGCTTTTGATCTACCCACCCTGGACTCAGGGAATGCCGGTCCGGGCTTGGCCACTTTTAATAAAGGAAATGGTCGATCCTTTTGGATGCAAAACAATACTGTTGAAGTAGGCTCTATCGTGAAGATGGTGTATGTCGAAAAGGAAGGTACTACTCACTCCAATATCAAATCCTTTTTTGAGGCGCAAATGAAGAAGATCTGTAATTTAAGCTCCACATCTTCTGAACCCCGCACGTATAAACAAGATAGGTCTCATATGTTAATTTTAAAACAAGCAATTAACCATCTTGTTTGAAAACAGCACATACATTATCTCCTTGGTCGACAGCAGGAAATTAATCGCCTTAAGTGAGTGAGAAGTCGCCTCACACTCAGCGAAAAAAGAAAGGAGCTTGATGCGAAGTGGATAGGGCTGAGGGAAGCTGCAAGGGCCAAGGACTCGAGAAAATATTGGCACTTGATCGCTGAATACTGTGATTCAAGGCAGAGAGCTACTCCGATACCGATTCCCGAAAAGGAATGGGTGGATTATATCTCCCTATTATATAGTAATAATAGTCCAGTTTCTCCTGTGATGCCGGAGGAGGTTAAACCTGCATCCGCTGTCCTTACTGAATTTGGTCCTCCACTAGGAAAGGAATTGATAAAGTACATAAAGATCGCTAGAACTTCCGGCGCACAAGGGCCCGATGGTATCCCAATTGCACTAATCAAAAAGGAGCCAGAAGCATGGGGTGATTTTCTAGAGCCACTTTTTAAATACTGCTTCTTTATGAATAAAACCCCCCCCTCTTGGAAGGGGAGCATTATAGTCCCCCTATATAAAAAAGGACTAAAAACGGTGCCGACTAGTTTTAGGCAGATCGCTCTCCTGGATGCCTCTGGCAAATTATTTGCAAAAAGCATATTATGCCACTTACAACAATGGGTCTATGATCAGGACATCCTTCCGCCGGAACAAGCCGGTTTTAGAAAGAACCATGGCACCTTAGATAATATAGCGGTTGTTCAGACAATTGTGGAGAAATATGTTTTCTCCCGAGGGATGCCAGTTTACACAGCTTTTATTGATTTCTCCACGGCGTTTGACAAGGTGGACCGCCAGACACTGTGGAGAAAACTTGTTTTACTCGGCATTCCAAATCATCTCTTGGGTCTGATCATGGAATTGCATACTGACACCTGGTGCCAGGTTCTAATGGGAGGTTCGCGGGGGTTAACATGCAAAATTAGAACGCACAATGGGCTTAAGCAGGGTTGTTTATTAGCACCACTTTTATTTTCACTGTACATCGTTGACCTCCCTGGCGCTTTGAACTTGGCGAGAGGGGATGCCCCCAAAATTGGTCGAATGTCAGTTGGGTCTCTATTGTATGCAGACGATGTTGCAATATTCGATTTAACACCTATTGGCCTGCAACGCCGTCTGGAGGTTTTATACAAATATGCAGAGGTCCATTTTAAAAAAATTAACATTGCAAAAAGTAAGATCCTGGTTTTTCGTAAGAAGGGGCTCAGAATAAAGAAATGTTTAAGATGGATGCTTGATTCTGAAAAAATTATATTGGTTGATTCATATGTATATCTAGGTAAAGTTTTTTCCAAAACAGGTCGAGACTTGGAACATATTAAACATTGCGTAAGTAAAGCCGTCTCCCAGGCAAGTGCATTAAATAGATTTTATAAAACCTGCGGGAGACGCCATTTCAGCCATGTCTTATCTGTTTTTAAGGTCAAAATCCCACCCTCATTAATATATGCTGCGCAGGTGGTGGATATGAATCATTGGCATATGTTTGATAAGGTAGAAGGACGAATTATGCGCCAAATCTGTAATTTAAATTCTCTGGCTGCCCCACATGTTTTGCGCCTCGAATTTGGATTAGTTTCATCCTTTATTCTAGCCCAGGCAGCAGTTCTTAGGTGGGGTAACTCTCTCTTCCTGGGGGAAGAGGGTACTCTTAGGGCTGCTCTGAGAATAGAAATCTTTTGCAATCTAAAAGCACAATCCACGTTTTTTAGGTCCTTCTTATGTGCAATTGACAGTTTTGGTCTTAGTTTAACTCCCGCCTCTCCAATGCCTAAATCTGGTTTGAAACTGTTCTTAAAGAAATTTAGATCTCCTATCAGTTTAGCTAGAGACATTACTTTAAGTAAATCCAGGCCCAGTAACGTGGCGGTCAGTGGGAGTACATTGGGGAATAAACCACAGCCTTATTTAACTTGCAATATCCCTCATGGGATTAGAAGGCTGATACTCCTACTGGGATTCAATCTGCTCCCGTTAAGAGACATCACTGGGATCTGGGATAAAACACCTAGAGAGAAGAGAATTTGTGAACTGTGTCAGTTGCAAATCCAAAATCTTAACCATGTCTTATTTGTATGTCCAAAACTGCAAAGTGCCAGGCGAGTGTTTTTAAAACCAGTATTTATCAAATTTAATATTCACTCCGCTCAGGATGCACATTCTCTGGTTTTGTCACCCCCGAATGAAATGGTTTGTTTTAAGATATACCAATTTTTTAGAACGTTTTTGCTTATTTATTAGAATTTTGTCTAACAGCAGTACTCTGGTTTTGACTTAATATCAACTGGTTGGCTATTTAATTGTCTCTGTATTCATTGCATCATTTGCACATTACTTAGTATGTACATAAGACATTTTATTGGCCGGTTATGTGATTGTTTTACGTAGTATAGCATTATTTGCACACTTCACATTACGTTTGATATCATGTTATAGTAATGTATAAGGAAGGAATTTTGTACTGTATGCAATGTTTGTCTTTTTAAATTGTTAATGTGTTTTAGTGGACATTCGTAGGAGTTCCAAAACAAAATCAATACATTCGAATTGGAATTGTACCACTGTCTGATAGGAATACATTAAGGCCAAGTGCCAACTATTCACAGTCATGTGGCCCAGGATACAGGCTGCAAGCACCAGCTACTTAGGACAAGAAAATGCCAATGTTCTAAAAGTGGTATTTTCAGAATTGTGATTTAAATTACGACTTTACGATTGAATTGGATTTTAAATTACATTTCATTTGAGACAAAACTTGACATTTCTATCTGTTTCCAATCAAACTCTAGCACTTATTAAATGTAATAGGGTAACCCACTGTTATGCTACGGGACAGGTAAACCTTACAGTAGTGAAAAATAATGTAGACATTTTTCAACTACCAGGAGATGTAAAACTCCAAATCACATGTCCCAATTTTTAAATACAATGCATCATGTGACTTTTTAGAGCCTACCTTAGCTTGACTTCTTTGTATTAAAAAGGAAGGTTTAACCCAGGAAAAAGGTTATTTTGCCAGGTCGAATTGCCAGTTTAAAACAGCACACAGGTTGCACTGGCAGACCACAGACATGTTTTAAAGAGCTTCTTAAGTGGGTAGCACAATATCTACTACAGACCCACAAGTAGCATTTAATGTACATGCCCTGAATGCATGCGCTACCACTCTACTAGGAGCTTATAATAAGTTACATTTGCCAATTGAGTGTAAGCCAATTTACCATCTTGAAAGGACAGATAACAAACACGTTAGCACTGGTTAGCAGTGTTAAAGTGCACATAGTCCTAAACCCTACATAAACAAATTTCATCAAACAGGAAAGGAGAAGGCAAAAGGTTTGGGGGACGACCACACCAAGGATGACAGGTCTAATTTTAATTGATTAGCTCACTACAGTTGCAAGGAAGCTATGACTGATGCTTCAAATGTTTTCAGCATTTCTTTGACAGATCGGTCACCAATAAATATGGAACCCTACTTTTCTCTGCCTACTCCTGTCATGTGCAGTGTTCCACAGGGGTCTCTTCTATTCTCCTGCATTTCCAACATTTACATACAACCATTCTTAGCCTTTATTAAGACTTGTTGTTCACAACACCAGTTGATTGCAAATGAAACTCAGATGAGGTAGTGAGCACTGGTATAATTTCAACATTCTCTAGCGTTGCCTGAAAAAAAATTATTGGAAGTTAGCAAGACTGCAGCAACCCTGTGCCTAGATAACAAAGGTCATCCTCTTTACTATCATGATGACCATTAGTAGAAATTTGCTATCATTTACCCCACCAACTATATTTCATGTCACTACAATACAAATTATGGTAAATAACCTGCATGTTTACCATGATTTTGCTCTCTCTATGGACAGGCTGACCATGTTGTAAGTAGTATCACGTTTCATTGGTCTTGTCTTCAGAAACTTCAGGGCAAGGCTGATTGAGGCTTTGACTTGGTAATGGATTCTCATTGAAACTACCAAAGTATAGCTTATTGCAGTCCCAGAGGACACAAAATACAAGAAATTGCTCTGCTCACAACCTCATAAGATCATGTGTAAGCTGCTGGGAGAAATCAGCAACCGTTACCCATGGAATACAAAATTCTTTTTTATTCAACTGTCTAGTCCAAGACATTGGTATGAATGGTCTCTTATATATCTGTTTGATAAGATACAATTGTATATGACACACCAAGAGTTCTGAGATCAATTGTATGAGACACTTTCTGCCGCACAGTTTCAACCGTCGACCATGAGCTGCTATCCATTGGGGGGAACAGCCTTTACGACGCAGCTGTTACACCGCGTGCCATTACAACGCGGTTTCTTCAACGCAAGTCGTTACCACGTCTTGCGCTGGAGGGCGCTGCAGGACAAGGAATTTTTTAATTTACTATCCAACACCTTCCCTACTGTACGTAGGCTGGTGTTAGAATAGTAAATTAAAATATTCCTAAGTCCGCACCCCTCCAACGCAAGTCGTGGTAACGACTTGCGTTGAAAAGACCGCATTGTAACGGCACGCGGTGTAAAAGCACGCGTTGTAAAGCTGTACACCCATTGGGGGGAATGGACTGCCCAAGGATCAAGCCAAGCCAATACCAAATGCATGCACACTCATTCAAGAAACAAGAATACAACTCGATAGGTATGAAATATAATTTACATTTGTGCAAAATCCCTCCAGCTTTCAAGGGCATTCTGCAGCCACGAGTATTTTGTCACTCTTGCAGTAACACTTCTTACACAATCACCACCACCACAAATTATCACATTTTCAACAGGCACATGCTTCACACTCTGTTCAGATCATCGGTCTAATCACACTCTTCTATTCCGTCTCCAACCTTAACATTTCAGGACAGTTTGCTGCCTTCCTCCTGTTCCAACTTTCACCATTATCAGTAAACAGATTGCACCCTTAAACTTGAATCAAATGCTTTACTTGACCAAATGCATAGCTTGCTACGAGGATCAAAGCAAGAGAACATTGACTGCATCAGCAACTTTTATTTTCTCAAACCTGACCCCACACCTCACATTAGATTTACTTTTGCCTTGCTTGTGTGCTTGCTGGACTACCTTCCTCACTAATCCAGACCTCCACACTTCCTTTCATATTTCCTTAGTCATGAAGGACAAACATCTAACACCTCTTTTCTACTAGCAAAAGTTCAAGTAGAATCACCCCTGTGACCAATTATGACAAAACCCTTCTCTGCCACCCCTACACACATCTTATCAGCATCTGTAAGCCCCTTACTCTAGTAAGTCTCCATCCCCTGGTGATTTGTGCAGTGCATATGTTTTTTGTCTAATCTATTAACACCATAATTATTCCACTATTCGTTGAGACCCTTACTTCAGCCTCTAGCCTTCACAACTGCCCCAGCAACACCATTTAAGGAACGACTGAGCACCTTTAAGATAATGTGAGGGCTTGAAGAGGAAAATTAAACAGGAGTGATTTGTGAAAGAAATTAAAACAACAGAAAAGGAATTTTATTGAAAGTTTGATAAGATTATGAAGTGTGAAACTAAGAGTGAATGAAATTAAATATTGTAAGACCAAAAGTCTAAGTTTACGACTTTCGGTATTCACAAAGGTAAACTTAAAGTAAAATTCTAAGTTTACAACTTTCGGTATTCACAAGGGGCATTTATGAGTAGAAGCTTTATGTCAGCACTGTGGCTGGAATCTCTGCACTCAGGCTGGAGTTTCTGCACCCAGGCAGAATCTCCACAGTCAGTGCGGAATCTCCACAGTCGGGGTGGAATCTCTGCAGTCGGGGCAGAGGAAGTTTGCTTTCACGTGACACCCCTTGGCAGTTCCTACCACCCCCTAACCAGCTCCAGAGACACTCCTTAGCCCAACAGCCAATCCCAGCCTTGCACTCAGGGGCCGTGCTTTCTGCACAAATTCCATATTAAGTGTAATTACATACACCTGCAAACTATCAACGGCACCTGCAATCTCAGCACTACAAGCCACATAAAAACAGCACAAGTTCAAGGCCATGGAGTGGCCACACAGAATGTTTAGCCTGCCTGCCCTGTGCCTTGCCTCCACCATGCTACCACTTAGGAAGAAGAAGAATTATAGTGAGAAGGAGACCACCATGATAATCATGTTCATAGAGAGGCACCACAAAAGACTGCTGGGTCTACAACCCCACAGCAACAGTGCTACACAGAAGGCAGCATTTGGCAACTCAAGTCACTCTATTGGGGGAGGATGTCCATACTGTCACAGACATCAAGAAGGAGTGGAAAGATGGGAGGTGGGTGATGAAGAAGTACAGTAGGACAGAGGTGGCCTGAGCTTTTCTTAGTGGCCAAACTGGAACCCGCATTCTGTCTCACCCAACTCGAGAGGGATGTTCTCTCCACCGTTCACCCCCTGCTGCTGCATGGGCTGCCTGTGACAGTCTACCTTAATGTGGTGCCAGGTAAAATGTGATGATTATAATAATGACACTAAATGATAAATGTCTGTGATATACTACAAATGTGACTATGGATGTTGGTCCAAGTATGTGCAAATTGCATTGTGAGTCAAACACCCATGTGTCTAATTTAGTCCATTGCACTTCAAGTTCCAGAACCCTTTGTGATAGATATGGCAGCTTTCGATTCCTCAGTTCCAAACAGTGGGCCGACACTGCTAGTGTATTTACCTAACATGGCAAATGACAAAGATAATGTGCCTCATTCACTTATCTTTACTATTGGCATGTAGATGCCTTTGAGTAAATAGCTGACAAATTGCACATATTCAACATTTCTTGGAAACATCTGGCGACTCTTCCATTTATTGCCACATACAACCAGTGTACAGTCACCCACTATAGGAGAGGTCCCTGCACCTCCAGGGGAGGCAATATCATGGAGAACATCAACCCATACCACCACCACAAACTGGTACGTAAATATGGCCTGGAGAGGGTCCAAACTCCTACATTGTGATTATACACCCCATACATGTATGACATAGAAGCCATCAACAGTCCCAAACCTGTGAACTGAACTAGGAAATGTTGTGCCTCACATGTGTCGAATAGATTGTAAACTGAAAACACACATATCATTGTAGGCCCTGTGACGTTGTCTAGGAGAACTCCAACCACAGCAATCTCTCTACACATACAGGTTTGACATCTGCTTAGGCTACACACACTGGGCGGATGCAGGACCCTAGTAAATATACGTAAGAATGACTTAACCTAATGCTCATGCTCCAAAAAAGTAGATTAAATGTCTGCAGTATGTGGTCAGTGTCTAATATCACTGTTGTCACTCATCTCCATATGCTTGCATATGGCTCATAATACTATACCACTTCATAACATGTTGCCTAATGAAAGGAAGACTCAAAATGTATGGTAAGTGAGTACACTACATACCTAGTTGCTAATATTGAAGAGGTGTAGCCACAACTGGGTTGAAAGTCCATTACATGGATAATCTCTATGAAAATCCCAGGGCCCAAAATGTATGGTAATTGGTGTGGATGAGTGCTGCACTGATGCCAGCAGGGTTGCGGTTGGGGAGGGGGGTTGGAGCTGGTATGGTGGGTGTAGAGGCAGTGAAGCATGTACATCTGGTGGCTTAACTGCACAAGGTAAAACCAGGAAAGGTGGGGGATCATCCCAGATCTCCACTTGACCAAATTGTGTGATCCTAGCCAAATGTTGATTTTCACTTTGACTCCTCTCCCACAATAATCACAGGTAAGCTAACCTTGAAATACATGATTTAAGGATGTGTGCTGTAAAAAGCTTAACTAGCGTTAAATGAAATAGACTATGAAGTTGTTTATGTATAAAGGGAAGAGAGACTACTCAAAGAGTGCATACCACAATTGTTGGCCGTCCCAGTCCACAATGGGTATTGTTGCCCGGGGTAGCGTTGGGGGGATGGAGGATCTTTTACCCAAATGTTGGTTGATAATTATGAATATAAAAATGTTACTCTTCAATGCACTGACATGATGTGATGTGCAAAGTTGAAACAGGTGAGCATGTTGAGGAACACTCCTTTAGATGATTGAATAGGCTACATCATACTTATTAAACATGATGCCCCTAAAAATTAAGGTGTATCCAAAGGTAGGTGGTGCAGGTCACCCTAGTAACTTCCTTCCTTTAACTATCAGTAACCTACAATGACACATTTGCCTGTAAATGTTATATCTGGTTGATGTCAGTGCTGTGTTGAGTTAACACCTGCACAGTGATGCTGTTGATCGGGAGCTGCATATAAAGGTCAGGAGGGCCACATGTGGCCCCCGCCCATACATTTTATATCACAGCTCTATACCTATGACATGTACATGTGAAATCATTACCATCCTCCTTTACACTTAATTATGGACATGAATGTCACAGTACAGCTGCTGACAGGACTACCTCAGTGATCCAGATGACACCATCCAGGGTATAGGAGGCATCCTGGCAGCAGCAATCACACCCAGTGCCATCTGTCCATCAGGTAAGCATGCCACATAGTTTTGTAAGCAATTGACTCCCAAATCATACTTATATAGCCACTTCTGCATAACATCTGAAGCTGGTGTGTAAAAAGTTCCCAACAAATTCAATGATGTGTGTGCAAGGTGTGCATGTTCACATAAAACCCTTGCAGAACATTAAAAGTATTGTGTCACTTCCTTCTCGAGCAGTTTGATCATGGCTGACATCTTCTCCTATACACTTAAGGACCCAGGTTCAGCAGCAGGCATTGCGGGGGATCTCAATACCACAAAGAGCGGTGATTGGAGGTGGTGAGTTTGCTTTTTTTTACACACCTGCATTGAACACCTCAATGCTACGGTGTGAGATGTCATGTGTAGGTGTACACAAACAATGTCACATGTGAAACATCCGTGGATGCTAAGATCACTTAACTCAATGCTAATGTTGCACCACATGATATAGTGGGACAAATACTTATCCTGTGGAAACCTCTGTCTTTTAGGTTCTGAGGATGATGAATTGCTTCAGGAAGAAGGACCATCCACAAGTGGCATGAGACGGGCAATCAAAGGGGAGAACCCACTTATCTTCCAGGCAGCCTTGTCAGCTGCCAGTAATGCACAAGAGGAAGAGGAGGAAGTAGAGGAGGATGAGGAGGAAGTAGAGAAGGATGAAGAAGATTTGGCGCTGCTTGCCGACGATGATGAGTCTAATTCCTTGCCCGCCATTGTTGGTCCACTGGACAAAACATCTAAGCCCACACCTGCTCAGGCCGGTATTGTGCCTCCCACCCCACCCCAAAGGATTGCCTGTTCCCAGCAATCAGCCAACCAGCCACAGCATTCACCTACCTCAACACAACCATCAACCCCTCACAGCCCTCATGTCCAGGTCAGATGTGTTGGTTCCCCTACACAACACACCCATGACACTGTGTCCTAGGCTTTCTCTCCACCATCTGAGGGACCTACCACCCCTGTTGAGGTTCAGATATACCCTAGTCACTAATCTCCTGCTCACAGCCTACCCCCTGCCACCCCCTACCCCCCACTGCTGGTAGACATGATTGTCATATTCTAGGCTGTCCCATGTGGAGGGGAACAGCAGATGGTCGTGGTGGTCAGTAGGAGCATGATTTTTTCCAACAGCAGGCTGATGTGAGGCAGAACATTCATGTCAGAGTGAACACTCTGTCTGACATGTTGGACTCACTATCGGACATGCGCCAGAGCCCACAGATGGCGGACAGACTGAGCCAGGTTTTGGATAGAATGGATAGATCCTAAGAAAAAAAATGCCAAAGAATAAATTACCTCATAACCATCCATAGGGAAGAGAGTGCAAGACACTGCGTCTTGGCCATGAAGATGATGGAGGGCATGCAGCAACCGTTCCAAAGTCTTCCTTCATTGTCAACGCATGGAGGAGAGACAACACATCCACCTACACCACACCACACTCAGCCACCTGTACCACAACCTGCACAGGTACCCCACACTTTACAGGCACCAACCCCCTTGAACTTCCCCCCACTGCACAGTCTTGTCCCCCTTCTGCTTAGTCACACCCCTCACCTGCAGAGGCACCATCACCCCCTGTCCAGGCATCCCCCACCAGTACAAACAGCCACCCCCATCCAGGCAGCTCCCCACATGTATAGCCACCCTTATCCCCTGTCCAGACCGCCTCACTTGTACAGGCACCCTCACCTCCTGTCCAAGCACCACCTCCACCTGTACAGGCACCCCTCAACCTGTACAGGCAGATAGATGTACAACACACATCCGCACCGCACCACCAACACATTAAACACACTTGCTCACAGCAATCCTCACAACCACAATTATGAAGTTGCATGTGAGATCCCCCATGAATTACTGTAAAATTTCACCCACAATATATGTCAATAAAAATATATTCCTAACAAGTCAATACTGAGTGTGTATCATGAGATAATGGTCAATTGGTAAGTCTGGTGGTAGGCCATAGATGTGACGATAACTAAGTGTGAATGAGACATGTAGATTTGTAGGACTTTCTGTGTAACAAGGTATCATGTGGAAAGCATAGCTAAACTACTCACAGTGTACACATCCATGCTTTGAATCCAGCATATATATCATGAACTACACAAGAAAGAGATGATGTTTAAAAAAATACTTTAGCTATTAATTTAAAAAAAAATATACAATTAAACACCAGTTCATTGTAAAGGGAGAAAGGAAATCAAATAATGGTCTTCATACAGAACAGTCAAGGGGACTTGGAGGTGGTTGGGCAAAATAAATAAAACACACCAGGAAGTGTCAGGGGTACAGGGGAAAACAAAATGTCCACAACCCAAACACGTTCCCGTCACTGGTCATCCTCCTTTTCCACGAAGTGGAGATCCTCTGCGTCTGTGGGCTCCTCCTAGCTGGCCGGTGCAGGACCAGAAACCCAACGGTAGTGGGAAACATGAGGGGCATGAGGGATATGAGGGGTAACAGTGTAGGAAGACTAACAGCGAAACAAATGGAGGGTGGTTTGGGAGGGACGCTGGGCCAAGGCAGCCAACATGGCTGCACCCAAGGAAGTAATGGTGGCATTGAGGGTGGCCATGGCTATTTCCTGTCCCTCTTGGGCCCTACACAGTTCATCACAGAGCCGCTGTAGGATCGAGAGGACATGCCTGGCTCACCATCAGATGCCACATTTTCTTTCTGGGATGCAGCCACAACAGTAACAATACAGGAGGAGTTTGGGTCTCATATGAGGGGTGCGAGGAGTGGGGTGGCAGGGGACGAGATTTCCCTCTGTGCTTCTTGCAGGCACTTGGACGGGGACTAATGGTAGGGTGTTCAGCTGGAGGCCCCCAATGGAATGGGGGCATCAAGAGATAGGAAGGGGGCAATGGCAGGCCCAGGTGGTGATAGGGCCTGCTCTGGGAACATCTCAGCGATTCAAGTTCTTGTAACATTCCTCCCCCCGACGGCCGGAGGTGCCCAGATCGGTGCCCCCAACAGTGTCTTCAGCCTCTACCCGGTCTGCTGCAGTTGATGGATGCTCTGTCTGGGTGGGCACCCTACCCATGCCTGCAGATATATAAGGTCCCTGCTCCTCGTCCTATTCACTTGAGGAAAGAAGAAGTGCTCGCTTACATCTCAAGGATGTCATGCTCTGCCCCATGTCCTGCTCCTGGTGTTCTTGGCCAGCCGGATCCACTGAAATAGAAGGCAAAACATTATGTAGTTGGTGTACAGGTCATTACAAAGCATGTAACTACATGAAGCAATTGCATACTTTGTTCGTCTTTGATTTTGCTAACCAATTAGATGTGTCTTGGAACTAAATGTATGCGCACCATCACTGTGATGTCCTGAATTCAGTCAAAGAGTGCCATCTTTCTCAATTTTGGAAAGTATGCACTTCTGTACTGACCAACCATCACCTTCAGAGTTACTGCAATCAGTGTTTGTTGACATTGCAACATAGTCATCTTCAAATGTCATTCTACAAGCCCCTCTTCCCTCCACTCCCTGTTTGTAAATGCATTAACTAAATGTACTGTAAACTGATGTGCGTTTATGTTTTTTTAATGAAATTGAATAAAGATATATTATATTGTTTTGTACAAGTGGAGATGAGACAAAGCCTAGATGGCTATATCCACACTAAGCATGGATCAATAACTATTCTTTATAGTGCAGTCTCAACAGTCTTACACTAACAAGCAAGTGTTATCTGTTGTGTAGCATTGTCTAACACAACAAAAATGCTGGTTTGGGCGTACATGTACCTACAGAGTCTAGAATATGACCTTTGCTAAGATGTGAATCTAAGTATTTAAATATCCCTTGACAACATCAGTCAGTCTACATGGCAAGTGCCACATTTAGCATGTCATTGCAGCTTTGTTGCTGCTGCACACTGGTTAGCACATGTGCATAGTTAGTACAGCTACGTAGACATTACAAATGACATACAAGCCACTGTGGGGAAGATGTGTGCATTTCAGCTGCCTTGGAAATATTGGAATTTGAGTGAGGCAAGATTCACAAAGTCTGCCTTTACTTCATGGGACATAATAATATATTTTTGCCTGAAAGAACACACACAAAAGGCATGCATGATACAGCATTCAGGGGGGGGGGGCACTCTGCGGACATGCACAGCGTGATTACCTTATTGCATCATGGTAAATGTAGTTTTCAAGGTTGCTTGCTTCGGAAAAGTTTATCAAGTTTCATGGCCACTGCCCGTATCCCTATACACGTGTTTCGAGATTCTTCTCTCTTCAGTAGGGAAAAAAGTTCATAGATTCCTGTGCATGCTGCCGTCATCTTATCAGGGATATTACCACTCTCAGCATGCGTCGCGCACCCCGGAGCTCGTCAGCTCGTGGCCCGTGGGAGCCAATTGAAACATTCAGGGGGGGTGGGGCACGCTGCGGACATGCACAGCGTGATTACCTTATTGCATCATGGTAAATGTAGTTTTCAAGGTTGCTTGCTTCGGAAAAGTTTATCAAGTTTCATGGCCAGTGCCCGTATCCCTATACACGTGTTTCGAGATTCTTCTCTCTTCAGTAGGGAAAAAAGTTCATAGGTTCCTGTGCATGCTGCCGTCATCTTATCAGGGATATTACCACTCTCAGCATGCGTCGCGCACCCCAGAGCTCGTCAGCTCGTGGCCCGTGGGAGTCAATTTGAACATTCAGAGGGGGTGGGGCACGCCGCGGACATGCACAGCGTGATTACCTTATTGCATCATGGTAAATGTAGTTTTCAAGGTTGCTTGATTCGGAAAAGTTTATTAAGTTTCATGGCCAGTGCCCGTATCCCTATACACATGTTTTGAGATTCTTCTCTCTTCAGTAGGGAAAAAAGTTCATAGGTTCCTGTGCATGCTGCCGTCATCTTATCAGGGATATTACCACTCTCAGCATGCGTCGCCCACACCAGAGACCGTCAGCTCGTGGCCCGTTGGAGCCAATTTAAACATTCAGGGGGGATGGGGCACGCTGCAGACATGCACAGCGTGATTACCTTATTGCATCATCGTAAATGTAGTTTTCAAGGTTGCTTGCTTCGGAAAAGTTTATCAAGTTTCATGGCCAGTGCCCGTATTCCTATACACGCGTTTCGAGATTCTTCTCTCTTCAGTAGGGAAAAAAGTTCATAGGTTCCTGTGCATGCTGCCGTCATCTTATCAGGGATATTACCACTCTCAGCATGCGTCGCGCACCCCAGAGCTCGTCAGCTCGTGGCCCGTGGAAGCCAATTTAAACATTCCGGGGGGGTGGGGCACGCCGCGGACATGCACAGCGTGATTACCTTATTACATCATGGTAAATGTCGTTTTCAAGGTTGCTTGCTTCGGAAAAGTTTATCAAGTTTCATGGCCAGTGCCCGTATCCCTATACACGTGTCTCGAGATTCTTCTCTCTTCAGTAGGGAAAAAAGTTCAGATTATGTGAGTGGTGCCAGAAGACACAAAATGGTACAGCTCTGTCACCACTCACATCAACTTACCACACACATGAAGCAGTTAATGAGCTTACCAGGTCTCCACTGCTCATACTCCTCCAGCTGAGCTTGAAGGGTCGGTCAAGCTGCCCTCATGACCCTCCGGTACAGTGGCAAAAGGCAGGGGCCGTGCACGTGGGGCAGGGAGGACTGGTCCAATATTTCCTGATCCTTGATTCTGGCCCAATGTTTCAGGTCCTCCCAGCGCTTGCTACATGATCGGGCCCACTGGTGTTATACGCTCACTGCACAGCAGTGCCCTGCAATGTCAGACCAGAGTCTTGCGCGCGCTGCAATTCTCATCTGGTCCTATAGAGCCCCATGAAGACACTTGTCAAGCACACCCTCAGCTAATATTCCCAATGATCCCTCACTGAAAGGGGGTGCCTTCTCATCAAGTCCCTCAGCCATGTTGGGGTCAGTTTGGGTGAACAGAGCAGCAGGATGTCAGATGATCCTATTTGGAGAAGAGGATGACTCAGAATGACTATAAAATGGCTGCCTGCAACTTCCTGTCATGAATTTTCTACCTTGTATTTCCTGTGTGTCTGTGGAGTCGAAGCCGCCCTTACCTCCTCGCAGCGACGTCCGAGCGTGAGGGTCCTGTCCCCCCCGCCCGGTCACCTAACGTCCCGGTCATCCAGGACTTCTTCTCTTGTTTTTCCCCTGCAGGAACCGACACTGACAACAGAGCCCGGAGGACCGGAAGCAATCTCCCGCGACCCCGGAAGTGACGACCCGGAAACAGCCGCCTCTGACCCCGGAAGTGATGGGACGGACTACCACCCGGAAGGTAGAAAAACCAACAGAAGAGAGGGAGAGGCGTTCCAAGCAGCCGACTCATGGCAGGAGACAGCGGGAAGCGAAGAACCACCGACAGTGAGCGGAGCAGCGCGGCAAGACCAAAGCGAGGACGAGGAAGAGGAGGACGTCTGGACTGAAGACTGGTGGCGTCCTCAGGAGGTGGCTGGAGAGCGGCCGCAACTCGGAGGAGAGTTGCGGCGGGGCACGTGAGTACACTCCATCCTTTCTCAGTGCCCCTTCCTTGTATATAGTTGTAGATATTGTAGGTAAAGCTGCACGAGCACCAGCACTGTATATTGACCCTTTATCACTTGCACTGTAAAGAGACCGAGCACCGCCCCAGCACACGTCACCCCCTCTTCCCCCTCCCCTTTCTTTCTGACCTTTGTCTTACCTCCCTGACCATCCCTTCCTCACGGGCCATTTCTCATTCCCTCACTCCCTGGTGTGGGTGGAAGTGCTCCAAAAGTCCTTTGCTGCTCAGGACTAACGCCCGTACACTTCTCTCCTTTTCCAAGCCTCCGAGGAGTCCCAGTACCCTAAGTGGGAGAAGACTACACCCGTCCGGAGGAGAAGACCTGATCCCCTACGGCCTCATTGAACCGGCTCATCAACTCGCAGACCCGCCCTACACGTCCCGCCGGAACCCCGAAAGCAGCCCACCATCCCTTCAGACCTTGTTCACTCCTTGCAATAAAATAACTACTGAGTATTGCTCATTATATCCGGCCTCCTCGCCTGTTATTCCGGTCCGCCCATCCCCCACGTCCACAGGTGGTGTCAGAAGTAGGATCCCCCGGAAGCATGGAGGCCGCAGTCAAACAGCTGGCATAATGCCAAGAACAGCTAGGGAAGATGATGGAAAGGTTCCTCAAAACGGCGGAGGACGATCGGGGACAATTACACGACGTCCTGAAGGGCCAGGGCACAGCTCAGGACCAAGCCCTGGAGAAGCTCACTACCGTTATGGGGCAACAGAGACCGGTCACCACCCTTCCTTCCGTCGTCTTACAGAAATACGTGCCAGGCGAAGACCCCGATTACTTCTTCACGAACTTCGAGCGCCTAGCCCAGGCTGCTGCATTACCTGCTGACCGATGGGGCCACTACCTAGGTCCCCTGTTGACAGGCAAGCTGCAAGCCGCCTACCAACAGGCCAACATCCAGGGACAAATGTGAAAATACAGTTTTTATGGTGGACGAAAGCTCCTCCATTTTGTATTTTCCAGCAACCATTTTGTGTTAATCTTCTCTAGCCTTCCACTTCAGCACATATAACGTGGCCGCTTCATCTGCACAAAGAAATGTTGAGACATCGATTGACCCCAGAGCATATGTTTGTACTTTGCTTTATGACACACAAGTAGAGCAGGGTGCATTGCTTAAAGGTCAATGACTCATTTGTTTAACCTTCCTATCTAACTACTGCCAATGTATTACAGTTAACTAAACACTGCTGATGGTGACAAATTACTGTTGACACAAGAGACATAACCTTTTGTTCCATATCCGGATGAGTAATCAAGTGAGCGCCTGACTCTGTAACCACAGGCCCGCCTATGTTTATACTTGGCACAAGTTATGCATAGTTCTGCTTTATTCTGTGTATCACAAGATTATTGATGACTGATGGGGTTTAGTGAGTAATCTTTATATTTGTGTTCTGCATGCCAAATATACATATTTCCAGAGTGACTGGTCCCGACTAGTACGTGGGTCCGTCCTGGGATCATTAATCATCCTTGGCAGTTGCTGATTTGTATATCCATTCCTACCTACGCTTATTCCAGCACAAAAAGTATATAAGGCTGTCTATGACTTTGTAAGTTGTCCACTTCTCTCATAGCCACATGGTGCTGTGAGGTGGTGTACCCGCTCGAGCGCATTAAAATCTTTTTATGTTACAGTTACCTCCGACTGCTGGTCTTCCTTTGTGAGCATACCTGGGCAAGGTAGAAGAAATCCACTTCGACAAATTGGCGACTCTGGTGGGACTTCTCCGTGGGACATCCAACGGCCAACTGAGTCCGTGGTTGAGAGGTGCGACTGAGGACCGAATGATCGTAGGGGCCCCCTGCACGAAGGAGACAGCGTTTCTCCGCAGCAGCTGCCATCTGAAGTCCCGACTGGCCTCTTGACACAGGATTCCCCGGCAGAAGTCCACGAGCTGATCCCTTCTGAAACAGACGTGTTGTCCGAAGACCAACAGTCGGACGATTCAAGGGCACACCACAGATTGGTGAGATTGTTCTGTTGCATGTTTTATTAAAAAGAAGTTTGGTTAACTAGGTTTGTTGAATAAAATTTGAGTAAAAGAGTAAAAGGATAGTTATAACTAAAAGAATAAATAGGAACAATGAAGAAATGCATTTCTAAAACGTTCTGTTGTATAAAGTCAGGTCACCGGTTGGACGAAAGCGTCCCCACCCCTGTGGAAGATAGTCTAGGTTGGGTATTAATGATAAAAAAAGGAATATCCGTGAATTTATACAATAGAATATGGCATGATTACACAAAAAAGGATAAAGAATTACAGTTTCCTATTGATGGTACCTTCGATTTAGCCAAGTTACAGTATTTACAGCAATGTATGATGGAACGAAAAGTCCGACCTGCTATGTTTGAAGCATTTCAAACATGGGAGAAATATGCTAGAACTAGGAACATGAAACAAAAACAAGATAGAGAGAGAGAAAAGAATAAAACAACTACGGCCAAAGTGGCAGATTATAATAATATGAAGATAAGTGAGAATATAGAACAGCATGACAGAGAATTTAGGATGAAAACAGAAAAATGCTTTGTCGCAGTAGACCAAAGGAATTGCCCTCCTCTTGATGAGGTATTAGAGGACTTGCTAGACAAACCTCCCCCATATAATATTGTCCAAATACCGCCACCCCCACCAGGTCCGGGTATTGGGGGCCAACAGCCTAACATTGTTGCCCCACCACAAGTACAGCATGTTCCCCCTCCTGTTGTACCGGCTCAACAGCCATCCGCTCCTGTTGTACCGGCTCAACAGCCATCCGCTCCTGTTGTACAGGCACAACAAACGGCCTCTCCAACAAGTAGTTTACAGGGTACACATGGGTCTGCAGGAAATATCCCAAAGACACCGTCTGCTCCAGCACTTTCCAGCATGACACTCCCAATATCAATGACACCGCTTGCATCAGTGACGCCACTTGCTTCACAAAGTGATTCCCCCACAGCATACACACACAGAACATATGATTGGTTGAGTTCCCCTTACCATGGTTCACCAAGGACGGACAGACGGGTATCAGACATGTATGCTAGACCCACGCGATTAGGCATAGCAGAGAAAGATGTTATAAAAAAAATGACAGAAAAATGGATGGACTTAGGGGAAATAACTAAAATAGAAGCCCGGGAAACATTTGAAGGAATGGAGTTAAGAGCTAGGAACTTTGTCATTAATAGTATGGCAAATAGATTGTTCAACCATTGTCAACTCATAATGGACAACAGTACAGTTTTTTTACAATCACCAGGATGGTTACGACAATTATGGAGGGATAGCGAAAACTCCGTATTAACAGACACACAATGTGAGGATGCATTTAATGCTTGTTATCATTACCAAAAAGAACTAGATGCCATTATGTGTGATGCCACTAACAAACATATCCACCAACACTATGGCCCAGGACCAGAACTCAGAGATAATACCCCAGCTTTCCCTATGAGAGAAGTACACCCAATCCCTGATCCAAGGGGTGGAGCTCACCCCGCCATCCGACAATATGTGCACACCCCATGGACAAGGGCTGATCTATTGGCCCTAAAGAAAGAGTTGCCTGATCCTAGAAGTAATCCGAAAGTGTTTTATGAACACCTTGAATCTGCTCTTAGTTTGACGCCCATGATATTGAAAGATGTTGACCTTCTGTTCGATTTTTTGGTACCGCAGGAATTATGGCGCCCCGTTAGGGATCATAATTCGGCACACATTGACTGGGCAGCCATAGCAGCTGCGGATACTGGTAGAGAAGCAGGAGAGGATGTGCCACAAGACTTAAAAGATTTACCTGGACACATTATAGCACGCATGCAGGAAATTCTGCCAAGACAAAAAGTAGACTGGGATAAAATGACTGCATGTAGACAGAAAGAGGGAGAGGAAGTGACTGATTTTTTTAGCAGAATAGAAGAGATTTTTAAAGGACACAGTGGACAGGACATTCAGACAGTACAAGGAAAGCGCATTTTTGCTAATCAGTTTGTTAATAACATTTTACCTGACTTATCGGACAGTATAAAAACATACGAAAGTACCTGGACTGCTAAAGACCCAGCTGAGTTATTGACAATGGCTTGCTATTATGAGAATAAGAGAAATTCAGAAAAGGGAAAGAAGGATAAGCAAATGAAGGAATTAAAGACGAAAGCTTTAATGCAGCAAGCTTTTCCTGACAGAGGAAGGTCAAGAGGACGTACAAATTTTCAGAGGGCAGGTGGACGTAGTCGTGGGGTTGGTCGAGCTGCTTCAGCTCCGGCGCAGCAGAGAGCAGGGTTAGGATACAATCAATGTGCTAACTGCTACCAGGAGGGACATTGGAGGAATGAGTGCCCTTTGTTACAGGGCCAAGGTCAAGCTATGAGAAATAATGCAAACACTTACAGAGGAAACTCGACTCCCCGTGTAGACAGAGGGAGAGGTAGAGGACAGCAACGAAATTACAGTGACACTGAACAGACAAATTATTTTGACAATAGAAATAATGCGTACTTCACTCAAGATTATGCACAATATGATGACAATGAGGACTGGACACAATAGGGATGCCCAGGAGAGGACAGGGAGCGAGTGCAGATACCAGTGGATTCTTCAGGCCCATATGTAAAAATGGTAGTTGAAGGTGAAGAGAGAAAATTTCTTCTAGATACTGGTGCCACTAATACATCGATTTCCCACCGCTTGCTCCCCCATGTTCCTCTCTCGGGAAGATTAGATAAGTCGGTGGGATTTTCAAATGCTGTTGTTACAAGCCCCATTTCGCGACCACTGGATTTCACAATTGGTCCTATAACAGGGAGTATGCCATTTGTACTAACAGAGAAATGTTCCCTAAATTTGCTTGGTTTAAAAGCTTTGAAAATGATGCATGCTACTATATACTGTACACCAGATGGTGTTTACTTAACTTGTAAGAAGCAAAAAGTGTCTAGACAATACATGGTTACAGATAAAAATCACATTCCACCTGAACTGCGAGATATTGATCCAAATTTATGGGCACATGGACCAAACGATGTAGGGAAAATGGATATTGAACCAGTGCATATTACGGTAAAGCCAAATGTCAGACTACCTCGCATCCCCCAGTACAAGATATCAAAAGAAGGTGAGGAAGGTCTGAAATTAGTTATCTCAGACTTATTGCAACGGAAGATAATACAAGAAGTTACAAGCAGTCCCTGTAACAGTCCAATTTTACCTGTGGTTAAACGTGATGATGGAACAGGACAGGTCAAATATAGGATGATTGTTGATTTGAGAGCCATAAATAAAATAGTGGAACCACAATACCCTGTTGTACCCGACATTACAGCAATGTTTTCATCTGTGCCACCTTCAGCCCAGTGGTTTACTGTCATAGATCTGAAGAACGCTTTCTTCAGTATCCCCATACACCCAGACAGCCAGTATTTGTTCAGTTTCAGTTTCCAAGGGCGATCGTATAAATTCTGTCGGGTTCCCCAGGGGTATACAGAAAGCCCTAGCATCTATAGTCAGGCATTAAAAAGACAACTAGATGACTGTGCTTTACCACCAGGTACAGTATTACTGCAATATGTGGATGATTTACTGTTAACAGCTGAAACAAATGGAATTTGTAAGCAAGCTACGCATGCTATTCTAACTTTTCTTGCTTCGCATGGACACAAGGTTTCGCCAGCTAAGCTACAGTACTGTCGACAGGAGGTAACCTACCTAGGTCATCTCCTGTCGAAAGGTGGGAGGAGATTATCATCTGACAGAATACAAACAGTGCAGAACATTCCCAGACCTAGAACACAAAAAGATGTGCGTGCATTTCTTGGAATGGTCTCCTTTTGTAGGCAATGGGTACCAAATTTCTCTTATCTGGCCAAACCATTACTGTCCTTGACTCACAAAGATGTGGAAGATCCTGTTCCTTGGGATAAAGAGCATCAAGATAGCTTTGTGGCTTTGAAAACTGCTTTATGCAATGCACCTGCTTTGGGCACACCAGATTACACTAAGAACTTTGCATTGTTCGTACATGAGAAAGAAGGATGCGCAATGGCTATACTAACCCAGAAAAATGGAGAGAAGAATAGACCATGTGCCTATTTATCCTCAACATTGGATCCGGTAGCAAGAGGTCTACCGAACTGCCTCAGAAATGTTGCTGCGGCGGCTGCTGCAGTAAGACAGGCAGACTCTATTGTACTTGGACATCCAGTTGTGGTTTACGTACCTCATTCAGTAGACATACTGCTGAACAAAACCAAAACTCAACATTTAACTAATGCCAGGTTGACTCAGTATGAGCTAATACTAATGGCCACTAACGTGACCTTGCAGAGGTGTAACACCATAAACCCAGCTACTCTGATGCCTCTCCCTTTGGAGCAGGATGAAGTACAACATGATTGCGTGATTGTTACTGAAACTGAGACAAAAGGTCGAGTAGATTTGGCAGACACACCTATGCAAAATGTCGATGGAACACTATTTGTGGATGGCTCTTGTCTAAAGAGACCAGATGGAACTACCTCTGCAGCCTATGCAATCACAACAAGTAAGACAGTTGTTGAAACATGTAAAATAGAACAGATGTCTGCTCAGGCAGCCGAGTTGATTGCCCTAACTAGAGCATGTGAGCTCTCAGAGAAGTTAGCCGTAAACATTTACACCGACAGCCAATACGCCTGGGGGGTGGCACATAACTTCGGCCGTTTGTGGGCCGAAAGAGGGTACATCACATCTGGAGGTGCGAAAATACAACACGGCACCTTGATCACAAGACTACTAAATGCTCTTGCTTTACCAACTAAATTGGCCATCATGAAGTGTAGTGCACACAAGAAAATTACAGACCATGTAGGTCAGGGAAATGCTTTTGCTGATGAAATAGCAAAACACACTGCGTTGAATGAGTACACCTTAACATATGTAGTGTCACAAACTAAAGAAGAGGAGACAAACATTGATCCATACAAAGAGATAAAAGACATTCAAGACTTTGCAAGTGAAGATGAGAAGAAGCAGTGGGTTAAGGAAGGATATTATTTTGACACACATTTTGGGGCTTGGATACACACACTTGGCCATTTAAAAAAGTGGGTCCTGCCCGACAGTTTTCTCCTACCCATGCTTCACATGGTTCATGGTCCTGCACACTTGGGGGCTGATGGAATGACAAATACCATTGAAAAGATATGGGTCAACAAAAACATTAGGAAGACAGCTGTAAAACTATCCAAGAACTGTATGACCTGTGCTCTCCATAATGTAGGAAAAGGGATACAAGTACCACCGGGTCATTTTAGATTGCCAGAATACCCCTTTGAATGCCTTCAGATGGACTACATAGAGATGCCCCCTGCCAATGGTAAGAGATATGTTTTGGTTGTTATATGTAGCTTCAGTAATTGGGTGGAGGCATTCCCTTTGAAAGACAACACCGCATTAAGCACGGCCAAGATGTTGCTGAAAGAGTACTTCTCACGCTACGGCTTGGCCAGAAGCCTCTGGTCTGATAACGGGGTACATTTTTCAAATAAAATAATGGATCTAGTATGCCAAGGATTAGGGGTACAACAAAAATTTCATTCAGTGTATCATCCAAAAGCGGCAGGGCTTGTGGAGCGCTGCAACGCTACATTGAAAAATAAACTGCAAAAAATATGTGCATCAAGCACTCTCAGTTGGGTAGATGCTTTGCCCTTAGCCTTGTTCTCTATGAGGACAACTGTTACATGCAAAAACAGACTCTCTCCATATGAGCTCGTTATGGGGAAACCAGCAAATGTATATGGGTTTGCCTCTCCACCAAAGTTGCAAGAATTGACGCATTCTGCTTTATTGGATTATTGTAAAGAACTAACTTCTGCCCTGTCTACCATTCGCCAACAGGTCAGAGACACTTGGTCCCCGCCTCTGGAAGGAGAAGTGCATGATATCAGGCCCGGGGACTGGGTCCTGACCAAAAACTTTGTGAGGAAAAACAGCCTACAGCCCAGGTGAAAAGGGCCAGCGCAAGTTTTGTTAGTCACACAGACGGCGGTTCGATGTGACGGACACAAAAACTGGATTCATCTTTCAAACGTAAAGAGAGCACCACCATTCTGGCCAGAGCTGCCCCCGGAAGAGGACCGTTCTGACCGAAGGACTGGTGACTGCACTCCTGCACGCATCGATGATCAACCAGCTGCATCAGGATACAATCTACGCCCAAGGAAATTGAAGAGTGCTTAGGACGGAGCAAGCACCAACTGCGGCACTGAATAGTGCCAACTTTGAAGGACTAACTTGTGCAGTGAGGTTAGTAAAATAAGGACACTGCCGACTCTGAGCTGAAAAGAAAAGAAAGTAAAGAAATACCTCCGAGGCCCAGCGACCCATAGGAGGAGAGGGTGTGAGGTCAAAAACAAAAATTCTTTGTATTAATACTACCAATTGCAAGGTCTGTAACAGTGAGGCCTATAACGAACACTGTTGAACTGCCGCACTTGTGAGATTGTATATTTCAAAATACAAAGTATTTCGAATGGTATATTTGTTTGGAAGAACAACAAGACACCTTCCTTTACTAGAGATGGAGGATACATATTCCACCCTTAGGTTGAACAAGAAGGGGCGCTGGTACTCCAAACTATGCATATTTTGTATGTTATTTTGCATAATGTCTTTGGTCATTGGATTATTATATCTCCTAGAGCTCTATCATCCTATTGCAAAAACAGCCCCGCTCCCATCAGAGCTTCCCTCTGACTTTGTCCCTTCAGTTACAGTACCACCAGAGGACATGGATCACAGAGAGGAGATGCGTCACAATTCTTTCCTTACCCTACTTCATCAGACCCATCAAGTCATTGATAAAAATAATTGTTGGATCTGTATGCAATTCCCAGCTTATGTAGATGAAGGTATACCCCTTCTCCAAGTACCCCTACCATTTGAAGCGTCCTGTTATGCATTACACATTGCAATGCTGAAAGTTGAGTTAATAAGAGTTTTCAGTAGCTTAATAACTTCCCGTTCTACCACCAGAACATCAACTGCCTCCTTGTATACCCATTATGATAAAGACATTCTCCAGGCAGGGAATTGCTCTGAAGTTATTTTGCCCAATGCAACATTCCCATTTTCAAATATATTCACCCCACTGTCTTTGGTAAAGAATGATAGCACACCTCCGCTCCAGAGGGACACAAGACAGGTACCATTTTTGAAAATGAGGCAGCGTAGTGTACTTGGGAGTATATGTATTAGAAGCAACGGTACCACCAACATGGGGAATAGTACCAATTGCAATATGACATTTGAAGTGTCTTCCCAGGAAATAACTGTTCCACTTTATGTTGGTGACTCAGTCTATTTCATTTGTGGTTCCAGGGCCTACATTTGGCTGCCAGTGAACTGGGGTGGCTGCTGCCACCTGGGTCTTGTAACACCAGCATTGTCTGTAAAAAGTACTGCAGAAGTGAATAGAGCATCCAGAACTCCAAGGGGTAGGAGGAGTGTTGATCAAGGAGATACAGTGGGTGAGATAGCTGGTGATGTGCTAAAGGCCTTTGTTCCTTGGTATGGCCCTGCCATAAATTCCAGAAACATACGTAGGTTGTCCCGTCTATTAGAGGCGACTATAGAGGAGACCGCAGGTGTAATTGAGAACATCACAGTTGAGCTGAAGGCTCTTAGACTCGTTGCCCTTCAGAACAGGGTTGTGCTAGACATGATGTTAGCAGAACGGGGTGGAGTCTGTAGGGTGATCGGGTCCTCCTGCTGCACATACGTTCCTGACTCATCTACATCAGTTAGAGAAGCTGTCAAGAGGCTATATGATATAGGAGCTCAGGCCCATAGTGATGTTGGCCCCTGGGATCCTGTAGGTTCCTTTTGGAATGCTTTATCTGCTTGGGGCTGGAAGATTGGGATGTTTCTAGTGACTATCTTCCTCGTGGTGATTGGGTGCTGTGTTCTCATTAATTGTCTGCCCATGTGCTGCCAGTGTTTTGGGCGAATGCTTAAACCACCCCCAATGCCCCCTGTGACAGTGACCAACGCACTTATAATGAGGGATATTGTAACTCAGCAGTTGATGGAGATCGATATCTCGGATAACAGCCCCACTGATACCAATACGGTTGATTATGTTAATGAGCGCAATGAAGCCCACTATAGTAACAGCCGGCCTATCTATGAACATGTGCATTAGGCCGCAGCAAAATGTTGGACTTTGCGTCCAAAGGGTCGATTGTGAAAATACAGTTTTTATGGTGGACGAAAGCTCCTCCATTTTGTATTTTCCAGCAACCATTTTGTGTTAATCTTCTCTAGCCTTCCACTTCAGCACATATAACGTGGCCGCTTCATCTGCACAAAGAAATGTTGAGACATCGATTGACCCCAGAGCATATGTTTGTACTTTGCTTTATGACACACAAGTAGAGCAGGGTGCATTGCTTAAAGGTCAATGACTCATTTGTTTAACTTTCCTATCTAACTACTGCCAATGTATTACAGTTAACTAAACACTGCTGATGGTGACAAATTACTGTTGACACAAGAGACATAACCTTTTGTTCCATATCCGGATGAGTAATCAAGTGAGCGCCTGACTCTGTAACCACAGGCCCGCCTATGTTTATACTTGGCACAAGTTATGCATAGTTCTGCTTTATTCTGTGTATCACAAGATTATTGATGACTGATGGGGTTTAGTGAGTAATCTTTATATTTGTGTTCTGCATGCCAAATATACATATTTCCAGAGTGACTGGTCCCGACTAGTACGTGGGTCCGTCCTGGGATCATTAATCATCCTTGGCAGTTGCTGATTTGTATATCCATTCCCACCTACGCTTATTCCAGCACAAAAAGTATATAAGGCTGTCTATGACTTTGTAAGTTGTCCACTTCTCTCATAGCCACATGGTGCTGTGAGGTGGTGTACCCGCTCGAGCGCATTAAAATCTTTTTATGTTACAGTTACCTCCGACTGCTGGTCTTCCTTTGTGAGCATACCTGGGCAAGGTAGAAGAAATCCACTTCGACACAAACACCATACCAGGATATCAAGGCTTGCATCCTGGAGCGTCTGGGGATTGACGACGAGACGTACAGGGTTCGGCTCCGTCAGGCAAGGGAAGGAGCCCAATAAACGCCTCGGGCCTTATCCTTCCGCATCCAAGACCTGGCAAACCGATGGCTGAAGCCCGCCACAGCCACCAAGGAAGACATCATGCCCAAAATATATCTGGAGCAGTACCTGGCCTCCTTGCATCTGGCCACCCAGAAGTGGGTGCGCCAACACGCTCGTCTAACCCTCGACAGCACCGTCGAAATTGTCAGCGCCTACAGCAGAGCCCAGGAATCCCAGCGACCCAAGGAGGAGCATCCTCCCCGCATACCGCATGGCAGTCATCCCCGGGCCCAAAGGCCCCCTCTGGTGGTCAGAAAACCTGAGCTCGCTCCCCTGATGCCCTACCCTGTCATGCCTCGCCCAACCCCGCCAGGACCTCAATGTTTTCATTGTGGTGGGTATGGACACATATCATGCATATGCCCACAAAAGGAAGAACCCATGGACATAGGACTGGCAAGGAACTATGTATGTCTCTCCGCAGAAACCACCCCTCCCCCTTTTCGGTGTCCGGTACGGATTGAGGGACACAGAATGATGGCACTAGCCGACACCGGATGTAGGCAGAGCGTTCTGCGGCCGCAGGAGCTGCCACACCCCGTCGGACCAGTGACAGGCACCGTGGCCATCAAATGTGTCCATGGCGACACCAAGAATTATCCAACCGCCAGAGTCCGGGTGCAACGCCCTACAGATGAGGGAAGCCTACTAACAGTTGGCCTGATACCCAATCTCCCTGAACAAGCAATATTGGGTAGCGACTATAGCGGTCTGCCCCATCTCCTGCAAGACACCACGGACTCCCTAAAACGATGGTGGGCCGAGGCCCCTTTTCCCCACGACCCTCCTTCTGTGAATCCGGTGGGAAAACCGTCCAAGACCAGAAGGCAGAAAAAGAACGAAAAAAGGGACTTTGCTATGGCCTTCCCCGCTCAGGTGGATATCCATCCGTGGGAAGCGCTCTAGTGGTTGCACGCAGGGCTATTTAGGCGGAGCACCAGAAGAGCTCGCTGCGGGTGGAGACGGTGGCAGAGTCTCCATACCGCTTGCCGGCTCAAAACTTGCTCGATTTTGACTACTGTGCAGATATAGCGAAAAGCGGAATTTTATCTACTTTTAAAACTTGACTGTGATTTATATTGTGTGTTTCTTTTAAAACTTGACAGAAAGTCCGCATTGCCTCACAACCTCACCGCATCACGCATTAGTCGCAGGGCACTCTCTTCTCCGTATCGGTAGCGCTAGTAACCGCCTCCCTCCTCCCGTACTTACAAGGGGGTGGCAGGCTTTGACACCACTTCCGGTCCCACTAGGAGCGGTTAGCGCTCTAGTGGTTGCACGCAGGGCTATTTAGCCCTCGCACCTTTCTGAGCGCGCAGCGATCGCGCGCAGCCCTGCCGAAGACCTGCCAAAGAGCTGCTCGTCTGCGCCCGTCCGCGACAGGACGGGGCCAGGGGCTCCCCTCTTTGCTCTTCATAATATGGACATGGATGCACCTATTATAAGGTATTCGGCACATGCTCTTCTTGCTCTGCAACCCCAGGAAATACACAGATGTACCAACAAACCGTTAGTCTGCCCTGGAGGGCCTTTTTCTTGCTTAAAATGTGGTTTTCAAGCTACTTACTGTAATATAATAATTGGGCACCTTAACAATGAGATTGTCACTCCAAATGGCTGGAAAAGCTTCTTACTTAATGTGAGGTCCCTCCCAAAGCATTACATGCAACTCTGGGACTCTATATACAGTACTAAGCCTGAGATCTGTTTCATAACTGAAACATGGCTTAAACCCCATACTATTCCAACTATCACCTTGGGAATACCTATGGGGTACAAAATTCTCCGCCAAGATCGACTGGAGAAAGTAGGAGGCGGGATCGCCATTGTTTATAAAGATAGTTTGAATATAAGGGTCTTAGAACAAGCATTGCTACCTACTATGGAAATAATTATTTTTCATTTGAAAGTCAGCCCTAAGATTCACTGGAAAGGAGCACTAGTGTATCGCCCGCCCGGTCCTAATGCTGGGTTCTCTCTAGCTCTGACTGAATTCTTAGCTCCACACATAAAAACGAATGAAAATTTCATTCTATTGGGAGATTTTAACTTTCATATTGATGTTGCAGACCATCCTGACACTATTGCACTTCTGACAGATCTTGCTTTATTGGGCCTTCATCTCCGTAGTGGTGGCCCCACCCATTCTGGTGGCCACACTTTGGACTTAATCTTTACCACCCTTCCTAATGTCTACTGCCACCCTCCCAAATATATCTACTGGTCGGACCACAAAATGTTGGACTTCTCCTTCCTCCATCTACCTGAACCTATCAATCGATCCACCACGCAAACTATCAAACGCAGGCCGTGGCATAAAGTCACTCCAGATAGATTCATCCAAGTCTGGAAACAGCCAGTCTTCACAAATTTGGATGACATTGAGACAGCTCTCTCAAAATTTGACTCCTCACTGATGGAAGCCATTAATGTTCTGGCTCCTCAGAAGGTAGTCAAACAACCTACCATAGCTAAAAGGGAAGCATGGTATACTGAGGCCCTTAAAATAGAAAAACAAGGGTGCAGGAAATTGGAGAAACTATGGAGACGATCACATAAGGAGGAAGACAAAGATCGTTATTTAACATCTATGACCTCCTACTATAAAAATATCAAAAGAGCAAGGAAAGTCAGTCTTACCTCCCAAATAACAGAGGCAGGTAACTCCACTCGAGAGTTATTTAAAATCATACAGACCTTTACCAACCCTGTAATATGTGAGAGCCCAGATGTTTTTACTCAAGATCTCTGCAACAACATCTCCCAGTTTTTCGAGGAAAAAATTGAGGGGATATATAGGAAAATTACGAAAATTACAGGTCCTCTAGAGACTATGGCTCCTGAGACCCTCCCCTCAACGATGACCCCTGACAAAACGCTCCATGCAATCCCAGAAGTTACTTTAAAAGACCTGACCACCCTTATTGGTAACATGAAAACTGGCTCCCCCGCTGATCTGATCCCTGCAAAAATGATTTCCCCCTTGGTGGAATCATTAGGCCCTACTATTCAGAAGCTCATGAATCTTTCCTTTGCCGAGGGACATCTTCCACAACCTTGGAAAGAGGCGGTTGTGAGCCCTATACGGAAAAACACCACCCTTCCCTGGTCAGAGCTCTCCAACCTTCGCCCTATTTCCCTCCTCCCCTTTATTAGCAAGCTGGCTGAGAAACACGCTAATACCATCCTCTCCAACTTTATCGAGGCGACAGGGGGCCTGGACCAATCACAATCTGGGTTCAGGCCCAACCACAGCACTGAATCGGCCCTCCTATCTGTGACTGATAAGATCAAAATGTCACAGGATAGAGGAGGGTCCATGATATTAGTGCTGTTGGACCTGTCTGCAGCCTTTGATACCGTGTCTCATAACATCCTTCTCAGCCGCTTGCAGGGAGTGGGGATTGGAGGCTCAGCTCTATCTTGGTTGGAGAGTTTCCTCTCCGGGAGATCGCAATCTGTCAGCTTGGGCCCCTATCGTTCCACCTCGAAGGCGCTCACAAAGGGGGTGCCACAAGGCTCATGTCTCAGCCCTACACTGTTCAATGTATATGTGGCCCCCCTTGCTGAGATTGTGCGGAAGTATGGGTTCATACCAGTTTCTTATGCTGATGACACCCAGCTCCTCTACCCTTTCAGCTCCCTTGGTCTTACAGTCAAGGAAAATTTTGCTGAGGGTATGAGGGCAGTGTCACATTGGATGGCCGCAAACTGCCTCCAATGTAACGTTGCAAAAACTGAGGTTATGCTCTTCGGCGGGGCGAGCCTTCTATGGTCTCCTGAATGGTGGCCGCTGGACTTGGGCCCAGTTCCCACATCAAAGCCCCATGTAAAAAATCTAGGGGTTAAGATTGACCAAAAACTGACCCTCAAGGAGCATGTCAATCACACTGCAGGACTATGCTTTTATACCATTGGCCTTCTAAGACGAGTATTTCCATACCTTCCTGATACTTATAGGAAGACACTCGTGCAGACTTTGGTTACTAGCCGCCTAGACTACTGCAACGGCCTGCTGACGCTAGCTAATGCTGATGCAGTAGGTCGTTTGCAGGTGGTCCAGAATACGGCGGCTAGGCTGGTCATGGGTGTGCCGGCTAGGACTCCCTCTAAGCCTTTGTTGATGGAGCTACACTGGCTCCCGATACGGCAGCGCATCAGCTTCAAAATATGCTGCACGGTCCACAAATGCATATATGGGAATAGCCCCAAATATCTCTCCCAATCTGTTGAACTGTACCAACCCAACCGCTCACTTCGCTCAAGTAACCAAGCACTTTTGAAACCCCCTGCAACAAAAAGAGCTAGGCAGGGAGACCGAGCATTTTCATCTGTTGGTCCTGCCTTATGGAATAAACTTCCCACAGAAATGAGGACGAATACCAATCATCTGGCCTTTAGAAAGGCGCTGAAAACACTCCTCTTTCAGGAAGCATTTCAGACTCGCTAACGCACCTTGTAGATTACGACAATTTTTCTGGCTGGCAAAGCGCGGAGATACCCTTATGGGATTGATTCCAGCGCGATATAAGAAATTAAAATAAATAAATTTAATAAATAAACCGACCGAGAATTCCGCGCCACCCAGCAAGAAGACCCGGTGCTCCAGGAGGCCTGGGCCCGTGCCCTGGACGCTGAGGACCCGCTGCAAGTAGGTCCTTACTTCTTTCGAAAGAACGGGTTACTCTACCGAAAGGGAGGAACCCAACAGTCCCCCCAGTTGGGTATTCCCGGTCTGTTTCGAGATAAGGTACTGTTCCTGGCCCATAGCCATTTGCTAGGTGGATATTTCAGCGATGAGAAAACCGGACAAACGATACTGGAAAAGTTTTATTGGCCGGGTGTGCACGGGCAAATTAAAAGGTACTGCCGGGAATGCCCGGTCTGCCAGAGAAACAGCCGGTATCGTCCCCCCAGGGTCCCTCTCCAGCCCCTCCCTCTCATTGACGTCCCTTTCACCAGAATAGGGATGGACCTTATAGGACCATTGCTACCCTCTAGGAGTGGGTGTAGGTATGCTCTTGTACTGGTGGACTATGCCACCCGCTTCCCTGAAGCAGTTCCCTTGCGCCAACCCACCACCCAAAACATAGCCAAAGCCCTCATCTCCATCTTCGCGAGGGTGGGGTTTCCTCGTGAGATTTTGACGGATCAGGGGACGCCTTTTGTTTCCTCCCTCATGCGCCAGGTTTGTTCCCACTTAGGCATCAAACAAATAAGGACTGCGGCATACCACCCACAGACCGATGGGTTGGTGGAACGCTATAATGCCACTTTGAAAACGACCCTTAAGAAACTCTTAGGCCTAGAAAGCAGGAAATGGGAGGAGATGCTTCCCCTTTTCGCTAAGCATGGGCGGCAAATCCGTTACGTCCACGGATTTTTCGGATTTTTGGTGAATACGCAATCCGTGTATTTTACGTATTTTCCCAAAAATCCGACAAAATCCGCGGATGTAACGGATTCCCCCCACCCACTCATATAATGGCGCCAGCAAGCTGCCAGCGCCGTTGTAAAATAGTTACAAAGTTAGCTTGCACAGAGCAGGTGCAGCTAACTTTGTAACTATTTTTCAACGGCGCTGGCAGCTTGCTGGCGCCGTTGGAAACAGTACACAAATGGTCCCTGGAACTTGTTGAAGCTCAAATGCAGTGACTCATTCATTTTTAAATAATAAAATGGAGGGAGGGTGCAATTTTCTCATACAACTTCCCCAGGATTGAGTCCATTCCCGCCGCTTTCCCTGTGGGAAGTGAACCAATCATCCTCCTTACCTCATCCTCCGTAATAGGTGCCTCTAATAATTCCTCTAATAATTCCTTCTCCTCAAGAGACAATCGTTCCCCCGGCAGACCCATTAAATATTCCTCAATTGCTTTCTTCTTACAGTGGATATCTTCAGTTGTTTAGGAGAGTGTGAAGCCTCGCTGCACTTGGCTCAAACAGCATTTTTTTAGGCTAATTTGTAGGTGCTCTGATCGGCCTCTGACCTGGCTTTTATACACACAAGAGGCATGCCCACTCGCATGGAAGCCCGTCCGTTTGGCCATGTAGCCACATTGTGTTCGCACGGGTTTCTGCACGTTCGCGAGCGTTTTGTACAATAAAACCCTCGCGAACTTGCAGAAACCCGTGCGAACACGCAAAAAAAAAAATACGCTGGGATCCGCGGATTTTGCGTATTGTCGCAATCCGCAAATACGCAAATACGCAGATCCGCGGATTGCCAATACGCAAAATCCGCCCATGCTTACTTTTCGCCATCCGGTGTAAGGTTCAAAGCAGCACCGGGTACTCACCATATGAGTTGTTGTACGGGCGGGCTCCTCGGACCCTATTGGACATGGCTAGGGAGGCCTGGGAAGCCGAACCCGACAGAACGCGTCCCCTACCCGAATACGTTGACAATCTGAGGACCCACTTGGGACAGATACGGGAGATCGTGAGGCAGAACCTGGTGGGCGCTCAGGTCACACAAAAATGGCAGTACGACAAGGGAAATAAAGCCCGTACCATTAACCCTGGGGATCTTGTACTGTTGCTTTTGCCTTCTTCTGACCATAAGCTGCTAGGGCAGTGGCAGGGCCCCTTCCCTATTCTAAGACCCGTGACCCCTGTTACGTATGAAGTGGAGACAGACCCCACCCGAGGGACCACCCAAATCTATAATGTGAACCTACTAAAGAAGTGGGAAGGGCCCCGTCCTGTCCTGTCCACAGCGACCGCCATTCCCTTCGAAGGCTGCTTTGACACTGACCTCCCGGAACAAAACAAACAGGACCTCAGAAGGGCCTTGTCCTCCGTACAAACAGTATTTTCCTCCCTGCCGGGACACTCCACCGTGGTTGAACATGCCATCCACACGGAACCGGGAAAAACAGTGAGACAAAAGCCCTATCATATCCCCGAAGCACGTAGAGCCATCATCAAAGAGGAGACGAACCAGATGCTGAGAATGGGCATCATAGAACCCTCCTGCAGCAGCTGGAATTCGCCTATCGTTCTAGTGCCCAAACCCGATGGCTCCACTAGATTTTGTATAGACTTCAGAGAAGTGAATAAAATTTCGGCCTTCGACACATATCCCTTGCCTCGCGTAGATGAGATGGTGGAACGAATAGGCAAGGCAAAGTACATAAGCACCCTTGACCTATGCAAGGGGTTCTGGCAAATCCCCCTCAAAGAAGGCGACAAACCCAAAACCGCCTTCTCAACCCCTGAAGGCTTATTTCAGTTTAAGGTGATGCCCTTTGGGCTTCACGGAGCTCCGGCTACGTTCCAGAGAGCCATGAACTTGGTGCTGCAACCCCACATCGTCATCTATAGTGACAGTTGGGAACAGCATTTATACCACTTACGGGCCATCATTACCTCTCTGGGGAACCATGGCTTCACCATCAATCCCTCCAAAACCACACTAGCGGCACATAGCGTGAAGTATCTGGGGTACTTATTGGGGGAAGGGCTCATACGTCCTCAGGACAACAAGATCAAGGCTATCCAAGCCATCCCCTTTCCCCAAAACAGGAAGGAACTCCGTGCCTTCCTTGGTTTACTGGGATATTATAGGAGATTTATCCCGAATTTCTCCCAAACCGCAGCCCCTCTGACCGATTTGTTGAAGAAGGCCGCAAAGACAGAAGAGCTACTCCGGCACCCTTCTTCCCTGGTGTTGCACGCCTTTGACCAACTGAAACAATCCCTGATCTCCGAGCCGGTGCTCATCAGTCCGGACTATACACAACCCTTCATCCTGCAAACCGATGCATCTGACCAGGGCTTGGGGGCTGTTCTCTCACAGAAGGACCCAGAAGGGGTCGAAAAGCCGATCTTATACCTAAGCAGGAAACTCTTCCCCCGAGAAGTGAACTATGCAGTAGTAGAGAAAGAGGCCCTGGCAATCAAATTGGCGGTAGAAAGTCTTCGATACTACCTGGAGGGGCGTGAGTTTCTCCTGTATCCCGACCACGCCCCTTTGGAATGGATGGCTTGCAACAGGGGCCACAACGACCGAGTACTCCGGTGGTTTCTCTCCCTACAGCCATTCCGATTCAAGACATTGCACAGGAAGGGCCTGCAACAGGGCAATGCTGATTACCTCTCCCGGTATCCACCTCCCACAACCCCTACAAGAAAGACTGCTAGGGAAAGGGGATGTGGAGTCGAAGCCGCCCTTACCTCCTCGCAGCGACGTCCGAGCGTGGGGGTCCTGTCCCCCCCGCCCGGTCACCTAACGTCCCGGTCATCCAGGACTTCTTCTCTTGTTTTTCCCCTGCAGGAACCGACACTGACAACAGAGCCCGGAGGACCGGAAGCGATCTCCCGCGACCCCGGAAGTGACGACCCGGAATCAGCCGCCTCTGACCCTGGAAGTGATGGGACGGTCTACCACCCGGAAGGTAGAAAAACCCACAGAACCCAAGCAGCCGACTCATGGCAGGAGACAGCGGGAAGCGAAGAACCACCGACAGTGAGCGGAGCAGCGCGGCAAGACCAAAGCGAGGACGAGGAAGAGGAGGACGTCTGGACTGAAGACTGGTGGCGTCCTCAGGAGGTGGTTGGAGAGCGGCCGCAACTCGGAGGAGAGTTGCGGCGGGGCACGTGAGTACACTCCATCCTTTCTCAGTGCCCCTTCCTTGTATATAGTTGTAGATGTTGTAGGTAAAGCTGCACGAGCACCAGCACTGAATATTGACCCTTTTTCACTTGCACTGTAAAGAGACCGAGCACCGCCCCAGCACACGTCACCCCCTCTTCCCCCTCCCCTTTCTTTCTGACCTTTGTCTTACCTCCCTGACCATCCCTTCCTCACGGGCTATTTCTCATTCCCTCACTCCCTGGTGTGGGTGGAAGTGCCAGACAACAAAAGAAGAGAGGTCCGGTCATATACAAAGCTACCAAATATATGAGCAAGGAGATAAGTGGTCAATATTAATCACAGGTACTCCATTTGAGTAGGAAAGCCCTCACACACCGACCTAGTCAGTGTCATGCTTCATCATCGGGCCCCACCGAAGAGACCGAGTGTCTCTTCGGTGTGCTGCGACGCCAGAAATACTGCGGAGCTGGTCGTGTGGGGAGGACGTGTTGTGGAGATTGCTAAATTAAAAGTGACTGAGGGTATCGAAAAACTTTTAATGAATGGGTGGAAGTGCTCCAAAAGTCCTTTGCTGCTCAGGACTAACGCCCCGTACACTTCTCTCCTTTTCCATGCCTCCGAGGAGTCCCAGTACCCTAAGTGGGAGAAGACTACACCCGTCCGGAGGAGAAGACCTGATCCCCTACGGCCTCATCCAGCCGGCTCATCAACTCGCAGACCCGCCCTACACGTCCCGCCGGAACCGCGAAAGCAGCCCACCATCCCTTCAGACTTTGTTCACTCCTTGCAATAAAATAACTACTGAGTATTGCTCATTATATCCGGCCTCCTCGCCTGTTATTCCGGTCCGCCCGTCCCCCACGTCCACAGTGTCATTTCCTGTATTGAAACCTTATTTTCGGGCCCATTTTTGGAGCCTACTGCCGATTGCAGAGTTTCTGCATCCGGGGTGGATTCTCCGCACTCAGCCCAGAGACTCCATAAATAGGCCGGAAAACAATATTTTTCCCCAGATTGAGCGAACAATTGTTGGACAGAGTAGCAGCAACTTTATTTCAGGAAGGGAAAAGCATTTGGGTTCACTCTACATCACATCCTAGCACAGTTAGCCCCTTTGTATTAGGGTACATTTTGTCCACATTTTGCAGTTACATCAAAGTTGACTGTAGTCTATAACTAAAGTTGGGCCAGGCAGGGCTGTTTATCCCTAGACACATAAGGCCTGATTCACAAAGGGCCTCTACCCTCATGCCAGAGGCCACCTAGTTCTGGAGGCGGGATCTCAGCACTGAGAAATCTCATGGCAGCAATACCGCCCTGCGTACAGACACTCCCCAACAACTGCACCACTTCTACCCGAGGGCAGAGGCCCATTGTAAATCTGGCCCCTATTGTCCAACGGAAGAGGTGTGGTGCAGTGGCCAGGGTACCTGATTCCGAACCACGGGGTTCACGGTTCGATCCCCGGTGCCGGCGGCAAGTTAGTCCAGCACCATGTGACTCTGGGCAATAGCTTGCTTAATCTTCCCGAGGGCCCCCAGCGCCGGGACACTACTTCGGAGGTAGCTGTGCGCTTTACAAATACTGGTATTATTTACAAATACTGGTATTATTTACAAATACTGGTATTAGGGAGTTTTCACAAATGCAGTGACATTTAACCCCCTGAGGTAATGGCGTCCTTAGAGACATTGTCCACACTAATCATTGACGTGCACATCAGTGCTTAATTTGTGCCGGTGCTTTCAGGTGCCAAGCACCGGCACTTAATTTTCAGCGCTGGGTCTACACACATGGGTCTCCTCAGTGAACAGCCGATATCACACGTGATTGTGTATGTAAAACATTTCAAAATGGACGACGCGCCTACCTTATGAAGCACACACGCAGTGCCAGAAACTGCTTAGGTCCCAGCCTCATCGAACATTACAGGTCACTAGCTCCCTTCATTCAAGCGCTGCACTACCAATGATGACCGCTTAAAAATGATAAACCTGCTCCATCCCTACTTGGGGATCGTCAGGTGTGTGTCCTGATTTAGAACAATGGGATTAGTGTTACTATGGCCCGCCCTAGCATACTGCGCAGCCGCAATGCTTTCAAGCTGATGAGACCTGAAGCAAGCAGCGTGGTGCGCAGCAGGCCTCAGACTAAATAAAACTGAAAGGCAGCAATCCCAGTAAGTTGAAAACAACGGAGCAGCGAAGCAGCGAAGCAGCGAAGCAGTGAGGCCGCAGCCGTAGGCGTGGATGTTTCCGTGGGAAGCCGGGAAGCCGTGGAAGCCCGAGTCTGAGCCCAAGTCAGCCCGGGTCCGGAACAGCGGCACAGCGGCACAGCGGTAGCAGTGGTAGCAGTCCCCCTGGTACCCGGCACCTGTTATCCTGCATTCTGCACTCTGCGCGGCGGCGATCACCAGAGGCGGGGCGAGGTGAGCAGCGAGGTGAGCAGTGGCTGAGGTGAAGGCAGAGGTGGGCGGGAGAAGGAGTGAGAATAGTGCGGTGCCCGTGGCCCCACGGTCCCGCCCCGCCTTACCTCGCCCTGCAGTCAGAAGTGCACCACAGGACCTGGAGGATTTCAGGGGCTGGGGGGCAAAGTCAGCAGACCACACCTGCCCTTATCCTGCGCCTCTGCACCCATTTTTTTCATCGTCCACCACATACTGCATAAGAGGACGAGGGAGACGACTGCCAGCCTTTGCGATCGAGCCCCGGCTCCCGACCCCAGACACCGGAGCCCGTACTCGTGCGCCTGCTCCTCCTTCAGCACCAGCACCCTGGTCCTACCTCAGTAGGGGGACAGTGGGCGAAGAGGAGGAGTGGTGACGGATGGCAGACGGCAGCTTGTTGCTTAGCCAGCTTAGCCAGCCGGCCGGAAATTGAGGAACCAGTGCACGGTGTAGCTCCATCAGCGGGAGGAAGAGGAAAAGCTTCTCCCCCTGCTGGTTTACAAGCTTTCTGTTTGCTGCTGACTCACAGGCGGCAGGACAGAGAACCAACAGCGAACCACGGAGTTGTGCTTTCGAACCCTTGAACCACTGGGCTCTTGAACCCTGAGCCCTGTCCTAGAAAGGAGTATTTCCGGAAGCATCCCTAGGCAGAGACTTAGGGCAAGCTCATGAGGTCAGGCAGGACCATGGGGCCGTTGGACCCAAAACCAAAACCAAAGGCAACAACGGGAAACAAAAAGGGAAACAAAACAAAAACAAACCCAACCGTAACCCCCGCAGCACAGAGCCGAACCTCATCACAACGGAGCAGGAACCGGCCTCGACTCAGGAGACGCCAGCTACAAAACCGCAAGCCACAAACAAACTTCATCAACCTAAGATTTACACAAAGTTTAACTTCTTAAAGGAAGCGAGTTCAGCCTTCTTCTCGAGCAACAAACACCTGCACGGCTTGCAAATCCCACTGTTACCGTCGTCACCGCGACCATCAGATCCGCCACCGCCAATGCCAAAAACGACCATAAACCCTTTGTTCCCAGAAAATCCCACGGCACAACTGCATCAAGGCGGGATCTCGAAGCACAGAAACACAGGCACAACCCAGAGGACCCCATCTGTAAGTGGGAAGCCCCATGATTTTATCTCCAATCCCCAATCACCTCCTGCCTACCTGGCAGAACAGGATATACCCAGTCGGAGCGACATCCAGTGGTCTTCACTGGCCGAACCCGCAGTCAACGAAATAACTTCTTTACCATCACACTCAGGCAACAAACCAGGCAATTGGCCAACTGAAAGGGCACCTGGTGCCGGCTGAAACACAGAAGCAACAACATTCACTGAGGAAACAGGCCACAGCCCTGCACCGAGCACACAATCCTGGAGCCACAGTCACAGCACACCTGTCAAGTCTGTAACCCCAACATCTGGAAGTGCCCCACCATTTACAGACCCAGACGTCAATTGCCTAGCTGATGTACTGACCAACTCGGGAAGGCTGGTAGCAGGGTCTCAGGACCCTAGTCAGATAGTGGATGGCAGGCCAATGGTGTCTTACCTTAACACACTTGAATGGGAAGACATGCTTGCAACCTATAAACCAGAACACAAAGACCACCCCCATGCCTACCCACCCCCGGCAGCCAATAACGCTAACAATATCGACAACAGTAAAAACAAGAAGAGCTCAGGAAAGAACATAACACCGGTACTTAGAACTCATTGTTAAACACAATCCAGCTAGCTGTCGAAGCTCTGCAATATCAATCCAAAAAAATGGAGTTACAACTAACCCTCCTTAACACACTGGCAATCTTCACAGCTGGCATTGATGATAAGCTGGGCAACTTGAACAACTTGATAACGAGAGCACAAACAAATACCTACCAGAGCTGCAACTGCAGCCAGGTAGTGGACAAACTAGCTACATTGCCCTCACTTCTACACTTCTAACTGACCTCATAGGCGACATAAGGAACCTACACACAGAAAACGCAATAAAAGACTCGGGCTCCACTAAAATTGAAGAGGGAGCATCTAGGAGGGAAACATCCGACACAAGGCTAAACGACCACCGTGTTTCTGTAAATGAGGAGCTAACAAAGACTGGACTGGAGATCCCGCAAAAACTTAATGCAAAACAACGGCGACAACAAAAAAGGAAAGGGCGCAACCAAAAACCACAAACAGATTCAACAAAATACTTTTCTATCTTCACTGGCACAAAAAATAACCGTTCAGTCAACATAATCAATGCACATCCAACAGATCGGGCAAATCATGCCTTAAACAGTTTCAATCAACAGCAAAAACCAAACAGCAGCTTGTCAGATCAAGATGGGAAACGGACCCAAGACTCTCCAATAAGAGACCAAACTAAACAAAATGTGGCACACAAAAAAGAGGCAATGAAGATCCAACTGCCTACACAAATCATCAGCAGCAAGATCAAACAAGAGCGTGACATTCAATGACAAGTGGGAGAACCAGTTCCTCTAAATAAGGAGTCTGCCTTTCTAGGGCAACCACCTGACGAGACGGTCAACCAAGAGGCACTAACATCAGCTGCAAGTAAGCAATCCTCCACGTTAATCCCCCACAAAGGGGACAGAAAAAGAACCACTGGTCCAATGCTAAGCTCAAACTATAAAGATCCAATCAGGGCTACAGCAACCACGACCGCACATTCCATTCCCAGCCAAACAGCGCATCCACAGGTAAAATGGCCACTCGACATGGGTGCAATACTAAAGCAAACTTTCTCAACTAAATCAACATTACATCCGGCTACAACATGTAGCGAAAGTCATTTCCTGGTAACCCATGAAGTACAATCAGGCCATGGACCAACAGCAAAAACATACCACTCACCAACAAAACCGCTGAGGGATGAAAGCATCAAACAGCCGATAGAGATCCTGGTTTTTTACCCTGAATACTCGTCAAAAGGGCAGCAGGACCTGCTAAATCGTGGCAACATTTTCAGATTATTGGAATGTATCCCCAACTTGGGGGGCATAAGCACAAAGGACTTATACTCAGTAGAATTTTTACCCGCCGCTAACGCACAAAGCCCGGAGGCAACGAAGACAACTTGGACCTCTAGCAACGTCACAGATTCGATCTTAGCGGAAGTAGAGCTATTCAAAAACTGGGGAATTAAGCTGGTCCCCTAACAAAGACCAGCCTATCCCTCGCCATTTTTGAGCAAGACAAGTCGGGAGCCTGAGATACACCAGGCTCACACTTTTAGCGTTCTTAGGGATGCACTGGGAAGCTCACCTAAGAGAAGCAAGAGCAGCCCCTGGCAGCGACCAGCAGCACGTTCAATGGCGGCTGCAGGCCCTCACTTAGTGCCACCCACGAGCCGGTCGAGCCCAGTGCCAAAGAAACATCAGATTCGCACTTTCAGTACAATCAGGACCATACGAGGAAGCTCACCAAAAGGAAGCATATGCAGTCTCCGGGGCCAGTCGAAAGTGACTTCAATGGTGGCACCAGAGCAACGTCAAGCTCCAACCAGGGAAATTCTATCCCAAACCATCTTTATACGTCCTGAAGAGGCCTGACGCTATCAACAAAACAGAGAAGGTAGCAGGGAAATGGCACCAACTAGAGGCATCTGCTCCTGGAATATTAATGGCCTAAACTCAAAAATGGACGATCCAGTCTTCCAGCGTTATATTGCTCTCTTTGATATAATAACGCTGCAAGAAACCTGGCTTATAACTCCACAGCACATCACGGGCTATACCTGTTTTGCCACAGCAGCGGCAAGGACTAGTAGATTTGGGCACCACTCAGGAGGCTTGGCCACCTACGTGTCCACCACATCAACATCTTCGGCAATCCTTATGGATCCACCTTCATCTACAACACTAGCAGTAAAGATAAAAATAGCCCTTGGGAATACAGAAGAAGAGGTATGCATAATCAACGCATATGTCCATCCCAAAAACAGAGCTAAAGACTCCTCCAAAATCTCGAATCAACTGGCTGAGTATGTCACCCAGATGGAAAAACCACTCTTCATTCTGACAGGGGACCTAAATCAAGATCTACTTGGCTCATCACCAGGAGAAGAGGCACTGGCTCTAACCAGAATCTACACTATACCACCGCAAAATGGCCCACTAAACAGGAGGAAACATCCAAACAACCGTTTTCTTCATGACTTAGAACATCAAAACCTTCGGGCACTAAACGGAAGATTTCCGACAGACTCTCCTCCAGTAGAAACCTTTTATTCGACCACAGCAAGCTCTATTCTGGACTATACTTTTGCCAGTCTTGCGTTATTCCCATACATCCTGGGGTTTAGAATGGGGGACATGGGTGAAAGTGATCACCGCCCCCAGGAATGTCATAAAATATCAAAGACGCCAACCGCAATCAGGCCAGATATAACGCTTGGGCCAACATATTCCATGAACCAAAAAAGGATCAAATGCACGCCAGTTAATTCAACCACTCTGGCTGAAGCTGCCCTTCAACTATACAACAACCAAAAATCAATTGCAGTTGGGCACACTACCTACTGGGAGCATTACACGGGAATACTGCTAAAAGAACTAGCAATCAAGACCGCCCTAAATGTCAACCCTCACAAAAAGAGCAGCAAAAACAATCTAAAGAAAGAATCGAGAGCCCAACTAAAGACGCAAAAAAGATTAGTAAACCTGACATTACGGAAGCTAAGATTAGCCCCCAATAACATCTACCTACGAGCAGAGCTGAAACACCAAAGGGCTGCGCTCAATCCAACAAAGTGGAACATTAAAAAAGACGCTGAAAACGATGTTTGGGCAAAATTACTACACAACACCAAAAACAACAACAGTGCCCACTTCTGGCAATCAGTGAATAGGATCTTGCGCCCACAGCACATAGAATTAGGATCTCACATTACGGAAGAGTCTTGGATTCATTATCTTTCCAGTCACTTCAACGACTCCTCAGAGTACGCAGGAGTACAAAAAAGGACCAACAAGAGCACAGAATCAGATTCTGTAACGTACATGCCTGCAACATTGGGTCAGGGTGCTCAAGGCTCACTTACCAACAACCAAGACACCTTTAGATCTCAGCAGATAGCCTCAATCAAAAAACAGATAACCAAAGGCAGGAAAGAAGGTGCCCCAGGACCAAACGGTATCCTACCAGCCCTTTTTAAAGCAAAAAATACAGAGTGGGCGGAGATCATGCAAACCCTATTCATGGAAGTTAGGCTTCTAAACAGAATCCCAGAATCTTGGAGGGGTTCGACGATTGTCCCTATTTATAAAAAAGGAGACAAGATGGACCCAAACAACTATCGCTTAGTAGCCCTCCTTGACAACGAGGCGAAATACTTTGCGGGCACCATCTTAGAGGAGATCGCAAGTTGGGCTGAGTCAAATCTGATCATACCACTGAATCAGACAGGTTTTCGGAAAAAGACCGGCACAGTAACTAACATCCTTGCCATTTCACTAATTATAGATGCAGCAAAAATCAAAAAACTTCCGCTGCATTTGTGTTACATCGACTTCAGCGCTGCATTCGACAACATCGAGAGAGACAGACTATGGGGGAAACTGGCACAATGGGGTACACCACAGCCGATTCTAAACATGCTGAAGCTTCTTCATACTGACATCTGGGTGCAGGTGAAGCTAGGAAGCGCACTCCTCTGTCCTCAAAAGTTCGCACCACCAAGGGACTTAAACAAGGGTGCGTGCTCGCTCCATTATTGTTTAACCTCTTTATGGCGGATTTACCAAGACTACTCGACACCTGCAACTCCCACTCCCCGAGGATGGGAGGGAAAACTCTGAGCAATCTTCTGTATGCTGACAACGTCGTACTACTCAGCCACACCTACATTGGTCTACAGCAGCTTCTGATGGAAATGCATAATTATGCAACGGAAAACAATTTAAAAATAAACCTGAGCAAGACTCGTACGATGTCAATCAACATCAACAAAAAACAACAGAAGACCTGGTCTCTTGGTGGACTAAAAATCGAGCCAGCTAGTGAGTATAAATACTTGGGAGTTACTTTTAATAGAGAAGGCTCATTTGCGCTGCAGAAGCAGGAAACAAGCAGGAGAAGAGCACTGATTGCTGTGACGCTGAAAAGTTTAGCTACCGAACTGATGGGACCGACCCTGACCCCCTATCTGAAAGTCATCCAGGCGAAACTACTCCCTTCGATCACCTATGGCAGCAAGGCCTTGCGGGGAAGAGACTCCAAAAACTTGGACAACATACAGGTTAAAGCTTACAGAACAATGTTTTCGCTCCCGCTCCACACTTCGCCTGCTCAAATAAGACTGGAGTTTGGCTTGCAAAAACAAGATCTAGCCAGGTATGGAGCATATATCATTTGCTGCCATAAACTCAGCTCCGCCACTATAGACACATTAAACTCTTTGCTATGGCAGGACATACAAGGACGCATCTCAGGCAAGAACTTACCTGCAGACAGCGCTGGGAGCGATCAAACTCGCTGCGCTTTGGGACATGCAACTCGGGCACAACACTTTTAAAGAACTAGTCTGGAAAAATATCAAATCACTTTCCTCACTAGATGACAAAGCTGCTTTCTCCAAAAGATCTCACGCATGGATGACCCTCAACTCGTACAAATCTCTGACACCACAATCATACTTTAGTGAGGGTTACCCAAAAGCTACAAAAATGAGGTTCCTGAAATACAGATTAGGGATTCTACTGAGTACAGAGCATCTCTCACCATGGCTCAGGACAGAGGGCAACGAGGCCTGTCCGCTCTGCAATTCAAAGAAGGGTGACATTCTCCATATGACCTGTCTCTTCGAAGAACTACAACAAGCCCGCCATCTGCTCCTAAAGGACCAGTTTAAGCAGAAAGGGATTTGCACCAGAAGGCAGGCGGTGCTCGCCTGCCTGAATCCTGCAAATACTAAATTGAACTGCAGATACGTCAAATTTCTCGGGATGGTCGAGCAAAGACTTCCAAGACTGCCAAAACTGGGGCCCATCAACTCAGATACAGGCTAACAAGCAGACGGACAGAAGGAAGTAAGGGATCCCATTGTTCTGTCTTTGCAAAAAGGCGCATGGACAGCCACATTGTACCTTTTAACCGTACCATTATTTTTTAATGGTTTTTAAGCATGATATTTTATGATCCTTTTGTAACATGTTTTGCACTGGTTTTAATTAACTATGCATAATAAACTTTACCTCACTGTAAGTAGTGATTTTGAAAAATGATGCTAGTAGTGTCTGAACTGTGATGCAAGTATGAAAAGAATGTCAAATTTTCGCTACGTTGCAGGTTGCATCATTGTGCAGTGGGTGGGGACTCAACATATAGTCATTTGGAATTTCTCAGGAGAAAGAGCCCCAAGTTCTTTTGCACATTGTGGTTATTATTTATTTGGCTCTCCCTCTGTTTTAAATCTTCCCTCGCACATCACTTCTGCCCTGGAAAGATGGCATTACCTCCTCGTCCTGTCTTCCCGTCCCATTCCTTACAAGTGAGCAGCTAGTCTGCTCCACAGAAACCTGTTACCTAGCCAAGCTTTTCGCACCTCCCCCAATATGGCGTCCATAAAGGGGGAAGTGCGTCATAGTAACATCCTGAGAATACCAAAGAAAACCCAGAAAGAAACAAAACAATCACCCCCAAAAAAACAAAAAACAAAGGGAGGGAGGGTAGGGATCAGGAATGGGACGGGAAGACCAGGACTCAGAGTAATGAATATTACCGGTGAGTGACCGGGATTTACATGTTTCTCTTGCGGCGGTCGAGCACTATCTGCTCGCCCCCTCTCTTGAGGTTGAATTGAAGAGATGTACGCTCATTTTGTTGCTAATGTGCTCAAAACTCCCTCCTTTCTGTCTGCACTCAGATGGTGAAAGCACTGCCCCTACTCAAGGCATGAAAACCGCTGGCACTTGAATCCTAGAATCTAAACGTTAAACACATGTTATCTTATATGAGCAGATCTAGAGAGTGCGCCAGGAGCCACGGAGTAATGGTGAAATCCTAGTAATGCACATGCGTTACTGTTTACACATGTGCAGATGTAGAGAATGCACCAGCAGCCACGAAGTAATGGTGAATTCCTAGTAATGAACATGTGTTACCATTTACACGTTTGCAGATGTAGAAGGTGCACCAGCAGCCACGGAGTGATGGTGAACGCCTTGTTCTGTGATTGAAAGGTAGGTTTACATCTGAAAGCCAGGCCCTTGACACCTCCGCTGACCTTGGGCGCACAGCTGTCTTAGTAATTGAGGCCTCAAGAGTGTTGGCCGTCTTGGGAACAGTTAATCTGCATAAAGCAAATTTTCACCATTTTTATTTTATAGTGCACTTCAAAATGTTATTGTCATGAATATTTGGTCCTGGAGGTAGACTGGCCTGCATTGAAAAGGAAAGATTTAGTTATAGATCAAAACGGAATAAGACAGAAAAACTGTGACAAAGGAAAAAAAGCAGGACGGAGAAGGAGCCTGCAAGAGTGAGATAACCCAGCCCAGTAGAGCATAAAACACTCCCAGAAACAGCAAACAAAAGGCCCACAAACTGACCTGTCAGACCAACCCATCGGTCATTACCTAATTGCCCAGTAGGCCAGTCCAACCCTCGTAGCTTTGGCATTCTGAACGCGGACATGCAGTAGCACTGGACATTCTATTCTAAGTAAAACTTTAAGACCTGGTGATGGAGCAAGGATTCGCACGTACAGCGACTTGCTTGTAATCATGAACCTCGAATAACCCTAATTGCCTAATCAATCTGTTTTGTCTTATTAATTTTCCCTTTACTCTGACATTTGGTTGTCCCAGCGAAGCTTGCCTTTGTGTTTTCTAATCGTAATACGCTTGCTATTAAGATGGCTGCTGCTAAGCGGGAATTTCTTCTGCGCATGCGTCGGTCATACCCATGTGACATGACGTCCTCGCAGTTCTGGTGGGAAACCATTTGCACTTGCGCAGTATAACTAAGATGGCTGCTTTATGTTCTCACATGCCTGAAGCTTGCACTGCCACTTTTGCTATGCTGTTTGTCTGCATTAATGACTAAAGCTATAGTTACATTAAAGTAATGGGAGTAGTATAGGGATTCATGGTATACAGTGCATTCATTTTTTCTGTATTTTAAAACTGTTTCATTTACTTTTCATGTATACTAAATCCTTGGGCATGTGGGACGGGAATACGCCATGTTGACAACCCCTTCTGCGCATGACAGTCTTCGGCCAGAGGATGATCTCTATGACATTGAACTAGTGCCAACACAGAGGTCCAAGCCAAGATGCGCCTGGGAAGAAGTTTTCTCACCTAGTTGAAGAAGCAGAGTTGTACCCAATAAAATACAATGTATTTTGAAGATAAATTCTCCATTGTTATGTGTAGAGCATAAGTCTGTGAACCTAGAGTTCGATGGGCGTGTATAAAAATGTAAATCATGGGCTTGAGAAAGTCCAATCCTGGGAAGTGTGATGACCTGTCCTCTGCCTTGTCCAATTGAAATTGAAGATCCTTACACTTGCAACATTTGGGGGGTGGAACACTGACCCGAAAAACAGTATAACTAGCCTAGGTGTAGCGCAGGCGTTGCAACTGAACTGCGGGTGCTGGTCTCAACTTTGGTGGTCCTGTCCTGAGCCTAATCTGGTTTTCCTGTCCTGGGTTTCCCTTTTGCACTTGCTGGCCTACTGACGACTGCATTCCTTGGGGTTCCTCTGTCCTTAACTGACCCGTGGCCAGGGTTGGTCTCCACACCGTTCTAGGTAAATATAAATCTGTGAGGGAAACACACTTGCGTCCTTTCTCTTTACCCCTTACTGAAATCTTGCTAGAAAATCGTAATTGCATATGTTCCTTTTCTTTACTTTTCCCTGGTGACAAATTACTGAAGTTGTGAAAGTGCCTTTATTAGCATGTTCCATCTTTCCCCTACCTTATAGGTTGGATATTAAAGTACTGTCTCTGAATAAATAGATGTTCCTTTTCTTTACCTTCCCTTTACTGAACCAGAGTAGTCATTCCTGAATTATTAGCGTGTTCCTATTTTTTCTTCCCCTTAGTTGGATGGATATTCCTGTTATCATAATTTTACATTGAGTTCCTTTCTCTTATCCACTTCAATAACAAGTGATAAGGTATTACATTCTAGTATGCTCCTTATTTTCCCGTCCTTTAGAAACACCTTTCTAAATAAAGATTCTGTGAGTTCATTATAGTATGTTCCCTGTTCTTACCTTTCCTTCAGACTTCTAAATGGTTGGCATAATCTATTTTCTGCATGGTTACACGATTTTCATGATCTTGGTTATTGAAAGTTTACTCGCTGTGAATTTTATGCTTTCTGCTAGTGACGAGAACTAGATAAAGGTTTTCAAAACTTCCCGAGTCTGTGGTTATTATAAAGAGTGCAAAAATATAATAAATGTTATTGTATTTTTGGTGACTGCTTATCTTTTTCAGCTAGCTCCCTGATCCATTGTGATCATAGGTACCCGTGACGAGGATTGGTAAGTCGGGTAACTTGGAAATAAATAGGAATGAACTGGGTTACTGGCACTAGGGTGTAGGTTACCTGATTAATGAATATGGTAAATTGAATTTATGGGCCCAAAAGTGCATATGATAAAAATATTATAGTCGGGTAACCTGCGCGCTCTATCAGTAATTTTCTGGTAGCAGAGGTATGGTTAGGGACTAGTTAAAGGTGAGTAGGACTAGTTAAGATAGGTAGATAGGTAAACTGCTGCTAAAACTGTGAACAATTTTACTGCTGCTAAAGATATTGATCGATCAAATGTACAATTGTTGTATTATGAAATGTTTTAAAATTTTCTCTGATATACTGCTATATTGATGTATGTACTAATACACTCGTTAGTGATTGTTACATGTTTGTCTGGAATCCCCGGGGGCAGAATAGCGGGTGGTGAGGAGAATCCACCTCGCAGTGAGGTCAGTGGCTCGAGGAAAAGTTAGTGCGGGTTGGGCAGAACTGGAAGCACTAATTAGGGTTTTCTGTATAAATGTATGAATAAATGATAGCAAAGAGTTTGCTGGCAAAACTAAGTAAGGGTCACACGGAAGGAGTAGTAGGTTCGTCTAAGCTTGATTGATAGCAAAGGGGTTCGCTGGTGAAACTTTTGGCTTAGTATATATCCCAGAGTGGATGAGTCGAAGGAGTAGCAGGTTCTCTAATGCTCGTGTGAAGGATAGGCAGAAGGGATCTATCCGCAGTATATGAAAAGTAAAAGGAAGAGATTTACTTGCAGTGAAACAAATCTTTTCAACCCATAGGTCATTACCTAATTGCCCAGTAGGCCAGTCCAACCCTTGTAGCTTTGGCATTCTGCATGCAGACATGCAGTAGCACTGGCCATTCTATTCTAAGTAAAACTTTAAGACCTGGCACTTACTGTTTTAAAAATTGTAAGTAAACAATATCTGAATAACAGGGTCTCTGGGGCTGCACTGTCAGGGAGTGTGGGTGTAGGTTATTAGAGAAGTCTGCGTCTGTCGATAAGCAAGGGGTATGAGGACCTTGTGGTTTCAGAGGACTATGCTGTGTGAGACACCTTGAGACAGTGAATGTCATCAGAGGAGCCCTAGGAAAAAGGCTTATGACACCTGCCCTTAACACAGGGGCCATTCACCTTCATCAAATGCAGAGATAGTGTCAGCTGTCCTTACTGCATACATTGTGCTTCTTTTCCATAACACCAAATGGTGGCAGACTACTCTTTGCTACACATAGTGAGCCACTTGTCCTTAATGTAAAGACTGTGCCACCACCTCCCTTTAGCACAGTATTCCATCTGTCCTTAATACATGACCAACATCAAAGCAGGTGAAGCCGTACCGGGAGGCTGGAAGGGTTTGGGGGGTCCACTTTTGTAGCGGTGCAGCAGTTTCAAAAGCACTGCAGAGTTCTTTGTATATCCAGCAGTTGACAGACAATAATAAATGTGCCAAGACAACTCTGGTGATTAATGTACCTGCCAGTGACAGAGAGAGATCAGAGTTTTGTCTAGTGACAGTTTTGACTCATTTAAGGTAGCGCAGAGGGTTAATCTGCCTGCTACAAAGAACGTGTACTACGCAGATTACAAAACAGTACTTCATGTGCATAGCTCAGTGGGATGTTGCTTTTGCCAGAGAGATCCTTTTGTTACTACGCAATTCATATGTTACAATCATGATCTAGTACAGTGAGCTATGAACTGCCATCAAACCGCTAGATGCAAACAGCATGGTACAGGTTAGAAAGTTATGTTTTTTTCATAGTCTTTGACTATCCTAATTTTACTAAAAAGGGTTTGTTTTGTTAGAAATACATTGTTGTTAGTGATGTCAATCCTAATCACTGTGTTAAGTTGCAGAAGTTGCACCAGTTGCATTAGTTATTTTAGCTATATTTATTCCAAAATTATGCTTTAAATGCCCTTTTGCGTTTCTTTTTTTCAACATTTTCTTGGGGGTGGCGGGAATCGCCTATCGGAAACTTACTTGAGCAAGTCTTCCTTGCTGGAATTCATATCAGGTATTACACCTGGCTTTCAGCAGTGCCAGTTGAGGATGTGGGTGAAGCCAATAGAGTAAGTGGGTGGAGCCAGAGCAGGATGTGGGTAAAGTTGGGAAATGGATGTGGCCTCCTAAAAACAATGGAGCACCTGGGCTTAATATTTTACAAATTAAGCACTGGTGAACATAACGTATTGCATGGCCTATCATTTGACTCTTGTCAATGGCTATTGTTTACAGACATAATGCATGGCTTACAAAGTAGTCTCAGGATGGAACTTATGGACAGAGTGTTAAATATATAGCTATCATCATTGACAACAGACTACAAACTACATGAAGGCGGTAACACAACAGGTTACTCAAGAGAACAAATCGTCAACCACTGACCCAGCCCTCTGTTTTGTACAATGCCTTAACTCCAGACTGCAGTTTGTAGAAATTGGGTTTCTTGTTGCATATGTATACACCCTGTCCAAACAGGAACCACAGTCCTAGTCAGGGTAAGTCAGATATGCACCATAAATTAACCAGTTCTCACTCTCTGGTAGCTTTGTACAGAGCCGGCAGGCTTCATGTAAGAGGCAATATGTAAAGCATTTGTGCAACATTTCAAAGAGCAACACAGTGAAAACACCACAAATAAACTCCACACCAGTTTCGAAAAATAGGTTATGATTTTATAAATAAAACAAGACCAAAATGACAAAAATCCAATAAGTTGAAGTTTAGATATTAATTTTTAAAGAGTAAGGGCCAGATGTACGACCATCAGGGTTTGCGACTTGTAAATTGCGATTTTTAGAGACTCGTGATTTGCGACTTTTAGCGACTCGTAATTTGCAATGTCGCAAAACCAGATGTAGAACAGTGTCTGAGACACTGTTTGCAATTTCCAAATGGGTCGCAAGGGACCTGCCTCTTTAATATTTATGAGGCGGGTCGCAATTTGCCACCCATTGGGAATGGCCAGCACTTACAGAGAAGGTGGCCTGCTAGATCAGCAGACCACCATATCTGTGACTGCTTATAAAATAAAGGAAAACTGGATGCTTTTCAAAAATAAAAATGAAAAGTTTCATTTATTCACAGTGGGCAGTGGTCCGTGGGACCACTGCCTGCTCTAAAAAAATGTTGGCACCCTCACTCACAAAGGGCAAGGGTCCCTTAAGGACCCCTTCCCATTTGCAAATGGCTTACCACCAATTTGAAATTGGTGGTAAATTACAAATTTTTTACAACCACATTCATGGTCCCAAAACCTTCCAACATACCAGTGCCACTCGCTGTTAGGAAAGGACGCCCTTGGCACGCCCCTTCCTAATAGCGACTCGCAAACCCTATTTTGTGAGATGGTAATAGGTTACTGACTCGCAAAATAGGGTTGGTACATTTGAAAATGCATCTGACCGGTCGCAAACAGACCAATGGGCTAGGCCCTACTCCTATGTTGCTTCGATGGTTCTGTCTCAAATTCATCAAAGCACTGATTCTTGCCAGTTATAGTTTGCAACACACACAATACACGCTGTACGAAAACAAACAAAATAGAGATTAAGAGAACATGATGTCATGGTGGGTGGCGTGAGTTATAGCATGTGCTGTGTGCATGGCTTTATTAGTTTGAGCCAGAAGCATGCCTCACTTTTTAAATGTGCATTTTGAGCAAGAAAAAGATATACACATATAACTTAATTTTGCAAATGTTAAAATTTTGATTATTTCAAAGCTAAAGGAGTATTATTTTGTATTTATTTACATTTAATTTTAATATCATGAACAACAAACCCTTAATGCTAAAACAACCTTATTACGCCATACATAAAACCATTCCAGAGACCTAAAAAATCCTTACTACCCTGTGCACTAACCATCCTTGAGCCCCTTGAGCACGTGACTTCAGAAACAAAGTGTAAACATAAACAAAAGACACGGAACCTGTAACAATGGCAGCCATCTTATAACGGTGTTATTCCCAGGTTCATTATTTCTACTTATGTCTGTTTTATTCAAATCGTCCTGCATTCTTAAATTATAGTGTAATCTCTCATTCCAAGTGGAAAAGCACCCCACATTACATTATTTACATTCAGGACTATTTGTTTTCTAATCCAGATTTTTCTAAGAACTTAAGTTAGCCTTCTCGGTCCCCTCTCTATTAACTTCATATATATATATTTTCTGATATATTTTATTAATTCATGACTCATCCCTCTCAGAACAACATTGTCCCAATCCATTTGATAGTAAATTCTGAGTACCTGTCCTTTTACATCGTGATTCAATTAATGATCATTTGATGGACAAAATTTAAACCAATATTCTCATCATTCAGTTCATGTTCTCTTGTCCATCAGAAAATAATTTGAATTCATCATCTCTTCCCCAGTGGGAATAAAGCCAGTCTCAAATAGGAGAATTCGTGTTGTTAATCATAAGGAGGAGAGGTAATCTTCCAATAACATTCCATCGTGGTCCTGTACATCAGCAAGGGAAACAAGAAAAGGCGCAAAACCTGTCAGAACCAAGCCTTTCATAGCATATACTCAAATATGTCAATGTACGTTCCGTGTGAAAGTGCTCACCCTAAATCTTATGTGATAACTTAATTCTAAAAACTTTCACGTTGTCTCACAGGGGCTCAGGAACATATATTATACATTAGCATCATATTGACAGAATTTCATGTTCATAAGCAATACTAAAGAACAATCTTAAAATTATTTACAACTATTTACTTATCAGATAGGAAGTCAAAATTGTCATGAAACTGTTCACTCTCCCAGATGCCATATCATTTCTTCCTCAGAATTGAGGCCCCCCGGGATTAGAGTATCTAGGTTCATAATGTACCTATTCTCAAGCTGTCGCAACTTTCGAATCTTATCTCCTCCTCTTTTCATTACAGGTAATTTATCAATTACGAAAAATTTTAGGAGATTGCTTTTGCTGCCATGGAATTCCTCGAAGTGTCGAGCCACAGGTGAATTTTGATCTTTGTTCTGAATAGCCCTCATAGGCTGTAAAATCCGGGTCTTTGCAGGAAACATCGTACTTCCCACATACTTTTTCGAACAGGGACACATCAGTACATACACACAGTATTCGGATAGACAGGTTAGGTGTTTCTCAATATTTTTCTCCTTATCCTCTATCGGATAATATACTTTTTTCATATTTGTACTGTACCTGCAGGCCTTGCACCTCATACATGTGAAAAAGCCTTGAATGCCAGTAGTGCTTGGTCTGATAGTACTGACCTCATTTTGGCTAACCTTGCTTCTAAGTGTGTCAGCTCTTCGATAAGTTATACTCGGCCTGTCTTTCAAGACTTCCATTAAGGTTGGTTCTGTCCCGAGGACCTTCCAATGTTTATTTAGGATCTTTTGGACTTTCCATGATTTTGAATGGAAAGTAGAAATGAATCTAATAGTTTCATTATCTTCGCTATTGACTTCCTGTTTTGGGGTCAGTAGAGATAAATGGCTGATCTTACTGGCTTTTTGAAATGCTTGGTCTACAATCGTTTGGTTATAACCTCTCTCTCTGAACCGTTCTTTCATGCACTCTCCTTCCTGGACGAAATCGTGATCCCGGCTGCAATTCCTCCGGGCCCGGAGGAACTCGCCAAATGGAATACTCTGGATCAATGCCCTGGGATGACTACTTTCAGCATGAAGAAGTGTATTCCCAGCAGTTTCCTTTCGGAATAGTTCCGGGATAAAGATTTCGTCCAGGAAGGAGAGTGCATGAAAGAACGGTTCAGAGAGAGAGGTTATAACCAAACGATGGAAGTCTTGAAAGACAGGCCGAGTATAACTTATCGAAGAGCTGACACACTTAGAAGCAAGGTTAGCCAAAATGAGGTCAGTACTATCAGACCAAGCACTACTGGCATTCAGGGCTTTTTCACATGTATGAGGTGCAAGGCCTACAGGTACAGTACAAATATGAAAAAAGTATATTATTCGATAGAGGATAAAGAGAAAAATATTGAGAAACACCTAACCTGTCTATCCGAATACTGTGTGTATGTACTGATGTGTCCCTGTTCGAAAAAGTATGTGGGAAGTACGATGTTTCCTGCAAAGACCCGGATTTTACAGCATATGAGGGCTATTCAGAACAAAGACCAAAATTCACCTGTGGCTCGACACTTCGAGGAATTCCATGGCAGCAATCACAATCTCCTAAAATTTTTCGTAATTGATAAATTACCTGTAATGAAAAGAGGAGGAGATAAGATTCGAAAGTTGCGACAGCTTGAGAATAGGTACATTATGAACCTAGATACTCTTATCCGGGGGGGCCTCAATTCTGAGGAAGAAATGATATGGCATCTGGGAGAGTGAACAGTTTCATGACAATTTTAACTTCCTAACTGATATGTAAATAGTTGTAAATAATTTTAAGATTGTTCTTTAGTATTGCTTATGAACATGAAATTCTGTCAATATGATGCTAATGTATTATATATGTTCCTGAGCCCCTGTGAGACAACGTGAAAGTTTTTAGAATTAAGTTATCACATAATATTTAGGGTGAGCACTTTCACACGGAACGTACATTGACATATTTGAGTATATGCTATGAAAGGCTTGGTTCTGACAGGTTTTGCGCCTTTTCTTGTTTCCCTTGCTGATGTACAGGACCACGATGGAATGTTATTGGAAGATTACCTCTCCTCCTTATGATTAACAACACGAATTCTCCTATTTGAGACTGGCTTTATTCCCACTGGGGAAGAGATGATGAATTCAAATTATTTTCTGATGGACAAGAGAACATGAACTGAATGATGAGAATATTGGTTTAAATTTTGTCCATCAAATGATCATTAATTGAATCACGATGTAAAAGGACAGGTACTGAGAATTTACTATCAAATGGATTGGGACAATGTTGTTCTGAGAGGGATAAGTCATGAATTAATGAGATTTATCAGAAAATATATATATATGAAGTTAATAGAGAGGGGACCGAGAAGGCTAACTTAAGTTCTTAGAAAAATTTGGTTTAGAAAACAAATAGTCCTGAATGTAAATAATGTAATGTGGGGTGCTTTTCCACTTGGAATGAGAGATTACACTATAATTTAAGAATGCAGGACGATTTGAATAAAACAGACATAAGTAGAAATAATGAACCTGGGAATAACACCGTTATAAGATGGCTGCCATTGTTACAGGTTCCGTGTCTTTCGTTTATGTTTACACTTTGTTTCTGAAGTCACGTGTGCACTTTGAAGGGATAGAACTTAATTTAAATATTTCATTTCTAAAACATGGTTTACCCGTGAGCAAGGCGAGTTTGTGTCGCCGAAACGCGTTGGGTTGTTGTTCCATGATTTCCGTTTACATGCTGGAACCGAAATGATAAAAATTTGAACTTGAGCAAACGCGCCTGTCTTCGTTCGATTCTGTGAGAGGCGGGATTGAGAGTGCATTCGCACAGCGGCTGCTGTGCGGTGTGAGAAGCAATTAGTTTCCAGGGCGACCTCTATCCCTGGTATGCACCGCAGTTGCAGGTCCCGGTGAAACGGAGGAAGTGATTGTAGACTTATATACATATATATATATATATTCACTGAAAAAACCATAGGTTATAGACCATATATAGTTAGGAATTAGCATTTAAAAAACCTTATTTTACTCACACAAAACCATTGAAATTCCATATATAGTTAGTTGCACTAACTATATATCGCGCACCCGCAATCCACTGCTGATGATGTCACATATTACATCATTCATGACATGGTCAGTGACATCACTGATGACATCACTGATGACATCTCAAATGACATCACTGATGACATCACTGATGACATCTCATTTGACATCATTCTTGTGCTAATACGATAAACCTCTTCAGACTCTAATATAACCTTAGATACACTCAGTGTATACAGACACTCACACACTGTCACTCATCCATGGAGTTACTCACACACCTAGTCAGTCATGCAAAGAAACAATCTCACCTCCATTTCCTCAACTATACAGTTATACACACCTTACTTATTCAAACATATACTAACACATATTTACTCTCTTATACAATCCCTGATACAAGTTCACAATGATCCATACAGCCACTCACACATTCAGTGGCTCTCATGCACAGTTATTTATATATGCCAACTCTCACATGTACTGTGTTTTACATATGTACTTACTATGACATGTAGCATTGAGATATCCATTCACTCATCAATACACTCATGCACACAGTCAACCGCCCATGTAGCTGTTTCCACATGCACTCTTGAACTCATACACCTAGTGAATCAACTGCTCACACATCTATGCACAGAGTCACACACCTCCCAGCCACCCCCACACAAACTCAATCTCCCATACAAATACTTGGGCAACCAATCAATAACACATATAACCTCTCGTATAGCTAATGATCAACACATGCAGCAGTTTACATCACGACAGACATACTGATGCACACATTCAGACAGTTTAGTCACTAACCCATGCATTTAGTACGACACATTTATTCACTCACTCATACAGTCAGTCACGCACCTACTAAATCCTTCATCCAGACACTTATACATCCACTCATTCTTCAATATATCAAACATATTTAAACTTTACAGAAACACACAGTCACTGGATGATGTCATCAGTGATGTCATCAGTGATGACATTTGAGATGTCATCAGTGATGTCATCAGTGATGTCATTTGAGATGTTATCAGTGATGTCATTTGAGATGTCATCAGTGATGTCATCAGTGATGTCACTGACCATGTCATGAATGATGTAATATGTGACATCATCAGCAGTGGATTGCGGGTGCGCGATATATAGTTAGTGCAACTAACTATATATGGAATTTCAATGGTTTTGTGTGAGTAAAATAAGGTTTTTTAAATGCTAAGTCCTAACTATATATGGTCTATAACCTATGGTTTTTTCAGTGAATTTTCGAGGTTTTTTAAATGCTAATTCCTAACTATATATGGTCTCTAACCTATGGTTTTTTCAGTGAATATATATATATATATAACATCTCTATGGCAAAATGAAACCCCTCATTTTGTTCCTTTGCAAATTAAATGTTTTAAGTGTTAACACTTTATTCCAATCAAGATGACTTCAGGTGTGCCATACTTTTGTCATAAGTAAGACTGTTAGCGCTCTAGTTGTTCTTTAGAACACTCTGGGACATTCTGTCACTGGGCTATAGTTGGGCTACATCTGGCTGATATTTGGGCTACATTTGGGCTCTTTTGTCTCTGGTGGCCATCTTTGGGCTACATTGGGCTACATTGGGCTACTTTGGGCTACATTGGGCTCCAACATATATATAGCCCAATGTAGCCCAATATATATTTTTCAAAGTTAATTTTCGTAAAAACCACTGGAGCATATATCTTGAGACATAGCAAAGGCACATCGGGCCACCAGTCCCTACAATTTTGCCAAGTTTTGTGGAAATCCATTCAGCCGTTCGAGCTAAAAGTGAGTCCAACCGCCCTATGGAAAACTCAATGTTAAAAACACGTTTTGGGACCCCCCTTTTTTCTCGGCCCCCGCTTGACGAAACCCCCCCAAATTTTCAGGGGCTGCTCAGAAACAAAATGTGCCATTTTCCTGAAAATGTCAGCCAATTCCGTCAACAAACGCCAAAGTTATTAGACATAGAATTTTCAGAAATCCCATAGAGAAAAAATCCTAACTATATATACCTACTGGCTATCGCCAGTAGGTAATATATTTATATACATATTACCTACTGGCGGTCGCCAGTGGGTAGTTATAGGTAGGGCCTACTTTCCGTAGGAAAAGCATTTGTTGTCTTGCCCATTACCTTGGCGTCGTTTAATCAATCTTCATGAAACTTCCCCAAAAAAGTTTCAAGGTAGGTTCTGGTTGTCGTGGAAGGTTTGTGGGTGATCTGTGCATTGGAGACCGTGAATTTAGGGTGCGAAATAAGGATGCATTTGTAATGTTAATTCCATAGGAACCTTTAGCTACAGTTACAGCCCTACCAGCTGAACAGACTTAGGCCAAATTTGGCAGGGAGGTAGATGTTGGTTCGAGGAAGTGCCTTTTGCCTTTTTGGTGTAAATCCGTTCAGTAGTTTTTGCGAAATTTAAGCCAAAAATTATAGTGATATCTCTGACCGCTGATTTTTCGCAACGGTTTCGCGACTAATCGCGAATACATACGCCAACTGGAATGCTCTGTTTGACTGGACAGAACCTGAACGGAAAGTTGCGCCCGCTATTTTACTGATTGTGAACGGTTCCCGGAATGAACATTTCTAAAAAAGCTAACTTAAGGGGTCAGAATAGAAGTACTCTGACCCCATGTTTGAGAAATGGGGGTGTTAGTGATGCAAGTTATGTGTCCAAAATGTATTTTTTTAATCACAAGCAATATTTGCGACAATGACGCAACTGCCAGCACACCCCTGTGTACCATCGCGTGGACGTTGCGACTACCGATGTTGTACTGAATATTAGTGGGAATATAAAAAAATATATCAGTGAATCATTGATATGCATTGTCATAGAGACATTAGGATTCTGATAAATGTTTTCATAGAGTTATTTTTATCGTGTGTTATCTACTGTAATGCTTAGAATTAAATATATAGTTATAAGTGTTGAATGTGTTGTTGGTCATTGAATGTCGGCTTTTGTTTTCCGTTTTTGTGACGTGTCCGGGGGGATTGCGATTACCGACGTCACTGCGATCTCCGGAGTCACAGTGAAAACATAAAATAGGATTTAGAGATGGTTTTTATAGTAACCCTCTAGAAAAACATGACTTTAGAGAATACTGTAGGTAACCCATAGGGTATGAAATACTGTTGTATGTATGAATATTGTGTCATCAGCAGTGCATTGCGGGCGCGCAAGTTATAGTTGGCTGAACTAACTATAACGGGCGAATTTCAATGGTTTTGTATGAGTGAAATGTCCAGCTAACAATAACATGTGGGAAACCTATGGTTTTTTCAGTGAATTTCTAAGGTTGTTTAAATGCTAATTCCTAACTATAACGTGGGTGAAACCTATGGATTTTTCAGTGAATTTCAAAGGTTTTGTAAATAATAATTTTTAAATGTATTAATTGTTATATTTTTTATTCTGATTTACTACATTGTTTTAAAGTATTTATTTTTAGATATTTTATTTTTTAAATGACATTACATATTTTTAATATAAATTGAATAAAAAATGTTTTTAAAAATATTGACATTGTAATATTAGTTTTTTTTTATTTTATATATTTTTTAATGTATATATATTTTATATAGCAGGCAATGATATCCTATAGAAGGAAATTCAAGTGACTGGTAAGTATGGTTAGAATTACTTTTCAGGATCAGTAGTGGGCTGATTTTAGAGGAATTTTTTAAAGTTCCAAAACTCCACACTTAGAAGAATTTACAAGTGAAACCAGTCAATGTTAGTCTATGGAAGGAAATTCAAGTTACTGTAAGTATGGTTAGAATTACTTTTCAGGATCAGTAGTGGGCTGAAAGATGCAGCACTGAGGTCTCTCCTGATAACAGGTGAGTAAATCTGAATTCGTAGTTCGGCTGATTTTAGAAGAATATTTTGCTCAATAGTGAAGGAACGGGGCAGGGCCTGAGGTGACGTGTGCAAACACGCCCTGTGGCGCGTTTTAAGTTGGGAAATTAACTCCTCTTCAATCCAGAGGTCCCCTAGGGGCCAACTAGCCCACCAGGTACCTCCAATATGCGCCAGGGAGCTTTAAAAAAAATTAAGAAATAGAATTAAAAAAACCTCAGAAATTTACTGAAAAAAACAAAGGTTACAGTGATGTTTTAGTTAGGAATTACCATTTGAAAAGCTTAGAAATTCACTGAAAAACCCAAAGGTTACAGGGACGTTGTAGTTAGGACATTTATTGGAAAAAAAACCTTAGAACACTGAAAAAAACTAAGGTTACAGGGATGAAACTAAGCCTGCTTTTCCTATAGAAACAAGGACCTAACTAAAACTACCTACTGGTGACCGCCAGTTTGTAATATATATATATATATATATATATATATATATATATATATATATATATAGTAAAGCAAATTGCGCAAGCGCTTCGGGAGGGCTCACCGCTTCATACGACCCTCCGGTCTGTATTAGGCTCCTCTGCAATGTTCACAGGTTCCCTTGAATTAAAATTGGGTCCGACGCGTTTCGGGGCCACAAACGCCCCTTCCTCATGGACTGTGCACAGTTCAACACCAAGTTCTCTTCACGCTGGTCAAACGCGTTTTAGTTTGAACAGCTGGCGTCGTCCTCCCTGAGTGGGTGGAGTCTGGCAACACCGGGACTCTTGGTCAACGTAGTCCTGTGAAGTGAAACAAAATAGTAACCTTAAGTAGGCTGGCGTGTCTGCACTTTCATTACTGTCATTAAAATCCTTAAGTAGGATCCATCCCTAAGTAATATCCCCCACCGAACCATACAGACACTGATACTGATACTCAAAAAAACAACTAATGACCCATATAAACACTCATGTAGCTACTCACCAACCCATGCAGCCACTTATACACAAAGTGAGACACAGATACAGATATTTAAATATTTAAACATTACTCGCTAATATATGTATTCACTAAGATACATTTAATAAGTCAGTTAACCAATCAATTTTACACAAAAAAAACATCCATTTAGACATTTATTTACCCATTTATTCTTCCATCAACCTTTAGATATACATATATAAAAAATATTTATTTTTCAGAAAGATACACATTCACTGGATGATGTCATCAGTGATGTCATTTGAGATGTCATCAGTGATGTCATGAGTGATGTCACTGACCATGTCATGAGTGATGTAATATGTGACGTCATCAGCAGTGCATTGCACGCGCAAGTTAAAGTGAGTCCAACTAACTATAACGTGGGAATTTCAATGGTTTTATGCGAGTAAAATTTCCACCTAACTATAACTGGTGTGAAACCTATGGTTTTTTCAGTGAATTTAATAGGTTTTTTAAATGCTAATTCCTAACTATAACTGGTGTGAAACCTATGGTTTTTTCAGTGAATATATATATATATATATATATATATATATATATATTCACTGAAAAAACCATAGGTTATAGACCATATATAGTTAGGAATTAGCATTTAAAAAACCTTATTTTACTCACACAAAACTATTGAAATTCCATATATAGTTAGTTGCACTAACTATATATCGCGCACCCGCAATCCACTGCTGATCATGTCACATATTACATCATTCATGACATGGTCAGTGACATCACTGATGACATCACTGATGACATCTCAAATGACATCACTGATGACATCACTGATGACAACATCCAGTGACTGTATGTTTCTGTAAAGTTAAAATATGTCTTACATATTGAAGAATGAGTGGATGTATAAGTGTCTGGATGAAGGATTTAGTAGGTGCGTGACTGACTATATGAGTGAGTGATTAAATGTGTCTCACTGAATGCAAGGGTTAGTGACTAAACTGTCTTAATTTGTGCATCATTATGTCTGTTGTGATGTAAACTGCTGCATGTGTTGATCATTAGCTATACGAGAGGCTATATGTGTTATTAATTGGTTGCCCAAGTATTTCTATGGGAGATTGAGTTTGTGTGGGGGTGGCTGGAAGGTGTGTGACTCTATGCATAGATGTGTGGGCAGTTTATTCACTAGGTGTATGAGTTCAAGAGTGCATGTGGAAACAGCTACATGGGCAGTTGACTGTGTGCATGAGTGTATTGATGAGTGAATGGATATCTCAATGCTACATGTCATAGTAAGTACATATGTAAAACACAGTACATGTGAGAGTTGGCATATATAAATAACTGTGCATGAGAGCCACTGAATGAGTGAGGGGTTGTATCGATCATTGTGAACTTGTATCAGGGATTGTATAAGAGAGTAAATATGTGTTAGTATATGTTTCAATAAGTAAGGTGTGTTTAACTGTATAGTTGAAGAAATGGAGGTGAGATTGTTTCTTTGCATGACTGACTGGGTGTGTGAGTAACTCCATGGATGAGTGGCAGTGTGTGAGTGTCTGTATACACTGAGTGTATCTAAGGTTATATTAGAGTCTGAAGAGGTTTATCGTATTAGCACAAGAATGATGTCAAATGAGATGTCATCAGTGATGTCATCAGTGATGTCATTTGAGATGTCATCAGTGATGTCATCAGTGATGTCACTGACCATGTCATGAATGATGTAATATGTGACATGATCAGCAGTGGATTGCGGGTGCGCGATATATAGTTAGTGCAACTAACTATATATGGAATTTCAATGGTTTTGTGTGAGTAAAATAAGGTTTTTTAAATGCTAATTCCTAACTATATATGGTCTATAACCTATGGTTTTTTCAGTGAATTTCAATGGTTTTTTAATAGCAAATATCATAAGCTGTCGAATGTCAAGTACGTGGTAAGTAAAAACATTTTCGTGTTTATGCACACTGATCTGCTTTGAATGCTGCCCCCCACCCCTCATTTCTATTAGGAGTACTCTCTCTTTGCAGATAGTGAAGGGTAGTTAACGCAGGCCTTTGCCCCCATTGTAATCCGTCGTGCCTGCTTCTCTCTCCATTTGATTGATTGTTCTCTTTGGTTCATTCTCTATTTACAAACAAGCACAGAGTCGCAATACTCTGTTTAGTCTTTGCAGATAGCGAAAAATCATGTAAAAAAACAAAAGGAATCGAGCAAAATCAGTAGGCCACTAATGGGATCTCTTTTTGACCTCCCTAAAATAGAAACATTTGGAACAACCTGTTGATAATACCAATGTGTTCACAGTACCCCTTGTTGATTGTTTGAATCGAGCATTGAATTGTTCGAAGTTGGTTCTCTTAAGAATCTTCTCTGCCTGCAAACGAGGAAGAATAGTAATATTCTCTCTCCCTTTGCAGATAGTGAAGGGTAGGTAACGCAAACCTTTAACACGTCGTGCCTATTTCGTTCCTCATTGATTGATTGTTTCCCCAAACATTGACTGTTTGGGAATTGGTTCTTTTTGGAGGTATTCCCTGTTTGCAAATATACGTAGGAAAATCTTTGCAAATAGTGAAAGGGTACGTAATGCGAACCTTTCTCCCCCGTTGTAATCTGTCATGCCTATCTACTCCCCACTGATTGATGCACCTGTTTCACCCGGACCATTTACTAGAGATACGTCATCTGGCCCGACCAGAGAGCACCCCTAGTGAAAAGGACATATGCAATAATAACGAAGTGATCACTGTATCCTGTTAACAGAAACTTTAGCATGAAACAACCTGGAAAGAAAAGAATAGGAAAACGAAAATCAGTAGGCCACTGATGAACATGAACTTTTATTAAACAACGAACAAAGAAACGATAACATAACGTAATGATAAAACCTATTAATGTCCTAGAAACAAGAAAACGTTAAAATATGCCAGTGGTGAGAGACCAGAAAAACAGTAAGAGAAACCAAATCACCCCTCGCTGTCCCACCGCCTGCCACGCCAAAAAAATCGATAGACTAGGGAAAATGCAAGTCAGTAGAACATCCGCCCCCACTCTGGAAACTTCCAAGGTGGGGCAGGGTTGCGGCTACGCCCAGCCGGGAGCAGCCCATATAAGGCGGGTCCTGCTGCCACGCCTCGGCCAGGAGATCCTAACGTAGGGTGTAGCCGGAGGAGAGGCCGAGGCCAGCGGGACCCGGCCAGGGGATTGCCTTTACAACGCTGAAGAGTTGCAGGGGGGGGAATATCTCCTCGACCCTCCCCTCTCTCTCCCAGTCCGGCCGCGGTGGCCCTTGACAGTTTCAGGTAGTCCCCGCCACATGCTCTTCCGGTCCGGCCACCAACGGTCGGGGGGCCGAGGCCGACGGGATCCGGCTGCAGCCGATAAACCAAGGAACCCGTTCATGGGGCCAGAGCCAGGGGCGTCCGGCCGACATCCACCGGAAGCCCGGCCCGAAGACGGACGGGACACTTCTTCTTTCTTGAATAATGGCTGCGACAACACTGGGGGGGGATGTCTTGCACATGCCTCCGACCCCCCCCCTCGTCCTCATCGCCTGGTCCGGCCATAACAAATCTCAAGCGAGACGCCGTGGGGTGCACTGGGAGGGAGAGACGGTGCGAACAGGCCTCTCCCGCCTCCCCAGGTGGAGGCTTCCCAGCTGCACCCTCAGCGCTCCAGGCGCCCGGAAAAGGGTTCTTCCACTGTGGCCATGCTGCAACGTCTCGCCCGGCAGGGTGGAGCCCGTCCGCTCATTTGACCCCGCGATCGCCAGTAGCTACCGAACTCTCAAAATGGCGGTCGACCTGGCAAGAGCGGGCCCAGCATAAAGAAATGGCCCGGTCACTGGTTGACTCCACCACCGTAGTCCTCCACGACCTTGAAGATTCTAGAGGAGCCGCGGGAGTCTCCGACCCCCGATGGGGAATGACTGCCATGATCGCCCGTGGAGTGACGAAACTGTATCCGCGGGACGTCGGCGCTCCCATGCTGGCGCCAGCCTCACTTTGAATTACTAGAATCCTGCAGACCTCAGTTCCGGTGAAAGCACAGTGTGACCCGGTAGGAAAAATTGTTGCACCCCCTCCCCTTTTTGACTGATAGTTCAAACCACCGATCCTTTCCTTTGCCCTTTTAACGGAACTTTGGACTGCCTCCCCCTCTTTTACATTTTCTAGAGAAAACAAAACATTAACCACTACATTAGCATAGCAGTTGACACCAGAACTGTTTTCAAATTGAAAACCAACAACATCTTCAACAGAATCCTTTTTGTTTCTGCTGTGACCCTGCTACAGCACAGGCATTGTCCCCAGCAGTAATTCTGCAATGCCGGTAAGAATAGCTGTGGTGCCTACTGGACTCACTCACCCCCGCGGCGCCCCACGCCGTTATTTGCTGGGCGGCATCTTACTAGACATCACTTTCGTGCCATCTAGATTTCAGCGCGTTCTGCTGCCTTGGAACTATTCGCACAACAGACTGCTACTGACGACCCACCCCCAGGCAACATCTTCTGAATTTTCATAATTTGAAAGAACTAGTAACATGTCCTCATCAGGAATTCAAAAGAAATTGCCACGATCTCTTCGTTGTTTAAATGTTTTTACTGTTTTTGTTTTGTTGTATATATTTATATGTTATTAAAGTTTTATATTCCTACTACTTTGTTGGAGTGCTATATATTTTTAATGTGACACATAATTGTAAAAACTTTGATGTACAAAGAGTCATTCCTGGAATCTTCCGCTTCAGGCTCGGTCCCCTCCCCAATCACAATACAGGATGGTTTTCAGATAGTAGGAACATGTGTGGTGTGACGGATCTCATCGGGTGTGGGCCTTGATCTACTATAACTCCTTTGAAGAGGGGTGATTCTTTACAGCTGGAGCCATAAACTACATCTGCAGGGCTAGCTGATAGCCTGGACAATCGGACACAGAGGAAGAGGAGTGTCAGAGGGTGCGGTAGTGAATAGGGCGAAAGGGAGGTGTCGGGCGGGCACAGAGTGTGATTCTCAGGGAAGAGCAGCGCAGATGGGGGGAGGTTTATTGCCCATGCATAAGACAGAGAGCGGGGGTGACCAGTGCCTGGGGAAGATGCTTGCGAGGGTGGGGAGCCATGCTACGAATCGACAGCGTGCAGAGAGTGGGTCTGGTCAAGGCCTCTAAAATGGCTGCCGTGCACGACAAAAGTGTGGCATTTCAAAAAAGGCAAGATGGCGCAAACAATGTTTTTCAACACTTCCTCATTTCCTTCGAATCGAACGTTAACAGACGTTGGTGCATATTACCAAAGTTAAGCGATATTTATCGCTAACGATGCTTGCCAACGAATTTTTTACCGCTAAGCATCGTCAGAAATTATCGAAGATAAACCTTGCTATTATCAAGGTTTATCACAAATGCGATAATAAACGGCCGCAATGCATGAATATCGCTAAAAAGTCAGCGATATTCATGCATTACCGAGCTAATGCTCTTAGCCATGTTATCCACCTCCCATTGGATAACATGGCTAAGAACTGCTCAGGGCAGGTGTTACTTTTTGGAGATATTCGCGCTTAGCGCGAATATCTCCAAAAGTTGGTAATAGGAGATAGATATCTTGCATGTTGTAATGCAAATTATTGTGGTATATGGAACTCATACCATAATCTCTCAGGAAAGCAGAAACTGATCCTTTTGGGACCGCCTGAAAAGGCCTAGGGGGTGAGGGGTACTCTACTTTGCCCCCTTATCACGTTCCGACCTATTTTATTTTACTCTCTTCTGTAATTACACAAAATAGCAGCGATAAGATGCATCGGAGACACACAGTGAGAGAAAGGAGGCCGGAGATGAAGAAGAGATGTCAAATACACATTGGAGATAATATAGTGGCAGAAGGGAAGTAAATATGAGTAAACTTACCATGTAACATAAAAATGTTGCACTCTATACTATAAGTCTCATTTTATACTACAATCACTTCGCTACAACCTCATAAATTAAAAATAAAAATGAATAATGTCTCAAACAATTTTTGATTTCTAAATATAAATTTATTCTTCAGAATTTTCTAAATTTGAAAGAACTAGTAACATGTCCTCATCAGCAATTTCCTCATGAAAAGTCTGCAATGATGATTCTTGTAACTCTATGGTCTCCAAACATTCGATAAATTCGCCATCAACAGATTGATCAAAAAAATCATTCAAGTCATCTCCTCCTTGTGACAATATTTCATTATTGGTGCTGTCAATTTCAATCAATGTAGTGGAATCATTCAAGTCATCTCCTCCTTGTGACAATATTTCATTATTGGTGCTGTCAATTTCAATCAATGTAGTGGAATCATTCAAGTCATCTCCTCGTGACAATATTTCATTATTGGTGCTCTCAATTTCAATCAATGTAGTGGAATCATTCAAGTCATCTTCTCCTTGTGACAATATTTCATTATTGGTGCTGTCAATTTCAATCAATCTAATGAAATCATACACGTCATCTCCTCCTTGTGACAATATTTCATTATTGGTGCTCTCAATTTCAATCAATGTAGTGGACAATTCAAAAGAAATTGCCACGGTCTCTTCATTGTGAGCCATTTTATTTTGAAATTGCTTGCTGTAAATTGCAGAAAAAAATAATCACTTTCATTTATCGTTTTTAGTAATACATAATATAAAACTAACTTTATCAAGTATTTAGTATAACAGAAGGACTGCAAATAAATAACAGAAAACATTTTTCAAATTATCTTCAAGTGTACAACATAGTTCCCCTTACAAATTAACAACTCACCTTTTTAAAAGTAGGAGAAGTGTTAGTACTGTGTAAATCAAACACCAGAAATTCACCACCAAAAATTCCTCACAAATGTACCTCAGACAGTAGTATCACAAAATGGCTGTGGTTTCCTCTCATTTGACATATATACATAACCAATTAACTTTCATCACACACAAATACAAAACCAAAGTAACATTTTAATTGGTTCTAAATTTCAACACTTTCAAATGTGTTTTCCCCATGCAATTTTCCATAGGACATTTACATACGTCTACAGCCTGAATGGCTGAACGGAATTACACCAAACTTGGCAAAATGGTACATCAAACCTAAGAGGTCAGGAAGGATCTACTATGCCCCCTTATGGTCATTTGCCCCTTCGCTTTGGCCTCCTCTTGTCTCTCGATCCTACCGAGAGACAAGATGGCGGCCGCTACGGACTGTTTGCAATGTTGACAGACGCCGGAGAACCAATCAGCTTCGCAAAGCTCCGTAACGCGAAAAGTACGCGAAGCGGAGCGCTGTTACAGATATATATCTTTTTTTGAACGTTAATTTCTCAAAATCCACTGGAGCACATATATTGAGACCTAGCAAAGGCACATCGGGCTACCAGTCCCTAATATTTTGCCAAGTTTCGTGCAAATCCATTCAGCCGTTCGATTATTGACATTTAGATACGTCTACAGCCTGAATGGCTGAACGGAATTACACCAAACTTGGCAAAATGGTACATCAAACCTAAGAGGTCAGGGAGGATCTACTATGCCCCCTTATGGTCATTTGCCCCTTCGCTTTCGCCTCCTCTTGTCTCTCGATCCTACCGAGAGACAAGATGGCGGCCGCTACGGACTGTTTGGAATGTTGACAGACGCCGGAGAACCAATCAGCTTCGCTTCACAAAGCTCCGTTGCGCGAAAAGTCCGCGAACCGGAGCGCTGCCCGGTCCGCTGTTACAGATATATATCTTTTTTTAAACGTTAATTTCTCAAAATCCACTGAAGCACATATATTGAGACCTACAAAAGGCACATCGGGCTACCAGTCCCTACAATTTTGCCAAGTTTCGTGCAAATCCATTCAGCCGTTCGGGCTAAAAGTGAGGCCAACCGCCCTATGGAAAACTCAATGTTAAAAACACGTTTTGGGACCCCCCTTTTTTCTCGACCCCCCCTGGACGAACCCCCCCCCAATTTTCAGGGGCTGCTCAGAAACAAAATGTGCCATTTTCCTGAAAATTTCAGCCAATTCCGTCCACAAACGCCAAAGTTATTAGACATAGAATTTTCAAAAATCCCATAGAGAAAAAATCCTAACTATATATGCCTACTGGCGACCGCCAGTAGGTAATATATATATATATATATATATATATATATATTACCTACTGGCGGTCGCCAGTAGGTAGTTATAGTTAGGACCTAGTTTCCATAGGAAATCCTCAACATTCTATTTGGATTAACTTTGGCCCTGGTGGATGAATCTTTGCGAATTTCTCAAAGAAGATGGCTCGGTCCGCTGCGCTCCTTCCCTGAAAGTTTGGGGGGGATTGGTGAAGTGGGGGCTGAGATAAATGGGGGGTCCCAAAACATGTTTTCTCCATGTTATTTTCCATAGGACGTTTAGACACGGCTACAGGTTGAACGGCTGAATGAATTTATAAGAAATTTGGCAAAACTGTAGAGTCCGGCTCGCAGATTACGCTTTTTTTGGAATGGTGTAAATCTGTTCAGTAGTTGCTGAGAAAATTAAAGTTAAAGTCAATTATATATCTGTAAGCGCGGACGGGTGCGCGCACTCAAGCGGCTGCGCGCGAGCGGAATTTTTGCTGCGTGACGTCTGTTAACGTTCGATTCGAAGGAAATCAGGAAGTGTTGACCGCCATTTTGTCACTGCGAGTAAATATATTGTCATTTCAAAGCGTTGGAACATGGAAAGGGGAGAAGGTAGAGATTGTTTTGCTGCGTAGGTTCTCTCAGGGTGTGCAGTAAGGCCCTTAAACGCGAAAATATATATTTTTTTTTTATAAAAAAGTTGCGGGGTGCGCGCACTCGGGCGCGCACACCTATTCACAAGAGTGTGAAAATGGAGATAAATCAGAAGTTTGAGTGCTTTGATATAAGGTGGCTCTGAAAAGAGCCCTTGTGTTAATTGAGTTTTTTCTGCATTTATAAGTAAGTACTGATGCAGAGTCTGATGTTGCAGAGGAAGATTCTGTTTCCCTCATCCGTGAAATGAACACCATCTGTCCTATAGATGTCTTGCATGTGGTAACGCAAGTTGTTGTGGTAAATAGAACCCATGCTATAATCTCTGAGGAAAGCAGAAACAGATTTATTTACATGTCTCCTTGCTTTCTCAATTTGTGCACAATGTTGATTGGACCAATTCCATTTCTGTCTTTGGCATATATTGGAATATACCAAGGCAGTTCGAGGAAAAAGTGTCATCAATTGTCGAAAGGTGTCTTTTAGAAGCATTTCCAGACCTACCCCAGTCAATGTGCCTAGATCGTTCCCACCACAGTGCACAATTATAAGGTCTGGTTCTGTGAGATGCATAAAAGTTTTCACCAATGGTATTAATTGGTGACATCTTAATCCTCTTTGCCCAATCCACGTTATCTGCACATTTGGTAAATCAAGGTTGGAAATTCGTCTGCTTGCTGCATATTTTCCACTCCAGTGAATATAGCTGTGTCCTAAAAGCCAAACCTTCATTTTCAAGGCAGATGCACTCGTACTCCGATGGGTTCTGGAAGTGGAATGGCAGTTAGAAGCTGAAAGTCAGGATAAAAAAATGGATGAAGCTTGGTGTGGTTGAAAAACGAAAAATGATTGGTTGATTCTAATACGTGAAGATTGAAGACTACGTTGCATGTTAATGTTATGTAAAAGAAAAAGTAGTATTGGGTGTGAAAAAAATGACATGTAACAGAGCTGTGGATAGGCAGGTGTTTCTGGAGGGAGAACAGTGTTGTTAGTTTGCTGTAGAACGTTGAGATATGAACTTTTTTGACCTGTGCCTTCAGCCAGGTGCAGAATGAGGTGTTACCATGGAAACAGCCAGAGATGGCAGTGGGTGATGGGTGACTTTTATGTGACATTGAAAATATTGTGAGGGACAACCAGCTGAAATGTAAATTTGAATACAAAATTTTGCGGGAGGAAATATGATTGGTTGAAGAGACATATATGAGTCTGCATTGACATCTGTGCCATTGAATTTTGGTTGCAGTGATAGCAGCATAATTGAGACTTCCGTCAAACGAATATCTATTTTGTGACTGTCACTGTTGTACATCGTACAAAGCATTGGTAAAGGTAAGTCTGTATCTGTTTGTTTTGTCATGTACCATAAAATATGGTTTACTCACAAACAATGATTGATTTTCCTCATAAACTCATTTTTGGCTGTCATAATGTGTTGTATTTCTAAAACTATTTTTAATTTAAATGTGAAATATGAAGTATAAAATATGTTTAATATAAAGAGTAATTATTTGTGTGATTTTGAAGCCTTTATATATAATGAGAGAAGTTGTTTATGAAGTGAAAAAATGATATTAGCAGAGAGACAGATAATGCAGATAGAGAGAGAAATGGTAAATTACATGTGATACCGTCGTGAAAAAATGTTAATGGTTAATGAATTCGTAAACTTTCTGTCACACGACAAAATTAGAGTGCGGTTTCTGGACGCGGCCTGCATTGGTGGGTGTAGGGTGAGAGGAGCAGGTGGTTGAGTGAAATAAAATGAAAAGTTGGTATATTACATGTGATACCGTCTTGAAAAAGTGGTAATGTTTAATGAATTCTTAAAGTTTCTGTCAGACGACAAAATTATAGTGCGGTTTGTGGCCGCGGCCTGCATTGGTGGGCGTAGGGTGAGAAGGGCAGGTGGTCGAGTAAAATAAAATAAAAAGTTGGTACATTACATGTGATACGGTCTTGAAAAAGTGGTAATGCTTAATGAATTCTTAAAGTTTGTGTCAGACGACAAAATTATAGTGCGGTTTGTGGCCGCGGCCTGCGATGGTGGGCGTAGGGTGAGAAGGGCAGGTGGTCGAGTAAAATAAAATGAAAAGTTCTGACCATAAGGTTGTACACAGATTTGTGCAGTAAATGTGTTCGTAAATTGAGGTACCAAACGGAGTATACAAATATCTCTCTCACTCCTGCTGTTTGACTGCATCTTTATCTCTCTTCTGTTTTCCGTCTCCGTTGCCCTGTGTTATCTTATTGTGTGTGTGTCTGTCTGTGTCTGCCTTCAGTCCGGGCTGAGGAACTTTGCTGTGGAGGCACACACAGATAGTCGCATCAAAGTAGTTGGAACGTTTTCAAAAAACTATTTATATAATTGAAATGCTTTTTTGAAGCGCTAGTGAATGTTTTCTTTCTGAATTACCGCTCGGTTGTTTCCATAGAGCAGAGGGTATGTTGTATTTCACTACTTAGTGCCTCTGCATGTGCACTCTGTTCTCTGGTGGCTGGCGGAGAAGTCGTTGTTATTGTGGAGATTAAAGCGTGATAAGGAGTGAAATACGACATAGCGTCTGGTCTGTAGAAGCGTGGGAGCAGTGATTAACACTGAGTGGAGCGGAACTGCGACGGTGCTTGAGAAGAGTAATAAATTATTTTTTTACAGAGGTACAACTGTCTGCATGGTGCGCGACCTACTAAGAAAGGGTTCACGGGCTGTTATAGGGCTGTGGGTTCTAGTATGAGTAAATCAGGTTGACAAAAGAAAATATTAAGTTAGTACAGCTGAAGTTACGTGGAACACATGAATACTGTTTCAGTATACAATCATTTTAGTTGAGATTATGGATTAAAAGAGAGAACGTGTATATTTGAAATGTTTATTCAGAAATGCACTGTTTTCAAGGCAAGTTTCTAATCTAATATGAGTAGAGACATTGCAAAAAACAAAGTAATCGGTATAGTCAGTAGTACATAGAATACAAACGGTATAGTTGATGAAAAATGAATATGGTTTTGCAAAATTAATTATACACTCTTATGAGGAAGTATATTATATTTTAATAAATGGAAGAAGGTCTCTGGCCTTTCAGTTTAGGAACGATACATGAAAATGCTACTGGTTAGACATTATGTCTTTATCAATCAGCTCTCTGTATGCGAAGCACTATCACGTTTCTGTTATGCTATTGTGTAAGGGAAAAAAAACGCGCCAAAACGGACAAAATGGCGAGAGGTGCATGTATGTAATCAAAATATTTCAGTTTATGGAAAATTAAATGATCAGAGGTGTCTGAGGCGGAATTAAGCAGTTCAAATGCGAAATGGCGTTTACAGTTATAAAAAACTCATTCTATATTTACACATTAATTAGGGCACATGTAGCATATATTAGCGAGTTTTGGTTCGATTACGTTTGAAATAACATAAGATAAGATATACAATAGAATTGTTGAGATTAGACTTTAATAAAAAATAAAGTTCAAAATCGAGTAGCTGAAGAAAAAAAATTTAGTCCACATAAAAGATCAAAATTTAACCAGTAGGAAATCATAATGTCCACTGTTAGTAAAGCCAATAGGTCTGTTCATGTTAAGAAAGTATCCAAGAAAACGTGAAAAATATAGGGAGGCAAAACGAAATGTGGACGTCAATGGCTTGCATAACAGTCAACCCAGGATTGTATAGGCGAAGTAGGCAGCAACTGCTTCTAACAGGAAGTCACTGTTATGATCCGAAAACATGTCAGCCATCCAATTGAAAAGAGGAAAGCAGCATTCATGATCTGTTATTACCGGAGCCTCTAGTACCATCAGAGGACAGCTCGGTGGGTTTTCAATGTAGCTGTCTGTCAGGAAATCTTGCGCCGCTGCGAATATATCCCAATGACCCAGAACTCCTTGTATCGCTGCAAAGGCCATAATCCCTCCGTTGCAACAAAGTTGTTCATGATCAATTAACGGATTCATGAGATGATTGTAATTCACTTCAGGAGGTACCAAGTTGCAGAGACATAAGTCCAGGGCCCACATGAAATCACAGCTCAGGCAATGAAATACAGGCTGCACACAGGTGAAATAGGAATATCGAAATGATAATCGATATGAAGTATTCAGAGTCGAGAGTGCTAAGATGCCGTAGTAGTCAAGCATCTTCTGGCGAAATAGTTCTAAGTGTTCCGGCTTGTTTGCGAAGACAGGAGGGACATCCATTTTGAAATAAACGAGATGGGAACACAAACGTCGCAGCACTGGTAGTTCAACAGGAAGTCCACAGAAATAGGTCGCAGAGCATGGAGTGAATAGTAGCAGAATGACTTGATATAATTTTTGGCAGTCCGGTCAATAAACCATTGGTTAGTAGTTATAAAAAAAATAGCGTGTCTTGAAGTGGAGGATGTGTTTAAAATTAAGGGAGTCACCACAGTAAATTGTAAAGGAAGGCCACTCTTTTATAAGGAATGGTGTTGTCTGTGAATATTAGCTAAGTGAAAGATATGTTCGCGAACAGATGCTACGCTAACTTGTTTTTGTGACAATAAGGCTGTTGTTCATGTCTTGTGATTCAAGGCCGGAATTCGCTGCCAGATGAAAACATCAAGGTTCACATGCGTGGGGTAGATAAACTACATTCTTAAAGGGAAGCAAATGCAGAGAGATTTTTACCGCGTAAGCTTTGTCGTTTAAAAAGTCATAGTGATTTTCATTATATGTAAAAAATGATATCACTGATGAAGAATGAAAAAAAATCATTATAATGATAGGCACTGGTGTATTTTTGGAAAGATATGCAACATTACAGGGATTCCACTTAAATAAGTCATGTAATTGAAAGTGCCTGCATGTGGACGACTAAATATATGTTTAGGCGTTTAATATGCAGCTTTGAAAAAAAACGTGCGTTTGTTTTAAAAATGAAATGTAAAGGTTTAGAGCAGGAGTTTCCAAAGCGGTCGTGGAGGGCTAGATGCATGGCAGATTAAAAAAATTACTACATGTTTTTCAATGGGGTTATCTTAAACATATGGGGGCATATTATGAAGCAATAGCGATAATTATCGCTATTGCTTGGTTGGAGACAAAAATGTACCGCTGCGCTGCGGTAATTTTTATCGCAGATAAACCTTGGTATTACCAAGGTTTATCGCAAATGCGATAAAAAACGGCCGCAATGCATGAATATCGCTGAAAAGTCCGCGATATTTATGCATTACCGAGCTAATGCTCTTAGCCATGTTATCCACCTCCCATTGGATAACATGGCTAAGAACTGCTCAGGGCAGGTGTTAGCTTTTGGAGATATTCGCGCCTAGCACGAATATCTTCAAAAGTTGGTAATAGGAGATAGCGATGTTAGCGACTGTTTCCAGTCGCTAACATCTTGGCACGCCCACTTTGCATGCCATTAGTGATAAATATCACTGACATGCAAAGTGGGGCCCAAGATGGACGCTATCTCCTACTAGCTGTCGCTAACTGGTGTTAGCGACAGCTAGGTAATAGGGAGATAATTTTATCTCCGCTTTCTTGGCTTTTAAAGCCAAACAAGCGGAGATAAACCCCCTTGATAATATGCCCCTCGTTTCTTTATCTACTGTGTAGTTTTTCTGCATGTTGCCTATTCTTTGATTTTTACTGTTGCTGTGTCTTACACATTTTCCAGGGGCGGGTATAGGGTCATGGCAGCCCTGGGCAGGGAGTGTAGGTAGGGGGCTCTGTAACAGGGGGTTTGGGCGGGGCGGAGCGTGCAGCCCACTGAAGAGGGGGGGTGGATCAAGGTGTTTGGAAGTGGAACAGAGGCAGAGCACGCCAAATTCCTGCCATGGTCCGCTACGCAAATATGTATGCATCCTTAGAGGATTATTCTATTAAGGATATATATTAATATGGTGGCTCCTGGGGTTTGGTGGTTCTGTGCAGGTGTACTGCTTGCATATGCCCATGGTTGGCCCTGTATTTTCTGTCTATGCACTTGTTCTCCGTCACATGGGCTTTTAGTTATGAAGGCCTTGTGTCGCTGGTGCATGAGTTTTAACATGGGAAAAAGTGATATATCTGTGGCGCAATGGTTTCATAAATGAGACATTTTGTATCTTATTGTAATGATAGAGAATCTTGGGGAATTTATCTGTTATGCTTGTTCTTTGCTATAATGGCTCTATGTTGTGTAAGAAATAAGTCTGTAATAAGTTAATTAAATTTTATTATTTTCTTTTTTACAGTGTTTGGTGCTGAAAAGCAACAACGTGCCTTCTGAATTACAGAATTTGAGTAATTATATTCTTTTTTTCAGGTGAGTTGGTATTTTTGCATAGGCAATTTTTTTGGGTGCACATGAAAATAATGGAGAAGATTTTTTTAAATGTTTGTAAAATTTCATTTTGGAATATGATTTTATCTTGAATTATTCACATGGGTTGTATCTGCTTATACTAGATATGTATTTTGAGATATTCTCCACTGACAGTTGAAATTATCTTTTAATGGGCTTGGTGCATGTGTTCTTTTTGATGGAGTTCAGATTTACGGATCATTGGAGTATAATTCTTTCATGTTTCCATTACTTAAATCTTGTGAAGTGCTCATGATTTTTGAAATCTTGTTGCATTATGTTTGGCAGTTTTTCTCCTTTATTTACAAAGAGGTATTATGATATGGTTCTAGGTGTGATGGGTATCTATCCTGCATATCTGTGATTATACTATGTATAGGCATTGTTTTACATATTCATGCAGAGGTTTATTATGAGGTTGTTCTTCATGCTTAGTATGACATTTTGTATATGCTATGACTTTTACATGGTGAGTATGCTGTTGAAACATAAAAGGAACTGTTTCTGTGAGAAGTAGTAATCTGTTAAGTGAATGCTATGGTTTGTATAGTGTGAGCCTTCTCTTCAGAGTGCATATAGTTTACATAGCTCTTTGTACTGGTGAACTGAAAAAATGGGTCTCTAAAAATTAATTCTACAGATTATCAATATTTGTGATATCTAGAAAATCTAAAAAGAAATTTTACAGTAAAATGTATTTTAACAACAGTAATTATTTAATGGAAAAAAAGATCAGTGTTAATGTTTAGGGTTATATTGCCAATTTCTTTTCAAAAGAAGAGGAACGTGATATCTTAAAATATATAGAGTTAATAAGTTAGAAATTATAAAAATATATGTAGTTTAAAAATGAGTAAAGGTATTTTTAAGTTATACATTTATGAAAAAAGATATAATTTAGTCTCTATATTTTTTTAAAAGGATACAGAAGAATAAACTGAGTCTAGTTATGGAGAATTCCTCAGAAGAGAAACAAATTCATTTTGAAATCATTAACGAAGTGATGGAGGAAATTTTAGACGCAGTCTTTCAAGAGGAAATAGATGAAAAAAATTACTTTATGGACATGTCTTTAGACTCCGCTTACTTAGAGATGGTTGAAGGAGATGAGGACTTTGGACTTGAAGAAGTCCCTGATGATATAATGGTGGAAGTTCTACAAAATTATGAAGATTTCAATAAATAAAACATTTTTTGATAGTAAAGCATTCTTGAAGACAGTTTTCTTGTCCTATTCGTCGTTGATGTGCTTTAGGAGAGTGATAAGACATGTTGTCATGAAGTGTAAAAGAGATTGTAGTAAAAAAGATTAAAACATCTACGATGACCCATAGTTCTTGAAAAAAGTGTACTGTTTGTATGCTTTAAAAATTAGAATTAAAAACTGTCTATAATGTTAAAACAGATATGGAGTATGATAAAATTAAGAACCAACATTCACTACAGGATTTCCTACTCTGTTCAGAGACTTTCTGTTATTTTCTTAATTCTACTTAGAAAATGAATCTGTGGTTTAAATGTGTACGTTATATGCTAGTAGTCAACTATAATATTTGTTATGTTTGTGTTTTACAGATTGAGAATTTCATCAAAATCTTAAATTAAGATGCCGACCAGAACTGAAAAAAGAAAACTCTATAAACGGACTTACAATTTGAAGAAGAAAGGAATTGAAAAAGTATCAAAAGAACATAGGACGGATAAAAAGAAGAGTGCTCCTGGTAAGCAAACCAAAAAGTTTTTGAGAGCAATATGTGGAAGGAAAAATGTTAGTATTGAAGTGGACAAGGAAAAAAGTATACCAGTATCGAGAAGGAGACATGGAACCAAAGATAAAAATGTTTCTGGAATCAGGAGACAGGAAAATCTGTACAGTAAAACTCGGATGAATCAATTTAGCCAAATCAGGAAGCGTATGTTTTACAACAGAGTAGTTTCGAATTTATTACAAAAGGAGAAAGTTTCTAAAAGAAGATCTGCTTTTCTTAAGAAGAAACAATATATAGAGGGTATTGTTGAGCGCGCGTTTGAGACAAAAAGAAAATTATTTATTTTAGTACTTAATAGAATAAATACGCTAAATAAGGCAATACAAGTTTTAAAAGCTAAAAGTAAATGGAAGAGACACATAAATAGGAGTAATTTTTGTAAAGTGTTTTCTGGGAAGTGGATGCATACTTCAACGTCTGAACCATTTTTTAATGAAGAGAGTTACTTTCAAAGTAACGATTTGTTGCATGCAGTTGACACCAGTGGTCGAGGATACGAGGTGAAGGAGGGATGTGTAATTGAGAAAGAGAAAATTGTGGTTAGAAATGCAGAAGAGGTGATGGCTGGAGAAGCTTCAGGGGGACGTGCTAATGTTCCTGTTTACTGTTGGAATTGTAGTAGCATTTGTAGTGTACGACAGGATTCAATTGATTTCTTTCGCAATTTCTTACGTAAGTACACTAAAGAAAGTCTTAGAAAAAAAATTGTTATGTTGCAAGAATTAGATCATTGCAGAGTGCGAGAAAAAATAGGTCTGCAAGGTCATTCTCTGGCTTGTCTTTCTAAAAAAATATGCCAGAGTGTGTTTCATCACTTCAGGATGTTAGCAGTGCATCATACTAAAATGAGAAAATTGGTGAGAAAGTTGTATTATGCAAAAAGTCCAGCACTTAAACTTAAACAGTTAAATACTGCTCTTTTGTATGGATGTGAATTAGATGTTAAGAAGATTTGTGCAGAAATTGAGGTAAGTTATTTTGGTCCAGAGGAAGGTAATGCAGAAACTGATATAATTATAGAAGGAAATGTGTTAGAAAATGTTGGACATGTTAATATTGAAAATTTTGAACAGGAAATAATAAAGTTTAAGGTAATTGCAGGTGAGAAACCAAATTTTTCTTGTGTCTGTTGTCGACGCATTCATTACAAAAGTCAAACTAGGTTAGTTGATTTATATTTAAAAAGTGAAGATGAAAGTAATGGTCAATGGAAAGATTTTGCAACTTATTTGTTGGTGGAAAACTATTTTGATTTGGGTTTTGAGCAACGTATTTGTAAATATTGTTATAATAAATTAAATGAAAATAAAATGCCTGCTAGAGCTGTTCATAATAATCTAGAGTTGATAAATATTCCATCAGAATTGATGGATTTAAATACTTATGAGACTATTCTGATCCAATGTGTACATCCTTTTCAGGCTATTGTTCGTATGGAGCCTAAGACTGGTAAATTAAATCCTTCAGATTTACAAAGAGGATTAAAGGGTAGAGTTGTATATTTGCCACTTGATTTAAAAAAAAATATGGAAACAATTGGTGTTGAAAATGTAGAAGAGGAACCTCTAGTTATTCTAGTTAATGGTGTACCTACAAAGAGTAAGAAAATCTGGCAAGATTTAGTGGATGTTAGAAAAGTCAAAAAGGCAACGTTGTATTTAGTTCAAAACAATAAGTACTATAAAGATGTATACGTAGAAGAAGAAGATGTAAGTGAAGAAGAGGAGAGTGATTTGTCTATTGGACAAATTGAAAAAGTTGATCTATCCAGAAGTGAAGAAATTTATGAACATTACAGTGTTCATCCACTGCATTCCAAAGAAGCAATAGGGAATGCTATTGAATTATTTCAGATGAAAAAGGCGAAAGGAAATCCTATTAGTGTGTGGGAAGAAAGTTTGGAAGGTCGTTGTTTCCCACAGTTATTCCCTACAGGTGAAGGTACACGATATGATGATCGACCTATGCAGATTCCTGCATCTGAATACCGGACAACAAGATTATATGCAGAAGATCCGAGGTTTCGCCAATGCATTCCATATTTGTTTCATCTTCTGTTTGAGAGTGACTTATCTGGTCTCTCTTATGCAGTAAATCATATCTTAAAAGTGGAGTTCATCTGCATAATATTTCAGCAAAGGAATTTATGGATAAAGTGCAACAGAAAGATAGTGTTTTGGATTCACACCTAATTAATTTAATGGCTTGTCAGCGTGGTACTAATGAATATTGGTACCATCGTCATGGAGATTTGAAGTGCATGCTTAGAAACTTAGGAGCACCAACATGGTTTTTAACTCTAAGCTGTGCAGAGTATGCTTGGGAAGATTTACTTGAATTTCTTCAGGAGGCGAATGCAAACATAGAAAATATAAACTACAAGACACCCGGAGAACTGTGTTCGTTAGATCCGGTTAATGTTTGCAGATATTTTAATCATAGATTTGAAGCTATGATGTCTTTTCTTACAAACAAGAAAAATCCGCCTCTTGGTGAAGTACTGGATTTCTTTTGGAGAAAAGAATACCAAGCAAGAGGTGCTCCTCATATTCATATGCTGTTATGGATCAAGGATGCTCCTAAATTTGGAAGAGACTCGGATGAGACTGTACTCTCTTTTATTGAACAGTATGCCACTTGTGACATACCTAATAGTACAACTGATAAGGACTTAAGAGGAAAATTGTTACGCTTTCTAAGTCATCGTTGTGGAAAATATTGTCGGCGAAAATTCAAATCAAAGAGTAAATTCTACACCAAATGTCGTTTTGGATTTGCACGACCGGTACTTTCAAAAGGAAGAGTCAACAATTTGATGTCATCTTTGCGACATAACATCAGAAGAAGGTCACCTAAAAATACGTACAATTTAAGAAGAGGTGAAGAATCCAAATATATAAATGACTATAACCCAGTCATTTTGTCCATGTGGAATGCTAACATGGACATACAATATGTTGCAGACAACTCTATTGCTGTGGCTCGATATGTAACGTCTTACATCACAAAATCTGAAAAGACGGAACTGAAGGAGATGTGGGAAGACATTTCTCATGAAAAGAGCCTAAGCAAAAAATTGTATACGTACAGTTTGAAGATGTTGTCTCATCGAGAAATTGGAGCATATGAATGTTGTGACCGATTATCATCAGCAAGTCTTTATGCTAAATCAAGGACTATTCTCTGGGTGAGTTTGGGTCTTGCAGAAACACGAAACCGTGTTCTAAAACCTGTGCAAGAAATTGAATATTTAGCCCAGAAAGAACCAAACAGTACAGACATTTTGAAAACAAATATGTTGGATACATACTATCCAAATAGAAGTACTCTTCTAGAAAACATTTGTCTGTATGAAATACTTCAAAACTTCACTTTTAAAAGGAATGTTACAGAGAACATTGATAAAGGTGTATATGCTGTAATTGGACAAGAAGGATGTCTGGTGAAGCAAAGAAAAGGACACTTGATTAATCATCGGAAACTGAGTTGCGAAACACCTGACAAAAGAGAATTTTACTATTTTGCTCTTTTGCAACTCTTTAAACCATGGCGTAGAGAAGAGGAACTACTTGGGGACTTTGATAGTTATGAAGATTCATTCAACGCATCTAAAAGTAGTATTGAATGTACTGTTTTTAGTAATTATCTGCAAATGTTGAATGATGAAATAGAGCAAGAAGTGACAATTGCAGCGGAGATTGGTAGAGATAGTTCACAAGATAGTCAAAGTTCGGCTTCATTAAGTCAAGATCCACTGGGACAACCAATTATCCAAAATGAAGCAGCCACTGCCATGGATGAGGTGGAAAGAGCAATGCAGCAAGGTCAAGAAGAAGTAATCAACTTAGAAGAATTAAAGAAGCAATTTAATATTGAGCAAAGACAGATATATGATGAAGTGACAGAGCACATTGAGCATGGCTTTCGTCATGAGAGAAAAGATTGCTCATGTATGTCATTTGAACCTATTCGATTATATGTAAGTGGAGAAGCTGTAACTGGTAAAAGTTTCCTAATTAAAGGAATTACTACATATTTACAGCAAAGAACTCAGTCAACACTGTCGTGTGTTGTTACTGCTCCAACTGGATTGGCAGCACATAATATTAAAGGTATTACTTTACATCGTTTACTGATGCTGCCAGTTGAACATGAAAATAAATTACAATATCACAAGCTATCTGGAGAAGCTTGTTTTGAAGTTTCTAGAGTGCTTAAAAAAATGAAACTTCTTATTATTGATGAAGTAAGCATGGTATCTAATTTAATGCTTGCTTTTGTGCATTTAAGAATGCAACAGATACTTAAGACAGAGTATGATGTGTTATTTGGAGGTAAACATGTCATAGTTTTTGGAGATCTACTCCAACTAACTCCAGTGAAAGGACAACCTGTATTTGAAACTGTTACGCATGAGGAGACTAGAAAGTGCCTGGGCAGTATTGGAAATGTTAATATATGGTCACATTTCAAATATACTGAACTGATTCAAAATATGCGACAGGCAAAGGATACTAAATATGGAAATATTCTTCAAGATATCAGGATTGGAAAACTAACTGAAGATGCGAAACACACTCTACGAACACGATTACTTTCCAAGCTGTTTCCTAATGAAGATAATGTACCTGAGAAAATATATAGTAAAGAGGTAGCAGATAAATCAGTGATATGCTTGATGCCAACTGTGAAAGAATGTTCAGTTTTTAATGAGAAAATGTTGAATTTAGAAAATCAACAAATTAGGAAACTGGAAGCTAAAGATAGAATAGAGCATGAAGGTAGTACTATTGTTTTGTCTGAAAAGTTGAAGTTAAAATTGGATTCTCTTCAAAAAAGTATATCTAAAACTGCTGGTTTAGAGAAAAATCTGTATGTATGTTTAAATTGTCGGATAATTTTAAGGAGAAATTTACATGTAGAAAGAGGATTGGTAAATGGAGCAATGGGTAATGTTGTTGGTTTTGTTAATTATACAAATAGAGATGAGATTGAATTTTTAAGAATAAAATTTGATGGAATTGAGGAAGTTCAGCAAATTAGTCGCTGTTCAAATCGTTTTTTGCTTGTGAAAGACATATATGTCCGTCGGAAGCAATTTCCAATTTGTTTGGCATATGCAGTGACTATTCACAAATCTCAAGGTTTAAGTGTAGATTGTGCTTTGGTAAATATTGGAAGCACTGTATTCAAAGAGGGTATGGCATATGTTGCTTTATCGCGAGTTAGAACTTTATGTGGACTTTATTTAATTGATTATGATGAGACAAAGATTAGTGCAGATTTAAATTGTGTGAAGGAGTATAATAGGTTAAGAAGAGAATATGCTCCAAGTTTACCTCAATATCCTTTAATTGAAAGGCGTATGGTTGGTCAGAAAAGGAAAAATGAGGAGAAATGTGCTGAAGTAGTTGAGAAACGACGATAAAAAGATGTAGCTGTTGTTGGTAGGCATAAGAAAACGGTTAGTATTGTAGAGATTGTTGGATTTAAGTTTGAAAACAGGTCTGGTGTCAACTGTTATGCAAATGTAGTAGTTAATGTTGTTTTTTTCTAAAAAATGTTAGGGAACAGATTGTAGAAAATCAGGAGCAAACATTTTGCTATTCCTTAAATTCTATATTTGAAAAATGTAGTAGTGGTGAAAGTGAAGTAGGAAGTGTTTCAGAACTAAGGAATGTTTTAGACATATGTGCAGGAGTAAATCAATGTTCACAGAATATTCAGCAAGATTGTCAGGAATTTATTATGTATATGTTTACAGTTTTGGAAGATGAAGGTGTAGATATTGATAATCTTTTTGGCCTTTCTTATAAATGGGAACATAACTGTGATAATTGCTCATTTTCAAGTAGTACTGATATACACAGTGAAAGATTTATATATTTAACATTACCAGACTGTAAAGAAGTGTCTTTTAATAAACTAGTTAAAGATGCGCATCAGAACATGGTCTGTTCTCAATGTAAGTCTGAAATGTTATCAACTTTATTTATCCATAGATATGGACAATATGTAATATTAATGTTTCAACGATGCAGAGCTGATGGGAGTAAATTGTCAACTTTAATTAAAAATGTTGTGGCTACTCAAGTATCTATTTCTAGAAGAACATTTGTAACTGTAGCCATTATTTTTCATGAAGGGCCTTCCACATCATCAGGACATTATACAGCTTATTTGAAGTGTGGAAGTGGCTGGACGCTTTGCAATGATACCCAATTGACTTTTAAGAAATGTTTGCCTTTTGCCTTAACTAACTCCTATCTGCTATTTTTTAACCCAAATTTCAGTAGAATCACTTGCTGTAGGAAGATTAATACTGTAAAGATATGAAACTTTCTTGTTTACAAATATCATGTGACTGAGGGTCTACAAATCTATAAATGAAATTTGTGTTTGGTATAGTGATAACATCAGGTAGAAATTTAGTTAATGTTTGGTGGTATAAAGCATGTTACACATTTTTACTGTAAAGGTTCACAAAAGAATAGATAAGATTAAGATTAAGAAATTTCAGAAAAAAACTACTTAACTCATAGTATTTGGCCATGTGGAAAAATATGAGAGAAGAAAATGAGTACTTTAGATAATTATTTTAGAACATATATGGACGCAAGTTTTTGGGAGAGGTATTTAAAAGGTAATGAGTTAACTTATACAATTTGGCCATGCGGAAAGGTATGAGAGAAGAAAATGTATACTTAAGATAGATTTTTATAGGAGATACTTGCACGGTGTTTTTTTGAGATATATTTAAAAATAGGTCGTATAGTTTAATTAGTTTGTAACTGTGGAAGATGTAGTGTGCTTACTCAAGAAATTGCGAATTTGAGAAAAACATTTAAGATATGTTTTTTTCAGGTATTTATAATATGTATGGAGATTTTGGATGGGTTTTTTAAACACAATCATTTTGATTGTGGTTTTTTTTCCCCGCTGTTATATGATGATTAATATTGAAATCACTGTTTATAGTGAAAATCAATGTATTCTGAGGACAGCAAAAATAAACCATTTAATATGTTGTTTGAGTTATTTTGTTACATTGAATTTAGAAATATGTATTAAAACATATTTTTTTACTGTCTTCCACAGATATTATATTTATAAGGTAAGTACAACTAATAACATCCGAGAGTTTTCTCTGCCTCTCTCTTATTGACTCCTACTTTTTTTTATTTTATGAAATGTACATTATAATCTTATTTTTACTTTTCTTCCACAGGTACTACGTTTTTAAAATAAATTTACTTTACTTTTTTACTATTGTTTAGGTAAGTATAAAAAATAAAGAAACTTTTACATCACTGTGTCATTTCTTTGTCTATCCTGCTTAAAGCAATGTCATGTTTAATATAAGCACTTCCACATAGGATTGGGTGCATTGTTATAAGGCATGCTTTAAAAGTGATTTAATGAAATGAGCGACATTTTACTGAGTGAGTTCAGCAACACTGATATATGAAAACATTGGTGGGAAATGATATTAAATGTTACATGTTGTTCTTTCCAGGAGTTTAAGTCCTTTGCTGCAGTGGCAATTCTGCCTCAGCATTAGGGGGCCGGGGGGCTGAGTGGTACTTCTATGTTCATGATAGAGGTACTCCTTCATGAGCCACGGTTGAGATCTGTTCATGATACAGTGGTTCTCTCATGGCTCTGCTTAGTCAATAGAACGTGTCATGGAGGTACAATATTAGTGCTGTGCAAGCACAGGGGCAAGGCCATGACAAAACTGGTCTATTCTGGGGACAGCTGAGGCAATGCTCGTGATGGAGCGGCTCTGTCATGAGCATGGAAGGACTCAACAGGTGTTAAAAAAACATGAGGGGTCTCTTCAAAGAGAGTGTTGGTTGTAATTTAAAGGGCACTTTAAAACACATTGTAGCAGCTTTATGTTGACGTTGCGTCTCTTTGCGCCACAATTTCGTCAGTTTATTTAATACAATGACAGTGGAAATAATGTACCATATTTACAACGTTATGGATCTAGGAGATATGTCACATTCTAAAGCCCTGCACCATAAGGAAGTGTTCCTCTGAAGGAATGCGTCTTGAAAGTGGCTGACTGTAATGCATGATATTTCACTCAGTGACTTTCAGACCTATGCTGTTTCAAAACTGTGCATGTGCTTGAAGCAGGCGTAGGTATTGACGCAGTATTGTGAATATAGTGCATTGGTGAGCCTTGCTGGAGCTGCATCACACTTGCGATGCAACTCTAGCAATGTATTACTTTTTGACCACAGATGTGTTACGCATGTATGGTGTTTTTGTACCATGGTGCGCCACATTTCAAATGTGGCACACCATGGGTAACGGAGCACTAGCATACTGTGGTGCACATTAACTGGTGCATATCTGGGTATGAAGTAGTTAACATAAATCTGCCTCATAGGTTACAAATCCGCGTTTAGTAGAGTGTTCGGCCTTTGTAGTGTTATGTTTTTTCTGTTATTCTATGTAGGTATGTAATATTGCAAGATTTTTGTCACGAAAAAGAAGCCATGAGTATTGGGTTTGTGAAAGATTGCAAGATTTTTAAAATTAAAAAGCAAGAACCATGGCATTGTTTAATATAGCATTGTAAATACTTATCTTTAATAATGATGAGAGAGTAAAAAAAGGTTGACCTGATGTTTTAAAGTTATTCACAGGCTTCTTTAGAGGAAGTGTTCTATATAATTGTAGCGTGGGTGTTTGACTTTTTTATAGGTAATAGAATGCATTTTGTATGCTGTAGCAGGAGGAGTACTACATGCTTGAATATTCTTCAGTGCTTATTTTCATTTCGTAAGTGGTATTGAGACCGACACAGAACTTCAATGGATCGGAGGAGTTGTTCCTGTGCATCTGGAGGTCTGCCAAGCCGTTGCAGCAGTGGGAGTGAGGCCTCTCACGACAGAGAACTTCAATGGATCGGAGGGGCTGTTCCTGTGCATCTGGAGGACTGCCAAGCCGTTGCAGCACTGGGAGTGAGGCCTCTCACAGGGGAGTTGCGCAGCTCCTTTTGATGCTCACAATTGCAGATAACAGGGTAGAGATGTCTGTGGAATTTATAGATGGTTAGTCACACTAGAGTGTGGGCGGCGCCCCTAGCACTTCATTACGGCACACAGGGGAGCCGCGTTGCACAGTTTGAGAATCAGAGACTTAGGAGATAAACCTTCATAATAGGAAGGCTTCTAAGTGATAAAAATCCTGTAACAATCTCAGTATTTCACATTATCGCGTGAAAAGAAAGTCTTTCGAAAGATGTTGAACGTTGTTCTATTTTGAGAGTAGAAAAGATAGTGAAATAAGTGGGTGGAGTGCTGCGTGTAAATTGCAGAATAGAAACTACTAAGAACCAATTGGAAGTGTTGTTTTCGAGTCACATGACTTCACATGCGCGTCTCGGGACGTGTAGGCGGTGACAGTATCTGGTCACGTACGCCATTTGGAAGTAGCGGTCTAATTCAGCGAAGTTTCAAAACGTGAAAAGGAGTAAATCCAAACACATCCGGATTTAATATATCTTCTGAGCTCGATTCAAGCATACAATTGTTAAAGTATAAAACCTTTTATATATTTTTTTTTAAATACCAAGGTGTGTACATTCGGTCATGCACGAAAGTTTAAAAAGACATTCGGCTCCATTTTATGAAAATTTTCATAATAATAAAAAAGAAGCCTAGGTTTACTGTCTTTGACGTAGTATAAGTTCTTTGATGGGTCTATGAAGAAATTTAAGAAGTTGCAATTGCAAAGTTTTCACGAAATATATAGGCGGGTGCGCGCACACGGTCGCGCACGAACGAAAGCCAAAAAAGCGGAGATAAAACCCCTTTATAATATGCTCCTGGAGCTCTTTTTGGTAGAATGAGTTAGTTCTGAAAAGAACTTTTTTTTTTTTTTTTTAAAACAAGTGTTATGTTGTTTTTGATTTTTTAAACTTGCAACAACATTTTCATGTGTGACACAGGATCAAAATGAAATGAAGAAATGTATCTTTTCTCGGGGCATTTATGACTCTCAATTTTTAGTTTAGTAAGAATGAGGCTCTGCTCTCCGTACAGAAGAATTTCTCCACACTCGTTGCATTTCATGTGCACCTTTGGAAGATATGGTCTCAAGTCCATCACAGCACTCGATGGAGATACAGGTCGTCCACCAGAAGATGTGCTGGCCACCTCTGATGGTAATAGCGTGGCCAGGGCTCTTGTCGATGCCTTTGCAAATTCCACAGGGTGCACTTGTTTGACATGCCGCACCATGGTATGTATGGAAAAGGAATATTTTTTTCTTGGATTTCCTCTTGAGAGAACCGAATTGCATATCGTGCAGGTAACTTTTGGCGCATTCACTTTCTTTTGTTCTTCGGGATAAGTGAAAAATTGCCAAATAAAAGATTCCTTTTTTCTTTTTAAAGGTAGTCGCTCATTTCCTTCAGATTCAGAAGATGAATGCGGGGCGGCAGCCATTTCAGCAAAGTCTTCCGAAGGGTGTTGAACGTCGTTCTCTTTTGAGAGTAGAAAAGATAGTGAGAGGAGTGGGTGGAGTCCTCCGTGTAAATTGCAGAATAGAAACTACTAAGAACCAATTGGAAGTGTTGTTTTCAAGTCACATGACTTCACATGCGCGTCTCAGGACGTGTACGCGGTGATAGTATCTGGTCACGTACGCCATTTGGAAGTAGCGGTCTAATTCAGCAAAGTTTGAAAACGTGAAAAGGAGTAAATCCAAACATATCCGGATTTAATATATCTTCTGAGCTCGATTCAAGCATACAATTGTTAAAGTATAAAACCTTTTATATATTTTTTTTAAATACCAAGGTGTGTACTTTCGGTCACACACGAAAGTTTAAAAAGACATTCGGCTCCATTTAATGAAAATTTTCATAATATTAAAAAAGAAGCCTAGGTTTAGTCTCTTTGACGTAGTATAAGTTCTTTGATGGGTCTATGAAGAAATTCAATAAGTTCAGATTGCAAAGTTTTCACAAAATATATAGGCGGGTGCGCGCAGTCGGTCGCGCACGAAAGCCTGGAAATGCGCTATCCATTTTATTGAGAACTGTTGCCGAGAGTGCGCACACCGGGTCGTGCACGAAAGTTTAGAAAGGCTATTTTTATTTACAGGCAAATTTTAATGCGTTGAAAAAAAGGTAAGGTACAGACTTTCTAATTCTGTATCGCTTTACAAGGAGTCTGTATGCAACTTGAACAGTGAAGAAAACGGCTTGTTTCTGAAAAAAATATTGCCAGAACTTTATTGACAAAAGTATAGGTTGTATACACGAGATATTTCTGAATTAGCATTTTAAAAACCAATGAAATTCACTGAAAAAACCATAGGTTTTACACACGTTATAGTTAGGAAGTAGCATTTACAAAACCTATGAAATTCACTGAAAAAACCATAGGTTTGATACCAGTTATAGTTAGCTGGAAATTTTACTGATATAAAACCAATGAAATTCCACGTTATAGTTAGTTGGACTCACTATAACTTGCGCGTGTAATGCACTGCTGATGACGTCACATATTACATCACTCATGACATCACTGATGACACCATCCTTGTGACACAGTGACAGACCTCCTTTCACTGTAATCTAACCCTTGAAACGCATATTCAAAAATAGAAACTAAAATTTTCAAAAAAATGGATACCCATACCAGTTACAACAACCAATTCAATAATTCCACCATCTATATACACATGCACTAATTCACCAACAGTTCTATATAGTCACTCATACATATATTCACTAATCATATGTAGTGATACACCTACACATCCTGTTACACACCGACAGTCATCCAAAAGTTATTCACACACATACTCACACATGCAAATAAACTATTGAACATCCATTTATTTGCATAAACAGCTATACACACACTACCACTTTACTTCTAAGGAAACTTACACATACTTACTCTCTTAAAAAATCACTTATAGAAACACATACTAATTTAAACAGGAACTCTTACAATCCCTCACTCTCACATATAGTCACTTATATACATCAATATTCACATATACTACATTAAAACATATGTAGTTACTGATAAAGACACTAATAAGACAGTCATTCACTCACTAACACAGACATATGCACACTAATCCACCCATACAGTCCTGCACATATGCTGTCTTCAAAACACATACAAACAGAGACTCAGTCATTCTTGCATCTATGTAGTAAGTAATACCCCCACCAAACCATGCAAACACTCGTACTGATACTAAGAAAAACATCTAATAACCTATATACATACACATGTACCTACTCATCAACCCATGCAGCCACTTATACACAAAGTGAAACACTAATACATATATTTAAATATTTAAGCATTACTCAGTAATATATGTATTCACTAAGATATTCAATAATATATACATATATAACACATATTTATTTTTCAGAAAGACACACATTCACTGGATGGTGTCATCAGTGATGTCATGAGTGATGTAATATGTGACGTCATCAGCAGTGCATTACACGCGCAAGTTATAGTGAGTCCAACTAACTATAACGTGGAATTTCATTGGTTTTATATCAGTAAAATTTCCAGCTAACTATAACTGGTATCAAACCTATGGTTTTTTCAGTGAATATATATATATATATATATATATATATATATATATATATATATATATATATATATATATATATATATATATATATATATATATAAATATATATATATATATATATATATATATATATATAAATATATATATTACCTACTGGCGGTCGCCAGTAGGTATATATAGTTAGGATTTTTTCTCTATGGGTTTTTTGAAAATTCTATGTCTAATAACTTTGGCGTTTGTGGACGGAATTGGCTGAAATTTTCAGGAAAATGGCACATTTTGTTTCTGAGCAGCCCCTGAAAATTGGGGGGGGTTTCGTCCAGGGGGGGTCGAGAAAAAAGGGGGGTCCCAAAACGTGTTTTTAACATTGAGTTTTCCATAGGGCGGTTGGCCTCACTTTTAGCCCGAACGGCTGAATGGATTTGCACGAAACTTGGCAAAATTGTAGGGACTGGTAGCCCGATGTGCCTTTTGTAGGTCTCAATATATGTGCTCCAGTGGATTTTGAGAAATTAACGTTTAAAAAAAGATATATATCTGTAACAGCGGACTGGGCAGCGGCCCAGGACGCGTACTTTTCGCGCAACGGAGCTTTGTGAAGCGAAGCTGATTGGTTCTCCGGCGTCTGTCAACATTCCAAACAGTCCGTAGCGGCCGCCATCTTGTCTCTCGGTAGGATCGAGAGACAAGAGGAGGTCAAAACAAAGGGGGAAATAACTATAAGGGGGCATAGTAGATCCTCGCTGACCCCCTAGGTTTGATGTGGAGGTTTTAAAAGGGCCCCGCGGGGCAAAAAAAAATAATAATAATAATAATCGAACGGCTGAATGGATTTGCACGAAACTTGGCAAAATTGTAGGGACTGGTAGCCCGATGTGCCTTTGCTAGGTCTCAATATATGTGCTTCAGTGGATTTTGAGAAATTAACGTTCAAAAAAAGATATATATCTGTAACAGCGCACCGCTTCGCGTACTTTTCGCGTTACGGAGCTTTGCGAAGCGAAGCTGATTGGCTCTCCGGTGTCTGTAAACATTCCAAACAGTACGTAGCGGCCGCCATCTTGTCTCTCGGTAGGATCGAGAGACAAGAGGAGGCCAAAGCGAAGGGGCAAATGACCATAAGGGGGCATAGTAGATCCTCGCTGACCCCCTAGGTTTGATGTGGAGGTTTTAAAAGGGCCCCGCGGGGCAAAAAAAAAAATAATAATAATAATCGAACGGCTGATGACCATAAGGGGGCATAGTAGATCCTCGCTGACCCCCTAGGTTTGATGTGGAGGTTTTAAAAGGGCCCCGCGGGGCAAAAAAAAATAATAATAATAATAATCGAACGGCTGAATGGATTTGCACGAAACTTGGTAAAATATTAGGGACTGGTAGCCCGATGTGCCTTTGCTATGTCTCAATATATGTGCTTCAGTGCATTTTGAGAAATTAACGTTCAAAAACAAGATATATATCTGTAACAGCGCTCCGCTTCGCGGAGATAAAATTATATGTGTATTACCTAGCTGTTGCTAACACCAGTTAGCGACGGCTAGTAGGAGATAGCGACCATCTTGGGTCCCACTTTGCATGTGAGTGATATTTATCACTAATGACATGCAAAGTGGGCATGCCAAGATGTTAGCGACTGGAAACAGTCGCTAACATCGCTATCTCCTATTATCAACTTTTGGAAATATTCGAGATAAGCGCGAATATCTCCAAAAAGTAACAGCTGCCCTGAGCAGTTCTTAGCCATGTTATCCAATGGGAGGTGGATAACATGGCTAAGAGCATTAGCTCGGTAATGCATGAATATCGCGGAGTTTTCAGCGACATTAATGCATTGCGCTCGTTTTTTATCGTATTTGCGATAAACCTTGATAATAGCAAGGTTTATCTGCGATAATTTCTGACGGTAAAAAAATCTTTGCAATGCATCGTTAGGGATAAATATCGCTTAACTTTGGTAATATGCCCCAACGTCTGTTAACGTTCGATTCGAAGGAAATCAGGAATTGTTGAAAAACATTGTGTGCGCCATCTTGTCTTTTTTCAAATGCCACACTTTTGTCGTGCACGGCAGCCATTTTAGATGCCTTGACCAGATCCACTCTGTGAACGCTGTCGATCCTTACCATGGCTCCCCACCCTCGCAAGCATCTCCCCCAGGCAGTGGTCACCCCCGCTCTCTGTTTTATGCATGGGTAATAAACCTCCCCCCATCTGCGCTGTTCTTCCCTGAGAATCACACCCTGTGCCCGCCCGACACCTCCCTTTCGCCCTATTCACTACCGCACCCTCTGACACTCCTTTTCCTCTGTGTCCGATTGTCCAGGCCGGTCCTAGGCTATCAGCTAGCCCTGCAGATGTAGTTTATGGCCACAGCTGTAAAGAATCACCCGTCTTCAAAGGAGTTATAGTAGATCAAGGCCCACACTCGATGAGATCCGTCACAGCAGAAGCGTTGCTATTATCTGAAAACCATCCTGTATTGTGATTGGGGAGGGGACCGAGCGTGAAGCGGAAGATTCCAGGGATGACTCTTTGTACATCAAAGTTTTTACAATTATGTGTCACATTAAAAATATATAGCACTCCGACAAAGTAGTAAGATTATAAAACTTTAATAATTTATAAATATATACAAGAAAACAAAAATAGTAATAACATATAAACATTTTTAGAGAAAAACAACGAAGTAGCGGTCGGCTGTGCGAATAGTCCCAACGCAGCACAACGTCCAGATTTCCGGCGTGGGGCGTCGCGGGGGGTGGGTGATCAGTAGCAAACTGTTGTGCGAATAGTTCCAAGGCAGCAGAACGCGCCGAAATCTAGATGACACAAAAGTGATGTCTAGTAAGTTGCCACCCAGCAAATAACGGCGTGGGGCGTCGCGGGGGGTGGGTCATCAGTAGCAAACTGTTGTGCGAATAGTTCCAAGGCAGCAGAACGATGGCACCAAGGTGATGTCCAGTAAGTTGCCGCACTGGTTTTGGTATCCTACAATGCTGCTCCGAATAACGGCGTGGGGCGCCCCGGGGGAGGCGGCGTGAACGGGCCTCTCCAGGTGGAGTGTCATCTGTTGTAGTGGGGCGCCCCTTTACCGTTTCAGTTGCCATTCCGTCCGCTTTTGGTCCACTGTGTCAAAATCCGCCATTCAGCTGAGTTGCGCCCACTCTTGCGGTGCAGCGATAGGCGGCTGCCACAGGACTCTCAAAATGGCGGCAGGCTGTTTCCTTTTTGGGCCTGGTCCACTGAAATGGCCCTGGGACACCTTGGAAATCGGACGCTTGTCTGCTAGGTCTTGGACCCCATTCTCGAAAGCGTCCCCTCCGCCTTGAGAATTCATCAAAAGTTTTGGGGGCCCCGACTCCTGCAGGCTTCTGGTGGGGAGCGGCTGCCATGATTGCTCGCGGAATGACCACGACGGAGCTACGAGATGGTGGTGCTCTCATGGTGACGCCAGCTTCAGTCTGAAACATCCAGAAACAAGGTGGGGCTTTCATCGTTTGGGGGGAAAAAAAAGTTTTCATCCAATGAAAAGTGTTGTTTTTAGGTCATATGATCAAGCCTTCCATCATTAGGAAACCAAAAGTAAAATGAACCAATGAAAAGTTTTATAAAGAAGTCACATGACCTGTTATGCGGCATAGGGTATAAAATGTGGAGAAAATACGTTGGCACGTGAGGCGGTGTCAGTAGCGGACCGATGTGCGAATAGGCCGAAGGCAACACAACGCGCCAAGATCCGGATGGCATCGAGGTGGTGTCATAGTTGAGAGTTCTGAGCAGCGGTTGTAACACTGTCTGAAGCTTATTTGCAGCTGCTGCAGCTTCACTACGCGCGAAGATCCGGATGGCACCGAGGTGGTGTGTAGGAAGTTGCCGCACTGGTGTGGCCATCCTACAATGCTGAAAGTCGGCGTGGGGCGCCCCGTTGGCCTGTGAGTTTGCGTCAGTAGCGGACCGATGTGCGAATAGGCCGAAGGCAGCACAACGCGCCAAGATCCGGATGGCACCGAGGTGGTGTCTAGTAAGTTGTCGCACTTCTGTGGCCATCCTACAATGTTGAAAGTCGGCGTGGGGCGCCCCGTTGGCCTGTGAGATGGTGTCAGTAGCGGACTGATGTGTGAATGGGGCTAAAGGCAGCGCAACAATATTTTCTACTATATTTCCGGTGTAGAAGAGACCACAAGGCGCTGAGATGCCAAGATCCGGATGGCACCGAGGTGGTGTCTTGCAAGTTGTGGTACTGGTGTGGCCATCCTACAATGCTGAAAGTCGGCGTGGGGCGCCCCGTTGGCCTGTGAGATGGCGTCAGTAGCGGACCGATGTGCGAATAGGCCGAAGGCAGCACAACAATATTTTCTGACTGACACCACAAGGCGCTGAGATGCCAAGATCCGGATGGCACCGAGGTGATGTCTAAGTTGCGGACTGGTGTGCGAATGGGGCCAAAGGCAGCGTAACAATATTTTTTGTATGGAAGATACCACTAGGCGTTGAGATGCCAAGATTCGGATGGCACTGAGGTGATGTCTAGCAAGTTGGTGTGGTCATCCTACAATGCTGAAACTCGGCGTGGGTCACCCCATTAGCCTGTGAGATGGCGTCAGTAGCGGACCGATGTGCGAATAGGCCGAAGGCAGCACAACGCGCCAAGATCCGGATGTCACCGTGGTGGTTTCATAGTTGAGAGGCACTTCATCTGCAGTGGGGCGCCGAGATCCGGATGGCACCGAGGTGATGTCTAGCAAGTTGCTGTACTTGTGTGGTCATCCTACAATGCTGAAACTCGGCGTGGGTCGCCCCATTAGCCTGTGAGATAGCAGTTCTTTGGATTTGCGAATAGGCCGAAGGCAGCACAACAATATTTTCTGACTGACACCACAAGGCGCTGAGATGCCAAGATCCGGATGGCACCGAGGTGATGTCTAAGTTGCGGACTGGTGTGCGAATGGGGCCAAAGGCAGCGTAACAATATTTTTTGTATGGAAGATACCACTAGGCGTTGAGATGCCAAGATTCGGATGGCACTGAGGTGATGTCTAGCAAGTTGCTGTGGTCATCCTACAATGCTGAAACTCGGCGTGGGTCACCCCATTAGCCTGTGAGATGGCGTCAGTAGCGGACCGATGTGCGAATAGGCCGAAGGCAGCACAACGCGCCAAGATCCGGATGTCACCGTGGTGGTTTCATAGTTGAGAGGCACTTCATCTGCAGTGGGGCGCCGAGATCCGGATGGCACCGAGGTGATGTCTAGCAAGTTGCTGTACTTGTGTGGTCATCCTACAATGCTGAAACTCGGCGTGGGTCGCCCCATTAGCCTGTGAGATAGCAGTTCTTTGGATTTGGGCCTGGCTCGTCTGCTGTAGTGGGGCGCCCCTTTACCGTTTCAGTTGCCATTCAGCTGAGTTTCGGCTGCTCTTGATGCTACAGCGACAGGCGGCTGCAACAGGACTCTCAAAATGGCGGCCTGTTCTTTGGATTTGGGCCTGGTCCACTAAAATGGCCCTGGGACACCTTAGAACTCGGACGCTCGATTTTTTTTTCCTTTCCTGTACATGCAAAAAAAGGTAAATGCCCGGTACGTTACACGCTTCATCTGCCACGATGAACTCTCTAGAGGAACCGAAAAAAAATATAGTTGTGGTAACTATACCATGCATCGTCATATGGAGAGGTGGCAACAATTAATTATAGTGCTGCATAAAAGAGAGATTTGGAGGAGAACCCCTGACCTGCTAGTACATTCATCAAAGAAGTGGCACTGAGAGCTTCAGAGGCAAGGGAAACGGTCCCAAATATTTAGAAGAACTTTGGAAAGATTAAAATGACATGTTTAGATTGTGGCAAATTTATTTCATGTGGACATCTGAGTGTTACTCTAATAAATACAGCATATGAACATCATCATAGTCGATGGTTGGTAGAGACATTTTGACTATATCCTGGACCTGCCCGTCCTCGCCCAAAATGGCGCCAGAATAAATGGGACTCGTAACTCCTTGTTGTGTACTGGTTGCAGAACCTTGAAATCACGAGATACGTATGCAGTTTTGAAGCACATGGCGGGCGGGGACGAGAATTGATTGAATATTTCGACATCCCTATTGATATTAAGTTCTGATGTGTTATTGATTACTGTACTGTTGAAAGTTCGAATTAACGTCACCCATGGTACTTGCCCGCAAATGTATATCTAGATAATTTTATTGTAACTGGCCCTGTCGTATTTTAATTATAAAATGTACGTCCACCGATTCCGTAACTGTTAGACACCTTAGTTCTTGCAACCTAATGGCCCGCCCGTTACGTTCCTCTACAGTGTAAATGTCTATTCATCATATACGATTACAGTTTGCTCCGTGGCCGGCCCACGTGGTTATAGGCTCGTATTTGTATAATGAAATTTTCACAATAAAGGTTTTTAAAAGAAAACATGGTAGTAGTATATACATTGGTAAAGTTTTTAATAATAGTCACTGTTTTAGAATCATTAAAAGGCAAGTGAAATAAAGCAGACCAATTACATGAAGGGTAAAAGGTATAATACGAAGGAACGCAGTAAAGATAAATGGTCAAGGGCTGTTGTGTTTTCTATTCCTGCAACATAAAGTGATCGATAAGAATCTCATATTCAGGCGTATCGGCGACTAAGACAGCAGGTCGACCCTCTTTTGCTCAACGGCTCCGTCATGGGACGAAGAAACGCTCTTTTTCTCGAAAAAAGAATATATTTTACTTGCAGGACAGTTGTAAAATTTCCGGGAAAGTACATTAGCCTGGAACATTATAACATATATTTAAGAAAAAATAATGTTCGGAAGTAATGAAAAGCGTAATTTTTAGGTCATATGATCAAGTCTTTCATCATTACAATAAGAAAAGTAAAATGAACCAATGAAAAGTTTTATTAACAAGTCACATGACTTGTTATGCTTACGTTACGCGCTGCGCGCCCCGGATGACTTCCGGATGCGCTAACGCGGCGCGTCATATGACGCATTACGCGACAACGCAGGTACAGAATATAGTCAAAATGTCTCCACCAACCAGCGGTCGGAACACAACCCCTTTCAGCAGGCTAAATAGTTCTGTTAAATGACAACAGAAGGGACAGGCAACAAGAACCATCAGTCAAAGAGGGGAGGGCTAGTTCTTCTCTACCGGGTTACATTGGGGCGCTACCGGAACTGATCGAATTGGTAGTCTACAGTGTTTCTGGATGTTTCAGACTGAAGCTGGGGTTAGCATGAGAGCAGCACCATTTCGTAGCTCCGTCGTGGTCATTCCGCAACCAATCATGGCAGCCGTTCTTTATCGTTATTTTGGGCGGGGTGGGTGGCGGAGCCGAGCTGTTTTGCAGCCATCATTGTGTGGAGTTCAGTTCATCTCACTAGTTTTGTATTTGTCATGAGGGGTTGTTCCTAATGTTTCTATTTTTGCGAGGTCAAAAAGAGATCCCATTAGTGGCCTACTGATTTTGCTCGATTCTTTTTCTTTTTTTTTACACGATTTTTCGTTATCTGCAAAGACTAAACAGAGTATTGCGACTCTGTGTTTGTTTGTAAATAGAGAATGAACCAAAGAGAACTAATTCTAAAACAGTAAATACTTGGATAACAATGAATCAAATGGAGAGAGAAGCAGGCACGACGGATTACAATGGGGGCAAAGACCTGCGTTAACTACCTTTCACTATCTGCAAAGAGAGAGTACTCCTAATAGAAATGAGGGGGGGGGGCACCATTCAAAGCAGATCAGTGTGCATAAACACGAAAATGTTTTCACTTACCACGTACTTGACATTCGACAGCTTATGATATTTGCTATTAAAAAACCATTGAAATTCACTGAAAAAACCATAGGTTATAGACCATATATAGTTAGGAATTAGCATTTACAAAACCTTGAAAATTCACTGAAAAAACCATAGGTTATAGACCATATATAGTTAGGAATTAGCATTTAAAAAACCTTATTTTACTCACACAAAACCATTGAAATTCCATATATAGTTAGTTGCACTAACTATATATCGCGCACCTGCAATCCACTGCTGATGATGTCACATATTACATCATTCATGACATGGTCAGTGACATCACTGATGACATCACTGATGACATCTCAAATGACATCACTGATGACATCACTGATGACAACATCCAGTGACTGTATGTTTCTGTAAAGTTAAAATGTGTCTTACATATTGAAGAATGAGTGGAAGTATAAGTGTCTGGACAAAGGATTTAGTAGGTGCATGACTGAATGCATGAGTGAGTGATTAAATGTGTCTCACTGAGTGCATGGGTTAGTGACTAAAGTGTCTTAATTTGTGCATCATTATGTCTGTTGTTCTGTAAACTGCTGCATGTTTTGATCAGTAGCTATATGATTAACTATATGGGTTACTGATTGATTGTCCAAGTATTTGTATGGGAGACTGAGTGTGTGTGTGGCTGGCTGGGAGGTGTGTGACTCTGTGCAGATCAATGTGTACTTGTATCAATGATTGTATAACAAGGTAAGTATGTGTTAGTATATGTTTGAAAATGTAAGGTGCTCTATGTTTAACTGTATAGACAAGAAAATGGAAGTGTCATTGATTCTTTACAGGACTGACTAGGTGTGTGAGTAACTCCATGGATGAGTGGCAGACTGTGAGTGTCTGTATAGGTGTATGAGTGCATATGATAGTGTTGTAAAGATGAGTGATTGTATGTATGAATGATAGTATGGGTGAATGAGTGAAGGTGTGTGTAGACGTAGGAATCAGTGAGTGCGTATGTAGTAACTAGTATTGGTGTGTCAATGGTTTCAAAAATTATATTCTGTATTTAACACTGGGTGAAACAGAGGTTATATTAAAATGTGAGGAGATGCATTGTATTGTCACATGAATGATATCATCAGTGATGTGGTCATTGATGTCAAATGAGATGTCATCAGTGATGTCATCAGTGATGTCATTTGAGATGTCATCAGTGATGTCATCAGTGATGTCACTGACCATGTCATGAATGATGTAATATGTGACATCATCAGCAGTGGATTGCAGGTGCGCGATATATAGTTAGTGCAACTAACTATATATGGAATTTCAATGGTTTTGTGTGAGTAAAATAAGGTTTTTTAAATGCTAATTCCTAACTATATATGGTCTATAACCTATGGTTTTTTCAGTGAATTTTCAAGGTTTTGTAAATGCTAATTCCTAACTATATATGGTCTATAACCTATGGTTTTTTCAGTGAATATATATATATATATATATATATATATATATATATATATATATATATATATAAGAACAGTCCCTGCTTGCTCTCGCCTGGAGCCCAATCCTGGATACCACAGCGCAGCAGAAGAAGAGAGGAGACCCAAGTGCAGGTGAGCAGTGTATTTTATTTCGTCGGGGAGACGGCACACCACAGCATGACGTTTCAGCCTTCACAGAGGCCTTGATCACATGACGCATGCTAGGGAGGAGGCAATTTTTAAAGTGCAAGTGCTAATTCAAATGGACACCCATTGGTGCAGCGTATTCACATGTGGAGTGACTGGTATCATAGACATAGACAACTAGTCATTGTAAATTACATCTTGGGATAATCCCATATGCCAGACTCTGTGGAAATGCGCAAATAAAGTGCAAATGCAGTCTTAATCATACTGAGCAAAACACTGTAACAATTCATTCATTGGATAATCCAAGACTTCAAGAATACAGTGCAAAGTTGGCAATGTGCAAAAACGTCCGTAAAGTGCAATTGGTGTCTTGTAAACATTAGTCATAATAATAAATATCAGAAAACATACTAGATACACAAGATCATGTTAAAATCAAGTGTAAAAGACTATATATCAACTCTGAATATTTACATATATAAATACCTGTATAAAAAAAGCAAGAATGTACAAGCATATTTACAATAAATATATATACACCAATTATATATCTTTATGACAGGATGAGACCTCAGGTGATATAAAATCCTGGCTGCGTAAATGCATTTATAGCCTGTACACCGAGATCGCAGCATCCTGACTCTACTTTATGCACTAGCCAATCCTGTGTCTATGTACTACAAAAGTGTGTTGGGAGGAGAGGAGATGCTACCAAATCGGAAGATTTGGAGACCATCGCAACCACGCCTCCCATACCACCATTCCTGAACATGTGACCACGAATTACACAACACCAAACTAGTGATAAGCAAAAAAGTGAGCAGTGAAAAAAGGTCATTAAAGTGCTCATTTTTTAGGTGGTTTGTTACTTTCTTATCTACAAACCTTTTCATTTTTTATAATTAAAACATGCTTTATCATAGTCGGTGTTTTACTAAGCATAAGACATAGAATGCAACCTAAGCCTAGGCTGCATTCCACTCTGTCACCATTCGCAACGCTAGACATGTACTGGTTAGTGGCTAGATGTTATCAGAAATCCACTACCAGTCAGATAGCTAAACAGACACTGTGGGGAGATAGGCTAAAACTGGACAGGATAGGGCCTCAAGATACACTTGTAGATCAATTAAAGACAAGTGTAAAAATCCTCTGTGGAATTTAGTCCCCCTGGAGCTCGACTGTCCATTTCCAATATGTACCTGGTCTCCAACTTTCTAAGGGCACCATCTCTGTCACCTCCTCTTCTCAACGGGCCCACACAGTCTACAGCATAGTAACGTAGAAGGGAGCTATCATTGTTGTGGTGCTCCCTAAAGTGGCGGGCCACCGGATACGCCGGATCGTTGGTGTTAATGGCCCTTATGTGCTGGAGTATCCTCTTGTGCACCTGCAGCTTGGTACTGCCCACATACCGCAGGGCACACGGACACTCCAGCACATAGACCACATATTCACTCTTGCAAGTCAGCTGTTTTGTGATCTTGCGAGCAACCGGGGTAAAGGGCACTGCGTATAAGGTTTTATTCAGCCCATGCTGGCATGCCTTGCAAGAGGCACACTTCCTGAAACCTTTGCTCTTGTCTAGCCAATTCTTTCGTATAGACACTTCTGGGCTAGACTTCACTAAGGCATTTTGCATGGAATACGCTTTCCTATAGGTGATTAGAGGCTTAATGGAAATTTTGTCACCTATCACCGGGTCGCATTTAATGAGACCCCAGTGTTTGGAAATGATTTTACCAAGTGCCCCATGCTGCTTGTTATACGCCCAGATAAGTCTCACTTTTTGATCCTCGGAGGCAGAAGGCGCAACCTTGACCTTACGTTGCAAGGCCTGACTGCGTGACAGTGCGTTTGCCTTGGTTATAGCCTTATCAACCATTGCGGCCTTGTACCCTCTTGCCAAAAATCTAGACCTACTGGCTTGCTGAGCTAGATGGCATTGAGCTTCAGTACTGCTCAATCTTCTTATACGCAGCATCTCGCCATACGGGATACTGCGTATGAGGTGTGCAGGGTGGTGACTACTGGCATGGAGTATTGTATTTCCAGCCGTCGGCTTTCGGTACAACCTGGTTTCAAGTCTCTCTCCTCTTGTGGTGACTGTCATGTCTAGAAAATGTACCTGTTCTCTGCTAATTGTCGAGGTGAACTTCAAGTTGTAATCATTACAATTCAATTTGTCAACAAATTGCTCAGCTTCCAGACGTGTGCCCCTCCAAACAAGGAACACGTCATCAATGTAACAATACCATCGTATAATGGACCGCCTAGCAGTGTCGGAGTGTTCGCCAAAGAGGACCTGTCTCTCCCAGTAGCCCATGTGGAGACAGGCATAACTGGGAGAGAAACAGGCCCCCATGGCTACACCTCTGACCTGCTGGTAGTATCTGTTGTTAAACATAAAGAAATTATGGTGTAAACAGAATGAAATCATAGATAGTAACATACGATTGTGGTCAGCCATGATCATTGGTCTTAAGCCTAGATAAAATTCTATGGCTCTCAGTCCGTCTTGATGAATGATACTTGTATACAAAGACGTGACGTCTAATGTAATGAGCCACGACTCCGAATCCCATTTTATGTCCTCAATTTTCCTCACAAAGTCATTAGAGTCCTGAACAAAGGATGGTAGACTCTGTACGAACTCTTGTAGGAATGAGTCCACATAGACAGTTGTCTTTTCAAGTAAGCCCCCACATGCTGCTATTATTGGTCTGCCTGGGGGTTTGTTCATGTTCTTGTGGACCTTCGGGATTAGGTATAGCACAGGCATGACCGGATTGTTGTTTTTCAGATATTTGAGCTCATCCATACTCAACAACCCAAAGGATCTCCACCCCATTAGCAAAGAAAAAAACTCCTCTTGGGCTTTCTTAATTAGGGTGATGTCACTGTGTCGGTAGCAGTCTGAATCATTTAATTGAAAGAGGGCTTCTTCCAAATATAGTTTCCGCGGCCATAGAACTATATTCCCTCCTTTATCAGATTGCCTGACAATGATATTCTCATTTGATTGGATCTTGTGGATGAGTCGCAGGTACTGATCATTCTGTGTATATTTCTTACGTTTAGAACTGAGCAGTTTGGAGTGCAGCAACTTGATGTCTTTTACAGCAGCGTCATGGAAGATGTCAAGATTGTCATATAACATCACAGGTGTGTAAGTGGAACGTGGTTTAAAGGATGTTAGACCCCCTACCATGTTTGGTTCACATCCTGATGCCCCTTGGGAAGTTGATTGGGAAGTTGATTGCTCCAATCTTAGGGATTCCAAGGCCTCCAACCCTGGAGCATCACGAACTTGCAGTCCCACATTGGTTTGCTCTGTCCTCATTGGGGTGATGCGTGTCTTACCACCCATAAAATGTTTCTGCAACTTGATCTTGCGGACAAATTTGTATAAGTCAATTCTTGTGTCCACATAATTAAAGTCACATGGAGGACAAAATGTGAGACCCTTAGATAGTATCTGATGTTCAGTCTCTGATAAAATCATATCGGTCAAATTGATAATAGAGGGGGCACTGTCCGTTACTCCTGATTGTGGGCTCACTTCCTGTTCCATCTTTTCGGATTTTTCTTCTTCTTTTTCTGCTGATTTTTTTCTTCCTCTCGATCTAGCCTTTCGGCGTTGGTAGCGCTTGGCGTTACGAATTTTGTTCCGGAGCGCAGTTGGGTTCTCGGACGTAGAGTCTCGCGCCAGTCCTTCCTTATGCAGTCGAGTTCCTCTGCTAGTGTGAGCCTGGTAAACCCCAATCGTCCATCATTTTGTGACAAATTGGAGTCTGAATCACTATTCACACAAGAGCTCAAGTTAGACTCTGATGATTCATCCTGTTGGGCTGCCTCTGCTCCATGTCGTTGGGCAGGGCGATTCACTGTTGCCGCAGTTTTGAGTTGTCTTGAAGCTTTGATGGCATCATATTTTTTGGCGAAAGTAAAAATGCGCCCTTCCGCATAATCCGCCTTGTCCCTTTGAAATTTATAGGCTTTTCTTTTACTGATGATCTCCTCTTCCTTTTGAAGCCTTGCCATCATGTCACTTCTCAGCTTAGTGCATTCACTCATATATTCCTCACAGGATGATTCAATTTCCTGATTCAGCTCATCGATTTTAATCTGTGTTTTAAGGCGGTCACTCTCCGCATAGCGCACCAGTATTTGAACTAGTTTGCGCGATGACTCCAAATTACAGTCCGCCCACTCCCTGAGCATTTCTGGGTCTGGGTCTTCGTAGCTGGGAGCCAGCATTACGCGGAGACCCCGCGGTATCCTGTTAACTTCCAAGTACCTGCTCAGGGAGCGGTGCTCCCACCATTTCAAAAGCTCGCGCTTCATTAGTTTTTCTAATTTCTTGAATTTGTCACGAACGCTGCCAGCTTCGTTTGCTGGTACATTTTGTGCCGATGGTGCAGAGGACCCCCAGCCGGGGAGTCATCAAATGCATTCAGCGCCACCCGTTCCCTTGCTTTCAATGCGTCAGCTGACATGCCGCCTCCCTGTTTGTACAATGCACAATGCGTTCTCACGATTACTTGACAGTATCCGCAAATGCGAACCGCCGACCAATCAGGCACACACTTCTCTTACCGGCGTAATCTGTATTTCACGATTGGAAACACCGCAGCCCGACTCCTGCAGTCTGGTAGAGAGCAAAGCTCTCCGTGCTCTTCGTCAGGTTCGTGTCCCAAATCGGCGTTCACAGTAGCCGGGGGCTGGAGCAATTACTCCCTAACGGGAGAGACAAACGGCTTCCGGGTCACCAGAGGTCTTGACTTCCTGCTGCTCCGCCGCTTGCAAGTGAAGGGGTCATCCAAATACCAGCGAAGCACTCTGCCGGTTTGTAGAGATAAGAACAGTCCCTGCTTGCTCTCGCCTGGAGCCCAATCCTGGATACCACAGCGCAGCGGAAGAAGAGAGGAGACCCAAGTGCAGGTGAGCAGTGTATTTTATTTCGTCGGGGAGACGGCACACCACAGCATGACGTTTCGGCCTTCACAGAGGCCTTGATCACATGACGCATGCTAGGGAGGAGGCAATTTTTAAAGTGCAAGTGCTAATTCAAATGGACACCCATTGGTGCAGCGTAGTCACATGTGGAGTGACTGGTATCATAGACATAGACAACTAGTCATTGTAAATTACATCTTGGGATAATCCCATATGCCAGACTCTGTGGAAATGCGCAAATAAAGTGCAAATGCAGTCTTAATCATACTGAGCAAAACACTGTAACAATTCATTCATTGGATAATCCAAGACTTCAAGAATACAGTGCAAAGTTGGCAATGTGCAAAAACGTCCGTAAAGTGCAATTGGTGTCTTGTAAACATTAGTCATAATAATAAATATCAGAAAACATACTAGATACACAAGATCATGTTAAAATCAAGTGTAAAAGACTATATATCAACTCTGAATATTTACATATATAAATACCTGTATAAAAAAGCAAGAATGTACAAGCATATTTACAATAAATATATATACACCAATTATATATCTTTATGACAGGATGAGACCTCAGGTGATATAAAATCCTGGCTATATATATATAAAATTTCTATGGCAAAATGAAACCCCTCATTTTGTTCCTTTTCAAATTAAATGTATTAAGTGTTACCACTTTATTCCAATCAAGATGACTTCAGGTGTGCCATACTTTTGTCATAAGTAAGACTGTTAGCGTTCTAGTTGTTCTTTAGAACACTCTGGGACATTCTGTCATTGGGCTATAGTTGGGCTACATCTGGCTGATATTTGGGCTACATTTGTTTTTTTGTCTCTGGTGGCCATCTTTGGGCTACATTCGGCTACATTTGGGCTCTAACATATATATAGCCCAATGTAGCCCAATATATATTTTTTCAAAGTTAATTTTCGTAAAAACCACTGGAGCATATATCTTGAGACATAGCAAAGGCACATCGGGGTACCAGTCCCTACAATTTTGCCAAGTTTGGTGGAAATCCATTCAGCTGTTCGGGCTAAAAGTGAGTCCAACTGCCCTATGGAAATTAACATGGGGAAAACATGTTTTGGGACCCCCCTTTTATCTCCGCCCCCGCTTGATGGATCCCCCCGAAACTTTCAGGGAAGGAGCGGAGCGCAGCGAGGCAAAGTTAAGGAAAATTACAGGCAGATCCCTCATTCGGCGCCAAAGTTATTTCCAATAGAATGTTGCGGATTTCCTATGGAAAACGATCCTAACTATAACTACCTACTGGCGACCGCCAGTAGGTAATATATATATTCCACAACTTAAGCAGTGTTCATGTGCTCTCAGGAAGAATAGGCAGAGACCAAAAGTAATGCTTCCAGGTTTAATCCACACAACGCGTTTCGGCGAGAAGCCTTGATCACGTGTAGAGGTGCATGTCACAAACAGGCATAAATAAAGTTTTCGATGACAGTGCAAAGTAAACAAACATAAACAAGGGACTAATCCTACAGTGGAATACGGCATCCATCTCAGAATGGTGAATGAAGTTATAAATAAACGTGCAAGACAGTATTTAGATGTATCATCAGTATCGGCAAAGTACATGTTAATGTTATTAGTGAACATTAAAGAATGTAAACATGTAATCTGGTAGATCAACCCTCATTAATGAAATTGCGGTCACTGGATGATATCTAATCACCTATGAAAGTCGCATGATACTGAACATTGTATACGTAGTGCACACCTGCTAAGAGAGTTAATAAAGTCACTCAATGTCTTAGGGCGGAACGTATCAACAATACAAGGAGCCGGATGATTGCAGCATGATACCGCTGGACAAAATGTCAGAAAATTCATAATCTGCCAGCAATGCGCTGTATCGGTAACTGCCCTGAATAGTTTGCAAGTGCGAGACAGTGCTGTGCATAGGACAAATTAATACATAGTCCTAGCCTACGAGCCAATATCACAGCGGGCATGACCAATTACTGGCAAGTTCAAAATACAATAGTCAAAGGTGCCTAAAGTCCCAAAGAAAAAGAGGTAACAACATATCTAACATTGTCCAACCTTTTGTGACATTAGTGATACGTTGTAAGGAGTGCAAAGGGGAGGTACGCCCGTGTAGGTGAATACTTATGTGAGGGCCCCTTCCTTTCCTCCTGAAAAAGACAAAGAAACAGAAAAACAATGTTAAAATTCCGAATGGTGAAAGATTAAAAAAGCAACAGACAATTATCACACAATTACATTATTGGAGTCTGCTGTACAGTACTAAGGAGGAAAGGAAGGGACCCTCACATAAGTATTCACCTACACGGGCGTACCTACCCTTTGCACTCCTTACACCGTATCACCAACGCAAGAAAACCACAGAAATTCACCAGTTATAGCTATCTCAAGTAACAATAATTTGTGCCCTAAGGTAACTAACTCGCACCCACACCATGCAATGTTTTCTCAATAATTCCCTTGCAAATGTGTCAGTGATATTATCAATGAATTCACAGCCGATGAGATGAGTGATGTAATATGTGAAGTAATTAGCAGTGCATGGTGAGCCCCACCACCCTGAGCCTTATTAAGCACTGAGGACTCCATTCCCTGTGGACGAATCTTATTAAGAAGGAAAGGAAGCCAACCAGCTCCCCTCCCCGAGCCTATTAAGAACCTGCCTTAAATATAGGTGGGTGCCCCGGTGTCCTACTTTGCCCCTATTTATTTTTTAATGGGGTTTTTTCACAACAGACTTTATTGGGTTTTTGCCAGCAAAGAAGTAAACAATCGGCCCAGAGGGGCCACATTCAGCCATAGGATTTTGTAGGAGTAAACCCTCAACCATACAGAACAAAAACACATGTACAAAGAGGACTAGTAGTCCCAACATCCCCACCCCATTGTATCATTTAAATTCTTATACGGTTGTTTGTCTTGGTCTCGGTGCAGTATCTTGCATATCTTAGGCATAATGCCTACATTTCAGCATCTAGATGTGACTCAATCGTGTGCACCTGCTCTAGAACCAGACCCCAGTAGTCTGCCCATCTCTGCCAAATTGTTGGATGTTTTTGGGGGCAACCCCTGGGACCAAACACCACTATCTCTAGCCCCATACAGACGTCCATCCCACGTTTCCATGCACCTAGGGATGGTGGTGTGATGGCTTTCAACTGTCAAACTATATCTCTCTTTGCTAGTGTTAGCCCAAGAAACAATAAATGACGTTAATAACGGTTCCCCCCAATCCCATCAGTGCTAAGGAGAAAAAGCAGCTTTGGGGCAAGCGGCACAACCCATGCCAGACCCTCACTCAAACAGGACATTACTCCCCTCCAAAATCGTATCAACACACTGCAGCTCCACCCAGTGTGTATAAGAGTGCCTTCCTCTGCTTCACACTGTAAGCATACATGGGATTGAAAGAGACCCATTCGCCACAGGCGTCTCCTCATATAATATGCTCTATGCATGTATTTCAATTGAATTAATCGAAGGCGAGGGGAAATCGCCATGCCTCGGGGGGCCTGTAGGGCTTCCACCCAGTCGTCATTGTCGAAGTCATCAATGTCGGTTTGCCACACCGCTTGGAGCGTAGACAGCATTGTTGAGCTGTTTGTAGCCAAGGATTGATATATTTTTTACATTTTATGACTACCTAGTTCACCCATTAAAAACTTGCCTTCAAGCGGATTGAATTACGGGAGGTCCGAGAGATCATGCAGGTATGGGGCTATATATAATGTCTCAGCTGCAGGTATTTGGAAAATTGACTGCGATGCATCATGAAGTCAGACTGGAGCTCCTTGAATGATTTAAGTATGGTGTCATGCATAACGTCACCAAGTGTGGAGATACCTATGTTATCCCATCCCTGAAAGCCCCGCTGCCCAGCTACTTGCGGGAGGACAGCACCCTGCCACAATGGCGTCTCAAGCGTCAGGCAACTCCACTAGCCCATTGTGAAAAGGGACTGTCTTCACACCTGCACCACTAATCTGGTTGCAGGAAGAAGATCACCCATCTTTGACCCACTATAAAGCCAATGAAGTATGAAAACATTGCCCATTGCCCATCTCACCGTGCCATAGGCCAGGTCATTCTGTGGAGTATACCACCAGTTATTCAGGATTTGAAGGTGGGCGCAATGTAATATGATTGAACATCTGTAGCGGCAATTCCCCAGCAGAAGGTGGATTGGAAACAAGTCCTGAGAGCTATACAGGATGCACCTCTACCCCACAAGAACTGGTTTAATGTTGTGTTAATCTGGCAAAACCATGTGGGGGGAACAGTGTATTGGTAATTTGGAGTTGGTAAAAAAGGCGAGGCAGGGAGACCATTTTAAAGATGGCGATACAACCAAATGACGGCAAGGGCAATCGGATCCAGGACGTGACCTTCGCTCTGACCCGAGGAAGCTACCGAGCCATATTAAGATCCCAGGAGAGGGCAGGAGCCGGCGAGACAAACTTTACAAGATATTTAAACACCTCCAGTCGACAAAGTCAATTCTGACGCCCACCCCATATCATCCGGCTAACCCCTTAGCAACAACAATACAGACTTGATAATATTCATGTAAAGTACTGAGATCTCGCTAAATACCTGAATGATTTGCAAAATACGGGGTCCCGATACCTTGGGAATGGTCATGAAGAAAAGGACACCATTAGCAAAAAAAGCAATTCTGTCCGATAACCCAGTAGACCACTCAAATCCTCTCACCAGGGCGTCTACCCTGACCCAGGCAGCCAAGGGCGACATAGCCAAGACAAACAATAATGGGGAAAATGGGCAGCCTTCTCTATTGCCACGCCCAATAGGAAATGGGGCAGAAACGGTGCCATCCCCGTGGACTGATGCGGTCTGATCAGTATATAACAATCGTATATATGAAAGAAATTGAAGCCCAAGTTTCAAGCGCCAAAGGAGCATAAAAAGATACTCCCAGCTCAAGGAACCAAAAGCTTTATCTATAACGGCCAGTATCAACGTCGTAGCCCGCCCCAATCGGTCGGCCAAAGTCATGGCATTATGAGCCTATCTTATGTTATGTCCAGTGGCGCATCGGGGCATGAAACCAGCTTGGTCTGGGTGAACCAGGTCAGGCATATATGTCTTCACTCTATTGGCTAGAACCTTGGCAAGAAGTTTAACCTTGATGTTGAGGAGCAAAATGGGAAGATTCAAGGAGTGTGCGTCAGGTGGGTGCCCCGGCTTCGAGAACACCACTATTTCTGTATGCCTCCAATCTTCGATTGCAGAATGAATCGCACTAAATAGATGTGTTCCCAGCTGCCGCATATAGGATTTAAGGAGTTCACTAGGAAAACCATTAGATCCCAGAACATTTCCAGGCCACAGTTCAGCGAAGGCCTTGGTTTATTTCTCCTCTGTGAGTGGCTTATCTAACTGTGCACTGGCAGATATCATCAAGGCCTTAGGGGGTAGGGCATCTATAAAGTCTACTATTTGATCCACAGTCAAGACTTCCCTCTGTGTAAATAGATTTCTATAATAATCTGCAAAGCTCTGTGCCACATCTTTGGGACCCGACAACAATCCCCCCGGCCATCATGAACAACCGGCACTGGGGCTGCTGCGTGGGACAGCTGAAATAGTCTATGGTGCATTTTACTGAGATTTTTGCCAGGCACTCTTGACCTCGTCAAGAGGTTCCTGCTGATAATTCTGTTGGGTTAATTTGAGTTGGTGCTGCACCACACCACCTCCCTGGCCATGACCGCGTGTCTCTAGGTCCAATATCTGCACCTCTAGTTGGGACAACACGTGGGCCTTGCCCCGATGCTCGCCTGCACAGTAGCGAAAATCAACGCTCCTAAGTGTGTGCTTCGTGGCCTCAAATAATATTATTTTGGAGGAAGAGGTCTCGACATTAAGGGAGAAATAATCTGTCAAGGCGCGATATAGATGCGCCCTGTATGACAGATTTTTCAATTGCCAAGGCAAGAGCTGCCACCTAAATGAGGGACACCTCAGACCAACGTGAAGCCATAGAGCCACCGGGGAGTGGTCAGTCAGCCCTCTAGGCAGGCCGTCAACCTAAGATACTCAATGTATGTGGCTAGTAGGCACAAACATGTGGTCTAGCTGAGAGAAGGAACTATGGACTGTGAGGTAGTATGTGTAGCCGTTGATAAGTTCTCCATGTGTCCACCAACCCCAGTGGTGCCACCAGAGGCCTCAATATGGATCCTCGGGCACCCCCTCCACCTCTATCTGCATACCATCTCTCTATCTCTGGGGACATTACTTCATTCCAATCACCACCAATGACAGCCAGACCTTCCAGCAATTCCCCCTGCACACCAAGGATACGATCAATGAATGATTGCCCAAGAGAAGGGGCACAGATACTGTCTATGATCAAAGACTCTCTATACATTGTGCCCAGTAGGATTATATATCTGCCCTGAGTATCTACTCAGGTTCTGGTAAGCCCAAAGGGAACCCTGTGATGGACAAGGACAGCAATGCCATATGATGCTCATGGAAACACAGAATGAAATATGTCTGAGTACCTAAATCAGGCCTGACATGGGACCCTGGACCCCAGTAGATGGGTACCCTGCAGAAGGAGGATGTCAGCGTGAAGCCTTTTAGCCTGTGTAAGTACTGCACCAAGTTTGATATTATGGAAGACACCATGGACATTCCTTCTTACAATACGAAGTTGCCCAATTGAGCCATCTGGAAATGCTTCAGCCATCTGAGTTGGGGGCAGAGATGAAAGAGACAGCATTGTAGGGATAAGGCTCAGATTTGACCCTCAATGGAGGCCAGAGACTGGGCCCAGCTAATGGATCCCCATTACAACTAAGAGTCTGCTCTGGAGAATCTTAGTCCTCGGCAAGACTGTTTTCCCACTTAGTACTCACCCTCTCTGAAAGAATTGCATGGGGCAACAGTGGAGTGTCCTACAACCCAGGGCCCACACATTCTATCGGCCTGACCTTAAGATGGCTGTCCTGGCCGAATCCCTGGAAGCTTTGCTGCCCAGTGCTTAGCAACCCAACAGCAAGTCTTTGCCTGTTTTTTTCTTCTGGCATGCGGGGCCTCCGAGGTCGGAAGGACAATTGTGCTAATAACTGGACCATTCCCCACCGCAGCCCCTATCCCACCTATAAGGGCAAGCCGAAGAGTGAAATGGACGACGTTTCCCAGCAACACTAGGATGGATGCTACCAATCGATGTACGATGATACCCCCAGCCGGAAACCTTGAACACTACTTACCGTGGAGACTGAACAACATGGCCTTTGCCCAGTGGAGCTGTTTAGGCAGCTATAGAGGAGTTTGGCTCTGGGTCACCCTTTCGTTTATTCCCTACCCAGCCGGACATTGGACATAGCCTTTCCCTCTCTCCCCATTATGTTTCCTTTTCTCAGCAGCCAACATTGTTTTTTGCCTGTTTTGCTATGCTCTTGTAACAGATGTAATTTGTAACTTGTAACTTAATGTTCCTCATGTAAAGCGCTCTGATACCTTCGGGTCTAGCCAGAACTATATAAAACTTTTCAAATGAAAATAAATAAAATAAATTCAGAGGAGAAGCTGAACATAGTGTGACTGCAACAAAATCGCTCAGGGTGCGGTATAGTTTGATCTGTGAGGCTGTTCTCCCCCCCAATATTGGGGGGTAGAACAGCCTCAAAATCAGTAGGGAGCACGCCTGAATGGTCATATCAGGGGAAATCTTTCAGTGTTCATCCTCCTGATTTTTAGTCCGCCAGGACGAGCAGGATCGGTTCCAACGCCTCCCTGTCAGTTTAGTATGTTGTAAGCGCATGTCACTAGAAGATGAGTTTGAGTCCAGGCGCGGTCTGGTGTGAGGTTTCATGAATACAGTCTCATCTGTCCACGCAATATCTCCTCCGGGGTGTCATAAAACAGGGTGCGAGAGTTCAAAACCACGCACATGTGAGCGGGGAAAAAGGAGCATATATAATATTTTGAGATCACGCAGCGGTTGCTTTGCCACGACAAAGGACTGGTGTTATTGCTGGACCATTTTTGTATAGTCTGGAAATATCATAATATGGTGGGACCCAAAAAGAAGTGTATCTTTACTGCACGCCAATTGCAGGATAGCATCTCTATCATGGAAATTGAGGATTTTGGCAATGACTGGAAGGGGCCAATCACCTGGGGGAGGTTTCTTTATGACAGCTCTGTGGGCCTGTTCTATTACAAAACAGGATGAAAGGGACTCCAGGGGAACAACTGCATAGATCCATTGGGTGAGACATTTTTTCATTGCCTCGCTTTCACAACCCTCCGGAAAACCCACAAATCTTCAATCCACACCTCCAACTCCTTGGTAATAGCCATGAGTGTGGTGACTTTTTGCTGAAGAGAAGTCAAGGCATACTCGATGCTGGACACCCTGGTCTCCCCCTCTGTGATCCTCTCAACCACCTTTCGCTGGTCCTGATGCAGCAGATTCACATCTGAGCCAACTGCACCTATCTTGGCATCCAACATCTCTCGACTGGGTAATGGCTTCTAGGAGTGTGGCATTGTCTGGTCCAGACCTGGTAGACCCCCCGGAGTCAGCCATCGTGGCCACGACCTCAATAAATTTAACTATGGTGCTCTGTTTAGCCGTGGAGCCAGGTAGCTTATCCTTTGTCATGATAAAGCTGTCTCAGGTGCCCTGTACTGGCGTGTGTGGCCCCAGCATCGTACCAGTCTCTGACCCGCCAGGTCCCCAGGGCACAGTCTTTCGGGAGTGGCACGAGCAGTTAAAGGAAGGAAATGGGTCGAAATAATGTCTCCAAACTTATAGGCCAATGGCTAGGCATGGGAAAGCCCACCATGGTGGCAGGACAGCACGCAGAGCCTTAGGAGCCAAGGCTCTCCCAGCCACAAGCAGCACCAAGGCCTGGCTCAGCTGCCTCTGGGACCAGGGCTGGCGCTTTATTAGAAAGCTGTTTTTAAAACGTTTCCTTTCCTATTTGTTTTACTGCTCACCTCATTAGGTTTTCATTTAGGGCACTGCACTGCATTAGGCGCTCTGATTCCGCGCTCGTGTGCTCCGACCCCGGTCCACCGCAGCTCACACTGTTTGAGTGGAGGACAGACACACACGGCGCGACACACCTCCCCTGGCACGTCAGACGTTGATGGCAGAGAGGTGGTAGTGTACTTAAAACATCAATGGGCCGGAAGCGCCCAGCGGGCGCGCCTCTAGCGCGCCTAAGGCATGCCCGTCTGCGCCGGTCCACGCTCGGACTGGGCTCAGGGCCAGTCCCCCTGGCTCTTTTGCTCCAGGAAGGTTATGCTACTCTAGAGACACTTTAATGAATCTCCACCCTTTGAGGGGGGAGGCGATTTGCCCAAGATTATTGCCTGATACTCGCCTTAAAGATCAGGCGGTCTCCTATACAAACTGTTTGTCCTCTCTTCCACAGTTCATTGACGTTTAACTCGACTATAAGTAATCACAGGCAAAAGGATGACGTGTTAAACAAACAGTTATCGGATAATGCAATAGGGATGGCACCAGACCCACTGAGAAAGGACAAAATAAATTGCGGCCTGCTAAATGTAAGATCGCTCCCTAAGCATTCCACAGAAATACAGCTATTGCTAGAAATACACAGGTTGAATGTTCTGTTTATGAAAGAGACATGGACCACAGTTGGGTTGGAGTCAGAGCTGGGATTGGCATGCCCAGTGGGGTATAAGGTTTTTCATAAACCAAGACTCGGGTCGGGGGTGGGATTGGAGTTATTTTTAAAGAGACTTTGAATATCTCCCCGCTAGATATTGATGAAATCACCTGCGCAGAAGTATTGGGCTTCTCCATTAAGGATCAGACGGGACATTCTCTCACGGGTATGGTCTGCTACAGACCACCGCGGGTAGTCAATGTACATCAACAGCAGAAATTGAGTTACGCAATTAACAAAATGGCATTCACCCACACCAGGCTTTTAGTCCTGGGAGATTTCAATCTTTGGGCTAATGGTAGACTGGATACAGCTTTTAACAACCTCATCCAGTCTTGTGCAAACCTGAACCTGATACAATGGGTGACAGAACCAACGCACATAGAAGGTCATATCTTAGATATGATTTTTGCTGAGGAAGGCCTTATTACCATGAAGGAAATTCTGCTGTGGGGTGGTCGGACCATTACTTGGTCAACTTTAGTGTGTCACGTTTAAGCAAGCTGAGGCCTCGGAATAAGCAAGAGAGGACCTTTCATGGCAGGGATTGGAAAGGACTATTAAGAAGGGCACAAACGGGCCCTCTGTTTCAGATAGGGACCCTGTTTAACCCTGAGAAACAGGTCACAGAGAACTACACAGCCTTTAGTGAGCACTTAACTAGGAAAATTGACCAGCTCGCTCCGCTAAAAGATATTAGGAAAAGAGGCAGACTTTCAGCCCCATGGTATTCAAAGAACCTAAGGAATCTTAAGCTGTCTTGCAAAATGGCAGAAAGACAGTGGAGAAAGAACTATGCGGAAAAGGATAAAGTTAGCTGGAGGCTTATCATAATTGAATACAAAAGAGAAATAGCCACCGCTAAGGTAGAATACTTCGCATTCACTATTCCTAAATCATCCAACAAATCTAGGGATATCTTCAGGATAGTAAGAGACTTGACCCTCCCTGACTGTATAAACAGCAAAATTAAACTTACTCAGGAGTTGTTTGATGGGCTGGCTTTCTCCTTCCAAGAAAAAATTAATAAGATCGTGTAAGGCATGAAAGATGCAACCCTATCCGGTCACTTTGACCAGGAAAAGAGGGAGACATCTAAGAACTACCCTAATGGGGGTAATAACTCTAACTTGGCTGTCATGGATGAATTGAGGATGCCCTCGGAGGAGGAGTTTGGCCAAGTGGCCCAAGGAATTTCCTCGGGGTCACCTTTGGATCCTATCCCCCAATCTCCCTCTTACCATACCCAGTCAAGATCTTGGAATATCTGGTAAGTAGGGTGCTATCCCTCTTTTTGGAGACAAACAACAAGTTGGAGGATGAGCAGTTTGGGTTCAGACCTGGTCATGGAACGGAGAGAGCACTGGTGACCGCCATAGATGACCTTCGTACGCGTGCGGACAGGGGTCAGTCGGCAATTTTAATATTGCTGGACCTGTCCGCCGCATTCGATACAGTTAATAATTGCTATACTTCTTTCAAGGTTGGAAACTCTAGGAGTAACGGGAGTGGCACTGAGATGGATGCGCTCCTACCTATCTGACAGATGGCAAGCAGTTGCACTCCCCATACCAATCGGAGTTTGCAAACAATGAATTTGGGGTACCTCAGGGGTCCTCAGTCAGCCCTATCTTGTTCAACGCATATATGCGACCACTGCTGGAGATTGTAAAAACGCACAACATTAGTGTGGTTAACTACGCTGATGATACCCAGCCTATGGTATCCCTGGACGTTGACCGGGCAGACTCCCTGGAAAACTTTCAGGCCTGCATGCTTGCAATGGTGAATTCATTACATAGAAGGGTAGACCCAATGGTACTGGGACCTGGGTATTCAATCTTACAGGGAAAAGGGTCCCAGTAAGTGCACTTCTGGAGAAACCAGAAAATTCTTTATACTGTTCTATGTGAAAATAATTACACAATTTTAATGAGAGATGTTACTTATTCACATCTTCATGTAAAAATGTAAATGTCGGAATTTGTAAAGCGCACAGCTACCTCCACCGGAGGTGTCCGGGCGCTGTCCGTATACCGCTTAGGAACCCTTCCTGGCTTTCCTGGGAAATGTCCACTTCTGGGCACCCCCCAGGTACAGCCAGGCATCCCAGCGCTTTTGGGGCCGTTGTGGAGACTAAGCAAGCTATTGCCCAGAGTTGAGCGTGGGACCCATGATCAGAACAGGCACTGAGGCGAGAATATCCAGTCAGGGGAATTAATGAGCTGGAGACCCGCCGAGGCAGAAATCGAACCCTGGTCCCTGGCCAGAGCTCTGCATCAAGGTCTGCCTGCTCAAACCATTGAGCCACACTTCTCCACGCACATTTATGCAAAAACGTATTCAATAGATATAGATAAACAATGTGCCCAAAGAATAGCGGGGGAAGAGGTGGAGTGGGTAAGTGGTTTGTGAGGATTGGGGTTGAGTGAATAGTTTCAAAGGTTAAATGTGGTCACAGAATGAATAGTTGACATCACATAGGCATGTTTTTGAGCCACATGAACAACATTTGCAGACCTATCCCATATGTTAAAACACAGTAACAATAATCTGTTGTTCATGGGTAGGTGTAGAAATAAAAGTTGACGTTTCGACCCCCGAATGGCGTAGGTTGAGTTTTACTTTACTATGGGGTCTTCCTCAGGACTAGAACGTGAAGTGGGGTGGGGAGTGGAGGAGAGTAGGGTCTGCTATCCTATGGTCACCCCAAATTTTTGCTTTTTGCTTCACTGGTTTATGACTTAATGTGGCTGTGGGCCTGCTAATCAGACCCACAGCCTGCTGTTCTCTCTCTAAATTAATGCAGATGCACATTAGGTGCATTACGAAATTGGAACTGGTTCACCTTATTGGCCCCTGTAACAGTACCCAGGTACCCAGGGCATAGGTGCTTCCAAGGCCTACCAGGGGCTGCAGCACGTATTGTGCCACCCCTGGCCTGGCCTCCATATTTGACACAACTGGCTGATCACTCAGCTGGGGTAAGTCGGTGTAATCACCCCATACTTAGGTGTAGTATGCCTATGCCTAACCTAAAATGGACACATATGTTCATATCAGCCACTCCTATGGAAGGCCTCGTCAATCCTGGAGGCAGAGTGCTTGGAAATATGTGAGATGGTGCTCTGGCATGAGCTGAGCCTGTCTGCAGCTTTCGGAACCATGTCCTTTAGCTGTTTCATGATACTGCCATACCATATACTCTTAAGTGCATTATGAACCTCGCGGTTAAATGCTATCTTTGGTTTGGCTTCATCAAAACATGTCGAGTAAGGTGTCATACGAATTGGAATACTACCCCCTCGCCAGTTCTGGCAACAGGGGTAGCATTCCACCCTTCTAGAGGGATACGACATGTACCTAACCTGAACCCCGGTTAAAGTTAAACAGAGCCTGAGCATCACAAAATGGATGCTGCCACCACAGACACAAGTCTGACCTCCTGCTGCTGGGAGTCCTTCCAGCGAGGGCAGCTTGGACAAAGGGTTTCCTGCCTTGGGAGGTGCTAGCACCACCCCAGACAGGATTTTGTGTATTGGGTAGGACAGGGCTGAATAGAATCAGACATGCCTGGGGCACACAAGGTGTCCCTGTGCATAGGCCAGTTCAAACCGGTGCTGGGGCTCTCCAGCCCCAGTCTTGGCGTGAAGCTGGACAAAGGAAAGGGGGTGTAACCACCCCCCTTCCTGGTCCCACCCAGAGGAGGGACCTAGCAGGTAATCCGGCCCCTAGAATTCGAATAAGAGTAGGAGCTGTGTCCCAAGACTTCAGATCATCCTGAACTCGACTTGAAATAAGAAGAAAACTGGACTTCGACATTCTGCTGCACAGAAGACTGAAGAGAATCTCCCTTGTGGCCAAGGAGTGACCACCCTGTGAATACAGGCACCAACCAGGAACTCGATGTCTGCTTTGCCGCCGCCTCCCGCCGGAGCCCGAGCCCAGAGCCTGACAAGACCCAGACTCCCAGACATCTCAGAGCCCGATCCACAGTCCGTGAAAAGAAGAGACCCGTGGAGGCACCGAGAGACGTGGGACCGGACACCTTGGAAGACCCCCGAATAGCTGACTGCGCAGCACCCGAGGCACCCTCGACGCTGTGCTTTGGGGTTTGAGATGCCCCGACACCGAGCAGCATTTGCACCGAAGATCAGCCCCCCAGCATCTCCACGATTTGCGTGGGGCCCTTTTGCACTTTGCCACTCGACGTGCCATCCCGGTCACTTGCCACGCGGCTAGTGGCCATCTTTTTTTTTTTTTTTTTTAATCTTTTTATTGAATTCAAATAACAAAAAACATAGAAAAGAAAACAAAAAACAAGGCAGTACATTACAAATGTGTCAGCTCGGTGCCGGGGGAGGGGGGGTACATTTTCAAATCAAATACCAGAAACATGTGGTGAGATTGGGAAGGGGGGAGGAGACCAGGAATAAGCAAGACATCAGGGGCTAGATGTAGGTCGGTCGGTAACGGCCGAAAATCGGTATTTTCGGCCGTTACCGACCGGTAAATGAGAATTGGTATGTAGGGCCCATAATTTTACAGATTCGGTAAATTTACCGATCGGTAAATTTACCGAATCTGTAAAATACCGATTCGGTATTCATACCTATTCGGTATTTTTGATATGTAGGTGGGACTCTTCTGAGTCCCACAACCCTTACCGATTCTGTATTTTACCATCAATTATATTTGATGGTAAAATACCGATTCAGGTGTGCATGCACATGTGTGTCAATGGTGCGTAAAAGCTTGGGAGGCATATTTCATGTCTCTAGTCCTCAGCCTCTTTTTCACCCCCTGGAACTCCAGTCGCTGTTTCTGAACCTGCTGGGTAAAGTCCGGGTAGAAGCTGACAGTAGTGTTCTCATAAGCCGTAGGACCAGAGAGGCGTGACGCTTGCAGGATCGCATCCCTGTCCCGAAAGTTAAAGATACGAGCAATGATGGGACGCGGAGTGGCTCCCTGCCTAGGCGGGCCACCCGGGATCCTGTGTGCACGTTCTACAGCAAAAAACATGCTGAGGCCCTTGGGCGCCAGGTGATTCAGGACCAGATCTTCCACCAGCAGGTCCACCGAGGATGCTTCCGATGTCTCCGGGACACCAACCAAACGGACGTTGTTCCGTCTCGCTCGGCCCTCAAAATCGTCCAAGCGTCGAGTGAGATAGTCACGAGCGGCGCGCAAATTACCGACCTCTGCCTGTAAATCGGCGACATCAGTAACAAGGCTAGACGTCTTTAGATCGAGGGATTTGACCCTTTCATTGGTTTTCGCAAGATCAGCCCTGATCAGGGTAACGTCGATAGCGACCGTATCCAACTTGTGGGCCAGGGCATCATACTGTTGACCCAGTGTGGCCTTCATCCCGGCAATGGCGCCCATGACGTCCCTCAACGACAGATCTTCATCCATCGGGGATTCTTCCCCAACGCTGGCCGGGGATTTAGTCGATCCGCCCGGAGAGCCCTTAGCGAGGGTATACCTGTCCATGACATTTGATTGCACGGAGCCCCCTCGCAGTGCCGGTCTGGTCTTGCGTTTCTCACCCTCAGGCTTGGCGGCCATCTTAGTTCGTGCGCCCCAAAGGGTAGTTTGAGACCTAGTAAAAATGGCTAGACTCGATGCGTCCGCTGCAATGTGGAAAAGAAGATGGGGACCTATCACCAAGTGAAGAGTAACAGGAGGCCGAGTCGCCAGTTGTTGAGGCGTGGGTAGGTCGAAAGCAGCAAGCCAGGGCGAGCGAGACAAAGTCAGATAGGTCTAAGCCCAAGAAACGAAACTGAAAGTAGACGACCGGGCAAGGGAGGCTCGCATGATCCGTTGTTATTCAATTACTGTCCGGCTGGCAGAGAAACCGAACCCGGGGCAGCACCATGGAGCAGGCCGGAAAAGTTCGAGAGTCCATATCTTCGGCTCCCGAAGTCCAAATCGAAGTCCGAGAACGGATAAACGATCAGCAGGGCTGTGCCAATAATAACCGGTCCTCTAAGTCAGGATAGGGTACAGGATAGTTGGTGGAGGTGGCGAAGGTCCGGGAGCCCTGAGCTCTTGCGACCATCTTGGGTGCGCGCTAAGCTCCTCCTCCCGGCTAGTGGCCATCTTGGCGACGAAAACTACAATTTGCAACGCTGGTCTGGTTGCTCCGGACTGGCCCTTGCTCCCCTGAAAAGGAGCACCCGCTCTGACCTTGCTGGTCCGAGTGAGAAGCTTGCATCGATTCCTGCGTGGCTTGCTTTAGCCAAGGCCTGTTTGCTCCAATCAAGTTGCCGACACCGCCATCAGCGAGAGTCTACGTGGGACAGCTCGTGATCGACTCCTGGACGTCCTTGACCTCTTCGTGTCCACGTGGCTGCAGAGACAATCTTCACTTCTTCACCTGTTTGCACCCGACATTGCCTGGTTCCATCCTGGTTCCACGGTAGTAACTGGCTAGTGACTTTGAACATTGTCCCCTCTTCTTTCAGGTCTTCACCTCTTCAGATCCACCTTTGGATCCACCGGAACTCTCCTCGACGACCCGCCTGCAGCATCTTCAGCTCCAAGCACCATCGACCTGCGTGACGAAACCCGACACAACTTCGCACCTGTGCACCCGCTTCCTGTGGGTGAGGTAACTCAGCAACGCCGGTGTTCCCACACTGGTGTACACCTCTAGTGCCTGTGTCTAAAGTTTGATCCTTGTAGGTCCATCGGAAGGTTCCTTAAACACTAACTTTGTAACGTTTACGCACCATTGACTTAACATTGGTGCATGCGTGCACTTTAAGCACTGCACCCGAGTCCCGCGGGCCTTTCCCGACTTCATCACTGCTAGTCTCAAACAGCTCCAGCGATTCCCCAGGCCCTAGGCCTCTTTCCTTTCCCCATAGTGGTTCTTATACCACTATTTTAGTATATGGTTTAGGTGGCCCCTAGGGCTCATCCATATTGTGCAACTTTTGTATATTTAAACTGTGTTTTGTTTTAACGCATTTGCTTCTGTGCTCATAAAGAGTATAGGGGATATTTGTAGAAATAAATCTATATATATTTTCAATATATATCTGTGTGGTGTCCTTTCATTTGGTATTCAAGGGGATTGTGTATGGTAAAACAGCTTGCTTCACATGCCTTTACAGAGTTTAGCCTAAGACTGCTTTGTCCACGCTACTAGGATAGCTGGTCTATTAAGGTTGACTTACAACTAATCATCATAAGGGTTGCTTGGCATGGCACAAGGTGATCACTAGAACTAGTGAGCATCATATACCAGGCCAACTTCTCACAGGGAGGGGCACCAGAAAGCCGCCATAAGTGTGCGGCTGAGTCAATAAAGGAAGGTTGGGCCCGTAGGCTCCTATTGTCAGAGAGCGTGCTACAACCTGAAGAGTGCAGACGTCAGGTCCCGCGATTGAGGCACGGGCTTATTTCCTTTTTTTCCTGGATCCTTTGAACAACGTAGGAGCATTATCGGGCTTTCATATTAGTAATTGCACATACCTCTGTTCAGGTTGTAGCACACTCTCCGACAATAGGAGCATACGGGCCCACTTCGCCATGCACCCTTCCGCCCGGGCTGGCTGCTCCAGCAGTTCTGCTGCCCTCCAACTCTAGCAGACTGCTCCATCGAGCACTCCAGCACCCCTTGCGCCAGTGAGGGGTGAATACAAATTAAAATTCATGCAGAATGGTGGAGGATAGTGAATGGCTGCCCTGAGCTCGCCTGATGGACCGCTAGGCCACGGCCACTTTTAATGCTTTTTTAGGACTCTGGACTGAGTAGTGAGTCCTAAGAAGGCTGTCATCACTTCCTGGTTGATGTGGTGGCAGCAATCAGATCTCAGCAAGAGATCTGTTGGACCCGCGGAGGCTCCGCATCCCTACATATACAACGTTTTTGGACATTAATTGTTCAAAAACTACTGAACACATGTATTCCAGAGCACAGAAAGCACTTTTTCGGGACCTAGATCTAGCTTTCCGCCAACTTTAGTGTAAATCTGTTCAGCAGTTTGGGCTGTAGCTGTATCTAAAGTTCCTATGGAAAAAATAATGGGAAATAAGCATTTTAGGACACCCTCCCTTTTTCTCGGCCCCCGTCTTGATAGATCACTTCGAAACTTTTTTTGTGCAAACTATTAAAAATGTGCACTTTGTTATAACGTTTTGGAGAGATTTGTCAAACTACACCAAATTCATTAACAACACAACAAAGACATTTCCTATGGAAACACGATCCTAACTATAACTACCCAGTGGCGACTGATAATGGGTGATATATGCATATGCCTGGGTGATGATCCCTTATCAGGGCAAAATTTACCCTAGGTTGCTTTTGTTCTGGTTCAGTGAGGACCTGGCTTTGCAGTTCGGGCTGGGGTGTTACCTTTCGAGCAGAGTCAAGGCTGATTTGCATATAGCTGAGTACAAACTGAGGTGGCATGGCGGGCAAAAAAACAATGGACAGAGATGCAGCCCGAACGATTGCCAGTGGCTGAGATTAATTCAAGTATTGCATCATTCACCTTGTTGTTGCAGAGGTATGGCTTTGGAGCAGACTTTGAGGGTTGTTTTTGTTTTATCTTTGGAATTCAACATATTAAATGAAAGCACAATTTTTGGCACACAAAGACTTTTATGACACTGAGGAAAGGGCCATCTGCTGCACTCACTTAGCTAGCTCCTGAGAAATAAGTGTACTTAATATGTCGCTTCTTCTGGAGACCAATAAAAGTGCTCCCAGGGCTTCTGCAGAAGACCAAATGGCAGAATACTGCAGAAAGTAAATTAGGCCTTGGCGAGTATTTCCCTTTACATTTTGACACTCTTTCTTTATTTTTTTATTATTCTGTTTAGCGTTTCCTGAGTGAACAATATTTGGAAAATAAAACATGACATTCATAAAGACTGAAATATTGAATGTAATGTACAGTTTTGTGATACTCTCAGATATGTTTTTGTTTTTTTCTCCTTTATTTAGATATATCTTTCCTTTTACTTTTTTTAAACAATATTTTACAGACAAACATTGGCAAAGCCTACAGCTCGGCAAGTGTATTGGCTTTGCCAGTGCTTGTTTCTGGTGACTGGGAGTAGAAAAAGATTGAAAGCAACAGCAATCTATTCTGACCAAAATACACTTCACTGTGATTCCCACAACATTTACTAATCTTGTCAAATTAAAAGCAAGCAGCAGGAATGCATTTACAGATGTCTTTTACATTAATCTCCATCTGTTGACATTTTCTAAATCTAAAACCCCCCACTTTGATGGTAGAGTAGAAAACTCAAAATACTCCTTCCTACTTAACTTTGAAGAAACAATTGTCAAATATGCTATACATACATACCAAATTTTAGAAACAGCTCTGCCAAGTACCACTCATCAGGCTTTATTCAAACGCTTTTCAGTGTGGTGGTCCGCATCACCGCACTGAAATGCATTGTCATGCATTTATAGTGCCTCCTCAGCTGTCAAGTTGGAGTGCTGCTAATTAGCACCACTGGATGAGCAAAGCTCTGAGCTGGCAAAGTGACTTATGGGCTGGCTCAGCTCTCTCTGGGCTGGTAGCAATATAAACACTGTAATGACAGAATCCTCGCACTCGTATTTGTATAATAAAAGTTCAAATCTTGTAAGTTAGATGTATGTTGGTGCTAAATGAGATCTCCCTTCTGGGTCATGGGAGTCAAGTGAACAACTGACGGTAGCGCTATTCCTGCAGGGAACGGCGTCCTCATTGAGCACTCAAAATAATGTTCCTTCGGACTGTGTTTATTTCCTTTCAATAAAGTTTTATTCAAAAAAGTTTCATTTGTAAGCAAATCATGTATTCTTCAATGTTATAATCATCTTTACAAATCAAAATCGAACGCCCAATGCATTTCGGGCAGTGTGCCCTTCTTCAGGGGAATAGGCGCCTTTGAAAAAATCGTCCACAAAGAAGTTGAAAAAGTTTACAAACAACCAAAACCCAAAATCAGCAACTTATCTAAAACTGAGCAAAATATCCTTTAAAAATTTGGCCAACAACGGAAAGTACTGGAAATAGCTGATGCAGCGGAGGCAAGATGGTGGCCTAGACGCTAGGCTGATTGCAGCACTCTACTGAGCTCCGATGGAGTGAACAACCGGATTGATTTTTGTGGCGGATTCTACATTGGAAAACTACATTGATACACTACGTCCCTGGTGAAGTGCACAGAGAGCTCATAGTGACGAAGAGAGATCCTTGAGAGACCCTTGACTGCTTGGTCGGAGTTTTCGGAAAAAGATACGCTGACACACTGACACGCTGAAACCCCCGGGCGCCTGGAAAACCACTGAATGCGAGTGATTACGACTACGCGGCTTTTCCTTTGAAAACTGAAACTGACATTTTCTTCTCAGAATGAGACACAGTGGCAGACTCCTGGGCTGAGGTAATGCGATAATGCGATACTGCTACAATCTTTCGAAAATCGTCCGGCATTTGGATACACTTACCCTTTGGTGGAATCCTGCTCCTCTACGCGGCGTCTCCAAGGGAACAGGGTCATCACAACCAGCAGCGCTACTGAGGGTGTGTCAGCCACGAGGAACAGCGCAGCAAAACGCCGGTTCCACTGTCTGTGGGGTTGTTTGGCGAGCAGAGCAATTTTTTCGGAGGGAAGCGCCGAGGGGAGAAAACCTAGCGATGCCGCCAAAAAATGCCTCAGCTGCTGCAACCAGAGCCAGGATTGCGAGGGCAGCAAGGGTGCTTCGCAAAGAGGCAGAGAAACAACAACGTGAAGGATTAATGGACGGTGAAGATCAACTACAGGTAAAAACAGCAGCAGCTAGAGCCAAAAGGCAAGTAACTGCAACTGCTTCTCCCCTTGGTACTTCAAGACAGGAAATTTTGGCAACTCGCAGGAGGTTAAGCAGTGCAGGGGGGAGGACTGTGCTTGATTTATTGCTTAAAAAGACCCTAAATCAAAATCAAAATAATCAACAGCCTGAGCCTGTATCTATCTCAATAATGAATGGTGAACAGAATAATTCAACTGTGGGACAAGTAAATGCTACTCCAGACTTAGAGGAGGGAGTGTCCAACCCCCTTATTACCCCTGAAAATTTAACGATCGCAGCAGAAACTCTAAATATAAGAACTTCCGTTATTAATAACGCTACAACTGTCGAGGTCTCTAGAAGCGGATTAATTAATGTGCCTACAGAGAGAGCAGGGAATGAGGAGAAGCAACTTGAGGAGGGTTGGGCAACGTCTTTCTCGGGCCCTGGGGGCAATATATTGGGTGTGCAAAATGAATAGACTAATCCTATATCAGAAGGTGCACTGACCACGATAGTCACCAATCAGAATGAGCCTAGCACAACTGCACTAACTTCAGGCTTTGCGGATTTAACAGCCTCAGAGGAGGCACCAGGAGTGCCAGGGACATCTCTACATTTAATCTCTAAGCAAATTACAACAACTGAGGAGGTTAATGGTTCGCCTCCAAATACTGCTCCACAACAACCTGTACAAACTGGACAACAACCAGAGGGGGAAAAAGATCTCACTGAGTTCTACTCTTTTTCTGATGAAACCGAAGAGGTCGGAGGTCGGAGGTCGGAGGTCGGAGTAGATGTATTAGGAGAGTGGTCTGAGAGCTTTGAATCAACGGAGTGTGAGGATGAGGATGAGGAATCAGAAACACATATATATTCTTCAGAAGACAGCTATGGCGAGGGGAGGCAGAAGCCTAATACTGTAAAGACTAAACCTAAAAGTAGTGCAAGAACCGCACAGAAGAAAATAACAAAAGGTCATCCTGAATATAATCAAGGCGCTTCCTCAGACATGCCAGACGACTCAGAGCTAACCCCTTCCGCAGTGGAGACTATTCTACAAGCTATAGCAGCCCACAGGGAAGAGACTGCTCAGGATAGCAGAAGATCCCGCACAGGTTTGCGCAAAATGCAGGGGGTTGTTAAAAAACTGTCTAAGACATGCACACGCATTGGTGAACGAGTAACTGAAATGGAACTAAGGGTAATGGCAGCAGAGAAGGACTCTTCTGAAAATTATGAGAAAACTAAGCTTCAGGAAATAGAATTGATGGATATCAAATGGAAGCTTGAAGATTTTGAAAATAGGCAGCGCCGCAATAATCTTCGCATCCTGGGGATACCAGAGAAAGCTGAGGGAGAGAATATACGAGCTTTCATCACTAAACTCTTCAGCGAAGCTATGCCCGAAATACAGAACTGGAACTGGGAAGTTGAAATCCAACGGGCTCATCGAGTCCCCTTTAATCCACCGCCAAAACCAGGTTTATATCCACGTGCTGTTTTAGTATATTTTGGTAATTTTTTACTTAGACAAGCGGTGGCAGAGAAAGCTAGACCAGATCGTAAAATAACTTGCAATGGATTTTCTTTCTTCTCAAGACCTGACTTTTGTCATGCAACTGTTGAAAGACGATGGAGGCTGCGAATGATGATGAAATCTTTTCAAGAGAAAGGCGCTTTGGCTTTTTTGAATAACCCTGCAACCCTTAAGATTGTCCATCACGGTCAGACAAAGTTTTTCCAGTCGGAGATAAAAGCAAAAGCATATTTGGATGAAATATCTTAGATAAAATCTTCTTCATTTGGGACATAAGTCTTGATGATTATAAATAATAACTTATACACTACAATGAGATATGAGATGAGATATGCTTTCTTCACCACCTTTCTTGATGCTTTAAGAATGTGCTTTGGTTGAGCTAGCTGATCAGCAAGCCTAGGCATAGACTAGAGATGTATGATAGGTTGAATATAGTTATGAGATATGCTATGCAATGTGATGTAGAATCCTTTTTCTTTTTTTTTTCCTTCTTATTCTTGTTTTATGACTCTTTTCTTTATTCTCGACAGGGTAGCTCAGTAGAAGTGCAGCAACTTCATCACACAGACTCTGGTTGAGTCTGGAAGCCTCTGCAAGGGGGGGGCATGGAGAAGGGGTGGGCCAGAGGGAGGGATAACAAAGAGGGAGGGGGGGAGGGAGAAGGGGGAGAAGCAGAAAATGGAAAAAGACCAGGTGTAATAGTAGGAGCAAACTTAATTGTGAAAAAGATACAGCAGGACATGCACATGGAACATTATTTGAGTAATATTAGTCGACAAAATTACTACATTAATAATGGGTAAGCTTAGCATACAAACTTGGAATATAGGAGGCTTACTGGCTAGAGATAAACGATCACGACTTGAGGAATTACTAAAGCTGTACCCTGTAGACATTTTATGCCTACAGGAGACCCATATCCCTTGGAGTAAAAGAGCACTATTAAGATTGAAAGGATATAATCTAATAGTAGCTTCATCTCAAACAACAAATATTAGGGGGGTTGCAATATTGGTTAAGAATTGCCATGGGCAGGGAATACGCTGTTTATCTGATCCACATGGAAGGTGGGCGATTGCTAAATTAGTAAGTGGAATTACGATATGTATTGTTTATGGATCAAATCAAGACGACTCTATAATTTTTGAAACTTTGGAAACAGAATTAGCTACGTGGCAAGGCCCGCTAATTTTTTGTGGCGATTTTAATATCTCTTTAATACCATCCTTGTCACCATATATAACTACATCTAAGTATATAGGCCGGAAACCGAAAGTTTATCGTGCTATTAGTAGCCTAATATGTAGCCTTGGGCTAACAGATATCTGGGTGCAGAATAATTTAACAGACCCTGGCTATACGTACTATTCGCATCCCCACCAAAAATATGTACGAATAGATTATATTTTTACATCCAAAGATTTAACATCTTCCTCGCATATAAACAAACTTCCAAAAACATTATCAGACCATAATCCCTTAATATTATCAATTGATTATGATACTAATTGTATTAAAAAAAGAACATGGTCCTTTGATAGGAAACTACTATGCAATCAAGAATATATCGATTACATTAAAGTCTGGACTGAGGAGTTTTTTAGCATGAATCGATTTAGTGCCTCAAGAAATATTGTTTGGGATACTTACAAAGCTGCTCTAAGGGGGGAAACTATTAATTACCAATCTAAAATTAGGAACAGGGAAAAAAAAGAATATGAAATAAAAATAGCTGCCTTAGCTAAAGCCGAGGAAGAACACATCTTTAAAATTAGGCAAAGACAAGACACGAGTCATGTGATGATACAGGTAGCAATACTGAAATCAGAATTGAACTCCAAATTAAGCCAGAAAGCTGCAGAGACATATCAGTCGCATAGAAAACAAGTATATGAAAGCGGAGAGAAAGTGGGCAGACAACTGGCACTTAATACACGCCAAAAAACTACAAAGAAAGGCATCGTTAATATAGTAGAAAATGGGCAGACATTTACTCATGCAACTGAAATTAACTCTCAGTTTCAGAGGTATTACCAGAAACTGTATACAGAGGATACTATAAGGTCTGAGGCGGATACAAAAATCTACTTAAATAACTTTCTCAGTAACCCTGAGGCCACGAAATTATTAGACGATGATACAAGGGAGGATCTTGAAAAAGAAATTACATTTACAGAAGTTAGTGCCGCATTATCATTATTAGCATCTGGCAAAGCAGCAGGTCCCGATAAGATACCGATTGAGTTATTTAAGCTACTTAGTTATCAATTATTACCGATTTTACATGATTTGTTTCTTGGAATACAATTTAATGGTATACCTCCAATTTCTTGGGAGGAAGCTAACATAATCGTCTTTCCGAAAAAGGGAAAATCTCCTGAACATCTTACCTCATATCGCCCTATATCTCTTATCAATTCGGACTCTAAATTGTATGCAAAAATTCTAGCGCTCAGACTCAGTGGGGTCGTTGAACAGCTCGCTTCCCCATGGCAGCATGGCTTCATTCCTGGGAAGAGAACCACAGATCATATCCGCAGGGCAATTGCCTTATTTGATGCCATGACTGCCAGGGGGGAGCGAATGTCGATGATCCTACTTGATGCTGAGAAAGCTTTTGATCGTGTTACCTGGAAATTTCTCTGGGAAGTTATGACGCGTAACAATTTTGGCCCCAAATTTATTAACTCAATTAAATCAATGTATCACTGCCCCAAAGCCAAGGTTTTGGCGGCCGGACTTTTTTCTGAATATATCAATATAACAAGAGGTACTAGGCAAGGCTGCCCATGCTCGCCTCTTTTATTTGCATTATATATTAATCCTCTTATTTTGAAACTATTTGAAAGTACTAATATTAAACCTGTTGTTACCCATCATCTCGAAACAAAAATATTGGCCTACGCTGACGACATTGCGATCGTCACATCTGAACCGACAGAGGCTATTCGTGAAATAGAGGCAATTACTTCTGAATTTGGGCCTTACTCCGGATACTCTCTCAATAAAGGAAAGACGATTATATTAAGCACAGCAAACACAGTATGTATGGATCCACGAAAAGCCGAAAAAGCTACATACTTGGGCATTGAACTTTGTGCAAATACTAAGCTAATCCCACAAATCAATTTTGATCCATTAATGAAAAAAATTAAGAATGATTTTGAAAGGGTTAATAGTCTTCATCTATCCATTATAGGAAGAGCTAACTATGTTAAAATGAATACGCTACCTAGATGCCTCTATCTATTTCGAGCAATACCATTAGCTATTAAACAAGAAACATTAATGCTGATTAATTCACTCATATCTAAGTTTGTATGGCAGAATGGGAAGATTAGGAGATCTATTGAGTTATTATCCCTTCCTGTTGATAAAGGTGGCCTTGCCATACCTAATATAGTATTATATTACTGGGCAGCACAGTTAAAACAGCTTACACCTATGATTAAAGGATATACCGAAGAGAATTTAGAGGACCCTGCTGAAATGCCTTCAATATACGAACTTTTGGTTGGTCAGGAGGCAAAAGGCCTACTACTGCGAAAAACAGAGACAAGAAACTATAAAGACTTTAAAGGAGAAATTATGATCAATGCTTGGAAAACTTGGAATAAAATTGCTAAATATACTCAAATTGAAAAAATTAATCGATATACACCACTCTTACACTCTAATACTATTCAGGGACAGGATCTTGTTGGTTTTCTAAAACAATGGGCCAAGCTGGGAATTAGGACAATAGGCGACTTTTTAATAAATGACTATGATACAACTTTCCTAGCTTTAAAAGTGAAATATAAATTACCAAACGGAGATTTTCTGAAGTTTGCACAGATATTTGCTACACTAAAAGCCAAAGAATCGCTAACTTGTTTACATAAATATGAAATTATTGATGCAATATTTAGATTAAACACTAGAATTGGAACCTTATATAATATTCTTTTAAGCATGAAGAATGATGATCTTGACAAAACAGAAAGAAAGTGGGCACTAAAATTGAACAACCCGAATGTAGACTTAAACCAAGTATTAAACATGAGTCAAAAGTTACTGATGGCGAGTAATCTTAAGGCACAATTATATAAAACTGTTTTTGACCTATATTTTACTCCCGCTAAATTATTTACATGGGGTAGACGGGAGAATGATGTATGCCCAAGATGCACTCAAGGGCCGGCAACCCTCATCCATATGTTCTATACTTGTCCTGATCTGACCTTAGTTAAAAGCATGATAAACTCCTTTTGGGAAGAAATTTTCAGACACAAAATACCAGAATCGGAAACTCTATTTTTACTTGACCATGACCATACCTTAAATTTGAAAAAATCTGAAGAAAGATTAGTTTTTATTGGCATGGCTGTATTCAGGATACTTCTATCTGCATGATGGAAAGACGTAGATCCCCCAAGCTTTCAGATGTGGTTAGCACGCTTTTTGGCAGTCTATAGATATGAGATTGCAATATTTAAAACAAGAGGGATACAATCTAAGTTACGAGGAGATATACTTTGGCGACCAATAACTGAATGGAAAAATTGTGCTATCCCTGGTGGTATTGGCTGATTGTTGAAAATATCTATAATCGGTCTTTGAGTTTATTTACATTGCATTATAACTTTATTTCCCGATGTTATCTATATTGCTTTCTGTAATCATTCTTTGAATCTCAAAACTTGCGATTTATTAGCACTGCTGTATTATTTGAGTTGATCTGTTTCTTTTATATATTTTTGTAACATTATTGTATTACTGTAATGGTATCCTACTTATTATGCCTGAATAAAAAAAAAAAAAAAAAAATAAATTTGGCCAACAACTCTGAAATTACTATCCGCCAAGCGGACAAGGGAGGAGCCCTCGTGATCATGGATGTTGAATTTTATAATGAGCGAGTTAACGAACATGTGAATGATAGTAACACCTATTACAAAGTGGATCAAAATCCCACCAAACAATTCATGGAATTATTGACAAACCTCATTGACAAAACTGTGGAACTGGGAGTTATTGGACAGAAAGAGAAACAATATCTTATCAAAATCAATCCATCTCTTTCGCGGTCTTGAACCTGACTCTTTTAAAATAGTTCGGGTCATTGTTTCTAGCCAAGAATTGTAAGGAATCTGATCCTAACATAAATTGGTGGAAAAAATATGGATTATTAGAATTAAACAGGCTCTGTAGCCGACCCAAAAATGATGCAAAATAGTACATTCTGAAGTCTGGAAAGTTGAGCCCTCCTTTAATAAATGGTAATTTCAGGGAAGAGAGAGCTCTGCGATTCTTTTTAAAGCCCCATATAAAACTGCCCAATATGCCATCCAGTTTCCTGAAAAATATTTTATTTATCTTCAAAGGAATGCATCTAAATAAATACAAAAATTTTGGCAGAATATTCATTTTAATAAGATTAATTCGCCCGATAAGGTGTAAAGGCACCTTATGCCATTTTTTAAGGAGAGTTTGAGTGTCTTTTAATAAAACATCGTAATTCAAAGCCATTATATCCCTAATATTAGATGTTAACTTGATACCCAAATAAGTAGCAGCATGGCACATTCCCGTTACTGGTATCAGTGGTTTATAATTGACTATAATTTGAGTCTTGCCTAGGTTTAGTTTGTATCCTGAAACTTCACCGAAAGCACTTGCTTCTTTGATAATTCCAGTCATAGATTCAATCCCATCAGTTGTATAAACTGCTAGATCGTCCGCATAAGCGGTAATTTTAAGCGAGTTTGCCCCAAATGTAAATGGTTTTATCATCACCTGCGATTGTATAGCATTAATAAAAGGTTCCATGGCGAGAGCAAATATTAAAGGTGATAACGGGCATCCCTGCCGAGTCCCTCTCAAAATTGAAAATCTAGAAGAAAGTAAGCAATCATACCCTATTATAGCATTAGGGCAGTCATAGAGTGTTTGAATTTTCGTTAGAAACTTAGTTTTAAACCCAATTTCTTTAAGGATTGCCCACAAGTAATCCCACCCCACTCGGTCGAAAGCTTTTTCAGCGTCAAGTAGTATCATTCCGAGTGGGGAGGGATTAATGGCTGCCATGTCAAACAAGGTAATAGCCGTATTTACATGTTGAGTTGTATCCCTGCCTATTACAAAGCCATGCTCATGCTCACTAACCAGCTTAGGCATGAGGGGTGAAAGTCTTGTGGCGATTAATTTAGCAAATACCTTGGCATCGGCGTTAATCAAGGAGATTGGGCGATACGACCCGCACTCCGTAGGTGGTTTATTCTTTTTTTTTTTTTTTATTAATTTTAGCAGTGTTCCAAGAAGTCGGGGCCCTATCTGTTATACTTATCTGGTTGATAACTGAGCAAAATACAGAAAGAAGTTCCTCGCAGCAGATTTTATAAATTTCAATCGGCAAGGTGTCATCCCCTGCAGCCTTCCCGGAGGGAAGAGAAAAAATAGCTAATTTTATTTCTTCCTTAGTGAAATCTTTCTCCAGTTCTTCCATATCAACTATATCCTTCTCTAGCCGCCAGTTGTTTCTGATATAATTTTCCACTAGCTCCGTAGGGGGCACAGTCTCTGGGGTGTACAATTTGGTATAGTATTCTACAAATTGTTGCAATATCTGGTCTGGGCGAGTATAAATAGTGCCGTCTACACCATCTATGCTCTTTATTAGGGAAGTGGCTCTATCGTCAGCTACTTTATAGGCGAGAATCTTACCTACTCTGTCGCCACTCTCGTATTGCGAGAATTTATATTTATGTAGTTTAGTGGTGACATTGTCTCTTAAAAATTTCTTAGTCTCGCAACGTAGCGTTGTCAGCTTAAGTTCTAGTTTAGCTTTGTTTAGATTATAAGAAGCCGACACCCTTTCTTTTCTAGTAATTTGAGCCAAATGTTCTTCTAGCCTCCTGATCCTTGATGTAATACAGCGGATCTCTTCCTTACGATTAGCATTCTGCTGTATGATAAACTGTTGGGCAAAACCTCTAATGCTAGCTTTACAACAATCCCATACTGAAGTAATTTTAGCTGTATCAGTATTAAACTCTAGAAATTCTTTTATATGTTCTTTCAGAAGAAAAGTAAACCTAGTATTAGATATCAAATGTCTGGGAAAGGAGAATAGCCTAGGTTCTGTCTTTTTAGATACGATCTTGAAGACTACCACTATGGGGTTATGGTCAGATGTTACTTTAGGGCAAATCTCCATTTTACAGCACTCCAAAATCTGATTAGTTGCCCAAGCCATATCTATACGTGAGTACATTTTATGTGGTATTGAGTGGTAAGTATATCCAGCAAGCATAGGATGAAGGTGCCTCCAAACATCTTTCAGTTTATGTATACGGGCAAGTTCTAAAATAGATGCCTTGGTCTTGCGCATTCGTTGTGAGGGAGTGCCCTTAGTTGTGTCTCTTGCGTAATTTATAACACAATTAAAATCCCCCATAACTAATATCTCTCCCTCCCAGCCTAGTAATTCAATGTTTAATCTGTCAAAAACTGCTGCATCATCGTGATTAGATCCATACACTGCACAGAGAATATATCTGAGGTTAGATAACGTAATTTGAGCAATTACCCATCTTCCGGCTTTATCCGATGCAACTCTGCTAACTTCCGCCTTAAATAGTTTTCACTTTAGTATAGCCACCCTGCGGATAGAGGCATTCAAAGATGTACAAATTAAAAGCTCATACCCCCCTTGCTCCAACATTTTCCTTTCTTGGTATCTTATATGTGTTTCATTTAATAGTGCAAAGTGAGGATTGTACATTTTTAATTCTTCAAAAACAAGTTGTCTTTTGCTTTTGTTATTAAGCCCTGAAACATTCCAAGCAAGGCAGTTAACTTGACACATGTCTTAATTCAGATATGCCTGTATATGGAAGATATTAATTACTCAGAATAAAGCATCATTCTATCATTCTCTTTTAACTCTCTGGAACAACCCGGGTTTACCAAGTATTTTTAGTGATTCAGGATGTAAGATATGGGCGAATCGAGGCATAATTATATTGGGGGACTTATATGGCTCATCAGGCTTTTTGGACTTTGATACACTTAGTCTAATATACAAATTACCAGCATATACTTACTTTAAGTATATACAAATACGTGACTTTCTCATAGGGAAACTAAACCTTAAAGAGATTGTGGATTCAGATTTTTGGTTATGTATGTATAAAGGAGTGGGGACTAAGAAAGCAACTATCAGCCAAGGATATAAATGTTTCATTGAAAGCAAGATAGATGACTGTCCTAAAATAGCACAGAAATGGGTTTCACGGTTCACGACCGATATTCGTTCGAACGAAATTTCTTCCTTTTTAAACAAAATTGATACGTTAGTCCACTCTTCAAGCTTAAAACTTCAATCATACAAAACGATATGTCAACTCTACTGCACTCCTTTACAAATAAGTAAATGGGCCCCCAATAACGCTTTTAATGATCGTACCAAATGCCCAAAATGCCACCTTCAGGCTGCTGACTTAGAACATATGCTGGTTCTCTGCCCTGCTCTTGCTTCATTTTGGGACAGCCTAGAAAATATTTTGAGATTGAAACAACTAATTGAGGTACCATTAACTTCAGATATGATTCTCTTAGGCTTGCAGCAAAACACTTCTCTATTTCAAGACTTAATTTTTATTTTACTAGCATGCGCAAGGCTGGTCCTAGCTCGAGCATGGATAGCGGAACAACCAGCTCATGTAAACGAATGGTGGTGCTTGGTGAAAGAGACACATCACATGGAACTATTGTTAGCTAGGAAAAGAGGTGTTAAAGCACTGATCAAAATTGATAGAATCTGGGGTTGTTTGTTTCCTAATTTTGAATTGAACTAATCTGAATTGAAGCCCTGTCTTATCTTACTGCTCTGCAATCCCTTTTTTTTTTTAATTTTTCCTTTTTGCTAAAACTGCTTCTTGTAATATTTACGCAGCTGCTGGAAGTTTTTGTTAAATGAAATATTCTGTATGTGTTTAATTTGCTTGTGTCACCCATAAATAAAATTGTTTAAAAAAAAAAAATCAATCCATCTATACCTTACTTATACATGCTACCTAAGGTGCATAAACACCCAACGCACCCACCTTGCAGGCCTATTGTTTCAACATTAAATTCCCATCCATGAACCCATCGGACGTTATATCGACAAACATTTACAACCACTAGTACAATCTATGACAACCTACATAAAGGACACCACGCACTTTCTTACCATTTTGGAGAACCATAAAACACAGTTCACTAATGACATGCTTTTATGCACAATTGATGTACAAGCTTTATATACATCAATCCCCCACAATTTGGGACTGGATGCTACTGCATCATTTCTAATGACATCAGACATGGAGGAAGGATTGAAAGTATTCATTATGGAACTACTGAACTTTACATTATACCACAGTTATTTTACGTGGCAAGACCAATATTTCATTCAGAGCTCTGGAACATCCATGGGCAATTGTGCCGCACCGGCATATGCAAATCTGTTTATGTACCGGTTTGAGCTGGACAATATTTTGAATAAGGAGTGCTGGATAGAGAACCTTGTACTTTACAGGAGATATATCGACAACATATTCATCCTTTGGAAAGGTACACAATCTGAATTGTTACAAGCAGTAGAAGGTCTAAATCATGTAAACGATCGAATTAAATTCACACACAACATACAAAACAGACAAATATCTTTTTTGGATGTACTAATCACAAAGAATGATGGAGAATTGGATACCAGCGTTTTTACAAAAGCCATAGACCGCAACAATCTGTTGCATTTTCACAGTTTTCACCAACCGTCACTCAAGAGACATTTGCCGTATTCCCAACTACTAAGAATTAAACGGATTCCTTCCACTGACGAATCTTTGAATTTGAGTACTAAAACATGCATTGACAAATTCAGTGAGCGAGGATACCCCCGAGATATTCTTGAGGAAGCAACACTAAAAATGAATAAACTAGACCGTCGGGTCCTATTGCAATCAAAACCAAAACCATCTACTAAAGACAGAATGGTGTTTGTTTCGAAATACTCAACTGAAAGTTCCAAAATTAAACGAATAATATTGAGAAACTGGTCTTTATTATCAACGGAGGATGACTTTAATAACATTTTTCAACATTCCCCGAGGTTTGCATATCAAAGATCACGAAACATAAAGGAAGTTCTAAACAGAAAAACACCGGAAAGACAAGATTCTTTCAAAGGGACAATTCCCTGTCTAAATTGCGGAAATTGTAATGCCATAATTAAGGGAAAGGAGATGAAATATCCAAGCAAAGGCACCACCATCCCTTTACGTGTAACTGCAACATGCGACAGTCGGAATATCATATATCTCATCAAATGCCCTTGTGGCCTGGCATACGTCGGGAAAACTGAGCGAAAAATTAAAACGCGCATAATTGAACACAAGAGCAGCATCAGAACTAAAAACCTTAAATCGCCTTTGGCAAGCCATTTCCACAACAACAATCATACTCCCAGTCAGTTACGTTTTCTAATTTTGGAAACAGTTCCAGTATTACCAGGCCGAGACAATTCATAACACCTCTTGCGGAGAGAAGTGTTTTGGATATCTTATTTGAATACCTGTCAACCAAAAGGTCTTAACGATCGCATGGATTTAAATTGCTTCATTTAAGAATGATGATATATATTATTATCAATGTACAAGCTTATTATGTTTTATGTTTTGTATTTTGCGGTTGTGCTTCCTTGTAATTCGGACAGTTCTTTACACACATTTTGACTTTTTGACTGTTTTACTTTTTGACTGCTAACTTGGGGAGTAGAGTAGTGCATTTATACTCTTCCATCACAATTCGTCTGACTTAGACCGACCCGTGTCGTTAAATTTAATATCCACTTTTATTATTAACAATACTTAGTGGCTCCTTAATCTGGATACACTGTACACGTTTCGAGTTCCGCCATCTTCGATGATGCATTCTTCATCACAAAATAGTCCGATGTTGATGTCCATGATTCACGAGCCTCGGCTTGTTGACAGGAACTTCCGAGTTAAATACGGCAGTTCCGCGGATTCTGCTTACCCGCACCGTTATTCGGAACTTTTCAGGATACCGAAGACATCTTTGAAACCCGTTACCCTTACGGTAAGCCTCCCTTAGATAAACTAGGGCAAACAGCAGCAACACGTTTGTGCCTGCTATATTCGTTCATATACCACAAACCAACTCTTCGTCTCATATTGTGTTTTAAGAAAACGATTTGACGAACTTTAAGAAAAAGCACTCTGCTAGCGTCAAGCTGTTTACCGACATCGGTACGTAAGTTTTTTCAACCGACAATTTAAGATTTCTCACGCTCTAATTATTGTAGCTCTAAATCGTGGTTACGCATACATTACAGGTCATTTACATATCCTGTTACCGGCATCATCGAAACTTCGTTAGTCGACGTGACAATTCAGGTACTAGAAATTAAAGTACCGTTTACTTTACACAACTAACACACAATAATGTATTAAGGTTGACCGTGCCACATGACTGGTTCACTGATTAACATGCCCTCCACGCCAACTTTTTGTTAAAATATATTTTTCACTCATGGGTCCACAGAGATTGTGCTTGAAATGTACACATCACACTAGGAAGGGATATAAGGTACTCTAAAGAGAGAGACTTGATTTAAAAGGATCAAATGTAATGTGCTTTGTATACTTTGATTTAAATGATCGTATTACAGTTGTGTTTTTCCTCAACAGAATACTATGCCCCTGAAGAAGGGCACACTGCCCGAAATGCATTGGGCGTTCGATTTTGATTTGTAAAGATGATTATAACATTGAAGAATACATGATTTGCTTACAAATGAAACTTTTTTGAATAAAACTTTATTGAAAGGAAATAAACACAGTCCAAAGGAACATTATTTTGAGTGCTCAATGAGGACGCCGTTCCCTGCAGGAATAGCGCTACCGTCAACTGGTAGCAATATAAACATTCCCAACACTGCTGTATTCAGATTCACTTACGACATCAAAGGAGTCAGTCTCATGATTTTCCCAAAGGCTACTGCTGAAACAGCCAGGACAGACACTGACTGTGCGATACACACATCTATAGGCAGGGCTTTAAGTGTGGGGGGGGGTGCGGGGGGGTCTGTAGGAGTCTGAGCACCCCCAGTTTTTTGGGTGGTCTTGAAAGGGGGCTCTAGGGGGCTCTATTTTTGGGCCTCAAAGGTCAAAGGTAGGGTGACCAGACGTCCCGGTTTTTGTTGGTGTTTCGGGTGAGGATGCGCGCGCACTGCTTAAGGAAATCAAGCTAATGCGCTCCCAGTACCCCTGGCATCCCCACACCAGCTCGATCGGAGGCGCAACTAGAGTGCCCACAATTCTTTGGTAGTGTGCTTTCATCGCACCATTGTGTCGATCAATGGTAACTCAAGTGGGATCATTTAGCAGCTTAAACCACTTCGTGTGAGAAACTGCCTACATTTTGATATCTCTTCTTTACTTCTGATCCTGGGCTGCCACACAGAGGGGGCAGGGGGGTTGGGGCTCTGAGAAGTCCTAGAGCTGACGGCTTGTCAGAGCAAGGGGTACTGCTACACTAGTTATCTTTATGTAGACCACGCCCCTACTTAGGCCACACCCCTTCGAGGATGCCCAGCCTCTTTTAGAGTACCCCCAGTTTTTTTTCCCAATTAAAGCCCTGTCTATAGGTGTGCCTGGCTGCCTGCGAGACAAGTGAGCGGGGCAAAGTTTAAGTTTTTGCATCAAGTGTAGCTGGGAGCCTGCTGCTACAGCTTGCACCATATTGTGCTGCACGGTCCCGGGCTGGCGGTGGCGAATTAATTCGGACCTGTGACCGACTCAGACCGAGGCGGCCGCCGGAGTGGTGGTGCCTCAGCAGCTTGGCCGCCTTGCACTGCAGTCCAATTCAGCCGTGAATGTCGCAAGAGTCAAGCCCTCTTCTGGACTGCGCTGCTGCCCCCTAGCGTCAAGGCGTTCGCTGACACAGAGTGTCACACATCTTCTTCTTCCTAATTTAATTTGCTTGTAGAGGCGCGTCTGTCATCCTTCAGCCTGTAAGTAAACTTACAGCGCCTGAGGTGAGCTCTGCTTTGCAGTCACTGTCTGCAGTCTGCACAAAGTTGTTTTCAGCATCAGTGAAGCTGCCTCAGACTCCGCTCTGGGGCCTCTCTCAGCATACATGCCGACGCTCCCGATTCAGACGGGAGACTACCAGTTTTAAAGGTAGTCTCCCGCTTCCTGATTCTTGCATGTAAAAACCTGATTCCTCAGCGGACTTCTGCCGACAGAATGCATCTTGTGTATGCACTGTGCGAGTATCCTGCTCCTGTAGGCTAGTGCACAACATTTTGTCATGCTCTCTCTGCCTGCCAAATCGCTTTCTCCGTGCTCCTGACAGTTACGTGGGAAAAAACTGTACATTTGCAATTCTGATATCTGATCCTGCAGCAGCACACTTCCAAGTCCCGTACATGACATTAGACCCGATTCAGGTCAATGCAGACATGCCAACCCTCCCGATTCAGGCGTGAGACTACCGATTTGAAGGCTAGTCTCCCGCCTCCCGATTCCTCGAGGTTTCAGCTGACTGGGCTTGGTATTGTGTAAAGTGCCAATTCTTCCAGCAATAGTCAGAGTGGCCATGCAGGGGCTCTAGAAGGCGTGGAAAACCAACAAAGCGTCATTAACAATGAAATGGTCTTTTAAAGACCTGTGAAGTACTAGGGGGGGAGGGGGGCTGCTTGTGTGCACAGAAAGCTGTTTCAGCCCGGGCTGTCATACAGGGTGGGGGGGGAGGGAGGGGAGAGCATGCATTGCCAGCAACCTGCCAGGCAAGTGCATAGCTGCCAAGGTTTCAGATTACTATGTGTGACATTTTCATAATTTCAGTGTAATTATGAGTGACATTTCAACAACTATGAGTGACACTTTCTCTCGAGCAAAAATCAAGCAATGAAGATAAGGCAAACATATAAATATCAGAAATTACACTTATTAGAGCAACGAGAAACTCTAAGAAGATCTTAAACCTGCTGCAAAGCACCAGAAATGGAATGACAGTAACCGGAGACTCAGAGTGACACTTTTTCATGAGTGGAGAAAGCAGTCATGTCCATGTAACTAGTTCAATTCACAAATGACTTTTTGTTTGCACTGTTGTGGTCTGTGAGCTGTCTTAAAACAGCTGCAACACACCCAAAGTGTTTATCATACTGAACATTGTGGTTTGAATGACCTCATAAGCAGTGCAACGTATTTACTTTATGATGGAATAATTGAGGTGTGGGGTGACAGTTTGAGAAGTAATCTGCAGTGCTTACAAATGGAAGGTGAGCGTTACACATCAATCTATAAAAAAGAAGTTTTAAAGAGTGGGTTATTTTCCACATTGCAGAGTACGTCAGTTTAAGGCAATGAGATAAAAATACACAGCCTAATGGGCCCATCAATTAAAAGTTTACATGACACAGCCAACTGTGACACACCTATTTGCTACAGCTAGAGCTGTGGAAGAGGGACAAACTTTTATTTTATTCTTCCCAGACATTTTATGTTTACACAACTGTGACTGAAGTTCCAGGCCTAAATTGTATGTATTTAAATCTCAGCCAATTGAGTCATATTAATTAATACCTAATCAGCGTGATTGAAAAAATAAGTGTAATAATGTATAGTGAACATTTCATGTCGTGGCATTATATGAACTGTTAGACAAATCTTGGATTTTGAAAGTAGTTAATAACAGGAAATGCAAGTTCGGGTCACCTGCTGCTTAACAGGTCACAGGCTTCGGCAGCAGCATGGAAAACAAGTTAATTACTGTTCCAACCTGTCTTTAATTATTTGGTGTGTTTTACCTTTTGAATGGTAGTATAGTCTGAGTTCAGCCAAGGGGATTGTCCCATGTGCTTTGTGCGCTACTCTTCACTCCGACACTGTGAAGCCCGGGGAGGAGTCGGCAGCATGCGCTGCACGTGTGAACATAGGACAGTGCAGTGACTGTGACATTGGCAGGTACTACTGTCTCTTTGAGCACCGGGGCCGCCGCGGTGGACCAAGCCGCACGTGGTCGTCGGCGGCCACAGTACTTTGCACGCTTCGGGAAACTCATCAAAATAATTTTTACAGCCATTAGGCAGAGAAGGACATGAACGTTCTGATTATTATTATCGCGGCTGGACAGCTATTTAATACATATTTTTATTTTATCTAGGATCGTTTCATATATACTTAATATTTTGGGGCCTCGCAGGTTACACATTTTAATTCTGTTCTTTTCTCTTCTCTGATTTACTGCGATTAATCGTATTGATTTTAATTGAGACAATACATTATTCATTCATAATTCATTCAGAGCCCCGTTTCTGTTGTATGACATATAAATCAGGAATATGAGTATTAAAGAGGACTCCGCTCGCGCACACATTCAGTCCTCTGCCTTGCAGCTTACCACCGGCCGCACAGCACTAAATGCAACAGTCTCCTCGCAGCGCCCGATGCCTCTGATGCCGCGCGGCATGATGATGAGACAGACAGTGCTGCAGGACGATGCTGCACTGAGTGCCCAGTCCTACCTTGGTGGTCCGACAACGCCGGCCGGGTAATACTGCGCACTCAGGACAGCGCACAGTCTTCCAAGTTAACTCCAGTCTGCTGGCAAGTCTGCGGGGAGCTGAGCAGCAGGCACACAGGTGTCAGAGGCGGCAGGGCGCTCACTAGCACCCTGGCATGCTGGCGCTGTCAGCAGAGTGCAGTCAGTGGAAATGCGTGACAATGAATTTCAGTGCGGCGATGCGGAACACCGCACTGAAATGCGTTAGTGTCACGTCAGTTGCGTGATACTTGGCAGAAATGCCAGTGCACAACACTCACATCACCCTCTCTCTGCCTGCCATTGCGCTCCATGCTTCTGAAAGGTAAAAAAAAACGTGCATTTGTGTTTCAAATGTCCAATCCTGCAGCAGCACGCTTCCAAAGCCCTTTGATGCCAGTAACCCGATTCAAGGCCCCATTCTCCCGATTTTTTTTCTAATCTCCCTCTTTGCTCTTCTGAAATGTTGGCATGTATGGGTCAATGGGAGAAAAATATTCTCCCAGTTATTTTTTTTTATCTCCCATTTGCCTCGTCAAAAATGTTGGCATATATGTTGCTCACTTCCAAGTGCCCTTTCATTTCTGGTGCTTTGCAGAAGTTTGAAGATCTTATTAGAGTTTCTAGTTGCTCGAATTGGTGTAATTTCTGATATTTATACTTTTCCCGGACTTCATTGCTTGATTTTGCTTGCGAGAAAGTGTTACTCATAGTCCTTGAATGGGACTCATAATTACACTGAAATTATCACACATAAACAACCTGAAACCTGGGCAGCTATGAAGAGGAAAGTGGGAGCTTTTAAAAAATATAATCGGGTCAAAAGTATTCCCCCGTCCCACGTTAACACTGAAATTATCACACATAAACAACCTGAAACCTGGGCAGCTATGAAGAGGAAAGTGGGAGCTTTTAAAAAATATAATCGAGTCAAAAGTATTCCCCGGGTCCCACGTTAACTTCTATTGAAGCAGGGGCAATTTCAGGCGGATAACGGACAAATTAAATCCTTTTTGGGATGATCAAAAATCGTGAGTCTGCTGCCGAAATCGGGTGTATTGGCATGGATGGCAATAACACTGCATTATCAATGAAATCCACAGCATATTTCGCAGAAAACGCATTGTACGGCTCCTCTTCCACCAACATGGCGCCACGGCCGTCCCACATAATGCATGATGCACGTCACTCTAGTCTTGCTTCGTTAGCGCTCTGTGTGCCGCCTTAAACCAATAGAAAACGCTAAGACGTAGAACGCCTCGGGTTGCTGGGCACCCGATTATTGTAGTCATAAAGCCTAGCCCGCTCGAAAAGAGGTGGGACCTGAGACCCGGGTTGGAGTCGCTGACAGCGGGGTAAGAAGTTAGACTAGCGCGAGGCTTCGGCCTCGGTTGTGTGCAGCCTCAACAAAACTGTTCGGCTGGAGTTCGCTAAGTAGAACGGGAGCCAAACAAAGGAGGAGGACGGCTGAGTATCTATGGTGTGGTGCATTGGAAAAGCTGCGGAGACGTTCTCAGAGAAGTTATGTGAGAGTCAGCAAAGAGGAGAGAAGCTGCGGGTGGCCTGGGGGAAATACGTTGGTAAGAGTTTCTAAATACTGGAAATGTAATGGGGAGGGATATATAGGGGTCACTGGAAGATGCCAATACACTCAAGTGATTAATAGGGTCCCTGGTAGGGGCACTGTGGTTACTGTCCTCTGACATTGAGATTGCTTTCTTGGTAGGGACCACCATTTTATGTGTGATACATCTTCGGTCAGTCATATACCTTTTTGACCAACTGCACTTTATTGGAATTTTTGAAAGAGATGTACACAGTTGGTTGTGACACTACAAGTACCAGAGTGCAAAGTTTTCCTAATCATAAAGCCGGGAGTTGCTTGAAGGTGACGACATTGCTCAGAGGATTTCGCAGTTCCCTGTGCGAGCGGAGTCCAATTTTTTTCTTTACATTCTGGGATTTATAGACCTGTGATTCTGTGGTATCTGCTCCACTTTGCTGCTCAGCCTGTGGATGTCTGTGTGGAATGTTAGGATACTGGGTGATGTCATAGAGTGTTGTATGGGTGAGTGAATGTCAGTTGAGTGCCGGGCTGAGCAGCAAGGAGGCTGCTCCTGTTGGGGTTCGTTCTTTTATTCATGTATCTAACTTACTTCATACCTAATAAATTACTTCAAGATACCATCCTGCATCCGGTCTATCTTCCGTTACAACACTGGCGACGATTTGAAGAACCTACATCTGTTTCCAAGGCCATCTGAACTTCGAAAAACTAACAAGGTATGAACTTGAAACTATTTATAAACTTTTGAAGCATTCTGGCACCCCATGAGCAGCAAGGAGGCTGCTCCTGTTGGGGTTCTTTCTTTCATTCATGTATCTAACTTACTTCATACCAAATAAATTACTTCAAGATACCATCCTGCATCCGGTCTATCTTCTGTTACAACAGATTCCAATGCCAAATTGGGACTACAAGTCCTAAAATCCAAATAAAAGCGCAGGACTTAATGAATTGCTCACGGTTGTACCTCGGAAATGTAAGAGCTCCACATTTGGCCTCTTTTCAGCCGTGCACAACGGAAGTCTCAGAGCAACGGAAGTTGAACTCCACAGTGATGCTCCCAATAGACTTCTAACGTGATACTCAGAGTCCAGATCCTCATTCATTTCAATTCGTGATAATGTGGCCTCCTCATTGTAGTTCGTTACTGATACTGTCTGTAGTCCTGAACTTTTCAGCTAGAAATAACTGATTTCAGCTGTTAGTCAAATTAGTTTAGTAGAAGCAAATTAAGACTACACCATCCGAATACATTAGTATTGCGGGAGTAAATGATAAAAAATTTCTGTTAGTTGTAAGAAGAGGTTTATTGAGAAATTAAGTAGCAAAATAGTGGAGCCCACCCACACACATTCAGCGGATTCCCAGTCCAGATCAGGAGCTGCCAACTGCCACAAGCTGGAGCTGGAACTGGAACATACTTACTACAAGTGGAGTTCACGAGGCACCAACCGAACAAGTTAAAGGAAAAGACATACTTAAATAAAGAAAAATGTATACATAACTAAGAATAAATAATACTTGGCTGAGAAAGGATAACAGTAACCTTACACATATATCCACCCCTTTACAGCCATACAAATAAGTCAGCATTTATGTAAGAAAGTCTCCCAGGTACCTAGGTTTCTTAGACATACGTCTAGTTCTAGTTGGCACATCAGAGTCAACAAAACTTTTTTTCAAATCCTTCACACATCTCACAGGAGAATACACATTCTATTCACATGAGAACCATTCAAAGTTGAACCAACATTTTCATCCCTATGAAAATCATTGTCATTCTGATCCGAATGAATATCATTGGAATGACCACAAATTTTAGCCCATCATTCTCTTGAACAAAGTAGTCTCATGATCCCTCTAGGAGTCATTGAAATAAAAGCACCATTTTACTTCATTTTGTTTCCCTTTACCTTAGTGAAAGTGGAATCAAAATACAAATCTCTGAGAGGATACAATTTTCTCTCTCTATAATTTTTTCTTTAAACTCATCCAATGGAATCAAATTCATCAAAGCCCACCATCATTTGTCCGCAAGTTTTACAGAAGTCTTCCCAACTTGAATAACTCTGCATGGTCTATTTTAGAAATTGGGTCTTGAGTTGGCAGAGGTATGCACGCTGTCCAAGTAGGGACTACAATAGTGTAAGCTGGATTTGCACTAAAAGAAAGCTTGTGCTCCCTCGCAGGTAGCTTGGCAAAGAGCAGGCAGGATTATCCAAAGAAACAATGTGTAAAGTATTGTGCAATGCGCACACAGACAGTAACACAATGAAAACACTATAAAAATGCTCTACACAGGTTTAGAAAAATAGGGAATACGTTTATGAGTGAAACAACAAAAATCCAATAAATAGAACCAGAGTTCTGAATTTGTAAAGATTTTCGGCCAGATTCATCAACGTAAAATCGGCTCGCAAAGGGCCAGATTCTGAGAATCTGGCCCTTTTGCGAGCGCAATTTTTGCATTTGGGATTCCTCATCCCAAATGCAAAAATCGCTATTATAAAATGCGCAATTTTGCGAGGAATTGCATTTAAGAAATCTCTTTTTTGAGATTCCTTAAATGCAATTCATGAAACATTTAAAAATTGCGAATTCGCAATTTTGGACCGTTATTTACCGCAAAGTCAAACCTCGTGATAAATAGCGGAAACTTAGAAAAATGCACCTAAGTGCATTTTTCTAAGTTGTATGTTCACACACACATGTCCTTGGGACATGTGTGTGCGTAACACCAGCGCCCAATATCATTTCAGGGGTGCAACAAGGTGTCCTTTGGACACCCCTGCACCCTTGAAATCGCAAACTCAAAATGTGAATCGCTAATAGCGATTCGCACATTGATATGTCTTCCCATTCATTCCTGTGGGCCTTTAGGCCCATAGGAATGAATGGGGAGTTATTCCTTATTTGCGATTAGCAATTAGCTAATCGCAAATAAGGAAGCTGTAGGAATCGCAAAATAAATAGCGATTTGTACATGAATCCCGTTTTGCGAGTCTGTAATAGTGATTCCTTAATAATCGCTATTACAGACTCGCAAAACGGGACTTTGATGAATCTATCTGTAAATCAGAAAGTAGTACTTAGAAGTCAATAGCGCTAAGGGGTTACATGAGGTTACTCTGGACCAGTGCAAATTTAAATTTCAGGCCGACTGCGATGGAGGGCAGGCTGGCTGAGGTCCTTCTGAGAGAGTACCTTGGATGGAGCAAAGCGTTGAAGTCTCGATGCGTTGTCGTTCCGCACAGGCGATGAAGAACCCCTCTGAAATACAGGCACTGTGTCGCCGTCGAGCCGTGTTGGCCATAATTGTCTTTAATGGCCCTGCAACTTCAGAACAGAGGGCAAGACTTTGGAGTCGCTCTGGGTTCAAGTGAGATGGGCCCAGTCCTTGTCCTCAGCAGGGCAAAGATCAGCAGGCAGCAGGGCAGCTTGGCAAAGCAGAAAGAAGTTCCTTCAGAGCAGCAGTCTGGATAAGTGGCATTCCTTGTAGCACAGCAGGCTTTACGCCTGGCAGAGTTCTTCATGGGTCCAGAAGGGGACTGTCTTGGTAGTGTCAGAGCCCCAGTACTTATACCCAAATAACATAATGTGCCTTTGAAGCGGGTGTGACTTCAGACCCGGCCATGGAAGTGCACAGGTCCCATTTTTATCCCAACCCTGTCTGCCAGGCTATCTGTAGGGGGTAAACAGCCCTTTGTGTGGGACACAGGACACTGCCTGTTCAGGTGTGTGTCAGCCCCCCCTCCTTCCTGCCCACGAAGAGCTATTGGAACGTAGATGAATACAGATGAATTATCTGTCACACCTTCCTTCCTGTGTTTGTGGCTGTCTAGAGGGAATGCACCAAGTGTAGTTGTCCCCTATCACAGACATATATTGGAGACAGGCTGCAAGGCACACAGAACAGTAAGAGCAGGGAAATGTCCACTTTCTAAAAGTGGCATTTCTAAAACAGTAATGTTAAATCCAACTTGACCAGTAAATAGATTTTAACATTACCATTCCAAAGATGTACAACTTGGGAATTACAGTGTTTTAAGGAATGCTAGCCTATGAAAGGAGTAGGTCTCACAGTAGTGAAAAAATAATTTAGATGTTTCACTACCAGGACATTTAAAACTTAACAGCAAACCCTATTTGCACTAAATATAATATTTCTAGAACTATGGATCTGATCGCGTTAATAAGAGCTCCCCCAGATTAATTTGTATCCTATAAAGTTTAATTTTTTTTAAAATTAATTTCTCACGTTGTTTTAGAGATGATCAAATTATGAATAATATTTTTTTTCTGTATAGATTGCATTTTTATATTGTGGTATTATAGATCTGAATATCTTTTTTATATTGTATTATCATAATGTGGATCTCCTATGAGATTTATATCACTAACATTTGAATCTAATTGAATTAACAGCACAAGTCTTACCTTTTATTTGCATAGCACCCTGCCCTTAGGGCTACCTAGGGCCTACCTTAGGGGTGACGTATGTGTAACAAAAGGGGAGCTTAGGGCTTGGCAAGTAGTTTTAAAAGCCAAGTCGAATTGGCTGTAAACTGCACACACAGGCACTGCTATGGAAGGCCTGAGACAGGTTTGAAAGGCTACTTGTGTGGGTGGCACAATCAGTGCTGAAATTCCACTAGTAGCATTTAGACTACAGGCCCTGGGTATATGTTATACCACTTTACAAGGGACTTACAAGTAAACTAAATATGTCAGTTGTGTATACACCAATGTTAGCATGATTAGGACAGAAGCACTTGCACTTTGGTACAGATCAGCAGTGGTAAAGTACTCCGAGTCCTAAAGTCTAAAATAAGAAAGTCTGAAAAATAGGAGGAGGAAGGCAAAAAGTTTGTGGCGACCCTTCAGAGAGGGCCATCGTCCAACAGTCCAATAATATGAAAGTCTGTTTTACAACCTTTACTTCCCATGTTCCTTAACATTACCCATGTACCAACATTCAGCTGATCAGCAAACAATTTCCTTCAATCATCATGATGGATTTTCATGTTCTCCTGAGCCGTTTTCACCCGAGTGGACATCAGAAAAATCAATGCAACACTTGCACGTGTTTTTTGTTTTCCAGTCAAATTGGAACACAATTTTTCGAGGATGCCTCCCTCTTAACAACATAAGAGGAGATACTCTCATAACAGGATGTGGAGTATTGTAATATGCCCACATATTCTCTGACAAACTCAATCATGTGTACGTCGTTTTTTTCAACAATCTGTTCACTCTCTACTGCACCATTTGATTGAAGGCTTTACAACAAAACAGTATTGTGTTTTATACCTCTATCATTTAGGCACAATTCCATCTTGTCAGACACCAACTGCTCACCATTATTGATTATTAGTTAGAATGGATAACCTTCCATAGCAAACACATCAGCTAAAAAATCCACGGCCACCTGAGTAGTAATAATTCCAAGAACATTTTAATATGCCCATTTGGCAAAATAATCAGCTTGCACAATTATGCACTGATGATTACATGGTAAAGAACCTGCTAAGTCCCTAGCTAACTTGTCCCTTGGTGCAAGTGGTAATGGCACATGTATCAATGGTGTGTCCTAAAGATTCCAAATCTCGTTAGATAAGCTGTAATTTGACAGGTGTGATAAGCATCTCTTATCACACCTGTCAAATTACAGCATCTATCTCGCCATCCATTTCAGGCCACCAAAATGAACGTCTATACATTTTTTATTTTTATTGGAAGTGGATCCTAAATGAACAGTATGGGCCAACAAAATTATTCTAGAACTAATTTCTCTTCTCAGCTAAATATTGCTTTCAACCGTAAGTTCATCAGCAACCTGAAAAAAAATCTGAGCTCACGCTGCAGATGTTTGATATGTGGCCAACCTTTCTCAGTATACTCACAATCTTTCCTTAGAACATCATCCACTTCACATGCATTCAGCCTCATCAACTGTACCCTGACATTGTTTACAACATGTATGCTAGCTTCCACGCATTTCCATCATTGGAAAATACAGAATCATCTGTTTCACAATCTACTGGAAACCGAGACAACCAACCTGCATGACCATTCATATAGTCCGCAATATAATGCACTTCAGAATTATACTCTTGCAATTGTGATAGAATACAAATAAGCCTAATAGATGCCAAAGACACTCCCTTGCCACATAACAAATAAGTCAGAGGTTTGATATATGCACAAAGTGAAATGTGTGCCACACATCTAGGTCTTAAACTTCTCAATACTTCAAGCACATGCCAACACTTCCTGCTTAATTTGTATTTTATCTTTTCTCAACATCCTTAAGTGCTCTTGATGAGAATGCAATGGTTTGTTCAGTGCCATTCATCAGTTGACACACAATGGCACCAATGCCAACAGCAATCACACCAACAGTAATAGTACATTCAGCACCTGAAACGTATGTTTTGAGCAGAAATATATACACTCAATTACAGGCCGGACTTCTGTGTATTGTAACTGGGTCGTTTATTTCAGCATTTCAGGAATCCCATTAAAACGCTCAACGTGTTTAGAAGCCACATTGCTTCTTGTTCACGGGCTGACACACAAATGAAGCAGGGATCACGAGCAGGAGCAGTCAGTTAATTTGAATTGCCTTTTCCCACCCCCTGGTGGGCTTGCTCAGGAGCATTCTAGAAAGGCATGCTGGAACTTCGGGTTCCCACTCGTTTATTTTCTCCCTCCAGTGGGTTCTGCCTTACTGGCATCCATTTAATTTTCTTGCTTTTTTCCCTTCAGTGGGCATTGGGAGAACAATGGACCTCATTAGGCTGTTCGTGCTTGCCTATACATCCTGTTACACACTAATACTCATCCATATAGTTACTCACACACAAATTCACACATGCAAATAAACTACCAAAAAACATTTACTTGATTATACTGCTATATACACACCACTACACATACTTCTACAGAAACGGAAACATATTTACTCTCTTAAACAATCCATTATAAAAACACATACTCACTAACCCACCCATACACACAATCATCCATCCATACAGTCTTGCACAATTGCTGTCTTCAAAATACATACAAATAGTGAGTCACTCATTCATGCATCTGTGCTCTAAGTAATATCCCCCACCGAACCATACAGACACTGATACTCAAAAAAACAACTAATAACCCATATACACACTCCTGTAGCTACTCACCAACCCATGCAGCCACTTATACACAAAGTGAGACACAGATATTTAAATATTTAAACATTACTCGCTAATATATGTATTCACTAAGATACATTTAATAAGTCAGTTAACCAAACAATTTTACACAAAAAACATCCATTTAGACATTTATTTACCCATTTATTCTTCCATCAACCTTTAGATATACATATATAAAAAATATGTATTTTTCAGAAAGATACACATTCACTGGATGATGTCATCAGTGATGTCATTTGAGATGTCATCAGTGATGTCATGAGTGATGTCACTGACCATGTCATGAGTGATGTAATATGTGACGTCATCAGCAGTGCATTGCACGCGCAAGTTATAGTGAGTCCAGCTAACTATAACGTGGGAATTTCAATGGTTTTATGCGAGTAAAATTTCCACCTAACTATAACTGGTGTGAAACCTATGTTTTTTTCAGTGAATTTAATAGGTTAGTGAATATATATATATATATTTGTTTCAACACTGTTAGGTTCAGTTTGCACCCCCGTGTACGGCGCTGCCTGCAGGTGCGTTGCCTCACGCGACGGAACCAAAAGTCGCTTAAAATTTCAACTCGGTCCCCCAACGAACACAGGATCCACTGGAAGGAAATGAGGCCGCCACTCCAGTCACTTTCAAAGTTCGTGAGCAAAACTTAATTTATTCTTAAGTTCATAACAGCTTTAGTCACAGCATTAAAACCAACGCGTTTCGTTAGCTCCCAACTAACTTGTTCACGGTTGTCTACAAACACTGTTTGCTGATTGTGTTTAAAAGGGAGTTCCCACCCACTTTGATCACATGGTAGTGTTCACATTCAGTCTATTATCAACCCGGATTTATGGGACATGTAGTTCCTTTTAAAATAAAAGGTTTTGTTTCAAATCAATTACAGTTTAAATTGTGCACATTGCCCCCTTTGCTTGTTCCTGTTTAACAAATGTTATATGATTATATTTACATTTTCTAGCCTAATCATATTTCTAGCATCTGAGAGGTTTTATCACTCTTATAAATACAGTTCCCAGATCAAAAGGTGAATCAGCGTCCAACTTTTTTGGTTTATTTCACCTCGTGCTTATAGCCCTCTGGTGGGCTGATGTTTCTACCTGATTGTGACCTTATGTCCAATTTTCAAAATTCATGTGATCGAGTCTCTAGATCTTTGGCTTTGACTGTGTCATTTCTGTGGGATTCATGGGAAAAGAAAAAATGGTGGAGACTTGTCTGAGAAGTGTTCAGCTTACATATTTTTCATAAATGCACATAAAGTTCTTCCGACTGATTCAGTCCAAAAGGGGTCATCGTTCTAAAGTTCAAAATGTGTCTAGATTCTTTCTGGCGTAATAGTTTTTCCCGATGTCCCCCTCTGTCTGAGAGTGACATGGTTTCCAGACCCAGGAATTTTAAGAGTTTCCAATTCCCGTTGTGGTGAGTTTCCATGTGTTTTGCCACCGCATTTGTTCTGTCCTTATTTACAGTGGCCCTCACATGTTCCAAAATTCGTTTCTTTAATTCGCAGATTGTACTTCCTATGTAACGCAGCTTACAAGGACATTCAATCATGTAGATTGTATATTGGCTCTTGCAAGTGATCAGTTCTCTTATTTTCCCAATTTTTTTATTTGCCATAGTCAGTTGTTTGGTAGGTTTGGCTATTTCACAGACTTTGCAATTATAGCATTTGGTGAATCCAATGGTTTTTAACCAGGGTGTTTTTTTCTTTTTCTTAACAAAGTGACTGTGTATTAATTGATCCTTCAGATTCTTTGCTCTTCTGTACGTCACTACCGGATGGTTTCCCATTATTTCACTTATGGTTGGGTCAAGTTTCAGGATTCGCCAATTCTTTTTGAGAATTTTGATTACCTGCTTTGATTCTCTGCTGTAATTCAGTATCAGTCTGATAGGCTCCTCTGATTTGATATCTTTGTTTGCTGGTTTCAAACAATCCGGCCTGGATTTCTCATTTGCTCTTGCCAGACATTTTTTGATCAGATTTTTACCATATTTTCTTTTTTCGAATCTTTTGCTGGTGCTCGCACTGTGTTTTTCCCATTCGGCATTTTCACTGCAGATCCGTTTGATACGGAGAAATTCTCCATAGGGTATACTTGAGATTACGGCAGGGTGATGGAAACTGGTGGCTTCCAGAGTCGCATTTGTGGCTGTTGCCTTTCTGTGTAATGTTGTTTCAATTTGATTGTTCTTAATATATACTTCAGTATCCAGGAAAGATATTCGTTCCTTGCTTTTGGTACATGTGAATTTTAATCCCGGTGTGCTGTTGTTCAAGAGCTCGAAGTGTTGATCAAATTCATTTTCACTTCCGTCCCACACTATAAATAGATCATCAATGAATCTTTTCCATTGTATGATGTGTTGGGTAAATCTCATATTTTGAGGGTTCCAAGCCACTTCCTCTTCCCATATATATATAACATTTCTATGGCAAAATGAAACCCCTCATTTTGTTCCTTTTTCAAATTAAATGTATTAAGTGTTACCACTTTATTCCAATCAAGATGACTTCAGGTGTGCCATACTTTTGTCATAAGTAAGACTGTTAGCGTTCTAGTTGTTCTTTAGAACACTCTGGGACATTCTGTCATTGGGCTATAGTTGGGCTACATCTGGCTGATATTTGGGCTACATTTGGGCTCTTTTGTCTCTGGTGGCCATCTTGGGAGACTGCATATCAGAATTTTTTTAATGAAATATAAGAGGATTTGAGAAGTCACTCAAAATGTGCCCTAATTTTTCTTTCTTCAGCACTAATCATAATTTCTATGGCAAAATGAACCCCCTCATTTTGTTCCTTTGCAAATTAAATGTTTTAAGTGTTAACACTTTATTCCAATCAAGATGACTTCAGGTGTGCCATACTTTTGTCATAAGTAAGACTGTTAGCGCTCTAGTTGTTCTTTAGAACACTCTGGGACATTCTGTCATTGGGCTATAGTTGGACTACATCTGGCTGATATTTGGGCTACATTTGTTTTTTTTGTCTCTGGTGGCCATCTTTGGGCTACATTGGGCTACATTTGGGCTCTAACATATATATATATATATATATAGCCCAATGTCGCCCAATATATATTTTTTTTAAGTTAATTTTCGTAAAAACTACTGGAGCATATATCTTGAGACATAGCAAAGGCACATCGGGGTACCAGTCCCTACAATTTTGCCAAGTTTGGTGGAAATCCATTCAGCCGTTCGGGCTAAAAGTGAGTCCAACCGCCCTATGGAAATTAACATGGGGAAAACATGTTTTGGGACCCCCCTTTTATCTCGGCCCCCGCTTGACGGATCCCCCCAAAACTTTCAGGGAAGGAGCGGAGCGCAGCGAGGCAAAGTTAAGGAAAATTACAGGCAGCTCCCTTATTCGGCGCCAAAGTTATTCCCAATAGAATGTTGTGGATTTCCTATGGAAAACGATCCTAACTATAACTACCTACTGGCGACCGCCAGTAGGTAATATATATATATATCTCCTTTTGTTCTAAATCTCTCTCTATATTTTTCTACTTTCTTAAAATGTTTTAAGTGGTTCCATAATGACAGCGTATCCCTTCACAAACCTCGAATAATAGTCACATAATCCCACAAATAACTTCTTTGTCCCTAGGCAATGATTGTGAGAAAGTGGCTCTATAGATACTGGACCAAAGTAAGGTACAGTGTGTATAGAGATCACCAACCCCAGAGGTATAACAGAGGTTAAAGTCAGGGCTGTCCTTACTCTCAAAAGTGGTAGCTTGGTCCAGCAGTAAGGCAGTACCAGAGGACAGTGTAAAGCATTTGTTGTACACACTCAGTCAGCAAAAGGTTTCACACACTCAAGGACAGAACTCCAGGCCGATTGTTTGTATATCAAAAGATATAGTTGTTTTATTTCAGAACCAACAGGTATCAAAATATACTTTTCTCAGTCATGAGTGATCTCAGGTAATTACTTAGCAGAAAGGAAATAACTTTGTAAACACAACAGGTACAGGGGTTGCAGTAGGCAACACAATTCTAAACACAATCTAACATTGAGCTCAATGGGGTTTTCTACAAAAATGCAGTTAATTACTTTTGTAATTCCAGGACTGGATCCTAGATTCAGTCTTAGGGTGTAAGCTGAAGACAGTTTAGTAAAAATGTTTTGGTTATTGCAATACTTTTTAAGGAATATAAAGGTATTTAAAAAGTTCACATTTAGAAACTTTTCAGTGAAAATCTAGCAATGTTATCCCATGGGAGAAAATTCAGGTTACAGGTAAAGTACGTTCTCGTTACTTTTGTAATCCAGTACTGGGCTCCTAGGTCCAGCACTGGGATCTTGACATAAGACAGGAAAGTAATTACGTTTCAGTAGTAGGTATGATTTTTAAGGAATATTTACATTTTTTAAAAGTAGACCGAAGAAATTTCATAGAACAGCAGACAATGGATTCCTATTGAGAAAATTCAGGTTACTAGTAAAACCGGTTAGGATTACTTTTGCGGTTCAGTACTGGGCTACAAGGTACAGTACTGACTTATCTCCTGATCACAGGTGAGTACTTCGGATTTCGGTATTCGGCTGATTTTTATAGGAATATTTTAGTTTCAAAACTTCACACTTAAAAGATTTTTTCGAGTCAAACCAGTCAATGTTATCCTATGGCAGGAAAGTGAATTATCGGTTTCCAGGTGAGTACTCGACTAGTGAAGTTAAGGTTCTGGGCATAGACTCAGGGATCCCCAGGGTCAGGTAGGTACAGTTGGTACACCCTCAGCGGCACAGGGTCAGCCGGGTGCAGAGGTAGTTAGGCCCAATGTTATCTAATGAGAGGCAGGGGTCCTTCGGTTGGCGGCCGCTGGCTAGCAGGCCACGCGGCTGCGGGAGCTGGGCTTCTGGTCACTTGCTCAGGCCAAAGGGGGAAGTAGGATAGGACACGGGGTGCACGGCCAGGGGCACTCTGGCGGCTGGGTGCAGGGTGCTTTTGTGGCGTTGGGCGCTCAATGTTATTCAGTGGGAAAGGGAACAAAGGCTGCAGACTCGGGGACGGTGATTCTTCAGGTGCGACCACCACTTTGAGAGGTAAGTTGGGATCTTGGAGAAGAGGTAGGTACCCCAAAGGAAGGCAAAGGGGGCTGCAGGGCGCCGGGTGCAGGGGTGTCTTTGGGCGTCGGGAAATCTTACCCATGGCTGGTCGCGGTTGGAGGGGTCCCTGGTTCTGAGGCTGCAGGCATCGTCTGGTTCGTCGAGCAGGGTCTTTGGGCACTGGACTTCGGGTCCCAGTTGCCGGTGGGACGTCCTCGTGGTCTTGGATCACTCTGGCACGGGCCGGGCTCGGCGGGTGCAGAGTGGGTTGGTCTGGTGCTTCTTGGCTGGCCCCAGGGGTATGGTTGTTGAAGTAGAGCCTCTGCTTATGGGAGTCCCAGTCTTCAAGAGGGTCAAGACAGGCAGGTCCTCCGGGGGTCCCAAGGTTGCTGTCCGCAGGAGTCGCTGGGATTAAGCAGGCGCAGGTTCCAGGATCGACAGGCCGGGTGGGCTGGGGCCAAGTCAGTGGGTGTCGTCCTGTTGTTACCAGCTGCAAGGCGGGCTTCTTCTTCTTGATCTTCTTTCTTCTTTTCTTATCAGGATCTGAGGAAGGAAGGTTCAGGGAGCCTCTAAATACTGAATTTAGGGCCGTTACAGGTAGGGCAAGGACAGGGATCAATAGGTCCCTGTCCTGGGGTGGATACACCCCCTAGTCTGCTCCTCTCCTGTGGAAAGGGGGCACAAGCCTAGCTGTGATTGGGCAGGACTCCCCATCTTCAAGATGTCCGGAGCCCGGGGTCATGCTTCGCCTCCCCTCTCCCACCTGAGGGGTGGGGTTGGCACAGGCTGGCACACCCCCTTCCTGACGTAGGGTTTCCCGCCAGTCTTCCTGCCAGAGTGGGGGTCAGAACCGGTGGGGGGCAGTTGCTGGGTACAGCAAATGGTCTGGAGAAGCTCACAGAGGCGGCAGGCCTTTGAAACTTCCCCCCTGCCCATCCTGGGGGAGGAGACCTAGCCCCTCGCCCAGGATGTGCATTGCTGCAGGCCCAGGAGAGCGGGGGGCTCTCCACCCAGGGGTCCATCAACATGTCTTCTGTGGGGCAACCTAGGAAGCCTCTCAGTCCAGACGTGGATTGTAGGTTAGGTTTCAGGGGGCATCTCTAAGACGCCCTCTGGTGCATTTGACATTAAATCTCACACTGGCATCAGTGCGGGTTTAAGGTGCTGAGAAGTTTGAAACCAAACTCCTCAGTCTTCAGTGGGGCCATCATGGTGCTGTGGAGTTCGTAATGTCGACCTCCCAGCACCAAATACTCTAAATGGCAGCACTGCACTTACAGTGCCCAGGAATGGCCCTGGGTACTGTAGGGGCACAGGGCTCATGCACCTGTGCCCACACCACTGGCATAGGGCACCCAGCTAGAGGGGTGACTGAGGTATGCCAGGGCAGTGGGTCTTGGGGGCATGGCACACTGGGATGGGTGCCATGTCGGCTCTGTGGTTAGTTCTGTACTTAGACACTTAGCCTGCAAAGGCAGTATGTGGGTGTCAGGCTACAGGGCCCCTAAGGGTGGCACAATAAGTGAAGGGGTCTTCTCTGGTCACCATCCCCTGGGTACCTAGGGTACCTTTTATTAGGGGCTGACAGGTGGGCAGAGATGCCAATTGGGTTTTAGATTCAACACAGTTTTAGGGAAGGAATACATGCCCTGGGTACCTGGTTGGCAGGAGCCCAGGGCACACTCAGTCAAAGCAAATCAGCAGTTCTGCAAAAAGTGGGGGCATACCAATGCAAGAAAGATGGCACTTTCTCACACAACTCCCCCCCCCCCCCCCAAACGAAAGGTGATGAGCCTAACCTTGCCCTAGGGAGTCTTCATTGTCTAAGCGGAAGAACCTGGACAGTCCATCTGCATTGGCATGGGCAGTCCCTGGTCTTCAAAGTCCATTCCCTGTAAGGAGATGGACCATTTCAGTAGTTTTGTATGTCCCCCTTTCATCTGCATTAGCCATCTGAGAGGTATGTGGTCAGTTTGAACCAGGAAGTAAGTTCCAAACAAGTAGGGCCTCAACTTCTTCAGGGACCAAACCACAGCAAAGGCCTCCCTCTCAAGGGCACTCCAACGCTGCTCTCTGGGGAGTAGCCTCCTGCATATAAAAGCAACAGGTTGGTCCTGGCCTTCCTCATTGATCTGGGATAGGACCGCTCCTATCACCAGCTCTGAGGCATCAGTCTGCACTATAAACTGCTTGGAGTAGTCTGGTGCTTTTAGAATGGGTGCTGAGAACATAGCTGCCAAAAGGCTTTTGACACCCTGAAAGAAGCAATCAGTCCAGTTTACTTTCTTGGGCATTTTCTTGGAGGTGAGTTCTGTGAGGGGAGTCACAATGGACCCATATCCCTTCACAAACCTCCTGTAGTACCCAGTCAAGCCAAGGAATGCCCTGACTTTGGTCGGGGTAGTTGGAGCCGCCCAGTCTATGATGCTCTGGATCTTGGGCTGTAAGGGTTGGACCTGGCCTCCACCAACAAGGTGGCCCAAGTACACCACAGTGCCCTGCCCTATCTGGCATTTGGATGCCTTGATAGTCAGTCCTGCAGATTGCAGGGCTTGTAGAACCTTCCCAAGGTGAATCAGGTGATCTGCCAGGTGGAGCTAAAGACAACGATATCATCAAGATAAGCTGCACTAAAGGACTCCAACCCAGTCAGTACTTGGTTCACCAACCCCTGGAAGATTGCAGGGGCATTCTTTAACCCAAAAGGAATTACAGTAAACTGATAGTGCCCACCATGGGTGGAGAATGCTGTTTTCTCTTTTGCTCCTGGGGCCTTGCCAATCTGACAATACCCTGCAATCAAGTCAAAGGTACTGAGAAATTTGGCTGCCCCCAACTTGCTCTTGGAATGGGGTGAGCATCTGTCTTGGTGACAGAGTTGAGCCCTCTATAGTCCACACAGAACCTCATATCTCTCTTTCCACCCTGGAGATGAGGTTTGGGGACCAGAACCACTGGGCTGGCCAAGGGGGTCACAGAGGGTTCAATTACCCCTAACTCCAGCATCTTGCTGACTTCAGCTCTGATGCTTTCCTTGACTTGGTCTGATTGTCGATAGATTTTGTTTTTGACAGGGTTACTGTCACCAGTGTCCCCATCATGGGTACACCAGTTGGTCAGGCCAGGGGTCAGGGAAAATAGACTAGCATACTGTTGCAAAACTTGTTTGCAGTCAGTCTGCTGTTGGGCAGAGAGGGTGTCTGAAAAGACTACTCCATCCACTGACCCATCTTTTGGGCTGCAAGAGAGGAGGTCAGGGAGAGGTTCACTCTCTGCTTCCTGTTCCTCATCAGTCATCCTCAGCATGGTGATGTCAGTCCTGTCATTATAGAGCTTAAGGCGGTTCACATGGATAACCTATTGGGTGTCCTGCTTGTGTCCAGGTCGACTAGGTAAGTGACCTCACTCTTTTTCTCCAGGATAGGGTAAGGGCCACTCCATTTGTCCTGGAGAGTCCTCTGTGCCACTGGCTCCAAAATCCACACCTGTTGCCCAGGTTTATATTCAACCAGTGCAGCTTTTTGGTCACACCAGTGCTTCTGAAGCTCCTGGCTGGCCTCAAGATTCTTGGAGGCCTTTTCCATATACTCAGCCATTCTGAACCTTAAGCCAAGCACATAGTCCACAATGTCTTGTTTGGGTTCCTGGAGAGGCCTCTCTCAACCCTCTTTCACAAGACAAAGTGGTCCCCTTACAGGATGACCAAACAGAAGCTCAAAGGGGGAAACCCCTACTCTCTTCTGTGGCACTTCCCTCTAAGCTAAAAGCAGGCATGGCAATAGGACATCCCATCTCCTTTTGAGTTTTTCAGGGAGTCCCACGATCATACCTTTCAATGTCTTGTTGAATCTCTCAACAAGGCCATTGGTTTGTGGCTGGTATGGGGTAGTAAACCTGTACTGCCCACCACACTCTTTCCACATGTGCTTCAGGTAAGCAGACATTAAGTTGGAACCCCTGTCTGAAACCACCTCCTTAGGGACCCCTACCCTGGTGAAGACACGCAGGAGGGCCTTGGCTACTGCAGGAGCTGTAGTAATCCTAAGGGGAATTGCTTCAGGGTACCTAGTAGCATGATCCACTACTACTAGAATAAATGTTGTCCCTGAGGCTGTGTGAAGTTCCAGTGGACCCACAATGTCCAACCCTACCCTTTCAAAGGGGACCCCCACCACTGGCAGTGGTATCAGGGGGGGCTTTGGTTGGCCACTTGTCTTGCCACTGGCCTGACAGGTAACACAGGAGCTCACAAACCCCTTCACCTTTTGGTGCATCTGGGGCCAGTAGAAGTGACTGACTAGCCTTTCCCAAGTTTTGTTTTGCCCCAGATGTCCAGCTAGGGGGATGTCATGAGCCAAAGTTAAATCAAATAAACTAAACTTGATCTTGAACTTGGAGGCTTGCCTGCAAAACAATGTTGTTGCTGTATATTACTAGCACTAGCCATACAGACTAAATACTGTCCAGAATTGTAATAAATCCTGAACACTTGAACAGAAAAAGTGAACCACTTGTCAGAAATGATGATAAAAGACACAACAACAAAATAATCTTGCCACAGTAAAGATGCAGCTGCCAGGGAGTCTCCAGAATGATAATAGTATAATGAATACGATAAAACAAGCTTATCGCTAAACTGATTTAATGCAATACAATTGCACAAGTGTTTCCGAAATGCTGATCAGTGCTGTATACTCTAAACGGATTCATATGCAAAATTGCTTCACATACGTTACGCTGCACACAGCGTACAACATTGTGACCTCCTTCATACACATTCACTGTAGAATGTAACCTCTATGCCCTCCCAAAATGCCGCAAGCATGTTAAATTATGCTCACCACACAATGTCATGACCTTTCTCATGCCCAACTTGCGTAGAACGTAGGTCTGATGCAGCACTTGCCTGACCAATGTGTTGAAACTGGCGTATCCTGAAGGCAACTCCAGTGCTGTAAATCAATGACCAATCCATCATCGCAGATTTATACTGAAGGCAGCTTCGACACCGTGAACAAGAATAATCCAATTTCCTTCCAGAAAGATCACAGTTTGGCAATTTCCAGCAAACGCTGAATGGGATGGGCTCCGTTCACCAGCAATCCAGTCCAGGTATGCCTTCTCAATTTTCTCTAACTCCCACTTGTCGCCATCATGTTACGGGAGAAGTTTATGAAAGTGCAAATCTTATGTTGGAAGAAGAGGTTTACTGAAAAAGTTAGTTACAAAATAGTTGAGCTTACCGCTTCACGTCCAGCGCCTTTCCAGTCCAGATAAGCAAGCCCAACCATGCAATCTAGAATGGGAGCACACTTACTACAAGTGGAGTTCACAAGGCATCATCAGAACAAGTTAAAGGAAAACACATACCTAAATAAAGAAAACTAGGTACATAACTAAGAATAAATGACAAATTGCTAAGAAAGAAAAGCAATACCCTTACAACAATTAGGGTATCACATGAAAGTCCAGGATTGAAAACAATGACCTAATTTTCCAGTGGAATGTGGCCCAGAGGTGCTGCTGGGAAGGGCTCCACAAGGCCCTGCTGAACCCTCAAACTCAGCTGAGATGACCGTGAAATCTTGACTGCTGAGGTTCCATCTTTTTATGGTGGCCTCTGTACCTTGGCCTGGTCCTTAGGTAATCAAATATTTTCTAAGCCTCTTTTCTGGGTTGCTGACGTTGTTCTTCCTGGTTACTCCTAGAGCTACAAAACTACCAAGAGCCATGTGTTAAGATCACAAGGCACAGTTGAAGTCCAGTCAACTGGTCCCCTAGTTCTTGCGTTCTTGTCTTTTTATGTCCCTGAGACTACAAGTGGGAGCTGTATGCTCATTGAGAAGCACTTTCAAAGCTTGTGTTAAGGGAAAGTGCATAAGGCCTCATTTCTCTTCTGGGCAGATACAGCTAGCATGTTTTTTCACTTATTATATCTCCAAGTAAGAAGTGGTTTGTGGTGAGCCCCAAACCTTCCCTCACTAGTTACCTGATTTGGCTTTATCCAACTTTTGCAGCTTAGGTAAAATTATTCCAGAGGATACTATTCTGTGGGTCTTCTAAAATGGCAGGTTCTGTGTGCCATTGTGTTGCGGTCTTTATTTCTATCCAGGAGTTGCACTATTATAATGAAAACAACCCCTTTTAAATAATGACAGACAGTCTGATCCTTCTGACTAGGGGAACATCCTTTACAACGCAACTTTTACAACGCACTACCATTACGACGCAACTTTTACAACGCAAGTTATTACAATGCATTGCGCTGGGGGGCGCTCTAGGATAGGGAATAGTTTTAATTTACTATCCAACACCTTCCCTACTATCCACGGGGACTGGAGTTGGAATAGTAAATTAAACTATTCACTATCCAGCGCCCCCCCAACGCAAGTCGTTGTAACGGCTTGCGTTGTAAAACCTGCGTCGTAATGGCATGCGTTGTAAAAGCATGCGTTGAAACGTCATACATCCTTCTGACTATGATGTTCACATAGACTTCTTGAAGTTCAGTCACACGTCTTCCTCGTCTCCAACTGCAAGTCATCTTTTCCTTACTAAAGCAACTGAACCAAAGATACCAGAGTAACCGCATGCCTACCTCTTAACAGGAGATATAAAAACCCTGTTGTCAATTACAGAATTTGTAGGGATGAGGCCACAGCACCAATCCCACTGCAGAATGCGCCAACAACTACCTAGTGCAGTCTCTTAACAATTTGATAGTTTGTTCAGCCAACCCATTTTCTTGTGGCCATTCACTGCTTTTGTGCTCGGCTGTATTATCCAGTATTATAAATGCCTCTGGAGAATCATGGGACTCCACAGCCCCTAAACAAATTCCTGGAAATCCCTCTTGGGATGAGATCAGTGGAAAGTTAACCTGTCCAGGAGTGTTCCAATATCAGAATTCCATACAGGCTTGACTGCGGTCCACTTTGAGTGATAATGAAACCGTACAGTAGCATATCTTTATCCACAAGGAAACTGATAAACCTAAAAAGGACCCAAAAAACCCAAACCCAGTCTAATCCAGTGACTTGAGGAACATTAGAAAGTGCATAGGATTTATGCATTTCAGTACCTTTCCACTGAACTTGCTTACACCATATATTCAATTATCTCTTCACCCTCCCTATCTATAATGGGCACTGATAAGGGCTGAAGAACAGGAGGCAGAATCAACTAGTGCTTTATTTTAAGAAAGCATGTGTCTTATCCTGTCTTCATAATAGGCTTTTCACCCTTTTTAGGTGGCCTATTCAGTGGCTACATTTGTCTGGCAAACCTGGGACAAGTTTCCTATAGAATTGAAAAGCCCCAGCCACTGCAATAAATGCTTTTGGTTCTTACATGCAGGTGCATCATCAGCGGTTTTGAGCACGCTAGTTCTTGGCCTAATTCAGAATGATGTAATAATAATGTGGACCATATCTTTAATACTACGTTTTTCAAATGTGCATTTATTTCCCCCTGCACATTGTTAAACTCATTATTACATGTTAAGATATATATTTGTGGGGGGATGTCTGTGGTCGGAATCACAGATTTTCAATTGTTAGCCCCACACAAATTACAGGAATTAACATTTACTTTCTGAGGAATCGGGAATATCAAGGGACCAGGGAATATGTCTCCAATTCTGTATACCCCCACCACCAAACCCACATTTCTGTGGAAAATGATATGCCCAATCCAATAGTAAAGAGAAGGAGGGCTTTTTTTGCTGAAGAGGTTTGGTTTTGGACTTTTCTTGTGGAGGGAGGGTACAGTGGAGAACCAGGAGTAGATGAGGGAGTTGGGGGGCGGGGGGAGGGGGGGCACTACTTGCTGCACTTCCCCATTTTGCAGGAAGAGGGCATATAGCACCACACAGGTCTGAGTCTTGGGATGGTGTCTTCGAGCCAGAATTACAGTGTCGGGAGTTTGCTTGTCTGTTATTGTCTGGGCCTGGAGACAATGGGCATGTTGGAGTATTCTGGTGTAGAGTGGGTGGCCCCTGGGATACCGCTCCTGACCCCTTATATTGATGGCATAATGTACCTCGCCAAAAACCCATATGTCATCCAAAAAACATGACCCCATGTATAGCTTCTTGAAGGCTGAAACCCCATTATCAAGACTAGTTCCAAATGGAAAAACATCCTTAAAGCTGTCAAATGCTTTGGGGAGGGCTCTTGAGAGCCAGGTTGCAAGATGGCCACCATCGTGTGAGGCACCCTCAGCCCGGAGAATTCTCCATCTTTTTCCTGCTAGAGTACTGCCATCCGTGCTCTGTGGAACAGAGACCTGTCTCCGCAGCCATCTGTGCAAAGGTGGCGGGATCGGGGAGCTCACTTTCCTGCAGTGCAAAGGCTAAACTGCTGGAGACTGGACCGCGATGCTGCATTAGACAGGAGGCCTACAGCTGCTGGTCTCCGGATTCCCAAGGCCTCTGCCACTGGTTACGGTGGCTGGGCCCCTGCTCCGTGGCAATCAATCAGGCGTTTGTTAAGCGTGACTGCTCACCCGTAAGGTGTGTGGGGGGGGCGTTAGCAGGCTCCAGTCCATCAAGGGGGGGGTCTGTTAAAGAGCCAGGTTTTGAGGTATCTTGAGAAGATTGGGAGCGATGTCTGTCTGAGGTGGAGCAGCAGGAGAAGGAGCGGCCTCCCGATCTGGTCTTTCTGGTGCGGGACACCACAGTGTAGGCGAGCTGGGCAAATTGTAGGGTCCTCTGGGGTGTGTGGAATTTGAGTCGACTGTTCAGGTATGCTGGTCCGGTGTCGTGGAGGTCCTTGTGGGCGTGGGCGAGCATCTTGAAGGTGACACTAACTTCGATGGGGAGCCAGTGGAGTCTGCGCAGGTGCTGGGAGATGTGTTAGTGTCTTGGCAGGTCAAGGACCATTCTTGCGGCGGCGTTCTGGATGTTCTGTAGCTTGCAGGTGAGGTTTTTGTTTATTCCGGCGTTGAGTGCGTTGCCGTAGTAGTCTGTTGGTGACCAGGGCGTGAGTGACGGTCTTTCTGTGTTCAAGGGGGATCCATTTGAAGGTCTTACGTAGGAGGCAGAGGGTGTGGAGTCAGGAGGATGAGACAGAGTTGATCTGGTGGTCCATTTTGAGCTCAGAGTCCAGAATGATTCCCAGGTTGCGTGCGTGGTCCATGGGGGGGGTGGGCGGTCTTCCGAGGCCGGGGGGCCACCATGTGTCGTTCCATGCGTCGGGTTTGGGCCCATGATGAGTACTTCTGTTTTGTTGGTATTTAGTTGTAGGCAGCTGGTTTTCATCCATTTGGCGATGGCTTCCATGCCTTCTCAAAAATTGTGTCTGGCGGTATTGGGTTCGTTGGATAGGGAGAGGATGAGTTTGGTGTCGTCTGCGTATGACACAATGTTGAGTCTGTAGGTTCTGATGATGAGGGCGAGCGGAGCAATGTAGACGTTGAAGAGTGTAGGGCTGAGGGAGGACCCCTGGGGGACTCCGCAGGTGGTAGGTGTAGGGTCGGAGAGGAGGGTGGGGGAGTCTGACCCACTGCGTTCTGCCGGAGAGGAGGGAGCAGATCCAGTTTAGGGCCTTGTCTTGGATCCCTGCGTCGTGGAGTCTGTGTATTAGGGTGTGGTGAGAGACTGTGTCAAACGTCGCTGGGAGATCGAGGAGCATGAGAGCTGCTGTTTCTCCTTTGTCCAGTAGGGTGCGGATGTCTTCTGTTGCAGCGAGGAGGGCGATTTCCGTACTGTTTTTTTTTTTTTTTTCTGAACCCGGATTGGGATGAGTCGAGGATGTTGTGCTCTTCGATGAATGTGGCGAGTTGGCCGTTGATGGCTTTCTCGATGACTTTCACTGGGAACAGGAGCAGGGAGCTGGGTCTGTAGTTTTTGAGGTCGGTGGGTTCCGCCGAGGGTTTCTTCAGGAGGGGCTTGACCTTGGCGTGTTTCCAGTAGTCGGGGAACGTGGCGGTTGCCAGGGAGCGGTTGATGGTGTGGCAGAGCATGGGTGCAATGGTGTTGCTCTATTGAAAATGTGGTGGGTTCAGGGGTCCATGGGGGCCCCGGAGTGGATTGACTTCGTCTTCATTGTGTCTTAGGTGGTGAGGGCTGTCCAGTTGTCGATCGCTAGCTTCAGGGTGTTGGGGGTGATTGGTGAGGGTTCAGTGTGTTGCTTGTCTTCGTTGAAGTTGTCGTAGATGCTCTTGATTTTGTGGTGGAAAAAGGTGCTGAGTTTGTCTCAGAGGTCTTGTGAGGGAGGGATGTCGGTGGACTAGCTGGTGGGTTGGGCAAATTGCTTGATGATGTTGAAGAGTTTTTAGTTGTTGTGTGCGTGACTGGAGATTCTGTCTTCAATCTCTTTTTTTTTCCCTCGTGTTTCTAATGAGTTGGTGGTGGGCGTTGGTGGCGGCTCTGATGTTGTTGAAGGCTTCTGTGGATTTGGTGTTCCTCCAGGCCTTTTTGAGGTGGCGGCAAGTGCGTCTGAACTCATGAAGTTCGGTGTTAAACCATCTGGCTTTCTTGGCGTGAGTGTTGTTGTTTTTCTTGCGGGGGCTATGCTGTTGGCGCTGTCGGATATCCATCTGTGTAGGGTTTGGGCTGCGATGTTGGGGTCGTCGTTTTCCGCGATGGTTGGGGTGGAGTTGCTGAGTGATGAGGTTAGCTGGACGTCAGTGATTCTGGTCCAGTTCCTTTGTGGGAGCAGGTGCAGGTGCCTGTGGATGGTGGGTGTTCTGAGGGTGAAGTGGACGCATTGATGGTCAGTCCATGGGAGTTCGGTGGTGTGGCGGAAGGAGATGGAGTTACCTGTCTTGAATAGGGGGTCGAGGGTGTGTCCTGCTGAGTGCGTGGGTTCAGTCACAGTCTGGGGGAGTCCAATGTTGTGGAGGTTGTCCAGGAGGGATGTGGTGCTGGGGTCCAGTTGGTTGTCGAGGTGGAAGTTGAGGTCTCCCAGTAGGGTGTAGTTGGTGGACTCAATTGCATGCGGGGAGATGATGAACGTGATGGAGTTGGTGAAAAGTCTGCGGGGTCCAGGGGGTCGGTAGGTGAGGGTTCCTCGGAAGGTGGTGGTAGGGCTGGCCAGTATCTTAAAGTGAAGGTGTTCCATCATGTCTGTGGGCTCGTCAGGTAGTGTGCTCAGGCGGAGGTTGGATTTGTGGACGATGGCGATTCCTCCTCCCGGGTGGGTGGGGCGGTCCTTCCTGGAGATCTTGTATGCTTGGGGAATGGCGATGTCTGTTCCCGAGGTGGTGTTGGTCCATGTTTCGGTGAAGAACGCTACGTCCGAGGTGGTGCGGGCGAGGAGGTCCCAGATTTCGGTGGTGTGTTTGCGGAGGGATCGGACGTTGAGGAGGATGCATTGCAGGGTCTTTGGTTGGGTTGTGGTCTTGCGGCCGGGTTGCACCGGGTCCGTGGTCTTGGCGGAGCTGCAGGTGTGGTGGCAACAGTGACAGCTGAAGGGTCCGTGGGTGTCGGCTGGTGATGCTAGCTTGCAGTTGTTTTTGCGTCCTGGTTTGAGATCCTGGAGTGCCACTGGGTTGTAGAGTTGGCGTTGAGGAAGTCCAGGGTTCCTGGTGCTGGTCGCGGTCAGGTCGCGGACAGGCGCAGACGGGCACACATTGCCACAGTAGTTTCTGGCACTGAACAAAACTACTGTGTGTCGATCTGCTTCTTGTGAAAGAACAGAATGATGTCACAGTGAAGCTAGCCGATAGACTGAGGGACAGAATTTCAATAAACTCAAAAGGTCATTAACGCCAGACCTAATTAGGGGCCCAATTATTAAAGAAAGTCTCCCATGTCCTTGAATTAAGTGTAGATATACAGCTTTTGTGAATTTACTAGACTATACAGAATTAGGCCAAGAAATAGTACTCCTAGAAAATATTCAGGAACTGCATTTTGGCACAAGCAAATATGCAGATGTACATTTGCTCATGCGAAAAATCGGAGTGTTTACAAGTTTACTTTCCCTCCAACCACTTTTTTCCCAACTCTGGAAGAAGTTTTATATCTGCCATTGTTAGGAGCAAATTTCCACCCTTTCCCATGGGAAAAGATTAGAGAAGAGTTGGTGAAAACACTTAAAACATGCAAGTTGGTAGGTTTGCACAGACTCAACCTTTACCTTCAGCCCTAGTATGTAGATCTGCCGAAACGTGGCAACATAAGGGAATTGCTAGTATTCAAACCAGACTATGGAAGGAAGTCTGGCATAATCAGAGAGGCTATTTCAGAGTTCTTATATAATGAGATTGCTTCCATAATTTGTTGCCGCATTACATGGCACAAAAGGGACAAGTGTATTTTGTTACAGGACAAGTAGATTTATGAAGCAACCTGCCCCATGGACAAGTAGATATTTTATTAAATTTATTAAATTCCACACCCCTGTACCTACTTTCTAAAAGTGGTGTTTTCAAACACAGAATGTAAAAATCACCCTCACTAAAATATATGCATTTTAACATTCTGAGTGCAGGCATACTAAACTTTATTGTCCTACCTTGTTCCCAAGGGTAGTTATGTTTATAAGATGTTATAAGCAAACTCCCAATTCTATCCTATGGGAACAGGTAGCCTTGCAATAGTGAAAAACAAAATTGACATTAATTTCTCTATCAGGACATGCCACACATATCAGGACATGCCACACATATCAGGGTATGTCCTACCTTTAACATACATTGCACCCTGCCCACAGGGGTACCTTTGGCCTACCTTAGGGTGACTACCATTTAAGAAAGGGGAAGGTTAGGGCCTGGCAAGTGGGTGCACTTGCCAGGTTGACATGGCAGTACCAGACTGCACACAGGCTCTGCAATCGCAGGCCTGAGTTATATTTACAGGCTGCTAATGTTGGTGGCACAATCAGTGCTGCAGCCCACTCGCCGCATTTGATGTACAGGCCATGGGCACACACAGTGCACTGTACTAGGGACTGATTAGTAAATCAAACATGGAAACACCAATCCATAACAATAATTTACAAAGTGAGCACTTGCACTTTGGCACTGAACAGCATTGGCAAAGAGCCCAAAGCATTTAGACCACCAAAACGGAGTCCAACACACAGCAAAAACATAGGAGGTAAAGGCAAAACATATATGGGAAACCCACACCAGTGATGCCAGTTCTAACAGTGGGTATAATCTCTGATCACCCCAAACCTGTAATTGAAACAGGTGCAAACTGTAACAGTACATAACTCACATCACCCTCATCCACAACCATGACCTTCTCTTGGATCCACCACTATATGCAAGTCATATTGATGAGCCCAACCCAAAATAGGTGGACCTTCACTTGCAACATATATCTTCCCCTTAATGTGTCGCTTCCGAAACTCCATCTTCACGTCAAAATAACCCACCACACCAATGTTGGCTCCTTGATAACTTTTCAATACCACATCTGTGGTATTCAGCACTCTGTCCGGCCACACTTCATGAAACAGTTCTTTCAAAATAATGCTGTACAAGGAGCTCGAGTCCACCATCAGTGTTACTGCTGTCTCATCCACCACAAGGTCTGCTCTGGGACGTAAGCGTCTCTTGGATTCAGCAAGGTCACTAAGCTCAATTTGGCCAATGTGTTCTGAGTCCACTATGAGAACCCTGTGCTCCATGATTTCTGACGATTCCTCTACTGCTGCCACCCTTCCTTTGCTCGCCTTGCACATCTGAGCAAAATGGCCCTTACGCCCACAAGAACGACAATCTTTTCCCAAAGCAAAACAGGATTTGGTATCCCCTAGGTGAAAGTTGCTGCCACAGCGGTAGGAAAAACATGGAGTGGATCTGCCTTGAGAGAATACAGTGGTTCTTGAACTTGCATTTTTATTAGGTGGCACAGTTGAAATTGCTGCTTTCCTGTTGACAAAATTAACCTACTCAGTCTTGCAATCTACTTCTGTTATGTCTGTTTTCCCTGTTGCTCATTTTTTGCATCTCCTTCATACATTTCTCCGATTCCTCCACAACTTTAGCCATCTTTATGGCATCCTTTAATGTGGGATCAGCTACTGCCCACAAGCGCTACTGATTTTTTTTGTTATTGCAGTGAACAATTAATGGTCTCTTTTTTGAGTTCCTCCTTCATGAATCCTAACTTGCATTTCATGGCCCATTTCCTTAATCTCACCACAAACTCATCTACGGATTCGCCAGGCCTCTGCGGTTGGGTGTAGAACTTGTGTTATTGCATACCAATATTCAAGGTCTTAGCAAAGCATTTGTGAAGACGCAATTTGGCCTCCTCATACACATCTTCCATTACATCACCGTTTTCTTCCTAAACTTGTGGCAAATATTTCAAGATATGTTGACCCCCAGTGTCAAGACATCCCGCTAACAAAGCTTTTTGTATGATTGGCAGAAAGTTAGAGCGTCCTAACACTACAATGTAGTTTTCAAATGTCTCAAACCAATCTTCCTACTCGAACAGCGGTTCACCATGTGAAATTAGAAATGGAGTGACAACCACAGACTGATTAATACTCATGATGGATGAGATAACACTTGTTGCTTTTGAAAACTTACAATATATTTATTTAAATTTTGATAGTAGTCACAGTGCAGTACCAGCAACGACCCCACGCTGGCAGCGTTCGCGATAAATTTCTCTTTCCCAGTGTTGAACTCTGTGGTAGGCTGGTCGAGAGGGAGGGAGAAATGGCAGAATGATTGTACTAATGTCTTAAAATTGGCAGGTGAGACAGTGCTAAATTATTCATATACAACCGCTTGTTCCTGAATACCAGCAGTACACTAAATACTGGAGCAGCAACTGGAAGCCTTCGTAGCGTTTAACGAACGCAGTGGGTCCGCCGGTGTCAGACGCTCACGCTGAAACCAAAGGGAGAGCGGCAGGAAGCGTGAGAGCAAGCAGCGTGAGGGATAAGCGCGCAGGCACTGTTTTGAACGCTTAACGTGCTCGAGGGTTTGAACGCCTTGCGTTTTAAGTTGGCGGTAAAGGCTGATTGCGGTTGACAGGGACAGGGAAAATCGCTAGGGCTGTGAATGTAAAAATAAAAATATTCTGCGCAGGCAGTCCTACCGCACTCCTCACATCAGTGAAAGGGTTAAATATGTGGCGCAGGGTTCCTTTCGTCTTCAGCTCCACTTCACAGGCACAGGTGTCAGGCACATCCCATCCTGTCGCCAATAATGTTGTAGTCTCTCCAGTCCAAGAACGACACGTACCCCAAACTGTTGGGTTCTTTAACTTTAATGGAGCATAGGAACCTTGTGCTTGAACAGCCAGACATCAATAGCCCCCACTGGTCACAACTGCCCTGGAACCCACCTATGTCACTATTCCCACATTTTACTAATGACTAGAGACACCAGGTAAAGAGTGAAGAGAGACTAAATGTTATGTTATGTTATGTTAATACTGCTTATATAGCGCATGGCTACCCCAGCAATGGGGCGTCCCAGCGCTGCGGACAAACCTAGAAGCAGTGCAACACAGCAGAGAGAGTGGAGCTAGATGGAAGAGAACAGCCAAGTTTTAATCTGTTTGCGGAACAGCAGGTGATTAGAAGTGGCCCGAGCCCCAAGTGGGATCGAGTTCCACAGCTTCGGCGCCAGATGCCTAAAAGAGCGACCACCAGCTCGGCTCCTACGGATCTTAGTCGTGCGTGCCAGAGACAGGTCGGCTGAACGAAGGGCGCGCGAGGGGGCATAGAAGGTACAGAGTCCCAGCAAGGTTTGGGGGGCGGTATTATACAGGATTTTATGAATTAAACAGAGGCTTTTGAACTGGATACGTTGTTTAACGGGAAGCCAATGTAACCGATGGAGGATAGGGGAGGTGTGGCATTTTTTTGGCAGAGCGAATAGAGTGCGCGCCGCGGCATTCTGAGCTCTCTGGAGCCTGTTTATCACCGTCAAGTTAGAGCCTAGCATCAGGACATTACAGTAGTCTAGATGGGATAAGACTAGGGCCTGGATTATAGTCTGGCGGATGCAAGGCTCAAAGAATCCGAGGATAGGTTTAAGAGAGCGCAGGCGACCATAACAGGTGCCTGCCACTCTCTTGGCATGAGTTTCCATGGAGAGTGAGTTATCCAACATCACACCCAGGTTTTTAACAGTCTCTTTGGGGACAGGAGAGGGTCCCAGAGTGGGAGGCCACCAATGTGCGTCCCATTTCTCGGTATCCTTACCTACAATGAGTATCTCCGTCTTAGAAGAATTTAGCTGGAGATAGTTATGTGACAGCCAGTTCGATATAGCCAGGATATCTTCCTGGAACTTAATTTGGTCAGCCCCACTGTTCTTAGATCACATCATAATAGTTTGACTCCACACTTCCTGCTCCCATTTCTTGAAACTCTGCAACAGCATAATGCAACCCTATAGTGCTGATCTGCCTCTTTGTGTCAAAACACATAAAGTTATCAGAGACCTCATTTTTATTTTTTAATGGGGAAATGGAGTGCCTACCTTTCTGACTGTACTATGATGAGTGAAGCTAAAATACCACTGTCCGGCTTTGAAGATCCCTTTGTTGTCTTTGTTATTTGGCAACCCATGTTTGCTATTTCCATGTTAACTGTAAATATGTGCACCATTTGGTTTATGCCTAAAGAATGCATTTTCAAATCTGGCACCTATTGGGACCAAAATATGACCTAAAATGTTACTAGACGTCTTGGGCGCTGGAGTTTCTAAAATTTTGATCTCAAGATCCGTATTCTGATATAAGGCTGCCTTATGGCTAATTAGTGGTTCTTCAGAATTACTTTGACCTCTCTTACAAGGAATCTAGATTTGTTGATGGAATACAGATGCTGGGACTCTGTACTCGTCTGGTCCTACCACACTGACAAACTTAGTGGGCTGAAGAGTGAACTCCTGTACTTCCCGTTCCCAAAATAAATAAGTTGTGCCTCAGAAGTTCTCATTTCCTAAAAACTCGCCACCCAAACATCAAGGATCCCTAACCCCAAAATGGAATTGGTGCTTCTAATAAGCCTGGTGCATATAATGGTCCAGACATGGAGTTTTATTGGTGACCTTTGGTGTGATCACCAGTGTCTTTTTAGGGGAACAGTATAAGATCTCTGAAAAGCTAGAACTAGTTAAGGATCCAACTTGTAATCTCTTTTAGCGAAACGCTTATAGTATATCTCCAGTACCTTTAATTAATGGCCAGTGCTCCACAAATGGAGTAACTGGTAGCTGTCTATATTTTCCTTAAGTGTGACCCAGTAGACGAGGGACACCTCATGTAGTCACTAGCTTCACTCCCTGATAGAAATGTGACTTTATGGTGAGGACTTTACTTTCACTTCAAACAAATTTTTTTCCAGAGTTTCATGGAGTAGACAGATGTAAAAAGTGGTCTGCAAACAGCGAGACCTCCTCCCCCCCAAATAGAACTGAGTCCCATGCATGGGGTTGTGGGGCTGCAAAGGTGGGCAACCTTGTGGAGTGGGATGCAGGGATTGTCACCTAAAAGGCATAAGGTGGGACACTCTTAGGGTGAAGGCTTATCAGCTCTTTAGGTTATAATTGATGCCACTGCTCCATGACCCATGATTATCTGATGATGACCAACTGTACTTCAGAATATTGTATCTACTGGGTAGCCTTAGTTAACAAAACCTTCTCATGAAAGATCGCTCAGCCATCTAGCCCTTGTGCAGGTATTGCTGGGATTTTGCCAGCTTTTTCTGGCTGGCACAGACTACTTCATTGAGCAGGTGATGTTTCAGCTTCACAGCTCAGAGCAGCAAAGCTTCACAGAGACTGCAGACACTTTTGTCCCAGTCTTGTTTGACAGTAGTAACCCAGCCGTGGTTCTAATACTTCTCAGTTGTTGTAGTCTTACATACATTTGCTAACATCCTTTTTTTTTTTTTTAAACCTATTTTATTGGCATTTAAGTATCAGCGGTACATATTCAATTCATTTCAGTTTCAAAAGCTTTATTCGGTTTGTAAGTCACAACCATATAAGCAATCATTGAAATACAGTACATCATTATTATTATTATCAGCCCTTATTAAATACACTGGTAATTCTTAACATTGTGGATAAATTTATATACACCGTTGGTAGATAATATTCGTGCAAACTCGCAAACAAGTGCCTTATGCTCTCTGTTACATAATGTGCAAATGTCGCAATACAGTACCATGTATGAATAATTTACATTTCATACAGAGTTTTCCAAAGTGACAGATGCTATAAATAATACATTATGTGCAAATTATGCAATAAAGTGCCATATGCCAACAGTGTGCATTTCGTGCAAATTTAGCAAAAAAGTGCCACATGCCACTAATACTTGGGTAAATAAAATTAGGGCATTCCGACATGTTTGACATATTTAAGTATGAGTCACTTGTACAGAGCCAAAAGGATTCATAAAGTGCTATCGGGCTATCTTAGTTAATTGATCAAGGCATAAATATGTAAACTCATAAGACTATAGATTTCCTAGCAGCTATGCACTTTAAAATATAAGATGCGACATAAAAACAAATATTCCAGCGTGAACATTAGCTTCATAGCATTTTTAGTGGATTGTACGTTGTATTTTAAAAGGATCACTGACATAATATCGAGGGACATAATATCTAGTTGAAAAAATATCTTTGACAAAATATCGACAGACAGAATATCGAGTTTGTATCTACAAACAGGTAAGTACAAAATTATCGACTACAAAATATTGTTTACAAAAATATAGTTAATTAAAATATCGACTATATTAAAAACAGTGTTAAATTAATATTAAAAATGAATTACTAAAATATACTTAAATTACCTTATAATAATTAAATAATTAATGAAAGTTATAAAAGAAATTTACAATCATATATTTGTTAAAATATATATATATATATATATATATATATATATATATATATATATATATATATATATATATATATATATATATATATATATATATATAACATAATATAATTAGATAATAATCAATATTATTACCGTAGGATAGCGGACGTGTAAACATTACTATTCCCACTCCAGAGAGTGCAACAGTAGGGAAAGCGTTGGATAGCGTAGGGGTAAAAACTACTAATCCCACTCCAGTGAGTGCAACAGTAGGGAAAGCGTTGGATAGCGTAGGGGTAAAAATTACTATTCCCACTCCAAAGAGTGCAACAGTATGGAAAGCGTTGGATAGCGTAGGGGTAAAAATTACTATTCCCACTCCAGTGGGTGCAACAGTAGGGAAAGCGTTGGATAGCGTAGAGGTAAAAATTACTATTCCCACTCCAGTGGGTGCAACAGTAGGGAAAGCGTTGGATAGCGTAGAGGTAAAAATTACTATTCCCACTCCAGTGGGTGCAACAGTGGGGAAAGCGTTGGGTAGCGTAGACGTAAAAATTACTGTTCCCACTCCAGTGCGTGCAACAGTAGGGAAAGCGTTGGATAGCGTAGGGGTAAAAATTACTATTCCCACTCCAGTGGGTGCAACAGTAGGGAAAGCGTCGGATAGCGTAGAGGTAAAAATTACTATTCCCACTCCAGTGGGTGCAACAGTAGGGAAAGCATTGGATAGCGTAGGGGTGAAAATTACTATTCCTACTCCAGTGAGTTCAACAGTAAGGAAAGCGTTGGATAGCGTAGGGGTAAAAATTACTATTCCCACTCCAGTGGGTGCAACAGTAGGACACGCTTTGGATAGCGTAGAGTTAAAAATTACTATTCCCACTCCAGTGGGTGCAACAGTAGGGAAAGCATTGGATAGCGTAGAGGTAAAAATTACTATTACCACTCCAGTGGGTGCAACAGTGGGGAAAGCGTTGGATAGCGTAGAGGTAAAAATTACTGTTCCCACTCCAGTGGGTGCAACAGTAGGGAAAGCGTTGGATAGCGTAGAGGTAAAAAATACTATTCCCATTCCAGTGGGTGCAACAGTAGAGAAAGCGTTGGATAGCGTAGAGGTAAAAATTACTCTTCCCACTCCAGTGAGTGCAACAGTAGGGAAAGTGTTGGATAGCGTAGGGGTAAAAATTTCTATTCCCACTCCAAAGAGTGCAACAGTAGGGAAAGCGTTGGATAGCGTAGGAGTTAAAATTACTATTCCCACTCCGGTGAGTGGAACAGTAGGGAAAGCGTTGCATAGCGTAGGGGTAAAAATGACTATTCCCACTCCAAAGAGTGCAACAGTAGGGAAAGCGTTGGATAGCGTAGGGGTTAAAATTACTATTCCTACTCCAGTGAGTGCAAAAGTAGGGAAAGCGTTGGATAGCGTAGGGGTAAAAATTACTATTCCCACTCCAGAATGTGCAACAGTAGGGAAAGTAAATACTTCATATAATATTTAAAAAAATATAAATTAATATCTATAACACATTATTTTAAAGTAATTACCTAATTATGTTAATATAACAATTAATCAATTAAAATTACAAATTACAAATTAATTATTACTATTTGTTACCTATTAATCCAAATTAATTACAAATTAAAAATTATTTAATTAACAATTAAAACTTATTTATCTATTATTTCAAATTAAATACAATTAAATACATTGAATTATTTAATTAACTATAAATAAATTACTTCCCACCCTATTCCCCTATAAACCCACATCCCGCTACTGAAAATAAATTAGTAAAATTAACATAATTAGCAATTAATCAATTAAAATTTATTGCCAATTAAAATTTAATTAATTACCCATAAAAATGTAATTAACAATTCTAAAAAAATACCTATAAATATTTTAACATATTTAATTAATTTTTATTATATTACTTTCCACCCAATTCTCCTGTAAACCCACAACCCGCTACAGAAAATAAATTAGTAAAATTAACATAATTAGCAATTATTCAATTAATTAAAATTAATTGCCAATTAACATTTAATTAATTACCAAATATAAATTAACAATTAAATAAAAAATAATACCAATAAATAAATTTACATATTTAATTAAATTACTTCCCACCCTATTCCCCTATAAACCCGCTACAGAATTTAATTACGCAAAAAATAAAAAAACTAATTTCATTATTTTAAATTAATTATAACATAAATACACAATGTTCACACATATAATAACATAAACACTATAAAAAATTAGATACTATTAAAAATTAGATATTTTAATTACCTATATTATATACTTCGATATTTTAACTTTCTATATTTTTAACATTCGATATTACATTACTTACCTTAAAAACGATATTTTTGATGTCTATATTCTGTCCATTCGATATTTTGTCCAGTCTATATTTTGAACTCGATAATATGTCCAGTCGTTATTATGTCTGTTTACCATTTTAAAAGGATAGGTTTCAGGTAAAATTTCCCTAAAAATGAATAGAATTTACAGAACAATAGAAAATGACAGCAACTTTGTTTAGATATGTTATCGCATGGGCATTCACAATTACTGCTTTTTTTTATGATTGGAAAGGCCACAAGATGGTGAACAATCCCTAGCCTGAGACGTGTCAATACGAAGTGATGGGAACATCTTGTCACTCCAGTCAAGTATGCCTGAAAACCGGTCCTAAGGTTTAGTTGCTGGTAAAATAGAAGTGTGGGTTGATCTCCAAGCAATCTCCCTCGCATCTCCCTTTTATGAGCTAAGAAAGTTGCTTTTAGCTCCTTTTTGGGTATCAGCACAGCGTACTCTGGTTCCGTATAAATATTACAGTTGAACAAAAGGCTGAACCAATAATGGATAAAACTTAGCCAGGGAATGCGGGAGCGATGGTCCAATTTCATACAATCTGTAATTATGGACTATGTGAATACATTTTAATTTTTGGACCAGATAGAACGCCATAAAAGCAAGGGGTGTATGGCGGCTAGGTCTGAAATATAATTAATTCCCACTTCCTGATGTATTAATTCAGTGGAAGCCGAAGTTGGTGCGCTCAGTAACCGTTTAAGAAAAATGTTTTCGTCATGCTGAAGTGTTTTTTTACAACAATGACCCCAGACTCCTGCCCCGTACAAGGCAGAGGATACACACCTGGCATTGTAAATGGCCACCATATCTTTTAGTCTGCGGTCCCCCAGTTTTGTAGAAAATCTTAAAATGCTATTAGTGTTCCTACTCATTTTATAGCGCACATTTTTGTGTTCACGTGACCATTTCCCATTCCCTGCAAATGTTACACCCAGATAGCAGAATGATTTGACCAATTGTACTTTAGTATTTTCTAGATAAAAAGACCTAGTTAGTTTGACTTTCTTCCCGCATGTCATGACAAATGTCTTAGATTTATTAATTAAAAGTTTTCTTCCTTTAATAAATAGTGTAAAATTGTTAATAAGTTACTGGAGGCCCATAGGGCTACGCGATAATAAAACAGCATCGTCTGCATATAACAAAATTGGTACAGCCTTTCCATCTATCAATGGGGCGTCCGCAGGTATCTGACTTAAAATCGCGTCAATTTGATTAATAAATAATGAAAATAAAAGTGGGGCCAAAACACAACCCTGGCGGATGCCCCTCCTTACACTAAAGATAGGGGTGCATTCGCCAGCGGGCCCATATCGCACACTACTCGATAATCTCTTGTATACTCTAGCCAAGAAGTAAACAATTTCCTTTGGGGCACCAGATTCAAGTAATGTGGACCACAAAATTGAGTGGTCCACAAGGTCGAAGGCACTACTCAAGTCTGCGAAACATAAAAACATATTGCCCCCTTTCACTGATGTATACTTGCTAATGAGCAGGTCAAGGTTAACACATTGTTCCAAGTTTCCTAGGCCCTTTCTGAACCCATATTGTGCTTGCGAAAGGATGTTGTTATCTGAAGCCCAGGTTTCCAGCCCTTCTAGTAAAATCCTGCTCATAACCTTGATGGACGAATCTAACAGTGACATTGGACGGTAGTTACATGCTTCTGATCTAGAGCCTTTTTTAAAAAGGGGAATAATGAGTGACTGGCCCCAGGACAGCGGGAATTGGCTCAATACCGCAGCATTAAAAATCCTGGCTAAAATCGCGGCCCATAAATCCATTTCACTTCTATATAAATCAATCGGCACCACATCGGGGCCAGGTGCTTTGCCCCCGTGCTATTAACTAGCCCCTCATGTACTTCTACGCTAATTAGCAAGGGTAATGTGGGCCATGTAAAATCATTAATAAATGATAAATCTAAAACCTCCCTATCCGGGTTAAAAATATTGGTAAAATGTTCGAACCAAGCGTTGCAGTTCACATGTGAAGTTAATTCTGGAGTACGCTCGTTCTGTAAAAAGGGACTGTTTTAGTTTCCCAAAACAGTTTGCTGTTATTTGTGTCTGCTGCTAAGCTAAGTTTATCCCAGGCTTCTGACTGAAGCTCAATTTTCCGTGCCTCGATAGTTAGCTTGTAAGTGTGGCGTAGATCATGAATATGTGTTGGATTGCGTGGTTTAATACCTAAGGCATGTTTCAGACTACGTAAAGCTTGAGTGCACTTTTTGTCGAACCATCCAGATGCACCTGTTTTGTTCCTTTAAAGCTCTTGGTTAATAAACCTTCAATTGTTTTATTTATCTTAAAAAAGTTATAAATCAGTGTATGTGGGTTAGCCTCATCGCTAAGACAGTGATATTTCTTTTCTGCATTTTATTACTACGTCCCTTTGAATCTTTTGGGGGTCGACTCCAGCCCATTTTATCCTCATTCCATTTGGTCTTGTCGGGACAATATTGGAAATACGGTCACTATTGTTGTGTTTATTCCCCCAGCATAACAGTGATTTAGAAATGCTATTATGATCACTTACGGCCTGTTCTGTGATCCCTAAGTTAGAATAGTCACTGTTGCAGGAAATCAGGATGTGGTCAATATTGCTAGCGGCATTCCTGCCAGTCAAGGTTGGGCATTTGATGTTTCCCCTTCTCCGGGTACAGTTTAATAATTCAAGATCGAATTTCGCCATTAAAGTATTTAAAGCTAAACCGTATTCGCAATGGGGGAAGTGTATATGGTCGACATTGTTATCAGCACTATGACCCTTCATAAATCCACATGTCTTAGTTTGCGCCAGTTGGCACGCTTGAATATTAAAATCGCCAACCCAAACAATGATGGCTAACTTGCTTGACAGTGCCAATGCCCTTTCGATCTCTTTTCCCCAAGCCTGCACTACAGTCCCCCTACTGTTATCAAAAATATTATTATAATAATTAACTTAAACCAAGTCTTTACCCCTATAGAAGTCGAGTCTCATCACCTGACTAGGAGTGTCTATTGTTGTACAGCTTTTGATTTTATACACCGTTAATTTATTTGACACAAGCAGCAAAAGACCACCCTTTGCTCTGCCTGCCACGGAATTGGCAGCGCTAAACCAATTCGAGGTGTAACCCTCAACAAAAATCGATTTCCTGCACCAGGTTTCCTGCATGCAGATTATATCATAGCCTAATGAAATGAAATCCCTCCAGAATGGTGTATCTAATTTCTTACTGAGGCCTGCAATCTTCCATGTTACGATGGTGTAACCTTTGTTAGAGGTGTTGTTTACAAATGTACTTCGGGGGGTAACTGGGCTCTCCTTATGGGAAATGTCAAGCATCTCCTCAGTTATTGACGGGGTTTCAGTTGCCCCCCCTAGGGGGAATGTATTTGGTTCGCTATTCTTAACAATGGCCATTTCTACATAAGCTTGCCCGCAATCTTGCGTCATAAAAGAAAGGAGTGGCCAAACTTCTAGTGCTTCCCCCTCAGTCTCCCTATGCAAAGTCCCTGATGAACTATAATTCGGGGTTAAGTCATAACCTGACATAAGTCAGTCGTTATCTTCTAAGGGGCTTAGTGCCTGAAATATGTTGTATGTTGGGACTGTAATGCAAGGTGGCGGTATTAATGGCAATGTCATTGTGTTCAAAATAGGTTTACAGTCAAAATTTGGGCTGCCATGGTTATTTCTCGCCATCAGGTGTCTATATAAATATCCTAAGGGAAGGAGAGTTGTATTAAACTCCCAACATGATGGGGAAGGGGCACTCAATAAGGTATTCCGTGCCCAGCTAGGGGTCCTGAAATTGATAATTATACAGTCACCCTCAAAACTTTTCTTGAGGGGCCCGATTAACCCCACCCTTTGGGTTAACAGTACCTTTTCTGCCCCTGCCATTGGGAAGCCACAGTTTTTAGACAGCCAATATATTGTTTTATTTTTTAGTGTGTTGTGGTTTTCCATCTGGTCTTTCCGTAATTTGGGCACGTTCACGAGGACCGCTACATAAGCCCCACATTCAGGCGGCAAGTTAATAAATACAGGTGTCTTGTTTGTGGTAGGTAGCATAGGATCAGGAAAACCTAGTTTGGGAGTTTCTGCTGCTAACCGTTTGCTAGCCCCTGTAGTTAATTTCTCCCTTTGAATCAGATCGTGGTTGGATACAGTGGCTGGCGATATTCTAGTTGGCATAGAGTATTCCTTAGGTTTTGTTCTAGGACCTAGATGTTCTGCAAGTGCCCTTTCTAGATGTTCGTTATTCGTTTTGGGTGTCGATGGAATGCCGCTACTGTTGGTATCTAAGTTAATTATTTCACTGTTTGTGTCTCTGTTTGCAACTGCCCTTAGGCTGCCTTGTTGGGCCCTCATACTGAATTTGTCAAAGTTACCACTTAGCTTGTGGACTTCCCTGGCTAAATTATCGACCTTTTCATGAAGTGGCCTGAGCAGCTCGATTAGTTTGTCAAAAATTACTCCTATATTTGGTGTACCATAGGCATCGTCTGGGCCTTGTTTGCTACTTGTAGTTACCATGTCCCACCCGTAAAGAAGATTTCTTATCCTTTTTGGCCTTTGTGTTCCCCTGGCCTGTTGTTTTCTTTTTGTATCCCTTTGATTTAATTGGGGAGACAGGTGAAGGGGCCAGGTTGGATAGTCTGGGTGTATTAGAAATGCGAGAGCGCTCTGCTTCGATGTTAATTACACCGTCAGTTAAGCCTGTAGTATCTAAAGGAGTAACAGCTAGCACAGAGGTGTTCAGTCTATCCTCGCTGGTCAGAATGGGCTCTTCACTTACACTAACCTGGTCTCCAAACATAAGGCTAGACCCCTTAGATAGACGTCTTTCCGTGCGGTCAATTTCTTCGGATAAGGCGCTAACTGCTTTTACTAAATATGTATCTATGGTGGTACACGTTTTTCCCATCAGGGGTTTTGCTCGTCGCCTTGCCATAGTAGGGGGATAAACAGTATTCAATCTCACTCCACAGTATAATAACTTCTTCTTAGAATCCTGGGTAGTAAAACCTAGGCCAGCAAAAGTACCATTAACAAGCCTTAACCCAGCAGTACAACATAAATACTTTTTTTTTAAAAAAACAAGTCCACGCCCAGTCAGTTTCAAAGTGTTAGGGGGGTGGCCCAGCCCGGCCTCCTTCGGCCTCTGATAGGTGCGGATGGGCCCGCCCTTGGCCCGGGCAGCGCCCGGGCACGTCCCACGCTGCGGGAGCCCTGCAGAGGTTTAGTAGCGCCTCCTGGCACGGAAAGGTGACGCTGCTGGTGAGCGTCCCTGGGGACTCTGGGAAACGGAGTCCCGGGCATCTCTCGCGGCGTGCAGTGGCGGCAGCAGCCCCCCCCCGGGCAGTTCAGATGAGCACTGGCTGCCGCGGGACAACAAGGGCAGCGTTGGCAGGGACCCCTAGTCATAATCATTTCTAGTTAACAGTTCAGAGTACAGGTCAGCTAGTCACTAGTCCATATCTCTTCTCGCCGTGCGACTTTCCGCCATGTTATACTGCTCTAGTAGTAAGTGGCTGATATGCAACAGAAAAATCTAACCGTTCCCTCCCCCCCCGGCTGCTGTCGACTAACCTGCCACTATATCTCTCCCTGCACCTGTGGTCTGGGTCTCACTCTCCCTGGGTTCAGCCTTAGGCCAGACTCATGCAAACCTTCAGGTCTGTGGATGTTAGGGTGCTATTGTTCGCTCATGGCACCCCCTCTCTCCCTTCCCGCTCCTGGCTATTAGGGCTGACCGGTCGAGACCTGGCCTGAGGTGTGCTGGGAGTAGACTCCTGGTCTACATTCTTCAGGTCGTCTACTAATGCTCCCCAAGCCTGCGCTCTTTCCAGTCTACCTATGCCTCGTTGTGAATTCCGAAGCAGTATTCTATGTTCGCAGCCCGCCCATTTCTGCAGTTCCCGCTTCCAGTTGACCACCCTCGGACCCGCTGGGGCCTTCCATTTGCTTATTTCTCGTTTTGCTAAAATATATGCTAGGTCTTGAAACCTTGCCGTAACCTTGATCTTAGCGGAGTGGGGGGAACCGGTTCAGCAGCACATGACTATGGGTGCATGGGATCTCCTTCTCTGACGCCCACTGTCTAAATATGCACGTCTTGCCAGTACTCTTCTAGCTGTGGGCAGCTCCACATCATGTGAATGTAACTAGCTCCTATCTCCTGACGGCGAGGGCAACTCGCATCATCTCGATGGAAATAGCGATTAATTGTCAGGTGTAATGTATGCTCTATGTAGGGTGTAAAAACAAATTAATTGGAATCGTGCATTACGGGATACCTTGGTGGCTCTGAGGTTTGCTAACATCCTTGTTGTACAACCCACTAATAATTTGCAAACTAAATCTGAAGTGTGTTACATTACATTTGTGATACAGAAGGCCACTAATAAAGAACTTGTAGACTTCATGTAAAACAATTTGCAAATGGAATACCAATGATGCCTCAAACTAGTTCCATGCAGCAAAACATGAGAAGTACATTTCTAGACTTAGATTGGTTCTTTTTTTTTTTTTGTCCTTGCGATTGTTAGTCGAATGACTCAAACCCGGGGGATTTTTAAGTTTTATGTTTCTTGGTTGACTGCTGAATTTCTGCAGTAAAGAAGGTTAAGCATAATCTTGCCTCCATGCCCTTACTATACTTGCAACTTTCTTACTTTTGAACTAGAGAATTTTGCATTTCTGCCTACTTGCCAGAAGTAATTGGAGAGAGGTGCTCTTGCTCACCTTCCAGCATGTTGCTGTTTAAAAAAAAAAAAAAAAAATCCACTGGAGAACCAGGGGCAATTTGCCTCTTCCTCCATTCTCATCAATATTGTTGGTTTCTGCATGTACAACTATCTCCAGGCCCTAAAAATGTATGGATGTTAAAAAGAGATTTAAATATTTGTGTCAATAATCTGCTCTTTTCCAAGAAGCCTAGAGTGGAACACCCAATTGAGATCAGAATGTCAATAGGGAGTTCAGTTCTAGAAGCCATCTTGAAATAGATATTTCTCCATTAACTGAACACTGACTTGCCACCGAAGCTCTCCAGTCTGCATGGGCCTTGCTAGTCACTATTTAATTATTACTCACTTGCTACAAAGGGGAGACTAGATGTCTGTTTATTTGAAGTGCTACTAGCCTACCAAAGACCGTCTCGATTACAAGAACACCATGACAGATGCACAAATGGTATCCGGTCCTCATATTCATAGGTCAAAACAGGTCCCAAGTACCTCACTGCTAGGGAGGCATGCAAACACTCAAACTCCATAAGGAGCTCCAAAGAATTCCCACTGTGACTACCTTTATAAAACCACAGCGAGGAGGAGCCCCCCGACGAGGCATACAGCTTCAGTGGGTAAGGGCTACAGTCATTTTAAGGGAGCACCCCAATAAGGAAATCAGATTTAGTAAGTGTAGTAAAAAACATACTTCGGCACCACATCTTCTCTCCATTTAATATCAGATTCCATAAATTCTGTACAAGTCGTTCCTGCCTGAAAATAAAAGACTAACCTTAACCTCACTATATTGTTCCAATCTCCCCCGGCGTCCTTCCCATACTTTTACTTGTACTAAAATAAAAAAAATAGGTATACTTGTTGGAATCATAAAGCCAGATCGCCATTTCCACTCTCCCTCCATACAACCTTATTCCAGCACTGTCCCAATACTTGCAGTTTATGCCATCCGCATTTTCTGAAACCAGAATGTTGTAATTACATGAAAATGCACCCACTATTAGGTCCTGAGTCCTGATAACTGAATAAGTGTAATAGCAGTTAAGAATTGAAATTATTTTACAATGACAAGAGACTGAAACTATTATACAACCATATGTTGGCAACCGAATAATTTCAGGTAACCCAAACTGCACACAACCTGACAAAGAGCAAAACGATGAAGACCTATCTACTGGAGGTTACTTGCCAATAATTCACCAGAAAATGTTCTTCTAAATCAAATAGTTTACTTTGATAGAATGTGTAAAAGTGAGCTGAAACACTTACTTAACCTAAGCCGTTTTCCTGCACATTACGTTCCACCACCAAGAAAGGAGGAAAAACATCCTTGGCTAATTCACAGAATAACTGAGAAGAACAGATGTGGTCCGACAAATCTTGAAGATTTCAGTCTTATATGTTAGTAATCTAACAGCGTTGACAGTTTTCTCATTCCTAAATATGTGTGTGAAGTTGATAGTCTATATGGGAGGTTTCCACACATATTTTAGACAAAATCCTAGATCTATTTTTTACAGACCATGGCAAATTTAAATATTACAAGGCAAATAGATCTCTTACACAAGTTCATTAATCTATCACAAACTTCCAATCCTTTCAATCCAGTAAGGTGAAAATCATTTAAACATGTATCATATGATACATTACCACTAATGATAGCTATAGTAGCATGTCACTATTAAACAGAGAAAAATGGAGGTTAACCATGGTAAGCTTTGATTTTAGGGGGTACTATTCCTGAATGAGAAGGATCTGTGGTAATAGGAAAGGAACATGCAACAAAAACAAATGATAAATACAAAGTCCTAAATGTCAACTCTGATGTGAAACCTCATTCTGTACACTACCCAGTCTAATCAAATTCGAAATATGACAATTTCCTAGAAATCCAACATATTGATAAATGTTTTGGAGAAAAACAATGAATTGGAAAATAAAATGCCTTCACACTCCTTGAAAGATTGGACTAAATTCGATCTCTTGCAGAAGAAATGTATAAGAAAATCTATCATTTAATGCAGGACTTCTACCACAGTGACAATATTCCAGCCAAATACATCAAAAAGATCTTCCATCTTTTTGAAAGTGTGTGGTGCCAATTCAGAAATGTACCCTTAAGGGAATGTATCTTCTCTGCCTTATTAAACAGGTCAAATCATCCCACTTGAAAATAAATGGCCAAACTCAACAATCTCAGGTAAGTCCAAAACCTCACAAGAAAGGTTAAACCACAGAGTAATGCATGGTTGAACCATCCCACATCAACAAGAATGATCATTTACAAGACTACCAATGTGGTTTCCTTAATGTAAACAAAAAATGTTTGTGTCATCCATGGAATATTATACTAGTGCAATGCCAGCACTGATTTTCTGTGGTCTTTAAAGCCTATAATCATCCTCCGGGTTAACCCTCTACTTTAGACCGCATGTGCTTTGGGAAAGAGTATTTAGATAGTTCACTTCATTCACCCCCAGTCACAATCAGAGGGTCAGAATGGATAATTCTTCCTCTAATTCAACCTTAATGGCGTAATGTGTTCCACAAGGCACAATGCTTGCCCAGGGGTGTGGAATTTAATAAAATATTTACTTGTCCATGGGACAGGTAGCTTCATAAATCTACTTGTCCAGTAACAAAATCTACTTCCCCCTTTGGTGCCATGCAGTGCAGTGACAAATAATTGCAGCAATCTCATTTTATAAAAGCTCTGATAATAGCCTCTCTGATTATACCAGGGTTCATATTATAAAATGGTTTGAATACTAGAAATGCCCTTATTTTGCCACCTTTCTGCAGAACTACATACTGGGGCTAGAGGTAGTGGTAAGCAATGTTTCCAAGGTTGAAATGCCTTTTTGAGTCTGTGCAAACCTACAAACGTAGTAGTTTTTACCAGCTCTTTTCTTCTCTAATCTTTTCCCACGCTGTCAAAGGTTAGAAATTTACCTACTGACAATGGCAGAAGAAAATTTCTTCCTGGGTTGGGAAAAACCTGGTTGGAGGAGAAGTGAACTTGTAAACGCTCAACCTCAACAGATTTTCGCAGGAGCAAAACTATGCATTCATATTTGGTAATGCTAAAATGCAGTTCACAATTATTTTCCAGGAGTACGATTTCCTGGCCTTCATGTGAATACATTAAAACCGTAAATCTGCACAAATGCAAGAAAATATACCACAGGTGAACTTTTGTGACTTTCTTTAAGAATTGGGGTCCTAATTAAGTCTGGTGTTAAGCAAGACCTTTTGCTTTTTTGAAAACTCTATCAACTGGCTTCACCGTGACTGATGGAATTCTGCTCTTTTACAAGCAGCATATCGGAACACATATTAGTTTGACGTCCCCCAAAAAATCTTCGCACGTCTCGTCCTGGATCGCCTGTTGGCATGGATGGAGGAACACGAAGTCCTTAGCCCATTTCAGGCGGGGTTCAGGAGAAACACTTCCACCATGGACCAGATCTTTCGCCTAATACCACTGTATTGGAAAATGGCAAAGATTGAGGGTGGCAGCCTCTACATGGTGTTTGTGGACCTCCGGTCCGTGTTTGATCTAGTGCCACGGGGGAAACTGTGGTTGGTTCTTCAGGAATTGGGTGTTCTGCCCCAAATCTTGAATGTGCTGATGAGGCTACACAAGGGGAACTACGCGCAGGTAAGATGTGGAAGGAATGGGGCGCTGTCACCTAGGTTTCCAGTTGGCAGGCGGGTGAGGCAGGGCTGCGTTCTGGCACCGACCCTGTTTTGCCTCTACGTAAATAGCGTAATCTCACATCTGGATGATGTCCCCAATAATGACGCGCCAAGGTTGGCAGGCAGGAGGGTGCCGGCGATTATGTTCGCTGATGACACCCTTCTGCTTTCCAAGTCCCCTATGGGGATTCAACGAATATTGGATGGCTTTAGGGATTTTTGTCGATGCCGTGGTCTTGAGATAAATGCTGACAAAACAAAATGTATGATATTTAATCCTCCGGCATCCACCTGCCCGAATCCGATCCTGGGTACTGTGAGATTGGAAAGGGTTATGACTTTCCAGTATCTTGGGGTTACATTGCATTAAAATTTGTCCTGGGGACCCCAACAAGTTAAATCGCAAATGAAACTGTCCCAGTTGGCGGGCGGTATTCTCAAAGTTTCCAATACATCGACATTTAAGCCAGTGAGCCCCGCACTGGAGATTTACAAGATTCAAGCAAGGGCCGCAGCTCTCTATGGTGGGGAGCTGTGGGGGCATTCCTGCAGGCCTGCAATCCCCAAAACAGAAACAAAATTTATTAGACCGATACTGACACTCCCTCAAAGCACCCCGCTCTTCCCCTAAGGCTAGATTTGGGACCCGAGACCCATAGAAGATGAGCTAGCACTTAAACCCTTTAGGTTTTGGTGCTGGCTCTGGACAACGCCAGATCTGCTGAATTGTAGGCAAGAGCTCAAGCAAATACTAAGCTATAACAGCATAGACACAATTCCCTGGCTCGTGTTAATAAAATATGAATTTTTAAGATTAGGATTACCTGCTATGTGGAATGATCCGGAAAGGGGCTGTCGCAAGGTTTCGCGCAAGTCCCTTACTAGGATTTTCATGGACAAAAAACGGAACTCCGTTTTGTATGCCTCCCATGCTGGCACTCTGACTAATTCCTTTTTAGCATTCAAAAATTCGTATTCTTTTGAGGATTTTATGGACGTTGTTTTTCCGATTTTTAGCTAAGAAACGTTTTATACAATGGAGATACGGCACTTTACCTCTAAGAGCTTTTACAAGCAAATGGTTAGCCTCTACAAACAAGTCTTGTCCAGGATGTAGCTGTGACGTAGAGGACGAACTTCATGTGCTCTTCATCTGTCCAGCTTATAGCAAATCCAGGAAGTATTGGCTAGTACCTTTATGTAAAAATTTGGGTTTTACACACTGTACACTTGCCTTTAGAATTCTAAAAACTGACACTTCTAGACACATCGTATTTGCACTTTCTAAGTACTTGTTAGCCATGTGGTCTAAGCGACGACAATTAACTGATATTGAATGTTAAGGACTAAATATTTTTTACCTTATTGTACTGTAAATACGTGTATTATACGCTGTAGGAATATTATGATCTATTTTGTCTATCCAAATGAATTCTATATATAATCTCCTTTTTATCATGTTTTATTTCTGTACTCTTTTATGGCAAGAACAGCCGAAATAAAGAATTTTTGATTGATTGATTGACATATTAGTTTTGTTCAATGCCAGGAAATACTGTGGCAATGTGTGCTTTGAGACCAAAAACTATTTTTCCAATAGTTGTTGTAAGTTAGGACCCAGCAGCTCCAGCAACAATAAAGTTTTACATAAACCATGTCAAAACAAGACACGCATTGACAAACCAAATGGTTGACCACCAAAGTCAGACCTTTTGGCGTTGCCAGTGCTTGCTTATTTTCATGTTTCCCATAATCTTGTTGAAACTGGTTACACTGATTTTCTATTATGAATATTTTTGGGGAAAACCAGCATGCATCCACGCATTTTAATAAATGATGCTTCACATAAATAATACCTAAAATTTCACAGTAGCAAAACATAGGGAAGGGTTTTAGAGGTGGCTTGAGCTGGTTACTGTCTTAATTAAGAAGGAGTGTTTCTACAGTGGGTACCTTTGTGATTTTTGCCGTAAAGAACATAGCATCAAAGCACTTTCACATTGTTTTACTATCTCTCCTGAGAAGTTTGCATTGTTAGCTGTTCCTGGCTTTAGTAGTTTTCAGCAGTACCTTCTCCATGTATTCACTTGCTCTGCATGTGATTTCTTTCCTGACTGCCTAGTGGTAAAAGTCTCAGCAATGTGCTTTGATGTAACAAACGTTCAATCCAATTGCAAGGTGTAGCTGTTGTAGAGAATCCGAAGCTCCGGAAGAGAAACCAATATAACATAAAGGACAGACTCATGGGCCTCTGCAAACATTTGGACCCAGAAAACAATACATCTTTTTGAAGTCCAGGAGCGGGAAGCCCCATCAATCTATCCATCACAAATAGTAGGAGGAGGACTTCTTTAGACCACTTTATCCTACGATCTCAACATCTTTCGCTTTCCTGTGTCAATTGTAAAGGTGCCTATTTGTATACATTACATATACACACACGCTCTGTCTACCCATAGTAGCTCCTCTAACTAGTCATCTCTGCCAATACATTGTAGGTAACCATTCCATATCTTGCCTAGTACCAGCACACAATTCACCTAGCTCTTGAGGAAATGGGGCTCAAATATAATCGGCCAAATGAGGGCACTGAACCTCCAACCTTGACTCACTTTCAGTTAACCTCATTGTGTTATCCTGGACAAGTGTTTTATTTACTTGGTCCTCTGTTTCTTAATCTTTAAAAATTGGTGGTACTTGGATAAAGGTTATCCTGTTCTAAACACTACCTAAAACAAGTGTATCTTGCTAAACCGCACAGGAGCCCTGGGGTTAACCAAAACTTTAATAGTTTTTGCAGTGGTGATGAAGTGTTTTCAATGTATAATTATTTCTGTAAATTAGATAAAGGTGCAGCACAGAAAAGTATATAAATTCCCTCAGTTCAAAGACAATGCTTTGGTAACTTCAGGTAATTTAAGTTAAGATTACATTGAGTGTCTTTCGTACACACATCACAGCACACGTCGCGGTGGAAAAGGATGGACTGAGTCCCCTCACTAATCAGAGGGGACACTGTCGTGTTTTGCCCAAGGCAGAAGGAAGCTCAAGTATGTCCCTTTTACAACTGTATGAACACCCATGCACTTACCTAGCATTTTCATTACTGTTTCCAATCGCTTGTGTTTACTTATAATGTGGCTCATGGTATTTCTGTGTCACTAGACAGCATTTTCCTTCTCCTCCAGACGAGCCCATGATGGGGGAACTGTCATTAATTTCGTAACAATGTTGGGACTGTGGTGTTTTTGCAGTTTTATGGTGTTATGAATTACAGAATGGTCGAAACAGAGCACCTAACAATTTGCTCTGTACAAAATATACATGAAACACCTTTTATGTACTGTAACCAAGAAGGGTTTCTAAAAATGTCACTTTGCGTACCCCTTTGTGTTTGGGAAAACAAATGATATAAAAGAAGTAAAATGAATATAAAACCTAGTTGAGCGGTTCATTGCATAATTATATTTGTTGTCTATGTAATGCACTTATACAATCAGGGGACCATTTCGGAGGGCTGACAAAGCCTAACAATATAAACCCTTTGTGTGGATTTTCGAAAAATGGCTTGGAAACATGATGAATTGGTGAAATACAATGGTCGAATTTGAGTAAAAAGGTTAAAGGATTAAGGTTAAAATGAAGGTTAAGGATCGAGTATCCATTCATGCAGTGCAACCGGGAGTGGAGCGTTAATCACGCTCCCCACATGCATTATGGGGACACTTGGCAGCTATGAATGCCCACTCAACAGCAGCCCCATCTTAATGTATTCTGACAGAGTGCAGAAAAGCAGTGGCAAGCGTTCTGAAAGCTTGAAGTTTAGGGTGCTTTAGAATGCAGGGCTACAGATTAATGTGGTGTAATTCAGAATTGGAAAGGTTTCACAAGGTATTATGCTTTTGGCAGAGTTGACCACCCCAACATTGTAATAATATTCAGTAATGATTAGTAAAGATCCCCCCCCCCCCCAACAGTGTTCAGGGATTTGTTTTTTAAAACAGTATAGCACTCTTACTTTTTTAATCCATAATAGTCACGTAAATCAGACTTCTGACAGAGTGTGAGCGATAATAAGATGAGATTGCAATAGACATACTTTCTATGCTTAAAATAATTTAACATAAGTCCCTGCATTACTCCTTCTTTCAATTAAATGTGTGCTTTTTCAGCATTCACTGCAAAAACACATGTTTTGAAAACACTGGAAAAAACAGGATTAAACAGCTGAATAAGCACTGATTTTAAAAACAATTGGAAAAAACACCACTGAAATCCACCAAAAATAAACAATGAAAACAGGACAGCCTAGCAATCTGATTACTTGCACCAGTCTGATCAGATATTGCTTGGATCTTTTTACTGTTCCTGAAAAATATTTAAATTCCATGGACTTGTTAATCCAAACAAATCTGCATGTAAGACTGTTAATCCTGTGAGCATCGTTAATAATGTCATTTTCTCTCTTAAATCTCTTTCAGAAAAATGGCAGAAGTTCACATCATTGGGCAGATAGTTGGAGCCAGTGGTTTCCCCCAGCACAGTTTGTTCTGTAAATGGGGCATTCACACAGGTCAGTCCAATTTTATTTTATTTTCTCAAATATTTAAAGCATCTTAGGTGTTCTACTTCAAATATATTTGCTGGTTTATTTGAAAGAATTATTGTTAGAATTGTCAAACTTTACGGTGGTCTTCCTCAAAATTTGTTCCTGCTTACCTCCTCTTTTAGCTGTTTGTTTTTGTTTGCCTTCGGACTCTGAGCATTTTACCACTGCTTATCAGTGCTAAAGTGCATGTGCTTCTCCCCTAATAATAATAATAATAATGACATTTGTAAAGCGCTTGGTTACAGTAGACTAGTGTGTCCCCGCGCTATGGTACAGTCGAGAAGAGACATAATTCCCAGACCACTCGCCAAACAAGGTACAGCACCAGGTAGCTAGTTAGTAGGGAATAGAAAAGTTTCCAGCTTTTTACGAAAAGTCAACGCCGAGGCCTCCATCCGAAGCCCCCACAGGAGTTTGTTCCATTGCTGAGCTGCCATGAAACTAAAGGAGTGCCCACCCATCCTTACCCTCCTGACTCTGGGAATAATAACCGTCCCCGTCCGCTAGATCTTAATTGGCGGGAGGGGACATACGGAGTCAGGTTATGTAGGTATGTGGGCCCCTTCCTTTGTAGAATCCGATGGCTCACACAAAGAGCTTAAACAGGATTTGCTCCTTAATCGGGAGCCAATGAAGGGCGACCAAGGCCTTCCTGGAAGAGGCTCTCCTGGGTAGCATCAGAACCAGGCGGGCTGCTATGTTCTAGATGCATTGAAGCCTCTGTACACAGTTGACATTAGTCCCCAAGTAAAGCACATTTCCATAGTCCAGCCTCAATGTTACCAGAGCATGAACCATGGTCTTCCTAGCTACGGTAGGCAAGAGGTCCCGGGCCTTGCGGAGTCCACGCAAGATTCCAAAACATGTTCCTGCCACCCGCCTTGTATGATGCTCAAACGAGAGCTTGGGGTCAAGCCACACCCCTAGGTTCTTAACATGTTCACTAGGCACAGGGATAGGACCCAGGGTCTGTGGCCACCACGCCGATGTCCACACAGAAGGTGCCTTACCAATAACCAGCACTTCTGTCTTGCTCCCGTTCAATTTAAGGCAGTTGTTAGCTATCCATACCGCTAGTTCTTGCAGGCAGGAATTGAAATTAGTGGCTGCCTTCTCGGCCGACTGTGTTACATGTGTAAACATGGTGATATTGGTGTATACATGATTGGCATTTTAAGTTTACTTATAAGTCCCTTGTTAAGTGGTATACAATATACCCCTCATTGTCAGTCTCCTTCACTCGTTTTCACTCGTTTTTTCCCCCTTTCTATCTTTCACCTTTCTGCACCTCTGCTCTTTTGTGCCTTATTTTTGCCCATTTTCCCTTTCTCTCCCTCTGCTCCTTCTCTCGTTTTCACTCGTTTTTTACACTTTCTATCTTTCACCTTTCTGCTCTTTTCTGTATCTCTGCTCTTTTGTGCCTTATTTCTGCCTATTTTCCCTTTTTTCTTTATCCCTTCTTTCCTCCCTTTACCTTTCCCCGCCGCTGCTGCCCCAGCACGACCGGCCCAATCCAGCTCCCCTCCCAGCTGTCCAGCCCTCCCCGACCCCTACTTAATGGCGGCCACTACTGGTGCACCGAAGGCGCATCAAAGGCAAGCACGTCTGCGCCCGTCTGCGACCCGTCCGCGACCAGCACCAGGAACCCTGGACCTCCGCCCCGCCAACGCTATGACCCAGCAGCACTCCACGCACTCAACCCAGGCTGCAACAACAACTGCAAGCTAGCATCACCAGCCGACACCCATGGACCCTTCAGCTGTCACCGCTGCCGGCACACCTGCAGCACCGCCAAGAACACGGATCCAGCACAACCCGCCCACAAGAACACAACCGAACTGAAGACCCTGCAATGCATCCTCCTCAACGTCCGATCCCTCCACAAACACGCCACAGAAATCTGGGACCTCCTCGACAGCACAACCCCAGACGTAGCATTCTTCACCGAAACCTGGACCAACACCACCTCGGGACCGGACATCGCCATCGCCATCCCCCAAGGATACAAGATCTCCAGGAAGGACTGCCCCATCCACCCAGGAGGAGGAATCGCCATCGTCCACAAATCCAGCCTCCGCCTGAGCACACTCCCTGACATGTCCACAGAACTGATGGAACACCTTCACTTCAAGATACTGGCCAGCCCCACCGCCGCCCTTCGAGGAACCCTCATCTACCGACCCCCTGGACCCCGCGGACCCATCGCCAACTCCATCACGGACATTATCTCCTCGCAGGCCATCGCATCCACCAACTACACCCTGCTGGGAGACCTCAACTTCCACCTCGACAATCAACTGGACCCCAACACCACATCCCTCCTGGACAACCTCTACAACATTGGACTCCGCCAGATCGTGACCGAGCCCACGCACTCAGCAGGACACACCCTCGACCCCCTCTTCACTACAGGAAACTCCATCACCTTCATCCACACCACCGAACTCCCATGGACCGACCATCGTTGCGTCCACTTCACCTTCAGAACACCCACCATCCACAGACACCAGCACCTGCTTCCACAAAGAAACTGGACCAAAATCACCGATGACCAGCTCACCTCCTCACTCAACAACTCCACCCCAACCATCGCGGAAAACGACGACCCCAACACCGCAGCCCGAACCCTGCATAGATGGATCTCGGACAGCACCAACACCATAGCCCCCCTCAAGAAAAACAACAATACCCGTGCCAAGAAAGCCAGATGGTTTACCACCGAACTTCGAGAGTCCAGGCGCACATGCCGCTGCCTCGAAAAGGCCTGGAGAAACACCAAATCCACAGAAGCCCACAACAACTTCAGAGCCGCCACCAACGCCCACCATCAACTCATCAGAGAAACGAGGAAAAAAGCGATTGAAGACAGAATCTCCACCCACGCACACAACAGCAAGGAACTCTTCAGCATCATCAAGGAGTTTGCCCAACCCACCAGCGAGTCTACCGACATCCCTCCCTCACAAGACCTCTGCGACAAACTCAGCATCTTTTTCCACCACAAAATCAAGAGCATCTACGACAACTTCGACGAAGACAACCAACACACTGAACCCTCACCAACCACCCCCGACACCCGGAAACCAGCGATTGATGACTGGACAGCCCTCACCACCGAAGACACACTGAAGACAATGAAGTCAATCCACTCAGGGGCCCCCACGGACCCCTGCCCCCACCACATCTTCAACAGAGCCGCCAACACCATCGCACCCATGCTCCGCCGAACCATCAACCACTCCCTGGCGACCAACTCATTCCCCAACGACTGGAAACACGCCGAGGTCAACCCCCTCCTAAAGAAACCCTCAGCGGACCCCACCGACCTCAAAAACTACAGACCCATCTCCCTGCTCCCGTTCCCAGCGAAAGTCATAGAGAAAGCCATCAACAGCCAACTCGCCACATTCATTGAAGAACACAACATCCTCGACTCCTCCCAATCCGGCTTCAGAAAAAACCACAGTACGGAAACCGCCCTCCTCGCCGCAACAGACGACATCCGCACCTTACTGGACAAAGGAGAAACAGTAGCCCTCATCCTCCTCGACCTATCAGCGGCGTTCGACACAGTCTCCCACCGCACCCTAATATGCAGACTCTACGATGCAGGAATCCAGGACAAGGCCCTCGACTGGATCTGCTCCTTCCTCTCCAGCAGGACGCAGCGGGTCAGACTCCCCCCTTTCCTCTCGGACCCCACACCTATCACCTGCGGAGTCCCCCAGGGCTCCTCCCTCAGCCCGACGCTCTTCAACGTCTACATGGCTCCACTGACTCAACATCGTGTCATATGCAGACGACACCCAGCTCAGCCTCTCCCTATCCAACGAGCCCAACACCGCCAGACGCAACTTTCGAGAAGGCATGGAAGCCGTCGCCAAATGGATGAAAAACAGCTGCCTACAACTAAACACCAACAAAACAGAAGTACTCATCATGTGCCCAAACCCCGACGCCTGGAGTGACACCTGGTGGCCCACCGCCCTCGGAAACCCGCCAACCCCCACAGACCACGCACGCAACCTGGGAATCATCCTGGACTCCGAGCTCAAAATGGACCGCCAGATCAACTGTCTCATCTTCCTGCTTCCACACCCTCCGCCTCCTTCGTAAGACCTTCAAATGGATCCCCCTTGAACACCGAAAGACAGTCACTCACTAGTCACCAGCAGACTCGACTACGGCAACGCACTCTACGCCGGAATAAACAAAAACCTCATCCGCAAGCTACAGAACATCCAGAACGCCGCCGCAAGACTGGTCCTCAACCTGCCAAAACACTGCCACATCTCCCAGCACCTGCGCACACTCCACTGGCTCCCCGTCGAGGCGAGAATCACCTTTAAGATGCTCACCCACGCACACAAGGCCCTCCACGGCACCGGACCAGCATACCTGAACAGCCGACTCAAATTCCACGCACCCCAAAGGACCCTACGATCAGCCCAGCTTTCCTACGCTGTGGTCCCCCGCACCAGAAAGACCAGATCGGGAGGCCGCTCCTTCTCCTTCCTCGCGGCCAAAGCATGGAACGCCCTTCCGCTCCACCTCAGACAGACAACATCGCTCCCCATCTTCGCAAGAAACCTCAAAACCTGGCTCTTCGACAGACCCCCTCCTTGATGGAATGGAACCTGCACCTCCCCCCCCCCCCCCCCACCCCTAGCGCCTTGAGACCCTTAAGGGTGAGTAGTCACGCTTTAACAAACTCCTGATTGATTGATATACCCAGGGCCTGTAATCTATATGCTACTAGTGGGTCAGCAGCACTGGTTGTGCCACCCACACAAGTAGTCTTTCAAGCCTGTCTCAGGCCTGCCAGTGCAATGCCTGTGTGTGCAGTTTTCTGCCAGTTCGACTTTGCATCTAAAACCATTTTCCAAGTCTTAAACGTACCTTTTATTACACACAAGTCACCCCTTGTAGTGTAGTTCCTATATTCCCAATAGGCTCTGCGCATTGGAATAATATATTCAGTAGTGTAGAGGTAGGACTGAGGTTAGCTAGGTCTCTACTGACTATATTAGACTTAAGGTTTGCCAGCTAGCTCAGAGGTCACTAGAAACTTTCTCGAATAAGCGAGGAGGAGTTTAACCTCCCTGGATAGACAAGAAGGGATTAGCTTCTGACAACCATAAAACATGACAACTTTGCTCTCCCTGAATAAGTGTGTGAAAACAATAGACAGTTATTTCACCCAGTCAAATGTGCGTACTTAGTTTCACCAGAATGCAGAGAAAAGAGAGACGGGCGTTTTCAATAAAAGGTGTTATTTATTGAGCAGTCTTCTTCCTCATACAAGAGAAATGCATTGCCACGATTGTAATACTCATGGTAAAGTAGAGTGCGTACAGTAAAAGGAGGAGTATAAAATAATACTGTAAAAGCATTGATATGGTTTCTTAGCCATATGATACTTTAAAATAGATAAAATATATACATACATATATACATTGACTAATCGTACTCAACTGGTGCTTCTAAATACGCCTACCCCGGTGTACCTGACCTAAGCCTAATACGTGGGAAGGAGTAAGCAAGTAGCAGTTTAAGTTAAGTTTGTTTTGCCAAGAATCTGACTCAAGAATTCTCTGTAAGGGTTTAGTCAGTTCCGTACCTGGGTAATAGAAAGCAGGAGGTATTGTATCTCTTTCTCAGGACTCGATATCCCAGTAACCCGCGAAGGTATCTGGAAACACTGGAGCTGGATTTCTCGGCAGGAGAAAAGACAGCGTCTCTCTGTGCGTCAAGGAGGAGGGGCAGCGTCCGTGGGCTCTCGCATCATCTGGGCTCTCGGGCAATTAGATAGCTGCTCTGCTCCAAAATCACCATCGTGTGTTTGCTTAAGGCAACGTTGGTATATTTATACCTGAAAGGTGCCGGGTTTGACGTAAGGTTGGACATAAGACGTCAATAAAGATGTCACTAAGACCTGGCCGTTCTTACAGTGCTTTACAGGAGTTCTAGGACGAAATCAAAACAAAAGCAAGGGGGATTTCCCAGGTTGCTGGAGGCTTGGTTTTGTTTAGAGAACTCGGTGTGCTTACTAGGGGGCCGGAGAAGTAGCCTTGCTTAATGTGACAGCATGTGCTACGACTGAATTATGGATATGATTACTATGCCGTTGTATGGATATTATTGATTATAACTGGACAAGGGCATAAAATAGGAATATCGATTCAGGTTCCTAGATAAAACACTACACCCACTCCACGAATTGATGTCCATCATTACTAAAACTTGAGCAATAGTAAACATAAAAGGTGCATGTGTATACCAACCCACCCCAAAATACATTTTTTGCATTTGAAATGGTGTATTCGAAATACATGAAAATGATTATAGGTACTGTACGCTTCTCAAGCAGTGTAATCATTCATTAGAAAGGATGCATGTATATATCGGCATGAATGATTTGCGAAATTTACACATGAAATGACTCTTAATACAGAAAAAAGGTTGAGACCATTCCATCACATATAAACACAGTTATTTGTAAATATGCTAGAGGCTGAGGTAATATATTGTCTCTAGAGTTCCTAAAAATAGAAGCTCTGTTCTCTAAGAATAGTTCTACTTTAAGCAGAGTACAAGTGCCAAAAAAAGTAAATATTTTGGAAGGGGACACGGAGAATTTTTTTTTTTCGCTTTCAGGGTAAAAATAGTTCCAAATATTTTCAGTAGCTTTTGTTTTTAAAGCCGAAGGCCGAATTCAGAGTTCAGGGAACGCTGTGTGCTTATTGCTTAAAAGTTATTCTTTCTGTTCAGGGGAGAACATCATTTCAGACAGACTTTCAAAAAAGTGGTTTACCGCTTCAGGTGAAAGTTCGACCAAGTTGGAAAATGCCGCAACTGTGCAGTCGTGAGAATGATTGCTATCATCGATATCAGGATCAGCAATGCTCACTGAAGGTCGTACCTGGGTGATGTTGCTCTCATCTCGTACTTCATTACCCTCTAATCGCAGTGGTGAAGTCTCAACGAATGCCGTCATCAGGATTGGTAACCGCTGGGGACAACACGATGCATGAGCCGTTACAGGACTTAGCAAAGTATCTGTATCCAATGGTACTGCTGATTGTAGTGTAAGACAGACGTCCAACACACATTCTTCTCCGCATAGCATACATCGAAGCACAGGTAAGATACAGTTCTGCCAGATGGGTCTGAATGAAAGAAACCAGGTCATATTCAGATCTCTTAGCCGGGCTAATCCAAGGACTTTAGTTATGCGGTCCCGATAGCGTATAGCTAGGATCGTTTCTTCCATTGTTGCAGGAGTCTTGTCTGCTATTTGGCTTGCCATAACGAAGCAGAAGTATCAAAAATAAAATGCCTGCTACGAGTCCCAACAGGAGTGGTAGGCCGCCAAAGACAGAATGGACAAAATTAGGAAAAATGCCCAGAACTGTTGTGAAGGGTGTTAACAGTCCCGAAAAAATTGTCTTAAATATATGTGGGATACCGCTGGTATCAGACATATTTAGGATTTGGCTTAACATTTCTGCGCAATGCAGGGGGCAATTTGTTGATAAAAGTGAATGTATCTCTGTCGTTGTCCTTGCAACTTGTAGATCATACGTTTCTTTTGATGACTTCAAGGGCACAGTTGTCTGTAAAAGAACAGACTTAATTCTGCTTAAAGTATCAATTCGAATAGAAGAGATATTCAAAAAGGGCCAAATTTTTGCCTCCCTGTCTGGAGTGCTGTTTGGAAACAATACTTGCATACAGCAAGTGACCATGGAACCAACGCTCACGAGATAAGCTTTTCCTGGCACCATGCCACAACATCTGTGGTCCACTATTAGAATATAGCTCCCGTTAGAAAGCCGTCTAAAGAATGGCTCTATTCGAGTTGCAGGTGTGCCTTGCTGGTGACATGAAAGGTTATTTGAAGTCCCCTCACAGGCCCCATGCAGGTTAATACCTTAACACAGAAGTATACCACTTAGTGATCTTTTACAATTATTACCACTAAGAAATACATTCTGTTCCTTTTCACTATAACATGTGTGTGAGTAAGGTAATTTCCATGATGACTTAATGTACCATTTACCCAACCTTTCATACTGGCCTGCTGGTATATATTCTTGACAGAATTTAAATTGGAAAGTTGTTATCGGAATAGTTATTATTCCGTGTATTATCCATTCAATGACAGGTCGTTCTGACCTTGTCAACGGTAATCTCTCAAGTTTTTCAATGCTCAGAATTGTATATTCCGCTCCTTTCTGTGCCAAGCTGATTTGTGTATCAGTAAGGTGAAAGATAGAGAATATTGACGTTGCGTTGATTGAACGCCAAGTCACGTAGCCTGAACGCAGATTTTGTAACGTCCAGCCAAGCTGTACAATAGAACGTAATTGGGACTGATCGTGTTGTAACATTACCAAGTCCTGCTCTATTATATCTATAGCAGATGATACAATACTGTCCAGTGAATATATTCTGGAAGACAGTCATTAACCCATTGTCCACAACAGAAAGTGATTTTTCCAAATTAATACGGTCAATTTCCCGTATTTTTTCTGCTGTTTCAATTTGCGTTTCTTTCCAAGCTTCGTTGTAAACTGCGTATATACCGGCTGCTATGAAACGTTTTGGACGCTGTTTGCGTGGTCCCATTATGAAATCACGCAAGTCAGCACCGTCTTTAAGTAAAGTCAAGTGTTGCTTAATTTCTGCCAGTGTGGATTTCTGTAGCCATTTGAGGCAGAGTTTTCCTACACTGTATGTTGTAACTATCCCTGGATGTTGTCTCTGGGAGTATCTAGGGTCTGGCCTGGTCAATTTGAACCCCTGTATTTTGTTCAGGAATCTGTCTTGACAGTTATTTGTGTCTGTGGGCCAGATCAACCATTTTTTCCAATCAGGATGTGTTCTGTTTTGGTTAAATATATGGGATACGTCTATCTCAACATCTGTAGTACTTTTACTGTCAGCTGTTGGCTTTGGAATAGACGGTTTGTTTAAATCTTTTATCTTGGCTAGGCCAAGACAGGTTGTCTGTTGAATGGTATCATTCAAGATTATAATTTGTTCTGGAATCATGCAGGCTCTAAATAATGATTCTATACCTTGGACCTGCCAATCTTTGGTACCCCAGATGGTTTTTGTTTCAATATTGTTTTTCCAAAAATCAAAACCAAATGTAGTCATTTGTTCATAAAATGCGTCTGAATAGATTAATTTAGTGTTTGTCAGCATTGTTTTCATTCCTGTCTTATTTAACATTTTGAAATAAAAGGTTTCTGCTTCACTCGTGTTAAACCCTGAGAAGTATGGGAATTTCTCATAAAATGTTTTTGAACTGCCTTTTGGTGGAGTTGCACAATGTTCCCATTGATTTATAATTTAAAACATTTCTAGGTTGAGCAGATTTATGCAAATAGTGATGTGAAAAATGGTTGTAGCAGTACAATTCTTCATAATTAGATGAACCCTGCAAGTAATCATGTTCTGTAAATTTTGCTGACATTACTAAATCTGACATCATATCATTAATACTTTCAAAGTCCCAATCATCAGAGAATGTGCTCTGATTTACAAAGTCACTTAATGAAATCTTAAACTGGTGTGGATACTTCAAGAGATCGACCGGGCCATAGATTACGTAATCTGTTTTGTCCCAAGCTACCCCACCGGGTATTGGATTGGCTGTGACATTCACGGATGATAGTTCTCTTTTCTCGATGTGAGATGACTTGTGTGGTTTTAGGACCAAGTTGATGTTCTGACTTGCTGTGTCCATTGTACTGTATTTTCCCTCAATTAACTTTCCCAAACAAAGAACCATGATGAGCCAATGCAGGAGGAAAAGTACACCTAACACAATCCAAAATTCAATCCATGGAGAAATCAGATAGGTTTCTTTGAGTTGATGAAAGAGTTATCTTATTTTGGTTTTAAAAGATTTAGTTGTTAGCTGTTCTTCAGGCTTGCTTGGATCCTCAGAAAAGTCATCGAAATTGATGAAGTAACCAGATGCAGTTCTGTCAATTGTTGGAATCGCTTCCGGATTTTTATTTGCTTTTGGAATTTTCTTTGTTTCATTAGCATAGTCTGTGGCTACATCGTTGTAGACGGGTGTTTCTTGACGAACTGTTGCAATTTGGGTTTCAAGAGGCACAAGTTCCATGGCATTGTTGCATAGTCCTTTTTTATTCACTGTAGGTTTGTCAAATGTGATTAGACTCTCAGTTTGAACCTCTTGTATTGTAGCAAACTTTGGTGTTCTGCTATTTTTTTGGAGTCCACTGGGCCTACTACTTATTATCGGCCACATGATTGTGGTTTTACCAGGTCGATGGATACAACTCGGTTCTCCTTTTTACCAGCAAGGGGCGGTAGTACTACTGATCTTGTTCCGCTGACCGCTAAGACTGGTACTGCTTTTCTGTAAGCAGGCCCAAATTCCTTCTTCACCGCGATCTTCTCTCTGACCAGATCCCCAATTTTTGGAATCCAGACCGGCCTTGCTGGGACAGGTGGTTTATCTTCAGTGGCTGTTGGCTGCTGTTTTAGCTTTACGTTGCTCAGGTCTTTTCTTGTTTCATTTAAGTCCTGTAAAATAGCCAAACGATCTTTGATATCAAAGCATTTTTTTTTTTACCACTGAAGTCTGACTATCTAAGTCCTGAATATGCATTCTAGTACCGAACAATAGTTCATACGGACTGAAACCTTTTAGAGAATTTCTTGGCAGATTGTTAAGACTACGTTGGACACTTGTTAAATGTTGGACCCACCCATCACCCGTACCTAATACCCTCGCCGTTATAGATTGCTTTATGTCTCGGTTTTTTCTTTCCACAATCCCGTTTCCCTCAGGATGGAAGGGACAAGAGTACCGCAATGCAATGCCCATGCTGGTCATGGCCTCCTTATAAGCTCGAGAGCTAAAAGCAGGACCATGGTCAGAATGTAGCATGCCAATTGCGTATGTGCCGATATAGACACGCAAATCTTTTATAACAGTTCTGGCGTCAGCCGAGCGCTGGGGTCTACATTTTAAGTGAATCTAGTCTTAAATACTATACATTGGGACGCATTTTTCCTGTTTAATCATGCGTATAGTTCGCCTTATGCTTTCTATTACCCAGGTACGGAACTGACTAAACCCTTACAGAGAATTCTTGAGTCAGATTCTTGGCAAAACAAACTTAACTTAAACTGCTACTTACTTACTCCTTCCCACGTATTAGGCTTAGGTCAGGTACACCCGGGTAGGCGTATTTAGAAGCACCAGTTGAGTACGATTAGTCAATGTATATATGTATGTATATATTTTATCTATTTTAAAGTATCATATGGCTAAGAAACCATATCAATGCTTTTACAGTATTATTTTATACTCCTCCTTTTACTGTACGCACTCTACTTCACCATGAGTATTACAATCGTGGCAATTCATTTCTCTTGTATGAGGAAGAAGACTGCTCAATAAATAACACCTTTTATTGAAAACGCCCGTCTCTCTTTTCTCTGCATTCTGGTGAAACTAAGTACGCACATTTGACTGAGTGAAATAACTGTCTATTGTTTTCACACGACTCTAGAGATACACTCTTATTCAGGGAGAGCAAAGTTGTCATGTTTTATGGTTGTCAGAAGCTAATCCCTTCTTGTCTATCCAGGGAGGTTAAACTCCTCCTCGCTTATTCGAGAAAGTTTCTAGTGACCTCTGAGCTAGCTGGCAAACCTTAAGTCTAATATAGTAAGTAGAGACCTAGCTAACCTCAGTCCTACGTCTACACTACTGAATATATTATTCCAATGCGCAGAGCCTATTGGGAATATAGGAACTACACTACATTCTTCTTCAGTGGCTGTTGGCTGCTGTTTTAGCTTTACGTTGCTCAGGTCTTTTCTTGTTTCATTTAAGTCCTGTAAAATAGCCAAACGATCTTTGATATCAATGCATTTTTCTTCTACCACTGAAGTCTGACTATCTAAGTCCTGAATATGCTTTCTAGTACCGAACAATAGTTCATACGGACTGAAACCTTTTAGAGAATTTCTTGGCAGATTGTTAAGACTACGTTGGACACTTGTTAAATGTTGGACCCACCCATCACCCGTACCTAATACCCTCGCCGTTATAGATTGCTTTATGTCTCCGTTTTTTCTTTCCACAATCCCGTTTCCCTCAGGATGGAAGGGACAAGAGTACCGCAATGCAATGCCCATGCTGGTCATGGCCTCCTTATAAGCTCGAGAGCTAAAAGCAGGACCATGGTCAGAATGTAGCATGCCAATTGCGTATGTGCCGCTATAGACTCGCAAATCTTTTATAACAGTTCTGGCGTCAGCCGAGCGCGGGGGTCTACATTTTAAGTGAATCTAGTCTTAAATACTATACATTGGGACGCATTTTTCCTGTTTAATCATGCGTATAGATCGCCTTACGCTTTCTATTAGGTGTTCTGGCACTACTTCGACCGGTTCCCCACTGCGATCTCTGTTGCAGTTTTCACAATTTTTTGCAAATTTGTTATTATGCAAGCTCATTCCCGGCCACCAGTATTCTGATTGTAATTCTGTCAGAGATTCTTTGATCATCTGATGCCTTAGACCTAATCCCATATGTGCTTCTTGTATTAAGAAGATTCTCCTGTTCGTGTATGGAATTACTCTATCCCCCACTCATGGGATTCGAGCAAAAGGAACGGAGTTTGCATCAATTATGTATGTATAATTGAGTGGATAGTTCAGAGGTAATGCCGCACAGTCGCCTTTTGAAGACATTTTTCCCGCCAGCATGGTTTCCCCGTCTATGTATTTTTCTGAACGCTTTTTTTGTAGGCTACGGAAGCTGTATTAGTTGCTTCCGCTGTGGCTGTCTCAGCCAATGGATTCCCTGCAGCGTGAACGCCATCACGCTGATGACTCAGTGTATGGATCACGTGAGTCTTTTGTAGTTCTTTCTGTAAACGAACTACTTGTTCCCAAAGCGTTTTTTGCTTGATTGTGGCACCTGTGTCATCTTTGTAACCGTTTTGAACCCATTTCTGCAAGTCATTATTGTATGATTTGACGCAGGAATGTGAATCGCACACTATTAGTGTCGGGAATTCGCGATCGACCATGTCGAGCGCCATTTTTAAAGCTATTAATTCAGTTTGTTGACCTGAATTGTCTTTTACAGATTGTGACATTGTTACCAGTGGTCTCAATTTACCTCCGCGCCACCAGCATTTGACAACATCGCACGTAGCGTTATAAGCTTGTTTTCCCCAAACTGAGAGTTGTGCATATCCGTCTGTATATATATATTACACAGGCGTACTGTCGTAGGGGCAGACTATCGATTGGCAGAGGATATTCTCTTTCATATGTTAGATATTTCAATTTTTTCATTTTCGGGTCAAAATAGTATTTCACTTTTTCTGTAGCAAGTGATTTTTCCCATTGTATCCATTTTGGATCTAATGCCACGGTAGTTAAATTGCGTGGGCTTATTAATGCCTCGAAGGCTGATTCTGCTGTTAAAACAGTTATCCTTTTGCCTTGGGCTTGGTCTCTTTCGTTTGCTATAGCTGTTTGAACCGCATTTACAATATTTTCCGCAAGACTGAATGTTTTTTCAGCCTGTGTGTACAAGTGTGATTTGTAAGCTATTGGTACCTTCTCTCCCTCGTTAGAGGTCTGGTACGTGAATCTGCATCTTCCTGGGATGACTCGGATTACAATGATGCGTGTATTATCGCGAGTTTGCAATTTTGTTTTTGCTAACATGTCTGTTTGCAATGATCTCAAATTTTCTGTGTGTGTTTGAGTCCAATTGATTCGTTTAAAATCAGGTTTTATTAATTCATAGAGAGGTTTAACCCTCTCTGCATAATTTAGAATGTATGTTCTTCCGAAATTCAGGAAACCTAGTATTGATTGTAAATTCCTCAGCGTTTTTGGTGCTTGGAGTACAGCACATTTCTCTAAGAAGTTGTCTGCTAGGCTTTTGCCTTCACTTGATAATTCATATCCTAAAAACAGGACAGTCAGATGGGCAATTCGTGACTTTTTAAAGTTTAATTTGTAACCCTCTGCTGCGAACCCAAGTATTATGGTGTTCACTCTTTTCAAGTGAGTATCCAAGTCATCATCTGTCAAATAGATGTCATCGACATAAGATAATGCCTCATCATCATACATTTGTAGTAACTCTGTTACTCTTGCTGAGAATAATCCTGGGCTATTCTTGAACCCCTGTGGGAGTCGACAGAAATTTTCTGCGAACCCATTATTGATAAAGCGGTAAAATACCTGCTTTCAGGTGCTATGTTTTGACAAAAGAATCCATTACAGATGTCTAATGTTGTTTTGTATTTTTTGCGCACGATGTTATTCATTAGTGCTGCACTGTGTGAGTTTTGTACTGCAAATGTCTTGCAACATGAGTTAAGGTGTCTGTAGTCCAAAACTAGACGATATGAATCGTCTGGTTTGGAGACAGGAAACAAAGGATTGTTCATTTGTGAGGTGCATGTTTCAATCACCCCCTGATATTCAAGTTGATCTAGGATCTCCCTGACCTATTTTTTAGCTTCTTGCTTAATGGGGTACTGCCTTTGTGCAGTTGGTTGTGAAAAACAAAACAGGGTCGTGACTCCAAACGAGCAAGGCTGAGCCCAAAATATCTAAACAACAACACAACTGCCAGTACTGGATATAATTGAACTTATTTTATGAAAACCTTTATGAACAAAACATAATGGCCCGTTTTTTAATTTTGCGTCACTAGTTTAATCTTTTATTTTTGCCCTAGTGGATCAAGAATTATTTTGATAAATAAACAATTTTGATGTGTATGTACAATACAACATTACAATTTAAACATACTATACAAAATAATTTACAATATTTACAACACATCCAAACTATCACTTTGGCCAAACCATTCATCCATCTACAATCATACCAACAAGCAAAAAGCAAAGAAATACTTAGGGTCTAATGTAAAAAAAAAAGAACATTAGTAGATAAACTCTTTATGCATATAAACAATGACTTGAAATAATGATGTACTAAATGCAATTGCAACAGTATTAATCCTATATAATGCCCACTATTTATAATGTAACTCTAATTTGACAAAAGAACCCAAAACAGGTAGACGCATTTCGAACTCCCCAATATGGAGTTCTCCTCAGGACCAACAATCTAAAAAACAAACAAACACTTATTAGGGTATTCCATCCAATAACCAATTTTCTTATTGTCCGTGCCACCCATGGCAAAACCTGTGATGTATTCCTATAGGTTCTGTATCGATCCCCCTATTCCTGACCCTATTCTGGTTAACAAGTTAACTAGCAGCCATCCCATGAGGCAGAAAACCCCCATGATGCAGAAACCGTTATCTGATTAAGCCATACTACGGCACAGGAACGTGTTATCTGATTAGGTCATAACGCTTGCCATCTAATTAGACAAGCGATATTCCTCCAGCCCCTGATAAGGCATACGGAGTTCTCAAAGCAAATCAAACCTATGACAACCTGGGAAAAACCCTGTGGCCATTGTTTTGATTTCACCGAGAACTTCAGCAAAAGAATGTGCTAACGACCAAGTCGTATGACATCCTTATTGACGTATCTATGTCCATCCTTACGTCAATCTCGGCACCTTAAAGGTATAAATATTACCGATATTGCCCTATGCAAACACACGCGGTGGTGACGAGATCGGAGCAGCCAGACTTGCCGAAGCCCAGAGCAGAGCAGACCCCGCTGGCGCAGCCCCGCCTTCCTGACGCGCTGAAAACAAGACGCTGCTTTCTCCTGCAGAGAAATCCAGCTCCGGCGCTTCCGAGCAGCCCTCGCAGGCAGCTTGGAATATCGAGACCAGAGACGAGAGATACCATCCCTCATTCATCCTAAATTCCAGGTACAGAACTGAATAACCCCTCGCAGAGAATTCTTGAGTCAGTCACTTGGCAAAACAAACTTAACTTAAACTGCTACTTTCTATTCCCGCCCACGTATTAGGCTTAGGTCAGGTACACCGGGGTAGGCGTAGTTAGAAACACCAGTTGAGTACGATTAGTCAAATGTGTATGTATATATATATTTTATCCATTTTAAACCTGCATATGGCTTAGAAACCATATAAATGCTTTTACAGTATTATTTTATACTTCTGCTTTTATTGTATGCACTTTACTTAACCATAAGTATTGCGATAATATCGATCCATTTCTCTTGTACGAGAAAAGAGACTGATCAATAAATACCATCTTTATTGAACACGCCCGTCTCTTCCTTTTCTCTACAATCTGGTGAGACTAAGAATGCACATACTGACTGAGTAAAATAAGTCGTCTTTTGTTTTCACACGACTCTCGAGATACACTCTTGATTAGGGGAGAGCAAAGTTGTCATGTTCTATGGTTGTCAGAAACTAAATCCCTTCTTGTCTATCCAGGGAGGTTCAACTCCTCCTTGCCTATTCGAGAAAGTTTCTAGTGAACTCTGAGCTAGCTGGCAAACCCAAAACTTTAAGTCTAATATCGACAGTAGTAGACCTAGTTAACGTCTGGTCTAGGCCTATACTATTGAAGATATTATTCCAATGCGCAGAGCCTATTGGGATAGTAGGAACTACACTACATGGCGCCCAACGCGTTTGGATAAGGCGATAAAACTAACGTAAGACATTTAGAGTAACTCAGTCGTGCTTTTTCACTCAGACCCCCTTTTTCCCATAATACTCCAAAGACGTCTGGAGTGGGTGAAAGGTAATATCCACCAGACCTCGCAGGAGGAAACTCCTATGTATGGTTCTTGGTTTAGTCAACGTTGAAGGATACACTGTTCCAAAATATTGTGCATCTAATCTTTGTTTCCATAAGAACCTGATCTGCAAACAAACAAAATAACCTTCTGGACAGTACAATGTCAGACAGTGAAGGAGAAAGGGAGGCAGCTAGAATAGCAGCTGAACTCGTAGCAGCTGATACTGCTATGCAAGACGCAGACCCGGATATAATACTCATCCCGGTCAACACAAGAAAATCTATAACTTTAAAACTTATAGAAAATGGACTGACACCTAGAGGTGGCACAGTCATATTCGTAATAGAGGCACACGAATATCGGCAGACAGAGGTGTTCTATTCATGGATACACTTTCCAGCAGCAAATGCTGTAACAAAGGTCTTCCACTACTACAAAACAGAGGAACCTCCTGAGGAGTACACTCCTTTCGAGGAGGTGGAAGTACCACTTAAATTTCAAGAGCACCTCCTCTTGTTTAATGGCGCCCTAAAACATAATAATCACATCACCAGGCTCGGTCCCTTAGGTAGACCAGGAGCAACGTGGCCGGTCCTAGCCGGATACACACCACATCCAGACATTGAAAGAATGCCTGCACCAGAGCTGTTAACACAGCTGAAACAATTAATAAAGTTACATAGACAATTAGTCCAGTATGTAATGCGGACTTCAACAATCCAACCAGCAATTAAAATTCCACAGCTGACCCCTCACCAGGGGCACACAAATAAAATTACACCACAGAACATACAATCCTGCCTGGGTAAAGTACCAGCTAAACGGGAACAAATACCATTCTGGTTAGCACAAAAAATCACCCAAATAGAGGCGGTGTTTCCAGACACCACCCCATTAGAAAAACACAGGATTCTGACTATCTGTCTTCCAATGGGAATCGCACCACACGTGGAGGACTGTGACACTTGGGGTACAGTCTTTGCTTCCATCTACACAAAAACGCATGGTGTTCCATCCATCTCGGTAATACCAGATGTGCTAAAACAAATTCAAGATGAATACGGTCCAGAACCCGCTTTAACTCTTGGTATGAAATTACTAAAAGACTTCAAGCAGGTCTCGGCTATATTATTAGCTAACATCAAGGGAGAAGCAGCAAACGTGGCGATCCGCCAGAGGTTAAAAGAGACAGATATAGCAGACCAACCAGCTGAAATTGCCAGAATCATAGAAAAGTCCTATGAGCTAGGTAGAGATAGTTTAGGTGGAATACCAGTAAAACCACAACTGATTGAAAGTCCTGAAAAAATATTTTTTAATAATAATTCAACATCACAAAAAAAGAGCTGGGATGGAAACAAACCATCAAATCCTAAAGAAAAGAAATTCCAGTCCAGGGGAAGGTCTCCTCGGCGGAGAGAAAGATCTCCGAACCTAAGACACAGGTCACCCCAAAGTGACCCCTCTGGGAAAAGATATAACCTTAGAAATAGGGATAATATAAAGAAGCCTGATAGATATCAAGACATTGATACACGTCCCTCTCAATCTTTTCAGACTTCCTCGCAGAAATCGGAAAGAAGAGGACGATCAGAACAAAGAGAAGAGCACGCCAAGTCCAAAGACCAGGAACCTGCTCATCTAAAAAAGAAATTACAATTTCCAAAAAAGAAGGTAGCCAGCATTAAAGTAGTTAACAATGCCGAGAATACTGAGGACACAACTGAAAAATGGAGAATGGGCTCAGACAATGCTAGACAGCGCAGCAGAAGTGAGCATAGCTCGCAAAGTCCTTATGAATCATCTGGAGACAGTGGACACGAATGAATACCTTCAAGTGGAAACTGCAGACACCAGAATTAGCAAACCTCACAAAATATATGAAATAACTTTACGTATAGAAGGGGATAAGACTAGAAAAATAAGGGGACTATTTTGGGATAATCTCTCCAAGGGCTATGACTTCCTTCTAGCTGAAAAAGACTGGCCACCGGAGTTTGTCAGGGACTGCCCTCATGGCGAAGAAATAATTATGCCTGCCTTCTCAAATCATATCCCAATTCATAAAAAATACACACTTGCTAGAAAGTGGGCAGTAGCTCTAGCTCCTGCTTTATATAAAAATCATGTAGGATGGGATGAGGACTCTCCTCCTCACAAAATCCAGTTAAAATCACAACCTACTGCACAAAGACAGTACCCAATTAAGCAAGAAGCTAAAAAACAGGTAAAAGAAATCCTAGATCAATTAGAATACCAGGGGGTGATTGAAACTTGCACCTCACAAATGAACAACCCTTTGTTTCCGGTCTCCAAACCAGACAATTCATATCGTCTAGTTTTGGATTACCGACACCTTAACTCATGTTGCAAAACTTTTGCAGTGCAAAACTCACATAGTGCTGCACTAATGAATAACATAGTGCGCAAAAAATACAAAACAACATTAGACATCTCTAATGGATTCTTTTGTCAAAACATAGCACCAGAGAGCAGATATTTGTCTGCGTTCTCAATAAATGGCACTCAAAAACAATTCTGTCGGTTAGCCCAGGGGTACAAGAACAGCCCAGGAGTATTCTCAGCGAGAGTAACAGAATTATTACAAACATATGACGAAGAGGCATTATCTTATGTCGACGACATATACCTAACAGATGATGACTTGGATACTCACTTGAAGAGAGTGAACACCATAATACTTAGGTTCGCAGCAGAGGGTTACAAATTCAACTTTAAAAAATCTAGAATTGCCCATCTAACAGTCCTGTTCTTAGGATATGAATTATCAAGTGAAGGCAAAAGCCTGGCTGACAATTTCCTAGAGAAATGTGCCGTACTCCAAGCACCTAGAACACTAAAAAACCTACAGTCAATTCTAGGCTTCCTAAATTTCGGAAGAACATACATTGCAAATTACGCAGAAAGGGTCAAACCCCTTTATGATCTAATAAAACCAGATTTTAAAAGAACCAATTGGACTCAAATACACACAGAAATTCTGAGATCCTTACAAACAGACATGTTAATTAAAACAAAATTAGAAACACGTGATAACACACGCAATCTTGTGATTCGAGTCATCCCAGGAAGATGCGGATTCACATACCTGACCTCTAATGAGGGAGAAAAGGTACCAATTGCATTCAAATCACACTTGTACACTAAAGCTGAAATGAAATTCAGCCCAACGGAAAAAATTCTAACTGCAACACAGACAGCTATAGCAAAAGAACGAGCCCTGGCACAAGGTAAACGAATAATAATCGTGACACCGATACCAGCCCTAGAGGCTGTAACAAAAGCAAGCATTCCAAATGCTAAAGCGCTCCATCCGAGATGGATACAATGGGCTAATTCTCTTGCTGCAACAGACGTGGCATACGAATTTGATCCTAACTTAAAAACACAAGAATTTCTCCAATATGAATTCGAATGTCCTCCGCCGACCGAAATTCTGCCTCTAGAACATTACGGCTGTATAATATATACAGACGGATCAGCACAAACCGCAGTGGGGGGTAAACAAGCTTACAGTGCTGCGTGCGCGATTGTTAAAGGTCGCTGGCACGAAGGGAAATTTAAACCAATGGTCACCAAAACACAATCTCTGGGAGATTGTACAGCTCAGCGAGCTGAACTACTTGCATTCAAGATGGCTCTTGAAAATACAGATCGAGAATTCCCCACACTCATTGTGTGCGATTCGTATTATTGCGTTCAGTCTTACAATGAATACTTGCAGATCTGGCTTCAGAATGGTTTTAAGGATGCAAAACGAGGCACAATCAAGCATAAAATGCTTTGGGAACCAGTAGTTCTATTACAAAAAGAACTACCAAAGACTCAAGTGATACATACACTGAGTCATCAGCGTGATGGCGTTCACGTTGCAGGGAATTCATTGGCTGATGAGGCCGCGAAGGCAGCTGTGCAAACGGCTTCCGTAGCTGCCATCACACGGTCAAAAACAAAAATAGACAGCGAGATATTACAGGCTGTCAGCGCTACAGAAAAGGATTCGATAGAAACACTCCCGAAAGGCTTTCCAGTAAAATACTCATACATAACTGACGCAAACAATGTTCCTTTTGCTCGAATCCCTGGAGTGGGGGATAGGGCAATTCCAAACATGGAACATAGGTTAGGAATAATAATAGCGGCACACGAAGGGCTTGCTTCTGTACATGCCGGCGTCTCAGCCACAGTATCATTATTAAAACAGAGATACTGGTGGCCACAAATGAGAAGACAAACACGGAACTATGTTTTAGACTGTGAGATATGTCAAAGAAAGAAAGTATCAACGATGAGACGACCAGCACAGACGCCCCTTCTAATCTCGGATAAACCATTAGCCTGTGTTTACCTGGACCACTGTGGTCCCTTACAAAGGGATGGTAACTATAAATATATCTTGGTCGCAGTGGATTCATGCACGAGATTCATATGGATGTGGCCCCAGCGAACGGCTGACGCCAGAACTGTTATAAAAGATTTGCGAGTCTTTATCGGCACATACGCAATTGGCATGCTGCATTCTGACCAGGGTCCTGCTTTTAGCTCTCGAGCTTATAAGGAGGCCATGGTCAGCATGGGCGTTACATTGCGGTACTCTTGTCCATTTCACCCTGAGGGGAACGGAATCGTAGAAAGAAAAAACCGTGACATAAAGCAATCTATAACAGCAAAGGTATTCGGTTCGGGAGCTGGGTGGGTCAAACATCTAATAAGTGTCCAACGTAGTCTAAATAACCTGCCAAGAAATTCTTTGAGGGGATTCAGTCCGTACGAATTATTATTTGGAACTAGGATGTTAGTCTTAGACCTCGACAGTCAGACTTCAGTGGTGAAGGAAAAAAGCTTTGATATCAAAGATCGTTTGGCTATTTTGCAGGACTTAAACGAAACAAGAAAAGACCTGAACAACATAAAGTTGAAACAGCAGCCAACAACCACTGAAGAACCACCACCTGTCCCAGCAAGACCTGTCTGGATTCCAAAAGTCGGGGATCTAGTCAGGGAAAAGATCGCGGTAAAGAAGGAATTTGGGCCTTCTTACAGAAAAGCAGTTCCTGTCTTGTCTATCAACGGGACAAGATCAGTTGTACTACCGCCGCTTGCTGGTAAAAAGGAGAACCGAGTTGTATCCATCGACCTGGTAAAACCACAATCATGTGGCCGATAACAAACAGTAGGCCAAGTGGACTCCCGATAAGTAGTAGAACACCAAGGTTTGCTACAAATACAGAGGTCCAAACGAAGAGGCTAATCACATTCGAAACGCCTACAGAACAACTACAAGGACTATGCAACAATGCAATGGAACTCAGACCTCTAACAACCCAAATAAAAACATTTAGTAAAGACACACCAACCTACAATGAAGTAACAAACGAATATGCAAGAAACTATAATCCTGAAGCAATTGGAACAATTGACAGAACTGCATCCGGCTACTTCATAAACTTCGATGATTCCTCTGAAGACCTCAGTGAATCAAAAACACAGCCATCAACAAAAACCTTTAAAGATAAAGCTAAAGAACTTTTGAAACAACTGAAAGAAACATATCTGATTTCTCCATGGCTTGAATTTTGGGTGGGTTTTGGTGCATTTATCCTCATACTTTGGCTCATCATGGTACTAACTTTGGGACGCTTCATTGAGGGAAAATATGCTAAAATGGACACAGCAAGTCAGAAAATGAACTTAATCCTCAAGCCACACACATCTTCACACGTCGAGAAATGGAACTTTCTTCAGTCAACTTCACAGCCAATCCTATACCGGGTGGGGTAGCATGGGACAACACTGACTACGAAATTTATGGTCCGGTTGAGATCCTGAAATATCCACACCAAATTAAGACCTCGTTGAGTGACTTTGTAAAACCAAGCTCATTTGCTGATGATTGGGACTTTGAAAGTATAAATAATATGATGTCTGACTTAGTGATGTCTGCTAAATTTACCAAACATGATTATTTGCAGGGTTCGACAAATTATGATAGTATGTACTGTTACAACCACTATGGTAACCATTTTCTACATAAGTCTGCACAAGCTAGAAATGTTTTAAATTATAATCAATGGGAACATTGTGCAACCCCTCCAAAAGGAAGCTCAAGAACCTTTTATGACAAATATCCATACTTTTCAGGTTTTAACACAAGTAATGCTGAAACATTTTATTTCAAATTGTCAAATAAGACAGGGACAAAGACCATGATAACAAACACGAAATTGATATATTCAGACTCATTTTTTGAACAAATGAATACTTTTGGTTTTGATTATTGGGACAAAATTGTTGAAGTAAAAAGTGTTTGGGGTACAAAAGAATGGCAAGTACAAGGTATAGAATCATTGTTTAGAGCCTGCATGATACCAGAACAAATTATATTTTTAAATGACACTGTTCAACAAACTACCTGTCTTGGCCTAGCCAAAATCAAAGACTTAAATAAACTGTTTATTCCAAAACCAACAATGAACAGCAATAGCTCTACAGATGAAGAGATAGACGTAAATTATGTATTAAAACAGAACACATCCAGATTGGAAACAGTGGTTGATCTGGCCCACAGATACTAATAACTGTCAAGACAGATTCCTGAACAAAACACAGGGGTTCAAATTGACCAGGCCAGACCCTAGATATTCCCAAAGACAACACCCAGGGATAATAACAACCTACAGTGTGGGCAAATTATGCCTTCAATGGCTACAAACTTCCACACTGACAGAAATTAAGCAACACCTAACTTTACTTACTGATGGTGCTGACTTGCGTGATTTCATTATGGGACCACACAAACAGCGTCAAAAACGCTTCATAGCAGCCTCTGTATATGCAGCATACAACGAGGCCTGGAAGGTGACTCAAATTGAGACAGCAGAAAGAATACGGGAAATTGACCGTATTAATTTGGAAAAATCACTTTCTGTAGTGGACAATGGGTTAATGACTCTGTCCTCCAGAATTTTTTCTTTGGACAGCATTGTGTCTTCAGCAATCGACATAATATCGCAAGACTTACTGTTGTTGCAACACGGTCAGTCTCAATTGCGTTCTATTGTACAGCTTGGCTGGACGTTACAAAATCTGCGTTCAGGCTATGTGCCTTGGCGTTTAATCAACACAACGTCACTATTCAATATCTTTAACCTTACTGATAAACAAATCAGTATGGCACAGAAGGGTGCTGATTATACAATCCTGAGCATTGAGAAACTTGAGAGATTACCAGTGACAATGTCAGAACGACCTGTCAGTGAATGGATAATACATGGGATAATTAATATTCCAATATCAACCTTCAGGTTCCAATACTGCCAAAAATATATACAGGCTGGCATGTACGAAAAATTGGGAAAAGGGTACATTAAGACAACATGGAACTTGGCCTATTCACATGCATGTGTCAGTAATAAAGGACAGAAAGTGTTTCTTAGTGGCAATATTTGTGCGATGTCACTAAGCGGTACACTTCTGTGTAATGGAATTAGTTTGCATGGAGCCTGTGAAGGGAACTCAAATAACCTTTCATGTCACCAGCTAGGCGCACCTGCAACAAAGATAGAACCATTCTTTCAAAGACTCTACAATGGGAGTTACATTCTAATTGTGGATCACAGATGTTGTAGTCTTATGCCCGGGACTCCTTATCTCGTAACTACGACTGCGAAGGTCAAGTGCTGTGGACGCTTATTGTTCCCCAGGTCCTTTCCAGACAGGGAGGCAAGGGCATGGCCCAACTTGAAAATTACTTCTATTCGAATAGACACTTTAAGCAGAATGAAAACAGTGCTTCTTCAGACGCCAACCAGGCTCACGTCATCAAAAGAAACGTATGATCTCCTAGTCGCAAGGACGACTGCAGAGATTCACTCTTTATTATCAACTAATTCCCCCATACATTTCGCAGAAATCCTGAATGAAATCTTAAATATTTCTGATACCAGTGGAGTCTCAAAGGTATTTAAGACAGCATTTTCGATGGCATTAACACCATTCAAAGCCATACTGGGTATTTTTCCAGATTTCGTCCATTCGATTTTTGGCGGACTTCCCCTCATTTTGGGACTAATTGCAGGAATCCTATTCCTAGTCCTTATATTTCGTTATGGCAAACCGTGTCACAGACAAAACACCTGCGACAAGGGAAGAAACAATCCGAGCCATTGGATACCGGGACCGGATATCAAAAATCCTGGGACTTTCCCGGCTTAGATACCTGAACATGACTTGGTTTCTTTCATTTCGACCAATGTGGCATCGATGTGTTTTACCTGTATTAAGGTGCCTGCTATGCGGAGAAGAATGCGTGTTGGACACCTGTCTGACGCTACAATCAGATGCGCCAATGGATGCAGAAACATTGTTGAGTCCGATAAAGGCTCATGCTTTGTGCTGCCCTCAACGGCTACCAATCCTGATGACGGCATTCGTGGAATCTTCACCACTACGATTGAGGGGTAGTGAAGTTCAAGATGAAAGCAGCATCGATTAGGTACGACCTTCTGTCAGCAATATTAATCAAAACGTCAATGGAGACAATCATGCGCATGAATGCATGGTTACATCCTTTTCCGAGTTAGTGGAACTCTCACAGGAAGCAGTTGACAGCTTTTTCGACAGTCTAAATGATATGATGTTCTCACCAGAACAGAAATAGAGACTTTTGAGCAAGCTCGCACACGGCGTTCCCTGAATTTGGCCTTCAACTTTAATAACAGAATACCATGAACAATTTTCCCTCCAGTTCACGGACAGCAATTTTTTTCAGCAGCCCCAAAATATTTTTACGATTTTTCGGGACACTTATCTTCTGCTTAAAGTAAGAACTATTCTTAGAGAACTAAAATTTCTATTTTTAGATACTTTTTAGACATTAGCTGCCCGCTGGTATGTTCATAATTATTTTATTCTGTGATGGAATGGTCTCGAACCTTTCTTCTGTATTAAGAGCCATTTCATGTGTAAATTCTCATATACCAATTAGCAATAATGTATACAAATGCGTGATTACCTTAGCATTATTCTACAGCTTGAGTGCATATAATACATGTGACTGCTTTTTCCGTATATTTGATAATTTCAAAATGCATTTTATGTATTTTGGGGTGGTGAGGTATACATAATACTCTACAGTATGTTTTACTATGCCTAGATTCGTAAATATGTCCATAGTTAGCGTGGAGTGGGTGTGATGTATTCCTATAGGTTCTGTATCGATCCCCCTATTCCTGACCCTATTCTGGTTAACAAGTTAACTAGCAGCCATCCCATGAGGCAGAAAACCCCCATGATGCAGAAACCGTTATCTGATTAAGCCACACTACGGCACAGGAACGTGTTATCTGATTAGGTCATAACGCTTGCCATCTAATTAGACAAGCGATATTCCTCCAGCCCCTGATAAGGCATACGGAGTTCTCAAAACAAATCAAACCTATGACAACCTGTGAAAAACCCTGCGGCCATTGTTTTGATTTCACCGAGAACTTCAGCAAAAGAATGTGCTAACGACCAAGTCGTATGACATCCTTATTGACGTATCTATGTCCATCCTTACGTCAATCTCGGCACCTTAAAGGTATAAATATTACCGATATTGCCCTATGCAAACACACGCGGTGGTGACGAGATCGGAGCAGCCAGACTTGCCGAAGCCCAGAGCAGAGCAGACCCCGCTGGCGCAGCCCTGCCTTCCTGACGCGCTGAAAACGAGACGCTGCTTTCTCCTGCCGAGAAATCCTGCTCCGGCGCTTCCGAGCAGCCCTCGCAGGCAGCTTGGAATATCGAGACCAGAGACGAGAGATACCATCCCTCATTCATCCTAAATTCCAGGTACAGAACTGAATAACCCCTCGCAGAGAATTCTTGAGTCAGTCACTTGGCAAAACAAACTTAACTTAAACTGCTACTTTCTATTCCCGCCCACGTATTAGGCTTAGGTCAGGTACACCGGGGTAGGCGTAGTTAGAAACACCAGTTGAGTACGATTAGTCAAATGTGTATGTATATATATATATTTTATCCATTTTAAACCTGCATATGGCTTAGAAACCATATAAATGTTTTTACAGTATTATTTTATACTTCTGCTTTTATTGTATGCACTTTACTTAACCATAAGTATTGCGATAATATCGATCCATTTCTCTTGTACGAGAAAAGAGACTGATCAATAAATACCATCTTTATTGAACACGCCCGTCTCTTCCTTTTCTCTACAATCTGGTGAGACTAAGAATGCACGTACTGACTGAGTAAAATAAGTCGTCTTTTGTTTTCACACGACTCTAGTTATACACTCTTGATTAGGGGAGAGCAAAGTTGTCATGTTCTATGGTTGTCAGAAACTAAATCCCTTCTTGTCTATCCAGGGAGGTTCAACTCCTCCTTGCCTATTCGAGAAAGTTTCTAGTGAACTCTGAGCTAGCTGGCAAACCCAAAACTTTAAGTCTAATATCGACAGTAGTAGACCTAGTTAACGTCTGGTCTAGGCCTATACTATTGAAGATATTATTCCAATGCGCAGAGCCTATTGGGATAATAGGAACTACACTACAAACCTCTAGCCATTGTGCAGTTGGTTGACATTTTAATTGGATTTTATGAGGAGGAGAGTCCTCATCCCATCCTACATGATTTTTATATAATGCAGGAGCTTGGGCTACTGCCCACTTTCTTGCAAGTGTATATTTTTTATGAATTGGAATGTGATTTGAGAAGGCAGGCATAATCATTTCTTCGCCATGAGGGCACTCCCTGACAAACTCTGGCGGCCAGTCCTTTTCAGCTAAAAGGATGTCATAGCCTTTGGAAAGGTTATCCCAAAATAGACCCCTTACTTTCCTAGTCTTATCTCCCTCTATACGCAGTGTTATCTTGTATATTTTATGAGGGTTGCTAACTCTGCTGTCTGCAGTTTCCACTTGAATGTATTCATTCGTGTCCACTGTCTCCAGATGATTCATCAGGATTTTGCGAGCTATGGTCACTTCTGCTGCGCTGTCTAGCACTGTCTGGGCCCACTCTCCGTTTTTCAGCTGTGTCCTCAGTATCCTCGGCATGTTTGACTATTTTAATGCTGGCTACCTTCTTTCTTGGAAATTGTAATTTTTTACTTTGATGAGCAGGTTCCTTGTCTTTGGACTTGACGTGCTCTTCCCTGTGTTCTGACCGTCCTTTTCTTTCCGATTTCTGCGAGGAAGTCTGAAAAGATCAAGAGGGACGTGTATCAATATCTTGATATCTATCAGGTTTCTTCAGATTATCCCTATTTCTAAGGTTGTATCTTTTCTCAGAGGGCTCCCTCTGGGGAGACTTGTGTCCTTGGTCCGGAGATCTTTCTCTCCGCCGAGGAGACCTTCCTCTGGACTGGAATCTTTTTTCTTTGGGAGTGGATTGTTTATTTCCATCCCAGCTCTTTTTTGGAGTGTTTAGATTATTTTTAATAAATATCTTTTCAGGATTTTCAGTTAGTTGGGGTTTCACTTGTTTCCCACCCAAACTATCTCTTCCTAGTTCTTCATAGGATTTTTCTATGATTCTGGCAAGTTCAAATGGTTGTTCTGCTATATCTGTTTCTTTCAATTTCTGGCGGATCGCCACAGATGCTGCTTCCCCTTTTATGTTGGCTAATAATATAGCCGAGACCTGCTTGAAGTCTTTTAGTAATTTCATACCCAGAGTTAAAGCAGGTTCTGGACCGTATTCATTTTGAATCTGTCTTAGCACATCGGGTATTACCGCCATGGACGGAACACCATGTGTTTTTGTGTAAATGGAAGCAAAGACTGTGCCCCAAGTGTCACAGTCCTCTACATGTGGTGCTATCCCCATTGGAAGACAGTCAGAATTCTGTGTTTCTCAGTAGGGGTAGTATCCGGAAATACTGCCTATATTTGAGTGATTTTTTGTGCTAACCAGAATGGAATTTGTTCCCGTTTTATGGGTACTTTACCCAGACATGATTGTATGTTCTGTGGTGTAATTTTGTTTGTGTTCCCCTGATGAGGGGTCAGCTGTGGAATGTTAATAGCTGGTTGGACTGTTGAAGTCCGCATTACATATTGGACTAATTGTCTATGTATTTTAATTATTATATTTAGCTGTGCTAAAAAGTTCTGGTGCTGACATTTTTCCAATGTCTGGGCGTGGTGTGTAGCTGGCTAGAACCGGCCACGTTGCTCCTGGTCTACCTAGTGGACCGAGCCTGGTGATGTGATTATTATGTTTTAGGGCGCCTTTAAACCAGAGCAGGTGCTCTTGGTATTTTAATGGGATTTCCACCTCCTCGAAAGGGGTGTACTCATCCAAAGGTTCCTCTATTTTGTAATAGTGGAATTCGTGTGTGACAGCGTTTGCTGCTGGAAAGTTTACCTATGAATAGAATACCTCTGTCTGCCGATATTCATGTGCCTCAATTACGAATATGACTGTACCACCTCTCGATGTTAGTCCATTTTCTATAAGTTTAAGAGTTATAGTTTTTCTTATGTTGACCGGAATGAGTATTGCATTCGGGTCATTCTGTAGGAGACTTGTGTCATCCTCTAGGAGTCGAGCTGCTATTCTAGCTGCCTCCCTTTCGTCTTCACTTTCCCCCATTTTACTGGCAGAAATGTTTTTGTTGCAGATCAAGTTTCAAGGAAACAAAGATTAGGTGCACAATATTTTGGAACACTGTATCCTTCAACGTTGACTAAACCAAAAACTATACATAGAAATCTCTTCCTACTAAGTTCCGGCGGATTTTAACCTTTTACCCACTCCAGACGTCTTTTGGAGTATTTACGGGAAAAAGGGTCTGTGTGAAAAAGCACGACTGAGTTATTCTAACGTCTTGCGTTAGATTTATCGCCTTACCAAACGTTGGGCGCCATGTAGTGTAGTTCCTATATTCCCAATAGGCTCTGCGCATTGGAATAATATATTCAGTAGTGTAGACGTAGGACTGAGGTTAGCTAGGTCTCTACTGACTATATTAGACTTAAGGTTTGCCAGCTAGCTCAGAGGTCACTAGAAACTTACTCGAATAAGCGAGGAGGAGTTTAACCTCCCTGGATAGACAAGAAGGGATTAGCTTCTGACAACCATAAAACATGACCACTTTGCTCTCCCTGAATAAGAGTGTATCTCTAGAGTCGTGTGAAAACAATAGACCGTTATTTCACTCAGTCAAATGTGCATACTTAGTTTCACCAGAATGCAGAGAAAAGGGAGACGGGTGTTTTCAATAAAAGGTGTTATTTATTGAGCAGTCTTCCTCATACAAGAGAAATGAATTGCCACGATTGTAATACTCATGGTAAAGTAGAGTGCGTACAGTAAAAGGAGGAGTATAAAATAATACTGTAAAAGCATTGATATGGTTTCTTAGCCATATGATACTTTAAAATAGATAAAATATATACATACATATATACATTGACTAATCGTACTCAACTGGTGCTTCTAAATACGCCTACCCCGGTGTACCTGACCTAAGCCTAATACGTGGGAAGGAGTAAGCAAGTAGCAGTTTAAGTTAAGTTTGTTTTGCCAAGAATCTGACTCAAGAATTCTCTGTAAGGGTTTAGTCAGGTCAGTTCTGTACCCCGGTAATAGAAAGCAGGAGGTCTTGTATCTCTTTCTCAGGACTCGATATCCCAGTAAACCGCGAAGGTATCTGGAAACACTGGAGCTGGATTTCTCGGCAGGAGAAAAGACAGCGTCTCTCTGTGCTTCAAGGAGGAGGGGCAGCGTCCGTGGGCTCTCGCATCAGCTGGGCTCTCGGGCAAGTAGATAGCTGCTCTGCTCCAAAATCACCACCGTGTGTTTGCTTAAGGCAACGTTGGTATATTTATACCTGAAAGGTGCCGGGTTTGACGTAAGGTTGGACATAAGACGTCAATAAAGATGTCACTAAGACCTGGCCGTTCTTACAGTGCTTTACAGGAGTTCTAGGACGAAATCAAAACAAAAGCAAGGGGGATTTCCCAGGTTGCTGGAGGCTTGGTTTTCTTTAGAGAACACGGTGTGCTTACTAGGGGGCCGGAGAAGTAGCCTTGCTTAATGTGACCGCATGTGCTGCGACTGAATTATGGATATGATTACTATGCCGTTGTATGGATATTATTGATAATAACTGGACAAGGGCATAAAATAGGAATATCGATTCAGGTTCCTAGATAAAACACAACACCCTAAGGTAGGCCCTAGGTAGCACTAAGGTCAGCGTGCTGTGTAAGTAAAAGGTAGGACATGTACTTGTTCGTTTTACATGTCCTGTTAGTGACAAACAGCTAAATTAGGTTTTTAATACTGTGAGGCCTACTCTTCTCATAATTCCTTAATACACTTTTAAGCTGTAATTCCTGATTAAAAAGTAGTAGTTGCATCATGTTTCATGTCTTTGCAATGGTCTATTTGCCTTGCAGTCTGTCTCTAGGACACGACTGGAATGGGTGACAGCTACACTTTGTGCATTCCCCCTAGACAGCCACAAACACAGGAAGGGTGGGTGTGACGGAGAACTCATCTACATTCTGATAGCTCTTCCTGGGCAGGAAGAGGGAGGGGGAGCTGGCACACCTGAATAGGCAGTGTCCTGTGTCCCACACAAAGGTCTGATTACCCCCCCTACAGATATCCTGGCAGACAGGAATGGGATGAAAACGGACCTGTGCACTTCAAGGGCCTGCTTTGAAGTCACTGCTGCTGGGTATAAGTACTGGGGCTCTGACCCTACCAAGACAGTACACTACTGGACCTGTGAAGAACTCTCCCAGGAGGAAAGACTTCTGGGCCACAAGGATTTCCACTTTGCCTGACTGCTGCTCTGAAGCAACTGCTTTCTGCTTTGCTGAGCTGCCCTGCTACCTGCTGATCTCTGCCGTGCTGAGGACAAGGACTGGGCCCATTTCACTTGAACCCAGAGTGACTCCAAAGGCTTGGTGGCCTGCCTCCTGTTTCTATAGTCTCAGGGCCATCAACGACTTCCTAAACCTCTGCTGGTGCTGTTGGACTCTGCCATCTGTGAATCCTACCCTGCCCGAGGCGCTAATCCAGTCTTTGGCCTTGAAAGTCGGTTCTGCAGGTGTTTTGCTTCAAAATCGAAGCAGGGATGATCAGAACCCATACAGTGTCGATCGATGCAGACACAGTGCCGATCTTAGGACATCCCTGCAAGACTTGATGGCTACGCAGGACCCTACTGTGAGGTTTGTCGACGTAGCACCTGTATCTTAAGGGATTCAACACGGAACCAGACCGCGAGGCTCAACATTGAAACCTTGCCCCACCCAGTGAGTCTGAATGAACGCATCGACTCTTTGATGCCAACACTTGCTCCATCCAAGTTACTTTTTCAGCGGGTCTTGTAGCAGGCCTGCCCTCAATGGCGGTTGGCCTGGATTTTGAATTTTCCCCAGTCCATCGTGCCCTCAAGAAACCTCTAAGCGCTATTTAGCTATAAGCACTACTGATTTATTCTACAATATTTCATACCTCCAGTTATACTTATTGGATTTTTGTCCTTTTGGTTTTGTTTTGTTTCTAAATCTATGTGAAGTATTTTCGTGGTGTTTTAATTGTGTGTGTGTGTGTGCGTGTGTGTTGCACAAACATTTTGCATATTGCCTCTTTAGATAAGCCTGACAACCTGTGCTCACCCTCTGGGAGCTTGTCACAGAGTAATCTTTTAATGTGTCTAGCGTACCCTGACAAGGTTTCTGGTCCCTACTTGGACAGGCTGCATACCTCTGCCAACTAGAGACCCAATTTCTAACAATAAGGTTTGACCCAGTTTCTTAAACTGCTACCAAATAAACCTCTGAACACCGACCTGTATCTTGCCAAAGTTATTAACATTTTCTTGCTATAGATGTTCTAGTCTAAAAGGCATATCCTTATAGTTCAGTGGCATCATTTTAGATGTTGATTAAGAAAAGAGGACATGGTATATACATTTGCTCTGCTGTTCCTTTCCTTCTTTATTTGAAATGCTTTTGCCAGATTTGCTTTCGTACAAGATCCATAAAAATAAATAAGGATTACCTTGTTTTTTCCTAACAGGAAGGAGATGGAGAGGAGTGAACTGGAGGTAGAATGGGACAGATAGGTAATCTGTGGATTGTAAAATATAGGCATCTGCCAGTGGCAACACAGAATGAATTCAAACTGGTGCTTGGCAGTGGCTACCCGAAGACTGGAAAAACAGGCAGGGGAACAAGATTTTCCAGTTTTTATATTTAGATTTTTTTTCCAATGATCTCTTGTTGCAAGGATTGCTAGTGGCAATTTGTCTGAACCTCAGTACATAGAGTAACCATCTGTCTGAGTAGAGCTATAATTTGTATTGTTAATCCCTTGGCCGTTTGTGGGGTGAGGTCTTCTGTATTTTGTCCCTTCCTTTCAGGCTTCCCTTAGGAGTCTCTGTTTGCTATAACCAAGACGATTTGTCTTTGTTATGATTGATCTCTAGAGGTTTACCCAGAAGTGCCCCTTTTTCACTTCATGTAAAAGACTAGCTGTTCATAAAGTATGGCAAATGTCTTTTTAACTTGGGCATTATGAACACAAGCTTTGATATTTTTGCAGCTTGAGTATACTAAACGTTGTTTGTTGCCTCTCACTGAGAGGTAGCTAACGGAGCCTATCTTAAAATACCTGCAATTGCCTTTTTTCAGTAACTCCACGATGTAAGGCTATGGTTCCTTGCCTACCTCAAACAGAGCTAGACCTTGACAGGTCATGCCCATTAAGTTTATGATGCATCTTATCATGTCTTCCTTGGGCATTGTCTTTATGGTTTGCTTCAGGCATTTTTATGTTAATTTTCCCTGATGGTATTCCAGATTATAGAAAAGGATAATGCCTACCACCCTTTTGAAAGTCTCTGATAAATGCTGTTTGTTGCTGACTGGATTTTGACTTTATTTCCTTCCAGTGTCTGTCCCTGAGATTAGATTAGCGATAAAACTGATCTAGTTCTTTGCTGGCCAAGACCACATACGTTTGCTTTATTTGTAACTCCAGTCTTTGGTCGTCCTGTTTCCAGGTTGGCTAATGCTGTATAGTTCTGTAAGTTCTATTTACCCTTTCAGAAAAGTCTTTAAAGTTGGGCAAGATTTCCTGTTGAGGCGTCCTAGGATAAGATTTCAGCCCCAAACAGGTGACTCTCACCAACTTGGCCTGACAGATATATTCTAGCTATTGGACTATATTTCCAGATTGAGATAAGAATCCAATGATTTCCTTTGCTGCTGTTTTGGCCTTCTCTGAAATTGTACAGTGCGCCTGGGTGGAACTCTTGATATTATCCATCTTTAAGTTAATAGGAGCTATTCAATACCTTTGTTGGATAAGACCGCTGATCTTTTTGCACAGGAGACATAATGGGTATTGAAAGCATTGTGAGAGCTAAGTGAGAAGAGTAGAAAACTCTTTTTGCTTAGTATAATAAAGAGAAGCAAGGCTTATGCAAAACTAAGATATGGGAAAAGGCTTTCTATTGGTTAATAATCAGGTGGACTGGATTACTTTAAGGAATGGATCTATCTCTGTGTATGGTAGGTTAATCAAAGTTTTTTTCCTTTTTGTTTGGGAGTCGGAAAAAATAAAATTGCAACTCACTAATAACAAAATAGCACCACTTAAGTCAGAAAGGAAGCTAATTCCAAAACAAAAAAGGCCAAGATTGCTATAAAAAGAGTCCCAGAGATCCAGGCTAAAGCCAGTTCCCACAGTACCAGGTTGGATAAAAAACCTTGTTCCCAGTGATTTTATTCTGTGCGGTTAGACAGGCTAGGGGTCAAAAAACTGAACGTTAGTTGGCGCTGGTTTGCAGTTGGCTCCCTCTTACCTGGATTTGAATCTGATCTTGTCCCCCTGTGTGGCTCAATGGTTAGAGCGGCAGACCCTGATGCAGAGGTCTAGCCCGGGACCAGGGTTCAATTCCTGGTCCCGGGCTAGACCCGGGACCAGGAAGTCGTGGCTCAAAATTCCACGGACCTGATAATTCTCACCTCGGTGCCTATTCCAATCATGGAGTCCCACTCTGCAACTCTGGGCAATAGCTTTCTTAATCTCCACAACGGCCCCCACAACGCTAAGGATGCCTGGCCTCCACCTTGGGGTGCCCAGGAGTGGACACCTCACAGGGAAAGCCAGGATGGGTTCCACAGCGGTATTCGTACAAGCGCCTTGAGACCCTTGCGGGTGAGTAGTGCGCTATACAAGTATCAATTTACATTTATAGATGTTGGAGGCGAAGGTCATGCATTCTATTGATGTGCCAAAACCTCCTGCTGGTTTGTTACCAGTTTGTAAAGTTAAGGGAAATGCTTAGTTTTTTTGACAGTCATAGAAAAAAGGTGATGAAGAGGCATTTGACTGAATTTTCATCTATTTCACTTCCCAGGCTTGGAAAGCTCCATTTGGGCATCCTCTTAAGAGGCCATCTTGCCTTCATGGAGCCATAAAATGGTTGACGCTTAGGAACCTATTACGATGTGGCCCGGAAAGGATCCGACCGACCATCTGAGCCTTCTGTGCCACATCATAATCGGCCCCTGGATTTACTTTCCGCCCTCCGCATTACAATGCTGGCAGTCAGAAACTAAACTGGACGGTCATTCTAGCTGGCTTCCGACGGGCTCAAGGAGCCCGTGGGCCAGTTGAAACTGGCTTGTAATCCCAAAGGGCAGAACTTTCCACCCTTCGGATTACGATGCACGATTTCCGGCATGGTTTACCATGCTGGCCTGTCCGACATGGAAATCATGATGGAAAGCATGTTTGGGGGCCCCAGCAAGGCTCCCTTGTGTGTGCGGCCTCTGGTTGGTGGCAATAGGTGCCCCCCCTGTGCATATTAATACATGTATGTTTTTGCACCCAGTAGAAGTATTTACTCTAGGAAGCGACCAACGATTGAATGTGCCATTAAATTCCTTTCCATCTCAATTTTTTTTCTTCCATTTACTGTAGTTGCTAAGTATTAAGGCTCTTGTTTAGAATTTGCTGGAGCAGGACGTGGTCCAAAAAGTGATGCCATAGAGTGCCATTATTAATGCATCTGTAATATAACAAACTGGACATCTTCCACTCCAGCCCTCCTTATGAGTGGCTCGATAAATGGGCCATTTTGACACCACCTCTGGAGATGTTGATAACGGTGGTACTGGTATCTTTTGGCGGGTGGTGAGGAAAATGGACCCACTACAAGTTAGACCCTGAGTGTCCAATAAGTAATGTGGATTTACCAGTAAGTTGGTAATACAGGGTCTGATTCCTTCAGTAATTCCTTATTTTGGGCCAGACCTTCGCCTGGTGACTTCAGCTGCTTTTAGCTGCCAAAATCTCAGCGTGAAAGTTCAGAGATTTGTGGTGTTTCCAGAGATCTCATAATTCCATTGGAGTTGGTAATTGTGGTTACCGCCCCCATCGGACTTTACAGGCCACCTGTGGCATATGTCTCAAATCCACAAAATTGCTAAGGCCTTCATTTTACGTCCCCGGCACAATTTATGTATCTGTCCACTTGTCCAGCATGTATTTACCGGTTAGTCATTCATTCCTTTGCAGGGGCGGCCTTAGATATGTGCAAGCTGTAAACCTGCACAGGGCGGCCACGCCAATATATATCCTCAATATAATAATCCTCCGAGGATGGATACATATTTGCGTGGCGGCCCCTGGCAGGGATTTGGCGGCCACTTCCAAACACCCTGAACCCCCCCTTCCGAGGCCCCTCCCGAACCCCCTCTTCCTGGGCCCCCTACCTACGCTCCCTGCCCAGGGCCGCCATGAGCCTAGAGCCACCCCTGTCCTTAGTCATCCGGCCATCAATGCATGTAGGTCTGTTGGTCTATGTGCAGATTTGTATGTCTTTTCATTTTTGCAAAAGACTCAGTTTGGATGTTGATCTGAGCACATGAGGGTGTTGGTGTGCGTGTGTGCGCAAATGCCCTATGTCATGTGTTCTGATATGTTTCAGGCCTGCATGTCAGTTGATGAGGTTGCCTAGGGCCTGCATGCCCTCGTCCGCGTATGCACGATCTAAATGTATGAATGGTTTACCTCTGCATGTGCCATATAAAATATAGGCACATGCGTTTTTGGCAGTGTATCGTGCATGCTAACATTTTAAGGCGGAAAGTAGGACATTTTAAAAAGAAAATTGGGGGAATGTAATTTCCCCATGACGTGTGTTGAAGCAGGTGCAATTTTAGGCGGGAGATCGCTAAAATAAAACCATATTTTTGCTTCAAAAATCGCGAATCTCCCTTCTGAATCGGGTCTGTTGGCATGTATGATGTGTGTTTGCTTTTGGCGCGCTGGTGATATTTCCTGCTCTCGCCTCAGGTGGCGCTGAATCAGGCCTGTTGGCATGTATGATGTATGTTAGCTTCTGGCGAGCTGGTGATGTTTCCTGCTCTCTCCTCAGGTGGCGCTTGGAAGCTGTTATCCGGCATGGGAGAAGGGCAGACCCAGGTGGATAACCCCCAGAACCAGGAGATGGCGTTCTGGTCGCATCCCATCGATATTCACTACGCAACCAAAGGCCTCCAGGGTAAGAAGTGAAGGAGTGGGCCTGTCAGCTCTGCTTAGGAGCATGTCTCGGGAGGCGGAAGGTGGCATTTGTTTCTGCAAACGTAACGAAACAAAACAAGCCATTTCTTCTCTCTACACCGGCGCTTGTGAATGAGATTTATGCGCGCGGTGCATTGGGACCTGCACGCTGTTGCAATAGCTCATTCTGCCGTCGAGGGTAGGAGATTTATTTTATAAGGGGAAACTCGGGCGCGTTTTGGGTTTAATCCGGCTTGACGCCATTTTGTGATATCATAGTCCACAGAGGTGTTTTTATTTTGAAAAATATTGTCCCAACTTCCCAGTCACCCTATTTCCATTAATAAAAAAGCAGTATAATACACACTGGTGTACTGGCCTGGTGCACAGGGATTGCATGGTTTAAGTTCCAGCTCCCTACATTAAGACTGAATATGCCGAAACAAATATTGTTTGTTGAAATGTGATTTCCCTTTGGATTTTGGACTTTAATGTGGTTTTCTGGCTAAACGTGATAATGCAACCGGATGGGGATAACTAGAAACCTCTTTCAATGAAATTACAAGTTTAGTAGAGAAATAGAGAGACTGTGCCATTGTGTTATTACACTGGCATATTGGGTTAGTGAAGTAGGCTCTGTGAACAGCAAACGTTTGAAATTCAGTCCATAAAACAGTAATTCCACATGGAATTTCTCGTTTCTACGCGGAACATTTGGAATAGGAGGCATTTGTCAAATCTGGCAATTACCTACCTATCTTGCCTGCTCATATACTTGTAATCTGAACCATAGTATTGAGAACATTTGCGCTGAAGAGGCAGTTCTTTCGTTAAAAGTAGTGCCAATGTTCAATTTTTCATTCTCACTACACTATACAAAAAATCCAAAAACTCCCAATTGCTTATTTTGTGGTTCAGCTACATTGGTGCATCAGTGGTGGCTGTTTATGTAATTTAGCATGGCCAAACCAGGTGATAAGTTTAGAGCCAGAAAAAGCATTGTGCCACTCTGGGCAAATTACATTTATGCGGTCTTGTCTACAAATCCTATTTACTACGCAGGCTCTCACTGAAAACTTGTTTAGTTTCCATGGTGCTCTCGTTTGCCTTCTGCTCTCTCCAATTGTCAAGCCTGCCTTCTCTCTGGAGGTGACCTTAAAACCAAATGTTTTTGCAGGAATCCGCAGACTTGGGAAATACACAGATGTGCTGTCAAGCATTCAGCTGAAGTTTGAACCGCCCACCCCCACAATGATTGTTCCTGGTGTTTTGTCTTCAACCCTCTGCTCAGTACACTTTTGCCTGTGTACTGTACCTGCCTCACTTTTTGGGCAAATCTACACTCTCTCCCTTCCCCCTCCTGCTCGTATACACAGGAGCGGCCCTTTAATTCCCCCACCCGCCTCACCGCTCTTACCTGCACGGGCCACTCGTGCTTATACTCCGTGAATCCCTCCATCCAAATCTTATTCAATATCTTCTAGTGGTATTTATTCATCGGATGTTCATGTTTCATACTTCTCGACATATTTTGCATTTGGTAGAAGCACACTACGGCATACAGAATATCGCTATGATCCTCTGAATGAACGAGGTATTGTGTGTTCTTTGTAATTCAGACCTCTATTTTATTGCTGCAATGTAGTGCTGCAAGACACTGTAAATGTTTCTTTTTATTCCCATGGTAGTTTTACAAAGAGCTATCTGAGACCTATAGGCCACCCTCAGAGCACTGTTTTGGCAAAATATATTTTCTTCAATTTTCAATGCAACAGGGGTATGACTGTCCTCATCTCATATTCTTCGGGAGACACTCCAAATTTGTGTTCAGTTGTGGGTAAGCCAGAGCTCTTCAGTTTTTAAGGCTTTTCCTGAAGCACCCAGTATTTGAGTCTACCTTTAGATTTTGGTTCAGTTCATACCTCAGGTTGAAGCCTTAGACCTCCTGGGCCCTACCACCTTGCTTCATTTGTTCAAATGCTTATTGATTAGTCAGATGTGCTTTAGCGGAGCACAGCTTGCATTGTGGCCCAGAATGGCCTGTTAGTTTCTTTAGATGGGGTTGCACTTTGCTCCCGTAGCCCTTATATGTGGCACAGATAACTTTTAACTTCATACCTTCATCCAAGAGAAGAAAACCGAGGACTTTTAGTGCTCCGTCTGTGTTCATGTTTTCTGTACATCAATTCCCATTCTGATCAGATCTTGAGGCTTTACAATCCCTTGCGGAGTTATTTATATGTCTTGTGCCAATATTAAAACCGTTAAATCATCCTATCACCAGGATTCTTACCAGTTGTACCCAGTGGTCCGTGTTTTTGGAGAGGTTAAACAGAGTTGGGATAGTTGCAGATCTAGTAGGGTTTACTTTCAGATAAGGTGAATTACTCCACACCCAACTTGGGAAGCCTGTCAAGCACAAGTTTGCCTAGTTTTTCTGCTCCAATCGACTGGAACTGTTGTGACTCTATTCATTCCCTACATTTTTTTCTGTGCCGTTTTTGACAAAGATCACAGCTAGTTTGTTTTCTCTTTCCTCCAATGAAACCTATGATCCAGGCATTTGGTGATGTTGACCTGTTTTTTATTTGCTGTTTTCTAAGTGGATGTGGCCTTGGGTCTGGTCTGCATCAATGTTTTGGTTTCTCTTGTATAGGTCTAAGACCTATGATAAGGGCTCACATGGAGGTTGATCAACAGAATGGAGAGGCATGACCCCTGTGGCACTCCATGTCTAAATGCATGTTGATGATTCCAAAGGTCATTCCTGCACTTGCTGAGTGCAGTCAGAGAGGAATAATCTGATTTACTTCATGTCAGATCAATTGACTCCCAACCCATGAATTAAGTGTCCCCTCCGTATTTTCTCACGGTCAACGGTGTAGTGGTCAAGGATTGCAATACCTTCTTTCCATAGACAAGAACCGGAAATCAGAATTTCCCCTCTGATAAATTAGCCAGGATTGATTCAGTGTCACTTAGACCAGAATGTTAATTAATGGTCATTCAGTGTATAATTCAGTGCCACTTAATCTTGGAGTTGCCTTGAGACCTTCTTTCTGAGATTTTACAGAGGTAGTTAAGGTCGGGTTTTGACCAGAGGTTAGCAAGTACTTAAGGATAACTTGTTTTTTTCAACTGTCAACCTTTTGCTGCTGTTTTGAGGTGTGAAGTGTGTTTCTGCAATTGGAATGAATTGTTCAACTAGAAGTTTAGTCATGTTGGAAAATTCAGTTTTTTGAGCCATTGACAACATCTCTTACTTCGTCATTTGAGAAGTTGCTGTGAAAAAGGAATGAAGCAGTAGTGCATTAGCAGGTGGATAAGTAGAAGGTAATGGGTTACTGTGGGTTTGGATTTTTTGGGGGGCTTTAAAATCATGGAGAGTGTTTTCTGATCGTGTCTTGAGATGAAATTATTTTTTTCAGACATCTAGCCTCGTTATCTCCTGATGCATGTTAACTTTCTAGTCTTTTACAATAGATGTTTCTCTGTCTTGCATGTTTTTGTACCGTTGCCTTCTAAGGTTACAGTTAGTTCCTTTCATTTAGTTAACTCCACATTGTACCAATTGCTTCTGCATTATATTCCTATGTTAATTTTTTATAATGTCGTAGCAGGGCAAGATGATCCACTGTGGTTGATAGTTGATATTGGAGGTTTCCTAGTAGCAGGGCTTCTTTAGACTACTGAACACTTAGGGGCCGATTATGATGAGGGCCGGAAAGGCTCTGACTGTCTGTCTGAGCCTTTCCGGGCCGCATCTGTTTAATTTCTGACCGCCGCATTACAATGCTGGAGGTCGGAAATTAAACCATCTGGATTCAGACGGGCTCAAGGAGCCCGTCGGCCAGTTGGAGGCTGGCCCGTAATCCCGAAGGGTGGCCTTTCCGTCCTTGGGATTATGATACTCTGTCTTATGCAGGCTTTCCATGTCAGGCTTTCCAACATGGAAAGTCTGTTTGAAAGCGAGTATGGGGGTCCCTAGCAGGGCCCCCTTACCTTGGAGGCCTCCAGTTGGGGGCCGAGGTGGCACCTATGGTGCCCACCTGTCAATCACTGCACCCTGTGGGTGCAAGGATTTACACCACCTCCTCTTTCCCTTTGGGAGCATGTATTACGGCCGTAACACATGCTCCCATAGAGAAATGTCAGAATGTGGCCGAACAGTGTTTGGACACTTCTTAATCAGGTGGTCAGAACCGCAGATCGGAACAGCATCCGCCTGACATTGTAATAGGCCCCTTACTGTTTACAGTGCCTGATAAACGTGGGTTGAAGTGAATGGTTTTCTGCTTTAGGCTTGGTCATTAGGTTTTGAGAGGTAGAGATGACTGGGCGGGTGGTCTAACTAGGACTATGGTTGAACAATAACTAAAGGAGAGTTAGAGGATGGATAACCTGGAGAACGACCTCCAAGATCCAGATTAAAGAATCCGTAATAAACTGTACTCTAGAGGGAACGTTGGAAACCCTAAACATTATCAATTTCTTGGTGTTCTATTTATTAAGGAAGTGTGTTCGCATACACAATTATATGCATAATCCCTTCTCTAAAAGGAGAATGGACCAGGACCTTCTCTGGGGTGGCCTGCTTCATCATTTGGCCCACTTCTCCCCCTTCAAGAGATTTTCATGTAATGTAGGTTGTCTTCATGACAGAGTTTGTGCTCTTAAAATGCAGTACCTTGGTACTGGTGATTACGTTTTTTTTTAAAGTGAGGGCTCGAGCACTATGCCCAGAGTTCCTTAAACATATAGGAAGTTAGAGGAACTAAACAGAAATGGACCAAATTATCTAATGGTAATTTTACTCCATTCTGTCATGGGACTTTAGTCTCTTGAGGTATGGGTCGGTGTCCGTGTGAAGTGCCTTCTTGCCTGATAGAGCCTGACTTTACCATGAATTGAAATGCAAAAGCATGGAGCACCTCCATTGGTGTTGCAGATTTCTGGGTCCAATAAGGAAAACTGAAAGCCGGGCGTAAAAAAAAAAATGAACATCGGTGTGTTGCAGCTTATCCAAGCTAAGCTTAGAATAGGTTTCCATACCAATGTAATTTTTCTTCTTCAGTGATGTTTCCGATAGCAGGGCCTTTAAAAGGTTCGACTGAGGGTGTAAAGGACGAAAAATGTCAACGCTTACACACATTGAAACTCCTAGAAAAAACTGTCACAGGTTCCCAAGAATTAGTCTGTTTTACTTCAGAGAGCTAAAGAGTTTCAAACGGGTTTCTGAGTCATGTCTGAGTTCTTGTGTCAGAAATGAAAACCTTGCTTACCCATTCATGCCTACAAAACATACCGAATCTCTTCTTTTTTGCAGTCTTGTTAGACCGCTCCAGTAGGCTGTCGCTGACCGCATTGTATACAATACTCAACAGAACCAATCCTTGGTCAGGACTGAGTGGCTTTCATGTCAATCTCAGTTGTCTTGCTCTTATTTTGGCTTTCTTGCCGTTCTGTGTTGACCTGGCTACTGGAGCTTTTTGGTTTTGCCATCAGTAGAATAGTCATTCGTCCTATGAACTCAGCATTGATTCTTGAAGCCACATTTAAACAATGGCAGCTTACTGCATTTCAGTTGTACTACAAAAACTAAATCAGAAATGTGGAATACAACATCGATATTGAGACAGTGAGCACTGCTATACGCAAGCACTGGCAATGCCAATCGGTCTGTTTGTATGGAAAGGTAAACCGAGTTGGCATAACCATTAAAGGCCTCAATCATGTCTTTGGGGCTCATTACGATGACGGACGGACTGGAGTCCGTCCTCCATCGTGATGGTAACCGGGAGCGTCCGCAATACATGCTGCGGTTCACACACCAAATTAGGATGCGACCGCTACCATGGGGGTCGCATCATGCATTTAAACATTGCGGCAGGTGCTGCTGTTGAAAATGCATGTTGTGCATTTCAGTGCACTACGTGGCAGGCACCACACGATCGATACCTGCCACTTCGTTCACTGAAATGCGGGGGGGGTTCCATGGCCCATTGCACATACACCTCGCCCCAACACATTGGGGGCCCTCAATGGGCCCCCGAAAAGAATATCCGCCAGCCTTTCCATGACTATTTCGCCGTCATGGAAAGGCTGGATCAAGGCCTGCATCATGGTGGACGGTGCCTGCTAGGCACCGCCACCATTTTATGGATGCAGACCGCTCCACAAGGCAATCGGTCAGATTGCCTGTGGCGGTTCCTTGGTGGACGGTCTTTGCATCCGCCACGGTCACAGAGTGGATCCGCCTGCCATCCTAATCTGATGGGCAGTGATTCCACGTTTGATGGCGGACGGATCGCCACCGCACGACTGGCGGTGCCGGTCTGTCCGTCATCGTAATGAGCCCCTTAGAGTGTAAACCTAGGTCCCCAGAAGGTTGCCATGAGGTGTGAACTCTGCATGCTTGTCTCAGCAATTTGGCTTTGATCATGTTGAATTATTTTCTAGGGCAACTGCATCAACATTGAACTCTCCTTGCAAAACTGAGAAACTTGACACCTCTGGCAACTTTTAAGGCACAACTCGAGACACATCTGTTCAGGCAATCTCTATTCCATAGAAGAGCCTGCTCTGCTCTGTCACTGTATGGTTGTTCGCTGTCTGTTTGATTTTTGTGGTCCTTTGTTCATCTAGCTTTGGGTATATTCCAGTCTTAATGTGGCCCTGTTGATCTCTTGCTTTCTGTTAAGCACCCTACACCTCTTTGTATTGGTGCACTGTTTACATGTTGAATAACAATGATTTGCTCGTTATATATTGTTTACGTACCACTACACGACCATCTGGAGACGAAACTCTTCTAATTATTTCACAATTCGCAGGAACCAGTGGCACACGACCAGCAGGCCCAAAGTGACCCAATGTTCCCACTTACTGTGGCACCGAAGGGCCCTGCTGTGTCTCCATCTTTTCATTCTCATTTTTTTATGGTATATAGACTTGTTAAAATGGCGTTCTTTGCTGCCACCATCTGGTACATATTGCAGATTTTTTTTACACTTGTAAATTTCCGTCGCAGATGAAATATATGATTTACAATTTACCCTCCTGATTAAATAGTGTACAACGAAGGATTTGTCAAGTTTCCGATTGGAAAAAAATCTCCTATTCTCATTGATAAACTTGTGAGCTATCCGTTTAAAAATGAAATGTTTTCATAACACCAAATGTACATTTGAATTCTTCGTTATTGAACTTGCCTGAAGGTGACTTCCGTCACTTGCTAAATATTCAGTTATCCATCAGATTGCAGACTGCTTTCATTGTTTTAGATTGTTTCATAAGCAAACAGGAGAGAAACTTTATTTAGAGGTTTTGTTTGGATCGTGTACTAAATACAGAAGTTGACTTTCACTCCAATGATGATCAACGGGTGTTCTGACCAAGCTTGATAAGGGAAAGCATACCTGAATGGTACACCAACATGTATGCAATATATTTAAAGTGTACATTGAATTTGTGTTGTAATCAGGCTAATTTTGTTTTTAATTAGCACCATTTTTAGTAGCAGTGTTACAGGTTGGTTGAGCATCTCATGTGTCAAACTATTAATAATACCCATAGTATTTTTCTGTTTCCACAGGCCCACCTGCATTTCTTTCCTGCATGGATCGGACAGGCCACTTTGCTTATGTGGTATCTCCTCATTCTGTAATGTTGAGTTGATATCACATGAGCAAATACAATAACGACCATAGCTTTAAAAACATTTTTTTAACATTGCAGTTGTAGGAAAGGCAAAATACTTTACTAAAACGAACTAGCCTATATGGTCTCATTAATAAAATGCCTGAAATAAGAGTAGCTGGGAAATCTACATAATAGGCCAAACTCTCAAGAAGTTTAGTTTCAGCAAATGGAGAAAATCCCTTTTTTGGTAACATTAACTTGATTTTATGGGATTTGCTCAGAAGCTCTTATTTTTAAATATGTTTAACACATACTTGCTGGCGCGCCGAAGGCAAACCAGTCTGCGCCTGTCCGCGCCCGAACAGGACCAGAGGCCAGGAACCCTGCCGGCTCCAATAATGGAAGGCTCCGTTATACCCTTGAGCAGTTCAAACTTCTTCTTAAAGAGACACCCAAAAGTAAGTGCAGGCATTCTATACTTCCTGAACATAACATTTTATAATGTCTTAGCTGTGGTTATAAAATCTGCCCCTCTGTGCGTAGGTTTCATACCCCATTGGAGAAAAGGGAGCTCAAAATGTTTCTACTTAATTGTCGCTCCCTTCCTAAACACGCTTAGAAATTCACATCCTGATAGAAGAGGAAAAACCAGATATCTTATTCCTCACGGAAACTTGGTTGAACAAAGAATTGGACTATGCAACTGTGCAAGCCCTTCCACCTAATTATGTAATACAGAGGCTAGACCGAGACGTTGGTCGGGGAGGGGGTATCGCCATTATCCATAAGGATGATTTTAAATGCCGCATCACCACTAATCCCATACCTGATTGTGAAAGTATCCTTTTCTCCATCCGGGTATCTCATGTTGCTACCCTTTTAGGTATCCCTAATATATTGCCCCCAGTCCCTGATGGCCAATTTTGTCAGTCCATGTCAGAGGTTGTAGCCAACTTTGCAAGTTCCCTGCCCAATTTCACGGTACTGGGAGACTTTAATATGCATTTTGGTAATGCTCATCTCCCCCAAATATTAGACCTTGTTGAGGGGTTAGCGGCTTTCCAGCGTAATCAAAAAGTCCTAGGCCCAACACACAACAAAAGCCACTTACTGGACCCTATTTTTTCTAACATCTAAACTTTGGCTTCCTCTCAACCTATTCCACTGACCATTTCCTTCTCCCATTTACTTGAGTTACGCAGGAAATAAGTCCACCTGCGAGGGAAACTAACAAACGTATCCGTACCTGGTCTAAACTTCCGTGGGATTCATGGGAGACCAAATTGGAAACCACAATGCCGAAACCCCACCCTAATCCCATTATCGCAAATTATATATTTAATAGCAGGTTAGAGTCCTCGCTTAACACCATCCTTCCCAAAAAAGAGATACATATAAAAACTGGTACTAACAGAAACCCCTGGTACTCCCCCGAACTCCGGAAACTAAAACAAAAGTGCAAAATATTGGAAAGAAAGTGGAGAAAGGACTTCTCACTCAGAAACAAAGTAATATATATATAGAAGCCATAAAACACTATAAGTCAGAAATAAAATCTACGCAAAGCTGCTATTATCAAGACAGAAATACATCGGCTGTAAACTCCCCGCACAAAATTTTCCTTATCGAAAATCACTCTTGACCCCCCTGGCCCAGTCGCATTGTCTTCCAAAATACAAACCATCTATACGTCCTTCCCTTCAAAAAGAGATCTACAGTTGGTACCTCAACGGATTCAATAAAGGACAAGGACCTATTGAAGGAATTTCCCCCATTGGACCAAATCTTGAATCATCTTAAATCTGGCTCACCAATCGATCTGGCTCTGCCCACCATTCTAAATAAGATTAGTAAGACCATCTCTCCAATCATATTAGACCTGATTAATGCCTCTTTTCTCACAGGAATTGTGTTTCCTCTGTGGAAACAGGCGATGGTCAAGGCTTTGCTAAAAAAACCTAATCTGAACCCGAAAGACTGGCCAAACTACCAACCTATATCCTTGCTGCCAGGTATAAGTAAAGTTGCTGAGAAGCATGTGAACTCATCCCGCTCGGGTTTCCTGGAAAATTACAACCTGCTTCATCTCTCACAGACATGTTTCAGATCACAGCAGGGTACGGAGACCTCACTCCTGTCGGTAGTGGATGAAACCAGAAAAATCCTTGACAGCGGAGACTGCGCTGCAATTATTTTATTAGACCTGAGCGCAGCCTTTGATCTAGTCAACCATTCGCTCTTGATTAGCAAACTCCGAGATGTAGGAGTGACAGGAATGGCACTTAAGTGGTTGCATTCTTTTTTAGAAAACCGAGTCTTCTCAGTTTTTGAGGGAGAAACCATGTTGAAACAAGTGCCTCTCATATGAGGAGTAGCTCAGGGATCTGCATTAAGTCCCACCTTATTTAACATTTATCTGAGCTGCTTGGCACTTATAGTCATTCCGTTTGGGGTGCAGATCGTCCCTTATGCGGACGACGCTCAGTCAGTCGTTTCCCTGAATAAAAATGACAACTCTGGATCGGCCCTAACCTCCTGCCTAGAAAAAGTAGCCAGATGGATGGACATCATATATTTGAAGCTTAATGGGACAAAAACTGAGATTATGCTTCTTGGCAACGTGGCCCCCCCAATATAGATTCCTGTTGGCCTAACTGTCTGGGTACTCCACCTACCCCGAAAAAGCATATAAAAAGCTTAGGGGTCGTGCTCGACTCCAACCTGGACTTTAAGGAACAAGCTCGGAAAGTGGCAGCCACCGGTTATGGCCTTTTGAGGATGATCAGGAAAATCCTTCCCCTATTACCTTTCTTGGCCAGAAGGCTGCTAGTATAAGCATTGATCCTGTCACAACTTGATTATGCTAACGTTCTTTACCTAGGAGCCCCACTTTCTACAACCAAAATACTACAGACAGTTCAAAATTGTGCAGCCCGACTGCTCCTAAATGTCCTGAAACGGCTCTCAGCCAAACCTGCTCTGACCGCCCTGCTCTGGCTTCCAATCCAGGAGAGGATTCCGTTTAAGGCTATGTGCATTGCACTTAAAGCACTGTCCAGAAAAGGTTCCCCAATGATTCAGGCAATGATTTATCCCTACCAGCCCAAAAGAGCCTTAAGATCAGAGGGTAAACACCTGATGACCGTTCCAAAAATTAAACGAATGAGAAGTGGAGGTCGCCTGTTCTCGTATAATGTTGCCAAAACTTGGAATCCCATTCCCCTCCATATTTGCCTTCAATTAAACCACATGAACTTCCGTAAACGGCTAAAAACCTTCCTCTTTCCCGGATAAGTTCTGAATCTGGTATTTGCTTAACTTTCAGCGCTGGGATGCCTTCGGGTAACTAGGCGCTTTACAAGTGCTACCTCATTCATTCATACTTGCTTGAGGAACTCCACCAAAGCTCCTACCTCGGGATCACTGTTTAACAAACAGAGGAAATAAGTGCTTAATTCGAATTCTTCATTGTATCCCTTGCTCTGGATGTCTCTTCAAGCTCTCTCAACATATGTATGGAGGCCTGGCCTCTCCCAGATGCAAAATCCAATTGATTTGTCATTTAAGCGACTGATTCGTTTGTTTTCAATATCTATACCTACACTTAAACTACATGAGTGCACTTGAAGGAAGCCTCACTGTACTCTACCTAATCACGTGGGAATCACGTGGTTTAATGAAACTAAGAAATGCACAGGTACTGGATACTGAGATCATAAGAAAAAAGACTAACAAGTTGTTATGAGAATGTAAACCTTTTCGGGTGTGCAAGCTAAACAATACTGATTGAGGCCCGTGTGGCTGTAAATACACATGCAGTGCATACTCTTGCCATCTAGTGTTGGACACGGATGTGTGCAAGTTGTTTTTCTTTTGAAGTAGTCTTCTCGCATCACAAGGCAGTGTGACTCCACCTCTTGTTGGTAATGCACATGGTCATCAGTGCCGCTGTTGGGTTATTTCTTTGTGCTGTTGGGCTTGGCAGTGTGCTATCAAGCGCCAGATCTACGCTGTTGCGGTGTTCTCTTCGGTTCTCCTTGGTTCCTCTCCCTTTTGTTGGTATTGTTTGCTATCGCAACTTCCCTTTCTCGCTTTGTCTTGACTTGTGTAGCTTTGTTTGTATGGTGATCAGGCTGACTTCGACCCCTGGAGGGTGGTCTTTTCCTTCAGAGCCTTCCCCACCTGTTCGCTCCTTCATCGCCATGCCTCGTCTGTGATCAAACAGACACCCTTCCGCTACTGTCCTTGGTTTTGCGTGAAATACACCTAGGCCCATCTTCATCATGCCTGCAACCTCTGCCTTTTGCCTGAGCTCGGCAAGGCCTCTTGCGACTCTTGACGCTCCGCCCGGTTGAAGAAGCCTCTTCGGGGCCGTCGGGATCGTCGCTTGGTAGTGTCATGCCGAAGTGGAGACCACTCCCTGGACCTCTTCTGCACGGACAACATCGAGGGGGAACATCAGCCAGAGCCATCTGAAGCTGAGAAGGTCTTCTCGCCCAAAGCAAGTTCTGGCTTCGACCTGGAGAGTGAAGACCTCTTGGCTGCTCAATTGTTAGTGAGTATAATTCCCTTCTCCCCTACCCACTTGATACTGCTCGCACACCAAGCAGCCCCCGCTTAAGGCTCAGAGACAGGCTTCCATGTTGCCAATGCCTTTAGGCCATGGTTGGCACCAAACGTATGCTTCAAATTCCATGGCTTGGTGACTAATATAATCTTAAACCACAGTACTTGTGCCAACCACCTACATCTCTGCACTGAAACACCTTTCGGTGTGTAAGCCTTCGGCAGCGAAAACCCACTTGGCGCCAACAGTCCTTACACCAGCACCAAAGCACTCTTTGCTGAGCCAAAATCTCGTCTGACCAGTCTGTCATCCAGAAGCTGCAGGACGTACTCAGCGTACCAGCGTCACATCATGATCCACCCCCACACGGGACAGAAGTTCATCCAGCCACCGGCTCCTTCCTCAGACACCCATTAGACAGCTCAGCTTTGAGGAGGCTGTAGGACCTTCACCACCACCCAAGGCAAGGAAGCAGCATGGCAAGGCTACCAACTCTTCCTCAGCCACCTGTCCCATCCCTATCCCCTCCCTGGCCTCAAACCCCACCTTCCCCCATCTGCTGACCATCTTCTTTACACATCACAGGTGTCGCCGCACTCTGATTTTGGGGATCGACACACAGAGGATACCTATGACATGCCCCCACAGGATAACTTCTGGGATTCGTAGGACGTGGACCCACCAGACGACACTGACTGCGATCTCTACATGGCCTCTCCCTCCCCACCAGATGACACTACATCCTACCATGAGGCCCTCTATAAGGTGATCTCATTCCATAAGTTTGACATGCATAGGGATGCCGCAGAGGAGGATTCTCTGCTGGAAATGTTGTTGTCCTCCCAATGTTCCATGCAGTACCTTCCAATGCTGAAAGCATGCTTAAACCAGCCTTGGACATCTGGTTAAGACATGTGAAGTAACCCTTAGGATAGAGAAAAAAGACATGGTCGCCCTTTCAGACCCACACAACATTCAGGATCAACTCCCTCCCAACTCCTTGGTGGTACATACGGCTCCCAAATGAGCCAGTGCACAGGGTACTGGTGACGTGCCACTGCCAGACAAGAAAAGCAAGTGCATCAATGTATCTGGTAAGAGTGTCGCAACCAACCAATGGCGCATCGCCGACTCCTTCAGTCTTCTTTCCCGTTCCGGGACAAGATGCAGGAGGTCATCCAACATCTCCCAGAGGAGTACTGCAAGAGAGGACATGAGCTAGTGTTTTGAAGACAAGCTAATTTCAAACACTAGCATCAGATGTGCTGTTGATGCTCCTGACGCTGTCACTCACCGCATCAATTCCAGCATGCTCCTACGAAGACGTGCTTGGTTCTGAGTCTCTTGGCTTCAAGCCGAAAGTCCAGCCGCATCTCTTCAACCTTTCCTTCAATAGGAAGCATCAATTCTCGCCACAGTTTGATGAGATGTTGGAAAAGATAAAAAAAAGGACATGGGGACCTCAAAAGCTATAGGTGCCCTTGAGATGCATACCCCTCGTGGGTCCTTTCGAAGGTTAGCCTACCAAGGCGGCTCCAAGGCCACCTGCCCAGACGTCTCCACTTCATTCCAACATCAGCAGGCTCAGCAACCCTTCACAAAGGGCTACTTCCGAGGAGGGGCACTTGCTCCCCCCAGCTTGACCAGGCCATCTGCTGATGGGCTCTCCACCACAGGATCCATCTGCTGGCACAGTGTCTTCCCAGGGCGGACAATGATTTTGCCGACCTGCTCAGCAGGATGCAGCAATAAGTCAACTTAGGTAAAGCACCTCCGAGTCTTCCTTCCGTACTTCCAGTGATAGCGTTTTCATGACGAGGACCTCTTGGCCATGCATAAAACACAAAATGAACAAACTTTACCTCCAGATTTCCACACTCCAAGTCCATGGGCAATGCACTATGGATGAACGGGTCAGGGATATTTGCCTATGCTTTCTGCCTCCCCTCCCCCTTTTTCTGTTTGTGGTTTGGAGACTTTGGCAAACCTTGCTCATCCTAGTGGGTCCCACTAGGGCCAGACAGCCTGGGTTTACCACTCTTATTGAGGTCTCAGTGGTTCCACACAAGAGACTCCCCAAAAACGCTGGACCTTCTCAAGCAGAACCATGGAGAAATCAGGCACCTGACCCCAGGGCATCGACCTTGCGGTCTGGCTCTTTTAATCTTAGAGTTCGGTTACCTCAACCTGCCTCTCGAATGCATGAACATCCTGAAGGAGGCACGCAGGCCTGCTACGCTGCCAAATGGAAAACATAGCTACTACACCTGCAAATCTGTGGACTAACATTCACCTCCATCTGGCTCTACTTAGCTGCTGTGGCTGCTTACCTCCAAAATAGCCAACAGGTTTCCCACTGTAAGATTCTAGTCATCAAAGCTTTTATGTAGTGCCTCATGAGGGTAATTCCTACATGGATCCCCAGCCCCATGGCCCCAGTGTTGAATCTCAATATTGTCATTGGGCACTCATGGGTCGTCCATTCATGCCCCATTCAATTTCTTTCTTGGAAGGTGACGTATCTTGTGACTTATACCATCAGATTGTCTGCATATAAAGCTACTTTTTTAACCCACCCTTTAAAATTAAATTGGATGACACCTTGTGATCTTCTTATAGAGTTGGCTAGTGGCTCTATGCATAGGTTAAATAAGTTAGGGGAGAGTGGGCAACCTTGTCGCGTGCCTCTTTTAATTTGGATTGCTTTAGTGAGGCTACCATTTATGAGTATTTTTGCCACCAGGGCTGCGTATATGTTTGTTACTGCCTTTAAAAACGTATCTCCTAATCCATATTGGGATATTAATTTGCGTAAGAACATCCAACTTACTTTATCGAATTCCTTTGCAGCGTCGAATGCAAGGACTGCGAGTGGGGTGTGTTCTTGGGTGGCTATATCAATAGCTTCAATCAGTTGATGAGTGAGATCATGCATTTGTCTCCCCTTAATAAAACCTTTCTGATCTTCATGAATTGGATGACTTGTAATGGAGCCTTATTTTGTTGCTAAAATCTGCATGTAGATTTTATAGTCCTTGTTTAAGAGAGATTATGGTCTGTATGATTCACATTTCAAGTGGTCTTTCCCTGGTTTTAACGTTAAGCTAATGGCGGCATCATTCCAGGATTTTGGAAGAGTCAGCCCTTTATTAAAAACCGGGTTTTGTAAGTCCACTAATCTCAAGGGCCAACGTTTCTTTTAAAATCATGTACAGCTCTTTGGGTAGTGCGTCCAAACCTGCTGCCTTCCCTCTCTTCAATCTTTTTAATTCTTCCACTACTTCCTCTATGGTTATTTCTGAATTCAAAAGTTCTCTAGCTTCTGCTTCTAACCTTGGGGCAGCTCACTTTCTCAGATAGGAATCTACTAAATTGCTAGATACCACTAGGTCTTCATCATATAAAGACTGAAAAAAATCTGTGAAGGCTTTCTCTATGCTACCTGTCCTCCCAAGTTGTCTTCCCTGTATTTCAATGCCCTCCCACAATCTTATAATATGAACAAATGGCTAGTGTTTTTCTAATAAAGATGGTAATGTAGTCCTGCCAGTCTGCATAGGTGTGACATTTCCGTGTTTGCGTCACAAAACTGTGTGGCATTTCCAGGTTTTGTATGTGACATTTTATCGAAAGCTTTTCACCAATCGAAGCAGAGAAATTTCTTTCACCAACAGCAGGATTTCTTTCAGATGGTATAATCATTGATGTCTAGTAGAGTAATTGCTATAACAGCAATGGAAATCCCCAGCAACATAATTTGCCTACATTGTTGCCTTTGACTAGATCACTATTCATCTGCTCACAGTAATTCATTGACGGTAATCTAGCATCATCATTGCCTGATTAAAATGTGTGCATGTTACAACCAATCCCCCAGAGACCCTAGGCTCTGTGCGTGCTTTGATGTCACTGGCAGCATCATACTTCAGGGGAAACCCTACTTTGGAACCACCAATAACAAATAGTTCTGTATATTCTTGTTTTTGGAGAGCTACCAATATGAAAAGAGAAATATACCTAATGGATGCATTGAAGAAGGTTCATGTGCCACTTATGTGTACTATAAAATCATTTTTTACACCTTTAGATAGACCTTACATTGTTTTGTGCGAGTCTAGCTAATCTTTAACTATAGCATTATGGTACTTGTAGTTGTGCATCTACAACAGGAAAAGCAAAACTAAAAGAACCAGATAAAAGCAGGACTCTCTTCTGTCATGGGACTAGAGGTTGCTGCTTTACGATTCTATGGTCATAATTTGGGGGCACACATATTGAGTTCACTGAAACTTGACCTGTGAAGCAGAACCAATTTCAATTTTTTACTTCACTTTACTGGTGGAAAAAAAGTGGGATGCTTCCAAATTATGCTAAACTGCTGACAGTGACAACAATTGCCACTACTGTTGATTTCTATGAACGTGTAGCACATATTTCTAGTGCTAAGAAAGTCAGAGCAGGGATATTATTAAAACATGAAGAGCTGTGGCCTGTGACCACGCTGAGCATCTACAAAGCAGCTTAATATGTCTGCCAATTGTACGGTTATGGGGGGGAAATAAGTAAGTTGCCCAGAATTACAGGAAAACCATGTGGCTTGGACACTTGGGTAACCAGCATTAGCAGAGCCAAAAGGTCTTGCCTATGTTGGGTCTATTGGCTTTGCCAATATTCCTTAGCCATGTTGCAACATGGCTGAAAGTAAAGCAAAAAAGCTGTATGGCACAGCCAGTGTTCACTGCAGCATAGCGTTTTTATTATCATTATTAATTTTCAGCCATGCTGCACTGAAGCCAGCACTGCTGTACAATATGGCTGAAGAAAATTGACAAAGCCAGTAGATCTTGCATAGGCAAGACCTATTGGCTTTGCCAGTGCTTATTTTAAAAACAGTTTTTTTAATTAATATTAGATTTCTGGCTTAAAAATGCAACCTCTGAAAGTGTTAATACAGTTAAAGAAAGCTGACATTCTTAAGAGGTACGTTGAATGAACAACAAACTTGGGGTGATTGAATGAGGGTTGAGTTGAGCGAGTGTATGTAAGCTGCACAGTGTGTTGAAGAGGATGTGGTGTTATGGCCAGAGCTGCTGACTTTAGAACAGGGGAACAGGTGCAAGTCTTGCTGCCGGCTCAATATCCTGTGATTATGAGCAAACCACTTAATCTTTCAGTGCTCCAAAAAAGAAACGTAAAGTGACTTTGTGTTATGTAATCGGTGCTCATGTAGAGCACTCTAGTACTTTAGGGGCAGTTTTGCGCTATAGACAACTGCAAAATAAAAACTGGGCCCCTGTAGTGTTTGGGTGTGTATTGAGTGTAAAGTATTGAAGAGAGTGGGACATTCAGTCATTGTCCCCTCTGCTGACACTGCTAGCAGGATTGACAAATGTGAATTATTTGTTTTGCCATGGACCTGAACTCATCCACTCACTTCACACAGACAGTCAGATAGTAAATGATGAGTTTCGGGGGCGAGGGTAGGTTATTTTTTAAAATATATGTTTTGCTCTTCAGCGAAAGATCACAGTGTTCCACGTTGCTACAGACTTGATCAAAGCAACTTTGAAGAGTGCTAAAATGTATAAGACCGTATTCATTCTTGTTAATTTAACAATGCTAATAGTCATGTCTTTCAGCAATATTGTTGTTTTTTCATTTTTTTTATAATTACTAAATACAGGGTAAAGTAGTAAATAACTAGTTCTCCCATAGAATCAATTAAACCAATGTGTGACTGTCTTGAAATAGAATAGAATTCCTCTTTTATAGGAAACAGAATATGTATTCCTCTTTCCTATAAGCGCTCTCACTTTGTAGTCAGCCGAAAGCAAAGTAACCACCAGGCTCCCTCGAAGATACAGCTTGACACTTCACCTCGGTCTTTGAATCCACAGAAATGTGACGTGATAAGAACAACATTTACAGGCCTACTTACAGAAAGTGAGCTCTCGAAGGGATACTGGTGAATAAGGTTTTGGCATCAGAAGGGCAAAGTGAACCTGAAGAGTCTAAGCCAGCAAATAGAAAGTAGGAAAATGTGAGTTACAAGCCACAAAGCCAATGGCAAGCAATGGGCAGAATGCATTCTCAGGTCAACTTTATTAAACTCCATAAGATGTCTTTCGCATACCACACAGCTGCGCTGTCTGATAGGCTGCGACCTATAAACTGAACAGTTACAGCAATACAAAACCGGTTTTAAAATGTAAAACAAATACAGGACCCTTCAAAAGGGGATATTGGGCACCCTTGCCTTTTTGCCTGCAGACTTCTCCAATTCCATTTGTGAAAGTAAAGCTTTCTTGGAAGAAGCACAGCAGGGGCAGATGAGCTCAGGATCTACTGCGCTGTTGAAATTAAGCTGGTCACAGTGTAGCAGCTGGCTTTTAAAGGCAGTTTCCTACCTTTTCACTGAAGGGAAGGCACTGTGGGAGTGGGCAGTAGCAGCAAGTTTGCAAAACACTAACTACATTACGCATCGCCATCTGGCCTGCCCCTATGCGCTGTAGCTCCATAGCGAACATGGCCCCTAGGCAAACAGCAGTGCATGTTAATCCTCGTACTACGATCAGCTGCTTTCCAGGCGGGCCACGTGAAATGGCCTGGCAGGCCGTAAGCGGTCTGCGGGCTGTACATTGAGTACCAGCTCTCTATTGAGTAGATGGAGCCCATTTGACCTCGCTTTGGTTCCGTTTTAATCACTAAGTCCTGCAGCTTTGAGCACCCTTGAGAACCAACATCTGAGATATTCTACAGACCTCTTTAGGGTCTATTTTTCCCATAACTGAACTTGTGATTTATACGGTTGAAATTATGCAGATACGTGTATTCCTTTGCCAAGGATATCCTGGAAAATACCAGCTGCACTGTGGGTCCCATTCTGGTTCCTGTATCTAAGAAAAGGGACTGTTGCTTGTTTTTTTCTCAAAATGGAGCCTAACCAGGGCAGGGCTTTCATTGGGGCATGTGTGCCTAAAAATGAATTGGGGAGCTTGTAAATATATTTTGATTAAAAAAAATGGGACCATGAATCTAGAATCAACCTCCCTGACTTCCCTCCGTCCCCCCATTTGATGTCAAATCTTATAACTTTTTGTAATCTGAGTTCTCATGTAGCCAAGTCACCTATAGGAAATGCCCCAGCCTGGCGTTCCTAGCAGACTGCTACAAGGATGTAGACATTCTTTGGGCTATCTCCGTGCGACATTTGGCTAGATTTAAACCATTAAGCACCTAAGAGCTTACAGAGTTTTCTTTATTTTTACTGCCGTAAGTCCAAGGACTACCAATGCGTGATTGACGACATGGTGCTGAATGACTTTGAAAAGCATAGCTGCAGGTCACTGAACAGAGGGCACCTGTAAGCACAGTCACCTGCAAATTCACTAAAGTTAGAGTAAATAATTCGAGATTCACACAACAGTAACGTGGATTCCCCTGGTGGAAAACAACCACACAGCTACCCGTTTATATTCCATTATATGAGAAAGGGGCACAAATGCCCAGTGCCGAGGTTCATGCTTCTAGTAAACGGGGCTCCCTTTGAGGTTCCCGAGCAAAAATATTACCTGGTTACCAAAGGGTCTAGTAACTAGAAGTGACCGAAGATAGATCATTCTCCCCCAGTTATTTGCCTGTTTTGCATATTATGGAAATGCGTTTTTGAGAGTCTGTTTTGTATGTGCTAGAAGAAGGCTTTTAAAGTAGCACCTTCTGTCCTTTGTGAATAGTGTATATGTGCTTCTCTGTCTCCAAAGGAGAAGCCTGCATTTTAAGGAGATAAGTTAAATAATTCCTTGCGCTGAGCAGAGGATCTTGGGTAAGTCTGCCAGTTCCTGCTCCTTTCAGTTCATTATGCGAGTTAGAGGAGTGGATGGAGGCCTTTTGTAGACGAGCGGGAAAATGTGTTTCATTTTTTTCTACTGATCAGGAGCGTAGTTGAGATTAATGATTGGAATTTGGCTGGTGCGGTGGCCCTTGTGGTTTCAGAGACTGATCATATCAAACAATTGGAAGCAATTCTTGTCTGCAGCTTGAGGGAAAGAACTATGTTTAAATGTGTTCTATTCAGGGATGAGATGAAGAGCAAAGTACAAGCATTACAGAAGGGATAAGAACAAGAATTAACCTTTCCATGTAAGAAGATGGTATGTAATGGTATATATTTTTAATTATTAAAGTCTTATTGTTCAGTTTGCCATTAAAACAATATAGTGTTCTATATATTGTATCAGTATGTTGGTGCAAAATTCGAAAAAATTATTTGTGACATTATAGTTGGAATATATAAACTATTTAAATAAACCACTTAGCGTTATCTTCACCACTATAGCCAACCACAAATTCTGCTTAATTTCCTTGTTTGATTGAGGATGCCTTATAAATCCAGTTCCAGTGTTAAACTCTGCATATTTCAGCTTTTATTTACATTTTTTAAGTTTTAGTTTTTACATTTTTTTTTTAAATCCTGTAAAGTAAAAAAAATATATTCATCTTAATATAACCTACACAACCACCATTGTGGTGAAACTGCTCAATCCTTTTTTTTTTTTTTTTTTTCTCCCCCCTAAAATAATCTGCAGAGTGACGAGTGACCGCCAACACTTTTGACTGTTGAAATATTGAATTATTTTAATATTGTTTCTTTACACAAGAGTGACAGCTAACACATGTTTTTCCCTCCTTGAGTCACGCAGGCCTGGGGCTTTTTCGAGGGTGCAGAAGTGTTTCCATACTCGAAATTGCAAACTTAAATTAAAAAATACAGATATTGTAAAATAAAAAGTCGCTATTTCTTTACCAAGTCCATTAAAATGTACTTTTCAGTTTTAGCTCAAGCAAGATAGGTCAGCCGTGTGCACCTCAAACTGCAAACGGGAAAATAAAAATCATACAGGAAAGAAAACTGCACTGTAGTCTTTGGAGTGGGAAGCTCAGCACATGAATTCACACTTGCAAGAGATAGATATAGTGGTAGGCCCATGTAATTCATTTAAAGTATATGTGCATAAGGTCAGATTGTCAGGAATGAGGGAATAGAATGTGTATATATTTACCATTAAAGTGGATATGTGGAAGGTATAATATTATCATAGGTCGTCAATATGTGTGGGGTGACCATAGTTTCAGAGAAATGGAAAGAGTGGATTATTATGTTAGTCATGGCAAAACAAAGGTCGTTGTAAAGAGAGCAAGAGTTAATAATGGAGTAACTGAGGTGAGTGGGAAGCGAGTAGTAGATCCGAAGGAACATGATCGGAGGGGGCAACATGGTAGTTTGATCTTTGTATGTGTGTGGGAATGGTCAAGCTTTCAGTTTCATTTCAGACTTGAGACCCCGCTTGTATTAATTATTTCAACCAGAAGCCAATTTCGGCATCTTTATTGAACCCAAGACGGACTGTGTTTATTTGTAGTATGTATTTACATGTATCGTCCCCCAAACTTATTTTCCTTTGTAACCTCTGAATCCCTATGTCCAGTCTGCATCAATTTAGGAATATACAACCAGAATAAAGCAAGCAAGGGTGCACAGACAGTGTCTTGTAAATTACGCCCTGATCCATTAAGCAGAATAGAAGTTAATAGAAATCAAAAATGTAATTTCCTTCGGAATAGCAATGCCAGTTGATAACTACTGTGTTACTATTTCCTGATTTCATTCTCTGTGTGCATTCACACATGTATGTTTATATGTACACGTAGAGAAAGGTAGCACAAGCAACATTGACATATTATGCAGTATTGAATTGTAGCACACACAAATGTGCATCTTTGCCTTTCACTTGTACGCATGCAGTCAACAAAATTCACCCAGTGTACCATGGGCTTTGCTTTGCCTGAAAGGGATTCAGCATATGTTATGAACCTTTGAATATGCCCTAGGACTAGTAGGCAAATGTTCTTTGGCGAATTAATCATGCTTCCCAAAAATTCCTGACTGGACCGTGAAGTAATGGTGCATTTTTGGAATACCCTTATTCGTTTTACGCCCTGGAACAATATGCATTTTACGTTCCAAGATCCAAATTGAAAAGTTTATAAGCGGTTCATAGCCTGATGTTTGTTTGTGAACTGCAGTACATAGTGCTGCCAGTACCTACTAGTACTGAGTCAGAGATACCCTGTGTGGGTAGTTGTCAAAGCATCGCCGAAATGTGATAGGAGATGAAAAATGTGAATATGCGTTTTCAGACTTCTAATTGGGTTGATTACCTCGATGACCAAATGTAGCTGTGTTTTTTTAGGTGAACAGAGGGATTTGTCAAAGCTCTGGGGATTGCCACTGCTGTCCTTGTGCATCACTCCGACTTCATTCCCCATGGAGCAAGCAAACTGTATCCAGAGCCATACAGCAAGAGACTTCCAGAACCAATATTAGGAGCTGGCACAGTGGCAAGCTAGATTCTATTAAAGATGAGGAGCTGAGGTTTAAAATCACTTTTCCTCTTCATTCTACTTCTCTGCACCAACTAATTGTAAAATTGCAAAGAACCATGTCTGCTTGACTTCTGCCTCTTTTAGTTAGTTCTGAGCTAAAATAAAGTAATTGACTCACTGAAGAGGATTATGTGAAGGTGTATGCCCATCGAAGCAACAACAGAGACATTAACAGATTGAAACTTGGAAACCAGCACAAAACAAGAACTTGATTACGACAAATGGATGCAACCTCAACTAAATCAGGATAGATGTCAACATGTAGAGAGAGAATTGGTCTCGGCATGATGAGGTCACTAGGTCAGACCAGATGGGAAAGAAGATGAAATGAAAAACAGTCAGACTGAATACTAAGGCAAACAAATCTGGTAAAAGAAGAGGCCATCGCTCTGGAAGATACTGAAAAGAATAAAGCTGTATTCCAGTAAAATGCAAAACAGCATTGAAAGAATTGATAAGAAAGTCAAAGGAATGAAACGCAGAACCAAATGCCGTTCAGAGCAACAAGGAGATATGGGCACATGTGAAAGAATATCCGCTGCCTTCTCCTTAATTACTTTTAGATTTCTACCCATTTGTATTGTACAGAATGTCAGTAAGACATAGCTTGTATGCACATTCATAGTCTATACAAAACCAGGCTGACGTAATGCCTTAACGCCTAGAAATAAAAAGATGTGAAGGATTAGGCATTTAATATGTCGACTGCCTTTAAACTGTCAGCATTACCACAGGCTTTGGATGCCTTGCACTCCTTTTAGTATGCACCCCAGACCTGGATATATCCATGTCTGCCTTCTCCATGAAATATCCCAGCCATCAGGATGGAGTTGAGGGAAGAGGCAGTTTTGTGGTGATTTCTGAATTTTATATAAGGAGCCTGGAGGGATATTTGGGTATTGGAGTAGAAGTTCTGTTTTCGTATTTTTTTCTGGCTACTATCGACCCAGTGGTTGGAACAGGTTGAGAAATACGGCAAAAACTGCAAACCAAGCAATCTTGGCCTTCATTTTGGCAAAGACCATCTGTCAGAGATCAGGACGTCTAACATCACGGCCCTTTTGATGTAAGTGAGACATACAAGCATAGTAAGCTTAGCGATTTGTTGATTGGGTTAAATGTTGGCTTTAAAATGGCAACAAGAAAGTGCTAAAATGACCTCATCCCCCCGCCCCCTTCAATTTAATATATACTAGTGTTATGGAGAGTGTATAGATGAACTCCTTTGACAAGCCTGCAGACAACTGTATGATGGCAAAAGAATCTTGAATTAGATGATCTCATGAGTTGGATCAGTGATAAACTTTGATTGTGCAGCAGGAGAAGCCCCTGGCGTGCCTGACAAACAAGACATTTGCTACTTGAGCTCGAAGGAAGCGCTGGAGATCCAAACCGCTTTTCTGGAACCTGTGTATTCAGGCTGCCTAATGGGTTCTCATTTACATGTGCTGAAAACTCCTCAATAAAATTAGAAGCAGCAATTGTTGCTTGCCCTCTCCGCCCCCTTTGAACTGAGACAAGCCACAAGTGAACATTGCCATTTGAGGATTCGATCATCACAGGTAAACAATAGATCTTGGAGAGTCCTGAAAAGGAGGGCAATAGGCAACTAAGCCAGGATGAATGCATTGCTCACTTGTGCCTGTGACCAGGTGCAAGATCATAAATGTCTCTAGATGTTGCTCAGTCAAGAGTTGAACACGTCCACTTCTAATGGGGCCCAAAGAAACTTTAGCCAGACGAATACCCACTAAGACAGGATTGAATTGCCTACAGCCTTCAGATTCTTTGTGGCAACTACATTGGAGGGGTCTGGAAGGAATGTTGCATAGATTGCGAGTTTTTTTTCCAGATGGCAAGTCCCAGTGGCAGTTTGCTCGAATAGAGCTCTCCTGATTGTTCATACAGCGGACCGCTAAGATGTTGTCTATATGAACCAAGATACTACAGTGAGATGTGTCCCTTGCAAAGCTCTTAATTGTAAAGGTTCTGACCAGACGATCTAGGTGCCTGATATGTAGGGTCACACCAGCCTTCATGGGAGGCTGGATACATAAAAAATCCTCGCTCTATATCTGTATAGTAATTTATAAGTATATTTTGGTATGACTTGCCCCAAAACCAATTAATGGATTTATAACAAACAATAATAAAGTAAACTGAAGACTATGGCCTCTGTCTTCGTGTATAGTTTGCTGTTAATCTGTCTTTTCCCTTTTTTTTGTATTTGTAATCTGTGGCCATACTGGGATTCCCTCAAAACAAAATCACATCTTCCAGCACTCCTTGACTAGTCTATATCATTCCAAGAGAAACTTTAAGTGGACACTTCATTTTTATGAGATTGTTTTGTGATTAATAGCTCAACAGTGTTATCGTTATTAGCGAAACAAAAAAAAAAGCCGACTGACAAATGGACTGAACCATAAACACTGGATTGTTCTTGCTGATTCTATAATCCATATTTACACACAGTTGCCAAGCACTTGTAGTAAGGAATAAATGCAAATAAAAATTGCTTTAGTTTGACAAGTATACTTTTTTTTTTGCCTGGAGAAGAAATCTCAAATGGCATCCTAATAGATGGGCAATTTACACCAGACTTCGGACTTCTCTTCTGTACTACGTGCATCATTGGGATGTCTACAGATGTATACCTTAGTACTTCAACATTAAAGAATAAAGAGAAATAAATGGCAATATCTCACATACTGCAGTTAGGTCAGTGAGTTGTTCTGCTTATAGTCACACACCTTTTAGCAAGCACGGACTTGACTTAAAAAAAAAAAAACTGTGTGTGTATATATATATATATATATATATATATATATATATATATATATATGTGTGTGTGTGTGTGTGTATGTTATGTTATGTTAAGGGAGGGTTCTGTAGAGCGCTCAGCTACTCGGGCAGAGTGTCCCGGCGCTAACAGACCTGAAGGCTAAAAATCAGTGCTCGCGGAGTTTTATTTTCCAAACAGCCATGTTTTAAGCTCTTTCCTGAAGGAGAGCAGGTTGTCCAACTTTCTTAAGGACAAAGGCAGTTTGTTCCATAATTGGGGTGCCAGAAGTCTAAAAGAGCGACCCCCAATGCGAGCTTGTTTGATTGCTGGAACGATAGCCAGTGCTAAGGAAGCGGAGCGAAGGGATCTAGAAGGATGGTAAAAACGGACTCTTTTCCTTAAGTAGAGGGCGCCCGTGTCATGGAGAGATTTAAATGCCGTGGTGAGAGTTTTGAAAATAATGCGCTTCCGCACCGGCAACCAATGGAGTGAGTTTAGAAGAGCCAAAGTGCTGTGCTTACGACTGAGGCCAAAAATGGCTCGTGCAGCCGAATTGTGTACAGTTTGGAGACGTGTGAGAAGATATTCAGGGAGGCCAAGGTAAAGAATATTGGCATAATCAAGCCGTGATCCAATCAGGGCTTGAACCGTGATCCTCCGATGGGCATGTGACAGTAGCGGAAGACATTTTCTGAGCAGTTTTAAAAGGCCGAAGCATTGTCCTACTAAACTCAGGATCTGGGGTTTAAGGGACAGCCCATTGTCCATTTTCCCGCCCATATATATATATGTATGGTTTTAGACAGGATGTTTTCCAGGTCTATTAAACAAATACTTATTTTGTTGGCACTAGCAGTTTAAAAGGAGCACATACGCCCCTAAACGTTGTCATGGGATCAAGGCCGTGTTTGGCCGAAACGCGTAATGGTGGTGTGGTGGAGAGCAAAATAAAATAATCCGCACCAGTACCTGGGTTCGTCTCGTCTATCCAAACCTGCGTGACTGCTGGAGATGTCTTTCTGCCAAACATATTTTCGGGATTGCTTCCCCGGAATTGGCGAACCCCTCCACATTTGGGCTCTTTGGTGAGAAGCAGTGATTCCAGCTGGGATCCCCTTTTTCCACTCCGTGAGGAGCAACCGGATTGCCCCGGGAGAGTGGAAGTTCCGGACGCAGAGCGGGGAAGTGTGTCGGAGTGGTTCCGGGTCGGAGGTCGGTGTTTGTTGACCCAGGACGCGAGCTGCACCATCAGTACCTGCCAGCCAAAGGAGCTCCATAGTAAGTCCTGTGTGGAGTGTGCTTGTTTTCCGTTACAGACTCTGTTTAAATAACGGAATAACACAGTTTTGACATTTAATGCTCACAACTAAAACACCATGTCTGCCGACACGTTACAGGGACGAGTTGAGGCAGAGAAAAGTATGTTTACAGATTCCCCGGCTGGGGATGGAACAGCAATTGTGTTGGCAGCCACCCCACAAGAATCGCACGGCAACATAAAGGATTTGTTTAAGGCTTTAGAGAAAGCAAGCAAAGCCGAACAGTCGAAATGGTGGGAACATTGCTCATTGACTGGGTATTTGGAGGTCGGTAGGGTTCCACGTGGCTTAAGGATTATGCTAGCTCCATCTTATGAGAACCCTGACCCATGCATGCTTGCGGACTGGGCTGAATGTAATCTTGAGTCCTCCAGGAAGCTCATGACAATCCTTATCAAATACGCAGAAGCCAATAGGGCAAAATTACTTGTTGAAATTGACAGACTTAATGAGGAAATAGAGAAATTACCAAGTTCACCACTGATGGCAAAATACCAGGATGAAATGTTGGTTCACTTAAAGAGGGAAGAGGATATGATCAAGCGGCGTAAAGCATATACATTTCAGAGAGACCGCCTCGACTATGAGCATGGCCAAATTTTTACGTTTGCCAAAAAATATGATCGCCTCAAAACTGCACATGTAACTCCAGCGACCAACCTGCTGTCGGTAAAAAAACCATCACAGGTGGCAGGGGCGGATGCCTCATCAATTTCGGATGGCAGCTCCAATATAGATAGCGAATCCGATAATGAGCTGGCACGGACACAGAGGGCGGGGTTTCGCAAATTCACCCTTGCACAGGAGCTAGAGGTAGTACAGCGGGACCGCAAACAGACCCTCCGCTCCGGTGCCCAGGGTGCAAACGCAAACAAAATGCCAAAACAAAGCGGACAGCAAGGAGGCGCTGCAACAAACAACGGAGGAGCAACGAACAATACAAAAAAGCTGCGGAAACAGTGGAACCGCAGATAAGTCAGGGATCTGACGAACTACAAACAGTTGTTAACCTCACAGATGTGCCTCTAACCCCTAAAGAAATTTCCATTCTTTCCTTGGGTCTGTCATACAGTGCCAAATCTAATTTTGATTATGCAGGAACATAAATTGATTTGTATAAATACGTGCGCAAGCTAAAACTGCTCAAATACCATTGCCTGCACAAACCAATGCAACCCACCATAGAAGCTGTGCAACGCACCCAGTCTCCAACCCTCGCTGCAGATGGCTCCATCCTGTTACAGGAGCTCCTGGATATGGGAAATGACACTGTTCTGCCTCCATCCAGCCCGGGCTCGGGCATGGACACACCGACAGTAACCAACTTTAAACCCAAGTCAAAATTTTGTCCATAGATGATTAAAGACCATGTCGACTTATTTCATGATAGAGTCTCTCTAGAACTTAGGGCACTTTTTCTTAAACATGGCACCTTTTCAAAAAAACATCACTATCGGGACTTGAGTACCATCAACTCATTAGAAACTGCAAAGCAACACGAACATAGTCATTCGGCAATCCGATAAGGGAGGAAATGTGGTGTTGTGGCCACGGAAAATGTACATGGATGTAGCACTGGGTCAACTAAATGATCGGGCCTGCTATCGACGGACTGATGTCAACCAAGTCCAGCAAGCTAAATGTGATATCTATTCCAAAATTATGACTTGGAGAAGTACTGGCATTATTACCATGGATGAGTTTAAGTTCATGAAGAAGGAAAACCCTGTAACATCAGTAATTTACTTCATACCCAAGATCCATAAAAACAGTTTGCTACCGCCTGGGCGACCCATCATCTCTGCTTGCAATAGTATACTCGAAAATGTAAGCAAATATGTTGACTTTTTCTTGCAAGAATATGTCGGGTCTTTCCCATCGTTTGTGCTTGACACAGGAGACTTTTTGAGAAAGATAAATGATGTGGAGTGGAAACAGAGCTATTTGTTAATATCACTCGATGTTACTTCATTGTACACCAGCATCTTTCATAAGGATGGGCTTGGAGCAATACAGCATTTTCTTGGTTCTAGACCCGTGTGCCTGACCGAACATACATGTATGATTATAGCCATGATTACTTTGTGCCTTGAGAAGAACTTTTTCTTATTCGGGAAACAGTTGTTCCAGCAGACTAGGGGTGTGGCGATGGGGGCCTGCTTTTCTCCCAGTTATGCCTGTTTGTACATGGGATACTGGGAGGAGCAGGTCCTCCTGCCCAAGTTCAGTGACATCGTGAATACCAAAATTATAAAGTGGTTACGGTACATCGATGACCACTTTGTAATTTGGGATGGGTCACATATTGAGGCAGCCGAGTTCATTGAAAATTTGAATGACAACAACCTTAACCTACAGTTTACTGCCCATATCAGTGATACATCAATTTACTTCCTAGACGTGGAGGTTTTCCACAGAGGGGGGAAACTTCAAACTAAACCTTACCGCAAACCAACTGCCGGTAACAGTGTCCTTCACGCAGGTAGCCACCACCCTGCCCATCTCATAAGGAACATTCCTTATGGGGAAATGCTCCATATTAGGAGGATCTGCAGCACTGACATGGACTGTAATGAGGCCCAGCTAGCTTGTAAATACAGATTCCTGCAAAGAGGTTACTCTAAAGAAAGTATAGACAAAGCTATCAATAGAGCGAACTCCCTTGACAGAACAACCATGTTGTCTAATAATATCCAAAGCAGGAATGTCACTTCGACAGGTGCTGATAAAGAAACCCGACTTATCTTTACATTTAATAACCAGCACTTGACTATCAGAAATATAGTCAAACGTAACTGGGCACTCATCTCTAGTGATCCAGTCCTAGGCAGTCAGGTTAAGGGTACCCCCAGCATAGCCTATAAAAGAGCTAGGACTATGAACAACTGTTTAGTATCCAGTAGCCCTGAGATCAGGACCACGGGTTTGTGGTTGGACTCAAGCAAGGGCTTCCTCAAGTGCTCCTCTTGCAAAGCTTGCAGAAATGGAGTAAGCAGAAAGGAATATTCTACTCCATTCAGTGTTAGACCTACTGTAATTAAACACAAATTGACATGCTGCACCGAGTACGCAGTGTATGTGCTCGAGTGCCCCTGTGGTCTACGCTACGTCGGTAGCACAAGACCACAGGTATACAAACGCATTCTTCAGCACTTAAGGGCCATTACCAACGGCGACACTGCGTACCCGGTGGCTAGGCACTTTAAGGAGTTACGTGGCAAAAACCCTGCAGGACTGAGATATTTTGTCATTGTCATGGTACCACCACAGAGGAGGGGAGGGGACCGTGAGTTGCAATTGCGTAGACTAGAGACCAGACACATAATTTTATTAGACACCAAGACCCCTAATGGTCTCAATGCGGGGGAAGACTGCCACACATATTTATGAATACTGTCCACAAAAGCGACAAACTGTACATATGTAAACATGCTATCTGTCTCAACCATTTTCTTACTGTTCAAAAGTATTATTTTTATTTAATCACTTTCTAATTTTATATTTTCACTAGGTAGCACTATTTTTAATATATTATGCCAATATTTATTTCTGAAATTGCACGTATGCTAATCTTTGTATATTGTATATGGTTAATTGCCTTACCCACTTGGGTGTGATTTCCCATCAAATGTTAGCAATTATTATGCGTACACATTTGAGGGCTTACATGTGTCCTGCTTAACTCAGACGCATGGCTTTAGTAAGGGTACTCTTATTGAACTCAGGACCCGACTGATGGCACAGTTTTCTTTTAACAACTGTATAAATCTTATATACATATACATGACCAGGGTTATAAGGATAATGTGGTGGAGTAATATCATTTTTTTAAAAATACATATCAATTTATTCAATTGTTTTATATCTTATATTTGCTGCTATATTTATATGTGTATTTATATTTATGTATTTATAATTATAATTATAGACATAATCAGTACCACCCAGATGTATATACCCAGGTACTGCACACATGTAGCATGAGCACTTTACAAAGTTACTTACTTGCATACTTGCATTTAAGCAGTAATGGTTTTAGACAGGATGTTTTCCATGTCTATTAAACGAATACTTTTTTTGTTGGCACTAGCACTTGAAAAGGAGCACATACGCCCCTAAACGTTGTCATGTGATCAAGGCAGTGTTTCGCCGAAACGCGTAATGGTGGTGTGGTGGAGAGCAAAATTAAATAATCAGCACCAGTACCTGGGTTCGTCTCGTCTATCCAAGCCTGCGTGACTGCTGGAGACGTCTTTCTGCCAAATATATATATGTATGTATGTATATGTATGTATGTATGTATGTATGTGTATATATGTATGTGTATATATATGTATGTATATGTATATATGTGTATGTGTATGTGTATATATATGTGTATGTATATATATGTATGTGTGTGTATGTGTATGTGTGTATATATATATATATATATATGTGTATATATGTATATGTATATGTATATATATGTATGTGTGTATATATATGTGTATGTATATGTATATGTATATATATATATGTATGTATATGTATGTGTATATATGTATATGTATGTGTATATATATATGTGTATGTATGTGTATATATATGTGTATGTATGTGTATATGTATATGTATGTGTATATGTATGTGTATATATATGTATGTGTATATATATGTGTATATGTATGTGTATGTATGTGTATATATATGTATGTGTGTATATATGTATGTGTATATATGTGTATATGTATGTGTGTGTATATATATGTATATGTATGTATGTGTATATGTATGTGTGTATGTGTATGTGTATATATATGTATGTGTATGTGTATGTATATGTATGTGTATGTATATGTATATGTATATATGTATGTGTGTATGTATATGTATGTATATATTTGTGTATGTATATGTATGTATATGTATGTATGCATATGTGTGTGTGTGTATGTATATATATATATATATATATATATATATATATATATTACATGTCTCCCGTGTTTCCCCGCTGCCTGCCTCGAGAGTCGCGTCGTCACCGGACCCCACCAGAGAAGGTCCGAAATATTCGGGATTCGTTATCGTTCCACACTTGCGAAGATAACCACGACGTCTTGTGTAACTTTCAAATTCAGTTTATTGCGGCTTCGTACGGACGTGTTTAGGCTGTCCTTGCAGCCTGGTTTAACGATTTTTCAAAACTAGAAAGTCGCCATTTAAATTACTATTCTTTCATTACACTAGTCACGTGTTGGACTACAAAAACAATGCAATGGTAAACAGATTCGTAGTTTGTACATGCGTTTTGCTCGATTTTGCTTAATAAAGTTATTTTACAAGCATCACAGCGTAATATCAAACTTTATCGATTGCACCCGCCAATTACATTTCTGCTTTAAGTTCAACTTAACGCTGCATATCTCCCCCATGTATGCGTACTCAGTTTGACACAGGGTAAGCGTTTTGCCATTGCAAAGAGATTAGTATGGCTACCAAAAACCTAAACTTTAAAGGAGTTGTCGCTTTCGAAGAGAAATTGCCTTTTGCAAAATCTGGTTTACTGCACTATCCAAAATTGTTTGAACATAGGGAGCGGCCAAAACAGTTGTTTAATATCTAGAAAACTGTGAACATCTCTTGACACTTTATATCTTACTCAGCTTAATATTTTGTTATCCTAACCAATCTGTAGTAAACCAGTTTTGATCTTGCATTCCAAGAGACTGGTGGTGTGGTGATAAGAAGCGGTCCATACATCCGGTAATTGCTACTTTTAATCTTGCCTCTTGTAGAAATTCATATGTTTGTCACCACACAAGGCATGTTCTACCAGCCAGTGAGTATCTAAACAACAGATTAGTGAGGTGGAAAGGCTTTAGGAATCACATTTATTAGGGTTTTAAGTTAAAACCGGTTAACTTATAAAACACCCTGGTAGCAAATATTTGCTTTTCCGTAGAAATCTGGAAGCACTAGATTGTGCTGCACTTTGGCATCCTCTGGGTTTGTATAGTATAAATGTAGTTCCTACGGCGAAGCTCTTTTCTCTGCTGGATGCTCCTGCTGTGACCAACTCTACCCATGGTATGCCACTTAATTTGCCTAGGTGACTGAGGTCGCTTGACATATGTCACTTCCATTTTGGGAGCCTGGCTCACTTCATGCGGCTTCATCTTCCTGTTCACACTACATTTTGGTGTGTCATGGCTAGCAGGTTTGCAGCTGTACTCCGAGCAGTGTCTTAGTCCAGCATAAGAAGCAGCTCCATGACGTCATACTCCTTCACTGATGATGTAATTGAATTTTGCTTTGAAAACCTCTGGTATCAGAATTGGGACAACAAAGATCACTGTCCACCTGGATGCCTACAGAATACACACATAGCACAAACTGTAAAGTTCATTGTGCTATTCTCACGCATGCTGGCAGGAACATAGTCCCACATTCCTTCTAGATAAACAAAGGCCCACATAATTGGCATAAATCAATGTTAAAATGTCTTTGTGGTGGCTTCAAATAAACAAATTATCCCATAGACACATCCCAACAACATAAAATAAATGACCGAAGGCATCCTGCAGTTATAAATTTTCTTTACTACCTCAGCTGCTTCTTCCCACAGCAGCACAGTTTGCTGTCATAAATGTCCCTGTAGCTAACCGTATGCATATTAATTGCTTAGCAGGCTTCTCCCCTGTGACCATGAATATACCCAGATCAAACAGTAATAATATATTTCTTAATGCAGGTCTTTCTCTGTATCTCAAGACAAAGAACCGAGCAGTGTGATACTGGCTTGCTGTGAGAAAGTGAATTATTAGATGTTGTAGGTGTTGGTGACTAATATTTGTGGTGGACTATCTTGTTAGGCCTAGTCAAAGGTTTCAGTAATTTAAACCTGAGCTCAACCCCTTGTAGCTATGGCACAAAGCAGACAGGTTTAACTTAAGGAAAATGTGTACACTATTTAGAAATGCCAAAACAGTTAGACTTGCTAACCCAACACAATGAAAATCCATATACATTTTTAAAATAGAGAAATTATGAAAATCCAGTAAACGCAAAAAGAGATATGAATATTTGGATATTTTGTAAGAAAATAGGGCCGCAAAGGACAAAACTACAGTGGCAGTCAATTGTCATTGTAGACCTAATCGTAGGCAAACGTTGAGACCGAGCAAGGTGGAGCACAGGTCAGATACACCAATGTGGATTGGCCCCACTATTGCCTGGAAGTGGTGAAGTTTGAAAAAGGTACAAAGTCCCAGTCTGAAAAAGGGACTTTGATGTTTTTTTGGCAGGAAAAAACTCCTCTCCATGCAGGTCAAACCAGACATTTAAGTTGACGCTGTGTATCTGGACTCAAAGTGGGCTACTTTTTGGGGTTGATTTAAGCTCTGGAGAAAACGTTTTGATAAAGTTCCCAAACATCTTTTGGTGCCTAAAGAACCACAGGCATATACACCCAAGGCCCCAGGAACCACAGGGGGAGCACTTAGAGACACACAAGGTGTCAGGCAGAGGGCAACAGCTAAGTTAAGTCCAGTTCCATTTGCCACTGGTCAGCTGGAATTCTTCACAGTAATGTTCTGTTTAGCATTATGTTCCTGGAGCCACCCAGGGGAATCCTCCTTGGAGACTTTTACTGTTCTTGGATTTCAAGTGGAAGGGGGTCCAACCTCCTCGGGTCCTTCTTACAGCTCACAGATGCAAAAGGACTTCTGGCAGACTGATCCTGCTGCACTTGGCAAGTCCAGCAGTGTTCTTAAGAAGTCTAGGCGTGGGCCCAGCTTTGTAGAGTTCACTGGCTTGTGGGGATGGTTAGTCTTAAGACACATCAAGTTCCTTTTCTGGCCAATTAACAGTGTTGCCTTCATTTTGTTAAACATCATATTCGGAATGTGTTGCCTAAATTTTCTTTCCTCTCCACAAACACTTGTTTACATCTCTGATCCCCCTCGACGGCTCAGATGCAGCTTATCGCCATTCTGTAGACCTATGCTTTGAATGCAGCTTGTAGTGCTGTTTCAGTGTGCCAAGGTGACTCTCCCATTCTAGGGACAGGTTATTGGTCTTGATGTGGATTGCACTGTGACCATGGCATACTTTGATGCGGTTGGCAGGCCTTCACTCGTAAAGCAGAGCCACTATGTGTCACTGCCCCTTCCCCCAACTGCCCAGTGGCAGTTAATCAGATTTCAGGCCACTTGATCCCCACACAATGGCGGACTTTGTCGGGTTGGTCACTACGACATATTTGAAACTCTGCTTCACAGGCATTGTGGGTGTTGCAACAAACACTACCTCTCTCTCTCTCAACTGCCCTCATTCCCCCACCAGCACTGGAATCACCTCCGCTACATCTGTAACAACTTGTATTTCAACCAAAACATTGCATCACCTTTTAGTTATCTTCGTCTGGTATTAAAAGCAGTGACCTGTTCGACCAGTTCTTAGAGCATCTGTTGACCGCTGTGCTGTTTCTGGTCAGTCCCACAATTGAGAAAGTCACAGGTTGTCATAGCTCAGTTTCCTAAGAGCAAATGTGCCATTTTGCTCAATTTCTCACTATCCTAGTGGATACATCACAGAGCGACCCTAATGTGGATTGGCTCATTTCATTTGCAAACCTTGATGTCAAGTGTGCTTTGCAGTTTTCGCGACAATTATGGGTTTTTAAAAAAACTCAAATACAAAACCATTGTTGAAAGCAATTGGGTAATTACTTTTATACGCATTAGAAAGAGAAGAAAAATGTATTGAGGTAAAAAAGATAGTTTTAATGCACACATGTTCTTTGCTAATCAGCTCATTCTATCTCTAGAAGTGAGAAGCTGATAAAGCTGCTGTCTTCAAGATGTATCTGTCAAGACATCCTGCTTGCAATTTGGATTTTCAGATTTTTTACCAGTCATGAAGAGGGTGCAGCTTAAAGAAAGGGTAGTAGTTAAACTCTGTTCGGCTTGAGGCTTTCAACTTTATGCACTGTCCTGTTTAGAGATTAAATATCTGGAGGGAATACAATCTGACACAGTAAGGCTCTTATTGAATGGAATCCGTAATTGATCAGACTTGTATCATTACTCCGAATTATGGAAAGTAATTTACAGGTATGACATCATCCCTAAGAAATGTGGTTTCATAGGAATGTGAACAAACTGCAGCCAAATATGTAATATATTAATAATTCCATATAGTTTATATTATAGATGACCATTCTTAGCTTTTTAGGGTTTTGGTTGGTAAAGCCTTCAGTGCCAAGGGGGAATTCTCAAATATGCATCAACTGACTATGAAGCACAGTTAATTATAGCTTTATAGTTTTCTTTTCTTCTAAATATCAGAATCAATTAAGTATATTTTTTCACATAAAACTGCCAAGTCATTGCCAACTCAAATGGGAGTGGTCCACTGTCTGCCTGACCAGGTTCTTTTATATTGGACCATCATACCCACTTGCATCTTAAGTTTTATTAACAATTCAAACTGTATGAATCAAAAACTTCATCTAAAAAGGACAACTTAAAAATTATGAATATCATAGAACGGTTTGTGTGATCAAGCTTATTTCAGTCGTCCACAATAGGATGTGACTATTTAGGTGGATGGGCATTTCTACTATGTGCAAAAAAGAAGTGAATTAGGACTTTAAGCAAACCCCTTGTAGCACAGACCGTTTTACCCTGAAGAAGAACCAATTTGTTAAACGCTCCTTCGAGCCCTGGACAGCACTCGGGAAGGATCTCTGACTTATCACTTTATAAAAACCAAAGACTCATATAATCTTGAAAGTGTCTTAGATGGAATGACCCCGGCGTTAACTAGAAAGCTATTTCTGCAATGGAGGTACGGGACCCTTCCTTTGGGGTCTTTTACCGCAGCATGGTCCGGTCGGCTCCCTACTGAGATGTGCCCTGCATGTGCCCACACAAAGGAGAACGATGTGCATGCGGTTTTCTTTTGTCAAGCCTATCAGAAAAGCAGGAAATTCTGGCTTGTTCCCCTCCTTAAAAACATGGGATTCAGAACATTTTTACCAGCATACAGAGTTTGAAAGACTGATTTGTCCCCGCCAATTGTGTTTTCCTTGGCAAAATTCCTAACTGCAATATGGTATGTTCGAACCCGATTGATAAAGAGGGTTGGAGATCCTTGACAGATTTTTATCCTTTGACGCATGGCATCAATTTGTGATTATTATTCTTTTTTATTTAATCTTCAAATGCATTTTTATCCATGATACAATGATATTTCGGATTTTTAATTAAATGTGATAATTTTGTATATCTTTTATGATCATGTGATCGAAATAAAGATTTGAAAAAGAAAGAAATTTGTTAAGTTTGTGAAACGTGTTGTCAGATTTTAAAGTCTGATATTTTGAATAAAAAATAAACTATACAACTATTTGAAGGAGCAGCAGTTAGTAGTTTGTAACCAGTAAGTGGCAGTGCTCCAAATGACTGATTGTTAAGGAAAACATTCTTAGTAGTTGCATTCAAGAAAATGTTCTTATTTAAAAAGTGTTTCTTCTTTTTTTTTTTTCCTTTTTATCTTACAGGATGGCCGAAGCTCCACCTGCAGGTGTGGCACCAGGATTCTTTCGGCAGAAATGAACTGTACGGCTATGGCTTCTGCCACGTGCCCTCCAGCCCCGGCTGCCATGATGTGGAGTGTGTGACCTGGCGTCCGCTGGGCTCCTGGCAGGAACAAATCTCTCAGCTCTTTGTGGGAGGTGGACCACAACTCAAAACAAGTGACCTGATCTACAGTGGGGCTGACCGTTTCCGGCTGCAAACCACTGCTATGGGCAAGGTGCACCTCCAACTAGGTGTCATTCTGCGCAATTTTGATCGATATGGAGTGGAATGCTAAAGACAAGATATCATGCTCACGCTGTGAAGCCTCAACAATATGCCAATTTGGCTCTTATCAAGTGGCCAATTAATTCTCTAACGCACAATTCCTGTCAATCAGGAGCATATGAAGTGGCCATGAGAGGAAGTGCAGCTTCTGCATACTTCTAGGTTTGTTGTCCCTATCAGCTACTGCTACAGTTTTTATCATCACACAACTTACTCATTAAGGGGAGCACATCATGTTTGTGAACTTTAAAAGGCATCTGTCTCAGAAAGCAAGCCTTAAGGGAGAGGGGGAAATACCGCACCCAAGTTCCCTCCAGTGTGTGCTTATTCACAAGCCAAGTATCTAACATGGATAGCCTGCCCTGACACAAAGTTGATCTTGTAGATCTGTTGCCAAGCTAACCTGTATGACTTAACGTTTTACAGTGAACTTTTTCCCTAATTTAGCCTTGTGCTATACCCTGCTACTAGATTTGGGCTATAATTAAGCCTCTCCATTAGCTGTTCAAACAAAAAAAAAAGAGTAGCAGCCTAATGGGTTCTGCTCTCTCCCAGGTCCCTAGGTTGTCTATCGACTTTTACAGAAGAGTACTGAAAAGTTCTACCTGTCCCTTTTCTGGTGAATATTCTATTGTACAAATATATAGTTCTATATATGAGTGAGAACAGTTTTGACAATCAGCCTAAGTCATTGAGGAGCCCAGTACGTAACATGTTTCAAGCTATATACATTGTTGATTAAAGTGTGTGTGTGTGTGTACCTGTACGTACTTTAACAGCTTTGCTTCATAAAGACATCTATAAAACTGAATCTTAATTAATTTAGCAGATAAAGTGCATACTTTAGTTGTTTGACTCAGCACCCACCTGCAAAGAAACTAAGTAAGGTGTTGCATAGACGTCATGGTGACTACCCTCCTTTCTCCAATTTTTCGACCACTAAGGTGGCATAATAAAACTGTAGATTGGTAGTACAATATGTTTCACTACTTGAGTGCACTGCTAAGAGAAATTCAGAAAGGAAATGTGCCTACTTTGTAACAACTTCCAACACATTCATGTATGCACTTCTGAAAATAGTGAAACTTGACTTTACAAACGGATAGATTTGTTTTTCTAAACCAAACGAAATGCACACGAGATAAAGGATATTCTTGAAAATCCATCTGATTCTAGAGGCTGGGGTGTGTGATAAGTGCAGAATTCAGACCTTGAAAACAGAATTTGAAAATAGGTCATCGACGATCATGCTTTTGGGACTACAGCATTCAGTATGGAAAAAATAGTCTTACTCTTATAGCCTGGCTGTTTCACATTCTCAACGTTTTGGGTACTCTTCAACTAGTGGTGGGTCTGGAAACTGTTTCAAAAGCTGTTAAACACTTTTCCGTTCCATTACATACACATGTACCATATGCGGTACATCCCTTTTTAATGGGCATATGCCAGCTTTTGCTAGGTTGTTTTTCCGCTGAAGTTTAGAATTCTTTTATGCTCAGCGATTTATTCCAGCCACCCCTTCCCCCCCTCCATTGGGCCCCTGTCCCATACCGTTTTGGATCATTCATTCCGTAACACCACAGCTTTAAGGCATGCATAACATTAATCTGTCGCAAGAGCTTCATCTCTTGTTTGAAGACAATTCAGTGCCTGCATTGTGTGTGCTACCACCAGTATAAGGTCACTCCAGAGTACCTTGGCTTGTGTGCAGCATAAGTGTGGATAGATCTTAGTGCATTGGCCTCTAGACCTAGTTATTCTCACCCTTCCTACCAGTGATTAGCAAGTCAGTCTGCCCTGGACTCTCTCCTTCTCCCACTGGCAAGGTGGAAGCACTGAAAGATATGAACGTCTTTTATCCTAAGGTAGCAGTATGTCTGTTTCAGCTAGATCTAGTTAAGGTCCAGGAGGCAACAGCCCTCCAAAGACCAAACCCTTTTATGCCCGAGAGATTCATCTGCATGGTCAGTGGAACCCAGCCTCCGGTCTGAACTTAGAGGTCCCAGGCTTATTTGCACTGCAGGATTGAACCTTTTTCTCAGAGTGTTGTGCATTGTGCTTGTTGCACCAACATATCAAGTGTATATTCCTGCCTGGATGCCTGCTGGCATACCAAGTTTCGCTTCTTTACCCAGTGCAAATGTCTGCAGTCATTGTTTCAGTTCTGACACCATCAAAGAGGTTCATCACCTTCAGTCCACCTCCTGCGCTCTGCATGCCCCTTGCCTCCTGACCTCCCCAAACATAGTTCCAAAAAGAAGCAGAGGCACTATACTGTGTGACAAACTCTGTTCAGTCAGCTACAACAGCAGACTTGTTGAGTGGCAACCTCAACACTATTGGTACATCAGACACAAAAGCACATAATGGTACCATCTATGCTGATCCGAGTTTTGGAAAAGCAGAACTTGCAAATTGCTTCTCTGGAGCAATCATATGACCTGGGCTCTTGGTCTCTGGTACTAGTGGTCCATCTCCTCCAGACTCAGTCTTTTGAGGATTCTTTTCTAGTTGTCGACCCTATCACCTTTCACTCCCCCACCACTTAGGAAGGTGGGTCTCATGGTGGACAAGTTACTAATTTCACACTTAAGACTGTGAGCAGCAGGATAAGGCAGCAGTCTCTCCCAGGTGTCCCATTAGACCCAACTGCAGACACTACCGCCTTGCTGCCCTCCAGGCTAAGCTTGTACTCTTTCTTCATTTCTCTTGAATGTGAATAATGAAAATGTCATTGCAGTCTCTTCTCCTTCTATGGTAATGCACCTCCCACCAACACTGGTAATTGATACACCCAGGCCCGCTCCCTCCGCTCCAACTGCCACGTTCAGCTTGCAGTTCCACGAGCAAAAAGGGCTCGGTTGGGAGGACGAACCTTCTCGGCCAATGTGGCGGCACTATGTAATACCCTGCCCCCAGCGCTTCAGCAGGTCCCCTCCGAGTCCTGCTTTAAGCAGATGTTGAAGACCTGGCTCTTCACCCAACCACGCTAGGCTCTCAATTCTGGTCCTTGTGGCCATGCCTGCTCTTCTAGCGCCGGGACACCTCCGTGTGAGGTAGCTGTTCACGCTTTAGAAAATGCCGTATTATTATTATTATTATTAAAGCTTTCACCTACCTTGGTGCAGGTATCGCTAACCTCTGTGAACTTCCCAGCAGAAAGGAATAAGAGCGGCTAAGGCTTTCTGTCCTCCCAGATAAGGTATCAGCCAGACCGTGGTCTACTTATATCTCAAACAGACTGTAAGTCTGGGTCCAAAGGCTTCTAGTAAATCGGGCTTCTGATGGATACCTCAAAGTGCAGATTCCTCAGCTTTAGAGTGACCCCAGGCATCAGATTGTATTCGGAGAATTTCTACAGCAGTATTTCTGCCAGTTAGCAAGCAGCATATACAAGCCACCCTGGCATACTGATTTCAGTTCTTTTCTTACTGTGGATGTGCTATGGAAAAATGTCTCCTCTGAAAACAACAGTCTTTAAGGCATTCCCGGACTACTGGAGGCATATTTCTGTCATGGATCACCCCGAGGTGTGCAATGCAACTAAAGGCAATTCAAAACTGGGAGGCAAAAATGTACATCACAAAGCATGAAAAGACATTGAGGTCTTCTTACAATTCCTGCTCCCAAGTCAGGGCCAGGTCCAGTTCATGAGAAAGTTCCCATGACTGCTCCATTTCATGTTCATAATTTTAGGGTAGATTGAAGTCCAAGTACAAACACAAGCACAAAAAGGCAAATTGGAACTTGCCCCCATGTCCACACTCTGGTTCCAAAGAGAGTAGCTGCTCTAGTAGTTAGCTTAGAGGCAACGGCAACCTTCAAGCTAGTTATTCCAGAGACATCTCAGTCCTTTTGAGACCGATGATGCCTCACCAGCAGAAATTGCACAGTCCAGCAGAGGCTCATCCTTCCAACTCCTTTTCCACTGCTACAGCAGTCACTAGGTCATGTTAGTTTGCCCACTGCAGTTCACACCCAACCCATGGGAGGCAGTGTTCAGTAGTTCTTCTCGGGTTGGTGATCCCTCACATTTGACATTGGTCTTATTGGTTGTCCAAAAGGGCTTCACTGTGCCTTTCAATCCCTTCCCACTTGCTCATTCTTCCTGCATCAAAATGAGTTTCGGATGAGCATCTATCTATCCAGCTGCAGGAGGTACCACTTACCCCCAAGGGCGCCATTGAAAGGGTACCAGACTGAGAGATGCAAGGATTGTTATTCTTGCTACTTCCTTGTCCTGAAAAAGTCGAGATCCTCAAGTCCACCATGGACTAAAAGTGCCTGAACGCCTTCCTGCAGAATAACAAATTGATAGCGCACACATTGGCTTAGATCCGGATGTGAACAGCTGTGGGGCTTCTAGTGTTTATATCCTTATGCATCTTCCTTGTCAACAGCATGAGGTGGTGCATGCTGGTTCTGCAATGAAACGTAAAATCCCAGTGGCCAAGCATCAAGGCTTCTTTACTTACCACTTGAAAAGACAGCCCAAGATCTGCAGTGGTAACAGTCCAGTTCTAATTTGTCCTGCGGTAGATTTCTCTCCCTTCTTCTGCAAGAGCTGACTGTTGACAGGTGCATCACTGGTGGAGGTTATCTTGCGGAGGAGGAGATCAGAGGCCACTGGTCTCAGCAAAGAGACATTCCCCATCAACCTTCTTGAGCTGCAGGTCATTCATTTGGCCCTGAAAGCTTTCCTGTGGTCCATCAAGGGGAGACTGCTGCAGGTGGTACGTGAACAAGCTGGGCGGAGCGGCTCCTGGGCCTTGTGGCTAAGGCTTTGGTTCTCTGGAGCAGCAGAACATCTTTCTAGTCACCTAGTGTGTATTTGATTATTAAGGAGTAACCTGCTTAGATATTCATCACAATTGAGAATGTGCATTGTCAACCGTTTTGCGTGTTGGGGATTCTGCAAAAGCACTCTCTAAGAGATGCAATGTAGATTAAATGGAGAAAGACTCCCGAACGCCTTCCTGCCACACTCTTTCCTGCCCTGAGTTCTTCAGAAGTTGAGGAATGACTGTGCCAACATTATCCTAATTTTCCTAGATTGGGCCAGGAGAGTGGTATCTGGAACTCCTGAGCATGAGTTTCTGGCCTCCGATCAAACTATCACTCATTTCCCTCCTGCCTCAGCAAAAGGGCAATATCTTTCATTCAGATCTACAGAACTTGCATGGAAGATGAGTGGCAACAGTTGGCTGTTTGAGTTGCCATCGGATGTTGTAGATGTCATCTTTGTTGTCTGATATCATTCCACGAAAATTGTGTAAGCTGGGTGCTAGGATAAATTCACCACCTGGTGTGGTGCCTGGGACAGACACTGAGCCTTTACAATCAAAACTCTCAGATGTTCTCTTGTTTGGTCTGTCTTTAGCACTGAGAGGCTTACAGTGGACTCTGTAAAAAGTTATTTATTGGTCCTCTTGGCTTTCTATGTTTGCCAGACCAACTGTCCTTGCTGTATTCACCAGTTGTGATGCTGTTCATTAATGGGTTGGCACACATATGCCTCCTAAACGATTTGTGGTGCCCAAGTGGAACCTTAACTTGAGCTTGATCTTATGTGTACCTCTTTCAAACCTATACATAGTTGCTTGTTGCATCTCTAGAACAGTCGTTTCCCCTTGCAATAATGCCAGCCTTCGCACAAGCAAACTGCAGGTCCTTTCATTGCAGCCACCCTACACCATCTTCTTTCCAGACCAAGTAGTGCTGAGGGCTCTGGCAGCCTTTTTTACTATTGTTGTAACTTCCTTCCACAATGGGCAGTCAGTTACTCTAAAAGCATTCTTTGCTACACATCACCCCTCGAAAAAAGAAGAGAGCCTCCACTGGTTGGGCCTCAGGCCCATTGAGTGGATGATTTTCGGAGCGAAGTAAAGAATGCTGTCGGGCAAAGGACTCTGCCGAGTTGATTAGTCCTTTGTATCAACATATGCTACACCCTGGCCAAAAAATCGGTGCCACTAGTATTTGTCAGCCCATCCCAGCAAGGCTGTTAAAACAGTATTGTCATGAGTGGTGCCTGTTCTTGACATTGCCAGGCTGCATTAATGGCGTCAATACATATGCTCACAAAGCAGTACTTCCTTGTCAGCTAAGTCCGGAAAGAAGCCTATTTGCTCCCTCAGTCCTGCAGGACATTTTGGTTTGAGATCACTCACAAGTTCTTCGACCTTTGGATAGGCCAGCTTTGGTATCTATTCTAATGGTGAGGAATATGTGGTTAGAAGTAGCCATCCGAAGAACAAGTTACCTTTTGTATCTTTCTTTCTGGTGGATACTCAAACTGAAGATAGCTCCCTGCCTCCAACCTCCCAGTTCTTCGGAGTGCTCTCTTTGACATTTAAGTAGGTCCCAAGTTAGAGACTGGCACTCTGTTACCAGCATTTGTTCCACGTCGGATGGTGTTGAAAGGAAAAGAGACCAGACATGGAAATCCATGCACCGGTGTGGTGCTTACAAGCTGCACCGTTCCGTTACTTCTGTGGCTGTATGGAGCGAATGTGCAGCCAAAACACCCAGAGGTGTGCGGGAGGACTGCTGTTGAAATTCTCCCGATCCAGGCTTGTATTTGGGGATATTCTAAAGATGAAGAGACAGTGCGTTGCTACAAGTGGTGGTATTCAAAGTGTTGATGACTTTCACAGATTACACCATGGTTCTCTTACTCTTGAGAAAACAAGTCCTAAACTCCCTGCATCTGTACTGACTGGCAGTAAATCTTTGACAATGGGTGTTTTTCCACACTAAGATTGTTAACACCCAAGCCGGAATCCCCACCTCATAGAAGGGTGACACCCAATAGGAAGTCTGCCATACCATCTTTAAGACCTCTGGTCACCAGTCAATAGACCTCCCTTTGTCTGCCTCTTGAAATCCTGTAATGACCTGCTCTCCTAGAAGGGTATCTCCAAGAGCTACCCATTGAACCTAAGAGGCCTGGGTGTTAATGCTAAATTGAAACAATGGCCCACGTATGTATCGCTTAAACTATTAAAAATCTTTTAGATAGGCAAATAGTCAACCACAATTAATGCTGTGGCCATATGCTCATATTCTAGCCCAATAAAATGATTTAAAAAATGTATCATACACAAACGTAGGAAGTAACATATACAAACCTTTTACAAACCAGTACATTAAATCAAGTGCATAGTGTCACTACTGACCACAGAACAATATAAGAAGAAAATAATATTTTAAACAAATTCTTGTGTTTCTCATAAGAAACAGCAGAGTTCTCAGAAATATTCCATAAGCCTCATCACTGCGTCACGTTGGTATGTTTGTTATATTTTTCGAAGATGTTTTGCCCTGGCAAAGAATAACCATTTCTCATCAGGACATACATGTTAAGGGAACTATCTGGAAAAAGAAGTCAGTGAAGATTAGTAAAAAAAACAATGTAGTGGGCTGATTCACTAAAGAGACCAAAAGGGCAATAAATAGTGCCTTGCAACCTGAGTGGTGAAGACTCTGCACTACATGTAAGTTACCTTTGTGAATCTGGCCCCTATTTTAACCTTTTTTGACATGTTCAAGTCGCAGCATTTGGTAAATCTGTGCTAATAAAGTCGGTAATGGGGACCATCGTATGAACTGAAAATAGCAGAGACCCCATTAAGGTAACTTTGTCATACTTCACTTTTCTGTTAACCTGAGGAAATGTGACCGTCTGAATTATGACACCTGTGTACATTGAAATCCTTTCCCCTGTATGCCTTGGATGATATTTAAGGTGCTATGAGTTGCTCTTTCCTCAGACCTCGTTTGCCTGTTCTTCTATACACATGTAAGCCTCCTAAAAAGGAACATGCCATGTATGTGCACACTTGTCATCATTCAGGACTCTGCTCCATATGACCAGAAAGCGTGAGAGGATCAGTGTCTGCCTTTGAATGATGTACCCTAGGAGACCTTACTTCCAATCCACCATAAAACAAGTAGTCTCTCTATTAAATATTGGCCATGCTCGTCTTTTTAGAATTGAACGTCGGAATGGTATGTAGTGTGCATTCTGGAAGATGAGGAACATGGGCATTGCTATTCTAAACCAAGTTTGCTCTTCTCTCCTAGCTCTGCTGTGATTTAGAGTTAAAATTGTAATACTAGTTTGAAAATGATTCCCAATGTACATATGTTTTTGTGTATTGATTCTGTGTATATATTTTGTACTATTTTAATAAATAAATTTTTTAATGAAAATCGTATCACCTTCCTTCTACAAACTCCCTTTTAAACACTTGAAGAGCCTTGCATATATATATATATATATATATATATATATATTTCTGTGTGTTTCATGGCGTGTGTGGCTGTAGATACACATGCCTAGAATAAGGTTTCCATCCAGTGTTGAGCTCAGAAATGCGTAAGTTGTTTTTCTTCAAATAAGTCTTTCGAGTCACAAGGTATAGTGACTCCATTTCATGCTTACAGTGCACATGGTCTTCGACTCCATTGCTTGCTTGTTTTTTTCCCGGTGGGGCGTGTGTTCCTCTGCTCCGTTTCAGTACGGTCATCTCTACTTAGTAGGCCTTAACCGTTGGTAGTGTATCGTTCGCAGTTTAACATCTTCATTGGTTGCTCATAGACACCGACTCGTTCTAGCAGAGCGAGGCCTGGAGGGCCTTCGCCCCTTCAGGACAAAAGACTTATTTTCAATGTCCCGTCCATGCCATGTGCAGCTGATAATGGAACAGACGCCATTTAGATTCTGCCCACGCTGACATGCCAAGTTCTACACACCGACTAACATCTGCTGTCTTGTGCCTTTCATTGGACCATCACGAAGATACTTGTGAGGTGTGCCAATCATTTTGATCCAAAAAAGGCGCTGTGTGATTGGCCTGTATGAAGAGCCAAGAGGTCCAGATGCAACATCGGATAGACTCCCGATATCTTTGGGACCCTAGATTATCAACAGCCAGCCCAAGTCCATGTGTTGGCAGCGGATGAGGGGACCATCTCTCAGGAAGAAAGCTCTGGACCCTAGCTAAAAATCTAAGACTTACCTGTAGGACAATCTGTGAGTACTGCACCGTCCACCCCGACACCCCCACCACTCCCCTGCCCCTCTCAACCCGAGCAAAGTCTTTCCACGGACCACCACAGGCCATGTTCAGCACCGAACTGCTACAGCCGACACGTCCAACCCAGCTCAGCGTCTAAAGACCAGAGCGATGATACCGGCCACCATTCCTCGAGCCAAGACTTGGATTAGAAAATTGAAGTTCCAACGCACCACATACATTTGGTTTCCAAATTGAGCGCTTCAGCACCGAAAACTTCCGATCCGAAACCTTCCACATCGAAAGTAGTTCCGGAACCGAAAAACATGTCCGCGCAAAACACAAAGACAACACTGAAACTGTCGAACTTGTACTACAACGTTTACGGAGTAGTGTGGCTCACTGGTTAGAGGCGGCAGGCCTGAGAGCAGAAGTCAGCCTGGGACCAGGGTTCAATTCCCGACGCGGCAGGGTCGTGGACCTTGGTCAGCGGACTCGATAATTCTCGCTTCGGTGCTTACTCTAATCAGGGGTTCCACTCGGCAACTCTGGGCATTAGCTTGCCTAATCTCCACAACGGCCCCACCAATTCCGGGGATGCCTGGCTCCACCTTGGGGACTCCCAGCAAGGGACCATCCCACAGGGAAAGCCAGGACGGGTTCCCCAGAGTTATACAGCGCCGGGACGCCCCGTTGCTGGGGCAGCTGTGCGCTTTACAAGTATACTACATTTACATTTACATTTACAGGACCATTTGGATTCGAGGCAAAAACAACTTCTTATCCATCCAAATACTGGCTGCATTTTAACAACGCTGCCTCAAACTAAAAACAGGCCTGCCAAAAGACATTTACGCTTTGAGGAGGCAAGACAGTCACTATGCCCCCCAAAGCACACCAAAAGATGGACAAGGCCACAAGCCCACCACCTGCTACTCCATCAATGCCACTGCCAGTAGTTCCACAACCATTTTCACCACCACATTTACCTCCTGCACACTAATTGCCACAGGGTTGCATACATTCCTTCCCTGGCAAGGAGATGATCACAGGGATAATGATGGGGATCCGTATTAAATTTCACCACAAGATGATCTATGGGATTCCTATGATACAGATCGTCATAAAGACACTGACGCTGATCTTTACCCAGCTAAGTCTTCTCCTCATGATGATACTACTACGGATCATGAGGGCCGCTAACTTCCACAAGGTTTCCATTACATAAAGAACCTTTTGAAGAATACTTCCTTTTTGAAACTTTATCATCCTCACAAGGATCAGCCCTGTACTTACCCATGCTAGAGGGCATGCTTAGACGTACACCAGCATTTCTTTAAAGACCCAATCAAGGCAAGGCTCCTAACGTCAAGGGTTGACAAGAAGTACAAAGCTTTACCTACAGACGCTACGTGCATAAAGGGCCAGTTAGCACCAGACTCCTTGGTAGCTGCCTCTGCAAGAAATAGGTCAAGTTCCCAACCATCTGGGGAGGTACCTTCCCCAGACAAAGAAAGCAGGAACATTGACATAGCGGGGAAAAGGGTAGCCACAAAATCCGCACACTAGTGGAAAATTGCTAACTCTTTCGGGCTCCTCTCCGCCTACGATAGGGAATATTGGAATGTGTTGGAGAGTCTCCTCCAACACCTCAAGGAACAATATAAAAAGCAGGCTTTTCATATTGCCTCAGAAAGCGTACTCCTTGCCAACACATCAATTTGATGGGCCCTGGATGCAGCTGACACCGCTGCCTGAGGAATTAACACTCGTGTGCTAATGAGACACCATGCTTAGCTTAAAGTTTCAGGGTTTAAGCTGGAGGTGCAACAACACATACTTGCATTACCATTTGATGGAGTACCTTTTTTGTTCCACAAGTACAATCCGTACTTGAAAAGACAATGAACCAGCTAAAGACATAAGAGCATTACAAACCTCAACACAAATATGTACTTTTTGTCGCTCACCATACCATGGAGCATCAAAACTCTCCTTCACAGATACCTCTACATCTTTCCAATGGCCACAATCCCAAACCTCATCACCTACAGGATTTTATAAGGGATCCTATAGAGGGAATAACTGAGAGGTGGCTTCCCTAAGCCCCCTGCCACCACCACTAAGCCATGACCTGTCCACCATTTCCTCCGATCACAAAACATCTGTCGGGGAGGAATTCAATGTATTTCCCCGTCTGGCAGATCATCACCTCCGACCAATGGGTGTTATATCTTCCAACATGGTTATTGCCTAGAGCTCACGCTGACACCTCCAAACATTCCACCTCACAATCACAAACTGTCCACAGATCATCAACATCTTCTCGAATAGGAAATACAGGCTCTGTTACAAAAGGGAGCAATAGAGCCTGTACCTATACAACATCAAGGCACAGGGGTATATTCACTATATTGCCTAGTACCAAAATCGGCCAATGCTCTATGGCCAATCGTGTACTTAAAACCCCTAAACCGGCACATCTTTTCTGACTATTTTCATGTAGTCACCCTGCAAGATGTCATCCCACTGCTGCAACAAGATGATTTTATGGCAGCACTAGACCTCAAAAGTGCTTATTTTGACATACCAAGCCATCCAGCACATCGCAAGTTCCTCAGGCTTGCATTTCAGGGTTAACACTTTCAATTCAAAATGCTTCCATTCAGGGTAATTACAGCTCCAATGGTATTCAAAAAATTCTCTAGCAGTAGTAGCAGCTCACTTAAGGGAAAACGTACATGTTTTCCAATATCCAGACAACTGGCTGATAAAGAGCAAAGACTATCACAGTTGTTTTCAACATACTTGAAAAACAATGAATCTTCACAAACTAGGTTTCACAGTTAATTCAGTCACCCTACAAATACAGTCTTACTTAGGAGCTATCCTCAATTCACTAATTGGAATAGCTTACAAGGGTTCAATCCTTTGAAACACTCATCCTGCTGTTTCAACCAGAAAAACAGCTACCAATCAGAATGGTTATGTGTTTGCTAGGAACTATGGAATCATGCATAGCAATAGCACCACAGTCCATACTCCATATGCCACCATTAGAACAATGTCTAGCCAATAAGGTCTCAAGCAGAGGGTCAGCTAGAGGATCTAGTGTCGATCAGCTATCAAGCTTGCCATTCTCTGCAGTGGTGGAATTCCAATAATCTCTTAAAGGGACAGCCGTTTCTAGACCCAGTTCCTCAGAAAACCATAACGACGACCCTTCACTTCCTGGCTGGGGAGCACATTCACAAGAATTTACTGTTCATGGATACTGGACACACAATCAAACTGTTCACCACATCAATCATTTAGAGCTTCTACATGGAAAGCATAACTGTTTTGAGATATGTGCTAAGACTCGTACACTGTTACAGTATTTGGTTGCTTTGTTTTGGGGGAGGAGGGGAGAGTTTGGGGCAGCAAACACACAACTTCACCATGTCTCCTTGCGACTTGAGGGGGGATGCATTTCTCACCAAGGGGTGGGGGCGCTAGCTATAATTGATTACGGTAGGGACCTATGGCTCTGGTTGTTCAGGGAGCCAATGAAGATAATAGGGCATATGGATACCTGGTGTGGCACGCACAACACAGCACTGCACGGTGGAGGCACAGGGAAGGAATGGGAAGATTTCACACATGGCGTCCCCCGTAAAAGAACTAGTTACATGGAATGTCCGTGGCCTACCTAATGTAGACAAACGCAGATTGGTCCTTGAATATTTAAGGCATTATAAAATAGCCATAGCCTGTTTGCAGAAAGCTCACATTTGGGGGGGACTCACTACCCTGTTTGAAAAATCATTGGAGGGAACAGATCTATGCCGCCTCATACTCTGAGTTTGCTAGAGGAGTCCTTATATGGGTGTCCCCAGGGACACTGTTTCAATACCATCATCAATAGGTGGATCCAGAGGGGAGATGCGTCGTTCTATGTGGTAAACTAGATGGTAAGGAGATGTGTATTGTTAAGGCATATGCCCCCAATGAGAACGACCCATCTTTTTTCGCCAGACCTGATAAAGATGGCTGGCCCCTATCTTGGGACGTCAGTACTGTTGACTGGGGACATGAACTGCATCCTTGACAGAAATCTGGACCGCGAACCTCCAAAGCTTAGAACTAAACCTAGGGTGACCGAGTCGTTACGGGATATTATGGAGGGTTTACAACTACTGGACGTGTGGCGCAGATGAAATCAAGCAACACTACAATTTTCCTGTTACTCCCCCGCATTGGGGACTTTTAGCCGGTTAGATTACTAGTTCCACTCCGCAGACTCATAACCCAGAGTACATGGGGTGATATATCTACCAAGATACATCTCTGACCATTCACTTGTACTATTAACCTTGAGCATAACGAGAACTCACCCCAAGGTGCCACTGTGGAGGCTTAGGATGGAGGCACTGACGGATCCTCCGTTTGCGTCGCCTGTACTTACGGCCCTAAAAAACTACTTTGAGATAAATTGGGGACAGCTTTGTTGCGTGCTATGGAGTGGGAGGCCATGAAAGTAGTCATACGGGGGAGTGCATCAAAACATTATACAGGGTGCACCATCAGCTAGAATCAGACATAGCCAAACAGGAAATTGGGGTTGGGGGAATAGATAGGGACCTCCCCGAAGCCGCCCCATAGGTTGGAGGAATGGTGATAGGTCTGCGAGGAGCTATTGACAACAGTGCAGAGATTTGAAAAACATGTACATACCACATTCCGACAAAGATTGCACAGGGAAGGAGACAGAACAGGAGCCCAACTGGCTCGGTTACCTAAGCAAAATACCCAGACTGGACTGATAGTGCAACTCTGGAGAAACAATGGTACCATGTATACGCTCAAACTGCGATCGCAGACACCTTAGCTGAACACCTTGAACAAATCTATGAAAGGCCATCTTCCGCTTCGTTGGGGACAATTCAAACATTCCTGAACTCGATTGAAATACCCTGACTTGAAGAGGAAATAGCGGAGGAGCTGAACGCTTCCATAAGACTGGAAGATGTTCTATTGGGCATTAAATGACTGAACCCGGCCAAAAGTCAAGGGGCCGATGGCCTACTAGCAGAATTTTATCAAAAATATGCCCCTCAATTAGTGGATCACCCAGTGGAGGTATATAATGAAGCACTGGAGCGGAGCACTAATTACAATGATTCATGAGAGAAGCACCATTTACAATGATTCCCAAACCAGACAGGGACCCTTTACTTGCCAGCTTCTGTAGACCGATTTCTCTATTAAATATAGGCAAAAAATCCTTAGTGGCATTATGGCAGTGCGGCTCCTCCCTGGTAATTTCCCAGGTCATCCACCTGGATCAAACTGGGTTTATCCCCAAACGCAGTACCGCCTACAACCATAGGAGGGCAGCAACTTATTTGGCACGCTCCATGCCCGACGAGTAACAATGGCGCTCTTAGACATAGAGCAGGCATTTGATTCGGTGAAGTGGCAATATTTATGGTCGGTAATACGGAAGGAAACCCTACGCTTGGCTGGATATGTTTGCATTTTGTACAAGAGAAGATAGTTCAATGTGAATTTGTTTAGATTGACTCGATACTATATGGTATGTTGGGGAAAGAGGGACAGCGCTGCTGTTGCAATATATGAATGTAACAATGTTTCTATGCAATATAAATGCCAATAAAAACGCGTAAAAAGAAATCTAGAGCTGCTATCTGTTCATCTAGCGCTGAAAGTGTTTTTCCCCTTACCTCATAGGCAAGGTGGTTCTAATCAAAACAGACAAAATTACGCGCGTTGATGTCAGTTTTTCTTATTTTCTGCGCCCCAAAGCGGATCCTGGGAAACCAGTGATTCCTTGATCTGTTTTCCCGGTCTTTTCGAAACCCGGAACATTGTGCGATGCTTTTGGGCTTTAAGGTATGTGAGACCTGTGCATTTCAGATGTCCGTGACTGACCTGCACGACATCTGTATGTGGTGCCTCGGGGTGCACCACGACTCCGAAGAGTGCGACGATTGTCAGTGGATGAACCCAAAGTCCTTATGGGAGCATCGGATAAAATTGCTGGCCGCACGGATGTCCGGTCCTGCACCTTCGCGTCGCTGCTCTCACTCCTGGGATCAAGCCCACTCCTGAGGTTGTTCACGCAGACGTCGTTCGGAGGGTAAACACAAACCTTAGTCTGAGAGGTCTTCCTCCCCTACCCGTGATGCTGGCGCCTGCTCTTCTCGCTCCCTGCCGAGGACGGGCATCCGGTGGTCGTCTCTTCCGTACCCCCTTTCCTTGTGCCGGAGAGACCTGAGCCCAAATGGCGGCTTATTCTAAAGCACTTCGCTCTCATTTTGGGTCACCCCCTCTCCCTAGTGCGCCTTCGGGTCCCATAGAGGTGGAAGGCACTCATGTCGGGTCTACGCCGGCAGATTCGTCCTTGGCTCTGGCTGTGTGCATCAACTCCGATTCCTGAGCTGATTCGACGCTGACGGGAGACGGGCCAGTGGGTCCTCCCAGTCGTCTGTCTAGTCCACCCCGTCAGTCTCCACATAGCCCTCAGTGGCTCCCTGCGTCGTCGTCTGAGGGGGCACCGGGCTCGACGCCCTGTTCCCCACATGTTGCAGTGGGGTCTACTTTGGACGGCACCCAGCCCGAGTCCCCCTTGGAGGTCGTCGACGCCCAGATGACTCCGGCTCGACGTCCGTCGACCCCCATACCGACGCCGGTGCTAGCGCCGGCGCTTACATCTCCTCTATTTCGGGAGGTTGATACTCCTGACTCCTCGGACGTCCATACGACTCCCACACAGCGTCAGTTGATGCCGGTGCCGACGCCTACGCCTCCTCTTATGCCACAAGCTGACGCTCTTCTGAACTCCACTGATCTGCGGCCATTTCATCCCATCGTGGAGCTACTGTAGTGTAATTCCTATATTCCCAATAGGCTCTTCGTATTGGAATAGTATATCCTATAGATTAGACGTAGGACTGAGGGCGACTAGGTCTCTATCGAATATACTAAACTTAATTGTGTGTGCCAGCTAGCTCAGAGGTCACTAGAAACGTTCTTGAATTCACAAGAAGGGATTAGGCTCTGACAACCGTATAAACATGACAACTTTGTTTCCCCAAGATAAAACTGATCTTCAGAGTCGTGGTAACAATAGATAGATATTTCACTCAGTCAATCGTGCATGCTTCGTTTCACCAGAGGTGCAGAGAAATAGATAGACGGGCGTTTTCAATAAAAGGTTTTTATTGAACAGTCTTCTTTCTCAAGCATAAGAAATGAACTGCTACAATCGTAACACTGGTTGTAAAATATAATGCATACAGTATAAATAGTAGAATAAAATAATAAGAGCATTGTATGGTTCCTAAACCATAGATAAATACATACATAAATAACAGAGGCTAATAGTACTCAACTGGTGCTTCTAAAATACGCCTACCCCGATGTACCTAATCTAAGCTTAGTACGAGGGAAGAAGTAAGTGAGGTGTAGCATAAATGTAGTATTCTTTCGCCAATAATCTGTCCAAGATTTCTCTTAGGGTCTAATCAGCTCTGTACCTTAGTTTAGAATGAAGAAGGTCGGTCTTGGGACTCTATTTCCCAACAACCCGCAAGGGTAGCTTGGAAACACTGGAGCTGGATTTCTCGGCAGGAGAAAAGACTGCGTCTCTCTCAGTGCATCTGCTGGAGGTTCGGCTTCCTTCGGCACTTGCTGTAGCAGGGCGCGTCGGGCAAGTAGATAGTCGAACTGCTCCAAACCACCATGTGTTTGCTTGGGCAAGTGTGGGCATATTTATACCTAGAAGGTGCCGGGTTTGATGTATGGTTGAACATAACGTCATCAAAGAGTCTCAGTTCTTTGAAAACTCCATGAATTCTTGGATAAATCCATAGTCAAGCAAGGGGAAGTCCCTTACTACTGAAGGAGGGTTTTTCCAAGAAATCGTTGTGGATTTTCGGAACTAGTGGAAGTAGCCCTGCCGTATTTGGACTGCATGAGCTATGCCTAAATATGGTAATGATTTTTATGCCTATATAAGGATATGGTGATTAATACCTATATAAGGGCATGAATCGGGAAACTTACAATAGAGTCCTAAAATAATACATAACACTACCTTTTGTGGCATGGACTCCGAATCAGCCTCTGGCTCCTCCACTGTTGCTGTCTAGTGGACGGGTTAGTCTCCAGCCCTCCCCTACAGATGAGTTATTGTCACCTCCCCGGATAGCAACTGAAGCTAGTGCTGCCTGCGCACTGGCTATTCACAGGGCGGCTGCTATTCTTTGTTTTCAACCCCCTATGGTTCCTCTTCCTTTTAATCCTTTGTTGGATCTTCTCCATATGGAGCCGGTTGAAGTGGAGTCTTTGCTGCCCCTTGGGGCATCCCTGTTTGACTTCATGCTGGACACATGGGCAAGGCCTTTCTCGGGTAACACTGTTGATCGGGCCATAGCTCGTCAGCATCGTCCTGCCCCTAATCCGCTCTGTCTGTCCCTTTATCCTAGGGCTCAGGGCCTAGTTGATCAGGCAGCCTTCGACTTAGTCTTCCTCCGCCCTGCCTCTGTTGCCTCCCACCAGTGAGTCTAAGTAGTTAGCCGCATGTGGTTGCCAGATTTTCGTCTCTGCCAGTGCTGGCATCCGTGCCTTGAATGCAGCTTGCTTGTTCGTGCGCACATCCTCTTCCCTTTGGGCCTTGGTCGAGGCTCTTCTACCTTCAATTCCAGAAGACCCGTGAGTTGAATTAATCCGCCTTCTGCATGATGGCAGGGGAATGGTGCAATTCTCCCTACGCTTGTCTCTTGATGCCAATGGCTCGGTGGGACAAGCTCTTGCTCGGTCGATGGCTTTGCGCCGCCATTGTTGGCTGCGCGACAGTCGTTTCCTGGGTAATGTGCAGGATGCTCTTAGGGATCTGCCTTTCAATGGTGTGGACCTTTTTGATAGCCATACAGATTCAGCGGTCTCCCGCCTCATGTCAGGGCTACGGTGACTCTTGCGGCATGCACTTTTTGCCTTATCAGTATTCTGTATTCTGCGTAGGCGATGTACCTTGTTGGTCTGATTTTGTGCATGCCCCGGTACTCTGCGTAGCACCCGGATAAGTGTAGGCGGTGGTTCCACTATCTCAGTATTCTTTACGTGCAGCTGGACGGCTGGTTCTGTCTTTCCTTTCTGTCGTCTGAATGTGTGCTTAGCCCAAGAGGACTCCCCCTCGCAGGGCTTGACGCTTACCCTATGTGGGGTATTTATAGGCTGTTCGGTACTGCCTTCGCCTTGGTACGCTCCTATGGAGTATTTCACCACAGTCTTGCTGTGGGCTTATTTTTTTTATAACATTCTGCAAAACTGACGTTCATATCGCTCCATTGGACCTTCAGTGCAGTTGGCTCTGGTAATCCTTCACTGCCTCGGTATGGGTTCCTTACCGTATGGCTTCTACCTCACCTGTATTCACCAGGGCGTTTTTTAGCGTCGCTGTGATCCTCTTGCCCTTGATGGCTACTCTTCATTTGCCAGTCACTATCTTGGGGCCTTGTTCTGTTCAGTTTAGGCACAGTTCTCATCACGGGCGCCCTATCCTCTTTTGCTCCAAGATATAAACATTATGTGGTACGCTTCTTAGTGTTGATGCAACCTGGGAATGCATCCTGGTATGATTGCTATCATAGGGTGTTTGTGTTGCTTCTTCCACTTCTGTTGTGCTGGTCCCCCCCCCCCACCTTTCAATGGCTGGGGTAAACAATGTTTTCGTACTCCAGCCCTTACTGGGCTTGTCTTGCCAGGTGGTGGTTTCGCCCTGTCCCTTTCTACTGTACCTTGTCTTGTGGCCTAGTTTTCGTGGCACTTTCCAACAAGAATTTTTACACATTTCCCTGCTGCTTTCTGCACAGGTGTTTTACACACTTCTGCTTGGATTTCTGCTGTACCACTCTCAAGGGGAGTGTTCTCTTTAGGATACTCTCTTCTCGAGTCCTTGGACCATTCGATTGGTCCTGACTGTTTCTTACTATCGTGTCTAGCTCCGTCTCCTCCTCTATCTGGCGGGGGACCATTGCTCCTCCAGGGTGAAGGGCTGACGTGGCTTGCTAGTCTGGACATTGTTCTGTTCACTTCTGTTTCATCATAACTGTTGGCACTTTTCCCGTCCTCTGTGTTACGCTTCATTTCTAGGCATATTTCTTTGCCTCTATATCTGCTGTACTGTTACACACCACAATTGTGCTTTCAACGCTCGTACTTTTGGAGTCCGTGGTCATTGACCTGGTCTGCTGGCCTAAGTGCGCTTATGTGGATGTCAAGCTTGATTGGTGCCTCTTTTTGCCGGTTGCCTTCTTGCGATTGCGTCTCTCGCATCTGGCCTACTCATGCAAACCCTACAGGAGGGTTCTTCTACTTCATGTGGTTTTACCGTCCACACGGTATGTTTCTGTTTCATCCAGTCTTCCACTTGACTATAATTCTTACTGTAGTCCTGTTTTGGTTGCTTTTGATGGTTTCTGATAGCCCTTTCCCATGCCTCATGCCAGAGTGACTCTCCAATGGCGTGTCTTCTGTTTCTCCTACTACTGGCTCTTTATGTTATGGGTCGGCATTCTGTCAATGCTGTCTTGTGTTTGGCTGGTACAGGATTCAACTGTGTTGACTCTGTCACACCAGCTGTCTTCCATCTGTTTTTTTTTTTTTTTTTAACTGTCAGCACGTCAGTTGCTGTGGATCCATCAGTCCTTGGGTTCGGTTCCACTTCTTGCGAAGTCATGAACTTTCCCTTTCACAGAGACATATCTTGTGTATGTTTCTTTCCCTTACCTGGTATACATATGGGGTTTTTATGCTGTTCTTTGATAGCTTGTAGTCCTTTTGCCTCCCAATGTTTTTCGCTTGTCTGAGCTTCATCGTCTGGTGTGGCTGCGCTGGATGTGGTCCCCACCGTAGGTCGTCCCCTTGTTGACAGCTATTTTGCCTCGGCAACTTATTGGGGTTCAGTCGCAGACCCACCTCCTCTATGGGTATGGCTTTGGTATCTATTCTAAGTTAAGGAATCTGCGGCTAGATGTCTCTATCAGATGAATGAGTTATTTACCTTCAGTAACGATGTATCTGGTAGAGACATAGTCTAGCTGCAGATTACGTAACGCCCGCCCTCCCTGTTCTGCGAGGACCTTTTCAGGTTGGGCTTTCTACGCCCGCCTCCCTCCTGGTGGCTTGATCCTTCTGCATGATGCTTTCACTTCACTCCAATACAGGATGCTGATACTTTATTCTGTTTACATATCTCTGCTTCGCCCAGGCTCATAATTGGGCGGTATGCTCATGTATCCTTTCCAACCCTACGCTCTGGGTTGTACAGTGTGGCTTCTATTTGTGTTTTTCCACCCCACTCCCCCTTTTCTATCATCTTACCACCCCTGTGCTCTATTGGTTTGAAGTCTATTGGCTCTGCCACAATTTATAGGTCTCTTCTTGGGGATTCAGCGTCTTTCTGGTGATGTCTTCTGGTCAATTGTCCTGGCTCCTGTGTTCCAGAATTGTTGTCCTTCACAGTTGTACATTAAGGTTGCAGACTTTCTGTCGTCTGCTATGATGTTGTTTACATCTGTATTAACTCCAAGCGTGGTTGGCCTCCATTTTTAAGGGGTTGATTCCCAGAGCGGTGCTCTCCTCTTTTCCTTTACTAGTTTGCAATATACAGTGCCTGGCACTTTCATTTATGGTGCTGTTTTTCACCATTTAATGGCCTTTAATCATTTTTGCACACTGTTCCCATATTCTAACAGTTTTATGGTGGTGGCTCTGCGTTGTGGCGCGGAAAGGTTTCTCCGACGAAATCTGACAGCGCGCAGGGAGGGGCATATATGGCTCCGCTGACATCACATTCGTGGACAACATCAAGGCGGAGCCATGTGACGTTGCCCCCGGTGGGCAGAGGTGCTGCTGCTGAAAGTTTTCCAGATCCAGTCTGACGCCTGGGGGGATAATCTAAGTTAAGGAATCTGCGGCTAGACTATGTCTCTACCAGATACATTATTACTGAAGGTAAGTAACTCATTTGTTTGGACGTACACTCTGGGACAGCATTCACCTTTTTGTAAAGTATATACTGTGAGTGGGCGTTGAATTTGCAGATATCCATAGGAGAAAGCAACAAATTCACAAATGGGAGAGCAACCCACGTGTACTATTCCCTTACTTCCAACAATGGGGTCATCCACATATAGACCAGTTTGCAACCGCAGAAAACACAAAATGCATAAACTTTGCCTCCATGTTCCAACACCCTCAATCCAGGGGCAATGCACTATGAATGAGTTGAACAGGGATATTTGCATATGCTTTTCCACCTCTCCTACTGTTTCCATTTGTGGTTTGCAAACTTCAATAGACCTCTCTAAACCTCATCCTTGTTTCTCTCACATGAGCCAGACAACCATGGTTCACCACACTACTAGAGCTATCAATAGTCCTGCATCCGGTACTTCCCAACTGGCTGGATCTTCTAACACAAAACCAGGGAGTGGTAAGACCTACTCAAACTTACCTCAACCATGTATGAATATTCTAAAATACTCCAGAAGACACACAACTAGAGCCTGCTAAGCAGCAAAGTGGAAAGGTTTTGTCCACTATTGCATTCAAAGAATATTAACCCATTAACAGTACAACCTTAAGCTATTGTTTACCTGTTACATTTACAAACATCAGGGCTAGTTTTCACTTCATAAGAAAACATCTCAAAGCAGTTGCTTCTTATCTACAAAATAGAAACCACACCTCTATATTCAGGAGTCCTTTTAATCAAAGCTTTTCTGCATGGTCTCAAAAGAGTTATTCCACCTAGAGTCACATTGACTCCAGCTTGGAATCTCAACATTGTTTTAACTAGGTTAATGAGTCCCTCTTTTGAAGCTCCACATAAATGCCCCTTCTAATACCTCTCATGCAAGGTTTCATTCCTCATTGCACTCATTTTATTAAGATGTGTTAGTGAGCTTCAGGTATATGCTCTAGAAGAACCATTCTTTTGGCTTCATAAGGATAAAGACATACTACGTACCAACCCACAATTCCTTTCAAAGGTGATTTCCCAGTTTCACCTAAACTAATCTATTAAGTTGACAATATTCTTCCCTCAACCATATTCAGTTGTGGAAAGGGCAGTACACACACTAGATGTAAAAAGGGCACGAATGTACTATCTTGATCAAACTCAACCATTCAGAAAAACACAACTTTTTCTAGCATTCAACAAACACAAAGGGAGAGCAATTTCTAAATCGGGCATCTCATGATGGATTGTAAAATGAATTCAGACATGTTATGCATAAGCTAAAAGTCTCTCCCTATTCATCCAAAAGCTCATTCTACTTGCACAAAAGGAGCTGCTATGTTTTTCCTTTGGGAAACCTATTCATAGCTGACCTATGTAAAGCAGCTAAATGGGCTGCATCACACACATTTAGTAAACTTTACTGTGAAGATATAATTGCCCATCAACAAACCAATGTGGGGCAAGTGGTTTTCCACACATTATGTTATGTTATTGTGATTTTTATAGCGCACAGCTGCCCCAGCAAAGGGGCGTCCCGGCGCTTTTAACTGGCAGAAGGAAAATACCAATACATAACTGAACAGAGAGCAAAAAGGAATAGCCCAACGGCGCTTTTATGGGCCAGGAGGGAAGAGGAATGTTTTGATGGCCCTCCTGAAAGCAGACAAGTCCTCTAGGGCACGGATATGAGCTGGAAGTAAGTTCCAGAGCTTGGCCGCGAGGTAACGGAAAGACCGACCTCCGGCCCGAGAACGTTTGAACTGTGGAACTGTGGCCAGATTTTGACCCAATGACCTCAAGGAGCGGGAGGGAACATATATGGTGAGAAGATGCGCCAAAATCTGGGGGCAAGACAGCTTGAGAATTTTAAAAGAAAGACAAAGAGTCTTAAACTCGATCCTTTGAGCCATGGGGAGCCAATGGAGCTTATGAATGGTTGCTTTCGCCGAGCAGAACCTAGGTAAACCCACCAGGGCTCTGGCCGCAGCTTTCTGAACACGTTGCATCCGGATGACTTCTGCCTGATTGGCCCCCAACAAGAGTGAACTCGCATAATCTAATCGCGAGAGTATAGTGGCCTGGATTATCAACTGTCTGGTCGGGGCATCAAAAAATTTCAGGACTGGCCTAAGCTCACGCAATATACCAAAACAGGTAGCAGCTACTTTTTTGGTGTGTCCGCAAAAGCTAAGGGCGAGATCTAACCAGACACCCACATTTTTCACCTCAGACACTGGGATGGGGAGTTGGACCTAGCTCTGAGGGCCACCACTGATCGCCCCAGAGGTTGCTGTGTTTGCCCACGATTAGAACCTCTGTTTTCTTTGCATTAAGCTGCAAGCAGTTCGCCGTCATCCAGCCAGCCACTCCTGTCAGGCCATCCCTGAACCTAGTGGCCCCGGAGACGGCATCCCCACTAAGGGCCACCGCCAGCTGCGTGTCGTCAGCATAGGATACCATACTCAGGCCCCACTGCTTGGCGACTGCAGCCAGCGGCTGCACATACAGATTGAACAACGTGGGGCTAAGTGCCGACCCCTGAGGTACTCCCTGCTCAATTGAATAGGGCTTGGACTCAAATGGGGGTATAGTGACCCCGAATGTGTGATCTGCTAGAAATGACCGAAACCAATTCAATGCCCTCCCAGAGACACCTTCTTCTCCCAGACGACGCAGCAGTATCACGTGTGAAACCGTGTCAAATGCGGCACTGAGGTCAAGTAACACCGTCATAGCAAGGAGAGCTGTCTCGGTGCTATGACCTGCCCGAAACCCATTCTGACAAGGGTCAAGGATATTGGTGATTTGGAGGTGTTTAGACAGGATCTCATTCACATGAGCCTCAGCGACCTTAGCGGCCCATGGAAGAAGAGAAATTGGGCGATAATTCTCCAATTTAAGCGGGTCCAGCGCAGGTTTCTTCAAGATAGGCGTGACATAGGCCTGTTTCCATTTGATGGGTACTATGCCAGAAGAGAACGAAAGATTGATAAGGTCGCGGACAGGGGGAAGGCACACAGCAGCCGACTCTCAACTGCACAGGTCTAAGCAGATCCGCCGGAGACCCAGATTTAACTTTCGCCGCCAGCCTGTCCAACTCCACCTCAGAAATGCCAGGAAGTACCGATAGAACCACGTTAGTGGTAGAGCTGGGCCTCTGGTCGTCACTCTGGAGGACGACGCTAGGGAAGGAGCGATAGATAGTCTGCACCTTTTCCAGGAAAAAGGTAGCAAGTTCTTCACAGTGAGATTCAGAACAGATCTCAGCTGCTGGGGCTCTTTTGGCAGTCAGGTCTTTAAGGACTTTAAAGATCAGCTTGGTGGGATTGGAGCTACGTTTGAACTCTTGGGCGTAATAGGCCACACGAGCCCTGCAGATGGCTCTATGGTACGTTTTAACTTTGGCTAGGTACAGAGGTTTTTTTCCAGTCTCGTAGGTTTTACGCCAAGCTCTTTCTGCTTGTTTACATGATTTTTTTGAAAGAGCGATAAGGCGCTATCAAACCAGGGGCTTGGTTCGAGTAAGCGACATTTACTCCATGTTGCAGGGACCAAGAGGTCGAGGGCCCGGGAGACCCAGTCACAAAAAATATCATAGCCAGATTCAACGTCATTGAAAGGGCCAGGCGGATGTTCGCCGAGCAGCCGATAGAAATCCTCAAGTTTTAGCTTCGTCCATGGGCGTTTGAGAATGACCCTGTCTATGGTTTTGAAAGGGAGGGCACTAATAGCAAGATGAAATTCCACTAGGTGATGGTCGGACCATGCCATCGGGGTTGGTGGCAAGGTCGTAACCCCGGACAGATTAGTAAATATAGGGTCCAGGGTATGTCCACCCTCATGCGCGGCTGAGTAACCACCTGTCTTAGCTGCAATGCCTCTAGGTCTGTGAGTGTGCTACCAATAGCAGGAGAGTGGCAAAGTTCAAAATGGAGATTGAGGTCGCCAAAGACACTGAAGTTGGCAGACCCAACAGCCAGAGAGCTTACTATTTCTGGAAAAGCCTTTCTGAAAGTGACATCACTGCCAGGAGGTCTATAGATCAGAAGACCTGAGAAAGTGAAATGATTGTTGATTGTGATGGCGACTGTGCGCTCTCACAAACAGCTATGGCTAATTTCTTCCAGACACAAGGGTAGCAAGATTTAACTATCGCTGCAATACCCCCACCCCTGGAATTGCGATTATGAGTGTAAATGGAATAGTCTGGAGGGAGCGCTAGGTTCATCTCAGCCGTGGCTTCATCGTGCAGCCAAGTTTCGGTCATGAAGAAGACATCAGGGGCCTCCTCCAGAACAAGGTCATGGATTTCGGCATGATATCTGACCAATGACCTAACGTTAAGATGCCAGATTTTTAAGTTTCGGTGAGCCGAATGCTTGGGGGGCACAGGTGCTATATGAGGAGGCTCGGTAAGAGCACTAATAGGAGTGGAGGATGCAAGCACGAAGTTACTACAAGAACACTGAAAGGGGCCGCAAAGCGGGTCAAGAGGGGAATGCTCACAGTGCGAGGAAAACTGCAGGATACTGAGTAGCTCTTCCCTTGCATACAGACCACTGACAGGCGTAAAAGATACAGAGTGCATGGCCGCTGGCGCCTCCTTAGCGCTGACGGGCAGGACTCTGGCATGACTCCGGCGTGTCCGCAAAACGCGTCCGCTACGCGGAGAGAGTTTGTCCCCTTTTATACTCAACTAGAGCACGTCCAAGCGCTTAACACCCCCAATATGGCCGCTGTGGAAACTACGTCTCCTCGGTACCGACCTCTCAGCGTCTATACTCGGCTGAGAGTGGCCCGAGTGGTGGAACAGGGAGGAGGAATGCCTGGCGGGTAAACGCTTCGAAAATCAAGCTGTATTGCCAAACACGAAGTAAAATACAAACGCTTATTAAATCAAGCAAAATACAGTTTTTACATAAAAAATGCTCGAGTAAAGTTTGTAGGGAAAGAACCTCCCAGCTTCCGCCTCAGGAGGGTGAAAAATTGCACAGCTGGATCACATTATTTCAAGCAAATGCACCCCTTACTGATTAGCCACCGCTTTTGGAGTAAAACTGCTTACAGTGTATGATAAGCATCTGTATCTACAGCCACACATGCCACCTAATGGTAAATGTTACTTAAAACGTAAGCATCTGTTTCGGGTGACGCTTTCACTTCACTCCGACACATGATGCTGATACTTCATTCTGTTTACATAGCTCTGCTCCTCCCAGGCTCATAATTGGCCAGTATGCTCATGTATCCTTTCCAACCCTATGCTCTGGGTTGTACAGTGTGGCTTTTATTCGTGTTTTTTCTCACCCCCGCTCCCCCTTTTCTATCACCTTGGGGTCTCTTTTCACCCCTATGCTCTATTCGTTTGAAGTCTATTGGCTCTGCCACAATTTATAGGTCTCTTCTAGGGGATACGTCTCTTTCTAGTGACGTCTTCTGGTCAATTGTCATGGCTCCTGTGTTCCAGACTTGTTGTCCTTCACAGTTATACATTAAGGTTGCGGACTTTGTCGTATGCCATGATGTTGTTTACATCTGTATTAACTCCAAGGGTGAATAGCCTTCATTTTTGAGGGGTTGCTTCCCAGAGCGGTGCTCTGCTCTTTTCCTTTACTAGTTTGCAAAATACAGTGCTTGGCTCTTTCCTTTATGGTGCTGTGAACCATGACACCTGCAAGGGTGTATGAGGGCATTACTATACAACATATGGATTCCCTATACTGACCCCATTTCGGACACTTGGGATTCCTGTCTTTTCAGACTCTGCACTCTGACTCGAGAGGAACAGTATAACCCTTTTTGATAACGTTCATTCGGGCCTTTGTTTATGCTGGACCTCCCACTCCTAGGTGAGTGGATAAAAGGCCCTCTACGTCCCCCTTATTGTATACAGCTTCTTGCACTGCTAAACACCCTGGGCCCAGTGTGTTGGTGGGTAAGGTCTTTGTCTGCCATGAAGAGGGAATGGGTCAAAATCACCTTACACGGTGCTTTAATGACTGAGTACCTCAGGGCTAACATTTCACCCATCGGCCTCATAGTTAAGAACTTCCCCAGGATCTTCTGGGAAGATGGCCAATTCAAGATTAAATGGTCACAGATTTCTTGGAAATGCACCAGGGACCTCTTGATTTTGACTATCAACATGGCCAAGAGACTGGCAGATGAATTGTTAACTCACATTCAAGTAGCTGAAAGCAGTTTGAAAAATGCTGTACCAGTGCCCAGCTTCAAGACTAAACTGACAGAGCTGAACAACGAAATAGCAGAGCACAAAGAATATCTTGTGAAGCAGAAAGTTGTAAAACTTCAGAAAGACGTCAAACGCTTCAATAAAGAGAAAGTATACCCGTACCTCAAGGAGGACTTTGTACCACCTGGAACGGGTTACCTGTCAAACACCCGCTCAAACTCAAACAGAAGAGGGTGGTCTTTGGCGAACAGCGACTCCAGTGTAGACAACTTGAGACCTAACCAACCTAGGAGGGGTGGGAGACAAGGATATCATACCTATCTACCACCTCAATACCAGGGACCTGCCTTTTGGCACTATCCTCGGTTTCCTCAAGGCCCACCTCAATTTGGGCCAGCCTTTTTTTAGGCAGAGGTTGGGGCAGAGGGCACAGGCAAAGAAGAGGAATCAGCAGGAAAAGAGGGTTCAGTGGGAGGATCCACCGCATCGGGTGTACGAAACCCGGAGTCACATGACCAACAAAAAAACGACCCTAGTTGTCAACTTATCACCCAGAATGCTTAATAAAACGGAAGAAGAAATACTAGAAAAAGGTCGGGGATTCGTCCCCACACCCCAAGTGGATTACTTCAAACAGACGTGTGAACTACACCAATTCTTCCGCAAGGTACGTCTCAAAGCATTCTTTGGTAAAGAATACCAACGAAATGATGACTCAGTATTACATAATCCATCTACCTTCACCCCTAACAACGGGATGATACCCAATGAGGTAATCATCTATGAGCAAGCTGTGCTCAAAGACGTGAAATCCCTCTCCACCTCTAGACCTTTCAACAACATATCTAAGGAAGAGATGCAAGTAATTGAGTCCCTAGCGAATTACCCTGCTATCACATTGAAACAAGTCGACAAGGGCGGTGCAACAGGGACAATGGCTACCACTGATTATGACACTGAGTATCTGAGACAATTGAGCAACAGGAAATACTACACTCCTATTGCCAGAAACCCCACAGAACGCCTTACAAAAACTATCACTGGCCTTGTGGATTCAGCAGTAAGTCAGGGATGGTTGAGTAAGAAGGAGGCCTCATTTCTGATCAAAAAAGATCCCAGGACCCCCTATTTCTACACACTGCTGAAGATTCATAAGGGGGTCACTCCGGTGCCAGGCAGACCCATTGTTTCCAGCATCGACTCAGTTTTGGAACCATTATCACAATATTGTGATCACTTCCTACAAGCTCTTGTGAAACTTGTGCCTTCGTACATACAGCAAGGGAATTTGTTTTATTTGAATCGATCACAGATTATAGACATATAAGTTAATCAATTCTTGTTGTCTATCCAACCCAAATGGTATCTGTTTGCTATTATTTGAGTCTCACTGTTCAAGACGGAGAAGCAAATCAATAAAAATGAAAGAAATTGCTACACGGGAAGTTGATTTTATGAAAACATTTATTATTTTTATGTATTTTGAAGGGTACAGTTAAATAATTAAAATTGAATATACACAGTATTTCAAATGAACAGGAATTAAAGCAATCACTCCATTAATCCATCTGAACTGAAGTCCAGTCCTGCAAAAATTATCATCAACGACTCTTATGTTACACAGAAGAAATGACGTTGCGTAGATCTAATCAAAATGAAAAGGATCTGGACAATTTGGTCGACGTTTCGGTCTTATAGTTGTTGACTCCTTAAGACCATCTTCAGGACAATCAATAATTGCATAGAAATGTAACCCCCTGGAAAAGATACAATGTTAACATTGTTATCCTTTACATAATGATTTGTACATCAACATTTTTTAGTAATAACCCGTGTGCAAAACAGTAATCTGACTCGTATTGAGTCTTGAGATATCTATTACTACATAGCTGATGCTTGGTATCAACTATCAACATCTAGAATGTTTGAACCACAGTAACAAATGGATTACTATTAAAACCCTCTTTTATTCCGTATGGGTTGTATGGTATCGCAAGAAAACTTTATTGATTTATGCAAACTTCATTTTAACATTTTCTTTTGTTAAACCAAATTTCCTGAAAATTTAAATCATATGATGAACCAGAATTTCTCTGATTGGACTTGGTTACTTTCGTCATCCGAGATTTGAATGTATTATCTCAGAGTGTTACCTGGAGAGTTCTCTATGGTGTTATCAACTCGTAACTTGTTCGTGAGTGGGCCTCTGTCTTCACGATTCTCAGATCTAAAAGGGCAGTAATTCGGGAACATTACTTAAAAGAATAAACTACCCTCTTATCATATGGAAGATCGAGGGAATTTCTTTTCCTACACTCCTTCATGTAACCAAATTCTGATAGAAAAAGTAGTTACCTGTTTTGTGTAATTATTTCTTAGAACCTGAGCGATGAATTCACATTAAGGTATCGCGTTGGTTTATCGTGCACCTAAGGAGACAAGAATAAATGTCCTTGTAGTATTGACTGTGACTTACTGCTATTTATTTTCAAGAGAATTTGTTTAAGTTTAAAAAGCAAAACTTATACTTCTCGAAGGGCTGCTCAATATCTGTAGCTGCCGGTTACATTTAGGTGGTTGCTTTCTATTTAATTAAATACACCCTTTTTTACACCTTTTGTTCTATTTACGAACATAGCGCTATGCGTATTACCGCATGTCAAAAGATGACCGCTGTTACATGTGTACAACAAAAACGCATACTATTTGGTAATTATATAAATTTGATATCGTCAGTCTTTTGTATCCACCTTTACTTTCCTTTGGTAGTGTCAAAAAACGGGGATACAGGGTCTGGCGTTTTTCAAATTTAAGCGTGCTGGAGAGTGCAATGGTCTAGTCCTGGACCTCCCACTCCTAGGTGAGTGGATAAAAGGACTTGTACGTCCCCCTTATTGTATACAACATCACCATTCCATGGCCTTTCATCATTTTCGCACACTGTTCCCATATTATAACAGTTTTTTGGTGGTGGCTCCGCGTTGTGGTGCGAAAAAAGTTTCTCAGACGAAAACTGACATCAGGAAAGTTTTTCGGATCCAGTCTGATGCCTGGGGATATTCTAAGTTAAGGAATCCGCGGCTAGACTATATCTCTACCAGATGCATCATTACCGAAAGTAAGTAACTCGTTCATTTGGACATACGCTCTCTGGGACAGCATTCTCCTTTTTGTAAAGTATATACTGTTAGTGGGCATCGAATTTGCAGATATCAGTAGGAGAAAGCAACAAGTTCATGAGTAGCAGATTAACCCACGTGTACTATTCCCTTAATTCCAACAATGGGGTCATCCACACATAGACCAGTTAGCAACCGCAGAAAACACAAAATGCATAAACTTTGCCTCCATGTTCCAACACCCTCAAACCAAAGGGGAGAGGAGTTGGCCTAAGGGCTAAGGCGCTCGACCTCGGACCTGGGAATCTGGGTTCGAGCCTCGGTAACGACGCCAAAAACCTCCTGTGATTCTGGGCAAATCACTTAATCTCCCCCTGCCTAAAATGAAAGTGTGTCCTCATGTAACGTAACTGGTGCTATGTAAAGCGCTCTGATACCTGATTCGGTTCGGGTCTAGTTCGCGCTATATAAAACTCTGCAAAAAAAAATGCACTTTGGATGAGTTGAACAGGGATATTTGCATATGCTTTTCCACCTCTCCCACTGTTTTCATTTGCGGTTCGCAAACTTCGATAGACCTCTCTAAACCTCATCCTGGTTGCTCTCACATGAGCCAAAAAAACATGGTTCACCACACTACTAGGCACTATCAATAGTCCTGCATCCGGTACTTCCCAACTGGCTGGACCTTCTAACACAAAACCAGGAAGTGGTAAGACATTTAAATCCCAGGTCGTTCAATAATGCTCCTTAGGTATTATAATTGGGATATTATAACTTACCTCAACAATGTATGGATATTCTAAAATACTCCAGAAGACACAAAACTAGAACCTGCTAAGCAGCAAAGTGGAAACGTTTTGTCCACTATTGCATTCAAAGAATATTAACCCATTAACAGTACAACCTTAAGGTATTGTTTACCGGTTACATTAAAAAACATCAGGGTTATCTTTCACTTCATAAGAAAACATCTCACAGCAGTTGCTTCTTATTTACAAAATAGAGACCACACCTCTATATTCAGGAATCCTTTTAATCAAAGCTTTTCTACAGGGTCTCAAAAGAGATATTCCACCTAGAGTCGCATTGACTCCAGCTTGGAATCTCAACATTTTTTCAACTAGGTTAATGAGTGCCCCGTTCGAACCTCCAAAAAAATGCCCCCTCTAATACCTCTCATGCAAGGTTTCATACCTCATTGCACTCATTTCATTAAGACGTGTTAGTGAGCTTCAGGTATAAGTTTTAGAAAAAAACATTCTTTTAGCTTCATAAGGATAAAGATAAATTACGTACCAACCCACAATTCCTTTCAAAGGTGATTTCCCAGTTTCACCTAAACTAATCTATTAAGTTGCCAGTATTCTTCCCTCAACCAGATTCAGTTGTGGAAAGGGCTGTACACACACTAGATGTAAAAAGGGCACAAATGTACTATCTTGATAAAACTCAACCATTCAGAAAAACAAAACTTTTTCTAGCATCCAACAAACAACCCAAAGGGAGAGCAATTTCTAAATCGGGCATCTCATGATGGATTGTAAAATGAATCCAGACATGTTATGCACACGCTAGAAGTCTCTCCCTAATCATCCAAGAGCTCATTCTAGTTCCACCAAAAGAGCTACTATGTTTTTCTTTTGGGAAACCTATTCATGGCTGACCTATGTCAAGCAGCTAAATGGGCTGCATCACACACATTTAGTAAACATTACTGTGTAGATATAATTGCCCATCAACAAGCCAATGTGGGGCAAGTGGTTTTACACACATTATTTCAAGCAAATGCACCCCTTACAGATAAGCCACCACTTTGGGAGGAAAACTGCTTTACAGTGTATGATAAGCAAGTGTATCTGCAGCTGCACATGCCACCAAATGGTAAATGTTACTTAAAAAGTAAGCATCTGTTTGTAGCACTTAGTGCTGTAGATTCACATGCACTCACCCTCCTGCCCGGAAAACTGTGAGGGTTGCATTTAAATACACTATACTATACTTTTATGGTCACCTCACTAGGATACATCATCCTTTACTTCATTCTCACCTGCCAAGTGGAAAAAACAATCTGACAATGGAGTAGAGGACCATGCGCACTGTAAGCAGGAGGAGGAGTCACTATAACATGTGACTCAAAAGACTTCTCCGAAGAAAAACAACTTGGACACTTCCGATCCCAACACTAGATGGCGGGCCTATACAAAGCATGTGAATCTACAGCACTACATGCCACAAACAGATGGGAAGAGGATTCTCATTGTGCTTTTGCTTCTAGCTCCTTGAATATGTGTGTCATTACTCCAGTAACTAATGTTCGACCAGTGCACGGCCACACTGCTTTGTCAACGTGTATTTCGAGGACAATTGTTGATAAAACTGGAGCGGGAAAAAGAAGTGAAATATTTATGTGAAGTATTTTAACCCTAGTAACATCAGCCGTACTTCAGTTTTTTTTGCAATATTAGCAAACACTTGGCTTTGCTGAATCTTCCGAGGTAGGATACATTCTTGGACAGGAAGGATTTAACCTATTTCTAGCTGGGTGTGATCTGGCTATGTATCCGGGTAGCCAGTGATAATATGGTCTGTTTTACTCTGAGTCTGTCTCTCTCTCTAAAGTCGATTGAATGAAGCCTAGTGGTTTTCAATAGTTCAATCGCTGTTAGATATGTTTTACCATGACTTCCTAAAATACTAGTCTTATTGGGCTAATGTGTGATTCTTTTCAGTTTAAGTTAAGCAATGGGAGGGTCATTAAATGTGGATAGTAATGATCCTCTGAGTGTTCATTTGGTGACCAAATGCTCCATTCGGGTTATCCTCTGTATTAAGATCTGCTTTGCCTTAGCCAAGAAAGATCCCCTTCTGGGTTTTCATGTACATTCCACCACAGCTATAGCTTCTTTTATGGATCTCACTCAAGGCGCCTCGGTAGCTGACATCTACCTGCGGCCTCTTGTTCTCCTTTGCATGGTTTTACTAATCAGTGCTGCCTCACAGCTCAAGCATGCAGTGATGGGTACTTTGCCTGAGTTGTGTTGCATGATTTCCCTGGCACCACACAATCCCCCTCCTGGATCACCTTTCTTTAAGAATCATTTATAAGTTGAGGAATATGTGTCCAGCAGAAGAAAAGATAGCTTATCTTCAGTAACAAGCTCCTCCCCACCCTCTCCCCTCCCCTGTGAGTTAATCGTTGTCAATAATAAGCCGCAGCCGTGCAGGTAAGATCGGTGGAGTGGTGGGGCAGTGGGGCTGGGGGGGGGGGGGGGCGTTTCGACAGATGATGACAGGGGAAAATTAAATAAATAATCCTTTTTCCTACATAGTCTGTCAAGACCTCTCCTCCCCCCCCCCCCCCCCCCCAACCCGGCCCCACCGCTCTTTTCTGCATGAACCAATCGTGGTAAGACCTCAGGTATAGAAAGTTATTAGGTACTGTTTGTTGTTGTTGATGATATGATACTTTTTTGGTTGCTCTCTGCACACCTCAAGTAGCACAAAATGTTTTTAAAAACGACGTCAGCAGCATGATGGTTGGTACCTAATATGCCCTGGAGGTGGCCTTGCAGCTGAAGTAGTACAGTGGCACTGGAGAGATATTGCTAGGGAAAGTTTTACAAACAAGTCTGAAGCCTGGAAGAACATTTCATAAAGTGAAGAATGTGGGAGACGATTATGAATCCATCAGAAATATTGTTAATGGTGTAAGTAACATTTTCTTCTTGTAAAATACCGATATAGCTTACAAATAGTAGCACTAGGAAAACAATAGTGCTAAGGCCACAGATCTCTCATTAAAAAAAAAATGCTGAAGTTTAAAACTGAAATCCGCTCTACATCATTGCAATGTCTGGATAGCCCCTGTGTCAACCCCACACCTCCCCACAGAAAGTTTATTGACAATTATGTTTTTGACAGAGCTGTGCTTTCCTTCCAGGGGATCATCTAAAGAGTACCCTTTTGTGAGTGAGGTTGGCTACTGTCTACTTAACCAGGCTAGGCTGTGATTAGTAGAGGTGGTAATGTGATTATGGTTTAATTACATGTGTCTCTTAAGCTGTACTGCTGCGGATAACCTTGCAACTGCCTTACTCCAGAAAAGGTCTATGCTGTCTCCATAACACAGTGAGAGAGTGTGAGTGTGTGAGAGTAGCATGTGTGTGATTGAAATACATTGAGATAATGTTGCAGATCAACTGATTAATTGTGAGCCCACGTTCCCCTACAGAGGGGCATAAGTACTGCAACCCTTCATCAGTACTTGATCTTTGTCATCCTGACACTATGATGCCTGCGCTCTAGTGTTCCACCACACCTCCCAACGTACTGGTCCTAAGTCTGGGAAATCTACTAAATACCCTTGTGGCAATTACCTGTAGAGAGAAGACTTGCCTGCCTACCAAGTAGCTGGACTCCTCCTGCCTAGCAGTCGCCTCAACACTGGGTACACTTGCACAAGATCAGTTCTTAATTTGTGCCAGTGTTTTCTGGTGCTCAGCACCAACACTTGTTTGTAAACACGGTTACATATTTATTAGAAACCACCACAGGGTGGCGCTGCATATGCATTTTTAAGCAGTGTTCATTAGTGCAGCATCAAACTCTGTAACTTTTTTTTAATTATGCTACTTGAACTTAAACCTGCAGTTAAAAGTGAGGTGGGTGGTGCCACCTGCAGTGGACCAACGAGAAATACTTTGAGCCCTGAAACTTAAGCACTGCACAAGATCCTGCCTGCACTTCAACCAGAATGGGACCAAGATGCAGTGTGCTATCACACTCCTGGCGTGGATCAGGTTCCATTGACTGGAGTTGGCCTAACACGGGTGGGGTGGAGGGAGACGGGGTCTTCAACCTTTTTTTTGTAATAAGAGCTGTTTATGTTCAATGAAAATCATCATGATCAACTATTATTAGAGTTGCAATAGTGTCCACATCAGACCAGATTACATCAGAGGCCACATATTCCAGATTACCAGAAGTGATAGTCTCAGTGCATCATGCACGGCTGCCAGACGTAATGTTAAAAAAAGAAGAAAAAAAAACACTTTGTCACTGTGGAGTGACATTGGCAATATATGCCAGCCACAGTTGCAATGGCCCTGGCAACTGGTTAATAGTAGTGATAATTCTCCCCGACACCACGTGGTTAGAGGCTCAAATATCGGCTTTGCATATATTTTCAAAATTCAACCCTTTTTCGCCATACATAAACTAATGCTTTCTGAAAAAAATGATTTTTACCTCAAATTCACACATTTCAAATTTAGTATACATATATTAATTCTACCTGGCAAAACTCCAATTAATAGTCTGGGCTGAACACAGGACACTGCCTACTCGGAAAGATTCCATTAGCTCAGGAGTGATCTACTCGTTTTAGAAGCCCTGATTCCGGAAGTGTTTCAGTCATGTTAGCAGCCATTTTAGTTCCAGAGCGCTAGCAGGCGGAAGTCAATTTCATCACTAGGAACGAGAGTGGTACCTAAGGCTCATAGTTTGGTCATTGCATTTGTATCCTTAGACCCCTTTAAACCTTTTGGCGAGAACTAAGGTCACTCTATGAACGAGAGGCCAAAGTGCTGCCAAAGATCACAAAGTCACCCCGGACCAGACTCCCTAAAATAACATTTGCCAAAAGTTCAGAAATCTGGTGTCCAGCACTAATAAGACCAGCTAACATTTCATGTCCCAAGAGGTGTTTAAACCTACCGTTTTTAGTGTGCATCATAGTTTTTACTACTCCATTTCATTTACATGTTAATAAAGTCCTTTTCATTTCCCACAGTACAGCACTGAGTGATATTGAGTGTTATTTTTGTAAAATACCAAGAAGGACTTTCTAACCCTCTCCAACTCCTGGGCTAAGCCTTGAATGTTGTCCCTTCTGCCTTGAAAACGTCAATAACCTAGAGGGAGTTTCTTAGCTTTCCAATCAGAGTGCATCAGTATTGTGGCTGTGGGATATATTTCAGTGGTAAATGGTAGCACTACCACATTATTATTGCCCTGACTTCCCCTGGACCCAAAAAAAGACCAGCAGGCTTGCGATTGGTGAATGAATAACCTTATTTTTAAATGTTTTTATTTTTAAACATATTTTATTGGGGTTTTGTTCACACAATATTCACATAATATTGAACACTTTTCCATTGTAATTACAACACCATTTTCATGCCACTGTCTTTTGCTTTACTTAAGTCTGTTCAGTAATTTAGTAGACAATGCTATTCTGGATTTAATACATTTCCCCTTGTATCTAATCTAATACCAAACTCCCTTCTCCTGCCCCCTTGCATAGATCTCATTCAGCCAGCTTTTTATTATCATATTTTAGATTGTTGTGGCTCTCCATTTTCCTGCCCGTTTTGCTGATATTCTATATCTCTGATATCGGCCACATGTTGCAACCATTCCTCTCCTTCTCAAGTGTGCTCTGCGTTCTCCTCCCTCCCACCTTGATGTTCCGGACTTCTCTGAGGGGATCCCCCCTCTCGGGACGTCTCCCCTGACGTGAGCTCTAGTTCTTTCCTCTACCAATGTTTCCCATGTTCTAGCTCGTTCTAGTGATCCAACTCCTCTTTTGGCATTTCTAAGGAGTACCCTCCACTTACATGCTGCCCATTTCTCTAGCTCAGCTTTCCACACATAGATCCTGGGTCCTGTAGGGGATTTCCAGTTTCGCGTTATCTCCTGCTTAGCTAGAATAAAAGCTAAATCTTAGAATCTGCTCGTGAGCCACAGTTTGGAATTGTATAGGAACAATCGCAGAAGACAATATGCAGGGGTATTTGGAACTGGGCACTCTATTACTTGTCCTATCATAGCAGTAATCTCTGACCAATAGTTCTGTAATTCAGGGCATGTCCACAACATGTGTAATAATTCTGCCCCCCTTTCTTTGCATATCGGGTAACCCACATCATCTCTTTGAAAGAATGTATTAATTCGCGCTGGAGTGAGGTACGCTCTGTGTAATATAAAAAAAAAAAAGTCTGAAGCGGGCATATCTCGAGGTCCTGGGGATTCCTATTAAAATATTCTCCCACTGCTGACCTTCTAGGGGAACATTCAGATCTATTTCGTAGTTTGATCAATGGTTGTGTCAAGTCCTTACTCATGGCGCCATATAAACAGGAAACTGCCTTAATTCTACCCCCTCCTGTGCCCACATATCTGCAATTTGTGTGCTGTGAGGGTTCGGTTGATCCTTGTCCCCAATTTGCCGCCACTATCCCTGTATAGAGTAAGAAATTCCCCTGGGGCAGTCCATATCCATCTCTAAAGTCCCCAAGTGGGATAAGTTCTCCTATCTTTGTCGCCCCTGCTTCCATCCAGACCTCGAGCCCCGCCCAGGTTGCCCCGCATTGGAGCATCCTTAAAACAGTCATGGGAAATTCCGGTGAATATGGGAATTTGGTGCATGTCATTTGAAGGCAGCGTCTCCAGCAACGTCTCACCAGTAACACCGTGTCAGAGCCTACAGCTGCAACCCTGTCTACTCTCAATAGCAGCTTCCACGGTGTTTCTAGGTCTGGCGAAAGCGGATCCACCTCGGGTATCTGGGACTGAAGGTCACCCATCCATCTCACCACACACCACATTGGGCGGCTAGATAATATTGCTCGCAGTCTGGGACTGCAAGGCCACCCTCTCCTGTTGAACGCTGCATTCAGTGCCACTCGTCTACAGCCCGTGCCCCGCAAAAAGGACGTCATGCTAAAGTGAATGTTCATGTGCCACAACGGGGGGGATCCATATTGGAAGCACCGTGAAGAAATATAATAATTACTGCAGTGCTACCAGGGCCACTCTATCCTGCCAGACACAGCAGGAAACCCTTCCAGAATTCCATGTTGGTCTTTAAGGATCTGAGAGCCTTACCTAAATTCCCCCTCAAATATATCCATTTGGTAATGATATATTTCTACCCCTAAGTATTCTAATCATTAGGGCTCCCATGTGAGAGTGCCCAATTCTATCGGACGGGCTGTGTTAATTATCTGCGGGAACAGTTTAGATTTTTGCCAAGTAATTTTTAACCTGGACGTTTCTCCAAACTCCTCCATCAGTGCCCTGGCTCTCGGCAGACCCTCCTCTATATTCCCTATAAAGAGCAGGAGATCATTGGCATAGAGGACAATGGGATGTATATTGTTCCCCCGGCGAATCCCTTGATAATGTACCACTGATCTGGCCAGAGAGGCCAAAGGTTCCATCGCAAGAGCAAATAGTAATGGCGAGAGGGGGCATCCCTCACGGGACCCTATCTCAACCCCACCACTCTCTGATATCGTCCGTTCTGTTCGGACTCTTGCCACTGGTCATGTGTAGAGTAACCGTACCCATTCAGAAAAGCACTCCCCCAGCCCCATTTTATCTAGTATGCCATATAGAAACTTGCATTCAAGACTGTCACAGGCCTTCTCTCTGTCTACCGTGAAGATCACTTCCTCCTCCATCTTTCATCCCCTCCTGTCATGATGGCCATTAAACGTCAAATGTTAAGAGCTGTGTTGCGTCCCGGGATAAAGCCCGCCTGGTCCTGATGAATGAGACCTGTCATTAACAGCTGGAGCCTTGTGGCCAATATTTAACTTAGTTTTTTAAAATCTAAGTTTAGCATCGGTAATGGCCTGTAAGCTTCACATTTATTGGAGGTGTTGCCTGGCTTAAGAAGGGGAACTATCCGTGATTCTCAGGTAGAACTTGGGAGTATACCCTCCTCTAGGGTTGTCTTGCAGATCTCTGCAAGTTTGGGGGCTAATTCCTCAGAATATGCTGCATAAAATTCCACCGACAACCCATCAGTTCCAGGGGTTTTACCCCTAGCCAGACCCTTGTTGGCTACTCTTATTTCCTGTTCATCTATAGAGGCTCCTAGTGCCTCCGCCTCCTCAGCCTTTGGGGTGGGGGCTGGGGGGGTGGGAGCGGTATAGCTGCAGTCCCTGGTGATGCCGTCTCCCTGTCTAGACCGAGCGCTATATAGGGTAGTGTAAAAGTCAAAGAACCTCCTATTTATATCAACCTGTCGGTATAATATGTGTCACTCCGTATCTTCAATCGCAAGGATCAACAAGACCCTTTTGGCCGGATTGGCCGGCCAGGGTAATAATGACTCATTTCTATCTCACTCTGCATGTGTGCGTTCAATGTATCTTTTATAATCATAGCTGCACAGTCTCTCTGTTTGTTTGGCCACTTCCTCCTTAGCTTCCAGCAGTGTATGTACCAGCTCCGAGTGACCCGGCATATGTACCTCTAGTGTGCGCAGTGCCCTGTCTGCAGTCTCAAGGTCCACTTCAAGGGAGCGTCGTACCCCTATAAAAGTTGCCATGCATTTGCCCCTGAGTACTACCTCGAATGCCTCCCATTCTGTCAATCGGGAGATAGTCATATTTCCATTTGTGTTGAAATAGGTCACGATGCATTCCCTAACTTTCTCAAGGAACACCTGATCTTCTAGAGCCTCTGGCCTGAGACGCCAAGTTGGTATTCTTTGGCAAACCTGTCCCCACCTCAAGTGAAGACGGGCTGGGTTATGGTCAGATAGGGTTTGTGTGAGATATTCAACTGTCTGGATCTGGGCATGCACATCTGGGGAACACAAGAACGTATCTAGCTGTACATGCAGGTCATATACTGGAGGAAAAGGAGTAGTCACTGCTCTCGGGGTTCAGACATCTCCAGTAATCAATTAACCCCCACCTATCCTGGCAATCTTTGAATGTCTTATCCACTCTGTTTACTGGTGTTTCTCTCAGGGGTGGATGGGAATGATCCTTCCCAGGGTCAGCTATGCAATTAAAGTTGTCTCCAATGATTACATAATGCAGGCGGTACGCCGCTAAAGCACCTGTGATCTTAATTATAAACGTCCCCTGATCTGCATTAGGGCCATATATGCTCACGATCACTATATCACGCCCATCCAGGCAACCCTTCACTGCCACATACTGACTTTCCGGGTCTATCAGTTCCCCTGTTCACTGGAAGGGAACACCCGCCCTAACCCAAATCAAGACCCCTCTAGCAAAGGCGGAGTACGATGTGTTCTATAGTTGGCCTCGCCATCTACGCCTAAGCGCCACTCCCTCCTTCAGAGACAGGTGGGACTCCTGCTATAAGGCGATATGGACTCCCTGTTTACTTAAGAAGGATACCATTTTATACTGCTTGGACATGGTGTGCATGCCTCTAATGTTTCATGATTTTATTTTGTATGAGTGATTACCAGCCATTCATATGTGTCACTGGGCCGGGACGTTCCCCCAGCCCCCTGTACTTGTGGGTGGGATCTCGGATCAGGCCTCCACATGTTGGTGTCTGGTCTGTGGGATCTGTAACTCCCCTAAACATAACCTTAGAACACCCACAAGTCCCTTTCCACAGGACAAGTAAGCAAACCATCCTTGCCCAAACATTCATGAACAATGCCCAGTTTGAGGCATGTGGGGTAGAGTTGGCCCTCCTCGCCTCAGATGTATCTGACGTTATCGCCCCGTCACCCTCTCACCCAACCTGTGCCCTGCTCAATATGTAAGTATTTACAAACAGGGTGAGCCTCTCCCCCCTCCTTTTTTTTGTTTGCTTTATAATACTTGCATCTCACAGGACAGTCAAATAATTTCATCGGCTGTAGCGCGTGTGACCATCGGTAAGTCCTGGCTTGCTCCCTCCATTGTACTGGCCTGTGGTTCGAATCTGAGTCTCTATGATCCTCTCTTCTAGGGGATAAAGCCCTACTGGATCGAGGTCTGCTCAGTGGCGCCACAGCCCCCATGACCCTTTCTCGCTCCCGTTGCTTCTCGGCTTGGGAAGATGCCGCAGCAGTCCTGCCACACTCTCCTCATAACTGAGTGTCCTCCCTCCTTCGCTGCTCCTGTTGGCCACGTCCCTTGGCCTGTTGATCAACCGAGTTCCAAGCCACTTGTGGTGAACTGAAAAAAAAAAGGAGGGTGTCCGTGGGGCCACCACCCTCAGCTGGCCAGGGAAGAGAATTGCATACTGGACCTCCAACTGCCGTAGCTTCTTTTGTACCGCCAGGAAGGATGATCTCTGTCTTTGGACCTCTCTGGAGAAGTCAGGAAAGAATCTGACCATGCTATTGTCAATCAGCAGAGGTAACTCTTTACTTGCCTGCGCCAGAATATGATCTCTGTCCTTCTAAAATAATGGTTGGGCCACTACAGGACGCGGCGTACACCCAGGTGGAGGGGAATGTGCTGGAACCCTGTGGGCCCTCTCCAGAGCAAAGTACAAGCCCTCCGGTGCCATCTCCTCCCTGAACTATCTCTCCAGAAAGGCCACCATGTCTCCTCCCTCGCTTTCTCTGGTAGGTCAGTAATTCACACATTGTTGCAATGGGATCTATTTTCGGCGTCTTCGGCCCTCATTGTCAGGATCTTCACCTGGGCTTCCACTGCCCTCAATTGATCTGTGTTCATATTCACAATTGGCTTCAGGTCTTCAAGAGTCTTTTCTGTCATGGTCACTCTCTCCGCCAATCAGTGGTGATCAGCTCAAAGAGGGCCCATTTCGGCCCTGACAGTAACTATTTTATTCTCCACGGCCTGCCTCAATGCTGTTATGGCCTGTAAAATTACTTGGAGCGTTGACACCGTCAGCTTATCCTCCTGTGGTGCATTGGAAGGGCCCTGCATTGTGTTGTCCTCCTAGTCTGTTAAATGTGTAGCGAGGAGGCCACCTCCCTCCTCCTGCTAGTTTTCCCCAACTTTCCTCCTGGCTCAGTCAGCCAGTAAATGCCCCGGAGATCTCTGTCCGGTCAATCTGTTCCCTTCTTATCCTTATGGGTTCTCATTTTTGGTGGTTGTGTTTGCCCACTTAAGGCTTTCTCCCCCGATGGTCCACCACCCCTCCAGCAAGCAAGCGCAATCTCTTTTTGTTCCAGGCCTTTCGACAGCACTACCTTTGTTTGTCCACAGTCAAAGCCCTATGTTGTATCAGCCATTTTTCCTGCACCTCTGTCGCAATGCCGGATCCGCTCCCTGCAATTACGCCCTAACTATGTTATGGCTCCAAAAGGTCTGTTGGCCCTCTGCTGGTACTCCTCTTCCCCTATCCTGTGTGGCAGATCTCAGTACTGTCAGGAAGGGGCCTCCCGGAAGACTCATTGTAGGTCCTGCATTCTCCTGGATACCTCTAGTTGTTCTTCTCCATTCAGGTTATGTCTGCTACAACCTCTGGCCTTTTCTCTCGGGTCTTTGGTAGCCATAGTGCCTCCACTGCAGTGTCCTCTCAGTGGCTGTTCCCCAGGACATGTGCGCTTCCTTTGTTTCTCTTGTTGCAACCGTCCCTCGGGCTTCCGGTATCTCCCCTCTGTCTCTGCCCTTCCCTCTTGCTGGGATGCTCTTCAATCTGCTATGTATCCTCCCCAGCTGTGCTGCTTATGCCTCCTAGTGCTGATCTCTGGGGTCAACTAAGCCCTCTGCAGGGTGTCAGAGTTTCTCGGCCGTTTGACTGAATTGCTGTGCCCCAAGTCCTCCCCTCCTCCTGTTTCCATGCTGCTCCGAGGGGGAGGAGGGGGGGTCATGAGTTGTGGACCTCAATCTCGTACCGGGTTGCTCCCTGGGACTTCTCAATCGCCTGTCTTCAATCCCCTTGCCGATATTGGGGCCGCAGGGCACCCAGGGCTGGTAGCTGCTCACCACCCTCTGTCTCCATCCTTTCTCCCGCCTCACTGTTCGCACATTCCCTGCCGGCTCGGCTTCATCCGGGATGCGTCCCGGTACATTGCCGCACCGCTTCAGAGCCTGCCGATATTCGCTGGAGCCTCCACAGGATCGGTCACCAGGCTGTCCGCTCCTGCTCGCCGTTTCACCATAACGATCCTCTTCTGTGTTGTCGGTGGCCCCCAGAGATCACAGGACGCGGTGGCTGATTACAAGGTACCTTTATTTAGATCGTGTTGTACAGCATCCATATCCCCTGACCCCTTGGTCTGTTGGTTGTCTTCTGAATGTCCTTGTCCCCTCCCCGGAAGTGGTGTCCGGTGTCCCCTTACCCTTTGCTCCTGCTCAGGGTCCTAGTGGCCATCTCCTCCCTTGCTGCAAAACAATGAGAGAGATATATATATATATATATATATATTCACTGAAAAAACCATAGGTTATAGACCATATATAGTTAGGACATAGCATTTACAAAACCTTGAAAATTCACTGAAAAAACCATAGGTTATAGACCATATATAGTTAGGAATTAGCATTTAAAAAACCTTATTTTACTCACACAAAACCATTGAAATTCCATATATAGTTAGTTGCACTAACTATATATTGCGCACCCGCAATCCACTGCTGATCATGTCACATATTACATCATTCATGACATGGTCAGTGACATCACTGATGACATCACTGATGACAACATCCAGTGATTATGTGTTTCTGTAAAGTTTAAATATGTTTTACATATTGAAGAATGAGTGGATGTATAAGTGTCTGAATGAAGGTTTTAGTAGGTGCGTGATTGACTGTATGAGTGAGTGATTAAATGCGTCTTACTGAATGCACGGGTTAGTGACTAAACTGTCTGAAAGTGTGCATCAGTATGTCTGTTGTTGTGCAAGCTGCTTCATGTGTTGATCAGTAGCTATATAAGTAGCTATATGGGTTATTGATTGGTTGCACAAGTATTTGTATGGGAGACTGAGTGTGTGTATGGCTGGCTGGGAGGTGTGTGACTCTGTGCAGATCAATGTGTACTTGTATCAGTGAATCTATAAGAGAGTAAGTATGTGTTAGTATATGTTTAAAAAATGTAAGGTGTTCTGTGTTTAACTGTATAGATGAGAAAATGGAAGTGTGATTGATTCTTTTCAGGACTGACTAGGTGTGTGAGTAACTCCATGGATGAGTGGCAGAGTGTGAGTGTCTGTATAGGTGTATGAGTGCATATGATAGTGTTGTCAAGATGAGTGATTGTATGTATGAATGATTGTATGAGTGAATGTGTGTGTAGACATAGGAATCAGTGAGTGCGTATGTAGTAACTAGTATTGGTGTGTCAATGGTTTCAAAAATTATACTCTGTATTTAACACTGGGTGTAACGGAGGTTATATTAGAGTGTGAGGAGATGTATTGTATTATCACATGAATGATATCATCAGTGATGTGATCATTGATGTCAAGTGAGATGTCATCAGTGATGTCATTTGAGATGTCATCAGTGATGTCATCAGTGATGTCACTGACCATGTCATGAATGATGTAATATGTGACATGATCAGCAGTGGATTGCGGGTGCGCAATATATAGTTAGTGCAACTAACTATATATGGAATTTCAATGGTTTTGTGTGAGTAAAATAAGGTTTTTTAAATGCTAATTCCTAACTATATATGGTCTATAACCTATGGTTTTTTCAGTGAATTTTCAAGGTGATGTAAATGCTAATTCCTAACTATATATGGTCTATAACCTATGGTTTTTTCAGTGAATTTCAATGGTTTTTTAATAGCAAATATCATAAGCTGTCGAATGTCAAGTACGTGGTAAGTGAAAACATTTTCGCGTTTATGCACACTGATCTGCTTTGAATGGTGCCCCCCCCCCCCTCATTTCTATTAGGAGTACTCTCTCTTTGCAGATAGTGAAAGGTAGTTAACGCAGGCCTTTGCCCCCGTTGTAATCCGTCGTGCCTGCTTCTCTCTCCATTTGATTGATTGTTATCCAAGTATTTACTGTTTTAGAATTAGTTCTCTTTGGTTCATTCTCTATTTACAAACAAACACAGAGTCGCAATACTCTGTTTAGTCTTTGCAGATAACGAAAAATCGTGTAAAAAAAAAGAAAAGGAATCGAGCAAAATCAGTAGGCCACTAATGGGATCTCTTTTTGACCTCGCTAAAATAGAAACATTAGGAACAACCCCTCATGACAAATACAAAACTAGTGAGATGAACTGAACTCCACACAATGATGGCTGCAAAACAGCTCGGCTCCGCCACCCACCCCGCCCAAAATAACGATAAAGAGCGGCTGCCATGATTGGTTGCGGAATGGCCACAACGGAGCTACGAAATGGTGCTGCTCTCATGCTAACCCCAGCTTCGGTCTGAAACATCCAGAAACACTGTAGACTACCAATTCGATCAGTTCCGGTAGCGCCCCGATGTAACCCGGTAGAGAAGAACTAGCCCTCCCCTCTTTGACTGATGGTTCTTGTTGCCTGTCCTTTCTGTTGTCATTTAACAGAACTATTTAGCCTGCTGAAAGGGGTTGTGTTTCGACCGCTGGTTGGTGGAGACATTTTGACTATATTCTGGACCTGCGTTGTCGCGTAATGCGTCATATGACGCGCCGCGTTAGCGCATCCGGAAGTCATCCGGGGCGCGCAGCGCGTAACGTAAGCATAACAAGTCATGTGACTTGTTAATAAAACTTTTCATTGGTTCATTTTACTTTTCTTATTCTAATGATGAAAGCCTTGGTCATATCACCTAAAAATTACGCTTTTAATTACTTCCGAACATTATTTTCTCTTAAATATATGTTATAATGTTCCAGGCTAATGTACTTTCCCGGAAATTTTACAACTGTCCTGCAAGTAAAATATATTCTTTTTTCGAGAAAAAGAGCGTTTCTTCGTCCCATGACGGAGCCGTTGAGCAAAAGAGGGTCGACCTGCTGTCTTAGTCGCCGATACGCCTGAATATGAGATTCTTATCGATCACTGTATGTTGCAGGAATAGAAAACACAACAGCCCTTGACCATTTATCTTTACTGCGTTCCTTCGTATTATACCTTTTACCCTTCATGTAATTGGTCTGCTTTATTTCACTTGCCTTTTAATGATTCTAAAACAGTGACTATTATTAAAAACTTTACCAATGTATACACTACTACCATGTTTTCTTTTAAAAACCTTTATTGTGAAAATTTCATTATACAAATACGAGCCTATAACCACGTGGGCCTGCCACGGAGCAAACTGTAATCGTATATGATGAATAGACATTTACACTGTAGAGGAACGTAACGGGCGGGCCATTAGGTTGCAAAAACTAAGGTGTCTAACAGTTACGGAATCGGTGGACGTACATTTTATAATTAAAATACGACAGGGCCAGTTACAATAAAATTATCTAGATATACATTTGCGGGCAAGTACCATGGGTGACGTTAATTCGAATTTTCAACAGTACAGTAATCAATAACACATCAGAACTTAATATCAATAGGGATGTCGAAATATTCAATCAATTCTCGTCCCCGCCCGCCATGTGCTTCAAAACTGCATACGTATCTCGTGATTTCAAGGTTCTGCAACCAGTACACAACAAGGAGTTACGAGTCCCATTTATTCCGGCGCCATTTTGGGCGAGGACGGGCAGGTCCAGGATATAGTCAAAATGTCTCTACCAACCATCGACTATGATGATGTTCATATGCTGTATTTATTAGAGTAACACTCATCTGCCCACATGAAATTAATTTACCACAATCTAAACATGTCATTTTAATCTTTCCAAAGTTCTTCTAAATATTTGGGACCGTTTCCCTTGCCTCTGAAGCTCTCAGTGCCACTTCTTTGATGAATGTACTAGCAGGTCAGGGGTTCTCCTCCAAATCTCTCTTTTATGCAGCACTATAATTAATTGGTGCCACCTCTCCATATGACGATGCATGGTATAGTTACCACAACTATATATTTTTTCGGTTCCTCTGGAGAGTTCATCGTGGCAGATGAAGCGTGTAACATACCGGGCATTTACCTTTTTTTGCATGTACAGGAAAGGAAAAAAAAATCGAGCGTTCGAGTTCTTAGGTGTCCCAGGGCCATTTTAGTGGACCAGGCCCAAATCCAAAGAACAGCTATCTCACAGGCTAATGGGGCGACCCACGCCGAGTTTCAGCATTGTAGGATGACCACACAAGTACAGCAACTTGCTAGACATCACCTCGGTGCCATCCGGATCTCGGCGCCCCACTGCAGATGAAGTGCCTCTCAACTATGAAACCACCACGGTGACATTCGGATCTTGGCGCGTTGTGCTGCCTTCGGCCTATTCGCACATCGGTCCGCTACTGACGCCATCTCACAGGCTAATGGGGTGACCCACGCCGAGTTTCAGCATTGTAGGATGACCACACCAACTTGCTAGACATCACCTCGGTGCCATCCGAATCTTGGCATCTCAACGCCTAGTGGTATCTTCCATACAGAAAATATTGTTACGCTGCCTTTGGCCCCATTCGCACATCAGTCCGCAACTTAGACATCACCTCGATGCCATCCGGATCTTGGCATCTCAGCGCCTTGTGGTGTCAGTCAGAAAATATTGTTGCGCTGCCTTTGGCCCCATTCGCACATCAGTCCGCTACTGACACCATCTCACAGGCCAATAGGGCGCCCCACGCCGACTTTTACCATTGTACGATGGCCACACCAGTGGCACAACTTGCTAGACATCACCTCGGTGCCATCCGAATCTTGGCATCTCAACGCCTAGTGGTATCTTCCATACAGAAAATCTTGTTACGCTACCTTTGGCCACATTCGCACATCGGTCCGCAACTTAGACATCACCTCGGTGCCATCCGGATCTTGGCATCTCAGCGCCTTGTGGTGTATTCTCTTCAGAAAATATTGTTGAGCTGCCTTTGGCCCCATTCGCACATCCGTCCGCAACTTACACATCACCTCGGTGCCATCCGGATCTTGGCATCTCAGCGCCTTGTGGTGTCTTCTACTCCGAAAATATAGTAGAAAATATTGTTGCGCTGCCTTTGGCCCCATTCACACATCAGTCCGCTACTGACACCATCTCACAGGCCAACAGGGCGCCCCACGCCAACTTTTACCATTGTACGATGGCCACACCAGTGCCACAACTTGCTAGACACCACCTCGGTGCCATCCGGATCTTGGCATCTCAGCGCCTTGTGGTGTCTTCAAATCAGAAAATATTGTTGCGCTGCCTTTGGCCCCATTCGCACATCGGTCCGCTACTGACGCCATCTCACAGGCCAACGGGGCGCCCCACGCCGACTTTCAACATTGTAGGATGGCCACAGAAGTGCGACAACTTACTAGACACCACCTCGGTGCCATCCGGATCTTGGCGCGTTGTGCTGCCTTCGACCTATTCGCACATCGGTCCGCTACTGACGCAAACTCACAGGCCAACGGGGCGCCCCACGCCGACTTTCAGCATTGTAGGATGGCCACACCAGTGTGGCAACTTACTAGACACCACCTCGGTGCCATCCGGATCTTGGCGCGTTGTGCTGCCTTCGGCCTATTCGCACATCGGTCCGCTACTGACGCAAACTCACAGGCCAACGGGGCGCCCCACGCCGACTTTCAGCATTGTAGGATGGCCACACCAGTGCTGCAACTTGCTGGACACCACCTCGGTGCCATCCGGATCTTGGCGCGTTGTGCTGCCTTCGGCCTATTCGCACATCGGTCCGCTACTGACGCAAACTCACAGGCCAACGGGGCGCCCCACGCCGACTTTCAGCATTGTTGGATGGCCACACCAGTGCGACAACTTACTAGACACCACCTCGGTGCCATCCGGATCTTGGCGCGTTGTGCTGCCTTCGGCCTATTCGCACATCGGTCCGCTACTGACGCAAACTCACAGGCCAACGGGGCGCCCCACGCCGACTTTCAGCATTGTAGGATGGCCACACCAGTGCTGCAACTTGCTGGACACCACCTCAGTGCCATCCAGATCTTGGCGCGTTGTGTTGCCTTCGGCCTATTCGCACATCGGTCCGCTACTGACGCCGCCTCACGTGCCAACGTATTTTCTCCTAATTTTACACCCTATGCCGCATAACAGGTCATGTGACTTGTTTATAAAACTTTTCATTGGTTCATTTTACTTTTGGTTTCCTAATGATGGAAGGCTTGATCATGTGACCTAAAAACAACACTTTTCATAGGATGAAAACTTTTTTTTTTCCCCAAACGATGAAAGCCCCACCTTGTTTCTGGATGTTTCAGACTGAAGCTGGCGTCAGCATGAAAGCACCACCATCTCGTAGCTCAGTCGTGGTCATTCCGCGAGCAATCATGGCAGCCGCTCCCCACCAGAAGCCTGCAGGAGTCGGAGCCCCCAAAACTTTTGATGAATTCTCAAGGCGGAGGGGACGCTTTCGAGAATGAGGTCCAAGACCTAGCAGACAAGCGTCCGATTTCCAAGGTGTCCCAGGGCCATTTCAGTGGACCAGGCCCAAAAAGGAAACAGCCTGCCGCCATTTTGAGAGTCCTGTGACAGCCGCCTATCGCTGCACCGCAAGAGTGGGCGCAACTCAGCTGAATTGCGGCTTTTGACACAGTGGACCAAAAACGGACGGAATGGCAACTGAAACGGTAAAGGGGCGCCCCACTACAACAGATGACACTCCACCTGGAGAGGCCCGTTCACGCCGCCTCCCCCGGGGCGCTCCACGCCGTTATTCGGAGCAGCATTGTAGGATACCAAAACCAGTGCGGCAACTTACTGGACATCACCTTGGTGCCATCGTTCTGCTGCCTTGGAACTATTCGCGCAACAGTTTGCTACTGATGACCCACCCCCCGCGACGCCCCATGCCGTTATTTGCTGGGTGGCAACTTACTAGACATCACTTTCGTGTCATCTAGATTTCAACGCGTTCTGCTGCCTTGGAACTATTCGCACAACAGTTTGCTACTGATGACCCACCCCCCGCGACGCCCCACGCCGGAAATCTGGACGTTGTGCTGCGTTGGGACTATTCGCACAGCCGACCGCTACTTCGTTGTTTTTCCCTAAAAATGTTTATATGTTATTACTATTTTTGTTTTCTTGTATATATTTATAAATTATTAAAGTTTTATAATCTTACTACTTTGTCGGAGTGCTATATATTTTTAATGTGACACATAATTGTAAAAACTTTGATGTACAAACAGTCATCCCTGGAATCTTCCGCTTCAGGCTCGGTCCCCTCCCCAATCACAATACAGGATGGTTTTCAGATAATAGCAACGCTTCTGCTGTGACGAATCTCATCGAGTGTGGGCCTTGATCTACTATAACTCCTTTGAAGAGGGGTGATTCTTTACAGCTGTGGCCATAAACTACATCTGCAGGGCTAGCTGATACCCTAGGACCAGCCTGGACAATCGGACACAGAGGAAAAGGAGTGTCAGAGGGTGCGGTAGTGAATAGGGCGAAAGGGAGGTGTCGGGCGGGCACAGGGTGTGATTCTCAGGGAACAGCAGCGCAGATGGGGGAGGTTTATTACCCATGCATAAGACAGAGAGCGGGGGTGACCACTGCCTGGGGTAGATGTTTGCGAGGGTGGGGAGCCATGCTAAAGATCGACAGCGTGCACAGAGTGGGTCTGGTCAAGGCATCTAAAATGGCTGCCGTGCACGACAAAAGTGTGGCATTTGAAAAAAGACAAGATGGCGCAGACAATGTTTTTCAACACTTCCTGATTTCCTTCGAATCGAACGTTAACAGACGTTGGGGCATATTACCAAAGTTAAGCGATATTTATCCCTAACGATGCTTAGCAACGATTTTTTTACCGTCAGAAATTATCGCAGATAAACCTTGCTATTATCAAGGTTTATCGGAAATACGATAAAAAACGACCGCAATGCATTAATATCGCTGAAAACTCAGCGATATTCATGCATTACTGAGCTAATGCTCTTAGCCATGTTATCCACCTCCCATTGGATAACATGGCTAAGAACTGCTCAGGGCAGGTGGTAGCTTTTAGAGATATTTGCCCTTATCTCGAATATTTCCAAAAGTTGATAATAGGAGATAGCGATGTTAGCGACTGTTTCCAGTCGCTAACATCTTGGCATGCCCACTTTGCATGTCATTAGTGATAAATATCACTCACATGCAAAGTGGGGCCCAAGATGGTCGCTATCTCCTACTAGCCGTCGCTAACTGGTGTTAGCAACAGCTAGGTAATACAGAGATAATTTTATCTCCGCGAAGCGGAGCGCTGTTACAGATATATATCTTGTTTCTGAACGTTAATTTCTCAAAATGCACTGAAGCACATATATTGAGACCTAGCAAAGGCACATCGGGCTACCAGTCCCTACAATTTTGCCAAGTTTCGTGCAAATCCATTCAGCTGTTCGATCCTACCGAGAGACAAGATGGCGGCCGCTACGGACTGTTTGGAATGTTTACAGACACCGGAGAGCCAATCAGCTTCGCTTCGCAAAGCTCCGTTACGCGAAAAGTACGCGAAGCGGTGCGCTGTTACAGATATATACCTTTTTTTGAACGTTAATTTCTCAAAATCCACTGGAGCACATATATTGAGATCTAGCAAAGGCACATCGGGCTACCAGTCCCTACAATTTTGCCAAGTTTCGTGCAAATCCATTCAGCTGTTCGATTATTATTATTTTTATTTTTTTTTGCCCCGCGGGGCCCTTTTAAAACCTCCACATCAAACCTAGGGGGTGAGCGACAATGTACTATGCCCCCTTATGGTCATTTGCCCCTTCGCTTTGGCCTCCTCTTGTCTCTCGATCCTACCGAGAGACAAGATGGCGGCCGCTACGGACTGTTTGGAATGTTGACAGACGCCGGAGAACCAATCAGCTTCGCTTCACAAAGCTCCGTTGCGCGAAAAGTCCGCGAACCAGAGCGCTGCCCGGTCCGCTGTTACAGATATATATCTTTTTTTAAACGTTAATTTCTCAAAATCCACTGGAGCACATATATTGAGACCTACAAAAGGCACATCGGGCTACCAGTCCCTACAATTTTGCCAAGTTTCGTGCAAATCCATTCAGCCGTTCGGGCTAAAAGTGAGGCCAACCGCCCTATGGAAAACTCAATGTTAAAAACACGTTTTGGGACCCCCCTTTTTTCTCGGCCCCCACTGGACGAACCCCCCCCAAATTTTCAAGGGCTGCTCAGAAACAAAATGTGCCATTTTCCTGAAAATTTCAGCCAATTCCGTCCACAAACGCCAAAGTTATTAGACATAGAATTTTCAAAAAACCCATAGAGAAAAAATCCTAACTATATATACCTACTGGCGACCGCCAGTAGGTAATATATATATATATATATATATATATATATATATATATATATATATATATATATATATATATATATATATATATATATCATTGGTCCCCTCATTTCTGTCACCGTCAGAGGATCCCTTGAGAATGCGCTGTCCGACTTCCGCAGTTGTCTTTGCCGCACTACCATGGTATCTCCTTCTTTTATTTTTATTTGTGTGGCGTGCCTCCTCCGATCAGCGTACGCCTTCATTTTTGCCTTCGCTTCCTCGTCTCTGACAGCTATGTTGCTTCGCTCCACACTTGTCATTGCTTCTACTTGTGGTAGCCTGGTCCTGCTCGAGCACCCCAGCACCAACTCTGTGGGGCACCGTCCTGTGGAGCTGTGAGGAGTGTTCCTGTAGTCCCGCAGAATTTGACATAGGGCTTGCCCTATCGATATTTGCATTATCTTTGCTTGCTGTATCGCCTTTTTGAACGTTCCCATAAATCGCTCAGCCATTCCATTTGCTTGTGGCCACAGCGGTGTTATTTTCTGATGATGGATCCCTAGGTATTCCATAAATCTTCTGAACTCTTCGCCTGAGAATGGGGGGCCATTGTCAGTCTTTAATGTCTGCGGTGAGCCCCATGCTGCAAACACATCGTCCAGGACTGGCAACGTTGCATTTGCCGATGTTGACGTTACCTGCCTTACAATTGGAAACCTGGAGAACTCATCTATTATCACCAACAGGTAATTTCCTGCCTCCAGGGGCCCAAAGAAGTCAGCCGCCAGTTCTGTCCACACTGCCTTCGGGAGTTCAGACATCTGAAGTGGCTTTAGCTTGGACGGCGGGCCCCGTCACTTGGCAGATGTGGCAGTGCATGATAGCTGCTTCGACCATGCTGTCAAGTCCCAGAAACCACACTTTTTCTCATAGCATTTTCTTGGTTGCTACCATTCCTCGGTGCGACTCATGGGCCAGCTCTACCGTCTGTCTCCGCAGTGTGCGGAGCATCACTATTCTGGTGCCTCTCATCATGATTCCGTTTTCGCTTTCTGAGAGCTCTGCATAGATCTTTTTGAATACCAGAAGTTCCTCTTTTTCTACCCCTTCTTCCAGAATGCTGTTGTTGTTGTTGACATGCCTCCACCATTGCTGCCTTGTCACCATCTGTATGGCTCGCATGGTAGGGTCTTTTTTCGTTTCCCGTTCCAGTTCTTCCATCGTTATTGATGCTGGTGTGTTGTGTTTCAGCACGAAGTTTAGGTATTCCTCAGCCATTGTGGTCGCCTCCACTGCACGTGGCAGGGGGTGTCTTGACATGTAGTCAGCCGGGTTGTGTTCCTTTCCGGGCTTGTGTATTATTTTGAAATTGTAGTCCATTAGCCGTATTCCCCACCTCTCTATCCGGGGCGGTATTTTTGCATTGGGATTTCCATAAATTGTTATCAGTGCTTGGTGATCCGTTATTATTGTGAAGGGTTTTCCACAGATGAACATGTGATAGTGTTCACATGCCCACACTACCGCCAGGCTCTCTTTCTCCGGTTGGGAATATGCTCTTTCAACATCTGATAGGTTCTTGGTTCCGTAGGCTACTACGCGTTTCGGTGAGTCTTTGCCTGGTCTGTGTTGTGCCAGTATGGCCCCCAAACCCACTGGGCTGGCATCTGCTGTCAGTTCCGTGCATAGCAACGGGTCAAAATACGCCAGGTGATCTACTGCTGTCACGGCATGTCTTATCTCTTTAAACGCTCTGCTGCAGTCTTCAGTCCACGTGAAACTCTGGCCCTGTTTTGTCAGTTCTCTCAAGGGTGCACTCACTGTGGCAAAGTCTTTGATATATCTTGCACAGTAGCTGGCAAGGCCGAGGAATGACCTCACTTCTGCAATGTCACCTGGTTGTTTCGCTCTTTCCAGCGTGTCCACTTTGCTGCAATCTGCCCGCATTCCTTTCTTGGAGAAGATGTGGCCAAAGAATACTAGTTTGTCTCGCCCTAGTTCACACTTGTCCTCATTCAGGGTCAACCCCGCCTGTTCCAGCTAGGAGCACACCTCACGCAATGCCTTGTCGTGCTCCTCGTCGGACTTGCCAAACACCAGAATATCATCACTGTAGTTTAAGCTATTTTTTACCGGCCTTATCACATGCCTAATTGTTTCCTGAAATATCTCGGCAGCGTCCGATATTCCAAAGCTCAGCCTTTTATATCGGAACAGCCCTAGGTGTGTGGAAAAGTTGGTGATGTATCTGGACTGAGGGTCGAGCTCAAGCTGGTGATATCCCTTGCACAAATCTAGCTTGGAGAACCGTCTTGCGCCTTTTAGGCAGCTGATCATATCATCAAGGTGAGGTCTAGGATGTCTCTCACGTTCGATCGCTGTGTTTGGTATTCACATGTCAACACAGATTCTTATTTTGGACGTGTCTTTCTTCGGTACCGCCACTATTGGTGACACCCAGGGCGTCGGTCCTTCTGCTGGTTCTATGATATCCTGCTTGACCAGCGCTTCAAGCTCTTCGTCTACTTGCGGTTGCAGATGTATTGGCACTCGCGGGTGGTGCTGAGCTACCGGTTTTACTGCTTCATCGATGTGCAGCGTTATTTGACGCCCCTTTAGCTTCCCTAGTCCTTGCAGTAACTTGGGGTATTCCTTCAAGATGTATTTTTTTCTGACATGTTGTATGTCATTTCGATGAGGCCCATTATCTGTGCTGTGACATTGCTCAGTAAGCATGGTGCTGGAATGCCCCCCTTCAGCACGTGAATCTCTTCCTTTATCGTTTGACCTTTGTATGCTAGGTTTTCTGGGAATTTTCCCATGTTTGTCACTGGTTTTCTTGACCCCCATGTGAAGACTTCTACTTTGGACGGCTTCAACGTTGGTTTCACCTCCATCTTCTCGAATTCCGACATGCACATGATGTTACATGTTGCGCCGCTGTCCAAAACAAACCTTGCCTTGTGTGGTCCTACGCCTATTGTCACAGACTCCGTTTTCTTTATCATGTTCTTGTCCACCAGGCGGATGCTTTCTTGCTTTCCACTTTCATCAGCGGACATGGCAGCAGGGTCTGACGTGAGGAAGAGTCGTTCTACTTTTTCCTCTTCCCTTTCTTCTCCTGACTATCGAGGAGCTTCTGTTTGCTGTTTTGACATGTCTGACATGTCTGCTCGTTATCACTCGCGGTCTTCCCGCTCTTCCTCCTTCATTTCTAAATTGCAGTCCCTGGCATATGCTGGCAAAGTGGTTGTTTCTGTTGCAGTTCCTGCATGTTTGGCCAAATGCCGGGCACGTGCCCCTGTGTAGAAACTCAAGGCCATATCTGTAGCAGGTCGATTCCAGGTTCTTCCTTGTCACCTTTTCATTTTGCCCTTTTTTCCAGTTGCTCGTGCGGCTGCTGTCCATCATGCGGTGTGCTTGTTCGACTCGCCTTTCCTTTCGCTCATCTCCTTCGCTTGCGCTATCGCTCTTGTCTCAGCTCGTGCTAGTGGCAGGAGCTTTTCCAGGGATGTTGCTTCCTTCAGGATTCTCGGCCGGAAGTTCGTGTCGCGGCATCCTTCAATGATGCGCAGGCGAATCGCTTGTTCATTGTCGTATTTATCGAACTCGCAGTGAGTTACTAGCTTCCGCAGTCGCGTTGGAAAATCATCCAATGATTCGTCCTCGTGCTGAAACGCGATTGTGAAGGTGTATCGCTCAAAATCTACGTTCCTCTGCTGATCAAATTTGTTCGTTAGGCACTTTATTAGTCCCTTGTATGTGGAAGTCTCTTCTCCTGGAAGCGACACTAGTAGATCCTCTACGTCATCGCCTACGAAGTTGAGGAATAGGCCCAGTTGTTTGGCCTCTGTCTCATCCGTGGCTTCCATGTATCTTTCAAATCTCCTTATCCATTTCTCCCATCGTATACCCACTTGTGGCTCGGACAAGTTGAATGGGAGAGGTCTGCGAAATTGGGCGCTCTGCCTTTCGCCCCTTTCATCTGCCATTATTGTTGTTCTTTGTGCTCTTTGTGGCACTTGCTTCTATGTTTTTCACTGTTGTTTTCTATTACTTCTTTTGCATATATATCTATTATATTTTCTTTCCTTTAAGGTGCCTTTCTTTGCATCTGTTTGTGCTTTTTTCACCATTTAATCTTCTTTTGTCCTTATTTAGGCATGTCCATTGCCTTGTGCTTCTTTTTTTTCCCTTTTTGGTGCTTTTTTCGGCACTCTCGAGGCTTTTTTCTTGTTGCCTGACTTAAAAATGGCTGCCACACTGTTCTGCCCCCTTATTGGTCCTATTTCCTGACTCTAAAATGGCCGCCGGTAGTCTCGCGAGACTTCGTGACCAATCGAGCGCTGCCTGACTTCAAAATGGCTGCCCGATCTTCTCTCGCGCTGACTGGTCCTGGCCGCCTGACTTCAAAATGGCCGACGGTATTCACGCGAGAGGTCACGCTCGAATTTCTTTATGATCGCGCTCACCCGGGTCATTCAAATCGGCTCACCTGCTCTCTCACACTGCTCCTCTTTATTCTTCCTTGGCGGTCGGGGTGGGCTCCTGCACAGCTTTTTTCGCTCAAACGCGACCCAGGGTGGGCTCCTGGTCTCGTCATCAGACACGATAAATCTTCGCCGTCTTCGTCGCCAGTTGTCGTGTCGATGGCCCCCAGAGATCACCGCGGTGGCTGATTACAAGGTACCTTTATTTAGATCGTGTGGTACAGCATCCATATCCCCTGACCCCTTGGTCTGCTGGTCGTCTTCTGAATGTCCTTGTCACCTCCCCTCACCGGAAGTGGTGTCCGGTGTCCCCTTGCCCTTTGCTCCTGCTCAGGGTCCTAGTGCCCATTCTGTATAGACGCCAGGCCATTCAGTTTAGGGCCCAGGTTTCGCCAGAGAGCTTCGCTCCTGGGTCAGCGCCATTTTAGGTCCCAGCCGCCCTGTGCAATATTGAGTCAAAACAAGGCGTATTTGCCATACCAACCCAAAAGATCGGTCGTCCCGGATCCCCAAGGCGCTGGAAATTGCGTGCGTTGGATGCCCCCAACCCCCCGCCAGCAGTATCGCTGTCTGCAGGATGGCACTGATTACGGATCGGACAGCGGGAGCCTCTTGAGGAAGGCTCCCACTCCATCGGCAGCTGGCCACGCCCCCATGAATGAATAACCTTAGACATGTACCTCCTGGAAAGTTGTCTGGTTGGGGGACATGAATGTGCTATGATAGATCTGGAGTGGCAGGAAATTCATGGCACCATAAAATATATTGCAATAAAGCAGAAACTGGTGCACCACTCTGTAGTTCCAGTCAATGGCAAACATTGAAAACATTTAAAAATGAAAACCTCAGAACATAAAAAAAATTGTCAGTCCTTAATTTACATCCCATCGCTGAGTCACCAAAGGCTGGATCACAGGTGCCACTCCTCCCCTATGTTTTTCTGTCATTGTTCAGTTACGGCGGCGAAGGCGGGAAGCAAGGAAAATGGGAGGTGCGGGGTGCCTCACTATTAACAAAAATTAGGAGGGCTGACTAGCGGGGGAAGGTGGGCACAACTGCCTATTGCAGAAAAAAAACTACTGGCTAGAGCGAGGGGAGATACGGTGAAAGGAACTAGCTGCATAGGAAGCAGGCTGGAGCGGCAGCAAGGTAAGGCTGCCAATGGAGTTGGGGGAGCTAGCCCAGGTGGCATAGCTGTCCTAAGTAGATAACCAGAGTAAAGATTAAAATCCATATGAAAAATAACAACCATATGAAAAATAACAACACGCTTAGAAGAACCCAGTACTCCTTACTTGGAATATAGGTGGATATAACAGCAAAAAAAATATTACGGAATGGCACAAGGAACTGAAAATTACACATTATCTGCCATCAAAAAACATGGGAGAAAGATCCCATTAATTTAAATGGTTATCGAACATTTTAAACCCCTGCGCTACCATTTTCTAGGGGCAGGGCAAAAGGCGGTATCGTAACATTAATAGCAAATACAACTACGCTCAAAATAGCAACGTTTTGGAACAGTTCCCCCCTATTACCATATGTTAATTGTAAAAGGAAAAAAAAAGTAGTGTCATCTTAATAATAAATTATTATAATAACTTCACAAACCCAACATTAGTGGTACAGGAGCTTGGAGAGAACCTGGATGACCTGCTCTACCGCTATCCAAAACCCCTGCAAATCATTTGGGTGGGGGATTTCAACATAACTAGATGTTGCAGAGGGGATCCATGTTTTTGCGAGGTTGCAGATCATAATTAAGCGTGGTCTGAAAATCCATTCCGCGTGCGGAATTTGCGAATTTTTGGCAATTTCCGGGTCCGCGAATCGCGCAAAATTGTCAAAGAATTCGTAATTTGCAAGTTGGCGGATTTTTTTTGCTTGGTCGCGTTTCAAAAATGCAATCTCACGCGCGGGGCGTTGACTTAACGTGATTCTGAGTTCGTCGAGTTGTTTTTCTCCCGGTTTGCGTGCGCTGCGCCATTTTCGATCTTGCTGCGTGATCGCGCAAGACTTTTCGACCGTGACTACATCATAGCATCCCACCATCTTGCACTGCAAGACTTGTTGAACGCGAATACGTCATAAGGTCCCGCGATCACGCACCGCGAGAGAAAACAATTGCGAAGACGTAGATGCGACGCGCAGCTGACATCCGGCGGGAGATTTGAACAGCTCGCTTTCCCGAAATTGCACAAATTGCAATTCTGCACAAGAAATCTATCGCTGGCAGCATAAACCTCCAGAAAATGATGATTTGGATCAGAATAACTCCTCAGATTGACATTTGGCTGCATTTTTTGTGCAAGGAGTCCATTTTTTTTGGGAGGTGGGAGGGAGGAAGTGCCCCACAGTCTCCAACTTCCTGTTCCTGTCCAGCAGGCTCCTCCCAGTGCTTTGTGCATGACCTGGTCACTTTTCATTTGGATCTGGAGCTGGTACCCACAGTATTCAGTAGGCCCAGGGTTAGTCATGGGTGCATGATAAACTGTTTCTGTGAGTTTTATTGAACTTAATTATGATTTATGGCATGTTATTGAGTAGCTCACTGTTATATGTGGAAGTTTTTTTTTAATATTGGGGTGCGTGTTAAAGCCACACTAGTCAGTAGGCCCAGGGGTAGTCAGTGGTGCATGGGCCAAGTCTTTCTGTGGGGTCTCTTGAATTTAAACATCATTTAGGGCATGGATGGCATTGGATTGGGGTGATTTTTGTGTGTTTCGATTTTTTAGGTGTTGTTGGGGCCTGGTCCAGGGCCTGGCCATGTGGGTGGGGGCCATTTTGATGCCTGGTCCAGGGCCTGGCCATGTGGGTGGGGGTCTAGGGGCCATTTTGAAGCCAGGCAGTGTGCTTTGTGCCATAGGCCTGCACCCAGTCTGCCTTGCTTTCATCCATTATGCCCAGGGGTACTCAGTGGTGCATGGACCAAGTCTTTCTGTGGGGTCTCTTGAATTTAAACATCATTTAGGCCATGGGTGGCATTGGATTGAGGTGATTTTTGTGTGTATTTTGATTTTTGGGGTGTTGTTGGGTCCTGGTCCAGGGCCTGACCATGTGGGTGGCGGCCATTTTGAGGCCTGGTCCTGGGCCTGGCCATGTGGGTGGGGGTCTCGGGGGCATTTTGAAGCCAGGCAGTGTGCTTTGTGTCGTAGACCTTCACCAAGTCTGCCTTGCTTTCATCCATTATGCCCAGGGGTACTCAGTGGTGAATGAGCCAAGTCTTTCTTTGGCGTCTCATGAATTTAAACATCATTTAGGGCATTGATGGCATTGGATTGGGGTGATTTTTGTGTGTATTTCGATTTTTGGGGTGTTGTTGGGGCCTGGTCCAGGGCCTGGCCATGTGGGTGGGGGCCATTTTGAGGCCTGGTCCAGGGCCTGGCCATGTGGGTGGGGGTCTAGGGGCCATTTTGAAGCCAGGCAGTGTGCTTTGTGCCATAGTCCTGCACCCAGTCTGCCTTGCTTTCATCCATTATGACCAGGGCTACTCAGTGGTGCATGGACCAAGTCTTTCTGTGGGGTCTCTTGAATTTAAACATCATTTAGGCCATGGATGGCATTGGATTGGGGTGATTTTTGTGTGTATTTCGATTTTTTGGGTGTTGTTGGGGCCTGGTCCAAGGCCTGGCCATGTGGGTGGGGGCCATTTTGAGGCCTGGTCAGGGCCTGGCCATGTGGGTGGGGGTCTAGGGGCCATTTTGAAGCCAGGCAGTGTGCTTTGTGCCGTAGGCCTGCACCCAGTCTGCCTTGCTTTCATCCATTATGCCCAGGAGTACTCAGTGGTGCATGGAGCAAGTCTTTCTGTGGGGTCTCTTGAATTTAAACATCATTTAGGCCATGGATGGCATTGGATTGAGGTGATTTATGTGTGTATTTCGATTTTTTTGGGGTGTTGTTGGAGCCTGGTCCAGGGCCTGGCCATGTGGGTGGGGGCCATTTTGAGGCCTGGTCCAGGGCCTGGCCATGTGGGTGGGGAGGGGCATATTGAGGCCAGGCGATTTTTTGCCATAGGCCGGCAAGCTTGCGGGCCAGTAGGCCTAGGGTTATGAATTGGTGCATAAAACAAATCTCTCTGTGTGGTCTCTCTTCTATTAATCTAAACATCCATTTTTGATTAGAAAGAATTGCAATTTTTTATTTCGGGTCTTTCCGTTTGTGGGTGTGTTGTGTTAATAATAATAAAATGCCTACTTGCAATAGTATTAATTGAGGCACGACATAAGCAGCATTTATTTAACTGATGTTCCTCTGGTTTCTTTGCTTCTAGGTGCACAAGGACTGAGAAGTGAGAACCAGGAATCATCCTCATCATCATTCATCACTTGTTGTAGTACCAGGAAGAAGTCCTGCTGCGGTGTGTGCACAACGTCACGTGACGTCACGTGGCCACAGACAACTCTGCAACTCGTGCAACTGTGTCCTGCTATTCTTCTGACATCTGAAGAAGATGGGCCCAAAGAAAGGTAGCCGTAGCTCCTCTACTAAGAAAGTTGCCAGTGCCACTGCCAGTAAGAAGGAGCAGAAGAAGCAAGTGGCACCACTTACCAAGGAGACTGGTGTGCCGACAGACACTTTTTTGGGGGAAAAAAAACTACGCCTGCAGCAGCGGTGTCCGCCGGGGACCAAGCTGGGAGCAGCACCTCCGCTTCATTGATCTCAGTGCCACCACGCCAAGTTAGGCCCAAGCCCATGAGTGCCGCAGAGGCAGCCACTTTAATTGCTCTTTCACCATCGACCAGTGATGTTGGTGTTGACTCATCGCAAAGTAGCATCCAATCAATGCAGGGTGTAACTCATCTGACGAGTGTTCATCCACAGGTGCAACAAGGAAAGTAACAAGGAGAGTAACAAGGAGAGTCGCAAGGAGAGTCTCAAGGAGAGTCTCAAGGAGAGTCTCAAGGAGAGTCTCAAGGAGAGTCTCAAGGAGAGGCGCAAGGAAAGGCGCAAGGAGAGTTGCAAGGAGAGTTGCAAGGAAAGGTGCAAGGAAAGGTGCAAGGAAAGGCGCAAGGAGAGGCGCAAGGAGAGGCACAACTGCCAACAATGCTTGTTCCTCCAGAAGTAGCGGCACATGAGGAAATCGAGATTCATCCGGAGGTATCAGCCGAGCAAGCCACTCTGAGTCCTGATGATCCATTGTCTTCCAGATCCCCAGCAAGGAAAAGGAGGGCTAGTACAAGTTCTTCTTCAAGCCCCCTTCCTTCTCAATCAATCAATCAATCATAGCATTTGTATAGCGCGCTACTCACCCGGAAGGGTCTCAGGGCGCTTGGGGAAGGGGGTCCGCTACTGCTCGAACAGCCAGGTCTTGAGTTGTCTCCTGAAGGCGAGGTGGTTCTGGGTCAGCCGAAGGTGGATGGGGAGGGAGTTCCATGTCTTGGCCGCCAGGTAGGAGAAGGATCTGCCTGCGGCGGTGGTTCTTTGGATGCGTGGAACAGCGGCGAGGGCGAGGTTAGTAGACCGTAGCTGGCGGGTGGGCGTGTAGAAGGTCAGGCGGTCATTGAGGTACTTGGAGCCCAGGTCGTGGAGAGACTTGTGTGCGTGGGTGAGGAGCCTGAACGTGATCCTCTTGTTGACGGGGAGCCAGTGCAGTTCCCTCAGGTGGCCGGAGATGTGGCTGCGTCGGGGGATGTTCAGGATGAGTCGGGCGGAGGCGTTCTGGATGCGTTGGAGTCTTTTCTGCAGCTTGGCTGTGGTTCCGGCGTAGAGGGTGTTTCCGTAGTCCAATCGGCTGGTGACGAGAACCTGGGTGACCGTCTTCCTGGTTTCGGTTGGGATCCATCGGAAGATCTTGCGTAGCATGCGTAGGGTGTGAAAGCATGATGAGGAGATGGCGTTGACTTGTCTGGTCATCGAGAGCCGGGCTCGGGAGCGGTGCCCAGGGCTCGGGGCCACCAGGAGTCGTCCCAGGCGGAGGGCGATGGTCCCAGGATGAGGACTTCCGTCTTGTCTGAGTTCAGTTTCAGGCGGCTGTTCTTCATCCACTCGGCGACATCTTTCATCCCTCCGTGTAGGCTGGTTCTGGCGGTGTCGGGGTCTTTGGTGAGGGAGAGGATCAGCTGGGTGTCGTCGGCATAGGAGATGATGTTGAGGTTGTGTTGGCGTGCGATGGCGGCAAGAGGTCTCATGTAGATGTTGAAGAGGGTGGGGCTGAGTGATGATCCTTGCGGAACGCCGCAGGTGACTTCGGTGGCCTCTGATTGAAAAGGGGGGAGGCGGACTCTCTGTGTTCTTCCGGCGAGGAACGAGACGATCCACTCCAGTGCCTTCTCTTGGATGCCGATGTTGCTGAGGCGTTGTGTTAGGGTGCGGTGGCAGACAGTATCGAACGCTGCAGAGAGGTCCAGGAGGATGAGTGCCGCTGTTTCCCCGTTGTCGAGCAGGGCTCGGATGTCGTCGGTTGCTGCAATGAGGGCGGTCTCGGTGCTGTGGTTGGCTCTGAAACCGGACTGTGAGGGGTCAAGGGATCCGTTCGTCTCGAGGAAGGCGGCAAGCTGTCTGTTGACGATCTTCTCGATGACTTTGGCAGGAAAAGGAAGGAGCGAGATGGGGCGGAAGTTTTTGAGGTCGGTGGGGTCCGCTGTTGGTTTCTTCAGTAGGGCGCTGAGCTCGGCATGCTTCCAGCTCTCCGGGAAGGTGGCAGTGTCGAAGGAGATGTTGATGACGTCTCGGAGTTGGGGTGCGATGGTGGAGTCGGCCTTGTTGAAGATGTGGTGGGGGCAGGGGTCAGTCGGAGATCCGGAGTGGATGGTGTTCATCGTGCGGGCTGTGTCTTCGGTGGTAACCGTGGTCCACGTGCGGAGGGTGGCGGTGAGCATTGGTTCGACGGTTGGGTGCGTGGGTGGTGCGCCGAAACTGTTGTGGATGTCGGCAATCTTGCGGTGGAAGAACGAGGCGAGGGAGTCACAGAGATCTTGTGAGGGAGTGATGTCGTTGTTGCCGGTGCTGGAGTTGGAGAACTCCTTGACGATGGTGAAGAGTTCCTTGCTGTCGTGGGCGTTGTTGTCCAGTCGTTCTTTCAGTGATTTCTTCTTGGTGGTGCGGATGAGCTGGTGGTGCTTGCGGGTGGCGTGTTTGAGGGCGGTCATGTTGTCGGTGGTCTTGTCGAGGAGACAGGCTTTCTAGAGGGAGCGGCAGGTCTTCTTGGAGTCCTTGAGTTCGACGGTGAACCAGGAGGCCTTCTTGCTTCTGGGTCTGCTAGGAGGGTTCTTCAGTGGTGCGAGTTCGTCGGCGCAGGCGGTCAGCCACTGGGTGAAGTTGAGGGCTGCTTCGTTGGGGTTGGTTGTGCTGGTGGATGGGTTCTGGCTGAGGGAGGTGGTGAGCTGGTCGGCGGTGATCTTGCTCCAGCTTCTGTGAGGAACTTGTTGCGGGTGGTGGTGGGTTGTGGTTTTTCTGAAGCTGAAGTGGACGCAGCTGTGGTCGGTCCAGTGGAGTCCGGTGGAGTGGCTGAAGGTGATGTGCTTGCTGGATGAGAAGACGGGATCAAGCGTGTGGCCGGCGCAGTGGGTGGGGGTGTTGACCAGTTGCTTGAGTCCGAGGTTGGCGAGGTTGTCCAGCAAGGCGGTGGTGTTGCAGTCCTTGTTGTTCTCCAGGTGGAAGTTGAGGTCCCCTAAGAGGATGTAGTCAGTGGAGGGGAGGGCGTGTGGGCTGATGAAGTCTGTGATGTCTTCGCTGAATTGTGTGCGTGGTCCCGGGGGTCTGTTGATGAGGGTGCCTCTGAGGGTCGTCTTTGGGTCGGTGTGGATCTGGAAGTGGAGGTGCTCGGCGGCAGCGAAGGTGTCGTTGGAGTCGGTCGTGATGCGGATGGTGTTCTTGTGGATGATGGCGATGCCTCCTCCGGTCTGGTTGACGCGGTCCCTCCTGGTGATCTTGTACCCGTCCGGGATGGCCATGGTGATGGCGATTTCGGGGGCTGAGGAGGCGTTCATCCATGTTTCTGTGAGGAAGGCGACGTCTGGTGATGTCGTGTCTAGCAGGTTCCAGAGTTCCACGGTGTCTGTGGACGGATCGGGTGTTGAGCAGGATGCACTTGAGGTTGAGGTTGCTGCTGTTGTTTGGTTTGGCCGGTGCGGTGCAGGTTCGGTGGCAGGTGAACTTGCAGGTTCTGCAGGTGAAGGGTCCGTGGATGCGTTTCGGGGCGGCCCGGCAGCAGGCGGGGTTCCGGCCGGCATTGAGTGCGTGGAGGGCGGCGTCGGCGTCGTAGGTATGTCGGGTCATCTTGCATCGGTGGGGGCCAGGGGTCCGGGCGCTGGGCGCGGTCCAGGCGGGGACGGGCTTACCTTTGGCACGCCTTCGGTGCACAATCGGCGCGCCCGCTGCGCGTGACCGCTGCGCATCTGCGCGGTCGCCATTTATGGCTAAGTGGGAGGGAGGATCAGCTGGGAGGCGGGAGCGGTGATGACGCGGCAAAAGGGGGCATGCCTCAAGAACGGCGGCAGCGGGAAGCGGGGAGCGGGGCTGGCGGTGAGGCGGGTGCCAGTAAGATTCACAGAGAATACACAATGGGGCAATAATACTAAGCAAAGAGGCAAATAACTATAGAATAAAGTTCAGCCAAAACGGGATGACTGGGGGACAGAGCGGCCGGCAGACCGGCAGGTAGGCGGCAGAGCGAGGCTGCGAGCAGCAGCAAGGTGACACGAGGGCGCACACACACACACAGCTGGTGGCCGTGCAGCGCGGGGGTGTCCTGGGAGCAGGTCTGATGATCTAGATCATGATTGGCACCCACCAATTCAGTCTGAGAGGGAGGCATGCCATGAGCCGACAAAGCTAGGTACAAGGAAGGTTCCCGCAAGGCTTCCACTTATGGGTGATGACGAAGAAGCAGTAGAAGTGGTGTATTCTGCTGGTGATGAAGAGTCTGACGATGACGACCCAGTCATCACAGTCGTCACTCCAGCCCCAGCGGGCATGCAGCAGACAGACATTTTTACCCTATCCCGAAATGCTGCTGTGCGGGATGTGTGCGGCGTGGCACTGGTACCACCACCAACACAGTTAAATACTACACCAACACGACCTACAGCTGCCATATTTTCTCTTCAGAAGGTCCAGCAGGGACCTCCTTCCAGCTCGACCTCCGTTACCTCAAGTAGTGGTGCTGTAACTTTAAGTGCACAACAGAGTCAAATTCGGCCATGCCCATCCTCCACTTCACCTGGCATTGAAAGTAGCACCTCCACCACCACCAGAAATCTCAACTCCCCAGTTTGGGACTTCCTTAGTATTCGCAAAAAGGCAGAAAACCTAGTTATTTGTTTGATTTGTAAACAAGTAGTTAGTCGGGGTAAGCTTGGTACCAACTATGGTACCGGAGGCCAGAGAGGTCATCTCAAAAAACACCACATTATCCAGTTGGAGGCACACCTAAGAAAGAGCCGGGAAGCCAAAAGTACAAATCCAAATGTATCCATTGATATTGCATCTGATAATGATGAGGGGTTGATCGTTCAGGGGGGAGGTGAAGAAGCGACAGACATTTTTTCTGGTACACACAGTACCCCTGGCAGCAGCACTGCAGTGGTAGCGCCCACACCCTCTACCCCAGCAACATCTATGAGGCACAGTAAGAGTCTGGTAGAGACACCAATGCAAAAAAGTACATCAATGAGCCTAACTGGGTTGAAGAAGTCTGGATCATCATCATCACATATGAAAACAGTCCAGACCACCATTAAAAGCATGTTTTGGTCGCAGGCGCCATTTGAACACAACCACCCAACGGCACGTCTGTATAATGCAATGCTGGCTAAAATGCTAGCGCTGGACCTTCTCCCTTTTTCTTTCGAGGAAGGGGTGGGTTTTCTAGAATTTGTGGCAACAGACTGCCCTATATGGAATGTTGCTAGCCTGTCCTATTTTGCCAGAGATGGGGTTCCAGCACTACATGAAGATGTGCTGGAAGTAGTTGAGGGAGCTTTGCAGAAGAGTGCTGTTCACACTATCCACTTGACAACAGACATGTGGACCAGTTGCCAAGCCGTTGATTACATGTGCATCACTGCACACTGGGTCTCTTTTCGGGGGTTAAAGATAAGATAGCTGCAGGTGTCGACAGTGTCACAATTTTTCAAGCTACTCGGAAACATGCAACAGTAGCCATGTTTGCCATGGAGAAATCTCATACTGCAGTAAACATTTTGGAGGAGTTTAACAGTAAGGTCTTTAAATGGCTGCTGCCAAGAAGGCGCATGATTGGTTATGTTTCCACGGATAATGGCAGTAATATAGTTAAGGCCATGAATGATGGTGGCTATTTCAGAGTGCCGTGTTTGGCGCAAAGCATTATCATTATTGTTCAAGATTTCTTGAAAAAAGAAAACACAGTCAGCAAGTTACTGACCACCTGCCAAAGAATCTGCACACATTTCAGCTATTCTTTTAAGGCCCGGAAGCAGCTGAGGATCATTCAACCTAACCGTAGAGTGCCAGTCAGAGGACTCATCCAGGAGGTGGCAACACGTTGGAACTCAACCTTCTACATGCTTGAGATTCTGTTTGAGCAGTACTTGGTAATCAATGACTATGTCTTTAACGCACGGGCTGCTGCTATGAAAGACATGAGGCTAGAGGTGGAGGAATGGGACCTAGTTAAAAGCCTGACAGACATGCTTCGTCCTTTTGAGGTCTTCACCCGTGAAGTCAGCAGGGAGGACTGTAGTTTGGGCAAAGCTATCCCATTGTTGTGCATGCTAGAGCACCAACTGAAGGCGGTGTCTTCAACGTTCTGAGTTGATGCTGAAAAACAAGGCGCATATCTGTTGGCGGGGAGCTTAATAAGCCGCCTAGTTGACAATGTAAGGCTTAAAGGCATACATTCAGAACAACATTACATTTGTGCCACTATTCTGGATCCACGGTACAAAAAGGCACTAGCCAGCAATGCATTAATTCCTTTTTCTGAAGAAGATGTTTCAAAGTATAAACTTTGGCTAGCTCTGTCAGCCACTCAGTTCAAAAAAGAGCGGCAGGAAATTGAAGGAACAACCACAAGTACTACTGAAGCAGCAGGCCATCCGGCGTCAAGGTCCACTTCAGTGGCCGAAGGCAGTCACTTTCCCTCAGAGCCCTTAAAGACAACAGCAACCGGATCATCACCTGCACCAGGCCCAGCCATTAAATTGTCGGAAGCGGATTGGATAACTCATCAAGGGTTTGCTCGTTCCAGTGTTGATGCAAAGGCAACAGAGGGTACGCAAAGTGGAGCACCCCTGGAGGACCTTGAGTGGATGGTGCAGGCCTATCTGGATGACCCAACAGAGGTCTACATTGATCATAACCCATTGGTGTATTGGTATGGGAGAAAGCCTCAATGGCCACTGATCACCAGACTGGCTATACATTATTTGGCTTGCCCACTCGCAAGCGTGTCTTCTGAACATGTTTTCAGTGCTGCTGGTGCCATTGTCACTTCAAAAAGGACCCGCCTTTCGCCCAACAATGTGGAGAGGTTAACAATGATCAAGATGAATCAGCACTTCATAACACCAGATTACAAAATATGTGAATCCACGCAGGAAGAAGAGGACACCGACTTAGGTGACGGAAGTTCTTCTCTGTTAGATGACCTAATCCATGTTCAATTCACAGAGTTTGAGGACAAGCTCTAATACCCTGACAACTAGGCTTGAAATACTTACTTTTTTTCTTCAGTGCTTATTGACTTTTATTTCTGTGTGTCTTTCTTTTATTTGCAACTTTTAGCACAACAAAACTTTAATCACAACAAATCCATCAGCAGCACTGTCTTCGTCTTATTTCCATATCGAAGGTGCCGCTGTCTGCATTCCTGAAGTTCACAAGTTCACAACTCAGTCATGCTCCTCTATCCTCCTCCTCCAGACTCCCCCTATCCATTTCCCTCAAGGCAGATGGCCGGATTACGCAGAATCTAGAAACTGTCGCTTTGTAGACGAGTCCCCTCAAAAGGAGTGGGACTGGAATGACTGACTACGCTGAATGTTACTTCTGAAATTGACACGAGAGGCTGCCCTGTGGCCCTTCACTTAAGAATAAGATGCTGACAAGTGGAACAGGTAATGAATGATGAGATGGCATGCAGTGGACAACACTGGCTGTCTGCCTCTGATTAAAACAATTGTTGTTTGTTTGTTTTGCATGAAGTGAATCCTATCTATGTGTTCTGTTATTATTATTTAATCTTTTACACTAAATGTAACTCAAGTGTACTCTGTTTACCTTGTTTAATACAAAGTGTACTTCTACTGCAGGGGCCACTACGTTTCATTTTTCAATATGGAAAATGTCCCTGGACTCACTGTGTGTAGACTGTGACTGCATGAACAACATTTAGTTTGCAAACACCATGATGATGATGATGAGTCATGATGACCAAAGTTACATAATATCTTTACAGTCACTCACTGGGATGGATGGATTATCATCGTCGATTTACGGAAGAACTATGGCCATTTCGTGAGTGGCAAACCGGTAAACAAGTCAACTACAACCACAGCAGAACTACATGTCTGTCTAGTCGTGGTATGGAGTGGTCGAGCCAGTGTAGTAGTGTTATGCCAGAGTCCAGACAGCGGTTCATGTAAAATTGCGGCTATGTGGCTTGCTGTATAAAATTAGATCTGCTTTGTCTATCTGTTTCAAAGAGGTATGCTACATGGAGGTTGGTTCAACCAGTGGTGCCTGCCTTGACCGTCTGCATGGCCCTGCCCCAAGCCTGCTGTTTGCTATAATTATCCTAGAAAAAGAGACTCAGAGTTTAGAAATGATGCATGTATGTAATACTGTCGCCTCTGAAAGTGAAAGTGTTATTTTTGCATTACACACCGTACCTTATATTTTTCCTCCGTGGTGTTTTAATATCCCTTTCTGTTTTTCCATCAACAATTACAGGCCGGCACTTACCCTGTGCGATGGGAAAAGCATTAACTCAGGCTTACCATAGCAATTCCGCATCCGCCAGGCAGGCAGTGGACAGTGTGGTCACCAACATAGATCGACGGAGCGCCCGATGGAATGGAGGAGTACCGCGAATAGGAGGAATAGCTGGATGCATGCAACTTCCCAATTTGACCAGGACAACTACAACATACAGTTACAGTATCCACTTCACTTGTCCTTATCTTTTAAATAATGTTATTGTTGTGAACTTCTATGAGGCTTGTATCCAAAGATTTGGTTTTCTTCATTTGTTTGTCCATGCTGTGTTTTTTTTTCTCTCTCCAAAAAACTTTCCCAAAACCCCCCATTCCCATCCATTTTTCAAACCCTAACCCTCTTTCCCCGGGCTGTGTGGTTTTCATTGAGGTGTGCAAGTAAATCACACCAATAATTCCACACGCTTGCTGGGGAGGATAAGGTCAAAGTAACAGAAAATCAATTTAAAGGCAGGTCAAGGAATCCGCGGATATATTCCTATTCTGCTTGACACAAACCCATGAGTATTTGCAAATCATTTCAGAATTTCATGTCTGCCATCAAGTGGATTCATCAACAACAACATCCTCCTACAAGTGACGAAAGCTTACGCTGCTGTGTCCTTCAGTACTAGTTCTTGTAGTAGCCATAATCCACACAACTATTAGTTAACTTTTGATTGAACACTTTAGCATTGCTTAGGCTACAATTTAATTTATGGCTCTGTTCTTGTGTACTGTACTATCGTACTGTTCTAATGCTCCTCAGGCCACTCAATGTCTCATTTCCTTTTTTTTCATATGCTGCTACTGCCAGTGTGTACCACTACTACTACTACCACCACAACGATGCCATTGCATCCGTCCAGGATTCCATAGCCAACCTTACTCGCCATTTGCCATGCAGCCAGCCCTGTGCCTAGCCCTAGTCTCAAACACAAATCACAGGTAAGATAAGCATTTTGGGGGAGGACGAATAATGGAGTAGTAGGAGAGGAGCGACTGAGGGTAGTACTAGTAAAGTAATAGGACAATTGAATTCACTAACTCTGTCAGTGGCACTTTTGTAGAAATATGGGCGATTATTACTTAGACCATTTGAATCAAGCAGCCAGTTAAGTTTCAGGAATACAAATGTACAGTTAATCCCCCCCTGCCTCCCCCACAAAACATAAAAACGCGTATGCTATGTTTAAGTAGAAAATAAATAATTATTTTGACCCTAATAAAAATAAACTATCCCGCAAGACCCGACCCACCCCCCTCCCTAACCCCAACCAATGTCCATGAAATGTCCAAAAGTCCAAAAACCCCAATGCCCAATTCCCACCCCCCCAAAAGTCTTTAAAAAAGGGGCAAGGGACAGTCTCTACTTTCTCCGGCGGTGTCCTGTAGCCAGGTAGTCGCGCAGCTCTCTATGGAGGGCCCTGAGCAGGGCTTTCTGCCTCGACAGTGTTGCCACCTGCTGCTCAAGGTAGGCCATTCACAGGGTCAATCGGTGCATCCGAGCCTTGCAGGCACTGTGGGGGGCAGCTGTTGTTTTCGATGCTCGGCAGCGGCGGGTGGCTGCCGGACTATTGCACCGTACCGCTGGAGCATTGCGCTGACTGTATGACACAGGGGCAGCGGAGGAGGATGCAGCTGTTGTGGATGTAGTAGAATGCGAGTCACCCTCCTCCTCCTGGGCCACCAGCCGCCGATATTCGGCGACAATTGCCTCTACCTTCCATTGCCTGGCCCAGATAGCCAACTCCTTCTTAGATAGTTTAGAAGGAGTATCTATATGAGGAAAGAGAAAAATACTGTAACCAATACTCTTTAACCCGTTTCTTGCGTCGAACGTTCAGCGTCAGTGCTGAACGTTCTAAGAAACGGTTGGGGCCGCGTCGGCCGTTGGACGTGCGCAGCACTACGGGGGTAGTGCTCGCAACGTCCAACGGCCGACCGCAGCACTAAAGGGGTTAAGATTAACACAAAATATTTCAACAGAAAGTTGTGTCACAGTAGTACTAGCAACTTGCAAGCACAGTACATAACATTTGTGGCATGTATCTATCTAACCTCCCATTTTGTCTGCCTCTCCTCTAACATTAGTGGGCGTTTCAGGAATTCTACTAGCACTATATTGACTCACTACATTAGACTCAGACAGTGAGTACACCAGTCTTCTTCTTCTCTCTTGTTTAGCGAAATAAGTACGTAAACTTGTGGAAGCCGGCATAATGCCAGCTCAGTCAGCTTGCACCCAAGAAAAACAGACGCAAGCCACGATGACGCAGACTTGCGTTACTGTTACCTGTCCAGTACATGCAGGTGGTGAAGCTCTTACTTTTCTATTACGGGTGGCACTGGCCATACTCTGTCACAAGGGCTACTGCTCAATTAATTTAACTTTCACCCTGCCCTGCCCCCGACTACTACAAAAGGAAAATGAAGAAGATAAATAATATGATCATCTATCCCTTCACAGGATATTTGTTTATATAAGGGATGACTTTAGGTGCTTTGTTTTTATTGATTGAGTGAACACCGATAGGCCACACATGAATGACAGAGTTGGAAAAAAATTATTAACAGAGGTAGGGAGTGGTCCCGTAATCGCCGGAGGAAGGCACTTGTGAGTTGTGACTTGACTTGATAATTTGAACTATACAATAGATACACAAGATATGCTGTGCTTGCAAACTACTGTTAGTCAAGGGAGTATTCTGAAAAATTACAACTTCTACTTTCCTCAGCTTTGCTACTCTGGCACGGACGTGCGGTGTTACATGCTCTTCAAAGTAAGACTCTTCATCCAGTGACCGTCTACTCTGTCTACTCTACAATGTACACCTATGCTATCTATGAGGAAGATACCATCCAGGCATCCATCCATTCAAAGTAAATGTCAATCATTCTTCTTAATGTCTCAACTGGACAAACCTTACTTTTTCTCACCGAAAAACACCCTTTTTATTTTTTTCCGTAAACCGCCAAGCCATGCATTCGTGCTTGACTTGCATTTGAATTTGAACCAAAGGATATATTGCGCACACATACAGTTTCTGTTTCACCCACCCAGGCGGTCCTCTTTTTTTTCTCCTTCCACCCATCCTTGCTTCATCCTTCAACCGACCATGCATCAGATTCCCAGCCAACTGTGCCTGCATTCAAAAAACATGTATCATTCTTTAACAGTCATTAATTTAACTCGCTCGTCCTTCCTTACACCCTTCTTTCCCTTTTCGTTCATCCCATCCATCAAGTTCATCTCTGATCTGACTTGGCTTCTCGATAAAACTTTCACAGCTGAGTTGAAGTCAAATTTAGAGGAGGCCATTGGTTACTCGTCAACTCCCACCGCTAATGCTATTGCTAATGCGAAGTCAAGGATGACTGCCTTCTACCTATTTGATAAAAACTTAGTTCTAAATTTGTAAGTCTTCTTAACAGTAAAGTGTACTTGTACTGTACAACATATACACCCCTGCAGCGAGCGCACACTGCAATCTCAATAAGTAAGGAATATAATAGCTTACCACTGCCCGCCACTGCTGGCACTGGTGGCACCACATCCGCCCCTGGAGTGACCGCCTCCGCGCTGGCCCCGGCACTGGTGGTGGGCTGTGCCGATGGTGTGACGCCTACAAAATTCATTTAATATTTTTAAATGCCATATACACCACTCCCTGTTTTGTCTAGGAATGAGAAAATAATATGTTACCACATAAACAAATTTAATTATGTGTGCCTCTCTAGTCTAAACTAAAAATTCCCCTTTCGGAAGGGGAGGGTGTTTTTTATTTATGCTTAGCCATAACATGCTACACTTTTTGGCACAACTGATGAATGCTTGCTTTTTAACACGCACCATTTTTCTCATAACAGACAGAAGCTTCTCTTAGTACGAACAAGAGCAAGATGTTACTCTGAGTCGTCATCATCACCACCAAGACTTTAAGTTCCAACCAGGTGAGGGCTCTCCCACAATTAATGTGTAAAATCAGCCACTGTTTAGTTTTAAAGAGTTCACCGTTTATCTTATATGAATGAAGTTGATTTTAATAAATGTTTTTATATAATGTACGATTGAAATGTAATATACAGAGTACACACAGAGCTAGTTGTTTTACTTTTAATAAAGCTTTAAAACTTACATAGACGCTGTGGTTTTTGGTCATGAGTGAGTGAACGAAAGGGTTTGCAATTTGCAAGCATGAGTCCGTGACTCTTAGAGGTCGGGACTCTGACTCCATAGTCTTATGTTCTGGGTTGTGTAATCATTGGGGATCATCGCTGCATTCGGGAGCTAAATAATGACTAACACACTAGCTAGTCAGTAAGGAGATTGGGGGTTCAACTTCTGTTATGACTGAGGTATGTGAAAAGTCTAACTGCGCCTATTATCACCAATGCCCTATTTCTTGTCCATAGTTCTGTATGTGCAGAATAGTCCCTGCAACAGTAGTAGTATGTCCTCCTATCCAATCAAAATGTAAACTAGTATCTTATTCTTGGTGGCCATTGACATTTTATTGTTGGGAATTGTCAAAGCATAAACATTAACAAGACTTCAATAGACATTATGGACAACCCAGAGGACTGCACTCAGTGCCTAGAGCTATTGCTGAATAGGAGTTTTGTTTAACACCTTTTCCCAACTGTGCAAGCTTAGCTAGCTACACAGGCAGACTAATAAAATACTAGTAGTAGCACAGAGAGTCATAGTAGAGGCAGGATAACAATTTAGAAACGGTCTACCAGAAAATCAAAGACGATTTAGGAAAAAATAGAATTATGATGAACGTTTGGAATAAATAGGTGCTGTAAAAGTTAGGGAAGTAGAATGATTACTATTAACAGGAAAACTTACTGGGGCCAGCAGAAGAGCCCTCGGCGGACCGATCCTGACCTTCCTGCTCCGCCGGCGCTGCCACTGCCACATCTGTCCTCTTGCCCCTGGAGGGAGCTGATGTACATGAAAGAAAGACACAAACATGGATGATTGTTGTCAACCAAATCAAACATTTCAAAACAACAATAACAAATTATTTCGGGGAAATAGACAACAACTGCACTAAATTTATTGACCTATGTGATGTGGTCTACTAGGATATTAGTATTGCTGGATTCGCGGACTGTCTACTTGGAAAGTTATGTAACTCACTAAACCAACTACAAAAAGGTTCTACTAGGACTGGCAGGCAGCACTCCGCAGCACACAAAGTGACAGACACAGTCCGCCATGATTGCAGACCACTAAAATGTTTCCTAATAAATAACCAGTCATAATATACTCAAACTATCAATCCACCACCACTATCTCTTCTTAGTGGCAGGAGTACAAAGGAAGGACTGGACATGAGTCTCTAGTGTCTAGCATTACGCAGTTCTGTAAAGTACACTCATACATAATCACTCAGGCCAAATGAGCACAAAATTGAAAACAAGTAAGTATAGTAGCACCGCCAGTGAGCAGGCGAGCACCTGCAATCACAGAAGCTTTTGAAACATAATTTACCTGAAATGTAATCAGAGCATTCTTGCTCTTCGGAAAAAAAAAATATTTGCAATTTCATAACACAGAGCAGAAGACAACAAAGTAGTGATTAAATAGCTACTAGTACTCACCAAGCCCAGGGATCTCCACGCCGAGCAGGTCGTGTTCCCGGTCCAGTATGTCTGACCACCGGTGCGTCACCTGGTTGTAGGTGTGCCAGACCCCAGACTCCCGATACATGGCCCGGAACACCTTACCCCATAGCTCCCGGAGGCTGTACCCGGTACCGGGCATGCCACCTGCCGCGACAGTCTTGGGGAGATGGCGCTGCACAAAGAAGACCAGTGCGGCCACCTCCACTGCGCTGAAGATCTCCTGGGCATTTATTGCCTCCCCCCTTAAGCGCCCACAAGGGAGCCAGCTACGGGTGAGGGACCCTTCCCCTTCAGGTGTTTGCCGGCTCCCTTTGCCATGGTTCTGGACAGTGAAAGGAAAATAAAATAGGAAAGAATAGGGATAAAGTAAATAAAAGAAAAGAGAGTTAAAAAAAGTAGTTTTAAAGTAACGAAAACTAGAAAAAAACACAAAATATAGATGTACAAAAATAGAGTGATAGATAATGAGTAAAAAAGATTTTTGAAAAGTTCAAAGAAACAAAGGATTACAAAGATTGAAGGAGGATTGAACAAGCATGCCCAGAACCATAGCAATGAATGAAAAACAAGATAGCCGCGCCCATTGCGACCACGTGGGTAAGTTTGCGCGATATTTCCCCCACGAGCATGCAAAAACAGACGTGAACACGCAATTGCGGCCCGCACGTAGGAAATGCACAACGCGAGCATGCAACTAGCGCCCGGAAACAGAAATACGCAACGCGAACACTGAAAACAAGTTGGCCGCGCACATGTACGACCGCATGGGTAACTTCGCGGTAGCCGTGAAGAAAAAAATCCCGAGAACACGCAAAAATAAAACAATCCGCAAGTTCGCAAAAGTTTGTGGATTTTGCGGACCACGAGTACGCTTTCGCACGAATTCGCGTACTGCGAATTCGCAAAATTCGCCCATACTTAATCATAATGGGGACCCAATCAATCATTTTAACCATGTAGGTTATGGTGATGCATTAAATAACTTACTGATTTCCAGGTTACTAGAAATTAGAAATGAGATAGAACCAAGTACAGGGAAACCAGTTCCTACCTTTTATCGAGCTGAATCCTGCTCAGAAATGTATTTTATAATCTCATCAGAATTCCACGAGGGACATTCAAGTAAACCAAAGTTTAAGATGATGGGCTTTAGTGATCATACCCTAATTTTATATAACCTCCGATGGGATGAGCAAAAACGAACGAGTAACATACTTGTCACTACGCCAATCCTCAAAAGGAAGAATGGTTATACACTGTGATGCGATAAAATAGACCCAAATAAGCTACTCACTGAAATAATTATTAACAAGAGAAATTATATTTCTATATGTTTAGATCCTCAGGCCCAATGACAGACTTCCATAGTGTTTAGAAGGAATACATCTTACTAATAGAGTACCTGGCGTTTATGAGTCATGATGGGTTCTTTAGTGTCCCCAGCAATTGTGACGTGATTGCCAGTGTACAGCTTTTGATCTGGACAAGTTACATGAATGATGGACTAGTGCAAAACTGAATTTTGCACAAGGATGACGTTAAGGGGTCGCAGCTGCTATCCCTGGCTTGCCACATGGGAACCCTGGCCTCAGAGTTAGCAAAATCCGAGCCTAAACTAAAGGGGCAGCTCTCTTTATAGGAATCGGGGCTCCATACACTTGGTTTTTGCACATTTTTTAATTATACTAATAGTGAACAATATCTATTACTCACTTTCAGTGTAATGAAAAATGGAGCGCCAGGGGCTGTTGGTGTGAGCAAGAGCAAGCCTGTGTGTGAAAGCGAGAGAGTGTCAGAGAAAAGTTATGAGTGAGATTGAGTGTCAGTGAGTAGGAGTGGGTCAGTGATGCAGAGTGACTAAAAGTAAGTGGGTGAGAGAATGAATAAGAATTAGTGTGGGAGACTTTTAGATTGTTAGTGAGAATCATTGTAATAGTGATAGTGCAAGTGTGTGAAACAGTGTGTGTGAATGAGTTTATCAGAGTGAGAGAGAATAAGAAGGAGTGCATGTGTGAGTGAGAAAGTATGAGACACTGAGGGGCATATGTACAAGGACTTACCACCAGTCACTTTTTAAGACATTCTAGTGGCATTAAGTCCATCGCCTTAAATACACTAAAAGTGGCTTAACGCCGCCTTGTAAATAAGGCCCCTTTTCACGCTACACTTAGCGTGAAAGGAGCAGGCAATGGGTGTTTGGGTCGGCGTTCCGCTGCAACACCCATTGATTTTGACACTGCCCCCTATTTACAAGGGTGACGTAAATATGGGGTAGCTCCAAAATTGAGACCAAAAAAGCACCTGGTCTTAACATGGGAAAACGAGGAGACATTATTAATTTCTCTTTGTTTTTGCTGTTTCTATGTGTACTGCATTGTGCAGCACACATAGAAACAGCAAATAGAAATGAATAATTGTTTTTGTGCAGGGAGTTGTGCCTTCCTGCACATAATCATTTTAAAAAATGACGATTTGCAACTTCTATGTGTGCTATACAATGCAACACACATAGGAGTTACAAATTGCCATTCTGGATTGTGTATGTGCAGGAAGGGATACTTTCCTGCACATAAAGAATCATTCCCCCCAGGCACGAGGACTGCCTGGCACTGCAGGCACCCTTGCACTGTGGTGCAAGGGTGCCTGCGTTGGCGATAGGCAGCTTAATTTAGCACCAGCGCTAGGGGAAACACAGGGGTGCGCTGTCTCATTGTAAATAAGGGACATCCCTGCGTTTTTTAACTGACGGAGCACAGCGTTAGCAATTTTGGAGCAAACTGGTGCTCTGCTAGTGCATTGTACATATATGCCCTGAGTTTGTATGAATGAGTGAGAATGAGCAAAAGCATGTGAGAATAAGAGTGAGTGATAGTAAGAGTGAGTACGAGTAAATGTACATATGAGTCAGAGTAAGAAAGAACTAGTGAGGTTAACAATGAGTGCAAGTGTGAATCAGTGAGAATGATTACAAGTGAGTGAGCAGGAGTCCGAGTGACAGACTGTAAGTGTGAGAGTGAGTATGTTGTATCATGTTTGCGAGTCTGCTGTTGGCCTTGTCATACCAGTGGCAATTGTTAGTATGACAGGCTTCTGTGACAAAATACTGGCAGACAGCAGGTAATTTTTGCATCAAGGGAATCCTTGGAAACATGTTACACTGGCACACTTAAGGATATTCATGGCATGGGGCCCCATGGCAAAATGTTTGTGCTAGCTCAGTGGAGGTAATTCTTGGCATAAGGTAGGAAAAGCGTGGTATATGGGACAGGGGCAACCATGATAAAATACAGGCCGAGATATTTTTTTCTCAAAAGTCACCATCTGTATATGAATTATATTAATGACAAATTTCTGACCCTGGCATATTCCATTGTTATTATTGGTATAAGACGGCACTGATGACAAAAAGCTGTCAGTGGAATAATGGAGATATTTGTTGACATATGGGGGCACCTATAGCACAATTTAAAATAAATAGTCAACTCGTTCGGCAACATCAGCTTTCATTAGCTTGGTACACCATGAAAGACATTAATATTGTATAAGTGATCTCTGAGAACCAATACGTTTTTAGCATATTTATTTGAAAATTGTGCTTTTGAATTCACAATTATTGTGATGTCTTCAGGGTTAAGGACACGTGACATCACTTAATGGGGGCATTCAGGGTCAAGCATCATATTATGTCATTTTTTGTGACGTCATTAAGGTCAATGGGTGTCTGGTGCCAAGACGAAATAGACGTCCATGCATTTGACTTGCCCTCTAGTGCAGAAACATAGGGGCAGATTTACAATAAACTAATGCAGCACGGTGAAGTAAGTCATTTTGCTGCGCTGCGTTAGTTTGGAAGCACATGGATGCAACATATTTAAAACAATATGTTGCATCTTTTTGCTTCCCCCTGCGCTGGCGCACAATCTGCTGCCATGCGCCGACGCAGGCACCCTTGCACCATGGTGCAAGGATTCCTGCGTCACGGGGATGGTTGTTTATTTGCAGTAAGGGTTCCCTTACTGCACACAAACAATCAGAAATGGCTTTTTACAACTTCTATATGTGCTGCATTAGCACACAGAGAACTTGTAAAACACCATTGATTTAAAGGATTGTTTATGTACAGGAAGGGACACCTTTCACCTTTCTGTACATAAACAATGAGTAGAGGCCATTTCTTCCTTCTATGTGTGCTGCAAAATGCAGCACGCATAGAAAGAGGGAAAAAAACAAGGATAAATTAATGCATTTCTCCTCGTTGTGCCTCCCTACGATTGCTCGTAAATCTGGAAATGTGTCTGGTTCCATGGGTGTGGTTTGGAAACACCCACAGCAACCCCATGGAACTCCCCTTTCACGCAAAGTGGTGCATGAAAGAGGCTGTATTTACAAGGACAGGAAAAGCCACGCAGGGTGGCTTTTGATGTCCTCGTAAATATGGGGCAGAGAAATGCACGGTCGGTGGGTCACAAAACATGACACACTGGCAGTGGATGGGGCTTGTAAATCTGCCCCAAATTTTTTTGTTCTAGTCGTCGGCTGCAATGTCAGTGCAAAATTGCACTGTGCCTGCACAACGTTTATTCAAACATAACCTTATTGAGGTGCGTGGCTTTTTGCTTTTAAAGTGCTTATCTGAAAGCTTCAGCCATCTTGATACATGAACACATTATCAGTAACCTCGTACAAGTCTTGGTTCTGCAAATGACATTAAGATCCACTTTCAGGAAAGAGCTGCCAAAGCTGTAAAGTAAACGGCCAAATGTGCGCACCCAACATAACGGTCTTATTTTTTAAAGAGCAGAAAATAAAAACAAGGAGCGCTGGCGGCCGAAATAAGCACTTGCAGCAAGAGTCATAATGACTTTCAAAGAAAGCGAAATGAACAAAACGCAAAAAAAGTTCTTTTGACACAATAAGTGTCACTTTGTTAAAGCAATAAGACTTAGAATTCGAAGAAAGACAGGTTCCCCTATCGGCAGAGCCATTACTACCCACTTCCCTGCTCTTTGCTACAGCAATTTCACTGTTGATCGCGTGACAAACTCCGCTGCACCATACTGGGAAGATTGTTGGCATCACTGTGATTAGAGCAATTTTTGCTGTATTTATAATCCCCCAGCATGTTTTTGATAGAAAATAAACCCATAGCCCATGGATCTTGGCTACGCACTGGCTATCGCCTCTTTGATTTGGGAATGCCGCAGAATGAAAGGAGCAGGTTGTGAAACAGCCAGCCTGTCTTATTTTTTTACTTAAATGTACATTTTGTTGTTTATTTGTGGTATTTTCTGGTTTTCATTTGTTTTATACAAAATGAATGTTTGTATGGTAACATGTGCTATATACTCCTTACCATGTAAGAGAATTATACCAGGCAATAACTCTCCCATCATGTCTAATATTAGAACATTCAGGGCCAGATGTAGGTGGCCAAATACCGGTCGGTAACGGTCGAAATTCGGTAATTTCGGCCATTTCCGACAGGTATTTTGAATTTGAGATGTAGGTGCCAAAAATGTTCCGAATCGGTAAATAAGAGTCGGTATAATTCCGATTCGGAATTCTCCGAATCCTTATTTACCGAGTTCTTATTTACCGATTCGGTAAATAAGAAATGGTAAAAAAGGGCCATCGAGATGTAGGAAAGGGAAAAAAATACCGAATTCAATGAAATTCGGTATTTAAGAGTCGCTATTTACCATGGATTGAAAGCAGGTGGTAACCAGGTGCAGCCTCTAAAAAGGGGCCCAAAATGCAACAGTTTTGCAAGAATGGCGGCATTCTATGTGATTGCGGGGCGGCAAAGGCTACAGGCAGCAGGAGAGAGGGTCTGGAGAAGGGAGGAGCAGGTCTACAGGCAGAGGATCACCCTATTCCAACTGACTGAACGAGAGATACTGCAGAGGTACAGGCTACACCCCAGAATCATCCTGGACTGGATTAGGGACCTCCACCCATACCTGGATCACCCAACACCCAGGGCTCACGCCATCCCACCCCATGTGCAGGTGCTCTGTAGCCTACACCTGCTTGCCTCGGGGAGCTACCAGAGTGTGATTGCTGCAGTTGGTGGTGTGTCCCAGAGCTGCCTATCACGATTTTTGCGGAAGTTCCTGGAGGCCATGACGCAGAGAATGGAACATTACATCCGGTTCCCTGACACACCTGTGGAACTTACAAAAACTGATTTCTACCAACTGGCACACTTCCCTCACGTGATAGGCTGCATAGATGGCACCCACATTCCACTCTGTCCACCTGCAGCCACTGAACGGTACTCAGACAAAATATCGAAAATAAAATATCGTAAAGACAAAATATCGAAGTTAAAATATCGAAGGTAAAAAATATTGGGAAGCAAAAATATCGGATACAAAAATATCGTAATAGGTAAGTAAGTATAAATATCGATAATAATAATATCGTATGACAAAATATCGACAATACAAAATATCGTGTAGTAATGGAAAAAATAAATAGTATAGGAAAAAATATAATAATTGTACATAAAAAATTGATAAAAAGGTCTATATTAAAAAATTTAAATATATTTAATATATTTTTTTTTTTTTAAACATATCTAGTTTTAGGAGCGGGTAATTGGGTTTATAGGGTATAAGGGTGGGGAGTGTATTAAAATGTATGTAAAAATACATAAAATAATAAAAAATATGAAAAAAAAGATAAAATTTTAAATAATATTTACATTATTAATATTAATAAATAATAATAGATATCAAGTTTTAGGAGCGGGTTATTGGGTTTATAGGGGATAAGGGTGGGAAGTAATTTAAAAATAATTAATAAATTAATATATGTTTGTAAAAAAAAATTATTAATAATTAATTGGTAAATAATTAATATTAATTAGTTAATTAATTAATATAATTTTGTACATTTTATATAATAATTAATTGGTAATTAATGAATATTAATTATTTAATTACTAATTATAATTTTGGACATAATTTTAAATAATAAATAATTGGTAATTAAATAATAATAATTAATTGGTAATTAATTAATATTAATTAGTTAATTAATTAATATAATTGTGTACATAATTTTAAATAATAATTAATTGGTAATTGATTATTAATAATTAGTTCATTAATTAATATAAATTTTTACATAATTTTAAATAATAATTAATTGGTAATTAATTAATATTAATTAGTTAATTATATTAATTAGCTTCATTTAGTTAAATATATATTTTTTACTTATTGTAAATTAATTTGGAAAAAATAATATTAATAATTAAATTTATTTATTTACAGCTAATGTGCTAATATATTTACTTTATTGTTATTGTTAATTAATAATTAATTTGTAATTACATAATAATAATTATTTTTGGGTAAAGGAGTATTGTTAGAGTTCAGGGTCAGTTTTCAGTTTTTGGGTAAAGGGGTATTTTTTGGGTTCAGGGTCAGTTTTCAGTTTTTGGGTAAAGGGGTATTTTTAGGGTTCAGGGTCAGTTTTGGGTTTTTGGGTAAAGGGGTATTTTTAGGGTTCAGGGTCAGTTTTCAGTTTTTGGGTAAAGGGGTATTTTTTGGGTTCAGGGTCAGTTTTCAGTTTTTGGGTAAAGGGGTATTTTTAGGGTTCAGGGTCAGTTTTGGGTTTTTGGGTAAAGGGGTATTTTTAGGGTTCAGGGTCAGTTTTCAGTTTTTGGGTAAAGGGGTATTTTTGGGTTCAGGGTCAGTTTTCAGTTTTTGGGTAAAAGGGGTATTTTTAGGGTTCAGGGTCAGTTTTGGGTTTTTGGGTAAAGGGGTATTTTTAGGGTTCAGGGTCAGTTTTCAGTTTTTGGGTAAAGGGGTATTTTTTGGGTTCAGGGTCAGTTTTCAGTTTTTGGGTAAAGGGGTATTTTTAGGGTTCAGGGTCAGTTTTCAGTTTTTGGGTAAAGGGGTATTTTTTGGGTTCAGGGTCAGTTTTCAGTTTTTGGGTAAAGGGGTATATATAGGGTTCAGGGTCAGTTTTGGGTTTTTGGGTAAAGGGGTATTTTTAGGGTTCAGGGTCAGTTTTGGGTTTTTGGGTAAAGGGGTATTTTTTGGGTTCAGGGTCAGTTTTCTGTTTTTGGGTAAAGGGGTATTTTTAGGGTTCAGGGTCAGTTTTGGGTTTTTGGGTAAAGGGGTATTTTTAGGGTTCAGGGTCAGTTTTCAGTTTTTGGGTAAAGGGGTATTTTTAGGGTTCAGGGTCAGTTTTGGGTTTTTGTGTAAAGGGGTATTTTTTGGGTTCAGGGTCAGTTTTCTGTTTTTGGGTAAAGGGGTATTTTTAGGGTTCAGGGTCAGTTTTGGGTTTTTGGGTAAAGGGGTATTTTTAGGGTTCAGGGTCAGTTTTGGGTTTTTGGGTAAAGGGGTATTTTTTGGGTTCAGGGTCAGTTTTCTGTTTTTGGGTAAAGGGGTATTTTTAGGGTTCAGGGTCAGTTTTGGGTTTTTGGGTAAAGGGGTATTTTTAGGGTTCAGGGTCAGTTTTCAGTTTTTGGGTAAAGGGGTATTGTTTGGGTTCAGGGTCAGTTTTAATTTAATGTACGCTGGATTTGGTATAGTAATAATTAAATTATTAGAGTCCAACATATACTCACATTTAATATACAGTGCAAAATTTCTAATAAGATTGTTACATTATAGTAAGATAATGATACAAATTGTTCAACATGATTGTAGAAACATTATTTTTATTTATGTTTCACAAATAAAATGTTATTTCATAACAAAAATCTTTTTATTACATTTGGTTTTATAAACATATTTTATAAACACAATGATAAGCAACTATACAGAAGCATTATTATTTTCATCCTTTTTGTACAAAAAAGAAAATTATTTATTATCTCTTTTACATATTGTAATTTCAGAAAGAAATGTAGAAATAACAAAAGTATTTTTTCCACTTCATTTCAATACATCAAATATTTATTATATAATTCACACATTTTTTACACATTTTTCAATTATTATAATTTGTGACAATGTACTTATATTTCTAGACATTGTTAACATAAATATTATTCTTTTTTTAATATGTATTTATTACATTCATTTATATATTTGTTAATCAAATCATTGTAGGATTAAAGTAAATATTTCTTTACAATAATAGAAACTTAATGTTTATTTTTGCCTATTTAGTTAAGTATAGATATTATATTTTATACTTGGGACTATTTTATTGCATTTGGGTGCTTTATTTTGTAACCGGGTTAGGTCGTTTTGGGTTATTTGGAAGAAGGGCTGATCGCGGTTGGGAGACACTTCACGTCGCTTCAGGTAAGGTTTATTTTATATGTTTTATGTGTATTTTAATGATGTTTTGAGATTAGTGACCTTATATTTTGTGTTGTTGAATATGAGGGAGTTATGTTTTAGATTTCGAAAACAGATAATTACTTATGGTATATACACGTAGTGTTAGTTAGTTAAATCATTAGGAACCAAACCAGCATCATCAGACCCGCCTATCCCCCTCACTGTTCTGGAAAAACCCAAACTGAATTCCAGCAGGAATGCGCATTCTCAAACTATATCGTTGGTACAAACAAACCACATTGAGGCTAAAATTGAACATACTAGAATGCCACGAATACACCTACCCCCCGAAGCCGCCCCCTATGTGACAGTTGTCTCCGGGATCCCACCACTAACCTATGGAAAAGTTGAAACACGCCAAGACTTACTACATAAGGCCATGTTTTGGTTACAGACTCATAGACCCCTGCCACCTGATCTAGATGGGGGGATCTTAACTGTTAGGAGGGTGGGGTGGTTGGGCACTTTGCCAAAAGACATCCCAGGGGACTTGGTCCTAATTAGATTCAAGCAAAGGAAAACAGCCCCTTACTTACGATCTTGCAAGTATAAGGAAGGGGATGGCCCAATTCGTATCTGGGACTTACATGACTTTTATCCGAGTTTTCCGCCCACCTAGTTATCAAGAACACAAGGGCCAACGTAAAAATGCTGTTTGGGGTGGGCCTGGCTGCTTAGAATTAGGTTCATTAAAAGCAATCAAATGGGGATTTAAAAGAAGTGATTGTTTATTAGCTAGGCCCAGTGTTCTGCTGAAATATGTATGTATTTGTGCGCTACTGTAAATTCTGCAACTATGTTATAAGAAGCTGATTAGCATGCCAATGATTTAATACTTGTTTTAGATGTTTTTATATGTATAAATTAGACTACATAGAAATGTATTGTGAATTAATGTTGGTTTATTTTCAAAAATGTTGTATACTTTTATGATTTCCTTTGAGGAATCGAAATAAAGTTATTTGAACCGAACCGAACCGAAATCATTATATATAGAGTGAATTTTAGTCTTTTACGGTATATCTACAAGTGAAATCATCAATTTTAATATGTTTGTACCTAATTACTAGCTAATTAATGTGGGTGGGAATGTCTGTTTTCTATGTTTTTGTCATAGGTGTACGCTACATCGGAAGTTCCGTTTTTTTTAAAGGAAGTGTTTGTTTGTTTAATTCAACACTGCTTTACAAACACTTCTTTACATTTTTCGGTTTTGCTGGAGCGATTCTTTCTATTTTTCCAATTTTTCGGGTTTTTTATGGTTATTCGATGGCTCTGGACAACGTGGATGTCTTAATTTTGGAACAGTTGTATGTTTACATTTTTTTTTGGGTTAATTTTGCACTACCTGGATTACTTTGGTGGAGAAGGACGTTATTGGATTGACAACATGATTGGTAAGTCCTTGCTTTCTTATTTTGTGTGGGTGGGTAATGTTATTTTTATTATGGAATTGTTTTTTACTTGTTATTTAGTTTTAATGTGTGCATATATTATAATATTATCTCTATATATTGCATACATTAAATACTTTAGAAGCTCACGTTACATATTTTTGCATACTTAGGTGATACTTTTAGTGTTTTATAACATTTTGGGAATTAATTAGAGTAGTGTTTTGGCAATGATGTTTAGGTATTCTATGCCTTTTGTACTAGGGTAAAGTTTAACTTGTTCTTCCAGGTACTTGTGCATTTGTTTATTTTGCTTTGATGTTTTAGGGACAAGTTCAGTTACAGATTGGTCCATTCTAAATTCCTGGTGGCTCTGTTCTTTCTGTAGGCATTTAATGAAATGTTCTAGAGTTTGTTTGGTTCTGCCAGTTGATTGTACAAATGCATTGTGCCAACCTTCCACTGCATTGTTAGTTTTTGATTCTCCGTTAAGGTTACTTCTGTAAACGTTCCACCAGGGTATGAGGAATTTGGGATTTCGTCTGTGGCCAGATCTGTGGAGTCTGCCTACCCAGGTGTCTTCAAAGTAGTCGAGAAATGGACTTAATTTAGCTTCATTTTGTTTGTAGAAGGGGCTGTCTATAAGAATGTTGTAGTGTTCAGCTACGTCTGTTTCAGGGACATAAGCAAGTGCAATGAGTTTTTTAATTTGGAAAGCAAAAGATGAGTTTGTAGCATAATCAACACTTAGGATAGTTTTTTGAAGGTGTCTCCATAAACACTGGTTTAAATGATAATAGCAGCCTTGAATGCAGGTATGGGGGTGGATTTTTAGGATAGTTGAGAGCATTGCTTGCTCAAAATCAAGAATGATTTTTTCAGGAGAAAAATCATTAGTTTTTTGTTTAATTATATTTATTAATTCCATATATGTGGAATTATTTTTGTTTGGTAATAGTGCATATAGCAAAGGTATGTTGCAGTTGTGGTAGAGGCCATGTATTGTGTATAATTGGAAAAATGGTTTGGCACAGATGTTAAATGTTCCATCCATCATCCAATGTTGGCTTTGCTGCAGTTTAACTAAATTCATATTGGTACCAAAAATTATAAGCCTTTTGTCATTGTTTTCGTTGTCGCAAACTATAAATGGTTGTTTATTTAAAGTTATTATTTGGTTAGCAGTTAAATTTATATCCTGATATGTTCTGGGAGATGGTGTTGTAGCAGTAGTAGTTTTTTTTTAGTTCGTGCTATAGTTCTTTTTATGGAGAGAATATTTGGCATTTGAGTTGTGGCAGTTTTTGGGATTTTAGGAATGGCTTCTTTTAAAATGAAATTTGTTTGCTTTTGGGAACCTGTACTAGCTTCTTTTATATTTTCCAAAGCTGTTCTAACTTCTATTTCAGTAACATTAGGTGGATGATTGTGTTCCCTAGTATACAGTACTGTAGCTTCTCTAGTTGTTGCTCTGCCATAGCACTTGTTAGAATAATATTTACAACATTTCCAATTAACTTTCATGCCATATTGCTTTTCTTGTGTATAAGTGTAACCCATGTAGCATAGTAATAGTTTTCCTTTCTGGCTGGTCACAAATTCGGCTCATTCGGTCATTTTGTACTTTGTATATCTATAAAATATATATATAATAGTTAATGTCAAATTAAATGTGATAAATAATCTATGTTAGTGATAAGTAGGAATGTTTATACTTACGTGTTTTAGAATTTACAGCAAAATTAGGAGTTGCTTGCTTCTTTTGTTGGGGATAATTGTTTGTGATGTTGTTGTAGCTGTTATGAAAAACATGAAAGTAGTATATTATTAATTAATGTTTCGGTACATTTGCAATGTTAGAGCTCATTTCTACTACAAAAGTGTATCTTCATGATTCACATTGTGAAGATACTTACATATTTTTTTAGGTTGGTCTTTGCCAGTATAGTTGTTTCTTCAGCTTCTGGAGAGTAGTTTGTAGTGTTATCTTAAATAAAAAAGGAACATATGTGTTAGAATAATCACCATGTTGGTATGTTTTTTAATAGATTATCTGGTAATTATGTTCTTTAATATACTTACTTTGTGATTAGTATCTTTATTATTCAGAATGTGGAGTTCTGTATTATGTCTGTATATCTATTCGTTGTGTTTGCTCTGTAAATAAACAATATATAATAGAAAATAATTAGAACAGTTCTAAATGTTTGTATTGTTTTTCCACATTTATTTCAGTTGCATAATACTTACTTAGTAAAATGTATTGGAGAAATAGTACTGATGTCCTTAGTTCATTAGTAGTGCAGTTTTCAGTAGTAGAATCTACAGAAAAAAAGAAATATGTGGGGCAAAAGTCATTATTTCTGTGTGTTTAGATTTATGTGCACATAATGAAACAATGTGAAATTACTTACATAGTTATTAGAATCTGTATTCCTATGCTTTGTTCACAGTTATTTTGAGTAGAATATTCAGTAGTCGTTGTATCTAAAAAAAATAGTTTCATATAATTATTTAGCATGTTAAGTAGTATGAATAGCAAAGGGGCACTGGGTATTTAGCAGGTAAGTAAGTAGTAGTAGCAAATAATGCAGTTTCTATTTTATTTACTTACTTAGAAGATGTGATAGTAGGTTGATAGTCTGGTTCTTCTAGTTGTTGTGCAGCAATTCGGATAGAGATAAATCTCCTTCAGTGACTTTTGGCAAGTAGTTTGTGCTTAGATTTTAATTGTTTATATAGGGGAGTGTCAGTAGTAATTACTTTGCTATTGGTTCATTAAAAAAATTAGGTTTGTGATTGGTTAGTTAGTATATTTGAATTTCAGTTGTGATTACTTTGTAATAGAAGTGAAAAACCAAAAAAAATAATAAAATTATACAAAGTAGTATAGAATATTTTTATATGTGTAGGTGATATAATTATACCAATAGGATATTTTTGACAAATTAATAGTGTGTCTATAGTATTAATTTAAGTATTGTGTGTTTATTTAGATGTGAAAACATATAAAACGTTAATTAATTATGCAAACAGATGCATATAAAAAGTCGATATAGCTGATAATCCGATATTGAAGTGCACGATATTTTTGATGTCGATATTATAGTTAATGTCATTATTTTTTGTAGATAGCGATATTTTTGTTTTCCGATGTTAATGTAGTCGATATAAAAGTAAACGATGTTTTTGTATATCGATATTAAAAAATCGATATTTGTGTATATATCTAGTTAAGTATAGGAAGCCGATATATTTGATTTCGATATTTTTGCTCCGATATTTTTGTACGTCAATATTGTGAATGTCGATATTTTGTCAGACATTCCCACTGAACACATCTACAGAAACCGTAAGTCAACGCACTCCATCAATGTGCAGGTGATATGCAATGCTGCCAACATCAGCACAGACATAGTGGCGAAATTTCCAGGTAGTACCCATGACTCCTACATCTTCCAGAATAGTGGGATATACACACGGCTTGTTGCTGGAGATTTTGGCAATGGATATCTGCTAGGTAAACAACAGTGAAACACCCTGATAGTCATGGCAGATGTATGTGTGATGCATATGTAACTAATGGCGCTCTCTTTTCCCCCATAGGCAATAGTGCATATGCCCTGCGTTCCTTTGTGCTCACACCCTACCTCAATCCAACTACCAGGAGTGAGAGGCGTTATAATGTGGCTCACAGGTCAACTCGCAATGTAGTGGAGCGCACATTTGGACTACTCAAAAGCAGGTTCCGTAGCCTTCACAAGAGTGGAGGTGCATGGCAGTACACCCCCATCCTGTGTTGCAAGATAATAGTGACTTGTGCCATGTTGCACAATCTTACCACCAAAGAAGGCACAGAGGTGGAGGTGACACATCCCAAGGTCATTGATGATGACCAAGAACAGGCAGAGCCCCAAGCAACAGGAGCAGAAGCAACAGATGGTAGAGTGAGATGGGCAGAGATCACACGTCGATATTTCTAGGTAATTAATGAGACACAGACAGGTGTAGTGTTTTAAGAATGTGGATTTAATTTCACTGCAGCATGCAAATGAACAAACGCCATTGTCCTACAATGTCTGTGTCCATGACTGCGTGTGCACAGTTACCCTCACTGTGAGCAGTCCTGTGGGGTGAAGACAATGTTTAATGTTTACGTCCACGCACTACATTGCGTGATTTACGAGGCTGGGTATCCATTTCTTGGCTGTGGGCTGACTCAGCATTGCTGCACCTGACGCTCCTGCGCATCTCTGGTACAGGTGTGCTTGAGCCACTCCTGCTGGTGGACCCTTCTGTCTCTTCCACACCTGTGTCACCAGCAGTGCCTGTTTGATTCGTGAGCATCTGCTCCATTGCAGAGCTGACTCTACCCATTCCCCTTGTCAAGTCTGTGCAGCAGTGGACTATTGCATTCTGCATGGTAATTGAACGCCGGCACAGCAGTGATGTTGCTGTGGCAAAGCGGTTAAGGGCCTTGGACTGCTGCCGCATACACTGCCGCTCCCTGCGACGCTCTAAGTGGTCCATGTCCAACTTGTCAGACAGAGCACACATGTACTGAGTGATGTCTGACATCCCCTTGGCAATTGTCTCCAAGCTCCCAGCAATGTTGCCTATTCCTTTGTCAATGTGTGACAGTTTGTAATTGATGCTGCGCACCTGCCTGTGCACAGCCAACATTGCCTTCGCCTGCAGGCGCTGTACTTTTACCATTGTGGACTCCAGCCCACAGAAGACGCTCTCTCCTTCCTGCCCCTCGGCACTCTCACGTGCTCTTCTGCCAAGGACACTGAGCCGCGCAGCGCCTGCTGAACTATACTGCCTGGCCTTGTCAGCCACAGGTGGAATGCTTTGTATTTCGCCCTCCTCATCCTCCTCATCTGAGGTTTGCAGAATCCTCAGAGGGGGCACATCATGCCTCCTTGCCCTTTCCTGCATGGACGACTTGGTCGTTGTTGTTGGCGAATGCGATGGTGCTTCCAGCTCAGGGGTTCCGAACAATAGGGGGGATTGTGGCAGAGGTGTTGTGGCTCGCTCAGGTGTAGAGGCTTCATGGAATGTGTTGTTGTCTCCCTCTACAGCGCTATGACCTGCGCTTTTTTTTTCTTTTTCCTTCCTTGTAGGTGCTGGTGCCCTCTCTTCCCTTTCAGGTGCTGTAGTGCGTGAGGACTCTCCTGTGAAAACATATGGACATAGGGTCAATGGTGTTGTTCACCTGTGTGTAATTCTTAATTAAATTGATTACACCCATTTGCCTAGTGTACATTGTGTGCTTGTAGTTGTGTGTGGCATGCCTTGCTGAATTGTACGGTGTATGCGTTGCATGTATGTAACTATGACTGCGTCCCCCATGATGCATTGCTGGCCCCCAGTAAAAGCTGTTCAGGAGTGTAATGCTTACACACAGTGGAGAAGGGGGTCAGGGTAATGGGTGGGGATGAAGGTCCATGCATCTTACCTTGTTTATTTCTTGCTCTGGCAGAACTATCCAGGTCACCAATTCCATGTATGCATTCAGGCTCCCCGGTTGATTCTATGAGCTCCTCAAGCTCAGTTAGTTTAGGTGCTCTGTTTTTTCCACCTCCTGTCACACCAGCTTCCTTTGTTTGGGCTGCAATCTTCTTGTTGTTGATGATGCGCAGGTCGTACCATCTTTTCTTGATTTCGTCGATCTCCCTGTGCGTCACCCCAATGGCATTAACCTTTGCCTGTATGTCAAGCCATGTCTTTCTCTTAACAGACTCTGCAACATGCAGAGACTGTCCCCCAAATATTAGGGTGTTGTACTTTACAATTTCTTCAGTAAGCACCTGCAGTTCTGCTGTGCTGAATTTTATTTTTCTTTTACGCTCTCCACCATCCTTTTGACCTTCCTGCGACTCCATTATGATGTCCAGGTAAGCTCTGGGAAGCCAGCTCCTCTCAGTTTCCTCCTGCTCAGCAAATTGTTCAGTTGCTCTGCACCTGCATGGGTGTGGCCACTCCCAGGTACTGGGGAGGGGTGCCTCATTCTGATTGGTTGGTTACTCTGGGCCTTTGTTGTGGGGTGTGGTGGGTGTCCCTGATTGGTTAGGAGGCTCACATGTCAATATTTCAAACTGCCGATTCGGTATTTACCGAATCTGTATTTACCGAATCGCTATTTACAGATTCTGTAAATACTGAATCGGTAGATCCCATTCATTCCTGTGGGCCAGAAGGCCCATAGGAATGAATGGGAATTACCAATTCGGTATTTTCTGATTCGGTAAATACCAATTCGGTGAATACCGATTGGATATTCCGATTGGTACCGAATCGGTATATTTTACCGATTGTTTTACCTACATCCCGTTTTCCGATTCTGAAATACCGATTCGGTATGAGTCGGTATTTAGGAGTCGGAAAAAAGGATTTACCTACATCTGGCCCTCAGTCCTCTAGGGGTGGAATGTTCTAGTAGTCTTCGGCTCGGGCCTTTAACGCTGTAGCAGGCCTTTAATGGCCAGGGGAGCCTGCTGAGCCTCGGCTCTAAGGGTATATTACTTATCACAGTCCCAGACAGAATATCATCTTTCAAGAAGAACCCATGGGATATATCCTCTCCAACCATCTGGATGATTCCAATAATCTTTTGCTTGGAGACTTTAATACCCTCTGGACGACAACTCTGACGCAGTAGCAATCTCCTTGGCAAGATTCTTTCATGGCAACAACCTGGTGTAATTGTCTACCTTTCCTACACATACGAGAGGTGCCAGCTTAGAATTTTTAATGTAGACTGGTTTGACAATCAAAAGGTTACTTTTGAGGAACCAGTCACACAAGTGTACTTGCAGAAGAATCCAAGCGTCCACCAATCTCATGAGGAAACATGAAGGTCTCGATTAAATATTCCTAGTATAAAACATCAGATATGTTAAGCTCCATACCAATAAAGTCTCTAATATTGATGTCAATCAACAGATGCTAAATTCAAATATCATAGCAAATCAAATAAAAAAAATTACTTTCTTTTGCACCAAGACCACAAACGTTTGACAATCAGATAATACATTTTAAAATATTAAAATCACAGTTAAAACTAAATACATCATCGACCATAAAATGTCATACTGGTTAAAATTAAGCTATACAAATGATTTATTTTCAGAATCCAATTAAAGTGGTTCATAACGCTTCCTAATAGCCATTGCAGTTTTGATAAAGTTCGACACCGCACTTAAATGACAGCACTAGTTAGCGATTGCAGATATCTGAACCCCTCAATATATGTACCTGGACGAATATTCTTTAATAGCGGTGCCAAAAATCTTCTCCTCGGATCCTTATAAAGTGCACCAAAAGGATAGTGCAGGGTGCTTTGGGTTGCCACATTGTCACAAGGACAGGGAGTGAGGTTGTCCATCCATCCAGATTGTCTGGGAAATGCCACTAGAAAGTGCAAAGTGCCTAAGTGGAATCTTGTTTAAAAAATCAACGTGTCTGAACGTTCATAGTGAAGGATAGGTAAAATTGCTGTTTAAGCGTAAACAAGCAGCTAGGACCTGACTCCTCTAGTTGAGTGTGATGCAAGGTTGCCCAGGTATGGTGCCTCTTTTATAATAACCTTAGCGTTTGTGGGAATACTCATCGGGTTATGAAAGTACTCACCCTAGCCAATCTCAAATAGCCTCTCCCTCACAAAACAAAGCCAGGGTATCTTCAAAGACTTATCCAAGTTAATACAATCTTTGATAACCTCCCTGGAAAACAATAACTCTTCAGACACCCATATTTTTGTCCATAAATGCAGGGGGTTTTAGCAATGCGGTCTTCTACATATTCCATCCCCAGTTCTTGATGGGAGAAGGAAATGGCAGAACTATTTGGAATCATCAATAATCTTATAAACTTGTTTTCCACCACTTGTAACGGGTGATTTTTTGGGTAGCCCCACACACCCGCCCCATAAGATGCAACCGATAAACATTTTGCTTTGTTAAAAGTAACAAGCTCAGGCACCGGCTTGTGGCCTAATTTACAGGCAAACCTAAACAGGCCCTCCACAACTCTACTTGTTTGCTGAGCTCTTGCCGTTACCAGGGGTTCCCACCTCATCTCCTTGTTGAACGAATTCCCCAAGTATGTGAAGGTTTCCACATTTTCAATGACCTTGCCCCTTAATATCATAGCAGCTTTTGCCTTAGATGATGTTGCACCAACATTGTTGAAAAGGGAGCAATCAAGAAATATTATGCACCTCGGTTCTCCAAAGACTTAAATGATTAAAGGAAATATGTTAGACTACAAACCAGGAAGTGGAAAAACTATAATTTGGAGGTTGATGCGGGTGAGGGATGGGATTGCGGGCTCTGCTGTGAAAGGTGAGTAAGTCTTTAGGTGAGACCTGCCTTTTGTCTTTCCCTGATTTCTCCTTCAGTTCACCTGATTACATTCAGGTGCAGAAACCTCACACCTCAATGTGCCTCTTTTGTGGGTGCTCCAGGACTACCCTTCTGTGAGAAGCATCACTCTACACAATAGCTGTCTGGAGAACAACATGGAAAGGACACTTGAAAAACGCACCACCCTAAGCCTGTTCTACAGCCTTAGATTGTGAACCCACATCTCCTGTATTCCAGTTGTGTATAGTAGTATGACCCCAATACCCCACTTTTTACAATTCCTAGTCCTCTATATCCAAGTAAGGAAGTGTGCCTCTGAGGCTGGCAGCCAGTCTTCCAAATGGGAGGGGACATCACCTCATGCCTGGATCTCTTTCTGGAGAAGCTGTGTACCTGTCCTGAAGCACCTAGAAGTCTGAAGAGACTGTTCATGAAAGAGCGAGGTACAACATACCACTGTTGGCTTTGGGGCACCCAGAAACGCAAAATACTGGAAAGTGACCTGAGAAGACCTGGGGATCAGAGGCCAACTCCCACCCTTCCCTTATGGTTCTCCTGGAAACCATTACTCAGCAACAGCATGATTGCTGAGGTCAGGGGGGGGCCGCGATTGCATGTCCTGATCACCCAGTGTGAGGCTGCAACTGCCGAAGCTGCAGTTCGCCTCTGTTCAATCAATCAATCAATCAGCAATTTGTATAGCGCACTACTCACCCAGTAGGGTCTCAAGGCGCTGGGGGGGGGGGGGGGTCCGTTACTGTTCGAAAAGCCAGGTCTTGAGTTGTTTCCTGAAGGAGAGGTGGTCCTGGGTCAGCCGTAGGTGGATGGGGAGGGAGTTCCATGTCTTGGCCGCCAGGTAGGAGAAGGATCTTCCTCCAGCGGTGGCTCTGCGGATGCGTGGTACGGCGGCGAGGGCGAGGCTGGCCGATCGTAGCTGGCGGGTGGGTGTGTAGAAAGTGAGGCGGCTGTTGAGGTACTTCGGGCCCATGTCGTGGAGAGCCTTGTGTGCGTGGGTGAGGAGTCTGAACGTGATCCTCTTGTTGACGGAGAGCCAGTGCAGGTCTCTCAGGTGGGTCGAGATGTGGCTGTGGCGAGGGATGTCCAGGATGAGTCGTGCGGAGGCGTTGTGTATGCGCTGGAGTCTTTTCTGCAGTTTGACAGTGGTTCCCGCGTGTAGGGTGTTACCGTAGTCCAGTCGGCTGGTGACGAGTGCCTGGGTGACTGTCTTCCTGGTTTCGGTGGGGAGCCATCGGAAGATCTTACGGAGCATGCGCAGGGTGTTGAAGCATGATGATGATACGGCGTTGACTTGTCTGGTCATCGAGAGGGAGGAGTCCAGGATGAAGCCCAGGTTTTGTGCGTGGTCCGTTGGCTTGGGGGTGGTGCCCAAGGCGGGCAGCCACCAGGAGTCGCCCCAGGCGGAGGGCGATGATCCCAGGATGAGGACTTCTGTCTTGTCTGAGTTCAGTTTCAGACGGCTGTTCTTCATCCACTCGGTGACATCTTCCATCCCTTCCTGGAGGCTGGCTCTGGCGGTGGCGGGGTCGTTGGTGAGGGAGAGGATCAGTTGGGTGTCGTCGACGTAGGAGATGATGTTGAGGTTGTGTTGGCGTGCGATGGCTGCGAGGGGGCTCATGTAGACGTTGAAGAGGGTGGGGCTGAGTGAGGATCCTTGTGGTACGCCACAGATGACTTCGGTTGCCTTGGATCTGAACGGGGAGAGGCGGACTCTCTGGGTTCTTCTGGCGAGGAATGAGATGATCCACTCCAGAGCCTTCCCTTGGATACCGATGTTGCTGAGGCGCTGTACTAGAGTGCGGTGGCAGACAGTGTCGAACGCCGCAGATAGGTCCAGGAGGATGACGGCCGCTGTTTCACCGTTGTCGAGCAGGGATCTTATGTCGCAGGTGGCTGCGATGAGGGCGGTCTCCTTGCTGTGGTTGGCTCAGAAGCCGGACTGCGAAGGGTCAAGGGATCCGTTAGTCTCGAGGAAGGCGGCGAGCTGTCTGTTGATGGTCTTCTCGATGACTTTGGCAGGAAAGGGGAGGAGCGAGATGGGGCGGAAGATCTTGAGGTCGGTGGGGTCCTCTGTTGGTTTCTTTAGGAGGGCGCTGAGCTCGGCATGTTTCCAGCTCTCCGGGAAGGTGGCTGTGTTGAAGGAGATGTTGATGATGTCCCGGAGTTGGGGTGCGATGATGGAGTTGGCCTTGTTGAAGACGTGGTGGGGGCAGGGGTCGGTTGGTGATCCGGAGTGGATGGTGCTCATCGTGCAGGTGGTGTCTTCGGTGCTGACCGGGGTCCAGTGGCAGAGGGTGGTGGTGGGGGGCGTTGGTTCGGCGGTTGGGTGCGTGGTATGTGCGCTGAAGCTGTTGTGTATGTCGGCGATCTTGCGGTGGAAGAAGGTGGCGAGTGAGTCGCAGAGGTCTTGCGAGGGTGTGATGTCGTTGTTTCCGGCGTTGGGGTTGGAGAACTCTCTGACGATGCTGAAGAGTTCCTTGCTGTTGTGGGTGTTGTTGTCCAGTCGTTCTTTGAATGTTGTCCTTTTGTGCTGCGGATCAGCTGGTGGTGTTTGCGGGTGGCGTTCTTGAGGGCAGTCATGTTTTCTGTGGTCTGGTCGTGGCGCCAGGTTTTTTCAAGGGTGCATCAGTTTTTCTTGGATGTTTTGAGTTCGTCGGTGTACCAGGAGGCTTTCTTGCTGCCGGGTCTGCAGGGAGGATTCTTCAGTGGAGCGAGGTCATCGGCGCAGTTGGTGAGACACTGTGTGAAGGTGCGGGCTGCTTCGTTGGGGTTCTTTGTGCTGGCGGGAGGGTTCAGGCTGAGGGAGGTGGTGAGCTGGTCGGCGGTGATCTTGCTCCAGCTCCTGCGAGGAACCTGTTGCTGGTGGTGGTGGGTCGTGGTTCTTCTGAAGCTGAAGTGGACGCAGCTGTGATCCATCCAATGAGGTCGGGTGAGTGGCTGAAGGAGATGTGCTTGCTGGAGGAGAAGACGGGGTCAAGCGTGTGGCCGGCGTAGTGTGTGGGGGTGTTCACCAGTTGCTTGAGTCCGAGGTTTGCGAGGTTGTCCGGCAGGGTGGTGGTATTGCAGTCCTTGGTGTTCTCCAGGTGGAAGTTGAGGTCCCCTAGGAGGATGTAGTCAGCGGAGGGGAGGGCGTGTTAAGTTGTGAATGCTGAAGCTGCGGTCAGTGTGTGTAAGGTTGCGACCGCTGAAGCTTTGATCAGTCTGTGTGAGGCTGCAACTGCCAAAAGTGTGGCAGGTTTGTGTAAGGCTGGAACTACCTAAAATTTGTCCGGCTTTGTGCAGGGCTACATCCATCTAATTTCCGATCGGCCTCTGTGGCGGCTGTTTCCAGGCTCTTCTGGGGGCTTTATTGTAGAACCTCTGGTATCAGAGTGGGCTCACCGCCAGTCTTGGAGCCTCAGTCACTTAACATCTTCCCAGGCAGAATCGAGTTGTATCTGGACTGTCACTGTCTGCTCCTGCACACCAGAAGATCTGGAATGAGCACACCATTAAACAGAGTCCCAGCGCCCAAGGCAGGTGACTCTCAAAGCTTGCCTGCCAGAACACCACTGCTCATTGGAGAAGTGTGCAAGCGAGCCCCTAAATTCTGAGCCAGCCCAGTGGAACCTGAATGGACTGCAACTATCAGTGAGAGGTTTGGAGATGCCAAAGAATGAGAACATACTAAATTTGTGGTTGATCACGCTACATCTGAACAGATTCATGACACTCCTAGAACTGGGGAAAGAGCCTGGGGACAAAGTAGACAGTGAGGGACCGGGGTAGCGCAGTACCTGCCAAGATAGCGCCTAGAGATACAAAATTGTTTCCGCCACTAGTAGTGGACTAGTGTCAAATAAAATAGATTCTTTCTTGAACAGACGAACACTGGGCTGGTTCACTTTATTGGATTGTTGGTTGACTGTTGCTCTATGAGCTTGAGCATCACCACACTACCTCCCTGAGAAGCCTGTTACTCCTAACCTTCACTACCACTGAGACAAGCATTGAAAGGGTTGTATTTAGCCAAATTTGCAGAGTCATAGGGGGTCGGGTCCCAGAACATCAGAAGCAAATGTCCTCAACCGCTGCGGTTGATGCCCAGAAGCCCCTGCTTATGCTGTCGCACCTGAACTGGATCTGACACATCTCAAATGAGTAATGTGAACTTTTTCTAAGTGTTTTTATAACAAAACACAAAAATTGATGAACAACATACACATACAACAGGCCAACACTACTGCCAAAGAAGCACATGGTAATTTCTAAAACTAAATGAGAAATGAAGAGTTGTGATAGAGGTCTGAATGCCTATAAGTACACTGATGACCCTCAATAATATCTAAAAAATAAGTTCCAAATACAATACAGAAGCATTGGAACAGTAAATGACTAGAGAAAACTTGGGGCCATATCTACAAGGGTTTGTCGCCACCAGAATGTCACTTTTTATGGTGTTCCGGTGGCAATAATCCCTTTGCCTTATTTACAAGGCAGCGTTAAACCACTTATCATAACTAGGCACCGCCTTATAAATAAGGCCCCTTTTTATGCAGTACTTAGTTTGAAAGAGGCAGGCAATGGGATTTTGTGGTGCCTGTTCCGCTGCAACACCCAATGCTTTCGATGCTGCACCCATTTACAAGGGTGGCGTAAATATGGGGCATTGCCAAAAATAAGACCAGGGAAGAGATGGTCTTAACCTGGTGAAACGAGGAGAAATTATTAATTTCTGCTCTTTTTTGCTGTTTCTATGTGTGTCGCATTGTAATCTGATGATAAACTCTTTTGGTAACAGTCCAGTGATTATGAACAAAGCAAAATCCCTGAGTTTAGTTCTGGACAAAGAACTTTGGGGCATATTAGCAAGAACCTCTTTAAAATTATCGCCGTTTTAGCGGCAGGAAATTGGCGATAATGGGCTTGCTAATATGCGTTATAGAATTCCAATAGAAGCCCATGTTAGATGTGCAGGACATCTAACCTGGGCTTCTATTGGAATTCTATAACGCATATTAGCAAGCCCATTATCGCCGTTTTAGCGGCAGTTTCCTGCCGCTAAAACAGCGATAATTTTAATGAGGTTCTTGCTAATATGCCCCTTTCTCCTAACGAACACTTACGTTGCATAAAAAAGAATGTGCAATAGCAATTGCAGACCTTACAAAACCATAGCATTTGGTCCATGCTCAAGACCTTCAGGCCATATTGCAGTGAATTAGTTCTATCAAGACTAGATTGTGGAATTGCACTGTTCACTGCCAACCCCGAGGCAACTCTTTTCTTTCCAAAAGGATTCATGAACTCAGCGGCGAGACTCCTCTTAAATATGAAAAACAATGAACATTTATCGAGTTATGAAATCACAAAATGGACTTCCAGTGAAAAAATGAAGAATTAGAATAGCATACATTGAGCACAACACCATTCATCATAACCTTCCATTTTACCTAGCATAGACATTGAAAGTCCTAGGACAAAATACTCACCCTACAACTCATCAAACACAAGGTAAAAAAAGAGAAAACATCACTTTTAAGGGGTCTTTCATGAATCTGGAACATGATGTACCCCCTCCCCCCCACACACACACACCCCCAGGCCACTGAACAACAGCCTCTTACACTTCTTTCCAGTGCTTAATTTGTTAAACAAAATGTGCCATTGCCCTAGGTGGTTTTTTTTACAGATGCTTTTCAATGCTACACACAAATGTCATGGTTACTGACTACCAAGGCGACTTCCAGACACTCCATGTCCCTTTCTTTAACTCTTGTAAGGTTTTTTTCATCCCTGATTTTACCCTTTGTCACTGTTTTTCTGTCTTTCTCTTCCTCCTCCTTTTGTGTATTTCTCTCTCTTGATTAAAGTTTGATATGGAAAAGTAAGTACCTATTCGCATATATCCTTTGTATATTTTGGGGCTTATTAACAAGCCCTATGCGCCGCCGGTGCGTCCCATTGCGTGACGTAGCCAGGTGTAACCTGCTGCGTGATATTTAAAAGCACACGAAAAGCCACCCTGCGAAGCTTTAAGTGTGCCTTTAAATATCACCCTTTTCACGCAACACTTTGCGTGTTAGGGGTGAGACATGGGTGTACCCACACAACACCCATGTCCACTGATGCATTTCCCGATTTACGAGCAATCGTAAACCTGGAAATGTATCAGAATGCTACGCCACCCCAGGGGTGGTGCAGAGAGGTGCAACGAGGAGAAATGTTTTCATTTCTCCTCTTTTTTTTCCTCTTTCAATGCGTGCTGCATTCTACAGCACGCATTGGAAGAGGAAATCACCTCAATTGACTGTTTTTGTGCAGGAAGGTGCCCCTTCCTGCACAAAAAGAATCTCCCCGCAACGCAGGCATCCTTGCACCATGGCAGCAGTTTGTGCACCAGTGCAGGGAAAACCACAGAGATGCGACATATTGTTGTAAATATGTTGCATCCCTATGCTTCGAAACTAAAGCGTCGCAGCAAAATAACTTGTGGCACCGCGCTGCGTTAGTTTCTCGGAAAAAGGGCCCTCCATTTTTTATCGTTCTGCTTGTACCATCATCATGTGATATTTGGCTGATAATGAATCTTTGCACGTATGTATTTGGGAATGTGCGTTGAAATTGACATAAGTGGTCCGCGCTATATAAACGGTGAGAAAAATAATAACTTTCTTGGCTGACAACAAAGGCTTCCTGGCTGCACAGATCGACCCACGTGCCACAAATGTTTATCGTTCTGCAAGCCCAAGAAATGGTGTGTAACCAAAGCATGCAGATGTGACCTTTTTGTCTTCACAGGAGATTAATTACACGGTTACGGAAACACTGGCGGCCATTTCAGCGGCTCTCTTGGTGTCCTCTCTTTTGTTAATTGGTACATTGGTTTTTCCATTATGTTCCAGACAGCTTTGGCAGCACTTGCCTGTAAGTGGCTTCCTAATATCAGCTGCAGCGCCAAGGCTTTCACGAGGTTCTCCATGCTTTCACGTTCGCTGAAATTGCTGACAAAAATGGCTCCAATATGAGGTGTTTGGCGTGGGCAATTTTGCACCTGCTTGTTCAGCACATTCGCCAAATTTAGGACCAATTAAACTGGGTATGAAACCTACGGGACATTTGCCACTTTGCAGAACTGGACTATTCTCTTTTTTCCCGGTTGACTGTCAGCTCTCTGTTGTGTTTCTCCCAACAGCCTACTCACCTGAGCAGATCTGCCAAATTTGAAATTAATTCCACTGTGTAAAATGGGTAGCTTGGCTCAGAGCATTCAGGCATTACTAACCTTCTGACCTTCAGGAGACAACTCAAGACCTGGCTGATCGACCAATAGCAACGGCACCCCCCCTCCTCCCCTCCCTCCAGCGCCTTGAAACCCTTGCGGGTATGTAGTTCGCTTTACAAATTATTTGATTGATTGATTGATTGATTGATTGATTGATTGATAACTTAGAAGCAAAGTGCAAAGTATTTGTGGAACACTTCAAACAGTAAAATAGTGAAAACCCCACACAATAAGATCCAACACCAAGTTTGAAAAATAGACCCTTATTTAATATATAAAGCAAGACCAGTAGAACAGGAGTTCTGAATTTTTAAAGAATAAAGTGTAAAAAAGTGCCTAAGAGCAGAAAGCAGCAATCCCGACTATCTGATTGCGCTGGACCGTGTCAAAGTAAAAAGTTCAGGTCAACGGCAATGGTGTGCGGGTCAGGTATAGTCCCAGATTAGTCCCACTGAAGGTTTACCTTCTCAAGTTTTGTGCCAAGAGACCCATTGTCATTAGAGAGAGTCGCAGGGAGCGAGTAGAGAGTCATGGGTGGGTGTCGGCGTGGCGCAAAGAGCAGGCAGGTCGTCACAGGCGAGCTGGAGCTTTGGGGTCGGAGTCCTTTGTGGGCGACTGATGCTTGCTGTGCGAAGAGATGGGCTGGAGGTGGCTCACGCTGAATTTCAATGCAAATAGTGAACAGGCCCGTTCCGAATCGCAAAAAAGCCCAAAGCTTGATTTCAAGAGCCACACCAAGGGTCTAGGCCCTGAGAGGTACCCCTTGGGGTCCAGGAGCTGGTTGGGGAGACTTGTATGTCCCCGAGGCTCAGATCAGGAGGCCAACAGACCAGCCCTTTGAGTCACTCTTGGGTCTAGGCTTCAGTACAAATTTGCAGGTCCATTTCTTCTTCCCCAGGAAAGAGGTCAGCAGGTCAGCACAGCAGGGCAGCAGTTCCTTTAAAGCAGCAGTCCAGCAGAGTGGCAATCCTTGTAGCAGCACAGCAGTCCTTTTTCCTGGCAGAGTATCCACAGGTCAAGAAGTGTACTGAAAAGTTGGTGTCGGAGGTCCTTCTGTTATACACAGTTGTGCCTTTGAAGAGGAAGAAGCTTCTAGAGGCATGCCGTTGAAATGTACAGAGGCCCTGCCTTCCTGACCTGGCTCCAGACTAACTACAGAGGGTATGCAGCCCTTTGTTTGGAGACAGGACTCAGCCCATTCAAGTGTAAGTGAGGCTATGCCAAGCTCTTCACTCCCATCCTGTCAGTGATACACCTGTCACACCTAAGCTCCTATTGCATGTGGCATCTAGGAGGAATGCGCAAAGCCCAACTGTCACCCACACCTAGTCATGTGACCTAGAGGTAAGCTGCAGGCACCGCAGGAAAATGCCAACCTTCTAAAAGGGGCACTTTCAGGATTGTAATCTAAAATCAGAATTCTTCATAAATTAGGATTTTAATTTAGATTAGGATTCCATGAACTGGTTATCTCTTCTCTATTGGAAATGATACTTACAAAATGTAATAAGGCAACTCCATTGTTGTCTTCTTGGAGAGATAGGCCTTGCAGTCGTGAAAAACTAATTTAGAAGTTTTTCACTGCCAGCATATGTAAAACTTAAATGTACATGTCCTACTTTTCAAATATATTGCACCCTGCCGTCCGGGGCCTATCCTAGGAGTGATTTATATGAATTAAAAAGGAAGGTTCGGGCCTGGCAAAAGTTGTATTTTGGCAGGAGTAAATAGCAGTTTAAAACTGCACACACAGGCACTGCAATGACAGGCCTGAGACATCTTTAAAAAGCTCCTTAAGTGGGTGGCACAATCAGAGCTGTTGACCCACTAGTAGCAATTAACTTACAAGCCCAGGGCACATGTCGTGCCACTTTACCAGGGACTTATAAGTAAATGAAATGTCAATTTGTTATAAGCCAATTTCACAATTTTTAGAGTAGAGAGCACAAGCATATTAGCAATGGTTAGCACTGATAAAGTGCACAGAGTTCTTAAGCAAATTAAACAAATTCAGCAAAAAGTTGGAGGAGGAAGGCAAAACATTTGGGATTGACCACGCAAAAAAGGGCCAAGAATAGGTAGCCAAAAAAATAACATACCCTAATCCCCCACTTTGAACCATATGAGCGCGTGAGGTGAGCTAATCCGGCAGTCGATTGATTGGTTCCCCACGGGAATTTGGAAAACAATGTAGACAAATGGGATATTTTACCCCTAAATAATCAATAAATCAATCCTTTCTTTTCATTCCCCCACCACAAAGCTCATTATCTTCCATTGCTACTTATCACTTGTTTGAAGACAAATGTCTCCAATACAAGTCAAAGGAGCCAAAAACAACTTGTAAAGGCTTTATGCTACACACTGCTCAATGTCAGACCCTTCGCCCCCATTCAAGCTGCTAGAATGGGGGATGGGGGGTATAATGAGTCCCTGCCTACTACTCTAAAAACCAAATAGCAAAGGCTATCGCTGACACCCTAGGTAGGTTGTAAAACACGTATATATGTATGTTCAATGATAGAGACAGGATATCCCCCTCAATATATCTTCTCATTCAAAACTGTTTCCACAAACAAGTTTACAGCGCTAAATGATCAGGTGTGGGTATTATATGCCTAAATTGCAAATCCAAGATTTTTTGGGAGAAGAACCCTCACCCTCTTCCTTTACATGCTTCATCATAAAGTTCTTCACCCACCCTGAAATTCTGCAAGTTAGTAAGTCCAATACCTCCCTTTTAATTATCTTAATTCCTCCAGTTGTAAAATTTTTGTATGCATTAATACATCTACAGTCAAAAACTGACTGAACAACATTGGTTTCGAACACTTCACCTTGCTGATATAAAATCCTGAACAGGGACTAAATTAATCGTATACATGAGAAATTAAAAATAGTCATGTTCTAGTAAAAGATACACTTCATAGAGAAGGAAAAACATGTTGAAACTTTTGTTCCCCAAGAAGAAAGGGTCCGCCCGTAAGAAGAAGTAACACAGGGGATTTTTGATTTACTGGCGAACATGAAGACAAAAAACTGGGCTGCAATACCCAATATGTTGGTGCAAGTGAGATAGGTTTTGTAAAACGAGTCAAGCTGCATGTGAACGCAATGCATCACATGATAGGATGGCATACCATGCATACATACAAACATTTTAGAGCAGGCAAGTGGGAGATTTAAAAAAAGAATCGGAATAATGTATTTTTCCCCACTGACTTATATTGAAGCAGAATCAATCGGAGGCAATGTGGCGGCTGGTCACTCAGCTGAGTAAGCGCTTGTAACATGCCCTCCCTGACACCCCCGTTGTGAGATGGATTGGCACATGAAAACGAGCGACGGATAACGAATGAAAGGTGACTGAACTGCGAAAGGCTGCTTACGGCTACTAGAGTACTGGAATGCTGTGGAATTTTCTTACCTTGAGGCATCACTCTGTGGCAGGCTCTCTGTAATTGTTCCGGCTCCGTGGTTTCTGTGGAGTCTTCTGGCGAGTCCCGGTGCTGCAAGATTGGGCCCGTAATCTGACTGCTGACCCGGCTGGGAGTCGAGCTAAGATACCACTGGGGAAGCTGGGATTTTAATATAGATTTTCTGACCCATCTCTAGAAACCCAAAACCCTGTTCTAGAAGTATAAAGAAAGATCTTGCATGGATAACTTTAAACCACTTCCAAATAAATCCAAATGAACTCAAAGGACCACTGACTACCACTGAAAACTTTAAAGATTTACTACAAAGCTAAAAATAGTTGAACATACAAACATCTCAATAAAAGGTTCAAAAAGTAAACTGGTACTAATACAAACATAATCCTACACAAGATCCTTAAACGACTCAGGATAAAAAGCAAAGTTAATTCAAGTAACATCAAGCAACCAAGAACAGTCCGAGCTTGAAGTCTGGACTGCATTTACAAAAAGGAAAGGAATTGGTTAGTCTGTCCCTACACTACCCTAAAGTGGCATCCCTACATAACATTCCCATCAGACAAGAGTAAGGTGTCAGCAGTGAAGACTTCCAAAGAAGTACCGTCACTTTTGGCTAAGCAGATAATCTACCATTGAGCTCGTTCTAAGATGCTCCTTCTACACCTCACTCTACCTAAGTTCCCAAGACACTCTCTCTACAGCTTACTACATCCTGCTCTGTCAATCCCCTCTCAAAATCTGCTCTCCACCCTCGGGTGCTGTCCCTAATACAAAATCCCAAAATCATTCGACACGCCCAGGGGTACGCCCCTCTGGCAGGTGAAGATCTTCGGAGTTTTTCAGCATGGCATCTTTCCATTCAGCGACTGTTGGTGTGTCCTTGGATCCCAGGCACCTTCTCGCTAAATGTTGCACTCCCAAATTCCTTGGCAGCTTTTCCTCCATCCGCGCCTACTATTCTAACTCATAAACAATGGACTCTTCTACCTAACGAGCCTTGTGGCCTTGCACATGCAAGCTGAAATACATGGGAACATCTCTGCAACCATTCAAAGCTACAATTTCATATTTTACTGAGGACAGCTTTTCCAAAGGAGAAAATAATTTCTTCTCGACTAAGGCTAACAAAAAGAAAACATAGTTAGGCCTCTACGGCTTCATCATGTCTCAGGCCTCTGCACTTTTAAATGCATTTCTAACACAGCACAACATTGCATTCTACTATGATAACACGTTAATTCTGCTTTCAATATAAGCACTAGCTTCCATTTTAAAAGCCTGTATTAATTCATTCAGTATTAAACACATATTTTAAGAATTTCATTAGCAATACAACATTTTTTTTTTTTGCTGAGTTTTATATAGCGCGAACTAGACCCGAACCGAATCAGGTATCAGAGCGCTTTACATAGCACCAGTTACGTTACATGAGGACACACATTCATTTTTAGGCACGGGGAGACTAAGTGATTTTCCCAGAATCACAGGAGGTTTGGCGTTGTACCGAGACTCAAACCCAGATCCCCAGGTCCGAGGTCGAGCGCCCAAGCCTGCATTAGGCAACACTGCATTTCGATCAAGCCCCATTAGTCTCTGATTAATAAACAAATACATATCATGCTGTTTCTCAACCTAACGTTACATGTCTATACTACAGTAGTAGGTCCTCTAAATATGCGGGTACTGACTACTTGGGACTATAGTGCACCCCTACAAATTTCAAAATAACATGGCGCTCTCTCAGTTCCCCCCTTTGAGGACCCGTGTTATCACACCCTACACCATCCTTTGGGAAGAACTGACTTAGACAGAGCTTGTTGCCATTTTCCCCCTCCTAATCATTTCCATGTTCTTCAGACTTTGATACTGACTGTCCGGCAGTCCCTCCATACGTCTCTCTTGCATTCGCATTGATCTCTCCAATCGACTTGACCTGTACCACTTGTACGCTCTAACCAAACCCCACAATCCAATCATACAACATACCACTATTATTATGGGTTTCAAGATATAACCAAGAATTCCCTTCCCAAGATTGGCAAACCAACTACCAATCTTTCCAAATCCTTTTCCAATCTTTTCCCAAACAGTTTCTTCAGTCAAGTCCTCAATCTCATAATGAATCGCAGTAATGTTGTTTATATATTTCTCCAGATCCTTGCTATTATCTGGTATATATAAGTACAACATTCTTAAACCTTCAAAAGTTTACAGACTCCTCCCTCTTTTGCTAGAAGGACGTCTAATGCAAGACAATTTTGTAAAACCATAGTCCTTATCGACAACATCTCACCCTCAACTAACAATAAGAACTTAGCTGTGTTCATGGATAATTTGTCTACAACAGTCGCCAGCCTTCGGATTTTCACATCATTCAGAATCACTCCCACCATGGGTATCATTGCTCCAAAAACATCTCCAACTATGGCTCCTGCACTTTCACCTCGCTTCACTCTCACGTGTTGTCCTCCTTCTATTAGCTCAAAATCTTCTGTATGGTAAATCTTAGGGAACATTATCGCTAAATAGCACGTTCCATACCACTTCTCAGGCAATCGCACATAAGCATTCCTTCCACAGACGAAATACACCGTCGGAATCACTTGCACCACACCTTGCAAAAAGTCCTTCGCATTGTACTCTAGACTGAATGTATGCTCACACGTGGTGTGACCTACATTGACATTCTCATAATATGTCTGCGGTCGGTGAATGCAATACTTCCCTTTCTGTACTTCATCAAAAGCTTTTGGACCAAAACTCCCTTTAGCTTTGTGCAACCTTTCCTCATCTGTCCAATCCACTTTACCTTGTCCTGAATCTCCCAACTGTTTTTGTTTTCGGTATCTACCTTCCACTTGATCAATGAATTTCTTCTCGGTCTCTGCCAACAGGCACGTCAAATTATGACAGTGTGCATAAGCTGTATCCAACTCCTGTGTCGGAATAAAATACGTTCCAAGCCTGTCCTCTGACTTACAATAGTGATACTTATTCAAATGCTTATATGCCGGTACTTCAGGAAGCACCGCATCATAATTAGAAAAGAAATATTCAAAATGATTGCAACCATAAAATATGCTAAGCAACAAACTACATGAAATTCCATAAGTCAATGGGAGATGATGGTATCTAATCCCCTCGTCTACAGAAGCATGCAATTGCATACACACATAGCATTCTTTCGCATCCATCGCATCAATGTTTTCATACAACAACTTCGCATATGCATTAAGCTTGAAATTACCCTTGGACAGATCTACATGTAATCTACGACTTTCTTCTAGCAGCAAAGATCTGTCACCTCCTACCTTTACCTCTTCTTTGCTAGGAGTAGTAGGTGTAGGTGTACCCTCGACCTCTACTGCCTGCTCGTGTGGTGCCAGGTATGAGACTACAACTACTAGAATAATGAAGAGTATAACTCCTCCTAAAAGTGTGCCTACAATGCACCTAGCTCTACAGTTCGGGTTTCCAGCCTGTCGTTCTGCAACAGTATTCAAAAGTCTCTTTCTTCCTTCTTTACAATTGAAGCACTCGAACCACACCTCAGAGGCTGTAAGTCCCCTTTGATTTCAGTTCCCTTTTTACAGCAACAACAGGCAACCCTAGCCCTTCTCCGTCCTCTATGGGAAGTCCCTAAATTTCATCTTCTTCCGCTCGGACCTAGATTATTTACAGCAAGTATTTACAACAGTCTCATTCATCAATAATAAGGCTTGTTCCAACCGCTTCTAGCACATATTCCAAGAGTTCAAGACGAATAACAATGGATTCTTGAGCTGAAATTTCAGGACCAAATGTAGGAAAAAGCAATCTACTCAAAATCAAATGACGAATTCTGCTTAAAACAGGTGGATCCGGAACAGTGATGGTCAGTACCCCTTCGATCTCAAGTCCTGGTACCAACAACAACACGTCCAACTTGCTGTTAGGACTGTTACTGATCACCGTCACTGCCCTCACCCTCCCCAATCTCAGTATGCCTGGCATCAGTCACAGGGTAGGTCCACTCAGGGGTCGCGTACCTCCGGCAAGGCACTCTCTTTCACCTTGATCTTCTTAATCCCCCACGAGTTTGCTCTTCCCCTCCTCCATCTGATTCGGACTCTTCAGACACCGGGGCAAGATCTCTTTCGGAAACAAGCCTCCGGTTCAGTCGCCTTTGTCTTTCCGGCCACTGTTCCCCCGCTCTGCTGGTCCTCCTGTTCTCGACCCGCTCACTTTGCTCACTGTTCTCTTCAGCTGAGTTCGGCTTTGGGTCACTTTCACAGTCACTTCCCCTTTCAGAGACTGTTTCCAATTCACTTTCGCTATGACTCTCCTCAACTTGATCAGGTGAGTCACCAGCTTCTTCAGACACACTCACAGCTTGGCTTGTCCCCTCCTGTGGCCTTGCCACTGCAGCTGGATTTTCATCAGGGAGAGGAGCTGTTTCTTCCAAGGGTGCTGGAACTCGACGGGTGTGTGAAGGATGTACCCAATTCGGTAGCCCACCACACTTCACAGCAGTGTTTGTTATAAGGATGACTTGGTAGGGCCCCTTCCAACGAGCATCCAAACAGCTTTTTCTCACGTGCTTCCGAACCAACACCCAGTCCCCCGGACTCAGGTCGTGGCAGAGATCACTGGAAGCCGGAACCACAGCAGCCTGCACCTGAAGGGACACAGAACGGATGACATCAGCGAGTCCCTTGCAATAATCAAGGATCATATCATCTGTGATACTCAGTAAAGCTGTTGATGGTACCGCTGGTAACCTCATTGCCCTCCCCATCAGTACTTCATGAGGTGAGAGACCTGTTCTCCTGTCTGGGGTACTGCGCATATTCATTAGCACCAAAGGTAAGGCATCTGGCCACTTAAGGGACGTGGAGGAACACACTTTCGCCGTCCGAGCTTTCAAAGTTCCGTTGATCTGCTCCACTATCCCAGAAGCCTCTGGTCGATAACTACAATAGAGTCTTTGATCCATGTTCAATGCCGTACAAATCATCTTCATGACCTCACTATGGAAATGAATTCCTCTGTCCGATTCCAAAGAGGTCGGGAACCCCGAATCTAGGCACTAGTTCCCTTAACAATAACTTAGCTACTGTAAGTGTGTCGCACCTGCGTGTTGGGTATGCCTCCACCCACCGTGAGAACACACACACCACCACCAAAATATACCTCAAGTGATTGCATCTGGGCATCTCGATAAAATCCAATTGCATCCTGTTGAACGGTCCCCCTGACCCCCGATGTGACTCATGGTGACTGCCGTTCTTTTCCCAAAATTCATTTGTTGACATGTAACACACCTTTGACAAACAGCTTCGGCCACTGCATGAAACTTTGGATTGTAACATGTTTGTCTGTGCACTTGGATCATCGCATCTCTTCCCAAGTGAACTGCACCAGGAATTTGCCTCACCATCGGACTCAACAGCTCATCTGGCAACACCGCTCTTCCATCAGACGAGACCCAAATATCCATATCTCCTTTCACACAGTCTGAATTGATCCACACATTTTTCTCATGTTCGGACACTTGTTCTTGCATACATCTGAGCTCATCCCAAGTATCGGCTATGGCAAGCATCATGTCTAACTCAGTTCTTTCCTCACATCCTTCTATCTCCTGTTCAGTAAATGAATAACCTTGCTCAGCGCAGAATCGTGCAACTTCGTCCACATAGCGGTTTCCAAGTGATACGAAATCTGATCCTTTACCATGAGCCGTGCACTTTACAACAGCAATTTCCAAAGTTTCCTGTAAAGCTTCTAGAAGCAGCCTAACAAATTCTCCATTCCGGATTGGTGTTCCTGATGAAGTCATGTACCCACTCTGAGACCATAGCTGTCCATAGTCATGAACTACACCAAACCCATATTGGCTGTCGGTATAAATGGTAATCCGAATTCCCTTTGCGGCCAAGCAGGCACGCGTCAAAGCTATAAGTTCAGCCACCTGAGCGGAGTATACTCCTTCCAGTCATGCAGCTTCGACAACTCCTGAAATGGTGCATACAGCAAATGCTGCTCTCAACTGACCAACACTGTCTCTTATACATGAACCATCGCCCAAAGAAAGTTTCATCAGGGTCAAGCAATGGCTGATCAACAATGTCAGGTCTCGGTTTGGTGCAAAGTTCAGTCACATCAAGACAATCATGGACCTCACAATCTTCATCAAGCATATTTGGCAACGGCATCAAGGTAGCAGGATTCAGAACAGAGCACTGCTTAAGGGTCACATTCTCCGCAGCAAGTATAACCTGCTCGTAGTGTGTGAGTCTGTTATTCGTCAAGTGCACTGTCTTGGTCCTGGTCATCAACAGTTCAACTGAATGTGGTACAAAAACACTCAATGGATGTCCCATAACAATGCTTTCACACCTTTCAATGCTAACACCTGTTGCAGCAACGGATCTAAGACATCCGGGCAACGCTGAAGCTACAGGGTCTAAAGTAGCTGAGAAATAGGTAACTGGTCTACGGACACCTCCGTGCTCCTGAACTAAGACTGCTAAATGCACAACCCTCTCTCTCGTTCACAGCAGAAGAATCAAAAAGACTTATTGTAGTCGGGCATTCCCATGGCCGGAGCACGACAAAGGTCCTCTCGCAACTCAAGGAACGCCTTCATACAGTCGTTGTCCCATGGTACCGGATCACTCACATCTTTGTGCGTCAGTCTCTGCAAATGCTTCGCCTTCAGTGAGAAGTTGGAAATCCTCTGGTGACAGTAGCCAACCATCCCTAAGAACATCCTGACCTCTCTCTGAGTGGAAGGCACCGTCATTTTCAATATTGCCTCAATCCTGTCTGGTGACACCTTCCTTTTACCCTTCTCTATCCTGTGTCCCAAATATTGCACCTCGTTCAAACAGTATTGTAACTTATTTGGCGAGACCTTGTGTCCGTTCTCTGCCAAATGGTTCAGTAGAGCAATGGTATCAACCCTGCACGCATCTTCAGTCTCTGACGCAACAAGGAGGTCGTCTATGTACTGGACGAGAACAGAGTTCTGCGGCAGTACTAGACTCTCAAGATTCTTTTTCAAAATCGAATTAAATATCGATCGAATCTCTGTGTACCCCTGAGGGATACAACACCACATTAAGACCCTGTTTTCCAGCCGGAAAGCAAATAAAAATTGGCTCTCCTCATGCAAAGGTATTGAAAAGAAAGCCTGACAAAGGTCTATCACAGTAAACCACTCAGCTTGGCACGGGATCTGAAATAAGATCACAGATGGATTTGGTACCACTGGACAACATGGAACAACTATGTTGTTCACCCGGAGAAGATCCTGTACAATCCTGAACTTCCCACTTGGTTTCTGCATTTCCATTATTGGCGAGTTACATGGACTCCCCAATATCTCCTTCAGTATTCTCTGTTTGATCATAGACTCAATCACAGGCTTTATCCCTGCAATCGGTTCTAGGGTCAGATTATACTGGGGTGTTCGGGGAAAATCGGCATTCTCCTGGACCTGAATCTTGACTGGCTCAACACCCTTAATCAACCCAATGTCTTCTCCAGTAAAATCCCATACCACCTGGGAAACTGAGTCTCGCAGATCATAAGGGAGCTCCTCAACTGTCAAGGCAGGGTGCATTTCTATGCACACATACTGATTGGTGACCTTAAAGGTAGCATCGTCATCATTAATCTGAAATTCCACTCCTGTGGGGGTGCAATAGATGGTGCAATTGAGCTTGCATATGAGATCTCTCCCTAACAAGCAAACAGGACTTGAATCACACACCACAAATTGATGTCTATCTCTGAACGTCCCCATTCTCACAGGAATCAGTTCTGTTAAAGGATTCGTCATTTTCCTATTGGCAACACCTACAACTTGGATTGTCTGTCCCGAGAGGGCTAGGTTTGGGATTACTGCGGATCTCACAGTAGAACGGGTAGCGCCAGTATCAACCATAAATGTGGTAGGGTGACCATCAACATCAGCTTCTATGAATGGTCCCCTCTGGTCTACCTCCAGGACCGCCCCAAGAGTGCAGTCCACCTCCCCTCTCAGGCACCATCAGGCTAACGGGTCCAAGTAACATTCATCACCTTCTTCAAGAAGGGGCATCTGCCGAACAGTCTGAGTTCCTGTTGATATCTTTGGTGGCAGGGGAACCTGTACTCGAGGAGACGAGGTCCTCCCTTTGATCGACTTGGTCTTTGCTACTGCTGTCGTCATCACCTGAGGCATCTGTTCCTGCACCAGTTCCTCCTCCTGCTGCTCCTGATTTGCGGGGTTATAAGGACACTCGCGTCTCCAGTGTCCAATCTAGTGACACTGATGGCACTCTGTAGTCTTTTTCAACGTCGCTATATCTACCCTTGGCTTAGAGTCGTCTCCATTTCACTTTTTCTGTCCATTTTGTTTCCTGCCTAAGGTACCTCCCTTGTCTGCCGATTGCATCTGGACCATCATCAGCTTGTCCTTGAGCTTTTTGTACTTCGAGTCTATTTCATCGCTACAGTATCTAGCATATCTCAAAATCTCATCCAGCAGTTTGTTCTGCCAACAAATTAAATGTTGCTGGCTCATAAGACAAATATCAGGCCTCAACCCTAGAACAAACTTTTTACACAAACTGTCCCATGTCCCTAGGATTCATCACATCTAACCCACTGTACTGCTTGAAGACCTGTAACAATCGCTCATAGTACTCATGCACTGTCTCCTTAGGCTCCTGAGTCGTCCGGTCTATTTTCACCCAATCAATATCCTGTGGTGGTACCTTAGATTTCAACCACGTGATCACTTGCTCGTATTTTTTCATTACAAGAGGTGAGGGTCCATTTGTTGCAGGATCGCACTCTGGCTCCACAATGGGCCATTCAACAACGACATTGCATGGTATCCACGAATCTCCTGGAACAACAATATCAAACAAGGTGTTCAAATCGATCCACAGCACCTTCGAGATCTTCACAAACCTCTCTACCTGCTTGCACCACTCAACTGGGTTCTCTCGCAGCTTTGGGAAATCATTCGTAAAGGCAGCCAAATCTCCCCTACTCCAGGGCACATGCACATATCCCCCATTGGCCACCTCCCACAAAGGGTATGCCTCAATTCCCGCCATTCCTGCTCCCGCAGGGGTTGTCTCAATAGTACTCCTTCTAACACTCTTTTTCTTTGACCACCTTTCCTCCCATTTGTCAAGCCTACTCCATGCTCGTATCCCTATAATCAGTTCCCGAATGTGGGTCTTCAATCCGATCACTCTTTTCTCTTCCAAATCCTGGTCAGTATATTGCAGTCTGTGATTACCCTGCAACATTTTTGTCTTAGACAGGTCCACATCATATTTGTCTGCTAATTCAGTCAGTTTCTCGTGGGACAAAGCTTTCCGATTCACATCCTTCGCCACAAACAGCAACTCATCTGGTTCATAGAGCTCAATCCTTTCTAAGGGCAAGTTTCCTTCAACGATCTCATCCACCTCTGCTTTCAATTGCATCACATCAATTCTTTTTGCCTTTATTGCCGCACTCAAGGTGCCACGACTAGATGCACCACTCGATTCCCTGGACTCATTGTCCTGTCCCCTGCTTCTACAGATTTCAGGGGTGTTGGGAGGAACTGTCCTATTTTCAGTATTTCCATGACCCCTTCCCTCTCTTATCCTGTCACTTTGAGCCCCTTCAACTGACTCCCATGTCCTCAAGTCCGGCCTCAACTCCCCTATAGATTTTGGTCTCGGGCCCCTCAAATCCATTGGACCCCTAGACGAATCCGCTGACGCCGGCAATGGGGTACTCCACCCTGTAGGCCTTGGCATCTGACCCGCCCCATGTACCATACTGTCTCGTTCACTGTTTATGCTCCCTTCTGTACCCATCTGCGATGGACTCTCACCTTGTGTATGCTCTGGATTATACACTGACACTATGGGTCAATAGTGACTGGTACTGTAAGAGCATCCGGCAGCCTCTGAGAACCTCCACTTCCCACATTCTGTCCTTCTCCTGTCGAGATATTTCCCACGACCTCAGTTCTGGGGGGATTGCGGTACCCTCACTTCCTCTACCGGGACCGACTTCTCCTCCCCAGCCTCTGAATTGTATGGGGGTGGTCTCTCTGATAACAGCCTTTCTATCAAGCTATCGTCCGTGTCACTGTCATCGTCCTCGGTGCTCTTTCTCTGTGCATCCCTGCTTTAACTAACAGTGGGTATAACCTGTCTCCCTCAATCGTCTGTATTCTCCACCTCTTTTCCAAAGCATCCCACCTCGCGTCTTGGATGGCCCTGACTGATCTCTTCACTATTTCCTGTCGCATGTCCCTGTTCCTTTCGTGCGCCGCCCTGATCCATGCATTCAATGCCTCAAACTGTGTCGGTCTAGGCAGAGGTCGCAAAGAAGCCATAATTGCTTTCAACTGATACACCACTTCCAGTCTGAACGTCCCGTACCTAGGGAAGGTCAACTCCTCATTTCCATCTGTCATTTTTGCCCAGTTCTCAAGCCATAATATAGTGTGAAACCCAATGTTTGTAGCCATATAATGAGCCCGAGTATCTTCGGGTGGGGCTTCTTACCCCCCCAGGGGTTATAACCTCTTCTCTTTTCTGAAATCTCTCGCAAAGCTTTAAAACATTTCATGATGAAACCCAGCGTCTCTTCTCCCGCAGCGCTCTTTTGCTTCCTGTTGACACTCCTCCAATTACAGTGCGGCTTCACACCAACCGCCCTATCCCAGTGCGGCACCCTCTGACGTCACTCGCCTCCACGGCGCAGCAGTTCCCCTCCTTTACAATTTGTTTCTCACTCACACACACGTCCCAAACATACACTGAAATGATCACTTCGCTGTACGTTCACAGTCTCGTAATTGTCACCGAACTGGCAACTGTCTGTTCACGAAACGACCGGACAATCACTGCAGCTGATAGGTTACAGCACACAGCAACTCACGACCTGTGCCAGTTACTCACGCACTCACACATTAGTTTCCCCTATCTCGGTCCAGCGGGCGATCAATGGTACCTCACGATCCCCTTAACAATGGTCGACAATTACTCTAGGTGTGCGGTACACCTAAACCACTTAAGCTACTCCTTGAGCTTAAGATTTTCCCGGGCTGTGCGCGGTCACAGCCTGATCTCCTTTTATACAACAGGCATTCGAACTCCGCAAGAACTTTTCAACACAACACAACATATAAACACCGCAATCTAACAACATACAACCCTATTCATACTCACTCTCCCACGAACTGCTGCTTTCCGCCGCACCGTCACTCTCTGTCAGTTTCCATGGAGCGCCATCTTCCACCGACAATCCACTGGGCAATCATCCTCTAATTTCTATGGGCCTTGGGAACTTCTTATCCTAATCTAGATCAGATCTTTCCCTACTCTAGAATGGGAACCATCCTCTGCTACCAACTGGGGAAGCTGGGATTTTAATCTAGATTTTCTTACCCATCTCTAGAAACCCAAAACCCGGTCAACTGAACTTTTTCCCTGTTCTAGAAGTATAAAGAAAGATCTTGCATTGATAACTTTAAACCACTTCCAAATAAATCCAAATGAACTCAAAGGACCACTGACTACCACTGAAAACTTTAAAGATTGATTACAAAGCCAAAAATAGTTGAACATATAAACATCTCAATAAAAGGTTCAAAAAGTAAACTGGCACTAATGCAAACATAATCCTACGCAAGATCCTTAAACGACTTAGGATAAAAAGCTAAGTTAATACGAGTAACATCAAGCAACCAAGAACAGTCCCAGCTTGAAGTCTGGACTGCATTTACAAAAAGGAAAGGAATTGGTTAGTCTGTCCCTACACTAGTGGCATCCCTACATAACATTCCCATCAGACAAGAGTAAGGTGTCAGCAGTGAAGACTTCCAAAGAAGTACCGTCACTTTTGGCTAAGCAGATAATCTACCATTGAGCTCGTTCTAAGATGCTCCTTCTACACCTCACACTACCTAAGTTCCCAAGACACTCTCTCTACAGCTTACTACATTCTGCTCTGTCAATCCCCTCTCAAAATCTGCTCTCCACCCTCGGGTGCTGTCCCTAATACAAAATCCCAAAATCATTCGACACGCCCAGGGGTACGCCCCTCTGGCAGGTGAAGATCTTTGGAGTTTTTCAGCATGGCATCTTTCCATCCAGCGACCGTTGGTGTGTCCTTGGATCCCAGGCACCTTCTCGCTAAATGTTGCACTCCCAAATTCCTTGGCAGCTTTTCCTCCATCCGCGCCTAATATTCTAACTCCTAAACAATGGACTCTTCTACCTAACGAGCCTTGTGGCCTTGCACCTGCAAGCTGAAATACATGGGAACATCTCTGCAACCATTCAAAGCTACAATTTCATATTTTACTGAGGACAGCTTTTCCAAAGGAGAAAATAATTTCTTCTCGACTAAGGCTAACAAAAAGAAAACATAGTTAGGCCTCTACGGCTTCATCATGTCTCAGGCCTCTGCACTTTTAAATGCATTTCTAACACAGCACAACATTGCATTCTACTATTATAACACGTTAATTCTGCTTTCAATATGAGCACTAGCTTCCATTTTAAAAGCCTGTATTAATTCATTCAGTATTAAACACATATTTTAAGAATTTCATTAGCAATACAATTTTTTTTTTTTTGCTGAGTTTTATATAGCGCGAACTAGACCCGAACCGAATCAGGTATCAGAGCGCTTTACATAGCACCAGTTACGTTACATGAGGACACACATTCATTTTTAGGCACGGGGAGACTAAGTGATTTGCCCAGAATCACAGGAGGTTTGGCATCGTACCGAGACTCAAACCCAGATCCCCAGGTCCGAGGTCGAGCGCCCAAGCCTGCATTAGGCAACACTGCATTTCGATTAAGCCCCATTAGTCTCTGATTAAGAAACACATATATATCATGCTGTTTCTCAGCCTAACGTTACATGTCTATACTACATTATTAGGTCCTCTAAATATGCGGGTACTGACTACTTGGGACTATAGTGCACCCCTACAAATTTCAAAATAACATGGCGCTCTCTCAGTTCCCCCCTTTGATGACCCGTGTTATCACACCCTACACCATCCTTTGGGAAGAACTGACTTAGACAGAGCTTGTTGCCATTTTCCCCCTCCTAAGCATTTCCATGTTCTTCAGACTTTGATACTGACTGTCCTGCAGTCTCTCCATACGTCTCTCTTGCATTCGCATTGATCTCTCCAATCGACTTGACCTGTACCACTTGTACGCTCTAACCAAACCCCACAATCCAATCACACAACATACCACTACTATTATGGGTTTCAAGATGTAACCAAGAATCCCCTTCCCAAGATTGGCAAACCAACTACCAATCTTTCCAAATACCTTTCCCAAACAGTTTCTTCAGTCAAGTCCTCAATCGCATAATGAATCGCAGTAATGTTGTTTATATATTTCTCCAGATCCTTGCTATTATCTGGTATATATAAGTACAACATTCTTGAACCTTCAAAAGTTTACAGACTCCTCCCTCTTTTGCTAGAAGGACGTCTAATGCAAGACAATTTTGTAAAACCATAGTCCTTATCGACAACATCTCACCCTCAACCAACACTAAGAACTTAGCTGTATTCATGGATAATTTGTCTACAACAGTCGCCAGCCTTCGGATTTTCACATCATTCAGAATCACTCCCACCATGGGTATCATTGCTCCAAAAACATCTCCAACTTTGGCTCCTGCACTTTCACCTCGCTTCACTCTCACGTGTTGTCCTCCTTCTATTAGCTCAAAATCTTCTGTATGGTAAATCTTAGGGAAAATTATCGCTAAATAGCACGTTCCATACCACTTCTCAGGCAATAGCACATAAGCATTCCTTCCACAGACGAAATACACCGTCGGAATCACTTGCACCACACCTTGCAAAAAGTCCTTTGCATTGTACTCTAGACTGAATGTATGCTCAGACGTGGTGTGACCTACATTGACATTCTCATAATATGTCTGTGGTCGGTGAATGCAATACTTCCCTTTCTGTACTTCATCAAAAGCTTTTGGACCAAAACTCCCTTTAGCCTTGTGCAACCTTTCCTCATCTGTCCAATCCACTTTACCTTGTCCTGAATCTCCCAACTGTTTTTGTTTTCGGTATCTACCTTCCACTTGATCAATGAATTTCTTCTCGGTCTCTGCCAACAGGCACGTCAAATTATGACAGTGTGCATAAGCTGTATCCAACTCCTGTGTCCGAATAAAATACGTTCCAAGCCTGTCCTCTGACTTATAATAGTGATACTTATTCAAATGCTTATATGCCGGTACTTCAGGAAGCACCGCATCATATTTAGAAAATAAATATTCAAAATGATTGCGACCATAAAATATGCTAAGCAACAAACTACATGAAATTCCATAAGTCAATGGGAGATGATGATATCTAATACCCTCGTCTACAGAAGCAGGCAATTGCATGCACACATAGCATTCTTTCGCATCCATCGCATCAATGTACTCATACAACAACTTCGCATATGCATTAAGCTTGAAATTACCCTTGGACAGATCTACATGTAATCTACGACTTTCTTCTAGCAGCAAAGCTCTGTCACCTCCTACCTTTACCTCTTCTTTGCTAGGAGTAGTAGGTGTAGGAGTACCCTCGACCTCTACTGCCTGCTCGTGTGGTGCCAAGTATGAGACTACAACTACTAGAATAATGAAGAGTATAACTCCTCCTAAAAGTGTGCCTACAATGCACCTAGCTCTACGGTTCGGGATTTCAGCCTGTCGTTCTGCAACAGTATTCAAAAGTCTCTTTCTTCCTTCTTTACAATTGAAGCACTCGAACCACACCTCAGAGGCTGAAAGTCCCCTTTGATTTCAGTTCCCTTTTTACAGCAACAAAAGGCAACCCTAGCCCTTCTCCGTCCTCTATGGGAAGTCCCTAAATTTCATCTTCTTCCGCTCGGACCTAGATTATTTACAGCAAGTATTTACAACAGTCTCATTCATCAATAATAAGGCTTGTTCCAACCGCTTCTAGCACATATTCCAAGAGTTCAAGATGAATAACAATGGATTCTTGAGCTGAAATTTCAGGGCCAAATGTAGGAAAAAGCAATCTACTCAAAATCAAATGACGAATTCTGCTTAAAACCGGTGGATCCGGAACAGTGATGGTCAGTACCCCTTCGATCTCAAGTCCTGGTACCAACAACAACACGTCCAACTTGATGTTAGGACTGTTACTGATCACCGTCACTGCCCGCACCTTCCCCAATCTCAGTATGCCTGGCATCAGTCACAGGGTAGGTCCACTCAGGGGTCGCGTACCTCCGGCAAGGCACTCTCTTTCACCTTGATCTTCTTTATCCCCCACGAGTTTGCTCTTCCCCTCCTCCGTCTGATTCGGACTCTTCAGACACTGGGGCAAGATCTCTTTCGGAAACCAGCCTCAGGTTCAGTCGCCTTTGTCTTTCCAGCCACTGTTCCCCCGCTCTGCTGGTCCTCCTGTTCTCGACCCGCTCACTTTGCTCACTGTTCTCTTCAGCTGAGTTCGGTTTTGGGTCACTTTTACAGTCACTTCCCCTTTCAGAGACTGTTTCCAATTCACTTTCGCTATGACTCTCCTCAACTTGATCAGGTGAGTCACCAGCTTCTTCAGACACCCTCACAGCTTGGCTTGTCCCCTCCTGTGGCCTTGCCACTGCAGCTGGATTTTCATCAGGGAGAGGAGCTGTTTCTTCCAAGGGTGCTGGAACTCGACGGGTGTGTGAAGCATGCACCCAATTCGGTAGCCCACCACACTTCACAGCAGTGTTTGTTATAAGGATGACTTGGTAGGGCCCCTTCCAACGAGCATCCAAACAGCTTTTTCTCACGTGCTTCCGAACCAACACCCAGTCCCCCGGACTCCGGTCGTGGCAGAGATCACTGGAAGCCGGAACCACAGCAGCCTGCACCTGAAGGGACACAGAACGGATGACATCAGCGAGTCCCTTGCAATAATCAAGGATCATATCATCTGTGATACTCAGCAAAGCTGTTGATGGTACCGCTGGTAACCTCATTGCCCACCCCATCAGTACTTCATGAGGTGAGATACCTGTTCTCCTGTCTGGGGTACTGCGCATACTCATTAGCACCAAAGGTAAGGCATCTGGCCACTTAAGGGACGTGGAGGAACACACTTTCGCCGTCCGAGCTTTCAAAGTTCCGTTGATCTGCTCCACTATCCCAGAAGCCTCTGGTCGATAACTACAATAGAGTCTTTGATCCATGTTCAATGCCGTACAAATCATCTTCATGACCTCACTATGGAAATGAGTTCCTCTGTCCGATTCCAAAGAGGTCGGGAACCCCGAATCTAGGCACTAGTTCCCTTAACAATAACTTAGCTACTGTAAGTGTGTCGCACCTGCGTGTCGGGTATGCCTCCACCCGCCGTGAGAACACACACACCACCACCAAAATATACCTCAAGTGATTGCATCTGGGCATCTCAATAAAATCCAATTGCATCCTGTTGAACGTTCCCCCTGACCCCCGATGTGACTCATGGTGACTGCCGTTCTTTTCCCAAAATTCATTTGTTGACATGTAACACACCTTTGACATACAGCTTCGGCCACTGCATGAAACTTTGGATTGTACCATGTTTGTCTGTACACTTGGATCATCGCATCTCTTCCCAAGTGAACTGCACCATGAATTTGCCTCGCCATCGGACTCAACAGCTCATCTGGCAACACCGCTCTTCCATCAGACGAGACCCAAATATCCACATCTCCTTTCACACAGCCTGAATTGATCCACACATTTTTCTCATGTTCGGACACTTGTTCTTGCATACATCTGAGCTCATCCCAAGTATCGGCTATGGCAAGCATCATGTCTAACTCAGTTCTTTCCTCACATCCTTCTATCTCCTGTTCAATAAATGAATAACCTTGCTCAGCGCAGAATCGTGCAACTTCGTCCACATAGCGGTTTCCAAGTGATATGAAATCTGATCCTTTACCATGAGCCGTGCACTTTAAAACAGCAATTTCCAAAGTTTCCTGTAAAGCTTCTAAAAGCAGCCTAACAAATTCTCCATTCCGGATTGGGGTTCCTGATGAAGTCATGTACCCACTCTGAGACCATAGCTGTCCATAGTCATGAACTACACCAAACCCATATTGGCTGTCGGTATAAATGGTAATACGAATTCCCTTTGCGGCCAAGCAGGCACGCATCAAAGCTATAAGTTCAGCCACCTGAGCGGAGTATACTCCTTCCAGTCATGCAGCTTCGACAACTCCTGAAATGGTGCATACAGCAAATGCTGCTCTCAACTGACCAACACTGTCTCTTATACATGAACCATCGCCCAAAGAAAGTTTCATCAGGGTCAAGCAATGGCTCATCAACAATGTCAGGTCTCGGTTTGGTGCAAAGTTCAGTCACATCAAGACAATCATGGTCCTCACAATCTTCATCAAGCATATTTGGCAACGGCATCAAGGTAGCAGGATTCAGAACAGAGCACCGCTTAAGGGTCACATTCTCCGCAGCAAGTATAACCTGCTCGTAGTGTGTGAGCCTGTTATTCGTCAAGTGCTGTGTCTTGGTCCTGGTCATCAACAGTTCAACTGAATGTGGTACAAAAACACTCAATGGATGTCCCATAACAATGCTTTCACACCTTTCAATGCTAACACCTGTTGCAGCAACGGATTTAAGACATCCGGGCAACGCTGAAGCTACTGGGTCTAAAGTAGCTGAGAAATAGGCAACTGGTCTACGGACAACTCTGTGCTCCTGAACTAAGACTGCTAATGCACAACCCTCTCCTTCGTTCGCAGCAGAAGAATGAAAAAGACTTATTGTAGTCGGGCATTCCCATGGCCGGAGCACGACAAAGGTCCTCTCGCAACTCAAGGAACGCCTTCATACAGTCGTTGTCCCATGGTACCGGATCACTCACATCTTTGTGCGTCAGTCTCTGCAAAGGCTTCACCTTCAGTGAGAAGTTGGAAATCATCTGGCGACAGTAGCCAACCATCCTTAAGAACATCCTGACCTCTCTCTGAGTGGAAGGCACCATCATTTTCAATATTGCCTCAATCCTGTCTGGTGACACCTTCCTTTTACCCTTCTCTATCCTGTGTCCCAAATATTGCACCTCGTTCAAACAGTATTGTAACTCATTTGGCGAGACCTTGTGTCCGTTCTCTGCCAAATGGTTCAGTAGAGCAATGGTATCAACCCTGCACGCATCTTCAGTCTCTGACGCAGCAAGGAGGTCGTCTATGTACTGGACGAGAAAAGAGTTCTGCGGCAGTACTAGACTCTCAAGATTCTTTTTCAAAATCTAATAAATATCTATGGAATCTCTGTGTACCCCTGAGGGATACAACACCACATTAAGACCCGGTTTTCCAGCCGGAAAGCAAATAAAAATTGGCTCTCCTCATGCAAAGGTATTGAAAATAAAGCCTGACAAAGGTCTATCACAGTGAACCACTCAGCTTGGCACGGGATCTAAAATAATATCACAGATGGATTTGGTACCACTGGACAACATGGAACAACTATGTTGTTCACCTGGCGAAGATCCTGTACAATCCTGAACTTCCCACTTGGTTTCTGCATTTCCATTATTGGCGAGTTACATGGACTCTCCAATATCTTCTTCAGTATTCTCTGTTTGATCATAGACTCAATCACAGGCTTTAGCCCTGCAATCGTTTCGAGGGTCAGATTATACTGGGGTGTTCTGGGAAAATCAGCATTCTCCTTGACCTGAATCTTGACTGGCTCAACACCCTTAATCAACCCAATGTCTTCTCCAGTAAAATCCCACACCACCTGGGAAACTGAGTCTCGCAGATCATAAGGAAGTTCCTCAACTGTCAAGGCAGGGTGCATTTCTATGCACACATACTGATTGGTGACCTTAAAGGTAGCCTCGTCATCATTAATCTGCAATTCCACTCCTTTGGGGGTGCAATAGATGGTGCAATTGAGCTTGCATAGGAGATCTCTCCCTAACAAGCAAACAGGACTTGAATCACACACCACAAATTGATGTCTATCTCCGAACATCCCTATTCTCACAGGAATCAGTTCTGTTAAAGGATTCGTCATTTTCCTTTTGGCAACACCTACAACTTGGATTGTCTGTCCCGAGAGGGCTAGGTTTGGGATTACTGCGGATCTCACAGTAGAACGGGTAGCACCAGTTTCAACCATAAATGTGGTAGGGTGACCTTCAACATCAGCTTCTACGAATGGTCCCCTCTGGTCTACCTCCAGGACCACCCCAAGAGTGCAGTCCCCCTCCCCTCTCAGGCACCATCAGGCCAACGGGTCCAAGTAACATTCATCACCTTCTTCAAGAACGGGCATCTGCTGAACAGTCTGAGTCCCTGTTGATATCTTTGGTGGCAGGGGAACCTGTACTCGAGGAGACGAGGTCCCCCCTTTGATCGACTTGGTCTTTGCTACTGCTGTCGTCGTCACCTGAGGCATCTGTTCCTGCACCAGTTCCTCCTCCTGCTGCTCCTGATTTGCGGGGTTATAAGGACACTCGCGTCTCCAGTGTCCAATCTGGTGACACTGATGGCACTCTGTAGTCTTTTTCAACTTCGCTATATCTACCCTTGGCTTAGAGTTGTCCCCATTTCACTTTTTCTGTCCATTTTGTTTCCTCCCTAAGGTACCTCCCTTGTCTGCCGATTGCATCTGGACCATCATCAGCTTGTCCTTGAGCTTTTTGTACTTCAAGTCTATTTCATCGCTACAGTATCTAGCATATCTCAAAATCTCATCCAGCAGTTTGTTCTGCCAACAAATTAAATGTTGCTGGCTCATAAGACAAATATCAGGCCTCAACCCTAGAACGAACTTTTTACACAAACTGTCCCATGTCACTAGGATTCATCACATCTAACCCACTGTACTGCTTGAAGACCTGTAACAATTACTCATAGTACTCATGCACTGTCTCCTTAGGCTCCTGAGTCGTCCGGTCTATTTTCACCTAATCAATATCCTGTGGTGGTACCTTAGATTTCAACCACGTGATCACTTGCTCGTATTTTTTCATTACAAGAGGTGAGGGTCCATTTGTTGCAGCATCGCACTCTTGCTCCACAATGGGCCATTCAACAACGACATTGCATGGTATCCACGAATCTCCTGGAACAACAATATCAAACAAGGTGTTCAAATCGATCCACAGCACCTTCGAGCTCTTCACAAACCTCTCTACCTGCTTGTACCACTCAACTGGGTTCTCTCGCAGCTTTGGGAAATCATTCGTAAAGGCAGCCAAATCTCCCCTACTCCGGGGCACATGCACATATCCCCCATTGGCCACCTCCTGCAAAGGGTATGCCTCAATTCCCACCATTCCTGCTCCCGCAGGGGTTGTCTCAATAGTACTCCTTCTAACACTCTTTTTCTTCGACCACCTTTCCTCCCATTTGTCAAGCCTACTCCATGCTCGTATCCCTATAATCAGTTCCCGAATGTGGGTCTTTAATCCGATCACTCTTTTCTCTTCCAAATCCTGGTCAGTATATTGCAGTCTGTGATTACCCTGCAACATTTTTGTCTTAGACAGGTCCACATCATATTTGTCTGCTAATTCAGTCAGTTTCACGTGGGACAATCTAGCTTTCCGAGTCACATCCTTCGCCACAAACAGCAATTCATCTGGTTCATAGAGCTCAATCCTTTCTAAGGGCAAGTTTCCTTCAACGATCTCATCCACCTCTGCTTTCAATCGCATCACATCAATTCTTTTTGCCTTTATTGCCGCACTCAAGGTGCCACGACTAGATGCACCACTCAATTCCCTGGACTCATTGTCCTGTCCCCTGCTTCTACATATTTCAGGGGTGTTGGGAGGAACTGTCCTATTTTCAGTATTCCCATGATCCCATCCCTCTCTTATCCTGTCACTTTGAGCCCCTTCAACTGACTCCCATGTCCTCAAGTCCGGCCTCAACTCCCCTATAGATTTTGGTCTCGGGCCCCTCAAATCCATTGGACCCCTAGACGAATCCGCTGACGCCGGCAATGGGGTACTCCACCCTGTAGGCCTTGGCATCTGACCCGCCCCATGTACCATACTGTCTCGTTCACTGTTTATGCTCCCTTCCGTACCCATCCGCGATGGACTCTCACCTTGTGTATGCTCTGGATTATACACTGACACTATGGGCCAATAGTGACTGGTACTGTAAGAGCATCCGGCAGCCTCTGAGAACCGCCACTTCCCACATTCTGTCCTTCTCCTGTCGAGATATTTCCCACTACCTCAGTTCTGGGGGCGGCTTGCGGTACCCTCACCTCCTCTACTGGGGCCGACTTCTCCTCCCCAGCCTCTAAATTGTATGGGTGTGGTCTCTCTGATAACAGCCTTTCTATCAAGCTATTGTCCGTGTCACTGTCATCGTCCTCGGTGCTCTTTCTCTGCGCATCCCTGCTTTAACTAACAGCGGGTATAACCTGCCTCCCTCAATCGTCTGTATTCTCCATCTCTTTTCCAAAGCATCCCACCTCGCGTCTTCAATGCCTCAAACTGTGTCGGTCTAGGCAGAGGTCGCAAAGAAGCCATAATTGCTTTCAACTGATACACCACTTCCAGTCTGAACGTCCCGTACCTAGGGAAGGTCAGCTCCTCATTTCCATCTGTCATTTTTGCCCAGTTCTCAAGCCATAATATAGTGTGAAACCCAACATTTGTAGCCATATAATGAGCCGGAGTATCTTCGGGTGGGGCTTCTTCCCCCCCCAGGGGTTATAACCTCTTCTCTTTTCTGAAATCTCTCGCAAAGCTTTAAAACATTTCATGATGAAACCCAGCGTCTCTTCTCCCGCAGCGCTCTTTTGCTTCCTGATGACACTCCTCCCATTACAGTGCGGCTTCACACCAACCGCCCTATCCCAGCGCGGCCCCCTTTGACGTCACTCGCCTTCGCGGCGCAGCAGTACCCCTCCTTTACAATTTGTTTCTCACTCACACACACGTCCCAAACATACACTGAAATGATCACTTCCGACCAAGCAACCACTTTGCTGACTGTACGTCTACAGTCTCGTAATTGTCACCGAACTGGCAACTGTCTGTTCACGAAACGACCGGACAATCACCGCAGCTGATAGGTTACAGCACACAGCAACTCACGACCTGCGTCAGTTACTCACGCACTCACACATTAGTTTCCCCTATCTCGGTTCAGCGGGCGATCAATGGTACCTCACGATCCCCTTAACAATGGTCGACAATTACTCTAGGTGTGCGGTACACCTAAACCACTTAAGCTACTCCTTGAGCTTAAGATTTTCCCGGGCAGTGCGCGGTCACAGCCTGATCTCCTTTTATACAACAGGCATTCGAACTCCGCAAGAACTTTTCAACACAACACAACATATAAACACCGCAATCTAACAACATACAACCCTATTCATACTCACTCTCCCACGAACTGCTGCTTTCCGCCGAACCGTCACTCTCTGTCAGTTTCCATGGAGCGCCATCTTCCACCGACAATCCACTGGGCAATCATCCTCTAATTTCTATGGGCCTTGGGAACTTCTTATCCTAATCTAGATCAGATCTTTCCCTACTCTAGAATGGGAACCATCCTCTGCTACCAACTGGGGAAGCTGGGATTTTAATCTAGATTTTCTTACCCATCTCTAGAAACCCAAAACCCGGTCGACTGTACTTTTTCCCTGTTCTAGAAGTATAAAGAAAGATCTTGCATTGATAACTTTAAACCACTTCCAAATAAATCCAAATGAACTCAAAGGACCACTTACTACCACTGAAAACTTTAAAGATTTATTACAAAGCCAAAAATAGTTGAACATACAAACATCTCAATAAAAGGTTCAAAAAGTAAACTGGCACTAATGCAAACATAATCCTACGCAAGATCCTTAAACGACTTAGGATAAAAAGCTAAGTTAATACGAGTAACATCAAGCAACCAAGAACAGTCCCAGCTTGAAGTCTGGACTGCATTTACAAAAAGGAAAGGAATTGGTTAGTCTGTCCCTACACTACCCTAAAGTGGCATCCCTACATAACATTCCCATCAGACAAGAGTAAGGTGTCAGCAGTGAAGACTTCCAAAGCAGTACCGTCACTTTTGGCTAAGCAGATAATCTACCCTTGAGCTCGTTCTAAGATGCTCCTTCTACACCTCACTCTACCTAAGTTCCCAAGACGCTCTCTCTACAGCTTACTACATCCTGCTCTGTCAATCCCCTCTCAAAATCTTCTCTCCAACCTCAGGTGCTGTCCCTAATACAAAATCCCAAAATCATTCGACACGCCCAGGGGTATGCCCCTCTGGCAGGTGAAGATCTTCGGAGTTTTCTAGCATGGCACCTTTCCATCCAGCGTCCATTGGTGTGTCCTTGGGTCCCAGGCACCTTCTCGCTAAATGTTGCGCTCCCAAATTCCTTGGCAGCTTTTCCTCCATCCGCACCTACTATCCTAACTCCTAAACAATGGACTCTTCTACCTAACAAGCCTTGTGGCCTTGCACCTGCAAGCTGAAATACATGGGAACATCTCTGCAACCATTCAAAGCTACAATTTCATATTTTACTGAGGACAGCTTTTCCCAAGGAGAAAATCATTTCTCCTCGACTAAGGCTAACAAAAAGAAAACATAGTTAGGCCTTTACGGCTTCAGCATGTCTCAGGTCTCTGCACTTTTAAATGCATTTCTAACACAGCACAACATTGCATTCTACTATGATAACACGTTAATTCTGCTTTCAATGTGAGCACTAGCTTCCATTTTAAAAGCCTGTATTAATTCCTTCAGTATTAAACACATATTTCAAGCATTTCATTAGCAATACGACATTTCTCATGTGGTTACATATCTGCATTAGGCAACACTGCATTTCGATTAAGCCCCATTAGTCTCTGATTAATAAACACATATATATCATGCTGTTTCTCAGCCTAACGTTACATGTCTATACTACATTCGTAGATCCTTTAAATATGCGGGTACTGACTACTTGGGACTATAGTGCACCCCTACAAATTTCAAAATAACATGGCCCTCTTTCACCGCCAAAGAACGCCAGAAGTGGAAGGACCCTCGGTGTAGGAGGGAATGCGTCATTACCAAGCAAGCCCTCGGAATGCGACCAAAATAAACAACAAGGTGGAGCGGTTGCAACTGTTCAGATCAGCAGCCCGGCTCGCAATGCCAAAGGTCGGAAAAGAGTGACTCCTGCAATTTTCTTGTCAGCCAGGAGAGGCAGCAAGCAGAGTCAAGACATCTCTGAGGGAGCAGAGGGGGCCGAGGTCCTGGAAAATTCTGCTAAGGTGAGCGAGGAAGAAGATGGGCTCACAGAACATATCTTGACCAATACAATGATAGCGAGTTGGGGGGACTCCTCTGGGGAAAACTCTGATGTTACATTAATAGGGAAGAGCTTAAATCCGAATTCAAGGAGGGAGACTCCGATAGTAATGGGGATCCCGGAAATACCAGTCAACCTGGAAACAGAAGCGGCGGCATCACTTGATGGTAGGCTATCCTCGGAAAAGAAAGATGGTTCTAAGGATAGATCAGATGGTGAGGCGGTAAATATGCTGGAGATAGACACAAAGGGGCCATTTTACTCACTGTCGGATCACTCTAGCTCATCTGGGAGGAATCCTTACAGATATCTGAGAAACCTCTTAACTTAACAAGTGGATGCTGGAATGAATACTAGTAGTGTATGCCAGGAGGAGGAAACCCCAGGGAGAAATGACAGAATATTCAGTACCGGGACAATACGCAAGAAACCTGTTTTACATGCATCAGAGCGGGCCGATAGACAGACAGCTCCAGGTCAACATTCTAAGGGAAGGGTGGGCAGTGGTCATAGCAATGGGTCCTCTGTGGGCAGGCAAGATCAACAGAACACAACAGAACATTCAGGAGATATCTCACTAACAGTCATATATGAGACAATGATGACCCACAGAGAAGAAAGTCGGGCAGAAAGCCTAAAAACCCAAGATGCATGCAGGAAATTACAGAATTCGGTACGGCGGATGGATAAAACTTGTTCAGAAATTGGGGAAAGGGTATCGGAAGCAGAGAATGGAATCTCTACCTTAGAGGATGAGATGGCAGCACAGAAGACGGCAACTGAGGCGCTGACAACACACAAGGATGATCTATCCTGGAAGATTGAGGACATGGAAAATCGCCTGAGGCGGAACAATTTAAGAATTCTTGGTATACCTGAAAGCGTTGAGGGGTCAGACCCATGGAAATTTGTTGTGAAACTCGTTACCGAGGCTTTTCCTGAACTAGTCCACTGGTTATGGGATACTGAGATACAACGAGCCCACAGATTCTCTTTTCAACTAAAACAAAATCAAGCTAATACGAGGCCTAAAGCCATATTGATATGTCTATCTAATTTCTTGTCTAGACAGGCGCTATGTGATCTAGCTAGGCCAGATAGACAGCGAAAAGCGGCTGGAGTAGAATTCTTTGTTCGCCCTGATTTTTTCTCCACTACTGTGGAAAAACGATGGTAACTCCAACAGTTAATTGCTCCTTTTCAAGAGAAGGGGGTTTAAGCATTTCTCTTAGCTCCAGCTAAATTGAAAATTATTTACAAAGAGAAAACTAGTTTTTTTCCTCTGAATTAAAGGCAAAACAGTATTTACAAGAGATTAAGCACAAGTGAAACAATATATAAGGGTGGGTGGCTTCAGGTAGCACAAGTAATAATAATGCTCGTATTGCTTTTCAAAGATAAAAGAGTGTGAAATTTGTACTGATTTGCATGCCTACATAAACTTTCTTTCCGTGATTAAAATGTTTTTTTCTCAGTATTTGCTACTTATGGGTCAGACAAGGGTAGTATACATCGGGGAGACACGGGGGACAGGGGTGGTTACGAGGCTCTCCATCACTGTAGACCTTTGTGTCTCTTTTAGCCTCTTTTTTGGGGAAGGGGGACCTCCATTGGTAGGGGAGGTAGTACAGGGGAGGAGGGAGGTGGTTGTGCTATGGGGAGGAGGGAGGCTACTAAGGGGGTGGGCCTGGTGGGGTAAAAATCACAAAAAAGCCAGTAGCTGTGTCAGGACCTATGAAAGAAATAAAGAGGAAGCCAAGAAAGACAGGAAATGTTATCTATTGCTTCAAACCAGGATAAATGGCATGTTTAACTGTGTGTACATTTAATGTGTGTCTGATGTAGTCTTATGTAGTTTGTTTCCCTATTGCTAGACTTGCATAGAAGCTTCGGATCGTGCAGTCCCCACATATCCTTATTTTCTCCAAAATTTCATTCCTGCCAAACCCTGCCGGTCCTTCCTGCTTATTACTTAAAAAACTCCTAACCTGCAAATATTTATTTTAAAAACGTCCGTCAATGCCATATTTATTTATTAACTCTTTAAACTACACCACCCCCTTGGAATCCATCATATCACCAATCTGTGCTATCCCCTTATAAGCCCACCCCGCCATTGTTCAATCCGCAAAGACTGCAGCTGGAAAGGATCTATTTTTATCCATCTTGGTGTATCTGTTATATCTCCCCAAACAAAACTTCTTCAAAAAAGCATTCCAGATCTTGATAGCTGCGCTGACCGTCTTGAACCTCGTCCTCTTATAGTATCCAAAATCAGTGCAATTTAAAAAACAATTTTCTGCTTCTGCCCCTGGAACCACTGTATAGACTTCGGTGGAAATGCTAGTAACTCTTTGATCGAGACCACTGCCTCCAATCAACCCCTGCATATATTGTATGGCTGCTGCCCAGTAATTAAGTCTAAAGTCAGGGGCACCCCACCCGCCCCTCTCTCTCGGGAGGGAGATGAACCTATAGGCCCTCCGCGTCTTGCCACGAGCCCAGATGAATCTATTCAAAATTACCTCCAATGCATTAAACCATCTAGCTTCAAAGTATAAAGGAATGGACCTAAAAAAATAAAGGAATTTAGGCAGGATCAGCATCTTTATAACATTAGTGCAGCCCACGAGGGATAAATGCAAATTGTTCATCCTTTCCAGATCTGTCTTTACCCTAGTCATTAGGGGAGCCATGTTGTTCTCCACCACAGTATCCAGATCTGCCGAAATTGCCACTCCTAAATATACTGCCGAACCAACGACCCTTAAATCATTGCAATTTGAATACCTATTTCCCACTATCTGGGTCTTGGTACTGTTCAGGCTATAGCCAGAGGCCTGCCCAAACAACTGGGCCTCAGCTTCCACCTCCCTAATAGCCAACGACGGATTGGGTGTCAAAATGGCCACATAGTCCGCGTAAGCCAGGGTTTTTACCACGCAGCCGTTTACCCTCATTGGTGGGATCCCGGGATTACCTTCTAGCCTTCGTAGGAGCGGATCCAAATAAAGCGCAAACAGAAGGGGGGATGAGGGACAACCTTGCCTAGTCCCCCTACAGATCTTAACCGCTGCTGAATACCCCCTATTAACTCTGATCTTAGCTGTCGGTTCTTTATATAAGGTCTGTATAGCCTTTATGTAGCCTTTTCCTATGCCGCTCCACCTCATAGCTAGCCACAGGTAGCCCCAGGAGACCCTATCGAACGCCTTTTCTGCGTCTAGGAACAGCGCTGCCATAGGGTCTCCCAGGGTACCTGCCGCATCAAACATTGTGACAACCTCCCTAACATGCCGCGTAGTACCTTTGCTGGGGATAAACCAGTGTTGTGAGGGGCTTACCAAACACTCAATGACCCCAGCTAGCCTCTTTGCTAATATTTTCGAATATATTTTTGCATCGGCGTTCATTAGTGTGATTGGCCTATATGAGCCTGGTGCAGTCGGGGGTTTCCCCTTTTTTAATATCACAATCATATCCGCCCCCCCCCCCAACGAATCAGGAATCGATTCCCCCTTTTGTGCCTGCAGCATAATGTTAAACATATCCACAATCATCTCCCCTTGAAATACTTTGAAAAACTCCACCGGGATCTGATCCGGGCCCGCTGCCTTACCCAAGGGGAGACTGCTCAAAGCTGAAATGAGTTCCTCTAGGTGGAATGGAGAGTCTAGCAACTCCTTTTCTTCCTTGAGCATGGATGGGGGAAGAGTGTCCCTAAGATACCTCTCTATATCCGCCAACCCCCCTACATCATCAGAAGCATATAGGTCCGTATAGAATTGCCTAAAAACTTCTCTCACCAAGTAAGCTTCAAAGACAGAGTTACCCTGAACATCCATGATCTCCTTGATGTCAGATGAAGCTAATCTCTGCCTGGCCCGTATAGCTAGAATGTGGCCCACTCTCTCGTTTAACTCGTATGCATTTTCTTTTTTAATAAGATAATTCTCTGCCCCTTTATTAGCAATACATTCTGAGGCTTCTGCTCTGAGCGCTACAATTTTGAGCAAATGTTGCTCAAGCGGGAGATGCTGCTGTATAGCTGACGATAGTTCTTCTTCCACTTTAAGAAGATTTTTACATAGTTCCTCTGCCCTGGCTTTCTCCTTCTTCTGTTTAAACAATACAAAGCTCAATGTCTCACCCCTGACTCCAGCCTTAAAAGCATCCCATACGACTCCCGGGGGTGCTGTCCCTCTATTAATATCCCAAAAATTCTTAATCCATACTTCCATATATTTCCGATATGCTTCGTCCTTCAGTAATGCTCGTTCGAAAGTCCAGTGCATATCTCTTCTTTGGGCCTGTCCTATTTTAATTGTTAATACCAGTGGGCTATGATCTGAAATAACCTGGGCTGCCTTTCAATTTGTGAGCCAGGAATCAGAGAATTGGTCATTAAAAAATAGTCCAGCCTAACCATAACTTTGTGGGGAGCTGAAAAAAATGTGCTGCCATCTATATGTGGGTGTATCTTGACCCACGGATCATCCAGAGAGTTGTGCAATACCATATCTGATAGTGCTCTGTATGTTTTCCTCTTCCTCCCTGTGTACTGCCCCCTGGCTGTGCAAATGAGCTACTGAGGTCATGTATATTAAAATCACCACAGCAAACAATAGGCTCTGGCCACTGAGCCAGCTCTGTATCCAGATATTGAAAAACATCAGGGTCATCCTCCGTGGAGCCGTAAATTGTAACCAGCGTTAGCTTCCCTCCTTTGAAATCTATTTCCAGTAGTACCCACCTGCCCCATTGATCCTCTTTCTTCCTCCTCACAACCACATCCCTACTTCTCCCCAATACTGCTACCCTCTGGTTCTTGACCCTTACTTGGTATTCGCCAATACTGTAAACCACAGTTGCTCCAAAAGGTACCCCTTTGCGCCCTCTATGTGAGTTTCCTGTAGACAAACCAGGTCTAAGCGGAGTGTTTTAAGTAGTGCAGCCACTCTAAGTCTTTTATTCAGTTCGTTAAGCCCACAGACATTAATCAAAGCAATCCTACAAGCCATTAAAATACATCAAATGCCTTGCCAATGAGAAAGACCAATTCGTTAAGCATATTTTGATGCTGATGCCAAAAAGAAAAAAGAAAAAACATACTATACTGTATGTACTGTATACGATGTGCACTAATCAGTACAATAATGTGCTGAACCAAGCAATATACACCATTAACTTGTCTACCTTTCACCCCCCCCCCCCTTATCCCACTTACCCCCCCTACCCTTCCCGCCCTCCCCTACCCCCGCCTCCCCCTTATGGGCAAATAGGTCACGAATGACCTATGTGTGGCCGCTTTTGGATTGCAGCAATCGCATCACTCTCCCTTCTACCAACATAATGCAAAAACTACAAAAACTTCTGCAGACAAATACGGTTGATGGGCCATGATTGAATGTATTGTAGCAAATAAGAAATGCACAATATGCTCTGTGTATGGCTCCAATCACGATGAGACTCAAATGAGCGGAAATGCCGCCGTGGAAAGGCATAGGAGCACAGCCATCCTAATATGGCTGGCGGTGTCTGATAGACACCGCCAGCCATGTTAGAACATTTCCGCCGCGGTCGGAAGGCGACCGCGGCGGAAAAGTGGCGGACTGAAAAAAGATGCCCCAGCCATCCTAATCTGGCGGGGGGTCTTTTCTCAGTCCGCAGCGGATAATCCGCATCCTCCGGGCCGGCGGTGGCTTCCGCCGGCCCGGAGGATGCGGATCATCCGCTATCATAATGGGCCCCTTAGTTAGGCCCTGCTCGCTAGGGAAGGCTCTACCTATTCTATTTTTTATTTAGTGTCCTTATTTAAGTTTGTGGGCTATATCCGTGTGTAGCGCAAACTAGGATTTAAGTAATGCGCATGGGGTTTGTTGTCTCAGAGGGGACCCTACATATATATATATGTGTGCGTAACAGTGTATACAAAAACTATTTGTTTTACGATGCCGTGTAATTTCCTATGTTTTTTGGGTCTATGGTGGATATCTTGTGTTGTTTTCGGTAATTGTCTACTGGCTTATTAAAATACCATTTTTTTTAAAAAAAGAAGCAGAATCAATCTGCCTGAATCGGGTCTGTGTCATGTGTGGTGACACTACAATCAGCAGTTCATCTTTAGCAGTTTAATAACGTAGCACAAACAAAAACAGGGTTCTATAGTTTGTGTTTTTGGGCTATGAAAATCTGCCCAAAAAAAATGTTGAAGCCTGTCACAAGCTATAATCTCCCCTTGCAAGAATTGAGGACAAAGTGTTAACCTTTGTAGTCAAAGGTAATTCTTGGAGGGGGAGATTTGAGTGTGCATGAAAGGCATCAACATTTTTTTACTGGCAGTTTTACAAAACTCAGAATCTGGTTTCTGCATGCAGTAATCGGGTAGCTGGAGACTAGACTTGAAATCGGTAGTCTCCCATCTGAATTAGGAGGGTTGTCGTGTATGTACCATGCTACATATCACGTCGTGTCACAGGATAAGTGGATTTTATTGCCTGGCATGATAACAAAGCATGAGCAGTGAATGCCTTTTGCCTCTTACAATACCTTAAAACTGGCACTTCCCTAGCTGTGCCCACAGCATCCGGTTGCAGGAAAGGTGGCTAGGTGTGCAGGAGGCTAATTACCATTGACAAAGAAATGGCTAGTATTAAAAAAAAAAACTCTAATCTCAGAGATTTTTCACAGTGGTTCAAATCTCTGGTACTTTTACAGTGTGTTACTAAAGGGATTGTCCCACCCCTCTTCATTCATGAGTCCAAAAAAACCAAAAAATCCAGAATTAGAAATATTGACATTTTGTACATTTGTTTATATGGTCGTCGCGGGTTGGGTGGAGCCTGTGTGCGGTGCAGTGAGTACCAAGGGTGTAAATCACAATATAAGCATTCATTAATTCTCTTGTTTCATGTATGCTTTATAAGCAACTAATATGATGATTTACATTAACTGTTCTCAATAAAGGAAATAACCTTGGAGACAGTTGCTGTGAGTATTTCCCTTGAATTTGATATATTTTGCATGCACCGCATTAGACCAGAGAGCGATAAGTCCTGATGAATGCTAGATACCCAATGGGTTGTAGCTACATGACTGAAAATGTTGACTGTGGAGTTATGGGAACTATTGTGGGTCCTATCACATCAAACACTTTATTAGTTTTTAATCTTGCCAGGAAGGGTATCCTAAGTAATTGTAACAAATTCTCCAGGCCTAGTATTAATAAGAAATACGTTAAAAGATCCAAAATTCTGATCAGCCCAGATAGACTGCGTAAATGTTTATATGGGGGGGGGAGAAACATCTGATGATTTATAGCCTGAAAGTAGGTGATTGTTCTCTTCCCAAAACACTTTGGATATTCAGCTTAGTCGTATAATACACATTTAAGGATACATTAACTCCTTCATATTCTTTTTTGAAACAAGGTTGTAACCCCCCTTCTAGATATTGGGGGGCTTATTTGCAAGGCCTTTGCACCACTTTTGCGTCATTTTTAACATGGGAAAAGTGACACAAAAGTGGCACAAGGGGCTTGTAAATCTGCCCCTGGCTGTGCAGAACCTTCACAAAATGAACTGAAAATCCACTCTCTGCAGGGGTTTCCAGGTCACTGTGTGCATCTGCCTTCATCAGGTGACGGTATAAAGGCACCCAATGTCATATGACACAGGGTGGTGCCTTGCGGGTTGGCTGGGAAGCCTCAAGCTCCCGTGTAGGTAGCTATGGATGACCCTGCGTTGACCAGTTGTCCATCAGGCAGGAATGCGCTCGGTGACCACAACAGGTGATTAGATGCTTGTGAGAGGCCAGCATTTATTTAAATAATAAATGGGAGGGAGGTGATGTAGCAACGAATGTGTCCTGTGGAACACAGCTTTAGAAACATGTTCCTTTCTTTTAAGATCCTAGTTAGAATGTGAAGTCTGCACTCAGCCAGCAGGGAATTTTCCCCGAAGCCTTTAATGCAGTCATGCACATATAACATTCGCTTGATTGATTTAATGAACTGTCTGCCCACGAGCAGAGACACGGCCTCCATTTTAAGTGCACTTTCCCGGAATATTGAGCCGGCATGGACAGTTTTATATCTCTCCTAAGGAGTACTTTAGCTGCATTGCCAGCGTCGTGGAATCAAAAACAATCACGTTCACATATTTACACACCTATACATGGGCTTTTGGTCACATGTACATGTATGGATTATAAAAAGAGAAAGCAGCTAGTATAGGCAAAATTTTGCAGCAATACAAGTTGGTTATCTTTCAATATAGGCATTGTACATTTCGACGGTATATTCACAGAATGGGCAGCTGTCCTATTAGACTTGTTCTAAACCAAAAAAAAAAAATGTTTTTATGCTCTTTCAAGAAGTCCCATCCCCTATATATTCCCTTCTCCATGTTTGCACATCTCGCCATACCAAAACCATTAAATGGTGGTGGATTATCACTGAATAGGGGTAAATGGCACACAAGGGAATCATTTGGAAGTGTGTTTTCTTAAGTATCAATTGAACTACCTCTCCAAATAGTGACAGATAGAATTAAACCAATGATATAAACATACATCAATTTGTCATAGAAATACATTTTAAAAAAACCAAAAGAAAACAAGCATACACAATATTCAAATTATAATAGAATATCTATAATCCATACATGTAACAAGCATTGGCATGGCCAATAGGTCTCGCCTTTGGGACCTTATAAGTGTTTAGCCAGGCAACAGTTGATGTTTTTGCACCAAGGATATGGTGCTGCATAACTAAATACTCATAAGGTCCCAAAAGCGAGACCAAGTGGCTATGCCAATGCTTGTTCTTTTTCCGGTGCTGGCATCGAGCTGTTCAATAAATCAATTTACTAAAGCAATAAACTGTAGCCACCACATATTTGAAGATTCTAACAATTTTAATGAGGCGTCAAGACATGTTGGCTTCCGTTCACTTCAAGCGATGCAAGCAGGCGCGGTTCCTCCATTGGGGCGTAAGGGCGTAGCCCCCCCTGCCGCCCGCAGCTCCCTCAGCGTTTTTAAGTTTAGACTGACAATCATGTTGATTGCTTGACATGATTGTACAGGCGGCAACACAAGTGCGCATGAGTGGGGACGGAGGGTGAATTTTTACCCGTGCCCACGCATGCGGACTTGTGTTTTTGCGACGTTGCGCATGCCCATTAGGAGCCCTAATGGGCGTGCTGCGGGCGAGAAGGTACCTGTGCCCCTGGCGCCAGGATTGGCCAGGGGCGCTGTGAGCCTGTGACGTGTGGGGAGCAGAGCCCAGAGGTGGCGCGGACCGGGATCGGCAGCAAGGTAAGAGTGTGTGTTTTTATTTTATTTTAAAGTGTTTGGTGCGAGCGTGCGTGTATGCATGAATGTTTGGTGGAGAGTGTTGTGAATGGATGTGTTTGTGTGTATGCGTGTGTGAATACATTTCTTTGAGTGTTGTGTATGTGTGTGTGATTGGCTTCGTCTTTTATGACTTCGGGACACGAATCCCCATTCTGAGGCCGAGGCCGGGGCTTTGCTTAACGTCTCCGTCCTTCTACCCGGTTCTGTTAGACTCACTCAGCCAGTGATGGACGAGCGATGACGCAGACAGCCGGACACCCGTAGCCCCCCCCCCTCCAAGAGCCGCCCAGAACTCTGCAGCTGAGCACTTATTAGTGATGTATTTATTGCACGAGTGCTTCTCAGGAAATGAAACCAGAACTTACCACGAGAAAGCATTTTTCAGCCTCAGTTGTTGTATAATGTGTTTTTCCTGAAGTGTGGAGTCTGAAGCAAACGCCTCAGCCACTCGGCTCCACATAGCAGATGTTTATGGCTCCTTGTTCAATAGGACTCGTTTCACCTCACTGGCCTCTTGGGGGTGGAAGCCAGAGTGGATTCACAGGGATACGGACTGTGACCAGGAGTCAAACACGGGTCATTAATCCACTGACCAATCACAGCACGCCAAGAGATGCGCATTAAGTGGCATGTATAAGACTATTGTGCCCCACGGGTGCATGCACTGGGTCCTTATTACGATTACACACTTGATAAAGGGCTCATTAACCCAAGAGTGCCCGATTTAAGCCTTTGAGGAGTGGATCCAGCCACATTTTCAGGAAGGTCATTATGCAAATTAGTGCCATTTACATCTACTGCATTACAATGTATTTGATATGCATAACCTGGAAAATCTGCCATGAATCAGAGAGAACACACTCTTCTCTGTAGATGTGCAATACTTGTAATTGGCCGAGTACTGGCACTTCTCAGGCGCAATCCGCGTGTTTGGAATAGTGCCTGCACTTCAGTACTGCAGCATTAAGCCAGTGTTTCTGGGTGCTGTCACCCTACAGAGATGAGCACCCTTTGTCCTTCTAGGTGCTGCCACCACTGCAGGAACCTACACTTTTTGGGATCATGGGTGCTGTCACTACTGGAAAAGTCTGCAGCCCGTGTTCTCCTAGGGACTGACTTCCCAGAAGAAGGTACCCCATTGTCTGTGTCAATGTTGGGCAGCCTGGATAGACATAATCTAATAATGTTTGTTTAAAGGTGAATTGTGGAAACGGATAACTACCAACGTCCTGTGTGCTTGCAATCGAAGCATTTGCAATAATATTTACTAAAAATAAACGTTTGAGAGTTAGAGGGGGAATAACCCCCTGCTCTGCTAGATTTGCATTTTTTACTAAAGTTAATTATTGTCTGGTCAATGCACATCTGCCAAGCTGCTCAGTGCATTCATTAATGTTGATTTTATCTCTGTAAGCATGGCCTGAAGCATGCATAGTGCTGTTAACTCAAAGGCCAGGACTGTCTTAACATGTCACACAGTATATGGGCCTTTTTAGTGGCTTGGCGAAAAGCATTTGGAAAACTCATAAATTCACCAGTTCCCACTATTTGTTATTTGGAAAGAGCTTAAGTAGCAGCATGCTGAAAAAATGAAATCACCTCTGTTCAAGAAAGCAGCAACAACAACCCACTCACGCAGGACAGGTTGGGGTGTTCCACCACAATGTGAGTTTTTAATATCACTCTAAGACTATTGTCTCCAGAATATGATAGCCTGGAGATATTCTGTGGTGATCAATAAAGTTTGTTAAAAAAAAAAAGAATATTGTCTCCGGAAAATCGCCCACCACCAGCCGCAGTCTATCCTGGGATGGGTAGGTGTTGGGCAGGAGAGTATGATATCTCTTTATTAATGTAATAACTGCACTTTCACAATTGCTTTATTAACCTTCCTGCTTTCTCAAATTTGCTTATGCAACCGAACCCTTTATGGGGTTCGGGCTCGCTCGCTGCGCTCGCTCGCTACGGTGCAGTATGCAAGTCAGTTTGCGCCTCACCACTTTCAGGTGTCACCAGCCGCCCCTGAATGCAAGTGTAGTGTTCCGATGCGCGAGGTGGCGTTTCAGCCTACCTACGCGTTCGGGACGAGCGAGCGCTGGCGGGTGACGTCAGACGCTCGCGTGTATAAATAAATGGGCATGGCCTCGGCTAAGCAGACGGAGCCGCGTGTAAGAGCAACTTGCCGGCTCCTGTGATTATTAGCGCGAGCGCGCTAATTGAATATATGGCGTTATCAGCAAACGCCACACTGGCGACGAGGGTGTATCTATGAAACACCCGGTGGTGATATCTGCCTGTTTCTGTGCCAGATTCTCTGCTGCCTGATGGTGCATTCGTCGTGTGCAGAGCCTCCCTGGAAGGCCCAGCTGTGCATGCTGTTGCTGTGTTGGAGGTCGGAGGTATGATTTTCCCCTGGGGACCCAGAAAGCATTACCCTGCACAGGCCCACGGGCCAGAGAGGTGCGGGACGGTGCCCATCCATGTAACTTCCTGGGCCAGGTGGACTGCCTATGCCAGGCTGCTGTACCAGGACCCTCATGCCTGGGCTGGTAATCCCTGGCTGACCGCCCTCGTAGATGACAGGGGGACAGGAGCAGTGCCCAGAGGAGAAAAACAGGGTGTCGCCCCTCGACAAAACTGCTAAAGAGGAAAGGGGCAGTACACGGCCTATGCAGCGCGCTAAGCACGTGCCAAAATGGCGTCAATCCCCGCCCTTGAGCCGTTCCTCGTCGATGGTTCCCCGTCGTCCCTAGCCCCGCGATGGAGGGATTGGACCGATCGCCTCCAAATATATTTTGAGGGGGCAGGGATATCCAGAGAAAGGTGCAGGGCCCTATCACTCCATCTGGGAGGCAAGGACATCCACCGAATATACAAGACCATCGTGGAAGCCACTCCGAAGACATACCTCACGCTACTGACCGCTTTAAATGCCCATTTCGAGCCTATGGCAAACAGAGACTACGAAAATTTATCTTTCGTCAAGCCAAGCAGGAGGCCGAAGAGTCCCTAGATGCGTTCCATGGCCGACTAAAGGAGCTAGCCAGCACGTGTGGGTTCCGTGATGAGCAGGAGGAGATCCGAGGACAGATCATCCAAGGGTGCTACTCATCCAAACTCCGAGTCGCCATCCCCCAAGAAGACGGTAAACCCCTGGTGGACATCCTCACACTAGGCCGTTCGAAGGAACTGTCGCTGGCGAGGGCCTCACACATGGAAGCAGCCCTGCACCGCCCCATCAAGACAGAACAAGCCCACGTGGCAGAGAAGGTGAACGTGGTGAGACCCAAAGCGAGGCAGACCGGAGGAAGGAGACAACCGGACAACAAGAAAAAGGAATGCGGGTACTGCGGAGGCCAGCCTCACCGCATGCAAGTTTGCTCAGTAAAAGGGAAGAAATGCAGCGTGTGCGGGTGGATGAACCATTTCGCAGCAGTGTGCAGATCCACCAGAGCCAAGAAAGAGGCCGCACAAGCGGTGCGAGAAGAGCCGGACAGCGAGGACATGGATGAGGACACCGACGAATACCCGGTCCACTATGTGTTCGCAATCAACCAGCCACAAAGAAAGAAGCGCCGCCTGCCGAAATGTCGCATCATGATCCATCAACAGGAGGTAAAAGCGACTATTGATACAGGGGCATCCATTGAGCTAATGGCCGCCAACGTCTATAATCAACTACGCACAAAGCCTCCGTTACGAGAAGCAAAGATCCGAGTATTTGCGTATGGCCAAAAGACGCCTATCCCACTTATCGGCTGTTTCAAGACCGACTTGGAGCACGGAGAGACGAAGATAGGCACCACCATCTACGTCACGAAGGCAGGCAGTGGCATGCTGTTGAGCGGGCAATCAGCCTAAGAGTTGAAACTGATTTCGTTTGCCATGGCGGTATTAGAAGAGGAGTTGGATACCATCATGGAGGAGTTTGGCGAAGTGTTCAAAGGAATTGGGTGTTTGAAAGGGAAGGAAGTATCCCTACACATTGATCCATCCGTGCAGCCGGTGGCGCTGAGGCACAGGCGAATCGCATTCCATCTGAGGCAGAAGGTCGAAGAGGAGCTGGAGGCCCTAGAAAAACAAGGCATCATAGAGAAAGTCAGCGGGCCAACCCCATGGGTATCCCCGATCGTGATTGCCAGGAAGCCGAAACAGCCCGGACAGGTCCGCATCTGCGTGGATATGCGCCTCCCCAACGCCGCCGTAACAAGGGAACGACACCTAACGCCCACTATCGATGACATCTTAGGAGAGTTGAACGGGGCAAAGTGGTTCTCCAAAATGGATCTCCGATCAGGCTATCACCAGCTGCCACTCCATCCAGACTCGAGGTATATAACCACTTTCTCTACCCATGTAGGCCTCAGACGATATCGGCGCCTGAATTTTGGCATCTCCAGTGCAGCTGAGGTATTCCAGAATACCATTAGAGAAGTCCTCAGCGGGCTCCCCGGAGTGCTCAACGTTAGCGATGATTGGCTGATCTACGCGTCAACAGTTCAGGAACACCACCAGAGGCTGAGAGGAGTCCTCAAGAGAATCAAAGAATCAGGCCTCACTCTGCACCGTGAGAAGTGCCAATTTCTACAGAACAAAATCAGCTTCTTTGGATATACATTCTCTGATCAAGGGGTGGCCCCGGATCCAGACAAAGTGAAGGAAGTTCAAGAGGCCCCTGCCCCAACAAACATTTCAGAAGCCAGGAGCTTCCTGGGCATGGTAAACTTCTGCGGACGTTTCATCCCCGACCTCTCTAACATTACCAAGCCTCTCAGAGAATTGACCAAATCCACAACCACATGGCAATGGGGCCCCGAACAAGAGCAAGCTTTCAGCGCAACAAAAGCGGCCCTGTCGGCAGACACCACCTTGTCGTACTTCGACCCTGCAAAACCCACCAATGTGGCCGTAGATGCCAGCCCTTACGGCCTAGGAGCGGTACTGGCTCAATTGCAGAACAACGGAGACTGGGCACCCATCGCCTACACCAGTCGGTCCCTAACCGAAACGGAGCAAAGATACTCGCAAATTGAGCAAGAGGCCATCGCAATTCATTGGGCCTGCAGACATTTCCACGTATATGTGTATGGCCACCGCTTCACGGTATCGACCGACCACAAGCCACTCATACCTCTCTTTCAAGGTTCGGCATCGAAACCACCCCCCAGAATTGAGAAATGGATCCTCCAGCTGCAAGGATACGATTACAGAGTGGAGTACAAACCGGTATCCACGAACCCGGCGGATTATCTATCCAGGCATCCCCAAAAGGCCACCAAAGAGGAACAAGAGGAGGCGGAAGACACAGAAGAATTCGTCCGATTGGTGACTGAAAGATCACGACCCCTTCCCATGAGCCTAGCTGCCTTCATTGAAGCCTCTAATGGAGACGAATGCCTGCAGGTAGCTGCGGATGCAGTCAAGTCTGGAGATTGGAGGGCTATCCAAGATTCTCTGAGTAGGAAGACGCCCCAAGCCAAGATGACACTGGAATCCATCCTGAGAGTGAGGGGAGAACTGTCCGTCGACGGGCAAGGGTGTCTTCTACGAGGCCCCAGACTAGTGATGCCGGCTAGCCTCGCCCAACAGGCAGTAGACCTAGCGCACCGAGGGCACCAAGGAATGGTGAAAACCAAAAGCAGATTGAGGGCCAAGGTCTGGTTCCCCGGCATGGATGCCATGGTCGAACAAACAGTGAAGGCCTGCAACTGGTGTCAAGCGGCAGGGCAAGCGGATCGACCCCACCCAGTGGCCACAGAAGAAAATCCCCAGAGACCGTGGGAGTGCGTGAGTGCGGATTTTGGGCACCTCCCGGATGGACGCAATGCTCTAGTCATTATTGACGACTTTACCAAGTACCCGGAGGTGGAAATAGTGGGAAGCCAGACAGCCAGCGAGGTGATCGCCAAGTTTGAGAAGACCCTAGCCAACAGAACTCGCTCAAATAATCAAGCCAGCAAGCGGAGAGGAGCCAAGGAGTCCACTATCCAATCGCAAGACCAAGTGTACGTCAAAGATCGGTATCCCGGGAGCAAGTTCAGACTTCCCTTCGAGCACCGGCCGTGGACCGTCACCCGCCGGACCGGCACAATGGTGACCGCCCAGAGAGGAGCTGAAACCGTCACCAGAGACGTATCCTTTTTCAAGAAAGCTTACCCCGGAACACCTCCAGGCTCCGGACCTGAACCTGAAAGACTGCCCCCGAATCAACCACATGAAAACCAGGACGCAGACCAGTGCCCGGACGACGGCGAAGATCTGATGGACCAAAGTTCCCAATCCCTGCCTGCCACCCCCCGGAATGACCTGCCCCCCTCTCCCTCATTCCGAGGGGAGCACAACACCCCCGAGCGCAGATCCCAGGAGGTGGCCCGGTACAGAGGTGGACAGTCCAGGTATGGCCTGCGAGGGAATCCCGCGCCATCTTCGCTGCTGACCGACTATCTGGTGTAACCATCAGGAACTGAGACTGGCAGACTGGTAACAGATCCATCGGTTTTTCTTGACTGCAATGTTTTTGTTAATGTCGTTGTTTAATAAAGGTTGGAAGGAATGTAGTGTACCAATGCACGAGGTGGCGTTTCAGCCTACCTACGCGTTCGGGACGAGCGAGCGCTGGCGCGTGACGTCAGATGCTCGCGTGTATAAATAAATGGGCGTGGCCTCTGCTAAGCAGTCGGAGCCGCGTGTAAGAGCAACTTGCCGGCTCCTGTGATTATTAGCGCGAGCACGCTAATTGAATATATGGCGTTATCAGCAAACGCCACAGCAAGCTCTAAACAATCACCTCAGATCCTCTTTTCGGGACTTCCAAGAAAATCCATCTTTTAAAGGAGAGCCAAAGTGGAGAACGATCACCCTTCTTGCACAGACCTAGCACCCTCGACATGAAACTGCACACACATCAAAGCTCTGCCACTTGTATTACATTTATATGTACTTACGCGGTAATACACTGGGTGGGAAATGTGACATGGTCAGGAGGACATCAAGAGGAATTACTAATATGAGGGGAGCAAGAGCTACTGGGGAAAGGCTCAGTGAGCAAAAACCTGGGAAGCTGCACTCCCTCAGTTCACAGGGTTAGAATGCCACACACAGAGCAGCAATGGCCTTTAACTATGGAAGCTCTGCCTGTGGTTCTGTGCCACTGATGAGACTCAAATCACTATCCCTCCCGCAAAGCAAGGCAGGGGTCAAAGGTCAGAGAAGCTTAGTGAAACCACTGTGGGCATGAGGGACAGCCCGCAGTCTCTGGGAGAACATGTGTGATGTGGAACAAGCAGGCCGAGGTGGAGCAACGCGCCATCTGCATCTCCATACACCAGAACTACAAGTACCAGCATGCACATCAAAATCCTGGCTTGACGAGTGTCAGGAGAAAGCCTGTGTCATAACAGCTTACCTTAGATGGGGGTATGTACGTGTACACCAGGGTCTGACAGCATGATGCACGTTATGTGGGCCTCACATCCAGGGGCATAGGAGACACTAAAACTCTGGGGGGGACAGGGAAGACCTTGTGGACTTTCCATTGACCCTATACAAATCACCGCCTGTTAAACAAATACAGTCGCATAGTTTTGAAGTGAAGTATTGAGAAAAGCAGGCATGTAGTCACAGTTTGCAAGTATGCTTTATTGTTATTTACATTCACATAGTAATCGGACCAAATGTTAAAAAAACATGTTTATGAACCTTGCATCTTCATGCACCAAGCAAAAAAGGTCGCTGACTTCCGGTGAGGGTGTCATGTTTGTAAGTGCATTATGGTTTGAAAAGTACCTGCTGCTACATTCCTGGTCTCCAGCAATTTTCAGGCAACAATAAAAATGTGAGGATAACTTCGGTGATTAATGATCTTTATTGAGAGAGATCAGAGGTCTGACTACTGGAAGTTTTGACTCATGGTAAGGTAGCCACAATGTGTTAATATGCCTGCTGCAAAGAACGTTTACCACGCAGATCACAAAATGCATATAATGTAAATAGGTCAGTGAGTTACTTCTTTTGTCGGAGAGATTCTTTTGCTATTTGTAGTTTATAAGTTAAAATCCTAACATTGAACAGTGAGCTATTAACCGTCATCAAAGAGCTGCATGAAAACTGCAAGGTATAGATTAGAACGTTATGATTTTAACCCAGTCTTTCGTTATCCTAAGGTTGGAAAATGGATTCATTAGGATGGAAATCAATTCTGATTATTAAAGAGAACCCCCAACCATGGTGTTATGTTTTAAATTCTGGGTTTGTGCTCCTCTAGTTTTGCAAAGCCATCTGTGCCCTGGGTAATCCCCAACTTTTTGCTGACTGGTACTGGTGGTACCTCACTCTGACCCTGGCCTCTGCCTAACCAGGCCCTGGGCCAGTGCTATGTTGAAGGAAACACTTACAAATACAGTCAAAATACCTACATACACTAGGGTGCACAATGGGTTAGAGTACCTCCATGATTGACATGACCTCTCCTATACATAATAGGGCATGGGGATTGAAACTACCTTGAAGTCCGTAGTATATATTAGGGCATAGTGGTTTAGAGGCCAGCAGCCCTTCCTGCACTTGCATATGTGCACTGCTGTAGCCTGAAGTCAGTTTAAAAGCAGGCCCGTGTTGGAGGACTGCTTTTAAAATGCAAATTGTGCCCAATCTTGACTTTTGGTTTTGGGGCACTTACAAATTGATAAACTACAATGTATCCCCAGGGGTTCCCCTAGGTGTCCTAGGGGTGAGAGGTCAGGTATCTACAAGGAGGACCCTTATAAAATGAGTGTTATATGCCCTGGGTGTAGTGAAATTGCACATTTCACAGCCTACATTGTAGTATAGTGCTTCCCAAAATCGGCTTTTGTGCTAGGAGCACTGTGAAGTGAGGATCTACAATATTTTGATATAATCAGAACCTCTAAAGTCTTTCTTATGTATTCTAGGGGTGGGGGGTCCCGTAGGTATAAGGAGGATTCTTATATAGGCCCCGGTATTGGGGAAATTGGCCAGTTCATTTTTCCATTGCAGATCCCCAGCCCATAGGTTAACATTGCAAGAGGTTATTAAATAATAACTGGAGAAAGGAAAGCTATACAACTAGGATTAAAGGACTCAGAAGAATGTTAATGATAAATGCAACAATGTGGTATTGTTGATTTTATTCTAAAATGTACAGACAAGAAGTTATAAGACTTTCTTATCTACAAGCCACAATTCAGCCCTCTAGTGCCCTGCCTTGATTGGTCAGAGGTAAGTAGAGTGGACTGGCTATTTCAAGATGTGATAAATGACCCCTGGAGTTAGGAGGCCTGTCTGGGAGTAGAGGTTGCTGGGCATAGGAATGCCAGAGCCAGGGGGAGGGGTAGTAAACAATGCTCTTCAAGAGAAGGAGACAAGCTGGACAAATCCCTTTCATTTACACCTCTCCCACAGCCAGATGGGGGATTAAGGAGGAATTCTCAGATGTAAGGGGAGTGGACCTAGGTAGATGAAGCCATCCTGTAGGCTGGTGTAGTTAGTTCTGCTCCCTCTGCTGGAAAATCAGCCATGATGAATTTTGGAGAAATTGTGCTCTATTTGGTAAAATAATGCCACACTTTAGAGCATGTGGTCATACCCTGGAGCATTGCCCTGCACCTCATTGGACAGGAGTGTCCTCCTTCATGACCCAGAGAACTTGGAATAAGTATCTGAAAGGGACAACGCCTCTCAGATGATGCTGCTTCAAACTTGGGAGAAGAAGGGTCCCTGCTGAGTTTGATTTGAACCAACTAGGCCCTGGACTGAAGATTGTGCCTATTGCACAATCTGGAATTACAGTCCTATGGACTACCTTGCTTCAAAAGAACTAAAGAGTGGACTCCCTGCAAGCTGAAGGTTAACAGAGCACACCTGGACCACCACCACCAAGAATCCCCAGCCTGGAGAACTACCAGTGAATTTGAAAGGGTTTTGTCCAAGTGGATTGTGGGAACTGAAGTCCATTTCAAGGACCATCTTGGAGATTCCAGAGCCTTGGGGTAAGTTTTAGACACTTTGAGACCCTTTGGAAGACTTCAGGAAGAAGTTCCAGAGGTTTGGAGCAATTTTGGTAAAAAGCTCCATAAGTGGACCGACTCACTCTGACCAGCCAAGCCGACAACCATCAACCATGAGTTGTCCTGCCGTCCAGGTTCCACCCTCTGAAAAGCTCCAGCGGTCCGACTTCCAGAGTTTGATTGGGCATAGGCGGAAACCCAAGCTGGCGAACCCTCACCGAATCCGGCCTAGTGAAAAGCATTGAGGGACCCTGCACGAAAAAGCTCTGCAAACATTTCTAATTCCGAACTTAGAAAAGGTGACCGGGGCCACCCATGAGAGCCAAGCCACCCACCATCAACTGTGTGCCAGCCTGCATCCCAAGCTCATACCGCTGGAAAGCTCCGGAGGTTGGACTTCCATACGTTTGACCGGGAGTTCGTTGCAAGGCAAGACGGCGAACCCTCACTGAATCAGGGCTGACTGAGAGCTTCGACGGACCCCATGAAGAAAAGCTCCAGAAAAGTTTCTAAGTCAGAAGGTAAAAACTTTGACCAAGACCTAACGCAAGGAGTAGCCCTGCAGGGCTTCATCGTGGTCGGCCTGAAACTTTGACTTTGAGCAGGTCTAGCGTGACCAGATATACCAAAAGGGGATATATGTTTCTATGTGCTATAGCGTGAAATATTTTTAAAAAGTCAGTGTAGGTTCCCTACATTGGATTTTTTTCATTTTAAAGAGAAAAATATTTCGTATTTTCATAAATTGGTGTTGGATTTTTATTGTGTGTTGTCTTAATTATTTACTGAATTGGTGTTTTTAAATGCTTTACATACCTGCTCACAGCCAAGCTACCAAGGGTTGAGCATGGGAATAATTTTCAAAGACCGGTACGGAGCTATATATTGAGGTAGTGTCCTTATTGCCGGGGACAGATATACATTTGCCCCTACTATTAACCCACTTTCCAACATCCAGACCAAGCACTCTTAAACAATACTGTCTACAAGTATGGATGACATGTGACTCCTACACCCTGTAGTTTTATTTAACATTTCCTATACACAGATTTACACACCCATGATTGACTGCCTCTGTGTAGTGTGAATGATGTAAAGTGCTGACACCCTGCACTGGTATGAGTGGAGCTATATAACTAATTAAATGCATCTGAGAGAGTGGTTATGGAGACTTGACCAGCACTATTAAAGGGTGGTAGTGAGGGAATCCGTGGCGGAGCTGGGTTGTTGAATACCAAGGCTGTCTATCTGATTTAATCTCCTGCCTCCTTTATCCACCAACATACTCTCCCTCCACATTATCTCACTCTTCTAGGTTCTTTCTCATCTTTGCTTTCTCCTTTTTCTATGTTTTCCATATTTCCCTTCCTCCTTCTGCCTACAACTCTTGATGCCTTTCTCTTTTTCGGTTTTACAGTCTGATGGTTTAAATAATGTACCGGTCTCTAACAAAGAATACAGTTACGCCTCACCTGCAGACACCTACTTAAATTAAGCATCATTAGCTTGCAGCCCACAAAGGAAATGCCAGAGTGGCTATTCTGGCCCTTTCTGCATTGTATATCCTTCCTGGAGAGCAGATACACCCTTTTCTCTCCTTTCTGCAAGACACAAGGATCCCAGCCTTCTCCCTTCCCTATGGAAGGGAGAAGGGTGCTTGGTGATCGGCCTCTCCGACTGCCAGGGAACCGCCCGCCATTGTAATATGGCGGGAAGTGATGCAGTCATCAATGGCGGTGGGACTGTCACCGACGCGGTGATGTGGCAATCCCACCACCATTATAATCAACCCCTAAGTTTCATGTGCATGCAAATCCAACATTACCAACCCCTGGTAAGTTGCACTACTAGTGCTGAAAAAGTCCAATGGAGGTACCAATGGGCGAGGTGGACTGGCCTCAAGGGTCTTGTGACCTCAGTGACAGAATCACTGTCGCTCTAGTGTGTGCTTCTTCGTATGCCTGCCCGCAAGACTGAAAGTGAACTGCATGGATTGTGGTGGACAGGCCTTCAAGGTTAACTCACACTTGCCACCCTTAGGGTCCACCTGCTGGTGCTAAGACACCAGGGCATCTAAGGTCTATTGGGCCTTCTAAGGAGTAGCATCGGAATGAGCTCTGTCAGGAGTGTGGTCTGGTGGACTGGTCATGAAGGCTGAAAATGGTGCCCCAGTTCCAAATTTGGCAGCACTGGCCAGAGTGCCACATCCTCTCCCACACTGAACACCATACTGTCCCACTGGGAAAAACTGGCACTGCCTTCAGCTACAACCCAATTGTGCTGAGACTCAATTCAAATTATGCATTGGACAAGAGTAAAATGCTGCCTGTAAAAAAGTAACGTCACCCTGTAAAAAGCAAACACTGAATGCAAGGATGAGCAACGCATGTGAAATGTAAGCAGGAACAACATAGTTACCTTAATGGTTTTAAACTCATTATTCAGAAATCAGTAAGTGATTTTACCTGAAAAGTTCAGGACATGACTACAGGACCAGGAAGTGACCCGTTTCAATGTCCATTGCTTATATCCTTACAAAATGTAAGCAGTTTGGTTTAAAAAAGACCAAATCCCTCAACACAGAGCTGCGGTGCACATTTTATAGGCTAAAATAATTAAAACAGTTGAAAATGATCATATTAAATGTTTTCCACTCCACCCCTCAACCAGGTATTGCAGTGCCTTTATGAATGGTGCACTTCCCCACCCTGGGAAAACAATGTTGTTCAAAGAAAGAAGATAAAAAGAAAGTAGCACTTCACTGGAAAACTCTGTAAAGCAGCGCTAAGGTGAATGGGTGTAAATAACAATCTGGCCTGTCTGCTGACCACTCTGTATTGCTTTATTTGGTTATTTAATTATTTTTATTTCTCTCCGTCCCGAGGTTGTACTTTGGAATAGCACCCTGTCAGAAAATTAGGACATTTCCAGCCACAGTGTTCTGCTCGTTTTTGGATCCATTTCACGGGGGAACAAATAAAGAAAAGGAGAGGCAAGAGAGAGTATGTAACAGCTGTCTTTTGAAATCAGCACTTAAGGATAAGTGAGACAGAGACAGAAAGAGATGGAGGAATAAAGAGTAAAGAGAGAGAGAGGGGATGAGGGCAGCTGCCAGAGGCAGAGCAGGAGAAGCGGACACTGTCCTTGCCTTCTCTGGGCATGACGGAAAAGAGACAAGTTTTTTTTTCCTTCTCTGCCTGTCCCAGGCTGGCCAAGTCTTACTGCAGAATAACAAAGGGCAGAGAGCGGGTGGCCTCTTTGACTGCCGGCAGGTGAGGTCACAGGTCAAGTACAGGGTCATTAGGTAGCGCATTCGCACGCTAATGGCCCTGCGAATAACAGAAGGGAGAGGGGAAATTCTTTTGTCTCCTCGTCCCCCCCCCCACCCTTGTCCCCCGTGTCCCCCCACTCAAAAATCTGGGGGGATATATCCCCCGCGTCCCCCACACTTCCTACGCCCATGCTCACATCCGGGCCATGGCCTCTCTCTGAGGCCCCATGTGTGAGCCAGCCTACGGGCGAGTGACACGTTCAGAGCACAATACAGTTACTGAACTTTGTGGGCAGAATGATGTGTTGACTAGGATCTGTAACTTGTTAATTGTGAATTCCATCACGAGTATACTTAATTCTCTTGGAAAGCGCTCTGAACCTTTGGGTAAAGTTTGCCCTATGTAAAAGTGTATTAAATAAATAAATAAATAGGCGGTGAGTGGGTGTTTTGGGAGATGAGCAGATAGATGTGGATACGGGTGGGGGGTAGGAAGCCCATTAGGTTAGTGCACAGGGGGGGTGGATGTCTCTGGACACGGGGGTTAGCTCGGTAGGTTACTCCACAGTTGGGTGGATGTCTCTGGAGATGAGGGATAGCTCGGTGGGTTAGTGCACAGGTGGCTGGATGAATGTGAAGCTGAGGATATGTAACAGCCTTCCCTGCCTACCGTCTGCGGGAGGGTACGAGGTGCAGACTCCACAACAGAGGATTTATTTATTTATTTACTTATTTATTTATTTATTTCAATTTATATAGCGCATTATCACCCCAGGGTCTCTAAGCGCTTTGTACAAAAAGAAACCAGCTCTACAGAAAACAAGCAGCAAACTTACAACACACCCCATGCTTCCCGAAAGAGTATGGTTTTTAACATTCGGCGGAATAGCAGTAGATTTGACTCCTTACGAAGATTGGTTGGTAGTTTATTCCATGCTGCAGGAAGCAAAGTGGAGAAAGCACGCCCGCCCAAGGTGGACAGGCGGAAACGTGGATTAACCAAGAGAGTGGCTTCAGAGGACCGCAGCACCCTACCAGGGGTATAGCCAGATAGTCTGGTTTTAATGTACCTGGGCGCGTTACCGTAGAGTGCCTTGTGTGTAATGCACAGTCCTTTAAACAGTGCCCTCTGTCTAACAGGGAGCCAATGTAACTGACGCAGGAGAGGTGAGGCATGTGTTTTCCTAGGCTTCTTAAAAATCAGTCTCGCTGCATCGTTCTTTACTGTCTGGAGCCTCGCAAGTTGTCGCTGAGGCAGCCCTATATACAGTGCATTGCCGTAGTCCAATCGTCCCAAAATCATAGCTGACACAGCGCTTCTTAGAGTAGAAAACAACAGCAATTGAGAGATCTTGCGAAGCTGTCTCAGAAGACCAACGCATGTGCCTACCACCACAGACACCTGTTTCTTCATAGGCAGATTGCTGTCAATATGGATTCCCAGGCTTTTCACCACGGTTGCTGGTTCCGGCGTCCTGCCCAACTCCTTGTGCCAAAACCCATCATTCCAAGGGCTTCCCGGGATGGTTATAGGCAGCACCTCGGTTTTGTCCGGATTAATCTTCAAGGAGTTGGCGGACATCCAATTTACCGTATACCTTAAGATGTTATGCAACCTGGTTTGTGCTCCTGGAGAATCCTCTATTTGGATGACGATCTGCGTGTCATCAGCATAATAAAAAATCTGACATTCCATCTGATTAAGAGCTGAAATCAAAGGCTGCAGGTAGATGTTAAAAAGGAGCGGTGAGAGTGCCGAGCCTTGCGGCACTCCACAGGTGATAGCCGCTGATGTTGATACTAAGTCGGACAGCTGCACCTTCTGCGATCTATCTTGCAAGAAAGAGGTAAGCCAACCTAGTGCAGGCCCCCCGATGCCCAGGTCTCTCACACGCGACAGCAATTGACGGTGACACACCGTGTCAAAAGCCGCAGAGAGATCGAGTAGCACCAGGGCCACAGGGATCTTCTTATCAGCTCTACACCTCAGTTCGTCTAAGATAGACACCATCACCAGCTCCGTGCTGTGATGTACCCGGAATCCAGCCTGATTTTGCTCTAACAGATCATTGGTCTCCAGATGCTTTGAGAGGTATGTCAGCACATGCTGTTCCAAAACCTTTGCTAAAAGGGGTAGTTGGGAGATGGGCCTGAAATTCTTTAAAATTTTAGTATCCGCCCCAGGCTTCTTAAGCAGCGGAATCAACCGGGCCTCCTTAAGCGTAGCCGGAACTTGTCCAGTTTCCAAAGATTTGTTTAGAAGATTAAGAACATCCTCTTCCATCCCTGGCATAGCTAGCTTAAAAACCCTCGGGGGGCAGGGATCCACATGGGAGCCTGATTTTACCCTCCCTACCAGGCTAGCTAGCATCTCCTTCGTAATCAAGGGAAAGGTATTCAGGGGGATATCAACTTTAGGACTAAGAGGCGTAACTTGTAGCGAGCATTCTAAAACGGGAGAGCAAGAGATTTCTATCAGGATATCTTCAATGTTGTTGATGAAAAAATCCTGGAATCTTTGGCAGTCCTCCTGCGAAAAGTCAGGCCTCTGCTCCTTATTTTTCCTCAATTCCGAGAGCACCCTGAAGACTTCTTGCTGCGGGTTTCGGGCTGTCTCAATCCTAGTCTAAAAAAACTCGGATTTTCGTGCTAGTATAGCCTTTTTATACGTGGCCAGCTCTTGCTGATATAGGCTCTGTGCCTTCGTATTAGGATTGTCTTTCATTGGAATGTGCAGTAAGCAAAGGAAAAGTTTAGAGCCCCCCACCCCCCTCCTCTGCATGGGTGCCCTTCCCCCACCACATGGAGATGTTATTAGCAATGGCTCTAGCAGGCTGCCCCCTCCCTCCCCCACAGAGACTCAGACACGGCTGCTGGGGGAGGCCATGTGGTATCAGCAGGAGATTTATTTATATGACTCCTGCAGATGTGGACGGACCCTCGCCCTCCCTCCTGTGATGGGGGCCACCCCAACAACTCCCTCACCTTTGCTCGCCTGAGAGAACAACATTTAATGTCCAGCGTGTAAGGATGCACCTTGTACAAGGCCGCTTTTGGGTACGTGTTTATTAGGGGAAAAAGTATACCGGCGGCGCAAGGGGCTTGAACATAAGCCCCTCGGAATTTGGCCCTAACTCGTTGCTACCGCAAAAATAAAATTCACGACCCCCATTTTGCAGTGGCGGGCCGCGAGTAGCTGGAGCTACCCCTTCCGTAAGGTCAGTTCTGTGGCGTCTGTTGAGAGTTTTTTCTGAGGACGGCTTTATTATTATTTGTTTGCTAATCAATCTTAGGCTTTAGGTGCAGTACCATCACCGAGTCCACGCCAGTACCGCCCTTATATGTAACTTAGTGTAAACCAGCTTTCGGACTAGATCTTGTTACTGTCCCTTTTTTCGGTAGCTCATTACTCATAAAGAACAGAGAGGCGGGTTTCGAGACTTTCCATTAGAGATATGATAGTAAGCACGGGTTTGGCAACCTCCACTCCACGTCCGGACTCTGGGAAGTTAGCCACGTATAGGTGTGAGCTTGGGTCCGCGATTTTTTAAATCCTTCCATGAGAGAGGATTGCAGCCGGGACCAACTGATAGTCATGCTCTGGAAACGATTGCTCCTTCAGAAAATAGCATGCGGGCTTCCGAACTTTGTCCACACTGGTGTACTTACGACAGAGCACAATTTTATGACAAGTAGTAGTTTGCCAACCCCCTCATTCGTCCCAGGTCATTGTTTAAAGTGGAAGCACGCCGTCACGCGTGTGCGTGTACATCTATAAGCGAATCAGCATTTTCGTTACTATGGCAACAAAATGTCGTGGGACTGTCCACAGTGCCACGGACATGGGCATGCTGTTTGCTTTGGACAAATGGCGAGAGCAGCCATCTTTGTCCATGCAAACGTGTGCATGAAAGCCTCAGCAGAATTGATTGCGAATGCTCCTTTCCATGGCGAGGGCAGCACATGCGCTGCTTTCACTAGGCGAGACCTAAAAAGGGGTGCACAACAGAAAAAATCCAAACATAACTTAACTTTGTCCATCTGAATCAAATTGAAGATCAAAATAATAAACCCATAGGTCACAGTATGTTGAGTCCACTCTCTTTTAAATTATTGTCTGTCCACCATGAAGTCTAAACTATTTACGGATGAAGATCCAGTAGTTCTATTGAAAGAAATGTACTAGGCGTCAACGTTTCGGTCTCGTTTGTCCGTCAAACGCAAGACCATCCTTAGGACCAATACAAATAAATGTAAATGCAAATATGACCCCACATAGACTGATAAAAATGTTAAAAACATGAAAAAGTTATTTACAAACGTACGCCTGTACATATCTAAATAGGTGCCCGTAACATGGCAAACGTGTACAGGGCCGGTTTAGGGCAGTGCGACTGGTGCGGCCCCACTGGGCGCTGACCTTTGAAGGGGGCGCTGACCTCATGGGGGGCATTGCATTTAGCAATAACTTACGATTGGAGAGATCAGGTGCACCTTTGCCTTGTGGTAGTGAGAGAATCTGAGGAGGCGGTCATGCCGGCCCAGAATGTGTAGCTCACATGTGTTTAACTGCAAACAAACCAACGTCTGATAGTGCTTAGTGGTGTAAGAATGGAGTGAATCAATAAGTAGTACTGGATGCTGGAGCAATCGTTCTAAAGAGAAAAGAGATATCTAAACTTAGGCTAAAAATAGCAAAAAGAGTTGCTTACATTAGAATGTAAACAATAGCCTTCTATTCCTATAATATAAATTATATAATGTAATCTAGAAGCAGAGTTCGAAGTAATAACTAGTTTCCAAATTGTCATTTTATAGGAAGGACCTCAAGATTGGTATTTCAACTAGCCTAGTGAGTGAATTAATCAAAGACACCTTTTAGAACCACCCATAGGTCACTAATGGGATGCATTATAGAGTAAGCTGGAAATAATAGTTAATGTATGTTTTGATTTTTTCTGTTATGCACCCCTTTATTATATGTATGGAATAACATAAATGTGCAATTGTAAAGTTCACACTCACCCAGAAGGGTATCTTGGCGCTAAATAAGAGATGTTTGCTGCTACCCAACTCAATGGTAGTCATTCTATCAACCTCAGAAGGATGAAAGGCTGAGTGAACCTGCTGGGATATGAACCTGCGACCGTGAGGTCAAACACAGGCCCCCATAGTGGACACATTAGCTCACAAAGCCACCAGACTAAGGTCTGTATAGAGAGTCTTTCATAATTTGAATATTGTGTGCACCAGTTTTCTTTAGGTTTTCTTTAGTTGTATTAATATGACAGTTTGGTGTATGTTTAAATCATTGGTTTAATTCTGTCTGTCACTATTTGGACAGATAACTCATTTGAGAGTTAAGAAAACACTCTTCCAAATGATTCCCTTGTTGACCATTTACCCTTATTCTGGTTGATACCCAAGCTAGCACAGGGTTACTGGGTTGCCCTTTCCTTTATTTTGGAATGTCAGAGTCAATAAAAGTAAAGTAAAGTAAAGTCCACATTTGTAAAGCGCACAATCACCCGTAAGGGTCTCTAGGCGCTGGGGGCCATCGGGAAGATTAAGCGAGCTATTGCCCAGAGTCACATGGTGCTGGGCTAACCTGCCGCCGGAGCCGGGGATCGAACCGTGGTCCCCAGATTCCAGCGTCAGTCGCCCTGGCCGCGGCGCCACACCAATAACACACACTATTCATTTTGGACAATAGACACCCCAACCCAATCATTTTGCTTGTGTAGTGTGAACTCTTCCAGCCTCCCAGCTGTCCAATGGATTGCCTCACAATGACTACCGCCTCTGTTATGGAGTGGAAGATCAAGGAGTGTACATCCACTCACCAGTGTTGTTATGGAGTGGGAGTCCAAGGAGTCTGCAGTTGTAGTGCACATCCACTCGCTGAGTTTGTCCCCTGCTCTTGCTGACCATCTTATGTGTTTTGCTTTGTCGTCTATAACGTCATTTCGCCGCGCTTTGCCTTGAGGAACTGCGGGGCATATTATCAAGAATCGGAGTTAAAATTATCGCCGCTTTAGTGACAGAAAACTACCGCTAAAGCTGCGATTATGGGCTTGATAATATGCCCTTTAGAATTCCAATAGAAGCCTATGTTCTGGTGTCAACATGGGCTTCTATTGGAATTCTCAAGGGCATATTATCAAGCCCATTTTCGCCGCTTTAGCAGCAGTTTTCTGCCGCTAAAGCAGCGATAATTTTAACTCCGTGCTTCATAATATGCCCCTGTGTCTTTATTGATTTCTAGAGACATATTTTGGGCCGAATTATCGCTTTCGAATCGGTGGTCAATAGTAAACTCCATTAATCGATTGACAAGCTGTACCGACACTACTGTATAGTTGAGGACTGCCTTCCACTTTGTTGTGATATGTGTATATACTGCAGGTTTGTCTGATGCCAGCTGGCCATTTGGTGCTCATAGCTTGCATTGCTTCTATCCAGGGTATGCCGAGGTGTCAGTTCCTTGTAATTGGTTTTGGATATTGATATATCCCATATACTTTTGTTATTTTTGTCATATCTTTCCCAGAATTAAAATGAAACAAATTAAGATTGAAGTGACCTGTGATTATGAAATGAGAGTTATGGTTTGAAATGAGCAAATCTGGTATAGAAAATATGAGCGCGGCCACTATAGTCCTACGTTTCTTTGCTTTAGAGTTTGAACGTAAATTGAATAATAGTAGTTTCCTTTTACTGGAAAGGTTATTTTAATTCCCTGGATCCATGTGTGGCCAGTATAAACAGTTTCAGTTTTGACGTTTAAACTTTTCCTCATGACGATTTCTAAGCACCCGACAGCTGGCCCATTTGGAATGAATTAACTGCAGGAGCATCAAATGTGACGTATCCTAATAGTGGAGGTGCTTCCGTTCGTCATGCCTCTTGGAAACATATATCTGAGATTTCTGATTGAGCAAAGCACATGTTGCTTGTGACTCTTCTGTGGATCCTCTTTAGGAATGATGTTGTATATACCTACTGGCGGCTAGGATTGAATTATTATTTTGAAAGGCTTCTGGAATCTAGGGCTAATATTTGTCAATGTGCTTTAAGTTCTTTAACTTGTAAAATTTGTTGTCTTCTGGTGACATTTTTTCTCTTTTTTCTCATGGCTTGTGTCAGAGATCTAGGAGTTATTGTTGGTGAGTCCAATGGCCTGATTATGAGTTTGGTGGTCTTGCATCGGCCGCCACCCCCCCCCCCCCTACTGTGAGACCACCAAACCCGTAGTCACACCGATTGCCAGATTAGGACTTGTATCCTGGTCTGGCGGGCAGTGCTTTGGTGGTCCCATGGAATTGCCTTTCTAAGACTCATATGTGACCCTTAGAACAGCACTGGTGTGGGAGCCCCAAAGCACTTTCCTGCATGGCATGGATTGTGCAGTTAATGCCGTGTGAAACAGGGGGTGCATGTGCCCCGCTGCATATACCTCCCAGGCACAGAGGCAGTTTCCACACGGCCACCCTTTTTATGTCTGACTCACCACCATGAAAAGTAAGTAAACTCGTAATATGCTTGGCGGTGCTGCAGCGGCACTGCCATCATATTGCAGCCTCTGACCATTGCGCCAACACCCCTGGATCATGGATCCACAGACCTCCACCACAGTTTTGGCGGACCCATGAACCGCCAAACTCGTAATCAGGCCCTAAGTCTCAAGGGCAGCTGGCTCATTTGAAGTTGTTGAATCACAACTAACGTTTGGTCTGAAAGTTATCAGATGGAAACTTGGTGGCTTCTAGTTAGGCTGCCTGTGAGTCTAGTGGGGTCCTAATGCAGTGTGGCATTGAGGTGTACAAGCTTATTCCACTTTGTGTCATCAGTGCAGTGGCCTTGCTACTAATTCCCTTGTTGGCTCTGCCCACTGGCTCTACCGACCTGAAACTGCAAGCTGCACTGGAGTTACCTTCTCACCTACACACACACAACACCGCACATGTAGTGCTTGATTTGTAAAAAATACCTAAGTGCAAAGGCCCTCGTCGAGAGGCTTGCAGCTTGCCCCACCCATTGCCACTGCCAGCACTGTCATTGGCAATACCAGCGCAAGTGCTCACCATCACACTCCTACAAACGTGACAGCCCAGACTACGCCAGGGCCCCAAAACTATAAGAATGGCGTGGGCAGCAGGAATCAGTTGTTTTAATTATATTGAATTAATAAACGACTGTTCTTCTTATCTCTAAATAACACAAACAGTGCCACAATGTGGCAGCTCTCATAAGTGCCAGTGCCAAGCACCGGAAACCACAAGCTCGAATTAAGCACTGCGCGCAGACCTCTCCTTACGGTAGTTGCACTACCTCCTATCGGCTCTCAAGGGGGCCGGAAGCTTGTCACATGCAACATGGATTTGTGGTCGAAGTTTTCCAGCTGCGGCATCGGAGCAACATTGCCGATGTCCGGTGGGACTGTACCCTGCCGCTGCCGTCACCTACCCAGCCGGACATCAGTGCCCCTCATAACGCCACTGGTCCTCCTTTCTTCCCCTTCCTTCTTGAGAACTCCGGTGGGTTTGCCGGCTGCCTGTCCACCTCACTGCAGCTGATACCTGACTCTGCTGCCTGGGCTTCCCGCCGATCTACGCTTGCCTTCCCAGACCTTTGTTGCAAACTCCTGTCCTCCGGCATCGCTGCTTTGGGGCTACAGTTGAATCGTGTGGATTTGCGACCCCGGACAGAGTTTCCTGGAGAGTGCCGAGACGCAAAAGCCTGTCTTTCCAAGCTTGTTTTCCCCTTAGGCTGTGTCGCGCCCTGCTGACCAGCAACTGCCATTCCCTTACAGATCAGAGCCTGTGCTGACTTCTCCCCATACTTTCGATGCCCGACGAGGGATCGACGACACCCTGCTGTTCCTCTTTCAAATTTTGGTGACTTTGCCTTCCCGTTCAGCCTTGTTCCTAGGGTAGGTGTTCTCTCTGACTTTTCAGCCGGTTCAATTTTGCATGCATTTCCCGCCATTTTGTTACGAGGTATTTACCTCCATGAGTCCACCCACCATCTTGCGGCTGCAACTGCACTCAGACTAATCCTCACTGTTGGTCAGCACCTTCCATCCGCCTTTTGACCATCGCCCTCAGTTTACCCCCGTATTTGAATATTGCCCCTTCATGGCATTATCCCAATGAGGCACCCTTCACGTCTTTATTTTGCAGTCCAACTTGGTGAGGGTGACCAGCCTCACATTGGGTGATCTCAGAAATCACTACTGGTTTTGTCAACTTCTGACCTTTATGGTGTTCCCTGCCAGTACTTTACACCTTGGCCTGCTCCATTGGTCTTGTTTTACACATCATTTAACTGAACCAGCAACCAATGGAGCTGTAATTTTAGGTGACATTTTCTTCGGGGACCGCCACGGACCCATGACCACCGCCCCTAAGTGCAACACCACCTGAACACCTGGCAGAACGATGACAAGAATTTCCTGCTCTGTAAATATGTAATGTATAATTGTCCAAGCCTAATCGCTGTTAAAATGTAATCCAAAGTGAATTTGCAATTTGTATATATTTAACTCTAACCACAAGTATATGTAGTAGACCTTTGTACTTTCTACCACTCCTATGTGATCTTAGAGTTTATCTGTTTGTATCTCTTCCTTGAGTGACTTTAGAAACTTGTACATTTGCAATTCTTTCTGTTTGTATCTCTTATGTAACTCATGTAATCCAAAGTCCTTATCTAACGCAACTGGTTCTTTTGTAAAGCGCTCTGACACCTTCGGGTAATGTTCGTGCTATATAAAATCGCATTGAATAAATAAAATTTAAAAAATGCTAGAGAAAGTAAACAGTTAATTATTAAGAGCTGATGGTACGAATTCCACTCCAGCATGCTGCAACAACTATACTCCTCCCTCGATAGGTCTGTGGCAGGACGACACGGCTAGACCGTTATGTACTGCCGCTCAGCAGCTGGCAACTTCTGAATTCATTGAAACGCGTGGGCTGGGCTGCCTTTTCTTGTCAGAAACCTATGTTGTTTTTCCTCCAAGCTATTTTCATCTGAGCTCTCTGTGCCCTCTCAAGCTAGAAGAGCTTCACAAGTAAGCGTTATGGAGCAGTTAAGAACTACATGGGCTGTTAAGCATTTTTCAAAAGGGCAGTTTCTGCACAGCTGCAGGGTTACACCGAGGTAGACCATGGCTTAATTAAAAATGCTAGCACAATCCCATTTGTGTTGGGTACGGACCTTTCATCATCAAGGCAGCTTTGCTTTATTAAATGCTGCGTTCCTATAATTTTTAGAAAAATTCATAAAAACCGACTATTTATAAACACGCATTTGCCGTTCAAAATGGAGTTGATAAATCAATGTACAATACTACCTTAAAAAAACATTATACCTATTTGACCTGCACAAAATCATGTACCCGATTCTGGTTTATCTCAGGGAAGTGGTAGTGGCATCATTGCTAGCATAGACTACTAAATTGACTTCTATCTGGGTATCACTAAAAATAATGTATAAAATGTTGGTGACCCAAAAGCAGGTGTTTATAGCTAAACAGGTGTTTAGAGAGGTAAGTCTTTATGTTCAGTTACAGATGTAACCTGCCCAGACCCAGAGCCGCTACACCATAAAATTGTGTTGAAGACGAATAAGCAGAATTATCACTAATGATGCCAACTACTCTGTCAAAATAAACTCACAGGGGCCGATTCACAGAACTAACTTAAGACAACATCCTAAACTTACTACTTTTGGTATTCACAGAAGTTAGGATTTTGTCTTAAGTTTGTCTTAAGACAGACTTAAGACAGACTTAAGACAAAATCCTAACTTAAGTCTGTCTTAAGTGTATTATAGTTTAAAAGCACCCGCTGATGTGTTCCTGGCCTCCAACAATTTTTGGACAACAATAAAAATGTCATGATAAGTCAGGTGATTAATGTTCTTTCTGGAGTGAGATTGGAGTTTTGTCTAGTGGAAGTTTTGACTCATAGTAAGGTAGTGCAGAGGGTTAATATGCCTGCTGCAAAGAGTGTGTACCATGCAGATCACAAAGTGCATATAATGTAAATAGGTCAGTGCTTTTTTCAGCGAGATCCCTTTGTCACTTGCAGTTTATAAGTTAAAATCCTAATTTAGAACAGTGAGCTAATAACTGTCATCAAAGAGATGCATGCAAACTGCAAGGTACAGATTAGAGTGTTATGATTTCTCTCTCAGTCTTTCAATATTCTAATGTTGCAAAAGGGGGTCATTTTGGTTAAAAAAAATCAATTCTTATTATTAAATGTAACCCCCAGCCATGGTGTTATCTTTTACATTCTGAGTTTGTTTCTTCCCCAGACCAAGCACTCTTAAATTATATTGTCTATCAGCATGGAACACATGTGCCTCCTACACCTTGTAGTCCTCTGTCCTATGTAACATTCCTATGCACTGATTTACACACATATGATTGATTGCCTCTATGTAATCTGCATGTGATGCAAAGTGTTCTGACACCCTACACTGGTATAAGTGGCGCTAGAAACCTAATTAAATGCATTTGAAAGAGAGAGTGGTTATGGAGACTTGAGGGGCACTGTTAAAGGGTGGCAGTGAGGGATTCCGTGGTGAAGGAGGACATTGAGAGGGTGCCAACAAAACTGTCGCACAGGGCGCCACCAGCACCAAAGCCGGCCCTGCAGAACACATAGAAACAGCAAAAACAAGGAGAAATAAAGCATTTCTCTTCATTGTGCCATGTTAAGACCAGGTTTTTTGGTCTTAATTTTGGCGCTGCCCCATATTTACACCACCCTTGTAAATATGGGGCAGTGTCAAAATCAATGGGTGTTGTGGTGGAATGCCCACCTCAACACCCATTGCCCACCCCTTTCACACTAAGTATAGCGTGAAAGGGTGCCTTATTTGCAAGGCAGCGTTAAGCCATGTTAAATGACTTAACATTGCCTTGTAAATAAGGCAAAGCCAGTATCGCCTCAGGAATGTCAAAGAAAGTGACATTCCTGTGGCAATAGGGGCTTGCAAATATGCCCCTTAGTTTGGTGTGCCTGCAAGTCCTGCATTGTCGATCCCCGCTGAGTTGCAGCTACTACTGCTGATGATGCAGGGCCAATGGAGGTACCAAAGGGTGAGGCGGACTGGCATCAAGGGCCCCCCAAATGACCACCTCTGGAACGGATTCCCTCACTATCACCCTTTAACAGTGTGTCTCAAGGCTCCATAACCACACTCTCAGATGCATATAATTTGATTTACAGCACCACTCATACCAGTGTAGGGTGTCAGAGCACTTTACATCACACACATTACACAGAGACAATCAATTATACCTGTGTAAACCACTGTATGGAAATGTTACATAAGACAAAGGACTACAAGGTGTAGGAGTCACGTGACAACCATACTAGTAGGCAGTATATTTTAATAGTTATTGGTCTGACAAAACACAAACTCAGAATTTAAATCATAATATCATGGTTTGGAGGTTCTCTTTAATAATCAGAATTGATTTCTATCCAAATTAACACTTTTTGCAACATTATGATAATCAAAGACTGGGAGAACAACCATAACGCTCAAATTTATACATTACAGTTTGCATGCAGCTCGTAGATAACAGTTAATAGCTCACTGTTCTATGTTAGGATTTTATGTTATAAACTGCAAATAACAAAAGAATCTCTCTGTCCAAAGCAGTAACCCACTGATCTATTTACATTATGTGCACTGTGTGATCTGCATGGTACATGTTCTTTGCAGCAGGCACATTGACCCTCTGCATCAGAACTTCCACTAGACAAAACTCTGATCTCTCTCTAGGAAGAACATTAATCACAGGAGTTATCATGACATTTATATTTTTGCCAAAAATTGCTGGAGGCCAGGAAAGAGGCAGCAAGCGCTAAATATACGTGCAAGCACTACACCCCCATCCAAAGTCAGTGCCCGGTGCAGTCACACTGCCGGTCTGTCTCAAGGGTCCTATGACCTCAGTGACAGAGTCTCTGTTGCTCTAGGGCATGGGTACTCACAAACATTTGCCCAGGGGCCACAAAGTATGATCTGTGGTGTGACAGAGGGCCCCACTGATTCCAGTAGTGTGCCGGTAGGGGGTCTGGGTGGATCAGGGATCATGTTCTAAAAAAAAGAAATAAACAGGCAAGCATTTATTTCTAGGTTAACAAATGCTTGCTTGTTTATTTAACATTTTTTTCTGAATATTAGTACACAGCAACTAAACAGCAGCTCATGCTGCTGTTCACAAGGGGGGCCGCATGTAAAGGTGAAGAGGGCCGCAAGCGCCCCCTAGGCCATACTTTGAGCATCACTGCTTTAGAATGTGCTGCTTCATGGATCTGCCCGCAAAACTGGGTGTGAACTTCAGTATAGATTGTGGTGGACAGGCCTTCAAGGTTAACCCACACTTGCCTCCGCCGGGGTCCACCTGGTGGTGCCAAGACACCAGGGCTTCTGGGGTCTTGCAGGGCATTCTAAGTGCTAGCATGGGAATGTGCTCCCTCAGGGGAGTGATCTGGGAGACTCGTAATGAAGGCTAAACCTGGTTCCCCAGTTCCAAATTCGGCAGCTCTGACCATAGTGCCACATCCTCTCCCCCACGGACACCATACTGCCCCACTGAGAGAAACTTGCACTGCCTTCAACTACAACCCAATTGTGCCCTACTATAAACACCTGGATACGACTCAATGCAAGTTTTTACCCTATTTGACGCTACAGAAGTCCCAGGAAACCCAATGGCCATCCTGCTACTCGATGCAGAAAAGGCGTTCGATAGGGTTTCCTGGGATTACCTGTGGATGGTTATGAGGTGGAGTGGTATATGTGAAGGATATATCAAAGCCATCCAGGCTCTGTACAGAGACCCTACAGCTTGGCTCAGAATTAACAAAGGGTACACGGCCTCGCTGCAAATTAAGAGAGGGACTCGACAGGGGTGCCCCTCCTCGCCGCTCTTGTTTGCACTCTACATGGACCCACTATTACGCAGATTAGATTGCAATTTGAGGATTCCCTCAGTAATAAGAAACGGCCAGGAGTTCAAGACGCTGGCCTATGCAGATGACGTGGCAGTGTCACCCCAGTCCCCCTCCTCGCTATTAAAGAGGTTGAAGTTGAAGCCCAGCTATTTGGCCAGGTCTCAGGGTACAGACTTAACAAGGCCAAAACCCAGATAGTTAAAAATGCTAGCACAGTTTGTGACGATACTCGCGTAGTCAGCTCTGCTATTTACTTAGGGATTCACATCTCAGCAGACTTGGACGGCGCTGTAGAACGGAATATCGAGCCTTTGATTACCAAAGTAAAATTTGATCTTGAAAGGATACATAATCTTCAGTTGTCATTAGAGGGATGCACTAACGTTATTAAAATGATTATTTTGCCCAAATTCCTTTATTATTTCAGGGCAATACCGCTTTTTTTTTAGGCTAAATGGTTTTCTGCACTAGAACTAATTCTGAATAGATTGATATGGGCACACGGTAAAACAAGAAGGGCATATAGATACATTACTCTCCCTAGGGACAGAGGAGGATGGGGCGCCCCGGACTTCAGAATGTATTACTGGGCGGCGGCCCTACAGTACATGCAAGGGCTATTAGGGGGGGGGGGAGAGATCCCAAAGTTATTTCCACCTCTACTAATGTTTATGCAACGGTGCTGGGGGCAGATGCAGGGAACTGCTTTCTTAATTGCACAGATTCTACCTATTATAAAAGAACAAGGTTTAAGACAGTACAGGCAGCTTATAAAATATGGGCAGCCTTCTAAAAAAAAATTGGTTTGGGAAGATTTAACAGATACACTCGCATGTTCAAAATTATATCCCTCCCTGGGGAGATTTTGGGGGACTCAGTCATGGCTAAATGGGCGGAAAAGGGGATCCTGAAAATAGGAGATGTCACTGGCCATGGTGGGGTGTTGCAGTTTACGGAACTACAGGCGTTTTTTTGCATCGATGGGAAGAGTTTCTTCAAATATTTGCAGGTACGGAGCTTTATTGGTAACAAACATGGCCGGTCCGCCGGGTTTAGTATTAACAGAATCTTGGATAATATTGAAAAGGGAGGGGACTGTACAATTCGTAGATTCTATGCGGAACTAGTAGCAACCAAGCCTGATGACTTAGAGAAGTGTGGAATTAAATGGTCTGAGAAATTAGGTATTGAGCAGATCCGGTCTCAGAACTCATTGGAACTGGGCCGGACGATCCTATGCTCGGCTGCACTTCAGGCCCAGCATTACAAGACGTTATGGGCCATATTAGCAAGGTGAAGAATCGATGCTTTTTCGGCGAATTGTGCCGAGAAAGCGGCGATACTTCTAGCGCCCTATTAACAAGGGCATGCTTACGCCTGCCTCAAGCCCACTTTGCATGTCAGCGAGAAGCATCGCTAATGACATGCAAAATGGGCGTTCCCACGTCCAACCACATGTAAAATGTGGTTGGAGGTGGTAACACCCTATTACCAAGGCAGGCCTTGGGAGAAGGAGACCTGCGATAAACTCGTTTATCGCAGGTCTCCCAACGCCTGCTCTTATCAGGTGTTAGAAAAACAGAGCAAGGTGGCTGGACAGGATTATTCGTGAAACAATTCCCCAGACACACAGTCAATCTGTACCATGTGACCACTGGAGTTAATTTTCCAAACAAGTTTATTTTTCTTTTTTACATTTATCAGCAATTTTTTGAAACACAAGCACAAACAACACCACTGTCAATTCAAAAGGTTCATATATACAGTATCTACAAATGCACACATTTACAAATTTACAACAAAGAATCAAACAAAAAATTGGTTAGACACACCAAAAGACAATCACATATGTATAATAATTCAAATAAATTGCAATTATATACAGTGCAGAGATTAGTCCATAAGCAAACAAACGGGCACCAGTCCTAGAGATTGAAAAAACCAAGTGACAGGCGGGGTTGAGATCGAAAACAAGCCTGCCTGTCAACGAAAGCCTGTGGTGTAATGTTAAATAGGGTTGCGAGGCTAGGATACAAAGTGGTGGTATGATTTACATCCTAGCGGCACCCTTTGTTGTAGCCACAGGGTGGTATTGTCGACGCGTTTCGAACCTAAGTATTCAAGGTTCTCTTCAGGACAGGGACTGGGAAACAGATTCTGCAAAAAAGTACAGAATTTGGTGTCAGACGTACATTAACGTACTGTAGAATGCCTACTCAGACTCCGTGAGAAGTAGAAAATATTTACCTGCACGCGGGCACAAAGATTGCCGTGGCGTAGGTATCTCGTGTTCACACCTAGAAGACATATGTAAAGGTGCTCAGTGCACGGGGATTAAAAGGGTCGCACTAGGAAAGGCAAATGGTCTGTCCTAAGTATGAATCATACCTGCAATAGGCGCAGAGCAGGACTTAAGGCGTGGTGTCAGGCTTCAGAAAATTGCGGGTATCAGGGCGGCTCACATTATTTTTGCGCGTGTAGGTCTAAATGGATGATACAAAATCATGTATGGAATATGTATCTCTCTAGGCATGGGTGCACAGCACAACACCCCCCCAAATCGCCAAAATCGAATTGGGCGAGGTTCCTACCTGGCTATGCAGACCACGGGGAGGGAAGCGGCCGGTCACTGGCCTCAGTTCAGGCCGGCAGTTAAAATTGGCCCGCTGAAAAAAGAGAAACCCTTTGTGAGCGCCAGGGTCAAAAGGCAGCAGTGGAGCTGGTTACAAACCGCTGCGCATAGCAATGCTTACTTTTCTGAATGAAGTAATCAAGCCACAGTAAGGTCCGTGTTCCTCACTCTCTCCCAGGGACAAGCTGTCTGTAGGTGGAGCGCCGGGACACCAGTAGGTATTTTGAATCAAGTTCACAGTAACAGGGGGTGTGGTCAAAAAACGGAGTGAAGCCCCTAAGGAATGCTGGGATCTGTAGTTTTGAGAACACTGAAGACTAGCATGTCGGCTGATATTGTACATGGAAGCCTGCCAAAAGCCTCGCAATTTCATAATTCTACAGGCGTGCAGTTTGTAGATGGGGCGCCTGGACACCAGTAGGTATTTTAGATCCGGTTCACAGTAACAGTGATGCCCCTGAGGAATGCTGGGATCTGTAGTTTTGAGGAAACTGAAGACTAGCATTTCGGCTGATATTATGCTTGGAGGCCTGCCAGAAGCATCGCCATTTCGTAATTCAACTGCTTGCTCAACTGATTTACATGACATTCCTCCCCGCACGTGGGCATATTTACAAGGTCAATACAATGAGCCACATTTACACAATAGCACTCTATTTCATCATATCCCTTGTTTTCCCCAACGTGATGCATGTACATATACTCATCCAAACGCGACATTCCTCCCCGCGCATGGGCATATTTACAAGGCCACTCTAAAAAAGACATTTTCATCAGTCTAAATGAGCAATATTTACACAATATCACTACACGTCCTCATACACGTTGTTTTCACTACAGTAGTACATGCCAATATACCCATCTAGCACATAAAAATTCTGAATTCATTGTACAGTTCAGAGTTCTGAAAAGCAATAATTGCATTGCAACCATAGACACCGCCATGACTCAAAATACAAGGTGACTCAATACTAGACCTTATGCGACTCAATGGATATTGTTAAAAAAGTGAGTAAGAAATAGAAAATAAGTACACAGCGAAAGTTATGGTAGTGCAGCACAGCCAAACTGGACAACATCAGAGGCGGATTCATAAATTGACAGTTTCAGACATCTCGTTCAATCCAGAATTGGATGTATCGAACTTCAGGATGAGATACGCCTCTTTTTGGGAAAGGCGAAGGTGTTAGGCATTGATAACATGGGGGTGTGGATCATAAAGCTGAATCCACCCCCCCATATTATCAAGGCACATATTAGCACGTGACAACAACGCTTGTTTTCACGCGCTAATGTTCCCTGTCGCCGGCTATCGCCGGATGTAATATCGCCTACGTGTTGCGTGTTGATAAAGACGCGCTAACACAGCGATAAAATCCGGCGATAGGGAAATGTGCAATGTGCGTTTTTTAACGCACATCTTTGTAATATGGCCCTATATTCCTTATACTACATGCCCGCAAGAATAGCTCAGTGGGGGGGGCACTTCTGGGATTACCTGTCCACGTTGTGACTCCTCGGAGGCGGATATAATCCACATATTTGCTACTTGTCCACAGCTTTATACACTTAATAGAGCTATTGAATCATGTTTTGATAGATCTTTAGGGATTAAAACTATTCTCTCACCAGTTTTGATACTATTCGGGGTTAACCCAGAGGCTGGTGGATCTCATGAGGAGGTTTTGTTTTTAGCCATGGCGGTTCTCCGACTCTGTATAGCTAGGTCATGGTTAGACAAAGTACCCCCTACGTTACAGCAATGGCTCACAAGGCTATTGGCTGTTTATAATTTGGAGAAGGGAATATACGCTAGGAAAGGAAAAAGGGGTAGATTGCTCGGGAGAAGAATCTGGGAACCTATTCAGAGGTGGAAGGAGAGTTTGTGAATGGATTGAATGTATATGTTTGATTTTCAATATGGAACTGTTTATCTTGTGATGGATGGCTGAGGGGACTGCCCACAAGGGATTAATCTCTTTATTTGTTGTCTTTTTATTTTTTTTGTTAATATTCTATTGCTGTGCTGTATCACAAAAAAGCTTTTAATAAAAATATATATTTTTTTAAAACAAGACTTCCCATGCGAAAGTGTAGTTTCGGAGTCAACCTTCGTAGAGTTAGCAGCCGCAGGGAATGAATTGATCAGGCCCAGTTCTGCACCCCTACCCATACAACGCTGAATATAATTTAGTAAGCTCAGAACAATGGTTTGCTAAGTGGATGTTGCAATGATGTGATGTAATGGAATATGAAGGTAAGTTCTATTGGAATGTTAAGGGAAGTTAGAATGCACACTTGGCAGCTAGATAGAGTCTGTCAAGAATCATGCAGCAGTGCCCTGTACATGGAATAAATATATGGGATAGCCTCGATCTCTACTTCAAATCACATAAACCGCCATGAATTACAATTCCTGGAGTTCTGACCAACTAACCACTTAACTGAGATGCCCTCACAATAGCTCACTGTACTTTAAAAGTATGTAAATACTGTCAATGCATGCCTTAGACGAATAGATACTTAGCATTAGCTATATTTGTATATTATTGTATGTTGGAGGCTATTAGGCACATGCATCAATATTGCTTTTTGCGATTCCTTAATTGCGAAAAATAAGGAATCGCAATTAAGGAATTGCAAAATGCAATGCATCAAGAAATCGCTATATAAATTGCGATTTCTTAATATTCCTTAATTGCAACTCGCAAATTCCGAGTCGCAATTAAGGAATACCTCCCCATTCATTCCTATGGGCCTAGAGGCCCATAGGAATGAATGGGAAGACATTCTCAATTTGCGATTAGCAATTAGCGAATTGCAAATTGAGAATGCGATTTCAAGGGTGCAGGGGTGTCCAAAGGACACCCTGTTGCACCCCTGAAATCAATCTGTGCACATATGTTGTGCACACACATGCCCTAAGGGCATGTGTGTGCACAACATGAAACTTTGAAAAATGCACAAAAGTGCATTTTTCAAAGTTTTCGCAAATTACCATGAGGTTCAACCTCATGGTAATTTGCTCCCCCTAATTGCAAAATCGCAATTTTTTTAAGTTTCATGCATTGCATTTAAGGAATCGCAAAATGTGATTCCTTAAATGCAATCGCAATTTGAGAATTCGCAAATATTTGCGAATTCTCAAATTGCGAGGGCCTTCACCCTTCATGCATTCCAAAAGCAGATTTTGCGATCGTAAACGGCCGATTTTTGCGATTCGCACCGTTTGCGATCGCAAAATCCTTTGATGCATGTGCCTGTATATACGGTGACTCACACAGCTCTACGTTTGTTTCAACATATGCCGGACATATTGCCCAGATTGTAGTTCCTAGATTGTTATGTTGTCACCACTAATTCAATCATCATTGTACTATGTCTTTATTTATTTTTTTTTGTTTATATTCTTTTGTCCCTTAATATGTGCTTATTGTGTGTTCTGATCTGTCTAAAAGCAACCAAAAAAAAATATTGAAATTAAATATATACAGAGGCCCCCCTGAGTGCGAGGCTTACTTGAAAGCGGTTACAGATGTGATTAGTAAACTCATTTGCATATGCTGCAATATTATGACTAGTTGTTCAAGTTCACAGGCAGCACATCATAATTGTCACTTATCTGTGTGAAAAATGTGCCCCCCCCCCGCACCCCACCCCTCCTTTGGGGTGATGCTCTCACATCCCTAAGGTAGAACTGTTCTACACTTGCTTTACATTCATCCAGCAGGCTATGGGCACTCTGATTGGCTTTCAGAGTCGTGGCTGAGGTCAATAGTAATGTGATATGTGATGTCACCAACACCATCATTGATTATGCCATTTGTGATGCTAGCTGTGGAATTTTGTGTGAGATTATAATATCATGGGTGAGATTTATGGCTGGCAAGTATCTAGGAAACATGCCTACTTCCTCTGCCAACAGATACTTCTGCACATTTGCCTTTACATGGGAGAAGACAAACTAGGAATTTGAACATGCCCTGGGGCCACCTCTTTGAATCCGCTGCAGTGAACCCCCTGCACCATTATTGTTTTCGATGGCCTTACGCAATCCACATCTGGCAGTGGGCACTGGCCATGTGCCATACCCAAAGGGATGACCATGCACAACCCCACCATGAGGGCACCCACATCTTTTGTAATCATCTGAGCACTGATTTGTTTTTGTTTTGCTTACTTATTTAAAAGAAGTTCACAAACCTCCATCAATTTAGATGATTATTATTTACTGATTCATTTTAAAACGTGTCAAAGCAGTGCAAAATGGTGGCAGATCACACATAGACCTAATTTTAAGAACCATAGTTTTAAGGACTATTACACCCTGTTGAGTGTTCAATGATTCCCTTAGGTAGGAGTTAGTTTCTTCTTGCACTCACATAATGCTAAGTAATATTTCCTGCAATATTGTCTGTGGACCACATTGCAGACCTCCCCAGATAACATTATTATTTTTTTTTAACATACAATGATTGTGAACAGATTTGTTGTGACCTGCAAGTGAATTCTTGCATGTGTTTAACACACTGCATCTTCCGATTTTCATGGACCACACTTTCGATCTGTGAACTGTGCGTTATACATGTTTTTATTTATTTATTTTAGGGCCTCAGAATATTTCTTTCAGTGACACCAGGTTTCTGAGAAGATGGATGATTCGCCCTCACTTCATAATGGTAACTAAGGTAACATGTTCGACCTGTATCAGCAAATCGGTTTTTGAGATCTGTCCAACCACGTGAGGATCCGCAGTCAAACTGAGTCATTTTTTTATTGGGATAATGGACCCGCAGTTCAGGAGTGATTTTCCAACTCAATATTCTGACATACATAAAATTATCCCTTGCATGACAATGAGTTAAAATGTCTTAAAAATGACTGTGCAGTTCTGCGCCATGTTTGAATAAGCACAGATGAAGTAAATGTGGCATACGTACATGGGTGCTAGTCAAATTTAGTGGGAATTTATATTTCTAAAAACATGTTTGACTGCCATGCAATGCAACCTGTATAGCTTTTTATGTTCACTGCTACCTATTGACTTTGACAGTGGCCATAAGGATCTGGACACAGGGCCATTCCCTTCTAGTGGACCAGCACTTAATAACACAATCCTAACAACTCACTGCGCAAGGTTTGTCAAGTCTTGCACTCGGCACACCCCCAAAGCCCATTGATCGTAAACATGTGCTGTGCCCAGTAGATTCTGGCACTCCCTCGCCCTGAGGTGACATTGGGCCCAAGAGTCTATTGTAAATGGCTGAATAAGCCCCCAGGTTAGATGTCATGCACATCTAACCTGGGCTTCTATTGGAATTCTATAACGCATATTAGCAAGACCATTATCGCAGTTTTAGAGGCCGTTTCCGGCCGCTAAAACTGCGATAATTTTAACGAGGTTCTTGCTAACATGCCCCATCCTGTTCTTCTGTGCCATGCCCAGCTATTTGTGATATCCCACTAACTGACCCGTATAGACCTGAAGATCAGCCGGCAATTGGTTTGGACATTAACGCTGCTAATGTTGTTAGATTGGATGACATCAAGGCTATTGAAGTGAACTTAAGGTCTGAATTGAATATTGTTAGAGACACTGCTCCTTCTTTAAACATGAGGGCGAAGAATTTTATTGTTTCTAACCATAGACTAATGGCCAACTTTTCAGTAAAGGAGTCTTGCAATCACCGGAAGTGCAAAAATATCCAGTCTAACCCCATCACTAGCCTATCTAGTTCTGGGTTCTTACCACAGGGAGATCACACTTGAATGGGTACTCATATGGCTTCCATATCAGCTGGTATAACTTCCAACTCTACAGGACATTGGGGTGTCCCAGTGGTAAAGAGTACCTGCACAGACAACCCTAAGTCTGGTAATCATGACAGAGCCCCATCCACTCAATCCTCAGAGCCAGGTAATGGCCTTGTTCTATCTCCCTTCAATAGAGCTCATCTTGGGACTTTGGCTTTGTGCAGTTTCTGGTAGACTCTCACATAAGGTTGACCAATTAGATCTTCCGCCCGATTGTACACCCTATGTGGTGGTTTTAGTGGATGTCTCATCATTTAAGTCAAACGCTAGTGAAGGATTCTCACAATTAAAGAACAAAGTAAAACATTGGCTCTCTAGGAGAGCTGGGGCTGATGCTAACATCTACCCCCAAATTAATGTGGTACTAAGGGTAGACTGTTTTTTTCGAGACACCAAATTGTTCCATGGTGATTGCATTGTGGTGAATTTTAGCAATACCAGTGTCCCCTGCAGAATATTAGCCTTATTGGGGCGAGCCAATGCAAGGTTGTGCACTCTAATATCTTTCTCCCTGAATTGTGTTATGGCGGAGGTGGAGACAAATTGTCCATATCTAGGAGCACAACTTACTTATCTGGACAAATCAATTTTATTAATTGTAAATATATATAATTCTCATGGACCCAACCCTCACTCTGAAGTCATCTCTTCATTGTGTATAGTCATAGAGAAACATAAGGTATTGTTTTCTGTTCCAGTCACAATTCCTAACTGGTTCATCCTGATTGTGTTTCTCTGTGATCTTAACATCCATCCTTATTCAGAAACCTCTCAAATTTCTCAGACTTTTCCCTCTAGAGATGCTCTTAATTTGGGTAATTTTGAACACATCACCCAAGGGGACCAGACAAATGTATTAATACAATTCCTGATTCTGGTTATACCAATCATTCAGGTAGCCCCTACCTATGTTGGAAGAGGGTCAGAATCAATGTTGGACTATATTTGGATCTCCTTGCCCCTTTTTAGCTCTCTTGCTCATTATCCAACAAAGATGGTACAGTCCTGTATCTGTGATTGATACGCTGTTGAGGTTCTGGTTCAGTTTCAGGTGGTTCTGAAAAGGCTGTCTGTGTGGGCAGAGGAGAACAATATAATCTCCTACTCGCCGTATGGATTCAGTCCTGTCCTGAGCACTGTTGATCAGTTTGAATCTGCATTTACTAATGCAGAAGTCCATGATAGCCAAAAAGGATACTCTTTTCTTGGATTTTATTGACTTTACTTCAGCTTTTGACCGGTTGGATCATTATAAACTTTGGTCAATGTTGTTGTCTCTTGCAGTTGATCCAGGTCTGGTATCCTTTTTGGTGGACATTCACATGGATGTGTCTGCATCTTTAAGATTCGGCGAGTACAACTCATGCACCAAACGCTTCCCAATTACTCAAGGCATCAGGCATAGATGCATCCTCGCCGATTTTTATATTTACCATTCATGTTAAAGGTCTAGAGAAGGTGCTCCTGGGAAAACAATGTGACGCCCCTCAAGCAGGCACCCTGCCCATCACCAGTCCTCTTTTATGCAGACGATGCCGTCATCATGTCGAGGATTGTTTTAGGGCTTCAACTGCTACTTGACTCTTTCGCTGATTTTATGGCTAGCTTAGACATTTTGATAAATAGCACATCAATGCTAGTGACCAGAACATCTTTTGTTCTGGTCACTAGCATTAAACCTGCATTTTTGCAATAGAACAAAGATTGCACACATTTAACTACTTGGGCATCCTTCTTGATGATAGGAATATTTGGGGCCTCTTACTTTTCTCAAAAATACTTATGCTCTTGTGGGTTGGCCATGGATTTTAGTGCCATGGTGGGTATAATACCTATAAAGCCAAATGTGTTTCTGCTACATGCTTCCGGTAGACAATAATTATCTATTGGAGAATGACTGTTGCTAATCAATTATAATTGTTTTAAAAAAATGTATGTATTGTATTCTGATTGGGACGGTCTACGGTAATGACAATAGGCTTTTTAAAAATTCTGATACAATTTATCGACTTTAAATGTTTTATTATTGTTGTAAAATGTAGAATGGTTTTATTTTGTGCTTTTATGGTCATGAGTATTGGCCGAATAAAGATATTTTTATTGATTGCTTACTATATGCTTTTATGGACCAGGCAGAACCTGACCATCTAGTAATATCTGTTTTTTAGGCGCCAAAATGACATTTGATTCTTAGGGTGGAACTACATGTTGTATGTTTTAGGCAGAATGGGCATGGTGCAACCCCTTCCTGAGAATGGTCCAATAATTATACATGGACCTCGTTGCCAAGGTCAGGATCAACATATATGCCTCATGGTCTTTTTACATCTGACGATACACAAGTCAGCGGTGTCTTTTGTAACCCCTGATATGTGCACCAGCTGCAGAACACTTGACCTGCGCAATTAGGCAACAGCATTGGAAGCAAGGGCTTGACTCAGAAAGGGACTGTTAGCCATATCCTTATATGCAGATGATATGCTTTTGTTTGTTAAGAGACTAGAGGAAAACCTCCGCCCGCGATTGCAGGAAGTAGGAAGTGGTGCGGTTTGACACACTTAAAGTGCTAAATATTAATTGGGATAAATCAGTTTTTTTCATTTGACCAATTATAGTGTTACCATGCTTTTTATATTTGGTTTCCAGGATAGCGATTGCATTGCCAAAAATAATTTTTCTCATCTCTCCAAGCTCTTTCTCTTTTAGTGTTCTGCTGCCCTTTGGCTAGGTTTGCGCTATAGAAATACTGTATACATACATAAATACATACATATATACATCGGTCCTGGTGAGTCATTTGTCCAGACTAGTGCGGGCAGGCAAGAGCCTGCCTATTAAATGGTTATGTTGATGTTTCCATATCATGGAAGAGGGTTTGCTGTGCCAGATTTTGAGCTATATCACAAGGCCCCACAGGCACAGAGATATTATTAAAGTGTTAAACCCCTCTTTACCTGAGGATCCTCAGGCCTTGGATCCTGTCAGTAGCACCATAAGGTTGGAATGTTCAAGGCAGTGAGTCACACAATTATGTAGGTAGTTTGTCTCAAATAGGACAGATATAGTGATACTCGTAATGGAAAAATATTCAATGGATGTGGGAGAGCAATGGTCAGAGGGTAAATGGTCATACTGTTGTGCACAAACCAAAATCATCTCAATAGATTACAGACACAGGTTAATACAATGTAAATTTCCGCACAGGACAGACATCAGTGGCGTAACACAGGCCCACGCAGCTCCTGCAGTGCGGGGAGGGGACACGAGCTGCCGGGGGCCCCCTCAGCACGGTACTCTGGCCTTAGAGCTCCCGATTAAATCCAGAGCAGGGGCCCTTTCATGTACCTTGCACTGGGCCCCCTCAAGTTTCGTTATGCCCTGACATATATGACAACTGAGAAATTATACAGGATAAATCCTGGGGTCAAAGACGCGTGCCCTAGATGTTAAAAAACACATGCAGTGTTTATGCACCTGGCATGGGAACGCTAACACATTTCAGGATTCTGGAAGACTATTGGTACAAAGCTTCACAAGATGTTATCCTTGTCCTCTGATGGTCACGCCTTTGGGCATGGTATTAGGATATGTCGCGGATGTCCCTGAACCAATTAGATGGCTCATTGCACTGGTTTTATTGATTGCAAAAAGACAGGTGGCGATGGGATGGTTGAAAGGGCTGTCCCCACAGGTGGCAAATTGAATGCAAGATACCATCTGGAGCAGACATAATACAGAAGTATATGCAACATTGACACCGAGCACGAACAGACCAAAAGACATATGCGGTCCACTTAGGGATTACTGTAGAAAGCATTGGTCGAAATTGGTCCCAGGTGCCGAATACGGTAGTGCAGGTGTTTGAATAATTATCTACTTTGTATAGATTTTTATCACAACTGGAGATATTTGGACCTCCTATGTATGTTAGATGCCGTCAGCAATGGGAAGATCAATGTCAAAGTTGACCAAAGACTTTCTATGTGCCATGAGCTAGACACTTAGGAGCATATTTATTAATATGTGACGCAGTGCAGCAAGACATCTTGCTGCACTGCATGACTGGGAAAGAGCAGGAATGTACAGTATTTAACATAATTAGGTGTATTCCTGCCTTTTTGCAGCACTGGCGGACAATGTGCTGCCTAGCACCAACGCAAGCACTCTTGCATCATGGTGCAAGGGTGCCAGCTTTGTAAGCAGCACTGAAATCTCCAGGGGCATTGACTTCTTTCTAAGTGTACTGCAGAATGCAGCACACATTGAAAGAGGATCAAAATGAGAAGAAATACAAATATTTTCTCTTGTTGTGCCTTCCCTGGGGATGATAGCAGTTTTGGCGCATTCCCAGGTTTACCAGTATTGGTAAATCTGGGAATGCATTAAAATCCATGGGTGTTGCATGGGAACACCCACACACCGCCTATGGAACGCCTCCTTGGGGAAGAGTTAACCAACACAGCGATTTGGGCTGCGTTGCGTTACTCTAGATCTATCAAGCCACTCAGGGCCACGCAAAGGGTCCTTGCATGGTTTGATAAATTGCACTTAGAGGGTGCGCTGAGCCTGCTCCCATTGGTACTTGAGTGACGCAATCCTTTGATAAATATGAGCCCTAGTTTATTGATGTGTGGGTGTAGATATTTTATTTTGTCAACACGTATCAAAATTGTGATAAAACTAGCCATACATTGGTGTGTTCTTGTTTTTTTATGATGGTTTATAAATTATAATAACTGAATAGAAGCTTGAAAAAAAGCATTCACCACCTGGCATACATCACTGATATGGTGCTGAGGAGGACAGTTACTGTGCCCCAGCTGCTCTGCCCTCATGCAGGTGGCCCAGAAAGGGCAGGTGTAAGTTATTCTTGCACGTGAGGGTATCACTGTGATGCAGCTACAAGCAAGTGCAGGTGCAGCTACCCTATTCAATTTGCCCTATTCAATTTTAAGCTCAAACCAGAAAAGACCGAGCTGGTACTCACCGGTGGCGCTCCCAGTCCCTGGTCTTCCATCTTCTGGGCCCCTTCCCTTGGTTCTTCCCCCTCTCCCTCCAAAACTGTTAAAAGCCTAGGCATTAAGGTCAGCAGCGACCTTTCTATGCATCACCAAGTTAGCGCTGTGGTGTCCTCATGTTTTCTTAATTTGCGCATCATATGCAAAATTTCCCGCATTTTTTCCATCGAGACGCTTAAACTAATCTTGCTAGCCATGGTTATTTCGCGTTTGGATTACGCGAATACTCTGTATGTTGGTATACCCGCCTACGAGCTTCGCCGTCTCCAACTTATCCAAAACCAAGCGGCAAGGTTAGTTTACAAACTTCCCAAATATCATCACACTACCCCTCTTCTAAAATCCCTTCACTGGCTACCCCTCACTAAATGTTCTCTGTTTAAACTGGGCTGCCTGATCTTTAAGGCCTTAGCCGGTTCTGCCCCTGTGTTTGTATCTGCCAAACTCAAGTCCTATGTCCCTGCTCGTGACCTTCGATCCTCCACCAAAAACCTCCTGCATATCCCTCGCTTCAAAAGGAAGAAACATGGTGGCCTGAGCTTCTCTTATCTGGCCCCTTCCTTTTGGAATTCTTTACCTCTTACTATCAGAACAACGGCCCATTACATGGAGTTCCGCAAACAGCTGAAGACCTGGCTGTTTTCACAAGCCTTCGCTGAGTGAGCAGTTCTCCTTTTACACTTGTCCTCAGCGCCAAGAAACCGCCTGGTCAATGTGCGCTTAACAAATCCTTTCAACTTCAACTTCAACTTTTGCCAGCAGTGGCCGGCACAGGTAAGTTCGTTGGGGAGGGGGAGGGGTGGGACGGGGGTAAGTCGACAGACGACGGAATAGGTATAACTAAATAAATGAATAATACCTATTCAGTCGTCTGTCGACTCCCCTTCCTGCCATGCTCCACCCCACAGCACTTACCTGTGCCGACCTCGGCTGCACTTTGCCCTCCCTCTGAGAAGCAGACGGGCAACCTGCGGCCAGTAACAGGCTGAAGGAACCGGAAGTAGCCCCCAATAAATGTTGCTCTGGTGGCCTTGGGTAAAGGTTCGGAAAATCATTCTGAAAGAGCGAGGCCTTAGTGAAGTTGTCTTTAAAATTGTTTAGAAATGCGCTTATTTTTTTTATTTATCAATATTGGCTTATTTTGGTTCCATGGAAATACATTAGCTATATAAATTCATTGTTATTCATTTTACACGCAGAGACAAAACCAAATACATAAAATGCAGTCGACTAGAAGAATTAATCTATTAAATTATCATTCTGTCATTTATAAAAAAAAATTGATGAATGATTAAAAATTTAGGAAAACCATCAATCCGTTCAAATTATTATCACTTTCTTCCTCCATAGTCATAGTAGGACTCCGATGCCAAACTTGCATCTTCTTTGGGCAAATGCTCCCTTGCAAGTCATGCTTGTGACTTGTATTACAAGATGCGTCAATCTAATCTACATGTGCTGTTACCCCCTCTGATAAAGGGGGTGTATATGCTTTTTAGATTGCAGATTCTCCCCTTTTTTTAATATGAGACGTGCCTGGAAATATCGCTAGGAAGCTCGCGCATATCTACAAGGAAATCGGGCAGCGTGGCGCTGCAGAAAATTTTGCAGTGCTGCTTCATGTAAAAAATGTAGGGATGCGCCGTATTCACAACAATACTTCCCCCCCCCATGTTTTCCCTTGCACTAGTGCAAAAAATATCCAAGTAGCGCCAACACAGACACCCTTTCACCTTAGTGCAAGGGTGCCTGCAGTGCAGGGAATGACTGTTTATGTGCAGAAAGGTGTCCCTTCTTGCACATATACAATCGTTAAAGGTGTTTTGTTCTTTCTATGTGTGCTGCAGTATGCAGCCCACATAGAAAAAGCAAAGATTAGGAGAAACAAAAATATTTATTTTTGTTGCGCCAATCTAATGCTTGCTTTTGCATGGTGTTAGTTTTTGGGTTTGCCTCAGATTTACAGGTCCTTGTAAATCAGAGGCAGTGCCAAAAAACAATGGGGCAAATTCTCAAGGAGTTATCGCCACTTTATCGCAGCCAAAGTGGAGATAAATATATCACCCTATTCACAAGCTGGTGCAAACTGCCCATATCACCAGTTAATCTGCGATAGCAGCCTCAAAAACCACAGATGCCCCCGCAACTATTGCTAATGAGATGCAGAGTAGACGTTCCCGTGCCAAAAGCCACGACAACACCACTCCGCAACATTCTCCACGAGCAGACAGATCGGCAATAAGAACCCAAAACAGGCGATAAGGCGCGTTAGCAGCAGAAATTAACACCTGCTCTGACCTGGTGCAAAATCGGACGACAGCCTGCACCAGAAAAGGGAGCCCAGCCTAGAGCCACACCTGAAGGGCAACAGATGCCATGGAGCCAACGATCATGGAGCTGGGAGCCACAAAAGGGCCACAACACCCACCGCCACCACCAGGACCCTCCTCCCCGGGCAAAGACATGGCACATCAACTACACGAAACTTGTACCAAATATTCTGCCTGATGTCACACAATCACATTTGGTAACATACATGTGTCATCACAAAAATGAGCATCACACATTCACCTTCGAATTAACAAACAAAAATGTATTCAAATAAACACAGAACAGAAATGAAGACACATGCTGGCTCTCCTGGGGACCATCTGTAGGTCACAGCCTGCAAGACAAAAATCTAGATGAGAAGGTGTTAATTGCGCTCATCAAAGGACAGAGAGCGAGAGCGAAGGAGATAGAGAGAGAAAGTGAGGGAGAGAGAATGATGGACAGAGAGGGGGAGAGAGAGAAAGACGACAAAGAGGGAGAGAGAGAGAAAGATGAACAGAGAGAAGGAGAGAGAGAAAGATGGACAGAGAGGGGGAGAGAGAGAAAGACAGACAGAGAGGGGGTGAGAGAACAAGATGGACAGGGAGAGAGCGAAAGACGGACAGGGAGAGGGGAGAGAGAGAAAGATGGAAAGAGAGGGGGAGAGAGACACAGATAACAGAAGAGATGGACAGGGAGAGAGAGTGCCGACACTGTACACCCAAGCCTCACTGCTCACCTGCTGACACCGGGGTGTCTCCAACCATGTGCCGGTATGTAGTGCAGTTCACCAGGTCCCACATCTGAAACAGATCCATCATCTGAAACAGAGTCCAGATACATGAATGGCAAAGTACATACAATTGCACATGCCATCATCGCCTGTCAGCCCCTGCGCACCTAGGCAGCTGCCCCCAGCCCATCCCGCCGCCCAGTGGTGCATGCCCGCCTTGCACACTCAGGCAGCAGCAGCCCAGCCCCTCCCGCCGCCCAGCGCTGCATACCTGCCCCTGCGAACCCAGGTCTCACTGCTCACCTTCCGCCACCGGAGTGTCCCAAAGAGGGTCCACCACGTGCTGGTGCAAGGCCCAAGCCCGGGGCCCGCGAACATGGCACCCTCCACATCATGCAGCCCCACTCCGTGGGCCACCAGGTCTCACATTTGATTCTGGGTCTTGATTTCACTATACCAGAAGAGATACCAGTGCACCCGGCATCATCCCAGGCTGCCAACCTGCTCAGCCCTTGAGGTGCCACTAACTCTGTGATCCGGGAGGCGACGCCACGTGGTGGTAGGCCCGTGCTGCCCGCTGGCCCTGGCCTACACTGCGGTCCATCAGGGCACACAAATTCTAAGCAGTCTAGACCGCTGGAACGGGGCATCATCACAGGCTGCACACCCGCTCAGCACTTAAGGTGCCCCTACCTCAGTGCACTGAAAGTCACCGTCCTGTGGCAGTATATCTGTGCCGGCTGCAGTGTATCTGGTGCCACCACGTCTGTGCCCCAAAAGTCATGGACCCTGTATGATTGGGTATCGTGGTGCGGACACCATCATGTCACCTCCAGGTCGGGGGAAAGTGATGTTGCAGGGCCCTAGGCCCTCATGCCTACATGAACACCACCCAGATAGAGAGAGGAAATGGCATCGAGCACGTACGGCCGACCCTTTTTATTGGCAGGGACGCCTGTGCTGGATGGGTGTGGTGTGGATGTACACCAGCCATGAGAGAGTGGCTGTGGCATGCTGACAACTAGACCTGTGACCAGCAGATCACTACAGGGAACACCTGGGACATGGAGTGTTGCCGTCCCCCCCTCCACATTTGAAAGACCATAGACATGACACATCTGTGTGATTATGAATGTTTAATGTACATTCGGTGGAGGGTTGCATCTGGAGCAGTACAGGGCCATGCAAACCCCACATGACGATGTTGGCCTGTGGATGGCCAGCCAGAGTCCTCCAGGGAATGACAAGTCTATAGAAAGAGGAAGAGTTCAGTCCACAGTCTGATTGCTGTGTCATTGGCAATCAAACAGATTATGGCACTCCATGTTGAGGTCCAATGGAAGGTGATGATGCAGAGGGCAGGACCAAGAAGAAACCAGTCATATGGCGGAGAAGAATGCTACTGCATCCTTCTTACCACGATGGCAGATTCATCCGCATCTTCGTCCTCTGCAGTTTCATGTGCCTCACGTGTGGGTGGTAGTTTTCTGTCTCTTGCACTGTGTGGCAGTGACACCTCATGGGCCAGAGGTGGAATGTCTGCTGCACTGTGTGACACTGACACATCAGGGGGCGGAGATGTGGATGGAGTGGTAGCAGCAGCATGCATCAGCGCCAGTCCTTGTGGCAGCATTGCTATGAGGATGGTCTCGAGGTCATTGAGGAACCCAACTACCACTTGCTGGTGTGCAGCCCAGTGGCAACCACTCTTTCCGCATTTGCCCGCACCATGGTCTCCATTAACCTCCGCATGTTTCCCAACTCCGTGTGACATAGCTGAAACCACTGTGACTGGACAGTTGTACTATTCTCTGAGTCAGGGCTCTAGCGGTGTCAGCCATGGTCCATTGGAGAGCATTGAGCGGACAATGGGTGTCCGTTAGGGACTGTGAGTGGTCCCTGATGTGACTTAGACACCCACGTATGGCCTCTAGTTTGTCTGCCATGCAGTCAAAGCCCACCCACACCTGTTCAGCCAGATTCTTCTGGCACCTCAACACACGGCATTGGAAGGCCATGTGTTCTTTGTGAGGTCCTAGGTGGCAACCCTGGCGGTGGGTGCTGCCTGCTGTGTGGTCAGGGGCGGTGGGTGAGATTTAAAGTGGTGGGGCGCAAACTAATTAGCATACAGCACCGTAGCGAGCGAGCGTAGCGAGCTAGCCCGAACCCCCAAAGGGGGTTTTGGGGGAATGACCCCCCCCCAAGAAAATTTTGAAAAAAAAGAAGAAAAATCGTGCATTTTCAAGCAAATTTGAGAAAGCAGGAAGGTCAATAAAGCAATTGTGAAAGTGCAGTTATTACATTAATAGATGGCATAACATAGGTAGCTGCTTATTCAGTATTACCACAGAGCTTCATACATTCTGTCCTATTATGCTCAGGTGCTGATTCAGACTATAAGACTTTCATGGAAATCTCAGCTCTAAGAGTAGAAGAAGTTGCACAGCAGTTGGGAAACAGCCTTCACAAAGCATTGGGAACCACAGCCCACACAGCTCTCACAGCCCACACAGCTCTCACAGCCCACACAGCTCTCACAGCCCACACAGCTCTCACAGCCCACACAGCTCTCACAGCTCTCTCAGCCCACACAGCTCTCTCAGCCCACACAGCTCTCTCAGCCCACACTGCTCTCAGCCCACACTGCTCTCAGCGCACACTGCTCTCTCAGCCCACACTGCTCTCTCAGCCCACACTGCTCTCTCAGCCCACACAGCTCTCACAGCCCACACTGCTCTCACAGCCCACACAGCCCACACAGCCCACACAGCTCTCACAGCCCACACAGCTCTCACAGCCCACACAGCTCTCACAGCCCACACAGCTCTCACAGCCCACACAGCCCTCACAGCCCACACAGCTCTCTCAGCCCACACAGCTCTCTCAGCCCACACAGCTCTCTCAGCCCACACAGCTCTCAGCCCACACAGCTCTCAGCCCACACAGCCCACACAGCTCTCACAGCCCACACAGCTCTCTCAGCCCACACAGCTCTCTCAGCCCACACAGCTCTCTAAGCCCACACAGCTCTCTAAGCCCACACAGCCCACACAGCCCTCACAGCCCACACAGCCCTCACAGCCCACACAGCCCACACAACCAGCATATCGACGTGGTTATAAAACAGTTGCAAAATAGAAATTATGCATAGATAAAATACTATATAAATATATCAAAATGACATTGACTCCACATTATCAGGCTAGAACACGTTGAATCATTAATTGCCCATGATATACTTTTATGTTTCGTGGCGGAATTTGGCGAAAGCAATGACAATTTTTTCAAAAAACGAGAAACATGAAAAAAGTATCGCTAACGCCCCACAAGCTAAATCAACTACACACCTGAAAAACACAGAAACTAAATAATGGGTTCATCTACATAGCACATTCCAAAAATTCTAAATACTTCTGCGTGCAACAATTACATTGGCCTCAAACATTAATTAAAATGCACGGACCTAGCGAAATTCCCACGTAGTACCTAGCCGTACTATTAATGTAACATTCATGCTTGAACTTCACAAACCTTACAATGAATTACATAAAAGTGACATCGTATCCGTTTGACAGATTCTGTAAACAACGGCCCCTGCCGGGATTTACCGAGTGAATCTGACCCGGAAGGAAACACGTCCCCGCCGCCGTTGAAACTCACCGAGCAGAGAGGCTTTTTTTTTTTACAAAACACACAAACAACACGGTAAAATAAAGTTAAGTAGGCAGAAAGTGAGTACTTCCCGGAGTGTCTGCACTTACCCTGGGATGTAGTGCGGGTCTGGGGTCATCAGCGTGGGGCTGATCTTGGGGGCAAACTCGGTGGCCATGCTGCTGGATGTGGAACACACATCCACCCCCCCACCCAAACACACATCAACCCCCCCACCCAAACACACATCCACCCCCCCACCCCCACCCAAACATACATCCACCCCCCCAAACACACATCCACCCCCCCACATACATACATCCCCCCTCCCAAACACACATCCACCCCCACCCCCCACATTGCATTTTATTTTCCTTAGGTATGGCAGAGTCAATATATTTCGACACTGGAGTACCTCCTTCACACACTTTCCAGTTATAGTTGACACATATCTGTAAATCAGCAGCGACTAAGAGAAGCAGCCCTTGGTGTCAGCTGGAGATTTCAAAGCTGACTTGTCCAAAACAATTCTGAACTAACCCTTACTAACTTGCACCCCAAGGGCAGTGTCAGTGGGCTGAAAATACCGCTTTCATTTGATCTTAAAATGATTTAGGAGTTTGACTTCTAAGGAGTGAAAGCCAGAATTGTGTAGAATATTAGAGCATGCCTGCGCCTTACACAAAAGTGTCTTTAAGACCGGGTTCTCGCCTTGCACGCCTGTTAAACCACAGTTCCTCGAGGATGCGGCCACAGCTTCAGTGTGCCCCCTGATGTCGAGGCATGCCCTGGACCAACAGATGGCCATATCAAACACGGCAGATGAGGACATCCGACTGCCTGAGCGAACCTGTGAGGCTAGTACAGGCTGTGAAGACAGCTCAGACTTTTTAACAGCGTTTCAAAAACCCATCGGCTCCAGACATTAATCACACCTCCGGGCTGTGAAGCGCCAGAGTTGAGGCTGCGCTGAAACCCACCATCCCTAAACAGCAGCCACCACTTAAAGGCGCCTATTTGCAGCGTTTAACACGAGTGACCCTGCTAGCCTTAGAAATGTCTTCAGTACAGACAGTGTAAAAATATGTTGTTTTTTAGGCCGTGTTTATCGAGCACTCATCCCCCAATTACCAATGCCTTTTTCTGAGGCAATTTTGAAGGAACAGCACTCTCGCTCTCCTTGTCTATTCAAAGGATGCACATTGAGCCATTCGGCCAAATAAGGCTTTACTCCTGAGATGTAAGATCATGGCCCATTTTCCTTTCTTCCTGCACCTCAACTGCCTCGAAATATAACTTCACTCTTTCCAACAAGTTTCTTTACTTGGGCACTTGCACAGAGGGAGCTCCCTTTATTACTAAAGGTTCTATTGCAGGAATGCTGGCCATGATAGAGGCGGCACTTGGGTTCTTATTTTTGAGCAAGAGATGCAACTGTTTAATGCAAAGCTGGCACTGGTGAGCTGGTGTAGGATGGTCTGGGGACTCCACCTATGCTACCACTGCCCATGAACATGTGGGTTTGTGTTGTGGGCGATCCATCTTGTTCATTCCTGCAGTTGTAGTACTTATTCTGGTGCGCAGCCTTAATATTACCCATAAACCTGGCTAGGCGAGCAGTGTTGATGCAATCTTTGTCTGAGGCCTGTAGTGGCCGCTTGTTGAATGTCACTCACGTTCCTCTGACAAAGATGAAAGGCTTTCGCATGTGATGATAAACGGCCCTCTCATGTGGGTGCAAGCAAACGTGCAGTGCTGCAGCCGGATGGAAGCCACCCGATTCCCCTTCAGGATGCACATGGCAGCACAGGTAACCAGGAAGTGGGGCCATCGGCAGGTCAGAGAACGCGACTTAACATGCTCCAGCAGACTGCTAGGCTCTCATGGCACCACGTTCTCAAGGAGGAAGCATGCAGCCGCCGCACACCGGCGTTCAACACTGAGGGCACGGCGTGAGCAAAAGGCGCAACACACCCTCGGCAACAATATTATGTTGGTCGCTCAGGAGCGCCGGCAGACGCAGTATATCTGAGCACTTACCCTCCGATGTAGTGCGGGTCTGGCTGGGGTCATCAGCGTGGGGCTGATCTTGGGGGCAAACTCGGTGGCCATGCTGCTCCTCTCCCCTCTCTCTGCAGAGTGCCTCCACTGATTTGCTAGCCAATCCTGGCGCTGAATGCAGCGCCAGGATTGGCTGGTCCAGTGCAGGCCAATTAGTGATTGCCCTGCACTGGACCAGCCAATCCTGGCGCTGCATGCAGCGCCAGGATTGGCTAGCAAGGCACATGGACTGCTCGCCCTTGGGAAGCCTTTAGAACCCGCCCGGCTGAAGCCTCTCTTCTCTATGCCTAAGGTCATCAGCGCATGCGCGGGCAAGTCGCCGCACGGTGATATCATGCGCACAGTGCTGGCCTGCTGCAGACTGTCACTCAAGCAGCTGCAGCAGGCCAGCAGCCCCGCCCCCCCTACCCCTGCGCACTCCGAGTCCGACCTCATTGAGACACTCAGTCGCGCTGCGTGCGCTGTTATATTTAATGTATTTGCTTTAGTCGGAAACCACGGTGCGTCCAGGGCTTGCTTGCTTAGTGGGGCTACGCCCCTACGCCCCAATGGACGCACCGCTACTGTGTGTGGTGTGTGCAGGGGTTGGGGTCTCCTCTTAGCAGCTGGGCTGCCCTGTTCCTGGAGGTGGGCTGCGGAGGCTGTCCACGAGCTGTTGGAGGGAGTCGGAGTCGCAGCTGTGGTGGTCCTCTTCGTCATCAGAGAAGAGAGGTTTGGGCTGCTCTGCAGGAGGTGTTGATTCTTCCTCTGCAATGTAGAGGGGAGATGCAGTTTAACAATATGTCCACATGGGTGTTGTCGAATTGTACATGTTTTCATACAGACTGCATGACTGTGTACATTGTGCCTGTTTGTGAGGTGCTGCCTATTTGATGGGGGACAGTGGACTTTTCGACAAGATGACGTGTGTGTGTTTGTACTTGTACATTATCAGCTCACATTTCCCTGCAATGCCAAATGTGATTGGTCAGTGTCTACACCCAGTCAGTACCAGTTGTGTCCTGTGTTCTGTTGTGGACGTGTTGCGGTATGTACCACATTGTTATCAGTGTTGATGTGCCCTGCATGTTATGTGTGTGTGCTGCATTTCGGGGGAGTCACCCCTGCAGCTCTGATTTTGCTGCCCCTTCTCTGTTTCATGCGATGTGCCTTTGACTTCTGTGCCTATGCAATGCTGAGATGTTGCATACTTGGGTACATTATTCTCTTGGTGGGAGTTGGGGTCTGGGGTACGGTTTGTCCGCAGATGTGCTCAGCTCAATTGTACATGTGTGCCATTGTGCCCATACTCACACAGGTGCTGTTGTGTCCGGTCATGTTGAGCAGTGTCCGGTCCCCCTTCTCCTGCCACTGTCTCCCCACTGATGACTGTGGACACCATTTCCTCCATATCGTTCAGCTCCTCCTGTGGCGCTGGACTCCCACCTCTAGTCTGCATTGCTCCCTTCCGGTTGTTGGCGAGTTTCAGCTTGGTTTTGCCGCTTGACATCATTCCAGCGCCTCTTGACCTCTTCCATTGTCCTCTTCAGCACTCCCACTGCATTCACCTTGTCCACGATGGACTGCCATAGTCCATTTTTGGTTGCCAATGACACAGTGAAGGTGACAAACAGTTGTTGATGGTGTTTTACCACCTCCGTTATCAGGATCCAGTTTTCCTGCGGACTGAACCGCTTCATCCTACTCTTCTTCTCCTTGGCCTTACCTGACCCCGAGGTCCCAGGCAGGTCCTCAGGAGGGCTTGTGGGGTTCTGGTTCTCCTCCGTACTTGCTCTGGCAACAACCATTGTTCTTCACAGTTGTTTTGCATTTTTTGTCTTTTTTTTAACTACTTTTATGGTGATTTTTCCCGCCTGACGCATGTGAATTGCAGGCCTGTCGCTGGTTTTTGCTGATTTTTGTATCGCAATTGGTCTCATTGAAGCTTTTTTTGCGTTCGTGTTTCGCATTTTTGCTGCATCGCGTTCGTTTTAATGCAGTCATTTGACGTTTTCTTGTGAGCCTATCGCATGGTACCGCCGTGTTGTGAATACTTAGTTAACGCGGCATAATTCTCCCGCAATAGACTGCGATGTTTAAAGTTGCGTTAAGCGAATTTTGCGACAGTTATCGTCGTTCTTGAGAATATCCCCCAATAGGTGTTGCAGTGGAAAGCCCACAGCAACCCCCATTGCATGCCCCTTTCATGCAGATATCTGCGTGAAAGTGTACCATATTTACAAAGTGGCGTTAAGCCAAGCAAAGTGGTTTAACACCACTTTGAAAATATAGTGCAGGGCATTGCACCACCAGAATCGCGTAAAAAGTGTTATTCTGGTAGCGCAATCCCCTTCTAAATATGCCCCCTCGAGTTTTGTAACTGATGTAGCATCAGGTAGAGTCTCCCCCCTCGCACATACTGAATGCTCTGTGTGCTTGTGATAAGAAGGGCTACTTCAGTTCCTTTAATGGGTCACTTGAGTGTCATCTCTGCTTTTGTATATGGCTGTTCTAGAGATATTAACACATAGGTAGTGCTGGGTACTGCTCCCTGGTCTGTAGGTTCCTTACCTGTTCTGTTGTGTCATGTGAGGAAAGCATTTCGATCAGGGCTGGCACCCCTAGCAGACTTTTAGTTGTGGTACCTTCCAGCTTAAGCTGTTGTTTTGTTGCTTTCCTTGCGACGTTTAATTTAGAAGGTAAAGGCCAGCAGCATGGCTTCATGAGCTCTTTAAATCGTGGCAGCATCACAAATTGAATGGTGGTAGATATCCCATCTGCCAAATGTGTGGTTCCCTTTCCCTCTTTAGAATTGGGTAAGGCAGCAAGTATCTAGTTGCAAAGCTTATGCTGATTCCAACAGCAGACCCCTCGACTGATGGCCTGTTGGACATTGGGCTATTAGTTATAGTACCTCAGACTGTCCGCTCTAGGAAAGATGTTCAGACATACTAATTTCCTTCTTCAGGACAACCATGGAAAGCCTGGAAGCCCCAAACTGATAATACAAGATCCTTTGCTGAAGGCACAGATATCTCTGCCTGCCTTGTGGTGATCTCGAAATATAATTATTGGTCTTCTGCCAGGACAGCAGAGAACATCTCTTTGCTGCAAGAGTGTCCAATGGACTGGCCTTCATACTTAATGAAGGTCAAAGTGTTTACATGGTTCTTTTCAACTCATAATAAAAAAACTAACATACACAAGCATGAGCCTCCTCAATTCCCAGGTGAGACCCAGTCATAGGGAAGATTTGTTAAATCAATAGGAACAATACATGCGCTGTTTAGACATCCAAGCTCTTCTTCACCCCAAAAAGAGCATTATTCTTCAACCTGGTGTTTCCAACTCTTTTTACATGCTATATCCTACTTAGCACAAAATTCTCACTGGTCAGTATTGTTCTCTCTTATCCACCTCACACCAAAACTGTCCAAGCTTTTTTCCTCCTCCTTCCCTTGTTGTAAAATGTATCCTTCAGAAAAAATATAAAAAGCACTGCAAAACCAAAAGGTCTTGGCTTAAATTGGTTGATGTATTGGCTTTGCCAGTGCCTGTTGGCCCCACCATGTGAACGCACATATTGAGTACCTATTCAGGGGAATACTTTCCAAGATGGCCACTAACATGCATGCATCGCGTAGCATGTGTATTTTATGACTTGTGCATGTGCATGCAATGAGTTGTGATGCATTGCAGTCATTTTTTATTGAGCATTTTAACATGTTTGACTGCCATAGAAAAACAGCACATTCATTTTTGTTTAAAACAAAAGGAATGAAAAAGTGTGCACTGAACATGCAAAAGTACTTGAGTGGTTGCCCAACAGTTTCTGGGCCCTCGTAAAAAAAAAAAAAATAAGAAAGTGGGAAACCACAGGCAGTAGTTTGGCCAGCGGGATGGGAAGCGGAACAGTTTTGAAAAGAGAACACACCAGCAGGTGGGGGAGGTATAATGAGCAAGAACATGTAACACATGCACTCATATCGAGAAACAAAAAACAACAAAAAAAAGAGTCCCTCAAGTATTCTGTGAAAGGATGCAACAAATCGAAACAAGACTGTGAGACTGAAGTGCTCTTGGGTGGACAAACACAATAATAGGAGGAAAGCCATCCGATCAAGAGCAGAAGACTGCAGGGCCAGACTGGAAAACAGCAACCAGCCCAGCAGATTACTGCTTGACTGGTCCTGAGAGCTAGGGGGGGGGGGGAGGGAGTGCTAGCAAGAAGCAGCACTCCCGCTTTTGTTAAAGGGGGCCTTTATTTTAACACTGCTGCAAAACCAGCCCCCAGTGACAAAACAGGCATCCCGGGCACAAAACCGGCTCCTCAGGCACAAAAATTGGCCCCCAGCCCTCCAGCCCACAGGATAAATGCCCGGTGCCTGCTACGGCCAGTCTTGCCCTAGAAGACTGAGACAGTTAGCAAAGCCATCCAATCATGTGCAAGGGTTTGACTCAAAGCCTACTCTAAGTATATTTTATGTTATGTTTTGGAAACAATAGGTCTACCTACAGACGGCTAAAGCTGTCTGTCAGTCGCGACTGCACCCTTGAAGCAGTAGTGGGGTGGGGAGAGGGGAAGAGGAGAAGGGGAGATGGTAAAAAAAATAAGGAAAGATCACCCACCTGCCGGCCGGGACTTGTGACTGGCTGCAGCTTCTCTTCTGTCCTCTCTATCCTCTTCCTGGCTTTTGTTCAGACAGTAAGCACCCAGGCTCCCCATGGCCAATCACAATGCTGCAATGTAGCATTGTGATTGCTCTGAGCACCGTGGTTCGGTGCTCAGATGGGGAATGAGAGCCTGGACATGTTCTCTACCCTGGCTGTAATGCAGCCTGGGTGGAGAACATGCAAAGCACGCATGAATGTTTGGCCAGTCCCAGAGGGCCGGACAAACTTTCATGTACACTTAGGAGGGTACCACCACTCCTCTCCCCTGCACAGTCTGGCCTAGCCCCACCCCACAAAAGTGCTTCAGCATGGAAAAATAAAATGATAATAACGTCTCGTTATCAATTTATTTTTCCTTTTTTGCCATGCTGAAAGGCAGTGGGGCGACACTAATCCACCTTAGCGTAGATGCCGTCCCTGCTGTATATAGCCCAGACCTAAGAAGGCAATCTTAAGAAATATCAAGTAAAAGCAGCCAGCCAGGCAGCTTTCATTATCTAAAATACCTTGTCAAATGTTCAAAATGGATGTTTTGATTACAGTAAAGACTGGTGGTGCATACTTCATGTTCTGCTCATAAAATAGAGCATACTGCAGTAGTAAATAGCTGGGCTAAGCATTGTTTGATTGTACTCTAAGCTCAAACCGAAATGCGACTAGAATAGAGCTGTGCAAAGCTTTGTTGAACTATACTCTAGAGTCATTTCTACATTTTGTGAGCTATTATTATAATTTTGACAATTTTCCAGTTACAATTCTCAGTTTCGAGATCAGAAAGTCAACTACAGCAATAGTTTTAAGAGTCACTTTGACTAGGCTTGTGGGTCAAAATGGAGCAGTGCTTAATTCGAGCTGGTGTTTGCTGATACTCTGTATACGCATTTAAATACCAGCACTTATGATAGTTTCCCACATGGTGGAGCTGCTCATCTATTTTTGAGGTTACCTACCCATGTGTTTAATAATTCAATATACATAAAAAATAATAATACCACCCAGCCAGCCCATTCTTAAAGTTTTGGAGTAGTCTGAATTCTAACACTTGTAGTAATGTGATAGTAGCTATGTTGATACTAGCATTGGCAGAATTGGCAGGGACAATGAGAGGCTCATACTGCAATATATTCCCGAGAAAGGGTCCTTACACTTACTGTTTTACAACTTAAGCACTGCAATTGTGGAATTGAGAGCAGCGGTTTTACAGGCATTGAAATGTTTAATCCAACTTAGGGTCTCATTAAGATGTTGGTCGGAAAGGCTCTGAATGGCATTCAGATTTTCTTAACCTGTGACAGAACCCATGTTTCTGACAGCTTCACGGACCTCATTTGCGACCAACGTATTGCGATGTCGGAATCAGACAGCCTTTCTGAAATGGTCTGTCCGACACAGAATGGCTGTTGGAAAGTGACTTTGGAGGCCAAAGCAGGCCCCCCTTCACCCGGATTACTCTGCTTTGGGCCCCTGGGGGTACCACTGGAACTCTCTTTACAACAATGCACAGTGTGGTTGACACCATAGGGTGCCTGCGACTGGGTGCAAGGTTTTCCGCAACCACCTCTTTTTTCAATGGGAGCCTTAGTTGTCAGTCGGAACACAGGCTCCCATTGAAGTCAATCGAAGTCCGACCGAACGGTGTTCGGAAACATCTTAATTGGTCGGTCGGACTCGCCGAACCCGAGTCGGTCGGAACCGATTCCGACAAGGAGTCGGTCAGAATGCTTTCTGACTGACATCGTAATGAGGCCCTTAGTTGTGGGGAAACACATCCCTACAATTAGCGGTCACAGGGTGAGAATGTACAGTCTCAGATGTAACTTTAGAAATATTTTCAAAGACCGGACAGAGAATGCATCGAACAACCACCTGTAGGATCTGGTTGAGACTGTAGTAAATGAATACCTGAAGACTGGAGAACCAAAGAGGTGAGGATTATTAAAATGAGAAACCCAAAACGGGATTCCGTAAATGCAGTATGGGTCAGATTTACTAGATTCTCACGAAGAGCAATGCTGCAGCCGCAACTGCTGCCATGTGTGAGAGGGAGAGAGCAAAAGAGCTCCATATTTACAGAAATACAACACTCTCCTTTCCTCTCCCAAGCGCCGGCACAGAAATATGCTTCTGTGCACCATGAACACTCCTTTGCACCAAAGTGCAAGGGTAACTTGTGAGTCTAGCATTGGTTTTTTACTGGAAGGTATCCCTTCCAGCACAAAATCTTAGGCACATTTGAAACCTTTTCCCACTTTGCATGTGTGCTGTACAGTGGAGCACACAGACAAAGTCGGAAAAGAAGTGGGCACTGTTTGCTGATGCTAAACCCTGTCTAGTTTTTTAAGTAAATAGTCAAGTAAATAGGGCTTAGAATCAGAAACCTTGAATTGTTGCATGGGAATGCCCATGCACCACACACGGAACGCCCCTTTGGCGCTAAATAAAGCAAAGCAGCACTATGCGCTGCTTTGCATCACTTTCAAGTTATTTTCCAGCCTAAAACAGGTTTTACACTGGAAAGTAAATAGGTGAAAAAGGATTTTGCGTCATTTTGCATCACTTTTGTGACGCAAACACAGCGTTAAATCTCAGTAAATAGACCTCTATATCCAGAGGCTAGTGGACTAATTCGATAAGTCTCTAAATCCTCAACTACTGTGAAATTCAAGTTGTAAAGTGGCAATATGTTTTTCTATACTAAGGAAGTCGCAGCGATTCTGAAAACCAATTCACAAGAAAGTTTTTTCTTCCAAATGGATATTTCTGGCATTAACACATACAGTATTTTGTGATCACTTGCCTAACAGTGAAGCACTACTATGGAGAACACATCCATCCCAAGAGCAGATTTGTGTGTTTTTTAACGCATGGGTTCCAAATTTGTAAATTGCAATTACTTTAGAGTGTGCACTTTGTTACCCGCATCTACCTGGCAGCTTTTAACTGTCTATAGGTGAAAGCCTACTGTGGCTATACCCCAATTTACAGTGCCCAAAGCTCACCCACTGCTTACAATTGCTTGGCTTGATTGTCATTTTCATTTGCTTGCTTTGATTGGATGTCAAGCCTTCCGAAGCTATCCCTCTCTTGTTTTTGTCTCACTCCTGGTAAGTAGATTCTCTACCACTCTTTTCATTGGCTGATCCACTGGTCATGTTTTGGGAACTCCTTTTTACTTTCTCATTAAGCACTTCACGAGAGTGCATTTGTTTCCTTGATGTCTTTTGTTAGCTGATACTCCTGTGAAATATCCAGCCGCTCACATACTCATTGAAAGCTATCCTACCCTAAACAGGTAAACAAACAGCTTTTTCCTTTTCCTGTTTTTTTCAGTGCCTGGCATCTGCCATTTACTGCCAGGAAACTACTCAGTCCAATCTACACTTTAGTACACCTCCGGCTCGCGCTTCCTCCGCCCAAATCATGTTGATTATCCCATCCCACCCCCACCATCCTTGCTGCTCCTGCAAGTCAATTACTTTTTTGTGCTTTTTCTAAAAAAAACAATTGTGGGCCCTGACAGCTGCCATTTTCTGCCTGGCCACTCAGCATACTTTAGAGTGCTTTCATAGAAAATAAATAATATTTTTAATGACCAATTCCAAGTGGTGTCCCCATCTTAGATCAGCAAATAACAGAAAATGGCGGCCGAGTAATTCCACTGGAACACAGGCATGGTGGCGCATGTGCTCCCCTGTTTCATCACTCATGCACCTGCCAGTGCAATGGCCAGGAACTGCATGTCATTGTGACCTGATGCTGCATCGCATTGGCAACTGCTTTTTATCAATTCTGTAAAGCACCAGTAGAAAGCATTGGCATCGCCAATAGGTCGACAAGACGAGACCTATTGGCTTTGTGTTATTTCAAAGCAAGCATGTATCACTTTCAGTCAGCTTCAATTGCACACTACTAACATTTGTCAATGATAATTGATTGTTATACGCCCATTTCATAAACCTTTGTTGCATCAGTAGCTGGGACATAAGCCTACTGTTAGAAATGGGATTTCTGGTTGTCCAGGGCATGCGCCTAAACTAGGCAGAAACCACCACTTTAGTCAGGGCAAGGGAGTTACACACTGAAGATAATCCCTACTCACCCCCTTGGTAGATTGGCTGAGCAGTCGGGCTTATCCCAGAGGCAAGGTGTAAAGCATTTGCACAGCAAACTCACAAAGCAGCGACACACTAGGTACACCACTAAACAAACGCCACACAAGGTTATGTCAAAAATAGCCTTTGTATTACCCCAAAAACACATTAGAACGTAATCACATATATACACTGTGCCACCTGGCACTTGGTATGATTTTACAGAGATTATATATACTACAGGGCCAAACGGGCCACTGTCATAACCATTAGAACTCACAATTTGTGAAGACAACAAGTAACTACACTTAGCATAAACACCTTAGGCATGAACATCACAGCATTATCTAGTACGGCATATTATGCAAAACATAATCAGCAGTAGTGCAGTGTATCAGACCCATAACCCATCATGCCCCTCATAGGCATAAACAAAACTGCACAATATGCCACATATTATAGCCACATCAGCCAGACAATAGCCATGTCAGTATGACATAAATATCATCGCAGCGGTGCACGTTATGCATAAACCATCAATAGCAGTGCACCTTCTGCATACATATAATTAGCCCTGCGCCATAAGACAACACTTTGTAAAGTGCACAATTATCATCTATCAGGGCAACCGTAAGAATGGCACCCCCTCGTAGGCTCTTTGGGCTATGTGCCCGCCTACACCATGTATGGCAGTAATCTCCTTAGGCCCCGTCCTGAGCTCACCCCACAATGCCTTTCCACCAGTGAGGGCTCAGGAAAAGCTGTCTTCCCTTCAAGAAAATGCCTCAGAGGGCGGGGAGACCACACTGGGTCCCCCGCAAAGGTTTAACTCTAGTAATGGCAACTGTCTGCGGGTGCACGGAGGGACAATGGCTGCACAGGCTCCAGCACTTCCTGGGCTGGTGATGAGACCTTTGGGGATCCCGTTCCAGCCGCGGCCGGCGATGAGGACACCCCCAATCACCACTCCTACCAGCAGAAATCCTCCGGTGGGGCCAGGGATCCCCAGACTTTTGGAGGCAGGAAGCCTCAACAGGCCAGGGCCTCCCGCCTGGACCCTTCTTGGGCGGCGACCAACACGAGGGAAAACAGCCCGTTTAGGACTCGGAGCAAAGTCATCTCTGGTTTTGCTACCTTCAGCCCGCCTCTCAAGGACGTTGACATTGCTGGGCGACAAAATGGGTTTCCTGGGCCTCGCCCACAACCATGCCTTGCCTGACTTCGTGCTTTGCTTTCTCTGGCTGGCCTGCCCACGGTCAGGCTCTCCATGCCTGATTTACGGTTCGCGAGCTGCTCTTGCCATAGACCGAAGAAGAGCCCGCGTCCGGGTCTTGGGTGGACGTCTTGCAAAGCGCCCACCACGCACTTCTAGTGGGCAGGACTCCCTCTCTTCAGGGGTACAAGAATGTAGCGCTACCCACCCTGTTCCTGGATCAGGCCAAAAGCACCTACCACACCTTGATTACTGAGGGGAGGCAGACAGCAACGTGCTTCCAGCATGCTATCTCTTTCCAGTCCAGGGGCAGAAAGCCAGGCACAGGCAGTTCAGCATGCAGGGCCCCTTGGCAGAGGGGCACCTCTTCAGCTACATAGCAGTCAGCAGGTAGTTTCCCGCTGTGGTTCCTCTTGGCAGTCCATCAGCCTGCAGGCCACAAGTTCCAAGTAAGCACACCCTTCATGGGATCACAGACCAAATATTTATATTACTTCAAGTCTTTGTTCTGCCCTGGAACAGGGCCTTGGACCCAGTGCAAACCAGTTCTGGGGGGCACTTGACAAGTGCACAACAGTCCCTATTGTTAGTGTAGGCTTTGTGGAAGGCAGAGGCACAGTCCTATTCAGGGTCAGGTGCTACTCCTCCCACTCCTCCAAATGCAGATCAGGCCTATTCAGCCTAACGCTGACTCACCCAGCCCCTCTGGAGCCACTGCACCTCCAAAGCCCCTGTCACCCAGAGCCAGGCATGCAATACGCAACAGGCAGGCACAAAGACACATAGCACACAAAAATGCCCACTTCTAAAAGTGGCATTTCTAAAATAGTGATAATAAATCTGCGAACACCATTGCACAGCTTTATTACCACTATTCCAAACATACCAAACTTGATCAAGCCATCCCTTTTATACCAGGAATTACCACATTGCCACATTCCATATGGGCAGAACTATGGGACTGAACAAAAACGCAATAAAAATAGCCTGACATGCGACATTGGTTGCAACTCAATCTTAAACAGATGTTATGTGTAACCAATCAAATAACGGCTGAAAACATTCAACCTGTCTGGGGAAAAACGTTAGGGCAGATTTACTAAGATTTTATGCCATGTTTGTGTCACAAAAGTGACTCAAATTGGTGCAAAATCTTCTTTTCTGATTTACTTTCCAGAGCTAAACTCGTTCAGCGATGGAAATAACGTGAAAGGAATGCAAAGCAGCGCATAGCTCTCTTTAGCATTACTTAGCGCAAAGGGGGCGTACCATGGGTGGTGCATGGGCGTTCCAATGTAACCACCTAAGATTTCTGATGCTAAATGCAATTTACTAAAAAAAGTAGACAGGGTTTAGCATCAGAAAATAGCACACACTTGAACAAGGCGCAATAAAGGAAAAAACTAAATTCTCCTTGATGTGTGCTGCACTGTACAGCACACATACAAAATTGGAAAATGTTTTAAAATTAGTCTTCGCATAGTATTTTGTCCTGGAAGGGTATTCTTCTAGTTAAAAAAACAATGCTTTACTTACAGAGACACCCTTGCACTATAACGCAAAGGTGTCTCTGTGGTGCACGGCAGCAGATTTCAGCACAGGCACTAGGAAGAGGGGAGGAGAGAGCCATATTTCTATAAATATGGTGCTCTCCTCCTCTCTTGTTTCCACATAGTGCAGTGCAACATTGGCAGCTGCTGCACTGCCCAAGATACTGGTAAATCTGGCCCTCAGTGCTCAAAGTATGGAAGGAACATCTCTTTCTGCACATAAAATGCAGCTACGTCCTGGCCTAGGAAAAGAAATCTCAAAGCCTCAGACTTGCCATGACATCTGTCAACCCAAGTCTGGGTCATATGTCCAAAAAGAATTTATACAACAATCTGGAAACTTTTTGTTAATCTTCAACTCGTATTCAAGCAAAAATAATTAACGTTAATTCACCCATCTCAAGTCAGAGGACTTTTCCAACATCTTGATGACCTGTGACAAACCAATAAAAGGAAATATTATCAAGCATTGTTTCACCAAATTTCAACTAGCGACTGATGATGACAACACATTCTACCTACTATGTGACATCTCTGAAACCCAAAATGACATACCGGTAAAATAACTGATCAAAAACGGGATATTAGAGAAGACTCTAAAGAATATTAGAACATTGGAATGTTGGGAGCTCCATTGAAAACAATGGAGTGTTCTGGGCTTATAATGGCTGGTATAAGCCTGGAGCTCCAACATTCCAATGTTTCTTTGTTCACAGCTCTGGCTGTGAACAAAGGCTTCAGGGAGCCTGAGGGATTCCAGTCCCCTCGCGCTCACTTAAGGCTTTGTTTTATTTGTTAGAACATTCTACCCTCTAGTGGCAGAATGTTCTAATAGCCTATAGCCCTTCGTGGCTGGGCTATACCGACTATTAATGTCCCTCTCCCTTGTTAAAGGCCTAACGCTGGAGAGGGCCTTTAATAGCCGGTATAGCCTGCTACGGCGGGCTATAAGGCTATATGCTTGTTCTTATGAAGCAATTGTGCTGGGACTCAGTTTTTTTTCTCTCTGTCTTTATTCACATAGGTGTGGTAGTCTGATGGAGATGTCCTGAGGATGCCCTTCTAAGTAACGTCAAAAATACTCCCTGTTGGTTGAAACCTGGAATAAAACTATAGGGCTTGCAAAACGTATTACGTTTCCCTCTATCTTTGTAAAGTGGAGTATATACACAACCATTGGGATTGCACAGTGTCTTTGTAAAATGATGTCTGTTGAACTACTTTATGTGCACTGTGCCAACTGCACTATTGATTCACCTTGTATAAATGTATGAATACAATACATGTATGACAGAAACTTCCCTCGTCCAGCACTCTATTTATTCATGATTCATCATGGTTGTTCTTCCAACAGTTTATGCTCAGTACTGTTGTTAATTAAATTAAACATCAAATATAATTAAGTGGATTACAGAACTAGGGGTGGGCAATAAATTCTGCACTATCAGGGGAGTTCACAGAGTTTTGCCCACTTCACGTTATGCTTGCAACGCAGCGTTCAGCCAACACTGTGCCAACCACCTTGTGGCAGATTTTATTCTTGTGTGTAGCTCACCAACATTACGTTGGCCAGCGCGAGCGAGAATTGGCTTTCCCTAGTGTGGTCTTCGGGTGCTAGAACAGCACCCAGTGAGATTTTTTCAATGCAGGCAGTCACGACCGTTCGCAGTGAGAAAGCTGCTGTGCGTGTAGAAAATCTACTTGAATGGCAGCAAACAAGCAGCACCGTCTGGGCCACCAAATGATGTTGTTCGTGCTGATTTTGCAGTGCGGAACACGCTCCCAGTGCTAAATATCAGCACAAGCAGTATAACGTACCGATTTCTGCCTGCTCACGAAACTCCATGGAATCTCACAGAGTTTTTATGTAACTCCATGGAGTTCCGCTGAGTGAAATTTCGCAAGTTCTGCCCACCGCTGTACAGAACCCTCAAAACTACATATGAGGTTTCTAGATTTGAATGAGTCCCATACAACTTGTTGTACTGTATGAGATATATGTTCTGTGGACACATTGGGTTGTCCTTGTGATTGATATAGTACTCTTTGAAGTCAGCTTTGTATGTTGTCACTCCTTCAGGTTCCAGCAAAGACAGAGTCTGACTAGCATTCAGGTGCATACCAGAATAAACTATGTCAAAATAGTTGAGGGACAACATTTCACGAATCCACTTAAGCTAAACATAATAACTGGTTTGTAAGAATAGTACTACCTAAAAGGACAATTATTTTACTTAACTTTTACTTATTTATTTATAATGCGCAACAAATGCCAGGAAAACCTCAGCGTCAAGGCACCAAACAAATACAACACAGAAATAACTCACAGCACAAGCATAAAACCACAAAATGCAAAATAGGAAAAAGAAAATACCAAAAGAAAAATGTAATACTTCAAGACCCAGATTAATACATGATTTTTGCTGGGTTTGCATCTCAAACGTGACACAACCCTCCTCAACATTTTTTCTTGTAATGTTCTTTCCAGCACAAAACAAGTCTTGTGCTGGAAAGTAAAGTTGCCTGAAACAAATGCAGTGCAAACTGCTTCTTTTCATTACTCTGCAACAAGGGGGCGTTCCATAGATGGCAAATGGATGTTCCAATGCAATCACTGATAGTTTTTGACGCAATCCCCTGTCTTCTAACAATAGTAGTGCAAAACCTTATCTACTAACAATAGTAGACAGGGTATTAATAGTAGACAGGGTATTGTGCCTAAACATACATCACTTGAAAGCACTTGATATGCCGCGTTCCTACTCTCTCCCTTTCAAGCAATGCAGTGCAATAACTTCGGGTGCTGTGCTACTTTATGCAGGGTTGTGGAACCAGTGAAGCTGCACCTATCGGAGCTTGGGGGGTGGTGCTGTGTTTAGAAATAACTTATGGGTGTGAAAGCACCTGCTGCAGAGTTTATTGTGTGTCAAGCAGTTTTCGGGTATCAATAAAAATGGCTAGATAATCCTGGCGCTTAAAGTGCCTGATGGAGAGAGATGGAGCTTTTGTTTAGTTGCTGATTTGCCACATCATAAAGTAGTGCAGAGAGTGAATGTGCTTGCTGCAAAGAACGTGTACCATGCAGATCAAAGAACTGTATTTTATGTGGATAGCTCAGTGGGTTACTGCTTTCCTCACAAAGTTCCTTTAATTAGTCGCAGTTCATTCAGAACAATCCTAATACAGCACAGTGACCTATGAACTATCATCAAAGAGCTGCATGCCAACTGCATGGTGTATGTTAGAACATTATGTTTGTTATGTTTTCCCCTGACCTTCATTATCCCAATGTTGCCCAAAAGGGTTTGTTTGGGTACAAATAAATTCTTATTAGTAAAGCCAACCCCAACCTCTGTGGTATATTTTAAATTTGAACCAACCTCGCCAAACACAGAAACGGTCCACGAAGGCAGGGCACAACATAATAAAAGGGACCCCAGGGAAAGTGTCAACTGCTCAATACGCCCGGGGCAGTGAAGCTAAACAGGTCGGAAATCCTTAACACGGCTGTTATTGAGTGACTGACACTTTCCTTGGGGTCCCTTTTATTAGGTAGGACCCTGCCTTCGTGGACCATTTCTGTGTTTGGCAAGGCTGGAACATCTATAGTTTAACTAGCAGTGCATTTAGACTCCGGCCAGTCCTTTGACTTGACACTCTCAATGGCTTGTCTGTCCACCGTACCTTTAAGTTGTAGACCTTTCCTTGGCTTGCAATTCTCTACTATTATAATTCTTTTCTCATTCATCATGGAACTCCTTACTACTTAATGTCCTTGTGACACATTGTCCTGATGATGGCCCCGGTCAAGTTCACCTTTGGGCTGAAACGCTAACTTTCTTTTAAGTAATAGGGACTATCTGAATTAAATTAAGCTGTAACTGCATAGTTTCAATGAAGATGTTATATTCTCTTTTGATTATTGGATATTTTTTTCTTTCATTCGGTCACTGCAGCCTATTATTCGGTAATTATCTACCATTTTTGAAGAACTATTTAATATAAATTTGCTTTTGTGTGTGAAGTCATTTTTATAAAGGAATATTATTCAATTCAATTTATAAGCTTTATTCGACATTTTGTCATAAAAGCATTCACCTAACCCTATACAATAAATACTACTTATAAAAATACTTCTAAAAATACACATTAAACATTTGATGTCGAATAAACGTAATAAAAGATCATAAAATTACAACACATTATTACAATTTGAGAAACACATTTCATAGGTTTAAAAACATACAGTTTGTTGCAATAGAACAGTTTATGGATATACATAATTTCATTGTGATACAGTAGCCAATAATGATCGGGTACGAATTAGCCACGACCATGCCAAATACTTTGCTACACCAACCACATACAATGTTGTACAATCAGATTCAAGTATCCTAAGGGCTTCGGCTTGGTTTCGGGTTCCCAACTTTAGACACACCGGTTTTAGCCACTTACGTCTGGGGGCCAAATACAGTGGGCAACAAAACAAAAAATGGGAGATGTGTTCAATTTCCCCAATGCAATAGTGACAATGTTCATCCCATATCTGGGACCAATGCTTCTTAAACGCATTTAGTGGTAATGTACCAATGCGAAATTGGAAATACAGTTTTCTATCATACGGTTTTTCTATTAGGTCCCAAAAACATTCGTATGATGGGTACATTTTTAAGTTTAAAAAGCGAGATGTTAACGTTACACTTGTACTGTCCCTAAATATTGCAAGGTATATCATCTCCCAATAAAGGTCTTTTAGCTTTTCCTTTGAGGGGAAGCAGGTTGGATCATTGTTGTCCCATAGGTGGCCCAATTTCAGTTCTGTAAGTAGGCCCCGCAACTCCCTTAGCCATGGGATAGTATGGAAGCGGTCGAATTTGATGACATCCATCAGTGCTGCTGCATAGTGGCCTAACTCTGGGGTCACCATAATTCGCCTCCAATACAGGAGGGGCCGAAGCCTCGCTATGTCCACAACTGATTTTCTGCCCAAGTCTAATTTTAACGGGATCATCGGGGTACTTTGGGGGACCATTGTAACCCCTCTTAGAAACCTATTTTCCGCTCTGGCCAGATCGCTCAAGTTTGAGAAGCCCCATAATTCAGAGCCATATAAACAAGCCCCCAGGACCTTCATAGAGTAAATTTCCATGACACAATTCAAAGGCTTTGTCAGAGAAGTGCGGTGTTTTAGCGAAATAGCACCTGATAGCTGTCTAAATTTTAGAAGGGTTGTCGTTATGTGGTGTTTCCAGCTCATGTTTTCTTGCAGAGTGATACCTAGGTATGAAAAAGAGTCCACTCTTTCTAGGGGTGTTCCTTTATATTTTATTACACCCTTAAACGAGGACTGTTGATTAAGGCACATAAATTTCGTTTTAGTGGTATTTAGTTCTAGGCCCTTATCATCACAATATACACCAAAGGCGTCAACTACTTTTTGTAACCCACTTGGGGTGCGGGAAAGTAATAATGTATCGTCCGCAAACATGAGAACTGGTACACGGGAGCCGGCTATTACAGGGGCGTCACTAGCAATCTTCTCTAGATGTTCCACAATACCATTTATATAAATGGAGAAGAGGGTTGGGGCTAGGACACATCCTTGCCGCACCCCACGTTCAACCGGGAAGGAATCAGTCACCTCTCCTTGTTTGCCCCATCGTATCCTTGCGAAATTATTTTCATGTAGGCGAACGAGGAGTGTGAGCAATTCCTTTTTTATGCCTGCATCCGCCAAGGTCTGCCAGAGTTTTTCCCTAGGGACTAAATCAAAAGCGGCTTTTAAATCTACAAAAACTGCATACAATGTCCCCTTCTTCAGGGTGACATTTCTCCAATAAATTGTTAAAAAATGGAGAACTTGGTCAACGCTACTGGTTAAAGGCCTAAACCCAGCTTGATAGGGTGACAAGATGTTATTTGCGTCGATCCATTGCTGCAGTTTATTTTGGACTAGTCGACCCATTAGCTTTTGAGCTGTATCAATTAAACTAATGGGTCTATAGTTTTTAGCCAGGGAACGGTCACCTTTTTTATATATGGGAATTATTTCCGCTCCCTTCCATGAGGCGGGCACTTCCCCTCCCATAGCCACTGCATTGGCCAACATTGTAAAGTAGGTGCACCAGGACTTCCGGTCAGATAGGAAAATATCAGCCGGAATACCATCCATGCCTGGTGCTTTCCCCCCTGCTATACAGTCTAATACAACACCCACATCCCCCTCAACAAATAGTGGAGTTTTGTAGTAGACTTGTAGAGGAAGGTTAACATTATTAAACATATAATTACGGGCATACTGTGGTTGAAAGTATTCTATCCAGCTGTTCTTTGCAACATTATTAACAGGCTGGGATGCTATGCCACCCTTTGCCCATTTCACTGAGGCCCAAAAGCGCTTTGAATCCTTGGAGGCACAGATCTCCTTAAGTTCTTGCCAACAATCCTCGTCCCAACGCTTCTTGGCCGCTTTTTGAACCTGCCTATACTGATTCCTCGCCAGCCTTACTGCTTCAGGCCTTCCTAGTCTTAATTCCTTCCCGAGATTATCTCGAGCTGCCCTGCAATTCTTATCAAACCACCCCCTAGTATCTTGTAGTTTCTTCATTTTACTTACGGGGGTTTTTTCCGGAAGAAACTTTGGATTGTGGTAAAAAATGTGTCATGGGCAGTCATCATGTAGTTGATAAAGTTAGTCTGTCCAAAATGGGACTTAATTTTAGCAACTTCACCCACTACTACTTTCTTTAGAGTCTCTATTTTAACGAGATCTTCTAGGAGCATGCTCCACTTCAGGTAACGGGAGTTATTGGAGCATACTAGGTCCTGTGTGACCATGTTATCCTCTCTAGGATGGTCAAATATTTCATTGTAGGTATGTAGTGTCAGGCACAATGGATTGTGGTCGCTTTCAATCTTAGCCTTCACTTCCATATCCTCCAATTTATCCCAGAGCCTTACATCTAGAAGTATATAATCTATCCTGCTTGCCGATCTACCATTATCAAAGGTGTTTTCCCCCCTACAATCGGACACTGTCCGGCCGTTCACTGCTCTAAGTCCTCGTGAGAGACAAAAACTTTTCAATTGTATTGCTACCGTGCTCCAAGTCTTAATTACAGGGATATCTAGTTGGGGTATACCCCACTTGGAGTCCTCATCTTCAGCCAGGACTTTATCCTCCTCACCCAAAGGCTCGAAGGTGGTATTGAAATCCCCGCCTATTATTATGTGAGAGGAGTCTGGTAGCTGTTCAATATTGTTCTCAAGGCACGATAGGGTCTCAGATGATTTACCCCTTGCTACTCCCCTTGAATACAAATTGAACAGGGCTAGTTGATGACCATTTTGCCAGGAGAAATCAAGTGCCAAAATATCGTTAGAGGGAATAGACCTTTGCTTAACCGAACAGTTCAGAGTTTGGCGTACCCAAATTAACAGGCCCCCCGAGGGACGTCCCACTCTGTTACTAATTGCCGGGATAAAGAAGTTTAAATACCCTTGCCTAAAAATTGGGATAATCGACCAAGTTTCTTGGAACATGATGATGTCGTACTGATTAATAAAATCACCCCAGTCGGGAATATTTAGCTTATTAGCTATTCCGGCTATGTTCCATGAAATGATTAGTAGCTTTGGTTTAGCCTGCTGGGAGTACGTCTGGGCAATGTCGGGAATGATCAGTGTTTCTGCAGGATCTGCTCCTAGTATTACCTTTTTGTTCAATCTCGATAGTGACTCAACTTCCTCCGATGATTTTTCCTCATCCACCTGGGCTCGGGTTTGTTCTTCCAAATCGGAAGCACAAGATTCAACTGGGACTGGTATGGATTCATCTAACATGGCAATCTTAGCACAGCCTTTGCCCGTCCACACATTCAGGGTAGTAGAGGAGACATATGTGAGTCAATCACACTCATTCAAATCCGTTAACACAGAGTAATGATTATCCAAGCTTAGCCCCCACTCACATGCTGGATTGGTTCTAGCCCTGCTATTTCCCACTACTGTCCATTTAGTTCTTAGTATACTCGACTTTGCTACTAGACCCCTTCTGCTGTAGAAGAAATCCAGTGTCAGTGGAACTATTTCAGCTGTCCTACGTTGTGGAGGAAGAATATTCCGTAGGACATCGGGCAGAACATCGGGGCCCTTAAAGTTCAAGACCACACAATCCCCTTGAAATTTCTTTGGCTTAGTACCTATCCATCTAACTCTTCTTGCTGTAAGCAGATCGTCTGATAATTTTTCCTTACCCCAGGGGGATATGTGCATATTACTACTCAACCACTGGAGAGCCTTATTTCTTAACGAGTCAGGGGATTCGATCTGACCAGTTTTGAGCAAGGGTGTGTTAGCTAGTACTAAGATAAGGGGCGAGGCTTCAACAATTAGTTCAACTGGGGCAGATTCTGGGTTTAGGGTCTCAGGGATACTGCTGCCCATTAGTTGGGCTGACTCATAAGGAAGATTCATACCAGAGTTAGTATCATTCCTGGGGCTAGCGTGTTGGACATGGTCTGAAGAAGCTTGTGAACCAACAGTCACCCCTATTGTTCTTCCCGCAGTCTCCATTTGGTCAATTTTTGAAGCAACTAGATTTGCTATTTCACCCACCCCCTCATTGGTTTTCCTTAGCAGGGATTCTAGCTTGTTGACCTTAGTAACTAATTGGTCAACCTTTGATATGAGGGGTTTCATTAAACCTAGTAGTTTAGACTCTAGTGCGCCCATGAGCTTAGTTAAAAGAATATCCTCCCCATCTTCATTTTCATACTCCTCTTCCCGTATCCCATCCTCTTTCTTTCTTTTTGCTCGTCTAGGTGGGGTTGCGGGTTTATTTTTAGAAGAGCGTAAGCCACCTCTTCTAGGTGGCGCCTTAGTGATCCCTTTTTTTGCTCTCGGGGCAGGGACAGGTGTTGGGGAGGTAATGGTTTCTATGTCTGCCTCCTCAATTAACACAGATTTGTCTTGGTCATCTAAGTTGATCAGATCTGTAAAGGGGTCAGATTGATGGTCCATTGTGGTCATTGAACCATTAATTTCTAAATGCTCAATTAAGACTTCACTAGGGTCGGAGACAATAAGATCATCAGTTACAGGCTGGGACGCCCCTGATTGATTGATTTGGGCACAGGGTGGCGAATCCCCCGTACCTAGGGAGGTCCTCCGGTTATTATTGATTTTTGTCACTACCTGGACTAGGTAGTTGTGCATGGTGTTAGCCGGAGTGACAGGCGTTTTTTGTTTAGACATGATGTACAGACAATAGTTCACAACCAGGCCCTAGCAATGGATAACTAACAATAGGCCAGTCACACAATAGATGTTAAATTAGTTTACCTTGCCACTAGTCAATTTAAAGTTTGGGAGTTAGAGGGATGGCCCAGTCCAGTCTCTCACAGTCTAGAACGGGCTAAAACGGGCCCGCCCTTGGCCCGGGCTTAGCCCCGCGCTTGGACCCGCTCGCGTCCCGCTACGCGGAGGGGGCGATGGTGTTTTATGCGCCGCCTGGCGCCTAACGCTTCGTCACTGGGAGCGCCCCCGCAAAGGCTCCTGGGGGTTGAAGTCCCCCCGCTCGGCGGCCGCTCTGGTGGCAAAGGCGGCGGCGGGGGGGACTCGGCTCCTCGGCTCCTGCTGCTGCCTCGTGGGTCTTCTCTCCTCTCAGCACGGACACAGTTGCAGGGATATGTGGCAGGTACAAAGCTAAAACTCCTTTTGGGCTCCCACAGCGCTCCGGGAGCGCTGCTGTTTTATGCGCCGCCTGGCGCCTAACGCTTCGTCACTGGGAGCGCCCCCGCAAAGGCTCCTGGGGGTTGAAGTCCCCCCGCTCGGCGGGGGGACTTCGTTTTACTTGTGTCTTCTTTTGGCTTACATTAGGTTCTCTCTATTGTTGTTTATCCTATCGCTCCCGAGTAAAACCATAGTTTTTTTATACAGTAATATTTCCCTAGTTCTTAGGATTGTTGGGTTGACCCCGTATATTGATATGGGGGCATATTACCAACGTTAAGCGATATTTATCGCTAACGATGCTTAGTAACGAATTTTTTAACGCTAAGCATCGTCAGAAATTATCGCAGATAAACCTTGCTATTATCAAGGTTTATCGCAAATGCGATAAAAAACGGCCGCAATGCATGAATATCGCTGAAAAGTCAGCGATATTCATGCGTTACCGAGCTAATGCTCTTAGCCATGTTATCCACCTCCCATTGGTTAACATGGCTAAGAACTACTCAGGGCAGGTGTTAGTTTTTGGAGATATTCGCGCTTAGCGCGAATATCTCCAAAAGTTGGTAATAGGAGATAGCGATGTTAGCGACTGTTTCCAGTCGCTAACATCTTGGCACGCCCACTTTGCATGTCATTAGTGATAAATATCACTGACATGCAAAGTAGGGGCCGAAGATGGTCGCTATCTCCTACTAGCTGTCGCTAACTGGTGTTAGCGACAGCTAGGTAATAGGGAGATAATTTTATCTCCGCCTTCTTGGCTTTTAAAGCCAAAAAAGCGGAGATAAACCCCCTTGATAATATGCCCCATGGTTTCTCTCAGGCTGCACAGGCGGTTGGCTGCCTGCTGCGTAGAGGGAAACATAGTGGGCAGGAGGGCAGAGGGGCACAGGGTGGAGGTCATGCCACAGCTAAAGTTACATATGTGTATATATGTTTGGTGAGATACGGATGGCAATCATTAAATAAGTTGGAAACTAGAAGAAGCTCCCGGGGAGTGCAGCGTCAACTCTTTTGTGTCTGCAATTAATCTGGGGGACAGTGAGCTATCCCCAACGTTGGCACCAGCAGTTAGGGCTCGCCGCCTTTTCACCTCTCTGTTTTGAGGATTTAAATATATTTATACACACATACACACACTGACAAGGCAATGCAAAACCGGGTTAGGGCAGATATAAAAGTAACACGAAAGGCTTTAATCCTACTTTTATGTCCGACCTGTCATCATTTTTGCTTCTAAAATTTTTTTCAAACTACCATATGGTAACACCCTCAATAATATTGCTCTTAGCAAATAACTAAACAAGGCAATCCTGATATTTTGCTCAAGCAAAACCCACACTTAGGTTCCAAATACCATTGTGATTAACACAGCGTCTAATTTGGTAGGGTTCTCAACGTGTGTTGTAGAAGGTGTTTTGTCACTTCAATACAATTCCTGCAGATGGCAGCAAACTACAACTTTATGTAGAAACATTTCAATGGCCTCGCATGAAGTCTGGTTGGCGCCAGTGATTTGACCAGGAACTTTGATTTCTTTCTCTTCGGTTTTGTTCTTGGAGTAGTAAAGTCCATTTATTAGTTCTGGAGCTAATTAAGACAGTTCGATTTTAGTAAAATTATATATATACATACATATATATATATATATATATATATATATATATATATATATATATATATATATATATATATAGTAATTATTATTTTTCCAAAAATCGCGGGGTACTATCAGTGATGTCTTCAGTGATGTCATTTGAGATGTCACCAGTGATGTCATCAGTGATGTCACTGACCATGTCATGACTGATGTAATATGTGACATCATCAGCAGTGGATTGCGGGTGCACGAGTTATAGTGAGAACAACAAACTATAACGGGGGAATTTCAATGGTTTTGTATGAGTAAAATGTCCAGCTAACTATAACTGGTGTAAAACCTATGGGGGCATATTATCAAGGGGCTTTATCTCCGCTTTTTTGGCTTTAAAAGCCAAGAAAGCGGAGATAAAATTATCTCCCTATTATCAAGCTGTCGCTAACACCAGTTAGCGACAGCTAATAGGAGATAGTGACCATCTTGGGCCCCGCTTTGCATGTCAGTGATATTTATCACTAATGACATGCAAAGTGGGCGTGCCAAGATGTTAGCGACTGAAAACAGTCGCTAACATCGCTATCTCCTATTACCAACTTTTGGAGATATTCGCGCTAAGCGCAAATATCTCCAAAAGCTAACACCTGCCCTGAGCAGTTCTTAGCCATATTAACCAATGGGAGGTGGATAACATGGCTAAGAGCATTTGCTCGATAATGCATGAATATCGCTGACTTTTCAGCGATATTCATGCATTGCGGCCGTTTTTTATCGCATTTGCGATAAACCTTGCTAATAGCAAGGTTTATCTGCGATAAAAATCGGCGATGTGCGGCGATAATTTTTGTCTCTAAACAAGTTAGAGACAAAAATTATCTCTATTGGTTGGTAATATGCCCCATGGTTTTTTCAGTGAATTTCTAAGGTTTTTTAAATGCTAATTCCTAACTATAACCTGCGTCAAACCTATGGTTTTTTCAGTGAATATATATATATATATATATATATATATATATATATATATATATATATATTCACTGAAAAAACCATAGGTTATAGACCATATATAGTTAGGAATTAGCATTTAAAAAACCTTATTTTACTCACACAAAACCATTGAAATTCCATATATAGTTAGTTGCACTAACTATATATTGCGCACCCGCAATCCACTGCTGATCATGTCACATATTACATCATTCATGACATGGTCAGTGACATCACTGATGACATCACTGATGACATCTCAAATGACATCACTGATGACATCACTGATGACATCTCATTTGACATCATTCTTGTGCTAATACGATAAACCTCTTCAGACTCTAATATAACCTTAGATACACTCAGTGTATACAGACACTCACACACTGACATCTCAAATGACATCACTGATGACATCACTGATGACAACATCCAGTGACTGTATGTTTCTGTAAAGTTAAAATATGTCTTACATATTGAAGAATGAGTGGATGTATAAGTGTCTGGATGAAGGATTTAGTAGGTGCGTGACTGACTGTATGAGTGAGTGATTAAATGTGTCTCACTGAATGCATGGGTTAGTGACTAAACTGTCTTAATTTGTGCATCATTATGTCTGTTGTTCTGTAAACTGCTGCATGTGTTGATCATTAGCTATACGAGAGGCTATATGTGTTATTAATTGGTTGCCCAAGTATTTCTATGGGAGATTGAGTTTGTGTGGGGGTGGCTGGAAGGTGTGTGACTCTATGCATAGATGTGTGAGCAGTTTATTCACTAGGTGTATGAGTTCAAGAGTGCATGTGGAAACAGCTACATGGGCAGTTGACTGTGTGCATGAGTGTATTGATGAGTGAATGGATATCTCAATGCTACATGTCATAGTAAGTACATATGTAAAACACAGTACATGTGAGAGTTGGCATATATAAATAACTGTGCATGAGAGCCACTGAATGAGTGAGTGGTTGTATCGATCATTGTGAACTTGTATCAGGGATTGTATAAGAGAGTAAATATGTGTTAGTATATGTTTCAATAAGTAAGGTGTGTTTAACTGTATAGTTGAAGAAATGGAGGTGAGATTGTTTCTTTGCATGACTGACTGGGTGTGTGAGTAACTCCATGGATGAGTGGCAGTGTGTGAGTGTCTGTATACACTGAGTGTATCTAAGGTTATATTAGAGTCTGAAGAGGTTTATCGTATTAGCACAAGAATGATGTCAAATGAGATGTCATCAGTGATGTCATCAGTGATGTCATTTGAGATGTCATCAGTGATGTCATCAGTGATGTCACTGACCATGTCATGAATGATGTAATATGTGACATGATCAGCAGTGGATTGCGGGTGCGCAATATATAGTTAGTGCAACTAACTATATATGGAATTTCAATGGTTTTGTGTGAGTAAAATAAGGTTTTTTAAATGCTAATTCCTAACTATATATGGTCTATAACCTATGGTTTTTTCAGTGAATTTTCAAGGTTTTGTAAATGCTAATTCCTAACTATATATGGTCTATAACCTATGGTTTTTTCAGTGAATTTTCAAGGTTTTGTAAATGCTAATTCCTAACTATATATGGTCTATAACCTATGGTTTTTTCAGTGAATTTCAATGGTTTTTTAATAGCAAATATCATAAGCTGTCGAATGTCAAGTACGTGGTAAGTGAAAACATTTTCGTGTTTATGCACACTGATCTGCTTTGAATGGTGCCCCCCCCTCATTTCTATTAGGAGTACTCTCTCTTTGCAGATAGTGAAAGGTAGTTAACGCAGGCCTTTGCCCCCGTTGTAATCCGTCGTGCCTGCTTCTCTCTCCATTTGATTGATTGTTATCCAAGTATTTACTGTTTTAGAATTAGTTCTCTTTGGTTCATTCTCTATTTACAAACAAACACAGAGTCGCAATACTCTGTTTAGTCTTTGCAGATAACGAAAAATCGTGTAAAAAAAAAGAAAAGGAATCAAGCAAAATCAGTAGGCCACTAATGGGATCTCTTTTTGACCTCGCTAAAATAGAAACATTAGGAACAACCCCTCATGACAAATACAAAACTAGTGAGATGAACTGAACTCCACACAATGATGGCTGCAAAACAGCTCGGCTCCGCCACCCACCCCGCCCAAAATAACGATAAAGAACGGCTGCCATGATTGGTTGCGGAATGACCACGACGGAGCTACGAAATGGTGCTGCTCTCATGCTAACCCCAGCTTCAGTCTGAAACATCCAGAAACACTGTAGACTACCAATTCGATCAGTTCCGGTAGCGCCCCAATGTAACCCGGTAGAGAAGAACTAGCCCTCCCCTCTTTGACTGATGGTTCTTGTTGCCTGTCCCTTCTGTTGTCATTTAACAGAACTATTTAGCCTGCTGAAAGGGGTTGTGTTCCGACCGCTGGTTGGTGGAGACATTTTGACTATATTCTGGACCTGCGTTGTCGCGTAATGCGTCATATGACGCGCCGCGTTAGCGCATCCGGAAGTCATCCGGGGCGCGCAGCGCGTAACGTAAGCATAACAAGTCATGTGACTTGTTAATAAAACTTTTCATTGGTTCATTTTACTTTTCTTATTGTAATGATGAAAGGCTTGGTCATATGACCTAAAAATTACGCTTTTCATTACTTCCGAACATTATTTTTTCTTAAATATATGTTATAATGTTCCAGGCTAATGTACTTTCCCGGAAATTTTACAACTGTCCTGCAAGTAAAATATATTCTTTTTTCGAGAAAAAGAGCGTTTCTTCGTCCCATGACGGAGCCGTTGAGCAAAAAAGGGTCGACCTGCTGTCTTAGTCGCCGATACGCCTGAATATGAGATTCTTATCGATCACTTTATGTTGCAGGAATAGAAAACACAACAGCCCTTGACCATTTATCTTTACTGCGTTCCTTCGTATTATACCTTTTACCCTTCATGTAATTGGTCTGCTTTATTTCACTTGCCTTTTAATGATTCTAAAACAGTCACTATTATTAAAAACTTTACCAATGTATATACTACTACCATGTTTTCTTTTAAAAACCTTTATTGTGAAAATTTCATTATACAAATACGAGCCTATAACCACGTGGGCCTGCCACAGAGCAAACTGTAATCGTATATGATGAATAGACATTTACACTGTAGAGGAACGTAACGGGCGGGCCATTAGGTTGCAAGAACTAAGGTGTCTAACAGTTACGGAATCGGTGGACGTACATTTTATAATTAAAATACGACAGGGCCAGTTACAATAAAATTATCTAGATATACATTTGCGGGCAAGTACCATGGGTGACGTTAATTCGAACTTTCAACAGTACAGTAATCAATAACACATCAGAACTTAATATCAATAGGGATGTCGAAATAGTCAATCAATTCTCGTCCCCGCCCGCCATGTGCTTCAAAACTGCATACGTATCTCGTGATTTCAAGGTTCTGCAACCAGTACACAACAAGGAGTTACGAGTCCCATTTATTCCGGCGCCATTTTGGGCGAGGACGGGCAGGTCCAGGATATAGTCAAAATGTCTCTACCAACCATCGACTATGATGATGTTTATATGCTGTATTTATTAGAGTAACACTCATCTGTCCACATGAAATTAATTTGCCACAATCTAAACATGTCATTTTAATCTTTCCAAAGTTCTTCTAAATATTTGGGACCGTTTCCCTTGCCTCTGAAGCTCTCAGTGCCACTTCTTTGATGAATGTACTAGCAGGTCAGGGGTTCTCCTCCAAATCTCTCTTTTATGCAGCACTATAATTAATTGGTGCCACCTCTCCATATGACGATGCATGGTATAGTTACCACAACTATATTTTTTTTCGGTTCCTCTGGAGAGTTCATCGTGGCAGATGAAGCGTGTAACGTACCGGGCATTTACCTTTTTTTGCATGTACAGGAAAGGAAAAAAAAATCGAGCGTCCGAGTTCTAAGGTGTCCCAGGGCCATTTTAGTGGACCAGGCCCAAATCCAAAGAACAGGCCGCCATTTTGAGAGTCCTCTTGCAGCCGCCTGTCGCTGTAGCATCAAGAGCAGCCGAAACTCAGCTGAATGGCAACTGAAACGGTAAAGGGGCCCCCTACTACAGCAGACGAGCCTCCACCTAGGAAGGCCCATTCACGCCGGCTCCCCCCCCCTTCGGGCACCCCACGCCGTTATTCGGAGCAGTATTGTAGGATGGCCACACCAGTGCGGCAACTTGCTAGACATCACCTCGGTGGTAACCGAATCTCAACGCCTTGTGGTGTCTTCTATTCAAAAAACATTGTTATGCTGCCTTCGACCTATTCGCCGCAAGTGCGCACACAACTCAACTGCATAGCTTGCTAGACACCACCTCGGTGCCATCCGGATCTTGGAATCTCAGCACCTTTTGGTGTCTTCTCTTCAGAAAATATTGTTGCGCTGCCTTTGGCCCCATTCGCACATCAGTCCGCTACTGACGCCATCTCACAGGCTAATGGGGCGCCCCACGCCGACTTTCAGCATTGTAGAATGACCACACCAGTACAGCAACTTGCTAGACATCACCATCCGGATCTCGGCGCCCCACTGCAGATGAAGTGACTCTCAACTATGAAACCACCACGGTGACATCCGGATCTTGGCGCGTTGTGCTGCCTTCGGCCTATTCGCACATCGGTCCGCTACTGACGCCATCTCACAGGCTAATGGGGCGACCCACGCCGAGTTTCAGCATTGTAGGATGACCACACCAGTACAGCAACTTGCTAGACATCACCTCGGTGCCATCCGAATCTTGGCATCTCAACGCCTAGTGGTATCTTCCATACAAAAAATATTGTTACGCTGCCTTTGGCCCCATTCGCACATCAGTCCGCAACTTAGACATCACCTCGGTGCCATCCGGATCTTGGCATCTCAGCGCCTTGTGGTGTCAGTCAGAAAATATTGTTGCGCTGCCTTTGGCCCCATTCGCACATCGGTCCGCTACTGACGCCATCTCACAGGCCAACGGGGCGCCCCACGCCGACTTTCAACATTGTAGGATGGCCACAGAAGTGCGACAACTTACTAGACACCACCTCGGTGCCATCCAGATCTTGGCGCGTTGTGCTGCCTTCGGCCTATTCGCACATCGGTCCGCTACTGACGCCATCTCACAGGCCAACGGGGCGCCCCACGCCGACTTTCAGCATTGTTGGATGGCCACACCAGTGCGGCAACTTACTAGACACCACCTCGGTACCATCCGGATCTTGGCGCGTTGTGCTGCCTTCGGCCTATTCGCACATCGGTCCGCTACTGACGCAAACTCACAGGCCAACGGGGCGCCCCACGCCGACTTTCAGCATTGTAGGATGGCCACACCAGTGCTGCAACTTGCTGGACACCACCTCGGTGCCATCCGGATCTTGGCGCGTTGTATTGCCTTCGGCCTATTCGCACATCGGTCCGCTACTGACGCCGCCTCACGTGCCAACGTATTTTCTCCGCATTTTATACCCTATGCCGCATAACAGGTCATGTGACTTGTTTATAAAACTTTTCATTGGTTCATTTTACTTTTGGTTTCCTAATGATGGAAGGCTTGATCATATGACCTAAAAACAACACTTTTCATTGGATGAAAACTTTTTTTTTTTTCCCAAACGATGAAAGCCCCACCTTGTTTCTGGATGTTTCAGACTAAACTGGCGTCAGCATGAGAGCACCACCATCTCGTAGCTCCGTCGTGGTCATTCCGCGAGCAATCATGGCAGCCGCTCCCCACCAGAAGCCTGCAGGAGTCGGGGCCCCCAAAACTTTTGATGAATTCTCAAGGCGGAGGGGACGCTTTCGAGAATGGGGTCCAAGACCTAGCAGACAAGCGTCCGATTTCCAAGGTGTCCCAGGGCCATTTCAGTGGACCAGGCCCAAAAAGGAAAGAGCCTGCCGCCATTTTGAGAGTCCTGTGACAGCCGCCTATCGCTGCACCGCAAGAGTGGGCGCAACTCAGCTGAATTGCGGCTTTTGACACAGTGGACCAAAAACGGACGGAATGGCAACTGAAACGGTAAAGGGGCGCCCCACTACAACAGATGACACTCCACCTGGAGAGGCCCGTTCACGCCGCCTCCCCCGGGGCGCCCCACGCCGTTATTCGGAGCAGCATTGTAGGATACCAAAACCAGTGCGGCAACTTACTGGACATCACCTTGGTGCCATCGTTCTGCTGCCTTGGAACTATTCGCACAACAGTTTGCTACTGATGACCCACCCCCCGCGACGCCCCACGCCGTTATTTGCTGGGTGGCAACTTACTAGACATCACTTTCGTGTCATCTAGATTTCGGCGCGTTCTGCTGCCTTGGAACTATTCGCACAACAGTTTGCTACTGATGACCCACCCCCCGCGACGCCCCACGCCGGAAATCTGGACGTTGTGCTGCATTGGGACTATTCGCACAGCCGACCGCTACTTCGTTGTTTTTCCCTAAAAATGTTTATATGTTATTACTATTTTTGTTTTCTTGTATATATTTATAAATTATTAAAGTTTTATAATCTTACTACTTTGTCGGAGTGCTATATATTTTTAATGTGACACATAATTGTAAAAACTTTGATGTACAAAGAGTCATCCCTGGAATCTTCCGCTTCACGCTCGGTCCCCTCCCCAATCACAATACAGGATGGTTTTCAGATAATAGCACCGCTTCTGCTGTGACGGATCTCATCGAGTGTGGGCCTTGATCTACTATAACTCCTTTGAAGAGGGGTGATTCTTTACAGCTGTGGCCATAAACTACATCTGCAGGGCTAGCTGATAGCCTAGGACCGGCCTGGACAATCGGACACAGAGGAAAAGGAGTGTCAGAGGGTGCGGTAGTGAATAGGGCGAAAGGGAGGTGTCGGGCGGGCACAGGGTGTGATTCTCAGGGAAGAGCAGCGCAGATGGGGGGAGGTTTATTACCCATGCATAAGACAGAGAGCGGGGGTGACCACTGCCTGGGTGAGATGCTTGCGAGGGTGGGGAGCCATGCTAAGGATCGACAGCGTGCACAGAGTGGGTCTGGTCAAGGCATCTAAAATGGCTGCCGTGCACGACAAAAGTGTGGCATTTGAAAAAAGACAAGATGGCGCAGACAATGTTTTTCAACACTTCCTGATTTCCTTCGAATCGAACGTTAAAAGACGTTGGGGCATATTACCAAAGTTAAGCGATATTTATCCCTAACGATGCATTGCAAAGATTTTTTTACCGTCAGAAATTATCGCAGATAAACCTTGCTATTATCAAGGTTTATCGCAAATACGATAAAAAACGACCGCAATGCATTAATATCGCTGAAAACTCAGCGATATTCATGCATTACCGAGCTAATACTCTTAGCCATGTTATCCACCTCCCATTGCATAACATGGCTAAGAACTGCTCAGGGCAGCTGTTACTTTTTGGAGATATTCGCGCTTATCTCGAATATTTCCAAAAGTTGATAATAGGAGATAGCGATGTTAGCGACTGTTTCCAGTCGCTAACATCTTGGCATGCCCACTTTGCATGTCATTAGTGATAAATATCACTCACATGCAAAGTGGGGCCCAAGATGGTCGCTATCTCCTACTAGCCGTCGCTAACTGGTGTTAGCAACAGCTAGGTAATACAGATATAATTTTATCTCCGCGAAGCGGAGCGCTGTTACAGATATATATCTTGTTTTTGAACGTTAATTTCTCAAAATGCACTGAAGCACATATATTGAGACCTAGCAAAGGCACATCGGGCTACCAGTCCCTAATATTTTACCAAGTTTCGTGCAAATCCATTCAGCCGTTCGATTATTATTATTATTTTTTTTTTTTGCCCCGCGGGGCCCTTTTTAAACCTCCACATCAAACCTAGGGGGTCAGCGAGGATCTACTATGCCCCCTTATGGTCATTTGCCCCTTCGCTTTGGCCTCCTCTTGTCTCTCGATCCTACCGAGAGACAAGATGGCGGCCGCTACGTACTGTTTGGAATGTTTACAGACACCGGAGAGCCAATCAGCTTCGCTTCGCAAAGCTCCGTAACGCGAAAAGTACGCGAAGCGGTGCGCTGTTACAGATATATATCTTTTTTTGAACGTTAATTTCTCAAAATCCACTGAAGCACATATATTGAGACCTAGCAAAGGCACATCGGGCTACCAGTCCCTACAATTTTGCCAAGTTTCGTGCAAATCCATTCAGCCGTTCGATTATTATTATTATTTATTTTTTTTGCCCCGCGGGGCCCTTTTAAAACCTCCACATCAAACCTAGGGGGTCAGCGAGGATCTACTATTCCCCCTTATGGTCATTTGCCCCTTCGCTTTGGCCTCCTCTTGTCTCTCGATCCTACCGAGAGACAAGATGGCGGCCGCTACGGACTGTTTGGAATGTTGACAGACGCCGGAGAACCAATCAGCTTCGCTTCACAAAGCTCCGTTGCGCGAAAAGTACGCGTCCTGGGACGCTGCCTGGTCCGCTGTTACAGATATATATCTTTTTTTAAACGTTAATTTCTCAAAATCCACTGGAGCACATATATTGAGACCTACAAAAGGCACATCGGGCTACCAGTCCCTACAATTTTGCCAAGTTTCGTGCAAATCCATTCAGCCGTTCGGGCTAAAAGTGAGGCCAACCGCCCTATGGAAAACTCAATGTTAAAAACACGTTTTGGGACCCCCTTTTTTCTCGGCCCCCGCTTGACGAAACCCCCCCACATTTTCAGGGGCTGCTCAGAAACAAAATGTTCCATTTTCCAGAAAATTTCAGCCAATTCCGTCCACAAACGCCAAAGTTATTAGACATAGAATTTTCAAAAATCCCATAGAGAAAAAATCCTAACTATATATACCTACTGGCGACCGCCAGTAGGTATATATAGTTAGGATTTTTTCTCTATGGGATTTTTGAAAATTCTATGTCTAATAACTTTGGCGTTTGTGGACGGAATTGGCTGAAATTTTCAGGAAAATGGCACATTTTGTTTCTGAGCAGCCCCTAAAAATTTGGGGGGGTTTCGTCAAGCGGGGGCCGAGAAAAAAGGGGGTCCCAAAACGTGTTTTTAACATTGAGTTTTCCATAGGGCGGTTGGCCTCACTTTTAGCCCGAACGGCTGAATGGATTTGCACGAAACTTGGCAAAATTGTAGGGACTGGTAGCCCGATGTGCCTTTTGTAGGTCTCAATATATGTGCTTCAGTGGATTTTGAGAAATTAACGTTCAAAAAAAGATATATATCTGTAACAGCGGACCGGGCAGCGCTCCGGTTCGCGGACTTTTCGCGCAACGGAGCTTTGTGAAGCGAAGCTGATTGGTTCTCCGGCGTCTGTAAACATTCCAAACAGTCCGTAGCGGCCGCCATCTTGTCTCTCGGTAGGATCGAGAGACAAGAGGAGGCCAAAGCGAAGGGGCAAATGACCATAAGGGGGCATAGTAGATCCTCGCTGACCCCCTAGGTTTGATGTGGAGGTTTTAAAAGGGCCCCGCGGGGCAAAAAAAAAAAATAATAATAATCGAACGGCTGAATGGATTTGCACGAAACTTGGTAAAATATTAGGGACTGGTAGCCCGATGTGCCTTTGCTAGGTCTCAATATATGTGCTCCAGTGGATTTTGAGAAATTAACGTTCAAAAAAAGATATATATCTGTAACAGCGCTCCGCTTCGCGTAACAGAGGTTTGCGAAGCTGATTGGTCATTCTGTCACTGGGCTATAGTTGGGCTACATCTGGCTGATATTTGGGCTACATTTGTTTTTTTTGTCTCTGGCGGCCATCTTTGGGCTACATTGGGCTTCATTGGGCTTCATTGGGCTACATTGGGCTACATTTGGGCTCCAACATATATATAGGCCAATGTAGCCCAATATATATTTTTCAAAGTTAATTTTCGTAAAAACAACTGGAGCATATATCTTGAGACATAGCAAAGGCACATCGGGCTACCAGTCCCTACAATTTTGCCAAGTTTCGTGGAAATCCATTCAGCCGTTCAAGCTAAAAGTGAGTCCAACCGCCCTATGGAAATGAAGGAAATGAATGGGTAATTTGTAATTAGCAAATAGCTCATCGCAAACTAGGAATGGTAAAGAATCGCTATTTATTCCTTAAAGTCCGCTATTTAGGAAATGCAAAAAACTTTGATGATACATATGGCGGTTCATCTCTAACAAGATAAGAAGCATAGGGATAGATTTATGATGACTGGCGCATCACCAGGGATGTGTTAGGCATTCTGTGCCACTGTTCCGCCACCTATGGTGTGCTGCATTTACAATGCGGCGCATCATGGGGCAAAAACAGCACAGATGCGTGACGTATCTGTGCCGTAAAGGTGGCGCATTGCTGGAGTTGTATCGCAAGTGTGATGAAGCTCCAGCAAGGCTCAGGGGTTCCCCTGTCGCAGGGTTTCTGTTCTCACACAGAACTGTGGACAGAGGATTGGAACCTCGGCGAATTAGGGTGCCCCAAAACTCACCTTAGTAATCAAAAACCCCTTAGCAAGCTAGGTACAGTGTCACATTGGATATAACAAACTCTCAATGTTTAGACAATCCAGAATATGAACTTATAGTACCTCAGGATACGTGGAACTCATGAACAGTCGGTCGTTATATATTTCTTAGAAACCAGAACATGGAGTTAAGAAGAACACATGTGTATTTGAAATGTTTATTTACTAATGCCGTCTTCTCAGGCGTAGTATCTTAGATAATACAAGTACACATATTATCAGTAGCAAAATTACCAGCATAGTTACTAGTACATAAAAAGCGAATGGTGACAGTATGTTAACATGCTGTAAATGAATAAGAGTTAGCAACACTTATAAGCAGCCGCGGGCCGTGGAGGGAGTTACGGTGGGGCAGGGAGTCGGGGAGGGGGAGGGGCAGGGTGGAGAGGGCTCCACCCCGCCCCTCCCCCTCCCCGCCTCCCTGCCCCACCGTAACTCCCTCCACGGCCCGCGGCTGCTTATATCTCACCCTCCCTAATACACATATTATATTATTTGCTAAGAAGGTCTCTTTGTGTTGGTTTAGGGCGTGCCCATACTTTAGTGTCTTAGATTTGAAGGAATCACATCAGCATACAGCATCTCTCTCTTCATGTGAACCGCATCAAGTGTTGTGTATGTGTGTTCGGCAAAGCAATATAAAACCCGCCTCATGCCCAGAATTGGCAGAAGCTGCACTTATGTTATGAGTATGAAGTCGTGGAGATCAGACCTCATAACAATTCTGTATCGTGTTGTTCTTGAAACTTCAGCACTCGCTGTACAGATATAGTTTAACAAGCAAAGCAGATAGTAGAGCAATGACATATTATTCTCATGTAAACCACGATGAACTACTAGGTTGAAAGCTAAAGCAACAACTAAGTGTCGTGTGCAGAAGTTGCAAAAAAGGAAAAATGGCGTTTAAACCGGTAATGAGCCCATGCTAACTTAACACGGTGTAAAGATATCCAGGACCTAGATGACACCTCCCCATGATCCGGAAACGAACTGAATAAGATAATAGAAGTGCCATCTCATGAGAGCAGATTGCAACTTTATATGTGGACGGTCCGCAAGGTAAAACATTAAAAACTAGGAAAATTTAATGCTAAAGAAAAATAAAACAGCCAGCTACTTTATCGAGGCTTAAGCCAATAGGCAAGCTAAATAATAAAAACTTGACAAATAAGTCAATGAATTGTCAATGAAATGCTAGTACTCAGCATATCAAACATGAAAAAGGTCTATGACATAACTGTGTATGCAAAATAAGCTGCAACAGCCTCCAATAGGAAGTCACCGTCTTCATCCGAAAAGAGTTCAGCCATCCAATTTAAAAGCGGAAAAGAACATACGTGCTCTCCCAGCACCGGATCCTCTATCACCATCAGAGGACAGCTCGGTGGGTTTTCAAGAAAGCTCTGTTCCAAGAAAGACTGTGTTGCCGCCAGTAAATTCCAGGGATCAATTAGTCCATGCATCAATGCCACAGCCATAATCCTTTCGCCAGGACAAACCAACTCGTGAGTAATGATAGGAGTCATCAGCTGATTAAAGTCGACGTCAGGAGAAACCGGTCCGCAGAGACACAAATCAATGGCCCAATCGAAATCACAGGTCAGGCAGTGAAATACAGGCTGGACACAGGTGAAGTAGGAGAATCGAAAAGATAATCCATATGCCGTGCTTAATATCGCCAACGGCATTGTGCCATAATATTCAAGCATGCGATTGCGGAACAGCGTCAGCAGCTGCAGGGCGGGAGCTTGCACAGGAGGGACATCCATATTTAAAAATGTAAAAAAGCACAAGAGCGTCCGCTGGTAATGCAAGTAAAAATGGGAATCTACCAAGCACAGTGGAAAAAATAGAATGAAAGAAAGCAGGGATGACTCCAAAGATTTTCTCAAATGAAGTCACGAGACCACTGGTAACAACTATAAAAAAGTGCGCCAGGCCCTTTGTGGAGGACGCGTTAAAGATAGTCCGAACCATGTCGCTGAAATGCAAAGGCGAATCAGTATTTAAAAGGGTCTGCACCTCTGTACGGGTGTTCGCTATGTGAAGCACGAAAGTTTCACGGGCCGAACTCAAGGCCACCTCTCTCTGAGACAAAAGAGCTGTTATTCTTGCCATGCCGTTGAAATGTGCTCCCAAGGTTGGTATTTGTGGCCAGATTGAAAACTCCCTATGTTCATGTGTGGGAGGAAATAGAACATTTCTGCAGCAAATAACCCGTTCACTTACTGTTACGATAAAAGGAATACTTTTAATTAACCCAGAACAATCTTCATTATTGAGCATCAAATAACTACCATTTTCCAACAACTTGAACGTGGGGATGATAGCAGGAACTGGCGTGCCTTGCAACACGCAAGCCATATTTGGTCGGTGTGTGTTGCATGAACCGTGTAACTGTATGTGCCTACACATTAGTGAATGATCTGGCGTCTCAGTGCATTCCTCTCCATTCAGATAAACTTCTTGATCATCTTTGAAAATCTGTATGTGTATGGAAGCGACCAGACCTCATGAAGAAAACCACTACCTAAAGGTTCATAACGACCTATTGGTATATATTTCATACAATTTGAAAACTTATATAAAGCAAAAGGCAGCGTTATTAAACCGTGGATAAGGCACGTTGCCATAGCAGCCAACCTTTTGGATTTATACTGGAAATGTTAAAGGAAGAATTACGGAGTAGGGCCTGTAAATCTTTAATGGAGAACCGAGTAAAATTACTCCAATCATCATTTTCCTCTAACTCCGGGATAGTAGGGGTGTTTAATTTTTTAGAAGTAGCCAATCCAAAGCATTTGGTCTGGGAAATTGTTTCATTCACAAACAACATATGATTTGGGATGACACATGCACGGTGCAAAGCCTCAGTGCCTTGTACCTGCCAGGTTCGTGAACCCCAAACTGATGTAGATCCTGGATATCTTTACACTGTGTTAAGTTAGCATGGGCTCATTACTGGTTTAAACGCCATTTTTCCTTTTTTGCAACTTCTGCACACGACACTTAGTTGTTGCTTTAGCTTTCAGCCTACCTGCGTCAAGATCTATGCCTGCTTCAAGCAGGCGCAGGGTTTTGATGCAGCTTTGTCCTATCTGATTGTAAATGCGGCACACCGTGGGTGGCAGAGCAGCGGTGCACGTTAATTGGTGCATCCCTGGGGATGTGCTAGTTAATATAAATCTGCCCCTTTACATTTAATTATGTGCAGGGGACACAGAGTCGGTGAGGTTTATCCAAGGTTAAGAAGAGATGAGTCCTGTTCAGTGAAAAATTGGAGATAGGCTTCACCTCCTCTGCTCCTCAGCATCGTTGGACATGGTTAAATAATAGCTGCAAAATGTTACTCTTGTTAAACAATTTTACTATTATAATCTCTGAGATTTGTCTCTTACTGTGCAACATCTCATTGTTGTTATCTTTCTTTAAAGATAAAGACAACATCAACATGAGTGACAATCAGTAATCAGTTGATTTCGACCTCATCATTGAACTCGTAATTGAAACATCAGTGGATGTTGATCCCTTGGATGATTTCAATCCTGAGTATGAAGAAGAACGTGATGAGGATGCAGATTTGTCAGAATTGTATGACATAGGATGGGAAGCTGACGTGCTTGAGCCTATGGAACTATAAACATTTATTTTATAAATTTATAATAAATAAAAAGTAAATATGTAAACCGTTTAATTTAAAAATAAAGACACCTTCAAAAACAGGTTATGTGTAGTGTCTTCAATAAAATATTAAAATATGGTCATAAAATTAGATCAGATTCATATATAAAACAGCACAGGTAAAATGAATATAAATTCCATTTCTTTTCTGCTATTTCTGTATTCTAAATTTGCCATGTACAAAAAATTCTTCTATGTAAAAATGTTAAGTAGTGTGTTAAGTTTTTGATGACTGTTATTAATTTACTGTTGGGTAATAGTGGTTAATAACATTTTTTATTATATTTTACCACAGATTGAACTGCAGATTATTTCAAGATTTTAGGATGCCAAGCAAAGAAAGAGTGAGAAAGGCTGCAAAACGTCAAAGACAGCAGGTGAATGAAAAATAGAAGCAGTCCTCTAACAAAAAGATTTGTCAAGTCACCAAGAAAGCACCGGGTAAGAGTACAAAAACATTCATAAGAAATATATCTAGTAAAAAAAATATTACTACAGAAAATGTTTCAGTCCAGAAAAGGAGAAGCAATTCAAACGGTAAGGAAAGGCCAATGAGAAATGTTACTGCTAGAGTAAGAGATAACTCTATGCATGAAAGTAGAAGGAAACAACAGTTTAGGGACATTCGTAAACGAATGTTCCGCAACAGGATAATTGGCAATTTGTTAAAAAATATTAAGAAAGGTCAACAGAAAGTGTTTTTTTATAAGAGAAAAAAAATAGTTGAGAAAGGTATTGATCAGGCATTTGAAATTAAACGTAAGTTATTTATTTTGACAATCAATAGAATTAGGAAGCTAAACAGGGCAATTTATGATTTCAAAAGAAATAGTGGATGGAAGAGAATAGTTAATCGTAGTAATTTTTGTGAAGTTTTTTCTGGAGAATGGATGCATAGTTCAAGCTCTGAGGCATTTTTTAATGAGGAGAGTTATTTCCAGGATAATGATTTGGTGCATGCAGTTGACACCAGTGGTCGAGCTTATGAAGTGAAAGATGGTTGTCCAGTTGAAAAAGAAAAACTTGTGACAACAGAGATAGAAGAGGTGTTAGGTAATGAGGTTTTAGGGAGACGTCCTAAGGGTCCTGTGTACACCTGGAAGTGTAGTAGTATTTGCAGTGTACGACAGGATTCCATCAATTTGCTTTGTGATTTTATACGGTCATTTAATAAGAAAAGTTTGAAGCAGAAAATGAAGTTGTTGCAAGAATTAGATCCTTGCAGAGTGAGAGAAGTGATAGGTTTGCATGGTCATTCACTGGCTTGTCTTTCCAGGAGAGTATGCCAGAGTGTTTTTCATCATTTCAGGATGCTAGCAGTGCATCATAATAAAGTGAGGAAATTAGTTAGAATGTTGTATTATGCTAAGAGTCCAGCAATTATGCTTAAACAATTATGCGCTGCTCTTTTGCATGGTTCTGAAATAGATGTGAAGAATATATGTGAAGAAATTGAGTTTTGTTACTTTGGAAGTAAAGAGGAGAATGTTGAAATTGACCAAGAAGAAGAGAGTAATGTGGAAGATAGTGTACAGGTTTCCAGTACAGATAATTTCCAGAGGGAAATTGCGACGTTTGAGGTGAAATCAAGTGAGAGGCCAAATTTCACTTGTGTGTGTTGTCGACGAACTTATTATAAGAATCAGACTAAGTTAGTGGATTTATATGGAAAAAGTGAAAGGGAAAATAATAGTGAATGGAAGGATTTTACAACATACTTGATGGTAGAAAATTGTTTTGATTTGGGATTGGATCAACGTGTGTGTACTTATTGTTGTAACAAATTAAATCAAAACCAGATGCCTGCTAGAGCAGTTCATAATAATCTGGAATTGGTTGAGATTCCTTCTGAATTGAAGGATTTAAATACTTATGAATCTATTTTGATTCAAAGTATCCATCCCTTTCAGGCTATTGTAAGAATGGAGCCAAAGACAGGGAAATTGCCTCCATCAGATTTACAGAGAGGATTAAAGGGAAGAGTTGTTTATTTGCCTCTAGATTTGAAGAAAAACATTAACACAATTGGAGTAGAAAAAGTGGAAGAGGAACCTCTTGTTATCTTAGTTAATGGGGTTCCGACAAAGAATAAGAAAATATGGCAAGATTTAGTAGATGTTAGGAAAGTCAAAAGGGCAACATTGTATTTGAAAAAATATAATAAATACTATAAAAATGTATATGTTGCAGAGGAGGAAGTAAGTGAGGAAGAGGATAGCGATTTATGTGCTGGTCAAATTGAGAAAGTAGAACCCTGTACTAGTGAAGAAATATATGAACATTATAGTGTTCATCCTTTGCATTCCAAGGAAGTCATGGGGAATGCTATTGAGTTGTTTCAAATGAAACAAGCGAAAGGGAGTCCCATTAGTGTTTGGGAGGAAAGTTTGGAAGCTCGGTGTTTCCCACAGCTTTTTCCAACAGGTCGGGGAGGAAGATATGATGAGCGACCTCATCAAATTCCTGCTTCTGAATACCGGACTTTGCGATTGTATGCAGGAGATCCTAGGTTTCGACAATGCATTCCTTATTTGTTTCATCTCCTGTTTGAAAGCGATCTGTCTGGACTGTCATATGCAGTGAACCACATCTTGAAAAGTGGTATACACATGCAAAACATCTCGGCAAGTGACTTTATGGATAAAGTCAATGTCCAAGACAGTATTTTGGATTCTCACCTGATTAATCTCATGGCGTGTCAGCGTGGTACTAATGAGTACTGGTACCGTCGTCATGGTGATTTAAAATGTATGCTGAGGAACTTAGGAACTCCCACATGGTTCCTCACTTTGAGCTGTGCTGAGTATGGGTGGGAAGACTTACTTGAATTTCTACGAGAGGCAAATGCTAACGTAGAAAACATCGAATTCAAGACACCCGGAGAACTGTGCTCTTTGGATCCAGTCAATGTATGTAGGTACTTCAATCATAGATTTGAAGGTATGATGTCTTTCATCATGAATAAGAAGACTCCACCTCTTGGAGAGGTGTTGGATTTCTTCTGGAGGAAGGAGTACCAAGCAAGAGGTGCTCCTCATATACATATGTTGCTGTGGATCAAGGATGCACCTAAATTTGGAACGGATGCAGAAGACTCAGTGATGAGTTTCATAGAACAGTATTCTACGTGTGCTGTTCCAAACGTAAAGGAGAAAAAAAGCCTAAGAGAAAAAGTTCTACGTTTCCAAAGCCATCGATGTGGAAAGTACTGTCGTCGTAAATTCCGGAACAAAGACAAGTTCTACACCAAATGTCGTTTCGGCTTTCCACGACCGGTGATTTCTAAAGGAAGAGTGAACAGTTTGATGTCTTCGCTGCGACATAATGTGATGAAGAAATCACCTAAAAACACATACAATTTGAAGAGGAACGAAGAGTCTAAGTACATCAACGACTACAACCCGGTGATTTTGTCCATGTGGAATGCTAACATGGATATACAGTTTGTGGCTGATAACTGTATGGCTGTGGCTCGGTATGTGACATCTTACATCACCAAAAAAGAGAAGACAGAATTGAAGGATATGTGGGAGGACATTTCCCATGAAAAGAGCCTCAGCAAGAAGTTGTACAGTTTCAGTCTGAAGATGTTGTCGCATCGAGAAATCGGAGCTTACGAATGTTCTGACCGGTTGTCTTCAGCAAGTCTCTATGCCAAGTCCAGGAGTATCGTTTGGGCGAGTGTTGGTCTTGCTGCAACGCGTAATCGAGTTCTGAAACCTGTGCGGGAAATTGAGTATTTGGCGGAAAAGGAGCCAAACAGTACCGACATTTTGAAGAGCAACATGTTGGATACATATTATCCAAATCGAAGCAGTCACCTCGAGAATGTTTGTCTGTATGAGGTTCTGCAAAATTACATATTCAAGAGGAACATCAAAGAAGATACTGAGAAAGGAGTGTATGCTGTAATAGGAAGTGAGGGATGTCTGGTCAAGCAAAGAAAATGCCACTTGATAAACCATCGAAAATTGAGTGGCGAATCTCCTGAAAAAAAGGAGTTTTTCTATTTAGCACTTTTGCAACTTTTTAAGCCTTGGCGTGCAGAAGAGGAACTGCTTGGAGATTTCCTTTGTTACGAAGACTCATTCAATGCTGCCAAGGAGACCATAGAATGTCCTGCTTTTCCCAAATATGTAGAAATGTTGAATGTGGAAATTGAGCAGGAAGCAACGATTGCAGCCGAGATTGCCAGAGACAGTTCTCAGGACAGTCAGAGTTCTGCTTCATTGAGTCAGGATCCACTAGGAGGACCTCTTATCGAAAATGAAGCTGCCACTGCTATGAATGAAGTGGAAAGAGCCATGGCACATGCTCAGGAGGATGCGGTTAACTTAGAAGAGTTGGAAAGACAACTCAACGTTGAGCAGAGGAAAATATATGACGAACTTACCATGCAAATTGATCATGGATTAAGTCATGACAAGAAAGAGTGCTCATGTACGTCGTTGAAGCCTGTCCGACTGTACGTGAGTGGAGAAGCGGGAACTGGAAAAAGTTTCCTTATTAAAGCAATTTCATGTTATTTGCAGGAAAGGACAGAGTCATCGCTGTCTTGTGTTGTCACCGCTCCAACTGGACTGGCAGCACATAACATTAAAGGGATTACTTTACATCGTTTACTGATGCTGCCAGTGGAGCATGACAACAAATTAGAATATCACAAGCTATCTGGAGATGCTTGTTTTGAAGTTTCAAGAGTCTTGAGGAAAATGAAACTTCTTATCATTGACGAAGTAAGCATGGTTTCCAATGTCATGCTTGCCTTTGTGCATTTGAGAATGCAAGAAGTTCTCAAAACAGAGTATGATGTGTTATTTGGTGGCAAACACATCATTGTTTTCGGAGATCTTCTGCAGCTGACACCAGTGAAAGGGCAACCTGTGTTCAAAATGCTCACGCATGAAGATACCAGGAAGTGCTTAGGGAGCATTGGCAACGTCAATATGTGGTTAAACTTCAATTATGCTGAACTGCATGAAAATATGCGTCAGGCAAAGGATGAAGTTTACAAGACTATTCTACAAGATGTTAGAATTGGAAAAGTGACCGAGCATGGGAAAGAAGCTTTACATGCACGATTACTGACAAATTTATATCCAGACGAAGATGTTGTGCCTGAGAATATTTTTCAGAAAGTTACTGAGAAAAAATCTGGAATATGTTTGATGCCAACTCTTGCAGAATGTGCCAAATTCAACAACAAAATGTTGCATTTAGAAAAGCAAGAGATTGTGAAACTGGAAGCTATTGACAGAGTAGAGCATATGGGATCAACAATTATTTTGTCTGAGAATCTGAAAACAAAATTGGATTCATTAGAGAAGAGTATATCTAAAACTGCGGGTTTTGAAAAGACTCTGAATGTGTGCTTGAACTGCCGTATAATTTTAAGAAGGAATTTACATGTTGAAAGAGGTCTGGTAAATGGATCAATGGGTAATGTTGTTGATTTTGTGAAATACAGAAATAGAGATGGAATTGAATTTTTAAAAATTAAATTTGATGGCATTGAGGAAGTACAGCTAATTGCTCGTTGTTCTGCTAGATTTTTGCTTGTAAAAGACTTATATGTTCGTCGTAAGCAGTTTCCTGTTTGCTTGGCATATGCGGTGACAATCCATACATTGCAAGGTTTAAGTGTAGACTGTGCATTGGTGAATATTGGCAGTTCTGTGTTCAAGGAGGGTATGGCATATGTGGCATTGTCACGAGTTAGAACTTTATCGAGATTGTACTTGATTGAGTGTGATGTCACAAACATTTGTGCGGATCTAGATTGTGTTAAGGAATACAATAGGTTAAGAAGAGAGTATGCGCCACATTTGCCTCAGTATCCTTTGTTTGAGAAACGTGTGGTAGGCCGGAAACGAAGAAATGTGACCAATACTGGGGAGGTTGTAGCAAAAAGACGAAAAGTCGATGAACCTGAAATTATAAGCAGAAACAAAAAGGATTCTGTTGAAGATGTTGTTGGTTTTCAATTTGAAAACAGTTCTGGTGTCAACTGCTATGCTAATGTAGTGGTTAATGTTTTATTTTCTCTAGAAAATGTAAAAGAAGAGATTGTGGTCAATTCTGATCAAAGATTTAGCAGTTTGTTAAATTCTGTGTTAGAGAAATGTAGCACTGATAGAACAAACATAGAAAGTGTGTCTGAAATTCGAAATCTGTTAGACAGATGTTCAGGCCAAACACAATTCTCTCAAAATAGTCAGCAAGATTGTCAGGAGTTTTTAATGTATATGCTTGATGTATTGCATGATGAAGGTGTAGATGTAGATCACCTGTTTGGGCTTTCTTATCAATGGCAGCATGACTGCGAGAACTGTAGGGTATCAAGTACTACTAGTGTAGACTCAGAAAGATTTATATATTTAACTTTGCCAGACAGTAAATCAGTCTCTTTTAATAAGCTAGTAAAAGCAGCTGATCACAACATGGAGTGTAGCCAATGTAAATCTGAAATGATGTCCACATTATTTATACGAACATATGGCCAGTATGTCATTTTAATGTTCCAACGATGTAGGCCTGATGGAACAAAATTGACAACTTTAATTAAAAATTTTGTGGCTTCACAGTTGTCAATATCAGGAAGGACTTTTGTAACTGTAGCAATTATATATCATGATGGTCCTTCAATAACATCAGGACATTATACAGCTTATTTAAAGTGTAGAAATGGCTGGTCATTCTGCAATGATGCTGTTTTAATTTTCAAAACAAAATTGCCGTATGACCTTAAAAACTGTTACCTGGTGTTTTTAAAACCAAAATTTTAGGGAAAGAATCTCGGGATGTGCTCTGAGGAATTTCAAGAAGTTCTAATGGCTCCTACACGATTTGGCCTTGAGGATAAGTGTAGTACAGAGACATAACTTCTTACCATAACACTGGACGTCATGGAGAAATACGTGCACTTTGAATGAGTTCAGAAAAACTGGTTCTTTTTATAAGCTAATTGAAGCAGCCAATCAAAACATGGAGTAGAGGGAATGTAAGTCTGCAATGCTGTCTACTGTTTTACATTGCTTTGTGATTAAAAGTGATGTAGAGAATTAAATAATTGTACTAGTCATAAAGGTAGTGTAAGTCTGCTTCATAGTAAGCAGTATCAGTGTGATAGGAAATGTAGAACATGATTGAGCAAGAAGGGGAAGATATTACTAGTCCAGGATTGTGAAAATGATCTTCAACATTTTAATTGTGAAAGTTGCGGAAATACAACATGACGGGATTGGCTTAAAAGAATTCTAAGAGTTATAAATGGCTCAGACACGATTTGGCCTTGTGGAAACGTGTGGTAGAGAGCGAGAAGTCATTTATTGTATGTAACATGTTTTTGAAAACGATGGCGGTTTTCTTTCAGAAAGTGGCGGGTTGAAAGTAATAACAGCACAACAGAGTGTAAGCTGTTCATAGGACATCCTTGGCCGTCATGGAAAGTAAGTTAACTTTAAGGAGTTCTGAATTCTGATTTGTTATGTTGTATGGGTTTTTTAAACACAATCATTTTGATTGTGTTTTTTTTTCCCCGCTGTTATATGATGAATACCTTCAAGTCTCTGTTTTAGTGAAATTTGATACATTCTGAGAACAGCAAAAATAAACCATTTAACATGTATAATTAATTCTGTTCTGTTTGCATTTATGATGTACATGTAGAACTGTGTAGGAGGCATGGAGAAGGTGAGGCTTCTGTAAGTGTCAAAGTTGTTGCATACAGTGCTCATATTCTACGTAGTCTTTTATATTTCATTACTTTCACTGTTTCTCACTGATCTAAATTTTTTTTTTTTAAAAAGAACAGTAAGTATAAGGGAAGGAAACAGACAGTTATGTTAAAAGAAACACAGCTATAGGGAATAAACTAGGGATACTGTTACCCGCAATCCTCTGCTGATGATGTCACTGAGCATGTCATGAATGATGTAATATGTGACATCATCAGCAGTGGATTACGGGTAATAGTATCTCTAGTTTACTCCCCTATAGCTGTCTTTCTTTTAACATAACTGTCTGTTTCCTTCCCTTATACTTACTGTTCTTTTTTTAAAAAAAAAACATTTTGGGTTCGCTTCCGGTTCGCGTACCGGGGAGCGAACTGGGAAGCGAACTAAGAGAAATAGAGGTTGGCACAGTTCCAAATATTGTACCAATTTTTTAATAACGGGGAGGTAGTTCTGAAAATAACTTTTTTTTTATTGTTTTTGTTGTTTTATATTTTTTTTATTATTTTTCTGAACATTTTTTTACTTTTTTAGAATTTTTCTGAACAGTTTTATATTTTTTTTGGTTTTTTTTCAGAGGGGGCAACGAAAACGATTCCTTGTAAAGGGCTCAACAGGAGCAACAAAACAAAAAAAAAGAATTTATTATTTGGGGTGTTTCGTACAAACTTGCATATGATAGTCAATAGCTCTGTTGATCAGAGTGATGCTACTTTGTCCGTAGCAAATGAATCCACTGCAATGTACGCAGACTTGTTTTACTTCACGAAATCTCGTTTGTATATTTGGCACCATCTCCCTGCCCTCTGGTCCCGTTACTTCCGGTACAACAGATCTTCTGGCCATAATAGGGAGATTATCTAGGTCGTTACGAAACTGTGCAGCACTGTAGTTGTTAGGATGCCACCTAGTCATATGCATTGTGTAGTTTCCGAAACTGTATTTTTTGTCGGCCCCTCTGGACAGTCTATCTTGACATATAAGGCAAGTTACGTATCTTGCATTTACTTTTTTCTGACCTTTGGGAATTTTAAAAAATTGCCAAATGAAGTTTTCTTTCCGGTGAGACGTCCTGGGCTCCTCAGGCAAAAAGTGCCTCTCTTCGTGCTCGTCGTTCTGTTCCTCTTCTTCCTCTTCTTGCTGAATTATAACTTCAGCAGGTGGTCCACTCTTCCTTGGATGTGGTGGAGGTGGTGGGGAAGCACCAGCTGAAGCTACTAAAGAAGCCATTGCTCACTGGTAACAAAGGGTCTTTCTCTCACAATGATGAAAGTCAGAGTGAGGAAAGAAGGAGGGATTTTCATCATTTGGGAAAAACAATAGTTCTCAACCAATGAAAAGTGTTCATTTTAGATTATATGACCTAGTCTTACATCATTAGGAAACCAAAAGTGAAATGAACCAATGAAAAGTGTTATTACCAAGTCACATGACCTGCTGTGTTTACGTTACGCGCTTTGCAGGGCCTCCCGGTTTGCTTCCAGAAACCTGTGCTTTGCGACTCGGTAAGCGTACCAGTTCACTAACGTAGCACGTCATATGACGTATCACGCGACAACGCGAAACGTCATGCGGACGGGAGGCGTCACGATGTTGTTTTCTAACGCGGCAGTTGCGGTAAAGAAACGTTTACCGGCTCGCGGTCTATTTCGCGGCATCAAGGTCAGCTAACGGGAAGCTTCCCGATTCGCGAAGGGGGAACGAAGAAAAAAAAATATTAAAAAAAAAAGTTATTAATAAACATATAAAATATATTTTTGGATTTAAAGAAGAATACATTTTACAGCTACAGATATTAGCTGTTAAAAAACCAATGAAATTCACTGAAAAAACCATAGGTTATAGACCATATATAGTTAGGAATTAGCATTTACAAAACCTTGAAAATTCACTGAAAAAACCATAGGTTATAGACCATATATAGTTAGGGATTAGCATTTAAAAAACCTTATTTTACTCACACAAAACCATTGAAATTCCATATATAGTTAGTTGCACTAACTATATATCGCGCACCCGCAATCCACTGCTGATGATGTCACATATTACATCATTCATGACATGGTCAGTGACATCACTGATGACATCACTGATGACATCTCAAATGACATCACTGATGACATCACTGATGACATCTCAAATGACATCACTGATAACATCTCAAATGACATCACTGATGACATCTCAAATGACATCACTGATGACATCACTGATGACATCTCATTTGACATCAATGACCACATCACTGATGATATCATTCATGTGACAATACAATGCATCTCCTCACACTTTAATATAACCTCTGTTACACCCAGTGTTAAATACAGAGTATAATTTTTGAAACCATTGACACACCAATACTAGTTACTACATACGCACTCAGTGATTCCTATGTTTACACACACATTCACTCATTTACCCATACAATCATTCATACATACAATCACTCATCTTTACAACACTATCATATGCACTCATACACCTATACAGACTCTCACACTCTGTCACTCATCCATGGAGTTACTCACACACCTAGTCAGTCCTGTAAATAATCAATCACACTTCCATTTTCTAATCTATACAGTTAAACATAGAGCACCTTACATTTTGAAACATATACTAACACATACTTACTCTCTTATACAATCATTGATACAAGTACACATTGATCTGCACAGAGTCACACACCTCCCAGCCAGCCACACACACACTCAGTCTCCCATACAAATACTTGGGCAATCAATCAATAACCCATATAGTTACTCATATAGCTACTGACCAACACATGCAGCAGTTTACAGAACAACAGACATAATGATGCACAAATTAAGACAGTTTAGTCACTAACCCATGCACTCAGTGAGACACATTTAATCACTCACTCATACAGTCAGTCACGCACCTACTAAATCCTTCATCCAGACACTTCTACATCTACTCATTCTTCAATATGTAAAACATATTTAAACTTTACAGAAACACACAGTCACTGGATGATGTCATCAGTGATGTCATTTGAGATGTCATCAGTGATGTCATCAGTGATGTCACTGACCATGTCATGAATGATGTAATATGTGACATCATCAGCAGTGGATTGCGGGTGCGCGATATATAGTTAGTGCAACTAACTATATATGGAATTTCAATGGTTTTGTGTGAGTAAAATAAGGTTTTTTAAATGCTAATCCCTAACTATATATGGTCTATAACCTATGGTTTTTTCAGTGAATTTTCAAGGTTTTGTAAATGCTAATTCCTAACTATATATGGTCTATAACCTATGGTTTTTTCAGTGAATATATATATATATATATATATATATATATATATATATATATATATATATGTATATCAGACTTACTTATAGGGGCTTTCAACCAGCCAGCTTCCTTCATTCAGAGGTTCATCGTGTGTCATTCACATTTTTCTTCTGCTCACTACAGCATGGGGGTGTGGTGCCACCCACTCCAACCACTGGCTAACTTCACCGTGAGTGAAAGCATTCTGCCCTTTCACAAGGAGCATGATCGCACACTGCATAGTTCTCTTCATTGCAAAGAAGTATTATGGCAATATGTGCTTTTTGAGGCCTTAACATATTTCCTTTTTTACTACTTTTTTTTTTAAAATATCAGGGAGGGTAGCGTAGTTCCAACAACAAAGTGGCTAAACGTAGGAAAAATTGACAAAGCCAAAAGACTACTAGCGAAAACCAGAATGACTGGCTTTACCAATGCTTGTTTAAATCACACCTTATAACTATTGATGTTTATATGCTAGATGGAAGGCTAAAGAATAGTACAATCAGTCAGTTAAATATATCTCAATCTACTCCATGTATAGATTCAGGGGCGTATTTATGGGAATTGTTACGCAGCGCAGCAAGCCACCTTTCTGCGCTGCACAGTGTGACAGGGAAAGGGAAGAAATGCATTGTATTTAAAAGAATATGGCACATTCCTGTCCTTTCCCTTGCACTGGCGCCCTTTTGACAGCCTAGCGCCAATGCAGGCAACCGTGCGCCATGGTGCAAAGGGGCCTGTGTTGCCTGCAGGATTGTTTTTGTGTAAAAAGGGGCACCCACCTACATAAAAACAATTCTGAGAGGTTTCTTAATCTTTTGATGTGTGCTCCAGAGTACAGCACACATAGAAAGAGGAAAAACAAGACGAAATAAAGATATTTCTCCTCGTTACATCTCTCCTGTTGAGGCGTATCTTTATGGCACATTCCCAGGTTTACTTGTTCTTGTAAATCTGGGATTCATCAAAATCCATGGATGTTGTGTGGGAACACCCACGCAACACCCATGGAAAGGCTTCCCTGGTGCAGTATATTGCAACGCAGTGATTTGCGCTGCGTTACATTACTCAAGATTTTTTAATCCACGCAAGGTCATGCAAGGTGGAATTGCGTGGCTTCAGAAATCTCATTTTTCATTTGAGTTGTTCTTGCACCATGTTGCGTGGTGCAAGAGTGACGCAAAAGGGGCTCATAAATATGCCGCTCAGATTTTGCACTGTGATGTTCTGAATTGATCTGTGCTAAAAAGGCTATTCACTATGATGGTGCACGCACTAGAGACAGCGCAGCTTGGAAGTATCCATGGAAGAATGGAACCAACATTCTCATGCTAACAGGATAAACATACATGCTCAGATTATGAACATTACACCATTAATACTCGAGTAGAAACATCCATAGTAACTAATGAAAGGAAACATTATCAAGCCACATTATCAAGCCAACAGTAGTTTGTTGTCAGGAGTTAGGCCAGTAGCGGTCAGTGCAGGTGAGCGCGGTGGGGCATGCGGGGGGATATCGACAGATGACAGAATAGGATTTATTTATTTATTTAATTTTCCCTATTCCGCCGTCTGTTAACTTATCCCCGCTCCCGCAGCCTCACCCCGCTTACCTGCAGTGGCCGCGGCTGTGTTCAGCCATTTCGCTAATGAGCTGGCAAAACACGCTCAACCAGCATTATGCTTCCATCTCCCACACTCACAGTGCTGACTTCGCAGTCATTGACACAAGATCAAAGGAGCCCAGATACAACAACAGGGTGGTGGCACTCCATGTGTCTGAGCTGTGATGCCCAGAGCTCCAGCAATATCTCACAGAGTAACCAAGTTAGTGCAAGCACAAGCAGCTGAGAAGGTAACATTCTTTGATTAGAGCTGTCACATGTCACTGGTCTCGAAAAAAATGGGAAGCTTGGAAAACCACCTTTCACCACTGTTTCATGAAAATTGATTTGAGATGATGGAGATATATGAAAAAGAAATATTTTGGCAAATTCAACAAGATGGTCAACAAGATGGATGAAGTTTAGGCTCAGCAATAACAGAACAACATAACAGCACAATATAATAAAACAACACAACAAATAAGTCACACAACAACATTACAATAAGACACAAACAAAACAATTACACCAATATTACAGCCTAATTTAAAGCACTAGACTGCAACCTTCCACTAGACACAATAGAATTTACCCTAAACAGTGGCAGCCATGTTGGTAGTAAAAAGTACCACTCATCCACTACAGGTACAACAAGACCTTATATTTAATAGTAGGCTGGAACTTAGATGTGGAACACAATTCTGCTGGACCATCATCACCTCTGACCACATTGTCCCTGTCAGACAGTATTCTCTGCTTTGTTTTTGATTGAACCTCTTCCTTCTGTATCGGTTGTAGGAACATGATACTTGTTATTGGTATTATTTCGCTTTATGTCTGATTATGAAGTATAAAAATATTTGGGTCTGTTGGGGTCCAGGTTGAGGACTGGCAGCACGTTGTACATTTTGTGGGTATTACCATTGTTCCGCTGCATTGTACACTTTACTTCACAACCCACCTGTGGCTACATTGTGGGCGATGTTACCACTTTGTGGTGTTGCGGCGCTGTATTTTTATATTTGCTGTTATAGTAAGGGAGAGGTACCATCAGGAAAGGGCTGAAAACATAGCTGTTTTCCAAATAGCCTTCTTCTCTTCTAGAAACCAGCTAGGCAGTGCTCAGCACCAAGACACCCTTGGCTAAAAGTGTGCTTTAAAAGCTTTATTAACATAACATAACATCCCTGTGCTATGTACCTTCCCCCCCGAGACTAGTCGCAATGGGATCTATGCGTTTTGCTTTTTACCTGCTGGTATGGTCTGATTGATGCACTTTAGTCCATGCTGGTGCATGATTATTCTAGTTTTAATTGTTTTACCTCTTGATTATGAAATTTAAATGGACATGGGTTTGTTCTTCAGGCTGGGGAACTGGTAGCACTTCGCATTTTCTGTGGGTATTAGTAATCCCTTACGGTATCCTGCACTTTATTGCTCAACCCACTTGTGGCACTATCTGTGTGGAGAAGTGTGGCTCAATGGTTAGAGCAGGCAGACCTTGATACAGAGCTCTGGCCAGGGACCAGGGTTCGATTCCCGCCTCGGCGGGTCTCCGGCTCATTAATTCCCCTGACTGGATATTCTCGCCTCAGTGCCTGTTCTGATCATGGGTCCCACGCTGCAACTCTGGGCAATAGCTTGCTTAGTCTCCACAACGGCCCTAAAAGCGCTGGGATGCCTGGCTGCACCTGGGGGGTGCCCAGGAGTGGACATAAGCCAGGAAGGGTTCCTAAGCGGTATACAGACAGTGCCGGGACACCTCCGGTGGAGGTAGCTGTGCGCATTACAAATTCCGACATTTTATATTTTTTATCTCAGATAATGTTGCCACTTTTGCGCTGTTGTGGCACACTACTCGAACTCCACTCTATTATTAGGGGAAAGGTACTTTACTTTTAAATGCTAGCTTTCTCCCTTTTGAGATAAGTTACAATGGGATTGGTTGTTACTTGCTGCTATGATCTGACTGATGCACTTTAGTTTGCGCCCATAATGCACTGGTTTGGTATTTAGTATATAGTATGTTTCTATGTGTATGGTTTTTATTAGATAATATACTAAAAAAGAGTGAATTGCATTCAATACATGTGCTCTCATTGTTCTTCCTTGAAAGGGCTATTGACATAATTTATGTCAGACATATTGAGATACACGACTTCTGGGCACTACTATCAATGTCAGTTTGTCTGCTTTTCATTTGGAACTGACCTATATTTTGAAGGTAGAGCCTCGACTTTCTGGGGTCTAATCTTCTAAGTGTGCTATCTTGTCAGTTTATATGGTGCCTTAACAGTAATAACAGTTTACATATTATATGTTATTGCTCTTTAAGGTGTTTGTTGCATACGAAATAAAATGCAGCTATATGTTTTTAGGCTTTTTAATGTATCTTTATGAATGACACCATTTTATAAGGTGAGAAATTGACAGGTGTCCAGTAGGGCTGCAGTTGGGGACCACCCGTCAACATGTGGGTGATTTCACTTGCTTAGATGGGTGGATGGAATGGAAATAAGTACCTGATTGCTGCGTGGAAGAATATTCAATCGCCAAGCCCATTTGCAAAGTAATAGTGCAGTGTGGTGTCTGTCTATTTTAGGATTAAAGGGAAAATTCTAATGTTGTCTCCATTTTGGAATTATGTAAAAATTGCAATTATGTTCATTTAGTAGGTGTTGGTTTTGATCTTTAACCCCTTCGCCGTGAGGCTAATTGCCCAACGGTGCGAGGGGAAGAGGGGGCGCGCGCGGCACCGTGGTGCTTGTGGCGAGTTCGGCTCGTCGCGCTGCACGGTGGCGCTGTGCTCATGACGAGCTGAGCTCGTCATGACCACGCCCGCTTAATGGAACGCCCAGCACAGCAGGGGAATTATCCCCGCGTGGGCGCGCCGCGGCAGTCATGACGAGCTCAGCTTGTAATGAGCACAGCGCCACTGTGCCTCATGACGAGCCGAGTTCGTCATGAGTCATGAGCACCGAAAGAGTTAAAAAAAATGTTTTATGTTTTGAATAAATATGTACTGTCTGATGGATCCAAATGAAAGCACTCTTGTGTTGCCATTAAGTTGTTTGAGTTGGAGGGGGGGGCAGAATCCAAAACTAGGTGCTTCGCCAACCTGTTGATTCCTGCTGCCACCAAGCATCAATCTCTCTTCGGCCTTTGGGCGATTGTAGCCTAGTCAAATGTTTGGTTTGTGTATACTCCCTGACCAATAGAGCCTTGATCTCTGCTGGAGGAGTGTTGACAGATATGGAGCAACCTCTGTGGTCTCAGATATGGAGGAGCCAATTGGGGAGAAAACACCAATAAGAGTCAATCAGGTGCTGGATGGCACAGGTTTTTAAGCTGTGCAGGACTTACATCTCTACAGACAGCTGTCACAAAGGAGTCGGCTCCCAGGTAGGTGTCCGATCATGCTGCTGGTCGCTCTAGGGTACCAAAGGAGCTGGCACACGAGGGGCACAGGCTGCATTTCAACACGAGGGGCGCAGGCTACATTTCACTATAGTGTTCTAGCCCACTGCAAAGGGCTATACCAGTTGTTAAATGCCTTTAACACGAGTTGCTGTGTGCCCCCTGGATATCGAATTACAATATTGATGGGACAGAAGATGGAGTACAGAATCTCGAAAATAAAATATTGACAGATAAGTAATAATAATAATAATAATACACATTTGTATAGCGCACAATCACCCGTTAGGGTCTCTAGGCGCTGGGGGCCGTCGGGAAGATTAAGCAAGCTATTGCCCAGAGTCACATGGTGCTGGGCTAACCTGCCGCCGGAGCCGGGGATCGAACCCTGATCCCCAGATTCCAGCGTCAGTCGCCCTGGCCGCGGCGCCACACCTCTTCCAAGACAAGTAAGTCTAGATTTTCTACACTTAACTCTATATATATGTACCTACAAAGTATATATATTTTGAAGGTACCTAGATGTGGGGTTAGGAGTAGTAAATCAATTATGTTGTAAATGTACTTATCTTTTGATATTTTGTTCCTTGATAATCTGTCCTCGATATTAGTATGCAACAATTTTGTCGGTCGGTGTTAATATTCAGTAGTAGAATACCAAGTTATAAGCACAAGCTGTAAACGAGGGCCTAGAACGAGGAAGAAGACCTTTAACAATTGATATAGTCTGAATCAGACATAAGGCTATTAGAACTTTCCATTTACTGAGGGTAAAATGTTCTAAATTAAGAAGGGAGAAATAGAAAAACAAACATTGGAATGTTGAAGCAGATGGCATTATTAGTCCTGAGTCACTTCATTGTCTTAAATGGAGCTCCCGACATTCAAATGTGTTAATGTGTCTCACACATTTTCTATAGCTTGTTTAAAACATCTTTTTCCAGTGGATTCACATAAAACCGTAACATGGAAGAACATAACATCTAAGAGGCCTCCAACAACATGGATGGGGATGTATGACATTACAACGCGGTCTTTACACCGCGATACGTTTACAACGCTGTCATTACAATGCAAGTCATTACAATGACTTGTGCTAGAGGCGCTGGACTTAGGAATAGTATGATTTACTATTCCAACTCCAGCCTATGCAACAGTAGGGAAGGTGTTGGAATAGTAAATCATACTATACCTTAGTATATAGCGCCATCCAGCGCAAGTTGTTGTAACGACTTACGTTGTAATGAGCGGGTTGTAAACGTATCGCGGTGTAAAGGCCACGTTGTAATGGTTGTCTCCAATGGCTGGTGCCAGTTTCAGTAGAGCCATCCTAAATGTAATTATTTTAAGGTTGACATACATCATCCAAAGGTGGGCTATTGCTTGTGGTTTCTTCTTTTAATATTTGGGTTGATTGAGAGAGTAGATGAAAATGTTGCACTTGCTTCTGTTCGCCGAAGGCCTGCTTCATAAAGGGGATAAATATCAGGATGAATGGTATACCATTTCCCATGATTGGAATTCCTGATCACAAACTTTCAGGCTTAGCATCCCAAAACGTATGATTGCTGTAAGCTAAATACAGAAGAATTAATGTTGACATATATGCCTGGCATGTGTATGCTTTCTCTAACCGGTATGAATATTTCCAGTGTTTATACTTTCCAAAAATAAATATGGGGAATATTTATACATTTTCCTTCAATATCTGCTACACGTACACCTGGATCATTCAGGTATACTATGTATAGATTTTGCAGAAAAGTGCAGCTGTGTTGGATAGGTATGTGAAATACACTTTAAATATTTTGATTTTTTTTAAAATTATTATTATTTTTATATTACCACAAAGTAAATCCTTATGTCCTACAAACACTTTTGTGAAAAAGCAGTAATGATCGTGCGATAACATGGAGACAATTTCATAGCATCAGGATAGAGCAGTTGTCTACAAATGAGCAGTTGTACAAAAAGTCATGCATTCCAAAAAAACACACAGACTCGGTCCGGGTGGAAGCAGTGGTTGGTATCTGAAGGTCAATGTTGTAAAATAATACTCATGGCAGCACATGGTACACTTTGGGGGAGATTTACAAAGGTGTTGCGCCCCAGCAACGACACTTTCAATGATGTTCTTGTGGCCTGCTCCATATTACAAAGTGGTGTTAGCCATGTTTTGTGACTTAACACCGCTTTGTAAATATAGCACCCTTTCACCCAGGTATCTGCATGAAAGGGGCATGTTACTATGGTCGTTCGACAGTAGCGCACATTGATTTTTTACGCTGCCCCAGATTTACAGGGATCTATAAATCTGAGGCACCAAAAACTAATGCCATGTAAGAGCAGGTGTTAGAATGGTGAAACGAGGAGAAATAATTTCTCCTCATTTTTGCTTTTTCTATCTGTGCTACATTCTGCAGCACACATAGAAAGAGCAAAACGCTATGAATGGTTATTTATGAGCAGGAAGGTGTACCTTCCGACACATAAACATTCATGAAATAATGATGATTTGCTACTTCTATGTGTGCTGCAGAATGCAGCACACAGAAGTAACAAATCACCATTATGGATTGTTTATGTGCAGGAAGTGACACCTTCCTGCTCATAAACAACTATTCGCTGCAACGCAAGCAACCTTGCACCATAGTGTAAGGGTGCCTGTGTTAGCGCTAGGCAGCTAATTTTAGCGCCATCACTAGAGAAAACAAAGGGGTGCTCCATATTGTGGTAAATACAGCAGATCTGTATGTTTTGGAAATGTCAGAGAAATGCGCTGCCAATTTTGGGGCAGCACCGCTCTCTGACATATGCCGCAGTGTGTATTAGCAGACAGACAAAACTTTATGTAGGTATGTGTAGTCGGACACTAGCAAGGTATGTTCTGTAAGTGCCCCGGATATCTTTAGGCCTCGAAGTAGTAGGCTGCCTTAAATGTTAGAGAAGGTGACTATATGGGTATTAATTTAACTTGCATTGTATTTTCATAACCACTCCTCGGACACTTTCCAAGTCTAGACGCCCCTTACAGATTAGTAAGATTGCACAGTTTTTGTAGAGTCTATACAGTTAGATCATGCCTCTGCAATATATTTTAGACGTTAATGTTTTTGTGCAGGGCTCGAGTCGGTGATACACGCGGGTGGACGGTGTCCCACCACTCTTTTCCCAGGGTAGACGTCGTCCCCCCTGCCAAGAAGCTGGGCCCCACAGAATTATGCTGAACGTGTCCCGGTGTAATTTTCAGACACTGGGACACGTTCAGCACGTGACGTCATGAGGTCATGCGCATATTGTCAGTTTTATTGGACTTGTGCCCTGTTTTTGTGGATTGCCGATAATCTAAGCATGAGTGAGGAATTAACTTTTCTATGTCTATGCCTCATAAATACCAAGCTTTGAAAACCAGGCCCTGAATTTCTGCGACATAGAACACAATTTATACTCTCACATTTTGCCACTAGGTGGCGCCAGACGGCGATTTTTTCTCCTTCGCACGAAGGCTTCTTTAAAAACTACAAATAGGTTGAGAATGGTAACTCAGAGGATGAGAGCTCTCTGCCCTAGTGGCTCTGGGATTAGGGTGTAAATGTAGAGTAACACAATGGAATTCTGTGCAAGAAGGAAAATGATATACTCATTGACAAAGCCAGTGGCTGTGACTTTTGTAGGGAAGTTTACCAAATTCCACCAATTAGGAGTACAGGGAAGGCATGTGTTGTACCAGTGGAAGATTATGTATCACAGGCAAAAGATAGCAGCAAAACGGCGAGCTTCTCTCGCTCCCACAGAACAAATACAGCACGCAGCTGCCTTGCAAGCTTTCTTACAAAGAGCAGGTAGACCATGTGCAGAAGCTGTACAAGCAGGGCCGGACTGGGTACCAAAACCGGACCTGGCAAAGTGCTCGGCCGACCCCCCCCCCCCCCCCACCCCCCCACCCCCCACCCCCACCCACCCCCTTGCCCCTCCCGGGAGAGGGGGTGTACCGCCGAGCTCTTTACCAGGGCTGGTTTTCGGCCGATTTTGTTTTAGAGCCGATTTCGCAGCTATGCCCCAGGGGCTCCAAACCGCCCCCCCACCCGTGCGGCGCACCGGGGGATTGCCCAGTGCCCGCTATGGCCAATCGGTCCTGTGTACAAGCCCCACTCACATAGAGCAGACATTCAAGAATAAGCAGCAGCAGTGCAAGTTTCCCTCACAAACAGAGAGCAATACAGAACAGGAAGCAGAAGTGAAGCTTCCCCCACAAACAGTGAACATGACAGCGCAGGCAGCAGAAGTGCAAGCTTCCCTCACATACAACAAACATTACAGAAAAGGCAGCAGAAGTGCAAACTTCCCTCACATACAGGGAACAATACAGCACAGGCAGAAGAAGTGAAGCTTCCCCCACAAACAGTGAACATGACAGCGCAGGCAGCAGAAGTGCAAGCTTCCCCCACAAACAGTGAACATGACAGCGCAGGCAGCAGACGAGCAAGCTTCCCTCACATACAACAAACATTACAGAACAGGCAGCAGAAGTGCAAGCTTCGCTCACAAACAGGGAACATTACAGCACAGGCAGAAGAAGTGGAAGCTTCCTTCACATATAGCAAACATTACAGAACAGGCAGCAGTAGTGCAAGCTTCACTCACAAACAGCATACACTACAGCACAGGCAGCAGAAGTGCAAGCTTCCCTCACAAACAGGGACCAGTACAGCGCAGGCAGCAGAAGAGGAAGCTTCCTTCACATATTGTAAACATTACAGGACAGGCAGCAGAAGTGCAAGCTTCCCTCGCAAACAGGGAACAGTACAGCGCAAGCAGCAGAAGTGCAGCTTCACTCACAAACATGGAACATTACAGCACAGGCAGCAGATGTGCAGCTTCTCACAAACAGTGAACATTGCAGCACTGGCAGCAGAAGTGCAAGCTTCCCTCACATACAACAAACATTACAGCACAGGCATCAGAAGTGCAAGCTTCCCTCACATACAACAAACATTACAGAACAGGCAGCAGAAGTGCAAGCTTCGCTCACAAACAGGGAACATTACAGCACAGGCAGAAGAAGTGGAAGCTTCCTTCACATATAGCAAACATTACAGAACAGGCAGCAGTAGTGCAAGCTTCACTCACAAACAGCATACACTACAGCACAGGCAGCAGAAGTGCAAGCTTCCCTCACAAACAGGGACCAGTACAGCACAGGCAGCAGAAGTGGAAGCTTCCTTCACATATTGTAAACATTACAGGACAGGCAGCAGAAGTGCAAGCTTCCCTCACAAACAGGGAACAGTACAGAGCAAGCAGCAGAAGTGCAGCTTCACTCACAAACATGAAACATTACAGCACAGGCAGCAGATGTGCAGCTTCTCACAAACAGTGAACATTGTAGCACTGGCAGAAGAAGTGCAAGCTTCCTTCATCTACTGCAAACATTACGAACAGGCATCAGAAGTGCAAGCTTCCCTCACATACAACAAACATTACAGCACAGGCATCAGAAGTGCAAGCTTCCCTCACAAACAGCATACGTTACAGGGAACAGTACAGCACAGGCAGCAGAAGGGCAGCTTGCCTCGCAAACAGCATACTTTACAATCAAGGCAGCAGACATCCAAGCTTTCCTCACATACAGCAAACTTTACAGAACAGGCAGCAGAAGTGCAAGCTTCCCTCAAAAACAGCAAAAATTACCGAGCAGGCAACAGAAGTGTAAGTTTCTCTCACAAATAGTGAGCATTACAGGGAACAGTACAGCACAGGCAGCAGAAGTGCAGGCTTCCCTCACAAACAGCAGCCATGACAGAACAGCAAGAAGAAGTGCAAGCTTCGCTCACAAACAGGGAACATTACAGCACAGGCAGAAGAAGTGGAAGCTTCCTTCACATATAGCAAACATTACAGAACAGGCAGCAGTAGTGCAAGCTTCACTCACAAACAGCATACACTACAGCACAGGCAGCAGAAGTGCAAGCTTCCCTCACAAACAGGGACCAGTACAGCACAGGCAGCAGAAGTGGAAGCTTCCTTCACATATTGTAAACATTACAGGACAGGCAGCAGAAGTGCAAGCTTCCCTCACAAACAGGGAACAGTACAGAGCAAGCAGCAGAAGTGCAGCTTCACTCACAAACATGAAACATTACAGCACAGGCAGCAGATGTGCAGCTTCTCACAAACAGTGAACATTGTAGCACTGGCAGAAGAAGTGCAAGCTTCCTTCATCTACTGCAAACATTACGAACAGGCATCAGAAGTGCAAGCTTCCCTCACATACAACAAACATTACAGCACAGGCATCAGAAGTGCAAGCTTCCCTCACAAACAGCATACGTTACAGGGAACAGTACAGCACAGGCAGCAGAAGGGCAGCTTGCCTCGCAAACAGCATACTTTACAATCAAGGCAGCAGACATCCAAGCTTTCCTCACATACAGCAAACTTTACAGAACAGGCAGCAGAAGTGCAAGCTTCCCTCAAAAACAGCAAAAATTACCGAGCAGGCAACAGAAGTGTAAGTTTCTCTCACAAATAGTGAGCATTACAGGGAACAGTACAGCACAGGCAGCAGAAGTGCAGGCTTCCCTCACAAACAGCAGCCATGACAGAACAGCAAGAAGAAGTGCAAGCTTCCCTCACAAACAGGAGACATTACAAAGCAGGTGATGCAAGCTTCCCACACTAACAGCAAACTTTACAGCACAAACAGCAGAAGTGCAGCTCCCCTCACCAACAGTGAATATTACAGCACAGGCAGCAGAAGACCACAACAAACATTACAGAACAGGCAGCAGAAGTGCAGCTTCCCTCACAAACAGTGAACATCACAGCACAGGTAGCAGAGGAGCACTTCCCTCACATACAACACACATTACAGCACAGCCAGCAGATGTGCACTTTGCCTCACAAACAGCATTCATTACAGAACAGGCAGCAGAAGTGCAGCTTCTCTCACAAGCACAGAATATTACAGCATAGGCAGCAGACGTGCAAGCTTCTCTCACAAACACGGAATATTACAGAATAGGCAGAAGAAGTGCAAGTTTCCCTGACATACAACAATCATTACAGAACAGGCAGCAAAAGTGCAGCTTCCCTCACAAACAATGAATATTACAGCATAGGCAGCAGATGTGCAGCTTCTCTCACAAACAGGGAAACATTGCAGCACAGTCAGCAGAAGTGAAAGCTTATCTCACATACAGCATGTATAACAGAACAGGCAGCAGGTATGCAAGCCCCACGCACATACAGCAAACATTAAAGCATAGGAGTAAGTGCAAGCGTCCCTCATATACATTAAAAAGTACAGCACAAGCAGCAGTCAACCTTTCCTCGCATACAGAAAACATTACAGCACAAGCAGCCAAACTGCAAGCTTCCCTACATGGAGTTGGAGTAAGTGACTATGTAGTCACACTTAGATCAATACTCACAGGAGAGGTGTTGTTTTGATTGCTAACACCTTTAACTTTGTTTGATAAATCTACACAAAACCACCCAAGAACAGAGAGATTTTAATATAGGGGCAAAGTGGACAATCGTCTAAGGCCCCCACCTTTGAAGGGCCCGCCTGGTAAAATGATTGGTAGTGTGAAAGAACTCTCTCTCTGTCTCCCTCTCTTCTCTCTTTTTGTCTCTCTTTTGCCTCTCTCTTTCTCCTTCTTTCACTTTCTTTCACTCTCTACTTCGCTGTCTCTGTTTCTTCCTCTATCTCCACCTCTTTGTCTACCTCAACCTCTCTCTACCTATCCCTAGCTTACCATTCTCCACCTTTCTATCTGTCTCTCTTTCTGTGCACAACTTATATGCTGCTCACCCTCTTTACCTACTTGAACTTCTCTGTCTACACTGTCTACCTTCCTGGATCTTACTCTTACTTCCTGCTGTCTTCCGTGCCTCTCTTTCTACCTCAGCTTTCTCTAGTTCACCTTTCTCCACCTCTATATTTCAGCATTTCATCTATCTCTATCTCTTGAAACAGTAAATCGCCATTTCATAGTTATTGAATCAAAACTTTCTATTCACTAACTTTTAAACTCATCATGAAAAAACTGTGTTTCTGTCATGCGAAGAAATTAAAGCTCCCTTCTACCTTTGAAGAGGAATAGGGCACCCTCCTGAGAATATGCGAAATTTGTGAATCCAGTCGCCTAGTTCTCAAACTCTATGGTGAAAATATTGCAACTCGGTTCATGTGAGTGATAGTCACAGCACACTTCAAAATCCATGGAGGATAAGAGATGGTTCAGTTATGGAGGGAGCAGAAAGCTACAAGAGAGGGTGTTCTAATATCCGCACACAACAGAGACGTTATGCTTCTCCTCCTGCTGGAGAGGAAGGGCCCTCCCACTTAGGCTGCAAGTTGCCTGGCTGCTTCCGTTGAAGTTTGTTGGTGAGAGCAGCAGATTCCATGCACCCAATCCGGCACTGTGATTTGCTATGCGGTGTGATATGTTGTGCACTGTGATGGGCTGTGCATTGTGATGTGCTACGCATTGTGATATGCTGGGCACTGTGGTATGCATTGCACCGTGATATGCTGTGCACTGTGATGTGCTATGCACGTGATATGCTGTGCACTGTGATATGCTATGCACTGTAATATGCTGTGCACTGTGATATGCTGTGCACTGTGATATGCTGTGTACTGTGATATGCTGTGCACTGTGATATGGTACGGACCGTGATTTGCTGTGCACTGTGATATGCTGTGCACTGTGATATGCTGTGCACTTTGATATGCTGCGCACCGTGATATGCTGTGCACGGTGATATGTTATGAACCGTGAAATGCTGTGCACCTCGATATGCTGTGCACCGTGATATGCTGTACACCAGGACGTGCTGTGCACAGTGATGTGCCATGCACCGTGATATGCTTTACACCGTGATGTGATGTGCATCATGATATGCTGTGCACTGTGATATCCTGTGCAGTGTGATATATTGTTCACTGTGTTATGCTGTGCACCGTGATATACTGTGCACTGTGGTATGCTATGAACTGTGATATGCTGTGCAACGTGATGTGCTGTGCACTGTGATATGCTGTACACTGTGATGTGCTGTGCACCGTGATAAGCTGTACACCGTGATGTGCTGTGCACCGTGATGTGCTATGCACTGTCATATGCCGTGCACCGTGATGTTCTGTGCACTGTGATATGCTGTGCAGTGTGATATGCTGTACACCGTGATGTGCTGTGCACCATGATGTGCTATGCACTGTCATATGGTGTGCATCATGATGTTCTGTGCACTGTGATATGCTGTGCAGTGTGATATGCTGTGCACTGTGATATGCTGTACACCATGATATACTGTGCACTGCGATATGCTATGAACTGCGATATGCTGTGCACCGTGATGTGTTGTGCACTGTGATGTGCTGTGCACTGTGATATGCTGTGCACTGTAATATGCTGTGCACTGTGATATACTTTGCACTGTGATATGCTATGAACTGTGATACGATGTGCACCGTGATGTGCTGTGCACTGTGAGATGCTGTGCACCGTGATATGCTGTGCACTGTGATATGCTGTACACCGTGATGTGCTGTGCACCGTGATGTGCTGTACACTGTGATATGCTGTGCACCGTGATATACTGTGCACTGTGATATGCTATGAACTGTGATATGCTGTGCACTGTGATGTGCTGCGCACTGTGCTATACTGTGCACTGTGATATGCTGTGCACTGTGATGTACTGTGCACTGTGATATGCTATGAACTGTGATATGCTGTGCACCGTGATGTGCTGTGCACTGTGATATGCTGTGCAGTGTGATATGCTGTGCACTGTGATATGCTGTGCACTGTGATATGTTATGAACCGTGAAATGCTGTGCACCTCGATATGCTTTGCACCGTGATATGCTGTACACCAGGACGTGCTGTGCACAGTGATGTGCCATGCACCGTGAAATGCTGTACACCGTGATGTGCTGTGCACCGTGATAAGCTGTACACCGTGATGTGCTGTGCACCGTGATGTGCTATGCATTGTCATATGCCGTGCACCGTGATGTTCTGTGCACTGTGATATGCTGTGCAGTGTGATATGCTGTACACCGTGATGTGCTGTACACCGTGATGTGCTATGCACTGTCATATGCCGTGCACCGTGATGTTCTGTGCACTGTGATATGCTATGCAGTGTGATATGCTGTGCACTGTGATATGCTGTACACCGTGATATACTGTGCACTGCGATATGCTATGAACTGTGATATATTGTGCACTGTGATGTGCTGTGCACGTGATGTGCTGTGCACTGTGATATGCTGTGCAGTGTGATATGCTGTGCATTGTGATATGCTGTTGTGAGAAGTTGGCCTGATATATAATGTTCACTATTCTAGTGAGCACTTTGTATCAGTCCAAACAACCCTTATTGATGATTGGTTGTAAGTCAACCTTATAGACCAGCTATCTTAGTAGCATGGATACGAGCAGTCTAAGGCTAAGACTCTAGAGGGCGTGTTAAGCCAGCTGTTTTACCATCACATTACCCCTTGAACACCCAGTGAAAGGACACCACACAAGTTGTTATGAAAATAAATGTATATTTATTTCTAACAAGTCTACCCTGAACTCTTTATGAGTCAGGGAGCTAAGCACAATACAAAACTCTTAAGAAAATACTTTAAGTCGCACAATTTACACAAATGCCCGAGGGGCACGAAAAACCATATATTACAAAAGTGGAATGCGAATTACTAGCAGGTAAGTAACTATTCTCATAGACTTTAGAAACGCTAGTCCTACAATGCTAAACACTTAGATTAGTTGCAGGAGGCCTGTGGACGTCGTGTGCAGAGTGGGAACTCTCACGCGTAAGGCGGGAAAAAGTCTATGGAAGCTAGAACTCACAAAGTTACTGTTCTCGGGCGAACCCGACTAGCTGGGACGAAAACGGGAGTGGATCCGAACACTTGGAGTGTTGGACTATGCTGGGGCACCGGAGTGCTGGATTTACCTAGCCCAGGGGCTGCGGCTGCATAGGGTTCAAGTTGCGTCGGAAACCCACGTTGACGGACCAGGAGCCTGAAGAAGAAGTTGCTGGCAGGCGGCCAGTGAAGAAAAGTTTGAAGAGATCGAAGCCTGGATCCGGGAAGAAGAAAACCTGAAAGCAGAGGGGACCAAGTTCTTGAATCACTAGCCAGTGATTACGTGGGCACCAGGATGGCACCGGGCGAAGTCACCGCAGTCAGGTGAGTGGGCGCTGCTGGGCTCTGCAGTCTCTCGGACCAGGAGGCGTTGTCGGCGACCAGGATGGAGGTGCGAGCTGTCCCACAAAGGTTCTTGCTGTCGACGTCGCTGGACCCAGGATTGGGCAACAAGCCTTGGCAAATGCAAGGCCCACGCGGTGGACCTAAAATGGCGTCTTGAGGGGACCAGGAGGGTCCAGGGTGCTCCTCTTTTGGAGGGAAGCACGGGCTAGTCTGGAGCAACCAGACCAGCAGTGTTAGTTGTCGTGGAGCGTCGTGAGGGGGCCACTAGCCAACAGGCAAGCGACCTGGACAACGCGGTGAACAGCAAAAAGCAGAAGGGCCCCACGCCGATCTCGTGGATGCAGGGGGGCTGGACTTCGGTGCTGGAGCTGCTCAGGGTCGGGGCTTCTCTTACCCCAAGGCACTCAGTCGAGGGTCACTCAGGCGTCGTGCTGGACAAGCGTCGTGCAGTTCTGAAGATGGCCGGTCCCTCGAGGTCTCGTCACACCCACGGATCACAGCTGGGCTGATGATGTAGGTTGAGGTCAGAGGTGCCAGGGAAGCCGGTTCTCGTCGTGCTGGAGCAGTCTTGATCCGAAGGAGAGACTGGCAACAAACCGCGATGCTTGGTTGGTGCCTGCTGCTGCAGGGTGACTACTCCTTAGTCACAAGGGAGAAATCTTGAGAAGAGTCTTGAGTTCCTTCTTGTAGAAAGTTGGTTCAGGATTCAAAGATGATCTGATTTGGAAGGGGGCCAGTTCCTACCTTTATCCTGCAAAAAGGGGCTGGCACGCGACTAAGTCCTGCCCTATGGGTGGGACTAGGAGGGGGGTGGTTACACCCCTCTCCTTTGGCGGGCTTTCCCCAGGCCAGGGGCTGGAGTGCCCCTGGAACTGGTTTCAGCCGGCCTATGCACAGTGAGCACCGGGGTGCCACTTGCAGTCACCTTCCTCTGAAGCCCTGCCTACCTAGGATACACAAAATCCTGTCTGGGACGGTGCTGGCACCGCCCCTGACAGGAAACCCTTTGTCCTTGCCTCCTGCTCTGGGAGGACTCCCAGCAGCAGGAGGGCAGACTTGTGTCTCGGTGGCAGCATCCATTTTGTGGAGCTGAGGCTATGTCCGACTTTAACCGGGGTTACAGGTTACATACATGTCGTGTCCCTCTAGAAGGGTGGAATGCTAACCCCGTCGCCAGAATTGGCGAGGGGTTAGTATTCCAATTCGTATGACACCTTACTCGACATGTTTTGATAAAGCGATACCAGAGTTGGCATATAACCGCGAGGATTACAATGCACTTAAGAGTATATGGTATGCGATATCATGGAAACGGCTAAGGGATGGATCCCGAAAGCCGCAGACAGGCTCAGCTCATGCCAGAGCACTATCTCACACGATTCCAAGCACTCTGCCTTCAGGATTGTCAAGGCCTGCCATAGGAGTGACTGATAGGAGATCTGTGTGTCCATTTTTAGGGTTAGATATAGGTATACTATATCTAAAGCAAGGGGTGATTACACCACCTTGCCCCAGCTGTCAAGCAGCCAGTTGTGTCAGATTTGGATGGCCAGCCAGGGGTGGCATAATACATGCTGCAGCCCCTGGTAGGCCCTGGGTACACCTATGCCCTGGGTACCTAAGGTACACTGTACAGGGACTGATAAGGTGACTCAGTATCCAATTAGATATGTACCTAAGGTACATGGAATCCATTTTACAGAGAGAGCAGTAGGCCTGGGGTCCTGAATAGCAGGGCCCCAGGTCAACTAAGTCAGAAAACCAGCAAAACACCAGGCAAAAAGTTGGGGGCAACCATAGTCAGGGATCTACCTTCCTACATAACCCCCCCCAAAAACGAAAGGAGATAAGGCTATCCTTGCCAGGTAAGCCTATATTGCCTGAGAGGCCATATAAGGAAGTACCAGCACTGGCATGGTTACCCCCTATCTCATGGTCCACTAAGCAATCCCTCACCCTAAGGGTATCTGAGGGTCTCCACCATAGGGAATCTCTACCTGTGGTGTGTTTTGGCAAAGGAAAAGGCTGGTGCTGAAATGGAGTACTGAAGTGAGGCTCCACTAATTTTGGGCTCAGCTTCCTCCAATCATTTTCCACCATAGAGGCCTTTCTTTCCAAGACTGAGTTGTTTTGGGCTCTCAGGGTCAACCTCTGGCTACCTACAGCTGGAGGTTGGGTCCCTCTGTTTGGCTTACTGGAGGGACAGGTCAGGTTTGGGGCCCTTAGGTCCCAGGTCTGGCTGTGCCCAACAGTGTCCATCTGTGGGAGGTCCCTAACTAAATTTAAGGGGGATCCCTCAGGAGTTTGTTTTATTTTCACTTGGCTAGGACTGCTAGCTTCAGTGCTCTTAATCTGCTGATTGGGGGATTCTTTTGGACAGGGGGCCCTTTTGGGTCCAACACTGGCCTTCCTGACCTCTACAGCCCTGGGCTGACTGAGGCAGGGTAGAGAGGGGCAGGTTACCTGCTCCAGACTGGGTCCCACCTTGGAAGGGTCCACTGACATCAGGGGTTCTGCCAGGCTAGGCCTGACTACCTCTGTGGCAGTTTCTTCACAAGGGGTCAGATCAGTTCCCTGAGGAGGCTGACCCTTTCCTAAAGTCTGGTGGGAGGGAGATTTCTCTTCCTCCTCAATGCTCTCTGTCTGAGTGGAGTGATCCATAGTTTCAGGCTTCACAACACTATCATCTGTCTGAGTTTGAGCTGTGGCCATCACAACTCTCCCAACCTTTTCAGGAGGGGGCTCAGTTTGGGTGTGGGCTGTGACCATCACAGCCTTGACAACCTGTTCTGGGAAGGAAGTTGTCTGAGATTGGGCTGTGACTGGCACAGCCCTCCTGACCTGTTCAGGGAGGGCATCTTGGACTGGGGCTGTGGCTATCACTGCCCCACTAACCTTACCATGGATGTTTACCATTTTAGAATGGGTTTCTTGCTCTACTTCAGCCCAGGCTGAGAGCTCTAAATCATTCCCCAGTAGGCAATCTACAGGCAAGTTTGGTGACACTGCCACTCTCTTGTGGCCAGTGACACCTCCCCAGCTGAGATTGACCACTGCCATGGGATGATCTCTCTGTACTCCATCAATATTGGTCACCTGGTATGTGGCACCAGGTAAAAGTTGCCTTGAGGGGACTAGACTCTCAGTCACCATAGTGATGCTAGCCCCTGTATCTCTATAGGCCTCAACTTTTATACCATTGATGAGGGGCTCCTGTCTGTACTTGCCCAAAGTGTTGGGACAAGTTGTGAAGTTGGCAAACCCCATGCCAGTCTCACAGACAAGAGTATCTAAGTTTGGGGACCTGGTTAGGCCAGAGTCCCCAGGAACTCCCAAAGTAAATGCACCCAAATTCTTGGGGGCACTCCCACCACCTGGGGGATTACTACTAATAGTAACAGGAGGTTTGGGAATGTTACTTGGGGGTATGTTCTCCTTATTGTTATTCTTTGGGCAACTGCTGTCAGTTTTCAAATGACCCACCTGTTTACAGGGATAATAATAATAATAATAATAATATGAAACTTGTAGTGCGCTCGGCTTACCCAGGGGCATCCCGGCGCAACAGACCACAGGAAAAAGGAAAAACTCAGCTAATCACTACCGGGGAAACAGATGGGTCTTAAGCAGCTTCCTAAATGATAGGATCTGGGGTTCTGAGCGAATCTTGAGGGGCAGAGAGTTCCAAAGAGAGGCCACCTGCACAGAAAAACGCCTGCCCCCAGACCGGGCTCTTCTTACTCTCGCTAACTGCAAAAGATGTTTTTGATCAGAGCGCAACAGACGAGGGGGTTTGTAGGGACGGGCCATATTGGCAAGAATGGGAGGGCCTTTACCATATAAAATTTTGTGAGCTGTGCAAAGCGCTTTAAATTTCACCCGCTCCTTCACGGGGAGCCAGTGGAGCGCTTTAAGGGCCGGAGCAGCAGACTGCCTTCTGGGAACATCCATAAGGACTCTCGCAACTGCATTTTGCACCTGTTGGAGGGTTTTGAAGGTAGCTTCAGGGGCACCGAGAAACAACGCATTCCCATAATCGAGCCTAGATAGAATTAGGCCACGTATCAACAGCTTCCTTGATGGAGCAGGAAGCAAAGGTAACACCTTTCGGGCTGATCTCAGCAAACCAAAGCAGACCCCTGCGGTCTTCTTGGCATGAGTCCTGAAGGACAGATCGTCTTCCAACCATATTCCCAAGGATTTGATCTCCTTCTTGGGGGATGGTGGGTCGCCAAGAGACCGGGGCCAACAACTCGCAATGATGGAAGGACTGGAGTTGCCCAGGAGCATTAGCTCGGTCTTACCTCCATTAAGCTTTAGAGCAGAGATGGACATCCAGCGATAAACATTGGCGAGGCAGTCATGTAATACCTCAGGGTGTGCCGCCAATTGCGTGAGGCCAACCACCAGCTGAGTATCATCAGCATAGCTGATGATCTTCACCCCCGAAGGGGCGACCACTCTTTCAAGTTTCAAGTTTCTAAGGTTTCTTCTGGTTATTAGAAGGATTCTGGGACCCACCCCCCTCAGAGGATTTTTGGGGCCCTGATGTGGTTTGATCTGGAGATTTATTCCCACCCTTCTCTTGAGGCTTGGTTGATTCCTTTTTCTGGTCACCACCTTGGTTCTTGGGCCTAATCCTGGTTCTGACCCATTTGTCTGCCCTCTTACCCAATTCTTGTGGAGAGGTCAGATCAGAGTCTACCAGGTGCTGGTGTAATAACTGGTTCTGACAATTATTTAAGACTTGCTCTCTCATAATAAGATTATACAATCCTGTGAAGTCAGTAACCTTGCTACCCAGTAGCCAGCCTTCCAAAGCCTTAGTGGCACAATCAACAAAGTCAGACCAGTCCTGAGACTGAGTTTTCTGGGTGTCTCTGAACAGCAGCCTGTACTGCTCAGTGGTTAAGCCAAACCCATCAACCAGTGCATTTTTCAGGACCTGGTAATTGTTAGCATCCTCAACTCTAGTTGTGAGGAGCTTATCTCTACCTTTGCCATCAAAGGAGAGCCACAGTATAGCTGCCCACTGACTCTGGGGAATGCACTGCACAGTGCAGGCCCTCTCCAGAGCAGCCATCCATTTCTGGATGTCATCCCCTTGCTTAAAGGGGGGCACTATCTTTGTCAGGTGTTTAGTATCTAAACCCTTCTCTTTATCTCTTGGGAGATTGCTGCCACCAGTGGGAGCTAACCCACTCATCTGCTGCTCTCTAGCAAAGGCAAGCTTCTCTTTGGCCAGGGCAAGTTCTTCCCTTTCAATCCTCAGTTTAGCTTGTCTCATCCTTGCTTCATGCTCTCTTCTCTGAGGGGAAGTCAATCTCCTCTGGGGAGAGTTCCTTCTCCCCTGAGAAGAGGCATTAGAGTGCAGAGATCTAATGGAGTCCCTAGAAAGAGATCTATCTCTCCTAACTCCAAGGTTAGGCCTACTTAGGGTCAGTACTGGGGGTCCCCCAGATCCTAGCCCAAGCAAGTCTAAGTTGGCCCTAGTTAGCCTTCTGACTACCTCAAGACCTTTGTCTGCCTCATCCCCAGAGAGTTCCTCAGGATCCTCCTCCTCAACTGCATTTGCTGTGTTGTGGAGGTCTGGATCCCCAGTGGTACCCTCTAAGGCTGGCATATTCCCATCTAGCTGAGAAAGCTTTCTCGCATCATAGGTCTCTAAGAGACCTATCAGAAAGGGAATGGTGGGGTTAGACCCCTGTTTCAGTTTCCTGGAGGTACACACCTGTCTCATCTCCTGGAAACTGAGAGCTGCATATCTTGAAGTGACCTGTGGAGGGTCAATCACCCCAAGAGGGGTCCCTGAGGACTCTCCCTGGGTAGACATGCTTTTCTAGTGAGGTGTAAGTGGTGCACTTACCTACACTATATGTTTGCCTACTGATCCCTTGCTAGAGTTGTAGTTTAGGGTGTGCTAGGCCCTAGGAGCTACAACAGCTGGTTCAGTAGAACTCAGAGTATTCTAAGCTAAGTTATATGTACCTTTAGTACTTATGTGATCTTTCACAATGATATTCTTAGGATATGTGTGGTAAAACAACAGCAAGCTCAAATCCCAACCGCTGCTCACCAATGTGAGAAGTTGGCCTGATATATAATGTTCACTATTCTAGTGAGCACTTTGTATCAGTCCAAACAACCCTTATTGATGATTGGTTGTAAGTCAACCTTATAGACCAGCTATCCTAGTAGCATGGATACGAGCAGTCTAAGGCTAAGACTCTAGAGGGCGTGTTAAGCCAGCTGTTTTACCATCACATTACCCCTTGAACACCCAGTGAAAGGACACCACACAAGTTGTTATGAAAATAAATGTATATTTATTTCTAACAAGTCTACCCTGAACTCTTTATGAGTCAGGGAGCTAAGCACAATACAAAACTCTTAAGAAAATACTTTAAGTCGCACAATTTACACAAATGCCCGAGGGGCACGAAAAACCATATATTACAAAAGTGGAATGCGAATTACTAGCAGGTAAGTAACTATTCTCATAGACTTTAGAAACACTAGTCCTACAATGCTAAACACTTAGATTAGTTGCAGGAGGCCTGTGGACGTCGTGTGCAGAGTGGGAACTCTCACGCGTAAGGCGGGAAAAAATCTATGGAAGCTAGAACTCACAAAGTTACTGTTCTCGGGCGAACCCGACTAGCTGGGACGAAAACGGGAGTGGATCCGAACACTTGGATTGTTGGACTATGCTGGGGCACCGGAGTGCTGGATTTACCTAGCCCAGGGGCTGCGGCTGCATAGGGTTCAAGTTGCGTCGGAAACCCACGTTGACGGACCAGGAGCCTGAAGAAGAAGTTGCTGGCAGGCGGCCAGTGAAGAAAAGTTTGAAGAGATCCATGCCTGGATCCGGGAAGAAGAAAACCTGAAAGCAGAGGGGACAAAGTTCTTGAATCACTAGCCAGTGATTACGTGGGCACCAGGATGGCACCGGGCGAAGTCACCGCAGTCAGGTGAGTGGGCGCTGCTGGGCTCTGCAGTCTCTCGGACCAGGAGGCGTTGTCGGCGACCAGGATGGAGGTGCGAGCTGTCCCACGAAGGTTCTTGCTGTCGACGTCACTGGACCCAGGATTGGGCAACAAGCCTTGGCAAATGCAAGGCCCACGCGGTGGACCTAAAATGGCGTCTTGAGGGGACCAGGAGGGTCCAGGGTGCTCCTCTTTTGGAGGGAAGCACGGGCTAGTCTGGAGCAACCAGACCAGCAGTGTTAGTTGTCGTGGAGCGTCCTGAGGGGGCCACTAGCCAACGGGCAAGCGACCTGGACAACGCGGTGAACAGCAAAAAGCAGAAGGGCCCCACGCCGATCTCATGGATGCAGGGGGGCTGGACTTCGGTGCTGGAGCTGCTCAGGGTCGGGGCTTCTCTTACCCCAAGGCACTCAGTCGAGGGTCACTCAGGCGTCGTGCTGGACAAGCGTCGTGCAGTTCTGAAGATGGCCGGTCCCTCGAGGTCTCGTCACACCCACGGATCACAGCTGGGCTGATGATGTAGGTTGAGGTCAGAGGTGCCAGGGAAGCCGGTTCTCGTCGTGCTGGAGCAGTCTTGATCCGAAGGAGAGACTGGCAACAAACCGCGATGCTTGGTTGGTGCCTGCTGCTGCAGGGTGACTACTCCTTAGTCACAAGGGAGAAATCTTGAGAAGAGTCTTGAGTTCCTTCTTGTAGAAAGTTGGTTCAGAATTCAAAGATGATCTGATTTGGAAGGGGGCCAGTTCCTACCTTTATCCTGCAAAAAGGGGCTGGCACGCAACTAAGTCCTGCCCTATGGGTGGGACTAGGAGGGGGGTGGTTACACCCCTCTCCTTTGGCGGGCTTTCCCCAGGCCAGGGGCTGGAGTGCCCCTGGAACTGGTTTCAGCCGGCCTATGCACAGTGAGCACCGGGGTGCCACTTGCAGTCACCTTCCTCTGAAGCCCTGCCTACCTAGGATACACAAAATCCTGTCTGGGACGGTGCTGGCACCGCCCCTGACAGGAAACCCTTTGTCCTTGCCTCCTGCTCTGGGAGGACTCCCAGCAGCAGGAGGGCAGACTTGTGTCTCGGTGGCAGCATCCATTTTGTGGAGCTGAGGCTATGTCCGACTTTAACCGGGGTTACAGGTTACATACATGTCGTGTCCCTCTAGAAGGGTGGAATGCTAACCCCGTCGCCAGAATTGGCGAGGGGTTAGTATTCCAATTCGTATGACACCTTACTCGACATGTTTTGATAAAGCGATACCAGAGTTGGCATATAACCACGAGGATTATAATGCACTTAAGAGTATATGGTATGCGATATCATGGAAACGGCTAAGGGATGGATCCCGAAAGCCGCAGACAGGCTCAGCTCATGCCAGAGCACTATCTCACACGATTCCAAGCACTCTGCCTTCAGGATTGTCAAGGCCTGCCATAGGAGTGACTGATAGGAGATCTGTGTGTCCATTTTTAGGGTTAGATATAGGTATACTATATCTAAAGCAAGGGGTGATTACACCACCTTGCCCCAGCTGTCAAGCAGCCAGTTGTGTCAGATTTGGATGGCCAGCCAGGGGTGGCATAATACATGCTGCAGCCCCTGGTAGGCCCTGGGTACACCTATGCCCTGGGTACCTAAGGTACACTGTACAGGGACTGATAAGGTGACTCAGTATCCAATTAGATATGTACCTAAGGTACATGGAATCCATTTTACAGAGAGAGCAGTAGGCCTGGGGTCCTGAATAGCAGGGCCCCAGGTCAACTAAGTCAGAAAACCAGCAAAACACCAGGCAAAAAGTTGGGGGCAACCATAGTCAGGGATCTACCTTCCTACAGCTGTGCACTGTGATATACAGTGCACTGTGATATGCTATGAACTGTGATACGATGTGCACTGTGATGTGCTGTGCACTGTGATATGCTGTGCACCGTGATATGCTGTGCACTGTGATATGCTGTACACCGTGTTGTGCTGTGCACCGTGATGTGGTGTACACCGTGATATGCTGTGCACCGTGATATACTGTGCACTGTGATATGCTATGAACTGTGATATGCTGTGCACCGTGATGTGCTGTGCACTGTGATATGCTGTGCACTGTGATATGCTGTGCACTGTGATATGCTGTGCACTGTGATGTACTGTGCACTGTGATATGCTATGAACTGTGATATGCTGTGTACCGTGATGTGCTGTGCACTGTGATATGCTGTGCACTGTGATCTGCTGTGTACTGTGATATGCTGTGCACCGTGTTATACTGTGCCCCGTGTTATACTGTGCCCCGTATTATACTGTGCACTGTGATATACTATGAACTGTGATATGCTGCCTACAGTATCACTTCAGCCCACAGTCCATTTCAGAAGCGACAAAGAGAAAGGACTGCAATGGAAAGCAATTGCTTTGTCTCTTGTGTTTATTAATGGAGTGGCTGCTGATCCAAGATGGAGAATAACATCCGCCCACCTTCACCCGTGTTGCTTCACCATTCACCCCACTCTCCCCTGTGTCGCTTCTGATGCCCTGTCCACATGAAAAAAAATACACTTTTGTGTTTTATTTAGAAACCGATCCACCTTAAATGGGTAATTAAAAGAGAGAAAAATGCGTCTGCATCCATTGTAGGTGCACGCATGCTTGGTGGGCACACTTACAAAATGACGCAAGAAACTGCGTCAAAGGCTATTAAAAAAAATAATAAATAACCACCCTGCACAGCATCACAGAAAACCATTGGTATACCAAACAGGTCACAAAGGCTGCTAGACCTATTGGCTTTGCCAATGCTTGACATAGCATCCTTACAGAAGTGAGATTTCCTATTGGTACTTTATAGGTTATTCCTGCAGGGTTTTAATATTACGGTCTCTCTGGCAAGAATGCCCTTTTCTTTCTGGTGCTCGTCGTCCTTCATTTCACAAGCACCCAGCTCAAAAACACATAATAGAAAAGATAGAAGAAATGAATTTGAATGAGTAAAAACATGACAATATTACAGAGATAAAAATTGACATTATTGATTTTGATTTATTCTCAAGAAAGAAAGTATACACATTTACATGGGAAACAGCTTCCCTTCATGAAAGCAAAACAGCTTGCCACTTCATGTTTATTACAGTGTGAAGAAAAAAATTCCCAGGGGATTTCCCCAGATTAAAGACCTGCACCTCCCTTAAACTGTCCTCCCACCCTACATGAGTTACTGGAGTAGTTGCAGCAAATTGGCGTGCAGCCGTTCAGAAATAATGTTTGTGGCACTCAGAAACCACTGGTAAGTCCCATTTTTTCCAAAGGTGCAAAACCGTGGAAAACACCGAATCAATGTTCCTTTGTAAACTGTTTCCCGCCAGGTAAGAGGAGCGAGGGTCTGGCCTTGGGGGAAATTGATTTTCTCGGTAGTGTAGAGGGTGCCAGTGGTGTTGTAGCACTGATAGCACTAGATTAGGGAGATCCAACCTAGGTCTAAGAGGGCTGATCCGTGCAAAAGTTTCATGTTTTCTTCGCGTCATTGTTTTCCTTTTAGACACATTGGGCCTCATTTACAATATTTTGATGCAAGGCAGCACAGCAAGCCTGCCTGCTGCGCGGCCGTGATTCAAAATGAAAGGGTAGGAATGCACCATATCTTCAAAATACAGCACATCCTTGTTCTTCTCCCTTATGCCGGCGCACAAACTGCCGCCATGTTCCAGCGCAGACAACCCTGTGTCATTTTGCAAGGGTACCTGCACTGAGGGGATGATTGTTTTTGTGCAGTAAGAGACACCTTCCTGCACAAAAACAATCATTAAAGGCGTTTTCCTCTTTCTATGCATGCTGCAGAATGCAGCACGCATAGAAAGAGGGAAAAACGAGGAGAAATAAAAGTATTTCTCCACGTTGCGCCCCTTACGCCTCCTCAGGGAGACGTAGGATTCTGACTCATTCCCAGGTTAACAGAATGTTGTAAATGTGGGAATGCATCAAGTTCCATGGATGTTGCGTGGAACACCCACAGCAACACCCATGGAACGTCCCTTTCAAGCAGAGTTATGCGTGAAAGGGAAACATATTTACGAGCCCGTGAAAAGTCACACAGGGTGACTTTAAATGGCCTTGTGAATATGAGGAAGCCCATTGTGCTGCTGGTGCGCCAATAACAGTGATGCACCGGCAGCGCAATGGGCTTGTAAATAAGCCCCATTATCTGACCATTTTTCTTCTGTAGATATGCTGGAAATCTGGCATGGATGCAGTTCTTTTCGACCTAAATTAGATACCTTCCAGCTACTTTCTTCACCATCAACCAGGAGTCTGGGATCTGCAATCGGGCTCTCACCTCCTCCTGTTCGCCAGCATAAGCCTTTTGGAGCTATACTCCTGCTGGTTAGACAGAAAGTCCCTCAATGATCAGTCCAATTGTCCTTATTTTAAATTCTACTAAGGCTGTCTTGCTGCTGTTGTTAGCATGTGCATATAACATTTGTAAAGCGCTTGGGCCCCAAGGGTTTCATTGCACTTGGTTACAACACCTCTAAGAATATTCTCAGAGAACTTAATATGTTATTGAGAAAAGTTATTTTTTTGTGGAACTTGACAGCACACAACTCTTTTTCTAGCTCGAAGAGTTACCCCTATGTAATCCGGCAAAAAATTAATGCAATATGGCCAATTGTTCATTGGATATTGGCCTCTAGATTCTCAAACCTAACTTTCCTTAATCCTCCTGACTCAAAAGCATGTACTTGTGTGGGACACCTTCTTTTAACGACCCTCTAAGGGAATCTGCGGTAAACCCACATCTGTGGGGCAGAAATTAGGACTACTAATTAATCTGGGGGCATGTCAACAACAACATGCGATAAACATCTCAACGCGTGGTCAGCGCGATTTTTCATATCGCTGGCTTTCGCTGGATTGCATCGCCTTGTTAGCGCGCTATCAACAACGATTAGCGCCTTTGCAATATGAAATCCAACGATAGCGGCGAAAACCCCCAACAGCGCTGCAAATCCAGCAATAATTTTGTGACAGAAAGCACAAACTCGCTAATACGGCACTGTGGCCTTAACCATGCAATCCACCTGTCATTAATCATATGGCTAAGTCAGAAAAATAGCAGACGTTAAATACCGGCGATAAAGGGTGCATAGCGCGATTCTTCTTGACGCTTCGCAGGTCTGCTGCAGCCTTGTTGATATGGCGAAGCCACGTTACCGACTTTTTCAATGTTGTATTGCTCCGGAATGCCTACTTTGCATGTAATTAGCGATGGCATACAGGGCGTTAAAAAAACGGCAGCTAACTCGCAGAAATGAGTGCTAACACGGGTTAGCGCAATCTTGTTGATAAGGCGATGTGAATTTACCACGTTAGCAGCACGAAAGTGCAGCTAACCCGGCGATATTGGCCTTGTTGATATGCCCCCTGGTTCTCACACTGATGTCCAAAATCTCATAAGTGGACAACTATGTTTTTAAGATCTGGATATTTAGTCATTCCATTTTCACCTTTCTGTGCTATATCTCAGTGCTAGACACCTTTGTAGGAGCTAGAATAAACTCTGTTATTGCTATAAAATGGCTCAGATCATCCAACACCCCTGAGTAAGACTATTAATTAATTGGCCTGGAGAATTTCAGCCACCACTCCTCACACCCTTCATCACATGCAGGTTAACAAACACATTCAGATGAAGGTGCTGGGGACTATGGAGCCTATTCACAAACGTATTTATGTAGAAATGAAGCGGTACTACATTACTACTACTCACATACTACAACATCTTACTCACCGACTATCGGGCAGACGCCTACAACTCTCACCCCCCCCATATCTTTTGTATGCTGAGTTCCCCACCACCTTCACAGAGTTGTCAGAGATTCTCCAGGCATGTACACCTATTATTTAGTAATAGGTGTGGGGGTGGGCAAGACGAGTGGCTGGAAAATGATTACAAGAAATATGAAAATGGGGAAAACTTAAAAAAATGGGTAGGAATTTTAAGGGTGGGTTTAGGCAGGAACAGGATGCTACAAACACCCACCCACAAAAAAGTAAGTCCATTGTTATCCACAAACTGCACACCTAAAGTTCTGGAATTCATTTAGTGCTATGTTTTAGCACAAAATGCATCCTTTCATCAATTTTTTACACAAAGATACATTTTGTGCTAAACAAAGGGCGAAATACACAATTGCTGCGAAAAACAGCCACTCTCATTCGGTTTGTTTGCAGTGATCCCATGCTGCTGCACCATAATGTTTTGACGAAAACAGTAAAATTCGCCAAATAATGCAAATTACACTAGCGTAATTTAAATGTCGTCCAGGTCTACTTCCCAGTTGCAGTCAGTACACTTTCAACTGCCAATTGACAGCTCTCTCACTCATTACACAATCGCCGCCTCTCCACAGCCATTTATTAAAAGCCAATTTTTAACTTTCAGATGTGTATACCTTTAGTTGCTGTTTTCTACAATGGCCGCAAGGTGGCAGAAAGCAACCGTTATAAGATAGACTGATAACTGTAAAGCCATATCTATTTCGTGTTGCTCAAAAGGCTTCAAACGGTGCCTTGGTACTTTCCGAACACCGTGTTACTGATCTTGCTTCTTGAATTTAGAGATATTTTAGTTGACGGTATGCATTGCTCATGAAGAGTACAATAAAATCCCAAAAGTCATATGAAGCGTGTTCTAAACCCTTCGAGGAGTATTCATTACTGGTTTAAAAAATATTCCACTGGGTAATAGGAAACCAGGAGCTTTGGTAAAAGAGATAAGATAATCATTGGGTTCCGGAATGCCAACTGGCCGTAGGTTATGCGCCACCTGTAGCCAAAGTCGTTTTTTTCGTTATTGTTGTTTTTTTATTCAAGGCATTTGTATTCCAGGATTGTTCTCAGTATTGATTTAAGTGCGCAGAGCTATACTGTCTGAAAAAAAAGAGATAACAAAAAGTGGAGACGATTCCATCAGATAAAAGCTGCAAAAAACCTGTGTGTATGTAAAAATCATGGACTTGTACTTCACCAGAGTCTTCTCGATTGTTATGGTATACAGTTCTTGTACAGCCCAACTTTTAACATTCACATTCCTGGTCAAGCTCTTGTGTACAGAGATGGGCGATTGTACCTGTCCGGCATGGGGGATTTCCAGGGGACTCGCCGTCTCCAGTCTCAAGCCGCTGTAGCTCTCTTCCTTCCACCGCCTCTAGGGTTTGTAGCCACAATATGTTACGCAGTGACCGCGCTCTAATATAGATACAGTGTGAACAAAGGAGCTTTTTTATGAGAGGGTTGTATCACAATTGTACCACGAACATGGTACATGCGTGACGCAAACCTCTAAGTCAGATTTTTGAAGCCACGCAAAGCCACTTTGGAGTAATACAACACAGCGCAAATTGCTGCATTGCGTTACACTACCCACGTTCCATGGACATTGTGACGGCATGCAACTCTCATGGATTTTGAATCATCCCCAGATTTACAAGGACTTGTAAACCAGGGAATGTGCAAAAATCTTACACCATCCCAGAGGAGACGTAATGAGGAGAAATATCTCTATTTCTACTCGTGTCTTCCTCTTTCTGTAGGTGCTGCATTCTGCAACCCACACAGAAAGGGGAATATGCCTTCCAGGATTGTTTTTGTGCAGGAAGGGGGAGCTGCATGCAACACAGGCTCACTTGCACCCTGCGTGCCTGTGTTGGCACTAGGCTGACAAAAGGGCGCCAGCACCATGGAAAGGAGAGGAATGCAATATATTTACTTAAATACGGTGCATTCCAGCCCTTTCCCGGTGGCGCAGTGCAGCGCCACTTGCTCAGAAATGAGGCCCTAAGGGAGTGGAGGAGGGTGCCCTCTATTCGCAGGAGTTGTGGAAGGGAATGAAGGAGGTATGAAATGAGGCAGGCAGCTGCATTGCCACCACAATGTGCCAACCCGCCTCTGGTGTTCTCGGGAGCACTTTTTCCAAGGGGCCAAGCAGACAAGACCCACCACTTGTCCTAGCACAAAATACAGAGGTTTGGGGGTAGGAAGACGGGTTGGTGGATTGGTGTTTGGAAGCAAAGGAAGGAAGGCTCAAAGAATGGAGAGATTATGAAGAAGTAGAGAAGGCCACGGAAGAAGTAGGGGAAGAGAGAGGAAAAATGGAGAATCAGCAGAAGGCCTGGTCCCAGGGCAGCATTTTAGACAATTGAGAAATGGCAGAAAACTGAAAGGAGAACATATAAGGAAGTTAAATCATAATGTTTGTTTAAGGTTATACATTTGAGGAGAAGTAGGGTGGTAATATGTGAGCATATATGCACATTTGTATACCAAAAGCATTTGCAGCCCTGACTACATTGAAATTGAAAAGGGGAGGGGGGGGTCAGTGGCATAAAACAAAATGATACCCCCCCCCACCCCCCCCTGCAGAATGTGATGAGCAGGCCCTGAGTCACCCATATCCCACAGATATTCATTGGCCTTGGCATGAATAGGCCCCCCTTCAAGGAATAGAGGCCCGTGAAGGAGGAGGGGAACCCCTCATGCCGCAGGACTGCAGGGGCTTGTGTTACACCCCTGGGCACCCTATGGACTTGCACACTTGCCTCAGGTTGGAGTGTGGCAGCGCAATGTGCTTGGGCGGCAACGTGAAACCGAAAAGAAATCCGCTATCATATGCTGAGCTCTCAAAGCCCAAACTGGGAATTAACATTTCAATGTTCTCAGTACTCGTGAACATATGTATCACTATTTATATGTGAGAATAGGCCGTGCGGAAGTGGTCCCCACAATATTACTTTCTTTACATGGGTAGACAGGAATTTCTTGTAAATTCCCTACCCATGTATCAAAAGTGCTTTCCGTCTAAAAGCATTAAAAGATTTCTAATTTCTTTAAATGTTGTAGAAATATAGTATGCGTTTGCCTCGCCATGGGGAATAAACATAGGATATTGAAACTTGTTTTGATTATGGCACGCCATAAGAGTATGTCTAAAAGAATAGGCCTATTTTACAGCATTTAAAAAAAGCTTAACTATAACTGTGTTGCAAAAAAACACTCACAGTAACGATAAATGTTGTATATAGTGACTACTAATAAACTGATGGCAACAGAGTCAAAGAAAATGACCCTAAAATAATATTTTCAAGCACATCAAAAAGTACTTTTGGCAAAACCACATTTCATTTGAGATCTTCTTGCACAATAGTAACATCTACCATATACAACAATGAAATATTCTCTTGCAGCTAGATCAGTGGTGTCCTGCTAGGTCCAGGAGACTTGGGCACAGGCCAGATTTTCAGGATTTCTCCAAACAACAATCTTACATACAATGCACCGAAAACCCACTTATTTATATAATGGTTCCTCTGAAAATCTGTCAAGATCTTGATTGCACCTAGAAAATATTTTTTTCTTTCCTGGTTACATTTTGTGATTCTGGGCATGTCACTTTCTTTCCTTGTGTCCCATGTGGTAGAAATTAGAAACATCAATTTATTTATGATCAGAATATAAAACTTATAAAATCAGTCAACATTTAAGAACCACAAATGTGGGTGTGTTGGTGCAGACTGAGGAGCTCTCTATTCCACATAACTTGCAAAGGTGACTGATCACTTATCACAAGGGTCACTGGAATTATACGGCAATGGATGACGGAACTAAATGGTAGGAATGACTAAACTGTGCAACAAGAAATGTCAAATAATGCAGCCTAATGCAGGATATTTTGTGATAGTATTGCTTCATTATTTTGCCATTTTTACACTTCTTAACACCGTCTGGGCTTAGCTTTCACCTTATTTGTATCACTCTAATACCCAAATATAGCAATAAGAAACAGATAGTTGACCAATCAGCCTTTGCAAAAAGCCTTCCACAGCAACATGTGATTTTAATAATTTTTTAACTATTTAAGCTAAAAACAATGGGGCATAATACCAAGATTAAGCGATATTTATTGCTTAACACGGTTAGCGGCAATATTATTATCGCCGAGCTCCCCCGATTTTTATCGCAGATAAACCTTGCTATTATCAAGGTTTATCTCAAAAGCGATAAAAATCGGCCGTAATACATGAATATCGCTGAAAAGTCCGCGATATTCATGCATTACCGAGCTAATGCTCTTAGCCATGTTATCCACCTACCATTGGATAACATGGCTAAGGACTGCTCTGGGCAGGCGTTAGCTTTTGGAGATATTTGCGCTTAGCGCGAATATTTCCAAAAGTACACCTTTGTAGGTAATAGGAGATAGCGATGTTAGCGACTGTTTACAGTCGCTAACATCTTGGCACGCCCACTTTGCATGTCATTAGCGATAAATATCGCTGATATGCAAAGTGGGCCCCAAGATGATCGCTATCTCCTACTAGCTGTCGCTAACTGGTGTTAGCGACAGCTAGGTAATAGGGCGATAAAATTATCGCTGCTTTAGCGGGAAAAATTCCCGCTAAAGCGGCAATAAGGCCCTTGGTAATATGCCCCAATGTTTTCTTAAAATCTACAAATTATGCAGCAGATAATGTTTAATGTTGCAAAACAGAAACACTGCAACCACAAAATCGCATAATTCTAGTGGTCCTGCTTATCACTCAGTGTTTAAACTCATTAACTGTACATTCAGGATTAGAGTGCTGTCTCTTAGATCACTGACACATATTGTGATATACAAAATCATTGACAAAAGTATTGAGTTAAAAAATATAATTTACTACAATATTGTGCTCCTGTCCTTTTTATGAATTATGTTACACTATATATATGTATATATATACTAGCAGCCCGTCCCGACGTTGTCCGGGAGCAATCAGGCTTCTGGGCCCCCGCCCGCCCCGACGTTGTCTCAGGCTTCAGGGCCCCCGCCCCGACGTTGTCCGTGGGTCCCCTGGAGCACACCCGCCACTTTCAAGGCCCCCAATGAGCCGCACACGGGCCGCTTCACCTACCTCAGCCGCCGCTCCTCCCCGCCTGTCCGCCGCTCCTCACCACCTGTCCGCCGCTCCTCACCGCTCCTCCCCGCCTGTCCGACACTCCTCCCCACTCTCATGTCCGCCGCTCCTCCTCGCGCTCCTGTACGCCGCTCCTCCCCGCGCTCCTGATGTCAGCACGCACGTCGCGGCCGGCGCTACTTCCAAGGGACTACTTTTTTTTTAATCGTAAATATTTTAAAGAACGTATATTTTTTTTTTTTATATAGCCTATGTCCATCTGCAGACCCTGACAATTACAACGATGTATCGGGTGTTTGGATTGGTGCCGTGGTTCCTGAGTTTACCCGCCTCAAAGGTTCAAAGTTCTCTCTCTATAATAGTAGTATATATATATATATATATATATATATATATATATATATATATATATATATATATATATATATATATATCAGCCAGAGTTTCTCTACCGATTTGAGAGAAAAGGAGACGCACACGGCAAACAGGATGCAGGCAGCATTTTTATTAGACAGTTAGAGGCACCTGACGCGTTTCGTTTCCTTCTTAAAACTTTTTCAAAGGTGTAGCCTCGGTTCCTGAGAGTTCGTTATGGGTTGCAGGTGAATCATTTATGCCGGCCCCCTGGTGGACACACCCTTTATGCTTGCCCGGCATTCTGGTAGTTGAAGTTCCCCATGAATTATTTCTACGTGACTCTCCAGTCCTGTTGGTTCTAAGAGGGGGGGGGGGGGTTCCCTCTAGTTCCGCAGAGTGCCTGGAAGGATTGCAATGACAAATACCTCTCCGCATAGTCCGTTTCCACCGCAGGTGGTTAACTCGGCATGCTGGTTGCTGCAATCCTCGTGATATTCAATGGCATTCTGTGCTGGTCGGTGAAACCTTCACTGTCTTTCCTTGGTCGTGTTTATTTCGCCATTCCAGGTCTGTTCGCCTCCCTTGTTGCTTCCCAGTCTGTAATGGGATTGCAGGGGATCCATGCCCAACTCTAGTGTAAGGCGGCAGCCTATCTCCCTGTGTTTTCGGTTTGGCCGAGATACAGTCAGTTGTGGTCCAAATTTGGGAGACTTGTGGCGCTCTTGCTGGCGGTGCGTGTTCTCTGTGACAGGACCAGTCACTTGATATCAGCCAGAGTTTCTCTACCGATTTGAGAGAAAAGGAGACGCACACGGCAAACAGGATGCAGGCAGCATTTTTATTGGACAGTTAGAGGCACCTGACGCGTTTCGTTTCCTTCTTAAAACTTTTCCAAAGGTGTAGCCTCGGTTCCTGAGAGTTCGTTATGGGTTGCAGGTGAATCATTTATGCCGGCCTCCTGGTGGACACACCCTTTATGCTTGCCCGGCATTCTGGTAGTTGAAGTTCGCCATGAATTATTTCTACGTGACTCTCCAGTCCTGTTGGTTCTAAGAGGGGGGGGGGGGGTTCCCTCTAGTTGCGCAGAGTGCCTGGAAGGATTGCAATGACAAATACCTCTCCGCATAGTCCGTTTCCACCGCAGGTGGTTAACTCGGCATGCTGGTTGCTGCAATCCTCGTGATATTCAATGGCATTCTGCGCTGGTCGGTGAAACCTTCACTGTCTTTCCTTGGTCGTGTTTATTTCGCCATTCCAGGTCTGTTCGCCTCCCTTGTTGCTTCCCAGTCTGTAATGGGATTGCAGGGGATCCATGCCCAACTCTAGTGTAAGGCGGCAGCCTATCTCCCTGTGTTTTCGGTTTGGCCGAGATACAGTCAGTTGTGGTCCAAATTTGGGAGACTTGTGGCGCTCTTGCTGGCGGTGCGTGTTCTCTGTGACAGGACCAGTCACTTGATATCAGCCAGAGTTTCTCTACCGATTTGAGAGAAAAGGAGACGCACACGGCAAACAGGATGCAGGCAGCATTTTTATTAGACAGTTAGAGGCACCTGACGCGTTTCGTTTCCTTCTTAAAACTTTTTCAAAGGTGTAGCCTCGGTTCCTGAGAGTTCGTTATGGGTTGCAGGTGAATCATTTATGCCGGCCCCCTGGTGGACACACCCTTTATGCTTGCCCGGCATTCTGGTAGTTGAAGTTCCCCATGAATTATTTCTACGTGACTCTCCAGTCCTGTTGGTTCTAAGAGGGGGGGTGGGTTTCCCTCTAGTTGTGCAGAGTGCCTGGAAGGATTGCAATGACAAATACCTCTCCGCATAGTCCGTTTCCACCGCAGGTGGTTAACTCGGCATGCTGGTTGCTGCAATCCTCGTGATATTCAATGGCATTCTGCGCTGGTCGGTGAAACCTTCACTATCTTTCCTTGGTCGTGTTTATTTCGCCATTCCAGGTCTGTTCGCCTCCATTGTTGCTTCCCAGTCTGTAATGGGATTGCAGGGGATCCATGCCCAACTCTAGTGTAAGGCGGCAGCCTATCTCCCTGTGTTTTCGGTTTGGCCGAGATACAGTCAGTTGTGGTCCAAATTTGGGAGACTTGTGGCGCTCTTGCTGGCGGTGCGTGTTCTCTGTGACAGGACCAGTCACTTGATATCAGCCAGAGTTTCTCTACCGATTTGAGAGAAAAGGAGACGCACACGGCAAACAGGATGCAGGCAGCATTTTTATTAGACAGTTAGAGGCACCTGACGCGTTTCGTTTCCTTCTTAAAACTTTTTCAAAGGTGTAGCCTCGGTTCCTGAGAGTTCGTTATGGGTTGCAGGTGAATCATTTATGCCGGCCCCCTGGTGGACACACCCTTTATGCTTGCCCGGCATTCTGGTAGTTGAAGTTCCCCATGAATTTTTTCTACGTGACTCTCCAGTCCTGTTGGTTCTAAGAGGGGGGGGGTTCCCTCTAGTTGCGCAGAGTGCCTGGAAGGATTGCAATGACAAATACCTCTCCGCATAGTCCGTTTCCACCGCAGGTGGTTAACTCGGCATGCTGGTTGCTGCAATCCTCGTGATATTCAATGGCATTCTGCGCTGGTCGGTGAAACCTTCACTGTCTTTCCTTGGTCGTGTTTATTTCGCCATTCCAGGTCTGTTCGCCTCCCTTGTTGCTTCCCAGTCTGTAATGGGATTGCAGGGGATCCATGCCCAACTCTAGTGTAAGGCGGCAGCCTATCTCCCTGTGTTTTCGGTTTGGCCGAGATACAGCGTGCTGACGTCGGGAGCGTGGGGAGGAGCGGCGTCCAGGAGCGCGAGGAGGAGCGGCGGACATGGCGCGGGAAGGAGCGGCGGACATGGCGCGGGAAGGAGCGGCGGACAAGCGGGGAGGAGCGGTGACGAGCAGCGAGGAGCGGCTGAGCGGTGAACTGAGGAGCGTGGTGAACTGAGGAGTGCGGGGGAGGAGCGGCGGCTGAGGTAAGGCTCCGGGGGACCCACGGACAATGTCGGGGCAGGCGGGTGTCGAGGCAGGCGGGGGACGGGGCGGGCGGGGGCCGGGACGGGCGGGGGCCCTGAACACTCATTTTGGGACGGGCTGCTATGTCGGGGCGGGCGGGGGTCGGGGAAGCCTGATTGCTCCCGGACAAGGTCGGGGCGGGCTGCTAGTATATATATAAAGTCTAAACAGGAAGCCCCAAATTAAAGCAAAGCCACACGAAGTTCAGATCAGCACGTTTATTTGCATCCATTTCACTGCTCGCTCCTTGACAGCTTTCAGAGCAATCTTTGAACATGTAAAGCCTGACGCGTTTCAGGAAATAATCCTTTCTTTAGAGGCATTGTTCACGAAGGGCTGGAAGAGCTTCTCATATAATCACTGGCACCTGCCACAGTGGGCGTGGCTAAATCACAAAGCCTTCTGTGCCTTGTAGTACGCTGGCCCACTTCCCACAGTGGGGCCACTCAACAGTCCTTGGAATTTGAACCAAGTATTCACCAAGTGGAGTAAAGTAAAGCGCTGTAAGCCCTCAGATTGCGCTTTGCAGCAGTGAATTCGTGCTCAAGGCAGCACCACCTGCATTGGAGCTGCTCTTGTCTTCGTTCCGTCTTTGCAAGCCCCTTCTCAGAGCCTGCACGAACCCTTCGTAAGGTGGGCCTCGCTTCTCGACTGGGCAAACAGCCGATATCCATATAGTCTAAACAGGAAGCCCCAAATTAAAGCAAAGCCACACGAAGTTCAGATCAACACGTTTATTTGCATCCATTTCACTGCTTGCTCCTTGACAGCTTTCAGAGCAATCTGCGGCGGCGCTACTTCCAAGGGACTACTTTTTTTTAATCGTAAATATTTTAAAGAACATATATTTTATTTTTTTATATAGCCTATGTCCATCTGCAGACCCTGACAATTACAACGATGTATTGGGTGTTTGGATTGGTGCTGTGGTTCCTGAGTTTACCCGCCTCAAAGGTTCAAAGTTCTCTCTTTATAATAGTAGTATAGATACATATATATATATATATATATATATATATATATATATATATATATATATATACACACACACATACACACACATATATATGTATGTGTATTTATATATATCATACACAATAAAACCATGAAATATATAAACAATTGAATAAGAAAAAATATATTAATTAATGTAGACAATAAATAAAATTGAAAAATTGAAAAATCAAAATCCAAACAAGACATTTCCAAAAATACTACAAACATTAACATAAATTAAAATAAAAACAAATAATATGAAATATAAACAAATAAACAAATAAAACAGTTAATGGTATAACATATATTTAACCAAGAATATGAAAACTATTGGAGCCTAAGAATATAAATATACCATTTCCACTCTAGTTTTTGCAACAGTACAGAAAGTGATGGACTTTGGAGGGGTTAGATTTACTATTCATTCTCCAGTCAGTGGAACAATATGGAAAGCTTGGGCTTTGAAGGGGTGAAACGTACTATTGTGACTACAAATAGGGCATTAGTAGGGAAATCATTGGGTTTCGGAGAGTGAAATTTACTATTCCTGTTCCAGTCAGTGCAACACTATGGAAAATGGAAGTTGGAGGGGTAAAAGTTACTATTCCCACTCCAGTCTATGCAACAGTATAGAAAGCGTTGGATTTTGGAGGGGTGATACTTACAATCCCCACTCCAAACAGGGCAAAACTAGGGAAAGTGCTAACTGCAAAGAGGTTAATGTTACTGTTCCTACTTCAGTCTAAGCAAGAGTAGGCAAAGAACTTCATTTAAAACATGTTACATATATGAGTCACCGTATGGATGCAGAACAAATATGAAACCCTTAATAATAAAAATATTAACAGAAAAAAACAATATATAATTGTTAATTAATTATTACTTAATTAACTTCCCAACCTAGACACCTACAAACCTAGGATTCCACAGAAAATATTAAATTAAATAAGTATTCCACAATTTACGTGTTTAAAATGTAATTAAAGGATGAATGTCAAACAATAATCAATAGATAATTAATTATTAGTTAATTACCTTTCCACCCTACACCTCTACAAATCTAGCAGCACCCAAGTAAAGTAAAATATAGAAGTGTTTCATATGTGACATAATTAAAAATCAATTAAATAATAATTTAACAATTGTTAACTAAATATTATTTAATAAACTTCCCTCTCTGTACCCCAACAAATATAAACCTAACTGCCCACAAATAAAATATAAATAAAATAACACAGTGTTACATAAATCACATATTAAATATTGATAATTTAATCGAAAAATGTAATTGTTCTTAGTTAATTGAACCTAATTAAATTTCCACCTTATCCCCCTACAAACCCAACAACCTTCTACAACACTATAAATTAATATTAAAAATTACAAATACATTCTAAATTACGTCCTTACAATTACAAGCTATATTTTAAAAACCATTAATAACATTTGTATAAACAACTAACACATAAAATGAAAATATCAACTAAAACACATTACAATTTTTAAAAAAATCATATATTTAACCACTGAATTAGTAAGAATTAAATTAAACACTTTGATATTATTTACAACAATATTACCTCCAAAAACAATATTGTTGTCAATGATATTTGTGCATCAAGATGTTTGTGTGGCACGTTATTTAATTTCCGATATTTCTGTCTGCTGTTTTTTTTAACCTATATTGTGTCCAAACACCCCGCCTCTTCCCTCCTGTGGTGCACTCTCACAATGCAAGTCAGCTCTCACCGTGGGAGCTATCGTAACTCAGTGAGCACTATGCTAATAAAGTGTAGCGGTGGACAAATTGGGAGAGTCTTCTTCTCACTTACAGAATGTTGGTTAGCAGCTAATCCTTCTTCATTTCCTGATATCTCATGATTCTCTATGTAAGTTCCTTCTTTCTCCCACTTGTGTGCCTCTACTTTAATCTCCATCTCTCGCTCCTTCTCATACCCTCTGCCTCCTCTCCATTCCCTCTTACCCTTGCTCCCTCTTTCACCACCATTACACCTTTTCGCTCTCTAGTTTGTCAAGTTTCTCTCTCGTCACCTCTCTTCCTTACCTCCTGCTTCCCTTTCTCTCCCACCCTCATCTTCCCCCATTCGTCTAGCCTCCTCGTCACTGTTCACTCACTGCATTGACTTTTCTATACTTCCTCCTCCCTTGCGACCCTTTTTACTCATGTGCTGGTATCCATTCCTAAGACGTGGTTTCCTCATCTTTATTACCCCTCCCTCCTCCCTTCTGCTTCTTATCCTTTCTCGGACATTAACTCTGACATGCTCTTTTTTCTGCTGCTTCCTACTTAATAAGCACTCTCTCTTCTTTCCTGTCCTCTCATGTCTCCTCTCCTCTTCTATCCTTTCCTCTTCTCTCGTGCATTTTTCTGCCTTCTTCAGTTCAACTCCCTCTTATCTTTCCACATCTCCTTTTTTTTGTTTCCCTTACTTTCTACGCTTATTCCCGTCCTCAAAAATCAACCTTTTCTCTCTCCTTCATCTTTGCCCCTCCTCCTTTCCCCCTACTCTCACCACCTTCCCTTCTCACTTTTCTTCCTCTTATTTCCTCCCTTCTGTTCCCTCACCTCACCCTAGCCTTTTCTCTCACTTATCCTTTCAATCCCTGTCTTCTTTCCAAGATTGTTTTTTTTCTTCTCTTTCCTCTTAAATGAACAAACAATTTTACCCTCTGTACCTGAGGGATGAAGGGTGAAGATGGAGACCATGCAGGGTTTCAAAGCATTGGGAAAGTTTGAAATGGGTGCACTGAATGTCACCGGGTGTACAGAACTGGAAAAAAGGAAAACCATATATAGCGCGACAATTTATGAAGACCACCCAAAATTGGACTGCAATTGCTAAAAGCACTAGGCTAGAGCAAACAGCCCTAGCCCAAGCACCCAGTTTGACTGGTGACGTGGAACAAGACTCCCTAAAATTTCACATCTGGATGCAGTCCACTACTCAAGATTTAGTCCATCCGAAATGCTTCAGGAAACAAGATAATACTAAGAAGTTGAGTGCCCCATGGTACTCACAAGCTCTTTCGGAAATTCACCTTCAGTGTAAGAAAAGTGAGAGGAAGTGGAGGAAGAATTATGATCCCTTAGCAAAGGATCTCTTTGTAAAAAAAAGGAAGGAATACTTTGCTAGCATAAAAATAGCTAAGAAAAACTATTATACTGCAAAGATTTCTGAAGCGCAACAAAAACAAAAAACTGTGTTTAGTATAGTAAAATCTTTCACCCATCCTAAAGTGTTGCAAACAGAAATTCCTCCCTCACAGGTGTTTTGCGACCAGATCGCAGATTATTTTGAGGAAAAAATAAACCGTATTCAGGATAATTTCCCAAAAATAACCTTACACAATCCAAAGGAAATTAACGACACCTTGAACTTGTCACACAAACCCCTTAGTAGGTTTAGACCGGCCACCCTTGCCCACACTAGGGATGCCATTATATCCTGCAAATCGGGCTCGCCCCTGGATTCATGTCCCCCCTTTGTCCTCCACCAAATTGTGGATACTGTGAACCCCTACATTAACAAAATTGCGAACGACTCTCTGAGCTCTGGTTTGGTACCTAAAGATTGGAAAAAAGCTATAATCAAACCACTTATGAAGAAACAAAACAAAAGCCCGGTTGACTTATCGAATCTTCGACCCATTTCTCTCCTACCAATTCTTGGCAAGATAACGGAAGCTATAGTTCATCAAGAGCTCTCCAATTTCGTGGAACAGAACAATATCCTGCATCATAAACAATCTGGGTTCCGTCCTAAGCATTCAACGGAAACTGCTCTTCTGGAGTTGACTGATTCCAGTAAATTTTTGCAAGACGAGGGAAAGAACGCTGTCCTGATATTACTTGATTTATCGGCGGCGTTCGACACCATCTCCCACGAAATATTAATCGATAGATTGAGAAACAACGGCATCACTGATAGTGCCCTTAACTGGATCAGTTCGTTCCTTTCGGAAAGAACACAATTCATATCTTTGGGCACTTTCCTTTCTAAGGAAAAAAAAATTAATGCGGGAGTACCTCAGGGCTCAATCCTGAGTCCCCTCCTTTTTAATTTATATATGATGCCCCTCATTTCCCTCATTGAGTCATATGGCATATGCGTTACTTCTTATGCAGATGATACGCAATTGATTGTCTCCCTGGAAAAAAATTCTACCAAAGCCGAACTAAACTTCCAAATTTGCTTAACTGAGATCTTTAGGTGGATGGACAGTAACCATCTTAAATGCAATTCAAGCAAAACGGAAATCCTGCCCATGGGGAAAAATGCGGAGTTTTGCCCTAATAAATGGTGGCCGGAGGGCACCACTCCCCCACCTACTGCGGTCGAGTCGGCAAGGAATCTGGGTATCCTCTATGACTCCTCACTATCCTTTGATCCACATGTAAGAAGTTTAGCTGGCTGCTGTTTTAGTATGATAAAATCCCTGAAGAAATGTTTTGACTTCTTGCCTATGGCGGCTAGAAAATCTGTTGCAGTCTCTTTGATACTTTCCCGTCTCGATTACTGCAATGGGCTGATGGCAGGAGCAAAAAAACAAACTCTGCAGAAATTACAGAGTATTCAACATGCAGCCGCGCGGCTGGTACTTAAACTTCCTAGGCAATCTTCAGCATCTGCAGCACTTAGAACTCTGCATTGGCTCCCGATCCATAAAAGAATTCTTTTTAAAATTGTACTGACTACTTTTAGAGCCCTAAATAATATCGGCCCTAAGTATCTAGCAAACAGATTCACCCGCTATAACCCCTCCAGAGTTCTGAGGTCAGCAGGGCAGAACCTCGTGAACACCCCAAAATTCCTCCTTAAAAGGAAAGGTGGAAAAACACTTAATGTTTTGTCCTCCAAAGCATGGAATGCCATGCCCAATGCCCTGAGAATGTTGCCCACGGAGTCCCTCTTTAGGAAGAGACTTAAAACCTGGATATTTAACTTAACAGACTCTTATGTGCTGAATGCAATCTAGCGCTCTTTCATAACACTCACCCTATCTCCTATAGCGCCAGGATGCTCCTTCCGGAGCGACAGTTTGCGCTTTACAAGTGCCGAATAACATAACATAACATATATGGTAGGAGAATAAACAAGCATTTGCAATGCAATCAGTCTCGCCTTTGGGACCTTATAAGTATTAACAAATCAAACATTTTCTGTGCAATGTGGTTTACGGCTTCCAGTGACAGGCAGCATAAGAGAAGCTGTGCGCCCCTAAAGGTTAGTGCAACTAGAACAGAGGCCCAGTCAATTTGTTATGCTGCATATTATGTGGCATGGAGCGTCCCTTTAGATGGACGGCTTTGCAAGCGGAGTGAAGGAGGCACCAGTTCGGTACAGTGGGATGATGTCTACATTTGCATTTGTGAATACAAGCATTTCATTGACCAGTACACTGCTCATACAAGCATACACTTACCCGGGTAATGGCATGCTAGGGCTACTCGCATGTGTGCACACGCACCATTTGGAAGGGAAAGCGTCAGCCCGAATGCCTGAGAGGAGTATGAAGGGTAGTAAGGTAGGTTAATGATTGTGCTGCAGAGATAGTAAAAGGGTGCAATCCCTGCAATATCGCAGAGGGGCCACTTTTTTTTTAGGCTCTTGGTTAAAGGTCAAATGCTAGTCAGTGTATTAAGGTGTCTGATGCGGAGATCTGGGTGCAACCTATGGGTCTCATGATCCAATCCAATGAAAAGGACACCGCGGGCTAATGCACCAAATCATCGCGGGATAGCAAAGAAAACAAGACACTATAGATTGACATAAACAAAATGAAAGCAATTATCAGGAGGGAAAAAAAACAAGCCTGCATCCTAATGAAACAAGAGAGTAGTCAATGTTTATACGTTTGATGGGAATGGGCTGTTGACATGGCTATATGGAAGAGCGTCCGCTGCCGTCTGGCCAGATCTATGGCGCAAAGAGTGGCGAGAGCGCAGAGGGAGCTGCATTGAGTTGATCATCAGGGCATAAGAGTAAGCATCAGTTCAACTGCCATAAAACAAGCCTAGGTCTTTAGTAGTGGGGTGCTAAATTGTACTCAAGAAACTCGGCGTGAGGGGAGAGGATACTGATCGGCGACTCGGATTCAGTCACTAAACAAGGATATAAAAGGACAGGACTTTGTACTCGAAGCCCAGCAGATTTAAGTACTACCCCACGCAGCAGGACGGTGTAGGTTGGAATTATCACCACACTTAATACTTCTTAAAAGTGAATACTGAAGCCTTGAAAAAGTTGCATGTACAACCATACTGAGGTGACAAAACACGTGTTGGCTTGGAATTTATTCACAAAGAAAAAGCTTCAAGAAAGAATAAAAGGGCAAAGAAATAACTTGGATTGATTATTTTTCTAAATCTTATGTGAATAACAATTGCAACTGATGTCATTTATATATCACGTGTGCTGGGGATCTGTAATTACGTTGTTTGTTGCTTAGGCCACAATTTCCTTTTTGGAGAGGCTGGTGGTTCTCTCTACCTTACAGCACTGTAACAACTGTTGAAATAATTATAATATTAAGTGGAATTACCCTTTTACGTGCACATTTCCTATCAATTATACCGTCATTCCTGTATATACTATGGGTCTCAAGATCCAATCCAATGTAAACGACACCTTGGGCTAATGCACCAAATCATCGCGGGATAACAAAGAAAAAAAGACCCTATAAATTAACATGGACAAAACAAAACAACAAGGTATCAATTATCAGGAGGGAAAAAAGCGAGCCTGGCATCTTAATAAAACAAGAGAGTAGTCAATGTTTACACATTTGATGGGAACGGGTTGTTGACATGGCTATATGGAAGAGCGTTCGCTGCAGTCTGGCCAGATCTATGGCGCAAAGTGTGGGCGAGAGCGCAGAGGGAGCTGCATCGAGTTGATCCACAGGGCATCAGAATAAACATCAGTTCAACTGCCAAAAAACAGGCTGAGGTCTTTAGTAGCAGGGTGCTAAGTTCTTAGGGAGAGGCCTAGTTGGACTGTTTAGGTTGGGTATCTGTGGCACCAGAGTGGTCTCTTTACCATAGTATGACTAATAGGTGTACAGTGTCTAACATAAATGGGTTTCTAGGCGGTATGTTCCCCATTTATCATTTTGAGGCAGTTTGACTCTCAGCGAGTTGTGAACCACCAATTAAAGCACACTCATGTCGGAAATTTCACACAAAAAACCCGTTTATCTCTGTTATGTAATGTGAGCACAGCAATTTTCTGCATTGGTTCAAAGCTCAAGTTTAATTACACTTTAAACATGTTATCACTTTATAAAAATAGAGAAAAGTGTTCCTGATATGGAGTGTTTTTTACTTCAAGTGAAAGTTCGGGCCTTTTCCACTTACGTTTTCGCTCGGGCGACATCTTGCCAGTAAATGAACCACACATCCCATGAGACGTCATTTTCTTTTATCGATTTACATTTTTGATATTCAGTGTTTTGAGTGATTGTGCGTTTCAGTTCAGACTTCCCGGAAAGCCTCCCAGCCCCTCGGAAATATCGGGCTAGCTTTAAGGCACCACAGTGAAACAACAAGTCCTTCTTTGAGTGCATGAATACAATTGCACCTTTTAATTATATTGTGACGTGTCCTGATTAAAAATGTCATAGGATAGAACAGGCGCACATGCCCTTTAGTGACTGAAATTTTGTGTACATCTACAACTGTTTTTGTGGCTTAAACCACCGCGGTGTGAAATTAGAAAGATGCATGGAGTACTGTGTGCGCCATTTTAGGGGTCTGTGAAAGGTGCGGTACAGACAATAGGCCCGTTAACTTGAGAACCAAAGTTTAGGCCGAGCTCTGAGTTCATCTTTCGCAATTCAACCATGGGTAATGCTCGACTTGGTAACATGTCTACAACCCCTAACGACTAGTGAAAATGAGGGTCAGAAAGAGGGTCACAAGCTTTGGTGCCCCCCCTATTCCATAAGTGTTGTAACGTAAACCAACACCCCCCTCTTCCCCGCAGACTGTGAAGAGGGACCCCTAATCTCAATGATACTCCTTGGCCTTGAGACAGACTGGGTCTGCCTGAAGGCACGCTGATAGAGTATGTCCACAATTATTTTAAACAATTCACGGGCTGCTTGGAAAGTGTAAGCACCCACGGGGTACCGAATGTTGTGCCTGCAGCAGGAATCTTAAAGTTGCAGTTGGTACCTACTCACCCAACATTCACATGTCCCAATAAAGTGATGCTCGCAAGAACCGCAGTAAATTGAATAACCTTTGGGAGGGCACTTGAGTAACATTATAAAATATGGCGTTTTACTCTAAAGGCAGCAAAGTAGCTCAAAGCTATGGTGACATTTCAGCTCTATCTAGCTTTTTAGTGAACGGCATCTGCATGCTTGTAGCTTCTTCCTTCCCGGTTCCCGTTATATATAACTATATGGACTTTAATGTCCAGTATAAACAAGACTTCCGGAGCAACCAAGGATTCTTTTCTGGTGCACCCCAGGGATGTCACTTCTGGTACATTACAACTTCATCGGCTCTGCCTGTAAATGACTGTGCACTACTTTAAAACAAGCATTTGCAATGCAATACGACTCACATTTATGCAAAACGTATTGCATTAGAAATGGGAGTGCGTGCATTTAAGATGGCATGAGCAGGAGTGGGAGATGAGGGTGGGGCAAAAAGTCACAAACTGCGGGGGGGACACAGGGCAGAAAATAGTGTTGGAGTAAAGGGGCCAATAACCAGGGAAGGATACAAATGACAACATGGCCATCAGGAGGAGGGACTAAATGGCTAAAACCAATCAGAAGGCATAATTTAGGATGAAATCCAATCAAAAAGATAGGTGGAGAGTGGGTGGAGCTTCCAGAAAGCTTTTATGCTATAGTAAATACTGCATTCCTCACAAAGCAAGCAGCGCATGCGCTGCAACGCTAGGTGAGACCTAAAAATGGATAATAAATAGCTCGACTGAATGGATCCTGCCATGTTTTATAGTTTTCAACAAGATATCTCTATCCTTTTAGCATAGAACTCCCATACCATGGCAGACTTTTCTGTGTTAAGGGCCAAAGCCTTTTCCTGTGATATGTACTAGGTCGTACATCATAGAATGTAATTTCCGCAATGTCACAGTCAGGTTACAGGTCATGTGATGTCATTTTAAACCTGAAAAATCCTACCTCTTTCTGATCATAGAAAGTTTGTAAGTTTGCTATGAGCAACAACACTACATTAGCACTGCTGTGCTACCTGAAATTGTGAGATTCTGCTGATTTTTTTCTTTTTTTACCATGCCAAGTGGACTCTCAGTCATAACACATGATTAAGCATCTTCTTTGAAGTGGCAAGATGAACAAAATGAATGGAATTGAAATGTAGATTAATGCTTGGTAAATCATATGCTAATTCAATTAGCTTTTTGGAAAAGTCATTTAGGAAAATCGTGATGAAAAATGCACCCTTTTCCCACCAATTTCTCAAAATTATCTTAGACTGTGGGAATCTTCAGCGCTCCTGGAGAAGGTCAGGCTTAGTTGGCAGACCATGAAAGTACTAGAATATTTAATGAGTGTTCTTTCTAAGCATGTGGGCTTTTTTAAAACTATGTGAAAAATGTTCTTTAAAATGCACAATTTGATCCCATTTTTCAAAATGTTCTCGTAGCTCTTTGAGATGGTCAGCCTGAATTGTTTCACTTATTGCAATTTTCATCCGTTATTACACCCTACCACATCTTAGGACATATCCGGACCACTGGATCACAGCACGTTACTTCACAATACATGTGACCCAGATCAGATCTCAGGGAAAAAAAATGTGGCCTTCGGATCAGTGCTTAATTTGTAAATAAAAACATGCCAGTGTCCAAAGCTCTCCTCTGAAACACACAGCTGCTGCAATTAAATTCGCGAGCACAGAATACTGAGGCAGTGTAATCCTAAAGCCTTCTCGGGACTCTTTGATCCATTTGCAGCCACTCCCTGCCCCATTCAGCTCACTCTTGCAGCATTCTGGTTTCACCTTTTGTTGATGCTTTCTCTCTTTCTCTTCCTCCGTTTTTCCGATAGGTGTCTTTTGCTCGCAGGAAATGCCTAACACAGAAAAACAAGCGCCGGCCCCAAAAAATAAATGCCCGTGCCCCCCACGATAACCACCGGCTCAAATTAAGTACTGCGGTCTGATGGCAAGGAACAACTGGGGCATATTATCAAGGGGGTTTATCTCCGCTTTTTTGGCTTTAAAAGCCAAGAAAGCGGAGATAAAATTATCTCCCTATTACCTAGCTGTCGCTAACACCAGTTAGCGACAGCTAGTAGGAGATAGCGACCATCTTGGGCCCCACTTTGCATGTCAGTGATATTTATCACTAATGACATGCAAAGTGGGCGTGCCAAGATGTTAGCGACTTTTGGAGATATTCGCGCTAAGCGCGAATATCTCCAAAAGCTAACACCTGCCCTGAGCAGTTCTTAGCCATGTTTTTCAATGGGAGGTGGATAACATTTCTAAGAGCATTAGCTCGGTAATGCATGAATATCGCTGACTTTTCAGCAATATTCATGCATTGCGGCCGTTTTTTATCGCATTTGCGATAAACCTTGGTAATACCAAGGTTTATCTGCAGTAAAAATCGCCGCAGCTCAGCGGTAAAATTTTGTCTCTAACCAAGCAATAGCGATAATTATCGCTATTGCTTGGTAATATGCCCCAACTGTTTGTATTGAAAGATGAAGCAGATGGGAACTGTTACCCCATCTATCCTGCCAATAGCCATTATTTACTCAATCTTCAAATATGTCTGCAGTCTGCTTGTTATTGTTAGACTATACATGGTCCTCAGCTTTACCCCTGCAGATGTCACAGGTAGCACCTCTTTCATAGGTTCCTGTCCCTTTAACCCCTTCCCATGCTGATGACGGCCCCCATCCGTCATGCAACACGGTGGGCGTGTGCTGGTGACGGCTGGGGGCCGTCATGATCCCGCCCACTCTTTAGAAGTGCCGCACAGGCGCAGAATCGCGGCCGCCCCCAAGGGGTTAAGAGTAGTAGAGAAGGGAAAGGGACAAGTTAGGGGAGACAGAGAGTAGGTATAGAAAGGATAAGGGAAAGAATTAGTAAGAACGGTGAGTAAGGAGGACGAGGAGGTAGGAGAAGGGATGAAGATGAGAGAAGAGATGGTAGCGAGAATTAGGAGAAAAATGGAGGCAGGATTCGGAACAATGAGACAGAAAGGTAGGAGAGAGAGAATTATTAAAAATTGGAGTTAGGGAAGAAAGTGAGGATAGGAAGGAAAAGGAAATGGAGAGACACAGGAATGCCCGTTTTAAGCGAATTAGTTTATATGTCTTGCGCAGTGCATACCTCCCTCCCGGTAGGAAAAATAAGCATTATCATGCATCTGTAGAAGCTGCTTTTTAGTTATCAAATCACTCATTCCCTTTTTTAAAGATCACGCTCATTAGCCTATGAACATTGTCAAATCGGCAGAAACATTTGTATTGAAATCCTATCAGGTTTGTCCCAGATGTTTAAAATGCACAATTTACCACTCTATTTCTCGGTATTGGCTTTAGGAATAGTTCTACCCATTGAAGTGTTAGCCCCACCTCCATTGGTTGGCCTGTCAGCCCCCCACTCGCCCAAGTTCAAGTCTAATTGAACTCTTGTCATCCAGTGCAGTGCAATGTGTGAACCATTTGAAGAGTGCATGTCTCCCTGTTTCACACGTGCATCAGTAAATTCATTCTTGAAATATCTGTACATTCCATGTCCCAGGGGTATAGAAGCATTCTTAGTCCAAATGCGCTGTCTCTGCATTTGAGTGCCAGGTTATGTGCGTGTGTCGGCCTGTCCCAGTGTCTTCTACCCCAAGGTAATCGTCTCCTGTTTACAGTGTGTGTAAATTCTGCGTCCTAGTGATATGCCTGACTGTACCTTCATTAACCACGCCTGTGTGTGTACCTTCCTACACTAGTATGCATGTCTCTCGTTCAAATGTGCCCTCCCCAACATTTGTGGATCTTTCCACCAGGTTCTTTCTGAGGCCAAAGTCTACCTGTCCATGTGTCAGCACCTCACCCATTCCAATAGTTATCTTTTTCTGTTCTTGTGGCATTGTAGGTTCTGTCCCAATGTATGTCTTCCTGTCCCACTCAAAGGGGGTCTGAATGAGTTTCACCCCCCTCCTCGTCCTGAGGTCCAAATACCCCGACCCCCTCCCCACCTCAACGCCGTCCCTATCCTTTTACAAACACTACCTCAACCCCCTCCCACCCCCTTGTGCTGTCTCTAAAACGACCCAAGCCCTTCCACTGCCCTTAGGCATAATATATAAACCCCTAATTATAAAAAATGACCCGACCCTCTCCCAACCCTGAAAACTACCCCCAACCGCCCCCAGCCCTGAAAACTACCTCTGACGCCCCAGCCCTGAAAACTATCCCTGAACCCACCACTCCAGAAAACTACCCGACCCCCAAGCCCAGAAAACTACCCCCAACCCCCCAGCCCAGACAACTGACCTGACCCTGCAAGCCCAGAAAACTACCCGAACCCCCAGCCCAGAAAACTGCCCGACCCCCCCAGCCCAGAAAACTACCCAGCCCAGTCCCACTTACCTCATCGGCTCTCTTTCTGAAGAGGTCTTCCTGCTTTCATCCCTGCTGCCTGCAGCAGCTAGACCGCGCACTGCCTGAACCACGCATATCCGTGGTTAAGGCATATGCATGGTTATGGCAAGCATAGTTAAGCTTGTGTGGTCGGAACACGCGTGGTTAAGACCACGGTGTTCCGACAGTATCCCCTTCCTCAACAATTACTAAAGCACTACTGGCAGGAGTCGTGAGTAGGCCTGGGTGGAGTTCGCGGATTCTGCATAGGATCTCCGCAAAGTGGCCAAAGAACTCCGTCACGCTACATGGAGTTCCGCAAGCGGCAGAGATTGTTAGGTCGCGCCTTTTGAGCTGATTTTTAGCACCAGGTGTGTGTCCAGCATGAACGGCACCATGTGCAATGCAAGAGGTCACTCCTTCTTTCTTCCACTCGAATATATTTCTACTCGAGCTGCAGCTACCTCAAAGTGAACAGATAGTTTCTCAATCCGAGCGGTCATGACCATCTGCCACCGTCCACATTGAGAAGTTTCGCTGGGGGGTGGTCTAGAGTTGGATTTTCAGTGCTTGCCAACTTAACGTTGGCGAGCACGAGCAAGGAAAAAACTCTGCTAAGCTCGCAAATTTTCCCCCAGCTTGCTCCACTGAGCGCGGAGTGCAGAAAAACTCTACAAAGTCTGTGAACAAAGCGGAGTTCCCCACCCAGGCCTAGTAGTGGGATCATCACAGCACTACGGGTGGGAGTCGTGGAATCACTACAGCACTATTGGCGGGGGTCGTGGGATCACCACAGCACTACTGGCGGGAGTCGTGGGAAGAGGGAAGCCAACTTAGAACTGTTGTGAGTTTTGGGTTTACATAGGTTCTTATTAAGGTTCTATTTTTCGTCGACATTTATAACAGCAAAAGGGAGGATGGGGGTAATATCGGATTTGAAATCATTTGTTCCCTGACATATGTGTACCCCAAGGCTCGTCCCAGAATATATGGTGTTCATAAACCTGCTCCAATTTCTTTGAGGTCAACATGCTTTAGGGGCCTGCCTCTTCTTCCTGTCTTTACAATGTGAACAACTAACCCCATTCCAAAGCGTGGATCCGCTTGTCTTGCATCAACTGATCTCCATTGATAGATATTCCTTCCCTGCAAATCATATGTTTTGACTTATATTTCATGCTTTGGGGATGGAATCCTAAAATATTTATAATTATTTACAAACATGACCAAGTGTAGAGCATAACAAATGGTGTGGTGTATATAGCACATTGTTTTCCACTTATCTAAGCATTTTGTTTCGCAGCCCACCTTGGCGTGTCACAAAATCTGCACAGGCTACTGGCAGCTGTATGTCAGAATACTGAAAACATAAATAGCATCAGACATAAATACTGTGGCATAAATATTGTTTTAAAAACATAGCCTTCTATTGGGGGTATGTTTTGTAATATTAACTCCAATGGGCAGATGTCTTTGAATGAAATTTAAGACACAATATTTTAGTCAAATGTTACTTTGTCCTCCATATTCTGGTATCATACCCTGCTAGCAAGATCATGAACCTACCGATACATGTGTGGCCACCTAGAAAATGGTGTCAGTATACATATAATCATCAAATTACTGTTATCATGATGTAAAAATCCTAACCTGGATCCCACAGCATCAGATACTCAGAATTTTGAACAGCCCATACAATCTTTTGAGTATTAAGTAAGCATGGCATACATTTGCATATACCTTTGTGGACGCGAGGGCACAAAAAATTACGTGAGCTGCTGTCAAAACGAAGTAAGCCACGTACTCAGGTCATGCACAAATGGATGTCAATTTATTCTTCAAGTTATATCTAAAGTTACAGGTTACAGGAAAACAATAAGTTCCAGTGTAATGGCCAACCAGGAGCAGCCTCCTTGCTGCTCAACCCATACATTCCAAATGACTCTTATCAAAGCACAAACACTCTCAGCATTCTAATGACCTCACGTGCTGCTGAGCAGCAAAGCAGAGAACATCAATTGGGTGCTTAATTTGTAAGAAAATGAAGTGCCGGGGCTGAAAATGCGGCCAAGGAGGCTACAGCCCACTTCTACCTCGGGTGTGTCCAACTTTCAACACCGCACTGCCTCAGTCTCTATCCTGTAACCATGCTGTGCTGTCTGTCCCATAAGACATGCGTTTTGGTTTGTTGCAGGTCAGGAGGCTGCTTGAGCACAGCAGGTCATGTCACTGCTAGTGCTGCCTGTAATTAGTTTGGTCCAATTATGACGACGGCATAGGCATCCACTGCTCAGCTTGCTGTGACCCTGCCCGCCACAGCACAAGCACTGTCCCCAGCCTCGATGCTGCAATGCCTGTGAGACGTGAGTATGGCTGTTGCACCTACTGGGCTCAAGCACACTCAGTAATTAGCATGCTTGGAGGCAGCGCAAGGAAACTGCAGGTGGCTCCATAGCATACAAAAGTTGCCTTGGGCCACAGCCACATCAAGCACGTTGAGGATAGTAGTAATGCAGGGCTGCAGGCCCCCACTACAATTATCCAATGGGATGCTTAGGCACAGGCAGTGGCAGGGTGCAGCAGACTCAGGGAATAGAATGCAAGCCATTCGTTAGTGATGACTTCTTGGATTCATGACAGGCGTGACGGCATCATCCCTAAAGTGATGTTACACAATCATGCCTGCCTGAACAGATGTGTGCCTCCCTATGAAAACATACCAGCCCATCACCATGCAAGGTATGTGGTTCTTTTTATTTTAAATTGGGCAATTAATATTGAGAACACCACCTGCAGGACCAGAAATCATAGCCCCCGCCCTGTGAAAGAAGTGCCGGTGCTGAGCACCTGAAAGCACCTGAACAAATTAAGCACTGGGCTTTATACCAGACAGTAGATTACAACCGCTGCATCCTTCTTTGTCACACAATTTCATCACTAGCTTCAGCAAGTGCACAGTGGGCATAGAAGATATCACTGGTGTCAAAGTGCCATCATCCCTATAACGCTGTGGTGTAGCAAAAGTGCAATGCATCTTAAAGGAAGCAAGGAAACGATTTACCTTCTTGGGTAGTAAAAGACAGCTATGCCTGGCAGGTAGCAGGCCCTTTAACCTCAAGCCCTGGCACCACTGCACCTGCTGCACTGTTGATAGCTGTGCCCCGTAAATACCCAACGATTGTACACAATGAGTGACTATATACTCCATAACTCACCAGCTGTCAGTTGCATGTCTTATTTATGCATGAGCATATTCATCATTGTTTCTTGTAGGGTTCTGAACTGGCATTCACTCAGTATATCTAGCTGGAACTCAAGCCTAGGCTCACTCAAATGATTTGTTGACCTGTTACGGTGTATAAAACATAGTGTTGCATTGTGTAACCTATAATGCTCATATTGGCCTACTTTTGTTTCTGTATTCAGTCATTGTTGTGCATGAAAAGGCGTGTACCCTTTAATTGTCCCTTGATACTGTATTTAAAAATTCTTTGCTTCTGAGGCTTCTTTCAAAGCACATAATCCTTATTGAGCATTGTTTATGCTGAACTTATGGAGTGGGTTCTTATAATGACAAACAGCATAGGAGAACTAGAGATTAACATCTTGATCTGTGTTGAAGGGACAGACTCTGATTTCTGCACAGTGTACAAGTTGTAGTGTGGGGCACGAGCAGACTTGAGCTTGATTCCCAACATCCCGCTTGATCCAATGATATGATTCCGGTCAAATTACATCTATGATCCAATCACCGGAAAGTTGGGAGTCAGGAGCAGGGTAGTCCCGACTGAATTCTTTAGTGCTGTGCATACGGCTAAAAACATTGACAAAGCCAGTAGGTCATATTGGCCATACCTTTTGGCTTTGCCAAACACTTTATTCAAGCTATGGACACACAACAAAGCTTGATGTCTTTGTTGAAATTTAGACCTTAGGCAAAGGGACAGAGTGGGATAAAAGGGAACAAACAATGGGATGGACTGGGGTGAGACTGCAGAGCAACAACAGGTAGAGGAATGGGAGGGTGAGAAGGGACAAGCAACAATGCAGGAGGGGGTAAGAGGAACAAGGCAAGCATCAATGCGAGAGGGGGCAGAAGAGACAGTGTAAGCAGCAACAGGACACGCAATGGGATGGGAGGGACCAGGTGGAAGGGCACGGGTAAAAGCAACAACAAGGAGCAGGACCGGGGAGGACAGACAGCCTGAAAACACATGCATTATTAAGGAGTTCTGCAACTAAAAGAAAAAAGTAGCACTAAAAGCAAGAGCAGTGGAAGGGCAATAGGCAAGAAAGCAGTACTTGGGCCTTGCTCCAGGGTAGGGACAAACATATGAAGATGAAGTTACGCAAGCATATGCTATCCAAAGAGAAGCAAGAAAATGAGAGTGACAATGAAGCCAAACAATGATAAGCAACGGGTGAGCTCTAAGCCCCCTGTAAGTAAACAAAATGTCTCATAAGCGATAGCAAGATCTAAAAAGGACAGCGCTCTGTTTGCATACTTACTAATAGGAAGTTGTAGGTTTTAGGGCTGCTTCACAAAAACATGTGAGAGTATGTAAAAAAATGACCAATGACCCATAATAGGGCCTCTTTAAATAATTTAGAAGAAGGCAGGCATGACACAAATCAGTTTGTTTTGGTCAGGGTGTGCAGTTACAGCAACTAGAACAAAGTACATATTTACAGAAAAGAGAATCCCAATTTAAGTGCACATTTTGACAATTTAGTACTAGAAGCTGGTAATAATCAATAAGAAAAAATTAGTGAAATAATAATAAAAAATAGGAAGGTTTCCTGTTTGGCAGATTTTTGTTTCCAAATACCCAATGGGTCAAACACACTCTTCTTTAGACAGTGAAACAATACCCATTTATTATTTTCAGATCAACTCCCTGGTCCATACAACATAAAACAATGTTATTCCAGATGGCTACTTTTGGGCAGGTATTGGATTTGGCCAAATAATCCACAGAAAGAGTTTTATATTGCAGACAATTGTATTAATATCAGAAGCTGAACACACCACCATATACTGAAAGTGGAATAGATCATTGTTCACAAACTAAAATCATGTTCTCCAACACAGTTCAGAGTATCAGAGTACTTTGAAACTTAAAGAAAGAGACCTTTAGCCTGAAGATATGTAAACTCAAGGGTTTGCAGCACAATATTAAACTGAAATGCACTGCAGTGCTAGTTAGAGGTTGGGTGTGACACATTTCTCAATTTGTTAGTGAAGAGGCTACCAGCTTTCTGAACATAACATTCCAGGAGTATATACTAGAACCCATACTTTTCCCTTTGTGCGTCTCGCCTGTCACTGTAGCATGTAAAGATGATGTTGAAAAGGGCTTAGGCATTGATGTTCGCAGTCTGAATTCAAATATTTCATTGGCTTTTCAGCCCATCACTCATTCAAAGGGCGGAGTCAATTTTAAAGGGTGCAGTTGATTTCACCTAGCTACACAAGAAGGCTGCTTATGACCAGTTCATGGCCATAATGAGGTGGGTTCCCGTACCTGCTTTGTTTCAACTGAGACAGAGTAGTGTTTCCTACAAATGCTATTTGTAGTTGTGCCTGCCTTGGGAGTTTTCATCAAGATACACAAGAGATATTTTATGAAAAAGGGGAGTGGCAACATACCAGGATCTGGTGTATGGAACAGATGTTGACCAGCACACCAATTCCCTGTATTTGTTCATTTTTTAGTAATTTGTATATAGCTTATGTAATCACCTTGAAACAAAATACTTAAAATATAGTGCCTGGTTTAGAGTATGTTAGACAGGCATACATGCTAGCTGACCCTATTCAGCATTAAATTGCTTGTGCTTCAATGCACGTCAATAGGGAAAATGAAGTCCCCGGATTTTTTTTCTTCAAAATCTTCCTCTTTCTTGTTTTAACATGCTGGCATGTCTGGATGGGTTACTCCATCACAAACGTTAGGGATATTCCCTCTTCCTTTTTTATAAGTGCGCTATTTCCTATGGCACTTTTTATGAGTCTGTCAGGCTAGACATTATTCAGCCTCAACCACCACAATCCTTTGAATCTTCCTTGAGGTGTATAGTGGCAGTTGATGTCAGTGCTAATGGGTTGGGTGCCATTTTGTTTCAGGTCAAGAGCAGTGGTGTAGTGTAAAATATTGGGGGGGGGGGGGCTGTAGAATGTGGTCTCGGGCCCCTGCAACTCACAGATAACCATAGGCTTTAGTCTGAACTGGAGGCTCACAAATGGTTGGGAACCCCCCCAGTGCCACTGGGACTTCTGGAGCGTACGTTATGCCCCTAGCGTTGGTGCTAAAAAAAGCTCCCTAGCGCCAGCACAGGCACCTTTGCACCTTGTTGCATGGGTGCCTGCGCTGCCATGGTGATTGTTCAGGTGCAGGAAGGGACACCTTCCAGTACCCTGTCCTACCAACCTCAGTACATGCCAGCCGCCACTGGCTATTAGTGGTAGTTGTGATTATGCATATAAAGGCCAGGTGAAAGTTATTACCATGGGCCTGATTATGAGTTGTGGGAATGGGTATTTCACCATAAACGTGTTGAATATCCCTTCCACCTTATTACATGGGCATTATTATATAAATCACTTATAATAGGGTAGAAGGGATATCTGTCACGTTTACATGCAATTTGATGTTGGTGATGCCATAAAGCAACAGCAGGCATTTTAATTGAACACTATTGTTAATTTTATTCTGCTTCATTTTTCTTTCCCTCTATATTTCTTTTTTCATCTCTATTTTGATCTCTCATGCATTGGCCCGGCTTTGCCTTTTAGCACCTAAAGTAGTAATTGCCAAGAAGCCACACAACAAGGCTGCGTATCTCCCTTCTTTTACCTTGGGAACCAGAATTAACCCCTTTCTCTGACGTGACATGATGAGTGGGTAAAAGCGAGATGTTTGCTCTCTGATGTAGATGCAGGACAAGCCCTGAGGCGATTACCATTGTTGGAGGCACTGTGCCAAACTCAACAGCCCTTTGATGTGCAATGTGAGCTGTCTGTAAAGGTGTGAAAGTATTATTTACTTAAACTCTATGGGCTTTTGTAGATAGGGCGGAAATTGTTAAAGGACGTAGCAGCTTTGCCTATATGTTCAAATAGGTATGCAGTAAATCGCATTATAGGAAGTTTCCGAATTGTAATGTAAATTTTTTTTTACCACAGCCAGTGATATGGTATTTGAAGTTATCTAAACTTAGTGCAAGGGCAGCAGGCTTGGGTTCTAGGAGGCATTGTAGAGTTGTAGGGAAGATTTTACTAACTGGGTTAGCAGCAGCAAACTAGAGGCCCATTAAATACTTTATATAAGTAGTCTTTAAATTCTTCAAAATATTTGTGGTCTAGCCTAGAGACAGCTAAACTGCCTCGCCAGTCGCTCATCAAAAATACTTGCATATACACACCTACAGGATTTTTGGGTCAGTCCTCTTCAGCCATTTTCCTGTTCAGCTGTCATTCATATTTTATTTCTGCCCACCACAGCATAAGGCAATTGGTCAGTCTACTCCTTAAATCAGAACTCTTGCACTGACTGTATTTTGCCTGATTCCCTGATCAGCCGGATCTGGTGGCTTAGTGGACTAATGCATCCACTGCAGGGGCCTGTGTTCAATCTCATGGTCACAGGTGTAAATCCCAGGGTGTCCTCTCAGCCTTTCATCCCTCTGAGGTCGATAAAATGAGTACCATTGAGTTGGGTAACAATAAACATCTGTTATTCAGCGCCTTGAGACCCACGTGTGATAAGTGCGCTTTACAAATACACGTGTTATGTTATCCCATGTGTAAATCTGCCTATAAATAACTTCAATGCCGGGGATGTGGAACAATGTTTCTTTCTTTCCATTCTGTTTTTTGTGTGTAATTTGTAGTCATCGTTGTGTGTTTAAAACTATGGGGCATATTATCAAGGACGGGCGATACATTATCGCCGCTTTTATCGGCAGGAAACTGCCGATAAAACGGCGATAATGGGCTTGATAATATGCTCTATAGAATTCCTGTCGAAGCCCATGTTAGATGTGAAGACATCTAACATGGCCTTCGATAGGAATTCTATTGAGCATATTTTCAAGCCCATTATCACCGTTTTATCGGCAGTTTCCTGCCGATAAAAGCGGCGATAATGTATCGCCCGTCCTTGGTAATATGCCCCTATGTCTTCTGGTTCCACTAACTGAAAGTCAGCAAGTAGTAAGCTCCTTTTGAACTATTCAGAATCCTATTTTCGTTTGATGTGCATTAAAGTTAGAGAGGCTCTGAATACCGGATCTAGTACAACTTCCAGTTTAGAAGCTCCCATACTGTTCTATTAAAATCATATACAATGGTGTATTTATTTTTAAGTCTTTCATTTTTATTGCGAACACATAGCTGCCACATTTAGAGAGTAGAAAGTTTTCGTCACCTTTTTATTTATGTTTCATTTTCCTATAAAATAAAATAAATCAATAACATTATTTATTATTATTATTATTATTATTATTATTCGTATTATTATTATTATTATTATTATTATTATCATCATCATTGTTGTTGGTATTATTATTATTATTATTATTATTGTTATCATTATTATTATATTATAAGTGTTTGAGAGGTTTTCAACTAAGTGAACTATCTGCTCCTGAGGAATATTTCTGGGGTGTAAAAGACTAAGGGACCGATTTACAAAAACATTTATGAGTATGGGAAGTAGTACTATTTTACATTCTCTGACTGCCTTTATGGATCAGCCATAAAAATCCCGACTAGTAAAAGTGCAAAGAAGACACAGTCCTTTCTATTTGTACTAACAGTATTTGAATATTGTCAGAATATTCTCATTTTGTTTCCATTTTTTATGTTTTATGCCTATTGATGTAAGAGTATATACTAGAGTACTCAGTGGCATAGCTTGGTCAGTAAGATTGGGGGGAGTGTGAGATTCAGATTTTGCAAAAATCATGCTGGCATATAATGTTTAAATAATTTATGCAACAAGCAGGGTGTGTGAGGGGGGCATAAAGAGCAGTGGAAATGGGAAGGAATGCGGATTGGTAGAAGTACTAAGAGAGAAAACTCAATATTTAGTAAAATAGCTAGGCATTTTAGGACTTTCTAAACAGAGAGGGAGAAAGTGTGTGTACGTTTTTGTCTGTGTGTATGTAACCATCCCTGGTGAAATCCAACAGACCTCTCACCAATTGCGACTGAAAGCACCTGGACCCAACTTTTTGTTGGAATATACATTTATTAGGGGAGTGCCACAACCCAAACACCCCCCTGAAGTTTTGCCCCTGATATTACTACAGGAGTACTACTTTACATATGTCAAAATGCTTTTGCGAAGAGGCTGCTGTGAATGTTTGCATTGTGGATGCCTTTGGCTTGCACAGATAGCTAGCTACAGTTGCCTGCCTAGTGCCAGACCCTTTACTATGGAATACTATAGCTTGGGGCCCTGACATTAGCAATTTGAGTATGTCGTTGGGGACCCTACAGATTCATTTGTGGGAAGATGTTGAGTGGCCCATTTGGAAATCTAGGGGCATATTATCAAGGACCAGTGTTAAAATTATTGCCATTTTATCGGCAGGAAACTGCCGATAAAACGGCGATAATGGGCTTGATAATACGTCCTTCTTAATCCCCATAGAAGCCCATGTTTTGGTGTTAACATTGGCTTCTATGGGAATTAATAAGGGCGTATTATCAAGCCCATTATCGCCGTTTTATCGGCAATTTCCTGCCTATAAAACGGCGATAATTTTAACACTGGTCCTTGATAATATGCCCCCTAGAGATTTCATGGTGGGTGGTGTTTCTGTGAGATTGAGGTTGGGGGTTGTTTTTGACAGATTTCATTATATTGTTACATACATATTTACTGCTTACTACCCATATGTGAGGAGCTAGATTGCTAACCTATATGGCTAGCATGATACAAAGTGTTGAGTGGGTGGATGCAAGAGTGTTGCCTTTGTTTTGTGGATGATGTTACCATGTTGTGCATTATGACCACTCAGGGGAGGTTTTCCTATTATTGGACCCTGGGCTTATCAGTGTGATGGATGAAGAAGTGTGAGAGACAGGCATGCAATTTAGTTTATTGGTTTCAGTAAACTTGCAGCTTTGTTCGACTCAGCTGGTCCTTTTATGGCATGTCTTATGGTCACAGCCCACTAATCTGGTCACTGCACATGGCTTTCCATTCTGAGCAGGTGCAGTTTGGAGGGAAAGGTGATAAGCAGATCTGCTGAAATGCACTTTGGTACTTTGTATCTTTTTCTCAATTCCTCTCATTTCACTAACCATAAAAGCTGCATGACTTCCTCTGGCTGATCCTTTCTCCTGCTTCCTTCTTCTTTCTATCTAACTCTCCCATTTCCCCACAGGATCTTAATCTGTCTTCTTCCTTTCCTCTTCCTTCTTCTCTCCCTTAGCTCCTTTTCTTTGCTTCCTTAATTGTTCTCCCTCATTTGCTACGATTTATAATGCTCTTTCTATTTTCCAATCTCTTTCCCATCCTAGCCCCTTTCTTTCTTCACCATTTTCTCACTACAGTTTCTTCTTTCTCATTTTCCTCCCTTCTAGACTCGCTTTCTATTCCGGCTTCTTTTTGTCTCCTTCTTTCTATTTGCCTCCTTTCAATCGGGCTAATGGTGTCTCTGCTTAATTCACAACGAAATAGCTCAGTCAGACATCCAGTTAATCACTGTTTCCCTCACACACAGTATTATGTACACAGTACGCAGGCAAGCCAGAGTTCCTTGCCAGAGGACACCCTGGAAAAACGAAAATGGTCTGGATATGGGATTAAACAAAGAAGATTGAAGGGGCAAGTGGTGGCAAGATGGCCGCTGCCGGACCGTAGGGAAAAGTCGCACTCCCTCCTCTCCCTTCCCCTCCAGCAGCAAAGTCGTGTTTGGTGCGGTGCATCGAAGGTATTCAGTCCGGACGAATGGATCCTGTAGTAAAGATTTCGAGTGATGTAAAAAAAAAAGACCGGCTGAAAAGGCATGAAAAAGGCATGAATCGAGTTTTTGAGACATTGTATACTCCCTCCTCTGCTACCGCAGGCTCACCACTTGTTACACCCCGGCGCCCAGTCTCGGTGGAAGGGAGCTTGATCGGAGTTTTACGGCTCCTGGAGGAGATCGTCTGCGTGAGTAGACGCTGTTGGTGTAAGCTGAGGAGCATAATGGCTCAGAGAAATCAAAAAACAGTAAAGGATGGAAAAGATCAGAAGGAAGATAAAGAAAAGATTGTCATGAGTGATCCGGGAGCCCCGGCAGCCAACCTGAGGACGAAAGTACACTCGCGCAGAGTCGATGAGCGAACCGCGCTGAGAGATACCTTAAGAGACACGGATGCTTCGAAATGTATGGACAGCGCTGGAAAACAAAAAGAAAAGGAAAAGAAAGATACATCGAAGGAGAAAGCCACACTTGGCAGGAAAAACACTGTAACTTTAAAGAGTTCTGAGCAGGCAGCTCTGAGACAGCCTACCCTGTTAGAGGCATTCTCCCGCCGATGGTGGCGAGCGTCAAGGCTAAGGCGAATACAGCTTGCTCTCCGGCTCCACCTCCGGCTCCGGACCCGGGTCAGGCTACAGGGTCAGCGGATGATCTACAGGAGAGAGACGACAATGTGGTTTATCCAGAGGGCGCAGCGCAGGTTACAGGAGCTACTAAAGAACAGAGGACAGATGTGGGCACGGAGCAGATATCGATGCTCATTACGGCAAATGTAGGAGCCGCAGAGGCAAGTAGAATGCTTACAGTGCCTCAAGGTGAGATTCAGTGCCCTATTCCTGACATTGTAGATCTCCAGCCCTCGCAGGAAACGCAGTTAGCACACCCACTGCAGCAACCGCCCATGGTTAACGGGACACCGCAGGCATCAGTGATAGAAATACCAGTGATAGAAATATCATCGGTGCTGACCGATAAGGTAGATCCTCAGACAAGGGCAGATGGTGTGAGTGTGAGTGGGATGGCCCTAGCAGAGCAGAGCGATATTAATGTTCCGACTATCCCCCTGGTAGAGTAGCAGGCTGCGGGGGGAGAAGCACCACCTTCAATAAATGAGACATTGCTTGAATTTGAACTCGAAACACAAATTGATGGCAGTGGTGTAATCCCTGCCTCACCCAGTGATGACTGCTTCTACTCCCTCAATGAGGGTGAGGGGGAGGAAGAAGGTGAGGAGGGCTCTGAGACAGGCTCTGAATCGGGCTCAAGATCTACGGACGTTGATAGTGATTTGCAATCGTCCGGATCAGATTCAGATACCTCCGAGGTTGATGGAGAGACAGTGCAAAAACCCTCTCCCCGCCGTAAACCAAAAAGTACTATGAATAAGAGGCGGAATAGATCGAAAGCCGCTATAAGCCCCCCTCAGCCAGAAGTGGTAAAAAGACTGGAATGGAACTATTCGGCGACCTCACAGTTATACCAAGAGGGGGCAGGGATTATTCCAGCACAGGACCGCTCACAGAGTCAAGGCCAGGCCTCAGGGTTCGATCTAATGTTTTCAACTTTAAAGCAGATGCAGGGTGAGGCCTGAGCTGAGAGCCATAGAGCAAGGCAAGAAAGCAAGAAGATACAGGGGTCCTTACGGAAAATCAATACGTTGTATGCAGAGCTAGCAGTAAGGGTCACAGAGGTGGAGGAGAGAACTGGCAACTTGGAGGATGAAGTTGGTAAATGGCAGGAGTTTAAGCAGGAGCAAGAAAAAACTACAACAGATGTACTATGGAAACTCAAGGATTTCGAGAACTGACAACGGAGGAACAATATTAGACTTTTGGGTGTGGCAAAGGGTAAGGAAGGGCAGGAAGTGCGGGCATATGTAATTGAATTACTTAAGGGAGCACTACCAGATATAACAGGCTGGAACTGGGAGGCTGAAGTACAGCGGGCACATAGATTCCCTTTTGTCCAAAATAAGGGTAACACGATAGCTAAACCACGTGCAATCTTGATATATGTGGGAAATTACCTTTTGAGGGAAGAGATTATGGCAAAAACAAAGCCTCAGGCCAAATGTCACTATAAAGATGAGGAATTTTTTGCAAGGCCTGATTTCTGCCACACGACAGTGGAAAGGAGATGGAGGATGAGGGAGCTAATTGCTCCATTTCAAAATTTAGGATGTGAGGCATATTTAATGTTCCCCAGTCGCCTCAAAGTGGTTAGAAATGGTCAGTTTAAAGTTTTCTATTCTGAGATTAAGGCCCAAGAATATCTGGCATGGCTAAAAGAGAGTAGAGCACAGGCAGGCACGGTTGCCTTGGTAAGGCAAGGTAATTGTAAGTCACAGCACTAGTTGTCTTGGAAGAGTGGATTAATCTTTCGTTTTTGAATGGGGGGGAAGAGGAAGGGATGGGAATAGGAATGGGAAATGTAAAAAGGATGGTAAAATGATGTATCAGCACCATTTTCAAAGGAAAAAAAAGAAAAAGAATAGGGGTAAGGGGGCGGAGTGGGGGTGGCAATTCCAGGGGTCACAGCTGTCACGTATAGGTCTTATGGACCTATTTGCCAGTAGGGGGGAGGGCTCGTCGGGGGGCACCCAGGGGAGCAGGAGGGGCAATGGGCTAGGTAGGGGGCACAACACAAGGTACCACATTGGTGAAATACAAAGAAGGCAATAGGTGGGTAGGGGTAAGCAATCTCGGAGTATACAAGTTTCAAACAAAATGTGTGGGTGGAAGTGGCTAGGTCAATCACCTGATGTATTTTAATGGGTACCCGGATAATGTCTTGGAATGTTTGTGGCTTGAATGCTAGGCAGAAGAGACAGGAGGTTTCTATTTTGCTAAAAAATATAAGGGTTGATCTTCTACTCCTTCAGGAGACACACATTATGGCAACTGAAATATATCTTTTGGAGCAGTTGGGTTTCTCAGTGCTAGCTTTTTCAAAACAAGGGTCTAGAAATAGAGGTGTGGCCATACTTTCAAGACGGAGAGATATTCCCACTAGGAAAAAACTGGAAGATGTATGGGGGAGGTGGGTTTTGGTAGAATGTTTAGTGGGTGGGGAATGGATAACCCTTGGCTCAGTTTATAGATCAACGGGGAATGACCTGGAAATTTTTGAATTTTTGGATGTTGAGTTAGCTACCTGGGCCCCTCGTATTATCCTTGCAGGCGATTTTAATAATAATGGAGTCGGGGGGCTTGGGTTGGGGGTAGGATCTCGTATTTTTTACCAAGGGAGAAAAAGGAGGGTTTTTCAAGCAGTTCGCTCTCTGGCAAGAAATAATGCTTTAATAGATGCTTGGGACAGTTTAAAGCCGTAAGAAAAGGGATTTACATATTATTCAGCGCCCCACAGGGTGAGTGTACGACTCGATTATTTTTTGGTCTCCAGTACTTGCTTGTCTATATCTCAGATTGAGAGACTACCGCGTTTATTATCTGACCATAATCCCTTCGTTTTAAGTCTACCTCTGTCAGTAAATAATGGTGGGATGAGGGCATGGACTTTTCAGAGAAGTCTCTTGGAAGATGACAATTATATTCAGCATATGACGCAGTGGATTGAGGGATTTCTTGCGATAAATAGGGGTAGTGCACCAGCAGGTATGGTCTGGGACAGCTTTAAGGCAGGGGTGCGGGGGGAGACTTTGAGTTATAATGCAAATAAACGTAAGCAAGAACAGGAGAGGAATCCGACATTAAAAAGAGCAATACTTGAAGCAGAGGGGGAACTGAGTGAATGTGCCATCGATGGTAGACCAGTTGAGCAGGCACTTATTAAATTAGCGAAGTTAAGAATGGATGCAGAAGCGGATATTGCAACTAGAGTGGCGAAAATATATATGGCAAATAGAGAAAAATGTCATGAGGTTAGCGAAACAGTGGGGCGAACTTTAGCGGTACGGGCAAGGCAAAAGGCCGCTGTAGGAGAGGTAAGGGAGATCAAAGACAGCTTAGGCAACTTAGTTACGGATACACAGGGGGTAAGGGATGTCTTTAAACAATTTTATACAGAGCTATATGACGAGCGGCAAGAAAAGGACCCAGGGGAGATAGTGGAGTATTTGCAGAATATTCCAATGATGTTTTTAGAAGACCAAGAACGGCAGAGATTGGACACCCCCTTAGATTCAGAGGAAATAAAGACTGCACTAATGAGTCTCCCATCCGGAAAGGCAGCGGGGCCAGATCAAATACCGTTAGAATTTTTCAAGATATTTTGGAACGTGCTGGGGAAGGATGCTGTAGATATAATACAACAAGCACAGGCTGGGGCATCGGTGCCAGGCTCTTGGTCCGGCGCAGAAATTGTCATCATACTAAAAAAGGGGAAGCCACCTAATGAACCCAGGTCTTACAGGGCTATAACCCTGATGAATGCTGACACAAAGATATATTCAAAGGCACTTGCAATAATATTCGCAAGTGTTATAGGGACACTAGTTACCAGTAATCAGCATGGCTTTATACCAGGGCGGGGAACTACTCACCACACTCGGAAGCTTATTACTTTATTTGACACCATGGAGGTAACAGGGGACCCGATGGCGGCAATGTTTCTAGATGCTGAGAAAGCATTTGATCGGGTCTCCTGGGACTATCTAGGGTGTGTTTTAACTAGGGCAGGGTTTGGGGGAATTTTGTTAAAGCAATAAGAGCACTATACAGGGATCTGGTAGCATGTCTTAGGGTAAACGCAGGTGTAACTCGGCTAGTCAAAATAAAGAGGGAAACAAGGCATGGGTGCCCGTGCTCCCCCCTCTTGTTCACTAAGTATCTGGACCCTTTGATACGTAGGATGGCAATGAATGCCAATATTCCCCATTAATAGCACATGGAGGGGAGTGTAAGATACTGGCATATGCCGATGACGTGGCAGTTCTTACACCAAACCCCACGGAGGCTATTATACATGTGGAATTGGAGGCTAAACATTTTGGCAGAGTGTCTGGTTATTCTCTAAATACCACTAAAACACAGATTGTAATGAATAAAAGTACAGTATGCCAGGATCAACGGGTGGTCCAGACAGGTACATATTGGTATTATAATTACTTCAGAGTTGGATAAAGTAGTGGAATTAAATATAACACCCATTATAGCTAAAGTCAGAAGGGATTTGGATAGGCTTCATAATCTGCACTTATCGATAGTTGGCCGAACCAATATTATCAAAGTGATGATATTACCAAACTTTTTGTATATCTTCAGCGCAATTCCGCTGTTTTTAAGCAATAACTGGTTTAAGAACATAGAAGTAATGATTAATAGATTCATTTGGCCAAAGGAAAGACTAGGAGAGCATTAAGGTTCATGGCACTCCCAAGTGAACGAGGGGGGTGGGCACTACCAGACTTGAAACTTTATTATTGGGCCGCTGCTTTACAATATATGGTGGGACTGATAGGTGGAGCGGAGGCAGAAGGGGAGGATGAACTAGGAACATTGCCAATATATGGCTTGTTGTTGGGTGAAGAGGCGAAAAACGTGCTGCTTAGACATCTAGATTCAAGCTACTATAAGAGAACCTGTTTTAAGACAATTATGGCAGCATATAATATTTGGAAGGCATTTAGTAAGAGATATGGCTTAGGTAATAATAATAGATATACAAGAATGTCGAACAACCCAGCTTTTCCTCAAGACATTTTTTCAGATACAGTTTTTAATATATGGGTGAGAAAGGGAATCACGAAGATTGGTGATCTTATGGGGCCCCAGGGCCTGTTGCAGTTTTCCGAGATCCAGGCAAAATACGGTGTGGATACAAGGCACTTTTTCAAGTACCTGCAAGTTAGAAGTTTTTTAATAAATAAAACGGGGGGGTCCGCGGGATTTGAAAAAAATGCCATAATGGAGGTGGTACAGGAGGGAGTAAGTTGCACTATTAAGAGGTTTTATTATGAGTTAACAGAAACAAGAGAGGACGATTTGGAAAAATGGGGTGGGAGTTGGGCAGAGAAGCTGGGGACAGAAAGAGAATGTTTTAAGCTATCATTAGAGTTGGGTCAGAATGTTCTTTGTTCCGCAGCCCTCCAGGCGCATCATTATAAAACATTATATCGGCTATACTACACTCCGGCAAAAATAGCGCAATGGGGGGGAATAACGGGTATTAACTGCCCAAGATGCGGAAGTTTGCAGGCGGATATTATACATGTATTCGCAACATGTCCCCAGTTATCTCCTATATTGAAAGGGATCGAGGCTTTTTTACAAAATTCTTTAGGAATATTTGTTAATCTGACACCCACAATAATACTGCTAGGTGTGAATGTGGATGGAACCCAGAGGGAAGGGGTGTATTTTATTTTTGTCGCAATGGCCGTTTTAAGATTATGTATTGCCTCAGAGTGGTTTGATTTATTACCACCAACATATCAACAGTGGTTAGCCAGGATACTCAGAATATATAACCTGGAAAAGGCGATCTATGCAAGAAAAGGGAAAAAGGGAAGGAAATTGGGAGTAGAAATCTGGGAACCAATAACTAGGTGGAAGGATGAGAATAATGATGCCTAATTCCTCTCCTGTTTGGCCTGGTAGTTTCAAGGAGAAATAATGTATACTCGAAGTACAGTAGGGGTAGCTAGAATGTATATCGAGATGTCTGATATACTGTTATGTTCTTTCTTTTGTTTTGTCTTCCTTGTCTTCTTTTTACTGATTGTTGATGCATTTTTGTTTTTTTTAAGTTGTAAAATTTAATTTAGGGTGTGTTGTGCCCTTTACCCTCAATAGGGGTAGTAAATATAAAAAATAATTGAATAAACAAACTTTAAAAAAAAAGGGATTAAACAAACATTGGAACAGCTAAATTTATGAAAAATGTCTGCTGCAATACAACTCAATCGTTTACAAATGAAATATATTTCATCTTGTCCTACCATCTTCTACACACTGGGAAAGGCATTTGTCTTGGGTAGGGAGAATTTAGCTAAACATATGCACTACACATACCTGCTACATATGTTCCCTTGCACTGGTTCTTCTCTCTTCTGAGACTGTTTGAACAATAATGCGTTCAAAGGATTTACATATGTGCCCTGGCACCATCATACCACGGCTGCACAAAACTTGCCGGGGATTACCATCATTGACCCGAGCCAGCATGCTGTAAAATGTTCAACCATTGTGCCAGGGACAGCATGTTGCCAGAGATTACCAGTGCTGGTATTTTACCACAAAATATCTCCATTGTGCCAGGGCCAGCAAGTTGCCAAGGACGACCACTGCTTGCCTGGGCCAGCATTTTACCAGGAATTACCGCAGTTGTGCCAGAGCCAGCATGCTATCAGGGATATCCTCTATCGTGCAGGGCCTGCGTGTTAACAGGAACTGCCACCATCATGAAAGGGAGAGCATATTCCCAGGATTTACCACCATTGTGCCAGGGCCGCATGTTTTCAGCATTTACCACCATTGTGCCAGGGCCAGCATGTTTTCAGGATTTACCACCATTGTGCGAGGGCCGCATGTTTTCAGGATTTACCACCATTGTGCCAGGGCCGCATGTTTTTAGGATTTACCACCATTGTGCGAGGGCCGCATGTTTTCAGGATTTACCACCATTGTGCCAGGGCCGCATGTTTTCAGGATTTACCACCACTGTGCCACTGTTGCATGTTTTCAGGATTTACCACCATTGTGCCAGGGCCGCATGTTTTCAGGATTTACCACCATTGTGCCAGGGCCGCATGTTTTCAGGATTTACCACCACTGTGCCACTGTTGCATGTTTTCAGGATTTACCACCATTGTGCCAGGGCCAGCATGTTTTCAGGATTTTCAGGTATAGTGCCAGGGCCCACAGACACACATCGCAGAACATTCTTTGTTACTTTTCTGCCAAATTTCCACATTTGCTCCAGAGGGCCTTTCTCTTTTTGCCTCTCCTTCATGTACTTCCTGATCAGCGTTCCCCAGTAGGGTAGTGGGGAGAGGAAGCACCTAGAGCAGCCTGAGAGAGCGGTGTGCAAGGAGAGGATAGTGAGAACATGTATGAGTGCTTGGCAGGACCCTTGGGTGGAGAAGAGCAATGGGAACCCAAAGAGGGAGTGTGGAATCAAGCAGGACTACAGGAATAGGAGAGGAGAACAAGTTGAAGTGCTGCATTGAGTGTGATGCACTGAAATATACAAAACAGTGATGGGCAGTTGCTTTAATTAATCTCAGCTAATGGAAATTACACTGGGCTGCATCCCACTCCATCGTTTTTTTGCCCACCGTGCTATCTCAGATTAGACCCAGCCATATGCAAATCAACCTTAATCCTGCTCCAATAGGAACAGTCCCACCTGAACTGCCAAGCCTGATCCTCTCTGAACCAGAACACAAGCAACCCAAGGTCAGATTCACCCTAATTGGCGCTCATCTGCTGCATCAGATGCAGTTTGATACCAGTGGCAAAGTGATTACAGGACCCATATCTTGGTATACTCTTCGCACTTAGGTACTCGCACTGAAGTATACAAAAAGTGATAGGTAAGATGCTTGAATGAATCTCTGCCATTGGTAATTACTCGGGTACGCATCCCACTCCATCATTTTTTTTTGCCCACAATGCCACCTCAGACCCAGCCATATGCAAATCAGCGTTGATCCAGTTTGCTGTTGTGTTGCAAAATTGATTGCTTTTTATATGCACTACATTGATGAGATATAGATCTAATGTATGATGACAGAGGGATCTTTTTAGGTGTAAGATAGTCCCTCATGCATTCAAAAGGAGGTGAAACAAAGCACTCAAACAGCTCAAAAACAGCAGCATTTGCAAAGTCAGGAAGTCTCGCCTTTTGGACCTGCTGGCTTTCCCAACATTTCTAGCCATGTCCACAGCATTCCAGATAAACTGCAGAATGGCTATAGAGTTACAAAAAAATGCTTGGTGCACATACTTACAAAATGATGCAGCCACGTTTATTTCTTTTTAGTTGCTGATCTTAGTTGGATCTGTAACTAAAAAGGAGCAATTGCGTGTGTTTTTTAACTGATGAGGGGAAGCAGAGCAGGACATGGAATCAACGGAGAAACAAAAAAGTAGCGCCAGTAAAGTGAGCAGTGGAAAGATAGAAGTAATGCATCCATGCTCCATGGGAGGGACAAACACAAGTATAAAATGGCAAGCCCACAAGCTACTGAGTAAGAAGCAAGCAAACAAGAGTGACAGTAAAGCCAATCAGTGGTAATCAATCAGTGCGTCTATGCTCCCTGCAAGTTAACAATGAATCTCGCAACAGACAGCACATAGACTGTCTAGTAGATGAGACCTAAAAATGGTGAGACAGAAAAGGACCTGTTGGCTGAACCAAAATGTGATTGCCAACGTTGCAAGCCATGCTAAAGCCACAATGAACAAAGGAGGCTATTCAGAAGTCTATTAAAGTAGGTGTTCAATGCTATATGTTTACAATAAATGGTGCAAACTCTATTACACATCAATCCAGAAACAAAGGGTGAATGCACTGTCACTCAACATATTTCAACAAAGCACAGGTGCTGTGACAACAAAACCATTAGTGCAGACTGAAAAGTATCATGCTGTGTCAGAACTATGTTAATGCATTAGCATGGTGCATAGCAGTGGCGAGGAAATGACACTTAGAAAGTTCAAAATAGTTCAACAAAAATCAGAGATTACGCAAAGGGGCTTTTTGATGTCTCATAGACTTGCATCACGGATTCACTTGAATCCTGGTATAGTATAGGAATAGGTGTCCTAGTAATTGTTCATACTTTTGCACACTACGAAATTCCTTTTTCTGCAAGAGTTCACTTGTTTCCCTAAGTAGTCAATCCTCTGCCTGCGCTTTGTGGGAGTAAATAGGGTTCCCGAAAACCTGGACACCCCAAAATTCACCTCAATCAGATTTTCCACATTTCACTGGATCAGAGATGGTCTTAAACCTAAATTTCATGAGGCTACCTCCCAAAGCATCAAAAATCAAAATATACAATTAATTATGTAAATGATTTGGGCCACTCAATAACTGAATTTTAGATTAATAAAAATCTTAAAGGGTTTTATTATAGATTTCCAAAAAATAAAGCGGTACAAAGTCAATCCACGACGGCTCTTAAATGCAGATTTATACACAGTATGCAAAAGTCTGAAATTATTCTATGTCCCAAATGAACAGCAATATTGGGGGGCGGGAATGGACAGCATCCCTAGCACCATCTAGGTCATCGGGTAAATCTTCTGGCTTACCCCCAAAATAAAGTGTTTTTTATACAAATATTTCTGCATATGTAATTACAAAAACCTCAGACTCACTGTGGTGTGAGCAAATGTAGCATTTCAAAAGTAAATCAGAGAACATGAAAAATAATGGTCACATTGCCTTAACACCTGAGTACTAACCCACTACATAAATGATCACTCTGCACAATCTATGATAATGTTATCCAAAGATTCTAGAACATAACTAGGTATATGAAGAATAACGACTAATGTGAAGAATGCAGCACAGTGAACTAATGGAAGGACCCTGTAATGGTTTCAAATCATGGCAGAACAGGGAATAGGTCATCGAAAGCAGAAGACAATTACAGTGAAAATAAACCATTACATCTCAGCTTCACTGTGTGCTGCAGAGTGTATGAGAAGATGGGGGAAACAGGATGAGTGACATGGGGGGCTTCCATCTTGTAAGCTTGGACAAGATAGTGTTTATACTAAAAAGGTGGCCTATTTAACATGCATCATAAAACGCTCTTCTATACCTCATAGAAATGTTGTTCCAAAAGCAATAAAGCTAACTCAGTGACTACATGCGAAATCGAGTATGGAAATGGATGCAGCTCGTTGTTAGTAATGCCAAACAATATAAACCTATAAAAATCTCTTACACCATACATCAGTTAATGTCATGTTTTCAAGTGATACACTATGCAACCAATCCTGCAAACCGGTCAGTAGAATTTACACCTGGCACTCACAATGCGATGATGCCCTCAGGAATCTGATTTGTGCCAAAGAAAACCTCAAAACTAAACATGTGAGTCTGAATTCTGTTTGTTGTATGGGCAACCAGCTACACTGTAGTAGAGGCACAGTGAAAAGACATTGCTCACATCTCCCAGAGTACTGAGATGTGTGAGTGAAGAGCAGTAAAGCAAATGAAAAGCTGCTGAAGGTTAAAGAGTATTACAATCAGACTGAATGGCTATGATGTACCTCTGCTTACTGAAGCATACATTTAAACAATGAGGAATCCTCTAACCAAAAATGGCTGATAAACATCCTTTTTTCGTAATTCTCTCAATCACTTTCATTTCTGTATGGAACTCTTTTCACTGGCTATAAAGTAGGCTTGTCCTTTTTCCTTAAGATCCCATATGCCCACCCTCACTTTCTCCTCCCAATTTCTCTTTCCCTGCTTCCTTTAAGTTATCTGTCATTCTATGCTATTACTCACACACTCACCCCCCTTCAAACATGCTCCCTTTCCTCTGCCTCTTGCTAATAGCAGGCTCAGAACTTCCAACTCACACGGTGCCACCACGTCTCACACGATATCCACTCCCTTCACACGGTCACCCCGTGAGGAGCAGATATCACACGGTATGCACACTAGTTACAGGAAACCCCTGCAGACAGCATGTTTCAGATGTTTGGGGGCTATGAGCTGCCAATGTCCAATATAGGTGGGAGAAACCTGCCCAGGATATCGATGGTAGTCTCAGAAGCTTTATTTGGTGTGTGAAGTAGAAAGCAGAGAGTTAAAGTACCTCAGGTTGTGGTGGCAGATCCCCGCCCCCTTCTCAGGCATGAAACTTTTTCACGAGTTGGCAGGTCTGCAGATGCACCACCTCTTACAGTGCCATGGTGGGTCACATGTTATTGTTATCAGCTCTCTTGACTCAGTTTCCTGGTGAACAGCCAATGTCATACAGTGGCACAAAGTGAGCTGTAAAGCCCTACAATGAGAGTGTTTTGAGCTCATTTTTGAAGGCTCTTGACAGCTGGCATCCATCAGGAATTTTACAGGCTCCCAGGTCATCAGGACACCATCAGAAGCCTTTTTAATTAGTTCCTGTGGGAAGGTTAGCTCAGGAAGTGCTGGGCTCCAAGCCTCTCGCCCTCCACGGCTGGCCAGGTGGTGATTGGCCCAAAGCCCCACTCCCAATTTTGGACCCTGCCAGTCAAGGTCTCAACCAGGAAAATTATTTTCAAAGCTGCAGGCATGCAAAATTTCACTTATTCCCTTTGTCTTCTATCCCTTCTTGTCTCTCTCTCATTTGCTTACTTTGTGTCTTTCTGTCTTTACCGATTGTTCACTACTTTCTCTTCTCTTGTATTCACACATTCTTAAATGTACCCACTCATACTCCTTGATACCTTTCAGTCTGTTCCACTCCTTCTCCACTTTCACTGTTTTGTTCTCTAATTCTTCCTCCTGTCTCTTTTTTGCCATCTCTGGCTTTTTGCACTCTTTTGTTTGTTCTTCCTAAACAGCTTTCCTTCTTGTTCCATACCATACTCTATCACCTTCTCTCTCTCTCTAGCTTTATTTATCTACCTCCCCACCCCTTCTCCCCCTTCTTCTTGCCATTATTCTACCCACCATAAAGCCCGCCACCCCTAGTCATGCCATGATTCTCTTTGCATGTGGTTACTTTCTCTTGACAACTCATTTTCAGGCATTTTTCAACATTTATTGTTAGGTTCCGCCTACCAAAGTGTGTGTGCTGTGATGCAAGACCTATTGTTTACTATTCAGTGAGCTTGCAAGACACCCATAGCATAACATTACTATAGTCTATAAACTGATTTATATCTAATCGAATCATGTTATCTTTGAATACTGAGGTAATTCCACATACCTTTTAAATCCCTGTGTCCAGTTTGCCGACATATCCCATTTACTTTTTGTGGAATCATTTCCCTTCATTCCACGTGCTCTTTTTACCTATTCACATCATGGTGATTATGGCATTTTGCGTAGGGAGCTTTCCTTCAGTCACTCTATGCATCATGCCAACCTTCAGGGTCAGACTTGGACAGAAAATAGGCCCAGGCACCAAATGGAGTTTCCTTCGTTAGCTATTCAAATAGCTAAAAAAGTGGCCCATGTTTGCACATCGGGGGGATTTTAAACTTCTAAAGACAAGGGGGCAGATTTACGAGTTCTGGCACATCTCTGCAAATCAGCAGGGATGTGCCAGAACAGATGCGACACACAATTCCCTCCCTGCGCCACCACAAATGCGTCACGTCGTGGCGCAGAGATAGGGTGATGCGTGTCACATCCTGTGGCATAAGGGCAGCGCATTGCTGGAGTCGTGTTGCAAGCGCGACGCGGCTCCAGCAATGCTGAGGGGCGCCCTATGCCTAACATGCTGCGTTACCCCTTACGCCTGCTTCAAGCAGGGGTAGGGTTTTGACGCAGCATGGACGTAAAAGTGACTCAGTGAAATCTTGTAGATTTCACTGCGTCACTTTTACGTGGCGTTGCTGCGATGGAACGCCCACCCTGCTCCAGAACGCCCACATGAAACCTAACGCAGGTTTCATGTGGCGCTGGGCTTTACAACGTGACGCATCTGCCTAGATGCGTCACGTTGTAAATGATTCAGAAAAGGGGGTGGTGATGAACAGAGTGTCTGAATTAAGCAGACCACTCTTACCCAGTCCAAAGATCAGGGCTTGATCCATCACCGTTATTTAGCTCACTGCCCCATCCCAGCTCAGAACCTGGCTATATGCAAATTAGTCTGTCCCTGGCCCAGTGCATCATGGGAACAAGGCAGACCAAACTACCAAGCCAATTCTTCACCAGAAAGGAGACAAGCTTCCGGGGACCGGTTTCTGCCATTTCAGGCATCGTCGGCCCGGCTTGCTTGAATCCTGATGGAGCAGTGAGCAAGGGACTCATGTCTGAGTATACCCTTCCACGCTTATGGTGGACAAAATGATTCAGAAAAGGGGGTGGTGATGAACAGAGTGTCTGAATTAAGCAGACCACTCTTACCCAGTCCAAAGATCAGGGCTTGATCCATCACCGTTATTTAGCTCACTGCCCCATCCCAGCTCAGAACCTGGCTATATGCAAATTAGTCTGTCCCTGGCCCAGTGCATCATGGGAACAGGGCAGACCAAACTACCAAGCCAATTCTTCACCAGAAAGGAGACAAGCTTCCGGGGACCGGTTTCTGCCATTTCAGGCGTCGTCGGCCCGGCTTGTTTGAATCCTGATGGAGCAGTGAGCAAGGGACTCATGTCTGAGTATACCCTTCCACGCTTATGGTGGACAAAATGATTCAGAAAAGGGGGTGGTAATGAACAGAGTGTCTGAATTAAGCAGACCACTCTTACCCAGTCCAAAGATCAGGGCTTGATCCATCACCGTTATTTAGCTCACTGCCCCATCCCAGCTCAGAACCTGGCTATATGCAAATTAGTCTGTCCCTGGCCCAGTGCATCATGGGAACAGGGCAGACCAAACTACCAAGCCAATTCTTTACCAGAAAGGAGACTCTCCTTCTCTCCCTTGTATTTCTTTCTTACTCTCTCCACAAGCTCTGTATCAGCTGGAGGCACAGAGGCGATCCACACCACTTGGAACAAAGAAAATATTATTTTCCAGGTTAGCTACTGTCCTCTGAGGTCGGAGGGTTGAAGTGACAGTGCTGGGGGTCACAGGAGGCAAGCCAGGGATCTCAGCTGCGACCCCTGGCGAACCCTAAATGATGTCCATGCCTGCTGGTTCAGATTCCAACTGAAGCCCAACAGCAGCTCTACTCACAGCTCAAGCCAAATTTCCTGTTCTCATGACTTGGCAGGGCAAGCATCACATGTACAGTGTGGATAACAGCCCCGGCCTGTCTAGCCCTTCCTCTGTCATTCATGCTGTATGTGTGACGTCATTCCTAGAGAGCACGGCTCTGCCACCAGCATTCTAAAGATATAAACATGCACATATCTGCTTCTCAGAGCACAAGCAGACATGTGCAGTTTGTATTTTGTTTCCTGCTCTGACTGATAAGGACAGGAAGAACAGTGTGTGGCTGAGCTGCCATTTTTGGAGTGGGTGGTGAAGAGAGTGTCCAGGCCAGGACTGGTCGGAGGTCTGTTAAACCCAGCCTCAAGGCCACCAGTCCACAAAAGAGTGTCCATTGCTCATAAGGGCCAGTCTGGTTGTCATTGCTACTCTCTGTATAAGTGCCTGCTACCTTTAAGAACTGGCTAAGACTCAAGAGACAGTAGAGAATATATGAATGATAATGTGGGGCCATGTTGGGCCTAGCAGTGGTGACTCCGCCTCCTAGTGACCCATTTGGTACAGAGGGAACCCCAGTTTTCCTTCCACGGCACCCACAAGTTTACACCAGTATAAGATAAACAGGATGTACGTTGTTACAACGCATGCTTTTACCACGCATGCTGTTACAACGCAAGTTTTACCACGCAAGCCATTACAACGCATTGCTTTGGGGGGTGTTGGATAGTGAATAGTTTAATTTACTATTCCAACTCCAGTCCCCGTGGATAGTAGGGAAGGTGTTGGATAGTAAATTAAACTATTACTTATCCTAGAGCGCCCCCCAGTGCAATGCGTTGTAATGGTTTTCGTGGTAAAGCCTGCGTTGTAAAAGCACTGCGTGGTAAAAGTTGCGTTGAAAAGGATGGTCCCTGATAAACATCAGTTTCATCGAGAGAGAGGGGAAAACATGTATTATAAGGAGATCAGTGAGAAAGACACAGTTAAGATAGACAGGAGGGGTGAAAAAGAGTCAACAACAGGCGCGCTGCAGCTAATGCATGTGTTGCGGCGTCGCAACACATGCTTTAGCTGCAGCGCGCCGACCGGGAAGATGTGTGACTCGCTCCCTACCCCCTGATTCAATCTCTGCACCGGCAAAGTAGATTGTCACACAAATAATTACTTTAACTTGTCCCCCGTCTAAGTGGTTTAACGCTGATTAATACAGGTTTAACGACTAGGACTTCTCTTTGGCCTGCAGGAGTGCCAAGCCATAAGGCCAAAACAAACCTTCTTTCAAGCCCCAAAAGACCATAAGAACCTCCATAAACTTCCGCACCCAGCAATTCGCTCCTGCAATAACTCTTGCTCCCCTGGACACATACCTGCTAGAAGCAGCATAGTTGTAACGCCAATTTTTGGACCTCACCCCTGTTAACCAGCAAAAAACTGTTATCCAGCATAAATAACTAAAATCCCTCCAGTTTCCAGAACTCACGCTGCCCCTGACTAGAAGTAGCATCGACCAGTCGCCATCGCAGACGGCACCTCAATCAACATAGCCAACCGAGAATTGCCCATACCACAGTGACTGAGGATCCACTCCCCGGGACAGTGTCTCCCTTCCAAGATTTCAGACTGCTCACTATATGTCCTGAAGCAGGGCCCCCCCCCCACGGGACTTCTAAGGTTACCAACGGTGAGAAATTCTCACGAGCTTGGTCCATCCCCGATCAGTGTTACTGATCACCCCTTTAATCAGAACCCGTACTTCTCTGGCTGGCATATTCTATCGCGCCTTGTACTTCTCCCGCCGACATGGAGGATGTTCCAGGCCTCAGTTTCGACGAGGATACTATAGCCGAGGCGTTGAGAGCAGCGCCAGCACTATTGACTAATCCCCCTGCCTCTACATCTGGCGCGTCCTCTGATGAGTGGGCCACTCTAACGGAGATGAAAAAAGAACTAATCAGAATCACGATCCATGGTATCATGATGACTGAATACCTGAGGAGTAACATAGCCCCACAGGGCTTAATTGTCAACATAGTTCCACGACTATTCTTGGAAGATAAGCAGTTCAAAGTCGACTGGTGCCAGGTATCGTGGAAATGTACCAAAGATCTTCTATTCCTGATCACGCAAACAGCGAAGCGCCTCTCTGATGCCTTGTTAGAAAGAATCTCAACCTTAGAAGCCACAATGAAGAGCGCTATTCATAAAAATAACAAAGCGGCATTTACAACGAAACTAGCCGAAATTAACCATGAAATGGCTGACCATCATGAGTTTCTCTTAAACCAAAAGACAACCAAACTCCAGAAAGATATCACAAAATTTGAAAAAGAGAAAGTTTATCCCTATCTTAAGGATGGCTTTAAAGGGAAGAAGACGAGTTACTCTTCTGATGAGAATTCAGACCATCAAAACAGACGCGGCAACAACAGACGTGGTTCAACAAGCAGTGACTCTAGTGGAGACAATCCTCAAGCTCCTGCACGGACCAACTGGCATTACGGCTACCAACAGGGCCCAGCCTTCCACGGCCCACCACATATGACACCACCCTGGCAATATCCATTCTTCCCACAAGGCCCCCCGCAGTTTTACCCTCTTAATCCGCCACCTTTTCAAGGCAGAGGTTGGGGCAGAGGAAGAGGGCGCAAGCGAGGCGGGCAAAAAGGAGTCCAGTGGCAAGATCATCCGACACCGCCGGCACCAATGGAAACCAGGAGCATAACCACCAGGGGGAGAAAAGCTTGATTGTTAATCTCTCTAAGAAAGTTCTCTCACCAACAGAGACAAGCGTATTGGAGAAAGGCCTCGGCTTTGTCCCTACACCGACCCCAGATAGCTTCCAAGAAATGGTCGAGGTGAAACAACTATTCAGAAAAGTACGGCTTCGTGCTTTTTTTGATAACAGACCTGAGCCCACATCCCAAGATAGTGGATTGAGAAAACCCTCTACTTTCACCCCTACTGACGGTATGGTCCCCCCGGAGGTCCTCACTTTCGAACGAGCTGTTCTAACCAGCCTACAGAAAAAACCACACACCAAACAGTTTCATAACCTGACATCTGCGGAAAGAGCAGCCTCCACCAATTTGGGAAAGGATGAATCAATCGTCATCAAACAGGCGGACAAGGGGGGAGCCACCGTCATACAAGATTATGTGGACCACGACCGTGAGTGTAGACGACAACTGTCTAACACTACTCACTATAGACCACTCACCGAGGATCCTACCAAACGGCTGACAACGACCATCATGAGCCTCATTATTGAAGCAGAAACTAACGAATGGATTAGTAAAAAAGAGGCTGACTTCTTGACTATCACGGAACCTGTCACGCCGTATTTCTACACCCTCCCCAAGATCCACAAAGGGACCACCCCAGTCCCAGGGAGACCTATAGTCTCAGGAATTGGATCACTCTTGGAACCCCTATCCCAATTTTGCGATGCTTTTCTCCAGCCACTGGTAAAGCAGATTCCTTCGTACCTACAGGATACTAGAGACGTCCTACGTCTGATTAATGAAGTGGATGGCAGAGAAGATGTTGATCTCCTGCTTACTTTAGACGTAGAAGCGTTGTACACAAACATACCTCAACTAGCTACCCTGGAGGCTGTGGAAAACGTCCTACGTATGGAAGAGTGGTCTTGTGCAACCCCGATAGCATTCATCATGGAACTGGCTCATCTAGCCCTTACAGAAAACTTTTTTAGGTATGAGACCCAACTCTACCACCAGATTCGTGGGACCTCGATGGGTTCGACGTTTGCACCGAGCCTGGCATGTATCTATATGGCAAGCTTTGAAAAGAACCACGTCTACCCACCAGAGCAGAACCCATTTCGAGAACATCTAACTCTCTGGCGTCGATATATCGACGATATTTTGATCTTTTGGAAGGGTGATCGGACTAGCTGCGAAGCATTTTGTGTGTGGATTAACCAGCAAGACCCCTTCTTGAAGTTCACAGGCACGATCTCTGAGTACTCGGTACCCTTTCTGGATCTGACAATTAAACTTGAACCTACAGCAATCACGACCACACTGTTTAAGAAAGGGACAGACAGGAATAGTCTACTACTGTACGACAGTCATCATACCAGAGCCCTGAAGGACAATCTGCCCTTTGGGCAATTTCTGCGGATTCGCAGGAACTGCACATCAGTTACAGACTACAAGCATGAAGCTAACATTCTTCAACATAAACTCCAGGACAGGGGGTACCCGACCCGACTCCTTAAGTCATCATCGAAAAGGGCCCTCAATAATAACCAAGACTCACTGCTGGAAATCCACACTAAGGAACAAGACAACATCATCACTTGTGTAACATCTTACACAAGTAATTCCAACTTTATCAAAAAGACTGTGAACTCGCATTGGGGAATTCTGAATACGGCGGGCCTTGAAATACCTCGACCTCGCTTTGCGTTCAAGAGGACACCCAACCTCAAGGATACCCTGATCCATACCCGCCCCAAGATAACAAGCACGCGCCCAACCAATACACTTTGGGACCTGCCACCAGTAACAGGCCACTATCGTTGTGGCACTTGTGTTGTTTGCCCCCAGACCATCCAAGGCAAAACCATAGAACTTCCAAATAGTTTCAACTGGCATATCAACAAGCATACGAACTGTAACAGCGTGAGGTGCATCTATATGTTGACGTGCCCCTGTAAGATGCTCTACATCGGCATGACAATGCGCGCCGTGAAACTGTGCATTATGGAACATAATAGCAACATCCGCTGTAAAAAGACCCATACCAGACTATATGAACATTGTAGACAACACAATCATCTGGCGGACAGCATCAAATGGACTATCCTTGAATGTCACCCTTCAATCAACCAACAAGCACTGTTCAAAATAGAACAACGATGGGTGCATCGCCTTCAAACGGATGCACATGGGTTGAACGATTCGGTGCCCTGGAATATGCTAGCCAGATAACCTCGCCTCACTTTCTGTCTTTTCCCCCTAGGCGACTTATCATTGTACCGCATTCATTATGTCCCAACTGGGTTTTCACCACTCTAAGATGGCGCTCAACTTGGAACGTCGATCCGGCTAGTGGCCGCCCTCCCTTCCCACACTACGCGTCTCTGCGTTACCTAGCAACGCCCGGGACACACGCCCACTCACGGCGTTCGCGGTATTCTACATCTGTAGCAGTTCTGCCGGACGCCGATCGAGCGACTGTCCTGCGATTTCGCCGTGTGGTAGGGGTAGGTGCTTAAAAGCCCAGTGCCTCGAGCATTAAAGGTAAGATGTGATCTACGGACATGACGGTGGATGTACCACCATTGGGCACTTGCCTTCGGCTTAACCGTGATTGATCGTCTTGTCCCGCAATCGACCTACCTAACTGGATAAATTATTCTATCCAGGTAACTACCTTACAGCTCAGGCCCCACAAGGACAGTCAGTGGGGTTCTTCTACCGGGGACTCCGGGTAAGGAACCTTTTGTCAATAATTGCCCCTACTTCCCGCTTCCTATTAAGTGCTTCGGTTCTGATTTTAGAATTCAAATATATTTTTTTCAATTCACAGTTTAATTGATACACTACCCTTTGGCTGTAAACCACAAACGAGTGACGAAGCATGGAGTGTATAGCCTTATGTACATTACCCTGTTGCACCTTGAATATGTAAGACATTAGGCACTTTAAATGCAAACCGTCTCCCCGTTTACTTTATGTTGTAAGTAAACCCTGTGTCTCTATCCAACACACTCACTTTGTGTTTATAGGGTTTCTTGTACTATACCTTGAGTGCATGTTAACCATACTGTATAATCCTCGAGTGAAATGGCACAACCTTGACTGTGCCCTTCTGTTCTTCTCTCCCTATTTCTAGGGCGGGAAATCACGCGGGATTCGATCCTGCGACCTCTGGCAGGTTGTATAGTTGACTTTCATGATAATGGTTTAATAAACCCTATAAGTTGATGAGCATTTAGGTCCTGAAGAATTGCCCTAGTGGCATGAAACATGTTGACCGCACTATAGGCGAGGGTTGAACGAGGCCATATTACTTTACTTTTTGTGCCTCGGTACCCCTCCCTTCACCAATTTTAAATGAGGCAGTGAGCCATGTCATTAAAGGTCTTAATGGACTCTACTGACCTGTTTTAACTTCACTCACGCTCACGATTTCACTTTGCACTGGCCCCCCACACACATGCATCTACTGGCTAAGGAATAAAAGATCTCCACTAAAAGAGTAGCACCCTGTGCTACCCGACAGGCATTGCACCGCCAGCCTGCCGTTGGAGCAGGAAGCCAATGATGACACAAAACAATCATCGGGTGGGATGACAGAAGTCGTCCAACCTTTGAATTGTGTGAGGCGTCCTCAATTCCGTCAAGGGATTACCTTAATCCCGCGAACATTGCACACTCTTTAGAGAGAGACTTTCCCTTTATCAACTTTCTGTGGGGAACTTTGTACACCTTTGTGATTGCTGAAGCAGGGCCGGACTGGGAACCGAAACCGGCCCTGGCAAAGTGCTCGGCCGGCCCCCCCTCCCCCGGGGAGGGGGGGGGGATTGGGGGGTGCGACCGCGCTCTTTGCTAGGGCCGGTTTTCGGCCGATTTTGTTACAGTGCCGTTTTTGCAGCTATGCTGCAAAAAACGACCCTGTAACAAAACCGGCCTCCTGGGGCCCAAAACCGGCCCACACCCTCACGGCCGACCGGGGGATTGCCCGGTGCCTGCAACGGCCAGTCCGGGCCTGTCCTGAAGATGATCTTAAATGATTAAAAGATCGAAACGCCGTCGACCCTCACAACAGGAACCCCCTTCATTGTACTTATTCATGTGGAGTTCCACTCTTGTTGTCAATGTGATGTTATGTTTTTAGTTCACCCTCACTCTGTCACTTTACTCACTTTTTCACTTTTTGTGAGCACCTGATAATAATCTATAGTACCAAAACAGAGCAGTGTAAAAATTAAATTTCTAATTTATACACTATATATGTTTCCCTACATCTTTGCTCCCTTGTTGATTAATTGTCTAGTTTAAATTGATTTCATCCCCACTTGGGGTTTTCTCGATCTGGACCTATTGAGGCCAACCCTCAACCATTGTTCTCTTTAAACATACTCTAACCCCAGGTTCATTTATCGGGGTACCCTTGTTCTCCTACACTATAGTGGTCTCTGGAAGCACATGGTGCTCTCTGGTCATGGTCTTGCATCCTGCCCTCAGCTATCTTGCCCCTATCTCCAACTGAGTATGAACTTTGACTGTGGGTGCTGAGCCCTGGGTGTTTGTGCTAGCCTCAGGACTCTAATCTACAACCACTTAGGTAAGTGGGACCTGATTTAGATTTCGGCGGATGGCTTACTAGTCACAGTTGTGAATGATATCCCATCCACCATTTTACAAGTGGCATTGGATGAAAGGCACTTGTAATATGCAAGACGGGATGTCCTTCACGTTTCTGACAAATAACCTGTTCGCTGAAGTCTAAACCAGGGCCTTAGGGCCATATGTATCAAGGTACCCATTTGCGATTCTGAAATAGCGATTTTTAAGAAATCGCTATTTCAGAATCGCAAATTGGTATGTATGTAAAAATTCGCATTTTTTTTGCGAATTCTTAGTATTCCTTAATTGCGATTAGCAAATTGCGAATCGCAATTAAGGAATACTTTCCCATTCATTTCTATGGGCCAGGAGGCCCATAGGAATGAATGGGAAGGTATTCTCAATTTTGCGATTCGCAATCTGAAAATCGCAAATTGAGAATAATTTCAAGGGTGCTGGGGTGTCCAAAGAACACCTTGTTGCACCCCTGAAATAAGCATGGGTGCAAATGTGGTGCACATACATGCCCTAAGGGCATGTATGCGCGCCACATGGCACTTTGAAAAATGCAAAAATTGGCATTTTTCAAGGAATTCGCAAATTACCACCAACTTGAAGTTGGTGGTAATTTGCGATTCCTTAGGGACAATTTACAATTTTTTTTTGCTTCATACATTGCATTTAAGCAATCACAAAATTTGCGATTCCTTAAATGCAATTGCAAAATAAGGAATCGCACATTTTGCGATTCCTTATTTTGCACCAGATTTTCCTTTATACATACCATTTTGCAAATTCGCATTCACAAACGCTGAAATTTTGCGAATTTCGGCATTTGCGAATGCAAATTTGCTTCATACATATGGCCCTTAGTCTTTTGATTCAGTTTCCAATTCTTATATTGTGTATTCTGTTGTTTTTATGAAAAGCTGCTGGACTTTTCCAGTTTAAACACAGAGAGGAAACGATGAATGGGGAGCATGCCCAGGGTCACACTATGTGGTCAAGTAGGAAAGCCTTCTTTAGGCCCATGGAAGCACAACTGACTAATAACAAATTGCATGCCTGCTCTTTCCTGACCAGTTACTACGAAGTAAAAGGATGAGGTCAATGTGTAAGAGCTCTGTGAGCCGCTACAGGGCTTGTCAACCTACAGCCCAAACAAACGTTCAAAGGCCTGCAGCAGCGCAAGCATCATAGAGTAACATTTCACCAGACCAACAGCAGAAATGGTAGTCAGGTTTTGTGGGCGCAGCAGCGCAAGCGCAGTGGCAGTAAGTGACAGGACAATGGTTAGGTGCTAAACTACCCCACAGTGAGACGCTGTGGTCTATTGATGAACAATACATGTCACCTCTGGGATGTACCAGTTGCTCCAAATGTCAAGTGGGTATGTGTTGCATGACTCCTCCCTTAATGGTACAATCCCTTCAGTCTGGGACAATCTCACAATATTATGTTCCTCCCCAACCAGACACACTTCAAACAGCAAACAAAAAACTACTCTTTTTCTGCCCGTCCGAGCTCTTGAACCACTGAAAGTCATACCAGAAAGTCTCAGAACCTCGTGAAGGGCCCTGGATTATGTCTTAGCGGGCGTCAGGATTGGTTGACCCTATGAAGGGTCTGAGCAGAGCAACCACTCCCACTGGCAGTCTCTGTGCCAGGGTTAGGATCAAAGGCTCTGTCCCCGCTGGTGTTAGTCATGACCACTCTGTTACCACACTGTGCCAAGTTTACCCACATATCCCAGAGGGTGACCCTGGGTTCGGAGTCTTCAACATCTCTTTCTCTCATTGTGCTTGGCCTGGTCCCTCCTGGAGGTCCACCATGATATTTCTTATAGAATATGTTCCGTGTCACTTCTTCATCACCCCCTTGGCAGTTATCATGGTGCCCTGGTAATTGGTTTCTTGCCACAACTCTGGTTCAAAGGGCAATGCAGAATTTACTCCCTGGGTATCGGGCCTGGACCAAGACACCATCTTCCACCTGTAGATCCTATCCTTTGGCCTTTCTCTTGACACTGCATTGAGCGTTTCTCTTCTGACTGCGCTGAAACAATCACTGATCATTACTGGCACCAGGGACCAAACTGGGTTGATGGGGAATGGCATCCTGGACCACTCATCTCATGCACACCTGACTGGAGGCCAGACTAGTGGTGGGGTGCGGTGTCTGCAGATTTCTCATAGAAAGGAGTAGAGTAGATAGCCCATTCTGAGTCTGTCTGTTGTTGTGTGTAATGTGAAATACCTTATTCATTGTCCTTATAAACTGTTCCACTTCCTTATTTATTTGGGGCCCTTGAGGCGTTTTTGTTTTCCGTACAATGTTCCAGGATATTAGATACTCTGCAAGGTCTATGGCCATGGAAAAGGGGCTCTTTGTCAGTTCATAATTCACACAGTAAACCATGGGTGGCTATGATCTCCTCGAATTTGGGTAGAACTTCTCTTGCTGCTGTTCTGTGCATGATCTTTCTGGATACTTGAAATAATCGTTTATGGCAGTCATAATGTACCGGTCATAAGGAAAGCTGCCAAATTCCGAGCTAGTGCCAACTCACTATTGTCGGGGGCTTTCCACAGTGATGGTGGGGGCTGGCGGATCAGGTCTCTCTGTGGTTTGGCATAGAATGCAATTTCTCACTGTGGCCTCCATCGTTCCGGCTAATTGTGGGAACCGCACCTTACTATGCAGGTGGTTCTTTGTCCGTACCATGCCTTGTTGGCATGCATGAGCAAGTTGCATTCCTTGTGATACTAGGCTGCTCAGGAAGACCAGGCGATGGCCTCAGAGCAAACAAACATCCATTAGCCAGTGGTGCAGCACTCTAGGCCAACTCTAGGCCAACCCGCCTACCATTTGTCCTCCAATTGACCTTTTCCTTGTTGCCTGAGAGGTGATGGGAATAAACATTTGATCAATCAATTTCAATTAACAGTGTAACCCATTTGACTACACAGTAAGGACCAGGAATCAGTGACTACAGTTAAGAAGGTTTATTACAAATTAGCAGTCAAGTTAAGGTACCCAGATCTCACTACCTTGCCGCAGTGGTACAGTATAACAACTGGGAAACCCAATCTCCTAAAGAAGTTCAAGAGTACCAGTATCAGGCAAACAAGCAATTAAGCCACAGAAATACAAAAATCAATACCAAGATTTGGTGTTCAGAGGAGAGTATCTGGTTCTCTCTTCTATACATGAGTAACATCTAAAATGTGTCTAAGTTTAAGTCCAAATTAAGGGGATGTTTCGATAGTCTACAGAGATTTCAAACTCGGGGAAATGCCGAAAAAATAGGAAACGCAGGGAAGAATGGGAAGGTGTCAGCATCTCAGAAGCTCAGTCATGAGTCTTCCTTGGTCAGGGAAACTGAATGTTAGCCTGAGCCACACTCAGCAAAAAATCTAATGGATTAAGTATAGAGGTCTAAATCTCTCAAAGTCCAGAGGAAAGTAACCAAAAGATGTGTTAAAGAGTTCTGAAAGCGTTCAAGGTTCAGATAGTGTGAACAATAAATTTCAACACACAAAAACCTCCTGAGCAACACCCCACTGTTCACTTCATCGGGGTTTCCATTGTCCTTTTCCATTCTCAAGTTGTAAGCTGTAACGTTTACAAAATGTCCTATACTAAACATGGGAACGACATTATCCTTGTTCAACCAAGACATGTTGCAACAATGCTGAGTAGGACCTTTCAGTTAACACTCTGGTTCTCCATGTTCCTTTGGCAAGGTCTTCTTCTAAAGCTCTCTCTATCGCTAGTACAGAGTTGTATCTATTCTCAAACTAACAAACCTTGTGAACACACCTGCAAGGAAAAAGTCATGAAAGCAGAAAATGGAAAACAGTATTTTATGCAGAATGGAAAACAGGTCTAGTCAGAACAACTTTAAAGTATTAAATCATTGCGGCACCTTTAATATTGTATACACTTTTAAACAAAAATAAATGTAAAATATGAGTACGTTAGATTCATATTACATGTGGCATACAGTAAATCTTGAATACGTATGAGAAAGTATGTCTATGAACTACGTTTAAATCCGAAATATGAAACATTAGTGCCCCCTCCATGAATCATTGTAATTTCTAAAGTAAACATATTTTTTATAATTGAGGATGGTTTATTCATCAAGTCTCCAAAGAATATACCATTTAATATGGTTAAGTCATACAGAGTATATGATTTCTCTAACTCTACAGTGAATTGTGTCCAGCAGGGCTCCTCCCTGTCCCCTCACCTGTTCAACCTCTACATCTTCCCTCTGATACAAGCCCTCAAAGACAAGAAGGTGACTGTGTACAACTATGCAGACGACCTCCAACTTGTCTTCTCGGTAGACAACTCTGATAGTTCAATTGCCGACTTTCAAGCCACGATGAGGTTCATTCAACTTTGGATGGACCAAAATCATCTTAAGCTGAATCCTGAAAAAACTAAGCTCGTTCTTACAGGAGACAGTCACAAGTCCCGGGGCCTGCACTATTGGCCCCCAGAAATGGGCTGCCCCCCTCTCCGCTCCTCCTCGGCAAAAACTATCGGAGTAACGCTTAGCGGTGACCTCTCACTGAAATCTCAAGTAGGTCTTGTAGTCTCCAAATGCTTTTTCCATCTACGGAAACTTAGGAAGATCTGCCGCTTTCTTACACAGGTAGCCCTCATTCAGGTGGTGATGGCCACTGTCCTATCTCATCTGGACTACCCCAATGCCACCTATGTGGGCTTGCCTCTTTACTTGCAAAAGCGTCTTCAAATGGTTCAGAATCACGCGGCAAGATTGATATTGCAACAACACAGATGGAAACCTGCCTCCCCGCTACTGAAGAAGTTACACTGGCTCTCTATCCCCCAACGCTGCATTTTCAAAATTGGCTGTCTGATTTTTAAATCCCTGTACAATAAAAGTCCTAAATTTATCAACAATTTGATACTTAGGCACATCCCCTCACGTAATCTACGCTCGGCACACCTTTCACTCCTCACATCCCCACCTTTAGGCGGAAGCGCCTTGTAGGTTGCAGATTCGCCATCCTTGCCCCCAGGATCTGGAACTCCCTACCTTTGGAAATCCGAGCTTGCTCAGATCTCCTGAAATTTCGAAAAACCCTTAAGACCTGGCTGTTTGAGCAAGCCTACATCTGATGATCTCCTTGGATATGGGTGATGTTCTGACTACTTCCAATAGCGCCATGAAACCGCCCGGTGTACGTGCACTTTACAAGACATTCTTAACATTAACATTAACATTAACAATTAACTTAAATAATGATGTCAAGTACAACACTTTGCATTAGTGTCATTAGGCCACACAAGAAACATGTGCTAAGTGCACGTTTATGTTTTGTATTTGTGACGTGTAAGGGTGGAGCTAAAAGACGATGCTCCACCAGCTCATGGTGCACATTGTACAGTAACGCCAGTATTTCCTGAGCAACATGCATTCTTTAGGCCCAGTGTTTTTTTAATTGCACAGATGACTCTGGATCTGATTTATATCTTGGCAGATGGGTTACTTCGTCACAACGGTGATGGATATCCCATCCGCCAAAATATAAATTCCATTAGATTTAATGGGATTTAAACTGTGGCGGATGGGATATCCGTCAACGTTGTGATGGAGTAACCCGTCCCCCAAGATCTAAATCAGGCCCTCTGTCCCTCTTTCGCCTTGTTTTTCTTTACCAGTGCCACATTTCTTTGGCAGCTTGCCCTACCTGCTGCTGTTGGAGTTGTCAGCATGGATGCATGCAGCACTAGCGCTCTGTTGCAGCTGATCTTTGTCATTAAGCTTACCTGCTTGAAGCACCAATTAATGCTCTAGCCTGGTGCCAGACAGCAGATCGTGGGCTGTGAGTGGAACGTTGCGGGCCAGTTTAGCCGCTCTTTCCACCAGTATGAGCTCACGTGGCAGCTCTTGGAATAGTAGGATTCACCAGACTCTCGATATTCCTGGGTGCTGGCTCTCTCTCTCTTTTTGAGACAGTGCGAGGTGGCACATGTAGTGGTTGGATGCACTGTGGGTCCACTGACTCCATGAATCCTGTTGTAGCATTGTGGTGGGCCTAGGCCACTCGTCAGGTACCATCACAAGTGCAGTGGCAGTAAGTAACACAGACCAGTAGCGGCCTGTGGAGGGAGTTCCGTGGGGTGGTGAGTCGGGGCGGGGGTGTAGTAACCATAAAACGAATTTCGTTTCGCGCGCTGCATCGCAAAATGTGATGCAGCGCGCAACAAAATTCACTTTATTTATTTAATTGTTTACTTACCTCTGTTCATCCACATTCCAATGTTTACTACCCCCTACCCTGCCCCTACCCCGCCCCGCCTCACCCCCAAACGGAACTCCCTCCAAGGGCCGCTACTGACACAGACAATGGTTTGGTGCTCAACTATCCCACGCAAGCTAATGTTTTCTCTTTACTAACAGTACATGTCACTTCCACGATGTATTAGTTGTTCCATAAGTCCACAAGAACCTACCCACAATGATACAATCTCTTCACTCTGGGATGGCACCATAGCATTACATTTAGAGGGGTAATGTTTAGGTCTCACCTGCCGACAGCCCATGCAGTGTCGCTGAAAGCAGTATTGTTTACTATAAAGAGCTTGGAGCATGCCCATTGCTTACCTTTCATCTGAATTATTGGCACACTTCTTAGTTGCTTCCTAATTGGCCAGTACAAGCCGAGAGTCACTTCCTTTTCTTTCTGTGGAGGCTGGACCAAGCACAGATTGATTCATCTTAATTATTGTCTATCTTCTGCTTGTGCTATGATTGAAGTACTCTTCATTCTTCCTCTCCCACCCCCTTGTCCGTGGTTTTTCTTCCCCCTATGCACCCCCCCCAATGTCTGAGAGAGTTGTCACAGAGCTTCCAGATTTTCAAACTGGAATATCTTTAGTTTAAACCTCCGACTGCCTGTCATGGTTGCCTCTTCTCACAACAAGGTGATGTCACCCTTCATCATGATTGAGTACTGAGCACGTTGGCTACTCCTGTTTGGAATAGGCTTTAAACATGTGTAGCTTCAGAACACTATCGCCACCTGGTTCCATCTCCTTTATCCTTAACGGGTTCGATATATACTGCTTTTTCACCCACCATCTCCTGCCTGTCTTCAATTATTTTTTTTTCTTAAATATATTTTTATTGCAGCTTCAAAACTTGCACAACCATTCCTACAATCAATTCAGTTATTCATCACCTTATAACACAGGCTCCGAAATAAAGTTGTACACAGCCATTCAGCTCACACCCCGGAGGTCGATCGGCATCAGACAGTAGAGCGCTAAAATCTGACAGGTGCAGAAAGGTTCCGATCCTCCCTGTCTTCAATGAATTTATTTGTAAATAAAGTAGACTTCACGGAAGTGTTGTACATACTAACATGCTTCTACATCAAATTAAAAGCATAGATCGTAGGTTGAGATATTTGGCAATGTATTGTATTGTAATTGCATTTATATATAGCAAGGCTTTGAAGCACTAGAGGGCAATTCAGTGGAAACTCGGGCAACGTTCCCTACCACACAATGCTACTTCACACCATTCCACTACAGGCCACACAATGCCACTCCCTGCCGCACAATACCACTCCCCTCCATGCCACACTATGCCACTCCACTCTGTACCACACAAAGCCACTCCTCTCCACTCCTGCACAATGCCACTTCACTCCACCCCACTCAACTCCAAGCCATACACTGCCACTCCATGTCACACAATGCCACTCCACTACACACCAGACAATGCCACTCCAAGCCACTCCATGCCTCACCATGCCATTCTATGCCTCTCCACATAAGGCCACTCCACAAAATGCCACACCCCTCCATCGACTCCACACAATGCCACTTGACTCCACGCCACACAATTCTACTCTACTTCACTCCACTGCACTCCAATCCAAGCCAGACTGTGCCACTCCACTCAACGCCACACAATGCCACTCCACTCCAATGTCACTCTAGTCCATGCCATACAATGGCATTCCACTCTCACACCATGCCACTCCACTCCATGTCACTCTAATCCACGCTACACAATGCTGCTCCATGCCACACAAGGCCACTCCTCACTCAACTCCAGTTCATGCCACACAGTACCACTCCACTCCACAAAATGACACTCCACGTCACACAAGACCACTTCACTCTACTCCACTTCATGCCACACAGTACCACTCCACTCCACACAATGCCACTCCACACCACACAAGGCCACTCCTCCACTCTACTCCACTTCATGCCACACAGTACCACTCCACTGCAAACAATGCCACTCCACGCCTCACAAGACCACTCCACTCTACTCCACGTCATGCCACACAGTACCTATCCACTCCACACAATGCCACTCCACACCACACAAGACCACTCCACTCACAGTACCTTTCCACTCCACACAATGCCACTCCACACCACACAAGACCACTCCACTCTCCTCCACCTCATGCCACACAGTACCACTCCACTCCACAGAATGCCACTCCACGCCACACAAGACCATTCCACTCTACTCCATTTCATGCCACACAGTACCACACAGTACCACTCCACACCACACAAGGCAACTCCTCCACTCAACTCCCCATCATGCCACACAGTACCAGTCCACTCCACACAATGCCACACAAGACCACCCCACTCTACTCCACTTCATGCCACACAGTACCAGTCCGTTCCACACAATGCCCACAAGACCACTCCACACTACTCCACTTCATGCCACACAGTACCACTCCACGCCACACAAGGCCACTCCTCCACTCTACTCCACTTCATGCCACAAAGTACCAGTCCACTCCACACAATGCCCACAAGACCACTCCATACTACTCCACTTCATGCCACACAGTACCACTCCACGCCACACAAGGCCACTCCTCCACTCTACTCCACTTCATGCCACAAAGTACCAGTCCACTCCACACAATGCCCACAAGACCACTCCATACTACTCCACTTCATGCCACACAGTACCACTCCATGCCACACAAGGCCACTCCTCCACTCTACTCCACTTCATGCCACACAGTACCACTCCACTCCACAAAATGCCATTCCAATCCTCTTTACTCAATGCTGTTCCACTCAATGCCACTCCACTCCATTTCACTCAACACAACGCCACTGCACACCACACAATTCCACCCCACACAACACAATGCCACTCCATTCCACACCACACAATGCCACTCCACTCCACCCTATACAATGCACTCCACTCCACACAATGTGACTCCACTCTACTACACTCCAGACAACCCTATTCCACTCCACACAATGGCATTCCACTCAATTAGAATTGTATTCAATTAGTACTTACTACCCCTACAGAGGCATTAAAGTGCTTGGTGGCATGCCACTCCACTCCACGTCACTCCACTACACTCAGTGCGACTCCACGCAGGCGCGCAACACCCATTGGCCTCAAAGGGCTTCAGCCCCCCGTCGTGTTTGGCAGCCCGGGATGAGACACTTCCCGGGCACTTCCCGGGCCGCTCACAGCCGCACCCGAGCACTTTACAGGTCTTTAAAAGACCTTGGGCCAGATGTAGGTAACTTCAATTTACCGACTCATAAATACCGAATTTTACCGATTCGGTATTTATGAATTGGTAAATATGAAGGAGGGAGATGTAGGTAAATACCGATTCGGTATTGCCCATTGATTCCAATGGGCCTTGAAGCCCATAGGAATCAATGGGCAATACCGATTCGGTATTTACCGAATCCTGCAAGGGTGCAGGGGGTGTCACTTTGACACCCTCTAGCACCCCAAGTACAGGCATGTGTGAAATGTGGCACACATACATGCCCTAAGGGCATGTCTGTGTGTCACATTGCACAGGTGTGCATGCACAGATGTGCATGCACACCTGAATTCGGTATTTTAACACCCAATAGGATTGGGTGGTAAAATACTGACTCTTAAGGGCCTGTGGCACTCTTAGGAGTGTCACCTACATATGGATTTACCGAATCGGTAAAATTACTGATTCAGTATTTTACAGAATCGGTAAATTTACTGATTCGGTAAATTTACCGATTCTGTAAAATAATGGCCCCTAAATCTCATTCACCAAATACCAGTCGGTAACGGCCGAATTCGGCCGTTACGACCGGTATTTGGTGACCTACATCTGGCCCCTTGTGCATGTTAATGGGGCTTTGTTTTTGTTTCACGCCTTCTAAGAGCCCCTTGCAGCTCGACTCTGCCGACAGCCTAAAGATTCAGCCCCCCCCCGAAATTTTTTCTTAGCCCCCCCCCGAAATTTGAGACTAGTTGCGCCTCTGACTCCACGCCATGCAATGCCACTCCATGCCAAAAAATGTCACTTTACTCCACTTAACACAATGCCACTCCACACCACACAATGCCACTCCATGCCTCACAGTGCAATCCAAGCCACAAAATCCCACTCTATGGCACACAATACCACTCCACTCCACAACACACAATGTCACTCCATGTCTCACAGTGCAATCCATGTCACACAATGCCACTCCACACCACACAATTCCACTCCATGCCTCACAGTCAGGGCCGGACTGGGAACCACAACCGGCCCCGGCAAAGTGCTCGGCCGGCCCCCACCTCCCCACTCGGGGGGTGTTGAGGGTGCCGCCGAGCTCATTCCCAGGGCCGATTTTGCAGCTATGCTACAAAAACGGCCCTGTAACAAAAACGGCCCCCAGGGGCCCAAAACCGGCCCCGACCCGTGCGGCGCACCGGGGGATTGCCCGGTGCCCGCTATGGCCAGTCCGGCCCTGTTCACAATGCAATCCATGCCACAAAATCCCACTCTATGGCACAAAATGCTATTCCACTCCACACCACTCTACTCCTCTAAAGCCAATAAACCTCACATAGGCAAGACCTATTTGCTTTGCCATCGTTTGTTTTCACCACGCGCTCACGCCTCCGCCTTATCTACTTCCGCCGTGTGCGCAGCCAGCATCTTCTTGCCTTCCACTAGCGGTTTCCTGCCCTGCTTCTTCTCACTGTTAATATTTAACATACTGAAATAATGTTTCCCCCCTCCGGTGCTTCTGGCCGGGCACGCCCATCCCCCCTTGAGGTTGAAAGTTGATAGTAAAATATATAACCGGGAACAGGTTGTTACGGGAGCTGGATCGAGGCAAAGACAGCCTGTGACATATGTGCGTCAAGGAGGGATTATGCTTCTGAGGGGAGGGAACAGGAAGGAGGGAGACAGCGAAGCGGGGGAGGGAAGTCGCGGAGCTAAGGAAGAGAAGAAGTGTGAGTGAGAGAACTGAAAGCGGACGGGGGTGGATGAAGACAGAAAAATCCATACACTTTCATTACACGTAAAGTGATTTTGAAAGATCGTAAAACCTGCACAAAACAGGCTAAATGTACGCACCCTGCAAACTTGCATGTAGGGGACGTTATAATACGTCCTGGGTGAAATATAGCAGAGAAGAGCATAAAGGAGAAAGAAGCCGGCAGGGTAAGAAAGAAGATATAAAGAGAGAGAAGACTAAGGGGAGAACTTGGGGGGGAGGGGTGAAGCGCAGTAAGGAAGAGTTATGGGAGAAAGAAGATGGAGATTACAAAGTTAAAGGGAGGGTGGATATAGGCGAGAGAGGGAAAACGATGAGAAAAAAGGCAGCGAGAGAGTCAGGAGATTTGGGGAAATTTAGAAGAGAAATGTGGGGTTAAGAGAGGGGGGAAGAGATGAAGAGATAATAGGGAGAGTAAATAAAGAGAGGGAGAGGGGGATAGAAGAACGAGGGAGAAATAACAGGGAAAAAAGTGGGCAAAGTGAGGGGAGCGTGGGGGGAAAGAGGTAGAATTGAGGGGGACAGGAGGCAGGATGGGGCAGCGGTGAGAAAGCAAACGGGGCAATGGAGAAGATTATAGAAATATGGAAAGGCGAATGTAGAAGGTAGACGAGGAAAAGGGGAAAAAGAGAGGGCAAGGAGAGACAACGAGAGAACAGGGAGAGTGAATGGGACGAAGAGGGGGGGGGGGGAGTTATGAGAGTGAGGGAATTGGTTGTAAAAAACCGAGATTTGTATAGAGAAATTGTAGAAGATTTGGACGGGGAAGAAGAAAGAAGCAGAGGTTAAACGTATACAAAAAACAAAACAGAGAAGAGAACAAGACATGGGTGGAGAGATGGAGAAAATAAATGGATGAGAAACAGTTCATGCAGAGAAGATAGACATGGAGAAAAATTAGCAGAGTAATACAAGGGACGTATTTTAGAGAAAAGAGGACGGGGTAAAGGAAAGAGAGGAAATGAGAAGAAAAGGAGGAAGGAGCTTAGACATAGATAAAGGAAGTAGAGTGAAAAGAGTGGTGCGAGGGTCAAAAGGAAGCAGGTGTCTAGAGAAAGAGAGAAGGAAGGAGGAGAGAAGAGAAGAGAAGAGAGAAGCGGAGAACAGACAGAAGAAGGAGACAAAGAAATCTGTGAGAGAAAACAGGAGAAAGATTAGAGAAATGAGAGACAGTGAAAAGAGGAGGCAAAAGGTGATAAGTGTGAGATTATGATGGTAGGGCTAGAGAGGAGACAAAAGACAAACAATGGGGGTGAGGAGGGTATTTACAAGCCCCTTTCCCATATTAAAAGTGACGCACCGGCGCTCAAGGGCTTGTAAATAAGCCCCAGGGCGCGAAGTAAGGGAGATTTAAGAGACAATAAAATACAAGAGAGATGATAGTAGGAAGAAACAATCGACCATGTGACTATACAAGAGAATGGCCCGAGAGACGAAAATTTGAGGTAAGATGTAACTAAAGACAAGGTACACGTGAAAAACGAATGACAGGTGGGAAAGGGCGAGGGACAATATTAAAGAACGGTTTAGAAAAAAATAAACCAAAACTAAATAAAGGGAGAGAGAGATAAAGGAAGAGAAATGGAGAAAGGCTTACATTTAGAGGAGGAGAAAAGTTCTATAGGGAAAGAGTGCTAAAAAGAAAACGACTCGGTGATAGAGATAGAGAGAGAGATGGATGGATGGATGGATGAATGAATGAATGAATGGATGGATGGATAGATGGATGGATGGATGGATGGATGGATAGATAGATAGATCCGCCAGCATAGAGTGAGCCCAGGGGCAGAGAGGGTCCACCTGCAGCAGCTCGCCTCCGCACTCACTGACAGTGCTGTAGTAGCTGGCCATCCGGCTGCGGTGCGCTCTGCAGCGTTTCACACATTGCCCCCGCACTTCCTGGGTGGAGCTCGGCCCCGGAGCGGGGAGGAGGGGGAGAGGCGAAGAATAACTTAAACTCTGCTGCGGAGAGTGTGCAGGCGGCAGTGGCGGGGTGCGTGTAGCAGCAGGCAGGACCGGCGCCTGGGGCTCTGCAAATTACAGCTTCTTGCACGACTCCTCCAGCGAGGGAAGGAGTGAGTCTGTGTGTCCCGGGCCGCGGACGGCTGTCCCTCCACCCTCCATCTGCACAGACCCAGAGGCTCAACTCTACCAGACCCCGCCGGGGGTGCGCCCATCGGAGCATAAACAGACCCGGAAATGCCCCCACCTGCCCCCCAAGGACTCACGGAAACAGGCTGCGGCGCTCTTAGACAGCTCCATCGGCCGTCCAACGCGGTCTTCAGCAACTATTGACCGGGTCCGCCCGCGGCGCTGTTGACCACACTCTGTTGCCTTCAGTGGGGGCGCTGAAACTGACAGGCGATCGCTGACATACAGGAAGTCTCCAGGCGAGGGATATGCATAGGGGTCACACACACACACTTGCTTTCTTGTTGACGCCCCAGCCCAGGATGCCCTCCATGTGACATCCCACGACTAACCCGATAGAATTGATTCACTTCATATGTTGTTACTTTTTGGTCTTTTTAATTTCTTGCCCCAGAAGTCGAACAGATTTTGAGATTGCTCTGGCTGGTGTTTTAGCCTCCTTGGGCTGAGGGGCTGCAGAGCTTCTTGGGTTGGGGTTGCCATTGCAGGACACTTTTACTCCTTGCTTTCGTGGACTTAAGCGTGTTTGATCATCTTAGGCTTCCGTAGATGTAGCGGTTTCGCGATTTGCACTTGATAAATCAACCCAAGGGTGTTGGGACTGTTAGTTGTAGACGGTCAGACAGTACTTACATATTCAGTCATCTACCTTGTGTATGACGGGCTAGATAGTCACAGAGGTTGGGTGTCAGGAGCAGGCACGTGGTGGGTTTGGACAGTTGTAGACAGACATAAGGCTTGGTGGACTTGACCTGTTAGTCATCCATGTTGAGTGCGATTGGCTTAGGTTGTCACTCTTAGACACTGCGCGTGCTTCATCCAAGTGTCAATTCTGGCCTCCCGGGGCTCCAGCCTACCGGGGAATTGCCCGCTTGCCCGGCTGGCCTGTCCGGCCTTCTGTCTTCATTCAGTGACATTGACCTTGCGGTGACTGACAGACACCCCTCGTGCTGGGCTTCCATCAGACACCGACAGACGCCCCGCCGGAGCTGGCATGGCGGTCTCCCGGGCGCTGCTGCTGCTCCTGTTGCTCTTGCACTGCCTCTCGGTGGCCCTGGCGCTCTCCACCTGCCAGACCGTGGACATGGAGATGGTGAAACGGAAGCGCATCGAAGCCATCCGCGGCCAGATCCTCAGCAAGCTGAAGCTGGACAAGCCCCCCGAGGTGGAGGACGACGTCGCCCCGGTTCCCGAGGAAGTCATGGTGCTTTACAACAGCACCCTGGAGCTTATCCAGGAGACGCAGACCCCCCAAACCCACGAGACCCCCGAGGACGAGTACTTCGCTAAGGAGGTTCAGAAGTTTAACATGATCGAGGATAAAGGTGAGATCTTTGTATTCAACTAGCCATTCATTCATATAGCACTAAACTGGGATTTCTAAGTGTTTCCAATAACACATATGAGTGAATGGAGTATAGATGTTGCATGATATGCACAGGATCACACTGAGCGATCAAATGGGATAACTAGGATTCAAATGCAAATCCTTGATTTCCACAGCCGATAATTTATTTACTGTTCGTCCTTGATCCGTGCAAACTAGACCTTGAGTTTTCTGATAGCGCCTAGAGGCAACTTGATTTGTCGGATAGCGTTAAACAAGTGCCTTGGCTCTGTCACGAACTTTCACTTGCTTCGGCACACGGTGCGTGTGCCGTAGTATCCCCCTACCTTCATTCTTTCTTTTTTACCAGCGACCACTGGGTTGGCGTGTGTGTGTGTGGGGGGGGGGGGGGGGGGGGGGGGGACTTTGCTCTTCTAGCAGCACACGGGCGTTAAAAACCACATTGCTCCCGCCAACCCCTCCGGAGGAGTGACATGCCCTGCTTTGGAAACTAAAAATAAACACAGCGTTGTTTTTCCAGAGGTAGAAAACTCTTAAGTGGAGGGCATGACACGAGGCTGAAGGAGGCAAGATTTGAGGAGGGGCGAGTACAGCAACACAGGTAGTTGTTTCACCACCGAATGTCGACGGGCACGCGGTTGTTGCTGCCGAAATGGGGCACAGAAGTGCACGATATGTGAATAAATAAAGTTTGTGTTAGGGAGACCGCGTGGCGGTGGGTTCATATATATATATATATAGATGAACCATGCAGCGGTTTAGTTTACCAAGCATCGTGAATGTGCCAATTTCGATGAAAAAATAAAATTACAATGAAACTTACATTTCCGGTGGGGACGATCTGCCCAGGGTTCTGTGCTTGCAGTGTGCCCAGAGCTGCCCCCGCTGAGGAGTGCTTCTGAGCTGTGCTGTCGCCTCCCTAAAGTTATGATAGAAGCTCCTACCTGGCTGTCTCGGAGAGGTCACAAACCTCTCATTTGTAGCGAGGGTCTCTTAACACCGAGGTGCTCGTTCAGCTTAAACTTTCTACGGAAATTCATTGAACTGGTTGGGTGTATTTTATAGACACTCATTTGACTAGTAATGGAATCACAAAGTTGGAATGAGGCCTGCTTAAATGCTCCGTGGGAGGGCAGTAATCAGTGCTTAATTTGTTTCAAAGATAATAAAATAAAAATAAGTGCAGTGTCCAAAGATTTCCCCAGCAGTTCCTTTCTGGTGCTGTGGCTTGCAAAATACGGATGTATGACGGTACGACGCGGCTATTACCACGCGTACCGTTACAACGCGTGTTTTACAGCGCAAGTCGTTACCACGACTTGCGCTGTAGGGTGCGGACTTAGGAATAGTTTAATTTACTATTCCAACACCAGTCCCCGTGGATAGTAGGGAAGGTGTTGGAATAGTAAATGAACTATTCCTTGTCCTTGAGCGCCCTCCAGCGCAAGTCGTGGTTACGACTTGCGTTGTAAGAGACGCGTCGTAATGGTAGCGCGGGGTAACATCCGCGTCGTAAAGGATGTTCCCCCAAAATACCACGGTTGCCTAGTTTGATTCCAAACTCATGCCTCTTCCATCAACCTACACACCCTACCTCTTAGTCTCACTCTTGTACCTTCTTTGCATAACAGCTTTGTCTCTTTTTTATAGTTTTCAAAGCTTTCTCTTTCTTCCTCTTCTGCCTTCTGCTCATTACCAAGGCCCTGATTACGAGTCTGGTAGTCCATGGACCGCCAGGCTAGCGGGGTGGGGCAGTTTCCCAAACGCCCTATCAGGAGTCCGGCGGTCGGACCTCCACAGACCCATCGCAGCCACCAGGGAACCCCGTTCCCTGGCAGTGTAGAGGCATCCATATGCTTGTCGTGACCGCCGCAGTCCCGCCAAGCATATTAGCGATTCCCTGCCAGTGGGGCTGTGGTGGTTCAACCGCCCGACTCCTAACAGGGCATTCGGGAGACTGCCACTCCCCAGCGAGTCTGGCGGTCCGTGTACCACCAGACTTATAATCGGTGCCTTAGTGTCAAAGCCTAATGATTAAAATATTTTCCAGTCCCTAATAACAAGTGCCCACCACTTGCAGCCACCATCACAAGCTAAGCTCCAAAAAATCTGTTATTGGGGAGCAAGGGAACAAACATGTAACCCCCTTAATCTGCCTAAAGCAGTAGAGGGATATCAGGCGAAGTAATTACCACAAACGTCCCTGGTTTTATTATGTTATTTGAGTGCGCTGTTTAGTGCCCACTGTGCCCCTGTGAATTTACTTTGCAGACCTGTATTCACCATCTATTGTATCACTAAGAGATTGTAGCTTAAGGGGTTGGAGAAGGTAGGACTCTGATCTCTAATGGTAATTGAAGGGGGTGGTTGGTTCTTATTGTATATAATTATTTCATACTTTAAATGTACTAATATTCCATTGAGACCTATTCTGTATCAGGGCACTTTTCAGTTGAACCAGGGGGTCAAAACTATAGAAACGCACCTATCAGTAGGTCTTCTCATAGCGCCAGGACACCTTCGGGTATTAGTTAGCGCTTAATAAATACAAATAACATAACATACCATCAGAATAAATAATGCCATCCGAATGAAGCATAGCACGGTATAAGGAGCTTATTATGTGAGTTTGTGACGGAACTCAAGAAGTTCAGCAAGTATGTGCCTAACTAGAAATACTGCCTTGCGGTGTTGGGGTTCAGCCCTCATCTCACAAGGTCAAAGTCGGTTCCAAACCACACGTTGGGGGAAGGGTAGCATATTGTTTCATAGTGATGTCCAGAATCTGGGAAGTGGTCTGCTCCCCTTTTGGAGATGGCGAGTGGTCCTGACATTGTTGTCTTAGCGGTTGAAAGTGTTCCACTAATGCTGCGCCTTTGTGGTCTCCATGAAGGTAGAAATCCAGGGCCACGTTCTCAGTGGTGGGTTTCGACTTTGAAGAAAGCTGTCTTCTGTGTTGCTTCTGCTGTCATAGGTGCACATTTGTCTAAAAAGAGTGGTAATGGAAAGGCACCGACTACTAAAGGCACAGTATTGCCATCACAATACGGATTGTGTGCTATAAAACATGATAGGCAAGTGGTGAAGACGTTCAAGAGCTTGTCACCGCATCACCAGTGGTGGGGCTGAAGAAGGCTTCTCTGGTGTACATTAGAGTTCTTGACTTGCATACACAGCTTCTTCTAGATATTAATTATGTCGTTAAACGTGACAGTAGGCGAAATTACACATGGCCTCTTCTAGATGTGGTTACTGGCATATGTTTTTAGATCTAGTGTTAGCCAAAACATTTTGATTTTACTTCAATTTTATGTATAAATTACTTATGCAGGCTTTCAGCCAGCTCTCTTCATCCATTGGTCTGTTATTGCCTCATTCACATTTTCCTTCTAATCACTGTAGCATAGGGCAATGGGCCAGCCTCACTTCCGCCTTTGGCTAACTTGACTGTGAGCAACTGCATTCTATCCTTCCACAAGGAGCACATCCGCACACAAAGTAGTTCCAATCAGTGCCAGGAAGCACATTCGCACACAAAGTAGTTCCATTCAGTGCCAGGAAAAACATCCGCACACAAAGTAGTTCCATTCAGTGCCAGGAAGCACATCCGCACACAAAGTAGTTCCATTCAGTGCCAGGGAGCACATCCGCACACAAAGTAGTTCCATTCAGTGCCAGGGAGCACATCCGCACACAAAGTAGTTCCATTTAGTGCCAGGAAGTATTATGGCACTGTGTGCCTTTTGAGGCTTAAAATCATATTTGTGTTACCCAATATTATTTTAGACTGACGAAGATACAACAATGATGTTCTGCAAAAAACATAGCATAAGAAAAACAACATTGACAAAGCCAAAAGGCTGGCTGCTAACACCGGACCTTTTATTGCTTTGCATATGCTTGTTTTATCGTGTAACGAACTACCATGTGGACAATTTGAATTGCTTCCAGTTGTTTACCAGGATTATTTAGTGATGCCTGATGGCATCTATTGGCTTCCGTTGAATCTCTGTAAGAAGAGCTGGGTTTGTGTTTTCATTTCTATGTCGTACACATATAAAGTCCTGGCCCCATATACCATAACGGGGTCCAGTAGAAGCCATGTGCAACAAACAGGTTAGTTTGAATTCCCAGGAGCATGCACCACGTGACATAACGCGCATTCGCTACCCATACTATATGAGCCTCGAACTGAAGCGCCCCTTCTTGCAGGTTTCGCTTTCAGACTGCGTCTCGTGCACACCGCCCTCCTGTTAGGCCTGAAGTGATATAATTACCTGTGCTCTCTTATTACTGTCATGTTTGTGACATGCTTATTATGGGTCGCTTGGTGCGTCACCATCCGCCTTGTCACGCATGCGCGCTTTTCCAACACGGAAAGCGCCCCGCAGACGTATAATGTGGAGGCGGGCGCGGGGTGGGGTCCCGGGGAACAGCCCAACCCAGTCCCGGGGACCAAGAAATTATAATTTGTGGAGCGTGCAGGGACGCAGCTCGGGTGTGCCGCTTATGTGAACACTCGAGGTGAAGCCTGTCAGCATGCCTGTTTTGACTTGTTGGTACAGAAGCAATAACCTTTTTGGTTATAAGCCAAAGAGCTTTGAGGGTGCTTTTTTTCACATACTTTTTCCAAACACAGAAAATCATTAAAACCTGTCGTTTTCTTAGGAGAATGGAAGGCTGTGAGTTTTTCTAGGAATCCGTTGAACCAGGCCCTGGGGCTTTGCGCTGATGCGTTATCACCAAATGGGGCCAATTATCAAGTTCTCCCCACAAGGAGGTGCTAGCCGATGGATAGATAACTAGTTAGGCGAGCCATTAAGGCTCGATCCAGGGGCCCGGCTTTAGCGCAGCTCGTGGTTTTCTTGGACCCTCGAGCCCCAAAGCAGCCGAGCTTTCACGTGTCTTCCGGCTGCCACTCACGCTGTAACGTCCTGCGTCAAGAGTGGCACGCAGAAGTGAACCTTTGATGTGAAACAGGAGAATAAGGCATCTATCAGGTGGCTAAACAGAAACTGTACAATGTGAAACCACAAAAACTGGTCTCAGTCCCGTCTTCCTTGCTTGTGTAAGTTGTGTGGTCGTAGGCCAATGTTTTAATTCATCCTTTTCTGCATCATCAAATATCTCTCGTGTTTGATTTAATAGACTACAATGTTGCTCCATTTATAATAAGAATCAAGGCCACATGTAGGAAGCGTATGATAACAGACAGGCACAGTGCTCTGCTGCATTTTGGCACCATAGAAATACCATATGCAGAAAGAACAATTGATGGATGGAATGCTGAACAATGTCATACATTCACCCCAGTACAGAGATCTGGGCTTAAATCCATCGTGCTTTTTTTTGCTCCCCATGCCATTCCAGTTTGTTCCCGGCCATATGCGAATCAGTCTTGACCCTGCTCTGCCTGGGAACAGTCTAGGCTGAACTGCCAGGCCAGGTTCTCCCTGGACCGAAAACAAGCATCATGGGACCGGTTTCGGAGGTATCAGCCCTCTTCAGCCAGGCTAGCTTGACTCCAGTGGCACGGAGAGCATAGGGACGCACGACTGGGCATACCCATCCAACTCGTGGTGACAAATGCAAAAAGAACAATTGATGGATGGAATGCTGCACAATGTCAAACATTCACCCCACAGTACAGAGATCTGTGCCTAAATCCATAGTTTTTTTTGCTCACCATGCCTGATTTGCAAATTGCTGGGTCTAAACTGGGGTGGAATGGTGAGCAATAGTCCCATCATTTCTGTCCGTATTCGGCCTATTTGTGTGTCTTTTGCTTCCTCGCCCTAAGTGCGCCGGTATGCCCAGAGATGTGGGTCCCAGGATCACTATACTACTGGATTAAAGCTAGCCTGGCTGATAAGGGGTGATACCCCAAAACCAGTCCCAGGATGTTTGTTTCTGGTCAGGGAGGATTGGCAGTTCAGGTTGGACAGGTCCAACCTGTGATCTCTTGACTGGAGGTAAATGTTTGATTTTTTCCGCAATCCGTCCAACATTTCTGTGTCTTTTGACAGAAATACCATATACATAAACAAGCATTAAAATGCAATAGGTCTCGCCTTTCATTAAGTTAAAGCCATTTGCTTTGCTATACTATACTATTAGCAAAGCAAATGACTTTAACTTAATCAAAGGCGAGACCTATTGCATTTTCAATGCTTGGTCCCGTACCTCCACTGCGGCTTTTGGAGCTCACAGTTTGAGTGTTAGGTTATTTAGAAGGGAAAGGTGATAACATGCGGGAGATGGTTTTAGTTTCCAATGCAAGAAGTCGCTCTGCTGAATCTTGGCAGTGTGTGGCAGCCCGTGGCTTACCGGCACATCAGTTAACAAGCTCTGCAGGGAGTGCGGGCACCGTCCATGCAGGCGAACTGCAAAATGAGGTCTAAAGAATGCGGCGTGGAATTGAACGTCTGCTCCCATGCAGACATTGGCACGAGGCGGTTCTCTGCCCATGCATGCATGTGTGTTTGTTCTTTGCCTCCAGTTCGTACGTTGTTCGCCCGGTGCCGGTGGTTCTCTCTCCCGCCGGTCACTGCATCCCTCAGGATGTTAAAGTCTCCGTTGCCTGCTGAGGGCACTCTTCGGGGGGTGCCCCCTGGCCTTGATAACCCCGCCCTCTCTCAAAGGCTGCAGATATTGGCGGGAGCGACTGGTATAGGTGGTAATGGAGATACAAAGTCCTTAGTTGGCGCAGATACGTGTTTTGAGGGGTTTTGAGCATTTATATAGCGCTTGCAACCCCTGATGAGGTGTTGAAGCGCTTTTTCGGCAAATAGCAGGCTATGTAGACACACAGAGATACATAGACACAAAGACAAAAGTCCAGATACCCACAAACATGCGCCGATATTTGTGCACGTAGTGTGCGCACCCGCACACGAGCAGTGTAAAAGCTGCTTTCTATTCAATGTACTCTCTGGGCGCCATATTTGAGCCTAATATAGGGGTCCTCACTCAAATGCAATGCTAACACCCCCTAAGAACACACGCTGTCTCCCACTGCAAAAGACAGGCCGGGGGAGCCCTGATAGTTCTCTGTTCCTTCTCCCAGAGACTGTGCACATTGAGAAGGAACAGGGTTCTACTTATAACAAAAGGGAACTACCTAGAGGTTCCTGACGTGTTCCTGACATTGTGCATAATTTATGCAGCAAGCTAACCAAGCAAGCTGCTTTTGAAAATAGAACATTCCTGTAGCTGTGGATGTTGCTCTTTCAAGTAATTGCATCATTTATGCGCACGCAAAGTTTGAAAGCTGCAACTTTAAAAATAGTACAATCTTATAACTGTGGAAGTAATTCTTTTAGGTATTTGCATAATTTATGCGGCACGCAAAGTCTCAGAGCTGCGGTTTGAAAATAGAACAGTTTTGTTGCTGTGGATGTTACTCTTTCACGTATTAGCATAATTTATGCGACACTCTATGCTTGTGAAACTTGGTTTTAAAAATATAACAAACTTGTAAAGCAGCACCCCTACCTTGCGAGCAGTGGTTTGGATTTTAAAAATAACCCTGTTATGCGGTACTCTAAGCTTGCGAGCTGTGGTTTTAAAATTATAACTAACCTGTAAAGCAACACTGTAAACCTGCGCGTGGTGGTTTTAAAAGTTTTGCAGCATTCTAAGCCTGCGAGCGGTGCTTTAAAAACAAGCACGGTACCGCAAAGGCAGCCACGTGTTTATTTCCGCATCGCGCTTTCACTTTAAGTGAAAGAGTGATGCGAAAATAAACATGCGGCAGACTTTGCCAAAGCCGAGTGAGAAGAAAAAAGTGCGTGGGGACAAATGAAGGAGAGAGTGTCACGCCGCTGGTAAACGATCCAATCCCGATAGGCGGGGCCAAAAGGAGACAAGGCGGCAATAAGGCGGGACTAAGAAGCCTCCTTTACAATCAGAAGCCAGCGTTTTGCATGTAAGATGACGCTAACCAATTAACAAGATGGGCGGGGCTACAACTTCGCCTCCGAGAGCTTTGGAATCTGTATTGATTCCAAGAAGCCCTCATATGAAGAGAGCAGCGCATGCGCTGCTTTCGCCAGGTCGAGACCTAATAAATAATAGCTTTTTAGTTCACTGATGGCATTGTTGTCAGGTGGGGGCATGAATGTTTCTAACTACGATGACTACAAAATAACACTTTACAAAAATGTTTATCAATGCAGTGATATAATCTGATATACTTAGGTGAAATACTCCCGCATATTAAAGAAATGCTCTTTTTTGAATTTTGAAAAGGCTTTATTATAGTTTTTCATAATGTTTGCTGCATGATTTACATAGCCAAAATTTTCAGGACTCAGCTTGTACATGAGCTCTTAGAGCAAAGCCAGACCCTCAGCTCTTTCTTAGCTCTACTTGTTTAAATGCTGGCTCACCCATGCCTATGGATGTCCATTAAGTAACTGTAAATTATGGTCATATAAGCCATATAGTGTTATAGGTTATACATAAACTGATTGAGTCACTTGTAGATATCTTGTATTCAATGTTGGAAATGAGAAAAAAATACTTTTGTATCCCATAATTTGTGCATGAAGGTGTGGCGGCAGATAGGAGGTGGAGTCACAAGAGACAGTCATAAAAAGAGAAGTCTTACCATTAATTTACACATTTAACTTTTAAAAACTATGCCACTAAGAAATTGCAACACATCAAATGTGAATGTAAGTCTGTTCTGGCTTACTTTTTTGGGCACAAATGGGCAACATTTTAAAATATTTTATGGGGGTTAAGGCACCTGCTGCAGAGATATGTGTATGACCAGCAATTTTCAGGCGATAATATTAACGGTAAGATACCTCTAGCGGTTTAAAAGCTACAATAGTTCCAGTATTGCACTGTGAGCTGTGAACCAGTATTAAAGAGATGCACGCAAACTTCAAGGCAAAGGTTTAAAACCTTTTTGTAAGCCTTCCATTATTCTAATGTTGCTATAAAGGGTTGCTTGGGGTTTTAGTAAAATCTTATTTGTTCAGATAACCTCAACCATTACGTTAACGTTTTATATACTGACTTTGGGTTTCTCCAGACCAAGCACTCTTAAAGTGTAAAGTCTACCAGTATGTGACTCCTACCCTGTGTAACTCCTATTGTATTATGTAAATATCCTGTACATCACTTTACACGCTTATATGAATGATTGTCTCTGTATAATATGTGTGTGTGATACAAATCACGTTGATGCCTGCAATGGAAGGAGTAGCACTATAAAATAAATTATATAAAAATAATTAGTAGGTGCTATGCAAATCCATATTTGTATAATTTTTCATACGATACATGTAACATACTTACAGGACATGCATATCTGTTATGTAAAAGGGTTGAACAATGTCAAAAACCTTCCTCTAAATCATGCTTCCTTTTAAGTACTTGAGAAGTGATAACAAGCAGAGTGGCTTTGTTACCCTCCATTGCATTTGCAACTAGGTGAGAGGCTGCAGGAAGCACCCAGGCAGGATAAGACTTTAACAAAAAGAGGGCCGATGGCCATTTATGTGAGGCCTTTGTGTTGGGCCCTGCTTGAAGTTAAAATAAGAAATCCCTCTCACAAATTCAGCATATTTCACTGGGGCCAGCCAGGATCTTGAGCCCGGCACAGTAATAGCTGCTGGATCTGGGATTCGACTGGATCCCCCTCATTTCCTGCTGGCTCCTGTATTTAGTCAGGATTTAAGATTTGGAAGTCAGATTTTGCTACTAAATATATATTTATTAGTACATACACTTTACTGACATTGCTAATTGCAATTTTTATCTATATCAAGACATGACTTATAATTTGATGGTGATTTAGTAGATGCCACCAGAACCCTGGATAATGCAAAAAGAACAGTTGATGGACAAAATGCTGAGGAAATAAAACCTTCACCCCAGTCACAGATCTGGGTTGAATTCTTTGTTTTTTGCACACCATGCCATTCCAGTTTAGACTCAGCCATAGGCAAATTATTCTTGATCCTGCTCCCCTTGGGAACAGTCTAACCCGAACTGCCAGGTCAGGTCCTCCCTGGACCCGAAACAAGCATCCTGTGACCGGTTTCGGGGAATCTTCCCTCATCAGCCAGGCTAGCTTGAATCTAGTGGCATAGCAAGCACAGGACCCACGCCTGGGCATACCGTTCCCACTTAGGGTGACAAATGCAAAAAGAACAGATTATGGGCGGAATGCTGAACAAATCAAACATTCATCCCACAGTCACAGATATGAGTTGAATATGTTGGTGTGTCTTCTGCCAGAACACAAGTTGGCATTATGGGAACATACTAACCAGTTGTGTTCCATTGTGTATATTTTATATGGCATGATGGTATTTTTTTTATTTTTTTATAGGCCTGCGATGGGTAACAATTAATTTACAGTCATGGCAAAAATATGTAAATTATACATTTTAAAACCATACCTAAACTTTTTGAAATAAATATCTGTAATTGTGAGATATAATTGTACTTTAAAACTCTTGGGCCCAGGCTGGCACAGAGCCAGAGGAGTCAATCATGACAGTTCTGTCTAGTTGAGATAGTTTTGTGTGGCGCCCCCTCTGCAATAATATTTCTCAGATCTATATTGTACAGTGATGCAGTGCTCCCTATGCACTGAGCTGTTTCTTGGAGCTTGAATAATGGTACTCTTACCCACAGTGCTTTAAGTGGGATAAACAAATGGGTGTGGGGGGCTCTAAAAGAGGCATGGTCAAAAAGTGCAGCAGTCCTTTCAAGGGGCGTGGCCTGTTTAAGGGATTGGCTTAACATGTAAATTGAATGCCTGTGATTTACACAGTGTGCCACTTGAGGAGTTTATGGGTTCCTTTGTGAGTTTCCTGGTTTTGCATCAAGATGACTAACACAACAATGGATATACGCCTAAAACAAGATCTATTGGCTCTGACAATGCTTTTTAGCAGTATTAAATATGTGAGTAGCGACAATATTTTGGTGTGAATAATTAGAACTGAAAATGTTTACACTCATTCTCAAAATATGAAACTGTGGGTTAAACTTTTCTAAAGTCTGTGGGAGGGATAGTTGTTTTAGGAGTGCCCCAAACAATCCTATTGTCTCCTTCACGCCACTTTACTCTGCTGTTACTTACTCTCTGGTAGATGTTTGAACCCATTTACGCTGCACAGCTTTTTTGAACATCCTCCTGCTTCATCTCTCACATGCCACCTCTTTCCTCTTTAGCACTGCCTTTTTACTCTTCTCTTCTTGGAGTTGCTCAGGGCTTGAAGTGGGATGAAAAAAGGGGAGGGTGGTCCTCAAAAGGGGCATGGCCTGATTAATTAAGGGGTTGGCCTAAACATGTAAACTAAAATTCGCACAGTGCCACCCTACCAACACACATGCATAGAATCACAACTGCAACTGGCATAGGTGACCTCTACTCTGTGCACTTTGCAGAGTGGCCAAGGATTATAACTGAATGTATTTTGAACACATTTTTGACCAACTAACAGGCACTGAGAGAAATTCACACTGACTTCAATCCAGTCGTGGCCCATTATAAACATCGAGATAAGACTCAGTTTAAAGTGTGCACTATACAAGAGTAATATGCTGCCTGAAAAGAAATACTGTAAAACAACTTCCTGGAAAAAGCAAGCACTCTTAAGGAATGCAAGATTAAGTAAAGCATGTACAATATCAACAGGAATGACATGGTTTACCTCAACATTTCTTACACTTAGCATTCGGAAATCGATGAGTGTTTTTGCCTGTAAAGTTAAGGGCATGAATACTAGGCCCTAAAAGGATGCATTTCAATGTCCTATTTGTCTTACTACTGGGTCTGAGACCCGTATGGACCCGGCTCACTTAAAGCCCTAGTGTAGCTCTTTTTATGTCTTTTTAACTACCCTCTCACTTACAAGGACTGTATTTTCTTTTTCTTCAGTACTGTCAATATTTTGAAAGTTGTGTACTTATTTCCCACACTTTCTCGTAAAAACACAGTGATGAATGGAACAAATGACACCTTCGCTTTGTGCATTCTGCAGAGAGGCCAGGGACTGGATGTGCATGTAGTCTGAATACCTTTATGATCCACTAACAAGCACAGTAAGAAGTTCGCACTGCTTTCAGCCTCCGCTCCAGACCTCTCAATCATACCCCATCATAAATACCCACCCTCAATCTGAATTTGCCCAGACACCTGAAGGCAATTCTTGTCACTGTATCTGCTAATCAAGTGTCATATGTACCAATAAAAACCACATCTGTAAAAATCAAATACTCTTAGGGAATGCAAGATTTAAAAAAACATGAAATGCACATAAGGGATTTTTAAATGGTATGGATTACCGTAATGTTTTTTTACATTCATTGTTGCGAAATCAGGGTTTTTGCCTGTAAAGGTAAGAGCATGAACACAAGGTCCATTAGGAACCCATTTCAAAGTCTGTTGTAGGTCTTGCCTAATGAGACATATTGTTAGCTTCCAGCGGGCTTAGAGCGTGTCCATTGCTTACCATTGATTGGTTGACTGCATTGTCACTCTGATTTATTCACTTCCATGGGCTTTACGTCCGCTACCATGTTTGCCCTCCCATGGAGCATGGACCTATTACTGGTGTCCTTCACGGGTTCCATTTTCAGGCGGTGACGTGAAGTGCTCAATTCACTAATTTGATATATCTGTCTCATACTAAGCTTGTATGACAGCTCTTTGGGTTAACGCTCCAGCTGTTGAGATATCTGAGCACCCTGCTGCTCACAAATTCCAACCCTGTAGGACAGCTCAGTGGTTTCAACTACCCTTGTAGAGATCCTGGTGGTCACAGGCTTGAATCCAGGGACATGGTTCAGCAGAAAGTGTCCTCTTCGGAGAACTGAGGGGCATATTAGCAAGAAACTCGTTAAAATTATCGCCGTTTTAGCGGCAGGGAACTGCCGCTAAAACGGCGATAATGGGCTTGCTAATATGCGTTATAGAATTCCGATAGAAGCCCAGGTTAGATGTCCTGCACATTTAACGTGGGCTTCTATTGGAATTCTATAACGCATATTAGCAAGCCCATTATCGCCGTTTTAGCGGCAGTTTCCTGCTGCTAAAACGGCGATAATTGTAACGAGTTTCTTGCTAATATGCCCCTGAGTGTCTAATCTTAACGTGACAATATCATACGAAAGCTCAGTGGATTTCGCACTCGCTGTTGATCGAATGAGTGATATTTTATAAAGTTTACTCTTTTGAATTATGCGAGACATTTTTGCGTAGTTCATTCTTAACTTCACCTTTTCCTCAGGCTCCAAGATAGTTTTAGCGACAGCAGTGACCTTCTCCAAATATGACATCGAAAATAGAACTCTCTCGCCACCGCCATGACCTGCTGTTCTAATGCCATGTCGCCCACGCCATCCGTCAGCGAACACAGGGGCATATTATCAACAGAGGCGATATAATTATCGCTTGCTTTATCGGCAGAAAACTGCCGCTAAAGCCGCTTTTGCGGCAGTTTTCTGCCGCAAAAGCGGCTTTAGCGGCAGTTTTCTGCCGATAAAGCAAGCGATAATTTTATCGCCTCTGTTGATAATATGCCCCACAGTTTGTATTCTTACTTCCAAAGCATCCGTGAGCCCTTCGTCCAGCGGGGGAGGGTGTAACTGCCCACGTCTTCTTTTTTCTTTGACAGACCTCTAGACCTGCTTGTTTTCTATTTTGGAAAGTTCTTTTTAGATTATTGGGAGGAAAAAGGATGAAGTAGCACCCAGGTGTGGTGCAGAGTTTAGCGAATTGTGCACATGTCACTGGTTTCAAACCAGGAAGACAACTCCCTAGGTCAACGCACCCACTGACGAGACTTGTGTCCCGCGCAGTGCCCAGGTTCTGAGGTGGCTGACATGAATGTCCTATGGCTGGGTAATTGCAATGTTTGCTAATAACTTTGGAGCCTGAGTGCCCATATATATATACCCATCTCTTCACTGCCTGCAGCGGTGACCCAAGGGTGCCCCCTATTTGGTCCTGATGAAGGCCCTACTGTAAGGACCCCACTTGCCTACATTTAACCCTGGGTCGAAACGTCGACAGCTTTATTTTGCGTGAACCTTCTTGGACAACAGTGATATATTCACAGTGTTCTGTTATGTTAAGGTTTTGTAAAAAGGTGCGCCTTTGATAACGTTAGGATTGGCCTTCTCTAATTTGGATGTACATACTGTTCACTGCCCTATTTTTAGAACAGTTTTACAATTTGATGGTGTCTTGTGGCCAAGTCTGGTGCTGTCCTAAGGCAGCTGCCTAACGCAACCTTACTTTATTTAGCATGAGCCCTCATCCTTGCTGCAAAGAAGATTGAGTGAGAATCGCATCCTATAATAGCAGAGCAGAAAGAAAAGGGAACTTCAGCCACACAGTTGCAGACATACATTCACATGTTATCTTTTACCTAGGTGGCACTTTGCATCCTCCTCACTGAGTTGTAATTTCCCTGATCCCAATATCAATTTTGTGTCTACCAGAAATGGACGGGGTGAGCACGTTCTCCCTGAAAAAAGAAAGGTTGGCCCCCACATCACACCAATCTGAAAACAGATATGAAATTGTGAGATAGACTTTAGAAGAGGCATAAAAGTTAATTGGTTCCTCTGATTTTATAGGGTTTCCTTCACCTCAACATTCAAATCTGGGTCACGTGCAATAATAGAAGGAGCAACAAAGAGGAAAGTTAAGCAATTGAGTGACACTGGTTCACTTCAGTTTGTCCCTGTCTTAAATCTGTTTTAAAGCCTAGAAACCTTGGCCTACATTGCTCCTGATTTTGTCTGACTTCAGGCAATCTTAACACTGTCTTAAGCAACAACAACAAAAAGTATCCGGACTGTCTTAAATCACGAAAGACAATCCTAAGACAATTTCTTAGTTTTAACAGTCTTATACTAGAAACATACTTTATTAAACCAGGCCTAGTTTTAATGGGCTTCCCAGCATGTCCCCATCTTCATGTAGAGTGCCTCATGCTTTATGAATACTACTATTATAAAGAGAGAACTTTGAACCTTTGAGGCGGGTAAACTCAGGAACCACAGCACCAATCCAAACACCCGATACATCGTTGTAATTGTCAGGGTCTGCAGATGGACATAGGCTATATAAAAAAATATATTATACGTTCTTTAAAATATTTACGATAAAAAAAAGTAGTCCCTTGGAAGTAGCGCCAGCCGCGACGTGCGTGCTGACATCAGGAGCGCGGGGAGGAGCGGCGTACAGGAGCGCGAGGAGGAGCGGCGGACATGAGAGTGGGGAGGAGCGGCGGACAGGCGGGAAGGAGCAGTGAGGAGCGGCGGACAGGTGGTGAGGAGCGGCGGACAGGCGGGGAGGAGCGGCGGCTGAGGTAGGTGAAGCGGCCCATGTGCGGCTCATTGGGGGCCTTGAAAGTGGCGGGTGCGCTCCGGGGGACCCACGGACAACGTCGGGGCGGGCGGGGGCCCTGAAGCCTGAGACAACGTCGGGGCGGGCGGGGGCCCAGAAGCCTGACTGCTCCCGGACAATGTCGGGACGGGCTGCTAGTTCTCAAGTAAAATACTATGATAATGCACTGCCAGGAGTTTTTTCATGTGTACATTACCAGAGGATCGACTACCTAACTGCTCAGGGAGTGCTAATTTTCACCAGGATACTGCTTTGCCTTATCTTACATATTGCAAATGTGTACTATTTGGTACATGATGTTGGAAGAAGCCTGCTGATGTCCACATTGGATCAGTTTGCATCGTTATGTCCTGGTTATCAACACTTGGTCTTTTTTCAGTCATGTACTGTGCCCAGGCTTTCACTCCCAGGACCCAACCCCTCCAGTAAATTTCCGATGGATTATCACGACGGTCTCAATACGGGGGTAATTGCGATAATGTGATACACACAACTCATAATTCTGATCCCTGTGCAAACAAATCTGGGCCTGCGATGCTAGCTGTGCAGACGTCCACCTTCATGTGGTGGTGCCATTTGCGCATCCACGTGGAAGGGGAAAGGGATCCCAGCTATATAAGCAAATGGTCTTGATGCAAAAAAGACACCCGGGTGAAACGCATGAGAGGGATTCACTCATTATTTAGTTTCAGACATCTTGTGGGTTCTCTGTTTCTGGTGCATCTGAAACATTGCTAATAATCACAACCGGGAGGCTACTGGTGTTAGGAGTAATGTCTGCTGTTCCCATTTTGTTCATGTCTCCTCAGGTAGTCTTGCCACACCTTCTCCTCGACATGGCTATGGGGCATAGGGTATTTTTGCCAGCAAGAGATTAGCTGCTGCTTTTTTAATTATTAAAATTATTTTATTTTTTTACCTTCGGAATGTGTATATCCATGTTCAGCGGCTTCCAGATTCTTTGTAGAGTTTGAAAATCATTTTCTTTGTGTCTGTGGGGTTAGCAGAGGGTGTAAGTGCGATTGCTTTTTTCTGTCTCCATTAGACACATAGGGGTCCATTACGATGTCGGGCGGATCGCCACCGCCATGGTGGCGGTGGCGATCCGCCCGACATAAATGCCCACCCGCCACCCTTTCCCCCCGCCACATTACAATGGCGGGGGGGACCACAAAGGAGGGAAACACTGCCCGCCACTTTTCCGCCCCAGTCGCCTTGCGGCCGGGGCGGAAAAGGAATAATATGGTGGCGGTGTCTAATAGACACCGCCAGACATATTATGATGTGTGGTGTTCAGTGCCTTTCCGCGGCGGCGCTGCCGCCACGGAAAGGCAAGCGGTCTTCACTCTGGGGCCCCCTGCGGGCCCCCAGAGTGAAGTATAGGTGGGGGGTGCACATGGGGGGTACCTGTGGTGCCCCCCTTCATTGTCATTTGCAAAGCGGCAGGCACTGTGCGGTGCCTGCCGCTTTGCAAATGACAATGTGAAAGTGCATTTTCAGCATTGTGGCGGGCGGTGCAGAGAGCACCGCTCACCACAATGCTGAAAATACATGATGTGCCTGCCACTGTGGCGGGCACATCCTAATGGCACCCCCGGGACCCCCGCCCTTATGGCGGGCGGTCCCGATTTACGATGGGATGACGGGCGGGCAAAGTCTGCCCGTCCTCCTAATGGACCCCATAGTGTAGTTGAACAGACTGGACGATCAGGATAAACATTAAATACAATCGAAAATGATAGTTGATGAAGGGCATAGTTACTGATAAAAAATGAAGAGATCCAACCTCAGTGAATGTGCGTAAGAGGTATAATCCCACAACAGTGCATACGTAAAGTGCGTCAATAATTTTAGATTCATTCCATTGACCAAATCACTACATTGCAAGGTAAGTATAGACGAGGGGTAAGAATAGTAATCATGTACTTACCTCACAAGATAAGTATAGGTGGAGTTAAGAACAGTAATTATGTACTTGCCTTGGGATGTTGTGGTGGGCGGTGTAGTGGATGGGATATTATTGTTGAGTGAGGTTATATGCTTCAATATAGTGGCATTCGTTTATTACGCAGCTGACCCATTCTATTCGTGTCCCTAGCTCACTCATCTGCCTCTGTCCCGTATTCATTCAGTTCACTCATGTCCCACTCCCAGTCTTCTCATGTCCACAGGTTATTGACTCTACCCCCACGTTCACCCTGCTCACTAGGCTTCCATGTTTCCAATTCACCCCACCTACTCGTGTGCCCAGCTCACCCAGTCTACACACTGTATTGTATTGTAGATTTATGTAGCACTTATTACCCTCTGCCAGTGTGTTGAAGCACTTTGCCAACAGGTAGCTCGCTATACCATGGAGCCCAGAATTCGCTTGTAGTGCTAGTGCGATAGTTACATGGATACTATGCAAAATGTAACTAGAGTAGGCGTACTGATAAGTTGCACGCAGTTTCTAGTCTGGAGGAATCGTAGTTGTTTGATTTTTATTGATGCTGATATTAAATATATACTGATTTGAACCCCTGATTGTTTCTCCTTGATGAAAGGGAATAGACGACACGCGGTATAGTATCGAATGTGTATTATTGTAGGGTTTGGTTGTTGTACACAGTGTTATTGGATGGCCGTAGTGTTGTTAGCGAATACAGTTACACTTATTACCGGTAATGCTTATACAGGCCTGATGGGAAGGGATTGCTAGGTTTCAGTTTGGGAGTTCAAGCAGTACAGGACAGAAGGAGACTATGACTAACCAGGAATCGGTTATAGGGGTATAAAATATGCCTTTAAGGCAACACATGCATATTTTAGTGGTGGCCCACATGATGTGTCATGCCAAGGAAAACAAGTACAAGTAGACAATTTTTATTGATTTTTTTTATATATAATTACAGGGCTGTGTCCTTCAAATGGTTAGAACTAAAAGTTGTCTAAATTTCATTGGTGCTGTTGGGGTGTCCACTAGATGTCTGTAAATAGGGCAAGACTTCATTCTCGTTTCCAGAGGTAACCTAGTATTCCTTGTTTGTCGATGATGTGTTAGATATAATGTTCTATGACACCATAATTTTTAGGTCATGGTCATGAATATGTGATCCTTTAAGTTTCTCAATGTTCCACCAAGTCCACAATTCCTGTTGATATTGAGATCATTTTCCTATTTTTAAGAAGGGAATAACCTTGTTTTTAGCATCCTTCTAAAGTCCATATGATGTACAGGAGTCTGTATCTTTGCGGACAATGAATTCCATAGTTTTGTAGTTTGGATGGAGAATGAAGTACCACCAACAGTTTTCTTACTATATTGTGGAACTGTTAGTTACAGGGCCAATCAGGAGCACAGCATCCTTGTTTGGAAGTATTCCTTAAGTTTCACCTGTAAGCATGTTTGTTATTTTAAAGTTATTTCCTTGTGCATTTCGCAAGTAGTTTGAAGTTGGATCTTTTGACTAGAGGCAGTCAATATAGAGCCTTCAAACAGGTGAGATGTGGTCTCAAAACTTTAGGTGCAGAAGTTGTCTGTCTGCTGCATTTGTAATTCTTTAGCGTTATCTCATAGTAGATATTGCTACTTCAGGGTATAGATTATTGGTATGTTCCTTGTTTCCCCTGCTTGCGTCCCCAGCTCCCTGAGTCCGCACAAGTCCCAGCTCACCTGGTCTACTCATGGTCCCAGTTGGGTGAATCCACACATGCTCACTCATGGCGCCACCTGGTTGACTTTGTTCACGGTCCCGGCTCCATTGAATTTGCACAGGTTCCCAATTCACCCAGTCCGCTCATTTTCCTATCTTACCCATTTCACTCATATTTGCAGCTCATCCAGTCCACTCAAATTCCCAGTTCACTTATGGCTCTCTGATTTCTCCGGCTCATATGGTCCTCTTTCATTCACCACCCCGCACTCTTGCTTGAGGTCTGTGTGCTCTATTCACTTCTCAAGTCCTCAGAAATCCCACTATACGTCCCAGACTTTTCAGAAGTTAAATTTGGTTTTGTATTGTCAAGATCAACTATCAATTTGAGGCTGTTACACAGATGCCACTAGTTCTGTGTAGCTTGCACATTTCCCCACTTGTAACAGCTCCAACAAATTTGCCAACTTATTGTCCAGGATGAACCTGGTTCTTCAGTAAATTTTTCTGTCCTTTTTTTGAATATTAGGTTTTAGAAAATATGTTTTTTTGCATATACTCACAAACTTAACGAGCAGACCGTCTGTCCCATATGCCCCATGGCATAGAGAGGCTGTAGTTAGGACACTACTGCACCTCATGAATGTGGGTATGGTGCTTCCAGGCAGTCCCTCATCACTTTCCTTCCTAGTGACTAGAGACTGGCAGGAAGAAGTTTGCCAATCATGCGCTTTACTAAACCAGTGCCCCTTGTCTCCTTTAATCACCCAGAAAGCACTCCATCTTTCTGTTCCCAGAAACCCTCTGAAGTCTCTTAGGGGGTAGAAATGGCATCATTACCAACTCATTATCTGTCGCCCCTTCGCGCCTTCCTCCTTCTCTTCTGTGCCAATTTGTAGTCTGTACAGGAAGTGACAATCAAGGATTAAACACAAACTGTTATGGAGGGGCAGTGATGCTGGTGCTTGGTCTCAGCTCCTTAGCTAACCAGATAGTCAAATTCATTCAAGTTTTAGGCCTAGTAATACATATAAAAATACAATTAATCTAAGCTCCTTCGATGGAAATATGCATCATACCTCTTGAAAATCTGATCGCAATTCACTGGGTGCTTCTCTTCCTCTTGTTCCTGTAAAGTGGGCGCAAGTGTGTGGAAGAAAGCACATTTTAGGTCTAGCTTGGAGGCAGCTTGAGTTTTTTAATTACCTTATGTAATCAAAGATATTAATAAATACAAATTACACATATATAAATACTTATGGGGGCTTTGGGTGAGCCCCTTTCATTAGTCTGTGCATTTGTCATTCACAATGTACATCTGCCCACAACAGCATACAGAACGGCCCATGTTTCAGCCCACTTCAGCCATTGACTGTGTTGCACTTTGAGTGACGGCTTTTTACCTGATCAGATGCGCACATCCATTAAATAAATTTTGCACTTCAGTGTCAGGGCTTAAGGTCCAAGCTGGCGTGTCAAGTTATGCTACGGTTTATTTATTTATTTATTTATTTGAAAGGGTATGCTTGCCAACTTTGTATAGCGACAATTTTAGCTCTTTATTTTTAATTTGTATTGTTTGTGCTAGCAAAAAACAAAAGGATTTGCAGCCAAGTCCAGACCTATGGACTTTGCCAATGCTTGTTCATATTGTGGTCATCAATGTAATGCACACATTTGTGGTCACCACTCCCAAATCCTGATCAGTGCTTTAAATGGAAATTCAGAAGTGCCGGTACCCTGTATTCAGAGTACCTATTGACTCGTGAGAAGTACCAATACTCTTCCATTAAATGTATTACAGCAGAGCTGACAAGTGCAGGTACTCTCCATATTAAATTAAAGAAGTGCAGGTACTCAGTCCTGAATAGTACATGCCCATTTAAAGCACTGATCCTGATTCATAGAATCTGGATTTGCAGATAATCCTGAATGCAAATACCACTCAATAGTGTGAAAAAAACTTAACGTTGGTTGAATTGTCACATTGGTGTGGCGAAAATGTCTCCATCAGGAATATTGTTAAACCCCACTACTAAGGCCTAACTTGGTTAGTATTCACTGTGGGTTTTCTAACCTTACTGACACACACACACATTTAGAGCTGCATGAAGTTAAAGTGAGTATGCAAATAATGCGATGGTGAAAAAGTGCCACAAGCACCCCAATATTTTTTAGGGATCTACATTTTTTTCTACACAGAAAAATATTTCACATGTCGAGACAAAAATATGTTTAAAGGCATTGCACCATCATATTACGTCCTGTAGATTTTCTTCGATGTGGACAGTCCGCATGAAGGAAGTGTATGGGGGTAGAAATATGCCTGAGATTTACAATGGACTTTGTGAATTCGAAAAATGAATTAATGTATGCAAATCCTAGGAGGAAATCTATGGCACGCAAATGTCCTCACTTTAATATGAATCGAGCATAACACAGAGCCATAAAGAAGTTATAGTGGGAAAAAAGCACAAATAGTTTCAAGTCAGCTTATTCTCCTGTCTTTTCTATCACCTGGAGGTCTCACTCCTCCCATCCCACCCAATTCATGAACAAAAGCATTGATACTACTCATTCAAGCCTTGACCCATCAAACTCACGTTCATTATTATGTGCTTTTATGATTCTTCATTTTATTTGATGGGTTTTTCAGTACAATTCAAGCACAAGTTAGCGGACAGCGGGTAATAAAGTTAAACAGGCACATATTTGCTACATACAAATTCCAGATAACATAAAGGTAAAACCCTGCTTCATTAATTGTCTTTTTACTCCCACTGACATCGTTTTGCAATGGTCAGGAGTAGTAGATAATACGCTAACCAGGGCTCGAGTCAGGGTACCACGCGGGTGGACGGCGGGCGTCCCCCACTTATTTTAACGGGAACTCGATAACTGGAGCAAATGGAGCCACACATTCAGTCTTTGGCCTCTCTGGGGCGAGATCGGAGCTCATTCAGAATGCTGCTCACGCGTTGGTTTCTCTGATACAATCGCATCAAAGGGGTGAGCGAGGGGAGGCAATGAGTCCGATGGTGCAAGCCACCTTTCGTGACGTCACTTCCGGTTGTGACGTCAGCGTTCCCCCACTTCTTTTTTTAGGACTTGTGCCCTGACGCTAACTTTCCCTTTGGTGACGCTGGTACAGTCCATATATGGCTCTAGTACTGTTCATGCCACCCTGGCTTCAGGGGCCATTAAGGACTTGGCAGGAACTGCAAGAAACATGGCTGTCTGAGCTCTGTTTTCTTTATTTCATTTCTGCTCAGAGTCCAACCCACCGCTCTTGACACTCTACATAAGTGTAAGGCTTTTCAGGGCCTAATGTTGGAACAAGTGGTCAACCACATGATGTCATTATGGGTAGGTCAGCGGAGGAAAGAGTGTGTGATATCACTTCTGCTACCCCTGGTATACTTGCAGCTTATGTTTAGAGCTCTCAGTCCCACTAAGTGAGCATTGGTTCTCCCCAGCTTCATTTCGAGACCAAACCATGCCGCTGATAGGTAGTAACAGCAGTGGGGTATGTGGTTAACCTACAAGGGATGAAATCATTTCATATTTCAAGATATTTCTTTGTGTGATACTGTGGCATAAATGATGGGATATGGTCCCTAAACCAAGCAAGGAAACCTTCTTCCCAATATATCATATATACGGATTGGAAGTTATTTGCCAAAACAGGTGTAATCCTGTAAAGCTGACGGGGCTCTGGGCCTCTCGAAATAAATTTGACACCTTACACTACGTCATAATTGCCATATTCTTTCCAGCGTGTCGATACCCTTCTGCACCTTTGCCTGCTGAACTGTTCCTGTATCAAGCGCTGGAGGACTGGTATAGCGCTCTGTGTTCCTGTCGAAGCGCATCTGTAAGCGCCACTTTTCGCCGGAGCAGCTCATTGCTGTAACTGACATCTCAGGACTAAGGGCTTGAGGCACTCAGGGCTGCGAGCGAGCAGACTGCTGGACTCCAACTCCCAAGAGTCCCAGCAGCTGCCTCACCGATCACACCTGGTGACGCTCTCCCTCAAGGCCACGCCCCCTTCTTCCCTGCAAAAGGCGCCGGATTTCCACCAACAGCGGATACCCTTCTGCACCTTTGCCTGCTGAACTGTTCCTGTATCAAGCGCTGGAGGACTGGTATAGCGCTCTGTGTTCCTGTCGAAGCGCATCTGTAAGCGCCACTTTTCGCCAGACCCGCTCCGCGGGTCCCGCTTCACCGGAGCAGCTCATTGCTGTAACTGACATCTCAGGACTAAGGGCTTGAGGCACTCAGGGCTGCGAGCGAGCAGACTGCTGGACTCCAACTCCCAAGAGTCCCAGCAGCTGCCTCACCGATCACACCTGGTGACGCTCTCCCTCAAGGCCACGCCCCCTTCTTCCCTGCAAAAGGCGCCGGATTTCCACCAACAGCGGATACCCTTCTGCACCTTTGCCTGCTGAACTGTTCCTGTATCAAGCGCTGGAGGACTGGTATAGCGCTCTGTGTTCCTGTCGAAGCGCATCTGTAAGCGCCACTTTTCGCCGGACCCGCTCCGCGGGTCCCGCTTCACCGGAGCAGCTCATTGCTGTAACTGACATCTCAGGACTAAGGGCTTGAGGCACTCAGGGCTGCGAGCGAGCAGACTGCTGGACTCCAACTCCCAAGAGTCCCAGCAGCTGCCTCACCGATCACACCTGGTGACGCTCTCCCTCAAGGCCACGCCCCCTTCTTCCCTGCAAAAGGCGCAGGATTTCCACCAACAGCGGATACCCTTCTGCACCTTTGCCTGCTGAACTGTTCCTGTATCAAGCGCTGGAGGACTGGTATAGCGCTCTGTGTTCCTGTCGAAGCGCATCTGTAAGCGCCACTTTTCGCCGGACCCGCTCTGCGGGTCCCGCTTCACCGGAGCAGCTCATTGCTGTAACTGACATCTCAGGACTAAGGGCTTGGGGCACTCAGGGCTGCGAGCGAGCAGACTGCTGGACTCCAACTCCCAAGAGTCCCAGCAGCTGCCTCACCGATCACACCTGGTGACGCTCTCCCTCAAGGCCACGCCCCCTTCTTCCCTGCAAAAGGCGCCGGATTTCCACCAACAGCGGATACCCTTCTGCACCTTTGCCTGCTGAACTGTTCCTGTATCAAGCGCTGGAGGACTGGTATAGCGCTCTGTGTTCCTGTCGAAGCGCATCTGTAAGCGCCACTTTTCGCCGGACCCGCTCCGCGGGTCCCGCTTCACCGGAGCAGCTCATTGCTGTAACTGACATCTCAGGACTAAGGGCTTGAGGCACTCAGGGCTGCGAGCGAGCAGACTGCTGGACTCCAACTCCCAAGAGTCCCAGCAGCTGCCTCACCGATCACACCTGGTGACGCTCTCCCTCAAGGCCACGCCCCCTTCTTCCCTGCAAAAGGCGCCGGATTTCCACCAACAGCGGATACCCTTCTGCACCTTTGCCTGCTGAACTGTTCCTGTATCAAGCGCTGGAGGACTGGTATAGCGCTCTGTGTTCCTGTCGAAGCGCATCTGTAAGCGCCACTTTTCGCCGGACCCGCTCCGCGGGTCCCGCTTCACCGGAGCAGCTCATTGCTGTAACTGACATCTCAGGACTAAGGGCTTGAGGCACTCAGGGTTGCGAGCGAGCAGACTGCTGGACTCCAACTCCCAAGAGTCCCAGCAGCTGCCTCACCGATCACACCTGGTGACGCTCTCCCTCAAGGCCACGCCCCCTTCTTCCCTGCAAAAGGCGCCGGATTTCCACCAACAGCGGATACCCTTCTGCACCTTTGCCTGCTGAACTGTTCCTGTATCAAGCGCTGGAGGACTGGTATAGCGCTCTGTGTTCCTGTCGAAGCGCATCTGTAAGCGCCACTTTTCGCCGGACCCGCTCCGCGGGTCCCGCTTCACCGGAGCAGCTCATTGCTGTAACTGACATCTCAGGACTAAGGGCTTGAGGCACTCAGGGCTGCGAGCGAGCAGACTGCTGGACTCCAACTCCCAAGAGTCCCAGCAGCTGCCTCACCGATCACACCTGGTGACGCTCTCCCTCAAGGCCACGCCCCCTCCTAAGGTCAGTCAATAAACAGAGACTCCGTGCACCGCTGCGCGGGAGCGCGCGGGTAGCGCCCGGGAGAAGCCCGGGACAAGGGCGGGCCCTCTGAGGCCCTCAGAGGCACGAGAAGGCTAGGCTAGGCCCATCCCCTTAGGCCCGGTAAGTCATACCTTATTGTAAACTACTTGTGAGACTGCACCTAAAGTTAATCTGCAGCCGGGTAGGCATTTAAGCTCCTTTCCATTAGAAACACTTACTTGCAGTGTAATCACAGAATTCCCGATCGACATAAAACTCGCTCCTTTATAGCGCACTCACGATAGTGTTCCCCAGTCAAGATGACAAAGAAACTAAGATCTGGTAAAATAATAGTAGGAAGATCCAGCTCCAAAACAAAATCAAATCCCCTTCGAAACAAACATAGCCAATCTACCAACATGAAAAGTACCTGCCAGCTTTTTAACTTCTGGGAAAAGGGTAAAAACAAAGCCTTAGGGTTGGCTAATAAAGCAATGGACCCAAAAGATCCCGGAGTTACCCATTTAGACTTTACCCTAAATGATGTTTTAGAAAATCTTGAAATTAAAAAAGCTAAGGCGGACCCAAGTCCAGCTAGGACGCTACAATCCCCCCCCAAGAGTGAGTTCTCACCCCCCCTGTTTTCTACTCTGAAAAATATTATTGACCTAGTACCAGAGGTAATTATAAAAACAAAAAAAGATATAGAGCAAGACAATTTAAACATCATGGCAATTCCCCTCGATGAAGCTACTCAGCCTGCAAACAGTTCTCTAACCAAAACTTCATTTCACAATGGTTTGTCTCCAATGATTCTAGATGAAGTCCTATGTCAACGGTATTTAGAATCCGATCCCACAGCAGTTGAGTTACCCCAGAATACTCCGCTAATGTCAAACCATGCCGGCCTACAACTTTACAGCAGTACCCCTTCCAAAACCTCACACTCTCACTTTTCCTCTAGCCCAACTTTAAACTTGTTCGGAATAAATTCCTCCCAATGTAAGGGGCCCGACAAACCGCTTTCTGACTCCCTCTGCATCTTAGAACATTTATTGGCCTCTATCTTACACTTATTGGAAAAATTTGTGGGGGGATCTGATTGTGTGCTTGACACAGTGACCCAAATCCTAAAAGTCCTGCTGAGGTCCCAAAAAGAGAATGAAGCGGGCGGGAAGGGGCCCTCCTCCCCTCCCACGGCCCCAGATCAGATTGGCATAAATGAGCAACCCCTAGTAGCTACAACTACTTCAAAAATAGTGCAAGAGAAAACAGGTGCTTCCTATCCATTTTCCAATTTAAATGGCTCAGTAAATCACGATTTTGTAATAAAACCCCATGGGGAAACCCCGCTAAAAACTGGAAATAATTTATTCCCAATTTTTAAGAAACAGAAGGGGGACGGGGAAACAGAGGAGGAAGCTATTCAGGGGGAACCTGATAATAGAGAGAAAATAGGGCCTTTAAAAAAGAACGGAAAGCACAAAAGGAAACTGTTAAGACGGATAGATAAAAATAGGCGGAGGAAAAAAAATTTATTCAGGAAATACTTAAACTCTCCCCCACTGGAAGTGTCACCTCAAGCACAGATGGCAGCGGGAAATAACAAAAACCCCGTTAATATGTTAGCCAAAGAAAACACTTCCTTAACATCCAAGGCAAAATCACCCTTCTTACCTACCCATACATCCCCCTTGTCAGCAATTACTAACATATTTACTTTTGGCCAACAAAGCAATAATACTAGGGTTACAAAAGTGGCACATAAATCGTCCTCCCCATGTCAGGTTTTAAAGCCACTTACCCAAGCAACCATGGCACTTAATCCCTTCGCATCCGCCTTCCAGGGTGTAACAGCTCAGGGTGCTCCTCCCCAAGGCTCTATGAACCAAGAAGCAGATAAACCAACTCCATTAGGGCAAGAGCATAATCACCCCGCCGAAAAAATGTCTTCTTTCAATCCCTTTGTAATTACACCCATGGAAGCTCCTGCAAAGGTTACCTCGGGCAAAGAATACATAGAAAACAATATAGATACTGTATGGGTAGACTTCTTTCCCCTTTTTGAACCTGACTGTATTCTGAACAGATCCCTCCTGTTGAAATACTTCCAAGAATCCGCCAATCTGAAACTTATTCAATCAGCCGACCTAGATATAGTTCTGCAACAAGAGTCTGAAGTGGGGAAGGTTACGAGGGTGAAGTTTTACTCTAAACTGGTAGCTAACCTCATCTTGCAACGGGCTGAAGACCTCCAGAGTAGGGGAATAGATGTAATTCCTGTTTTAATGCCCTCCTGTCGGAATAAGGCTGTTAAAACGCTAAACCAACGGAATCCCCCGACTTCCATGCTGCTTGCCGCAGCAGGCAATATAAATAACTTGGGTGAAATCAAAGAATTAAAAATAAGCAAGTCTAGTGATTCTCGTGTGGTATCATATGCTCAAACCTCCTTTTTAACTTATCAAACTACTCCCAGAGAGGAAAAGGATCTCTGGAATTGGCTGCCCAAAGTATTAGCCGACAAATCTTCGGGAAAACCATTATCTAATCAGTTCCTTTAGCACGGATTTATCTATAATATCATGGAATTCAGCAGGTCTAAAAAACAATATGGAGAAAATACAATTTCTCCTATCCCTAGAAGCAAACATCATATGCCTCCAGGAGAAATGGTGCAATGAAAATATCCAAATAGGGAAGGACTATATCGTTCTAGAAGGCAGCGCCACTGCGAATAAAAAAGGCCATGCCAGCGGGGGCATAGCCTGCCTATTATCCAACCGTATAAACTGGGACTACAACCACTTCCTGGACTCGAGTAAACTTTTCCAGGTAGTTACCCTGTTTGGGTCAGGCAACCTTTTAGCTGGAATCCACCTGGCCTTGATAAATGCCTACATCCCTCCTGAAACGGGTTTTAACACAATTTTAAATAAAATCTTCCTCCATATACAGAGCATTAAGGAGAAAGATCCTGGAACGGTTATTATCCTTACCGGGGACTTGAATTGTAAAATCTCCAACTTTAGCTTAAATCTATTTTCTGACAAAATAAGAGAAGAAACACTCCATATTCCTCGGGCAACGTTCCCCGAAAATATATTAACAAATAAACGGGGTAAATTATTACTAAACGAGTTGGCAGAAATCGATGGGATAATCGCAAACGGGCGTCTCCCCTCGGACTCTCCAGCAAACTTTACCCACAGATCGTATCAAGGGGAATCGATTCTTGATTATGTTATAACAGGGTCTCATTCATTTGAGTTATTAAAGGATATCGCTGTAATCGATACCATCTTCAGCGATCATAAAATCATTTCAATCTTAATGAACGTACATCCCCCTAAATGTGACCAATGGTCCTTGAACAGTAACCAAATAAATTTTGGTAACAGTTCGGGAAGATGTTATTGGAATGCAAGGGCTCATCGTTACCTGGAGGATATGCTAGATATAGCAATCTCCGAGCTCCCTTCTTGGTATGGCCGTGAAAACGAGCTTTTTTCCTTATTCCTGAATTCAATAATAACAGGGGTTGAAAAGCAGAATAAGAAAAAATCCACCAAAATAACCTACTGTCCCCTGAAATTGCTCAATGTAGACCTGAATAAACTTATAAGGGCCCAATACTTAAATAGAACTGAGGATAAATCCCGACAAATAACAACACTAAAAAGGAGAAGGAGGCGACTCTTATATGCTCTTCAAAAAGAAAAAGAGGATACCATCTGGGTAAAAATAAGGGAAGCTGCAACTAATGGAGAATTGAGACAATTTTGGTCCCTTATAGGCGAAGGGTGCGGAACGAGAACCATTCCACTCCCTATCCCTATCGAGGAACACATATGGAGGGATTTTGTCTCTAACCTCTATGCCAGTAACCATTCAGTTTCCCCTCAAGTACGGGTTTTAGACATTAGCCAACCGACAGAGTCTTTTTCAGAAAAAGACATAGAACTCGCCATTGGGGAAATGAGACGCTCAGGGGCTATGGGCCCCGATGAAGTCCCAATTAATGTGTTAAAGCAGAACAGGGGCAAATGGAGCAAGCTCTTATGCCCTATCTTTAATTCCTGCATATTCAGCGGAAAGGTCCTACCTTCCTGGAAGGGAAGCATCCTGGTCCCATTGTACAAAAAGGGTGATCGTCTTCTCCCCCAGAACTATCGCCAGATTGCATTGTTGGATGCAATCGGCAAAGTTTTTACTAGATGCCTGCTCAAACGGATAAATGCTTGGGTTGAATCTGCAAATATCCTTCCACTTGAACAGACAGGCTTTAGAAAAAACCACGGGACCATGGATAATCTAACTGCCCTCCAGGTAATAGTTGATAAGTACATAAGAGCGAGGAAGGGAAGAGTCTATGTGGCTTTCATAGATTTCTCCACGGCCTTTGATAAGGTCGACCGTCAGGTATTGTGGAGAAAGCTACACATCTTAGGAATGCCACATAGCCTCTTACGCTTGGTCCAGGATCTGCATGACGATACATGGTGCAAGGTTCTGTTGGGAGGAGAAAGAGGTCTCTCCGGGCTCATTCCATCTGCAAATGGCCTCAAACAGGGCTGCCTACTAGCTCCCCTCCTATTTTCCCTTTATGTTAGTGACCTTCCCCTTACTCTATCAACATGTGTAGGAATTGCTCCACGTTTAGGCGAAAGACACATCCCCTGCCTAATGTATGCAGACGATATTCTAATATTAGACCTCTCCCCTAAGGGTCTTAATAACCGTCTGCATGCACTACACATCTTCTCTGAAGAGCACTTTTTGAAAATAAATATTTCTAAAAGTAAGATAATGTGCTTGGAGGGACGAAACAAACTAAAACTGGACCACATTAGTTGGGAATTGGGAGGTCAGAAATTAGAAAGAGTAAAATCGTACGTCTTTCTAGGTATGGTAGTCACTAGTAATTTAAGTAATAAATTACACATTGAAAGCAGTTCTCGAAAAGCAAAGTCACAGGGTAAAGGCCTAAGAACTCTGTATAAATCAACAGGTCAGAGACACTTCGTTCATCTGTTGGAGGCCTTTCGGGCAAAAGTTCCCCCGACTCTGCTCTACGGGGTAGAATTAATTGACCTAGCGGAATGGGGCTTTTTAGACACAGTGGAGGGCTCCCTACTGAGAAATTTAACCTCGGTTAATAATAGTTGTAGCTCTGCAACCCTGCGTCTAGAACTCGGCCTTAGGAGTAGCTGGGCTCAGGGACTTGCAGGAGTGATTCGCTGGGTCATTAGTCTGATTAAAGGAAAGCCATCCACTCTCAGATCTCTTATTACAAAAGAGTTGATGGGCCCCCTAAATGCATACTCGATCCTAATAAAGAACTATAGGAAAGCTATCACTCTTTTGGAGTTGGAGGAAGCTTCCATCTTAGAGCTTTCCATGAATCAATTGAAATTACAACTAAAACAAGCTACATGGAAGCTAAGCTACGAGAGGGATCGGAATTTAACAACACAAAAAAAGGGGGCCACTCAAGTTGTTGATTCCTATTCAATCAGACAGATACAACCCTATCTGTCATGGAACATCCCGCATGGCTTACGCCGCTTTTGGCTACTTCTCAGGCAGGACTTGCTCCCCATGAACAAGTTGTTGGCCAAATGGTACGGAATATCCAATGTATGTAATTTCTGTAACCTAGCAATTCAAGACTCCAAACATGCCCTGTTAGCTTGTCCTGCATTATTGACTTACCGGCGCCTCTGGATAAAACCGGCTTGTATTCAGTTTGGTATTTCTTCTGCAACAGCTCTGTTGGATGCTATTTTTAGCCCCCCGAATGGAATTTTTTGTAACAAAATTTTTAATTTTTTTAAATGTTTCTTAGAACTTTATTAATAGAATGGTAAATTACTTTTGTATAATTACTGTCTGTATGAGTTGTTTTATACGGTCAAAATTTTTCATTGTCTTGTAATTGTATAATATGTGGATCTCCACGGAGTTCCAAAACATATTTAATAAAATTGAATTGAATTGAATCCAGCGTGTCGAACTTGAGTCTTGTTACACCACTTGGCAATTTATTAAAAGACTACTCCGTTCTCAGGTTACTTTTTTTTATTTTACAAGCAAGATCAAGGAATCCTTGACACCTGTGAGCTAATTCCCATAAGCCACGGTCTAGTCAGGATTATTTATTTATTTATCTCCAATAGCTTTTCAGGTCCAGTAATTTGCAAGCCTACGTCACAGCCACGTAACGTGTGATTTAAAATAGCACTTTACACTACGCTTTACAATTATTTCCATTAAAAAAAATCTATAATAAATACACAACCTGTGTCTTTTGGTAAGCGTGCGCATGCATTTTGAATGCACGTGCACACCTACAAAATGGCGAGGTGGCCGCATCATCACCGACAAATCAGCCGTTAATTATCGCTGGTGCCAGGGCACACTGAAAGTTTAAATCTAAGGGGCGCAGAGCTGCGAGAGTGCCATCCCGGCACCGCTGCCAGCCTCAGGCATTCACACTGGTCCTCTTGGGGCTTCCCAGTCTGCCCTCGACTCTTCCAGAGGTGTGGGTCCCAGGGTGGCACTTTTGTTACAAAAAACACTCCAAAACCGAGCAGATCTTGAACCTTTGAACTGCCGTGTTGACAAGCGCGTGCGTCAATGATGAAATGCTGAGCCACCCAGCGCCATCAGGTTTCGGCTGCACTGGCGCGCACTTGGCCGTTGCACTGAATCTGATCCCTGCCTGTCAGCTGTGTGAGCTCCTGGCTCTTTTCAGGAATTCTTTGTGGGCTTTCAAGGCACAACCGCTGAAATCGAACCTGCCTAGCACAGCACAAAGGCCTCTCTGTGGCACGTATGTCAGATAAATTACCGCCTGCCAAGTGTAAATGATTATTTTTTTTCTGCTCGGAGGTAAACTCCAAGCTAGAGGGATTTTGTATTGAAAGGAGTCTCCCGTGTGTGCTTTTATGAAGAGTGTCTGCCTGTTTGGTACCCAGGCAGCAGGTGTCAATGAAGCAGGGGGTCGTGTCCTCCTTTTAGTGACACCTTTCACCCCTTCATCGGTGGTGGTGGGGACTTGTCAGCTGAATCCCCTTAGCTGTACTCCATGAGACCAGCCGCACAGGGCATGACAGTGGTTGCGCAGTGCTTAATTTGAGCCGGTTGTTGCTGTTCACGTTGACTAATACCCTGATTTGGAATCACCATTTACCGTGCCTCACCAGACCTTCACCCAGTGTTAGAAAGAACACAAAATGAGAAAAGAAAGAGTAAGAGAAAGAGGCAGAACAGTGAAGCAAGTATGAACAAGCATTTACAATGCAATGGTTTTGCCTTTGTTAAAGTTAGAGCTATTGGCATTGCTCTTGACATTATTTTTATTTATGGTTTTTTTAACATAAATAAATGGCATTGTCATTTACAATGCCAATAGCTTAATCTGTCGCAAATGCCACCCACAAACACCCACAGAGATCCCCCCACACACACACAGCGCCCTCCCACACACACCCACACAGAGCCCTCCACACATACACTCACACAGAGCCCCCCACACACCCACCCACACAGAGCCCCCCCCACAGAGCCCCCACCCCACAGAGCCCCCCCACACAGAGACGAAGTATGCTACATTTAATGCGAGTCACAGGGCTTTCTACAACATCGTTGATGAGCCGTGAGACAGTAGTGACATTATAACACTCTGGCTTTAGATCTCATCCACAGAGGATACCAGACCCTTCTGGTGTGCATTAGTTATCATTTTAACTGCTCCACTCTGCTATAATGTGAACAACAAAAACCTATATTTTGTAAGCTGTAGCGCTGACGTAAAGTGTTATTTTGACTGATTTGTACAGAATCTAAATTCTTAATCCAGCACCATCTCTAGACTGAGACTAACTTTTCGACCATGCTACACCGGGGAAACCAAGACCCAAAAAGTGTACCTACTGCATGTTTTAACATGTCAATCATACCAAAGGCCTTAGGACACCAATGGTGAACAAGTTTCTTGCTTAAGAACCGCTGAGTCACCACTGACTGCCTAAGGGCACAGCGAGAAGACCTGGTTGTTCCATCGCATTGAAATCAGCACTTAGCCAAAAGATGCCCCCTGAGCCCTCAGGCTCCAAATGCGGAATGCAGGCTGATGCCCCTCGTGGGGTTGGGCACCAATGTGGGGGCCTCGTTGGAGCGGCCCACTGCCAGTCGGGGCCGCTCGGTGATGGGTGTGAGGAGCCCCGCACCTCCCGGAGAACAACCCGGCTCTTGCACTCACCGGGTCTCTGCAGGCAAGGGCTCCTCTGCTCTGCTCCGGTCCGCGGGCGGCTTCACGAGAGCTCCCGCTCCTCGGGGCTCTCTCTGCACACTCCTCCCCCTCTCTCTCCTGAGCCTTCCCTCGCCTTGGGAGCCGAGGGGGGGGAGAAGGAAAGACGCCGGCTTCTCCTCGCACCGGAGCGCGGGGTGGCCTCCCGTCCGCTTCCGGCTGTCTCTAGGTCCTGCCCCCGGCCTGCCTGACTTCCGGGTCGCGGCTGCAGCCAATCGCAGCGCGGCCCTGGGGTCGGGAGGCGGGACAGCGTCTCCTGATTTCTCCCCGGCCGACGGCAGTGAAAGCACGGGGCAATACCGGGTGGGCACCGGCTTGTGTCAAATAAACAATAATCGAGGTGGGCACTCGATCGGAGCATTTACAAGGGCCCGGAGACACAGACCGCGGGAGGGGGGGCGGGCACGGGCACACCGAGAGGGGGGGGCGGGAAAGGGCACGCCGACAGCGGGAGAGGGGGGGCGGGAACGGACACACGGGGAGAGGGGGTCGGGAACGGACACACGGGGAGAGGGGGGCGGGAAAGGGTAATCAAAAGGCAGAGCACTCACCTGGACTTCTTGGAGCAACGAGAAGTCGACGGGCCCCGGCGCCATCTTCGGCGCAATGACAAAAACATGACTTGAGGAAAGCAAAAAAATAACCCCGCCCATGACTACACAGAGGGAACGCCCAGGGAAAAAATCTCGGGAACGCCCCCGAATCTGGTCCGTGAATGACGGACAGATCTCTGTTCCAATGGCTAGCCTCCATTTATGGAGCTAGCCAATGGAACAGAGGGCGTATTCAAGTGTCCCTTATTGAAGACTACAGATTTCTCCTGGGGGCGGAGCTAAAGCTCCGTGCCCCAGGCAAAACCTAAAAAGTACATAAAAGAGAGAGATAAAGGAGCAAGGAGTGGTGGATGAAAGAGGCATGAGCTGGAATCAAAAGTAAGTACACAGCCTTGGTATTCAGCACTTCGACAACATTTGTAGCGCCAGTTATGGGCTTCTGAGCAAACCTGTGGCCCTGATATTCAATATGCTAGAGCTAGACAATTGTTTCAGGAGTTTTGGTGCAAGCAACAGAAAAAGTAGATCCTCCCCGTATATGGTTGGGTATTAAGTGATAAACAGGTTCTAGCGAGTTTTTAACACCCTGTGTTCCCGTTGCCACTAGCTGTGGTGTGGCCCCAAAATATTGTCAGAATATTGTGTGACATAAATATTGTGCCCTATAGATTGTTTATAAATATCTCATCTCCTTGGGTTAAGATTTTCTATTATTAACTCCCGTAGGGCAATATTACTGTACATTTCTGTATACGGTATTCTGCCATAAAACCACTGCTCGAATGATAGCTAAGCACTTGAATCTGGAGTCATGTTGACCAATAGATACTTTGGGCCTGATTATTTTGGCGGCCATGGGATCGGCAAACTCGCAGTGGGACCACCAAACTCGCGGTGGAGGTGCGGTGGCAGTTGGGGACTGCCGCAACAGCGGCCTGACCGGCGTATTACAAGTACATCGTGAACGTAGAGCGTAGAGCGTCGGCCCCTTGGTTCACCCCCCAATTAAGAGAGCAGCGGCAGGGCTGTAAAAGGGCTGAGAGAGTCTGGAGACGGGCCTATGACCCGACCGAGAAAATGAAGCTTCGAGTAATAACTAAAGCCTATCACCAGTCAATCTGGAGTGAAAAAAAGGCTTATTTCGAGCGTCGTATCGATGAGGCAGAAAATGGATGCAAGGAAATTTTAAAAGTTGTTCTGGATTTCACCTCTCCAGCCACTTGTACACCAGCTCATACTCATTCAGAAGTATGGATAAAACAGCTTGCAATTTTTTTTGTAAATAAAATCACTACCATCCAAGCCTCTCTTTTCCATCCTAGCTCTCGGTCGGTTGTTGATCCTTCATCTCCCCCCCGTTTAGGGAGGATCCTGGCCCTTCTCTTTTACAGTTTCCATATCTATGCCTTGACACATCCTTAGAGCTTTTGTCAGGCCTGAAATCAGGCTCTCCACTTGACCCGTGCCCGGCTAAACATCTGGGGAAGGTGGCACCTGCCCTAAATGCTTTGTTGAACCCTCTTCTAAATTCTTCATTGTCAACTGGAGTGGTTCCGGTGGCATGGAAACATGCCTTGATCCTGCCATTGATTAAAAAGCCCACCTTGGACCCCCTTATCCATGCCAACTACAGGCCTATTTCCCTTCTCCCTGCTCTGGCGAAAGTGGCCGAGAGATTTGCATATCGAACGATTTCCAATTTCATCGAAGGAAATGACCTGTTGCATGATACGCAATCTGGGTTTCGTGCAAACTTTAGCACGGAGTCGGCTCTTCTCGAGGTCACAGATGCCATCAGGGAAAGACTCGACTCTGGGGGAAGGGCCATGTTGGTCATGTTGGATCTGCCGGCGGCTTTCGACACCGTTCCTCATGATCGCCTCCTCATAAGACTCTGGGAGAGCGGCATTCGGGGAACGGTGTGGAAATGGCTTAAATCCTTTCTGGCCGACCGCCGGCAAACGATCTGGGCGCCACCATTTTCCGCTGATATGGCTCCGCTAGAGGTAGGGGTTCCGCAGGGTTCCATTCTTAGCCCCATGCTATTTAACATCTTTATGGCACCTCTGGCGGGAGTCGCGGAATCCTTTGGCGCCCAGATAGTATCCTACGCCGACGACACCCAGCTCCTTTTCACTTGTGATAGGGGTGGGGCATTCGACGGCGTAAAGATCAGGGACTGCCTTAGTGCGGTCTTTGAGTGGTTCAGGTGCAATGGTTTAAAGTGCAACTCCGACAAGTCGGAGCTGCTCTTCTTTGGATGCTCCTGTGAACCAGATTGGAAGGCTTGGTGGCCACAAGATCTGTTCCCTCCTGACAATGTGTCTCTCAAGGCAAAAAATCTGGGAGTGATCGTGGACAGTGAACTGTCCTTTGGGCCACATATCTCGTGTCTCTCAGGCAAATGCTTAGGCATTTTGCGAATGCTGAGGAAGTTTCTTCCTCTGGTGTCTCACCAGCACAGGAAGATTATTGTTCAGGCCTTGATCGGATCTCGACTGGACTACGCAAACGTTCTTTTCTTGGGTTTACCAAAATATCTTCTGAACCGTTTGCAAGTAGTCCAGAACTCCGCAGCTCGTGCTATCTATGGACTGCCGAGAAGAGCAGGAGCTACGGTTTTACTGAATTCTTTACATTGGCTACCGATCGCCAAAAGAATTCTTTTCAAGTGTCTGACTTTTGCTTTTAAAGCTCTACATGGAACTTGTCCTAAGTACATAGGGAAACGCCTCTCCCGCTATGTACCTAGTCGATCTCTGAGATCATCTTGCCTATCTAAAATGACAGTCCCAGTAATCAGGCGTGCAAGGATTGGTGGTCGATCCTTTCGCTATTTAGCCCCGAAGGAGTGGAATGAACTACCACTCTCTCTCAGACAGACTCCCAATCTTCTTACTTTTAGAAGAGAGTTAAAAACGTGGCTGTTCACGAAACAAATGTGATTCCTCTCTTGTGTCTGCTTTTAAGTTGTTGTGTTGTTGTTTACTAGCTGCTCTTTCTTCACCAAAGCGCCGGGATGCTCCTTGGAGTCGCCGAGCGCTATAGAAGAAATAAATTAACATAACATAACATAACATAACATCAGTTTGACCTCCCTAGCACCGTAGCAACCTGCAGGGATCAGCGGTCCCTGGCGGTGGCCTGGTGATCTTGATGCCGCAATGTGCATGTTAGTGCACTGTGGCACCGCCAAGCATATTACAACTTTCTTCACCGCCAGCGGTCTCATGGAGGTTCTCACTCCATGAAACTGCTGCCGGTGAGGAAACAAAGGGGGCCCCTGGTCCTGTGCATGGGGGTGCATGCAGGGGGGCACATGTAGTGCCTCCCTGTGTGCATGCACCCCATTCCTGCACGGCATGGACTGCATAGTCCGTGCTGTGCAGGAACGTGCACTGGTGGTCCCGGGGCGGTGCAGTTTAAGGCTCACATATGAGCCTTTCTAATGCACTGCTGCAGGACTGCCACGCCGCCCGCCAGGCCACGATTTAACTCGCTAGCGGGCCTGTTTGGCGGTGTTGGAGCGGGCGGGAGTGTGGTGGCGTGCTCCCACACTGCCAAACTCGAAGCCGGGCCCTTTGTTTGTTGACCAATATTTTAACTGTCTTGGCCAGGATTGTAATACCAAAAAGTGTCACAGCCCTAGGATATGTGGTAGGAGACTTCTTGTACACTGAACTTACCTCCATGCAAATTATGTCCATTTTTGGGGGTGTAAGGCGCACATTTAACATCACATAAATCATCAGTTCTTTTAACATCTATTGTTAGACTGCAGTAAGTAGAAAGTAGGCCAATAAAATGCATTTGTGGCAATGAAATATTCTACGAGTGCAGGGGTTGCAACCAGCCTGAATTATGCGACTGCCGCAATATTGGTAACATAACCTTAACAGGCACCTTTAACCATGGCTGAAAGTGCCAGATTCCTCAGAAGCCTCTATGTTGCAGATGCTTACAAGGAATGCAATCACTGGTATGCAACAATTGCATGTCTCCTTTAGTTATTACCACGAGCCATGCATCGCTTTCATGTCTTCGCCCATCTTTTGGAGTATCTGTCATTGATGCTCGCCTCTAGCAGTAGCTGTCACCTGCCTCTTGCATTGCAAGCCCAGCATTGGTTGCAGTCTTTGGCTCGTGACATTGGGGTGTTCTCTGCAGTGGCTTCATCCTGTAGGCACACAAAGTCTTGTGTTTTGATTGCAGCAGATGCTTCTCACCAGCCGTAGCTTCCATCTCTGCTTCATGTGGCATGCATTTCCCACAGTGGTTGTGGAGTTTAGTTTGTGAAACATGGCTGTCCCCTGTAGTGCTGCATCGTAAGAAATATGTGTGTTCTGTAGTGATTATTAGTTGATAGCGGCTTTCCTCCAGAAGTAGCTGGCACCTTCTCCATGTGACATGCATGTTTCGTAGCTATTGCAGCATTCTGAGATAAGGCTATCACCTTCAGCATGTGACAGATTTACGTCAACAGAGTAGCAGCACCTCTGTGTTAGATGACATGCAACCTTTGTCTTCAAGCAATTGCATGTCTTCTGTTGTGACTGTGGCTACCTTCTGGCGACACACGCTTGTCTCTTGAAATGGCTATGTCATGTGTTATGTGGAAAATGCATGTCGTCTCTCCCAGGATTTCAGTACTGGACATGTTACAGATGCATGTCTCCTCACCTGCATCATGAATGTCGTCTGCATTGACCAGGGTCTCATTAGTGACGGATTCAGGCCTTTGGTAGTGGCTACTACCTACATTATATGGTGCATGCATTTCTACTGCGAAGACTACAGACTCTGATAAGAGACAGATGCATACCTCCCACGGCTGCTGCCGCCATTACTGCATGATCCACGATCCATAGTCCTTGGAACACATGCATGTCTCTTGCAGTGGCTGGAGCCTATGTCTCCTTACTCAAGTCTACCCAACGTCGTGTGTCCAGTGCGATGTCTCATGCAGTGGCAGCCATGTGTGGAAGAAAGCTAAATTGTATCGTATTGTAATTGCATTTATATATCGCTTACTACCCCTGACGAGGCATCAACGCGCTTTTTTCGGCAAGTAGCACGCTACTCCGGAACCCATAAAGGATTAGTGGTAAATTACTATAGTGAGAAATGAAATGTTTGTTAGAGATGAACTGACTGCCGCACAGTTTGTTCAGTGGCCCCAGATTCCACGAATACACCCGATAGTGCGGCACCCACCACATCCTGCATCATCAGGGGCGCAGCGCAAGCTCCTGTGGCGCTAGTTGGAGGCCCAAAACATTCCAGGAGGGCCCATGCTACATTCATCCCAAGGCAAATTAGTATTTGTGAGATATGGGGGGTGGTCATCACATTTTTTAGGGAGCCCCCGTCATTTTGCCTTACGCCACTGTGCGTCATCTGACACCCCCTGCAACGACTGGAAACCGCAGGAGAGATAGCAGCGCTGTAATCGCGAAGCACGCAATGGAACGGTCAAACAGCATGACGGAAGGAACTCGGTTTGAACTGGGCGGAAAGGGGCCCTTTCATCAGAAAGGAAATGCACGCTGCCAAGTACGGACGGCCTGTTACTGCTGAGCCAGAGAGACGGCTTCGTTTATGGCGGCAGAACACGTTAACCCTGTGTGTGCTCAGCAACATTCTGAGCCTAGACTCTGCGACCTCAAACGGAGTCCCAATGTTGTACTGTAATCTACTTACATCTTTATGCTAAAAGAAGGAAAGAGAACACGTGGGCTGTGGTTGAACCTTGTGAGAGTGTGGGGCGCGCGAACCCGCACACGAGGGTCACTTTCAAAGTTTTCTAGATTATTCCATTTTTAGTGCCCACAAAAGTCTTTCCTATACTTGGTCTCACCAACCAACAGCCACATTACACGCATTGCACTAGTGACAGCAACTCTGCACTGGTGAATGGACATTTTTGCACCAGCACTTGCAATCAGGGTCCAGCGCTAATAACAATGGCGCTGACTGATTAGTGCAATAACTGCCCAATGACCAATAAGCAGCATTTGCCTGCATCCCTGGACAAAAATGGAAGGGAGTATTTTCAATAGAGGACCACATTTTAATAAAATCATAGAGATTTAATGTGGTACTAATGGGGAGAAACCTTTGCTAAGACAGTGTTAACGAGTTAAAATGGAAAAAATATGAAGAAAGAAGAAATACTGTTACAAAATGTGGCCCGTTCTGCTGCATAATTTGCCTTTTCCTGCCTCATAATTTCGTTCACTATGGCACATAATTTGGGTCTCTCCTGATGAATAATTCCACTAGCCTTCATAAATATAAACTTGTAGAGGGGGCCTAAGAGTTTTACGTTTTGTGCTTTACTGGTGCCCGATGCCTAAAGCATGTTGTTAAGATCCACTTCTCCCTACATTTCACACCGCTAAGGCTAAGACTTTGATGATCACACTGATCATGAAGTAATTGATTGTATCAACAGTCCAATCCCAGTTTATCATCTATCCCTTGAACAAAGGTTTAACTTTGCTCTAGCCACCATCTTCACCTTCCCAAGAAAGGCATCAATTTTTTTCTCACTGACACTAGGGTGGCTGGCTATCTGCCAAAAATATAGCAGTCTGCTACTTGCCAACCTTACTCTACAAGGTGATACACGAACATTCTCCAATACACCTTAATGGACCAGTTTCCAGCTTCACTTGTGCAAGAAACATCTCCAGACATCCACAACTTACTGCCGTAAAACCAGCACAAGCACAGGATCGAGACTGAGGTTCTTCAATGGCAATTTTTGAATGAAACTTCATGGCGGCCTGCAAGGTTTCACTGCTTACCCTCTATACAAGAACACCCCACAGTACAACCTACCAATTTCAGAGCCAATCAGTGGCCACAGTTTAGCATTCCCTCATTCCCAAATTGCCTTATGCCTTAAATCCCTTATCTTGTTTTCCAGGTCCTGCACCCAAAACAAAAAGGAGAACAAGATTAAAAATGTATATAATGTACATAATACGTTTAAATGGTCATTGTCCGTGTCTACACTCACTGTACACTCAGATTTACCCTATATTCCTTAAATCTATCCCCCGATACAACATAGCTCTATTTAAACTGCATATATTTATCTATGGTTCTTTTGAGAGAAACTGTTAAACTCAATAAATGAATGGTTCTTTGTGAGCTAAAGGTGAACTTCCACTTAATAAAAAAATATATAGCCCTGCAGCCACATGCTCTGCTCTACACCTCTCTTGGACATTTTTGTAAGTGTTAGATTGGGGTCAACGTGAAGTGGGGGCGAAGGGATCAGAAGAAAAGACATTCGGGAAATCTTAATGCTGCTACTAGAATCCGTATTCCCTTGAAAGTTGTGCCCACAGTGATTGGGTACAGCTATGGTCCCAGTTATTGAGCCCTGATGAATGCCTGAGATCTTGTATGGCTTTTAGGAGGCAGAAACATGTTGTCAAAACAGGGGATGCAGAGGTCATTATGCCTAGTACCGTCTTCTGAGTATACTAGTATTTGTATCCATAACTAAGGTACCACCTAATAAGGGCAGTCTGTGTGGTTGACCTTACGGTATTTTTAACAGGTTTAAACTGGATCCCTGGAACATTATCCAGAAAATAATATTGTAAGAAGTCCCTCAATAAACTCTTTAAATTGAGCCTGCTCTTTTAGTACTGCCTTACCAGGGCGGGATGAGGTGCCCAACGATGAAGCATGCCACATTACGTGGGTGAGACCACCTCTGCCAATATCTTAAATGCTCTGAGTTGGAAGGATTGCCTAGGGTAACCATTCGGAAACAAAGGGAAGGGTACAAGTGACCCTATTCCCTCTTGAAACATGTCCCCGTATTTCTTTGTGATGTTTAACCCGTTGGCTGCCTCCGCTTTTTTGCGGCAGTGCGGCCGTTTTAAAAAACGGGCGCGTCGGCCATTGGCCGACGGCAGCACCAGCGAGGTAGTGTTGCCGTCGGCCAATGGCCGACGGCAGCATGGAAGGGGTTAAACACCAATGGCAAATGACAGTGCTCTCCATGAATATTTCCCTGTAACCTGGCTGCTCCAGGACCTACAGAAAAGGCCTGAGACCCTGTGATTTCAAAGAACACACACACAAGTCTCTTGGGCTCATCTCACATAGACTGCTAGTGTTAGAGGAAAAAAATCTCCAAAACATCTCCTGGATAGGATTTTACTCAACCTGCACATTATGCTATGCCAAGGTGTAATTACCCAAACAGCATCCGGCTGTGATGCAGGCACCCGTGACACTGCAGCCGCACTGTTTGTGTGCAAGGATGAACGCCCACGGTTGTGGTAAACAAAGATAACCCCACCTGAAGCAGCACAGACCAGCATTTGGGATATTTGACTTCTCAGAGCCTTACAGAAAAGTATTTCTCGTTCTGCACACACATGGTGCAAACCCATGTCTTTCACACCTGCAGAAAGGTGTCATTGGTTTATAACTGACAGTCCTGCAGGATTAGATGTATTGTATTGTAATTGCATTTATATAGCGCTTACTACCCCTGACGAGGCGTCAAAGCGCTTTTTCGGCGAGTAGCACGCTACTCCGGGACCCATAGAGGATTAGTGTTGAATTAGTATAGTGAAACATGTAAGTACATTTTAAGTGGTGGATAGGTTAGGCAGTTATTTGGATTTGGAATGATAGCAGAAGGATAGAGGAGGACAAAGGTTTGTATTTATATAGCGCTTGTTGACGCACGCTTTTCAGGAAGCCTACAAAGGATTAGTGGACTCATCCATTTCCCACATAAATGTTGGTCCTCGCTTTATTGTGTTCCTGCAGAAACCTGTCTGCTCTTAGGTCTCTCAGTTCTGTAGACATGTTCACTTCCTCAATGTGTGGGTACTCACTGTGATGGTGAACCACTGCCACACTCTATTGCTCTTAAATCCTAAATGATTTGGCATTAACACAAAAGCCAATGGTGATGAAAGTTACATTACAAACCCTCTGGCACCAATGAAATGCCATGATTGACACTGGTCCCACCTAAACCCTTCAAAATCTGCCTACTGCTGCTGAGTAGCTACAGGGTGGAAAAAATATAGAAACTAAAGAAAGCAAGCAGTGCCTTTGCATCCCTCTTTTATTTTCTAATTCTGGTGCTGACTTCATGATCCTTGAGAGCATGGGTAGCAATGGTAGTGCCAGGGGGACACAACTAGCCAATCATAACTGACATCCATTCCTAAAGTTATACCTTCCATCTGAACCAGACTTCCCAGAGTGGGGATGAATCCTCTGCTTCTAACCTGGGTGCAATTTAGAGCACAGGAATGAACTCAAGCCAGATTAATGACAGACATACATGCACAGTAGTTTATTAAAATATGAACATATGATTTTAGACAGTCACAAATGAGAAAGAGGTGGAAGAAAAATTCAATCCATAGCCAATCCCAGGAGGTGGAGTAGAAAGCAGTAAAACTCTAAGAGGGCACCTGGGATTATTCTGCATTAATGGTTGTTGCGTGCATGGAATGCTACCCCGGGCGACTGCCAGTGGTTAGACTATTTGCCGCATTCCTCCCATCACTTTTTGTGTGATTGATGCTTCCCTCAATGCTTCATCTCAATGTGAAGTGTAAAACATGTCCCGCAATTCACATCTGCTCCTGTGGTTGAATCTGACAGCCATACAGCTTAAATTAATGCTAAAATGGAACTGATTAATTTGATCCAGAGGATGTGCAACAGTGCATGATGGGCCAATTCACCCCACACTCTTAGGAGCGCTTCATATCTGTCCATTCGCCTTTCACTGTCCTACAGTCAAAGGTGCTTGTGCCATCATTGGCTCAGGGCCTTGTCACTCACCTGAAGGATCTCCTTCCGGTCTGACATTAGCAGCAGCGTGTTATAGTAAGAAAACGTCTTGACTGTGAGGCTATGCTTTTGCCCAGGCCCCACTCAGCCGAGCTTCTTGTCAACATCAGATAATTTCTGGGCAAAACCAATGAATTACCAAAGAGGCGGTTTACCAGTGCGTTTCATCAGGTAAGCGATGTTTGCCTACCACACCTGGACTGACTGACTCACATTTTAATAGTGTTGGGCAATTTTGCCCTAACAACTGATCCTGCCGTCGGATGTAATAAGTTCATTTTCTTAACAGGCGTGTGCGCTTAAAAGGCGGTTTAACACTTGAATAACAATGCAAATGTTGGCGCAAAATTACCGTAGGAGCATTCAATCTGTGTAAATCTGCAACTGTTGGTGTCAAATTGCACCAAGGCTTTGTAATCAGTGTCATCTGTAAATATTGGTGCAAAATGACTCAAGAGACCCCCATTCTCCTATTGTGCAAGTCTGAAAGCATCTGTTGGCTTGTGATTTCCCCTGCATTCCTTGCACACTCATCTGACTGTAAGACTCACTCTTCTCTGGACAAGCCCGGCCTCATTCTATAGCCATGGTATTAAAACGCCCACATTTCTTCAGGAGAGGGGCTTCAGAAAATAGAGACAAGCATTTGCAATGCAATAGGTCTCGCATTCGCGAAAGTTTGAGCTATGGCCATTCTAAGTGACAATGCCTTTTATTTATGTGTTGTTTTTAAAATAGATAAATAAAAGGCATTGCCAATTCAATTCAATTCAAAATAAGCTTTATTCGATTGGGACATACAACCATAAAAGCACAATATATATACAAATAACAAGTTAAAAACAGTTGGTAAAAAGTCGGCATCCATATTAAACAAGCATTTACAATGCAATGGTTTCGCCTTTGGAAAAGTTAGAGTTATTGGCATTGTAAATGACAAAATTTGTATTTATGTGTTGGTTTTGAAAACAGATAAATAAATGGCATTGTCATTTACATTGCCATTAGCTTAATCTCTGCAATCACTCTGCACTCTCTAGCACTCCCTACTCACTCTGCACTCTCTAGCACTCCCTTGAACTCCCTACTCACTCTGCACTCTCTAGCACTCCCTACTCACTCTGCACTCTCTAGCACTCCCTACGCACTCTGCACTCCCTATGCACTCTGCACTCCCTATGCACTCCATATGCACTCTGCACTCCCTATGCACTCTCCACTCCCTATGCACTCTGCACTCTAGCACTCCCTACTCACTCTGCACTCTGCATTCCCTATGCACTCTGCACTCCCTATGCACTCTGCACTCCCTATGCACTCTGCACTCCCTATGCACTCCCTATGCACTCCCTATGCACTCTGCACTCCCTGTGCACTCTGCACTCCCTATGCACTCCCTATGCACTCTGCACTCCCTATTCACTCTGCACTCCCTATGCACTCTGCACTCCCTATGCACGCTGCACTCTCTATGCACGCTGCACTCCCTATGTACTACTTGGCCCCCGCTTTCTAGGAAAAACGCAAAAAAACGTCAGAGCACGCTGATTGGTTTCGGTGCCACCATTGTTCCTTTCATTCTTATGTTATGCTATACTTTGGAGGCAATCATTGGCATGGATAACAACAAGCAACGAGGGGGCAGGACAGCAAGCACAAGCAACGGGGGGGAGGAAACAGCAAGCACGAGCAACGGGGGGCAGGGGAGCAAGCACATGCAACAACAGGACAGCAAGGTGGGCAGGACAGCGAGCACAAGCAACGGGGAACAGGGGAACAACCACTGAGGGGGGAGGACAGCAAGCACGAGCAACGGGATGGGTGCAAGGTCACAAAGGGAATGACGGCTGGGTGGATTGACAGGTTGCAGGGTGGAACAGACATGGTAGAGCAGGGTCATATGGCCAAGAATTGCGGCACAAATAACAGGGTTTATATACAAACTGTTCTAACAGTAATAAAAGCTTTGCTATGAACTACAAATCCCATGATTCGACAAACCAACCAGTCCACTGACCGGAAACAATGGTGTAGTTCCACTAATGATCCTGAGGTGAAATACGATTATTTTGGAAAATGTAGAGATTCTGTAATGAGAGCAACAGAAAAAAAAACTATGTTGTTGCCACCACGTGAACTGCAAATGCAGAAAAATTTACTTCAAAAAGCAGTTCTGACAGGCCGGGCTGTAGCCTCCCCTCTGGACCCCCGTTCTCACTCACCGCGAGCCTTCTTGGTTAAGGAAGGGGGAGATAGAAGAAAAGTGAAATTTGAAGAAAAAGACTAGGAGAGGGACAGATTGAAAGCAATGTTGATGTTGAAAGGAAAGAAAATTGCAATATAAAAGGATGCTAGAGAATGAACGAGAAATGAAATTCGGATTGAAAGAATCTGACGAAAGGGTGAAATTGAGGCAAAAAGAAGATATTGAGAAGAATGGAAACGGGACACAAAGAGAATGGTCAACAAGAGAAGTAAAGAAGGCAAAAATATCCATGGGATAATGAACTATAGAAAGATAGAAATAAAGACAAAACGAAACTAAATGGGAGTGGAAAATAACAAAGCAGAGCAGGACAGGACAGAAAAACAAGAAGGAAAAACAAATAAGGGTGAGAGAGAGTGGTGCATTGGAGAGAGTTAATAGTGTGGTGAAGGGAGAGTGAGTGACGGGATGAGAGTATGAGCAGAAGAAAGAGAGGCAGTGAGAGAAGGAGAGTGTGGTGAAAGGGAAGAGTGAGTGACGGGATGAGAGTATAAGCAGAAGAGAGGCAGTGAGAGAAGGAGAGTGTGGTGAAAGGGAAGAGTGAGTGACGGGATGAGAGTATGAGCAGAAGATGGCGATAAACGCAAATCTAGTGAAAGGCTGTGGGCAGGGATGTCCTGTGGTAGTTCTTGCTGCTGAGCACCGAATGGGACATATTTCTGGCGAAGGCCTACTCAGAGAGGCACTTGCAACGTGTGCACTGCTTGCAGATTCCACGAAAAAGTCCCAAGAGTAACAGCCTGCGACATAAACTTGCAGAACTGAACGGACCCAACTCACAGAAAAGCTCCCCAGCTCATGATGAATATTGGAGAACGTGTTCTTTAAGAACCAGTGGGTTGGTGGGACAGGTGGGTGTGTTGAGGGAGCAGTCGCAGAGGAGACAGGCATGAAGGCTAAAAGTCATGAATCTGACAGAGAGAAAGCCAACTCATGGAACTGAACTGAATAACAACACAGACAAGCAATTTCACAAGACTCTGGGACGGCTAGAGGCTTGAAGATGCATTGCAGAAGAGACTGGAATTTACCCCAAGCTCTCCTTTGCCACCAGAAAAATAGTCAGTCAGGCAGCAATACTGTTTTTCATGTCCGAACGCATTACAACCACTGCTGTGTTACAATCCTCGTCAACACTCCCCACAAACAGAACGACAAATAAAGTGTAAATGGTAGCTTAAAGTTCCGACAACCATTCTCTACTTCAAACTCTGCCAACATTGCAAAGGACTGGGACAAGGAAGTGTAGAGATGAGTAATTGCAACATAACCATCTCCGCTGCTTTACTCATGCCAGTCATTAAGTTTGAGAATTACCAAGCTACAATAAATAACATCAAACACTACATGTTATGCACCACTATGAAAATGTATTAAGAATGCAAATCATTCAAGTACGGACTGTGTTCAAAACCCCCAAACAATAATAGAATGGTCCTCCCACCGTTATTTTATAACAGTGGACACAATTGTTATTAGTGACTGCCCACATGGCTGAGCAACAACACAAAGAATCTCAGCATGTGAAGCAAAAAGCCAGATAGTACACCTAGCGACCACTTTTACCTTGAGTTGAGCCTCTGCTGTCTCATATGCTTTTAATGAGGCCATATAAATCCATCTACTTGGGGTACTTGTAGATGAGCATTTTACTGAACCCCCAAGCTGTACAAACAATGCATCAGGTTTACAAAACAGTGCAGCTCTATTGAGATAGTCTCAAACTCTGCAAGCATCAAGACATACTGTTATCTACTGACTTGGGACCTCGAGGGAGAAGACCAACTCTTGCTCAGAATGAAACCTATAAGAAGACACTTTGCTTAAAAGCTGGCTCAGTTGGTAACCAAACCTTATCTTTGACAAAATGTAAATTAAGGCTCATGGTCTAACATGGCATACAGATACCCCAACTCTAAAATAAATCTAAAGGAATTCTGAAAATGCACTCACAATGTGTTGTAAAATAGCATTAAGGGCAAGTCCCATGGAGAGACTCTAGAATACAGCAGAGGAAATGAGGAGGTGGTCTGCATCATCTGAACCTTGATCACCAACCACTACCCAATATCAACAAAATGCTGCAAATGTGTAAGTGCCCAGGCGCAAGCTGAGTAGCTTGAGGGCACTGTTCCTCCCAGATGACCAAAGCAGAAAGAACAAGCAACGAGGGGGGTGGGGGGTAGGGGGGAGGGGGGGTGAGGAGCTCGCAAAGACGGAAACGCCAGCCGACTGGAAACGGGGAAGAACGAGCATTAACATATGAGACGGCCTCAGTAGATTATCATGAAGCAGGCACTACGGGTTGGGTTTGTCGAGCGTTAACATGAGACAGCCTCAGTAGATTATCATAAAGCACTTTGAGAATGTTGATGAGCACTTGGCAGTTTATCGCAAAGCACCCGGAGCATGTTATAAGGCACTTTTTGAATACGCATGTATATCGTCGGCTGATTTTATCTTGTGATACACAACTAGAGAAGTGCTGACACGCCCGGACTGACACGGCAGATCGTTGACTGCAGGCCCTTACCATGGAGGCCGCTGTGGCATGCGGATTTAAAGCACCAAGAACGCACTTATGCGCACACAAATAGAACACACCTAGAACGTGCGTACCTCCACAATTCCGGACCGTCAACAGCCCGTGTGTTTCAACCACGATTGTACTTGACGACGTGCACGGAACCAACACACGTGAGAAAGCAACCCCTACAGTCCAGCTCTCCCGCACCTGCACACAGCTCCATATGCAATGGCCCACCCTCCACACGCACACCCTCTGCAGGTGTCCGCAAGACACACAGACAACACGCCTGGAAATTCGCCGCAATACGCAAGTGACAACCCACGGATCCACGACTGCACTCCTGCGCATAGAACCACCCCCAACCCCCTACACCAAACCTCCCCACCGTCTCAATCCACTGCACTGGGAGTGCTGCCGGTTTGCCTCGGGGAAAACATTCGCCGCAATTTGTGGCCTTCCAACCTGGGACAATTACCACACGACTGAGATCGTGTGGAATCGCCTCTACAACAACGCTACACCAAGTGCGCTATGCCTAGCCAAAAGCAACCCCCACGGAAACACAGGGTGTCTGAGCCGCCGCCAGGACTCGACAGCGGAGGGGGGGGGCGGGAACACACACACACACGGACATAAGGCAACAAAAAAAACCAAGCACCTCGTATTGCGGTGCAATTACACCACAGGCACGGACAGCGGGAGGGGGGGGGCGGGAAAGACACGGACGGCGGGGGGGCGGGAAAGACACGGACAGGGGGGGGCGGGAAAGACACGGACAGCGGGAGGGGGGGGGGAACGAACACTCACCTGGACTTCTTCCGGCGGCCGTGGTCGGCATAATGACGAAAACAAACACCCCAAGAAAAAAAAAACGAAACTCCGCCCACCGCCCAATGACGATGCGAAAAGGGTGGAGAGGGAAAAACATTGCCGGAACGCCCACCAGTCGCCTCGGGATTTGACGGACGCCTCTGTTTGCCAATGGCTAGCGTCCATTTATGGAGCTAGCCAATGAGAAACAGAGGCGGTGCCGAACATCCATACTGTTGACAAAAGTTTTCGATCTGGGAGGGGAACTTCGTGTCCCCGCCAGGTCGAAACCTAAAAAGGGATACAAATACTGGTTTCATTAGGCATCGTAGATTGCATCAGTTCTCTTAATGTAAACAGTAAACACATAGCAGCTTTACATAATTTGGTTACAGAAGTCCAACACGGGGCTTCATAAAGTGCAATATAAAGTGCGTACATTATGGCATAGCTCCTAATGTAAACAATGGACCTGTAGCAGCATTACATAATTATGATACAAAAGACCAGGTCACATAGGCTTCAGAAGTGCAAAATATAAAGTGCAAGGTGCTTAATCGGTAAATCCACCCCCAAACATTGTGGGGATGATAGTTTACGTTAGAACAACATACTCTTTCTAGCCTTAATCGAACTTAAAATAAATGTAGCAGTATAAAAACAAATTGCTGGTTCTTTAAGTGCAAGAAGTAGGGTCATAGCAGCATTAATAATTTTGGCGTCGTACTTTTTAAACAATGGTTTGAGATAAACAATTCTGAAAGACAGGAACAGGTCACATAGGAGTAAAAAATGCAAGGTGCTCTGTTTTTCATTTACAATGCCAATAGCTTAAACTCTTGCTAGTGCAAGACCTATTGCATTGCAAATGCATTCCGCCTGTGTTATAAAAATAAAAAAGTGTTAAGAGTGTGTGTCCTGGCAGGACAAAGCCATTTGAGAAAATGGTGCTCGGAATGTTGTTATCCACTGTAAACGGTGGCTGTTCATTGGTCAATAGGTTTAGTAGTACCTCCTTAGTACTGCCTCGTCTCATTTTGTATCCTCCCACAGCGACACCTCCTGTTACGTGTGTTCTTACTTGGTAGGCTTTAATTACAGCCTCCGAGCACTATTTTCTCAAATACCGTTGTCCTGCCTGCTGTTGCAGGCAGGACACGCTCTCTCCTAACGCTTTTTGAAAATTATTATTTCAGGGGCGCCAAACACATTTACAATGCAATAGGTCTCGCATTTGTGAGAGTTTAAACTATTGGCATTGTAAATAACAATGCCTTTTATTTATCTGTTTTAAAAACAACACATAAATAAAAGGCATTGTCACTTACAATGCCAATAGCTCAAACTCTCGTGAATGCGAGACCTATTGCGTTGCAAATGCTTGTTACGTTTTTCTGGTGGTAGCTGACTTGCCTGGTGTATGCTTGGCTAGGGTGAGGACACCCTAGCTCTGGCTAAGTGATAACCCACCAAGACTCTGATCGTTCCCAAAGTGGCACCACTTGGCATTTGCAACTCTACAGGTATTACCAGTCATCGAAACCCCAATACTTAAATTACAATGTGTAAGAAAGCAGAGGTGTGGCAACTGTGCCAGGTGCCCTAATGCAGCCAAGTAAAACGTGCCCCTAAACAGCGCGAGGGCGCTAGAGCCAGCAAATTAGACTGCCCCTTATACCCTTGCACCCGGCGCCACTGCACAGCCCGCACTAAAGACCTCTGAGATAAAGACAAGTTAAATACTGCGCTTTTCTTCACCTAACTTACAAGCTCCAACTCAGCGCTGCACCACCGATGCTTCAGTGAATGAGCCCAAACGGTTACTGCCGTAATGGCAGGGCTTAAAGTGGCCTGGGTCTTGCCGGTGCTCAGCACTGGTAGTTCTAACAGGCAGGGGCCGAGACGGGTCTCTATCGGGCTCTCCGTTTTTGCTCTCGCCCTCAGGGGAAAAAATCTCAACTCTGCAGCAGTATCACTGCACTGCAAAGGGGCTTGTTTTAGTTCTTTCAGTCTCACTGTTTCAGAACTGAAGCATTTTCAGTATGCTATACTACGAAGCCATGGCTGCTGCTTTTATTCTGTTACCCATCTAACAACCAATGACAAAGCCAATAGTACTTGCTTGCTGTACGAGTCATACTACTTGCTGGATAATATATATGGATGTAATCACAGAAGTAGCAAAATACCAGACCGGTGGCATAGTATGCTATGTAAGCATAGATTTTCACCTTTAGTGTTTTTATGTCCCCCCCCTATTTTAATCGTCCACGTCCCTTTGAGAGACACCCCAGTTTTTTAATCCCACTTAAAGCCCTGGCAATGCTTGTTTACCGACTGTAACGAAAATGTAAAAAATACTACCATGCTTAAAAATAAAGCAGCAGGTGACCCAGAGTTAAACGCCGGGTGTATTCTGCGCCAAACCACAGTGCCATCCTGCGCCGCCTTCTCTATTTCGTCTTTCCGGACAGAGCCCGCCCTGGTGTCCCTTCCGGAGATGTCCCACGCCCCGCCCCCTCACGCTTTGCCACACAGGAAATCGGTCAGCAAATGTTTTGATTTGACGGCATGTGTTTTTTATTTTTACATGTTTCCGTACTGGTAAATTTCCCAGTGAGTCAGCAGGAGCTGCCCCGCCCTTCATAATAAGGAAGCCAACCAGAGGCCAGGGTGCGTGCCCAGCTAGCGGGCAGTGCCAGGGCCCAGCGTGACCACCCTGTGATTAGCAGCTGCTCAGAACGGGAGAGTTTCAACTATGTAATCATCACGTAAGGGAGGCTGCAGCGCCCAACTTCCGAAAGTCATTTTGCGAAATGTATCATTTTGTAGTGGGGGGGACGGGGCACGACCGGAAACAAGGTGCATAAGCTCCAAGAGTTTTTTGTGAGACTATCGAGGACACAAATGTCATTTTACAAAAATATCATGGGCAAAATATCGTGAACGAAAATAGTGTGAGGGCAAGTAAGTATATATATAGGTGAATATAGATGTACTATTGTTACACACGTACTTTGAACAACTATATATGTATACCTTACACATGTGCACATTCGTGGACTTACATAAAGTAAACATATATTTACCTATACATTTACCGCTGTTATTCACTTCTTTGTCCACAGTATTCTTGTAGAGTGATATCATGTAAATGCAGTTACTCGAAATATTATCAAAACTGGTCACTAAACACTGGTCCACTAACTTAAGTTTACATTTGCCAGTGTCCATGAAAAAGATAAAACTGTTCCCTTCCTATTTTCTTTAGATTTTTCTTTCTATCATTCACTTTACACATGAACACTCCTCTATGCACCCTTCCTGAGGAAGCATACATTGAAATGCTGTTTGTATCTACTTGTATTATTGATTTACTATTAAAATAGAAACTATAAAGGTGAATCCTTCCCTCAAAAAAGTGTTTTTCTTTTCTCTGTGGTGTATATGGCAATATACATCTTCTCTCGCATTGCGATGAATTTGTTTAATTTGTTGTAGTAATGGACCTAAAGTGTTTCGGGTTCTCAACATTTGTTGGTAAATTGAAAAGTGCCACAGTATTTTGTATCCTGTAATTGCTCTGGCACGTTTATGCAGATACTGTGGTCTTTGTGCACTATTCAAATGTACATAGCGTATCACAGTATGCCAGGTGTGCAAAAATACTAACCATTCTGTTCTAGCCTTATCTTCTTTCCAAAGAAATCTGCTTCTAGCTTTATAGTCGCTGATGTGTCCTCCCTGGTTTAATCACCTTAAAGAAAGAATGGTGGATCACGTGGATGAGTGGAGAGTGAGACAGCAGGAGAAAATACAGCAGAGTAAAGAGTTATATGATTCCAGGAATGCTGTAAGACGGCCAGATGTAACTGTAGGTGATTGGGTCAGAATAAAGTTACACTCAGGTTTGATCAGGTCCTCAAAATTTGGGGTACCTCGAAAGGCAGTCAAATTATTTAGGAATGACATAAAACTTGAGGACAATCGCATTTGGAATCTGAGTAGGGTGGATGTGGTGAAGCTTGGGACAAAGGATGTGAAGCAGAGAGAAGATAAGGATGATGAGGAGGTGTTAAAGAAAACGATTGAGAAGAAATGTACACAAAAAGCTTTTGGTAACTGTTTTTGACACAGCAGCAGGGTGGTAAGGCCTCCCCAGAATTTGAGAGACTGTGTGGTATAGATACATATACATTTGGAGTTATCTATATTGGTATATTTACAGGAATTACATATTTTGCAGACTTATTTTCTTGTAGATTTCTGCAGCTGATGTGTTCTACTAATTTAATTTCTATGTTTTGTTGCTCCTCTATATTCAACCTGATTATATTGCAGGAATTATCTGTGGATAGATTCAAGTTGTTAGTTAATACCTTTCCTTGTCAGCTGAATACCTTGAGTTTATACGTTTTATGGGTTCAATTAGTGTTATAGTTTTCCTTATAAAAGGAGAAAAATGTGTGCTATCTTGGAATGTGGGTTGGAACTTGGGCAAGCGGAATGTGGTCTTCAGACGGTTCTTATTTACCCTGGCTTCCATAGTCTGCCAGTTGGAACAGAGACACAGAGCTGGTGGGTGGATGAGGCTTTGTTTTAGATTCATCTGTAAATAAAGCTACTTGTTCAAATTGGAGTCAGAGCTTTTCTACATCACCCCACTTAAAGTCTTAAATTGCTCACATTTGTCATTGTGAGCTGTAGAATCATGCCACTTCCATTTCAGAAAGCATTCTACCGGTTTTGGAGTTTTGTGCGACTTGAGGATGGATTTCTTGATAAACAGATGACAGATGCTGTTCTAAAAAATCTCAATTGCTGATAAACAATACCTTTGTGGCAGGTGGCAGTAAGTAGGACCTTTGTGACCAGCAGCGGTTAGTGCAATCTTCGTGGTGAACAGCAGTGTGTCCTTTGCAACGAGTCGCGTGGAGAAGCGAGACCCTTGTTACGAGTGTCAGTAAATGGGATATTTGGAATGAGTGGCAGGTGAGATTTCTGTGACTAGAGTCGGCGAGGCCTTTGTGACAAGTGGTGGTCAGTGAAACCTTCATGCAAGTATGTGAGCCTTCTGCAACTAATGTGGATAAGTGAGACCCTTGCAACAATCGTGGTTAAGTGATACCCTTGTGATGATTGGCGATAAATGAAAAGTTTGTGAGAAGTGCTTAAGTATGGGTAAACACTCCTCTTTTGGTCTGCCGTGAGAGTAGATATATGTTTATTGATGACTTCCATTGATTGGTCTTGCGAACCGCTGATGTTGTAACTGCGTGTCAGGTTTACTCGCGAAGGGGGGGGTTAGGTGAGCTGCAATCATCAGTTCTCTCGACTAATGTAAAGACTACAATAAATCATCAGCGCTCTAACTTGTCAATGAGGTCTTGTCCTATCGTGCTTAGAAATGACAACAATATATGCAGGGCGTATATAAGTTCCATGTCTTGTTAGAGGCTTAAGAGTAGTAAAGTGCTTTGCAATTTTAAAATTAAATTACCTGTTTTAATTTGCTATAAATTAGATTTTAAGGATAATATGACTTTTTACTGTTTAAGAATATGATTTTGTGATGTGTAGACTTTAAAAGGATAATGTATGAGTTGTGGCTTATAGATCAATGGTCTAAATAAACTTTATTTTTGATTGATTGTTTGATTGACAATAACAGGCTATGTTCAGGTCACTTTCCTCTTTCTGTGCTGCTTTGCCATACCTGCAGTCAGGTGCAAATTTGTGTGGGTGTTAAATGAACAAAGATGGCCGCCGCCCCTATGTGTGTTGGAAGAAAGGAAACCAAAAGGCCTACTTCTGCCTTTTCATTATGCTACTTCAAGGCATTACTAGACTGCCATTTTAGGATGCCACATCAGGGGGGCGTTAGATTGCTGCTGCACGCAGTAAATACGTCACTCGTTTTGTGGGATTAGATGTGGTAAAATTGTATTTTACAAGGGTCTAACAATCCTTGCAAAAACCGGTCCTTGGATGCTTGATTCCGGTCTGGGAAAGACATGGCTTGGTAGTTCGGACTGGACTGTTCCCATGAGGCACAGGGTCAGAGCTGATTTGCATATAGCCAGTGTCTAACCCAAGGTGGTGTGGAGTGCAAAAAAACGATGGATTTAGGCCCAGATCCTTGTACTGGGGTGAATGTATGACATTGTTCTACATTCTGTCCATCAACTGTGTTTTTTGCAATCTAACAATCCTTGCACATGCCCTGTTTGTGCTGAGTAGCGAAATGACTGGCTATTCACTCCTGGCCTACCATAATTGCATTAACAGGCTCCATAGCAAAGTCGACCCTAAGCACCTTGTTTTGCACACACTGCTGTGATGTTTCACAAATTAATCAAATTGATTATCCGAATACTCTATGGGAAAAGGCAGGAGCTGTTCGGAGACTTTCCTTGATTATTACAAATAAAAAATGGCGCCTTTCTGTAGGATAGTGCATTTTAGAAAATAAATACATGCTGTTATACTACTATAATTATTTACGCACCTGTCAATGTTTCGCTGTTCCTATCATCTTGGACAGTTTAGTGTTAATTCGGTAAATTAACTAGGGAGTAAGGTGGGCTGAAACTACTCACTACTGAGATCTAAGTCTAAGATTAAGTTTACAGGTTCTAAAACTTGTTGGGCTGACCCACCTTTTCATCTTTCTAGGGTTGATAAATTGACTGACTTTACTTTGGGTGACAGTGATGGGTCATAATACCTCCGACAGCCAGGCCAGCATTGTGACTCTTGTCATAGCGCCAAGAGGCCCAGAGAACTGACTGAAGCACCTCTGTGGATTTGGACACACAGGAGCGTATCTGTCAATGGTGCAGCAGGCGCAGTGGGGGTCCCAGTGAGTAGGGCATAATGAACCCTGTTGATTATTGTTATTTTTTACTACCGAAATAAAAATGGGGGGGGGATACTTGCTTGCACTAGAGTCCATGTAACCCTTGCTTTGCCACTGTGGGCACAGGAGAGTTTTATGCCAACTGCGTGACAATATTTCTCTCGTAACAGGCGGAATACGGTCTAGGCATTGGCTAATTGTGTAAACAGGCCTGGTGTCTTTCTCTATGAGGAAACGTCCTGAAATTGTACATGTCTTCAATATTTTTTCCCCTCGGAAAACTTTCCCGTTCCCTGCACAATATTTGTCTTCAGCCCCACCCTCCTCCTCCGTTCCAGTCAACCGCGGACCCACAGCCAAAAAGTGTTTTCTTTTACAAACAAGTTTTTGGAATATCATTCGAGGCTAGTTAAATACAAAACTCCAAAAGTCGTGAAGAGTGCAGTTAAATTGCTAGACCATGTTAAAAGTGTCGAAATTGGTTTAGAGGGCATTTTTAAAAATCTGACGTACACTTTTTAAATGTCCCCATTATCTGTCCACCTGATCAGTGTTACACTGTGCTGAGAGTATCAAAAGTTCAACTCAGAGGAAACATAGCAGAGGGCATTCTCCGGCTCACTTACCCATCAACCTCCCGAATCAGTCCCTCTGGCACAATCTCATTGCAATGTCCCCAGAAAATGTCATGTTTGTAAGAGGTTTGGGGTGTTTAACATTACATAACTCGGCTTGCTGGCTGGCTTCTCTTCGTGTGCAGACAATTAACTTAAAATCAGGCAATGCTTAACTGATAAAAAAAAATAAGTGCAAAGTTGAAAGTTTTTCTTAGGAGCACTTCACCATCACTGCTGATTGTTGGTTTTGCTGACTACAAAGGTTGCCTGGTCTCCACTCCACCTCATCATTCTTTCTTCCACCACCCTACACTTCCTGTCTCTTTCTTTTGCAAGCTCTTTTTATCCCTGCTTATCTCCCCTTGAAGCTGTTTTCCTATATTTCTCTTACACTTTTTTCTCTTTCTCTCATTTTGTCTTTCTCTGGTTCACTGCCTGATGTTAAAAAAAAGTCATGGTCTCCAAAAATGAATGCTGGTGCCCACTGTCCGCAACTACCTTCACAAATGAAGCACTACATTGAGGGTTGGTTGTCCGGTTGACCTTTGGACAAAATCATCAGGGTAAAGGCACCAAGGTTGTTTGGTATCTAAGAAAAAGTAGTAGTAAGAATATTGGAATCCATGTGAAGGCCGGTAAAGCCTGTGGTTCAAAGAGAAGGCTGATGATCACAGGTCTGCAAATCTTTGACCATCCTTGGGCAGGTGGGCTATTTTGGGGGCCAGATACAGAATTATCCTTCAAAACAGACAGCCCAAGCACAGACGTGTCCTTTCATCCGATGGACTGTCCTGAACAGAGGGAATTAATGAGATAGAAGTGTACCAAGATCACAGTTTAACTTTAAATTGTTCTACTTTGGAGGATCCTCAAACAATCCTTCTCCGGGAATGCATTGTTGTGGAACTCCATCCCGACAGCTGTAAATAACTAACCACTTGGGTGAAGTTTTCGAAAACCAAATTAAAAAGTTACTGTTGCACATACTCTTCCCAATATGATTTTCTACCTTGCATCGTCAATATGAGATATGTTTCCACGTGGGGCAATCCATGTGTTGCCCTAAGTGAGAATGAGGAACTCTACCTTGTTGTCTTCTTTCGGAGCACACAACTACTTGTATAGATTATAGGCAGTGTTAGTGTCCTCTGCGTTGCTTCTTCTATCTGCATCATCAGTTTTGCTTCCCTCCACTCGCACTCTCTATGTTGCGTTTGACCATGTTGTTTCCCCAACCCGCAACCTGCTTGTTCCTCCAACCCACCTGTGCATTCCGTGTTGCTTTCTCAACCTGCTTAAAAAAAAACACTTCTGTACTACTTGATTCTAACCTGGATGAATAAACAAAACCATTTTAAAAAGCCATTTTGTAGATGCACATGCCTTCTAAATAACATGGCCGGCCCCATCATGGATTTTTTCCCTACTCTTTAGCCTTGCTGCACAGCATCAGGATGCTGTACAGCATCGCTAAAAAGCATTGACAAATTCACTAAGTCCCAGAGGCGAAACCTATTGACTTTGCCAATGTTTGTTATTAAAAATACTGTTGGGGGAAGAACCATCCTTTCCTCAAACCTACCTGGAGGGCGTCTTACTCTCTCTATGCCTGGTGCAGCCTGGGCTCACGATCACCATTTTACAGTACATTTTCACAATGTTTTATAACAATGCTAACAAGTGTCATCATGCTATATTTGGGAAGTTGAATTATTACCATGTTAAAAATGTGCTTGATTGAGTGTACCTGGAATACTATTGGTTCTTTAAAGAAGTGCCAGCTCCCCATTGCTCCACATTGTTAAAAGTGCAGAAGTAATAACAGAGTCTTTTGAAATCAGTTAGTATTGCTTACATTCCATATATTTTTTAAACGTTATATAGCAGTTGTGCATTGTGCCTTATCACCCAACAAAGTTATAAACTGAGTCAGGTATTGCATGCAAAGATTTTGAGCATGCCAGGCAAAATATAATTTTGCCGGATGGAGCGCTCCCTATACATTGAAAATAGACATTTTGCAACTTCCGTAGGTGACATCAGAAGGCTGCTTTCTTGTCTCAACTTAAAGAAGTGCTGGCCCTAAACCGAGTGCAACCGAGTCTTGTCGCATACACCTCCAACGCCCTGTCCTGAACTCTAGCTCTACACATCCTCTCTAATAGGTAAGAAGCTTAAGCCTTGGCTCTGGTGAAATTTCCAGTGAGCCTCTTCCAAATATTTTGAGCTTGATTCTACAGTACGGCAACATAGGTTGCAAGTGAATTTTGCCTGGAGGGCGTTGCTGGAACCACCAACACCCTGTGACCAAATTAAATGGCTGACAGACATCACACCCATCTTGATCTTATTGGTGATATCACAGTAAGATATACCACGACCTTTGGCTTTAGTGAAGTCACAAAAAGTGACGAACAGATCATGCAATCAGTATAAAGAAAACTTTAAAGTGTTTGCAAAATTCTTGTGGATTTATGGAACTCTACCTAAAAAGTAATGGAGGTCTGTACAGAGGCGGGGCTATAAGAGAAAAGTTTACCATTAGGATGCAGACAGGTTAAAGCTGATTAATAACTGGAGTCCATCGTACGAAGGCTTACTTGTCGATTATGTGTTGCTTAAAGAGGAAGGTGAAAAAGATGTTGTCATGCACAAAAAAATCTTTGGTTGGGTGAAGTCGGAGGTAAATAAACCTTTCCACACCCTTATTTTTAGGAATTGGCCACAGACAGCAGTAGGTGTCTCTTGGCAAAACTCAGTGTTTCCAATACATTACGTATACTTGGAGTGGACTTTAGGTCAGTTCCTTGCTCTTGACTGGATGGATTTGTTTCTGACTTCCTTCGATGCTGTTTCCTTCCTATTCTGTTTGTCTGCACAGGAAGTCGGAGTGTTCTGATTGGATGATGAATTCTTCCACTACTGATGTCAGGCCTAGCTTTGCATGGACTATTTTCACTCGCTGCCCCCAATGCCTCCCCCCGTTTAATCCCCACACTTCATACTATTGCCAATCTTAAGGCTCCTCGTGTTGTTTTTCTTTTTTTAAATTTTTTATCACTTTTTTCTGCCACCCGCCCTATTAGTTGCCCTAATATTGGGTAGCCATCTTAAAATGTTTTCTTTACTTTTTCAAGTTGGCCGTCCGCATGTTTGTGTCTGTGAAGCAGGCACCTATGAATGATTTTGTTTTAGTTGAACAAATCCCTTCAAACATTGGCCATCTTTGAACAGGATTCATTAAAATAAGCCAAAATGCATTCAACGATGATGGCTGCAGAGGCGCACACATCCACGAAGGCCATCTTGAATGGCATTTATTAAACCTTTACAAATACATTCAAAGATGGCCACAGTGGAAGCCTCCACAGTAACAACAGACCTCTTTTAATGCACTTAGTAATGTCAAAACCCATTCCAATATGGCCACTGCAGATGCACACTCATTAACAACGGCTTTCCAAGTTTAGAAAATCATTGCAAAGCTAATAAGATTCACTGCTGAGACCTGTTGGCTTTTTCAGTGCTTGTTCATATACCGCGCACTCTAAGCAGCATCACTAGTGGGCCCTTAATGCATATTATAAAATAATAAGTTGGTGATGATGCCTAGCCTAGTCTTCACCTCAGTGACACTGTAAAGTAAAAGTACACTTAAAGGCTGCTTTTCTACCCTGAGCTGCTTTTAAGGGTGAAAAGTGAGTTTCTTTGAGAGCCTAAGAAATGGAGAGCAGTGTGTGTCACCCTCCTTTGCCATTGGCCGCTTTATAGGCGAGGAGAATCCCAGATGATGACGAGCTTGCGTTTGCCAGTCCTAGACATACTACAATCCACTGTTGATGGACAACCGGCAGATCTTGAGATCTGCTAAAAGCACTGAGGTACTGGCCGGGGAGTTACCAAGAGTGCGCCCTTCAAAGGCCGATGCTGGACTCGTCTGGAAACATTTAGCATGGCCAAGCCCCTTCCGCCATTACCTTCGTTGGAGGAAGTGCTGGTTGACCGGTTACAAATCTCATGTTGCTTTTCTTAATATCTTCCTAAGTGCCACTTGATTCCAGATGCATCCAGGGCCTTGTTATATTTGTTTAATGCTGAGCATTGGTTAATTATATTCAGAGTGTCTACTCATTTAAACATACATGACGCAATTTCCAAATACTCATATGGCAGAACTGAAATAAGTACAATTCAGCTGACATTTCCACCAGAAATCTGTGCTGCAATTGCATTTGCAGCAAAAAGTTGACTTAAATTTTGGGATTATAATTTATAGTAGCTCTTTTGAAACCTGTCCAATAGACTGTAAGGCACCAATGTCAGTTGGCCCCATGTCATGAAGGTGACTTTAGTTTAATTGTTTTTACAGCTAAAAGCATAAAGCCTGTTGTGACTTGCAGGGCCATACCTGAATAAAAACAGCATGCTCAGTATTGTTGCCAGCAACGCAACTGCTGAGGGGAAGGATTAATCGGGTATATTATCAAGCAGGGCGATAGGCAATTATCGCCACTTTAGCGGCCGTTTTCGGCCGCTAAGCGGCGATAATTCTTTCGCCCTATTAGCAAGCTGTAGCGACAGCTTTTAGGGGATAGCGAGCGGTTTGGGGCCCGCTTTGCATGTCAGCGATGTTTATCACTAATGACATGCAAAGTGGGCGTACCTGACCAGTTAGCGACTGAAAGCAGTCGCTAACGTCGCTGTCGCCTATTAGCAAGGCAGGCGTAGCGATGGAAATATTTGCGCTAAGCGCGAATATCTCCAAATACTAACACCTGCCCAGACCAGTTCTTAGCCATGTTATCTAATGGGCGGTGGATAACATGGCTAAGAGCATTTAGTCGCTAATGCGTGAATATCGCTGTATTCTCAGCGATATTCACGCATTTCGCCGCTATCGCTGGATATTTTAGCACAATGGAGAAAAACGTTGCTAATAGCATGTTTTCTCCGCTAACATATCCAGCGATAGGCAGCGATAAAAAAAATGCGCTAAGCGCATTTTGCGATAAATATCGCTATTCCTTGGTAATATGCCCCAGAATTCCTAGAAATATAAAATATTCTCACATGGTGAAGATATTCGTTGGACGGACAGATACCATTATTGGTCATAGGCAATTGTAAGCAACACTTATGCAGAGGTCAGTTATTTTCCAGCCTAGCGCTTTCTGGGGCTTGCCCAAGGATGTCACTTCACCAGTATGCTAGGGGGAGCACAAGTGACATCACACACCTTTTGACCACTGATGACATCACAGAGTTGTCTCACGCTTAGCCCATCCGAAGCCTCCTATTTGCATCTGGGGAAAGAGCATAGAGAGGAAACAGATCAGACCAGAGACGAGGGCTTTTAAGGGCAATGCCAAAGGTACCAAAATGACAAGCCAAGGGTAGCACCTGTTACCTTTAAGTGACTATGGTGAAGAAGAGCATTAGAATGGCATGTTTAGAGAGGTCGGATTTTGCACATCTATTTATAATTCAAAGAAAAAAAAGCGGAAGCTGGAGGATAAAGGAAGAAGGCTCTTAAAGATTTTGGGTCTAGTTAAAAAAAAAAGTGGAAGGAAACGACGACCGGCATCTGGCTGGAGAAACACAAAGGTCGCAGAACATACTTTGTGTAAAGCCTACAAATTAAGCCATCAACAATCTGGACTCTTGAACGCAATTTTAATCTCGGGTAATTGTCGAATTGTTTGTGTTTTGTTCATTTTGCGTAATTTGCGTAATTTCGGGCTATTCCCCCCTACGTATGCTTTTCTGCCTACTTTCACTTTTGGGAAACTGACTCAGGCAGCAGATCTGCAGAAACTGAAAAACCGCATGTGTGGGAAACATCTTGAGTGGGTGGGTACCTCCTGTGACTTCTGCACGCGAGCCTAGGCCCCATGTCCATTTTTTACACACATGACATTCAGTATCTATTTTTCTTAATACCCCTTATTCGTTGGAAAAAAAACGTGAATCTCGCCTAAAAAAACAAACATATTTTCTCTGTTGTAAAAGTCTTTGCAAAGTCAGCACGCCCTGAGCATTACTTAAAAGAACAATAATACGGTGGCTAAATTAGAAATTGTACCCGAGACGTCAAAGTGCTTTTTAGGCGGGTACCTAGACTTTTACGAACCCCCATGAAACCATTACTACTGAACCTTTCTTGTGTCTTCCTTTCACCCCTTTCTTTCCTGCTTCTTTCTATCACCTTTTTTCCTAATTTTCTGCAAGTCAAGTCAGATGGATTTAGCTAAACATATATTTCGAAGTGCCTGTAAACACTCTTCTACAAACTACGTATGGCTAACCTTGTGACAGAAATGCTAATGTCTTTGCTTATAAAATTAATAAAATACTTTGAAATCAAAAAAAGAAGCAAAGGACCCCTTATTTGAAAATAATAAGGTGAGCCAGAGAAATTTGAGTTAGCTCAAAGATGAGCTGTACTAATAACACCAGAAAATATAACGTTATAGTCCTGAATATACAGTTCGTTAGTAAGACTCGGCATATATCTCTTATGTGTGGAAGTGTTTATCGCTGGAACATAACCGTTTCCAGGTCCAGTGGCCTGTTGCCAAAAAGTGTACATGTGGGTCAAAGTTCACTTCTGTAACATTTTAAGGATACCGTCGTAGCTTCACAGTTGAGTGTACGACAACTTTCTGTAAGCTGAGCTTTGTTGCATTCCTGAGGAGGCCCTCTTGCTGTGACTGAAGTGGTCCCATGACAAGTAATGGCCATGGCTCTGGTGCAGTGATACTCAAAGTACGGCCTGGGGACCCCTGGCTGCCCTCTTGACCTTTACATGCCGCCCCCTGGTGGACAGTAGCAGAGCTGCTGTTTACTTGCTGAGCACTAATATTCAGAAATAATTTTAAACAAACGGGCAGGCCTTTGTTTGCAGGTTGAATGAAGTAACTGCTGTGGTGTTCTGCACCACTTAATTTTAGTTAGCCTGCAAATAAATGCATGCTCATTTAACACTTTTTTAGACTTCTTTACACAATCCCTGACCCACCCAGAACCCCCTACCTCCACATTGCAGCCTTCGATCACCACACGAACCATACTTTGTGGCCCCTGGGAAAATGTTTACGAGTACTCGTGCTCTGGTGGCTCAGTGGACTAACATATCCACTGCAGGGGCTTGTGTTTGACATCCTGGTCACAGGTTTAAATACCAGCAGGTCCACTCAGCCTTTCATGTTTCTGAACCATTGAGGTGGTTAACAATAAACATCTGTTATTTCAGCACCAAGTTACCCTTTAGGTTGAACATGTGCTTACCAAATGCGCGTTATGATAGCTGCTCCTTACGCATGCGCCGGTTGGGAGGGCGGACTGGGATACAGATAATGATCAAACCCACGCCATGTCACTTTATTTGGACGACGCAACGTTGTGCATAAAGAGTGCAAGGATTGGGCTGCTACTACTGCTGCGTGAGGTAGTCGGGCTCAGCTACTGAATGGTATATCCAAATCTTGTTTGTGCCTGCTTACCGGCATAGGGGCGAGTGATATAGAGCTCGGTGTTTCCCAAGGTTTGTCATTATGAACACACGTTTAAATATCTGGGTATTAGGATATATAGGAACTGAGAAGACATAACTTGCACCAACCTGCGATGGAACGGCGACCAGAAATAAACTCCCAGACTCCGTGATTGGGCGAGTGGCGCTCTCCAAGATGGCGTCGCTCTCAAGAATGCTGTACTGTTTTGCGAACAGCCAATCAAAGGTGAGGAGGTCTTTTTTTTTAAGGAACTAACGACACTCCAGACAGAACTGATACTTGCAGCAGGCAGCCAATGAGTAGTGCTGTGAAGTTTTATTTAACCTTAGATGAAAGGGTCCTGAGGACCCCAACTTTGAATCATACTGTTTAGCAGCACAGCTACAATGCCTGTTTCAGTGGCTTAGCCTGGCGACCTCACCTGAGAAAGTCTACGTGGAGCAGGAGTCAGTTTAGGCAGGTATCAGAGAGTACATTTTTCACACCCATACACAGGCAAAGTCAATTCCCCTGAAGGCAGCGAAATACAATTGGAACCGATACCTGAAGAGAAGGGAGCGGGCAGCACCTTTTGCTCCGAATTACCATTGCGGGATCTGCACAGATTTAAACAATTCTCTGAAGAGACAGATAGACTGGCATGATCCAGAATCTAGGTTACCGCTAGAGGCCAGCTGTACGAACCAAGCGTATTTATGCCGCCGAAGAAATAAATGCACTATATGAAATCCTTATGGGGCAATTCTTAGTACATGCCTTCCGTATAAAACTGGATAAATAGACATGTGGCTACAAAGACGCAGAACCCAAGGCTGACAGCAACACAGATAATATTAACTTGGGCCTCCAGAGCCATGCAATAACTGCGGTATACAAGACATCAAGAAGAAGTGCAATGAAAATCTAGCTGTTCTGAGGGCCATACGAAATGACAATCAAGGTGAATAGATGACTGATGATTGGTGCTCACTCTCTGATAGGTATGCAAGGTGTCCAAAAGTGCCTGTTTTCAGTCATTCAGATCAATTATGTGCACCCCACATATCAGATTAGTTGGCTATATGATCTGGACTTGTTGAGTTATTCGTAAGTGGTGAGGGGAGTGTCCAAATCAATATCTGAGAGGACCAGGAGACGGAATTTGCTTAACCCAAGGGCGTGCCTTCTAGGCCTGATGCCTCAACCAAAGGTCAACCACTAGTTCACTGATATAGCCCTACTAGCTAAAAGTCTAGTGGCTTGGCATTGGAAATCGCCACTTATTTCACACCTTATTAGATGGAAAGCGACCGATGCTTGTTTGCGCGGGCTGATATGGATCCTAGTGGTCCCTTCTGCTAGCACTCATTTGAACAGGAAGTAGCCCTAAACGGAGATCCCGGATTAGGACTGTAACTCCAAAAATGGACGATAAGACCCCGTGAAGGTAAAGCCGGCTAGCATTGAACTAGAATAGGTGCTAGACAGGCCCCTAGGCATTGTTGTCCTTTGCAGCAGAAGGGCGATACAGCATCTTGATCACATCATAACGTGTCGTCCTTTAATGTATTCCAAAGACGTGGTTGGCAGGCCTCTACCGACAATACCACAGACAGCTTACCACCCAAGATGGAGTCTTCCAAGGCATGTGCCTTCCTCTGTGTGGAAACTGCGGCAGGGGCGTAGCGAAGGACCCAGCAGCCCCTGCGACACAGAGGGCCCCCAACAATTCAGGGAGCCCCAAACTCACAATCCTTCAGTGGGGCCTCCATTCACCCCAAAGACAATGAAAATCTGTGCAGGGGACACGGGCCCCCCTCGTCACGTCCTGCCGGGGGATGCGTTATTTTGCGTTTACGCCAATGGTCTGTGGTCCTCTTTCCCAGTTAAGCGTGGGATGGATGACTTGCAATGATTTACCCTACCCTAAGAGAACAGCTACAGTAAAGAGGTACTATAGCTAGAGTCACTCCTAAACGGCATGGCTTCTCCCTAGCCCTGCTTCTGAAAAGACTGAATTAGCTGAAGGCAATCGTGAGATTCCTGACTAAGGTTGCCACCTGGCCAGTTTTCTACAGGCACCACCTGTATTTTAATGTCACGGCCTGTACAAAAATAAGCAAAATCACATAAAGCCGATATCTGTACATACTTCAGACAGCAATAGCACGCACTTTTGAATGTGCTGTAGATCTGCGTTAACGACCTGTGGCTAATAAGTAAAGTAAACACAGGCAGAAAAGTCATGTGCAAATGAATGCAAACGATTTTGTAGTCACATTTAATATCATGTACGACCCGTGCAGACTCACAACAAATGGCCGGTATTTTTCTTTTGGAGAAGGTGACAACCCAATTACCGACATACAATGATTCGAGCTTGTGCAGTCTGTGACGCACTTACCCCTGTAGTACTAAAGTTTCAGAAATTTGCAATATTTCCTGATTTCCTCATAATACTACTTTTTTGAGTATCGCTGCAATTTTTCATCAGATCACATCTTCAGCCTGCCCTCAAATGACCACACTCTTTGCAAAATATTCTGACTATTAATTTTGCAGCAAAGGCAGTGGCCCTTCATAACCCTACCGAGTCACTGGCCGAGTTACTCCGGAGCCGAACTCTTCGTGGCACAGGAAGTGCTTCACAACTCCCTAATCAACAGGAAACACATTAGCTGCGCACGATGACCTTTCGGTGAGCTCTCGCGGGCTGAAGGCCAACTGAAACATCTCTAGCTGTCGCAAGTATTTAAAGAGATTTTAATTTTGTTGGCAGTAACTAAATTCTACAAGCATTCTCTTCAGTACATTTCTTCGAAGTAATAACACTTTTAAGGGCACACATGTTAAGCATTTCCTCACACTTCCTTAGTGCTCAAGCCCCGCGACCTCTGACCTTGTGCATGTAACAGTTCATAAAGCACACCCAGTGGGTACAGCCTGCAGCTCTAAAATCAGGCTCAGGGTTACGCAGCACAGGAAATCAAAAACTGCATGCAACGTCCATGGAGTGATAAAATCATTTTCCCAAACAAGGAATAAATCCACGAAATTAGCCGAGTCGCACCTGTATGCTCTAAATAGCAACTGAAGCGTGCACGTTGGATTGATAGTTTATAATTTCTGCTGTGAGACCTAGAAGGCTTGTAGGGGGTTCTGTCCTCCCCCTCTACACCGGGAGTCGAACAGGTAGCCCCTGCTCTCGGGGCTGGTTCCATTTGCAGTGGCGGCTTCTCCGCCATGGCGGAGGATTGCCGCACCACTGCCTGGTGCAGAGCTAGCAAACGAAAAATAAAATGATGCTCTGGAATCATTTTATTTTTCATTTGCAAACGAAAAATAAAAAATGCTCTAGCATTGTTTTGTTTTTCGTTCGCCGGCTTGTGCATGAAGGGGCGGGGCATAGGAACAAAACACACATGCGTACTTAGGTTTCTCCAGCCCGGCTGCATTCAGCAGCCGGCCTGGAGAAACCCCCACAGACTCCCTGGTCTGAACAGGGTGTCTTTTCCACCCGCTCACACCAATCCCTGCGTTGTTCTGCAGCACAGGGATTGTCTGGGAGTCTGCCCCAGGGGCTGCTGGGGCCCAGGAAGAGGCCAGCAGGAGCAACGCGACACAGTAGGTGGCCGACGGTGTCAGGTACCTTTATTTATTTATAACGTTTTATATAGCGCAAACTGGATCCCGAAGGATCTCAGAGCGCTTTACAATTTAAATTATTATTAACTCGTCGCTCTCCCCCTACCCAGCACTCGCGATCCCACGCCTCACCTCGCTACCCTTTGATAGTGGCGGCCCCCACTGCTCAGTTGGTCACACTTGCTTTACTCTCCCAAAATGAAACATTAGACACAAGTAACAGCTATTTTGTATTTTTATTGCTGTACAGTGCTAGACACAAAGGAGACACTCCTCATCAGACAATGCACTTGCAAAGAAAAAGGCCACAGCCATCCTCACCAGTGATCTTTACTTATTATGTCTTTCCTGGGACCACCCTTCAGAACAGGCAATCAAAAATGTTCAGTGTGCTAGGCCATTTTAAAGGGCTCTTGGTTACTCACAGCATCCATTGTGTTACAGATTGATGTGCACAATTTAAGTCTTAAACACCTCTATTCTTAGTAGGACCTAATGCTAGAAAATCTAGCTGCCTCACAAACCTGGCTCTGTTATTGCTCCCCTGCACTTGCCTGATCCAAGACCCCATTCACTTGCTGCCCCCTCAGAATCCCTCAACATTAACACTTTTAAATGTACCATTGAACATTTTCATCTGACTCAGTCTTCCTTCTCAGATTAAAATATTCATGGTGGAACCATCAAATAATGTTCTTTTTTCCCCCCGAAGGTTTATATAGCGCAAACCTGACCCGAAGGTATCAGGTATCAGAGCGTTTTACATGAGCACCAGTTGCGTTACATTAATTTTTGTTAGTTCACAGGATGTTGAGCGTCGTTGCCGAGACTTGAACCCGGTTCCTCAGATTTGAGGTCTACCACCCTAGCCGTTAGGCTACATCCGCTCCCCAGTTCTTAAACTATGCCTGTCTATTACAAGCCCTGTCTTTCTGCATCACATCAACAAAACAAGGACTACAATGTAATGGCTTGGAATGGATTGTGTGGGCTGAGGGAAGACTATGTTTGAAAGGAAGTTGAGCTGGAGAAAGAAGAGGAGAAGGGAGTTACTAATGATTGAGAGGAGGCAGCACTATGGAGTCAGCAAATAGGGGTGTGACGTTGCATTACTTATCATAAACTCCAACGTAAATCGTAAACCGACCTAAGCTGTTCCATGCTGGAACTGTATGGTTCCTGAGGCACCACTCTGCCTGTGGTATTTTGCAAGAGCCACAGCCTTCTCATCAATGTAGGGAGGAAGATCAGCATACATTGCAATAATGTGGATGAATGAGCTTAAGTAGAATTAGGGAGGTGGTTGCCTGCATTCTTAGTGTTTGAGTGATGTTACTCACTGAGTTAAATTGAAAAAAACAGGCGTTTACCATTTTGTACACCCCTTGGCCAATCCATATTTAAAAGTATTAAAACAGTTACATTCACGTGGTGGACTCCATTAAAATGGAACCAAGATGTTTAATGTTAAACTCAGAAGTGAATTTTAGGGAGGGCACACACTGGTGAGGCCATGGGTAGGTTTTAATGTGTGCTTGTGTATTTATGTGTGTGTGTGTATATGCACTACACAGTGGTGGTTGCTACTGTGTAGTCCTAGTTAGGTCAGAGTTTCAGTAGGAAGAATGTTCTTTTGTTTTGCTAATTACTTTGGTGGGGTTTAACAAATCTGTGAGAAACTTTCCAAACAAAATAGTTTCAACCACCTCAGCTCCTCTCTGGAACGTTTCGGGGTGTCCTGTGAAGAGGGGCCCAAGAAAAAGGAGGGGTCCCAAAATGTTGATGTTCACAGTTAATTCACAAACAGTGAGCAGAATTACATCAAAATCAGCAGAAAGTTAAAACTTTACTCAGAAAGCATGATTTTGTTATTTGGTGTAAATCCATCCAACTCAATCTGTTAAACTGTTTTTGAGAAATGTGCATTTAAAGAGGGGCTTGGGTTGGTTATGTAGAAGTTAAACTGTTTAAGCTATGTTGGCTCTTGGTGTGCAGATATGCTCTGATTGGCCACTTTAAAGGGTACTTGTAATTCCTGATTGGCTGGCCACAGCCTGAACAATGTTGTGGAAGCCCTTGAGCTCTTGCAGGACTCTGGGATATGGGCCCTGTGTCCTGAAACAAACTGGAAAAAATATAAAGGGGCAGGGTGAGTACACCATGACCCCCAGGTACATGAGGTGGAATCCCAAAGGGACCACCCATTGCTTGGCTGGCCATAACATGGACAATATATTGTGGCAGCCATTACAGGACTCCACTTCAAGAATGACATGACTGTCTTCAACTCAAACAAAAGGTGCAGCTGCATGAGACTGCTTTGGTGCTCACTACTAGTGAGCCATGGTTACCTACATCCAAAAATAGCCAACATGTAATATGGAACAAGAATGCCAATACTATCTTTGACCACCAGCTGCCAGAAAGCGACAGAGACACTTCCAAGAACTGCCCTGTTCCTTTTCTTAGCTTACAAACAGCTTGAAGTGTCACAAGCCTATTATGACTTTCTGAAGGGCTTGGATCTGAGTGAGTATTGCCTTCTCAAAGTGTTTGATGAAACAAAGAAAGGTGGGAAGCAGATAATCAATTCTAGTAGCTGTTCTGTTTATTGAAAGTTTCTTCAGAAAAGGAGTCTTCACAGTGACGTATTCAGAAAGGAGCAGGTCCTGCTCTAGCAACGTGTAATGAACATTGAAGGTGCTTGATTGGATAATTGTTACTTATAGATGAACTCTGGAAAAAGGTCTCTCTGAAAGCCGGAGTTTGCAGCTACCCTACCCTGTTAGTAGCAAATATTGGCTGGGATGGGGTTTTGGGTCGACCCAGGGACATTATCAACTTGATCAAAGGCGCCATCATCTCGCTCCAGCTACCACTGTTACTTGTTGAATCGATGTCCGTGCATTGCTGTTCACAACAGACGGGTCTTATGTCGTTTTTTAGCTCACATTTCTTTCTATCCTCCCCATTGGTGGCACTTTTATCCTTCGTCGCATATCCTCAATGATGGCATTAGTGTAAGCGATGCTACGTGAGACATTTTTATTGTTAGTAGCTGTGAGAGGAGGCCATTCAAACCACGCTTGTGGGAGAGGTTAGTCAGAAGAGAGATTTTGATGATAACCTTGGACAGGAACTTAAAAAAAGTTACAAACCCCTACCCAAATTTCATGGAGTACAAATCTACAGAGAAGTGATTGACTCAATAGTAAATGTGAAGGATCCTGTCAACTCCATCTAATTGACTCCGGATACAATCTACCATCTGAGAAGCATTCAGACTTTATAATCACAAGAACACTGAGCAAAGTTGCAAGAGGAACAGTGGGTGCAAACAGGGCTTAATTTGTAAAAATGTAAGTGCCAGGGCCCTCGTCAGGAGGCCTCTGCAGCTTGCACCATACATTGTCACCAACATAGCTGCCAATTTCTGCACCAACACACCTACTAACCATCACTCTCTTATAAGTGTGACAATTCAGACTATTCCAGGCCAGAAAGCATTAAGAATCGCCTGGATGGCAGGCACTAGTCATTGTTAATGTACATTCAATTAATAAACAGCTCTTGTGCTCATCCCTAGATCAGGCAGATAGTGCCATTATCCGGCGCTGACAACGTAATGCTAGTGCTGAGCACCGGAAACCACTGGCTGAAATTAAGCCCTGGGTGCTAAGCTGGAATATTGAAATGCAAAATACACAATGACCTATAAGACCAACGATGCCCACAAAGTCACAGTGAGTCTTACAAGCCTCGACTGGCTTCCACTGAAAAACAAGCATTGGCAAAGCCAATCCATCTGTTGTTGGCTGCCAAATTTGAGCTTTGCCAGTTTGTGAATGTTTTTTGCAAAACTGTTCTAGTGAACTATTTTGGTGTGTAAGTGAACATTGTGCAAGAGCAGAATATTGTCATTCAGATTGAGGTAAGCCAGTCGCTGAAGTGCGCTGACCCTCGGCCCCATGCTGTATTCTGTGATTGGTGCAACAAAATGTGTCCAAGGATTGAAGAGAGCTTGAAGAAAGACCACATGAGTAAGATTATATACACCATTTTATTAAAATGTAAAAATATATTGGAAAACGCTAGATCTAAAGAGTTTAATGCAACTCTTTGAAACTGGTGCACAACACCTGTCTATAGCTCTGCCCTGAGTTTTTATAAAAAGACTTACTAATCCATACCCTGTGCCAAACCCTACCTTCCAGAAAGATGTGTTTGCAAATGCAGGGAACACACTCATGCGAAGAACAGGAAAGGAGAGAAGTCCCAAATTAGGTCAATATCCTATAGAATTCTCAGCCGGAACATAACCGCCAAGTAAGTGGTATCCAAGTGCCTCGACGTCACACTGGAACACCATGTTTCTATTACTGCAGTGTCTTTTCACATCAATGCAATGAATTCCTTGTAATCTGATTGGTTTATTTCTGAAACACGGGAACTCCCAAAATGCATTGGTGAGATAAATGACAACACAGGGAGGGTAGCATGGTATATAAAAATTGAACGGACCAGGGCACGAGTCGGGGCTACACACAGATGGACTGCATCCACACACTATTTTCACAAGGTGAACGTCGTCCACCCAGGCAAGAATTTGGGCCCTACTGAATAATGTGCTGAACTCGTCCTGGTGTAATAAACAACGGGACACTTTCAGCAGTGCCTGCATGTTGTCTTGCTTTCTATCTGCAACAAGCAACAAGGTGCAGGCGGGGCTTTCATATTTAAAACTCCTGCTGAGCCCATAACAAAGGCCAAATTTGAGGGCTCATGAGGCCTCCTTTTGTTCTCTTGGCTGGGAGAAGTCAGGAGCCTCACACCTGATGCAAATGAAGCAGAGGGGAAACAAAAGCTCACACCTTGTTAGCACTTGCCACATACTTAAGAGAGGCAGCTTTTCACTTTGTTCAGTCCCTGTTTAGGAGATATGCATGCAATGTAAGAATGTCAGCTGTGTTGGTCTTTCCCAGTATTTACACAAAGCAAATTGCATTTATATAGAGCTTACTTCCCCTGAGGAGGCAATGACATAATTTAAGTACCACATTTTTTTCTTGTATAGCCCTACTCATCCCCATGCAGGGTGTCAGAGCGCTTTACATCAACACGTGCATATTACATGTAAAGTAAATTATATAAGTTTGTAAATTAATGTACAGGATGTGTTACATAAAACTAGGGGATTGCAAGGTGAAGAAGTCACATATCATCTTCTATAGCTCATCCTCACAATGCGCTCAAACGTACACATGATAGACCTGCTAAACATATATGTAAGGGCTTTAGTTCTGATGTCACTTCTTGCGATGCCACTTCCTTTAAAGTCGTGGCTTGTGATGCCACTTTCTATAATGTCAATTTCTGTGATGTTGGGCACCGTGATGCTGCGTGCCGTGCTGTCGCACGCCATGCTGTCACCTACATACTGCCTAACTAGTATAGTCCCCCCCACTTCTTTTTTTAGGGCTTGTGCCCTGAACGTAACTGGTGCTCTTATAAAGGGTTCCAATACCTTTGGGTCGGGTTCGTGCTATATAGCGCCTTGAGACTTTGCGGTGATAAGTGCTCTCTATAAGAACCTTTGACATTTGACATGACATTTGACATAAAACTGCAAAAAAAAAAACTGCCATAACTTTTTGGTAAGTAAGACACATTTCAATTCACTGTGCCTCCTCTATGGAGTGGATGAGCTGGTGTGGTGGCTTAGCACGTTCTGCTGCTATCTGATGTTATCTGTTGGTCATGTTTGAAACCTGACAGGGCCTACTTGACCTTCCATCCATCAGTGGTCAATTAGTTGAGCACCATTTAACTGGGTGGTGGGTCTGCTACCCGAATGTACAGAATTTTGAAACATCAAAACTGTATATGTAGCGCTGTATTTAAAACTAGTTGCTCTTTTTAAACGAAATTCTGCCCCCCTCCCTTACTAGTAAGGCTGCCCTTTAGAGCGGGCATTGTACAGCCAGCCTGCCCTTGTAGGCGCGCTTCCGGTTTCCAGTCCTGGGCCCATAAATCCAGCTCTTTGTCGAAAGATGAGCCACACGCTCTTTTTCGACACCTGCCGCTCCTCTCCAATCAGGTTACTCCGTTCCTGGGAGACGAAAGCCACGGCCTCCCCAAAAATATCCCCCTGGAGTGTCTAATAACAAAAGCAAACAAGCCCTCACAGCAAGAGACACGGGCGAGCCCCGAGCACGTGACGTGGCGCAGCTCGGCCTCCCTCCCTTGTTTATTTGTCTGCCCTGACATCTGTCTGGCTTGCCTGCTGCACCCGGGCATCAAAGGGCCCTTTGACGCTGAAGGGAGTCTCTCGAAATAGATCTTACTATTAATATGCACCTGGGTGTAGTTGCTTCGGTTCAGCGGCAAAGCTCTCAGCTCCGTAAGAATCGGTCACCCTGCAAAGTCTCGTTTGCCAACTCTCTGCAGCCGTGCTCCGAGTTTTACGAAAGAATTTTAGAGATGGGATTTCAAATGGTCCAATGTCAGTCATGAGTTGGTTGTGCAAGCCTTGTGTGTTTTTTTAGGTCAGCCGTTGGCCAGGACCTTTTGATTGCAGTAACATTATATGTACAATCTTATTGGGTTTGAGGCTTTCAGCCTGCCCTCTCCATTCAGCGGTCTGTTGCTACTCATTCTGGGGCATATTAACAACAGACGGCGATAAATATCGCAAAGCACATTTAGCGATTTTATATTTATCGCCATCTATCGCTGGATTTTATCGCCATGCTTGTGCTGTATTTACAATGCATAGCGCAATGGCGATATAAATTCCAGCGATAGCGGGGTAGTCGCCGTTTTGCAGGGAACATCGCTGGTCTTCTAGCGATGTTCCCTGAAAAATGGCGATATGCTTGTTGATACGACCATGTGGTCGTAACACAAGAATTCACCCCCCATAAGTATGGGTTAGTCATGATTTTAGCAGACGTTAGTTATTGGCGAAAACAGCAGTTTTCGCCCAAAACTAACGTATGCTAAAATCGTGCGCCACCTTGTAAATATCGGGATGTGCTCATCAGCGATATTTACAATGTTGTTCTGCCCAGTGACGCCCACTTTGCATCTTGCAAAGGGAGGCGTCGAAAAAAAGGGTGCTAACGTGCGCTAATGCATGTTAGCACACTCTTGTAAATAGGGCGATATTTTTATCTCTGCTTTTTTGGCTTTCAAATTCGGAGATATGGCCCTTGTAAATATGAAAAACCAAAGGGGATGATGGACGGAGCGTTGACAATACAAACACTCACCCCCAGTCAACTGATCTGGGTTTAATCCATCACCATTCTTTAGTTCACTCAGCCACCCCAGTTCAGACATGGCTATATGCAAATCAGTCTGACCCTGTGCCTTGTGGGAACAGTCCATCCCGAACTGCCAAGCCATGTCTTCCCTGGACCGGAAACAAGCATCCTGGGACTGGTTTCGGATTCATAATCCTCATCAGCCAGGCTATCTTGAATCCAGTGGCCAAGTGAACAAGGGACTCACGTCTGAGCATACCCTGCCACACTTAGGGCGAACAAAGAAAAACCAAAGGGGATGATGGACGGAGCGTTGACAATACAAACACTCACCCCCAGTCAACTGATCTGGGTTTAATCCATCACCATTCTTTAGTTCACTCAGCCACCCCAGTTCAGACATGGCTATATGCAAATCAGTCTGACCCTGTGCCTTGTGGGAACAGTCCAGCCCGAACTGCCAAGCCATGTCTTCCCTGGACCGGAAACAAGCATCCTGGGACCGGTTTCGGATTCATAATCCTCATCAGCCAGGCTATCTTGAATCCGGTCCAGGGAAGACATGGCTTGGCAGTTCGGGCTGGACTGTTCCCATGAGGCACAGGGTCAGACTGATTTGCATATGGCCATGTCTGAACTGGGGTGGCAGAGTGAGCTAAAGAACGGTGATGGATTAAACCCAGATCAGTTGACTGGGGGTGAGTGTTTGTATTGTCAACGCTCCGTCCATCACCACCTTTGGTTTTTCTTTGTTTGCCCTAAGTTGGCAGGGTATGCTCAGACGTGAGTCCCTTGCTCACTTTGCCACTGGAGTCAAGCAAGCCCGGCTGAAGACGGCTGTAATGCCAGAAACCGGTCCTGGGAAGCTTGATTCCAGTCCAGGGAAGACATTGCTTGGCAGTTCGGGCTGGACTGTTCCCATGAGGCACAGGGTCAGACTGATTTGCATATGGCCATGTCTGAACTGGGGTGGCAGAGTGAGCTAAAGAACGGTGATGGATTAAACCCAGATCAGTTGACTGGGGGTGAGTGTTTGTATTGTCAACGCTCCGTCGATCACCACCTTTGGTTTTTCTTTGTTTGCCCTAAGTTGGCAGGGTATGCTCAGGCGTGAGTCCCTTGCTCACTTTGCCACTGGAGTCAAGCAAGCCCGGCTGAAGACGGATGTAATGCCAGAAACCGGTCCTGGGAAGCTTGATTCCGGTCCAGGGAAGACATGGCTTGGCAGTTCGGGCTGGACTGTTCCCATGAGGCACAGGGTCAGACTGATTTGCATATGGCCATGTCTGAACTGGGGTGGCAGAGTGAGCTAAAGAACGGTGATGGATTAAACCCAGATCAGTTGACTGGGGGTGAGTGTTTGTATTGTCAACGCTCCGTCCATCACCACCTTTGGTTTTTCTTTGTTTGCCCTAAGTTGGCAGGGTATGCTCAGACGTGAGTCCCTTGCTCACTTTGCCACTGGAGTCAAGCAAGCCCGGCTGAAGACGGCTGTAATGCCAGAAACCGGTCCTGGGAAGCTTGATTCCGGTCCAGGGAAGACATGGCTTGGCAGTTCGGGCTGGACTGTTCCCATGAGGCACAGGGTCAGACTGATTTGCATATGGCCATGTCTGAACTGGGGTGGCAGAGTGAGCTAAAGAACGGTGATGGATTAAACCCAGATCAGTTGACTGGGGGTGAGTGTTTGTATTGTCAACGCTCCGTCCATCACCACCTTTGGTTTTTCTTTGTTTGCCCTAAGTTGGCAGGGTATGCTCAGACGTGAGTCCCTTGCTCACTTTGCCACTGGAGTCAAGCAAGCCCGGCTGAAGACGGCTGTAATGCCAGAAACCGGTCCTGGGAAGCTTGATTCCGGTCCAGGGAAGACATGGCTTGGCAGTTCGGGCTGGACTGTTCCCATGAGGCACAGGGTCAGACTGATTTGCATATGGCCATGTCTGAACTGGGGTGGCAGAGTGAGCTAAAGAATGGTGATGGATTAAACCCAGATCAGTTGACTGGGGGTGAGTGTTTGTATTGTCAACGCTCCGTCCATCACCACCTTTGGTTTTTCTTTGTTTGCCCTAAGTTGGCAGGGTATGCTCAGACGTGAGTCCCTTGCTCACTTTGCCACTGGAGTCAAGCAAGCCCGGCTGAAGACGGCTGTAATGCCAGAAACCGGTCCTGGGAAGCTTGATTCCGGTCCAGGGAAGACATGGCTTGGCAGTTCGGGCTGGACTGTTCCCATGAGGCACAGGGTCAGACTGATTTGCATATGGCCATGTCTGAACTGGGGTGGCAGAGTGAGCTAAAGAACGGTGATGGATTAAACCCAGATCAGTTGACTGGGGGTGAGTGTTTGTATTGTCAACGCTCCGTCCATCACCACCTTTGGTTTTTCTTTGTTTGCCCTAAGTTGGCAGGGTATGCTCAGACGTGAGTCCCTTGCTCACTTTGCCACTGGAGTCAAGCAAGCCCGGCTGAAGACGGCTGTAATGCCAGAAACCGGTCCTGGGAAGCTTGATTCCGGTCCAGGGAAGACATGGCTTGGCAGTTCGGGCTGGACTGTTCCCATGAGGCACAGGGTCAGACTGATTTGCATATGGCCATGTCTGAACTGGGGTGGCAGAGTGAGCTAAAGAACGGTGATGGATTAAACCCAGATCAGTTGACTGGGGGTGCGTGTTTGTATTGTCAACGCTCTGTCCATCACCACCTTTGGTTTTCCTTGTAAATATGCCCCTACGTTTTTATGCATACAGGCAGGTGTTATAAGGCGTGGGCAAGTGGGGATTTGCCCAGGGCCACGCTTTCCAAGGAGCCCTCTAGGAAAGTGAACTCTCTCTATTTGACCTGTCTTTATTCTATTTGTCTATCTAAACCCCTCCCCCTCTCTTCCCTCCTTTACTTTTGACTCTATCTTTCTCTACGCAGTGTCATTTTAACGATTTTTTGGGGTCCTGGGCAAGACCTATTTCACCCGTGTTTGTGTGTCCCTTTAAAACGTTCATATATAATTTAGTATTGTTTGGCATCATGCGGTCCTTAATTAGCCGGGAATGGGTAAGTAATAAAAATGCAAATTTGTTCTGTTCTAGGGCCCCTACATTACGTCTTGCCCGGGGGCCCCCGAAATCCTTATGATGATGCTGACTCTGCCGGCTACAACATGTGCAGTTAGTCAGCCTACTTCATCCATTACTTCCCTGTTAGTGATGTCATTCTGCCCTTTCACAAAGATCACATCCTCACTGAAAATACAGCTGTATTTTTCTTTTCTACTGAGACAGGGCTGTCAGTATCCCCAACAATAACGTTTTGTCAAAACGTTGACTAAACAACACTAACATGGACAAAGACAAATGACTGGCAACCAATGCCAAAGCTTTTGTTTTTGCCAGTACTTGTTTTTCTTTGCATTCTACTAGTGGCCCGTGCTCTGTTCATAAAGAGTAGGGGCTGGAAGGTTTTCTGTGGTACCCAATGTAGGGGCTACCACACATCAGTGTCACAGGATACGAAAAATGCCTAGTTTGGATTCCAGGTCATGCAAATTTCTTTCTCCACCCTACACTTCCAGTGTTTGCATCACACATGTGCAGCTTCTCTTTATCTCTGCTTTCTCTGTTTGTTACTGTATTTCGACCTTTCTCTTCCTCCTCTGGGTCAAGGCGAGCTGATGACGAATAAGTCCTGCACCCTGAAAATATGCTTCGTGCAAAAATCAAAACAAAAATACCTTGAGCTCACTTGTCTTAATGAAGACTTTTGAAGTACATTTTCCTATTATTTTGACATATTGTTCGGCATCTTTTATTTAGGTTCAGATCTCCCTTTCTAAGAATGCAGGACTTTCACCCACAGTATGTTGCATGCTTCATCATTGAGTCCTCTACCAGCTGTGGGCTGTGGTCCAGAGCAAAATTTTGTCATGCAAGCAGATACTCTATTTGTTGTTTCTCTGTTAGGGTGTGTTTCTCTCCAAGAGCTTTGGTCAAACTAAAATTGTGTATAGAAAGCTGAAAATGTATCCTTATTGTTCTTAATACAAGATGAAAATCTAATGATTACTCTTAAGAGATTATTATGACCCTACCTTGCATAAAGAAGCCAACATGTTTCGGCCCTTGGTTAAATGCCAGTAAAGGACACAGGCATTCACGAGGTAACAAAAAAGGACTGCCACATCATTAACACTGAGTAAAAGATGTCCACAAATATGTCAAAACAAGAAACATTTCATAGCAAATGTCTTAATTAGGACCATAGTGATTGGGGGTGATCACCACATACAAACTCTACTATAAGCATTGCAGAGGGTCACCCCTTAAATAGCCTCATAGGGTACAAGATATATGTAAAGGTGAGGGTTTTTCAGCAGGCATAAAGCTTGCCTGAACATTTAGCATCTTAGTGTGAGGTAGCTATGGAACCACAGCCAGTCAATCAATCAATCAATCAGCCAGTCAAGGTGCAGTCTGGGGTAGCAAGTGGAATCAAAGGCTGTTTGGCTTCAACAGGAGTCTGACCAAACACAGAGAGACCTGTGATTCCAGTGGTGGAAAGAGAAAGCATTGATTCAGATACATGCACTGTGGCTAAATTCACAAACCGACACGCCGGGCCCAGATGTTCTCAGCGGAACATATGCCAAACTGTTTACATATTTCATATAGGGCCACAGTGAGGTTTTTAGACTCAGTAGGGTGACGAGAACGATTCATGTCAGTATGCCAACACTTTTCCAGTCCTGGGCTTTGCTTTTAACCGTAATTGTTTTTAGATGTGTTAGACCCTATTTTTCACTAGAATCAAACCAGTATTTTAGCTTCCAAAATGCACTGGTTTGTTAAATTACTGGAAAGCTGGTATTCCATGACATGGAGTCATCCTAGTATCATAGTCTTTATAACTATTTACACTAGATACCTGGTAAGAAATGTAAACAGCCAAAGTTTGTTGACCCGTGTTGTGTGCTTTAGGATAAACATCTCAGTTGGTGAGGAGTTATCCAGTTCTGATTGTATTCTTCACTCTCTGTAACTAGTCGCTTTGCTTTTCCTATTTTGACTGGAGGACCTTTCGAATGACAATCTTTAAAAAAAAGCACTAAATGACCTACGCATGCACGACATGGCATGAACTGAGATCCAGCTGTGCGAGCATTTGTGTCTGCCTTGTTTGAAGCTCCTTTACATTGTAGTACTTGTTGTTCTGAGTTTTGTCCCCAAGTTATAGAGACTACACGCAGTACTTCATTTTTGCTGGTAGTTGCTGGTGCTGAGAACCAGTAGGCAGAGACCCGCCATTCTAGCATACTTTTTCACCATGTAAGAGAGGGGCGAGACTTAAGGGTGAGGTTTTCTACTTGTCACTACCTATGCAGCCCTGGAGTGGTAATGGAATGAGCAGGGCATTGTGGAGCAGGTGGGGCTTAGAGCCTATCATAGTCTAAGAAGCCTCTCTTACAGACCTTCTAACCATAAGATAATCTGCAACATGTATCCCACAAGAAAGGTGTGTGGCATTAGCAAGAGGGTGGTACATTGCGAGTTTGGGTTTAAAAGCCTTGCTCCACCTAAACAGCCCCATGTGCGCTCCCTCCTCAGTCCAGCTCCCTACTGCCAGAATTAACTTATGTACATGTACATGTATTTATATAGCGCAAATCACCGACACGGTATCTAAGCGCTTGCTTAGGGAACCCGTCCTGGTATTCCCCTGTGAGATACCCCGGCAGGGTATCCACAAGGTGAAAGCCAGGCATCCCGCCGCGAGGGGCTGTAGTGGAGATTAAGCAAGCTATTGCCCAGAGTCGCAGAGTGTGACCCTGTGAGTCGAGTAGGCACCGGAGCGAGAATTGTCGAATCCGTGGAATTTTTTGAGCCTGAGACCCACCGAGGCGGGGAATCGAACCCTGGTCCACAGCCGATCTCAGCTTCCGGGTCTGCCGCCTCTAACCACTGAGCCACGCTTCTCCACTGATGGCACATCCCATGTCCTGGTGAGGTTTTAAATATAGCCCTACTGTGCAAAGCATTCATTCTTGAGCTGGAAATGTATTCAATAAAAAGGTTTCCAGATCATCGTGTTATAGGGCGACTTGACCGGGTCGCCATCTAATGAGATGTGTAACCATGTGTCGAACAGGTGGCCCATTTGAATTTGCAGGTGTGCGCTCACCCACTTCAGAACACAAAAACGAAGACTTCTGAACCTACCCCTGTGTCCTAATGTACTTTAAGGGAGCAGAATCTCCAACACAGAGCTTGGAACCCATTCTTAAGTAGGGGTTTCCAGCTCACCCTGTGCTCACTGTGTGATATTCACCCTTCATCTGGAGACCTTGTCAAGTGTGCCGATATTGGGTGACATACGGTGGCACTGTAGGAGTTGGCAGGTTTGCATTCACATTTGAGGCCATATATAAAAAAATGCAGTTTGGCACGTTTTCTGCTCAGAACATCTGGGCTCCGTATGTGGTTTTGTGAATTTACCAACGACGAGCGTACCTGAATCAATGCGAGTCTTTTTCATTCCACAACTGGAATCAAGTCTCTCTGTGTTTTGTCAGAACCTTGTTAAAGTCAAACAACCTTAAATTCCCCAGATGCACCTCAGCTGACAGAATTTCCATAGCATCTCAGACCAAGATGCTGAACTTTGATGCTAGCATAGTAACTGCTGAAAACAGCCCCTCCTTCTTGTATCTTGTACCCTTCAAGGCTATTCAATGGAGTAACACCATTACACTGCTCGTGGGAGCACCAGCCTTTGTTGTTGGGGTGCACAAGTAATTTTTCGGCCTACTATAGGCAAGACCTTTTGATTTTAGTTAAATCATATATAAAATATACTGATAGGGGGTTTAAGCCACACCTCTTTATCTATGGGTCTGCTGTTGTATCATTCACATTTTTCTTCCACCCACTACAGCACCAAGCATGGGGCAATGGCTCATCCATCTTGACCATTGACTAAATTCACTGTCAGTGGTGGCATTCTGCTCTTTCACAAGGAGCGCATTTTCACAAAAAGTTGTTCTTTTCAGTGCCAGGGACTACTCTTTTGGCTTTTTGAAACCCAAAAATGTTTTTGCTTTTATCCAGATTGTTTTATTTCGGTGAATGGCCAACAGCATCACCGACAGTAAAGTTTTCAAAAAAACGCGGCAAAACGAAACAAGCCAAAAGGCTGGCTGCCAAGCCAGAACTATTGGATTTGTCAATGCTTGTTCATGCTTGGAGTCAGAGCAAAAAGAGAGAAACTAACATCGGCGGGATTCTAAGAAAAGGGTTTGGCTTCTGCTTTTATTTTTCTCAAATTCAGCTCTGTATCACGTGTTAATATAAGTGTTGCTAAAATAATTTATTGCATGTCTGCCTATCTTCGTGCAAAGTTGATGCTATTAAGACGTGAACTGCTCGCTGATCTTTGAAAACTAAGTGTGCCTGTAGGCTTAGGTTTTATAACATTTAGCAGCTCGGTAGTTGTGCTTTTGTCAATTCCTATTGAGTAACAACCTCATGCTTCTAGTTTACTACAAAGGTTGTTTAAAGAAAGGTGTGCAGTGGTACATAATCTGGAAAAAAGGTTGTGTGATGTCAGTTGCTGTTCTCAAGTGTTTGCTCATAGTGTGATGTCACTTCTGCTCACCTTTTGATTTTGTGAAAAGATGCCATCCTGTTTGTTAGGACCAAAGGCTGGTGGTCCCTTTACGAGGGTATCCAGATAGCTTCAGGCTAGCATCTTGGTGAGTTTGCAAAGTTGCGCCTTATGGGACGAGTGTTTGTGTGCCAGCGATTGAAGGCTTTTGCATTCAAAATGTTTAAGGATTAGCTATCAGTTGCAGGTGTGACGTGAAGAAAATTGATAAAAGGCTCAGTAAACATTCATGACAGTGAATAAAACTAGGGGCGTGCAAAATTTGCGTAATTTGCTTTTGCATAATTATTTTATTTTTTGTCAAAATTACAGGAAATGCAAAACTGGCATTTGGTGCCATATTTGAGTACCGATTGTGTCCGTGTGTCCGGTTTTTACAGCAGGATGCATTTTGTGCTAAAAAAAATGGTGCTATGGTTCTGTAGTTCGTTTTGTTTCAGTAGGTTTGAAGTGAAGTTTTACCATGAACTGTGCATTTGAAGTAACTTTTTATTGCAAACAGAACATACTTTAATAACATGAGTAAAAGCACAAATTGGGAAATTTTGCGTAAAAAGAGTAATGCAAAATTAGTGGTGCATGGTAGGAGAAGAGTGCTGACAAGAAATGGTTTTGCTTGAACATTGTTCAGCTTCCATCCTGTTGTTTGCTCACTTTTTATTATTTATTAGAAACTTCCATCCATTTGAAGCACCAGCAAGTCCATCTCTTTATGAGGTGGTTTTAGCGAATGGAGCATGTGCCGCTGAGAAATTTGAAAAAGACAACTCAACAAGTTGTCTGATGGTGAATATATTTTTCTTATGAGGCGTATGCATTGGCAACAAGCACCTATAGGCACTTGGTTGAAATCAGGGTGCTGGGTTAACACTTGGGAAAGGAGCCAGAGTCCGAGTTCTGCAAGTTTGAAGTTGCCTACAACAGTGCAAGGTTCTCACTTGAGTCGTTTATGTGGTTAGAGTGTTATTTGACATAATTTCTTTTCAGTCTTAAGCCTATTTGTATTGACTCCGAATAGGGTTACACCATTTGGACAGACTATAATGATATTTTTGCCAGACATGGAATTAAAGATATACCTAAAAAATTCAATAAAGGTTTTTGACAAAAAAAAAAAAGATATACCTAAAAATTGGAGGAAAGCGTATTGTGCGACAGGGGACTGAGGCTTCAGGGCAGAGGGGGGTTGAGATTCAGCTGACTCAAGTATTTGATGCATCTGGAGTGGATGGCAGGGTCACCATGACGTGTTAATTTAGATTTTGAACCCAACATTTCAAAAGCTCTTTTGGGAATATAATTTGGGCAATTGAGTCAACCTACAGCATGGGCTAAAATGATATGTCACCTCAGCTCAATTATAACACTAGAGAAAGAGTAGAAAGACTCTTTGTGTCTGTGTAGGGTCCATGAGCCTTCTGGCCTCCTTACGGCTGTCCGTGAGGGTGCAAGATAGCCCATGTCTGCCGACAACAGTATTCTAAAGTGTACAAAACCTTAATAGACGTCATCGCTCAACCTTTGCTTCAGTTAAATACATGTCAGGTCTTTGTAGAAGCCTGGCATTCTCTATGTCCCTTGAAAGTGTCTCGAGTGTAAGGCTTTCCACAATATCTCAATAACTAGACCAGTTCAGGTCTATACCACCTCTTCCAACAAAGCCGTGCTCACCTACACATACATCCAGGTTATTCAAGACTACAAGTAAATGTGCTCAGACAAGACCACCTTCCAGGGAAGAGCTAGTGACACAAAATCGGCCTCATCTTCCCCAGAGGCTGTTTGGGTCGCATATCCTTCTTCACAATTAAATGCAGGTGAACTTGCACAATTTTTTTCCTTTGAAAAATTTGTTTGCCTCTGTTAGGGTAACAAGGGAAGGAAGATGCACAGCGAAGTTTAGGTCAGGGAGAGGGGTCAGACAAGGCTGCATTCTGGCCCCTATCCTTTTCACATTGTACATCAACTCCTTGGGGAAATTTCTGAACTCAGCCACCCTGGACATGCCGCGTATGGGGGGGCTACCTATTCCAGTCCTCCTATACGCGGACGATGCTGTCCTTATAGCTCGGACTGGTACGGGCCTGCAAAAACTATTAGATCTCTTTGGTGTTTTTATGGAAGCCCTGGATCTAAAGATTAACACTGTTAAATCTCATGTTATGGTCACTGGCTCAAGAAAGAAAAACATGAAGATTAGGTCCTTTAGCTGTAACAGTTCGCCAATTTCGAGGGTCCCCTTCTTCTGTTATTTGGGCGTCACTTTCGACGAGAAAGGAACTTGGGGCGCCCAATTGAAATTAAAGGAGAACGGAGTTACCAGATCCACCACAGCCCTTTTGCATTTTTCCAAAAGATTGGATTCGAGACCTATGGAAGCTATGACCCGTATTTACCGAGCCAAATGTGTGGCAATTGCATCCTATGGGGCAGACATATGGGGTTATGTCTTAGCCCCAGGTATCCAAATTGCAGAAAATAATTTTATACGAGCCTTGCTATCACTCCCGAAATCATCTCCCACATTTTCAATCCACAGCGAAATAGGCTTGGGACACGTCACTGATCTCTTAAAAATGTCCCCACTGTTATGCTGGATTAAAACCTGATCAAACGAGGAGATCACTTTGAATCATTGCATCCTCAAAGATTGTATATCTCTGGATAAAGCAGACAATATACCGTGGCTGGCGTATGTTAGAGCGGCATGCGCGAGGCTAGGGCGCCCGGACATGTACTCTCTTCCACAAAACCTTAAAAAAGAGGATGTAAAGTGGATCAAGCAGCATTTTCGAAACATGTTGGAGTGTGAAAGGGAAACGGTTGAACTTTGTAAGCCAATGGTAAGATCACTTTTCCAACTTTCTTCATCCATGGCTATGGAACCTTATTTAAAATATGTTACTAAACCTTATCATCGTTTTCTACTTACAAGGTTCAGGTTCAACCTGATACATCTTGTGCTCGGCTTGTACACAAAGTGGGGTATTCCGGAAAACTCCCCACCCTGCACCTGCGATTGTTTTTCCACACAGGACACTCTGCACCTAGTCATGCTGTGTGAACATTATTTGGTGGCTCGTAAAAAATTTCTTGTCCCTATCCTGAAAGATTTGAACTTTGTCCAGGTACGGCCGGCGCTATTATATCTACAGATGCTGAACTCGGTACAGGTCACATATGGTGTAGCTTGTTTTTTGGTAGCAGCCGCTAGACAAAATCAATCAAGATCTGCCCCAATAATTAACCATTAAACCTGTCATTTGTAAAAACTGGGCGGGAATACTCTAAATATACCGAAATGGGCACTCGCCATATCTATCGATTCTTTTTCAAACTTGTTTTTGTAAAGTCTTTTTAACATGTTTTTTTATCAAGGAGTAGCAATCAATCTTTATACTTGTTTAATTGTATTTTAACTTGGTTTTATGAATTATGTATTACTTTTATGGTTTTAATTTACCGAATAAAGTTCTTTGACTGACTGACATGTCAGGTCTTTGTAGAAGCCTGGCATTCTCTATGTCCCTTGAAAGTGTCTCGAGTGTAAGGCTTTCCACAATATCTCAATAACTAGACCAGTTCAGGTCTATACCACCTCTTCCAACAAAGCCGTGCTCACCTACACATACATCCAGGTTATTCAAGACTACAAGTAAATGTGCTCAGACAAGACCACCTTCCAGGGAAGAGCTGGTGACACAAAATCGGCCTCATCTTCCCCAGAGGCTGTTTGGGTCGCATATCCTTCTTCACAATTAAATGCAGGTGAACTTGCACAATTTTTTTCCTTTGAAATTTCGTTAAATTCCTTAAGAATTTCACAAAATCACACTTTGAGATTGGCCGGTATCTCGTGTGAATTTCTTTCAGATTCACACGAACTTTAGGTCAAAAAATTGTTGAAGGATACTGGCAGGAGTCTGGTACTAGTAAAAAATAATTTAAAAAAACCTCTTTGCACGTTATTTCCTTTGCTGACAGGTCACATGCAACAATTACATGAACTTGCTTGATTTCAAATTTCATGTAATTTCATGCATTTCGCATGTCATAGAATTCAGGAATGGCTTGAATTTCGGTCGTAAATATACCATTTCTTGCAGGCCTTCTTGCAACGCCGAGGTGCCGCACAGGCGACGCCAGCTATCCAGGTGTCAAGGTTGCTAACTGCAGGCTCTGTTTGGCCTTGGCCCAGCGCCTCCACCTCGCTTGGCGCGTGCATTCCTGAAGACGCGGGAAACAAGGGAGCTCCTTCAGCGCCGCGCGCCGCAGGTTGCAGCCTGTTGCAGCACCTCAGGCGACGAGGACTCACTTGGCATTCGATGCAAAATATTGCTTTGTGCGTTTGAGTGGTCACGTGCGATTCCATCTGTTTGTGCATAAATTCTCCGCACACCTACCCCTTCCCGCCAGAAACTGACATGAGGTTATTGCGGTTGGAGAGCCACACTGCGCACGTATCTTCATTAATGAATTCACGATGATGATGTCTCTGTTAATTCGCGTACGTGTGCATCTTTGATTGCCTCTGCATATGAATAATTATGGCTGCTTGTTTTTGAGTAATGCGTTTGTGTTAGTCATTGTGTGTGTGAATGAGCCTGTGTCTGTATGCATTTTGTGTCTGATTTGTTTGGCTATGCGCACGTAAATGTTTGCGTCTGCTTGCAGTCACCTTTATGTGTGGGTGCACGTTATTTTGTATGCCTTCGTGTGATCCTGCCTGCGCCTGTGCCTTCTCACAGAATTGTGTCAGTGTATACTTGTATACATGATTGTATGTTCACATGCAATCATATTTGGTGAGTGTGCCTCTATGTGCTTGTGAGCACATTCTATTATGTTTCTGTGCGTTCGTTTCCATTTATATGTTCATATGTGGTAGCAGGTCGTAGCTCACGTCACATGCATGTGTGTTTAGATGCTTGGGGGCATATTTATAAGGCCATATCGCCACTGGGGCGTCACTGTATATGACGCTTAGGTGGCATAGTGACATTTTCAATATTTAGAAGGTGGCACTAAGCCACTTAGCGTGGCTTAACGGCACCTTATAAGTATGTCCCTTATCGCCGTAGTCCTCTGCGGCAAAGGGGTGTGCAATGGATGTTGCTGTGGGCGTTCCACTACAAAAACCTGCTGCCCCAGATTTACAAGGAGATGTAAATCTGTGGCAGCGGCAAAAGCTAACGCCATGCAATAGCTGGCATTAGAATGGCGCACGAGGAGAAATGTTTTTTTTTTCTCCTGGTTTTGTATTTTCTATGTGTGCTGCTTTCTGAAGCACACATAAAAAGAGCAAAAAGCCATTATGGATTGATGGATTGTGTATGTGCAGGTAGGGACACCTTCCTGAACATAAACAATCATTTCCTGCAACGCAGGCACCCTTGCTCTATGGGGCATGGGTGTTTGCGTTGGGCTATTTTGTCCGTGTGCACATATGCCTTTACGTCTGGGCATCTGCTGGGAACATTTGTGCATCTGTCTTGTGACCGAATGTATTTAGTTTATCTGAATGTGTTTGTGTGTGTTGCTCTGTAACTTTGGGTACACTTGCAATTTTCTCTTTTACTTCTATGTAACTGCCGCTTTCTCCGAATGCTTTTGTGCACGTGACTGCGTCCAAACGGGCATGTGCCCATGAAACTGTATCAGAGTATGTGTATGCAAAGTATCTGTTAACACACTTGCAGAAACGTGTCTCAGGTTACATTCGTGGTCTGTGTGCGCTTGCATCTGTGTCACTGTGTGCTCATATGATTGTATCTCTGTGCACATCCCTATCTCGATCACTCCCATTTTTCACAACATTTACCTATCATATTTCAATCTGCTAGACAGCTGCGTCCTATTTCTCTCCACACCTTTCTACAACTCTCCATCTGCATATCTCACACATCAGTTTCTCTTCAACACTTTCTTTTTACTCTTTTATTTCGCACCCAGGACAATCCCTTTTTTCACCAGCTTTCCGGGCAAATTTTGAGAAATTTAGCTCATGTTCCGGTTTTTGGAGAGGGTCGACTAAAAAACGGGGGAGGTATTTTTTTATGTTTTACAAAGCAGGGATAGTTAACAGTTGTTCCAAGAAAGCAATTTAATTAACAGGCAAGCTACTGGGTTTAAAAATGAGATCTTATGTACAGCCACGGTCCGTGGAGGGAGTTACGGTGAGGCAGGGAGGCGGGGAGGGGGAGGGGGAGGGGCAGGGTGGAGGGTGCAAAAAACCAGCATTTGGATAATTGCAGGTAAGTAAACAATTTCATTAATAAAACGAATTTGGTAGCGCGCCTTGCATCGCAAAATGCACCCTCCACCCCGCCCCTCCCCCTCCCCACCGTAACTTCCTCCACGGGCCGCGGCTGCTTATGTATGTTCTTACTGCCTGTTTTGTAATTCTCTGCTGAGGAGCGCTGTCACTCTATGCGCTCACTTGACATAAAATGATAGTCCTTCTTCTCTTTTTGTGAAATATCCCGTTTTTTTGCTTTAAAATTCTGGTCACCCTACCCCTTCTCCGTGTCCTATCTTCCTCTCGCACACGCACACTGGTCCTTACACTATCCCTTTGTAGCAGCAGGAAACTCCATTTGTATTAGTAAGCCTACTTTTAAGCACACTAGATAAAACAGTGATTCAACTGTGAGAGTATTTTTAGGTCGGGTCTTTGAGATCGCGTTCGCTATCTCACCAGATTTGTGTTTTTCTCAAATTAATGCTTACGCAATATATCTACATAGAGGGGCTTTTTGGCAGTGGGCCTCATCTGTTGGTCTGTTAAACTGCCATTCACATTTTGCTTTCAGCCACTACAGCATACACCCTCATGCAGTGGGTCAGCCCACTTTATCCACTGGCTCACTTCACTATGGGCGGCTTACAAAGTGGTTGCACATTGTTCACACACAATAAAAAACAAACAAAAAATACTTTCTTTTCAGTTTTAAAGCTATTTAAAATTGTTGAGCTTTTTAATATTAATGTTAAATACCAGGCTTACATTTTGCTTGCACTTTTTGGTAAGTCTATTATAAAGTATTTAAGGGTCATTTTAACCCTTTAACTGCCCACAGTTTAATTCCTTGGTAAGATGGTGAGTTATTACTCTCTCCTTATTGAATATTGAACAAGCATTTGCAATCCAATAGGTCTCGCATTGGATGTATGTCATTACCACGCATGCTTTTACAACGCATGCCTTTACCACGCAACTTTTACAACGCAAGTCGTTACAACGACTTGCGTTGGGGGGTGCTGGATAGTGAATAGTTTAATTTACTATTCCAACTCCAGTCCATGTGGATAGTAGGGAAGGTTTTGGATAGTAAATTAACTATTCCCTATCCTAGAGCGCCCCCCAGCGCAAGTCGTTGTAACGACTTTCGTTGTAAAAGTTGCGTGGTAAAGGTACTGCGTTGTAAAATTTGCGTTGTAAACGCTGTTCCCCTCTCGCATTTGCAAGAGTTTAAGCTATTGGCAAATGCCAATTCCTTTTATTGATCTTTTTTGATAATTAACACATAAATAAAAGGCACAGTCATTTACAATGGCAACAGCTCAAATTCTTGTAAATGCGAGACCTATTTCACTTCAAAGAGTGTCCGCCATTGCCCTGGGCTGCTTGTAAAGTGAAAGCCTAATGACGTGCTGAATGTTGCAGGAAATCATGTTGTGCCTTCAGTAGGAGAAACGCAATAAAGAAAATAGTGCTTACAGATTAAATAAGACATACCGTGTAAAAACAGATGTAAAAGGGCCAGTCCTCATGGGACGCTACAAATGAAGACAAACCGGTCCTAAGGGGGGACTAACAAGCCTGGCATGTATTGTTTTTATTTTTTTATTTTTTGACATATTCTTACAGTAAAATATAAATAATTAACCAAAGCACTTGCTTGCCCAGGCCAGACCTATTGGTTTTGCTAATGCATGTTCTAGAATACTGGAGCTATAGCTTTATTAGTTGAACCTTCATATTTTAAAGAAAGAGGTTGTGAGTTTTAATCCCGACTCTGCCTTCCAGCTTCCCACATATAAATTACTGTAAAATAGGGAGCAGCTAACATCTGTTATTTACAGTACTGGAAGGGCTAAATAAAAATTCACCCTGTGAACGGCAGATTCGTCATTGCTGCTTTTGTTAAGTATGTGAGCTTTGGCCAGAGTCTGTTGCAGCAGGGCGGATGAAGAAGAATGGCTGGTGAGGGAGAGACCCGACATGGCAAGTTTCATCCACCCACCAAATGTTCTCTCTCTCTCTCTCCTCAGCTGTAAACAAAGCATTTTCTATTTCTTTGAAAAAGACAGTATTTCATTGGATGTATAAAAGTCCTTCACACACTTTCACATACAAAGATACTTACAATTGGCATGTGCGTGACCATTTAGGCAGAGAGGCCAAGGATTGGATGGGCAGGTGGTGGGTGCACCTTTATGACTAACCCTGGGCGAAGCACTACGCTACGCTTGCGGAGTTTGCGAAGTTTTCGCAACTTCGCACTACGCGAGCTGCACGTAGCACAGTGCGAACATGCGTAGTGCAGCGTAGCGTAGTGCAGCGGTCATTTTTTGCTTGTTCGCGGTCCTGAACGTCATGTTCGCGACCGCGAGCAAGCAAAATGACATCCCGGCGAGATTCTCAACGCGAGGAGGTCAGGTTTCTCATTTTTGAGTGGTTGCGCATGCTCGCGACCGCTCTCAATGAGAAACTACCTGTTCGCGTTGAGAAAGCTGCCGCTCGAGTAATAATCTACTCGAGCAGCAGAAAACTACAGCTCGCACTGTGCAAGATGCCGTTTTCAATGCTTGAACAGTGCCGGATGCTTGTCCGCACTGTGCAATCATTGAAAACGCATCTTGCACAGTGCGAACATGCTACTACGCAGCTCGCGTAGTGCTACGTGAAGTTCGCGTAGCTTCGCGTAGCGCTACTTCGCGAACTACGCCCACCCTTATTTATGACCCACCGCGAGGCACTGTGAGGAACTCGGACTGACTTCAGCCTCAACCGCAGAACTCTCAGTCGTGCTCTGCCATTAACACCCACTCACAACCTGAACTCACCTCAACACCTAGCAATGACTTAGTCCACAGCATGCCCGACACAGGAGTCATATGTTGCATAAAAAAAATACAGAAACAATATCTGTCCATTGCAAATTTTCTTGGGAAATGCAAGAGGAAGTGAAATATGTGATGGTGAAGTAGGGAATGCATAGCTCAAATAAAGGTTAAAGGTTTCTACAGTTGTTGAAAAGTTGATCAGTGTTTTACCCCGAAAGTTATGGACATGAATAGAAGGCCCGTTTTGAAGCCAGTTTTTAATTACTGCTGGCTCTGAGACCAAACAGAACCGCCCCACTTAAAGCCCTGCTCCTCTCCATTACTTTTGGGGAGCGAATCTGTGACCACGACTCTGTCCCGCTGGAAACATAGCTTTAATGCCCAAAACATTGTTGTGTGTCCATCGCCTGCTGCAGACGTGTTTGTATTTTGCAGGCTGAGGCACTGCTTTCTGTGAGTTAATTTACACCACTGCCCAGCAGTAGCAGGGCACAAGTCCTATAAAAAGAAGTGGGGGCACTGAGCAAGTAAGACAATATGCAACTGACCCCATGACGTCACGACTTAGCGCTATAAAATAAATAAAATAGTGCTAAATGTAAATCTTAAACCTCTGGCACTATTCGTGCAGGTGCTGCTGAACGTGTCCCGGTGTCTGAAAATTACACCAGGACAAGTTCGAGCCCTGACCAGCAGTCACTATTTATATAGTATCAGTGGTGTAACATTAGCCACATCCAGCCGCGGCCCGTGGAGGGAGTTGCAGTGGGGCAGGCAGGCGGGGCGGGGGAGGGGCAGGGTGGGAGGTGATAAACAACGGAATCTGGATGAATGCAGGTAAGTAAACAATTAAATTAATAAAACAAATTTCGTAGCGCGCCCTGCATCGCATTATCTTTGTGCTAACGCTCCTTCTCGTTGTCTCCAGCTCAATAAGAAGTTGCTCTTCCTCCTTAATATTCCATAACTATGATATTTCTATTTTGATATCAAAATGTTACTCTTTTGTTTGGTTAAACCTTTTTGATGCATAGTCACTATATTGATTGTTATATCTTTATTTTCAGTGATGTTTCAAGGCTTTTTTTATTCCAACACGGATATGGTTGTATGTTATATTCCTGTTTCCTTTTCTTTTGTTTTTTCCTTAACCCCCTTATATTGTATTGTATTGCATTAACTGTTTTCTCAATAAACTTACTTTCTGAACTAAAAAGAAGTGTTTAAGACCGGTTTGAATTTTAGAAGTACACACTGAGGAGCAAGTGTCTTGGTTACACCACTGGTATGGTAGCTAGGACTCTGGAATGGCCTCCATGCAATTGGCAATACCACTGTTACTAAAATACAAGTGTATTCCTCACTTCCCCTTTGGCTGGCTTCTGTAGAATTCAAATTATGTCCTAGGATACCAATACATGCGATGTGTAAAGGGTCCATTAATGTCTCTTCTCAGAGTGTGCATGACCCTAGCTCATGGGTCTCCAGCGTAAGTCCCGGGAGACTCTGAATCCATGCCTCATCTTCTGAATATCTAAATTAAACTAATTTACCTTCTGAATGACTACCCTGAAAATATAGCACAGATCCAGCATTCCTGGCTTACTAAAGACCGCCACAACATGTTTACAAAAAAATAAATGTCGGCACAAGACAAACAGAAACATTGCCTGACTTTTTCTTTACCCCCAGACACATTTCCCCATTACTGGGACATCTCGTTTGAATATATGGGTTAGGGCCTGTCATAACCCATGAACTGGCACCAGGAAACTTTATCTATTGTGACTTCCGACATTGCCCAAATAGGATAATACTTGACAAATGTTGTTTTCTCCATCAGTCTCAATTCCCTTCCAAGCAAAAACTGGAATAAGGAACTTGAATGAAAAAAGATACAAAAAATGAACATTTAGTTTGAAAAACAGATTAGCAGAAACAAGCCTTGCTCCACCTTTTGATGATTAGAAAAATTATACGGTATTTTTCTCCAGTTCACCTTGCCTCAATGTACATTTTATATTCCTGTTCAGGCTTCCAGACGTCCTAATCCCAAATTCTAAAAGCATTTTAAGTTGAAATTGAGTAAAAAATGGTGCCATAACCAGACTTGATATTGTGTTTGGTGCCTACAAATATGGTCTTGGGCTCTGATCCACTTTTACCTTACTTTACATTGTTCTCTGATGTGTTTGTTACGCTAAAATTCCCATCTCAAGCCAGACATGAGAATTGGCAGTCTTATTGTTTAGGATAATAAAGTTGTGATGTACTATAGGGAACCTCATGGTAGGTTGTTCTTTACTTATGTGGGTGTTTGCCAGTGACCTAAACTGTACTCTTCTATTTTCCAGGAGCTCCGATCCCTTCAGCCTGTGACCGACGCGAGGGTGATGTGGTGATCATATTCAATGCGTCCAAACTGCGCGAGAGCGTTACCAGCGAGACCTTGCTGTACCGCGCAGAGCTTCGAATGCTACAGCTAAGCACGAACAACGCAGAAAGGAGTGTTGAGCAGCGGGTTGAGTTGTATCAGGTGATTGACAATACAAGTGTCCACTGCTGAACATCACTGCGTGAGGCCATAACTAGTCGCTTTAAGTGTCTGGGAGAGAGTATCACTACTGCAGCATCCTTGGCAGGTCAAAAGTCATGCGCATTGACAGCTTGTGAGCTATTCTGGCTGAACACACCATTCACTTGCCCCAGGGTGTGCATGAGTTTCAAATCATGCTCTCCTATATGTGTGTTACTCTCCCTTTGGCACTCTGTATAAGTACTCACTCACCATTACTGGCTGATTCTAGGTTTCAAGCTCACCTCCATTTACAGAGCACAAAATACTATACAGAAACCCAGCAACATAATACACAATCTGGCAACGGCAATAAAAAAGCATCTGTGCCCACTCCATTTTTATAGATATCATTGTACCGTTTGCAAAAATCGGATACCTGAACAAAAACACTGATCTGCTATATTTCCAAACATATATTCTGGGTGGATGGTGTATATGCAAATAATTTTTGGCACACAGACAAGCCCTCTCCAGTGTTCTTGCTACACATCAGGAGTGGCCCATGCAGGTAATAGCGGATGGGGAGGGAGTCGACAAAATAAAAGAAAAACACTTACCCTGCGCTTGCCGCATTGCCACTTACGTTGGCCGCATCACCAACTCGACGATGCGGCGAGCACAAGGTAAGTGATTTTCTTTTTTAAAATGTAATTTTCCCTCTTCATCATCTGTCGACTCCCTCCCCACCCCGCCCCACCGCTCTTACCTGCACAGGCCACTCCTGCTGCACAATCTAGGAGTTGGATGTGAGACAAGCTACGTTGGCTCTTTATGAGATAGCCAACAAATATTTGTATGTATGTGGTATTTCTATAGTGGGAACCTAGACAAAAAGCATTGGAGCGCTGTACAGGGACAAAGACAAGAATAAAGTCAAGAGTGTGAGGAGAGCTAGCTTATTTGTAGACAGTTTATGCATTGTTATATAGTGTTCTTTAAAGAGGTGTGTCTTCAACTCTTTCCTAAACTACCGCAGCATTGGGGCAGTCCTGATGGTTACGGGTGCATTGTTCAAACAAGTAGGTGGACCTCAACTCACATTATTGTCGTCAAATAAGACCATCTGTTTAATGGCCATACTTAGAAAATTGGAAAACTAGAGTGCAGAATGTCATCCGGATATAAAACATTTGAAATCACAGGCCTATTTCTGGATAAAAGTAGTGACTGCAGTGAGGTTAGATCTCTTTTTTCTGGAGACAAGTGATTGATTCTGTTACACGTGGTCAGACACGGCACTTTCCAAAGTGGGTTCTATCGGCATTCTTTTGACGAAGTATGTTTGGGGTATCTGAAGTAGGCAGGAGCGGCACGTGCAGGTAAGAGCGGGCTTGGGGGGGCACTCAACAGACGATGATGAGGGAAATAAAATGTAAAAAAAAACCACTTACCTTGCATTCACCGCATTGCCGAGAGCAAGGTAAGTGGTTTCTTAATTTTTTTTCCCCTCCTCGTCGTCTGTCGACTCCCCCCCACCCCGCCCCACTGCTCTTGCCCGCATGGGCCGCTCTTGGAAGTAGGTGTTTGATAGTTGAGGGAGCATTGTATTTTGTTGCCCAGAAATTTGGGGAATTTCCCATACATTGAATTTGGGTAGACCAGAGGGTCTTGAAAGTCAAATGTCACGTTTACAAGAAGCCATCATAGGGATTTCAGGATCATGGTGATGGAGTTCAAGTGCCTATTTGGTGTTTTGGGAGACCAGTGTAGACAGAATTTCTAGGTCTGTGTTAATTCTTGATGTTTTCACTATTTTGGTGAAATCATTTGAGTGTTTAAAGAGAGTGGTAATAATATATATGCTTATAATCCTTTTTGCAGCTTTGGGCATTTAACTAGTAGAGTAGACATGTACATATTAGTCTATTCTACAGCTATAATTTTGGAGCAATGGTACCATTATAAGATAGGATACATAGGAAGAGGCTGACAGTATTGTGGTATGTTGACCGTTGAACTGGCATATGTATTGACTTGTGGCTATCATGAATGGATATTGGCTGAATATTTGGCACTGAATTATAGTAATTCAGCCTGGGTCCAGCAAGTTCCAACATTTTCGTTGCCATCCATGATTTGATGGCATAGGGAGAATTCCAGACCCTTGTGGAAGTTTTGCATCTTAGTGACGTGGGAGTAGAGTTGTGTTGCAATAGTAGGAGTGGCAGAGGGGGTTCTAGTCACCTGTAATCTTCAGGAGGGGCACTGGTAAGTGTTGAAGAGCAATGCAGCAGAGATGATCCCTGTGTATTATGACACAAGACTTAGTGGGAGTTGAACACAAAGGAATCAAATAAAAAATACTGACCGTAGCAAGGGATACATGGTTTGAACTAGAGAATGGAGGAGCATATTGTAGTGTTCTAAGCGACACTGGACAGAATGTTAGTGGGTGTAATGTGTGTGTGTGGAGAAGTGTGGCTCACTGGTTAGAGGAGGCAGACCTGGACGCAGAGGTCAGCCCAGGACCAGGGTTCAATTCCCGGCTCGGCGGGGTCTTGAGTCCTAAAATGTCCATGGACTCGACAATTCTCGCTCCGGTGCCTACTCGATTCATGGGTTCACACTCTGCGACTCTGGGCAATAGCTTGCTTAATCTCCACAACGGCCCCTCGCGTGGGATGCCTGGCTTTCACCTTGCGGATACCCTGCTGGGGCTATCTCACAGGGGAATACCAGGACGGGTTCCCTAAGCAAGCGCTTAGAAACCGCTTGGTGATTTGCGCTATATAAATTCCTGTACATTTACATTTACATTTACAATGTTGGACGGAATGTTGTTGGGTGGCAGGTGATTGGAATGCGGGTTACGGGAAGGTTCTTAACTGACCCCGTGTTGTGTGGACTCCTTCGCTACACATATGGCTTCAGCCACCTCTGACAATGGAGGTTCTTTAAGTCTGTGGTATTGAACACAATTTTTAGGCCTGTAAATGGTAAAAGTTGCACATCTCTTCTTCACCTGTACGAGACTCTTGCTCTGATTTTGAGCAGGGCCTTTTTGATTGGAGGAACTGGTCATAACTCAGAACATAATGACCATGATTTTCAAAGGCAACTTGACATCGGGCCACATGCTTTACACAGCTCTATGAAATGGCTTAGTGGTGTCCCACAAATATTTCTGAAGAGTCACAGACAGAACCCCTTGTGAGTTTTGACTCATGCTAGTTCCTTGCCTTCCCTACTGTCACAGGTCACCTGGTACCTGACAGAAATGTTTACCATTATATTGTATTAGTGAATGTTCTAGAATCTAATCATGCATTCCTGGCTCCTTCCTTTAACAGTGCAATGGCAGAACATCTCCACGTTACCTGGGCAATAAATTTGTGAGGTCATCCGTTCCAGAAAATGTGTGGCTCTCCTTCGATGTGACAGAAACAGTGAAACAGTGGCTTTCTGGGAAAGGTAAGACATGAAGCCAGCAAGTCCGCAGCACCTCCTCCTACATGTCATCCTTTACTTTTAATATATACCAGAATTCATGATTACGAATGTACTTTAAATTAGCCAGAATGGGTGCCTGATATAACTGCACTTACCTTCTTCCCAGGTCCCGCGTCTCTGTTCATACTCTCCATTGGTTGGCACTCTGGCTGCCCTGGCCAATCACAAATCTGCAAAGCAGCGTTGTGATTGGTTTTGAGCGTCCTGGTTCGACGCTCAATCAGGGAATGGGGGGCTGGGCATGTTCTCATGCAGGCTGTAATGCAGTCTGCATGGAGAATGGGGAAAGTGCGCAGGACTGGTTTGGGTGGCCCGAGAGGTCCGACCAAACAGCCATTGCGCGCTTAGGAATGGGCAAACCACTCCTCCCCTTCCCTGATCCGAGAGCAGAGCAGCCCTTCCCACCCGCCCGCCCGCAAAGCAGCGCAAACATAAAATTATAATAACTAAAATGTATTATGATTTTATGTTTCCTCTTCTCGCACTGCTTCAAAGCAGTGGGACGATACACCTCCAAACCGGAGGAGCCCCCACTGTATAAGTTAGTGAAGAATTGTCCACAGCATGATTTAGCCTTGTATTAGTAAAGCACAGATTCACCTAGATTATGTGTACCACTAAATAGCCAGCATTTCTGTGCACTGTGATTTAGGCTGAGTGTGTGCATATACAGAGTTAGCCACTATCATATATAAAATATTGCATGAAGGATTGTGTAGGCCATAAAATAATCCAATATTTCTTCAAACCATGAGTTACCCAGGATTTGTACCTGGCATAAGTGTATGCATGCAATCAATTAGAATGGATCTGAGCATACTACGAATTGGGTTGTTTACATTCCATGCTTTAGGTCTGTGTGTGCATACCATTCATTTGCTAGAATGTTAGCAAACCATGAATTATGCAGAATTTCTGGATTTGAAGCATTAACTAAGATATGTTCATACGAATAAATGAAAAGGATGTTTGCAAACCAAACTTATGCCACAGTTTCTGTGTGAAGTTAATTACCCATGGGTTGATTTCTAAATGCCATTGTGAGGGTGCATGCAATATTTCTACGTGATTTGTGTATGCCAAAGATAGGGCACGATCACACCATAGTCAGAGTCGGACTGAAGCAAAAATAGGACCTGGCACCAAAATAGAAGTGGCCCGCACTAGCTAATCAGATAGCTAAAAACGTGGCCCATATCCTGCAAACAAGGGCAGTTTTGAAATTGAATTGTATAGGGCTTTTGCAAGGCATGGGAGACTTCATGCATTTGTGCATGCTGCAGGCAATGTTTGTTATAATATCAGGGAGACAAAATTGCAAAACCCGGCACACCAGACCATTAAATAGGCTTACAAATAGACAGAAATCCAGCCTCCACGCTGACCTGTCAGACCAGCCGGTAGGGCACTGTCTGATTGCCCTTTGCCGGATGTATGACATTACAACGCATGCTTTTACCACGCATGCTTTTACATCGCAGTTTTTACAACGCATACCATTACAACGCATAGCGCTTTGGGGTGCTGGATAGTGAATAGTTTAATTTACTATTCCAACTCCAGTCCCCGTGGATAGTAGGGAAGGTGTTGGATAGTAAATTAAATCTATTCCCTATCCTAGAGCGCCCCCAGCGCAATGCGTTGTGAAGGTTTGCGTTGTAAAAGTTGCGATGTAAAAGCACTGCGTGGTAAAAGTTGCGTTGTAAAGGATGTTTCCTCCCTTTGCCCTATAGGCCAGTCCAACCCTGACCATGGTTAGATGCAACCTTAAATAATTATTTACCTTTTTATGTATTTATTATTTTGCTAAAATACAAACTTTATTGAAATGCACCATTGTGTTGTACATATAAATTCCTATTAAATGGAATTACAACATATATAGTCCTTATTTCTCCCTGGAGTTGCACCAGGGAATTTGTTTGCCTTCAGCAGCCAATGCGTCTAGGTGGAATGACAGGATCCAAGGAGGTACTGCGGATCTCGTAATTCCAATGGGGCAAGTAACTCTTATTACAAGCCCCAATCAGGAGTGCTCTGAATGAGGCGTACAGTGAGGTGCATTGTTTCCAAGGGCTGCCAACCAGGATAATGATGGGGTATGCTCAGAATTGCTCAGTTTCATGAAATGCTTTTAACACAAGGATGAGATCTCTGGTCTCCTAGTACCACAGCCGTGTCCAGGGCCGGACTGGGGAACCAAAAGCAGCATTGGCAAAAAAGATCCAACCAGCTCCGGCCCCTTTGCCTTCTCTCGACACCTTTCTCTTCTTCTCTCTTCTCCCTCTCTGATCACTTCCTCTCTACCCACCCCATCCCTTCCACTTTCAAAGCCTCCTCATGCCTGCTGCAGTTGACCTCAGTGAGCTGATGAAAGTGACAGGGGCGCCAGGAGCCACCAAGGGATTTCAAAACCAGCCTCCAAGGGCTCCAGCCCTCTGGGGAAATGCCTAGTGAACTAAAAGGCCAATCCGGGCCTGGCCATGTCATGTTAGCTGCACGTACTGTGGTAATGAAAGGAGGGGACACTGAAGAAGTATGCTCGTTACACCAGGCTGATTGCTTGTGTAGTGCTTAAAGAGCCCTTAAGTCTCTTCAGACTACCGTGGATGTCAGAGTGGGCAGAAAGGGAAGCCATTACGAGATATCTGATGCAAATGTATCCTGTTATCAATTCAGCAGCTTCATCCTTGATGTCCAGAGCTTTAACAATTCAAGTGTATATTCTACTGTCTATGGAAGAATTACACCTTTGCGCTCACCTCTCTGTCGCCTTCTGTTTCAGAGGAATTCGAGACCTTCAAGCTTAGCCAAGCCTGCTCCTGCAACTCAACGGAAAACTTCAAATTAAGTATTGCAGGTAAACAAGGAAGTTCCCCCTAAGTAGTTTTGACAGCTCCTATATTTGAGTAGATAATGAAACAGTACACATGGCAAGCCGAATTGGCACTAGACACTCACTAGTCTGGGAAACTGAGGGTCTGATTTACAGTTTTGCTGTGGGATACTCCATCACAAACACCGCGGATATCCTGTCCCCTGTATTCAGCGGCCGCCGGCACAGGTAAGCGCAGTGGGGTGTAGGGGGGGGGAGCAGACTGATGACAGAATAGGTATTATTTATTTATTAATTTATAGCTGCCCCCCATCCCACCTCCGCCCGCCGCCCCCACCTCACCACGTTTACCTGTGCCGGCCGCCGCTGCCTGTATTGCACGTACATTACATCCTACAGCACTTGTAAAACGGTAACCGCAGCCACGGCCCGTGTAGGGCGTTCCACCGGGCGGTGACGTGGGGCAGGGTGGTCGGGTGTAGAATGCGGGAAACTATTCCAGGTAAGTAACAAAACAAAAAAAAAACATTTTGTTGCGCGTGCTGCATCACCAAATGCGATGCAGCACGCGCAACGAAATTCTTTTTTTTTTCTTCCGTTACTTACCTGGAATCGTCCGTTTCCTGCATTTCACACCCACCCACACTGCCCCTCCCCGCCCCACATCACCGCCCGGTGGAACGCCCTACACGGGCCTGGGCTGGGTAACGGGATATCAGTCACGTTTGTGAAGTAGTATCCCCTCTGCATACATGCCAGCAGACCTGATTCAGAAGTGAGACTCCCGATGTTTGAAGCCAAAAAATGGCTTTACCTTACCTTGTTTCTGCCTGAAATCGCCTTTGATTTAATGTATGTCAATGGGCAAACACATTCCCCTTATAAATTATTTTCCAAATTCTCCCACTTTCCACTTGTAAAATGTTGGCATGTATGCATCCGCCAAACTCTAAATCAGGCCCTTAGTTCAAGAAGCGGTGCCTAGCATTGATCATAGATATGTGCACACTGACAGCAAGAAGGTGCTTGTCATTGACCATAGAAACTTAAGAACTGCCAGCAGGAGCGCCAGCTCTTGTGAATCATAGAAATATATTCACCGATGGCTAGAAAGGATGTCTGTCATAGAAACAGGTGCACTGACATTTGCAAACACGCCTCTTACTCATCATGAGCAGATAAAGATATACACAATGTTTATCGGCACTTTCTCGACTATAAATGGAACTACCCGTTGCCGTCTTTCAGATGGTGCTAGGCCAACTCCTCGGATTACTGACAGCCCAAATGAGGCGCTGGCAGTTTTCCCTTAAGCTTTTCTTCTCTCTATCTGGCATGAGACGGCACATTGCTGGCAGCCGGAGGCCTCGGAACTGGAGAGACATTTCACGAGACCGGTGCCCTGCGAGGCCTGAGAATGAATTCCCCACATAGAGCCAGTGAAGGGAAGACGTTCCGGACAGCTTTTCTTTTTAACATTTCGCCTCATCTGGTGCCTTCCGTCAGCCGCGCTTGTCCTTCAGCCTGACAGGGTTCAAGTTAGCATGACATCACGGGCTGCATGGCTGCCGGTCGTTTTTTTTAACGTGCATGAGTATGCGCTGCGTCAGTTCCGACGTGGGCAGCTGATAGCGCACTGACGCAGAAGCATCTCAGAACTTTGCCACAGTAAGGAGCTGAAACACTAAGCAGTTTTCCCCCTACAGGCCACAATTCAATTGAAATATGGCAGGAAGGTGTTCCTGCATAAATGCTGTCGATCTAGTAAAGTGTAATATAGTATTTCCTTCTACGATAGCGTTCTGAAGTTGCTACATCATAGTATGGCACAGCTGTCTGTGGCGAACGAGGGTGTAGTAATAATACTTTAATGCTATGGATTTGGCACATTGTAGCTCAGTATTCAAATGTTAATACTTTTTGGGGAAAATGATGACCTGTGTGTGTGTGTATGTATATATATATATATATTACCTACTGGCGGTCGCCAGTAGGTATATATAGTTAGGATTTTTTCCCTATGGGATTTTTGAAAATTCTATGTCTAATAACTTTGGCGTTTGTGGACGGAATTGGCTGAAATTTTCAGGAAAATGGCACATTTTGTTTCTGAGCAGGCCCTGAAAATTTTGGGGGGGTTCGTCAAGGGGGGGCCGAGAAAAAAGGGGGGTCCCAAAACGCGTTTTTCCCATGTTAATTTCCATAGGGCGGTTGGCCTCACTTTTAGCCCGAACGGCTGAATGGATTTGCACGAAACTTGGCAAAATTGTAGGGACTGGTAGCCCGATGTGCCTTTTGTAGGTCTCAATATATGTGCTCCAGTGGATTTTGAGAAATTAACGTTTAAAAAAAGATATATATCTGTAACAGCGGACCTTGCAGCGTCCCAGGACGCGTACCTTTCGCGCAACGGAGCTTTGTGAAGCGAAGCTGATTGGTTCTCCGGCGTCTGTCAACATTCCAAAAAGTCCGTAGCGGCCGCCATCTTGTCTCTCGGTAGGATCGAGAGACAAGAGGAGGTCAAAACAAAGGGGGAAATAACTATAAGGGGGCATAGTAGATCCTCGCTGACCCCCTAGGTTTGATGTGGAGGTTTTAAAAGGGCCCCGCGGGGCAAAAAAAAAAAATAATAATAATAATCGAACGGCTGAATGGATTTGCACGAAACTTGGCAAAATATTAGGGACTGGTAGCCCGATGTGCCTTTGCTAGGTCTCAATATATGTGCTCCAGTGGATTTTGAGAAATTAACGTTCAAAAAAAGATATATATCTGTAACAGCGCTCCGCTTCGCGTAACGGAGGTTTGCGAAGCTGATTGGTCATTCTGTCACTGGGCTATAGTTGGGCTACATCTGGCTGATATTTGGGCTACATTTGTTTTTTTGTGTGTCTGGCGGCCATCTTTGGGCTACATTGGGCTACATTGGGCTTCATTGGGCTACATTGGGCTACATTTGGGCTCCAACATATATATAGGCCAATGTAGCCCAATATATATTTTTCAAAGTTAATTTTCGTAAAAACCACTGGAGCATATATCTTGAGACATAGCAAAGGCACATCGGGCTACCAGTCCCTACAATTTTGCCAAGTTTCGTGGAAATCCATTCAGCCGTTCGAGCTAAAAGTGAGTCCAACCGCCCTATGGAAATGAAGGAAATGAATGGGTAATTTGTAATTAGCAAATAGCTAATCGCAAACTAGGAATGGTAAAGAATCGCTATTTATTCCTTAAAGTTCGCTATTTAGGAAATGCAAAAAACTTTGATGATACATATGGCGGTTCATCTCTAACAAGATAAGAAGCATAGGGATACATTTATGATGACTGGCGCATCACCAGGGATGTGTTAGTCATTCTGTGCCGCTGTTCCGTCACCTATGGTGTGCTGCATTTACAATGCGGCGCATCATGGGGCAAAAACAGCACAGATGCGTGATGTATCTGTGCCGTAAAGGTGGCGCATTGCTGGAGTTGTATCGCAAGTGTGATGAAGCTCCAGCAAGGGTCGGGGGTGCCCCTGTCGCAGGGTTTCTGTTCTCACACAGAACTGTGGACAGAGGATTGGAACCTCGGCGAATTAGGGTGTCCCAAAACTCACGTTAGTAATCAAAAACTCCTTAGCAAGCTAGGTACAGTGTCACATTGGATATAACAAACTCTCAATGTTTAGACAATCCAGAATATGAACTTATAGTACCTCAGGATACGTGGAACTCATGAACAGTCGGTCGTTATATATTTCTTAGAAACCAGAACATGGAGTTAAGAAGAACACATGTGTATTTGAAATGTTTATTTACTAATGCCGTCTTCTCAGGCGTAGTATCTTAGATAATACAAGTACACATATTATCAGTAGCAAAATTACCAGCATAGTTACTAGTACATAAAAAGCGAATGGTGATAGTATGTTAACATGCTGTAAATGAATAAGAGTTAGCAACACTTATAAGCAGCCGCGGGCCGTGGAGGGAGTTACGGTGGGGCAGGGAGGCGGGGAGGGGGAGGGGCAAGGTAGAGAGGGCTCCACCCTGCTTCTCCCCCTCCCCGCCTCCCTGCCTCACCGTAACTCCCTCCACGGTCCGCGGCTGCTTATATCTCACCCTCCCTAATACACATATTATATTATTTGCTAAGAAGGTCTCTTTGTGTTGGTTTAGGGCGTGCCCATACTTTAGTGTCTTAGATTTGAAGGAATCACATCAGCATACACCAGCTCTCTCTTCATGTGAACCGCATCAACTGTTGTGTATGTGTGTTCGGCAAAGCAATATAAAACCCGCCTCATGCCCAGAATTGGCAGAAGTTGCACTTATGTTATGAGTATGAAGTCGTGGAGATCAGACCTCATAACAATTCTGTATCGTGTTGTTCTTGAAACTTTAGCACTCGCTGTACAGATATAGTTTAACAAGCAAAGCAGATAGTAGAGCAATAACATATTATTCTCATGTAAACCACGATGAACTACTAGGTGGAAAGCTAAAGCAACAACTAAGTGTCGTGTGCAGAAGTTGCAAAAAAGGAAAAATGGCGTTTAAACCGGTAATGAGCCCATGCTAACTTAACACGGTGTAAAGATATCCAGGACCTAGATGACACCTCCCCATGATCCGGAAACGAACTGAATAAGATAATAGAAGTGCCATCTCATGAGAGCAGATTGCAAGTTTATATGTGGACGGTCCGCAAGGTAAAGCATTAAAAACTAGGAAAATTTAATGCTAAAGAAAAATAAAACAGCCAAGTACTTTATCGAGTCTTAAGCCAATAGGCAAGGTAAATAATAAAAACTTGACAAATAAGTCAATGAATTGTCAATGAAATGCTAGTACTCAGCATATCAAACATGAAAAAGGTCTATGACATAACTGTGTATGCAAAATAAGCTGCAACAGCCTCCAATAGGAAGTCACCGTCTTCATCCGAAAACAGTTCAGCCATCCAATTTAAAAGCGGAAAAGAACATACGTGCTCTCCCAGCACCGGATCCTCTATCACCATCAGAGGACAGCTCGGTGGGTTTTCAAGAAAGCTCTGTTCCAAGAAAGACTGTGCTGCCGCCAGTAAATTCCAGGGACCAAGTAGTCCATGCATCAATGCCACAGCCATAATCCTTTCGCCAGGACAAACCAACTCGTGAGTAATGATAGGAGTCATCAGCTGATTAAAGTCGACGTCAGGAGAAACCGGTCCGCAGAGACACAAATCAATGGCCCAATCGAAATCACAGGTCAGGCAGTGAAATACAGGCTGGACACAGGTGAAGTAGGAGAATCGAAAAGATAATCCATATGCCGTGCTTAATATCGCCAACGGCATTGTGCCATAATATTCTAGCATGCGATTGCGGAACAGTGTCAGCAGCTGCAGGGTGGGAGGTTGCATAGGAGGGACATCCATATTTAAAAATGTAAAAAAGCACAAGAGCGTCCGCTGGTAATGCAAGTAAAAATGCCAATCCACGAACCAGAGTGGAGAAAATAGAATGAAAGGAAGCAGGGATTACTCCAAAGATTTTCTCAAATGAAGTCACGAGACCACTGGTAACAACTTTAAAAAAGTGCGCCAGGGTCTTTGTGGAGGATGCGTTAAAGATAGTCGGAACCATCTTGCTGAAATTGAAAGGCAAATCTGAATTGAAAAGGGTGTGCACCTCTGTACGGGTGTTCGCTATGTGAAGCACAAAAGTTTCACAGGCCGAACTCAAGGCCACCTCTCTCTGAGACAAAAGAGCTCTTATTCTTGCCATGCCGTTGAAATCTGTCCCAAGGTTGGTATTTGTGGCCAGATTGAAAACTCCCTATGTTCATGTGTGGGAGGAAATAGAACATTTCTGCAGCAAATAACCCGTTCACTTACTGTTACGATAAAAGGAATACTTTTAATTAACTCAGAACAATCTTCATTATTGAGCATCAAATAACTACCATTTTCCAACAACTTGAACGTGGGGATGATAGCAGGAACTGGCGTGCCTTGCAACACGCAAGCCATATTTGGTCGGTGTTTGTTGCATGAACCGTGTAACTGTATGTGCCTACACATTAGTGAATGATCTGGCGTCTCAGTGCATTCCTCTCCATTCAGATAAACTTCTTGATCATCTTTGAAACATCTGTATGTGTATGGAAGCGACCAGACCTCATGAAGAAAAGCACTACCTAAAGGTTCATAACGACCTATTGGTATATATTTCATACAATTTGAAAACTTATATAAAGCAAAAGGCAGCGTTATTAAACCGTGGATAAGGCACGTTGCCAAAAAACCCGCAATCCTCTGCTGATGATGTCACTGAGCATGTCATGAATGATGTAATATGTGACATCATCAGCAGTGGATTACGGGTAATAGTATCTCTAGTTTACTCCCCTATAGCTGTCTTTCTTTTAACATAAGTGTCTGTTTCCTTCCCTTATACTTACTGTTTTTGGTTCGCTTCCGGTTCGCGTACCGGCGAGCGAACTGGGAAGCGAACTAAGAGAAATAGAGGTTGGCACAGTTCCAAATATTGTACCAATTTTTTAATAACGGGGAGGTAGTTCTGAAAAGAACTTTTTTTTAATTGTTTTTGTTGTTTTATATTTTTTTTATTATTTTTCTGAACATTTTTTTACTTTTTTTGAATTTTTCTGAACAGTTTTAGATTTTTGGGGGTTTTTCTTGGAGGGGGCAATGAAAACGATTCATTGTAAAGGGCTCAACAGGAGCAACAAAACAAAAAAAGAAGTATTTATTATTTTGGGCGTTTCGTACAAACTTGCATATGATAGTCAATAGCTCTGTTGATCAGAGTGATGCTTTTTTCTCCGTAGGAAATGAATCCATCGCAAAATACGCAGATGTGTTTTACATCAGCAAATCTCATTTGTATATTTGGCACCATCTCCCTGCCCTCTGGTCCCGTTACTTCCGGTACAACAGATCTTCTGGCCATAATAGAGAGATTATCTAGGTCGTTCCGAAACTGTGCAGCACTGTAGTTGTTAGGATGCCACCTAGTCATATGGCGATGCATTGTGTAGTTTCCGAAACTGTATTTTTTGTCGGTCCCTCTGGACAGTCTATCTTGACATATAAGGCAAGTTACGTATCTTGCATTTACTTTTTTCTGACCTTTGGGAATTTTAAAAAATTGCCAAATGAAGTTTTCTTTCCGGTGAGACGTCCTGGGCTGCTCAGGCAAAAACTGCCTCTCTTCGTGCTCGTCGTCCTGTTCCTCTTCTTCATCTTCTTGTTGAATTATAACTTGAGCAGGTGGTCCACTCTTCCTTGGATGTGGTGGAGGTGGTGGGGAAGCACCAGCTGAAGCTACTAAAGAAGCCATTGCTCAGTGATCACAAAGGGTCTTTCTCTCACAATGATGAAAGTCAGAGTGAGGAAAGAAGGAGGGATTTTCATCATTTGGGAAAAACAAGAGTTCTCAACCAATCAAAAGTGTTCATTTTAGATTATATGACCTAGTCTTACATCATTAGGAAACCAAAAGTGAAATGAACCAATGAAAAGTGTTATTACCAAGTCACATGACTTGCTGTGTTTACGTTAAGCGCTTTGCAGGGCCTCCCGGTTTGCTTCCAGAAACCTGCGCTTTGCGACTCGCTTCGCGTACCAGTTCGCTAACGTAGCACGTCATATGACGTATCACGCGACAACGTGAAACGTCATGCGGACGGGAGGCGTCACGATGTTGTTTTCTAACGCGGCACTTGCGGTAAAGAAACGTTTACCGGCTCGCGGTCTATTTCGCGGCATCAAGGTCAGCTAACGGGAAGCTTCCCGATTCGCGAAGCGGGAACGAAGAAAAAAAAATATTTAAAAAAAAAATTATTCATAAACATATAAAATATATTTTTGGATTTAAAGAAGAATACATTTTACAGCTACAGATATTAGCTGTTAAAAAACCAATGAAATTCACAGAAAAAACCATAGGTTATAGACCATATATAGTTAGGAATTAGCATTTACAAAACCTTGAAAATTCACTGAAAAAACCATAGGTTATAGACCATATATAGTTAGGAATTAGCATTTAGAAAACCTTATTTTTCTCACACAAAACCATTGAAATTCCATATATAGTTAGTTGCACTAACTATATATCGCGCACCCGCAATCCACTGCTGATGATGTCACATATTACATCATTCATGACATGGTCAGTGACATCACTGATGACATCACTGATGACATCTCAAATGACATCACTGATGACATCACTGATGACATCTCAAATGACATCACTGATGACATCATGACACACCAATACCAGTTACTACATACGCACTCACTGATTCCTACGTCTACACACACATTCACTCATTCACCCATACAATCACTCATACATACAGTCACTCATTATTACAACACTATCATATGCACTCATACACCTATGCAGACAGTCACACACTGCCACTCATCCATGGAGTTACTCACACACCAAGTCAGTCCTGTAAAGAATCAATCACACTTCCATTTCTTCATCTATACAGTTAAACACAGAACACTATACTTCAGTGACATCACTGATGACATCACTAATGACATCTGAAATGACATCACTGATGACATCTGAAATGACATCACTGATGACATCATGACACACCAATACCAGTTACTACATACGCACTCACTGATTCCTACGTCTACACACACATTCACTCATTCACCCATACAATTACTCATACATACAGTCAGTTATTATTAGAACACTATCATATGCACTCATACACCTAGTCAGTCCTGTGAAGAATCAATCACACTTCGATTTCCTCATCTATAGTTAAACACAGAACACCATACTTTTCACACATATACTAACACATACTTACTCTCTTATACAATCACTGATACAAGTACACATTGATATGCACAGAGTCACACACCTCCCAGCCAGCCACACACACACTCAGTCTTCCATACATCCACTCATTCTTCAATATGTAAAACGTATTTAAACTTTACAAAAACACACAGACACTAGATGATGTCATCAGTGATGTCATTTGAGATGTCATCAGTGATGTCATCAGTGATGTCACTGACCATGTCATGAATGATGTAATATGTGACATCATCAGCAGTGGATTGCGGGTGCGCGATATATAGTTAGTGCAACTAACTATATATGGAATTTCAATGGTTTTGTGTGAGTAAAATAAGGTTTTCTAAATGCTAATTTCTAACTATATATGGTCTATAACCTATGGTTTTTTCAGTGAATATATATATATATATATAAAGCAAACAAAGTCCTGAAAGGCCCACGTCACGGCAAGGACCACACAGAGCGAAATTAAATAAAGTGCTTTTTATTCCGGTGCATTAACAAACAGCTTTCTTGTGTCAAGGGCCTATATATATATATATATATATATATATATATATATATATATATATATATATATATCATGTGAGCAAGGCCACCCCGCTGGCCGAAACGCGCCATCTTGTCCGTTGTATTTGCGCATATGGCTGAATAAAAGTCACTGTTGCCAGCAGTGAATGAAAAGACATTTGAAAGTGTCCGTTTTTCTCTACGTGGTGGGTTTAAGCACCAGAGCGGTAATTGAATATTTATATATATATATATATATATATATATATATATATATATATATATATATATATATATATATATATATATATATATATATATATATATATATATATATATATTCGTGTATGTTTGCAGGTGTATGTGTGTGTCTTTTCTGTGGGCAACCCACTGGCTTACTATTGTTGATAAATATTCTTGTCTGGCACTATTTCGACGCTATTCAGATAACATAATATCTAAGGGAACATGGTCTTGGTATTTTACAAATAGAAGTTTAACCAGACCATACTTTCACTGATTTAAATAATATGTCTGTGTAAATGACTAATTTAGGAGTCTGACATGGTGTTTTCTCTTGTAAATGTGTTTGTATTTTTATGTCTATGGAATGGTGCAAAATATTTTGAAGTGATTTTATGGACCATATGTAATGTATCAATGTATTTCTTGGGTTAATTCATTGGTTTGTATGTGATTTTAATTAAAGAAACATTCTGTACTGCTTTTTTTGATGTTAGATTTAAAAAAAAAAAATTCCATTGAATTGAGATATCTTATCTTATGAATGTGATATTATGGTGTAGCACGGTTACATCTAATTTTTTACAACGCACTACCATTACATCGCAACTTTTACCACACAAACCATTACAACGCAATGCGCTGGGGGGCGCTCTAGGATAGGGAATGTATTTAATATACTATCCAACACCTTCCCTGCTATCCACGGGGACTGGAGTTGGAATAGTAAATTAAATAATTCACTATCCAGCGCCTAAAAGCATTATGCGTTGTAATGGACTGCGTGGTAAAAACCGCGTTGTAAAGGCATGCGTGGTAAAAGCATGCGTTGTAGTGACACCAATCCGATATTTGCTTTATGTGCAGTTACAATGTATATGTCATTTAGGTCGATTCCGAAGGGAATTCGTTTGTAACTTGTGAAGAGTACCTCATCCCTTTGGACAGAAAGGGGTCTCTCTCTATATTATACACAAATTACAGACACTGCAGAATGCTGCAGCCAGGCTCCTCACAGGCACACCAAAGTTTGAATCTATCTCAGACAAAATAAAAAAACTTCACTGGCTGTCGGTTAGGAAGCGCACTCAGTTAAGGCTTTATGTTTGGTCTTCAAAGCCCTGCATGGATCGGGGCAGGACTTTTTAAAACAAAGATTTCAATGGTATACACCAAAAAGAGCACTGTGGTCATCAGATGCAAAATTTGTGATGGTACCCCGGGTGAAAAAAGCAAATTGGGGTGGCAGAAGCTTTGTTGCCAATGCGGCCAAAGCATGGAATGCCCTCCCACTACACTTCAGAAGCATGACTGATCTTCTAGCCTTTCGGAAGGCATTAAAAACATGGCTTTTCACGAATTAATCTCGTTAACACCTGCACCACTGCTTTTTTCAGTTTGGACTTCACATTGCGCCAGGACACATTCGGGTAACAGTTAGCGCTCCATAAGTTCCAATAACCTTAACATTAACATTGTTTCTTTCTGGATAAAAGAGCAGCTCAAATAATCTGCCGCTTTGTTCATGTTAGCTAGTAGATATTCCACCCGTACACATAATCTAGTACCCTCTAAATCATGGTAGCAATGCAAGCTTTTGCTCTGATAATGCCCTTGGAGGTGAGGACCCTCAAAAGGGGTTTGTGGTCTGTGGAGAACAGAAACCAGGATCCCCACAAATACTTCCTGTAATTCTCCATGGCCCAAACTGCAGCTAACATTTCTTTCTCAATGACCGAGACCTTACCTTTTGCTGGGGACAATGACCAGGACGCATATGCTACTGTGCATTCCTTTCCCATACTAGATACCCGAGTTAATACTGCTCCTATGCAATTTCCACTAATGTCTGTGGTGACAATGCTGCCTGTTCCCACCTCAAATCCTTGCAACTGGACTGCTGTCTCAATGTCTTATTTAATCTTCGCAAAATCTGCTTGTAATTCCTCACTCCATCCGAATTGCATCCTCACCTTTAACAGTTGTCTCAATCCATGGGTCTTCATGGCAACATTTTGTACAACCTTAAATAAAATTTTGCCAGACTAACGGCCTGACTTCTTCCTTAGATGTATTGGCAGGATCATTCCTAACTACCTCTGTTATACCCTTCTTTCGGGCTGTTCCATCTCTGCCCACCTCATGACCCAGGTAAGTCACCGATCTCAATGCAAACCTGCATTTTTCTAACTCCACTGTGAGACCCTTGTCTGCCAACTTCCCTAACACCGTCTTTAACCTGGTGTCATCTCAGCCCATCACCAGTTATCATCCTGGAAGTACGTCACTCCATCAATGTTTTTGAACACCTTGGGCATGAGACGCTGAAACACCTCAGCCGCTGACGCAAGGTCAAACGGCATGTGTACAAATCTATAACACGTAAAAAGGAGTAACAAACACAGTTACATTCCTGATCAAAGGATGCATATGGACCTGGTGATAAGCCAAAGTACAGTCTATTGTTGAAAAACATTTAATATCCTTGGATTTAGAGAGGAGTTCACCAATTCTGAGTAGGGGAAACTTATCTATCGCTATATTTTTGTTCAAGTCTCTGAGGTCAATGCATAGTCATAACCGGCTATTGAGTTTCCGAGCTACAACTAAGGGTTACAACCATTTAGTGCTTTCTGCAGGCTCTATTTTTATCTTACTTCCAGAACATCCAATTACTTCAGTACGCAATCCCGAACACCTATAGGTATATTTCTGACCTTGTGACATACAGGTGTAGCACATGCCTTCAAAACAATTTTGTGAACAAAACCACTTAGCTTCCCTACCGTCCCTGAAAGTACACCTGGAAAGTGTTCCTTAACTTCTTCCACTATCGGTTAATTTTGTAGTATCACTTGTTCTCCACTATTGGGGTCCAGAGTAATACCTAATTTCAACTAGTCAAGTGACCCACGTACAGATGGTCCTTTTTTCTGTACTTACAATTTTCCTTGAACTGTTCTACCTTTAAATCCAAATTTAAGCTCTCTAAAGTGCACCATTGAAATGTCCACACCCGTAAAGGTGGCTGGATGGCTATCAGTGGGATTCAATAAATCCACCAGAACATTTGAAAATGTGTCCTTCCACACAGACTTTTGCACAGTGGTGTATAGGGACCCTTAGTCTGCCAGAATCTGTATGTGTACTTCCCAAATAACCATATTGGATACAGGTTTATTCCTGGTGTCCAGATTCACCTCCAATACACCAAACTCTATACTGAGGACGCCTTCTTCCCTCGAAGATTCAATCTCTACCTCTACATCATCATCGTTATCCATCATACACCTAATCACGTTCTTGTCTCTTTTTCCTGCACACCTTGGCAAAGTGTCCCATAATCCCACAGTATGCACATTTGGATTTCGCTGCTGGGCAATTTTGTATCCCTGGGCATATGACCCTTGTTGCCACATCTGTGTGCATATCACCGAGAGCTTGCACAATAGTTACCAACAATATTAATCCATGGTGTGCGAATCACTGAGGACTGACACTTGATACACCAGCTCCAAGGGGTGACACACACTTCAAGTACAGGACTTGCTAGTTACGGGGTGCGCAAATCACTGATGCTGCACACATTCCCTTCACTGTATAACACTTGATAGTGAGGTAAAGTGTGCAAATCACTGAAGATGAGCACTGCCATGCTTACTCACAGTTTATTCCCTCCCTGTGCCTTAAGAGACTGAATCGGGACTGCCTCAACCAGCTTCACAAACATCCAAGATGGCAGCCACGAACATAAGTGTGTGTCTGTTGTGTATCTGTTAGCTCCTGGTAGCTGACGTCACTGCTGTAACCTGCTTAGTGACATCGGAGCTTTAAACCAGCGCGTTCCACTGCAACTGCTGTCAGGCGCAAGCTAGGCACTTCAGAGCTTGTGCACTTCACTGCTTTGCGCCATCTATGAGCCATCTTTAAGCAAAAATGTGCAATCTCGTCCCATCCCAGTGGAGTGCACCGCACTCCCAATATCCACTGCAGATGAACCCTTGTGATCCAGCTCAGCGTCGGCCGAGATCGCGCCTGTATCTTGCTTTTCCTATCAGCAGGTCATAAGGACAAGGAGTCAGAAGTACACATCAGGCTCCCAGTCGTCGCCAATGATGGAGATGCCAGACACCAGTATAAGGGAGGTAGTAATATCTTTATTAAGAGCAACCGAGGCAGCATCCTCTCACATCCAGTCCTCCTTCCAACTGCCACCCCTCGCTCCCACTTCTCATATCATTCTTGAACTGGTAGCATATAGTCTCCTAGGTACGGGGACCATAGTAACTAAAACGCCATAGGTGTTGTTTATCAAGGAAAGCCAAGCCTGGCTATCTTAATAAATGGGGCTCTGTGTCAAAAAACCTGATGGTATTTGCGCCGATTTGCCCTAGTGATGCCCCAGTAAGTCCCATTGCGAAAAGCAGCGTAAACGTGGTTTTATGCTGAGAAAAAGACACCTTCCTACCGCAAAATGCCTTTACTTCTGGATAAAAAATTACCATAGCGAGGCTTTGAGCCACTTTGCCCCGATACAAAGCCATAGCAAATTCGGACCACTGTTTCCAATCTCCCTGAGTAAATATTCTGGGTTTGGCATGTCTGAGTGCAGTAACCCTATAGTAAAGCTCTGGGCTTGGCAAACCTTAGAGCACAGAGTTTCTTTTATGGAACTGCCCATACGCCACCCTGGGAGGCAGAATTTCTATAGTAATACTCTGGTTTTGAAAAACTATTTTAGTGTACTATTTTAACTTGTCCCTTTCTTCCCTCGCTCCTGGCCTCTCTATTCCACTCCTTCTTTTCCACTACTCACTCAGCACTTTGAGGCAAACTAGCGGTGGCATTATGTGCTACACAATTTGCTAATGCAACACAATAGACCTCAGTAGGTTTGACTCACTATACAATGGTATTTACGTTTTAGACATTAGTTAGCCCCAGTTCTGGCTGATACCTGTAACTTATAAAAGGATGATTGTATTGCACCACTTCTTAATTCTCTAGATTTAATAAATGCTTGTGAGTTGGAGGGTTTTAGGATTAAATATCTCTATAAGCCATACTGATAACTATCCAATAGCAGCAAAAACATTTCCACGTGATACCTTCTACATCATTTGACTTGAAGATGGCTTGTGCGGGATCTCATCTATATGTCAATAGAGGATTTTTCTCTGTCAAGCAAAGTTTTGTCTAGGATTTTCTCCCATCTCAGTGGCACTCGTCACCTAATGTGCTGTACCTGGTCTTCTAGGCTTCGAGATCAAAAGGGGCGACATGCAATCCATTAGCAAGAAGTCCCAGAACTCACCCTACCTGCTGATCATGTCCACGCCGGCTGAGCGAGCGGACCATCTACAAAGCTCCCGGCGCAAGCGGGCCCTGGATGTTGAGTTCTGCTCTACGTAAGTTCCTGCACCAACCATGTACTGGTTGCACTACAAATATTCATTCAAAGCCTCTTCTGTACCTCTTCTCTGTTTTCCTGAAGTTTGAATGGTTTGCTACTTTAATTCATCTTTGTATGAATTTTGCTATCCATTCAATCTCATTCTTTTTCCTTGTCTTTTGTTTCTTTATTTTACTTAATTCAGTTTTCAATTTGTTTTGTATTTTATGCTCCCGTTGATAGATCTTTTTGTTATCTACTCCTCTGGGTCCTTCTTTCCTCCTTCCCTCTTTACAATTCTGCCCCGTTCTATGCATTTCTTTCTTCTCTTTTACATTTATTTGGCTTCTTTTGTTATTTTTTTTTCTGTTCTCCTTAGGTCCTAACTCGTACACCTCCTCCCTATTTCTTCTTTTTTCATTTCTTTTTCATGATAAAAGGTGCAAATTTATTCAATGTAATATCCTCCACTTAAAGTTGCACCTGGGATTTTTTTTAAGTGTGATACTGCTCATTGACTTGAACGATGGCAACTTATGTAATATTGGGGTTTCAAGCGGTTTTATGGCATATATGTATATCTTAGCTTTTTATATATGGTGACTCATTTGGATTACGTTATTTGAAAAAATGTATACTTATTATTTTTCCTTGCTTCAAGTTTGATCCCATTGTAATATTTGTGTCTTTCACTGGTCTTGATTGCTTTGCCACCTTTGCATCTGATCAAGTGCTACCAATTAGTTCAGGTGACATATTGCTTTCAATGTCATAATGTGGAACTGATGTCACACCAGTGTTTTCACAAATAAGGAAATGCACTGAAAATACATAGGGAGGAGGTAAGGGGCCCTTTTATTTTTGAAAGCGGATAGGAGTGCACTGCCCTCCTCCCCGAGGCACTCCAGGCCCTGGAGACCACATCTTCTAGGGCCTTTATTTTTTTTATTCAGGCAAAGATGCATGTGGCCCCCCTTCCTGAGCCAGTAAGGGACCCACCAAGGGCACCTTGGATTCCTGGGGCATTTATTTTTTAATAAGGGGACGTGGTGCACCGCCCCCCTCCTGAGTCAATAGTTGCCCCAGGTACGCCTGGGGCAAAAAGATAAAGGTAATGGGGAGTGGAGCAGCTTCCCCCACTCCCTGAGACACAAGGGGCCGGGGGATCCAATCCCCAGCCTTTAAGAAGAGGGGGATTGCAACGCTCCATCCTGAGCCAATAGTGACCCAGGGCCTTCTTTTTATATAAAGGGTAGTGGCCAGGGCAAGAGGTGCTTGTGGGTGAGTGCCCGGCTGCCCACCCGGGCCACCCACTAGACAGTACGTTGGGGCAGCTATGAATCCCCACAGCCCCCAGGGTCCCAGCCAGCTACCCAAATGCGCCCATCCTGGGTGCTGTGGGAGTTGGCATTTCTCCCGCCCGGCAGCAGAAGCTATTTTTGTTTGCTCCCGCTGGGTCGGAGCAGTGTTGAGTTTACCTGCCCAGAAGAGTGCGGGCAACGAAGCAAAAGTTTGGTCCCACCTGGCGGGAACTTTTATAAAGCTCCCTACCAGTGGGAGCAAACATCTCTTCCTTGCCCACATTCCTGCGAGCAGTAAATGCATGTCTGCCCCAGCCTGGCCGGAGCTTTTAAAATACTCCCGCCAGGTGGGAGCAGACATGTTTCCTTGCCCATGCTATTGCGGGCAGGCAAACCACTGTGTCCAGGGGCATAGTTTTTGAGTCAGCCCTGGGGGATGGGGTCCCGGCACTTTTACAGGCTCCTTCCGTTTAAGATCAGCTTCAGGGATGAAGTCCCCCGGCCTATTAAGTCTCCGGGTTCAAGCATCCCCCCCTTCTTGATTGAATTTGGTTCTGGGGGATGGGGTCCCCGGGCCCTGCTGAGGCTTAGGAAATGGGGACGTGCGCCCCCTCCCCTTTAATGTTACATCGGCCTCAGGAGCTGGGATCCCTGGTGCCTTTTGAGGCTAGGGGACAGGGGTTGTGCACCCTGCCAGCGACCCCTACTTATAAGAATGTTTTGCGGCAGCCCCTGGGCCCTGGCTCATCCTGAGGGGAGAGTTCATAGTAGCAGGGTAGGCCAAGCTTTTAGTTTTTTGTAAAATGTTGCCAGGCCTCTGCAATCAGGGTATCCCTGCCCTGTCCCCTTATGTCTTGTTTTAATCTTTTTTGTAGGGTGCAGGACTGAGTCATAAGATAGCTGCTGCCACATTCTTGTTGATGTGGAGACACCAAATCACAAAAAAATACTCATTCTGGATCAAGATCTAGCTTTCTACCAACATTTGGTGCAAATCCGTTCAGGCGTTTGGCTGCAGATGTGTCTAAAGTTCCTATGGAAAAATGAATGGGGAAAACACGTTTTAGACCCCCTCCTTTTTCTTGACTCCTCGCTTGAGGTATCAACCCAAACCTTTCCATGCACAAAGTAGGCAAAACAGAGCACTTGTTTGGAAATGACGATTTATCAAACAGCGCTAAAGTATGTAGCAACACAAAAAGGCATTTCCTATAGAAACACAATCCTAGCTATAACTACCTCCTGGCGTGCACACCCACACAACATGACATAGCTATAATTATGAGGACCCGCCATTGACCATAATTAAGTTTGTAATTACTATTCTAACTCGACACGTGCTTTGATAGTAGGGTAGGTTATAAAGCGGACCAAGGCAAATATAACTACACTTTTAGTTTTTTAATACACTCGCTCAAAAGTACCTAAGCACACCACGGGGCCAGTCCTCCTCACACACCGGTCCTCACACAGATAGTGTTTATCTGTTTCAGTTAGGGTTTACCTACACTATGATGACCGATCCGGTCTCCACACTGTGGGCTATACATGCCCACACACATATGCATTTATTAGCACAGGCTGTAACAGTATTTTCGAAGGATAAACCATAATTAATGAGCGTTCCTTTTTTAAGTGGTTTTACTCTTTTGCCCTGAAAAAATAGGCTGAAAATGGAGGCACTTAAAGAATTGGTAATACTTTATCATATCATAGAGAAAGAAGCATTATAAAACACAAGAGATCTGGTTTTTCATGTGTGAACACATTTAAACATAAGCCTTCACAATTGCTGTTTACATGAGTATCATGCAAAATTCTGTTTATTAAATTAAAGCCTTCTTGTTAGTTTTGCCAGTGCTTGGAAAACAGGAAAAAAGGATTGCTTTTTCTCTATAATTTATATAGGAAATAAAGAATTGAATGTGCCAAGCAACGTAATGATTGAGTGTACTTTTAGGATGTAAAATACTTAGGGTGACAAGATTTTGGGAAGCAAAAACTGGTACAGGTACGACATAAAAGTAGGTCTAGAACCTTTAGTCTTACTTCAATATCTGGCCTGTACCGTTTTTGCGTTGCATTGTGAGTGTGTGTGTATATATGGTGGGGAGATAAATTCCGCTCCACCGGCAGGTTTGGCAGAGTTTTGGCCACTCCGCGCTATGAATGTAACGTGGAGTTCCAGCCATATTCCGCCACCGCCATGTGGTGGTGTTTTGTCGTGTGCTGCTCTGCAATGGTAATTTGGCATCCCCTAGGGTGATACTCTCTCGCTAGGTGGGCACCCAGCAAGATTTCCCCAACTTAAGCGGTCGCGACCGTTCGCAGTCAGAAAGTGGCTGCTCAGTAGAAAATCTACTTGGGCAGCAGGAAAATCAACTTAGGAAGCAGCGCCCTCTGGCGTGCCACGTGGTGCCGTTTGTGCTGATTTTTCAGCGTGGATCACCGGCTCGAAAAGTTAATACGAGCAGCATGACAGGCCTAATTCCACCCGTTTGCAGAACTTTGTGGATTCTGTCTGAGTTTTTATGTAGCTCAGTGGAAAAAATATATATATTTACATGCTTCCATAGGAAAAGCATTTTTTTACTTGCCTATGTCTTTGGCACCAGTTGACCAATCTTCCCAAAGTTTTCCCCCAAAATTGCCCCAGTGAATCTTGTTTTGTATGGTAAGTTTCGGAGAAATCCGTCAAACGGGGGCTGAGAAAAGGGGGGGGGGCAAAAAACATGCGTTTCCCATGTTCATTCTCATAGGAATTTTAGACACAACTACAACCTGAACTGCTGAACGGAATTACACAAAATTTGGCAGAAAGATAGCTGTTGGTCCAAAAAGCGACCTTTTCATAAATTGGCATAAATCCGATCAGTAGTTTTGGAAATATTAACTAAAATATGTAAATATAGGGGCACAATTAAAACCCGAGGATTCGACAGGCCCAGTGCTCAAACCTTATTGGCTGCCAACACTGCCGACCAGGAAGTGTTGGCAGCCATCTTGGGACTCAGCTTATAAACAAAAACTTTAAAAAAGGGGGCAGGGTGGGATTACCTTGACCCTCTAGGCCTCTTTGGCCATAGAGGGTCAAGCCATAGCTTCTGCTGACATTTAAAAAAAAAAGGAGCATGGGCTTTGAGCTTCTGTAATCTTTAGCCCCTGTGTGGGCCAGGTTCCAGGCGCATTACTAAATGTAAATATGTGGGGTGCCAGCGCGGCACTCCCCGTGCCCTGGGCCCACCACCTTGTAGTGGCAAACATTTAAATAAATTTGGGGGCTCGCACGGCCCCCTTGCAGCCACAGGGACCGCCACCTCCCTGGGGCAAAGTTTAACATCCCTGGGGACCACCACCCCCCAGGGCGGCTCCTCCTATGTCCTGAGGTGCCCACCCCCGGGATATAGCTGTTTGCTGTGGCTTGGCAGGAGCTTTAACCACTCTTGACAAACAAGCCACAGCAAGCACTCCACTTCCAGCAAGCAGGCTGTGAAAATGCTTTCGCTTGCTGGAAGTGGAGCCCTGGTCTGTTTCCCTGCCCGCTGTCAAGCGAGCAGGGAAACAGATGAATGGCTTTCAGACACAGGGAGCAGCTGCTTCTGTCGGAAAGCAATTTCAGATCCCGCAGGAGGCGGCGAGCCAGCAGGGATTGGCACCTAGGAAACCAAGGCCAGGCCCCAGGGGATGAGGTCCTCGGGGCTGAAATAGGCCCGGGATGGGTGCAACCCCCCTGCCCAATTTGTAAATGGCCAGGCCCCAGGTGATGGGGTCCTCGGACGGAAATTGGCCTGGGGAGTGGGCCCATGTCGCCACCCTCCCCTATTATCAATACATTTTGAAAAAAGACCGGGCCCCGGTGGATGGGGTCCTCAGACTGAAATCTACCTATGAAGGGGGGGCATGCAGCTCACGCACCCCTATTAAAAATTGTTGAAAGAAAATGCCAAGCCGCAGGGGAATTCATAAGAGGCCCGCCCCCTTTCTCCAACACTCAGCAAACACGTCTCATCGCGCATTACTTGTTGGGGATGAAGTCCCTTTGGATGCTGAGGGTCCTTCGGGGCCAAGAACCCCTCCTGTTACCTCCAGTAAGTCCCATACAGCGGGATGGCTGAGAGCTTGTGGGAGGCCCCTCCCCCTATCTCCACTAGTTAGGAAATAGAATTAAAAAACCTTATAATTCACTGAAAAAACAAAGGTTACAGGGACGTTATAGTTAGTAATAGAGTTTTTAAAAAACCTTAGAAATTCACTGAAAAAAACGATTACTGGGACGTTATAGTTAGGCTCAGATTTCACTTGGATAAAACCATAGAATTTCAGCAGTTATAGTTATCTGAGCTATCTATAATGTATGCCCTGCAGTGCACTGCTTATGACCTCCAATATTACATCACTCATGACATGGTGAGCGGCATCCCTGATGACATCTGAAATTACATCGCTGAGGACATCATCCAGTGATTATTGTTTCTCTACTAGTAATTAGTCATACTATTTCTAACATATCTCATTTGAGTGGCTGTATGGGTGTGTGAGTGGCTAAATGAACGTGTTAGTGAATGTTCAGCAGTGCAGTGTGGGTGCATAAGTTATAGTTAGCTCAGGTAACTATAACTGCTGAATTTATTTGTTTTTTACGAGTGAAATCTGAGCCAAACTATAACGTACCTGTAACGTTTGTTCTTTCAGTGAATATATATATATATACAAAAACATGTGTGTTTGTTTACACATACATATAGATATATATGTATTCATACATATAGATATATACTAGGCTTATAAATCTTGTAAACATGTGCATATTTAAATATACATACTCACTCAAAAATGTACAAGGCTACGTTTACATACCCTTAGCAATGGTAGGATATCCTCCCTGTGCCCTTTTGCCCCCTCCTTCCCACTCTGCCTCTCTGCTGGGAGCAGACAGCAACCTCCTCCTGTGCTGCCTGGCAGAAGCCAATTAATTATTTCAGACTTCAGAGGTGTCTGTGAAAGGGGATATGCCTTTCAATTGTGCTTTGCAGGATGGCCTGACCTTTGTCACCAAAATCAGTACATGTATTTGAAATTAGCAAAAGCATCGGGACACCAGGACAGTCCTCTGAAAACTGAGACTGTCTGGGGAAATCCGGGACACCTGGTCCCTCTAAAAATAGTCCCTCTTGGATTCCAATGGAAGCACCTTCTAGAAGGCAGAACGACACTAAATAGCCAACAGAAAGAAGTGAGAGGGTGTTCTCATCTGGGTGGAACCAAAGCTAACTCTATGTATATTTTAAATAGTTAGTAATAGTACGTCTAGCAGACAGCTTCACTGTCAAGTCGGACCTAGAATCAGTCTAGCACGGGTTTAAAGAGGCACTTAAGACAAACCTGTTACAGAAAGTACCCAAAGTAAGGCTTAGTCCTGGATGATAACACAATAAATGTTTTTCCATCTCTACTTCATTTCTAGATCAGAGGAGAAAAACTGCTGTGTGCGCCGTCTGTACATCAACTTCCGCAAGGACCTTGGCTGGAAATGGATCCATGAACCCAAAGGTTACTATGCCAATGTCTGCATGGGTCCTTGCCCCTACATCTGGAGCTTAGACAACAACCAATACACCAAGGTGAGCCTTTAATGTATCCCGGTGTGGGCTTGATGTTCTTCTGAGGTAGTGCAATGCCTGTGCTGGTTAACCATTCCCCCTGTGCAGACACCATCTGTAAACAGAAAATATTTTCTTCAAGAAAAGAACGAAGAAGGCTTTATTATCAGTGAGAAAGTGTAATCACTACAAGTCTCAAAACTGTGGAATGCTTTGTACACAACCTTGATGGCAAAGCCAGAGCTTACTTCGTGGAAAACCTAAAGTTTTTCTTAGGAGCCCACCACGGATGCTGCCGGATGTCTTTGTTGTCGGATATCAAGGCTGCCTAGTCTTCATTCTATCTCACACTTTTCCTTACACCACCCTGTATTTCTTGACTCTTTACTTCACTCTTGCAACTTTTTTCCATCCATTACTTTTCCCTTTCTCGCTGTTTTCCTGTCTTTCCCTCCTCCTTCTTTCTCCCTTTTCTGCCTTTCTCTCACAAGCTGATTCAAAGCCTACTGATGAAAATTGACACACAGTTCCAAAAAATGAGTGCTTATGCCCTCCACCAGCAACCACCATCACAAGTTTTTTATTTAGTTTATTTTATTTAATGCGATTTTATATAGCGCAAACTTTACCCAAAGTTGTCAGAGCGCTTTACAAAAGAACCATTTACATTACATAAGGACTTCAGAGTACATGAGTTACATAAAAGACACAAACAGAAAAACTCTAAATTCACATAAGAATGGTAGTAAGTACATACGTCTACTACAGATACTAGTGGTTAGAGCTACCTATATACAAGTTAAAAATTCATTCAAGGAAAACATACAAACAGAAAAACTGTAAATTCACATAAGAATGGTAGTAAGTACATACGTCTACTACAGATACTAGTGGTTAGAGTTACCTATATACAAGTTGCAAATTCACTCAAGATCACATTTTAAAAAGCGATTAGGGTTGGACAATTATATATTACATATTTACAGAGCATGGAAATCTTGCCGTCGTTCAACCAGGGGTTCAGGTGGTGTTGCACTTATGGGCGGTGGTCTTGGGTCTGTAGGGATCCCCGAGGTGGAGATGACCAAAGGGGTAGAAGCCTGGCTGGGACGGTCTGAGGCAGCATGCGGGATCCCCGAGCTGATCTTTAGGTCATGCTGGGCTCCATCTTGTGGAAGAAGGAGGATGCGCATGGCAGGCGGTTCTGTGGCACTAAGTCAGGTCTCCCGCCTGGCTCAAGCACCCGCAGTGAGGCCCTGGCAGGCCCAGTGCGCCAACACTGCATTCAGGTCTAAGGGCTGCCGGTCGGCCGCCAGGATTGCTCTGCTAAATCAAGGCCCGCTAGGCCCACTAAACTCCCCTGCCTCTCAGGCACAAGGGTGATCGGGCCAGGATGCCTCGCCGAACTCAGCGCCTTGCAGGCTAGCAATATCTAGTCCAGAAGCTGTATTGATTCTGAAACTCTCATTCGGCCTATAACTGTCTCGAGATGGTAACGTGTGCCAGCTGAAAGGTATCACTGACAAATGTTGTATGTTCAAAGAAGTACATATAGGATTTTTTTAAGCATGTTTTGGGATATCGATTTGGAAATTACTTATGTTTGGGGGATCGCCTGCGAACGGAAATAAAGTTTCCAGCTGCTACTTTCACTTCTAAATCTGGCTGTTACTAGTTAATCCGTATGGAATGGGTACTAACCAAGCAGTCCCATTTTCCAGGTGAAATACTGCATAGAACTCTCAAATTCCGTATGGATTACCATTCCTATCTACCATCTTCTTTGAGCAGGTAGTAAATGTGAATGTAGGAGCCTGGGTGGGGCAGAAAGGATGCAAGGGTTCAGGTGAGGCTTCTGCTGGCCAAATTGATCATTATGTGCTGCTATAGGCGGGGGTTGGTGGAGAGGGGTGAGGCCAGGGCTGTACGTGCTTGTAGCTCAAACTTCCTTTGATTGTACCTGCTAGACTTTCGCACATGGCCTCTTAATTACGTTTTGTTTATTACACCTCCAATACCACACTACCCTACCATCAACAAGGCCACCGCCAACACAACTTCCCCCATTTCCACCATCAATACCATCACCAATACCAACTGCAATTGGCACCAACACTACCATCATCTATACCGCTCTCACCTATACCACCCTGCGAAGACTACCACCAATGCCAGCACCACCATCAGTACTACCACAAACAATACCACTAACAATACCAGTGCCACGCCTGCCAATACCTCCAACTCCAGTAGCATATTTACAGATGTGGGCACAACGTGGAAAGTGCCTGCATATTGTCTCTGTGTGAATTTAAAATTAGAAGTGTCTCGAGCCAAGGAACGCACACTCCTACCTTTGTTCTCTGTGACCCTAGCGTGCAGTTTTTTACGTCCATATCGGATTAGCCCTGTGTTCTTGTGTGACGTATTCACCTCTCGCATGATGCTCTGCAACATTATGAAGCTCGTCTTGCCTGCAAGCTACCCGGCGCGGCCGTCACTCCGTGCCGCAGTCTTGTGACTGGAGGCGTTTTACAAAGTGTGCTGAAAAAATACAAACCACGTCACGACGAGCGAGTTAAAATAAAGATTCAACATGGACTGTAAGTAACCGGTCAAAACGCAGAGCTTGTGTGGGTACTCAATGTTCAAAATTAAAAAAGAAAATGGGACTGAGATAACCTTTAGCAGGAATATGCCCTTACCATGCATGAATTTACAACGAAAATCATTGTAAAAGTATGCATCGTAAAGGAATATTCGTGGTAAAGGTTATGCGAGGAAATGGCATTTGCGTTGTAACGCATGCGTGGTAAAGGCATGCATTGCATCGGAATGCATTGTAACATCATACAACCCACTAACACCACCACTACCAGCACCTCTAACATTATGTAATCAGTGTTTTCCCTGATCATGACTTCATAGATCCCACTTGCCAGGCAAACACAGGTCTATTCTCACCACTCCAGCGTCAGCTGGGGAGAATTGACAGGTTATAACCCACAAGTCAATTTTAGTGCAGTGCAAATACACAAAATAAGAGTCTTTTAATAGGCATGTGTCCATAACGTAAGCAGGGGCTGTAAATCCCTTAGCCTCCTGGGGGCTCAAACTTGGAATAAACTTCCGGTGGCCCTGAGAACTTCCACGGATCTGACTAATTTCAAGAAACTGCTGAAAACATAGCTTTTTAGGAGCTAAACCATCCCCAGGGCAGTCATGTGTGAACTTTTAGCGCTGGGACGCTCCTGTTGGAGTAGCTGTGCGCTTTATAAATACCAGTCATTCATTCATTCATGTATGCAAAAACCCATGACACTACAGCCACCTTCACTGCCAAGCACTGACAAAGACAATAGTTCTTGCTTTCACGCACTATTGCATGAAAATCTTTTTATGCACGCCTGTGTTTGCCTGTGTCGTCACATTGAATCCACATCTAGTTCCTTTGCCAGGGGCTGTTTTCAGATCCTTTTCCATATGTTTGAAATGTACTTGAAAACCCCGGAAATGGTGATGGTACTGCAGGAGTCCCCCAGCTCCCATGACTATCAACATTGTAAGCACCGCCCCCTTCATCACTGCAGGCAGCTGTCAGGATGCTCAGAGCGAGACCTTCTATGTGTGCAAGAGTGGACATGGGTGAAATGAGACATCCTTCTTTTTCTCATGGGTTGATTTAGAGCAGCAGGAAGAAACCTGCCGGCATGGATGTTTTATGGTTCCGAATGGTTACAATGGGGGTATGAGTTTCCATAATGGGAGTGTTATGGCCACCACTCACCTTTTAAGAGATTTCTGGAGCAGCGAGAACATATGGCCAAATGTAGGAAGAAAAGGTGTTGTGGGTGGCGGCCTTTACGATACTCAGTATGAGTTGCCATCAAGACTGGGCAGGTTCTAAGTTATATTTGTATTTGTTCACTAATTTAGGTTAGTTAGTGATAGCGCGGGTATAAAGCATTCCACTTTGCGAAGTTTTATAAAGCATGCAACACTTTGCTTGTAGAAGAATATTCCACAAACGCATTCTTTGTAAAAAAACCTTTCTATCTTTTTTGTCGAAAGAAATCTCTGTGAAGGCCTTGCAGTTTTTTCAAAGCTTGTTAAATTTAGAAGAAACCGTCACAAAGTTTTTCGATGAAAAACTTTGTGAGGCGATTGGGCCAGGTTGTTGTTATAGGTTCGAAATTGCTTGCTGTATAAATGGTCCTTTTCACACCCTAAAGCTTGCATTTATGATGCTGCCACGTCACCTGCCAACACTGCAGACCGCATTGTCCTTTCCTGCGGCTGATACTTCTAGGACACTCCTTGAGGTGGCTATCAATTTCAAGGGCGTTGGTAGGTCAGGGCCAGGCTAGATGACTGGTCGCGGCTTTCCCTGGAAAGGCAGCTGTCTTAGCTGCACCTGTTTCCGTCCCTATTGAGAGGACACATTCTGTGTCCTGATGTCAGTACAAAGATATTACCAGTCATGTTGTTGGTGACATACCTAAACTTGACTCATTTTCCCAAGGAGACTTGAGACTGCATCGGGCATTTGTACATTTTAGGTCTTGCCTACAGGCAATATATCTGTCCTTCGAAGACCTATTGTCTCTTATGTAGTAAAATTGTTTTATATATATATATATATATATATATATATATATATATATATATATATATATATATATATATATATATACCCATTTTTATTTAGTGGGTGGCGTTCTAGTGCATCTCATTTCTAAACTTCTTATTCAATGAATTTATTGTATGTTCTTTGTTTGTCCTGGCGCCTCATTAAAATCTCTTTTTTATGGTGTTTTGACTTGATGATTTGTGTCCTTCTATGGTTTGATTTTATTGAATATTCTTCTTTTTCTTCTCATTTTCTTGCTCTGTCCCTTGTGTGCTACTTCCCCATTAAAATCTGCTGGTTTTCATTTTAATAATTTGAAACGTCTTCTCCTTTGTTGCATCCCCTTACCCTCTTGGAGGCTCCTGCGGCTCTGTAGCATTGATTTCTTTCCCCCGCCCCAACTCTCTCCGCACTTGATCCCTTGCTCCTCCCCTTCACATTATTCTTTTGAATATATGTTTAATTAATTTTCTCGGAGGCCCTACAGCTGCAATTTTCTATCTGGCACCTCATTTCGCAACACACGCATTTGCGACTCCACGATGCATGTCTTCCATCTTGCAGTGCAAACAAATGATGGACGGAATGCTGAACAAATCAAACATTCACAGCCAGTCAAGAGATCTGGGTTAAATTCATTATTCTTTTGCTCACCATGCCACCCCAGTTTGGACCTAGCCATGTGCCAATCAGTCTTGACCCTGCGCCTCATGGGAAAAGTCCAGCCTGAACTGCCAAGCCAGATCCTCCTTGGACGGGAAACATGCCTCCTGGGATGTGATACCCCCAAACTGATCCCAGGATGCTTGTTTCCAGTCCAGGAAGGACCTGGCATGGCAGTTTGACCTGGAATGAATACAAATAACTCCTGACACATGTTTCATTCTAGTTAAAGTTCCTCAAAGAGATACAGCTTTGTATAAACACAAGGATGCACCCAGTATAACTCAAGACAATACCCTTTCAGACTTAGAGTGTAGGATAGAAAACAGGAAACAAGGAACTCTGGGTAATTCCCAAGTTTAAGTGGATATATATTTATATATTTATATGTAGCACACTGCAACACCAGCAACACTCTGAATCGGCTCACCTCAAATGTCTATTTTTCTAGCAGAGTTTTAGGCATACGATTAGCACAGTGCCATCCACACTGAGCTGAAAATGTACGAAAGCCTTTTACCACTTCAGGCAGAGTATTACAGCTTTGGGCTGGTAAAATACCATCAAGGGCACCACAGAATAAATAGAAGAAACCCCTGACACACGAGTTTCACTCTAGTTAGAGATGAACTCTAACAAATTCCTTGCTTCCTGATTGGCATAATTTACCCATGCCCCTTCTTCTTGGGTAATAAACAGCACACCTGAAACCCACATAACAGTTTTCCGGCACTTTATTCACCATGCCGCCCACATAGGCGTGTCAACATTACACTAAAGCAAGCCCCGGGGTGGCGGTCCCCGGGTCCAAGGCCCCCCCACACATTAGCCCCGGGGGCTGCGTGCCCCCCACAACTCATAAATCTTGCCCCTGGGAGGATGGCGGTCCCCGGGGCGGAGTGGGGGAATTTTTAAACGCACGCATGAACTTACTATAAGGAAATAACTTACCAGCATACCGGACCCCATGCCCCAGAATGCAACGCAGGGACAGGGGCAAGATGTATGAGTTGCGGGGGGAACGCAGCCCCCGGGGCTATTTTTTTAATGTTTGGGGGGGCCTTGGACCCGGGGACCGCCACCCCCGGGGCTTTTATTAATTATTTGCGGGGGCACACGACCCCCGCTTCCCCGGGACCGCCACCCCCGGGCTGTTAAATGAAAATAAATAAACCTGTAGGGGGCTCAAGCGCCCCCACATGCCCCAGGAACCGCTACCTCGGGGCACTAAAATGCAAATGCAGGGATCCGTTACGTACCCCCGAGCCCCGGGGGCCACCACCTCCCCAGGGCTTCAATCAGACTAGGAGGGGGGTGACGCGGCCCCTCTCCTGGAGCCCTCCATGGCCCTGGGGCCGCCACCCCCCAGGGCCGGATTTTGCAGTGTCCCGGGGTGCCCACCCCCGGGACACTTCAGTTTGCTATGGCAGGATGGGAGCCATGCGGCTCCCGCCCTGTCATAGCATGAGCGTGAGCAGGTTTTCTGCTCACGCTTACAAAATCCAAACCACATTGCTTTTCCACAAGGGGAGCTGCATTTTAGCAGCTCCCCTTGGAGATAAGCAATGCCGGCTCCCGCAGGAGACGGGAAGCCGGCGGGACCCTGGGGTAATTGGGGTCCCCCCCATGGTCCCCAACAGATAGGGCCGGCCCCGGGGGATTGGATCCTCGGGGTCATGAGTAGCCTGGGAGGGGGGCCACGCGGCCCCCCTCCATCAATGAATTACATGTATTTTTTGTAATGAGGCACAGCCCTGGGGGATGAGGTCCCCAGGCCCACTTGAGGCCTAAGGAGGGGGGCTACGCAGCCCCCCCCTTTAAAAAGCTTTTTTTAAATCAAAATGTGGCCATGCCCCGGGAGATGGGGTCCAATGGTTCCCTGGGGGCCAACTAGCCCACCAGCTATGTCCATTAAGTGCCACAGAGTTGCGTTGCAAAGAGGTGAAATTGGCCTTGGGAGGGACCCCCTTCCCATTTTTTATACATGTTTTTTTTTAAAGCAGGCCCTGGGGGGCTGGGGTCAGCAGGGCCCCAAATAATTTAAAAGGAGGGATCCGCACAGGCCCCCTTAAAAAAAGAGAAGCTGGCATTGCAGCGGAGGTTCCCTGGGGGCCAACTAGCCCACCAGCTATGTCCATTAAGTGCCACAGAGTTGCGTTGCAAAGAGGTGTAAAAAGGGGCGTGGCTTCGGACCACCTCTCTGCAATGCAGCTCTGTGGTGCTTACTGGAGGTACATGGTGGGCTAGGTGGCCCCCAGGGACCCTCAGGATTCAAGGGGAATTAATCCCCAAATTAAAACCCGCCAGGGGGCGCGATTGCACAGTGGTGAAGGGAGGGGGCGGGCCTGATGTGACGTGTGTACTTATGCAATCACTCAAACCAAAACTCAAGCACGTATAAATTCACCATGCACTCTCCTTACAGCACTCTAATCATCCAGCCACTACCCATTCACTCATGCAATGACCCATGCACTAACTCATGCACTGCTACAATACCCTGAACAGTACCTATGCAGTCCAGACATTGCCCTATCACTACCCATGCACTCTTCCAATCACCCAGTGACCACCATGTACTTATATAATCACTCTGCCAAAACCCAGGCACCTATAAATTCACCATGCACTCTCCTTGCAGTACTCTAATCTTCCCTTCAGTACTCATGTACTCGTGGAGTGACCCAGGCACTAACATATGCACTGCTATAATCCCCTGTGCACTACGCATGGAGACCTCTAACCACCTACACAGTACTGATTCATTCATCCAATTACCCATGTTGTACCCATGCACTCCAGAAATCCCTCTGTCACTACCCATGCACTCCTTAAATCAGCCATCCAGCAGCATGTACTTATCCAATCACTTCGCCAACAGCCAAGCAGTTATAAAATCACCATGCACTGTCCTTGCAGCCCTCTAATCATCCAGTCATTACCCATGTACTCATGCAATGACCCAGGTACTAATTTATGGCAAATACAGAGGCGGTCATGCTAATTACAAGGGTACCCCTACGCATAGTGTATGTAGGTGTTTTACATTGTATTCTAAGTGTCTTTTAGCATAGCTCTGGCTCCAGTCCTGGTTAGTCAGAGACAGTTACCACCAGTACCCGTCACTAAAAGGTTTGGGGCACAGGGGGACTTTCTCCTCCTCTTTTGGTTCTTTTTGCACATCTCTTGCTTCTTCCTGCATGTTTCTTCTTCTTTCTGGACCTCTGTTGCCTCTTTTTGCATTTGTCTTGCTTCTTCTTGCTGCGCTTTTCTTCCTCTTTCTTCACATGTCCTCACTTGTAGGCATAGTTAGAAATTAGCATTTAAAAAACCATTGAAATTCACTGAAAAAAACATAGGTTTCAGGCACGTTATAGTTAGAAATTAGAATTTTAAAAAAACATTGAAATTTGCTGAAAAAACCATAGGTTTCGGGCACGTTATAGTTAGAAATTAGCATTTAAAAAACCATTGAAATTCACTGAAAAAAACATAGGTTTCAGGGACGTTATAGTTAGTTGGACATTTCACTCGTACAAAACCATAGAAATTCCCCCGTTATAGTTAGTTCAGCTAACTATAACTCGCGCCCCCGCAATGCACTGCTGATGATGTCACATATTACATCATTCATGACATGGTCAGTGACATCACTAATCTGATGCACCTCCTCACACTCTAATATAATCTTTGATACACCCACTGTAAAATACAGTCTACCATTTTTGAAAAACATCAACACACCAATACCAGTAACTACATAAGCACTTACTGATTCCCAGGTCTACACACACATGCACTCATTCACCTATACAATCACTCATACATACAGTCACTCATCAACACTATCATATACACTCATACACCTATACAGAAACTCACACATCCATGGATTTACTCACACACCTAGTCAGTCATGCAAAGAATCAATCACACTCCCATTTCCTCACCTATACAGTTATACACACACACCACCTCACTTATTTAAATATATACTAACACATACTTACTCTCTAATACATTCACTGATATAAGTACACACTCATCCATACAGCCACTCTCACAATCACTGACTCTCACGTTTAGTCATTTATATACTCCAAGTCTCATATACACTGCCTTTTACATATATAGTTACTTGGACATGTACCACTGAGACATCCAATCTCTCACCAACACACCCATACACACACAGCCCATACAGCTGTTTCCACATGCACTCTTGAACCCATACACCCAGTGAATCAACCACTCAAACATCTTTACACAGAGTAACACACCTCCCACCCACCCACACACACACATATAAACACTCATGTAGCTACTGGCCAACAGATGCAGTAGCTTACACAACAGACCGACTGATACACACATTCAGACAGTTTAGTCACTAACTCATGCATTCAGTAAGACACATTTCATCACTCACTTATACAGTCAGTCACACACATACTAAATCCACCATCCAGACACTTATACACCCACTCATTCTTCAATACATCTTGGCATATATATAAAGCATATTTAAACTTTAGAGAAACACACAGTCACTGGATGATGTAATCAGTGACGTCATTTGAGATGTCGTCAGTGATATCATCAGTGATGTCACTGACCGTGTCATGAATGATGTTATATGTGACGTCATCAGCAGGGGGTGCGAGTTATAGTTAGGTAAACTAACTATAACGGGGTCATTTCTATCGTTTGGTACGAGTGAAATGTCCAACTAACTATAACGTCCCTGAAACCTATGTTTTTTTCAGTGAATATATATGGCAGTATTATCCCCAGAAAAATGGGCACACAAAGATCTCAGCAGGCTGCTCTTGTCTCCCCTCAGCCTGTCTCGCAAATGATACGCCATTAAGCTGCCACCAAGTACAGTGATGACTGTTGAGTTAGTCCCTGGTTAGAAGATGGATTTGGGACAGAGGGTATAGGGGACAAGAATAGGGCAGCCTGTCCCCTCTAGGACCCACGCCATCTGTAGCTGCAGCGATGTCCACCGCACCAGTTTCATGATTCTCCCTCCCCCTTTAGAGGTGGTGAATTGTAGGGTTTCCACTGACACAGTCTTAGCCTACTCAGCTGGCCCAAGCTGCCATCAGATTTCTTTAAACTGCCCTGAAAATCAATCAATGACCCCACACCCAACAGAAAAAAATGCATGCACTCGGTGCATTTGATTACTTCTTTTCCAAAAACAAACTCCCACTTTGGGAATTTGTTTTTGAAAAAGAAAAAAAACGCTGAGTGAGGCTAAAACAACATGACGTTAGCTCGGCATTTTTGGTAGAGCTGCTTGGGTGGCAGCTTCACTTTAGTTTTAAAGCTCGCCACCAACCAGGCAGCGATCTTTAGAGAGGGCAGGCTCCTTCTGCCAGGTAGTAGGGGCCATAGTCTGTCTTGACCTGTCGGCCCACAGACCTCCCACAATTGGCAAAAGTAGGCCCTGAGTTTTCTGACAAAAAAATTGAAGCATAAAAGTTTATCACTTCCGCTCTCAAAAACACTGATGTGCTGACTATCACTCTCTCATAACATACGGATTTTGAAAGTGACAAGAATGATGGAAATTCACCCAGTGGAATAAACAAATGAGTCGCTTAACTTTTCTTCTGGACAGAGAAGACCCCAGTCCTTATCTCGAGAAGCCCCTTCCTGAGGATGGCAATCCCGTGTTCTGATGTCTTTGTTAGCATCTTTTCCAAAAGTACACATACTCAAAGGTGCAGGCTAGCTAGCTGCTTTCATCGATACAAGACTTTTAGAGACACCAGATACCGAGGAGACTAGATTTAAAGCTCTCAAGACGAAACTGACATTTGTGCTGCCAATTTGACTACGTGTTTTCGAGCTGGCTCTCAGTGAGTAATATCTGTCTCAATATTGAGAGCATTTTTGGAGCCAAATTGACAACTTATTTAAGCACATATTTTCTCAAAACTGGTGCTATGTTGGTTCTTGGGAATGGATTAACACCTCTTTAAAATCAAATAATCGTTTTTTTTCTGACGAAAGTGACAGATACCTGGGGCTATGTTGGATACCTTGGTGTAAACATATTTTCAGCCATCCTTGGCCAGGATTATTGCATTTTCTGGCCTGATTTATTTCATTTTGGCAGCGATCATTGCCTAAAGGGCACATTTACAAGTCTTTCAGATCCTTTGGGAGAATTTCAAGGTTGTGGGGGAGTATTTCCATTGCCAGTGGGAATTTCTTCAATCCAAATCATTTGCTTCATTGTTTTACAGTATAAAAATGCTCTACTTTTCTAAAATCTGGGGGGCCATCTTGGTCACCAGGTTCTTATCAGGGGGAACATCCTTTACAACGCAACTGTTACAACGAAGTACCTTTACGACGCAACCATTACAACGCAACTTTTACAACGACTTGCGCTGGGGGCGCTCTAGGATAGGGAATAGTTTCCAACACCTTCCCTACTATCCACGGGGACTGGAGTTGGAATAGTAAATTAAACTATTCACTATCCAGCGCCCCCCAAAGCAAGTCGTTGTAAGGACTTGCGTTGTAAAACTTGCGTCGTAAAGGCATGCGTTGTAACGTCATACATCCTCTTATCAGGGGCATAGCTACCACTGGTGCAGCAGAGAATGTATGATGTTACAATGCATACATTTAAAACGCATGCCTTTACAACGCAGTTTTTACATACAACATCCTTTACAACGCACTCCATTACATCGCATGACACTACATCGCATTTTTTAGAAACTACCTTTACAACGCAGTCCATTACATCGTATTATACCTTTACAACGCATACCATTACAACGCATACTATTACATTGCATGTAAGGTAAGTATTCAATAGTATAGGGGTAAAAATTACTATTCTAACTCCGGGGGGTGCAACAGTAGGGTAAGTTTTGTATAGTATAGGGGTAAAAATTACTATTCTAACTCCAGGGGGGTGCAACAGTAGGGTAAGTTTTGGATAGTGTAGGGGTACTATGCGTTGTAATGGTATACATTGTAATGGTATGCGTTGCAATGCCTACGTTGTAGTGACATGCGATGTAGTGTCATTTGATGTAGTGTCATGCGTTGTAATGCCTGCGTTGTAGTGACATGCATTGTAAATGATGTTGAAATGTAATGACTGCGTTGTAAGTGTATTGCGATGTGATGGTTGCGTTGTAAAGGATGTTTCCTGCAGCAGTTGCAGTGGCCCCAAGTCCCAGAGCCCTGAGGGGCCCGTGGAACCCTGGGGATTGCTTTATTTAACTACCCCATCAGCAGTCAACAGGGCCATTTTCCTTGCTTGCACTAGGGCCCATGGCATCCTTGCTACGCCACCGGTTCTTATCTGTGATCACCACATTCACACAACACAATGGCTTCTGATGTGTTGCTGGCACAAATTTATCAGTTTCTTTTTACTGCAATTGTATATTTTATGTTATTTGCCAGCTGACGTGCAGAAAAAAATCCACTCCTTTCCCCCTATAGCCACGAACATGGCTACATATGTCAGATAAAACTTGTGACCTGGTCTCTCATCACCTCTTATTCCATTTTATATTTACCATCTATGGCTACATTGTAGTGTTGTTTCATTTGACATAATACTGATATCTGAATCTTTGTTCTGGCAAAATAGATGAACGAACAATGTATTAGCTATCATACGGATCTGCCTTCTGTGGACTCGAGAGAGACCTCTTTACATACACATTGCAGCCAATCTTCTGCAAGCACCATTTGTGCGAATATCCACACATGCCACAATTTAAAGTTGATATCATCAGACAAGTTAAATGCTTTCCTTTTCTGCATTCCCATTACAATCAATTCTAAATTGTAGTGGGAGCGAGGCTCCAACGCCACCTCCCGGCACCCACACCGCCAAAGCCGTGTGACGCTGCCTGCCAGATTACAAGTTTTCTCGTGTCTGGCAGGCGTTTCTTTGGCGGTCCCATGGCGGTGCCTCTGAAAAAGGGCACTGCAATGGGAGCGTCAAAGGTAATTCCTGCACGGCATGGACTCTGCAGTCTTTGCCGTGCAGGAACTGGCGTTCATGCACACAGGGAGGCGCAACATGTGTCCCCCTGCATGCACCCCATGACCCTGAGGCAACAGGGGGCCCTGGAGGGCGCCCTTAGTTTCCTCTCTGCCACAGTTTTCATGGTGGGCTCACCACCATGAAAACCATGGCGGAGAGGAAACTCGTAATAAGCTTGGCGGTGCCACTGCCAAGCATATTGTGGCCTCAAGACTGCCGCAACACAGCCAGGGATCTCTGATCCCAGGCGGTTGCGGCGGTCCCATGATGGTCCGACCGCCCAACTTGTAATAGGGCAGTCGGAGCAGTTGTGCCCGCACCGCCACAGTGGCTATGGCGGTCTCATAATCAGGCCCATAGTCTCTGGCAGACAGTTAAAGTGGTCTCTCGCCAGAACTAAAAAAATAAATATTGTGTAGATTGTAGAGAGGGGCCAAAGTGGAATTGGTTAGGGATACCAGAAGTTTAAAATCTGTAAATCTAATTCTGTCTCTTCCATTAGAATTAACCAGTTTCATAGGCTATGTATTTATAATGAACCAATTTCTTGGATTATCTATTTAGAATGAACCAGTTTCATCAGTTATTTCCTTTTTTACATTGATGACTTCTGCTTCTGGAGCAAAGAGACAGTTTTTGCGTAGGAACTGCTGCATCTCTAGTATCATTTTTAAAATGAACAGTTTTGCGTGTTTTTATGACAATTGTGTTTTTTCACATTTGGATCCGATAATTTGGAATGATTGTTTTGATGCTGGTAATTTTGTATGTTTACTGTTGCTTTGTAATAGTTTGATCTCGGGTTGGGACGACGAACTTTAAAAAACTTTAAGCTGCTGGTAAGGTAGTGCTTGAAATGGAAACATAGAAGGGCAGGTACTCTTCGTCCCAGAGTACCTGTGCGGTTCTGAAAAGTGCCAGTACTCTTCCATTAAAAGCATTGAAATTTTGTTGTGAATTGCTGGTACTAGCCATTTCAAATTAAATAAGTGTAGGTATTGAGTACCTGATAGTACCTGCCCATTTAAAGCACTGGCGTCAGGAATGCAAGACATGTGTTGGCAGGTGTGTTAAAGTGGCTTCTTGCTTCTGACCTGATTAACGTGTCCTATAAGGTTAGATGTCAGAAGCTTACATAGTTGGCACCATAGCTTTTTAGAAGAGAACTTATTAGGATGACTTTTCAGGGTAGGAAAGTCGAGGCTGAACTCCAGAATGGCTGATGGGGAAAAGTCTCGCTATATAGAGGACCTGTAAATATCTTTGGTGGAGATAGAAACATGGACGAAACAGTCTGAGAAGGACAAACGCAGTTCAGGAAATGCGAAGAGGTTGAAGGGGTCTGACAATCTCGGATTGTAATGAATTGGGCAGGAGAGAAATTGGTTTAACTGAGACAAGAGGCAGGATCAGAAATAGGGAACACTAAGTGAATGTGAGATACCACTGGAAAGGGCCTAAAATGGCCACGGTTCAGGACAGGAAGTCAAGGAACTATTACAGAGGAGATCGGAAATGAGCAGTTTCTTGTAGGCAAGGGCAACCTGTAGGTAAATGTGCTTGTCAATTATGCATAAAAAATAATCAATTTCAATTTCAATTCTGAATACATAAATAATTATTTCAATTGAACTGATGCCACTGCACTACTCTCGTTTTCCTTCCTAAATCCAAGAAACTGCTAAGGAAATTTATTAAAGATCAGACTTAAGTGTGTACTCAGAGTTATGTTAGTGGTAAAGTAGTAATTTACGTTTTTTCCGCCATATTTTATTGGTCAATTAAGGACACTTTTTTATATATATTGATGAACTGTTTGTGTCGAGTTAAAACTTGAATTGGTGGTGGCTTAAAGGATTTTACCTGATGGAAGTCAAGAAAGCACTAACCAGTTTCTATTTCATCTCTGCTCTCCTCAGGTTCTGGCTTTGTACAACCAGCATAACCCAGGGGCATCAGCCTCCCCCTGCTGCGTCCCACAAGTACTGGAGCCTCTCCCCATCGTTTACTATCTTGGCCGGACTCCCAAGGTGGAACAGTTGTCCAACATGGTGGTGAAGTCCTGCAAGTGCAGCTGAGCCTGCATGTCACGTCACTACAAACAGGGCCGACGGGCGCGCGCTGGTGCCGGGTGGTGCGCAAAGGCAACAAACCCGCCAATATATTGAAGAGGAACAAATGCCTCAAGGAAAATAGCTAAGAGCTGTTTCTTGGCGAAGATGTTTTTAAGAAGTTTACAAGACTCTTTTAGAAGCTTTTGGTTATTTTTTTACACAAATGTTCCTTTTTTGTGTGGAAAAGATGGCTTTTTTTGTTTAGTAAATATTTAAAACTAGAATTTTGACTTTTAATTTATAACTGTTGGAGGATCTGCAAACTTAAGACTCATTGGACCTTGTCTCATCATCCAAAGTGGGCGTGGCAGACGTGACCTTGGAACAAGGAGAGGACGTCTGTCTACCGGATACTAGTCTTTTCCATCCTTGACCTTGCCACAAGTGGCTATCTTCGAAACAGGTCCAGAGGAGTACAGTAAAAAGGATAATACTGAAAACAAACTTATAGGCGGTGGATTGTGGAATTTGAGATATACTCAAGAAACAAGACCCCCTTGTGTCGGTAGCCCTCTCTTTCTCACCTTCCTGGTACATCCCCGGATATTCTACTGCAGGCCCTTACTTGTCTAAAACGTCCCAGCCATTGCTTCCACTGGGTGGGTGGCGGGTATGCCTGCACTTCCATGGACAGGACATTGCTTGCGGCAGTGGTTGTTCCGTTTAGGACCCTAAAAACTGAAAAATACAGAACAAATAGTTTATTTAAGCCATCTCTCTTTGCTTTAATGAATAAATTTTGTACATAAATACGCGGATTTGTTCTTCTGCTATCTTAATATACTTTCAGCCAACTGCAATCCAAAGCACAGATTTAAATATGATATTGAGTTCCTTTCTATTTGTAATCCAGTGGTGATGCATTTATGATTCTTGAAGGAGCTTTTTCATTGCTTCTGTTGTGTATTTGTTTGCCTTTGCACTATTACTGATTAGACTTCCACCTGATACAGTGCTGCTCTCAAGTACCTTACAGATGGGTGTGCTTCCCCAATATCGAAGGCAGAATATCATGGTACAGAAACATTGAGGACAAAATATCGAAAGTAAAACATGGAAAGGTAAGTAAGTTTAGATTTTCTGTAGGTAAATCCACGTATATAAACCTTGAAGAGATATCTCTCTTCCTCTCTCTCTCTCTCTATCTCTCTCTCTCTCTCTCTCTCTCTCTCTCTCTATATATATATATATATATATATATATATCAACACAGTTCAGGAAGCACTGGGGCTTTGCACGCCTAACAGAGATGACTCACTGCTACCTTGCGGGTCTGTTCGAGCTTTCACTTCAGCACGAAGAAAACAGAGGCAGCTGCGCACTGTTCAATTCAGGACTGCATCGTGCGCTGAGTTCTTTCGACCACTGAAAAGCGAGGCAGTCATTTGCCAGGTAAAGCGCTTTGACCCACTGGGGAGAATACTGAGTACATTATGAAATAGTGAACATTGCACCCACTTGGGAATTATATACTACATGTACCAGAAGGCACGGGGTGTGCCACGCCCCAAAGGGCAGGTACTTAAAGTAGAAAAAAACGAAGCGATGTTTTAATTTCCTGACTATTGCCACTGAAGAAAGGTCTTTGCAACCTGAAACGTGTCTGGCAGATGAACTTGAAAAGCCTGAACCTGACAATTTAACTGCTGGCAAGTGCTCGAATGCAAATAAAAGAACCTATCCAAAGCTACCTGTGGTCTTCTCTCATGTGCTTCCTGAACTGTGTTGATATATATATATATATATATATATATACATATATATATTCACTGAAAATTCAAAAGGTTACAGGGACGTTGTAGTTAGGCTCAGAATTCTCTTGTAGAAAACCATAGAAATTCAGCAGTTATAGCTGACTATAACGTACACCCCCGCAATGCACTGCTGATGACCTCACATGTTACATCACACTTATTACATGCTCACTATCGTGTTCAAAGAATGAAAATCCCCATAGACAATGAATGGAGCACATGCGTTTTGGGACCCCCATTTTTCTCGGCCCTGGCTTGAGGGATCATTCCGAGTACAGCAGCTGAACCATCTAAAGTATACGTTTTATTTTAATTTGTTAAGATTTATCAAACGGTGCCAAAGTTATTGACAAAACAAAAAATGCTCTTCCTCTTCCTATGCAAACTTTGTGTGTATATATGTTACCTACTCGCTGTCGCCAGTAGGTAGTTATAGTTAGAACCTAGTTTTCATAGGAAAAGCATTTTATGATTTGTTAATAACTTTGGTGTCGTTTGACGAATCTTCGTGAAATTCTCCCAAAAAAAAGTCTATCCAGGTCAGTTCCTATCCTGAGGGTCCCTGTGGGCAACTAGCCCACCAGGTACCTTAAGTAAGCACAACAGAGTTGCGTTGCAGAGAGGTGAAAAAAGGGGCCTGGCCTCGGACCACTTCTCTGCAACGCAGCTCTGTGGTGCTAACTCTAGGTACCTGGTGGGCTAGTTGGGCCCCAGGGACCCTCAGGATTCAAGGGGACTTAATCCCCGAACTTAAAACTTGGACGGGCGCGTTTGCACACTTGTCACATCAGGTCCACCCCCTCCCTTCACCACTGTGAAAACTGGTGCGTTGTAAGTTGGGGAATTAAGTCCCCGTGAATCCTGAGGGTCCCTTGGGTCCAACTAGCCCACCAGGTACCTCCAGTAAGAGCCACAGAGCTGTGTTGCAGAGAAGTGTAAAAAGGGATGTGGCCTTGGACCACCTCTCTGCAACGCAGCTCTTTGGTGCTTACTGGAGGTACCTGGTGGGCTAGTTGGCCCCCAGGGACCCTCAGGATTCAAGGAGAATTAATCCCCCAATTTAATACCTGCCAGGTGGTGCGTTTGCAGAGTGGTGAAGGGAGGGGGCAGGACTGATGTGACGTGTGTACTTATCCAATCACTCCACCAAAACCCAAGTACTTATAAATTCACTCAGGCACTCTCCTTGCAGTATTCTAATCTTTCAGTTAGTCGCTATGTACTCATGCAATGATCCAGGCACTAACTGATCACTGTTACAATCCCATATGCCCAACCCATACAGTCCTGTACCCACTTACACACTTCTCATTTGCTCCTTCAATTCCCCAGGTAATACCCATGCAGTCCCGCAATCACACTGTCACTCCCTGTGCACTCCTCCAGCCACCCAGCCACTACCATGTACTAATCCAAACACTGCTCCAATACCGAAGCACTTATAAGTTCACTACACGCTCTTCTTGCAGTACTCTAAGAATCCACTCAGTACCCATGTACTCATGCAATTACCCAGTCACTAACACATGCACTGCTGCAATACCTTGAGGACTACCTATGCAGTCCAGTAATCTCCCTGGTACTATCTATGCAGTCCTCCAATCACCCAGCTAATCCTATGTGCTCATCCAATCACTGCCCTAAAACTCAAGCACTTATAAAATAACCATGCACTCTCCTTGTAGCACTCTAATCATCCAGTCACTACTCATGTACTCAAGCAATGACCCAGGCATTAACTCATGGCAAAGACAGAGGAGGTCATGCTAATCGCAGGGGTACCCCAACGCACAGTGTTCCCAGGAATATGTAGGTGTATTCACTGTATTCTAAGTGTCCTTTAGCATAGCACTGGTTATAGGCCTGGTTAGTCAGAGTCAGTTACCACCAGTACCATCAGCAAAAGGTTGGGTGCACAGGAGGACTTTTTGCTCCTCTGTTGGTTCTTTCTGCACAACTCTTCTTCCTGCACTTTTCTTCGTCTTTCTGGACTTCTGTTGCCTCTTTCTGTATTTGTCTTGCTTCTTTTTGTGCTTTTCTTCCTCTTTCTTCACGTCATACCTTTGTAGGCATAGTTAGAAATTAGCATTTAAAAAACCTTAGAAATTCACTGAAAAAACCATAGGTTTCAGGCACTTTATAGTTAGAAATTAGCATTTAAAAAAACATTGAAATTCACTGAAAAAACATAGGTTTCAGGGACGTTATAGTTAGAAATTTGCATTTAAAAAACCTTCGAAATTCACGGAAAAAAAATAGGTTTCAGGGATTTTATAGTTAGTTGGAGATTTCACTCGTACAAAACCATAAAAATGTGTCCGTTATAGTTAGTAGACTCTCGCCCTCGCAATGCACTGCTGATGTCGTCACATATTACATCACTCATGACATGCTCAGTGTCATCACTGATGACATCTCAAATTACATCACTCATGACATCATTAATTACATCATCCATGTGATCATCTGATGCACCTCCTCATACCCTAATAAAACCTTTAATACATTCACCCTAAAACACAGACCACCAATATCGAAACCATAGACAGACCAATAGCAGTTAGTACATACCTGTTCAGTGATCCATACGTCTACACACACATCCACCCACTAACCCATACAGTCACTCATACAAACAGTCATTCATCAATACAGCCACTGATATATCCACTCATACACCCATATAGACACTCACACACTGCCACTCACCCAAAGAGTTACTCATACACCTGGTCAGTCATGCCAAGAAACTATCACACACCCATTTCCTTGCTTATAAAGTCATACACACACCACCACACATATTCATACAGATACTATCACATACTCTCTTAAACAATCACTGCTAGAAACACACACTCATCCATACAGATACTCTTGCAATCACTCACTCTCACACTCACATATACTGCTTTATTACATATGTAGTTACTCACACATGCACCACTGAGACATCCATTCACTCAAAAAACACCCATACACACACTCACCCACCCATACAGCTGTTTCCATATGCACTCTCGAACCTATACACCCAGTGAAACAACCACTCACATCTATGCACAGAGTCACACCCCCCCCACCCACCCACAAAAACACTCAGGCACCCATACTCAGACAACCAATAAATAACCCATATAAACACTCATGTAGCTACTCAACAAGCCATGCAACCGCTTACACACCAACTAACAGACTGATAAAGACATTCACACAGTTTAGTCTCTAACCCATGCATTCAGTAAGATACATTTAATCACTCACTTATACAGTCAGTCACACACCTACTAAATCATGCATTCAGACACTCATACACCCACTCATACTTCAATACACCTTTGCATATATATATAAAAAAACATATTTTTTACTTTACAGAAACACACATTCACTGGATGATGTTATCAGTGATGTCATCAGTGATGTCATTTGAGATGTCATCAGTGATGTCACTGAGCATGTCATGAGTGATGTAATATGTGACATTATCAGCAGTGCATTGCGGGGGCGCGAGTTATAGTTAGGTCTACTAACTATAACGGCCGAATTTATATGGTTTTATATGAGCGAAATCTCCAACGAACTATAACGTCCCTGAAACCTATGGTTCTTTCAGTGAATTTCTAAAGTTTTTTAAATGCTAATTTCTAACTTTAATGTCCCTGAAACCTATGTTTTTTAGTGAAAATAGATATATAGATAGATAGATAGATAGATAGATAGATAGATAGATAATTGATATATACACACACATAGTGCATAGATGTGGAGTATGGAAAAGTAAATCTTTACTTCCTATGCATTTAACTTTCGCTATTTTGGTTCTAGATATTTTGGCAATTATTTTCTTATGTCATGATATTTCAATATCCAGTATTACAATCTTATAGATGAACATCCAGGGCAAGGAATGAGCTTATAAATGAACATAGCCAAAATATTAACTAGGCAAATATCATGAAAGTACAATAAGTATAGATTTATTATACATAACTCCACATTTGACTGTATATATATCGTCAAGGTACATAGATGTTGACTCAAGAATAGTAAATGTTCACTTACCTATATACACCTATGTTCAGGGCATTTATAGTCGAAATTATGTCTATGATATTTAAAAAGCTCAATGCTGATGCACTCATAGTCTGATACACAACACCAGCGTAGGTGCAAACCCTGGTTTGAGGCTCAATTGAGACTACAAGTTGGATACAAACAGCGCACGGTCTATTTTCAGCATGTAAAACCTGTCTCAAATCATGTGGGCAATTAGTGCAGTTTTTAGATCTGCACACATAGGAACTGGTGAAAATACCCACTATTAGTGTGTTATCCCTCATTCTGAGATCCAAACATCATAATGATGCAATACTTTCTGGTCCTGTTAATTATGGAACCAAGCGATGCTGCGGATGAGCAGTTACTACATTACACTTTCTCTCAACTTGCAATGATCCCTTAAGTTATATTGATTCAATATATATTACAATTAAAGAGAGGAGAAAATGCCTTACCAAAATTACAGTTAGGTCGTCTTATGAACTCATGTACAGAAGCAAACACAAAGTAGTTAAGAATTGTTAGAGCTCTTCCAATCAAAGGTGCCTGATTTACCTCAAGTATAATCTGGAGAAGACAGTTTAAAGCTTGTTCTGAAAAGGTAGGTACAATAAAGAGAGGGCTAGAGAGGGAATCTATACCAAGGACGCCCTCCACTCAAAGCGACCAATTACAAGGGCTTTGTTGTAATTTCTCGAAAGGTAACTAGCATGAAGGAGTTACCTTGTGGGGTTGAATTGAGTGCTTTGGGGAGGTTGCAGTTGCTGCAGACAACTGGAACAAAATATGTGTGTTTGAGAAGCATTGGTGCTTCAAAAATACAATACCACAGCTCCTGGAAACTCATGCTTCCAGATAGAACCTTTTTAGGGGGTAAGTAAGAAGATAGCCTCTGAGGCATTGCTTTGTAAGTCAGAAGACCGATCTCATATGTCATCAATTCAATTACAGTGGAAGGGTGCAAGGTTGGATCGGTGTGGTAAAATGGTGTTCGGCACTCAGTCACCGCTTTCAGTGAGCTGCATAAAGGAGTGCCTACAGTTAACAGATGTGTCTGCAGCTTATATATGAGTGCCTACAGCTTAAGGACATGTCTACAGCTTATGGGTGTGCTTATAGCTTACATGTGAGTGTCTACAGGTTACAGAAGGGTCTACAGCTTAAAACTGAGTGCCTATCCTATGCTATATATAAGTTGCACCTACAAATAACAGGTGCGCCTATAGATTACAGTAGTAGTAGTAGTATTTGGAGAATGACTTAATACCCTAATCTTTGCTAGAGTTAACAGAATCCTCAAGGTCAAATAGATCAATCAATGCCATTTGGGTGATATGTGTTCACGTGAAATAGGACACCCCCCAGAAACAGCAGGGCATTCATTAAATGGGTTCTTAAGTGGCCAACAAAGGTGGAAGAAATGGAAGACATAATGCATAATACCTAGTCCCTACATTTCACGGTCAGTACTAATTTGAATAGAGTGTCACCTACACTCTGAAGTATTCACTCTGGAACACGGTGGGCCAGAGATCTAAAATGGCTGACCAACCTGGAAGGAATTTATGACATTATGTATAATATCTGTTGTTCACTTTTCATGGATAAATACAATTTTACTAAAGAGGGCCAAGTAGTACCAGGAAAAATAAGTGAGTACCATTCTCTTCAGATACAAGCAGCGAACAGCGTTCTGCCACAATATTTATTATTCAGCTAATTTAACAATGTCCCAATAAGGATTTATTACATCTGATCAACGTTTATACTGATGTGGATGATCCAAATAATGAATGTATGCCATATCAACATGATGTCTCATGGTGCTTTTCTCTTTTGATGTGAATTTGGAGAAAACAACCACAGGAAAAAAAAGGTAAATGTTCAAGATGGGAGATGGGACTTAACATGTTGTAACATGTTGTCTAGACCGATGGGGGCAGAAAGTGCTCCTTTGATCTAATTAAAGGAAAGTGCATAGAACTCTAAACACTAACTTGGGAAATGTCTTTTCAGCCATTCCAATCTATCATAAGAGATTTAAGGATAGCTGTACAGACTTACAGAGAATGTGAGAAGCTTGCAGGGTTGAATATTTGCTTTGAGCTAAGACACAAGATTAGCTCACACTGAGGCAAGTGATGGTGATAAATGTGTCCGCTTACAAGAGTTGCTCTCCTTTATATTTTCACCGTACCTGAAAGGTGTTTGGTAAGATACATGAAGTTATACTACCTGCAGCGACAACCGAAGTTTTTGGCATTCATATAATGAGCAGCTTGTTGACGTGACGTGTGTTGCTTTGTGAATAAACTTATTTCAATGACCCTCATCTTTGTATAGTCAAGATGGAGCCAGGCCTGTTCCAGGACATGGCATCACCATCTATCAGACTTCTCTGCCAAAACTAGGACATATCAGATTGTCAATAGAGGCCACAATCTAGATTTTGGTTGACATGGTAATCTCCGTTGGCCTGGCAGAGGACTTTATGCCCACTAGGCAAAGACTACTTTGCCTGCCAAATTTATAAACGACTCCCAATGATATCATTATTTATAATGCATTGGCAGGAACTGCCATCAGGGCAGTTCCATATATTTTCCTGTTTGGTACAGTGTGCCGTCCTACTGAAAGAAAGAAAATCCTGAAATGGGAATTTCTTTTTGAAAATAAAAATGCAGTGCTCTTCTCACCTTGGGAGTCCTCTCCCATGAAAATCAGCGCTTTTAGCAGTTTTTACTGCCCCTTTCCATCAGGGTTTTCCTGGCAGTGACAACTGACCTGTCAGTCCGCCCATTGTAATTAGGTGGGCAAAATGACAAATCAAACTCCGACGGCCCTTACTCTACTGGGTCGGTGGAGCCGGGGTGGCTCCTCCGTTAAGGCGGAGGAGTGTCACCCCACTGCCTTTCAGCACAGCAAAAAAGGAAAAATAAACTGATAATAGCGCAATATTATTTTCATTTTATTTTTCTGGGCTGAGGCAGTTTTGTGGGGCGGGGCCTGGCTGGGGAGGGCAGGGGGGGAGGAGTGGTGGCACACTCCTAAGTGCGCATGAATGTTTGGCCAGCCCTCTGGGGCCGGCCAAACATTCATGTGCACTTTGCATGTTCTCCACCCAAGCTACATTACAGCCTGGGTGGAGAACATGCCCAGGCTCACATTCCCCATCTGAACACCGAACCACGGTGCTCAGACCAATCACAACGCTGACTTGGGGGAGCCAGGGAGCATCCTTCTTTCTGTTCGAACACAAGCCACAAAGAGGACAGAGAGGATGGAAGACATGCGGTGTCTGGTCAGCCGGCCAGCAGGTAAGTAATCTTTTTTTATTTTTGTAACCCTGCCTTCCTCTCCTTTCCCCCTCCCACCCCCGCCCCACTACTGCTTCGCTGGAGCAGGCGCAAATGAGTTGGCGGGGGTTAATCATGGTGGAGACAGAGTAGTCTCCGCCGTGATTAACCTTAAGGTGCGCCTGCAATTAAATTTGGCAAGCAGACCACATTCTTGGCGGTAAGGATACTCCATCATTGTTGCAACGGAGTATCTCTACCACCAAGAATTAAATCGGGCACAGAGTCATCAACTGAAGTTCACAAACTGGTGTTCGGTGAAAGGCAAATTTGTACCTTCACCTGTGCCAGCAAATATTGCTGCAATCCTTGAGAGGACATATTACCTAGGCATGACTTGTAGTGGTCAGACCGAAATTGATGTTTTGGCTCATTTCTAGTGAAATCACTTACCACTCTCTATGTTGTTTCCAAATGTAAAAGAGATGCATCAAAATGTACATCAAATATCTATTCCATTTACATTTTGGTTCCTATGAGTTAACCTAGTGTTGATGTTGACCGTCAGCAAATCTGGATGTTATTAGAGTCAAGCCGGTCCTGATCAAGGGTGCTGAAATGATACTGAATTCCTCAGAAACTCTTAGGATAATTCCTGACTGTTGGTGAATTGTGTCTAAAATTCCAGATTGAAAATCTTTGTCAGTCATGTGGAGGTCATCAAGGATCAAGATTTCGCATAGCAAAAAGCTCTTGTCATTGCAAATGTTGTCATAAATGCAATCCAAGGATTGAAGGAGTCAGAATTTTGTAAACATTGACACACAGGTTTTATACCTAAGATTTAATAAGTAAATTAGTAGCCACCTTCAGAAGACCTGAGTTCAAAGTTACCAGACCTTTAGCAAAAATTGACACCATCACCCTCCACTAACAGTTCTCCGGTTAGTTAGAAAAACGCAAGCAGATAGGTGTTTATCAACATAGACAACAAAGACTATTGAAACCAGCCCTATTCAGAAATCAATGAGTGAATCATCTAGTGAGACAGTGTGTGCTAGCCCAAAGCCAACAACTCCATTTGATTACAAATAATCTTAACAGCAAATGCCTGATGTTGATATTGGGGGGCAGATTTAGAAGGAAGTGCCGCAACGCAAGCCCTTTGGCTGCGCCACACTGCCGCACTTCCAAAGCACAGGAATGCGACATATTTACAATAATATGTCACATTCCTGTGCTCCCCCCTGCACTGGCGCACACACTGCTGCCATGCGCAGGCACCCTTGCACCATGGTGCAAGGATGCCTGTGTCATGGGGTGATTGTTTTTGTGCAGGAAGGGGCACCTTCCTGCACTCAAATAATTACTATAGGCATTTTCCTCTTTCAATATGTGCTGTAGAATGCAGCACGCATTGAAAGAGGAAAATCACTGAGCAATGAAAACATTTCTCCTCGTTGCGCCTTGCTACGCCACCCCTAGGGTGGCGTAGCATTCAGACGCATTTCCAGATTTATGATTCCTCGTTAATCTGGAATGTGTCTTGTTCCATGGGCATTGCGTCGGAACGCCCACATCAACATCCATGGAACGCCCCTTTCACACAAAGTGCTGCGTGTAAAGGGGCCATATTTACAAGGACAGGGAAAGCCACGCAGGGTGGCTTTTCCTGTCCTTGTAAATATGGAGCAGTAACATGCACCACCTATACGTCACAAAACGTGATGTATTGGTGGCGCAGGGGGCTTGTAAATCTGCCCCTGGGTGTCCAGGTGGCTCAGTTTTAGTATTTTCCACTGTTACTTTCTGGTGGTGGGGCGACCGTTTTTTTGATAATTTATAGGTTGGGGGGTAAATGCAGTAAAATCTACTGGAACATTTCAACTTCCTTTTTTGATGTTGGGTAACAACATAACAAGCTTGTTGCCTTCGATTTTAAAATAAAACAAATTCAGTCACAGAGGATTGGCTCAAGTATGCTAGCTTGCAACTGCTATCCATAATTTTTATTTTGTGGCAAAGTGATTTAGGAGCTGTGAGAAGGACTCTTTCTATATGGGATACAGTTGTATGCTGGAAAATTGTATGTAGAAATATTGTCAGAATAAATATTGTGTCCTAAATATTGCTTTCAAAAACAAAATTCCATTTTATATAGATTTTCTATTACTAACTCCAATTTGGTGACATTTGGCACTATTTAGGACACCACATTTATGTCATACTATATCCAGGTAATCATATTCTGGGTCTAAATCATTGACTTCAATTGCAGCAGTTTTACCCGAATATTAGAATGAACTGGTTTGATATATTTAAAGAAAGGAAAACTATTAAAGAACAGAAACTTTCTATATGAATTTAATGGCACCATAAATTCAGTATTGCAGTTTTTTATCTTCTGTAAGAATCATACTATTGGATAACAACTTTAAGATTTGAGCTATTCACCATGGTTGCCTTATATCCCTTGAATTATGTAACCTATCCCACTGCAATCAAAATATTATAGCAATGAAAATCAATTAATAGACTTACACCCACTTAAATGGGTATGCAAGTAGAATGGACTTATTCAAAACAAGGTATAAGCGGGAAATGCCCTGATGTGATTTAATCATTCGAGTTGTTTACTTTAATACTAAATCTGTCCAGCAGCTACTGATTTATTGGTATGTACCAAGTTTACCACTCGTACAGAAAATGGGGTAGCTCCACTTTTATCATTTAACTACTAGACCACAGACAGCTTTCCTATCCCCACGTTAAACCAAGTTAAACTAATATAATAGTATAAGTAGCATGGTGACTCCATTTTAAGGCGTATTCAACTCATTTTGGTATTTTAATTCTAGTAAGATAGGTATATCTTTACAGTTATCCTACTCATAACTATTAATTTGCACCTCATTGGCTTCTGTATGATTGCTGACTTTCTTATTTAACAGAATTGCAGCAGACTTGTTCTGAAGCTATATTTACACAAAGGCGTGCTGTAATAGTTTAACTGCAGCATAATGACTTCAGAGACTCCCTGATATAAAAAAACTTTTTAAGATGGTGACCTTCAGGCCTTAGTACAAATGTAATTCTTTATACCGGTTCATAGAACAGGATTAGATGTTACTAACATGCTCCACAAGGAAAGAGCAGCACATTCTACTGCTTCCAGCTACCACCCACCTACTGCGAAGGCGCATACCAAAGATTCATCAACACCACATTCCACAGCATCCCAGCTCACTGATTCATCACTCGGACGAGCACACAAGCATACCACACACTTGCTAAACTCATTCCAGGGGATGGGGAGCCTACACGGTTTTGCATATCTGCTTGCTATATTTATTTAAATTACCAAGGGGCAGCTATATTTTTGTACTACAGGATATGCTGTAGATTCACATGCAAACTCTTCTCAACTAGTGATTAGAACAGGAGTAGTCTTAAACAAGCATTTGCAATGCATAAGGTCTCGCATTAGGAAAGTTTGAGCTATTGGTATTGTAAATGACACATTTGTTATATATGTGTTGGTTTTGAAAATAGCAAAAATAATAGCTTTGTCATTTACAATGCCAATAGTTATAACTTGTGACACCTATAGCATTTGTAATGCAATATGTGTTGTATTCACGTGACTTAGATGTATTGATATTACAAATAACAATGGCTTTGAATTTTTTTAATAATTAATACTTAAATAAAGGTTATTGTAATTTATAATGGCAATAGCTTAAACTTTTGTAAATAACTTTTCTGAAGAATATGTTCAGTGTATTTTATTGTGACGAAAATCCAAGAACAGAAGTGAAATACTAACCTCTTTTTGTGACATTTGTAATAAAGCTTGAAACATTGAGAGATCATATTTGACCCAGTTGTTGGTAAATGGTTGCACAGATTGATGCTGTGGTGGGGCTGAGAGATGTTGTGGTGGCGATGAGTGATGCTGTGGCGATCAGTGATGCTGTGGTAGCGCATAGTGATGTTGTTGTGGTAGCGCATAGTGATGTTGTTGTGCCCCTTAGTGATGCTGTGGTGATGCGATAGATAGAGTGAGTGGGATAGATAGATAGAGTGAGTGGGATAGATAGATAGAGGAAGGGCGATAGAGAGATTGAGTGAGCGAGATAGATAGGTAGATAGATAGATAGGAGTGAGGGCGATAGATAGCTAGACAGATAGATAGAGTGATGGCGATCAGTATCTAAATAAGTAGATAGAATGAGGGCGATAGATCGATAGAAAGATAGATAGAGTGAGGGCGATAGATAGAGTGAGGGCGATAGATAGATAGCGTGAGGGCGATAGATAGATAGAGTGAGGGCGATAGATAGATTGATAGATAGATAGAGTGAGGGTGATTAGATAGATAGAGTGAGGGCGATAGATAGATAGATAGAGTTAGGGCGATAGATAGATAGAGTGAGGGCGATAGATAGAGTGAGGGCGATAGATAGAGTGAGGGCGATAGATAGAGTGAGGGCGATAGATAGAGTGAGGGCGATAGATAGAGTGAGGGCGATAGATAGAGTGAGGGCGATAGATAGCGTGAGGGTGATAGAGTGAGGGCGATAAGATAGAGTGAAGGCGATAGATAGATAGAGTGAGGGCGATTAGATAGAGTGAGGCCGATAGATAGACAGATAGAGTGAGGGCGATTAGATAGATAGACTGAGGCCGATAGATAGAGTGAGGGCGATAGATAGACAGATAGAGTGAGGGCGATAGATAGATAGATAGTTGTGTGTGTGGTTGTGTGTGGTTGTGGTTGTGTGTGTGGTTGTGGTTATGTGTGCGTGGTTGTGTGTGTGTGGTTGTGTGTGTGTGCTTGTGTGTGTTATGCTTTGTTTTTCTATGTTTTGTTATGCTATGTTTTGTTGTGTTTGGTATGCTATGTTTTGCTAGGCTATGATATGTTTTGTTTTGTTATGCTATGCTATGTTTTGTTATGTTATGTTTTGTTATGCTATGCAATGTTTTGTTTTGCTATTCTATGCTTTGTTATGCTATGCTATGTTTTTTTGCTATCCTATGCTTTGTTTTGTTATGCTATGCAATGCTTTGTTGTGTTTGTTATGCTATTCTTTGTTATGCTATGTTGTGTTGTGTTGTGTTTTGCTATGCTATGCTTTGTTTTGCTATGCTATGTTTTGTTATGCTATGTTTTGTTATGCTATGTTTTGTTATGCTATGTTTTGTTATGCTATGCTTTGTTATGCTTTGTTATGCTATGCTCTGTTTTGCTATGCTATGCTATGTTTTGTTGTGTTTGATATGCTATGTTTTGCTATGCTATTATATGTTTTGCTATGCTATGTTTTGTTATGCCATGTTGTGTTATGCCATGTTTTGTTAGGCTATGTTTTGTTTTGCTATCCTATGCTTTGTTTTGTTATGCTATGCTCTGTTTAGTTTTGCTATCCTATGCTATGTTGTGTTTTGTTATGCTATGCTATGTTGTGTTTTGTTATGCTATGCTATGTTGTGTTTTGTTATGCTATGCTATGTTATGCTATGTTTTGTTTTGCTATCCTATGCTTTGTTTTGTTATGCTATGCTCTGTTTAGTTTTGCTATCCTATGCTATGTTGTGTTTTGCTATCCTATGCTATGTTGTGTTTTGTTATGCTATGCTATGTTGTGTTTTGTTATGCTATGCTATGTTGTGTTTTGTTATGCTATGCTATGCTATGTTTTGTTATGTTATGCTATGCTATGTTTTGTTATGCTATGCTATGCTTTGTTATGCTTTGTTATGCTATGCTATATTTTGCTATGCTATGCTTTGTTTTGCTATGCTATGTTTTGTTGTGTTTGATATGCTATGTTTTGCTATGCTATTATATGTTTTGCTATGCTATGTTTTGTTATGCCATGTTTTGTTATGCCATGTTTTGTTAGGCTATGTTTTGTTTTGCTATCCTATGCTTTGTTTTGTTATCCTATGCTATGTTGTGTTTTGTTATGCTATGCTATGTTGTGTTTTGTTATGCTATGCTATGTTGTGTTTTGTTATGCTATGCTATGTTGTGTTTTGTTATGCTATGCTATGTTGTGTTTTGTTATGCTATGTTTTGTTATGCTATGCTATGTTTTGTTGTGTTTGTTATGCTATGCTTTGTTATGCTATGCTATGTTGTGTTGTGTTTTGCTATGCTATGCTTTGTTTTGCTATGCTATGTTTTGTTGTGTTGTGTTATGCTATTTTTTGTTATGCTATTTTTTGTTATGCTATTTTTTGTTGTGCTTTATTACGCTATGCTTGGTTATGCTGTGCTTGGTTATGCTGTGCTTGGTTATGCTGTGCTTGGTTATGCTGTGCTTGGTTATGCTGTGCTTGGTTATGCTGTGCTTGGTTGTGCTGTGCTTGGTTGTGCTGTGCTTGGTTGTGCTGTGCTGTGCTGTGTTTTGCTGTGCTGTGCTGTGTTTTGCTGTGCTGTGTTTTGCTGTGCTGTGTTTTGCTGTGCTGTGTTTTGCTGTGCTTGCTGTGTTTTGCTGTGCTTGCTGTGTTTTGCTGTGCTTGCTGTGTTTTGCTGTGCTGTGCTGTGCTGTGTTTTGCTGTGCTGTGCTGTGTTTTGCTGTGCTGTGCTTTGCTGTGCTGTGTTTTGCTGTGCTGTGTTTTGCTGTGCTGTGCTTTACTGTGCTGTGTTTTGCTGTGTTTTGCTGTGCTGTGCTTTGCTGTGTTTTGCTGTGTTTTGCTGTGCTGTGTTTTGCTGTGCTGTGCGGTGTTTTGCTGTGCTGTGCTGTGTTTTGCTGTGCTGTGTTTTGCTGTGCTGTGCTGTGTTTTGCTGTGCTGTGTTTTGCTATGCTGTGCTGTGTTTTGCTGTGCCGTGCTGTGCTTTGCTGTGCTGTGCTGTGTTCTGCTGTGTTTTGCTGTGTTGTGCTGTGCTGTGCTGTGTTTTGCTGTGCTGTGTTGTGCTGTGCTGTGTTGTGTTGTGCTGTGCTGTGTTGTGCTGTGCTGTGTTGTGTTGTGCTGTGCTGTGTTTTGCTGTGCTGTGTTGTGCTGTGTTTTGCTGTGCTGTGCTTTGCTGTGCTGTCCTGTGCTGTGCTTTGCTGTGCTGTGTTGTGTTGTGTTTTGCTGTGTTGTGTTTTGCTGTGCTGTGTTGTGTTGTGCTATGCTGTGCTGTGTTGTGCTGTGCTGTGTTGTGTTTTGCTGTGCTGTGCTGTGTTGTGCTGTGTTGTGTTTTGCTGTGCTGTGTTTTGCTGTGCTGTGCTTTGCTCTGCTGTGTTGTGTTTTGCTGTGCTGTGCTGTGTTGTGTTGTGTTTTGCTGTGCTGTGTTGTGTTTTGCTGTACTGTGCTGTGTTGTGTTTTGCTGTGCTGTGTTGTGTTGTGTTTTGCTGTGCTGGTAAGGGTATGTGAGGGTGTGTGTGAGGGGGTGTGAAGGTGAGGGTGTGAGGGTGAGGAGGTGTGTGAGGGTGATGAGGTGTGTGAGGGGTGAGGGCGTGAGGGTTGTGTTGTGTTGTGTTTTGCTGTGCTGTGTTTTGCTGTGCTGTGCTTTTCTGTGCTGTGTTGTGTTTTGCTGTGCTGTGCTGTGTTGTGTTGTGTTTTGCTGTGCTGTGCTTTGCTGTGCTGTGTTGTGCTGTGTTTTGTTGTGCTGTGCTGTGTTTTGCTGTGCTGTGTTGTGTTGTGCTGTGTTGTGTTGTGCTGTGCTGTGTTGTGCTGTGTTGTGCTGTGCTGTGTTTTGCTGTGCTGTGTTTTGCTGTGCTGTGTTTTGCTGTGCTGTGCTTTGCTGTGCTGTCCTGTGCTGTGTTTTGATGTGCTGTACGGTGTTGTGTTGTGTTTTGCTGTGCTGTGCTGTGTTTTGCTGTGCTGTGCTTTGCTGTGCTGTCCTGTGCTGTGTTTTGCTGTGCTGTGCTGTGTTGTGTTGTGTTTTGCTGTGCTGTGCTGTGTTGTGTTTTGCTGTACTGTGCTGTGTTGTGTTTTGCTGTGCTGTGTTGTGTTGTGTTTTGCTGTGCTGGTAAGGGTATGTGAGGGTGTGTGTGAGGGGGTGTGAAGGTGAGGGTGTGAGGGTGAGGAGGTGTGTGAGGGTGATGAGGTGTGTGAGGGGTGAGGGCGTGAGGGTTGTGTTGTGTTTTGCTGTGCTGTGTTGTGCTGTGCTGTGTTTTGCTGTGCTGTGTTTTGCTGTGCTGTGCTTTGCTGTGCTGTGTTGTGTTTTGCTGTGCTGTGCTGTGTTGTGTTGTGTTTTGCTGTGCTGTGCTTTGCTGTGCTGTGTTGTGCTGTGTTTTGCTGTGTTTTGCTGTGCTGTGCTGTGTTTTGCTGTGCTGTGTTGTGTTGTGCTGTGCTGTGCTGTGTTGTGCTGTGCTGTGTTGTGCTGTGCTGTGTTGTGTTGTGCTGTGCTGTGTTTTGCTGTGCTGTGTTTTGCTTTGCTGTGTTTTGCTGTGCTGTGCTTTGCTGTGCTGTCCTGTGCTGTGTTTTGCTGTGCTGTGCTGTGTTGTGTTGTGTTTTGCTGTGCTGTGTTGTGTTGTGCTGTGTTTTGCTGTGCTTTGCTGTGCTGTCCTGTGCTGTGCTGTGTTTTGCTGTGCTGTGTTGTGTTGTGTTTTGCTGTGCTGTGTTGTGTTTTGCTGTGCTGTGCTGCGTTGTGCTGTGCTGTGCTGTGTTGTGTTTTGCTGTGCTGTGCTGTGTTGTGTTTTGCTGTGCTGTGTTTTGCTGTGCTGTGCTGTGCTGTGCTGTGTTTTGCTCTGTTGTGCTGTGTTGTGTTTTGTTGTGCTGTGCTGTGTTGTGTTTTGCTGTGCTGTGTTGTGTTTTGCTGTGCTGTGCTGTGTTGTGTTGTGTTTTGCTGTGCTGTGTTGTGTTTTGCTGTGCTGTGTTGTGTTTTGCTGTGCTGGTAAGGGTATGTGAGGGGGTGTGTGAGGGGGTGTGAAGGTGAGGTTGTGAGGGTGAGGAGGTGTGTGAGGGTGAGGAGGTGGGTGAGGAGGTGTGTGAGGGGTGAGGGGGTGAGGGCGTGAGGGTGAGTGTCTCCAATGAATGTCACTGCTTCACCTCTTTGAAAATGTTCAGTGCTGCAAATAGAGCATGCCGTAATTATCACAGCATGAGGCCCCAAAGTGATAATTATCACAGCATGCAGAGAGCCGCCCCACGCTGCTGGAGCACTCAACTGCACATTAATTATAGTTGAGTGCTCCAGCAGCCTGGGGCGCCTGTTGACATGCTGTGATAAGTGGGTCTCATGCTGTGATAATTGTTGCAGCGCCTGAGGAAGTGGAGACTCCTGCTGGGATAATTGGTCTTGTGGCGCCTCAGGAAGTAGAGTTTCATGCTGGGATAATTGGTCTGGCGGGCTTGCAGCGCCTGACGTCCAACAAACGTGCACAAGCTGCTCAACCTTGAAGCTCGTTCACAGACCTGGGTCGGCTCGTGCCCAGGTCTGTATCGGGCTCGTTCACAGCTGTTACTCCCTTGACAGGGAGGAAGGTGACTATAGTCTCGCTGGCGGGAGCGCTTCGCGCTCCAACGCCAGCTCGACCTAAAAAGAACTATGGCTATCGGGCTATTTTGTAACCAGAGCACTGATACAAGGGCAAAATGAATTCAGACATCTCAAAGTTTTTTTAATTTTATAGCAAATTCTAATCTACAACATATCCACCGTGATTCACCGCTGACAGGGATGGAGTTGATACTTAATGCCCTGCTGAAGCTATTTTGTGGTTGAGGTTTAATGTGCAAAGAGGTCTATAATTGATGATGTCTTTCTTTACCCATTTTGAAGTTTAAAAGTTAACAGAAATTAAGCAACTTGTTGCAATAGCATTCCTGGTTGGATTGAAAAGATATGTTTCACCTTCCTCTGGATCCTGTTCTTCACTCCAGTTGCCAGTCCACATCTACCAAAATGCAAAAAGTTTCTCAAATCTCCATTAAAAAGTCAGGGGCCTATTTACAAGCCCCTTGAGCTGCCGGTGCATCATTTTTTGTGGCGCACTGGCTGCACTTTTTGCTGCTCCACCCTGCGTGACTTTTCCTGTCCTTGTAATTACGGTCCCTTTACATGCAGCACTTTGCGTGAAAGGGGTGTTCCATGGGAGTTGCTGTGGGTGTTCCCACGCAACACCCATGGAACCTGACACATTTTCAGATTCACAAGAAATCGTAAACGTGGAAATGCGTCTGAATGCTACGCCTCCCCAGGTTGGCTCAACACCATATTTAAATATTTTTCCATTCAGTCTTGTAAACAAGATCAGAGATACTTACATTTTTACATCACAGGGAATAGAAAAGAAAGTAGGTACCATGGGAGTAAAAGTCAATAACATTGAACATCGTTTTGAAATCATTCCGTTTCTTCCCAGGGTGCCAAGACACCCTCCCCCGCATTCCTCCTCCTGCGTTCTCTCCACCCACCCCACCATCCTTTCTTTGTGGTGGCCGCCTTTGCTATTACGTGACTCTCATGAGTAATTTGATACAACCTGCAACATAAGTACTTGTGCATATGGTTAAATGCCTCTTCGACACGGCGCAAATTCCGCCACGGTGCGGCAGAATTTGATGCATGCGCAGTTCGGATGGGTCCCGGCCGTCCGACGCACACAAGCATGTGACGTCGGATGGCTGGGGTCCGTCCGACGCATCGAAGAGGTTAAATGGCAATACATTTTTGTTCCCAAGTGGATGAGATGGTGCATGAGGAATGAAGCGAGTGTACCAAAGACAAGGGGAGCACTTCAGCTGAAGCACTTAATTTGCAGGTACAAAAGAACTGCTTTGAGCAGAATATTCTAGAGTTGCCCCAAAGAGGGAACACGCACACATATTACCATTTAGATAATCTTAAGCAATGCTTAATTAGTTGGGAAAAAAAGCTGAAAATAATGTGTAGGACTCAAAGTTTTTCTTGGGAATCCACATTTGGCACTGGAGGTTGCTGGGCCAGCTTACTGCACTGCTCTGAAAGAAAGGAAAAGGGCAGGAATGTGCCGTATTTAACATTATACTGAGCATTTCTCTCCTTTCTTTGCACTGGTGCCCTTTGTCTGCCCAGCGCCAACGCTGACACCCGTGCACCATGGTGCAAGGGTGCCTGCATTGTATTCAGGATTGTTTTTGTGCAGGAAGGGGCACCTTCCTGCCCAAAAGCAATCCTCTGAGGCCTTTTCCTCTTTCTATGTGTGCTGCAGAATGCAGCATACTTAAAAAGAGGAAAGAACGAGGAGAAATAAAGATATTTCTCTTCGTTGCAACTCCCCTGGGGAGTTGTAGCATTTTGACGAATTCCCAGGTTTACCAGTGTTAGTAAATCTGGGAATGCACCAAAGTCCATTGGTGGATGCGTGGGAAAACCCCCGCTCCACACATGGAACGCCTCCCTGGGACAGAATATTGCGACTCAGCAATTTGCGTTGTGTTGCGTTACTACAGATTTATCAAGCCATGCAGGGCCAAGCGAGGTGGCCTTGTGGAGCTTGATAAATCTTACTTAAGTGTTGTGTCGCCATTGAATCCCCCCTTGTGTGTCGTAAGGATTATACTTCACATTGATAAATATGCCCCCTGAATTTTTGCAGAATTTTCAATATTGCATACTCACTATTTTTACCATTAAGTGCTTTCCTATTTAGGAGTAATGTCATAGGAAATGTATTTTTGTCTGGCATGTGTGTGCTTGTTTTGTAAATGAATGTAATTTGTCATACTTTCCCGGTTGAGAATCAAAAACAGCCAGTGCGCATTCATGTTTAAAGCGAACTCAGGCGAACTCGGTACATCCATATTCAGTGCCATCTAACACTGGTAAGAAACATACCCTTGCGCCGCAGGAACATTACTTTTTTTGATGCTCTGGTGGCACAGGAGCCTGCTCCATATTTACGAGGCAGCACTAAGCCACTTTTTTTGGCTTTATGCTACCTTATAAATATGGTTCCCTTTAACGCAGTTTTTTGCCTTAAAAGGGCGTGCAATGGGTGTTGCTGGAGCATTCCCAGCATCATCCAAGGTTTTTTGACACAACCCCAGATTTGCAAGAAATCGCTAATCTGAGGCAGCACCAAAAACGTACGGAGCCACAGCGAGAAATATCTTTATTTCTCCTCATTTTTCCTTTTTCAATTTGTGCCGCAGTTTGCAGCGCACGTAGAAAGAGGAGACAGCCTCTTGTGATTGTTTTTGTTGAAGAAGGTTTTCCTTCCTGCACAAAAATAATCATCCCCTCAAAGCCCGCACCATTGCACCTTGGTGCAATGGTGACTACATGGCACAGGGCAGCCCATTGTGCACTGACGCAGGGGAAAAGGACAGGAATGCACCGTATCTGATAACAGCGCATTTCTGACCTTTTCTTTTGCTGTAGGGCAGTGCAGCAGGAAGGCCTGCGGCGCTGCCCTACGGCAAAACCTCATAAATGAGGCCCCAAGTGACTTTTAGACTGACTGAAACCATTTAGAGCATCTACACTACTTAACTCAAGTCTCTAGTGTTGGTTTTATTGAACAGCATCCATCACCTAAAAACAATTTATTTCTCTGACCTGTATGAACATCGTGAGGCAATCAATTTGTTTCAGTTGTAGAGGAAGGGAATGCTAGCATGAGGGGGCTAGTAGGAGATTCTCCTGATCCCTTTGGAAAGCAGCGTGATCCAACGTCTCTGTATTCGATGGAGGTCCACCTTATGAAATCCCTAGCAGAAGGGAGCCTGCTGCTGGTTAGGTTTTGGTATTGCAGACAGGATTAACAGTAGCGCCCTGTTCGCAAGCCAAGTTGGAAATCAACAGTTCATTTAGAATGTTCTACCTCATTCACACGATAAAAGCAACTGTCAACCACTGCAGCATTCTAGCGGCTGATAGACATAATGATCTCAAAGTAGAACCCCAAAATTTGTTTTTTAAACCTTTTTTTCCTATGGGATTATATAGGCTGAAGAGCTGCAGGGGATATGGTCCCTCAGGTTGTGTCTTGTCTAAAAGGTTTGAGTTGTGTTTTCGAACTGATCACCTGTCAGCTGTTGTCACTCATTCAGCATCTAAATTCTCTAAAACATTTTGAGTGTTATAATGGAGGCTGGCTCGGCGGAGATGTAACGTATACCTTAGTGAACGTACACTCTGGGGCAAATTGACAAAGAATTGGCATAGGGCCATGCCGCAAGTCATTTTGCTGTGCTGCCCTACGCCAATTCAAAAGGACAGAAATGTACTGTATTTACAAGGTAGGGTGCATTACTGTCCTTTTAGCCACAGCCAGCACAAAAATTGAATTGCAGCTGTTTGCCAACACATGCACACTTGCACCATGGTGCAAGGGCGTCTGTGTTGCTGGCATGGACACCTTCCTGCACAAAAACAATCACAAGAGGTGTTTTCCTCATTCTATGTGAGCTGCAGAATCCAGCATGCGTGAAAAGAGTAAAAAATGAAGAGAAATGTTAAATGCAAACATTTCTCATTGTTATGCCCTTATACAGGTATAAATCACCATATCCTTATATAGACATAGAAATCATAACCATATTTGAACATAGCTCATGGAGTCCAAAAACGGCATGGCTACTTCCACTAGTTCCGAAAATCCACAACGATTTCTTGGAAAACTCAGCTTCAGTAGTTAGGGACTTCCCCTTGCTTGAATACTGATTTGTCCAAGAACTCATGGAGTTTTCAAAGAACTGCGAGTTTTGATGACGTTATTATGTCCACCCTTTCGTCAAACTCGGCACCTTCAGTATAAATATGCCCACACTTGCCCAAGCAAACACACGGTGGTTTGGAGCAGTTCGACTATCTACTTGCCCGACGCATCTCGCTGCAGCAAGTGCCGAAGGAAGCCGACCCTCCAGCAGACGCACTGAGAGAGACGCTGTCTTTTCTCTTGCCAAGAAATCCAGCTCCAGTGTTTCCAAGCTACCCTTGTGGGGTGTTGGGAAATCGAGTCCTGAGATAGATACCAGACCTCCTTCATTCTAAACCAAGGTACGGAGCTGATTAGACCCTAAGAGAAATCTTGGATAGATTCTTGGCAAAAAGAATACTAACCTATGCTACACCTCACTTACTTCCTCCCTCGTACTAGACTTAGGTTAGGTACATCGGGGTAGGCGTATTTTAGAAGCACCAGTTGAGTACTTTTAGTCTTTATTTATTGATGTATGTATTTTATGGCTTAGAAACCATACCATGCTTTTACAATAATATTTTATAATACTCTTCTTGCTGTACGCATTATACTTTACAGCCAGTATTACGATTGTAGCAGTTCATTTCTTCTGCATGAGAAAGAAGACTGATTAATAAATACTTTTTATTGAAAACGCCCGTCTCCCTATTTCCCTGCACCTCTGATGAAACGAAGCATGCACGATTGACTGAGTGAAATATCTATCTATTGTTTCCACGACTCTGGAGATACGTTTTATCTTGGGGAAACAAAGTTGTCATGTTTATGCGGTTGTCAGAAACTAATTCCTTCTTGTTTATTCGAGAACGTTTCTAGTGACCTCTGAGCTAGCTGGCACTCACAATTAAGTTTAATATATTCGATAGAGACATAGTCGACCCAAGTCCTACGTCAATTCTATAGGATATATTATTCCAATGCGCAGAGCCTATTGGGAATATAGGAACTACGCTACATGGCGCCCAATGTTTGGTAATGCACTAATTTAACGCTAGATACTGGAGTAACTCAATCGTGCTTTTCACAGACACGCCTTTTTTCTGTAAAATACTCCAATAGACGTCTGGAGTGGGTAAAAGGATAAAATATCCACCATAACTGAGTAGGACGAAAATCCTATGTATTAGTTTTTGGTTTGGTTCAACGTTGAAGGATACAGTGTTCCAAAATATTGTGAACCTTATCTTTGTTTCCTTGAAACTTGCTCTGCGAACTTTTAGTCAACAAAATGACTGAAAACGCAACTGATGGAGCTACAGTAAATGCAAACCAACCAGGTTTAGACATTACAGGTTTCCAACAAGACGACGATGATGCAATAATCATCCTGGAAAATTTAAGAAAAACAATAGCTATAAAGCTTATAGAAAATGGCCTATCACCAAGAGGTGGAAGGGTTATATTTGTCATAGAGGCACATGAATATCGGCAGACAGAGGTATTCTATTCATGGATTCTTTTCCCGCGAGCGAATCCAACAACACATGTGTTAACTTCTACAAGATAGAGGAACCTCCAGTGGAATACGCTCCTTTTGAGGATGTTGAAATTCCACTAAGTTACCAAGAGCATCAACTCTGGTTTAAAGGCGCCCTACGGCTTCAAAATCACATTACCAGGCTCGGTCCACTAAGTAGACCAGGAGCAACATGGCCGGTATTAGCCAGCTATACACCACATCCTGACATTGAAAGAATGACAGATGTAGAACTATTAGCTCAGCTAAAACAATTAATTAAAATACATAGACAATTGGTTCAATATGTCATGCGGACTCTAACAGTCCAACCTGCTATAAGGATTCCACAGCACACCCCTCATCAGGGAAGCACAAATAAAATTACACCACAGACTATACAATCAGTCATTGGTAAATTTCCAGTAAAAAGGGAACAAATTCCTTTCTGGTTAGCTCAAAAAATTACTCAGATAGAGGCAGTATTTCCCGATAGAACACCTCATGAGAAACACAGGATTCTAACCATCTGTTTACCAATGGGTATCGCACCACATCTGGAGGACAGCGACACTTGGAATACAGTCTTTGCTGCAATCTACACAAAAACACATGGTGTACCGTCTATGGCCATAATACCACACGTCCTGAAACAGATTAAAAATGAATATGGGGAAGAGCCTGCTTTAAATCTCGGTATGAAGTTACTGAAGGATTTCAAACAGGTCTCAGCTATAATATTAGCTAATATTAAAGGTGAAGCAGCATCCGTGGCGATTCACCAAAAACTAAAAGAACTTGATGTAACTGAGCAACCGTATGAACTTGCCAGAATTATTGAAAAATCCTATGAAGAACTAGGAAGAGATAACGGGTGGGAAACCAGGTGGGAAACCCAAACGGGTGGGAAACCAGTAAAACCCGAACTAACAGAAAATCCTGAAAAAGTTTTTATTAAAAACACTCTCACTACTCCTAAAAAGAAGTGGGAAAACACTAAACAGACACTTCCAAGAAAGAAGCGTTCTCAGTCCAGAGGTAGGTCTCCTTGAAAGGAGCCCTCTGAAAAGAGGTATAACCTGAGGAATAGGGATAATCTGAGAAAACCTGATAGATATCAAGATACTGATACACGTTCCTCTCGTACCTTTCAGACTTCCTCACAGAAATCGGAAAGAAGAGGACGATCAGAGCACAAGGAAGAATGAGTGAAGTCCAAAGACGATCAGCACGTTCCAAAAAATAAGAAACAGCAATTCACCAAGAAGAAGGTAGCAGGTCTAAAAATCAGACATGCCGAGGATCTTGAGGACACAATTCCCCACGTGGAGTGGGCCCAGACAATGCTGGACAGCGCAGCAGAAGTGACCATAGCTCGCAAGATCCTGAAGGGTCATCTGGAGACAGTGGACTTGAATGAATGCATTCAAGTTGAAACTGCCGATACCAGGGTTAGCGTACCCCATAAGTTACATGAAGTAACGCTTCGGATGGAGGTGGATATAACTAGGAAAATAAGAGCACTCTTTTGGGAAAAGTTCTCTAAGGGTTATGACATTCTTCTAGCTGAAAAAGACTGGCCACCTCAATTTGTCAGGGAGTGCCCACATGGCCAAGACATCATTATGCCAGCCTTCTCAAACCATATTCCAATTCATAAAAATATACTTATGCCAGAAAATGGGCTGTAGCCCAAGCTCCAGCATTATATAAAAATCATGTGGGATGGGATGAGGATTCTCCTCATTATAAAATCCAGTTGAAATACCAACCGACAATGCAAAGGCAATATCCTGTTAAACAGGAAGCTAAAAAACAGGTCAGGGAGATCTTAGATCAACTTGAATGCCAAGGGGTGATTGAAACATGCACCTCGTCAATGAACAATCCTTTGTTTCCTGTCTCCAAACCAGACAATACATATCGTCTAGTTCTGGATTACCGACATTTAGGGCTAGATGTAGGTAAAGAGGATTTACTGATTCTAAAATACCGAATTTTACCAATTCGGTATTTTAGAATTGGCGAATGCTATATAGGTAATAATTCGGTAAAAATGACCGAATCGTTAAGATTCGGTATGTACCAAATCGGTATTTACCGATTCGGTAATTGTCATTCATTCCTATGGACCTGGGGGCCCATAGGAATGAATGTCAATTACCGAATCGGAAATAGGGAAAGAGTCAAGGGTGGCAGGGTGTCACTTTGAAAGCCTGTTGCACCCCTGAATAGTGCTTGTGTGCACATGTGGCACACATACATGCCCTAAGGGCATGTATGTCTGTCACATGGCACAGGTGTAAATGTACAGATTTGCATATACAGAGGTATTCGTTATTTACCACCAACTAATAGTTGGTGGTAAATAACGAATCCTTAAAGCACAGAAGCACTCTTCAAAGTGCTTCCTACATATCATTTACCGATTTGGTAAATACCGAATCGGTAAATACCGATTTGTTATTTACTGAATCCTCCCCTACATCCCAAATGCCCAATACCGGTCGGTAACGGACGAAATTCGGTAATTTCGGCCATTACCGACCGGTATTGGGCCACCTACATCTGGCCCTAAAATTCTTGTTGCAAAACTTTTGCAGTACAAAATGCACACAGTGCAGCACTGATGAATAACATCGTGCGCAAAAAATATAAAACCACATTAGATATTTCTAATGGGTTCTTCTGTCAAAACATTGCACCTGAAAGCAGGAACGTCACTGCTTTCTCAATAATAGGGACACAGCGTCATTTTTTCCGTCTCCCCCAGGGATTCAAGAATAGTTCAGGATTATTTTCAGCCAGAGTAAAAGAGTTACTACAAACGTATGATGATGAGGCATTATCTTATGTCGATGACATCTATCTAACAGACCATGACTTGGAAAGGCACTTGAACAGAGTGAACACCATAATACTTGGCTTCGCATCTGAAGGGAACAAATTCAGGGGCATATTACCAACAACTAGCGATAATTATCGCTATGTTGGTTTAGCGGCGATATTTTTATCGCCGAGCTGCGGTGATTTTTATCGCTTAGGAACCTTGCTATTATCAAGGTATATCTCCTAAGTGATAAAAATCGGCCGAAATGCATGAATATCGCTGAAAAGTCCGCGATATTCATGCATTACCGAGCTAATGCTCTTAGCCATGTTATCCACCTAGCATTGGATAACATGACTAAGAACTGCTCAGGGGCAGGTGTTAGCTTTTGGAGATATTCGTGCTTAGCGCTTATATCTCCAAAAGTTGGTAATAGGAGATAGCGATGTTAGCGACTGTTTCCAGTCGCTAACATCTTGGCACACCCACTTTGCATGTCATTAGTGATAAATATCACTGACATGCAAAGCGGGGCCCAAGATGGTCGTTATCTCCTACTAGCTGTCGCTAACTGGTGTTAGCGACAGCTAGGTAATAGGGAGATAATTTTATCTCCGCTTTCTTGGCTTTTAAAGCCAGAAAAGCAGAGATAAACCCCCTTGATAATATGCCCCTCAATTCTAAGAAATCACGAATTGCCCACCTAAATGTCCTTTTCTTAGGATATGAACTTTCAAGTGAAGGCAAAAGCCTGGCAGCAAACTTTCTAGAGAAATGTGCGCTGCTCCAACCTCCAACCTCCAAAGACGCTGAAAAACTTACAGTCAATTCTAGGTTTCCTGAATTTCGGAAGAACATATATTCTAAATTACGCAGTAAGGGTTAAACCTCTCTACAAACTAATCAAACCTGATTTTAAACAAAATAAGTGGACTCAAAAACACACAGAAATTTTGCGTTCAGTGCAGACATGTTAGCAACAACATATTTACAGACACGTGTAAACGTACGCAACCTTGTAATCCGAATCATCTCAGGGAGATGCGGATTCACATACCTAAACTTTAATGAAGGTGAAAAGGTACCAATAGCTTATAAATCACACTTGTACACACAAGCTGAAATGAAATTCACTTCAACAGAAAAGATTCTGACAGCGGTTCAAACTGCAGTAACAAAAGAGAGAGCCCACGCACAGGGAAAACGCATAAAAGTTGTTACGCCTGTACCTGACTTAGAGGCAGTGACAAAAGCGAGCATTCCAAATGCAAAGGCTTTACATCCAAGATGGATACAATGGGTTAATTCTCTTGCTGCAACAGACGTTGAATACGTTTTTTGACCTCTACTTGAAACTCAAAAATTTCTCCAATACGAAAAAGAATATCCCCTGCCCACTGAGAATCTGCCTCTAGAACATTACGGATGTATAATATATACAGACGGATCAGCACAGCCTGCAATTGGGGGTAAACAAGCCTATAGTGCTGTGTGCGCGATTGTTAAAGGTCGCTGGCGCGATGGTAAATTTAGACCTAGGGTCACAAAAGCACAATCTCTCGGAGACTGTACAGCTCAGCAAGCTGAACTACAAGCATTCAAGATGGCGCTTGAAAATACTGATCGCGCATTCCCCCCACTCATAGTGTGCGAATCGTATTACTGCGTTCAGTCTTACAATGAATACTTGCAGAACTGGGTTCAAAACGGTTTCAAAGACGCAAAAGTTGGCACAATCAAGCATAAATTGCTTTGGGAACAAGTAGTTCTATTACAGAAAGAACTACAAAAGACTCACGTGATCCATACACTGAGTCATCAGCGTGATGGCGTTCACGTTGAAGGGAATTCATTGGCTGATGAGACAATGCTAGCTGTCAATGCCACAAGCAAGGGCAGCGGAGCTGCGTTACCTCTAAATATCCACTCGAGTTTACATACATAATTGATGCCAACTCCGTTCCTTTTGCTTGAATACCTGGAGTGGGGGATAGAGTAATTCCAAACAGGAATCGGAGACGTGCTTTGATTCAAGAAGCACACATGGAAGAGGGTCTGATACATCAAGGGATCTCAAAATCTCTATTAGAATTAAAAGAGATGTACTGGTGGCCAGGGATGAACGCCCACAAACATTGCACCTGAAAGCAGGAACGTCACTGCTTTCTCAATAATAGGGACACAGCGTCATTTTTTCCGTCTCCCCCAGGGATTCAAGAATAGTTCAGGATTATTTTCAGCCAGAGTAAAAGAGTTACTACAAACGTATGATGATGAGGCATTATCTTATGTCGATGACATCTATCTAACAGACCATGACTTGGAAAGGCACTTGAACAGAGTGAACACCATAATACTTGGCTTCGCATCTGAAGGGAACAAATTCAGGGGCATATTACCAACAACTAGCGATAATTATCGCTATGTTGGTTTAGCGGCGATATTTTTATCGCCGAGCTGCGGTGATTTTTATCGCTTAGGAACCTTGCTATTATCAAGGTATATCTCCTAAGTGATAAAAATCGGCCGAAATGCATGAATATCGCTGAAAAGTCCGCGATATTCATGCATTACCGAGCTAATGCTCTTAGCCATGTTATCCACCTACCATTGGATAACATGACTAAGAACTGCTCAGGGGCAGGTGTTAGCTTTTGGAGATATTCGCGCTTAGCGCTTATATCTCCAAAAGTTGGTAAAAGGAGATAGCGATGTTAGCGACTGTTTCCAGTCGCTAACATCTTGGCACACCCACTTTGCATGTCATTAGTGATAAATATCACTGACATGCAAAGCGGGGCCCAAGATGGTCGTTATCTCCTACTAGCTGTCGCTAACTGGTGTTAGCGACAGCTAGGTAATAGGGAGATAATTTTATCTCCGCTTTCTTGGCTTTTAAAGCCAGAAAAGCAGAGATAACCCCCCTTGATAATATGCCCCTCAATTCTAAGAAATCACGAATTGCCCACCTCAACGTCCTTTTCTTAGGATATGAACTTTCAAGTGAAGGCAAAAACCTGGCAGCAAACTTTCTAGAGAAATGTGCGCTGCTCCAACCTCCAACCTCCAAAGACGCTGAAAAACTTACAGTCAATTCTAGGTTTCCTGAATTTCGGAAGAACATATATTCTAAATTACGCAGTAAGGGTTAAACCTCTCTACAAACTAATCAAACCTGATTTTAAACAAAATAAGTGGACTCAAAAACACACAGAAATTTTGCGTTCAGTGCAGACATGTTAGCAACAACATATTTACAGACACGTGTAAACGTACGCAACCTTGTAATCCGAATCATCTCAGGGAGATGCGGATTCACATACCTAAACTTTAATGAAGGTGAAAAAGTACCAATAGCTTATAAATCACACTTGTACACACAAGCTGAAATGAAATTCACTTCAACAGAAAAGATTCTGACAGCGGTTCAAACTGCAGTAACAAAAGAGAGAGCCCACTCACAGGGAAAACGCATAAAAGTTGTTACGCCTGTACCTGACTTAGAGGCAGTGCCAAAAGCGAGCATTCCAAATGCAAAGGCTGTACATCCAAGATGGATACAATGGGTTAATTCTCTTGCTGCAACAGACGTTGAATACGTTTTTTGACCTCTACTTGGTAACTCAAAAATGTCTCCAATACGAAAAAGAATATCCTCTGCCCACTGAGAATCTGCCTCTAGAACATTACGGATGTATAATATATACAGACGGATCAGCACAGCCTGCAATTGGGGGTAAACAAGCCTATAGTGCTGTGTGCGCGATTGTTAAAGGTCGCTGGCGCGATGGTAAATTTAGACCTAGGGTCACAAAAGCACAATCTCTCGGAGACTGTACAGCTCAGCAAGCTGAACTACAAGCATTCAAGATGGCGCTTGAAAATACTGATCGCGCATTCCCCCCACTCATAGTGTGCGAATCGTATTACTGCGTTCAGTCTTACAATGAATACTTGCAGAACTGGGTTCAAAACGGTTTCAAAGACGCAAAAGTTGGCACAATCAAGCATAAATTGCTTTGGGAACAAGTAGTTCTATTACAGAAAGAACTACAAAAGACTCACGTGATCCATACACTGAGTCATCAGCGTGATGGCGTTCACGTTGAAGGGAATTCATTGGCTGATGAGACAATGCTAGCTGTCAATGCCACAAGCAAGGGCAGCGGAGCTGCGTTACCTCTAAATATCCACTCGAGTTTACATACATAATTGATGCCAACTCCGTTCTTTTTGCTTGAATACCTGGAGTGGGGGATAGAGTAATTCCAAACAGGAATCGGAGACGTGCTTTGATTCAAGAAGCACACATGGAAGAGGGTCTGATACATCAAGGGATCTCAAAATCTCTACTAGAATTAAAAGAGATGTACTGGTGGCCAGGGATGAGCGCCCACATTTACGAATTTGGAATTAATTGCGATGTCTGCTACAGAAATCACAGCTTAGAGCGCCACCAGATTCCTGACTACAGCGTAGCCATCCCATTACAGACACCATTGTTAGACAGCATTAGACTTTCTACACGCAGATGTCACCATGGACGAATGCGGTCCCACAACTATTAGGACAAGATTAATTTGGATGTGGCCTCAGCGCTCGTCTTACGCCCGAACTGTCATAAAAGATTTGCGAGTCTTTATCGGCACATACGCAATCGTCACGCTACACTCTGACCAGGGTCCTGCATTTAGCTCTCGAGCTTACAAGGAGGCCATTGCCAGTTTGGGCGTTGCATTGCGGTACTCAAGTTCATTCCATCCTGAGGGAAATGCGCTAGTGGAAAGAAAAAACCGGGACATAAAGCAATCTATAACAGCTAGGGTATTAGGCTCGAGTGACGGGTGGGTCAAACATCTAATAAGTGTCCAACGTAGTCTAAACAATCTGCCAAGAAATTCTCTGGGTGGAATAACTCCATACAAAATACTTTTTGATACTAGAATGCTTATCCAGGATCTTGATCGTCACACTTCAGTGGTAGAACAAAAACCCTTTGATATCGAAGACCGTTTGGCTTTTTTGCAGGACTTAAATGAAACATGAAGAAGTCTAAGCAACACATTAGAGAAGCCAACGACCACTGAAGGAAAACCACCTGTCCCAGCAAGACCTGTCTGGATTCCAAAGATTGGGGATCTAGTCAGGGAAAAGATCACGGATAAGAAGGAATTTTGGATTTCTTACAGAAAACCAGTATCTGTCTTAGCAATCCACGGAACAAGATCAGTGCTACTGCCCCCCCTTGCTGGAAGAAAGGAGAAAAGGGTCATGTCCATCGACCTGGTCAAACCACATCATGTGGCCGATAATAAGTAGTAGGCCCAGTGGACTCCAAAGAAGTAGCAGACGACCTAATCTTGCTACAATCCCAGAGGTTCAAACTGAGAGACTCATCACCTTTGAAGAATCTACAGTGAGAAAAGAAGGACTATGCAACAAAGCCATGGAACTTGTGCCTCTTGAAACCCAAATAACAGTTCGTCAAGAAACTCCCGTCTACAATGATATAGCATTTGACTATACTAATATGTCAAGGGACCAAGCAGCTCCAGCGATTTCAAATAATCCAGATACAATACCAACAATTGACAGAACTGCCTCTGGCTATTTCATCAACTTTGATACATTTTCTGAGGATCCCAGTGAGCCCGAAACAACGCCAGCAAATAAAACTTTCAAAGAAAAAATAACAGAACTCTTTCATCAACTTGAAAAAACATATCTGGTTTCACCATGGGTTGAATTTTGGATTTTGTTAGGTGTACTTTTCCTCCTACTTTGGCTCATTCTTGTTTTAAGTTTGGGAAAACTGATAGATGGAAAATATAGTAAAATGGTCACAGCAAGTAAGAACATCAACTTGCTCCTGAAACCTCACAAATCATCTCATCGTGAACAAAGAGACCTGTCGTCAGTAAACATCACTGCCATTCCTATACCTGGTGGTATAGCATGGGACACAACTGTTTATGACATTTATGGTCCTGTAGAGCTGTTGAAGATTCCACCCCAATTTAAAGTTTCTTTGAGTGACTTTGTTTCACCCAGCACATTTTCTGATGATTGGGACTTTGAGACTGTTAATAATATGATGTCAGATTTAGAAATGTCAGCTAAATTCACAAAACATGAATACTTAGAAGGTTCATCAGATTATGAACAAATGTATTGTTTTAATCATTTTGGTCATCATTATTCGCACAAATCTGCAAACCCTAGAAATGTTTATACTTATAAATCAATGGAAACATTATCCTATGCCACCAAAGGGTAGCTCAAAAATATTCTATGAAAAATGTCCATACTTCTCAGGCTTTAATGCCACAAATCCGGAAACGTTTTACTTTAAAAATGTAAATAAGACAGGAATGAAAAGTATGTTGACTAATACTAATCAAATTTATTCTGCGGCCTTTTATGCTCAGTTGTCCACATTAGGTTTTGACTTTTGGAAAGACAGTATTGAGCCAAAAACTGTCTGGAGCACAAACGACTGGCAGGTGCAAGGTTCAGAAGCCTTATTTAGAGCCTGCATCATCCCAGAACAAATAATGTTTTTAAATGACACTGTTCAATAGAGACATCTTGTTTTGGCCTGGCTAAGATAAAAGATCTTGAAAAACCGTCCATACCTAAGCCGACACCTGATAGTAATGGAACTACAGATGAGGAGGTAGACGTAAACTATGTTTTACAACAAAACAGAACTAATCCTGATTGGAAAAAATTGATAATCTGGCCCACAGACACAAATAACTGTCAAGATAGATTCCTGAACAAGACACAAGGGTTTACAGTAAGTAGGCCAGATCCAAGATATGTCCAGAGACAACATCCGGGGATAATAACAACTTACAGTGTAGGAAAACTATGCCTTGAGTAGCTACAAAAATCCACACTACCAGATATAAAACAACACTTAACTTTACTTAAAGATGGCATTGATTTGAGAGACTTCCTACTAGGACCTCGTAAACCACGTCATAAATGTTTCATATACGCTGGTATATACGCTGCTTATAATGAAGCATAGAAAGTCACGCAAATGGAAACAGCAGAACGAATACGAGAAATTGATCTTATTAATTTAGAGAAAGCTCTCTCTGTAGGTGACAATGGTTTAACAACTCTGTAATCCAGAATTTATTCTTTAGATAGCATTGTATCCTCTGACATGGACATAATGGAACAGGACTTGCTCATGTTACAACATGGCAGTCTCAATTACGTTCTATAATGCTGCTAGGCTGGATGTTACAAAACCTTCGTTCAGGCTATGTGCCTTGATGTCTAATCAACACCACGTCATTGTTTACTGGATTTAATTTTACAGATAAACAAATCTCTTTGGCACAGAGGGGAGCAGACTATACGGTGCTGAGCATAGAAAAACTGGAAAGATTACCATAAACTGTTTCTGAGAAACCTGCCGTTGAATGGATGGACTGTTAGCACCCTTGGAAGCAGCCCTAGGCATTTTCCCAAACTTCGTGCACTCTGTGTTCGGCGGCCTGCCTCTCATCTTGGGACTCGTAGCAGGGATACTATTTTTATTCCTTCTGCTCCGATATGGCATGTCCAGTCACCAGCGATACCCTGATTACCATGGAGAACGCTCTCTTGGCAATGCAATATCGTGAACGCATAACACAGATTCTTGGCTTGGCTCGTTTGAGAGATCTGAATACCACTTGGTTCATATTATTCAGACCAATCTGGCAAGATTGCATCTTACTTGTTCTACGATACCTGCTTTGTGGAGAGAAATGCGTGTTAGATATCGGTCTAACACTTCCATCAGCACTGCCAACGGATGTTGACGCTTTGCTTGGTTCGGTAACGGCTCATGCATTGTGTTGCCCCTAACGGCTATCTATCCTGATGACAGCATTCATTGAGGTCTCACCGGCAATTCCAGCTGAGGGTGAGATACGGGGACCAACAGGCACACAGGTACCATCTACTACGAACATTGCTCATGCGACTGACGCTGACGGTGATGCTTCTCATCTGTGTACGATTGACCTCCTTAATGAAGTAGTTCAACTTTCACCTACTGTGGTAGACGATTTCTTTGCCAGCCTAGACGATTTAATGTTTTCTCCTGACAACGACAATAACTTTTGAACTTAGCACACAGCATTCTATGAACTCTGAATTCGACCTTCGCTGTTTCAAAACAAAAACTTCTAGCTTTGGAACTCTATTTTTCTACGATTTGATTTGACTTTTTTCCAAAATTGAACCTTTTTTGGCACAAAGTAATCTGCTTAAAGTAGAACTATTCTTAGAGAACAACAATTCTTTGAATACGTCCTAGAAACAATATTGACCTTATCTACATACCAAAACAGTTTATATATTCTGCTATGGAATGGTCTCGACCTTTTATTCTGTATTTAAGAGCCATTTCATAAATATAATTTAGTGATTAATTCGGTTAGTATTGCCATTATCATATTATGTGCTTACAATGAAATAATTGCCTTTAAATGCGTACTGTACAAATGCTCATTTTGGGGCCGATTCGATTCAGAAAAAAAAGCGTCCGTCCGAATGGTATCCGGGAGCCCTCTCCGTACGAATCGTAAACATGCCGTATGACCTGACGAGTACGATCCGGACTGGGGTATGAGGACGCGATTCGTACGGTCCACGTCAGGTAAGGGCGATTCGTACGGACATCCACACAATCACATACACATCGTACGGTGCGTACACCCCATGATCGCAGGGATACGAACCGTACCCCTGCGATCATGGGGTGTATGCACCGTACTTGGGGGGGGGGGGGCAGTTCCGTACCTGTTTTGAGGTGTACTCTGCTTCTCCAGACGATTTGGTCTGCTGTAAAAAAAGCGTTGTACGGTGCGTACCCAACACGAATCGTACTTGCTGGGTCGGGAAAACCTGCTTCGAACCGTACGGATGTCTCGTACAGCGGGTTCCAAGGGAGAATCATACAAAGATTAGAGTCGTACGGTCTTTGTATGATTCGTACGGAGTCCTGCTCCTTGTGCGAATCGTACTTCATCGTACGTACGGGGGAGGTTGCAGGGTATGATTCGTATGGGAAAAACGCTCCGTACGGCTATTCGGAGTGGTTTTTCCCGAATCGGAATCGGCCCCCAAATGTGTACAACCATTTTCAAATGCATTTTATGTATTCTTGGGTGGGACTGTTAACACATGCTTAGATATGTTTAGAATGCTTAGAATTTAGTAATGTCAAACATGATAAAGTGGAGTGAGTCCAAATACGGCATGGCTACTTCCACTAGTTCCGAAAATCCACAGCGATTTCTTGGAAAACTCGGCTTCAGCAGTTAGGGACTTCCCCTTGCTTGAATATTGATTTTTCCAAGAACTCATTGAGTTTTCAAAGAACTGCGAGTCTTTGATGACGCTATTATGTCCAACTTTGGCATCTTCAAGGTATAAATATGCCCACACTTGCCCAAGCAAACAAACGGTGGTTTGGAGCAGTTTGACTATCTACTTGCCCAACACATCTCGCTGCAGCAAGTGCCGAAGGAAGCTGACCCTCCAGCAGACGTACTGAGAGAGACGCTGTCTTTTCTCGTGCCGAGAAATCAAGCTCCAGTGTTTCCAAGCCCCCCTTGCAGGGTGTTGGGAAATCGAGTCCTGAAACAGAGAGATACCAGACCTCCTTCATTCTAAACCAAGGTACGGAGCTGATTAGACCCTAAGAGAAATCTTGGATAGATTCTTGGCAAAAGAATACTAACCTATGCTACACCTCACTTACTTCCTCCCTCGTACTAGACTTAGGTTAGGTACATCGGGGTAGGCGTAGTTTAGAAGCACCAGTTGAGTACTTTCAGTCTTTGTTTATTTATGTATGTATTTTATGGCTTAGAAACCATACCATGCTTTTACAATATTATTTTAGAATACTCTTCTTGCTGTACGCATTATACTTTACAGCCAGTATTACGATTGTAGCAGTTAATTTCTTCTGCATGAGAAAGAAGACTGTTCAATAAATACTTTTTATTGAGAACGCCTGTCTCCCTATTTCTCTGCACCTCTGATGAAACGAAGCATAAACGATTGACTGAGTGAAATATCTATCTATTGTTTCCACAACTCTTGAGATACGTTTTATCTTGGGGAAACAAAGCTGTCATGTTTATGCGGTTGTCAGAAACTAATCCCTTCTTGTTTATTCGAGAACGTTTCTAGTGACCTCTGATCTAGCTGGCACTCACAATGAAGTTTAATATATTCGATAGAGACCTAGTCGACCCAAGTCCTACGTCAATTCTATAGGATATATTATTCCAATGCGCAGAGCCTATTGGGAATATAGGAACTACACTACACCATGGGTGTTGCGTGGGAACACCCATAGCAACACCCATAGCGCGCCTCCCTGCCACAATGTACGGCAACGCAGCAACTTGCTCTATGTGGCCTTACACCTTATCTACAAGGCCATGAAAAGCCCCACGGGATGGCTTTACGTGGCCTTGTAGATATGGGCCTGCACTGTGTGCCATGGGAGCATAAAAAAAAGTACAGCTACGATAGCGCAAGGTACTTTATATATGTCCCTTATTGTTCCTAGAAGAGGTTAAACAATTGAGCAGGTAAATGCTGAAAATTGTTGGAGGGAGGATTTATGTGTGATACTGCAGGGAAAAGAGTCCTCTTGGGAGGTAAAAGGCCATGGGCTAGCCCAAGACTGGAACCGCTCCACAGGACGGTTCAACAGCATTTGCTACCCTGGTGATATAGTGCAGAAGGACAGCATGACCACTGTGTTGAAGTCTTTTGAAAGATGTAACATCACCAACAGGCATGTCACATCCTCTTCCTAAACGCATCATTCCAAACAGCTGGTACCACGTTTTGGCAGAAACCCTGATTGAAAAGGTAAAGCAATTGAACCATTATATATGTTCCTGAAGCTGCTGACGATCCGCCTTCTTTTAATTTTTGGCCAGGTTTGGGAGATTTCAGATGGGCTTGACATCGAATAGTAGTCTAGGATCAGGAAGAGATTTCTTCAAGAGAGGCAATACTCCACCTCGCTTAAGCCTTGAGGGGTGTGACTTTCAAATGGACAAGCTAACTAAATTGGTAAGAAGGTGGAGAAAAGTGTGTAAAGTTGTTTTTAGTTTCTTGCTGGCTGGTGAAGGTTTGTGAGGGGAATCAGAAGGTTTTAGAGTTTTTAAAATGTACTAAATCACCTTATGCACCCCGAAGTGCAGGAAAAACTACTCCTGGTGAACGCAAAGCTGAAAACCCCAGTAACTACCCAAAAACTGTGGTTGTGTCTTCTAGTAGGATTCAAAGCCCATTCTATGTACATTCTTAAGAATTGGAAACAATATAACTGTATTATCAAGCTAGACAAAAAAATATAGATATTATTTCTCCATATCCTCATGACATTAAACAATAGATATGCTATAACCAGTGCTTAATTTGAGCTGGTTGTTGCCGGCTTGGTGTTCCTGCACCCTTCGCCGATTGCCACGTGAATGTGAACTCCTCTTCAACTAGAAACGCTGCAACGAAGACTTTGCTTGGTAATCTTACTCCTGGGAACCTTTATTCAATATGGTCCCTGCGCCCATTGATGGCCATTAAATGCTTCAACTCATAAATTGAAGTTGACTCAAAATATTACAAAGAATCAACCCCGAATGTGACAAAAAGGACTTTTTTATCAATGCTTTCAATGTCCTGAAGATGGTCTAACGGACATTGACACAAATAGACCAAAATGTCGACTATAACACCTATTCGTCAGTTGAATGTATTATAGGCAATGTTTGCTTTATATAAAGTCTTCAAATTGCCTTAAAAATTTCTTTTGTACAGGTGTTCACAATTGTAACTGAGAAGGAGGTTTATTTTGAACATTTGTAATGCACAGAATGTGAACACTTTTTTTCTTTTTTTTTTTCTGCATTTGACTTTGGTTTGCAATTGTATTTTGTTACTGACACATGTACCCCACATATTTTTGAATACACACTACTGTCACTTTCGATTCAGGTATTTTACTGCCTGCATAGGTATTTTATGTTATTCCAGTATATTATTTATATTATAGGCTATCACTAGTGACACTCACTAGTGTCTTCCGTGGCCCTGTAACTAGCGGTTGACAGTTTGTACTATCGTCCTATTTCCTACTCCTAACACCACAGCCTCTATAAAATGGAGCTCAACGGCAAGCACACTTTTAGAATTAACTACCCCTCCACTCCTCTCTCCAAAAATGCCACTAAACGTTTTAAACACAACTTCTTGAGGTCGCACCCTGAAACACCCTTTGCCGACACTTACTTCTCACCGGGCAATGGAGCCCTGAATACTGATATCATCTTCCACACCTCACGCAGAGCCCAATGGAGAAAAACTTTTCTATCCCTACTCACAATCTCCACCACTAGGAAAACAACTCATGGCCTAATTCTCACCATCACACCTTCCAACCTCTTCCCTGGCAGGTCTACCATTACTATCTACAATAACGGGATTGTCCTAATCCAATCCACGGACAAGAACCTGGAATTACTAGACAACCTGTTCCCCAAGTTCAAAGAGCACCTCTCCAAGCTGCGGACCCCCACCCAGAACTCCGCCAGCACTATCACCCCTGATGTCGCAGCCACCACCTACTACACTTCTACCCCTAGCACCCAAGTAAATGGCCCACCTGCTGTTAACGCCCTCCACTCCCCAAGGACAGTCACAAATAACTCCACCGCACATACTAGCAGCCCCTCTAACATGACCCTTCTTATCCCCACTCATACCCCCTCCATCCCTCCCCCCCCCGGGCAGACCATCCCCCACCCACAACACACCACCATCTGAACAAGCCACCGCCCAAAGTTTATCCACCCCCCTCCCATCCCCCCCACGACAGACACCTCTCCCTCCCCATCTCCCTCCCCACTCCCACCCACGAGTCTCTCACACCTGACACAACAACTCCCACCCACAACACGCCTACATCTGCACACACCATCACTCGGAGTTTATCCACCCATCCCCCCTATCCCCCCCACGGCAGACACCTCTCCCTTCCCTGCTCCCTCCCCACTCCCACTCACAACTCTATCTCCCTCCCAACAAAAGATACAGAACATACCTCCTCCCTTACCTTAGCATCCCCCTCTCTCCCACCTCCTATTCTCAGCCCTCACTACCCTCCTGTCTCCCCCACTGTCCTCAGCCTTCACTCACTCTTCTACTCACCGGCACCGTCTCCCACTGAAGTCACTACCTATGCTTCCCACCCACCGCCTGTCTCACCTGCATCACCCACACCCCTCGCACACAAACACGTCCACACCTTGAATACCATCCCACTTATTAGCACCGCGGAACCCCTCAACAACGCTAGTATACCCCCCCGATACCCTGCCTGCTCTCCAGCTCACCACTCAACCACTCACCAACGGCTCTCTCCACCAACACCTTCCCCAATGACCCTCCTGACCTGACTTTATCCACCCTCCAACAAGTCAAAGAGGAAATCTTACAAATCAAAAAAGACATTCACGCAATCAAAGACCTTCTCTCCTCACAGCCCAGTCTACCTCCCACCATCCCGCTACCCTACAAACGACGCACCCTCCCTACATACCCTCGCCCCCGACGACACCAGCAATGGCCTACTATCCCCGTTCGCAATAATTCCCACCGCCCCCGTCGTGTTCTCAACCCCTTGTCGGACCGCGACCTATGCTCTCTCCTACGCTCTTATGGCCCAGGTCCGGTAAAAGACTTTTCCAACTCACACATCCCCATACCCACAATTCTTACAAACCCTCTAAGGCCCCCAACACTCAACAACAGAGGCTCCGTCCCTAACAACCTCAGAAAAGTTCCCCTCACACTAGAAAGCTCGACCACCCTTCTCTCTCCCAAACTCAAATGCATCCTACTAAACTGCAGATCGGCCCAGAGACATTCCTCCGACATCGCGGATCTCGTCTCAGATAGGGATCTGGACCTAGCCATTCTAACGGAAACGTGGCTCACTGAAGCCTCTACCCCGATTATGGACATACTAGTCCCCCCCAATTATCACATCATTAGGCTGGACAGGTCTCCTGGCAAGACGGGCGGGGGAATTGCATGCATTTTTAGGAGCAACCTCTCCGTTACTCAAGTCACCTCCCCCTCCCTTTCCTCCTGTGAACTCCTCTGCCTCGACATCACCAGTGAGGGCAAACAAGTCTGTGCTTTACATCTCATCTATCACCCGCCTGGTGACAATCTCATATTCACCCAACAATTCATGGACCTGATCACTTCCAATGCCGGTCGGCAGACCACTCAAGTCTACCTGGGTGACTTCAATCTCCACTGGAACGATCAGAAAGACACCACGGTGAATAGTCTCAAAACTTTCCTCAATGCGCTTGACCTCACCCAAGTATGCGATAAACCAACACACGACAAAGGTGCGATACTCGATCTCATCATTGCCAAAGAGAGCGCTATTCAACTGGAGGCGATTCTACCCTGTGATTGGTCAGATCACCACATTATCACCTTCTTTATCAACGAAAAAGTTAAACCTAACCCTACTCAACCAATCAAAACCAAAACATGGAAAAGAGATTTGAAGAATCTCAACCCCTCTACCCTACCTCCCCACATCGGCAACCTCCTCCTTCCCCCTTCAGGGGCCTCAGATGTTCAATCACTGACTGACCACTACCTTGACTCTATGAATACAATAGTCAATGAAGTCGCCCCTCTGCAACTGAAGAGAGTCTCCACCAAAATCTCTAACCCCTGGTATGATGACAGACTCAATGACGAAAGGCGTAATATGCGAATGGCAGAGCGCACCTGGAGATCGGACCCTTCAGCACTGCATCTCAAAAAGCTTAAGAACAAGAGAAATGCCTACTTTAGGAGAATAAAGCGCACAAAGTCGGACTTCTTCAGCCGCCAGTTGGACCAAGCGAAGAACAGGCCAAGAAAGCTGTTCGAGCTAATCAAGACCCAAACAAAGGCACAACCCACACAATCAAACAGCACAACAAACGACACCCCACATTGTGAAGCCTTCTCTGCTTTCTTTAAACTAAAGACTGACAACATAAGAAATGACCTCATCATGGATGTAAGCCGATACCCCAACCACACCAGAATGGCAGACACTCAACCTAAAAACAAAGCATCCTGGCAGTACTTCGATACCTATTCGGAAGAAGAAATACACAAACTGCTCTGCACCTTGAAGCCCTCTAATCACCTCACAGACCCTCTACCTGCTAATGCTGTAAAAGACTTTATCCCCTTGCTCCTCCCTCTCTGGACCAAGATCATCAACAGCTCTTTGCAACAAGGCCACATTCCAGACTCCCTTAAGGTGGGGCAAGTCACGCCTATACTCAAGAAACCTACAGCTGATCCGTCTGACCTAAACAACTATCGGCCCATCACCAATATCCCCACCCTGGCCAAACTGCTGGAGAAATGTGTCCAACTCCAACTAACAAAACACATTGATCAATTTGACCTCCTCAACCCTCATCAATCATGCTTCAGAGCGAAACATAGCACGGAAACAGCTATGACACACATAATTGATGACGCCCTCCAAATTCTGGATCGTAATGAGTCCTGCCTCCTCATCCTTCTTGACCTCTCGTCAGCATTTGACACGGTCAAACATGAGAACTTGCTGGAGCTGCTAAGCACTAGAATGGGGCTATCGGGAACTGTTCTCAAGTGGTTTTCGTCCTTCCTTCACAATCGGTCTCAGAGGTTCAAGATCGACAATGTGCTATCTACACCTGTGCCTGCAGATCTAGGTGTCCCACAAGGATCCACCCTCTCCCCTACACTGTTCAACCTCGTTATGGAACCGCTCGCCACCTTGCTTCAAGCATCCAATGTTCAATTCCATATGTACGCCGATGACACACAACTCTATCTAAAGTTACAATCCCCGGAAGATATCAAACATCTCAATTCCACGCTTATTAACACCCAATCATGGCTGGCCGATAATCACCTCAAACTAAATGCTCTGAAAACTGAGTTCCTACTCATCACACCCCCGGCGAAAATCTCCACCACCCAAACCTGGCTCAACAACCTAACAGCACTCAATGTCCAACCTACCATCGTGGACTCGGCGAAACCCCTAGGCATCACACTCGACACCAAGCTCAACATGCAGCAGCACGTCAGCAAAGCCACAAAAGCAGCTAATTTCCAAATTAACACGCTGAGGAAAATCAAACCCTTCCTCCCGGCCAAAGACTTCCAAACTGCTGTACAAGCTTTAGTCATCCCTCGAATAGACTACGGAATTGCGGCCCTCAGCGGTCTCCCGCTATCCACAACAGCACCCTTAAGAGCCTCCCTGAACGCTGCCGCGAGACTCATTACTGGCTCTAGAAAGCATTCGCACATATCCCCAGACTTAAAGTCTCTAAAATGGCTGCCTTTTGAAGCCAGAATACAGCTAAAAATTGCAGTTATGACACACGCGGCCGTGCACCACAAGGCACCCAACTACCTCGCTCAAAAGCTGTCTATATCAGGAGGTTCGAGATCCAATAGGAGTACAAAAAATCTACTCCTGAAACCTCATAGATTCCGGAAAGTGAAAACTTACAAGCGCTCCTTTTCAGGAATGGCACCCAGGATCTGGAATGCGCTCCCTCCTGAAACCAGGCTGATCTCCTCCACTGCACTCTTCAAGAAAGAGGTGAAAAAAATCCTTCTGGCCAAGATCTCCTGATCGTTATAGATGTTGGTTCAGAGACTCTGCATTGCTTTGTATCACTGCTCACCCTATCCCTTGGCACTATACTCTACTTGTTGGGGGCACTACTACGCTACTCTCTTACTACCGTCCAAGATATGATACACGCTGGTTTACTGATCCACCTGGACACCTCTGTAGTGGGATCAATGACTTGTGCTGTCCTATGTTACTTCCTTACCTGATTGTATATGGATTGGTTTTATGTATGTTTTTATTATCCATGTTATTACCATGTTATTGACTATTATACTGTTCCCATTATCTCTGTTGACTCCTACTGCCCCTACCCTGTCTTTGTGAAGCGCTCTGATATCTGTAAGGATCCTGTTCGCGCTATATAAAACTTTGAATAAATAAATAAATAAATAAGGATATTTGATTATATGTGAATTCTTACTTCCGGCTACATTGTTTTGTTTGTTTCATATGTACCCTATAAAATTGCACTATTTTGAATTCATATAAATAACTTTTTTGAATATACACACCTGCGTTCCATGTAATTCTCTTTTCATGATTAATCAACTGTTGTCTGTATGCAAATTCATTCATTGACATTTTGTGTAAATTGGGGGGGGTTGAATAAATGAACAGTAAGTTACTTACATAGAACTTACCCCATATATATATATATATATATATATATATATATATATATATATATATATATATATATATATATATATATATATATATATATTTCACCAAAGAAATTACTCACACTCCACCAGGAATATAATTCTTAATGCAGGTTTATTTTGATGCCTTTTACAGCAACAGCTTCACCAACGCGTTTCACAGCATCCGCTGCTTGATCACGGTTACAAACCATGGTCCATTTTCTATTTCTGCTTTTATACTAGTAATTCACAATAGCCTTGTTATGAGGCATTGTGGTACTTGTAGTTAATTATTTACAATTTTAACAAATAAATGACGTACTTTACTTGCCTATATTACATACAATTATTATGGATTGCTGGCATTGATTCATTATTTATGTGCGGTCATTCGGGGATGATTCCAGTGAAACATATAATTGTGATTATATTGAAACCCCATATTCTCTGCAACTCAGTGTTTATTATTTGACACTGATTGACCATGATAGAAATTTTGTATAGGGACTTAGTGCCCTTATGTTTAGTATCAAAGATATGAACTCCATTTGCATGTCAATATTTGCTGATGGGTATACAATTACTCCTCACTGTATTGTTTCACATATATATTAGGGACTCAGTGCCCTATGATTCCCCCACACTATGCGCACTTTCATATTCATTTATATACATCAATTTCCAGTCTTTAGCCTTTTACAGGTGCACATGTAGTTCCTCGTCTCCATTGAGACCCCCAGGTGTCTTGGTTTTGAAACGAATGATTAACCTTGATTCCATACGCCGTAGATGCAAATGGAGTTCATATCTTTGATACTAAACATAAGGGCACTAAGTCCCTATACAAAATTTCCATTATGGTCAATCAGTGTCAAATAATAAACACTGAGTTGCAGAGAATATGGGGTTTCAATATAATCACAATTATATGTTTCACTGGAATCATCCCCGAATGACCGCACATAAATAATGAATCAATGCCAGCAATCCATAATAATTGTATGTAAATATAGGCAAGTAAAGTACGTCATTTATTTGTTAAAATTGTAAATAATTAACTACAAGTACCACAATGCCTCATAACAAGGCTATTGTGAATTACTAGTATAAAAGCAGAAATAGAAAATGGACCATGGTTTGTAACCGTGATCAAGCAGCGGATGCTGTGAAACGCGTTGGTGAAGCTGTTGCTGTAAAAGGCATCAAAATAAACCTGCATTAAGAATGATATTCCTGGTGGAGTGCGAGTAATTTCTTTGGTGAAAAATTGAAAATGCAGGGAAAGCCCGTCCCTGGAACTTGCACCGGCTGTTCAATGGTGCGCCTTTGGTAACGGAGCAACTTGGTGACTAAAAATAAAAATAAAAAAAATAAAAATATATATATATATATATATATTCACTGAAAAAACCATAGGTTATAGACCATATATAGTTAGGAATTAGCATTTAAAAAACCTTATTTTACTCACACAAAACCATTGAAATTCCATATATAGTTAGTTGCACTAACTATATATTGCGCACCCGCAATCCACTGCTGATGATGTCACATATTACATCATTCATGACATGGTCAGTGACATCACTGATGACATCACTGATGACATCTCAAATGACATCACTGATGACATCACTGATGACAACATCCAGTGACTATGTTTCTGTAAAGTTAAAATATGTCTTACATATTGAAGAATGAGTGGATGTATAAGTGTCTGGACGAAGGATTTAGTAGGTGCATGACTGAATGTATGAGTGAGTGATTAAATGTGTCTCACTGAGTGCATGGGTTAGTGACTAAACTGTCTTAATTTGTGCATCATTATGTCTGTTGTTCTGTAAACTGCTGCATGTGTTGATCAGTAGCTATATGAGTAACTATATGGGTTATTGATTGATTGCCCAAGTATTTGCATGGGAGACTGAGTGTGTGTGTGGCTGGATGGGAGGTGTGTGACTCTGTACAGATCAATGTGTACTTGTATCAATGATTGTATAAGAGAGTAAGTATGTGTTAGTATATGGTTGAAAACGTAAGGTGCTCTATGTTTAACTGTATAGAGTAGAAAATGGAAGTGTGATTGATTCTTTACAGGACTGACTAGGTGTGTGAGTAACTCCATGGATGAGTGGCAGAGTGTGAGTGTCTGTATAGGTGTATGAGTGCATATGATTGTGTTGTAAACATGAGTGATTGTATGTATGAATGATTGTATGGGTGAATGAGTGAATGTGTGTGTAGACGTAGGAATCAGTGAGTACGTATGTAGTAACTAGTATTGGTGTGTCAATGGTTTCAAAAATTATACTCTGTTTTTAACACTGGGTGAAACAGAGGTTATATTAAAATGTGAGGAGATGCATTGTATTGTCACATGAATGATATCATCAGTGATGTGATCATTGATGTCAAGTGAGATGTCATCAGTGATGTCATTTGAGATGTCATCAGTGATGTCATCAGTGATGTCACTGACCATGTCATGAATGATGTAATATGTGACATCATCAGCAGTGGATTGCGGGTGCGCAATATATAGTTAGTGCAACTAACTATATATGGAATTTCAATGGTTTTGTGTGAGTAAAATAAGGTTTTTTAAATGCTAATTCCTAACTATATATGGTCTATAACCTATGGTTTTTTCAGTGAATTTTCAAGGTTTTGTAAATGCTAATTCCTAACTATATATGGTCTATAACCTATGGTTTTTTCAGTGAATTTCAATGGTTTTTTAATAGCAAATATCATAAGCTGTCGAATGTCAAGTACGTGGTAAGAATTTTTTTTTTCGTGTTTATGCACACTGATCTGCTTTGATTGCTGCCCCCCACCCCTCATTTCTATTAGGAGTACTCTCTCTTTGCAGATAGTGAAGGGTAGTTAACGCAGCCCTTTCCCCCTTTGTAATCCGTCGTGCCTGCTTCTCTCTCCATTTGATTGATTGTTCTCTTTGGTTCATTCTCTATTTACAAACAAGCACAGAGTCGCAATACTCTGTTTAGTCTTTGCAGATAGCGAAAAATCGTGTAAAAAAACAAAAGGAATCGAGCAAAATCAGTAGGCCACTAATGGGATCTCTTTTGACCTCGCTAAAATAGAAACATTAGGAACAACCTGTTGAAAATAGCAATGCGTATGTATATAAGCGGCGTTCATTTGTGTTCACAGTACCCCTTGTTGATTGTTTCAATCGAGCATTGAATTGTTCGAAGTTAATTCTCTTAACGATCTTCTCTACCTGCAAACGAGGAAGAATAGGAATATTCTATCTCCCTTTGCAGATAGTGAAGGGTAGGTAACGCAAGCCTTTAACACGTCGTACCTATTTCATTCCTCATTGATTGATTGATTGTCCGAACATTGACTGTTTGGGAATTAGTTCTTTTTGGAGGTATTCCCTGTTTGCAAATAAACGTAGGAAAATCTTTGCAAGTAGTGAAAGGGTACGTAATGCGGACCGTTCTCCCCCGTTGTAATCTGTCATGCCTATCTACTCCCCACTGATTGATGCACCTTTTTCACCCGGACCATTTACTAGAGATACGTCATCTGGCCCGACCAGAGAGCACCCCTAGTGAAAAGGACATATGCAATAATAACGAAGTGATCACTGTATCCTGTTAACAGAAACTTTACCATGAAACAACCTGGAAAGAAAAAAATAGGAAAACGAAAATCAGTAGGCCACTGATGAACATGAACTTTTATTAAACAACGAACAAAGAAACGATAACATAACGTAATGATAAAACCTATTAATGTCCTAGAAACAAGAAAACGTTAAAATATGCCAGTGGTGAGAGACCAGAAAAACAGTAAGAGAAACCAAATCACCCCTCGCTGTCCCACCGCCTGCCACGCCAAAAAAATCGATAGACTAGGGAAAATGCAAGTCAGTAGAACATCCACCCCCACTCTGGAAACTTCCAAGGTGGGGCAGGGTTCCGGCTACGCCCAGCCGGGAGCAGCCCATATAAGGCAGGTCCTGCTGCCACGCCTCGGCCAGGAGATCCTAACGTAGGGTGTAGCCGGAGGAGAGGCCGAGACCAGCGGGACCCGGCCAGGGGATTGCCTTTACAACGCTGAACAGTTGCAGGGGGGGGGAATGTCTCCTCGACCCTCCCCTCTCTCTCCCAGTCCGGCCGCGGTGGCCCTTGAGAGTTGCAGGTAGTCCCGCCACATGCTCTTCCGGTCCGACCACCAACGGTCGGGGGGCCGAGGCCGACGGGATCCGGCTGCAGCCGATAAACCAAGAAACCCGTTCATGGGGCCAGAGCCAGGGGCGTCCGGCCGACATCCACCGGAAGCCCGGCCCGAAGACGGACGGGACACTTCTTTCTTTTATAATGGCTGCGACAACACTGGAGGGGGATGTCTTGCACATGCCTCCGACCCCCCCCTCGTCCTCATCGCCTGGTCCGGCCATAACAAATCTCAAGCGAGACGCCGTGGGGTGCACTGGGAGGGAGAGACGGTGCGAACAGGCCTCTCCCGCCTCCCCAGGTGGAGGCTTCCCAGCTGCACCCTCAGCGCTCCAGGCGGTGGCATCCTAACTACAGTGCTGCACAGTTTCGGAACGACCTAGATAACGGTTCTTCCACTGTGGCCATGCTGCAACGTCTCGCCCGGCAGGGTGGAGCCCGTCCGCTCATGTGACCCCGCGATCGCCGGTAGCTGCCGAACTCTCAAAATGGCGGTCGACCTGGCAAGAGCGGGCCCAACATAAAGAAATGGCCCGGTCACTGGTTGACTCCACCACCGTAGTCCTCCACGACCTTGAAGATTCTAGAGGAGCCGCGGGAGTCTCCGACCCCCGATGGGGAATGACTGCCATGATCGCCCGTGGAGTGACGAAACTGTATCCGCGGGACGTCGGCGCTCCCATGCTGGCGCCAGCCTCACTTTGAATTACTACAATCCTGCAGACCTTACTTCCGGTGAAAGCACAGTGTGACCCGGTAGGAAAAATTATTGCACCCCCTCCCCTTTTTGACTGATAGTTCAAACCACCGATCCTTTCCTTTGCCCTTTTAACGGAACTTTGGACTGCCTCCCCCTCTTTTACATTTTCTAGAGAAAACAAAACATTAACCACTACATTAGCATAGCAGTTGACACCAGAACTGTTTTCAAATTGAAAACCAACAACATCTTCAACAGAATCCTTTTTGTTTCTGCTGTGACCCTGCTACAGCACAGGCATTGTCCCCAGCAGTAATTCTGCAATGCCGGTAAGAATAGCTGTGGTGCCTACTGGACTCACTCACCCCCGCGGCGCCCCACGCCGTTTTTTGCTGGGCGGCAACTTACTAGACATCACTTTCGTGCCATCTAGATTTCAGCGCGTTCTGCTGCCTTGGAACTATTCGCACAACAGACCGCTACTGACAAGAATATTTCATTATTGGTGCTGTCAATTTCAATAAATCTATTGGATAATTAAAAAGAAATTGCCACGGTCTCTTCGTTGTTTAAATGTTTTTACTGTTTTTGTTTTGTTGTATATATTTATATGTTATTAAAGTTTTATATTCCTACTACTTTGTTGGAGTGCTATATATTTTTAATGTGACACATAATTGTAAAAACTTTGATGTACAAAGAGTCATTCCTGGAATCTTCCGCTTCAGGCTCGGGCCCCTCCCCAATCACAATACAGGATGGTTTTCAGATAGTAGGAACGCGTGTGCTGTGACGGATCACATCGGGTGTGGGCCTTGATCTACTATAACTCCTTTGAAGAGGGGTGATTCTTTACAGCTGGGGCCATAAACTACATCTGCAGGGCTAGCTGATAGCCTAGGACCGGCCTGGACATTCGGACACAGAGGAAGAGGAGTGTCAGAGGGTGCGGTAGTGAATAGGGCGAAAGGGAGGTGTCGGGCGGGCACAGAGTGTGATTCTCAGGGAAGAGCAGCGCAGATGGGGGAAGGTTTATTGCCCATGCATAAGACAGAGAGCGGTGGTGACCAGTGCCTGGGGGAGATGCTTACGAGGGTGAGGAGCCATGCTACGAATCGACAGCGTGCAGAGAGTGGGTCTGGTCAAGACATCTAAAATGGCTGCCGTGCACGACAAAAGTGTGGCATTTCAAAAAAGGCAAGATGGCGCAGACAATGTTTTTCAACACTTCCTCATTTCCTTCGAATCGAACGTTAACAGACGTTGGGGCATATTACCAAAGTTAAGCGATATTTATCGCTAACGATGCTTACCAACCAATTTTTTACCACTAAGCATCGTCAGAAATTATCGAAGATAAACCTTACTATTATCAAGGTTTATCGCAAATGCGATAATAAACGGCCGCAATGCATGAATATCGCTAAAAACTCAGCGATATTCATGCATTACCGAGCTAATACTCTTAGCCATGTTATCCACCTCCCATTGGATAACATGGCTAAGAACTGCTCAGGGCAGGTGTTACTTTTTGGAGATATTCGCGCTTACCGCGAATATCTCCAAAAGTTGGTAATAGGAGATAGATATCTTGCATGTTGTAATGCAAGTTATTGTGGTATATGGAACTCATACCATAATCTCTCAGGAAAGCAGAAACTGATCCTTTTGGGACCGCCTAAAAAGGCCTAGGGGGTGAGGAGTACTCTACTTTGCCCCCTTTTCACGTTCCAAACTATTTTATTTTACTCTCTTCTGTAATTACACAAAATACCAGCGATAAGATGCATCGGAGACACACAGTGAGAGAAAGGAGGCCGGAGATGAAGAAGACATGTCAAATACACATTGGAGATAATATAGTGGCAGAAGGGAAGTAAATATGAGTAAACTTACCATGTAACATAAAAATGTTGCACTCTATACTATAAGTCTCATTTTATACTACAATCACTTCGCTACAACCTCATAAATTAAAAATAAAAATGAATAATGTCTCAAACAATTTTTGATTTCTAAATATAAATTTATTCTTCAGAATTTTCTAAATTTGAAACAACTAGTAACATGTCCTCATCAGTAATTTCCTCTTCAATCATCTCATCTGGAATCTCCTCATTAAAAGTCTGCAATGATGATTCTTGTAACTCTATGGTCTCCAAACACTCGATAAATTCGCCATCAAGAGATTGATCAAAAAAATCATTCAAGTCATCTCCTCCTTCTGACAATATTTCATTATTGGTGCTGTCCATTTCAATCAATGTAGTGGAATCATTCAAGTCATCTCCTCGTGACAATATTTCATTATTGGTGCTCTCAATTTCAATCAATGTAGTGGAATCATTCAAGTCATCTCCTCCTTGTGACAATATTTCATTATTGGTGCTGTCCATTTCAATCAATCTAATGGAATCATACAAGCCATCTCCTCCTTGTGACAATATTTCATTATTGGTGCTCTCAATTTCAATCAATGTAGTGGAATCATTCAAGTCATCTCCTTGTGACAATATTTCATTCTTGGTGCTGTCCATTTCAATCAATCTAATGGAATCATACAAGTCATGTCCTCCTTGTGACAATATTTCATTATTGGTGCTCTCAATTTCAATCAATGTAGTGGACAATTCAAAAGAAATTGCCACGGTCTCTTCATTGTGAGCCATTTTATTTTGAAATTGCTTGCTGTAAATTGCAGAAAAAAATAATCACTTTCATTTATCGTCTTTAGTAATACATAATATAAAACTAACTTTATCAAGTATTTAGTATAACAGAAGGACTGCAAATAAATAACAGAAAACATTTTTCAAATTATCTTCAAGTGTACAACATAGTTCCCCATACAAATTAACAACTCACCTTTTTAAAAGTAGCAGAAGTGTTAGTACTGTGTAAATCAAACACCAGAAATTCACCACCAAAAATTCCTCACAAATGTACCTCAGACAGTAGTATCACAAAATGGCTGTGGTTTCCTCTCATTTGACATATATACATAACCAATTAACTTTCATCACACACAAATACAAAACCAAAGTAACATTTTAATTGGTTCTAAATTTCAACACTTTCAAATGTGTTTTCCCCATGCAATTTTCCATAGGACATTTACATACGTCTACAGCCTGAATGGCTGAACGGAATTACACCAAACTTGGCAAAATGGTACATCAAACCTAAGAGGTCAGAAAGGATCTACTATGCCCCCTTATGGTCATTTCCCCCTTCGCTTTGGCCTCCTCTTGTCTCTCAATCCTACCGAGGGACAAGATGGCGGCCGCTACGGACTGTTTGGAATGTTGACAGACGCCGGAGAACCAATCAGCTTCGCAAAGCTCCGTAACGCGAAAAGTACGCGAAGCGGAGCGCTGTTACAGATATATATCTTTTTTTCAACGTTAATTTCTCAAAATCCACTGGAGCACATATATTGAGACCTAGCAAAGGCACATCGGGCTACCAGTCCCTAATATTTTGCCAAGTTTCGTGCAAATCCATTCAGCCGTTCGATTATTATTATTTTGTTTTTTTTTTGCCCCGCGGGGCCCTTTTAAAACCTCCACATCAAACCTAGGGGGTCAGCGAGGATCTACTATGCCCCCTTATAGTTATTTCCCCCTTTGTTTTGACCTCCTCTTGTCTCTCGATCCTACCGAGAGACAAGATGGCGGCCGCTACGGACTGTTTGGAATGTTGACAGACGCCGGAGAACCAATCAGCTTCGCTTCACAAAGCTCCGTTGCGCGAAAAGTCCGCGAACCAGAGCGCTAACCGGTCCGCTGTTACAGATATATATCTTTTTTTAAACGTTAATTTCTCAAAATCCACTGGAGCACATATATTGAGACCTACAAAAGGCACATCGGGCTACCAGTCCCTACAATTTTGCCAAGTTTCGTGCAAATCCATTCAGCCGTTCGGGCTAAAAGTGAGGCCAACCGCCCTATGGAAAACTCAATGTTAAAAACACGTTTTGGGACCCCCCTTTTTTCTCGGCCCCCACTGGACGAACCCCCCCCAAATTTTCAAGGGCTGCTCAGAAACAAAATGTGCCATTTTCCTGAAAATTTCAGCCGATTCCGTTCACAAACGCCAAAGTTATTAGACATAGAATTTTCAAAAAACCCATAGAGAAAAAATCCTAACTATATATACCTACTGGCGACCGCCAGTAGGTAATGTATATATATATATATATATATATATTCACTGAAAAAACCATAGGTTATAGACCATATATAGTTAGGAATTAGCATTTACAAAACCTTGAAAATTCACTGAAAAAACCATAGGTTATACACCATATATAGTTAGGAATTAGCATTTAAAAAACCTTATTTTACTCACACAAAACCATTGAAATTCCATATATAGTTAGTTGCACTAACTATATATCGCGCACCCGCAATCCACTGCTGATGATGTCACATATTACATCATTCATGACATGGTCAGTGACATCACTGATGACATCACTGATGACATCTCAAATGACATCACTGATGAGATCACTGATGACATCATCCAGTGACTGTGTGTTTTTGTAAAGTTTAAATATGTTTTACATATTGAAGAATGAGTAGATGTATAAGTGTCTGGACGAAGGATTTAGTAGGTGCATGACTGAATGTATGAGTGAGTGATTAAATGTGTCTCACTGAGTGCATGGGTTAGTGACTAAACTGTCTTAATTTGTGCATCATTATGTCTGTTGTTCTGTAAACTGCTGCATGTGTTGATCAGTAGCTATATGATTAACTATATGGGTTATTGATTGATTGTCCAAGTATTTGTATGGGAGACTGAGTGTGTGTGTGGCTGGCTGGGAGGTGTGTGACTCTGTGCAGATCAATGTGTACTTGTATCAATGATTGTATAAGAAAGTAAGTATGTGTTAGTATATGTTTGAAAATGTAAGGTGCTCTATGTTTAACTGTATAGACAAGAAAATGGAAGTGTGATTGATTCTTTACAGGACTGACTAGGTGTGTGAGTAACTCCATGGATGAGTGGCAGACTGTGAGTGTCTGTATAGGTGTATGAGTGCATATGATAGTGTTGTAAAGATGAGTGATTGTATGTATGAATGATTGTATGGGTGAATGAGTGAAGGTGTGTGTAGACGTAGCAATCAGTGAGTGCGTATGTAGTAACTAGTATTGGTGTGTCAATGGTTTCAAAAATTATACTCTTTTTAACACTGGGTGAAACAGAGGTTATATTAAAATGTGAGGAGATGCATTGTATTGTCACATGAATGATATCATCAGTGATGTGGTCATTGATGTCAAATGAGATGTCATCAGTGATGTCATTTGAGATGTCATCAGTGATGTCATCAGTGATGTCACTGACCATGTCATGAATGATGTAATATGTGACATCATCAGCAGTGGATTGCGGGTGCGCGATATATAGTTAGTGCAACTAACTATATATGGAATTTCAATGGTTTTGTGTGAGTAAAATAAGGTTTTTTAAATGCTAATTCCTAACTATATATGGTGTATAACCTATGGTTTTTTCAGTGAATTTTCAAGGTTTTGTAAATGCTAATTCCTAACTATATATGGTCTATAACCTATGGTTTTTTCAGTGAATTTCATTGGTTTTTTAAAAGCTAATATCTATACCTGTAAAATGTATTCTTCTTTAAATCCAAAAATATATTTTATATGTTTATTATTAACTTTTTTTTTTTATATATTTTTTTCTTCGTTCCCGCTTCGCGAATCGGGAAGCTTCCCGTTAGCTGACCTTGATGCCGCGAAATAGACCGCGAGCATATAAACGTTTCTTTACCGCAACTGCCGCGTTAGAAAACAACATCATCACGCCTCCCGTCCGCATGACGTTTCGCGTTGTCGTGTGATACGTCATATGACGTGCTACGTTAGCGAACTGGTACGCTTACCGAGTCGCAAAGCACAGGTTTCTGGAAGCAAACCGGGAGGCCCTGCAAAGCGCGTAACGTAAACACAGCAGGTCATGTGACTTGGTAATAACACTTTTCATTGGTTCATTTCACTTTTGGTTTCCTAATGATGTAAGAAGCTTCCCGTTAGCTCAATTTGATGCCGCGACCCGGTCCGCGAACCGGTAAACGTTCCGTTAGCGCAACTGCCACGTTAGAAATCATTATCGTGACGCGTCGCGGAAGCGTGACGTATCACGTTGTCGTGTAATGCGTCTTATGACGCGCCGCGTTAGCGCACCCGGAAGTGCTCCTGGGCGCGGACCGAGGCGCGAAACGCAGCTCCCCGGAAGCGATCCGCGGCGCGTTGCGTAAGCGCGACGTATCGCGTTACCGCGTAATGCGTCTTATGACGTACCGCGTTAGCGCACCCGGAAGTGCTCCGGGGCGCGGACCAAGGCGCGAAGCGCAGCGACCCGGAAGCTATCCGGGGCGCGTTCCGCAGCGCGTAACATAAGCGTGAGAGGTCATGTGACTTGTTAATAACACTTTTCATTGGTTCATTTCACTTTTGGTTTCATAATGTTGTTAGGCTTGGTCATGTGACCTAAAAATAACACTTTTCATTGGTTTAGAACTATTTTTTTTTCTCAAATGATGAAAACCCCTCCTTCTTTTTACCTCATTCTTACTTTCTATTTCCAGAGAGCAAGACCTATTTTTCACAATGGCTTCTGTAATAGCTGCAGCTGGTGCTTCTCAGCAACCACCACCACCACCACCACCAAAAGGACCACCACCAACACTGGACTTTGGTGGAGAGGAAGATAATGAGGACGAAGAGGAGGAGGAGGAGGAAGAGCAAGTAAGGCAGTTCCTGCCAGAAACACCAAGGCAGAGCCATATTAAAGACCACTACATATGGCAATTCTTTAAAATTCCACCTGGACAAAAGAAGGTCAATGCACCCCAGGTGTCTTGTTTGATTTGCAAAAATATACTTTCTCGTGGCAACCCCAACAAGAAATACAGCTTTGGCAATCATACAATGATTCGCCACATGGAGCGATGGCATCCTAATAATCTTTCCCAAGCACAAGTAAGGGATCTTGCTGCCAACCCCCCAGATGTCATCCCCAGCACCAACAGGGGTCAAAGCTCATTCGCCGGACCAGAAGGCCGAGAAATAATCCCCAATATTCAAGCTCCTTTTGCACACTACAAAATAGTTTGTATATATTGTGGAGGAACTATTGCTTATGGAGAGAAGAGTATTACTTTGATTAACCGAGCTGGAGAAAATCATAAATGCTACAAGATGAGAAAACAATGAATCCTTTTTATTTATTTTTTGCTCCTGTTGAGACATGTTCTAACCCTGCTTTTTTGTTATTTCCCCCTTACAAAACACAAAAAAAACACAAAATAGTTTTCAAAAATCCAAAAAAAAATCAAAAAATTGTTCAGAAAATTCATTAAAAAAAAGAAAAAAAAAAAAAAGAATAAAAAAACAGTTCTTTTCAGAACTACCTTCCATTTATAACAAAATTGCCAAAATGTTTATACCCTGTCTTTCTTTTCTCCTCATAGTACGCTCCTCCGACCGCTTCCCGGTACGCGTACCGGGCGCTACCCACGCAAAAAAAACAAAAATTTGTTTTTGTTTTTTTGCCCCGCGGGGCCCTTTTAAAGCCTCCACATTGACGCCGCCTCACGTGCCAACGTATTTTCTCCGCATTTTACACCCTATGCCGCATAACAGGTCATGTGACTTGTTTATAAAACTTTTCATTGGTTCATTTTACTTTTGGTTTCCTAATGATGGAAGGCATGATCATGTGACCTAAAAACAACACTTTTCATTGGATGAAAACTTTTTTTTTCCCCCAAACGATGAAAGCCCCACCTTGTTTCTGGATGTTTCAGACTGAAGCTGGCGTCACCATGAGAGCACCACCATCTCGTAGCTCCGTCGTGGTCATTCCGCGAGCAATCATGGCAGCCGCTCCCCACCAGAAGCCTGCAGGAGTCGGGGCCCCCAAAACTTTTGATGAATTCTCAAGGCGGAGGGGACGCTTTCGAGAATGGGGTCCAAGACCTAGCAGACAAGCGTCCGATTTCCAAGGTGTCCCAGGGCCATTTCAGTGGACCAGGCTCAAAAAGGAAACAGCCTGCCGCCATTTTGAGAGTCCTGTGACAGCCGCCTATCGCTGCACCGCAAGAGTGGGCGCAACTCAGCTGAATGGCGGATTTTGACACAGTGGACCAAAAGCGGACGGAATGGCAACTGAAACGGTAAAGGGGCGCCCCACTACAACAGACGAGACTCCACCTGGAGAGGCCCGTTCACGCCGCCTCCCCCGGGGCGCTCCACGCCGTTATTCGGAGCAGCATTGTAGGATACCAAAACCAGTGCGGCAACTTACTGGACATCACCTTGGTGCCATCGTTCTGCTGCCTTGGAACTATTCGCACAACAGTTTGCTACTGATGACCCACCCCCCGCGACGCCCCACGCCGTTATTTGCTGGGTGGCAACTTACTAGACATCACTTTTGTGTCATCTAGATTTCGGCGCGTTCTGCTGCCTTGGAACTATTCGCACAACAGTTTGCTACTGATCACCCACCCCCCGCGACGCCCCACGCCGGAAATCTGGACGTTGTGCTGCGTTGGGACTATTCGCACAGCCGACCGCTACTTCGTTGTTTTTCTCTAAAAATGTTTATATGTTATTACTATTTTTGTTTTCTTGTATATATTTATAAATTATTAAAGTTTTATAATCTTACTACTTTGTCGGAGTGCTATATATTTTTAATGTGACACATAATTGTAAAAACTTTGATGTACAAAGAGTCATCCCTGGAATCTTCCGCTTCACGCTCGGTCCCCTCCCCAATCACAATACAGAATGGTTTTCAGATAATAGCAACGCTTCTGCTGTGACGGATCTCATCGAGTGTGGGCCTTGATCTACTATAACTCCTTTGAAGACGGGTGATTCTTTACAGCTGTGGCCATAAACTACATCTGCAGGGCTAGCTGATAGCCTAGGACCGGCCTGGACAATCGGACACAGAGGAAAAGGAGTGTCAGAGGGTGCGGTAGTGAATAGGGCGAAAGGGAGGTGTCGGGCGGGCACAGGGTGTGATTCTCAGGGAAGAACAGCGCAGATGGGGGGAGGTTTATTACCCATGCATAAAACAGAGAGCGGGGGTGACCACTGCCTGGGGGAGATGCTTGCGAGGGTGGGGAGCCATGCTAAGGATCGACAGCGTTCACAGAGTGGATCTGGTCAAGGCATCTAAAATGGCTGCCGTGCACGACAAAAGTGTGGCATTTGAAAAAAGACAAGATGGCGCACACAATGTTTTTCAACAATTCCTGATTTCCTTCCAATCGAACGTTAACAGACGTTGGGGCATATTACCAAAGTTAAGCGATATTTATCCCTAACGATGCATTGCAAAGATTTTTTTACCGTCAGAAATTATCGCAGATAAACCTTGCTATTATCAAGGTTTATCGCAAATACGATAAAAAACGAGCGCAATGCATTAATGTCGCTGAAAACTCCGCGATATTCATGCATTACCGAGCTAATGCTCTTAGCCATGTTATCCACCTCCCATTGGATAACATGGCTAAGAACTGCTCAGGGCAGCTGTTACTTTTTGGAGATATTCGCGCTTATCTCGAATATTTCCAAAAGTTGATAATAGGAGATAGCGATGTTAGCGACTGTTTCCAGTCGCTAACATCTTGGCATGCCCACTTTGCATGTCATTAGTGATAAATATCACTCACATGCAAAGTGGGACCCAAGATGGTCGCTATCTCCTACTAGCCGTCGCTAACTGGTGTTAGCAACAGCTAGGTAATACACATATAATTTTATCTCCGCGAAGCGGAGCGCTGTTACAGATATATATCTTGTTTTTGAACGTTAATTTCTCAAAATGCACTGAAGCACATATATTGAGACATAGCAAAGGCACATCGGGCTACCAGTCCCTAATATTTTACCAAGTTTCGTGCAAATCCATTCAGCCGTTCGATTATTATTATTATTATTTTTTTTTGCCCCGCGGGGCCCTTTTAAAACCTCCACATCAAACCTAGGGGGTCAGCGAGGATCTACTATGCCCCCTTATGGTCATCAGCCGTTCGATTATTATTATTATTTTTTTTTTTGCCCCGCGGGGCCCTTTTAAAACCTCCACATCAAACCTAGGGGGTCAGCGAGGATCTACTATGCCCCCTTATGGTCATTTGCCCCTTCGCTTTGGCCTCCTCTTGTCTCTCGATCCTACCGAGAGACAAGATGGCGGCCGCTACGTACTGTTTGGAATGTTTACAGACACCGGAGAGCCAATCAGCTTCGCTTCGCAAAGCTCCGTAACGCGAAAAGTACGCGAAGCGGTGCGCTGTTACAGATATATATCTTTTTTTGAACGTTAATTTCTCAAAATCCACTGAAGCACATATATTGAGACCTAGCAAAGGCACATCGGGCTACCAGTCCCTACAATTTTGCCAAGTTTCGTGCAAATCCATTCAGCCGTTCGATTATTATTATTATTATTTTTTTTTGCCCCGCGGGGCCCTTTTAAAACCTCCACATCAAACCTAGGGGGTCAGCGAGGATCTACTATGCCCCCTTATAGTTATTTCCCCCTTTGTTTTGACCTCCTCTTGTCTCTCGATCCTACCGAGAGACAAGATGGCGGCCGCTACGGACTGTTTGGAATGTTGACAGACGCCGGAGAACCAATCAGCTTCGCTTCACAAAGCTCCGTTGCGCGAAAAGTCCGCGAACCAGAGCGCTAACCGGTCCGCTGTTACAGATATATATCTTTTTTTAAACGTTAATTTCTCAAAATCCACTGGAGCACATATATTGAGACCTACAAAAGGCACATCGGGCTACCAGTCCCTACAATTTTGCCAAGTTTCGTGCAAATCCATTCAGCCGTTCGGGCTAAAAGTGAGGCCAACCGCCCTATGGAAAACTCAATGTTAAAAACACGTTTTGGGACCCCCCTTTTTTCTCGGCCCCCACTGGACGAACCCCCCCCAAATTTTCAAGGGCTGCTCAGAAACAAAATGTGCCATTTTCCTGAAAATTTCAGCCGATTCCGTCCACAAACGCCAAAGTTATTAGACATAGAATTTTCAAAAAACCCATAGAGAAAAAATCCTAACTATATATACCTACTGGCGACCGCCAGTAGGTAATATATATATATATATATATATATATATATATTTTAAAACCCTCTTTCCCTGATCTAAATTCCTTGTAGGCGCACTTACCTGCTCATACTAAACCGCCCAAGCCATCAAGGGTCTAATGGGAATCCCACTATTTAAGATATGGCTTGGTACACCAGCACTTATTTTTGGGGACAGGCACCCCAGTTTAAGAGGGGAAAACACACAGATAATAAAAACGAGGAAAAGGAAGACAGCAAAACCATCACAAAGGGAGAAAGCAGGAACCTGCAAGAGCGAAAAAAAGGAGCAGGGAGCGTCTGGGAGTAGATTCAAGACTACCATCCGTGGTATGCGGCATGCCGATGTTTAATTGTTTCTGACCAGTGTTTCAGGCACCTGCACTCTTCCTTTTACAAATTAAGCAATGGCCTACAACAGACCATCCGCTGCAGCTAGAACATTGTTACCCCAGTGCTAGAGCGCTTAGAACATTGTGATATGCATTGTTAATTAATTGTATTATTTTATGGATAAAGCATTATAAACTACACTGACTCACAATCATAAATGTGTGTCAGTCAGGCCCATAGTTCCAGCTTGCTATCTTTGCAAGAAGAGCGAAATGATGCAGCAGGGCTGGACAGTGAAGGAGCGATGCAGATCGGAGCAGGACAGGCGTGGCCCGCCAGCTGGGAACGGTTGAAATTCCAGGCAGAGCCCTTCAAGACCGGCTCCGGTTCCCTCTGCCAAGGAGACGGTATCACTGTCACTCAGAGGCATTTTACATGCAGGGCTCGGGTTCTACCACTGAAGCGGAGCAGGTGGGGGGAACCTGGGTCTCTGCAGCCCTCCGTCGTAGAGTCCTTAATTCCTCGTCCCCTGACTAAGCTAGAGGCCTTTTGAGGCCTTTGAATCTCAAGAGGCTGAAATAAGCCACACACTCGGGAGAAGGACAACGGCAGAGTCGGGCTGGCCCTGAGGGGCAAACTGGCACTGACAGAAATTCTGAAGAGTCTGGGGGCCCCTGAAGCCCCCCCCCCCTTGCTCCGCAGGGTCTGCAGGGGCTGTTGTTTCACTCTTGGTCAGTGTGTGGGCAGTGGTTTTTTGGCTGTTTGTGAGTCTGATTAACGGTCTAGTGGGCAGGTTTTTACTGTTGATTTCCCTGATATTACCGAAAACATTGCTGCAGTAAGCACGAATAAATGTACAGGCTTCCACACCTTGCAAAACACTCATACAGCTTGTCTTTGCAAGTTCAGAACCGCTCCGTTTTGTAAATGTAGGCTTCTCGTTCAGCTCTTTAATGGCTAGGAGCCACTTTTCTTTGGGTATCCGACCTATTTTCAATCGCAGTCCAACCCTGGATAAGGTATGTGCTCTTTTTGTGGAGCAAATTTTAGGGTTATCCCCTCCTGCAGCCCCCAACCACATCTAAAGAAACACTTTTAAAATCAATTATTATCTAGCCTTTTGGGTGCAAGAAATATGTCATCATTTCACCTAGGTTATTGAAATAACTTCTTATTGAATTCTGTTTTGCCCTATCAAAACTGAATACATATGCATCTTTTTTTGCCTACGTGGATTAAAAAAACACAAAGGGCCTGATTTATGGTTTGGTGGACAGTACTGCATCTGTCACAGTGGCGGAGGATATTACATTCGTCATCCCTTCAGACTACCACCAGGCCTATCCAAGGTAAAGACAAGGACAAGACTCTGTTTTGGTGAGCTGAGAAAAGCATGTCCTCTTTTGTGACATGGGACTGGTTCCACATCCTCAGTGGTTCATCTACAGCAGTAGTGGTAGAATGCTTACGTTTGGATTTTTAGATTATTTTTAGAATTAATACTGTCAAGCAGAACTTTTTTTTCTGTTATAGGACGGAGTGTGACCAACTTGTAACACTATTGTAAATGTTCTGCTTCAGTGTAATAGTTAGACCCTTCGTCTGACTTCCCATGTGCACGTTGAGTCTGCATATATAGTGTATGTGTGGCATATACGTGACAGGAAGACTATATGAATTGTGAGATTGTATGCTAAGACCAGTATGGGATCCGTTTTGGGATGTCCCCTAGTTTAGCATGATACACGATGGTAGGTGAATATAACTTCCTCAGACAGTGTAAGTGAATTGGCAGCATTACTGGAGCCAGAGGGTAGAGTTTGTATCACATTGTAATTGCATTTATATAGCGCTTACTACCCCTGACGAGGCATTGAATCGCTTTTTCGGCAGGTAGCACGCCATTCCGTAACCCATAAAGGATTAGGGGTGAATTAATATAGTGAAATATGAAAGTCATTTGAGTGGTGGATATGATAGTCTGCTATTTGGATTGAGAAGGATAGTGGAGGGATAGAAGAGGGAAAAGATTTGCATTTATAGAGCGCTTGCTACCCCTGATGAGGTGTTGAAGTGCATTTTCGCGAGTAGCGCATTTCTCTGGAACCTAAAGACAGGTAGGGCTGCCTTCATTGGTGTATAAGGAACTCTTAGCAAGGGATTGCTGATTTGTATTTCCTGAGCATTGCATTTGGAAAATGGTTAGGGTGATTGGATGAGAGAGCAGATTCTTTTGTGACCACTGGGGACGTTTCTAGGCAGGGCCTGCCCTTTATTCTGTCCATGGCTGCACCTTCAGGAAGAGTTTCATGTCCATTTTTGGATACTCCTGCTTGGAACCAGCACCATCACTAACCCCTGTTAGAGACATTACCTTGTACAAAGGCTGTGTATGCACTGCAGACAGAAAATTACATTTGAAAAGGAACATCCTCATACTGGTTCCAGAACCACAGCCAGTGGCTCAACATCCCCATCTGGAAAATGAACTCAAAAATGGGACATAAACCACCCATTTTGTTTCTAAGATGCTTTACTGATAGAGAAAGGGAATGCTTCAGAGAATACTTGAAGTGGTGATGAGTGACCAGGACTAGTGTCTGCCAGATAGCAAGGGGCATTGTAGCAAGGGGCATATTTACAATGCCCCTGCAGCACTTTTATGCTAAAGGAGCATCACTTTTTTGACGTTTCAGCCCATATTTGCAAGGCCATGTTAGCCACCCTGTGTGGCTTTTCATGGCCTTATAAATATAGAGTAGGACAATGTCTTACTCTGCGTGGAAGGGGCATTCCATGGGTCTTGCTGTGGATGTTCTCGCACAACACCATGATTTTTGGCACTACCCCAGATTTACAACATAAAGTGAATCTGGGGAAGCGCCTAAACTAATGTTTCCCAAAATAGATGTAACAAGGAGAAATGTTTACACTTCTCCTCGTTTTTTCCCCTTTCCACATGTGCTGCATAGAATGAGAAATGCACTTTGTTTTTGTGCCAACATCACAGATACCCTTGCACCATGGTACGAGGGTGCCTACGTTGGCGCTTGGCTGCATTTTGTGTGCCGGCATTGGCAGAAAGGACAGGACTGTGCCTTAACATGTAGCTACAGTGCATTCCTGCCTTTTTATTTAACATAGGGCAGTGCAGCTAGAGGGCTTGAGGCACAGCCCTATGACAAAATATTGTAACAGTGAGGGCACATCACCTGAAGACTGCACAACTTGCTAAAGAAACGTAGGGCCAAATGTATCCGCGTTTTGCATAGAAACTTGTGCCACGCAAGGTGATACATGGTGGCGTAAAACCTAGATTCAGATTTACCAAGTCACTCAAGGCCAACCTGTGTGGCTTGGTAAATTTGGTGTAACGCAAGGCAGCGCAAGTTGCTACCTTGCGTTACACTGCATGGGTGGATTTTCCGATGTATCCAGCAATGAATTCTGACACATTCCCAGATTTACCAACACTGGTAGACTTGGGAATACTCACAACGGGGACACGCAAGCTTCAGTGTCCCAAAAGAGTTGCACAGCCTGTATGCACATTTGCGACATATCTACACGTACTCATAAGTGTTACCAAAGTTATTTAAAATTTTATTTTCTAAGTTCATCCAGTTTTATCCATTACGTCAAGGAAATTAAGATCAACCATTTCACGCATTATAAATGACTCTAGAATTGCCCATCCGGGCCTATACCCAGGCACGTAATCTGTCTTCATTCCTCCCGCACATTTTCTTCACCCAATGCATTTCGGTCTAAATTAAGTCCTTCCTCAGGGGTATCCACAAGTATAAAAAAATACACATCAGCCCCATACAATACATAATCAAAAATCAAACGCAAACTTTGTATTACAATGTATTATAACCCCCCCTCTAAAACAAAACGTGCCCATCGGTAAACATCTATCCCACTCCCAAATGACGTAACCGTTGTTTCAATCCCCATGCTCCACAGTTTTTAACCTTCCAATTATACCGCCCGTCTCACTCGATCCCCAACTCCCCAGTTTGTGCTTTTCTACATGATTGACATGTATATTCAAAAGGCTCAAATCCTGTTTGTAACCCCCTTTGTGTAAAAAAATCTATCTAAGCCTACCATCCCCCTTCCATGTTCACTTTTTTACCACCCTTTCTTCCTCAGATCTTCAATCCTTCATTTACATACTTTTACTCACTTCTATTGTCTTCCCTCTGAATCAAATCCCCACTATTACCTATTTCAACCCTTCGTTTATACCGTCATGCCTATTAATGCTGTAACAACCCAATATATCCTTGCTATATCTTTGTGGTCTCGATCATATGGTCTGGGACTACCGACCACACCCTCCCTGTCGTGTGCACCACCACATCAACCCTTAAAGCAATTAGTCATGCAAGGAATTTTCTTTGGAAGGCAGGGGGTCTCACGACCCCCCGGTCGTATTTATTAAAATATGAAAACAAATTAAAATTGTTAAAATAAACATTATTTACACAATCGTTAATATGCAAAATTTAGATTTACAGCAATGTAGACAGGTATAAAAGGGCTAACCTTAACAAATGTCTAATGCAGCGTGTTCCTAACCGAATCTAACATCCTACGTATGAATTTTGCATCCTAACATTTTTGGGCCTACGGCAAGGTCGCTAACCAGTGTCAGATCCTTATTATCCAGCTACGCCCTCACGTATGAGTGCGCATGCGCGACAGGGCCCGGTTACCGGGAGAGTACGTCCCTCTCCTGGTTACCCCGTACGCTCCGTGAACTCCATTAAACCAAAAGGAGGGCCGTTTCACTCGCGCCATTTGATGACGTCATAGTGTATGTGCGCGGTGGCTAACAGCCCAAGGAAAGCGTGACTCCCTCCCCCGCACCCTTCTGACCAAGCGGATATCCTGCCCCTGAAGTTCTAGGAGAGACCATTGGCCCCTCCCCCTGGGCGACCCCATTTGAGAATGGTGACGCCCTCTAAGGACCTTAAATTATTGCTCACCGATCATGACCTTACCGCCTGACCAAGGAGTACAATAAATACGACAAATAAGTCACCTGTGAAAGGGAAAAAAGGCCTAAGGACAAAACAAATGTGCACACTTCAATGCACACAAAATTGTTCACATTCCAATCTTACCGCCTGTAAAAAGGGGAAAAAGGCCTAAGGAAAAAATTCACACCAAACATATTTACAATGTCCTAGTACCATCAACGGTAATACCAACTACCGTTCACACTGAAATTCTGCTTCAAGGGCTGGTGGGTGGGAAAATTATTCAGCCCCTAGCTAAGGGGCACGGAGCGAGCCTGGAGAGCGCGGGTGCAGGCGGGCACCTCCCGCGCTCTCCAGGCCTTTTAACCTTTTTCCTGGAATGGGGCTGGCCAGCTCCCGCTGGCCCGCCTCCACCTGGCCCCTCCCCTTGACCCGGAAGCACTCTTACTGCTTCCGGGTCAACAGTGGGGACTTGCACCAATCAGCGGTGGGGCACCCCCCAGCCGCGTCATCAAGATGCGGCAAGAAGGGGGGGGCACACCCCACCATCGAGGATACGGAGGAGGGGGGAAGCCGGGCCCCGCCATACGTGCATGGGGGCTGAGCGGCCCCCCCTTTCCTTATGGTCTGTGACTACCGACCACACCCTCCCTGTCGTGTGCACCATCACATCAACCCTTAAAGCAATTAGTCATGCGAGAAATTTTCTTTGGAAGGCAGGGGGTCTCACGACCGCCCGGCCGTATTTATTAAAATATGAAAACAAATTAAAATTGTTAAAATAAACATTATTTACACAATCATTAATATGCAAAATTCTGACATTAGATTTACAGCAATGTAGACAGGTATAAAAGGGCTATCCTTAACAAATGTCTAATACAGCGTGTTCCTAACCGAATCTAACATCCTACGTATGAATTTTGCATCCTAACATTTTTGGGCCTACGGCAAGGTCGCTAACCGGTGTCAGATCCTTATTATCCAGCTACGCCCTCACGTATGAGTGCGCGATAGAGCCCGGTTACCGGGAGAGTACGTCCCTCTCCTGGTTACCCTGTACGCTCCGTGAACTCCATTAAACCAAAAGGAGGGCCCTTTCACTCGCGCCGTTTGATGACGTCATAGTGTATGTTGCGGGGCGGCTAACAGCCCAAGGAAAGCGTGACTCCCTCCCCTGCACCCTTCCGACCAAGCGGATATATTGCCCCTGAAGTTCTAGGAGAGACCATTGGCCCCTCCCCCTGGGCGACCCCATTCGAGAATGGTGACGCCCCCTAAGGACCTTAAATTGCTGCTCACCGATCATGACCTTACCCCACGGGCCAGCATAGTTGACCGACAATCTGCCCCCCCCCCAAACCTCCTACTCTGAAAGGTCATCCCTACCTCGCAAAACCCTCCAACCATGCCCAGATATTCTTTGTCAGTAGCTCATTGCCTGCCTCAGTCAGGTGGACCCCATCCTGTAAGTAGAAATGGTCCCCCCAGATGCATCCATGTGGAATATTCTGCAATTGAGGTGTTCGAAATAACTTCTCAATCTTGTTGTTGATCCTCTTTACCGAGTGATTCAACGCCCTAACAGAATCCCCCCTCCTCCACTGCAGCCTAGGTATCAACTGAGGCCACACTATGGTGCAGCTTGGGCATGTCTTCGCCAGCCAACCCGCTACCGAGATAATCTCTTCCATCAGGACCCGTCTGCCCAGTTTTACCAAATCGTTTCCCGCCAGATGTAGGACAACAACAGAGGGCGGCGGGGTGTATGTGTTGAGTAAGTCTGCAAAGAACCCCCGAAACTGGTTGAGGCAGAGCCCTCCCCTACCATGAAAGGAAACCTTGAAACCCCTCTGTTCCGCCCGCCGTCTACTTTCACCTGAAAGGAAAACGGGTTTAGCATGTTTAATATACGAGTGACCAACAATCCATACTACATGTGTCTTGCTTCTGTCTTCTTGTGCTTGCCGTGTTGATGATGGATGCCATTGATGACCCGTTTCCGCCCTGCGTCACAGGCTCGAGAAACTGAAACATAAACAGAACAACAAAGCAGGTGTCAGTTGTGTTTTAGTTGTACCTCACAACATGTGTAGCCACACATACCGCTTATAACAGTCCGAAGACCATCTCCCAATCCTTTTTACACTGCTGGCGTGCAACCCTCTCGCTGTGGCTTCAGTGGCCACACCTATTCTGAACGAATGTGTTCCAAAATCCTTCGGGTTCAAACCCGCCTTGCTGATTGCCATTGCTAAAACTCTCTTGAACTGAAACCTGGTCAATGGGGTCCTATCTGCATGTATGAATAATGCCCCTACCGCTGTACCTACCCGTTGCCTGATGAATGCTTCTACGTGGGCCACGGGGCAGAAAGGATTAGTCTGTGCCCGGTGGAGTACCAAACTATCACCCCGGGCCTCCTGATCTGTTTTTGATTTTGGTATGGTTAAGAACAGTGTATCGCCCCTTATTTTTGTGTTGTCAAACCGGAGACCACCCAGCGTGTCCAATTTGTTGCTTGCCACAAGCTCGCTTACTCGTAACGCACCATAAAAGGCCAATGAAAACGCAGCTTTAAATAGCAGTACCTCCCCCGGGGAGCTACAAGTGTCAGACAAGGCATCCAATACTGCCGCCAGCCGCTCGTAACCTATTGGTTGCTTGGTGTCAGCGGTATTAGCCTGTAGGCGCCGCCACCCCCTCAATGCCGTTTGCACTATAAAACTGTTAGTGGGATCTCTGGCCTTCCTAAGCTACGCAAAGAATGAGACGGCCGCCTTATGTCTGCAAGCCGTCGCCGCTGCACCCCCGCTCTGTGTAATGTGTCCATGTACAAGGTAAAGTTCTCCTCTTGGTCCCACTTATCTTCTCAGTCCTGCCCCAAAAAACCGCAATAAGACATAAACGCCCCTTCGTACGCCGTCCTGGTCCTGGTCGCTAGGCTGGCTGCCACGAGGTTCTGTAGCCGGGGGCACCAATTTGCCAAAGTGTTGTTGGGAAGTGTGCTGGTGTAGCCTCTGCAGATGGAAGATGTTCCCTGAATACCTGCATCTTAAAGCGAGAGAGTGCATCAGCTGCATTATTCAATACACCTGGGACTTGCTTGGCCCTAAACTGTACATTAAATTTCAAGCATCTCAGCACAATCTCCTTTATGAGGCGGAGTATAAACTTACACCGCGCAGCCTGTTGATTGATACATTCAACCACGGTCATGTTGTCTGACCAGATGATCACAGATTGATTGCGCAAGTACTCGGGCCAGACCGTTAGAGCAACCCATATTGGAAACAACTCCAGAAAGCCGATGTTTGCTGTCAAGCCACCTTCTTCCCACCAATCCGGCCACCGTTGTGCCACCCACTTGTTTCCAAGTATGGCACCAAACCCCACACTGCCTGCAGCTTCGGTCCATAGACCCAACTCCGCCGACGTAGTGGGGGGGGCCGCACCACACTACTCTGCCGTTGAAATCCTCCAGGAATGCCATCAATATACACATGTCCTGGCGAACCTCGACTGACAACCTAGTGTGGTGATGCTTTTCGCGCAGGCCCTTCATGGCCTGCGCGATTGAGCGGGAGAAGGGGCGCGCCATAGGTATTACCCTCAGTGCGAAATTCAGCTGACCCACGGTCTGCTGCAGCTGCTGTAACATCACTTTCTCTAGCCAAACATTGCTGCAAGGCCGCTCTGAATTTGATGATCTTTTCCTTTGGAAACCTGAAACAACCCTCCACTGAGTCCAATTCAATGCCTAAAAATTCCAAGCATGTTGCTGGCCCCATCGTTTTTACTGGTGGCAGCGGGACCCCGAAGGCCCGCATAAGCACGCAAAATTCCTGCAATGCCCACGCGCACTCCTGTGAGCCTGCTGTGCCCAGCAAAAGAAAGTCATCCAGGTAGTGCATGACGTGGTGATGTTGCGTCGTCTGCCTCAAAACTCACTCCAAGAAGGAACTGAATGTCTCAAAGTAGGCACATGAAACAGAGCAACCCATGGGCATACACTTATCCATGTAGAATTTGCCTTGAAAGGAAAAACCTAGCAAATGCTGATTTAGAAAATGCACTGGCAGTAACCGGAAAGCAGATTCTATGTCTGATTTAGCCATCAAAGGTTCCTCAACATATCCACTGCCTGGTCAAACGATGCTTACTTGACACTACAAATGTCATCGTCGATCGCGTCATTTAATGATGCTCCCCTAGGTGCTGAGAGATTGTGGATGACTCTGTACTTGCCCTTTTCTTTCTTTGGGACCACCCCGAGAGGCGAGCAAACAAAATTAGGTACAGGGATGACATCAAAGGGACCTGCTATCCTACCTAGGCGCAATTCTTTCTCAATTTTCTTTGCCACCACTGCCGAATTGGGCCTAACCGACAGTTGATTCCTACACTCTGGTGTCTCGGTATATCCCACCGCTGGGATCCTGAAGCCCTGTGAAAAACCTTCGTGCAGTAACCTCCCAGAGGCATGGTCTGGGTACCTATTCAGCCAAGGGATCATAGCCATTACATCAATGGGTGAATGAGGGACCTGTAGGCCTCCCCCCTACTCCTGTTTCTTTCTTCCCCTATTGCCTGCGGTGTTACCTTTGGAGCGGCATGCTGTTTCTGGGTGGGAATAGTGGCCACATATGTAACATGCGTGTTTGAACTTACAGGTGCCTGCTGCTCTGGGGCATTTGCATCTATTAAAATCCCAACACACGCCTCTGCGGTCCCCACTGCCTCTGCCTCTACCAGCCGTGTCACCCCCTTGTGCCGGCCGAAAGGGCTGCTGAGGTTTGGAGGAATAGCTTTTCTACCAGCTTGGGCCCGCACTGGCTGCTTGCCCGCCAGTAAACTGGGCATTCCATGCTACAGAATCAACCCTATCCCAGGATATTGATTTATCAAACTCTTTCGCTTTTCTGAAGTCTATGTCGTACTCTTTCCATGCATCCCCTCCATACTTGTCCCTGAATGTAGTAATTCTACTCTGATAACACGCCAGTTCCGCCTGCAAGTTGGGAGAACGCTCGGCCGTGACCGCAACAAAGACAGAGAACGCTCTAATCCAATTATTCAATGTCTCCTCCACCCTGAATTTCGCCAACTGGGTCCGCCATTCACTAGGAAACATCCACTCCTTCTGTGTCTCGGCATACTCCATTTCCCTGTTATCAACTAACAGCGAAAAGATATTGATGTACTTATCCGCCCAAATCAACTCTTTCACCCCCTGTGTAACATGCTGTGCCAAGTTCTCTCTCCTGGATGGTATTGCACCCACCCCTAGCACCGGGAGAGCAACCTCCTTACCACTGTCGGTGACTCACGTTGGTGCAACACTCTTATCTTCTCCCGCGACGCTGCCCGAACCTGAGGCCTGCGGAGAAATCGGTGTGCTTGGCACACCCCCGCCACCCGTAGCCATGATGATCTTTGCCACCAATTTTTGAGCCTCTGCTGAGGTATCATCGGTGGCAGGCAACACCCCCCCAATTCCCAACCAGGGGAGCACCGCCGCTATCTGCGCCACCAGCTCTGGGGGTACCTGACCAACTCCGGGTGGTGCAACCACTAAGGTGGGTGAAACAATGGCGGGCACCGGGGCAGATGCCGGGTTCCCTACCGGTGCCGGGACCCCCATGGGTGCTATTATCAAGGGGGTTGCTGGCGTGGCTGGAACCGTTGGCACTGGTAAGCTTATCGGGGTCGGTGGAGGAGGCAAGGGTGCCACCGGAGGTGTGGGCGCCCCCTCAGTCGACTTAGGTACCCTACCATTATTCCTCTTAGCTCTGACCCGTTTAGGCAACGCCTCTAGTTCCCCCCTGGGCTGCGGGGGTACTATCACTCGCTTGGGTCTCCCCGATGGCCCAGCCTGATCATCTAACCTCTGACTCAGCTCCGCCACACTCCTCCCCAATTGGTCCACTGCCCCCATTCTCCTGTCCATGGCTGACATCCTGCGCATCATGCCCGAAGTACCATTTCCATGCGGGTATGCTTAGCGCCGCGCCCCGTCGACATTCCTATACCTTATTAAGTGATGTACAACCTACACTCAATGACACCAATAGGCACAGTGTGCCTTTTACCTGTACCAGAGTCGGAGGCTCACAGGCTGGCCGTAAGCACCATGCAACTGTGACCGCAACACACCAGCTAGCCTGGGTGCTCGGGAGAGCGCACTCTAGCCCGGCGGCCCAACAGAAGCAGTGAAATGCAGGCCTGCCTGTGTCCTTGGATAGCGTTGTCCACCGCGCCGCTCTCCACCAGTTCAATCCGCCGTGCCCGTTGTATGATGGCCTGCGATGCAAGGACCTACGATGAAAGGAAAGTTACCACGCAGTAATGGCACCCCTGGACAATGGACCGCCTAATTGAACAAACCCCAAGCCTTTGTCCTGCACACAGTTACAGGGCCAGCACAGTCTTCATTCCCCCTTAACTTGCCCTGTCCCTGTTTCCTTAGCACCCTGGTACTTAAGTTTTGATCTAATACTCCTAGCTGCGCTACAATTACTCACACTGTACCCCCCTAATCATTTGGCAATGCCATAAACAGTGAGGAGTTCAAACCCGGTCACCCCACCACGTAATAACCAGGGCCACCCTTCTTCGCTTTCTTTTAACCAGTACTGGTAGTATAAACAAGATCACAATACTTCAAAATGTTGCCACCCAACAGTAGCTGCGTGAGGAAATCACCCCTAGTGCTTTACCAGTAGCCCAACAGGGAGCGTTCAAAACTGGTCTCCCATCCAAGTACTACCCAGGGCCGACCCTGCTTCGCTTGCTGCCTGTCTACTAACATGATCTCATTCATGTATCGAGGGACTGCTTGAAAGTACTTTCACCTGTGCTCCGAAGCACTAACAAACCCCAGCCGAGGTTCTTGTAGTTTAATATACCACTTAAATAACCCCCTCAACACGCGTCAAGTGCACGTGCCCTTAGTTCACCACGCTGCTCCCAGGTTACATCCACATAGCGCCCCATTTTGCACTTGCCGAGGCACTGGGTCCAACTGCCCCCCCATCGCGCTTTAAATACCTGGGAAATTTGCCGCGCTTACAACCTGCCCGCTCCCCGCCGCGAATGCAGGCTCGCTTAGCCTGGGCGCCGACTGCAGACTTTGGCCCGACGATGTAGTCCGCAGCGCCCAATGCCGCTTCCTCGCGAATGCCGGGTGCTGGTTCCCTTGGTTCGGGCGCCGGCCGACGGTCAATCCTGCCATGGAAAAGCGATAAAAAATTATTCAGCCCCTAGCTAAGGGGCACGGAGCGAGCCTGGAGAGCGCGGGTGCAAGAGGGCACCTCCCGCGCTCTCCAGGCCTTTTAACCTTTTTCCTGGAATGGGGCTGACCAGCTCCCGCTGGCCCGCCTCCACCTGGCCCCTCCCCTCGACCCGGAAGCACTCTTACTGCTTCCGGGTCAACGGTGGGGGCCTGCAGCAATCGTTGGTGGGGCACCCCCCAGCCGCGTCATCAAGATGCGGCAAGAAGGGGGGGCACGCCCCACCATCGAGGATACGGGGAGGGGGGAAGCCGGGCCCCGCCATACGTGCGTGGGGGCCGAGCGGCCCCCCCTTTCCTTATGGTCTGGGACTACCGACCACCCCTCCCTGTCGTGTGCACCACCACATCAACCCTTAAAGCAATTAGTCATGCGAGAAGTTTTCTTTGGAAGGCAGGGGGTCTCACGACCCCCCGGCCGTATTTATTAAAATATGAAAACAAATTAAAATTATTAAAATAAACATTATTTACACAACCATTAATATGAAAAATTCTTACATTAGATTGCAGCAATGTAGACAGGTATAAAAGGGCCCCTTTCCTGTATAACCACTCAGTTTAACCACCGCTCGCTAAAAATCCTATTATCTCAAACATACCCGCTTTTGAACCTGACGTTTCCAAACCCACCTGTATTCACTCCCATCACATGGTTTCCAAACTCCACCCTACGAACAAAACTATACAAACCTTACAACCACCCATGCTGCTGGGCCTACCAATTAAATTACCAAAACACATCTAGTACTACGTGTTCCTTATATCAACATAAATAAGTCGTGTGCAAACGAAGTCCGTGTGATTTCAAATCCGACTTGCTAACAAAAACATCCATTATTTGTATGGTTAAAACATGCTTTGGAACGGATGCACGCCAAAACTTGAATAAAAGCAAAGGAACAGAAATCGAAAAGAAAAGAAAGGAGTGCTTCAGACCTTTGACAGAGTGATTATATTAATGCCGTTCCACCTCTGAAAGCACCCATGAGGATGACTCGTAATTTAAAAGGAAGTTAATACAAGGTTACGTCAAGGACTTTTCTAAACAACGGTCATCTAGAAAGAATAAGTCATCTAAAAAAGACATTTCTAACCATACAAATAATGGATGTTTTTGTTAACAAGTGGGATTTGAAATCACACGGACTTAGTTTGCACATGACTTATTTATGTTGATATAAGGAACACGTAGTACTAGATGCGTTTTGGTAATTTAATTGGTAGGCACAGCATGGGTAAGGTTTGTATAGTTTTGTTCGTAGGGTGGAGTTTGAAACCACGTAAAGGGGTGAATACAGGTGGGTTTGGAAACGTCAGGTTCAAAAGCGGGAATGTTTGAGATAATGGGATTTAGCAAGCGGTGGTTAAAGTCAGTGGTTATACTGATCGAGACCACAAAGATATAGCAGGTATATATTGGGTTGTTACAGGGTGAATAGGCATGACGGTATAAACGAAGGGTTGAAATAGGTAATAGTGGGGATTTGATTCAGAGGGAAGACATTAGAAGTGAGTAAAAGTATGTATGTGAATGATTGAAGATCTGAGGAAGAAAGAGTGGTAAAAAAGTGAACATGGAAGGGGGATGGTAGGCTTAGATAGATTTTTTTACACAAAGGGGGTTACAAACAGGATTTGAGCCTTGTGATTATACATGTCAATCAAGTAGAAAAGCACAAACTGGGGAGTTGGGGATCGAGTGAGACAAGCGGTATAATTGGAAGGTTAAAAACTGTGGAGCATGGGGATTGAAACAACGGTTACGTCATTTGGGAGTGGGATAGATGTTTACCGATGGGCACGTTTTGTTTTAGAGGGGGGTTTATAATACATTGTAATACAAAGTTTGCGTTTGATTTTTGATTATGTATTGTATGGGGCTGATGTGTATTTTTTTATACTTGTAGATACCCCTGAGGAAGGTCTTAATTTAGACCGAAATACATTGGGTGAAGAAAATGTGCGGGAGGAATGAAGACAGATTATGTGCCTGGGTATAGGCCCGGATTGGGCAAATCCAGAGTAATTTATAATGTGTAAAATGGTTGATCTTCCTTGACGTAATGGATAAAACTGGATGAACTTAGAAAAAAAAATTTGGAATAACTTTGGTAACACTTTTGAGTACGTGTAGATATGTCGCAAATGTGCATACAGACTGTGCTACTCTTTTGGTACACGGAAGCTTGCGTGTCCCCGTTGTGAGGATTTGTTAAAAAAACACGCTTTGGAACGGAGCGCGATGAGTGCATGCATGCCAAAACTTGAATAAAAGCAAAGGAACAGAAAAGAAAAGAAAGGAGTGCTTCAGACCTATGACAGGGAGACTTGGGAATACATCAGAATTGTACCACCAGAGGCGCAACAAGGAGAAATGTATGTATTTCTCCTTGTTTCCTCTTTCTAAGTGTGCTGCATTCTGCAGCACACATAGAAAGAGGATATTGGCTCTGAGGATTGTTTTTGTGTAGGCAGATGTCACTTTCTGCACAAAAGCAATCCTGCCTACAACTCAGACACCCTTGCCCCATGGTGCAAGGGTGCCTGTGTTGGCGTAAGGCAGAACATTCTGCCCCAGTGTAACAGGAATGCACCATATAATGTTAAATATGGCACATTCCTGCCCTCTCCCATTCATGCGCCGCAGCACAGCAAAGTGTGTTGCTGCATTGCGTGAAACCTTGATAAATCGGCCCTTCAGAGTCCACCTATCATCTAGAAGCTTGCCTGTCTGTTCAGAAAGGGAAGGAGTGTGCCTGTCCCTGTAGGGGTAGAGCGTCTGTCCATAATGAATGGTCCAGCATGTAGACAACCCAGAAGAAGCTGATCAAAGTTGGGAGCACAACCAATGCTGATCAAAACATCAAGGGTCACTTGGTCTGCCGACACAGTTTATGTGTTGAAATCTATGAAGAAAACTTGAAACTCAAGACAGCTGTGTGCTGTCTGGCATATCTGCAGGGTTTCAAAAGAGACTAGAGTTGCTGCCACTAGCAGTGTGGCATGCCGAACAGGATCACCGTCATTGCTGTAGGAGAGAGGCTACACTCATGTCCCAGAAGCTGCAACTGTGAAGGACAAAGCTCAAGTGTCAGAACCAATTTGGGTGGCCGCAGGACAGAAACGAGCTACTGGGTCCACACTAGAGTTAAAGTAATTTTCTATTGGCGTCCAGGGGACGTGATACCATAGTTCTGCAAAATGGGTCAAGCACTCCCTTGCCGCAATTGACTGGTAGGGTATTTCAATTACATATTACTGCAGCTGGTATGCAATTATTGCTTATATGCAGTGGTAGTGTCTAGAGGTGGGCAGAATGTTTCATTCTGCCCTTAGAATTAGTGGAATTTGGTGACTCTACGTTACTCTTGTCCCGCAGAGTTCCATACAATATCTGGCAATCGCAGTGTGGCAATTTTTTTCCCTGCGAGCATTCAGAAATGTCAGCGAGAGCGCGATTTGGCATCCGCGGATGCCATTTTCTAATGTAGGCAGGCAGTTGTGAGCGATCATGGTCAAAGGGCTGCTTCTCGAGTAGATTGCTGTTGCTCAAGTAGATTTTCTACTCAAGCGGCAGCAGAATCATCTAGAGGCGTCGCGTACTTTGCGCACCGCATGGTCCCATTTGCACTGAGTTCTCAGTGCCGCTCACATTACTGGAGCTAAATTGCCGTATGAGCAGCATGTCATGAATATTTCTTCCCAAATTCTGATGAGTGAAACTTGCAAGTTCCGCCCACACCTAGTAGTGACCTATTGCCTATGGTAAAAAAAAAACTCAATTAGACAGGAACTCCATGTGACTGTTATAATTTTGTGTACCTAGACAAAACATGGTGAGTGAAAATTTGTACTGGTGTTTGTTAAATACACAGCTGTCCAGAAATTATTTGAATATCAGGGACAGAGACATATTCCAACTCTCAGCCATTAGTAAGAGTTTTGGACCCTACACCTATCCATAATTGGTTCAAGGGGCTGCAGCCGGGTATGGTTTGAACATTTTTCAAGGCCAGCACAGCTGAACTGTTTCACTAGATCACATTCACCATTTCGTAATGTCATATTTTATGCAATGGTGATTATTAGAGGTTGGTATAGTAACAGAATATAATGGCATAAATATAGTCTGACAAAAGTATTGTTTACAAAAATATCTTCCCACTGGAGTTAATAATATAAAAAATCTACACCCAATGATGCAATTTGCTTGCAAATTATATTAAGACCAAGCTATTAATGGTAAACAATATTTTTGTATTGATAGTCTGACTTACAACACTAGAGTTTATGCACCTACTACCAGAAGTAATGTATCTACCACTGGCGTAATCTTACTATTGGTGGTAAAACAGTAGAAGAGACGTTACCACCGGGCATTATTTTTCCTCTTCCACAGCATGATTGTCAATAATTTTCCAAAACCACCAGAGAGAATTCATAGCTCCCTTTATGTCATTATGGGCTGTAGAGTGGGCTCATGCTTCTGCTATGGACAGTTCAAATTATTTGTCTCATTTGTAAGAACATACTTTCAGTAGGTTTACTGGGGTTATTGCACTGTCTTTACTTGTAATAAAGTCTCAAGTGTCTTGTGCAGTGAGAGTCAACGGAAATACTTCATTCTAAATGAGGTTGTGGAAGCTCCCTCTCTAAGTGAGGGGGAAAAATATTTATCACAGCTTTACAGGATGACAACAAAAAGTGAGCCAGATAGAGCAGCAACTTTTGTCCTTACAATGAGAGGGCACACTTTCTACCATTAATGGACATCGACTCATGCCTATCATCCTGAGTAATATCAACATTTGCTCCTCATGATCTGTAGTCATGTACTGATGTTGTGCCAGAGACTCCTACCCAAGGTATTTACTGCAGATGCAATGACTAGTCTCACTTTCCCAGACCATGATGCTGTACAGTAAGTGCCTTTTTACTGCACCGCTTGATGCCCAACAGATGGACAGGCTCAATCTCTATCCATTTATAATGTGTTGAGAGATCCAATTGCTTCTTGGATGCATGACGTGCTGTCTATGATACCAGGAGGCCAACACTTGAATTTGGCTCACTGATGCCGTGGTCGTCATACTGTTATTGCTAAATGGATGAAGGGAATGACCTGATGTATTCACAGCTCCCCAGTCCTCATATTAACCCACCCGGTGTATAGTCCTTGCCTGGGTAGAGAGACTGTATTCACGTCTCTCTCTGTAGTTCCTTTGTCATCCTATCCTAGAATGTATTTCTTTGTGTCCCACCCAGTGTAAGTGTGCCTAACTGCATTTTAGTAAAGTATACTGACAAGTGATGAATGGAATGCATGAGTTAATCTCTGCCACTGGCAATCACTCAGATCATATCCTAACCTATTGTCATTTTGCACACCATACCACCTCAGTTGGGACGCGGCCATATGCAAATTAGCATTGGCTCTGATCCAATGGGAACAATCCATCCCAAACTGCAAGGCCAATTCCTCCCTGACCCAGTAGACAAGCAGCCCATGACGAGTTTTGCAATAGTTATGGCTGATCAGCCAGATATAGGTTGTATTCAGTAACACGGTGTGCACAGGACACATGTCTGGTCATACCCAGCCCACTTAGGGTGACACAATAAAGGATGCAATTAATTAATGGATGGAATGTTTGAACTAATCTCAGCCACTGGTAATCACATTGGCCGCATCCCAAAATCCATTGTTATTTTGCACTCCATGCCACTTCAGTTTGGACCCAGCCGTATGCCATCCCGTCTTGACCCTGCTCCAATGGGACAGTCCAGCCTGAACTTCAAGTCCAGGCTCGAGGAATTTCCTGGTTTTCCTTTGCCTGTACCTGTGTAGTTTTCTGTTGCAAGTTTTACGTGACACTGGTAAGTCACGAGGATGTTATATGCAAGTGTCTACCTTGTTTACCTTTCGCTTGCAAGTACTGTGAAGCTATGATGCACTGGTAATCTGCCAGCATGTTAAATACAAGGTATTTTTAAGTCCTTGCCTAAAAATACCCTGTGAGTGGTTCTGGACCATATAAAATGTTGTTTTTGTGAGAATTATGCACATTTTGTAAGGAAATTACTGATCTTGCATACTCCTTGTGTCACTGTGCCAGGGTCTTCTTTTCCAGGCGATTGTATCATTGACTTCACCTCCAGTATGAGAATTTCACAGGATCCAGCTTTCAATCGCTGTAATTCTTGATGTTCCTTGAATTCCAATCTGCCACTGTATTCAAGTCCCCTGGCAAGAATTCTGCTTTCACCACAGTCTTGTGTTCCATACAAAAATATAAAATATTCCTTCACTAAATCTGACAATTGACGTGATCTTATCCTTCCTAATCAATTGATATAAGCCACTGCTGAGATATTGTCCTTATTTATCAATAAGTTCTTTCCTTTCAGGACCTCCCTGAAACTCTGAACTGCATACACACTTGCCATCAATTCCAAACAGTTTACATGACTCCACCTTTATTCCACCAACCATAAACCACCTATCTGTCTCTCCCAAACAGGCTCCTCATCCTCTCGAACTGGCATCCGTCTCTAGAACAAAATCTGGTACACAACCAAAAATAGCTTGTCTGTTCCATTATTCCAAATTTTGTAACCACCACTTCAACTCCTCTTGGGCCTCTTGCTTCAGATATACTCTGTCCACAAAACACAATCCTTTTCTCAAGGCTTCCTTATTTTCTCTCTGCAATGCATGATAATGCAAAGGGCTAGAAATATTGCCTGCATTGACAAGACAACAAGTCTACCAAAAGTGCTAAATCCCCTAAAGTGAGAAACTCTTTCTTTAAAACCTGAAAATCTCCTTCTTTATTTTCCTTATCTTCTTTTCTGGAAGTTGAAGTTTCACCTATATCGTATCTATCTTGAATCCTAGAAATTCTATCCTCTGTGTTGGGATAAACGTGGACTTCTCTGCATTTATAAAAAAAAACATCTTTTCCAGTAAGGATTTTACTGTCACTAAATCCTTTCCTAACTGCTCAATGTCCTGGGCCATGATCAAAATATCGTCTAAATACACTATGAGTCTTATGCCCCTTTCTCTTAGAAAACCCATACCTGCTCTCATTATCTTTTTGAAGCACCAAGAAGAAGATAAACCAAATGGTAGGCACTGAAATTGATATAATCTTCCGCTCCATCGGAACTGCAGAAATCTCTGACTGTTCCCTTCCATTGGAACTGTTAAATAAGGGTTGTATGACGTTACAACGCATACTTTTACAACGCACACCTTTACAACGCATTTTTTACAATGCAACATCCATTACAACGCATTCCATTACAACGTATGCCATTACAATGAATTTTTAAAAACTACCTTTACAACGCATTCCATTACAACGCATACTACCTTTACAACGCATACCATTACAACGCATAACATTACATTGTATGTATGGTAAGTATTGGATAGTGTAGGGGTAAAAATTACTATTCTAACTCCATGGGGTGCAACAGTAGGGTAAGTGTTGGGTAGTGTAGGGGTAAAAATTACTATTCTAACTCCAGGGGGTGCAACAGTAGGGTAAGTGTTGCATGGTAATTGTATGCATTGTAATGGTATGCGTTGTAATGACTGCGTTGTAATGACATGCGTTGTAATGGTATGCTTTGTAGTGTCATGCGTTGTAATGGTTGCGCTGTAATGGCATGCTATGTAATGGATGTTGCATTGTAAAAGTTTCGTTGTAATGGTAGTGCGTTGTAAAAGTTGCGTTGTAAAGGTTGTTTCCCAAAATAAGCGCCCTTCAGGTTCAGTTTTACTGGCCAGTCTTCCCTTTGCAACATATCTCTTAAACAATTTATCCTCTCCATTTTGAAATGTCTGTAAATTAAGTACTCGTTCAGCTCTTTCAGATTTATAACAGGCGTCCAACCTTTATCTTTTTTTCTGCACCAAAAGCAGTGTGCATATAAAACCTCTCGCAAACTCCTCTATAATTATTATTGCTCCCTTCTGAAGCATATTTTATATTTCTGAATCTACAATTATCTTCTTCTTTCTTGTTAAACACAACTCCCTGTGTTCCTCCATCAGTTGTGGAACCTCCACAAAATCTATTTCAAAACCTTGAACTGTCTTGATGACCCGAGAATCTTTATTGATTTCTTTCCATTTTTTATATTACCTTTTAAGCAGCCTCCTACCTTTTCTAGGATAAAACTAGAAACATTCTCCGTCCTCACCTTGTGATCCTTGGAAACCACGCCTAGTGCCGCTACCTCTTCCTGTACGTCCACTTCTTCCTTTGCTCGGATAGAAATTTTCTCCTGGCTTACATCCTCTACTTTATCCATGATACTGGCTATTGTATTGGGACCTCTGTGCCCCCCGGCGTGTCGAAAGTCCCCATCTACTGGCCCTTCCAAAAACTTGAGGCCCAAAATCTTCCTCATATTAACTTGGGCTTTGTCATGTAGAGGTTAACACATATTTTCCTAGACTCTTTACTAAACCTTCACCAAACAAAAAACCCTTTTTTGTCAGCACTAGGGGGCATATTACCAAGCAATAGCAATAATTATCGCTATTGCTTGGTTAGAGACAACATTTTACCGCTGAGCTGCGGCGATTTTTACCACAGATAAACCTTGGTATTACCAAGGTTTATCGCAAATGCGATAAAAAACGGCCGCAATGCATGAATATCGCTGAAAAGTCCGCGATATTCATGCATTACCAAGCTAATGCTCTTAGCCATGTTATCCACCTCCCATTGGATAACATGGCTAAGAACTGCTCAGGGCAGGTGTTAGCTTTTTGAGATATTCGCGCTTAGCGCGAATATCTCCAAAAGTTGGTAATAGGAGATAGCGATGTTAGCGACTGTTTCCAGTCGCTAACATCTTGGCACACCCACTTTGCATGTCATTAGTGATAAATATCACTGGTATGCAAAGTGGGGCCCAAGATGGTCGCTATCTCTTACTAGCTGTAGCTAACTGGTGTTAGCGACAGCTAGGTGATATGGAGATCATTTTTTCTCCGCTTTCTTGGCTTTTAAAGCCAAAAAAGCAGAGATAAACCCCCTTGATAATATGCCCCTAGGTTCGTTCTCTGCCATATCACCCAATTTGGGGCTAATTTTCATCAGAATTGCTTTCCTCCGTTCAGCCATAAAACTAGCACTGGCATTGCCTAAAAGTATTATTGCCCTCTGGCTCCATCCTCTTAGTAGTTCCAAATCAATGTCATTCTCATTAATATGTGCTTCTTCAGTCATGTCGAATATCTTTGCTAAAAGACTCAGGATATCCAACACTTTATCCTGGCACTCTTTCAAGGAACACTCTAATACTCTCCTTGGGTCCCTATCCATTCTAAAGAAAAAACGGATCACTTCTGGATCCAAATTAGGGGTATAGCAATTTTTTTTCTCCTCTATCAAAAGTCATGAACGTTCTGCCTTAAGCACTCTACGCACCTCCTTAACCATTCCTTTATAAAATTGCTCAAGTGCTCCATTGGCCACCAATCTCCACTTATTGGGTGTCTAATGTTAAATGGAGAGAACATCTCCTAACCCAAAGTATTCCTCAGGACCTCTTTTAAATTTAGCCCAACATTTTCAACAAACTCTTCATCAAGGTTGTTATCCTGGGTAATGTCCAAAATATATTCATCCATTTCCCTGCTCTCATTCGCAGGTGATCCCATTTCAAAGTTATTAAACTCCTCATCCATTGTGTCATTCAAGACACTACTTCTTTGCCACTTAGGACACCCTTTATTTTTGTGTCGCTTTGGACACCTTTCTTTTTCATGGGGTCAAATCCTTACCTTATGTCAACTTCCTCCATGGGTTTTGTCTTTTTCAACCTTTTACTCTTCTGTCTTCATCCCCTGATAAAGAAAACCATTCTTCACCAGATTTTCTGTCTTTCCTTTTTTCCTCGGATAAAATATTGTCCAAGGTTTTCTTAACCTGACCTCTCATTTCTCGCGCTATTATCTTTCTAATAACCTTCTCTTTAAGGTTCCCACTCGACATCCCCACGCTGGGTCCTTGCTCAGCATCCATCCTTATTCCTTTCCAAAAACATTTTATTTTCTCTCAAATATTGGTCTAGTTTACAAATTCATAAATTATCTACCTCACAAAAAACTAGTGACTCCTTGCTTGAAAAATCACCTCAGTGTTGAGATCGTAATTTTATCTGTGCTTTCAAATTATTTGCTACCTTAACTCTCATTATTCTTAAAACCCCTAACTAAAATTGCGAGATCACAGCAGCCAAGCCAACCTCTTTCTCAATTGTTTTAAGCAGTGTGAGTGATACACAAAGCGTATGTTTGGATCCTGCTTCTTCCATCTTCACACAAGCTCGGTTGTCTCCTTTCAAAGGGAAACACAGGCCTGCACCACTTGCGTGTACTGGGGCATATTATCAAGGAACGGCGTTATAATTATCGCCGCTTTAGCGTCAGAAAACTGCTGCTAAAGTGCCGATAATGGGCTTGATAATATGTCCTTGTGAATTACCATAGAAGCCCATGTTCTGGTGTGATCATGGGCTTCTATGGGAATTCTCGACTGCATATTATCAAGCCCATTATTGCCGCTTTAGCGGCAGTTTTATGCCGCTAAAGCGGTGATAATTATAACGCCATGCTTGATAACATGCCCCGCAGTTCTATTCTGCTCAAAAATAAACACCCGCACACATAGACTACCACATTGGGCTCATGAAGCGCGAATGCTCCAACGGACACTCGTAACTTCAATTACCTTGTGATTACTTAAACGACCTACATTGCAATACAGTAACCTTTACAAAATAAAAATAAATACCCCTTTTAATCCCACATTTTTTACATGAAAGATTTAACAACACATTTGATATTCTAAAGACTCCAATTCCTAAGTATCTTAAATTCACTATTTTAATTTGAATATAAAGAACACCTTTATAAATTAGAAGCTTTCCTAATTACAACACACCAATAAGATCAACAAATCAATCCTCAACAAAACATATATATATATAGTTCAGTGAAAGAATACTTATCTCCATAGGACCATCATTTAAAAGAGGAGGAATGTTATGTGCATGGGAATATTTATGGTTCTAGATTGTGTTGAATTGTTGGAAGTAATGCATAATGGCAGCCTCCGGTCTTGAAATGAAATTTCCCTTTCTCCTTTTCAGTGTCTGTATGTTCAAGTTTGCGGTGAAATCTGTGTTGTTTCAGGTGTCAGTAGTTGTTGGTGGCCTGGAGGTGTGTAATGAATGATGTTGCAGGGCCTATTTGCATTTTATTACACTCTTGGATAAGCTTCTTTAAATCCTGATAGGCTTGGAGTTGTTACGCACTGAGGGGCAGATTTATTATTCTTGCAAGCAGCGCAATGCAGCAAGCCCTGTTGCTGCGCTGCATGAAAGGGTAGGAATGCACCGAATTTACCATTATACAGGGTATTCCTGTCCTTTCCTAGTACTTGCACACTTTGGCTGCCGGCACCAATGCAGGTACCCTTGCATCAAGGTGCAAGGATGACTGCATTGCAGGCAGGAATGTTTTTGTGCATTGCATTTTGACACATTCCCAGGTCTACCACCAACGGTAAATTTAAGAATGCACCAAAATCCATAGGTGGATGCATGGGAACACCCACACTCCACCAATAGAGCCGCACGTCGAGCTGCCTTGCGTAACTCCAGATTTAATAAGCCATCCAGGGCCACGCAAGGTGACCTTGCATGGTTTGATATATCTGACTTAGGATTTGCATCAGGCTAGCGCACCCGTGATGGCGCAAGAGTGACACAAAACCTTGATAAATCTAGCCCTGGGTGTTTAAACTCCAGTGTTGACCCGTGTTGATCTGACAATAAATACTGCTGAAAGTTCTGCATTTGCAGGGGTAGGGCATATTTCTACAGTTAGTACATATTTATCAACATTTTGCGTCACCTTTGCATCATATAAGGGGGCGCAAGGGCAACACAACACAAAACCTCAATGAGATTTACCAAGCCACACATGGCCATCTTGTGTGACCCTGTGTGGCTTGATACATCTGGAGTAATGCAAGGTAGTGTAAATTGCTGCCTTGCATTACTCTGCCCCGGAGAGGCGTTCCATGGGTGGCGAGTGGGTGCTCCCATATCCATCCATGGATTCTAAAGCATTCCCAGATTTACCGGTACTGGTAGACCTGGGAATATGTCAGAATGCTACGCCTCTCCTGGAGAGCATGAAAGAGGAGAAACATCTTTATTTGTCTTTGTTTTTTCTTCTTCTACATGTGCTTCCTTCTGCAGCACACGCAGAAAGAAGAAAAAGCCTCAAAGGATTGTTTTTGTGCAGGAAGGTGTTCCTTTCTACAACAAAACAATCCTGCCTGTAATAAAGGCACCCTTGCACCATGGTGCTAGGCAGCAGTTTATGCACCAGCACAGCCAGAGAGCAGGGGTGTGTCGTATAATGTTAAATATCGTGCATTCTTGCCCTGTCCCTTTCATGCAGTACAGCACAGCAAGGTGTCTTGCTTCATTGCGTTGCTTTGCATGAACTATTGATAAACATGGCCCTTAGCTCCCGAAATTGTGACAGAGGGCACAATGAAGGACAAATGCTGCTATGGCTTAACAGAGACAAAATTAATGTTTTCCTAGATTTGAGACAAGCAAATAGTTCCCAACTTTTTGATGGGATAAGTGAGGGTGTTTGTCTGAGGTGCCGAGTTATAAAGAAAACCATAGTGTGCCTACCGGGTGCGAGTCGCCCCCCCCCCCCATAGAAGACATGAAGCAGCTTGTTGTCGTTCACCGCGTAGTCTTTTATTAAAATTTCAAGCAGTGTCATTAATCCTTTATTCATCTTGATTAAGGTAAATCTTAAAAAATACTTGCTTATCAACACCACAGCATTAAATAATCTCAAAGTTATACATTGCCATTATATTTACGCCCTGCTCTCCAAGGGGCCTTGGCTTGTCCTTCGGGCTGCGCCAGCAGGCCACAACCAAGATAGCCTGCTCTCCTTAAGTTGACCGCCCACCGGTCAACAGAGCCGCAGGTAAATAATCTGCCACTACTTGTGACGAACATACCGGGGTATACCCCCTCCAATGTTTATAAACCGACACCCCGTCATCACGGGTAGGGCAGGAGTGGTCAGGACCACCAGCAGGTCAGTCCCCCCTCTCCCGCCAGCCCAGAGCCCCACAATGACTGCTTGCCCTTTCCATGGGCAGCCAGTCCATACCAAAAGGGAAAGTCCACACCCTTTTCTTGCCTGGGACCCCGCCATTCTCTTCCTTGTTGCAGGGATGGGTCGGTGGGTAATTCTTTGCTGGTCTGCTGCCGCCAGAGCTGCTGAGAGAGGACAAAGAGGGTTAGTTCAGCCTCCCCCGAGGCTTTTGTACCCTCGGGGGAGGGAAGGTCAGCTCTGCCTGCCTGATGACGTTAGGCTCACGTGGTAGGCTCACGTGATCATGCCCATCCTCCTTTCTTGGTGGCTCGTCATTTCTGACTCGAAGACATCTCTGCTGGCTCCCGCCCCGTATGCCACTAAGAGCGCCACGCCCCTAGGAGCGGGTGGCGCCGTTTAGTTCCATGCATGAACAGTTAACAAGTCTAGTTTTTTGCATTATGGGACTTGTAATCTTGTTTAACCAGGAGGTATGGGAGAAATTACTCATTCACGTAGTGCTGGGTCCACAAGACAGATATGCCCAAGAATGAAGCAGAACAGGGTCTTTGCTTCTGTACATTGGCAAAATCTCACAATGTTGGAAAAGACCATCACCTATCTCTTGCCTAAAGTACTGTTAACACTGCTCTCAAGTTGCACAGGTCCATGCATGATTAGTAATAGTATAAATATTTATTCTGTTAAGATAGATCCATTAAAAAAACTCAAAATCTATAAAAACAGTCAAACATGTTATAAAAACACGGATACCTTAAAACATCAGTTTACACTCAGTAAGTTATCCAGATTCCAGAGCCACCATTATAGTTCATTAAAAACTGCTCAAGTCATAAGAAGAAAAGCAGTCTCAGACATTACAAAAACAGATATCCAATACATTTCCGTAATCGGATAATCGATTGTCCATCTTCCGAATACATCAAACTGGCAATCATTGCTATGGAAGATACTCTATAAAGAGGGGTTTCAAGCATTTCAGACGGTGCAAAATGCATTTGATCACACTTAACAAACAAAATTAAATAAAATTTAGACCATGCTTCCCGTAGCTTAACCCCTTCGATGCGGATGACAAAGCCAGCTCGTCATGGGCATTACCTGCGCTACACGGATGACGAGCTAGCTTTGTCACAAACCACGCATTTTTGAAATTCCAGCGCACAGCGGGAAAACGCGGTAGCGCGGTAGCGGTTAATTACAAAGCTCAAAAGAATTGCTACGTGTAAGGAAGTATGAAAATCCCTGAGCAACATAAGGTGCAACATAGCAGGCCTCACTTTTTTACATTTTCGATTTTTAAGAAGGGATATTAAAAAACGTTTTCTTGGGCAGATAAAATAGGAACAAAACAGAACAAAATGAATAGTAGTTTGCGTGGACGAATTATCACACTCACAGGGACTCAAGTGTGCCCGGAGCTGACTAGCCCTTAGGGAAACTAATCAGTTGTACAAAAAGATTAAACCAAAACTTTGTTAACAACTGCCGATGATAAAAATTAGTCACCCATGTCAGGTAAGGTTCTATAGAAGGTACTGTTTTTATTTGGCAAAAGGCCCGGGCAGCAGATTTCTGCAGGGTTCATCACTTTCCCTTGTGGCAACAACGCGAGTGATGAACGTGCGTTTAACCCAACCTTAGTCTACTTTAGTAATCTTTTCCAGGGTAAAAAATAAATCCGGGCAGCCCATGCTCGTGACCTTCAACTTTACATAATCAAACCAGGGTATTGCTTTTACATTGTCTAGTAAGGGTCAGTCCCTAATGATAAGTCTGTTCAAGGTTGGCTCATTTTTGTCCCACACTGAAATCCAAGGGCCTTAGTGCAATGATGTCTGAAATATATTTAACACCCAGTTCTTCGTAGACAGCAAAAGTTGAGATGCTCTGCGGTCATGGCAACAAGCATCTGGCAAACCTATTCCCCTCAATCTGAATCATGTGACAAACCTTTTACTCCCAAATATGACTGCCAAAGGTTTGTAGCAGACACACATTTAGGTCTATAAATTTGGAGAGGAGGCTTGATCAGTTACCTGCCCAGCCTAGCGCCAAAATCCAATACTGCTACCCATGGACGAGTGAGCATTAATCTTTTAGACATGAGAAGTGGACCCCAGGCATTCCATTTATCAAGCAAAATACCCAGGTAATTAAAAGTGGGTACCTGAGCAATTTAAGCTTATTTCAATTAAAAGCTTTATGTTTGATGGGTTTGCGACCAACAACCTTTATATACAATTTTGTATGATTTGTGAAAACATCTAAATGATCCATAAAATCAGAAAAGGTGTCTAGGAAGAGTTGCATCCCCACAGTCATTCCCGACTTGAGGACGGCATCGTCTCCATAGAGCAGAACTGGTATCATGTGCGTACCTACGCGAGGGACATCACATTTCTTCTCAGGTACCACATCCTCTAGGCCACTAATGTAGATAACAAATAAGAAAGGAGCCAGAATGCAACCCTGCCTAACACCACAGGTTATTGGAAACATCTTGAACAATAGTTATCTGTTCCAAATCTAACATTTTCGGACATATCCTTATGTAAATCTCCCAAAAAGGGCACCAGTATCGGATCTACTCCCAATGACAAAATCATAGCCGGTAACTTTGTTCGGTTTACGCTATCAAATGCAGAGGTAAGATCCATAAAACCTAAAAATAGGGTGCCCTTTTTGGCCACAGTATATTTTTGAGTTAGTAAGTATAGGTTCAGGGAGTGTTTGATGGTACTAAGACCAAAACTGTAAATCAGAGATGATGTCATTCTCTTTATCCCATAAGTATAGCCTTTCCAGGATCACCGGACCCAAGACCTTGACAGTTGTATCAATTAAGGAAATGGGTCTAAAACATCTTGGGTCAGCTCGATCAACGTTTTTACAGACAGGGACAACAATGGACTGTGCCCATGAACTAAGCGGCATTTAAAACATTAGATAACAAGGGAGCCCAGATCAAAGGATCAGTCCTAAAGACATCTTTTTTTTTTAAATTACATTTTATTATACATTTCCAAATAGTACCAGTAACAGAGTACATTCACTATACAGTGCCATCAAAAGCAATACAGTGTAATGGTGCATTGTGGTCTTGACAGTACATCATATAGTTAGAAATCTGTAAGGCGATCCTTATTTCTCTACAGCCTTTAGGTATTAGCAGAGCAAGAGCACATATAGTAACAGCTTATGAAAAACAATTACAGCTTACATATCAGGTGCCAGCAGATGTAGACAATAAATAGACAGTGAACGGACCCCAGATGTCCCTGTGAGAGGATGCCGCCAGCAATTCCTCAGCATAGTGCTCAAGGCGCTCCCTACAGCATGCCATATCTTTAAGTCATTGTGACAATCTAGGTGGTTGACCCCGCCTCTAGTGCATAGATACTATTCTTTTCGCGAGTAAAAATGCAACCGCTACAAACCTTCTGTGCACCGTCTGCAACTGCTTAGCGTATCTCAGAAGGCATATTTCTGGATTAAGCGAAACCTCTTCTGATATCATATTCGTGAGGGCCCCGTAACCTCCAGCCAGTACTGATTAATTTATAGGGTAGGTCCATGCCAGGTGTAGGAAGTACCCACCCCCATTCCACACCTATCACAATTCACATCTGATCTTAGTCCGTATCTAAATAGTTTAGCTGGGGTGTGATATGTCTGTTGGAGGTATGTAAAGTGTATGATGCAAAGGTTACAATTGGGTGTAAGTAAGCCAGTAAGCGTGCAGCAGAAACCCCATTCCTCAGGCGTGAGCGGGGGATCCAAAACCCCATTGTATGTGCCCAGGGCCCTCCGCTCTTCCCTGCACCCCTTCAGCAGAGCAGCTTTATATAATGTGGTGATAAGGAGCCTACGTATTGGCATGGTAAGCAGGGCCTGAAGGGAGGCCAAGGCTGCCGGCTTCGCAGGAAAGGGCTTTTACAGTTGTTTCACCGTTCCACGTAGGTGGGATCATGTGAACACCAAGAACGGGGTCTGTGGTTGCTGTGAGGCAAAGTCTGACAAAGAGAGGAAGGACTCATCAGGAAATATATCCCCCATGTTTGCATCTCTTAAGATCGTCAGTGCCCCGGCATCATGTGTGACAAATAGATCTGGGCGATATACCGCTTGGCAGGGTGTATAACAAAGTTATCCATTTTATAAATAAAATAGCTTAGTAAATGTTTCTAAGTCCGAAGGTAGAAGAGGTTACCGGGACCAACCGCGAGAGTCAAGCTGCCCACTTCAACCGTGAGCCGGTCTGGATTCTTGTTTCATTCTGCTGAAAAGCTCCGGAGGTCTGACTTCCATAAGTTTGATCGAGAGCTCATTGAAAGGCTAGCTGGCGAATCCTCACCGAATCTTGTCTGGTGGAGAGCTTCGAGGGACCCTGGGAAAAAAAGCTCCAGAAAGGTTTCTAAGTCAGAAGGTAAAAACTTTGACTGAGGCCTACCGTGAGGGGTAGCCGTATAGGGCTCCATCACAGTCAGCCTGAAACTTTGACTTTGTCCCGCTCTAGAGCGACCAGATGTCCCAATAGGCGCTATAGGTTTCTATGTGCTATATAGACCTACATCTTTAAAAATTCATATCCACGGTTCTCTACATTAGATTTTTCCTTTTGTTTTGGTGTCATTTTAAAGATAAAAATATTTCCTATTTTTATAAATTGGTAGTGGATTTTTATTGTGTGTTATGTTTTAATTATTTACTGAACTGGTGTTTTTAAATGCTTTACATACCTGTCTCTGAAGTTAAGCCTGCCTGTTTGCAGCCAAGCTACCAAGGGTTGAGCATGGGAATGATTTTCAGAGACCTATTCTTAGCCCTATATTGTGTTAGTGGCCTTATTGCCAGTGATAGATGTATATTTATCACTACTAATAATCCACATCCAATAGTCAGGTACCAAGCCATGGGTGGCAAACTGCTCTTTTTCCCTATGCATACCAGTTGAAAGTGTGAAACAATTGGTAGATTCTGTTGCAGTCATGATATAAGGCAGAACAGCCAATGTGGTTTTGAAATTTGTCTGCCCATTAATAAAAGCTGGCTGATCTGTCTGCTCATCGCAGGAACAGTGGGGGTTAAAGCGCTTCCCCACTTTGTATGCTGAGATTGCCCTGATAAAAGAGTGGAGGAACAAGGGCCTGCATCATTTGATTTCCCCTTGTAAAATTGAGTTACCTTTGTTTTGGGAATCTTTGAAGCCTGCACATTGGTCAGATGGCTCCCTCTGCAAAGAACGCCCTCCACTTCCACAGTTAGATTATCAATTTCTTGTAAACTACAGTCATCAGCCGCATGTCTATGAGAAATCTAGGACTCTTTCACTGCACACAAGGAACCCTCAGTAGCCTTCCTCTTATCCATATTGAAAAGAAAAATCTACATCCAAGAGGCCAAAGGCTTAGGAAAGGAGTCACAGTGAAAGGGCCAACACATGCAAAAAAGGCAACTAAAAAGGCTCACTTTTAAGCCCCTGAGGTATTAAAAAACAGTCTTACCCAAGATGATCAGGCGGTACCCAACCGCAGAGCCTTACGTAGAAAGGGACCGCCTGCCAATGGTGTGGGGGTCTCTGGGTGACATTAGGATGCGCCCACCACATTGGCGGGCACATCCTGCATTCTTGACATTGCGGCGGGCGGTGCTCTCAGCACTGCCCGCCGCAATGCCAAAAAGGAATATCGTGCAGTTCCATGCACAACGTGACAGGCACAGCGCGGTGCCTGCCATGTTGTGCATGGAACTGCGGGACACCCCCCACCCGCACGAACACCCTGGGGGCACATAATGGTCCCCCAGAGACAAAACCGCATGCCTTTCCATGGCGGAGTCTCCGCCATGGAAAGGCATTGCACCGCCATGATGCTAATATGGATGGCATATTCCTTGCCTTTTCCGCCCGGTTGGCAATCTGGCGGATTGCCTACCGGCGGACGGTGTTCCCGCCTACCGGGGTCCCCCCCGCCATTCACTTTCTCAGGAGCTCTGCTCTACCGCCCGACATGCCCCTATAAGACCTTCGTGGATAGCATAGGAGATATCGTGAGCTCACTTACTCTCAGATTCTCTAATTTCACCTATCAGGTGATCTTAAAATTCACATAGATGTTAAAAATGACCCGGTTGGAATGCATTTCCGGTAGATCATGGGCACACGCAGCCTTAAACAGCGCATACTCACCCCCACCGACAACGCTGGCCACACCCTGGATGGTATCTGCTCTAACCTCACAACCCTTACAGTTAAGACCCCAGTTAGCTGAACCTGGCCCGATCACATGCTTATACCCCTGGAAATTGGTTACCAGGGCATGAAAAACTTCCAGGGCCACATCCCTACCACTCAAAACATCAAGCCCAGGTAGAACGATATGGCAGCCCTTCCAAATCTCAATCTAGAACCTTCAGTATGCAGGCCTAGGCTGCCGGGGGACCCAGTAGTAGACAATCAACATTTCACGCAGTGGATGTCCACCTTGAGGGATCGCTTTGTATCCCCAGGTCAACAAAACAACCGACCGTTTAGGAAACCCTGTGTTCCAAGGTACACCAAAAACCTGAAAGAAATGCATAGACGCTGAAGGAACCTGGAATGTAGATGGCGCCTAAAATATGAACAACCTGAACTAACTAAGTTCAAGGCAGCTCTTAAAAACTACCATAACAAATCAAAGCTGCCAAGAAATCCAATTTTACCTAAATGGTTAAACAGGCTAACTCAAACCAAAAAACTATCTTTAAGATACTCAACGCTTTTACCAATCCCATATTCCTTAAACAAGTTATCTCCTCAACATCTCTGTGACCGCATAGCGGACTTTTGCGAACAGAAGGTCCAGTCACTATAACAAGATTTTTCAGTACTCCCATCTCTTCCACTAATACTAACGTCGATTTAGGAATAAACGTACCTTCCTTTCGAGCTTATCAAACCATCAGCCCAGACGAAAATCGTCAGGCTACTCTTGCTGTTAAATTGGGTTCTCCTTTTGACCCCTGTCCCCCTTTAATTTTACATGCTATAATAGATACTGTTAATCCAGTCATCAACAATATAATAAATGCTTCCCTGCCGCTAGCTGAAGATCCCAATGAATGGAAACTTGTGGCAGTCAAACCTCTCCAAAAGAAACAACTTGCCGATCCCACTAACATCGCCAATCTTAGACCCATCTCCTTGCTCCCAGGTCTAAGTAAGATCACTGAAAAGTTAGTTAATTCTCAATTTATGACTTACCTGGAAGGAGTAAACATCTTACATCCAAATCAATCAGGTTTCAGGCCTCACCACTCCACGGACTCAGCCCTCCTGTACGCGGCTGAATCCCTTAAAGCCGCCCTCAACCAGGGAAGGAATGTGGTGTTGGTCTTATTAGACCTATCAGCTGCCTTCGATACGGTCTCACATGTCATCCTCGTGGACCGTCTTGAATCTTACGGTATCTCTCACCTCGCCCTGGCCTGGCTAAAATCGTTTCTAGAAAACCAAAGACAAGTCATTACCTTTTGACAATACCAGTCATCAGAAAAACCTCTGCTCTCCGGGGTTCCACAAGGGTCCATCCTCAGCCCAGTGCTTTTTAGGTCGAGCCTGTAACACAGTGCATGCTCTGTTCTGGCGAAGACTTTATGTAAGGGCTTTCAGAAATTTGCGTGGATCTTTTGAACAAAGACAGCACGCAGTTGGGCAAAGGAGGGCGCATTGCTCTGCCCACGGCCTATTGGTTGCGGTTACCTGCACGGCCGCCATGTGGTTTCAGTTATCGTGCCCAGACACGGGCGCGATAATTTAAACCCGATGTCTCGCTGTGACGCGCGTACACCACTCGCGGGCTTGTTTGCTTACTGTTGTGCCGCGATGCTGTTCCTCATCACCGCGAGGGCTCGAGCAGCATGGAGTGCCCCGGGAGAGGTCAATGTGGCTTTTGTTGTAGCACTTGACTCGGCCTGCTCCCCTACAAAGCAGGCGCCCGCCCTTTAGCTGCGGTTCTTAGCGGGACACATGGCGGGGGCGTCGAGCCAGCCCTTTCCCGCCTTGAAGGAGCATGAGTCAGGGAGCAGCGTGCTGCTGGGTCTGACTGACAGCAGCGTTACTCGAGGGAAGTTAAAGTGCAGAATGCGGCACTAGAAATGGATTGCCTCAAAGCTGAGGTGCCAGTGCGGTCCATCTTCATTCCTCGTCGCCAGCTGTAGTAGGGACACTGCTAGTGAGGGTGTGGCAGGAGGTGGATCCGGTTCTTATTCCCTCGAAGGCATCTCTGCTTTGTGTGTAAAATGGATATTCAAGAACTGGAGGCCTTTGCGCAGATCTTCCAACTCCTTAAGAATCTGTACGTTTCACACTTTTGGGGTGCGGGTTCGAAATAAGAAAGGTAATATGAGCTAGTAAGGCGGAAGAGGTAGAAACAGCAACGTAATAACTAACGGTGTAAGGTGGCTCAGCGAGTTAAACTTTAAGTGTTGGCATTAGCTGTGACTTGTAGGTCTCGATATCAGGTTCCAGCAAGACGAACTGACCTGTTCATCCTTCCGAGGCTGGTAATTCAGTACCATATATATTGTATTGGTTGATATTAAGTCCTGTTATGCAGGGTGCTAAAAAATAGTAAACGCTGAAGCACTACAACATTGGAAATACTGTTTACCGTGAGTGAAGAAGAAAGTTAAAAAAGAAACAGGAAGTAGTAAGAGAATGTGGAATTCGACTGCACAGGGAAGAACAAAAGGGACAATGTTAGAGATATGGAAAAGTAAAACGGAAGAAAACGCAAATTACGAAATGTTTGCATTCCATTTTGATATATGACGTTATACAATGCGCAAGTAATGTACATTCATTTAGCACATTTGCCGTACGGGACGTAGTGTGTGTTTTTAAGTGTGAGGAAGGAAGCAATGCTTAATTTGTCTATGGATGCAGATGGTGGGCATTGGCGTTCATATCTGGGGACCAGAACTTATTTTTGATTATCAGACATTGACCCGGAGAAAAAGAGAGACCGAAAAGTGACAAAGGAAAACAGGAAGTTGTAAAACAGGAGGGATAAAACATAACTTGCAACGGTGGGAATGAGGAGGTAGGAAGTGTAGTGTGTTGGAACATAGAGGTGTGAGGTAAATCAGGGTTCCTAAAACAACACATACTTTTAGGGAATTTAAAGATGAGGGGACCATCTAAAAAAGCTGCATTGCTGCTAGAGATTACCTGAAAGGATTTTAGAGTCGATCATTATTGAGAAACCAATTAGCATTTTTGCCAGTAAACTTAAAGACTATAATGTAGGGCAAAAAATAGACCCGTTTCTGTGTCTTTTTTATTTCAGACTGCATGAGCCACTGTGTAGTAATTGTATAGCTCTTCAATCCCTGGCAGCACAGCCCTCAGGATAATGTGCTGCATGGCTAAACACTTATATGGTCCCAAAAGTGAGACGTATTGGCTATGCCAATGCTTGTTATTGTCTATATGCTCCTCTGATTAGTATGATATCGTCCTTTAACATCAAGACCATCTCATATGCGTACGACACACAGCTAATCCTCGTCCTAGATAAAAATACTACACTGGCTGAGAAAAATCTTGGTCATTGCCTCACAGCAGTTTTTCATTGGATGAAAGCTAATCGCTTAAAATGTAATTCAGAAAAAACAGAAGTCATGCCATTGGGGAAAGTGAATACTTTTACCCCTAGTCTATGGTGGCCCTTTCACACACCCCTGCCCCCCAATACAGTAACGGTAGCCATGAATTTGGGGGTCAAATTTGCTTCAGCACTGTCCTTCCACCAGCAATCCTTAGCAGTGGCTGGCACCTGCTTCCACCTGATAAAATCACTTAAAAAGTTCTTTGACTTACTCCCCAGTACGGCGAGACAGGCAGTCGCATTGTCCCTAATTACATCTAGACTGGACTACTGCAACAGCCTCTATGCAGGAGCTAACAAGTCGGTCCTACACAAATTACAGATGGTTCAACAAGCTGCAGTCTGACTAGTACTAAAATGGCCCAGGAGGGCATCAGCATCTGCTGCACTGGAAGCACTACATTGGCTTCCGATCCACAAAAGAATCCTGATCAAAATCTTGATAATTACCTTTAGAATCTTTCAGGCCCCCACTACCTTTGGCCTAGGTTTGCGCGGTATATACCATGCCCTACTCTCAGATCATCTAATCCTCTAAGACTCCCAGCCTTCTGACAGGTCTCAAAAGGGGGAAAATCAATTGCAGTGATTGGATCCAAGGCCTGGAACCAACTCCCCAATAACCTTCGTTTCATCAAATCTGAAACCCTTTTCAGGAAACCCTGAAAACCTGGATTTTTACGGCTCCTGATAAATGATGTAGAGCACTCATCTAAACCATTTCTTTGTTTCTCAGCCTCACCCAACCTGTCTGCCAAGCGATCCGCTCAGAGCCATGATGCTTCTCGTAGGGACAGCTGCGCTTTACAAAACCCTTTTACCATAACATAATGCCCGCGGTAGGTCACTGCCTTCACCGCCCTCTCACTCTGGTTTTCTCTTTCTATACCTTATCCACCATATCTTCCCATCTCCAATTACAAGATGCGCTCTTTGGATTGTTAATCCTGTACCCTGGTGGTAACTACTAGAGTACATTAGAATGGCAGGGGGGAATCAAGGCACCACACCAGTCCACTATATGTGACATCGCAGAGTTAGGTGTCCGATGGGTGAAAAGTGAGATCTGCTCCTCCAGCTTCAGGGCCGGCAGGGATCACCCCTGCCGGCCCTGAAGCTGGAGGACGAGCAGGCCCATCTCCCATTGCTTCTACTGGGTCATCGAGGTCCCGGGCGTGGGACATCTCTACAAGGGGCTCCACCACCCACAGTGGTGGCTCTGACACTCGGTCTCACATTTCAGGGCCAAAGAGCTGTGCAGAAGAGTGGCCTAACCCAATCAGCCTTCTGCTGCTGGCAGTAGTCACCCGCTGGTCTCAGGGATGGGGGAGCGGGCTGAGGAACAATCAGGTCCCGAAGTACCTCAGTCTCATTGCCAAATAGGGACCAATTTTCATTGCCGGCCAGAAGACTCTGCACCCTCTCACCATCATGAGGGAGAAACTATCATATCTGATTTGATAATGGGTTTCCAGGTATCTCAACAAAAGCGGGTTGAGGTGCTAAAGTGAGCAAAATGTGCCAATGTGGGCAGGATGATGCAGGATCATAGGTGCTAGGCACAGAGAATTAGCAGACTACATCCACCATGTTGCGTGCTGCTCGTCCTCATCCTTAGTTTATGTTTTTTTACCTGAGCTTACCACATGTCACTCTGAAGAAAAATAACATCTTTGTTTTAAGGCTGCTTCCTGGTTATCCTTCATACTCTTAATAAGGAAGTTATCTCTTTTCGTCTCTCGTTTCCTTTTTTAGTGTTGGTGTTGAAATGCTTTATATTTCAGCAAGCAGCAAGTCCACTCCTCATCTGGAAGACAAGGCAGATGTAATTAGTCTTTCCTATTTTGAGAAAATGTTTGAGGTAATTATTCTTTCCTATTTTATCCTCTAGCCCCCTCTCTCTTTCTCTCGCTCCATAATGGTAGTCTCTCGCTATATACTTCCCCTCCCATTCTTGTTTCCCTAAATGTTGGAGACAACCATGGAAATTCCCAGGGTTTCTCACTTTGATGTTGGGTTAGGCCTGAGGACCTTCTGTATGCTAATTGATCGTCTCTGTTTAGGATCTGTGTTTAGCTGAGGACTTGGCAGGTTGGAGTAGACATGGTGCCCTTAAGTTGGGAGATGATGCTCTCGATTGGATGGGTCACTTGAACTCCTGTGGGTGACTGACATGTATAGATATCCTTTACTCATGATCTTCCATGATACTCGCAAATGCCTCTGTTGAAACCAGCTTACCCGCATACTCCCCTTCCTCGTGGCACACTCCTAATGCAAGTCTTAAATTAACTGGGTAAAAAAACATCCACAAAAAATAAAAGTACATAAAAACTAGCTCTCGTCTGGATTATGATGTTTTCTTATAGAGTCACGATAGTGGAAGCTTAGGTTTGTCTCTCAGTTATGTTTCTCTCTCCAGTTGGCAGTTAGTATTTTTGTCTCCTTTTACGCCAGACCCTCGGTGGTCTTTTGTCCCCCGTCTTGCTCCCTTTGCTCCTTTTTAGGTCGAGGCTACCGTCGCACTGCGAAGCAGTGGGAGGAGCCGAAGATTTAATGACTTCAACAGTGGGGCTTTAACCCGCCTCTCTCTTCCATTGCCTAGCTTCGTAAATGGAGGCTAGCCATTGGAAGAGATGTGCGTCACTCATTTGTAGTCCCGGCTTGAGCAGATTCGTGGGTGTTTCTTTAACATTTTTTAAGCCCCGTCTCTTTTTCAGAGCTGGGCCTTTGTGGGCGTTTCCTTTTTTTTTTTTTTACAGGGCTGTTTTTGCGCAGTTGGTAACGTCTCTGTTGCCGGGATGGACGTACACCCCAGGCAGGCCAGGATGTTTTCCTTCTCTGCACCCCCCCTCCCTCTCCATGCTGCCTCGGCTCAACACACACACTCCGCCGCCACCACCGCCTCCCCCTCTTTGCTTTCTCTTTGTATCAGAAACAAACGGTTGACACCCTCGGCTGCGTGCCTATTACCAAAAATACGGACATTATAACGCTGAAAAATAAACGCCGAAGACAGCTGCTAAATATAATTTGCAGGGACGAGCTCCGCGCCTAAAGCTTTCACCCGCACGGGCAGCCGTGCTCTGGGATACGGCTCTCCGGTAGATGGCACCGCCCATCATCAGGAGGCAGAGTGGGTCATGTGCACCAACGCACCTGGTAGGAGGAAGAAGAGCACTGGCAGTGCCGAGGAAGGGGAGGGATGCTAAATGGGTAACTTGAGTGTTACTGTTAAGTTGTGAGTGGAGTGGAGGACGGAATTCGCTGTGCCGTGAAGGAGGAGGGGGCTTGGAAACATGGACGAGAGCTGGAGCGTGCGGTAGCAGCCACTCTCTCCCCGTGTGAAGGAAGCCCCGTCTGCCGGCGGTGGTCGTCTGAGTGAGAGAAGGCGGGAGCGCTCGGGGAGAGCCGGGTCACACTGTGCAGGGAGCGCGGAGCAGGGGACACCTGTCTCTCCGCTCCATTATTAGTCTTGATTACATGGTAAAGTATAAATAAATAACGTTTTTTTGAATGACCAGGCTTCTTTAAGCCGGATACGTAACCACGCATGTCCCAGCTGAGAGGACCCGTCTGTTTCACCGATGATTGACTAGAGTAACAGGGTGAGCATCCCGCCGTTTGTAGCTTGGTTTTTGTATCATTGAGACACTTCTTTTTGTGGTTTTTTAGTTCACTTTTTAACAGATTGCTGATTTTGCTTATAGATAATGCGGCTATAATTGTCAGAGGACGGTAATAATCGTTTTTTTTTTTTTTGTACGCCGTTTGGCGTTTGCGGTCATTTAATGCTTTGCGCATTGTTATGCACAGAGAGGAGATTGCAGTCTTTCATTAAGAGTGGTGCACGTAATTTTGATCACATTCGTTTGTCTGCTTTACACTATGAGCACACGCAGTGGGGTACTTTGTTTGTGAAGTCCTGCTCCTTAAATGTTGCACTCGCAGCTAACAGTAGCATACACATAATGATGTACCCTTGTACAGTGAGATTCTAGCATTTATTACTGTTCCAGAGTCCTAGCAAGGAAATATCGCGCAGCCAATTTCGATTCCGATGTTTGAGGTAGTGATTGTAAAACTGATTCAAGCCTAAAGTCCTGTGTCCTTACATGGTGCATTGGCAGCGAAACTACGTGAAAGTTCTGTCTATTCATGTGAAAGTCACTGTATAAACTCATGCCCCAATAAGCATACATGCAATAAAAGTGAGCAGAAAAGATTAATCCACCTAAACGTGCAGTCATGAAGTGCGCAGCCCACACACCATTCCCTTTCACACTGCTATCTACATCGCAGAGACATAACTGTAGATGTTTTGTAGTTAGTGCAAAGGGTCCCAGAGCCTGCTTTTTGGGAACCACATCCGCATGGCCTAGGTTTGGTTCCAACTAGAGAAACCTTTGGTGAAAAGTCCCAAAAAATTAGAGAAGTTGTGGTCCCACAGCAGGCTGGGGACACTCCTGATGGGATGGTGAGTTTCATCACAGGGTACAGAACCTAAGCAGATACATGATATGGCCAAAGCAGAGGCGCTAGAGAGCAGCAAGGGGCCTGGACGCAAGAAAGGAAAGGTGGCTTGTCCACCCCTACTTGTTCATTTATGCCTGTGCTTGGTACACAGAGAACTAACTTTGTTAAAATTATTTTTATTTTGCTTGTTTCACTGCATACTCCTTTTTTGTTGTTTGTTTTTTTATTACATTTTAGCCAGGACTCAAGATGGAACGGGTGGGGTCTGCTGTCAGTAGCGTAGGCCTAGTTCAAGGATCGGAATGAGCCCATAGTAATTATCAGGGCTCAGTGGGCCCCTGAGGCCTCTTGGCACCGGCGCCACTGCTCCTGCTGCGCAATGAAAGCCACGTCCCTGCCTTCTGCAAAGGTTCTTGGGGTGAATTCCTGAATTAGCTTCTGCCCAAATAGGAGCTGGAGAAAAGTAAGAGTCGCTATTGACAGGCTCTAGTGCAGGAAGACGCCCTTACTCAGTGTGTGGGAGGCATGGCAGTAGTTATGAAAAAGCATACACACGCTACAGATGTGATTACAAGAACGATTGTCAATGTCACAATTATATATGTACTATTTTAAAGAGTATTTGCACAGAACCATTACTTTAATTGTGAGTAAACAGTTCAAGGTTCTCGAGTAAGGATTTTTTTGGCTTTAAACCTAAAAAAAACTTACTGCAGATGCGGTCATGTCTTTTGTGCTTGATCATGAAAAATAAAACGTTTACGCTGGTATGTTGTTCGCTTGCCAGACCTTATAGCAGTATTGTGTGTGTGTGTGTGGCTCTCTGTGTGAGGGTGGCTCTTTGTGTGTGTAGGTGGGTCTGTGTGAGGGTGGCTCTGTGTGTGTGTAGGTGGCTCTGTGTGCGTGTAGGTGGCTCTGTGTGAATGACTCTGTGTGGGTGGCTCTGTGTGAATGCCTCTGTGTGGGTGGCTCTGTGTGAATGACTCTGTGTAGGTGGCTCTATGTGAATGACTCTGTGTGTGGGTGGGTCTGTGTGGGTGGCTCTGTGTGGGTGGCTCTGTATGTGTGTGTGGGTGGCTTTGTGTGTGTGGCTCTGTGTGTGGGTGCAAATGCAATAGGTCTCGCATTTGCGGGAGATTAAGCTATTGGCATTGTAAATGACAATGCCATTTATTTATATGTTTTAAAAACAAAAATATAAATAAAAATAATGTCATGAGCAATGCCAATAGCTCTAACTTTAACAATGCAGAGACCATTGCATTGTAAATGCTTGTTGGTTTTCCCTTGGCTGCTGGGAGCATCTGTCCCTCTGATATTCTTCCTGCTGGCCTCCTGGTTTTCCAAGTCAAGCATTCTTCGATTTCAGACACCTGGCCATGCAACAGGCTCCACCTCTCCTGAGTCATGTCCTTTGGTTGCTATGTAGTTTAGCTAACCCATTAAAGTGTCCCATGCCAGCCATCCAATCCAACACAATGTTGGATACGCCTCTCCTACTCTGCTCCCTGTCTTCTGGTAGTCACACTATTTAAGACAGGGGGTCTTTCTTTTGGCTATATCCTCTTGGGTTCTGATCAGTCTTGAGGGCATTTCTTTTCAAGTCTGGTCCTACAAACATAACATGCTAACCTGGCATCATCATTGAGGATAGTGGGGAGGAAGTGTTGTACAAACTGAGAGAGAGGGAAGTGAGGGAAAACCACAGAGCAGTCAGCAAGTGGGTGAAGTGAGGCATAAGTAATAAGGGTATCAAGTGGTGGAGGAGAACTGAGCCGAATATATACCTCCTTGGAACCCTCCATTCTGTCAGAAGGGTCCTAAATCACTGCCAGTCTAGATAGTGTCAATTAGTATGTCACAGAGGATTGATTGCTCCTCCATGCTTATGTACCGAGTCTTTTTCCACTGAATGAATGAACTAATAAAAAAATTGTAAAGCATGAACAGCTGCTCAAACTAGGGGGTATATTCACGAAGAAATGATGTAGCGTGGCGCTGCAAGCAATTTAGCAGCGTTGCGCGGCGTCATTTAAAAAACACAGGGATGCAGCGTATTCACAAGAATACTGCCCACCTCAGTGTGTTCCCTTGCTCCGGCACTAAAAAAGCTTCCTAGCATCGTAGTGCAAGGGTGCCTGTGTTGCAAGGATGATTGTTATGTGCAGTAAGGTGTGCACCTTCCTGCACATAATAATCATTAAAGGTGACTAGCTCCTTTTGTTTGTGCGGAAAAATGCAACACACGTTGAAATAGCAAAAATTGCAGAGAAATAAAAGTATTTCTCCTCATTGAGACACTCTAATGCCTGCTTTTCAGTGGCATTCGTTTTTGCCGCTGTATCAGATTTACACATCCTTGAAAATCTGGGTCAACAAAAAAAACAATGGGTGTTGCTCTGGAATGCCCACAGCAAAACCCATTGCACGCCCCTTTCACACAGATACTTGCGTGAAAGACTACGATATTTACAAAGCGGCGTTAAGCACACACAACGTGGCATAGCGCTTCATTGTATGTATGGAGCAGGGCATTGCGCCACCGGAGCATTGGTAAAAGTGACGCTCCAGTGGCGCAATGCACTAGTGAATAAGCCCCCAGGCGTCCAGGTCCTATAGGACGAAGAACACAAAATGATCACAGGAATAGAGCCGCCATTTAGTTCAAGCGGAAGATCCAAATTTTAAGATGTTTGCAGAAGTAGATATTTGAAGGAGCAAAGTGGAGGATCGTAGGGAAGATTTTGATCAGATTTCACTCCCAGATTTCTTGCTGACTTTACAGGGAGAGGGAAGGTAGAAAATTCAGTGGGCCATCAGGATTATGACCAGATGGATTGATATTTGCCAAAAACAAGTATTCTGGCTTCATCTGTATGGAATTGTAGTCAGCCCCCTTCATCCAGCTGAATACATAGATTAAACAGGATTTTAGAGTCTTGGTCCAGCGAAACTCTAGGGCATATTTTCAAGCCCTCAGCGCCACCAGAGTGTCACTTTTTTGACGCTCCGGTGGTGCAGTGCTATTTTCCATAATTACAAGGTGGTGCTGACCAATTTACGTGGCTTAACGCCTCCTTTTAAATATGCCCCTTTCCGTCGAAGTTCTCTGCCGCAAAGGAGTGTGCAATGGATGTTGCTATGAGAGTTCCACTTCAACACCCATTGTTTTTTTACGCTGCCCCAGATTTCCAAGTTTGAGGCAACTCCAAAAACACCAGGGAATACTAGGTATTAGAATGGCGCAATGAGTTAAAATTATTAATTTCTCCTCGTTTTTTGCTCTTTCCATGTGCGCTGCATTCTGCAGCACACTGAGAAGACGCAAATCACCAACAATGATTGTTTATGTGCAGGAACGTGTCCCTTCCTGCACATAAACAATCGGCCCTGCAGCACAGGCACCCTTGCAATATGGCAGCAGGGTGAGTGCGCTGGCGCAAGGCAGCTTTGTTTGAACCCGCGCTAGGGGAAACACAGGCGTGCGCCGTATTTGTGTGAATACTGTGTATCTCCGCATTTTGAAAATGTCGGAGCGCGGCACTGCCAAATTTGCCGCAACTCCATGCCCCGACATTTTCTTGTGAATAAGCCCCTCTCTCTGATATGGTAACAGTAAGTTGATTGTCATCGGTATAAGGAATGATTTTACCGAAAAGGCCAAGAGAGTTATGTTAAAAAAAAAGGCATGATTTTGATTTTTGCAATTATTGAAAAATATGCATGGAATTTTCAAATGAATCACCTATAAACGTTACCCTAGAAGTACACAGCAGCACTAACTATTCTTAGGTGAGCAGGATGGCGTCTGATTACTTTATGAGTACCCAGATTGTGCCTGGCCATCAAGGAATGTATGAGCTGGGCCCCCTATGAAACTACCTGTTGCTGTTTTCAAATCAGTTGAAAGTACTATACAAGAGGTAACAGGCTTTTTAACCAAGATGAAAACTGAACTTTGATAATTATCAGTGCATTGAACATTGGAAGAGCAGGAACAAGTTGTTTGTGTTTTTTGTCCTTTTCACACCGCAGCTCCCCCCTGCCAGTCTATCTTCTGATCAGCACTAAAAATACCCGCCTGCTCCCCCGTGAACAAAAGCTCATGGGAACTGTACCTATGAAGCCTGGCTGTAGGCCAGGTGACATCACACTTGGCAACTGCGGCCTGTAAATATTTTTAGACCCTGGGTAAACTGGCGCGCTCTGCTCTCCGTGGGCGCGAGCCTCACATCTCTGCAGGCAATCACCCCCCGCAAGCGTTCCACTGGTGCTTTAATATCTTGCCATAAATCCAGTCACTAATGAGGGAAAAGAAAGAAAGAAACTTTTGAGCTTCTCATCTTTCACGTTCCACAAAGCACAAGAGAAGACCTTTAACCCCTTGCGTGCTCGTGACGGAACAATTCCGTCACGAGCCACGGTGGGGCTGTGCTGGTGATGGAATGGTTCCGTCACGGCCCAGCCGCCGCGCCTGCGCGGCGCTGATTCCGCGCCTGCGCTGAGCGTTCCATTGAGCGCGCGAGGCCGTGACGGAACTATTCCGTCACAAGCACAGCGCCACCGCGGCTTGTGACGGAGTGGTTCCGTCACGAGCATGGTGGCTCCGCGCGGCCCCCCCCCGCCACCTAGTGCCGCAGCGGAATTACCGCCGCGGCCAAGGGTTTAAATGCTCCTTGATTTTTAGTTAAGAATACCCCCACCCACGTTCGGGCCCCCCTATCTATTCACCTTTTCCACGCCTTCCCCACTGCCACCTTTTTCGCATATATCAGTTTTGTATAAAAAACTTGCCTCACATTTACTGTTCCTTGGTAAAGCACATTTATACCTTTGGAGACCATTTGAAAAGAAACAAATTAGGTCCGGTTTGTGAATCAAATATAAGTTCACCAAGTTTGGGTAAAGAAAGGAACTGTTGTCAAACAATGAGGTCCTGAGCAAAGTACTTTTCAGCTATGGTACCTCAGCACGTATCCAAGTCTCCCTTGGAAATTCACGTTGTTCAAGCGCTTAGAAACCGCTGGTGATTTTGCGCTATACAAATGGCAGTTAATATAACATCAAAACACACAAGATGATGGACGGAATGTTGCACAATGGCAAAACATTCACCCCCAGTCACAGTTCTGGGTTTAATCCATCGTTATTTTGCTCACCAAGCCACCCCAGTTCAGACATGGCCAAATGCAAATCAGTCTTGACCCTGTGCCTCATGGGAACAGTCCAGCCCAAACTGCCAAGCCATGTCTTCCCTGGACCGGAATCAAGCATCCTAGGACCGGTTTCTGGCTATCAACCGTCTTCAGCGGATGTATGACATTACAACGCATGCTTTTACATCGCATGCCTTTACAACACTGTTTTTACAACGCATGCCTTTACAACGCATAGTGCTTTGGGGCGCTGGATAGTGAATAGTTTAATTTACTATTCCAACTCCAGTCCCCGTGGATAGTAGGGAAGGTGTTGGATAGTAAATTAAACCTATTCCCTATCCTAGAGCGCCCCCCAGCGCAATGCGTTGTAATGGTTTGCATTGTAAAAGTTGCGTCGTAAAGGCACTGCGTGGTAAAAGTTGCGTTGTAAAGGATGTTTCCCGTCTTCAGCCAGGCTAGCTTGACTCCAGGGGCTTAGTGAGCACGGGACCCACGTCTGGGCATACCCTTCCCACATAGGGTGAACAGCAAAACACACAAGATGATGGACGGAATGTTGCACAATGGCAAAACATTCACCCCCAGTCACAGATCTGGGTTTAATCCATCGTTATTTTTCTCACCAAGCCACCCCAGTTCAGACATGGCCATATGCAAATCAGTCTTGACCCTGTGCCTCATGGGAACAGTCCAGCCCGAACTGCCAAGCCATGTCTTCGCTGGACCGGAATCAAGCATCCTAGGATCGGTTTCTGGCTATCAACCGTCTTGAACGGTGATGGATTAAACCCAGGTGTGTTGACTGGGTGTGAGTGTTTGATTGGTTCAGATGCTCCGTCCATCACCACCCCCTTTTGTACCACTTTGTTCGCCATAAGTTGGCAGGGTATGCTCAGACGTGAGTCCCTTGCTCACTTTGCCACTGGATTCAAGCAAGCTGGGCTGAAGGCGGCTGTAATGCCAGAAACCGGTCCTCGGAAGCTTGTTTCCGAGCCAGGGAAGGCATGGCTTGGCAGTTCGGGCTGGTCTGTTCCCATGAGGCACAGGGTCAGACTGATTTGCATATGGCCATGTCTGAACTGGGGTGGCAGAGTGGGCTAAAGAACGGTGATGGATTAAACCCAGATCTGTTGACTGGGTGTGAGTGTTTGATTGGTTCAAATGCTCCGTCGATCACCACCCCCTTTTGTACCAGTTAATATAACATAGCATAACATAACATAACATAACGTGCTGTCGTACAGAATTGAGCCTGACAAGGAATCGTAAAATTGCCCCTGCAAAGGGGCACCCTTGAACACTGATTCAGAGTTTGTCAGAATCAAGGTGCTATTTATCGCACCTCATAAATAATTCTATTCCAGGGTGCGTTATTTATCGGATGTGTTAAATAGCCCTTATTATGAGTTGATGGGGAATAATTTGCAGGTTTTGGTGCTTAACGCACCGAAAATCCTCAAGGTACAGTAAATGCCGTACACTTTTCTCCCGTTAAGTATAGACTGGCTTGACCTGTCGAAATTTAAGGAAGGGTACGGACCTTACCTTACCTAGGCCCAGATTCACAAAATTTTCACACAATGCAGTGCAGCACCAGAAGTTGCTGCACTGTGTTGCATGAGAGGGAGAGAGAAGGACAGTGCCATATCTACAGAGATATGGCACTCTCCTCCTCTCTCCCTAGTGCTGGTGCACAATCAGGCTGCAAGCAACGCATACAACTTTCTGCTATAGAACAAGGGTATCTGCGTGAGTCTAGCATAGGTTTTGTACTGGAAGGGCACCCTTCTAGTCAAAATTATGTTTAGACTACCTTTAAAATGGTTCCCACGTGGGATGTATGATGTGCATTGCGGCACGCACGCAAAGTGGGAAACGTAAGAAGAAGTAAAAAATAGAAGTATTTCTTTTGTTAATACCTGCTTTCCAGTGGTGTTAGTTTTAGGAGCAAACCCTTGCCTACTATTATAAGTAGATAGTGTTTTGCATACTAAAAATAGGTGGTTTCACAGGAACGCACATGCACCACCAACCAAATGTTCCTTGACGCAGAGTAATTCAAAGCAGGTCTTTGTGCTGCTTTGCATTAATTTCAGGAAACTTACCAGCACAAAACAGGTTTTACGCTGAGAAGCATTTTCAACTGGTTTTCATCATTTTTGTGATGATAACCCAGCTCAAAATATTTGTAAATCTGCCCTCCCCCCATGATTACTAGGTGCCTTAAATATCACTCAACCCGCAATTCTGACCTCTGCGCAAACAGAAGATTGCAAAATGGTTGGAAAACACCAACCCATCGATAACATTGATAACCATGGACTTAGACAGGAGCAGACTAACGACTTGGGTTAATTCAGAAAGCCTTCTTGAAGCGTCCTTTGAATGCTAGGTTTCCAGGCAGGGGCGTCTCCTCCGCTAAGGTGAAGGAGCGTCATCCTACTTAGGGCCCGATTACAATGTCGGACAGACCTGAGTCCGTCCGACATCATTTGAGAACAGGTACCGAATGACCTCCTGTCGTCGGTCCAAACGCAGCAATTAGGATGTTACCGAACACTGTTCGGTCGCATTCCTATTCTTTACAAAGGGAGCATACATTCCGACCGGAATGCATGCTCGCATTGCAAAGAGCTGAGGTGCAGTGCATTCCTGCACCCCGGGGCAGGCACACGGGGTGCAGGGATCAATAGGGGGCCACCATAGGTGCCCCCTAGGCCGCCATCCGGAGGCCTTGCACCCATGGGTGCCCAGTGGGGGGGCCCAAAGTTAGATTCCCACAGCCTTTCTGTGTCAGAAAGGCCGGCACAGAAAGGCTGTTGGAATGCCGTAGGAGACCCTCCGACAGAGGGTCAGAGCAGTTTCCCACAGCATTATAATCGGGCCGTAAGTGTAAAAAGAAAAAGACATTGATAAGGAAACGTTAATAACGTTACTTTATTATCATTTTCATCTTCTGTAAGGAGCCAGCCAGGTTGGTGCGGGGTGGGGCTGAGCTTGCCAGAGCCTGGGAGAGGGAGGAGGAGTTGTTGCTGCTGCACCTTAAGTGTGCATCATGGTTTGGCTGGTCGTCTGAGGTCGGGCACCAACCAAACGGTCATGCGCACTTTGCATGTTCTCCACAGCTGTATTGTACAGACTGGCTGGAGAACATCCACAGCCTCCCAGTCCCTGTCTGAGCGGCGACCACGGCGTTCAAACCAATAATGACACTGCTGTAAGGCATCATCGTTGTTGGCTAAGGAAATCTGGGAGCTTCTTGTTCCTGCTTCAGAGGAGAGGTGGTGGCTTGCAACCGGCGATGACAAAGTACATCTTTTTTTTCCTATACCACCCCTCCCCGTCCAACCAGCCACCGCTGTTTGTAGGCATCCTTCATGAAAACATTTGTGAATTTTTTATTATGTCTGTGATTAGCATCTCTGTCTGCATAATTTTACCAGCTTTACAAGTGCACCAGCTGAAATGCCATTGCTTGTGTGTAGTGGCACACTTTTTTTCTCTGCAAGGACAACCTTTGCCTTCGTGAGAAATCCCTTTCCCTACAAGCCCACCAAATATTTGGGGATGCAACGTTCCCATTCTCTGCCCTAGAAAGGGATCTACACCGGCCCCTGGCAGCAGAAAATATCTGACCATTAGCGGAGTGGCAAGAGGAGTAGGAGAATGACCACAAACTTACAAATTACGGGTACTCCCAAACCTTTTAGGGAACGCTGTCCTTGAATGAACGGTCCCAACCCCTTGTGGGTACCTTGCACTCATAAAGGCTTTTACTCATGGGAAATGTTATCTCACAATTTTGTAATATCGCGTATGAGTAAATCCCACTCCACTTGCTAGTGAAAATCAAGATCAAGGGCTTACGTTTGGTTCTCATCTGAAGTGGTAACCCTATAGATAGAATGAGAAAATGTACCATACAAAACAAAGCTAGGGCTTAACTTTCGACTAAAGAGTAATTTAATTCTGACCTGTTTACTGCTCTTGAGGCAAAAGCTACAATTTGTTCTCTGCCTTCAACTATTTGGGCGATGGTTGTACCTAGGCCTTTGGTATGGTCATCGGTAGGTAAAATAGTATGTGTATAAATGTCAAATATTTCTAAGGATGGTGTTTTGCAAATTTCCTCCTTAACATTTTTAAGAGTAGCCTGAAAGGTTTGAATGTTTTTGCTACATTTTTTAGAAATTCGAATGGGGCGCGGCCAAATTTAAAAGTGACTTAAATTAAACTTTATATAACTGGGTGGAGGTGCTTTTTAGACATTGACATGGCCATATTTAGGTTTAATGCCATGCATGGATAGTGTATGTTCTAAGCATGTGACTGAACCAACTTTATTTTGACACTTCTTTATTATATTTTTGTTTTTGCAGTAAATTCTGCATTTTTTAATCCCACCAAAACTCTTTTGTACTAGTATCATGGCTAGGGATATCTTAGCCGAAAATAAGGATACCATCTTGGAACTACAAGATGGGCAGAACTTTGGGAAGTTTGTGCAGCATTCAGTGCATTATATACTGGAATACCACCTGTGGCTGAAGCCAGGTCAAATGGCATTCTTCATATCTGTATTCTTCTTCTTGTGTTGTGAAGGGTATGAGGGGTCTTGAATCCGAGTATAATTTAGCTAGCTGAAATGCTAGGAGATGTTGATCACATTAAAGAAACTGGCACCTCCTACTTGACTCTGGCACTCAATATTAGAGATGGAATGTCAGCCTGCTCACATGTTGGAAGTAAGATCCCTCAGATCCATGAAGAAACAGAACCCTTGTTTATTAGCCTTTGGGACAGGACAATTAGTGCATGCCATTTCAAATATCAAAAAGCTTTGTTCACATTGGCCTTAATTAACTTTTTTTAGCTCTTCTCCAAGTGGTTGTCTGACTATATGGGGAGTAAAATGAACCACAGGAATGGCTGCATCACTTAATTCTATGTTGGGAATACTTTAAATACCACAGTTTCTCTGAGGACACCTCAGAGAATTCCAGACAAATGTCATGTTCACCTAAGAGTTCCTCAAATAATGGGACAGGAGCTTTTTCATTTGGGCCAGGTTTTATACCAAACTCTTTTTAGTGGTTCCATCCAAGAATATTGGAACCCCTTTTTGCCACGTAATGTTTCCCACTGTGGATCTGCATCAAAATATAATGTGCATCCTCACCATATCCTGGAATAGGAATCTTGGCTCTTTGTTATAATTGAAGGGTTGATGTCTGGTTGTTCAAGGCGGAAATTCGAAGATTCAGACTTTTCATGAAAGTCCCTGTTGACAAATAAAATGAAGAGGCAACATGAATCAGCCTTTATGTTTACCCTCAGATCTATTTAGACAAGAGGGTCTCCAACTTTCCCAATACTGAGAACTATTTCTGATAATTGAAAACCAGGCTGAGTGACTGTCTAAATATACAAGTACGGTAAACACTGCCCTTGGAATATGCCAGCCTGGTCCAAGTGAGTATTTACAAGAGCTGCATCGCAAAAAGATTACCTATGAAGTTCCCAAGGATCAATTGTAGCCCTTTGCTCTTGTTTGTATATTACCAATGAAAATGGATGTTTCCTTGAGGCTTGTGGTTTCATTGCCATGCTGTATGGATGATAACACTGCTCTCATTTCAAGCACCGGACCCGAAAGTCTCTCAATATCACAATGATATGTACAGGGCCGGCTTTAGCGCTGGTGGCGCCCAGTGCGACAATCTTTTTTGGTTCTCCCACCCCATGATCTCCCCAGAATCCCTTGCTACCACCCGGCAAAAATGTGCCTCATCTCTCCATAGCCCCTATCTCTCACATACAATTAATTTGTTCTGAAGCGCTGGTAAAGGCTGGCTTTACTTATTCATTCACCTATGCACACAGAAATACAAACGTGTTCTCTGCAGCAGTCATATTAACCCTCTGCGCTACTTTATGGTGAGTCAAAACGGCCACTTGACAATACTCCAATCTCTATCTCTCTCTCTCTCTCCTCTCTCTCTAGCTAGAACATCAATCATAAGAGCTATCTTGACATTTTTATTGCTGCCTGAAAGCTGGTCGCACAAGGAACTCTGCAGCAGGTGCTTTTCAATCTTAAGTTACTGCTAAACACACCATCCCCCTCTCCTAATCACCCCCCCCCCAGGTCGGTGGCCCCCTTCAAGTCAGTGCCCCGTGCGGATGCACCAGTCGAACCTCCCTAAAGCCGGCCCTATATGCAAACCACTACTTTTCTTTTAGATATACAATGCAACTAGGACTTTTAGCTCAGATGCGTTTCTATCCGAGGGGCATATTATCAAGCACAGCGTTAAAATTATCGACGGTTTAGTGGCAGAAAACTGCCGCTAAAGCGGCGATAATGGGCTTGATAATATGCCCTGGAGAATTCCCATAGAAGCCCATGTTCACACCAGAACATGGACTTCTATTGGAATTTTCAAGGGCCTATTATCAAGCCCATTATTATCAAGCGATCATTTTTAATGCCGTTCTTGATAATATGCCCCTATGTCTTTTATTGACACCTGAAGGGACCAACAGGAGAATACACATCAGTTTAATTAAATTTCCAGATTTTCACAAATGCCAGTGTGATCGCTCAAGGAGTTAAACATTTATAGCTAAACATGCAGTGATAATTTGTTTGTTACAAGTCTGAATCCTGGCAAGATCGATTCCGCTTTTCATCCTTTGAGGTTGGCAAAATGAGTACCATTACAGTGGGAAAAAGTGACACCTCCTAATTACTTTGCTTATAACAACAGAAATGCAGATTGAAGTGATATATAAACACGTGTTATTATTAATACCATAGGCCTTGTCACAATATACACTCAGCTATTCATTCTATAGGGAGTGACCCTTCCCTCCTTTCACCTCGATTGAACCAATTGCTGTTATGGCATAGCTTGTAGGGGTTTACAGTACAACATCTGGTTGGGACGATGGTCTCCCAGATGACACAAATTCATCTGGCATCCATTTCTATGATTTATATTTCCACGAGAGCTAGAGAGAATTGGAAGGTTACATCACAGGTCCCTGAAAGGCCAGTTATGCTAAAGCAGAGTCAATTACATTGCAGGCTCAGAAGCTGCTTCATCCTTTATGTGGGGTACAGATTGGCTCAGAAGCTGCTTCATCCTTTATGTGGGGTACAGATTCCTGCCATCTAATAGGGGTTGCAAAATACCTTGGTTGGGCTTGGATTCTACGCTTGAGGTTGATTAATTCGCATCAAGGTCCCAGTTAAATAATCTACTAGGTCCGAGTCAGACTGTGTGTTATCCTGTAATAACTGTTTTTTATTATGTTTAACTTTTTATTCTGCAAATGAAGTCGTGTATAAATGATTTAATTCTGTCTTAGTTCATGTTTTTAACTTCATACTAAATTATTTTTTAACAACTATGCTTGCACTTTGGAAATTGAGACATAATGTTGGATGTGTAGCTTGTCTTTTAAGATGAATAATCTAATAAAGACTTCTTTTTTTACTTGATTCCTGCCATCTTACCCATCAAGCAGTGATGACATCTGTACAGTCACATGCCAACTGCATGATGCATCTCACCAGGGGAACTAGAAGAGGGTTTATTTTGCTGCAGGAAATGTCACTTCTGCATCTAACAGGACCCCCCTCCCAGGGTCATCTTTAGAGTTTCGCTTTGAAATAGATACAAAGTTCAAAGGCAGTGGGTGAGACGGTTCGGTGAGAGTGAATGTATCAAGACAGACCCAGCACAAGGGTACATTCTGGTGGTATGGCTCTGTGCCAAGCAGTTATGGTCAATCACAGTTCAGTTACATGTGTGGCTCCTCGGCTAAGGGGGAGGAGCTTCGCCCCACTGCTCTGAGAGCAGAAAAAAATAAAAATAAAATGATAATAACTTAATTACATTTTGTTAGTCTTTGCTACGGGGCAGGGTTAGGGTGGGGGCAGAACTGGGGTCAGAGCCTTTGAGGAGTGGTGAGTGCACACTCTCAAAGTACCCATGACTGCTTGGCCAGCAGCTTGGGCCCGGCCAAAAGCGTTATGTGCACGTAGCATGCCCAGGCCCCAAGTCCCCATCTAAGCGCAGACCCACGGCACTCAGACCAATCACAACTTGCATTGCAGTGTTATGATTAGCTTTAGGGAGGAAATCACAACGCTGCATTCCAGCGTTGAGATTGGATTAGTAGAGCCCGGGTGAATCCTGGTTCCGGATTTGCCAGGAAGGGAAGGAATGATGGAGAAACGGTGGCTGCGGAAAATGGTAAGTGTTTTTTTTTTTTCAAAACCTCCATCCCCGCGCAGTCCCCCCACCCCGCCACTGACGTCCCCTCCAGCCGCCACTTGACATTTACAGAATAGTAACAAGAAACAACACTTTATTGGAACTTGAAAAACAGTTGACTTGTCACAGGCAAATAAGGTGTGGCTTCAGCTTCCAATTTTCTTACTGGGGAACCTGGTTCCAAATAAATCCCAGCTTCCGCACACCACCCTTTGGTTCTGTGCAGATCAGCCTCTAGGCATTGGCAGGGTCCTAAACTCTACTCTACAGTCTCTGTGCCTAATAATATGTAATGTGATCTGGAACGCTTGTAAAGCACTCTAAAGCCCTTTGGCTAAGTTTGTGCGATATAAATCTGTAAAAAAAAAGTTATTTTCAAACAGTTAATGGCTACTGGAGTGTGTGGTTTCCATTAGAGGGAACCAGGGGTAGCAGCTGCTACTACAAGCTTGCCCCTTTGTACCCCTGGGATTGCCCTTGCTGCCACATTTCTGGCAAGACAGCATTAGAAATTGAACAGGGCACTAAGATCCTATCTCTTTTCTTTAGTTTTCTCTCCTTGCATTTCCTCCAGCTTTTAAACAGAAAAGGAAACCAGGAATAGCAAAGGGTGGGTTTGACTATGTATGTGTGACGTCACTTACTGTACCCCTGGTGTTTTGATTACTTGAAATTAATAGAGATTGTTTTTTAGTTTTTCTTGCCCTTTTTTTTCTCCTTGCTCCAAACATTTTAAGTTTTACTTTCTAGGCTTTTAACTCCGTGAATCTTATATGTAGCTGGAATGGCAGCTAAGGGCTTGATTACCAGTCTGGTGGTCTTGCGACCACCAGACTCACGGTGGCGCAGGAGTGGCGGCCCACCGTTTTGCCGATTATGCATTTGTAAGTCCTATCGGCGATGGACCGCCGGCTGCGCCAGGGAACAGTCGGTTCCTGACGGTGGTGCAGGAGCACGACAACACATTATGCTGAGCACGGATTGGCGTAGTCCAGATCAGCATATTTTGAGTTCTTGGAACACCAGCCTTTTCATGGCAGAGCCCCACCATGAAAAGGCTGGCATTACAGGAACAAAAAGTCCCTACAGGGCCCCCGTGTCCCCCCGCCATGAAAATACATTCAGGAGGACACAACATGTGCCCCCCTGTCTGTATTCCCCCCAGTTCCAGCATGGCATTGACGTCACCGTCCATGTGGTGCTGGAACTTTTTGGCCATTCCCATTGCGGTGCCTGTTTTCAAGTCACCTATATGGGAAAGGCTAAAGGCCCCTGACTGTATTTCGTGTTGGGGCCTTATTTATGAGGCCTTGCGACACTTTTGCGCTGCCATTGTGTCACTTTTTGTGATGCAGACGTGGCATAAAAATTGCGCCATGTTGCGCTATATTTACAAAGTGACGCATTTAAGCAGATGCATCACTTTGTAAAGCCCTGCACTACATTATACCTGCATCAGCTATAATGTATTCAGGGTGGGAGTTCCTTGAAAAAAGCCTTGTAGAAGTGGCGCAGTGAAAGCTATCCGATTTCACTGCACCACTTCTAGGACGCCACTGCGTCAAAATCTTACACCTGCTTCACAGCAGGCGTAAGACTCACGCAGGCACATGTAACATGGGACTTGGCCATGTGTAATGACACATTGCTGGAGTTGTGGCACTTTTGCGTCTACATAGATGTCATAAACACTGACGTATCTGTAACTCCTTGTGACATGGAGCACCATACATTAAATACGGCACATCCACCGTGTCGCAAGGAGGGCGCAGTGAAAACTGTGTCATCGCTGTTTTCACGCAGTGATTCAACAGTTTTCATATATGAGGCCCTGTACATGTACTTTTACAACTCATAATACGGCCGGCGGTTCATGCAAGGTTTGGCACAGCAAAGCCGGCGTTGAGCCCGTGCCGCTGCGCTAAACTTGTAATCAGCCGTCCCACGATGTTTTACAGCCCCTTGGGCTGTCGGTGTGTTCCTTTTAATATGAGAAAAAGTGTCGTACAGGCAGTGTAAGGGGCTTGTAAAAAAGCCCCTGAGTACCATTCACAAGCTTAACCACATCCAGAACAATTTGGAGAAGGGGAGCATGAATTTATTTGTCAGAAATAGGGGTCAAACGATTCATTTTAGATTACATGTCTTCAAATGTATTGGCTAACGCAACATAGTTTTGCAGGCAATTCAAAGTACAAAAACATTCAATATCTCAATACTAAGGAATCAGGTGCAGTTCATAGATCATACTTTCTCATCAGCAGCAAACCATATACAGATGGGCCCATAAGTAAACTTCGATGCTCCGTCATGGCTGCTCCCAAGGTCGAAATGGCTCAAGGTCCCTCTGCCTATTCCATGCTGAAACCAGAAGAGACCACACCCCCCCTTTAGTTTTTTCCTATGTTCTATATCGCCACCAAAGGCCCTGGTGTTGCCAAACAGGTGCCTGACCTCGAGGAACTATGGGGCATATCATCAAGACAATTATTGCCGCTTTAGCGGCCGTTTTCGGCCGCAAAGCGGTGATAATTGTATCACCCTATTAGCAAGGTCACGCTATTGTGTGAATCCTTGCCTCAACACCCTTTCCCTTAACGCCCAGCTTTGCATCTCTAATGAGATGCAAAATGGGCATTCCCCCCAGAATAACAGGAGAAATGTCGCTAACTGACATTTCTCCTATTATCTAGCCTCATGCTAACCTGCAGAGTGATAAGAAAAGTAGCGCTAACCTCGGTTATCACTACTTTCCTTATGTCTGATTTTCATCTGACTTAGCCATGATATCCTATGGAAGGTGAATATCATGGCTAAATCTGCCCTGCCCTATCAGCAAGCATTCACCAAATGTTGTGCGATTATCGCTGGATTTCCAGCGATAATCGCACATTTGGCAGCTTGTGGCTTGATTTCTATCGCTTTGGAGATAAGCGTTGCTGATAGAACGCTATCTACGCGACAGAAACCAGCGGTAGCCGGCGATAATTATTCTAGCGCTAAGTGTGCTTAGCGATAATTATCGCCGGTTGTTGATGATAGACCCCTATATGAGGCTCAATCTAGTGAGTTGCCAATGCACAAAAAAACACCATATGAATATTATGAGCACAGAAGGTGGAATACACCAGCGATGCAAGAGATAAAAAAAATAACTTTGCCATGCACACTTGAAACCAGATCATCTCAAGACATTGGAATTTTGGGAAGTTGGGTGTCTACGTATTTATTGAGAGTACCAGCTTCTCACTGCAAAGTTCTAAAATCTTTCTTTTGTTAGTATTACTACAGCCTTGTATGTGTTGGTACAAACAGAGGTTTAAGGAGAAACAGAGGTAGTCTCCTGTTCAAAATGTTTCATGCCTGATGAGAAGTGTTGATACTCTTTTAAATAATCTCTAACAAGGACAACCAAGGTCTTCTATCCTCTGTTCATCCGTCAACACAGACATTCACAATTGCTGCTTGAACTCTCCCACAGTCACGGAACTGTCCTACACTTTCTTTGTCATACAGCACATATATCATATCACTGTCAAAAACACAAGGTTCATTCAGAACATTATAAAGAAACACATCTTTAGGGCAACAGGAACCCCTATTCTCCAGGAGAAGGATTCCTACCACTTTCCCTTCTTTATTGTGTTAATGGCAGTCTGCCCTGACTCATACTGCACTGAAAAGCGCCCTTTAGCTTTCTTTAATACGTGATTCGTGGATTCGTGGATAGGTATCATGTCTTTCATGTTGGCACCTAGTTTAGTCTCCATCCCTTCTATTCTTTCCTAAATTTGTTCTCTGTGTTCGTTATTTTACTATCATTGTGCAGGATGAGATCAATGGGAGTTTACCAGGAGGTCATGAATTTACCTGGGGACCAAAGACAAACGAGTATCCCAGTACACAAGGGACCTGGGGCTCCAGGCAGAAATCCTCTAGGACCACACACTCTCCCTGCTGAGAACTCAGTGTCCTGTTAGGTGTATTTCCCAAACATTTGCCATTTCCCAATGCCCATAGACAAGTTGTAGTTGGCTTCCAGATCCAGAAAGCTTGTTCCAGGAGTAACTTCCCATTCACAACTTCTGTGGTCACTATGGGCAGTAGATGGATGCAATTGGTATGGCACAGGTAGAGGTGGCCTTGTGAGTACAATTTACAAAGTCCAAACTTCCAACATCCACCGCAATGGTGTTAACAAGTAAATCTGTACTGCCAAAAACTCCTCCCACATCTCCCAGTTACACTACGCAGTTGATGTTGGCTACCAGTGTTTACTTCCTCCAGGCTCCCCTCCAATCTCTTATGTGCTTTGGCTATTAAATAGACATGAAAGTCATAAAGCTAAATTTACTTTTGCAGAGTGCTTAATTTGTAAAAAAAAAAAAAAGTATTTCTGGGGTAAAAATTACTATTACCGCTCCAGGGAGTGCAACAGTAGGAAAAGTTTTGGATAGCGTAGGGGTTAAAATTACTACTCCCACTCCAGCGAGTGCAACAGTACGGAAAGTTTTGGATAGTGGAGGGGAAAACATTACTATTCCCATTCTAGTGAGTGCAACAGTAGGGAAAGTATTGGATAGCGAAGTAAAAATTACTATTCCCACTCCAGAGAATGCAAGAGTAGGGAAAGAGTTGGATAGCGTAGGGGTAAAAATTACTATTCCCTCTCAAGAGAGTGCAACACTAGGGAAAGTGTTGGATAGCGGAGGGGTAAAAATTACTATTCCCACTCCAGTGAGTTCAAGAGTAGGGAAAGTAATGGATAGCGTAGGGGTAAACATTAGCATTCCCACTACAGAGAGTGCAACGTAGGGAAAGTGTTGGATAGCGTAGGAATACAAATAACTATTCCCACTCCAGGGAGTGCAACAGTAGGGAAAGTGTTGGATAGCAGAGGCTTAAAATCTACATACTTATCAATTACATAATTATTATAATTATATAACCATTTAATAATTAATTAATAATTAACTAATTAATTATAAATACTAATAAATACATATTAATAATTACTTCATTATAATTCAATTACTTCCCACCCTATTGCCCTATAAACCCACATCCTGCTCCTAAAAAAACACAATTAATATAATTATCAATTAATTAATGTAAACCCACAACCCGCTACAGAACTAAAATACGCAAAAATTCATTTTATAAAATTAATTACTGCTAAAAATGTAACACATACATTAAAATAACACTACACTTATACCAAAAACTTACATCACATACTTTTAACACATATACTAAAATACAGAACACTTCTATATTACAAAAAAAGATATTTCTTACCTTACTGTCGATATTCTTTGCAACGATATACTTGCTGTCGATATTCTTGTACCTCGATATTTCGAACTCCATATTGTTATAGTTTGAAATAAACAACTTGATATTCTGTCTGTACACCCTTTTTTGTATAGCTGTTCTTTGATCGAAGAATTAGGGATTTGTGTCTTTTTATTCAGGAAATTAATGTTTTAATTGCAATGATTTTTGTTAATAAAGCATTAAAGAATTCTACTACTACAGTTCTTTCTGGCTGCAGAACAGGCTTGGAAAGAGCAGTACAGAGTAGCACCGTAATATAAGCAGAGCCATTCCTGTTGTAGCAAAGAACAGCCATGCTACTCAGCCCCATGCAGGCCCTACTGCATGCAATTATTTTCCTTGGTCAAGGGTGATATTGGTGGGTCCACGCAAATACTTTCTATTTTGTAATGGAAGATTCTCTTTGGCATATAGAGGCAAAGCTTCATCGCCATTTAGTAGCAAGCCCTATACTTTTTCTGGGGAGAGGTTTCCAGCATTTTTATCCTCAGGGATGTGCTCCACCTTTCAACCGGAGCACATATTTTTATAGTTGGACGGGGTGTCAATGATGGGAGGCACTGACACTTGGCCTCTGCTTTGGTGGTGAATAGAATCAGGAAGGGACGCTTCCACTGAGGCTGCAATACAGTCTTTTTCAGATGTACATGTGCCATTCCCCTGGCTAAATGTGATGACAAGGGTGACTGGGTCAACTACAGAACACCCTGGGTCTACACAAAGAAGTGAAAGAGAAGTGAGTCAGCTTAACGGAGCAAAAACTAGAGTGCCAGTGTTCCGAGTGGGAGCGAGATATCCTGCTGCCAAGACCCATCAATCACCCAATGTCATTCATCATCTGGGTTTTGGTACAATCTTTATCAAGGAAAAACGATCTTGAGAATTGATCGGAAAAACCTTGACACAAAGAAGGACTACGGGCTGACTGGTCACCCTACATAGTCCTTGCTGTCGTCCAGAGACTCACTTGAGAAGGTGAGAGGATCAAAGGGGTATAGGCAAAAAGGAGTGAAAAAGTGCAGCGCAATGAAAAATAAGATAAGAAAGTGGTGTACTAAAAATGACTAAGGAGTACTCATAATAACTTTATTCCTCGAGTCCCCTTGTCATCATTTAAAAAGCAGAATGTTGACGCTCGGAATTTCCAAGACGTCAACCAGAATGGAAGGTCGACATGTTTCTGCCCACACTAGGACCTAACTGTGTCGGGGCATTCTTCAGGACCAGGCTATAGAAATATAAAGCTGCTGCTACAAAAAGTGAGAAAATAATAACTGTGCGAAATTTATGGTGTAGAAAATACTCCACCAGTAATGTCCACCTCGAATCCTTTATGTGTACATTAACCGGAACCTGTAATAGACAAATATTACATATATGTCAAAGCAATGCTCCTTCACTGCACTCACTTCCAATCACAACATATTAGCGTCACAGAACGCTTGTATATTATTTACTTTTCAGGGTGATATTTACAAGAGTTTTATCACTTACCCATAACAATTGGGTGTCGCCCTCACCTCAACCTGGTTCATTACTCAGGGAAGGAGGCCCCGCTCTATAACAAGGACAAAACAGCTCGTCACTGATGTACATACACCACGACTGCATCAGTCTTGTATTTACTTCAACTCGCCCCTGGCTAGGGTTAACAGTTAGCACAGCAACTCTAGTCTAGTCTTCGGAGAGTACCCATCCTGCAAAGAGTGGGACTCCCGTTCATCGGAGATGTCTGGTAACGTCCTCTTCAGATTGAGGGACTGTTCCCATAATCCCTTTCTCTTACTCTCTATATCTCATAGCCCTTATCTAGTAACAGGTGTCCTGTTACTCAGTAAGGCTGGATCATAATATCACATAGCTCTTATCTAGTGCAAGAATCTATTGCTCGGAAAGGCTGAAACGTCCACAAAATGGATCACAAGGCAGAGTATTCCCCCACCCACATTATTGGCACGTCTCCCTTTCTCAAAGAGTCTATATTTACGAGAATTTTCGCTGCATAGTGACTCACCTATCCGTCGGTACCCCGGGCCGTCAGGAGTAATGACCGGAGGTACCGACGTTAGTCTCTTGTATGTTTTTATATCATTTGGTGTGCTGACCCAGCCTCACTGGGTCCTTCGTCACAAGTCAGACCGCGGCAATGCCTGCAATCATTCCATCATCCCTGCGCATGCGCGTAGAAAATACACTCTCTCGCGCACGCTTAGTTTACAGACAGCTACCATCGTTGTAGTGCGTCGTCTTCATGATCCTAGCGTACTATGAATACCAATGACAATTGCACTGCGCATGTGTGCACTCATTCGGAGAATTACCGCGCATGTGCGCGACAACATACACTGAAACGCGCATGCGCCATCTCCCCAATGCAAGTGTTACACAGGCATCAATGGCACATGAACTGCGCATGCGTGCAACGAGTGCACTCATGCTGAGACAAAGATCCATTCCCCGATCCGAGGGACCGGACACGAGGAAAAGATCAAATCAGCCCCTCGATTTGAAAAAGATGTAGTTATTCTAACAAATGTCTATTTTGAGACTGTATACATTAAATGAATTCTCTAATTCCAGAATAATGTTATGTGTTCCGTGTCTATTTGTCATGGTTTATCTGATGATTCCATATACTCTTTTAGTTATAGAATCTTTATTAGTGCCATTAGTCCTGTACTAGTAATGTACTGGTAATTGGGAAACCTCCAAATCAATCATTGGGAAACCTCCAAATCAATCATTGTGACAAGAACAAGCAGTGGTATGGTGACATGCCCCTATATTTTCGCTACATTGTTGTACCCAGGATGGTATTATATCTAGCTAGCGACCTAGTCGGGTATTATGTCTAGATAGCGACCTAGTCTATCATGTTCTAATACTCTGGGCATGTGTATGTGATGGTAAATCAATCTAGTGCCAGCCACGGGATTTCCTCGTTGAGCCCATCCACATCTGTGCGCAATCGGAACACCCAGCGCTGCTCCCGTTGCAAGAGAAATTTCTGGATGTCTCTAATGTGAGTGGGTATATATGGGTTTTCTAAGATCACCCAGTAGAGTTCCGTATCGGAGTGTCCCACCTCTATGTAATGGTTAGTCAGTTTGGTGGCACTTTTCTTACACCGTATTGTGCTACGGTGTTCGGAAATTCTCACCTTGATCTTTCTTGAGGTCATCCCTACATACCTTTTGTTGCAAGGACATGTGATGAGGTAGATGACTCTCTCTGTGTTACAATTGGTGTGTTTGTTCAGGGTCCACAGTCTGGTGGTACCTATATCTATCTCTGTAGTATGACTAGTTAGTGGACACACTGAGCAATTTCCACATGGAAAGTGACCCTTCACAGGCGGTAAGCCCCATAAGCCTTGTTCTTCCTGGTCGGGTTTCGACTCTCGTGGTCTGGTGTGTACCAGCCGATCTTTGACATTCATGCTTCTCTTGAATGCAAAAAGAGGAGGGGGTATTGTCTTTCCTCCAATCTCCAAAATCTTCCAATGTTTGAGGATACTTTTTTTCAGGGCATTGGAGTGACCTGAAAAGGTGGTCACACACGTCATCCTCTGTGTATCCAGCTCGTCAGGAGATGTTGATTTGGGCTCCAGTAACGCATCTCTGTTATTATTGGACGCTCTTTTAAGTGAGGCTTTAATAGTCTTTTTTGGGTACTGTCGTTCCCGCAGTTGTCCAGAAAGTGCTTCTGCATGTTCTTTGTATTTTGCTGTGTTTGAACAGTTACGTCTTACCCTCAAGAACTGTCCAAATGGTAGGTTCTCACGGAGTGCCTGGGGGTGGTAGCTCGGGGAATGAAGAAGTGAGTTTCTCGCCATTGGCTTCCTGTAGAGTTCAGTACTCAGAGACCCATTCTCAGGGTAGATGTTCACATCAAGAAACGGAAGATTCTCTTTGGAGAATTCACAGGTGTACTTCAAAAATTGGTTCCTCTGGTTTAGCCAGATATGGAATTCATTTAAGCTCTCAGCTGTTCCTCTCCAGATGACTAAAACGTCATCTATGTAACGTTTCCAGGTCACTATGTGGTCCAAAAATGGATTGATGTTACAAAGTACCTGGATCTGCTCGAATTGGTGCACATACAGATTTGCCAACGATGGGGAAAAAACACTGCCCATTGATGTACCTGAAACTTGGAGAAACAGGTCTTTCTCAAACTGAAAAAAGATTTCTTACATAGCAATAGATGCACAGGCCATAATGAAACTTATTGGAGTCATGCTATCCAAAACTGTTTGTTGTAGGAGTGTTTCTATCACAGTTAGAGTTTCGTCCTGTGGTATACAAGTGTATAAGGATTCTACGTCAAAGGATACAAGAAAATCCTGATCTTCATCAAATGGCATAGTCGTTAATACACGTAACAAGTCTTTGGTATCCTGTATGTACGTTGGCATCTGCTTGACTAGGGGTTTAAGAAAGAAGTCCACAAAGGTGGACAAGGGTTCCAGTAAGGAACCTATTCCGGAAATGATGGGCCTTCCAGGGGGAGGTATTCGTCCTTTATGTATCTTGGGCAGTATGTAGAAATACGGAACCACAGGAAATGTGGTAATCAAAAATGCTGCCTCAAGGTCCGTAATCCAGTGCTCCTCCTTGGCTTCTTCTACCATTCTCTTGATGACAGTGCCGAGCCTATGAGTAGGGTCAAGTTTCAATGGACGGTAGAATTTCTTATTGTCCAGTTGTCCTCTGCATTCGATGTTATATGCATCTGTGTCAAGAATCACAGTTGCTCCCCCCTTATCGGCGGGTTTAATGACAATTGACTTATCATTCGCCAAAGTTGACAATGCTAGATGTTCACGGTTGGAGAGATTGTTGTATTGTTTAGGGATTGTTTGAAAAAACCGCTCAGTATCATTGAGCACTGCTCTTTCAAATGTCAGAACTTCAGGCGGAGTAAGACTCTGCGGCGGATTGAATGTTGATTTATTACGCAAGCCAGTGTTCTTATCTTTAGTTAGGTCATCATTTGTGATAGGCACATCTTTGAAAAAGGCACGAAGTCTTACTTTTCGAAAAAACGCAGCCAACTCTTGTCTGGTCTCAAAGGCATCACCTTTGTGTGTAGGCACAAATCCTAGCCCTTTCTCTAAGACCAGAGTTTCATCTCTTGTCAGGATACGTTGACTTAGATTGACGATTAGACTCGTGCCGTGCTTGGTCCTGGTGGAGCCGATTCCTGTTGGTTGCTCCTGGTTCGTGACGCTGGTGGAGGGCTCCAATGTACATTGGTCTGTACTGATCGCCTCCTGCCTCTGGAGCGGCGCTGGCCCTGGCCTAAAAAATGCTGCTGTTGTGGGTAGTTGGCGAATGGTTGATAAGGATACATTTGTCCCGGAAACGGTGGATAAGTAAAGTCATAAGGGCCAGGTGGCCACCATTGTGGTGGAGGAGGTTGTTCAAATTGATTTCCTCTCCTTGGGCCTCGAAATCTACGGTTCCCACCTCTCCCTTGATTATTGGCAGAGGAGTCAGAATCTGTGGAGTTCCCATCACTCCCAGAGGTAGAGTAATTAGAACCGGGTCTCCTACTTTGCTGGTTATATACTGGCGGAACGTAATTATCGCTGGTATATGGATATACCTTGTCCATCGCAAACTTGGCCAAATCCTTCTTAAATTTGGCAATCTTTGAGGCCAAGATGTTTTCTTTGAACTCCTTACTGGTTTTATCGTTTTCCTTGGCTTGTTTGTTATAAATGGTCGTGGTAATTATCACCGATTTTATTTGTGACTCTAATGTTTGTATTTCAATCAGAATGTTATCGGCTATTCTTTTGGCCGTGGTAATTATTAGAATCAGCCAGTCTCTAGTGCATCGCCATGCAACTAAGGACCAGTCTTTAAGGAAAACTTTGTCTTCAAGGAATAACCTAGGGGCGTTTGTTACAATCAGACCTGTTGGTGCACAGTCTGCCCTAAGATATTCAGTCATAATCGCACCATGAACCTGGGTACGTGAATGTGAGCGTTTTAAAAGGAGAACCTTATTCCAATCTGCATTGTTAGCTATACTCTGATTTGTAGTGTTGTCAATGATGCTAGGTGTAGTCAATATATCCAGAGCCATTGCATCGTCAAAGGCTAGACCTTGCCTCTCTGCCATGATCAGGTTAGAGTGGAGTGTACCCGGAATTTATTTAAATGGGAGGTTCTCAGGTCCTAAAGGTACCTGAAATATATGGTTTGAGATTGCTTAAAAAAGACTAGATTTAAAGGTGCGCCGTGCTCTAACCTGATCATGGCAGAGAGGCAGGGTCTAGCCTTTGACGATTTGATCTTTTCCTCGTGTCCTGTCCCTCGGATCGGGGAATGGATCTTTGTCTCAGCATGAGTGCACTCGTTGCACGCATGCGCAGTTCATGTGCCATTGATGCCTGTGTAACACTTGCATTGGGGAGATGGCGCATGCGCGTTTCAGTGTATGTTGTCGCGCACATGCGCGGTAATTCTCCGAATGAGTGCACACATGCGCAGTGCAATTGTCATTGGTATTCATAGTACGCTAGGATCATGAAGACGACGCACTACAACGATGGTAGCTGTCTGTAAACTAAGCGTGCGCGAGAGAGTGTATTTTCTACGCGCATGCGCAGGGATGATGGAATGATTGCAGGCATTGCCGCGGTCTGACTTGTGACGAAGGACCCAGCGAGGCTGGGTCAGCACACCAAATGATATAAAAACATACAAGAGACTAACGTCGGTACCTCCGGTCATTACTCCTGACGGCCCGGGGTACCGACGGATAGGTGAGTCACTATGCAGCGAAAATTCTCGTAAATATAGACTCTTTGAGAAAGGGAGACGTGCCAATAATGTGGGTGGGGGAATACTCTGCCTTGTGATCCATTTTGTGGACGTTTCAGCCTTTCCGAGCAATAGATTCTTGCACTAGATAAGAGCTATGTGATATTATGATCCAGCCTTACTGAGTAACAGGACACCTGATACTAGATAAGGGCTATGAGATATAGAGAGTAAGAGAAAGGGATTATGGGAACAGTCCCTCAATCTGAAGAGGACGTTACCAGACATCTCCGATGAACGGGAGTCCCACTCTTTGCAGGATGGGTACTCTCCGAAGACTAGACTAGAGTTGCTGTGCTAACTGTTAACCCTAGCCAGGGGCGAGTTGAAGTAAATACAAGACTGATGCAGTCGTGGTGTATGTACATCAGTGACGAGCTGTTTTGTCCTTGTTATAGAGCGGGGCCTCCTTCCCTGAGTAATGAACCAGGTTGAGGTGAGGGCGACACCCAATTGTTATGGGTAAGTGATAAAACTCTTGTAAATATCACCATGAAAAGTAAATAATATACAAGCGTTCTGTGACGCTAATATGTTGTGATTGGAAGTGAGTGCAGTGAAGGAGCATTGCTTTGACATATATGTAATATTTGTCTATTACAGGTTCCGGTTAATGTACACATAAAGGATTCGAGGTGGACATTACTGGTGGAGTATTTTCTACACCATAAATTTCGCACAGTTATTATTTTCTCACTTTTTGTAGCAGCAGCTTTATATTTCTATAGCCTGGTCCTGAAGAATGCCCCGACACAGTTAGGTCCTAGTGTGGGCAGAAACATGTCGACCTTCCATTCTGGTTGACGTCTTGGAAATTCCGAGCGTCAACATTCTGCTTTTTAAATGATGACAAGGGGACTCGAGGAATAAAGTTATTATGAGTACTCCTTAGTCATTTTTAGTACACCACTTTCTTATCTTATTTTTCATTGCGCTGCACTTTTTCCACTCCTTTTTGCCTATACCCCTTTGATCCTCTCACCTTCTCAAGTGAGTCTCTGGACGACAGCAAGGACTATGTAGGGTGACCAGTCAGCCCGTAGTCCTTCTTTGTGTCAAGGTTTTTCCGATCAATTCTCAAGATCGGTTTTCCTTGATAAAGATTGCACCAAAACCCAGATGATGAATGACATTGGGTGATTGATGGGTCTTGGCAGCAGGATATCTCGCTCCCACTCGGAACACTGGCACTCTAGTTTTTGCTCCGTTAAGCTGACTCACTTCTCTTTCACTTCTTTGTGTAGACCCAGGGTGTTCTGTAGTTGACTATATGTGAATAGGGGATATTCACCCTGCAGGTCTTTAAAATCATCCCTAAGACCCCCCAGTAGTTGTTTGTGTGATTAAGGGTGACTGGGTCCCTTAGTCAAGGCCCTTGATACCTGTGAATGGAAGGTATTTACTCAACTCATTAAAGGACAGCAATGATCCAAGACAATGGCATCAGCCAAATGTATGCAGATAGGGATACTGGTGGTGAGACAGGTTGTCTCACCAATATGCCCATAAAGACCTTATGCGAGTTAAGGCCTGTTTTCTTCAATCAATCAATAAATCTTTATTCTGTAGATAAAATCACAATTAAAGAATGCAGATCCATAATAATAAAATCAGTAACATAGATATCAATAGGATCACCCAGTACAGTTACTTATAAAAACAAGAAGCACATAAAACAATTAATCAGGTCTCATTCCCCTCGATGCCCAGACAGCCCGTAAAAAGGATAATACTGTGAGAGTCAAAGTTTTATCCTATTTACGGGCCTTGGGTAGCATCTGTATATACATCAAAACGGGCCTAATTTGTTTAAAATGCAATGATTTCAACAAAGGGAATAAAAAATGCTTCCTCAGCCAACTGAAGTAAGAGCAGAACATGATAAAATGGAGCAAATCCTGCGGAGACACACTGTCGCAGCCGCAGGGTGCCCTTCCCTCAGGCCGAATCCACCCACGTGGGGAAGCCAAAAGATGATGCAATTGATAGAATTTAAACCTTCCCAGTAAAAACCTGTCATGCTGTGAGCGAACCAAGCCCAGGTATGGCTCCAGCCCTTGTTCAGTTTTTCGAAGCATGTGGCCCCTAACTGTTGTCTTCTGAATTTCTAAGCTTTCTCTCTCCAGACGGTAATGTTCCAGGAACAATCTTTTAACACTTCCCAACTCATGGGCAGAGAGTGCAATTGGATTCATAAAAATATCAGACCTACCTATAGAGAAAAGGCTGCCTTAACAAGAGCAATGCATGATATACTAATTACCCGGCCCAGAGACAGACAGTCCAAATCTTAATCCATCACAGGAGGGCAACTAGGTCCGAGACATAATCAAGCCCCAATTCCGCGTGCACAGAAAACACTGGGTTGGACTAGGGGACCTGGGCCAATTTGCACAGAAATGTGTTCTCTGTAGTTTTAAAGGCCCCTTGGTGCCCTGGACCCAAGCGTCTGTGCAAAACTAAAAACTGCCCCCATAGTTTTTACGGACTCTGATCTTTTGCCCTCCACCAGGGGTTTCCAACAATTTTTATGTGAAATTAAACTACAAGATAAGGAAAGGCCATGACTTTGGCCAAAGTAAAATTGGATATCTTGAAGGTCTTTCTGCTTGTGGATTTAGGGCCCACTACCATTTCATAGTACATCGAGAAATTAACTGATAGGTCCTGGAGTCCCATAAAAGACACATATTGGCCAGCAGCAAATCCAAACCCTGTGCAGTCCTAGCCATCAGGACCTCATTGTCTGCATATAGCAAAACGCAGAGAAATCCGTTCCTAATCTTAGGGCAGTCGGCCGAGACTGATAGGAGCACAGGCTCTAGCTGGTTCACATACAAGTGAACAAACAAGGTGCAAGTATGCACCCCTGGCGAACCTCACAGCTTGTTGAAAATGAACGAGAACATGCTGCTCTTTGAGAAAAACACACTGAGGCTAAAGTCGATGAATGCACCCAGATAATGAAGCTACAATTCTAGGATCGACCCCCAACTCCCTGAGCAAAGCCCACAATTTTGCATGGTTCACCCTGTCAAAAGCAGATGTCAGGTCCATAAATGTGAGATGTAGAGATTCAGACCAAGCCACTGTATATTTGTTGATAATTAAATGAAAGTTGAGGCATTGGTCTGCAGTCAACCTCATCACCCTAAATCCAGGATGGATGTCACTCAAGATATTATTCTCTTCTGCCCAGTCAGATAGCCTATTTAAAATCGCCCTCACCAGAACCTTGACCATAGAGTCCAACAGTGAGTTTGGCTGATAGCATTGTGGATTCTCTTTGTCCCCCTTCTTGAATATGGTGACAATCATAGCAGAAGAAAAGGAGGGTAGCAACCCCTCCCAGGCTGCTACATTCAAGACTATCTTGGCCCGTGGCCTTGTTTCTGGATAAGGCAAGAATTGCTTGTTGGATTTCAACCAATGTGAAAACCTCTCGGTTACCAGTTTTATCAGATGCCCCAGTGGTTTTACCACCCACCCCACCCTCATGGTTATAAATATCCTCAAAATGAGCCACCCACTGTTGCTCTGGGATATGATGATATAAAAGCGAGCCAGGGCCCTCAGAAAAACAAGGCCTATTTACAATACTCCACAAAAGGCAACTATCCCCCGTTTCACAGGCTTGACAGAGCTCCTCCCAGGTGGACTCCTGTAAATTATGTCTACACTCCTTTTGAGCCAACTTGTAAGCCCACCAGGAATTTCTAATCAATTGCCCGTCCCTCAGGGGACTGCTTCAGGGCTGCCTTCAAATGAAGCAAAGTTCTTGAACAGTCCATATCAAACCATTTTGGGATCTGTGACTCCAGAGTGCTGGAAGTTGCAACTGTCAAAAGTTTACAAACTCCCAAACTTTGCCTTCATAAGCTTCCAATACATTCGCCCCCCCTACATCACTATACAGACAAATGTTAAAATCATGCAGGCAGGACGATAAAAGAGAAGTTTGAAGATGCTGAGGGTCCACCTGAGCCCAATTCAGCCTTCTCCCTTTATCCGCAATGGACACGCTCATGAGGGCACCCCTTGACTGGGGTTTTGGGCCCAAAGCAATGTCCAGAGTTAGAGACGATGGACTGTGGTTGCTGAAAGGCCTAAAAATAATATTAGAGTGATAAATGAGCAAATATAGTGGTGCTGAGACAAATATAAAATCGATAAGTGAGCCAGTGCCCCTCCCTTTATAAGATGGACCAAATGAAGGATTCAAGGAATTCGCTAATCTCTTCATAGTAAAGACCAGGTATGAGTATATAGGAGCTCATTTAACTCCCGGCCCTCCTGTGAGTGAACAAAATATAACCCTTTGTTCAAGCAACAGCCAACAAGTACCATTGGAGGCACCACCCTCTGGGGAAAGATTACATAGGTGACAATTAAAATCGCCAACAAGGACGAATAGTGGTTGGTCATCACCCATTACTGATATAGAATTCAAGGAATGATCCAAATGAGGGGTTCTGGAGGGCTCAGATCCAGATCGTTCTCCCTTATTACTATATAAATTAATTAAAAACATTGGAGAATGTCCAGGCAATATAAGTCGTACACCCTGCAGAGTGTGTGCTTGCCACTTAAGGTCTGCGGTAAACCTACTCAGCTCAATTTTAACAAATATAATTAAGCTCCCCTTAGCCCTACCAGCCATTGAAGACACCGCAGGTACAAAATAGGTTGTGAATCCCTCAGAAAATAGCTATTATCAGTGGCCCATGTTTCTTGAAGCGATACAAAAGGGGATGATGGACGGAGCGTTTGAGCAAATCAAACACTCACCCCCAGTCAACTGATCTGGGTTTAATCCATCACCATTCTTTAGCCCACTCAGCCACCCCATTTCAGACATGGCTGTATGCAAATCAGTCTGACCCTGTGCCTCATGGGAACAGTCCAGCCCGAACTGCCAAGCCATGTCTTCCATGGACCGGAAACAAGCATCCTGGGACCGGTTTCGGATTCATAATCCTTATCAGCCAGGCTAGCTTGAATCCAGTGGCCAAGTGAGCAAGGGACTCACGTCTGAGCATACCCTGCCACACTTAGGGCGAACAAAGCGATACAAAAGGGGATGATGGACAGAGCGTTTGAGCAAATCAAACACTCACCCCCAGTCAACTTATCTGGGTTTAATCATTCACCATTCTTTAGCCCACTCAGCCACCCCATTTCAGACATGGCTGTAGGCAAATCAGTCTGACCCTGTGCCTCATGGGAACAGTCCAGCCCGAACTGCCAAGCCATGTCTTCCATGGACCGGAAACAAGCATCCTGGGACCGGTTTCGGATTCATAATCCTCATCAGCCAGGCTATCTTGAATCCAGTGGCCAAGTGAGCAAGGGACACGTCTGAGCATACCCTGCCACACTTAGGTCGAACAAAGCGATACAAAAGGGGATGATGGACGGATCCTTTGACTGGGTGTGAGTGTTTGATTGATTCAGATGCTCCGTCCATCACCGGCCCCCTTTTGTACCGCTTTTGGCCGCCATAAGTGTGGCAGGGTATGCTCAGACGTGAGTCCCTTGCTCACTTTGCCATTGGATTCAAGCAAGCCGGGCTGAAGACGGCTGGAATGCCAGAAACCGGTCCTGGGAAGCTTGTTTCCGGTCCAGGGAAGTCATGGCTTGGCAGTTCGGGCTGGACTGTTCCCATGAGGCACAGGGTCAGACTGATTTGCATATAGCCATGTCTGAACTGGGGTGGCAGAGTGGGCTAAAGAACGGTGATGGATTAAACCCAGATCCTTTGACTGGGTGTGAGTGTTTGCTTGATTCAGATGCTCCGTCCATCACCACCCCCTTTTGTACCGCTTTTGGTCCCCATAAGTGTGGCAGGGTATGCTCAGACGTGAGTCCCTTGCTCACTTTGCCACTGGATTCAAGCAAGCCGGGCTGAAGACGGCTGGAATGCCAGAAACCGGTCCTCGGAAGCTTGTTTCCGGTCCAGGGAAGACATGGCTTGGCAGTTCGGGCTGGACTGTTCCCATGAGGCACAGGGTCAGACTGATTTGCATATAGCCATGTCTGAACTGGGGTGGCAGAGTGGGCTAAAGAACGGTGATGGATTAAACCCAGATCCTTTGACTGGGTGTGAGTGTTTGATTGATTCAGATTCTCCGTCCATCACCACCCCCTTTTGTACCGCTTTTGGCCGCCATAAGTGTGGCAGGGTATGCTCAGACGTGAGTCCCTTGCTCACTTTGCCACTGGATTCAAGCAAGCCGGGCTGAAGACGGCTGGAATGCCAGAAACCGGTCCTCGGAAGCTTGTTTCCGGTCTAGGGAAGACATGGCTTGGCAGTTCGGCTGGACTGTTCCCATGAGGCACAGGGTCAGACTGATTTGCATATAGCCATGTCTGAACTGCGGTGGCAGAGTGGGCTAAAGAACGGTGATGGATTAAACCCAGATCTTTTGACTGGGTGTGAGTGTTTGATTCAGATGCTCCGTCCATCACCACCCCCTTTTGTACCGCTTTTGGCCGCCATAAGTGTGGCAGGGTATGCTCAGACTTGAGTCCCTTGCTCACTTTGCCACTGGATTCAAGCAAGCCGGGCTGATGACGGCTGGAATGCCAGAAACGGGTCCTCGGAAGCTTGTTTCCGGTCCAGGGAAGTCATGGCTTGGCAGTTCGGGCTGGACTGTTCCCATGAGGCACAGGGTCAGACTGATTTGCATATAGCCATGTCTGAACTGGGGTGGCAGAGTGGGCTAAAGAACGGTGATGGATTAAACCCAGATCCTTTGAATGGGTGTGAGTGTTTGATTGATTCAGATGCTCCGTCCATCACCACCCCCTTTTGTACCGCTTTTGGCCGCCATAAGTGTGGCAGGGTATGCTCAGACGTGAGTCCCTTGCTCACTTTGCCACTGGATTCAAGCAAGCCGGGCTGAAGACGGCGGGAATGCCAGAAACCGGTCCTCGGAAGCTTGTTTCCGGTCCAAGGAAGACATGGCTTGGCAGTTCGGGCTGGACCGTTCCCATGAGCCACAGGGTCAGACTGATTTGCATATAGCCATGTCTGAACTGGGGTGGCAGAGTGGGCTAAAGAACGGTGATGGATTAAACCCAGATCTTTTGACTGGGTGTGAGTGTTTGATTGATTCAGATGCTCCGTCCATCACCACCCCCTTTTGTACCGCTTTTGGCCGCCATAAGTGTGGCAGAGTATGCTCAGACGTGAGTCCCTTGCTCACTTTGCCACTGGATTCAAGCAAGCCGGGCTGAAGACGGCTGGAATGCCAGAAACCGGTCCCCGGAAGCTTGTTTCCGGTCCAGGGAAGACATGGCTTGGCAGTTCGGGCTGGACTGTTCCCATGAGGCACAGGGTCAGACTGATTTGCATATAGCCATGTCTGAACTGGGTTGGCAGAGTGGGCTAAAGAACGGTGATGGATTAAACCCAGATCTTTTGACTGGGTGTGAGTGTTTGATTGATTCAGATGCTCCGTCCATCACCAACCCCTTTTGTACAACATGTTTCTTGAAGACAAAACATGTGGAAGGATTTACCATAAGACACCCACCTAGGGTCACTAAACTTAGAAGCAAGACCTGCAATATTCCAGGATAGCAACATAAGACCCTTAGGCCTGTTTTCTTATTTGCAGTAGCTTGCATGCTCCTAAGATCAATGGATCAGCCCATTTGACGTTAGTTTCCGCACACATCTTTGCAAGTTTGGGGCATATTTACGATATCCCTGTGGCACTTTTACGCAGCTGGAGCGTCACTTTTGTGATGCTCCGGGGTGCAGCGTGCCGGCCCATATTTACAAGGTCATGTAAAGTCACCCTGCGTGGCTTTTCATAGCCTTGTAAATATGGAGTAAGTCAATGCCTTACTCTGCGTGGAAGGGGCGTTCCATGGGTGTTGCTGTGGGTGTTCCCACCCAACATCCATGTTTTTTTCCACTGCTCCAGATTTTCAATATAGCATAAATCTGGGGCAGCACCAAAACTAGCGCCTTCCCGAAGAAGGCATAACAAAGAGAAATGTTTGCATTTCTACTCATTTTTCCCTCTTTCCACATGTGCTGCATTCTGTAGCACAGAGAGAACAAGGAAAATGCCTCCTTTGATTGTTTTTGTGCAGGAAGGTGTCCATTCCTGAACAAAAACAATCATGTCAACAACACAGACACCCTTGCACACAGTGCAAGGGTGCCTGCATTGCCACTTAACTGCAGTTTGTCCGTCAGCACTGGCAGAAAGGACAGGAAGGTGCCGTATCTTCTAGATACCGTGCATTTCTGCCTTGTTCTTTTGACCTAGGGCAGCACAGCTAGAAGCCTTGCGGAGCTGCCCAGCGCCAAAATATTGTAAATATGCCCCTTTGTTTTTAAGCAATCCGTTATGTCTCCCAACTTTCCCTGCTGAATGGGGGCGATAGGCACAGTGAAAGTTCTGTTGTATTTGGAGGGCTTTGCAAATGTCACGCATTATTTGGACAGAGAAGTGAGCTCAATTTCCTTTGTTCATAGCCAGTGCAAAACCAAACTGAGGAATAAAGTCTTTTAACGGTATTTAAGCAACTGTCTTTCCACCAGTTTTAATACAAGGGTAAACACCTAGTCACCCTGAAAACATACAAATAATGGCACACACAACCTCAGAATGGCAACATTCAGGTTAATTAAATCCACTTGTTTATTTTCAAATGGGCTCAATGAGGGTGGAAGGGCAGCCTGTATAGTCCTAGCTGCTTTCTACTTTCTGGACTTGGCAAATGGCGTTGATGTTAGGAAACTGCTGCTTCACTGTAGAAAAGTTTTGGGTGAACCAATCTTGTTCCACAACAACAATTATTCCCCCTTGCTGACAGGTGCAACCCTATGATGAGAATGTTGTAGACGAATCTAGGACTCTAGTTAAATATTTCCGATTTATGCCCTGATGTGGTTATATCAAATCATATCCTTATATAGGCATAAGAATCATACCCATATTAAGACATACCAATGCAGTCCAAATTCGGCAAGGCTACTCCCATAGACTCCTAGAAAGCACAACGTGTTCTTAGATAAACCAAGCCTCCAGCAGCCCGGGAATTCCCCCTGCTTCTGTATTGATTTGTCCTAGAACTCCCGGAGTCCTGAAAGAACTGAGAGTTCTTAGTGATGTCTTATGTCCAACCTTATGTCAAACTAGGCACCTTCCAGGTATAAATATACCAGCATCAGCCCTAGCAAAACACACGGTGGTTTGGAGCAGATCGACTATCTACTTGCCCGACGCCCTGCTGTAGCAAGTGCCGAAGGAAGCCGACCCTCCCGCTGACGCACTGAGAGAGACTCTGTCTTTTCTCCTGCCGAAAAATCCAGCTCCTGTGTTTCCCTGTCACCCTTGCGGGTTGCTGGGAGATCGAGTCCTGAGAGAGAGATACAAGACCTCCTTCATTCTATAACCAAGGTACGGAGCTGATTAGACCCTTAGAGAATTCTTGATTTAGATTCTTGGCAGAAACTATCTTAACTCAAACTACATCTCACTTACTCCTTCCCATGTACTAGGCTTAGGTTAGGTACACCGGGGTAGGCGTATCTTAGAAGCACCAGTTGAGTACGTTTAGTCATTATTTTATCAATGTATGTATTTTATCCATTTTAAACACCGTATGGGTTAGAAACCATACCATGCTTTTACAGTATTATTTTATAGTACTCCTTTTACTATACGCACTTTACTTTATGACAAGTATTGCGATTGTAGCAATTCACTTCTCTTGCATGAGAAAGAAGACTGTTCAATAAATAACCTCTTTTATTGAAAACGCCCGTCTCTCTGTTTCTCTGCACTTCTGGTGAAACTAAGCATGCACGATTGACTGAGTAAAATAGCTATCTATTGTTTCCGCGACTCTGGAGATATAATCCTTATTCTTGAGGGAGCAAAGTTGTCATGTTTATGTGGTTGTCAGAAACTAATCCCTTCTTGTGAATTCGAGAAAGTTTCTAGTGACCTCTGAGCTAGCTGACATTCATAATTAAGTCTAACATATTCAATAGAGACCTAGTCGACCTAAGTCCTACGTCTAAACTATCGTTTATGTTATTCCAATACGCAGAGCCTACTGGGAATATAGGAACTACACTGCATGGCGCCCAACAATTGGTAAGGCGATAATTTAACGCTAGATACTAGAGTAACTCAGTCGTGCTTTTCACACAGACCCCCTTTTTCCCGTAAAAACTCCAATAGACGTCTGGAGTGGGTGAAAGGTTAATATCCGCCAAAACTTAGTAGGAGGAGAATCCTATGAATTAGTTTTTGGTTTAGTCAACGTTGAAGGATACAGTGTTCTAAAATATTGTGCACCTAATCTTTGTTTCCTTGAAACTTGCTCTGCAAACTTTCTGTCAGCAAAAATGACGGAAAGTGACGACGAAAGGGAAAGAGCTAGAATAGAAGCTCAAGCAGTCTTAGATGACACAGCCCTTCAAAATGACCCGGATGCAATAAAGATCCCGATAATTATAAGAAGAAGTGTAACTTACAAACTTATAAATAATGGAGTATCATCAAGAGGTGGTACAGTCATATTTGTGGTAGAGGCACATGAAGATCGGCAGACAGAGGTATTCTATTCATGGATAACTTTTCCAGCAGCAAATGCTGTGACACACGAGTTCCACTACTACAAAGCAGAGGAACCTCCGGTGGAATATGTTCCTTTCGAGGACGTTGAAATTCCACTAACTTACCAGGAGCATCAGCTCTGGTTTAATGGCGCCCTAAAACATCAAAATCACATTACCAGGCTCAGTCCACTAGGTAGACCAGGAGCCACATGGCCGGTTCTAGCCAGCTATACACCACATCCTGACATTGAAGAAATGTCAGACAGAGAACTTTTAGTTCAGCTAAAAAAAATAATTAAAATACATAGACAATTGGTCCAATATGTCATGCGGACTTTAACAGTCCAACCAGCAATAAAAATTCCACAGCACACCCCCCACCAGGGGAACACAAATAAAATTACACCACAGACTATTCAAGCAGTCATTGGCAAATTACCCGCAAAACGGGAACAAATTCCGTTCTGGTTAGCTCAAAAAACACTCAAATAGAGGCAGTATTTCCTGATAGTACACCTCATGAAAAACACAGAATTCAGACAATCTGTCTACCAATGGGGATCGCACCACATGTGGAGGACTGTGACACTTGGGGAACAGTCTTTGCTTCAATATACACAAAAACACATGGTGTTCCGTCTATGGCGGTTATACCAGACGTACTTAGACAGATTCAAAATGAATACGGTCCAGAGCCTGCTTTAAATCTAGGTATGAAATTACTGAAAGACTTTAAGCAAGTCTCGGCTATACTACTAGCCAACATAAAAGGAGAAGCAGCATCTGTGGCGAACCCGCCAAAAATGAAAAGAAACAGAAATAACAGACCAACCTTTTGAACTTGCCAGAATAATTGAAAAGTGCTATGAAGAATTAGGTAGAGATAGTTTGGGTGGGAAACCACTAAAACCACAACTAACTGAAAATCCTGAAAAAACCTTTATCAAGAATAATCTCATTACTCCAAAAAAGAAGTGGGAGGGTAATAAACAAACCACTCCCAGAGAAAAACAGTTTCAGTCCAGAGGAAGGTCTCCCCAACGGAGAAATAGATCTCCAGGACGAGGGGACAGGTCTCCATAACGAGAGCCCTCTGAAAAAAGATACAACCTTAGAGATAGGGACAATTTAAGAAAACCTGACAGATATCAAGATAATGATACACGTCCCTCTAAATCTTTTCAGACTTCCTCACAGAAACCGGAAAGAAGAGGACGGTCAGAACATAAAGAAGAACGCGTCAAGTCCAAAGACAAGGAACCTGCTCATCAAAGTAAAAAATTACAATTTCCCAAAAAAAAGGTAGCTAGTATTAAAATAAAACATGCCGACGATTCTGAGGACACAACTCAAGAACGGAGAATGGGTCCAGACAATGCTAGACAGCGCAGCAGAAGTGACCATAGCTCGCAAGATCCTGATGAATCTTCTGGAGACAGTGGACACGAATGAATACATTCAGGTGGAAACTGCAGACACCAGAGTTAGTGTACCCCATAAATTATATGAAATAACATTACGTATAGAAGGGGACAAAACTAGGAAAATAAGAGGTCTCTTTTGGGAGAATCTATCTAAAGGCTATGATATCCTTCTAGCAGAGAAAGACTGGCCACCAGAGTTTGTCAGGGAGTGCCCACATGGTGAAGAAATGATTATGCCTGCCTTCTCAAATCACATTCCAATTCATAAAAAATACACATATGCTAGAAAATGGGCAGTGCCCCAAGCCCCTGCATTATATAAAAATCATGTAGGATGGGATGAGGATTCTCCTCACCATAAAATTCAGTTAAAAAATCAACCTACTGCACAGAGGCAGTATCCTGTTAAGCAAGAATCTAAAAAAAACTAGTCAGGGAGATCTTAGATCAACTTGAATACCAGGGGGTGAGTGAAACATGCACCTCACAAATGAACAACCCTTTGTTTCCTGTCTCCAAACCGGACAATCATATCATCTAGTTTTGGATTACAGACACCTCAACTCTTGTTGCAAAACATTTGCAGTACGAAACTCACACAGTGCAGCACTAATGAATAACATCGTGCGCAAAAAATATAAAATGACATTAGATATTTCAAATGGTTTCTTCTGTCAAAACATTGCACCAGAAAGCAGGTATTTGCCCGCTTTCTCCAGTATGGGGGCCCAGGGGTAATTTTATCGTCTCCCCCAGGGATTCAAGAACAGCCCGGGATTATTTTCAACCAGGGTAACAGAATTACTACAAATGCATGATGATGAAGCATTATCTTATGTCGATGACATCTATCTTACAGACGATGACCTCGAAATACACTTGAAAAGAGTGAACACCATTATACTTGGGTTCGCATCTGAAGGGTACAAATTCAACTTTAAAAAATCACGAATTGCCCACCTCACTGTCCTATTTTTAGGATATGAGTTATCAAGTGAAGGCAAAAGCCTAGCAGACAACTTCTTAGAGAAGTGTGCAGTACTCCAAGCTCCAAAAACGCTGAAAAACTTACAATCGATTCTAGGTTTCATGAATTTCAGAAGAACTTACATTCTAAACTACGCAGAGAGGGTTAAACCCCTCTACGAATTAATAAAACCTGATTTCAAACCAATTAATTGGACACAGAAACACACAAAAATGTTACGATCAATACAAACAGACATGTTAACTAAAACAAAACTGCAAACACGCGCAAACGAACGCAACCTTGTAATCCGAGTCTTGCCAGGAAGATGCAATAGCTTATAAATCACACTTGTACACACAAGCTGAAATGAAATTCAGTTCTACTGAAAAAATTCTGACTGAGGTCCAAACTGCTGTAGCAAAAGAAAGAGCCCTCGCACAAGGTAAACGTATAATAATCGTTACACCGGTACCTGCCCTAGAGGCAGTAACAAGAGCCAGCATTCCGAATGCTAAAGCTTTACATCAGAGATGGATACAATGGGCTAATTCTCTTGCTGCATCAGACGTAGTATACGAATTTGATCCTAACTTAAAAATGCAAGAGTTTCTCCAATAGGAATATGAATGTCCTCTGCCGACTGAGATCATGCCTCTGGAACATTACAGCTGTATAATATATACAGACGGTTCAGCACAACCCGCAGTTGGGGGTAAACAAGCATATAGTGCTGCGTGCGCGATTGTTAAAGGTCGTTAGCACGAAGGAAAATTTAGACCCCTGGTCACTAAAACTCAATCACTCGGAGACTGTACAGCTCAGCGAGCTGAACTACAGGCTTTTAAGATGGCGCTTGAAAATACCAATCGCGAATTCCCCACACTAATAGTGTGCGATTCGTATTATTGCGTCCAGTCTTACAATGAATACTTGCATAACTGGGTTCAAAACGGTTTCAAAGATGCAAAAGGTGGCACAATCAAGCATAAAATGCTATGGGAACAAGTAGTTCTTTTACAGAAAGAACTACAAAAGACTCACGTGATACATACACTGAGTCATCAACGTGATGGCGTTCACGTTGCAGGGAATTAATTGGCTGATGAGGCCGCGAAGGCAGCTGTGCAAACGTCTTCCGTAGCTGCCATTACCCGGTCAAAAACAAAAATAGACAGCGAGATAATGCAAGCTGTCGGTGCTTCAGTAAAAAACAGTGGTAAGACACTCCCGAAAGGCTTTCCAGTAAAGTACTCATACAAAACTGATGCAAAAACTTTCCTTTTGTTGTAATCCCTGGAGTGGGGGATAGGGCAATTCCAAATATGGAACATAGGTTAGGACTAATTTTAGCGGCACATGAAGGGCTCGCTTCAGCACATGCTGGTGTTCCCGCCACAGTATTGTTATTAAAACAGAGATATTGGTGGCCACGCATGAGAAAACAGACTAGAAACTATGTTTTAGAATGTGAAATATGCCAAAAAATGAAGGTATCATCAGTGAAACGACCTGCACAGACGCCCCTTCTAATCTCAGATAAACCATTAGCATGTCTTTACCTGGACCACTGTGGTCCCTTACAAAGGGATGGCAACTATAAATATATCATGGTCGCAGTGGATTCCTGCACGAGATTCATTTGGATGTGGCCCCAGCGCTCGGCTGACGCCAGAACTGTTATAAAAGATTTGCGAGTCTTTATCGGCACATACGCAATTGGCATGCTACATTCTGACCAGGGTCCTGCGTTTAGCTCTCGAGCTTACAAGGAGGCCATGGCCAGCTTGGGCATTGCATTGCGGTACTCTAGTCCATTCCATCCTGAGGGAAATGAGGTAGTGGAGAGAAAAAAACATGACATAAAGCAATCTTTAACAGCGAGGGTATTAGGTTCGGGTGATGGGTGGGTCAAACATCTAATAAGTGTCCAACGTAGTCTTAATAATCTGCCAACACATTCTCTGGGTACAAGAATGATAATTGAAGACCTCGATAGTCAGACTTCAGTGGTGGAACAAAAAACCTTTGGTATCAAAGATCGTTTGGCTGTTTTACAGGACTTAAATGAGACAAGAAGAAGTCTAAGTAACACAAAGCTAAAGCCAACGTCCACTGAATTAAAACCACCAGTCCCAGCAAGACCTGTCTGGATTCCAAAGATTGGAGATCTGGTCAGAGAAAAGATCGCGGTGAAGAAGGAATTTGGGCCTTCTTACAGGAAAGCAGTACCTGTCTTAGCAATCAGCGGAACAAGATCAGTAGTATTACCGCCCCTTGCTGGTAAAAAGGAGAACAGAGTTGTATCAATCGACCTGATAAAACCACAATCATGTGGCCAATAATAAGTAGTAGGCCCAGTGGACTCCCAAGATGTAGCAGAAGACCAAACCTTGCTACAATTCAAGAGGTTCAAACTGAGAGACTAATCCCATTTGATAAACCTGCAGTGAATATAGAAGGACTATGCAACAAAGCCATGGAACTTGTGCCTCTTGAAATCCAAATTGCAACAGCTCGTCAAGAAATACCTGTCTACAATGATGTAGGCTCTGACCATACAAATGCAAAGATTAATGAAAGTCCGGAAGCAATTCCAACAATTGACAGAACTGCATCTGGCTACTTCATCAATTTCGATTACTTTTCTGAAGATCCTAGTGAACATGAAGAAAAGCCAGCAAATAAAACTTTCAAAGAAAAAATAACTGAACTCTTTCATCAACTTGGAGAAACATATCTGATTTCACCATGGATTGAATTGTGGATTGTGTTAGGTGTACTTTTCCTCCTTCTCTGGCTCATTTTGGTTTTAAGCTTGGGAAGAATGATTAATGGAAAATACAGTACAATGGACACAGCAAGTTAGAAAATCAACTTGGTTCTAAAGCCTCACAGATCTTCTCACATTGAAAAATGAGAACTATCACCAGTAAACATCACAGCCATTCCGATACCTGGTGGTGTAGCATGGGACGCTACTGATTACGACATCTATGGCCCGGATGAACTCTTGAAATATCCTCATCAGTTCAAGGTTTCTTTGAGTGACTTTGTATCACCTAGCACTTTCTCTGATGATTGGGACTTTGAAACTATTAATAATATGATGTCGGATTTAGAAATGTCAGCAAAATTTACAGAACATGATTATTTAGAAGGTTCATCAGATTATGAAGAAATGTATTGCTTTAATCATTATGGGCACCACTATTTGCATACATCTGCTAATCCTAGAAATGTTTTCACTTATAATCAATTGGAACATTGTCCAACACCGCCAAAAGGAAGCTCGAAAACATTTTATGAGAAATTCCCATACTTCTCAGGGTTTAATAACACTGATCCAGAAAGGTTTTATTTTAAGATTATAAATAAAACAGGAATGAAAAACATGTTGACAAATACTAAACTGATATATTCTGCAAAATGTTATGAAAAATTGTCTACATTTGGTTTTGAATTTTGGAAAAACAACATTGAGACAAAAACTGTCTGGGGTACAAAAGACTGGCAGGTACAAGGTTTAGAATCATTATTCAGAGCCTGCATGATCCCAGAACAGATAATGTTCCTGAATGACACCATTCAACAAACAACCTGTCTTGGCCTAGCCAAGATAAAGGACTTAAACAAACCGTCTATACCAAAGCTCATACCTGATAGTAATAGCACTACAGATGTGGAGATAGACGTATCCCATATTTTACACCAAAATAGAACTAATCCTGATTGGAGAAAATAGTTGATGTGGCCCACAGACACTAATAACTGTCAAGATAGATTCCTGAACAAAACACAGGGGTTCAAACAGAACAGGCCAGACCCAAGATATTCCCAGAGACAACATCCAGGGATAATAACAACATACAGTGTCGGAAAACTATGCCTCGAATGGCTAGAGAAATCCACACTACCTGAAATTAAGCAACACTTAACCTTACTTAAAGAAGGTGCTGACTTGCGAGATTTCTTATTGGGACCTTGCAAACAGCGTCAAAAACTTTTCATATACGCCGGTATATATGCTGCTTACAACGAAGCTTAGAAAGTAACACAAATTGAAACTGCTGAAAAAATACGAGAAATTGATCATATTAATTTAGAAAAAACACTGTCTGTAGTGGACAATGGGTTAATGACTCTGTCCTCCAGAATTTATTAACTGGACAGCATTGTATCATCTGCTATTGATATAATAGAACAGGATATGCTAATGTTACAACATGGCCAGTCCCAATTACATTCTATTGTACAGTTAGGCTTTAACCTTACAGATAAACAAATCTCTTTGGCACAAAGAGGGGCAGACTATACGGTGCTGAGCATTGAAGAACTAGAAAGATTACCATTGACAGTCTCCGAAAAACCTGTCATTGAATGGATAATACATGGCACCATTACAATTCCGATAACGACTTTTCAGTTTCAATATTGCCAAAAGCACATACCAGCGGGCCTGTATGAAAGGTTGGGTAAAGGGTACATCAAGTCAACCTGGAATTTACCTTACACACATAGATGTTGGAGTGGGGAATAAAGAGATATTTCTTAGTGGTAACAACTGTAAAAATTCACTGAGCGGTACACTTCTGTGTAAAGGAATTAACTTGCATGGAGCCTGCGCAGGTTTATTTATTTATTTAAGTAGCTTATACAGCGCGCAGCTACCCCCAGAGGGGTGTCCCGGCGCTAAAACAGAAACTCGGGAAAGAAGGAGAGAATCAAGCTGATTGCAAGACTGGAGTCATAATCTGGAGAACAGCCATGTTTTTAATTTACTACGGAAGATGGATTCAGATGGGCAGAACCTGAGGTCGAGTGGGAGGCAGTTCCATAGTTTAGCAATAATTACGCTGAACCCTCTGCCGCCCATTCTGGAACGTCGAAAGCGAGGAGCAATCAAGAGGCGTAAGTTGTTAGATCTCAGTGATCTGACAGATTGAGATATTGCCACTCGCTTTTTCAGGTATTCAGGCCCAAGGCCGTTGATAGCTCGAAAGGCGAGGGTGAGGATCTTAAATTGAATGCGGCTTGCAATGGGGAGCCAGTGGAGCTTTTTGCAGTAGGAGGCAACCGACTGACGGTAGGGGATATTTCCGATCAGTCTGGCTGCCGCATTCTGAACGATCTGAAGACGATCGATCAGATATTGAGGGGCACCGGCATATAAGCTGTTGGCGTAGTCTATATGAGATGTGATGAGGGCCTGAGTGATCGTTCTGCGGGCGTCCAAGGGAAGGTAAGGAAAGATCTTTTTAATCATGCGAAGCTTCGCGAAGCAGGCAGAGGTGACCTTGTTGATTTGCGCTTTGCAAGAAAGTGAGTCATCGAATTGAAAACCCAGGTTACGTGCTGATTGAACAGGGGTAGGCGCAGGGTTAAGTACTGTTGGCCACCACAGGCTGGGGGATATTGGAGTTTTCTGGTTAAAAAACAGGACTTCTGTCTTGTCAGCATTAAGTCTAAGGTGGTTGTTGGTCATCCAGGCACAGATGTTGTCCAGACATTGGCGGAAGTTGGCAAAGGTGGAGTCTGAGTGGTCTCTAAAAGAGAATATCAGCTGAGTATCATCAGCGTAAGAGACCACTCTGACTCCACAAGACTCCACCACTGCGGCCAAGGGTGCGAGATAAACGTTAAAAAACAGAGGGCTCAGGGCAGAGCCCTGCGGGACACCACACAGCAGGGGTTTACCCTCTGATTTGAAAGGCTTGAGCGCCACCTTCTGAGTTCTGCCAGTGAGGAAGGACTCAATCCAGGCGAGAGCGGAGCCACCGATTCCGACCTGCTTTAGGCGGTTTAATAGGATTTTATGTGAGACCGTATCAAAAGCGGTGGATAGGTCGAGGAGGACCAGCATGGCCTCCTCGCCCCTATCCACACACTCACGGATAGTCTCAGCCACTTCCAAGAGAGCAGTCTCAGTGCTGAAACCTGCTCTAAAGCCGGATTGGGAGTTGTGTAGTAAAGAGTTATTTTCCAGATATTCTGTTAGTTTCAGCTGCACGGCCTTTTCCAGAATTTTTGCGGGTTTGGGGAGGAGGGAGATGGGGCGATAGTTGGAAAATTTTGTAGGATCGGCATCAGGCTTTTTCAGAATGGGGACCAGCAGAGCTTCCTTCCACGTAGTAGGAAAGATGCCATGATGGAGGGAGGCATTCCAGATAGAAAGAAAAGGGCTAGCCAGTGAGGGGGCCAGGTCACCCATGGTCTTGGCAGGAATTGAGTCGGAAGGCGAACCAGATCTGCACTGGGTGAATAGCCTGAGTGCGGTCTCAAGAGTCAGCTCGTTATAGGACTGTAAGGAGGCAGATTCCGGGGCCATCACAGGGGGGACCAGGGGAGATTCCATGGTAGGAAACGAAGTTCTAATTTTATCAATTTTTTCAAGGAAATAGTCAGACAGTCCATCGCATAGTGCCTGGCTAGAGGGGTTCTGCAGCCCTGGCGGGGGGGATTTACAAATTCTTTGACAATATTAAAAAGGGTTTTAGAGGAGTTCTTAGCGTTGGAGATTTGTAATGAGAAGAAGTCTCTCATGGTAGCTTTTTTTAGGTTCATCAAATAACCTTTCATGCCACCTGCACGGCACCCCTCCCTTTCATGCCACCTGCACGGCAACCTTTCATGCCACCTGCACGGCACCCCTGCTACACAAATAGAGCCTTTTTTCAGACAACTTTGCAACGGCAGTTCCGTTATGTTAAGTGACCGCAGCTGTTGTGGCATGTTGCCAGGAACGGCCTATCTCGTCAGTGTTACATCCAGGGTCACTTGCTTTATGCAAGTATTGTATCCAAACAGCAAACCAGACACGGAGGCAACGATATGGCCTTCTTTGAATATCTCTTCTATTCGAATTGATACTTTAAGCAGAATAAAGTCCATTCTTTTACAAACAACTGTGCCTTTAACCTCGTCTAGAGAAACGTATGATCTGCAAGCCGCAAGGACAGCAGCAGAGATACATGCATTATTATCAACAAATTGCCCCGTGCATTTCGTAGAAATGTTAAGTCAAATCTTAAACATGTCTGATACCATTGGCATCACACATGTATTTAAGACAATTTTTTCGGGACTGTTAGCACCCTTTGAAGCAGTCCTGAGCATCTTCACGAATTTCGTGCACTCTGTGTTCGGCAGCCTGCCTCTCATCTTGGGACTCGTAGCAGGAATCTTATTTTTGTTCCTTCTGCTCTGATATGGCAAGTCCAGTCACAGACAAAACTCAGGCTACAATGGAAGAAACGCTCCTAGCAATGCGATACCGAGATCGGATTACTAAAGTCCTCGGCTTGGCTCGGCTAAGAGATCTGAATACTACCTGGTTTCGTTTGTTCAGACCAATCTGACAAGCTTGCATCCTACCTGTTCTACGATGCCTGCTCTGTGGAGAAGAATGCGTGTTAGACGTCTGTATCACACTCCCATCAGCAGTACCTATGGATATCGATACTTTGCTTGGTTCGGTAACGGCTCATGCAACGCGTTGTCCCCAGCGGCTACCTATTCTGATGACGGCATTCGTTGAGACCTCACCATTACGACTAAGTGGCGGTGAGGTACGAGATGAAAGCGGCACACAGGTACAACCTTCTGTGACCATTGCTGATCTAGACACCAATGACGGCAATGCATCTCACATATGCAATATTTCTACTTTCTCGGACATGGTCCAACTTTCACCTACTGTTGTAGACGAATTCTTTGCCAGCCTATCTGAGTTAATGTTCTGTCCTAACAACGAGAATAGCTTTTGAAAACACGAGCATACAGTGTTCCCTGAACTCTGAAATCGGCCTTCAGTTTTGTTAAACAGAACTTCTAAAAACTCTGGAACAATTTTTTTCCCTGAAAGCGAAATTATATTTTTCCACGTTCTCAAAATATTTACCTTATGGCACATGATCCTCTGCTTAAAGTAGAACTATTTTTAGAGAACAAGATTTCTATTTTTGAAAACTCTAGAGACAATATTTTGACTTAGCCTCTAGCACATGTACAGTCTTGTATAAATATGTGATGAAATGGTCTCGACCCTCTCTTTTGTATTAAGAGCCATTTCATAAATGTAAATTTCGTACTTCATTCTGTCAATATTCCAATGTACTAAAAATATATTATCTGAATGATACCACTGCTTGAAATCGTACAGTATAATACTCATTTTTCGTGTTTATACCATTTCAAATGCATAATATGTATTTTGGGGTGGGATGGAAAGCACATGCATAGATGTGTTTCAAATTGCTTAATATTTAGTAATGATGGACATTATACGTGGAGTGGGTGTTGTACACGAATCTAGGACTCTAGTTAAATATTCCCGATTTATGCCCTTATGTGGTTATATGAAATCATATCCTTATATAGGCATAAGAATCATACCCATATTAAGACATAGCCAATGCAGTCCAAATACGGTGAGGCTACTCCCATAGACTCCTAGAAAGCACAACGTGTTCTTAGATAAACCAAGCCTCCAGCAGCCCGGGAATGCCCCCTGCTTCTGTACTGATTTGTCCCAGAACTCCCGGAGTCCTGAAAGAACTGCGAGTTCTTAGTGACATCTTATGTCCAACATTACGTCAAACTCGGCACCTTCCAGGTATAAATATACCAGCATCTGCCCTAGGAAAACACACGGTGGTTTGGAGCAGATCGACTATCCACTTGCCCGACGCCCTGCTGTAGCAAGTGCCGAAGGAAGCCGACCCTCCCGCTGACGCACTGAGAGAGACGCTGTCTTTTCTCCTGCCGAGAAATCAATCTCCAGTGTTTCCCTGTCACCCTTACGGGTTGCTGGGAGATCGAGTCCTGAGAGAGATACAAGACCTCCTTCATTCTATAACCAAGGTACGGAGCTGATTAGACCCTTAGAGAATTCTTGATTTAGATTCTTGGCAGAAACTATCTTAACTCAAACTACATCTCACTTACTCCTTCCCATGTATTAGGCTTAGGTTAGGTACACCGGGGTAGGCGTATCTTAGAAGCACCAGTTGAGTACGTTTAGTCATTATTTTATCATTGTATGTATTTTATCCATTTTAAACACCGTATGGCTTAGAAACCATACCATGCTTTTACAGTATTTTTTATAGTACTCCTTTTACTGTACGCACTTTACTTTATGACAAGTATTGTGATTGTAGCAATTCACTTCTCTTGCATGAGAAAGAAGACTGTTCAATAAATAACCTCTTTTATTGAAAACGCCTGTCTCTCTGTTTCTCTGCACTTCTGGTGAAACTAAGCATGCACGATTGACTGAGTAAAATAGCTATCTATTGTTTCCGCGACTCTGGAGATATAATCCTTATTCTTGAGGGAGCAAAGTTGTCATGTTTATGCGGTTGTCAGAAACTAATCCCTTGTTGTGAATTCGAGAAAGTTTCTAGTGACCCCTGAGCTAGCTGGCATTCATAATTAAGTCTAACATATTCAATAGAGACCTAGTCGACCTAAGTCCTACGTCTAAACTATCGTTTATGTTATTCCAATGCGCAGAGCCTATTGGGAATATAGGAACTACACTACAAGAACAATGACTCCAACGTGCACTCCTGTATTCAGATTTATTTATTTGTGCTTGTTCAGGTTGGTGCTACTGTTCAGCCCTCAATTTTCCACTACAACTGAACTTTCCAATTGTCAAACAGACAATATGAATACCTCAGCAGAAAAGAGAGAAGCCAGAGATTACATGCCACCACTCTTATACACTACCATAAAGCTACCATAAAGCAGAAAGGATCTCGAGAGGCCTACGGATCGCACTCAAACCCATGTTATGTAAAACAAATAAGCTATTCATTGAACAATGGTATCAAATACTCAATAAATGCTCTCTCGACCTCATCCTGCTAATTGTGGAAGAATTATCCAACACATTGCAGTCATTAGATGAAGAAATAAAACTCGTCAAAGGAGAATTATCAGAAAAAACTGAAAACTGGGATGAACTATTACTAGACATGAACACAGAACTTGATCAATACGCTAAAGATATCCAAGTCCACAAAATCAAGAAATTTCGCCGAGATACAATCGATTATAAACTCGATGAAGTTTATACCTGGGCCGAAGTTTATCATCAACGAAAATGGCAAAAACCTCCAACAACAGGTTCATCAGAAGAAGGTGTGATTTCTGATTCTGAATCAGCACAAAATCGACAACCATTGAGAGAGACAGCCAGACCATCAGCCCAGACTACTGCAATAACAGAAAAATCCCAAACCACTAAAGCTTCTTTTTTATCAACAAGCCCTGCATCCAACCATCAACCAGACAAACCTGCAACAAAACAAGGAAAGACAAAAGGGCGACCCACAGCAAGACGAGAGTAGTCAATATCTCCAAAATTAAGTTGTCACAAGCCCAAATAGCAGTACTGAATAAAGGAACCTCATATGTTCCCACATATCAAAGCAATCTAGCAGAGTCAGAGATCTCTTCTTTTTAATTTACTAGGATATTGAGATTAAAGTACCTTTTTTCAACTATTGAGCCAACCACAACTGCACCAAGTGATCCAACGGTTAAAACATTTCGACCAAGTAGCACATTTTGTTCACCGATATCGCATAAATCAATTGATGCGTTTGAGAGATTGGTAAAAATTGAGTTAAAATCTATCAACTTTAAGAAGACCAAACAAGTTAATTTCTCCAAAACAGAATGGAGCACTCTACATCAGATGGCTAAAGACAAACGCCTGATATTCCAAAGAGCAGATAAAGGTGGAGCATTGGTTGTACTAGATGCAGAGTTTTATAGCCAAAGTGTATTAAACCATCTTCAAGGCAGCGATACATACTCAATACTTGACCAAGATCCAACAACAGCTTATCAGAAAGTATTACAAGAAATTCTATCCAAGGCACAGGAAATGGGTTGGATAGATGAGAACACAAAAAAGTACCCTTTTACCACCTATCCACGACGACCAAAGTTGTACATGCTCCCAAAAATCCACAAAAATTTAGAAAAACCACCTTTTCGTCCCATTGTATCAGCTTGTGGATCATTGTCAGAACCAACAGGGAGATACTTAGACAGTTTCTTACAACCGATTTTACAACAACAATAAAGTTACATTCAAGACACAACGGCATTGTTGAACACACTACAAAATCTGGACACTGATCAAGCAACTAATTGGACACTATGTACAATAGATGTCACCGCTCTCTATACTTCGATACCTCACAAAGATGGCATAGAAGCAATGGAATGGGACTTACTTGAACATGAAACATCAAGAGCTAAGAAAGTTTTTTTACTGGAACTTTTACAATTCTCATTGATGCATAGTTACTTTGAATGGAATGACAGATTATATGCCAAAAATAATGGAACATCCCTGGGATTTGCCAGTGTGCCTTCGTACGCAAATATTTTCATGGCTAAACTTGAAACTGACCACATCCTCAATAATGAAACATGGACCGAACATTTGATATTATTCAAGCGACATATAGATGACATCCTATTCATCTGGAACGGCGACATTGACACGTTAGAAAACAATATTCGCAATTTAAATAACATTCATGACCGTGTCAAATTCACACATCAATTAGAAAGAAACAGCATTGCTTTCCTAGACGTATTGATCCAGATATAAGCCGGTAACATCAAAACAAGTGTACACACGAAAGAAACAGACAGAAACAACTCTTTACACTTTCGAAGTTTTCACCAAAATTCCCTTAAACATCATCTACCGTATTCTCAGTTCATAAGACTAAACCGTATAACTTCAGACTCAACGGAAACTAAAACAGTCATAATTACATTTTAAAAAATTCAAACAAAGAGAATACCCTGAGGATGTACTGGTGAAAGCCACACAGAGAGTAGAAACAATGGAGAGAACACAGCTACTTCATAAAAAGATTGCGAAACCACCAGACAGGATAGTCTGTGTACTGAAATTTTCAACACAATCTAATCGAACCAAATCAATAATCATGCGTCACTGGTCCATTATCCAATCTGAACCAGACTTTAAAGATCTATTTCCCGCGCATCCACATTTGCAATGCAACATTCTCAAAATCTGCAAGAACTACTCCAAAAACAGAGTGCACCTATACAAAAGGAATATAAAGGCATTCAAAAATGCATGAACTGCAAAAATTGTAACAACGTTATGAAAGGCAATAAATGTATTCACCCATCTCAAGGCTACACCATAGAATTGAAACATTCATGCACATGTGACACCGCGAATGTTATATATGCACTAAAATGCCCATGTGGCAAAATCTACGTTGGGAAAACTAAACGCAAAATTAAAATACGAGTGGGAGAGCACAAAAGTAACATAAGAAATCTCAACTTGAAATCAACAGTGGCATCACACTGGCATGAAGCCAGACACAACATCACCAGCTGCGTTTTACCATTCTTGAAGCTTTGAAAGTTAGAAATGACACAGATCCGTCAAAAGCTCTGGCGAGAGCAGAATTCTTTTGGACAAAAAAACTATATTCTCTACAACCGCAGGGAATGAACGATAGGATTGAATATACGTGTTTCTTATAGAACTATATTCTAAAATTGTTTATGTCTGTTTACACTTGTTCATATCAACTCATAATGAAGTTTATAACCCATACATTTTTTACATCTCTTTTCTGCTAAGGAGTGCAAAAAAACAACGAAGAATGCAATTAGCTTTAAGGAAGAAACCTCTGATTATATGGGAAATGTTGTCATAATAATTCAAACTGTTTCTTCATGCGTTTTTTTAATATCTTTTCTCTTATCACTTCTACACTGATTATAATATATCATTTCAATATATTTTTCATCACCTTCATCTTTTAAAACATTGCACTAATTTTGCCTTTAATCATTTCATTCACTTTCATCGTCGCTATTGTGTGAAAGCAAGCTTTATTGACAGACCGCTTTAATCAACAAGCCGGGCCTCTTTAAGACGGTCTACGCTACACGTTGCCCGTAATGATGTCTAACAGACCCAGCCGCGGGGTGCTTTGTGAGAGCACTAGCGTAAGGAGCAGCTAACTAGAACGCCTTCTGTAAGTTTAAATTTAAACTTTAATTCATTCGCAGCATGATAAAACTCACTTTAGAACATAAAATATGATATGCGCAATTTATTAACGGCACTTGCAGCTCTTTTGGTGCACTGTAAAGCAGCGTTTCTATCAACTCTCCCGCCTGTATCGACTTCACTTGTATCACTCACCAATTATCGTAAACAAAATCTTTGCGATTACCTTTTAATAACGTCGATACTCGTGTGCTGTCTATTCTTTGGCATCTATGTAGATTTAAACCCACTTTTACTTGCAAATAATGGCACTCTTTATTCACTTGCGTATTTTTGCACCTGTTCACTCGTTCTTATTCTCTCACAATCCTTTGAATCTCAAACCCCTTTAAAGGACCATTGATGAATTCAAACTAAAGGGCCTCCTGTTTCCATTCTTTTGTAGTTTTGAATTGAAACCCCTGACGAAGGGTCAAACATATGACCCGAAATGCATTGGGTTACATCAAGGAAGATATAATTGAATGTATAACGTCCTCTGGATTATGCATGAAGTTAATGCGATACATGAATAAAATAATCCTAATGAATCTATGAACTTTTGGTTGAACTTTTTGAAACGAAATTAAATCATTCATATTGAACACGGATTAATACCACAAGGTATATGCAAAAGTGCTCCCACCAGCACAAAGAGTTTCTTCTTGCACTTTAATTTGCAACCCTATGATGCCCATGAGTAAGGTTTTTACTAATGCGACTTAGGACTATTGATTCTCTAGTAACTCTGTCAAGAGACTGAATTGCTATTATTATTTTGCATCATTTGTAGCTCTGCTTGGTCCTGATGAAGGTAGAAGTGAAATCTAGGTTGATCCACAGAAACATGTCAACATTTGTAATCGGCCTAAAGGAGGAAATGACTCATTTTGCATCCTTGAAGTTCAGACTATGGGTCATATTTATTAAAAGTAACACAACACAGAGCATTAAGTCACCTTGCTGCACTGCATTGCGTTACAGGAAATGGGCAGGTATGCGCCATATTTATTACAATACTGCTCATTTCTGTCCTTGTACCAGTGCTGATGCACAACAGGCTACCTAGTGCCAACACAGGCCCCCTTGCACTATGGTGCAAGAGTGCTTGCGTTGCATGCACAATTGTTTTTGTGCAGGAAGGAGCACCTTCCTGCACAAAACAGTCCCCTAAAGCATATTCCTATATCTATGTGTGCTGCTGTGCAGCACACATAGAAAGAGGACGTAACGAGGAGAAATTAAGCTATTTCCCCTCATTACCCCTCACCTGGGAAGGCGCAACATGTTGGCGCATTCCCAGGTCTACCAGCAATGCCAGATCCGAAAATGTGTCAAAATCCATGGGACTTGGAATGGCAACATTTAGGTTAATGAAATCCACATGTTTATTTTCAAATGGGCTCAATGAGGGTGAATGGAGAGCCTGTATAGTCCTGGCTACTTTCAACTTTCTGGACTTGAAAATGGTGTTGGTGTTAGGAAACTGCTGCGTCACTGTGGAGAAGTTTGGGGTGAACCCATCTTGTTCCACAGAAAAAATGATTCCCCCTTGCTGACAGGCTAAATTCCATGATGCCCATGAGTAAGGTCTTTACTAATGTGTCTCAGGACTATTGACTCCCTACTGACTCTGTCAAGAGATTGAATTGCTGTTATTATTTTGCCTCATTGGTTGCTCTGCTTGGTCCTGATGAAGGTAGAAGTGAAATCCAGGTTGCTCCATGGAAAATGTGTCAACATTTTTAACCTGCCTACTGCTGTTGGCCATACAAGGAGGAAAGAACTAATTTTGCCTCCTTGAAGTTCTGACTATTAGCCATATTTATTCAAAAGTAACACAACTCAGTGCATCAAGTCACCTTGCTGTGCTGCACTGTGTTACAGGAAAAGTGAAAGAATGCACCATATTTAGTACAATACTGTGCATTCATGTTTTTTTCCTAGTGCTGATGCACAATGGGCTGCTAGCACCAACGCTGGCACTCTTACACTATGGTGCAAGGGTGCTTGCGTTGCATGCAGGATTGTTTTGTGCAGGACGGAGACCCTTCCTGCACAAAAACAGCCTCCTGATGCACAATCCTCTATCCATGTGTGCCTCACAATGCAGCACAGATAGAGGACGTAAGGAGAAATAAGGATATTTCCCCTCAATACCTTTCACCTGGAAGGCGCAGCATTTTGGCACATTCCTGGGTCTACCAGCAATGCCAGATCTGGAAATGTGCAAAAATCCATGGGAGTTGCGTGAGAACACCCTTGTAACGCCCATGAAACACCTTCCCAGGGCAGAGTAAAGCAACACATCGATACTCCTAATTTATCAAGCCACTCGGCGCCAAACAAAGCTTCATAAATCGCATTTGGGGATTGCGTCAAGCATGCACCATGTTGCATGGTGCAAAAGCGAGGCAACCCCTTTCATAAATAGGCCCATTAGTGTTTACAGCATGGACCTCGATTTTAACTAAGGGACTTGATTGTTGGTTTAAGCAATTTTGCAAGGTCTGGGGACAAGTCTGAATGTGTTAGCTTTTTTTGCTTTGAGATTCCTATATATGTTTGTTAATATATGTTTTTTCATTGATTGATGTCTGTTTGTCTAAGAACTGAGATATTGTTTTATTAATAATTGTTTTGATTATTAATTGATGATTGGGGCTTAGAAAAGCGGTCTGTTTTGTTCTACATGATAAGGCGTACTCTTTTGCCCTAAAAAATCCCACTTTCTGCTGGTTCGTTGAAGTGAAAGTCTGTTCTGCCTCCTCTGTCCAGTGTAAAGGTTCAGTTGTATGAAGGGGAATGATTCTGGCATATTCCAGAATCTACTGGTGACAATATTCTGCCATGCCAAGGAATGTTCTCATTTGGGAGACCATGGTGTGGTGGGGAACTTTAAGACTGGCTTTAATCCCTGCTGATGTATCATATCCCAAATAATGGACTTTTAGATGGCAAATTTGCAGGTTCTCTCTAGATCCTTTGTGCCATTTCAAAGCCAACTCTGTAATTAGTATCAGTGAAATCTCCTTGCAAGCACCAAGGTTAGGTGAGGCCAAGTGGAGGCCATCCACATACTGTATCAGCACAGACCCTCTGGTGAAATTGAACTCATCTAAATACTTTTTCAGAATATGAGAAAACAGGGATGGTGACTTGGTAATCCCCAGGGGGAACCTTTTAAAAGTGTACTGGACATTCAGGAAAGTGAAAGCGCATATGAACCGGCTTTCTGGATATATCTGGATAGAGAAGAATACAGAGCATAGATCTACCACAGTGAAGAAGGTTGCTGGTGCTGGGATACATGAATGGACAGTGGCTGGGTTGGAATTGACGGGGTGGCAGAACACGAAATGTACCACTGTAGGGTTTTTAACAGTTCTTCTCAGGCTTTTTCACATATATTATTGGGGTGTTACATGGTCTCTATATGGATTACTATATCTTGCAAGATCGATGAGGTTAGCACTGACTGAATGTCCTCCTCAGCTTCAGGGCGAGTGGGGCACTGCAGTATATTTGTAAGAGGTTTTGCGAGGTTTAACAGGATCTGCACAGACTGGGCTGATTGGATCTGACCTATATTGTTAACATGTGGGGACCACAGGGATGAGACGACCTGTGACAAGAGAGCTTCCTCAAAATTAGAAGCTACAATTTTATTTATTTATTTATTTTAAAGTTTTATCTAGCGCTGGCTAGACCCAGAGGTATCAGAGCGCTTTACAGAAGTGTGAGGAGGTACAGTAATCTATACATTAGGTCAAAAACATTACAATAAAAACCAATATAACAAGGAAAGCAGATAAATACGAATGCTATTTTCAAGAGAACAATAATGAGCTGAGGTGGGTGGAAGAGATAGGGCTAGGCTGGGTGTGAGGGAGTGAAAAAGGAGAGGATAAAGGAGGGGGATGATAAGGAGAGTGGGGGTAAGGGGAATAGGGGAATGGGAGATCCATGGGAAGCTGTGCGTGAGGCTAAATGTCAAAATAAAGGGTAGAGGCAGGGAGGGGGGAATAGGGTGTGGCGTGAGGGAAGGAGCTAAGAGGGAGAATGGGGAGGGGAAGGAATTGGAGGGCAATAGGGGGGAAGCCCGAAAGTGCGCAGAGTGGGAGACGGTGTCAGAGGGGATCACTGAAATAAAATTGATTTAAAAAATATAGACTTATAAAAATATCGTGGATAAAATATCGGATACAAAAATATCGAATTCCTATCTACAAACAGGTAAGTACAAAAATATCGTTTAAAAAAATAGTTAGTCAAAATCTCGATTTTTTTTAAATGTCTTAAAAGTAATTTAAAATAAATGAAATATTATAAATAATTAACTAAAACATATTTAAAAAACCTTAAAATTATAAAATAATTAATTTAAGCTATAAAAAAACATAAAATTTTTATTTTTTTAATATATATATATATATATATATATATATATATATATATATATATATATATATATATATTAACATAATATTAATAAAAAACATACAATATTTTTACCGTAGGATAGCGGGAGGGTAAAATTTACTATTACCACTCCAGTGAGTGCAACAGTAGGGAAAGCGTTGGATAGAGTAGGGGTAAAAATTACTATTCCCACTCCAGTGAGTGCAACAGTAGGGAAAGCGTTGGATAGCATAGGGGTAAAAATTACTATTCCCACTCCAGAGAGTGCAACAATAGGGAAAGCGTTGGATAGCGTAGGGGTAAAAATTACTATTCCCATTAAAAGTAATTACTAATTTAATATAATATAATTATTAATCAATTAAAAAAACAAATACATATTAATGATTAAAATTCATTAACTATTAATACAAATTAATTACCAATTAACAAATAATTAATTAACAATTAAATTACTTCCGACCCTATTCCCCTATAAACCCACAACCCGCTACAGAATTAAATTACGCTAAAATTAAATAACATAAAATTCATTACTTAAAATAAATTACAAAAAAATATACACTTTTCATACATATACTAACATACAAAACACTTTCAAAAATGTGATATTATTAAAAATTCGATATGTTTTAATAACCTTTATTATATACTTCGATATTTTGACTTTCTATATTTATAAAAATCGATATTACATTACTTACCTTAAATTCGATATTTTTGTTGACTATATTCTGTCCATTCGATATTTTGTCCATTCTATATTTTGAAGTCGATATTTATGTAAGTCATTATTTTTAACTCAATATTTTGTGTAGTTACCGTCAGAGGTAGGAATTATTGACCCCAATGTTTGTTGAGGAGGCACAATTTGAGGTCTTATTTGAAGTTGATGTAGCAAGGTATACAGCATAAGTCTTTAGGCAGGGAGTTTCAGATGGAAGGAGCGTTTCCTGAGAAGGAGCGAGCTTGTGTGCATTTCTTTTTTAACAAAGGGGGATAAGAATGAGGGCGTTGGTGCTCCTTGTCGGTCGGGTGCAGCCTGCTTTGTGGAGTTTGTCGGAAAGGTAGCATGGCGAGTTTTGGTGAAGGGCTTTGTGCGTTATACATGCAATCTTTTAGGTGGATATGCCTTCGTTGGAAAGCCATTTGAGGGTTTTAAGAGTGGGGAGATGTGTTAGAAACGTTTGTAGTCAGAGGTAAGTCTAGCAGCAAGGTTGAGCACAGATTTGAGTGGTGCAAGATGAACTTTAGGTGTTCCAGCGAGGATAGCGTTACCATAGTCTATTCTCGACAGGACCAGTGATTGAACCACATTTTTAAAGTCAAGGATGTATTTGAAGGGTTGGATTTTGTTGAGATGACGGAGAGTGAAGAGTGCTCCTTTGGCTGTGGTTTTTATGTGGGAGGTAAAGGCAAGGCTGCTATCAATGGTGATGCCTAGAGATTTAACTGAATTGGAAGTGGTGAGGGAGCAGCTGAGAGCATTAAGGTTGGATATCCAGTCTTGAATGGGGAGTGGGTTGTTTTTAGGAGAGAAGAGAATGATTTCGTTTTCTTTAGGATTGAGTTTGAGATGATTGTGGTGGAACTATGATTTGATCTTGGTCAGGGTGTCATTGACCTGTAGGACATCAGAGTGGGATTTAATCTTATAGTAAGGTTGAGTGTTGTCGACATAGAGGTGGTAATTGAATCCTGCTTGTTTGAGAATGAGGGTGAAGGGTTCCATGAAGAGGTTGAAGACAGCAGGAGAAAAAATGTATCCCTGGGGGACACCGAGGGAGATGGAAGTGGGGTTGGAAAGGCAGTTCTCGATTTTAATTTGTTGGGATCTGTGTCGCAGAAAGGAGGTGAACCAGTTGAGGAGATGGCCAATAACACTTTAAGAGTGTTAAGTAAGGCAGTGTGGTTAACTGTATCGAAAGAAGCGGAAAGGTCGAGGAGAATGAGTAGGCCAGACTCGCCATTGTCAAGAAAGTGTTGTATGTTGTCCACTATATTGAGCATGTCTGATTCTGTGCTGCATCTTTTTCTAACGGTACAAAAAAGAAGGTCGCAGTGGACAAGTATTTTTTAGATTTTTGTACACAGAACTCAATTCAAATGCATTAAATAGTTCAGACGTCACTACAAGGACAGATGATTGCTTGTGATTTAATTTTTCGTCACAGACATAGAATTAATCAACCCATAAATATAGGATATTAATCCTCATAGGTACACATTGGTGCTCAGAAAAGGAGGGAGGGAGTGAGTGCTCAGGTAGAGTTGAGTGATTGTGTGCAGGAACGGAAACGCAATGTGGTTCAAATACATCCAAGTTTTTAGAACCAATCTGCCTTCTTGCTTAGCAAAACAATAAAATCCTAAACATAACATTCTAGGCACAGATAAACATGTTTCTGTTGCCTATGTTTGATAACAATAATAGTGTGTCAACGTTTCGACCCCTGTTGTCATAAAGGTAGCTTCATCCTTATTGAGGGGTCTTCATCAGGACTCTGGGAAATAGTGATGCAGGGGAAAGAGCACCATTAAATGACAGCATGTACAATCTGGAGCCGTCGGTGGTTACTAAGCAACCAAGCCTGGATACTGAGGTGCACTCGTGGCACCAATAACTGCAATTTTATTCAAATCTTGGTCCCTCAAGAGTTTACGGACCCTCATCTTCAAAAGACAGCCAGATTGTACATGCTGTCATTTAATGGTGCTCTTTCCCCTGCTTCACTATTTCCCAGAGTCCTGATGAAGACCCCCAATAAGGATGAAGCTACCTTTATGACAACAGGGGTTGAAACGTTGACACACTATTATTGTTATCAAACATAGGCAACAGAGACATGTTTATCTGTGCCTAAAATGTTATGTTTAGGATTATATTGTCTTGCTAAGCAAGAAGGCGGATTGGTTCTAAAATCTTGGACGTATTTGAACCACATTACCTTTCTGTTCCTGCACACAGTCACCCAACTCTCCCTTAGCATGCACTCCTTCCCTCCTTTTCTGAGCACCAATGTGTACCTATGAGGATTAATATCCTATATTTATGATTTGTTTAATTCTATGTCTGTGATGAAAAATTAAATCACAAGCAATCATTACCCTTTGTAGTGATGTCTAAACTATTTAATGCATTTGAATTGAGTTCTATGTACAGAAATCTGAAAAATACTTGTCCACTGCGACCTTCTTTTTCGTACCGTTGTTTACCCGGGTCCAGTGGTCCTACGGGTCACCCCTTTTCTAAAGCTGGATTGTAGTAAGTCAAAGAGGTTGAAAGTGTTGATGTGATTATCCAGTTGAAGCAGGGCGCATTTTTCAAGGACTTTGGAGAGAAGAGGGAGGTTGGAGATGGGACGGAGGTTATTTGGGTCGTTGGGATCTGCGTTGGGATTTTTGGGGATGTGTGTGACTTGACCCAGTTGGAGGGAGGCAGGAACACACCCAGTGTTCAGGGATGAGTTTATAATGGTGGTCCAAAGTGGGGTGATGATATGTTTTAGGTCTTAGACAAGGTGGGAGGGCATAGGGCCTTTGGTGTGAGAGGATGGTTAAAGCTTAGAGATGATGTTATAAACTTCATGTTCTGTGACAGGGAGAAAATTATGCCAGGAGGCATTGTTTTTGTATTGCTGGGGACAAAAGGGTTGGATTCAGGTGGGAAGGTAACGGATGAGAGAAGGGGAGGGACCTTGGGGGAATACATGGGGATGAAGATTCAGGAGAGATGCCATAAGAAAGTAGTGGGTTGGGAGAGAAGGGATTTAAGAGGAAGGATTGATCTATTTTGGTGATTTTATCAGTGAATAAATTTGCAATTTTTTCACATTTCTCATTTGTGGCCATCAGTTTTTGGGGGGCAGAGGATGTTTGTTTTTTGATGATGCTGAATAGTTCTCTAGGTCTATTTTTGGCCCTATCAAGCTGTGTGGGAAAGAAGGAGGCCTTTTCATTGAGGATGTGTTTTTTGTAGGTGGGCCTAGCAGATCTTAGTAGGGCTAGATGGCAGGGGGACGGGTGTTGCGTCTATGTTCTTTCGGACAGTCTAAGGGAGCATCTTTCATTGTTGAGATCAGAGTTTAACCAGGATTTGGAAGGGACGTTTCTTTTGGCTTTTAGTTTGGATGGGGCCACTTGGTCTAGGACCTCGGTAACTGATTTGTTATAATGCTCGATGAGTGCATTAGCATTATGGGAGAGAGGAGCAAGCAGGAATTGGGATTTGAGTTTAGTTTCTAGTTCGCCGGGGGGGATAAGATGAAGGTTTCTGGTCACTTTCTTGTGTTTGATGCTTTTGGGGTGAGGGGGGCCCGTAGAGGTGGTTCTGAAGAGGATGAGGTGATGGTCAGACCAGTCGATGGGGATGATGTTGGAAAGGGAGGCCAATTCATTATTAGTGATGATGGCATCAAGAGTAGCCCCTTTGCATGAGTTGGAGAGTGACAAATTTGTTTATGGTCACTAATCTCCAGATGATTCGTGAGGAGATTAACAGCAGGGTCTTTGTTATCATTCCAGTGGAGGTTGAAGTCTCCAAAGAAGAGGTTTTTAGAGTTGGAAAGTGAGGATTGGGTGAGGAGGTCGGAAAGTACCTCTGCGAAGGGAAGGGATAAACCAAGGGGATGGTAGATATTATGTAGGCGAATAGGTGGGGCACCCTGAATTTTAAGTTCTGTTCCGAGGTATCCAAAGGTGGCAGGGTCAGAGTTTTTGACAAGCGAGAGTTGAAGTTTGTTTTTAAAGATGATAGCTAAACCACCTCCAATTCTATCTAGTCAATCTTTTCTGAGTATGGAATAACCAGCCGGGAAGAGTAGGTCAAGCATAGGTGTAGAGTGGACCTTGAGCCAAGTTTCCGTAAGGAAGGCAATGCCAATGTTTTCGCTGAGAATGGTTTCAGCTATTTCAGTCGCATGCCGGACTGCTCAGTGGCAATTGACCAGCATGCAAGTCAGGGGTTTCGGATAGTTTATGGGGGTGAGGGCCTGTTCAATAGCAGTAAGTTGTGTTGGGGGTCTAGGGGAGATGGGGGAGGAAGGGATTCTGCACGTCCCCAGGATCAAGGGAATGGTAGAGTAGGGGGTGTAAGGGTTAATTGGGTATTTAGGGAGGTAGGAGTTACAAAGTCTGAAGGGGAGAGATGGCTCGAGGCATGGGGTGGTCAGTGGGAAGAGTTGCAGTAGGGGAAGGTACTCCACTGTTGAAGGTCGGAGGTGTTTTGTGAGTCAGGGCTAGAGGAGATCACGCTGTTAAGAAGTATTTCAGAGGAGAGGGAGTTAAAATCTTTTCTGAGTTGATAGAGTTCAGACGATGAGGAAAGATCTTTCCTGGGCTGGGAGAGTTCAGACAACAAGGTAAGAAGGTGGTTTTTGATGTTAGATAGAGTCTGTGTTAGGTTAGGAACAGAATTTTCTGGGGAGAGCGGTCTGCGGAGTGTGTGGTTTGAGGGGCCAGGGGGGTGGTGGATAGGCGTTCTCAGGTTTGGTGGATGAAGGGAGGCCCGCGTGATCGGAAAGGGAGTGTATAGAGTTATAATCGGTGTTCTGAGATGATAAGGGGTCTTGAGTGTAGAGAGGGGAAATAAAATCCTGGCTAATAACATCCTTGCTGAAGGGGGGAAGGCAGTTTGGAGAAGGTGGGATTGGACAGGCAGTCGAATAATCGGGATATCCAGTGGAGGAAGCTGGCTGGAGGAAGTGAGGGAGAGGAAGTGCTTAGTAGTGGGTGTGGAGAGGTCATTAGAAAGAGAAAGGGTTTGGGAGATTGGGAATGCTGTTGAGGTGTCCGGAAGAGGGAGGGTTGCTAGCAAGGGGGGTAGTTGGAGGATTGGGTTTGAGAGACATCACATGCAGTATAGGTGCCTGAAGGGTGAGGGGTTGGGGACAAGGAAGGGGAGGGTGAGAGGGCGTCGATCTGTTGGGAGGGTGAGGTGTTAGGAGGTGGGATGGATAGTAGATAGGATAAGGTACTGAAATGTTGTTCAAAGATGGTGAGGTGATTTTCTGCAGCTTGGATTAGGATGTTGCCGGATTTGAAAATGGAGATGTCTATTTTACCGAGGAAAGTCGGGGAAGGGGAGGTGGACAATTTAAAACCATACGGGATTTTACATGATTTAGTGATGGGGAGGTGGTGGGGAAAGTTGCTTTTCCATTTGTTGGGAAGTTTGGTGTAAAAATGCAGTTTATTTTTATTGTGGAGGAGAGGCTAAGGTAGTTATCGGCAAATAGGGTTTCATGGTGTCTAATAAGTAGTTTGCGTTTAAAGTTTTTCTTAGCATTTTTAGAGAGATTAGGCGGTAGAGGATGGACCATGAGTTCAGGACATGTCTAGTGATGAGTGAGTCCTGTGGAATGATTCTGTAGTCTGTTGTGATGAGGAGGTGTGTGAGGGGGTGCATGGTAGTTGGATTGAGGAGGCTAGGGGAGGGAGAGCGTAGATCGTGGGGAGACTTGATGTGGGCGAAGATAGGTGGGGGTCAGAGTAGGAGTAGGGTGAAAGTGAGCGAATGGGGTAAGAACCAGAAGGATTCACCTTTCCTGAAACCTTGCAAGATTTTGAAAATGGCGGCCATCTTGGGTGTGGTATTAAAAATACCGCACTTCAGCCCTGCAGCCCTGCTTGGCTTTAGAGCCCTAGAGGGAAACAAGCTTACATCCTTGAAGACGACATTAACGCTTACAGAATACTCATGCGTGGAGTTGACGCCGATGATCCAGTCTCCCCTTCTCCTCACTGACAGACTCTCTTGAATTCAGATCCTGAATCCTGGTGAGAAAACAAAAGAGGAAAAACATTAGAAAACAGGCATGAGTGGGGTAATACGATACTATCACACCTGTGAAGGGGTTGTCACTCTGTGTGCCACTCTTCCTGAACCCCATATGCCAGTTGGGGGCTGCAGTAAGTAGAGAGAGAGGACTTTCACCCTGGAGCAGCATGTAACTGTGAAGCATAGTGGGTTGTGATTCGAGGAGGCAGAGCATTGATTCAACCATCAGAAACCAGAATCAACTGAGACGTGCCACTGTACTCAGAAAAAGACTCACAATCAAAGGAACACTGTCGACACCTCCTATCTCGCTTGCAGCATCCAGACTTCTGCTCACCGTCGGACCACCGACAAGTGTCGCACCTTCCAAATTGTCCTTTTAGCGAGTGCGGGTACAACCAATTACCAGGTTGCCAGGACTCTTGGGAACCTGCTCTGACTAAAGTGCCACGGCACTGAGATACTTTGGGGCTTATTTACAAGCCCTGTGCAGCTCCTGTTCGTTACTTTGTCCCATATAAAAATTGACAGACCAGTGGCACAAGGGGCTTGTAAATGTGCCTGTTGTAGATGAAAGGATCACTCTGTCAGACTCTTCTCAAGTAATAAGGTAGATATTTATTGCAGCACAAATACAAACGTGCATCACCTCATCTGGCCAGGCTTTAACTGATTCAAGTAGAACCTCAGTCAAGCCAGAATGCATAAAAGAACATTGGTAATATTCTAACAATGACAAGGGACTAATGGAAAAGGAAAACAGACAACACAATACAATTAAAATAATATGATATTTACAACAGTGCCCCTTTGAAATTTTAAAAGCCACCATGTCACTTCTAAGGGCTAGCAGGCCTAGCCTCATGGAAATTGGCAATACCTACAGACCTGAAGAAGAGACGTGCTACTCAAGGTCTTACCCAGACAGCACAAGAGTGCTGGCCTTAAGAATACTGTGGATATTATTTGTGGTGTATTGCATTTCAATTTGCGTACATATGTAAATATCACTTCTTTCATAAAAGCAAATATTTGGCGGGACGTTCATTATTGGGGTTGCTGCACATGTTTTGAGTCATTTGCAAGTGTAAACCCTGCACCCTCACACCCCCTCCTCCCCGAGAAGTCTTGGACTGCTCGACCCACACTGTCACTGAGAATCAGTTGATAAAGGGATACTGTGCCCAGTTGCTTAGAGCCCATTGTAGGTTGGGCCTGGAGACAGAAGAAGTAAAAGGCCTCATCCCCCATGGATGGGCCCATTAACACCTGCTTGTCCAGTAACCTTCTGAAAGGGGTTCAGACAGGGCCATACTGGGGTGGGGTCATTGGCCCCCCCGCCCCTTCTTTTTTTAATTTCACATTCTCTGAAGTCTTGTTGGCTTTCTGACAGTAAGACTTTCTGTTTCTTTACTAATTAGAGCACATGCCCATAGTTTCATGTCTTCTCTCCTCCCTGTTGTCTAATGGGTGGATCCCTAATTGAGGACCATGGTCCGGCAGAGACCCCCAAGCAGAGATCCTCCAGGGAGAGCTTCAATTGGAATGGGAACAGTATATCTTTTCCAGTTATACCTCTCCTGCTTGGATCAGTGTTGGTGTGGCTAAGATGTCAGCTGGACACTGTTCAAAGTGATTCAGTCAGAGCTAATGGCAAAAACTGGTTTCACTTTCATTCAGTGAAACATAAATGCACTGTGCTACTACACATCCCACTGATTAAAAAAATTATCTCAGAATGTAGGAGAAACTTTTCCCACACATCCCGACCTTATTTTTTTTAAAGAAAATCCTAGTGCAAGCTTCAGAAGGATTTACTTTGTTAACGCAGTCGACAAACAATTTGCCTCAAACGCATTACAGAGGTAGCGCGCTTGAAATGAACCCTAAAGGAGATTAAATGGTACTAAAGAAGTGAACTTGTTGTCCAGCCTACATTAAGATGTCTTAAGATGAAAAATATTGAAATGATACTGCATCAAATATGCCACATTACACCACATAATTTTGCCATTTCTTGAAGCATAATTTAGTGAACCCTAATGCATAATTGCAGCGTAATTCCAGCGGGCAGATGCATAATTGTAATCCCACTTCTATGTTTGTGTAATATCCCAGTTTTGTTTTTCAAAATCTGGGCACCAGAATAAAGCCTCAAGGTGAGTGCATCCGCTATCACTATTTCTTTTCCAAGGGGACCCCTTTTTCATTTCTCCTGTGTTATTGGAATATTCACATTTAATGGGACCATCCAATATACAGAAACACTATTCTCTTTATTGAATCCTGCTTATCTAACAATCACCAGAACTAGGCATCAGATCACCTGCATTTGGCACTTATCATCCTCTTTTTACATCTTTTCCAGAATATTCCTCTTGGGGATGTCTGCCTGTCTTTTTGTGTGTCTATTGTGACTTTTTCTCTGGATGGCTCCTTTAATTTAAAGGAGTGGGGTGATGTGGCCTTAAGATGTGTAGGCACTAGCCACTTCTCTGTTTGTTGATCTTCTCCCCCCAACCCCTACTCCCCCCCCCCCTTCCCTCCACTGAGGGGGAGTGGTGACGCTCAGAGGACCACCACGGATCCTTTAAAGCTGCACCCTGAGGAAAAGAGACAGGGCGTCGACCGTCTGCGATGGTGAAGTATGAATAAACACAGTCTTACATGGGCCCACGCGTTCTTACACATGTTGCTGTTGCATTGCGCAAGGCGAATTAAAGTTTTGAACCAACACGTAGGCTGAAAACCCGCTCTGTTCAGCGGCTGCTGAGCTCTTCCTTGAATTTCGTGACCGTCTTTGCAGCCTGTGTGGCGGGAAGACCAAGTTATTTCTGAAGTTACTGGTAGATTGAACGGAATGACAGAGGGGCACTTTCATTTTCACTGCCACTCTGAGTGGCAGATGAAATATTCAAATTTTCTAGGACACTGCAGCAGCGACACTGGCGAATAAAGCTGTTCAGCGGTGTTGAGTGGGTGTGGTTGTGGAAAAAAAAATTAAATACGTAAAGTCGGGTAGCAAGGTTTAATGTTCAGTAATCAGAGCTGGACTGGGAATTTAAAGCAACCAAGCAAAAATGTTCACAATAACCCCCGCTGGTTTCCATCTACCCCTCTCTTTTCATCTGTCTCTTCTTCTCTCCCACTTTTCTTCTTTGCTCTTTCTCCACTTTCTCTCTCTCTCCCCTGCTCTGCCTGCAGCAATTAATTGGCGGGAGTTGGAGAAATTACCCCTCCCCCTTCTAATGTGGGAGTACAAGGCAGCCATAATTGGGGTGCAAATGGCCCTCACAACCCTGGGCCCCGATGCCATTACACCTGCTGGATTAATGATAGTAATGTACCTCGGTATATAATAATGGCACCAGTGGTTCCATAATTGGACTGCGTTGTAATAAAGATGCGAAGCGACTCTTCAGAATGTCTGTAGCATAAAAATCAAACAACTAGACCACTCAACAGTAATCACCAAATGGTGCCATCTCGGGCACTGTTGACCTCCTGCAGGCATGAAGGATTGGAGGCAGTGAACCCCACTTACTTTACCAAGCATTGCCACTGAGCCTAGCTTTGGATTCTCTTTAGTGAAGAGGTTTTCTCAATCTTCAGTAAGATGCAGAGAATAATTGTCACATTGGCAACTTCGATGTATTAGAATCATTTTTTCGACCTCTTCTTTCCCCTCTTTCTTTCCCTCCCCCCTTATTTTCTTTTCCCCAAAATATCCTTGAAATGTAAACAGCTTTCTACTATAATTTATTGCCTACTATATTTCGCTTCCTTGTTATCCTTTATATTAAGCGTTTAGGCATATGTTATATTGTGTCAACTTTTGTCTCAATAAAGCTTATTAAACATAAAAAAAGAAATGTTTATTTCAGATTTTAAAAAATCCATAACATATACTATATACAAAACATTAATGTAAACACGTCTCCATGGCCTTCCAGACTCCACATCGGCACATTTTCAGCAACGGCGGCCCTTGCAGGTAAGAGCGGTGGCGCAGTTGGTGGGTGGGGACTGGGGGGGGGGATTCAACAGACAACCTGAGGGACAATTAAATAAATAATTAATGTTCCCTCATCGTTGTCTATGGAAATCCTCACCCACACCGGGCCCAACCGCCCACTGCTCTTACCTGAAAGGGCCGGCCGGCCTTTAAGGGCGTCTTACATGCCAGAGTACGTCTCATCAGGGGATTGAAGCAACATGGGAGATGGCGGGCGACACAGAAGGAACAAGTGGAAGGCGGGAGATGCAGAAGCAACACACGGAGGGCAGGGAACATGAAAACAACACAGAGGGCAGAGCAGATGCAATACAGAGAAGCACATAGGCTAGCGCAACAGGGAGGGAGGAGAGAGAAGTACATTGGGAAAGGCAGTAGCATGAGGGGGGAGAGAAGTACATAAGGGAGACAGTTTGAAAACACATGAACTCTCTGTAAGTGCTTACAAAAAAACGAAAAATGTAGTTCCCTGGCATTGAGCACAGACACAAGGCAAACACACACATGGTAAAGAGGCAATGTTCCATGGGAGGGACAAATTCAAGATTGAACTGGGACAAAAATCAAAAGCAGGCAAATGAGAGTGACAAGGAAAGCTGGCGAATGGTAAGTAATAGGCAGGATCCAAGCCCCTCCCTCTGTGTTCATGGTAAGTGACATTAATCCTGTCTATGGACAGCACATGCAGGGTCTAAAAGGCTTTATCTAAGTACTAGCAGCCTGTCCCGACCTTGTCCGGGAGCTTTCAGGCTTCCCCCTACCCCCGCCTGCCCCGACATTGCCCAGCAGCCCGTGCAGACGCCCGCCCCGTCCCCCGCCTGCCGCCTGGCCCGACCCTCGCCTGGCCTGAGTCAATGGAGGTGTTAGTCCCCGTCCCCCGCCTCCCCCGACCCCCGCCTGCCCCGACATTGCCTTTTGTTACTCCCTGTCCCCCACCTGGCCCGACACCCACCTGCTTACCTCAGCCACCGCTCCTGAGTTGACAGCTCCTCGCCGCTCTGCTCCTCACCCCCTGTCCGCCGCCGCTCCTGCCCAGCGCCATGTCCGCCTCTCCGCTGGTCGCACCGCCGCTGGCCTGTTCGCTGCTGCTCACGTGACCGCTCCTCCCCCGCGCCATGTCCGCCGCTCCTCTGACGCCGCTCTGACGCCGCTCCTCAACTTGAACACGCACGTCGCGGCCGGCGCTACTTTGGGGGGACTACTTTTTTTTCCAAATACATTTTTTAAATAAGTTTATTTTTAAACTTTATATAGCCTATAACCATCTACACACACTGATGATTTCTACGGTGTATCAGGTGTGTAGATTGGCGCAGTGGTTCCGGAGTTTACCCGCCTCAAAGCCTGAAAGTTTCTCCTTTATTATAGTAGTATAGATTGATGGCTGTTCATCCACTACTGGGTGGACCAAGTCTTTAGAAACCCATCCTGCCTTCGCTCGATGTAATAGAACTTCATGTGCTATTTACAAAGATCAAAATGTGGGGGCATATTATCAAGGTTGGCGATAGGGAATTTTAACCGCTTTAGCGGCCGTTTTTGGCCGCTAAGCGGTGATAATTCTATCGCCCTATTAGCAAGCTGTCGCTAGCAGCAGTTAGCGACAGCTTTTAGGTGATAGCGAGCGGTTTGGAGCCTGCTTTGCATGTTAGTGATATTTATCGCTAATGACATGCAAAGTGGGTGTACCCAAACTGTTAGCGACTGAAAACAGTCGCTAACATCGCTATTGCCTATTAGCGCGAATATCTCCAAATACTAACACCTTCCCAGACCAGTTCTTAGCCATGTTATCCAATGGGAGGTGGATAACATGGCTAAGAGCATTTTGTCGCTAATGCATGAATATCGCTGTATTCTCAGCGATATTCACGCATTTTGCCACTATCGCCGTAAAACGTATCGCTTTGGAGATAAACGTTGCTAATATAGCACGTTATCTCAGCAAAAAATTCTGGCGATGCTCAGCGATGAAAGAATCGTCGCTAAGCCTATTTAGCGATAAATATCTCTACTTGTTGGTAATATGCCCCGTGATTCTTTGACGTGAACTAATGGATTCTCTAAAGAAAGAGTGTCAGTAAATACAAAGCAACAAGACACTACTTTGGGCCGAAGGACTGCATTATTTACATTCACTATTAGATTCAGACCTACCAATTTGGGAATAATTTCCACCGTGTGGCTGTATGGGCAAGAAGAGTGCTGTTTCATGGAGGGGCCATGCCATGGGAATGGGGTGCGGTTTGCAGCCACAGCACTGCCCGCTCACAACTACTCCCTCTCACAACACAGCAAACATGAAGGGTCATATTTATGACCAAGTCACTCAGTGCAGCACAGCTAATCACCCTGCTGCGCTTCACTGTGTGACAGGAATGTGCCGTATTTAAGTCAATATGACATATTCATAACCCTTGTGCTGGTGCCCTTTTGGCTGCCTAGTGCCAATGCATCCACCCTTGCACCATGGTGCAAGGGTGCCTGCGTTGTAAGGAGCAGAAATGGGCATAAAGAAAATCCCTGTGGCTTTTCCACTTTCTATGTGTGCTGCATTCTGGGGCGGTGAATTTTTTTGGTGCTTTCTCAGGTCTACCACTTCTGGTAAATCTGTGAATGCATCAAAATCCATGGATGTTGCGTTACTCAAGATTTAGGAAGCTACTCAAGGCCACGCGCTGTGGCCTTGTTTGGCTTCATGAATCTCCTTTTTAGGGCTCGCGCCCTGCGTTGCACGGCGCAGCAGTAGTCGCGCAGGCGAGAGTCCTTTTGTCCAGAGTCCTTTTGTCCAGAGTTCTAAAAGGGACACTGGAATTGTACACGCTCGTGTATGTGTTTTTACTTTTGTGGCCTGCTATTGGCCTTTGTCTGCATGTTTTTTGTAAGATAGCACACAATGGGCCAAAGGTGGGCGCATTGCTCTGCCCATGGCCTATTGGTGTCTATTACGCGCAGTTCTGCCATATGGTTTCAATTATCATTCTCAGACAAGGGCGCGATAATTGAAAACATATGGCTTGCTGTAGCACGTGCGCGCGCACCACTCGCGGGCGTTTTGGTTGTTGGTTTTTTTCCTGCCGTGCTGAAGCAAATAAGCTCAGCTTGTTTTTTATTTGGACGGAATAAAGTTATATTTTGTGTGTGCTTTTGTCACCCCCACACATTTTGGGGACTGGGCCACGGGATTGCAATATTTCAGGGCCTGGACTAAAAAAAATTAAAGAAGTGGTGAAGGGGTTTGGTCGGAAAAAAAAATTTGTACATAAAATGGCACACGTTTGTTAGTAGTTTGGGCACAGAAGGTGGAACATGATTTTTTGAAGAAGGAAAAAAAATGAAAAAAGAGGGTGTGGTGAGGAGAGGGAGCTGCAGGCCCGTGCGAGGCGTAGGGAGGAGGCGCCGCTGACAGGAAGAGGCCCGGCCGCTCCCGCCGCTCTCCGTCCCCACTCCCAGCAGCCCTCTGCCCCCGGCTCTCACTGCAGTCCGCCACCGCCCGTTCCTCTTCCCCAGGCAGCATGTGGTGCCTGGGCAACAGCAAGACCGTGGACCAGCGCAATGAGGAAAAGGCCCAGCGAGAGGCGAACAAGAAGATCGTGAAGCAACTGCAGAAGGACAAGCAGGTCTACAGGACAACACACCGCCTGCTTCTGCTGGGTAAGAGGGGGTGCCACTCTTGGGTTCAGGGGCTTTTGGGGGGCCTCTGCTGTTGGGTAACAGGATAGGACCTGCTACAGGGTTTGACGGAGGAGAGCCACTGCTTAAACCCTCTCCATATTGGTAAGGGTAAGTGGGCACCGCCTGTGACAGGGAACGACCAGGAGAATTACATTGGCTGAAAGATCGGGCGCTCCAGGGTGGGGGTCCTTGAGAAAGGCTCTCAGAGAGATGGGGAGGGGCAGGGTCACCAGTGGTGGTTTGGGGCCCTTATTGATTGCAGGGTGGCCGAGCACAACCATTACTGTCACAGAGAACGGATTGCCATTCAGGGGGGTGCACTGCCGAGGCCTCAAGGAGCACATATTTTGTCAGCACATTGGAGGCATATAGATTATATGACGGTGTCACAAGTCGTTTGCTTTGGGAAGGGGCTACACACAGCCTGCTGTTGAGTAATGGGATCACAGTGCTTTCTGCTGACTGTAGACGCACACCGCTTGCTGCTAGGTACGGTAGTGCACGCTTTTTCCCACCTGCTGCTTTGTTAGGGAGTACACAGTGCTTAGTGCTGTGATGGGGCACCCACTTCCGTCTATAAGTTAAGGGGTATATATACTTCCTGCTGCTTCATGTCTACGGGGTGAGGAAGGGATCACGTTAACTATTATCTTGATCCCTTTTTTTCATCTGGTTTGTTTTTTTGTGTCTTGGTCGGTGGTATGGGATTCAATGTTTTGTTATAATTGCATGGTAAGTTTTGCAACCTAGATAGTTATTTACATCACTTAAATTATCTTTTGTGAGCTGGTGTTTATATGTTCACTTGTAGTTTTTGTGTTTGTTCGGTGGATTGTAGTATGGCTTTTTGGTGGTTTGCAGCTGGGCTGGTTGTGACTTTTGGCTTGGCAAATTATCATTTGCGTCTAGGATGATGCTGGCACATGCCTACACTGTTGGAGTTTGACCTTGCTGTAGAATCTTTACCACAGCTCTTTGCATGTGGGTCTGTTTTTTGTAATTGGAATAGGTGCCTGCCTGGGTGATTCTCATTATGCCTAGCTTAGTAATTGGTGGGCCTAGATTGGTGAATGTTGTGCCTTGGAATTGAGGTTTATAATTGTATATCTGGTTTGTTGTTTATGTGACTCATTTGGTCATTTTTGCACAGTCTGTTTGTTGGTATTTTACTTCCCTAGTGTGGTGTGTCCTGCATCTGGAGCTCTAATTTACGCCTTAGCTGCTGATTTATGAATTTGGTACTTTTGTGTCCTCAGAGGGAATTTCACTGTACCACTTAAAATTATTTCTTCTGGAATCAGTTGCTGGCATAGAGGTTTTTCGACAGCTGTCGAATTGCTATTGAGAAAACTGTATTTGACCCCGAGTGCCTCATCATAAAAATTCTATTGCTGTCAAACTCTGTCTCTTTATTTCAGGTGCAATTTCCGTTTAACCGGAAAATAACACAACTTGTGTTTTTAACTGGGCATATGTAGTGTTTAAGACTCTAGGATCTAGATTCCGATACGTAATCCAGTAGAAACCATTGTTAACTGGAATGATAACCTGGATTGTCTGTCTGAGTTTTTGGCATCTTGGTTAATAGTTTGCAATCAAGGGTTGGAGCTTTGTGTGCCTTAGTTGTAGGATTTTGTGCTTGGGTTGCCATTTTCTTGCATTTGTGGATAATTTGATGTGCACTTCCTTTATCCTTATGTTTGCTGACAAAGTCTGAGAATAGGGCTGAATTTGGTTATTTTGTGTCTGTTGTGTGTTTCCAGCTAGTTGCTGATTTATGTGATAAACAAATTGTTGTTCCCTAGCACAGCACAAAATATAATAAGTTCAAGAAAAAAGAGAATGAATCAGCAATTTATCTTTTTTTTTTAAGTTCAATCAATGAATTCCTTTATTTTTATTTCTTTTCTCTTCACAATGGTGGAGTTTTCACCAAATAGTAATTCTCCTTGTTATGTTGATTGGAATCATACAAAATGTAGGCAGAAAGCCAAGCCAACATGTGTTTCATCACGGGAAACAATCATCCAATGACATCATCAGGGCTACAACAGAACAACAAAAGCAAATAATGCATACAGTAGATTCAATATCAATCATGGAAAAAAATAGCTTTATATGCAGATGATCTGATGATCTTCACTAACAATTATGCAGAATCCTTCAATGCTATCGAGGATTCCTTAAAAGACTTTGGGAAGGTATCAGGTTACCAAATAAATCAAACAAAAACAGAAATCATGAGCTGGAATACCCAGGTAAATAGCAGCTTTTTCAGAGAGAAAATCAAATATCCGGGAATAGAACTGGTTAAAAACATAGATAAGATACCCAGTACAAACCTGGACAGGATAACTGCCGAGGTAAGAAAGCTGCTAAAAACATGGGGAGGCCTCCCCTTGACCTTCCATGGTAGATCTAATCTGATTAAAATGTCTATTTTACCCAAATTTACATTCCTGTTTAGTGCAATACCCTTAGAATTTAAGAGGGAAACCCTGAAGAAAATACAAGGAGAATTATCGAGTTTTATCTGGGCTTCTAAAAGCACACGAATAGCCTGGGGCAAATTTCGAAGACGAAAAGCAGAAGGTGGAATTGCCAGTCCCAACTTATTTGAATATTATAGGGCTTTTTAATCCAAGCATATGAGGATCCTGCTAAATAACTATGATTGGTATCCAGAACACCTTAAAGCAATGACCGAAAACACTGGGCACTTCCTATTCAAATTTGGTCATCCAAAGTACTTTAAAAAAGTTAAACTGAAGACGTTAAGATCAGTGGCAAAACTCTGGTACCAAATACGGAGTACCTTGAATATTCCCTATTACAGTGAGTTCGCCCCAATTTGGGACTCACCAGGAACCCCAGAATGTCTCAAAGACAAGCTGGCAACACCTTTGAAAACAGCAGGCTTCCAAGTTTGGGGCCAACTAATGGTGGACAACAACATAATAGACTGGGAAATTCTGTCTGAAAAAACAAACACATCTCTCTCAACGTTCAAATTTTACCAGCTCACTAGTTGGGCAAAAACAACGAAAGAGAAAAACACCGGAAACAAGATCATTGAAACAACCATGATAAAGAACTCCCAGATGAAAAAAGAAATAGCATCTTGGTATTGGGCTCTTATTGCAGCAGGGGAGGAGAACTTCCTAATTCCAGAAGCGACCTGGGGGAAAGAACTGCTGTCGCTGAATCTCCAAAATCTGTGGCAAGTATCTATGGGCAAATGCTAGGCCATTGCGAAATCCGCTGCTCTAAGGAGAAACCACCTCTTTACTATTCACAGAGCCTACTGGATGCCGAAGCGACTATCCAAATTCAGTGGACCAAATGTGAAAGTGTGTCCCAAATGTGGATTAGCAGGTGCGGATAATGTGCACATGTTCTGGCAGTGCCCCCAGATCGATGGCTTCTGGCAGGAAGTGAGTAAAATTATAGAAGCAGTACTGAGAAGACCAATAACTGTAAGTATCGATCTCGTTATTTTTGGGGTCAACAGGCAAGAGGAGGTAAACCCCTTAACATCTAAAGAACAGAATCTCTTGTTCATGCTGATCTTATTAGCTCGTAGGGAACTCTGTATTAAGTGGATAAAACCGGTTGCCCCTACACACTTGGAATGGGTGGCCTCTATAAATAAAATAAATAAATGGGATAGAAAAGGGAAACCCAGTAAGAAGTATAATTATTGGGAACTTTGGGAAGGATCCCAGTATGTTAATGAATAGGTTACTTAGACCATTCCACGCTTAGCCCGCACATTTCCAATGATTATGCAATGGCAATAAAAACACAAACAGTATGTTTGTGTGAGTGGCCAGGGTGGCCAGCTCCCCCAGTTTGATTTTGAAAGTGTTAAGGACATAAGGGGACTCCACTCTGAAATCACAAAGCGTGAATACCTCATAAATCCAGGGGCCACGACGGAATAGAAATCAGAGAAGTGGGTCCCTGATAACTCCGACCACGCTCTATTGCAGAATGAGGAAAAATTAGAAAAAACAAGTACAGTAGATTCAAATCATACAAAACTGACTTTTCTTCACCATCACCAGTGATAGAATGGGAAAAGTGAAAAGAGAATAATCGGAGGAAAAGGTCGCAAAATCACCATTGAATCACCCAGTGTAAATGAATAAATGAATAAAAATACTGTGACTCTTCAGCACTTGTCGCGGAGAAAAGGAGAAGAAGGGTAATCCTAAGTTTGAGAAACAATATCGGTATTCTAGGAGACCACAATGATTACAAAAAAGACCCATATGTGCTATAAATTAATTAAATCCTAAGTAACAATTAACCGGCCAGAGTTTATTACACTAAAGCGAGATACGCTAGGATAGTTGGAACCCGGTCCTATTGTATCATAAACGAACAACTCATCCAATATACTCACCATAAGTAATCCTCGCAAAAAAATACACCACATTCTAGGTATGACATGTCTATGGCCCAATACAGCATAAAACTAGTGAAAAGTAAAAAGAAGATATAAAAATATAAGAATTATCTTCCGTGACAAATATAACCCACTCTCCAAATATTCTAAAGAGCTGTTTCTATTAACTCATCACAACCATGGTTCTCTTAATTAGCCCTGGTGTTCTAATATAAACGATAATATAAACAATAGTGCAATTCTATGTACCCAGGTAAAATCGATTCTCCTCATGAAAGTCACGTTTCCATCAATCATCTATTCAGATATAAGATCAATATCTGAAAAAAAAATATATCCATAAGTTTCTGACATCAATATTCATATTAAGTATAGTCAAATACAAACTCTCATGATTGCGGTCATACACACGTGAGATATTGGTCTCACTTAATTTAAAAAATATCTCTATGATAATATTTGGGTCAGGTTAAGAGTGGTGCCGAGACTTGGGGAACTAAGGACTGTCATAGAGCTTTCCGCTATTGAAAGAACTCATTCATAGAGTCAAATTACCTCCAAAAAATCATATATTTGATGCAATCCACAGGAAAAATAAATTGGTTTCTGAAATGAAAAATAAATATATGATCACTAAACAGAATTGCTAAATACGCAGACATAAAACAAAGACATGCATATAGCAATCAGAAATCCTAAAATAGCGTTACTAATCTTACGCTTAGTCCTACATCATCATATATTAAATGATGAATACAGCTCACAGATATTAGCGTCCTCGAATAGGCTAGAGATATAACCGACTCCATAGTTCACTTTACAAAGTATCGGTGGCATTTACAAATATATGCACAAGCCTAACTCTGAGAAGAAACAGACCATTAAAAAGCAAATTATTCCTGCATTAATCCTGAAATGGCAAAACAAAAATAGTTCCTCTTGTGAATAATCTGACAACAAATCTTTTGTACAGTCATGGATGTTAAAAACACACATGCACTGAATATCTAACGAACACATGATCATGTCACATTACGCGGTAGAATAAAAACCTAGTCATATATTCAAGGGAAAAAAGAAAACAATTCTAAATTACCATGCATCCTACCATTATCTCAAATATAATAAAAGTTAGCGTGCCTCGTACAAAAAACACAACACAGCAGTACGCCCAATGTAATATGGATACCGACCACGTTAAAAACTAACATCCAAACAAACCCTCTTGCTCCCACAAATAACCTTACCTAGGAGAGTACTCCCGTCGTCATCTTCAGTGATTCAGTAGAAGGGCGAACCGATTTATGTGCCTGTTTTTTTGTAGTTTGCTGGTTGGTTCTTAGTTTCTAGGTCACGCTTGGGCAGGGCATACGCAGCGAGGCCTGCTGTATTCAGGTAGGGACTCAAAGGTCCACCCACTTGCCATCCATATTTTTCATTGGCTTGTGTTGTCCACTGTAAACTGTGGCTGTTCATTGGTCAATAGGCTTAGTAGTCCCTCCTTAGTACCTACCGCCTTCTCTCATTTTGTAACCTCCCATGGCTACACCCCCTGTAAGTTGTGTTGTTACTCAGTAAGCTTTAATTACAGCCTCCAAACACTATTTTCTCAAATAGCAGCAGGCAGGACACTATCTCTCCTATCGCTTTTTGAAAATGTTTTATAGCACGGGTGCCGAACACATTTGCCAACAACCCCTATACATTTTACCCCAAAAGCTTAGGCCTTATAGCCTATGTTAGTAATTGTTGGCAGTGTGTTTTGCGGTAGAAAGCCAACATTAAGTTGGCTTGATTAAAGTTGTAAGAGTTTCTTAAATATTTATTAAAATTAGAAATCATAACAAATGGTAATGTATTGCGATTGGATGAATAAAATGAAAATACAAGAAGACTACAAACCAACAATTATCTGTGAGGTATCTGAGGATGCATCAGGATATGCCAATGTTTGAGAAGGTGAAATCAGAATACTAACTATTTTAAAAACGTACTTTATTCAGCCCTCCTCCAAAAAGAGAATGCTAAACGTTTTCAGATATTTATATAAATGATTCTAAAACATAATAAAACAATATGTTGTGTTGGTGTAAGGATGACGAGACATTGAGCAAGAGTAACCAAAGAGTACATTAAATGCTCTAAACTGCTCTAAATTAAGGTTTGTAATCAATAAATAAATAAAAGAGGGCCCACCTATGCACAAAAAATATTGCACCGTTTGTTGGCTATATTGTTAACAGCTTGCAACATAATTCTTGTGAAGTAGATGCACAATATACATATTGACCGCCCATAAAAAACAAGGAACCTCATTTATGAAAAGTGTTGCATAGCTGTGTGAAAACTAAGTATGGGCGTAAAATCCGTTCCGCTTGCGGAATTTGCGGATTTTTGGCGCGAATTTGCCCAAAAAATCCACAATTCGCAAGCTGGCGGATTTCTTTGCTTGGTCGCGCTTGAAAAATACAATATCGCGCGCGCTGCATTGACTTACTGTGATTTTGAGTTCTCTGAGTTGTCCCGGTTTGCGAGTGCTGCGCCATTTTGGATCTTGCTGTGTGATCGCGCGAGAGTTTTTCGACCGCTAGTACGTCATCGTGGTCCGCCATCTTGCACAGCGAGAGTTTGACAACGCGAGTACGTCATAAGGGCCCGCGATCACGCATCGCGGGAGTAAACAATTGCGTATAAGTAGATGCGGCGCGCAGCTGACTTCCGGCGGGAGATTTGAACAGCTCGGTTTCCCGACCTTGCAAAAATTGCATTTCTGCACAAGAAATCCACCGCAGGCAGAAAAAACCTTCTGAAAATGATGCTTTTGATCAGAATAACTCCTCAGATTGACATTTGGCTGCACTTTTTTGTGCAAGGAGTCCATTTTTTTGGGGGGGGTGGGAGGAAGGAAGTGCCCCAGAGTCTCCAACTTCCTATTCCTGTTCAGCAGGCTCCTCCCAGTGCTTTGTCCATGTCCTGGTCACTTTTCATTTGGATCTGGAGCTGGAAGGATTCGTTTTTGTGGCTGCTGCTGGATATTTGTATTTGAGGACTTTTGGGACTTTGGAGTTTGGATCACTTTTGGATTTGAGATTTTACAAGTAAGTTGGTGTTGTTTCTTTGGGGCATTGCAGTTGCTGCAACTACAATTTTAAAACTTTTTCATAACTTTTAAAAAATATATATTGTGGGAAGCCACAGTATCCAGTAGGCCCAGGGTTAGTCATGGGTGCATGATACAACTGTTTCTCTGAGTTTGGTTGAACTTAAATCTCATTTATGTCATGGAATTTTAGCTCACTGTTATATGTGGATTTTTGTTTAATTTTGGGGTGCCTGTAAAGCCACACTAGCCAGTAGGCCCAGGGGTACTGAGTGGTGCATGGACACCAAGTCTTTCTGTGGGGTGTCTTGAATGTAAACATCATTGAGGGCATGGATGGTATTGGATTGGGGTGATTTTTGTGTGTTTTTTTACTTTTTGGGGTGTTGTTGGGGCCTGGTCATGTGGGTGGGGGCCCTTTTGAGGCCTGGTACAGGCAAGGCCTGGCCATGTGGTGGGGATCAAGGGGCCATTTTGAAGCCAGGCAGTGTGCTCATGCCTGCACCCAGTTTGCCTTGCTTTCATCCAATATGCTCAGGGGTACTCAGTGGTGCATGGGCCAAGTCTTTCTGTGGGGTGTCTTGAATTTAAATATCATTGAGGGCATGGATGGCATTGGATTGGGGTGTTTTTTGTGTGTTTTTTGACTTTTTGGTGGGTTGTTGAGGCCTGGCCATGTAGGTGGGGGCCATTTTGAGGCCTGGTACAGGCAGGGCCTGGCCATGTGGTGGGGGTGAAGGGGACATTTTAAAGCCAGGCAGTGTGCTTAGGCCTGCACACAGTTTGCCTTGCTTTCATCCATTATGCCCAGGGGTACTCAGTGGTGCATGGGCCAAGTCTTTGTGTGGGGTGCCTTGAATTTAAACATCATTGAGGGCATGAATGGCATTGGATTGGGGTGTTTTGTGTGTGTTTTTCGACTTTTTGGTGGGTTGTTGGGGCCTGGCAATGTGGGTGGGGCCATTTTGAGGCCTGGTACAGTCAGGGCCTGGCCATGTGGGTTGGGGTCAAGGGGGCATTTTGAAGCCAGGCAGTGTGCTCAGGCCTGCACCCAGTTTGCCTTGCTTTCATCCATTATGCCCAGGGGTACTCAGTGGTGCATGGGCCAAGTCTTTCTGTGGGGTGTCTCTTCTAATAATTTAAACATCCATTTGTGATTGGAATTGCAATTTTTTTTGGGTCTTTCCATTTTTGGGTGTGTTGAAGCACGACATATGCAACATCCTCTGGCTTCCTTTGCTTTTAGGTGCACAAGAGAACCACAAATCAGTCATTGTTCATCATCAGTGCCAGGAAGAAGTCCTGTTGCGCTGTGTGCAGCACAACGTCACGTGACGTCACGTCACGTGTGGCCACAGACAACTTGCAACTCGTGCAACTGCGGCCTGCTGTTCTGACATCTGAAGAAGATGGGCCCAAAGAAAGGTGGCCGTAGCTCCTCCACCAAGAAAGTTGCCAGTGCCACTGCCAGTAAGAAGGAGCAGAAGAAGCAAGTGGCGCCACTTACCAAGGAGACTGGTGTGCCTACAGACACTTTTTTTTGGGGAAAAAAAAGTACGCCTGCAGCAGCGGGGTCTGCCTGGGACCAAGCTGGGAGCAGCACCTCCGCTTCATTGGGCTCAGTGCCACCACGCCAAGTTAGGTCCAAGGCCATGAGTGCTGCAGAGGCAGCCACTTTAATTGTTCAATCACCATCGACCAGTGATGTTGGCTCATCGCAAGAAAGTAGCATCCAATCAACGCAGGGTGTAACTCATCTGACGATGTTCAACAACCACAGCCGCAACGACAACCACAGGTGCAACTAGTACAAGCGCAAGTACATGCGCATGGAGAGGCGCAAGTGGAGGCGCAAGTGGAGGTGCAAGTGGAGACGCAAGGAGAGGCGCAAGGAGAGGCGCAAGGAGAGGCGCAAGGAGAGGCACATGGAGAGGCGCAACTAGAGGCGCATGAAGCGGGACAACTGCCCACAATGCTTGTTCCTCCAGAAGTAGGGGCACATCAGGAAATCGAGATTGAAGCGGAGGTATCATCCGAGGAAGCCACTCCTCCTGATGATGATCCATTGTCTTCCAGATCCCCAGCAAGAAAAAGGTAAAGGAGGGCTACTACAAGTTCTTCTTCAAGCCCCCTTCCTTCTGATGATCTTGATGTTGATTGGAACCCACCAATGCAGTCTGAGAGTGAGGCACGCCATGAGCCGACAAAGGGAGCTAAGCCTAAAAGGAAGGTTTCCCGCAAGGCTTCCACTTATGGGTGATGACGATGAACAAGAAGTGGTGCATTCTGCTGCTGATGAACAGTCTGTCGACGACCTAGTCATCACAGTCGTCACTCCAGGCCCAGCGGGCATGCAGCAGACAGACATTTTTACCCTATCCCGAATTGCTGCTGAGCGTGATGTGGGCGGCGTGGCACTGGTACCACCACCAATGCAGTTAACTACTACACCAACACGACCTACAGCTTCCATATTTTCTCGTCAGAAGGGCCGGCAGGGACCTCCATCCAGCTCGACCTCCATTACCTCAAGTAGTGGTGCTGTAAGTGCACAACAGAGTCAAATTCAGCCACGCCCATCCTCCACTTCATCTGGCATTGAAAATAGCACCTCCACCACCAGCAGACATCTCCAGTCCCCAGTTTGGGACTTTTTTAGTGTTAGCAAAAAGGCAGAAAACATGGTCGTTTGTTCGATTTGTAAAACTGTAGTTATGCGGGGTAAGCTTGGTACCAACTATGGTACCGGAGGCCATAGAGGTCATCTCCAAAAACACCACACTATCATTTGGGAGGCGCACATGAGGCAGATCCGGGAATCCACACGTACAACAAATCCAAATGTATCCATTCATATTGCATCTGATGATGATGAGGGGCTGATCGTGAAGGGGGGAAGTGAAGAAGCGACAGACATTTTTTCTGGTACATCCAGTACCCCTGGCAGCAGCAGTGCAGTTGTAGCGCCCACACCCTCTACCCCAGCAACATGTATGAGGCAAACTAAGAGTCTGGGAGAGACACCAATGCGAAAAAGTACATCAATGAGCCTAACTGGGTTGAAGAAGTCTGGATCATCATCATCACATATGAAAACGGTCCAGACCACCATTAAAAGAATGTTTTGGTTGGAGGTGTCATTTGAACGCAACCACCCAACGGCACGTCTGTATAACGCAAAGCTGGCTAAAATGCTAGCGCTGGACCTTCTCCCTTTTTCTTTCGTGGAAGGGATGGGTTTTCTAGAATTTGTGGCAACAGTCTGCCCTAAATGGAAGGTTCCTAGCCGGTCCTATTTTGCCAGAGTTGCGGTTCCAGCGCTACATGAAGATGTGCTGGAAGTGATTTTGTCAGCTTTGCAGAAGAGTGCTATTCACACTATCCACCTGACAACAGACATGTAGACCAGTTGCCAAGCCGTGGATTACATGTGCATCACTGCACACTGGGTCTCTTTTGCAGGGGTTAGAGAAAAGATGTCTACAGGTGTTGACCCTGCCACAATTTTTCAAGCGAGTCGGAAACATGCAACAGTAGCCATGTTTACCATGGAGAAATCTCATACTGCATTAAACATTTTGGATGAGTTTAAGAGTAAGGTTTCTAAATGGATGGTACCAAGAAGTCGCATGATTGGTTATGTTTCCACAGATAATGGCAGAAATATAGTTAAGGCCATGCATGATGGTGGCTACTTCAGAGTGCCGTGTTTGGCACACTGCATTAACATTGTTGTGCAAGATTTCTTGAAAAGAGAAAACACAGTAAGCAAGTTACTGACCACCTGCCGAAGAATCTGCACACATTTCAGCCATTCTTTTAAGGCCCGGAAGGAGATGAGGATCATTCAACGTAGCCGTGGAGTGCCAGTCAAAGGACTCATCCAGGAGGTGGCAACACGTTGGAACTCAACCTTCCACATGCTTGAACGTCTGTTTGAGCAGTACAAGGTAATCAATGAGTATGCCAATAGCATTAACATACGGTCTGCTCCTATGAAAAACATGAGGCTAGATGCGGAGGAATAGGACCTAGTTCAAAGCCTGACAGACATGCTTCGTCCTTTTGAGGTCTTCACCCGTGAAGTCAGCAGGGAGGATTGTAGTTTGGGCAAAGCTATCCCATTGTTGTTCATGCTAGAGCAACAACTGAAGGCGGTGTCTTCAATGTTCCAAGCTGATGTTCGCAAACAAGACACATATCGGTTGGCGGAGAGCTTATTAAGCCGCCTACTCGGCAAGGGTTTGCTCGCTCCAGTGTTCATGCAAAGGAAACACATGGTACGCAAAATGGAGCACCACCCAGGGAGGCCCTTGAGTGGATGGTGCAGGCCTATCTGGATGACCCAACAGAGGTCTACATTGATCTGACCCATTGGTGTATTGGTATGGGAAAAGGCCTCACTGGCCACTGCTCAGCAGGCTGGCTATAAATTATTTGTCTTGCCCACTCGCAAGCGTGTCTTCGGAACGAGATTTCAGTGCTGCTGGTGCCATTGTCACTTCAAAAAGGTCCCGCCTCTCGCCCAAAAATGTGGAGAGGTTAACAATGATCAAGATGAATCAGCACTTCATACCACCAGATTACAAAATATGTGAATCCACGCAGGAAGAAGAGGACACCGACTTAGGTGACGGAAGCTCTTCTCTGTTAGCTGACCTACTCCATGTTCAATTCACAGAGTTTGAGGACGAGCTCTACTTCCCTGACAACGAGGCTTGAAAAACGTACTTTTTGTTTTCTTTCGTCCTTTTTTACTTTTATTTCTGTGTGTCTTTCTTTGATTTGCAACTTTTAGCACAACAAAACTTTAATCACAACAAATCCATCAGCAGCACTGTCTTCGTCTTATTTTCCATATTGAAGGTGCCGTTGTCTGCATTCCTGAAGTTCACAACTCAGTCATACTCCTCTATCCTCCTCCTCCAGACTCCCCCTATCCATTTCCCTCAAGGCAGATGGCCGAATTACGTAGAATCTTGAAACTGTCGCTTCAGTCCGTACACGAGTCCCCTCAAAAGAAGTGGGACTGGAATGACTCACTATGCTGACTGCACCTTCTGAAATTGACACGAGAGGCTGCCCTGTGGCCGTTCACTTAAATAAGATGATGACAAGTGGAACAGGTAATGAATGATGAGATGGCATGCAGTGGTGACACTGGCTGTCTGGCTCTGATGAAAGCAATTGTTGTTTGTTTGTTGTGCATGGAGTGAATCCTATCTATGTGTTCTGTTATTATTATTTAATCTTTTACACGCTAAATGTGACTCAAGTGTACTCTGTTACCTTGTTTAATACAAATTGTACTTCTACTGCAGGGGCCAGCCACTACGTTGCATTTTTCAATATGGAAAATGTCCTTGGGCTCAGTGTGTAGACAACATTGAGTTTGCCAATAACATATCATGATGATGATGAATTTTGATGATTAAAGTTACATAATATCTTTATTCTTTACACAGTCACTCACTGGGATGGATGGATCATCATCATTGTCGGTTTACGGAAGAAATATGGCCGTTTCGTGAGTGGCAAGGCAAACAACAGGTAAACAAGTCAACAACAACCACAGCAGACCTACATGTCTGTGGTCGTGGTATGGGAGTGGTCGAGCCAGTGTAGTGTATGCCACAGACCAGACAGCAATTCATGTAAAATTGTGGCTATGTGGCTTGCTGCATAAAATTAGATATGCTTTGTCTGTCTGTGTCAAAGAGGTATGCTACATCATCAGGTTGGTTCACTCAGTGGTGCCTGCCTTGACCTTCTGCATGGCCCTGGCCTGCTGTGTGCAATTACTATCCTTGAAAAGGAGACTCAGAGTACGCACTTTAGAAATGATGCCTGTATGTGTCGCCTCTGAAAGTGTTATTTTTGCACTACACACCGTACCTTATATTTTTTCTCTGTGCTGTTTTAATATCCCTTCCTGTTTTTCCATCAACAATTGCAGGCCGACTTTTACCTTGTGCCATGGGAACAACATCAATCCGCAATTCCGCATCCGCCAGGCAGGCAATGGACAGTGTGTCTGGTCACCAAGATTGATCGACGGAGCGTCAGATGGAATGGAGGAGTACCGCGAAGAAGAGGAATGGCTGGATGCATGCAACTTCCCAAATTGAACAGGACAACAACAACATACAGTGACAGTATCCTCTTCACTTCTCCTTATCTTTTAAATAACTTATTGTTGTGAACTTCTATGAGTGCGAATCTGCGTCAAATTCATCCCTACAGCTATTTCATAACTTTCTTTGCTATTTTTAAAACTAATGTAATGTACTACTAAGTCATTCTTTCTGAGTGAAATTGCTCTAATTACAGCAGCCCTGTACTGTCTAATAGTTTAATACTACTTAGTACGTTGTAGTTAGCAGCACTACTTTTCAGTAACCGAACCATCCATTTAGCTAACAACTTCATGCATGCACTTCCTTAATGTTCCTTAAAAGATTTATGGATATCTCATATCTTCGTGTCCAAAGATTTGTTTTTCTTCATTTGTTGTTTGTCCATGCTGTTTTTTTTCCTCTCTCCACAAAACCTTCCCAAAAAAAACCCATTCCCATCCAATTTTCAAACCCTAACCCTCTTCTCCCGGGCTGTGTGGTTTTCATTGAGGTGTGACTAAATTACAACAATAATTCCACACACTTGCTGGGGAGGATAAGGTCAGAGCAACAGAAAATAAATTTCAAGGATGGTGAAGGAATCCGTGGATATGTTCTTACTGTGTACTGTACTATCTATCGTACTGTTCTAATGCTACGCTCAGGCCATCCAATGTTTCATTTCCTTCTTTTTCATATGCTGCTACTGCCAGTGTGTAGTGTACCACTACTACTACTACTACCACCACCACGATTAAATTTAATCTGTCCAGGATTCAACCTTAATTGCCATTTGCCATGCACCCAGCACTGTGCCTAGCCCTATTCTCAAACACGAATCACAGGTAAGATAAGCATTTTGGGGGAGGAAGAATAATGGAGTAGGAGGAGAGGAGAGACTGACGGTTGTACTAGTAAAGTAGTAGGCCAATTAAATTCACTAACTCTGTCAGTGGCACTTTTCTAAAAATGTGGGCGATTAGACAATTTGAATCAACCAGCTAGTTAACTTTCAGGAAAACAAACGTACAATTGAGTTAACCCCCCCTACAAAACAGTAAAAACGTGTATGCTATGTTTAAGTTGAAAATAAATAATGATTTACACCCTAACAAAAATAAACGAACCCACAAGACCCGACCCACCCCCCTCCCTTACCTCAACCAATGTCCATGATATGTCCCGAAGAAAAGTTCCAAAACCCCAACGCCCAATTCCCCCCCAAAAGTATTTAAAAAAGGGACAAGGGACAGTCTCTCCTCTTCTACTGCCACCGGCGGTGTCCTTTGGCCAGGTGCAGGGTTTTCAGTCTCTCCACCTCCTCCTCAAGGTTGGACACCCTGAGGGTCTAGCGGTGCAGACGAGCCTTGCACCTGCTGTGGGGCGCAGCTGATTTTTTGCTGCTTTGCGGTGGCGGGTGGCTGCGGTACCACGTCTCTGTACCGCTGAAGGCTTGCGCTGACTGGATGACCCAGGGTGAGCGGAGGAGGATACAGCTGTCGTGGATGTTGTAGATGTCGACTAAGACTGCGTGTCCTCCTCCTCCTGGGCCACCAGCCGCCGATATTCGGCGACAATCACCTCCAGCTTCCCTTGCCGTGCCCGCCTAGCCAGCTCCTTCCATGTTAGTTTGGAAGGAGCATCTATATGAAGAAAAAAAAACATACTGTAACCAATACTCTTTAAGATTAACACCAAATAATTCAGCAGAAAGTTGTGTCACAGTAGCACTAGCAACTTGCAAGCACAGTAGATACCATTTGAGGCCTGTATCTATCTAACCTCCCACTTCATTGGCCTCTGCTCTAACATTAGTGGGAGTTTCAGGAATTCTACTAGCACTATATGGACTCACTACATTAGACTCAGACAGTACACCAGTCTTCTTCTTCTTCTCTCTTGTTTAGCGAAATTGGTACGTAAACTTGTGGAAGCCGGCATAATGCCAGCGCAGTCAACTTGCACCCGAGTACCATGATCCAGGCATCCATCCATTCAAAGTAAATGTTAATCATTCTTCCTAATGTCTCAACTGGACAAACCTTACTTTTTCTCACGGAAAAACAACCTTCTTATTTTATTTTGGAAACCGCCAGCCATGCATCCATGCTTGACTCGCATTTGAATTTGAACCAAAGGATATATTGCGCACACATACAGTTTCTGTTTCACCCACCCAGGCAGTCCTCTTTCCTTTCTCCTTCCACCCATCCTTGCTTCAGCCTTCAACCGGCCATGCATCATATTCCCAGCCACCTCGGGCAGCATTCAAAAACACGTATCATTCTTTGCCGGTCATTACTTTTAACTTGCTGGTCCTTCCTTACACCCTTCTTTCCTTTTCGTTCATCCCATCCATCAAGTTCATCTCTGATCTGACTTGGCTTCTCGATTTAGAGGAGGCCATTGGTTACTCGTCAACTCCCGCCGCTAATGCTATTGCTAATGGGAAATCAAGGGTTAATGTCTTCTACCTGGTTGACAAAAACTTAGTACTAAATTTGTAAGTCTTCTTAACAGTAAAGTGTACTTGTACTGTACAACATATACACCCCTGCAGAGAGCCCACTCTGCATTCTGCAATCTCAATAAGTAACGGAATATAATAGCTTTGCTTACCAATGCCCGCAACTCCCGTGGCATCCCCCACAGCAGTTCCTGATGGCTCTTGCACCGCATCCGACCCTGGAGTGCCCACCTCCACGCTGGCCCCGTTACTGGTGCTTGGCTGTGCAGATGTTCCACCTAGAAAATACATTTCATATTTTTAGATGCCATATACACCACTCCCTATTTTGTCTAGGAATGAAAAGTTACTAGTACTATCTAAACACATTTACTAATTTGTGACTCTAGTCTAAACTACAAATTTCCCTTTCTTCAGGGAGGGTGTTTTTTATTTATGCTTAGCCATAACATGTGATGCTACACTTTTTGGCACAACTGATGAATGCTTGCTTTTTAACATTCACCATTTTTCTCGTAACAGACAGAATCTTCCCTTCTAAGAACAAGAGCAAGATCATCATCATATCATGTTGGACGGAGTCTTCAACGATTCATCCCCACCAAGACATTAAGTTCCAACCAGGTGAGGGCTCTACCACAATTAATGTGTGAAATCAGCCACTTTTCAGTTTTGAATCCTTCACCGTTTATCTTATATGAAGTTGATTTTAATAAATGTTTTTACTTTTAATAAAGCTTTAAAACTTACATAGACTCTGGTTTTTGGTCATGAGTGAGTGAGCGAAAGAGTTTGCAACTTGCATGCATGAGTCCGTGGCTCTAAGAGGTTGGGACTCTGTAACCTGTAGTCTGGGTTGCATAATCATTGGGGATCATCGCTGCATTCGGGAGCTAAATAATGACTCTGACACACTAGCTAGTCAGTAAGGAGATTGGGGGTTCGACTTCTGTTATGACTGAGGTATGTGGGAATTCTAACTGCGCCTAATATAATTTATAACCAATGCCCTATTTCTTGTCCATAGTTCTGTTTGTGCAGAATAGTCCCTGCAACAGTAGTAGTATGGATTGTCCTCCTATCCAATCAAAAAGTAAACTAGTATCTTATTCTTGGTGGCCTTTGTTATTTTATTTCTGGGAATTGTCAAAGCATAAACATTTAGAAGACTTCAATAGACATTATAGACAACCCAGAGGACTACACTCAGTGCATAGAGCTATTGCTGAATAGAATAGGAGTTTTGTTTAACACCTTTTTCCAAGTGTGCAAGCTTAGTTAGCTACACAGACAGATTAATAATAATCTAGTAGTACCACAGGGAGTCATAGTAGAGGCAGGACAAGAATTTAGAAACAGTCTACAAGAAGATCAAAGACGATTTAGGAAAAAATAGAATGAGGAACGTTTGGGAAAAATAGGTGCTGTAAAAGATAGGGAAATATAATTATTAATATTAACAGAAAACTTACTGGGGCCAGCAGAGGAGCCCTCGGTGGACCTATCCTGGCCTTCCTGGTGTTGTTCCTGCTCCGCCGACGCGCGCTCCCTCCTCCTGTGTCCTCTTGCCCCTGGGGGAAGCTGATGTACAACATGAAAGAAAGACACAACATGGATGATTGTTGTCAACCAAATCAAACATTTCAAAAAAACAATAACAAATTATTTCGGGGAAATAGACAACAGTTGCACTAAATTTATTGACCTATCTGATGTGGTCTACTAGGATATGGCATTGCTGGATTTGCGGACCGTCTACTTGGAAAGTTATGTAACTCACTAACAGTGGCGGCTGGTGAGTTTTAAAAGTGGTGAGGCGTACACTTTGTTTACGACTTTGACATAGCGAGTGAGCTCAAGTGACCCATAGAGGGTTCGTGGGGCAACGCTATGCAGTTGACAGTGGATGTATCACAATTTACCTATTGGGAAATGCTGCACATCTTGCAGTTACAGGAAGAGTCTCCTCGCCCTGACAGAGGCAGACTGTAACTAAAGAGTGAAATAAGCAGCCAGGGTCGACCCATGCTTTTGGAAAAACGAGGTGGATGTTATTTTAAACAAAACAAAAAGAAATCTTACGTAGTACTTTGAGGTGTACTCTGACGGTTAAAGACTTAAAGCATCTATGTCAACATGTGTACAGTAAACAGTGAGAAATCCCAGACTTGTCTAAATCACATTCTTCATTCACACTTCGTTACGATTCCACTACCTCCATTGAAACTACGTCGGAAACAATAAACAATAATTTGCCAATTTTGGTCATTAGCTCCAAAAGGTGAAAGCCCTCCTTACTCCACCCCTCCCCACCCCCCTCCTGTTCCCAAACTCAATAGCCTTCCGTTGCCACCAGGCCAGCGTTCACGACTAACAGAAATGCTCCATGTTAAGCTAACATAACAATATGCCAAGTATTTGTTTCAAAATAAAGCACTAACTTCAGTAACTCCTTCTGGCTTGTCATGCGCACCGCCCTGTACCATCGGATCTCACAGGCCCCTCGATGAATCAGAGGGGGCGTGAGGGGAAGACAGGCATTTAAGATGTGTAGTAGCCCTCGGTGTGCCCTGCAGGCCCATCTTTGACATTAGTGCTTAAATGTATAAGCCACGCAAGGCCCCGCAAATCAAGAGTAGTAGCAATTTCGATAAGTGAAGTCACATACCATAGTGTCAGCAGGGCAATGATTACGCTCGACAGATACAGTTCCTTCGGGAGGCAGCACCCTGGGGCACTGAGCGCATAGGCCTTATCAAAGGCCAGCCAGCGAAAAGGAAAGGCCGCACCGGCCACAACAGCACCTGGGAACCAGGCCCCACCCCTCGGGTAGTACTTCAGTCCGCAAGTCTTCTGGCCTGATAGCTGGGTCATCGGGGGACTCCAGAGCTGTGGGCAGCAGATTAGGCTGGCCTCGCCCATCGCCGCAGGTGAAGGAAACTGCAGCGGGTGTCTAACATGGTGATCAGCCGCCAGTCGCGGCCGGCAATACGGGTGGGGGGGGTGGAAATGCCGGTGTTGCCGCGCTGCGGAGGGGAGGGATGGACGGGAAGCGGGATAATTTTAAATAAAATAATAAAACAAAGTCAATAAACTTAACTTACCTTACCTTCCCGCCTTCAAGTTAGTTCAAACTCCAGACGTCCCGACTCCCGCTCCGTCCTGTTCTTGAATTCGTCGTCACGCAGGAAGCCAGGCAGCCTCCCTCCCCTCCACCACAGCACAGCGCTGTGATTGGCTCGGCCGGCTGCCTCATTTCTCTGTATGCTGCAGCATACAGAGAACAGGGAGAGTGGGAGGGGTTACTCAAGGGCAGGGGTGAGTGGCTTGCCCGCTGTTATTAATACAGTTAATACTGTCTGTTTGGACAGCCTCTCAGGCTGCCCAAACAGACAGTATTAACAACAGTGGGGAAAGCCACTCCCCCCTGCCCTCGAGTAACCCCTCCCACTCTCTCAAGCAGGAATTTCTGCTTTCTCGCCATGCGAGAAGGCAGAAACAAATGGTAGTTCTCTACTATTTGTTTCTGCCTTCTCGCACGGCGAGAAAGCAGTGGGGCGGCGCCCAAACGCCCCCATGGAGGATCCGCCACTGCTCACTAAACCAACTACAAAAAGGTTCTACTAATACTGGCAGGCATCACTCCGCAGCACGCGAAGTGACAGACACAGTCTGTCATGATCACCACCACTATCTCTTCTTAGTGGCAGGAGTACAAAGGAAGGACTGGACTTGAGTCTCTAATGTCTAGCATTACGCAGTTCTGTAAAGTACACTGATACATAATCATCACCCAGGCCAAATGAGCACAAAATTGAAAACAAGTAAGCATAGTAGCACCGCCAGTGAGCAGGCGAGCACCTGCAATCACAGAAACGTTTGAAACATAATTTACCTGCAATGTAATCTCTAGTGTCTAGCATTACGCAGTTCTGTAAAGTACACTCATACATAATCACTCAGGCAAAATGAGCACAAAATTGAAAACAAGTTAGCATAGTAGCACCGCCACTGAACAGGCGAGCACCTGCAATCACAGAAGATTTTGAAACATAATTTACCTGCAATGTAATCTGCAGCATTCTTGCTCTTCGGAAAAAACAAACATTTGCAATATGATAACATAGAGCAGGAGAAAACAGAGTAGTGATTAAATAGCTACTACTAATCACCAAGCCCAGGTATCTCGACGCCTAGCAGGTCGAGCAGGTCGTGTTCCCAGTCCAGGACGTCGGACCACCGGTGCGTCACCTGGTTGTAGGTGCGCCGGACCCCAGACTCCCGATACATGGCCCGGCACACCTTCCCCCATAGCTTGCGATGCTCCCAGAGCCCGTACCCGGTACCGGGCCTGCCGTCTGCCGCGACAGGTCTTGGGGAGGTGGCGCTGAACGAAGAAAACCAGTGCAGCTACCTCCCCCGCGCTGAAAATCTCCCGGGCTATTACTGACTCCCCCCTTAAGCTCCTGCATGGGAGCCGGGTACGGGGTGCGGGACCCTTCCCCTTCTGGTTCTTCCCGGCTCTCTTTGCCATGGTCCTGCACAGGAAAGTTAAATAAAAAATAGGAAAGAATAGGAAGAAAGTAAATAAAATAAAAGAGGTAAAAAAGTAGTTTTTAAAGTAACGAAAAGTTGAAAAAAACACAAAATATAGATGTAGAAAAAGAGAGGGATAGATAATGAGTAAAAAAGATTTTAAAAAAGTTCAAAGAAACAAAGGATTGCAAAGATTAGGGGAGAATTGAAAAAGCATGCCCAGAACCATAGCAATGAATGAAAAACAAGATGGCCGCGCCCATTGAGAACGGCGTGGGTAAGTTTGCGCGATATTTCCCCCGCAAGCGTTTTTGCTTGTGCCCACCTAATCACGCCCCGCGCACAATGCGAGAATGCACTAGCGCCCGGAAACGGAAATACGCAACGCAAACAAGATGGTTGTGCCCATGTACGACCGCATGGGTAACTTCATGGTCGGCGCGCAGAAAGAGGCCCGCAAACACGCAAAGCGCCCCGCGAACACGCAAAAAAAATCCACAAATTCGCACACATTCGTGGATTATGCGGAACGCGAATTTGCTTTTGCACGAATTCGCGTACCGCGAATCCGCAAATTTCGCCCATACTTAGTGAAAACATCGATGCAACACGTTTCAGTCCGCTATCCTAGTGACCCCATGGGTGCGCCATATTTACTGTACGATTCAGAAAAGGGGGTGGTGATGGACAGAGCATCTGAACTAAGCAGAACACTCCTACCCAGTCAAAAGATCAGGGCTTGATCCATCACCATTTTTTAGCTCACTGCACCATCCCAGTTCAGAACCTGGCTACATGCAAATTAGTCTGTCCCTGGCCCAGTGCATCATGGGAACAGGGCAGACCAAACTACCAAGCCAATTCTTTACTGGAAAGGAAACAAGCTTCCGGGGACCGGTTTCTGGCATTACAGCCGTCTTCGGCCCGGCTTGCTTGAATCCTGATGGTGCAGTGAGCAAGGGACTCATGTCTGAGCATACCCTTCCACTCCTATAGTGGCCAAAACGATTCAGAAAAGGGGGTGGTGATGGACAGAGCATCTGAATTAAGCAGAACACTCCTACCCAGTCAAAAGATCAGGGCTTGATCCATCACCGTTTTTTAGCTCACTGCACCATCCCAGTTCAGAACCTGGCTACATGCAAATTAGTCTGTCCCTGGCCCAGTGCATCATGGGAACAGGGCAGACCAAACTACCAAGCCAATTCTTTACTGGAAAGGAAACAAGCTTCCGGGGACCGGTTTCTGGCATTACAGCCGTCTTCGGCCCGGCTTGCTTGCATCCTGATGGTGCAGTGAGCAAGGGACTCATGTCTGAGCATACCCTTCCACTCCTATAGTGGCCAAAACGATTCAGAAAAGGGGTTGGTGATGGACAGAGCATCTGAATTAAGCAGAACACTCCTACCCAGTCAAAAGATCAGGGCTTGATCCATCACCGTTTTTTAGCTCACTGCACCATCCCAGTTCAGAACCTGGCTACATGCAAATTAGTCTGTCCCTGGCCCAGTGCATCATGGGAACAGGGCAGACCAAACTACCAAGCCAATTCTTTACAGGTAAGGAAACAAGCTTCCGGGGACCGGTTTCTGGTATTACAGCCGTCTTCGGCCCGGCTTGCTTGAATCCTGATGGTGCAGTGAGCAAGGGACTCATGTCTGAGCATACCCTTCCACTCCTATAGTGTCACAAGGATTTACAGATAAGTCCGTTTTCCTGACATATCTGTAGGTGCAAAAGTGGCGCATTGCTGGGGTGTGTTTGAAAACAAATGCAACTATAGCATTGTGACTTTCACATGGGGCAAGCCCCCATAGGAAAGGGACTGCGTCACTCCTTAAGCCTGCTGTCGAGCAGGCGTCAGGACTTGACACAGTGGCGTCCTAGAAGTGGCGTAGTGAAATCTCATAGATTTCACTGTGCCACTACTATGAGCCTTTTTTGCCAGGGAATGCCCACCATGCATACATTATTGCTGATGCAGGTATAATGTAGCCCAGGGGTTTACAAAGTGACACATGTGCCTAGAAGCGTCACATTGTAAATATGGCACAGTGTGGCACATATTTAATGCCGCTGCAGCGTCACATATAGTGACTCAACGGTGGTGTAAAGGGCTCATAAATAAGCCCCAAGGTTCCTTGATATAGCATGCTGTAGAGTTTAGTGTTTTTCCATCTTTCCTTAGGAAGCATGTGTCAGGCACGGTGAATAGATTATAAAAATCCCAAACTGGAACATTCCTTAAACAAAGAAGCAGCACTGCAATTTTACATCACCCGAAGAGTACTGTATTTATTGTATTGCGGCATATGTATAGTGCTCACTACCCCTTGTGGGGAGCTGAAGCACTTACCTGGTCAAATGACAAGCTAAACTGTGTCTGGTGTATGGTTGACGGGGTGCTAGTTTTTTTTATAACACTGTTGGAAATGTATTAATAAAGCATCGGGCAGTAGGACACTGTCATTTAAAGACAGCAATTTTTTTATTGAAATAGTGACAAAATTCCTACTGAAATGCAGTTTTACTGATAAAACTTTATAGCATATGAATAATGTGCACAATTACACATCACAAAGTGAAGAGTCTTGATTTAGTGTGTTCATATTACAGTTTTTGTTTCCAAAACACGACAAAATTACAAAAAAAGTTGTTCATTTATGCTTTCCGAACTGATTACATTTTTTGAAATATTTTTACAGTTCAGTTGTAGGTATTTAAATGTGAGTTAAAAAGACCAACATCCTACAGCCTTTCCTTTCACATTCCCAGTAATCCAGCAAGTCTGCCACTGTACAAAATCCTTTAACTTTGTAGTCAGAGAAAGAAAAGTATACACCCTGTTAAAAGAACAAGCAGCAATTTTTCAAAAGACATAGCCTGACATTTGACCTCTTATCTTTGCATGCACAGCAAATATAACAAGATGAAAATAAAATGTAAAAGCATGTTTATTACTAATTTGCCTTCCAAGCAACAGCATGGTCATTTTGGGGATGCTGTAGCACCCACCAGCACCCCTACTTCCAGTGCCTATGCCTACTCTTGCTAGGCTGAAGGATGCCATTTTTTTGCAGAGGCTCATGGTACGAGCCCCTCTCAGGCTCTCTCCTGCTCTCAAAGATTGCCAAGCACCAGGGCCGGACTGGAACAGCAACCAGCCCTGGCAGATTGCTGCTTGACCGGCCTTGGGAGTGGGAGGGAGGGTGCTAGCAAGAAGCACCGCTCCCGCTTTTGTTACATGGTCCTGATATTGCAGCACTACGGCAAAACTGGCCCCCAGTGACAAAACCTGCCCCCACGGGCACAAAACTGGCCCCCACCCCTCTGGCCCACAGGGAAATGCCCGGTGCCCGCTATGGCCAGTCCGGCCCTGACAAGCACCAGTCAGGTTAGCCCTAGTTGGGATATCACTCATACCTCAGGTAGATGGCCACACTGCACAAGTGAGGATGAGAGACAAAGCGCTTCATAGGTTGATGCTCTTACAGCGCAAGAGTGAATCTGCTAGCCTTGTGTTACACTTTGGACCTCACTGCCCCATGTGCTCTATTACTTTTCTTGGACCCCAGAGACCCTTGTTCTTTCTAGTTTACATAAGGAGGTATCCCCCTGGCCTTCTAGTGCTTCCTCCCAGAACAACTTCCATGTTTATTATTAATGGTAATTGACACTTCAAGGTAAAAAAAGAGACTATATGGAGAAAGGAGACATTACCCTGGTTCCATTATTTCTCTAGGACAAAAGCATGGCGCCAATTTGGTAGTTCTCAGTTCGTTCAAGCTTAGCTAGCTCTTCTCTTCTGTGCACCTCGCGAAAAACACAAAATATCCCAGAATGCGTTGATGGGGTGCATTTCCGGTGACAATAGGTCACAATTGATAAGGAAATCCTATTGCACTGAATCATAAAATGAAAGGATGCGTCATAGAAGCGGCAGCATTCAGTGCTAATCATGTTTTGTTTCCATAAAACACTGGAAAAAGGAGGAGATAGCCGTAATATCACCTAATGTGTCAGTGTTGTGTGTGACCTAGTTTACACCAAGTAGTGAGTGCATAGTGTTCCAACAGTAGAGATCTACATTCTTCAAAACAAACCGCTGAAACTGATGAGATCTGACAAACGTTTCAGTGTTTAATTCATGCACGAGTTTGCAGGTGGTGGGCACCAGCATTCCTTTTCAGGGACCGGGTCTTATTTTTCATCATCAGGTTTGTACCCAGAACAAGCCAGAGAAAGGCACAAAAGGAGAATAAAGGAGAAAGATAAAGTTAGGGACACAGAGTCAAAGGGAGGAAGTAGGAATGAAAAGGGACTTGCATTAGTAATATAAAGAGGGCGGAAGTGTAGGGTGATGGATAGAAGAGGCATAAGGCAGAATTACAACTAAAAAACCTCTGTATTCTCTACCTGGCAAGTTCTTCTGAAATCCTGGGCCTCTGCAATTTTTACACATTGAGCACTGATTAAGCACTGATTACCCTGGGAGCCTAGGACATACATTCATTGGTGATGAGCCACCAACATGAGTGTATAGTGTAAGTTTTATCAGCCTTTGACCTCTTGATCTAATCCCATGTCCCAACCTTGACCGCTCAACTGTCTTCTATTTCCTCCTGGGTGGCCAATAAAAGGGCAAGGATTGGGAACTATAGACAGTAAACTGGGCATTCAGAGCCTGTCAAAGGCAAATCAAGGCTACTTGCTTCAAACACATGCTACCCTACTTGGCGATCATGCCTCTACATGGCTTGGTATCCAGCCATTTCCCTCTATACCAGGGCACAAGTCAGGGGTACATGGGGGTGGACGGCGTCCACCCACTTTTTTCACAGTGTGGACGCAGTACACCCTGTCAAGAAGTTGGGCCCCTCTGAAAAAGATGCTGAACTCGTCCGGTGTAATTTCCAAACATCGGGACACTTTCAGCAGTGCCTGCACGTTGTTATCTGCTTTCAATCTGCAACAATGTGCAGGCGGGGACGGGGACAGGATGGGGCTCTCTTATTTCTGACTCCTGCTGGTCCCATAACAATGGCCGAATCTGAGGGGTCATCAGGCCTCCTTTTGTTGGAGTCTCCTAGCTGGCAGCAGTCAGGAGCCTCACACCTAGTAGCAAATGCAGCAGAGGGGAAACAAAGGCTCACACCTTGTTAGCACTTCACACATACTTAAGAGAGGCAGCTTTTCACTTTGTTGAGTCCCTGTTTAGGAGATATGCATGCACAGTAAGACCCTCAGATGTGTTTATCTTTCCCTGTATTTGCACAAAAAAATAGCATTTATGTAGCCCATACTACCCCATAGGAGGCGTTGAAAGAATTTAAATATCACTATTTTTTCTTTTAAAGCAGTATAGGTAGAGGAAGCTTTACGCTGACAAAAGGTTACATTTGATTATATGAAGCTTACAAAAGTGTAAATCTTCTGCCTAAATCAGGAGGGTTTGCAAGTATACTCTAAATGTGCTCAAGTGTACTCATGATAGACCTGCTAAACATATATGTGAGGGCTTAAGATAATAATAATAATAATAATGAGTTTTATAGAGCGCGAACAGCTACCTCACATGGAGGTGTCCCGGCGCTGTGAGAACAGACTAGCCGTATGTCGTGTGGCAGATCTTAGCGTTGTGTAGTGAATAGCCAGGTTTTTAGCAGTCGTTTAAAGCAAGTTTCAGAAGGGGCCTGTTGTAGGGCAGGAGGGAGAGAGTTCCATAACCCCGCCACATTGGCCGAGAAGGTTCTTCCACCCAGCCGCACTCTTCGCGCTCGAGGGACCACGAGCTGCACCCGCCCGTTGGAGCGGAGGGTCCTTGACTGATGATACCTGGGTAGCCTAGCTCTCAAATAGTTAGGACAGATGCCAAACAGGGACCTGAATGCCAGCGTCAAGGTTTTGACAGATCTGATGTCACTTCTTGTGATGTTACTTCCTGTGATGTTACGTGCTGTGATGTCACGCGCCGCGAAGTCCCACGCCGTGAGTGATGTCACACACCCGTGATGCCACTTGCATAGGGGTTAATTAGGTTAGGCCCTCCACTTATGTTTTTTAGGACTTGTGCCCTGCTCTATACCAAATACATTCATTTACTCAAAATGATTCCATTCCTATGAAGGTTGTGCATACAAAATAGAAACACTAACATAGGGTGACCAGGTTTTGAAAAGCAAAAACCGGGCGATTTCATAAAAAAGAAGGACTACAATTTTGCACCGCAACTGCGGGGCACAGAAGGAACACGCTCATCAATTTAGACAGCACAGACAACGAAGCACTTATGGTGAATTATATGTAATCTTTACACACAATATCACCTTTGTAAATTATATTCCTCTCTTAGGGATACTAATAAATCTCGCACTGGAGCACAGAAAACACTTGCTGTGTTCAGTCAACCCTCACTGAAAACCGGGATGATCAGAGGCCAGGGCTGTCCCAGCAAACCCTGGACGCCTTGTCACCCCAATCTGATTGGAATGTGACACTAAGGAACAAAAGAGAATACGATTCTTGGTGGTTACATTGTACATCCTCAGAAACCGGAATGTTCCTCCCCGCCTCACATGGCGTTGACCAATTGACGAAAGGGCTCACAGAGGCCTTCTCCCGGGTAGAGAGGTCACAAGGATGCAGCTGCTTCCGGTCCTTCCGGTCCCCAGCCAGCGATTCTCTGCACATTGAGGAAGTGATTCCTTTCTACAGCGAATCGGCCTCATTTTATGACCTCCCCAGGGTTTCCCTATCCTCGAAATGGAAAGCTGTCAGGCTCGAGTGGGGGCTATAGAAGGGGCCGGCTGCTTTGTTACCTGTAGCCCAGAGTCTGGAAGGAAAGGGATAACGGAGAGCAATTATCCGTCCTGGACAAGTTCTGACAAACAATGCCTGGGAGGCCGCAGATAAGCATCAAGGAAACAGTTATTCATATTGACTCAAAGCCAAAGATTGAACAAATGGGAGGCAGATTCTGAGAAAACACATTAAAAACCTGGATGCACAGCTTGGCAACTGGATGGTGGGAGGCAGTCCTTAATTTGTGAATGAATAAGTGCTGGGGCCCAATGTTTTGCTCAGAAGCCTCTGGCTATTCAATATGTCAGCATATCACACCTCGTTAAGCTACTATCACACACTCCCTGCCCCTTTATCTCACTTACGTGACCTCTTTCTCATCCCAGCTTTCCCCTGTGCCATGGTTTTATTTATTATTCTCTTGTCTTTCCAACTTGTAAGTTGTTGTCTCTCTTGCCCTGTGTCAAAGTCTGATGAGGATGCCCCAAAACAGGAGTGCTGGTGGACCCTATCTGCAAACACCAGCTCAGATTAAGCAACTAGGGAAGGATAGTTCAGACCTAGAGAGAAAGAACATGAGCCACAAGAAGGGAGCCATTTATATGGAGAGAGAGCAGCACGGAGAAAGACGAGTGATTTGTCCGTGCACATAGATGTCAAAAAGTACACGCACATGTGCAAGCACACACGTTTGATGAAACGTGTTACTAGTAGCAGTTAGTCATTAAAATCGAAATCAAAAAAGTAAAGTGATGGCAAGGTCAACATTTGCCCCAGTAATTTTCTCCTATCCTCAGACATGGTAGCAAAGATGACAAGAATGTGACTAAATACAGAAAATCCTGTATGACACCTCAAATAACATCATTAGTGACTTTACAGATGACATCACACCCAAAAAGTCACAGGGTCATTTTTGAGGAGTTTCCGAAGTTGTGCATTCCAACAAGTTACACTAAGGTCCTGATTGTGGTGGGCCCAAAAAAGGGGGCGATATTCATCAAAATATTACATGGTTCTCCAAAGTCAGTCCTGGAAGCAGGGCCGGACTGGCTACCGGGCAGTTTGGAATGCTCCTGAGCTGGGGGCTAATTTCGTTGATGGGGACCTGCATGTACGAAACGAAATTCGTTTTGTTTTCATTATTTCGAAGTACACGCAAGTCTCCATGTATGAAATCAGCCCCCACTGACGTAAAATCTTCCAGCAGCTCGGCAGCATTCCAAACTGCCCGTAGCCAGTCCGGCCCTGCCTGGAGGGCCGGATCCATGCCAGAATTTTAAGATAACTACATATATCTAAATGGGGATATGCTAAAAATCTGGCATGGATCTAGCCCTCCAGGGCGGACTTTGGAGAACCCTGAATTCTAACCCGATATATTTCGACACTGAAGGGATCTAAATTTAGCGGGCGTGATAAATAGCAACCGATTATAACACTGCCCTGACCATCGGGCATAACATGAGGATTTTGGTGCTTATGGAAAAAAATTCAACAAGTTCTTTTATTCATCCGACATGCTTCCTATTATAAATTGTTGCAGGTTTAACCTTCTCAAATGGATGCTGGATATTTGTTGCTTATCAAACAACTTGTATGATGCGTGCAGTAACCGATGTTACTGCACACTTTGTCATAAATCAAACACACCTTAATCTGGGCCTAATTTGTCTTCATGATACCGATCCATATTTTGTACACAGACACACACACCAATGACACCCACAGTTTGCATTCACATAGCTCCCCCATACACACATTAAAGGTAATCACAGAACCATCCTAGGTTTCCCTGCTTTCGAGCATTCAGTCAATCAATCAAGGTTTGTAAAGTGCAGCTACTCACCCGTGAGGGTCTCAAGGCGCTGGGGTTCAGTAGAAGAGCAAAGTCTTGAGTCAGCGACGGGGATTGTCAGAGGTGGCGAGGCAGGGTGTTCGAGGTCTTGGCGGCGAGGCAGGAGAAGGATCTACCTACGGTTCTAGTCTTGAGGATCCGAGGGACTGTGGCCAGGGCCAGCTGGGCAGAACGGAGGTGTCTGGTGTGAATGTGGTTCAGGTATGCTGGCCATACATCGTGGAGGGCTTTGTCGGCAGGCAGGAGGAGCTTCAAAGTGATTCTTTTGTTGACTGGGTGCCAGTGGAGTGCTCTGAGTTGTTCAGTGATATGGCTGCTGCAGGGAATGTCGAGGACCAGTTCGGCTGCAGCATTTTGAACATTCTGTAGTTTCCTGAGGGGTTTCTGGGTAACGCCAGCGTAGAGTGCATTGCCGTAGTCGAGTCTGCTGCTGATGAGTGCATGGGTGACTGTTTTCCTGGATTCAGTGGGGATCCATCTGATTGTCTTTGGAAGCAGGCAAAGCGTGTGGAAGCATGATGAGGAGACGGCGTTGATCTGATGGTTCATTGTGAACGAGGATTCCAGTATGAAGCAGAGGTTTTGTGCGTGGTGCGAGGGGGTGCATGTGGTTCCCAATGCAAAGGGCCACCAGAAGTTATGCCAGGCTGAGGGGGTGGGTCCCAGAATGAGGACTTCGGTCTTGTCCGAGTTGAGTTTGAGGCAACTGTTTTTTAACTAGGTGGCAACAACCTTTATCCAGCTGTAGAAGTTGTTTCTGGCGGTTGTGGTTTCGTTGCTGAGGGAGAGGATCAGTTGGGTGTCGTTGGTGTAGGAGACAATGTTGATTCTGTAGTTACTGACGATGGGCGCAAGAGGAGCCATGTAGATGTTGAAGAGGGTGGGGCTCGGGGAGAGATTAGCATTCTTGACACACACCACTCTGGAACGTGTATGTACTCAACATATCAACATAGCATACGTGAGTGCTCAAAACACAATGAATTACAGGCAACCACACACACACTCCCACCTGTCCTCTGTATACACAACGCAGTGAGTAAGAACCAAAAACCTATTGACAGAAAAACAGAACCAAAAACCTATTGACAAAAAAACATGGCAAGTATAGATATAAAAAAAGACACAGTGACAATCTGAATCCTACCTCCTGTATCTCTGTGGGGGTTCAACCATGATAATTTTACAGGAAGTGATGTCATTTATCATCAAGCAATGGACACTTTGAGCAGTCCCATAACACCATGTTCCAATAGTGTTGTTTGCTCTCACCTGTTAAGTCATTAATTATACCAATTGTTTGATGCAATATGTATTTTCTTTGTGTTGTGTTTATATAGTGCCTTGCATAACCCTTGCAAAGGCTAACGTGCCTTTTGGATTTGTTGAGCAAGTCTTTCCTCCATATCTATCATGTGTGAAACGATTAGTGGTCTGACAAGGTCATAGAAGCACTCCAATTTTCATTAGTTTCCTTGTCACCATTTTGGTATATGGTTGAAAAGATGTTGGTTGCAGTTTGGCCAATGTGGGGAAAGTGTGATACTGTGTGCAAGTTTTGGAGTCAGGGTAGAAGCGTTGCATAGGGTTTTTTTAGCTGTTATGCGTGAAAGTGCCTTTAGTGTCATTGATTGGTTCAGGCACTCAATAAGTCATCATCTCCACCGCTGGTAATGTGACACTCCATGCATCTAGTGCGCACCCGAAACACCTAATTGCTAGCATTCCTTACGGGGAAATCCTAAGACTCAAAAGAATATGCAGTTTGGAATCTAATTTTGAGATATGTGTGAAAGAAATGTTGGTTAGACTAAAAGCACGAGGATATTCAGAAAGTGTGCTTAATGCAGCCATAAGTAAAGCTAGAAAAAGATCTAGAGAGAGTCTATTTACTAATAGTACTCCTGACAACCTAGAATCTAGAGAACAGTCTATCTCTGGTGATGTACCAGTAACGAAGGAAGGACCAATACTTATCACTACTTATAGTAGTGAAGAAAGAAAGATTAAATCTATAGTAAAAAGAAATTGGTCCATAGTACTGACTGACCCGCTGCTGCGAACTAGTCTACCATCTACTCCTACTATCACTTTCAGCAGAGCTAAAAATATGGGGGCTATTTTGAATAAAAGCAGTCCAGAAATCAGACAGAGTCCTACGTGGTTGATACCTATTCCTGGATTTCATAAATGCTCTACTTGTAGAGCTTGCAAGTTTGGTGTCAACATGACCCATTACCATACTCCTTTTAGCAACAGTGAAACTGCCATATCAGGAAGTTTCAATTGCAGGACAGAATTAGCTGTTTATGTCCTGACATGCATCTGTGGCTTGAATTACATCGGCAGTACCAAGCTACAGGTGCATGTGAGGATCTTGCAGCATCTGAGGGCAATTCTACATAGTGATTCCACATATCCAGTGTCTCGCCACTTCAAAAAAGTTCTTAATAACGATGTTAACTGCCTCAAATATTTTGTAGTGGCATCCATACCCAAACCTCGTAGAGGAGGCAATAGAGAACTCCTACTGAGACAACTCGAGAGTGGGATGATATTAGAATTTGATAGCAAATATCCAAATGGGCTCAATAATACGGAGGATATGTACAACTTTCTCTAGATTGGGTTACTTCTTGCTAGTATATAATTTTTGATGGGATATGACATTGTACTCCTGTTTGTTTGATCGAGATCTATTATCATCATTTGGAATTTTTTTCAGAGATTTTACCTTTTAATGTGACCATTGTTTGTTTATTTTAATGAAAGTGTCTAGGAAAACAATAATCTTAGAACATAATCTATGATGGATAGACCCGAATACCTTGAAAATTAAAGATGGGAAAAAAATGGTTTTAGAATACAGATGCACTTGGATCTTAGATGTATAAATGTTATTTATATGATTTTAACAATATTTAATCTAGGTTATTTATTGTTATCAATATTTATACATTTATATTTATGTCACTATTGCACTTTATTCTCATTGGAGAGTACATTAGCAAGGCTTTGCACAATTTAAACTATTCGCTGCTATGCACTTTTTTGCACATTTTAAGAGCCCTACATACAACACAGATGTAGATGATGGGCACATTACAACAATCGAATATTAATTAAAGCATATGGAAATTGTTTAAATCTTGTGGTTCTAAATTGAATGGATTCAACCAGTTATAGTAGCACATGAGTATTTGATGTTTACAAATAGGTCTCTTTTCATACATGTTAAAGATGAGCCCAGCTATAAGCACATGTCCACCACACTTTTTTATGAAGAAAGAAAAAAGTAATAGATTGGACCAATGAAATACATTGTTGAGAATAAGAGATGTAATATTGTACATATAACCGGTTCTTGTTCCACCAATGTATTTATACAGCAATAATACATTTATAGAACCTACTATTAGGGATATTCCTAAAGGTTTTAATTATTCCATAATTACAAAAGATTTAAGACTGATATGAAATCGTAATTTGCAGGCTAAATGTCGCAATGAAGTCTTTTGTTTAGCTCTCTAATCATGAGATTGGTATCTCGTGATAGGGGGTGTGCTTACAGCAGCGTTTAATACAATCAGCAGATCTACAGCCTTTATATGAACAAGGGCTTTCGAGACCCAAACGCATCATCTTGCTGGAATGGTCTAAACATCTTGCCTGATTTACTGCAGTGGTCCGTCTCCCTTCTTCGCCAACTCGGTGGTTACGGTAGTCCTACATCGTGAAAATATATATGCCGGCCCAGGTACAATTGGTCCCCCACTCCGGTGGATTTGCTACTTTTTCCAGGTAACTGGATGACCTGGGTCCACCTCCTCACACGGGACAAGATTGCCGCGGTGTTGCAGCTATTAGCTGCACGCTGGGCAAAGCACACTGTTGCCGAGCCCCCGCAAAGATGGACTCCTGTGGATGTGGAGGTTGGTGCGGGCGTGAGGACTTGGGGGACTTTGTTTCGTGGTGTTGGATTGGAGTTGCTAGCCAGCACGCTCATTCAGCCCCATTTTCAAGAATGCTGTCAGTGTTGCATCTTGGGACATGTAGGCGGCATGACATCGAGGGCGCCACAAATACCGCAGGTGTTGGAACTTTTTCACTTGGGGGCGGAGCGGCTTACCAGTAATGAGAAGAGGGTGGGATATTTATATCCGGACATACTTTCCCTCGTCTCATTTGCACTACGGGCGCTGAAGAGGCAGGAGCCGAAATGCATACGCCTGGTTATCTGTGCAGTTCTCCTTTGTCCACGCTGCAAATAAAAGACCCCCTTGCATCCTCACTTGGGCCTCATCTCTTTTCTTCGGGAGGAGCTGTTTGTGAATTGTCAGCGCGAGTGACCAGTATCGCGCACATGAGGCCACCACACCACAAGCCGGCCCAGGTACAATTGGTCCCCCACTCCGGTGGATTTGCTACTTTTTCCAGGTAACTGGATGACCTGGGTCCACCTCCTCACACGGGACAAGATTGCCGCGGTGTTGCAGCTATTAGCTGCACGCTGGGCAAAGCACACTGTTGCCGAGCCCCCGCAAAGATGGACTCCTGTGGATGTGGAGGTTGGTGCGGGCGTGAGGACTTGGGGGACTTTGTTTCGTGGTGTTGGATTGGAGTTGCTAGCCAGCACGCTCATTCAGCCCCATTTCCAAGAATGCTGTCAGTGTTGCATCTTGGGACATGTAGGCGGCATGACATCGAGGGCGCCACAAATACCGCAGGTGTTGGAACTTTTTCACTTGGGGGCGGAGCGGCTTACCAGTAATGAGAAGAGGGTGGGATATTTATATCCGGACATACTTTCCCTCGTCTCATTTGCACTACGGGCGCTGAAGAGGCAGGAGCCGAAATGCATACGCCTGGTTATCTGTGCAGTTCTCCTTTGTCCACGCTGCAAATAAAAGACCCCCTTGCATCCTCACTTGGGCCTCATCTCTTTTCTTCGGGAGGAGCTGTTTGTGAATTGTCAGCGCGAGTGACCAGTATCGCGCACATGAGGCCACCACACCACAAGCCGGCCCAGGTACAATTGGTCCCCCACTCCGGTGGATTTGCTACTTTTTCCAGGTAACTGGATGACCTGGGTCCACCTCCTCACACGGGACAAGATTGCCGCGGTGTTGCAGCTATTAGCTGCACGCTGGGCAAAGCACACTGTTGCCGAGCCCCCGCAAAGATGGACTCCTGTGGATGTGGAGGTTGGTGCGGGCGTGAGGACTTGGGGGACTTTGTTTCGTGGTGTTGGATTGGAGTTGCTAGCCAGCACGCTCATTCAGCCCCATTTTCAAGAATGCTGTCAGTGTTGCATCTTGGGACATGTAGGCGGCATGACATCGAGGGCGCCACAAATACCGCAGGTGTTGGAACTTTTTCACTTGGGAGCGGAGCGGCTTACCAGTAATGAGAAGAGGGTGGGATATTTATATCCGGACATACTTTCCCTCGTCTCATTTGCACTACGGGCGCTGAAGAGGCAGGAGCCGAAATGCATACGCCTGGTTATCTGTGCAGTTCTCCTTTGTCCACGCTGCAAATAAAAGACCCCCTTGCATCCTCACTTGGGCCTCATCTCTTTTCTTCGGGAGGAGCTGTTTGTGAATTGTCAGCGCGAGTGACCAGTATCGCGCACATGAGGCCACCACACCACAAGCCGGCCCAGGTACAATTGGTCCCCCACTCCGGTGGATTTGCTACTTTTTCCAGGTAACTGGATGACCTGGGTCCACCTCCTCACACGGGACAAGATTGCCGCGGTGTTGCAGCTATTAGCTGCACGCTGGGCAAAGCACACTGTTGCCGAGCCCCCGCAAAGATGGACTCCTGTGGATGTGGAGGTTGGTGCGGGCGTGAGGACTTGGGGGACTTTGTTTCGTGGTGTTGGATTGGAGTTGCTAGCCAGCACGCTCATTCAGCCCCATTTTCAAGAATGCTGTCAGTGTTGCATCTTGGGACATGTAGGCGGCATGACATCGAGGGCGCCACAAATACCGCAGGTGTGGGAACTTTTTCACTTGGGGGCGGAGCGGCTTACCAGTAATGAGAAGAGGGTGGGATATTTATATCCGGACATACTTTCCCTCGTCTCATTTGCACTACGGGCGCTGAAGAGGCAGGAGCCGAAATGCATACGCCTGGTTATCTGTGCAGTTCTCCTTTGTCCACGCTGCAAATAAAAGACCCCCTTGCATCCTCACTTGGGCCTCATCTCTTTTCTTCGGGAGGAGCTGTTTGTGATATATATATATATATATATATATATATATATATATATATATATATATATATATATATATATATATATATATTCACTGAAAAAACCATAGGTTTCACACACGTTATAGTTAGGAATGAGCATTTAAAAAACCTTGCAAATTCATTGAAAAAACCATAGGTTTCACACATGTTATAGTTAGCTGGAAATTTCACTCATACAAAACCATTGAAATTCCCCCGTTATAGTTAGTTCAGCTAACTATAACACGCGCCCCCGCAATGCACTGCTGATGACGTCACATATTACATCACTCATGACATGGTCAGTGACATCACTCATGACATCACTGATGACATCTCAAATGACATCACTGATGACATCACTGATGACACCATCCAGTGAATGTGTGTCTTTCTGAAAAATAAATATGTTTTATATATGTATATCTAAAGGTCGATGGAAGAATAAATGGGTAAATAAATATTTCTTGTAAGACAGTTGACGGATTGCTTCCTGTTGGTAAAAACTTCTTGTCAGAAGGACAACATTCCCGCCCTTATCAGATGGCTTAATAAATGTTAAAAGCACCTACATGGCACCAGTATTCCACAAAAGCCTGGATACATTTGAGACTTTGGTGAGAAATGATATATCGAAATTGAATTGCAAGCCCAAATCCAAACAGAAAAACTATACCAGCAAAGAACTGGGTGCCCTGAAGGCGATATCTCTCAACAGGAATATAACATGTGTTAAAGCGGATAAAGGAGGGGCCATCGTTATTTTGAATACCCCCCTATTACAATGCACAAGCATCTCTCCACCTCTCGGACCTTGATACATATTTGAAACTGGATGTGAACCCTACAAGCCAGTTTAAGGAAACACTCGACACTATCTTACAAAGAGCGCATGACAACGGGATCATCAATGACAAGACAAAAAAATACCTTTTACAACAACATCCTAAAAGCCCTAAGTTCTTCTTAGTTCCTAAGATTCAAAAAAATCTTGAAAAGCCACCTTGCAGACCCATAGTTTCCACATGTGGAAGCATTCACGAACCTGTGGGTAAATTTCTGGACAGATACCTACAACCGATAGTTATGTCTAGGCAGACATATATCAAAGATACCACAGACTTTCTCAATAAACGCGATGACATCACTCTGGAAGATTATGATACTACACTTTTGTGCACAGTGGATGTTACTTCACTGTACACTTCTATCCCCCATTCAATGGGTATTGAAGCTATTGAATATTGTCTGTTAAGAGCAGATCATCAAGAAGACTTCAAAATATTTTTAATGGAACTTTTGGAATTTACGCTATTTCATAGCTATTTCACATGGAACAATGAGCGGTATCAACAAAAAAAAGGTACATCAATGGGAAATTCAGCAGCTCCGGCCTATGCAAACATTTTTATGAGTAGATTTGAGGAGGAACACATACTCAATAAATCCATCTGGAAGAATCACCTAAAAATGTTTGTAAGGTTTGTTGATTACATTTTCATGCTTTGGCAAGGTCCAAAAAGAACTCTAGAAATGGAGCTAGTCAAATTGAATCAAATAGATACCCGGATACAATTTACCCATGAAATTCAAGAGGAATCCATTACATTTTTGGATGTCAGAATCTCAAAAACACAATCAGGTTACAAAACGGATTTGTTCAGAAAAAGCACAGACAGAAACAATATGTTACATTATACTAGTTTTCATCCACAACCACTTAAAGATCATTTACCCTACAGTCAACTCATAAGAACAAAGAGGATAGTTTCGGACCCGGAAACTTCATCAGCACAAATACAGAACATTTCACTAAGATTTCAAGAACGTGGTTACCCTAACCATACTCTCGAGCAGGCCAAGCAACGTTGTGCAGAGAAGACACGTACACAATTATTACAGGTTCAACAACCTAACATCAAGGAAGCCATTACAGTGGTCTCTAAATATTCCACCGTCAGTGAGAGATACAAAAACATCATCAAGAAACACTGGGAGATACTAAGGATAGAGCAAGATCTTAATCACATCTTTGATGCAGACCCGATCTTTGCATATACCAGGGTAAAAAATCTTGGAGAACTAATCAAACATTCTAAACAGAGTCTGATCAAATATAAAGGAACCCTTCCTTGCTGGAATTGTAATCTTTGTCACAGCATTATCAAAGGTACTACCATTGACCATCCAATGAAGGGACACAAGATTAGAATCAGAGCTACAGCCACATGTGACACCTCCAATGTGGTGTACATGTTAAAATGCCCTTGTGGAAAAATGTATGTAGGGCAGACTGAAAGAAAAATTAAAATCAGACTTAACAAACACAAATCGAATATCAGGACAAAGCAAGTGAAATCGACAGTTGCACAACATTTCATCGAAGCAGGACACAACATCAGCCAAATGCGTTTTTGCATCCTTGAAAATGTGGCAAAAGTTGAAGACAAAGACAATCAAAATACACTCTTACAAAGAGAGAACTACTGGATTTCTAGATTGGCTAGTATGAAACCATACGGGCTCAATGACCGTATGGAATTCAGCTGTTACCTATGACTTTTATGCGATCCTTTGTCCGTGCAGTGGTGACCAGTACATCTACAATGTATAACGTCTGTCATAGATTTTATTTTATGAAGTTCATAACTTACTTATATTTATATTTTTTCTGTTCAGCCTTGTGTAGATTAGTTTTTTTTTACGTTCTAGCGTTTTCATTACAGAGTATTTTTGCTTTCAACAATCTTTATTGATTGGCTCGAGACATAACACCACTTATCAGCTATGGTAATCATTTTTTAACACTTGACACTTATCCTTTATATTAGTGTGTCCTTCACGGGACTTGCACAATATTATAATTTTTCATACACGGAGGTTTCATCACCTACACATTTCAGTATAGATTTCAACGTTGCCTGGTAACGCGCAATGTCTTAAATAACTTCCGAGGTCTCGGCCCACCACTTCCGGTTCACGAACGGAGTGGAGAAGCAAGCATACCGCTGTAAGCACACATTAGATATTGCCGGCATTGGCCATTTTTATCACCTTGATTAATACATGAACGGCCCTCTATCGAAGGAAGCTACAGCCCGTCACATAGAACATCGAATTAACAAAAGTACGCAGACGCTCGTTTTTAATCATTTATCGGCTATATATTAGCCAGGCACGCCGCGAGATTTACAGTCCATTCACCAATGAGCACCAGCGTTCACACACCGTTGTTTAAGAATCAGCACGAGTTTTTTTAATAAGACACGCACCGGGTTGTTAAATATATCAATACAGGCTAACTAGAAGGTTTATACAAGCACATGCAGATCCCAGATAATTATTGTAATACACAGGTTTGACTGTTACACAGTATAGGTTGACATTATTTTACATTGGTTGCTATGCTGAGTGCATTGTAATTTCCTTTTGTTACAGAATCATCCCCAGAAGAAGGCAATCACATTGCCGAAATGCATTGGGAATGTGAAATGGGAATGTGAAATTGTTTACAATTTGTGTATGGATGAACCGACATACATATAAACTTAAAACTTGTGATGACAACAAGAAGAAGAATTAAAAAAGACTTTCAACAATGAGATTTTGTTCTTAAATTTTTGATTACTCTGAAGAAACCTTCCTGGTTGAAGGACCCTTAACGGAGCCTAGGGGACATACCCCACGTTGGTGGGTGTGCAGCCTTCCAGTATTGTTATTTACACTCCATGTCAGAGAGTGATACCCTGGAGCACCGTACAACCACATTACAACCAATTTTCAGCTACAGTAGTGCACCTGGTTAACCCTGTTGCTTAATAATGATTGAGTCATCATTCATGAGTTTCTTGAGTACAATTTTTTCTTCTAAAGTGATATACTTGCTGGCACTATACTCTCCTGCTTCATCCGAAATTTAAGAAGGTCACCAATCATGGCTTCCGAAAAGCATCAATCGAGTCCCACAGCATTTGTGGATTGAAGAGCGACACAGGTTTAAAACTGCTCTCCTCCCTGTCCTGTTCAATACCTTGCACTCTTGCTCTCGCCGCAAGAGTCCATTGACTCCTCTGCTCATCTTGTTCTTCCCTTAGATTGTCGAGAAGCTCAATCCCTGCCAAGTCCCTCACTATTAGGGCATCAGTCGCAGTTAATCTCTGAGATGCGGCTTTCTTTTCGTGTGTGGTCTCAATTTAAAGTATTTGTGTAATTTCAATTTTCGGATGAAGCTAAAAAGATCAATGCGAGTCTGTGTGTACTCAAGGCAAGTGCTGGGACAGGAAGTCAATCCAAATTTCAAAAGTTTAGTTTCCATATCCGTGAGCTGTCTGTCGGTCAAATTGACCACTGTCAGATTGCCGGTGTCATTTAACGCCTGTTCACTTTCTTTTTGCTCCTGTTGGTCCAATTCCGTGCGTTGCCTCTGCCTCTTCCGAAGCCCCCACCTCCTCTGCGGGTTTTTCTGCGTGATCTTCTGGGGGTTTGTATTTCCCACCCCGCAGCCACGACTGTCTGATCACTTTGAACTCGTCGTGAAAAGGGACAGTTTTCACCTTTCCTCCCTTCTCACGATTAGATAGTTCATCACTTGATTCATTCTCAGTGACTTCAGATTCTGAGGCTTCAACCTGTGGTGCCCTTTTTTGTTGTTGGGCCCTTCGATTAACCTCTTTCCTCAGGGCATCACATTTTATAGCGAAAGTAAGCACCCGACCTTGCAGGTAATCATTCTCATCACGGTTGTACTTCTCCTGTTTCCGTGTTTTGATTTTTTGTTCGTACTTGTTCAGTCGTGTTTTCATTTGTGCCTTTAAGTTATCAATTTGGCTCTTGTCCTCCTCCTTCTGCATTTCATCTTCCAATATCTTGATCTCCTCCAACGCCTTCTCTCTATCACTCCATGCATATTTAACAAGCATCCCCAGAGTGCCTTCACAGTAATGGGCGGTGTGTTCTGCCCAATCATCAGGAGTTGGGGGTCCGGGTTCTCATAAGATGGTACCGTATAAACTCTTAGACCCCTTGGGACACGGTTATCTTCAATGTAACTTTGCAGGTTTGTGGCTTCCCACCATTTTCGTATTTCAGGCTCGCAGACTCTCTCCATTTTAAACATGATGTCAGTTAGTTTGATGTTGGTTTGTACAGTAGTAGTAGGCACTGGATGCGACATCATACTATCCTGTTTTTTTAACATATCTTTAGCCGCTTTGCAGCGTGAGTTCTCACAAAACATGTCCATGTCCGGTATTTTTATAATGCGAAAGAAGTTTATATGACACGTATCCTCAATTTGTGACCTCTGTTGACTTGTGGGTGCATGTGGATGCTGTATTGTTATGCATAAATGCATTTATTTTCATTTTTAATGGGGTTATCGCATCCTGTTAAAAAGGCGCCCATGTTTGCTAGAGGTCGATTTATCCTTTCTTTATGTCAATGATTCATGTACGGGATGCTTTAAAATGTTTGCATTTCCGGGTGTAATGGACACTGAAGAAGGCTTGACGCCGAAACGCGTTTGTCCGTTCTGGAATAAAGAAGTTTTTGACTTTACGTTTCCCCCTTGTGAGTGCGGTACATTTGCTTTTAAGGAGCTGTGACTGAGCGCTATGTTGAGCGGGAGTCAACGACCACTTACCGAACTTGCCTGAGAGCGCTCTGCGACAAGGTGGCGAGAGAGCATATATATATATATATATATATATATATATATATAAATATATACTAGTGTTTTTTCACATAGCGTTACAAATTAATACCACTCCTAACTATAATGCCACCTTTGTTCTTTTCCATTGAATTTGTAAGGTTTTTTAACGTAAAGTAAAATATTACTAACATACCTAGCTGTACGCAGTAGGCGTTTCACTACGTAAGGAGACTTGAGTATGTGGAGGTAGTGAGCTCACCATGAAGGCTGCACAAAGAGTGCAGCTTCTCCCACCTAATTGGGTGTCTGGTGGGAGTGGGCTCTCCATGAAGAGCAGCGCAGACTTCTCATGCTGTACATAGTAGTGAGTTGCCCATCTATGGGGGCTTAGGGGCCTGGAAGAGGTGGCTCTGTGCACAGTCTGTATATTGAGCATAGACTATGCATGGTACGGGATTCCCACCCAATGGGGCTTGGATCTCTGGAGTGAGTGGTCTCTATGCACAGCCTGCACAATGGGCACAAACTGTGCCTAGTAGGTACTTCCTCACTTAGTGGGGCTTGGGTCTGTGGAGGGAGTGGGCTCTATGTACCTTCTACACACAGAGCGCAGACTGTGCATACTAGAAGCTTACTCACCTACTGGGGCTTGTGTCTTTGTAGAGAATGGGCTCTATGCACAGTCTGTGCACTGAGTGTAAACTGTGCATTGTGGGAGTCTAGCCACCTAATGGGCTTGTGTTTCTGGAGGGAATTGGCTCTATGCACAGTGTTTGCACAGAGTGCAGACTGTGCATAGTAGGGGCCTGCCCACCTAATAACTTTTGTGCGTATGGAGGGAGTAGACTCTACAGACAATCAGCACATTGACCGCAGACTGTGCATAGTAGGAGCTTGCCCACCTAATGATGCTTAGGTCTCTGGAGGGTATGGGCTCTTCCCATAGTCTCCGTACTGAGCACCAACTATTGCTATAACGGGCTTGCTCACCTAATGAGACTAGCTTGCCTAGTGGAAGTAAGCTCTCAAACTGTCTGCACAATTGTTTCAGACTGTGCTTAGTAGTGGATTGCCTGCCTAATGGGGTTCTGATCTCACGAGGATGTGGCCTCTATGCACAGTGAACGCACTGAGCTCAGACTGTGTGTAGTAGGGGCTTGCCCACACAATGGGGTTTCATAGTGTTTTGGGAATGCACTCTCCATAAAGAGTTGATTACTTTTTGTGTGTCTCATAGTTCTGCAGGACTCCTGTGGGGCTATACTATAACTCGTGCTCAAAAGTAACTATTACTCGCAACCCTCCGATGCACTGCTAACTACCGTACATAAATCCCTATTGACATAGTCTATGACATCATTGATAGCATCACTGCAACATCTGAATTGACATATTTGATTACCGTGCATGGCGGGCACGAGTTATAGTTACTTTAGGGCACAAGTTATAGTGACTTGAGATAACTATTATAACTGGTAAATTTAAGTGGTTTTGTTAGTTTAAAACATGCTGTTTTAACTGACATTTACATCTAATTATAATGGCTCTTTAACTTTTATTTCTTTCATTGAATTTCTAAGGTTTTTTATGTACTGTAAGATCTTATTTCAATTCCTATACATAACATCACTTTAACCTTTGGGTTTTTTCAGTGAATGTCTATGTTTTTTAATGTAAAGTAAAGTGTCTATCACTTTTCAAACCCCATGCAGATGCTAAAACTCCCAACCCTATGATGCGCTGCACACGGCCAAAGGCTGTGTGTGGCGTGGGGTGGGACACATGGCTTGGCCAAACCCCTGCGGTCACCCAACACCCCACCATGCATGGCCTTTGGCCATGCGCAGCACAGCACAGGGTTGGGTGCAGCCGGGTGTCAGGGAAGCCAGCCATTTGTATACTTACCATGGATGTCACGATGCCATCTGGGGCTCCAGGCCCGGACTGGCCGTTGCGGGCGCCGGGCAATCCCGTGGTGCGCCGCAAGGTTGGGGGCCGGTTTTGGGCCCTGCGGGCCGTTTTTGTTACAGGGCCATTTTTGCAGCATAGCTGCAAAATCGGCCCTGTAACAAAATCGTCCGAAAACCGGCCCGCCAAAGAGCTCAGTCGCACCCCCAGGGGGCTGGGCGAGCACTTTGCCAGGGCCGGTTTTGGTTCTCAGTCCGGCCCTGTGGGGCTCACTCAACTTCGTTCAATGTTGGTGGGTGTGGGGGAGCCTGAATGACCCTTCGGTCCCTGCTGGCTCCCCAACTAGCACCCATCCATATTTTACGACTGCAGAAGCTCCACAGTCGGAGTAGAGAAGTCCACCCATAAAAAGATAGGCCTGTCACATCTTCCTATGGGCATAGTTCTCCATCACGACTGAGGTGGCTCTGCAGTCGTACCATTAACTCGCAGTTTGTGTTTACTGAAAAAGAGTAAAGTTACACAAAAGTGTAAATTTACCTTTCTGAATCAGTCCCTCTGTTTGTACAGGCCTCACCTTACGGGGAACCAGATGGCCTCTAACCGTGGAAATTTGTATAAATACTGGCTGTGTTTTCAGTCTTGAGAGGAGTCTGTTGACTGATGTTCTCCATCTGTCAACACACTACCTCAGCGGGTCTAAATAAAACTGTATTCTGGTATTACCAGAGAAAAGTGTTTTTTCCACAAGAAGACCCAAGTAGAATGTGAAAGTTGGTGGGTTCAAATAAGTTGATGAGATTGTCAGAGTCCTCTAAGAGAGATCCAATCTCATCTGTTGGGTATGTGACCTCTACAAAATTACTTTTAAAAGAGACACAGGTAGCGGTAGAAGTGCCAACTCCATCGCCTTTACTGTCAATTAGTGATGTGTGAGAGAAGAAAGCATTTTCTGAGTATGGAGCTGCTGGTGAAGCAGAGTAATTCGGTTTATCCACATATTGGTAATGGTTGTGAGGTGTAGTCCATGTCCTTATGGCCAGGATAGCTCAGGGCCTTCGGAAACTGGTTGATACCTTTGTTTCTTTCATGTCCTAATTGGGACTCTCCACAAATACATATACATCTTACACAATGGTCTCTGGCTCGCCGTAGAGAAGGATTCTCCCTTTTCACATCAATGGCATGATTCTTGGGCGTGTCCCTACTTTTACAAACTTGGGGGTGCTGTTTGACAGGAGGTCTACGTGGAAGCATTCAAGGGCGGTTAGATCAATGCAGTTTGAAGCAGCCACCTCCTCTCTGTTTAATTTGTCTCCAAGTTAGTGTCTATGCCAGTGAATGCGGCAATTACTGCATAGAAAGATATACCTGTCCCAATTGTTTCATATGGTGTGGGCATTTGGGGCTACACTGATCATTCACAACTTGAGACTGGTGAAAACAGATTTGTGCGGAGAATGCTGTCGCTTCCTCCCACTGTGCCTTCCATTATCGCATACGAGGAACTAGGTTTGCGCTGCTTGGGGGATCAATTGAGGATGGCGCCCACTTTGCTCTGGTTATCTACCTGGTCTAGGCCTAAAGCATCTCTAACTCAATCTGTAGTTTTGGATTGTATTAACCTGTCAGGAGCCCACTCAATCAGATGGCTAGCCCATATTAGGGAAGACCTGCTTGGTAGTATGGATCTACATGATTCACCTCAGTCCATCACCAGCACTTACAAACCACCGGTGAAAGGGGACTTATCAAAGTGCTTAGCAGAGAAAAGATGGTAGGCTGAGATGTGGAAGAAATGAGTTGAAGCATATTTCCCTCTGCATACCTCCCTCTCCATCGAGCCATATCTGCTTAGGGCACCTCGTAGGCAATGGTTCTACTAAATATGATTCCGGCTTGGAATTGCACACTACTTGGTGTCCTATCCCTCTAATGTTTGCACGAGCAAAGATCTGATTCCATGCCCTTGCAATTCTTTAGCCCGATAATCACAACCACATTTTCTTTTTTGTATGAGTTGTATACTGCTCAGCGCAGCCCCATTTTAAAACAACTTTTAAGAAAATCGCAGGTTAGGAAATGCAGGGAGGCAATGTAATATTTGCAGCTGTTGCAATCTGATGCTGTTTGTCAAACTATTTTTGATTTTTTAATTGCAGCAACTAACCAAAGGAGGAGGGTGGGAAAATGAATTGCTTTTATATGTGTATGGCCAACTTATACAGACTGATTGTTTTATGGCATATGTATCTTGGGAAGAAACAAACTGGAGTGATTGTTTCTGAATGCATTGGGTTCCCCGATTTTATTTGATTGCTTTATATATTCATAATCTGCTGAATAGTAATGCTCATATGCCTGGTGTTGCCTGTGGTTTATGTTTTTAAATGTCTTTTATGGTTTAATATAAACCGAATTTGCCTGTGTTTTATGTTTTTAATGCCTTTTATGGTTTATTAGAACATTGAAATGTGGATCACTCCATTGAAGACAATGGAGTGCTCCGTGCTTCTACAGGCCGGTAAAGGCCTGCAAAGCAACATTCCAATGTTTTCACAAAGGCCTCTCGGAGCTCAGGGGGATTTAAGTCCCCTCGGGCTTTGAGGTGCCTTTTTTTTATTTGTTAGAAAATTCTGCCCTCTAGTGGCAGAATGTTCTAAAAGCCCTTCCTAACTCGGCTATACCGGCTATTAAAGTCCCGCTCCCTTGTTAAAGGCCCGAGCCGAGGGCCTTTAATAGCCGTTATAGCCCCCTACGGCGGGCTATACGGCTATAATAAAAACCAAATCGAAATTCTTTGAATTGAACTGAACTGACTTTGGGACTCTAAGTGGTCTGTAATAAAAATGCTTTGGACAGTGAGAAAGACATGATGTTGATTCTGATTAATGTAAAGACCTACCTAATATCGAGTCTTGGTAAAAAGATCACACAACTTGTTGAAGGCTTGGTGGGACCTTTACTATGGGCCTGATTCTGAGTAAGACTGAGTGAAATTACGGCATAGGATTTTGCTCCACCTGACTCAGAGTCGGTAGGTTTTACCGCACGTGATTTTACCAGTTGTGGGAGAACCATATTCGTTTTTGTGGCCAGAAAAATTGCATAAGGCTTTGGTTACAGCAGCCAACCCCCCTTCATACTTGCCCTGCTAGACAAAAAGCTTCAACTTCCTTACTCTTCCCCCACCCCCTCAGTTACCCCATCCCATTCACAGGCCCAAACATTTACCACCTACTCAGAGCAGGTGGTAAACGTATGTTGTAAAATCCCATGGAATGGCAAATTCTTTGTGGATTTTATAACTGAAAACATCAGTCCCACATGGTTTTTACCCCTTTTCTTGGGGGGTGCACTCTTATCAAAGTGCTTAGCAGAGAAAAGATGGTAGGCTGAGATGTGGAAGAAATGAGTTGAAGCATATTTCCCTCTGCATACCTCCCTCTCCATCGAGCCATATCTGCTTAGGGCACCTCGTAGGCAATGGTTCTACTAAATATGATTCCGGCTTGGAATTGCACACTACTTGGTGTCCTATCCCTCTAATGTTTGCACGAGCAAAGATCTGATTCCATGCCCTTGCAATTCTTTAGCCCGACAATCACAACCACATTTTCTTTTTTGTATGAGTTGTATACTGCTCAGCGCAGCCCCATTTTAAAACAACTTTTAAGAAAATCGCAGGTTAGGAAATGCAGGGAGGCAATGTAATATTTGCAGCTGTTGCAATCTGATGCTGTTTGTCAAACTATTTTTGATTTTTTAATTGCAGCAACTAACCAAAGGAGGAGGGTGGGAAAATGAATTGCTTTTATATGTGTATGGCCAACTTATACAGACTGATTGTTTTATGGCATATGTATCTTGGGAAGAAACAAACTGGAGTGATTGTTTCTGAATGCATTGGGTTCCCCGATTTTATTTGATTGCTTTATATATTCATAATCTGCTGAATAGTAATGCTCATATGCCTGGTGTTGCCTGTGGTTTATGTTTTTAAATGTCTTTTATGGTTTAATATAAACCGAATTTGCCTGTGTTTTATGTTTTTAATGCCTTTTATGGTTTATTAGAACATTGAAATGTGGATCACTCCATTGAAGACAATGGAGTGCTCCGTGCTTCTACAGGCCGGTAAAGGCCTGCAAAGCAACATTCCAATGTTTTCACAAAGGCCTCTCGGAGCTCAGGGGGATTTAAGTCCCCTCGGGCTTTGAGGTGCCTTTTTTTTATTTGTTAGAAAATTCTGCCCTCTAGTGGCAGAATGTTCTAAAAGCCCTTCCTAACTCGGCTATACCGGCTATTAAAGTCCCGCTCCCTTGTTAAAGGCCCGAGCCGAGGGCCTTTAATAGCCGTTATAGCCCCCTACGGCGGGCTATACGGCTATAATAAAAACCAAATCGAAATTCTTTGAATTGAACTGAACTGACTTTGGGACTCTAAGTGGTCTGTAATAAAAATGCTTTGGACAGTGAGAAAGACATGATGTTGATTCTGATTAATGTAAAGACCTACCTAATATCGAGTCTTGGTAAAAAGATCACACAACTTGTTGAAGGCTTGGTGGGACCTTTACTATGGGCCTGATTCTGAGTAAGACTGAGTGAAATTACGGCATAGGATTTTGCTCCACCTGACTCAGAGTCGGTAGGTTTTACCGCACGTGATTTTACCAGTTGTGGGAGAACCATATTCGTTTTTGTGGCCAGAAAAAATGCATAAGGCTTTGGTTACAGCAGCCAACCCCCCTTCATACTTGCCCTGCTAGACAAAAAGCTTCAACTTCCTTACTCTTCCCCCACCCCCTCAGTTACCCCATCCCATTCACAGGCCCAAACATTTACCACCTACTCAGAGCAGGTGGTAAACGTATGTTGTAAAATCCCATGGAATGGCAAATTCTTTGTGGATTTTATAACTGAAAACATCAGTCCCACATGGTTTTTACCCCTTTTCTTGGGGGGTGCACTCTTAAGTGCACAGCACTGATGTAAAATACCACACAATAGTGGTACAATCACATATTACCTTCACCTCAGTACTGTGGAACTTTGTGTGTGACTAAACATTGTGTGGAGAGCAGGTGGAAGTGGGCAACAATAATTAATAATGTGTGACCACAGTTTTGGGAATTGTGAGATGTAAGAAGAGAATAGACAGAAATTATGCTTTAAGCGGTTTGATAGTGAACTTGTTGGAGAAGGGTAGCAAATAGCAGAGATGATATGTATGTAGATGGCAGGGTGCACTTACCATAATGTGCACAGAAAAACATTGAAGTTCATGTAATTAGAACTATAAAATAATAATTCAGTTTTTAGAGATTAAAACTAACCCTGGGCGTGGTTTGCATAGTAGCGCTACGCGTAGCTACGCGAAGTGCACTTTGCACTACGCAAGCTACGCGAACTGCGTATTGCACTGTGCAAGATGCTGTTTGCACTGATTGCACAGTGCCGGATGCTTGTCTGCACTGTGCAATCAGTGCAAACTGCATCTTGCAGAGTGCAAGCGGTCATTTTCTGCTGCTCAAGTAGATTTGTACTCGAGCGGCAGCTTTCTCAATGCGGATTGGTAGTTTCTCATCGCAAGCGGTCGTGAGCATACGCGACCACTCGCAATGAGAAACCTGACCTCCCCGCATTGAGAATTTCGCCGGGAGGTTTATTTTCCACTCTCGCAAACGGCAACTTGATTTTGCTGATCGCGAACGAGGAAAAAGTCTCGCCAGGATGTTATTTTACTCGCTCGCCGTCGCCAACTTGCCATTGAGGACCGCGAGCAAGCATAAAATGCCCGCTATGCGTTTTTGCACTGTGCTACGTGCAATTCGCGTAGTGTGTAGTTGCTCAAACTACACGAGGCTAGCGTAGTCTTGCGCCCGACACATAGAAGGCATTGTTTTTTAAAATGTGTTTTAAACAATTAACAGCATACTTTTAAACTGCCTAAGCAGATACATGAACACTGGTATAATAGGGAAGGATCCACATAAGAGGATACACAGGAGCTGAGGGACACTGTGGCTGGAAATGCAGACTCAAATGCAGACACTTGAGCTAGGAGGCATGGGCACATGCACGCTAGTGCAGGTAAACATGGATATAATGACTGCGAAAGGAAGACACAGACATTCGATGACTGAAATATGGACACAGAGGAGAAAAAAGGAAATACATGCACTGTGAGAGCATAATACTGATATGGACAAGAAAAGATACTGAGACTAAGATACAGAACTTCCCTACGCTAAATAAGGTATCTAAAGAGGCTAGGGGAAGGTTCTAAAAGAAAGTTGTCAGCCTCTGTTGAACCAAATTAAGGGTCAGGAGAGATAGGTGAAGATGTTCAAGCATGAAACTCAACACCACAATTAGGTGAAATCAGCAGAGGAAAAGTCTTCCCTTATTGAAGTCAGGTCAGGCTCTGCTAAACTATGCTAAAGACCACACATTTGGGACAGGGGTCTGACCTGCCACAGAGTCAGACATGTGCCGCTGAGCTCCTGTCGGTGACAGGGCCTCAGAGCCAATATTCCTGTGGTAATTGAAGGTCTGCTCCCCAAGGGCACTGACCTTGGAGGTGGAAAAAGTGATTGAAACACCTTTCTGCCCAGGGCCAGCACCTTGAGACCCGGATTCTGGTGGAGAGGGATATGTGACCAGCGGCCAAGATGGCGGGAGGTGGGCCAGGAAGATGCTATGAAAGTTGGTGAGAGCGGTCGACGGCCTGAAGCTTTTGCTGAGATCTGGCCCCAAAGATTATCACCCTGGAGGGATGCACATTGGCACGACCGGCACTAGGCATGGGCAGTATGGGCCTCGCTCTCAGCCCACCCGCATTGGGCACCACAACAGTGCAACACACCACAGAACAGCTTGTGCCCCTGCCGATCCCATTGAAGAAAGGTGTCTGTTTGCAATTGGGCTTACAGGAGGGGTCCCCCACCCTGGGCCTCTCAGGGATGGTGTGGGCAGGCCTAGGGAAGGGGGACGCTTCATCTTGTGCCAGTTGCAAGGAGGCCTAATTGCAGGTGTATCCTGCAATTAGGCCTCCTGTCTGGCTGCCCATTGACAGACACTGCGGGACACCCTTTGTCAGCGCTTTACAGTCTGCACTGTTTTAACTCTCAGCCCCCAAACTCACACCTTCAGCCTGATTTGAGATCTGAAAGAGGTGCTTGTAGGTGGCAGAGAGGGGAGCTGAGGCCCAGGAGGAGTCTGCACAAAGCAGCCTCCGGAGCCCGGAAGGTGTCACTTATGGGAATTAGAGAGGCCTATCACATCCCACTAGCCCGGGACCTCAAAAATCCTTGAACCGTCCCTGCACATTGGCGATGCTGTAGAGTGGTGAGCCCTGGTGATCGCAGGGAGGTCCGAAGGGGACGGCCCCTTTCTTGTATACAGGGGCTGCTGAGGCTGCATGGTTCAGGACAATAGAAGTAGCCAGAAAGACAGAGGTGGCTTTCGCTAGGGCCTGAACCGGAGAGGCCGAAAAGAAAGATACAGTCTGGTGGTGAGACGAGGAGCCGGTTTGAGGAGTGCGATGCCCGCACTCCATTGTGAACCACGCCTGCTGAGGCTGCCTTGCCCGGACTGGGGCTTCCAGTGAGTCAAGGCCAGGGGCGATAAGGAGGCACCTGTTGGGGATGACCCACTCACTTCTGCCAACCCTCGGAGCGGATGGGCCTGCAGAGACAGTGACAGAATGGACCCATGGGCGGAAACATCTAATGGCGGAAGGTGCTGTCTGTAGACATAGTACGCACTGCAGGGGACGAGGACTGAGGAGCGGACTGGTCAAACTGAAATAGTCCTGCTTGGGGGGTGCAAAGGCCTGGTCATGCATTGTTGTAGAGAAACCACAAGTGGTCCCTGAATGACAAACAAGGGAGTAAGGCTAAAGGGGCCTCAGGTGAGAAGGAACTGAAGGACTGGACTATTTAAGGCCCAGCGGTGCCAGGGAACAACACCTAAACCTTCGTGGGATACCTGTTCTGGCGCACTAAAGACAGAGACACGGGAGACTTCCTTTGGCGTCAAAGATCAGCGTTTATTACTGCAGGGATGCAAAAGTCATGAGAAGTACAACAGAGTGTAGGTTCCAAGAATCTGCTTCAAATTGCATTTGTGGATCGCTCTCTTTTATACAAGATCTTGTCATTGCACAATATGTAAGCAAAAGGTTACAGCTCAGTTCCCACAGTAAAATTCAAAAGGATCGCTTTCATGTATTCAGAACCCCGGAACATAATTACATTAACATCACCAGTTCCAACTGTAAAAGCACATCTTCCCACCATTAGGTACATTCCACTTGAGTTGTAAATAAGCAAGAGAAAGAGACAAGAACAGCTGCAGGGAAGTCAGACAACAGGGAGGAGAGAGTGTGAGGATAATATTGGATGCGTAATCGTAGCTTAAAAGGGCTTGATCCCAGCACGTGCGAGGCTGAAACAATAGACCGGCACGGTAGAATCACCTTCGAGCGGAGGCAACTGCTTTAGCAGTGTCCTCCCCCTACTCATAAAAGACGCATGAAAAGGCATATGCTTCTTCCGTGAAGCTTGGGAACAAAAGGTCACGATGCGGACAGTTGCCTGTTTGCTGACTACGTGAGGGCAAGAAACAAAATGGATGCCGTTTCTAAAATGGAACCCGAGGGTTCATTGGAAAAAACTGTAAATGAGACGAACTCTTCTGAGTAGCATGGCGATACCGCGTACACTTACTAAACTCGTCATTTACGGTTCATAGATACCACACTCGTCCATATTCGGCGATGCCCAAAACGTCGTAACGATTTTCACGGAACCTCAGACGCTCCTTTTGCCCTCATGTAGGCAAGAACTAGTCGAAGTCGGAGTCAATCTCGATTCTCATCAGATCATTCAGATGTTGTTGGAACATAATTCTATCCATCAATGCCTCTTTGGTAACAGATGGCCTTCTTATACACGTTGTAGCACAAAGGCCACATAAGGCAGGACCACACTGTACACAAAGACAACACGTGAACAGAAACGTCACAACAACCCCTATAACCATGAGAATCTTCCAACCCCAAGTTGACATTAGATTCCAAAACCATCCTAGAAGCGTCCAATCTCCCTCGTCCACGTGTATGGACTCCGAGATTTTGTGCAACTTAGAGATGGCTTGATAAACCGTTGGAGCGTTATCCGGTATGAATATACAGCAGCTCGAATGGATGACCTTGCACACACCACCTCTATCTGCTAGAACAATGTCTAGAACCATACGGTTCTGTAACGTCATAAGCCTATCCGCTTGAAGCTCTGCTGTCAGATTACCAAGGGCGCTTGCAGTTATGTTAGCGGTTGACTCTACTACACGAGTTAACTGTCTCAGATTTCTGCTATTGACCATAGGGCCCCAAAACGGTAGAAAACCCTTGAAGAAGTCTCCTGCTTCTTGACCGGAAGTATCCTCTTTACTAATGACGCCTCTCACAACTCTGATTTTGTGATAGTCGGCAGCAACAGTGAAAGTCGGGGGCAAGAGATTTGCAATATAGCAGGTACCTGAGAAGTCATGAGGTAACCACGTATATGCTCGGTCATAACATACAAAATAGGTACCCTTGGCAGTCAGAAAGACAGGGGAAAAGAGCATCGGTAGAACGTAAGTATCCACACAAGCACTCTTCCCAAGCTGGGCTCTTGGATTTCGGCCACGACCTTGCAGACAAAAGTGGCCTAGGTGAGGTACAATCCAGATCGGAGATGAGCTTTTAAGCTGCCTATCACCCACTGATATACTATACTCAGCCTCACTAAGGTACTTATAGGCCTGCACTTCCTCCTCTGGGATGAGCGAAGCATCAAAAATGTCTCTATCTAGATCAGCCATCGCTATCGCCAGAGACTTATGGAACGGGCCAGGACCAAAGCTTGCTGAGCGTGGCTCTCGATGGGGGTAGGAATCTAGTGCACTACGGAACATGATTTGGAATGCCCGAGCTGACCCTTGGGGGCTGTACGGAAGAACCAAATATGGGATACCCCTGTCCATGGTATGTGGCATTAGCCCACACACCCAACAATTTGTAGTATTTACCACCAACTGATGCTGATGCAAAAGTTGCACAAAGGAATTGTTTCTAAATTCCGCACGCCTGACTTGCTCATGTTGGGGCAGTAGGTGAAAAGAATGTGGAGAAACAGTAGAGACGAAATTTAGATCGTGCGAAGGAGAGGTAGGTAAGGCAGAAGGCAGTAATGATTGAAAACCAAAATATACTCCACCCACCAGCAGCATAGAAACAGTTAGGAACAACATGAAAACCTGTAATAAAAAACATTTTGTTCGAAATGTGCTGTACAATTTAGATCTTTGCGCCGTCTTTTCCTCTAGCTTCGACAGCTTGGAGAACTCCATCCTCTAACAACCGTCCGCAACGTTCTTTTTTTAAATTTTTTTTTACAAATTCTTTTTATTGTTGCATCAGGCGAATCATAAGTACTAGGAACAAGACATCGCGGGGGAGCGTCAACATTCCGCTCTACCCGCCCTTACGCAACTTTTGAAATAGTCAGTTACATTGCATTCATCTTGACGAACTTATTTTTCATTTTCACCCCGAACTCCCCCCCCCCCCCCATCAACTATAAGTAAAGGCAGTAACTGAGAGACCTCTCCTCGAAGCCCCCCTTCCCGTCCTCCCCCCCCCCAGCAGCATGAACCCTTCTCAACCACTCCCCCCCCCCGACCCTCATGGCTCTCTCGATCCTCTAAGTTGTGTGGCATTGAGTACAAGCCATCCCCATGGCCCGTAACCTCCAAGGGTACAAATACTGGAATCAGCAACATACGCACCATCTCTGTGATTCATCCTACCACCCGCCCACTCCCCCCACCGGTCCCACCCTCCTACTCCAATCCATGGTAGTGCCTCCACTTGGCCCATATTTTTCTAAATTTTCGGGGGCACCCTCTAGCTTTATATGTAACTCGTTCAGCTGCCATATACATATCCAGACCTCTTCTCCATTCCTCGAGATTTGGTTTCCCAGGCGCCCCCCACATTCTTGCAATGTCTCTTTTTGCGACCACCAGGGCCAGCAGCAGAAAAATGAGTAAGTATCGCGTGATATCCACCTCCGTGGACATTCCCAAGAGCGCCAGTTTGGGGTCCTTAGGTATCTCTACCTCCAGTACCGCACTCAGTTCATTGAAAACCTCGTCCCAATATTCCTGTATCACTGCGCAACCCCAGATGATGTGGAAGAAGTCGCCTGTTTGGTGCTGGCATCGTAGACAGGTGGTGTTGTGAACCCTCCCCATCCGAAAAAGCCTCTCTCTGTCAAAGTATGCCCGATGAAGGACCTTAAACTGAATGAGGCGAAGACTCAATTTTATGGCCACTTCTCGGGGGTGCATGAGTATGAGTTCCCAGTCCAGGTCCTCCAGCGTGCCCACATCTGCCTCCCATCTCTCCCTGAGGGCCTGTAGATCACCCAACATGTTATTTGTCAGTGTTTTGTAGGTCATGGATACCGCCCCCCTCTGTACCTGTTCTTGCAGTAGGCGGCCCTCAAGTGGTGCAAACTGGGGAATGTCGGTGAGAGATATGTTTTGAGCCCCCCATGTATGCCGCAGCTGTATGTATTTGTAGTATTGGGTTTTCTGGAGTCCAAATTCCTGCTGCAGTGCCTGGAAGGTTTTAAGTTCCCCCTGTGCTATGACATCCCCAACTGTGGAGATGCCAATGTCGTCCCACCTTTGAAACCCACGCAGCTTGTTCAGTTCAGTCAGCCACCTACATGACCATAGGGGTGTTTGGCGGGTGAGCCTTTCATGCCAGCCCATTCTAACTGACGCTCTGCGCCACGCCGTCAGGGTAATCTTAGTCGCAGGGAGAAGCTGGCGGCCCCCCCTCCCCCCATACAAGAAGTGGAGCACCGTCTTATTGCCCCATTTAGATCTCTCCAGTGCATAGGTGGGGTGGTCAGCCGGGGCGTGTATCCAATCGTTGATCGGGGTGAGGTGTTCCGCCCAGTAATAGGCCTCCAAATTAGGCAAGGAGAGACCCCCACTATATTGGTGGCGCTGCAAAGTCGTGAGTGCCACCCGGGACTGCTTCCCCAGCCACAGGAAAGAGCGGAGATCGGCATGGATTTTCTGCAATGTCAGAGCCGGAAGGGGATAATACTCATTTTGCAGGGCGTATAAAAACTTAGGGAGTAGGATCATTTTGTACAGAGCAGCCCTGCCCAAAATGGTGAGCGGGAGCGGCCTCCACCTATCCATCTCCGCCTTTGCTGCCACCAAAACTCTGTCGACATTGTCCGTGTAGGAGCGCTGCTTATCTCGGGTGATAAAGACCCCCAAGTACCGGAAACCTGCCGTGGTGTGGATGAGCTGCGCAGGCAGTTCCCCCCCTCGCGGGGCACCTTGTGGGTCGTAGAGGACCGACTTATGCCAGTTTATAGCATGGCCGGCTACCGCCCCAAAGTCGCCTAGTTCCCTGAATAAGGCCGGTATCGTCTTAGCCGGGTCGGTCACGTACAGCAGCACATCATCGGCGTATAGGGAGATCTTCTCCTGGTCAGTGGCCGATTCCCCCCATTGGAAGCCAGTCACATCTCGGTTTAGCCGGATACGGATCGCAAGGATCTCAATCGTGAGGGTAAAAAGCAGTGGGGACAGCGGACACCCCTGTCGCGTCCCCCGCTCTATCGCGAACTCTCTCGACATTCGCCCATTTATTCGCACTCTAGCCCTAGGTTTCGAGTACAGAAGTTTCACCCAGCGCCGGAACTTGGGCCCAAACCCAAACCTTTCAAGGGTTCCCATTAGGAAAGGCCAGTGGACCGCATCGAACGATTTCTCTGCGTCCAAGGAGAGGAACCAATGTGGCTCACTCCTGTCGCAGACTTCTTGGAGCCAGTTGTGGGTGCGTCGCAGGTTGAGTTTGGTGGCCCTGTCCGGCAGGAACCCGGACTGGTCTGGGTGGACCAGGCCCGATATTACCTGTCGTAACCGCCGTGCAAGAATCGTGGCCAGGATTTTAGTCTCAGTATTTAGCAGCGAGATTGGGCGATAGGAGGAACAGTCTCCACGGGGCTTGCCTTCCTTGTGAATCGGGATTATGGTAGCTAGGGCCAGGTCCGGCGGGAGGCCTCCGGAGGCGAACGCACCCGCATATAGCGATTTCATGTGACGCGAAAGGAGGTCCCCCGTTCGTTTGAAGAACTCCGCCGGGAAACCATTTGGTCCCGGAGCCTTCCCCGGTTTCAGGGCAGCCATCGCCTCTGCAATTTCATCTAGGGACAGGTCGGCTTCCAAAGCCTCACTATCCTCGGGGGTCAACTGCGGAACTTCCACGCTGTCCAGGAACGACTGCACCACCTCGCAGTCCCCCAGGTCCCTCGCCCTGTAGAAGTCTTCGAAATAGGTCGCAAAGGCCTCTGCTATAGTGCCGTCAGTGGATGCCCGCGCCTTACTAGGGAGCTCAACCCAATCCACCCACCTGGCAGCTCGCTCGCGCCTGCTCAGCCATGCCATGAGTTTACCAGATTTGTCGCCGACATCGTACAAGCGATGTAGGGTAGCCAGCGCCTGTGTACGTGCCTCGTCCGTGCTTAGCTCTCTATAGAGCCTTTGAGTGTCTAGCAGTATCCTGAGGTCAGCCTCCTCCTTCGTTCTGTGATATTCAGCCTCTCGGGTCAAGATGTTTGCCTCCTCCCTCGCTATGGCTTCCGTGCGTTTCCTTCTGGCCTCCCCCACCCTGGATTGGAAGCGGTCCCTCAACACCGTTTTCATGGCTTCCCATAATGTCACCCCGGACTGTACCGATCCCTCGTTTTCCGCCATAAAAACTCTGATATCCGCTCTTATGCCCCCTAGAATTTCAGGTGTCTGTAAATCCCATGGCGACATATGCCAGTGTGCCTGACCTCTTCCCCTTCCCCGACCTATATGTACGAACAGCGGGGAATGATCCGAAATACCCCTCGCCCTATAGTCTGCCTCGTCTCCCGCCGAAAGTTCCTGTCTCGATGTGAAGATGTAATCCACCCTAGAGAAGACCTTATGGGCCCCAGAGTAAAAAGAATAAGCTACGTGGGTAGGATGTAGCCACCGCCAAACGTCGGTGAGACCGATCGTGTCCATTCTGCGCGCCAAAGCCGTCTCCGCAGCCACTGTGTGAGGGTTCCCAGATCTATCGCGCGTCGTGCACATCACGTCATTGAAATCCCCCCCCACAATCTGTATCGTGTCCGCCGTGTCTAGTAGAATGGTCGTGATCTCCTGCATTGTTCGTGTTTGTAATTTGGGTGGAGCATACACCGACAGCAGAGTGTACCTGCGCCTCCTCCATGTCCCCTGCACCCCGGCAAACGAGCCCTGTGGGTCCAACCATGTACGTGTGACTGTGAAAGGTGCTGTTTTCCTAACTAGGATTGCCGTGCCCCGTGAGTCCATGGTGTACCCCGCGTGTGCCAGAACTATGTACTGCCCGCGCGCTAAAAAAGCACATCGGTTCCCCCTCAAATGTGTTTCCTGAAGGAAAATGATGTCAGGTGCCACTCGCTTAATATATGCAGTAACCAGGCTCCTCTTAATTTTGGAACCCAGTCCGTTCACGTTCCAGGTTAGCGCCTTAACCCCAGCGCCTTCACAGTGTGGTGTAGCTAGTGTATTCGCCATTGTTTCACCTGAGGACTATCTAGTACCGGGCCCCGGGGCCGGGATGGTAGCAAGGGTACACTTTCCTGAACTTGCTGCTGCATGCATATCTGTCTCCCTCCCTTCCCAACGTCCCAACACCCCAACATGAGGTAAACTGTAACCAAACCCCTTCCCGCACCCCCCACCCCACCTCCCTCCCCTTCCAGTTGCATCCCCATCCGGGTCTCAACTATCCGTGGGAGAAGGCCTGTCGCCCTCCCACACATCCCACCCTCAATCAACAGTAACCAGTGTTAAGAACACAGAGAACAGTAGTAGTGGGGGTGTGCCAACTTGCTTGCTCCGCATCGCCGAGCCGCCATCTTTTCCCATTCCCAGTACACCACAGTTCACAAATGTGAGTCTTGTGTGTCCACTTGACCCTCACGGCCTGTAGAGTCTTGTTCCAGTTGCTGGATTTCCTTAGCCAGAGGGTGTAGCGAGTCACTCCTTGTGTCTTCCTCCTCCTCCCCGGATGCTCGGCCTTCCGATTCCTCCGCATCTTCTTCTTCTGAGCGGATTCCATTTCTCAGGCCACCCATTCTCGAGCCCGCCACTGAATCGGTACCTGGTGACGCCGATCTGCCTCGTCTCCCGTTCTGGAAGTTCCTCGTCCTGTATGGGGTCCCCTGCGTCTTGTTCTGGGTCCTCCTCAGTCTCCGACGCTGTGGCTTCGGCCTCTCCCACACCGGTCGTTCCCGTAGTTCCCGGTCGAGCGCCGCCCGGCTCGCCGCCTCTCTACTGGTCAGGATAGGGCGCTCTTCAAGCCACTGCCACGCGTCGTCCGGGTGTGGGAAGAAGATGGCTTTGCCCTGATAGATGACCTTGAGCTTGGCCGGGAAGAGGAGCATATACTGAATGCTGAGGGATCTCAGTTTTGCTTTTACGGCGTCGAAGGAGCGGCGCTGTTTCGAGACCTCCTGACTGTAGTCCGGGAAAATCATGATGGTGGTATTTTCGAAGCGGATCTCGCCCATAGCCCTGGCTTCTCGTAAGATCAGATCCCGATCTGCGAAGTTTAGGAATCGCGCTATGACCGGTCGTGGTCTCGCGCCCTCCGGTGGCTTGGCCAGTAGCGCCCTGTGCGCCCTCTCTATGATAAAGCACGAGGAGAATCGTGCCGTCGGGAAGGTTTTTTGGAGCCAGTCCAGGAGGAAGGTGGTCATGCTCCTTTCCTCAATCCCTTCTCTAAAGCCCACAAAGCGTAAGTTGTTCCGCCTTGACCTATTTTCAGCGTCGTCCACCTTCCATAGGAGTTGGCGGTGGGAGGCCTGGAGCTCCGCCATGTCCTTCTTAAGTTCAGAGACCGACTTCTCATTGTCCGTCAACCTCGACTCAGCCACCGTGACCCTGTCCGTCAAGTTTCGAAAGTCCTGGCGCAGCAGTGTCACCTCGGACCCTACCTCCCCTATCTTGGTTTCCAGGGCCGCTCGTGAGGCTTGGATGTCCGTTCTCGACACCTGTATGGCCTCCAATAGCATGTTTGTGTCAGTGCGTGCGCCAGAGTGAGTGGGTTGTGGGTCCACCGTAGGTCGCGGTGCTGCGAAAGTGTCCATTGGGCCCTTGCTCGCCGTTTTGGGTATTGTCTCCCTCTTGCCCATACCTGCGTCTTCTGGGTGCCGGACGCCGCTGGGCCAGGTCCCCGTTCCGCTGTGCCACCCCTGTGGTCGGACGTGTGTCTGAGGCAGAGGCAGAGCCACAGGGCGCCCCAACCGGTCAGTTTCGTGGGCAGCCTCCCTAGAGACCCTGTGACCATGCACACATCCCGTCCCGGGTGCGGTAGCCGGGCAGTGGTCCCCTTATCGTGTCGCTGGAGGAGCCTTCTCTCCCCCTAGCCCGGGTCTCAGGGCCTAGGCACCGGCAGCAGGGCGCTGTGGTTGGGTGGGCCGAGGGGTCGGTCAGCCGTGTCTTTTTCCCCCAGGGGGTGCCGGTTGCAGGACTTCGGTGCCCGATCCACTCACTCCCAGTGGGCCCCCGAGTTCCTGTGTGGCGCTATCGCCTGTCCCTTCGGCGTGGCTTAATGTGCGGCCTCCACGCTGGTGCGGCACCTCCGGTGCACACCCTCTCCCCCGATGCCAGGCCAATCTGGGCTCACCTCCGGGATGCGGGGCCCACTGTCTCTCCTCACTGGGGCTGGGGTAGACACCGAAGGGGGCCTCGCCCCCTCCACTCTCTAGTCCTGGGAAGCCAGGGGGTTACTCCTCAGCTCGGGCCTCGTGTGCAGCCCCCCCCCGGGAGTCTCACCGCCTCTGTGTTGTAGGCTCAAGAGGTGCAGTGTTGGCAGCAAGGGGGTCGCGGTGCCATCCAGACATTCCCGAACCGGGATGGGCCACAGGGCCTCCGGGGCAGCACAAGCAGGCCTTCTCCCTCCAGGCCGGCCTCAGTGGTCTTCCGCGGCTTGATAGCCGTCCCGCCTTCGTCTTTTAGCGCGCGGCCGCCATATTGGTAAAGGCGGGCGCCGCTTCTGTGGTCGATCCCCGGGTCTGGTGCCAGGCGAAGACGGATCTCTCACCTCCGTATCAGGCTCGCCGCCGCTTTGTCTCCGCACCCGGTCTCAGCTGCTGCACGGCGATGTGATCAATGCGGGGATCTCTCCTTAGTCAGCACATTATCGCCCTGGCGGCCGCCATCTTGGGTAGGTGGACTGCTGTCCCCTCTGTCCCACTCCCGTTGTCCGGCGGAGACGGCGCGTGACCTTCCGCCCGGCTGGTGTCCACCCTGTCAAGCCTCCAGCAGCCCGCGAGAAGAGTCCGCCGGACCGCCGGCTCTCGGCGCACGCCGCTCCCTCCAGGCGCCTAGGCCACCATCTCGGTCTCCGGGGGGCAGAGGGGTCCGCTCTATACACCGGAGCCAGACGAGGCAGACTCCGTTTCAGGACCACCGCAGCTCGTATCAGGTAGGCGGGGTCCAGTTCCGTATTGTTGGATGGCTTTTCTGGGTCTTGGGGGATATTATACGCCGGATAATGTGCAGGCTCGGCCGGAGCTCTATGCAGGCACGTCTAGTCGGCCATGTTGCTGGCCACGCCCCCCGTCCGCAACGTTCTTGACGCACTTCGTTCTGAGTAGCGATTATCAATTCCCAGGAGTTCCCAGAAATCGACAAAAGAAATTGACCTAATGTCAATAACTGCTAAACAGAAAGAAGTACCCGCGCGGCCCTACGGCCAACCCAGATGGCAGGTTTTAATCAGTTAAATAATCAATTTTATATACGTCTCCTAGCTGTTCTGGAAAAGAAATACATACATAATAAAATGTCCACAATGGTCAAGGCAAAATGTGAGGGGGTATTTTGAAATCAAAATAATAAAAAAAAAATTATTCATCTTTATTGCGTGTACGAAGAAAGTATCGGTTTCTTCCGGGTCGAGTCTGATCTTCAAACAGTGGATTGGATGGCGAAAGAGTGTTCGATTGTTCAGGCAATTGTTCAGTACTTGAATTCTTCAATGGTGAAGGAAAGGAAATTGTTTGAGAGGAATCAACAGGGGTGTCAGATAAAACTGAAGTGTTCCCTATGGGCTGAGCTTCGCTAAATTGGACAAAGCGCTGGGGAACGTCAGTTTCAGACGAGGAAAAACCTTTACGTATCCATGTGTCTGCCGGCAGAGGAAGCGGAACCTTCTTGGTGTGGGTGGCATGCACCCAGTGTTTTCGTCCCTCCAGCCGAACCGCCGTCCTCGTGGCTAGTAGCACCTGGAAGGGTCCCACAAATCTCGGCTCAAGGTGACGTTTTCGTCCGAAATTACGGGTGAGGACCCAGTCCCCTGGTTGGAGCCGATGACCAGGACCCTCTGTTTGTGACGGCAGAGCCTCAAAGACCTGTTGATGAATCAAACTCAATTTAGCAGTCAGATCATATAGATAATCAATCAACATTGGATATTCAAGTCTGTTAAACTCTTTAGGCCTCGGAACCCCCCAAATGTTCGCAGGACGGCCGAACACAATCTCATATGGGCTAAGCCCTACTCGAGAGTGTACAGTAGCCCTGGTCGATAAGAGAGCTAGAGGCAAAGCGTCGGGCCATGATAAACCAGTCGTTGCCTGGATTTTAGCAAGCTTCAATTTCAGGGTGCCATTATATCCTTCCACCAAACCTGCTGACTGAGGATGATTAGCACTATGAAATTTCTGTGATATTCCTAAACCACGACACACACTCTTCATCACACTTCCCACAAACTCACTTCCGTTGTCCGACCATACAATCCGAGGCATGCCGTACCTGGGGAAATACTCTTTGAGCAGAATTTTAGCTGTGGATAGAGCAGTATTATCCTTAAGAGGGTAAGCCTCAATCCATCTGGAGAATGCGCATTCTACGACCAAAACATACTTCAAATTGTTGCATCTCTCCATATGGATGAAGTCCAATTGGATAACTTCGAAAGGACATGTAGGAGGGGCAAAATGACCAGGTGGAGTGGGGGTGCCCTTACCGGGATTATGCATCAAACATACCATGCAATTCTTAACCACTCTCTCTGCACATTTAGTAATCCCATCATTCTTCCATACAGGAGACAATAACTTGCATATGCCCTTCGAGCTAATATGTGCTGTGCCATGGGCCATTGTAACAACAGCAAGCACATATGCATCCGGTAACATCCATCTCTGTTTCTCTGACAAGTCAACCCAACATCCATTCTCGTCTAACTTTCCCGTGCTTTCTTTCCACTTAGTCTTTTCCATTTCAGTGGCCTCATTCTGTATTTCCTTCACACTTTCAACTGTGTCCTCACACATGCTAGTCTCGGCTGGCCATCTTACCGAATTCGCAACGTACATTCGATTTGTCAGATCTCTAGCTGTCTCTTTAGCAGTTTCGTCTGCAAACGCATTACCATGACCAACATCATCTGTCACTTTTCGGTGCGCACTACATTTAATTATGGCCACCTGCTTAGGCAATGTAAGTGCATCTAAAAGGTCATTCACAAGCTGTCCATGCTGAATCTTCGTACCATGCGACGTAAAAAATCCTCTTTCTTTCCACAATCGCCCAAAACTATGTGCCACACCAAAAGCATACTGATGTCTGTAAACACATTCACCCGTTTTCCTCTAGACAACACACACGCTCTCGTCAAGGCAATCAACTCAGCTGCCTGAGCCGAATTCTGACTCAATCTCGCAGTTTCCACAATCGTACTCAACGTCACAACAGCATACGCAGTCGTCACATCACCATTCGGTAACTTAAAACAGGAACCATCAACATACAAAGTACCATCGGGATCTACCAATGGAGTATCTTTTAGGTCAATACAACCCTTCGTTTCTTCTTCAGTTCTCAGATAACAGTCATGTGGTGCTACATCACTTGACTCCGTGTTGATCGGCAATAATGTTGCTGGATTCAACACATTACACCGTTTTATCCGTATGTGACTAGCCAGTAACGTCAGCTCATACCCAGACAACCTTGCGCTCGTCAAATGTTGAGTTTTCGTTCGGTTCAAAAGAGTGTCAACTGCATGCGGAACCATCACCGTAAGCATATTATCCATGACCAGACCTGCGGACTGTCGAATGGACGCCGCAGCTGCCGCTGTTGCTCTTAAACAACTCGGCAAAGCTCTAGCTACTGGGTCTAAGGTCGAAGAAAAATATGCGCATGGGCGCTGTTTGTCACCAAATTGTTGCGCCAGAACACTCAACGCACAACCATCCCTCTCGTGAACGTACAGTGTAAATGGCTTACTGTAATCAGGAGTACCTAACACAGGAGCCGAACACAACGCATCACGTAATTCAGAAAAACCTTTTTGACACTCTTCAGTCCATGGCAAAGGAGTCGGAACATCCTTGCAGGTGAGCGCTAACAATGGTTTCGCCAATAGTGAAAAATTTGGGATCCATTGTCTGCAGTATGACGTGATACCTAGAAAGGCACGTACATCTCTCTGAGTTTTTGGCACAGTCATTTGGGTAATCGCTGCAATTCTCTCTGGGGTCAACCTTCTCCCTTCTTTTGACAATAAGTGACCTAAGTAGGTTACTTCTTGGCAACAATATTGCAGCTTGGAAGGTGACACCTTGTGATGTAAGTCACATAAATGCCGCAACAACGATACTGTAGCAGTTCTACAAATATCTTCGGTATCAGCAGCTACCAACAGGTCGTCAACGTACTGAATCAAGGCTGCGCCTGCTGGTAATACAAATGAATCAAGTTGACTTTTAAGGGCTTGACTGTAGATCGACGGACTCTCACAATAGCCCTGTGGTGCACGTTTCAGTCTAAAACTGCGACCACCTAATGAGAATCCGAATAGGTCTCTGCTTTCCTCAGCAATCGGGATACTAAAGAAAGCATTCTTTAGGTCGATCACCGTGAACCAGGAGGCAGACGCTGGAATCAGGGTCAACAAAGTCGTGATATCAGGGACCACGGGGAACTGTGGAATCACGATTTTATTTACTTCTCTCAAATCGATTATGAAACGGTACACAGGAGGTTTAGATGGATCAGTTCGTTTTAAAATGGGTAACACAGGACTATTACACACATTTCCCCGAGTTTCTTCAACAACGTCCTTTTCGATCAGATCGTGTACAATCGTTAATAGCGCCCGTTCTCCCTCAATGGAGATACGATACTGAGGTTTCAGCTTGATCATATAAGGTGGGATGTCCAAGAGACCCACGTCATTGGGACCTGTGGCCCATAGAGACGCAGGAAGGGAGCTCAATTCCGGCGGGAGTTTATCGATCGACAAGTACATAGGAGAGACTCTCCGACCTAATGTAAGCTCCACTCCTTCAGGAGAGCAATACAATGTCGCATATAACCGTTTTAACAAATCCAAGCCCAGAAGATTCTCACCACAACCAGTAGATAAAATCAATGGAGCCTCCAGCTCGCGAGGGCCAATTGTAAGGGGTAAAGGGCTAGAGACAGGATTGCTAACAGGGGCGCCAGAGAATCCAACGGAAACATTTGTTAAGCCGGACAAAGGTGCGCCAGGGAGTTTCGAATGCATGATGGAACTTTTCGTCGCACCAGTGTCTAACAGAAAAGGCTCAACTACGCCAGATGTAGCAACTGCGACGTAAGGCCCACTCTGATCAACCGGGACTGATACTACTCCCTCTCTCTGTCGGTGGCTGTCCTAGTAACGATCGTTTACAACAGTCTCATGTTCAACGTAATAGTCGTCCGCATAATACTGCGCTGATTTATCGGACCTTACATTTCGCTGGTCAAAACAATTAATCGCGTCCGAGGACGTATTAGGGCGCTCAGTCTGATTTTGAAAGGTACCGCGGCCTCTACCTCGAGATGCTTGTTGAGGACCACCACGACCCCCTCGTGCCGATACACCATTAAGGCGATCACGTAAAGCCGGACAATCATATTTTATATGTCCCTCTCTTCTACAATATGCACACCAATTATACCCAAGCATAGATCTGAAGTCAGAGGAGTCAGGACGTGACTGTATTCTGGAGGATTGCGATTGTGGTCTATATTGCTGTTGCGAATCATTTTGATTTGAACGTGGAGGATACGCTTGCTGCAACAAAACCTTCGTTTTGAGCTCCTTCGTTTTCTTATCTACACGATCACTTTCTACTTTTTCCCTATTCTCATAATATTGAGCCGTCGCTAATATCTGTGCATTGGTTGAAACAGCCCATGCACTTTCTGAATTCTTCAATTTGTTGCATAGTTCAGGTAACAAATTTAACACGAACTTATCAACGAATAACCGCTGACCTCCCTCAGTGCTCATATCCTGACCACTATGATCGACAAATGCTTCCTCGAACCTAGTAAAGAAGTCCGAGACACTCTCGTCTTTCTTTTGCTTACAAGCTGATAATTTATCCCAGTTCACCCTCATCGCTGGCATGAGAGTTTTCATAAGTGTAATTATTCTCTGAGGTAGATCCGTAATTAACTGCTCAGGCTTAGCCCCACCAACTTGTCGGCCATCAGCTGCTATTAGTGCAGCCCAATCACCGCCTAACTCATTCGCATGATTTTCCTGACGAATTTTCGCCCGAACCGGTTGTGGCACAACATTACCGAACAGCATGTCGATGTCGGCAAGGTTCATAATAGTAGCATCTACCAATTGGGACAACTCCTTATAGTAACCCGCCGGATTCTTGCGTGGATCAGGCAAAGATTGTTTCACCTGCAAGACTTCTGATCGCTTCCATGGGAGGTGTATCCAAACTCTTTGGAAATGTGGAAGAATCGGGGGATTAGCAGCAGGAGCACCTGGCATGTATACTGGCGGAACTTCTCTCATGGGATACTGACCAGGGGCCGCTTTCCAAGTTTCTAAGTCGTCATCATTAAATGACACGCGAGAAGGCACTGTGGATCTAAAGGATAACAATCGCTCTAAGGCACGTCGTACATCGCCACCTACAATCATACCGCTCGAAAATTGACTCTGAAGTTCAATCATATCGGGCGGTACGTTATCTAAATTGTCATTATACCATTCTTCCCTCAAAAAGTTACACATTTCTTCGAACACGAATCTCTGTGCCGGCTCATTAAACTGAGAAAACGTCTCGAAAACCATGCGTGGAGGGTAGTTGGCAGGATGTCTTATCCACCTATGTGCCATTGTCACTAACGTCTCTTTTTCCCTTCCACTAGGGATCTGACTCCGTCTTTGGGGAGTTTCAGAAGTATCGGATGGAAATAACTGACCAGAAAGCGGTGAATAAAGGGTAGCAACAGTGTTAGGGATACGATTACGAACAGAAGGAGAAAGGAGAACAGGAGCCACAACGTTTGAAGTGAAGGCAGACACAGCAGAAGCAGGCAAGATAGTCGGGGTGGCAGGGACAAGAGGCTGAGAAGGTACAGGCAAAGGAGCAGTAGGAATAGAGACAGGTGGTGGGACAAAAGTAGGACCAACAACGGGCTGACCCGCAGCCGCCGGAACAACAGGAGGGACAACAGGAGGAACAACAGGCGGAACTACAGGAGGAACTACAGGGGCTGTAGCACCCTGTGCATAAGGAGGTGGCGATTTAATCAAATACGCTAACAAGGGATCCTCCTTTAAATCCTCTTCTTTCTTATCCTGACTAGTTGGTAAAACCGGATAACATTTGTCTATCCTCATGTGATGCAGTCTAGTGGAAACTTCTATTTCTTTTTCTTCTTTATCTCGCTGACATTGTTGTACAACTTGCATTATCGGAACGATACCTTCTCTTCGATTCTTTTTAAATTGTTTGATTTCTTTCTGCTTGGCCTCTTTACGCCACAACCGAAAGGAATCAAACATAGCTGGCCTAGCTTTCTTTTTAAACAATTTAGCTTCAAGATTATCTAAAATCGCAAGTTCAAAACTTCCGTGCGGTGGCCAACTAAGGACACCATCTTTTTTCGTGTAACGGACCCAATATTTATTATATATAATAGGGCCCACACCATGTCGACTATAGAGCTCATATATCGGAGTTCCAACTGGAGGTATCGGACACGAGTCCTCCAACCGGGAATCCTTGTTGCAACATTTAAAGAAACCAAGAAAACCACTATGGCTAGGCATCGTGCACACTAACCTAGTATCAAACTTCAAGGGTTACCGAAGTACTGAATCTTCGTGAAAGACAAAACCCTCGGTTTTTGGCAATTGCAACTGTCAAATAACAACTAAGAACCAACAACTAAGAACCACAAATGCAATGGAACCATGCAAACAACAAAGCTTCAACAAGCTGAAACAACAACTAAGGACTGGGAGCGACCCACAAATACTTAACTGAGAGCTTCAATGGCGTCACCAGGAAGGCCCGTCTATCGTCTCGCTGTACGAAAGGTCTACGCCAGGCGTCAAAAACAGGTCGACAGTCAGGGCATCGGTCCGTCGCAGCCGTCAGGAGGCGGGAATCTTCGCGGGAAAAATCTTCGGACCACTTATTTCGACAACAGGATCGATGAAGCGGGGTGCACCTTTTCCTCGGAGATTTCACACGAAGTTCCTCACAATCGTCAGGCTTTGGACCGGTACCGCCGATGTCGCCCCACGTTGGGCGCCAACTGAAGGACTGGACTATTTAAGGCCCAGCGGTGCCAGGGAACAACACCTAAACCTTCGTGGGATACCTGTTCTGGCGCACTAAAGACAGAGACACGGGAGACTTCCTTCGGCGTCAAAGATCAGCGTTTATTACTGCAGGGATGCAAACGTCATGAGAAGTACAACAGAGTGTAGGTTCCAAGAGTCTGCTTCAAATTGCATTTGTGGATCGCTCTCTTTTATACAAGATCTTGTCATTGCACAATATGTAAGCAAAAGGTTACAGCTCAGTTCCCACAGTAAAATTCAAAAGGATCGCTTTCATGTATTCAGAACCCCGGAACATAATTACATTAACATCACCAGTTCCAACTGTAAAAGCACATCTTCCCACCATTAGGTACATTCCACTTGAGTTGTAAATAAGCAAGAGAAAGAGACAAGAACAGCTGCAGGGAAGTCAGACAACAGGGAGGAGAGAGTGTGAGGATAATATTGGATGCGTAATCGTAGCTTAAAAGGGCTTGATCCCAGCACGTGCGAGGCTGAAACAATAGACCGGCACGGTAGAATCACCTTCGAGCGGAGGCAACTGCTTTAGCAGTGTCCTCCCCCTACTCATAAAAGACGCATGAAAAGGCATATGCTTCTTCCGTGAAGCTTGGGAACAAAAGGTCACGATGCGGACAGTTGCCTGTTTGCTGACTACGTGAGGGCAAGAAACGAAATGGATGCCGTATCTAAAATGGAACCCGAGGGTTCATTGGAAAAAACTGTAAATGAGACGAACTCTTCTGAGTAGCATGGCGATACCGCGTACACTTACTAAACTCGTCATTTACGGTTCATAGATACCACACTCGTCCATATTCGGCGATGCCCAAAACGTCGTAACGATTTTCACGGAACCTCAGAACCTTTGCAGAGAGCCACAGAGAGGTGTGAAACTGTGGTGTGATGGGGAGGAACCAGACGGCAAGTGACAACCCAGAGGGCGCAATGACAGGTTAGGGCACGGAAGGATCGGTGGTACTCCTGGACACTGAAGTGACCCTGGAGGCCCAGATTGCAGCACTGGTGAATGAGGTGGGACTGCTGCACGATGATCACAAAAAGCTGGCGACATGTGTGACGGAGTCAGAAACACAGCTAGGCACAGCTCAACCAACTATTTAGGACCTCACACAGAAATGGTCTACCATGGAGCAGGAGCTGAATGTGCTATCAAACTGACTGGAGGATGAAGAAGATGGAGCCCAATGACACAATGTGAGACTGGTGGGTGTCCTGGAAAGGGGCAAGGGCCCTAATGTCGAACTCTTTGTGGAGGCGTGGCTGGCAGAGACTGTACTGCTGCTTTGAACATTGTGAGTCTTCTTTATGGAGTTGGCCCACAGGATACTGGCGCTGACTCCGGTACAAGGAGCAAACCATCGAACGATCATAGTTCGACTGATGAACTATACAGACCGCGACAATATCCGGCAAACATCGCGCAAGCATGGTAGATGGACCATGGATGGGCATGAGATCAACACATACCCAGACTACACTAATTTGGTCCAAAGACAAAGAGGGGCATGTATGCCGGTGAAAAAAGTGCTGCGCCAGCTGGGTTTGAAATATGCGCCTATTTTTCTAATGAAGCTGCAGGTCGTCTTCAAGAAAAAAGCCTGTTTTCTGTTGTTGATGCAGGAGGCATGGAGTTGGCTTGAACACCAGGGACTGTGACCAGGCTCGATGGCCCACCCACTTAGTGACTCTGAATGGCAGAAAAAGATGTCCTGGGGCAGGAACAAAACAGAAACAAAGACACAATAAAGAAAGCTCAAACAAGAGTGGAGCAAGTCAAAACAGTAATATAGGTTAAACAATGCAGCAAAGTCCGTGACAATAACAAATGGCAAGCATCGGCCTTTGAGGAAGAGGAGACTTGGCCTGAACACCCAAGGTTGCAACCAGATACATTGAGGAGGGACATGCAAACAATCATCCGATAACTTCAGAGAGCATTATCTAGGATGCTGCCTGCCTGTGTTGCGTTACTGTGATTCCCGAGATGCATATGCAGGGGAGCTTGCCCACCTAATGGGACTTATGTCTCTAGAGGGTGTGGGCTCTACCCACAGACTCCGTACTGAGCGGCGATTGGCTATTATGGCCTTGCTCACCTAATGAGACTTGCTTGCCCGGTGGGAGTGAGCTCTATACACAGTCTGTGCACTGTTTTCAGACTGTGCGTAGTAGCATCTTACCAATCTAATGGGGCTCTGATCTCATGAGAGTGTGGCCTCTATTTGCTGTGTACACACTGAGCTCAGTCTATGTGTAGTAGGGGCTTTCGAACATTATGGGGCTTCATAGTGTTTTGGGAATGCACTCTCCATAAAGAGCTTTGCACAGCACTGATAGCATCACTGCAACATCTGAAATGACAACTTTTATGACAACACTGTGCATGGCGGGCACGAGTTATAGTTACTTGAGGGCACAAGGTGTAGTTACTTGAAATAACTATTATAACTGGTGAATTTCAGTGAGTTTGTTAGTTTAAAACATTTTTATTATGTACTGTAAGATATTATTTCAATTCCTAATAACATAACTAACGTAAAGTAAGGTGTCCATTACTGTGCAACCCCCTGTAGGGGCCCAAACTCCCAACCCCATGCTGTGCTGCACACGGTCGAAGGCTAAGTGTGGTGTGGGGTCGGGCAGAGGTCCTGGCCCAACTTCTACGGGCACCCAAACCCCAACCGTGCATAAACTTTGTCCGTACGTAGCACAGCATGGAGTTGGGTAGAGTTGGGTGCTAGGGGAGCCAGCCATTTGTATAATTACCATGGATGCTCCAGTGCAATCTGGGGCTCCCTCAACTTTGTTAAATGTTGGTGGGCGTGGGGTGAGGCTGAATGACCCATCAGCCCCTGCTGGCTCCCCAGCTAGCACCCATCCATATTTTACGACTGCAGATACTCCACAGTTGGAGTACCGAACTCCACCCAGAAAAAGATAGGCCTGTCATATCTTTCTATTTGCAGAGTTCTCCACCCCGACTGCAGAGTCTCTGCAGTCTGACTATTAACTCGTACTTGGTGAATAAAGAAAAAGAGTAAACTTTCACAAAAGTGTATGTTTACCTTTCTAAATCAGGCCCTATGTTTGTACAGGGCTTACCTTACGAGGAACCAGATGGCCTCTAACCATGTAAATTTGTATAAATACTGGCTGTGTTTTCTTTCTTGAGAGGAGTCTGTTGACTGATGTTCTCCATCTGTCAACACACTACCTAAGCGTGTCTAAATAAATGTCTACTCAGCAGAATTAAGGATCCCGGTTAGGGGCCCTAAGAGGGCAGAAAGGTCCTCACTGAAGAGGATGGAAGGGATACTCCTCCCTATCGTATATTCACCAAAAAGTATCCCCTCTGGAAGCATGATGGTCCCTAAAGAAGAGGTAAAATGCAAAAAAAGGGGGGTTGGACCGTACCCCAGTTGGTAGCCGAGCCAGTATTGTGGGTGGGAAGGGAAAGAGATCCTTTTCGTAATATAACTCTCACTCACTCTAGTAGTGACATGCTTTATCATCTGGTTCACCCCAACTCCTAAATGTCAGGGTGGGCTCAATCATGTTTCAGGGAGCACTTATGAAGGCTGTGTGTATGGGGGTGTAACTTTAAAGATAAAATTCCTCTCCCACTCCTAAAGTATTCTTTATTAGCTGTGTGGATGGAAGGTTAAAAACAAATGTAGGGCTAGAGGATGTGATGGTCCTATCACCTTAGAACTTCAACATGTTTCAGCCCCTCATCTTCTGCAACTAGAGACCAACAGACTTTGTGACAGTGGGAACATACTTAGGGTCATATGGGACACCGATATTTTCGATCGTCTTTTTTACTTTGACCCCCTTTTTTACTTTTTTTTTACTTTATTTCCGTTTTCTTCCTCCTTTCCTTTTTCAATCTATTTTGCACCCGTTTTATACATTCGACTAACGGGTAAAGTACAATTTGATACATGTATATATTTTATTAGAATGGATTCCTTACTATGCAAGAGTTGCGTCTCAGGGCCATAAATAGGTGTGACCCCCCCTCCCCACCCATAACAGAGGACTATACTTCGCCCCACACGGAACCTTCTTAACAAAGAAGGCTCCAACACATTCCCATGGAAACTGCAGCACTCTCTAACGTAGCAGCCGAGTCTTCACTGCACATGCGGCCCGCCCATTGTCAGGGGAGATAGGACTCTGGAACTTTCGCTTCTTCCATGGACTCCGTGGAGGGCGTCACGTCCGAGACCGGATCCATTTGAGCCTCCGCATCTCTACTTATCACCAGCTGTCTACTGTGAATAGGCGTGGCCAGACCCGGAAACGCAGTTCCGAAGCTCGAGCGCGAGCAGGAATACTTATACCAGGCAAGGTTTAGCTGCAACCAGGACAATCAGGGGAGCAGAGCACACAGTAGGTTGTGGGCAGGGACAGGACCTTTGATGAAGTAAGTTTCCAATCTTTTTCCTAAGGATACAGCATAAGGCACCTACTCCAAGAAATTGCCAATAGTAATTTTAATATTTCTCCTTACATGCTTGGCACTATCTCTTCTGTTTGTTTACAATATTTGACTACAAGGCCTCCCTCTCATGCCCCCATTGGGAGCAGGTGCCTTGTTAATGTGGGGTGAGTGACGCTTACCACCCCTGACAAATATTCAAGTTCTAACAACACGAAGAAGATGTGAATGTTGATGAGAGGGTGAGCAACCCCACTATTGAGTTTGTAAGTGTGAATGAGATCACCTATGTGGAGCCACGTTCAATCCATGTATCTTATGCTTCATTGGACGAAAAATAAAATCTTTGTTTAAGAGTCACTGGTATGAAAACAACTAGACCATTATACCACATGCTTTTCTGGTGAATCTACCCTGAATGCCACTACCAAGCACCTACACATGTATATTTGTATTTGGAGTACAGCACTCTGAAGTTCCACTGCAGCAGCACACTTTTTTCACTGGCTTTACAGCACAAATGTTACTACTTGTACCTCTGTATTTGTATTTTCTTTCCACAGGTAATTCCTCTTGGAAACAGTGGCAAGTGCATTCCTTATTCTAATTAATTTCTTTCACATGCAAGTTGCATGCTCACGTCATTCACGTCTTCGGGGTAAGTGACTTCCTCGCTCCCACCCTGGCGAAAACCCAGTCCCTCATATAGGTTATTAGTAAGGGCTGAAACATGTTGCACTTCTAGGGTCATAGGACTATCACATCCTCTAGCCCTACATTTGTTTTTAACCATTCACTCCCACACTGCTAATAAAGGATAATTTAAGAGTGGGAGAGGAATTTTTATCTTTAATGTTATGCCCCCATACACACAGACTTCATAAGTACTTCCTGAAACATGGTTGAGCCCACCCCGACATTTAGGAGCTGGGGTGAACCCGATGATAAAGCATGTCACTGCTAGAGTGAGTGAGGGTTATGTTAAGAAAAGAGTCTCTTACCCTCTCTACCCATATTAGTAGGTCGGCTATCAACTAGTGTGCTGTCCAACCCCCCTTTTTTGTACTTTTCTTTTGGAACCATCTTGGTTCCAGAGGGGATACTTTTTGGTTTCTTAAATAAAAGTCTGTTCTGGTGATACCAGTGAAAAGTGATTTTTCCACAAGAAGACCCCAGAAGATTGTAAACAGTGGTGGGTTCAAATACGTTGATGAGATTGTCAGGGTCCTCTAAGAGAGATCCAATTTCATATGCTGGGTATGTGACCGCTACAGAATTAGTTTTAAAACGGGCAATGGCAGAGGTATAAATGCTAACTCCATTGCCTTTTTCTATTAGTTAGTGATGTGTGAGAGAAGAAAGTGTTTTCTGAGAAGAGAGCTGCTGGTGAAGCAGAGTAATTTAGTGTATCCATATCTTGGTAATGGTTGTGAAGTGTACTCCATGCAGGGCCGGACTGGGAACCAAAACCGGCCCTGGCAAAGTGCTCGGCCGGCCCCCCCTCCCCATTCGGGGGGTTGGAGGTGCCGCCGAGCGCTTTGCTAGGGCCGGTTTTCGGCCGATTTTGTTGCAGGGCCGATTTTTCAGCTATGCTGCAAAAACGGCCCTGTAACAAAATCGGCCCCCAAGGGCTCAAAACCGGCCCCCACCCTTGCGGCGCACCGGGGGATTGCCCGGTGCCCACTATGGCCAGTTCGGGCCTGACTCCATGACCTTAGGTGTAGTCCATGTCCTTATGGCCAGGACAAGTCGGGGCCTTCAGAAACTGCTAGATACCCTTGTTTCTTTCATGTCTGAATTGGGACTCCGCACAAATAAATATAAATCTTACTCTATGGTCTCTGGCTCACCACAGAACAGGATTCCCCCTTTTCACATTGATGGCAAGATTCTTGGACATATCCCTATTTTTTAATACTTGGGGTCACGTTTGATAAGAGGTCCACGTGGAAGCATTTGAGGGCGGTTAGATCAATGCAATTTGAAGCAGCTACCATCTCTTTGTTTAAATTTGCCTCCAAGTTAGGGTCTATGCCAGTGAATGCGGCAGTGAAAATCTACAAAGCTAAACCTGTCCCAGTTGTTTCACATGGTGCAGCATTTGGGGCTACACCGATCATTCACAATTTCAGACTGGTGAAAACATATTTTTGTGGAGATCGCTGTCTCTGTTCCTCCCACTGTGTCTGCTATTATCCCATATGAAGAACTAGGTTTGCGCTTCTTGGGGAATGAATTGAGGATGCCTCCCACTTTGCTCTGGTTATCTATCTTGTCTAGGTCTTCATCAATGTCATAATCCAGAGGTCGCTTTCAACTCCCCTTTCACCTCTGAACCCATTCTTCCAAAGTCCCCCCACCAGGACGTCCTCATGTTGACGCTAGCCTCAGCCTGCATATGCTGTTTTCCTCCCACCTTGTTCCACCGCCATAAGAATCCCGGAAGCCAGCACCCACTTGCGGGGTCCACATTTCTGCAATTGGTTATCCCCGGGCACACCAGTTCGGTATTGCTGTCCTCTTTATCCATCCACCTGGATTTCCTGCATACTATACCTTGTGTGCGCCCCGGTAAGTATCCTTGGTTGCACCAGACACAGCTCCTATAATTTTCCATGTAACCCAGCCCTGAAGATGAGCTGAATTGATCACAGGTCGAAACACCGTCGACATCCCACCGCAACCTTTGGCGCACTTTTAGTTATTTAACTTATTGATTACTTTAATTTTCAATTCCAATTTCATTTGAACTCCTTTAGTATTGCAACCATTTAAGTAACTGTGTATCTTCCTTGCGCCTTGTTAGCTATTTCCCTTACCTCACTTGTCACTTGCCCTGTTCACTTATTCACTCGAGCACTACTGTGCACAAGATTCTTTGGGTTACACCCACATTTAATGTAAATAGTGCTGATACCGTTTTATGTGTCATATCTTTTCCAAATAAAGATTATTTTCTTATAACTTCAAATAACCAGTAATGTCTCCTTGTTTCTTCCTTTGCTGAATTTGTTGTATATGCTCTACATAATTGTCTAAAAGAATATTTTACCTGTTGGGACTTTGTTGGATGCTTTAAACAAATAACAGCATACTTTTAAACTGCCTAAGCAGATACATGACACTGGTATGGAGAGGTAAGAATCCGTACAAGAAGTTACACAGGAACTGAGGGACACTGTGGCGGGAATTGCAGACACAAATCCGACACATGAGTGAGGAGACATGGACAAAAACACTAATGCATGGAGACATGGATCTTACGACTATGAAAGGAAGGCGTAGAACAGTCAATGACTTAAACTTGGGCACAGAGAGGAGGGAAAAGGAAATATATGCACTATGAGAGCATAATACTAGCATGGACAAGAAGAAAGAGATACAGAGACTAAGATCCACGGACAACAGAAATGCGAGACATGAGCATTGGATCTGGCACCGGCTAGTTTTGAAGAAGGAAGACTAGGGACCTGAAGTAGAGAGTCACAGATTCTGAGGCAGACAGTCACGGGTACTGGGAGAGGGAGACAGGGACACTGGACTGGGAGCTGCACACTGGGAGTGGGACACGGTCAGGGATATGGCGGCATGGACATTGGGCTGAGAGATAGTGACCCTTGGACAGGGAGATGTTATGGGATTTATGGGAAGTTGTGTGGTCATGGAGGATGGGCATAGGAGGGCGACTGCAGTGCATGATGTGGGAATATATGATGTTACAACGCAAACAATTACAACGCGTGCTTTTACAACACGGTTTTTACATCGCAACTACCATTACATCGCATGATTTTACAATGCATGCCATAACAACGCATTTTAAAAAACTACTATTACAACGCATTCCATTAAAACGCATACCATTACAACACATAATACTTTTAGCGCAACAGTAGTGTAAGTGTTGGATAGTGTTGGAGTAAAAATGACTATTCCCACTCCAGTGAGTGCAACAGTGGCGTAAGTGTTGGATAGTGTAGGAGTAAAAATGACTATTCCCACTCCAGTGAGTGCAACAGTATGGTAAGTGTTGGATAGTGTACAGGTAAAAATTACTATTCCCATCTACCCCAAAACCCATACCCACATTAAAACAAAAAAATCTCTATTACTTAACTTATAATGCGTTGTAATGACATGCATTGTTGTGACATGTGTTGTAATAGCAGGCGCTGTAATGGCATGCAATGTATAGGCAGTTAGTTTGTAACAGCTGCATTGTAAAAGCAGTGCGATGTAATGACTGTGTTGTAGTGGCATGCGTTGTAATGGCATGCGTTGCAATGGCAGTTGTGTTGTAACAGCTGCATTGTAAAAGCAGTGGGATGGAATCACTGTGCTGTAATGGATGTTTCCCATCAGGTGGTCGTGCTTATGGTGAGGTGGTTCAGAAAAGTGTAATTCAGTGATGCTGAGGAGTAATGAGATGTTGTGGTGTGGTCAAAGGGTTGCAGTGAGATAGAGAGAGTGATACAAAAGGGGATGTGGTGATGGTAGCAGTGGATGGGTGGGTGTGGGAACCACTCTTGCAAGGACAGCTGAATGTGGAAGGTTGAGAAGACCACCTGACTTTTCAGAAAATTAGAAGTGGGGTTAACAACCAGACCCGTAATTCATTGTTATGATTCTTGTGTAGAACAGCCCTATTCTTTAGGCAAATTGAGTCTGATTCACAGCTAGGTGGCAGGTTACCCTGTTACTAATGTGATACCCTATCCACCTATTTACAAGAGCAACATATCCAATTGGACAGGGGCGTAGCTTCCATTGATGCAACAGGTTCAGTGGCACCGAGGCCCAGGTGATTCAAGGGCCCACTGAACCCTGATTATTGCTGTAATTTATAATTCAAAAAGCAGCCTTAGAGCCCATTCTCTTCTGTGCACTAGGGCCAATGATACACTGGATTTGCTATTGCTTAGAATAAGGGGAACAAGTTATTGGTCACATTAGACAGAGTATCTCACCTGCCAAACTCTGAATCAGGCCCATGTCATTTCACACTGGTTCTGTTGTTCTATGTTCTTCATGTTGTCATTTGTTTTATACAGTTAAGGAAAGGCAATGTGGTGTGCCTTTAAGGTGTTTCAGGGAGATGTGCGGTGCTGGATTCTAAAGTCTGCATCTGTGTGAATGTTCCATTGGTATCAGCTGGTGAGCTAGCTGGCGTTGATAATGCTATATTTTAAGGTATACCTACAAGGGGATAGCGCCACCAGAACATACCCTTCTCCATATTTACAAAGCAGCGCTAGGTCACTTTCAGTGCCTAATAAATATGGCCACTTTACATGCATTACTTTGCGTGAAAGGGACCTGCAGTGGGTGTTGCTGTGGGTGTTCCACAGCAACACCCATTGCATTTTGACGCTGCCTCAGATTTCCAAAGATCTCTAAATCTGAGGAAACGCCAGAAACTAGCTTCATGCAAAAGCAATCATTAGAATGGCACAACGAGAAGAAATACTTTTATTTATCTTTATTTTTGCTTATTTTATGTGTGGTACAGAAAGAGCAAAACGGCATTAACGATTGTTTGTGTGCAGGAATGTGTGCCTTCCTGCACATTAACAAACATTAAATAATGACGATTTGCTACTTTGTGTGCTGCAGAATGCAAATCGCCATTATTGATTGTTTATGTGCAGGACGGGACATCTTCCTGCATATAAACAATCATTCCATGCAATGCAAGCACCCTTAGTGCAAGGGTGCCTGCGTTGACTCTATGCAGCTAATTTTAGCGCCAGCGCTATGGAAAACACAGGGGTGCCGCATTGTTGTAAATACAGTGCATCCCTGCATTTGGAAATGCCAGCAAATTTGGCGCAAAAGTGGTCAAGGCACCCTGGGTGGCCCTGGACTTTCAAAATCGGCTTCAAATGGCCCCAGCCCACCAGAAATTCCCTGGTGGAATAAACGGCCTGTTCCACCCTTTATAAATCAGACAGCCCTCAGCTTCAACAGACCCTGGCACTGGCAGTCATTCCGCTGACATAACATGGAGTGACATGGCATAGAATTGTATACCATTATCCCAGAAGTGACCAAGAATAGAGTGCTTTGCAATGCCTGATTCACAAAAGGCCTCTGTACTCATGGCGGAGGCACTGCAGTCGCTGGAGAGTATCCGCACTCCGGGAGAGTATCCGCACTCCGGGCGGAATCTTGGCAATAAGAATTCTCATTGAGGAGATTCCGCCCTGAGAGCAGAGATTTCCCAACAACTGCGGGGCCTCCGCCACCAGTGCAAGGCCCTTTGCGAATCAGGTCCCAAGTTTTCAGAAACTACCAGTGAAACATGGGCGTTTACTGCATGGTTGACAACCTCTGACCTGTCTTCCTATTTTTTCTTTGCAGATTTTGCAATATAGCACGAACTCGACCAAAGGTATTGGAACGCTTTACATCAGCACCAGTTACATTACACAAGGACACATTCCTTTTTGATAGGCACGGGGAGATTTGGGGGCATATTATCAAGGGCTGTATCGCCGCTGTAGCTGCACTTTTTGCCGCTAAAGCGGCGATATTTTTATCGCCCTATTAGCAAGCTGTCGCTAACAGCTGTTAGCAAAAGTTTACTGGCAATAGCGCCCGTTTTTTACCGCTTTGCCTGTCAGCGATATTTATCGCTAATGACATGCAAAGTAGGCGTTCCTCACTAAAACTAAAGGGAAACAGTCGCAAACACAACTTCCCCCTATTATCAATGCCCGTGAAGCGATAAAAAAAATCTGAGATTATTGCTTGATTTTAACGCCTGATAAAAACTTGACTTAACCATCTTGTCAATGGGGGGTGGATTGTTAGGTTACGTACACACTTGCCTATTAGCAAGCTTTTCATTAGCGCAGTTAATTTAGCGCTGGTATTCTCATGCTATTTCTGGTTTTCACCGCCACACTCGATTTTTTATCGCCTTAGAGATAAGCGTTGCTAATAACTCGGCGATGAAATCCAGCGATAGACGGTGATAAAAAAAATGCCGCAAACCTGGGTCAGCAATAATTATCACCTCTTTTTGCTAATATGCCCCTTGGTTTTGTGACTAGAATCACAGGATGTCGAGCCGATGCCGAGACTCAAAGCCAGTTCCACAGCTCCAAAGTCGGCAACTCTGGCTGTTATGCCACAAGTATTTCCCACTGCAGCCCTACAAGCTCATAGGAATTGTGGGCTCACTGGAACATCCATTTTGTCACAGTTATTACTAGCCCGGTGGCGCAGGCCACCAAAACATCGAAAAGGCTACACAGAAATGTGAAGGTTCTTCGTACCATATAACCGACGATGTGACAAAAGGATACGTAAAACAACCTTACAATTTATTGTATCCCTGGTACTGCAGCTGTGTTTTTATGGAACCATTTAAATTAAAAAAAAAATACTTCTATCCAACTCAGTGTTAGTTATTTTAATGAGATTGGAAGGATGAACGGGTGAGTCGTCCATACCGGAAGGTGAACCTGTGAACGAGGGGTTTATGATGCCTAAGAATTAACCCACCGAGCTATCTTGTCTGTATTTGTACTTTGCTTTCATGGAATGGAAGCATTCCGGCAAACACTTCAGTTTGTCCTTCGTGGAAGCGTCGTGAAGAAGTGCAACCGCCCGTGGAGATTAGATGATAAATCTTGATGTCAGACCCCACACTGACTCACGGTGTAATCTGTGTCAATGTCCCGAGGCACTAATTGTATGCGGCGTCGGTTACTATGGCATGAAAGAGAAAGCAGAGAAAACAACATCACATTCTAACAACACGAAAACAGGGCAACACTATTTGAGAAGCAGACTACACAAGATAATGCGAAAACATTAGACTGTCCGACAGCCCGGGGGTTGGGCAGAAGTTAAAACATAGCAAGAGTCACTGTGATGAGGCAGACAGCATAGGGAAGCAACCGTCTGACATCTGGGAGACAGATGCACGTACCTCCAAACTGCTACCAGATTGCTACAAAGTGCAGATAGCGCTGCTCACCCTGGCATCGACTTTCTTAAATCTTGAGCTGGTTATCAGCTGAGTTTTACTGGATCCCAGATGCCCAGACGATGAACGCAGCAGTTTTCGAAAGTGGAGACCCAAATTCAAAAATTCGCCCAAGAGCTACAGAGTCGAGAAGACTGGTTATCAGCTGATGTACCCCTATCCAGGGGTGGCTGGGACAGGTAAATGCGGTGAGGCGGGGCGGGGTGGGTCTGGGGAGGGTTGGGCGGGGTCAACAGATGACGGAATAGGCATAATTAAATAAATACATATCTTTTTCATCATCTGTTGGCTCCCCCCCCACCCACTCCCAAGGCACAAGTCCTAAAACAAGAAGTGGGGGACGCTGACGTCACGACAGGAAGTGACGTCATGAAAGGTGGCTTGCACCAGCAGACTCATTGCCTCCCCTCGCTCACCCCTTAGATGCGATTGCATCAGAGAAGCCAGCGCGTGAGCAGCGTTCTGAATGAGCTCCAATCTCGCCCTAGAGAGGCCAAAGAGTGAATGTGTGGCTCCATTTGCTCCAGTTATCGAGCTCCAGGTAAAATAAGTGGGGGGACGCCGTGCACCCACGTGGGGCCCCGACCGAAGCCTTGCCCATCCCCAAATCCTAGAGATAGAGACCAGAGCACTGTGTTTAGAAATAACTTACCATTTAAAAGCAGCTGCTGCAGAGTTCCTTGTGCCTCCAACCGTTACTTTTTAGGTCTCGTCCTTTACCATTCCGAAGGAATGGGAAATGGCGAGAATTCAAGTGCTCGAACTGATTGTCAAACCACCGCATTTTTTTGTGGCGTTTTCTTCGAGTGCACGTGGCCACAGGCACGCGCTTTTGGCCCATACATTTTCATGGCCATCTGTTCCTCAATGTCCCTCCCACCCTTCGTTTGATCTTGCCGCGAGTTCAGGCTAATGGCCCTCCCCCAGCACAGAGCGCGCATCGCGGCCGCACAGCACATCAAAGGGCTTCTCCCAGCGTGTGCTGTGCGGCTTCTCCTCCCCTAATTATGTGGCCGGCCGTACTTGTGTTTCCCGGCCGCTTCCCGGCCGCTCTTGTATTTAATTAGCAGCAGCAGCATTTCTCCTGCGCCAGGCCACATCAAAGGCTCTGTGCCACTTTCACCCACACAGCAACACTTACAGACACGCAACGCCACTCACACCCACGCAAGCCCACTATCATCCACGCAACACCACACTCACCCACGCAACGCCACTCACCCAAGCAACACCACTCACACACGCAACGCAACTCATCCACGCAACCCCACTCATCCACGCAACCCCACTCATCCACGCAACCCCACTCATCCACGCAACGCCACTCACACACGCAACGCCACTCACACACACAACACAACTCACCCACGCACCGCCACTCACACACGCGACGCCACTCACACACGCAACGCCACTCACACACGCAACGCCACTCACACACGCAACGCCACTCACACACGCAACGCCACTCCCACACGCAACGCCACTCACACACGCAACGCCACTCACACACGCAACGCCACTCACACACGCAACGCCAGGCTACACATCATAAATAACAATCATTTGCAATGCTATAGGTCTCCCATTTACTTAAATTGAACATAATGGCATTGTAAATGACAATAACTTTACATTTTTTTTACTTTTACAATAAATTGAAAAGGCAATGTCATTTACTATGCCAACAGCTTAAAGTTGCCTAAATGCAAGACTTATTGCATTGCAAATAGCCAATAGGGCTCGCTTTTGGGACCATCTAAGTGTTTATGCATGCGACATTTTATGTTGTTGCAACAAGGAAATTATGCTGCATAACTACTTATAAGGGCCCAAAAGCGAGACCTATTGGCAATGCCAATGCTTGTTTTTAATGCAAATCCGATGCAAAGCGTTGTGGTGGGATTTACAATTCAACACAAAATGCTACTTGCATTGGATTGTGACACAAAGCTGTGCAATGCACTGCTTTGCAACACTTTGCGTCAAATTCGTGATATACACACGAAGGAGAAATTTATTAATTTCTCTTCATTTTTCCCACTTTGAATTTGTGCTGTGTTGGAAAGCACACGTGTAAACTGGGAAAGACCTTAAAGCACAGTTTTTAGGTCGAAGCACGACCTGCATTCAATGCGTAAGCATTGATTGCAGTCTGCTTCGACAACTAATGTCACCCGTTTTTGGGAATGTGGACAGGAGAGGGTGCACGACGAGCAGATCTGCTCAGTTTTGACCTCGTGAGCGCGCACGGCGCCGTGCCCCTCTCCTGCCTCATTTCCTTGCGCAAACACACTCCACTCTCACGCATGCGCACATACACAGCCATACACAGGCACACACACACTGCATACACACACGCAGACCCACGCGCACACACACAGACACACGCACAGACACATTCGAACACACACAGACACCCGCGCGTCCCCCCCCACGCCCCCCACCACCACCACTTACCGGGCTCTTTCGGCGTGTTCAGTGTCTCATCTACGGCAGCGCTGGTACCAGGGGGCAGGACTTCACTTCCGGGGCTCCCTCCAGCACCTGGGAGCCCCGGGCTGCGGAGAGGCCATCAGTCGGCCGGCTTCAGTTCTTCCTCGGCGGGCGGGACTTCCTGCCGGATCGCAGTGCCCGCCTCCGTCGCAGCCAAAAGTGCCTGACTTCCGTTTTTTTTTGTTGCTTAGGCAGCCCGCTCTGTTTATCCAGCTGCTTCTCCCAGGGCTCAAACTGCCACGGGCATTATGCATGCGCTTCCGTACCCAACACAGCAACAGAGTCTAAAACAATAGTGTGATTAAGTCCGATTAGGCCTTTCTCGGCAGGGTGAAGTGAAAGGAGAACGACATTTTGCACAAATATATTTCTAAGTCTAATGTATGGTAGGTCGAGAAGGCGGCGATGTCCAAGGTCCTTTCCCAAGGTAAGCATGTATTTCAAAAACAAAAATGAATACCATAGGGCCGCAAACTTTGTAAATACATGTTCAGTGAACCGCTTTCGCAGACTTAGTAAATACACTTGCCATGAGGTGAACCGCCGCCGCCATTGAAAACGCGCCCGGAACGCATCGTCCATGTACCAACCTATCCGAGCCGTGTTTTGTGACAGGCGCCTTGTGATACCCGCCCACAGACATGTGCTCGCGCTTGTTTTTCGATAGTGACTTACGTATATAATAAACACTGGAGTTATTTAATACATACTGAAGTAATGATATTCAATGTAATACTTTTCAATGTGTTTTCTTTTCAAGTTATATATTTATTCTTCGGTGTAGAAACTTTACAACCCTCTCCCAAAATGACCCTGATGTTAACTCATTCCTCATTCTCTTTGAGTTGGGTACATCACGCACAGGCTGACATTTGATCGCACATCAGCCATATTACTTTCATCTCCTACTTGTTAAGAGGGCCCGGAGATAAGTCTGTGATTGCAGAGCATAAAAGGTCAATTCAAATGTTAACCCTAGAGATTGGAAAAGATGCCAAGTATTTGCAATGTCTGCTTCCATGTCAGTCATTTCTATGCAGGCATTGCGCGCATAAGCACTTTGTACCACCAGAGCTATTGGATTGCAAACTCACAAAACCTGCATTTCTGCAACTTTTGTATATTGCCAATCGCCTTTAACTGCTAATAAATTAAGCCTAGACACGTTGTTGCCTCAATGAACAGTGTCTTATAAATTACGCAAGGCTGGCAAACATCGTTTTATAATAAAACATGATATTCACTTCTTTCTGCACTGCAGTGGAACACGTACATAGGTTTGCTTTTCAACCAATGCTTCTCTGATAGCCATGATTCCCAGCTCTAATAGGAGAATGACCTTATATAAATCAGGTAATCACTCGGTAAACGCTAAAAGCAATAGAAAATGGCGGGTTTCCGTCTTCTGTGACAGAATGGACCCAAGATAGAAAGCAGAAAAAAAGACTTTTGAACCAGGAGGGTGCCGAGCTCAGTTTCACAGATTGATGAGATGCGAATGAATGTAAACCAATAAAATTGAAAATGCAGAAAAACGATTGCCCCTTCCCCCTTGGAATAAACAATTGCATATCTATAATGAAAATCAGAATGGTTTGCTTGCTGTTTGACAGAAAATGAATCAGTTCAAAATGGCATTTGTAGCTTTCGTCTTCCAGCTTCATCATTTTTCTGGAAGTTTCGTCCAGCCATTGTCGTCGAAGGGCAGTGCCATCGTAATTAGCGCGCATATTGTTTGATTAAGCAATTGAGAAACTGTAATTATGGTGAAAAGGAAATCATGTCAGGGTCCAGTCTCTGTTCAAATTGTTCAAAGCCTTAACCATAGCCGCCCACAGTATGTGCTGTTGTTATTACAGTGATTGTCATCAATGTTTACATTATGAATAATACAAATCATGTTAATGTGAAATTCTCTTCAGTTTACTGCGTGTTGAATAGAAGAACATAGTAACAAGCATTTGCAATGCAATAGGTCTCGCATTTGCGATAGTTTGAGCTACTGGCATTGTAAATGATAATGCCATTTATTTATATGTTGGTTTCAAAACAGATAAAAAAGGCATTGTCATTAACAATGCCAATAGCTTAAACTTTCGCAAATGCGAGACCTATTGCATTGCAAATGCTTGTTATGATCTGTCTTGACAGCAGAGCTGTTGCCAGACAATTATGTGAGTTTCACTAGAGAAGGGCTTTAGCTCCACCCACATGTTGGGAATCACTAGTAAATGTTTTGATTGGGCAGAAGATGCGTGATTCCACCAAAAGTGCTTGCCCTCCACACTGTTGTGATAATTTAGTTCATTTATCCAGCAGCCTTAGTTTGAACTTTCAGGGTAACACACATGACTGTGCAATGCTATTAACATGTCTAGGATAACTAGATAATTTATGTTGTTTTTCTCTAGTAGCAGCACAGATGGGAGGAGGGCAGTCAATAACCTGCATGGTTCTTAAGGTCTGGCTTGACAATACAACTTGCACCTGACCTTTTAACTTACACCAATATTATTCTACAGTTCTTTCCTTCCACACAAATACATATCTCTTCCTGTGCTATCTCATTGTAATGCTTTACATTACCATACACCATTCCTTTAAAGCCAGACTGATTGGCACATGCAATGCTCTTTTTGTACTATAAGCCTCAGCCCCAAACCTATGCTTCCCAAGCACAGACACCCTTGCACTATGGCGCAAGGGTGCCTGCGTTGGCATCCAAAAGTGCGTAGATATGGTGTTTCCAGTAATACGTGCTAGCCACCATAAGTGATGTATATTCTTTATGAGGTCTCCAGACATTTTCTAAAATGTTAAAGTAGAGGGAAAATAAACCAAAACTTTTCACACAAAAAAACCATTGAAAAATTCTTGGGTCAAATAATTATTTGCTAAATTCCTAATGTATCCATCTACTTCAAGGAAACGATTTTAATCACCAAGTTTCACTCCCATAGACTCTAAGGGGCATATGTACAAGGACTGGCAAAAACTACCGCTAACGCTAGTTAGCAACAGTTTTCTTACCGCTGTGTACCGCTGAAAACTATTGCCTTGTTAGCGACGTATGTACAAGACGTCGCTACATGGTGATAGCTCCAGGGATCAACGGTGAAAACTGCTGCTAATATTAGCGTGATGGCGATAGGAAATCCGACGTTAGCAGGCGAAAACCAACGACAAGACCATTAGCGGCAGAAAAATGCATGTTAGTCAGCCCAATGTGAGTTTTTGCCTCTATTGGAAAAAATAGCCTATCAGTCTACCTCCAATAGGAAATAGGCCAAAAAACAATTAAATGCAGAATGGAGCAGCCAGGGCCAACTGTAGAACACATCAACAACCCCCGCAATCCACCCAATATCCAGGATGACCAGGATGAGAGCCTGAATGCCTTACAGGCCAGGGCCTTGAGCCTGGATGCCTCGCTGGACCAGTGTCTGGAGCCTGGATGCATCGCTGGACCTGCGCCTGGAGCCTGGATTTGTCGCTAGACCTGCGCTTGGGGCCTAAATGCCTCACTGGACCTGTGTCTGGAGCCTGGATGCCTCGCTGGACCTGCATCTGGAGCCTGGATGCATCGCTGGACCTGCGTCTGTAGCCTGGATGCCTCGCTGGACCGGGGTCTGGAGCCTGGAGTGGGATACGGAGGAGCTGTGGAGTCTCTGGGCCGTGGCGGTAGACATTGAGGCGTGGCAATCGCCCGTACCTGGTGGTGAAGTCTGGCTGTCGCATGGAGCCATGTTGCTGACTTGTGTGAGAAGACCACCTTTTGCCCCTTGGAGCTGTGAATGGTAGAGGCGCTCCTGTGCACCAACGTAGGGAGGTCTGCATCGCATACTACGATCCACCGCTACACCGGGGTGCACAGAGAGGATTACCAATGGTCGGCGGCACCTCTCTGCATCACAGGCCGGATGAGGATGCGCTGACTGGACGCTGTGGAGGGTGAGGCCCCTGAGCTGTGCCAAACTTGTGTTGCCTAGAGCGCTGCAAGTTCACGCCTAAGGGGGCCCTGCTGCATCAATTGCATCAGGAGGTTCACCAGCGGACTTGGCGGCGATTGCTGTACCCATGCTTGTGAAATCCCAACTGGTTGAGGCTCCTGCTGGCTGAGTCAAAGATTTGGAGAGAGTTTAGCCAATTGCACCAGGTAAGGAGAAGGTGGGACACATAGCGGAGGAGGCCGGGGGTCAAGTCACCCAGGCCTAGCACCTGTAGATGACGCACCCCCAGTGTCGGCTTATCCGCTATGGGGGAAGAGTGTCGCCCCACTGCTTCCAAGAAGAAGAGGAACAATCATCACTTGATGATAACTTCCTGATGTTATCGTGCCGTGTTTCCTTAGTAGGCGGAAGGGTGGGTAGGGCTGCTCCACTCACAGAGCAGAGCAGGGGTGGAGTGGCATGTCCACTCAAGTATGCAGTAACTGTTTGATCGGCCAGCTCATGCCGCACAAAGCAGCTATGTGCACTGCCCAGTTCACAATGCAGGGTGCATTATAGCCTGCATGGAGAACATGCCCACACTTCTAGCCCCTGGCTGAATGCCTCTTCCTGGTGCCAATGACCAATGCCGCATTGCAGCGTTGTGATTGGCTTAGGGGAGGGAGCCCTGCTGCCTACTTCCTGTTCCTGGAAGCAGACTCAGGAGAGCAGGAGCAACGAAGACACATGACCCGGCCTTAAAGTAAGACTTCTCTCATTTAAATACTTACAACACCCGCTCACACACACACCTTCGCTGTCCATGCCCCATACAGTATTCTTTCTGGCATTTCCCACCTCCCAGCTGTCCAGTCCCCCAGCAGTACTTCTCAATGGCGGCCCCTGTGCGGCAATGCGCAGCGGGTGTACCACTGGTGTGCCAAAGGTATATATGGAGTTACGCCGCATACCATTGTATCGCATTCCATTACAATGCATACCAATACTAGGCATATTGCAACAGTAGGGAAGGTGTTGGATTGCGTAGATGTAAACATTGCTATTCCCACTTCAATGAGTGCAACCCTAAAACTAACCCTTGCACCCCAAAGCAAACTCTGAACCCTAAATTTCATCTTTCAGTTTCCAAACCACACCCTAAAAATCATATTTGACCCAAATGCACACACCAATTTTCATGATTGACCCCAAAACACACCTCCAATCTCAAATTTTACCCCATAAAACTCCCCACATTTCATCTTCGACCCCCGAAACTCATAACCACCCTAAAAATTTTAAATACCTCATTACTGACCTCACAATGTGTTGTAATGGAATGTGATGTTAAGGCACATGCGTTGTTGGATTTGCGTTCTAAAGGTATTAGGATGTAATGTCTGCATTGTAATGGATGTCTCCCGTGCCAAAGGCAACACATAGCCAAGCCCGTCTGTGTCCGTCTGTCCCTGGACCTTGCTCAGCACCAAGGACCCTTCTTCTCCGACACAGCACCCCTACGGCGCCAGCACCTTCCTCGCCATCAATCCTGGATACCACATCGCCTGCCAGGGCCAACATCTGCGCCGGACCGGACATCCCCATCCCCATCGCCATCACTGATGGCTACTAAATCACCCGCAAGTACCACCCCGACTGTCCAGAAGGAGGCATTGCCATCACCTACAGAAGCACACACCAACTGACCACGCACTCTAATGACCCAACGGTGACCATGAAACACCTCAACTTGCAGATCCGGATCAACCCCAACCCCATCCTCTGCATCACCCTCATCTGCAGGCCCCCCGGGCCATGGACAACCATTCTCCAATACCATTGTCGACCTCATTGCACCCCAGGCTCTCCCTTTCACCGACAACATCCTACTCGGCGAACTCAAGTTCCACCTGGACAACCCCCGTGACCAGAACACTACCCCCTCCTGGGGTAGCTCCCCAACATCAGACTCAAGCAGCTAGTCACTGCAGCAAGCCACAGAGCAAGACACCCGGTTGAGCACGTCTCCTCCGCCATCAGGACCTTCAACTACAGCCACACCACTGGACTCTCCTGGACCGACCGTCATTGTATACATCACGTCTTCACAATGCCCACCGTACGCAACCGCCATCATCGCCCCCCTCGCAGCTGGATCAAGGCCACCGAAGTACGTCTCGTCAACTCCCTCAGCACCACGACTCCGCCAACGATTACAGATGATGACACCGCAGCGCGCAATCCTCACTGATGGATCTCCAACTACGCTGACACCCGGGCACCCCTCAAGAATGGCACTGTGTCAGTACCTTATGCCTGCATGATGGCAGGCGTAAGGGTGATGCAGTGCCACAGGGATAGGATGACCCCATGCAGTGTTGGAGTTGCGTCATGGTTGTGAAATGGCTGCAGCAAAGGGTGACTTTAGCACAGACAGATACCTCAGGCTTCCAGACGTATCTGTCATTACTTGCGTCATGGAGTGCTGTGCAGTAAATACCGTGCATCCGTGGTGTTGCAAGAAGGGGTTATTAAAAAGTGTTGCAACGCTGTCTTGTCGCAGCGCTGCAACGCTTTTCATGAGTGAGGCTCAGAAATGCGCACTATCTTATTGATGTGGGCAGTCCTGCCCTCTAGTTTTGTCGCAGGGCAGCACAGCAACATTGCTTGAAGCGCGGTCCAGCAACAAAACCTGCTGAAATGAGGCAGCACGGGTTATCTCCATTTTTAAAACCAGCTATTTTCTGGTCTTACAAAACTGCCTCTAACTGCAGTTAGAGGTAGTTTTTTGGTCCTCCACACTTAAGGAATCCCCTTGTAAATATCGCTAAGTGGGGTTAGCTGCCGTTTTTGCACGGGAATGCATCCCTTGCATGTCATTATCGCTAACAGAAGTGGCGATCTTTATAAGGGATGTTTTCTCCGGAAAACTGCCGTAACATAGTTTAGCGGCAGCTTGTACATAAGGCGATAAAAATCTTGCCGCAAAACCGTCGGAAAAGTGCAGCTAATGCAGCATTAACTCCTTGTACATATGCCCCTAAGTTCTAAGGGCTTAATGTGCTCAATGATGTTACATAACATGTATTTTACAACTAATATAGATTGACAAAGAGGGGAAACTATAAGTGGGGAAGAGAAGCAAGAAAAACAGTATGTAATTATAACATCAAACTGGCAACTGAGGTACTGGGATTTTTAAGAACCGGCGCAGAACCGGTAACCCAGCGGTGCCAGGGAATCAACACCCAGAGACCTCGGGTTCTTCCTGATCCAGACCTACAGAAACTTCAGAGTCTTCTAGGTGAAGTCAAAGATTAGTTTATTGGCTGCAACCAAGGTAACAGGTGTCCTAGAAGTACAATACGGGTATGTTCTCAGGAGACTGCACACTTTCATAAAGTCAGGCTTCTCTTCTTATACACAGTTTTGGGCCCTAGGCAAAACATTCCTGGTTGTAAAGTAAATCGTTAACATGCTTTCAGTACAAAGAGAAAGCAGAGTCATGATGACATGTCCATATTTCACTTCGTGCTGCCTACAACAAATCATTCGGCAAGGCCCAACATTTCATCAGATAACACTGGACCCCTAATAAAAACGGGCACCTCCCAACCATAAAGTAAGTGAAGCAAAAGAGTGGAGATAGATGTGAGCGAGATATGGCAGGTGTGCGCGCTGAAATGGTTTTATGGTTTGTTGAGCCTAGATGCTATCTTGCTCGGCCACTGGGAGGGATGTGACCTAACGAGTTCGGCCTGGGGCAATGGTTCCAACTTGTACTGAGGTCAGGAAAAAGTCGATTAAGGAGTATGTGTCCTTGTGGAATCAAATTCAACTGGATTAAGGCCTATGTAAAGGGCAACATATAAATGGGAGCCAAGGGTTTAGAATGTAAATGACGATTTCGAGGTGAAATCGTCACTCGAATATGCTGAAAATACATGTACATGATGTACTCGTCATTCTCGGTCTTTTGATACCAAATTCGTCATGTTTCGACGAAGTTTTATTTCTCGAGTCCAGAACTATTATATGAATCCAGATTTTCAGAACCACAAACCCTCCTTTTGCCCTTACATAGGCAATTAATCTATCCTCATGTTAGTCTGAGTCCAGATCTATATTCCTAAAGTCATTGAGATGTTGCTGTAACATCATTCTAGTGCTTAGTTCATCTCTTGACACAGGCTTCCTTACACATGATGTAACACAGAGGCCACATATTGCAGGAGCACACTGTATGCATAGACAGAACAGGAAAAGAATGGCTAAGACCATCCCAATGACCATCAGAATTTTCCATCCCCAGGCAGATATCAGTTCCCAGAACCATCCCATTAACGACCAATCTCCTTCATCCACATGAATGGATTCAGAAATCTTATGTAGTTTGGAGATGGCCCTGTACACGGTTGGAGCATTATCTGGGATGAAAATGCAACAACTAGACTGGATCAATTTGCATACTCCACCTCGGTCCGCAAGTATTACATCCAAAGCGACCCGGTTCTGAAGGGTCATAAGTCGATCCGACTGGAGCTCAGCAGTCAGGTTACTAAGGGCACCAGCAGTTTCAATCACGGTGGATTCAACTACCCTTGTTAATTGCCTTATGTTTCTACTGTTAGCCATGGATCCCCAGAACGGCAGAAAACCCTTTGCAAAGTCCCCAAATTCTTGACCTGCAGTGTCTTCTTTACTCAAAACACCTCTAACTACCCTTGTCCGGTGGTAATCCGCCGCTGCTGTGTAGGTGGGAGGTAACAGGAATGAAACAAAACACGAGCCCGAGAAGTCAGGGGGCAACCATGTATAGGCCCTATCATGGCAGATGAAATAAGTACCCTTAGCGGCTAAAAACGCAGGGGAAGTCTGAGATCCAAACACATAAGTTTCTGTACAGATACTCTTCCCTAGCTGAACTCTGGGATTCTTGCCAATACCTTGCAGACACAGGTGACCTTGATGGGGTACGATCCAGATAGGGGATGATCTTTTGGCTTGCTGTTTCTCGCTTAAAGTAGTGCCATATCCGGTCACGTTCCAACCTACATATGCACGTATCTCATCATCCGGAGTATCTTCATAAGAAGTTACTTCCTTGATCATGTCAACTATACCTTTGACTAGGGCGCTAGTCTTGAGGTTGTCTTTTACAGAACGTAGGGGTTGGATTTCTCGTGCATATATGAACATCGTTCTGTATGCCCATACTGAACCATTGTGACTAAATGGCAGGACCAAATAGGGGATACCTTTATCCGTTGTGTGAGGCATGAGACCACACACCCAACAGTTAGTTGTGTTCATTACAAGTTGGTGTTGGTGTAATAACTGAACGAAGGAGTTATTAATGAATTCTAACCTTCTACTGGATTCGTGGTCAGGCAGAGGGTGGAAAGAATGAGAGGAAACAGTAGGAGGAGGTATGGGTGGTGCAGTGGGCGCAAATGTTACATGGAAAGAGAATAAAACATAACTTATCAAAAAGATAATTACGCTGGATAGCATAAAAATACACAATATTATAAAACTTTTCTTTGTCATTGTGTTACATAGGTTCTGCTTAAAGTTCATTTGTTTGGCAGGTCTCTCCACATCAGGAAACTCCATCCTCTCTAAGGTGCTGCCCGCGACGAGGAGGTTGATTCTGCTAAGGAGTGCTTCTGTCAGTCTAGGGCAACTCCCTTGGACCGACCAGAACCACCGACCTAACGTCGTTGGCTGCACTTCCGAAGACTTTAACCAATCGCGGCCCTAGCAGCGGAACCCGGATGGCGGTTCAAAAAACAAAAATAAGCAAGTTTCCTAAATGGGAGAGCTGCACAAAAAGGTATTTGGGAGAAAAAAGGAATTTATTAGTCCATAGGTCTTGGTCTCAAAATCATAAAAAAAGAATCACTCTTATCAGTTTGTTTTTCTCGGTCTCAGATTGTAACGTCTTTTCCCTGGTACTGTCTGGTCCTGAAACAGGAGTTCAGGTTCCAAAGAGTTCAATTGTTCTGGTGGTGGCACAGTTTCTTGAAAAATGTTCTCGCTTTCACATTCAGGGTTAGTTTCTTTTACACGGTCATCAGTTGTGAGCTCTGAGTCAGTGCCACCTTTCTGGACCCATTGGTCATGTGGCGGAGGTGAAGGGATTCTCTTGCAATGGACCCCGTGGATCCAGTTGGCCTTCCCCTCCACTCGAACTGCTGACCTCGTGGAAAGAAGGACGAGGTGCGGCCCGGTCCACCTAGGCTGGTCGTTCTTTGTCCTTTGAAAGTTCTTTATGAGAATCCAGGATCCAGGGACAATGGAGTGACCTGGAGTCTCAGAGACCGGAGGCAGGGTGTTGTGGACCTGTTGATGCAAAACACGCAATTTAGCCGTCAATTCATACAAGTAATCAAGCAAAATAGGGTGTTGCAGCTCGCTGAACTTTGTGGGCCTAGGCACTCCCCATATGTTGGCTGGCCGGCCAAAGACAATTTCATAAGGGCTGAGTTTCACTCGCGAATGCACAGTCATTCTGGTGGATAGGAGTGCTAAGGGTAGAGCGTCAGGCCATTTAAGACCTGTGCTCGCTTGGATTTTGGCCAATTTAAGTTTTAGTGTGCCATTGTAACATTTTACTAATCCAGCTGATTGGGGTGATTTGCAGCGTGGAACTTCTGCCTAATGCCTAGCCCTTCACACACTCTCTTCATCACACGACCCACAAATTCACTTCCATTGTCAGACCAGACCATTCTAGGCATTCCAAACCTGGGGAAGTACTTTTTTACAAGGGCTTTGGCTGTGGACAAGGCAGTATTGTCTTTTAGGGGATAGGCTTCTACCCATCTTGAGAAGGCACAAACAACAACGAGCACGTATTTTAAGTTTTTGCACCTCTCCATATGTATGAAATCTAGCTGCAAAACTTCGAACGGATACGTAGGAGGTGCAAAATGACCAGCTGGAGTTGGGGTTCCCCTACCAGGATTGTGCTTCAGACATACCATGCAATTCTTGACAACGTTCTCTGCACACTTGGGAATCCCTGCATTCTTCCATACTGGGGCCAACAACTCGCAAATCCCTTTCACGCTGATATGAGCCATTCCATGAGCCATTGTAACCACTGCAAGCACATATGCATCGGGTAACAACCATCTCTGATGCTCTGTCAATTCAACCCAACAACCATTTGAATCCATTCTCCCTGTACTTTCTCTCCACGTGCTCAACTCTTTCTCTGTGGCCTCAGCTTGGATGGACTTCACACTCTCTATCGTGTCCTCACATATTCCAACCTCACCAGTCCATCTTTCGGGGCCTGCAACATACATTCGGCTTATTACATTCTTTGCAGTTTGCTTAGCGGTCTCATCAGCAAATGCATTTCCACGACCAACATCATCAGTCACCTTCTTGTGAGCACTACATTTCACAATCGCTATTTGCAGGGGCAAGGTCAGTGATTCAAGAAGCTCATTCACCAACTGACCATGCTGAATCTTAGTTCCATGCGAAGTCAGGAACCCACGTTCTCTCCACAATCGTCCAAAACTGTGAGCCACTCCAAACGCATACTGACTATCAGTGTAGACAGTCACTCTCATTCCTCTAGACAATACACATGCTCTCGTAAGTGCTACTAATTCTGCGGCTTGAGCCGAACCATGTGGTATTCGTGCAGTTTCATCGACTGTGTGCAAAGTTGTGACAGCATATGCTGCAGTCACATTCCCATTTGGGAGCTTAAAGCATGAACCATCTACCCATAATGTACCATCACATTCAGCAAGAGGAGTGTCAAATAAATCCACTCTCCCTTTTGTCTCTTCCTCTGTTGTGAGGAAACAATCGTGCTGTTCTAAAGCATCTGATTCCTCTGCAATTGGTAACAATGTGGCTAGATTCAAAGTACTGCACCTTTTTATATGCACATGGCTCGCTAGCAGCGTCAATTCGTAACTGGACAGTCGAGCACTAGTTAAGTGCTGTGTCTTGGTCCTATTTAACAATGTGTCTACTGCATGCGGGACCATCACGATTAGTGTATTATTCATTACTAGACCTGCAGACTGTCGAATAGAAACAGCTGCTGCTGCTGTGGCCCTTAAACAACTTGGCAATGCTCGTGCTACCGGATCCAAAGTTGACGAAAAATAGGCGCATGGCCGCTGTCTATCTCCGAATAACTGAGTCAGCACAGATAATGCACAACCCTCCTTCTCGTGGACATACAATGTGAAAGGCTTACTGTAGTTGGGGGTACCTAACACAGGAGCCGAACATAATGCTGTGCGTAATTCGAGAAAACTTTTCTGACACTCTCCAGACCAAGGAATGGGATTGGGTGTATTTTTACACGTTAATGCCACCAAGGGTTTGGCCAATAACGAAAAATTTGGAATCCACTGTCTACAGTACGATGTAATGCCCAAGAAAGCACGTACTTCTCTCTGTGTTCTTGGCACACTCAATTTCGCTATTGCCTGAATTCTTTCTGGGGTCAGCTTCCTTCCCTCCTTCGATAAGAGGTGACCTAAGTAGGTCACTTCTTGTCGGCAATATTGAAGCTTGGAAAGTGACACCTTGTGATGCAGATCACACAGATGACGCAATAATGTCAATGTGGCCTTTTTACAAATTTTCTCAGTATCTGCAGCAATGAGCAAATCGTCCACATACTGTACAAGAGTGGCACCTTTTGGCAAAACAATCGTGTCAAGCTGTGTTTTCAGAGCTTGACTGTATATTGAGGGGCTTTCACAGTAGCCTTGAGGAGCGCGTTTAAAGCGGAAGCTTCGACCTCCTAAACTGAAGGAAAATATATCCCTGCTCTCCTCAGCAATTGGGATGCTGAAGAAAGCATTCTTTAGGTCAATCACTGAAAACCATGAAGCAGAAGCTGGAATCATAGTCAATAATGTGGTAATGTCGGGCACAACTGGGAATTGTGGGACGACTATTTTATTTACTTCTCGAAGATCAATCACGAATCTGTACACAGGTGGCTGAGAAGGGTCGGTTCGTTTTAAAACAGGCAGAACAGGACTATTGCAAACATTGCCTCGTGTTTCCTCAATCACATCCTTTTCAATCAATTCGTAAACAATCGCTAGCAAAGCTTTTTCACCCTCATTAGATATTCTGTATTGGGGAATTCGTGGCATTTTGACATTCGACTTCAATGTTACAACATATGGTGGAATTTCTAAAAGACCTACATCATTAGGACCAGTAGCCCAAAGAATATCTGGGAGAAGTGACAATTCCACTGGAAGTGCATCTCTCGACAAATACATAGGAGAAACCACTTTCTTGCCTAAAGTAAGTTGTACTCCTGAAGGAGAACAGTACAAAGTCGCATACAATCTTTTTAGCAAATCTAATCCTAGCAAATTTTCACCACAACCTGTTGTCAGAATAAGGGGTGCTTCGAATTCACAAGGACCAACAGAAAGAGATAAAGGGTCAGAAATCGGATTTCTAACTGGGGCGCCAGAAAAACCTACAGAAACGTTCATTTCGCCAGACAAAGGTGCGCCAGGGAGTTTGGAGTGCATAATAGAACTCTTTGTAGCACCAGTATCCAACAGAAAAGGTTCTGACACACCTGATGTAATCACCTCAACGTAAGGTCCACTCTGATCTACTGGAACTGAAACAACTCCCTCTCTTTGTCTATGGCTGTCCTAGCAATCATCATTCTCCCACTGCTCATTTTCTGTGTAATAATCTTCAACATAGTATTGAGCGGTCCTGTCAGATACGTTATTTTGCTGATCAAACCTATTCATAGAGTTTTGTGGTGGAAGGGGACGTGTGTCCTGAGGGGCGTTTCCACGCCCTCTACCTCTAGGTGCTTGCTGACTGCCACGACCTCTAACACCAGAAACTCCATCTGCACGTTGTGATAGGGCAGGACAATTATACTTGTAATGACCCTCTTGTTTGCAATATAAACACTGGTTGGGACCTACACGGGGTTGAGTGTAATCGAATCTTTGCGAGTTTCTCTGATACTGTTGAGGCTGCTGAAAAGTATTTTGGTAGTGATTCTGACCATTATTATTTTGATTACCACCACCACGTGGCGGATAGGCTTGCTGTAGCAAAACCTTCGTTTTTAGTTCTCTAGTTTTCTTTTCTACTTTATCTTTCTCATCTTTGTCTCTATTTTCGTAATATTGCGCAGTAGCCAATATCTGCGCTGAAGATGAGACTGCCCAAGAACTTTCTGAATCTTTTAATTTTTTACACAATTCTGGAAGCAGATTGTGCACAAATTTATCGACAAACAATCTCTGACCACCTTCTGTGATCATATCTTGACCGCTGTGGTCAACGAATGTTTCTTCAAATCTGGTGAAGAAATCTGAAACAGTTTCTTCTTTCTTTTGCTTGCATGCAGACAACTTATCCCAATTTACGCGTATTGCAGGCATTATCGTTTTCATGTAATCTACTATTCTACCAGGGAGTTCTGCTATCAAAGGCTCAGGCTTGGTGCCACCAACTTGTCGGGCATCTGCAGCAGTAATATTAGCCCACGTGTCACCCAATTCCTGGTCATGATCTACATGACGAATTTTACCCCATAAAGGCTGTGGAACAACATTCCCAAATAACATATCGATATCGGCTAAATTCATTATACATGACCCAGCAGTTTGTGACAATTCTTTATAGTACCCTGCAGGATTTTTACGTGGATCTGGTAATGTTTGTTTGAGTGCTAAAACTTCAGCTCGCTTCCATGGGACATGTACCCATACACGCTGGAAGTGTGGCAGAATAGGTGGGACAGCAGTCGTGTCACCCTCTCTCCACTGTGGGGGAACTTCTCTCATAGGGTATTGTCGCACCTTTTTCTTACTGGATGTATTAGATTCAGATGGCGACCCTGAACTGCCTCCCTTACTCCGATATGATAACAACATTTCAACTGCTTTTTCCACATCTGGACCTACAATCATACCCTCTCCAAACTTAAACCGTACACGACACATCTCTTGTGGGATGCAGTCTTGATCATTGTCTTCTAAATCCTCGCCAAGAAAAACACACATCTGTTCGAAAACATATCTCTGTGTCGCTGCTTCCCATTGATGGAAGACTTCCATGACAGACTGTAAATCATATTTTCAGTGTCCATGACCCATTTCCGAGCTAAACTATTCAGGGAATCTCTCTCTTGATAATCAGGCAGCTGACTTCGCAACTGTCTTCTTCCTATGTTAGGGGTCGTAGCAGGCGACCCGAAAAGAGGTAAAAGAAGATTAGTAACAGTGCTGGCCATTTTCTGCCGAATGGAAGGTGAAACTGAAGGACAAACAGATGGAAAAACGGGGTGAGATAAGGCGGGGGTAGAGATAGCAGAAGAGGTATCAGGGGAAATAGAGGGGGCACTAGGCAAAATCGTAGAGGGAGCATTAGGAGACGTAAAAAGTGCAGTAGGCAAAATTGTAGAAAACACAGGTGAAACAAAAGTGGTCGGTGGGCCTGGAGAAGGCTGCACCGAAGAAGTAGGAGCCAGCTGAAGAACAGCTGGTGAGTGCTGTGGAGGAGCAGGAGGCGTGATTTGCGCAACTAAAGGTTGCGGGGGTGCTGTGGCATTCTGCGCATAGGGGGGTGGTGAATTTAGCAAATGCGACATTAATGGGTCTTTTCCACTTTCTTTTGCTGCCTCTTGCTGAAGAGACGGCAAAACTGGATAACACTTATCTATTGCCATTTTACGTTGCCTGTGCAACTGCTCATTCATCTGCTCTTCCTCATTATCTTTAAACTGCACAGCAGCTTGCATTACTGAAAGTCCCCCTTCTCTCTTATTTTTCTTAGCTAATTTAATTTCTTTTTGTTTGGCTTCTTTACGCCATAAGCGGAAAGAGTCAAACATCGCCGGCCGGGCTTTCTTTTTGAAGAGTTTAACTTCAAGGTTGTCTAAGATTTCAGAATCAAAGCTACCATATTGGGGCCATTTTAAGACACCATCTTTCCTGGTGTATTTAATCCATACTTCGTTGTAGGTGATGGGGCCTACCCCATGTTTTACATACAGTTCGTAAGTCGGAGTTCCAACTGGAGGAACCGGACATGAGTCCTCCAGTCGGGAGTCCCTAATATTACCAAGACAAAACAAATTCCCAAGTCTAAGACTAGGCATCCTTGCTCTCTAGTCTAGTTCCAAACTTCAAAGGATTATCGATTACGATATTTCTCGTGAATACACGAGTCCTTCGGTTATGGTGCTTGCAAGTACCAATACAAAACCTTTTGTATCCCAAAGATACCACAAAGTAAGTCCAACTAAGGACTGGGAGACGCTCCACTTATACTTAACTGAAAATATCGATGACGTCACCAGAAGACTCGTCTCAGTGTTTCGCTCTACCAAAAACTTCAAGGGTCCAAATCAGGGCGATAGCCAGGGTAGCAGTCCTTGTAGCCGTCGGGATGCGGGGTACCTCGCAGCAAAGACCTTCGGACCACATCGACATGCAGGGGTCGATGAGGTGGTTGGCCGTCCTCCGGAATTTCCACACGAAGATCCTCACGATCTTCTGGCTGACTGGTACCACTGGAATCGCCCCAAACGTTGGGCGCCAACTGAGGTACTGGTTTTTTTAAGAACCGGCGCAGAACCGGTAACCCAGCGGTGCCAGGGAATCAACACCCAGAGACCTCGGGTTCTTCCTGATCCAGACCTACAGAAACTTCAGAGTCTTCTAGGTGAAGTCAAATATTAGTTTATTGGCTGCAACCAAGGTAACAGGTGTCCTAGAAGTACAATACGGGTATGTTCTCAGGAGACTGCACACTTTCATAAAGTCAGGCTTCTCTTCTTATACACAGTTTTGGGCCCTAGGCAAAACATTCCTGGTTGTAAAGTAAATCGTTAACATGCTTTCAGTACAAAGAGAAAGCAGAGTCATGATGACATGTCCATATTTCACTTCGTGCTGCCTACAACAAATCATTCGGCAAGGCCCAACATTTCATCAGATAACACTGGACCCCTAATAAAAACGGGCACCTCCCCACCATAAAGTAAGTGAAGCAAAAGAGTGGAGATAGATGTGAGCGAGATATGGCAGGTGTGCGCGCTGAAATGGTTTTATGGTTTGTTGAGCCTAGATGCTATCTTGCTCGGCCACTGGGAGGGAACTGACCTAACGAGTTCGGCCTGGGGCAATGGTTCCAACTTGTACTGAGGTCAGGAAAAAGTCGATTAAGGAGTATGTGTCCTTGTGGAATCAAATTCAACTGGATTAAGGCCTATGTAAAGGGCAACATATAAATGGGAGCCAAGGGTTTAGAATGTAAATGACGATTTTGAGGTGAAATCGTCACTCGAATATGCTGAAAATACATGTACATGATGTACTCGTCATTCTCGGTCTTTTGATACCAAATTCGTCATGTTTCGACGAAGTTTTATTTCTCGAGTCCAGAACTATTATATGAATCCAGATTTTCAGAACCACACAAGAATGACAAATGAGAAAAAGTGAAATAGAAGCAGTGTATACAGGGAGGCAGGAAGTGGGATTTGGCAATAGATTTACAAAACTATTTGCGTGTGGAAATTTAAAATACACATTCAAATAGTTTGCCTTAATAGTACTTATTTACTTTTGTAAATTACCACTTGTAAATTTGCACTTGTAAAGGGATATACCCATGGGTAATATTACCCCAATATGGTGTAATACTGCGCATGAGTGAAGTTTCTCCAGTTGGTGGGGAGTGACCATTCCAGGGCATGGAGATCATGTAAAAATTGGGAACACCCACAAATCCACGAGTTTGTGGATATTCACAAATTTCTCCATTACCCAATCTTACTCTGGAATCTTACTCCGGCCAAAGGTTGGAGAACATCTGTTTCCAGGATGGGAATTTTAAAGTGGAGAAGCGTGGCTCAATGGTTAGAGCAGCAGACCCTGATGCAGAAGTATGGCCCGGGACCAGGATTCAATTCCCACCTCGGCGGCTCTTGGATTCAATTTCCCCCGACCTGATAATTCTCGCATCGGTGCCTAGTCTAATCATGGGTCCCACTCTGTGACTCTGGGCAATAGTTTGCTTAATCTCCACAATGGCCCCAGCAGCGCTTGGATGCCTGGCTTCACCTTGGGGGTGCCCAGGAGTGGACATTTCACAGGAAAGCCAGGATGGGTTCCACAACAGTATGAATACAGCGCTACGAGACCTCTGGGTAGAAGTGCGCTATATAAATACAAACACATTTACATTTAAAGGAGCACATCCAAAATTGATGGGGGTGTAGGTGAAGAGGTTTTCTTTGTGGGGAGACAAAAAAGATGCAGGTGCATTTATGCACATATATTTTGCATGCACAATTGTTCACTATGTAGAAATATGCATGCACAGTTACTTTTGGAAACATTTGTAAATTTTATGAAAATTTGTATAGCTGCAACCGAACGTGGATGTACAGCTATGAGCGCAGGTTTATACATTTTTATTGAACTGTGACCCACGTGAGCAAGGTAGAGAGAGGCTTCAAAATGATTTTTCGGTGAGCTAATATAGGAGAGGAAGTAGAGGGTAAAGGAAGGGGATGAAAGAAGGCATGAAAAGAGACACATAAATGGTAGATGAGGGAAGGAGGTAAAGAGAAGGGTAAGATAAATGTGCATCAAAAGTGCGAACAAAAATAGCAAAGGAATGGAGAGTAACAGAGACAGAGAAAGGAAAAAGAGACAACAAGAACGGGAATCAAAGAGATGGAGGGGGGAGTTTCAGTGGTGAAAACACGAGGGGACAGAAAGAAAAGAGGTGTGAAATGAGGGAGAATAGATGAAGTAGAAAGGAGATGTGAAATGAGTGAGGAATTGGAAAGTATAAAAGGTGGAGGGAGAGTTACATTAATTTGCTCACTCACATTGTGGAGCACAGAGACTGGGTACTGATGGGTACACTAAACAGCAGTATGCATAAATGCCTCTTTTGAACAAAGAGATGTTTGTGAAGAAGTATGGGAAATCAGCTTCTGAAAGGAAGTTCATATAGAAGGAGTCAACACAGCTCGGTTAAGTCAGATAATTACATAGCTATAAAATTGCACAGGAATTCGAGCTCTGGGGCTTGGTGATTGAGGATGTAAGAGACCGAGTTTAATGCCAAGAAAAGCTGTCTGCCACAGGCAGGGAGCAAGAACGCACGTTTATTTATTTTAGGTTATTTATGGTATTTTTAGAGCATGAACCGTGAGTAAATATAACAGATCACAGGGCACCAGCATCTCATGCAACCGCATTATCACAGCAAAATCCCCCAGGGTTCCTCTGTCTCTCTGTGTACGGCTGGTTGGACATTGACGGCTTGCAGCAGTGTGCGTAAATGCCACCACGTTTATACAGCCTTGCCGCCCCCGCGACATGCCACCGTCATAGTGATATAGGTAAACAGTGCCCAGTTTTCATTTGAGGGAGGGGAAAGGTGGTGGAAAGATTGGCCTATTATCATCCCAGAAGAGGCAGTAAAGTCAACCTTATCACTGCTGGCTCAAATGTTACCACTCTATTTTCTTCCAAGTTTCTTCCAAGTTCAGTGGAGAAGTGTGGCTCACTGCTTAGAGCTGCAGTCCCTGATGCAGAGGTCTGGCCCGGGACCAGGGTTCAAATCCCGCCTCGGCTGATCTCGGCGGTTCTTGGGCTCATAATTCCTCGGACCTGATTTCTCGCCTTGGTGCCTACTCTGAGCATGAGTCCCACGCTGCAACTCTGGGCAATAGCTTGCTTAGTCTCCACAGCGGCCCCCAACAGCGCTGGGGATACCTGGTTGCACCCCGGGGATGCCCAGGAGTGGACATTTCACGGGGAAAAGCCAGGATGGGTTCCCTAGCGGTATGAGTACAGCGCCAGGACACACCGGCTGCCGGAGTAACAGTGCGCTTTACAAATACGTCTACATTTACATATTTTCTTCCAAGTTCTGGCAAGGCTGGCATGGGGGTGTAGATTGGATTGCATGTGGAGATGACCAGGCTGCATGAGGAGACGATTGGTCTGCATGGAGAGAGGACTAGACTGCACGAGGAGAGGATTGGTCTGCATGGAGAGAGGACTAGACTGCACGAGGAGAGGATTGGTCTGCATGGAGAGAGGACTAGACTGCATGGAGAGAGGACTAGACTGCATGAAGAGAGGATTCGTCTGCATGGAGAGAGGACTAGGCTGCATGGGGAGTTGATTAGATTGCATGGGGAGTGGACTTGTGTGCATGGAGAGAGGGCTAGACTGCGTGACGAGAGGACTGGTCTGCATAGAGAGAGGACTAGACTGCACGAGGAGAGGATTGCTCTGCATGGAGAGAGGACTAGACTGCATGGGGAGTGGACTAGACTGCATGAGGAGAGGATTGGTCTGCATCGAGAGAGGACTGGTCAGAATGACTGCATGAGGAGAGAACTGGTCTGCATGAGGAGTAGACTAGGCTGCACGAGGAGAGGATTGGTCTGCATGAGGTGAGGACTAGGCAGCATGAGGAGAAGATTGGTCTGCATGTCGAGAGGGCTAGAATGTGCAAGGAGAGGGCTGGCATGGGGATGGATGTAGACTGCATGAGGAGATGATTGGTCTGCATGGGGAGATACGTAGACTGTATGAGGAGATGATTGGTCTGCATGAGGATAGGATTAGTCTGCATGGGAAAAGGACTGGACTGCCTAGGGAGTAGATTTGACTGCATTGAGAGTGGATTTGACTGAATGAGGCGAGGATTGCTCTGCATGGGGAGTAGAATGGACTGTATTGGCAGTGGATTGGGCTGTATGGGATTGGACTTCATGGGGAGTAGATTGAACGGCATGCGGTGTAGACTGGCTGTATGGTATATTGATTGGACTTCATGAGGAGAGGATTGATCTGCGCGAGGAGAGAATTGGTCTGCATGGAGAGAGGACTAGACTGCATGAGGAGATAAGTGGTCTGCATGGGGAGAGGACTAGCCTGCATGAGGAGATAATTAGTCTGCATGGGGAGTGGACTAGACTGCACGAGGAGAGAATAGGTCTGCATGGAGACAGGACTAGACTGCACGAGAAGAGGACTGGTATGAATGGAGATAGGACTAGACTGCATGATGAGAGGACTGGTCTGCATGGAGAGATGACTTGACTGCATGAGGAAAGAACTGGTCTGCAGGAGGAGTAGACTAGGCTGCACGAGGAGAGGATTGGTCTGCATAAGGAGAAGACTAGGCAGCACGAGGAGAAGATTGTTCTGCATGGTGAAAGGGCTAGAATGTACAAGTAGAGGACTGGTCTGCATGAGGAGAGGATTGGTCTGCATGTGGTGAGATTTGACTGCATGGGGAGTGGATTTGACTGCATGAGGTGAGGATTGCTTTGCTTGGGGAATAGAGTGGAATTTATTGGCAGTGATAGGGCTGTATGGGATTGGACTTCATGGGAATAGATTAAACTGCATGGGGTGTAGGCTGGACTGTATAGTGAATTGATTGGACTGCATGAGGAGAGGGTTGATCTGCATGAGGAGATCAGATAACTGGACTGTATGAGGATAGATTTGACTGCATGGGGAGGGAATTGAACTGCATTAAGAGAAGATTGCTCTCATGGGGAGTAGAATGAATTGCATGAGGTGTGGATTGGGCTGTGGACTGGATTACATAAATAGAAGACTGGACTTCATGGGGGATCACTGACATAATATAGAATACCAAAATATAGACTTACCCAAATATCGTTGACAAAATATAGAATGCAAAAATATCAAATTCCTATCTACAAAGAGGTAAGTACAAAAATATCGAATCAAAAATATTGTTGTAAAAAATATAGTTAGTCAAAATATAGATTTTTTTAATGTATTAAAAGTAATTTAAAATTAATGAAATAAATATAATTAACTAAAACATACTTAAAAATACTTAACCTTAAAATTAATAAATAATTAATTTAAGTTAAAAAAATAAACATACAATTTTATTTTTTAATACATATATATATATATTCACTGAAAAAACCATAGGTTATAGACCATATATAGTTAGGAATTAGCATTTACAAAACCTTGAAAATTCACTGAAAAAACCATAGGTTATAGACCATATATAGTTAGGAATTAGCATTTAAAAAACCTTTTTTTACTCACACAAAACCATTGAAATTCCATATATAGTTAGTTGTACTAACTATATATCGCGCACCCGCAATCCACTGCTGATCATGTCACATATTACATCATTCATGACATTGTCAGTGACATCACTGATGACATCACTGATGACATCTCAAATGACATCACTGATGACATCACTGATGACATCTCAAATGACATCACTGATGACATCTCAAATGACATCACTGATGACATCACTGATGACATCTCAAATGACATCACTGATGACATCACTGATGACTACATCCAGTGACTGTATGTTTCTGTAAAGTTAAAATATGTCTTACATATTGAAGAATGAGTGGAGGTATAAGTGTCTGGATGAAGGATTTATTAGGTGCATGATTGACTGTATGAGTGAGTGAATAAATGTGTGTCACTGAGTGCATGAGTTAGTGACTAAACTGTCTTAATTTGTGCATCATTATGTCTGTTGTTCTGTAAACTGCTGCATGTGTTGATCAGTAGCTATATGAGTAAGTATATGGGTTATTAATTGGTTGCCCAAGTATTTGTATGCGAGACTGAGTGTGTGTGTGTGGGTGGCTGGGATGTGTATGACTCTGTGCATAGATGTGTGAGCAGTTGATTCACTAGATGTATGGGTTCAAAAGTGCATGTGGAAACACCTGTATGGGCGGTTGACTGAGTGCATTGGTGAGTGAATGGATATCTCAGTGCTACATGTCAAAGTAAGTACATATGTAAACCACAGTACATGTGACATTTGACATATATAAATAACTTTGCATAAGAGCCAGTGAATGTGTGAGTGGCTGTGTGGATCATTGTGTACTTGTATCAGGCATTGTAAAAGAGAGTAAATATGTGTTAGTATATGTTTGAATAAGTAAGGTGTGTATAACTGTATAGTTGAGGAAATGGAGGTGTGATTGATTCTTTGCATGACTGACTAAGTGTGTGAATAACTCCATGGATGAGTGACAGTCTGTGAGTGTCTGTTTACACTGAGTGTATCTAAGGTTATATTAGAGTCTGAAGAGGTTCATCGTATTATCACATGAATGATGTCATCAGTGATGTGATCAGTAATGTCAAATGAGATGTCATCAGTGATGTCATCAGTGATGTCATTTGAGATGTCATCAGTGATGTCATCAGTGATGTCATTTGAGATGTCATCAGTGATGTCATTTGAGATGTCATCAGTGATGTCATCAGTGATGTCATTTGAGATGTCATCAGTGATGTCATCAGTGATGTCACTGACCATGTCATGAATGATGTAATATGTGACATGATCAGCAGTGGATTGCGGGTGCGCGATATATAGTTAGTACAACTAACTATATATGGAATTTCAATGGTTTTGTGTGAGTAAAAAAAGGTTTTTTAAATGATAATTCCTAACTATATATGGTCTATAACCTATGGTTTTTTCAGTGAATTTTCAAGGTTTTGTAAATGCTAATTCCTAACTATATATGGTCTATAACCTATGGTTTTTTCAGTGAATTTCATTGGTTTTTTAAAAGCTAATATCTATATCTGTAAAATATATTCTTTATTACGTGACGTATCACGTAGCCACGTGAGACGCCTCATGACACGTCGCATAACCTAATTTTGTCACCTCATAGCAAATCTTTTCCACGCACAGTGGCGCAAAAGAGGCATACACCTATCATAAATCTGTCCCTAACATTTTAAATGATTAATTCAGGATGACGATAAGGTGTGGCCTCTCCAGAGGTTTGTTTAAGGTGAGGCCTACTCAGAGTTGCAGATCAAATTTACGCTTGTTGAAGAATACAAAGGAGATAATACATGTGAAAGCCTACCAATGAAGTAAGTCATGTCCACTTCACTCTTGAACAAAGGCCAGACCTCTTTTGTGTCCGTGGACAGAGCTAAACTTCATCTGCACAATGTCATTCGTAAACTTAGGAAACACAGGTGATGTAATTGAAAAATGTGGAGTTTCTTTTCCTCACTTCACAATCACATCACCTGTGTTTCCTTTGCTTAGGTATCTCATAGTGCAGATGTAGTCCAGCATATGAAACAGTACCCAGAAGTGCAGCACTGCATGCAACAACTTTGACACTTACAAAAGCTTCAGCTTCTGCATGCCCCCTACACATTGCTAATTATATACATTTTAAACTGATGGTATCTTACTGGAGATGAACTGAAACCTATCTTGCAACATGATGCATCTTTTACCCAAAAGTGACCCACAGCGGCGCAAAAGAGGCGCACAGCCATCATATGCATTTGAATGACACATTTCTGGGTCACTTTTAACATGGCTATGTTAGTCAAAGAATTAAAATCTAAATTTGCCAAGCACAGATGGGGGCATATTTACAAGGACCTTGCTCCACGGGGAAAGGTCTTAAGTTAAAATGGGAAAAATAACATCAGAGAGACTCAAATGCCTTATAAATATGCCCCAAGCAACCTATGAAGCTCTAACAGTACATTTCAAGAAACCTAATATTTTTCAAAAAACGATTTTAAACACAGCAACAAAATCAATGATATACCTACATTCAAGGGGAAATGACTTACAATGCCCTAAGACACATGAAAGCGTTTTTTTAAGGCCCTTGCACCATTTCTGGGTCACTTTTAACATGGCTATGTTAGTCAAAGAATTAAAATCTAAATTTGCCAAGCACAGATGGGGGCATATTTACAAGGACCTTGCTCCACGGGGAAAGGTCTTAAATTAAAATGGGAAAAATAACATCAGAGAGACTCAAATGCCTTATAAATATGCCCCAAGCAACCTATGAAGCTCTAACAGTACATTTCAAGAAACCTAATATTTTAAAAAAAACGATTTTAAACACAGCAACAAAATCAATGATATACCTACATTCAAGGGGAAATGACTTACAATGCCCTAAGACACATGAAAGCGTTTTTTTAAGGCCCTTGCACCATTTCTGGGTCACTTTTAACATGGCTATGTTAGTCAAAGAATTAAAATCTAAATTTGCCAAGCACAGATGGGGGCATATTTACAAGGACCTTGCTCCACGGGGAAAGGTCTTAAGTTAAAATGGGAAAAATAACATCAGAGAGACTCAAATGCCTTATAAATATGCCCCAAGCAACCTATGAAGCTCTAACAGTACATTTCAAGAAACCTAATATTTTTCAAAAAACGATTTTAAACACATCATAGAAATCAATGTTATACCTACATTCATCGGGACATGACTTACAATGCCCTAAGACACATGAAAGCATTTTTTTAAGGGTCACTTTTAACATGGCTATGTAACTCAAAGAAACAAAATCTATTTGTAAAACACTTGACACAAAGCAACATTTTAAATACACAACTTTCTTCATAATTTTCTCCCTAAACCATACTATTCTCTATCTAAATTAAATGAATCTTTTCTCACCTTAGCAAATACTTTATGAGTTTCAAAACAGTCTCAGAAATACACCAATTTGTCTTCAGCAGACCAAAGGGTATGCACTCCAGAGGCTGCAGCTATAGAAAGCACAGAAATGCTGTAATTCTTCACACATATCTCTCATGTCACCCAATCAAAACTCTTCCCTCACTTTTTTCAAATCAAAACCCTTCCCCCCTCTGCCCTCTCTGCCCTCTCTGCATAGCAACCACCTCCTGGAAGACCTCTGGTGTTTGCAAGTTCACACAACAATGTTTCAATTGAACTCTGAACTCTCAGTGCACCTGCGTATCCAGTGCAATCTTTCATTAAATGATTTTTTTTGACCATTCAAATTACATCTTTCAAAGAACTCATCCATGCACCCTAACTTTCTGTTTTCAGCAATCAAAATCCACCAATCACTGTTACTGCTTCATTAACACAGAAACTCCACAGTTTTTTTCATTTTAAACTCTTATTTTTTCAACTGCCATTTCATTACCACACTTCATCTGACTGCAGCAGAACCTTCTCTCACCATGTTTTCTGTCTGGATTGTTGGACATAGTTACATCTATTGGGCTCAGAGGTATGCTGAGAACAGAAATTTACCTAACCTCAATTTACAAGGTGTGGAAATTAAGTGGTTTGGCCACAGAGGATTAAAATGTCACCAATTGATACCATTGGTGAAAACCTTTATGCATTTGCCAAAACCTGACCTGTTAATTGTGCACTGTGGAGGTAATGATTTGGGCACTTTGACTGGAGTAGGTCTGGAAATGCTTTTAAAGGACACCTTTGAGCAATTAATGGCACTTTTTCCTCAAACTGCCTTGGTATATTCAAATATATGCCAAAGACAGAAATGGAGGTGGTCGAACCAATTTTGTCCACAAATTGAGAAGTCGAGGAAGCATGTAAACAAATCTGTTTCAGCTTACATGAGAGACCATGGAATGGGCTCCGTGTACAACAATAACTTGCGTTACTACATGCAAGATATCTACAGAGGAGATGGAGTTCACTTCTCAGATGAAGGGAACAGAGTTTTCATTCTGAATTTAAAAATGTGCATTGGTACCTACTTATAAGTACCTAAATGTACCATAAACCCAAAAGCTCTTCTCAGAGCTACCCTACATCTGATCACTCACAAATATTATTTTACTCTAACTTTTTTTACAAATTTTCAACAAAGTACGCTCCCCGGAGCGCTACCCGGTACGCGAACCGGAAGCTAACCGCGCAAATTTTTTTAAAAAAATGTTTAAAAAATGTTTTTGTTTCGCACATATGGGCCTCCTCAGCCATCCTCAGAAAACCTAGGGGGTCAAAATACGTCTACCGTGTCCCCTTCTACCCATTCTGAACATTATGTGCCCTCCATCTTGTATCTTAATTCGACCGAAACACAAAATGGTGGACTCCCGTAACGCTTAAGGTTCGCGTACCGGGGCGCTCGCCAGTTCGCGTACCGGGGCGCTCCCCGGGAAGCGCTCCATTAAAAAAGGTGGGAAAGTAATTTACAGAAGAAACCCTTGAGACACTTTCACCAAATATAGATTTGCTCATACTACATACCAATCCCTACCATTTTCACAAATTTGGTTGAAATTCCATTTAGCCATTTAGCCTGTAGACCTCTCTAAATACCCTGAGGTAAATTACTTCACAAAACACATCTGAAGTGTTGGAATTCACAACCAATTAAAATGTTACTTTCATTTTCTATTTTTTTTTTACCTGACATTTGATTGGTTATGTACCTGAATATATATAAAGGAAGAGAAGGAAACACAGCCATTTTGACTACTACTTCCTGGTGTACATTTCAATAGGATTTTCACTAATCACTTCAACTTCTTTGTAAAGGTAAGTTGTTATTTTAAAAACTGAAGTATATTGTGCACTATAAGTAAGTTGTTATTTTAAAAACTGAAGTATATTGTGCACTATAAGTTAATATGGTAAACTTTTTCTGATAGTTATATACTATCCCTCTGTAGTAGTTATAGATTTAGATAGACTTCTCTGTTATAGTTATGGATGGAGTTAGGTTTCCCTTGTATAATTATGAATTTACTTACGTTAAATCACATACACTTTTTTATATTCCTACTTCCACTCTGATACTATACACTGCCCAAAGATAAATTCACTGTTAAAAACTGCCTATCTAAAATTAATCCCAACAGTGCCCTATCTCTACTAATATATTTTTTATCCAAATTTCAGACAAAATGGAAGGCGAACACAAAGTTTCATTTGAAATTGTCCTGCAAGAGACCAACCAAGAAATAATTGATCCAAATTATATAGAATTTATGGATGAAACTTGGGACCAAGAACTACTGCAATGTGTGCAATCAGTAGATGTCCTCCTTGAAAATGAGGACATTTTACACACTCAAACATTACAAGCTATGTTCAATGAAAATAACGACATTTCAGACAGTGAAATGTTAGACATTTTATTAAATTTTGAAACACAATAAATAATTGCTTAAAAAAAATAAATAATAATAATCAACAAAACCAACAATCAATTAACATACAGTATTTGAAAAGTCTATCATTCTTTTTTCCTCATAGTACGCTCCCCGGGCCGCTTCCCGGTTCGCGAACCGGGCGCTATCCACGCAAAAAAAACAATTTTTTTTTTTTTTTGTTGCCCCGCTGGGCCCTTTTAAAGCCTCCACATCAAACCTAGGGGGTCAGGGAGGATCTACTATGCCCCCTTATGGTCATTTCCCCCTTTGTTTTGGCCTCCTCTTGTCTCTCGATCCTACCGAGAGACAAGATGGCGGCCGCTCCGGACTGTTTAGAATGTTGACAGACACCGGAGAGCCAATCAGCTTCGCTACGCGAAGTTCCGTTACGCGTCAAGTACGCGAACCGGAGTGCTGCCCGGAACGCGCTTATAGATATATATCTTTTTTTGAACGTTAATTTCTCAAAATCCACTGGATCACATATATTGAGACCTAGCAAAGGCACATCGGGCTACCAGTCCCTACAATTTTGCCAAGTTTCGTGCAAATCCATTCAGCCATTCGGGCTAAAAGTGAGGCCAACCGCCCTATGGAAATTAACATGGGAAAAACACGTTTTGGGACCCCCCTTTTTTCTCAGCCCCCCCTTGACAAACCCCCCCAAATTTTCAGTATCTGCTCAGAAACAAAATGTTCCATTTTCCTGAAAATTTCAGCCAGTTCCGTCCACAAACGCCAAAGTTATTAGACATAGAATTTTCAAAAATCCCATTTAGAAAAAATCCTAACTAACCAGTAGGTAATATATATATATATATATTACCTACTGGCGGTCGCCAGTAGGTATATATAGTTAGGATTTTTCTCTATGGGTTTTTTGAAAATTCTATGTCTAATAACTTTGGCGTTTGTGGACGGAATTGGCTGAAATGTTCAGGAAAATGGCACATTTTGTTTCTGAGCAGCCCCTGAAAATTGGGGGGGGGGTTCGTCCAGGGGGGGTCGAGAAAAAAGGGGGGTCCCAAAACGTGTTTTTAACATTGAGTTTTCCATAGGGCGGTTGGCCTCACTTTTAGCCCGAACGGCTGAATGGATTTGCGCGAAACTTGGCAAAATTGTAGGGACTGGTAGCCCGATGTGCCTTTTGTAGGTCTCAATATATGTGCTACAGTGGATTTTGAGAAATTAACGTTTAAAAAAAGATATATATCTGTAACAGCGGACCGGGCAGCGCTCCAGGACGCGTACTTTTCGCGCAACGGAGCTTTGTGAAGCGAAGCTGATTGGTTCTCCGGCGTCTGTCAACATTCCAAACAGTCCGTAGCGGCCGCCATCTTGTCTCTCGGTAGGATCGAGAGACAAGAGGAGGCCAAAGCGAAGGGGCAAATGACCATAAGGGGGAATAGTAGATCCTCGCTGACCCCCTAGGTTTGATGTGGAGGTTTTAAAAGGGCCCCGCGGGGCAAAAAAAATAAATAATAATAATAATCGAACGGCTGAATGGATTTGCACGAAACTTGGCAAAATTGTAGGGACTGGTAGCCCGATGTGCCTTTGCTAGGTCTCAATATATGTGCTTCAGTGGATTTTGAGAAATTAACGTTCAAAAAAAGATATATATCTGTAACAGCGCACCGCTTCGCGTACTTTTCGCGTTACGGAGCTTTGCGAAGCGAAGCTGATTGGCTCTCCGGTGTCTGTAAACATTCCAAACAGTACGTAGCGGCCGCCATCTTGTCTCTCGGTAGGATCGAGAGACAAGAGGAGGCCAAAGCGAAGGGGCAAATGACCATAAGGGGGCATAGTAGATCCTCGCTGACCCCCTAGGTTTGATGTGGAGGTTTTAAAAGGGCCCCGCGGGGCAAAAAAAAAATAATAATAATAATAATCGAACGGCTGAATGGATTTGCACGAAACTTGGTAAAATATTAGGGACTGGTAGCCCGATGTGCCTTTGCTAGGTCTCAATATATGTGCTTCAGTGCATTTTGAGAAATTAACGTTCAAAAACAAGATATATATCTGTAACAGCGCTCCGCTTCGCGGAGATAAAATTATATCTGTATTACCTAGCTGTTGCTAACACCAGTTAGCGACGGCTAGTAGGAGATAGCGACCATCTTGGGCCCCACTTTGCATGTGAGTGATATTTATCACTAATGACATGCAAAGTGGGCATGCCAAGATGTTAGCGACTGGAAACAGTCGCTAACATCGCTATCTCCTATTATCAACTTTTGGAAATATTTGAGATAAGCGCGAATATCTCCAAAAAGTAACAGCTGCCCTGAGCAGTTCTTAGCCATGTTATCCAATGGGAGGTGGATAACATGGCTAAGAGCATTAGCTCGGTAATGCATGAATATCGCTGAGTTTTCAGCGATATTAATGCATTGCGGTCGTTTTTTATCGTATTTGCGATAAACCTTGATAATAGCAAGGTTTATCTGCGATAATTTCTGACGGTAAAAAAATCTTTGCAATGCATCGTTAGGGATAAATATCGCTTAACTTTGGTAATATGCCCCAACGTCTGTTAACGTTCGATTCAAAGGAAATCAGGAAGTGTTGAAAAACATTGTCTGCGCCATCTTGTCTTTTTTCAAATGCCACACTTTTGTCGTGCACGGCAGCCATTTTAGATGCCTTGACCAGACCCACTCTGTGCACGCTGTCGATCCTTAGCATGGCTCCCCACCCTCGCAAGCATCTCACCCAGGCAGTGGTCACCCCCGCTCTCTGTCTTATGCATGAGTAATAAACCTCCCCCCATCTGCGCTGCTCTTCCCTGAGAATCACACCCTGTGCCCACCCGACACCTCCCTTTCGCCCTATTCACTACCGCACCCTCTGACACTCCTTTTCCTCTGTGTCCGATTGTCCAGGCCGGTCCTAGGCTATCAGCTAGCCCTGCAGATGTAGTTTATGGCCACAGCTGTAAAGAATCACCCCTCTTCAAAGGAGTTATAGTAGATCAAGGCCCACACTCGATGAGATCCGTCACAGCAGAAGCGTTGCTATTATCTGAAAACCATCCTGTATTGTGATTGGGGAGGGGACCGAGCGTGAAGCGGAAGATTCCAGGGATGACTCTTTGTACATCAAAGTTTTTACAATTATGTGTCACATTAAAAATATATAGCACTCCGACAAAGTAGTAAGATTATAAAACTTTAATAATTTATAAATATATACAAGAAAACAAAAATAGTAATAACATATAAACATTTTTAGGGAAAAACAACGAAGTAGCGGTCGGCTGTGCGAATAGTCCCAACGCAGCACAACGTCCAGATTTCCGGCGTGGGGCGTCGCGGGGGGTGGGTCATCAGTAGCAAACTGTTGTGCGAATAGTTCCAAGGCAGCAGAACGCGCCGAAATCTAGATGACACGAAAGTGATGTCTAGTAAGTTGCCACCCAGCAAATAACGGCGTGGGGCGTCGCGGGGGGTGGGTCATCAGTAGCAAACTGTTGTGCGAATAGTTCCAAGGCAGCAGAACGATGGCACCAAGGTGATGTCCAGTAAGTTGCCGCACTGGTTTTGGTATCCTACAATGCTGCTCCGAATAACGGCGTGGGGCGCCCCGGGGGAGGCGGCGTGAACGGGCCTCTCCAGGTGGAGTGTCATCTGTTGTAGTGGGGCGCCCCTTTACCGTTTCAGTTGCCATTCCGTCCGTTTTTGGTCCACTGTGTCAAAAGCCGCAATTCAGCTGAGTTGCGCCCACTCTTGCGGTGCAGCGATAGGCGGCTGTCACAGGACTCTCAAAATGGCGGCAGGCTCTTTCCTTTTTGGGCCTGGTCCACTGAAATGGCCCTGGGACACCTTGGAAATCGGACGCTTGTCTGCTAGGTCTTGGACCCCATTCTCGAAAGCGTCCCCTCCGCCTTGAGAATTCATCAAAAGTTTTGGGGGCCCCGACTCCTGCAGGCTTCTGGTGGGGAGCGGCTGCCATGATTGCTCGCGGAATGACCACGACGGAGCTACGAGATGGTGGTGCTCTCATGCTGACGCCAGATAGTCTGAAACATCCAGAAACAAGGTGGGGCTTTCATCGTTTGGGAAAAAAAAAAGTTTTCATCCAATGAAAAGTGTTGTTTTTAGGTCATATGATCAAGCCTTCCATCATTAGGAAACCAAAAGTAAAATGAACCAATGAAAAGTTTTATAAACAAGTCACATGACCTATTATGCGGCATAGGGTATAAAATGCGGAGAAAATACGTTGGCACGTGAGGCGGCGTCAGTAGCGGACCGATGTGCGAATAGGCCGAAGGCAATACAACGCGCCAAGATCCGGATGGCACCGAGGTGGTGTCCAGCAAGTTGCAGCACTGGTGTGGCCATCCTACAATGCTGAAAGTCGGCGTGGGGCGCCCCGTTGGCCTGTGAGTTTGCGTCAGTAGCGGACCGATGTGCGAATAGGCCGAAGGCAGCACAACGCGCCAAGATCCGGATGGCACCGAGGTGGTGTCTAGTAAGTTGCCGCACTGGTGTGGCCATCCAACAATGCTGAAAGTCGGCGTGGGGCGCCCCGTTGGCCTGTGAGATGGCGTCAGTAGCGGACCGATGTGCGAATAGGCCGAAGGCAGCACAACGCGCCAAGATCCGGATGGCACCGAGGTGGTGTCTAGTAAGTTGTCGCACTTCTGTGGCCATCCTACAATGTTGAAAGTCGGCGTGGGGCGCCCCGTTGGCCTGTGAGATGGCGTCAGTAGCGGACCGATGTGCGAATGGGGCCAAAGGCAGCGCAACAATATTTTCTGACTGACACCACAAGGCGCTGAGATGCCAAGATCCGGATGGCACCGAGGTGATGTCTAAGTTGCGGACTGATGTGCGAATGGGGCCAAAGGCAGCGTAACAATATTTTTTGTATGGAAGATACCACTAGGCGTTGAGATGCCAAGATTCGGATGGCACCGAGGTGATGTCTAGCAAGTTGCTGTACTGGTGTGGTCATCCTACAATGCTGAAACTCGGCGTGGGTCGCCCCATTAGCCTGTGAGATGGCGTCAGTAGCGGACCGATGTGCGAATAGGCCGAAGGCAGCACAACGCGCCAAGATCCGGATGTCACCGTGGTGGTTTCATAGTTGAGAGGCACTTCATCTGCAGTGGGGCGCCGAGATCCGGATGGCACCGAGGTGATGTCTAGCAAGTTGCTGTACTGGTGTGGTCATTCTACAATGCTGAAAGTCGGCGTGGGGCGCCCCATTAGCCTGTGAGATGGCGTCAGTAGCGGACTGATGTGCGAATGGGGCCAAAGGCAGCGCAACAATATTTTCTGAAGAGAAGACACCAAAAGGTGCTGACATTCCAAGATCCGGATGGCACCGAGGTGGTGTCTAGCAAGCTATGCAGTTGAGTTGTGTGCGCACTTGCGGCGAATAGGTCGAAGGCAGCATAACAATGTTTTTTGAATAGAAGACACCACAAGGCGTTGAGATTCGGTTACCACCGAGGTGATGTCTAGCAAGTTGCCGCACTGGTGTGGCCATCCTACAATACTGCTCCGAATAACGGCGTGGGGTGCCCGAAGGGGGGGGGAGCCGGCGTGAATGGGCCTTCCTAGGTGGAGGCTCGTCTGCTGTAGTGGGGCGCCCCTTTACCGTTTCAGTTGCCATTCAGCTGAGTTTCGGCTGCTCTTGATGCTACAGCGACAGGCGGCTGCAAGAGGACTCTCAAAATGGCGGCCTGTTCTTTGGATTTGGGCCTGGTCCACTAAAATGGCCCTGGGACACCTTAGAACTCGGACGCTCGATTTTTTTTTCCTTTCCTGTACATGCAAAAAAAGGTAAATGCCCGGTACGTTACACGCTTCATCTGCCACGATGAACTCTCCAGAGGAACCGAAAAAAAATATAGTTGTGGTAACTATACCATGCATCGTCATATGGAGAGGTGGCACCAATTAATTATAGTGCTGCATAAAAGAGAGATTTGGAGGAGAACCCCTGACCTGCTAGTACATTCATCAAAGAAGTGGCACTGAGAGCTTCAGAGGCAAGGGAAACGGTCCCAAATATTTAGAAGAACTTTGGAAAGATTAAAATGACATGTTTAGATTGTGGCAAATTAATTTCATGTGGACAGATGAGTGTTACTCTAATAAATACAGCATATGAACATCATCATAGTCGATGGTTGGTAGAGACATTTTGACTATATCCTGGACCTGCCCGTCCTCGCCCAAAATGGCGGCGGAATAAATGGGACTCGTAACTCCTTGTTGTGTACTGGTTGCAGAACCTTGAAATCACGAGATACGTATGCAGTTTTGAAGCACATGGCGGGCGGGGACGAGAATTGATTGATTATTTCGACATCCCTATTGATATTAAGTTCTGATGTGTTATTGATTACTGTACTGTTGAAAGTTCGAATTAACGTCACCCATGGTACTTGCCCGCAAATGTATATCTAGATAATTTTATTGTAACTGGCCCTGTCGTATTTTAATTATAAAATGTACGTCCACCGATTCCGTAACTGTTAGACACCTTAGTTCTTGCAACCTAATGGCCCGCCCGTTACGTTCCTCTACAGTGTAAATGTCTATTCATCATATACGATTACAGTTTGCTCTGTGGCAGGCCCACGTGGTTATAGGCTCGTATTTGTATAATGAAATTTTCACAATAAAGGTTTTTAAAAGAAAACATGGTAGTAGTATATACATTGGTAAAGTTTTTAATAATAGTGACTGTTTTAGAATCATTAAAAGGCAAGTGAAATAAAGCAGACCAATTACATGAAGGGTAAAAGGTATAATACGAAGGAACGCAGTAAAGATAAATGGTCAAGGGCTGTTGTGTTTTCTATTCCTGCAACATAAAGTGATCGATAAGAATCTCATATTCAGGCGTATCGGCGACTAAGACAGCAGGTCGACCCTCTTTTGCTCAACGGCTCCGTCATGGGACGAAGAAACGCTCTTTTTCTCGAAAAAAGAATATATTTTACTTGCAGGACAGTTGTAAAATTTCCGGGAAAGTACATTAGCCTGGAACATTATAACATATATTTAAGAAAAAATAATGTTTGGAAGTAATGAAAAGCGTAATTTTTAGGTCATATGACCAAGCCTCTCATCATTACAATAAGAAAAGTAAAATGAACCAATGAAAAGTTTTATTAACAAGTCACATGACTTGTTATGCTTACGTTACGCGCTGCGCGCCCCGGATGACTTCCGGATGCGCTAACGCGGCGCGTCATATGACGCATTACGCGACAACGCAGGTACAGAATATAGTCAAAATGTCTCCACCAACCAGCGGTCGGAACACAACCCCTTTCAGCAGGCTAAATAGTTCTGTTAAATGACAACAGAAGGGACAGGCAACAAGAACCATCAGTCAAAGAGGGGAGGGCTAGTTCTTCTCTACCGGGTTACATTGGGGCGCTACCGGAACTGATCGCATTGGTAGTCTACAGTGTTTCTGGATGTTTCAGACTGAAGCTGGGGTTAGCATGAGAGCAGCACCATTTCGTAGCTCCGTCGTGGTCATTCCGCAACCAATCATGGCAGCCGTTCTTTATCGTTATTTTGGGCGGGGTGGGTGGCGGAGCCGAGCTGTTTTGCAGCCATCATTGTGTGGAGTTCAGTTCATCTCACTAGTTTTGTATTTGTCATGAGGGGTTGTTCCTAATGTTTCTATTTTAGCGAGGTCAAAAAGAGATCCCATTAGTGGCCTACTGATTTTGCTCGATTCCTTTTCTTTTTTTTTACACGATTTTTCGTTATCTGCAAAGACTAAACAGAGTATTGCGACTCTGTGTTTGTTTGTAAATAGAGAATGAACCAAAGAGAACTAATTCTAAAACAGTAAATACTTGGATAACTTTCAATCAAATGGAGAGAGAAGCAGGCACGACGGATTACTACGGGGGCAAAGGCCTGCGTTAACTACCTTTCACTATCTGCAAAGAGAGAGTACTCCTAATAGAAATGAGGGGGGGGGGCACCATTCAAAGCAGATCAGTGTGCATAAACACGAAAATGTTTTCACTTACCACGTACTTGACATTCGACAGCTTATGATATTTGCTATTAAAAAACCATTGAAATTCACTGAAAAAACCATAGGTTATAGACCATATATAGTTAGGAATTAGCATTTACAAAACCTTGAAAATTCACTGAAAAAACCATAGGTTATAGACCATATATAGTTAGGAATTAGCATTTAAAAAACCTTATTTTACTCACACAAAACCATTGAAATTCCATATATAGTTAGTTGCACTAACTATATATCGCGCACCCGCAATCCACTGCTGATCATGTCACATATTACATCATTCATGACATGGTCAGTGACATCACTGATGACATCACTGATGACATCTCAAATGACATCACTGATGACATCACTGATGACATCTCATTTGACATCATTCTTGTGCTAATACGATAAACCTCTTCAGACTCTAATATAACCTTAGATACACTCAGTGTATACAGACACTCACACACTGCCACTCATCCATGGAGTTACTCACACACCCAGTCAGTCATGCAAAGAAACAATCTCACCTCCATTTCTTCAACTATACAGTTAAACACACCTTACTTATTGAAACATATACTAACACATATTTACTCTCTTATACAATCCCTGATACAAGTTCACAATGATCGATACAACCACTCACTCATTCAGTGGCTCTCATGCACAGTTATTTATATATGCCAACTCTCACATGTACTGTGTTTTACATATGTACTTACTATGACATGTAGCATTGAGATATCCATTCACTCATCAATACACTCATGCACACAGTCAACTGCCCATGTAGCTGTTTCCACATGCACTCTTGAACTCATACACCTAGTGAATAAACTGCTCACACATCTATGCATAGAGTCACACACCTTCCAGCCACCCCCACACAAACTCAATCTCCCATAGAAATACTTGGGCAACCAATTAATAACACATATAGCCTCTCGTATAGCTAATGATCAACACATGCAGCAGTTTACAGAACAACAGACATAATGATGCACAAATTAAGACAGTTTAGTCACTAACCCATGCATTCAGTGAGACACATTTAATCACTCACTCATACAGTCAGTCACGCACCTACTAAATCCTTCATCCAGACACTTATACATCCACTCATTCTTCAATATGTAAGACATATTTTAACTTTACAGAAACATACAGTCACTGGATGTTGTCATCAGTGATGTCATCAGTGATGTCATTTGAGATGTCATCAGTGATGTCATCAGTGATGTCACTGACCATTTCATGAATGATGTAATATGTGACATGATCAGCAGTGGATTGCGGGTGCGCGATATATAGTTAGTGCAACTAACTATATATGGAATTTCAATGGTTTTGTGTGAGTAAAATAAGGTTTTTTAAATGCTAATTCCTAACTATATATGGTCTATAACCTATGGTTTTTTCAGTGAATTTTCAAGGTTTTGTAAATGCTAATTCCTAACTATATATGGTCTATAACCTATGGTTTTTTCAGTGAATATATATATATATATACATATATATATATATATATATATATATATATATATATATATATATATATATATATATATATATATATATATATATATATATATATATATGCACACACAGAATTGGCGTGCTTAAGCCACTTCGGCGGCGGGCTCTCGACGGGGTTCGCCAACCCCCTCAAATTACACACACTCCTGGCCTGAATCCTTTCGCGGAGAAACCAGAGTCGGAGCCCAATTATATTACGGTGCTTCATCAGTGTTTATTCAGCAGAAAAAAACACACTCCCAACGCGTTTCGAGATCAGCCGATCTCTTGCTCACGGGTGGAGCTTACCGGCACCATCATTCATTTAAAGAAACATTCTAAGTTGTAAGGTGTACCACGTGATCATAGACATAGAGAATTTCTTCAGATTACACGCTGTGTTAACCAAATAACCATTTCATGTGAATATATTATTATATGCAGAAACTAAATCAGTTATAAACGAAAGTCACCGTTCATCTGGCAATTAGAATTCAATTACGAACTAATTCACGAACTAATTTAACATTGCGAGTAAACAAAATATCCTGCTTGGTGGCCATGTGAAAATTAATCTTTTCATAATTAACAGCCAATAGTCGTACAATACCCCAACTGTATTAATTGCATACAATTGTGAAATAGTTCGTGATTTAACAATACCGCCCAAGTGGGCATATGTCGTGTATTCTGTTTGGCCCATAGAATGACTTCCAAATTCAGCCCAAGTGGGCACAATCAATGAGAACTTCATGCTCCTGAAAAGGAAAAAAAAAAACACAGCTGTATATGACAAATCTTACTTTACAGATCTGTGTACTATTAAAACCAATTAAAATCCTTGAATTTCAGTTACCCAAGAAGCAGCATCATATTCCCACACCAAATTAGACTATTACTCAAACCTGGAGGTGAATGGCTAACTCCTCCCCCAAGTTGTGTCCCACAGGCTGCATGGTGTTGTACATTATGATATACTTTGATTCTAGTTTTCTCAGTTCCAGCCATCTGTTACCTCCCCTTTCATTGCTTTCAACGCTGTCCAGAACACACAATTTCATTAAGTTCGGATTCTTGTTATGTTTCTCGGCAAAGTGCCTAGCTACAGGATATTGTTGGTTCACATTCCTGATAGCTCTCTGGTGTTCTAAAATTCTGAGTTTTGCTTGTTTCGTGGTACACCCTATATAAAACTTCTTACAGGGACATTCCAGTGCATAAATAACGTACTCTGTTGTGCAGCTCAGATGTTTGGTAATCTTATGTGCACAACGGTCGTTGGACAGTTGTATGGATTTGCAGTTGTTACTATATTTGCAGGCCTTACACCTGCGACAGGGATAGAATCCTTGAATAGTATTGGTTTTCTGGCTACCTTTTATCAATGTGCTGCTTAATATATCCTTAAGGGATTTCGCTTTTCTGTATGTCAGAGAGGGAATGTCATGAATGGCTTCCCTGATATCCTTATCAAGCTTGAGAGTATCCCAATATTTGAGTAAACATTTACGCAATCTCCACGATTGACTGTTATAGGTAGTTATAAAACGTACCTTTTCCTCAGTGTTGTGTTGTCTGGGAATTAACAGCTCTCTTCTATCCATGGCATTGACCCTCAAGACCGCCTGCTGGATTACCTTCTGACTGTATCCTCTTTCAGAGAACCGTTTGATCATTATCTGGCTCTCTGTGGAAAAGCTTTCAGCCGAGCTACAATTTCTCTTAGCCCTGATCAATTCACCAACTGGTATACTGCGTATGAGGCTAGTGGGATGACTGCTCCCTGCATGGAGCAGACTATTGCCTGCTGTATTGCCCTCTGTAGGTAATATTAATAAGAAATATACAATATTTTTCTCGTAGGATAGCGGGAGGGTATAATTTACTATTACCACTCCAGTGAGTGCAACAGTAGGGAAAGTGTTAGATAGCGTAGGGGTAAGAATTACTATTCCCACTCCAGTGAGTGAAACAGTAGGGAAAGCGTTGGATAGCAGGAGGGTAAAAATTACTATTCCCACTCCAGAGAGTGCAACAGTAGGGAAAGCGTTGGATAGCGTGGGGGTAAAAATTACTATTCCCACTCCAGAGAGTGCAACAGTAGGGAAAGCGTTGGATAGCGTAGGGGTAACAAATACTATGCCCACTCCATAGAGTGCAACAGTAGGGAAAGCGTTGGATAGCGGCATGGTAAAAATGACTATTGCCACTCCAGGAGTGCAACAGTAGGGAAAGCGTTGGATAGCGTGGGGGTAAAAATTACTATTCCCACTCCAGAGAGTGCAACAGTAGGGAAGGCGTTGAATAGCGTAGGGGTAACAAATACTATGCCCACTCCAGAGAGTGCAACAGTAGGGAAAGCGTTGGATAGCGGGAGGGTAAAAATGACTATTCCCACTCCAGAGAGTGCAACAGTAGGGAAAGCGTTGGATAGCGGGAGGGTAAAAATTACTATTCCCACTCCAGAGAGTGCAACAGTAGGGAAAGCTTTGGATAGCATAGATGTAAAAAATACTATTTCCACTCCAGAGAGTGCAACAGTAGGGAAAGCGTTGGATAACGAGAGGGTAAAAATTACTATTCCCACTCCAGTGAGTGCAACAGTAGGGAAAGTGTTGGATAGCGGGAGGGTAAAAATTACTATTCCCACCCCAGAGAGTGCGACAGTAGGGAAAGCGTTGGATAGCGTAAGGGTAAACATTACTATTCCCACTCCAGTGAGTTTAACAGTAGGTACAGTAATGATTTAATATTTTAATAAAAATAAATTAATTATTAATACCAATAAAATATTAATTAAAATGAATTACACATTTAATATTATGTAATAATTAATTAATTAGAAATACAAATACATATTAGTTATAAAAAATTAATTACCTATTCATAATTAATTAACAACGAATTAATTTTTTAATAAAAAAAATAATTAATAATAAAAATTCATACGAATTAATAATTAACAGTAAATTAATTATCAATACACAAAAAGTATTTTAATATGTAATTAATTACAATTACATTACTTCCCACCCTATTCCCCTATAAACCCACAACCGGCTACAGAAAATAAATTAATACAATTATCAAATAATGAATTAATAAAAATGAATCACCAATTATTAAAAATTAATTACCAATTAAAAATGAATTAACAATAAATAAAATCAATACCAATAAATAAAAAAGAAATTATTTACTTAAATACAATTAAATTACTTCCCACCCTATTCCCCACTACGGAAAATAAAATAATAAAATTAACATAATTATCAATTAATCAATTCATAAAAATTAATTACCAATTAAAAATTAATTAACAATAAATTCAAAATGAATACCAATAAATAAATAAAAATATTGAATTACTTACAATTAAATTACTTACCACCCTATTCCCCTATACACCCACAACCCACTACAGAACTAAAAAGCAAAATTAAATTAAAGATAATTATTAATTGCTAAATATTAATATTTAATTTAATATAATTAAATTACTTCCCATCTTATTCCTATATAAACCCACAACTCGCTACATAATTAAATTACGCAAAAATTAAATAACTTTAAATTCATTCTTAAAATAAATTAAACGTACATTACAAAAATAATATACACTTTTCACACATATACTAACATACAAAACACTTTAATAAATTTGATATTATTAAAAATTCGTATATTTTAATGCCTATATTATGTACTTCGATATTTTGACTTCTATATTTTGACAATCAATATTAAATTACTTTCCTTCAATTCGATATTTTTAACCACTATATTGTGTCCATTCAATATTTTGTCCATTCTATATTTTTACTTCTATATTATGTCCCTTCTATATTTTTTTCCGATATTATGTCTAGTTACCTTCATGGGAAATGGTTTGATGGGTAGTGGACTGGACTGCATGAGGAAAGGATTGGTCTGAATTTATAGAGAACTGGTCTGCATGGGAGAGGATTAGTCTGCATGGAAAGTGGATTGGTTTGCCTGGAGAGTACATGGGACTTCTTTAAGGAGTGCATGAACTGCATGGGGAGGAGCATGTCACTGCCTGTAGAGTGGATGGGAATGCATGTTGGAAGATGTGCCCAGGGCCGGACTGGCTACCGGGCAGTTGTGTGTGCTGCCGAGCTAGGGGCTAATTTCTCTGTGGTGGGGGCTTATTTCGTTGATGGGGACATGCGTGCGATTTGAAATAAAAAAAGCAAAACGAATTTCGTTTTGCACACGCAGATCCCCGTCAACGAAATTAGCCCCCAGCACGGCAGCACACACAACTGCCCGGTAGCCAGTCCGTCCCTGGATGTGCCTACAGATCAAGCAATAGGACACTTTTGGGAGGGGGGGGACTGTATGAAGAAGCACATGTTACTCCTTGGGGAGTGACTGGAACTTCATGTGGAAAGAATAGGACTATGTAGATTGTAATGTGACTACATTGGGAGAGGATGGGACAACATGGAAGAGCACATGCTACTGCATGGGGAGTGTATGGGAGTGCATGGTGACTGGACGGGACTTCATAGATAGTGGATGGGACTTCGTTCAGAGTGGATGGGACTGCATGGAGGAGCACCCATTACTGCCAGGGGACTGTGAAGGGGGTTGATTAGACTGTGAGTGGTGAATGCAAGCAGCAGAGGAGAATCTGTAAGAAAGGTCCTCATTTAGGGAGGAAGCATCGCTGCTGCCAGCCTAAACACTGCCACCACCCTACAACCCACTACCATTCCCCTTGATTTCAAGGGCAGCTGGGTTGTAAGGAGTGGTGGCATGGAGTGGTTAGACATTGGCATGGCAGGGCAAGCAAAGGATTGCTGCTATCCCTGTAGCCCATAGTGGACTGACAGGAATGGCATGCTGCTGAGACATAACTGTGCTGGTGAAGCCCCTGAGATTCCCCTACTGATGCCAAAGGCAGGTCTGTTATTGTTGATTTCCCAGGCCTGAGGCTCAAAGGCACACTGGTAATCCCCATAAGTAACTTTTAGTGTGTACCAAGCCCACCTTACGAAATGGAGAATCCTGGGGTTACCCTTGCCAAAGACACACAGGGGCATATTACCAACCAATAGAGATAATTTTTGTCTCTAACTTATTTAGAGACAAAAATTATCGCCGCAAATCGGCGATTTTTATCGCAGATAAACCTTGCTATTAGCAAGGTTTATCGCAAATGCGATAAAAAACGGCCGCAATGCATGAATATCGCTGAAAAGTCAGCGATAATCATGCATTATCGAGCAAATGCTCTTAGCCATGTTATCCACCTCCCATTGGATAACATGGCTAAGAACTGCTCCTGGGCAAGTGTTAGCTTTTGGAGATATTCGCGCTTAGCGCGAATATCTCCAAAAGTTGGTAATAGGAGATAGCGATGTTAGCGACTGTTTTCAGTCGCTAACATCTTGGCACGCCCACTTTGCATGTCATTAGTGATAAATATCACTGACATGCAAAGCGGGGCCCAAGATGGTCACTATCTTCTATTAGCTGTCGCTAACTGGTGTTAGCGACAGCTTGGTAATAGGGAGATAATTTTATCTCCGCTTTCTTGGCTTTTAAAGCCAAAAAAGCGGAGATAAAGCCCCTTGATAATATGCCCCACAGTTTGCTTGTTGAGTCACTAGCTCAGAGCTGGCGGTAGCCCCAGAGCACAGGCACAACCAACATGTGCACCCCCTCTCTGAATTCATGCACAGAATCAGATAATAAAAGAAAAGTCCTGGCCATCTTGTTTTTATGCCTCTACTGACCTCTGGCTGTTATGTGGGCACCCATACACCCAATAAATTAAGGATAAGCCTTGACTGCATTTTGATCAATCTCCTGTCAATCTTCACAGTGTTTTCCACCTTTTCCTGTGGAATTATTAGGCTGTCAGTACCGAAGCACAATGTAAACTAGTAATCACATTCTGTAGCATTGGTCTCAGGATGCTCTCAGTGCCTCAAGCCTTCTTAGGGGTTAAGTGAAAGGTTGGAGTCAGTCAACATGGTCGTTTTGCCACTGTACTGTAGATACACCTTTGTAAATACTGAGCTGGATGGCAATAATTAAGACTTCCGATTTTCTGTTTTTACTGATTTATACAGATAAATACAGACAAAAAACAATCTATTTCCTGTCTGTATTTATTTTTAAAAGCAGACAAATGCAGAAAATGATGCTTCTTGTGAGTGACTCGCCTTGTTGTCCTTCATGAATTCAAGACCAACTACTATGCAGATAGACACACAGGGTATCTAAAAACAGATGAGATTCCCTTAAATACAGGCATATGTTAACATATATTTGTATATAATGGTAATATTTTCCTGTTGTAGTTTTGTTTTGTTACATTTGCCTGCTTAATTTGTAAAAACGCGACAGGCACCAAAGTATGAGTGCATGCTGATCAGTCAAATAAAGGTGGAAATATACCATTTTACAACTCAATGTATTCTCTAAACATAAAATAAATATGGATAAATACCAATAAAATGGCCCAAAAATAAATATGGATAAATACAGATGGAAATGTTTAAAAAAATAAATACCAGAAAACTGGGAGCCCTGCCAATAATGTGCACGAGGTGCACATGTGCCATTGTGGCACAGAGCATAGCGCCCCAAAACCCACACAGTTGGGTATTTATAGGTGACAGGTGATTTCTGACACCACTCCTTTATGTGTACTTTTACTGTGTTGTGTCCTGTGGGCTGCTTGCATTTATTGGGTTTCTGGCATTCATTTTTTTTTTTGATGTTTTGGTTGCAGGGCATGTCCTCAGCCGGCTCCCACAGTTCCAGTGTTCCTGGGGCTCTATTAATTTTTTACTGTGGCCATCTGGTTCGTGAGGATTAAACACACTCCTGCACACAGGGCCCTCTGTTATGATTTCTGTGGTGCATGTGTTTTTTTCTGCTCAGAGCACCTAAGCTGTTGGCTTTAACCAAATTTGTAACGCTTTCAAGTGTTTTCTGTGAAACATTTCTGAAACAAAGTACTCACAAGGCACAGGTAAATAGTTTAATCTGTATATTCTTCAAGAGGAGTCGTAATACCAGGAGGGAGCTGCTAGCCATCCCAGTAACGGTCCCCGCACGTTGCCACCAACCCGCCACATTCCAAAATAACCCAAACACGACGGAATGCCATGTGAATGATCAACCAAATACAACACATCTCTCTTCCTGCATTGAATAACATCAGAATTAGAACAGAAGTAGAATACACCTCACCCAAAACAAAAAACACAAAGAGCAAGCTAAATAAAAACAAACCAGATTGTACATTGCTAGACTTATACATAAGTACATTTCATCCCATCACATTGACCCCAAGCCATACTGATCTAGCCTTTCCTGAGCTAGATCACGTTCTTCCTTTCTCATCTCATACTCCCTTCATGTTCGCCCTTCAAACGACAATCAGCAACTTTCACCACATTCTCATAGTTCCATATGTTGCCATCACCTAAGAGTACCGTGTAGGGGTACACATTTTTTACTCGTAAAGGTGTCGAAAACGTTGCCAAACCTTTGTCCTCTCTTTGCCCTTTTTGCCCATTCTCCTACTCCAAACTCTTTTTCTTTGTTCTGAGACATTTTCCGCCCAGTTCTTTCTTTCCACCCCTTTGGAAATCAGACCTCTTGCTTTCCTGCTCCGCATAATCTCAAAGGGTCCCTTCCCTGTTGCACTGTTGAGTGTTTTGCGATATACCCGCACCAGTTTCTTTACTGCAACCCTTCACTGACTGCCTTGACCCAATGCCAACTGTAAACCCTCCTTCAAAGTCCTATTGCACCTCCCTAATAATCCATTGCCCCACTGGTACTCATAGTACGGCTCGCAGGCCGCAAGCGGCCCGACACGCCTTCACTGGCGGCCCACGGACATTGCCTTGCAGTTTCCACGGCCAGTAGTAAACACAGAAGATGACCGCAGGAGCATAGGTAGTGAAATATGTTTTAATTAGGTATTCACTAAGTATGCTCCAGCGGCCATCTTCTGTGTTTACTGCCGACCTCTGTGACGTCAGGGCACCTTCAGAAAGCTTCCCAAAAGACCCTTTAAAAGTCAGCTGTAAGCGCTTTCCCACCTGACTTTTAAGGGTTTTTTGGGAAGCTTCCTGTTTGGACAGAAACAGATAAAGACACAGAGGACAGATAGAGGCAGAGAGACGGATAGAGGAAGAGAGACAGATAGAGACACAGAGGCAGATAGAGACAGATAGAGACAGGGACATGTAGAGACAGATAGAGATAGAGACAGAGAGAGACAGACAGAGGTAGAGACAGATAGAGGCAGAGACAGATAGAGGCAGAGACGGATAGAGGCAGTGACAGACAGAGACAGGGAGAGACAGATAGAGGCAGGGAGAGACATATAGAGGCAGAGACAGATAGAGACAGGCAGAGACAGATATAGGCAGAGACAGGTACAGGCACCATACAAACTCAAATATTCATTCAGCTACTATGGGACAAACTGCACGCCATTTTCAGTTACCGCTAGCTCTGGTATCCCCCCGCCCGCCTCATAGTTCTTTCAAAAACGTTATTTCACCATGAGTGGTAACACGATCAGTAAACTTAGCCTCTGACCATCTTGAATGTTAGTTTAAGGCTACCAACGCAAACTTGCTACACAAACCTAGAACTCTGTATGGACCAGAGATGTCAAGACCAATCTTCTTCCAGGGAGCATCATCTTGTCAACCTCGACTGGTGGATACTCCACCATCCTCTGCTACTTGTCGCTCCAAGTGCACGGCATACACTCCTTTATGCACTTGGTCGCACTCATGCCAGTATGCCCTTTGTGCGCCAACTTCAAGATGTGCCTGCAACTCCTCTAGCACCACTAATAGTTTGCTCTGAGTATCACCTCACACTCTACTGTGAAACTCTGTGCTCACATTTCTAAAAGACTCCGCTCCATCAGACTCTGTACCCTTCACCAGCCATCCCCTTGTCATGTACTTCACCTCTTACAAAGCGATATCCTCTTTTACTGCTTAGACCCTCTACTCATGAGATATGCAGCCCTTGATGAGAGTACTCACACTTAATACCAATCACTCCTCGTCCCCTTCAGTTATCTCATCTGAACTTTTAACAGGTAATCGTGAAAAACAATTGGCCATTATATTTTTTTTCCGGGGACACATTCCCCCTGGAAATTAAACTCCATCAATTTCAATACCCAATTGGTAATCCTTGATAATTCTTGACAAATACCCTTATTGGTAAAAACTTCCACTAAAAAACGATGATTCATTCATATTATGAAATCCCCTTCACATACAAATTTATGGAAATGACACATGCTCCACCAGCACACCATTCCCTCCATTTCAATGGTGGAAACATGAACTCAGCTCCTCCCAAAGGATACAAGGCATAGGCAATGGTTACCTCTCGCCCATCTATCGCCCACCTGGTCCTAAAAATAAATTATTGACTGGCTTTCACTCACTGTTAGAGCTAGGTCTCCAATCCAATTATTCCACTGTACTTGGAGATGTCAATTTTTATTTAGAATCAGCTACAGATAAAGATACATTAAATCTCCCAGAAATGTCATCTGAAATAGGCCTTAAAGAATTGATACATGACCCTACACACCTAGCTGGTCGTACGTTGGATTGACTTTTTTCCAATATCCTGCCATTTCAAACCCTACTGCATTCCATTATTCTAGTCCCACCATCGTGCGATACACTTTAATTATTAGTTATCCCCATCCTGTTAGATCACTACTACACAAGAAATTAAGTAGACCTTGGCATAAAATTGATCCTGCAGTATTAACACGTCAGCTGACACAGTCAACCTGACTTATGCACAGAAGCTAACTCCTCAGCCATTAGCTATACTCTATGGCTTGAATATAATTTTGCAAAATTAGCTCCCACTATTTCTGTAAATAAACATAGAGGGGTACCCTCGGCCCCTTGGTTTTCCGAGGCTTTAAGACTGGAAAAACAAGCATTCAGGAGGCAAGAGAGGAACTGGCGTAAACATTATGACAAATCCCAAAAACATCGATATAAAGCTATCCGTGCAAACTATAAAAAGATGGTCGTTAATTAATAAAGCCATTATTACATCGAACAAACTGAAAAAGCTGGCAACTCTAGTATTGTATTGTATTGTATTGTATATTGGATTTGTATAGCGCCTTATCACCCAGGGGTCTCTAAGCGCTTATAGTAAAGAATTGTTTCAGGTTATAACAAAACTCACGTCAGTTAATTATTCTATCTATAACCAAGAAGTTCGCAACATGCTTGCCCTGACGTTTAAAAATAAGGTTGACCAAATCTTTGACCTTTCGACAAATCTAAAGTTAATACAGACTTAAGAGACCAAGAAGTGACTAATGACATGCTGCTTACTGAATTAACTCCAACATCTCCAAATCAAGTAGCCGTCCTTTTTTTTAGCTTAGTGTCTTCTTCTATTCTATCCCATTAGAAATCTGAGGAAAATCCTCCCGATAATTCCCAGAAACACCAGGAAGACTGTTGTTTCCTCGTTAATCATGTCTAAAGTAGATTATTGTACTGTTTATACATGAAGCTCCAGGTCAAATTACTTGGGAAGCTTCAGGCGGTGCAGAATGCAGCCGCCAGATTGATCTTGGATATTCCCAAATATCTGCTGATATCTGTAGGCATTCAGGATCTTCATTGGCTTCCAGTGCAACAGCAAATTAAATTCTGTGTTGCTCTTAAGGCCTTGCACAGAGAAGGACCAACATTTCTATGGAAAGTTTAGGCTGGTACACTCCCAGTAGAAATCTTCGATCGGCTAATGCTAGATTGATTACCACAGTAAGAGTTAGAAAAGCGAGTTGGGAGGAAGGAGTTTCATTAGCAGTACAGCCAGGCTGTGAACCTCTCTCCTGTTCCATTTTAGCACTATTCCTACCCTTCTTGCCTTTAGAAAGCAACTCGAGCCTTGGCTGTTTAGAAATTAGCTATACCTCAGCACAGTTTGTTCATGTTCCTGAGAGCACCAAGACATCCATGGGTATTGCGCGCTATACACATTTTTATAACATAACACCACTGTATTGCTTCAAAACTGCCCCCAAACCCACACTGCTCACATTTATTGGTATTTATGCAGAAGCAGAGACGGGTGTCCCTATCTAGCTCTCCATTTTTGCCCTCACCATCAGGATGAAAAATATAAATCTGAATTCTGCAGCAGTGCCACCCTTCACTGCCTTTAAGGTAACTTCAAAGAGACTCGTTATAGTTCTTTCACTGTCTCATCATATTGGAACTGAAGCATTTTCAATTCTATGTAACTAAGCCATAGTTGTTGCTTATTTATATGATGCAACTAACAACCATTGACAAAGTCAATAGCCCTGGCTTGTTCTATGTGTAATGTTACTTGTATTATATATTTGGATGCAATGAATCAGCACAACACAATACCAGTCGGACGGCACACTATGCTCAGCACAGATGTTTACCTTAAATGTCTTTAAGCCAATCCCTTAACTACATTGGCCACGCCCCCCCAGTTTTTTCCATCCCTGGGTATTACTGACTGCTTGTTTTTCAAGTCCGTGGACTTTGCTGAATTGCGTGATTGACTTCACTTTTGGGGGTTTCCAGTCTCGTCATTTCGACTCGTGTTTTTTTTTTTTTAACCAGCTACTATACCGCAACTGTGCGCACGCGAATTCCTCACTTGTTGATTTCACAATCAAATTGCTTTTACTCTTTTTTTGTGGTATTGCGTCACAAACTGTTTCCAGCACAATTAAACAAATCCGCCTTTCTTGGCAGGGCCCACGAGATATTAAAGTGAAGATACAGCTTAGTAGGCAGAGGTAGGGAGCCTGGAAGAGAAGCGGCAGCTTGGAAAGTAAATTGGAGCAGTTACAGGAGGTGCCCTTCACGCTCCTGCCATGTAATGTGACAGATTTTATCCACCCCCACCTGTTCACAACGTCAACACTACCGTGGAGGAGATGGAACAAATGGAAAGTTAGGGACACTAACTTAAGTCCTATCTTTATTTCTTCGTATAACTCTGTGAAGGCTAATCTTAGTCACCTTTAACTTTTCAGAATTTGCTCAATTGGCTCTTTCAACTGTGGCATGGCATAATGTCTGGTGTTAAATGTCTTTAGAGCAAGGGTGTTCAACGTAGGCCCAAGAGGGCTGGTTCAGTCCAGATTTTCAGGACAGCCAGAGAAGATAGAGTGATATTTCCTGTAGTGTGCTACTCGCTTAAAAAGCTCTTCAACACCCTATCAGTGGTAGCAAGCATTATTTAAATGCAAACCTTTTTCCCTCTTGTATCCCTCCACTATCCTTCGGAATCCAAATAACTGACTAACATATCCAGCACTCAAATTACTTAACCCCTTCCGCGCTAATGACGGAACCGCTCCATCATCAGCCGCGGTAGCGCTGTGCTGATGACGGAGAGGTTCCGTCATGGCCCGCTCGACGCACCTGTGCGGCGCTGATTTTGCGCCTGCGCGGCGCGTTCTATTGAGCGGGCGGGGCCATGACGGAACCGCTCCGTCATGAGCACAGCTCAACCGAGGCTGGTGACGGAGCGGTTCCGTCACCAGCATGGGCGCGCCGCGTGCCCCCCCCCGCCCCTTAGCGCTGCGGCAGAATAGCGACTCCTCCGCTATGGCGGAGGTGCTTCACCTCGCCTGCTAGCAGCCGGAAAAATCCAAAGAAATAAACTGAGGCTTGGGGATGGGGTCAAGGTGGTGACAGGCTGGAGGGTTAGTGTTGGGCACTGCCTTCTCTGCGCTTGTGCGTTGGCCAGCCATCTGAGGCCTGTCATGCCACATGCGCAGTGAAGCTCTCTCCAACCCCAGCTGCATTGCTGGGATGGAGAGAACAGGAACAGGCACATGTGCCCAGTCTTTGTGGGATCACAAATCATTGCACTCAGGCCAATTCTGACGTTTCATTCAGCAGCATGAAAGCAGCATCAGTATTGGCTGCAGTGCCATTTAGGCAGGCCCGGACTGGCCGTTGTGGGCACCGGGCAATCCCCCGGTGTGCCGCAAGGGTGGGGGCCGGTTTTGGGCCCCTGGGGGCCGTTTTTGTTACAGGGCCGTTTTTGCCACATAGCTGCGAAATCGGCCCTGTAACAAAATCGGACGAAAACCGGCCCTGGCGAAGAGCTCGCTCGCACCCCCAAACCTCCCGGGGGGCCGGCCGAGCACTTTGCCAGGGCCGGTTTTGGTTCCCAGTCCGGCCCTGCATTTAGGAGCCTGTACCTGGAGAATCTAAGTGCAATGGGGCGAGGAGGTAAATGATTTTTTTGTCTGTCCCCGTTCTCCACCATGCTCCCCCTCCCCCGCCACTCTGTCAACTTGCTGGCCGCTACTGCTGGTGGCAGATGCTGGGCACCAGCACTCGCATGGTCAGTGATTGGCTGCCGCCCCCCCCTATGACCACACCAACCCCCAGACACAAGGAAATCTGAACATGATTATCTTTTGGAAGGCGGGGGGTCGTGGGACCCCCCGGCCGTATTTATTAAGATATAAAACAACAAATTTAAATGTACGATATGCAGTTTATACGAACAATCAGCAGGACATTAGATACATGATTGTCAACAGGTGTGAGAGACTATCCTTAACAAAAACTCTAATACAGATTGTTTCCTAACCGAATCTAACATCCTCATCTGAAATTTAGCATACTAACATTTCTGGCCAAATGGCAAGGTCGCTAACCGGTGTCAGGTCCTACTAGCTGCGCCTCACCACAAGATGTGCGCATGCGCAGCCGGGCCCGGTAATTACCCGGTCCACGCCGTGAACTCGATTTACCCACTTAAGGAGGCCCCCTACTCAGCGCCATCTGTTGACGTCATAAGTATGCGCGCGCGAGGTGGCTACCAGCCTAAGGAAAGCGTGACTCCTCCAACCCGCGCCCCTTTGAAGCACCAGTTACCTTGCCCCTGAAGTTCTAGGAAGGGCCAATGGCCCCTCCCCCTGGGCGGGAACCTCCATAGGATGATGCCCGCCCCCTCAGACCTTAAAATAGCTGCTCACCGGTCATGACCTTACCGCCACAGGGCAGCATTGTTGACCGACGATCTGGCCTCCCCCTTCCTAGCCCTAAACTTGGACTGATTTACTTAGCAAATCCCTCTAACCACGCCCAGAGATTATTCGACCACAGGACATTCCCCGCCTCAGTCAGGTGGACCCCGTCTCCCAGATAGAACTGCTTGCCCCAGATACACCCGTGTGGAATCGTCTGCAACCGGGGGGCTCGGAATAGTTTGTCCAGCTGTGTGTTGATCCTCTTTACCGAGTGATTCAACGCCCTGACAGAGTACCCCCCTCGCCACTGCCACCGGGGGATAAGTTGCGACCATACTACTGTGCAACCCGGGCAAATCCTCGTGACCCATCCAGCAGTGGAGATGATTTCCTCAATCAGGATGCGCCTCCCTAGTCTGGCCAAATCGTTCTCCCCCAGGTGAAGTATCACACACTGACGGGGGCGGGCTGCTGCGCTAAGAGTCCCTGGAAGAAGCACCTAAACTGGCTGAGGCACAGACCCCCCCTACCGAAAAAGGAGATATGGAACCCTTTCAACGCAGCCCTTTTTCTACGGTCTCCTGAAAGAAAAACATGTTTAGCACGCCTCACATAAGAGTGGCCCACAATCCAAATCGCCAATTTCGTGTGTCCTTCCTGTTGCTTGTGCTGCGATGGTGTTGATCGTTGACGCACGCCGGCGAGTTCCTCCCCTGCGTCACAGGTTTGAGAAACTGTAAAAAACCAGAAAGACACCAAGCGTGAGCACCGTCCTGTCACAACAAGTCAATTCGCACATAACGTTTGTAACATTCTGACGACCATCTCCCAATTCTCTTTACATTCTCAACCGGGAGACCCCTTGCTACTGCTTCAGTTGCTGCCCCAATCCTAAATGAGTGAGTGCCAAATTCCTTGGGGTCAAAACCTGCCTGTCTGACTGTCAGCTCCAAGACTCGCCTAAACTGGTACCTGGTCAACGGCGTGCCATCGGCGTGACACAACAGTGCACCCCCCATGGTGCCCCCTCGCTGCCTGTGGAGGAACTCCACATGTGAAACCGGGCAGCAAGGGTTGGCCAGTGCCCGGTGAAGCACTATGGTGTGACCCCGAGACTCCTGGTCAGTTTTCGACCTCTGGATTGTCACCCACATAGTATCCTCTCTGATCTTTACACCAGTCTGCTGCAGGCCGCCCAACTTGTCCCCTTTTGACCCTGTGACTTATTCACCAATTCTCAGAGCCCCATAGAAGGCCAGGGAAAACGCAGCCTTAAACAGAAGTACCTCCCACTCGGAGCTACAGACACTGTGCAGCGCTCCCAATAAGGCTGTCAGCCGAGCTAACCCAATGGGCCTTCTACCATCTGGAGCGTGACCTTGTAGGCGGCGCCAACCCCTCAACGCCTTGCGCACCATAAAGGTGTTAGTAGGATCTCGCATGTCCCTAGCCTGTGCGAAGAAGGCGACCGCCGCCCTGTGTCTGCTCGCTGCCGCCACTGAGCGCCCCTCCCTGTGCATTGCTTCTAAGTAGGCCGCAAAGCTGTCCTCCTGTGCCCACCTAGCCTCCCATTCCAGCCCCAAGAAAGCCCGGTAAGACAAAAACGCCCCTTCGTAAGCTGTCTTGGTCCTGGGGGCTAAGCTAGCAACCACGAGGTACCTGTAGTCTGGGGCACCAATCTGCCAAAGTACTGCCGGGAAGTGGGCTGGCGAGGGGTCTGCTGCAGGAAGATGCTCCCTGAATACCTGCATTTTAAAGCGAGAAAGGGAATCAGCTGCATTGTTGAGGATTCCAGGGACATGTGTGGCTCTGAAAACCACATTCCATTTTAAGCATTGTAACACAATCTCCTTTATCAGGCGCAGTATGAAGGGACAGCGTGCCCCCTGTTGGTTTATACATTCTACCACTGTCATGTTATCCGACCAGAACACCACTGATTGGTTACACAGGTGTTCCGGCCAGACCTTCAAGGCCACCCATATCGGGAAGAGTTCCAGGAAGCCAATATTGGCGGTCAGACCCCATGCTTTCCACTCCTCCGGCCACCGTTGAGTGACCCACTTGGACCCCAAGATGGCGCCGAAGCCCACACTACCAGCAGCGTCTGCCCACAGACCCAACTCTGCTGATGTGGCGGGAGGGCAGGGCCACACTACCCTGCCATTAAAGTCCTCCAGGAATGCCATCCATATATGCATATCCTGGCGGACCTCAGATGACAACCTCGTGCGGTGATGTTTCTCCCGTAGTCCCTTCATTGCTTGGGCAATGGAGCGTGAGAATGGGCGTGCCATTGGGATGACCCGCAGGGCAAAGTTCAGTTGCCCCACTACTTCCTGGAGCTGTTGCAATGACACCTTGTCTTTGCGTAGGCATTGACGAAGCGCTGCTCTAAACCTAGACACTTTGTCCCTGGGCAACCTGAAGCATCCCTCTACCGAGTCAATTTCGATACCAAGGAATTTCTAACCGGATAGACGGGCCGACCGTCTTCCCTGACGCTAACGGGACCCCAAAAGCCCGCATGAGCACGCAAAATTCCTGCAATGCCCAGGCGCACTCCTGAGAGCCCGCCGCACCTAAGAAAAGGAAATCGTCTAGGTAATGCATGACCTGCTGGTGGCCCGTCGCCTATCTCATGACCCATTCTAGAAACGAGCTAAACGTCTCAAAATAAGCACATGAAATGGAACATCCCATGGGCATGCATTTGTCCATGTAAAACTTACCTTCGAAATTGAAACCCAGGAGGTGGTGATCAAAAGGATGGACTGGGAGGAGACGGAAAGCAGATTCTATGTCGGACTTTGCCATCAGTGCCCCTGGCCCCAGAGCTCGCAATAACTCCACAGCCTGGTCGAATGAGGCATATTTTACACTACAAATGCCCTCACCAATCGCATCGTTCAATGATGCTCCCCTTGGTGCTGACAGGTTGTGGATCAGTCTAAACTCTCCCTTTTCTTTTTTTGGTACTACTCCAAGCAGTGAACAAACAAAATTGGGGACCGGCACCTCCTGGAAGGGGCCCGCTATCCTGCCAAGCGACAGTTCCTTGCTAATCTTCACACCCACCACTTCAGGGTTATGCTTTACTGACAGTTGGTTCCTGCAATGAGCGTTACCTGTGTACCCCACTGCCGGGATCCTAAAACCTTGTGAGAAAACCCTCCTGAAGGAGAGTGGCCGCTGAGTGGTCTGGGTATCTATTCAACCATGGGATCATTGCCAAAACGTCTACTGGCGTGGGGGGGCACGAATCGTCTGTACTACTCTGGCTTCCCCTTTCCCCTCTGACCGTGGTTGCCTTGTTTGGACCTGCAAGTTGTCTCGGGGTGGGATGGATGACCACAGACTGCACATGCATGTCTAAATCTACAGGTGCCCTGGGCCCTTGTGCAGGAGTGCTTATTAAAGTCCCAGCACACCCCTTTTCTCTCTGACCCCCCCCCTATTCTTCCCCGGGATCTCACCCCCCCTGTGCTGACCGAAAGGGCTGTTGGGGTCTGGCGGTGAACACCCTGACTGTGTTGGTGGCCTGGGATGGGGCTGTGTCTCCCGAGAACTGCTTATGCCAGGACATAGAATCCACTCTGTCCCATGCGAGAGATGAGTCAAATTCCTTTGCTTTCCTGAAATTAACATCATACTCTTTCCACGCATCCCCAGAGTATTGATCACTCCACCCCACAATCCTACTCTGGTAGCAAGCCATTGCAGCCTGCACATTAGGGGGGCGTTCGGCCGTGATAGCCGTAAGGACGGAAAAGGCCCTGATCCAGTTCTTCAAAGTCTCATCAACCCTGAACCTAGAACACTGTGCCCTCCATTCACTCGGATGCATCCATTCCTTCAACAATTTGGCCTGCTCCATTTCCCTATTGTCTAGCAGCAATGAAAAAATGTAAACATACTTCCCCGCCCAAATCAACTCTTTCACTGCCTGTGACACATGTTGTGCCAAATTTTCACTCCTGGATGGCACTGAGCTGTCCCCCAAGAGAGGCAGAGCCACCTCCTTACCATGAACGGGCACCTGAACCGGTAAGCCTTCGACTCCCTTCGGTTGGGCGGGACTGGAACCTGTAAGTGAAGAAGATGAGGGCACCGGAATATTGTCAGCCGCAGTCACAGCTTTAATCTTTTCTACCAACTTCGCCGCTTCTGCCGCACGATCTGATGAGGCAGGGAACACACCGCCCTTTTGCAACCAAGGTGACAAGGCGGCTATCTGAGATACCAACTCAACCGGGACCGTGTCCGGGTTATCTGCCGGCACCACTGGGACCCCTAGAGGCATGTCCGGTGGCACTGGCGCGATAGCTAATGGAGCGGATGTCGGCGGCACACTCGGGACCGGAAGCGGTACCATGGGCGGGGTGTTATTCCCCGGAGGTGGGGGTGCCGGGGTCATGTCCATCACCGGTAAAGCGGGCACCGGAGCAACTGGCGGAAGTGGCAGAGGCACAGATGCCGCAGGTATGGGTGTATTTGGGACTTGCACTAGGGGCACGAGGGCTGGGGCACTGTACCTCGGCTTCTTGGCCTTAGATCTCTTTGGTGGGGTAACAAAATCCCCCCTCGGCAAGGGGGCCGCTCTCTGCCGAATGGGCCTGCCTGATGGGCCTGGTGGATCTGCAAACCTCTCATTCATGCGGGCCTCTAATTCATCAACCTTCCCCAACCTCTTATTAATTTCGCCCATCTCACGCATCATGGCGTGCATCATAACCTCCATGCTAGGCCCTCCTTTACCACCCCTTGGCCCCGGCATGTTCGCACACCCCGGCCCTACACTCCTAGTGTTAAATCACAGGTGACCGTGTGCTTTGTACCTTCACCAGCTGGAGGATGCACAGGGGGCTATAAGCACCACGCAACCGCAACGCCCCAGCTTCTCCGGTTTGTCAGGGGTGAGTGAACTCTAACGTAGACCCACCCGGCGGGTACCAGAAGCAGTGAAATGCAAGCCCCCCGCTCACCTCTTACCGATCCAATCCTGCGTCTTTCTTGGCTGGTATCGGCTGTGCCGCTACGTCCGCCTTCTCCCCCTCCGGGCTCACTGCGTGCCAGATGCTGTGGCTTGTAATGGAAACACAAACTTGAGGTTGTCTGTAATAGAGAAAGATATTAACACTTGGGAGAGGCTAACACACTCAGTTGCTGAGAATCATCTAATAAAAGCGACTGGGAATAGTGTCCCCCGGAATGGGAAATTGCTCCTGCCCTTGTTGACCACCACTATGTCAAAAACGTGTTGTTCAATCAGATTGCAGCCCAAAGCCAACACCTGGCAGTCCAATTGTAATAAAATGTACTAAATTACCGCACCATTCCTAATTAAAAACCTATTGCCCCATGCAGTATTCACCTTCTCTCTTCAGTCTCCCCCCCAAGCACAGCCCCAGTTGGCCCCGCTTCGCCCCCACTACAAAGAAAACAGCGCCTACCCTCCCTGTGTGGAGTCCCAACCGGTGTGCGAAGGGCGGCGCTCTAGCAATTTGCCGCCTTGGAACACCTGCCGAAGAGACCCAGGCGGTAGCAGCCAGCCACGCTGCTCGTCTCCCCCCAACCGACAAATACCTTCGCTCAAACGCCGGTAGAAAACTCAGGCGGCGCTCCGCTTTGCCTTTAGCCATAGTAGCCGGCAACGCTGCTCGTCCCTGCCCCACCCGACAAATACCTTGTGCAAAAAAGGCCAGAGAAAGCTCAGGCGGCACTCCGCTTTTACTTTTTTGCCCGAAACACCGTTCCTTCGCTTGTGCGCGCTGTTCGGAGAAACACCTCAACGCCCGCTCCGCTGCTGCCTCAACGCCCGCTCCGCTGCTGCCGACGACAGGTCGCCTGATACTCCGCAGCCTGAAATATAAACGCGAAAATTATTACACAAACAACAAGCCCCGAGCGCGGGGCACGACCGGTGTGGGGGGGAGCGTCCAGGAAACAAGGAGTCCCCTGGGCGCTCCCCGCCACTTTATTGCCCCCACAGCCCGCCCCCCCGACCCGGATGTCGCACAATGACATCCGGGTCGGGGAGGGCGCCCGCCAATCGGTGGCAGGGCGCGCCCCTGAGGACACGCCCCACCACCGAGAGGCTTTGCTGGAGGGGGCGGTCGCCGCACCGCCATGCGTGCGGGGGGGCCAAGGGCCCCCCCTTTTCATTTTCGCCGATTGGAGATTATTTTTCATCATTAAACTTTGACTCAATCTATAACAGAAAGTCAAGAAAAGTGGGTTCGAAATATAGGAAAACAGTGACACAGAGACCTCATAGAGATGAAAAAGAACCTGCAGCAGAGACGGGATGTGCATGATGGTGGAAGAAAAAGGCATGAGGTGGAATCAAGTCCAAGAAACGTTGGTATTCAGACACCCTAATATTCTGCAATAACGGCGGCAGAATCCTATGAAAAACTTTAAGACATTGCAGCATTTTATTATTACTTATTTATTTTGAACAGATTATGCACTTCGGGACATCATCTGGGGTTCTGTCATCCGGATCTTTTCTTACGATATTCGCAGGATGTCTTCCAAGGTGTTTGCAAAAGTGGCGATTGGGCCACTGAATGACTAAAGGGCACAGTGGTGCAGGAACGAGTGTAGCAGACAGGTGACTTCCATCAATTAAAGTGTCTCTCAACTCTCTTTATCTGTATACCATTAGCAAGTTAAATAGTGTTACATAAATATTTACGTGTTCAAATGGGAGCCTTACAAAATTATTAGAGGGCCTAGTTAATATGAGCAGAACTATAGCGACCCAATACCATACATTTGGAAACGTGCTTACTGAGATAGCGTACTAGTGCAAACCTGAACAATTCAGAAACAGACATTTAAAATACAAATTTATTTCATTATTATTTGTCTCTATAAAGCGCTATCTCGACCCTCAGCTAGTATGCCAGAGCGTTTATAAAATGTAGAAAACATACTGTAACATCCACTGAGGTGGGTAGGAGCACAGCATAGATAATGCAAGGTAAATAATTGTTTGTGATTATCAGAAGTAAGGGGCTTATTTACAAGCCCCTTGTGCCACTTTTTCGTCACTTTTAACATGGGAAAAGTGACTCAAAAGTGGCGCAAGGGGCTTGTAAATCTACCCCTAAATATTTCAACTTTTAAGAACCGTAGAAATATTTCAGTTGAACTAAATAAAATGTTCGAGAACGCATTTGCCTGTCTGACGTAAAGAAAAGTCAAACAAGCATGTTTACATGGTTCTAAAAGCAGCAGGTGGCTGGTAAATGTCTCATTGGGCTAGTTTTGAATGGGGCTTGGCTACTTCCGGTGAGTTGGGTGCAGGACCTAGCCACAAACCAGGCCCTGCATCCACCCCTGCTGAGCACACCCAAAGACTTTAAGCAGTGCTCAGTCACAGAGTGAGGGGTAAGCAGGGCAAGAGTCGGGGTACATGCGGGTGGACTGCGTCCACCCACTTTTTTCACAGGGTGGACGCCGTCCACCCTGCTAAGAAGTTGGGCCCCACTGGAAAAGATGCTGAATTTGTCCTGGTGTAATTTCCAAACACCGGGACACTTTCAGCAGCGCCTGCGCGTTGTTATCTGCTTTTGGTCGCAACAACGTGCAGGCGAGGCAGGGCTCTCTTTTTTCTGACTCCTGCTGGACCCATAACAAAGGCCGAATTTGAGGGGTCATCAGGCCTCCTTATGTTCGAGTCTCCTGGTTGGCAGCAGTCAGGAGCCTCACACCTCGAAGCAAATGCAGCAGTGGGGAAACAAAGGCTCACACCTTGTTAGTATTTCACACATACTTGAGAGGCAGCTTTTCACTTTGTTCAGGCTCTGTTTAGGAGATATGCATGCATTGTAAGAATGTCAGATGTGTTGGTCTTTCTCAGTATTTGCACAAAATAAATAGCATTTATATAGCGCTTACTACCCCTGAGGAGGCGTTGTAATAATTTAAATTTCACTATTTTTTCTTTTAAAGCACTATGGGTAGAGAAAGCTTTATGCTGACAAAAGACAACATTGGTTTATGGAAGCTTACAAAAGTGTGAATCTTCTGCCTAAATCAGGAGGGTTTGCAAATATACTCAACATGTGCTCAAATGTACTCATGATAGACCTGCTAAACATATATGTGAGGGCTTAAGATCTGATGTCACTTCTTGTGATGACACTTCCTGTGATGTCACATGCTGTGATGTCACACACGCGCCGTGATGTCACGTGTTGTGATGCCAATTGCCTACTGATTAATTAGGTTAGTTCCCCCACTTCTTTTTTTAGGACTTGTGCCCTCCATGAACCCACAAGTCTCCATGAGGCTTGCTATTTCCGGAGGGCTGCTGCCTCAACTAACAACAAATCCTCTATCATCTTCACCAGCACTGCCAAAGCTAAGAAAGATCCTGCCATCCAGATCTGGTCTAGCCTTAAGCACACACAGGATTAGCATCAAAGCTGAAGCAGATACTGTGGAGATAAGCATCTCATGAGTGATGTAATATGTGAGGTCATAAGCAGTGCAATACAGTGTGTAAGTTATAGTTAGCTCAGGTAGCTATAGATGCTGATTCTCTATGGTTTTGTGCATGTAAAATCTGTGCCGAACTATAACGCAGAAATATAGGAGTGTGCAGTTCCTTTTACACAGACAGTGGTTTATGCGTAAATTAGGTCAGTGGAATGTGCTCCAATAGGAGCAAGTGCCCTCACGCATCCCTAGAGGTGTCTTGTCTTTAATCTGGGCATGCTCCTTGTTTGGCTGGCGCTGCAATGCCTGATGGTCAACCACGAAGGGGGTCTTTGCCGGAGACCTTTTGATTTAGCTGTTTGATGAAGTGTGGGTGTGAGTAAATTTTACTGAGAAAGCTCACTATCCAAATTAAAAAGGTATGATGATGCTTGTGTGGGATACAATGATCCTAGGAGCAATCGTGAGAAGTATTTTTTTTTTAATATGAGGTCAACATGTTTCTTGCCTGTTCTAGCCCAGAAGGGTCTGTTTGCAATTCGTCAGGACCAAAGATAGCTAACCTACACTACTACGTGACTAGTTCAAGGAGTGTCATGGTTGCCCTAGTATTTAGTAAAAACATAACATTTTAAGGTAAGTATCTGCCTGATGCAGAGTCTCACTGAACTCGCCATGGAGTCGCAAATGAGCGGTTCGCTCTGGTAACTTCAGTTCAACCGTCACTGACCAAAATCGGGTCATTGCGACAAAAAGATAGATTCTTACCTTAAAATTTTACATATATATATTAGCTACTGGTGGTCGCCAGTCTGTAGTTATACTTAGGACCATGTTTCCATAGGAAAAGCGTTTTCTGATTTGCCTATATCTTTGGCGCCGTTTGACAAATCTTCATGTCATTTTGTCATTTTCAAAAGAAAGTACCCCTGTGCATGGAAAGTTGTGTAATGATCCGTCAAGCGGGCCAAGAAAAAGAAGGGGGGTCAAAAAGAGTGTTGTTACCATGTTAATTTCCAGAGAGATTTTTGTCACGACTACAGCCCGAACAGCTGGACAGAATCACACCAAATGTTGCAGAAATGTAGCTCTTGGTCCAGAAAGTTTTAAAAACCTTACAAATTCACTGAAAAAACAAAGGTAGCATGCACTGCTAAATACCCCACATATTACATCAATCATGACATCTTCTATGACATCATTGATAATATCACTGCAAAATTTACAGTGAAATTATTGATGAGACAACTGGACATATCTGGGGCGTGAGTTATTGTTACCTCCGATAGCTATAACTATAACTGCTAAATTTCTATGGTTGTGTGTGCGTAAAATCTGAACCCAACTATAACGTCACTGTAACCTTTGATTTTTGCAGTGAATATATATATAAAGAGCTCTTTCCGATCTCCAGGCCCGTTGATAGGTGGTGTGCTGTGCCTGCGGAGTGCACTGGACTAATGAATTATTTTCTTAACCAAGGTAATGCGCACACTCAGGGGGGATATGCATGGTAGATGAAAATGTATATTCAGTTATGCATTTCAAGTGCGAACAGTCTTGATGACACACTGAGGTGATGCAAACACAATTTATTCATAGAAATGTACAAATATAGAAAATGGACTAAACACAATGCATTTTGTTTCACAGCCTTCTGTGGCAGCCATCTTGAGACAGCTCAATGTTTATAACAAATTAGATGAGAAATGATACCCATCCAGTGCCTAAATGCATAATAGTTGTATGTTAATCCGGAAAACAAAGTTGTAATTAAGAGGCACACTTGATGACATAGTCATATGTCGCTCATAGTGACTGTTCAGACTGATATCATGCAACTGTGGCCACCGTCTGTGAGAATAATTGCGCCCATATTTTATATTGGAGAAGTACCAAGTTAGATGCACTAGTGCATGCAACACTTTGTATTTGTTGTACATATTCAATTTGAGTAAACATGTTGTTGTACAGATTGGTGATATCCCCTCAGATGTGTCTACATCTACATCTGGCAGTCACCACTAGGTAGTTATAGTTAAGTTTTCTGTTACATAGACAGATAAAAAGTTCATCCACCTCAGATCCATCCTGAAATGTTTCAGGGTGGTCCAGCAAGTTGGCTGAGAAAAAAGGGGGTACCAAATCGCAAAATCTCCATGCATTCTCCATAAAGTTCTCTAAGACATGTTTCAACAAAAACTGCTGAACAAAATTATACCGCAGTTTGCAGGAAGCTAGATTTTGGTCTGCAGATTGCGATTTTTGTGATTTAATGCAAATCCATTCAGTAGTTTTTGAGATTTTAAGAGTCAAATATAATTGTATATTTTTGCAGGTGGGCTCGCAATAGTTTCCAAGACTCTTGTGGGAGTGCCAATTTGAAAATAGAGCATTCCCGATTGGTCCAGGGAGTTTAATTTCCCTTGGGTCCTCCCACTCCCGTGGGAGATAGATTCCCTCGAGAGTGAGTGCTCTGATTGGCTGCCAGCAACATGAGAAAATGTCGCTGGCAGCCATTACAGGACTCGGGAATTAGTAACCTGTCCTGAAGTTCTAAAAAAATATCTATGTGGGGGCAGGATAGGGATATCCTGCCCCCATTGTCCCCATGGGAGGACCCAGAGGGACCTCCCCTGTAGCCAAAATGAAAAAAAAGATCAAAATTGAAAAAATTGCTGCTGTACTGCATTTTTTCATTATTAGAACCGGGGTGTCTACCCCAGGGGCTGTGTTTATAAAGGAGAGAGGGGGTGCGTGGCCCCCTCCCCGAGCCTTCGGAGGAGGAGTTCTATAACATAATTTATGACATCACTGATGACATCTCTCAAATGACATCATTGATTATATCACTGATGCCATCACTGATGACATCATCCAATGAGTGTGTTTCTTTGGTTTATAGTTTAAAACGTGGTGGGTAAGTACTATATCACTGTCTACCTAATTTTGTACAGCATGGGTTCAGCTAATGGGTGTAAGTTTTCACAAAACACATCTGCTCCTAGTGCACCATAGGTGTGCAGAGGTAGTGAATATATTATGAATCTTTATATTCAAGGGTAACTCTGTGTGCACGTGACAGTTAACAGTTGACGTGTGTTCATTATGCTCCACACAAGTTTTTTGGTTCTGCAGAAAATGTTTTTACCAGGAGTAAGATTCTATATAGTAGACACCAACTTTTGTAAGCAGCCTTGAGTTATTAAACAGAATCATGTCAGCATGACAATTTTACATACCTTAAAAGACTGTGAGCACCAGGTACTAACCTATATACAGGTGCTTGTTTTCCCTGAGAAGATGGGCTATCTGTAAGGTTTTCACGACAATATAAAGTGTGCAGGTAGTAGGATGATTAGCGCCTTCTGATCTTGGTTATTTTAGCAAATAGTGTCTTTTTTGACAACTGTTAACCAGAGTGTATACTGTTCTTAGTAAATACCTTTTAATACTCTGTGGTGTATTTCTTCTGAAAGTTTCACTGTTTGCAATCAGTGTGGTATAATGTAAACTTTCTCCATAGAGTAAGCACTGTTTACAGTACCCAATACTCTACTGATATAAACTTCATTATATCAATGTGGGTTCGGTGAGTTTCAGGTGTTTGATACTGATAAAAGCTGTCTGTAACAGATCATTTGTTTTGGAACTGACATTCATCATTTTTAGGAATTGGCTTTCTCTTAACAATTGCATACAGATTACATACTGTACTGTATGAGGGCTTCCTATTTATCTGTGGTTGATTGTTAATGAGAACTATGCTAGTTGTAAGGTGTATGGTATAGGGTCACAGTTGTACATAATGCATGCTTTCTACACCTTAGTGAGTTGGATCTGTGATGGCAGTAATGATAGATGATATTCTGTTGAGCTATCTTGTCCTTGCTGTTCGACCTCTAATTCCGTGGTAATTTATAGACCAATCAGTGGAAAAACACAGCTTGGATGATGGTATCAGTGATATCATCCGTCATGTCATCAATTACGTAATTTGCGATGTCATCAGTGATGCCATACATGAGGTCATAGAACATGCCATGAGTGATGTCATATATTTTGTGTGTCTCTCTCTCTCTCTCTTTTTGTCTCTTCTTGTTCCCAATTGTTATTTCTGTTTGATTTATAGCGTACTTTATTGGATTGTGTGAAATATTGAGGCCATCTTTGTATTGGAACCTTTTTGTTCTTCTGATATTCTTACTTTTACATAATCATATATTATGTAACGAAAATGCTATACTCATGAAATGTTTTATGTGTGATGTTTTTAACTTATGATTTATTGTTTGTATGATACAATTTTTAAGTATTAATTTTAATAAATATATTATATATGTTCTCATCATTTGAGTATCTGTGGCACTACAACTATAGACGTGTTGCGCTTTGGTATGTGTGGAGTATGAATGTATGAGGATTTTAAAAAGAGAGAGTATGATTAAATCACCAAAGGGAATGTTCATCCTTCTTCAGTTTTGTTAAGTCCTGTCCCTTTGGCACGTGGGGGCCTCTCTCATAACATTGGTTCCTAAAGAATGAACGCAAGGTAGACCGAAAACTGAAGAAAAGTTTTAGAATATAATTGCTATGTTCAAGACAAAGGAGACATGCCTTTTATTGCAAGTGTGGGGTGCGTATAGGCTTGTTTTCCGCCAAGTGAAACATTGTACATGGTTTTAGCTCAACCTACTTTAATCTAGGAGGCAGAAATCACAATGTTACTAAAAAGGTGTCCCTGTGCTTCTGTGGAAGAAAGAATAAAAATTCCCTTTGTATTTGAAGAGCTTCCAAGTATTACTTGCGTACTTAGGAAACCTATTTATTTTATAGTGATAGGACCCCTTTTATTTCAAGGTATTGAAATGTGAAATACATGGATAAAGTTGTCACAGAATATTTTTCATAAGCGGTCCTTAATTCACATAAAGAGAAACACTAACTTTCCACCCCGCATAAATCATTCAACCCTGCCGCATAATTACCAGAGGCATATTGCAGTTATTGTTAATTTATACAGCGCAACTGTCGATTGTCATTGTTACTGTTTACCTCATATTGTTTTCCATCTTTTAGCTAACAGATAGACTACTCAGTAGTCCGCGCATGCCCAGTAAAACCCTACGGCTCGCGGCTGAGGACAATACATTTCATGTTCAGAGAGCACCTGCTGCTTTGTGGTTCGCGGCCTGTCATCGCCTTAATTCAACTAGAAAAGAGCTGCACAACACCTGAGAGGCGACATAAAAGGAGGGTGTCTTTGAAGCCTGACCTATCCTGGAAAGGATCTGGCAAGAGACGCGTGATAGGGGCAGGTCGGGATAGGCCAGCTGCTTCTTTTGGGCCATGAGAACACTTTGTACCAATGCTGGCGGTTGATCTGTGAGAGATTACCTGCATAGGGGTCATCTCACTGTTGTATTTATGGGTGCGATGCTTAGCGCTGGGTGTATCGGTCTGTTTGATGCTAAAAACACATTGTTCTGAACTGCGTCAGCAGTGTTAGAATCAGCAAGAACGTGGGGAGGAGGAGGAGGGAGGGGTAAAAAAGAACGTCACGGTGTCCCCGACTGGTCTAATTGTGTCCTGGAGAAAGCTTCGTAGTTACTTGTGCCTTCTGCTGAGTCCTGTGCAGAACAAGGAGGTCCCGGGGTGGCAGCCCGCCAGATGAACGGAGATCTTGGCCTCTGCTCCACTGTTGATGGGCCGGCTGCCATATTGAAAGTTCCCTACATCCAGGAAGGGGCACCCAGTGGTGTAGGAGGGTGCTGGGCCCCAGTGCAAGCCAAGAAAATAGGATCACAGACTGTTGGTGGGTCAGTAAAATATAGAACCCCGGTGCCTTTGCACTTCCCGCACCTTTCATAGCTACGCCACTGTGAACACTGGTTTCTTTCAAGGCAAAACAATTTACGAAGGGGGCGCCATGTTTGTTTTGGCCTTACTGTGCAAACTACTTTCTCTTTCAAAACCAAACTCCTAAAGTGGGAGATTATTTTTGGCAAATGGAGAACAATGGCTTTGACTTGGAGAGAATGTTCTGCCTGCATATGGGGTGAATGTATCATTTTCTTGCCCAGGGTCTGCCCTGCCCTAAAAAGAACAGACAGCTGCCTAGTGGCCCAAGGGCAGAGGAGCCTCCATGCCAATACTCTTCACAGGTGGAGTCCGCTGAGCGCCGCCTGTGGGACCCTACACCCACCTCTGCATGTGGTAGGCGAACTGCGTCTTGAGGGTGCAGGAGCTCTTCTATTATCCAGTATTATGGGTGTCTTTCATAGATTCACATGCCTGAATCATTCCCCGTCGTCGAGATGGGAGCCCCGGTAATAGAAAAGTAATGTCCTATAGACATACATAGAGAAAAATAGGCCTAAGGGCCTTGCCTTAGTAGCCTATCTATGTCCTTTTGTGAAAAGGACCAAATTTCCAAAGGTAGCCAATCAGCTACCACCTCCCTCTAGAACCTTCCTGCCAGGAGCCTCAGTCTCTCAGATTTTCTACCGCACGTTGTGCTAGGGAGTCCCCACCTGAGCTCTCCTCAGGTTTCTTCAAATTCTTTACTTTCTTCACAAAAACTTGGATTCTACTTCAAATATGGCTGAACAACAGAAAAGAGGACTATTCAGAGCTTGTTCTTCTTGTGGCAAGAAGAGACTGCACGTCGACGACAAGCATGAGACTTGCCTCTACTGCCTCTACCCTGACCACACAGTAAAGGACTGCAGGGTATGTAGAACATTCTCTACCAAAACCCTTAAGGATAGAGAAGGCAGACTGCTCCTCTGGCTAAACAGACTAAAAACCAGAGATGTTGAGGTGCTCTCCTCGGAGGGCAGTGAAATGGCTTCAGTTTCCTCAAAACTGTCCTTAAAAAGGCCAAGGGAGGCTTCCCCTGGCCATCCAGACGTCCCTCACAAAAAGACTACTTCAAAGTCTTCTGAGGCAAGATCTGATACGTCTGTGAAGGATGCTGCAACCTTCAGAAAGCCATCGCAGTCCTCGTCGTCTACTTCGATGACATTATCTTCAAGAAAAACGAACTATGTTTCCACATCGACGACGACGATCTCGACGACGGTGGCATCGTCAGCCTTGACTTCAACGACGACGACCACCCACTCGTCGACGACGGGTAAGCCAATATCGTCGATTGTACTTATTAAAAAACAGCAATCGTTTGTCAAAACTCCGTCGTCATCTCCGTCGACGTTGACAAAACAGAAAACACCGACATCGTCGACGAGAATTCAGTCGACGTCCACCGCATCGTCGACGAAGACACCGACGACGGTAGGAGCACCGCCGACGACAACTACACCGTCGACGGCTACTACGACGCCGACGACAAAACTGCCGTCGACGTCCACGACGACGGCGAAGGCACCGTCGACGACCGCATCGACGACGGCGAAGGCACCGTCGACGCCAACTCCGTCGACGGCGAAGGCACCGTCGACGGCTACTCCGTCGACGACCGCCTCGTCGACGACAGCTTCATCGGCGAAGGGACACTCGACGCTTGAAAAGCGATCGACGGCGATACCGTCGACGACCTCGTCGACGACCTCGTCGACGACGACATCATCGACGCCATGGAAAAAAGCGGAGTTAATTCCATCAAAAAAGGTCACCAAACTCCCTATTACGCCCGAATTAACATCACCCAGTAGGGTTCAATCACTGCTTCCTTCTCACATACTTCAGGCTGACGAATCAGATGATGACCACTTCGAACAAGCTACTAGCCCGTCAGATCTCAACGTCAAATGCCAGAGTACTGACGATGACGGAGATGATGTTATATTTACGGAAGAAACTATTCAGGCTCAGGTACATACTCAAGTCACTCCAATGATCGTATTACCGGCCGAGATAGTTCAGGATCTTCAATTCCTGATCACAGACTATAAAAAGAGATTCCCAGAATCGTCAGCGACACCATCACATGGCAATTCTCAAGAATCTTCCACACAGCAAAGATCACCAAGGGCAAGACCAACGCCTTTGGTTATTCCTCAAGATACTGAACAGGTTCACAACATACAATCCTCTGATGATGACGACGAACCTCCTGAGGAAGGTGAGGTTAGAGATGACCTCTCTCAAAACAGAGATGATGAGGATTACGTTGCTCACTCTCCGGCCACACCGGAACCCAGCACATCAGACTCTCCACCAGTGGATATCGGTGGATTCCACAATTTAATAGAGAGAGCGGCCACCAGATTTCACATGGCAATGGAAACAAAAGTAACAGATTGTTTCTTGTATGACTTCAAAGACCCCATTAGAAAGGAGGCACGATCCATTCCCATAATAGAACATATCTGGGAACAGGGGCTACAACTCATGCAAACACCTGCATCTGTTTCAATAGTGGTCCCTAGACTGGACAAAAAATATAGGGCTCCGTCAACGGCAGCCACTTGTTTTAATTCACATCCAAAACCTGATTCGGTCGTCACTCAAGCCGCCCAGAAGAACTCCAGAAACCCATCCTCGCCACTCTCAGCACCACCAGACAAGGAGGGCAGGAAATTGGATGGCATAGGCAAACGCTTCTCCACAACGTCAGCCATGACGGTCAAAGTGGCCAACGCCATTGCTCTGCTGGGCAGATACAATAGGCAACTATGGGAAGATATTGCTCCATATCTCACGCACGTGCCTGATGACTTGAAAAATGAGGTCCAGGCACTCCTTCATGAAGGTCAAATATCGGCATCAGAAATCATAGACTCAGCTGTCGATGTCGCCATGACAGGCTTCAGACAGCTTGCAGGTGCCGCAGTTTTGCGCAGGCAAGGTTGGCTCAAAGCGACGTCCTTCAGACAGGAAGTACAAACCAAAGTTGTAGATATGCCCTATGACGGACAACTACTATTTGGAGCTAAAATAGATGAAGCCTTGCAGACGATAAAGAAAGACACCGATACTGCAAGGGCTCTCGGGACTTTACAATTCAGGAACCAGTCCTTTCGAGGGCACAGAGGACGAGGACAATCCACGTACAGAGGATCTTATCAAGGCAAATCCACATATAATCAAAATCGCTCCCAATATCCACAGCGGCAGCAACAACAAAGTCGTCAGACCCCCTACGGGAGACCGAACTTCAGAGGCAAATCGCAAAAGAAAACGGCTGGCGGAAGACAATGACCAATTCCCGCAGCCAGTCCCCCCACCGTCCGGTCCGCTCAAAATTGGTGGCAAGCTAACACATTTCCTCCAAAATTGGAAAAGGATTACGACGGATCGGTGGGTACTACAATTGATTCAACACGGTCACACCTTGGAATTCAACTCCATCCCACCGTTCACCCCTCCTCACAAACATCATCACAGACACCTTCGTCTGTTACTGCAGGAAATCTCTTCCATGATAAAAAAGGGAGCAATAGAGCGAGTCCCATCAGCTCAAAAGGGAAAGGGATTTTATTCCCGCTTCTTTTTAATCCAACAGAAAAAGAGGAAATGGAGGCCCATTCTAGATCTCAGGGCACTCAATGCCTTCCTGAAAAGCCAATCGTTTCGTATGGTGACTATCCAGGAAATCTTAGGCTCCCTGGAGGAAGGAGACTTTATGACATCTTTGGACCTGCAAGATGCATATTACCATGTCCCAATACACAAACGACACAAAAAATTCCTACGATTCGAAGTAGCAGGTCTCCATTACCAATTTTGTGTCCTCCCATTTGGCCTCAAATCAGCACCTCGCATTTTTACAAAGTGCCTGGCTCCTGTGGCAGCTTACCTGAGACAACAGAATCACCAAGTCTTCCCCTACCTAGACGACTGGCTGGTGAAAGCACCGTCTCTCACGGACGCACAGCTGTCTTCCAACGCCTGTCTCGACATTTTCCGGAACCTGGGTTTGACTCTCAACTTCGAAAAATCTACTTTACAACCCACCAGGATAATAACATTTCTGGGGGCCACTATAAACACCATTTCCTCCAAAGCTTTCCCATCTCTGGAAAGAAAAAACAAACTGATGACTCTAGCTACCGCGATATCTTCAAAACCAACCATCAAAGTAAGGATTTTCAAATCTCTTCTAGGGATGATGTCTTCCTGCATTCTACTCATCCCTCACTGTCGGCTCAGAATGCGCCCCCTTCAGGAGGCCCTGACCAAACAGTGGACCCAATGTACAGATTCCTTCGAGGATCACATAGTCGTCACTCGACAGATATCCGAGACGCTGGGCTGGTGGATGAAGCACAAGAACCTATCCAAAGGTCTCACGTTCTTGTTACCAGAAACTCCACACGTCATAACGACGGACGCTTCTCTCGAAGGCTGGGGTGCAGTCCTTCAAGACTTACAAATCAGCGGCAGATGGTCGGTGCAAGAGAAGGCTCTGCATATCAACCTCCTAGAACTACGTGCAGTCCTTCACTCCCTACAGGCATTCCTCCCTCGCATCAAAAATTCTGCAGTGCTAGTGAGGACAGACAACACGACCACAATGCACTACTTAAACAAGCAGGGAGGGACACGCTCGCTGACGCTGTCTCGCGAATCACAAAAAATTTGGAGCTGGCTACTGCTCAACAACATCACATTAACATCGGAGTATGTCCCAGGAAAAGACAACGTCATAGCAGACGCTCTCAGCAGACAGAGGTCAATGTCCCACGAATGGGAACTGAACCAGCAAGTTCTAGACAACATCTTCTCGGCATGGGGAACACCTCAAATAGACCTCTTTGCCACCAAGGAGAACAAAAAATGCCAAAGCTTCGCAAGTTGGCATCCCCAACAGGGGTCATTAGGAAATGCATTTTCCATCGCATGGCGCAACGTGTTTGCGTACGCGTTTCCGCCATTTCCCCTGATCAGCAGAGTCATCCGGAAGATGAAAATGGAGCATTGCACATTGATTCTCATGGCCCCATACTGGCCGAGACAACATTGGTTCGCGGACCTCCGACGCCTCTCAGTCCGTCCATCAATCCAACTGCCTCAACATCCTTCTCTACTCTCGATGTCCAAAGGCCAGATACTCCACCCGAATCTGACATCTCTCAGATTATCGGCTTGGCTCCTGAGTACCGAGAATTCTGTCACCTAAGCATCCCGCAGGAGTGCAAAGAAGTCCTAGCTAAAGCAAGAGCAGTTAGCACGAACAAAACTTATTCCTTGAAATGGAAGCGCTTTTGTATTTGGTGTAAAGACAACAATATACACCCTTTTAGAATCACTCCAGAGCAGATACTGCCTTATCTCCTGCATCTGGCCCAAACAGGTCTGGCGCATGCTTCCATCAGGGTACACCTGGCAGCAATCTCTCGCTTCACCAGGTCTTCAAAAGGCCCTTCACTATGGTCCAACAGACTGATAAAACAGTTCCTTAAAGGGCTTTACAGATCTTTCCCTAGACCAAGACGAATACCACCAACGTGGCATCTGAATATTGTACTCAATCAGTTAATGAAACATCCATTTGAACCTATCCATAGGGCTGAACTCAAATACGTTTCCTGGAAAACTGCACTTCTTTTAGCTCTAACATCAGCCAGAAGAGTCAGTGAGTTGCAAGCTCTTTCGATACAGGATCCTTTCTTGCAATTTAGAGAAGACAGAGTCATCTTAAGAACCAACCCACGTTTCATTCCTAAAGTCCCCTCGGACTTCCATCTCAATGAACCGCTTGTGCTTCGCTCATTCTTCCCGAACCCAGGCACAGTGGCGGAAAGATCTCTTCACTCCTTGGACATTAAGAGATGTCTAAAATTTTACCTGGACAAAACGAAAGCTTTCAGAAAGACCAAACAACTTTTCGTTGCCTTCAGTAGGCCGAGAAAAGGCATGCCACTCTCCAAACAATCCATTTCCAGATGGATATCGGCAACAATTGCATTTTGTCATGACAAAGCCGGACGTCCATTACATTCCTCAGTCCGAGCACATTCCACGAGAGCTGTGTCCACATCGGCAGCACTATTCGCTGGTGTACCGATTCTGGATATCTGCAGAGCGGCCACCTGGAAATCGCCGCACACCTTTACCAGACACTACTGCCTGGACACGGAACTGATGCAGGATGCAGCTGTGGGCCAAGCTGTACTTCGCCATCTCTTCCAGTAAGATGAGCCTTCCTACTTCCCACCGTCCTGCAATGGTATGCACATTTATTTACTTTACTCTCTATATTACTGATGGTATCTAGTCACATGATATGTATTATCTCAGACTGTTATATTCCATCGCATATGTGCATAATGTATTGCTTGCTATTCTGATTCAGGCATGTGAATCTATGAAAGACACCCATAATACTGGATAAGAAATGCGTTACTTACCTGTAACAGCAGTTATCCAGTATTGGTGTCTTTCATAGATTCACATGCAACCCTCCCACCTCCCCAGGAAGGACTCATCTCTCACTACAGAGCATATCTTACGTCTACCTAGCTTGGTGCGTACGAAAATCTGAGAGACTGAGGCTCCTGGCAGGAAGGTTCTAGAGGGAGGTGGTAGCTGATTGGCTACCTTTGGAAATTTGGTCCTTTTCACAAAAGGACATAGATAGGCTACTAAGGCAAGGCCCTTAGGCCTATTTTTCTCTATGTATGTCTATAGGACATTACTTTTCTATTACCGGGGCTCCCATCTCGACGACGGGGAATGATTCAGGCATGTGAATCTATGAAAGACACCAATACTGGATAACTGCTGTTACAGGTAAGTAACGCATTTCATATACATCAGGATCGCGCTTTGCCAAACTCTAAAGGAGGCCCTATGCCTTCCATTCTTTAAGACTAAAATGAGAACCGCCGAGCTGGTCTATTTTAAAGTACCAGTGCACAGGTTTGTGTTATGAGCTTTTAATTCTGTGATATATGATAATATTTTATTGCTTATAAGTAACCATTCAGTAGCCCAATTTGAGGGAGAGGTAAAATATACCTTTAAAAATATATATACAAGCCCATGGATAATTCTAACTCCAGTGTGTAATGTTTAAAAATGAAAATATCTTCTTAGGAGCCTGCCACCACTACAGCTGAGTGCCGGGGTTGAAGAATACCAAGGTTCACCATTCTTGATTTGACGTCAAACATCTTTCATCCATAACCCCTTTCCTTCTGTTTCTTTTCTCATTCATACTGGTTCTTTTTCATCCCTGATTCCTTCCTTGGTAGTTGTTTCCTATGTTTTTCCTCCTTTCTTCTTTTTCCCTGTTCTGCCTTTCTCTTTCTCTGAGTCAAAGACAAGATGAGGGAGGTGTATATGAAGCACTCTCTAGCTTTTGTTTGTAGTAGCAGGCAAGATACAAATTATTCTCATCATCGCTGGCATCAGAGGGTATTTAGTATGTGTATGTGTCTGCATGCAGGGGGTGTGTATTTGTCTGTGGTGTGTACATTTCTTCTGATTTACAGAATGGAAAGTTTGATACATTTATAGCAGGTAATGCCTGCTATTTTTATCTAACAAAAAGTGATGGTCTCACCAGCCCTCAAGAATCTGACTGAAGGACGAAGGTTCATTTCCAGCCAACTCCCGCAATACTCTAAGACCACTGGGGCAATTCACAAAAGAAAGTAGTGACTCTACAAATGTAAAAGTACCCCTACGAAAAGCTGTATATGTACTAATGTTTGTATTACTCAAACATTCCCAGTAGAATACATAGAAAGTTGTGCCAACTGCAGGTTTTAATCCCTATTCTGGGGATGGCAGGTGACATATTTCACAGGCTCTTATTTCCCTGGTGCATAATTCTACATAAACTAGATTTGGGCACCTGGGCAATGATGCCTGATGTGTACATGCTCATTTTTTCCCACAGAATATATATATATATTTCCTTTACAAACCCCCTTCACGTACATCTCCTCCAGGTCCGAAGGCAATCCATTTCCTGTACCATCCAAGGAGAGTTATTCCTGTCCATACCTGGTAGAAAACCTCATCCATTTTGAGAGTGGGAGGGGGGTGAATGTCCACAAACATACACGCTTATGGGCGTTCATAAACGTACAAATCTAACCATGTCTGATTGCGTCCACTTTCCTCCCCTCATGTTGGAGTTACTGCTACATAGTACTCTGCAGTCTTGGTGTAAAAAATGCCCTAGTAAACTCATGTATACCTCCTACGGTTTATTTTGTGAATTCCTGGTAGGCATGAAGGTGTATGTTTGCAATATGACTAAGATAAACAAGAAGCAAACTGTAGGAGCTAGTATTTGATAAACCATGGCAATGCGGTTTCAGGTGTGGCCATTGTCGGAATGGTCTTCTTTGGATTTGTATGGAGACTCTTGGCTGTGATGCAAAGGTCCCTCTAATTTTTAACTACTAATGAGAGACCACAATGTAGCGCATCCTGTGGCTGCAATTTTAGGATCCTGGAACTTACTTTTACCTTCGTTTTCCTCATGCATGTTCTACAGTGAATCTCACAGATCTGGTGCCAGAAGCAATCTTCCCGCTTCAATCTGGCCCACTCCTATCCAAAACAATCTACCCCACTCCAATCCAGAGCAATCTGCCCTACTCCACTCCAAAACAATCTGCTTCACCCCAATACAAACAAACTGCTCCAAAACAGTCTGCTCCACTCCAGTGCAAAACAATCTGCCTGCTCCAATCCAAAATGCTCTGCCCCACTCCATTCCAATCCAATACTTTCTACCCCACTCCAGCCCAAAATATTCTGACTCACTCCAATCCAAAACAATCTGCTCCAATCTAAAACAATCTGCTCCACTCCAATCCAAGCAATCCGTCCACTCCAATCTGATCTGACCCATTCCAACCTGCCCCACTCCAATCCAATACGTCCAAATCCAAACCAATCTGCGCCTCCTCAATCCAATCTGCCCCACACCAATTCTATCCACCTGAGCCCAATCCATCCTATTCCACCCAAAACCACCCCACTCCATCCCAATTCACCATATTCCATCCCAAATCACCCTACTCCAATCCACCCACACCAATCCAATCTAATTCAATGTACACACACCAACCCAGTCCACCCAATCCAATATATCCCACTCAATCCACCTCAACCAAATGCAATCCATCCACCACAAGGTACCCCTCTCAAATCCAATCCACCCCTCTTCAGTCCAATCCACTCCACTCCAATCAATCCCACTCCATTCCAGTCCAACCCACCCAACTCCAATCCAACCCATTGAAATCAAACCCACCCCAATCCATTCCAATCCAACCTAACCGATTCCAATCCAACCTACTCCTAGCCATACCCATCCACCCACTCAAATCCATTCCACCCCAATCCAATCCAGCCCCCTCAGTTTAGCCACCCCATGCACCTCAGTCCAAACCGTCCAGTCAACCCCACTCGAATCCATTCCACTCACCCCACTTCAATCCATCCCACTCTAATTCAATTCACATCAATCCACCTCACTCCAGTCCCTTGAACCCCACCCCAAACCACCCTAATCCTCCCCACTCCACAAAAACCAATTCACCCCACTCAAATCTTCCCCATTCAAATCCAACCCGCTCCTGTCCAATCCAATCTACCCCAATCCACCACATTCCACCACACTCCAATCCAGTTCACTACACACCACCGCAATCCACCCCACCTCAACCCATTCCAAAAAATCCACCCCACCCAAAACCTCATTCCAATCCACCCCACTCCACCCTGTCCACTCCACTCAATCCAGTCCACCCCACTCCACTCCATTCCGTTCCACCCCAACCCAGTCCACCCACTCCAGTCCAATCCACCCCACTTAATCCAATCCACCCCACTCAATCAAATTCATCCAATCCACCCAACCTCAATGCAGTCCACCCCCTCCAATTCACCCTACCTATCCACAATCCAACCTACCCCACCCCAATCCAATCCATACCACCTCGCTCCAATCCAATCAACCCCACATCTATCTAATCTGCCCCATTTGAATCCACCCCTATCCAATCCAGTCAACCCCACTCCAATCCATCCCACTGACTCATTCCAGCCCACACACTTCACTCCACCCACTCTACCTGACCCCACTCTAATCAAACCCACTCCAGTCCACCCTAATTCACCCCAATCCAATCTACCCCTGTTCAGTCCACACCCCTCCAATTCATCCAGCCCACCCTACTCCAACCAACCACACTCCAATCCAATCTACCCTACTCCAGTCTAATCCACCCCACTGCAGTCCAATCTAATCCATCCCATCCCATTCCACTCCATCCTTCTCCAATTCATCCCACTCCCAACCACCCCACTACAATTTAATCCACCCAACCTCAACTGGATTCACCCACCCTAGTCCTATCAGTTAAATCCAATGCATTCACTCAATCCAATCTAATTCACCCCAATCCAATCCACTGCACCCCGTGTCAATCCACCCCACTCCAACCCACCCCAATGCACGTTACTCTACTCCACTGTACCGCAATCCAATTCACTCCATGCTACTCCAAACCATTCCACCCCACTACCTCATTCCACTCCATCATGTCACAGAGAAGATCATTAACAACCAGCGCACAAACTTCATAGAAGCCAACTCGATCTTTGATACTTCCCTATCTGGATTCCGCAGCAACTACAGCACTGAGAGCACTTTCCTAGCCACCACGGACGACATCCACACGCTCCTCGACCAAGGCCACACAGCTGCCCTCATCCTACTACACCTCTCAGCAGCCTTCAACACCATCTCCAAACTTACACTAACCACCATACTCCATGATGCCGGCATACAGGGAACTGCCCTATACAGGATCCGCTTCTTCCTCACCAGCCAAACTCAAAGAATCAGAATCCTGCCCGTCCTCTTAGAACCCACAGAGATCAGCTGCTGAGTACTCCAAGGATTCTCACTCAGCCCCATGCTCTTCAACATCTACGTGGCCCCCCTTGCTACCATCGTCAGAAAACACAGACTAAGCATAGTATCCTAAGCCGACAACACCCAGATCATCCTCTCCCTCACCAAGGAACCCAACATCACCAAACACAGTTTCCAGGAAGGAAGGAAAACATTGCATCCTGGATGAGCAGCAGCCGCCTGAAGCTCAACTCAGAGAAAACGGAAGTCCTCGTCCTCAGCTCCACCCCCTTCGCATGGGACAACACCTGGCGGCCCACCGCCCTCAGCAACCCTCCCACACCCAAGGACCATGCCCGCAACCTCAGCATCATACTCTACTCCTCTCTCACTAAGAACCAACAGGTCTACGCTGTATCTTCCATGTGCTTCAATATCCTCTGCAAGACCTTCAAATGGCTCCCTTCGGAATCCAGAAAGACCGTCATTCACGTACTCATAACCAGCAGACTGCACTACGGGAACGCCCTCTATACCGGAATCAACAAATCTCCACTCCTCAAACTCAAGACCATCTAGAACACCACAGCCAGACTTGTCCTTGGCAACTCACGAGAAGACCACATCACCCATTACCTACGAGACCTCCACTGGCTCCCTGTTGAAAAGAGAGTTACTTTCAAGCTGCCCACTCACACCTACAAATCCCTCCACAACACTGGAATCCATTACCTCAATGAAATAATCTCCTTCTATGCACCCAAGACAACTCTTCACTCAGCTGACCTTGCCCTGGCCGAAATCCCACACATCTGCAGAGCCAGAGCGGGACAAAGAGCCTTCTCCTACGTTGCGGCCAAGACCTGGAACAAACTCCCCCTCGGCATCAGACGGACCCCAACATGGCAAGCATTCATTAGGAGCCTCAAGACCTGGCTCTTCGGATGAGACAGAGCTGCTCGAATCCCCCTTCCCCCACAGCGCCTTGAGACCCTCACAGGTGAGTTCACAAATCTCTGATGGATTGAGTGAGTTCAACTAACTCCACCTTTTCCACCCCAATCCACACCACACTACGCCACTGCACTCTGCGACACTCTCTGACACGGAACCAATGAACTCTACTCCCCTCTACTCAGCATTGATGTACTGTACTCCCCCTACTGCCCTCTGCAATACTGTACTCCAACAAATGCACTGTACCCCACTCTACTCTCCCAGTCTACAACACTCTACACCCCCACTCAAAACCACTTTTAGCTATGCTGAACAGGCACCACACTGGTTTACATCACAAAAACACATTGCCAAAGCCAATAGCTCTGGTATAGACGTACCTATTGCCTTTGCCAATGCTTGTTATATTTTTAATACTGTGAGATTTTTTCCTTTATTCTTCATTAATGTTCAGCCACTTTCGTTTTCATTATGTGTGTTTTTTGTCATGTTGTTTCCCCTGCTCTCCCTCTCCCCACCACCTTTACTTGCTTGTTCTTTTGCTTACCTCACTGAGGTCTGGCCCTTTTGTCACTAGGCTGCTTTATTTTGACAGCAGCAGCCAGGCGAGACTTACCCAGCCAAAGATGTCATCTACTACAAAACGTAAATATTATATTGTTGTACTTCAAAACATCAACCATGGACAAAAGTAATGAAAAAGAGACACATTGTGAGAGAGATTGGGGTGAATTGTTTCATTCTGAGTGTAGACCCAACTCATCAGAACCTGCAGGAGAACACCAGTCATTCCCAGCCTGCATTATTGACTGAGAAACTGGATAGCAAAAGTAATAAGGACATAACATAGTAACTGGATTTAAAATGGCCCCAGACTGTTATTTTATAATTATGCAGAAATGTTTTCATGTGAGAGGTCTAGCATTTCTCATCAGCTTATTGTGGTTTAAGGTTGATTAATTATAAGTCTCCGACAAATCATGAGTGATACATTCAGGTAGCACTTTTTTAGTTGTCAATGGAACTGTAATAAGAAACAAAGTACTATCGTTATGATCATAGGATTGGGATGTTTATATGGTTAAAGGGCCGGGGAGTATGTGCGGCTCCAGGCGCTGAGTTGGCTTAGTGACCCGAACCAAAAAGTCACACTCCTGAGATGTTTTCCTGTTTTTTTTTCTTTTCTTATTGGGGAAAGAGAAGGAAAAAAAATAGATGGAAACTTGCATGAGACTTTTATAATCTTACAATTGGTTTGGGCTTTTGATCCTTTCTTTTATAGGTGATTACTACTGTATCTTGCACTTTAGGGAACTCTGTCCCCAAAAGCATTGTGTTTTGCTTTATTTATTAAATACTCACACTATTGGGCATATGCATCAAAATTCGGTAAAACGAGTCCTTATTTGCGAAAAATAAGGAATAGCAAATAAGGACTCGCATTCCGCGATGCATCAACAGATTCGGTATTAAATACTGAATCGCTAAAAATCAGTAAAATATACCGAAACCACGATAGCGAGAGTCCAAAATAAAGATTAGCAAATACCGAATTAGAAAATGCCGAATCGGTATTTGCGATTTTGGTATTAGCGAATTTGCAAAAAAAAGTCGCGTTGGAAGCAGGTTGATGACATCACAACCAGGAAGTCTTCCAGCCCATGCTTCATTCAGTGTCCTAGGGAGATCAGAGGAGGAGGCAGAGCACAGGAGCTGAGGAGAGAAACACTGATACCACAAACCAGCAATACCACTGCATTCCGGGATGGAGAAGGATGCATCCCAAAACAAAGACACGCCCAGAAAGAGGAAGAGGAAGTTTTCAGACAAAGAACTTGAACTTCTGATCGAGGGGGTGAGCAGCAAACACGACAGGCTGTTTGGCAAGCTGTCACTAAAGGTGCCTGAGGCGGAGAAGCGCAAGATCTGGCTGCGCCTCAAGGAGAGGGTAAATGCTGTTGGAGTAACGCACCGTAGCATAGACGACCTGAAAAAGAGGTGGTATGACCTCAGGAAAAGGGCGAAGGAGAGGATTGCAGGAAGAGTGGACGATGCAGCTGGCACAGGAGGGGGGCATCCAACATCACACTCAACACAGCCCTTGAGGACCTCGCTGAGGGTACCATTGAGCCTGAGGCAGTCGTGGGGGTCACCCAATTGGACACTTCCGGCGCTGCGGCAGGAGAACAAGGTAAGATACATGCCAGTGCAGATACGCAGCATGTTGTCTACCCCTGCCCATCCCCCCAGGCCAATCACAGTGCACAGGTAGTAGTGCATAACGCATATATCCTCACCAAAGTGTTGTATAATGGGAGTTGTAGTTATGTCATCCAAGTGTGCATGTAGGATCCCCAATGTTAATGAAATGAGACCAGCAGCACAGGGCAAATAGTCTGTCCAAATATGTCATTTATGTAGTTGAAAGTATGCAAAACATATACATTTAGACAAAATAATAACAATGCACTGTTTCACACACAGATGCATCACCCCTGGACTCCGATGACAGCGGACGCCTCATAATCTCAGAAACTCCGGCAGGGACCGATGCAGAGACTCCGCAGCGACGTCATCCCACGACACCACCAACACCATAACCACCACCACCATCACCACCATCACCACCACTACCGCAGACAACACGACCACCACCACCACCGCGGACAACACCACCAAGCCGCAGGGCAAATGTTCCCTCCCTGCAGATGATGGCAAAGGAGCAGAGGCCAGCAGCCACAAATGTTCCACAGCAGCCAATTCTCACTCCGCCAGCTCAAACACCAGCACGTGTCCGAGTCTGACAGGGGGGCAGGCCCCTGGGAAGCCCTGCAGAGGGATCTGAAGAGCCTACACACGGCTACAGTGTGGTTGAGTCATGTATGCTGCGTGTTCAGCGCCTGCAGGGGAGACACATGGGTGCAATTAACATCAACATGGCAAAATTGGCTAGCAAAATGGGCACGATGACAGACGCTGTGCATGAAATGACCACAGCCGTTGCTGAGGGTAACAGAGACATAAAACTGTGCCTACTGGAGCTCACCCGTGCCGTCATAGCAGGGCAACAGAGCGAGCGCAGGAGGCATCGCCAGAGCTTGCCCCGTTCCAATGCCTCCATTAGGGCCATCACGAAGCACCGCAACAGCACAGCTGTACTAACACGGAGATCTGTGTCACTGCAGGTCGACCTGGGCCATTAGTGTGGTGGTGTGGCAAAGGCCTTGGGCCAAGTGACCACTGCAGTGGAGCATCTGCAGTCTGGGACTTTTAGTGCCTGCAGTTTGGGAGTGGAGGAGGGGAGTGAGGCTGCATCAAGCGTCAGCAGCGTCTCTGTGCCGGAGATCAGCGATAGAAGGCGCAGCTCCAAAGCCACTGACACACATCGTGGTGATGTGGAGGAGTCATGCGACAGGAGGCTGGGGGTACGTGGGAGGCACAAATAGCCATGTTCCATAGAGTCCTTGGCCATGGTGATGTAACCATTGGCCACCTACATTACTTCAAGATACTCCCCTGATGACAATGGATATGTATCCTTACCTATGTTTTGACTCTGCATCATGTAGACGTATCATTAATATTCACCTGACATGTGCTCATGTGCATTAAACATTTGCACCCCAGATTATGTTGTGATGGCTCATTCTTACCTGTCTTTGAAGTGATGTTGTGTGATGTATGTCCGCCTCCTTTGACCTTCAGCTGTGTTAGGCACATGAGCCTGTTGGTGTTGGGGGAGGTTGCTGTGCACGAAAGTCGTCATCTGCATCCACCTCTATGGGTATCCCCCTTCTTGTGGCAATGTTGTGCAGCATGGCACACAACGCTCTTATCAGGCAGCAGGTCATCAGGTCATACTGCAAGGGACCTCCTGTCTTGTGTAGGATACGGAAGCGACTCTTGAGGATGCCAAAGGTTCACTCTACCACATTCCTGGTACTGATATGTGCTGCGTTGTAGCGCTGCTCCTGAGGTGTTGCTGGGTTGAGGTAGGGAGTGAGTAGATATTCACACAAGGCGTAGGACCTGTCACCTGCAGGGTGGGTAGCAAAGGGTTAGCGGCATGAATTCAATTACATATCTGAGGATGGAGTTAATGATGAGGCATAAGTATGTACCTAGTAGGTGTCCCTCTCCAAATTCACCATTGAGCAGACGCCTGTGGATGCCACTCTGTCGGAATATGTATGCGTCGTGTGTGCTTCCAGGAAATTTTGCTGCAATGTCCGTTATGATGTGCTTGGCATTGCACACAACCTGCACGTTAATGGAGTGATAGGACTTCTGGTTGCTGAATATGTATTCGTTGGCTGAGGGGGGACACATGGGGACATGCGTGCAGTCAACGCATCCTATCACCTGGGGAAATTGTGCCAACCGGTAGAAGTCGTGTTTGGTACGGTTCAACTGCTGTGGGGTTGTGGGGAAGGTGATGTGGGTATGAATCATTGTCAGCATGGCATCTAGGAATTTGTGGAAGAAGCGTGAAAGTGTGCTTTGCGACACGCCTCTGGCTACTGCTACAACCCACTGGAAACTTCCAGTCGCCAGCAGGTGCAGGCTGCATAGGACCTGGACGTGGGCAGGGATGGCGATGGTCCTACGGGTATGGTGCTGCAGTAGTGGTTCCAGGTCAGCAATGAGGCGCATGATCATTGCCCGATTCAGTCTGTACTTGTCATAGATGAGTTCCTCTGTCTGGCCCAGCAATGTGATGCGCACCCTGAAAACCCTCTCCTAGATCCTCCTCCTGCGCTGTGCAGCAACATTGATTCTCATCCTCCTAGCAAGCATGTAGAGGGCAGCCATTTTGTAAGACATACAGGGTCTCCAGAGGCATATTTGAAGGGTTTCTGATTGTTTCCACCTGTCTGTATTTTTTTTTCTTTTTTTTTTCCTTCCACCAACTTTACCTCCTGGTTGAGATTTCCCTTATTTTGCTCATGCTAAATAGCGATTTGGTGCATTTTGGTTATTTGTGACTTTGGTGCTTATCATAGCGACTTTTTAAGAGCGATTGGTATTTCCGGGGGCTGATTTCATTCTCGGTATTACCGATTCACTAATTTGCGATTCGGTAATTTACCGCGGGGTTATTTTCCGATTTCGGAATTGGGGTTGATGCATTGAGATTTCAGGTTTTGCGTTCGGTAACGGCCTGTTTTACCGATTCGCTATTTTACCGGGAGCTATTTTGTTTGATGCATCTGCCAGTATGTGTTTTATTTTGACTGTGGTTTTTATATTGTGATGGTTTTTAATAACTTGAAACAATGACAATCTTACTTAGTTACTCCTACAAATCATGTACTTAATTGGAGCACAGACCCCTTTGCAAGATCAAAACACATTATGTTCTCAGATTTGACTATGGGTCTTTTATATCTTCCATCTTTTGTGGAGCTTGATGAAGTGTGCTTATCAAGAGATGTCACTATACACCTCCCAGACAGTGCAGCCTTCCATACCTATTGTTCCAGTCTGGATTGTTGCATTTTCATCTTCCAGTGGTACCTTGTTATAAATGCCAATACACCAACCTTAGGGAGTGGGCTTCTAACATTCTATGCATTAGTTCCCTTGACAATTGCCACCCATCCTGTTCACTCAACCAGTGTCCCATCTCTGACCCGGGTATTCTTTGCACAGCTTGCCGCACACACAGTGTCAGCCAATGAGCTCTTGGGTTCCTTTCCCTGCTAGTATGGATCTTCATAACCCAGGCACCCAATTCTTATGGATACTCGTGCACACTGAAGGCACTGCCATCTTAGGAGCCTCTCTCATGCTCATCTCTGACACATGCTGTGATCTGCTGGTTGCAAGTTTAAATCCCAGCAAGGCCAATTCAGCCTTCCTTCCACCCGAGGACTGTATATTGATTTCTATTTAATTGGGTACCATTAACACCTGTTATATGCAGCGCTTAAACATGCCAATAGTATAGCATGCAGAGCTATGGGAACAAGGGTTATTTAAAAAATGAGCCCAAATAGTGTTTTTTTATTGCTTGTTGCTTACATTTGGGCCTTCTTCGTGGGTTAGTGGCTTCGTGTCTTGGGATTTGCCTTCTGTTTAGCCCTGTTCTGCCTTTCGGAGGCTTGTAATAGCTGACGTGTCATTTGCAAATCTTCGTGATTTTCTTCTTCGGCATCCAAGCAGCCAGTAGCCAAAAGCACATGACGGGAGTATAGTTTTATTTATGTATTCATCTATCAAGTTTAATATCGCAAACTTAACCCGAAGGTATCAGAGCGCTTTACATAGTTGGCAAAGTAGCAGTTACATGAGTTACATATGTAGTAAATACAATTACATTGAGTAAGCACAAATACATAGCAACAGTATACACAATAAGTATACAGTGGCAGCAGTTACACAAGTTACATATGTAGTAAACCAAATGATGATATTTAATTCACAAACAATTATGAAAAAACATTTTATTATTTATTTATCGAGTTTTATATAGTGCGAACTTGACTCGAAGGTATCAGAGAGCTTTACATAGTTGGCAAAGTAGCAGTTACATGAGTTACTTATGTAGTCGTCATATTATTGCTCAACTAATATATTATTAATGGTGCACCATCTTGAGCACGATACAGTGGTGGGTTTTTATGTTCAAATATGGTTTGGTGTCCGGTTCTATGGTACCAAAAAACATTGTCAGAACATTATTGTCAGTATATTATCCGACTGCATCCAAAATATCGTTTACATAAATATCACCATATTGAAGTTAATTGTAGAAAATGTACACCCAATAAGACAATATTTTTTGTGAACGAAATTTAGGGCACAATATTTATGTCAGATGATATTTGTGTAGACAATATTCTAATACACAGCCATGACAAACACAGACACAATAGACCCTTTGTATGGGCTTCCAAATCCACCCTGTAACTAAGACAGTGGTTTAAACTTTACCCACAAGGTGTGGTGTTGATGGGAACCTGTTAAGGCAGGCCTCCCAGTGGGTGTGGGAATACTCTGAGAGACAGACAGTTTGGGACGACAGGCGGCTTTGTGGCGGGAGGGAGTTTTGCACCAGAGAGGGTACTTTCCGGGTAGAGAGAGAGATGGGGATTGATGTCCAGGCAGGGAACAGATTCAGATTTAGGGCAGTGCTTAATTTGTAGAAGAATTAAGTGCTGGTGCCAAAGGTTTTTCTCAAAAGCCCACACCGACTTCCAAAATGTCGAGACTGTCGAATACCAAAGCTGCATAGTCTTGATTCTACCCCACGCTCTTTCTTCCACCACCACACACGCTCTGCTCCTTTATTTCACTTTTAAAGTTCTTTTTCTTCCCTCCTATTCCACTTTGTTATTCTTTTTCTGTCTTTCTCCTACTCCTCTTTTTGTGGTTTTCTCTCTTTTTCTGTGTCAAAGTCTGATGAGGAGAAGTAAGTGTTCCCAAAAAATTGGCGCCAGTGGGACCAGCCTGCAACCATCGGCTCAAATTAAGCACTGATTGGCTGCCCCAAGCCGGGTATGGGGAATAGCTGTCTAGAGACAGCAGTCCAGCTGCTGCCTCTAGTGACAGTGGGAATGGGTTTCAAAGGCCCATGATGGAACATGTCAATGGAACATGTCATTTGCCCTTTTTTAAACTACCAAGCTTATCACTTTGTAAAGCTTTCAACGTGTTTTTTTAATTTATTTTTAATATCTTCATTTTTGTGGTTTTCAAAGTAGTAACAGCAGATCGACATTCAATACAGTACAATTATCCAAATCCTACACAGTCGCCCTTGCCTCCCAAACCCACATCTCACCCATACTGGGGTTCCAACAGACATCTGCTCCCACCATTGGTCACTCAGGGACAGAGGGCTTGTAGGCCTGTATATCATTTGATCTATTATCCAAGTCGGTATCTAAGCCCCCCTCTGTGATCGGAGCTATTATTAGTTCTTGCATAATTCCTGCTTAATCAAAAATGTCCTCCTCCCCCTTATCATCCATCCAGACTTCTTGCAGCGGCTTTCTTCAGCCAGAGCACATTCTGCTATGTCCCTACTGCACTGCTCATATGTAGGCCCCTTGGTGGCATCAATCTAATAGCAATTCTTCAATTGGCCAGAACGAGACCCAGCAATGCACATTTATAATTAGGGCTCCCAGTGTTTTGGTATTTAGTTTTTTTTTTACATTTCCGTCTGTATTTATCCATATTTATTTTTTGGTAAACTTATCTGTATTTATCCGTATTTATTTTGGGTTTTGTGAAAAAAATGAGGTTGAAACTGGTATATTTCCACATTTATTTACAGATAAATATGAACTCATGCTTGAAAGCCTGCCAGGTTTCAGTGTTACGAACACCCGAAGAAGATATATCAATGCACTTATGTGAAAATATACAAATATCAGTATCAACCTTGAGCATATCTACTGCTGTTAAAGCCTCTTTACTAAATTCCCTTCCTTTTTTAACCCATTACCTATCAATCCACACAGCTACTGCCTTGTCAGTCTTAGAACAGAGTTTTTAGAATCACCCAAAAGCACACAAATTTCAGTTTTATCAACATTTAAAAATATATACAGACAATGAAACACATGGTTTTCTGTCTGTATTTATCTGTAAAAATCAGTAAAAATGGAAAACAGGGAGCCTTATTTATAATACACCTTACTCCTACTCGGGCACGGTATTAGCTGTAACAAAAAGTGGTAGACCCTGAGATCTATATTTAAATCAGTCACCTCTTGGAGTCTACGTGTTTTCATGCTCCAATATGCTGTCAGTCCTACACACCCCCAGGCCATATGCAAGAAGTATGTCTCAGCAGCTGCATACATGGGGCAAGTACCGGACTTAGGGGTAGATGTATCAAGCTTTTTTCTTGTCGCAAACGCTGCGATTCGCAAAATCGGTACAAAAGGGGGTGGTGATGGACGGAGCATCTGAACCAATCAAACACTCACACCCAGTCAAAAGATCTGGGTTTGATCCATCACCGTTCTTTAGCCCACTCTGCCACCCCAGTTCAGACATGGCTATATGCAAATCAGTCTGACCCTGTTTTTGCGATTCGCAAAATAGCAGCGTTTGCGACAAGAAAAACGGGAAATGAGATGTATCACGCAAAAAGTTTGCAATATTAAGGAATCGCAAATTTTGCGATTCCTTAACATTGCGCAAGCATTTAAGAAATCGCTAATTGCGATTTCTTAAATGCTATGTATGAAACATTTCATTTTAGCAAATTTTGGCTAAGAAATCGCAAATTACCACCAACTTGTAGTTGGTGGCAATTTGCGAATTCTTTTACAAATGCACTTTTTGCAATTTGTAAAGGTGCCATGTGACGCTCATACAAACCCTTAGGGCATGTATGTGCGCCATATGCGCACACATGTCGTTTTCAGGGGTGCAGCAGGGTGTCCTTGAGACACCCCTGCACCCTTGAAATTATTCTCAATTTGCGATTAGCAAATTGCGAATCGCAAATTGAGAATAATTTCACATTCATTCCTATGGGCCTCCTGGCCCATAGAAATGAATGGGAAAATATTCCTTATTTGCAATTAGGAATTTGCTAATCGCAAATAAGGAATTTTAAGAAATCGCTAAAAAATAGCGAATTTCTACATAGATGCCATTTTGCAATTCCCAAATAGCGATTCCTTAAAAATCGCTATTTGGAAATCGCAAAAGGGTATGTTGATACATCTAGCCCTTAGTTCTGTATTTACCATACAACCTTTTCAGCCAGAGGTAAGCTTGATGCAGGATATAGAAGTATTCCAATTTAAAGTTTGCATTCCAGGAGACAACCCACACTAATGCATAAGCCTTCATCCTGTCCCTGTCTGTCAAGGGCTTCTCCAGGTCACTGTCCCAGCCCCATCTTGCCACCATCAGGGTACCAGGCTTATGCCGCCTTAAAGCTCAGTAAAGACGGGAGACCAGCCCCTGTGGGGAGCTCCCATCCTGCAGCACCTCCAGCCTGAGTGAAATTACTGGGGTCTGTGAAAAGCCAGTCCAGATGTCTCTGCCCATCTTGGTGGGCTTTGTAAATTGTAAAAACTGAGTGCGGCCAACTCCAAATGCCTCCTGTGGCTCCACAAACATAATGCACCTCTCACTTGGGTACAGGTCCCCTAAAGTCATGCAACCCCCATAATCCATGCCGGCATTGACATACCTGCTTGAGCTGCAAGAATGGCTTCAATCACCATAGGGGTAAGTGCATAGGGACTGGGGGCCGATGCAGAACTTTTCTGATTACCAGCTCTCATGTTGACGCTGATGCTGCACTATGTAGGGGTAGACTTTATGTAACTGAGCTTCCTCTATAAGGCGGAGGGACAGCTTTTGTGCACCCTTCATGACCGCCATTAACCTTGTTTCTCTGTTAGATCCATCGGAAATAGGCAAGAGATGGGAAGGCATTGACCAGTGTAGCGCATTCGCCACCCGGCGTACGTTTCTCCAAAAGTACATGTGCCCCTGTAGCAGAGAGGAGTACAAGCACCAGCAGGTGCTTTCTCAGGAACCAAAGAGGGGGGCAAATTCAATGCAGTACAGAGTCAAGTGGTGCTAGGACTTTCGGTGTCCCACTCATGTTCTGAAGTACATAATTGTGTTAGGGAGCGGCGGACTGTGTCTGAGGGGAAACAACCTTTACAACACAGTCATTACATCGCACTACCTTTATATAGCAGTCATTACATCGCAACATCCTTTACATTGCATGTCATTACCACGCAGCCATTACATTTCATGTCACTACAACGCATGTCATTACAACGCATGTCACTACAATGCAGGCATTACATCGCAAGTCATTACAACGCATACCATTACAGAGCATACTACCCTTACACTATCCAACACTTACCCTACTGTTGCACTCACTGGAGTTAGAATAGTAAATTTACCCCTACACTATCCAAAACGTACCCTACTGTTGCACTAACTGGAGTTAGAATAGTAATTATTACCCCAATACTATCCAACACTTACCTTAAATGCAATGTAATGGTATCCATTGTAATGGTATGCATTGTAATGGTATAATGTGATGTAATGGAATGCTTTGTAAAGGTAGTTTGTGAAAATGCGATGTAATGGCATGCTATGTAAAAGAATGCGTTGGAAAGGATGTTGCGATGTAACAACTGCGTTGTGAAGGCATGCATTGTAAATGTATGCGTTGTAATGTCATACACTTGTGTCTGAGCATTGCCCACAACACTGGCCAAAGCATCTTCCGGAGAGTCAGCCACCACAGCACCATAGCAGCCAATGTGCCATCCTGCTGCACCTCTACATGAGGGCGGCTAGCAGTAGTCCCTATGCCCCATCGTCTCCTCTCCGTAGAGCTGCTAGACCTGTCCTGTTTGCCCCTGCTAGGACCCCCGGACCACCCTGGCACAACGCCTGTGCCCTGTGTCATGCCAGTTCCACACTTCCTCTGGGCTTGAGAATAATCAAGACTGTCTGCTATGCACCACACAGAGCCTGCAGGCAAGAGCTACATATATTTAATGCCCAGAGTACGTAGTTGCTGCTTGATGGCCAGTAATGTGCACCTCAGGGTTTGCACCATGCATGTGTAAACAGGGAATTTCCGGATTGGAGTTTCTGCATAGATAGGAGCCCGTGTATTCAGACCCCTTGCAGGATACTGTCACAATCCCTGTAGTTGAGTACCTCTGCTATCATGGCCCGCAATGCGGTGCTAACATCTAGTGCACCCTCCGTGTCACAAAAAATGCAAGTAATTGAGAGGGATCAACAACACTACAGATTCAACTTTCCAAAAATACTACAGGAGAGGTCCCCTCCTGTCCTTCATGAAATCCAATGAAACGCAGGTTGTACCTCAGAGCCAGTGGTGGCTGGTGGAATTTGCAAGTTGTGGGGCGTAAGACCAAATACATTTACATGTAAGAGAGTCTGACGTTTCATAGGGTTCCCCCCAGAAGATGTGTAAACATTGGTATATGTAGATGCAATTTTCAGAAATATTTCTTTGATATATGGGCTACGAATACTATTCTTTTGTTCACTTATAAAGGAAAACTCATAAAACTTTGTTTTTTAACTTGTTATTTGTCTAGTATAATACTCTTGTACAGTGTAGCCTTTGAACTGAATCACATGCATACAACAGTTGGGAGCTGAGCTTTGGAGCTGAGGCCGCAGGGAAGGGCCAGTTCCTCAGAGTGCCCATCACTGAGTGAAAAATGTGTTCAGAATACATGGCCAACCAATTGTTGGCCTCTCTGCAGAGTGCACAGTGCATTGATCACACATTCCATTGCATTTCTGTAAAAATGCACATGATGGAAGTATAAAGTAGGCAAAATATTATTAACAACATGTACCACTCCTGCGCACTCCACTTCATCTGCTTGTCATTACTACCCGGCCTGTAGTACCATCATGGCAACAGGGGTTCCCCCTCCCCACAATCATACATCCCGCAAATAATTACACACCACACAAGTTTTAACTTGGGAAAAACTGCTGCAGGTTTATTACATACCACATATGTAATCTGGTGGGTTAGCTTACGAACAATCCAAGGGCAGGCAGCATTCTCGCCACCTGCCCGCCTGATGAGCCAAGCAGCACCGTGGCGAACCACCTTTGTACTGCACCTTCTGGTGATCCCCTTCCCGGATCACATGACCATTGGTCTCTTATACTCACTCCCCTTTCAGGGCGGAGCATAGCTAGGCAAGCCCCCGGTTGTTCAGGCCCACAACCGCCCGAAGGACTAACGGGGCGCCGACACAGATTCCCAGAACCTCCCATGAGGCTCCTGGGGTTGGGCTCTGGCACCCCTATGTGCCGCGCAGAGGTACCCTTCTGTACCCATTTGCTTCCAGATCGCCCTGTAACTCCTCCTGCAACACAAATCAGAAAATTATAAAATTCTTGCAATTTCTCCCTCTGCCAATACGCCAGGTAAGCGGTAGGGTGGGAGACAGCGTGTCTAGCTGCAAAGGCATCAAAGGCGTGTCCGGCGCAGCAAAGAGGCCCGAAACTTGTTGAGGGGCACCTATGTACCCCTCACCCAGCCCGGCGCGCCGGACATGACGCGGACGCCCGCGCCCTGAGAGGGGACTCCTTCCCAGGTCCTTCCCTCTGTTGGGGGGTAGGGAGGGGAGGGGAAGAAAGCCCGATGCCACTACAGGGCCGCCCTCCTGAGTGGCCCCCTGCGGTGGCCTCGGGCAGCCTCAAACTACAAGTTAACACAGGCCTAGCGTTGTTTCCTAATTGACAAAGAACAGTTTCCCGTATCGGGCCGCTTTAGTATCGCTCTGTGCGTTTTCTGCTCTTTTAATTCTTTGCCTGTAAGGAGTTAAATAACCCTGCAGACCTGATAATACCTTCTCCTATGAAAGAATGAGCCTGGCCTGCACGTGCTTCTACTAAGCCACTCTGCCTTCTTCGACTCTTTCGCTCCTGCTATGCCATACCCGACTTGGTCGCCTGAGCACCATGAACAATGGTACTCTCCATAGAAATTATCCCTTGTCATCCGTGCCTCGTTTGGGAGCATTAACTCATTTACCAGTCGACAACCCAACTAAAGCTATGGCAATAATGTATTTGTTCGATGGGTTCATTTTCATGTTGGTGAAGATGCACCAGACTTTCCTGTTCTGTCAGCATGGACACGTGAAAGCTGCACTTGCTAGACCAATGTTGCTGACTCACTGTGCACCGGTCTAATTAAACAGTATCACCATTTCACGAATAACATTCCCAAGCATGCGGAGAAGAAAGCTCGGTAACAGATTGCACAGTATGACCTATGTAACAGAGCAGACAATCGGATGCTTTGATCTTACCTCAGACTGAAGGAGCTGCGTTGGTGTGGCCCTTCCTCCGCTATAACCATGCAGGCCTCCGAAGTGAGTGGCCTTTCTGTGAGTCAATCCAGAGTTCTTCTGCAGCCTCCCAGTCTCTTACCAGCCCTTGCCAGTTGCCAATCCATGCCTGTTTTTTAGTTTGGCGCTGATGAAATATTCCCTTCCCTCTCCTCAACTTACCGAGCTGCTCTGCTTCAGAGGCCACCCCATGCGATGCTGTTGTCACAAGAACAGCTTGGTCGGTGTCTGTGGACAGGAATGAGATGGACCAGGCGACAGCGTGAGAACTGTTGTGATTGTGCAGTGGGGTGAGAGCAACCCTATGCAATCTACACCTTGAAGGGTAAGTACACTGTGCTGTGAGTACACTTATCAAAAGCAGATTAAGTACTAACTGTTTTCAGCTTGATCACGAACGAGGTTTCTCTCGGACCGGGCTGAAGCTGGTTCAAGGAAGGAGGAAAATACGAAACCAGCACAGGAAGCAGTACTTGAAATCCCACCTCCTATTGTCATTGGGTGACTGTATCAACGGTCATCCAGTCAGAGGAGGGGGCGGGATCCTAGAATTAGAAGAATGTTCTGAGCTTAGCTACGTCAGAGATCCGGGCGAGCCGAAAATCCGACCGAAGTCCTGGAAAACCAGCTGCTTCAGGTAGCGCCTGCTTGCCCTCACCACTGCCTCACAGACACACTCTGCACATGTGTGACTTGGGTGATATTGAAAGCGGACGTCCACCACACATGCGCGCGCAAGGTGTGCTTGTACACTGCCGCGCTGCACTGCTACCAGAGTGCCGCAGCCTCAGACCACCAGTCTCCTTTCAATCTATTTCTCCTTCTTCTGAGACTGGTGGTGTGCCGCCCCATGCGCCCTCATGCAGGAACCGCGCCTGCTCAGAGCCCTGCCCTCTGAGTCCCCCGACAATCATCCAGCTGGTTTGTTTTGTCAGTCAATGCTCTGACCGTGGCCTGCAGTTCTTTCATCTCTGTTAATAGGGCCTCGATCTCCGTTTCTGTCTCCTGGGATCTCTCCATGACTGCATACATCTGCACGCAGGAAGTTGACCTTCAGCCGCCGTCCATGCAGGTAACAGCGGTGGGGCAGCGTGGGGGGTATTTCGAGGGACGATGGCGAGGGAAATTAATTATTTATTTAATTTTCCCTCTGCGTCGTCCGTCAAAATCCCCCCCCACGCGGCCCCACTGCCCCACCGCTGTTACCTGCACGGACTGCAGCTGTTGACCTCTATGAAGTTGGCATCAATCTTTTCCTCCGATGCCAGTTTAGTGGATGCAATGGTTACCAATATCTGGGTGCCCATAGGGTCACCCACGGCCCCCGAAAGCTCCCCCTTATCAGTCCCAGAGTGGCAGAGCACAGATTTGGGAAACTCCCTGTATTGGTCCTTTCTAGTTTGTTGCAACCTGGGAGCCTATCCCAGCCCATGGCGACAGTCCAGGCTCCCACCTCCAGCCACACAGGTGAGGGTAAGTCCAGCACAAAAGGAACACTTTCAGGAAGCTCGATCTGCACTCAGTCCAACAGTCCTAACCCAGTTATTGTAGTGCAGGGAAAAGAAGCCAGGCTTACTCACACCAGCAAGTTGGCTGAAGCATCCTGAGGTCATATGGCGGCTCAAATGCCCAAAGTCCCAGGGCGATGGCCAGTCTATCCATGTTGCAACTACATCCTGGCCTCACAGTCTCAGGAGTTCTTCTGCCAGGTCAGGGTGTGGGCTCATGCAGAAATCAGCAGTCATCCGGGGCAGGCACAGCAAGATCAATTGAAATAGGTCTGAAGCACACCCGTTTTTTAAAAATTAATTAAAGTTCATCACTCTTTTCTCTAGATTGGCGTGCATACACTCTTAATGCACTCCACTCCTAAGTGCACAATTATGACAATTCATCACGTAATTGTGACACGCCGTTTAGTGTCGCAAAAGAGTTGACCAGCCTGATACACATTTGTGAAACATATAAACACGTAATCAGTAGTGTAATCCAAATTCATCCAGTTTATTTCCATAGTTTATCCATACTTGTCTGTCGCGTCAAAGAAATAAAGTTCCAATTTTTCACGCATTTTAATTGCACTAGCATTACCTACCCGGGCTTATTCACAGGTACGTAAAGAAACTTCATTCCAGTACATTAATTAACCCAATGCATTTCGGTCATTCTTCCACCTTCTTCAGGGTTATCCACAATTAATTAAAAAATATTCATCAGCCTCACATAGTTTGCATACAACAGTGATTAATCACGAACACATGTTTTGCCTGAACCCCAAAATTAATAATCTATCCGTCTTAAACAAATAAATAATTCCCATCAATTACCGTGTGCCCCGCCGATTCACCCACCCACAAACAGTCCCTGTTATTTACCACCTCAGTAACCCACCCTGTGCTTAAAACAAAATGCCTCTCTAATGTCGCTCCAGGTCTAACTTCCACTACCGTAAGCATTTAACCCCTCAGAAGTACCGCCTATCTAACTCATTCCCCAACTCTCCAGTTTGTACCTGCAATAATTGTACTGTTATCTCGATCGGTCTAACCACCAATTTCAAACGCCATTGAGATTCCTTAAATGCAATGCATGAAAGTTAAAAAATTGGCTATTTTGCTATTAGGAGTAGTAAATTACCATGAAGTTTAACTTCATGGTAATTTGCAAAAACTTTGAAAAATGCACTTTTGTGCATTTTTTAAAGTTTCATGTTGCACACACACATGCCCTTAGGGCATGTCTGTGTGCAACATATGTGCACAGATCAATTTCAGGGGTGCAACAGGGTGTCATTTTGACACCCTTGTACCCTTGAAATTGCTTGAGCAATTTGTGAGTACCTACTGGTACTCACAAATTGCTCATGCAATCTCCAATTCATTCCTATGGGCCTAGAGGCCCATAGGAATGAATGGGACAGCATTCCTTTATTGCAACTAGCAATTTGCGAGTAGCAATTAAGGAATGTGTAGGAATCGCTATTTTTATAGCGATTCCTACATGCATAAGCTTTTGCGATTACTAAATAGCGATTCCTTAAAAATTGCTATTTAGGAATCGCAATTCCTTCTGATGAAGCATGTGGCAGTTGATCAGTAGCGTAATCAAAGTTCATCCAGTTTATTTCCATAGTTTATGCATACTTGTCCATCACGTCAAAGAAACAAAGTTCCAATATTTCACGCATTTTAATTGCATTAGAATTGCCCATCAGGGCTTATTCACAGGCATGTAAAGAAACTTAATTCCTCCAGTACATTAATTCACCCAATGCATTTTGGTCATTCTTTGTCCTTCTTCAGGGGTATCTACAATTAATAAAAAAATATATGTCGGACCCAGATAGTTTGCATACAACAGTGATTAATCACTAACACATGTTTTGCCTGTACCATAAAATTAGTAATCTATCTGTCTTAAACAAATGAATAATTCCCATCAATTACCGTGTGCCCCGCCGATTCACCTACCCACAAACAGTCTCTGTTATTTACAACCTCAGTCACCTACCCCATGCTTAAAACAAAATGCCTTTCTAATGCAGCTCTAGGTCTAACTCCCACTACCGTAAGCATTTAACCCCTCAGTAGTACCGCCTATCTAACTCATTCCCCAACTCCCCAGTTCGTACCTGCAATAATTGTGCTGTTATCTCGATCGGTCTAACCACCAAGTTCAAACGCCATGTTGAAACCACTCAATCTACCTACGTACCTGTTTTTAAACCAGTCCTTTCCTTCCCACCTGTGTTCACTCCTCTCATGTGATTCCCTTGCCCCACCCTCCAAGAAACTCAGAAACTCTAAAAGTAATAACAGTGCCCCCGTATTCAACACCTTGAATGCAACTGATCAAAACAACCATTTCAACCTAATCCATACGAAATCAATATATATCTCCATGTGCACACAACCAATGCCCGCATACATAAATCCCAGTGTCCCTTTCGTGAACAAAACATCCATTGTAATGTAGTATTAATGCATCTTTTCAATAACATTCTTTGTCGATGGCTTTCTCCAAGAGAGTCTTTGACGTGACAATGCTTGCTTTTCAGATTCATTCTCATGGGTGCTAGCAGGATTGGAACAGCAATAATATGAATAATTTAAATAGGTCTGAAGCACACCCATTTTTTTTACATGAATTAAAGTTTATCATTCTTTTCTCTAGTTTGCCGTGCATACACTCTTTATGCACTCCGCTCCTAAGTGCACAATTATGACAGTTCATCACGAAATTGTGACACTCCGTTTACGTGTCGCAAAAGAGTTGCACAGCCTGATACACATTTGTGAAACATATAAACACGTAATCAGTAGTGTAATCAAAGTTCGTCAAGTTTATTTCCATAGTTTATCCATACTTGTCCGTCACGTCAAAAAAAAGTTCCAATTTTTCACGCATTTTAATTGCACTCGAATTGCCCATCCGGGCTTATTCACAGGCACGTAAAGAAACTTAATTCCTACAGTACATTAAGTCACCCAATGCATTTCGGTCATTCTTTGACCTTCTTCAGGGGTATCTACATAAATTAAAAAATATACATCGGCCCCACATGGTTTGCATATAACAGTGATTAATCACAAACACATGCAGCCAGGATCAACCCAAAACATCCGCACTGCCAAAGCTCCCCAGGTACCATCAACTAGAGTCTAGTGGAGGTCTCCCTCCGCAGCACAGCTGACCAAATAGTGCCCACCAGGGACAAAATAGGTGGAGGGGTGGGTAGCCTAATACCTACAGGTCTTTTGCAAACCCCACGCCGGGACCCCCACTGCAGGAAAATCTTCCTAGAGATCCAATCCACCCAGCAGCACCAACAACAGTCTGGGAGGGAAGGGGCAAAGGATTCCACTGTGGCCCAGATTCCCTGCTGCACACAGTCCAGTCCAGGCCTCTCCTAGACCTCTCAGCGGAGGACCACTACCAATGATTATGCCAGGCAGGTGGCCCCAAACTACCAATCCGGGGCGCCAGCTCTCGCCAGGCTCAAGGGCTGAGCAGTCGTTCAGCTTTGTCTGCCCGCAGCAACGGTCAAACCCCCGCTCCACCACAGATGTGGTAGGGCCTCTCCTCTGTGGTAGACTCTGCTGCACCATTGTGCACTGGAATGGGGGCAGCATTCACTAGGGGTGGAGGTGGTGGGGAAACCGCTGCCATCATTGCGGACAACTTTGTTGGAGGAAGTGCAGCCCCCACGGACAGAGCATCGGCGTCTGTAGTATCCTCTATTATAGCTAACACTAATGTGTGTTGTAAATCAGTGTTAGCTGAACTAGAATGTTGGGACTGTATTCTAGTTGTCCCTAGTGATAGAACGCTTGTTCTTAAATGAGTCAGTTGAAGAGCCTGTGCTGACCTGATGGCGGCTGCGCTGCAGAGGCTGAAGTGTTTACCATTCAACTGAAAATAAACCTTTCATAATCATAATATTGCCTCAAACTTCATTTCAGCGTCCTTCCTCCTCAGCAGGCTTGTCACGCTCCTCAGTTCCCCAACACAGCCTCTACACATAACCCACATGAGAGCGGACTCAGTCTGTGGCTTGTCCCTTCGACATAGATAATCGTCCCTGGTGGCCCTCAGGGACCGCATGGGGCCGCCAACTAGCTGCAGGGCATATGCCGCTGAGTTCCTCAAGCGAAGAGGCGTTGCTTCACTGCTGCTCCCCAAGTCCAGTTAGCCCCCTCAGAGCAGGGGTTCACCACCAATGTAGGGCACCAGCCCAGTTCCCAGTGGAGAGCTCAGGGGTGCAAGATGCCTTTGGATCATACAAGGGGTCAGCAGAGCTTCAGCTCAAAGCATGCGGTCTGCCATCTTGCTTGGCCACCGAAGTTTTTAAAAAATCGATATGAAATTTCAAGATGGACAACTTCGCACCTTCCTCCCTGCACAAATAACCAGCTCTGATTGATCTTTAGTGGACTTCGGAATTGTGAAGTTCACACAGTCCTCAAACTATTAACTGACTGTATTATCTCCTTATCTTCTGTTTACTGCTGTTGTGTTGTCCTGTGAGGCCCTGGTACGTGTGGGAACGTAACTCGAGGACCGAGGGCAGGGGGCCTGATAAATAACAAGCATTTGCAATGCAATAGGTCTCGCATTCACACGATTTTGAGCTATTGGCATTGTAAATGACAATGCCTTCTATTTATGTTTTAGGTTTTAAAACAAATACAAGGCATTGTTATTTACAATACTAATAGCTGACAAACTGCATATACTAAGCTCTACTGCACAACACACGCACTGCTGCCCTCGGCTCTGCAGTAAAGCTGGAAACCTCTATCCTTCCCATAGCCATGAACAATCTAACATCAAAAGTGCACCCTCCTTTCAAATGCCCTGCAAGTACTCCCTTCCTTGTTTTTCCTGCTCTTCACCACCCCACTACACACACACAGCATACTCACTTGCCTGTAAGAACTGCATTTTCTTTTACTTTCGCCCTCTCTTTATTTTCCCTGCTGTGTACCTCCTTGACGCGATTTCTTACAGAATTACACAATTGGCACACCTGAGCATTGCTGTGTTCGATTTGTAGGGACAGACAATTGGATAAGAATTTATTCTGAACAACTTTGAGTCCCTCTGACAGGCACTGTGAGAAACTCCTGGTGCTTTCAATCTCGATCCCAGAGCTCTAGATTGTGACCTATTGTAAACACCCACCCAAAACCATAATTCACACAGACACCATGAGGCACCCGAGTTCACAGCACTATACAAGGTTAATACACTACGATAGTCAATCCCACAATATTTAGCACACCTGTGCCATGTGACGTCCTCGGAGGCCAGGCCTTGACAAATATAACGTAGGCAAACCAGAGTCATATTTCTGTACTTGGCTCCCTTTGACCTCTCCCGCTGCAGGTCAGAGTTCAAGGTCTAGAAGAGTGCACCTCAGGTAAGTAATCACTGTTTGGCTTTTGGGGCCCCTGATAGGCCGGGTATGGGTCGGATCATCAACGCTTCTGTTCTTGCTGACTTTTCTTCCAATCAGAATCAAGATTTGAGCCGTCCATGTTATCATGTTTGGTGTATGCTCCTTCAACCCCTGCCCCTCCCCCTCTCCACCGCCGCAGTCTAGCCGTTGAAAGCTATTAATAATATTTATAGAACAAGAATCTTGTGGTATCTACAAAATATGTATTTGTGATCTGCAGTTTCCAAAAAAGTGGTGGCTTCTAGAATTCACAGAGGCTTTGAGGGCAGTAGAGGTTTAGTTTACCACGCTTCCAAGTTTGTGAATCATATGCCAGAGCATATGAGAGGCCAAGCCAACCTATAGGTTTTTAGAAAACAGTTGAAAACCTGGCTTTTTGCTCTGTCACTGTAGTTTTGATCCTGGCTGGTTAGAGTATCTGACAGTAAACGCTTAGCACCAAGACACCTTCAGGCATGCGTCGCGCTTTACAAAAAAATCAATGAAATCAAAGGAAATCAAATCTCGAGGACTTAACAGGAACGCCTGGCAGTACACATACTTCTGTTGAACTTTTTGATGTACATGACTTTATTGAAAATCCTGCATTTACTGGAATAATCTGGGATTTCTTGCTGTAGAGAACGCACCTGTAACACTGCTCTAGAAGACGTGCCTGTAATTCTTGTTGTCGCATACTCAACCATAGCTGTAACTATAGAGAACAAATCTACACATCTGGATGCAAATCTTACCAATGAAACATCACATAAATCAACAGATTTTGCTCTGGATTTTTAAGCAGTTTAATCTTAAAGAAAATGGGATTTCTGACCAAACTGCCTACAGATTATATGGAAGGTATGCCATTAAAGAACAAAGGGCCTATGAGGGAGAACACAATACATTCTGCACCCTAGAATTTGCAAAAGAAGGCAAAACACCACTAATTCTGAAGGGATACCACATCACAGTGTATGTGCCCACGAGATAACCCCACCAAAATACTTCAGGGCGCACTATCAAGCAATCATAATACAAGCAAACTATGATAAGGTTTAGAACAAGACCGGCAAAGCCCATACACAATTAGCAACCAGGGTGGTCCTAGCCTAGCCATCAACAGTTGGCTCCCTAGGCAAACCTGGTCGTAGGTGAAGGGCTTTGGGCCAGGTCCCTCCGGATCTCAGATCTGTTGGCAATTAAAAATAGACTATGAAATGGGTTTCTATCAGGTCCTATATTTATGTCCTCAATATTCTAGTAAATGACAGTGATTGGTTTCTGAACAATTAAAGTAAAATAGGTAACGTATTACATGTCTGTGATTTAGGTCCTGTTTATATTTCACGTGTTTTGCTTAATCTAACATCAAAATACTAGTCAGGTGGCACACTACAGGGATCACAAAATTGTAGTTTACGCGTTTAAGTCACACCCTTAATTATTATAGGCCATGCCACTTTTAGAACCACCCCCAACACTTTTGTCTCCCACTTAAAGCCCTGGGTAGGTGCAACTGTATTTAAACTTTTTAAATGCAGTGTTCCCTTGAATTTAACACCTTCCTTAAATGATGACCTAAGCAATCACCTATTTCACCCAGAAAGATGATCTGCTTTAGCCAGGCCTGGCCTGTGTGTTGCTTTGTGAAGCATATGGCTGGGAAGGGCTGATTAATAGATCACTGCTGGGTGACTGTGACCCGCGCTCTATGCTAGCTCAGAAGCATCCCATCAACAAAATGCATGCATACACACATGGTATTTTTCAGAAGGCTCTTCTATTGCATTTATCTTAAATAAAACAACACCTATATCAGTTTCAGGAGAAAAACAGTCGATGAAAACAGAAGGCTGCCTTACTCCTCAGATGGGGCGTCAATGGATAATTTAATTGCAGCTAATTGTGAATACCTGCCCAGAGATGGGCCATCTGGCTAGGGTGATATGATGTCCTAAGATTTCTAATTGTAAATGCATGTCCCGGTGTTTGGGACAACTCATACTGCAGAGCAGAATTGAAATGTATGCATGGCACCTCTACAGTCTTAAATAACTCACATTTTTTGTATTGTTTCAGTTGCAGGGGCACAGTAGGAGGGCGTAGGGAAACATGCCAACACACCCGCTTTAGACAGGAGATTTTTAAAGCTAAAAGTAGCTTTATTTTAGCGGTCTCTCGCCTAAAATGACCTCTGCTTAGATAAAACTCAATAGGAAAAATGCATTACCCGTTTTTTTGTTGGTTTTTTTAGTCTCCCACTTTCCTGTTCTAAAATATTGGCATGCATGCCTGCGTCAGGTCAAACTGGGACGTAAAGCCATGACCGGGGACATAGCTCAGCGAGAGGGAGCATCGTCTGCTCGAAAATTACATATATCATCAGCGGGTGGGGGCTCCGCAATCTCAGGGAGCACAACTAAGCAGATGGGGGGGCACCGTCGGCTCAGAAGATAGATGGAAACGGTCAGCGCGTAAAATGTCACGGCTCAATAAGGGGAGCGTGCGCCAACATCTCAGACTGGACACAGGTCAGAAAGACCCAGCCAGCATCAAAGACCTGGAGCGAAGGGGCGCTTCGACTCAGCAGGTGCACGGCGCACCGCCGGATGGTAGAATGGTGCACAGCTCAGCAGTAGTGTGTAGGCAACACAATCCCAGAGTGGGGGCAGCTGAGCAGTCACTGGCATCGTCGGCGCAGAAGGGCACATCCGGGGAGGAGAGTATTGGCACCGCTCAAAACAAGCAATTACCAATTCCAATAAATAACAAACAAGCCCGGAGTTGTGTTTAAAGTAAAAAAAAAAAACGAGACATGGCCTGCCGGCCGTGAAAGTGAAAGTACGGCCGGCCGGCCGTGAATAATTAGGGGAGGAGAAATGCTTTGAAGAGCTGCTGGAGGTACCAAGCTGGGGAACAGATGGCTGGCGATTTGATGCTGTGCACACGCATTTTAGCTCAATGCGCTTGCGCATTGACCTAAAAGCGCACGGGCACAGCATCAAATCGCCAGTTTGGTTAAACTCTGGATAAGCCCTTATAGCTCTCGCCAGCTTGAATGCGCAAGCGCATCGGCAGGCGAGACCTAAAAAAGAGACAGCAGCCACCGCAGCGAGTACGGAAGACCACTATTGACAACAAGCTCAGTATCCAGGCTGTGAGGAGACCTGGGAGGGCGGGGGCTGCCCGCACATGCGCGCCATTCCTAACTTTCGATAGGTGCAGCGAGCCCCGGCGCCAAAGCGAAGTACGGCAGCTGAAGTCCCGGGTCCCAGGAAGGGGCCCGGGTGAAGACCAGCGGCTAGCACTGCGGGGCTCCCATGCCTAAGGGGAGAGCCCCGCGTCGTGCTGGCAGAGGAGCTCGAGTGCTCTGCGGGGCTCCCATGAGAAGCCCCGCGTGTGCCAGATGATGCAGAGATTATACCAGCGCAGCGACAAGAGCCCGGTGAGGTAAGGAGGGGGGAGAGGGAGGAGTGTGTGTGCCTGCGTGCGTGTGCATGCGTGTGTGTGAGTGTGCCTTCGTGTGTGTACATGCGTGTGTGCGTGTGTGTGTGTGTGTGTGTGCATGCGTAAGTGTGGCTGTGTGGGTGCGCACGCGAATGAGAGAGGCGAGAGGCTGGACTTGATGGGAATATGGGACAGGAGATGTGCACAGTGCAGGGCTGGACGTGCGCGTCCACGAGGTGAAATCGCCGAGGTCTTGCGCATACCCATCCCCTGACCAACATTTCCGGCAAGTGAACAACATAAGGTCTTTTCGCTGGAAGCAGCACTTTGCGCCTCTAACACCAGCGAGACCTAATAAACAGAGCTGAGTGTAGTGCCTCTGATGGCTGCCGCATACGCGCGTCTCCTGATGTCACGACCGCGGTAGTCGCTTTATTAAACTAACATCACGTGACCATACTATTGGGCCCGGTCCTAGCAGGGGTAAGACGCTAGGCTCCCCTCCTTTAGGTTACACATTGGGGTGCCCTGCTAGTTGCAGCCGTTACCTCACAGGCGCGACATAACAACTGCCTGACTCTTAGGTGCTGACTTCCATGTGTGCTGTAAAAAAAGTAATATTTCTGAATCTGTTGATTTTAATGCCTAATCTGTTTTCGTATTAGCCTGTTATTTTGAACATCTTTGAAATTGTTACCATCCAATTCATAATTTTATATTTGTTGTCTTCATCTACACCACAAACAAGAGCAGTCATCCTTCAAAAATCGACTGTCATCCTTGTTTGCCCGGGGGGGGGGGGGGGGGCAGTCTTTTTATTCCACAGGGCATTTCCCCAGTGGTCTGGAGCCCATGGCGGACGATTTTGAAAGCCCACGGCCGCTGCAAGTGCCTTTGTCAGATTTCGCAGCTTCCAAGGACAGGCTTCAAGAGACAGAGAAAGAGAGAGAGTGAGGGGAAAGGAAGGTAGAGAGAAAGAAAACAGAGGGAGAGGAAAGAAGCAAAGAGAGAGAATGGATTGATCGAAAGAGAGATTGTGAGTCGAAATGAAGGGAGCAGGGGTGGCTTGATTGTCTGCCAGGGCTGGTTTTGGTTCGTCAGTCCGGCACTGTTGGTTGCTGCCTTTTTATCCCTTTTTTTTTTGTATTTTTATTAACAAGTGCTCATGAGACCATACCATACATGACTATTCCGTAGATCCATCCATGAGGTGACCACAGAGAATAACAACAATACATTCATGAGGGAACAACAATGACAGTACAGAGATACCCATTCAGTACACATCTCTGTAAACACCGCAGATTCCCTGTGTTTTCGCCAGGGCACCCACACTCTTTTGCATTTTTTAGCACATCCCCTGCTTTTCTACACCTTTTCTTCGGCCCGTTGCTTTTTATCCATTTTCATTGTTTATTTACCAAGCTTAGAAATATTAGGACCTTGTTGTATTTCTTTACCTTCAGATTTCTTGAGGTACTTTTTCAAGTTTATCCTGCAAGTCTCAGGTGCCAATATTCATAGGGGCAGCAGCAAGTTTAAACAATTAGGTAACCGATTGCCGACCGGTGCAGTTCACCTCAGTGGAAGGAGTTACTCAACATGGGTCAGGTGATGGGGCTCAGGCAACAACCTGAGAATCCAGTCCAGGTTGGGGAGCTCAGGAAAGGGACTGGAAGGCCTGTGAGGCCTGTGAAGGGAAAGGAGCTAAAAAGAGAAACACAGAAGCCTGCTCAAGGGAGGAAGCTCCGGGGAGGGACTGAGAGTCCAACTCAAGCAAGGGAGCTCACTAGAGGAACTAGAAATCCTCACAGGAGAAGGACTGAGAATCCAACTCAAGGAAGGGGGCTCACTAGAGGAACTAGACATCTTCCTCAGGAAAGGGAGCTATTGACCTAATAAACCAGCTTTGGGGAGGGAACAGAGCGGAAGTGCTAAGAAGCAGTTCCTGGTGAAGATGATCTTCTGCGTAGTTTTATTGATGGCGTGGTAAGTACATTCAGATAGGTGCAGGGTTACTCCCATGTAAACGAGGGAGATAACTCTACATTTGAGCGCTGGGAAAGGGAATGGAGCAGTGGTGCATGCTCATGATGTGAGTCAACATGGTGCAAGAAGAAGGGACAAGGGGAACCTGCAGATGATCGGAACAGACCTATTCACTTGGTAGATCAAAGACATTTTAAAAGTGCAGGCTGAATTTCCATACCATGTTGCCTTTTGGGAGAGCCTATGGCATTTGCTGTCTGCAATGATAACATTTCAGTGGAAATTAATGTATTTTCCCGAAAGCGTCAAGTGTAGTTAGCAAATCGAAGAATTAATCTATTGGGTCTCTCACTTCCCAAATGTACCGTGCTATTGAATACAGTCATGTTGACTAAGTGTCACTGTGTGCTCGTAAGCAAATGTTTTATAATTGGAGGTTTACAACTACATACAGCAGATGACACAGCAGATGTGATTGTCACCCAAGCAATGCCTATTTTATGGGCAAAGTACACAATTTTTGTGTTCCACATGCAGCCGCATTCACATATTACTACTTTGTTGTTACTTGGAGAGAGGTGATGACTTGTTCAGTGATCTGCACGTATCATTACACTTCATTACATTTATCTGCATTTTTCGTTGCAGGTTTTAAATTGATGGTGATGCCTGAATGAACCAAGTTTATACATTATTACGTCAAAAAATGTTGACCTATTGAAAACTTGGGGGCATATCTACAGGAAAATGGCGTGGCACTGCGGCAAATTTTGCAGCACCGCTGTGCGTCATTTCCAAAGCTCAGGAATGCACTGTATTTACAAAAATACGGCGAACCCTTGTGTTTTCCCTTGCGCAAGTGCTAAAAATAGCTGCCTTGTGCCGATACAGACACCTTTGCGCCATAATGCAAGGGTACCTGCATTGCAGGGATGATTGTTTATGTGCAGGAAGGTGTCCCTCTTGCACATAAGCATTCAATAATGGTGAATTCCTACTTCTATGTGTGCCGCAAAAGTAGCAAATCGCCATTATTTTATAATTGTGATTGTGCATGAAGGTATACATACCTGCACATAAACAATCATTAATGGCGTTTTGCTCTTTCTACGTGTGCTGCATTTACTTTAGGCATGTCTCAATTTTATCGACGAGTTCAAAGGCTTACAAATGGGTGGAAAGGAACTCCTCAAAGTTGCCATGGTGCTACTTTGGTAGACGGGTCGTGTACCAGGCTCCTTTTCAAGATGGGTGTAGTTGGAGAAAAGATAAATGTAGTTGAATACTCAAAAGTAATATAGTCAAAGTAAAATGCTTGAAAAACAGATGTGGTTAAAAAATAAAATGGTAGTTCTTTTATCAATTACCCATGACAGGATAATCCATAAGTACTTCAATGTATTGAGAACCTCCCATTCATTGCAATGGAGGGTGCGTTTTACAGAAGTATTTATTAGCTAGATTTATGTCCCTGCACCACCAATGTCATGGCCCTAAATTGTGCACTAGCTAAACTCCATAGGTCTTCAGTGGCAGTTCGCTCAACCAAGGACGGCTCAATATGGTCTGAAAGCAACAAATGCTTGGGAGGAGAGTAGATATTTTACCCCATTTCTCTTTGTACGATACATTAGCTCTGAAAGCCATCTCAGTTGTGTCTAACCTGGACCTAAGATGCCGGTCTGCTTGTTTTTAGTTCTCACTTACCAGATAACCTTTATCTGTCTGTAGGAGAAAGCTTCTTCTGGACCCCACCAAACACTTACAGTGGGCTTAGAGCCTGTCCATTGCTTACCATTGTTTGGCTTTCTTATCACTCTCATTTACTCAATGGCTTTCCTTACTGTTCCTGTGAATGTCCCTCATCAAGGGCATAGCCTCTTTATGATCCTTTTAATTGGATGACTTGTATCCTTCCACTGTCACCTTTAGGGCAGCGGCGGATGGTGACTTTTGAAAGTGGTAAGGCGTAAAAGGGGCGGTCGATGGAGTGAACTGTCTCTCATTAATAAAACAAAATAAATAAAAAAGCTGTCACTAGAATACAGGAAAGAAACATGTTTCTTTCTTTCTTGTCTTCTATAGACAGCGTTTTTGTTTATTTTGCTTTATTGACAAGCGGCTGAGAAAGACTAACATAGGAGGCAGAATGGTCCCCAAGAAAACAAACAATGGTGACTGGCAACATCTGAAGCAAACACTCTTAACTTACATGCTGCAGTCAGTCTGGAAGTGCTTAATTGCTAATTGTGCCTGCCCTATGCGAGAGAGAGAGAGAGAAGAGAGAGAGAGAGAGAGAAGAGAGAGAGAGAGAGATAGAGAAGAGAGAGAGAGAGAGAGAGAGAGAGAGAGAGAGAGAGAGACTGACTGACTGCCACAGGCAAATCGAGAATCACTGTGTGGCTTCAAAACAAAGCCACACGGTAATTGGTCAGGTTGTGAAATTCCCCGCTTGAGCCCAGGCCGTGCGAGTATAGGCGCTCGCTTCATAAGGGCGAGACTTTGCCAGTGCTTGTTTCTTATCGTTCCTAACTGTATTTTTGTTCTAATTTCTTTTTTTCTATCAATGTTAAAGTTCCACCCATGGCCCAAAAACAATGCCTTTTCTCTGAGCTTATACTTAAGAAACTTAATGTGCTGACTGACTAAGCCACGACTGGATCCTGCCCCCTCACGAATTTATCTCAAATGACAGCTCTGCTTGCGGGTTTTTGATGTATATTTCTTTTTTATGAGATGTGAATGACTAAGAGGCAGACATTATGACTTGTGTCAGCCCCAGGAGTACTGAACTATGAAATAATTACAGTAACCTCCTTGAGGCAAGGTTTTACTTGTATTCTCATCTGGGAGGTGACCCACAGCAAGTTCCCACCAAATAAGCACCATGTTCCTGTTCTCCTCAGAATGGCCCCCTCCTGGGCATGGTGAACTCTTCAACTGCTAGAAATGAGCACCAGGGTCTGAGAAATATGATAGTGCAGCAGATGGACCTTCTTATTTGCAAATATGGGATACATCCCCATTTTCCTGGTAACATAAATAAGCATTGGCAAAACCAATAGGTCTAGATTGAAATTTAAGTCCTGATCACACATTAAAAATGTCTGCTTCAGTGAAAAAACAACAAAAACATGATTGCTATCTCTATTCAATGCATCTATGAGATAAAGAATTTTATGTGTGATAATTCGGTGGACTTTTGAGATTTATTGTAGTAACTCGTGCACTGAATTGCAAGCTCTGAACGAAGAAGTGAAATCATACAGCAAACGGATAATAGCATGAGTTTAGAGGGTCAAACTCATATTGGATTGAGCCAAAGACCACTCTATGAAAGAAATTGATATTAACAGTTATCATACAGCTGCTTTGTGAAGCCAGACCTAGAAATGAACACTAACATGCGGACAGGTTAAAAGATTGCAACATGCATTGGCGCTTTCGGGCAGAGAATAAGAAAGAAGGGGTATTAAAAGAAGGAGAACAAAAGAAGGAGCTGAGATGTAAAAAGGACAGTGGCAGGGAATGACGGGAAGAATGGAGAGCAGAAAAAATAAAGCAAAAGAACAAACACTGACACAGGCCATAGTGGAGTGAAATAGATATGCCAAACACAATGCACTGATATGGCATTGCCAGCATCATATACACGCACATACACAGACACACATGCACGCACACACACACAAACCACACACCACACACACACACATGCATGGACAAAGAGTGGAACCGTACAGAAACCATCAATGCAAACCTTCCTCACATACACAAAACTGGTGGAGCAGACAGACAGCAGCAGTGTTAGGTTTTCTCACCCGTGCTTACAGTGAAAAATGTGGACAGTAGAATTTGAGCTTCTGTCATTCACACGCCACACACAGCAGGTAAAGAAAAGACAAGTGTTTCATAATCTTCCATTATATGCACAGAAAAGATATAACACAGACATTAGCAATACAAACGTTCGTCGGACAAAATAGTTACAGCACACACATCAACAGTGCGGGGATCCTTCACAGAGAAACAACAAGTGCAGGGCCACCAGAAACAGTTAAGCATTTCCCATAAACACACATTAGGTACCACACAGCAGGAATTCAAATGTTACTTATACATGTTACAGCTACCGCACAGGCAGCAGTAATCTGAGCATGCACGCACGAGCACAACACCCCCACACACACACAATGCAAATCTTGATACCGGCAAGATAGTTCATTGGTTAGCACCCTTGCTGCAAAGTGTGTAATCCGCTAGTCACAGTTTAGAACAGACCCATGATAACATAACTGATGGTTAATGTGTCTACTGCAGAGCACTTTATATTACCTGCAGGTCACAGCTTCATCACCAAATTACGTTTGGTAACTGGGTTACACACTAACGGCATACATCAGCAAGCAAACTGCATTTCAGAAGATTGAATACTAGCTGGTTTTGAGGCAATCATTCTTGAGTCTATGGGTGACATGGAGTTGGATAGTAATTAACACCTGTTATTAAATACCAAAATCCATATACATTTTTATTGGTGTCATTACACACATTGACCTGCTAACCTCACATAAATAAAGCACACACAGACCTACATTAAGAAGGATAACAAGGTTTAATGTCTTGGTTGATCTCTTGGTCAACTTGTGAACTGAAACTGGCTGTGTACCTGCCCTTGTGGGTTTCTATGCCTTACTCATACCCAGGAAACAACTCGGACTGAAGGAATGCTTGAAGGAAATTTGGAAAGGAGGTGCTGATGGTGCAAAAAGGCCTCCAATCTGCTGTTGCCATTTAGCGACCAGGCTGTTGCTCATTACAAGTCTATCAGTGCAAAGTTCCACATCCATTTATTGCCTGACACTGTTACACTTAAAGGGAAGTGTCAGGCTACAGAGATAGTCGCAGTGTGTCACTATGTCAGGGAGCAGCAGACCACAGAGACAGATGCACACTGTGTGCCGACCTCTGCACCTTGCACTTCCCAGTCGTTGTAATAAAACAAGCATCGGAAAAATCAATAGCAGTGAGGTAGTTTAGTCAAAAACCAGCAGAATTGTGCAAAATGTGATACTAATATGGCACTTGGCACAGTGTTTGGTAGTCATATGAACATTGATTTTTTTGATATAGACTCCAAAAATCTGACCACCCATTTTAGGCGTGTGATGTCATAATACAAAATGGCCACTGCAAGGGCCAGTAAATTATCAAAAATATAATACTAGTCTTCCAGCACATAATTGTAACCATTTTTTAGGCAATGATTTAAAAAATGTTGCAATTTAATTGACTCATAGTACACTATGAAAAGTATGTAGATACATCATAGATATACAGGGTGTTCCACATAACTTGTTCACCCCCCTTAACTTTGAACATAGAAATTTCAAACTAAAATCATGGTTCATCAAAAAATGTCTACTTTATGTTGTTACTATTTATATGTTAGGGGCACTTGGGCCCCGTAGTCAGGGTGTACCAAAAATCTATGACAACATTTTAAAGGACACCCTGCATATTTTTGCAATATTTTTTTATTATAATATAAAATCGGTTTTTGTAACATCATTTTATTTTATAGAAAAAGAGTGAAGATACAAATGATATTGTTATTAATGTATATTATTTTAGTCAACAGTTTTTTAAAGGTTACAATTTGGTCTGTCATTTAAAGCATATCCTCCTGATTTCATTGTCCATCACAAACACAAAGACTAGTACAAGGAAGAGACAATTGTTTCCATTTCCATGCATGGGTACACAATATTTTACATCCACATTTAACACATTCCTTGCAGTGTTTTGAAGCATGAGGCAAAAGTCACCACAGGGGTTCATATTTAGAATCTTCCTTCTGCCATTCCCACTGAGCTGGATCAGGTATATCAAGATACACATTCCACCATTGAGACCACACATAACTGCTTGGAAAATAGCTCTCTTGCTCTGCTGTAAAAGAGTAGCCTCACTTGGTGGCACATTTTCTTGAGAGCAATTAAGTTTAGTCACTATCATTCTTCATCAGTCATTAACAGAATCTGTTTTAATAGTCTTATTATATAATCTAATTACAAATCGCTGAAGCTGACTGAAACTGTTATTTGAAATATCTGGTGGGCAATGAAAGAGCTCAATAAATGTTTCTGTGACAGCCTGCAATTGTTGCCATGTTTCCCAACCTGTTTTCTTGCCACGACCTGCAAATGCAGATTCAGTGTCGCAACCTGTAAATGCATGGAAAAATAAAATACCATCATAAACACTTTTGCCAAGTTTATTAGCATACTCATGGATAGACAGTAGCCTTTGATGTTTCCCAATAACAAAATCAATCCACAAATTTGAAAGATTTAAGCTGCAAATGCATAAAGAGCAATAACATCGGAATCAACAGTACATATAGTTATAAACTTCTGGCCACTTTCACCAGCATGTTTTACATGTAATAGTATTCTGGTATCAGTTTCTTGTTGATAACATGGTCTGAGTGAGATACATTCAGATTTTCGGGAATATTCACCACGTTATCATTCTTTGTCAGTACTACAATTTTACACTCTGGTAGCTCAAGGCTCAAAAAGTTTAGAAGTCAAGAATTGGAACAAATCGTTTTTGTCATCTCCGTTTTGTAGAAAAGTCATCCCGTTTTTTTGTTGTTGAACCTTTTACACAATAGTGTGGACCAAAATCTTACCTATTCTTTCTCCCTTTTTCAGAGACCCCTCTATGTACAGGTCAAATACTATGTCTACTCATTTCGATTTGTAAAGTTTGTTCATTACATAAGGCTGGAATATATAGGTGCTGTAATCTTGAAAATTGCGTTCAATGTTGGGTTTTAAGATATGGATTATTGACAATCCTGCCATAATAGCGAAACTAGCATAGTCTGGAATGTTATTCATGTTATCTACAGCACAATTAAGCTTTTCCAAACAAGGGAAAATGTCAGACTTTGTCCCTGTTTTTAGCAATCCACTCTCAGAAAGTGATGGGGAATAATCAAGGTTCCCATGGGCAAACAAATCCTTTAAATCTCCTTCTCTATCTTGGCAAGCAATATCAAGTCTAGTGATAAGTGAACAGTTGTTTTTTATGATGGATACTTTGTGGTTCACTGATTTTGGGACTACCTTTTGAAATAAACATAGCTTGTTTCTAGGAATAGGTAAACAAATAGATTTTTCGCAGTGTACCAGGCGTTTTTGAACAAACGTTCCTTATTGAGTTCTCCCCATCAGAAAAGCACACAGATTTATTTGCATTATCACTCATGATTAAGTTGGATGCAATATTCATAAGATTTTCACCAATACCACAGGCATAGGGATTTCCGTTATCATGCGAAACCAGGTGTGCAAGTTCCTTAACATCATTGTCAAATCAAGTGTTTCAAGAGCCTTTGTCTTCATGGTGAACACAGTTATTTTCGTTTTCACTGAATCCCATTTCTTCATTGAATTGTTCCAGTAAGTTGGCAATTAGAGGTCCAGACACAATCCATGTCATCAATGCACTAGGATTATTAAGAATACTAACTGCCCCGCCATCTGATTTTATATCCTTGTTACACTGTTCATGCATCTGATCATGAGAAATGCAGGAATAAGGTCTACCACTTTTACAAGCAACAAAATATAAGTTTGAAAATTCTTCATAAACATTTGAAGTTCTAGTTTTCAGCTCGACAAGCGTTTTAATGAACACTGGCATCCACCTGGCATAGTGGATGTGGTCCATAGCAAACATACAGGAACAAATCATTTGCAGGGTTACAATAAACTTCTCAACATTTGCTAATTAAATGGTATCAAGCATTTGGAATAGCAGTAATTCGAGTTGAAGTGTAATATACTAATATTTGAAATGAACAGACTCTGCAACTCTTTGTGTAATCAATTCTTTCGTGTATATTCGCCCATCAGTAGATACGTCAGAAGTCTTCTTCAAAAGTATATACAGTGATGTAACACTAACTTTATGTATGTAGCGGGATTGTTTTACATGAGACCCTTTTAGGCATTGTCCAACTTTATCCTTACTGCTAACATTGTCTTCAACTAAAATATCGACACATCCACTACCATCAAGCTAATCTCCTAAAACTGCAAGGAATAATATTTCAATGTCCATCATGACTACCATTTTGTCTTTCCCATACAATTCTGTAAGTAACCACTGTAACTGTTTAGCGGTTGCATACACTGGTTGATCACTTGTCACCACAGGAGTCTGATTTGGATTAATTGTGGCCAGTGTACGCTTTTGTATATCAATACAGTGGCGTACCATAGAAGGAGAATGTATTTACTAATTTATTAAAGGTTGCAATGCACCGTGGCTTTTTGTGACAGAGCTACTTCTGTTGGAGTGGAAAGCAGCCCAACTGGTGTGGCCTAAATGGCTTAGATTATGGGGATCAAGAGTTTGAATTATCTGTAGCCATTCGTTGGACACAGGTTCATTATGAATAGGAGGAGGCTGCAAGGCATTGATATTAGTTACAGGTACATTTGGCTGTTTTTTTGACATTTTACATGGTAACTGCAAATATCACTCTTGTAGGGATGAAGTACATTTTTTGGTCCACTCATTTTCTTCAATTTTTAAGAAGAATGATATACCCTGTGTATCTCATTTTCTCTGTGTCAGAGATATGGCTGTTCTGTGGAATGACTGTGTAGAAGAAGATGACGAGGGATTATGATCAATATTGCCTATTGCAGCACAAGGGAAAGTGGAGAGTTGAAGGCCTGTTGGACTCACAACCCTGTCTTTGCAGAATAGCTTACATTGTTAGTTATTGTTGCTGACACTTCTCAGACACGCCCATATGACACGTATATGCCCAATTTGTGCAATTTGTCAAATAATTCCTTTTTTCAAGTTTTAGCATGCACCATTATTTCAATATAAAGAGGTAGTTAAGTTTCATTATTTTTTTGTGGCAGATGTTTCCGGTAGGATTTGCCTTCTTACACTTGCTGGTATGATACAGAACAAGCTGTGAGATTGACAAAGCTGCACTCCTCTTATCATTTACTGTGCTGTCATTTGAAATGTTGCAACCTTCCATAATCATTCATATTAAATTTAGCATAGCATTCCCTACTGACTTTTCTTGGCAATTTTGCTCAAACTGTCCACTAAATCCATCTACTTCAAGTTGAAACATTTCTTTTCAAGTAATAGCTACTGCATTGGCCAGGCAGGCACCATCCTGAAGAGCATTTTGTTTACAGATACTGAATACCTTTTGGTTCAGCTGTAAGTTCTGGTATGAATGCAAGAATCTTTCCTTTCAATCTTGTGTTGCGTACATATTTGTCTGCATTTTCCATACCTAATTCTGTCATACTACGAACTACAAGTAATTTGATGTTAGATAAATGTAAACACTGGCGATACTTCAGAATTTTTAAGTATATCTTCGAGATAGTTTACAATTTGACCTAATACAATGCCATCTGTTAATGTCAATATGTTGTCTTCGCTTTTTTCTTTGTTCTGTCTTTTCCAAGCCGGTTATAAAAACGAACAAGACACTTTTTCTGGATCTTCACTTCGGTCATAACCATATCACCACCACTTAACTTGGCAAGTACTTTTGAGTCACTTCATGCAATTGTAGCATCTCAAACTTGATTACTCAATTCAAGTGTAAGCACATTTATTAGCTCTGCCCCTGACTCTTCGTCACAGAAGAAACACATGTCTTTCAATTCACTATAAATGAAGCACGCATACACCTGTAAGTACTCGCTTGAAAACTGTCTTGAACTAATTTAGTTTTTTTTATAACCTTGCAAGTTTGTGTTTATCAAATTTATTATGGAATTTCTCACCGTTTTCATTTAACAGTTGTTCAACTCCATCATGATTTTTTTTTAAACGTTGTCTTGATGATTGATGGAAGTCCTTTTATTTCAGCAGAAACTAGCAGATCGTCAGGCAAACTTTTGTACCCAATCCCTTTATATGAACATTTACTATTAGCTGGATACACTAAAACATCTGGTAAATCTTGTTGACACACTACACACAGATCCCAATCAATCTCAGTTCTACACTGTAATCTGGGGAGAGGCACAGGTTCCAGAAAGAAACATGGAGCACATTGGAGGAAGGGAGTTTTGTGAGGTAGGAGCACGCAAGAAAGAGCTAGCAACATAAGGGAGCCTGCAACATAAAACACAGGTGGTGGGTATTTGACAGGGGAGAAGCACACGAGAGAGACGGAAAACAAATGCATTCTTATGGAGACCCTATGCAAATGAAACACGCAATTTCCTAAAAGTGAGCAGCTGAAGGACAGAAGATAGCCAGAAAGGTGTAAAAAGGCTGTTCTCCAGAGGAGTGACAAACACAACATGGCAAACAGGGAAAAGGACAGCTATTGAATATGAAGCAAGCAATTGAGAGTGACAATAAAGCCAACCAATGGTAAGTAATTGATGAGCTGTAACCCTTTATAAGTTCTTAGTAAGCCTACACTGTCTGTGCTGCTTGGTACGCTAGATCTAATAAGGGTTATAGAGTGGAGTAAGTCACAGGTGAACCACTTCTCCTCCAGGGCAGTAGGGTAGGCATAATCCGTTGAGGAAGAGAGAAGCAGGTCTCTGGTATTCTCACTTATGCTCACTTGTGGAGAGGTGCAGGGGAATCAGCACACTACTAAGAACCTGGATAGTGAGTGGGACACAGGGGAAATGGAGACACGCCCAACACCCTGAGGGCAGACAGGTATACAGGCATACAGGCAAAGGGGGCTTGCAGTTAGGCTTGGGTTAGCTCCATCAATAATTGCAATGTGCCAGGGTCTGATGTCCCTCTCAGATGTCAAGTTCACTCACAACATCTATTGCAGCTTCATCAACTCAACCAGTTCCACCAGCAGGTCAATTACATTTTAATGAGTTGTGGGCAAAATATATTTTGTGGGCTCCTGTTTAGAACACATTTCAATGTCTTATCCCTTTTCAATTCATTTAAACCCTCATGGTGCTTAACAATACCAAATTATTTTATCCCTTCAGAAACGGGTGTTATGGACAAGCAAAAACTGCTGAAAGCTCGGGTTGCAAGGTGTTCACCAGCAAAATAATAGTAGCAAACGAAAGATTGAACAGACATGGATAAAGTTGTTTGTTTGAGGTTAGATATATTTTTACAATTCATGTGAAGTTCATTGTCATACCAACTTGTTACTTCCATTGTAGGAAAATATGCGCATGGTGACTTGGTAGATGTTTAGTGGACTAGTGTGAGAAGTTGGCCTGATGTGCAGTGTTCACTATTCTAGTGATCACTATATATCAGTCCAAACAACCCTTATTGATGATTGGTTGTAAGTCAACCTTATAGACCAGCTATCCTAGTAGCATGGATACGAGCAGTCTAAGGCTAAGACTCTAGAGGGCGTGTTAAGCCAGCTGTTTTACCATCACATTACCCCTTGAACACCCAGTGAAAGGACACCACACAAGTGTTATGAAAATAAACAATGTATTTATTAGAATCACAACAACCCTGTACTCTTTATGAGGACAGGGTGCTAAGCACACAACAAAACTCTTACGAAAATACTTTTAAGTTAGCACGTTACACAAATGCCCGAGGGGCACGAAAAACCATATACGCTAAAAGTGGAATGCGAATTACTAGCAGGTAAGTAACGATTCTCAGAGGCTTTGGGATCGCTAGGACTGGACTACTGAACCTTTAGATTACTAGCAGGAGGCCTAGGGAACTCGGGTGCAGAGTGTGCACTCTCACGCGGGATGCGGGACAAAGTCTATGGAAGCTAGAATTCACAAAGTTAGTGTTCACGGGCGAACCCGACCTGGTGGGAAGAAAACGACAGTGGATCCTGACCCTAGGATAGTGAGGCTATGCTGGGACACCGAAGTGCCGAAGTTACCTAGCCCAGGGGCTGCAGCTGCATAGGTCTGAAAAGACGTCGGGGATCTCGTTGCCGGACCAGGAGCCTGGAAGAAGGAAGTTGCTGGCAGGCGACCAGTGAAGGAAAGTTCGATGGATCCAAGCCTGGATCAAGGAAGAAGAAAACCTGAAAGCAGAGGGGACCAAGTTCTTGAATCACTAGCCAGTGATTAAGTGGGCACCAGGATGGCACCGGGCGAAGTCACCGCAGTCAGGTGAGTGGGCGCTGCTGGGCTCTGCAGTCTCTCGGACCAGGAGGCGTTGTCGGCGACCAGGATGGAGGTGCGAGCTGTCCCACGAAGGATGAAGTCTTTGGCGTCGAAGTTACCCAGGATTGGGCAACAAGCCTTGGCTAATTCAAGCCCACGCGGTGGACTCAAAATGGCGTCTTGAGTGGACCAGGAGGGTCCGGGGTGCTCCTCTTCTGGAAGGGAGCAAGGGCCAGTCTGGAGCAACCAGACCAGCAGCAGAAATGTCGTCGGGCGTCGTCAGGAAGGCCACAAGCCAACGGGCTAGTAGCCAAACAACGCGGTGAGCAGCGAAAAGCAGAAGGGCCCCACGCAGATCGTGGAGATGCTGGGGGGCTGCACTTCGGAGCTGGAGCTGCTCAGAGTCGGGGCTTCTCGGACCCCAAAGCACTCACCAGTGGAATACTCGGCGGGCTTGCTGTGCAGAAGTCGTGCAGTCTTGGCGATGGCCGGTCCCTCGAGGTCTCGTCGCACCCACGGTTCTCAGCTGCGCTGTAGAGGTGGGTAGAGGTCAGAGGTGCCAGGGAAGCCGGGTCTCGTCGAGCTGGGCAGTCGGATTCCGGAGGAAGGACGTGCAGCAGACCGCAGTGTTCTGTAGATGGTGCCTGCGGGTGCAGGGTGACTACTCCTTAGTCACAAGGGAGAAATCTTAGGAAGAAGTCTTGAGTTCCTTTCGCAGAAAGTAGTTTCAGGATTCAAAGATGATCTGATTTGGAAGGGGGCCAGTCTCTACCTTTATCCTGTAAAAAGGGGCTGGCACGCGACTAGGTCCTGCCCTATGGGTGGGACCAGGAGGGGGGTGGTTACACCCACTTCCTTGGCGGGCTTTTCCCCAGCACAGGGTCTGGAGTGACCCTGGAACTGGTTCAAGCCGGCCTATGCACAGTGAGCACCGGGGTGCTACTTGCAGTCACCTTCCTCTAAAGCCCTGCCTACCTACAATACACAAAACCCTGTCTGGGACGGTGCTGGCACCGCCCCTGGCAGGAAACCCTTTGTCCTTATCTCCTGCTCTGGGAGGACTCCCAGCAGCAGGAGGGCAGACTTGTGTCTCGGTGGCAGCATCCATTTTGTGGATGCTAAGGCTCTGTCTGACTTTTAACCGGGTTATAGGTTACAGGCATGTCGTGTCCCTCTAGAAGGGTGGAATGCTAACCCCGTCGCCAGAATTGGCGAGGGGTTAGTATTCCAATTCGTATGACACCTTACTCGACATGTTTTGATAAAGCGATACCAGAGTTGGCACATAACCGCGAGGATTATAATGCACTTAAGAGTATATGGTATGCGATATCATGGAAACGGCTAAGGGATGGATCCCGAAAGCCGCAGACAGGCTCAGCTCATGCCAGAGCACCATCTCACACGATTCCAAGCACTCTGCCTTCAGGATTGTCAAGGCCTGCCATAGGAGTGACTGATAGGAGATCTGTGTGTCCATTTTAGGGTTAGATATAGGTATACTATATCTAAAGCAAAGGGTGTGTACACCACCTTGCCCCAGCTGTCGTGCAGCCAGTTGTGTCAGTTTTAGTTAGTCAATCCAGGGGTGGCATAATACATGCTTCAGCCCCTGGGAGACTTCTGGGTGCACCTCAGCCCTGAGTACAGGGACTTGGAGAGGGCCCAGGGCCAATTCAGTACCTGAGTACAATTTGGAGAGAGAGAACAGCTAGGCTGTGGGTCTGATTAGCAGGCCCACAGCCAGGGAAAGTCGTAAACCAGTGCAGCAAAAAGCAAAAATCTGGGTGATCATAGGATTGCAGACCCTACTCTCCTACATGACCCCCCCCCAAACTTTGGGACAATAAACTAACCTTGACCAGGTGAGTCTTCTTGCTCTAAGTGGAAATACCTGGAGAGCCCATCAGCATTGCTGTGATCAGTCCCAGGTCTATGCTCCACTGTAAAATCCATCCCCTGTAGGGAAATGGACCACCTAAGCAGTTTGGGGTTTTCACCCTTCATCTGATTTAGCCACAAGAGGGGCTTATGGTCTGTCTGAATGGTGAAGTGAGTGCCAAACAAGTAGGCCCTCAGCTTCTTCAGGGCCCAGACCACAGCAAAGGCCTCCCTCTCAATAGCTGACCAATTTTTCTCTCTGGGTGTCAACCTCCTGCTAATGAAAGCAATAGGCTGATCATTACCATCAAAATTCAGTTGAGACAGAACAGCTCCCACACCCAACTCAGAAGCATCTGTTTGGACAATGAATGGCTTGGAGTAATCTGGACTCTTGAGGATAGGTGCTGTGCACATGGCCTGCTTTAGGTCATTGAATGCTTTCTGACAGCTTGCTGTCCACTGAACTTTCTTTGGCATCTTTTTGCTTGTCAGGTCATTAAGGGGGGTCACTATGGACCCATAATTTCTGACAAACTTCCTATAGTACCCAGTCAGGCCCAAGAAAGCTCGAACCTGAGTCTGGGTGATTGGAGGAGTCCAGTCCTTGATGGCCTGTATCTTACTCTCCAGTGGCTGAACCTGGCCTCCACCTACAAGGTGGCCCAGGTATACAACCTGTGTCTGCCCTATCTGGCACTTTGTGGCCTTGATAGTGAGGCCTGCCTTTTGCAGGGCCTCTAACACTTTCCTCAGGTGGACCAGGTGATCCTCCCAGGTGGAGCTAAAGACAGCAATATCGTCCAGATATGCTGCACAGAAGTCATCCAGCCCAGTGAGGACTTGATTCACCAACCTTTGGAAGGTGGCAGGTGCATTTTTCAGTCCAAAGGGCATTACCACAAATTGATAATGCCCTCCAGGGGTAGAAAATGCTGTCTTAGGTTTGGCTTCCTCAGCTAACCTGATTTGCCAATACCCAGCTGTCAAATCAAATGTGCTTAAGAAGTTGGCAGAAGCCAATCTATCTATAAGCTCATCTGCTCTTGGGATTGGGTGGGCATCAGTCTTAGTGACTGCATTGAGGCCTCTGTAGTCTACGCAAAACCTCATCTCTCTCTTACCACCCTGGGTGTGAGGTTTTGGCACTAGAACTACTGGGCTAGCCCAAGGGCTATCTGAGGGCTCAATGACTCCCAGTTCCAACATTTTCTGCACTTCAGTTTTTATGCAGTCTCTAACATGATCAGGCTGTCTGTAGATTTTACTCTTGACAGGCAGACTGTCTCCAGTGTCAACATCATGGGTACACCAATCAGTTTGGCTGGGTGTCAGAGAGAACATATGTCGAAAGGATTGCAGAACTTGCCTGCAATCCTGTTGCTGATGTTCAGTGAGGCTGCCACAAAAGACAACACCATCAACTGACCCATCATCAGGATTCTGAGTGAGCAGGTCTGGGAGAGGGTCACTCTCTTCCTCCTGTCCCTCATCTGTGGCCATGAGCAAGCTCATGTCCTTCCTGTCAACATATGCTTTGAGCCTGTTAACATGGAGCACTCTGAGAGGGCTCCTGGGAGTTCCAAGGTCCACCAAGTAGGTAACCTCTCCCTTTTGCTCAATGATGGTGTGGGGCCCAGACCATTTGTCTTTCAGAGCTGCTGGGGCCACTGGCTCCAGCACCCACACCTTCTGTCCTGGCTGGTACACAGTCAGTACAGCCTTTTGGTCATGCCAAGCTTTTTGAAGTTCCTGGCTGGCCTCAAGGTTTTTAGATGCCTTCTCCATATACTCAGCCATCCTGGAGCGGAGACCAAGTACATAGTCCACTATGTTGGTTGCAGGCTTTTTGAGAGGTCTCTCCCATCCTTCCTTCACCAAACACAGGGGTCCTCTTACAGGATGCCCATACAGAAGCTCAAAAGGGCTGTAGCCAACCCCCTTCTGTGGGACCTCTCTGTAAGCAAACAGGAGGCAGGGGATCAGGACATCCCATCTCCTCCTAAGAGGTTCAGGTAGCCCATGAATCATCCCTTTCAGGGTCCTGTTGAATCTCTCAACAAGCCCATTGCATTGTGGATGATAGGGTGTGGTGAACTTGTAGTTCACACCACACTCTTTCCACATGGCAGTCAGATATCCTGACATGAAGTTTGTACCTCTGTCAGAAACGACCTCCTTAGGGAAACCCACTCTGGAGAACACTCCAACTAGGGCTCTTGCCACTACAGGGGCTGTAGTGGTCCTAAGGGGAATAGCCTCAGGATACCTGGTGGCATGGTCCACCACCACCAGTATAAACTTGTGTCCTGATGCTGTCTGGGGTTCCATTGGACCAACAATGTCAATCCCCACTCTTTCAAAGGGAACCCCCACCACAGGTAGTGGTATGAGGGGGGCCTTTGTTGTGCCACCTGACTTACCACTGGCTTGGCAGGTGACACATGAGCGACAAAACTCCTTGGTATTCTCATTCATATGGGGCCAGTGAAAGTGTGAGACAAGCCTGTCCCAAGTCTTTGTCTGACCTAAATGACCTGCAAGGGGAATCTCATGGGCCAAGGTGAGAAGGAAACCTCTCAGAGACAAGGGGATGACCAGCCTCCTGGTTGCACCAGGCTTGGGGTCTCTTGACTCAGAGTACAGGAGTCCATCTTCCCAGTATACCCTATGGGCACCTGTGGCATTCCCTGCAGCCTCAGCAGCAGCCTGCTGTCTGAGGGGTTCAAGGGAAGGGCAGCTCACTTGTTCCTTCCCCAGGTCTGCTCTGGAGGGTCCCCCTGAGCCCAGAAACTCAACTTGATCAAGTTCAAGCTCTTTAGGCTCAGTTTCCCTCAGCTCTGCTAGATCAGCCTCCTCAGAGACTTGATCCTCGACCTGGGGCAAGGGGGAAGGCAAAGCCTTACCCTTGCTGCTCTTCTTCTTGGGAGGTGTCTGGTCCATAATTTCAGGATCCAGCACCTGTTCAGTGGGGCATTTTCTGGCCTGTGACCTGGTCACAGCAAGCACATGTGCTGGCAAGCCTAACATCTCCATGTGAGTCCTCTGCTCCACTTCTGACCATTGTGATGACTCCAAATCATTGCCCAACAAACAATCAACTGGGAGGTCTGAACTGACTACAACTTTCTTTTGTCCCTTTACTCCACCCCAGGAGAAAGCCACAATTGCCACACTATGACTAGTAGTGACATTGCTGGCATTGGTCACCAGGAAATCAGTACCTGGCATGATCTGTCCAGGGTCCACAAAGTTAGGTGTCACCATGGTGACACTGGCACAAGTGTCCCTATAGGCCTGAGCCATTTTGCCATTAATCAAAGGTGTCTGCCTGTATTTGCCCAAAGTATTGGGACTTATTTCAGGGGACATATCCATATCCCCTGTACAGACAAGGACAGCCTGAGTGAGTGTGCCAACTAAGTTGTCAGACCCCTCAGTACCCAAGGTTAACCCAACTAATGCCTTGGGAGTGACACTACCACTACTGACTGTACTAGGGGGTGCAGTTGCTTTAGGAGCTGTAGTGGCAGGAGTTTGTCCTCCTCCTCTTTTGGTGCACTCACTAAACCAGTGAGATTTACTTTTGCAGTACTGGCACCACCTTTTTGACTGGCCTTCTTGAGTCTTCTTCTTCTGGGAAGCCTGACCCCCACCCTCTTTGGTTTGTTGGGGACCTGGTGAAGACTTCTGGTCATTTTGTTCATTCTTGACATTACCCTTCTGGTCTGCTTTCTTCTGACCACCCTGGTTCTGGTTCTGGTTCTGCTTGATCCTTGTCCTGACCCATTTGTCTGCCTTCTTTCCCAATTCTTGGGGAGAGGTCAGATCTGAATCAACAAGGTGCTGGTGCAGCAACTGGTTCTGACAATTGTTCAAAATTTGTTCTCTCATCATTAGATTATACAATCCTGTGTAATCTGTAACCTTGCTACCCAGCAACCAGCCCTCCAAAGCCTTAGTGGCACAATCCACAAAATCAGACCAGTCCTGAGACTGAGTTTTCTGGGTGTCTCTGAACAGCAACCTGTACTGCTCAGTGGTTAAACCAAACCCATCAACCAGTGTATTCTTCAGGACCTGGTAATTGTTAGCATCCTCCACTCTTGTAGTGAGGAGCTTATCTCTACCTTTACCATCAAAGGAGAGCCACAGTATAGCTGCCCACTGACTCTGGGGAATGTTCTGCACAGTGCAGGCCCTCTCCAGAGCAGCCATCCATTTCTGGATGTCATCCCCTTGCTTAAAGGGGGGCACTATTTTAGTCAGGTGTTTAGTATCTAAACCCTTCTCTCTATCTCTTGGGAGATTGCTGCCACCAGTGGGAGCTAGCCCACTCATCTGCTGCTCTCTTGCCAGGGCAAGCTTTTCTTTGGCCAGGGCAATTTCTTCCCTTTCAATCCTCAGTTCAGCTTGTCTCATCCTAGCTTCATGCTCCTTTCTCTGAGGGGAAGTAAATCTCCTCTGTGGAGGATTCCTTCTCCCCTGAGAAGAGGCATTAGAGTGCAGAGATCTATTGGAGTCCCTAGAAAGAGATCTATCTCTCCTAACTCCAAGGTTAGGCCCACTTCGGGTTAGTACTGGGGGGCCCCCAGATCCTAGCCCAAGTAAGTCTAAGTTGGTCCTAGTTAGCCTTCTGACTACCTCAAGACCCTTGTCTACCTCATCCCCAGAGAGTACCTCCTCATCCTCCTCCTCAACTGCTGAATCAGTGTTGGGGAGGTCTGGATCCCCAGAGGTTCCCTCTAAGGCTGGCATGCTCTCATGTAACTGAGAGAGCTTTCTGGCATCATATGTCTCTAAGAGACCTATCAGAAAGGGTAGGGTGGGGTTAGACCCCTGTTTCAGTTTCCTGGAGACACAGAGTTGCCTCATCTCCTGAAAATTGAGAGCTGCATATCTTGAAGTGACCTGTGGAGGGTCAACACTGACCAGGGGAGTCTCAGCAGAGTCCCCCTGAGTCGACATGCTTTTCTAGTGAGGTGTAAGTGGTGCACTTACCTACACTATATGTTTGCCTACTGATCCCTTGCTAGAGTTGTAGTTTAGGGTGTGCTAGGCCCTAGGAGCTACAACAGCTGGTTCAGTAGAACTCAGAGTATTCTAAGCTAAGTTATATGTACCTTTAGTACTTATGTGATCTTTCACAAGATATTCTTAGGGCATGTGTGGTAAAACAACAGCAAGCTCAAATCCCAACCGCTGCTCACCAATGTGAGAAGTTGGCCTGATGTGCAGTGTTCACTATTCTAGTGATCACTATATATCAGTCCAAACAACCCTTATTGATGATTGGTTGTAAGTCAACCTTATAGACCAGCTATCCTAGTAGCATGGATACGAGCAGTCTAAGGCTAAGACTCTAGAGGGCGTGTTAAGCCAGCTGTTTTACCATCACATTACCCCTTGAACACCCAGTGAAAGGACACCACACAAGTGTTATGAAAATAAACAATGTATTTATTAGAATCACAACAACCCTGTACTCTTTATGAGGACAGGGTGCTAAGCACACAACAAAACTCTTACGAAAATACTTTTAAGTTAGCACGTTACACAAATGCCCGAGGGGCACGAAAAACCATATACGCTAAAAGTGGAATGCGAATTACTAGCAGGTAAGTAACGATTCTCAGAGGCTTTGGGATCGCTAGGACTGGACTACTGAACCTTTAGATTACTAGCAGGAGGCCTAGGGAACTCGGGTGCAGAGTGTGCACTCTCACGCGGGATGCGGGACAAAGTCTATGGAAGCTAGAATTCACAAAGTTAGTGTTCACGGGCGAACCCGACCTGGTGGGAAGAAAACGACAGTGGATCCTGACCCTAGGATAGTGAGGCTATGCTGGGACACCGAAGTGCCGAAGTTACCTAGCCCAGGGGCTGCAGCTGCATAGGTCTGAAAAGACGTCGGGGATCTCGTTGCCGGACCAGGAGCCTGGAAGAAGGAAGTTGCTGGCAGGCGACCAGTGAAGGAAAGTTCGATGGATCCAAGCCTGGATCAAGGAAGAAGAAAACCTGAAAGCAGAGGGGACCAAGTTCTTGAATCACTAGCCAGTGATTAAGTGGGCACCAGGATGGCACCGGGCGAAGTCACCGCAGTCAGGTGAGTGGGCGCTGCTGGGCTCTGCAGTCTCTCGGACCAGGAGGCGTTGTCGGCGACCAGGATGGAGGTGCGAGCTGTCCCACGAAGGATGAAGTCTTTGGCGTCGAAGTTACCCAGGATTGGGCAACAAGCCTTGGCTAATTCAAGCCCACGCGGTGGACTCAAAATGGCGTCTTGAGTGGACCAGGAGGGTCCGGGGTGCTCCTCTTCTGGAAGGGAGCAAGGGCCAGTCTGGAGCAACCAGACCAGCAGCAGAAATGTCGTCGGGCGTCGTCAGGAAGGCCACAAGCCAACGGGCTAGTAGCCAAACAACGCGGTGAGCAGCGAAAAGCAGAAGGGCCCCACGCAGATCGTGGAGATGCTGGGGGGCTGCACTTCGGAGCTGGAGCTGCTCAGAGTCGGGGCTTCTCGGACCCCAAAGCACTCACCAGTGGAATACTCGGCGGGCTTGCTGTGCAGAAGTCGTGCAGTCTTGGCGATGGCCGGTCCCTCGAGGTCTCGTCGCACCCACGGTTCTCAGCTGCGCTGTAGAGGTGGGTAGAGGTCAGAGGTGCCAGGGAAGCCGGGTCTCGTCGAGCTGGGCAGTCGGATTCCGGAGGAAGGACGTGCAGCAGACCGCAGTGTTCTGTAGATGGTGCCTGCGGGTGCAGGGTGACTACTCCTTAGTCACAAGGGAGAAATCTTAGGAAGAAGTCTTGAGTTCCTTTCGCAGAAAGTAGTTTCAGGATTCAAAGATGATCTGATTTGGAAGGGGGCCAGTCTCTACCTTTATCCTGTAAAAAGGGGCTGGCACGCGACTAGGTCCTGCCCTATGGGTGGGACCAGGAGGGGGGTGGTTACACCCACTTCCTTGGCGGGCTTTTCCCCAGCACAGGGTCTGGAGTGACCCTGGAACTGGTTCAAGCCGGCCTATGCACAGTGAGCACCGGGGTGCTACTTGCAGTCACCTTCCTCTAAAGCCCTGCCTACCTACAATACACAAAACCCTGTCTGGGACGGTGCTGGCACCGCCCCTGGCAGGAAACCCTTTGTCCTTATCTCCTGCTCTGGGAGGACTCCCAGCAGCAGGAGGGCAGACTTGTGTCTCGGTGGCAGCATCCATTTTGTGGATGCTAAGGCTCTGTCTGACTTTTAACCGGGTTATAGGTTACAGGCATGTCGTGTCCCTCTAGAAGGGTGGAATGCTAACCCCGTCGCCAGAATTGGCGAGGGGTTAGTATTCCAATTCGTATGACACCTTACTCGACATGTTTTGATAAAGCGATACCAGAGTTGGCACATAACCGCGAGGATTATAATGCACTTAAGAGTATATGGTATGCGATATCATGGAAACGGCTAAGGGATGGATCCCGAAAGCCGCAGACAGGCTCAGCTCATGCCAGAGCACCATCTCACACGATTCCAAGCACTCTGCCTTCAGGATTGTCAAGGCCTGCCATAGGAGTGACTGATAGGAGATCTGTGTGTCCATTTTAGGGTTAGATATAGGTATACTATATCTAAAGCAAAGGGTGTGTACACCACCTTGCCCCAGCTGTCGTGCAGCCAGTTGTGTCAGTTTTAGTTAGTCAATCCAGGGGTGGCATAATACATGCTTCAGCCCCTGGGAGACTTCTGGGTGCACCTCAGCCCTGAGTACAGGGACTTGGAGAGGGCCCAGGGCCAATTCAGTACCTGAGTACAATTTGGAGAGAGAGAACAGCTAGGCTGTGGGTCTGATTAGCAGGCCCACAGCCAGGGAAAGTCGTAAACCAGTGCAGCAAAAAGCAAAAATCTGGGTGATCATAGGATTGCAGACCCTACTCTCCTACAACTAGTAAATACACTAAAATAATACACATGCACATAGCACTTGAAATTATTGCTATTGTTGCCGGATATTTGTATTCACAAATATATTGCCCTTAATTACCTGGATTCTTTTACTAGCATTCCTGCAGCAAACAGAGAAAATCGAATTGCTGCTCTGAACATTTTCACCATTCTACTTGTTAAAATCGGATAATTTACTTCAAATTTGATTTCCCTTGCCTTTTCCCTCTTTCCCTCCTTATATGTTTGCACTTCTCTGGCTAATTATCTGTGACCCTGATAAGTAAGAGTAATTTGACAGGGCAAGATATCTGTTGAGAACATAGACATAATCAGAAGAGCATAGCGAGGGACATAAAGTACAGGGAAACAGCGCTAGAGATAGGGATGATAAGGAAAATAGATAGGGAGAGAAGTAAAAAATATAGAGAAAGGTGAGGAAGCTAAAAGGAAAGTAAACCGAGGTAGAAGGAGGAAGATGTGAATAGAGAAAATGGGGTAGAGAAATAGTTAACGTTTTAGAGTGAGATAGCAAGGTAGAGAGAAAGAGACAGGGAGAAGGAAATGTAGAGAGACAGAGTATTCCAGGACTCCATGCCCTGCAAACAAGTCAGGTAAAGAGAGTAGTAAAGAAGAGAGAATGACGAAGGCTACAAAGAGAAATGTGGTGCAGAGTAAAAACAGAAGGCCTATATTTAATAGAAAATGAAAGGCGAGCTTGATACAGAGGTAGACAGAGTTGTGGGACAGGAAAATACGAAGATACCATGAGGTAGTGAGATCTATAAAGAAGAAGTTAGAGAAAGGCCGTTGAGTTGAAGAGGATGTGTTGAAATGGAGAAGGACATTTAGAGAGAGAGTGTTTGTGTGTGTGTTTGCAAGTGTGAGAGAGAGAGAGAGAGCAAAAGACGAGTTGATTATAGAGAAAAAGATGTAAAGGAATTGAAGTAGCCAGCAAAGAATATGATATTTAAAGAGGGGAAGGAAAGGGAAAAGAGGCAGAATGAAAGAAAGTGGAGGTGATGATATTAGGTAGTTAATTAATGGTGAGGTAAGTTGAGAGGTTTGGCAGTCAGAAAGTGAACTGTGGGTTGGGAAAAAAGTGTGGTAATAAGGGAGATTTGAAGTAGAGCGTAAAGGAGACAAATGTGAGAGGGAGTGGTGAAGTACAGAAAGGGCTGAGTGTGAGAGAGAGAGAGAGTGAGAGGAGGCTAAGGTAATAGAGGCATGGAGAGAGACAGAGACAGAGAGGTGAGGTAATGATGTAGATGGGGTTGTGTGAGAAGTGAAGTAGATGAAGAAACAGGGAGGTCATGTGGAAAAAGAACCACAAGCTTCAGAGCAAGGAATGAGGTACAGAGTGAGTTGAGTTAGTCAGAGTGGAGTGAGAGTGTTTGGTATAGAGGAAGACTCAGAGACTGGCAAAGTCACAAGAGAGCAGTGGAGAGAGCGATGAATTCAAGTAAGGTTTATTGAGAGACAGGTGATGTAGACAAAGAGAGATTAGATTGAAAGGCTGTAGGTACACAAAGCTGTAGAGAAAGAGGTTAAGAAATAGGGGTGACGTAAAAGACGTAAAATGAAATAAAGAGAGAGGAATGACACAGAATTATTATTCTTCAATATAACTGCCACCAGCAGCCTCAGAGTGTGATTTACCAACAATTTTAGCTGGTGCAAAGCCACAAAAAGTGACGCAAAATGGCACAAAGTGTTGATTTGATATTTACTTTCCAACACAAAGCTTTTTTTGCACAGGAACGTTGTCTAAAAGTAATGAAAAACAATGCTGCGTTGCATTACTTTGCTTCAAGGGAATGTCCCATGGGTGGTATGTGGGCATTCGGCGCTATCACCCTTTTTTTATGCAACGCCCTATCCACTAGAATTTGTAAACAGAGTTGTTTGCCAAAAAAATGCCTTCATGAAACAGGCGCAAAGTAGGAGAAAAGGTTTTTTCCTACTAATTTGCATGTGTGCTGCACAGTATAGCTCAAATGCAAGTCAGAAAGGTTTTAACATTAGCCTATTGCCAGAAAAGTAGTGTATTATATCCTGTGGCTGCGAGACCTCACCCTGTAGTACACTCATGATACCATCTTGGGGTCCAGTCAGGCTCATTTTCAAATACTTTAGATCTACCCTGGGCAGCTGTGGTTTTGAGCATCAATGCTTAGACAAAGGAATGAGTGTAAAGCATTTAGAAGTACCAAAGCAGTAAAATAAGAAAGCCATACAACACAAAATAAATCCAATACTCTTTGGACCTTATACTAGGGACTTACAAATAAGGAGAGTTATGCCAAATTAATATAAGCCAAACAACCGCATACTGTAACGGTCAGACCACTGGCATCAAAATCTGGTTAGCGGATCTCAGTGCACTCTCAGAGTTGAAAAAACAGCACCATCAATACAAAACTATGTGTGGCCTTTCCTTACACCTAAACATAGTATTTTGTACTGGAATCCTACCCTTGCAGAATAAAAACATATGATAAACTCATGCACACACCTTTGCACTATGGTGCAAAGCTGTGTACATGGTGCAAGGCAGCCAAATTACATGCCAACACTCAGAAAGAAAGCAGCAGCACCTTATTTTAGTAGATATGGAGCTGTCCTGCTATCTCCCTGTTATGCAACAGCATCACATTTGGTTGCTGCCCAGCTTTAGGACATTTGCCACCAGGTTTCTGTTAAGCATGCACAGTGGCAAATTGGAAAAAAGCTGATTTTTATTAGCATATGTTGTAGGGCAGACATTTCAATTGCACGACACTTTACTAGATGACCCCAAAGAAAGTGGGTGCTCTGTGCAATTGCCCACTTTGACCATGCCTTAAAAAGTCTCTGTGACAGACAGGCACGGATCCAGCAACTACTACAAGACAGCAAAGAACCCCTACTTATAGTGGAACTATACACTTCTACTGCACTTATACACTGGAGCGGAAAGTCTTGTATTTTTAGCACTTCAAAAATGTGTTGGAATTTAAGTAATGTGAGATGACTCGGTAACTTATTGGTTTATTTCTTGATGCACTCAAATAATGTACACTTAGCTGGCGAGCACCCCACACTAAAACATACGAATGAAAAATATATGGAGGCTGTTTCAGTCCTGCCAGTCTCAACCTGGCACAAAACCCCTTTTCAGCTGCACTCTACAATGAATATTATGTTGGGTACTAAAATCTTGGAAAACAAATCATTATTGTATACATTATATGTTTACAGGATTAGTGTATTCATTGGTATCTAATACTAACATACGATGGGTCATTAAAGTTTCGTATTTATGCAGAATTAAATCTTTACAGTTTTTCGTGACACGCTCCAAAAAAATATTGTAGCCTACTTAATGTGATACAAAACACAAACATAATATAAAAAGATTGTAGGAAACAAAGAATTGAAGCCAGGAGACAAACTAAATGGAAGAACAAAGAAAGTAAGCAAACAGGTAAGAATCTTCGATGGATTAAGATAAGAGAAAGTCAGATAAAGAGAAACACAGAGAGAGAGAGAGAGAGCGCGAGAGAGAGAGACAAAGAGACAAAGAGAGAGAGAACAAAACCCTAGCTCTCACCAGCCAAAGCCGCTGATCTGTGGATATATATTCGGTTGTTACTGTGAACTACCATGTAATGTTGTGAGAAATCTTGGCCTGGAGGCTGAATGGTGAAATAAGCATAGAGTACATGATTGATGGTATATCTAGAATAACTTGTGCTTAAAGTCTTCCAGTACCTGACAGCCTGGTTGGATATATAGGGTGGCACTGACAGATCAAGTGTACTGTGTGAAGCACAGAGGACGACAGCGATGCATTCTTCTGTGGACTCTGCCTTTACCGGGTTGCTTTACATTTCATAGTGTCTGTAATGCTGCAGACTCAGTGGATCCTTCATACTGTACCATTTGTGCTGCGCATTAAAGGTACGTTTGCCTTGGCTTACAGTCATTGAAATGTCACGGGTCATTTTAGGGGAATGCAAATATGTGACTTTTTTTTACATCTTCAAGAACTTTGCAAAGATTCTGCCTATGTCAAAGTCATATAACACCTTGATATTTGTGTCACATATATCCATGTTTAATAACAAATCTGTACATGATACACAGAACCATACAGTCATAGAGGGCCCAGGACATAAATACTATTGGCCCTCTTTAGGCCTGTGCTCTGTAAGTGGTCTTTGCAATAACATTTGAAACCTGGAAGTAGTGCCTGCTTGGGACTCAACTTACCTAGAAGCTCTTCACCTTGCCTTCTTAGAGGATTCTTCTAACACTGCCCAGCAGCTCCCTTCACAGTTTGTTAATTTGGTCTTTAATTAGGCTTTGAAGCATATATGGCCTCTTCTGCGGTCAATATGCCCCTGACCAATAATGCTTGCCTAGCTGCTCGTTTTCTGAGTGTAAGATAGCCATGGTGAGAATGGATTTCCCCATGTCATGGAGGGGTGACAGGTGACAGTTCACCAGAGATAATACTCGTGGAAGCCCTGCGACCACAAGGGCAGGTACCTGGATAGGACCTGCTATCCTTGTCGTCAGCGAAACCTTGATGCTCTGCCCCTTAGTGAGAGGCCATTGTCAAAGGTCCACAAAGGGATCAACAATTTTCCCTCTTATTTTGATGTCCTACATGATGACATCTGAAATTATGCACCAAACACACTATTGTGAAGGAATGGTGCAATAATACATGCTTTATACTTTTGCCATCCACAAGTGGCTCACCCCAGAATATTGGTCTGCACATAACTAGACTGTTCAGCTAAACCGCTGTAACCACCTAGTACACACCCGACTTTGGATGGGTAAGCTGTCTAGTTTCTGAAGACCAGTCCTAAAACATGCCATTTGTCATAGTGGTCTATTGGGCCAATTGGATCACAGCCCTTGGTTTGAAGGCCTTCCTGAGCCTCGCTCTAACATTTGCCCTAATCTTTAGAAGCCCAGTTAAAGAGCTACTTTTATTTAATTTGACTTAATTTGTTGGCAAAAAACAATATGTATTACATTGAGTAGCTTACAAAAAAAATACAATACTCTTCTGCCTATCCTGTAAATGTAACATGCTTTAATATTAAAGCAGTAAACAGAGACATAGACTATAAATCGAGTCATTAACATAATCCTCGATTAAGTAGAGGGTTGCCCTATGAAGGCTAAGGTATTTATAATATTGTCAGAGGTACAAAGTATGCAATAAACTCCTAGCAGATTAATAAGTACGCCCTACACATGACAATAACAACCATAACAACACTATAAAGATCAGCTGCACGCAATAACATGAAACAATTTTGGGGTTTATTAAAGACAAAAATACAATAATTCCTAAAAGACCATGATGGTGAGCTGTTGTGTCTAGAGCTCCAAAGGATTCCACACCTCAGGGTTCTGATAGAATGGCACTTTGCAAGTTCAGAGTTAAATATACTTCTATATTGCATTACAACAAAACAATTAAAAACACTTTAGAAGGGTAGAAAATTAACAACCTATTGACCTAAACGTCACCCAGTAAACACAATTGTTTACATTTTGTATAGATCTGAATATTCTTTCCAGATGAGATCAAACAGAGTCTCCTGATCTCTCAATTTAAGAATATTTTTTTTCTCTTGTGCTAAGGTTTCTATGTCTGTAAACCACGTTTCAACAGATGGTTCGAATGAAGATTTCTTATTTCTGTAGCATGATATATTTGATCATAATTATTACTCACTGAGAGCATATTGTAAATTATTCCAGTTGGGAATACCGCTAGAAATACTCGGCGGAAGACTGTTCTTGGAACAAAACGTACCCTATGTTGAACATCCCTCCACCAGCCTGAGATTATATGGCTTTATCGAAATATGATTCAATATCCAGATTGCTGTATATTGCATCTCTTATCTTATTAAAAACGAAGTTTCATAATCTTGAATGTAGTGAAAGTTGCAGGGAGGGTTTGGTTGTAGTAATGCAATTCACAAATAAACACTTTTCATATTTATGTGTTCTTCCAATCAATTCAGTCCAATCATTTTCTATTACAGAACAGCCATGCCTATTTTCTCAGTCTTGTTCTTTTCAGTTTGTCATCTATTATGAGTTTGTAGATGCTAGAGCAAGATCAGACTATAGTGGAGAAATATAGAACTGCACCTAACATTTTTAACAGTGGTATGATACAGGAATACCACGGTCAGAATATTGTTGGACATATTTTATGCTAACTGTTGTAGACAAACATATTGTCCTACTGGAGCTTATAATATAGGTTCTACCCCAAAGGGACGATATTTGTGTAAATTATATTTAGGCCACACATTTATGTCAGAGTGTATTTCTATTCACAATTTTATGATATATAACCTTAAGGTTAACCTCTCTCTTTTATTTGAGACTATAACATCATCCTTCACAATTCAGAGGGAGACCCTGTTGAAGTGCTAAATAATATGCCAGTTCTTCTTTAGGTAAACCACATTTAGTGCTCAATTTTGAGAATAGAAGGTTGTCTAAACCTACCATCAATAATGGTCGTTTGGACTGGTGCACGGTGCCCACTAGAATAGTGGACATCATATGCCAGGCCAACTTCTCACACCTGGGTCTGCAGATTTGTTGTTCAATCGGGGGTCTCGCCACTCCAGGTGGTGTGCGTCATGCATAGCTGACTGACTGAGATGTGCATGCTCGCCTTCTCAGCCTAGTCGGTTTCAGTAGTGGTCCTAGGTAGAGCATTACAGTGGGCTGAGTGAGTGTCCGCAGTACTTGTACAGTGAAGGAATGGCTGGCCAGGAGCTGTACTGGTTACGTGCATCTTGCTCCTGGGGTACTTCCATTGTCCCAAGCTTGAGACCAGCACCCAAAACAGCTTGGACCATCCTCTGGTTGAAACAGTGAGACTGTCAACCGCCTTGGAACAGTTCAGTTCTGACTGTGATATTCATTCTTGAGTGATACATGCCTCTGGGCGCATAGCTTCAATGAACATGGTCTCCAACTAAGCACTTTGTATTTCTTAATCAGCCCCTTGACAAGGGGGCTTCCTCAGGACAACCCATGCTGCTGGTGCGGGAAACATCCTTTACAATGCAGTCATTACATCGCACTACATTTACAACGCAGTCATTACATCGCAACATCCTTTACAACGCATGTCACTACAACGCAGCCATTACATTGCATGTCACTACAATGCATGACATTACAATGCCTGTCACTACAACGCAGGCATTACATCCCATGTCATTACAACACATACCATTGCAACGTATAGTACCCCTACACTATCCAACACTTACCCTACTGTTGCACCCCCTGGAGTTAGATTAGTAATTTTTACCCCTACACTATCCAACACTTACCCTACTGTTGCATCCCCTGGAGTTAGAATAGTAATTTTTACCCCTACACTATCCAACACTTACCTTAAATGCAATGTAATGGTATGAGCTGTAATTGTATGCGTTTTAAAGGTATAATGTGATGTAATGGAATGCGTAGTAAATGTAGTTTAAAAAAAATTGTTGTACTGGCATGCAATGTAAATGTATGCGTTGTAAAGGATGCTACGACGTAAAAACTGCACTGTAAAGGCATGCGTTGTAACGTCATACATTCTGCTGGTGCGCTTGAGTCACCCAGGCTTTATATGCTTTCAGGAGCAATGCAGGTCCTCCCAGGTTGGAAAGGCTGTCACAGTTCACCTGTTCCAAAACATCAATGTGCCTTCTTCGCAGTGGGATAGCTCCGCAGCAGCTTCTCCTCAGCTTGGCAAAGGGAGATGAAAGAGGATACCCCAAACTTGTAGCATAAAGTGTTTCTCATCGTCACTGTATAGTATGGTGGCTCTGGAATTTTGCTACATAAATATTGGCATCCTTACTAGAGGTTTCTGTCCATCATTATAGTCAAGCTGTAGGTAGTTGCTTTGAATTCTAGAAGTTCAATTTTTCAGCCAGTTCTGAGAAGTTCTACCCTTTTGTTATTCTCACGCAGACTGCTCCAGTCAGGTCCGGACTGGGAACCACAACCTGCTCCCCCCTAGCAAAGTGCTCGGTCGGGCCCCCACTCCCCACTCGGGGGTGGTTGGAGGTGTCGCCGAGTTCTTTGCCGGGGTCGGTTTTCGGCCGATTTTGGTACATGGCCAATTTAAGTGCCCTGTACCAAAAACGGCCCCCAGGGGCCCAAAACCGGCCCCCTCCCGTGTGGCGCACCGGGGGATTGCCCGGTGCCCACTATGGCCAGTCCGGCCCTGGCTCCAGTCATGGTCTTTGTCACAAGCGTGTATAGGTAAGCAGGAGGCTAGGAGTCTCCATTTGGAAACAGCAAAAACCTAAAACAAACTACAAAGGGATTGGAGACTTCACTTAATAGCATCTTCCGAGGGCAAATGGCCAGGAAATGGTAGGAGGAAACCCCCTAGATTCAAAGGATGCCTCTGTCTCCTTTCCTTAACAGTATTTTGCCTGACACAGTATGAAAGTTACCTGTAATGTCCTGGGCGAGCCCTTTAATTCACATCTGCTGTCCAGACTCTCTCAAACCATACATCATAGGTATCATTTCAGTGTAGTAACTAAAATGGAGCCCAGTGTGTCATTTCTGCTCCACATGCACCCTGTGCACACACAAGTAATGTACATGCACAAAACATCCATGTCTCATGTGAATGGGATAAGGACCCTTTTGCATGAGACTGGCAGAAAAACTGTAAAAATATGGGATGCTCTCTCTGCCAAGCAATAGGAACATTGGCAGATCCTGCTTTTAGGATCACTATCACATAAGGTTGTCAGTACAATACATCCCAGTGACCTGACAGTGACCATGTTCCCCCAAAGCAAGATGCACATGGTATGCCCCCTTGACCACCAAACCCTGCAGCATCTCAATCCGTGTTGAAGAATGTACCCCCAGCACACATGTGACTCCTGTATGTGCTGAAATAGGGGATCAAAAAGCTACAGTTTGACATGACATATCTAAGGCAGGGGCGCACACTCTCCAGAGCCATGCAAATTACCATTCTCTCTACCCCAACATACCCAAATTGTGTCAGTTGTGTGTGTAAGAGAAATGCAGAATGTGACAGCCTGCGTTGTATCTGTTCCATGTTTTGTGTACAGGGGAAACAACCATTACAATGCAGTCATTACAATGCAACATCCTTTACACCGCATGCCATTACAATGCAGCCGTTAAAATGCATATCACTACAACGCATACTATTACAACGCATGCCACTACAACGCATTATAAGGTAAGTAATGGGAAATAGTAATTTTTACCCCTACACTATCCAACACTTACCCTACTGTTGCACTCACTGGAGTGAGAATAGTAAATGTTACCCCTACACTATTCAACACTTACCCTACTGTTGCACTCACTGGAGTGGTGATAGTAATTTTTACCCCTACACTATCCAACACTTACACTACTGTTGCACTCACTGGAGTGGGAATAGTAAATGTTACCCCTACACTATTCAACACGTACCCTACTGTTGCACTGACTGGAGTGGTGATAGTAATTTTTACCCCTACACTATCCAACACTTACACTACGGTTGCCCTAAAAGTATTATGCGTTGTAATGGTATGCATTGTAATGGTATGCATTGTAATGGAATATTATGTAAGTGTAGTTTCTAAAAATGCGTTGTGATGGCATGCGTTGTAAAATCATGCGTTGTAATGGATGTTGTGATGTTTAAACCGTGTGGTAAAGGTATGCATTGTAAAAGTTTGTGTTGTAACGTGTCCTATTCGTGTACAGTACAAGCAACATTGCCTCATGTGTACCTGCCTTGTATGTGAGTGAAGTTTGTACTGCTGCTGCTTGTGCTGAACAGTTCTAGGTAGGAGGAAATCTTGACTTGCTGCTGCCCATGCTACACGTGATCTGTTGTAGTATGGGCTTTGTCAATAAGTATTTTAAATTGTCACTAAATTAAAATTGGTAGAGAGTTGCAGAGTGAATGAAAAAGGATGAAAGTTCAGTATGTAGAAGTCAACAAAGGTTCCATGAACTTCAGATCATCTCTCTTCATAGACTTCCGTGGAGAGTATGACCCCCTATACTTCCACAACACTCAAATCCAATTATGATGTGAAATATTGCGCACCCTGTCTAGAAATTATGAAACTCTGATTTCCACCCACTTAACTCTTCTTTGTGCATGAAAAAAACGTGTATGAATGGATTGTGCACATTAACTCTGGATAGATGACACAAGACAACCCGGAAGCCGGTACTGGAAACCACAAAGCTGACTTCATGTGCTGTCTGTCTCGAAAGAAGTTCATCCTGGCTGTGGTACCAGCCAGACCTAAAGATACAGCCAAAAGCTGTGCAAGACTTATCCGGGCTCCTCAGCAGCTGTCATGGATTATGTGGGAGGAAATTTGTTTTTCTCTGGACTCCTGTGGACCAGCCACATATATTGGCCATCCTTCCAAGATCTTCTCTTTATTCTATCCAGTAACCCTTGGCTGGCTTAACTGGCTCTCTTTTAGCATGATAATGATGGCACAAAACTGAGAAGTGATGGAAAACGTTTAGTAAATGACACACAAAAAAGTTGATGGGAGGAAAGCGTGCAATTTGCCTAACTTCTGGGAATCACTCAGAGTAGCATCCCAACCCATTGTTCTTATGCTCACCATGTCACCTCAACTCGGGCCCAGGCAACTCAAATCAGCCTTGACCCTGCTCCTCATGGGCACAGTCCAGCCTGAACTGCCTATCCAGGTCTTCCCTGAGCCGGAACACAAGCAACCCAGGACCAGTTTTGCCCTAGTTATGGGCTCATCAGCTGGGTACAGCGTGGTTCCTGTAACACAGTGAGCATGGGACTGACATCTGAGCATACCCATGCCCCTTAGGGCGGTACATGAAACACACAAAAGGTGATGGGAGGAATGCTTGCAATTTGTCTAACCACTGGAAATTGCTCAGGGTAGCATCCCAACCCATCATTTTAGTGCTCACCATGCCACCTAAGTTTGGACCCAGCAATATGCAAATCAGTGTTGACCCTGCTCCTCATGGAAATCAACATTGACAAAAGGCTCACCATGAAATCACAGATCAACGCCATCTTCTCCACCTGCTTCCTCACTCTGTGCATGCTACATAAGATCTATCCCTACACATGAGATGCACCATGACACAGGCCCTTATAATCAGCTGACTGAACTATGGCAACGTCCTCTACGTAGGAATCACCTCATACCTCCTACAGAGACTTCAGATCATCCAGAATGCCACAGTCAGACTCATCCTAAGCCATGCCTGATGATCACACCCCAATTCAGGCAACTCCACTGAAGAGATGCCAATTCAAGCTGCCGACCCACCCACACAAGGCCCTACACAACCAAGGAACCACCTACATTAACCAGCACCTAAACTTTCATCAACCGTCGCAAAGAGTATACTCCACCTCCCTTTCTCTGCCCATACTCCCTGCATCTACTGAAAAAGAAGTGGAGGACACTCCTTCATCCCCATCTCAACAAAGACCTTCAACAGCCTCCCTCATGTAAGTCTGGACCACCACCTCCCTTCCAGAATTCCGAAGGGCCCTCAAAAACTGGCTGTTTGGATAAGCCTCTGGGACCTGCAAGCGTCTGGATACCTTATTGGGTGATTAGCCCCACTTTATAAATCCAGAAAGATTGATGGTAACAGTCCAGACCGATCTTCCAAGTCAGATCCTCCCTGAACCAGAAGACAGGCAAACCAGGACTGGTCTTAACCTAGTTGTGGGCTCCTCAGCCAGATAGAGCTTGGTTCCAGTGAGACAGTGAGCATGGGACTCACATCTGGGCATACTCATGCCACTTAGTGCGGTTTATAAAACACACAAATGGTGATGGGAGAAATGCTTGCAATTTGTCTACCCACTGGCAATCTCTCAGGTGGAAGCCAAAACACTTTGTTCTTTTGCTCACCATGCCACCTCAGTTTAGACTCAGCCATATGCAAATAAGTCTTGACCCTACTCCTCATGGGAATAGTCCAACCTGAAATCCCAAGTCAGGTCCTCCCTGAACCAAAACACAAGCAACCTGTCTCGCCTTAGACATGGGCTCATCGGCCGGTTACAGCTAGGTTCCAGTGACGTAGTGAACACGAGACCCACATCTGGGCATACCCATGGCACAGGGAGGTACATGCAACTTGTCTCACCACTGGGAATCGCTCAAGGTACGATCCCAGCCCATCATCCTTTTCCGCACAATGCCACCTCAGTTTAGACCCAGCCATATGCGAATCAGTATTGACACTGCTCCTCATGGGAACAGTCCAGCCTGAACTGCCAAGCCAGGTCCTCCCTGAACCGAAACACAAGCAACCCAGAAACTTTTAGTAAAAGAGATATGCCCTAAAAAAAATGCTTCACCATTCATTTCCACATACCCCTTCTGACTTTTCCCCCTAAGAATAATTTTACCATTTGTTTTTTAGATGCTGGGGAATTGGTGGTAAACCGCTGTAATTAATGGCAAAAAACACTGTTGCTGTCCTCTCTAGTGACATTCTCTAGATATCAATGGTTGTACCACTGAATATCAACATCAACAATATTGTGGTACAAGAATGTCGAGGATAGAATATAGAGGGGTAAAATATTGAATGGTCAGTGCATATAGGAAAATATAGATTTACTACTCCTAACTCCACATCTACGTACCTTGAAGATATATGTACCATGTAGGTACATATATGTGGAGTTAGATATAGAAAACCTAGACATACTTACCTGTCAATTTTTTCTAATATATTATTCTCGATATTCTGTCCCACCAATAGTGTGGGGTCGATTTTCAGGGATCACCATGACCACCTGATACTGTCCTGATGTTGCAGTGATGTTGAGGATGATGTGTCTTCTCCAGTCATGGGCTCAAGGTCTGAGATAACATTCCAGGCTGGGGTTCACCACCAGTTTCTAGAATATTTCATCCCCCGAAGGTCAGTCAACCCAACAAAAATTCTGCAAGTTCTCGTGAGTGTGGGGGGCAGTTGGGCAGATCAAGAGGGTGGTGTTTGTGGGGATTTCTCTCAAAGACAGATAAAGGAGAGGAAATTTCCTGAAAATGTATTTCTTGATTTGAACATAGTAGCTCAAGGGGGAACAGTTTAGGCATGGTGCCTTCCATAGCAAGAAAAAATGGACAATAGACTTTTTCGAGGGTTCACCTAAAGAACACGCATGATCAAAGGTTAGTGACAGCCACAGACGTTTTTAAAAACCTCCAAGTTGACAACATTGTTCAGGCAAGCCATTCACCATAACATCAGAGGACCAGATGTTAATACTGTGCAGCCCAGCATTACTTCAACTTTCACCTCTTAGGGCCTGATTACGGGTGTATTGGTTTTTGGTGCAAGGGCAGCAGAGGGCTGGTAATCGGATTCTGACTGGTATCACCGGCGATCATGGGTTTTCTCCCCTGAAAGGGATGAACCTTATGACCCTAGAGATGCTGGGTCATTTTCTATGTGAATTTTCTCAATCTCTTGTAAAAAAACGTCGATATTTTCCACCATCTCTGAGAAGGTGGAAAGTGTTGCTTTGTAGGCCAGTGTGCAGGGATGGGGTGGGGCAGGCTTGTGTCTGTGTGGGGAGCATTGTTTGTTAACCCTGTGAGAGGCTGTCATATGATTCTGTCTGCATAGCCTGAAGCTTCTTGCAGGGTCAAATGTCTCCAGCCCCAGAATGATCAGATCCGGAGTTTGTGGGTCTGATAATCTCAGGCCTGGAGATACTTGAAATTACTGGTGGCAGATTCCACCCAAAGTTATCACTCGGGGTGAAATTGCACTAATCATTAACAGCGCTTTAATCAGGTAGACAGTTATCAAAATGTATGGCCACCTGGTGATCTCACAGTGGCCTCTGTGAGAAAAATTACTGATCCTGGCAAGTTAAACAAGCATTTACAATGCAATGGTTTCGCCTTCCGGGGACTGTGCCGCATCTGCGCACAAGCCAGGTGGCGGGTGCGCGCGCACACCCAAGTCCTATGGCTCACAATGAACTAACTAACAAGAGTGTTTATTATCTATGTCCAACTGACATCAAACCGTCAGAGAACGCTGATGGTCTGTATGGCAGTGCCGCCCTGTTAACCTGTCTAGATTGAACGTTTCTGCAGTGCACCTTCGGTATAAGCAGCGCTTAACTGTCAGCCCTTCGTGGGCGAGTTGTAGAATGTTCACTTTTAAATGACTACCCATATAAACGTGGTACGATGGTGCCGGTAAAAAGTAATAATCAGAACACTCACCCGCTACTTAAAATGTTAAAATGGTTACACTCACTGTCTGTACGCTGCCCACGTGAGATCCAGACAACCATGCTCGCATCTACGCGACTGCACGGTTCTTGTACAAGATCACTTACAGTAGAAGCGTATTTTTATGTGGGGTGGTGAGGGTCACAGTTGGCTATCCTTTGACTTCTACCGCCTTTCGTTTCACTGATCCCAGGCAAGCGCCGTGGATCAGGTAAAACTGCCGGAGCCGCCATATTTGGTGGGGGAATAGAGGGGAGGGTCACGGAGTCAGGAGGAAACAGACAAGCGGGAGGGAGGGGGAAGGAGAGACAGGAAAGAGAGAGACCGTCGCTGACACCCACCGGAACCCAAGCGAAGGATTGAGAGGGAGGCGGTAGAGGGGCTACCGGTGCTCAGAGGTAGTTGCGGGACCCGCACCCTCATCGGACGACAAAAAGGAGGTGCATGAAGTGCCACTGGTCTTGAACCGGCCACAGGCAGTGACGCACGAGAAACGCAGCTTCAGGCGGCACCGGGGAGGGAATAAAAAACAAGGAGACAACATGAGACGGGATCAACGAGACGAGGTACACGTACAAACACGGGGCATGTGTTAGAAACAAAGAGAAACATTCACAACAAGGGGCATGTAGAGACCACAGCAAAGACACACACAAAGACGTAAACAAACAGGGAGACGACATGAGACAGGATACACATGCAAAAAAATTATAAACAAAATGCTGCTTACCTGATCGGAAATAACAACTTCCTGGCAACTTAAATCTCACCGACCACTCCGGCTAAAGGCACTTCCAAAAAGACGAAAACATCACGAGAAAAAAAAGAGAAAAAAAAACACGCCCACAGCCGCATGACGTGATAAAAGGGGCAGGATGAGAAAAACATTGCTGGAACGCCCACGAATTGCCTCGGACCGGTAAACATCACTTACAACAAAACTTTTACAACGCACTACCATTACAACGCGGTCATTACAACGCAAACTATTACAACGCATTGCGCTGGGGGGCGCTCTAGGATAGGGAATAGGTTAATTTACTATCCAATAACCTTCCCTAGTGTCCACGGGGACTGGAGTTGGAATAGTAAATTAAACTATTCACTATCCAACACCCAAAAGCGCTATGCGTTGTAATGGTATGCGATGTAAAAACCGCGTTGTAAAGGCAGGCGTTGTAATAGCCTGCGATGTAACGTCATACATCCCTCGGACCATGACGGACAGATCTCACTTCCAATGGCTAGCCTCCATTTATGGAGCTAGCCAATGGAAGTGAGAGGCGTGACAAAGGCACCATACTCTTCTCAAAAGTTTTCGCCTGCGCGAAAGCTGCTGCGCAGCGGATGCCAGGCGAAACCTAAAAAAGGGATATTCAACAACACAGACACCACTCATCTTTTTGGGATATTGTGAGGGGTAATCATGAATGAGTCAGCTTTGAGTCAGAACTTTTTCTCTTCTTGACCATTGTCCCTTCCCTCTGGTACTAAGATTGAGGACGGTCACACTGCTTTCTGTAGCGGCCAGTTTCATGACTTAGTGGTGGGGTGGGCATGGAAGGAAGAAAAAAATAAAAATAAATAAATAAATGCTTACCTGCTCCCCGCATCGCTCCACTCTCTTCGGCAGGCACAGGCTCCTAGAGTGCACTGCGATAATCCTGATGCTGCTTTGCCTGAGCGCCGAGGACTGGAAGTCTGTGCCTGCTCTCTCCATGCTGGCAACGCAGCAGGGGTTGGAGAGAGATTCAGTGTGCATGATGGTTTGGCCGGACTAAGACAGCAGGCCAGACCATCGTGCGCACTGAATAGTAGTGCCCTACACTCCCCCTCCAGCCTGCCATCACCCTGCCCCTGCCCCCAAGCCTTGGCTCCAAAAGAAAAATAAAAAGATAATAAACATGGGTTTATTATTGTTTTATTTTTCATTTTTTCATCTGCTGGCTGGTAGGGTGATGCTCCTCCGCCATAGTGGAGGAGCCGCATCTGACTGCTTTATAGGACTTCAAGCTCCTGATCTTTCAGTTCTGTCCATTACCCATTGCCTAATATGTGAAGGTGGTTGCATATGGTGGGCACCCACACTCTCTTTGGGACTATGGATAGTTTTACATCACCATATTTTCACCCAACGAAATAGAGAAAGGCAGAAAAGATTGAAAGTTAAACAAAGGAAAACTAATTATAAAAGGAGAAAGTTGGGGTGAAAAGGAACATGCAAGATTGAGATAAAGAGACAGCAAGTGTAGGTTGCTGTTCTAAAAATGCACGAGGCAGAATTAGGAACAGGAAGCCTTGGTAATTCGGCAGCCATGGCATTGGGCAGTGCCCAAAGGGACTCCTCTGAAAAACTTTGAGCCCCTACACCTATATTTTTTTAAAATAAATTAAGCACTCATCTTGCACTAGATCTATATTTCTGCAGCACAGAGGTGACTGAGTTTGAAGTTTGCTTTGTATACAAAATATAAACTAGAAGTGAAACACAGCAGGGCCCCGGAGTTTAGACCCAGGGGCCCTGCTGAGTTTCACCTCTAGTTTTGGGGAGGTGGTCCCTGCAGGTCTCTAAATCTCCTCAGGCTCTCTTTGGTGTGTTGATAAAAAATATAAACTTCACTTGCCCTTTAGAGATCTGAGTCCAACATTAATAAAAACCTCAACGACATTGATTTGCGTTTCATGCATTAACCCTGTTGCACAGAGATAACAGCGAGGGTCAGGTTCCAAGGTAGTTTCACATGAAACCAAACTAGTTCGCCCCATTTCTTTTCAGGACGTGGCTGAAACTTGCAGGGATTCCCCAAACGGGGAAGCACCGAAAACAACAATCCTCTGTTATTCCTATTCAGGACTTGTACCGCCTTATGCCTCAAGGCCACTAGCCCAATCTGTCTGAGTTCCTGAGCGGGCGGGATCTGTCTGAACAGTATGCTGTGGTCTCTGGAAGTTTCTTTTCTTTTTAGAGCAAGAATGTGTGCTCTGTCCGCATACAGGTATGTAACTGGCGTCAGGTGGCCGAAGTGGAGGCCATTTTTAGGTCTAACCTAACGATAGATGTATATGGCCCTTTGCAGCCTTTGTGAGATCACAGGATTTCAAAGGTAATCCTTCACCTCACTGAAAGGCAGTGTTGTGATTTCAGGGCTGACTCAACATGGGCGCACATCTAAGCAGTAGTTAATTTGTAAATAAATAAGTAAGTGCCAGAGCTCTTGTTAGGAGATCACTGCAGCGTGCGCCACACATTGCCTCTGTCAGCGCTACTAATCACAATTCAGACTATTTATGCATTAAAAATGACCATTTGCCACCCAAGCTATTGTTATTGCTTTAGGTGGCAAGTATTAGTCATTTTTAATGTATATAGAACTTTAAACAACTGTTGTTGTATTGATCACAAAATTAGACAAACAGTGCCACCATGTGGCTTACTATCATAAGTCCTGGTGCTGACAATTAAGTGCGGGTGCCTAGCACATGAAACCACCGGCTCAAATTAAGCACTGCATCTAAGGAGGTTCAGGTGCACACTGGCCGCCTGACCCTATGCCATGTACAGTCTGGTGAAGAGTTTTTCGGGCATGTTGATATGCTTTACACATTGCAGTAGGCCAGGTGAGGTATCACCCAGATCCCTCGTTCTAGATGATTCCCTAATGTATGGTGGCTCTAGACAGGATAATTTCCTGTACAAACTACTGTATATTTGAGAAACACTCCTGGCTTGCTGTGAAGGTTCATCAGGTCCCCGTCTTCGTATGATATATAGTATATGGTATATGGTAAAGTATGGGTCATGAGAGCAGTCCCTGAGACGTCTAAATGCTATTGATAATCTCCTTCAGTGCATTTCTATCTTCTTTAAACCTGTTCAGGCGTTGTGTAAAGCAGGAATTTTAAGAAAGAGGGGAAAATGTCCTGTCTTCCCAAGATTCAGTGAGGGAGAAACAGTGATGTAGCAAGGCCATTGGTCACTCATGGTGGTCCCTGCATGTACCGCCCCGTGGCGCTGCATGTAAGAGGGTGCTGGTGATTCCTGCGTTTGCCGCTACGGGGGCCACAGGTAAGAGCAGTGGGGGATTCGCTGCCCCTGAAACCTGTGCTGCCCAGGGCGGTCCGCCCATTCCCTCCTTACTAAGCAACTGGGGAGAAGTGCTCTTTCAAACTATGGGCCTGATTTAAGGTATGGTAAGAGGCCACTTCCCATCACGGTGGTGGACATCATTACCTCTGTCACTCTGACAGGACTCCGGCCCACTATATGCAGACCTCGGGATCTCTGTGTCTTTACAGGAGCCGCAGATACAGCAGCTCATGTGTAGGCACATATACTTTTGTGCGTGCCCGTCATGTTGGCAAAACACCACAATTTTTTGTTTTTCAGAAACAAACTTCCAAAGGAGCTTGTTTAGGGAAAAGAAATAATGCCTCCCATTTCCCGGAAGTGTTTTTCCAGTGCATGAGGGTCCTTACTTTTTATTCTGTTCATGACTGGACAGAAGAAGAGGGCGTTAAGCTGTCTGCTCTAAAAAAGCCGTCCAGTCTGGTGGCCTTACTCCAACAGCCTCTTTACATTGTGCCGTCGGAGTATTTATTTATAAAGTTTTATATAGCGCGAACGTAATCCCGAAGGATATCAGAGCGCTTTACAAATTGAGGGAATGAGGTAACAGAACAGTACGAGAGTCAAATAGGGAAAATACATAGACAATGCAAAAATCATGCACATAAAAGACCCAAAATAGGCCTTGGCTGATGTTCTTTCTTGTAGTGTGACCGATGCCCTAAGAGCTAACATTCGCTCCGCTTATGAAGGTAAGAACTTATTAATGAGGAATCTTTTTGCCTCCAATTTGAAAGCAACCTTGGAGGAGATTCTCCGGATTTCCGGTGGAAGAGAGTTCCAAATTTTTGGAGCAGAGCCTGAAAAGGCTCGTTGACATGTTCTCTTTTTGCGGAAGATCTGAGGTTTCAGGAGTAAGGAGTTAGCACTCCTCGATGGTCTACCCCCTCTGGATAGTATTAACTTTTGCGCTAGGTAATTGGGGGTTTTGATGTGGAGGGCTTTATGCGATAAGCATGCAATCTTTAGTTGAATTCTAGCTTCGTAGAGCAGCCAGTTTAGAGATTTTAGGACTGGGGAGATGTGGGCATTTCGCTTGGTGCCCATAATCAGTATGGCCACAGCGTTCAATGATGCCTTTAGAGGAGGCAAAGTGTATTTGGGGAGGCCGCATAGCGTAGCACTGCCATAGTCAAGCCTCAGTAGAACAAGCGCTTGGACCACCTGCTTGAAATCGGCTTGAGGTAAGAAAGGTTTGAGATTCTGAGTGTTCTCAGAAGGTGGTTCGCTCCCTTGCTTGCATTGCTGGTATGGGTCCTCATATTCAGATGTTTGTCCAGTGTGATTCCTAGAGATTTAGCTGAGTCAATAATGTGGGGGGAGCAGTTGAAGGCTGTGAGTTGGTTCATCCAGAGGTCAATATTAGGAGTGTGTTTTGGGGGAGAGATGAGGAGGGATTCTGTTTTGGAGGTGTTTAGCAGGTGGTGGTTCTCAGTTAGCCAATTTTGGGTGGTCAGTAGGGTGGAGTTGAGTGAAGTGATGTTGCCCGGGGAGGAGATTTTCAGGTAGAGTTGGGTGTCGTCTGCATACATATGGAAGCGAATGTCCATGGATTTTAGTACATTAGCTAACGGTTCCAAAAACAAATTGAAGAGAATGGGAGATAAGGAGGATCTTTGGGGAACCCCCATGGTGACTGGGGAAGGCTGGGAGAGAGAGTGGTTTGCCTTAACTCTTTGTGATCTGTGCTGGAGGAAGGACGAGAACCATTGCAGCACCTGCCCAGAGAGGCCCATCCTTTGCTCCAGAATATCTAGGAGGTTATGGTGATTGACAGTGTCAAAAGCTGAGGAAAGGTCGAGTACAACTGACAACAGAGGCAGGAAACTTACTCCGACCACCGCTGGGCACCACCGCTTTTGGAAAACTGACACTCCTACGGACTCATAATTGAGCAGGTGGACCAAGGGTTTGACTGACATGATATTCTGTCACATTTGTCCTTCAAACTCTAAGTCTGGCTCCATGTGAGCAGTTACAGACATGTGAGCGATTCACTACATAGCCAAGTCCTTTAGGGGTGTCTGTTTGCTACTATGGGAAAGTGTTTAATAACAAATAATAAAGAGCCTCATAAAGCTAAATATGCAACTTTAAAGTGTTTTACACCTGATTGCATCAAAAGGCTGCCAAACCAAGTAAACCGATTCATTTTCACAAACATTCTATGTTGCTTTGCTATGGAAACAAAAGTGGGAGCTACTTGAGCTAGCCAACCCTTCTGGTTTTAGGCCAAGCTGGGATTTAAACAGTGGCGGCTGGTGACATTTGAAAGTGGAGGGAATAAAAGCTGGGAATGAGTTTTACATAGCAAGCATAATTTGGAAGGGATCATACTGAAACTTCTCAACAGTGCTCTAGCGCTTTGAATAGGAGAGCAACCTTTTATCTGGGACAAACAGTGGCTTATTAAAATAATAAAATCAAGTGTGAGAATTAGGTACTTACATTCAGGAGCACAACTTCACAGTGTGCCTATAAACTGTTAGGACACTGTTAACCTGTGTGCTGAGGGATGGAACACACATTTACAGTGTTTGTGCCCAAAATGTAAAATAGCTTATGGATTTAATTTCAGTTGACCCACTTTTTTCAAATTAAACTACTTATGACATTAAAGCCGTGATGAACACCTTTTGATAGAAAGCCAGAAGTGCATTTGCCCTGCCAGAAAGGGAAATCCTTCTGCCTACTGAGTGCATAACTCAAGGTTTTGAGCTCTCTCACTTAAATAATGAAACATGTCTGGTTCTCTCTCATGTAAAGTACTCTATCGCCCAAAAGCTGAGTTTGTACTAAATAAAACTGCAAGAACAATTGGGAAGTAGGAGAACATACCCCCACCTTCTTGCCCGTGCATTTGCAACAGAATTAAAAGTGAAAACAACATATTTGGACTCCCAGACCTGTCCATTTGTGAGGGTCACTAGCGATGACAACGTACTTAATGCCTTGGATGCTGGTGACGGAACCACTCCGTCACCAGCCACGGGTGGGCTGTGCTAATGACGGAGTGGTTCCGGCCCGGCCGCCGCGCCTGCGCGGCATGAATTCCGCGCCTGCGCTGAGCGTTCTATTAGGCGGGCGGGGCCGTGACGGAACCGCTCCGTCGCAAGCACAGCGCACCCGTGGCTGGTGACGGAATGGTTCCGTCACCAGCATGGCAGCGCCGCGCGGCCCTCCTCTACCCCAGCGAGGTGTTAAGGTACCTCTTAGTTCAGTAATTGCTTTGTCATCCGGGCAGGTGCAGGAATGTTTCTCAGTTCACTCTTAAACACTCACTTTTACTTAATACTTTCCAACAGAGTTAGACTGGGACACAAAATAGGAACGGGCACCAAAATAAAAGAGGCCCCCATTAGGGTAGCAGATAAGTAAAAACATATCCCACATTTGTAAACCAAGCCAGTTTTAAGCTTGTAAAGACACTCTGGGCCCAATTCACAAAAGTAATCTGAGACAAAATTCTAACAAATTTACAAAAGGCATTTAGGAGTAGAAAAGTTAGGAATCCTAACTTTACTACTCCTAAATGCCTTCTGTGAATACCGAAAGTCATAAAGTTAGGATTTTGTCTCAGTTTAGTAGTAGTATGGTTAGGAATCCCAACTTTACTACTCCTAAATGCCTTTTGTGAATACTGAGGGCCATATGTAGGTAAATGGCATTTACCGAATCGTAAATACCGAATTTTACCGATTCGGTATTTACAAATCGGTAAATGCCATGTAGGTAATTATTCGGTAACAATTACCGAATCGTTAAGATTCGGTAATTACCGAATCGGTATTTACCGATTTGGTAATTGCCATTGATTCCTATGGGCTTTGAGGCCCATGGGAATCAATGTCAATTACCGAATCGGTAAATACAGATTCGGTAAAATTACCGATTTGTCAAGGGGGACAGGGTGTCACTTTGACACCGTGTTGCACCCCTGATTCTGGCTTGTGTGCCATGTGGCACACATACATGCCCTAAGGGCATGTATGTGTGTCACATGGCACAGGTGTACATGCACAGATGTGCATGTACACAGGAATTCGTTATTTACCATGCCATAGTATTTCATGGTAAATAACGAATTCCTAAGGGCCAGTGGCACTGTTTCCAGTGCCACCTACATCCCATATTACCGATTCTGTACATTTACCGATTCGGTAATTTACAGATTCTGTAAATTTACCGATTCGGTAAATTTACAGAATCGGTAATTTTCTGGCCCTCTACATCTGAAACTACAAATACGGGTCGGTAACGGGTATTTGGCCACTTACATATGGCCCTGAAAGTCATAAATTTAGGATTTTGTCTCAGTTTAGTAGTAGTAAGGTTAGGAATCCTAACTTTACTACTACTAAATGCCTTTTGTGAATACCGAAAGTCGTAAAGTTAGGATTTGGCTCAGATTACTTTTGTGAATCAGGCCCTGCGTGTGTATTTTGTAAGGTTCTGGAGAATGCATGCATTTGTGTTTGCTACAGGCAAAACTCGTGGGAAATTGAGAAAATCAACAGTAAGTACCGGCCACCTGGTCATAAACAGGCCCACACATTGCTAAAAAAATGACCCTCCAATCAGGCACTGCCTGATTACCCTCTGTGCCAGCACAATCATGCCGAATAATCAGATGCAGAAAGCTGAAAGGTTCCTGCATTTAAAAAAAAATACGTTTTTAAATACTAAAAAACACTCATATTAGATCATAATATCTGTTTGATTCTTTTTCATGGGAAAAACAATCAAGACTCTGGTCCTGCACTGATATTTAAGCCAGTGTCGACCTTGGGATCACCATGCAAGTTTAACGGCTCACCCTCCTCAATACTGCACTTCGTTCTTCTTTATTTTCCCATTGCCTGGGAAGGGTCATTGGAGGGGCTGAATGCAAAAAGGATTTTTCGAGCTCTACAGAGTCTGTCCAGCTAGATTATGTTGGAATACTCGGTATAGCAATACAGGAAGCTGTGAGCTGAATTCTGCGTAATGGGCCAATGTAACTAAAGTTTATTTTATTCATTTATTTTTGCAATTTTATATAGCGCGGACATGGCCCGAAGGCATCAGAGTGCTGCGCAACAGTAGCATGATACAAGGGTACAGCAAGTTACAGTTACAATAACTACATTCAGACATTTGCATCTGTAGCTGTGGCCAGGACAAATGCAGCCATTGGACAAGGGACATACACAGTTCAAGCATCAATTAGGATGGTGGGGACACATAGTGAAGGTAGTTCGTCCCCTGGCTAGACTACTTGGGTATAGTTGAGGGTGATTAAGCCAGGTGTCTGTCAAACAGGAGCTAGAGGTCCTTTTTGAAGGTGGCTATACAAGTTGTAAGGCAAAGGGGTGGAGGTAAGGAGTTCCAGATTCTTTTAGCGCTACCAGAGAAAGACTGGCTTATGTACTGTTCTTGACTGAAGGTGGGGGGTTCCAGGAGCAGGGATTGGGCTTTTATGGAACCCCTATTTGCTGCAGAGAATTGCAGATTCTCACTTAGATAGGAGGGGGATGAGGAGTGCAGCGTTCTGTGGGTAATGCAGGCGCTTTTCAATTGGGCCCGAGCTTCAATGGAACCTCATTGCAGGGTTAGCAGGATTGGGGAAATGTAATCACATTTTTTGAGACCTAACACAAAATGTGCTGCTGAATTTAGTGTTGCTCTCAGTAGGCCTACATGAACTTTGGGAATGCCTGAGAGAAGGGCAATTCCGTAATCTAGTCTGGAACGCATGAGAGACTGCACAACTGTTTGAGGTCCTGTTCTGTTATCAATTGTCTGATGCTCCGCAGCTGCATGAGTTGGTGTTGTGCATTTTTGGCCCTCTCTGTGATGTGGCTGTAGAGGTTTAGATGATTGTCTAGAGTGATACCAAGGGATCTAGCACTCTGGGCAATGGCAGGGAAGCTATTCAGGATGGCAAAGTTGACTATCCATTGCTGTACTGGGGTTTTTGCTTTCGGATGTGAGATCAAAAGAAATCCTGTTTTAGTTGGGTTGAGTTTTAGATGATGGTTAGACACCCAGTTTTGATTCTTTAGGAGCGTGATTAAAATGAGGGCAAGATTTTCAGGGGTAGAGATTTTCATGTATATTTGAGTTTCGTCAGCATAGAGGTGAAAGAGAATCCCAGCGTTTCTAAGAATTACACTTAGTGGTCCTAGGTACAGGTTAAAGAGGGCTGGGGGAGGATCGAGCCTTGAGGCACTCCTAGACAAACATTAACTGGTCTCAAGCACAAGCTGGCCCATTTTCACAATTTGGGAGCGGTTGGTTAGATAAGAGGAGAACCAAATGAGGGCAGGGCGTCCACAGCGCATTCGTTATTCAAGAGTGTGAAAGAGGTCCAGATGCTTGACAGTGTTAAATGCAGCGAACAAGTCCACAAGGACAAGAAGTTCCCAGAGTCAAGGATGCTAAGGGTTTTGTCGACTATTTTAGATCACAATTTCTGTACAGTGGCCCTGGTGGAAACCTGATTGGAGAGAGCCTAAGAAGTTGTTTGTTCGAATGTGTGAAGTGACCTGGGAATGATGTTGCATAAAAATAGAAGAGTGTGCAGACTTGGCAGTAGTTATTCATGTTTTTCTGGGTCGAGAGATTGTTTCTTCAAGATAGGAGAGACGTGACTCACTTTTACTTGTTCTGGAAATAAGTTCTTTTGAAGAGAGGAGTTGACCATGTTAATCCAGTAGTTAATGGAGTAGGTGTGTGGCAAGAGATTTGCTGATAAACCCTGGAATGGCATCCTGAAGGTGGATCAAGGGTTTCACTTTGGTGATTGTTCACTGTAGGTCTCGTTCAGAAATGGGGGAGAAAGAGGACCACGAATGAAGTGCCTTGCAAGGTAGAAACTCCGTTTCTGGGGGTTCACTGGTGTATAGCAAAGTATGGATGTTTCTGACTTTTCTATCGAACAAATACACAAAGTTGCAGTGGGCCACTGGTGGATTAAGAGCTGAAGTGGAGGAGGGGTTTGTAGTTTGTGTGGGAACATCAAACAGGCGCTTTGGTCTGTTCTTTGCAGAATTCATGAGTGCTCTGAAGAGAGATGATTTGGCTCTAAGGATTTGGTCCTTGTATTGGTTTTACACTATACCAAGCTTATTTATACTCTGGTGAGAGGGTGCTAATCTCCATTCTTTGTCACAGTTTCTGATAAGCTTTCTTTCTTCATAAAGTTCTTTTGGGAACCAAGGATTGGGGGGGGGTTTGGTTTAGATAATTTGCACTTCAGGGGTGCAAATTTGTCGATAAGGGATTCCATGCAGGAGCTGTATTGTCAGTCGCCTCATTAATATCAAAGTGGGGTATAATTGAGGTTAAGGTAGGAAGGGCCATGATGGCCTTGGATTCTGTGTCATGGTTGGATGTGTCCCTGAACCATATTTTCTCTTTCTTCGGTTGCCAGATGTTTTGGTACAAGAGCAGAAGAGGGAGAACGTGATCTGAATGTGTTCAGACCATTCGACTGGAATGGAGTTGTATGACTGTAGATTGGGGTATTGGGATTATCATGTCAAGGATGGCACCTTTGTGGTGTGTGGGTTGAAGGCAGTGTTGTTAGAGATCACTGTCTTTGAGAAAGGATGTAAAGGTGTCCACCAGGTTGTTACCCTAGATTCCCCAGTGGATGTTGAAGTCTCCAAGGAAGATCGAGTTGTCTGAGTTGATTGGCTGAGAGGTGAAGAGTTCCATACATTTCTTGATGAAGGAATTGTTATGACCCAGTGGATAGTAAGTCACATTCAGTCTGATGTTGGAGGTTGTGGATATGGGCATTTCCACAGACATGCATTCGGAAGACTGAAACTGAGTCGTCTGGAGGATCCCGTAGCTCAGTGAGTTTCTGGGAATGCATGCAAGACCTCCATTTAGTTTATCTTCCCAGTCTCTACGCAATATGGAGTAATTGGAAGGAAGTAGAAGGTCTAGAGTGTGATTAGATGAGTCAGTAAGCCACGTTTCAGTGATGATCAGGGTAGCAAGATTATGGTCCAGGACTGAGGCTGATATCTCTAAACAGTGTTTGACTGAAGATCGACAATTGTGTAACATGCAGTTCAGGGAGAAGTTGTTGACTTTCTGGCTGGCTGTTCAGGGAGGGAGGTTGGGATTTGTATCAAGTTAGGAGGGGGTGAACGTACACCCAGATGGTGTGTGTTAGTTTGACTGCGGTCTGAGATAATGGTGGGGATTGGGTAGCCCACTGCGGGAATAGGTGGGGGAGTGGAACTTGAAGCTGCGTAACTCTCTTGGAGATAGGATAGTTCTGAGATGTCTAGCTGATACACTGCACAGAATCCAGTGCTCAGATTCCTAGCTGCAGCCTCTAAACTCACCCCTCCCTTGCATGTCACTGAGTGGGGTAGGGTATGTGATGCTCCCTGACCCCACCGGACACTTTGACGAGTAAGGGCAGGGTAGAGAGTGGCGTGGCTTCACTACTTGACTGACGCAAAGCCCCTGGTGCTACAGGGCTGCAGCCTGAAGCGGCCAGGGGCTTACTTTAACAAAACGTCATCAAGGGTGTGGAACTCATCCCAGGAGGCTATCGCTTTCCCTGGTTGATGATCTCACAGGCCTCGGGGATGTGAGATTGTCAGCCCGGCAATTTCATTGATTGTAGCCAGGCTGTGCAAAGTGCGCCTGCATGTAATCCATGGACTTTAGCAAGCTTTTGTGACTGTAACAAGTGAGTAATACTGGGTGTGTGCGTGCGTGAGTGTAACTGTGTGTGTGTGTGTGTGTGTGTGCATACGTGCATATCTGAGTCGCAGAGGGACTGAGGCCACAAGTGAGTGTTACTGTATGTGTGTGTAGATGTCTGTTTTTATCTTCACTACATTTTTAAAGTTTCAGGCAGAAAAGTACATCGAAATAAAGATGGGGGTGTCACTCCAATGCCCACTGGGGGAAACCTCTGCTGGATGGAAAGGAGAATGCAGAAATAAAAGGAGGATCACCACAGACTGATTCTAAAACCCCCAAATTCCCACATTTTTGGTTCCAAGCTTGATCCATTGATTTTGACATTTCCTTGTTGAGGTAAGAAAAGCTAAGTGGGTACTAGTTTAGCCCTGTGTGGATCGTTTCCTCAATTTTGTGTAGCACAACATAGTATCTCTTTTTGCCTTGTATGCACCCTGTACAAAGTTTATTAATCTCCTGCTGATGAACAGGACAGATAACTTTGATTATTTCTATAAACTGTAAAAGGCCTCCAAGTGTAATGCTCTCTCCACTACATATAATGCATAAAGGTGCAGCTCCTGACAACCAACCTAAATACTGTGACTCCACCTTGATATTTCAGGAGTTTGGATCCCATGAACCATTGGAGGAAACGCTTGCACCCCTCAAAGGATCAAGCACACATAACCATAGTAAAACCACAGTAAATTATAACTAAGGATATGTATGTGAATGTAAAAATAACAGACTATCTCAGCATCCAGAAAATATAGGAATTTCTTTTTATTGGACTAACTGGAATGCCCAAATGTCATAATCATTGCTCACAATCGCAATCATTGCTTTCTTTTCCACTCATTAAAACATTGAACATTATTTCCTGTATCTCAGTAAAACAAATAAAACAAAACACAGACACCAAGGCCCAGATTTACTAAGCATTTGCGCCGCCCTTGTGACGCGCTAGGCAATGCAAGGACAACGCAAAGGCTTCTGTAAGATTTACACAGCCACACAAGGGGCGATGTAGTGCACCATCTTTCGTGACGTTGTAAAGAGATATAAAGCAATTCAGCAGCTTGACCTGCGTTGCATTACATTTCATAGTAGTAGGTGTTCCATGGGTGGACCATAGGAGTGTCTGCATCTACCCATGAAATTTGACGCTGTCCCAGATTTTCTGAAATCAGCAAACCTTGGATTGCACCAAAATTGAAAGCCCCTCGACGATGGCGTAACGAGGAGAAATCTGTTGCATTCTGAAGCACACACAGAAAAATAAATATATCTCTTAGCATTGTTTTTGTACAGGAAGATGTCCCTTCTTACACAAAAACATTCCCACCTTTAACGCAGGCTCCCGGGCAGCATCACAAATGCCTGCCTGCGTTGGCACTAGGCGCAAAAAGCAACCTTGTAGCCCTCCATTGTCTGAAACAGTTGTAAATATGCCCCCAAGATGGAAGCACACAATTTTGCACCTCTTCAGGTGTAATTTATACTTAGGGCATTTCTCAATTATTCCTCCTAGCCGCTCAGTGTAATCACTCAGTGTTAACTTCTGAAAAAAAGATTTTCTTAGGATCCTACCACTGCCAGATGCTCGGAGTGCCAAATACCAAGGCTGCCTAGACTTGTATAAATTAATCACGGCAAGTAATGCAGAGTAACCTAGAGTCACAGTGTCCTTATTTGCATGTACCGTCTATCTCCCCCTCTTAGGACAACAGTCATCCCGAGGAGTCAATCAGCCCATGCCCGGCCCTTAGTGAAAAACTCTCCTGTCTCAGACAATGAGCCACATGCTTTACAACATAATGTGATTTAAAAGTGGTAGGCTTTGTCATGGTAAAAAAAAACGTATAGCATAAGGATGACGTCATCTGAAATGACATTAATCTGCCTCTGGCCTGATGATGAAATCACAGGAAATCACTCTACTTTCCACAGGACCAGATCAGATTAAATGACCATATGTCATCTGAGCTAAATGTCATCATCAGAAATCAATCTAATGACATTAGCAAGCGACCTTTGCACTCCGGCCAGTTTTGAGCTTTTTAATTCATTGTTTCTAAAGTTAAGATAGCCTGTGCAGTGATGTCAGTTATGAGCTCCAGTGTTTTATTTTATTTGGGAGAACTACATTGGTTTCAGAGACTTGTAGATAATTCTCTTTCTGCTCAGGGAGTTGGGTTCATCTCATAACAGATTGAATCCCTCTCTTCAGGAAAATCGTTAGGAGGACTCAGAAATCTGTAGTTTGGAAAAAAGACAGAGATTTCATTCTAAATGAGTAGAGTTTAAAAGTTTGGGGATGGGTCTGTGGGCAGGTTCTGTCCCTTTAGTTCCAATCGTCTTTGTGAGCATTCCAGAGAGCAGCTCTCAAACACTCCCTGGGGGTCCCTTAATTCAGGATAATGAATCCCTGACCTTGAATGATCAATCTCAAAACAGCTTAGACTCTTCTTAGGGCCCGATTACAGTGGGAATGCAAATTATGTGTGCAAATGGTGTACCTTCTAAAAACCATTATTGCAGCGAGTGATTGTTATTGGCTGTGGAAGTTGTATCCAATTCCAAGGGTGACATCTTGGAATTGGTATTTACATGCAAACTGAGAACTAATTTACAATTTACTCAGTACTCAAATTGTGTGCCATGTCTGGCAGAAATGTGTGTGTTGACCAGGGCTTGCTCCTCTGCAATGGCGGATGAGCGTTGTCCCACTGGCCCAAGGCAACAGGTGTAAATCAAACGATGTTATATCATTGTTTTAACTTTCACCTGCTGGCTGAGCCAGCGTGTGTAGGGAGGGACGGGCTGGGGCCATGGGAGGGAGAGGAGGATTGGTTTGTCTTAGGCCAGCGAACAGTTGGGTTGGAGAAACTGCACAGACTCCCTGTCCTGAACTGAGTGTTAAACCAGCCCATTCAGGCAAATCCCCAAACTACTTTCCTTGCATGAGAGCAGCATGGGGATTGCACAGGTAGTTTGTCCCAATGTCTGCTGGGACCAGGAAGAACACCAGGGCATGACACAATGCAAGAGGCGGCTGGCAGTTTCAGGTAAGTTCTTTAAAAAATATATAATATTTACACCCCGCCGCTTCCCCTCATGAGCTCCCACTCCCTCGCTGCCACCACCCGCCTCACCACTTTTTTTTTGTGGCAGCCGCCACTGCTGTGCACTATCCTGTCCTTCTTTTCGGAGCATCAACCAGTGTGTGCATGTGTGTTCTTTCTGATCTCTGACAATACATGCATTGCAGATAAGGCTGGGCAGTCTAAATGTCCTTCACAAACAATAGAGATGGGCGAGACAACAAATTAACAAGAATAGTGGAGTCAAGCTAAGAGTCTGGCATGGCTCTAAATGCTCATGCACGAGCCGAGCCCTGGGAATTTTTGTAATGTAAATCAACATGTATCATGTAAAATTGGGTAAAGTCTCTTAAAAATAAAAAAAAGTGAATTTCTTCCACACGTGGCAGATTTTACATTAATAAGGAACATTATAGGTTTATTGAGAGATAATGGAGAAAAGGGGATTGTTGAAACCAAATATTTGTCTAAGATCATAGATTTTGTTTACGTGGGGAAGCCTAGATTAATCTCAGTTTTCTGGTTTCACTTTGTACAAAACAGCCACACAATTGGTATCTATTTGTCTCTCTCTTTTTACCTCAAATGTGTTTTTAACTTTGAGCCTGAGGGTCGAGCGAGTGTGACAGGCAGAAGTCACACTCGTCGGATAATTTTGGGCTCGAGGTTTCAAGTAAACCTTGAGCTGAGCCAGAGCCGGGTTTCAGGCTCGAGCCTGGATCCTGATTTAAGTGGCTTGCCCAACTCTAAGAAACAACAAAGCATATGAACTTCAGCATGAACAATTCAAGGTTCTCTCTCCAGGTGTGGCCGGCACCGATCAGAGGTAGGAGGGACGGGAGGAGGGGAGGATGCGTGAGGTAGGGGGGAGGACGCAGGGGAAGCGGCTGTATAAAAACTGAAAACTTACCTTTTGGCCGCTTCCTTGCCTGTCTTTCCTCTGTAGTCCTCCTTGGCTTAGCGGCCACTGGAAGCACACCCAGGCTCCCAGTCAGACGCTGACTGAAAGCCTGGGCAAGTTCTCCACATAGGCTGCGACAGGCCCGGCTCCAGGAATTTTTATTTGGGTGGGCCAAGGGTGCATTTGGGTGGGCCACTGCGGGCTTGATTTGTTGCATATATTTTTGAATTTTTTTATTTTAGGTTTTTTATAAAGCGCGTAGTCACCCGTGAGTATCCCAGCGCTGAACCTAGGCCTCCTAAGGAGAGAGGATGTTAGATTCAGGGGAAAAGTAGGGTTTTAAGGGACTTCCTGAAACGTAGGAGGTTTGGTTCTGCTCTGAGATTCGGGGGGAGAGCGTTCAATTTTTTTGCTGTATTGACTGAGAAGCGGCGACCGCCTGCGCGGGCCTTCTTCACCTTAGGGATCGTGATAAGATTTCCATGTTCTGAACGAAGGGCTCTCGTAGGTCTGTAGGGTATGATCCAGTTGTTGAGGATTGGGGGGCCAGCGTTCTGCAAGACCTTATGGGCCAAGCAGAGGGCTTTAAAAGTTACTCTTTCCCTAATTGGGAGCCAGTGTAGTTGCCTCAGTGCAGGTTTGGCTGAGGTTCTGGCTGGGGTATTCGTGAGAAGTCGGGCTGCGGCATTCTGGGACTTTTGCAGTATTTGGAGAGTGGATTCCGGTGCTCCGAGGTAAATGGCGTTGCTGTAGTCTAACCTCGATAGAATTAGGCCTTGAATCAGCAGGAGTCGGGACTGGAATGGTAATAAGGGGAGCACCTTTCTACATGACCTAAGTAGGCCATAGCAGATGCCGGCCGTTTTTCTTGCCTGTGTTCTAAAGGTGAGGTCTGTCTCTAGCCACTCGTCCAGACTCTTCACCTCCGTCTTCGGGGTAGGGGGTTCGCCCATACAGGCGGGCCAGATGTTGGGAGGAAGGTTCATGGATTTGCATCCTAAGAGCAGGATCTCTGTTTTTGATCCATTCAGTTTCAGAGCTGAATCACTCATCCATTGGTGGATATTGGAGAGGCAGTCATGGAGATTGGAAGGCTCTAGTTTGGGGTGAGAGAGCGTTACCACCAGCTGAGTGTCGTCAGCATAGCTGACGATGGTGACTCCGAATGGTGCGACCAGTTCCTCCAGTGGGGCCATGTACACGTTGAACAACGTGGGGCTTAGTGATGAGCCCTGTGGCACACCACACCGGAGGGGGATGGAAGGGGAGCGACTGTCACCTTCCCAGACTTGGAAGGAGCGTCGGGAGAGAAAGGACGTAAGCCATTTCAACGCACTGTCTTTCACTCCGATGTTATCTAGGCGTTGGGTTAGGACCTGGTGACTGACCGTGTCAAAGGCTGCACTCAGGTCTAGAAGGACCACTGCCACTGATCCTCCTGTGTTGATGATTTCCCTGGTCTTCTCTACTGCTGCCAGGAGGGCGGTGTCAGTGCCCTGACCTGGTCTAAAGCCTGTCTGTGAGTTTTTAAGGAGATGATTTGTTTCTAGGAAGTATGACAGCTTTTTATTTGCTAGCTTCTCGGCGACCTTACCTATCCAGGGGAGGAGCGAAATAGGTCTATAGTTGGATAGATCGGCTGGGTCTAGCGATGGTTTCTTGAGAAGCCCTTTTACGACTGCCTCCTTCCAGCTTAGCGGAACTTCTCCTTGGGCAAGCGAGATGTTAATGAGGGCAGTGAGTTTGGGCGTTATGGTCTGGATAATGTCTTTGACGAACCGTATGGGAACTGGGTCACTGGGGGCGCCACTCTTAGTAGATGCCAGAGTTGCTGCCACTTCCTCTTCAGTGACTGGACCGAACGACGCTAGGTAGGGCGTATCGGGTTTCTCGGGGGAGATCTCGGCTGCGGGGGATGATGCCTTAGCTTTCTCTGTGATGTCGGGATTAGTCGCAGGAAGGGAGGCCAGAATTTTCTTGATTTTTTCGTCAAAAAAGGAGGCCAGGTTGACGCATTTTTCTTCTGCTGCTTTGGGATCCATGGGTTTCTGCGGGGGGTCCGGTACGTGGAGGAGCTCTTTGAGGATAGAGAAAGTCTCCTTAGCTGAACAAGAGGCATTCTTTATTTTTTCCTCGTAGAAGGTACATTTTGCGTTATGGAGGGCTTGTTTGTACACCTTCATAGCTGTTTGATAAGTGACTTTGTCCGTAGTCAGTTTGTTTTTTCTCCAAGTACGTTCCGTCTTTTTGCATTCCTTCCTTAATGCATTAAGGGGGGGTGTGTACCATGGAGCGGGGTTGATCCTTTTAACGTGTTTAAGAGAACTAGTTAGTGGGATAAGGTCATTAAGTGGATGGGTGAGCCAGCTGTTGAATTCTATGTCAGCTGTGTTAGGGTCGGTGGAGAGAGGGCCAGCGGATTCCCGTAACTTCGCTTCCCATTCCTCTGGTATTAGTTTGTGCCATCTTCTGGATCGTATCTTGGTTTTCTGTATGAGGGTAGGTACGGACTCGAGGGTCCAATAAGTAGGGATCAGGAAGTGGTCAGTCCATGGAAGGGGGATAGGATCTTGGGTTTTGAGGTTCCTGATATTCGTGAAGATCGGGTCTAACAGCTGTCCTTTCTCGTGGGTGGCTTTTGAATTTAGAAGATGAAGGTCAGCTGATATGAGATCTGCTAGTAAGTTAGCTGCAGTGTTGTCCGCCGGGTCTAGGAAGTGCAGGTTTAGGTCCCCTAGGAGGAGGAAGTTGGGGGCTGAGATTGTTTTTAATAAGATGTGATCCATCAGGGAGCTTGAAAATTCTCCTAGCGGGCCTGGCGGTCGGTAAACTAAGAGTCCCGAAAGTGAAGTAGTTGGGGAAATCTGGAGGGTGAAGAGGCCGTTTTCACAGTCTTTGACCTTGCCACATTCAATCCTGCAGTTGAGATGGTCTTTATAAAGTATGGCTAGCCCGCCACCTCTTCCGACTGGTCTGTTTAGGTAGCAGATTTGGTACCCGGGTGGGGCTGCATTGACCGTGTCGGAGTTACTGTTAGGAGTCAGCCATGTTTCGGTGAGAAACAGAGCATCTAGCGTGAAGTTTTGGGCGAGGAGATTAATTTCATGGGCGTGTTTTACCAGGGACCAGCAGTTCAGAAGGCCAAATCGGAGCGTTTGGCCACGTTCCGTTGCCTCTGAGGGGTTACAGAGGATGCATCCTGTGAACGGGGTGTCATCCTTCAGGATGTATTCACACTGTGGGTGTTTTTTAGTGTTCCAGGCTCGGAGCGTATCCTGAGAGTATGATATACGTTTCTGCAAGTTGGGCATAGTGTCTGGGCCTGGGGCCGGCTGGGCCCGGACGGGCCCAGACGGGCTTGCCTTTGGCGCGCCTTCGGCGCGCCCGCTGCGCCCGTCCGCTGCGCGTCCGGTGTAAGCACATCCTATCAAGGGGACACGAGATTGGGGGGCGTGGCCTCGAGTGGGCGTGGCCTCGCGTCTCGCGGTCGATGGCGGCGAGAGTAGTGAGGGCAAATGATTTTGACCGACAGCGCTCCAATCGGCTGTGCGGTGAGTGTCTATCTCTGTATATGTCTAGGCAGGCCTGCTTCAGGACCCTCCTTTATCTCTTCTTAGTCTTACAAGGCCCCAGTAAAACTCACTATTTTCCAAATCTCTTTTTAATGTTATCACTCTCAAAAAGTGTTTTTTCCATGTAATGTTACTTTGATGGGAAGGGGGGGTTTCAGAGGTGGGAGTATCAGGCAAGTGACATTCCTCGGGCTCCCTCTGTGCGAGCCTCAGGGAGAATTCCTCTGCATTAATACCTCCACCTGACCACGGACTCTGCAACACACTCCCTTACAGGCTTGATTAGCCACTATTCCTCTCCAGTGCACCTTATCGCACAGATGACATTGTGCCTCAGCCCCATATCAGGGACCATCAGGCTCCACTTTCATTTTTCCTGGTAAAAACATTAGTAACATCACCTTCATTCTTTAAACATTTAATATAGCAGTAAATATAATTAGCAGGCACTTTAAAAGTATGTTCCACAGTAGCCCTTATGGCCGGATTGCTAATTAAATAAACAAAAACAGAAAGGCCATGACAGGGCCGGCTTAAGCGCTGATGCGAAAGTCTTTTTTGCGCCGCACCAATAACCTCTTTTCAGCAAATACCTTTACTACCAACTTCCAACAGTGCCCCTCATCCCTCCATGGCCCCCCTATTGACCTCTTCCTCGGATTCCCTCACTCCCACACGCCACAAGTGCCCCTCATCTCTCCGTAGCCCCCCCTATTGAACTCCTCATCGGGCTCCCTCACTACCACTCTCCACCAGTGCCCCTCATCACTCCATAGCCTCCCCCTATTGACCTCCTCATCAGATTCCCTCACTGCCACCCTCCAAAAGTGACCCTAATCTCTCCGTAGTCCCTCCCCCTCATGACCTCCTCCTCAGACTCCCTCACTACCACCCTCCATCAGTGCCCCTCATATCTCCCTAGCTCCTCCCTCCACCCATTACCTCTTCCTTGGATTTCCCTCACTACCACCCTCCACCAGTGCCCCTCATCTCTCCGTAGCCCCTCCCCCTCATGACCTCCTCCTCAGACTCCCTCACTACCACCCTCCACCAGTGCCCCTCATCTCTCCCTAGCTCCTCCCTCCACCCTATGACCTCTTCCTTGGATTCCCTCACTACCACCCTCCAACAGTGCCCCTTATTGCTCCATAGCCTCTCCCACTATCTCCTCCTCGGATTCCCTCACTGCCACCCTCCATCAGCGCCCCTCATCTTTACGTAGCCCCTCTCTCATATTCATTTCATTTGTTGTATAGCCCTACTCATATCAGTGTAGTGTGTGTCAGTACTTTACACCACACACGCATTATGTAGAGACAATGATTCATACAAGTATGTAAATCAGTCTACAGGGAATGTCACATAAGCCAATGAGGATTACAAGGTGTAGGAATCACATGTCATCCATACTGATGAGCAGTATATTTTAAGCGTGTTTGGTCTGGGAAACACAACCTTAGGATTTAAAGAGTATTCCATGGGGGTCAGCTTTACTGATAAAAATGTATATCTGCCCAAACATACTCATTTTAGCAACATTAGAATGATGAATGACTGGGGCAGTTCTAACTATATCCCAAAACAAAAAAAGCGAAGGTCTAACTATACCATTCATGTTTGTATGGAGCTCTTTGGTGACAGTTCATTGGTCACTGTCCTATGTTAGGATTGTAACTTCTGAACTGCAAGTAACACAAGGATCTCTGTGACAAAGGCAGTAACCCACTGAGCTATCCACATACAATACAGTTCACCTGCATTTAAAAACTATTAACAGACAAATGATTGCTCTCTAGAAGGATCATTAATCACCAGCGTTATCTGGGCATTTTGTAGTGTCTTATTGCTGTCCTGCATCGGCCATGATAATGATAACAAGAATTTGCAATGCAATAGGTCTCCCAGCATTCAAGTTTGAGTTATTGGCATTGTATATGACAATGTGTTGCATGAATTTTTTTGCAAACTCTGTATTGGCTGGTGGTGTTTGTGCCCGGTGAAAGCGTGCACTGACGGATGGTGGTGTTTGTGCCGGGTGAAAGCGTGCACGAACAAACTTATGGTGTCTGTGCCTGGTGAAAGTGTGCACTGACGGCTGGTGGTGTGTGCCTGGTGAAAGGGTGCACTGGTGGCTGGTGGTGTTTGTGCCCGGTGAAAGCGTGCACTGATGACTTATGGTGTCTGTGCCTGTTGAAAGTGTGTACTGACGGCCGGTGGTGTGTATGCCTGATGAAAGCGTGTACTGATGGCTGGTGGTGTGTGTGTGCCTGTTAAAAGTGTGCACTGATGGCTGGTGGTGTGTGTGCATGGTGGAAAAGCGTGCACTGACATGTTTAAAAGTAAAGTGCGCCGTACTGCGATTGCCACAATAGTTAATTGTGGATGTGTTAACAATTCATGCGTGCACTGATGGCTGGTGGTGTGTGTGCCTGTAGAAAATGTGCACTGATGACTGGTGGTGTGTGTGCCTGGTGGAAGTGTGCACTGCCAGCTGGTGGCGTGTGTGCCTGGCGGAATCGTGTACTGACGACTGGTGGTGTGTGTGCCTGGTGCAAGCGCGCACTGACGGCTGATGGGGTGTGCCTGGTGAAAGTGTGCACTGACGGTTGGTGGTGTGTGTATGTGCCTGGTGAAAGCGTGCACTGACGTCTGGTTCTGTGTGCGTGTGGTGGAAGCATGCATTGATCGCTGGTGGTGTTTAAATAGCAACATACTTGGGTCCAGCATAAAAAGCACTCTTTTTAAACAGGCATTAAGAGTGAGACAGCACACAATGATCCAATGGTAATTACTAGTTGAAGGCAAATCGCATATAGAACATTCGGAACTATACACTGCAATTGTTTACATTGATTCAGACGGTCTTTGCTGCTTTCAGGACATTATCACAAATCAGTCTCTTTCGTGAGAAGTAATACCTTACATCCTAAACAGCTGTTTTAACAGAATGTTTCCGACTTTAAAAAGAGAGATGCCTAAAACGTTGGCAGGGAGGCAGCATCCTGAATTTAGGCCATATGAATGTCACTTCATTGTTTAACTGAAAGAAAAAAGCTCAACTATAATAAACTCCTAGCCAACGCTGCAACACCATTCTGCCAGCTAAGCAAGCTGAGTAAGAAGGGATGCGACCACTGCACATTTATAACAAGACATCACCCGGAGAATTTTTTCACTTCTGGGAACCTCGCTAACCCCGAACGTTGAACAGAGGCCAACAACAAGTCTTGTAATGAAGTGAGTAAACAATAGTGGGTAAGCACCCTTGTGCTGGGAAGCGGGGGACTTAATGCCACTACATGAGTTGATGCATAAGTAAAGATGAACAGACATAATAAAGTCATGCTGTGAATAGGAATTTCATTGCTAATGCAGAGGACGTGAATATAGAAAGAGAATAATATCTATGCCAGAGGGAAGCAAATGCAAACTAAAAGAAGACAACATTGATCAAGTATGGGGCCTAGTCATGCTGCAAGTGGAGGAGCTTAATATTGAGAAAGGACTAACTTGACAAATAATTTCAACAAATGACGTATTTTTAGTGGTATGCAGCATTTAGAACGCAAGCATTACCACGGAATACCTTTACAACGCGGGCGTAACAACGAAAGTTGTTCCCACGCATTGCACTGGGGGGCGCTCAAGGATAGTAAATGATTTAATTTACTATCCCAACACCTTCCCTACTATCCACGGGGACTGGTGTTGGAATAGTAAATTAAATTAATCAATTTTGCGCCCCCCAGCGCAATGCGTGGTAACAACTTTTGTTGTTACGAACGCGTTGTAAAGGTACGCGTTGTCAATGTATGCGTTCTAACGTCATACATCCCACCATGTAAGAGTGGATCATGCTTTCCCTGGTGACATTACAGAGCAAATATTACTTACAGCACAGTGTCGGTCAGAGATTAATATACCATTGAAGTATGAGGGGTGTATAATCTAGGTCATGGATACTTGCAAACATTCTCCCAGGGCCAGAAAGCTTGGTCTGCATTATGACCAAGGTCGTATTGATGCCAGCAGGTTTTCAGTTGGACAGGGGTGCAGTTAAGGGGTTCAGGGGTAGGGATGGGGGGGGGGAGGGGTTGTAAGGTGGGCGTCAAGGAGGTGAAACAAGTACATTTATTAGCTAAATTACAGTGTGAAACCAGAAACCCTGAGATCAATCCGGCTTCCACTATATGGTTTAATAAGCAATAAAGTTGCTTTACATATAAGAGCTTTGAAACAAGTACATTTATTAGCTAAATTACAGTGTGAAACCAGAAACCCTGAGATCAATCCGGCTTCCACTCACATACATACATATATATATGGTTTAATAAGCAATAAAGTTGCTTCACATATAAGAGCGTTGTTGGCCATACATGCAATACACCTAATAAGCAGACATCTCGTGCTTCGCTCATGGTGGTGTTGTCAAGGCTTTTGGGGTGTGGAAAAATTCATGTTTAAAATCTTACCTATACCGTATTTCGAGGCAGTGATGAAAATCTTATTTACTAAAGTTAAACAGGCGTTTAAGAAATAACCTTTTTATAAATCCGGAAAATCTTCCTTGTATGTTTACATGATGGTCAGTGCATGATGTACACGCTGCATCTACTCAGTCAATCATTCTGGATATGTTAAAAAAATACATGGGGTACGAGACAGACTATAAGTACAAATCCCTATTAAACAACTAAGTGGGGTAGAGTGTGTGTCGTAAGATTTGAAAAAAACAGTGCTTATGCAGAATGCGTAATGCGGAGACTGCTCTTTGTTAGTGATGGATAGTGAGCGAGCTTGTGACACGTACTTGACTGGTTTTTGCACCAGACGTCTAAAACAGCATCATGAAATGGAATGTAAGGGTAAAGAAAATGCAGCGTTCTCAGTTGAGCCTCGATTTTTTATTCTTCAGAGAAGAGGAATTAGATGCAGGTGTACCTGAGCGGCCGCAGAATGGTGATCGCTTTCAATATATAAACACTATTTAATGCCTGTTTCCGAAACCCCAAACGCCACCCCCGTGAGCGGAAACAGACAACCCAGCCTTCGGCTGCTGCGGTTACAAAATCACAAACGGTTGGATTTTAACTCTGATGTCTGCCCCTCCTAATAAAAACCTTGCTCACACGACCGAAAACAAGCATTTCTTTCCAGGTTTAAAAAAACAAGGATATCTGGCCTTCAATGTGTAGAATCCATATCAATTGTAGAGGTTTTCTTGCAATAGTGAGCTGACAGAATCTAAATAAGCATTTGCTTTATGAGTACCACAACACGAAACCGAAACCTTACGTTGGGCGGGACTTCCGCCTTCGGAAGCCCGCGCATGCACCCACGGATGGCCAGAGAAGCAGTGCTGGTGACGCGGGGCTCCCATGCCCGAGGGAGAGCCCCGCGGAGTGTGCAGAAGTCCACAAAGCCGGTAAGTGGGGATTAGTTAGAGGGGGGAGGGGGTGTGCGCTTGTGTGTGTATGTGTGCGGCGGCGTGTGTGCGGCGGCGGGGGTCTCTGTATGTGTGTGTGTGTGTAGGTGCGCTCGTGTGTGTGTCTATCTCTGTTTGTGTGCATGCGTAAGCAGAGGGAGGTGTGGCTGTGTGGTTCAGCTTTCCAGGAGAGGAGACAGGAGCTGGCCACAGCGAGCGCGTTCACGTGCGCGTGGCCCGCTCAATTCCCTGCGCGTGGCCAGCTCCTGTCCCCTCTCCTGGAAAGCAGAGTCGCTCACAATAGGTTCTCTGGCGAGACCGCGCTTTCGCGCGGTTCAACGCCAGGAGACCTAAAAACTGTTTCAATGAAGCACACACGAAGTATGTGTCCTGCTGGGCCTGTGCAGATTTTAAAAAGAAAAAAATGTAGTAACACATTCTCTACCTACTAAATTAGTCAAACTTTGTGTCACAGCCAGCTGTGATAAGCTGCTGAGGGGGTCAGGAAAGGTGACTAGGAATAAACAAACTTCTTTTCTCCTGTGCTGCATAGAAAAAGAAATATCAACGCAGCAGGACAGTAGGCAAAGGTTACCAAAGGTTACCATTGTCAAAGAAAGTATTTGTCGCCTTTCACCATGCCGAGATGAAGGGTTGAAAAAATAAACGCGAAGCCTCGTTAACATTTAAATGGTCTTTAAAGACTTGTGAAGTACCCGGGTGCGGCTGCCATCATTTCTAAAACTGTCTCTGTGTGTGTGTGCCCGCCCGGGAAGCTGTCTCGACCCAGGCTGACACACACGACCTGTTGCGCGCCTGCCTTCAAGCCCGAAGTGCGAGGGCCAAGGCTCCTGTTTGGGTGGGCCAGGCTCATGCTTGGGTGGGCCTGGCCCACCCGCTAGAACCGGGCCTGGGCTGCGATGCAGCCTGCATGGAGAACATGCGAAGTGCGCAAGACTGTTTTGGGCGGCCGAAGAGGGCCGTCCAAGCAGTTATTGCGCACTTTAGGAGGGTGCTACCACTCCTCCCGTGCCCTCTCATACAAAGCTGTGGGCGGAAGTAGAAGAAAATAAAATGATAATAACATCAGTTATTGTCATTTATTTTCTCTGTCTTTCACTGCAGAAAAATAGTGGGGCAACACTCCTCCGCCTTAGAGGAGGAGCCGCCACTGTAGGCTCTCGCTCAGACACAAAGATCAGGTAGAAACTCTGCACTCTTTGCTCATGGATGCAAGAGATCCAGACGGGCCTACTTCATGTCCACTGTGTCATCAGGAGCATTGAGCATCAGTGCAAGCAAGCTTTCTTCATGACGCAGCAGCTACAGCAGTGACAAGTGGTGCGTCATAGACTGCAACCAATCATTCACTGCATGGGATGCATCAGTCACTGGCATTTCAGTCTCTCTAGCTAGTGTGCCCTAGCCTTGGTACAAAGTACCCATGCAGAGGCTGGGGGGTGTTTTTGGCCACAAGAGCACATTTGATTCTCTAGAGTAGCATTAGTCCAATGCTCTTCAAACTTTTTAATATTCCGCCTCCCCGTTTTTGGGAAAAAATAAAAAATAAACTGGACCCTCCCAACCCAAAATAAGAAATGTGTTCAAACCTTAATTAAAAAAAGCCTCCAGCTCTGAACATATTTAACAATTCAGACATTGATATTATGTTCTTTAAAAATGTAATCAAATGTTGTCAAAATAATATTGGCAGCGTGGTCTTCCTAAAAATCCACAGTCTTATCCTTCTTCAGGAAGTGTGTGTGTGTGTGTGTGTGGGGGGGGGGGGTGTTGGAAGTTGAAGACTTATCTGGAGCATTCCCAATTTTGATACCTACAGTACATGAAAGACAAAAGACGTTATTGACGTCTCATTTCAGAGTGGCTCACTGCCACTCTATTTTAATTCACTAACAACACAGCACTGTTTTCACCATGTTTCTCTGTGTCCCCCAGGGGCAGTGTAAATGCTTCTCTTGGCCACTGATGACACCCCTCCTAAGACCAATTCATCCCTCAGGGGGTCTCGCCCAACAGTTTGAACACCTCTGAGTCAGTGTGAATGGCCAAAAGTCAGCCATTGTGCAAGGACTTTCCATGCTCCAGGCAAAGTGGCATTTTACTCTTGGAGTGCTTGTTGGCGCTAACTGAAATTGGTATTTTCATGGGCCTGCCTTGTAATTTGGCACTGCCTTTTGTTAGTACCCAAAAACTCAATTTATGGAATTTCCTGGCCTGCGAACCTGACTGCATGCATTTTTATGTGTATAAGCCTGTTTTTATGAATTAATTGTGTATGCGTGAGGTTGTGCTATAAGTGGAATGAAAAAAAAACTGGGGGTCACTCAAATGGGAGTGGGCAACGTAATTAAGGGTGTGGTTTAAAAACACGTAGGCTAAAAATCTATGCTTAGCATATGTGCCGCCGGACTTGTATTTTGCTGTTTCTGTCATTGCATCCAGATATATAATACAGCAAGTAACATCATGCCTACTACAAGTCAGGACTATTGGCTTTGTCAATGGTTATTAGTTGCATAAGATAAATAAGCAGCAACTATGGCTTGTTGTATTTAAGATCGAAAAAGCTTCCACATAAAGCCCCGGTGACACGACCACCATTCAAAAAGAGAAGGGAAACCCAGAGTGAAATTGACTCTATTTAAAGGATTTCCCTTCCCCTACAACGCTCACCTGGCATGACCTCCTGACGTAACTTCTCCAATAGTGAGAAGTGAGCAGTGTGAGCACGTGCACATCGATGTGCCTGCTGTCACTGCAGTCTGGGAAAAAACGGACTGCCTGTGCCAGGGTACAAAACAGAGCCCGATAGGGACCCGTTTCGAGGCACCCTATAAAAAACTGCCGGTGCTCAGACCCGGTGAGACCCAGCCCACTTAAAGCCTAGTCGTGAATATTGTCTATGTTTTATGGCTCATTCAAGCCGAATAAAGGATAGATTAATTGACTGCTATGAGAACATGGAGGAGTTTCCATGTAAGACCGAGTACAAAATACAAAGAATCCAACTTCCACAGTA